>NW_026988423.1:33862500-38862500 GCF_030222135.1 Aotus nancymaae
TAAACAGACACTTCTCAAAAGAAGATATTTATGCAGCCAACAAACATATGAAAAAAAAAAACTCATCATCACTGATCATTAAAGAAATGCACATTAAAACCACAATGAGATACCACGTCATGCCAGTTAGAATGGTGATCATTAAAAAGTCAGGAGACAACAGATATTGGAGAGGATGTGGAGAAACAGGAACACTTTTATACTGTTGGTGAAAGTATAAATTAGTTTAACCATTGTGGAAGTATAGTGATTCCTCAAGGATCTAGAACCAGAAATACCATTTGACCCAGCAATCCCATTACTGGGTATATACCCAAAGGATCATAAATCATTCTACTATAAAGACAGATGCACATGTATTTTGTTGAAGCACTATTCACAATGGCAAAGACTTAGAACCAGTCCAAATGCCCATCAATGTTGGACTGGATAAATGAAATGTGGCATATATACACCATGGAATACTATGCAGCCATAAAAAAGAATGAGTTCATGTCCTTTGCAGGGACATGAATGAAACTGGAAACCATCCTCAGCAAACTAACACAGGAAAAGAAAACTAAACACCACATTTTCTCACTCATAAGTGGGAGCTGAAAAATGAGAACATATGGACACAGGGAGGGGAACATCACACCCCAGGGCCTGCTGGAGGGTGGGGGGCAAGGGAAGGGAAAGCATTGGGAGAAATACCTAATGTAGATGATGGGTTGATGGGTGTAGCAAACCACTACGGTACATGTATACCTACTTAATGAACTTGCATGTTCTGCACATGTATCCCAGAAGTTAAAGTATAATAAAAAGTAAATAAAATAAAATAAAAATCAAATCTGAACCTGACTATACTTTTAGATATAAATTATAGGACATAAAAGGACAGAGAACATGCTAAACAATGCTCAGGGATGCAATCAACAAAACGCAATCTTTTTGACAACACATCTATACGGACTTTATTAACTTTGTCCCCACAGGGTAAGTCTCTCTCAGTGTCCTGGTTCAATAGCCACACTGAATCTTGTCAACATCTAAAACTCATTAGCCTGAAAATGACTATTTTACACATTTTACTCCCTGATTATAACTTTGAATTCTATTTATAGTTCAATGATTTCCCCTATAACTATTCTGAAAGGTCATCAAAACCTTCATTCCAAATAAGTTTATTTTCTCACAAAATATTAGCTTTCTCCTTTCTTCATGTCACTCCTTATTCACTTTAGATTTCACGTTCCACTGATACCCTGAACTTCCTTCTTTTGGCCATCACCGTCAAGCAAAATCTCCAATCCTGTGTGAACTGAACTGTCTACTTCTTTGGTGTCTGCATGAGGGCATCTGATTTCTGCTGCAGGAAGTGGCATGGGAGGGCAGAGGGGCACCATTATCCACTCATGCTGAGCAACCTCAGCTGTGCCCTCAGCACTTCCTGGAAACTATTATTCCTCCTTCTAGACACACTGCATTCCATCTGCAATGACTATTTTAAACCTCCTCCACCTCACTCTCAGCAGATGAGTTTGCCTTCAACTTTCCATTTAAAAAAGAAGCCATTAGATGGGAACCCTTTCAATTCCCTGCTACCAAATCTACAAACCCTTCCCATCTGTTCCCATCTTCTTTTTTCCCTCCTGTCGCTGAAGAGGTATCCTTAGCCCTATCTTTTTTTTTTTTAGACAGTCTCACTCTGTTGCTTAGGCTGGATTGCAATGGAGCAATCTTGGCTTACTGCGACCTCTGCCTCCTGGGTTCAAGTAATTCTCCTGCCGAGTAACTGGAATTACAGGCACACACTACTGCAACCAGTGAATTTTGTATTTTAGTAGAGACAGGGTTTCATCATGTTGGTCAGGATGGTCTTGAACTCCTGACCTCAGGTGATCTATCTGCCTCAGCCTCCCAAAGTGTTGGGATTACAGATGTGAGCCACTGCACACAGCCAGAACTACTTCTTTGACATGTGTTTTGCATGTTCCACTGCCAACTTTTGGAAATTTACCATATAGATTATATCTCCTCACTGCTTTCTCTTCAATCTCTGCATCTATCTCATAAGTATTATTTTAAAATAGCTTTATTGAGATATAACTGAAATATACAACAAACCCCATATATTTCAAACCCTATATATATGTGCCACATAATAATGTTTCTTTCAATGACAGGCCACATATATCACAGTGGTCCCATAAAATTGTAATTCCATAATTTTACTGTACCTTTTCTATGTTTAGATATATTTAGATACACAAATGCATACCATTGTGTTACAGTTGCCCACAACATCTAGTATAGAAACATGCTGTGTAGGTTTGTAACCTAGGAGTAATAGGCTATACCTGTAGCCTAGATATGTAGTAGGCTATCCCATCTAGATTTGTGTAAGTACATTCTAGGATGTTCGCATGATGAAATCGCCTGATGATGTATTTTTCAGAACATATCTTCATCATTAAGCAATACATGACTGTAATTTGGCAAATTTTGACATAACTATATACATGTAAAACTTACAATCAAGAGAGTGAACATATCTTCCAACCCAAAAAGTCTTCTTATGCCCTTTCTAATTCTTCTCTTCCTGCCCCTCCTCCCCAGGCAACCACTGACCTGTCTCCTCTCACTACAGATTAGTTTGTGTTTTGTAAAGTTTTACATGAATGAATCATACAGTAGATACTCTGTTTTTGTCTGACTTCTTTCACTCAGGATGATTATTCTGAGGTTTATCTATATTGTGTATATAAATAACTATTTTTCAAATTGCTGAGTAGTATTCTAATGTGTGTAAAAACCAAGATTGGTTTATCCATTTGCCAGTTGGTGAACATTGATATTGTTTACAGTTTTATGCTGTTGCAAATGAAACAAGGAATATTAATGTACAAGTTTTTGTGTGGATGTCTGCTTTCTTTTCTGATGGATAAATACTTAAGAATAGCTTACTCATAGAATAGGCTCATATTCAATCTTTTAAGAAACTGCAAAAATGTTTTCCAAAGTGATTGCATCATTTCACATTCCTACCAGCAGTGTGTGAGAGTTCTAGGTCCTCCACATCCTCACCAACACTTAGGATAGTTACTCTTTTTACTTATAATTATTCCAGTAGGTGTGTCGTGACTTTTCACTGTGGTATTAGTATGCATTTCATTAATGACTAATTATGTTTAGCAGGTTTTCATGCATTTATTTGCTATTTGTATATCGTCTTTTGTGAAATGTCTATTCAAACTTTTTGCATGCTCAATTGAATTGTTTTCTTATTATTGAGTTTCTTGAGTTCTCTTTATATTCTATGTACAAATCCATTATCAGATATATACTTTGCAAATTTTTTCCCCCAGTTTTATTCTTTTATGGATTATACTTTTCATGTCATATCTAAGAAATTTTTGCCTCACTCAAAATCACAAAATTTTCTGTTTTCTTCTAGAAGTTTCATAGTTTAGATTTTACATTTAGGTCTCTGATCAGTTTTTGAGTTAATTTCTGTATAAAGTATAAGAAATGGATCAAAGTACTTTGTACTTTGTCTTTAGCTCTTTCTCTCTTTTTTTGTTTATGGATATTTAATTGTTCCATAACCATTTAATGAACAAATCATTCTTAATCCACTGAAGAGACTTTACAATTTTGTGAAAAATCAGTGGTTCATATATGTTGAGACTTTTTATTTTTGGACTCACTATTCTGTTTCATTAATCCATTTTCTTTTATTACACCAATACTACAGTTTTAATTGCTATAGCTTTATAACAAGTCTTGAAATCAGATAGCATTTGTCCTCCAGCTTTGTTCTTCTTTAGCAAAATTTGTTGTAAAATGTAAAGTCCTTTGCATTTCCATATAAATTTTAGAATCACTGTATTAGTCTTTTCTCACACTGCTAATAAATACATACCCAAGACTTGGTAATGTGTAAAGAAAAGAGGTTTAATTGACTCACAGTTTCACATAGGAGGCCTCACAATCATGGTGGAAGGCAAAAGAGAAGCAAAGTTACATCTTACATGGCAGCAGGCAAGAGAGCTTGTGCAGAGGAACTCCTGTTTATAAAACCATCAGATTTCATGAGACTTATTCACTACCATGAGAACAGTATGGGGGAAACTGCCCGAATGATTCAATTATCTCCACATGATCCTGCCCTATACACATGGATATCATTATAATTCAAGGTGAGATTTAGGTAAGGACACAGCCAAACCATATCAATCACCTTGCTAATTTTCATGGAAAAGCCTGCTAAGATTCAAATTGGAATTGCATCTAATTTATACACCAATTTGGGTAGAACTGACATCTTAATATTGAGTCTTCCCACCCATGAACGAGGTATATTTTCCGTTTATTGAGGTCTTCTTTAATTTCTTTCAGGAACGTTCTGTAGTTTTTAGTGTACAGGGTTTCCATATCTCTTGTCAGATTTATTCCTAAGTATTTAACTATTTCACTTTTGTAACTAATCAGTATTCTGCTGAATACTCATGAAGGCATTTACAACTTTTGGGGGCTCACCCTCTGGGCACCTTTTGTCCTTATCAATGCTCTATCCTGTATATTCAGCTGCCTTGGTTTCCCCAGACTCTTGGCTTTGTCTCTTCAACTCAGGGGGCCTACTAGGTATTGCTTGGCCTACTAGGTATTGCTTGGGGGAGCCCAGTGCACCACAGCCTGGCAACTCTCTCAAGGCAAGTCTGGGGCAATCAATGGCTCACCTCATTTATTTCCATCTTTCGGGGCTCTCCGTTCTTTGTTCCTGATGCCCAGTGTCTAGAAGACTGCCACTCCCTATATTTTGTCTGATTGTTGCTGTTGTTACAGGCAGAAGGGCAAATTTCATTCATGTTACTCTATCCATGAGATAGCAGAAATCTATCTCATAAATATTTAAATATCAACACCCCCATTTTAAGGAAAAAAATCCCTCTCGAATATACCTTTTCCTCTACCTATTGAGCATTTCCCTTTCTCAGTCACATTTCCTAGGGACAGTTGTCTGTTACAGTTTCCATTTCCTTACTCCCCACTCACTCCCCAGTTGACTCTCACCTGGCTCCTGTCTTATCACTTTACTGAAGCAGTTTGTATTGAGGGTAACACTGTCCTTTTATATCTCTTCAGTTAGAGGGCAATTTTTAGTTTTCATCTTGGCTGTTCTTCACATTTGACCACTCTTTCATTCTTGAGTCCTGTCTCTTTGATGACACCATACACTTCCTCCCTCCCTCTTTGACATCTCTTTTTTTTTTTTTTGCAGGCTCATTCTCACCTATCAGGCCATTGCATTCTAACATTTCTCTAGGTTCTCCATGAACTCTATATCTACTCTGTGGCCTAGCTCATACACATCCACGCCTTCAAATATAATCCAGCTGTTTACTCGACAGTACTTAGTTGCTGAAAAATGCATCATAACACAACATATTAAAAATTAAACTCACAATATTTTTTCAAACCTGATCTTCTTGACTTCTTGAAAAAAAAGGTCATAAAGGTAAATCATGCTGTGTCTCTGTGAATGGCATTAGCATTCATCCAGTTATACAGGCCAGAATCCCAAAAAGCATTCATGACCCTTTCTACCCCATCATGCTCCTTATCTAGTATATTAACTTTACTCCACCACTTTATTTCAAACTACAATTTTCTCTCACCTACATGTCTGTGTAGCTGTATAACTGGGCACCCTACACCTACTTTTTTTTTTTTAATTTTGCAATCTACTCTCCAAACCGTAGCCCAAGTAATCATGCTACTCTCTAGCTTAAAACCCTTCAGTGGCTTCCAGTTCTTCTTAGGAGAACTTACCATGGCCTACAGAGTCTGGCATTGTACAGCTTGGCCCTCCTTTCCAGCTCCCACTACCGTCACTCTCCCCCTTTCTGCTCTGCACCCTAAACACACTGGCCTCAGTTTCTTGAAAGGATCATTTCCCCTTCTTTCACTGTTGATATTGTGCCTTCTGCTTGAAATACCCAGTCTCTCTTTCCCCTTCCCTGTTAAGCTCTACTTGTGTTTCACATCTTAGCTCCAACTTTTGCTGTGGGAAACCAGCAAAGACTCTCTAAACCAGGTCAAGTTCTTCTTTTGTCTTCTGCTTATCTTGCCTTCAAAATGCTTACTATGATTTGCAATTATATATTAATTTATGTATCTGCTTAGTCTCTGTCTCCCACTAGACTGTAAGTCACTGATGATATATATCATACCTGTTTTTGCTTGACATTGTAGCCTCAACACTTAGAACAGTCCCTGACATATAGTGGGCTCTTAATGTTCTGTTGGGTAAAGCCATAAATGAATAAGAAGTTAGTAATGAGAGCTTATCCATCTGTAATAATGAGAGCCAATGGTAATTATGACTTTAGTTCCAGTCTGAAAATTAATTTTATCATGACCATAATGCAACCTAGATTGCACAATTTCCCAACTTATAAAGACCCCAGAAAGTCTCCCCAAATGTGACCACAGTGCAGCATGGAACTAAGGGCCTCCATCTGTTCCCAGAGTGTGGATGCTCAGGCCTCCCACCTAGCCAAGTATCAGTCATACCAGGAAGTGCAGAACCACTCACCTCCCACTATGGAACAGACGTACCCAGCTCCCACTGTGGTACACATTATGGGCAGGGTATCTGAAACTTGAGTACTATATTCAGTGCTGTTTAAAGCTAGTGCCATTCTTAAATTCCAGTCTACTCCTTGTAGCTTATTTCCAAAATTGGTTATAACCAACAGGGGGATGAAAGGCAATTAATTAGGCACCATGGAGCTTCCTAAAAGTAAATACAAACACAAATGTGACTACTGACATCATGTAGCACTACTCACTATAAGTGACACCCAGGATCATCAAAGTGAACACAGAATGAAAAATGCAAAATTAAACATGTATTATTGTAATTGTGTATGTATTATATCTCAACATAGAAGATTTTAAGTGGTATCTAAATTCTCTCTATATAAATTGGCTTAAAAATTATTCTAGAGAGGCAGCTTCTCCAGAAATATATCAGAAAGACTGATATAGGGCTTACTGGAGAGTGTGGTTATTTAGAGCAGATTGTGCCCCGTTAGCCACACAAGCTAAGCAGGACCAGTCACGTCTGTTGCACTGAAGTAGGGTATTCATCAGACCTACATGGAGAGGAGAGGGTTAGGATGTTTTGTCCCAGAAGTAGCCTGGTGCGGAGTTCACCGTTGCTGGCTATGAGAGTCAGAACCAGAACAGAGCAAAGAGTCTCAGGTCCACACTCTAGGGCTTTGGGCTCTCAAAATGCCTTCCTGGAGCCTCAGGCCAAATTCATTCAGGTACTTACTTCAAAAACTCAGACTTCTGCCTTTCCCTTCCTCGGTTTGTTCTCTGGGCAAATATGTCTTTTTTTTGCCTTTAAATGTTTGAAATAAAAGGGTTCTCCTTCTTTTCTCAGATAATGAGGCCAGTTTTCTTTCACCCACCCATGTAAATGAGACCCCTTCAGCAACTCTATGATGGTTTCACCTTTTTAAGGGGGACAGAGAAGTCCTACCACACCTTTCTCCAGGAAAAATGGACCACTCATTCTGGAATCAATCTTCTATGTGTACACAGCAAATGTTAATTATTTCTGGTACTCCACACTCTCCAGTTAAATCTAACATCAGAGGGTCCCAGATGTTTATGTGAGTTTTTCTGGGCCAAGAAGGGGAACCAAAAGAAAAAAATGTAATCTCTGCCAGGTCACTATACTACCTATCGATCCCAAGCCAAACCTGATTTCCTGAGAATGCTCAGACGAGCTAATTTACAGGGACAAGGCTTATTTTACTATCTTTCACAGAGGGTGTTTGCTTTCACGTGGTTTAAAAATAATATTTAGAAAAGTAGAGAAGTTATAAAATCAACATTTAACTTGACCATTTAGGACAAAATATCACTACTATTTTATCTACTCCCTTGGTAGTTGCCTTATTTACTTATTTATAAATTGTTTACTTTAAAAAAATAGACTTTATTTTTAAGAGACATTTTAGGTTCACGGCAAAAATGTGTGAAAATTCTCAGACAATTCTCATACACCCCCTCCCCTTCTCCACTCCCAGTGTCCCACACTATCAACATCCCACTCCTGAGTGGCACGTTTGTTACAAAGGATGAACTTATGTTGACACATCATCATCACCCATACTCCATTGTCTACATTAGGGTTCACTGTTGGTGTTGTACATTCTATCAGTTTTAACAAATGTTTAATGACACATGTCTACCACTGTAGTACCAAACAGAATGGCATCACTGCCCTAAAAATCATCTGTGTTCCACCTATTTATCCCTCCTTTCCCCTAACCCCTGGCAATCACTGGTATTTTTGTTGTCTCCATAGCTTTGCCTTCTTCAGAATGTCATATAGTTGAAATCATACAGCATGAAGCCTTTCAAGATTAACTTCTTTCACTTAGTAATATGATTTAAGATTTCTCCACACATTATCATAGCTTGATATTTCTTTTTAGTGCTAAATAATATTTGCTCTTTGGATGTATTTCAGTTTATTTATCCATTCACACATTGAAGGACAACTTGCTTGCTTTCAACTTTTGGCAATTAGAAATAAACTGCTATAAACATGCACATGCAGATTTTTGTGTGAATGTAAATTTTCAACTCCTTTGGGTAAATACCAAGGAGTATGATTACTGGATCATATGCTAAGAATATGAGACTTTAAGAGTAGTAGAGTCTCTTACAGTTTTGTAAGAGACTGCCAAACTGTGTTCCATAGTGGCTATACCATTTTGTATTCCCACCAGGAATAACTGAGAATTCCTATTGTCCCACATCCTCATCAGCAATGGTTGTTGTCAGTGTCTGGTTTTTATCACTCTAGCAGATGTGTAGTGAAACCTCATTGTTGTTTTAAATTGTAGTACCCTAAAGATGTATGATGTTGGGCATCTTTTTATATGCCTGTTGGTAATCTGTAGATCTTCTTTGGTGATGTGTCTGTTCAGTTCTTTTGCCCATTTTTTAGTAAGGTTGTCTGTTTTCTTATTGTTGAGTTGTAAGAGTTCATTATAGTATATGTTAGATAGCAGTGTTCTATCAGACATGTCTTTTGAAAATATTCTCTTTCAGTCTGTGGCTTATCTTGTTATTCTTTTGACAGTGTCTTTTACAGAGCAGAAGTTTTTAATTTTAATAAAATCCAGTTTATCAGTTATGTCTTTCATGAATGATATGGTTTGGCTGTGTCTGCACCCAAATCTCACCTTGAATTATAGCTCCCATAATCCCCATGTGTCATGGGAGGAACTCGGTGGGAGGTAATTAAATCATGGGGGTGGGTTTTTTTCATGCCGTTCTTGTGATAGTGAATAAGCCTCACGAAATCTGACGGTTTTATATAGGGTAGTTCCCCTGCACATGTTCTCTTGTCTGCTGCCACGTAAGACATGACTTTGCTCCTCCTTTGCCTTACACCATGATTGTGAGGCCTCTACAGCCATATGGAAGTGTGAGCCCATTAAACCTCTTTTTCTTTATAAATTACCCACTCTCAGCTATTTCTTCATAGCAGTATGAAAATTAACTAATACAATGGACCATGCCTTTGATGTTGTATCTAAAATGTCATCAGCAAACCCAAGGTCATCTAGATGTTCTCCTTTGTTATCTTCCAGGTATTTTATATTTTTCATTTTATATTTAGGTCTGTAATCCACTTTGAGTTAATTTTTGTGAAGCGTATAAGGTCTATATCTAGATTCACTTCTTTTTCATGTGGCTGCCCAGTTGTTCTAGCACTGTTTTGCTGAGATGAATCTAAAGTATTTGTCTGTCAGGACGTTTATTAGGCAGTACCAGTGGCCTTCCAGAGACCCCATGCTTTTCTGTTACATTGGTGCTGGGAGGCCACAGTTAAGTGTCTGTGATTTAGGAGAATGCCAGTCTCAGGGTAATTGCTCCAGCACACTCAGCATGGGCCTGCTTCAAGAAGTAATTGTTGACCCAGCCTTGCACTCTTCCAGCTTTTGTTCTTATTTCTCCCCGCCATGACTGAGTTTCTTGTGTTATCTAGACTCATTGACTCCACATCTGCATTTCCCTTCCACTCTGAATTTCACTACATTTGGTCTTCTGTTCCCAGCACCTCAGTAGTTGGCATTCTTGCTGAGGTTAGGAGTGACTTTCCAATGCTCAAATCTCTTCTTCTTTGGCTTCTCTGCAGTTCACAGCAGCGTTGGCCACACCCGCCTTCCTGAAACTCTCCCCCCATGCACTCTTAGTTCCTCTTCACTCTCTAACAATAGCTTTTTAGTCTCCTCCTTAAATCCTCTCGTTCTATTGGCCTGTGAAGTATTGGCATTCGTTAGGATTCAGGGAACTGAGGCTGAATCTTAACGAATGCCGATACTTTACATGCCAATAGAAGGAGTGGTATATGAGAAGATGCCCAACATCATACATCTATAGAAAGAGAGGATATAAGCCTCTCCTCCAAGCTTAAATTATGATCTCTCTTATAAGGACTCTCAAATTAGCATCTTCAATTCAGATCACTCTCTTGAGAGAGTATCTCCACCTGCCAATGAGATTATTCACCTGGATCTTAAGATTGAGATTAACCTGTTTTCCTCCTGTGCTTTCAGTGAGTAGGACCACAATCCATTCAACCACCCATATCAAAATCTTGGGAGTTATCCTCAAGTCCTCTCTCCTCATTATGCTTCCACATCCAAATTGCTACCAAGTGCTGTCACTGTTTTTAAATATATCTTCAATTGCTGGTTGTCACCTCCAACCTGATCCAGGCCCTCATTGTCTTTCACGAGTACAGTAGCCTGCCAGTCTGTCTCCTGGCCTCTGGTCTCACTTTCTTGCAACTTATTCTTTACTCTGCCTCAAAAATAATCTTTCTAAACTATCTATATGATCAAGCAACTCCAGAGTTTAAATATCTTTAAGGCTCCTGATATGATGCCAGATAATGTCTAGATTCCTAGGCATGGTCCACAGAGCTCTTACGGTTTGTCTCTTTCCTGCTTCCAGGCTTACTCACTCCTCCTGCCCCTCCCACTCCTCAAAAACCCACCATGCTCCAGCCACTACTCGCAGCTCCCTGAACACCCCACGTAGTTTTATGCCCAAGTTGCTTCCCAGCTTCCTCTCCTTAAGATATCTGGCCTGCTTTCCATCCCTGCCAGGCTCAACTATGTCTCCTGATTATTTGTTTACATGTCTATGTCCTCTGCCCACTGCTCACCAAAACTGGGAATTCTTTTAGAGTAGGAGTGATTTTTTTTTTTTTTTTTTTTTTGGGGTGGTGACTCGCTCTGTTGCCCAGGCTGGAGTGCAGTGGTGTGATCTTGGCTCACTGCAACCTCCGCCTGCTAGGTTCAAGCAATTCTCCTGCCTCAGTCTCCTGAGTAGCTGGGACTACAGGCGTCCACCACCATGACCAGCTAATTTTTGTATTTTAAGTAGAGACGGGTTTCACCATGCTGGCCAAGCTGGTATTGAATGAGTAGGAGTGACTTTTTAACATTCATCTTTGTTTTCCAAGAGCCTATCTTGGGGCCTGGAAATGTTTGTTGAATGAACAATGAATAAATAAATGGGACATTCATTCTAAGTTCAGTCACTGGTAGGGCAGAAAGAAGCCTGGGGCAGAGTGGCAGTCAAGACACATACCAGAATGTTGGTCCTGCTTCCACCTATCACCGGCTTACAATTGTGCCTGATATGTTATGAACTAGTTTGGGGCCTCAGATTCCTCATTTGTCAACTAAGGGGATTGGGCCAGCTAATCTCTTAGCTCCCTTCCAGGTGTAAGAGTTTGTTTTTCTGTAACTAGGAATCAGAATGACATGGATGGAATAAATGAGGCTCAGATATGAATCTTCTAGAAAGATGAAGAAATTAGAAGGGAGAGGAAGAAGAGGCATAACATGTACATATATTGATACATGTTTGATTTGGTTCCTACAGAAAGCAAGGGAATGCTGGGACAAGAGAAAGACATGTTATGAAGCAAGGGAGGGTGGCTTTAAAAGTAGACCTACAAAGGAATTTGAGATTTTGTGAGAAGGAGGTGATGGCAGTCATGTGGAAGATGGAGAAAGGGTTAAAATGAGGAGGCCGTATGGAAGAAAAGCCAGTTGTTTCTGGAAGGCTACTTGGTGAGAGAGAGTAAGTGAGGTAGCAGCAAACACAGAATTCCCTGATGATGTTTGTTATGGAAACAGCAAAGCTTGAAAAGAGGAACAAAAAACAGGTTCCTCCTTTCATTCCCTGACTGACTGTATATGTACCATAAATGAATAGTAAGCAGCAAATGTAGTGTGTCCTGCACTCACACTGCCTACCCTTCTTGGGGTTGTCCTTTCCAACCAACAACCAGAAGAGCACTACAGATGTTACAAAGGCAACCAGGTACAGCCACGTTTCCATGACCCTTGGGCCACTATAATAAGTGTGGTTACTGCTTATGGGTTGTACACTAATATAAAAGAATAAGATAACCCTAACACTCTAAAGTCAAGAGAAAAATAATACTTAATTGAGAAAAAGTTTATTGCACACAGCTCTTGAGGAAATATATCTAGTAAAGTAAGGTCACTCTTTATGTCTCTGACCTCACTTTCCACATCTGTTAAAATGAAGAAGTCAAATGAAATAATCTTCTGCAGTTTCTTTCTGTCCTAATGTTGAGTGAGAACTAGAGGTCACTATAACTAACATACACATTTAAAAGGGGCAGTCGGTCACTTTCAAAGCTGGCCTCTAGAGACCCAATCCTCAGGGTAGACTGGGTACAGAAAGGACTTTGGAAACTTAACCAGGTACTGTCATTGGCTTAGAGACCACCTTTATGAGGCCCTCATAAAGTTTCATGGTATGTCTTTTTACCTGGTTTTTTCAGAACTGAAAGAAAATTGATAAGATTATACAGACTATCAAAGAGCCATAGAAGTGAACACAGTTGCAGGATGAGAAATGAGGCCTTTTCAATTTTACACTTCTTAGGAATTTACTGAGAGCCATTTCACTATCTCCTTCCTCCCACCCCTCTGTGGAATTCCTTTCAAATCATACCATGATACTTGCAGGCTTAAGGCAGATTTGAAATGGAGATCAAATGGAACAGCAAAGCAGAAAGGAAAAATCAGAGCCCTATGTATTAAAATAATAGATTCAAATCACAACCCAAAACCAATGGAAGGCCAGTAGAGAGCTGGAATGGTTCACGCATAGAGAACTGGAAAATTGAGATCCCACTGGCCTGGAGATGATCCTCACACTTTAGGGTTGCAACTGACTTGACCTTAGCCTTCCTCTGCCCTGATTATTCTGAAGGGATCTTCTGAAGCTCCAGGTTGGGGAGGCTTTTCAGCTTCCTATGAACTTCAAGCACCAGTTAGTCTACTATGTCTGCCTCATTCACTCTTGTGTGCTCTAAACAGAAGCTCAATAGTGTATGTTGAATGATTGAAGGCAGGAAGGAATGACTGTCTTCAACTTTAGACACGCTCTAAAATCACTGAGGATTGTGGTAAAAGCACGTGTAACAACTAGTTACCTCCACTGTCCAGATTAAAATCACTGGAGGGGGAGGCTTGGATGTCCGTATTTTATACAGACCACAAGCTAAGAATGGTTTCATGTTTTTAAGGTATAGTAAAAAGAAGAAAAAGGGGAAGAAAAAGCAAAGGAGAAGAAGAAGGAGAGGATTAATAGATTTTCTAATATTAAGCCTATTTGCATTCCAGAGATTAACCTACTTATATATTTTTATATACATTGATGGGTCTGATTTGATAACTTTTTATTTGAGATTTTGAATTTATTTTTATGAGTGATATGAGCCTATGTCTTTTTGAATTGTTGTTATTTTAGGACTGGCTAGCCAATTTTTAAAAATAAATCTCTCTCTCTCTCTCAGAGAAAGAATATACTTATAATCTCCTAAGGTTCTGTTTCTCTGGAGAATCCTAACACAGACACCAAGTTCCATGTTGCATCTCCCAGCTTATTGCTTTTCTTCTTTTTGTTTGCTTTGACTCTACCCTTGACTACCAATATAAATGATGCCCTGAGAAGTTGGAAACTGGGTAGAACTACCAATTGGTGGGCTTTACTGTAGGGTTTTTCAGGATGGATCTGGACTTTTTATTGGAAAACCACATTTGTAAGTTGTTTGGAGTGAAGAAACTGATCAGAGAAATAAAAGAACATTTCCAAGAAATTTAGGACATTAATTTCTAGATTAAGAAGGTCTATTGTATGCCTAGCTCCTGAATGGAAAAAGACCCACATTGAGGTTATTGTCATGAAAGTTTAGATAGAACACTGATAATCTAGAGAAGATGCCTGTGCACATCTTGAGCATGTTTACAAGTATCTCTAGAACAGACACCTCGAGGAAGAACTGCTAGTGTCTGCTAGTATTCACATCCTCAACTTAATAGGTATTGTCAAATTGCTCTTGAAGTATCCTAATTGATAGCAGTGAATAGGAGCATTATAAAACAATTTTTGGAATCTAATTGATATGAAATAGTATTTGTTATTTAATTTGCATATCTGTATTTATTAGTGAGGTGAGACATATTTTTATATACTCATTGTTTAGATATTTCTCTATGAATTGTCTGAAAATATCCTTTGTCCGTTTTTCTTACTGATTTGAATAGTTACTATGGATACTAATATTTTATTTTAGTTATAATATGCTGCAAAAATCTTTTCTTCAGTGTGTGGTGTTTCTTTTCACTTTGTGTTTTTAAACTTCCTTATATTTTCTTCTATAAATTTTATATGTTTCCTTTGAAAAATTATTATCTCTGAATTCTACTTTTTTGTGTGTATCGTGTGAGGTAGGGATACATTTTCTTTTTTGTTTATTGCATTTTAGGCTTTGGGGTACATGTGAAAAACATGTAAGGTTGTTGCATAGGTGCACATGTGTCAGTGTGATTTGCTCCCTTCCTCCCCTTCACCTATATCTGGCATTTCTCCCCATGCTATCTCTCCCCAACTCCCCACCCCCGCTGTCTCCCCCACTCCCCCCGAACAGACCCCAGTGTATAGTGCTCCCCTCCCTGTGTCCATGTGTTCCCACTGTTCAATACCCGTCTATGAGTGAGAACATGTGATGTTTGATTTTGTGTTCTTGTGTCAGTTTGCTGAGAATGATGGTTTCCAGGTTCATCCATGTCCCTACAAAGGACGCGAACTCATCGTTTTTGATGGCTGCATAATATTCCATGGTGTATATGTGCCACATTTTTTCTGCCCAGTCTATCATCGATGGGCATTTGGGTTGGTTCCAGGTCTTTGCTATTGTAAACTGTGCTGCAATGAACATTCGTGTGCATGTGTCCTTATAGTAGAATGATTTATAATCCTTTGGATATATGCCCAGTAATGGGATTGCTGGGTCAAATGGAATTTCTATTTCTAGGTCCTTGAGGAATCGCCACACTGTCTTCCACAATGGTTGAACTAATTTACACTCCCACCAACAGTGTAAAAGTGTTCCTATTTCTCCACATCCTCTCCAGCATCTGTTGTCTCCAGATTTTTTAATGATTGCCATTCTAACTGGCATGAGATGGTATCTCAATGTAGTTTTGATTTGCATTTCTCTAATGACTAGTGATGATGAGCATTTTTTCATATGCTTGTTGGCCTCATGTATGTCTTCTTTTGTAAAGTATCTGTTCATATCCTTCGCCCATTTTTGAATGGGCTTGTTTGTTTTTTTCTTGTAAACCTGTTTTAGTTCGTTGTAAATTCTGGATATCAGCCCTTTGTCAGATGGGTAAGCTGCAAAAATTTTTTCCCATTCTGTTGGTTGCCGATTCACTCTATTGACTGTTTCTTTTGCTGTGCAGAAGCTGTGGAGTTTGATTAGGTCCCATTTGTCTATTTTGGCTTTTGTTGCCAATGCTTTTGGTGTTTTGTTCATAAAGTTCTTGCCTACGCCTACGTCCTTAATGGTATTGCCTAGGTTTCCTTCTAGGGTTTTTATGGTGTTAGGTCTTATGTTTAAGTCTTTAATCCATCTGGAGTCAATTTTAGTGTAAGGTGTCAGGAAGGGGTCGAGTTTCTGCTTTCTGCATATGGCTAGCCAGTTTTCCCAACACCACTTATTGAACAGGGAATCCTTTCCCCATTGCTTGTTTTTATCAGGTTTGTCAAAGATCCCATTGCTTGTTTTTATCAGGTTTGTCAAAGATCGGATGGTTGTAGATATGTTGTGTTGCCTCTGACACCTCTGTTCTGTTCCATTGGTCTATATCTCTGTTTTGGTACCAGTACCATGCTGTTTTGATTACTGTAGCCTTGTAGTATAGTTTGATGTCCGGTAGTGTGATGCCTCCCGCATTGTTCTTTTTGCTTAGAATTGACTTGGCTATGAGGGCTCTCTTTTGGTTCCATATGAAGTTTAAGGTGGTTTTTTCCAGTTCTGTGAAGAAGGTCATTGGTAGCTTGATGGGGATAGCATTGAATCTGTAAATTACTTTGTGCAGTATGGCCATTTTCATGATATTGATTCTTCCTAACCATGAACATGGAATGTTTCTCCATCTGTTTGTGTCCTCTCTTATTTCGTTGAGCAGTGGTTTGTAGTTCTCCTTGAAGAGGTCCTTTACGTTCCTTGTTAGTTGTATTCCTAGGTATTTTATTCTCTTTGTAGCAATTGTGAATGGCAGTTCGTTCTTGATTTGGCTCTCTTTAAGTCTGTTATTGGTGTATAGGAATGCCTGTGAATTTTGCACATTGATTTTGTATCCTGAGACTTTGCTGAAGTTGCTTATCAGTTTCAGGAGATTTTGGGCTGAGAGATGGGGTCTTCGAGATATACAATCATGTTGTCTGCAAATAGAGACAATTTGACTTCCTCCTTTCCTAATTGAATACCCTTTATTTCTTTTTCTTGCCTGATTGCTCTGGCTAGAACTTCCAGTAATATATGAATAATGGTAAAAGGATCAATGCAACAAGAAGAGCTAACGATCCTAAATATATATGCACCTAATACAGGAGCACCCGGATACATAAGGCAAGTTCTTAAAGACTTACAAAGAGACTTAGACTCCCACACAATAATAGTGGGAGACTTCAACACCCCATTGTCAATATTAGACAGATCAATGAGACAGAAAATTAACAAGGATATCCAGGACTTGAACTCAGACCTGGAACAAGCAAACCTAATAGACATTTACAGAACTCTCCACCCCAAATCCACAGAATATACATTCTTCTCAGCACCACATCACACCTACTCTAAAATTGACCACATAATTGGAAGTAAATCACTCCTCAGCAAATGCAAAAGAACGGAAACCATAACAAACAGTCTCTCAGACCACAGTGCAATCAATTTAGAACTCAGAATTCAGAAACCAACCCAGAACCGCACAGCTTCATGGAAAATGAACAACTTTCTCCTGAATGTTGACTGGATAAACAATGAAATGAAGGCAAAAATAAAGATGTTCTTCAAAACCAACGAGAACGAAGACACCACATACCAGAATCTCTGGGACACATTTAAAGCAGTCTCTAGAGGAAAATATATAGCAATAAGTGCCCACATGAGAAGAAAGGAGAGATCTAAAATTGACACCCTATTGTCAAAATTGAAAGAGCTAGAGGAGCAAGATCAAAAAAACTCAAAACCTAGCAGAAGACAAGAAATAACTAAGATCAAAGCAGAATTGAAGGAGATAGAGACACGAAAAACCCTACAAAAAATCAATAAATCTGGGATACATTTTCTCTGCCATCATTCATTCCTTAAATAGCAAATCCATTTCCACAGATTTGTAATGATACTTCTGTCACATACCAAGCTTCTGTATGTATTTAGGGCTGTGGGTGGGCTCTCTGTTCACTTCATTTGTCTTTTGTCTATCCTGGTGAATAAATAGCATGCTTATTTAATTATCTGCTTCTCTAGTGAGTCTATCTGATGAGATTAATTTTTCGTTATGTCTGTTCATCTACCTAATTGTTTTGGATATTTTTAAATATCAAATTTAGATTAGCTGAACAAGTTATGTGGGGAAAAAAACCCTGTCGGTAATTTGATTGAAATTGCATTAAATTTGTACATTAATTTGGGGGAATATAGGCTTCTTTTTAAATTCTTTAAGTTCCTTTTAATAACTTAAAAATATTTTCTCCCCAAATACCTTGTGTATCACTGTTAGAATTGTTTCTGAGTACCTTATAGTTATTGTTGATATTGTTTTTAAAAACTTCTTTTTTAAATTATATTTTCCTTTTTAAAATTTTTGGCCTATAAGAACATTGATGAGTTTTGTGTATTGATTTTATATACAACTTTGTTAAGTTGTCTCATCAGAATTGTAGGTACTCTCAGGCATTTTGGGTGAACAATTACAATTATGTCCTTTGTGAATAATGACAATTTTGTTTTATGCTCTAATTTCCTCCTTTCTTCTTTCCTTCCTTTTTTTTTTTTTTTTTTTTTTTTTTGAGACAGAGTCTTGCTCTGTTGCCCAGTCTGGAGTGCAGTGGCATGATCTCAGCTCACTGCAACCTCTGCCTCCTGGGTTCAAGCAATTCTCCTGCCTCAGCCTCCTGAGTAGCTGGGATTACAGGCATGTGCCACCATGGCCGCCTAATTTTTGTGTTTTTAGTAGAGATGGGGTTTCACCATATTGGCCAGGTGGGTCTCGAACTCCTGATGTCATGATCCATCTGCCTCAGCCTCCCAAAGGTCTGGGATTACAAGCATGAGCCATTGCCCCCAGCCCCTTCCTTCTTTCTTTTGTATTAGTGAAAGGGTAAGATCTCAGTGCAATATGGTATTAAAGTAGTGACATCAGGAATTCTTGCTTTATTCCTGACTTTAAAGAGAATATTTTCAACTTTTAAGCATTAAGTATGCTGGTGTTTGTAGGTTTTTGGCATATGTGCTTTAGCAGATTGAAAGGTTGTATTCTATTCTTACTTGCTAAGAATTTATCGTTTTTGTAACCAGGCATGGATTCTGTATTTTATCAAATACTTCTGAGTGTGATCATACAACTGTATGACTTTTCCCCTTTCATCTGTTAAAGTGGTAAACTAGATTAATAGATTTTCTAATATTAAACCATTCTTGCATTCCAGAAATTAACCTACTTGATACGATTTATTTTTACATACATTGATGGATTTGATAACATTTTGTTTGGAATTTTGCATTTATGTTTATGAGTAACATGAGCTTACATATCTTTTTTTTTTTTTTGAGACAGAGTCTTGCTCTGTCACCCAGGCTGGAGTGCAATGGTACAATCTCAGTTCACTGCAACCTTTGTCTGACTCGGTTCAAGTGATTCCCCAGCCTCAGCTTCCTGAATAGCTGAGATTACAGGTGTGTACCACACCCAGCTAATTTTTTGTATTTTTAGTAAGGACGGGGTTTTATCATGTTGGCCATGCTGGTCTCAAACTCCTGGCCTCAAGTGATCTGCCTGCCTCAGGCTCCCAAAGTGCTAGGATTTCAGGTGTGAGCCACAGCACCCAGCTGAGCTTACATATCTTTTTAAATTATTACTATTTTTTGGAATCAAGGTTGTATTAGCCTCAAAAAACAGTTATATCTCCTTCCCACTTTTCCTTCTCTCCAGAAATTTTTATGTAAGATAGACCTTATTTCTAGAATATTTGGAAAACATTTGTGCATAAAATCTAATTACTGAAACCATTTTGACAACTATAGGTTGATTCATATTCTCTGTATTTTCTTGAGATGTTTTTATCATCCTATTTCCCTAGGAAATTTTCCAATTTGGCTAATATTGTTTTTTTTAATTTGTTGGTTTAAAGTTTCCACAGCATATTCCTAAAATTTTTTTAAATGTTTTTTTTTTTACATTTAAATCCTGATATTGCTCATATATTTAAATTTTTATAGCATCAATTTCTGCTCTGACCTTTACTATAATTTTTTTCTCTCCTATATATCCCTGTGTGTGCACCACCCTTTACATTATTTCTAACTTTTTGTCTATTTAGCTTATTAGTGTCTAGAATATCTTTCACTTAAATATATACATGAAACCATCATTCTCACCAAACTAACACAGGAACAGAAAAACAAACATCGCATGTTCTCACTCATAAGTGGGAGTTGAAGAATGAGAACACATGGACACAGGGAGGAGAACATCACACACTGGGGCCTGTCAGGGGCTGGGGGGCTAGAGGAGGGATAGTATTAGGAGAAATACCTAATGTAGATGACAGGTTGATGGGTGCAGCAAACCACCATGGCACATGTATACCTATGTAACAAACCTGCACATTCTGCACATGAATCCCAGAACTTAAAGTATAATTTAAAAAAAATGGAAAAAGAGTATTAAGAAATATATACACACACACACACACACACACACACACACACACACACACGTTGGGCTATGAATTTCCTTCTAAGTACTGCTTTATCAGCATCCTAGTTTTAAAATATGCTAGTTTTTATTACTTAGTTTTAAATATTTTATAATTTCAATCTTTATTTCACCCTTGACATTAATAATTCAGTACTGTGTTTTAAACATTAAACAAATTCTTCTAGTTATGTTATCATTTTCAATGACACACTGATCAGATAAGATTTTCATGACATCAATTCTTTGGATATTTGTTGACATTTGCTCTATACTACAGGAGTGGTCAATTTTTAGAAATATTTTATGTGTAATTAATAAGAAGGTATTTGTCTAATTGTTATGGCCTATTTCTTAAATGTCCAACCTGTTAATTTTGTTATCCTAAACTTCTCAAGTTGTATAAATTTTTTTCTACTTGATCTGAGTACAGCTATGTTAAAATCTCACTGTGTCTGGGAATATCTCTATTACCCCTTATAATTCTGTCAATTTTTTAAATGCATTGGAACCACATTGTGATGAGCCAAGTTGTATTCTCCCCAAATTCATAAGTTGAAATCCTAATCCCCAGTACCTCAGAATGTGACTGTATTGAGGAAAAGAACCTTTAAAGAGGTAATTAATTTAAAATAAGGTTAATTACATTTGGTTGAAAAACAGATATTAGGTAAATAAAATAAGGTCATGAGGGTGAGCCTTAATTTAATATGACTGTTGTTTTCACAAGAGGAAATTGGGATGCAGACATACACACAGAGGAAAGACCATGTAAATACACAGGGAAAAGATAGCCGTCTACAAGCCAAGGAGAGAGGTCTGAAGGAAACCAAACCTGCTGATACCTTGATCTCAGACTTCTAACTTCAAGAACTGTGAGAAAATAAACTCCTGTTGTTTAAGCCTCCCAGTCTGCAATACTTTGTTATGGAAGCCCTAGAAAACTAATATATACATATTGTCAGACCCAAAGAAGCTCAGAATTGTTAGAGCTTATTTCTGAACAGCTTTTTTTGTTTTTTGTTTTGTTTTGTTTTAAGATGGAGTCTCTCTCTCTGTCACCAGGCTGGAGTGCAGAGACGTGATCTTGGCTCACTACAACCTCTGCATCCTGGGTTCAAGCAATTCTCCTGCCTCAGCCTCCCAAGTAGCTGGGACTACAGGTGTGTGCCACCACAACTGGATAATTTTTGTATTTTTAGTGGAGATGGGGGTTTCACCATATTGGCCAGGGTGGTCTCGATTTCTCAACCTCATGATCTGTCTGCCTCATCCTCCAAAAGTGCTGAGATTACAGGTGTGAGCCACCATGCCTGACCGCCTTTTCATTCTTAAGGCCTTACCTCTTTCATCCCTTATTGTTTTTTTTTTTTTTTACAGAAAGTCCATTTTTTGTAATACATATTTGTAAATATAAATTACTATATAAAGTTATATATATATATATATATTTCAAATATATTGTAATATATAGGCATGTAAAGCCTATAGGGCTTTTTATAAATTTATAAACTTTTTAAAATTTGTTGGTTTAAAGTTTCCACAGCGTATTTCTAAAAGTTTTTAAATGTTTATTTTATTTATTTTTAACATTTAAATCCTGATATTGCTTATATATTTAAATTTTTATAGCATCAATTTCTGCTCTGACCTTTACTATATTTTTTTTCTCTCCTGTATAACCCTGTGTGTGCACCATCCATTGCATCATTTCTAACTTTTTGTCTATTTAACTTACTAGTGTCTAGAGTATCTTTCACTTAAATATATACATGAAACCATCATTCTCAACAAACTAACACAGGAACAGAAAACCAAACACTACATGTTCTGACACATAGGTGGGAGCTGAAGAATGAGAACACATGGACACAGGGAGGAGAACATCACACACCGGGGCCTGTGGAAACTTTAAAATAACAAATTTTTAAAAAGGTTTATAAATTTTAAAAAAGTTTATATAAAGCCTATAGGTTTTATATGCCTATATATATTACTATATATTTGTAAAATAAATAGTAGCATATTTATACAAGCCTATCATTTTAGTATTTAGCTAATATTTTTCAGCCAAATGTTAATGTTAATATTTGTATCCTCATGATTCTGATGTGTTCATATATACAAGGATATAAATACATATAATATATAAGTATATACAAATATATATTTGGATTTTTGAAATTATATGTTCTCATATATTTGTTTAATTGTAAAAATCTAAACTGACAAAAATCTGCACTTAAATAAGCATATATTTTTCAGTCAACTTTAAATTTAGTCTTCCTCTGGCCTTATAGTTCAGGTGAGTTCATTATAAAGAATATATATATATTCTTATAGATATATTTGCAATCACAATAAGTGTAAAAGGGTATATATATATATATATATATATTCTTCATAACATATATATATGCATAAGCATATATGCCTATAGGCTTTATATGCATATATATATATATATATATATATATATATATATATAAAACAATAGAAAATTTGTCCATTAATACAAATTTAACCCTTTTACATTTGTTGTGATTACAAATATATTTTAAGGTGTTTCTCACATTTCTGTCATATTTTCTATGCATTTGCTTCTTTCCCTCTTCCCTTTTTCTGAGCTCTGTTAAATTGATCCAATTTTATTTAATTTTGGTTTCCTCCCATTACTGGCTTGGATATTCTGAATTCTTTTTACTCTTTTAGTGATTACCAAACCCCTTCAATTCTATAAAACAATTTCAACAAACACATTTAAAAAAATAACATGGTTTTAACAATATCCATTATTCAGTGGCTTTTCTTTTAACCTCAATATTTCTTAGGTCCTGAAACTAACTTAGGAAGTTTTCCAAGGAGAAACAGACTTTATTTTTTATTCAAGGATAGAATTTTAAGTTGAAACCATTCAACGAAACACAATTATAGTAAAGTGAGAAAATATTGGACTTTTACAGACTGTAGAACAAAGCTGTTATTTCCTTGGGCCTGGAATTTTAGAGATGTGGTCTATGGTTGTGCTTCAAATCAGTTTTAAATTTTGAGCATAAATATTTTCAAGATGAGAGTGTCTATAATTGTATTTTAGATATTATTGATTTATTATAACATTTACCTTTGAAATAGGCCTTATGTTATTGCATCTGAAGTAGAAATAGCTGTTCCATGTATTACAGAAGTTTTTTTGAGGTTTATAAGGAAGTAATTGTGTGTTTTGGTCTGTCGTTAATATTAACTAAATAAATTGGGCAATTCATGTTCAAAAACAGTGTTCTAGGTTTGTAGAAGTATAGAATCAACTCTGATTTGGATTTCTTTAACCATTCAACAGCCACAACATAGGCCTCAGAATTTGCTAGTGTGAGCTGATTACCAAGTGTAAACATTTTCTACAGGACTTCTGGACCCTGACTCAATGTTTCTCAAGCTCTCCAATGTTCTCATTCCCAGGGCCTCTGCTCTGCTTCTGGCCCTCTCCTCACTCACTTGGACTATTTTAATGGCGTTCTTAGTGGTTGCTTTGCTTCCAATATCTTTTTCCTTAATAGGAGAAAAGCCACACAAATTCATTAATATGCATGGGGGAAAATACCAGAGTGAGTATTCTAGAGTCTGTCTTTCACTGCAGTATGTACCTTGACACAAGACCTCCTTTTCTTTTTTAAATAATGAATTATGTGGGCCAATGATGATAGTGTGTCCTTAACCAAATATTATTAACCAAGCTATGTGCATAAAGTAATATAAAATGTAACGTGTAAACAATAAAATAAACACCCAAGAATTCACCACCTAGCCTAAGTAGATTGCGTCCACTTTGTGTTCCTCCCCATTCCAATTTCTCTTCCTCCTCCCTACCCTATTCCTGAATCTTATGTTTATCATTCCTTTTCTTCAAAAAAATGCATAAACATATATGCCTAAGCATATAATTACATTTTGAGCTTTATTAAAATTATATCATATTCTCTATAGGTCAAATGAAAAGGGACTTGCCTTTTCATTCAACGTATTTTTTCTAAGATCTAAATATTTTGTAGTGCTTAACTGTAATTCAATTATTTTCACTGCTACATGTGAATATACTGTTATCTTCTATCCATTCTTTTGCTAGTGGATATCTGGACTATTTTCAGTCTTGTCTGTTCTGCCTCTCATTCCTAGGGCCTCTGCTCTGGACCATCACAACCCAGAAATATAGAACTCAAATTTTATGAAGGCCTGAGACTGGGGAAAGGAAAGAAAGCCAATGAAAGGCAAATTTCTTCTATCCAAATGTCAAAGAAGTTGTGCACATTACTTCCACTTACATTTGACTGGTGCGAACTTAGCCATATGGCCATAACTAGCTGTAAGGTAGGCTGTAGAAGGAATTTTGAAAGAAAACCATCACTCTCATCTTCCTGACACCAAAGACTTTGCTCTTCACATTTACATATTACAGTTTCTTGACTATATAGAGCATTGAATAACCTAGGAACTGTGTGTATTGGTTGGTTGGTTGACCTGACATAGTTGTTCAAGCTTCTGCAGAACATCTTAGAGAATTAACATAATTCTGTTTGCCAAAAGCTTGTATACTGTTTTGCCCAGTGAATCTATTTTTGCTTTGATTTTGCTGTAAGGGTGTCAGTCAACTCATGGGTCTTTTTCCAAATGAAGATGGAGGGCATCAAATCAGAAAGTGATTTTTCAAGATGTTTTACCTAACCACAATATTCATTTTGAAAAATTCTAACCAGTCCCAAGGAACCTGTCCCCTCCCCATCCATATTCATAGAAAGATGGCAGTTTTAAAATATAAGGAAAGAAAAATATGATGAGGAAATTTAGGATATTTAGCTTGAAAAAAAAAGTGAG
The DNA here is from genome assembly GCF_030222135.1 of Aotus nancymaae. Taxonomy (NCBI): domain Eukaryota; kingdom Metazoa; phylum Chordata; class Mammalia; order Primates; family Aotidae; genus Aotus; species Aotus nancymaae. The sequence continues at coordinate 33,887,775 of NW_026988423.1, forward strand.
TGGGAGCATGACAGTTGTCTTCCAATGTCTGAACAGCTGTCAGGTTAAAAAAAACTGAACGTTTTCTGTGTATTTCTAGAGAGCAAATCTAGGTTTGATATGTGGAAGGGAAATGGATGCTCATGAATTAGTGAATTCATTGTGAGGAAGTGAATTAGGGTAGGTCAACTTGCATAATAAAACTTTTAATTTCAGTATCCTGATGATAAATATATGTTTTATTTCTTGTTATGGCAATAATTCAGTGGGGTGTTCCTGGCTAGGCTGCTGCTGCAGCTCTCCTCCTATGAAGTCGCAGGGATCTAGGCTCCTTCCCTCTAGTAGGCTCTATCCCTGAGGGGCTCCAGAGTCCTCTAGAAAGAACTGTAGATGTAGAGGATAACAGGTTTAATGGACAAGGTTTGGAAGTGATGTGTATCAGTTCTAACCACATTCTATGGGCTAGAACACAATTGTGAGGCCATGCCCAATTGCAAAGAAGATTGCAAAATGTAGTTTAGCTGTGTGCCAAGGAATGGGAGGAAATCTATACATTTTGTTTCTACCCAATCTCTGCCATGAACTGCCCTTACAGGTACCAAATACTGTTTTATTCTTCTTCCCACACATAGAATATACTTCCTGGTTTCCAAGGAAAATAGTCACAAGTTTGACCCAGACTTACTAGATCGTGTCTAGCTCAAATCCAGTGTTTCTGAGTATTGCGTAGACCTCTCTGTCAGATTCAGTTGATGCTTCTTGGGGTGTGAAAACCGATGAACTAAAAAGTTGTCTGCCCACTCCCAATACCCCAACATTCACACACACACACACTCCTAACAGTCTGTGATAGAGTGGTGCCTGGATAACCTCAGTAAGTCATCCTGTTTACAAAGAGAAGAACAGGGGACACATAGCAATCATTTGTCTATAATATTTGTAAAAGCATGTTGGGCAGGCATTACAAAATCCCCCTAGTAAGGTAGGGGAAGAAGGTGGGAGAATAGTTCTTTGATTAGACTTTGATTCTACTTTGGGAGAGACCCTCTTGTTCATTATTCTCTATAGTCCTTGAATCCACTTACTGTAAGGTTCTTCCATCTCCACTTGACTATATCTGAAGTGAGTATTTTCAAGTATGCCTCTTTGGGGGCCAAATAACCTTAGTAGGGAATTTGTGCTTATGTAAGTTTTGGGGCCCAAGGATTATTTTGATGCTTGAACAGTTAAAAATGTTTTAGTATGGAGTTGTGGGGTTTTTTGGTAATACAACAGTATTAAAATTTTACTGGGATTCTAATCTGTTTGCTTCCAGTTAGTTCCATGTACAAGTAACTATACCTAAATTTCTTTCCCAAGCATAATTCTCAAACTTGAAATGTTTCTTTGCTTCCTCCCTAAGCTTATTGTTCCTTTGAAGCTAGCCAAGCTAATAGGTTTGGGTGGGAAAGCCACACTCCTAATCCCATCTTTACTGAAAGGGCTTTCTTTTTTTTTTTTTTTTTTTCCTGAGCTCATCTCCTTCTTGCATATGTACCCAGTGCAGCCAATAGGAGCCAGTACACACTGACACTTGAATTATTTCCAACCCTTTCCCTAAAGTTACACACTCAGTGTCCATGGGGCCTGCCTTCCACATTATAGTAGGCAATATTTTTACCAAATATTTTGCCATTGCAAAGGCCTTTTCCAGCAGTATTATTGCTGCCCATCAACTTATTGCTAAGCCAATGTCACATATTTTAGTCTTTTTTCTTTTTTTTGAGATGGCGGTACTCTATTTCAAGGCACCAAGTTTTGTGCACGTCAAAGCATGCTAACTGCTTCAAGATACAACCTTCAAATTCCTGTCACTTAACACAGTGAAATCTGTATCTTGCTCGTGTAATAGACCATTCTGTATGTTCATAGGCAGTTTTCTATGTGGTTTTCTTCCAAGCTCTGCCGTCCCAATCATCTCTGAATGCTCGGCGTACAGCTGGCAGGTGAGGGCAGAGGATGCAATGGAGGACATGTTGAGGGGAGTTTAGTGTCCAGGCCTACAAATGGGATACATTCTAGAACTTAGTCACATGCCACATCTAACTGATGGAAACACAGGAAATGTCATCTAGCTATGTGCACAATGAGGAAATAGCTTTGCTGAGCAGTTAGCCAGTCTCTGCCAAACCAAGGATGCTTTCTTAACAATTGTAGCTATCCAAAAATGAGAGCATGCTGTCACTGAAATGTCTCAGGGCCCAACAACTGCCCATTCAGTATCCATCCTGCATTGGGTAGAAAGTTAGGCTAAATTATCTTTGAGGTCCCTTCCAGCTTCATTATCAGGGAAGACTAAAAGTCAACTAATACTCACATGAAGAAAAGATAATTAACATGTTCATAGATATTGATCCTGTTTACCCTTTATAAAAAAAAAAATACAGGCATTGGTCTGCTGCCCACGCAGCATGATTCCTTATGGATTTAGGGTTTTTAAATTTCTGTATAAAATGTCATGGGAGTTTTGATAGAGATTGCATGAATCTGCAGATAGCTTTGGGTGGTATGGATATTTTTACAATATTCTTCTAATCCATGAACATGGGATATCTTTCCATGTATTTTTGTCTTCTTCCATGTTTTTATTAATGTTTTATATTTTCAGTGTACAGATCTTTCACTTCCATGAACTTATTCACAAGTATTTTGGTGTGTCTTTGGATGCTATTGTAAATGGAATTGATTTCTTGATTTCTTTTTCAGATAGTTTATTGTTAGTATATAGAAACTCTACTCGCTTTTTTGCATTAATTTTGTATCCTGCAACTTTGTTGAATTTGTTAGTTTTATTCTTAAGACCTTCTATTCATAAGGTCAATTAGTTAACTAAATTAGGTTCTCACTGTGATTAGAGGCAATAACAAATGTTTGGTGAGCTTTTTGAATGCAGACAAACTTGAGAAAATGTGAGTACACTTTTGTTTATTGTTATCTATAATATTTACTTAAGTGATTAATTGTCTCTGGGAATGAAAGTATAAACTAAAGCACAGTGAATACATTTGCTAATTTCCAGCCTTTGCTGAATCTTTAGCCATGATATTACCATTATCTTTATCAGTGGAACCTGCCTTAAAGTAGCAGTCTTTATATTAACCTGTAATTACAAAATGTCCAGGGTCTCACAAATCAAAAGATTGTCTTTCACCACCTAAAGATTATGTTTCATCACCTAAAGATTCAAAGGGCTTCTCTTCTTTAAGGGAAGGTTTTATTATTATAGTCTTCACCCTTACTTCTCTTTAGTAAACTTCCTTTTTCATGTAAAAAGTTGATTATTAAAGACCCAGTCAGCCATGAAGAGTGCAAGAAAATATTGTAAAAAGAAGTGGAGGCCAGGCACGGTGGCTCACACCTGTAATCCCAGCACTTTGGGAGGCCAAGGAAGGTGGATCACAAGGTCAAGAGATTGAAACCATCTTAGCCAATATGGTGAAATCCCGTTTCTACTAAAAATACAAAAATTAGCTGGGCATGGTGGTGCATGCCTATAGTCCCAGCTACTCAGGAGGCTGAGGCAGGAGAATAATTTGAACCCAGGAGGCAGAGGTTGCAGTGAACTGAGATCATGCCACTGCACTCCAGCCTGGGTGACAGAGCAAGACTCCATCTTGAAGAAAAAAAAAAAAAGAAGTGGAAATATTTATTTAATTTTTATAGTGTTTTACACTATATATTTTGTATAAATTATATATTATATAAATTTTATATTATATAATTTATATATTATGTAATTTATATAGTATGCATATTTTTAAATATAAAGTATTATTTATACATGTATATGTAATTAACATATATTAAGATATATTATGTATTTTATATAAATCATAATATATAACATATCTACATTGTATATAATACATCTAAATTATGAAGCACAGTTCTTTCAGTCATTCAGCAGATACTTATTAAACTTCTAGTTGTGCCAGCCATACAATACATTAGACACTGCAACTTAACATGAGTAAGACATAATTCTTTTCTCAAGGAACTCTTGGTCTGGTAGAAGGATAGAAGCATGTAAAAAAATGTGTTAAACATGACTACACAGTAGAACAGGGCATGAAGGGCAAAGTGCTGTTGTCTAACTAGGGGATCCAGAGGCTGGGGCAGACCAGGTTTATAGAAAGGGTAGTGGTTGAGCAGAGTCACTTGTCTAATTGCAACAATATCTCTGGGAGGCAGATGTTATTCTCATTATTCACATAAAGAAACTGAGGCTCAGTAAAGCCAAGTGACTCATCCTTGCAGAGTTAGACGTGGAACTTCTCCCAACCCCCCAGATGCCACCTCTGTCTTTCTGCTCTACTACACTTATACCATATATAAACCTTACACAGGTTGCTCAATTATAGGTACGCAGCAGAGTTACAGAGCCCACTTTTGAAGTTTAGTTGATAAAGCTGATCTCTCCTTTTAGCTCCCCCTCATCATCAGGTTAAGTTCTTTCTCAGGACAAGGCAAATTAAGTTCTCTTTTGAGAAGACAGACTCTTTTTTGGCTGCTAATACTCACCTAGGCCACCCCCTACCATCACAATTGGCTCCTTCTCCTCCCCTTCATTGGGGATTTCATTCTAGGGATCCAGCTGGTGTTCCATCTTCCTGGTGAAGTTCTCCCCCAGACCCCTGTTCCTAAGAGCCAACTCTTGGTCCCTCGTTCTTAGCACACCTTGAAATGGATTTGAATTGTTCTTCAGGAGATAACTCTTACCCTGTTCCCCCACCCCTCCCACGCTGTTGGACTCTCAGGCAGGGACTACCTTATTGGGTTCCCTACTCTCCAGTACCTGGTCCAGAGCTGAGCCCCCACACAGGACTCAAAATGATACTTAAAAGGGTGACAGGTTTATCCAGGAGACAAAAAGAGCAATTTCCTTTTCCTCTGATGTTTTATAGTATCCTTATTGAACAACAAAAAAAATAAAGTGGCAGCCTACAATGAGCTCCTCAATTTGTGTGTGTGTGCGCGCGCACATGCACATGTAAATCTTATTGATTGCAAAATACAAAAGTCTAGAAGGTGGTTCCCAAATCTGCAGGACATAAGAACTATTCAGGGCAACAAAAGCCAAAATAGACAAATGGGACCTAATCAAACTCCACAGCTTCTGCATGGCAAAAGAAACAGTCATTAGAGTGAATCGGCAACCAACAGAATGGGAAAAAATTTTTGCAGCTTACCCATCTGACAAAAGGCTGATATTCAGAATTTACAACGAACTAAAACAGATTTACAAGAAAAAAACAAACAAGCCCATTGAAAAGTAGGCAAAGGATATGAACAGATACTTTACAAAAGAAGACATATATGAGGCCAACAAACATGAAAAAATGCTCATCATCACTGGTCATTAGAGAAATGCAATTCAAATCTACATTGAGATACCATCTCATGCCAGTTAGAATGGCGATCATTAAAAAATCTGGAGACAACAGATGCTGGAGAGGATGTGGAGAAATAGGAACACTTTTACACTGTTGGTGGGAGTGTAAATTAGTTCAACCATTGTGGAAGACAGTGTGGCAATTCCTCAAGGATCTAGAAATAGAAATTCCATTTGACCCAGCAATCCCATTACTGGATATATATCCAAAGGATTATAAATCATTCTACTATAAGGACACATGCACACGAATGTTCATTGCAGCACAGTTTACAATAGCAAAGACCAGGAACCAACCCGAATGCCCATCGATGATAGACTGGACAGGGAAAATGTGGCACATATACACCATGGAATATTATGCAGCCATCAAAAATGACGCGTTCGCGTCCTTTGTAGGGACATGGATGAACCTGGAAACCATCATTCTCAGCAAATTGACACAAGAACACAAAATCAAACACCGCATGTTCTCACTCATAGGCGGGTGTTGAACAATGAGAACACATGGACACAAGGAGGGGAGCACTATACACTGGGGTCTGTTGGGGGGAAATAGGGGAGGGACAGCAGGGGTGGGGAGTTGGGGAGAGATAGCATGGGGAGAAATGCCAGATATAGGTGAAGGAGAGGAAGGCAGCAAATCACACTGCCACGTATGCACCTATGCAACAATCTTGCATGTTCTTCACATGTACCCCAAAACGTAAAATGCAATTAAAAAAAAAAAAGAACTATTCAGGGCTATCAAAATACAGATTGATGGGCTTTATCCCAGAACTAAGGAACTGAGAGATCCCTAGAGTCCAGGGAATCTGTGTTTTTAACAAACACCTGCAGATTATTCTGATGGTGGGCTGCATTTAAATTATGCTTCAAACAATCAGGGGCATTTAGGGTAGATAACAATGGTGGGGAGGTAGTGGCAAAAATCAGCTCTGTGAGCATGAACATGGTGAGTAAAATGGAGAAATGGAAATGGAGAAACAAGCTTTAGGAATGGTGGGTGAACCTAATGGGATAAACAACTCATAAAAGGGAGTCAAGAGGGTTCTAGTCAGGAAGGTAGATGGTGGCTAAATCGCGACAAATTTTAACCTTGTGCTGAGAATAGTAGACCCTCCAGGGGATGATAGGACAAAAAAAGAATTGTTAAAATCCTAATATGCAGCAATCATTGTCTTTGGGCAGAACAAATAATGTCCCACTTAAATATGTATTATTTAGAATGATGTACATGCTGCTTGGATTAATAAGATATGACTTAATATAAAAGATTTCTTGAGTTATAAGTAGCTTTTATTTTCAGCAGATCATAAAAGTACAATTTCTATTATGTGGGAGGCTCTGAATTTTTTTAACCAAAAGATTGAGAAACACTTTTGGAAGCAGAGGGCATCCCTGGAGGTTTCTGAGCGGGAGAATAATGGGTCCTTGGGGTGGACTGAGGAAGGGTGCTGTGGAAGGTGGAGACACCAGAGATGAGACTGTTCAGTTAGCTCCAGAATGAGATAATGAGGACCTAGGTGGAGGTGAACAGCAATGGGTTTGGTGTCAGCATAATATTTTGTGGTCTGCCTATGAGTCAGCTACTCCCTTCTCTCCTTTTTCACACATCTGCCCTTTACAGACCTGTCCAAGCCCCCATGTCTGGGTTGAGTTATATGCCCCAGATGCAGGGACTGTGCCTCTTGCTTCTTTTTTCCAGAGTCCTGATGGAGCAAGTGGTAAGAAGGGATTTGATGGATGTGTCTTGCAAATAATGATCTTTTCACATACCTCTACTGCCTTGAGAAGACTTCTGAACCCAGAGATCTATTTCTCTGGACAAAATGATAGTCCTGAATGAGTGATGGCAGAAAAATGGGCCAAAGAACAGCCTACTAATAACTCTAAGAGAGATCAGATTTAAAGAGGCAGCAATCCTTTAATCCCAAGCAATATTGCTTCCTCTACAAACCCTGGAGTCCACATCACCGTACAGATGAGCCCTGGCTGCAGTCCTCAGCCACCTGATCCCCAGAAGGAGCAGGGAACATTAGCTATTCCAAAAGTGGGCATGATGGCCTGGCTACTGGGGGTCAGGTGGGGCTGGTTACTGTAATTCTAGCCACAGCCGGCCTCTGTCTTTTCTGGGAGCAATTGGTGTGACCAAGATGCAGAGAACCCTAATCCTATCTTGGCACAGAGGCAGTCTGACATTCGCCAGGACTCTCCCACCCAGAAATTCTGCTTTATAAATAGAGGAATGAGTATGCAATATTGTAGCAAAGGTCACTCAGGTATATTGCATGGTGACGGAGTGATGGAATTTCCAGGAGGGAGGGGCATTCCTGGCACCACATCTAGTCTTCCTGTCTCAGGCAAGACTGATTTGTGGGCTACTTTGACTTCTTTTCATATCCCTCGCATTTCCATTTAAGCAGAGAAAAGTAAATCTAAATGGAGGCTTTTACTGATTTTCAAAGTTCAGAGATTTGGAGCAACTAAAATTGTGCATCTCTGTGTGTACATACAACTGTATTAAATTATAAATGTGCACTATGGGTAACAGTGGCTAAAAATTCCACAACTTTAAACTTCTCCTTACATTTTGATAATTTCCCATATTATGAAATCTGTCTTCCCAAGGTAGAAGCCAGAAAATGCACAACTGCAGACCTCATGTAGCTAGTTACAGTCAAATGATCCAAATTTTGGCAATCAGACACACTCTTGAGAGACCTGAATTTGAAAACAAGCAATATGAAGAAACAGCTTCATGTGAGTGATCTCAAGTCTTCAAGCAGGTGTGGTGGCAGAGGTCTCCAGATTCTGGGGAGTGGCAGAGGTAGAGTTTCTGGCATCCAATAAACTGTTATGAGACCACATAGTTGGACGCTGTTTCTGGCTGCTTACCCTCAGGGTTTGGCTCGTCTGGCCTCCAGGAGATTCTAGGAGTTACGTAATATTCTTAAATGACTTTCTTTTTTTGCTTAAATTGTCAGAATAGATTCTTCTGATTGTCTCTAAAGACCCTGACAGATTACTGATTGGTACTTAGAATGGCTACTAGTAACAGATCCTCAAGAAAATGGAGACTTGGTTGGTTATCCAACATGGTTGGATTTGAAGGCAAGGCAATGTTTAGTTAGTCGGTATTAAAGAATGGGATTCTGGCAGGCCATGACAGAGAGTAATGAAATAATTACTTACATTATAACCTGATCTACCTACGCAAGGCTTTGGTGGCCTCCATGACACAGGAGGGGCTGAGGAATCCAAGTACTATGGACTGAACTTACTGCTTCTAACTCAGTTGAGGGTTTTAAAGAAAAAAAATGTTAAATCAGAAGTTAAAATTTTAAGTTTATTATACTATTCTATAATTAGGTAGTTTCTATGCTATCTCTTAGAGCCATAGGGCTGATGTAGCTGAAAATCAAACTCACAGTGAGTTGCTGAATTATGAAATAGGTTGAATTCATAGCCTTAAGAGGATTCTTATGTGGAAGTTCAGGTACTGACTGAGAAAGTGACACAGGGAGAATCAGTATGGGGACATTTAAGAGCATGTCAATTTCCAAAGTCTCAGCAGGAGAAAACCCTTTCTTCCTTCTTTATTAAGGCTGTTCCTTCCCTGATTAATATCTGAAATTACCTTGCTAAAGAATGTTATCTTAGGAGCAGAAACCAAGATTTTCTTTTCTTTTTTTTTTTTTTTTGAGATGGAGTCTTGCTCCGTCTCCGTAGCTGGAGTGCAGTGGTATGATCTCAGTTCACTGCAACCTCCACCTCCCGGGTTCAAGCAATTCTCTGCCTCAGCCTCCCGAGTAGCTGGGATTACAGGCATGCGCCACCACGCCTGGCTGATTTTTGTATTTTTACTAGAGACAGGGTTTCACCATCTTGGCCAGGCTGGTCTTGAACTGCTGACCTCGTGATCCACCCGCCTCAGCCTCCCAAAGTGCTGGGATTACAGGTGTGAGCCACCATGCCCAGCCCTATATTCTTCATATACTGTTAGCCATTTCTCATTGCCTCACACCTGTAACAATAGTCAGATTGCACCAAAGAAGCAATTACAATGTCATTCTGGGGAAGTGAAGCAAAATAACAAGATTTTGCTAATTTCTATAGGCAAAAACTTGGAAACACACATTTTAATAAATGATAGGCTACATGAAGGTATAGGATAGAAACAATTTTAGATTGGGTCAAATTGATTATTATGAGTTCACTTAGTGGAGATTTTGAATTCAGTGTGCTAGCTCAAAAAGTTAGGGGTAATTCTAATGATTTCTTGTTTGGTTGGCTAAAACTTAGTCTCAGCAGAGATCTATACCAAATGGAAATTAAGATGCTAGACAGTGTTAGAGAAAATGTAGAGATGAAGAAATCCCAAGACTTTAGAAAGAAAAGGAATGTTGGCATGAATTTAATATGTGATCCATTCACACAAACAATAAAAATGTCCCTGAGGCAGCCCAAAATATACTCCATTTTTCAAAGCCCTAAGATGTAACGTTAGTGAAGGGAGCACCAATGGATCAGTGTGGTATTATAACGGCTGTTTTCTATAGACTGGGGATGCATGGGGAAGATGTTACCATTGAAATCATCTCTCTGATTGAGGGATGATTATGGTAGCAAAGGTCAAGTAGCAGAATTTATCCAACAGAAGCAAGGTTGACATATGTATCAGTCAAGGATCAATGGCAGATAAAAAAGACATTGATGCATGGTCAAGATGGAATAGCAGGGACTACATTTACCCTCTCACCTAAAATATCTAAAAAATAAAACAGGACATAAGAAACAATGGTTTTAAAAAACGAAAATCTGATTTGTTATGTTTCTTCTTGGATAGTTTCTATTGCCATATCTAAATCTTTTCTTCTGCAATGTTTAATCTCCCTGAGAGATGAGAAACAAATGAGGGGCCCCTATGATTGCACCAACTTACAGTCTAAAGAGAGATTCTGGGGAACTCTCACTTGGTTAAGGGAGGGGGAACCCAGTCAGTATTTGGTGACATCCCTAAGTTAAGGAGTCAAAGGTAGAGGTGTAGGGAGAAGATGATAATTCAAGTTTGTAGAGCAAAGGACCAAGAAGAAAGAGGTGCATGGAGTGAAAGAGCTCTGCAGATCTACAAAGGATCACTCTTGAGTCCTCACCAGAAAAAAGATTAGTAAATGCATGTGAGGAAGCTACCCAAAGAGAGGAAAAGAATCACATTAAAGGATTAGAAGGAACAATGTCTGGAGCTCACACAAGGCTGACAATAGCTCCTATTCTCATCTTCCAGAGTGTAAAATTTCATCATTCATGAAACATTGGACAGAATATTCAGAAGGAGTTTGCTTTCAACAGTGGAGAAAATTGATGTCATCAAACTAAATGTAAAAGCAAGACTTGAAAGGACCAGAATGTTCATAAGCAATTTAGCTGAATTCTAGAACCAAGCCCAGAATATTTATTGGAATATAAAAATGTTTAGCACCAAATAAAGTAAAGCATACAACATCTAACATACAGTCAAAACTTACCCAACATACACAGGAGCAGGAAAACAGGACTTGTAATAGGAAAAAAATCAATTAAATGAAATAAACTCAGAAATGACACAAATGATGGAATTAGCAGACAAGGTTATTAAAACAATTATTATAACAGTGATAATGTCTGAGATGAGAAATTCACTAAATCAGATAAACACCAAATTAAACATTGCAGAAGAAAAGATTTAGACATGGCAATAGAAATTATCCAAGAAGAAACATAACAAAAGGCTGAAAAACAAAAACAGAGCATCCATGAGCTGTGGAAAAACTTCAAGCAGTAAAATACATATGTAATCAGAGCTCCTGAAAGAAGGAGTGGGTGGGCAGCAGAATAAAATGTTTAAGAAATAATGGCCATGCATGGTGGCTCACGCCTGTAATCCCAGCACTTTGGGAGGCTGAGGCAGGAATTCAAGACCAGCCTGGCCAAATGGCAAAACCCTATCTCTATTAAAGATACCAAAATTAGCTGGGTGTGGTGACGTGCACCTATAATCCCAGCTACTTGGGAGGCTGAGGCACGAGGATTGCTTGAATCAGGGAGGCAGAGGTTGCAGGTTGCAGTTAGCCTAGATTGAGCCACTGCACTCCAGCCTGTGTGACAGAGTAAGACTTTGTCTCAAAGAAAAGAAAAGAAAGATAATGGATGAAAAATTTCCAAATGTAATTAAAATTTTAAGTCTACAGATCCAACAAGTTCAAATCCCAAACCTAAGAAACATGAAGAAAACTACACTACAGCACAAGTCACATCATAGTGAAATTAATTAAAACACATAAAGAGAAAATCTTAAAAGCAACTAGGAAAAAAGATACATCACTGTACAGAACAAAGATAATTATTGCCAATTTCGTGTTGGAAACATTGCAAGACAGAAGCAACATGTTTGAAATACCAAAAGGAAAGGAAAACCCTTTCTTTTAATCTTTTTTAAATTTTTTCTTTTAATTTACTTTAGGTTCTGGGGTATATGTGCCGGTCATGTAGGGTTGTTGCATAGGTGCATACATAACCAGGTGGTTTGCTGCCTCTATTCCCCCTTCGTCTATATCTGGCATTTCTCCCATGTTATCCCTCCCCAACTCCCCACCCCCTGCTGTCCCTCCCCAGCACCCCTCAACTTCCCTCAGTATGTGATGCTCCTCTCCCTGAGTCCACGTGTTCTCATTATTCAACACCTGCCTATGAGTGAGAACCTGCAGTGTTTGGTTTTCTGTTCTTGTTTCAGTTTGCTGAGAATGATAGTTTCCAAATTCATCCAAGTCCCTACAAAGGACACAAACTCATCATTTTTTATGGCTGTGTAGTATTCCATGGTGTATATATGCCACATTTTCTTTGTCCAGTCTATCATTGATGGGCATTTGGGTTGGTTCCAGGTATTTGCTATTGTACACAGGGCTGCAATGAACACACGTGTGCATGTGTCTTTATAATAGAATGATTTATAGTCCTTTGGGTCTATACCCAGTAATGGGATTGCTGGGTCAAATGGAATTTCTATTTCTAGATCCTTGAGGAATCTCCACACTGTCTTCCACAATGGTTGAACTAATTTATACTCCCACCAACTGTGTAAGAGTGTTCCTATTTCTCCACATCCTCTCCAGCAAAAGTTGTCTCCAGATTTTTTAATGATCGCCATTCTAACTGGGGTGAGGTGGTATCTCAATGTGGTTTTGGTTTGCATTTCTCTAATGATCAGTGATGATGACCATTTTTTCATGTGTATGTTGGCCTCATACAGGTCTTCTTTTGAGAAGTGTCTGTTCATATCCTTCACCCACTTTTGAATGGGTTTGTTTTTTTCTCTTGTAAATCTGTTTTAGTTGTTTGTAGATACTGGATATTAGCCTTTTGTCAGATGGGTAGATTGGAAAAATTTTTTCCCATTCTGTTGGTTGCCAGTTCGCTCTAATGATTGTTTCTTTTGCTGTACAGAAGCCCTGAAGTTTAATTAGATCCCATTTGTCTATCTTGGCTTTTGTTGCCATTGCTTTTGGTGTTTTAGTCATGAAGTCCTTGCCTATGCTTATGTCCTGGATGGTTTTGCCTACGTTTTCTTCTAGAGTTTTTATGGTGTTAGGTTTTATGTTTAAATCTTTAATCCAACTGGAGTTAATTTTAGTGTAAGGTGACAGGAAGGGGGTCCAGTTTCTGCTTTCTGCACATTGCTAGCCAGTTTTCCCAGCACCATTTATTAAACATGGAGTCCTTTCCCCATTGCTTATTTCTGTCTGGTTTGTCAAAGATCAGATGGTTGTAGATGTGTGGCATTTCCTCTGAGGCCTCTGTCTTGTTCCATTGGTCTATATTTTTGTTTTGGTACCAGTACCATACTGTTTTGACTACTGTAGCCTTGTAGTATAGTTTGAAGTCTGGCAGTGTGATGCCTCCAGCTCTGTTCTTTTTGCTTAGGATTGTCTTAGCTATGCAGGCTCTCTTGTGGTTCCATATGAAGTTTAAAGTGGTTTTTTCCAGTTCTGTGAAGAAGGTCATTGGTAGCTTGATGGGAATAGCATTGAATCTATAAATTACTTTGGGCAGTATGGTCATTTTCACGAAATTGTTTCTTCCTAACCATGAACACAGAATGTTTTTCCATCTGTTTGTGTCCTGCCTTATTTTGTTGAGCAGTGGTTTGTAGTTCTCCTTGAAGAGGTCCTTCACATCCTTTGTTAGTTGCATTCCTAGGTATTTTATTCTCTTTGTAGCAATTGTGAATGGGAGTTCAGTTTTGATTTGGCTCACTATTTGTTTCTTATTGGTATATAGGAATGCTTGTGATTTCTGCACATTGATTTTGTATCCTGAGACTTTGCTGAAGATGCTTATCAGTTTAACGAGATTTTGGGCTGAGACAATGGGGTCTTCTAAATATACAATCATGTCGCCTGCAAATAGAGACAGTTTGACTTCCTCCTTTCCTAATTGAATACCCTTTATTTCTTTTTCTTGCCTCATTGCTCTGGCTAGAACTTCCAATACTATATTGAATAGAAGTGGTCACAGAGGGCATCCCTATCTAGTGCCTGATTTCAGAGGGAATACTTCCAGCTTCTGCCCATTCAGTATGATATTGGCTGTGGGTTTGTCATAAATAGTTTTTATTATTTTATGATACACTCTGTCGATGCCTAGTTTATTGAGAGTTTTTAGCACGAAGGGCTGTTGAACTTTGTTGAAGGCCGTCTCTGCATCGATTGAGATAATTATGTGGTTTTTGCCTTTGGTTCTGTTTATATGATGGATTATGTTTATGGACTTGTGTACATTGAACCAGCCTTACATCCCTGGGATGAAGCCTGCTTGATCGTGATTAATAATCTTTTTGATGTGCTGTTGCATTCAGTTTGCCAGTATTTTATTGAAGATTTTTGCATCTCTGTTCATCATGGATATTGGCCTGAAGTTTTCTTTTTTAGTTGAGTCTCTGCCTGGTTTTGGTATCCGGATGATGTTGTCCTCATAAAATGAGTTAGGGAGGATTCCCTCTTTTTATATTGTTTGGTATCATTTCAGAAGGAATGGAACCAGCTCCTCTGTACATCTGGTAGAATTCTGCTGTGAACCTGTCTGGACCTGGACTTTTTTTGGTTGGTAGGCTATTAATTGCTGCCTCAACTTCAGCCCTTGTTATTGGTCTATTCAGGGTTTTGACTTCTTCCTGGGTTAGTCTTGGTAGAGTGCAAGTGTCCAGGAATTTATCCATTTCTTCCAGATTTACTGGTTTGTGTGCATAGAATCATTTGTAGTAATCTCTGATGGTAGTTTGTATTTCTGTAGAATCAGTGGTAATATCGCCTTTATTGTTTTTTATTGCATCTATTTGATTCTTCTCTCTTTTCTTTTTTATTAGTCTGGCTAGTGGTCTATTCTGTTGATATTTTCAAAAAACCACTTCCTGGATTTATTGATTTTTGAAGGGTTTTTTTTTTGTGTGTGTCTCTATCTCCTTCAGTTCTGCTCTGATCTTAGTTATTTCTTGTCTTCTGCTAGCTTTTGAGTTTTTTTGATCTTGCTCCTCTAGCTCTTTCAATTTTGATGATAGGGTGTCAATTTTAGATCTTTCCTCGTTTCTCACGTGGGCATTTATTACTATAAACTTCCCTCTCAACACTGCTTTAAAGGTTTCCCAGAGATTCTAGTAAGTTGTGTCTTCATTCTGATTGGTTTCAAAGAACATCTTTATTTCTGCCTTCATTTCATTGTTTATCCGGTTGACACTCAGAAGCAAGTTGTTCAGTTTCCAAGTAGTTGTGTGGATTTGAGTGAGTTTCTTAATCTTGAGTTCTAATCTGATTGCACTGTGGTCTGATAGACTATTTGTCATGATTTCCGTTCTTCTGCATTTCCTGAGTGATTTGCTTCCAATTATGTGGTCAAGTTTCGAGTAAGTGTGATGTGGTGCTGAGAAGAATGTACAGTCTTTGGATTTGGGGTGGAGTGTTCTGTATATCTCTATTTGGCCACTTGGTCCAACTCTGCATTCAAGTCCTGGATGTTGTTGTTGATTTTCTGTCTCATTGACCTGTCTAATATTGACAGTGGAGTGTTGAAGTCTCCCACTATTATTGTGTGGCAGTCTAAGTCTCCTTTTAGGTCATTAAGAACTTGCTTTATGTATCTGGGTGCTCCTGTATTGGGTGAGTATATATTTAGGATAGTTAGCTCGTCTTGTTGGATTGATCCTTTTACCATTGTATAGTGTCCTTCTTTGTCTCTTTTGATCTTTGTTGGTTTGAAGTCCGTTTTATCAGAGACTAGGATTTCAACCCCTGCTTTTTTTTTGTTCTTCATTTGCTTGGTAAATCTTCTTCCATCCCTTTATTTTGAGTCTACGTGTGTCTCTGTACATGAGATGGGTTTCCTGAATATAGGACACTGATGGGTCTTGATTTTTTTTTTTCCAATTTGCCAGTCTGTGTCTTTTGATTGGGGCATTTAGGCCATTTACATTCAATGTTAATATTGCTATGTGTCAGTTTGATCCTGCCATTTTGTTACTGGCTGGTTTTCTTGTCCATTAGTTGACTCAGCGTTTTCATTGCATTTTTGGTCTGCCATTTGGTGTGCTTTTGCAGTGACTGGTACTTGTTCCTTTGTGTGTTTAGTGTTTCTTTTAGGAGCTCTTGTAAGGAAGGTCTGGTGGTGACAAAATCTCTCAGTAATTGCTTGTCCGTAAAGGATTTTATTTCTCCTTCACTTATGAAGCTTAGTTTGGCTGGATATGAGATTCTGGGTTGAAAGTTCTTTTCTTTAAGGATGTTGAATATTGGCCCCCACTCTCTTCTGGCTTGTAGGGTTTCTGCTGAGAGATCCACTGTGAGTCTGCTGTGAGATCTGCCATGAGTCTGATTTCTGCTGAGAGCTCTCTCTGTGAGAGATTCCCTCTGCGGGTCACCTGACCTTTCTCTCTGGCTGCCCTTAGCATTTTTTCCTTCATTTCAACCCTGGTGAATCTGATGATTATGTGCCTTGGGGTTGCTCTTCTTGAGGAATATCGTTGTGGAGTTCTCTGTGTTTCTTGGATTTGAATGTTGGACTGCCTTGCTAGGCTGGGGAAGTTCTTCTGGATAATATCCTGGAGTGTGTTTTCTAGCTTGGATTCATTCTCCCTGTCATATTCAGGTACATTGATCAAGCATAGATTAGGTCTTTTCACATAATCCCATATTTCTTGGAGGCTTTGTTCATTTCTTTTCACTCTTTTTCCTCGTCTTGCCTTTTCTTTTTATTTCATTGAGTTAATCTTCAATCTCTGATATCCTTTCTTCTGCTTGATTGATTTAGCTATTAACAGTGTTTGCTTCACGTAGTTCTTGTGCTGTGGTTTTCAACTCCATCAAGTTGTTTATGTTCTTCTCTAAGCTGGTTATTCTAGTTAACATTTCATCTAAACTTTTTTCAAGATTTTTCGTTTCTTTGCATTGGTTACAATGTGTTCCTTTAGCTTAGAAATGTTTGTTATTACACACCTTCTGAAGCCTGTTTCTGTCAATTCATTGCACTCTTTCTTGGTCATGTTGTGTTCCCTTGTTGATGTGGAGTTGTGATTCCTTGAAGGAGAAGAGACATTCTGGTCTTTGATGGTTTCATCTTATTTGCACTGTTTTTGCCCCATCTTCCTGGATTTATCTAGCTCTGATCTCAGTGAGCTGCTTGATGAGGTCACTTGTCTGCCTGTTGAGGCGGGTTTCCAGGGACTCCTGTGAGTCCCTGCTAGGTAGGCTCCCTGTGTCTTTTTTGTTTACACTGGGAGGTTAGGCCCACCTCTTCCACTGACCTGGAGGCACTGCTGGGTGGGTCAAGAACACCGTCTGGTTGCTACATAGGCTTCCTGTGTTTTTTGTTAAAACATGAAGCCTAGTCCCACCTCTTTAATGGTGGGTTGCCCCTTTCCTCCACGGAGCTGGATCGTTCAGGCTTCAGGTCAGACTGAGGCACTGGCTGTGTAACCCACTAAAGTTAGTGCGTTAGCCCTCTGGGCTTTGTAGGGAAGGGTAGGGACCCACCCTGCCACACCATCTGTTTTCCCGCTTTCAGCTCCCTCTCTCTCTAGGCAGGGGGAGGGGCAATAGCTCAGTCCACAGGCTCTCCCTGTTGGCTTATGGGCTTATGCACTTGCTTAGATCTGTGCAACAATCCGGGACACCGTCCTGGATTATTATTCAACTCTGCGCTTGTAATTCCCAGTGCTTGACTGGCAAAGATCCCCTGTTCTGTGGATTGCTGAGTCTCTGGGGGAATCGCTGTATCTGAACCAGGGTGCCAGAGCAGAAGCCTCTGATTCACCTGTCAGATGCACTTTCTGTGTGAAGCAGCACCCCTCCCGGCCTCAGTCTGCCCTGTGTGGGTTTTGCTCACTATCCAACCAGACCGATTGAAATGCACCTGGTACCTCGGTTGGAGCTAGGAGATCTCTCAATTTCTGTGTCTCTCTCACTGGGTGTTGTGCACCAGAGTTGTGTCTATTTGGCCATCTTGTTTCCTCAAGAAAACCCTTTCAACTTAGAATTCTACACCCCTCAAAACTAACTTTCAAAAGTGAAGGTGAAATTGACTTTATCAGACATTCAAAAACAGAATTTGTCACCAACAGACCTATTTATTCTTCAGGCAGAAGAAAAATGAGAAAAATGACAGAAATCAGGTTCTACACAAGGGAAGAAAGAGCACTGGAAATGGTAATTACATGGATCAATACTTTTTTTATTTGTGTATCTTTAAAAGGTAATTGATAATGCATATAAAAATAATATTATGCCTGTAAGCCACTCTTTTCACCAAAGCATTAAGAATTGCATTGTTAACAAAAGAAATATAAGACCAGACACAGTGGCTTATACCTGTAATCCCAGCACACTGGGAGGCTAAAGCAGGAGGATCACTTGAGCCCAGGCATTCAAGATCAGCCTAGGCAACATGGTGAAAATAAAAAAATAAAAGAATGCCTGGGTGTGGTGCATGCTTGTAGTCTCACCTACTCAGATTGCTGAGGTGTGGGAGGATTGGTTGAGCTCAGGAGTTTGAGGCTGCAGTGACCTATGATTGCCACAGCACTCCAGCCTGGGTAACAGAATGAAACCTCATCTCTAACACAACAACAACAAAAATAATAATAGAAGTGTTTATAGCATGTGTATATAAAAGATATAGATATCAGATAAAATCTTGAATATGCAAAATGATAAAAGAGACTGGAAATGGTAACTATGTGGAAAGATAGAAAAGATTTTTTTCTTATTTTATAAACCTTTTACAAAGTAACTGACTAAGCAATAATAACAATAATACATTGTAGAATTTCCAACATATGTAGAGGAAAAATGTATGACAATAATAATTAAAAGGCTAAGAGGAGAGAAATGGAAGTATACTGTAATAAGGTTTATGTAGTAAGGTTTATGTGAAGTACTATCATATTATTTGAAGATAAACTGTGATAAGTTAAAGATATATACTATAAACTTTAAAGTAATCTCTAAAATAGTTAATAATAAATATATTAACATATCATATACATGATACCAGTTGAACATCCATAATCCAAAAATCTGAAGTCCAAAATTCTCCCATAAGCATTTTTTTTTAGCTTAAAAAGTAGATTTCGGAGCATTTTGGATTTTGGATTTTTTAATTAGGCATACTCAATCTATATATATATATATAAAAATTATATTTATACATATTTAAATATAATATATGTGTAGGTGTGTATCAGCTATTTTATTAGAGTCAGGAATATGTAGAATTTTTATATCCTCTGTTGAACTAATCATTTTATCACTATGAGATGAACTTCATATGGAACTATAAAAATAATCTAAAAGAGGCATCACAGGAAGAAAAAATAAACAAAAACAAGTGGATCAAATAGCTAACAAATAGCAAGACGAAATATTTGAGCCTAACTACCAATTAAATGTAAATGGTCTCCAGCACCTCAATTAAAAGATAGAGATATTAAGATTGGATTGAAAAAAATAGCAAGATCTGACTATATGTTGCCTACAAGAAACCTACTTGAAATTCAAAGACACAGCTAAGTTCAAAGTAAAAAGAATAGAAAAAGACATACCATGCTAACACTAGTTAAAGGAAAACTAAAGTAATATATTATTATCAGACTAAATAGATTTCAGAGCAAGAATATTACCAGGGATAAAGAGGGCTTGCTCATAATGATAAAACAGTCCATTCATTAGAGGACATGACAATCCCCAATGTTCATGCATTTACTATAGATAGCATTGACATATATGAAATAAAAACTGAGAAAAATAGACAAATACGAAATTATAGTTAGTGGTTTTAACATGCCTGTTTCAATAACTGATAGAGCATATAGATACAAAACCAATGAGAATTCAGAACACTTTAACAACACTAGCATCCTCACATATTGGCATTTATAGAACACTCAGCATATTACACATTATTTTTAAGGTTGTACAGAAAATTTACCAAGATAAGGCATATTCTAGGCCATAAAACAAGTTATAACACATTTAATTCAAATCAAAGTATGTTGTCATTCCACAATAGGATTAAATTAGATATCAATACAAAAAGGTGCTAGGAAATGTCTAAATGTTTACAAACTAATTAACATACAAGTAAATAACTCATGAGTTAAAAAAAAGAGACTACAGAGGAAACTAGAGAGCATTTTAAACTAAATAAAAATGAAAATACAATGTGAAATTTTGTGGGATGCAGCTACAGCAACACATAAAGGAAAATTTGTAGCACTAATGCCTATGTTAGAAAAGATCAAATGATAACAGAAACCATCTATTTTAAGCAGAAAGAGATTAAATGCAGGGAGTGAGTGCTTATGAAAATCCTTGGAAGGGCTGAATAAATGAATTTTAGGGCAACACCACAAAACTTGCCAGTCAGAGAAGGAAGCTTCCAGTTACCTTTTCAAGAAGCAGGAAAATTGGGAATCAGGAATGCCCGCAGGTGCCAAACAGCATTTGTAGAGATATTTTTGGTAGAGAAGTCCTTGAGTGTGGTAGCAACCCAGCTTCAGAATATGTCTCTCTGGCTTCTCTGGAAATTCTGTGCACTACCTAACATCCTTTAACAAATTACTAATATTCCTTTTTTTCAAAATAAAAAATGATGGCTCTAGAAATACACCATTTTATCCACCTTGCACAGAACAGCAATCCACCACTATGCAATAGCTAATTCCATAATCAAATGATGCTTCCTAAGTGCAAATGACAAAACATATATGCTCCCCTAATTCTGCCTTTCAACTACAATAAAACTATGGATTGGATAGTAGGAATCCTGCCAACTCTGACCAAAGAACAAAAACCCAAAACCAAAACAAGAAAAACAAAACACATACACACATACACACCCCAAACTTCAACACAACCAAGACTAGCTAGGAGAACCAACAGAGATAGCTAACACAAGCATGGCCTCCACCTCAATTCTGCCTTCTAAATCTTATGTAGGAGCATGGGATTGGTGAATCCTAAATTACATCATGAGTCATAACTGCAAAGGTATCTGATAAATGTTTTTAGTTTTCCATACTTTGTTGTACAAGAAGAATGGTAAAATAGATAGCCATTTCTTATCTTAGCAGGCAGCATTTTAAAATATCCTTCCTGTATTTTTTTTTTTTTTCAGATTTCCTATATTTTAAGACTACTCTTCCAAGGTAGAAGTCAACTAAGTTTGCAGTCATGTGATCTAGGTTCTACCAATAAGATCCTTGCTGTTAGGACTTGAATTAAGAAGTGAGCTATGTAAGGAGGTGGCCAGGGAACAAGTATATGGTAGGCATTTTAGTTGAAGGTGGCTGTTTCATCAGAGGTGGCACTGGTAATATCTTTGGCATCTGGTTCCAGGCATTACAGGTGCCAAACAGCATTTGTAGAGATATTTTTGGTAGAGAAGCCCTTGAGTGTGGTTGCTACCCAGCTTCAGAATATGTCTCTCTGGCTTTTCTGGAAATTCGATGCACTACCTAACATCCTTTAACAAATCCTAACATTCCTTTTTTTTTTTTTTTTTTTTTTTTTTTTAAATAAACTAGTCGGGGTGGATCCTGCTTGCAAACATAAACCGTAACTGATACAACAAATTCTCAGATACGCATTTTAAGCAAGTCCTTAGTGGAACTAGAGTTCCGCTAAGGCTTTCACAATAAAAAGAAAAAACAAGAGAAAGATCCTCAGAAAACAAATGTACAGTAGGAGTTAGGTAATAAGAAGTTTTCAGAGCATGTTTTGGGTTCAGTAGATACTTAATGTAAATTTTCAGCTGTCTACATAAATTGGGCTTACAGCGAAGATATTCAATGTAATGCCACTGAAACACTGTAAGACCTTCTACCATCAGATAGATATGGGTTACAATTCTTTTGTCAGATATATGCGTTCTGGAAACATTTTCTTCTCATCTGTAATTTCCTACAGTCTGTAACAAATCTAGTTTGTAGATTTTCTAAATGGTGTCTTTGTTGAGTAGAAGTTTTAATTTTGATGAAGTCTAATTTATCAAATATTTCTTTTATAGTTATTGCTTTCTGAGTCTTATTGAGGAAATCTTTACCTACCACCTTTTGGTTACAAAGATATTCTTTTTGTGTTCTCTTAAAGAAATTTCATGTTGGAAAAAAATTATAATACGTACCATTTAATCAGCACCAACCATATGCCAGATGTCTTATCTACATCATACTGAATGGCTACAGCAACGCTAGGAAGAATATTAATATTCCGATTTTACAGATGAGGAAATTATCCTCAGTTAAGTTAAATAGCTTGCTAAGATCAGCAATCCACCATCATCTGCCACATTAGCCATATTGGACAGTCAAGATTTGAAGTCAGATATGGCTAGCCAAAAAGTCTACGGTTTTTCCACTATATTACATTCTCTCTCTTCCCTTTCCCCACCAAGATGAAGATGAAGAGATGCAAACAGATTCTGGAACTGAGAAATTTTCTAAACATTTCAAGGCTGGAACTAAATGTAAACCTGAGTTAAATTTTCTATTTTTGTTTTTTAGGTCGACTAGTATATATTTTTGTGTGAAGTGTTGAAAGAATAAGTTCAAAGATGCCACACCTCCTCAACGACCTCCACTTCCAAGAAGGGCCTTTTGCAAAGTTCGTCGGGCAGACCTGAGACCAGGAGACAAAATGACTTTCAGGGCGCTCTCTTGACCCTGACGTTGGATTTAGCTCTCTTTGCGTTGCCACAGGAATGAGCACATACGTAGGAATCACCGTCCGTCACCCCCTGGAGTGTGCAAGCTTCTCATGCAGGCAGGCAGGCAGGTGATACATCTTTCTGCATCTTTGGATACCTACAACTTACACAATACCTGGCACTGAATTGGAAGACTGAATGAACAAATGATGATTTAACTTTACAGGCCTATTTCTGAAGCTGCAAATGCAGAAAGGACATGTGGCTTCTTTTTGAATCAATAGGTTATACTACTGAACCCATGAATTTTCAGCAGATTCCGTTGCTCCAGCAATAGGAAGGCTGTATAGTACAGTGGTTAAAACCACATACTTTCTCATCAAATAGATCCAAGTTCAAATTCTTGGCTCTTCCACCTGCTGAGTGAACTTGTACAAGGTTACATAAGCTCTCTAAATTGCTTAAGGTTTTAAAAAGTATTCAATTAGAGAATGTGTAACAAATAACTTGAACAATGCCAGGCATACAGTAAGTGTTCAATAAAGAGGTGCTATCATTACCAAAGCTATTTCATAGTCCCTTATTGCCTAAGCACAGGTTAAGTTCCTTTTGCCTACCCCTTAATATTTAGCATGCACTTATTTTCAGTTATTATTATATTTTTGAGATGGAGTCTCACACTGTTGCCCAGGCTGGAGTACAATGGCTCGATCTCGGCTCACTGCAAACTCTGCCTCCCAGGTTCACATGATTCTCCTGCCTCAGCCTCCCAAGTCGCTAGGATTACAGGCGCACACCACCACACCCAGCTAATTTTTATTTTATTTTATTTATTTTTAGTAGAGACAGTTTCATTACGTTGGCCAGACTGGTCTCAAATTCCTGACTTCATGATCCACCTGCTTCAGCCTCCCAAAGTGCTGGGAATACAGGCATGAGCCACCGCGCCTGGCTTACTTTTTTTTTTTAAACCCTTTTAATATAAGTAAACACTTTCAATTTTGAGAGAGTTGTAGGTTTAAGTGCAGTTGTAAGAAATAATACAAAGAAATTCAGTGTAGTCTTTATCAAGTTTTTCCTAATGGTAACATTTTGCAAAATCACAATATCATAACCAGGATATTGACACTGATAGTCAAGATAGAAAAAAAAAATCTCCATCACTGCCAGTATCCTTTATATATCCTTCAAGTATTCTTTTTTTATAGCCACCACTACCATCCTTAACCCCTGGCAATCACTTACTTGTTCATTTCTATGACTTTGCCATTTTAAGGATGCTGTAGAAATGAAATCGTACAGTGTATAAACTTTTGCAATTGATGTTTTTCTTAGGCATATTTCTCTGGAGATTCATCCAGGATGTTGCATGGATCAGTAATTTGTTTCTTTTTATTGTATAAGTATTACATGATATGACTGTACTACAGTTTATGTATCCACTTACCTGTTGAAGGACATCTAGATTTTGTAATTTGAGGCTATTACAAATAAAGCTACTGTAAACATTTGTTTGTGGTATTTGTGTAAATATAAGTAAACATTTCTTTGGAATAAATGCCCAGGAGTGCAATTACTGGGTCATGTGGTCAGTGCATGTTTAGTCTTTTAAGAAACTGGCAAACTATTTTTCAGAGTGACTGTTCTATTTTACATTCTTAATAGCAATGTATGGCTGATCCAGTTCCTCCACATTCTTGCTAGTATTTTGTGTTGTCATCATTTTTTATTTTAGCTATCCTGATAGGTATGTGGTAATATCACATTGTGATTTTATTTCCCTAAGGTTAATTATGTTAAATATCCTTTTGTGTGCTTATTTGCCATCTATATAACTTCTTCAGTAAATTATCTCTTACTATGTTCTAACTGGATTGTTAGCTTTTTTACTATTGAATATCTAGATACTAGTCCTTTGTCAGATATGTGGTTTGCAATATTTTTTCACACTGTGTCTTTCTATGCAAAAGTTTTCAATTTGATGAAACCCAATCTATTTTATTCCTTTTATGGAACATGCTTTTGGTCTCAAGTCAAACTCTTTGCCTAGTTCTTTACCCCAAGATTTTTTCTTATTTTTTTCTAAATGTTTTATACTTTATTTTACATTTAAATCTGTGATCCATTTTGAGTTTCTTGGATAAGGTGTAATATCTAGGTCGAGATTCATATTTTGACCTATGGATTTCCAATTGCTCCAGAACTACTTGTTGCTTATTTTGAATGGCTTTTGCAAAAATTAGTTCAGCATATTTGTATGGGTTTATTTCTGGGTTCTCTATTTTTTCCCATTGATCTATTTGCCTTTCCTTCTGCCAGTACCACAGTCTTGAGTTGTGTAGCTATCTAATAAGTCTTAAAATTGAGTACAGATGTTCCTCAACTTATGATAGGAATACATCACAACAAACCCGCCATTAAGTAGAAAATATTGTAAGTCAAAAGCACATTGAGCACATTTAATGTGTCTAATGTACATCAGTATGTTAAATGTCTTCAATGTGCTTTTATAATAGTATAATAATGTAATTTTATAATAGTATAATAATAATGAAACATCATCACTTAACATAACCTACTTTAAATGTGCTCAGGATGCTTACACTAGCCTGCAGTTTGGCAAAATCATCCAACATAAAGCCTATTTTATAATAACATGTTGGATAACTCATGTAATTTATTGAATACCATACTGAAAGTGAAAAATGGAATGGTGTATGGGTACTCACCATTAACATACACAGCTGAAAGCACCGTTGTAAAGTTGAAAAATCATGAACGATTCCAAGTTGGGGTCCCTCTGTAGACTGGTTCCTTCCACTTCGTCATTCTTTTTCCAAGTTATTTTAGCTATTCTAGTTCCTCTTCTTTCCATAGAAATTTTAGATAATCTTGTATTAATGTATATCTACCAAGAAAACCAAAAGCTTGCTGGGATTTTGATAGGAATTGTGTTAAACCTGTATTATCAGTCTGGGAAGAATTTACATCTTTACTATGTTGAATCTTCGAATACATGAACACGATATGTCTCTCCATTTCTTTACATTTCTTTAGATTTTTTCTTTCATTAATGTTTAGAGTTTAGCCTATGTTTTATTAGATTTACATCTACAAATTTCATTTCTTGGGGTGATTAAAATGTTATTGTAGTTTTAATTTTGGTGTCAATTTTTAGTGTCATCACTAGAGGTGGGTAGAGCACTTGAGTCCAAGAGTTCTAGACCAGGCTGGACAACATAACAGAACCCCATCTCTCCTAAAAATACAATAAAATTATCTGGGAATGGTGGCACAGGCCTGTAGTCTCAGCTACTCAGAGGGCAGAGGTGGGAGGATCACTTGAGCCCAGGAGGTAAAGGCTGCAGTGAGCCGAGATCTTACTACTGCACTCCATCCTGTCCTATCTCAAAAAAAAAAAGAAATACAACTGATTTTTATATGCTTATCTTGTATTCTCTGGCTTTATTGAACACATAATACTCCTAAGAATGTTTTTGTGGATGCCTTGTGATTGTCTATGTAGAAATTGTTTAATCTGCAAATAGGGACAGTTTTATTTCTTCCTTTCTGATATTTATTCCCCCCCCCTTTTTTTTTTTTTTATTTTATTTTTTTTTTTTTTGCCTTATTGCAAAAAAAAAGTGCTGGCTGGAACATCCAGCACTATGTTGAATAGTAGTGATAAGGGCAGATATCCTTGCCTTGTTTCCAATCTTAGAGAGCAAGTATTTCGTTTTTTATCACTAAGTAAAATGCTAGTTGTAGGGTTTTTGTAGACGCTCTTTATCAGGTTGAGGAAATTCCTACTTGTGCTTTTCTGAGATATTCGTTACAAATGGTCAAATACTTTTCTGCATGTAATCATGTGCTGTTTCTTCTTTATTGTATATAGTGAATAATATTGACTAATTTTCTAATATTGAGCTAGCCTTGTATCCTGGGGGTAAATCCCACTTAGTTATGATGTATAATTTTTCAAATGTATTGTTGAGTTCTATTTGCTAATCTTTTATTTATTTACTTATTTATGAGACTGTCTCATTCTGTCACCCAGGCTGGTATACAGTGAGATAATCATGGCTCACTGCAGCCTCAACCTCCTGGGCTCAAGTGATCGTCCTGCCTCAGTCTCCCAAGTAGCTGGGACTACAGGTGTGCACCACTAGAGCCAGCTAATTTTTTATATTTTTCCTAGTGATGGGATCTTGCTATGTTGCCTAGGCTGATATTCAGCTCAACAGATCCTCCTGCCTTGGCCTCACAAAGTGCTGGGATTATAGGCATGAGCCACCATGCCCAGCCTGCTGATATCTTATTAAGGATTTGTTGTGTCTATGTTCATGAGGAATTAGTCTTTAGTTTTCTTCTTTTGTGCTGTTTTGTCTGGTTTCTGTGTCCAGGTAATACTAGCTTCATAAACTGGTTTGGAAAGTGTTCAAGTTTCTTGAAAAAATTGGTAGAATTAGTATTAATTCTTCTTTGAACATGTGGCATACTTTTCCAGCTAAACCATTTGGGCTTGAAGGCTTTTCATAGGAGGGAGTATTTTAATAAAAAATTCAGTATCCTTAATATTTATAGGAATATTCAAATGGTCTTTTCCATATTGGGTGAGTTTTGGTACTTTATGTTTTTTATGGAATTGATCCATTTTATCTAAGTTGTAAAATTCATGTGTGTAGATTACTTGTAGTATTCCTTTCTTCATTTTTGGCATCTGCAGGGCTGGACGGCATTCTTGACGTTGGTAACATGGACCTTTTCCTCCTTTTTCTTTGTTAGCCTTGTGGTGGTTTGTCCATTTTCTTAATCTTTTAAAAGAATCTTCTTTGTTTTATTTATCCCTGTTTTCTTGTTTTCAATTTCATTAATTTGTGCTCTTTATTATTTCCTTTCTTCTTCCTGTTCTGAATTTATTTTGCTCTTTATCTTCTAGGTTCTTAAGGTGAGATCTTACAATGTTAATTTGAGAGTCTTCCTCTTTCCTCATATATGTCTTTAGTGCTATAAAATTTCCTCTCGGTACTGCTTTAGCTATGTCCCATAAATCCTGAGAGGTTATATTTTCATTTTCATGCAATTTATTACATATGATTTTTATTTCCCTTGAAACTTTCTTTTTGACCTGTGGATTATTTCAAAATGGGTTGTTTAGTTTCCAAGTACTTGGAAACTTTTCTGTTAATTTTCTGTTATCGACTTCTACTTTGATTCTAGTGTAGTCAGAGAATATGCTTTGCAGGATTTTCTTTTACTTTTTGATATTTGTCATATGGCTCAGGATATGGTCTATTTTAGCACCTATTCTGCTGTACTTTTGGTGGAATGTTGTACAACTGCTGAGTAGATTCTGTTGATTGATGGTGTTCTTGAGTTCTTCAACATCATTGTTGATTTTCTGTCTAGTTATTCTGGCAATTGTTGAAAGATGGATGTCAATGTCTCCAGCTGAAATTGTGAGCCTGTCCTTTTCTACTTTCAATTCTATCACTTCTTTCACATATTTTGCAGCTCTGTAGTTTGGTGCTAGAATTGCCATGACTTCTTGGTGGATTGATCTTTTTATCAAATTATTTATTACATAATTTCCCTCTTGGTCTCTAGTAATTTTTTTGGCCCTGAAGTCTACTTTACCTGATATTAATATAGTCACTCCTGCCTACCTGCAGTTGATGTTTGCATGACATATCTTCTTCCATCCTTTTTCTTTCAACTTTCCTGTATCATTATATTTGAAGTGAGTTTCTTGTAGACAGTATATAATTGGATCAATAGTTTTATCCAGGCTTCCAGTCTCTGTCTTTAAATTGGTATATTTTTTTAAAATTTATATTTAATGTATTTATTGATATGCTCAGGTATAACTTTGCATTTTCTTTTTCTCCTTTTTTTATATAGAGATCTTTTTATTTTGCTTTGTTTTTGTTTTTTACTTTAAGTATTGGAATACATGTGCTGAATGTGCAGGTTATATAGGTATACATGGGCCATGATGGTTTTACCACACCTATCAACCTGTCATCTAGGTTTTAAGCCCTGCATGCATTAGGGATTTATCCTTACTCCCCTTTCCCACCACCCCCTGACAGACTTCAGTGTGTGATGTTCCCCTCCCTCTGTTCATGTGTTCTCATTGTTCAACTGCCACTTAGGAGTGAGAACATGCAGTGTTCGGTTTTCTGCTCCTGTGTTAGTTTTCTGAGAATGATGGTTTCCAGCTTCATCCATGTCCCTGCAAAGGACATGAACTCATTCTTTTTTATGTCTGCATAGTATTCCATGATGTATATGTGCCAGACTTTCTTTATCCAGCCTATTATTGATGGGCATTTGGGTTGGTTTCATGTCTTTGCTATTGTAAATAGTGCTGCAATAAACATGTATGTGCATATGTCTTTATAGTAGAATGATTTATAATCTTTGGGGTATATACCCAGTAATGGGATTGCTGGGTCAAATGGTATTTCTGGTTCTAGATCCTTGAGGAATTGCCACACTGTCTTCCACAATGGTTGAACTAATTTACACTCCCACCAACAGTGTAAAAGCATTCCTATTTCTCCATATCCTCTCCAGCATCTGTTGTTTCCAAACTTTTTAATGATTGCCATTCTAACTAACATGAAATGGTATCCCATTGTGGTTTTGATTTGCATTTCTCTAATGACCATTGATAGTGAGCTTTATTTCATGTGTTTTTTGGCCACATAAATGTCCTCTTTTGAGAAATGTCTGTTCATATCCTTTGCCCACTTTTTGATGGGGTTGTTTTTTCTTGTAAATTTAAGTTCCTTGTAGATTCTGGATATTAGCCCTTTGTCAGATGGATTGCAAAAATTTTCTCCCATTCTATAGATTGCCTGTTCACTCTGATGATCAGTTTCTTTTGCTGAGCAGAAGCTCTTTAGTTTAATTAGATCCCATTCCTCAATTTTGGCTTTTGTTGCAATTACTTTTGGTGTTTAGTCATGAAGTCTCTGCCCATGCCCACATAAAAACCCTAGAAGAAAAAAACAAGTTGGAAAAAAAAGTGTGTTTTCCAACTTGTCTTGAATAGTATTGCCTAGGTTTTCTTCTAGGGTTTTTATGTTTTTTGGTTTTACATTTAAGTCTTTAATCCATCTTGAATTAATTTTTGTATAAGGTGTAAGGAAGGGGTCCAGTTTATGTTTTCTGCATATGGGTAGCCAGTTTTCCCAGCACCATTTATTAAATAGAAAATCTTTCTCTATTGCTTTTTGTCAAGTTTGTCCAAGATCAGATGGTTGTAGATGTGTGGTGTTATTTCTGAGGTCTCTGTTCTGTTCCATTGGTCTATATATTTGTTTTGGTACCAATGCCATGCTGTTTTGGTTACTGTAGCCTTGTAGTTTAATTTGAAGTCAGGTAGTGTAATGCCTCCAGCTTTGTTCTTTTTGCTTAAGATTGTCTTGCTATATGGGCTATTTTTTGGTTCCATATGAAATTTAAAGTAGTTTTTTCTAATTCTGTGAAGAATGGTAGCTTGATGGGAATAGCATTGAATCTATAAATTATTTTGGGCAATATGGCCATTTTCATGATATTGATTCTTCCTATCTATGAACATGGAATTTTTTCCCATTGTTTGTGTCCTCTCTTATTTCCTTAAGCAGTAGTTTGTAGTTCTCCTTGAAGAGGTCCTTCACGTCCCTTGTAAGTTGTATTCCTACATATTTTATTTTCTTTGTAGCAATTGTGAATGGGAATTCACTCATGATTTGTCTATCTGCTTGTCTATTACTGGTGTATAGAAATGCTTGTGATTTTTGCACATTGATTTTGTATCCTGAAGCTTTGCTAAAGTTGTTTATCAGCTTAAGGATTTTTTGGGCTGAAATGATGGGGTTTTCTAAATATACAATCATGTCATCTGCAAACAGACAATTTGACTTCTTCTTTTTCTATTTAATTGGGGCATTTAGCCCATTTACATTTAAGGTTAATATTGTTATGTGTGAATTTGAGCTGTCATTATGATGATAGCTGGTTATTTTGCACATTAGTTGATGCAGTTTCTTCATAGTGTCATTGGTCTTTATATTTTGGTAAGTTTTTGCAGTGGCTGGTACCAGGTTTTCCTTTCCATATTTAGTGCTTCCTTCAGGAGCTCTTATAAGGCAGACCTGGTGGTGACAAAATCTCTCAGCATTTGCTTGTCTGTAAAGGATTTTATTCCTCCTTCACTTATGAAGATTGGTTTGGCTAGAAATGAAATTCTGGGTTGAAATTTCTTTTTTTTTTCTTTTTTTAATTGCATTTTAGGTTTTGGGGTAGAAATTTCTTTTAAGAATGCTGAATATTGGCCCCCACTGTTTTCTGGCTTATAGGGTTTCTGCAGGGAGTCCTTTTTGTTGATGTTGATGTTATGGCTTTCTGTTTGTTAGTTCTTCTTCTAACAGGCCTCTCTTCTTCAGGTCTGATGCAGTTTGCTGGAGGCTCATTCCAGACCCTATTTGCCTAGGTATCACCAGCAGAGGCTGCAGAACAGCAAAGATTGCTGCCTTCTCTTTCCTCTGGAAGCTTCATCCCAGAGGGGCACCTGCCTGATGTCAGCTGGAGCTCTCCTGTATGGGGTGTCTGTCAACCCTTGTTGGGAGGTCTCTCCTAGTCAGGAAGCATAGGGGTCAGGGACCCACTTGAGGAGGCAGTCTGTCCCTTAGCAGAGCTCGAGTGTTCTGCTGGGAGAAACCTCCTTGTCAGGATCCACTGCTTTCTTCAGAGCTGGGAGGCAGTAATGTTTAAGTCCACTGAAGCTGCACCCACAGCCACCCCTTTCCCCATGTGCTTTGTCCCAGGGAGATGGGAGTTTTATCTATAAGCCCCCTGACTGGGGCTGCTGTCTTTCTTTCAGAGATGCCCTGCCCAGTGAAGAGGAATTTAGAGAGGCAGTCTGGCCATGGCCACTTTGCTGCACTGTGTTGGGTTCCACTCAGTACAAACTTCCAGGCCTTCTTAGCACTGTCAGAGGAAAACTGCCTACTCAAGCCTCAGTAATGGCAGACACCCCTCTCCCCACCAAGCTTGATCATCCCAGGTCAACTTCAGACTGCTGTGCTGGCAGTGAGAATTTCAAGCCAGTAGTTCTTAGCTTTCTGGGCTCCATGGGAGTGGGAACCACTGAGCAACACCACTTGGCTCCCTGGCATTAGCCCTCTTTCCAGGGTAGTGAACTGTTCTGTCTTGCTGGAGTTCCAGGCACCACTGGGGTACAAAAAAAAAAAAATCTCCTGCAGCTAGTTCGGTGTCTGCCCAAACAGCTACCCAGTTTTGTGCTTGAAACTCAGGGCCCCAGTGGTGTAAGCACATAAGGGAATCCCCTGGTCTGTGGATTGCAAAAACCATGGGAAAAACCTAGTGTCTGGGCCAGATAGCACAGTCCCTCATGGCTTTCCTTGACTGGGAGAAGGAGGCTGCCCTGCCCCTTGCATTTCCCAGGTGAGGCAATGCCCCACCTTGCTTCTGCTTGCCCTCCATGTCTGCCTAACCAGTCCCAGTGAGATGAACTGGGTACCTTAGTTGGAAATGTAGAAATCATCTGCCTTCTGCATTTGTCTAGCTGGGAGCTGCAGACTGGAGCTGTTCCCATTCGGCCATCTTACCAGATCCCCCTTTATTTTTCATATTCTATTCATTCTTTTACATTTCTTTTTTCTGTCTTGCTGCTGTATGTTACTTGAACATTTTTATATTTCATTTTGATTTATGCATTGTTTCTAGTTGATCTCTTTTTATACCTTTTTTAGTAGCTGCTGTAGGGTATTACAATATATATACAAAATGTATCACAATCTACTGGTGTTTTCATTTCATCAGTTTAAGTGAAGCATAGAAACTTTGCTTCTCTTTATGTCTCTTTGTCCTTCCCCCATATATAATATAGTTATCTTGAATATTTCCTCTACATACATTTAGAACCACATCAGATAGCATTATGATTTTGTACAAACTGTCAAGCATGATTTAGAAAACTAAAGAGGAAAAGAAAACCTAAGGGTGTATTTACTCACACTTTTGCTTATCATGTTCTGTCTTTCCTGATGTTCTAAGATCACATTTTTAAATTATTTCTTTTATTTTAGAAAGCTTCCTTCAGTCATTCTTCTAGGATATGTCTGCTGGCAACAAACTATCTTAATTTTCCATCATCTCAGATTGTCTTGATTACCTCCTTATTTCTGATGATATTTTCATTGTGTATAGGATTCTCAGTTGACAGCTTTTTCTCTTCAGCACTTGAAATATATGCTACTTCCTTATAGCCTCCATAGTTTCTGATGAGAAATTTGCTATAATTATTAACAGAACTGCTTTCCCTGTATAGGTAATATATCTTTTATCTCCCATCAAATTCAAGACATTTTCTTTTTCTTTAGTTTTCAGAAGTAATTATGGTGAATCTTGGAATTAATTTCTTTGGGTTTATCTTGTTTTGGGCTTTGCTTTGCTACTTTGCTGAATCTACAGGTTTATATTTCTACAGATTTGGGCAATTTTACATCATTATTTCCTTGAGTACTTTTTCAGTCTCACTCTCTGCTTTCCTTCCAAACTCAGGTAATATGAAGGTTCTTAGATCTTTGGTTATTATTCCACAGATCCCTGAAGTTCTATTCTTTTTCTGCCCCTGGGCTATTTTCTCTGTTAGAATCTATGTTGTTGAGATTGGGTAATTTCTATTGTTGTACCTTCCAGTTCACTGATTCTCTTCTTTGCCCTTGCTATTCTGCTGTTGAGCAAGAGCATTCCACTGACCATTTTGATTACTTTGTCAACTCTAAAATTTCCATTTAGTTCTTCTTTATATCTTCTATTTCTTTGCTGAGACTATTTCTTTATAGAGGCTTCATATTTTTAAATTTGTTTTGAGCATATTTGTAATTTCTTGAAGCATTTTAAAATCTTTTGACATTTATTTTCTTCACAAACATTGAGAGTACTTTTGCACAGTGGCTTTTAATGTTATAACAAATTTAGCAGTAGGTTTCCAACAATCTAATATATATTAGCTCACAAATAATATAGATTTTGTATATACTTGTTGAATTTTTATACAGCATAAAAGCTAATGTTTCTCATAACATGCAGAATTTAGTTTCTTGGTTATTAAATAGACTAGATTGGTTTAAATGTGGAATTTATTTTTTAATAATAATTATTATATATCAATTACAGCACATGTACCCCAGAACTTAAAGTATAATAAATAAATAAAATAAAATAAACACTTTTGAGTCAGATAATTACTTTTGAATCAATCATTAACAATGACTCACTATTCCTGGTTAACAATCAATAACTGAGACATTTTTATCATGACTGCCTTATAAACTTTGTCAGATGATTCTAACATCTCTATTTTCTCAATTGTCTATTATCCTGTTTTACATTCATATTCAGCTTCAGATTTTTTTGGTTTTGAGTAAGACAAGTAACTTTCAACTGAAATCTGGACTTTTTCACATTATATTCTATGACTCTGGGTCTCATTTCAGCCTTCCATTTTAGCTAGCTTTTTATGACATCACTTTAGAGGAGTGCTGCCATTTTGCTACCAAGTAGAGACAGAAACCCAGGTTTCCAACTTGGTCTCTATTGACACCTGAGGGTAGGATATTTCTTAGAACCTGTTGATATGAAAAATGCAATTTCCAGTTTCCAATGTGGTTTTCACTGACACCATGGTTGGGGTTGCCTCATTACCATTAGTGATGGTAAAAGTTCTGACTCTTTATTAGGCCTCCTCTGACTACATCTCAGTTGAGAGAGGGAGGAGATGCCTCACTACTGCTAGTTGGCAGTGGAATTTTGGCTCCCCACATGGTCTCCATGACTTCTTCTCAGTTGATGAGGGTGAAAGTCTCAGTTCTCTACTTGGTCTTCCCAGATATCACCCTGGCAGGGGTTTGGGGACACTTCATTACAGAGTTGCAAAGGTAAACATCTAGAATCCTTAATCTCCCTTTGCTGATGTGGATGCAAGATGGTACCTATGTTTTTGTTTTTTTTTGTGTTTGGGTACAGAGGGGTTTGGTTAGAGTGTAGCAGTTATTGTCTAAAAGTTTCTTCTTGTAGACTTTCCCTTTCCTGGTCCTTTGGCCAGGAAGAGCAGACTTTTGTGGGGCTTCTTTTGGTTTGCACCCACTGGCATTTCCAGGTTGCTGGCTTTCTCAGCTCCATGTCTGGGATAGATCAGGCAAAATAAAACATTAATGAACTCATTCCTCTGGCTCCCAAATCCCACTGGTTTGTCTTCTTCTTTCCACCTTTTAGAGTTTTCTTCCAATTTTTAAAATATATAATGCTTGGAGAGTTTACTTGTACTTAACGGAAAGAATAAGGAAAATTATATCTACTCCATGTTCTCAGAAGCATAAATCTACATTTACTTTTTAGAATTTTTATTTTTGATATGACAGACAATAATTGTATATATTTATGGGGTACAATGTTATGCTTTGGTATATGTATACATTGTAGAATAACTAAATAAAGCTAATTACCATATCCATTATCTCACATCTTTTTTTATGGTGAGAACATTTAAAATCTATTCTCTTAGCAATTTTGAAGTATATGTTATTGTTGACTGGGTTCACCTTGCTGTGCAATAACTCTTGAAAATTTATTCCTTCTGTCTAATGAGAACTTTACACCCTTTGGTCAATGTCTCCTCATGCCTCTACCCCACCCCACCTTCAACCTCTGGCAACCACCATCCTACTTTCTACTTCTATAAGTCTGACTTTTTTAGATTCCACATGTAAGTGAAATCATGTATTTGGTGGTGATTTTTTTTTTTTGTGCCTGACTTATTTCACTTAGCATAATATCCTCCGGTTTCATCCACGTTCTCACAAATAACAGGGTTTTCTTCTTTTTTATAGGCTGAGTGGTAAATCCATGTACTTACTTTTTGTACTTTGTTTTGTCATATGACATAAGGAAAAGCCTGAATCACATACATAAATATAACAGTTGAAAAAGGCAAAAGCTTTAACAACACAACTTTCAGTCTCAAGTTATTTGTCTTGTGCTTTACTGATTTTTCCTCCCTTTAACACCCTCCCTTCCTTCCAAGACAACCAAATATGTGTTTAATTATTTTTAGAATATAAATCACTATTTAGATAAGCAGAAACAATGTGTTTCTGCCCTTCTGCCTTCTCTGACATCCTGGACTATGTCTATATCTCTTTCCCAATAAATCCCAATCTCAACCTAAGTCTCCTTCTTGAGCCAGGTAGTTCTGTATATTTCAAAAGCAACATCAACAATAAATGGAAATATTTACTTTGATTTATCTTTAGCAGAAATCCATACGATCAAGTTGTAAATTTATTTATTCTAGTAACTTGATTACTATATATTCTTTTATCTAAGCTCTCTTAATAAATCAGGTTTACAAAGATTTCTCATACATTCTATGTTCAATATATATTCATTTGATAAAAGAGATTACTTTGCCTTGCATTTGTAAAGATCATATCAGTAATGATCAATATGATGTAGCAAGCATCTATTGAGCACTTGTTATATGCCAGGCATTGAGGCTACAAATACATACACAAGGACATAAATTTAAGAAAGGCAGAGGATTTGGGGACAGTGGCAGCAGTGGCCCATAGTTTAAATATATCAAAATTTTCCATTTAAACCTAATTAGAAAATGTTAGAAATGAAGTGATTGGTGAAAGAGAGATATCAAAAGACATTGAAAAAGAAGAATTTGATAATATAAAATCATTTCAAAAATACAAGCTAAACTACAAAGAACAAGAGCAAATAAACTCAACAAACAGTTTGTAAAATGAGATTAAAAGGCTTTAAGAGGAAGTGACAAATATAGAAAACAAGCAAAGAAGAGCCAACATACAGATAATAGAAGTCTCTGAATAAGAAAATCAAAATAATGAAACAGAAGAAATACTAAAATTAGAATCTGAGAAACCTTTCCTGAAATTAAAAGATTTGAAACTACATACTGAAAAAGCACATTATATGCTTATGAAAACTGACCCAAACAGTCAACATTGAGGCTATTGGACTTTAAATTTTAAAAAAATTTTGAACAACTAGGATAACAGCTTGTAACTATTTACAAGGATAAGAGGAACAGATTGTCATTAGAGTTTTTGTCGGCAGCAGTTTATGCAAGAAAAAAATGGAGTAACATATTTAAGATATTCAAAGAAAGAAAATGTGAGCTGAAGATATTATATTCAGCCAAATAGACTTTCAAATATAAGAACTACAATCTTTTATGAATATGTAAGAACTCAGGGAAATATTATTCCTATGTGACCTTCCTGAGGAATTTACTAGAGAATAATCTTGAAAGAACCAAGTAACTGGAGAAACATTGATACAAGGTTAGTGCTTTATGAGAAAAACAAAAGCTCCAGGTTTCTGTTTCCTTCTCAGCATATGTTTCAAGGAAAAAAACTGTTTCAACAAATTTTTTCTACATATATTATTACATTTCTCCAGAAAGTCTGATTCACACTAATGTATTGCCTTCTCTCAGAAATGTTGGCCCCTTGAATTATGTTTGATTCTGTTTTTCTCCAATGCCATAAAGCAGTTTTGTTCATTTTAAATTTAACTTTCACAGCTGGTTGTCATGAAATAGTTGCTCAGATATAAGATCCTTCATCATAGCTGAACAAAAAAGTGTAGTCTGAATTTGGATTAGAAGTATGAATTCAAATTGTGATATATTTTATCTTAAAAGTTATTTCCTAGCACTTTTCACCAAAAGGACCTGGAAACAACGATCAACTCAATATTAATAGGCACCCTAGTGTCCAGGTTGTAATTTCTATTTCCAACTAAAAGAAACCAGGGATCATTGAAAAAATGGTTTGTCCAAGTCTGTAGAATTATACAAACAAGATGAGTCTGGGATATTTTATCATACCAGAAAGCCAGAATGCTGCCAAATACTAATTGTGTCAAAAGGACTCTAGAGCCACCATGGAGCACCCACTAATCACAGGTGATATAATTTGACTGTAATTGATTAAAATATATCACATATGTTTCACCCCGTGAGTTCATAATGAAACAAACAACTTTTTTTTTTTTTTTTTTAATTGCATTTTAGGTTTTGGGGTACATGTGAAAAACATGCAAGGTTGTTGCATAGTTACATATGTGGCAGTGTGATTTGCTGCCTTCCTCCCCTTCACCTATATCTGACATTTCTCCCCATGCTATCCCTCCCCAACTCCCCACCCCCCTCTATCCCCCCTCTCCCCCCCAACAGACCCCAGTGTATAGTGCTCCCCTCCCTGTGTCCATGTGTTCTCATTGTTCAACACCCACCTATGAGTGAGAACATGTGGTGTTTGATTTTCTGTTCTTGTATCAGTTTGCTGAGAATGATGGTTTCCAGGTTCATCCATGTCCCTACAAAGGACGCGAACTCATCGTTTTTGATGGCTGCATAATATTCCATGGTGTATATGTACCACATTTTTCCTGTCCAGTCTATCATCGATGGGCATTTGGGTTGGTTCCAGGTCTTTGCTATTATAAACTGTGCTGCAATGAACATTCGTGTGCATGTGTCCTTATAGTAGAACGATTTATAATCCTTTGGATATATACCCAGTAATGGGATTGCTGGGTCAAATGGAATTTCTATTTCTAGGTCCTTGAGGAATCGCCACACTGTTTTCCACAATGGTTGAACTAATTTACACTCCCACCAACAGTGTAAAAGTGTTCCTATTTCTCCACATCCTCTCCAGCATCTGTTGTCTCCAGATTTTTTAATGATCACCATTCTAACTGGTGTGAGATGGTATCTCAACGTAGTTTTGATTTGCATTTCCCTAATGACCAGTGATGATGAGCATTTTTTCATATGTTTGTTGGCCTCATGTATGTCTTCTTTTGTAAAGTACCTGTTCATATCCTTTGCCCATTTTTGAATGGGCTTGTTTGAAACAAACAACTTTTATTTCCAAGCAATTATCTGAAAAATCAGTAAATAAAGGCAAAGCATTAAATATTTATTTTGCTTTTCTTTCAGAATTGTGTCTCAAAAAGAGTCAACTGGAGGAAAATTTTCTTTGTAGAATTATTAGGATTAATAAATGAGGATGGAAAAATAGAATTAGAATGGAACTCTTATAGAATTAGTATACCTACACAGTAATCACAAAATATCACAAAAATTACAAACCAGACATTTTATATCTAATAAAAGACTACATCTTCTACAAAATAGTCTGACCAAAAAAAAAAAAAAAACTAAACTAAATTTGATCAAGCCTCTAAGATAGAATTAGCAATTTACAAGAAATACAGAGGAAAGAGAAACATGTTAAATAATACCATATGACTTCATTCTTTCATACAACAACAAAAGACATTGCAAGATAAAAATAAAAAGAGTTGGGATCCAAGATGGCCGAATATGAACAGCTCTGGAGTGCAGTTCCCAGCGAGAACAACAAAGAGGGTGAGTGATCACCACATTTCCAGACAAGTTATTAATGCCTACAGACCAGGATATTCCTAGGCTGAAGAGTACCATGAGTTTCCAGCATGGCTGTTTCAGCCAGCGGAGCGGGTCTCCACACAAAAACTGACACAAATCTGGGTGGCCATTTCAACTGGTGCCTGGAATGCCTGGGAGACAGAACCACCCATTCAACTGAAAAAAAGGGGGCTGAAACAGGGAGCCAGGTGATCTGTCTCGGTGGTCCAACCCCCACAAAGACCAGCAATCTGAAACACTCTGAATTGAGAGTTTCAAAGCAAGTGCAGCTGGACCCAGGACAGTCCAGCTCTGTAGAGAGAAGGGCATCTGCCATTACTGAGGCAGTAGACCACTATTAGGCAGTCTG
Source organism: Aotus nancymaae (assembly GCF_030222135.1). Lineage (NCBI taxonomy): Eukaryota > Metazoa > Chordata > Mammalia > Primates > Aotidae > Aotus > Aotus nancymaae. The sequence goes on from NW_026988423.1 coordinate 33,927,294, forward strand.
CCACTACCAAGGCAGTCCACCATTAGTGAGGCAGACTGACATTACCAAGGCAGTTCTAACTATGCCTCTATAAACAAAACCTCAAAGAAGTTCACACAACAGCTGGGCAGAGCCCATGGCAGCTCAGCAATGCCTCTGCTGGCAGACTGTGACTAGGCAACCTCCTTGCTGGGCAGGGCATCTCTGAAAGAAGGCAGCAGCACATCAGGAACTTATAAATAAATCTCCCTCTTCCCACGACAGAGCACCTGGGAAAAAAGGCGTTTATGAGTTCCCTTGCAGCAGACTTAAACGGATCTGCCCAGCAGTTCTGAATGGAAAAACGGAGCTCACAGCTCAGCACTTGAGCTCCTGTAAGGAAGGAACAGCCTGTCTCCTCAAGCAGCTCCCTGACCCCCCATATATCCAAAGAGACACCTCATAAAGGAGAGCTCAGGCTGACATCTGGCAGGTATCCTTCTGGGACAAAGATGACAGAAGAAGAAACTGGCAGCAACCCTTACTTTTCTGCAGCCACTGCAGGTGATCCCCAGGAAAGCAGGGTCTGGAATGGACCTCCAGCAGTCCTACAGCAGAGGGGCCTGACTGTTAAAAGGCATATTAAAAAGACAGAGAGAAATAACTTCATCATCAACAAAAAGGATGTCCACTCAGAGACCCCATCCAAAAGTCACCAGCTACAAAGACCACAGGTAGATAAATCCACAAAGATGGGAAGAAACCAGCTCAAAAAGGATGAAAACACCCAAAACCAGAATGCCTCTCCTCCTTTAAGGGATCACAACTCCTCAGCACCAAGGGAACAAAGCTAGAAGGAGAATGAGTCTGATGAATTGACAGAAACAGGCTTCAGAAGAAGGGTAATAACAACTTTCTCTGAGCTAAAAGAACATGTTCTAACCCAATGCAAAGAAACTAAGAACTTGAAAAAAGGTTTGATGAAATGCTAATAAGAATAAACAGCTTAGAAAAGAATATAAATGAATTGATGGAGCTGAAAAACACAACATAAGAACTTCGTGAAGCAAGTTTCAATAGCCAAATTGATGAAGCAGAAGAAAGGATATCAGAGATTGAAGATCAACACAAAGAAATAAAATGAGAAGGCAAGATTAGAGAAAAAAGAGTGAAAAGAAATGAACAAAGCCTCCAAGAAATCTTGGATTATGTGAAAAGACCTAATCTATGTTGGAAAGGTGTACCTGAATGCGATGGAGAGAATGAATACAAGCTGGAAAACACTCTTCAGGATATTATGCAGGAGAACATCCCCAACCTAGCAAGTCAGGACAATATTCAAGTCTAGGAAACACAGAGAACACCACAAAGATAATCCTCAAGAAGAGCAACCCCAAGGCACATAATCATCAGATTCACCAGGGTTGAAATGAAGGAAAAAATGCTAAGAGCAGCCAGAGAGAAAGGTCGGGTTACCCACAAAGGGAAGCACATCAGAGTCACAGTAAATCTCTCAGCAGAAACCCTACAAGTCAGAAGAGAGTGGGGGCCAATATTCAACACCCCTAAAGAAAAGAACTTTCAAAGTAGAATTTGATATCCAGCCAAACTAAGCTTCATAAGCTAAGGAGAAATAAAATCCTTTATGAACAAGCAATTGCTGAGAGATTTCACCACCAGGCCTGCCTTACAAGAGCTCCTGAAAGAAGCACTAAACATAGAAAGGAACAACCACCACCAGCCACTCCAAAAACGTACCAAATGGCAAAGATTATCTACACAATGAAGAAACTGCAACAACTAATGGGCAAAACAACCAGCTAGCATCAAAATGGCAGGATCAAATTCACACATAACAATATTAACCTTAAATGTAAATGGGCTAAATGTCCCAATCAAAAGACACAGAATGGCAAATTGGATAAAAAGTCAAAAGCCATCAGTGTGCTATATCCAGAAAACCCATCTCACATGCAAGGACACACATAGGCTCAAAATAAAGGAATGGAGGTAGATTTACCAAGCAAATGGAGAGCAAAAAAAGCAGGAGTTGCAATCCTAGTCTCTGATAAAAATGGACTTCAAACCAACAAAGATCAAAAGAGACAAAAATGGCATTACATAATGGTAAAAGGATCAATGCAAGAAGAGCTAAGGATCCTAAATATATATGCACCCAATACAAGAGCACCCAGATACATAAAGCAAGTTCCAAATGACCTACAAAGAGACTGAGACTCCCACACAATCATAGTGGAACACTTTAACACTCCACTGTCAATATTAGACAGATCAACCAGAAAGAAAATTAACAATGATATCCACGACTTGAACTCAGATCTGGACCAAGCAAATGTAAAACACATCTACAGAACTCTCCACCCCAAATCCACAGAATATACATTCTTCTCAGCACCACATCACATCTACTCTAAAATTGACCACATAATTGAAAGTAAATTACTCCTCAGCAAATGCAAAAGAATGGAAATCATAACAAACAGTCTCTCAGACCACAGTGCCATCAAATTAGAACTCAGGATGAAGAAACTAACTCAGAACCACACAACTTCATGGAAACTGAACAACTGGCTCTTGAATGCTGACTGGATAAACAATGAAATGAAGGCATAAATAAAGATGTTCTTTGAAACCAAAGAGAATGATGACACAACATACCAGAATCTCTGGGACACATTTAAAGTATTGTATAGTGGTAAATTTATAGCAATAAATACCCACATAAGAAGCAAGGAAAGATCTAAAATCGACACCCTATCATCAAAATTGAAAGAGCTAGAGGAGCAAGATAAAAAAAAAATTAAAAGCTAGCAGAAGACAAGAAATAACTAAGATCAGAGCAGAACTGAAGGAGATAGAGACATAAAAAACCCCTTCAAAAAAATCAATAAATCCAGGAGCTGGTATTTTGAAAAGATCAATGAAGTATACAGACCACTAGCCAGGTTAATAAAAAGAAAAGAGAGAAGAATCAAATAGATGCAATAAAAAATGATAAATGGGACATCACCACCAATTCCACAGAAATACAAACTACCATCAGAGATTACTACAAACAACTCTATGTACATAAACAAGTAAACCTGGAAGAAATGGATAACTTCCTGGACACTTGCACCCTCCCAAGCGTAAACCAGAAGGAAGTCAAAACCCTGAATAGACCAATAACAAGGGCTCAAGTTGAGGCAGCAATTAATAGCCTAACAACCAAAAAAAGCCCAGGTCCAGATGGGTTCACAGCTGAATTCTACCAGACATACAAAGAGAAGCTGGTACCACTCCTTCTGAAACTATTCCAAACAATCCAAAAAGAGGGAATCCTTCCCAACTCAATTTATGAGACCAACATTGTCCTGATACCAAAACCTGGCAGAGACTCAATTAATAAAGAAAACTTCAGGCCAATCTCAATGATGAACATAGATGCAAAAATCTTCCATAAAATACTGGCAAACTGATTGCAACAGCACATCAAAAAGCTTATCCATCACAATCAAGTAGGCTTCATCCCAGAGATGCAAGGCTGGCTCAACACACACAATCAATAAACATAATCCTTCACATAAACAGAACCAAAGACAAAAACCACATGATTATCTCATTAGATGCAGAGAAAAGGCCTTTGACAAAATTCAGGAGCCCTTTATGCTGAAAACTCTCAATAAATTAGGTATCAATGGAACGTATCTCAAAATAATACAAGCTATTTAAGACAAACTCACAGACAATATCATACTGAATGGGCAAAAACTGAAAGCATTCCCTTTGAAATCTGGCACTAGACAAGGATGTGCTGTCTCACCACTCCTATTCAATATAGTATTAGAAGTTCTAGCCAGAGCAATCAGGCAAGAAAAAGAAATAAAGGTATTCAATTAGGAAAGGAGGAAGTCACATTGTCTCTATTTGCAGATGACATGGTTGTATATTTAGAAGACCCCATCGTCTCAGCCCAAAATCTCCTTAAACTGATAAGCAACTTCAGCAAAGTCTCAGGATACAAAATCAATGTGCAGAAATCACAAGCATTCCTATATACCAATAACAGACTTAAAAAGAGCCAAATCCAGAATGAATTGCCATTCACAGTTGCTGCAAAGAGAATAAAATACCTAGGAATACAACTAATAAAGGATGTAAAGGAACTCTCCAAGGAGAACTACAAATCACTGCTCAACGAAATGAGAGAGGACACAAACAGATGGAGAAACATTCCATGCTCATGGTTAGGAAGAATCAATATTGTGAAAACGGCCATACTGTCCAACATAATTTATAGATTTAACGCTATCCCCATCAATCTACCTATGATCCTCTTCACAGAACTGGAAAAAACCACCTTAAACTTCATATGGAACCAAAAGAGAGACCACATAGCCAAGTCAATTCTAAGCAAAAAGAACAAAGCTAGAAGCATCACACTACCTGACTTCAAACTATACTACAAGGCTACAATAATCAAAACAGCATGGTACTGGTACCAAAACAGAGATATAGACCAAAGGAACAGAACAGAGGCCTGGGGGGTAATGCCAACACCTGCAACCATCTGATATTTGACAAACATGACAAAAACAAGCAATGCAGAAAGGATTCCCTGTTTAATAAATGGTGGAAAAACTGGCTAGCCATGTGCAGAAAGCAGAAACTGGACCCCTTCCTGACACCTTACACCAAAATGAACTCCAGATGGATTAAAGACTTAAACATAAGACCTAACACCATAAAAACCCTAGAAGAAAAGGTAGGCAAAACCATTCAGGACATAGGCATAGTCAAGGACTTCATGACTAAAAGACCAAAAGCTTTGGCAATAAAAGCCAAAATAGACAAATGGGATCTAATTAAACTCCAGAGCTTCTGTACAGCAAAAGAAACAATCATTAGAGTGAACTGGCAACTGAAAGAATAAGTAAAAAATTTTACAACTTACCTATCTTACAAAGGGCTAATATCCAGAATCTACAAAGAACTAAAACAGATTTACAAGAAAAAAACAAACTTATTAAAAAGGACATGAACAGACACTTTTCAAAAGAAGACATATATGAAGCCAACAAATGTATGCAAAAATGCTCATCACTGGTCATTAGAGAAATGCAAATCAAAACCACATTGAGATACCATTTCATGCCAGTTAGAATGGAGATCATTAAAAAATCTGGAGACAACAGATGCTGGAGAGGATGTGGAGAAACAGGAACACTTTTACACTGTTGGTGGGAGTGTAAATTAGTTCAACCATTGTGGAAGGCAGTGTGGCGATTCCTCAAGGACCTAGAAATAAAAATTCCATTTGACCCAGCAATCCCATTACTGGGTATATACCCAAAGGATTATGCATCATTCTATTATAAAGACATATGCACACGTATGTTCATTACAGCACTGTCTACAATAGCAAAGACCTGGAACCAACCCAAATGCCCATCGATGATAGACTGGACAAGGAAAATATGGCACATATACACCATGGACTACTATGCAGCCATAAAAAACGATGAGTTTGTAGGGACATGGATGAACCTGGAAACCATCATTCTCAGCAAACTGACACAGGAACAGAAAATCAAACACTGCATGTTCTCACTCATAGGCGGGTGTTTAACAATGAGAACACGTGGACACAGGGAGGGGAGTATCACACACTGGGGTCTGTTGGTGGTAATAGGGGAGGGACAATGGGGTTAGGGAGGTTGGGGAGGGATAACGTGAAAAAATGCCAGATATAGGTGATGGGGGGATGGAGGCAGCAAACCACATTGCCATGTATGGACCTATGCAACAATCCTGCATGATCTGCACATGTACCCCAAAACCTACCTAAAGTGCAATTATATATATATATATATAATTGCACTTTATAAATATAAAAGAATGTTAAAAGAGACTTAAAGGACATATTAGGTCTTGATTTAAGCAAATCAACTGAAAAAGCAAACCAATCAATGAACAAAAAACAACAAATTATAACGTGGACACTGATAGGACATTTGATGATAATTAAGGAATTATTTTGAACTTTTTGCTGTTACATTGTAGATAAAATGATATGATAGTTTGGGTTTTCTTCAAAATAATCCACTGGAAAGGGAGTGAGTATGTAACAAATGAAACAAGATTGCTCACGGGTTGATCATTGTTGAAACCCAGTGATGAAGCCATGGGAGTTCATTATGCAATCTACTTGTATATATGTTTAGAAATATTCTGTAGCAAAAAGATAAAAAATATGATTTTCTTCAGAGTTTATATTCTAAATGGGAAGATAAAAGTATAAGTAAATTACTTTTTAATGCAGTTAAATATCTGCTATACTAGAAATGTACATAGAGAATGCTTGGGGAATCCCAAGGAGGAGAAAAGGAACATGTGAGGATGGGGGAACTAAGAAGTAATGAGTGCCATTCCATACCTGGCCCTTTCCATATGTTAAATATGGCAGAAATACTGAAAGTGGAGAATATATACTTAATACTTTATAAATAACTGTTTAAAATATGCTCATGTTAGGTATTTTAGTTGTACTTTTATAGATGAGGACATTGAAGCTCAGAGAAGATAAATAAATAATAGTCTACATACATTATTACATTTCTTATAATCCCATGAGGACATAATTATTCTGTTCATTTTGTGAAGATGAGAAAGGAAAGCTTATGGAGGTTAAGTAACTTGCTAAATATTTCACAAAGCTAGTAGCTGGAAGAAGTGAGATTTGAAAACAGGATTCCTTTATACTAATTCCCAACACTTTCTATGAATTGTTACAGCAGGAAGGGAAATAGGAGGCTGAGAGTCCACACACAAATGCTCTGTCAGCTGAGCTTTGATATTTCAGTAAGTGTTAGTCCATTTGAGAGTAAGTAGGCAGTCAGCTTGGGAAGCATTCCAAGCAAAAAAAGCAGTGTCAACAAAAGACTGAGACACAACACTTGGTGTGTTCAGGGAATTGGAAGCAAGGACCCAGTGGCTGGATTCTAGGATGCAAAGAAGGTGGTGGTAGCAGTTACGTCCAGTAGCACCTGTTGGGATTGGATTGGGCAGGTCCTTGGAAAACAGAGTCTTTACCCCAGAGACAATGGGTAGCCATTGCTGGATTTCAGGCAGACCAGTGTGTAAGCAGTGTGGGGGGTGTACCGAAAGAAAAGGAGAGTGATAACAGGGGGGAAGCCAGGGGATTACTGTAATGAAGAATGTATGCAGAAGAGAATGCTGGTTTAAACTACTCTGACAGGATGTCCTTATGTGACCAGAGTGGATGTAGATGCTTCCGAGAAATAAAGTTAGGCCTTACCCACCCATCTTAAGAGTTCTCAGTTGTGTGTGCCAATGTGCATAGGACTCTCCCTTTATAGAAAAATGCTCCAGGAAAAGCAGCAGGAGGTCTGGGGAAAGAAGAGAGAACATTGAAAATGGTTGAATGGCCTGACAGCTGTCTGTGGACTAGTTTGGAGACTGTGGAGAAAGCGGCAGAGGTAAAAGGTAAAGGAGGCACTTCCATGAGGACCTTTGTTAAACTCCAGGCACAACCTGTGACCAAGTACAGCACAGTGGGTAGAGGAACATTCTCCCCAGTTCTCTGCATAGGACTCAGCAACCCCAGGGCAAACCCTCAGGACCCAATGCCTTTACAGAAAGCATGAGCAACAGAGCTGGCAGGGAGGAGGGTGTCTTGAAGAGAAGACTCATTTGTTACCAGCTCACAGGACAGACCTGAAGAGTCCTAGACACCGGGGGTGACTTTGGGAAGGGCTGGGTTTCCTTGTGGCAAGTGAGCGATCAGACCTGGAAAGAGTAGGGTGTTTCCTCATTTATATTCACAGATTTGCAGCACCTCGGGACCATTCACTGAGGTGGGGCCAGTAAGGGATGAAAAGTGGGGAATGGAATCATGAAATACTGTCAAAGCTTAGTGACCAATTGGATGTTCCTATTATCCAGATATGGCCAAAGGTCTCAAAGTTTTCCCATGGTGCATGCACATGAAGTGTGGCCCGCGGACAGCGGCCGTGGATGTCCATGCCTCAGTCTTTTAGGCTGCTTAAGTTGTTGCCTGTTATCTCTTTTGAATCTTGGCCTGGCCTCATTTCCAGGCTCAAGCCCCCTGCTGGCTCTTGCTATAATTTATTGGATACCACATCCCCAAAACCCATCTTCCCAAAGGACAAGTCAAACTGAAGATAAGTCTTTTCTGTTCTAGCCAAGAGGAACAACAAAAAGACTAACATCTGTAAAAGAAGGAAGGAAGAATTGTAAACTTAACAGGTGTGAATGTGAAATACAGTATTCCCTCCTTATCCTCAGGGAATTGGATCCGAGACCCCAGTGGATATCTGAAACTGCAGATAGTACTGAGCTCAACTGCTGTCTATCACAACACGTTTCTGCTCATGTCTTCCACAAATTTAACTGCTTTTCCATCTTAACTAAGCACTTCCCACAAACTGTGGCCATAACTTTTACAGTTTGAGGTATGACAGCAAAACTAGCATGAACTGCTTTTCCCTTCCGCACAATTTCACAGACAGAAGATTCACCCTTACTATAAATCTCAGTAACCTCAGTGCATTTTTTTTTCTTTCCTTATTAGGCTGAGAACTTTCACCTTTTCACTTAAAGGAAGCACTTTACAGTTTCTCTTTGATGGATCCAAATTGCCAGCATCACTACTCCTGTGCTTTGAGACCATTATGACATCAAATAAGATTTACGCAAACACAGACACTGAGATCCCACAGCAGTTGATCTGATCACGAAGATGGCTACTGTATGACTCATGGGCAGGAGACACTGGACAAAGGTAAGATTCATACCCTGGGTGGGATGGAGTGTGATGGCATGAGATTTCATCATGCTAGTCAGAACAGCATGCAATTTTTTAATTTCTTTTCTTTTTTTAAAGAGGAACCCAAGCTGTCAGGCAGATGGACAGCATGCAATTTAACTTACTTGATTCTAAAGTAAGTGATTCTAGAGTACTGTGTGGACCAGAGAGATCTTGATGTCGTAGAAGTTTGAATGAGTTTGAATCAGTCCTGGCTTTGAATTTGTATCTCACTCAAGCATGACCCTTCTTTTGTGCAGTCAATGATCTATGAAATGCCCCAGGAAGAGAGGAATTACATGCATGTCAGCTCTAGAGAATACCCAGTGAAGACACAATCAGAGCAGGAATGGAAATAATCAGGAAAGCTTCCTGTATGGGGTGGCCTTAAAAATGACTGAAAGTGCTATCCCATTCTCCCCAGGGAAACACAAAGACCATGGCTACCCCAGAGGCCACCAGCAAGTCCCCATCCATCCAGTACCCCTCACAGAGGCCACCATCTCATCGGGACTCAGCCTCCTTGGCCCCCACTGCAGGCCTTTGGAGAGAGGTTGACATTCACTAACAAAGGGATCCTTTGAGAAGCCCAGGAGCTCAGAAGGAAAAGCACAGGCTGGACTCTTGATCTGCCTGCTCAGCCGTTGTGCAAGAGCTGGAGAGGGAAGAGGAGAGGCGGGGCAGGGTGGTTTGCAGTGGCCACCATCTGTCTCTAGCTGCGGAGGAACCAGCTCTGCTGATGGGCTGGGCCCCTCCCACAGGTTTTCCCAGGGAGTAGACAAAAGAGAAATAGAGAGCAGGACACGGGTGGAGGCTTCAGATAAAAATAAATTAACATTATCTATTTTTCTTTCTTTTTAAAAAGGTAATCTCTTAATCCTAAGCACTGGGATTCATGTGTGCCCTTTTGGTCTATAACCACAAAGGGAAGGACCAGGAGGAACCCAGGTTCATGGCCTTACCTTTAGATTTCCTCTTCTCAATGGTTCTTTGTGTGTCAATCTCCTGTGAAGTGAGATAGATCTTCCAACGAAGCAGCAGCAACCATGGCCAAGGTCAGCCATCACCAGAAGGGTTTTGATGTGGAGAGACTGGGAACTGCAGGGAAGCTGCAGGTCAGGGTTTGAGTTACCAAGGGGAAAGGAGGCTGGGGCTGCAATTGTTTCCCAACTGCTTCCTAAATAACATATTATTCCATCAGCTTATTTTTCTCTACACACCCCATCATCCCCCACCCTTCTCTCTGCCTCCATCTAGTCACTATTTTAGGAACAGAGAAATCAAAAGCCTTAAAACTAGAAAATCCTTTTTGAAGTCTTTTTGTCTAGACTCTTGCACAATGAAGACAGGAAAGTCTTTGCTGTCCTGGTCTCCATCCTCTGGATGTTGGGGAAAGGGAGAAGAAATGGGATGATAGGAAAAAAATATAAGAGCAATTTGAAACCAATTAGTAACTGGGTAGTTATTGGAAATTATTTTCTTTATTCTCTACCCAAGTTATAGCACTACCAGCAGTTGCTCAAGCCAGGTACTTGGGAGGACATCACCTATCTCTCTCCTGCAACCCATCTATATTCACAGGCCATAATCTAGGCAATCAGAATCTCTTTCTAGGATACTAGAATGTTCTTAACCAATCTCCAGCTGTAATATATTGTTGTTCTTCAATCCAAATCACAACCAGAATTTCCTTTCTAAAATACAACCTAATCATATTTCTCCCCTGTTTCACTGGCTTGTTATTGCTTTCAGAATAAATTCCAAACTCCTAAGTACAGCATTGACGGCTCTCCATGGGCAGGTCCCTGCCTCTCCCCCAGCTCTCAAAGCCTATACTGAACTGTCAGGAAATGTTCTAACTTGCCTCTTGGACATGGCACATTCTTCCTGGATCATTCTTTTCCCCACTCTGAACAACTCATCCATTATTCAGGTCTCAGGTAGTTTGTCTCTTGTTCTAACAGATGAAGAGCCCTCCTACGTTGGGTCAGGTATCTCTTCAATGGGCTCCCATGACCTTTGTTCTTGCCTGGCTTGTGACAACCATCCCCATTGTCCATTAGCAATCTGTCTTCTGGATGAGGCTTAAGCTCTTTGAAGGGCATTGTGGTAGTAGAGTGGAAAAACCTTATTTCTGTTTTTAGTTTGCATAAACTTAGTTGTATGAACATATTAAAAAGAGAAAGAATTAGAGAAGAAGAGAGAGAAATTGCAATCTCTGTGATACAAGAAATTCTGAATAACATTCTACTTGGCATCCATTAGTCCACACGTGGCCCCACATGGTATCTTGGTAAGATGAACACGAGCCTGTGCTTTGTGGTTTTGTTTGTTTGCATTTGTTTTGGTTTGTATCATATGGCTATTAGACAGATCCACAGGCATCACCTACTGTTGATGAGGAAGCAACAATATATTTCAACACTGGAGGAGATGCGAGCAGCTTCAGACTTATTAACACACTGGGTGTTAGTCTTCAATTTAGTGATCCCTTAGGGGATTGTTAAGGGTAATCTATGCTATATTTAATGTTTTTTGTATGATTTTAGAATAAGTAGCCCTCTAAAATACAACCCCACTTTATCAGCTGAGTTTTCTCCCTCTCTCCTGGTGACAGCATCCTCAGCCCAACTACACGACTGTTACAAGAGCTGTCATGTTTTCGCCTGACCCAAGATGAGCCAATAAACATCTTATTCTTTAAGATTATTAAATTTGATATCCAGATGATTGAAGCCACTTTCACTCTTGAGGGTTGAAGCAGTAAGCGGCAAAACTAAAGAGCCATATCTTCTAGGAATGGCAAGACCCAATCTTCTGAAAGGAAGAGACAAGAGGGGACCTGCATGGGAAAGGCTGATCAAGAAGTATGGGCTTCTGGCCACTGGGGGTCAATAAGAAAGGGCTGCATGGAGGGGACCAGGGGAACCACTAGCTAGATATAGGCTTCTGTGGCACTGACCTCAGGCATGTGAAGAGGGATGGCCACATTGGTGAGCTTTAAGCCTGCCTAACCCTGAGTCTGTGTGATTCAAAGGAGTGTGCAGGTAGGTGGGGGTAAGTAAATGTGAAGAATGAGAGCTGCCTTGGGAGGGAGGGGAAGGCAGAGAGGAATAAGAGTCAGTGACAATGGGAGAGAATTGAGCTAGTTGGAATAGGAGATGGAGTAGAGTGAGTAAAGATGGAAATATTTAGCCTAAGAGCTGGTCTCAGCTGGAAAGTAGGAAAAGGAGGAAATTGAGCCTCAGAGTAGCTAATGACCCCTCAGTGAAGCAGCTGCATACCTAGCAGAGCCCAGATTTGAATTGAGATCTATGTGATTCTAAGGTCTATGCTTAGTAATCATCTGGTTTAATCCCTTTTTATAACAGATGAGGACGATGAAGCTTTGAGAGATAAAGTGACTTGCCCAAGGACGTCAAGATACTTCCAGTAAAACCAATTCTAGAACCACCAAAACCCAGTCAAATATTCTGTCCAGGACACTGATTTCTTCCTACCATAATAAGAAAAAAAGAAGGAAGTCACTGAATCTCTGTAAGGCTCTGGAAGAGCCTCCTCTCTCAGCTGTGCCCCTGTCAACTCCTTGGTAAATTAGGGAGAATATTGACAAGGTGTCACAAGGAGTGTGATACACTCAGAAAATACAAATCCCTCTGTTAAGGGAATCCAAGCAATTATTTACTTGTCAATTTAGGAGGGTAGGGCAGGATTAATTTGAGCTAAAGAGATTAGGGTGAAAATAAAGGTGTAATTACTTTTATAATAATGATAATCATTTATTAATCTGATGCAGATATTACTCCACTCTCAAGTAGCTTACCTGTTATAATAGGAAATAAGCCAGAGGTGAAGGTGGGGTTGGGAAGGAGAGAGGTAACTGGTACAGGGAGGGGCAGAAGAAAGCTAAACTGGAGAAAAAATCATGCTGTTTTGCTTGTGATGGAAGGGTGGAGATAATCTGCCAGGCCAAACTATTTAGAGTAAGTCAGAAACTATTTGTATTAGGGAATATTTTTAAACACAGTAGAACCCACATTTCTAATTTTCCTTATTAGAACTAAAGACAAGAAATGTTAAGTGAACTGCCTGAGATCACACAGTTTGTCCCATGGAAAACTTGGACTAGAACATGGGTCTTTTTCTATGTTGGTAAAATAGCAACCCACATGAGTGTTGGAGAAAGCAGCAAATTGGGAGAGAAAAAAAAGACCAAAGGAAAGATATTGGGATCTAGGTCAAAGGAGCCAGCCCAGCAGGACCAAATGCTGCTCTCTACTCTCCATCCACATCTCCTCACCTAATGCATTGGAAAAAATGTAAGAGGACCTGAGTGTGAGGAATAGCCTTTAACCTCCACGTCTGGAGCTGATTCAAATCAAATTGGCTTGTGGGCGTGGTGGAGAGATTGTAGTGCATATTATGTTGGCTCATTATAAGATAACAAGGTATTACTATTGGAGTTTTTAAAATTTTGGGGAGAATCCACCTAAATAAAAAAAGTAAAAGACACTATGAATAAATGCCTTCTAGTGGTTGTATACCTATAATATGCTAATTTCACACAATTTCTAATTGAAATCTCACAACTCCACTTACTACACAAACATTTATTTGTAACCTCTAATGTATCAAGTACTATACTGGGCCCTGGAGGTTTACTGTTAGGCAAAATAGACATGATCCTTGCTCTTACAGAGTTTCTGGCCAGCAGGTAATATAAACACCAAATAAAAATTATGGAATGAATTAACCAATTGCAACAAGAGGCTATTAAGGAGAAATACTCCACAAAATATAGTGAACATTATTTTAAAGGCATAACTGAGCTTGCATAAAAGAAGTAGAGAAATCTTCAGGTTCTTGTGGCAAGGAAGAAAGTAAAAAACAAGATTGTAAAGTATAAACCCACTGCCTGGGTCATGAGGTGGGAGTAGGGTACAGAGGTTGAGAGAATGTAGGTTGCCATGTTGGTAACCATGGCTTAGACTGAAATGCCCATGCTGGTCAGGAAACAGAACCTTAAAAATTTTTCCATGGGTGAGGAGTTAGAACTGAGACACTCATGTAACCTAGGACTCTCATAGGGCTACATTATCAGTGAAAGAGTCAGCTTTAAAATATCTGCTGGCAGGTAAAGGGAAATGATGAGAACATTTATTTATCTTAGCATGGGATCTGGGAACACTTATTTGCATTAGCCAGGGTTCTTGTGGAGGGTAGTAAGTCCCCCTGAAAATTCATAACTACAGATCTTATGAGGATCCAGCATTGAAATAAATATTTATAATCTTCTTCCTTGGGGAAAATTAGCAAAAAAAGTGACCATAGGCTGATATCCTTGGCAAAAGCAAAAGCATAAATAATGTATAAAGTCACAGGATCTTCCTTTCAAATTTACATAAATATAGACCTAATCCTGTCTTCCACAAATTTCCACAAATGAAGCCACAATAAAATGACTACTGAAGATGAGCTAACAATCCAAAATTGAAAAACAAAGAAGCAAGTTATCAGGAGCAACACACACCTACAGACACACCTCCAAAAAACAGAAAGATAAAAGAAAATTATACCTAATCAGCAAAACTTCAGTAATAATATATGCTTAAAAAGCCAATAAGATAAACGTATTTTAAATGACTAAAGACACAAAATGAGGGCTGAAAAACATGAGATAAAAAGATGCTTTCCTAAAAAAGAGGTAAGTAGAATGTTTAGAAGTAAAAAGTACAGTCACTGAGAATAAAATGAATTAAGTAGATTAGAGGTTGCTAAAGAGAGAATTAATAAACTAGAAGATAGGGCCAAGGAAATTGAAGGGGATGTGGTTCAGAAAGATAAAGAAATGGAAAATAGGAAAGTGAGGCTGATAGACCAGGAGACTAGAGTAACAATGCCAAGTTATACGTGCTTTGGGTTTTAGAATGAGAGAATAGAGAAAGTAAGGAAGGGGCAAATCTCAGATACAAGGAGCACAATGAGTACTTAGCCTAATTTTTAGAAAGTTAAAATGAACACCTAGACAGAGAATATGAAAACTATAGAACATAAAAGATTTAAAATATTTTTAAAACAACCCAAGAGAAAGATAGGATACCTTCGGGGAATGGTATTTAGGATTCTAGGTTTGTGATGATTTCCCCTTGTCACTTTGAAGATGAAATTCCCTTGCCCAATGGTTAACGTTGTAAATCAGTCTACATGCCATTGTAGGTAAATATATCTTACACTGACTACATAAAACAAGAAAAATGTAATTGTTAGTGGGCAGGATATAAAAACAGTGAAACTGAAGTATTGGGAAACAGTGACTTACGTACTATAAGAAGGTGCTGATGGCAGCTAAAGCATTATATTCACGTCAAACATTGATATCATTGGAGTATATAATTTATAAATCAGTAGAGTTAAAGGAAGGGGATAAAGAAAACTACATCAATTCAACAAATGGCATAAAATGGGAAAACAAATCTGAACGATGGATAAAAAGAGTCAGCTTGGGGTTTGAGAACACAGGAAAGAGAGATGAGATGAGGGTAAGGAGACAGTCTGAGCCAGGTCTCGTAAAGCAGATTTTAAAATTGTGACTCTGAAAGGTAGGTGCTCTTGTTTATAGAAAAAAATAATGTAGACATGGAGTCTCAGAAAAGCTACTAATGTATTTTTGTTTATACAACTTTATCAGAGACAGAGTTGAATGATATGTCCTTCCTCATTCCACTATGTCAAGCTGTAATTCCTGTGAAGATACTCCAAGACCAGAGCATCTGGCTCAGCACATTGGCAGAGCCAACAAAAACAACAATATAAATCAGCAACATTTGCTAAGCACTTACTAGGTGCTACAGACCATATTATATGCTTTATATCATTTAATCCTCACAATTATGAAAGAATCATTATTATTATCCCCATTTTACATATTTAAGAAGACTGCGGCTTAGATGGTTAAATGACTAGGCATGCAGCAAAACCAGATGCAAACTCAGATTCATCTGTTTTCTTAGCCTCCATATTATATGGCTGGAATTTCTGACCCTACCTGAAAACTTAGAAATGATCTGTTCCGATACACAAAGACTCAAAACAAAGAGAAGGAGGAAGATTTATCAACCAATCAGAGAGTAAAAATAAACAAATAAATAAAAAGCAGGAGATGCAATTCTCACCTCTGATAAAGTAGACTTTAAAGCAACAAAGAGCAAAAGAGGCAAAGAAGGACATTACATAATGGCAAAAGGATCAATGTAACAAGAAGAGCTAACGATTTTATAGATCGAGACAGAAAATTAAAACACCTCACACCTATTCCATAAGTGACTACATAATTGGAAGTAAATCACTCCTCAGTAATCGCATAGCATTTCATAGGTTTAAATGAAATATTGGTTGGCTGCTCATTTGTTATTTTCTTCCCTTATTCCTTCCTGTTTACATTAAGTATAATTATTGGTATAAAAGAGGTTTTCAATACCCATTACTAAACTGCATTCTAGCCTGGGCAAGAAAGCAATACTCCCATTCTCTCTCTCTCTTTCTCTTCCTTTTTCTTCCTCTTCTTTATTCTTTTTCTTTCTTTCTTTCTTTCTTTCTTTCTTTCAAAAAAAAAAGAAAGAAAAAGAAATGATCTGTTCATCTATTCCAAAAGACATTGCTTAGAACTAAATATTTTTACAAAAATGATGTAAATTTTAAAAGAAAATACTCAGCTTTCACCTACCCCATTGACATAGGACTTTTTACTTTCCTCTATTTGTTTCTAAAATTAAGCAAACGTACACATTGTTTATGTAGCTATAAACATGTAACACTTCTGTGTTTCTACTTTCTGTATATGCAAACTACTCCATTGAGGTGAAGTACATTACTTGCCTTATTACCTTCTCATTGGACATTCAATTTCAATTGTACCCTTTTTTTTTTTTATAACTTCCACTTCTCCCTCTTCATTAGCCCTTTCCTCTTAGTAAATAATCGCACTCTCTTCTCTCCTGTAGTACAATTATATCCAAACACTTCATCCAATCTACCTACTACTCTATCTCCTTCCTTCACATATCTGTTGAGTTTTCTAAATAAATATTCTTAGCTTAGAGAAGCTACTTAATCACTTCTCATTTCTTTTTTCTTTTATTGTACTTTAAGTTCTGGGGTACATGTGAAGATCTTGCAGGATTGTTGCATAGGTATACACATGCCATGGTGGTTTGCTACCTCCATCCCCCAGGCACCAACATCAGGCATTTCTCCCAAGGTTATCCCTCCCCAATCTCCCCACTCCCCACTGTCCCTCCCCTAGCCCCCCACCCTCCAACAGACCCCAGTGTGTGATGTTCCCCTCCCTGTACCCATGTGTTCTCATTGTTCAACACCCATCTATGAGTGAGAACATGCTGTGTTTGGTTTTCTGTTCTTCTGTCAGCTTGCTGAGAATGAAGGTTTCTAGATTCATCCATGTCCCTACAAAGGACATGAACTCATCATTTTTTATGGCTGCATAGTATTCCATGGTGTATAAGTGCCACATTTTCCTTGTCCAGTCTATCATCGATGGCATTTGGGTGGGTTCCAGGTGTTTGCTATTGTAAACAGTGCCACAATGAACATACATGTGCATGTGTCCTTATAACAGAACGATTTATAATCCTTTGGGTATATACTCAGTAATGGTAGTGCTGGGTCAAGTGGAATTTCTGTTTCTAGATTCTTGAGGAACTGCCGCACTGTCTTCCACAATGGTTGAATTAATTTACACTCCCACCAATGGTGTAAAACTGTTCCTATTTCTCCACATCCTCCCCAGAATCTGTTGTCTCCCGATTTTTTAATGATCACCATTCTGACTGGCATGAAGTGGTATCTCAATGTGATTTTGGTTTACATTTCTTTAATGACCAGTGATGATGAGCATTTTTGCATATGTTTGTTGGCCTCATAAATGTCTTCTTTTGAAAAGCATCTGTTCATATGCTTTGCCAACTTTTGAATGGGTTTGCTTGTTTTATTTTTTTCTTGTAGATCTATTTTAGTTCTTCGTAGATTCTGGATATTAGCCCTTTATCAGATGGGAAGATTGCAAAATTTTTTCCCATTCTATTGGTTGTTGCTTTACTCTAATGATCGTTTCTTTTGCTGTGCAGAAACTCTTAAGTTTAATTAGATCCCATTTGTCTATTTTGACTTTTGTTGCCATTGCTTTTGGTGTTTAGTTATGAAGTCCTTGCCTATGCCTATGTCCTGAATAGTATTGCCTAGGTTTTCTTCTAGGGTTTTTATGGTATTAGGTCTTACGTTTAAATCTTTAATCCATCTGGAGTTACTTTTAGTGTAACGTGTAAAGAAGGGGTCCAGTTTCAGCTTTCTACACGTGGCTAACCAGTTTTCCCAACACCATTTATTAAACAGGGAATCCTTTCCCTATTGCTTGTTTTTGCCAGGTTTGTCAAAGATCAGATGGTTGTAGATGTGTGGCGTTACTTCTGAAGCCTCTGTTCTGTTCCATTGGTCTATATCTCTGTTTTGGTACCAGTACCATGCTGTTTTGATTACTGTAGGCTTGTAGTATAGTTTGAAGTCAGGTAGCATGATGTCTCCAGCTTTGTTCTTTTTGCTTAGGATTGTCTTGGCTATACGAGCTCTCTTTGGTTATATATGAAGTTTAAAGTGTTTTTTTCCAGTTCTGTGAAGAAGGTCAATGGTAGCTTGATGGGGCACTGTTGAATCTATAAATTACTTTGGGCAGTATGGCCATTTTCATGATATTGATTCTTCCTAACCATGAGCATGGAATGTTTTTCCAGCTGTTTGTGTCCTCTGTCATTTCCTTGAGCAGTGGTTTGTAGTTCTCCTTGAAGAGGTCCTTTACATCCTTTGTTAGTTGTATTCCTAGGTATTTTATTCTCTTTGTAGCAATTGTGAATGGGATTTCACTCATGATTTGACTCTCTGTTTGCCTGTTATTGGTGTATAGGAATGCTTGTGATTTCTGCACATTGATTTTTGTGTCCTGAGACTTTGCTGAAGTTGCTTATCAATTTAAGGAGATTTTGGGCTGAGACAATGAGGTCTTCTAAATGTACAATCCTGTCATCTGCAAATAGAGACAATTTGACTCCCTCCTTTCCTAATTGAATACCTTTTATTTCTTTTTCTTGCCTGATTGCTCTGTGGCTAGGACTTCTAATACTATATTGAATAGGAATATTATGAGAGTGCATCCTTGTCTAGTGCCAGTTTTCAAAGGGAATGCTTCCAGTGTTTGCACATTCAGTATGATTTTGGCTGTGAGTTTCTCATAAATAGCTTTTATTATTTTGAGATACGTTTCATCAATACCTAGTTTATTGAGACTTTTTAACATAAAGGTCTGTTGAATTTTGTTGAAGGCCTTCTCTGCTTCTATTGAGATAATTATGTGGTTTTTGTCTTTGGTTCTGTTTATGTGAAGGATCACATTTATAGATTTGTGTATGTTGAACCAGTCTTGCATCCCTGGGATGAAGCCTACTTGATTGTGATGGATAAGCTTTTTGATGTGCTGTTGCAATCAGTTTGCCAGTATTTTATTGAAGATTTTTTTCATCAATGTTAATCATGGATATTGACCTAAAGTTTTCTTTTTTGATTGTGTCTCTGCCAGCTGTTAGTATCAGAATGATGTTGGTGTCATAAAATGAGTTACGGAGGATTCCCTCTTTATATATTGTTTGGAATAGCTTCAGAAGGAATGGTACCAGCTCCTCTTTGTACATCTGGTAGAATTCGGCTGTGAACCCGTCTGGACTGGGCTTTTTTTGGGGTGGTAGGCTCTTAATTACTGCGTCAACTTCAGACCTTGTTATTGGTCTTTTCAGGGATTCAACTTCTTCCTAGTTTAAACTTGGGAGGAAATCACTTCTCATTTCTTCCTCTATCTACTGCAATTTGTTTTTTTCCAACCTCTTGTCCACTCTCCTTGAGAATTCTCCTCCATGTGCATATTATAATAGTAATACATCTTTGCTGGTGACCCATGACTAGACTTCTCCAAAGAATAGTCCAGAGATCAGAGGGTTGGGCTGAGGTTGGGGACCACGAACTTGTGGTGAAACCAGTCTAAATGACCTGATGACTTTCTCCAGAAATGTGGAAAAGCTAAAGAGAGGTGGAGGAGAAGGCATGCCTAGGACTAATATCACCTTGGGCTTTGATTAACATAAGGAAGGACAATGTTGGAGGGTAATTGAGAGTGTTGAGGAATATGGGATGGAAAACACAGAATACAAGGTCATGATCAGACAAGGTGGTACAATGTGGAAGTATGCCATTCTCAGTAAGCTGAAAGGGATGGAAGAGAGGCTAGTAATTGCTGATTGGGAGAAAAAGAAGAGTTCAAAAAGGGGCTTTCTGGCAGTGATGCCCTCCCCGCAAGAACATGCCTCTCACAAAGGATCTCCTTCATCCCTCTCCAGAAGAGGATGAGAGGAAACACAAGAAGAAGTACCTGAGGCAGAGCCCCAGTTCCTGCTTCATGGATATGAAATGCCCAGGATGCTCTACAATCACCATGGCTTCTCTCCATGCAGGAACAATAGCTTTGTGTGTTGGCTGTTCCACTGTCCTCTGCCCACATACAGGAGGAAAAGCAAGGCCTACAGAAGGATGTCCCTTCAGGAGGAAGTAGCGCTAAAATCACCCTGAATCAAGATGAGTGGGAAATCATCCCAATAAATATGTTTTGATATTTTTGAAAAAAGAACAAGAACTATGAAAGTAAAATTATGAGCAAGTGGGAAGGATAGAAGATTATATTCAGAGAGAGGAGTGTGATGTTTAAGATCTGACTCAGGCTGACAAGGACAAAGTGGATCCATGAGGGTGAGTAGCTGAGCTGAAGTGGAGTTATGGAGATCAGAGATCCCTACAGGGTGACAATGTGACCTGAGAAAGAGAGAAAGATTGGGCCACAGGGAAAAATCTTCAACAAATACAGGGAGGGACCAAGAGGTGAGTCAGCTCAGCCATGGTGAGTGATAAGGCAGGATAGTACTATGGCACAGACAAAAGAGTAAACCTCAGAGGCACGTTCAGGAATGGGGAGGGAGACAGAAGAATACTGAACCTCCCTCTGAATTCTAGGGTCTCCTCTTAGTCCACACAAGGAACTCCTTCCAGCTTCTTGAACATTCCATGCTTGTTTATCCCTGATATTTTCTAGTGCTCCCTATCTCTGTAAGGATCACCATTCCTCTTCCATTTTCACAAAGCAGAAACCCAGGAGTCATCCAGGACACTTTTCCCTTGCTTCCCCATCCAATCCATCAGCTCAATATCTGTTACATCTCTGTGGAATCCACTGATTTCTCTCCATCTCTATTATTCAATGCCAGCCCAGGTCCTATAAGCTCCTAACTGGACTGCTGCAATGGTAGCCTCCACCTGGCCGTTCTGCTGCTTCTCTTCCCTCCCTCAAATCAGCTCTCCACTTAGTTCCCATGGTGTATTAGTTCGTTTTCATGTGGCTGACAAAGACATATCCCAGACTGGGAAGAAAGACAGTTCCACGTGGTTGGGGAGGCCTCAGGATCATAGAGGGAGGTGAAAGGCATTTTCAAATATAGATCTATATCTATCTATCTATAGATATAGATATAGATCTACATCTATCTATATCTATATCTACCTATAGATATAGACCTATATCTATATCTATCTATCTATCTATCTATATATATATATAATTGCACTTTAGGTTCTGAGGTATATGTGAAGAACATGCAGGATTGTTGCATAGGTACATACATGGCAATGTGGTTTGCTGCCTCCAACACCATCACTTATATCTGGCATTTCTCCCCATGTTATCCCTCCCCAACTCCCTACACCCCACTGTCCCTCCCTTATTTCCCCCAACAGACACCAATGTGTGATGCCCCCCTCCCTGTGTCCATGTGTTCTCATTGTTGAACACCCATCTATGAGTGAGAACATGTGGTGTTTGATTTTCTGTTCTTGTGTCAGTTTGCTGAGAATGATGGTTTCCAGGTTCATCCATGTCCCTACAAAGGACATGAACTCATCATTTTTTATGGCTACATAGTACTCCATGGCATATATGTGCCACATTTTCCCTGTCCAGTCTATCATTGATGGGCATTTGGGTTGGTTCCAGGTATTTGCTATTGTAAGCAGTGCTGAAATAAACATACATGTGCATGTGTCTTTATAATAGAATGATTTATAATTCTTTGGATACATACCCAGTAATGGGATTGCTGGGTCAAATGGAATTTTTATTTCCAGGTCCTTGAGGAATCACCACACTGCCTTCCACAATGGTTGAACTAATTTACACTCCCACCAACAGTGTAAAATTGTTCCTATTTCTCCACATCCTCCCCAGCATCTGTTGTCTCCAGATTTTTTAATGATCGCCATTCTAACTGGTGTGAGGTGGTATCTCAATGTGATTTTGATTTGCATTTCTCTAATGACCAGTGATGATGAGCATTTTTTCATATGTTTGTTGGCCTTATATATGTCTTCTTCTGAAAAGCGTCTGTTCATATCCTTTGCCCACTTTTGGATGGGTTTGTTTGTTTTTTTCTTGTAAATATGTTTTAATTCTTGTAGATTCTGGATATAAGCCCTTTGTCAGATGGGTAGATTGCAAAAATTGTTTCCCATTCTGTTGGTTGCTGGTTCACTCTAATGATTGTTTCTTTTGCTGTGCAGAATCTCTGGAGTTTAATTAGATCTCAGTTGTCTATTTTGGCTTTTGTTGCCAATGCTTTTAGTGTTTTAGTCATGAAGTCCTTGACTATGTCTATGTCCTTAATGGTTTTGCCTAGCTTTTCTTCTAGGGTTTTTATGGTGTTAGGTCTTATGTTTAAGTCTTTAATCCATCCAGAGTTAATCTTAGTGTAATGTGTCAGGAAGGGGTCTAGTTTCTGCTTTCTGCTCATGGCTTGACAGTTTTCACAACACCATTTATTAAACAGGAAATCTTTTCCCCATTGCTTGTTTTTGTCAGGTCTGTCAAAGATCAGATAGCTGTAGATGTGTGGCATTGTCTCTGAGGCCTCTGTTCTGTTCCATTGGTCTATATCACTGTTTTGGTACCTGTAACATGCTGTTTTAATTACTTGTAGTACAGTTTGAAGTCAGGTAGTGTGATGCCTCCAGCTTTGTTCTTTTTGCTTAGAATTGACTTGGTTATGTGGCCTCTCTTTTGGTTCCATATGAAGTTTAAGGTGGTTTTTTCCAGTTCTGTGAAGAGGGTCATAGGTTTGATGGGGACAGCATTCAATATATTAATTACTTTAGGCAGTATGACCATTTTCACAATATTGATGCTTCCTAACCATGAGCATGGAATGTTTCTCCATCTGTTTGTGTCCTCTCTTATTTCCTTGAGCAGTGGTTTGTATTTCTCCTTGAAGACGCCTTCACATCCTTTGTTAGTTGTATTCCTAGGTATTTTATTCTCTTTGTAGCAGTTGTGAATGGCAGTTCGTTCTTGATTTGGCTCTCTTTAAGTCTGTTATTGGTGTATAGGAATGCTTCTGAATTTTACACATTGATTTTGTATCCTGAGACTTTGCTAAAGTTGCTTATCAGTTTAAGGAGATTTTGGGCCGAGACGATGGGGTCTTCTAAATATACAATCATGTCATCTGCAAATAGAGACAATTTGACTTCCTCCTTTCCTAATTAAATATGCTTTATTTCTTTTTCTTGCCTGATTGCTCTGGTTAGAACTTCCAGTACTACATTGAATAGGAGTGGTGAGAGACAGCATCCTTGTCTAGTGCCAGATTTCAAAGGAAATGCTTTCAGTTTTTGCCCATTCAGTATGATATTGGCTGGGGCTTTGTCTTAAATAGCTGTTATTATTTTGAGATACGTTCCATCGATACCTAGTTTATTGAGAGTTTTTAGCATAAAGGGCTGCTGGATTTTGTCAAAGGCCTTTTCTCTGCATCTAATGAGATAATCATGTGGTTTTTGTCTTTGGTTCTGTTTATGTGGTGAATTACATTTATAGACTTGTGTATGTTGAACCAGCCTTGCATCCCCAGGATGAAGCCTACTTGATTGTGATGGATAAGCTTTTTGATGTGCTGTTGCAATTGGTTTGCCAGTATTTTATTGAAGATTTTTGCATCTATGTTCATCATTGAGATTGGCCTGAAGTTTTCTTTTTTGTTGAGTCTCTGCCAGGTTTTGGTATCAGGATGATATTGGTCTCATTAAATGATTTGGGAAGGATTCCCTCTTTTTGGATTGTTTGGAATAGTTTCAGTAAGAGTGGTACCAACTCCTCTTTGTATGTCTGGTAGAATTCAGCTGCAAACCCATCTGGACCTGGGCTTTTTTTGGTTGATAGGCTATTAATTGCTGCCTCAACTTCAGCCCTTGTTATTGGTCTATTCAGGGTTTCGACTTCTTCCTGGTTTAGGCTTGGGAGGGTGCAAGTGTCCAGGACTTTATCCATTTCTTCTTCCAGGTTTACTGGATTGTGTGCATAGAACTGTTTGTAGTAATCTCTGATGGTAGTTTGTATTTCTGTGGAATCAGTGGTGATATCACTTTTACTGTTTTTTATTGCATCTATTTGATTCTTCTCTCTTATCTTTTTAATTAATCTGACCAGTGGTCTATTTTGTTGATCTTTTCAAAAAACCAGCTCCTGGATTTATTGATTTTTTTGAAGAGTTTTTTTTTTTTTTTTTACATCTCTATCTCTTTCAGTTTGGCTCTGATCTTAGTTATTTCCTATCTTCTGCTAGCTTTTGAGTTTTTTATTTTGCTCCTTTAGCTCTTTCAATTTTGATGATAGGGTATTGATTTTACATCTTGCCTTGCTTCTCATGTGGGCATTTATTGCTATAAATTTTTCTCTAGACACTGCTTTAAATGTGTCCCAGAGATTCTAGTATGTTGTGTCTTCTTTCTCATTGGTTTTGAAGAACATTATTATTTTTGCCTTCATTTCATTGTTTATTCAGTCAACATTCAGGAGCCAGTTGTTCAGTTTCCTAGAATTTGTGCTGTTCTAAGTTAGTGTCCTAATCCTGAGTTCTAATTTTATTGCACTGTAGTCTGAGAGACTGTTTGTTATGATTTCTGTTCTTTTGAATTTGCTGAAAAGTGATTTACTTCCAATTATGTGGTCAATTTTAGAGTAGGTGTGATGTGGTACTAAGAACATATATTCTGTGGATTTGGGGTGGAGAGTTCTGTAGATGTGTATTACATTTGCTTGGTCCAGATCTGAGTTCAAGTCCTACATATCCTTGTTAATTTCCTGTCTCTTTGATGTGTCTAATCTTGACAGTGGAGTGTTAAAGTCTCCTACTATTATTGTGTGGGAGTCTAAGTCTCTTTGTAGGTCACTGAGAACTTGCTTTATGTATATGGGTGCTCCTGTATTGGGCACATATATATTTAGGGTCATTAGCTCTTCTTGTTGCATTGATCCTTTTACCATTATGTAATGCCCTTCTTTGTCTCTTCTGATCTTTGTTGGTTTAAATTCTACTTTATCAGAGACTAGGATTGCAACTCCTGCTTTTTTTTTTTTTTTTTTTTTTTTTTTTTTTTTTTTTGCTCTCCATTTGCTTGGTAAATCTTCCTCCATCCCTTTATTTTCAGTCTATGTGTGTCCTTGCATGTGAGATGGGTTTCCTGGATGGCTTTTGACTTTTTATCCAATTTGCCAGTCTGTGTCTTTTGATTGGGGCATTTAGCCCATTTACATTTAAGGTTAATGTTGTTATGTGTGAATTTGATCCTGCCATTTTGATGCTAGCTGTTTTGGCCATTAGTTGATGCAGTTTCTTCATTGTGCCCATGCTCTTTACCATTTGGCACATTTTTGGAGTGGCTGGTACTGGTTGTTCCTTTCTATGTTTAATGCTTCTTTCAGGAGCTCTTGTAAGGCAGGACTGTTGGTGATGAAATTTCTCAGCAATTGCTTGTTCATAAAGGATTTTATTTCTCCTTCACCTATGAAGCTTAGTTTGGCTGGATATGAAATTCTAGGTTGAAAGTTATTTTCTTTAGGAATGTTGAATAGTGGCCCCCACTCTCTTCTGGCATGTAGGGTTTCCACTGAGAGATCTGCTGTGAGTCTGATGAGCTTCCCTTTGTGGGTAACCCAACTTTTTCTCTGGCTGCCCTTAGCATTTTTCCTTCATTTCGACCCTGGCAAATCTGACGATTATGTGGCTTGGGGTTGCTCTTCTTGAGGAATATCTTTGTGGTGGTCTCTATATTTCCTGGACTTGAATATTGGCCTGCCTTGCTAGGTTGGGGAAGTTCTCCTGGATAATATCCTGAAGAGTGTTTTCCAGCTTGGATTTAGTGTCTCCATCACATTTAGGTACACCTATCAAATGTAGATTAGGTCTTTTCACATAATCCCATATTTCTTGGACACTTTGTTCATTTATTTTCACTCTTTTTTCTCTAATCTTGCCTTCTCATTTTATTTCATTGAGTTGATCTTCAATCTCTGATATACTTTCTTCTGCTTGGTCGATTCAGCTATTGAAACTTGTGTATGCTTCACGAAGTTCTCATGTTGTTTTTCAGCTCCATTAAGTCATTTATATTCTTTTCTAAGCTGTTTATTCTCATTAGCATTTCATCAAACCTTTTTTCAAGGTTCTTAGTTTCATTGCATTCATTTGGGTTAGAACATGTTCTTTTAGCTCAGAGAAGTTTGTTATTACCCACTTTCTGAAGCCTGTTTCTGTCAATTCTTCAGATTCATTTTCCATCCAGATTTGTTCCCTTGCTGATGAGGAGTTGTGATCACTTGGAGGAGGAAAGGCATTCTGGTTTTGGGTGTTTTCATCCTTTTGCATTGATTTCTTCCCATCTTTGTGGATTTATCTATCTGTGGTCTTTGTAGTTGGTGACTTTCGGATGGGGTCTGTGAGTGGATGTCCTTTTTGTTGATGATGAAGTTATTTCTTTCTGTTTCTTATTTTTCATTCTAACAGTTAGGCTCCTCTGCCTTAGGACTGCTGGAGGTCCACTCCAGACCCTGCTTTCCTGGGGATCACCTGCAGCAGCTGCAGAACAGTAAGGGTTGCTGCCAGTCTCTTCTTCTGTTATCTTTGTCCCAGAAGGATACCTGCCAGATGTCATACTGAGCTCTCCTTTATGAGGAGTCTCTTTGAATATAAATGGGTCGTGGAGCTGCTTGAGGAGACAGTCTGTCCCTTATAGGAGCTCAAGCACTGAGCTGTGAGCTTTGTTTTTCCATTCAGAGCTGCTGGGCAGGTACAGTTAAGTCTGCTGCAGTGGAGCTCATACCTCCCTTTTTTCCCAGGAGTTCTGTCCTTGGAAAGTGGGGCCTTATTTATAAGTTCCTGATATGCTGCTGCCTTTTTTCAGTGATGCCCTGCCCAGCGAGGAGGTGGCCAAGTCACAGACTGCCAGCAGAGGCATTGCTGAGCTGCCATGGGCTCTGCCCAGCTGCTGTGTGAACTTCCTTGCAGTTTTGGTTATGGAGGTGCAGTTAGAACTGCCTCGGTGGTGGCAGTCTGCCTCAGTAATGCCAGCCTGTCTCTGTAAAGGTGGACTGCCTCGGTAATGACAGATTGCCTCGATAATGGCAGACTGCTTCGGTAATGGTGGACTGCCTCACTAATGGTGGACTGCCTCAGTAATGGCAGACTACCTTGGTAGTGATGGACACCCTTCCACACACAAAGCTGGACCATCCTGGGTCCAGAAGTGCTTGCTGTGAAACTTTGAATCCAGAGCATTTCAGACTGCTAGTCTTTGCGGGGGTGGGACTTGCTGAGCCAGATCACCTGGCTCCCTGTTTCAGCACTCTTTCAGTTGAAGGGGTGACTCTGTCTCCCAGGTGTTCCAGATGCCATTTGAAATTGTGCCCAGATTTGTGTGAGTTTTTTTGCAGAGACCCACTGCACAGGCTGAAATAGCCATGCTGGAGACTCGTGGCACTTTTCCACTCAGGAATCTCCTGGTCTGTGGGCAGTAAACATTCATTTAGAAATGTGGTGATCATTCACCCTCTGCATTTTCACTGGGAACTGCACTCCAGAGCTGTTCCTATTTGGCTATCTTAGATTGTCCTCCCAAAAGGCACTTCTTACATGGTGGTGGCAAGAGAAAACAATGAAGATGCAAAAGTAGAAACCCCTGATAAACCCATCAGATCTTGTGAGGCTTATTCACTATCATGAGAATAGCACTGAAAAGACCATCCCCCATGATTCAATTACCTTTCCTTGTATCCCTTCTACAACAGAGGGAATTCTGAGAGATAACAATTCAAGTTGAGACTTGGGAGGGAACACAGCCAAACCAAATTATTCCACCCCCGGCCCCTCCAAATCTCAGGTCCTCACATTTCAAAACCAACCATGCCTTCCCAACAGTCCCCCAAAGTCTTAACTCATTTCAGCATTATCTCAAAATTCCACAGTCCAAAGTCTCATCTGAGACAAGGCATGTCCCTTCCACCTATGAGCCTGTAAAATCAAAAGCAAGCTAGTTACTTCCTAGATAGAATGGGAGTACAGGTATTGGGCAAATACAGCCATTCCAAATGGGAGAAATTGGCAAACACAAAAGGGTTACAGAGCCCATGCAAGTCTGAAATCCAGTAGGGCAGTGAAATTTTAAAGCTCTAAAATGATCTCCTTTGACTCCAGGTCTCACCCCTAGGTCGTGCTGATGCATGGGTTCCCATGGTCTTGGGCAGCTCCACCCCTGTGGCTTCACAGGGTACAGCCTCCCTCCTGGCTGCTTTCACAGGCTGGCTTTGAGTGTCTGTGGCTTTTCCAGGCAAACAGTGCAGGCTGCCAGTGGATCTACCATGCTGGGGTCTGAGGATGGTGGCCCTCTTCTCACAGCTTGACTAGGCAGTGCCCCAGTAGGGATTCTGTGTGGAGGCTTTAACCCCACAATTCCCTTCCATGCTGCCCTAGCAGATGTTCTCCATGAGGGCCCCAGCCCTGCAGCAAACTTTTGCTTGGGCATCCAGGCATTTCTAGATATCTTCTGAAATCTAAGTGGAAGTTCTCAAACCTCAATTCTTGACTTCTGTGCACCTGCGGGCTCAGCACCATGTGGAAGTTACCAAGGCTTGGGGCTTCTACCCTCTGAAGCCACAGCCCAAGCTCTACATTGGCCACTTTCAGCCATGGTTAGAGTAGCTGGGACACAGGGCACCAAGTCCCTATGCTGCATGCAGCATGGGGACCCTGGGCCTGGCCCAAAAAAGCACTTTTTCCTCCTGGGCCTCTGGGCCTATGATGGGAGGGGCTGCTATGAAGGTCTCCAACATGGCCTGGAGACATTTGCCCTAAGGTCTTGGGGATTAACATTCAGCTCCTTGCTACTTGTGCAAATTTCTGCAGTGGGCTTGAATTTCTCCTCAAAAACTGAGGTTTTCTTTTCTACTGCATAGTAAGGCTGCAAATTTTCTGAACTCTTATGCTCTGTTTCCCTTTTAAAATGGAATGTTTTTAATAGCACCCAAGTCACATTTTAAATACCTTGGTGCTTAGAAATTTCTTCCACTGGATACCCTAAATCATCTCTCTCAAGTTCAAAGTTCCACAAATCTCTAGGGCAGGGGCAAAATGCCACCAGTCCCTTTGCTAAAATATAACAAGAGTCACCTTTGCTCCAGTTCCCAACAAGTTCTTCATCGCCATCTGAGACTACCTCAGCCTGGACCTTATTGTTCATATCACTATCAGCATTTTTGTCAAAACAATTCAACAAGTCTCTAAGAAGTTCCAAACTTTCCCACATTATTTTTTCTTCTTCTGAGCCCTCCAGATTGTTCCAACCTCTGCCTGTTACCCAGTCCCAAAGTCACTTCCACATTTTCAGGTATATTTTCAGCAATGCCCCACTCTACTGGTACCAATTCACTGTATTAGTTCCTTTTCACACTGCTGATAAAGACATATGAGACTGGGAAGAAAAAGAGGTTTAATTGGACTTACAGTTCCACATGGCTGGGGAGGCCCTCACAGTCATGGCGGGAGGCAAAAGGCACATCTAACATGGCAGTGGCAAGAGAAAATGAGGAAGAAGCAAAAGTGGAAAACATTGATAAACTCATCAGATCTCATGAGACTTACTATCACTAGAATAGCATAGGAAAGACCAGCCCCCATGATTCAATTACCTCCCCCTGGATCCCTTCCAAAACAAAGGAAATTCTGGGAGATACAATTCAAGTTGAGATTTGGGTAGGGACACAGCCCACCCATATCACATGGCAATATGCATCTCTCTGTCCTTCAAATTCAATTTTTATTTTGCCACTCTTAACCCTTCTCATATTTCCTTTCTTGAAATTCTTCAGTCAAATTCTGTTGTTCTGGACAGGCCTGATGGCTCATGCCTATACTCCCAGCACTTTGGGAGGCTGAGGTGGGCAGAGCACTTAAGGCCAAGACTTTGAAACCAGGCTGGCCGACACAGTGAAAACCCATCTCCTACTAAAAGTACAAAATTTAGCTGAGCATGGTGGTACTCACCTGTAACCAGCTACTTGGGAGGCTGAGGTGGGAAAATCTCTCAAACCAGGGAGGCAGAGGTTGCAATGAGCTGAAATCTCATGCCACTGCACTCCAGCCTGGGTGACAGAGTGAGACTCAAAAAAAAAATTGTTGTTCTAAGGATACAGGTCACATCTTCTACATGCCTCAAAGCCCCTCACTTGGAATGGTCCCCACCTTCCCCAGCCTCATGCCACATGTCGCCACTCTTTGCTCTCTAACTCTAGCCTCACTGGCTTCCTTTCACTTTCCTGAATGCATGATGACCCACCCTTTGCACATGCTGTTCTCTCTATCCTAAATACTGTTCTCTGCTCTCAGAGAAAGCACCTGCAGTTCTCCCCTCTACATATTCTTATGGTCACATGTACGTCTTTTTGGTAGCACTTACCACTGAAGTGACTTTATCTGCAGCTGTGGGGTTATTTGATTAATACTTGTCTCCCCCTCCTAGACTGCCAGGGTGGTGAGGACAGGGACTCGGTTTGACTTTAGTCACCACTTTTTCATTTCTAGCATGGAAATATGGGCCAATGTGGTAGTTAAGAAGACATAGCATCCAGATACCCTTTCAAGGAAACACTTGCTTCCCATCTGCAGGGAAAATGGTCATCAGACAGCCTTCACCTGTCAACTCCTTTAGCATCAGCCTCAGTTGCATAGAGCAGTGTCTCTGAAGGTCACCCTTCTTGAGGCAGTCCACATTTGGTGACAGTAAAGCAGAGTGCAGTGGGTTTAATGGTGGCCCCAAAAGGACAGATCCATGCCCCAATCCCTAAAACCTTTGAACTTGACCTTATTTGGGAAGAGGGTCTCTGCAAATGTAATTAAGTGAAGAATATTCTTTTTTTCCAACTTTTACTTTAGATTCAAGGGGTACATATGCAGGCTTGTTACATGGGTAAATTTCATGTCACAAGGATTTAGCGTACAGAAAATTTTGCTACCCAGGTAATCAGCATAATACCCAAGAAGTAGTTTTTTCAATCCTTGCCCTCCTCCCAACCTCCACCCACAAGTAGGCCCCAGTGTCCGTTGTTCCCTTCTTTGTGTCCATGTGTACCCATTGTTTAGCTCCTACTTATAAGTGGGAACATGTAGTATTTGGTTTTCTGTTTCTGTGTTAATTTACTTAGGATAACGGCCTCCAGCTCCATCCACATTGGTGCAAAGGACATAATTTCGTTGTTTTTTTATGGCTGTCCATGGTATATACATACTGCATTTTCTTTATCCAGTCCACCAAGCTAAGGATCTTGAGATAAGATCATTTTGGACTCAGGGTGAGCCTTAAGTCCAATGACAGATGCCCTTATAAGAAAAATGCAGAGGGATGTTGAATACATGTTATTATGTTTATCTAAGCCTAAGAATGTGCAACACACACAAGTAAACCCTAATGTAAATGAGCTTTTGTGATGATGATGTGTCGATGCAGCTTCATCAATTGTACAATTGTCCCTTCTCGGGGGGTGGGTGTTGACAATGGGGAGGCCGTGCCTGTGTGGGGCAGAGGTTACATGGGAAGTCTTCTTATGTTTCTCTCAATTTTTCTGTGAGCCTAAAATTGCTTTAAAAAAAAGTCTTCTAGAAACAAACTAAACAAAACAAATACGTAAAAGGCAGAGGGAGATTTGAGACTCAGCCCACAGAGAAGGCCAGGTGAAGACAGAGGTAGATACTGTAGTGATGTGGCCACAAGCCAACAAATGCCAGGAGCCACCGGGAGCTGGAAGAGGAAGGAACTGTTCCCCCCCAGAGCCGTGGAGGGAGCACGGCCCTGCCAACACCTTGATTTCAGACTCTGGCCCCCAGAACTGTGGAAACAAAGATCTGTTGCTTTTAGCCACCCAGTCTGTGGTAGCTTGTTATGGCTGCACTAGGAAATGAACACCCAGGGGCATAAAGACCCCACCGTGGGAGATGACTCTGATGAGCAATTATGGCTCAGAGCTCACCTCTGGGTTCCTGGGGTTCTGTCAGGCCTACATCAGCATTCAACTTCTGCTGCCCATTTCTGCTTTCTTTCTTCTTCTTTTCATAGGCTTTGACCCCTAATCAACATCTCACTCCATACTGACTGCTTCTAGAGAGCCCAGTGTGGCACACCATAATAAGATTTTTGTTAAATAAATAAAGTAGATGGTAAATTCCTGGAAAGCAAAAACCATGTATTATTCATGTTCACAACCTTAGAGCTTAGCACAGTACTTCACACATAATAGACGTCCAACAACAATTTGTTAAATGAAGGAAAGAATGTGTGAACATGTAAGCGGATTATGTTGAATCTGTAGATTGAAATGTATTTTGGTTAAATGTTTTCATGTATCTCTTGTGAGCCTACACTAAGTGAAGGAGGAAGGGAGAGAAACAGGAAGGGAGGGGAGAGAGGAATAGGGAAGGAGGGGAGAGAGGAATAGGGAAGGAGGGGAGAGGGAGGGGAGAGGGGGAAGGGGAGAGGGGGAAGAGAGGGAGGAGGGGATGGAGAGAAGCTGAGTGTTTCAGACTTTATCATAAACTCGTCCAAGCTCTGTCATCAGGATCCTATAAGGGTAGGGCTGGAGAGGATACAACCTCCAAAAAGGACAGCTTTTCCCCTTGAGGGTAACATTTTTGCTCTTGCAGAACTGAGACTCCTCATATCAACATGCAGAAATAATTCTACCACCCTGCCTCCAGCCATTCTGACATAAATCCTAAGGATAACATTTTTAGTGTGAGGAGCAAAAATAAACAGAAGGAACATGCTGCAACAAGGCAGTGGATTGCGAGTGAAGGAGGAGTCACCACTATTTTTAACAGTGGGAAAGACCCCATGAAGGAAATGGGATTTCACACTGGCTTTACCTCACAGCATGTTTCAGGGGCACACAACCTTAGAGGTGGTCTACTGCAGTGCTTTCTTTTATAGAAGAAGAAACTGAGGCACAGAGAAAGAAGTAATTTGCTGAAGGTCTTACTACGAGGCTAGTGGCAAAGACGAGGCTGGATGGAGACTCAGAGTTCTTTTCTATAGATCTTACCAAGGTAGTAGGACTCAAGGAATGAAAGGAGAGAAGGGGGAAGTGAGAGGGAATTGGCAAAATGAATGGGGTCTCATCCTCTGTAGGGAGAAGGAGATAATCGGACTTTGGCTAGATACTTTGGACAGATTATACTAATTATTCCCTATGACAACTTTGTGAAACAAAATGTGCTATCTTCACTTTATCATCCAGTGAAATAAGAAATACTGGGTGAGGCCGGGCGCAGTGGCTCAAGCCTGTAATCCCAGCACTTTGGGAGGCCGAGGCGGGTGGATCACGAGGTCAAGAGATCGAGACCATCCTGGTCAACATGGTGAAACCCCGTCTCTACTAATACAAAAAATTAGCTGGGCACGGTGGCGCGTGCCTGTAATCCCAGCTACTCAGGAGGCTGAGGCAGGAGAATTGCCTGAACCCAGGAGGCGGAGATTGCGGTGAGCCGAGATCGCGCCATTGCGCTCCAGCCTGGGTATCAAGAGCGAAACTCCGTCTCAAAAAAAAAAAAGAAATACTGGGTGAGTTTCCAAGTACATGGTGGAGTCAGGATTCAAATTCTGATCTGTCTCACTCCAAAGACTGTACTTTTTCCAGGATAGCATGTTATAAGGGAGAAGGGTGGAATGAAGGGATGGTGATAGGTGGGTTAACTGGGGAACACTGGAAAGGACAACAGGAGTGGGTTTTGAGTAGCCCAGAATCCCCAGAAGAGGATTCTAAAGCTCATAGTGGTAGAAGAGGACAATGAAACATTTCTTATCTCCAAATGCCTAAGAACAAGGGGAAGGTGGCAAGAGTATCTACATCTGGAGTTTGATGGAAGAGTTTGACGAAAGGTGGAACCCTGGGTGGGTAGAGGGGCCATGATTATCCCTGCAGGAGGTAACTACCACTCTTCTGTATGAAGGGCATGACTATGGAAATGGTGAGAAATAGAGAGATTGAAAAATGAATTCGTTAAGGGGTGGGAACAGTTGGGATGAGCAGAGCAAGCAGCTGCATGGAGTTCTGAGTGATGACTGAGAAGCTCCCTCCTTGAGGAGCAAATGAGTGGGCATGCTGCTCAGGGCAACAAGAAAGCTGCACCTGGGAGAGGAATCCCAAGCAGCCAAGGGCAGCTCTACTCTGCTCTCATTAAAGTGAACTCAAGGGACTTTGGCTTAGTGATGTCACCTCCATGTCTCATTTCCTTGGTCCAGGCCCTGGTCATCTTGCATGGCGAGCTTAGAAGAGTTTCTTAACTTGTCTCTTGCCTCTTCCAGTCTAGTTCCCTCCTCCAAACAATCCTCTCATTTTTTCCAAAATTGACCTTTGCAGGCCACAAGTCAGATTTGGTCACTGCCCAACCTTAAACGCTTAAAGGTGAAAAGCTCTTGTGTGCTGACCCAAACTACTCATCTCCTACCTCTTCCCATTCCCCTATAACTGCTTTGAACTTAACATTATTCCATCAACAGGATGCAGTCTTTCACAGTGCCATGCTGCACCTGCTGCTCCCTCTCTCTAGAATTCTTCAATCTCCATACTTCTCCACCACTTTTCTACCTGGAAAACACGTTCAGGATGCTGCTTAAAGCTTTCCATTTAAATTATCCCTCCTACTTTCAAAAGCAAGCGTGGTTCTCAGAATCTAAGTGTGAATCTTGGGAACTTAAAATACACTCATACATGAATCCCACCCCAGAGTTTCTCTTTTAACTGGTCTAGGATATGGGATTGGCCTGGGCATTGGGATTTTATATTTTTTATTATTTTTTGAGACAGAGTCTCACTCTGTCATCCAGGCTGGCGTGCAGTTGCACAATCTCAGTCCATGGCAACCTCCACCTCCCAGGTTCAAACGATTCTCCTGCCTCAATCTCCCAAGTAGCTGGGACTACAGGCCACCATGCCCAGCTAATTTTCGTATTTTCAGTAGAGATGAGGTTTTGCCATGTTGGCCAGGCTCATTTCAAACTCCTGACCTCAGGTGATCTGCCACTTCGGCCTCCCAAAGTGCTAGGATTACAGGCATGAGCCACCGTGCCCAGCTGGGATTTTTTTTTTTAACTCTAGGGATTCAAATGTGCAGCAAACACTGAGAAACCATGGTGTAGAGTTTAAACTGCTTAACATTTTAAATAAGACCCTTCATCAGACCTGCTATGAAAACCTTGATGCTATTTTCAATTAATGTAATCAGGGTGACAAGAAATCTAAAGAGAAGAGTCATAAATTATAATGACCACAGCTGTTAGCAACCACAGTTCTTACTTAAGGAATCAAGGGGAGTAGTTCTGACTTGTGTTACAGGAATTTAGAGATGGAGAGGTTTTGTCTACATAAATAGGATAGTAATGAAACTGAATGGTGAAGAATGAGACATTCAAATTTCCACTACTTTGGATTAGTGGAAAAAGGGGAAAACATTTTCATCAGGGCAAGGTGAAGGTAACAAGATACAGGCTGAAACAATGGTGAACACATTAAATTCTAGGTGCTTTCAAAATATTTGCCTGTATTAACTTGTTTAATCTGCATAGTATCCCTAAAATGTCCCCATTTTATACTAATACTAATATCTCTATTTTACAAATAAGAAAACTGAGGTACAGGGATTTAGGTAATTTGCTTGAAATCACACAACTACCATGAGAAAATGTTTAAAGAATGAGTGAAGGATCTAACCCAACTGATAAAGTTTGGATGTTTATTCCCTCCAAATCCCATGTTGAAATGATCCCCAATGTCGGAGGTGGGGCCCAGAGGGAGGTATTGGATTATGAGGTCAGATGCCGAATGAATGATTTAGCACAAACCCCTTGGTAATTAGTAGATTCTCACTCAGCTCACACAAGATCTGATTGTTTAAAATAATCTAGAATCAGCCAGGCATGGTGGCTTACACCTGTAATCTCAGCACCTTGGGAGGCTGGGTGGATCACAAGGTCAAGAGATTGAGACCATTCTGGCCAACATGGTAAAACTCTGTCTCCACTAAAAATACAAAAATTAGCTGGGCATGATGACACCTACTGTAGTCCCAGCTATTCAGGAGGCTGAGGCAGGAGAATCGCTTGAACACGGGAGCCGAAGGTTGCAGTGAGCCGAGATCACACCATTGCACTCCAGCCTGGCAAGATAGCAAAAGTTCATCTCAAAAAAAAAAAAAAAAAAAAAAAGAAAAAAGAATCTGGAACCTTCCCCCTCTGGTTATTGTTTCTGTTCCCCTCATGTGATACACTGACTTTCCCTTCACTTTCTGCCATGATTGGAAGCTTCCTGAAGTTCTCACCAGAAGCAGATGCTGGTAGCATGCTTTCTGTAAAGCCTGCAGAATTGTGAGCTAATTAAACTTATTTTCTTTATAAATTACCCAGTCTCAGACATCTCTTTATAGCAATACAAAAACAGATTAACACAGAAAATTGGTACCGAAGAGTGGTGCATTGCTATAAAGACACCTGAAAATGTAGAAGCAGCCTTGGAACTGGGTAATGGGCAGAGGTTGGAAGAGTTCCAAGGGCTCAGAGGAAGATATAAAGACAAGGCAAAGTTTGGAATTTCTTAGAGAATGGCTAAATGGTTGTGACCAAAATGCTAATAGAGATATGGACAGTGAGGTTCAGACTGACAAGGCCTCAGATGAAAATTAGGAAGTTACAGGGAACTGGAGTAAAGGTCACTCATAGTTCACCCTAGAAAAAATTTTTGCTGCATTGTGTCTAAGTCCCAGGGATCTGTGGAAGGTTGAACTTAAAAGTGATGATTTATGGTATTTGGAAAAAGAAATTAATAAGCAGCAAAGCATTCAAGAGATGGCATGACTGTTTTAAACAACCTACAATCAGATGTAGAAGCAAATAAAAAGTTGATATTTACATTTAAAAGAAAAGCAAGCATAAAAGTTTGATAAAGTTTCTAGCACATGGCCATGTGCTAGAAAAAGAAACAGCATTTTGAGGAGAGGAATTCAAGAAGGCTGTGGAGAACTTGCTCAAGAGACTAGCATGACAAATAAAGAACCAAGTGCTAATATTCAAGCCAAGGGAAAGAAGACCTTAAAGGCATTTTAAAAGTCTTTGGAGCAGCCCCTTCCATCAGAGGCCCAGAGGCTTAGTGATAGAGGCAGGAGGCAGACAAATGCCAAGGCAGAAAGGGGCACGTCCCTGGTGAAACCCCACCTTCAAGCTGGAAACTGTCCCAAGTAAAATCCTTGGCCTGGATTGAGAACCTTCCTTCCTGTTTGGCATGCTTTCTTCCGATTGATCCCTACCTTTCACCTATTTTACATATAACTACCCTTTCCTACTTGGTTTTCTACACTACCATGCCCACCTTTGAATGGTGTCTTTGCTTTAGCCTTTTTTGCATACTCACAAACCAGTCAGCCTGCACTCCCTATTCTGAGCCCATAAAAAGCCCCTATTGGAAACTCTCCTGCCTTTGGGTAGGGGTACCACCTTCACATCCCCTCCCCACAAAGAGCTGTTTTATCACTCAGTAAAACTTCCCACCTGACTCACTCTTCCAGTGTCCATGTGCCTAATTCTTCCTGGTCATGAGACAAGAACCCAGACCTAGCTAAGCTATAGAGCAAAAATCCTGCCATTTTGGTGGCCCATACAGGGATCCGAGGAAGGGTTGTTAAAATGTGGAACACACACACACAGACACAGACACACACACACCACCTCTTTCACTTTTGTTTCTGAACCTTCTCATCATCAGACTTTTTTCTGAAGTCAGCTGAGACCCCCAGACTTTTCTATGGTATTTTTCCTTCCCTCTTCCAGAGTCTGAAATGGCTCCTCTCTCTTCTTTTAAGGGTGTTACTGCAAACTGCAGAGATAATACTAGGTAGAATGACCTTTTGGCCCAGTCATCAGTATGCAATTCGGAACAATGCAATTTCTATCTGTTCTTAAGGGTATTCCCCACCCTCACCCTGACAGCCATGTGGGGTGGGAATAAGCTATGGCTGCTGCCCAGGCCCCAGGGCAGTCTCTGGGATCAAGGGCCCCACACAGCTGGCTAGCATTTCCCACTCACCATCCCATTCTGCCACATGCCCACAGAGTCTTTCTTCCCCTGGCTATACACTAGGAAGTAAAAGGAGCTAGGGACACCTTGTTTCCCTCTTTCTAGGTGAGTAGCCAATAATCTTCCACATGTATTTCTCTCAAATGCCTCCTAAATCACTGGGACTCCTTTGAGAAAAACCCACCTATTTCCCCTTTTTCTTCTCTGTCTTCTCTTCAAGGATGGATAATTGTGTCCCCATACCACAGGACACTCCCCTACCCCCGGCCAACTAGGAAAAGTTAATTTCCCCAAACCTGAAACTGCTTGGCTTAAAATGGAGCTCAAGGAAAAGGAACCCAGAAGTGTGACATGCTGACAAAAGAGTAAAAGTTCTTACCAGTTAGACTTCTAGCCACCCTCTCCCTATGCAAATGGTTAAATGAATGATAAAATCCCTGTTTATATCCTTGGAAAAGTTTTGATTAATGGAAAAAAGGATTTGTGAGGCTAGTCTTGAGTTGTAGCCAATCTGGTGTGCTTTGTGTGTCTTTCCATATGGTTCTGTCATAAAGAGGGGTACCTCAGGATAGAATGCGGGCCTAAGACCCCATAATCCCACTGTTCAAGCCAGCCCATCAAACTGGTCAGTAACAAACTGGTCTCCATCTTGTTTTACATCCCTGGAAGCATGACCCATAACCATGTGGCGGTACTTTTTTTTTAATCTCTGCCATTTTACGATGGTGGTCTGAGTTCAATCTCAGCTTAGGGAATGAGTACTTCCTGGTTAAAAGTCATACATATCTGTGTGACTTTTGCCATTTGCTGATTCTCTTCCACTCTGTGAACAACTTCTAGCTTTCTTTCTTAAATCTTCCTTTCTCTGAGCTACATTTAAAGGGTCTAGATTTTGTAAAAGCTGCTTACCAACCAACTCTTTGAAAACACCTCATACACTTGTGGTTAAGTCATAACCTTAGTTGATGTCTGTTGGTTTCACCTGTGAGGTTACTGTTAGTAAAGCTCAAGAGCCAGAAATATGAACTGCTTGTCATGGCTAAAGTCAGGTAACAAGGGATTTGAAAGCATTTTCTTTTCTTTTTTTTTTTTTTTTGAGACGGAGTTTCGCTTTTGTTACCCAGGCTAGAGTGCAATGGTGCAATCTCAGCTCACTGCAACCTCTGCCTCCTGGGTTCAGGCAATTCTCCTGCCTCAGCCTCCCAAGTAGCTGGGATTACAGGTACGCACCACCATGCCCAGCTAATTTTTTGTATTAGTAGAGACGGGGTTTCACCATGTTGACCAGGATGGTCTCGATCTCTTGACCTCGTGATTCACCCGCCTCAGCCTCCCAAAGTGCTGGGATTACAGGCTTGAGCCACCGTGCCCGGCTGAAAGCATTTTCTTAAACAGTGCTCAGCTTAATTAAAAGTGGTTATTTAAATTATAGGTATATTTAAAAGGCCTTTACGTTTTTCTCTTCTTAGATCCTGCTTTTTTGAAAAAAGTTTTTTTTTCTCTCAGTCAACTGAATTACTTTTCTCCATTTTGTCTTGCCACTCTTTATGTACACATGAGAGAGCCTAAGATAACTTTTGATAGCCTAGGACTCCTGGGGAAAAACAAAGAAGACACCACAAACCCCATTTTGGAATTTAAAAAAAAAAACCTCTGTTTCCTTCATGGAACCCCAGGAATTAACAGTGGATAGATACCTCTCAAAATCTGTTTTTGTCTCCTACCTATATCTGCTTATTATGATCTGTTAAACCACATCCTTTCCTAGCCCTGTTTCCTGAAAGGCTCCACCCTCAGGTCAATAATCCAATTAGGAGATTGGCAAATGAAAAACCTTACAACTGGATCTTCCTCTGTCTGTCTGTGTAATCATATATGTGTTATGTGTGTGATGGTTATATAAAAAAGAGCTCTAATTGATTGGTCTGAAGAAAAATAGGTGTTTAGGTCAAATATTTTTTGAAGAAAAAATAAAAGCTGTACTGGATTTTAGTTCATGTGACTTTAATCTTTGAGAAATAAAATCAGTTTTAAAGATAATTGATAAAATACAAATGTCTTCAAAATGTAAATATGTGTTCTAAATTATGTGGGTCAGATACTAGGTTTGTGAAATGTTTTAAGGTTATAAACTGCTTCTTTGGCTTTTGAGAACTATTTGACTTGCCTGACTCACAATTGGTAAGGTGTGGGGACATTTGGAATTAACCACACCCTTAACTATGCTAGAAGGAGTCAGACCTTATCTACATGTAGCACATAATTAAAATAACTTACCAGTTTTACACTAAAATTAAAAATTGCTAAGAGTTGCCATTAAACATGTAATTGAGATGACTAGAAATAGATTTACATGCAAGACATGTAAGGAAAGTAGAATGTGTTTTTAGTAAAAGATTATAAGAAGGCAGGGGCATATAAATTTTTGCCCAGTTTAGAGGCTTAAAGGATTGTTTTGAGTTAGATAAGATAAAACTGAAGGTTTAAACAAGTGGTGGAAAGTTTGTAAAAATTAATCTTGCAAAAGAAACTATGTGTGAACATATGAACCAACTTCAAAATGGTATTATATGGTTTTTCCATAAATTGAGCATTTAAATAAAAGCACAACAAGGTTTTAAGGCACTAGTCTGACTTTTAATGAACATATACAAAGGGTTATAAAAGGTTTATAAGAATCTTACCTCATGGTCAAACTGGTTAAGATAGGATAAAATTATCTATAAGGTTTCATTTAAAAATTGGGGTTGACATTAATAGTAGACTAATGTAAGTTTAAAATTTGGCTTTCTCTCCTTTGAACAAGATTTTCATGTAATAGCAAAGGATAATGAGAAGTTTTTGCCTCTAAAAAAAAATCTTGAGTTATCACTTTGGCTAAATGACTTGTGATAACCTGGAATTTTATTTTACATATCAAGTGCTTTAAACCTCTAACATATTTAAGAGGCTTCCCAAAATTGAACTTCAGCTTCAAAAACTGTCTTTTCTTACCCCTAGCTTTTTTGGATGCTACAGAGGGCCCGTGGAGCATCCAAAAGAGAGGTAAACAGGATTATTTGACATGTTGACATTAGATTTCTAAATTTTAATGTCTGAGTATATGCTATCAATCATAATTAAGGTTATTATGTTAAATTATTGAAAACCACAGAAATTACCACATTTCTTTGTCAATCATGTTTTTCACTGTGACTACCCTGGATATTTTGTCATTCACAGACAGTTGTTGTCTTGATTTGATCCTTTTCAAAAGATGGTTTATAATCAGCTACAGGACTTTGACAGGTGCTCTTAAAAGCAAGTTTCTGATATTGGAGATTGTGACACTGGAAGAAAGGAAAAATGTACAGGACTCATGAAGAGCTGAAATGCTCATGAATATCAAGCAAAACAAGAGTTAACAGAATGGACTGAATAGAAAACTGAAGTAATCTTTTTAACCCTTTGCTTAAAATGTTGCTGATCCTTGTTTGTAGGAATCAAGGAAACTTATTTTGAGCTATCTATAGTCTTTAATAATTGATTAAGGTATACTCCTGTGAACAAAATTTGGAGCATATTTGTTTCTCTCTGCCTGGCTTCTCCAGAATTTGGAAACTATCTGTGAGAATTCTTAACCGACAGCAATAGAGTTATTAGCATCAGTGCAATAAGAATTCATTTTCTTTTGCATCAGGACACAATTGTAGAAATGGTTGTTTTACCAAAGCTTTGACTGGAAGGATGTACTTCCCTTTAAGAAATCTAGCTTGACTTGCAGAGCCAATAAGAGCTCCTTGGGAAAACTGACCTCATAGCTTGTCTACACAGTCCCTGTACAGGGTTCCTAACCTGTGGTAAGAAATGTCACTTTCTAACAGGCCCAGGAGCCCCATGTTCTTGGAACCTCAAGAAGAGAATAATTTATCCAATTCATAGGTATTTGAGGGTACAAACCCATGGCTGGTCTCAGCTTTAAAAGGTCTTATCTGAGATTTCTTGTAGAACAGAGTTCCATCAAAACCAACTTAAAAGCCTATGTGAAAAATAATTATCCTTGCTGAACTTTATGCAAATAATCAGGCCAAGTAAAAGACTAAAGTCTATTTTGCAAAAAAACTCAGTCTTATCGTGATTTGCTTTTGACAAAAATGAGGACTGAAGAGAGAAAAGTTATGTTTCAAAACTTACCATACATTTGTCATTAAATTCTAATTTCATTAGTTGTTTTAAAGTTTTTGCCTACATTTCCAACTAAGCCTGCTTATTTCTGTGAACCAATCAGTGATCCCCAGCTGCAACTAAGAGGCAAAAGAGATGGGTAATATAAAAAATCTAGATCAATATTCTAGTTCTGGGCAATTTTTCTGCAAATGCTGCCAGGTGATAGGAGTAAATAGAGTCCCCATAACCAAGAAGTTTCTTTGTTTGGAAAAATAAGACCAAGGAAGCTAACCAAAGCCAAGCCCCATGCACCCAAATCTTAGCAGGCATAACTATAGCCACCAGTTATCTGAGTATGTGGCAATCTTGGGATTTTTGAGCTGTCCTGACCCACCTCATTTTGTTTTGATATGTATCTTCTAATAACCCAGTTTGTCTCTTCTTGACTTCAGGCCATGTAACTGGAGCCTCAGATGATAGCTCCCTTTTACCAGAAACTCTTAGGCCTCTGAGGGATCTCTGACTGCCATCTTCCCAACACAGTGCCCCCTGTCAGGAGGAAGCAGTTGAGATCAGTCTTCATCCCTGTTCTAATGGTAGTAAGATATGCATCTTCAGAGCAGGCAATGATAGAGACAGGAGGCAGACAAATGTCTAGGCAGATAGGGACAGATGCCTGGTGAAACCCCACCTTCAAGTCAGAAACTGTCCCTGGTAAATCCTAGGACCAGATTGAGAACCCACCTTCCCATTTGGTGTGCTTTCCTCTGGTTGATCCCATCCTTTACCTATTTCACATCTATCTACCCTTTCCTAATTGGTTTTCTACACTATCGTGCCCACCTTTGAGTGGTGTCTTAGCTTTAACCTTTTTTGCATACTCATAAACCGATCATCATGCATTCCCTATTCTGAGCCCATAAAAAGCCCTAGGCTCATCCACATTGGGAACTCTCCTGCCTTTGGGTAGGGGGACCACCTCTGTATCCCCTCCACACAAAAAGCTGTTTCATCACTCAATAAAACTTCCCACATGACTCACTTCCAGTGTTCATGTATCTAATTATTCCTGGTCATGAGACAAGAAATCAGACCTAACTAAGCTACAGAGCAAAATTCTACATCACTAGGAGGAAAGAATGGATTCAGGGGCCAGGCCCAGGGCTCTACTGCCCTGCCCAGCCTCAAAACACTGTTCCCCACATCCTGGCTACTCTGGTTCCAGCTTTGGCTCAAAGGGGATAAGTTACAGCTTAGACCATCACTCTGGAGGGCACAAGCCATAAACCTTGGCAGCTTCCATTCAGTGTTAAACCTGCAGGTATGCAGAATGAAAAAGTGAAGGAGACTTGTCAGCTTCCCCTTAGATTTCAGAGATGTATCAGAAAGCCTGAGTGCCCAGGAAGAAGCCTGCAACAGGAGTGGAGCCCTCACTGAGAGTCCCTAATAGGGCAGTACAGAGGTGAAATGTGGGATTGGATGCCCCCCAGCAAGAGTCCCCAGCAGAGCACTGCCAAGTGGAACTGTAGGAAGGGGGCTGTTGTCCTCCAGACACAAAAATGATAGAGCCACCAGCAGTCTGTAACCTCAGCATGGAAAAGCCGCAGTGGCAGAGCTTCCCAAGGCCTTGGTATTGGTGCCATTAGAAAGAGCAAGTT
The DNA here is from genome assembly GCF_030222135.1 of Aotus nancymaae. NCBI lineage: Eukaryota > Metazoa > Chordata > Mammalia > Primates > Aotidae > Aotus > Aotus nancymaae. Next base: position 33,971,497 of record NW_026988423.1, read on the forward strand.
TGGCCCAAGACACCAGTGTGCCCAGGATGTGGGACATGAAGCCAAAGGAGATTATTTTGGAGCTTTAAGACTTAATGTCTTCTCTGCTGTGTTTCAGACTTATATGGAGCCTGTTACCCCTTTCTTTTAGCCAATTTCTCACTTTTGGAATGGAAATGTCTACCCAATGCATGTACCACCATTATATCATGGGTGTAAACAACTTGTTTTGATTTTACAGGTTCATAGGTAGAAGCAATGTGACTTGAGTCTCAGATGAGACTTTGGACTTTGATGAGTTAAGATTTTGGGGACTATTGGAAAGGGATGATTCTATTTTGCAATGTGAGAAAGACATGAGTTTTGGGGGATCAGGAGTGAAATGATATAGTTTGGATGTTTGTGCCCTCCAAATCTCATGTTGAAATGTGATCCTCAATGTTGAAGGTGGTGTCTAGTGGGAGGTATTGAATTTTGGGTGCAGATATTTCATAAATGGCTTAGCACCATACCCTTGGTAATGAGTGAGTTTTTGCTCAGTTAGTTCATGTGAGATCTGGTTGTTTGAAGGTGTCTGGAACCTCTGCTCTCTTGTTCCTTTTCCTATTCTCACCATGTGATGCACCAGCTCTCCCTTTGCCTTCTGCCATGATTGGAAGCTTCCTGAGGCCCTCACCAGAAGTAGATGCCAGAAATATGCTTCCTGTACAGCCTGGAGAACTATGAGCTGATTAAAATTATACTCTTTATAAATTACCCAGTATTAGATATTTCCTTACAGAAATTCAAGAACAGGCTAACACATCAACAGGTATGGAAGACTCATGTTGGATATTTGTTGAAAACAAGTTTGAATCATTAGAATGGTTCCAGGTGAGGAAGGGCCTGGAATGGGAGAATAGTGTGTTTAAACTGAACATGTTGAGAAATAGAAAGACATTCACAGTCACAAAGCAGAAGACCAACTCAGGAAATTAGTGTTTTAGGAACTTCAAGAGCCAGCAGTTTGTGGGGACACTTTCATTTCCAGCCATGATGGAATAGGTGTGTTGTAGCAGGCCAACACACCTGCTGAGAACAAGTAGAAAAGCCAGACAGAACAACTTTCTGTGTGAAAGCACTGGAGATCTGTGAAACAGCTAGGATTTGAAGGACCAGATCCTGTAGAGAGTGAACATTTATTGAGGTGAAGCCAACTCTCTATATACTGCTTTTATCTGTCAGCATTTATTGATTATCGGTATGTGGCAGGAGGCCAAGAAGTTGGGCAGAGGAGGCTGCTAAGAATCAGGAGAAGAATCTCATGAGGTAGAAAGATAGAAATGGAAGTATTTCCAAGGTAGTCAAGATTTGAGGGCTAAAATCCCAAAGAGAAATGATCCTAATAGTCAGCACTGATATTTGAGGCCAGCTATGCTTTGAATATTTGTCCCCTCCAAAACTCATGTTGAAATTTAATTGCCATTGTAAACACATTGAGATGGAACTGTAATAGGTTATTCTCCCAATGCACAACCATTCAATATATGAAGATACTGGGCATTTGGTTTAATTATTGTAGGGCAGCCAAAGGAGAAGATGGGGATATCTCTAATCCACCCTCCCAGGGAGTTTGGGTCTAGGGAGTTTAAGGGAGTTAGAGTAGGCTGAAGTGTGGGGATCACTGATTGGTCAGAGTGCAGAGTGAAGTCACAGAATGGGGAAATGAAGAAACTACATACTCACACTCATTTGGCTCCTCTGTGGGGATTGTGGGGGGGGGGTTCTTTAAGCTGGTTGACATCAACCTTTCCACTAGAATTCAGGATATGAAGAACATCTTAAACAATTCTTAAACAAAAAGTCATGATTCTAACATGAGTGGTCTTACCTATAGGAACAATAGGGGTGCAGCACCACCCCCACCCCTGCCAGGGCCAGAGTCACATGATCTACTGCCATTTGACTTTGGGTTACCAGGAAATTGGCTAAAGTGCAGCCTGATTAATGCTTAATTATAACTATATTTTTGTCCAGAACCCAGCATGTAATTCCTGTTAATCCTGTGAGGATGGCTTCAGGGCCTTTAAGAGGCGATTAGGCCATGATGGATCCATCATCACAGGAGGGATTGGTGCCACTGTAAAAGATCAAGTTTGGCCCCCTCTCACCCCCTCTTGTCCTTCTGCCTCCTGCCATGGATAACACAGCAAGGTCCTCACCAAATGCTGGCCCCTCAATCTTATACTTCCCAGCCCCCATAACAGAAATAAATTTCTATTTGTTATAAATTATCCAGTCGCAGATATGCTGTTATAGCAGCACAAAACAGACTAACACAGAAAATTGGTACCACAGAAGTGGGGCTGTTCCTACAGCAAATATCTAAAAATGTGAAAGTGGCTTTCAAACTGGGTAATGGGTAGAGGCTGTAAGAATTTGGAGGAGCAGGCTAGAAAATACCTCAATTGCCATGAAAGTAGTGTTAAGCAGTGTGATTCTGGTGAAGGCTTATAAGAGCAAGAAAGCTGTAGGGAAAGTCTGAGCCTTCTTAGAGATTCCTTTCGCAGCCACAATCAGAATGCTGGTAGAAATATGGAAGATTAAGGCCATTCTAATGATATTTCAGAAGGAAATTGAGGAAAACATTATTGGAAAGTGGAGGAAATATGGTTCTTGTTATAAAGTAGTGAAGAACTTACCTGAATTGAGTTCATACCCAAGGCCTTTGTGAAAGGCAGAATTTTAAGATTAATAAACTAACATATCTGGCAGAAGAAATATCTAAGCAGCAAAGCTTAAGTGTGCTGTGTGACTTATTTTAATTTCATATAGAAAAATACAAGAAGAAAGAAATGATTTAAAGATGGAATTTATAGTTAAATGGGAAACAGAAATTAGGGATTCTTAGCCTGGCTATGTAGTAAAGAACGAAAGATAATTCTCAAGAAAGAAATGAAAGGTATGACCAGGAATCTGTTTGATAATTAGATTAGTTTGGATAGAATGAAGCCAGATACTATTTATCAGGACCATGGGTGGATGTCCCTGAGGGCCCTTCAGAGATTACTGCCCATCACAGGCCCAGAATACCAAGGCCTGGGGTAAGAAAATATGGCAAAAGAGAGGTTTAGAGTCCCCAAGGAATCTTGGGGCCCTGCTGCCCACATTCCTCCATTAGTGCTCCTTGGTCACTCCAGATGTGACCCAAGGGAGGACAGGTGTGGCTGGGCCTCAGCTTTGGAAGGTACAAATAGCAAAAGTTGGCAACATCATGTTGGCAGTATTCATGGGGTGTTAAGTCTTCAGGCACACAGAATGCTGGAGCTTTGGGGGCAGGACTTCCTCCACCTGGATTTCAAAGGATGCTGTGGGCAGCCTACAGGCTTGAGCAGAGACCTGTCACAGGGACAGAGCTACTACAATGAGCCCTCACTTGGGCAATGCCTAGTAGAACTGTGGGGTTAGGGCTGCTGCAGAGAGTCCTCACTAGGCCTAGGGGAGCCTTGGGGGTACAGTCAGCTCTGAGTTTCCAGAACAGAGCTACCGGCATGCAATGCATACAGTGCCAGCCTGGGAGAGCCACAGACACTAACAGAAACCCATGAGAGCAGCCATGTGGGCTACAACCAGCAAAGCTATCAGGGTAGCAGGGTGAAGCACCCCCAGGACCTTGGAAGCCCAACCCCCACACCAGTATGTTCAGAAGGGGAGGCACTGATTCAAGGAAGATTATTCTGGAGATGTAAGGTTAATGTTGTTCATCCTACTGGGTTTTGGAGTTACTTGAGAATAATCACTCCCTTTTTCTTGCCTATTTCTCCCTTTTGGAATGGGAATGTCTATCCTATGTTTGTCCCACCTTTATATTTTGGAAGTAGATAATGTGCTTGATTTCATAGGCTGACAGCTGAAGGAGAATATACCTCAGGATGAAATGTGCCTTTAGTTTTCCCCAAATCTGATTTAGATGAGATTCTGGACATTAGACTTTTAAGTTGGTATTGAATAAAAATTAAAACTTTTGAGACAATTGGAATGGAAAAAATGTATTTCATATGTAAGAAGGACATGGTTTTGAAAGTCCAGGAGCAGAACACTATGGTTTGAGCGTTTGTCCCCTTTAAAATTATATTGAAATTTTATTACCATTGTAACAGTATTAAGAGGTGATTGGGCCGTGAAAGCTCTACCCTCATGGGTGGTATTGATGCCATTATAAAAGAGTGAGTTTGGCCCCCTCTTGTTCTCTCTTGACCTTACAACTTCTGCCATGGGAGGATGTGACAAGAAAGACTTCACCAGATGCCAGACCCTCAGTCTTAGACTTCTTAGCCTTAATAACTGTGAGTCAATAAATTTCTGTTCATTGCAAAATTATTCAGTCTCAGGTATTCTATTATGGCAGAACAAAGTAACACAAGGCCTTTATTAATCAGACTGTGCAAAGCAAAAGACTAAGAAGTTAAACAGAAAGAGGCTGAAAGGAAGAGCAAAGCTTTCAAGAATGTCTCAGTACAGGACCAAAATGGAGTTAAGTACCCCCTCAAGGATGGGGGCATAGAGTTTCTAAAAAATACCTCAGGATCTCAGTTAGGACCTTTGAAGATTCACAAACTAGGAGTGAGAGCAAACCAGCAATAAGCAGAGCCTTGCAAATACTGAAAACATGCTTCAACTTAATTCATGCTAGATTCAGGTGATCAAATCCTCTTTACCTGCCAGAGAATAAAGTGTCTTCTCTGGAGTGAGAAAGCTTCATTCAGAGTTTAGACAATATTATAGACACAATATTCAGCACCAATAAATAACTATAAGACATATAAAGAAACAGAACTAAGAAAAAAACAGGTAATAAATATATATGCATAGGTGACACAGACAAGAATTATCTGACACAGATCTTAAAATAACTATGATTATATTCAAGAAAATAGATAAGAACAGATCCAAGATGGCCGAATAGGAACAGCTCTGGAGTGTAGTTCTCAGCGAGAACAATGCAGAGGGTGAGTGAACACTGCATTCCCAAATGAGTTATTATTGCCCACAGACTAGGAGATTCCTGGGCTGAAAAGCACCATGAGTTTCCAGCACAGCTGTTTCAGCTGGCACAGTGGGTCTCTGCACAAAAACTCACACACAAATGTGGGTGGCCATTTTAACTGGTATCTGGAATGCCTGGGAGACAGAGCTGCCATTCAACTGAAAGAAAGGGAGCTGAAACAGGAAGCCAGGTGATCTGCTCAATGGGTCCTACCCCCACAAAGACCAACAATCTGAAATACTGTGGATTGAGAGTTTCACAGCAAGTGCAGCTGAACTCGGGACAGTCCAGCTCTGTTAGGGGAGGATGTCCGCCATTACTGAGGCAGTCCATCACTACCAAGGCAGTCCACCATTACCGAAGCAGTCAGCCACTATCGAGGTAGTTCACCATTACTGAGGCATTCCACCATTACTGAGTCAAACCACCATTACTGAGGCAGTTCTAACTATACCTCTATAAACAAAACCACAAGGAAGTTCACACAACAGCTGGGCAAAGCCCACAGCAGCTCAGCAATGCCTCTGCTGGCAGACTGTGACTAGGCTACCTCCTTGCTGGGCACGGCACCTCTGAAAAAAGCCAGCAGCACATCAGGAACTTAAAAATAAAGCCCCACCTTCCCAGGACAGAGCACCTGGGAAAAAAGGTGATTATGAGTTCTGCTGCAGCAGACTTAAACAGACCTGCCCAGCAGCTCTGAACAGCACAACAGAGCTCACAGCTCAGCACTTGAGCTCCTATAAGGGACAGACTGTCTCCTCAAGCAGCTCCCTGACCCCCATATATCCAGAGACACCTCATAAAGGAGAGCTCAGACTGACATCTGGCAGATATCCTTCTGGGACAAAGATAGAAGAAGAAACTGGCAGCAACCCTTACTGTTCTACAGCCACCACAGGTGATCCCCAGGAAAGCAGGGTCTGGAGTGGACCTCCAGCAGTCCTATAGCAGAGGGGCCTGACTGTTAGAAGGAAAACTAAGAAAACAGAAAGAAATAACTTCATCATCAACAAAAAGGACATCCACTCACAGACCCCATCTGAAAGTCACCAATTACAAAGACCACAGATAGATAAATCCACAAAGATGGGACGAAACCAATGCAAAAGGATGAAAACACCCAAAACCAGAATGCCTCTCCTCCTCCAAGGGATCACAACTCCTCACCAGCAAAGGAACAAAGCTGGATGGAGAATGAATCTGATGAATCGACAGAAACAGGCTTCAGAAGGTGAGTAATAACAAACTTCTCAGAGCTAAAAGAACATGTTCTAACCCAATGCAAAGAAACTAAGAACATTGAAAAAAGGTTTGATGAAATACTAATAAGAATAAACAGCTTAGAGAAGAATATAAATGACTTAGTGGAAATGAAAAACACAACACAAGAACTTTGAGAAGCATACACAAGTTTCAATAGCTGAATTGAACAAGCAGAAGAAAGGATATCAGAGATTGAAAATCAACTCAATGAAATAAAATGAGAAGGCAAGATCAGAGAAAAAAGAGTGAAAAGAAATGAACAAAGTGTCCAAGAAATATGGGATTATGTGAAAAGACCAAATCTACATTTGATAGGTATACCTGAATGTGATGGAGAGAATGAATACAAGCTGGAATATACTCTTCAGGATATTATCCAGGAGAACTTCCCCAACCTAGCAAGGCAGGCCAATATTCAAGTCCAGGAAATACAGAGAACACCACAAAGATATTCCCCAAAAAGAGCAACCCCAAGGCACATAATAATCAGATTCACCAGGGTTGAAATGAAGGAAAAAATGCTAAGGGAAGCCAGAGAGAAAGGTCGAGTTAACCAACAAAAAAAGAAAACTTCATGCCAATCTCCATGATGAACATAAATACAAAAATCTTCAACAAAATACTGGCAAACTGATTGCAACAGCACATCAAAAAGTTCATCCATCACAATCAAGTAGGCTTCATCCCGGGGATGCAAAGCTGGTTCAACATATGCAATTCTATAAACGTAATCCACCACATAAACAGAACCAAAGACAAAAACCACATGATCATCTCAATAGATGCAGAGGCCTTTGAAAAAAATCAAAGCTTTATGCTAAAAAACTCTCAATAAACTAGGTATCGACTGAAAGTATCTCAAAATAATAAAAGCTACTTATGACAAACCCACAGCCAATATCATACTGAATGGGCAAAAACTGGAAGCATTCCCTTTGAAATCTGGCACTAGATAAGGATGCCCTCTCTCACCACTCCTATTCAATATAGTGTTGGAAGTTCTAGTCAGAGCAATCAGGCAAGAAAAAGAAAAAGGGTATTCAATTAGAAAAGGAGGAAGTCACATTGTCTCTATTTGCAGATGACATGATTGTATATTTAGAAGACCTCATTGTCTCAGCTCAAAATCTCCTTAAACTAATAAGCAACTTCTGCACAGTCTCAGGATACAAAATCAATGTGGACAAATCACAAGAATTCACCTACACCAATAACACAGTTAAAGAGAGCCAAATCAAGAATGAACTGTCATTCACAATTGCTACAAAGAGAATAAAATACCTACAAATACAACTAACAAAGGATGTAAAGGACCTCTTCAAGGAGAACTACAAACCACTGCTCAATGAAATAAGAGAGAACACAAACAGATGGAAAAACATTCCATGCTCATGGTTAGGAAAAATCAATATCATAAAAATGGCCACACTACCCAAAGTAATTTACAGATTCAAAGCTACCCCAATGAAGCTACCTATGACCCTCTTCACAGAAATGGAAACAACAACATTAAACTTCATACAGAACCAAAAGAGAGTCCACATAGCCAAGACAATTCTAAGCAAAAAGAACAAAGCTGGAGACATCATGCTACCTGACTGCAAACTATACTTCAAGGCTACAGTAACCAAAACAGCATGATACTGGTACAAAAACAGAGATATAGACCAATGGAACAGAACAGGGGCCTCAGAGGCAATGCCACACATCTACAACCATCTGATCTTTGACAAACCTGACAAAAACAAGCAATGGGGAAAGGACTCCCTGTTTAATAACTGGTGTTGGGAAAACTGGCTAGCCATTTGCAGAAAGCAGAAACTGGACCCCTTCCTGACACCTTACACTAAAATTAACTCCATATGGATTAAAGACTTAAACATAAGACCTATCACCATAAAAACCCTAGAAGAAAAGCTAGGCAAAACCATTCTGGACATAGGCATAGGCAAGGACTTTATGACTAGAGCACCAAAAGCAATGGCAACAAAACCCAAAATAGACAAATGGGATCTAATTAAACTCCAGATCTTCTGTACAGCAAAAGAATCAATCATTAGAGTGAACTGGCAACCAACAGAAGGGAAAAAATATTTTTCAATCTACCCATCTGACAAAGAGCTAATCCAGAATCTGCAAAGAATTAAAATAGATTTACAAGAAAAAAAAATCAAACCCATTCAAAAGTGGGCAAAGGATATGAAAATATACTTTTCAAAAGAAGATATTTATGAGGCCAACAAACATGAAATAATGCTCATCATCACTGGTCATTAGAGAAATGCAAATCAAAACTACATTGAGATACCATCTCACACCAGTTAGAATGGTGATCATTAAAAAATCTGGAGACAACAGATGCTGGAGAGGATGTGGAGAAATAGGAATGCTTTTACACTGTTGGTGGGAGTATAAATTAGTTCAACCATTGTAGAAGACAGTGTGGCAATTCCTCCAGGATATAGAAATAGAAATTCCATTTGACCCAGCAATCCCATTACTAGGTATATACCCAAAGGATTATAAATCATTCTATTATAAAGACACATGCACACGTATGTTGATTGTGACACTGTTTACAATAGCAAATACCTGGAACCAACCCAAATGCCCATCAATGATAGACTAGACAAGGAAAATGTGGCACATATACACCATGGGCTACTATGCAGCCATAAAAAATGATGAGTTCATGTCCTTTGTAGGGACATGGATGAATCTGGAAACCATCATTCTCAGCAAACTGACACAAGAACAGAAAAACAAACACTGCATGTTCTCACTCATAGGTGGGTATTGAACAATGAGAACACATGGGTACAGGGAGGGGAGCATCACACACTGGGGTCTGTTGAGGGGGAATAGGGGAGGGACAGTGGGGGGTAGGGAGGTTAGGGAGGGATAACAGGGGGAGAAATGCCAGATATAGGTGACGGGGGATGGAGGCAGCAAACCACATTGCCATATATGTACCTATGCAATAATCCTGCATGTTTTGCACATGTACCCCGAACCTAAAGTGCAATTTTATATATATATAGTATATGTATATATGTGTGTACACACACACACACACACACACACATAAAATAGATAAGACCAAAAATCTAATGGTAGAAATACAATCTTCAAAAGGTTAAATAGAACTATAAGACTGAAATGTAATAATTGAAATTATGAAATTAATAGGTTCAAGGAACAGATTGGAAATACCTGAAGAGAAAATTAGTGAGCTGGAAATAGATCTAGCTAGAGATAGACAATAGCCTAAAATACAGATACTAAAAAGAATGAAAAAATACAGAAAAGAGCACAGCTGACATATGAAGGATGAAGAAATATCTATATATACCTAATTGGAATTTATTTTTTAAAAAAAGAGGGAAAACAGAATGTAGAGAAACATTTTAAGAGAAAATGGCCAAGAATAATTTTATAAAACTGTCTAACAACATTAAAATATAGTAGATTAAAGAGGAAAAAATGGGGTTAGGGACAAGATGGCTAGCTAGACACAGCCAGAAAATGCCTCTACCACTGACAAAAACCAAAATATCAAGGAAACCATTGCATTTTGAAAACATCTTTTGAGTGAAAACACTGAAAGTAGATATAGGAAAAGCTGGAATGCCTGCACAGAGTCACTGAGAGCAGGAATCAGCTCCTGGTCCTAAATAGGCCTAAAGAATCAGTTAGTGAAGGAACTCCTGGGCACCACAATCCCTTGATGGGCCTCTGGGATTCTAGCTTTGAGAGACCTCACAACCCTATAGACATTTGAATTGGCAGGAAGAACTTCCCAGAAAACAGGCAGAGACAGAGCTGGAACTTGTACTGTTCCCAAAATGGTTTTTGTGTGGGGTAGCTGCAGTGAAACACAACAGTAAGCACCCATGCCCCACAGTTCTCCATCTTGCCCTGAGCAACTCTAGCCACTCCCAACTGCCAAGCTCAGGGAAAGCAGGGCTGCCTATCCCATGGGACTAGGGTGCACCCGATCTGCAGGTCCTTTGTCCACTGAGTCCTCCCAAGGACCTTGGCTGGCTGTTCCCACAGGAGAGTGCACAAGGCACAGCCTCCACTAACCCCTGAGTATTTGGACAGGGTGTGAGAGCAGGTTGGTACCCTTGGCACAGCCAGTGTTCTACCCTAAGGGGCCAAAGTCATGGGCTGAGTTCCCACACCCTACAGTTTGAGCACACATTGAGCTGAGACCTGTGGCCTGAGCTTGAGCAGGAGAGGAGCCCCCACCCTCAGAACACTAAGAAGAGTGAGGAGCAGGTTCATGTACTGGCATTGGAGCTGGGTGTCCCTCCCTCTGAAAGAGCGGTGCAGGAAGGGTGTGGCCTGTTGGCCAACCACAGCTTCTACCAGAGGGGACCCCATGGCCCAGAACAGCTGGAACAGTCTAGTGATCTGGATGCAGAAGGCTTGGGACAAAACTAGCCTCCTCCCAGGGCAGACACTGAAGAAAGACCTGGTTGGGAAAGCATGAGCTGGGTGGACCTGACAGCCATCTACTGGGCAAAACACCTCAGGATGCAGGCACTACACCAGCTGCATACCTGTGGCACCACTCCCCTGTCAGGGATCCTTCACCCTTGACCCACTGCATCACGAGACTGCTCATAGACATACCCCATGACCAGATCTGACTCTGCCAAGCTCAGAGTACCAGCAGCTCCCTGGGGAATTGTGGCTGTCCTTGTGATTTAACCTTTGGCTAGGGCTGCCCCTAAGGGAGGGGGAAGTGTGACCCACTAGGACCCCACTTGTGGCTATGGAAACATTTGCATGGTGCCAATGATTGGAGGAGACTCACCCAAGGCCTGATAACAGACTTGGTGATGGTCATCTCACTCCCTGCATCTCCCTCTTCCCATAGCACTGCTGCAAATGCACTGAAATATGAGAGAGGCATGTGGCTGGATAAGAGTCTATCTGCAGGCTCCTACTCTTAAGCATCATCTATTGGATTGCAGCCTGAATTACACCACAAATAAATAAATACATTCCTTCACACATATTACCTGTGAAACCCAGTACAAGAAACTAGCCACAAATAAGGAGCCAGTAGAGAGCCTTGGCCCTCTGAAAGCAATCAAAAATAAGGTCAAATGACTAGATACAACATACACCACAGCTAAACCCTCAAAGGAAAAAAATAATGTAAAAACAAAAAAAACCCTACCTAAACAACAGCAACTTCAAAAAGATAAAGAAACACCAGCCCTCTCAGATGAGAAGGAATCAGTTCAAGAATTCTGACAATTCAAAAAGTCAGAGTGTTTCCTTATCATCAAACATCCGTGCCAGCTTCCCAGCAATGGATCCTAACTGGACTGAAATGGCTGAAATGACAGATATAGAACTCAAAATCTGAAGGAATCTCAATGATATTCAAGAGAAAGTTGAAAGCCAATTCAAGGAAGCCAGTTAAATGATTCAAGAGCTGAAAGACAATGTTGCCATTTTAAGAATGAATCCAACTGAACTACTGGAATTGAAAAATTTACTACAGGAATTTCAAAATACAACTGAAAGCCTTGGCAACAGACTAAACCAAGCTGAGGAAAAAATTTCAGAGCTCAAATCCCAGTCTTTCAAATCAATCCTGGCAGATGAAAACAAAGAAAAAAAGATTTTTTTAAAAAAATTGTACTTTAAGTTCTGGAGTACATGTGCAGATCTTGCAGGATTGTTGCATAGGTACACACATGCCATGGTGGTTTGCTGCCTCCATCCCCCCATCACCTACATCAGGCATTTCTCCCAGTGTTATCCCTCCCCAACCTCCCCACCCACCACTGTCCCTCCCCAAGCCCCACAAGCCCCAACAGACTCTAGTGCATGATGTTCCCCTCCCTGTGCCCATGTGTTCTCATGTTCAACACCCGCCTGTAAGTGAGAACATGTGGTGGTTGCTTTTTTGTTCTTGTGTCAGTTTGCTGTGAATGATGGTTTCCAGATTCATCCATATCCCTATAAAGGACATGAACTCATCATTTTTTAATGCTGTATATACACACCATATACGCCACATATTCCATGGTGTATATGTGCCACATTTTCTTTGTCCAGTCTATCATTGATGGGCATTTGCGTTGGTTCCAGGTATTTGCTATTGTAAACAGTGTCACAATGAACATATGTGTGCATGTGTCTTTATAATAGAATGATTTATAATCCTTTGGTTTATAATAGAATGATTTATATACCTAGTAATGGGATTGCTGGGTCAAATGGAATTTCTATTTCTAGACACTTGAGGAATTGCCACACTGTCTTCTACAATGGTTGAACTAATTTACACTCCCACCAACAGTGTAAAAGTGTTCCTATTTCTCTTCATCCTCTCCAGCATCTGTTGTCTCCAGATTTTTTAATGATTGCCATTCTAACTGGTGTAAGATGGTATCTCAATGTGGTTTTGAATTGCATTTCTCTAATGACCAGTGATGATGAGCATTTTTTCATGTTTTTTGGCCTCATAAATGTCTTCTTTTGAAAAGTGTCTGTTCATATCCTTTGCCCACTTTTGAATGGGTTTGTTTGTTTTTTTCTCGTAAACCTGCTTCAGTTCTTTGTAGATTCTGGATATTAGCACTTTGTCAGATGGGTAGCTTGAAAAAATTTTTTCCCTTCTGTTGGTTGCCAGTTCACTCTAATGATTCTTTCTTTTGCTGTGCAGAAACTCTTAAGTTTAATTAGATCCCATTTGTCTATTTTGGCTTTTGCTGCCAATGGTTTTGGTGTTTTAGTCATGAAGTCCTTGCCTATGCCTATGTACTGAATGGTATTGCCTAGGTTTTCTTCTAGAGTTTTTATGGTGTTAGGTTTTATGTTTAAATCTTTAATCCATCTGGAGTTAATTTTAGTGTAAGGTGTCAGAAAGGGGTCCAGTTTCAACTTTCTGTAAATGGCTAGCCAGTTTTCCAAACACCATTTATTAAACAGGAAATCCTTTCCCCATTGCCTGTTTCTGTCACATTTGTCAAAGATCAGATAGTTGTAGTGGATAACACCACTGATTCACAGAAATGCAAACTACCATCAGAGATTACTATAAACAACTCTATGCACATGAACCAGTAAACCTGGATGAAATGGATAAATTCCTGGACACTTGTACCCTCCCAAGACCAAACCAGGAAGAAGTTGAAACCCTGAATAGACCAATAACAAGGGCTGAAGTTGAGACAGCAATTAATAGCCTACCAACCAAAAAAAGTCCAGGTCCAGACGGGTTCACAGCCGAATTCTACCAAATGTACAAAGAGGAGCTTGTACCATTCCTTCTGAAACTATACCAAAGAACACAAAAAGAAGGAATCCTCCTTAACTCATTTTATGAGACCAACATCATCCTGATACCAAAACCTAGTAGAGACAAAACTGAAAAAGAAAACTTGAGGCCAATATCCATGATTAACATCAGTGCAAAAGTCTTCAATAAAATACTGGCAAACTGAATGCAACAGCACATCAAAAAGCTTATTTATCACGATCAAATAGGCTTCATCCCGGGGATGTAAGGCTGGTTCAACATATGCAAATCTATAACCGTAATCCATCACATAAACAGAACCAAAGACAAAAACCACATGATTATCTAATAGATGCAGAGAAGGCCTTTGACAAAATGCAACAGCCTACTATGCTAAAAACCCTCAATAAACTAGGTATCAATGGAATGTATCTCAAAATAATAAAAGCTATTTATGACAAACCTATAGCCAATATCATACTGAATGGAAAAAACCAGAAGCATCCCCTTTGAACACTGGAACTAGACAAGGATGCCCTCTCTCACCACTCCTATTCAATATAGTATTAGAAGTTCTAGCCAGAGGAAGTAGGCAAGAAAAAAAAAGTGTATTTGATTAGGAAAGGAGGAAGTCAAATTGTCTCCATTTGCAGATGACATGATTGTATATTTAAAAGACCCCATTGTCTCAGTCCAAAATCTCCTTAAACTGATAAGCAACTTCCACAAAGTCTCAGGATACAAAATCAGTGTGAGGAAATCACAAGCATTCCTTTACACCAATAACAAACAGAGAGCCAAATAATGAGCAAACTCCCATTCAAAATTGCTACAAAGAGAATAAAATACCTACAAATACAACTAACAAAGGATGTAAAGGACGTCTTCAAGGAGAACTACAAACCACTGCTCAAGGAAATAAGAGAGGACACAAACAGATGGAAAAACATTCCATGCTCATGATTAGAAAGAATCAATATAATGAAAATGGCCATACTGCCCAAAGTAATTTATAGAGTCAACACTATCCCCATTAAGCTACCAATGACCTTCTTCACAGAACTGGAAAAAAACACTTTAAACTTCATATGGACCAAAAAAGAGCCCGCATAGCCAAGACAATCCTAAGCAAAAAGAACAATGCTGAAGGCATCATGCTACCTGACTTCAAACTATACTACATGGCTATAGTAATCAAAACAGAATGGTGCTGGTACCAAAACAGAGATATAGACCAGTGGAATAGAACAGAGGCCTCAAAAGACAAAAAAAAATTAATAAATGAACAAAATTTCTGAGATATGTGGGATTATGCAAACATACCAAACCTTCAAATCACTGGCATTCCTCAGAGAGTAGGACAGAGAGTAAACAATTTAAGAAACATATCTGAAGACACAGTCCCTGAAAAATTTGCAATCTTGCTAGAGAGGTCAACATGCAAATTCAAGAAATTCAGAGAAACCTGCAAGATACTATATAAGATGACCATCCCCAAGACACATAGTTATCAGACTTTCCAACATCAACATGAAAGAAAAACTCTTAAAGGTAGCTAGAGAAAAGGGTTAGATTCCTTAAAAAGAGAACCCCATTAGGCAAAGACTTCTCAGAAGAAACCTTGAAGCCAGAAGAGATTGAGGTCCTATTTGTAGCATCCTTAAGGAAACGAAATTCCAACCAACAATTTTATATCCCACCAAACTAAGCTTCATAAGGAAAGCAGAAATTTTTTTTTGAGATAAGTAAATTCTAAGGGAATTCATTGTCATTAGACCAGCCTTATAGTATATCCTAAAGTGAACTCTAAACATGGACATGAAAGAACAATGCCTGCTACCATAAAAACACATTTAAGTACATAGCCCACAGACCCTATAAAGTGACTATATAAAAACTAAGACTACAAAGCAACCAGATAACTGCATCACAATAGTATCAAATCTCACATATCAGTGTTAGTTTGGAAATATAAGTGGTCTAAACACCCCACTTAAAAGGCACAGAATGGTAAGTTGGATAAAAGACTGAGATCCATCTGTCTCCTATCTTTAAGAGACCCAACTCACATGTAATGACACCCATAGGCTCAAAGTAAAAAGATGGATAAAGATCTATCACACAAACAGAAAGCAAAAAAAAGCAGAGGTCACTATTCTTGTATCAGATAAATGTTCAACAACATTTAAAAGAGACAAAGAAGGGCATTATACAATGATAAAAGGTTCAATACAACAAGAAAACTTAACTCTCCCAAGTGTGTATGCACCTAACATTGGAGCACCCAGATTCATAAAACAAGTACTTCTTGACCTACAAAAAGACTTAGCTACATAAGAATAATGGGAGACTTCAACGCCCAACTGGCAGCATTAGATCATTGAGGCAGAAAAGTAACAAAGACATTCTGGACTTAAACTCAACATTCAATCAATCAGACCTAATAGATAATTCACACAACCACCACAGAATATATGTCCGTCTCATCTGCACATGTAACATGCTCCAAGATTGACCATATGCTTAGCCATAAAGCAAGTCTCAATATGTTAAAAAAAAAAAAAATTATACCAAGTATACTCCCAGGCCACAATGGAATAAAAATTAATAACAAGATTTCTCAAAACAACACAATTACATGGAAGTTACAACATGCTCTTAAATGACTATTGGATAAACAATGAAATTAAGGCAGAAATCAAAAATTTCTTTGAAATTAATGGAAACAGAGACAAAACATACCAAAATCTCTGGGATACAGCAAAAGCAGTGTTAAGAAGCAAGTGTATAGCACTAAATGCCTAAAAACCATACTGAGAAGAACTAGAAAAATAAAAACCCCCAAAGCTAGCAAAAGAAAAAAAATAATCAAAATCAGAGCAGAAGTGAATGAAATTGAGACCCAAATATTCATACAAATGACCAAAGCTTTGTTCTTTGAAATGATAAACAAGATTGAGAGTGCTAGCTAGAATAATGAAGAAAAAAAAAGAGAGAAGAACCAATGCCACAGAAATATAAAAGATCCTCAAAGACTGTGATGAATACCACTATGCACACCAACTAGAAAATCAAGAAGAAATGGTTAAACTGCTAGAAACACACAACCTCCCAACATTGACTGAGAAAGAAACCGAAACCCTGAACAGATCAATGAGTTCCAAAATTGAACTAGTAATAAAAAAAAAAAAAACCTCCCAACCAACAAAAGCCCTGAATCAGATGGAATCACAGCCAAATTCTATCAGATGTACAAAGAGCTGGTACCAATCCTTCTGAAACTATTCCAAATAATCAAGGACGAACTCCTATACCTAACTCATTATACAAAGGCAGCATCATCCACATATCAAAATCTGGAAAAGACACAATGAAAAAAGACTACAGGCCAATATTCCTGATGAACATAAAATGCAAAAATCCTCAACAAAATACTAGCCAACCAAATCCAGCAGCACACAAAAAAGTTAATTCACCATTGTCAAGTAAGGATTATTCCTGGGATGCAGGGTTGGTTCAACATACACAAATCTTTAAATGTGATTCTCCATATAAATAGAATTTACATATGATATGATCTCAATAGATAGAGAAAACGTTTTCAATAAGATCCAACATCACTTCATGATAAAGACTCTCAGCAAACTAGACATCAAAGGAGCATCTCAGATATAAAAGTCATCTATGACAAACCCACAACCAACATCATGCTGAATGAGCAAAAGCTGGAAGCATTACCCTTAAGAACTGGAGGAAAACAAGGATACCCACTCTCACCACTCCTAGTCAACATATTACTGGAAGTCCTAGCCAGAGCAATCAGGCAAGAGAAAGAAATAAAAAGCATCCAAATAGGAAATGAAGAATTCAAACTATTTCTTTTTTACTGACAATATGATTCTATACCTAGAAAATTCTAAAGAGTCTACCAAAAAGCCCCTGGAACTGATAAGCAACATCAGCAAAGTTTCAGCATACAAAAAACCAATGTACAAAAATCAGTAGTATTTCTTTTTTTTTTTTTTTTTTTTGAGACGGAGTTTCGCTCTTGTTACCCAGGCTGGAGTGCAATGGCGCGATCTCGGCTCACCGCAACCTCCGCCTCCTGGGTTCAGGCAATTCTCCTGCCTCAGCCTCCTGAGTAGCTGGGATTACAGGCACGCGTCACCATGCCCAGCTAATTTTTTTGTATTAGTAGAGACGGGGTTTCACAATGTTGACCAGGATGGTCTCGATCTCTTGACCTCGTGATCCACCCGCCTCGGCCTCCCAAAGTGCTGGGATTACAAAAAATCAGTAGTATTTCTATACACCAATAACATTCAAGCTGAGAGCCAAATCTATACATCAATAATATTCAAGCTGAGAGTCAAATGTAATCCCATTCACAATCCCATTTAGCCAAACAAACAAAGGAAGTAGTGGCTAAATGGGATTTAGCCACATAAAGCCTATATCATTCTATAAGGAAAACTACCAGATACTGCTCAAAGATATCAGAGATGACATAAACAAATGGGAAAACATTCCATGCTCATGGATTAGAAGAATCAATATCCTCTAAATAGCCATACTGCTTGTAGCAATCTACAGATTCAACGTCATTCTTCTCAAACTACCAATGTCATTTTTCACACAATTAGAAGACACTATTCTAAAATTCATATGGAACCAAAAATGAGCCCAAATAGCCAAAGCAGTCTTAAGTAAAATGGACAAAGTTGGAGGCATCACATTACTGGACTTCAAACTATACGGATACAGTAACCAAAACAGCATGATGCTGATACAAAAATAGACACATAGACCAATGGAACAGAGTAGAGAACCAGAAATAAAGCCACAAAGCTACACTCACCTGATCTTCGACAAAGCTGACAAAGATAAACAATAGAGAAAGGGCTCCTTATTCAATAAATGGTGCTGGGATAACTGGCTAGCCATACACAAAAGAATGACATTGAACCCTTTTCTCTCATCATATACAAAAATTAAATCCAAATGGATTAAATACTTAATACCTCAAACTATAAGAATCTTAGAAGAAAACCTAGGTAATACTCTTCTCCACAACAGCATTGGCAAAGAATTTATTGCTAAGTTCTCAAAAGCAAATGCAACAAAAACAAATTTTGCAAGCAGCATCTAATTAAACTAAAGAGTTTCTGCACAGCAAAATAAAATGTCACAAGAGCAAATGGACGACCTACAGAATAGGAGAAAAATTTTGCACACTATGAATCCAAGAAAGGTCTAATATCCAGACTCTATAAGGAACTTGAACAAATCAACAAACAAACAAAAGAAAAGCATTTAAAAGTGGGCAAAGGACATTAACAGACACTTCTCAAAAGAAGTCATACCAGCATTCAACAAATGTGGGAAAATGCTCATTATCACTAATCATCAGAAAAACACAAATTAAAACCACAGTGAGATACCATCTCATACCAGTCAGAATGGCTATTATTAAATAGCCATTATGTAAACAGACCAAACTTAGGAATCATTGGCATTCCGCAGAGAGCTATTATTAAAAAGTAAGACATGCTGGTGGGGCTGTGGAGAAATTGGAATGCTTATACACTGTTGGTGGGAATGTAAATTAGTTCAGCCACTGTGGAAAGCAGTTTGGAGATTTCTCAAAGAACTATTAATAAAAGTAGAACCACCATTTGGCCCAACAATCCCATTACTTGGAATATACCTGTATTAGTCACGGTTCTCTAGAGGGACAGAACTAATGGAATATATATAAATATATATATGGGAGTTTATTAAGTATTAACCCACATGATCACAAGGTCCCACAATAGACCATCTTCAGGCTGAGGAGCAAGGAGAGCCCGTCTGAGTTCCAAAACTGAAGAACTTGGAGTCAGATGTTCAAGGGCAGGAAGCATCCAGCATGGGAGAAAGATGTAGGCTGGGAGGCTAGGCCAGTCTCTCTTTTCACATTTTTCTGCATGCTTATATTCTAGCCCCGATGGCCGCTGATTAGATGGTGGCCATCCAGATTAAGGGTGGGTCTGCCTTTCCAAGCCCACCGATTCAAATATTAATCTCCTTTGGCAACACCCTCACAGACACACCCAGGATCAATAATTGGCATCAGTCAATCCAATCAAATTGACACTCAGTATTAACCATCACAATACCCAAAGAAAAATAAATTATTCTGCCAAAAAGACACAGGAATCTGTGTGCTCAAAGCAAAGATGTGGAATCAACCTTGGTCTCATTAACAGTGGCTTGGATATAGAAATATGGTACATATACACCATAGAATACTACACAGCCATTAAAAAAATGAGATCATGTCCTCTGTAGCAACATAAATGCACCTGGAGGCCATTATCCTAAATGAACTAAGGCAGAAACAGAAAACCAAATACAGCATGTTCTCACTTATAAGTGAGTGTTAAATATTGGATACACAGGGACATAAAGATGGAAACAATAGAAACTAGGGGCTCCTCCCAGGAGGAGGGCGGCAGGGATTAAAAAATTCCTGTTGGGTACTATGCTCACTATCTGGGTGATGAGTTCAATCGCCTCCCAAACCTCAGCATCATACAATCTACACTTGTCACAAATCTGCACATGTATTCCTTGAGTCTAAAATAAAAGTTGAAGGAAAAGGAGACACACAAAGAAAACCACACTCACCCACATCAAAGTAAAATCACTGAAAAGCAACAATGACAAGAAAAGCAAAAGTATCTAGCAGAAAAAAAGACAAGTTCCCTTCTAAAAAGCAACACAGACTGATGGCTGATTTCTCAATCCACACAGTAACAGTCCCCCCAAAAATGCAAGTACTACAGACACCTATAAAGCACTGAAGCTGGGGGGTGGGTAACAACTAGAAGACTTTTTCTTTTTTTAAGATGGAGTTTCACTCTTGTTGCCCAGGCTGAAGTGCAATTGCATGATCTGGGCTCACTGCAACCTCAGCTCACAGCAACCTCCGCCTCCTGGGTTCAATCCATTCTCCTACCTCAGCCTCCCGAGTAGATGGGATTATAGGCATGTACCATCATGCCTGGCTAATTTTGTATTTTTAGTAGAGACAGAGTTTCTCCATGTTGGTCAGTCTAGTCTCAAACTCCTGACCTCAGGCAGCCTGCCCACCTCGGCCTCCCAAAGTGCTAGGATTACAGGTGTGAGCCACCATGGCTGACCCAGAAGACTTCATTAAAGTGCCAAAAGAAAAACACCTGTCAGTTAGGGATTTTTGCAGTTAAAAATAGCCTTCAAACATGAAATCTTCTATGTCTTTCATAACATAGATATAGTTCCTATATCAAAATAAAGATATTTACATGCAAGCAAAAAGGGAAAGAAGTTGTTGCCAGAAAGCCTTCACTAAAAGAAATTAAAGGAAAATGACCTCAAGTGGAAAAAGGGAAATGAAGACCAATGCAAATAGTAAATACATGAGTAAATTCAAATTAGTATCAACTCTAAAGTAATAAGAGTATCATCAATTTTTTAAAAGGATACAGAAGTTAAGTGTGTAACAATAACAGAAAAGGTAGAAGGAGGGTAAGTGGAGTTAAAATATTCTAAGATCCTAACATTATCTGGGAAGAAGTGAAAATTCTAATTTCTACTAGGTTCTAATATGTCCCAGATGCATGTTATAATCTCAAGGATAATTACTAAAGAATATATAGTGAAGATGGCCAAATAGGAACAGCTCCGGAGCGCAGTTCCCAGCGAGAGCCACACAGAAGACAAGTGATATCCACATTTCCAACCCAGGTACCAGGTTCATCTCAATGGGACCAGTTAGTCAGTGCATGTAGCCCAAGGAAGGTAAACCAAGGCAGGGTGGGGCGCTGCCTCACCCAGAAGTGCAACAGTCTGGAGGACACCTGGAAGTGCATCGGGCTGGAGGACCTTCTGTGCAACGAAGGCCATTGGGGACTTTTCTAGCCACTCCAGCACTCTGGTACAGATACTGCACATCTCCCACTGTCTTTATAGCCCACAGACCAGGAGATCCCTGCCTGGCTGACAAATGCCATGGGTTTCTAGCACAGACCTGGGTGGCTGTTTTAGCTGGTGCCTGAGTGCCTGTGAGACAGAGCCACCTATTCCCCTCAAAAAAGGGGGGCTGAAGGCAGGGAACCAAGTGATCTGGCTTGGTGGGTCCCACCTCCACAAAGACCAGCAAACTGAAACTCACTGGCTTGAGAGTTTCGCAGCCAGCACAGCAGTTTGAGCTTGACCCAGGATGGTCAAGCTTGATGGGGAGAAAGGCATCCACCATTACTGAGGCATCTGCCATTACTGAGGTGGTCCGCCATTACTGAGGCAGTTCTAATCTTACCTGTGTAAACAAAACACAAAGAAGCCTACACAGCAGCTGGGAGGAGCCTGAAGCAGCTTAGCAACCCCTCTGCAGGCAGACTGTGATTAGATTCCCTCCTTGCTGGGCAGGGCATCTCTGAAAAAAGGTGGCAGCCCATCAGGGACTTACAAATAAAGCTACACCTTCCCAGGGCAGAGCACCAAGGAAAAGGGGTGATTGTGAGTTCTGCTGCAGCAGGCTTAAATGTCCCTGCCCAGCATTTCTGAAGGGAGCAATGGAGCTCCCAGCAAAGTACTTGAGCTCTGATAAGGGACAGACTGCCTCCTCAAGTGGTTCCCTGACCCCTGTATATAAAAAGAGACACCTCATACAGGAGAGCTCTGGCTGACATCTGGCAGGTACCCTTCTGGGATGAAGCTACTAGAGGAAGGAACAGACAGCAATCCTTGCTGTTCTGCAGCCCCCACAGGCAATTCCCAGGCAAGCAGGGTCTGTAGTGGACCTCCAGCAGTCTTGGAGCAGAGGGGCCTGACTGTTAGAAGGAAAACTAAAAAACAGAATGAAATAGCTTCAACATCAACAGAAAGGACATCCACTCAGAGACCCCATCTGAAAGTCACCAACTTCAAAGACCAAAGGTAGATAAATCCTTGAAGCTGGGAAGAAACCAGTACAAAAAAGACTGAAATCACCAAAAACCAGAATACCTATCCTCCTCCAAGGGATCACAACTCCTCACCAGTAAGGGACAAAACTGGATGGGGAATAAGTTTGATGAATTGACAGACAGGCTTCAGAAGGTGGGTAATAACAAACTTCTCTGAGCTAAAGGAACATGTTCTAACCCAATTCAAAGAACTAAGAACATTGAAAAAAGGTTACATGAAATGCTAACTAGAATAACCAGCTTAGAGAAGAACATAAATGACTTGATGGAGCTGAAAAAAACAGCACAAGAACTTTGCTAAGCATACACAAATTTCAATAACTGAATCAATCAAGCAGAAGAAAGGATATCAGAGATTGAAGATCAACTCAATGAAATAAAACCAGAAGGCAAGACTAGAGAAAAAAGAGTGAAAAGAAATGAGCAAAGCCTCCAAGAGATATGGGATTATGTGAAAAGACCTAATCTACATTTGATTGGTGTACCTGAATGTGATGGGGAGAATGAATGCAAACTGGAAAACACTCTTCAGAATATTATCTAGGAGAATGTGCCCAATCTAGCAAGGCAGGCCAACATTCAAATACAGGAAATACAGAGAACAACACAAAGATATTCCTCAAGAAGAGAAACCCCAAGGCACATAATAATCATATTCACCAGGGTTGAAATGAAGGAAAAAATGCTAAGGGCAACCAGAGAGAAAGGTTAGGTTACCCACAAAGGGAAGCCCATCAGACTGACAGTCGATCTCCTGGCAGAAACCCTACAAGCCAGAAGAGAGTGGAGGCCAATATTCAACATTTCTTTAAGAAAAGAACTTTCAACCCAGAATTTCACATCCAGTCAAACTAAGCTTCATAAGTGAAGGAGAAATAAAATCCTTTACGGACAGGCAATTGCTGAGAGATTTTGTCACCACCAGGCCTACCTTACAAGAGCTCCTGAATGAAGCACTAAACATGGAAATGAACAACCAGTACCAGCCACTGCAAAAAACATACCAAATGGTAAAGATCATCGACAAAATGAAGAAACTGCATCAACTAGTGGGAGAAACAATCAGCTAGTATCAAAATGGCAAGATCAAATTCACACATAACAATATTAACCTTAAATGTAAATGAGCTAAATGCCCCAATCAAAAGACAGACTGGCAAATTTGATAAAAAGTCAAGACCAATCAGTATGCTGTATGCAGGAGACCCATCTCATGTACAAAGACACACATAGACTCAACATAAAGCAATGGGGTAAGATTTATCAAGCAAATGGAGAGCAAAAAAAAAGCAGGGGTTGCAATCCTAATCTCTGATAAAATGGACTTTAAACCAACAAAAATCAAAACAGATAAAGAAGGGCATTACCTAATGGTAAAGGAAGCAATGCAACTAGCTAACTAGGCTAAATATATATGCACCCAATACAGGAGCACCCAGATATATAAAGCAAGTTCTTAATGACCTACAAAGAGACTTAGACTCCCACACAGTAATAGTGGGAGACTTTAACATTCCACTGTCAATATTAGACAGATCAACAAGAAAGAAAATTAACAAGAATATCCAGGACCTGAACTCAGATCTAGACCAAGTGGACCTAATAGACATTTACAAAACCCTCCACCCCAAATCCACAGAGTATACATTCTTCTGAGCATCACATCACTCCTACTCTAAAACTGACCACATAATTGGAAGTAAATCACTCCTCAGCAAATGCAAAAGAACAGAAATCATAACAAACAGTCTCTCAGACCACAGTGCAATCAAATTAAAACTCAGAATTAAGAAACTCACTGAAAACCACACAACTACATGGAAACTGAACAACCTGCTCCTGAATAACTACTGGATAAATAATGAAATGAAGGCAGAAATAAAGATGTTCTTTGAAACCAATGAGAATGAAGACATAACGTACCAGAATCTCTGAGACACATTTAAAGCAGTGTCTAGAAAGAAACTAATAGCACTAAATGCCCAAATGAGAAACAAGGAAAGATCTAAAATTCATACTCTATCATCACAATTAAAAGAACTAAAGGAGCAAGATCAAACAAATTTAAAAGCTAGCAGAAGATAAGAAATAACTAAGATCAGAGCAGAACTAACAGAGATAGAGACACAAAAAAAAACTTCAAAAAAATCAATAAATCCAGGAGCTGGTTTTTTGAAAAGATCAACAAGATAGATATACCACTAGCCAGACTAATAAAAAAGTAAAGAGAGAAGAATCAAATAGATTCAATAAAAAATGATAAAGGGAATATCACCACTGATTCCACAGAAATACAAACTACCATCAGAGATTACTACAAACAACTCTATGCACATAAACCCATAAATCCAGAAGAAATGGATAAACTCCTGGACACTTGCACCCTCCCAAGACTAAACCAGGAAGAAGTTGAAACCCTGAATAGACCAATAACAAGGACTGAAGTTGAGGCAGCAATTAATAGCCTACCAACCAAAAAAGTCCAGGTCCAGATGGGTTCACAGCTGAATTCTACCAGACATACAAAGAGGAGCTTGTACCATTCCTTCTGAAACTATTCCAAACAACACAAAAAGAGGGAATCCTCCCTGACTCATTTTATGAGACCAAAGTCATCCTGATACCAAAACTTGGCAGAGACACAACTGAAAAAAATTTCAGGCCAATATCTATGATGAACCTAGATACAAAATTCTTCAACAAAATACTGGCAAACTGAATCCAACAGCACATCAAAGAACTTATAAATCACAAAAAAGTAGGCTCCATTCCAGAGATACAAGGCTGGTTCAACATATGCAAATCTATAAACATAATCCATCACATAAACAGAACCAAAGACAAAACCACAGGATCTTCTCAATAGATGCAGAGAAGACCTTCGACAAAATTCAACAGCCCTTTATGCTAAAAACTCTCAATAAACTAGGTATTGATGGAACATGTCTCAAAATAATAAAAGCTATTTATGACAAACCCACGGTCAAAATTATACTGAATGGACAAAAACTGGAAGCATTCCTTTGAAAACCGGCACTAGACAAAGGTACCCTGTTTCATCATTCCTATTCAACATAGTATTGGAAGTTCCAGCCAGACTAATCAGGCAAGAAAAAGAAATAAAAGATATTCAATTAGGAGAAGAGGTAGTCAAATTGTCTCTATTTGCAGATGACATGATTGTATATTTAGAAGACCCCATCACCTCAGCCCAAAATCTCCTTAAGATGATGAGCAACTTCAGCAAAGTTTCAGGATACAAAATCAATGTGCAAAAATCACAATCATTCCTATACACCAATAACAGACAAACAGAGCCAAATCATGAGCAACCTCCCATTCACAATTGCTACAAGGAGAATAAAATACCTGGGAATACAACTAACAAAGGATGTAAAGGACCTCTTCAAGAAGCACTACAAACCACTGCTCAAGGAAATAAGAGAAGACACAAACAGATGGAAAAACTTTCCATGCTCCTGGTTAGGAAGAATCAATATTGTGAAAATGACTGTACTGCCCAAAGTAATTTATAGATTCAATGCTATCTCCATCAAGCTACCAATGACCTTCTTCACAGAACTGGAAAAAAACCACCTTAAACTTCTTATGGAACCAAAAAATAACCTGCATAGCCAAGACAATCCTAAGCTAAAAGAAAAAAGCTGGAGGCATCACACTAACTGACTTCTAACTATAGTAGAAGGCTACAGTAATCAAAACAGCATGGTGATGGTACCAAAACAGAGATATAGACCAATGGAACAGAACAGAGGCCTCAGAAGTAATGCCACACATCTACAACCGTCTGATCTTTGACAAACCTGACAATGGAGAAAGGACTCCTTGTTTAATAAATGGTTTTGGGAAAACTGGCTAGCCATGTGCAGAAAGTTGAAACTGGACCCCTTCCTTACACCTTATACAAAAATTAACTCCAGATGGATTACAGAATTAAACATAAGACCTAACACCATAAAAGCCCTAGAAGAAAACCTAGGCAATACCATTCAGCACATAGGCATAGGCAAGGACTTCATAACTAAAACACTAAAAGCAATGGCAACAAAAGCCAAAATAGACAAATGGGATCGAATTAAACTTAAGAGCTTCTGCACAGCAAAGGAAACAATTGTTAGGGTGAACCAGCAACCAACAAAACGGAAAAATTTTTTGCAAGCTACCCATCTGACAAAGGGCTAATATCCAGAATCTACAAAGAACTAAAACAGAAATACAAGAAAAAAAAACCATCAAAAAGTGGGCAAAGGATATGAACAGACACTTTTCAAAAGAAGACATTTATGCAGCCAACAAACATATGAAAAAATGCTCATCATCACTGGTCATTAGAGAAATGCAAATCAAAACCACATTGAGATACAATCTCACACCAATTAGAATGGTGATCATTAAAAAATCTGGAGACTGCAATACCACTGATTTAATAATGGAAATAAAAAAACAAAAACAAACCAAAAAATCTGGAGGCAACAGATGCTGGAGAGGATGTGGAGAAATAGGAATGCTTTTACACTGTTCACTGTTAGTGGACTGTAAATTAGTTCAACCATTGTGGAAGCCCATGTGGTAATTCCTCAAGGATCTAGAAATAGAAATTCCATTTGACCCAGCAATCCCATTACAGGGTATATACCCAAAGGATTATAAATAATTCTATTAGAAAGACACATGCACATGTATATTCATTGAGGCACTGCTTACAATAGCAAAGACTTGAAACCAACCCAAATGCCCATCAATGATAGACTGGATAAAGAAAATGTGGCACATATACACCATGGAATACTATGCAGCCATAAAAAAGGATGAGTTCATGTCCTTTGCAGGAACATGTATGAATCTGGAAACCATCATTCTCAGCAAACTGACACAAGAACAGAAAATCAAACACCGCATGTTCTCACTCATAAGTGGGTGCTGAACAATAAGAACACATGAAGGGAGGGGAATATCACACACTAGGGCCTGTTGTGGGGTGAGTGGCTAGGGGAGGGATATCAAGGAGTGGGGACATTGGGGAGGGATAACATTAGGAAAAATAACTAATGTAGGTGATGAGAGGAGGGAGGCAACAAACTACCATGGCACGTGTATACCTGTGTAACAGTCCTGCAAGATCTGCACAAGTACCTCAGAACTTAAAGTATAATAATAAAAAATAGATAAATAGTAACAAGATATTAGAGGGTTAAAATAGGAAAACAAAAACTGAGTAATGTAAATGAGGCATGAACAGAGAAAAATCAACACTGTATAGGTGGGGCTAACAGCAAATACATAGTAAGATGGTAAATTGAAATTATAATTGTATTAAATGTAATGATATACATACTGAAATAGAAGGTAAAGATTGTTAGGTTGGACTAGAAAAACAAAAAGCAATTATATGCTCTTTACAAGAGGAGCATCTTAAATGTAAGGACACAGTTTAACGTGGGACACTAACATACTTCTATCAGTAATTGATAGAACAAGCAGACAAAAAAATCAATAAGAATAGAGATTTGAACTACATGAGTAATAAACTTGACCTAACTGACATATATAAAACTATATAGCAAGTAATCTCAGGATACACGTTCTTTTTAAAGGCACAGGGAACATTTACTAAACAGATCATAAGCTGAGCCATAAAGAGATGTCAATGAATTTAAAAAGATTGAAATCATTCAGTGAATATTCTCTGACCACAGAATTGAGTTAAAAATCTACAACAGAAAGACAATTGGAAAACCTGAAAATGTTTAGAAACTAAGCAAAGCATTTGTAAAAAAATTTATAGCTCAAGGGAGAAATTACAATGGAATTCAAAAAGTTTTTTAATGAATGGCAAAAATAGAACATATCAAAACTTATAGGATGAAGCTAGTAATGCTTACAGAAAAATGTTGGCCATTAAACAAATAGTGGGATGGGAAAAAAAAGATGAAGATCAACCATCTAAAAAAGTAGAAATGTGCTGGCTGGGCACAGTGGCTCACGCCTGTAATCCCAGCACTTTGGGAGGCCAAGACAGGTGGATCACCTGAGGTCAGGAGTTCAAGACGAGCCTGGCCAATATGGTGAAACCCCATCTCTACTAAAAATACAAAAATGAGCTGGGTGTGGTGTTGGGTGCCTGTAGTCCCAGCTACTCAGGAGGCTAAGGCAGCAGAATTGCTTGAACCTGGGAGGCGAAGGTTGCAGTGAGCCGAGATCACGCCACTGCACTCCAGCCTGAGTGATAGAGCAAGACTCCATCTCAAAAAAAAAAAAGAAGAAGTAAAAATGAATAAAACCTAAATAAATAAGGAAACAATAAAATTAAGAACAGAAATTTGTGTAACAGAAATAAATGTACAATCGAAAAAAATCAACAAAACAAAAACTGATTTCTTTAAGATGAACAAAATTGATAAGATTGATCTACATGAACAATGAAAAGGGAACATATTACTATTTATTCATGCTACAACATTTAAAAAATTGTGTATATGATACTAAAAGGCCAGCCACAGTGCTTCATGCCTGTAGTCCCACCTTGGCCTCCCAAAGTGTTGGAAGGATCATTGAACCCAGGAGTTCAAGATCAGCCTGGGCAACATAGGGAAACCCCATATCTACCAAAAAAAAAAAAAATTAAATTAGTCAGGCATGGAGGCTTGCATTCGTGGTCCCAGTCACTCAGGAGGCTGAGGTGGGAGGATCACTTGAGCCCAGAAGGTTGAGGGCACAGTGAATAATGATCATGCCACTGCACTCTGACAGAGAGAGACCCTGTCACAAAAACAAAACAAAACAAAACAAAAAGCTATTTTTATCTTTAAGACTTTGGTGTGTGCAAAAATTATCAGGACTCAAAAAGGCAAATACAGATACATGGGACTTTGTCAGTGTTTTCAAACCTTTTAAAATTATCACCCCCTGAGAAGCCTTTCAAAAATTTTTTTCCTAATCTCCATAATTCCTCCCTCATAAAATTTTAATACCATAGGTATACTGTATATCTGTTTATGAATTGTATTTCTTTGAAGGGCCACAAACCAATTCCAACAACTAAGACTTTTTTATGCCCTGCCAAAACCAATTTATACCCCATGAGGAAAATATAGCCCTGTTAAGAATCTGTGGACTACATTAATAATATTAAGAATGCTGATTTACTAGAAGACACCATTGAACAAGGGATAGAGGGGAAGAAGATATTGGCAATACATAGGGTAGGTATCAAGAATATATAAAGAAATCCTGGAAACAATAATTAAAAGATATACAATACCCATTCCAACCCCTAAATGGGCAAAAGAATTGAACAGAAAATTCACACAAAAAAGGATTTATCAATTGCCATTAAAATATGGAAAGAGATACAATCAGAAAAATACAAATTAAAATCACAATAAAATCCTACAACATACCCACCAGAGTGTCTAAAACTTAGGAATGAACATACCAAGCACTGGCACAGATATGGAGAAACTGGAACTCTCATACACTGCTGTTCTAATTGATGCAACAACTTTGGAAAACTGACAATATTTACTAAAACTGACTATGATCATACCATATAACCAGCAATACTACTAACTTTTTATACCCAAAAGAAATGCTACATATATTGGAATTATTCTGTAGTTTAGCCAGGTTGCTGGATACAGAAAAAAAAAAAAAAAAACATGCAGAAGAATGTTCACAGCAGCACTATCTGTAATCAGCAAAAACTAGAAACACTCCAAAGATCTATCAGAAATTGAGTCAACAAATAAGATGTGGCATAATCATATCATGGAAAACTCTACAACAATGAAAATGAGTGAACTATTGCTATTTGCACAATGTGAATCTTACATGTGATGTTGAGTGCAAGAAACCAAACATGCAAAAATACATATACCACTATTTAATTTATATAAATTCCAAACATAAGTAAAACCAAATAATGATGATAAAAGATAGTCTTATGTTTGAGGAAGGGGTGGATGGTGACTGGGAGTTGGGTGTAGGAGGCTTCTGGGTTCTAGCATTGTTCCGTTCTTTGATCTGAGTGGTGGTTACATGGATGTGCGTGAAAATGCATTGAGCTGTGTGTGAAAATGCATTGAGCTGAACAATTAGGATTTGTGTACTTTTCTCTACCTAAGTAATGCATACACAAAAAGTTCTCTTATAACAAGGCTGGATGGACTGGAGGAAGGAAGACTGGAGACAAGAGTTTGATGTGAAAAAATTTAAGAAAAATTTATGGAATAAATGTATTAGTTTTGAAACTGTAGTGGAAAGAGTCCTGTTTAAGAGTTAGGAAAACTGAGCTCTCATCTGTGTAGTGTTGAACCATCATCAGCTCTCTCCAGCCTCAGTTTCCTTATCTGTAAAAATGGCTGTACAGGTTCCAGATTTGATCCATGATTTTATCACAAACTTGTATGTGTTAAGTAGGAAAGCTTTGGTCTCTTCTGTCCTAATCCATGCCCATACATCATTTGTCATTATTTGTAACCTCACTTGCCAATGGCATTTACATTCTAGGAAATTATTAACACCCTAGAATCCCATCTTGTATCCTTTTCAAGTCTTCCTCCTGCTGCAAAGGTATCCTGATGTCTATCACCTTCAATCAGCTTTGCTGGCTGGCAGATACCTATGTTTACTCTTCCCACCAGCCTGCTTTCTGTCCTGGGTCCTTGTAAAACCTGGAATGGATTGTGTGGAAGCAGTCAACTCTCTCACTCATGAGGCACCTGTAGGATTCTTCCTTATCTTTTTTCTTTCCTGAACAATTTAATACTAAAAGCATTAGGAGGGTTGTGGGAGGTAGGAATCCGTGCAATGGTAGGGGTGGGGACAGGGGGTAGGGAGCTGCAGTGGCTCAGAGCACAGTTGGAGTCTGAGCAGAGTAAGGAGGGTACCCACATGGGGAGGGGTGACCTAGCACAGGATAGCAGAGTCTGAGTGGGGTGGAAGGGTATTTGCATGGGAGAGGAGAAGGGGCTGAAATTGGAGATTGGTTGCATACAGAGGGACTGACCAAATAAAACAGTACATTAAGGATAATGAGAGACAAGTTTTTCACTGTTGGAGAAGGCAACTACGAATATGGAAGGAGAAAATGAGAATGAACTCCATGGTGTTGGACTGAAGATAGTGGTATTAGGATGGTTGCCAATACATAGAAATACATCTGACAGATGTAGATAAGTGTATGTGTATGTGTGTGCATGCACATGTATGCATGTCCTCTCCTCACTGTCTGCTGAGAAGGCCTGGGGGCAGTGACACTCAAAGGCAATGAGCACACTTAGCACCCCAATCTTGGTGACTAAATACCACTCATCAGTAAAAGAAACCAGGCCTCGTTGGGGAAATGCATGATTCCTGGAGCTGGAAAAGTACAAAAAGAACCTGGAACATCTTGTGCCAGAAAGTCAGGAGGTGCCCAGTGAAGAATGAGAATTTTTCATTTAGACAAATCTGAGACAATTTGAGCATAAAATAAATAATAACGGTGGTTGGGCTCAGAAAACAGTACCCCAAAGTGAAGGCCTCAGACTCAGCACCAAAGGAAAGTTTCTCTCTGACCTTCTCCTGCCCACCTGTCTCTCGCCCCTCATCCTCCCATGAAGCAAGCCATGGTAATCAGAATTCCTCATCCTCAAGGTGGGTTATAGAAACCAGAACCTCTTTTCTCTAAAGCCAGTCATAAAGCCTTAAAATATTACTCTAACCTTTCCTATTTTTCTATGTAACAGCTGGCCATAAAGAAATTAAGAACCTCATTCCGGAAAAGCCCTACCCCACATCCAGGGGGAAGAAATGTTACAAAGAAGAGGCTAACAAGAATCCAGACAGGCCCTGCTGGGTTTCCCCACTGTCTGTGACTGTCAGCTCATACCCTTTCTATCCAATCATATTTCTACACAGCTGTCCTTACTTCGTCAAACCTAAGCATAAAATCACAGCTTCCCCTGTATCCTTGCATCTTCATTCTAAAGTGTCCTGTGTCATATAAAACTATAATCAAATACATTTGTTATGCTTTACTTTTGTTAATCTGTTATAGGGGTGTCAGCAGTCATTCTTATAATGGGGAGGAAAGGGATCTTGCCCTTTTGACCCCTACAATAGTAATGATTTTAACCCGGGGAGGAAAAAATAGGAAGCCTTATATCCAAATAAATA
Organism: Aotus nancymaae; assembly: GCF_030222135.1. Lineage (NCBI taxonomy): Eukaryota > Metazoa > Chordata > Mammalia > Primates > Aotidae > Aotus > Aotus nancymaae. Next base: position 34,004,201 of record NW_026988423.1, read on the forward strand.
TAAATAAATTAATACATTTAAAGTTTGATGAATAATGGGATATTGATAGTCTCAAATCCCTTCTCCCCATTTTTACCTACAATGGGAAAAGAATTATTTCACATGGAGAAGGCTGGCAGATACCACCTTAAACAAATAATTAAAAGAAACATCATCAGAAATGAGACATGTTTACATTTTTGTCACTCTGACAGGGTGTAATAGGAAGGACCCCGTATCCTACCTTTACATTCCTGTCAAAGATGCATAACATGAACCCCAGCGAGAGGATCCATCAGGCAAACCCAAACCAAAGTGCATTCAACCAAAAAACTGGCTTGTAATCTTCGAAAGTGTTAAGGTCATGAAAGTCAAGAAAAAAACTAAGGAATTGTTTCAGAGTGAAGAGGAGAAAAAAGATAGTGACAACTAAATGCAAGGTGGAATCCCAGACTGGATTCTTTCTCAAAAAAAGGACATTATTGAAACTCACTTGGTGTATACAGAGTAGACAGCATCTGTTGTAATGCAGCAATGCTAATGTCTTGGTATTGATTGTATTATGGCTATGTAGGGGAATAATATCCTTGCTTGCAGGAAACACTGAAGAACTTGGGGTGATGGACCTCAGATGGTTCAGAGGAGAAGCTCTTTGTATCGTACATGAGACTCTCTGTAATTTTGGGAAATTGTTTCAAAAGAGCATCACCAGGGTGCTTCATTTATCTTTACATGTATTCAGTGCAGTGTGGAGCCCCTGCTATAAGCTGGGTACCAGGGAGGCAAGGATATATTCCTGATTTAAAGAGCTCATGGTCTGAGCAGAAACTCATTTGCAACATGCATTCAACTAATACCAGTTGAATACTTGCTCTGCGAGGCAGATAAACATCCCTGCTCTCAAGGAGCTTACAGTCTACCAGTAGGTTAAAATATTTTTGGGGCTGAATTCGATATATGCTATAGAAGAATCCAGATTTGAAACCAGATGAACTAGATTGCTTTTCTAGCATTGCTATACTCAATGATTCTGGGGTCTAGAAGAGATCAGTGAACTGCCCAGAGGCCCAGTCAGCTTGTCCATAACATAAAGTCTGTAATTCCTTCTTTATGGGATTTGATGTGAAGATGAAAAAAGATGCAGAAATACCTTATACAACAACACGTAAGTGCTTTTGGGTGCTGGCCTTCTGTTCTGGGTTATGTAAACTTTGGGGTTGAGCTGGAAAGCATCTCTCAGTGCACCCTGTCTTTCAACAATAGGCAGAGCACATGCAGGAACCACAAATGCTTCCCCAGCCAGGGTTACATTCCCAATGTATTTTGGGGCCAGGAACTCTAGGTGTGTGGGGAGAGGGGAGGAGTGGAAGTGTCCTGCCCCTACACACCCTAGATATTCAGTTTGCAAGTCAGCACTGGGCTGGGGTCAGGGTGAAATGGGCTGTGCTTCTGGTAACAGCTCCCTACCCCCTCTGGACATGCAGAGGCTGCAATGCCCTTTAGTCACTGAGGTTTTCACAGTCCACATCTTCAGAAATCATTTTGGCCCCACATCTTAACCAGTCATGGCTGCGGCAACAGTTCTAGACAGACTTGAATGAATTTTGCCCTGGTCTAATCTGATAGGGCCTCACCTTAGGCCTGCACCTAGGACTTTTGCTACTTACCCTACACTCACACGCGGGCAACCTGGAGCACGGGGCATTCAAGCTCATCGATCAAGGCCTTGACCAATGGGAAACAGGGGCCAATGGAGAAATCCTTTGCATTTTGCTCCCCAGTAGACTCTTTGGAGGTATTTCATGAGGCTCCTCTGAAGGCCACAGAGGAATGCACTCTAGTCACCTTGAGCAGCAGCCAACCCCTAATACATTCTTCCATTAGGGTTTGCTTCTCCCCTGTTTCACTCCCCATCTGTCCCTCCTGCTCACTGGAATTTCATTCCCAATGGCTTGTATGCAAGCTTTGGTCTCAGGCTCTGTTTTGGAGGTGCCCAGGCTAAGATAAGATGAACTCTGTTCACCCAGAGATTGTGGCAGCAGCCTGGGACAGGCTGATGTGCTGACTCTGGCTCTGTGGCAGAACTACACTCACCTTGCTGCAGCACTGAGGGAACAGGGGTGTCCTTGGAGTCTTCTCCAGCCCCTCTCCTCTCAAGGCCAAGCACTGCTGATGAATCCATCTGCCTCGGGTGGGAACTTCGGGCAGACTGATACCTTCAGCCCCAACCCCTGAGCACTTATTGGCCAGAACAGTCAAAGGAGGCCAATCTTAGAGGTTATTTTAAACCAGCCAGGTGTGCAGGGGTGTGCAGCTGCACCAGGAATGCCTAATGTAATTAAATGTAGATCAGATGTTTTGAATTGCCTTACTCTCTTGGGGAGGCCTGGGCTTGATGAGCCTCCCCAGGTGCAGCTCATCCTAGCCTCCACCTGATGATGCTTGTGGAGGGTGGAAATTTAATTCAGAAGTGCATGTGCTAGGCATGTCCTATTACCTTATTTCTTTAAGTCAAGATAAACTCGATTTGGAGCATCCACCCTGTTAGGATGGTGATGATGCCATCCCCGTCACTGTGATCAGCAGGGTGTGTGGTGAGGGGTTCACTCTCATGCCTGGCCACTTGGTTTTGGGCTCCAGCTCTGCCCCGTGGCAGCTGTGTGGCTATGGGCAAGTGGTTCAGCTCCCATTTGGCTTCCTCCCAGTGAGTGGAGATAATAACAGGGTCTCTTTCCTTGGGCTGTGCTAAGAATCCCACTAGGAGACGCATGCAGAGGGCTTAGAGCACACCCTGCAGTTTTAGCCACATTGTCTTGGATGAGGTAGGGTGAGGGCAGATGCAGATCAAGCAAGAAACTGGGAAGAGTTTTATGGTTTTATTTATACTTACAAGTCCATGGGCAAACACAGGACACGATGTAGGGCTACTCAGGGAAGCATGGGGTCAGTCATGAAGATCGGGGCAATCAAGCACCTTGATTGTGGCCACAGGAGGGAATGGGCGAGGCGGGGTGGGGAGGGCAGTCGGGTGTAGGATTGGGCTGTCCCTGGTTGTCGAGGGCCTGACTCTGGGGCATTAGAGCAGGCACATGATGGCTGGGGCTATGAGAGCCCAATAAGGGAGATGTTGAGGTGTGGAAGGGGAACTGACCAGCCTCCAGCCAGGGCCTCGACGCCAGGTCAGAAGAGCATGTTAAACATTGTATTACACCTGGCACCAGAAAGCTCTTGGTAATCAACACATAGGTGATATGATTCAGAGTCAGAGGTCAGCAGGGAGGTTTTTGCACTTGCCCTGCTCTGCACGGGAATCAGCAGACTCACGTGATGCCAGAGAAAAGAAGAGCCTGTTTCCTGTTCCACCACTGTATGAGTTTCCTACGGTTTCTGTAACAAATTAGCACAAATAATCATCCTCCAGTTCTGGAGGTTGGAAGTCTAACATGAGTACTACTGGGCTAACATCAAAGTGTCCACAGAGCTTTATCCTTTCTGGAGGCTCTCTGGGAAAATGTTTCTTTCCTTTTCCAGCTTCTAGAGGCTGCCCCTATTCACTGCCCATGGTCCTACCTCCAACCTCAAAAACAGCAGCTGAGCATCTTTAACTCTCTTCGTGGTTATGATTCCCCTGCCTCAGACTCTCACTTATAAAGACCTTGTAATGATCTTGGACCTGCCTGGATAATCCAGGAATATCTCCCCATCTCAACGTCCTGAAGTGAATTACATCTGCAAAATCTCCTTTTGCCATGGAAGGTAGCATATTCAGATTCCAGGGATTAGGACGTGAGTATCTTTGAGGAAAAGGGGAGTGTTTTACTGCCTACCCAACACTGTAACTCCTGGTATCTCCATCATGTAAGTCCCCATGGTCACTTGGAGTCAAGTGGTGCTCCAGCTTCCATACCATGACTGAGCCTGAGAATCTCCATGGAGGCTGGGAGCGCCATCCGCCCCATCTCATAGCATTTGACTCTCTCCCATCCTCCCCAGCTGAGTTATCCAAGAAGTTCCCCTGGCCTTTGGAATACAATAGACAGGGAAAGTGTTCTGTGGTTCACTCAGCAACAGGAGCTTGCCCCAGAGTGAGAAGGGACCAAACTGAAATAAAGATGCATTGAGTCCTCCCGCCAGACTTGTCAGCCTTCGCTGGGGCTCTCATTTTACGTCTGTCTTCCTTGTTAGACTCAACCTCTGGATGTCAGGAAGTGATGTGCTACCCAAGTCCTAACACAGAGCATACACCCAACTCAAACAACAGGTTCTAGTCTTCTAGTCTATTCTTACCACTATTTTCATTCTAGAAGGAAAAGCCACTCTAACTGCCCCATCATTTTGTCTCTTGGTACTCCTGTTCCCTGTCTCAGATGATAGATTCTGCAGCAGGTCAGAAAACGGAATTGGGGATATTGTGAGAATTTTGCCCCCATCCTACAGTTATGGAAGCCAAGGTCCAAGGAAGCCACATGCTCTGTGCAAAGCTACTTGTGTGTTACTTATAGGGAGGACTACTAACAAAGGCCTCCATCCCTCCACCCATTCCTCCCTCCATGCATCCAACATAATTAGTATCCTCTATGTACAGAGGGGGGCAGAAAGAAAACTGGCATCTATAGAGTACCTACTATGTACCATATACTATGCTGTGTACTGTGTGCACATTATAACCAGAATTTTGTAGCAAAGCACCATTAGTAGTAGCTTGCATTTGATTTGTTTGGTTTTTATACTGTTCAAAGTGCTTCCAGACATATTACCTTACTTGAGTTTCATGAGCCTATGTGAGGTAGGCATGACAGGTACAAATCACTCCCATTTTGGAGAGAACAGGACTGATACACAAATAAGGGGCTGTACAGAGTCATGTGACTAGTTGTGTTGAAGGCAGGAACCCGCGGTCCTGCTCCAGTGCATCTGCCCTCCTACCCTGTGCTCTTGGTGGCTTCACAGCCCGCACTTCATATGCCCCACATAGCCTTTCTTCTACATGAAAACCTTGATCCATCTCCCGGCACTGCATATAAATGGGTTCCACAAAATGTATACACTCACATGTGCAAAGATCAGTGCTATTTGCACACACACACACACGTGCACAAATATCTGCACATACCCACACACATATGGGTGTTGAGAGGTGAACATTCAAAACTCATCTTAAGCTGCCAGTTGCTCAGAGAAAGTGAGAGACAACGCCCCATCAACATTTTCACATGTTTGCATGTTCCGGGCTTTCTGAACAGAGAGTATGCTGGTAACCTGGGTTAAAGGATGATTGAATGGTTAAACATACCTTGGAAGTTAGAGGTAATGAAATTGCTCTGGGGAAATTTAAAGGCTTTTTCCTTCTGAAGCCATTTGCCTACATTCTACTGATAATAATAGATCTAGAGACCTGCCCCAGAGAGAATTCTCCAGAAAGAATTTGTTTGTATTTCTGGCTGGGCGTGGTGGCTCACACCTGTAATCCCAGCACTTTGGGAGGCCTTAGGTGGGCGGATCACCTGAGGTCAGGAGTTCGAGACCAGCCTGACCAACATGGCGAAACCCCGTCTCTACTAAAAATACAAAATTAGCCGGGTGTGGTGGCCCATGCCTGTAATCCCAGTGGCAGAATTGCTTGAACCCAGGAGGCAGAGGTTACAGTGAGTCGAGATCACGCCATTGCACTCCAGCCCAGGCAACAAGAGCAAAACTCCGTCACACAAAAAATGAATTTGTTTATATTCCTGAGCAAAGATCTCTCCCTCTTCCTCATATAAGCTCTGAGTTTCCTAATGCTGGGAATCCTCTCTTGTAGTGTAAGCTTCACTGCCCAGGCAGGTAAACATCTGGCCCTCAGTCATTGTCTCATGAGGAATTGGGGTATAGAGAAAAGGCATTACTAAGATGCACTGTGCATAAATAAAAGTTCTCTTCTCTGATCCAGAGATCTTATATCAGGATAGACAAATAAACACAAAGATATAAAAACTTAAAAAAAATTATCTGCCCTAAACTACTATTGTCTGTTTTATGAGTTGTGTGCACCAATGAGTACAATGATATTGTTAATAGCCACATCTATTGAGTGCTTACTCTGCTCCAGGCCTAAGACTAAAGACTGTAGTTTGTCCAATATTGCACAGCTGGCCAGCGGTGGAGCTGAGAATGGGTGCCTTTGCCCAGGGTGGCTGCGTTTGGCTGGCTGCTCCACCATGGAGCAATGCAGCAATGGCTCTTTTGGACAAAGGGCAGGTGAGCAGGCTTCTTAATTGTAGGCAAGGGTGCTGAGTCACAGATGGAGGAAAACTGCGGAAGGGAGAGCTTTCTCTGTGGGGCATAATTTCCCCACTGGCAAAGCTGATGGCTCTTACCATTTTCTTGCCATGGGGTTCCCTGTGATGAGACTAATTACTATCTCAACCCTCCATTTCCCAGCACCATGAACCTGCCAAGCCTGCCAGCTGGTCTTCTGTGCATTCCTGGATGCTCCAGGCCATTCACAGGTCGAAGTCCCATTAGCAAGAGTGACACACGGAGCTGGTCCCCAGCATCGGGCCCCAGTATGGGACCTCAGCCTAGCCTTGGGGTGGGTGAGTGAAGTGTGACATAGAAAGGAGATTGAATGAGGCGACCTCCCCTCCTTGCATTTCTCCACTCTTTTCTTTTCTCCTCCTCCCAACGCCAGCAGAGGAAATGCCTCCTGGAACTGAACTCAGCAAGCATGCGCTGAGCCCACGGCCCTGTGCTGAGCAGTCACTCTCCTCAGCACAGGTAGCACTCGGTCTTGCCTCTGCATTTGCCCTTGCTGCGCTCTCCCTGGAATGCTTCCCCCCTTTCTCTACTCTATCCCGAATTGTGCAGGCCCCTCTCAAGTCTTTAACACCTAAGTGAAGCTCTTCTTTCTCTGAATTCTCTAGCAATTGACCTCTGGCCCAGTGTTCAACCAAGGTTGAACTTCACAATCTAGATTCCATTCAGCTCTTCAATCTGTCCCGCATTTATTTATTTATTTATTATTTTATTTTTTTATTGTACTTTAGGTTCTGGGGCACATGTGCAGATCATGCAGGATCGTTGCATAAGTACAAACATGGCAAGGTGGTTTGCTGCCTTCCTCCCCCCATCACCTATGCTGGTATTTCTCCCCACGTTATCCCTCCCCACTCTCACCACACATCTACAATCATCTGATCTTTGACAAAACTGTCCCGTATTTATGAAGTGCCCAGTCGGTGTTGTGCTGGTGTTGATGATAGGGCGGGAAGTAAAACTCAGTCCCTGCCTCCTGGAGTTTGCGATCTAGCAGGGAAGACAGATTAAACACAGAACTGCAAGTATGATGGATGAGTGTTAAGGCGGGGAAAGTAAAGACGCCTTGGGTGCAGAGAACAAAGGAACTTCTAATCCAAGAGGTCAAGGAACATCTGCCTGATTACAATTTTTTTTTACACTTTAGTCATTTAGAGAATGTAAATCTTGTCTTCTCTACAAACTGCATTGACTTCAAGTCCAAGAACCATGCCTAATTTAGCCCTGATGTTTTCATAAGTGTGAATCCATGAGAAATCATTAATCCATGAGAAATCATTAGGAAACCCTGGCTACATCGAACAACACCAACGTTAGCAGTGTCTGTAAGGGATCTGCCACCCTCTTCCTTGGCTAACACGTTCATCCCCACATCCTTCTTGCATCAAAAGTAGATTTTTGGATTGCATCAAAAGTAGAATTTAGGAGAGAAAATACATGTTTCTTTAAATGTTGTGCCCCAATTCTTCTTTCCTGCTTCCTAACTTAGTATCCTCTCTTTGAGCTGCCTGGGGATAGGTCTGGTAGTGATCCTAACTCCAAATAAATGTGGGTATGGAGCCTGCATGGGCCTGAATGAAGGTCACCCAACAGAAAACAGCCAGGACCCTAAATCCACCAGCCTGGTTGGGAGACAGAAATGCAACCTTTCTTCCTGAGAAATTCCATGATTAATTCACTTACATAAAATAAATTTCCATCAACATTTATGAAAATCATACCATGCTCTAGGAAGTGTGCAGTCACCGGGTGGGCACACAGGTGCCTGGGATGTGGTGAGCCCCTCAAGGGGCCTGCAGGGAAGTCAGGAAGCTGATCTACTCAGAAAAAATAATGCAGATGGCAGTTCCTGGCGAGTGGTTGTCCTTGAGGTGCCAGGTGCTAGGGGCTTTGTATTCCTTGGTTTCCTTCTACCACAACCCTCCAGGTAAGGCATTAGTGCTCCTGATTTTAGGATGAGGAAACTGAAACAGATTTTAACTTGTCCAAGGTTGTAGTAGGTGCTATGATCTGAATATCTCTGCTACATTTATATATTGAAACCCAACCTCCAAGGCAAAGGTACCAGGAGACGGGAGGTGATTAGGTCCCGAGGGCAAAATCCTCAAGAATGAGATTAGTGCCCTTATAAAAGAAGCCTGAGAGAAGAAGACCCCTCACCCCTTCCACCTACCATGTGAGGCGTGAGAAGACGCCCTCTATGAACTAGGAAGCAGGCTCTCCCCAGCCTCCAGAACTGTGAGAAATATGTTTCTGATCCACCAGTCTATGGCGTTCTGTTACAGCAGCCCGAGCAGAGTAGCACGACAGGCTACCGCGGGACCACATGAGCGGCCAGTGCAGGGCCAGGGTACCAGCCCTGCTGCTTTGTTTAGTTTTGAGGTCTGTGTTTATATTTTCTCTTCATTAGCTCATGCTGCACGCAAGTCAAAATGCATTTGTTTTGTTTTTGTTTTTTGGATTCAGAATGATCCTTAAAGATCAACTAGTCCAGCATTTCCTAGGTGTTATTCTGTAGGACAAGATCGTCTGTTAAAATGCATATGTGTCATATGTCTGTATGTGTATATGTATGTGCATGCGTGTGCGTGCGTGTGTGTGTGTGCGCGCACGCGCGCGCATGCATGGTTTTAAAAGCTAGGAAAGGTTGCAAATCATATCCCCTCTTGGTGGCTCACAGCTGCCATACTGAAGGCTCTGAGAAGTCTTGTGGTAGGTAAGCCTGTTTAAACCAGTGTTTCCAAAATTTATTTAACCATGCTATGCTCTTTAGAAAGCCCCTGAGGTGATTTCAAGGAATTCTCCCTCAGAATAGGCTGATTGATAGTCCCGTTCCATCATTTTACAGGAGAGAAGAGCAAGGCCAGAAAGGGTTTGAGATCCCAGAGAGACAGGAGTCAAAGCTGGGCTGGCACGTGGCTCTTCCCGTGCCCCCCACCCCACAGACTGAGCAGCGCTGCAAAGGGCGTGCAGCTCCGGACAGCCACAGAGGCCAGTATGAATGAACACATGGAGTCAGGCAAGCAGCCGTCAGGTTTGGAGAAAGGTGAATAGCCTGGTTTGACCTCTGTGTAAAGTGCCTGAGGAGCTAGGAAGATGATACAGCCCTGGGGGATGGCATGGGGGCCAAAATGCAGGACAGAGGCAAAAAGGGCACTGCGAGTCAGATGGGGCACCTCCCATCGCAGAGGTGAGGAGGCCAAGGCGGAGAGCAGGAGGCACCCAGCCCATGTCACATCGCCCGCCTTAGCAGGCCCTACAGTTGTTACATTAATGACAATATACTGATTTTAAGTTCTTGTAATAATTTGCTACTTTTTAACAATTTTATTGATAAATAATTCACATACCTACAATTCACCCATTTAAAGTGTACAATTCAGTGGCTTTTAGTATATTCACAGATATGCGCCACAACCACCTCAAAAAGAGGCCCTGCATCCTTCAGCTGTCACTTCCCTAACCCCATACACCCCAGCCCTAAGCAACCACGAATCTGCCTTCCCGCTCTGCAGCAGATCTCCTTGGTCTAAATGTCTTTTACTAATGGAATCCTACCACCTGTTGTCTTTTGTGACTGGCTTCTTTCACTTAGCATGATGAAGGTTTATCCATGTTGGAGCAGGGATCGGTGCTTCATTCCCTTTAACAGCTGGATAACACTCCACTGTACCTCCTGTTGATCCATTCATCACCTTTTGGCTCTTACCAATGATGCTGCTGTAAATATTCATGTACAAGTTTTTGTTTGTTTGTTTGTTTTCGAGACAGAATCTCACTCTGTCACCCAGGCCAGAGTGCAATGGTGCAATCTCAGCTCACTGCAACCTCTGCCTCCCAGGTTCAAGCAATTCTCCTGCCTCAGACTCCAGAGTAGCTGGGATTACAGGCATGCACACCATGCCCAGCTAATTTTTGTATTTTTAGTAGAGACAAGGTTTCACCATGTTGGCCAGGCTGGTTTCAAATGCTTGACCTAAGGTGATCCACCCACCTCAACCTCCCAAAGTGCTGGGATTCACCAGACCTGGCCCTATTCACGGACAGATTTTTATGTGGACATATGTTTCATTTATCTTGGGCATATATCGTGGGTGGAATTGCAGGGCTGTATGGGAACTGTACATTGAACATTTTGAGGAACTGTCTGAGGAACGAGGCTGTTTCCAAAGCAGCTACACCCCTTTGCATTCCCACCAGCAGGGTCTACAGGTTCCAGCTTCTCCATATCCTCACCAACATTTGTTATCATCTGCCTTTGTGATATTCGCCATCCTAGGGGTTGTGAAGTAGTACCTAATGGTGGTCTTGATTTACATTTTCTTGACGGCTAACGACGTCGATCATCTCTTGATGCACTTATTGGCTATCACCTTCACTTACTTCATGGGCTTTCAGTAAGGAAGCACCGTGGGCAATCTGGGCTGGCTGGCCAGCCACCTGGCTTGAGGCATGCACACAGTGAGCAATGCCCCCGCCTCTCTTGTGCAGGTGACTGCCCTGTGCACAGGAGGCAGGCACTGCCCAGAGAAGCTCCCGGCCACCACAGGGAAGCAAGCAGTCCCAGCATGGCAGATAAAAAGGTTTTGAAATAGGAGGTGGTTCATTCTGAGCCTAGCTGTTTGCTCAGCCAATTCCAAAGGAATCTACCTATATCTTTTAGTCTGACAGGTAATACACTGACTCCTCATTCTGGATCCTTGAAACCTTGTTAAAGACAATCTAGTGGCAGAAAGAGTGACACCCTGGATCCTGATAGGAGCCGTCAGCCTATCTGATCTGCACTTTGTCTGAAAAAGGAGAGGGAAATTTCCTGGAACGGATGCTGCCTCCTGAATGTCAGGGAAACACCAGCAAAGAGGCATCCAGGAGCCTGGGTGTTTGCTGGGGCTTCTGGGGGGAGCGGGTCTCTGCTCATGCCCAGCTATCCTCTCAGAGCTTCACACTGTGGCTACACAGAGAAAGTGCCTGTCATGAAACCGCCTGGGCATCATCTGGCAGTGCTGCATTCTGACCAAAGTCAGTCGTGAGAGGAGGTATAGCATGAAGGTCTAGCTGCTGCTTTCTCTGTGTGCGGATATCATGAGCCCATACGGAAGCTGTTGGCTTGAGTTGCCAGGGTTAACCCAAACCTCAGTGCTCTTGATTTGCATTCTCTTGGGCACATATTGATGACAGAAAGTGGGTGTGCAAGGAGAGGGAGCATCCCCACCTGACTCCACAGTGGAGGGGACTGGCTTCTAACCGGAGCACAGCTACGTGGGGAGAGACTAGGGGAGTGGAGGACTTGTTATGCCATGGAGATCTTCAAAATGATACTTCATTTGAAGAAAAAGAAGACACAGGAAGCTATAAGAACTGTTGGATACTGCTTAAAGCAAGCCGTTAAATGGAAGAGGAATCAGATTTTGGGTGTATGTGACATTAAGAAGCAGAACTAGGATCGATTCCTAGAAGTTTCATTGACTTAGTTTGAATTCACTTTAAGTAAGAACTTTAATGGTATGAATAATCAGAAAACAGAACTGACTGCTTCATAAGGTGATGAGTTCCCTGACACTAGAGGTATTCATGTAGAGTGTGGGTAATTGTTTATAGGGGATGATATAAAGGGCATTCAGATGTTTGGAAGAGGGCCTGATAGATTCTCAAAAAACCTCCAACTTTGAAATTATCTTACAGATTGAACTATATGAAATTCTTGTCTAGCCAGTTTTGCCTTTTTATTATGAGACTACTCCAGTCAATTCTTAATCATTTGCACTAAAGTAGGGTCATAAAATGCATAAAATCCAAACTACTATAATAGCAATTCGTCAAATGCACTGATCTTATAGTGTGTCTGGTTTGGGAGCATTTCATGATGCTTTATTTAAACTCATGGTTTAGAAACATTTCTTACTCTGTTGGATCTGTGCTGTGGACTGTATTACAAGAGACAGACAACTCGCTATTGGCAAGACCTGCTGGTGTTTCCGGCAACTAAACCATGTGGCTTAGAATCTGAGATGGATCTGTTGGGGGCTGAAATATGAGCTAAGGGGAACGTCTCTGTTAGGGAAGGATCTATGCCAAGGGACCACTGAAAAACATGAGGCAGATTACATTAGAGGCCACCCTGCAAATAAGTCTTGCTGGATTGGAACCTGTGAAATTTTTCAAACCCTATAGGAGGGGAAGGTGGAGCTTAAAACCCAAGGCCCACAACCATCTCCTTCCCAGATGTTATCCTGGACTTGGGTCAGGGTCCCTTAGTGAACAGCAGCAATCCAGTTGCACAGCTTTCCAATGCAAAGGCCTACTGCATCGATGGGTAGAATAGAAAATAGAAAAGCAATGTACACACACACAGCTTTGAGCCGCTGGTGATTTTTGAAATGGAAATGAACTTAATCCATAAAAATAACAAAAAAAAAACCTCAGACTAAAAAAATAGTATATCAACATAAAGAGCAAGTTTTGATTGACAAGGATGCATTTCCTCCCTCATTATCCAGCCTTGCTGCATCTTTGGCATGGCACAGGGAGGCTGAATCATGCAGTGGTTAAGAGAGTTGGCTCTGGAGTCAGAATTCCTGAGCACCAATCATGGCCCTGTCACTTACTAGCTGTGTGACCTATAGAAAGTTACTTTACTTCTCTGTGACTAAGTTGTCACAGTTATAAAAAACATGAGCATGATAATAGTCGTATCTAACTCAAGGGGTATTGTGAGATTGTAAACATTTAGAATGATGCCTATTATAGAGCAAATGCTCAATAAATGTTATTTCTTATTGTTATAGACTTCATAACAGTGAATTTTCTCAAGACAGAACATCAAATCCCAGGTGGCATGGAGAGGCAAAGTGGGATGGTGAAGGTGGGATTTTTTTGGTAATTTCAGTGAGAAAGGTGTAAAATCAAGCTATTTGATCAGAGCTCCAGCTTTTAACATATAGTGCTCACTAGAATCATATGATGAGCTTTTTAAACAAATTAATACTGGCTCTACCCAGACCAACTAAATAATATCTTAGGAGTAAAGCACAAGCCACCATATTTTGCAAAAGCTCCCCAGGTGATTGTCATGTGTGGTCAGCGCTGAGAATCACAAGACTAGATTCTTGCTTAACGTATGGTTCAGGGATCAGCAGTGTGGAGAATTCCTGGGAATATGTCGGATCTACAGAATCTCAGGCCCCTCCTTACCTGACAAAGACTTCCCAAATCAGAATCTGCAAACATCAATCTGCATATGGGTCAGGATCCAGGAAGGTCCCCCAGTGACCCATATGCAGACTGATGTTTGAGGAGCACTGAGTTAGATGATTTCCAAAGTCACTTCTTGCTCTAAAGTAGGTGTAAAAGAAATGCTAATTGAGATAATGAGAACAGCCAATGTCCCAGAAGAGTCCCAGGCAGAGAGGCTTTCAGAACCTGGACCAGCAGAGATGCTGTTGGAGCCAAAGGCTGATGTTTCCCCAGGCATGGAAATCTTGACAAGAGCACACCTGTGCTCACAGGCCAAGGGTAATTAATTAGCAGGGTGCCCCTGGCACTCAAGCTTTGGTGCAAATGAAAAGCAGTGATGGGAAGTGACATAGATTGATAGCGTCCAGAGAAACATGGAGTATGGAGATAAGATAACGTTATTTTCCTGAGATTTTAATGAACCTAGATATTGATGGAATTACAATGCTATGGATGGTTCTTATGAGTCATTCACATTTGGAACTGGCAGCTCCAAGAGGGTGTGCCCCCCACTTACATAGGAACCTTAGCTTCTACTTACTGTCTCTCTATCCACTGTCCTCTTTCCCTTTGAGCCACTAGAGCATGGCTTCACACTCCTACCAACCCCCATTATTCCTGTCTTCTTCATCCTTCAAATTCACCTCCTCTTCACCCGAGTCCTATATCACCAAATCACTACCTCCTTCTTGTGCTATTAAGCAAGGCACTTTTCTGTGTGTAGTGGATGTCGGCCCCATGGATAACCACCATACAAAAAAGTATTGAACATTCAAAACCAAGCCCAGTGTCAATGTCTCTTGACTCTACCTATTAATTATGTAAATTGGAAGTCACTAGACCTGATGAAAAACTACAATAAACAAAGGATTAGTCAGCTTCCAGAAATTGACAACCTGGCTGAAGAAGTCCAGAGGACGAAACCAGTCTCCTTTGTGCAGGGATTTGTCCTCCATAGTTTTTATGGTGAAATATAAATTTCAATATTTCAATACAACATAAAACTTACCATTTAAACCATTTAAAAATGTATTTGTTCTGTGGCATTCAGTACATTCACATTGTTGTGCAATCATCAGCACCACCATCTCCAAAACATTTTCACCTTCCCAAACAGAATCGGTAGCCAACTAATGACTTTCCAACCCCCTTTCTCCTGGCCCCATTCAATGAAAGTAGAAATCATTATTCTACTTTCTTTATGAATTGGACTTCTCTCGGTACCTCCTGTAAGTGGAATCACAGGATATTTGTTCTTTTGTGTCTAGCTTATTTCACTTAGCATAAGGTCCTCAAGGTTCCTCCATGTTGAAGCATGTGCCAGAATTTCTTTCTGGTTTCTACCCAACGTCTTGCCACTCTGGCAGGCAATGAAAAGTCATTTATGTAGACAAGGGCTTCCTACATTGTGGAGAGCGGACATAGGGAGGCATGCACATTGTCTCTGCTTCATCAACAACAGCAATCAACACAAGAAAAGGAATCATCACGGAGGAAGGCCTTCCGCTATGAATGGAATCGGAAAAGGCTGAGGAGGAGTGGAGTCCATCACTAGGGGGTGGGACCAAAGACCTAGAGGTGGACAGGGGGCTGAGGACTCTGTGTGTGTGTGTTTCCACCTCCTAAAGCAAGCTTAGCTTTCTAAATTTTACCATTGTAATCAAGCCCATAAGGCTGCCTCTGGTAGCACCATTTGCTCTAGAGCCCTGGCTTGCAGAATGTGCTCCATCACCACAGGCTGTTCTCAGCCTTCCCGTGGACTGTTGTCAATGTGTTTGCAGCTGGGTCATTGCTAAGCCCAGCAAACCAAAGCACAGCTCAGGACATAGCTACAGCCTCAGACTTCAGGGAGCTCACATCTCAGGAGGGAGCGAAAGTGGAGAGTGTGCTCTTTCACTTAGCATCTCAGAAGAGAATGTCAGAGCCGGAAGGAACTTCAGTGGTGCTGTGCCCTCATTTTGATCTAAAGAAACTGAGCCCCAGAAGGATGCTATAACTAGCCCAAAGTCTCACAATGGAGCTAAGACAAGAATTCAGGTATCTGCTGTTTCTCCAAGACTCTTTCTAAGTCCATGATCACTTCAAAAACAGTGAATTCTCCTCCCCATCTATCCACCCTCCAGGCCTTCAATACCCACCTATCCAGGGGCTGATGGTTAGAGAACCCATTTCAAAATCATCCCTTGATGTCCCCTGTGTCATCACTCCCTAGAAGTCCCACTCTCTCCATGAAGGTCTAGGGTGTGCATCTTCCCTTGCCCTTCAAGACACCTCTACATTTTATTCTGATTGCTTACTTTTTCAGCAAAACTGCTGTGAGGCTTTGGGCAAGCCTCTGTGGAGTGAAATGCCAACTAAAATGAGAAAGGATTAAGCAAAGAGAACCTTACCATACAGAGCTTGAATTACCTTTGCCGCCTGAGAAGCCAGCCTCAGCCCCCACCCTGCACTTCTCTTTATACACCTTTGTTTCCAGGGCCCACCTCAACTGCTCTCTGATTTCCATAAAATGACTGAAATGCTCTGAAAGGGACAGTTTAAGATTTGAAACCACTACTATATTGATTCAGGCAAGTTCTTAACTTAGGAATTTTGGACTGATCTGGGCAAAAATGTTAGAAAGTTCCAACACACTGACTTTAATCTCATTAGCACAAATTCAGCTGACAGGCACTGAGCCACCCTGGGGGAGCAAGGGCCTGAGATGTGCAGACACTTACAAGGGGCAATTTCCTTCACACCTGGAGATGAGAAATCACAGTTGTCAGCCCTTGCTTTGAAAGACAGGAAGATTGGTGATAAAGTCAGAGTTGCCCCCAAGAGGCTCGGTAGGAATAAGGACACATTCCATTCCCTCCCAGGGAGGGAGGAGCAGGGGATGGAAATCTCTAGGAGAGGAGCACAAAAAAGAAGGAGCCACAGAGTGAGCCTCTCACAAGAGAGGATGGGGATTAAAGCCACCAAAACCCATCAGCTGCCTCTCTGCTTTGCATTTTAAAAGCACCCGTTGCAAGCATTGGCCACATCCGCTCTCCTCATCAGCGGAAAGCAGAAACTATTTAGAAGCTCCTCACCTGTCCTCCTGAGTTGAATCAGTGTTGCGCTTGCTTGTTATTTTCATGTATTTCAATGGCTCCCAGAGCAACAGTTCCAAGAATTTGAACCTGGAATATTTCCGCTAACATAGAATGACCAAATCTGTATTTTGTCTAGTAAAGATGTTAAAACAAAATGAAAAGAGAAAACAAATAAACATCAAGTAACTGCTATTGTCACCATGGTTTTTAAAGGGGGCATTTTAATACCAAATAAATAAATGAAGCTCTTTACCCAGCTCTTCCTTTTCCGATTTAGACACGGTCTTTAGCTGTGGGCCCAGAGATAAGGCCCTAATGCTACTGGACAAAGAGAAGCTCCGTTTCTGACTCCATTTCCCGCCACCGTCCCTGACCTGTGCCCCTCCCCTAAAAGACATCGTTTAGCTCATCTCAATACACCAGGAGGTACTGCATCTTCTCACGCTGTGTGTAAGGTTTGTTCTTGGGTTCTTGCTGCGTTTAAAAGGAAGAAACTGAGACCGACACAAGAAGATCCAATATGAAGGAATTTATTCAGGCTTCCGGGCTAGGTTCTGCGGTCTAACAGCAGGGGCCGGAGAAGTCGTACGGACTCCTCTCAGACGTGAGGTTTCATAGGGAGTGAAGGAGCTCGATTGGTTGTGGGAGAGCAGGACTACTATTGGATAAGGTTACAAGCCTTTGTTTGCATACAGGACTTGGCTGCTATTGGTTAGAATTACTCGGCTGCTATTGGCTAGAAAGACTTAGCTACTATTGGCTAGAATCACAAGACCCTGCTTGCATACTGGGTTCTTTAAGGGAAAGCCAGGCTGTGTGAGAAAGGGAGAAGGAAACATGCCCGAGCATGTCCGAGCTTTCGGAAACAAGAGGGGGATGGGGTGTGTGTCCAAGCTCCCGGCGAGGCAACCGGCCTTACACTGTGCACACTGCGCAAGGCTCACTCCTGCGTCTCCCTGGGAACCCTTGCTCCCCCTTGAGCTTGCTCCTCCTTGAGCTGGCAGAAGCCTTCTCCTCTCCACAAAGGGGATCACCCTCCCCCATGCCGTGGGAATAGAATTCATCATATTACATTGCAATTGGTTACATTTACATGTCTCCTTCTTTCCTTCCGCAAACTCCATGAGGGCAGAGGGATGATGCCCTCACCCTTACAGACCTAGGCAACCTGAAGAAAACCCTCTCCCCAGAGGTGCTCAGCCACCCAGGGAGGAGCGGGTGACCCACACAGCATCCCCTCAATTTACAAAGCATATGCTCAGGACTGTGCTGGCATCACTCAGGCAACACCAAAGTAGACGAGGTCCTTGCCCTTGGGGAGTTTACTTTTAGGGAATTTGTTTAAGTCAACCAGAAGTCAGTGAGACAATAAAAACCATTTGGAAGCAGTGTGAGTCAACCAGGGTCATAATAGCCGAGGGAATTTAAATGGAAGGGAAATTATCTCAGGGTGGGGCTCGCCAGAGGTGGTTTCATGGAAGAGTTGAGTTTTCATCTAGGCCTTGAAAGAATTCAAATTGGCAGAAGAAAGCAAAGATAAATCAAGGAAGGTAAGGAGTGGGAGTGAAGGCTTGAAGGAATTACAAAGTGGCAAAAACAAGCTGGGCACCAGGGTTAGAACCATGCTGTAAGAACTAAGGAAATCAGCAGGGGAGCCCTCAGTGGGAGACAGGTTGGGAAGATAAACTTTAACTGAATGCCATGCAGAGTAGTAGAATTTTATTGCTGGAAAGATTAGGCATCTCCAATCCAATCCACCCATTTTACAGATGAGAAAACTGAGGCACAGGGAGAGTGACTTCCCAGGGCAGTAGGAGCAGCAGCAGCAAAGATAAAAGCAATGGCAGACATCTGCAGGACCCTTCCAACATGTCGGGCATTGCACTAAGCACTTTATGTGCACATCTCATCCAATTCTTACAACAACCCTAGGAGGTAGGCACTAGGTATAACCCCATTTTGCAGATAAGAAAGCTGAGAAGGCAAGCAGCTGGCTCAGGGTCACAAGGTAACATGGGCAAGCAACAGAGTCAGCACTTTGGAATTGCTCGCACAGGGTGCCAGTGCTCCTGGAGAGAAGGTAGGATTTGAAATCAAAAGACATGCATTCAAATGCTGGCTCCACCTCCACAGTCATATGACCTCCGGTGAGTTACCTAACCTTACTGACCTTCTGTTTCCTCATCAGTACAAAGGAGATAATAATTTCTACCCCACAGGATTTCTGTGGGGATTAAGAAAGCTTAGAAGTGTCAAGTTCTTGGCACGTAGTATGTGCTCAGTAAACATTACGCCCATCCCCTCCCCTTCCCACCATCTCCTTCCTTCCATTAGCCTCAATGCCACCTCTATGGTCCTGCAGCTGCAACTCCCCACCCCTGTCCCACAGATGCAGGCTTCCTCTGTCCCTGGACACTGGTCTTCAGGCTGAGGTGTCCTGCCTTGGAGGTAACTGCATGGTCGGTGGGAGAGGAGGGGAGGAGGAAGAATCTGGTTTTTCTCATAGCTCATTTTGTCCTAATGATACTACTAGCATGGGAGGGAGAACAGATCTGCTGCCCTACTTGGAGTGAGGTGTTTGAAACCCCACAGTGAACCAGCGGAAAGACACAAGTGAACCCTTGTCATGGAGTGACCTCTGGCTCTTTGGTTTCTTGAGTTCGTTGTTTCCTTTCTACCTTCTTTACTAAAACTCTCCAACACAGTGAATTGTCATGCTGCTTAACTGTTCAACTGGGAACCTCCAAAAACATGCATAGAGAGACAGTTGGTAGGGACTGAACAACAGTAACAAGAACATTGCTCAAACTTGGTTGTCTGCAATGGAGAGAGATGCAGAATTTTCATGCCTGGCTAAGAGATGTGGTGGGATGAATATTTCTCCTTGTCAATTTTAAGTGTTTAGAAAATTTAACAGCTTCTTGGCCTCTTGAATGGGGTTCTGCCTGGTTGCAAACCACCAGCCAACTCCTCAAGTGTTAGCAAGCTTGAACACATCTGTGAAATTAGTGTTTGGGGGCTACTGAATTGAATTAACCATGTTTTCAAGTCACTCTGGAGAAAAGGTCATTTTAGGTGAACCATGAGTTAATCAGGCTGCATATTGTAGATTGTTTCCGTTGGAGTTAATGCAGGTGATGGATGACTTGGGACAGACACTAGGGGTGGGACCTGACATTTTTAAAGTATCCAGTGTGTGCAAGGCACTGTACCAGCGGTTCATGGGTGCTGTCCTGCTCAATCATTCCAACAGCCCTACGAAGTGATGAAACCAATGCTCACAGTTAGCCAGTCATGGGTTTCAATACAGCCCCACTTTCTAGTTATGTAACTGAGGGGCATTATTTAACTTCTCTCAGTCCTAATTGCCACAGCTGAAAAGGACTCACCTCTAGAGGAGCTCAGAAGGCTGAAAGAGATTGTGTGTGAAAGAACATGCCAGCTCCTGGCTCAGGGCTGGTGGTCCTAAGCAGCTGGCTATGACTGAGAGCTGGGGAGGTTAAAGGGTTTCAGGAGACCGTGGGCTCACCGAACCTCAAAGCTCAGGAAGGCTTCGATTTTGTCTTGTTACATCTAAGTGCATTTTTTACTCTCTTGAAAATGAGGGTGAATATTTTGGTTGATTCTGGAGTGCTTTTGGAAAGTGTGAGATAGCCCCGGCATAGAAGTCAGGAGTCCTGGACTGTCTCATGCAGGTTTCAGGCCCTCAGTTTCCCACATCTGTAAAATGATACCACTGGACGTGACTATCTCCAAACTTCCTCCTGCTCTGTGAGTCCCCAGCACTCAGAACCTTCTGCTGCAAAACACAAACCATTCCAGCTTTTCAAATGTGACAGGCAGCTTGGGAGGTACAAGAAAAATAACTCTCAAATAATTTCAAAACAAAACAAAGCAGGCTACACTCACTGCCGCTGGATTGGATACGCTTTCCATTTCTTGCCCTGTTCACCTGCACAAGGAACAAAAACAAGATTATTATTTTTTTAATAACACACACATTGTCTTTCTACCCGGCTTTTCATTTGGGCCCTGTGCCAGCCATGTGGATAAAATCTTTCAGGAACTTTTATAATGTCACATACTTATACAAATTGACCAAGTGTTTATAGCAACAGGCACCACAACAGGTTTCAATTAGTGAAAAGCAGCCAGGCAACTTAAGCAGCTTTGAGCACTGTGGATGCAGGAGCAAAGCTCTGGGCCTGGGAGGGAGGGGTAGATCTGATGAAAGGACAGATTCTGGAGCACTAGGTTTCATGGCTGCTGCCTGGTTGTACCACACTGGTCAAAACCACTCCAGCTCTTGAACCTGGGTTTCCTATTTTGTCCAGCAACAGGGTATGGCAGTCCCATTGCAATGGATTTCAGAGGGCATGACTGTCCCATTTCATCGGTCATACACTGGGTTGGCTGCCTATCGATCCAATTCCACCCTCCATCATATAGACTCCAGAGGGGAGGCCATGCCTAAGCAGCCCCTCCAGTATGAAGCCCTGTGTGGAATCAGCCTACAAGCCACAGGCTCTTGTGTGCGGTGATCAGGAGTGGAACTTTTAAGGTTAGACAGACCTGGGTACAAGATTTGAGTTCATGGCCCAACTCCACCACTCACTAGCTGTAAGACTGGGCAAAACACTTACCTTCCTGGAATCTCATTTTCCTTATTTGTGAAAGAGAAATAGCCAGACATGGGTATTAACCAGTCTCACTTTCCAGCTATGGGTAATGCTATCCATCTCATTAGTTGCCTGAGAGTTAAATGTTATTAAGTGTTTATTTCTGATGTAGTAAGCATTTGATCAATGGGCATCATCATCATCTCATCATCATCATCATCTAGGACATTTCCCAAGCTGTATTTTGGGGGAGGTATTAACAGGTAATATTTGAACAAGTAATTAATTTCTGTGGTCAAATTAATTATGAAAGTACTAACTAATTAAGGAGCACAGGTAGACAAGCTTCCTTCCTGCAAGACTTCTCAGAGCCTAATGAGAGCTATGCTTTCCGAAAGGCAGTCACAATGCTTGTTGTTTCTCAAACCAATTTGTTCTTAGAACCTCCTTTAGTCGTGGGCCATTTTGGGGACTAGGGATCCATGAAAATACCTTCGCTAAATCTTAACCAAGGCCTAGTACCAGGGAAAAGGAATCTCGAAGAAGTATGTAGTGAGAGGTGAAGAGCAGGACATTTGAGAGAGGAGCAAAAATAGACCATGAAGAGAAGCGGGCTGGACACGGCCAGTGAGTGCTGAGAAGCTGCCAAACACCCCATAAGCATGCATGTCCAGCATTGTCCCACTTCTGAACAGCTCTGCTTTACATCAGCACTTCTTGGGTCTCTAGAGAAGCCTTCTGGGGAGCCGGGGCAGGCCTTACGATCCCCATTTCACAGATGACCACAGTCAGGTGCTGACATGCCAGGACCACAGAATCAGAAGGTGGTGCCTCTGAAATGACAGCTTATTTTCCCAATGTCACATTCTAGAGTTTTCTGTGTGAGTGAGAGGAAGGTTGATCTAGATTCTAGTTTGTGGGTCATTTGAACCTTACTTAGCCTGAGCTAGTTAGGTAATTCTGATCAATTCTGGCTTATTTTTGGCTTTAGGTGTTACCAAATTGTTTTCATTTGTAGCATCTTTCCAACTTTCACATTTGGAACATTGTAAAGATCTGCTCTGTCGAGAAGCATAATTGGAATTTTACCAGACAAATGTTTAAATGAGGTTCCTTATCTTTAAAGCTCAGTGGCCTTGGGTTTACTCTCCCAGGCTGAGGTGGCCCTCCTAGCGCCCTATGACTTCACCACAGAAATTGCTGAGGTCTGCATGTTCCCTTCACAGTCCTTTGGGATAAGGAAAAATACCAGGGGCTTGTAAATAGTGCAAGAAACAGCACCCCACCCAGTACTCTATTTAGCTTGGATGAAGAATGCACGCAGTGACACTGCAAAGGGCCCCAGCCCAGCGTGGCTCCTACACCTCAACACCTGCTGATTGATGATAGAGCCACATCTATAGTGTGGGTTAGACGTGGTGCTGCATGTGCTATGTGGGGGCTGTTGTTTTTCCCTCTCACACTTGCTGTTTTGCTGAACTAGGGACTCTTCCCTGCTGAGGGGTAGGCAGAAGCAGTAAACATTTTGACCAGGTGGAGGTGATCAGTTAATTAGGGACTGAGTGGGAGTGTGCCTGTCTCACCCAAGCTTCTCAAAGCCAGCTCTGAGCATCTGGGCATGCATGCGGGGAAAGGCCTTTTTCTCCTCTCTCTTTTGATGGCTGGCTTTTTGTTTTTCTTTTTGTTTTTTACAAAGAAAGCAAATTCAAACAAAGCCAAAAGGCTTCGTCTTAAATATAAGATCCTGACAACAGGGACTCTTTCCCTAACTCAGCTTTCCAAGATCAGTTATGAAGCCTTGGTTATGTACCAGCACTGTATATGGAATTCCTGGAAGGAACGGGGGTAGAAGGCAGCCCAGGAGGAGCTCCCAGGCCAGCTGAAGTGACAAGATTCTCAAACCTCGCAGACGAGAGATGACAAGATGAGATAATGTCCTAGGAGGCAGTGTTAGACATCTGCCATTTTTGTCAGCTCTCTGGGTTAGCCACCCTTCCACAAGACAGCAGTCATAGTGGGCTGCCAATCAAATCCTTCTACCCAAAACCCCAGCAGAAGTGTGAAGGAGTGAATTAAGCACTTTTTCTTTTTTTATTGCATTTTAAGTTTTGGGGTACATGTGAAGAACATGCAAGATTGTTGCATAGGTACACACATGGCAGTGTGATTTGCCGCCTTCCTCCCTTTCACCTATATCTGGCATTTCTCCCCATGCTCTCTCTCCCCAGCACCCCACCCGCTGCTGTCCCTCCCCTATTTCCCCTCAACAGACCCCAGTGTGTAGTGCTCCCCTCCCTGTGTCCATGTGTTCTAATTGTTCAACACCCACCTATGAGTGAGAACATGCAGTGTTTGATTTTCTGTTCTTGTGTCAGTTTGCTGAGAATGGTGGTTTCCAGGTTCATCCATGTCCCTACAAAGGACACAAACTCATCATTTTTGATGGCTGCATAATATTCCATGGTGTATATGTGCTACATTTTCCCTGTCCAGTGTATCGTCAATGGGCATTTGGGTTGGTTCCAGGTCTTTGCTATTGTAAACAGTGCTGCCATGAACATTCCTGTGCATGTGTCCTTATAGTAGAATGATTTATAATCCTTTGGATATATACCCAGTAATGGGATTGCTGGGTCAAATGGAACTTCTATTTCTAGGTCCTTGAGGAATCACCACATTGTCTTCCACAATGGTTGAACTAATTTACACTCCCACCAACAGTGTAAAAGTGTTCCTATTTCTCCACATCCTCCCCAGCATCTGTTGTCTCCAGATTTTTTAATGATCGCTGTTCTAACTGGCATGAGATGGTATCTCAATGTAGTTTTGATCTGCATTTCTCTAATGACCAGTGATGATGAGCATTTTTTCATATGCTTTTTGGTCTCATGTATGTCTTCTTTTGTAAAGTGTTTATATCCTTTGCCCACTTTTGAATGGGCTTGTTTTTTTTCTCGTAAATCTGTTTTAGTTCTTTGTAAGTTCTGGATATCAGCCCTTTGTCAGATGGGTAGACTGCAAAAATTTTTTCCCATTCTGTTGGTTGCCAATTCACTCTAATGACTGTTTCTTTTGCTGTGCAGAAGCTGTGGAGTTTGATTAGGTCCCATTTGTCTATTTTGGCTTTTGTTGCCAATGCTTTTGGTGTTTTAGTCATGAAGTACTTGCCTACGCCTATGTCCTGAATGGTTTTGCCTAGATTTTCTTCTAGGGTTTTTATAGTGTTAGGTCTTATGTTTAAGTCTTTAATCCATCTGGAGTTAATTTTAGTGTAAGGTATCAGGAAGGGGTCCAGTTTCTGCCTTCTGCACATGGCTAGCCAGTTTTCCCAACACCATTTATTAAACAGGGAATCCTTTCCCCATTGCTTGTTTTTGTCAGGTTTGTCAAAGATCGGATGGTTGTAGATATGTTGTGTTGCCTCCAAGGCCTCTGTTCTGTTCCATTGGTCTACATCTCTGTTTTGGTACCAGTACCATGCTGCTTTGATTACTGTAGCCTTGTAGTATAGTTAGAAGTCCGGTAGTGTGATGCCTCCCACTTTGTTCTTTTTGCTCAGAATTGACTTGGCTATGCGGGCTCTCTTTTGGTTCCATATGAAGTTTAAGGTGTCTTTTTCCAGTTCTGTGAAGAAGGTCATTGGTAGCTTGATGGGGATAGCGTTGAATCTGTAAATTACTTTGGGCAGTATGGCCATTTTCATGATATTGATTCTTCCTAACCATGAACAATGGAATGTTTCTCCATCTGTTTGTGTCCTCTCTTATTTTTTTGAGCAGTGGCTTGTAGTTCTTGAAGAGGTCCTTTACGTTCCTTGTTAGTTTTATTCCTAGGTATTTTATTCTCTTTGTAGCAGTTGTGAATGGCAGTTTGTTCTTGATTTGGCTCTCTTTAAGTCTGTTATTGGTGTATAGGAATGCTCGTGATTTTTGCACATTGATTTTGTATCCTGAGACTTTGCTGAAGTTGCTTATCAGTTTCAGGAGATTTTGGGCTGAGATGATGGGGTCTTCTAGATATACAATCATGTCGTCTGCAAATAGAGACAATTTGACTTCCTCCTTTCCTATTTGAATACCTTTATTTCTTTTTCTTGCCTGATTGCTCTGGCTAGAACTTCCAATACTATATTGAATAGGAGTGGTGAGAGAGGGCATCCTTGTCTAGTGCCAGATTTCAAAGGGAATGCTTCCAGTTTTTGTCCATTCAGTATGATATTGGCTGTTGGTTTGTCATAAATAGCTTTTATTATTTTGAGATACGTTCTGTCAATACCTAGTTTATTGAGGGTTTTTAGCATAAAGGGCTGTTGAATTTTGTCAAAGGCCTTCTCTGCATCAATTGAGAAAATCATGTGGTTTTTGTCTTTGGTTCTGTTTATGTGGTGAATTATGTTTATAGACTTGTGTATGTTGAACTAGCCTTGCATCCCCGGGATGAATCCTTTTTCTACTAAAGATTCTCATTTGCAGTAAGGTCACAGAGGGTCAGTGATGGTGTCCAATGGTATGTGACCTCTTGTTACTTAGACGTTTGGGGTCATCCTGGTCCTTCAGCTTCCCAAGGCTTGGTTTTTCAATGATCTCTCTTCAATTCTATGAATTACTCAATATCCAGTCCCCTTCCAATATATTCTCTTTTGTTTCAATTAGTCAAGGCATATGTATATGCTTGAAAACAAAGGATGCAAAGAGCTGTGGCCTTGACCCCAGAAACCCTGGTTCTGAGTTAAAATACCAGCTCTGCCACTTGCCTATGTTGTAATGCCCACCTTGGACAAGTCACTCTTTGAGCCTAATCCACAAGTTGGGGATGATAATGGCCACGTGTCTTCCTCTTCAAGATAATAGATACAAAGTGCCTCATGTAAGTATGAAATGTTATCATTGTTACCAGCAATGAATGTTTGTAAGACAGGCACAATTGGAGAGTGGGTAGAGTGATCTTCAGGAAACCAAACGGGTGAGAGAAGAGTCAGTAAGGCAGGGAGGAGCAAAATTGAGCTTGGAGTGCTACAGCTGTACAGGGCATGGCAGGATTCCAGGGCACACAGTGGAGGTCTTGTGCACCAGAAGAATATGTGAGTACAATGGCCCTGTTAGCAATCTTCTGGGTAGAAAGGAGAGAGGAAAGCTTAAGAAGGGAGATCAACTTACAGAAATGTGAGTTACGTGCACATTCTGACCCCTATTCTTCAGCCATAGACTTGAGACAACTCATAAATAAAGCTTGGGGGTATGTTACTGTTGCAATGCATTGATTTGACACTGCCAGCCATTCCAGATTCTGCTACTAGAGTCTAGAAGACCAAGAAAGGGGTTGTGGTAAGAAAGCCTAAGCTAGCTGGAGACAAAAAGTGGAAGGGTAGGCATAAATCAATGGGAGACAATGGAAAAAATGGTGTCACTTGGTAACTTGCAGGTGAGGAGCAGTGTTGGGACAGAAAAGAGGATAACACATTTGTTGACTACCTTCTCTATGTCACCTTTTATGTAATCCACCAATGACCCTGTGAGATAAGCCTTATTATTCCCATCTTATTGATGAAGAAACTGAGGTTCAGAAAATGTTTAATTCCCCAAGACTGCCACATGGCAGAACTGAGCCTTAGGACCAGCTCTATCTGGCTCTGTATTCTTTTCCAAACTGTCACATTAACTTCAAGAAATGAAGGATGTAAGAAATAAAGTAGTGAGGCCCAGAGTTTACCATAGGGACCCCTCAGTGGATCTGCCAATGCCAAAAGATGAGCTAAAATATGTTATCATAAAACTTAGACAGGGGCCAGGCACAGTGGCTCACACCTATAATCCCAGCACTTTGGGAGGCCAAGGCAGGCGGATCACTTGAGCTCAAGAGTTCAAAACCAGCCTGGCCAACGTGGTGAAACCTCATCTCTACAAAATATACAAAAAACTGGCTGAGTGTGGTGGTGCACACCTGTAATCCCAGATACTTGGGAGGATGAGGCACAAGAATCACTCGAACCCGGAAGGTGGAGGTTGCAGTGAGCTGGGATCATGCCACTGCACTCCAGCCTGGGAGACAGAGCAAGACTCCATCTCAAAAAAAAAAAAAAATAGCCCTCAATTTCTGCTAAGAAGCAACAGCTGGAGGTAGGAGCTGTACTTTATTCCTCTGTGCTCCCTGGTACCTTACACTTGTTTATTAAACAGTCCATCCCATTGTTTCCCTGGGATAGCATAATGATTAAGAGCATGGGCTTTCAAGTTGGACAGATCCAGACTTAAATCCTGCCTTCACTGAAAAGTTGATTTTTTATTATACATGGAAATAATTGAAAATGGATCCCTATCTCATACTATCAAAAATGAATTCCAAATGGATTAAGAATCTAAATTTCAGAGCAAAATTTAAAACTTTCAGAAGATATACATATAAGCAAATATCTTTGTGACCTGGGAAAGGGACAGAATTTGTAATTGACATGCAAAAATTACTACTTATAAAATAAAAGATACATAAATTTGATTGTATTAAAACAGAATTGAATGGATTTTTGGAGCAAAGCCAAGATGGCCAGCGGTGATTGGAGGCTGCCATCAAAAAGAACCAAAACAGCATACGAATCCAGCACTGGCAACCGAGGTATCCAGGTTCTGTCATCAGGACTGACTAGGCAGCTGGCGTGACCCACAGAGAGGAAGGAAGAGCAGTGTGGTGCAGCAGGCCACCTGAGAAGCACATGGGGCTGGGGAGCCCCCAGCCACTAGTCAAGGGAGGTGGTGAGTGAGCATGCTACCCAGCCTGAGAAACTGTGCTTTTTCCATGGAACTGTGCAACCCCTGGATCCAAAGATCCCACTCAGGCTGAAGATCCTCTGAGGCCTAGGATCCTAACCTTGGAGCCGCACAGATTCTCAACAGAAACTCAGCTAGAATCTGCTTAAGCCTGCTAAGTTCCCGGTGGGGAGGAGCAGCGACTGCCTGCTCTCTAAGCCATCTGAGCTCCTTGAGGGAGGGGCAGCCAACACTGGACTGCTAGCTGCCTAACACACTAAGCTAGCAGGGCAGGGGGAAAGGGTGGCAGCCATCTCTACAGCTCCAGGCTAGGCTTTTCCCCTGCTGGAGCCAGGGAGGCTGAATGGCTTGGTCCCAAGAGGCATTCCCCACAGCCCAACACACCAGCTGTGGCAGACTGCTCCAAGAGTACCTCTTCAGGCCTGACCCTGACCCAGCCCTCCTCACTGGACGGGGCCTCTGTGCAGGAACTCCAACAACTCTAGCCAGGGGCTCAGGGACAAAACTGTGATCTCCCTGGGCCTGAGCCCCTAGGGATAGGGTTGGCCATAGTTTCTGCAGACCAGCAGACTTAGTGTTCCTTCTCACTTAGTGTTCCTTAGAGGAATATGGGCAGCCCAGACAAGTGGGTTTCCTCCCAGCCCCCACAGAGAACACCCCCCTCCACCAAGGCACGGTCAAAGTGCTTCATTAAATGGGTCCTGCTTCCCATTACACCCAACTGGGTCAGATCCTCCAATAGGGGTTGTCAACACCCTATACAGGAGTGTTCCTACTAGCATCAGGTCGGTGCCCCTTGAGGTCAGAGGTCCCAGGGAAAGGAGCAGGCACCCATCTTTGCTGTTCTCCAGCTTCCTCAAGTGACATCTCCAGGCATGGGAGCAAACCAGATGAATAAGGCCTGAAGTGAACCCACAGCAAACCGCAACAGCCCTACGGAAGAGGGACCTGACCACTGAAAGAAAATCAAACTGAAGGCAACATCATCAACAAAAAAAGTCCCCACAAAAACCTCATGGAAGGGTCAGCAGCCTCAAAGACTGAAACTAGACAAACTCATGAAGATGAGAAAGAATCAACAAGAAAACAAAAGACCAGAGTGCCACTTCTCCAAAGGATCGCAACACCTCTCCAGCAAGGGCACAAAACTGGATGGAGAATGAAATGGACAAATTGACAGGAGTAGCCTTCAGACGGTGGGTAATAACAAACTCTGCTGAGCTAAAGGAGCGTGTTCCAACCAAATGCAAAGAAGCTAAGAATCTTGATAAAAGATAGAGGAGCTACTGACTAGAATAAGCAGTGTAGAGAGGAACATAAACGACCTAGTTGAGCTAGAAAACACAGCACAAGAACGTCCTGAAGCATACAAAAGTATCAATAGCTAAATCAATCAAGCAGAAGAAAGAATATCAGAGTTTGAAGACCATCTTGCTGAAATAAGGCAGGCCAACAAGATTAGAGAAAAAAAGAATGAAAAGGCACAAACAAAACCTCAAAAAAATATGGTACTATATAAGAAGACTGAACTTATGATTGATTGGAGTACCTGAAAGAGATGGACAGAATGGAATCAAGTTAGAAAACACATTTCAGAATATTATCTAGGAGAACTTCCCCAACCTAGCAAGACAGGCCAACATTCGAATTCAGGAAATACAGAGAACACCACTAAGATACTCCACAAGAAGGTCAACTCCAAGACACATAATCATCAGATTCTCCAAGGTTAAAATGAAGGAAAAAAGGTTAATGGCAGCCAGAGAGAAAAGCCAGGTCACCTACAAAAGGAAGCCCATCAGACTAATGGCGAATTCTCAGCAAAAACCCTATAAAACAGAAGAGAGTGGGGCTCAATATTCAACATTCTTAAAAGAATTTTCAACGCAGAATTTCATATCTAGCCAAACTAAGATTTATAAGTGAAGGAGCAATAAAATCCTTCTCAGACAAGCAAATGCTGAGGGATTTCATCACCACTGAGCTCCTAAAGGAAGCACTAAATATGGAAAGGAAAAACCAATACCAGCCACTGCAAAAACACACCAAACTATGAAGACTAAAGACACTATGAAGAAACTGCATCAACTAGTGTGCAAAATGATGAGCTAGCATCATGATGACAGGATCAGATTCACACGTAACAATATTAACCTTAAATGCAAAGGGCACTACATAATGGTAAAGGGGTCAATTCAACAAGAAGAGCTAACAATCCTAAATATATATGAACCCAATACAGGAGCACCCAGATTCATACAATAACATGAATTTTTTAGAGACCTACAAAGAGGCTTAGACTCACACACTTTAACACCCCACTGTTGATATTAGACAGATCAATGAGACAGAAAATTACAAAGATATTCAGGACTTGAACTCAGCTCTGTATCAAATAGACTCAATAGATATTCACAGAAATCTCCACCCCAAATTAACAGACTATACATCCTTCTCAGTGTCACATGGCACTTATTGTAAAATCAACCATGTAATTGGAAGTAAAACACTCCTTAGCAAATGCAAAAGAACTGAAATCATAACAGTCTCTCAGACCACAGTGCAATCAAATTAGAACTCAGGATTAAGAAACTCACTCAAAATCACACAACTACGTGGAAATTAAACAACCACTTCTGAATGACTCCTGGGTAAATAATGAAATTAAAGCAGAAATCAAGAAGTTTTTGAAACCAACGTGAATAAAGATATATCATACCAGAATCTCTAGGATACAGCTAAAGCAGTGTTTAGAGGGAAATTTATGGCACTAAATGCCCACATCAGAAAGCTAGAAAGATTTCAAATCAAGACCCTAACAGCACAATTAAAAGAACTAGAGAAGCAAGGGCAAACAAATCCAAAAGCTAGAAGAAGACAAGAAATACTTAAAATCAGAGCAGACAGGAAGGAGACAGAGACACAAAAAACTCTTCAAAAAAAAAAAAAATCAATGAATCCAGGAGCTGATTTTTTGAAAACAATTAACAAAAGATAGACTGCTAGCTAGACCAATAAAAAAGAAAAGAGAGAAGAATCAAATAGACACAATAAAAATGATAAAGGGGATATCACCACCGACCCCACAGAAATAGAAACTACTATCAGAGAATACTATAAACACCTGTATGCAAATAAACTAGAAAATCTAGAAGAAATGAATAAATTCCTGGAAACACACAACCTCCCAAGGTTAAACCAGGAAGAACTTGAATCCCTGAATAGGTCAATATTAAGAACTAAAATTGAGGCAGTAATTAATAGCCTACAAACCAAAAATTGCCCAGGACCAGATGGATTCACAGCCAAATTCTCCCAGAGGTAGAAAAAACATTACTTCCGAAATTATTCCAAACAACTGAAAAGGAGAGATTCCTCCCTAACTCACTTTATGAGGCTATCATTATCCTGATACCAAAACCTGGCAGAGACACAACACAAAAAGAAAACTTCAGGCCAATACCCCTGATTAACATCGATGTGAAAATCTCAGTAAAATACTGGCAAACCAAATTCAGCAGCACATTAAAAAGCTTATCCACCATGATCAAGTTGGCTTCATCCCTAGGATGCAAGCCTGGTTCAACATACTCAAATCAATAAATGTAACATCACATAAACAGAACCAATGACAAAAACCACATGATTATCTCAACAGATGCAGAAAAGGCCTTTGATAAAACTCAACATTCCTTCATATTAAAAACTTTCAATAAACTAGGTGTTGACGGAACATATTTCAAAATAATAAGAGCTGTTTATGACTAACCCACAGCCAATATTATGCTGAACAAAGCTAAAGGCATAACACTACCTGACTTCAAACTATACTACAAGGCATGGTACTGGTACCAAAACAGACATATAGACCAATGGAACAGAACAGACACCTTAGAAATATTGCCACACATCTACAACCATCTGATCTACAAACCTGACAAATACAAGCAATAGAGAAAGGATTCACTGTTTAATAAATGGTGCTGGGAAAACCAGCTAGCCATACGCAGAAAACTGAAACTGGACCCCTTCCTTACACCTTATACAAAAATTAACTCAAGATGGATTAAAGACTTAAATGTAAAACCTAAAACCATAAAAACCCTATAAGAAAATCTAGGCAATACCATTCAGGACATAGGCGTGGGCAAAGATTTCATGATGAAAACACCAAAAGCAATTGCAACAAAAGCTAAAATTGACAAATGGGATCTAATTAAGATTAAAAAGCTTCTGTACAACAAAACAAACTATCATGAGAGTGAACAGGCAACCTACAGAATGTGACAAAAAGTTTGCAAACCAGGCATCCAACAAAGATCTGATATCCAGCATCTATAAGAAACTTAGAGAAAAAAACAACCCCATCAAAAAGTAGGCAGAGGATATGAACAGATACTTCTCAAAAGAAGATATTTATGCAGGCAAAGAACATATGAAGAAAAGCTCAACATCACTGATCATTAGAGAACTGCAAATCAAAACCACAATGAGATACCATCACATGCCAGTCAGAATGGCAATTATTAAAATGTCAGGAAACATAGATGCTGGCGAGGCTGTGGAGAAATAGGAATGCTTTTACACTGTTGGTGAAAATGTAAATTAGTTCAACCACTGTGGAAGACAATATGGCAACTCCTCAAAGATCTAGAACCAGAAATATCATTTGACCCAGCAATCCCATTACAGGCTATATACCCAAAAGAATATAAAGCGTTCTACTATAAAGACATATGCACACGTATGTTTATTCCAGCACTATTTCCAATAGCAAAGACATGGAACCAACCCAAATGTCCATCAATGATAGACTGGATAAAGAAAATGTAGTACATATACACCATGGAATACTATGCAGTCATAAAAAGGAATAAGATCACGTTCTTTGCAGAGATATGGATGAAGCTGGAAGCCATCATCCTCAGCAAACTAACACAAGAAAAGAAAACCAAACACCGCATGTTCTAACTCATAAGTGGGAGTTGGACAATGAGAAGACATAGACACAGGGAGGGGAACATTACACACAAGGGCCTGTTGAATGGTGGAGGAAAAGGGGAGGGAGAGCATCAGGACAAATAGCTAATGTTTTCAGGGCTTAAAACCTAGATGATGGGTTGATAGCAAACCACCATGGCACACCCATACCTCTGTAACAAAGCTGCATGTTCTGCACATGTGTCCTGGAACTTAAAGTAAAATGAAAAATAAAAACTAAGAATTTCTACACAAAAGTAAAAATACAAGCTGCAAACTTGGAGAAAATATTTGAAGCACATATAGCTAACAAAAGATTGGTTTTAAAAATATATAAAGCACTTCTAAAATAAGAAAAAAACTCAATAGAAAAATGGACAAAAGCCACAAAAAAGCATTTCATAAAACAAGCACATATAGCTAACAAAAGATTGGTTTTAAAAATATATAAAGCACTTCTAAAATAAGAAAAAAACTCAATAGAAAAATGGACAAAAGCCACAAAAAAGCATTTCATAAAACAAGAAACACATATAACTAGTAAATCTATAATTAGATGCTCACTTCATCAATAATCATGAAGAGGCATTTCATCATGAAATGGCAGTTTACACCCATGTGATTAACAAATCCTAGCGGTATGACAACACCAAATGTTGGTTATCCACAGGGTCTCAAACACATTGCTGGGGGAAAACCGGAAAACAATTTGGCATTATCTGTTAAAGCTGAATGCTGGCATACCCAGCAAATCTATTTGATAT
Organism: Aotus nancymaae; assembly: GCF_030222135.1. Lineage (NCBI taxonomy): Eukaryota > Metazoa > Chordata > Mammalia > Primates > Aotidae > Aotus > Aotus nancymaae. The sequence continues at coordinate 34,037,908 of NW_026988423.1, forward strand.
ATTCCTTATTTCTCTATAGAAAATTTAGTACGTGTATGCCAAGAGACACATATACAAAGAATAACCATAGTTGAACTTGCCAAAACAACAAAAACTTGAAACCAACCTAGCTACCCATTGAAAGGAGAATGCATAAATAATAGTATAGTCATAAAATGAAATATTCTATAGCATAAAGACAAAAGAGCTACAGCTGTACTCTTTCACATGGGTGAATCAAAGAAGCATCATGTTGAATGAAAAGGAGTAAATCTCAGAAGACTGCATATATAACATAATACACTTTTTATAAAATTCAAAAACTAAGCAAAATTCAAACAAAACTAAGCAAAACCAAGTAATATACAACTTAGGTACACACATTCCTGTTTAAAAAACCTTTTAAAAGAGGCAAAGAAATGCTTAGCACAATGTTCAAGAAATATTTATCTCTGAGGAGAAGTTAGGGGTTGGAAAGTAGAAAACACACTTTCCAACTTATAGGGAGCTGTAAGTTACTGAATTCTCTGTTCTTGGTTTGGGAAGTGGATTCTAAGTGTTTATTATATTATTTAGTGTATATACATAAAGAAAAAGGAAAGATGGCTTCCAATGGATCAGTGGGGAGAATGTGCCATGAATGATTGTGATTAATCCAATTCTGTGAACCAGAGAGCCAATCAGTTAATAAATAAGAAACCCCAGTTCCATCACATGCTAATTTTATGAAATTTTCTTGACTATGGGGAAATAATAACTATGGACTATTATAAGGATTAATTGAGAGATAAATGGGAGCTATTTTATATCAGCTTTATTGGGATATAATTCACATTCCATACAGTTCACCCAAAGTTTATATAATTCAGTGGTTTTTCATGTCTAGTTGTGCAACCATTACCACAATCAATTTTAGAACATTTTCATCACCCCACAAAGAAGCCCTGTACCCATCAGGAGTCATTTCCTTTCCTATGCTCCCTTATCCCCAACCACCAATCTATGTCTTTATAGATTTGCCTACTCTGCATACTTCATATAAATGGAATCAGAATATGTGATTTTTTTGTGATGGGAGCTAATATTTTTATTATCTTTTCCTATGGCAGAAGTTACTAGAGTATGGTGGTATGAATCTCTACTGGCCTACAAATATCTGTGGCTTTGCTGCCCATATAAATGTTAGCTGTAGTTATAACCATCAAAATCATTACTGAATGATTAAGCATGGTCGATCTTCTGGACACTGCAATAATACATTGTCTTATTTACACAAGTCTAACAAACAATCAAGCAGGCATAGAGAAGCCAGACAACTTGGTCAAGGTCATATGGATAGTTATGGGTTCAAAACAGGGGTTTTGAATTGAGGTATGTCTGAATTGAGAGCCCAGGATCTTAATCACTACCCAATAAGGTCTCATACGATGAAAAGCTATTCCCATTTTTTCTATGGAGGAGGAGTGGTAATTAGTTTAATTTTTATATGATTTTTTTTTTTGTTCTGTCAAAGTAAATTAGCAGTTTTCATTGCAATCAAGTAGGGTTAATGGCTTGAGTTAGTCTTTGCCTGGCTAAAGCTATCCAACATATAATCATTTTTTTCCTAGAAAAATTTACCTGTGGGAAGAGTAGCAATGATCACTCGAGAAATGTGCCAATGAATGAGTAGCGGATTGTTGACTTAAGGGTTAGTAAAACATAAAGAGCTCCCTAAGTCCTTAATTATTGATGTTCAGTTGAGGATGCACCTGCCTGCTCTGAGGTTCCTGTGGGTATAAGGTCAGAGTAACAGGAGCTGTTATTTTATGGGCATTGGGACAGACTTTCTCCGAGTGTCTAGCAGTGGTCACTGCATATGGGAAATAAATGAGAAATAACAAAGACGTGAGGTTGGGGAAACAGTTAAACCTAATTTGATTTAGTTTAACACATGGAGATTTCAGAATTTCTATAAAGGAGGGGTCAGTGTTTTTCTTGGAAGAGGGCGCTCAGGAGGGTAATTTTGTGCTGGTTTTACAGAGCAGAGAACTCTGTTTTGTTGATTATACGTTTGCTTGGAAGAGGGTTGTTGCTCTTGGAACGTATACATTCCTACAGAAAGACATAAAATTCATGGCCCCTTCTTCCCTATTTAGCCTCGAGGGAGCTTAAGAGACCTGATTAAGAAAGGAAAGTCATCAAACTTTCTTGGACAGCTCAGAAATCCCTGGGGTTGAGTTGAGTTTTAGGTGAAGGGTTCACATTGGTGTTAAACCAGTTTGCCCCATCTCATCACTGTCCACATTTGACAAGACTGCTGTTTGCACTACACTCACACTGACAGCCAGGACACAAGTATTCATGCTTGAGACCCAAAAAGAAAAACACCTGGCTATGAATACCTGCAACTATACAGTTTATTTTTATTAAATAACTGCATAGTCTTTTTCCAGGAGAGCAAGAACTTCCAATGGAGCCCAGGCTCTAAGGGCATACCTCTCTGCCGTTGTCTCCTGACCTCCTTCCCACCATCTGACAAGGGGCTTCAAGGTTTTTCCTCTTTTCTGACCACGTAGGATTCCTTCCTCTTTTCTCTGCCCCCATCCCTCCAATGCAAAAAGGCAAAATAAGGCATAGAGTTTTGTGCCAACTTCATCCCTAAGTGGTACAGTGATTCTCAGTCTGCCCCAAAAGCCAATTACAGGGAAGAAGGGCCTGAATTCTTACTTAATCGGGGAAATATTCCTTCCACTCTGAGAAAAAATAAAATCACCTTAATAGGGGAGAAAAATCTTTGTAAGTTGGCTAGTCCCTGACAATAAGAGAAAATCACTAGTGGCTGGTGTGTATCTACGTCTGTGGAAAGCCTAAACTGCCTCAGTTTACACCCAGAGTAGGATAGGCTGGTGATTGGACTTAAAGTCATAAAGATGAGGGACATGAAAGAGCTATGTTAAATCTGGGACGACCCAGATTCTTCCTGAAACTCACTAGAACATAAGCTCCATCAAACCAGGGATTTTTGTTGCTTGGAACTTCCAAGGCTCTCAATAAATTATTAAATGAATGTGTGAAAGCCAAAGTGGATGGATGATGTGGGTCACTGACAAGCCCGTCTCCATCTGTGGATAGAATTTCCAGCAAAAGGAAGAGCGGGGAGGTCAGCCCCTCTCACCTCCACCCCTAGGAATGTTGCTATGGCCATCACACCAGCACCAACCCCTCTGCATTCCCTAGCAGTATTGCTAATAATACTAATCATTCTATGCCAGGTGATTGTCACTCATATTTAAGCTAAACGTCACAATAACACTGTGAGGTAGGTGTTAGCATTCTCATTTTATAGATAAGGAAAACAAAGTTCACAGAGGTTAAGCAACTTGCTCATTGTCTCACAGTTAAACAGCCAAGTAAGAATTTTAATATAGACCTCACTGATGTCAAAGCTCACTATGTTTTTTACTATATTATCAGGATGTAAAGGGGAGGGTGATGTCTACTTATCTGTTACAATGCAGAGGTTCTAAAAGGACAACATGTGCCTGCTATAAGGGAAAAGTCATCCCCAGTCAACTCCAACACAAGTCAACCATTTCCATCTTAATGTTATTATTTAGAGGATTGATGTTATTGGTTACTATTGTGTCCTATTAGAATTCAACTAAAGTTTGTAATACGTTTGGATGGGTTCTCACTGATTTATATATAGTGCGAGGCATAGATACCTCATCTTCTCCAAGAATGAAAGTCATGTCTTTTAAAAGATGCAGGCTCTATTATACTTAGAAAAACATTAGCCATTGTTTGAATATTCACAGAAAGATCAAGGAGCTGGCACTAATCTCCAGAGACTTAAAGACTATTTAAATAGTTCCTTGATGCAACATTCTTATTGGTTGCATATTGTAAACAATTGTGAACCTATTGTGCCTACCATAGAAGTGATGTCACTTCACCATCAAATTACAGGATTACATTATAACACACAAATGAGGCATTCTCAATGACTTATGTAGCCAAATGCCAGACTTCTAGAAAAGAGCTGACATGGCACTATAGATAGGCATCTTATATGATATGGCTAGGAGTCTCAGTCTGCTAAATTCCAGAGAGTCTAGAAGTCTACAGAAGATACTGAAGTAAAAATGGCCACATCTGTCAGCAATGAGTAAGGTCAGAGGGCAGAACTAGGATGGGGACTCATGGAAAAGGAGAGAAAAGGAAAACCAACTTTTCTCAATCTCCTCTTCTAGCCGTGGGCTAAGCTCTCAAAATATGTGCCAATGGTCTCCATAGTTTCTTAAGTAACCAATTAACAAGTCAAGTCAATTTTTAAACAACCGACTTGCACATTTTTCTCTCTCTCTCTCTCTCATCACCTTTCCAGCAAAATTCCTCAAAAGAGTTGTTGATATGAACTATCTCTCATTTCTCTTCTCTGGTTCTCTCTAGAACCTCTCAAACTGCTTTTGACAAGGCCACCAGTGAGCTCTGTGTTACCAAATGCTGTGGTCGGTTCTCCAATTCTTGACCTTTCAGCCACGCTTGACGGACAATCACACTGTCCTTGGATGGAATGCTGGAATTTGGGGCTATTTCATTCACTATTGTATTCCAACTTCTGGAATAGTGCCTAGTGCATAGTAGGTGCTTCATAAATACTGAATAGATGGTTCACTTCCTGGAGAAGGTGAATCGTAAAGAATAGGTAAGAACTAATCAGACAGGTGAGGATGGAAGAGAATTCTGGCAAGAAATAGAAGCTCAAAGCCACAAAGGCATGAGAGGACTTGGCAGATTCAGTGACATCCAAGTAGTTCTGAATGGTTCTGAAGGATGCTCTCCATTAATTCCCATGTCCATTCAGGGCTCTCTTGCAAAGTGGGGTCCCTTCATGCCTAGGGTGATTAGGCCATTTTCTGGTTTGCTTTAGGAAGAAGCTCTTGGAGCCTGAGAATCATTGCCTTCCCCTTCTCAGCTCAGGTTCTCTCACCTGAGGAGCAACAACTGCAGGTAAGGGCCATGGGAAGGGAGGGCGCGAAGAGAGAAGAGAAGGGACAAGCTCTCAGATTAATCCTGTGGGTTCATCACACCGGAAAGGTGGATCCAGAAAAGCCACGTTTGGCAGGTAACGGGCTCTGCCTGTGTGACTCAGCAGCCTCTAGCGTGGCATCCAAGCTGAGCTGGTTGAAGTAAGCCTCGTTCCCCAAGGCCTGTTGAGTGAGCTTGTAAAGGGCTTGCTGAAATGCATTGCAAAACCATTCACTGTCCCAGCAAGATGCTTTAAAACCAGGCTCAGAACTAATCCAAAAAGAGGGAGTCTTGATCCAAGTTCACAATGCATGTGAGTAAGTCACCCAGCATCTGCCAGCAGGCCTTAGTTCCACGTAAACTGGGAAATCAAGTTTGCAGCCCATTAATAAAGGCTCCCAAAGACTCCAGGATTGAGATCCTCAGCCTCCACAACAGGGCCGCTTCACGCACCTCTTGCTTCCCTTGCCAAAGCATCCCAGAGTGTCTTCCCAGGATGGACAATTTATCCCACTCGGTAGATGAGGCCCAGAGAAGCTAAGTCCTGCCTGCAACCACCCAAGTCAGTTCCTGAGGTCAGAATTGAGACCTAGACCTGCCAGCCCTGATGTGGCCATTGGATGGCATCCTCTGAGGGACTCCAGAGGACAGCAGAGGCCACGGGGCAAGCCTTCTTGCATGGAAACTGGCAGGCAAAGGGGATGGGCAGGTGTGGGGGTGGAGCACAGAGAACCTCTTAGCACAGCAGAAAGAATAACTCGAAGCACATGTCCTACCTTAGGTGTGTCAATGGTATTTTCCTTGTAAATAAAGGACATCAGTGCTGAGATTAGTAGTTGTATAATCATAGAAGGTTGAACTGGAAGGGCCCCTGGGAGAGCATCATTCCAATTTCTTTTGTTTCTTGGTGAGAAAGCAGAGATCCAGAAGGTCCATTTTAGTTGCCCAAGGTCGCACAGTTGGTTTATGCTGGCACGAGCCAGGTTTGCATCTTCAGCACTGATCCTGTGCACTTTGCAAATGCCAGTCGTTTTCATAATTCTCTGTTTTTTGACATCACCTTGAAACCAAGTCAATCGCCCCCTCTAAAACTTTAGGTAGCTCCTCCTCTCTGCTCTTCTGACCTCTGAACTGAAACTACAGAAAGACATCACAGTCAAAGGGTGGGTGTGCACTGCTCAGCACTGTAATTGAAGACTTAAAACTTCTCGACTCTTTTACTGATTTTGTCTTGGATCCAAAACTAACACAGCCATGAAAAGAAGTGCTGGGAAACCTCTGAGACACTCTTGGAGAGGCAGCTTCTGGGAGCTGGTGAGCCTGGTTTCACTGACCAGGTCAGGCCTACTCTAGGGCATGTGTGTGAGGGAAACGTGTTTGGAGCTGTGTTCTCAGGCTACATGCCTGGGCCTTCCATTCCACTGAGTGATGATCATGACTCTCGGCAGAGGCAGCAGCTGCCAGCGGGAGGCTCTCCCATCACTCACTTACCCACCAGGTGTTCTTCCCAGCCACCACAGCAGCTTGGCAGGGAGTGCCACTGCAGGGGTGCTGATGGGCAAGGCGGTGCATCGCTTGCTCCTCTACCATCCAGGCGTCAACAGATGGGATATGGATCTGCCCCTCCCTTAATAAATAAATAGAACTTTTATAGGCTGAGTAATCCCACATAGGATAAGCCAGACTGCCAGTTACCCCAGGTTTTCCAGCCAGGATCGACCTCTTTAGTCCTGGATCACAGAGCCCATCAGAATTCTTGTATGAAGTGGTATTTCCAGAATGCTGGTCATCCACTAGGTAGCTGTGAGGCTGCGTGTCCCCCACACTGGAGTTGCAGGGAGCCAAGTATTCCTGGAGTTCCCTTTGGCAAATGTCCCATCCCAGTTCCCACAATCCGTGTTCATGGTTCTGTGCAGATGCAATCAATTCCTCCCAGTCAGCCCCAGGAAAGAGTGAAACAGCTGATGAGACAACTTAAGGAAGGGACACTCTGTCTTGAAGGGAAAGACATCTGCCCCAAACCTTTTCATTCTTTTCCTAGTGCTTTCTGACCTCAGTGGAATGGGCAGAAAGACGAACTCTTGGGTCGTTTTCACCTTTCTGCTGATTGGCTTCCAATGCCAGGCCTTTAATGAAGGGGATAGTCTGGCTGGTTCCTGACAAGTAAAAAGGGGATGCTGGCAAGGTGGACAGAGACCAGACTGGAAGTTGAGTTCTGGAGTTCCACAGTCACCTAGGATAAAGCTCTTAGTGTTCATATAGTAAGAGCAGCAGCCTAGGAGTCAAAAGTCCTGGGGTTTGAGATGCTTGCTTAGGTGTCACTTAACTTTCCCAAACCTCAGTTTCTTCAGCTATAAAATGGGGATAGTAATACCTTCCCTGCTCACCCCACCTAATTATGAGCTAGAATAAATGAAAGCTTTTGGAAAGCCAGTGAGTACTTCCCAGAAATAAGTTTTCACTCTGCCCTTGTTCTTTGGGTATTTTGTTTGTTTGTTTGTTTGTCTGTTTGTTTGTTTTGGAGACAGAGTCTTACTCTGTCACCCAGGCTCACTGCAACCTCCACTTCCGGGTTCAAGCAATTCTCCTGCCTCAGCCTCCCGAGTAGCTGGGACTACAGGCATGCACCACCACGCCCGGCTAATTTTTTGTATTTTAGTAGAGACAGAGTTTCACCACGTGCCCAGGCTGGCTGGTCTTGAATCCCTTAGCTCAGGCAATTTGCCCACCTCAGCCTCCCAAAGTGCTAGAATTACAGGTGTGAACCACTGCACCTGGCCCACTTTGCCCTTGTGAGCAGTCACGGTGTTCCCACCTACTGGCTGAGTTAGCCAGCTTGGACCATTGCTGAGTGAGGGGTGGGCTCCCATATGAAGGTGGACAATGTAGGTGAGGCCCCGGGGTTATCGTTTGCTCCCCTCCCTTCTGTAAATCGTCTACAGGCACTGCTCAAAGAAGAAAGGGACACCATCCCTAGTTTCAAGGAGGAACTAGTCCCGCCCCTGATGGCCGTGGCTGATCGACAGGGAAGTAAACTTGGACTGAGAAAACACAAACTGTCTCGGCCTGCAACATACATCCCATTAATAAACCTGTTGATAAACTCTAACATCGATAAGAGATCTGTCTGGACCTTTCAGGTCTGAACAGACAGGGCAGCTGCTGAGAACCTGTGGAAACCGACAATCCAATTCCTCTCTGTGGTCTGAAGTTTCCCTCTTCTCACAGCATCACCAGTGCAGGCATCTTTGACTCACACAAGACCGTTTTTTTAGCACAGGGTCACATTGAGGTCAACCGTCAATCCCCAATGCTGCAGAAACTCACCTCTGACTGTGAACCTCCAGGTGGTTTTTTTTTTTTTTCCCCTAATCTACCAAGCAATGAATTGGCACTTTTCACCGAGGAATGACTACTGGGCCCTTTAGAGCTGCTTTAAGCTCCATGACTTAATGACTCTCCCGTTTAATGGAAGCAAAAGCTGTTTAAGTGGTCACAGCTGCCAGGAACTTTGCTAAAAGAATGAAACTTTCTGAGCAGGTTGGGCAGTAGCAGCGCTAATCTCCGAGCCCCCAGCCCCTCACCCGCCCTTATCTCAGGCTTGTTTTGACAGCACCCGAAGCTGGTCCCACCAGAAGAGCAGCAACCTCGCTCCTTTCCCTTTTCACATCTTCTGCGGCAGCCCGTGGTTTGCTGCAGGGGGAAGGAAGAAACAATCAAGCATTGTCTTGTCGAAGACCGGTGTGTCAGGGCTTCATGGAATAAATATTATTTGCCTGGGAGGGGAGCTGGCTGGAAGACAGCTCACCGTGTCAGGTGCGGGCTGGGGCAGGGGGGCGGGAGGGCGATGATGTTTGGGTTCGGTTTTATTATTAGTTTAATCTTTTTCTCTCTACTGCTGTGAATTCTGCACCCTCCCCCACCCCCCGCCAAACAGGCCATTAAGCACAAAGCTTGTGTCTTACCCCACCTCTGCCAAGAAGAAACAAAAGAGATTTTCCAAAGCATGTGCCCTTGTGTCACTGAGGCTCCTCAGTCACTCCCTGTCCAGTTGTGCGTGGCAAAGGGTGCACATTGCGGGACCCTCACAGGGTGAAGGCTCCCCTGGGAGCCCTCCACCTGCACCTGTAGATGTCTTATCTGATGGGGTTCACAGCTCTGTCCTTTTGTTCCTCGGACAAATACTGAAAGGATAGTAGGCTCCTTTGTAGGTCTGGGGAAACTGAACACTCCCCACCCCAGTATCCCAGTTAGCACTTAATGAGTTCTTACTGTATGCAGGTCACTAACGGCTCTAGCCTGCTGCATTTCACAATTCCTTCAAGCCTTTTGCTCAGGAAAGCCGCACATCTCTCCAGAATAAAGAACGAAAGACCAATGACTAAGAGACAGACACTTGAAGGATTGCCTCATAAAGGTCGAGCCCTCCTCATCTCAGGAGAATGAGAATGTTTTCCTGTAAGGAAAACAAGAGCCTTGTAGCCTTTCCACAGCCACAGAGCAGTGGAGTAGTGAAAGGGTGCCTCCACTGTGCAATCAAAAGTTCTCTTTCTGGCCAGGCACGGTCGCTCACACCTGTAATACCAAAACTTTGGGAAGCCAAGGCAGGAGGATCACTTGAGCCCAGGAGTTCAAAACCAGCCTGGGCAATATGATGAGCCCCCCAACTCTACAGAAAAGTTCAAAAACTACTCAGGCATTGTGGCATGCACCTGTAGTCCCAGCTACTCAGGAGGCTGAGGTGGGAGGATTGCTTGAGCCCAGGAGGTTGAAGCTACAGGTGAGCCATGTTCTCTCCACTGTATTCCAGCCTGGGCAACAGAATGAGACTGTATCCCCCCAACCCTCAAAAAAGCGTTTAACCATAAACCTTTCCCTCATCACTAAATCCATTCTGGGTATAAGCTGCCTACCCAATGGCTGTAGTAATAGTTGTTAATGATTGAGAATGTACAGTACGTCGGGCACGTGCTAAGGGCTTTCCATATATCATCTCACCATGTGGCAAGCCTGAAGAAAGCTTGGAGAAAGTGAGGAACTGCCCGAAGTCACACAGGTCCTCAGAAGGCTTCCTGAGAATGGCACCACGGCCTTGGCTTTACAGGCATGGCACTGGAGGCAACTTCACGTGCTGGGGATGCTGTGTTCCCAGAAGGCACAGACCCTATCTGTGTACTTTTCTTAATTATTTTTTGTATACAAAATAATTCAGTGCTGTGCTCAGTGCCATGAACAATTAAGGATTTCACACATGCTTTTTGAGGATAATAATGATCTCACCATCCCAGCCAGTGAAATAAACATTGCCTCCCTTCTCTCAAAGAAAAACAAAGAGCCACAGCAGGCCAAGCCACCCCGGGCACACTGCAGGGTGTGTAGAGATGGCACCAGCAGGTGCGTTCTGCAGACCTGGCTTTGGATCCGGCCTGGTCATCCACTCTCTGGGCCCCTGGAATGCACCAGCTGACCTCTCCAAGGCCAAGTTTCCCCAAACATGGGAGAAAGTCACAGCACCTACCTTCTAGGTAATTGTAAAAACGAAGTGAGAAAATGCCCACGGTGTTCCCAGCAGCACTACCTGGTGGAAGGCAGGTGTTCCATGTCAGTCTCCTTACTCAGCACCCAGGCATCTTCTTCCTCTTATGGAACTCTCAGCATTCAAGAGCCCCTTCAGTAAGACCTGGAATGCAGTTTGTTGACCAAAGGAGTGCTGGCAGGGAGTGAGGATCTTCACTTGGGTGGCCGTATCTCCTATGTCTGCTCTTGGTCCCCCTCTGCCTTGGGGACACTCCCACCAATACATGCCACTGGCACCACACTCTGCTGACCATCATGCACTGCTGTTCTTACCTAAAAAGTCCAGACTTCGATATCCTGTTGTCCTTCAATATCCTGTTGGTCTCACGGCTGAGACCAGGCTGGAGCTTTTAAACAAGAGGTAACTCATGAGAATAACGTCTAAGTAACTCTTAAGTTTACTGCTGCATCCTGTGGCCCACAGGCTCTCCGCCCAGCTCCACTTGTCTGCAAAGCTATCCTCCAGCCTGTCGAGAGTGCACAAGGTCTGGGCTGGAAAGACAGAGGCCAAGGAGCTAGATGTCTCTCTCCCACCCACGACCTACTTTCTGAGATCTTACCAAATTGAAGACAGGCCTTCTTCCCAAGGGATACCAGGAGTCAGAGTTCCTTTCAGTGGGCCTTGCCTCATTATATTCAGGAGTGTGGCCCACCAGATAAATGTGTCAATTCAACAATAACTCCTGCTTCTATACACGCAATGCTCCCTGGAACAGCAGGGAAAGGGAAGAGGAGGGGAATTTTATTACAAGTGCTTTGTATTTACGCTGTCTCATTAGATGCTCCCAACAGGCCTATCAGATATTTTAGGACCATCATTCCTAATTTGCAGATAACAAAATTTGGCCTTGGAGAGGTTCAGGGAATGACCAAGCTAAGCGCAGTTCTCCTATCTCCCTCCCTTGAGTCCAGGATACCAACCTAGTCACTGAATCTTCCCCAAGAACAAGCCTGGGGCCAGGGTGAGAAAGGGGCTTCCTGGAAGTGCTGAGGTAAGTCGGCACTGGATGCAGCCACAGGCAAGGCGCCATGGCGGCTGTCCCTCTCTCTGCCAGGTTGTAGGTCAGGACACCTGGTTCAAGTCCAGGCTTTGCCACTTGGAAGGCTGTATGGTCTGAAATCATTATTCTCAGTGCTTCAATTTCTGCATCTGTAAAATGGTAAGGAACAAACCAATTAATAGCATAAAGCCCTTAGGGCCCTTGGTGCCTAGAACACGTATTTAATAAATATCAACATTTTTATTAACATTGTTATTGGTACTTGGTACTGTTATTCCCTTTCAAAGTCTTGCAAGAAATAAATGGGATGACTGATGCAAAAACATGTTATAAGCTGCAGAGGTAAGAAATGACCACTCCTGTATGCTGAGACGGTAACAGGAGAAAGAACTTGGTCTTAGATTATGTCATCAAACAGCCTCAAACTTTCAGTAGAAAGCACAGAAATACTCCAAAAAGCAATCATCTGCCTTGTGGTTTTCAACTTTAGACCAGATGGTTTGTTATGTACATAACTATTTGCATTTCACTTATCCTCAATCATCACATACCTGGGAGGGAAGGAGGCTGCGTGGAGCCCCCGGAGCCCCAGCCCCACGTGGTTACGCCTCCCCGCGCTTCTGGTCAAAGTAGCATTTCCTGGTCTAAGTAGTCCTTGGGTGCCTTAGTGTGAACAGAGCATATTATTAAGCTCTGTCTCCCTTTCTCAGCTAGCTCAGGTGCAATCCTTCTTGACAGTCTGGAGGAACCAGGCAGGCTGGCCACCCAGTAAGGGGAAGTTGCTGCTAGCAGATTAATGGCTGAAAGCCCAATAGTACCACCCCTCACTGTCTTGTAGCAAAGACTCCTTGGCTCATGTTTAGAATGTGTCTGATTAATTAGCCAAACGAGAGTCACTGAGCGCAACTTTATGGCAGCACTCGGCTGGAAATAGTGGGGTATCTAGGGGAAGTGTCCATGCTTGGTCCCTGCCCTTACAGAGATCAGTCTGGCTGATGGAATGAGATTAATGAAATGGAAACAATGAGCAAATCATAAAAGACAGTACCGTCATGAAGGGTTGGATTTTATGGCACAGAATGCAGTTGTTAGAGGAGAGAGAGACGGCCAAAAGCTAGAGTGGGCAGGGAAAGGTTCCTGTGTGAAGAGATTTGTTAGCTGGGTCTTTCAGGTGTGTAGGAGTTGAAATGGTGGGAGGGAGAGGCATTCCAAGTTGGGGAAGCTACGTGAGAGAATCTAGGAGACAGAAAAGAACAAGGGCTGTTTATAAGGCAGAGGCTAAACTGGCATGGCTGGAGTAGAAGGAGGGCATCCTAATTTCCAGCCTTATCCACTGCTTTGCAAGAACCAGGAAAATGAATTCCAATTGGCCATTGAATTGGAAAATGAATTTCAATTGGCCATTACCCTAGTTGAGGGTAATGTTACCCATCCTATTCTGCCTCCCACATTTACAGCTATACAGGAACAACTGTCTGAAACTCAGTCTCCCCACCTGTAAAATGGGATAGTGATATGTGTCTAGCAGTTCCAGTGAGAATTAAAAGGGATAGGCTCCCAGGGGCAAGTGCTCACAGACAAGGAATAGGGCGATTCTCCCTTCACACTCCACAGAGAAGAAAGGTCCTCCAGCTCTCCCAGGAGACAGAGTCCAGCTCTCCTTCCAGACAGCCTTAGAGTTGCTTCGTTTCTCCACTTCTTCAACGAAGTTGTGGGCAGAGGATAAATGCAGAGTTCTCTTGTACCGGCCAAGGAGAGAGAACAAGACCCTATGAGCCTCTTGCTGTTGACATTGATCCACAGGGGGTGCAAGATGGGACAGAGACAGGTGCATCTGCCGGGAAAGCCTACCTGTACCCGACCTGTGGGGTCCTAACAAACACCCTCCCAGCCACAGGGGCTCTGCAGAGCTCAGCCAGCTGTCCTATGGGGTTGGGGACCCTCCTCCTGCCCTGCCACTTTCTCTTTCTCCTGAAGAGGACAGGCAGGTGGGCATGGCCACAGGAGAACCTCTCAAAGGTGCTGACTGGCCCAGGGAAACAAAGGTGGCCTGGTAGGGAGTTGCCCGAGACTGAGAGCGTGGGGGAAGTTGAGCGGGAGGAGGAAAGCGTGTGCTGTAGGGCGCGCAGTCTCGAGTTAGGGAAAGCATTGTGAGGAGAAGCGTGGGAAACCGTTGCTAGGTTTGGAAACAAACAAACAGCAGACTGAAAATGTTTCGGAAGGAAGGAGTGTCTAATCAATCAGCCCCGAGGGACAGGTCCGCACCGCCTGACCGTGCTCCTCAGCCTGGTTTCAGGCCACCGAGTCCAAGTTTCTGCCACAGTTCCAGGGCCGAGGCTGTTTCCAAAGAGCCCTGTAATTGTTTTCCACCTGTGCCTCACCCAAACAGCACGGCTGGCGCAGGCGAACACCTTCCTTCTCTTCTCCCTCCAGGCTGGGCCCCAGAAATAATTAGAGGAGGGAGGAATCAGTCCACCGAGGCCGTGCCTGGGAGAAGAAGTCTGGGTGGGTCTGTATGGCTAAGAGGCGAAGGTGGGTGGCAGGTGTGGGCCAGGGGATCCTGGAGGGGTTGATACCGACCGCTGCACCGCAAGCCCGGGAGGGAGAGCCCTGCTGTGCCCCGGGAGGGAACGTGAGCAGGTGTAACCACGCAGAGCTGGGGCTCCGGGGGCTCCACACAGCCTCCTTCCCTCCTAGGTGAGTCGCCCAGCTGCGCCCCGCCGACTGCGCGGGCCTGAGACGCTGGTGGCTGCCCGGGGTTGGCCTGCTCCTCGCGCACGTGTTCAGGTCCATCCGGGAGCCACCGGCGCTGCGCCTCTGCTTCAGATGCTTGGCTAGAGAAAGGGTTGCTTGACGCGGCGCGTGGGTAAGTGCATGTAAGTGCACACATATGTGAGCGCGCGTGTGTCTGCGCGTGTGCATGTCCACGGGAACCAGAAGGGGTACCCTCATTCTAAGCCCCCAGGGGACTGCCTGAAGCTGCTGGATAGAAACTCCCCTAGAATATAAGCTTTGTGCGGGAAGGAGTTTTGTTTGATGGCTGCTGTAAAGTACTGGGTACACTTTGGGAGGCCGAGGCGGGCGGATCATGAGGCGGGCGGATCTGGCAGGCAGATCCAGAGATCGAGACCATCCTGGCCAACATGGTGAAACCCCGTCTCTACTAAAAATACAAAAATTAGTTGTGCGTGGTGGCGTGTGCCTGTAGTCCCAGCTACTTGGGAGGCTGAGGCAGGAGAATTGGTCGAACCCGGGAGGCAGAGGTTGCAGTGAGCCGAGATTGTGCCACTGCACCTGAACTAGCCAAGCACCCAGCTGGTCATGGTGCCTGGTGACAAAGTGAGACTCAAAAAAAAAAAAAGTGCTGAGTACACAGCAGATGCTTAATAAATAGCTGTTGAGTTAATTGACGGACTCCAGGAATGGAGGCAAGCCCTTCTGGAACTGGAGAAAGGACAAGGCCACATTTCACCTCCTTCTCTGTTCTTCTTGGTACCAGCCCTGGCGTCCCCGGCAAGTCCAATCCTTCTTAAATCCGGGTTGTGCCAAGTTTTCCTCCCTGTTCTTGTTCTTACACCTTCTCCCCTTTGTCTCTGTTTCCTGCAATCCCCTGTGTATAAGCGCCCCTGAAGTCAGAGTGGGAGACAGGAAGGTGAGAGAAGCAGAGCTCTGGAAATAGAGAGCTACCAGGGTGGCCTCTTCCTTCTGGAAGGACACAGAATGATGGGATGAAACTGGTGATCTTCTTCACCTCCTCCCGTTGGAAATTTGGACTTTGAACTTCAGTTTCCTTGCTTTGAAACAGCAGCTACTCCACTTGTCTCGCAGGATTATTGCAAGGAATCAGGCAGGAGGCTGAAAAGTTCTGGAGCACTGGAGCACATGATAGGTCCTACAGAAACGTTCGTTTCCTGACTAGCATCCAACAGTCTGGGAGTGCCCCACTTGTGGCTGAGGATGGTTATGGTTTGATCATCAAGATCAGAACACCCCTCCTTTTTCACAAAATACTTTGAGGAGAATTTAATGGCTGCTGAAAATTAAGGCAACCTTTGTTTCTAAAACATTCAGGAGTTAATGTGCTGTGAGTCATGTGTTCTGTCAGGGCCTCCGCTCACTCCAGAGGGATCTTTTCCAAGTAATTAAACAATGATATTGTGACCAAGCTGAAGTCCAACAGCCCCAGCCTTTCCATCGGGGATCTTCTCCTGCAAGTGCTGCTTCTGCTTTGAGGACTACTGCGATGGAGATGAGCAGATTCTTCCTTCAGCTGTAGAGGGAGACACCGCAAAAACCTAATGCTGTCAATAATGCTTTTCATCTCCAAAGGAAGGATCCGATTTCACTTTCTCAGCCTGATTTAAGAACACACCAGAAATAACAAACTTCACGGAGTAATTAGGAAATTATCCTCTTACAAATTTGTAGATGTCTTCTTTTCCTTGGGACAAGACAGAAAGGCATTGTCTTTTACCACGGTGAAGCTGCTGCGATTAACCATGCCACCCGGAGAATTGTTCACTTGTGGGTAAGCTGATAGCTTGCCGTTCCAGGATGCACCTGCCAAGGCACTCTAGAATAACATGTTACATCCTCTGTGATGAAAGAAAAACTTCAATCACATTTAGTTAAAGGAGCCCTTTAAACCTGGCCTGTCAATATCCTGGAGGTGGAGAATTACACCAAGGTTAAGAAAAGGTTTCCCAAAACTGGCTAGACATATATTTGTTTAAAGGGATTAGGTGCATTCAGTCTGGGCCTGATCAATACTGCCTGTTTTCGGGTTTGTGGAAAACAGTGCAAATATCCACAGAGAACCTAGGAAGTCCCTAAAGACCTAAGGAGCGATTTTTTTTCCTATTTGATAACAAAGAGAAATCCCTACCCATAAGATTTCTAAATCCTGACCTGTTTTAACTTAGGAGTCTTGTGAAAAGTTATTGGAAATATAGACCAAAAGCCCAATGGTAAAATTGGAATTAACATCGGCCTTCTCCTTTCATTCTGACATATTCTATCTCACTCCTTTCCCGCCTTTCCTGCTCTCTCTGTCTTATTCTGTCTCTCTGTGTCTCTCTGTGTGTCCCTCTCATAAACACACAAAGCAACAACCCAACAGGCTTAACAAACCCTAGATTCATGAGTCTTCTGAAGTTTTCAATATGCTAAAAGAAGTACTAAAAGAATATATGGTTGTATGTTCATATATGTTAGCATTTCTGTTTAGCACTTGATATATTCCAGAAGCTCTTACACACATTTCCTCACTGTGGCAGGTGTTGTTATTATCCACAATTTTACCAAAGAGTAGACTGAGACAGGCTTGGGGAGGTGAAGTGACTTGGGTAACAGTGTGCCATCAGGGTACAGCACAGCCAGGAGTAAATCTGCCCTCCCAGTGCATTAGAAATGACCATCGTCTCATCCAGCCTACATGAAAAGATGCTCATAATCAAATTATCACTCTATAGTAAAGCCCTGATAGCAGTTTCATGTACGGCCCCTTCCAGAAGTATTTGCAATTCATAATCCAAATGAGAAAAGCTGTTAGTAAAAATTTCAGGTACTAGTAACAGGCTAAATAAAGGAAGCAAACATTTGGGCTTAAGATGAGTCGGGGACTCTTGAGCTGCAAAAGTTGGTAGGAGTTTTGTTTCTAGGAGCTTCTACAAGCCTCATGGATGCCACTCTGCCTTCAGCCTATGCCTTTCCAATCTGCTGTATGTGTGTCAAATGCTTGCTTCAACAGATCCGGACATACAGGCATCAGAAGGGAGGACTCACTAGCATGGTGGCTCCCTGAGTGTGGTCCCAGGACTGGCAGAAGCAGCATCACCTGGGAGCTTAATACAGATGCCAATCCTCAGGCCCTGCCCCAGCGCTGCTAAATCAGAAATGCTGGGAGCGGGGCCCAGCAATCTGTGTTTTAACAAGCCCTCTGGGTAATGCTGGGACATGCTGAAGTGTGAGGACCACTGCCTATTGTCTACAAGAGAGTGCCCAGACACCTCCCAGACCTCACCAGCTGAACCTAAGTCTACAAGAGAGTGCCCAGACACCTCCCAGACCTCACCAGCTGAACCTAAGTCTACAAGAGAGTGCCCAGACACCTCCCAGACCTCACCAGCTGAACCTAACAGGTTCCTCCTCCCCTCTAACCACACCCACCTAACACTCCCTGTTTCCGAAGCATTTCTTTTTCATGTATCTTTGATACCCTGTTCCTGTCATTTGGAATGGCATTTCCTTCTTCCCTGCCTGACAAACTTGTATGTATCATTTAAAGCCCAATTCAAAGATCTCTCCCTCCTGAGACTTCATGTGTTTTCTCTCTGCTGAGTTTTAGTTACTCCTTCTGTATCTCCCCTCATGGCACCCATGCATACCCCAACAGCATCGCCACATTGCATTCTTTGGCATGAGCCTTGTGGTGGACTTGAACCTCAAGGTAGCCCCAGCACCTAGTATTGTGCCAGGAATGTGGTAGGTACTTTATAAATCTGGACTCATTAAATGAATAAATGAATGCTTGAGCCCAAGTACAGTCATCCCTTGGTATCCCTAAAGGGTTGATTTTAGCACCTTTCAAGGATACCAAAATCCACAGATGCCCAAGTCCCTAATATAAAATGGGACAGTATTTGCATCTAATCTATGCACTTCCTCCATATACTTTACATCATCTCTAGATTACTTATAATTCCTAATACAATGTAATGCTATATAAATCATTATACCTTATTATTGAGGGAAAACTGACAAGAAAAAATAGTCTGTACATGCTCAGTATAGATGCAATTTTTTTGAATATTTCCCATCTGAGGTGGGTTGAATTCATGGGTGTAGGCCCCACAGAGAGCTATATTCTATCAGGCCTCATTAAGTACTCAAAATAGGCAACTGGCCTGTGAGCACATGGCTGGTTACTTCAGAGCCTGATCTGACCTCCAGGCATCCTGACTCCTAGCCAGGGTAGTCTGTGAAGTTCAGTTTGTTTCACCTGGGCGCCATGTCTTTAGGTTATGTAATTGTTAGACAGTAGTCATTTTTGGTTACTTTGTGACCGATAAATATGTCAAACACTTCAAACAGGTACAGTTCTTCCCTTGCGGCTGTGGAGCTGTGACTGCTGAGGCCACAGCCTGTATCGGTTATCTCCGCATCTCTCTGTGTTTGTAGTTGTAAATGGCAGCGACCTATCGCAGTGGTATCTAGACCAACTATTAAACCATTTATAATGCCCAGAAACCAATTTGTGGCAGCCAGCAATTAGTTCCATTCATGTTTTTAATTTTTCTCCCTTTGAAGTTTAATAGATGGTTATTATGATGTAGTCCTCACTGACTCCAAGTCTGCAGGCTGTGTGCAGTCTCAGCAGCCAGAAAAAAATTAGTCTCTACAGAAAAACCATGTAACCTAAAGCGATGCTTTGGATTCTACTTCTGAGCCTGTTTCTCTGTCCAGGTCTTCTTTGTCCATGAAGAGACTTAGGATGAAAGAGGATTTGGAATACATGCATTGTTTATTCCTTAGTGCAACATACATTTAGCGAGCTTTACTATGTGTTGGGTACTGGGGATGCACAGAGAGCAAGACTTGATACGTCCCTTCACAGAGCTTCTAGACTAGTGGGGGAAGAAAGTTTGGGAAGAGGAATTTGCAGTCTAGTGGGATGCCTGCTATGATAGAGGAAGCTCAGGGGAGGGAGCTCAAGGGTGAGGAGCAGTTAGCCAGCTAGACACGCAGAGGAAGACTGCTCCGGGCAAGGAAGCTGAGGGGCGGTGAGAGAGAGGAGGCACTTCTGAAGAACTCAAAGTCATGCACATGGCTGGACTCAGGATGGCAGACTCTGGAGCTGGAACTACATCTGGGGTGCGATGCCTTGAAGTCCTCATGCATTTACCAGAAGAAAATGAAGCTAGTTTCACTTAAAAATGCCAGGTCATGAAAGGCTGAGATAAATGACAGTCTGGTGCTAGGACAGAAGGGGACAGGAGGGGGCATAATTTCTCAGTAGTGCTTTCCTTGTGATCAGCGCAGCCAGAAATTTGCCCAAAGTGCATTTTGTGTCAGGGAGAATCTCTGTTTCTTCAAGCCATTAGTAGCTTTGGGGACTAAGGAGGTTAAGGAGACAGGGAGCTGTGCGTAAAAGGATTATAATTCACCATTAATTGCCAACCTTTCTCTTTCCACTTGCTCCTTTCCCAGTACTTATAAAACATACTTAAAAGGCTTTTTCATTCTCAAAAAAAAAATCAGCCTAACTAAATATAAGCCACCCTTCACCTTGTTATACTTGCAAGATCTCTATCTCTTCCCTTCCTTTGATAACAAAGTTCCTCAAAAAAAGTTCATGCATTTTTTTCCATAGACAGTGCCAGGCTTGCGTCTACTACACTCCACGAAGCTACAATGACAACAGTCACCAGTGCCCTCAATGGCAAGTTCCAATGGGGTCATTTGTTCATTCAACAAGAATTACAAATATCTACTCTGAATCAGGCACTGTTCCAGGTGGGGATATACTGGTATGAAGTCTTCTTGGTGCTTACGTTTTCATGAACTCCTTTTAGTTCTCAGGCATCTTTAGCATTTGCCATGGTTGGGCTTCACCTTCTGGAAACATTCTCATATCCCATAACAAAAATGTCCTGTGGCTGTCCTTCTGTCTTTCTTATTGTTTCTTCTCAGTCTCCTTTGCAGATTTTTCATCCTCTACCTAGTAATTAAAGCTTGGTAGTAAGTAGGTTGTAGGCTCAAGACTAACCCTCCAAGATTTTATCTTTCCTTGATTTTTCCTTGATTTTAGTTCTCAAACATGTATCTCAGGATCCATATAAACAGCTGCCTGTGAACACAGCTCCATGAACGGCACCTCAA
Source organism: Aotus nancymaae (assembly GCF_030222135.1). Classification (NCBI taxonomy): domain Eukaryota; kingdom Metazoa; phylum Chordata; class Mammalia; order Primates; family Aotidae; genus Aotus; species Aotus nancymaae. Next base: position 34,058,358 of record NW_026988423.1, read on the forward strand.
TGTCAACCTAACCAAAGCTGAGCCCCCATCTGCTTCTCCTGAGTTCCCCATCTCAGTGAATCCTCTGTGCAGTCAGAGAAGCTGGGAGTCATCTTGGACTCAAAGTTTTTCCTATCCCCATGCTCCCTATGCCCACAGCCTTGGTCCTAGTTCAGGGCCCTCATCACCTCTCCTGGAACACTGCCACAGTCTCCTGCCCACAGATGGATCCCCTCCGACTCATCGGCCATGCTGTTGGCAGAATGATCTTCCTAAATTGCAAATTTAGTCATGTCCTTCCCTGATAGTCTCCATCTTATCTAGCAACAGTCCTCAATGTATAATGTGGAACCCCAAGACACTTTCAGAAGGTAAGTGAGGTCAAAACTATTTTCATAATAAGAATAGGAGATTATTTAGCCTTTTCACTGTGTTGATATTTGCACTGATGGTGCAAAAGCAATAGTGGGCAAATCAATAGGTGCCTCAGCGCAAATTAAGGGATAGAATAAAACTATATTAAACCTTGTGTTTGTATTCTTTACCTCATGCATTTGCAGAAGAAAAAAAAAAGCTAGTTTCACTTAAAAATGAAACTATGAAGCAGTAAAAATATTAACTTTTTAAAATCTCAGCCCTTCAATGAGCATCTTTTTAATATTCTGCATGTCAAAATACAAAGGACTCATAAACAGTTCTGCTACATACCTAAGTACAGTGGTTGTCACAGGGAAAAGCATTTGTGCAATCATTTGAGTTGCAAGCTAAACTAGCTTTCTTTTCTTCTACCTAATATCATTTTTACTTGAAAGCATGACTGACAGATAGAGATTGTGGTTATTCAGACTGGGTATTTGGCAGTTGTAATCTGAAAAATTAATAAAGTGAGCTTGTCACTTCAAGGAAAACAATTAGCAGTGTTTGTTGCCAATGATGAAATGTGATCTTTTAAACAAAAATTAGAAGTTTGGAAAACATGCATCTGTCATAATGAGCTTTACAGCTTCCCAACACTTGCTGATTTTTCTGAAGAGGTTGGTGGTGATATTAAGAAACACGGAGTTTGTTTTGGGTATCCACACACATCTCACAAAATGAGATGTGCTAACAGCTGGAAGGTTTACATAACCCAGCCAATATTTTTCAAATGATCAATGGTGGATACTACAAAATCATGCAAACATTTAAAAAAAAAAAAAAACATCTATTCAGGTGCAAGATGGACCAATGGATTTTAATGTAACAGAGTTTGAAACGTTTGTTCATATGGCTTCAGGTTCCACATTGCAGCTAACTTTTGAGAAACTATGAGTTATCCAATTTTAGTGTGGCACCAAAGAATATCCATAATGATCTAAAAACGATCTCCCCTTTCCAGATATCTATGTGAGGCAAGCTTCTCTTCATATACTTCAACCAAAACAACATATTGTCAAAAATTAAAATCCAGCTATCTTCTAGTAAACCAGACATCTCTTACAATTTTCTTTTATCTTGGACAATACAAATATGTTATCTATATTAACATGTCATGACCTTATTATTATTACTTTTAAATAAGTAACAAAATACTTAATATTCCTGGTTTCAATTTTGAATATAATAAATATCTATATGACGCATATGACCATAAAATCCTTGGGGTCCTCAATAATTTTTAAAAGCATAAAGGCATGATAAAGGCCAAAAGTTAGGAAATTACTGGCCTGCAGGGTTGAGGTCTCGACTTGTCTACATAACATTCATTCTTTGGCCTCTGCCACCTTTCCCATCCCAGTTCTCCGCACTGCCCCGTCACCACCATAGCATCACGACCATAGCATCACGACCACTCCCACTTCTGCCTCAGCAGCACTGACAGTCTCCCCAGGTGCCAGGCTGGCTCCAGGCTTTACACCTTTGCTCACCTTCTGTCTAGGCTGACATTTCCATATTTGTTTTGTCTTGTCTTTTTTACTGTTATTCAAACGCCCATTCATTTTTCAAACACACTCCCTCTTTGTGTGCCCTCGACAATTCTCTTCGAGCACCTGCAGCACGTCAGTGCTGGTTCTCCTGTTTGACCTCCAGGCTTACCATGGGTAAAATTGTGGACATTTCCCTAAGATAGGTGAGGGTATTTCTAAGGTTTTACTGTTACTAACAAAGCTGCCTTAGACATGCTTGTACATGTCTTTCTGGGCACTTGCACAAGAGGTTCTCAAGGAGATTCCTTGTAGGGGAATTACTGGGTCAGAAGGTTTGTGCGGCTTCACCTTTACCAAGCATTGCTAAACTGTCTCCAAATTGATTATACTGATATATACTACCATCAGCAAGAAATCAGACCTGATTTCTCCATGTTCTTGCCAACATTTAATGTAATCAGACTAATTTATTTTCTAAAATGATAGCTATAAAATTTCATTTGTCTTTTAGCTAATTACTAACACGGAGAAAATCATTCTATAATCCACTCAGGTTTCCTGTTCTGTGAATTGTTAAAAAATATCCTTTGTTTGTTTTTCTTTTCAGTTGTCCTTATCTTACTGACTTGTAATTCCTTATGTATTTTGAATATTAATCTTTTCTCTGCCGTCTACACTGCAAATTTCTCCTTTCTGTGTTTGGCTGGTCTTTTAATTTGGCCTATGGAGTTTTCTATTGTATAGGAGTTTTACATTTTAATACAATCAAATTTAACAATCTTTTCCTTTATAGTTTAAGCTTTTTACATATTGTCCAATGGATTCTTCCCCATCCCAAGTTCATTAGATACTGCATATGTTTTTATGTAAAACTGAGAGTTTTACTTTTTACGTTCAGGCCTTTATTCCTGAATTTCTCTTTTTGATAAAGAATAAAGAAGAAATCTACTTTTATATTTTCCCATACATAAAATCAAATTGTATAAATATTCATTTAGTGGATTTGGCTCAAATCCTTTAGGTCTCGTCGTAGCTATGTGTCACAGGTTTGACTGCTACTGTTTTCACCATTACTATTATAAATACTTTCTAACACCCACGATGATTTCTTTTTTGAACTAGTGATTTTATAGAAGTGTGCTTACATTGTCCAAATATAAGAGGGTGGAATGGTTTGTCTATTTTTTATTATTAATTTCATATCTATGAAATTAATTGTGTATTGTGGTTTATTTTTATTATTAAAATTAATGGTTTGTCTATTTTTTATTATTAATTTCATATCTATGAAATTAATTGTGTATTGTGCTTGGACAATCTGTTCTAATTATATAAATGGGGGTTTTTGTGTTTTTTGAAACTTGCTTTGTGGTTAGTACATGGTAAAATTGTGTAAATATTTCAGAATGCTTGAAGAATATATGTTCTCTAATAGTTCAGAGCCATGTTCTTTATTCCTTCACTTGGACCAATCTTATTACCTGTATTATTTTAACTTTTCTTACATGATTATGGATTTCTTCTCATGGCGCTGCACATTTTTGCTCTCTCTATATATATATTCAAGGCTAGGTGATTGCATACTACTGGGCCTTATGAGGAGGTCTCCCACAAATAACACCCTCTTCCCTGCCTGGGTCTGAACAAATTGAGAAATAAAACAAAAAGTAAAGATACAGCTTAAAGTATCACCTTTACTTTTAACTTGATTATTGAAAACCTTCTCCATGGTGAATGCTTTCTGGTGTTCACCCTATAAGTAACTGTTCTTAAATCAACACAAGCACACCCCAGAGTTAGTGCAGGTTTAGTTCCAGACCACCACAGTAAAATAAATATCACAATAAAGTGAGTCACATGAATTTTTTGGTTTCCCAGTAAATGTAAAAGTATGTTTACATGATACTGTAGGTTATTAAGTGTGCAACAGTATTAAGTGTAAAAATAACGTACACACCTTAATTTTAAAATAATGTATTGCTAAAAGAACGCTAATCTTCACCTGAGCCTTTAGAGAGTCACAGCCTTGTTGCTGGTGGAGGGTCTTGCCTCAGTGTTGACAGCTGCTGACTAATCAGAGTGGTTGTTGCTGAAGGTTAGGGTGGCTGCGGTAATTTCTTAAAATAAGACAATGAAGTTTGCCACGTCGATTAACTCTTCCTTACATGAAAGACTCCTCTGTAGCATGCAGTGCTGTTTGATAGCATTTTACCCACAGTAGAATTTCTTTCCAAACCGGAGTTCATCCTCTCAAATCCTGCCACTGCTTCATCAACTAAGTTTATGGGATATTCTGAATCCCTTGTTGTCATTTCAACAATGTTCACAGCATCTTCACCAGGAGACATTCTATCTCAAGAAACCACTTTCTTTGCTCATCCATAAGAAGCAACTGCTCATCTGTTAGTTTTATCATGAGATTGCAGCAATTCAGTCACATCTTCGGCCTCCACTTCCAGTCCTAGTTCTCTTACTATTTCCACCACATCTGCAGTTATTTCCTCCACTGAACTCTTGAAGCCGTCAAAGTCATTGATGAGGCTTGGAATCAATTTCTTTCAAACTCCTGTGAATGTGGATATTTTTACCTTCTCTCATGAATCACAGATGTTCTTAATGGCATCTAGAACGGTGAATCCCGTCCAGAAAGTTTTCACTTTACTTTTCCCATATCCATCAGAGGAATCACTATTTATGGTAGCTATAGCCTTATAAAATGTACTTCTTGAATAATGATATTTAACATTAAAAATTACTGCTTGATTCATGGGGTGCAAAATTAATGTTATGTTAGTAGGCATGAAAACAACATTAATCTCCTTGTATATCTCTGTCAGAGCTCTTGGGTGACCAGCTGCATTTTCAATGAGCAGTAATATTTTTAGAGGGATCTTTTTTCCAAGCAGTAGGTCTCAACAGTGGGCTTAAAATATTCATCAAGCCATGCTGTAAACAGATGCACTGTCATTCAGGCTTTGTTGTTCCATTTATATAGCACAGACAAAATAGACTTAGCTTAATTCTTAAGGGCCCTAGGATCTTCAGAATTGTTAATTAGCACTGTCTTCAACTTCAAGATACCAGCTGCGTTTGACCCTAACTAAAGAGTTGGTCTATGCTTTGAAGCCAGACATTGACTTATCCTCTGTATTTATGAAAGTCTTAGATGGCACCTTCTTCCAATAACAGGTTACTTCATCTGCATTGAAGATCTGTTGTTTAGTGTAGCCACCCTCATCAATTATCCTAGCTAGATCTTCTGGATAATTTGCTGCAGCTTCTACACTGGCACTTGCTGCTTCACCTTGCACTTTTATATTATGGAAATGGCTTCTTTCTTTAAACCTCATGAACCAACCTCTGCTAGCCTCCAATTTTTCTTCTGCAGCTTCCTCACTGCTCTGTTTTCATAGAATTCAAGAGAGTTACAACCTTGCTCTGGATTAGGCTTTGCCTTAAGGGAATGTTGTGGTTGGCTTGATCTTCTATCCAGACTACTCAAACTTTATCCACATCAGCAATAAGGCTGCTTCACTTTATTATCATTCATGTGTTCACGAGAGTAACATTTTTAATTTCCTTCAAGAACTTTTCCTTTGCATTCACAACTTAGCTAACTGGTGTAAGACACCTAGCTTTTGGTCTGTCTTGACTTTCAACATGCCTTCTTCACTAAGCCTAATCATTTCTAGCTTTTGCTTTAAAGAGAGAGACATGTGACTCTTCCTTTCACTTGAACATTTAGAAACCATTGTAGGGTTATTAACTAGCCTCATTTCAATATTGCTGTGTCTCAGGGAGTAGAGAGATCTGAGCATAGGAGGAGAGATGGGGGACTGGCTGGTCCGTGGGGCGGTCAGAACACACACATTTATTGATTAAGTTCTTACACGGTATAGTTTGTGCCTCCCCATAATAATTATAATGGTAACATCAAAGATCATTGATCAGCGTTATTATCACAGAACAATAATAATGAAAAAGTTTGAAACATTGTAAGAATTATCAATGTGACACAGAAATATAAAATGAGAATGTGCTGTTGGAAAAACTGTGCTGATAGACTGAAATCTTCAATTTGTTAAAAACGCAATACCTGTGAGGCACAGTTAAGTGAAGCACAATAGCACATGGTAGGCCTGGATAGATTCATACCTCAAGCCGTCTTTCCTTCCATACAAAGGGGAAACCAGATATACTCCAGATGTTCTGCCCACTGGGGTGACTTCCCTTTATCACAGTTCTTAAGGGCATTCCTGAGGAGAATTGCATTGCCATGCAGGAGCCATCCACTTTCAGCCAGTACCAATATACTATGCACATCCATTTTAATGCTGGGCCTGTGATTATTCCTTCTCTGTTAATTGATCATTAAAAATGTTCCATAAGGGACTGGGCATGGTGGCTCATGCCTGTAATCCCAGCACTTCGGGAGACCGAGGCAAGCAGATCAGCTGAGGTCAGGAGTTCAAGACCAGCCTGGCCTACATGGCAAAACCCTGTCTCTACTAAAAATACAAAAAATTAGCCAGACGTGGCAGCATGCACCTATAGTCCCAGCTACTCAGGAGGGTGAGGGCAGGAGAATCGCTTGAACCTGGGAGATGGAGGTTTTAGTGAGCCAAAATTGTGCCATTGCACTCCAGCCTGGGTGAGAGTGAGACTCCATCTCAAAAAAAAAAAAAAAAAAATGGTCCATAAGGTTGTAGCTATGGGTTGAGAGTGTGGTGGTAAAGCAGTAGGAACTGATACCATGGGAGTCTAAGTCATCTGCTAATGAAATTTATTTGTGCATTCTGGATCTGCCATATCCATTTAACATACTGCCCATGTCCAATTTTATTATTTAGTGTATCAGAGGATATCCAGTTCATGATGGGTGTTTCAGATCACAGTTACTGGGCGTCTTTTTTTCAGGCATTCAGTTTCTGCAGAGCATGTTAGCAAGCCAAGAACTGATTTTCACGGTTATTAGCAAAGATGGACAGGCTTATTCCAAATCCCTAGGGGGTCTGCACTGTAATTCTCTCATTGAGTTTTAGTTGAGGCTCTATGAAGCATCCTTGTCTATCAGAAACAGTTTAGTTACCATTGAAACTGCTAGGTCATAAGGCCCAAGTGTCAGGGTAGCTTACACAGTGGTCTGGATTTGTTTTGTAGTTTATTGCTCCAGAACTTATTCAAAACTGACACCTTTATAAATTACGTGGTAAATATATTAATGTGGTAGATATTTGCCTGCGAAATCTAAAGCAACCCATCAAGTACTATGTTTCTTTCTTCATGGCAGGCAGTTGAAGATACAGAGGTTTATAGGAGGATATCCTAACATGATCTAGGCCTATGGCCTTTTTTACTGATATTTCTGTCTTCTGAAGTTTGATGGGGTTTATCTCTCATCTTCTGGCATGGATATGTCTTATTAAGACTTTAAGATATGTGATACTTCCTGTCCTCCAGATCTAATTAGCATAATAACCAGAATAATGTTCTGTGGAATATCAAGATGCTCAAAATCCTGTAATATTATGTTGTGACAGAGAGCAGGAGGTCGACATGACTCTGAGAAAAGACCATGAAAGTATATTGCTGACCCTTCAAACTGAAAACAAACCTTCTGATTTACTTCTGATTATCTTTATTGATATACGTGCAAAAAAGAAAAAAACTCAAAAAAATGTGAATGTAAATTTTGCATTTGAAAATCATTAAAATGGTAAATTTTGTGTTTAAAAAAGAGAATAGAAAATCTCTGCTAGGTCAATAGCTGCATACCAGGTGCCAGAAGATCTGTTGACTTTCACCAGTAAATATACCACATTCAGAACTGCAGCTTGGATTGGAGTTATCACATGATTAAGTCTGAAATAATCCACGGTCATCCTCAAAGACCCACATAACTTTTTCACCATCAAAACATGTTCATTAAAGGGTGATGCCATAAGAATTACCACCCCCTGCCTTTTAAAAGTTCTTTTTTTTTTTTTTTGAGACAGAGTCTTACTCTGTTGCCCAGGCTGGAGTGCAATGGCGTGATCTCAGCTCACTGCAACCTCTGCCTCCCAGGTTCAAGTGATTCTCCTGCTTTAGCCTCCGAAGTAGCTGAGATTACAGGTGCCTGCCACCATGCCCAGCATGGTGTATTTTTTAATTTTTTGTATTTTTGTATTTTTAGTAGAGATGAGGTTTCACCAACTTGGCTAGGCTGATCTCGAACTCATGACCTCAGGTGATCCACCCACCTCAGCCTCCCAAAGTTCTGGGATTATAGGCATGAACCACCACACCCAGCCTAAAAGTTCTTAGCAGAGGAAATATATCTGAAATTCCATTACAGGAAGTGAGTTTCCAGGGCCCCTTTTTGGTTCATCTTAACCTAATAGCTCTCACTCCACAGATCAGAGAACCAATATGGAGATTCTGCTGGCTACGAAGCATTTCAAAGCTGCACTATACAGTCTGGGGTAGGGATGACAGTAGGTTAGGTTCCTCGTTTTATTGAAATCACAGTGAGATGAGTTTGAGTCAACCATCATTCATAAGTCCCCGCTCCTGCCAATGAACTCTGAGGCATTTTTGAAACTCTAGAGATTAGAATCAGCTCAAAGTCAGTGTCTAAGAATCTTTTCTGCTTATTTCTCTATCATCAGTTCAGTCACTCTGGTAAATGGATGCTAGTTTCTTGGGGAAAGACATGAAGAAATATTTATAGCATATACATGTGATAACACTCAAGGGCCCTTTCCCAAAGGGGCTCAACCTTCTCCTCAATTGGGAGACTCCAAGTCTTTTGAACTGACTTATGTCTGATAATTGGAGAACAGACTATGAAACCCTATTACATTGCCTTGATTTCGATTTTTGCCCACTAGATTTAGAATACTTCTACTTCGGCATTTCAATTAGCACTTTGGCAGACTGCCGTCTGTTCTATTCCTTTGAGACCTTGATCAACTTGCCATCATTTATATCCATGTGAGTGAACATATAGAGTGCCCCTATCTTAATCTATTTAAGCTACTGTAACAAAATAATATAGACTCAGTGTCTTATACACAATAGAAATTTATTTTTCATAGTTTTAGAGGCTGGAAAGCCCAAGGTCATGGTGTCAGCAGATTCAGTGTCTGGTGAGGGCCAGGCTTCATAAACAACTCCTTCTTGCTGTGTCCTCACATGGAAGAAGGGGCGAGGGGGCCTCTCTCAGGCCTCTTTTATAAGGGCACAATCCCATTCATGAAGACTCCTCCCTTATGTCCTAATCACCTTCCAAAGGCCCTACTCCTAGTACCATTACCTTGGGGGCTAGGATTTTAACATTTAAGTTTTGGGGAGACACAAATATTCAGATCATGGCATGCTTTATTCCAGCATCATGTAATAGTAATTTTGTCCAAACATGTTTTTGATGGCTAAGCGTCACCACCAGGGCTCTATCACCACCACCCATTATTTCCACTGAAATCAGGGAACTCAACTTCATTGCAACATCTGCCCACCACGATCTCTGACCTATGGTAGATAGCCACAACACTTTTTCAATAATGCTGGTACTCTCCTGAGCAATGCAGTTTTATATCTTAACGAAAGGGATGTCCTCTAAGAGTTCCTGGGGAGATGGTTAAGCAGTGGCTGAGCAAGCTGCTCACGTTAAGTCCATTCCAACAGTCTCGGCTCCTGAGCCTTTAGACTCCTTTCTCTACATTATTAATTTTAGGGTTTTGTTATTTGAATATCATCCATGAATTAGAACTTGTTAGAAATACGTAACCCCAGGGCCACCCTAGACCTACAGAATCAGAATCTGCAGTTCAACAAGATCATCAGGTGATTCTTCAGCATTTTAAATTTTGAGAAACCCTGCTGTTGAATCATTGTTGAATCCAGGCTTCAGTTAAGTATCACTTCATAATTGTCTGAGTCAATATATTAAATCTAGAATTCTAGGTGACTGTTCCAATATTAATTAATTCTGCCTGATCTCATCTTCTTGGGTCCCACTCCTTCAGAATTCACTCCCATACATTCTGCCTAAAGGGAAACAAACAAATTAAAATATGACATGGCTGGGAGAAAGCTACGGGCAGAGTCACCCCTAGGGTATGCAAGGTGCTGGGCAGACATATTTTGTCTACATAAACAATTCAGTTTAAAAATATATTGTGAAATTCATGGACATATGTGAATTGAAATAATTTGTAATATGTGCATAACTCTTTGGAAACTGTTTCTATTGAAACAACATAGATCTCCTTGCCTCTGCACTTCCGTAAAACCATTTATAAATTAGTGTGGGTTGCATCATTACTCATGGCATTGCATCATTTGTCATGCTGCCCATGAATACTGGCTTCCAGTGACTCTCAAAAGTTGCAACTGTGCATCATTTGTGATGACCACAAATGCAAGCTCATCCAGAGTATGCAGAATGTGAATGATCATTTGTTTTCTGGTCATGTTAAACTTACCATTCAGAATTTAATAGCATAAAAATAGAACAGGGCTTCTTCCAATCATGTCTGGAAGTCTTTAGGGTACAATCACTGTGGCCTGAATGTGGTCTCATTCAATGTTGAGCATACCTCTGCCCTCCACACAGCATCACTGGGAGGGAGAACAGGCAAAAGACCTATGAAAAGAGTGAGAAGTGGGGCCCTGTTTGTGCATGAGATGTCTGTTCCTCAATTCACATTTCTTAATACTCACCTGAAGAGCATAATGACACATCTTTCTGGATAGTTATAGAAACCTCAGCTTAATTCCTAATGTGAAACTGCATCATCCCAGCTGACTCCCTCCCCACAAACACTGCCCTGACCCATCCACAAGCTGCACTTCAACTTCAGTGCTTACAGCTTTAGTTGTCAGGGTCTTTGCTTATCTGTGCTACCTAAAGCCTTTCTTGTTTTTTTTTCTTCTGAACTCAACTCTGTTTTTAAAGTTTTTAGTTGTATATCTAGAATTCCCAGACAATTGTCATGGGAGACATATCTTATTTCAACCTACCAGGTTTCCAAAAGCAGAAGTTGTCACCATCTTTCTATTTCAAATAAATTCAATTTAATTCCTCTCCATTTATCACACAGATATTGAGAACCTAAAATGTGTCAATTCATTGCTAGGCATTGGAGATCAAGAGCTAAGACTCAGTTCCTGCTTTTAAGAAATGTGCAGTCTTGTGGAAAAGGCAAGTGTATTTTAAAATTTAACACAGTTTGGTAGGTGCATGTCCATTTTACAGAATAAGCCATGGGAGGGATAGACTGAAAGGAGACATGGCAAGAGTCCAGAGACCATTATTATACAGTGATTATTTGACAAGACATTATAGGGTCTGCAATAGTATTTCCATGTGGGAGTTCGTTCCTGACATTTCTCAAGAAATTTCTATGTTTTTCTAAGTCCCAAATTTTAGAAAAATCAGACAAGAAATCATAAAAATGAAAGTATGATAATTCTCCTGTGAGAATTAGAGGTTAACAGTTAACATAGAGACGTTACTGGCTCAAAGGAACCCAATGACATCAAGCCGAAAGTAGGAATAGGAACCCTAAGCCACAGAGACAAGTATTAAGGTTGACGTATCTGGAAACCAGGCAGAGGCATTTAATAGAGAAGCAGCCACAGCCTCATCGGTCTTGCTTAGGGCTGTGGACATGGAGTCAGTGTGTGTTGGTAGCTCTGATGGTAATAAGGCATTCTTGCAAATAAAATAAATATTAATAAGATTAAACATACAGTATACATTATATAAGTTCTCTAGGTGGTGTGTCAAGAAATGCAAGTTTTGGAAGCAAAATAAATCCCTAAATGAACAATTTCATCATGCAAACCCACGGGGTTGATGGTAATCTTGTCAGACAATATGAATGTTGTGTTATTTGAATATTGCCAGAATTGTTGGCATTTTCTAGTGTTTAAATATCTGCCATTCACTATAGTTATCTTCAAGTATGTTGACCCCCCAAAAAAACTACAAAGAGAATAAATTGATGTTGTTACATAATGTTCTAGTAAGAAATTAGAAACTGATCTAAAATCTGAATTAACAAAAGTAATATCTTTTTCAATGGAGAAATGAAAACCAGAACAAGTGATAAAATATTTTTATTGCAAAAAGGAAATGAATTTATTTGAAGCAACATGTTCCCTGGCTCCCAATTTGAAGATGTTTTTAAACACATCTTTAACCAACCAATTCAACTAATGTAACACAAGATGAAAGACATTTTTCTACATTTGGAATATCTGTCCTAATATTGTCCAAAACTATTTGACAGTGAAATTCATGCCTATGTGTCTTATAATTTTAAGAATAATTTTTAAGATATTTAATATTTGTTGTATTATCACTCAATGTGCTAATAATCTTTACTTGGCATTGATTTTGTGTTAATGTTCTCTTCTAATGTTTTCTATTATCAAATGTGTATATTAGGTAGAGGCCATTTTTACATGTTATTGAAATATATAATCGGTCACAAAATTTTGGTTCATAGTAATTGTAGCAAAGCATTTATTATCTTTTTCTTTCTTTATAGAAAGACTCTCAAATTTTTAGTATAACCCTGTTACAGAAAAACTATTCACTATTTATGATTATGACCAATTTTTATTATTTTAAAAATATGTAAGTAATATGTTCACTAAATACAGAATAACTTATAAGTTTGCAAATTCCTGGGCATTCCATTTTCTTGTTTCTACATCACAAAAGTTAATATCTGTCAGGAATTTGGAAGCAGTGGCAGGTACTAAGACAGTCACAGTGGAAATGAAGAGGGAAGAAAAAACTGAAGAGGTATTTAAGAGGTGGCATTGCCAGGATTTAGTGGCTGATGGGATGTGAGGAATAGGAGAGAAAGAGGAATCTAGACTAACTTCTAAGCATCTGGTTTTGTTGACTTGGTTGGTGCAGGTTTCAGGAAAAAAAGCAGGGGGTGGTAGTAATAGTACTAGCAGTAGCAATGTTGCTCTCCTGAAATCCATTCTTGACCCTTCCACCAGAGGGGTGGTAGTGAGGGGCCTTAGCTCAGCTGAGACTGTCATAGCACATAAAGTTTAAGGAGCCCAGGTCACTTGGCCGGGGATGTCCTTGGATGTCTGGAGCTCAGCACAGGCGTTTGTTCAGGAGTGGTAGGCTTGACATTCATCCACAAATAGACAGGAGTTACAATCACGGGCATGTCAGTATTTGTTTCCAACTATTTCAGACTTGTTTAACACATCTCAAGTATAACAGAAGAGGTGGGTGTTTGAGAGCAATATGGGATAATTATTTTACAGCTTTCTCAGCCTTACCCATTATCTTAGTCATTTTGGCAAACAAAACGTGACAGCCGGTTGTGGCTTTTACCTTCTAGAACTTCCACAGTTACAGATATATATACTGTAAAAAGAAAGGAGAAATGCCTTCTGGTTTTACTTTGGATTGAATCCAAAACTTTAGTGAGAAGGAGAAATATCTTCTTTCCCCACTCTCTTTTCCTTTAGTTACAACAACATTTACACACATTCAGAGGGAAAAACTACAAAAATAAGTTAAAAATCAAGTAAAAGAAATACAGTACAGGTAAGACAAGAGACAAAGAGAGCCCAGCAGAGCCACCGTGTCACATTAATACAAAACAGTAAACTTGTATGACACAAGGACCTGATTCTAACGATTTTTAAAAACTTGAGCCTTCGTGGCTTGTTCTGGTTCATACACTGCAGAGCTTAGAGGTAAAGGTGAAGGCTCTAGAGCCGACCTAATTGAGGTTTGAATCCCAACTCCACTGATTCTGGGCTATGTGACCTTAGGTGAGCTATGCAATCTCTCTAAACTTCAGTTTCCGTATATGGGAAATGAGTCATCCTTGACTTCTCCCATTCTCTAACCTCTCTGCCAGTCAGCGACTAAACATTACTTGTATCTGCTAACTTCTCTCCATCCCCACTGCCATATCCATGTGCAAGTTACGGACATCTCATATGTGGACTGTTACAACAGCCTCTAGTTTTTCTCCCACATCCATATTGCTCTCTTGAAATCCATTCTTCATCCTACAGCCAGAGGCATCATTTGAAATCATAAACCTGATCATATCACTCTGCTACTTAAAACCCTGTGATATCTCCCCACTGCCTTTGGAATTTATCACCACTACCACCTGACAATGGGGTGCCTACCAAAACACTCTTGAGCTCCCTCCTCAACCTCCATCTCCTCTACCCCATGCACTTTGACCATTGACCTCCTTTCATTCTTCAAGTCTCGGCTTAGAGGCCACTTTCTCAGGAAGTCTTTCTTTCTCCCCACCCCACAGCCTACTTCCTACCTCTGGGTGTTCCTACAACATGACGTGCATCTTTCATCATGACATGCATCACACTCAATGACAGTTGGCTATTCACTTGTCCGTATTCCCAAGTAGACCATAAGCACCTTAAGAGCAGTTACACGTTTATTTGGTTCATGTTGCATCCTCCACCAGCTAGCACTGCATTTGGGGTAGAGTAAGTGCTCAAAAACATTTGTTGCATGAATAAATAAGTGAATCAAACTCCTAATTTCCTGTGTTTCTAGCTGGGGTGTGGTCTCTCTCCGCCCACTTCATGCTGGGTACTGATCATATGACAGCAAATCTAGATTCCTAGTTGTTACATATATTTTTATATATTTACAGAGTAAATATAATATATAACAGATAAATTGTAATTACATAAACATAAATATTTATTTACTTGGTTTATAATTAATTATTTAACTTACTTTGATTTCTTAATTCTTCCATTTGATCAGCCTTTGATTTTCTTATTTTTATAATAAGTATAGCCTACTGGCAGTTTATTTTAACCTAAAATTTATCCATTCTGACTTTCCTAATTTTATATTAATTTTTTAATAATTACTTATTGTATCAGCCACTTTTTATCATGAAAATAGAAGCCACTCTATGACTTCTAAATATTAATAGTTTTAAGACAAGAAAGTGAAGCTTCTGCAACTATTGGGGAAGCGAAGGTCAAGGAGGCCATTGTTAACACTCTGCTTGAGGCACTGAAGCACATGATTCCCAAGAGCTCACCTGGAAAACTGCAAAACTTATGAGCCTAGAGATGCTCTAGTCTCCTCTCATAACACAAAAGGCAATTCTCCAAAAGTTCATATGAAAGATGCTTTGAACCTTACATCTCTCCATGTGTGTGCCAATACTGGCCTTGCCTTCTTCCTTCCTCATATGAGTGCCTCTTGCTGGATAGTCTCTCCTGGAACCTCACAGAGAAGAGAATTCTGCAAAATACAACTACAGTCCTGGTTTCTCTTCTACAAAGCAAGGAGACATTAGAAGGGGTGACAGGGATGTTCAGTCAAAAATAAAAGTTCCGCACACTTGTTCTATGCTCACTGAAAACAGTTATGTTAACAACATTGATGACAATAAACTTAATAAATATTTCGCTTGTTCACTGAGCACCAATGCCCACTTTCCCGTAAAATAACAAAAATTAAATGGTAATGCACATTCAGTATAGTGCATACAATGAACGTTATGACTGACGCTGAGCTGTTTGCATTACTGTTTTATGATTCTTAAGCGGATAGATGAGTCACATCCTTGTGTCCTACACATAACCCATTAAAAGCAACAGGCCTCTGCAGACCTGGGAATAAACAGGGCAGTCTTGCACTCTTAGATTTCATTCCTGGAAAAGGTGCTATAAGTCAAAATGATGTAAGCTGAATCAGATTTTCCAGTAGAAACTAAGCCACATTCATTACCAACAGCTTAAAGACCAACTTCTTCATAGAAAATGACCAGATGCCACAATTAGCTAAATGCAAATGGCATATCTGTACACAAGTCAATGTAAGGTTTTGCAGACACCAAATAGGGCAATAGAGGCTTTGCAAAACGTATAGACACTGAACAGGGCAATACAGAAGTCACTACTGGATTATAATAGCTATTTAAAATGCTGATATTTTTTAATGATTTTTGTTGTATTTACCACAGTGAATAGCATTTGTTCAGGGACTCTTTGGGCACATTCCAATCTTTGAAAAGATCTGTGAGGAAACTTAGGAATGGGTGATATGTTTTGGGAAATAAACCCAGGGTTGTATGCTTCTTAGTATCAGTCTGCTTATAGTCCTCAAATGTACAAAGCAACAAATAATTGGCCATTGGACATTTGAATTCTCTGTTTTGCTTTCTGAACTGCTGACACATAAGTACTAGCTACTTACTACCTTATACCTAAAAATTGTTTTTTGGTTTTTTTTGAGACGGAGTTTCGCTCTCATTACCCAGGCAATGGCGCGGTCTTGGCTCACCGCAACCTCTGCCTCCTGTGTTCAAGCAATTCTCCTGCCTCAGCCTCCCAAGTAGCTGGGACTACAGGCATGTGCCACCATGCCCAGCTAATTTTTGTATTTTAAGTAGAGACAGGGTTTCACCATGTTGACCAGGATGGTCTCGATCTCTTGACCTCGTGATCCACCCGCCTCGGCCTCCCAAAGTGCTGGGATTACAGGCGTGAGCCACCGGGCCCGACCAAAAATTGTTTTTAAAATGCACAATTTAACCTCCATTTTCACTGAAATTTCTGACATTTTATCCCCTATTACATTGTTGCAAAGTGTCAGGAGCTCTCAGTGTCTGGCCTAGAACAGAAGCCAGACCCACTAATATATATCAGTGGGTCTGGGTGATTAGATTGATTATATAGGTTGATTTGATTGAGTCCGGAAGTAATCCTTTTGCAGCCATAGTGGAAATGAATCTTCTAATGAAGAAATGTTACTTTCCATTAAAAAAAAAAAGACTCTGAAAGAATGACTAGTTAGAATATTTGTAAGTTAAAAGCAGTTTCTTTTCCCCCCATACACGTACTGTAACACAGAGATCCAAATTCATAGTTGTCTCCAAAAATCGTTATTTTGTTCTCAACATTTCTGGGATTTCTCTTTGTGAACTGCCTTTTAAATCATCATAATCCAGATTATCCATGTCAATCACTTTAGGCTCACAAGACAATTTTCATTTGTCTACAGCCTTTGTTTTCTTCCTCGGTCTCTCTCTCCTCTCCTCCACTTAATCTGCTGAAATCCAGGTTTTCCTTCTCTGTTACCTTCATGCTGGAGCCAGACATGAGGCATTCTTAAGTGGGTACTGGAGCAGGGATAGTGGAGCCCAATCGAGGCTACCTGGGCAGAAAGGAGCACATCATCAGGAAGCAAACTCCAGGTCATGTGTAAAAAGCATCGAAATCAGAGGATGTCTGTGTTCCCAAAGTCATGGACCAGGCAAGTTTTACCAAGTCTCTGGGAACATCCATGTTCCCATCTGTGAAATGAGTGAGTGGGAGGAGTTAACCTGTCTCCCTTCTCCAACACTGTCAGGCTGTATGGTTGTATTGTTTACTTGCTGAAAGAATACAGTAGATATAACTTACTAAACCACTAAAATGGAAATAGTTGTCAGAGGCCAGTGCAAATTTAAATAAAGTAAATTTAACATGTCCATTTAAATTCTAATACCATATGTAAAGATAAAGAGATTGTGTATAATTGGATGCATCCTAGGAATTGGAATTTCCAGAGACATCTGAATAATGAGAAAAAGCGAGTGAACCTGGCAGTGCCTTAATTCAAGTGGCCAAGTACTGTACAGTTCTGGAAAATGCTGGTCTTCGTTATATGAGCTCTTCCCACCCACCTTTGACTTCCCCTGCACCACCTGCCTCCTCCCAAATGCTATGCTATTCCCTGTTGATCTCCTGGGTTTCTCTCCAGCATGGAACCTTTCCTAACTAACTGGCAACAGACAGTGATTTTTCCAGCAGAGAGCACTACTCAGGATCTAAACCCACAACCCTTTCCCCAACCCAGGTACACCAAAAGTCACTAACCTCAGGCCAAGATGTAATCTCAATATTTGATTTAATTCTCTTGAAAGCTGCTCAGAATTTCCCATTATAAATGTATGCTGTTTGATTTAGATTATATGCTCTTAGAAAGAAGGGACCACATTTGTGTATTTCATCTTCTGATTTGGCTCTGAATTTGCGCATTTAGCAGGTAATCTTTGGATTAACTCTTGAAGGAAAAGAGGGCCTCAGGCTTAATAAAAGCTCATATGTTCCAAAATTACAGTTGACAGATGATCTCCACAGACGTCCCTGCAGTCATACTCTATAAATGTAAGGAGGACCAAAGTCACCTGTGGATGGGTGGTGGAGCCGCCTGCCCAGAGTTGTGGTCCAGGCTCTTCTGTTGGAACTATTTTTCATGGTTTTCCTCACAAGAAATAATTTTTTTTTATTTCTTGAAATTTTTATTAATTTTTTTTTTTTTTTACAGCTTGATCCTCTTATGAAAAGGAAAGAATTTAAAGATGAATTACATTTTCGTTTAAACAGCAACTAATCCTCATTACAGAGAACAAAAGATCTGTGGCACATTGTCTTTGGAAAGATCTTTTGCATATTTTTCTTCTAAAAAAAACTATAATTCTCTCACAGATCACATATTCTCTTTCAAACGACTATACAAGGCAGCTAAATTTTATTCACAAAGCCCCAAGTTGCAGTTCCATTGCTGAAGTAGGTAAAATACATGGAGATCCCCTTAATTTGTGTTGCACGTCTTCCCATTGAGAGCATCACTGCTTTCCTGCCCTATGTATAAAATCATTGTGTTGATGATAGCTGGCACATTATTCCACAGTAATTAAATAAAAATTCATTATTTTAAAGATAGACCAGTGATTTTCATTTATCAACTGGACAATTTACTCCTTTTGAAAACAGTTCTAATAATACCAAGATTTGACTTTCCTCCAAAGTTATAAGAAAGCAAAAAATATATAATATAATATATAATGGTAACAAATAAAAAAAAGGCAACCCTGCTCAGGTATCATCCAAAACATGATCATATTCAGAAAAAAAAAATTAAAACAAGATTTGGGACACATGCGTACATACACACACACACACACCCCAACATGAACAGTGTATACTTGATATTTGAGGGGGGATGTGCAGTAATTTTAACAATACATGTTGATGGCCTGAACAAAAGGTGAAGTTAATACTGCCTGTGTTAAGCATTGCTTAAACACTGACTTTTAAGCAAAGCAAGTTGTCTTTCTTAGGTCAGCCACTGCCCGGTCTGACCAGTGCAGCTTGGCCAGCCTCACTGAGTGGTCTTATTCCCTTTCCTCCCCAGGCCGACATAATTAATATATGGGCTCACAAGGAGCTGTAGGATTTCCCTCCTGCCCTCTTAGGTGGAGGAGTATAGGCACTTCTCTACCCAGCACAGTGCCTGCTGATCTCTGACGCTCAATGGAACAGAATATAGTGTGATTTTCCCCGACAGTAAGAAATTTATAGCCACCTAAAGAAAAGCAATAGTTGGTACTTGTCAACTCACCATAAATAAGAACTAAAGAACATGGTCAGTGCTCACAATTCATGAAGAGATGTACACTCTAAGTCAGCGAGAAACCAACACAACTGGATTACATATTTGAGGTTCACATGGTGGCAATACCACTCGCAATGTTTGGAGGAAAACCCCCAACACTATGCTATTCTGCCATGACACCTCCTTCCAACACAATGACACAAAATACCTTACATCCATTAATCCTAAGTGGGACCCAAAACAAACGAGGCAACCAGCTCAAGAACAGGAGGAGAAAAAAAGGTACTGCCATAATTAATCCTGGCATCCCTCCATGGCTGCAATGCGTAACTCTCACTTTTCAGTGAGAAAAATCTATACTCTTGTGTTTCTAAAGGAAGCACAAAATATTCTTGCAAGATTTAAATACTGCTAGTCAGTGGCAATGAGTGTAAATAGATGAAATGGCAAAGTTTTAGAAGTTTTCTTGTAGTGTTTGGAAAAATAAAGAATCTGTGGTAGGAAACAAGTAGATTTTTTTAAAGTACATTAAAAAAAAAAAAAAGCCCAGCCTCAAGCCTTATTTAATCTACCTTAAGATGCACAAATACAACTCAAACTTCAAAAAGCAGAGGAGTAAAAGGTGCAGGAGCCATGTAACATCCCTTGAAGCCATGGCAAGAAACAAGCAGCAGTATTTCAAAACCAGATCCAGTCAAAGGCACAATTCAATCAGCTGCTGCTTCTGTTTAAGTGTATTGTTATGGGTCCCTGTATTGTTATGGGTCTTCCTTCCCATATTTGGCTGTGCTTTGGAGATTCTTCAAGAAGGGATGAACCCAATCACCTCTCCTGTCTGAGAAGCTGAGGTTGAAATCAACTCCCTTGCAGGTTGAAAAGAGGCCAATGGGAGAGGGTCCCTATTCTGCGATTGGAGAACAGGAGCCCCAGGAGGTACACGAGGACTCACTCTGGAATTACGGTAATAAGACAGGAGAGTTGAAGATAACATGCGTAATAAGCCCCATCACCTAACCTGCTGGGGATGGATGGGTGGGTAGATAGATGGAGCTGGCAGGAGACTTTTGTCATTTAGGCCAACACTTCATTTTACAGGAAACCAGAATTCAGAGACAAGTAGTGACGTGCTCTTTTTTTGCTACTGGGAGTCTCACTGTTTGAATTCCATGTGATCTTTTGGGTTTCTGCTAGAAATATAGTTAGGTTAATACTCAAACAACAACATTCCTTCCAGAATCCTAGAGAGCCAAGGAACTGTAGGGCCACTATTACCTACCCCACAGCCACCAGTACCAGTCTCACATCCAAAGTCCCAAGAAATTAAGTAAGCAAATAAACACATAAATACATTTCAGCTAAACAAATAATCACAAGGTATATATTTTAAATTTCCAGGCAGATGAGGCCATTGAATAATCCAGAAAGAAGAAACTAAGCCAAAACAAATGCTATAAAATACAACTGAAATAATTTACTGACTATAAGAAAGAAAAAGATTTGGTTCAATTCATTCACTTCAGAAAGAAGAAAAAAAAAAGAAAAGAAAAAGAATCCCAGATTTCATATCAATAAAACCCAGATGAGTATCTCATTGGTGTAAACAAAGTATATATGTGTGCATGTATAGATAGATAGATGATAGTTGATAGAGAGAGAGAGAGAGAGAGAGATAGATAGATAGATAGATAGATAGATAGATAGATCCTCTTCCATAGATGTTTTGAGTCACCATTATAAAGGATACATGTCGCACTCCAATATCCTAGGGAAGTGGGCTATGGTTGCAGTCACTGGGCAGACTATCTGAAAAAAGATAGTAGTAACTCAGGTGCTTGTGCTATTGGGGCTAGGTTGTAAAAATTAGACTCTCCTTCTTCATACTATTAAACATCGTAACCCCTAGTTCTGACGGAAGCCCCCTAAAGCTGGAGGACAGAGAGCAGGAGCTATTATGAAACTCCCCCCAGTGATGTCAAGACTTCTTCCTGGAAGAAGACAATGACTGATGTGGCTCTTCATCTGAGTCACCTAATAGTGTATGGAGAGAAGCTGTTTCTCTCTGTCCTGCCTCTTAGGAAGGCATGCTGCCCATTGGAAACTGACTTCAGGCAGTGTGAGGAGTAAGGCCAACTCATATTGTTTATAAGCACTTTAGAACCTTGGCCATCTCCTAGTGATTTACAGTGTTTGGTTTCTTCCTGGGACAGAGGAGTGCTCTGTAAATCAAGCCCTTCTTGGTTCGTCAGCCCTCTGTCAATGTTTGCTGAGTCCTCAAGTCAAAGGCAAGTCGGAACAGTGTGGAGACTTTGGCAAAGGGCTTGTTCCTCAGTGCTCAACCTCTCCATTTTGATGAAACAATTCTAGGGTGAGGTTGGCCCTAGGAATTATTTCTCTGACTCATTCCCTTTCCTCTTTTCACACACTCAGAACGCACCACTCTGAGTACCTCATAGCCCTGGGCAGAGAGAGGCCAGGGTTGGGGCAAAGCCCTACTGGGGCCCACTCCCAAGACTGAGAAGACAAACAGGGAGGCGTCTCTCCCAAGCCAATTTCTTTCATCACCCAAAGCTATTTAGGGACACCATTGCCACACACTTCATGAAGAAACCACAAACTGGTTCTAGCTCTCAGAGGTGGGAATAGACCTACTTAAGATCTATGTACAAAGAATAGAGAATTAAGCCAAGCAAAGAGAAAGATAGTAGGTTTGGTATCTGCCCTTCCTGTTGGGAAGAGAAGCAAGGGGCCACTGCATCTTTAGAGACTTGAGCTAACAACAAACACAAATCCTGGCCTCGAAAAGCAGTTGGACTATTTGTGGGCATTATGTTCCTTGCTTCATCTTTCAACACCTGATATTAACTCTGTTGGCTCTTAGGGTGCAAGTGATGAAGACACAACATCCACCTTCAAGCAACCCACAGTTTAGAAGGGGAGGCAGACACCTAAATAGCTTCCATATAATTGGTAGGTGTTAAGGCAGACTTATGCATAGAGTGCTATTCTTCTTTTGCCAAGGACACAGGTGGTAACACACACACACACACACACACACACACACACACACACACTCTAGAGCACAAGCTTAGTATTGTTGTATGTCTCCACTCATGACTGGAGTCACAGGAGTATTTCAGGTGGAGCAAGAGAGGCTCTACCAGCACTGAGAGTTGAGAGTCTGCACAAGGGCCTCCTGTGTTCTACCATTTTCTTGAAGGTTCTCCCACTCTCAGCATCTCACAAGCCCTAGCTCACTCAGTCTGAAGCAAAAATTAAAAAAAAAAGATGAGTATACAAAAGCCTGTAAAACATATAGCACACTGTCTCCTTATGGGAGGCGTCCTGTGTCTCATACTCTCTGGAGAAGAGAGAAGATGTGGTTGTCAGCTATCCACAGATCTGACCTTGGCTGACCTTCTGTAACTTTGAACAAGGCTATGCCTTTCTATACCCGGGAATTCTTTGAATAGAATAAAATGTTTGAATAGAATGAGGTTTTATTGGAAAGTGAAGTTGGAGAGTATTAAAATGATGATGACAAGTGGTATTTATCCACTAATTTATGCATTCATTGCGTCTGTTCTTCACAGTATTTGGACGTCTGTTGTGTGTTAATATGTTGCTGCAAAAGTCACATATGTGTAGGAGATAAAGATGAATAAAATGTGCCTAACCTCAAAAAGTTACCTCAGTGTGAGAAACTTGAGTTCATAATTGACAAAAATTCAAAGAGGAATGACACGGGTGCTCTAATGGAAATATATAAGAGTTCCAGCTTTTGGTGCTGTATGTAAGAAGCTTGAAAGTTGCCATTCTGCAGCAACAAGTAAAAATCTGAACAAACTAAAAAAAAAAAAAACAGCTCTTCTTATATCTATAAGAGAAATAAGGACACAGGGCAAACTGCTGCTCTCAAAGTTGGAGAGCTAGACAGGCAGCTAGAGAGTCACAACTTACCAGAGCAGAAACCCATGCGCAAAGCTCTGTGAGATCCAGCACCTGGAGAGGAAACCGTGAATTGCTGGAGGCTGAGTATAGATAAGTTTGGGAGTTAAAAATTCCAGGGAAACCCAGTAACAGGGGTCGGAGTGGGGGGCACACTTTTGTGAGTTTTACCTCCAAGACCTTGACCGGTTTCTCAAGATGAATATTGGGGGGAAAAAATCTCCTTATGCTCCTGGTAGAAGGTAAGAAAGAGGAACCATTTTGAAGTATGCCAGAGCACTCTGTTCTTCTTAACAAGCTATGCCCTCCGGAGAAACTATTTAACGAGAATCTAAACTTCAGGTGTTTTATCAGAGTCTTCCTGACCTAGGGGAAGGAAAATACCCAACTACAGTGAGCTCTAGCCTTCCCATGGGAGAAGGAAAATACCCAACTCAAGCACACTCTAGTCATTTCTTCCCACCTAATGAGAGGCAAGAGGAGACTGAGAAACATTTGTGAAGTTCACATCCAAAGGTGTAGGTTCCTTAAGAGACTAAGACCTAATCATAGACTTTAGAATGCTTCCTCTCTCCACGTACCTTTCCATCACATTAGTAAAGACTTTTTTACTGCAGTTTCTTTAACTCAGTACATCATGTCCAGCTGTCAAGAAAAAATTACAAGGCAAAAGACACAGTTAGAAAAAACAGAGCTCCTGCCTCAGCCTCCTAAGTAGCTGGGACTACAGACATGTATCATCATGATCAGCCGAGGCAGGAGGACTGCGTGAGCCCAGGAGGTCAAGGCTGCAGTGAGCCATGTTCTGACACCACTGCACTCCAGCGTGGATGACAGAGTGAGGCCCTGTCTGAAAAAGAAGAAGAGAAAGAAGAAAGAAAATGAGGAAGAAGAGAAAGAAGAAAGAAAATGAGGAAGAAGAAAAGGAGGAGGAAGAGGGGAGGAGAGAAGGAAGGAAGGAAAAAAAGAAGGAAGAAGGAGGAGAAAGAGGTAGGAGAGGATGAGAAGAGGAAGGAAGGGAGAAAGAGGAGAAGAAGGGAGGAAGGAAGGAAAGGAAGGAAGAAAGGGAGGGAGGAAGGAAGGAAAAAGGAAGGAAGAAGAAGGAGGAGGAAAGAAAGGAAGGAAGGCAGGAAGGAAGGAAAGGAACAAGAGAAATATTTGAGACAATAGTTACTGATAATTTTCTGAAAATCAATACCAGATACCAAACCACAGATCCATAAAACTCATGGGAAACCAAGAAGAATAAATGCAAAAAAAAAATCTATGCCTAAGCATACCGTATACAAACTATAAAAAAAACACAAATCAAAGAAAAGAGAAAATTCCTGAAAGAATCCAGAAGGAAAAACAACTTATCTATGGAGTAACAGAGGTAGGTTGTATTTGACTTCTCCTCAGAAACAATGCAAGTGGGAAGAGTGTGCAGTCAAAGGTATTTAAAGTGTTCAGAGAAAGAGAGAGAGAGAGAGAGAACTCACCAACCTAGAATTCTGTGAAGGAGAAATAAAGACTTTCTCAGACAAATTTGAGAGAATTTGTTGCCAGTAAACCTGTCTTACAAGAAATGCTAAAAAGTTCTTTAGAGACAAGAAAATTATGTAAATCAGAAACTCAGATCTACATAAAGAAAGGCAGAGCATCAAAGAAGGAATAAATGGTAAAATAAACCCCTTTTTCCCTCAATTGGTTAAACAGATAAGTTTGTTCAAAATCACAAGAGCAACAAAGTATTTGACTATGCATGTTTGTGTGTGTGTGTGTGTGTATGCATGTGCGTGTGTGCAGGCACTTATGTACACTTATATAAGTGAAATGAATGACAGCGATAATGCAAGGAACAGAGGAGAGACATTAGAATTATGATTTTGCTATTATAAGGTACATTATCCATTACAAAACAGATTGTTAGAGTAGAAACAAGATGCAACTATATGTTGTCTGTAAGAAACCCACTTTAAATAAAAAGACACATATAGATTAAAAGTAAATGGATGGAAAATATGTACCATGCTAGTCCTAATCAGAAAGAAGTGGGAGTAGCTATGTTAATTTCCGACAGAACAGACTTCAAAGCAAGGAAAATTATCAGAGATAAGAGGAGTATTACATAATTATAAAGGGGTCAATTCTGCAAGAAGACATAATAATCCTTAACTTGTAGAGCACCAAAACAATAGAGCATCAAAATGCGTGAGGTGAAAATTAATAGAACTACAAGAAGAAACAAGTGAATCCACTATTATAGTTGAAGACTTCAACATCCCTCTATCAGAAATGAACAGGTCATGTAGGCATGAAATCAGTAAGGACAGAGTTGAACTCAGTGACACCATCCATCAACTGGATACAATGGAAATCTATAGACTACTTCACTGAACAACAGCAGAAGACAAATTTTTCTGAAGCTTACATGGAGCATTCATCAAGATAGATCCCCTTCTGGGCCATAAAACAGACATTAGCTAATTTAAAAGAATAGAAATCATCAACTGTGTGCTCTCAGATCACAGTGGAATTAAATAAGAAATTAATAACAGATACTTGGAAAATCCCCAAATACATAAGGATTAAATAACACTCTTCTAAATAACACATAGGTCAAATAAGAAATATCATGAGAAATTTAAATGTATTTTCAGTTTGTTTCAATGGAAATGAAAACACAACTTATCAAAATTTGTGAGAGTCAGTGAAAGCCATTCTTAGTGAGAAATGTATAATACTAAATGCATATATTAGAAAAGCATAAAATTTTAAAATAAAAAATCTAAGCATCTGTCTTCATAAATGAGAAAAATAAAAGCAAATTAAATCCAAAGTAAGCAAAAGACAAGACGCAGTAAATTAGAGCAGAAATCAATGAAGTTGAAAACAAGAAACCAATAGAGAAAATCAATGAAACCAAAAGTTTGTTTTTTAAAAGATCCATAAAATTGATAAGCCCTTAACCAAGTTAACTGAGGAAAAAGAGGACATAAATGACTAACAGTTGAAATGAAAGAGAGTAGACTATAGGAATATTATAAATAACTACGCCCATGGACTTGATAACCTAGGTAAAACATTGATTCCTTGAAAGGCATCATCTTCCAAAACAAACATGAGAAGAAATACACAATTTGAATAGACCTTCTCTATTTAAAAAATTGGATCAATAATTAACATCCTTTCAAAATGGAAAGCACAAGGCCAGATGGGTTTCCCTGTCAATTCTACCAAACATTTAAGAAATTATACCAATTTTCTATAATCTCTTTCAGAGGACAGAAGCAGAGGGAACACTTCCTGACTTATTTTATGAGGCCAGTATCACCCTAATAAAAAAACAGACAAAGACATTATCAGAAAAGAAAACTACAGGCCAGAAACGTGAATATAGATGCAAAATTCCTCAAAAAATATTAGCAAACTGAATTCAAGAATGTATAAAAAGTATACACCATGAAAAAGTTAGATTTATCCCAGGTATGCAAGGCTGGTTCAACATTTTAAAATCTATTCATGTAATTCATTACATCAATTCACTGCAGAAAAAAAATCACATGATCATAACAATAGATACAGAAAAGTATTTGACCAAATTTAATGCCAATTCATGATAAAAAAAACTCTCAATAAATCAGAAATAGAGAGGAATCTCTCAACTTGACAGAGAATATCCACAAAATACCTATTGCTAATTTTGTGCCTACTAGTGAGAAACTTGAGACTCTGTCAAGAGAATGAAAAGCAAGCTGTAGACTGGGAAAAAAATGTTTACAAAAGACATATCTGATTAAAGGACTTTTATCTAAAATATACAAAGAACTCTTAAAACTCAGCAATAAGAAAACAAGCAATCCAATTTTAAAATGGGCTAGAGACTTTAACAGACACCTCATAAAAGAAAATATACAGATGGCAAATAAGCATATGAAAAGACGTTCCACTTGTTATCAGGAAAATGCAAATTAAAACAACAATGAGATACTACTACACACCTATCAGAATGGCCAAAATCCAGAACACTGACAACACAAAATGCTGGTGAGAATATGGAACAACAAGAGCTCTCATTCATTGCTGGTGAGAATGTAAAATGGTACAGCCACTTACTTTGGAAGACAGTTTGGAGGTTTCTTACAAAACTAAACATACTCTTACGGTACAATCCAGCAATCACACTCCTTGGTATTTACCCAAAGGACTTGAAAATATGTCATAGTAGTTTTATTCCCAGCTGTCAAAACTTGGAAGCAACCAAGATGTCCTTCAGTAGGTAAATGGATTAACTGTGGTACATACAAACAATGAATATTATTTAGCACTAAAAAGAAATGAGCTATCAAGCCATGAAAAGACATGAAGGAAACATAAATGTATGCTACTAAGTGAAAGAGCCAGTATAGAAAGCCTACATACTCTATGATTCCAAGTATGACATTCTGGAAAAGGCGGAACTATGGAGAGAGTAAAAAGATCAGTGGTTGCCAAGGATTAGGATAGGAGGGAGTGACAAGTGGGTGGAGCACAGAGAATTTTTAAGGAAGAGGAAATATTCTGTCCTATATTATAATAGTGGATGCATGTCATAATGCAATGTTCCAAACTCAGAATGTGCTACATCAAGAGTGAACCCTAACATAAACCATGGATTTGGGGTGATAATGATGTGTCAGTGTATGTTCATCAGAAGAAATGTGCCACTTTAGTAGGGAATGTTGGTAACAGAGGAGGCTGTGTATGTATGGGGACAGGGGGTACATAGAAAGTCTCTGAGACTTCCTCTCAATTTTACTGTTAGTCTAAAACTGCTTTTTAAAAAACCAAAATAAAGACATTAAAAAATAGAGAATTTCTAGAACTGCCTATGTTGACTTGGGCTTTAACTCTTATTTCATCTATACACAGAAATCCTAGCTAAACATAAGAACAGAGGAAAAAACTCAAATTGAGAGAGGGTGGAAAATGGGAGGTAATACAATGGCACAAGAGGTTTTCCAGCCTGCAAATAAGCCCCAGGGACTGTGGACTGTTGTTTATTTTTACACTGGCATAGGATAATTGGTCTTGGGCATGCATAAGTTTGAAAACTAATTGAATTTTTTTCATAAATCTCAGAGACACAATGAATGTGCTTCTTCCCAGTTCCTGGAAAGGGAACTTTGAAAACTCCATCCATCAACCTGTGGAAGTAGCAAGGAATCTGATGGAATTAAAATAAAACAAACCAAAAAAAGTCATTTATGAGAAGTTAAAACTCCAGGCCTGTACCATATGAAGGTGTAGAGTCTAGAAGAACACTGTACATAGATACAGGAACCTCAAATCAAGGCAGCTGCATAAACATACATCCTAAAACCATTGAAATTCTCTGCTCCAATAGAAGCAACTGAAAAGTTACTTTGTACAGGCACTTAAGTCAGAATACACAGAATTCCCCCAGGGGAAAAAAAGTCAGGCTTAAAACAAGTTCGCAACCAAAATTATAAACCTCATAAAAAAACAAACCATCATGGAGTGAGGGAGTGTATATGGGTGTTAAGAAGATGCAAAAAACAGACTTGGCACCTCAAACACTGAAGATAATTACACAATTTGAGAAGAGTTATAATATATGGATAGGTAAGCTGATTAGACAGATAAATGGAAGAATAGAAGCCACAATATCGATAGAAGAAAGTTTGGAAAAGTAAAACGCAAATTTGATTTAAAAACTATATAGGTCAGCCATGGTGGCTCACATCTGTAATTCCAGCACTTTAGGAAGCCAAGAAGGGTGGATCATCTGAGGTCAGGAGTTCAAAACCAGCCTGGCCAACGTGGCCAAACTCCATCTCTACTAAAATTACAAAAAGAAAAAAAAAAAAATTAGCTGGGCATAGTGGTGTGTGCCTTTAGTCCCAGCTTTGGGAGGCTGAGGCAGGAGAATCGCGTGAACTCAGGAGGCAGAGGTTGCAGTGAGCCTAGATCACACCACTGTACTCCAGCCTGGGCAACAGAGCAAGACTCCTGTCTCAAAAAAAAAAAAAAAAAAAAAAAAAAAAGACGTAATACTTTTACAAGTGAAAAGCATTGTCACTGAAAATTTAAACCTCAATTGATAGGTTAAATAATAGATCCAACCACCTAGAAAAAGAATGCATTACTATTTTTGAAAAGTTGAGCATTCTCATATTCTATGTCTCAGCAATTCCATTTCTTGGAACAAAACCAAGGTAAACCCAAGAAACATGAATAATAATGTTTGTAGTAGTGCTGTTCACAATAGCAAAAACCTGGAAACAACTCAAATGCTCATTGACAGAAGAGTAGATAAATAAACTGTGATACAGTCATGCAATTGCACAATGAAACATTCTAATACAGTCAAAACAAATTAATTACAGCTACATGTAGCAATTGGGATGAATCTTGATAACATTATGTGAATTTAAAAAAAAAAACAAACAGAAGACAGTTTTCACCACTTTTAAAAGGTTACAAACTTTTGTAACAATCAAAAACCAGAACTAAAAAATGTGCTTTTTAGAAATGCATATATTCCTAAAATATGAGAGAAAGGGTTTTTTTGCAGTTAAGGAATAATAAGCAGAAGGTTCGGAGAGTGGTCACCTTGGATGAGAGGAAACATTTTGACAAGATGGGGAGGAAGCACATGGGTAGATATAAGTTATCGTTAGCACTCTAATCCCTAATTTTTCTATGCTATTAGTGAATAGATACATATATGAACAAATAAAAGAGGGTCATGCATGAACAAATGACAAAAATATATAATGAACCAAAGATTAACTTCAGTCTAATTACGCATTCCTGAGATTTTAAAATATCTGTAGTTGATTAGACACAGCTAAAGATGCTACCAGTGAACTACAGGATAATTGAATTTGAAATTTCACATCTAGAGATAAAGAGAGAAATAAAAGGATGGGAATACAAAAAGGCAGTTGAGATATGGAGAACAGAATGAACAGAAGCAACACTGGACTAGGGCCCACCTAATATTCTGGAGAGGTATACCAGAACAAGACAGAAAGAAATATTTGAGGAGATTATGGCTGAGAATTTTCCAGAATTGAAGAAAGAACTGATTTATGAAAAAAGACTATAAGAATAGAAATAAGGATCAGGCAAGATGGCCAATGAGATGCAGCCAGGTGGAACAGCTGCCACCAAGGGGCTGAGATGAGATGATTGGCACACTCCTAACAGATTTTCAGAAGAAAGACACTGAGAGTAGACAGAGGCAAGATACAGAAGCTGAGCTGAAGGAGGAGAAAGCTGGGAACTCTGCATGGGGCTACCATGCACCAGGACTCATTCCTGGCCCCCAACAACTTCATGGAAACAGGTGAATTGAACTGACAAGAAGCAGCCCACTCTCACCATGAGCCTCTGGAATCTTGGTAGCAGGAGACCCCTCAATTACCACAGACACTTGAGTTGGCAGGGAGAGCTGCTTAGAGAAGTGGCAGGGGCAGCAAGCCAACTGATGTGGAGCCCAGAGAGTTTGGTTCAGGAACATATGTAGTAGAGCATGGCCAGGGATGGTCATCCCCTTAGGCTCAACTTGTTCCCATAGACTTTAGCCCTAGGGAAACTGTTGAACCTGAACTCTGCAGGGAGGTCTTGGAGACAGTTCTACCTGATAACCCCTTGGTCTGCTGGCCTTTCCCAGGGCCCCAGCTTGGCAGCACCTGCTTGTAGGGCAGCTTGGGTGCCCCAGGGTGGGGGTGGGGGGTTCATCGTAGTTTCTGTGCTGATGGACCATGCCTGACTAGTGGGGAGCTCCCAGTGGGGTGGCCCCTATGGCCACACACCAGCCCACCTGCTCCCTCTCCACACTGCAGCTTCCCCCTGGCCCACTGAAGCCCCTTACATTGCTTTGCAGGCATGTTTGTGCACAGGCAATTTTTGCTTTCCTTTCCCTACCAGCACACATGTGTGCATGCATCCTGCCCTGCCACTGCTGCTGCAGGAGTGCAGTCTGCCCCTCAACTCTGCCAACCACCATTGCAGTCTGGGAGCTTTGGCAGGCTCAGAGCCAGCCAGCCCTGCCCTCACCTGCATTGTCCTTGGGCTAGCACTGCTAAGGGAAAGTAGGTCTAGAGAACACCAGACCCTCCCTTGCCCTGAGTGACCATCTCTGCATGTAAGGCACAGATAATGCACAAAGACCTGCACCTGCCAGTGCCCTGCTTCTATGCCAACACTACTACCAGTGTGACTCCACAAACAGACACCATCAGAGTCCCCCAGCAGACTTCCTAGCAGAAACTTTACAAGGCAAAAGAAATTAGGAGCCAATATGCAACATTTTTAAAGAAAAAATATTTGAACCAAGAATTTTGTATCCAGCCAAACTAAGCTTCATAAGCAAAGGAGAAATCCTCTACAGACAAGGAAATGCTAAAGGAATTTATTACCACTAGACTTGCCTTACAATAACTTCTGAAGAAAGCACTAAATATAGAAAGGAAAAACCATTACCAGTCACTAAAATAAACATACTTTACACAGAGCAGTGACATTATAAAGCAACCACATAAGCAAGCCAACATAATACCAGCTAACATTATGATGAGAGGATCCAATCCACACATATCAATACCAACCTTGAATGTAAATGGGCTACATGACCCAATTAAAAAGTATAGAGTGGCAAACTAGATAAAGAACCAAGACCCATTGGTATCCTGTCTTCAAGAAACCCATCTCACATTTAATGACACCGATAGGTTCAAAATAAAGAGATGGAGGAAAATCTACCAAGCAAATGGAAAACAGAAGAAAACAAAGGTTGCAATCCTAATTTCAGAAAAACAGACTTTAAACCAACAAACATCAAAAAGAACAAAAGCATTACATAATGATAAATGTTCAATTCAACAAGAGTTAACCATCCAATTATATATGTAGCACACAGATTCATAAAGCAAGTTCTTAGAGACCTTTGAAGAGACTTAGACCTCCACACAATAATACTTTAACTTTAGACATTAGACACAATAAGACTTTAACACCCCACTGACAGTATTACACAGATTGTTGAAGCAGAAAATTAACAAAGACATTCAGGACCTAAACTCAGCACTGGATCAAATGAACCTGATAGACATCTACAGAACTCTTCACCCCAAAACAACAAAATATTTGTTCTTCTCATCACCACATGGCACATACTCTAAAATCACATGATCACACATAAAACACTCCTCAGCAAAATGCAAAAAAAAAAAATTGAAATCATAACAACCAATCTCTTGGACCACAGCACAATCAAATTAGAAATCAAGACTAAGAAAATCACTCAAAACCATACAATTACATGGAAATTGAATAACCTGCTCCTGAATGACTTTTGGGTAAATAATGAAAGTAAAGCAGAAATCAAGAATTTCTTTGAAACTAATGAGAACAAAGATACAACATACCAGAATCTCTCAGACACAGCTAAGGCAATGTTAAGAGGGAAATTATAGCATTAAATGCTCACATTCAAAAAGTTAGAAAGGGCTCAAGTTAACAACCTACCATCACAACTAAAAGAACTAAAGAATCAAGAAAAAACCAACCCCAAAGCTGGCAGAGGACAACAAATAACCTAAATCAGAGCTGAACCAAAGGAGATTGAAACATGAAAACCATTGAAAATATCAACAAATCAAGGAGTTGGTTTTTGAAAAAAATACAGTAGGGAGGGGGACCAAGATGGCTGAAAGGGAGTGTCTCCGGAGTTCAGCTCCCACTGAGTGAGACTCAGAACCAGAGCAATATCCACGTCTCCAAGTGAGATACCAGGTTCTTTCCAAAGGGACTGGTTGACAGCGAGATTAACCCAAAAAAAAGTGATGAAAGCAGCCCAAAGGTGGCGAGCCGAGGCAAGGCGGGACACTGCCCCACCTGGCAAGTATATCTGGCACGGAGGATTGGGGAGGGCGTCACCTCCTTGGTACTCCGAATCAGATACAGCGCTCCATTCCAAGACCTCGACAGCACACAGCCAAGGAAAATGCCACCTGGCTGAGAACTGCCTTTAGTTGCAGACCCGAGCGACAGCCGAGGCCGGCAGCCCTGACCAGACCAGTGCCTTGTCAGTGTAAACCAGGGTGGAAACTTCAACTAACACCAAGAGGGCTTGCAAGAAGGAACTTCTCATCCCACAGAAGAGAGAGTTGAAAGCAGGGAGGGGGATATAGCTAGACAGATCCCACCTCCACAAGATCCAGCAACTGGAATCTCTCTCCCAAAGTTTCTCAGTTAACACATCAGACGGAGCTCCAACCCGGCTCAGCAGAGGGAAAGAAACCTGCCATTGGGAAGGCGTGGCTAACCCCACCGGCATAAAGAGAAACCAGGCAAAGAATAAACACCAGCCTGGCTGAGAACGAGGCAGCCCAGCAGCACCTCCACAGGCAGACAATGGACAGACTGTCTCAGGTGGCACACTGACACCTGCACTAAAAAAGAAAAGCCTCATACAGGGGAAATAACCCCAGATTTAAGAGAAAGGATGTCCACTCAGAGATCCCACCTGAAGTCACCAACTTCAAAGATCAAAGATGGATAAATCCACAAAGATGGGGGAAAAACAGCACAAAAAGGATGAAAACATCAAAGTCCAGAATGCTTCTTCTCTCAAGAGAGATCACAACGACTCACCAGCAAGGCAACAAAACAGATCAGATAATGATTTTGACAAGTTGACAGAGCAGGCTTCAGAAGGCAGGTAATAACAAACTTCTATGAGCTAAAAGAACCCAATGCAAAGAAACTAAGAACATTGAAAAAAGATTAGATGAAATACTTACTAGAATAACCAGCCTAGAGAAGAACATAAACGACTTGATGTAACTGAAAAACACAGCACAAGAACTTCGTGAAGCATACACAAGTTTCAATAGCTGAATCAATCAAGGAGAAGAAAGGATATCAGAGATTGAAGATCAACTCAACAAAAGAAAGAAAAAAAGAAGGTGAGAAAAGAGAAAAGAGTGAAAAGAAATGAACAAAGCATCCAAGAAATATGGGATTAAGACCTAATCTACACTTGATTGGTGTACCTGAAGAGGATGGGGAAAATGAATCCAACACTCCTCAGGATATTATCCAGGAGAACTTCCCCAACCCAGCAAAGCAGGCCAACATTCAATTACAGGAAATACAAAGAACACCACAGAAATACTCATCAAGAAGAGCAACCTCAAGACACATAATCATCAGATTCACCAGGGTTGAAATGAATGAAAAAATGCTAAGGGCAGCCAGAGAAAAAGGTCGGGTCACCCTCAAAGGAAAGCCCATCAGACTCACAGCAGATCTCTCAGAAGAAACCCTACAAACCAGAAGAGAGTGGGGGCCAATATTCAATGTCCTTAAAGAAAATAACTTTCAACCCAGAATCTCATATCCAGCCAAACTAAGCTTCGTAAATGAAGGAGAAATAAAATCCTTTATGGACAAGCAATTATTGAGAGATTTTGTCACCACCTGACCTGTCCTACAAGAGCTCCTGAAAGAAACACGAAGCACAGAAAGGAACAAGTACCAGTCACTGCAAAAGCAAACCAGTTGGCAAAGACCAAAAATGCAATGAAGAAAATGAGTCAACTAATGGGAAAGAAAAACAGCCAGTAATAAAATGGCAGGATCAAATTCACACATGACAATATTAACATTGAATGTAAATGGCCTGAATGCCCCAATCAAAAGACACAGACTGGCCAATTGGATAAAAAGTCAGAACCCATCAGTGTGCTGTATTCAGGAAACCCATCTCACATACAAAGACACACATAGACTCAAAATAAAGGGATGGAAGAAGATTTATCAAGCAAATGGAGAACAAAAAAAGCAGGGGTTGCAATCCTAGTCTCTAATAAAACGGACTTCAAACCAACAAAGATCAAAAGAGACAAAGGAGGACACTACATAATGGTAAAAGGATCAATCCAACAGGAAGAGCTAACTATCCTAAATATATATACCCCCAATACAGGAGCACCCAGATACATAAAGCAAGTTCTTAACTACCTAAAATGAGATTTAGACTCCCACATAATAATAGTGGGAGACTTCAACACTCCACTGTCAATATTAGACAGATCAACGAGACAGAAAATTAACAAGGGTATCCAGGACTTGAATGCAGAGCCAGACCAAGCAGACCTAATAGACATATACAGAACACTCCACCCAAAATCCATAGAATATACATTTTTCTCAGCACCACATTGCACTAACTCTAAAATTGACCACATCATTGGAAGCAAATCACTCCACAGCAAATGCAAAAGAACAGAAATCATAACAAACAGTCTATCAGACCACAGCGCAATCAGACTAGAACTCAGGATTAAGAAACACACTCAAACCCGCACATTGGAAACTGAACAACTTGCTTCTGAATGTTGACTGGATAAACAATGAAATGAAGGCAGAAATAAAGATGTTCTTCAAAACCAATCAGAATGAAGACACAACTTACCAGAATCTCTGGGACACCTTTAAAGCAGTGTTGAGAGGGAAATTCACAGCAATAAATGCCCACATGAGAAGAGAGGAGAGATCTAAAATTGACAACCTATCATCAAAATTGAAAGAGCTAGAGGAGCAAGATCAAAAAAACTCAAAAGCTAGCAGAAGA
This sequence comes from Aotus nancymaae, assembly GCF_030222135.1. NCBI lineage: Eukaryota > Metazoa > Chordata > Mammalia > Primates > Aotidae > Aotus > Aotus nancymaae. Next base: position 34,094,239 of record NW_026988423.1, read on the forward strand.
CACGAAATAACTAAGATCAGAGCAGAACTGAAGGTGACAGAGACACAAAAAACCCTTCAAAAAATCAATTAATCCAGGAGCTGGTTTTTTGAAAAGATCAACAAAATAGACCACTAGGAAGATTAATAAAAAAGAAAAGGAAGAAGAATCAAATAGATGTAATAAAAAATGATAAAGGGGATATCAACACTGATCCCACAGAAATACAAACTACCATCAGAGATTACTACAAACAGCTCTACTCACATAAACCAGTAAACCAGGAAAAAAGGGATAAATTCCTAGACATTTGTACTCTACCAAGACTAAACCAGGAGGAAGTTGAAACCCTGAATAGACCAATAACAAGGACTGAAGTAGAGGCAGCAATCAATCGCCTACCAACCAAAAAAAGTCCAGGTCCAGGTGGGTACACAGCTGAATTCTACCAGACGTACAAAGAGGAGCTGGTACCATTCCTTCTGAAACTGTATCAAACAATACAAAAGGAGGGAATCCTCCCTAACTCATTTTATGAGACCAACATCATCCTGATATCAAAACAAGGCAAAGACTCAACTAAAAAAGAAAACTTCAGGCCAATACCCATGATGAACATCGATGCAAAAATCTTCAATAAAATACTGGCAAACAGATTGCAACAGCACATCAAGAAGCTTATCCATCACGACCAAGTAGGATTCATGCCAGGGATGCAAGCCTGGTTCAACATACGCAAATCCATAAATGTAATCCATCACATAAACAGAACCAAAGACAAAAACAACATGATTATCTCAATAGATGCAGAAAAGGCCTTCAATAAAATTCAACAGCCCTTCATGCTAAAAACTCTAATAAACTAGGTATTGATGGAACATATCGTAAAATGATAAAAGCTATATATGACAAACCTACAGCCAATATCATACTGAACAGGCAAAAGCTGGAAGAATTCCCTTTGAAATCAGGCACTAGACAAGGATGCCCTCTCTCAACACTCCTATTCAACATAGTATTGGAAGTTCTAGCCAGAGCAATCAGGCAAGAAAAAGAAATAAAGGCTATTCAATTAGGAAAAGAGGAAATCAAACTGTCTCTATTTGCAGATGACATGATTGTATGTCTCTAGAAGACCCCCATAGTCTCAGCCCAAAATCTTCTCAAACTGATAAGCAACTTCAGCAAAGTCTCGGGATACAAAATCAATGTGCAGAAATCACAAGCATTCCTATATACCAATAACAGACAAACAGAGAGCCAAATCAAGAGCAAACTTCCATTCACAATTGCTACAAACAGAATAAAATACCTAGGAATACAACTAACAAAGGATATAAAGGACCTCTTGAAGGAGAACTACAAACCACTGCTGAACGAAATAAGACAGGACAAACAGATAGAGAAACATTCCATGCTCATGGTTAGGAAGAATCAATATCATGAAAATGATCATACTGCCCAAAGTAATCTATAGATTCAATGCTACAGATCAGCTTCTTTAGAAATAAAATAAATTAAAAAGAAGGAATAAGTAAACTAGATTTGCTTCTTGAAGAGTGTAAGAGTATATAGAGGATGGGAAGGTGAGGGAGTTTGCTATCGTTGGGATATGGTTTGTCACCACCAAAATTCATGTTGATGTTTAAATGCCAGTGTGACAGGGTTGGGCGTGGGGCCTAGTTGGAAGTGTTGGATTGCAGGGACAGATCCCTCATGGATAGACTAATGCCACCTCTCAGGAGTGAGTTTCACTCTTACAGGACTTGGTTAGTTACCATGACAACAGGTTTTTCCTTCTCATGTTTCATCTCTTTGGACATTCCAACTCTGCCATCCATTTTCTGCCATGAGTTGAAGCAACACAAAACCCTACAGGATGGGCTGCTCCATTTTGAACTTCCTGGCCTCCAGAATTGTGAGCCAAGTAAAAAATTTTTTCTTTACAAATTATCTCAGGATTTCTGATATAGCAACACAAAACAGACTAAGGCAAGGTTCTCTAGGGTCTGAAGAAAAGTTTCTAATTTTCTGTTAAGCATTTTGGGCAAGAATAACACAAATAGTTCTTTCTGGACACAGAAAGAACTCTTGGAATGAGAAGTGTTGGCTGTCTTTCTTTTTGTTCAGGAGCACTGTCTTTAGGGACATATTTGATTTCCATTAGAAGGAAATGGCAATAAAGCATAGTTAGATGACACCATCTTCTGCTCCTTCATGCACCCTTAAGATACTGTTCACTCTTCATTGCAAATATCCAGAACAAGGCAGATATGAACTTCCTAGGTCTGGGAGGAGAAAGAAAGGTGCTGGTTGCTACCTAATACTATTGAATATCCCAGAGCTAAGAGAATTTCCACTGAGTCTATGTCTGCAGACAGAAATGACTACTCCCTGGTGGGAAGCTAATCTTAGCTCAGGTTCTTGCCATATTTCCAGGGACATACTGCAAGAGCCCTCATCTGGTCTCTCTTCCTTCAGGTTAGCCCAATCTGAACCACCCTTTACAGTGCACTCAGAGGGATCTTCTAAAATGTGAATCTGATGATACCCTCCTTGAAACCCTTCAAATAACCTTCCATACTTTTTAGGATAAGATTTGAAACCCTTAACATGTCAAACAATGCCTTCCACATGTGATTCTTTGCTATTTCTCTAGCATCATTTTTCACCCAAACTTGCTGCCCCCAATGAGACACCTATATCTCTTGTTTTGGCACTTTTACTGACATTACTTCTCGCAATTTGTTAAGTTCAATCCTACACACATTTATTGAGCATTTATTACATGTCAGTCATTGTTATGAGACTACCAAGATGAAGAAGACAAAGTCCTTGGCCTCAAGAAACTTATAACACCTGAAATATTCTTTCCTACCCCATTTTCTGGATGAGCAAACTGGCCATCTTTGAAGGCTCAGCCTAAGTGTTTCAGCAGGCTTAAAGGCCTTTCTGGCCTTGCCAAGGCAGAACTGTACCCTGTGCCTATCTCTATAACATCTAGAATAATGCTGCACAAAGCCACTATGAGATAAAGAGCCTGTTCCAGAATGTAAACCAATGCACTGCTTCTTTTATAAAGAAAGAACTTAGTTCAAAAAATAATGTCAGCTAGACTAAAAATGTGCTTAATGGTGCTTGCTTGTAACAAATACTTTCAGACCAACAGTTGGCCTCTGGACAGCTGAACGAGAGTATAAAAAGAATGGTAAGATGTAGAATTTTCAATATATAGTTGCTGAGAATTTAAAAATTTAATAATACAAAAAAGATTTATAGCTAGTATGCCGACAAAGAAAATAAAATGGGGGCATAAAAAAACAATACATACAGGCCAGAAAAGAAAAGAAGAGGGAAACAAAGAACAGATGGATAAATAGAAAACAGCTAGCAATGTGACAGATTTAAACCCAAACAGATCAATAAATACATGAAGTGTAAGTAGTCTAAACAATCCAATTAGAAGACAGATATTGTCAGACTGTATGAAAAGGGAAGATTCAACTATATGCTGCCCACAAGAAACCTTTTTTTTTAATTTTAGATTCAAGTGGTATGTGTCCATGTTTGTTACATGGATATACTGCATGATGCTGAGGTTTGGGCTTTCAATTGAACCCATTACCCAAGTAGTGAACTCAAAGTCCAGTAGATTTTTTTTTCAAGATGGAGTCTCGCTTTGTCGCCAGGCAGGAGTGCAGTGGCACTATCTCAGCTCACTGCAACCTTGGCCTCCCAGGTTCAAGTAGTTCTCCTGCCTCAGCCTCTCAAGTAGCTGGGCGTGCACCACCACGCCCAGCTAATTTTTGTATTTTTAGTAGAGATGGGGTTTCACCATGTTGGCCAGGATGGTCTCCATCTCTTGACCTCATGATCCACCTGCCTTGGCCTCCCAAAGTGCTGGGATTATAGGTATGAGCCACCGTGCCCAGCCCCCATAGATTATTTTTTAATCCTGGCTCCTCTTCCTCCCTCCCCTGTTTTAGACTCCACGCTGTCCACTGTTCCCACCTTTATGTCCATGTGTACCCAGTGGGGAAACCTACTTTAAACATAAAGACAAAAATATATCAAATTAAATAATAACAAAATGTGTACCATACCAACATTGATCAAAATAAGGCTGAAGTAACTATATAAATATCAGACAAAATAGATTTTCCAAAGCTATATATATATAATATATATATAATATATATATATAATATATATATATATAATATATTATATATATATAACCTGGGATAATAAGGATTATTTCACAGTGATAAAGGAGTTAATTCATAAAGATGACATAAAATTCAAAATGTTTGTTCCCCTAATAACAGAGCTTCAACATACATGAAGAAAAAACTGATTGAATTGCAAGAGAAATAAACAAATCTACAATTGTACTTGAACATTTCAACACTCCTTTCAATAATTTAATTGAAATGACAAGTAGATAGTAAGAATATATTCAATTTGAACAATGCTATAACTAATTCGATCTAAATCACATTCACAGAATACAGCTTCCAACAACAGCAAAACACACACACTTTTCAAAAACATTTATAGTGTTATACCATATTATTAGCCATCAATACATTTAAAGGATTCGAGTCATAAAAAAATATATATTATGACTACAATGGAATTAATTAAAAATCAATAACAGGAAGTTCTGTGGAAAAATCCCTTAAATATTTGGGATTTGACTAATGGATTTCTAATAGCCCATGGGTTAAAATAAGTCAAATAAGAAGGTAGAAAGTATTTTGAATAAAACGAAAATGCAGAAACAACATATCTAAAGAATAAGATGCAGCCAAAACACTACTTAGAGGGAGATGTATTAGAAAAGAGAAAGGTTGCAGGTTGCTGGTCAATGATCTCAGTTACTACCTTAAGAAAAAAAATAAATAAGAGCAAAGGAAACTCAAAGTAACCAAAAGAAAGAAATAATACATATCAGAGCAGAAATTCTTGAAGTAAAAACAGAAAACAATGGAGAAAATCAGTGGAATTGAAAGTTGGTATTATGGGAAGTTCAATAAGATTGACAAACCTCTAGCTAGACTGGTTAGGGGAACAAGTCATCACAAATTACCAATATCAGGAATAAGAGAGGTACCTTCACCACAGGTTCTTTAGATTTCAAAAATACAATAAGGGAATGTTAAGAATAACTTTTTGCCAATCAATTTGTAATTTTAATGAATTAGGCAAATTCCTTGAAATAAAGAAATTACTAAAACTCAAGAAGAAATGAAAAACAAATATCCATATATACATAAGAAATTAATTTTTTTATAGAGAGAATCTTGCTATGTTGCCCAAGCTGGCCTCAAACTCCTGGCCTCAAGTGATCCTCCTGCCTTGGCCTCCCAAAGCATTGGGCTTACAGATGAGCCACACATCATGCTGAGAAATGAAATTTTTAACAAAAAACTATCTCAAAGAAAAATTCAGTGGAGGAAAGAATAAATCACAATTCCTTTGAAGATAACTCTGATACCAAAACCAAAGGTATTTCAAGGATAGAAAGCTAAAAGGCAATATCCTCCAACACCAGATATGCAAAAGTTCTTAATGAGAATTTAATAAATAAAATCTAACAATATGTAAAATGGATAATGATTATATTGAGTTTAACCCAGGAATGCAAAATTAGGTTAACATTCAAACATTAGTCAATTTAGTGTATTGATAAGTATTTTTTTAAATAACCATATAATTAACATATACAGACAAAAAGTTTTATGAAATCTGGCATGTATTCCTGATAGGTATGAGTCTATCTTGTGTGTTGATGGAATGTGGAACAAATGAGGAGTGAGTAATAGGAGATAAAATCAGAGAGATGGTGGGGGCCATATCATACAGAATCTTCTAACGACGCTGTCTTTTTCTTTCTCTTAGTGACATGAGTGACATTGGAGGGATATGAGGAAAGGAGTGACATTGACTTGATTTAGATGTTAACCAGATTGCACTTTTTGATGTATTGAGAATAGACTTCAGAGGTCAAGGACAGGAGCAGATGCTCCATTTGGGAGTCATTTGCAATGATGCATGCCATTTGACAGATGGTAGTGGTTTGGACAAGGGCAATCATGCTGGAAATGACAAGAAGTGGTAGGATTTTGGACTGTATTTTGAAGAATTGAGTTGAATGTGATGCATATAAGAAAAACAAGTCAAATATTTTTCCAATGTTTTTGTCCCGAGCAAATGAAAGGATGATATTACCATTAACTGTGATGGTGAAGACTACAAGAGGAGCAGGTTCGGGGAGGAGAGGTACTGGAGACTGATACTGAACATGTTAAATTTGAGATGTCTATTAGACACTTACATATAAATATTTTGGTCTTTGTCTCTGTTTCCTGGCATGGAGCTCCTAAAACCCTTGAAGTTCCTGGAAAATAGAGGTGCTAGGAGAATCTTTAGTTCTAATATTTGGTCTTTGACTATGGTTCCTGACACAGAGCTCCTAATCCCTGGGAATTTCCTGTACGATAGGAAAATCTTTTGTCCTAATGAGATGACTTTGGTAATCCTGGGTAGGGCCTGGTCACCAGAAAAAAATGAGCTATGATTAAAAACTTGGAACTTTAACCAACTTCTAATCAAACTATGATTAGAAGTTTGAAACTTTCAGCCCCACTCCCCATTCTCTTAAAAAGGGAAAAGGGTTAGAGATTGAGTTAATAATTAATTGATCATGCTATATGAGAAAACCTCCATTTTGTGGGGGATAAAAATTCCCAAAGTACAAGGTTCAGAGAGCTTCCAGGTTGTTGAACACATACACATCCTGGGAAGGTTGCATGCCAAAACTCCATGGGGACAGAATTGTAGGGGATCAGTCAGAGTGGTAGGAAAAACTATAGGGAAAGAATGCAAACCTTCTCAAAGGTCGGAAGGTTTTGCAGAGCCTCAGGGGAGAATAGCTGAAGGTAGCTGTTCTATAATCCTGAGGCAGAGGGCAAGGAGTAGGTAGAAGGGAGTGTAGGGGAATTTATCTTAAATAGGCTTGTTTACTTATATTGACCAGGAACTGACCTTTGATCATCCACACATGTGTGACATTCCCTAAAAGTGGAACAATAAATGTTAATTACCTAGAGGTTGTGTTTACTCCAGGTTTTCAGCATTGTACCTGAACTGAAAAAAAGCAATCAGCTCCAGCTTCTCGAGGCTACTCTCTGGCCTCTAGAGCCAGTCACCTAGCTGCTCTTACACTGCATACCTGTATCTGAATACTCATTTCATCTGTCAGCCAGGGTCTGCAGGACAGACCCAGCATGGAATCTTCTGAGCTCAGGACTCTTCCTTATCTCCCCCATGTACCTCTTCATGGGGCTGTTTATCTGTATTTTTAGCATATTCTTTATTATAAAAAAATAAACCAGTAAATGTAATTAAGTGTTTCCTTGAGTTCCATGAGCCATCTAGCAAATTATCGAACCTGAGGAGGGGATCCCGAGAAATACAATTTTATAGCTGGTTGGTCAGAAATATAGGTCACAACCTGGAACTTGGTGTCTAAAGTAGAGGGACAGCCTTGTGGGACTGTGTCCTAACTTGTGGGATCAGCACTAACACTGGTTAATGTCAGAATTTAACTAAATTGTAGGGCACCCAGTTGGTACTACTGGCAAATTGCCTGGGAAAACACCCACACATTTTGGTCACGGCACAGTGTTCTATGTTGTGTTAACTGTAAGAGTAGAAAAAAACTTTTTTTCCTATATATTACAGATGTCTATTAGACACTCATGCGGAACTATCAAGTAGGCAGTTAGAAATATAAGTCGTCATCATATGCGAGATGCTAGCATGACAATAGGGAATGAGATCCCATGGGAGTTAGTGTGGAGAGAGGAGAGATCTGAGGATGGAGTCTGTGGGCACCCAACACTTAGAAGTTATGGAGGAAGCTAACAACATACTGACAGGATCAAATCAACACATATTAATATTAACCTTGAACATAAACAGGCTATGTGCCCCACTTAAAAGGCACAGAGTGGCAAGCTGGATAAAGAAGCAAGACACAACTGTATGCTTTTTTTAAGAGATGCTTTAAGAGACCTATCTCACATTTAATGACACCCATAGGCTCAAAGTAAAGGGACAGAGAAAAATCTACAAAGCAAACAGAAAACAAAAAAGAACAGGAGTTGCTATTCTAACTTCAGATAGAACAGACTTTAAATCAGCAATGATCAAAAAAGACAAAAAAGGGCATCACATAATGATAAAGGGTTCAATTCAAAAAGAAGACTTTACCCTAAATATATATGCACCCCACGCCAGAGCACCATGATTCATAAAACAAGTTCTTAGAGACATCTCTTCTAGGTTTTCCAGCTTGGGTGTATAGAGGTGTTAATAATTGTCTCTGAGGGTTTTTGTGTATCTGTAGGGTCAGTGGTAATATCCTCTTTGTCATTCCTAGTTTTGTTTATTTGGACAGTCTGTTTTTCTCTTTGTTAGTCTAGCTAGTGGTCTAGCAATCTTATTTATTCTTCCAAAGAGCCATCTTTTGGTTTCATTGATATTTTATATGGTGTTTTGTGTCCCAATTTCTTTCAGTTCAACTCTGATTTTGGTTATTTATTTTCTTCTGGTAGCTTTGGGGTTGGTTTGCTCTTATTTTTCTAGTTACTCTAAGTGTGATGTTAGGTTGTTGAGATCTTTCTAACTTTTCAATGTGGGCATTTAGCACTCTAAACTTTCTCTTTATCACTATTTCAGTTGTGTCGCAGAGATTCAAGTATGTCGGATCTTTGTTTTCATTAGTTAAATAAGTTCCTGGACATATACAACCTCCCAAGATTGAATGAGGAAGAAACTGAAACCATGAGCAGACCAATAACAAATTCCAAAACTGAATCAGTAATAAAAAGCCTAACAATTAGAAAAAGCTCTGGTCCAGACAGATTTACAGGCAAATTCTAGAAGTTATATAAAGAAGAGCTGGTATCAATCCTACCTAAACCATTCCAAAAAACTGAGGAAGAAGGACCCTTACCTAGCTCATTCTATGAGGACAGCATCATTCTGATACCAAAACTTGGCAGAGACACAACAAAGAAAACTTCAGGTCAATATGCTTGATGAACATAGATGCAAAAATCCTCAAGAAAATACTATCAAATTTAATCCAGCAGAACATCAAAAATCTAATCCACCAGGATCAAGTAGGTTTTATCCCTAGGATGCCAGGTTGGGTCAACATATGTAAATGAACAAATGTGATTTATCACAGAAATAGAACTAAAGACAAAAACCACATGATCATGTCAATAGACACAGAAAAGGCTTTCGACAAAATTCAACACAGTCCACCCGTGGTGGTTCACATCTGTAATCCCAGCACTTTAGGAGGCTGAGGCAGGTAGATCACTTGAGGTCAGGGGTTCTAGGCCAGTCTGGCCAACATGGTGAAGCCCCATCTCTACTAAAATACAAAAATTAGCTAGGCATGGTGGCGGGTGCTTGTAATCTCAGCTACTCAGGACGCTGAGGCAGGAGAATTGCTTGAACCTGGGAGTGGGAGGTTGCAGTGAGCTGAGAGTGCATGATGGCACTCCAGCCTGGGCGACAGAGTGAGACTTCATCTCCAAAACAAAACAAACAAACAAAAATTCAGCATTCATTTATGTTAAAAATCTTCACCAAACTAGACATTGAAGGAACATATCTCAAAATAATAAAAACCATCTATGACAAACTCAACATCATACTGAATAGGCAAAAGCTGGAAGCATTACCCTTGAGAACTGAAACAAGACAAGGATACTCACTGTCACTACTCCTATTTAGCATAATACTGGAAGTCTTAGCCAGAGCAATTAGAAAAAAGAAAGAAAAGGCATTCAAGTAGGAAGAGAGGCACTCAAATTATCTCTCTTCACAGATGATATTATTTTATACCTAGAAGACTCCTTAGTTTCTGCCCTAAAGCTCTGAGATCTGATAAAGAACTTTAGCAAAGCTTCAGGATCAAAAGTGATTTACATAAATTAGTAGCATTTCTATACACTAGTAACATGTAAGATGAAAGCAAAATCAAGAATATAATCCCTTTCTCAGTAGCCATAAAAAATAATAAAATATACAGGAATACAGCTAACCAGAAAGGTGAAAGATCTCAACAATAAGAATTACAAAACACTGCTGAAAGAAATGAGAGATGATATAAACAAATGGAAAAACATTTCATGATCAATATTTTAAGAATCAATATTGTTAAAACGGCCATACAATTCAAAGCAATTTACAGATTCAATGCCACTCCTATCAAACCACCAATGACATTTTTCACAGAATTAAGGAAAAAAAATTCTAAAAGTCACATGAAACCAAAAAAGAGCTCAAATAGCAAAAGCAATCCTAAGTGAAAAGAACAAAAGCAGAGGCACCACACTATGCAACTTCAAATTATACTACAAGGCTACAGTAACCAAAAGGGCATAGTACTGGTACAAAAGAGACACCTACACCAAAGGAACAGTTTAGCAAACCCAGAAATACAGCTGTACACCTACAACCATCTGATTTTTGGCAAAGTTGATGAAAACAAGCAATGGGCAAAGGACTCTCTATTCAATAAACAGTGCTGGGACATCTGGCTAGCCATATGCAGAAGACTGAAACTGGATTCCTTCCTTTCACCACATATAAAACTTAACTCAAGATGGATTAAGGACTTCAATGTAATATCTCAAACTTTAAAAACCCTAGAAGAAGCCCTAGGAAATATCATATGGACATTGGCTCTGGCAAATATTTCATGACAAAAACACCAAAAGTAACCACAACAAAAACAAAACTTGATATATAGGACCTAATTAAACTAAAGAGCTTCTTCATGTCAAAAGAAGCTATCTACAGAGTAAATAGACAACTGAAGATGGCCGAATAGGAACAGCTCTGGATTGCAGTTCCCAGCAAGAACTACACAGAGGGTGAGTGATCTCCGCATTTTCAAACTAGGTACCAGGTGCATCTCAATGGGACTGGTTTCACAGTGAGTGTAGCCCAAGAAGAGTGAGCCGAGGCAGGGTGGGGTGCTGCCTCACTCAGGAAGTGCAATCCCCAGAGGACCCCCCTCCCTACAAGGGAGGCCATTGGGGGCTTTTCCAGCCACTCCAGCACTCCGGTTCAGATACTGCACTTCTCCTGCAGTTTTTACCACCCACAGACCAGGAGATTCCCAGGCTGAAAAGCGCCACGAGTTTCCAGCACCACAAGTTTCCAGCACCACGAGTTTCCAGCACCACGAGTTTCCAGCACCACGAGTTTCCAGCACCACAGGTTTCCACACAAAAACTCACACAAAGCTGGACAGCTGTTTCAACTGGAGCCTGGAATGCTAGGGAGACAGAGGCGCCTATTCAACTGAAAAAGAGGGGGCTGAAAGCAGGAAGTCAGATGATCGGGCTCAGTGGGTTCCACTCCCATGAAGACCAGCAGTCTGAAATGATCTGGCTTGAGAGCTTCACAGCAAGCGCAGTAATTTGAGTTTGACCCAGGACAGTTGAGCTCTGTTGGGGGAAGTGCATCCACCATTACTGAGGCAGTCCACCACTACCAAGGCAATCCACCATTACCGAGGCAGTCCGCCATTACCAAGGAAGTCTGCCATTACTGAGCAGTCTGCCATTACTGAGACAGTCTGCCATTACCGAGGCAATCGCCATTACTGAGGCAGACCACCATTACCTAGGCAGTTCTAACTGTACCTCTCTAAATAAAACCACAAGGAAGTTTACACAGCAGCTGAGCAGAACCCATGACAGCTCAGCAACGCCTCTGCTGGCAGACTGTTACTAGACCCCCTACTTGCTGGGTAGGGCATATCTGAAAAAAGGCAGCAGCACCTCAGGGACTTATAGACAAAGCCCCACCATGCTAGGACAAAGCACCTGGGAAAAGAGGCGGTTATGAGTTCTGCTGCAGCATACTTAAATGTACCTGCCCAGCAGCTATGAATGGAACAATGGAGTTCCCAGCACAGTACTTGAGCTCTGATAAGGGACAGACTGTATCCTCAAGCAGCTCCCTGACCCCTGTATATCCAAAGAGACACCTCATAAAGGAGAGCTCTGGTTGACATCTGGCAAGTACCCTTCTGGGACAAAGATAACAGAAGAAGAAACTGGAAGCAACCCTTACTGTTCTGCAGCCCCAACGGGTGGTTCCCAGGCAAGCAGGCTCTGGAGTGGACCTCCAGCAGTCCTGCAGCAGAGGGGCCTGACTGTTAGAAGGAAAACTAGAAAACAGAAAGAAATAACTTCAATGTCAACAAAAAGGACGTCCACTCAGAGACCCCCATCTGAAAGTCACCAACTTCAAAGACCACAGTTAGATAAATCCATGAAGATGGGAAGAAACCAGCGCAAAAAGGATGAAAACACCAAAAACCAGAATGCCTCCCCTCCAAGGGATCAAAACGCCTCACCAGCAAGAGAACAAAGCTGAATGGAGAATGAATCTGATGAAGTGACAGAAGCAGGCTTCAGAAGGTGGGTAATAAAAAACTTCTCTGAGCTAAAAGAATATGTTCTAACCCAATGCAAAGAAACTAAGAACCTTGAAAAAAGGTTAGACAAAATGCTAACTAGAATAACCAGCTTAGAGAAGAACATAAATGACTTGATGGAGCTGAAAAACACAGCACAACAACTTCACAAAGCATACACAAGTTTCAATAGCCAAATTGACCAAGCAGAAAAAACAGATATCAGAGTTTGAAGATCAACTCAATGAAATAAAACAAGAAGGCAATATTAGAGAAAAAAGAGTGAAAAGAAATGAGCAAAACCTCCAAGAAATATGGGATTATGTGAAAAGACCTAATCTACGTTTGATAGGTGTACCTGAATGTGATGGGGAGAATGAATCCAAGCTAGAAAACACTTTTCAGGATATTATCCAGGAGAACCTCCCCAATCTAGCAAGGCAGGCCAATATTCAAGTCCAGGAAATACAGAGAACACCACAAAGATATTCCTCAAGAAGAGCAACCCCAAGGCACATAATTGTCAGATTCACCACGGTTGAAATGAAGAAAAAAAATGCTAAGGGCAGCCAGAAAGAAAGGTCGGGTTACCCACAAAGGGAAGCCCATCAGATTCACAGCAGATCTCTTGGAAAAAACCCTACATGCCAGAAAAGAGTGGGAGCCAATATTCAAAATCCTTAAAGAAAAGAACATTCAACCTAGAATTTCATATCGAGCCAAACTAAGCTTCATAAGTGAAGGAGAAATAAAATCCTTTACAGACAAGCAATTGCTGGGATATTTCATCACCACCCAGCCTGCCTTACAAGAACTCCTGAATGGAAAGGAAAAACCAGTACCAGCCACTCCAAAAACGTACCAAATGGTAAAGACTATCGACCCAATGAAGAAACTGCATCAACTAATGGGCAAAACAACCAGCTAGCATCAAAATAGCAGGATCAAATTCACACATAACAATATTAACCTTAAATGTAAATGGCCTAAATGCCCCAATAAAAAGACACTGACTGGCAAATTGGATAAAAAGTCAAGACCCATCGGTGTGCTATATCTAGGAAACCCATCTCACATGCAAGGACACACATAGGCTGAAAATCAAGGGATGGAGGAAGATTTACCAAGCAAATGGAGAGCAAAAATAAAGCAAAAACCAACAAAGATCAAAAGAGACAAAGAAGGCCATTACATAATGGTAAAAGGATCAATCCAACAGGAAGTGCTAACAATCCTAAATATATACACACCTAACACAGGAACACTCAGATACATAAAGCAAGTTCTTGATGACCTACAAAGAGACTGAGACTCCCACACAGTAATAGTGGGAGACTTTAACACTCCACTGTCAATATTAGACAGATCAATGAGACAGAAAATTAACAATGATATCCAGGACTTGAACTCAGATCTCGACCAAGTGGAACTAATACACATCTACAGAACTCTCCATGCCAAATCCACAGAATAAACATTCTTCTCAGCACCACATCACACTTACTCTAAAACTGACCACATTGGAAGTAAATCACTTCTCAGTAATTGGAAGTAAATCACTTCTCAGCAAATGCAAACGAACAGAAATAATAACAGTCTCTCAGAGCACAGTGCAATCAAATTACAAATCAGGATTAAGAAACTAACTCAGAACCACACAACTTCATGGGAACTGAACAACTGGCTCCTGAATGTTGACTGGATAAATAATGAAATGAAGGCAGAAATAAAGATGTTCTTTGAAACTGAGAACAAAGACATAACGTACCAGAATCTCTGGGACACATTTAAAGCAGTGTCTAGAGGGAAATTTATAGCAATAAATGTGCACATGAGAAGCGAGGAAAGATCTAAAATCAACACCCTATCATCAAAATTGAAAGAGCTAGAGAAGCAAGATCAAAAACACTCAAAAGCTAGCAGAAGACAAGAAATAACTAAGGTACGAGCCAAACTGAAAGAGATAGAGACACAAAAAAACCTTCAAAAAATCAATAAATCCAGGAGCTGTTTTTTTTAAAAGATCAACAAAATAGACAGACTGCTAGCCAGATTAATTGAAAAGAAAAGAGAGAAGAATCAAATAGATGCAATAAAAAAAGATAAAGGGGATATCACCACTGATTCCACAGAAATAAAAACTACAATCAGAGACTACTACAAACAACTCTATGCACATAAACCAGTAAACATGGAAGAAATGGATAAATTCCTGGACACTTGCACCCTCCAAAGACTTAAACCAGGAAGAGGTTGAAACCCTGAATAGACCAATAACAAGGGCTGAAGTTGAGGCAGCAATTAATAGCCTACTAATCAAAAAAAGCCCAGGTCCAGATGGGTTCACAGCCAAATTCTACCGGAAGTACAAAAAGGAGCTGGTACCACTACTTCTGAAACTATTCCAAACAATCCAGAAAGAGGGAACCCTTCCCAAATCATTTTATGAGACCAACATCATCCTCATGCAAAAACCCAGTAGAGACTCAAGAAAAAAAGAAAACTTCAGGCGAATCCTCCATGATGAACGTAGATGCAAAAATCTTCAATAAAATACTGGCAAACTGATTGCAACAGCACATCAAAAAGCTTATCCATCACAACCAAGTAGGCTTCATCAGGGGATGCAAGGCTGGTTCAACATACACAAGTCTATAAACATAATCCACCACATAAACAGAACCAAAGACAAAAACCACATGATTATCTCAATAGATGCAGAGAAGGCCTTTGACAAAATTCAACAGCTCTCTATGCTAAAAACTCTGAATAAACTAGATATCGACAGAACATATCTCAAAATAATAAAAGCTATCTATGACAAACCCACAGCCAACATCATACTGAATGGGCAAAAACTGGAAGCATTCCCTTTGAAACCTGGCACCAGCCATGGATGCCCTCTCTCACCACTCCTATTCAATGTAGTATTGGGTGTTCTAGCCAGAGCAATCAGACAAGAAAAAGAAATAAAGTGTATTTAATTAGGAAAGGAGGAAGTCAAATTGTCTCTATTTGCAGATGACATGATTGTATATTTAGAAGATCCCATCGTCTCAGCCCAAAATTTCCTTAAACTGATAAGCAACTTCTGCAAAGTCTCAGGATACAAATCAATGTGTAGAAATCACAAGCATTCCAATACACCAAAAACAGACAAATAGCCAAATAATGAACAAATACCCATTCAAAATTGCTACAAAGAGAATAAAATACCTAGGATACAACTAATAAAGGATGTGAAGGACCTCTCTAAGGAGAACTACAAACCACTGCTAAGGAAATAAGAGAGGACACAAACGGACGGAAAAACATTCCATGCTTGTGGTTAGGAAGAATCAATATCATAAAAATGACCACACTGCCCAAAATTCAGTGCTATCCCCATCAAGCTACCTTCTTCACAGAACTGGAAAAATCCACATTAAACTTCCTATGGAACCAAAAGAGGGCCCACATAGCAAAGACAATCCTAAGCAAAAAGAACAAAGCTGTAGGCATCACACTACCTGACTTCAAACTATACTACAAGACTACAGTAATCAAAACAGCATGGTACTGGTACCAAAACAGCATGGTACTGGTACCAAAACAGAAATATAGACCAATGGAACAGAACAGAGGCCTTGGAGGCAACACCACACATCTACAACCATCTGATCTTTGACAAACCTGACAAAAACAAGCAATGGGGAAAGAATTCCCTGTTTAATAAGTGGTGTTGGGAAAACTGGGTAGCCATGTGCAGAAAGCTGAAACTGGACCCCTTCCTGACACCTTACACTAAAATTAACTCCAGATGGATTAAAGACCTAACACCATAAAAACCCTAGAAGAAAACCTAGGCAAAACCATTCAGGACATAGGCATATGCAAGGACTTCATGACTAAAACACCAAAAGCATTGACAACAAAAGCCAAAATAGACAAATGGAATCTAATTAAACTTCAGACTTCTGTACAGCAAAAGAAACAATCATTAGAGTGAACCAGCAACCAGCAGAATTGGAAAAAAAAATTTGCAATCTACCCATCTGACAAAGGGCTAATATCCAGAATCTACAAAGAACTAAAACAGATTTACAGGAAAAAAAACAAACAAACCCATACAAAAGTGGGCAAAGGATATGAACAGACACTTTTCAAAAGAAGACATATATGAGGCCAACAAACTTATGAAAAAATGCTCTCCATCACTGGTCATTAGAGAAATGCAAATCAAAACTACATTGAGATACCATCTCATGCCAGTTAGAATGGCGATCATTTAAAAATCCGGAAACAACAGATGCTGGAGAGGATGTGGAGAAATAGGAACATTTAACACTGTTGGTAGGAGAGTAAATTAGTTTGACCATTGTGAAAGACAGTGTGGTGATTCCTCAAGGACCTGGAAATAGAAATTCCATTTGACCCAGCAATCCCATTACTGGGTATATACCCAAAGGATTATAAATCATTCTATCATAAAGACACATGCACACATATGTTCATTGTGGCACTGTTTACAATAGCAAAGACCTGGAACCAACCCAATGCCCATCAGTGATAGACTGGACAAGAAAAATGTGGCATATATACACCATGCAATACTATGCAGCCATAAAAAACTATGAGTTCGTGTCCTTTGTAGGGACATGGATGAATCTGGAAACCATCATTTTCAGCAAAAGAACAGAAGATCAAACACCGCATGTTCTCACTTACAGGCAGGTGTTGAACTATGAGAACACCTAAACACAGGGTGGGTAGCATCACAAACTGGGGTCTGTTTGGGGATGGTCAGGAGAGGGACAGCAGGGAGTAGGGAGGTTAGAGAGAGATAACATGGGGAGAAATGCCAGATATAGGTGATGGGAGGGTGGAGGCAGCAAACCACCTTGCCATGTATGTACTTATGCAACAATCCTGCATGATCTGCACATGTACCCCGGAACCTAAAGTACAATAAAAAAAAAATAGGCAACCCTTAGAATGGGAGAAAATATTTGCAAACTTTGCATCTGACAAAGGTCTAATATTCAGCATCTATAAGGAATTTAAATAAATTAACAAGTGAAAAACAAACACCCCGTTAAAAAATGAACAAAGGACATGAATACACTTCTCAAAAGAGGACATGCGTATGACCAACAAGCATATGAAAAAATGCTCAACATCACTAAACATCAGAGAAATTAGAACCAAAACCACAACAAGACACCGTCTCACACCAATCAAACTGGTGATTATTTAAAAGTAAAAATAAATAAATAAATAACATATCCTGGCGAGGTAAGGTTGCAGAGAAAAGAGAGCACTCATACACTGCTGGTGGCTGTGTAAATTAGTCCAGCCATGGTGGAAAGCAGTTTGGCAATTTCTCAAATAATTTAGCACAGAACTACCATTCAACCCACCAGTCCCACTGCTGGGAATATACCTAACAGGATATAAATTGTTCTACCATAAAGACATATGCACATGTATGTTCATCACAGCACTATTCACAATAGCAAAGACATAGAATCATCCTAAATTCCCATAAACAGTTATTTAACAATAAGATGCAGTAGTCAAACATATAAACACTGAGAGAATGTAAAACCCACGAGCCCTTCTTGTAAATGAAAATGAAACACACTGACCCAAGAGATGAATCAAAGTAGATTCAGAAATGGATTGGTGTTAGCATCAGAATTCTTCCCATAGAGGGAATTTTCCTTAGAAAAAAATAAGCGTTGATAAGCTTCTGGGGTAGTACAAAGTTTCATACCTTCAGACTTTTCCATATCAGTATATTATCCCTACTGTTATTTACTTAACATATTTCTTTAAATTAACTCACTTTTTAATTTAGAGTCATGGGTTTACAAAGGAATCTTGCAATCATAAGCCTAAAAGAAAAATTGGCATCACTTACAGTAAATAGAAGGTAGCCAAGCATAAAAATAAATTCAATGAAATCAAAACAATGTTATTAATATAACCAGATATCATTGCCAGCTTTAAGAGAGCCAAAGCTGAAGCTTGCTTTCTCTTTCAATAAAAGAGAATTTGGTAAGTGTTAGATGTTATGTGCTATCGTCACCAAACAGACTATCTTTGACTAATTCATCTTACTACTAAATAGAATGTATTGTGCAATTCAATTAAATTTAAAGCTGTGTTCTTGCATCACCTTAAATATCACTTTGGGTGTTATGATTGGAATTTTTGTGTTTCGTTTTCCTCCTTCAAATTCATCTGTTGAAACCCTAACCCCTAAAGTAATGGTGTTAAAATGTACGGCCTTCGGGAGGCGATTAGGGAACAAGAATGAAGGCCTCGCGAGTGGGAGTCATGCCCTCATAAAAAGGATTTTGGAGGGCTCCCTCACCCGCCTGCCATGTGAGGACACAGGAGAGGATGCCATCTGTGAGCCAGGAAGCAGCCCTCACCAGACAGCGAATCTGCCAGTGCTTTCACCTTGGCCTACCGGCCTCCAGAGCTGTGAGAAATAAGTTTCTGATGTTTAAGAGCCACCCAGTCTATGGTAGTTTGTTATAGCAGCCCAAATGGACTATGACGGGGGAAACATAAATAAGAGGGTAGGCCCTAAAAACACAGAAAATAGAAAACTACCCTGCATGGTTTCCATCTTTTCTTTAGGAGGGCAGGTTTGCTCCTCCTAAGGAAAAGATGGAAACCTAGAAAGGGAAAAGGAGAATGGGTGTATCTGTTTCCTAGGCTTGCTACAACAAACTACCACAAACCTGGTGACTTTAAATCACAGAAATTGATTCTCTCACAGCTCTGGAGGACAGAAAGCCAATTTTCCCAATACTGTTAACCAACTGACATGTTATAATGTTCTAAATGTTTGTTTTTTCAAAGAGACTATGGCGCTTTTTGAAAAGTTTTACTCATAAATGACTAAGGAAAGAGAGACAGAAAGGGATGCCTCCAAGCTGGACAGAGATATGAATTAACAACAACAACAAAGAAATCCCCAAGACTAAAAAATAAATCAAATTCACTAGTAAAAAAAATAACAAAATTAAAACAACAATAAAACATTACTTTCATTTCTCAAGTTGGCAAAGATTAAAAGAATGCTTGGTGTTTGTGAGCAGATGAGAATGAGTATTCATAATCTATTAGTGGAAGACTAAATTGGTAAAAATATTTCAGAGGTTAATTTGGCAATATTTAATACTTTTGATTTGTGATTACATTATTGACTGATTAATTCCTCTCATATGAGTGTGACCTAAGGAGATAATCACCGCAATGTCCATGCCATCATGGCACTGTTCCTGCAATCAGGGATTGGTGAAGAGAGAAGAGGCTGACCTTTGATATTTAAGGAAACGTCTTTCAGGACGCAGGCTAACTGCAGAGATAATAGAACAAAAACTTCAGTGACTACACACAACGAGCAAAAGACACCTTGCAAAAATAGTTTGGAAAAGTCACTGTACAAATGGATGACTGCAGCCTCAAAAGCAATCCTCGAGGAGAGGAAATCTCATTTCCAGAGTTATCACATTACAATGCTTAGAATGTTCAGTCTCAACAAAAACATTATGAAGCATACAAAAAATAGAAAAATATGGGCCGGGTACAGTGGCTCACACCTGTAATCCCAGTACTTTGGGAGGTCGAGGCAGACAGATCACTTGGGGTCAGCAGTTTGAGACCAGCTTAACCAAAATGGTAAAACCTCATCTCTACTAAAAATACAAAAATTAGCTGGGCACGGAAGCACATGCCCGTAATCCCAGCTACTCGGGAGGCTGAGGCAGGAGAATTGCTTGAACCCAGGAGTCGGAGGTTGCAGTGAGCCTAGATCACGCCACTGCACTCCAGCCTGCTGGGCTACAGAGTGAGTGAGATTCTGTCTCAAAAAAATATAAATTTTTAAAAATTTAAAATATGGCTCATTCACTGGAAAAAAAAAAATTTTATAGAAACTATTCCTAAGAAAGCCCAGACATTGGAGTTACTAGTCAAAGATGTTAAATCAACTGTCTTAAATATTCTCAGTAAGTGAAAGGAAACCATAGACAAAAAATGAGTAAATAAAATCAGGAAAACAATGTGTGAACAAATAGGGAATGTCAAAGAGATGTAAATTCTCAAAAGGAACCATACAGAAATTCTGGAGCTGAATAGTATAATAACTGAAATTTTTTAATTCAATGGAATGATTGAATGGCAGATTTTGAGCAGACAGGAAAAGAACTATCAAACTTTAAATTAAGACAAACAAAATTATCTAGTTTGAGGAGGTAAAAGAAAAAGAATAAAGAAAATAAACAGAATCTGAGGGATCTGTGGGACACCATCAAACGCACACATAAACACATAGATACATAGAGATATAGGTTAGATATAGATACAGATATATCACGAGCACTCCAGAAGAAGAGGGAAAGGGGCAGAGACATTATTTGTAGACTAATGGCCCCAAATTCCCCAAATACGATTAAAAAAAAAGACATGAAAATATACATGTGGGAGAAGTTCAATGAACTTCAAGCAGGATAAACTCAAGGAGATCTACACCAAGAAAGACACAAGAGAGTCAAATTGTTGAAAGACAAAAGGAGAATATTAAAATCAGTGACAGCAAAGTGGCTCATCCTATACAAGTGATATTCTATGGAATTAACAGCTGATTTCTTATCAGAAACCATGGAGGCCAGAAAGGCAGTGAGATGATATATTTAAAGGACTGGAAAATAAAACCATGAACTCCATATCCGCCAAAACAATCTTTCAAGAATGAAGGAGAAATTAAGACATTCCCAGATAAACAAAAGCTGAGGGAATTTGCTACTAATAGATCTACTAAAAGAGATACCTCAGGCTGAAGTCAAAGGACATTAGGCAATAACTCAAAGCCATATGTAGAAAAACAGAATGCTAGAATGGTAGTAACTACATGGGTAATTATAAAAGCCAGTGCTACTGTACTTTTGCAACTTCCTTTTATTTCTGTAGGATTTAAAAGTTAGGTTCACAAAACAACAATTACAAATCTATTTTCACGGGCCCATATGCACAAAGATAAAAACACAGAGAAGGAGGAATCAAGATGTATAAGAACAGAATGTTTTTATACTGTTGAAACTAAGTTGGTATTATTCACTAGGGTATGATAAGTGTAAGAAGTTAATTACAAACTCCAAGATAACCATTAAGAAAATAACTGAAACACTATACCAAAAAAGAGACTCAAAATAATACACTACCAAAAAAATAGTTGGAAACTTTAATGCCTCACTTTCAATAATGAATAGGACAACCAGACAGAAGATCAATACAGAAAGTTAGGACTTAAGCAAACCCATAAACTAATTAGCTCTAACAAACTTAAACAACACACTCCATCCAACAACAGAAAAATAGAGATTGTTTTCAAGTACACATGGAACATTCTCCAAGATAGATCACATTTAGCCACAAAAGAAGTACTGATGAATTTTAAAAGATTGAAATTATACAAAGTATTTTTTCTGATTACAATGGAAGAAATTAGAAACCAATAATAGAAGGAACAATGGCTTAAAGAAGAAATCACAGGGTATAAAATAGCTTAAGACAAATGAAAACAAAAACATAGCATACTAAAACCTAGTGACTTCACTGGTGAATTCTACCAAACATTAAAGAAGAACTAGTACCAATTCTTCTCAGACTATTCCAAAAAGTTGGAGAGAAGAAAATACTTCCTACCTCATTTGATGAGGCCAGTGTTGCCCTGATACCTAAGCCAAAGACACTAAAAGAAAACTACAGACCAATATCCTTTATAAGCGTTGATACAGAAAACCTCAACAAAATACTAGCAAACAAAATTCAGCAGCATATTAAAATGATTACACACCATGACCAAGGGGGATCTATTCCCAGAACTAAAGGATGATTCAACGTATGAAAATCAATCAATATAATATACTACAGTAACTGAATGAAGAATCACACGATTATCTTGAGTGATGCAGCAAAAGTGTTTGACGAAACCCAACATCGTGTCATGATGAAAAACACGCAACAAACTAGGAATAGAAGAAAACTACCTCATTATGACAAAGGTCATGTATGAAAACCCCATAGTTAACATAATACTCAATAGTGAAAGACTGAAAACTTTTTTTCTGAGATCTGGAACAAGACAAGCATGCCTGCTTTCACCATTTCTATTCACCATAGTACTGGAAGTTCTAAGCAGGACACTCAGGTAAGAAAAATAAATAAAGACATCTAAATTTGAATTAAAGAAATCAAATTATCTCTGCTCACAAAGGACATGATCACATATGTAGAAAATCCTAACCAAAAAAAAAAGACAAAACCGTTCCAGCTAATAAATGAATTTAGCAAAGTTGCCATATATATAAAAAAGAGACTTCATCAAAAGTAAAAACTTTTGTGCATCAAAGGGCACTATTAAGAAAGTGAAAGAACAACTCACAGAAAATATTTGCAAATAATATCTATGATAAGGGCTTAATATCCAGAATATATAAAGAATTTCTATAATTCAATAACAGAAAAACCCACAAAACAGCATTCAAAAATGGGCAAAGAACTTAAATAGACAATTCTCTAAAGAAAATATATAAATGGCAAAAAAGCACATGAGAAAAAAGATGCTCAACATCATTAGTCAATAGGATACCTTAGGATGCAATCAAACCATAATGAGTTACCATTGCACACTTACTAGGAGAGCTATAATTATTTCAAAAAGGAAATTAACAAGTGTTGTCAAGGATAGGTAGGAATTGGAGCACTTGTGCATCGCTGCTAGGAATAATGCTGTAGCTGCTATGGAAAACACTATGGCAGTTCCCTAAAAAGTTAAACAGAGGATTACTACATGACCTGGCGATTCCACTTTTAGAAGTACATTCAAAATAATTAAAAAACAGGGACTCAAACAGATACTTGTATGCAATGTTCACAGCAGCATTATTCACAATAGCCAAAAGTTGAAAACAATCTAACTGTCCACCAACAGATGCAAAAAATGTTGTATATGAACTGCAGAATATCATTTAGACATAAAAAGGAAGGAAGCTCTGGCACATGCTACAAGCTGCATGAACACTGGAAACATGATGCTAAGTGAAAGGAGCCAGACACAGAAGGGCAAATATTGTAGATTTCACTGATATGAAGTATCTAAAATAGGGAAATTCGTAGAGACAGCTGATTAGAGGTGCTCAGGGACTATGGGAAGATCATTCCCTTGGGCTTGTGTACCCTGTGAGAAGGTGGGGAGCTGATTGTTTATAAGTACAGAGTTTCTGTTTGGGGTTATGAAAAACTGTGGAAGTAGGTAGTAGTGATGGCCATATAGCATTGTGAATGTAATTAGTGTCACTGAATTGCACACTTAAAAACTGTTAAAAGGACAAATTTTATGTTTTATATATAGTCTCTCTATATCCATGGGAAATTGGTTCCAAGACTTCCAGTGGATACCAAAATCCACTGTGCTCAAGTCCCTTCTATAAAATGTTGCAGTATTTGCATATAACCTATGCTCATCCTCCCATAAAGTTTACATCATCTCTAGATTACTCATGATACCTAATGCAATGTAAATGCTATGTAAATAGTTGTTGTAGCATGTTATTTAGGGAATAATGACAAGGGAAAAGCGTCTGTACATGTTCAGTACAGACACAATGTTTTCCAGAGATTTTTGATTCATGGTTGGTTGAATCAATGGATATAGAACCCATGAATATAGAAGGCTGGCTATATTTTGTCACAATAAAATATTTAAAATAAAATAAGTAAAGTGATGGTCCTCCACAGCAATGAAAAGGGAATTACTGACACATAATGACTCGACTGAATCTCAAAAACATGTTAACTGAAAGAAGACAGACAGAGGACGTTTAGAGAAAAGGGAGAAAATGATCCAGGAAAAATACTCCTCCCAGGCCCTGGGGACTGAGAGAGAATTAAATGCAAAGGAACACAAGGAAATCATTTGGGGTGCTAGCAATGTTCTAAATTTTGTCTGTGGCAATGGCTACATGACTATTTACAATTGTCAAAACTCATTGAGCTGTACACCTACAAAACATGAATTTTATTCCATGCAAGTTATACCTCAATTACCTCAATGAACCTCATCGTTATAAAATGCTCCTTGCAGAAATGTTGCTGTATGTTGCTGGAAATCCACAGGTCCAGAGCACAGTCTGGTCTCAGCAGCTAACCTGTTTTTGCAACTTTCCAATTCACAGCTCTCCATGGTCATGGCTGCTGAGGTTGCAGCCTCAGCAGCCATGACCATGGAGAGCTGTGAATTGGAAAGCCTTGGCTGGATGCCATTTGTTACATTTCCAACAATCTCTAGCACTGGGTCATTTCCAGCTCTGGAAACCTGGCTACTAGGGATCTATGAGCCGGCAGGAGGAGATGGAGGAGGAGTGGTGGTGACGGTTCCTTGGAGGGTGGAGGTACACCAAGCCCAAGGCACAGATGGCCCACCTGAGCTGCGAGGCAGACTGGGCAGGGGGCTGGGTGGGAAATGAGGAGCACCCCCCATTCTCCCTTTCATACTTCCCCACCCCTGCCAAGAAAACGAAAGTCCTCCCTCGTGTCTCCTTTTTTCATTTTTTAAGTCATTTTTCATTGACAATAATTGTATCTATATGGGGTACAATGTGATGTTTTGATTTATGATATCATAGAAAGATTCCATCAAGCCAATTAACATATTCATCAACTCATCAATTTATCATTTATTTGTGGTGAGGACATTAAAGATCTATTCTTCCAGCAATTTTTAAATGTATGTTACATTGTTACCCACTGTGGTCTCTGTGCAATGCACTAGATCCTCCTTTCTGACAAGGCTGCATTGAGAGGGTGTTTGGCAGCTGCTGCAGCATCAGGCATGGTAATCTCTGGCCCTCCAGCTGCAAGCCTGTCTCCCATGCCCTTGGAGTAAAACGAGTGCAGTTCTGGTAATAGACAGGCCTGCCCCCAGCCTCCTGCTCAGGGCTGTCACTGACACTGCACCATGCTGCCCACATCCAAGGACACGCCTGCCGCATCCAGCTCTCCTCCCAGAGGCACCTGTCACTTCCTCCTCTCTCCTTATCACAGTCCCACCAGCCCAGCAGGGAAGAGGCCAGGGCTCGCCTCACCATGGGAAACTGTTCCACTGCCAATCACAGCCAGGAAAAAATTGCCTTGGGAAGTGCTCAGCTCTCCATGGGAGTGGCAGGGAATTCCACCATCTCCCCACACGGCCACTTCCAGATGCACCTGGAGATCTTGGTTTGCCTCTGGGGTGAACTGGGAAACTGATAGCAAGGAAAATGAAATTTCTCCAGGGAGCCGGAGACTTTTGGAGGTAGATGGAGAAATTGATGAGTGTGCATACCTTGCGCCGCATGTGACACCAGGGTTGAGAATCCTGGCCAACATGGTGAAACCCTGTCTCTACTAAAAATACAAAAAAAAACAATTAGCTGAGCATGGTGGTACACGCCTGTAGTCCCAGCTACTCGGGAGGCTGAGGCAGGAGAATCCCATGAACCCAGGAGGCAGAGGTTGCAGTGAGCTGAGATCGCGCCACTGCACTTGAACTAGCCAAGCAACCAGCTGGTCAGCCCTCTAAGGCAAGCGCAGCCCTGAGAGGCTACCTGATTTTCCCAAATGTCAAGGCCAGTGCTGAGCAGAGCCAGCACTGGAATGAGTTTGCCTGGGACCCAGCACTTCTCAAAATCCACTGGTGGTTCCCCTTCCCCACACCCCAGAGCCAAAGCCAAACAGTACTTATGGTGACCTCCAAGGCCCCACGTGATCTGCCTCCCCACCCCCAGAAACTATCCGATCTCCCTTTTTTCTTCTCCCTCACTCTCTGCACCCCAGCACACAGCTGGTCCCTGAGCACCCAGGCATGCTACACGTTGGCCCCGACATCAGCGTCACTAGTCCCCTCATCTGCTTCAAGTCTTGGCCAAGTGCCACCTCTCCAAGGTGGGGTCTCTGACCAACCTATTACTACCTCTGCAGCCTGCCCCGCCCCTCCGGCAGGCCAAGCCCCCTCCAGCTCCACTTTTCTTCTCTCTCGGGACTCCCACCTCCTATCATACCCTTTATCTCTTTATTTATTATGCCTCCTGCTAATGATCTGCCTCTACCACTGGAACGTCAGCTACACAAAGGGCAGAGACCCCATCTGTTTTGTTCACTGCTGTAACCCGATAAGAGGGGTACCTAACTCAACGAATATTCACTGAATGCATAATGAGACGAGGCTCTTGAAAGGGCACCTGTGCTATAGATCATCCCCAGAGGCTTAATATCAAATGCACCAAATGATATACCTGCTTTTTAAATGTACCCCCACAAAAAAAGGGATGCCTAAAATCTAAGCCCCTCTCTCATACCTTGCAGTCCCCATCTGGAACCTCAGGTGGATGATGAGGCCCTGCATGTGGGGTTAGAAAGGGCCGACACTTTACAGCATTGGCATTGTGGGAATGGGACTAATGCCTTTTTAGAGAATTTAGGTATCCTAGTGCCCTGTGCTGCTGAGGCCCAGGGGCCCTGCCACAGAACGTGCAGTACCTCCTCACCCACTCCTTTTGAAGATGGCATTGGTGACTTGGTTGCATATTCAAGCAACTATTGTCAGGCCAGGATTTGTGGTGTATCCCAGGATCCAATTAAAATTGTTGTTGTTGTTTTGTTCTTTGTACAGACAACACAGCAAGTCTGGTAAGTTTCTCTGATTGGCAGCAAGCAGGATGCGGGAGAGAGCTACAGTTACTGAGCGCAGCGCCTTGGTTTTTACCTACATTATCCCTCACCATCCTCCCAACAGTCCTGCGGTGAAGATGTCATACCCATTTTAAATTTTAGGAAACTGAAGCACAGATAATGCAAGGGACTTGCATAGAGTCTCACTGCTAGAGGGGATAAGGCCAAAGATTCAAATCCATGCTCTTTCCAATTCACCAGGCTCTTAATAAGCATTTATCACAAGAATGGATTATTCAGGGCACCAGGACTGAAGCAGAGAACGGGTATGTTTTAAGAGAGAGAGGGATAAAAGGAAGTTCACTACCGGGCATGGTGGCTCACACCTGTAAGCACAGCACTTTGAGAGGCCGAGGTGGGTGGATGACGAGGTCAAGAGATCAAGATCATCCTGGCCAACATGGTGAAACCCCATCTCTACTAAAAATACACACACACAAAAATTTGCCGAGCATGGTGGCGCGCACCTGTAGTCCCATCTACTCAGGAGGCTGAGGCAGGAGAATCCCATGAACCCGGGAGGCAGAGGCTGCAGTGAGCTGAGATCGCGCCACTGCACTCCACCCTGACGACAGAGCAAGACTCTGTCTAAAAAAAAGAAAGAAAGAGAGAAAGTTTGCAGCATGGAGAGCAGGCCCACTTGGGGCACAAAAAGGGCAGGTGTGGAGGGCCCTGGGAGGAGGTGCTGAAAAGGGGCAGTGGAGAAAAGGACAGGAAAGTCATGGGGACAGCCGATCAGTCCCCTGGGCCATTCTGCTTGCCTCCTCACTAAGAATAGTAGCATCTCCCCTCGCTCCCACTGCTTTCTGTGGCTCTGAAAATGCTTTCGCGTGCGTTTTCTCACTACAGCCTCAGAACAATATTTAGGAGTGATGTTATCTTCTTCATTTCACAGATGAGAAAGCTGAGACTCAGAGAAGGCCACATAACTTGCTCAAGAACACATAGCCAATTAGTGGCAGGTCTGGGGCTCCATTTAAGTCTATGACCCCCTGCCCACTCTGGCTCAGTATTCTTAACCCCACCCCAAATAAAGAGAATCACGCTACCTTATTGTGATAATAAATAGCAACTGTAGTCAGAGGGAGAGAGGCCCAGGGAGGAGCAATAATCTAACTAAGACGCTTGACATTGGAAACTCCTGGAGGGCAGGGCAGGGATCATGAAGGAGATTTGACAGCACCCAGCACAGCTGCCCACACAGCGGAGCGTCTGTGCTGAGCCACCACGGCAAGGCTGCAGTGCCTGGCCCAGAGCCTGGTGACACTGATCTGCATGGCAGGAGCTGAGAGCAGCATCTACTCTCGATCCTGCTTAAGAGGTCATGGAAATACCCTGCAGCCCAGGGGGTAGCCAGTCCCTGCCAGGAGCTGGCATCACAGCTCAGAGAGGTGACAAGAGAACAGAAAACAGCTCCTGATCTCCGTAGCTGAGAAAGACAGGGATGGGCATCCTGGCCCAATGGAGTTCTGGGCATCACTTCCACAACAGCGACAGCACGGTGCACTGGACACACCCCCCACAGCTCACCATCCGTGGCCAGGAGGCCATTCAACACGTGATTGCCCATTGTCAACTCCAAGAACTAATAGGAGTGAAAACTCATACACACCCCCAAGAATGCAGGTTGTGTCTGCATGGAGGGAAGTCTGCCCTTGTGCCTGGGTTTCCTTCCTCTGTGGGCTTCCCATCTTCAGAGCCCTGGCTCTCCCTTCCCCTGAGGGATTACCTGCCCCATCCCTAACACTGCTGGGATGCCCTGCTTTGCTGCCATGGAGTCCAGTCATCAGGCAGATTCATTCGCATCAAGGCGGCTGAGTGCTACTGGCCACCAGGTAATGGCGTGGACATCAGACAGGTGGGCAACTTGGAACTGGGTACCAGTCCTCGAGTCCCTCATCAGCCAAACAAAAATCAGTTCTCGCGTGCCTACCCTCCGGAAGTGTCACGGGGAGACCATGAGGCGTGTACCAGAAGCACTTCCTCTACTGCCAAGCAGCAAAGAAAGGCAGCTGCTATTGTGGTTTAGAGAGTGCGTTGCCGAGAGGATACAGCCTCACTGATGCGTTTCCAGCAGTAGAGCTTTAGGTGTGATTGAATCTTGGAGAGGAAGAGTCTTTGCTTCTGTTGAGCCTGCTTGATGTTTCTCAAGGCACACACCACCCACTCTACCAAGAGGTAAAGCTTCAGCTAGAACCTGCTGTGTCCTGTCCCCCAGCTGAGCCAGGCCCTGGGAGGGCCACGGTGGACCTGCACCCTCAGCCCTGGAGAGGGCGGTCACAGGGGCCTGCGGGGAGGGTAAGCTCTCGGTGGCACAGGGCGAGTGGAGCTGGAAATGCAGCCCCCAATAGTTTCAGTTATTCCAGGTATGGCTTTTCTCTCTCACCTTGCACCTTCAGACCCTCATTTCCTGTGAGCAACGTGCTGGGAAAGTTGCGGCAGCGACTCTGGCAATTATGGGGAGAGAAGCAATGCGGGTAGAGGCGGAAGCCAGGGGCAGCGCCTGGGGCTCCCATGCGGCAGAGGCTCCACTGAGAGGAGGCCGGGGCTGGCCCGGCCGGGAGACTCCCTCCTTGCCCCGTGTGTGGAGCGCCTGGGCACCCTGTACCCTCAAGGTGACCTCTGGAGACAGGTGTTGGCTCCTTGAGTTACCAACAGCAGGAACCAGGCTGGGAGGTGCTTCTGGGCGGGAAGGGCCGGGTCGGGCCAGGCTCCAGCAGGCCCCCTTGTGGTCGGAGGGGTTACCTGCAGGGTGATGGGCTTGGGAACCAAGGCAGTCACTCCCCACATGTGAGTTGGCCTCAGTCTTGAAGGACACATCGTTGCATCGATGTCACTTTCTTGGGAGGCCTCTTTGCTACACAAGAAGTCCTGGCCCCGGTGTTTTTCTTCACCACATTTCTCCCAACTGTGAGTGTGTAATTCTGGGGCACTTCTCTCTCAATGTCCATCTCTGAAAAAAGCCGTGACCCTCTCGGATAAGGTCTGTGCATGAGACCCGCTTTGGGAAAGGACATGTGAAAGTCTCAGGACTCTATCTAAGAGCCAGGATCCAGCTCAGGTCCCAGCTGCACTGCACCAATGCCCCTCGGCCCCAGGAGAAACTGAGATCTCTGTAAACAGCGGAGATCAGTAATACAGGCTTTGCCCTGCTGGAACTTCCCTCTGAAAGGAAGCATAATGCTGTAGCAGAGTGCCTGCACAGAGTTCTGTAGGTGTGTGGCACGGAGGGTCTGTGTCCAAGGAGTAGCTCAGCCTCCTGCCTCACCCAAAGGGCCCAGGCTCCCTGTGATCCTGGCACTCCTCATACCACTCTTGAATCCCCCATTTGGTCCTCTATCATGTCCATGAGGTTGTGGATGCACCTTGTCATTGTTTGTATCCCTGGCAATTAGCACAGTCCAGGCAGAGAATCAATAGTCAACAAGAATGAAGGAGTGAGTGGATGAATGAATGTCGGGCCCTATTTAGGGGCTAAGGACACAGAGATCAATAAAATTCCATCTCTGCCCATGGAGGGTTCAAAGTCAGACTGGGGACACAAGCACAAAGTAATAATCATAATACAGTGAAATTAATTCATGTATACAGTGAAATTCATGTTTAAGGAAGCTTTATTAGGGCACATGACAAAATATCCATGACTATGTTTTAGCTGGTCAGGAAAGGCTTCTTGGAGGAGGTACTTGGAACAGTCTTAGAGGAAAGTAAAAACTCCAGGCAGGGATGAACAGGTGTCCGAGGCAGTGGCACTTCATACGAAGAGGTACAAAAAGCCAGAGTGGAAATGTGCAGAGCTTACTGTGGGGACCTAAGGGCGGCATCCACATGGTTGAGCCAGTGCAGGAGCTGGCCTGGGGTGCAGAAAGTTCCCAAGAGGGCTGGAATATCGAGCAAGGGGTAAGTTGTGGGGTGGTGAAAGGATTGCAGGCAGACTGTGTGACTCCCCAGGATCTTTTGATGGCATTACAGAGAGAGGATGGGGGAAGAGCCACAGGCAGGAGGCTCTGTGGGATGCTGTTGGCTTAGTCCAAGCAAAAGACAAGGAAGGCCCCTAGCAGGATGTGGCCGGGAGCTGGAGTGGGAGGATGGATTTCAGGGATATTTAGGAGAAAGAACTTGGGGCACAAAGGAGAGGTGGGGAGAAAAGGGAATGAAGGAGAAGAGGTGAAGGGGAACAGAAGCCAAGCATCAGCTTCTACTGCCTCTTACTCTTCTGCAATCCTCACTCCCAGAGCATGGACCAGCCGAGGACAAAGACCCAGCTCACTGGTCAGCCTACATGGGTCTCAGCTACTCTTCTTATGAAAGGGGATGTTTTAGAAACCCTGACCTGAGCTGAGTAGTCTTATTTGTAACAGCATTGTAGATGGCACATAGAGGCACTTGGATAAATACTGAATGAGGCCAAGTACGTAATCCCAATACTTTAGGGGGCCGAGATGGGCAGATCACTTGAGGCCAGGAGTTCAAGACCAGCCTGGCCAACATGGTGAAACCCCGACTCTACTAAAAATACAAAAAATTAGCCAGGCATCGTAGCACATGCTTGTAATCCCAGCTACTTGGGAGGCTGAAGCAGAAGCAGGAGAATTGCTTGAACCCAGGAGGTGGAGGTTGCAGTGAGCTGAGATTTCACCACTGCACTCCAGCCTGGACAACAAGAGTAAAACTCCATCTCAAAAAAAATAAATACTGAATGAATGATTTAGCAACTGAATGAATGAGTGAGGGTATGAATGAATAAATGAATTCTTTACAACTCATCCTAGGAGAGACTCTGATCAGCAGGTTTATCCTTCCTCAAAAGAGGAACTCCCAGGTTCCTTCCTGCCACTGCTTTGAGTCCACGTGCCCAGGGCTTGCCGATTGCCCAGGCTCAGCTGACACTCACAGTTGCCTGTCTCAGCTTCCCCTTTTGGGAGTCAGAACTGCAGACGCGGGATGGGGGTTGAGCTCCTGCCTTTTCTGTGCAGGGGCCTAGAAAGATTGAAAGATACAAAGGTGGAAACCTCTGGATTTCTTACCAGTTGGTTGACTACCCTGAATGAGACTGTCAAAGTTCTGCCTGCTTCCTAAGTGATCTCACCCATTGCCTAGAGATGATTTGCATGACCTCCGAGCAAAGGCAGATAGCAACCAAGAGCTGAGATTAGTGAAAAGATTAATTTCCCCATACAGGGCACTTCCACCACAACCCCATTTTTTTTTTTTTTTTTTTTTTTTGCACAGGCAGCAATTCAATAAATAATTAATGCTTGCTAATCTTTTAGCTATTTCTCCTGTTGTAAAAAATTAATTGGTCTTCCATCATCTATTGCATTGTAACATGGAGATATTTGGCCCTAGTCCACCACCCTGCTGAAACATGTCCCTCCTGCTGTTCATTGGCATATGTCAGTGACACTCGGCAATCATGCCCAGCCTCCAGGTCCAGGACATGAATGGGAGTGCACAGCCGTGTGGCAGGCACCTCCAGGGAGCTTCACACAAGCACTGCCTCTTTCTTCCAGCACACTTGAAGAGTTTGCAAATGCTCATCCTCACAACACCTCCTCCCTAGTTGCTGAGACTCCTATTTTGCAAAAGAAGTTGAACAAGATTAATGATGGGGTGGAGAAGCAGCACCATCTCTCTCCAGGCTTCTGACTAGGGAGAGCAAGTGTCCTGGGATCTCTTTCTGGCTTTTGCCACTGAACTTGTGCCTCAGTTTACCTAAGCAGGACTATCAGATCCACAGGAAGGGTCAAGGGGGAGGGAAGATTTCCAGATGTCTTGGTTTCTGCCACCTCAACTACTACATTTTCCCTCTTTGAAATCACAACTCAAGCATACCACCTCTTCCAGGAAGCTCTCCTAGATTAAACCAGCCTGATTATCCCTGCCCCAGTGCCTGACTTGCCCTCTCTATTCAGTGCCCTTTAGAGATTACTCTAATGACAAAGTTCAGTGAATGACTAGTTTGTCTTCTATTGTTTTCTCATATTAAAGTTTAAGCCCTGGTAGGGTGGTAATCATGTTTGCTCTTTAGTAAATATTCCGAGAACTCGTGTGGCTGCAAAAAGTCTTATAGAAGGGAAGAGACAGGCTTGTCAGCAGGAGCAGCCTGGGAGACACTCAGTGAGAATACATGATGGTCTGCTCCAGTAGTCAGCACTTGGAATTGTCCTGGGTCAGCCATTCAGCTAGCCAGTATGTTCAGAGGACAAGCACCATCAGGGCTTCATGTCTGAGTCCCCACCCTGCTCCTTCTGCCACTTCTGAATGGTATCACTTAATCTCTTGTAGCCTCAGGATCTCATCTGAAAAATGTCTCTCTCATAAGGTTTTTGTAGGGATTACGTGAGACAGTGAATGTAGACAGTGACTGCAAATGGGAGCACGAGGTAAACATGAGGATTGATTGTCTCCCCACCTGCATGGTTCTCTTGCTCTGCAACCATCTTGAGAGGTACCATCCTGTGCCTACCTTGGAAGCAGCCTGAATTCCAATTCCCTGATTGACACCCCTCCCTCTGGCCTCTTAAGGTAGTTCAAGGATAGCATTCTACAACGTCAGGGCGAGGACAGATCCTTAATGGTCACTTTGCAGGTAGAAAAACAGGTCTAAAGACCAATGCAACTGACCTGGGCTTGCACAACTGCCTTGGGCAGCTCCATCCCAACCTCACGATGCCTGACTGCCCACAAGGACACTCCTTAGTAATAGTGCTTTGATTGAGTACTTCCTTGTGCCAGGTTCTCTGCTGAGCACCTTACATGGGTTACCTAATTTAATCCTCACACAACTCTGTGGGGTCAATGCTGTGGTCATCTTCATTGTACAGACAACGTAACTGAAGCACTGAGAAGGTCACACAACCAAAATTGTCAAAGCCAGATTCTAAGTCATTCTGGGGGCTGTGTGCTGAATATACTACACTAGCTACCTCCCTGCACTATTCCTCTCATAGACTGACTCTCTAGGAAAGGAACTAAGTGAGAAATACCTCCTAGTCATGAGATTCACTGAAGAGTAAAGTGGAATCCTTCCCTTCAAAATTTTATGGTGGGTCTCTTCCTCTCCTTCCTTTCTCTTCTTTTTCTTCCTTCTTCCTGAACGAATCAGTCCTAAATCCATGAGTGGGGCTGAGCAAGCTGGGCTTCCGTACAGGAAGACGCAGGTGCAACGGCCCAGAATGGGTTGTCAGAGCCTCAACAAGGTGAGAGCACCCATGCAGGGGGCTGTCTGGATGGGAGTGTTTGACCCCAGATGGAGGGCATCCCCAAGGGACAGCCCAGACAAGATGTCAAAGCCCAAGCTGGGTGAGGAGAGCAGCACCCGGGGGCAGACCAGCAAAGGATCTTGAACCCCAGCCAGAGAGGCATGGAGGGACAAACCAGCACAAGGTATCAGAACCTGAGCAGGGTGCAGTGGGTGCGGAGGGCATGAGTGTGTGGGAGGGGGTGGTACTGCTGAGAGACAGGTTAATACGGAAGAGTGATCAAATCAGCAAATACGGTAAAGACCATGGGAGTCTTTCTCATTCAGTAAAAGAAGTTAAAAATGTGAACACCGACCAGTCGCAGTGGCTCACACCTGTAATCCCAACCCTTTGGGAGGCCAAGGCGGGTGTATCACTTGAGGTCAGGAGTTCAAGACCAGACTGGCCAACATGGTGAAACCCCGTCTTTACTAAAAACACAAAAATTAGCCAGGCATGGTGGCACAGGTCCCAGCTACTCAGGAGGCTGAGGCATGAAAATCGCTTGAACCTGGGAAGCAGAGGTTGCAGTGAGCCGAGATTGTGTCACTGCACTCCAGCCTGGGTGACAGAGCAAGACTCTGTATTAAAAAACAAAAAAAGTGAAAAGGGAGAAAAATACAATAAACCTTGTGGTGTTTGGCTGGAATTGGAGGTGCCAGTATGCAGTCTTGCTTAGCAGAATGCGGCTATGTGGGATTCGGCTTCCTTTGGGGAATCTCTTTTGTCCCTAGGGGTATCAAAAGTCTAGGCACAGGGAGAACTTGACCTATGTATCCTAAAAGATGCTGGACCAATGGGTTCTGCGGTTCCTTCCCGCTCATCAGAGAAGGTACAGAGCAGCAGAGGGAGCAACACCAACAACTTCTCTCAGCTCAGCACCATCCTCCAAAGGTCACTGGCACCCCTTCATGGGTGTGGCTGTGTGCTAGTTCCTGAGAGCTGCCTGCCATCTAAGTCATAGGCCTGTGGTTCCCAAGCCTGGGTGAACATTTGAATCACCTGTCCTGGGTGCCTTCCCAGAGCCACCAAATCAGAATCTCCAGGGTGGGGCTTGGGAATCTGGATGCATAATAATCTCCCAGATAATTCTTGTCCAGTCAGCCCATTGGTTGTGGATCAGGACTGGGAGTCACTCACTTAGATAACGGTGTAGACACTTCATAGCAATTGCGATGCTAAAGAAAAAGCCTTCATTCACAA
The DNA here is from genome assembly GCF_030222135.1 of Aotus nancymaae. Lineage (NCBI taxonomy): Eukaryota > Metazoa > Chordata > Mammalia > Primates > Aotidae > Aotus > Aotus nancymaae. Next base: position 34,129,951 of record NW_026988423.1, read on the forward strand.
TTAAGAGAAAAGGAAGAGGGGAGAAGAAAACAGCAACTTGACATAATTGTGGCATCTCCCTTTAAACACTACTGATAATATGCTGTCTGAATTCCCTTTCCATCAACTGCCGGATCTCACTATGTGTTGGGCATCCCCTAAATGGCAGGATGGCTCCAGGCTACAGCACAGAGTCCTGTGTTTCAGATGTAGGGAAAGTGAAGTGAACAATAGAAAAATTCCACATGGCCTTTGCAGGCCTCATTCCACACCATCAGCAGAAGTCAGCTCTGCCATCTAAAACCTTTGCCCATCCCTAAGAAAGTCCCCAGCATCCTAAGGCTACAAAAGTCTAATTGGTCATACCAAAGTAGACAGAACCTTTTCCAACAGACCCCACCCAAACTTGCACCCACGGCTCTCTGTTGGCCATCCACTCTTTGTAGAGAAGTGCATTAAGAGTTTCGGGATATTATGGGATTTCGAGATGTCTCCTTCTGGCTTGCAGAGCGCAGTCATTACACTCAAGACAAAGAGGAGGGGTCAGCAAGGAAGGCAAAGCGCAGTGCTCAAATGGAAGCATGGAGCTGGAACGAGAAGGTGAGTCAGTGGGACAACAAATAAGTAGTCTTCGTTGGCCGAAGAGCAGGACAACACGCAGGGCTTTCCTAGGGATCTTTGAGAACAGGATGGGAGAAAACAAGACGCCGAGGGCCAGAGACACATCTGTATCCCTGAGAGATGCTGCCACCCAGCACGGCATGAAAGTCATGGAGACATACTTCAAGGCTGCCATGGGCTAAAGACTCGTGAAATTCATGATCTCTTCTACCTCCACGTTGCTTTGACTGGAGCTTTGCTGAAGACAATGCCTTAACCTAAAAGATTGAGTCCATGGTGGGAGTACTGGGCTCCAGGGCAGGGCAGCAAAGGCTTAAGGTAGTAGACTAACACCCCCATGGTGCTGGCACATTCTCAGTGCATTTGGCAATCTCACTAAACACAGGGTCAAGGCAGCCGTGTTCCAGCCCTGGTTCTGCCACTGGTTTGCTGTGTAGCTTTAGACAGACCACTCACCCTCTGTGAACCTTGAATTCCCCATGTGCGAATCGAGATCGTAGCATCTGCCCCGCTTACTTCACAGGGCTTCTGTGGATGAGGCAATGTACAAAGTGCTTTGTCAACTATAAAGCGCTGATGAAACATCAGGGACTTTGTCATTGTTCCAGGCGGGCCCAGATGTCCTCTGCTTCTGCCTCCTGCCCTTTGCAGCTGACCACATCCTCTTCTTTCCATGGGACACTCTGAGGGTCTCTCTCCTCTGCAGTGTTCACTCACTACCCTGTCAGCCTGAGTCAACCACAGCGAGGCATCTAAGACTCATCTGGGGCCCCTGTCCAGGAATACCGGACTCCACACCGCTTGGGTCGGTGCACATGATAGGGGAAACACCTTGGTCATATTTTTACATATTTTCTTCCTGCTCAAAACCACACAGTCAAGCAAACTGCAGGAGGAATAAAGTCCTGCTTGGTGAATTTCATTTTTCCCACTCGTTTATTAATGGTAGGTACTGCAGCCACTGCTGTACTATTGTTTATCTAGCTTATTAAAGTTCTGTTTTCCGAAACACATTTTTCTTGTGCTCTAGCCACAACTGACTTGCCCAGAGCCCAGGACTGCTAAGAATAGCTGGGCTATGCCAAAGACGAAGAGATTAAGGGAGAATCAATACCTCGTTGCTGAGTGAGAACAGAAAGTCGTTTCTCATCCCTCTCCCCTCTCAGGCCCCATGACCGAGCTTCTCTCTGTCTCCCAAAGAAGAGATCATGGATTATGAAATCCCTTAATGGAAAAAACAGCCACAGGGCACTGGCTTGGTGGGATTGTATCCAAAATCATTATGTCATAAAAAGTTTCTTCCCCAAGTACACACAAGCTGTTTTCCAGCAATTATCCCAAAGAACTTTTTTTCAGGGAGATGGGGCTGCGGAGGAGGGGAGAAAAGGGTTTATAGCCGGGGAAATGCACAATCCCCCAATTCATCTCTTCTGGCTCCAGATCACCTCACATGAATAAGGGGTGATTCCGCAGCCCCCAGGCTCTGTGCTCTCCTCTTGTCTGCCCCTTTGCCGTCATCCCATTTTACTCATTAGGAGGGATTTTCAACACACTACTTGCTAAGTTGGCATTTCTCATATTTCACAAAGCCCTACCTGGAGTATGCCCTCTAAAGCTGGGAATGAAAATAATTTTATCTGTGTTTAGGATAAACAATAGGTCAGAGTACCCCAAGATGGGCTAATTCCACCGGGAGAGAATAGTGCGGTGTAGTGGGATGAATGCTGCTCTGGGAGTTCGAGTTCCAGCTCCAACATGAAATAACAGGCCACTTACAGGACCTACCTGCAGCACCAAAATGATCTCCCAAGTTCCATCCTGTAAAAAAAAAAAAAATCCAGTGAGTTTCTGGAAGGACGGCACAGTGCGGCTGCCAGTCTGACCAGGCTGAACAGAGTGCACTTTAGGCATGGTGGAGCATGCAACATTGTTTTTTTTTTTTTTTTAAAGAGAAAGAGAGAGAGAGAATGGGGAGGAGGAAAAAGGAAAAGAAAGAGGGAGAGAGAATGGGAGTATTGCTTTCTTGCCCAGGCTAGAATGCAATTTAGTAATGGGTATTGAAAACCTCTTGTATACTGATAATTATACTTAATGATGTAGTCAGGAAGGAATAAGGGAAGAAGATAACAAACAAACAGTCAACCAATATTTCATTTAAACCTATGAAATGCTATGCGATTACTGAGGAGTGATTTACTTCCAATTATATAGTCACTTTTGGAATAGGTGTGAGGTGGTAATGTATGTTTTGTGTATTTGAAGTGGAGAGTTCTGTAAATGTTTATTAAGTTTACTTGTTCCGGGTCTGAGTTCAAGTCCTGAATATGCTTGTTAATTTTCTATCTCGTTGATCTATAGAATCGTTAGCTATTCTTGTTACATTGATCCTTTTACCATTATGTAATGTCCTTCTTTGCCTCTTTTGATCTTTGTTGCTTTAAAGTCTACCTTATCAGAGGCAAGAATTGCATCTCCTGCTTTTTGTTTATTTGTTTATTTTTACTCTCTGGTTGGTAAATCTTCCTCCTTCTCTTTGAATCTTTGTGTATTGTTGCATGTAAGATGGGTCTGGATGCAGCATACCGATGGGTTTTGGCTTTTTATCCAATTAAAATATATATAAGTTTAATACTGGCGTTTGATGCTAGCTGGCTGTTTTGCCCATTAGTTGATGTAAATTTTTCATTGTATTAATGTTTTTTGCTTTTTGATATATTTTTGGAAAGGCTGATATTGGTTGTTCCTTTATATGTATAGTGCTTCTTTCAGAAGCTCTTGTAAAGCAGGCCTGGTGATGGTGAACTCTCTAAGTACTTGTTTGTTCGCAAAAGATTTAATTTTTCCTTCGCTCATAAAGCTTAGTTTGGCTGGATAGGAAATTCTGGGTTGAAAGTTCTTTTCTTTAAGGATGTTAAATATTGGTCCCCACTCTTTTCTGGCTTGTGGGGTTTCTGCTGAGAGATCTGCTGTGAGTCTGATAGATTTCCCTTTGTGGGTAACCTGACCTTTCTCTCTGGCTGCCCTTAGTATTTTCTCCTTCATTTCAACCCTAATAAATCTGGCAATTATGTGCCTTGGGGTTGGTCTTCTTGAAGAATATCTTTGTGGTGTTCTCTGTATTACCTGGAGTTGAATATTACCTTGCCTTGCTAGGTTGGGAAAGTTTTCCTGAATGATATCCTGAAGAGTATTTTCCAACTTGGATTCATTCTCTTCGTCACATTCAGGTACACCTATCAAACGTAGATTAGGTCTTTTCACATAGTCCCATATTTCCTGGAGACTTTGCTCATTCCTTTTTATCCTTTTTTCTCCAATCTTGTCTTCTCGTTTCATTTCACTGAGCTGGTCCTCGACTTCTGATATCCTTTCTTCTCCTTGATCAATTCGACTGTTTAAGCTTGTGCATGCTTTGCGAAGTTCTCGTGTTGTGCTTTTCAGCTCCATCAATTCACTTATATTCCTCTCTAAATTGTCCATTCTCGTTAGCATTTCGTCAAACCTTTTTTTAAGGTTCTTAGTTTCTTTGCATTGGGTTAGAACAAGTTCTTTTAATTCACAGAAGTTTCTCATCACCCACATTTTGAAACCTGCTTCTGTTATTGGAACACACTCGTTCTCCATTAAGCCTTGTTCCGTTACTGATGAGGAATTGCGATCCCCTGTGGAGGGAGAGGCATTCTGATTTTGAGTATTCTCTGCCTTTTTAGGCTGCTTTCTTCCCTTGATTATATATTTATTCATCTGTCGTCGTTGTAATTACCGACTTTCTAACTAGGTCTCTGAGCGGACGTCCAACTTTTTGATTCCCAGCGCCGAAATCTGAGCAATCCACTGTGCCAGCCAAGACAGCGGTGTTAAGGTTGATGGTGCCTTTCTGCCCAGGAATCTCTGGACTCTGCACCAAGAACTGCTGCTTTAAGGCGCCAGCAAAACCGCCGCGCCGGCCACAAGAGTCGCCCTGGCGACCCGTGGAGCTCCTCCGCTGGGAATCTCCTGGTCCATGAGCTACAAATATTCGTCTGAAAGTGTGGCGTCCTCTCGTTCTCTGCGCTTTCACTGGGAGCTATGTGCCCGAGCTGCTAGTGATCAGCCATCTTGGATCTCTCTCCAACATTGTTGAGGAGCTAGAATGTCATTACTCTTCATAGAGGAGCCATAAGGAATATGACTGGAGGGCAGCATGGGGGAGGGGTGGGTGTAGGCTCAGGGAGAGGCAGGTGCAGAAGATGGGAGGTGGTCATTTTCTGCAGTTGATTTGGGAGACAGCCAGACCAGGGATTGGCCATCCAGTTTAGGGGCCAGTTTAAATGGCTTGGAGCTAACCAATCAGAAACTCAGGAAAGGGCGGAATCTGAAGAATCAGGCCACTGCCCACTCACCTGTGGTAGGGAGGCTCAGTGGTAGGGATGGGCTCTGAGAGGTCTGTGGGGGTCAAAGCCAGCCTGGGTACAGAACAACATCCCTGAAAAAGCCCTCTTAGAAAAGCTGGCAAAGAAGCCTCCTTTGACTGCCTTACCAATGTGAAGATTATCAGGTTTCAGTAAATGCCAATGTATTGTGTTTGATGCTTGGTTCGTTTTTTGATACTGTGAAGAAATTTATAAATACAAAACAGATACCGCTTGATGGTGCATACCTTTGAGAGGCAAGGATCTGACCAATGAGTATTTGCCTGTGCAGACCACAGCCTTAATAATCTTCTAACCCATGGCGAAATTCTTCTGGGGTGTCTATGGCAGTGGGGAATTCCCATGACTAACTCAACCCAGCCTCCCCATAAGAGAGTGCTATTAATGCCTATGTTGATATGATACAGATATCTTTAATAAGTTTCCTGATTTCAACACTCCAGCAAGGATAGGGAAAGTCCCAGGCACAGAGCGAAGTTCAACTGCTTCTTCCTGCTTTCGTATTGTTCTTCCAGTATTCTTTGGCATTGCCACCTAGAGGAGCCAGGCTTCCTCCCAGGACCCTCAGAGGACTTTCCACACAGAACGGAAGGATCAGGCCTCCTGAAGGGAGCCAGCGATCTTGTAGAACTAGAACCAAGAGGAAACTCAGTCAAACAATTGGCTGATTCTATTCTAAGAATAGCACTAATATTTTAAAGTATATTTTCTACAAACAAGGACATTGTCTGGCATAGTAATGAAACAATATAAAAATCCAGGAATTAACTAACATATATTACTAGCATCTAAACCCTATGCCATTCCAGTTTTGCTAATTTTCCTGATAATGCTTGGGACCCTATGTTGCATTGAGCTGTCATGCCTCATTCGTCTTCTTTAATCTGGAACGTTTCCTCCATCCGTCCTTGACCTTGATGGTGAGTGTGGCACCTTTGAAGGATTGTGACACTTTCTTTGTAGGTTGTTCCTCCATTTGGGTTTGCCGAGTGTTTCCAGGCAATTGGATTCAGGTGATCGGTTTTTGGCAGGAACGCCACAGAACTAGTGTTGTGCTCCTGATGCATTCTGTTTGATAGTACGTGATTCCTGTTTGCCTAATGTCACCTGAGGTGAACTTGGATCACTTGACTAAGGTGCTGTCTGCCAAGTCTCCCCACTCTAAAGTTGTTCCTTTTCTCTTTGCAGGTATGAGACTGTTTGAGACTAAGAAATTCCACCAGTCCTCATCAAAATTCCCCAGCTGGTCTTCACGGTCCTTGATGTTTCTTGGCCGAACTACCTATGAAGACGGATGCCGAAGAGCGGTGATTTTTCTAATTTCATCTTTCCTCCACAGTATATTAGTTGGCGTTCTGCTGTAAGGAAACGCTTTCTCTTCTTTTCATTTATTTATTCGCTTATGTATTTATATTGATACAGACTCATGGATTCTACTTTATTCAGTAGGATGGAATTCATTACCAACATTATTCATTTTCATGTCTAAGTTATACTAGATTTGACCACCCGGAGCCCCTTCAAGGCAGTTCCCGTGTCTTGTTGACATGTCTTCATCATTCTTGGAACACTCCCTAACTTTCCATTCGACAAAATGGTCCAGGCTCTTCTTGTACCTTCCCTGCCACACCCATGGAATCTGCCATTTCTCCAAAGAGTCCTGGCTCTAAGCACTAAGTCTGCACGTTGCTATTGGGTGTCCCTGCTCCCGGGTCCTCTCTATGGAGAAGACACACGCACATGTGCACACACGCACGCACACACACTTAACCCATAGTGACAGAAAGCAGATCAGTGGTTGCCTGGGGATAGGGTGGTGAGCAGGGGTGGGAGAGAGGAATTACAAAGGCAAGGGCTACAAGGAAACTTTTGAGGTGATGCAGATATGCACATATCAAGACTTACCAAAATATACCATTTATTTATTTATTTAAGACAGAGTCTCACTCTGTTTCCCAGACTGGAATGCAGTGGTGAGATCTCGGATCACTGCAACCTCCACCATCCAGGTTCAAGTGATTCTCCTGCCTCAGCCTGCCAAGTAGCTGGCATTACAGGCACATGCCACCATGCCTAGCTAGTTTTTGTATTTTTACTAGAGATAGTGGTTTCACCATGTTGGCCAGGCTAGTCTTGAACTCCTGACTTCAAGTGATCTGCTCGCCTCAGCCTCCCAAAGTGCTAGTATTACAGTCATGAGCCACCGTGCACGGCCAAAATATACATTTTAAACATATGCAGTTCATCATATGTAAATTACACCTCAACAAACTGTTAAAATTTTTGACATCCCTGGAATTATCACCATGCAAGGAAAGCAGTACTCTCTGACTGTCTAACACCTGGCTTCTGGAGTATTATTCAAAGGAAAGTATTGAGTAGAATTTTAAGATCAAGAAATTCCTCTTACGTTCAATAAACATAAAGGAGGAATGATTTTTTAAAACTCTCTAAACAGTACCCCAAAACCTAAAATGCAATAAAATAAATAAATTAATAAAGTTTAGGCCAGGTACAGTGGCTCACCTCTATAATTCCAGCACTTTGGGAGGCCAAGGAGGGCAAATCACCTGAGGTCAAGAGTTCAAGAGCAGCCTAACCAGCACGGAGAAACCCTGTCTCTACCAAAAATACAAAATTAGCCAGGCATGGTGGCACACGCCTGTAATCCCAGCTACTCGGGAGGCTGGGGCACGAAACTTGCTTGAACCCGGGAGGCAGAGGTTGCAGTGAGCCAAGACTGTACCATTGCAGTCCAGCCTGGGCAAACAAGAGTGACACTCCATCTCAAAATAAATAAATAAATAATAAATAAATAACTTTTATTCTTTTTAAATGCCCATGTATTAATTAAAACAAAATAAAATATGTCTGTTGGGGAGCAAAAAAAAAAAAAAAAACCTCTCTAAACATTTTTGTTAAACTAAGATCCAGAGTATAGGTTCTGGGTTTCTTTGGAATGTTACAAGCTTGTCCAACCCATCTTATTTTGTTGTTGTTTTCTGTTCTGTTACGTTTTGTTTTGTTTTAGGCTTTTAACAGCCTGAAGCTATGGTTTTTAGTTTCTGTCTCTAGTGATAAGCAGAAAAGAGGGATGAGGAAGGGGCTTTACTGGCCTAACCAGAAACAGAAACTAAGAACCCATGACTGTATTCTCTCCCCTGGACACCCATTTATAAGGTGTGCTTAACAGATGACACCGTATTCTGAATACAGATGTTTATTCTCAATATAAAGGAATTCTCTAAAACAATGATAATGAGTAAAATCGGTAATAAGCACTCATTTTCATGCATGAAAAACATTTACCAACTTTTTGTAAACTTTTTGATGAAAACATATTTTTAAGCTTATTTTGTAAACTTTTTGACAAAAGAAAACTATTTTTTTAAATCTTTTATAAGCTTCTACCCAGTAATTTTATGTCTAGTAGTTTATCCTAGGAAAAAAAATCAGAACACACTGAAAGTTATATGGATAACCTTTTATCCGTATGTTACATTATCATTACGTTGTTATAAATAAATAAATGAAAAATTGTAACCAACATAAACGTTTGATAAATTAAGGAATAACAATAAAATAAAACTCAAAACAGACATTATAGTAGAATATTTGATGGTATAGATAAATGTTCATTTTATGTATTTAAGTGAAAATGTGAATTTAATCCTTTTTCTCTGGAGGGGGAATAAACAAAAATACATACATGTGTTTGTATATTTTACATATATTAATATATGAAAGATCTTTGATATATGTAAAAGATGCAAACAAAATGGTACATATACCAAAATGTCTGTAGTTACTTCTGAATGGTAGGACTATGAATATTATTCTTAGTGGTTTTCTGTATTTTCTAACTTTTATCCAATTATATGTATGTATATGTATCTGTACAGTCCTATATTCCTTATGTATAATTCAGAAATCCAAAAAAAGCTTTCAAAATGGACATTTTCCATGAAGTTAGTAAAAACTCGTTTAGCAACAAAAACCTGGTCTGAACTGGCATGAGCCTTTATATAGTGTGTAATTATGAGTCTTTCTGTATTTGTCCTGTGTCTTTCGGGCACACTTCTATTTCACTACAGATGGGCTCTGCCCCAGAATTCCTGGAGGTTACATAATATTCAGACGGTGCGCCATTCTAATACCAAAAATCTTCTGGATTCTAAAGCATCTGTCTTCTAAGGTTTCAAATGTGGAATTGTGGCTAATATTTTAGGGTTTTTTGTTTTGTCTTGTTTTGTTTTGTTTTGTTTGAGACAGAGTCTCACTCTGTCATGTAAGCTAGAAGACAGTAGTGTGATCAGAGCTCACTGCAGCCTCAACCTCCTGGGCTCAAGCGATCCTTCTGCCTTAGCCTGAGTAGCTGGGACCATAGGCACCCGCCACCACGTCCAGCTAATTTTATTTATTTATTTATTCATTCATTTATTATTTATTATTTATTATTTAGAGATAGGTGTCTCACTATGTTGCCCAGGCTGGTCTCAAACTCCTGACCTCAAGCAATCCTCTCGCCTCGGCATCCCGAAGTGCTGGATTACAGGCGTGAGCCACTGCACCTAGCCAGATAATATACTGTGATGAGGGGAAAATAAGAAGGAAGGGAAGGAGGGGAAGAAGGAAGAGAGGGAAAGAAGGAAACAGTTATTATCTTGGCAGAATAAAAATGGTGCAGAGAGGGCAAAACTACAGGTAACAAGCAGTTAGAATGCAACTTTTGCTCTTGTTTCTGTCAGTGTTCTCCAGCCAAAGCCCACCGGGAACACACGAGCTGGACTTCTTACTTGCTGAGGGAACACACAGAACCATGAAGGAACCAGGCATCTCACTAAGGAGGCGTTAGAAGCACTTATTTTAAGATTTAGGCTTTTATTTGTGATGTGGGGGAGAGCCTAAGGAAGTGGGGCTGCCCTCTAGATTGGGTGCTATCAAAAAGTAGGGGCAATTCCAAGTTGGCATCTCAATAAGTCCTATCTGTAGGAAGGAGACACTGGAGCCAGGACACAGCCCTAATTGGTAAAGAAGTGACAGAGTCATTTCTCAGGCAAGGTCAGCTGTGCCGCACAGCAACCTTGTTTTTGTCTGTGTTGAGACACAATTATGAAGTGGCTTCGCTTGGTCTAATTTTTCATGCTATCAGAGTATTCTGAGGCTGGTATTCTGCCTGGCTGTTCATACCGCTATGCGAATGGCACGACCCAGCTGTGGGTGTTGGGCCAGCTTCTGAATGTTGGGGCTGCCTTTTTCTGCTCTCCTCTGTGTGTCAGCTGTGACCCAGAGTATGGGGGAAAGGGTGTCAGCAGCCCCGCGCTCTAACAAGGAGTGACAGCACATCCATGCAGAACTTGGCCAGTGTGACCCAAATACCCACCCAGTGACCCTGAGCCCATTACCCGCGGGAGGATCTGGAAGGAGAGGTTTGAAGATTGATGCACACAGACCAGAGAGTGGATTTCTGTAGAGAGCAAATCGTCATGGCATTGTGCTGTATTGTTCATGGATGCAGGAGGTGCCTTCACCTTAGCCACAGACTGTGAGCACATCCAGGCAAGAGGCTGGCCAGCTCCCTGGCTGCAGATAAGGAAGGAGAGGCTGGACTTGCTGTAAGTGCACCCTCAGCAAGGGGGTTCCACACATCGTGTGCTGTGGGAGGACCACAGGGAGCCCTGGGAGGGGGTGGCCAAAGGGGTCAAACACAGAGAGCCAAACTCGACCCAGGAACCCAGGAAATCTGTGCCTTCCAGAGAGCCAGAAAGGGGACAGCTGCCCTCCCAGAAGCCACCGAAGCCAGGCTGCACCTGTACCCTTGCCTCTCCTGCTTCCCCTCCTCCATTTCCAGAGGAGTCAAAAGCAGAATTGGAATCTGGAATCCCTTCCTTCCCTCCTCCAATTCCAGAGGAGCCAATCTGGAAAAGAGGGTTAGTTCCTCTGGAATTGGAGGAAGGAAGGAAGAGGGGAAAGGCAGGAAGTAACACAGAGAGGAATCCTGCCATTTCCCTCCTTGCTTATTGCTGGCTTCCCAGCCAGAGGCAGTCCCAGGCTGAGGGAGGGGGAAAGCGCTGAATCAGGTCAGAGACTGAGGCTTAAATAATTAAATGAACTTGATTGACTTTTAACACCTCCAGGCAAGATTTCTTTAATACCTGAGAGGGATGAGGAAAGTTACAGTGTCTGCCAGGGGTATCAGTAAGGAGAGGAAAAAGAGACTCTGACAAGGCAATGATATGAAAGGAAAATGTTGCTTTCTGCTTCCACCCAAGGGGCACCACTGTTTAAATAAGCTATGACAAGTACACAGAGATATGCTGGTACATTTTAAAAATGCATAAACTTTATTTTTAGAGCAATTTTAAGTTTGCAGAAAAAAAATAAGCAGAAAATACAGAGAGTTCCCATATACTCCCTCTCCTCCCATCCCCACAGTTTTCCCTATTATTAACATCTTGCATTAATGTGATACTGATGAGCCAATACTGATACATCGTTACTGACTAAAATCCATAGTTGACTTCGGGTTCACTCTTTCTGTTGTTAGCTCTTTGGGTTTTGAAAAATGCATGTCTATGTATCCAACATTACAGTATCTTACAGAATCATTTCACTACCCTAAAAATCCCCTGTGCCTTACCTATTCATCCAATTCACTATTACCCACCAGGCCCTGGAAGCCACTGATGTTTATACTTTCCCAGAGTTAGATTTTTTTCAGAACGTCTCATATTCAGTAGCACACAGTATGTAGCCTTTTCAGACTGGCTTCTTTCACTTAGCAATATGCCTTTCAGGTTCCTCCATGTCTTTTTTGGCTTGATAGTTCATTTCTTCCTGTCACTGAATAATATTTCATTGTATGGCTGTACCACCATTTCTTTATCCATTCATCTATTAAAGGACATTTTATTTGCTTCCAATTTTTGGCAATCATGAATAAAACTTCCATAAACACTCGCATGCAGGTTTTGTGTGGACATGTTTTCAAATCCTTTGAGGAAATACTGAGGAGCACAATTGCTGGAGCATATGGTAAGAGTATGTTTACTTTTGTAAGAAACCTCCAAACTGCCTCCCAAAGTGGCTGTACCATTTTGCATTTCCACCAGCAATAAGTGAGAGTTTCTGTTACTCCATATCCTCGCCAACATTTGGTGTTGCCTGTGTTGGATTTTAGCCATTCTCATAGATGTGCAGTGGTAACTCATTGTTGTTATACTGATAAATGCTTTCACTTGACTCTCCAGCAAAGGAAAAGCCCCGATTTGTTTGCCAATTTTCATGGTGTAAATATCCCCACATGTGAATGTAAATTGATACATCTATTATGCAAAACTGTGTGGACGTTCCTCAAAAAGTTAAAACTAGAACTACCATGTGATCCAACAATTTCACTTCACAGTATATATCCAAGGGAAATCAAATCAGTGTCTCGAAGAGATAGCTACATTCCCATGTTCATTGCAGCATGTTTCACAGAGGTATGAAAACAACCTAAGTGTCCTTTGATGGATGAACATATAAAGAAAACGTGGTATCTGTACACATGGAATATTAGAATACAATGGAATATTGTTCAGTCTTTAAAAAGAAGGAAATCCTACCACTGGAAGAAAACATGAATGAACCCAGAGGACCTTATACAAGTGAAATAAGCCAGACACAAAAAGACACATACTGAATAATCTCACATGTGGAATCTTTAAAAAGCCAAACTCAGAGAAACAGACAGTAGAACAGTGGTTACCAAGGGCTAGGACTTGGGGAAACTGGGAAGATGTTGGTCAAAGTGTACAGACTTGCAGTTCTAAGATGAGTAAGTTCTGGAGTCACCATCCTGACAGCATGATGACTATGCTATAGTCAATAATAATGTATTGTACACTTGAAATTCACTAAGAGAGTAGATCTTAAGTACTGTATTTCCATTACAAAGAAAAAAAGTTACTATGTATGGTGATGGACGGGTTAATAATATCAAATCATTACTTTATGCACCTTAAATATATAAAATTTTTATTTGCATATATATGTCAATTGTATATAGATGTCAATTATATATACATGTATTATCAGTTATACCTCAATAAAGCTGGGAAATATATACGTAAAATTTTAAAACTCCCGCCATGGCCAATTTCAAGCAACCACCGTGATGTCACTGATGCAGCGTTGGGAGGAGATGTTCCCAGTTGGCTCTCATGAGTGGGTGTGAGCCGGCCCCAGCTCACACTGCCTAGGCAAATGCTCAGCACAGACAGTGGGCTGTCATTCTCCACAAACCTGCCAACATCTTACTGAAGAACTTTTCTAGGTATCTTTAGACAGGATGACCAGTACTTGAGGAAGGGTTGATGTCCTGGGACCCAGAACAGGGAAACCACGTAAGCAGTTTCCCACACAGAATCCAGGTTGAACTGGGCTAATTTCTGTCTTAATGACAAAGATGCCAATGGTGGCAGGTGGGTATTTGGTAGTCACTGAGCCATTCCCATCGATGCACTGGCACTACAACAGATCTCCCAAGCTCAAACACGGTATGTCAGCAAGACCCTGCCACCCTATCCTTTCCTCCTCTGTCATTTGCCTCCTTTTAAAGAGAACTATTTGGGGGAATCTCCTAGTTCCCTTTTCTCTCTCACCTTCCTCATTTCTCTTTCCTTAGGTAAAGAATTGAGCTGGAGACCATTTGACAGTGTAGCTGAGATAGAGAAATACTGATCTAGAAGGTATGGAAAGATCCCAGTCCTGCTGTCCTGCAGCCGTCCCGGGGCCAGCCTCTTTGTCTGCATAGCCAACAGGGTTTCCACAGCTTCCAAGAGGACATCTGACACAGGTGTTAAGATTTCTGAAATAAAAAAAAAAAAAAAAAAGATGTACACGCACACAAGATTAGCTTTTAAACCTTCCCTGAGTGTTCAATTATGTAAATGATCACTCTCTTTCTAGACCTTCCTTCTTAGTCTTCAATAATCAGAGTTGGTGATGATCCTTCAAAGATTTCATGTTCAGTAGTTATTTGAATAAAACTAAATTTGACCTTTTTATGTGAGATTATGCTTTGAAGTGTGACCAAATGAAACCGGGCTCCACAAGAATGAAGCAGGTGCAGCCAGAGCGTTAAAGCAGGGGGTGCAGGCAGCACTCCCGGGTCCTGTGCCCAGTCTTGTCACCGCAGCCCTCAGTCCCCTGGCAGAGAGGGGAAGCTTTAATACAATTAGCAGACAGGATTAGGAGGGACAGTCATCCTCATAAGTGAAGCAATTTGTCTAAAAGAAAAACAGCTCCCCTCAGCCCTGCAGGCCCAGCCAGTGGCCTACTCCCTGCAGGCATCTCCTTCCTGTCCTCAACACCCGCCATTAAGACCAAGTCTGGCCTTGGGCAGATTGTGCAACCCCTATGAGATTAGTTTCCTCACATGTTACCTGAGATCACACGTCCTTCATGATGGACAGGTGGTCTGGCTCAGAGGGAACAGCCACGGGCTGGAGACAGGCCATGGGGAATTTAAAACCAGTCTTGTCACCAATAGTGCCATGTGACCTTGACTGAGCAAAGCACTGCACTTGAACCGGTTTCTCTCTCCCTACTAAACAGGGATGAGGAAGAGGATGATGACGATGATGACAATGGTGATGATGGCGTAGGAGGTTACGAGATGTCCATTGTAACTTCCTAGTCCACAACGCCCAGTTAAACCTGATTTGAACCCCAATTTCTTTCCCAATGAGAGTCCAAAGACCTCCTCACAATGTCTGTGAATTCCGGCGTGTACCTGCTCATGACTCTCCCACCTCCAGGTAGTTCATTTGTGCATCTACCTCCGTGCTGCCCCACGTCAATCCAAATGTCACCCCAACCTCCAATTACTACGAAAAACTCACATGCAAGCACCTTGTGAATTCAGAGAAACTGAATGTGGGGAGGTGGCCATGGGGTGGGGTCGATTCATGCACCTCCCAGCCTTTCCCCCTCATATTTCCTCTCCCCAGAACCTCCACAGAATCAAGCACAAGCCCTCCCCGTGCCGTGCCATTCTTTTCATGCCTAGGTCCTCCTGAACTTTCAGCTTCTGTTCCAAAGCATAGATCAAAGTATTTCCCCAACAAATCGGCTTTCTCCTGCTAAGGGAAATGCTGGTACATAAACTTTTCTCCGCTTTGTCACAGTTAGAATGACTAATATGAATGTGCTTTGTTTATAGGGTACTTCATAAGCCATCTCATCCGATCCTCACAGCAACCCTGAGAGCTGAGATTCTGTAAAGGGACATACTGAGGCTCAGAGGTATTACGTGACCAAAAGTGCACATCCAAGAAAGGGTGGAGTCAGAGTTCAGAGCTGAGCTGACTCCAAAGCCCATGCCTTTCCTTCTCCCACCTGTCCCTTTGTTTCCACTGCTGAGGATCCCCTCAGGACTGGCTGGCTGAACACTTGCTCCCCAGAAGACGTCGGGAAAGCCACCCTCTCCCAGCTATGAGGGTGGAAAACTCTACTTTTGCACCACCCTTCCCCCTCCACTTGGATTCGTCAGCTTAGGAGGGAAAGCCTTGTTCTCTGACCACCCAAGAAGGAGCACAGCCTTCCAGAGGTCTTTCTCAAGATCAGCAGTAGACAGGCAGCTGAGCTTGGAATTCGGATAGAAGGATGGTGGGGAGAGATGTGCTGTCTGGCTTTTCTCCCTCCCCACACTACCCTGCTGGTTCCTGAGCACAAGCATCATATCTAAGCCCCGGGCTAGGTATGCAACAGAGAGAAAGCAAGAGACAGAAAAGGGACAGCAGAGAGCAAGGCATGGAGTCAAGTCCAAGTGAGGACACAGAGATGCAGTGCAGGGCCAGACCAAAGGGGACGTTCATAACAGGACGGAAGCAGAGAAACCGTAAGTGCATATTCCATGTAAAACTGCTGTCGACGGGGCATGGTGGCTCATGCCAGTAATCCCAACAGTTTGGGAGGACAAGGCAGGTGGATCACCTGAGGTCAGGAGTTCAAGACCAGCCTGGTCAACATGATGAAATCCCGTCTCTACTAAAAATACAAAAAATTAGCCAGGCGTGGTGCCACACACCTGTAATCCCAGCTACTCAGGAGGCTGAGACAGGAGAATCACTTGAACCCAGGAGGCGAAGGTTGTGGTCAGCTGAGATGGTGCCATTGCACTCCAGCCTGGGCAACAAGAGTGAAACTCCATCTCAAAAAAAAAAAAAACCACTCTTGAGATTTCCCACCTGATTCTCAGGCACCAAGGCTAACGAGGAGAGGAGAGGGAGTCCATCTTGGCAGCAGATAGCTGCACACCCTGACCCAGGAATTCAGCGTGTCTCTTACAGGACCTCCACTCTGCAACAGTTTGGCTTGAGCTGGTCACAAAAAGTTGTGCTAACCTCAGGAGCACACTCTCCACCAGCTGACAGGAGAGAGATAACAGTGAACGAGCAGCGTGACCCAGGAAAATCGGCCTTGGATTACAGATTGACTATGGATAACATACACTGTGAGGACCAGCAAAAAGCTGAGAGTTGTCCTTGCTACCGAAAACCAGGCAAGAGTGAAGGCTGAGGGCAGAGGCTAGAAGGCACTGCACAAACAGGAAGTTTATGTTTAGGTCATTGGGTAAGGGAAGGTGCAATTCTTATAACAGCTTACAGGCACACAGCGCTTTATAGCATAGCAGCACTTTCCTGGACATCATGTTGTTTAGAGCACTGAACAATGCAGACGTTAGGGTTAAACAGCCAGTTTCAATGCCAGGACCATGGCATGTGCCTCTGTGAAATCATAACCATGATCCTCCTCCTCCGTCCCGTGCTCCCGTCTCTACCATGGATCATCTCAGCAAGGACTCAGCGAGAGGATCATTCATTCATTACTCCACCAGTGATTCTGAGCCTCTCCGACGCACCAGGCACTGCTCTAAACGTGGTGAACAAACGATGCCAAAAGCTTTCTCTTGATGGAACTTTCTTCCTAGAGAGGCAGACGGATAACTGAGATAATAATAAGCATGCTGGCTTGTATGTTACATAGTAATGAAAACCATGAACAAAACCGAACAAGTACATAGGACCATGGTGCTTGGCACCTCAGAGGCACTCAATCCACATTCCTCGGCGCTGCTCCCATCTCATGGTGACCCTGCAAGGCAGACAGGCTGATAGCCAGCATCTTACAAGTGTGCAGTGTGAGGCTTAGAGAGCTTCATGATCTGCCCAGCACCATGCAGGTGGAAAGGGCCAGGTCAGGACATGACTCCCTCCCCAGTATCCTCTCCCAGCTTCTTCTGCAGCTCTGTGTGGGGGAGAGGAGACCAGCTGTGGCAGAGGAGAGATGAAGCACGGAGGGGGCTCACCCACAGAGAAGCTACTGTCCCCACAGCCACAACACCTCCCTCCCCACCCAGGGAGCTGCCAGGACTTGCTGGGCACAACACTCCAGAGCAGCTGCCAGCTGCCTCACAGGGAGCACCCGTGAGGAGGCCTGCTCCTAAAGGAGTCTCTGGAGCTGGTCCCTACCCCATCTCCATCCCATCCCATGATAAGAGTTCCCGCGGTGCAGAGGCTGTCAGGATGCCAGGGGGAGAAACGCCTGATTGTTATATTGACTTTCCACTCAGTTGCCTCCAGTAGGCTTGTGCTTAGGAGCCATGAACAGAAGGCAGCAGAGCGGCAGCCTCGGCAGCCCACTGAGGCCAGGCCGCCCCACCATATGGACGCATGTGATGTCCACTTCCTGGAGCCAGCAGGCAGGGCTTCAGTGGCCAGGCCTTGCCCAGCAGCTTGTCTGCAAACAGCAAGGGGACAGACCTCACACACACACACACAGCTCAGAAGGGGTCCACCCATACTAGGGCTCTTGCAGACTTAAAAAGGAAGGCGCCGGGAGCCAGTTTGCATTCTAGGCTGCAGCCTCCTGCCCAGAATCTCTAGCCTTGCTTCCCTGCAGCTGGGGCCATCTGGCTGTCCCTTCTAGGTGCTTAGACACCCCTGAAGTGCATCCGAACACTCTAGCCACAAACACGGTTACCCTCAATACCAGTCACTGTTGAGATCAGCCTGCCAGGGTCCTGCCACCTGCTGCGTGCTCGTGCTTCCGGTGACTGGCTCCATATATGTCTCCATACCTCAACAACCTGTGGATGCCTCCAGGGAACCCTGATTTCTCATGCACTGGCATCTCGTCTTGCTCCTTCTTTCTGGATGCCTCTCTCATTACTTCTGTAAACATATATAAGCACCAATACAGGTATCAACTTTGTCACTGTGACATCTTGACAAGGGTCCAGATGGCTTCTTGACATCTTGACAAGCTTCCAGTTGCTGCCTGCCTGCTTTCCCATGTCTTGGAATAACATGGCCTCTGCTGATAAACCAACCCCCTGAATCCCACATTGGATTACCCCAGTGTGGCTGCCACAGAGGTCTGCCCACGTGATATCAGGCTCTTTCTTGCAAGATAGGAGTTTCCCCCAGGACCTGCACAACCTGTACTGTCCTCATACGATTTTCCCAGCTCTAGGGAGAAGAACCAGGTCCAGATGTCAGCCTGCATCACACCACTGCACTCAACTGATCCCTGCCTCATCATGTTCTGAGATGTGTGTGAAAGTCTGGATTCGCCAGCTCTTAGAGAACAGTAGCGAGATGGAGTTAGTTACATATTCTGTTTGGTAAATACCTCTTTTAGGATTTTTTATTGTAAAAATTCAAATAATAAACCATGCACAAGGTAAAAATTAATAGCTTCCCTACCGCCTCCTTTTTAATCTCACTTCTGAGATCATCCTGTCTTAAGTTAGGTATGTATCCATCCACTCTTTTTTACACACATGCTCCACAGATAATTCTGTTGTACGAACGGAAACATACAAATTGTTCCTCATATTATTTTTTTAAAGTAGCAAGGACATTTTTTTCCTCGGGAAATTTAAAGCCTACCCACTGCTTTAATGCCTGCTATAGTATTCATTACATAGATGATCCATAATACATTTTTTTTGAGACAGCTATTAATCTGTTGCCCAGGCTGGAATGCAGTGATCACAGCTCACAGCAATCTCCACCTCCTGGGCTCAAGCAATCCTCCCACCTCAGCCTCCTGAATAACTGGAACTATAGGTGTTTACCACCATGCCTGGCTAACTTTTATATTTTTTGTAAAGATGGGGTTTTGCCATGTTGCCCAGGCTGGTCTCAAACACCTGGCCTCAAACAATCTGCCTGCTTTGGCCTCCAGAAGTACTGGGATTACAGGTGTGAGCCACTGCTCCTAGCCCCATAATACATTTAATCATTCATTTATTCGTGTACATTTGTTTTTAGTCATTTTCTACTACAGACAACACTGCAACAAATATCCTCGTGTATTTATCTTTTTGTACTTCTTTTTTTCCATAGGTTAGTTTCCTCAAATTCTTGTCGTCCCATTTGAATTTGCATTTTTGTTGCAAGTGAGGTTAGGTGTATTTTCATCTGTTGTTGGCTCTTTGTGTTTCTTTTATGAATTTCTTGGCTCCAGAGCCTGATGCCTGCACGTCAGAAGTGAGATGAAGGCAGTGGTAGGGAGCTATTAAGGAGGTAAGGGGCTGAATTATTCAGCCTTCCACTTCTATAATCCCTTTATCTCAATCACCACTAACTCGAACCTTCCGTTGGATTAGCCCATAGCAGAATCTACATTTCTCATGACTGCTCTGGCTCTAGTTGGCTGTGGTGAAAGCACATCTCCCTTGCAAAAGTACCCACCATCCTCTGGCCCACCCATTGCTCCCTTCTGAGCCTTACAGAGCTTAGGTAGAAGAGGACTCCACTGTTCATCTAACTGATGGTGAAAGTGACAGGCCCTAGAAAGCTCAAGGAGGCACCTTATCACATGGGGATCGGTGTCCCAAGTCAAAAATGAGGGTCTTAGGAGAGGACTGTGGAGCAACATGACAACAGACTGGAGAGGTGTCGGGACTGAGAGCAGTGGAGAGATTTTTTCATGGGACACTTTGCAAAACCCCGAGTGCTAAGGTCTTGTCCCATCCCATCTTCCTCTACCCACCACTGGGTGGCAAAACGTGATGCATGAGCTGAATAGCATCACCTGGTTCTCTGATGATGTGTTGCTTTTTGATGCTCCCAGGACCCTTATAAAAAGATGTGCTTGACCTGGGAAAGACAGGTATCATGGTTTTGGGGACAAGGAGGCAATACCCCTCCACCTGAGCAAGTATCAGCCTTTCCCCTGTGGCAGAGATAATGATGATGATGATGATGATGACAATGATGATAGTGATGATGGTGACAGTGATGATGGTGATGGTGATGATGGTGATGGTGTAATGACAATGATGATGGTGATGGTGATGATGGTGATGATATAATGACAATGATGATGGTGATGATGGTGATGGTGATGATGGTGATGGTGTAATGACAATGATGATGGTGATGGTGATGATGGTGATGATATAATGACAATGATGATGGTGATGATGGTGATGGTGATGATGGTGATGGTGATGATGGTGATGGTGTAATGACAATGATGATGGTGATGGTGATGATGGTGATGATATAATGACAATGATGATGGTGATGATGGTGATGGTGAGGATGATGATGGTGATGATGATGATGATCACAAGCCTGAGAAACCTCCTTTAGCTTGAGAGCTATAAGGCTTCTTCCACTTCCTCCTTTCTTCTCCCCACCAAAACCTGGTAAAGAGTGAGTTCCTGCAAGACGGAGGCCCTGCTGTGCAGGTTATATTATTATACTATCACTGAGTACAAACACAGAAGAAAAAATAAACCCACAGTTCTACCAGGCCAAGCTCATCTGGCAGCATTTTGGAAACTTTCATCCGGTCCTGCATCATTCTTCCTCCTCAAAACCTTTTCAGAGGCCATGAGATGGGCTCTTGCATTAAATGGCCAATTCTCCCGGGGCCATGGACAAGGCAGATGCTTGGATAGTGACCTTGGCATTGTTTCTGGGTCAGTGTGAGCAACTTTAGGATTGTGTGTCCTCGTGACTGACTCTCCATTACCTCTTCAGGGTAAACACGTGAACTTCATGCATTAAAAAGTCCCTTTAGATTGAGAAAATATCTACTGAAAAACATTTGACACATATAGTAGCTGAGCCCCCACGCACCATTTTTAGAATAACCTCTTGTGTGAGGTTATTCTAAAAATTTATCACCATCCCCCTGACCAATAAGGAAGACTGAACTTCAAAGACATTGGATCACATGGCTGGTAAGTGGTAAAGTGTGGACTCCAGCCGAGGTCCCCTACCTGCATGTCCAGAACGCTTGCATCACACCAAGTCAGTGACATAATCTATTGTCCATGTTCCAGAGTTGTAGGTAAGGAGCAAAACTAACCTGCTTCACTTTCCCACCTCTCTGTTCCAATAAGTAAGCATCCTAAGGGGGCAATGGAGAAGGAATCAGAGGAAGGATGGAAAGTGGCCTGCACAGGAGGGTTTCCTCCAGTGGGAGAAGGGAATGCCGGCTCAAGTGGGGATAGAAAGCAGGGAGAGGCACTTCCTCCCCACAGTCCAGCACCTTTGTGGGTGTTACCTTCACCATCAGTAAAACCCTAGAGGGCTGAGGGAGTAGGAAAAGAATGACCAACTCAAACTCAAATTCAAAAGCAAATAAGTTCAAAAAAGACAAGTTCAAAACCAGCCATGCTGAGACGGGGAGAAATTACAGGCCTCGGTTAGAAAGGAATTCGCCACCTCAGCGCTAAGGCTAAAGCAGAAGGCCCTCACTATCAGGGCTTCAGGCTGCTAACCTGCTAACTTCACAAAGGAGTGGCAGGCAGTGGTGTTCTGGGAAAGGCTTAACAACAAGCTCTCCAGGAAAAATGAAAGCCTGAGTTATAACAGCATTTCCTTGACTTCCATGGTATAAATAATACCCCACGGCAGCTTTGGAAATCCTACAAAGTGGGGACCTTAGACTAGGAAAGGGGATAGGATGGGACACCACATAGAGTGGGAACTAACACCTCATATACCCTTTTGGGGGCCACATTCTTCTCATCTGTCCTTCACCATATGTACAAGACTGCACACACCCCATAAGTGACAAGACATTTAAGTAACAGAAGTAAGGAGGAAGGGGGCAAAGATTGCTCGCTGCAAACATTCTCTGTTGTTTGAAAGCTCTTTGTACAGAGTGGCCCTATTTCTTCTATTGTCTTTCTTGTCCCCCCTAAGCCAAAATCTGAGCCTGACTGAGCTCTAAGAGTTGACCCTTACAGAGCCCTTCTCCCACGATGGGATTCCCAAACCGCCCTACACATGGGCCACCAGTGTACCTCTAATAGATGGTAGACCACCTCTAGTGATGATCTCAGAAATCTACTAGAATCTTTTTGTAGAAAAATATAATTATGTCACTCTCCTGCTTCAAATCTTTCCATCCTTCTCATCTCAACTCACTTAATGCCAGTTTTTCCCACCAAACCTTAAACCCCTTGAGGGCGCGGGCCTGGTCTGTCTTGCTCATTGCTGTATTCTACTACCTAGGATGGAGTTTGGCACACACTAGCCCTCAGTAAATACTTGATAGATGAATCCCAAATTGCTCCTTAATAATTCATTCATCAAATATTTTTAAGCACCTCAACATGCTCACAATAGAACAGGCCCTGGAGATTCAGGAATCAACAGTCATTGTGAACAGTGCAAAAAGTTGCCCATTTCTCCCTGTAAACCCACGTAGCAAAATCCAGGGCCAGGGGGTGAATGTTCCACCACTCTCATGCAGAAGCAGCCAGGTGAGAAGGGGAAACAAGACGAAAATCGTGGATTCCAGCTATAAATTATACAAATACATGGCATTAAAAAATTATTTTAACACATCAAATATTAAGTCATTCGTATGCTCTGCAATTACTTTATCTGTCATCAGCACACTCAAGCTATTTGAAGTGGTGACAGATGGGAAGGAGTTCGTGCCAATTTTTCCTGCAGGTGTGCATCTGGGCTAGAGGGGAGGGGTCAGTACGTGCAGCAGGGGAGGGAAGGGGAAGGGTGACTGGGGTTATGAAACTGGAGGTGATGTGAGAGCCTTGGCAAAAAG
Source organism: Aotus nancymaae (assembly GCF_030222135.1). NCBI lineage: Eukaryota > Metazoa > Chordata > Mammalia > Primates > Aotidae > Aotus > Aotus nancymaae. The sequence goes on from NW_026988423.1 coordinate 34,153,050, forward strand.
TAAAAATCACCGATTTGCATCCTGAAGAGCTGTGGGGCATTGCACTCCCTGGGAACTCAATGATCATAACTAGGCAGTGCAGGGAGGTGAAACACCAAGCTGCTCACATTGCAGAAAGAAGAAAGCAAGGCCCAGCCAAGCCAGCAGCCAGACCCAGGAGTTCTGGCTTCTCCTACTTTGTCTGAGCCCTAATCAGTCCTCTGAGAGCAGCAAACTGGAGAAAGTCAGGGAAATGGGGAAGGTGAGAGAAAGGGGTACAACATCTTCTAGGGACGAGGACTCCTTGGAGGACACTGGGGGGATGGAAGGAAGATCATGATAGAACCAGGCACAAAATGCCTAACCTGGGCTAAAGAATTTTCCAGAAAATGAAGAGCATAGGATATAAGATCCACTCTGCAAGAAACTGAATCATACCTTCAAACCCAGCCTGATGCAGAACTTCCCTGGCCTAATGAGGTCCTCTTGTCAGGTGGCAAGACATATCTACTCAGACCCACTGGTTCCTAACTCCTTCCCCAGGTTCCCAGAACCTGAAGTTCTGCTTCAGACACAGTCTTCTCAGCTGCCTCTGACAAGTGAGACTCTCTGTGGCCTGCTCTAGGAGGGCACAGCCCACCTCTGAGGAACTCCAATCCTACACTCAGTTACGCCACCTCCCATCTCCTTCTCCCACAGTCCGTGCTTCCTACAATGATGTAGGTTTCAAATCACACACTCTTAACTCCCTTAATTAACTTTGACATCAGAGCTCTTCCTTTTTTCCAAATCCTCTCTCCCAAATCTGGACCATTTTAAATGACCCCCCAGCATATCGAACCCTGTCCTCTACCCCAGCTCGAACACATACACACTTAGTGGTGATGTGGCGAACCATAAAAGCAAATTCACTCCATAGGTTTCATTCACTGATGAAACAACCTACTGGGCACAAGATGAGTCAGGTTTTCTTCCACCTTCTCAGGCAGAACAGGAGGGAAATGACTTAAAGCATGGCATGAAAGAATTGAGTTCATTACGAGAAATGGGAAAATCGCTTCCAGCTGGTGGAGTTGTATAGTCTAGGCTTATAGAAGTTTGAAGGTGCCTTTTCTGTGTGAGTATGGAAGAGGGTTTTCAGGTCTGGGAAAGCAGGGCAGGGCTTGGCTTAGAAGATGGACTTAGTACCTTCCCCACACCAGGCGCTCTCACTCTGTGATGGGGCAGTGGGCCGCCTTGCAGGAAGCCAATCGCCAAATGGCCAAAACCCAAATGACGTTTAGCAAATTGGCTAAGCAGGGGCCCCACACAGCAGGAGCCTATGACTCAGGATGAGGGATTGCAGTCCCTACAGAGTACAGCGTGTATAGATTGAATTAACATATTCAAACCTCATTGCTTTGATTTGGTTTAATAACAAAATTTTATTTATTTTGAAATTTCAATTGCATTAAAGAAAAACATTTTATGTTTCTTGGAAGAAGATGTGGGCTTTTAAAAATTGAGAAACTTGGTTCTTAGATATTATACATTTCCATTGGAACAAAGGATTGATTAAGATTCTTGCTTTATTCATTCCTTCATTTGTTCATATTTTTTAGGAAGTATTCACTAGTTTCCTACTTTAGGCAAAGCTCTCTGTGAGACCTGGAAGTCTAAGGATAAATAATGTCCAGAGCCCAGCCCCAGGAAGGGCATAATCCAACAGTGGGGACTAGCAGGACAGCAAATGACAGTTACCACGAGAGGCTGGATCTGGGATGCAAGGTGCTGTGGGTCAAGGATGCAGGAATTGGGCCTGGCATGAGACAGGAAGGCTTCCTAGAGGCAGAAGGTTTTGAGCAAGTTCACGAGGAACTCAAGAAGAAGGTGAGTTTGGAACTTGATAATCCAGGGAGCTAACAAAATGTGCAAAAGTGTAGAGGCTGAAACACATCCTGTATTCCAACCATTCCCCAAAAAGCCCTGTTATTGAGTAGCCACAGGAGAGTGGTGGGAGCTGACCCGGAACAGGGAGGCATGGGGACAAGATAGGGGAGAACCTATGTGCCAAGTCAAGGCTCCAGGTGTGTTATGTAAGTGACAGGTGTCCACTGAAGAGTTTTAAGGAGGCAAGTGACACAGTCAGATTGAGATCTGGAAAAATCACCCTGGAGGATGGGTTGGAGAAGAGCCAAGCTGTGCATGGGCTGGGGAACGGCAATTAGGAGGCGATGGCAAGAACACGGGTGACAGGTCCTCATGTTTGAATCTCTTCTGGATGGAGATCCAGCAATGCCTCACACAGCTTCATTGCCCCACACACTGGTCTGTGGGTCAACAGCCTTCAGCTTCAGAGGATTTCCAGTAGAAGGTGAGAATAAACTTGCAATAAAACTGCAGAAGCAGCTGGGGGCGGTGGCTCACACCTGTAATCCCAGCACTTTGGGAGTCCGAGGCGGGTGGATCACAATGTCAAAAGATCGAGACCATCCTGGCCAACAGTGTGAAACCCCATCTCCACCAAAAATACAAAAATTAGCCGGGCATGGTGGCGCACACCTGTAGTCCCAGCTACTCAGGAGGCTGAGGCAGGATAATTGCTTGAACCCGGGAGGTGGAGGTTGCAGTGAGCCCAGATCGAGCCACTGCACTCCAGCCTGGTGACAGAGCAAGACTCAAGAAAGAAGAAAGTGAGAGAGAGAGAGAGAGAGAGAAAGGAAAGAAAGAAAGAGAAAGAAAGGAAGGAAGGAAGGAAGGAAGGAAGGAAGGAAGGAAGGAAGAAAGGAAGGAGAAAGAAAGATGCAAAACTTCAGAAAAAAAATATGCAGTGGCTACAAGAGAGAACAACTTTGAAGGATAAAAAGCAGCTTTAGGAAAGCACTCAAGGGAAAAACGCCAAGAAAAAAACTGAGCAGAAATATACCTCATGTTCCATGAAGAGCCTTGCACTGTATTCCCCAAGGACACTTCAGAACCCTCCAAGCACCTGAGTTTCAGAGGCCTCTGGCAAGAGGACTTCGAGTCTCAAGGTCACTTAACACAGTGCCTCGGAAGCCACTCTCTTGTGGGACCCCTAGTCCAGTGGGGTTTTCTCTATTGGCTGGCTCCACTCACTCTCCACACAGGTCATGAACAGAACTGACCTCCCTGACTCAGCAGCTCTGACAACTCTGCTCCAGGAGGTCAGGTTCCCTGGCAAGCACCAGCTCCCTGGCCACACCTGAGGTCAAGAGAGAATGATGCATCCTCCTGAATGGTTTGGGCTGAATTGGGAGACTAAGCCCTTGTCAGTCAAATGCCAACAGGGCAGTTCTGAACCTGCCTGGCTGGATGAGTCATCACCTTCATAAAACAAAATAGCCCAATAATTAATACAGAACAAATTAATTAAAGGAAGTGAGACCATTGCAGCACCCACTGTGAACTGGATGATAATTATTAGCAAACACAGGGGGAGGCTCAGTAAGCACTCGGACTCCTGCTTCATTGGCAATGAAATAAGCCCTGAAATCCCATGCATCTAAAGGTCAGAAGGAAATGCAGAGCAGAGCCCACCCAGTGAACTGCGAGACTGAAGCACGCGAGGCCACAGCCCAGGCTTAGCCCTTTGCCTGATCATTACACCTGTGTAAAAAATTTCCAGCACCTCTACCCCTCAGTCATTTACAATTCCACGAGCTTCTCCCTACATTTTTGACAGGAGAAGTGATCATAAAGGGGCATTCATCTTACAGAAGCCACGCATCGCTTCAGCTGAGGCCTCCCCCACTTTCCAAGCAGCACATCCCAGTCCTGGGCCATTACCCTCGTTCTCAGATGTGGATCTACCAGTGTCTGGACCAGATTCGAATGCCTTGAATGAAATGCCCTGTTTACAGGTGATTGGAAACAGGAACTATGTCTAACATGTACTTAATCTGCTCTGTTTTTCCCCTTTTACCATATCCCTCACCTTCTCACATATTACATATATCACCATACATATTCATTGGCTCTGCTCTCTCTCCACCCAGGTCATGAGCAGAACGGACCTCCCTGCAACCGCAGGAAGTCAGATTTCTTGACAAGCAATGGCTCCCTGGCCACACTTGGCATCAAGAGAGAGGGACACATTCTCCCAAGTGGATTGGACTGAATTTGGAGGTGAAGTCCTCCAAAAGAGTCAAAGTATTACATTTCTTGCTTATTTGTCACTTGTCACTATAATGAAACCTCCACAAGGGAAGGGCTCTTTATTTTATTAACTGATTTATTCCATGAACCTAGAACAGGTCTGGCACCTAGTAGACACTCAGTACATATTTTGTCGAATAAATCAATGAATAAGATTATGGCAATCATTTTTCTCTAGTACACCCTATAGGTTCTAAAGAATTTTAAGGGTGAAGGACCAACATCAACAACACCTCTATTTCCTGTCTGTATCACTGCTATACCCATTGCAGTGGGAACTGTTGGGAAGGGGAGGAGAAGGCTCCAGCAACCGTACCAGAGCAGCCAGTGCGCAGTCTAAGGCTGGGAGATTGCTCGGTGTCCTTGTGAACTTGCCAGATCCTGGGAGGAGATAAGAATAGACAGTCGGTCAGATCTGAGTGCATGACTGCACCAAGCTGTGGGCAGTTCTAGAGTTACAGGACATGAACTCACAGCTCGCCGGAGAGTCCTAAGACCACATCTCCAGCAAACTCAGGCCCCGAGCACTCTGAGCATAGACCAGCTAATCTTGCATTCCAGGAATGCAGTAAGCAGCATGTCCAGCACCTGGTGGAAAACGCTTTGTTAGAATCCTGGTCACTGGCCCTCTGACACAACGCCCCTCCTGGTCTCCGGTTCTCTGAGTGCCTCTGGGCCACCTCTGAGGCCGGAAGCAACAAAACCAGTTCTCCTGCTGGGAGAGGAACACTCACCTCCTACCAATTCAAGGCCCTAAGTGGCAAACTTGCTCTGGCACTATTTTGAGTAGGAACAGCTGGGCTGCAAAAAATCAACAGACCACAGAAGAAAGTGTATCTTAAACAGAGTTATAGACTTTCACCACCATTCCCCGGTAATAGACACCAACACATTACTCCAGGTCCCTGGTTATGACCAACTGGATTTCATCTTTCTTCAAAGAGGCTGCAAGTGCCAGAGGATTTTAGTCATGAAGCACACAGGACCCCTGAGATGGGGCGGTCCGTCGGTACAATTACCTGTCCACACAGGTGCAGCAGTGGGATTAGTGGAGGAGGAAGTCCCGGTGGAAGCAAGTATCTCTCCATATTATCCGTATTGCTTGAGGGGAACACATTATCAATTTTGCTCCATCTCAATGAAGTCATAGGTTTGAAAACCCACTCTGACTGCCTCCCAAACATCTCTCAGTTCCCGTTGATTGTCTCCAACCATTCCAGTCCACTTCAGTCCACATGATCTCGCACCTGGAAGATTACAACCACCCTTAACAGCTGTCCCAGCCTACAGTCACGTTCCCTCGCAATCCATTCACCACTCCAGTTGGAAGAGCTCCTCCAGATCGCTTCCCTAAAGCTTTTCAGTCGTTTCCATGGAGAATGAACTTCCATGAGTTCCATCTCCTTAAGATGATCCAAACCCTCCCAACCACTTTAGCCTTGTTTCTTACCCAATCCTCCATCTCTCACTCAGCAAGAGTCAGACTCGACATCTGTCCATCTCCCAAGATGCCAGGGTTCCATCCGCTCCAGGTCTCCCAGCACAGCGACACTCCACTTATGCCTCCTCCTCCTTCCCTCCCTGCTGCCTTCAACTCTCTTCACTAACCTCTACACACCCTTCTAGGCGGCTGCCTTCAGAGGGCTTCTCTGGCCCCTAGACTACATATGCTTATCTGTCTGAAAGTAGCTGGTCGTGCCCCTCATCCCACCCTATGGTGACATCCTTAGGCATGGCTGGCTTCCCATGTGACTGAGAACCCACCCCAGTCTGTCTTGTTTGCTTCACCAACACTCAACACATTCCTAGATCAATAAACATTTGCTGAACAAAAACATGAACTCATTTTTGGGACAGCTACAAATCTCCACTTTTCCACCATCTCCCCAAAACTCTTCTCCAAGATTAGCCTTAGAACTAAAGACTACGTGAGCCTGGAACTAAGGATCATACCTGGCACCCTCCTTTAGTTCAATCTCACTAGACCAGTTTAGCTGTTCTACTCTTTCCCTTGTGGAGTGTCTTCTGTGGCCACTTTTCCTGGTCTCTGCATTTGCTCCAACTCAGATTTATTCCCTAGACAGAAAATTCTGTTTCACTGAAGAAATCAGATTCCCAGAAACATTGGAAATGCTGAAGAATTGGCTAGGTAACTTTTCAGGACTGCGGGGAGGCCTGGCATACCCCCTAAAGTGGCATTTAATACCTTTATAAAATCATCTGGGCCTCTTCCTGGTGCCAGCCCTCACTCGCCAGACTTCCCGGAATCTAGTGCCAGTACAGCTGGAAGAAGTGTTAGGAGTCCCTTAGCCCAGCAGCCTGCATTTACAGATGAAAAGCTGAGACCCAAAGATGTCATGTGATCTGACAGTGGTTGCATGGAGCACGTCTAAACTCAATTCGACACTCTAGTTCTGCTGGGAAACACGAATAGCCTTTTAAAATCCCATGAGCTTTCCATAAAATACCAACATCTCCCCTCCCATGCTTTCTGATGGAGGACCTATAGTGAGAATAGGTCTAGGGCCCTCCAATGTCCATAAGATCTTGAAAAGAAGTGGTGGAAATACTGGTCTGCTGTTGTGTGCCCTGTCCTTCCCAGACATCCCTGGTGTTCTAAATTCACCCACCATAAATTCAAAGAGGGTTGGTCAAGTTACACCCCTTGGGGTGGATCCACGTCTGCTGTCTTTCTTCTCTAACAGAGGTGAAGAATTTTGATTGTCATCAATGAGAGTTTGTTTTACAGCCAAGGAAACAGAGGCCCAAGGTGATCTCTGTTTTATGGCAACATTCAGGAACTCTATTCCTGAATCTCTTTCTCAGAATTATGCAAGATGAAGTAGTGTTGCAAAACTTTGTTTTTACCAGGCATTAATCACCTATATAATAAATACCCAGTACATTCTGCTTACGTTTAGTAATCATATGAAATGAAAAGTAGTTACTTGTAGACATTTTTGTGGCATTGTACATAATAAAAATACTTTGGGTATTTTTCAGAAGTCAAATGCAACTCTACCCCACTTCTGCTGAGTCTGAAATGAGATGAACCTATTTCATCATTGAGAACCTGGAGAAATATTAGGGCTTGAGAAGGGTGAAGGGAAGCTCTGAATTTAATATATATTAATGTATAGCAAAATGGTAATTCATACCATGAGAAATATGGAGATGATTATTCATGGGCAAGAGACTTTCCCACATGCCAAAGTCATTGTTTTTTTCTAAAACAATACAACTGTTTTGTCAAGATTTAATATTTATGGATTTTGAGCACTCAGTAATCTGAGTCAGTGTTTCTCAAAGCAAGATCCACAGACCACTAAGGAATCTTTAAAATTCTTTTAGGGGTCTGCAAGGTCAACTCTGTTTTCAGAATAACGCTAAGACATTATTTGTCTTTTTCATTGTGTTTATGTTTACACTGATGAGGCAAGAGCAATGATGAGTAAAACTGCTGGTGCCTTAATACAAATCAAGGCCATAGCACCAAACTTGATGATAGTTTGGATACTTGGTCCAACTCAAATCTCATAATGAATTATATTGCTGGAGGTGGGGCCTAGTGGTAAGTGTTTTGATTGTGGAGCCAGATTCCTCATGGTTTGGTGCTGTCTTCATAATAGTGAGTTTTTGCAAGATCTGGTTATTTAAAAGTGTGTAGCACCTCCCCGCCCCCCACTCTCTCTCACTTGCTCCTGCTTATGCCATGTGACATGCCAGCTCCCACTTCATGAGTATAAGCTTCCTAAGGCTTCCCCAGAAGCAGATCCCAGCACCAAGTTTCCCATACAGCCTGCAGAAACAATTAAACGTCTTTTCTTATAAATTACCCAATCTCAGATATTTCTTTATAGCAATGCAAGAACAGCCTAATAATACCTAGTAGTCATTGTGTTCTTCCTTTACATGCACGCACAAGGAAAATACAAAAGTATCAGTTTCACTTAAGAATGTTCTTCATGAAACAGTAAAAAAAATATTAATTCTATTAAATCTCAGTCCTTGAGTACATACTTTTTCAAAATGTTACACATTGCATGCACAACACTTTGCTGCATACTGAAGTACAACACCTGTCTAGAGGATAAAATGATTGTGTGATTATTTGAATTTCCAGCTAAACTAGCCACATTTTTCATGAAACGCTGTTATCACTTGAGAGACTGACAAGCAAACTATGTTTACTTAGACATGAGTATTTAGAGACATTTTCATAAAAACAAATAAAATGAGTCTGTCACTTCAATGAAAATAATTGACAATACTTGTCACCTATGATAAAATTTGATCTTTCAAACAAAAATTATAATCTTGGAAAACTTGTTTCCATCACTGAAAACTTGATAGCTTCCCAACCTTTAAACACTTCCCAGTGAGATTAGTGCTGTTACTAACAAATATGATTATTTTTATCTTGTATAATGATATTTGTCAGTATTTGGAAGATCTGCATAATTTAGTGGGATATTAGTTTCCAAATGACCAGTGCATGATGTTATAAAATCATACATGAGTAAAAGATCCATTCAAATGCAAGATTGGTCAATGAATTTTAATGTAAGTAAGTATGGAGCTCATTGTGGTTTCAGATTCCATATTGAAATTCACCTTAAGAAACTACTACTTGTCAATTTTTCATATAGAAATATATCCACATTTGTGTACTAAGTGCTTCTCCCCTTTACAACTACATCTCTGTATGAAGCCAGATTTTCTTCATATATTTCAACTAAAATAAGACATCACATTTTATTGAGAAGCAAACATGAGAATTCAACTATCTTCTTTTAAGCCAAACATTAGTAAGCATTGCAAAAAGGTAAAATGATGCTACTTTTCTCACTAAAATTTCTTTGCTTTGGATTTTTTTTTCATAAAAATTATGTTATTTATGTTAACATAATGGGCTTATCAATGTTATTTTTAACTAGTTAACAAATTCTTTAATTTGTCTTTTAATTTTAAGACATAAATGAAAGTATACTTCTTTCTCTGCGGTCGTGGTCATATAAACCAAACTATATTTTTCTCCTGCTTTAAAATTCTTCAGTAAAGTCCCATTGCAATTAGAATAATATCTCAATCCTTTTCTGCAGCCACCAGGGCACTAACCATGGCCACTGCTCCCCATGCACTGTCCTATGCTCCCAGCGAGCTCCAGGGCAGCCCATGGCTGTTTATGCCTGAGCACACCCAGCCTGCTCTTATTTCCAGCCTTCACACTGGCTGCAATTCCCAGTGTGCAGAATGACTGAAGGCAAGTAATAGGATCTCAATAAATGATTTTGAATAGTTCTTTCCTGTACTAGCAGAGACTGTGGAAAGGGAGGAAGAATGAAAAACTGAGTGAAAGGAGTTCAGACTGACACTTTGGGCAATGATCAAAAGTTGGTAACGATGATGGAAGCACTTCATAAATTGCTCTGCCTTCTGTAAACAAACATCTTAAAGGGGAACTCGAAGGAAATCTCCTATGATACATGAGCATGTAATCTCCCTTCCTCATGCACAAACTCACATGTCCTCCATTCCACATATATGTACATTCACACTTAAACACACAAGCACATTCATAAACAGCTTCCTTTTTAAAATTCTTCCCTCTTCCTTTTTTTGAAATGTCATCCCTTCTTTCTGTTCCTTCCACATTTACGAGTTTAAAAGAAAATTTCTTTAATTAAAGATTTTTTTAAATCCCTTGGCTATTCCAGGTGTCACGTTCATGATTGGACTCTCAGGGTCTCAGGCAATTTTTCACTTCTCTTCTGTCAGCATTCCAGTGAAGCAACTTCGTGTCCACAAAAAGATGTCTTCCCTCCAAGAACAATAATAACTGGCCTGATGTATAAAGCATTTTACATACCAGTGCAACCTGTCACTGAATACCTTTCAAAGTTAACAAAAGGTGGAAAATTGAAGTAAAAATCACTTAAATATCAATCTGTATTTTCTGTTTCCGTCGTCCCTGTGTAGGAGAGGCTCCCACAATAAATTGCCAAAGCGTGTGATCATTGATTGATACTGAGGCTGGGATTTAGGAAGTCACCAAAAACTAAGGGCATTTGTCCAAAATATATTGCAATTCTTTACCCAAAATCTTTAATTTGCTTCTGTTCTGTGTATAACTGTAGACAGAGTCGGAAAGGTCACATAAACGAGAAAATCTGCACAGAGATCAGGCCAGAGACGCACTTTGTATGAGTCATGGGTGTCTACCAAATTGAAGACCCCTCAGGGATGGCCACCACTCAGGGTCAACTGATTGTTCTATGATAGAATGCCAGCTTTGTGTGGCTAGGCCTGACAATTTTTCAAGAGAAGCTAGATAACCAGATTTGTATGCAAAATTCCCAATTAGCTCATTCTTTTTTTTTAATTAATTTGTTTTCATTTCAATAGTTTTGGGGTACAGGTGGATTTTGGTTACATGGATAAATTCTTTTATATATATATATATTGCACTTTAGGTTCAGGGGTACATGCAGAACATGCAGGATTGTTGCATAGGTACATACATGGCAATGTGGTTTGCTTCCTTCATCCTCCTGTCAACTATATCTGGCATTTGTCCCTATGTTATCCCTCCCCAACCTCCCTACCCCTCGCTGTCCCTCCCCTATTTAGCAGTGATTTCTGAGATTTTGGTGCGTCTGTTACCCGAACAGTGTACACTGAGTCCAATGTGTGCTCTTTCAACCCTTACCCCTCCACCCCTCCTCCTGAGTCCCCAAAGCCCAGTATATCATCCTTATGCCTTTGCATCCTCATAGCTTAGCTCCCATGTATAGCTCGGAATGCATGTTATTTGGTTTTCCATTCCTGAATTACTTCACTTAGGATAATGGTCACCAGCTCCATCCAAGTTGCTGCAAATGACATTATTTTATTCCATTTTATGGCTGGGTAGTATTCCATGGTTTATATACACCATATTTTCTTTATCCACTCATTAGTTGATAGGTACAGTTCTATGATAGAATGCCAGCTCTGTGTGGCTAGACAGGACAATTTTTCAAGAGAAGCTAGATAATCAGATTTGTATGCAAATTTCCCAATTAGCTCATTCTTTAAAAGCACTTTGTTTAAAAATATGTCTGCAGGTCACACTCAACCTGATGGTCAACAGTTCATGACTTTTGTTCTAGACATTTAGGGAACAAGAAAAGAGTGCAAAAACCATGGATGGTGATGAAAGGACATTTTTAAAAACAATAAATCAAGCTTTCAGCAAAGGTTTGAAATTTCAGGAGTGCAGAGCTGCCCTGGGCTCAGGAGCCATGCACTGTCCCTGACCTAATTCCAATCTGATCAAGCCCGACTAGGTTTTTTTCTGGCCACATGGTGAAAAAAGAGACTTGAAGAACTTGAGGCTAGAAAATGAGGCTTATGTGGATTCATAGGAGCTTGAATTGGTCAGTCCTAAAACGCAAGGGAGTAAAAAGCTGAACAATAGTTTAATGATAAATTTCACAAAGCTGGAATATAGAAAGAATAGCCATGGAATGTTGTAGAGTATGGAAGGAGACACCTTGATTCCCAAGACTTTGTAGATGGTAAGCGGCAGGAGGAGGCCTTGTCAGAGCTTTAGAAAGCCAACTTTTCGCTGTGGATCTAACACAGCATTATCTCTGACTCTTCCGGGCAAGGTGGAGGCCAGGAGTCTTTTGGCAACAACGTGCACACATTGGCGCTGGTTAGAAGGCCAGGAGGCCCCTGGGATGGAATTCAGCTTCAGCAGGCATGCCATTCCATCACGCAAGGCTGGCTAAGAAGGTTGTCCCAGCCCTGTCACCCTGTGGCTACTGGAGATTGAATGGCAGCTGACTATGACTAGGCTTTTCATGGTGATTGTGTCTTCACTATCATTTTCTCCTTGTTTTTCTTTCCCAAAGCAGACTTTCCTTACTTGGTGATCTGACAACTTTTCTACTCTTCTTGTTTTTTTTTCTAGGAAAAATGAATAAGGAGTGGTGAGGAGGCGACAACTTCAAGAGCAAACACTTGGGAAGGTGAGAGCACCTGCTCCTCGCTTCTGGTAAACAGCAGAATACCCAAAAGATTTGAAGACGGGTACTCAAGGAGAGCCTGGACACAAATGTTCACAGCAGCCCTATCTTGCCAAAAGGTGGACAAAACCCAAGTGTGCAGCGGGATGATCAGATACACAAAATGTAGCAAATCCACACAATGGAATATTATCCAGCTGAAAAAAAAAGAATGAGATATTGACTCATGCTACAATATGGATGAACTTCAAATACATCATGCTGGGTGAAAGAAGCCAGACCCAAAAGGTCACATATTGTGTGATTCCATTTTTATGAAATTTCTAGAAGAGGCAAATCTTATATAGGATCAGTGAGTATAGTAGACATTGCCAGGGAATGGGGAAAGGGAGAATGAGGAATGACTGTTAATGGGTAGGGGATTTCCCTTGGGGGAAATGAAAATGTTTTGGAACTTGATAGAAGTAATGGTTATACAACATTTGAATGTACTAAGTGCTACTGAATTGTACATTTTAAAACAAATAATTTCATGTTCTGTGAATATTACCTCAATTTTTTAAAAGCCAGCATAGTGGCTTGGTGAAATATTGACTGCCTAGTTTTGAATCCTGACCTGCCATATGCCAGTTGTGTGACATTGGGCAAGTTGCTTAACCTCTCTGTGCCTCAGTTTCCCATTTTAAATTGATGATACCGAAAATAGTTTCCTCACACATTGTTATGAGGAGGAGTAAATGAGTTGATATTTGTAAAGCACTAGGCCCGTTCTTCCACATTCAAAGTGTCATATAAACGTTTTCTAACTAGATCAATCAGCCCCATAGCCCACTCAAGCAGGCTGCTCTGACCCTGGGCTATTTTTTTCAGATTTAGGTTCTTGGTCTGAAAGAATGGCCTCCATGGGAGCCAGGACAGAATCAGGGACTGAAAGCTCAGCTATGGTCATGCTCCTGTCTCTGGAGCTACCGGCAGATAAAGTCCTTTTACATATTCCCATGCAATTGAAATAAGAAACCACTTCCTATAGGGTCCCAAATTCTCGAACATTCTGACTACAGGACTCTGGGGACACAGCCTCCTCCTTAAGAATTTGTCAGATGCCTGTGAAGAAAAGGAAAATTCATGAACCTGCTCAGAAGAAGCCACACAGGAATACTTACAGGCAAAAAATTACTCAGGCTGACATCTGAGAGGCCTGGGTCATTGGTTCAGGCTCCCTTCCCAGGCTGACCAGGATGACAGGCTCTGGAAGGACAGAGCCCACGGGAGCTACACTCTTCTGCTAATTCCATCCAATCATATTCCTCCACACCTGCAAAGCAGTGGGGAATGTTCTCTGCCTCACTCCACCCATACTTGGGCATTGGAGCAATGACTTCATCATTGGGTTTTGGTCGTTTTTCCATTATGCTTTAATTTTGCCTTTTATATGAAGTGGTTTTATTTGGTTTTAGAATAAGCATTACATTGGCTCAAAAATCAATTCACATAAAAAAGTATACAGTGAAGTCTTCCTTCCACCTCACTTACAACCTCCTCCACATATGTCCACAGATAATTCATTTTAGTAGTATCTTGGGTTCCCTGTCCCAGAGTTTCTTTAAGATACTGTAAACAAACATAGACATTTTCTTATTATTTTTTCTCATCACAGGAAGGATAGCATATTGTATACAGGCTACTGTACCTCAACTTTTTTTATATAATATACCTTAGAAATCAGTTCCTAGAATGTTTCCTCATTCTTTTTTACAACTGTATAGTGTTCCACCATAAGAAAGTACCATAATTTATGTAATCCTTTCCCACTTGAGTATGTGAGTAGGATTCCAATCTTTTGCTATTAAAAAACCAGTGGTAACTAATAAACTGTGCACATGTCATTATTCAGGTGTGCAATATTCTATCAGGTAAATCCCCAAAGGTGTTATTGCTGGGTCAAAGGTTACATGCCTTTGTAATTTTGACAGATAATGCCAAATTGCTCTCTATTTTACCTGCCAACAAAGTCAGAAAGTTCTGTTTCCTCACCTATACGCCACTACAGTGTGTTGTCAAACTAGGATTTTTTCCAATCTGATAGGTGAAAAATGGTATCTCGGAGTAGTTTTAATTTGCATTGCTTTTATCATGAGTGATGTTGAACGTCACTTTTACATATTTAGGGGACATTTGTATTTTCTATCCTATGATCTGTCTGTTTATATCCTTTATCTATTTTTGTTTTAGGTTTTGGTCTTTCGCTGATTGGCATCTCTGAGTTCCTTAAAAAGAATTTAGCCAATTTCTGTGATAAGAGTTGCAGGCACTCTACCCACTTTACGATATTTTCAAATGATGTTTTTGCCATGGAGAATATTGTTTAATTTACCAATCTTCTCCAGCTTTTGTAATTTCTGAATTTTGAATTATAGTGAAAAACACATCAGCCACCCCAAGCTTGTAAAGGTTTTAATGTGAAAATTCTCCTAAGTTTTCATCTAGTGCTCACATAGATTTTTTTTGTTAATATTTAAGCGTTTTATTCATTTGGAGCTTTTTTTTTTTCTTTTTTCAACTTTTTCTCACACAGGCAAGGGAATTCCTCGTGTCTTCTCTCTTTATCCAGCCACCCTTTCACCTCCCCTTTTATCCTAACCTGAACTTGGTCCTGGCCCTTGCTTAGACATTACAACAGCTGCCAGCAATGTAGACTTGAGGAAAAGGCAGCAACCCTCAGGCACCTCCCAGGGCGATCAGAATCTCTGCACGAATCTGAGCTGTCTGGGATGAAGCAACGTTTGGAGGAATTGAAGGAGGCAACTGAAAGGAACCCAATGGTAGGGACCCCGAAGACGGTTGCTTCAGCCACTTAAAATTCTTGCCAGCGCTGCACAGAGTCACTTGGAAAGGGAGAGAAATGAACTTAAAAAGCAATTCCAGGGCTCCAACATGTGTTCTTCGTTGGTAGGATTCAGGATGAGGATTTGGAGGACCCTGTGGGAGTATTCTTTCACTACTCTCCCCTAATCCTCTCCAAATCGCCTGGGCTCTACAGCTGTTGGTTAGCCAGATAAACTATTTGTTCAATTATTCTTGGCCTGGATGGGGCGGCTGGCCTCAAAGGCTTCAGGCTTCATAATTCGGGCTACTTCAATCAGCCAAGGCCCTCCCAGGGCTGCCTCCAGGAGACGGGCCTGTTTGAAGACAGCAGTGACCTAGCGAGTCTTCCCTTTCCACTCGCTTTTCATCTCCACCCAGACGGGGCTGCGGCGGCCGACACCTCCCCACGGACCCCGTGTCGGGGAGCAGAGTTAGCTGCGGGAACGATGCCAAGGCAGAGAACCAAGGCGATAAAATAATTACAAATGAAAGGGAGATTAGCAGGCACTGTCGGGACAAATGCTTCCAAAATGGTTCCTGAAATCTCGGGCGCGGTCTCAAAGGAGACGTCTCTGCAGCTGCTGTCTCCATGGCAATGGGGCAACAGACGCCCGGCTGGGGGCACTCTCTGCAAATGTCAGCGCCAACAAAACACCAGCCACGGCGAGGAGATGACAGACCGGGTCACCTTCGCATCATGGAAATGGACTGGTCATTCACACAATTCTATTTTCCCCATTTGTCTGCTCTCCTTCCCCACTCCCTTGGCTTCAGTGGAGTCTTAATAAATGGTCGACAGCTGTTGAGAGATGGGTCCAGGCTACCAGTTGCTCTGAGAAATATGCTGTTTGGAGTTGGATGCCCTCGGCTGCCGGGAAGCCCTGAGCAGCCTTGCAATGCTCTCTCTTCAGCTGCGTTCTCGTCCCGAATCCTCTGCCCCAGCCGCTTCCACTGGTTGCCGTTTCCCCAAAATTTCACTTCAGTTTTTCATGAGATTCTGAGGCAATACTAAGAAGTGGCTTGAGGCCAGGCACGGTGGTTCATGCCTGTAATCCCAGAACTTTGGGAGGCTGAAGTGGGTGGATCACCTGAGGTCAGGAGTTCGAGTCCAGCCTGGCCAACATGCTGAAACCCAGTCTCTACTACTAATACAAAAATTAGCCAGATGTTGTGGCGCATGCCTGTAATTCCAGCTACTCGGGAGGCTGAGGCAGGAGAATCGCTTGAACCCAGGAGGCAGAAATTGCAGTGAGCCGAGATCATGCCATTGCACTCCAGCCTGAGCAACAGAGCAAAAGTTTGTTTTTGTCACAAAAACAAACAAACGAAAAAGAAATGGCTTGAGATAACCATACCCCATTTCTACCCCATAGTCTCCATCACGTCTCTAAGGCCACCACAAATCGACAAAATCTAAATCAGCACTGTGGGCTGCTATGCAAGTGTGCATTCAACCTCAGTCCTGAGCTTCGTCCTTATGATGAGAGTGCCACTCCTGAGCAGCCTCCGTGTGAGAATTCCAGAACTACCTACGGATGGCAAGATCGGAGAGTCTCTCTTCACATTTCATACCAGATGGGAGCATATGCTACAGGGTGATTTTCCTAGAGGCAGTGGCTTCCCAAATATGCAACAAATGACCCATCTTGAAAGAATTAACTCATCATCTAGTTACCAACATGGAGTCAAGCCAGACTTAAATCTCAGCTCCTCCATTCAAAAGAAATCACCTACTATGTGCAAGATTAAACTGTAAGCTCTTTGAGAGTAGAAACTACACCATGGTTTTGTATCTCCAATAAATACCTAGCAAAATGTTCAGCATGAGTGTCAAAAAAAATTCTATAAGGCAGAGTGCTGCAAACTTTCTGAATCATGTTTTCCTTATCAGTAAGTTTTTAACATGGCGTCTTCAAAATAACCATGTTTATTTAAATAATATGAGCTATTCTAATACAAGGAGCATTATAGAAATATAGAAAAATAGAAACTGAAAAGGGATAAGATTAAAAATAAGGGGCCGGGCAAAGTGGCTCAAGCCTGCAATCCCAACACTTTGGGAGGCCGAGGTGGGTGGATCACGAGGTCAGGAGTTTGAGACAAGCCTTGCCAACATAGCGAAACCCCATCTCTACTAAAAGTACAAAAAATTACCTGGGCGTGGTGGCAGGTACCTGTAATCCCAGTTACTTGGGAGGTTGAGGCAGGAGAATCACTTGAACCCAGGAGGTGGAGGCTGCAGTGAGCCGAGATCACGCCATTGCACTCCAGCCTGGGCAACAGTACTAGACACCATCTCAAAAAATATATATATTAAAAATACAAAAATTAGCTGGGCATGGTGGCAGCGCCTGTAGTCTCAGCTACTCGGGAGGCTGAGGCAGGAGAATTGCTTGAACCCAGGAGGCGGAGATTGCGGTGAACCGAGATTGCACCATTGCACTCCAGTCTGGCACCTGGCGACAGAGCAAGACTCTGTCTCAAAAATAATAATAATAAGTAGAAGTTCTAAAATTTCCTTCTTATGCTACAACGGATTATCTAGTCCTTCCCATTTTAGACCATCATTGTAGAGGATATGTTTCTACACTCAAGAGGTTTGCACTCTAGTTGAAATACTTGAAACACAGAATAACCGTGGCACTGCTGTAAAATAAATAGGTAAC
Source organism: Aotus nancymaae (assembly GCF_030222135.1). Classification (NCBI taxonomy): domain Eukaryota; kingdom Metazoa; phylum Chordata; class Mammalia; order Primates; family Aotidae; genus Aotus; species Aotus nancymaae. The sequence continues at coordinate 34,170,727 of NW_026988423.1, forward strand.
AGTTTAGAGGGGGGTGTGATCACCAAGAATACAGATGGGTTTCATGGAGCTCAGAACCCCACTAAAATTGAATGCCAATGTGTATAGGTGTGTGCCTATGTGCATGTTCCTCAGGAAAGGTCCAAAGCTTTCACAGGATCCTCAAAAAGATCTAGATCACAGAAAAATTAGAGGAAAAATGGCTACAAGGGAGAAAAAGACATGAGGAGCAAAAGGGCATACGTGCAAGCATTCTGTCCAAAGTCGTCCTGCTCCTGCAGAGAGAACAATCTAGACCTGCTAGAACACCGCACCGCCAGTCACCCAAGGAGATTAACGCTTTTCCAAAGACTGAAACATTCTCTCTAGGTTAGCGATATCTTTTTAACTTCTTTTAGCAGTGGTCAGCTTTCAAATGGCATCCTACACGGAACCCACATATATAAAAGTAGATCAAAGTGAAGGTGCTCTGGGTAAAGCAGGGTTGGTACCAGGTCATCACCCCTCATGGTCCCCAGCCTCAGCTTCCCCGTGTTGATGGCTCCCGGGCTGAGGTCTTCTTCGAATGGGGCTGGAAATCTCTGCGCTGGGCTTTCTTGAGGTTTTGATGTAATGATTTGCCTTAATTTGTGTCCTCCTCATTCAGTTCATTAGCCATTCGAAATCTCTCCCTCTGCTTCAGCTTCCACCTTTTTTCCTTCCTTTGCTTCCTTGGCAAAGTCGCCAACAGCCCCAGCTAACTGTTCTCCACCACGTGTGGTCCAAGATTACCCTCGCCAGAATTCCCTGGCTTGCGTGTTAAAGACGCAGATCCCTGGGCATCATCCCAGACCGACCGACTCAGAACCGCTAAGCATGTATCCCATCATCTGCAACTTGCACAAGCTCCTCAAATGATTCTCATGAGCCCTTAAGTTTGGTAGCTACACAAGGCTCTGCCCAAAGCCCCACTCAGCCAGCCAACTTCTCATGTGTGGGGTCCTAACCTACTGAGTGTCATCAAAATTGCCTCTACTTTCTTGAGCCTGCCCAAAAGCTAAAGATAGAGCCAGGAGGAGATGAACGTTCCAGGCCTGTGTGTCCATGGCCTCAAGGTGAACAATGACTGTGTATCCTCGGAGGTCACAATCCTCTTTCTTCGGTCTGGATGCTCAGTGGCAGGCGTTTTTCTTTTAGGCTGGAGTTAAATATAGTGCTTAATGCTTTGCAGACTTCTGGAGGGAAACAGGAGCAGCTCGGAGGAGTAGAATGTACTGGCCGGGATGTCAGTCATCTGCAGCCGCAGCGCAGGCAGACATTGAAGCCTGGGGAAGCTCAACGCCGGGGTTGGGCCATTTGCTTTAGGGGTATTTATTCAGAGGAACAGGACAGCCCTTGAACGTTTTGCATTTTTCCTACAGTTTAAAAGGCAGCAGTGGCCTAAGTCTATGTATAACCTGCCAGGTAAACTGGCATCATGAGAATTTCCCTGAGCTGAGCGGTGACAATTATTTTTGCCATCTTGATTTAGAAGCCAGACAATTCAGAGAGCTGTGGATAGTAGGGCAGAATGTTATAAAATCCATTCTCCATATTCTGCCCCCTTTCAGGCCCAGATCAAGTTCTGCTTCTTTCATGAAGCCACTCGCATCCCACTCCCTCCTTCTTTTTTTTTTTTTTTTTTTTTTTTGAGACGCAGTTTCGCTCTTGTTACCCAGGCTGGAGTGCAATGGCGCGATCTCGGCTCACCGCAACCTCCGCCTCCTGGGTTCAGGCAATTCTCCTGCCTCAGCCTCCTGAGTAGCTGGGATTACAGGCACGCGCCACCATGCCCAGCTAATTTTTTGTATTTTTAGTAGAGACGGGGTTTCACCATGTTGATCAGGATGGTCTCAATCTCTTGACCTCGTGATCCACCTGCCTCGGCCTCCCAAAGTGCTGGGATTACAGGCTCCCTCCTTCTTTTGAACTCCTATGACACATATATTAGTGGCATATATTTTAGCAAACTTGCTCTTTCGCTATCTTTATTTTGTTATTTTTTATTTTTTATTATTTTTTATTATTTACTCTGTCACCCAGACTGGAGTGCAGTGGTGTGATCTTGGCTGACTGCAACCTCTGCCTCCCTGGTTCAAGCGATTCTCCTGCCTCAGCCTCACGAGTAGCTGGGACTACAGGCACCTGCCACCATGCCTGGCTAAGTTTTGTGTTTTTAGTAGAGATGGGGTTTCACCATGTTGGCTGGGCTGGTCTCGAACTCCTGGCCTCAAGTGATCCACCCACCTTGGCCTCCCAAAGTGCTGGGATTATAGGCGGGAGCCACCGCATCTGGTCGCTATTTTTATTTTAGGTTCAAGAGGTACCTGTGTGGGTGTGTTCCGTGAGTATATTCATGATACTGAGGTTTGGGCTTCTAATCATCCTTTCCCCCAAGTCGTGAATGAACATAGTAGCCAGTAGGAAGTTTTTCTATCCTTTTCCCTCTCCTTCCCCCCTTTTTTATTTTTATTACTTTGCTTTTGTCTCCATGTCTCCACATCATAAGCCTCTTGAAAACAGTAACCACGTCTAAGCCTCCTCGTATCCCCTCAGTACCTGTCATGGTGTTGGGTACAGGGGCACCAATGAGTACCTGTTGAGATGAACAGAGACCACCTTTTTCTTTATTGCATTTTAGGTTTTGGGGTACATGTGAAGAACATGCAAGATTGTTGCATAGGTACACACGTGGCAGTGTGATTTGCTGCCTTCCTCCCCTTCACCTATATCTGGTGTTTCTCCCCATGCTATCTCTCCTCAACTCCCCACCCCCCGCTGTCCCTCCCCTATTTCCCCCCAACAGACCCCAGTGTGTAGTGCTCCCCTCCCTGTGTCCATGTGTTCTCATTGTTCAACACCCGCCTATGAGTGAGAACATGCGGTGTTTGATTTTCGAACAGAGACCACCTTGAAGGGAGAAGGCTGGGGAAGGGAGGAGGCAGGCGCAGTAAGAGCCGATGTTCTCTGCATACTGACTATGTGCCGGTGCTATCAGCATTTAACATGTGCTATCTGCTTAATTTTCACAGCTGCCTTATGAGGCAAGCCCGCCTTACAGAACAGGTGATTTAGGTACAGAGATGTTACCTAAATGGCCCAAAGTCACACAGCTTCTAAGAGGCAAAGCCAGGATCTGAACCCAGAGAGTCCAGCTCCAGAGTCCATGCTCTTCCACATGCCCCGCCACTGCAGAAGGACAGCTATCCCCTGGGGGCATGTGGGCAGTAATCAGGCCAGAGAAATGGAGGAAGTGTATACTTTCCAGAAAAAAATAAACCAGACCTAGAATCCGTACCCCAACTCACAATGACTGCTAAAGAAGGGTCTCTCCAGCATAAAGACAAGATGTCCGTCCCCAGGGTCTCAGCTCTGCTCCAGACAAGTCCATCCAGAGGACACTGACTGTGACCCCTGCTCTCTCCCACTTCCCAGAGCTTTTTCCTGCCTTTCCGTGAATTAGGGGCGAGGGTATGGGAGACAGAGGATGGCATTTGCCAATGGAGAGTAGCCCCAGGTCAGACAGCCCGGGCTGGCGCTTAGGAGTTGCCTGCTGGGAGCGACCCCCAGCCGAGCTGCATGCACCAAACACCACCCAGCAAAACAACTCTCACTGCCCTAGAAAAGCAACCCCCCAAATTTGAACAATCCTGCACCCCACCTCCTGCCCCTTGCACATATCTTCTTTGAAATCTTCCAATGCTGAGTAATGGAAAGATTATTTGATGTCTCTGAGTCTCACTTCTACAACCCCAATCCTGGATGGCCACATCCAAAGCCACCAGAGGTAACCCCAGTTCTGCTCCAGGGGAGGGGACAAGGCAGCATTGACCGACTGGCAAGGAAGGACCTTGCAACACGCAAGAAGAACCTTTCAAGGAGGAGAGGGGAAGTCTGTATTTTAAAAGTAGTGACTGTTTGAAGGATCTAGCTTATGAAGTAAAAGTGAACTTCTTGCTCCAGTAAGTAATTTTAAAAGACAAACGTGTTCACAGACATACACAGCAACAATGAAGAAAGCATCAGACTAGCTGTCCAAGGCAAACACTATCAGCGTGGTTCCAGGAGACATTGGCTTGGTTTGTTTTTTTACGGAGATCTCTGTATTATCTAATTTTTTCCTAAACACAAAGCGAAGAGTGTTTTTCTTCCTTCCTTCATTCACTCAAAAACACCTACCAAGTGCGAGCTCCTGTCCTCAGGCTGCATGCTGGAGAGTCAAAGGTGAATGTGAGCTCAATGAGACGACAGCCCAGAAGACAGAGACTGGTAAGCAAATAATCAAGTGCAGTGAAAATTTTGGATTTCTGGGATAGACGCTATTGATTCTATAAAAGGGATAAACCGTGAAGGGGTCAAGAGGGAAGAGTTAGAACAACCCAAAGGCATCAGAGGAGGCAGTGCATCTGCAAATCTTGAACGGTATGCAGGTATTCACCAAGCATAGACTGCAAGGAACTGCAACTAGCATAGCAAAGCTGATGAGGCGGAAAATAGCGAGAATGAATACTGGAGATGTAAGCCGGACGTGGTGGCACACCTGTGGTCTCAGCCACTCAGGCAGGGACCGCTTGAGCCCAGGAGGTCGAGGCTTCAGTGAGCAGTGATTGTGCCACTTCACTCCAGCCTGGGTGACAGAGAGAGACTCTGACTCTAAAAACAATTTAAAATAAAGAAAAACACTGAAGACGTAGACAGGAGTCAGATCATGGAGTTAAAGAATTATTCCATTCATTCATTTCTTTAAGCACTTCCAGCTGAAGTAGCCGAGGACTTGATTCAAAATCCTTTCTTTGGCCTGAATTGCCTAGAATAATCCAAGAGAGAAAACAAGCTTTGCAGACTCGCAGTGGAGATGCCTGGCCATAGTGGAACGCGGGCCCTTGGAGGACTGGCCGGGGCTAGGACTCAGGAAGCAGCAAGGGACAAGTACCCAAGCCTTACATGAAGGGACGACCAGGCTGTTCTCATCTCTCAGCCCAGCTGCTTCACCCACCGGAGTGTGCCTAAAGTTCAAGGGCTTCCTTCTCCATTTCTCCCCACAGTGCTTACAGCACAATATTTTTCACGCTACAAATGCTAATAGCCAAACGTGTGGTCATTTTCCATGTGATCTCTTTTGGATGGGAAGACGTACATTTTCTCTGAATTCATTCTATAAAGCCGAGGAAAAGTGCCGAACTCGGAAGTGAAATACCGTCATTGCTACTATTTACTGTGTACCACTCACTGCCAGGCACTGCACGGGTGGTTTTTTACATCTTCTTATCTCATTTAATACCCAAAACAAACTTATAAGGAAAGCTTTACTGTCCCTATTCCACAAGTGAGAAAATTCGCTGCAGTCTGTGGTGACAGATTAAGGAGTCAAACTCAGGCCTGCTGGAAGCGAGCTCTTTCCACTCCCTGCTGCCATCCTGGGCTGGCACCAGGACTCGTGCAAGGCACGGAGAGCTCAGTAATGCAGCTGAGAAGGGAGTGCAGTGAATACTGTGTTCTTTCGTTTCCTGCCCTTCTTACATCAACCCTGGAAATGGGGCAGTGATTCAGGTAAGAAATCATTTTCTAGAAGGAAATCTGCCATTTGAGACAACACAGCTTGACCTAGAAGACTTTACGCTCCATGAAATAAGCCAGGCACAGCAGGACAAAGACCGAATAAGACCACATGGTTCCATTTACATGAGGCATCTGGAATAGTCATACGTACAGACATAGAAACTGGGATGGTGGCTGTCTGGGGATGGGGAGATGGGGGATGGGGAGGTGCTGCGCAATGGGTGTAAAGTCACAGATACGCAAGATGGGTGAGTGCCAGGGATCGGCTGTGCCTATAGCTAAACATATGGCATTGTGCACTTAAAAATTCATTAAGAGTGGTCGGGCACGGTGGCTCATGCCTGTAATCCCAGCACTTTGGGAGGCCCAGGCAGGCAGATCACCTGAGGTCAGGAGTTCAAAACCACCTTGACCAACATGGAGAAACCCTAACTCTACTAAAAATACAAAATTAGCTGGGCATTGTGGCACATGCCTGTAATCCCAGCTACTCGGGAGGCTGAGGCAGGAGAATCGCTTGAACCCAGGAGGCACAGGTTGCAGTGAGCCGAGATCATGCCATTGCACTCCAGCCTGGGCAACAAGAGTGAAACTTCATCTCAAAAAAAAAAAAAAAAATCGTTAAGAGTATAACTGTCATGTGAAGTGTTTTTTACTGCAAATAAATAAAAACCTCAAACTTGGTAGGCCAAGACAGGAAGATCACTCGAGGCTGAGAGTTCGAGACCAGCATGGACAACATAGTGAGACATACCCCCATCTCTACAAAAAATAAAAATAAATTAGTGGATATGGTACTGCAGACCTGTAGTTCTAGCTATTTGGGAGGCCGAAGTGGGAGACTTGCTTGAGACGAGGAGGTCGAAGCTGCAATGAGCTGAAGTCGCACCACTGCACTCCAGCCTGGGGACAGAGTGAGACTCTTGTCTCCAAAAAATAAATAAATAAACACAAGAAAACTTTGGGAGGGGATGGATACATCTGTTATCTTGATTTTGTGTCATGGGTGTATGCATATGTCCACACACATCAAATTGTATATATTAAATATGTCCAATGTGCTGTATATCAATTATATTACTATCTCACTAAAGCTGTTTTAAAAAACTATTTTCTTAGGTTCCTCTTCCTCTAAAATGTCCCTCCTTTTTTCTTCACATTCGGATTGACCCAACTCCTACTGGATTCACGTCCATTTACGTTCGGTATTGGATTTCCCCCTTCCTTCCTGCTGCTACCTAAGAGAGGTGAACTTCCTAGAAGTCAAAACCCTGCAGAGGTAATAAAAGACCTTTTGTCCTCTGTTACTTGCTGGATTGCCGCTGGAGTGACTTGGGGGCTAGGACGCTGCTGTGCCTGCAGGGTTCCCTCCTGCCCGGGGCCGTTGGAGGAGGCGGTTGGGGAAAATATCCTGGACTCAACGTCTCAGGCCACGGGCTGCCAGCATTCAGCTCTGCCTAGGCTCGGAGGCCCCTGCCTCTCCCTGATGAAACTTTCTCGGTGCTAACCTGGCAAGAACAGGCGCACGCCTCTCTGCTCCCTTTGCCCTTGCAAAGAATGAGGTTTAGGGGAGGCTCTGCACAGTCCCGCGCTGTCCGGGATAGCTGAGCAGAAGCTGTAGAAGCCGGCCTGCTGGACTGAGCTTGGTCCAGCAGCCTGTCCACGTGAGAGCTCTGGCTGTTTGCAGGCACAGGGAACGGCTGGGCCTGCAGCGTCCTAATGGAGGGAAAGAACTCACCGCGACGGAGGCGTGGGCCCTGCAGCCGCAGCCGGCGCTGGGCAGGTGGCAGGCGCGCTCCCGGTAGGCACGCTTCTCCGCGGAACGCGTCGCCCCCTGGCGGCATAACGCGTGTGGCCGCCGTTACACTCGTGTGGAAGCAGCGCCATCTGCCGAATACTCTATCACATTGCTGATTGGCCCACGCAGACTTCTCTGTAAGGAATTTCCCTTTGCTTGCTTAAATCAGACCGTATTGAGCCTATTCAAAGTGTACTTCTGAGACGAAGAAAGTGACAATACAAGATGTTTTGCTCGCTGGAAAAACGTGGATGTAAGGAAAATGGGTAGCGATGATCTGAATAATATGTGCTTCCTGTCTGCACTGAGGTGTGAACATGGTGGGGCTGCACATTGCAGAGGAAAACGCATGCATTTTGGAGTCGGGCAACCGCGATCAAATTCTCACTACCTTTGTGAGCCTGGAAAGTGACTTAGTATGTCTGAGCCTCCTTTGTCCTTGTCTGTAAAAGTAAACGTGTATTTACCTTGCAGCATTGTAGCAAAAGTTAAATAAAATAATGTGTATAAAATAAAATTTAAATGTGTATGATGTAAATCAGATAATATGTATAATAGGTAGGCTTTAAAGTATAACATAAAAACATCACATAGAAATTTTTTTAATTATTAGAATTGTGAAATATTTCTTTTTTTTTTTTTTGTAGAACAATTTATTTTCCTTTGGGTATAGACTCAGTAATAGGTTTGCTGAGTTGAATGATAGTTCTGTTTAAATTTCTTTTTTTAATGCATTTTAGGTTTTGGGGTACATGTGAAGGACATACAAGATTGTTGCATAGGTACACACATGGCAGTGTGATTTGCTGCCCTCCTCCCCATCACCTATATCTGGCATTTCTCCACATGCTCTCTCTCCCCAGCTCCCCACATTTCTGAAATGGATTTATCAAATGAGAAGATGGAATCTCTCTGAGGTATTTTTAAATTTTCTCTAGAATGGCTGATTCTGACCTTTCTCTAAAAGACGATCTATTTCTGGGCACAGATCCTAGAAAGAGAATTCTGCCAAAGTGAGACTCCACTAACATTTATTGAATGTCTGCCACATGCTAGACACTTTCAAAGATGCTCTTTCATTATCACCAGTAAAAGCTGACGCTTCAGGATCTATTCCCTCTTTCCAGCAGAAAGTTTTGCCACGAAGAGGTTCTACTCTTTTTTTATAGCCACTCAAGTACTTTCAAGATTACTCAGAAAAACGCACAACTTTAAACAACCCAAATGCTGATTAAAAGGAGAATCAACTATAGTACATCCATACGATGAAATATTACTGGGCAATAAAAAAGACAATCAGATAAACACAGTAGGAGGGACTCTCATATCTAGGGTAAAAATAAAAAGTCAGGCCTAAATATATTTATATATATACTGCATTTGCATAAAGTTCTAGAATATGAAAATCGAATTGATGGCAGTAGAAATCAGAATTGTGTCGGCACAGGATAGGGGTGGGGATTGACTGAGGAGGGCCATTAGGTAACTTGTGGGGTGATGGGCATGTCCTGAATGTTAATCTGGGCGCTGGCTGCACAGTTATGTACAGGCAGTGGTATGCTGAAGCCCGCTGGCGCCATCAAGGGAGTGGACTCTTAATTTTTCAGGATGTTTGCAAGCCAGTCAACATCACATTAATAGCTTGGAATCCACCGTGGTGGAAATATTTATACCCCAGAAACTGGCAAACACTACAAAGCAGGACTTTTTTTATCCCACCAGAGAGCCAGTTGTAAAACATGCATGAACACACCACTGTATACATTTGCCAAAGCTCATCGAATTATATATTTCAGATCTATGCATTATACTGTATGGAAGTCATATTTCAAAAACTGGGGTTGGAAAAAAGCTCTCCGCTATCTGAGTGTGCAGAGCAGAGCTGGAGGCCCATGCTGAGCAGCTGGAGAAAAAGGTTGGGATCAGTCATTTCTGGGAGGGGAAAGCAAAATTTTAAAGTCTTTTTCAGTCATAATGGATCTAAAGCAAGAAAGCAGATCAAAATACCTAAGTCTCAGAACAGAGGTGCAAGGCTGGGTCAGCATTTTGATAGTGGATGCACAGATTATAGATCATCAGCCTCATCTTTGCAAGGAGGAACTCAAGGCCCATATTCAGAATCCAATGTTCATCCTCTATAATTTTATTAATATTATTTTTTAAATCATCATACAGGCCAAGCACAGTGATTCACACACTTTGAGGCCAAGACAGGTGGATCGCTTGAGCCCAGGAGTTTGAGACCAGCTTGGACAACATGGCGAAACACCATCTCTACAAAATACAAAATATGAGCCAGACGTGGTGGCACACGCCTGTAGTCCCAGTTACTTAAGAGGCTGAGGCAGGAGAATCACCTGAGCCCAGGAGGTCGAGGATGCAGGGAGCCATGATTGCAACACTGCACTCCAGCTTGAACAACAGAATGAGACCCTATCTTAAAAGAAAAATTACAAAAAGATTTATTTTTTTGGTGTACAGTTCTATAATTTTAACACGTGTATAGAGTCATGTAAGTACTGCCACAATAGGATTCAAAATAGTGCCATCACACCCCCAAAAATTTTCTCACATTTTCCCTTTATAATCACAGCGTCTCCCATCCGTAACTCCTGGCAACCACAGATCTATTTTCCATCACTATTTTATCTTCTCAAAAATGAGAAATACAGTTTGTAAACTTCTGAGACTACTTCCTTCCCCCAGCATCATGCCTTGGGAAGCGCTCAGTTGCTGCATGTGTAAATAGTTCATTCCTGTAGTATTTCATTGTATGGATATACCACAACTTCTTTATCCCTTTACCTGTTCATTCAGCTGTTGAAGGATATTTGCTTGGAGCAGTTATGAATAGAACATCAGATAATCATACAACTGTCATTTATATACATTTATATACAACTGAACATTTATATACAGGTTTTTATGTGAGCGTAAGTTTCACTTCTCTAGGAAGTAGGGTTTCTGGGCTATATGACAAATGCATGTTAACTTTATAAGAAATTGCAAACTTTTCCAGATTGCAATCTGGAAATTGCAATCGCTCTATATTCTCAACAGCATTTGATATTACCAAAGGTCTTCCTTTTTTCAGCAATTCTAATAGGTGTGTGTGATTTTAGTTTGCAAGTTTCTAATGCTTAATGATATTGAACATCTTTTTGTGTTTTATTTCTCATTTATATATTCTGCAAAATCCTGTGACAGATGTGACTTGCAAATTTTTTCTCCCAGGCTATGGTGTTTTCATTCTCTTAATAGCATCTTTCACAGAGTAAAGTCTTTTAATTTCAATAAAGACCAATTTATCAATCTTTTTTTTTATGAATCATGTTTATGGTACCATGTCTAAGAACTCCTTTCCCAATCCCAGGAAATGATTTTATACTATGTTCTTTTCTAAAATTTTTAGAGCCTCACTTCTACATTCGTATCTATTATCCATATGGAGTTCTTTCATGTATGAGCTGTAAGGTTTCAGTCAGTTTCTTTTGTCTGTTGTTTTTTGTTTGTTTATATGAATGTTCAGTTGCTCTAACATCATTTGTTGAAAAGATGATCCTTTCTCCATTGAATTATCTTTGCAACCTTGTCAAAAATTACATGGCCGTATTTAAGCAGCTATCTTTCTGGACTCAATTCTGTTCCATTGATCTCTGTGTTCCTATGCAGTACCATATTGTCCTGATTACTCTAACTTTGTAGTATGTCTTAAAACTGGGTAGCATGATTCCTATACCATTATTCTTATTTTTCAAAGTTGTTTTAGCTATTCTAGTATTGGCCTTTCGATGTAAACATTAGAATCAGCTTGTCTATACCAACAAAATGTTCTGGTGAGATTTTGACTGGAATTGCATTAAATCTCTGTATCAGTTTTGGCAGAATTGGCAACTGTTTAAGTCTTCCAATCTGCAAATACGGTATTTCTTGTTATTTGTTTATATCTTCTTCGAGTTTTTTCATTGGCATTTTGTAGCTTGCAGTCAGATGTTTACCTGTTTCATTTTTTGGTACTTTCTATGTGGTATCGATTTTCAATTTTCCTTTCCAATCACACATTTATGGTTTTGGTGGCTAATTTCATGTGTCAACTTGGCCAAGCCATAGTAGACAGTTTGGGGTCAAACACCAGTCTAGATGTTGCTGTGAAGAAATGTTTTAGATGTGATTAACACTTAAATCAATCAACTTTGAGTAAAGCAGATGACCCCCCATAACGTAGGTAGGCCTCATCCAATCAGTTGTAGGCCTTGAGAAAAGAGACTGAGGTTCCTTGGGACAGAGGGAATTCTACCAGCAGACAGCCTTCAGACACAAACTCCAACATCAGCTCTTCCCTGGGTTTCCAGCCTTCCAGCCTGCTCTGTAGAAATCAAATTTGCCAGCCCCTACAATCACACAAGCAAATTCCTTAAAATTAACCACTCTCTCTCTCTCTCTCTCTCTCTCAGCCTCTCTTTCTAAACACACACACACACACACACACACACGTGTGTGTATCTCTCACATATATACATCTGTGTATATTTGTGTGTATGTGTGTGTGTGTATATATATATATTCCATTGGTTCTGTTTCCCTAGAGAATCCTAATTTGCTGATGTATAGAAATATAATTGATTTGTGTGTGTGTGTATGTTAACCTTATATCCTGCAACCTTATTAAACTTACTTATTAGTTCTAAGAGGTTTTTGCAAACTCCTTGGGTCTTTGACATAAACAATCATGTACACTATGAACAGGAACTGTCCTCTCCAGGATGGTGGGCTGGGCACCAGGGTAAGAGTTGGGCATCTACTTGAGATGTCTTTATTTGCTTAGGTCCTGCATGAAAGCACATAGTGCCCTGGCTCTTTTTAAAAGCATGAAAATCCTGAGAGAAAGCAACACAGAACAAGAGCTTTCTCTGTTGTGAGGTGGTGAGGAGGGGATTAGGACACTAGGTGAGAAAGGACAGGCCTAGACAACGGAGCAAGAGGCCAGCAGGCAGACGAGTAAAACCGTCTGCTCCTCAATATGGCCAGGCTCTGAGATGAAGCAGGAATCTGCGCTTAAACTGAGGCTGGATTCATCCCAGGGATTCAAGAGAGTCTGGCATATTGGCTGGAATCCCACTGGAAGTCTTTTTGTGGAGTGAAGGGTGGGGGTAAGTTGCAAAATTTTCTGGACCATAACTCATTGTGGGAAAAGAAGAACTGAACCTTGGCATGGGCTCCTCCTTATGGTCCCAGCTACTCAGGAGGCTGAGGCGGGGGATTGCTTAAGTCCAGGAGACTGCGGTGTACTATGATCGCACCTGTGAATACTTGCTACACTCCAGTCTGGGCGAGAGAGCAAAACCCCATGTCTAAAAAAAAGAAAGGAAAGAATTCAGGCATTGTGAGGTGACCTAGGAACAAAGCTTTGGAACATTCTGAGTACAACAGAAAAAAGAAGTTTTACTTAAATTCCATAAAATCCTGGGACATTAGCATCCCTTTTTGGAAACCCCTCTCTTAAACTGTAACTCTGGGGAGAGAGAGTTCCCGTAGACCAACAGCACATGGCCCCAGTGCCCAGCAGAGTTACATGGAGATGCAGAGTCCCTGTGGGGGCTAATTTGTACACAAGCCCACGAAACACTCCCACAGGAACCCAGACTCTGCCCTTGTCTTGTTGCTGACTTTGAAAGAGCTAGACCCTGTGAAGTCATGGGGGTGAAAAAACCCGTGCAATTGAGGGATTTTAATTCATGGGATGCTGTTTCTGCAGGCCTGTGACACCAAGAGAAAACAAAAAAGAAAAGGGAATTCCACCTGTGCCCGCTGAGAACACATCTATCCAGCTCCTCTGTCACAATCCCTGTGATATGGTTCTGCCACCCTCCCCCCCTGCCCTGGAGACTGTGAGCTCATCTGACCACCTATTACATTGCTAAAGATGGCAGGATGTCACCTGACTCAACTTTAGGCTGCCTGTCAATCATCACACCCCCTCGCTCCCAATTATACTTTTCTATCACCCCTTAAAAGGTTCCCAACAGCTGTCCTCAAGTCCTCCAGGCTGTAGAAACCACTCCTTAAACAATATGTCAACGTACCATTAGTGCCCTTCAACTCACACCCTCACTTCCTAGCCCCTCCTCTGTGAACAATGTCTCTCCTTACCTCTTCCACCAGCACTAATCAATCTAATATTCCTTCACTCTTTTCTCTCCTTCCATCTTTTCCCCCACCTGCACCTGATCCCCCCATCCTTTCTCCTCTTTCTTTCCAATTCTCCACACCAAGACCGAACACTTGTCAGAAATGGTCCTCCCCCTGGGCCCCACCGCACCTCCTGCAACCCAATCCCTGTCACTTCCTACCCACCCCCAGCTCCCTGATGGCCCTGGGCCTCCCTCCCGACAGCTGGGGCCCTTCCTGGATCCCCACACATCACCAAGCTAAGCCAGTGTTCCAAAATAGTCTCCTAAACAATGATGACAACTGCACAGTTATTTTGGAAGGTGAGTGTGGCCAGAGTCCCAGAACAATGCAAGAAAGACAACGGGATGGCGGGCAGCAGGTAGCCTAGTCAGCTCTGTTTGTGCAGATGAATTCAGGAGCTTGGTATTTCTTCGAAGGATGACCAGAGAATGGATGAGCACTCAGGATCACAATGAAACCTGGTCCCTAATGCTCCTAATCCCATGGGACACAAGGACCTGAAGGGCATATAAATTGCTTCTCTGAAAATTGGCTTGATTATCTCTCAAAGTTGACCAGGATCCAGAGCTTAGATTGCAGGAGGTCAGGGAGTATGCTAAGGACTAGCTGTCTTCAAGCTACATTTTCCAAGATTGCCCAGAACAGAGTCCAATCAATGTATGGCAATGTATTTCTTCTTTGTTTTCTGTAAGTTTTATAAAAACATACATACAAAAAAAGTACGTAAGTCATAAGTTTACAGCTCAATGAATTTTCACAAAGTGAACACACTCTCAAAACCAGCACCCATATAAAGAGAACGCAATGAAAATGGCAGAGGGCCTCCTCACCCCCACTTCCAGCCAATACTCCATCCCCTACCCCAGGGTAAATGTGATCCCAGCTTCTGACATTGTGCATTGGTTTTGCCTGTTCTTTGAACTTTCTGTAGCAGAATTATGGAATATGTACACTTCTGTGATTGGCTCATTTCAGTCAACATAATGTCTGTGAGATTCATCCTTCTTCGATATAGTTCCAGTAAATTCATTATCATTATTGTATTATATTATATTGTGCTGTATTGTATTGTATTGTATTCAATAAATATTACTACAATTCATCCATCCATTCTACTCTCTGGAATTTGGGTAGTTTCCAGTTTGAGGGCATCAGTAATAGCAATGTTGTAAATATTCTAGGACGTGTTTCCAGTAAACAGGCATGCAGCTCTGTTGGGTACAGTATAGACCTTGAAGTGAAATTACAGTTCTCAGAAACAAAAACTAAATTCAGCCAGGTGTGGTGCCTCATGCTTATAATCCTAGCATTTTGTGAGGCCAAGGTGGGCAGATCACCTCAGATTGGGAGTTCAAGACCAGCCTGACCAACATGGAGAAACCCCGTCTCTACTCAATATACAAAAAAATTAGCCAGGTATGGAGGCACATGCCTGTAATCCCAGCTACTCAGGAGGCTGAGGCAGGGGAATCACTTGAATCTTGGAGGCAGATGTTGCAGTGAGCTGAGATCACACCACTGAACTCCAGCCTGGGCAACAAGAACAAAACTGTCTCAACAAATAAATAAGGGCCAGGTGCTGTGGCTCACACCTATAATCCCAGCACTTTGGGAGGCTGAGGCAGGTAGATCACAAGTTCAGGAGATCGAGACCATCTTGGCCAACATGGTGAAACCCTGTCTCTACTAAAATACAAAAAATTAGCCAGGCATGGTGGTGTGTGCCTGTAGTCCCAGCTACTCGGGAGGCTGAGGCAGGGGAATCGCTTGAACCCGGGAGGTGGAGGTTGCAGTGAGCCAAGATTGTGCCACTTGACAGAATGAGACTCCGTCTCAAAAACAAATAAATAAAATAAATAAATAAATAAATAAATTCGAGTTTGATATAGACTTGATTGTTGCAAGACATAGATTCCATGATTGTAGTGAACCCAAGTTGGCCATGAGCAGTGGAAGGAATGTGCTTGTTAAAAGGATGAATGATGCTGGGAGACATGTATAAATCTCAAGAAATTGTTCAAGGAAGCACCAGATTTATTTTAAATGATGGGAAAAGGTGTCAAATGAAGGCTATAAAAACATACCAATAAATAAGGCTGATAGTGGGCTGATCATATCTTTGGAGAACATCGTTAGGATCATACAGTTCTTCTTCATTCTTCTCTGCAGAACTTCCTGGCAGTGAGGGCAGTGGAACATTGGAAATGGAGATGAACAGGAGGTCAGAAGAGGAGGCTAAGTGCATGTGGGCCTAAAATTCCCTGTTTTGGAGTTTTTTTTAACAAACCTGGATGGAGGTAAGGAGGCAGGTGTGATTATAAGATCTCAAGGAAAGGAGATTCCACGTCACTGTGCTCTGCCCTGGGCCCTTAGACTGTTTATGAATGAAATAATTTCATCAACGCTGGCAGATCCTGTCACTAAGACTTCCAAAGATTTTTGTCAACAATTTTATGTCACTCCCACTAACTCTTCGAAGGCAAATGACAGAATTAATTTTCCTATTTAAAAAACAGAAATGTCGGGCACGGTGGCTCACGCCTGTAATCCCAGCACTTTGGGAGGCCAAGGCGGGTGGATCACGAGGTCAAGGGATCGAGACCATCCTGGTCAACATGGTGAAACCTCGTCTCTACTGAAAATACAAAAAATTAGCTGGGCATGGTGGCGCGTGCCTGTAATCCCAGCTACTCAGGAGGCTGAGGCAGGAGAATTGCCTGAACCCAGGAGGCGGAGGTTGCAGTGAGCCGAGATCGCACCATTGCACTCCAGCCTGGGTAACAAGAGCGAAACTCCATCTCAAAAAAAATAATAAATAAATAAAATAAAAAACAGAAACACAAAGTCCCAGTGGAGTCTGCATTTTCTAGTTTTAGTCAACCATCCTGGAAGTTGCGTCCTGGTAACCAATGTCCCAGCTCTGAACTACGGGCAAGTCTACAGCCTCATCTTCCATTCACCATGTGGTTACTGTACTTCTCATACAAAATGCCCTGCACTACTCACTTATCCAATGTCAAGGACTATGCCACACTCCTTAGGGCAGCTGCAGGGCACTTAGAAATTAACAAAACAGGTTGGGCATGGTGGCTCAAGCCTGTAATCCCAGGACTTTGGGATGCTAAGGTGGAAAAACTGCTTGAGCCCAGGAGTTCAAGACCAGCCTTGGCAAAAAATCAGGTGGTGGGTGGGGCCCTAGAACTTACATCTCTACTAAAAATAAAAAATTAGCCTGGCATGGTCTCATCTTCCCGTTATCCCAGCTACTTGGGAGGCTGAGGTGGGAGGATCCCTTGAGCTCAGGAGGTTGAGGCTGCAGTGAGTTGTGATTGTGCCACTGCACACCAACCTGGGCAACAGAGCAAGACCCTGTCTCAAAAAATTGATTAATTCAATAAAGTTAAAAATAAAACCCTTTTAGAGTTCAAGTCTTAATTGTCATATGGCTTTGGGCAACTTACTTTATCTCACTATGCCTTCATTTCCTAGACCTGGAAATGAAAATAAGAAGATAAAATTTATACAGCTGCTCAGAAGAGTATGTAAGTCAAGCCACATAAAGCATATAAATATTTGTCGCTTAGTAGCCACTCAGCACATGGCAATTACAAAGCATGGTGCCATGAGAAGTTCCTGGTAAGGCAGACATGTAAATGAATGCAGAAAATATATGATGAATACTAACATAGAAATTAAGGTATCCTGTGGATATTTCATTCACATAGACAAGTGTCAAAGCTAATATCTCTCTGGGAGGATCATGGCAGACAGGAAGCAGGACTACATTGCAGCTCCCATTCAGATGGACAGAGTAGCATATGGACCCTTGCTTCACGAACTTTTGCTCCAGAATGACTGGAAGAATAAATCAGGAAAGTCGAAAGAACCCACAGACCCTCTGAAGCAAATTGCTCCTGCAGGACCTGGGAGACACCTCAAATACTGTGAGTGCCCAAACTATGGAAGTGGGAAAGGAGCATCATTTGTTTCAAACACACAGTCACACTGGGGCATCTCAAGGTCTAGATCACAGGTGAAGATTCTGATATTACCTGGAGCTGAGTCAATTTGGAGAGCCGAGTGAAATGCAGGGGTGGAGGAAGCAGTGGGAAAATCCCTGTGGGCTCTCTGGGTCCCCTAGCAAGCTATTTCTGCCTTGCCTCACAGGGGTTTTTGAGGAGGGATACCAGAGACACGGAAAAGGCCACAGGAAGAAGGAAACCTCCAGCTGAACTTTGTAACAATTCCAACTGAACAAGAAGTCTCCTGGCCAGAACTCTGGGGAGGGTGTGAATCCGGTGTGCAGACCACAGGCAGGGAAGCACAAAGGGCCTACTTGCTTTCACAGCTTGGAAGCTGGTAGCCTGGGGCAAGTTCTCAGCCCTGCTCACCCACCACCTGAAAACAGACTTGGTGCTGTTGAGTAGGGAACAGTGGGAGTAAGACTGGCCCTTTAGGTTGTGTGGGAGCTGGGTGAGGCCTGTAATTGCTGGCTTTCCCTCACTTCCCTTACAACCTGCAGGACATAGCAGAGGCAGCATACTCCTCCTAGGAACATTAACTCCATTAACATGGGAACCACACCCCCATCCCCCACAACAGCAACAGCAAGACCCACTCAAGGAGAGTCTGAGCTCAAACATGCCTAGCACTGCCCCCACTTAATGATTCTTCCCTGCCTACCCTGGTAGCTGAAGACAAAGGGCATATACTCTTGGGAGTTCTAGGGCCCCACCCACTGCCTGATCCTCCCCATACTACCACAGCTGATGCTTTCTTGAAAGTGCCACCTCCCAGCAGGAGGCCAACCAGCACAAAAACAGTGCATTAAACATCCAAAACTAAAGACCCTCACAGAGTCCATTTCACCCCCTGCCACCTCCACAGAGCAAGTGCTGGTATCCAGGGCTGAAAGACCCACAGATGGTTCATATCACAGGACTCTGTGCAGAAAACCTCAACCCCCCAATGCCAGCCCAGAGCCTGGTAGACCTGTTGGGTGGCTAAATCCAGAAGAGAGATAACAATCACTACAGCTCAGCTCTCAGGAAGACACATCCCTAGGAAAACAGGGAGAGTACTACATCGTGGGAACAACCTGTGGGACAAAAGAATCTGAACCACAGCCTTGAGCTCTAGACCTTCCCTCTGACAGAGTCTACCCAAATAAGAACGAAGCAGAAAACCAATTCTGGCAATATGACAAAACAAGCCTCCTTAACACTCCCCAAAAATCACACTAGCTCACCAGTAATGGATCCAGAAAAAGAAGAAGTCCCTGATTTACCTGAAAAAGCATTTATAAGGTCAGTTATTAAGCTAATCAAAGAGGTACCAGAAAAAGGCAAAGCCCAATTTAAGGAAATAAAAAAAAAGAAACCACACAAAAAGAAGAAAAGGGGGAGAAATTTTCAATGAAATATGTAGCATATAATGAAAAGCAATCAAAACTTCAGTAATGCATGCATGCACTTATAGAAATTCAAAATGCTCTGGAAAGTCTTAGCAATAGAAGCAAGTGAGCAGGAGAAAGAAACTCAGAGCTCAAAGACAAGGTTTTCAAAATAACTCAATCCAACAGAGACAAAGCAAAAAGAATAAGAAAATATTTTTTAAAAACTTCCAGGAAATCTGGGATTATATTAAATGACCAAACCAAAGAATAATTGACATTCCTGAGGAATAAGAGAAATCCAAAAGTTTAGAAAACAAATTTCGGGACTAATCAAGGTAAACTTCCCCAGTCTTTTTAGAAACCTAGACATCCAAATACAAGAAGCTCAGAAACACCTGGAAAATTCATCACAAAAAGATTATTGCCTAGGCATATTGTCCTCAGGTTATCTAAAGTTAAGATGAAGGAAAGAATTTGAAGAGCTGTGAGGCAAAAGCACCAGGTAACCTATAAAGGAAAACCTATCAAATTAACAGCAGATTTCTCAGCAGAAACCCTACAAGCTAGAAGGGATTGGGGCCCTATCTTCAGCCTCCTTAAACAAAACAATTATCAGCCAAAAATTTTGTACCCATTGAAACTAAGCTTCATAAATAAAAGAAAGATACAGTCTTTTTCAGACAAACAAATGCTGAGGGAATTTGTCACTACCAAGCCAGCACTACAAGAAAAGAACTGCTAAAAGAAGCTCTAAATCTTAAAACAAATCCTAGAAACACATCAAAACAGAACCTCTTTAAAGCATAAATCTCATGGGACCTATAAAACAAAAATACAATTTTAAAAATACCCAAGATATACAGGCAACAAATAGCATGATAAATAGAATGATACCTCACATCTCAACACTAATGTTGAATGTAAATGGCCTAAAGGCTCCCCTTAAAAGATACAGAATTGCAGAATGGATAAGAATTCACTAACCAACTATCTGCTGCCTTCAAGAGACTCACCTAATACAAGAACTCACATAAACTTAAGGTAAAGGGGTGGAAAAAGGCATTTCACACCAATGGAAATCAAAAGCTAGCAGGAGTAGCTATTGTTATATCAGACAAAACAAGCTTTAAAGCAAAAGCAGTTTAAAAAGACAAAGAGGGACATTACAAACTGATAAAAGGCCTTGTCCAACAGGAAAATATCACAATCCTAAATATATATGCACCTAACACTGGAGCTCCCAAATTTATAAAACAATTATTACTAAACCTAAGAAATTAGATAGACAACAACACAATACTAGGGGGGACCTCAATCCTCCACTGACAGCACTAGACGGGTCATCAAGACAGAAAGTTAACAAAGTAACAATGGATTTAAACTATACCCTGGACTTAACAGATATTTACAGCCATAGAATATACATTCTATTCATGAGTGCATGGAACTTTCTCCAAGATAGACCATATTATAGACCACAAAATGAGCCTCAATAAATTTAAGAAAATTGAAATCATGTCAAGCACTCTCTGAGACCACAGTGGAATAAAACTGGAAATGAACTCCAAAAAGAACCTTTGAAACCATGCAAATACATGGAAATTAAATAACCTGCTCCTGAATTATTATTGGGTCAACAATGAAATCAAGATGGAAATTTAAAAATTCTTCTAACTGAATGACAATAGTGACAAAGCCTATCAAAACCTCTGGGATACAGCAAAGGCGGTGCCAAGAGGAACGTTCATAGCCCTAAATGCCTACATCGAAAAGTCTGAAAGAGCACAAATAGATAATTTAAGTTCACACCTCAAAAAACTAGAGAACTAACAACAAGCCAAACCCAAACCCAGCAGAAGAAAGAAAATAACCAAGATCAGAGCAGAGCTAAATGAAATGGAAACAAACAAAAAACTACAAAAAATAAACGAAACAAAAAGCTGGTTCTTTGAAAAGATAAATAAAATTGATAGACCATTGGCAAGATTAACCAAGAAAAGAAAAGAGAAAATCCAAATAAGCTCAATTAGAAACAAAATGGGAGATATTACAACTGACACCTCAGAAATACAAAAGATCATTCAAGGCTGCTATGAACACCTTTACATGCATAAACTAGAAAACCTAGAAGAGATGGATAAATACCAGGAAAGATACAATCCTCCTAGCTTAAATCAGGAAGACTCAGATACCCTGAACACCACATTACCTGACTTCAAACTATACTATAAGGCCACAGTCACCAAAACAGCATGATACTGGTATAAAAATAGGCACATGGACCAATGGAACAGAATAGAAAACCCAGAAATAAACCCAAATACTTAGAGCCAGCTGATCTTTTACAAAGCAAGCAAAAACACAAAGTGGGGAAAGGACACCTTATTTAACAAATGGTGCTTGGATAATTGGCAACCCACATGTAGGAGAATGAAACTGGATCCTTATCTCTTATCTTATAAAAAAATCAACTCAAGATGGATCAAGGACTTTAAAATCTGAACTATAAAAATTCTAGAAGATAACATCAGAAAAACCCTTCTAGACATTGGCTTAGGCAAGGATTTCATGACCAAGAATACAAAAGCAAACACAAACACAAAATACAAAAACAAAGATAAATAGCTGGCACTTAATAAAACTAAAGAACTTTTACACAGCAAAAGGAACAGTCAGGAGAATAAACAGACAACCCACAGAGTGGGAGAAAATCTTCACAATCTAGTCTTCTGACAAAGGACTAATATCCAGAATCGACAATAAACTCAAACAAATAAGCAAGAAAAAAAATTACATCAAAAAGTGGGCTAAGAATATGAATAAACAATTCTAAAAAGAAGATATGAAGGCCAGATGCCATGGCTCATGCCTGTAATCCCAGCACCTTGGGAAGCTGAGGTGAGTGGATCACCTGAGGTCAGGAGTTCGAGACTAGCCTGGCCAACATGGTGAAACCCCATCTCTAAAAAAAAAGAAGAAGAAGATATGAAAATGGCCAACAAACACATGAAAAATGCTCAATATCACTCATGATCAGGGACATGCAAATCAAAACCATGGTGCAATGCCACTTACCACCTTAGTCCTGCAAGAATGGCCATAATCAAAAAATCAAAAAGTAATAAATATTGGTGTAGAAATGGTAAACAGGGAACACTTTTACTCTGCTGAGAATGTAAATTAGTACAACCACTATGGGAAACAGTGTGGAGATTCCTTAAAGAATTAAAAGTAGAACTACCATTTGATCCAGCAACCCCACTACTGGGTATCTACTCAGAGGAAAAGAAGTCATTATATGAAAAAAGATACTTGCACACACATTTTAAACCAGCAGAATTCTCAACTGCAAAAATGTGGATACAACCCAAATGGCCACCAATCAATGAGTGGATAAAGAAACTGTGATATATATATATGATGGAATACTACTCAGCCATAAAAATGAATGAATTAATGGCATTTAGCTCTCATAGGTGGGAGCTAAGCTATGAGGATGCAGAGATATAAGAATGATACATACTATAAGGACACATGCACACAAATGTTCATTGCAGCACAATTTACAATAGCAAAGACCTGGAACCAACCCAAATGCCCATCGATGATAGACTGGACAGGAAAAATGTGGCACATATACACCATGGAATATTATGCAGCCATTAAAAACGAGGAGTCCTTTGTAGGGACATGGATGAACCTGGAAACCATCATTCTCAGCAAACTGACACAAGAACACAAAATCAAACACCACATGTTCTCACTCATAGGCGGGTGTTGAACAAGGAGAACACATGGACACAGGGAGGGGAGCACTATACACGGGGGTCTGTTGAGGGGGGATAGCGGGGGGGTGGGGAGTTGGGGAGGGATAGCATGGGGAGAAATGCCAGATATAGGTGAAGGGGAGGGAGGCAGCAAATCACACTGCCACGTATGCACCTATGCAACAACCTTGCATGTTTTTCACATGTACCCCAAAACCTAAAATGCAATAAAAAATAAAAAAATAATAATAATAAAAAAGAATGATACAGTGGACTTTGGGGACTCAGGGAGAAAGGGTGGGAAGGGGGTGATAGATAAGACTACAAATTGGGTGCAGTGTATACTGCTCAGGTAATGGGTGCACCAAAATCTCACAAATCACCACTAAAGATCTTATTCATGTAACCAAAACCACCTGTTCCCCAATAACCTATGGAAATAAAATAATTTTTTTTTAAAGGAAGCTAGCAGGGGGAAAACGCTAATATAATTCTTACATAAGATCTTTAGGCATTATACAGTAAGACTTTCTCAATCTTAGTAAGAAATAAGCAAATAAATAAAATGACAATAAGGGACTTTTGTGCAGCCAAAACTCTCAGGCAAAGATTCTCTAGAATCATTACATGCCCAGGTTATATTTCTCAAACCTTACTAGTTCCTTCCCACACATTAACATTTCAGAATTTTATTTCATTTATAGCAGATATTCTCTAGGCTCACTAACCTGACAGGGTTAATATCAAAGAATAAAAACTAAAATAACAGCAATTAAATACAATAGCCTCTGGCTTGAGCCCATCTTAGCAAAGACAGTGAAATTCCAGCTTCTTCCCAGTCTTCTCGGAGTTCTTGGATGGCTTGAGAATGATCCCCACAACCTCTAGACACTACCAACAACTTTGTTTGCAAGCAGCTCCCCTCCTCCTTTCAATTGGTTCCTCCTCTGTCTTCAAAGGCTGCCTTCCTTTCTCTTATGGCTCACTTTACTGATACTGAACTCCCCCCTTCCCAATGTTGAGCTCTACTGTGTCCTGGAGCTGGGGCTGTACCTCTCCCATATCACTCCCCTGCTCTTGTCACCATCATTACTTCTGTCCTGAGCCACAAGCCCTCAGCTAAGGCACAGCATGCCAAGTGTGTTTCAGTCCAGAGGCAGAGCTGGAGTTCGCTGTTCCAGAAGAGAAAGTCCACTTTTCTTTCTTTCCTTGCTGTGTCCACAAGAGGGAGCCTTGTGCCAGCTTCTCCAGCCAGAGTGGTAGCCACCAAGATTCTTTCTCTTCCATCCACCTTTAAGTGCAGCACCCAACAAGGTCAAAATCACAATGTCTTGCATCTAATCAAAAATTACCAGGCATGCAAAAAAGCAGGAAAACATGACCTTTACTATAAAGAAAACAAACATGAAAAAACAACCCAGAAATGACAGACCATAGAATTAGTAGAAATAGTTATTATAATTGTATCCTATATGCACAAAAATTTAGAAGGCTGAACATGGTGACAGAGACATAAAATTTTTTAAAATACTCAAATGGAACTTCTGAAATTAAAACTACA
This sequence comes from Aotus nancymaae, assembly GCF_030222135.1. Lineage (NCBI taxonomy): Eukaryota > Metazoa > Chordata > Mammalia > Primates > Aotidae > Aotus > Aotus nancymaae. The sequence continues at coordinate 34,194,996 of NW_026988423.1, forward strand.
ATGTCTAACATGAAAATACATAGGGTGAGAGTAACAGCAGATTAGAAGAAAAGATTAGTGAAGTTGAAGACAGCAATACAAGCCATCCAAATTGAAATACAAGGAGAACAAAACACGGAAAAGAAACAAGAGCATTAGTGCATTGTGGGACAACTTCAATCAGTCTTAGAAGTGAAAAAGGTACTTCCAAATGTGAAAAGGAATCTTTTAAATTGTCAGAGAGTCCATCAGAATTTTTAATAGCTCTATTAGGAAAAAAAATTTATTTTGATGCTCAAGCCCCAGCAGGCCAATCTTTGTGATGAATCCCTTGGGATGCTGCCAATCCAGACAGGCAGCTCTTAAGGTGACACACCAGACATCCCTGGACTTAACATCACATCAGTTATTTTGTTACTGTTTTTAATAATGTAAAATACTTAACCAATGAGGATTCCTTCCAGAAATGTAAAAGCTATTCAACAATAGGAATCCTATCTACATAAATCATTACATTTATAAATTAAGGGAAAACCCAGATGATTTTATGAATTAATGTAAAAGGGTGTTTCTCTAATATTTAACAGCATTCTAATAAAAACATTAACTAACATAGGAATAGAGAGAAGCTACCTAAACAAGATGAAAACTGTTTACCAAAACAAAATTCTATTTTTAATCATGATGGAACAAGAGAGACTAGATTTACCTTCCTTCCTTGCACAACTAAAAGCTGGACAAATATATGAAGTGAAAGTTTTCAGACATTGGACAACAAGCAGTGCAAGACAGTGATCCCTGAGAGAAAAACAAGTGAGATGAGCCCTGCAAATACTCCCAGCTCACTGCCTGGAGAATTTCCAGGCTGACCGCAGAAAAAAGAAATCAAAACACAGTCCAACAGTCTCACTGATTAAGGAGACAAAGTTCGGAGTTCCAGCAGGGCAAAGTGAGGAAACTTTATGAGGCAAAGTATCAAAGAAAAAGAACTGCAGAGAGTGAGGGTTCCGGAGATCTGCAGAGCAGTCCCTCAAGACTTCGGCTGAGTACTACTATGTACTTGTATAAGGAGACTACTGAGGCTGGCAAAAGAACAGCCGAGAGGAGTAGGCAGAGCAATTTCAGGAGTTCACACAGGACCAGACATAGTGTTTTCCCTAGCCAGTTTGGGAAGATCTCCTCATACAGTGGGGCATTGGGTACAGTTCTCAAAAGCATATTACCTCAGTGGGGCCAAATTAGCCCTCAGTGTAAAAGTAAAGTATCTAAAGGCATGTTTAGAAATCCAGACCCAATAACACAAAGTGTACAATGTCTGGCATTCAATAAAATATTACCAGGTATGCAAATAAGCAGGAACATATGACCCAGTACCAGAAAAAAAATCATCCTACAGACATCGACCCGTATATGACTCGGATGTTAGAATTTGTAGGCAAAGACATCAAAACAAGGATTATAAATTAACTCCATATGTTCAAAAGGCACAAGGAAGCATGAATATAGTCAGGAGAAGAATGGAATGCCTAACTAAACCTCTAGAAATGAAAAATACAACAACTAAACTGAAAAAATACACTGGGAGAATTAACAGCAGATTAAATGCGATAGGAGAAAAGATTTTTGAACTTGATGATACAGCAATAGGAACTATCCGAAATAAAACACTGGGAGGAAAAAAAGTCAGAAGAAAACTAAACGAAGCATCAGTAAGTTGTGGGACAATATCAAGTAGCCTACCACACACATAACTGGAGTATCCAGAAGAGGGGAGGAAAATAATACTTGAAAAAAATTGCCATTTTTTCCCAAATTTAGTGAAAATAATTAACTCACATGTATTAGTCAGGGTTCTACAAAGAAACAGAAGGAATAGGATATATATATTGTCTTTATATTAGTAACATACTATATATAATACATATATTGCAGGTGTCAGCCACCATACCCAGTATATATATATATATGCAAATATGTAGTATTTTACTAATATAAATATATTAGTAACATATAACTATATTTATATATATAAATAGAGAGAGAGAGAGATAGTTATATGAAGAATTGGCTCACACAGTTATGGAGGCCAAGAAGTGCCACGATCTGCCATCTGCATGCCAGAGACCCAGGAAAGCCAGCACTGTAATTCAGCCAGTGATTGAGTCTATCAGTTCAATCGCTGATCCCATCCAGAAGTACTCTTACAGACACATCAAAAATTATGTTTAACCTGTGCAACCCATGGCCCAGTCAAGTTGACAAATAAAATTTATTGTCACAAGTCTACCCTTTATCAACTTGGCACCCATACACATCTCCTCAAACCAAACCTATTCTCCAAATAAAAATAATAGGTCATAATTCCACCTACCTTAATACTATTCTGGGTACAATAAAAAACACAGTAACTTCTTTCTCAGATGAGGAGGTAAAATCCTTGAGAGATGTTTACTCTTTGATATCCTATAACTTAATACTATGATGTAAAATTAATAATACTTGGCTGGGTGCGGTGGCTCATATCCACAATCCCAGCACCTGGGCGGCCAAGGTGGACAGATGGCTTGAGCTCAGGAGTTCAAGACCAGCCTGGGCAACATGGTGAAACACCATCTCTACAAAAAAATACAAAAATTAACCAGGAATGGTGGTGTGTGCCTGCAGTCCCAGCTACTTGGAAGGCTGAGGTGGGAGGGTGGCTTGAGCCCAGGAGGCAGAGGTTGCAGTGAGCCAAGATCATGCCACTGTACTCCAGCCTGGACGACAGAGCCAGATCCTGGCTCAAAAAGAAATAATTAAATTAAATTAGCAATACTTAAATAGTATGGTATAAAATATTATAAATACACCTTATGTTGCATGATAAGGGAATAAGAGCAGAAGGATAAAGATACACACACATATCTCACATATCTGTTTATGGCAAAATAAGGAGAAAATACACATGGCAATTACCATCTTTGTTTCTGTCATTGGTCACATGGTCATGGCTGGTGTTTACAACTACCTTTTCCCACTACCCATTCTGTATTCCCATTGCCTTCCGCAAAAACCTCAGCTTTATCTGGTAGGACGACCTCAACTTTTATTCCTGAAGGATCTCAGCCATTTGTAGCCCTGCCTGATCAGGTTGTAGTTTTCTATTGACATAAAACACAGGGCATGGTAATACTAAAAGATACCCTAAGGAATCTCCTGTGTTCTGGATACACTTGATATTATGAAATAGAATTTTAGATTATCATAAGTCATTTGTTTTGCCAAAATGATGAGTCAAAATATGAAAAAGTAAAAAACATTCATTCGCTTTTACTAGTACATCAAAATCTTGTTCAAGAGAGAAAGTTAAATTTTACCCTTGCATTAGTCTACTATTAATGTTAACCCCAATTTTTGATGAAATCTTATAGACGATTCTATCTGACCTTAACCAGTTTGACCATGAGGTAACATTTTCACAAACTTTTTATAACTCTTTAAAATTTTGCTAAAGAGCAGATTAGTGTCTTAAGAAAACCTTGTTGTACTTTTACTTGAATGCTCAATTTACAGAAAAATCATCTGTAATTTTCAATTTAGTCAGTATATTCACACATAGTTCCCTTTGCAAGATTAATTTTTTCAATTTTCCCCAATTTGCTTAACCTTCAGCTTTATTTTATTTAATTTAAGACAGTTCTTTATCCCTAAACAAAATGTACACTTCCATGCCTTCTTATAATCTTTTACTAAAACACATTTTACTGTTTTTACACACCTCGCATGTAAATCTATTTCAGTAGTTTCAATTACATGTCATAATGGTAATTCTTAGCAATTTTTAACTTGAATGTAAAACCTGGCAAATTGATTTAATTATGTGCTTGGTGTAGATAAAGTTTGACTCCTTCCAAACATATGGGGCATAGTTACATCCATATGTTCCCAGGTCTTACCAATTGTGAAGCAGGCAAGTTAACAGTTTTTAAAGGCCACAGAAACAATTCACAACCTTAAGACATTTAGCAAACTTAGTATTTGATCTACATAATTGAGACCACATCGTTACACCTTGAAGACATTTGTATTTTACCAATAATCCCTAAGACTGTTCTTATTTTTAAAGATTAAAGTTATGTAAAATAAGAGTCATTACAGCTTTTACTTTTCCTTTAAAAATATTTTATCCAAGTGCTTATCCTTTTTTAGGATAAGTAGAGCTCTTTTTTAAATTAATTTTAAAAGGTATACACATCACATACATGACCACACAGACAAACAGAAGATCCAGCAGCTCAGGGTGGAGCCCTTTAAGAATACGGCCAGGAAAGCATGTAGTTTCTAGAACCTAATAAGCAGGCATGGCTAGAAGACAGAAACAGATTTTGAGAGGGATTTATGTGCCTTTAATTCCACAGGTTCCATGACGAAAATAGAGATTTATCCCCAAATGGGATCTGTGGTGCCTTTTCTGTTTCTCCAAGGAGTTCCATGCCACCAGAACTCGTCCTAGGGCCTTTCATGCATCTGCCAAGAGTGGCAAAACAGAGTAGACAAACGTAATTCAGTCAACTGAGAAAAAACATTTTCCAGAAAAACAAGATCTAAGAGGGGGAAAAAAGGGCCTTTTAATATACCTATAACATGGACATCCACTGAGTACTCTTTAAGAAAATGCTTTTTCATCAATTAAAACTTTACAGAGAATATAAACAGTGGTCCTTATTATTATACCTTTTACCAGTTTGCACCACTACCTGTTCACAATCATGTTCAGGTTCTCCAGTTTCTTCTGGGAGAGAGTGGCTGGGTTCAGGCAAGGGAAGGTTCTTAACTGGACTGTAGATCCCTCTGGCAGCAAAGCTTGCTATTTGAGGGGGCGATTGTCTGTTAGCCAGAGATTCCCTTAAAGGACAGCAGGTCTGCTATACTTCATGGGATGCAAACAGTTAAATTATTCCCCATGGTTAACCTGGTGGCCTCCAGCACCAGCAAAGCTACCACTGCAACTGCTTGAAGGCAAGCTGGCCATCCTTTAGCCAACAAGTTAAGTTCTTCACTTAAGTAGCCCACTGGCTGTTGAGCTGAATCATGAGCCTTAGTTAAAACTCCCAGGGCCATTTCCTTCCTTTCTAATACATAGAGACTGAATGCTTTTCCTATGGAAATATTGAGGGCTGGTGCTTTAAGCAAGGTTTGTGGCAGAAAGCAAGGCTGGTTAAAGGCTTTTGAGTTTTGGGTTTCCAAGTTAGGGAGCAAGTTTCAGCTGCTTGTGTTTTTTATGGAGTGGCATAAAGGGTGAGCTATTTCACTGTACCCAGGTACCTACAGTCTGCAAAATTCTGCAATGCCTAATAATCCCCTCAACTGTTAAAGAAAATGGGCTTAATCCTTTGCTCACCTGGTGCTCTGGTCCCTCTTGATAAGACTAGGCCTACATACTTTACTGAAGTCTGATAGAACTGAGCCTTAGATTTTGAAACCCTATATCCTCTTGATGGCTAAGAAATTGAGGATAGCCTCAGTGCCTTCCTGAGACTTCCTCAGTTGGGGCACAGAGGACAGTGTCATTTACATACTGCAAAGTTTCAACTTGAGGGTGAGAAAAAGTTAGAAAGATCTTGGACAGGGCCTGTTTCAGCAAATTCCTTTCAATATCAGAAGCTGCCTGAGTAACAAACCTGTTTTTTATTGAATAAAAAGGTTGAGGCCAGGCACAGTGGCTCATGTCTGTAATCCCAACCCTTTGGAAGACTGAGGCAGGTGAATCACTTGAGGTCAGGAGTTCAAGACCATCCTGGCCAACATGGTGAAACCCCATCTCTACTAAAAATACAAAAATTAGCCAGGTATGGTGTCAAGTGCCTGTAATCTCAGCTACTTGGAAGGCTGAGGCAGGATAATGCCTTGAACCCAGGAGGCAGAGGCAGCAGTGAGCCAAGATCACACCACTGCACTCCAGCCAGAAGACTCCATCTCAAAAAAAAAAAAAAAAGGTTGAGGGATTTTCATCTAGTTTTTTATCTATCATGGAAAGCTTGGAATATTTAATAGGTTTGGCTCTAGTCCTTTTCAAGCCCTCCAATATACACATTTGAAAGAGTTTCCTTCTCCATTTTCTGATGCCATCATCCTGGTCTCATAAGGGTCCACCAAGGGCACTGCTACTTTCCTCATTTGATTCTGCTTTTATGGTACATTCTTCCAGGACAGTTTAAATACTTGAGTTAAATCCTGGAAAGCCTCTGTGAGTGAAGTTGAGGCTTGCCCAGAGCGAACTTCAGGGTCTGAGGGTTAAAGGAGATCCACATTGCACTTGAGGGGAGTGCAGGCTTGAAGATTATCCATCTAGAAAAGAGACAAGGAAAGAGGCGTCCCTCTGTCTCCTCCTTCTTTTTGGAGTGACCCAGGGTGGAGAGTAAAGCCAAAAGGGCATCCCCCTTCAACCATTTTCTCCCATATCTGGGTCCCAGTGACCATGATAGGCACTGCCCCGTGGATGCAAGCATGACCTTCATCCATGGATGTGGAGGAGCTAGTCAGCAGAATTAGTCATGCTCACCTACATGAAGCCCCAGCCCTTTGCTCTGTTGGTTTCCTAGACTCACTTGGCCCATAAGGCTCCCAGGGTACCCTAGAGGTCCAGGAGAGGTTGTATTTGGGTGAGACCCTTTAAAGGAGGAAGTGTTTCAATACTATCCCTGGCTTCCCTTGCAGTGCTCCTAGCAAAACATTGAAATCCCAGAGAATGGGAACAATTGACTTCCAAACATAGAATCCCTTTTTTGTTTAAATGCTAACAGAGTTGGATGTAGGACAGGTGTCTCAAAAGAATATATGAACTGAATAGCTGTCCTCTCAACTCTTATAGGTGGAGTTTTGCTGTTTATAGATGGGGCATGGAGCCTGGTCCCTAATAGAGGGATGTAGGAGGGAGAAAAATGGGGGAACTAGAGGTTTTGGACAAAGGGCCAACAGGGCCCCCACAGAGGAAAAAAATATGCAATCCCAATAGGTGGCACTGTAGGATCTGAAATATTAGGTATGGCCTCTGACTCCAAATTCTTCGCAGGCAGAAGTTAGAAAGAGAGGTTTGGGGTTTAATAGGCTGTCCCCATAATATGCCTTCCAGCAGAAGAAAATTAACTTGTCTCATAAAGGAACTGTTTAAATTCACTGGGCAGTGCTGAGCTTTTACATGGAGGGAAGAAACAACCCAAATGGAGAGGGAAGATATTCACTTGGTGTATTAATCTGTTCTCATGCTGCTAATACATACTTGAGACTGAGTAATTTAAAAAAGGAAAGAGGGTTAATGGACTCACAGTTCAACATAGCTGGGAAGGCCTCATAATTATGGTGGAAGAGAGAGCATGTGCAGGGGAACGCCCCTTTATAAAACCATCAGATCTCATGAGACTTATTCACTATCATGAGAACAGCATGGGGAAAAACCCACCCTCTTGATTCAATTACCTCCCACTGGGTCCCTCCCACAACATGTGGGAATTATGGGAGCTACAGTTCAAGATGAGATTTGGGTGGGGACACAGCCAAACCGTATCGTTCTTCCCCTGACCCCTTCCAAATATAATGTCCTCACATTTCAAAACCAACCATGCCTTCTCAACAGTCCCCCAAAGTCTTTACTCATTTCAGCATTAACTCAAAAGTCCACAGTCCAAAGTCTCATCTGAGACAAGGCAAGTCCCTTCCACCTATGAGTCTGTAAAATCAAAGCAAGTTAGTTACTTCCTAAATACAACAGGGGTACAGGCATTGGGTAAATACATTCATTCCAAATGGGAGAAATTGGTCCAAACGGAGGGGCTACAGGCCCCATGCAAGTCCAAAACCCAGCAAGGTAGTCAAATCTTCAAGCTACAAAATGATCTCCTTTGGCTCCATGTTTCACATCCAGGGTGTGCTGACACAAGAGGTGGGCTCTCAGGCCCTTGGGCAGCTCCACCAATGTGGCTTTGAAGGGTACAGCTTCCCTCCTGGTTGCTTTAATGGGCTGTCATAAACATATGAATTCATTTCTATATTTGTTTTTGAAATTAGTGTATTGTTTAACACACATGCATCGAGGATTGATTGAGATTGTATTGAATCTATAGATCAATTGGAAAAGGATTAACATTATTACTATAGTGAGTCTTTCAAGACCTGAACATAATATATGCCTTCTTTACATAGGTCTTCCTTAAGTTCTCTCAGTAACTTTTTACATATTTCAGTGTAGATGTCTTACACATCTTTTGTTAGATTTATTTTATTAATAATTATTGCCTGTATGAATCGTTTTATTAGGAACTGCCAAATGGTGATTTTCTAATTCTGCCATTTATTATGCATTCATTAGCTAGAATTATCCTAAAAATAAAAACTCTCCCTCATTCTCTAAGACTATTTCATTTTCCAGATATACAGTTCATACAAAAAAGGCAAGATAAATGCTGAATTCTTTCCTTTTAATTACTTTTTTTTCCTTTTTTTTGCAGACATCAACCATGAGAAGATTAATTACTAATTTTTAAACAAATAATTTGGTGCCCCAGCAATCTCCAAAACTGACTAGTTTTATTTATCTTTCTCTTTTGAACTATAAATTAATGATTTTATATATTCAATATGTTTTTATAAGTTGTTGGCATTATGTTGGGTTTTCAAATTGTCCCATCTTTAGACAGAATGTCCCTTCAAGCTATCTCCTGTTTTCTCTTGACAAACTCTTTTTTTTACCTAGTTAGACAAATTCCTTTTTTTCCCCAAGTTAGAGCCCAAGAAAAGGGCTTGTATGTAGGTAGTGCATTTGGGAAGGTGATTCCACAGAGCAGGAGTGAATGCCATGGGAAATGCTAGGAAGCGGGGACATGTTGGCCACTGGGAGACTTTATTTTTTTCTGACTAGTACTTTTTGAGGAGCATTTTAAAACATGTCTCAGAATTATCCACCTAAAGGCACAGAGGTGAAGCATTTATACACTGGCTACTACTCCTCACTGATCAAGAGTAGCTTCCTGGGTATTTATTCTACCCGAATTCCCAGTTGCACATGCATGCCCATTAGGTGGGTTCCTACCAAGTTTCTACACCTCGCAAAGAGTCAGATATGCCCCAGGGTAGAAAACAGGGTGGAAATCAGTAGCACAATCAGACAGGAAGCATTATCTGTTTATCCCTGTACAAAGCCTGTCAAAGCTTGCATGAACAATTGACTACAACTGTGACCGAAATAAGAGGTGAGGCTGGGAGGATATTGAAATGTTGCACAAGAAGTGTCCAGTGCTGTTCACTCTGAGACATTCACATATCTTATAAGTCTAGTCCATCACAGAACCTCCTCCAACAGTGGTCAGCCACAGTTTCTGCAAGGATCCCACGTAAGTGGATAAGTGGAACAAATTACAGTTCCCATTGCTCAGCAGCTCTAAAGGTTATGATTGGGATAGTCATGACACAACACCTTCATCCTCATTTCAGCCTGCAGCATACTTCTGAAAAGAAGTTAATCTCTTCTGAGGGTTTTCTTTTTTTTTTACCTTTGAGTGTACATGTGATTGCTATATTGTAAATACCAGTTTCTGAAGACTGTTTCTGTAAGCAGAATAATGCAACACAAAGTGAAAAGGTGTTCCTCTTATTCCAGCAGTATCTTGCCTTCAAAGAATAGTCCATTACATCTTGCCTGATTTTGAAGGCTGTGTTATTGGATGGAAAGCTTAACTAGGTAGTAATCTCCAAATGTTCTTTATAACTACTCTGCATATTATAAGCAAAATTGGTTTTTTTTTATCTTTTTCTGTTGAGCACTTTATGCTTTTTAGGCAACTGCATTTGAGAATATAGTTTAGAAATTCTTTCGCTGTTAATGCCATGTTAAAACTGATAGAGGATAATGAAAATGAGTGTACATTATTTTGTATTTACCTTACTGTCTTGTGGTGCATGTAAGCAAAACATTAGAAATATATTGTCTTTTCATAATAATACTCTTTGACCTCATTTAAAGTGACCTGCCATGGGGTCTCAATGATCAAGTTTATGTTTATTTTAGTGTGTTTTATTCTAATACCTAAGGAATTCAGGCAACTTTGTTTCTATCATCAATAGTCTCAGAAAATAATGTGCTTTATTTATATTACTGCCTCTTTTCAATATTTAAGAGAATAATTGTCTTCTGATTTCTACTGAGCCTATTAACAATCACTAAAAACCTAAAAAAGTGAGTAATTTTTTCCTTCTGTTAGAGTATTTGGATAGCCCATTCAAGATAATGGTAGTGTGAAAATGAATCACCCAAGCTTTTCTACCGTATATAAATTTTGAATAATTAATGTCCACTGCCAAAAATTTCAAACGTTGTCTTAAAGCAGCCACTACTGTTTGCATTAATCCCGTATATTCAGTGGATGTGAAGTCATAATTTGGCATTGTATTAGAAGTTGTGTTAGTCACTGGTCTTGCTCTTTGAACATTACTTTAATTTGTAAAATGAGGGAATTGGTTTGTTATGATGGGAAATATGTCAACTTTCAGGGTCCTGAGAAAGTTGCTTCATTCATGGCAGTGTTTGGAATAACTAATGTCTTTTCAGGGATTTGGTGTCATGGCTTTTTGTTTGTTATTTTGTAGCTTTTGTTTTTTGTTTGCTGTTGTTATTGTTGTTAAGACAGAGTCTCACTCTGTTGTCCAGGCTGGAGTGCAGTGGCACGATCTTGAGTTGCTGGGATTACAGGCACCCGCCACAGTGCCTGGCTAATTTTTGCACTTTTACTAGAGACAGAGTTTCACCATCTTGGCCAGGCTGGTCTTGAACTCCTGACCTTGTGATCCACCCACCTTGGCATCCCAAAGTGCTGGGATTACAGGTGTGGGCCACTGCACTGGCTTGGTGTCATGTTTTGGAGTTAATGTTTAGTGCTTACATAATTTTAAATTATTACATAATTTTTACCGGTATACATTTATAGATACTAGAGTTTGGATTCTCACCAAACAAGTAGAATGGTATTCTCTCTTTAATATGTTATTGCCTGTAATGGCCAAGTAGATATACCTTAAAGTAATATGAAAGGTTTTATATGTATATTAAAATGTGTGTGTGTACTTTTAAATTTGTAAAGGTTATCTGGAATTTTTACTGTGTTAACTTCAGAAGTATATGGGCATTATGACTTTTTTACTATACAATAAACATTATTACAATCATAAATGTTGACATACAGATGTTCCTTGACTTATCATAGGGCTATATTCCAAAATACCCATGGTAAATTGAAAATATCATAAGTTTAAAATGCATTTAATACACCTAACCTACCGAATATCCTAGCTTAGCCTCGCCTACCTTAAATATACTCAAAATGCTTAATGTTGGCCTATAGCTGGGCAAAATCATCTAATACAAAACTTTTTTTATAATAAAGTGTTTAATATCTCAAAAAAAAAAGAAAAGAAAAAGAAGTTAATCTCTTCCCTGCCTTGTTCCTGTCAAGTGTTGTTCCCATGAAAACCAAGGGGCGAGACACAGTTGTTCACACCTGTAATCCCAGCACTTTGGGAGGCTGTGGCAGGTGGATCACTTGAGGCCAGGAGTTCCACATTTCTTGAAAAGACTCATAGATTTGATAAATAAATTCAGTAAAGTCTCATCTTATAAAATCAATGTGCACAATTAGTAACACTGTTATAACAGCAATGATGACCAAGCTGAAAATCAAGTCAAGAAATCAATCTCATTGAAAAGTAAAAATAAAATACTTAGGAATATACTTAACCAAAGACGTGAAAGGTCTCTACAGGATGAACTACAAAACACAGATGAAAGAAATCATAGATGACACAAACAAATGGAAAAACAGCTCATGTTCATGGATTAGAAGAATCAAGATTGTGAAAATAACCATACTGCCCAAAGCAATGCACAGATTAAATGTGATTCTTATTAAATTAAAAATGTCATTTTTCACAGAATTAAATAAAACAATCCTAAAATGTATATGGACCCCAAAAGAGAACCCAAATAGCCAAGCCAATCCTAAGCAAAAAGAACAAGGCTGGAAGCATCACATTACTCAACTTCAAATTATACTACAAGGCTATGGTAACCAAAACAGCATGGTATTGATATAAAAGTAGACACATAGACCAATGGAACAGAATGTAGAACCCAGAAATAAAGCCAAATACCTACAACCAACTAATCTTTGACAAAGCAGACAAAAACATGCACTGGGGAAACACCACAACATATCCTTCAATAATGGTGCTAAGAAAATTGGATAGCCACATGCAGAAGAATGAAACCGGTCCTATCTCATAACATATACAAAAATTAACTCAAAATGTATTAAAAACTTAAATATAAGATCTGAAGCTATAAAAACTCTAGAAGAAAACCTAAGGAAAAAAATCATCTGGACATTGGCTTAGGTAAATAATTTATAACTAAGACCCAAAAGCAAATTCAACAAAAATAAAACAAATAAATGGGACTTAATTAAACTAAAAGGCTTTCACACAGCAGAAGAAATAACAGTAAATAGATAATTTACAGAAAGGGAGAAAATATTCACATACTACATATCTGACAAAAGACTAATATCAAGAATCTATCTACAAGGAACTCAAACAAATAAGCAAGAAAAAAAAATCCCATTTAAAGGAGAGCAAACAATATGGATAGACATTTCTTAAAAGAAGATACACAAATAGCCAAGAAACATATGTCAAAATGCTCAACATCTCTAATCATTAGGAAAATGCAACTTAAAACCATGAAATACCACCTTACCCTCATCACAATGCCATTTTTGTTTTCTTTATTTTTAAAAAAATACAAGTGGGCCTTGCTATGTTGCCCAGGCTGGTCTCCAACTCCTGGGTTCAGACAATCCTCTCTCCTCAGTCTCTCAAAGTGCTGGGATTACAAGACACAATGGCCATTTTTTAAAAGTCAAAAAAACTATAGATGTTGGTACAGATGCAGTGAAAAGGAAACACTTATACACTGTTGGTGAGAATGTAAGTTAGTACAACCACGATGAGAAACAGTATGGAGATTTCTCAAAGAAGCAAAGGTAAATCTACCATTTAATTCAATAATACTACTACTAGGTATCTACCCAAAAGAAAATAAGCCGTTGTATTAAAAAGACACCTGCATTCACATGTTTATCATAGCATAATTCACAATTGCAAAAATATGAAATCAACCTAAGTGCCCATCAACAGATGAATGGACAAAGAAAATGTGGTATATGTATACCATGGAATACTACTCAGCCACAAAAAACAATGAAGTAAGTCTTTTGCAGCAACTTGGATGGAACTGGAGGCTATTATCCTAAGTGAAGTAACTCAAGAACAGAAAACCAAATACTCCATGCTCTCACTTATAAGAGAGAGCTAAGCTATGGGTATACAAGAGCATACAGAGTATTATAATAATATTAGAAACTCAGAAGAGGGAAGAGAGTGAGGGATTTTAAAAAATCACCCATTGGGTGCACACTATTCAAGTTATGGGTACAGTAAAAGCTGAGACTTTACCACTATACAGTTTATCCATATAACCAAAACTACTTGTACCCTTAAAGCGATTGAAATAAAAATATTTTTTAAAAAACTGAGTCATGAAGAAATAGAAAATCTAGATAGACCTATCACTAGTAAGATTAAATCACTAATCAAAAACCTCCCAATAGAGAAAAGACCTGAATCTAATGGCTTCATTGGTGAATTCTACCAAAGTGGTAAAGAACACCTTTATCAAACTCTTCCAAAAAATTTGAAAAGGAGGGAACACTTTCTACCTTATTCTATAAGGCCAGTATTGCCCTGATACCAAAGCCAAAGACACTGCAGGAAAAAAAACTACAGGCCAATCTCCCTCATAAGCATTGATGAAAAATACTAGCACATCAAATTCAATAGCATATTAAAAGGACTATGTATTATGACCAAGTGGGATTTATTCCTGGAATTCAAAGATGTTTCAATATGAAAATTGATCAATGTAATACATCACATTAACAGCATGAAAGAAAAAAAAAACCCATATGATAATCTCAATTGATATAGAAAAAGCATTTGACAAAACATAACACCTTTTCATGATAAGAACATTCAACATAATAAACATCATATTTGAAAAATCCACAACATCATAGTCAATGGTGAAAGACTAAAATATTTTTCTCTACAATCAGCAACAAGACAAGGATGCTTTTTCTACTTCTAATCAACATAATAATGGAATAATATTTTTCTACCAGAGCAATTAGCAAGAAAAAGAAATCAAAGGCATCCAAATTGGAAAAGATATAAAACAATCTCTGTTCAAAGATGACGTGATCTTATAAGTAGAAAACCTTAAACTATTCCATACCGAAAAAAAAGCTTTTAGAATTAACAAAAAAAAAAAAACTGATCTTGTTACCAAAAACCAGAGGTTCTATCTAGGTCCCATCACTTCCCACGCACAGAAAGCCAATCACTGAGATAATGAGTACTGTCAAGGAAAAATATTTTATTTGGGTGCTGGAGTTGAGCAAAATAGAAGATCAGTCTCAAATCTGTCTCTCAACTGACTAAAATTAAGAGTTTATATAGCAGAGAAGAACAGTAACTGTGTGTAGGGAAACAGGAATTAAGGAGGAGTAAGCAAGAGGAGTTGGTCAATAGTTACACAATCATATACTGGTGAGGAGTCTGGCAACTATTGTCCAGAGGTGGTGAATCTGGTAAGTTTTAGTTCCTTGATACTATCTGGGAGGCGTGATGGTTGGTTTCCTGAGAAAGAAACTCAGATAAGACAAATGTAAGTTTCTTAAGTTTTAAGACTGGGAGGGTCAGTATCTATGTTTATTCAGAAAAAAAAAACCCATAAACATTAATTCTATGGAAAAATGGGGCCAGTTTCAAGTTTAGCAAAGTAGCAGGTTACAAAAACCAACACTCAAAAATCAGTTGCATTTATTTTCACTAATAATGAACACTCTGAAACAAAATTAAGAAAACAATTCCATTTACAATAGCATGGAAAATAATAAAATACTTAGAAATGAACTTAACCAAGGAGGTGAAATACTTGTACACTGAAAACCATAAAGCATTGCTGAAATAAGAAAGATATAAATAACTGAAAATATATTCTGTGTTCATGGACTGAAAGACTTAATAGCATTAAGATGTCAATACTGCCCAGAGCAATCTACAGTCAATACAATCCCTAGCAAAATTCCAATGAAACATTTTGCAGAAATGAAAAAGTATGTCCTAAAATTCATATGGAATCTTAAGAAATCCCAAATAACCAAAACAACCTTGAAAAAGAAGACCAAATTTACAGAACTCACACTTTATGATTTCAAATTTTATTACAAAGCCACAATAATAAGAACAGTGTGATACTGACATAAAGACAGACAATATAGATCAATGGAATACAAAAGAGAGCCAGAAATAAACCCTCTCATATATAGTCAAATAATTTTCAGCAAGGGTGTCAGAACCATTCAATAGGGAAAGGACAGTCTTTTCAGCAAATGGTGCTGGGAAAGCTGTATATCCACATACAAAGGAATAAAACTGGCTCCCAAATGATAAATTTCTTAGAAGTAAACATAGGGGGAGTCTTTATGCCATTGGATTTCACAATGATTTCTTGGATATGATACCAAAAGCACAGAAACAAAAATAAAAATGGCAATTTCAACTTCATAAAAATTAAAACTTCGTTTGCATGAAAGGACACAATCAACAGAGTAAAAGAGCTACACATATCATGTGAGAAAATATTTTCAAATTACATAATCTGATAAGGGATTACTATCAGTATATATAGAGAACACATAAAACTTGACAACAACAACAAAAAAAAAACTAAAATACCCAATTCAAAAATGGGCAAAGGACTTGAATAGACATTTCTCCAAAGAAGATATATAAATGGCCAATAATCCCGTGAAAAGATGTTCAACATCACTAATCAACAGGGAAATGCACATCAAAATTACAATAAGATAACACTTCATACCCATTAGGACTGCTATTATCTAATAAAGAGAAAACAACAAATGCTGGAGTGGCTATGGAGAAACTGGAATTGTTGTGTACTACTTGTGGGAAAGTAAAATGGTGCAGCTGCTGAAAACAGTATGATAGTTCCTCAAAAACCTAAACTTAGAATTACCATTTGAACAAGCAACTCCGCTTCTGGGTATATACACAAAAAATGAAAGCAAGGACCCAAACAGATACTTCTATATCAATTTTCATAGCAGCATTATTCACAATAACTAAAATATAAAAACAATCTGAATGTCCATCAAGTGATGAACAGATAAACAAAACACATATATGTTCATACACACAATGGAATATTATTCTGCCTTCAAAAGGAATGATATTCTGATACATGACACAACATGGATGAACTTGAAGGCATTATGCTAAGTAAAATAAGTCAGACACAAAAAGACAAGTATTGTATGATTCCACTTCCATGAGGTACCTCTAGAAGTCAAATTCATAGACTAAGAAAGAACAGTGGTTACCAGAGGCTGGGAGGAGGGAGGAATGTGGAGTTACTGTTGAATGGGTACAGTGTGAGATGATGAAAAAGTTCTGGAGATGGATAGTGATAATGGTTACACAACTACGTAAATATACTTAATGTGTTACAACTACGTAAATATACTTAGTGTGCAATTAAAAATCGATAAAATGGTAAATTTTATGTTACATTTATTTTACCACATTTTAGAAAGAAAGAAAGGCATTCTATAGCTCAGTGTGGACCCTGCTCAGCAACCTGTCCTTGCTACCTGCCTGGCTCTGTATCCTGAGTTTCTTTCCTTCCCTTCTTCCTTCCTTTCTTCCTTTCCTTCCTACTTTTTTTCTTTCCCTCTTTCTTTTTTTGTGACAGGGTCTCACTCTCTCTCCTAGGCTGGAGTGCAGTGACACCATCATAGCTCACTGCAGCCTCAAACTTCTGGGCTCAAAGATCCTCCTGCCTCAGCCTCTCAAGTAGTTAGCATTACAAGTGTGTATACAATGCTCCAATAATTTTTAAATTTTTTATAAAAATGGGGTCTTGTTGTGTTGTCCAGGCTAGTCTCAAACTCCTGGCCTCAAGCAATCCTCCCAACTTGACCTCCCAAAATGCTGTGATTACAGGTGTGAGCCACTGTGTGGCCTGTATCTTGAATTTTCACCTCTTACCTGCTTGCCCCTGTATCTTCAATTTTCAGTCATTTCTGGATAGTCTCAAGTTCTGATGGAGGATAAACCACCAGCCCCACAATGATAACTACCACGTACTGCTGAGACCCTAGAAGCTGAGATTCAAAAGAGATTAACTGACTTCTTTCAAATCACATAGATTCAAGCAGAAAGAGGATCCAAAACCAGCACCTGCCAGGACCCAGTGTGCACCCTGAAGCCCTGAAGCAACCAGCAGAATTTTATCAGAGCAATCGCTTTGTACCAACCTGCCAAGTTCCTACTGCTGGAGGCACTGGACTCTGAAACCACATAGAAAGAGATTGAGCTTAAGGTGCCATCTTTACAGGACAAGGCTAGCACCTTCGCATCATTTCATCAAGATTGGGCAAAGGGCCTGGTCTCTTTGAAACTGGCACTTAGGGTATGATGATAGACCTTCTGCCTCTAGTAAGAATTGACTTAATAGAAGGCAGGATTTCCTGAGAGACTTAGAGTTTTGGAGGACTGTTATAGAATAGAAAGAAAGAAGGAATTGTTCCAGATCAGCAAGGAAGATTTACCATAAAAAGTTTGGCACAAGGGACATCCTTGGAGAAAAGTGACCTGGTGTAAAAGGAAAGGTGAGAATAGGAAAGAGGCTCAGACTCGAAATTTGATGAGTGACAACAGCACCCAGTGAAAAGAGCAGAGAGAAAGTCAAGGAAGATAATGGGCTTGGGGAGGAGACTTGCATTTAGGGAAGAGTGAAAGGCACGAAGGTAGGAGGGGCCTCAGTGAAGGGTAAGAGTTTCGGCGCAGGTAGAGGGGAGGCTCTGAAAGAGGAGTCACGGAGGCCCCATAAATGATCTAGTTACCATTTGTTCAGATGGGCCTAAATACTATCCAGCTTCTGCAGTGCTCCAGGCCCCCCAACGTTCGAATCTCCCAGGTGCGATACCACCCAGGCGGGTTCTTCTAACTACAGGTCTGTGGGCAATGCAAGCACAAGGGTAGCAAGGCCAGCCAACTGCAACTTTTTAACTTTATCAATGCATCATAACAATTTTCCTGGTCAATAAATTTAAATCTAATTCATCCTTTTTCAATGTAATACACTGCAGAAATATAATATATTATAGAAAAGCCATGCTATATTTAACTATTCCCATGGTGACAGACATTTGCTATCTTGCACAATGCTGCAATAAGAATCTTTAATTATTCTTTTTTTTTTTTTTTTTTTTAGAGACAGTTTCTCCATGTTGGCCAGGATGGTTTCAAACTTGTGACCTTGTGATCCATCCGCCTTGGCCTTCCAAAGTGCTGGGATTACAGGCGTAAGCCACTGTGCCTGGCCAATTATTCTTATCTACTAACTCTGTACAGTGGAGTTCCTAAACTGATTATTAGGCAAAATGAATGGTATATTGAGATTTTTCTTTAACCCATCTTTAATTTTTGTTTGTTTGTCATGTAAAACAGAAAGGGAGATTTTCTGCATTAGTTAGGATATGGATTTAGCTATATGTAACAAAAATCTCAAGTATCTGTGATGTACATAGATATAATTTTGCTTATCTTTCACCTAACAATCTGGAGGTGGTAATCCAGGTGGACACTAGTGGGCACGAGTTTAGTAGTCTACACTAATAGGAGACCAGTGTGAAACTATCCCAAGAATCTAGCCTTTTTTCACCCTCTTGCCCTAACATTGGTCTGAGACAACGCATTACTATCTTCCAGGCAGCAGGAGAGGGGAAAGGGAGAAGACGGGTACACTGTTTTTTTTTTCAGGACACCCCCTAGAAGCTGCCTGTATCACTTCCACTCACAGCCCCTTGGCCTGAACTTAGTCATATAATTCCACCTAGGTAAAAGGAAGGCTGGTATGTTAGTCCATTCTGACACTACTATAAAGAACTAACTGAGAATGGGTAATTTATAAAGAAAAGAGGTTTGATCAACTCACCGTTCCACAGGCTATATGGGAGGCATGGCTGGGGAGGCCTCAGGAAACTTACAATAAGGGTAGAAGGGCAAGAGGGAAGCAAGTACATCTTCACATGATGGCAGGAGAGAAAGAGAGTGAAGGGGGAAGTGCTACACACTTTTAAACAACCAGGTCTCATGAGAGCTCATTTACTATCACAAGAGCAGCAAAGGGGAAATTTGCCCCCATGATCCAATCACCCCCAACCAGGCCCCTCCTGCAACACTGTGGATTACAATTCAATATGAGATTTGGGTGAGGACACAGAGCAAACCATATTATTCCACCCCAGCCCCTCCCAAATCTCATGTCCTTCTCACAGTTCAGAGTCAATCATGCCTTCGCAACCACCCCCCCAAGTCCAAAGTCTTATCTGAGACAAGGCAAATCCCTTCCACCTATGAGCTTGTAAAATCAAAAATGAGTTCGTTACTTCCAAGATACAATGGGGATACAGGCATTGGGTAAGTGCTCCTGTTCCAAAAGGAAGAAATTGGCCAAAACAAAGGAGCTACAGGCCCCATGCAAGTCCAAAACCTAGCAGAACAGTCATTAAATCTTAGAGCTCCAAAATAATCTCCTTTGACTCCATGTCTCACATCCAGGGCACACTAATACAAGGGGTGGGCTCCCAAGGCCTTGGGCAGCTATGCTCATGTGACTCTGCAGGGCTCAGCTCCCATAGCTACTCTCAAGAGCTGGCAGTGAGTAGTCCTGCAGCTTTTCCAGACACACAATGCAAGCTGTCAGTGAATCTACCATTCTGGGATCTGGAGGACAGTGGCCCTCTTCTCACAGCCTCACTAGGCAGTGCCCCAGTGAGGACTCTGTGTGGGGGCTCCAACCCTACATTTTCCCTTTGCACTGCTCTCATAGAGGTTCTCCATGAAGACTGCTCCTGCAGCAGACTTCTGCCTGGATATCCAGGCATTTCCATACATCCTCTGAAATCTAGGCAGAGGCTCTCAAACCTCAGCTCTTGCCTTCTGTGTACCTGCAAGCTCAATTAGAAATAAAATGGGAGATATTACAACTGATACCACAGAAATACAAAAGATCATTTAAGGTTACTACGAATACCTTTACATACACAAAGTAGAAAATCGAGTGGAGATGGATAAATTACTGGAAATATACTACCCTCCTAGGTTAAATCAGGAAGAAATACGAACTCTGAACAGACCAATTACAAGTAGCAAGATTGAAATGGTAATTTAAAAATTGCCAGCCAGGCACAGTATCTCACGCCTGTAATCCCAGCTACTCAGGAGGCTGAAGCAGGAGAATCCCTTGAGCCAGGAAAGTGGATGTTGCAGCGAGCCAAGGTCGTGCCACTGCACTACAGCCTGGGCAACAAAAGCAAAACTTCATCTCAAATAATAATAATAATTACCAACAAAGCTGGGGGTGGTGGCTCATGCCTGTAATCCAAGCACTTTGGGAGGCTGAGGCAGGTGGATCACGAGATCAGGAGTTTGAGACCAGCCTGGCCAACATGGTGAAATACCATCTATACTAAAAATAAAAATAAAAAAATAGGGAGGATCCAAGATGGCCGCTTAGGAGGAAGTCGGGATTGCAGCTCCGAGAGAAGGCGCAGAGGGTGAGTGGACGCCGCATTTCCAGACGGATTTTTACTGCCCACAGACCAGGAGATTCACAAGAGGAGAAGCCCCAGGGGTCGCCAGCACCGCTGGTTTGAGCGGCGTGGCCACTCAGCCTACGCCCTGGGGCGGGGGGCAGTGGCTTCTTATGCAGAGCGAGAGAGACAGAGTTCCCTCTGAGCCAGCAAGGGGAGCTGAAGCAGGGAGCCAAGCCAGGAGACCCCGGGCAAGGGAGCGCCACGAATCTCAGAGCCGCTGCTTCGGCTGACGCAGCGGCACACAGGGCAGCGGATTTTAACTGCCCACAGACCAGGAGATTCACAGGCGGAGAAGCTCCACGGGTTCCCAGCCCCGCTGGTTGGACCAGAGCAGCCGCTCGGCCTGCACCGGGGGCGGGGAGCAGCGGCTCCTTGAGCAAAGTGAATGAGACTGTGTCCCCTCTGGGCCAGCAAGGGGAGCTGTGGCAAGGAGGCAAGCCAAGAGATTACCAGGCAAAGAGGGCCCCTCTGGAAACACGGCTGAACCCGGGATGGTCCAGCTCTGTGGGGGAGGGGCGTCCTCCATCGGGAAACACCCTGCAGTTCCCGGGGCAATTTTCCATAACCAAGACAACCCACCACTACAGAGACTCCGTCACTACAGGGGCAGGCCAGCATAGTGGAAGCAGTTCTAACTACACCCACAGGACTGCAGGGAAGCTCACACGGAAGCTGGGCGGAGCCCAAAACAGCTCAGCGAAGCCTCTGCAGGCTGAGTGTGACTAGACTGCCACCTTGTGGGCAGGGAAAACGGTAGCAACACAACTGAAAAGCATAAAGCGCTAACCCCCTGGACCAGAACACCTGGGGAGAAGAAAAGGGGGTTTATGAGTTCAGCTGCTGCAGACTTAAAATTACCAAAATCAGAAAGACAGCAACTACAAAGTCAATAGGCGGATAAATCCACAAAGATGGGAAGAAACCAGCGCAAAAAGGATGAAAACACCCAAAACCAGAACACCTCTCCCCCTACAAGGCAGCATAACTCCTCACCAGCACGGGAACAAGACTGGACGGAGAATGAGTGTGATGAAATGACAGAATCAGCTTTCAGAAAATGGATAATAAGAAACTTCTGTGAGCTAAAAGAACATGTTCTAACCCAAAGCAAAGAAACTAAGAACCTTGAAAAAAGACTTGATGAAATGCTAACGAGAATGGACAACTTAAAGAGGAATATGAGTGAATTGATGGAGCTGAAAAACACAACACGAGAACTTCGCGAAGCATGCACAAGTTTCAACAGCAGAATTGACCAAACAGAAGAAAGGATATCAGAAGTCGAAGATCAACTCAATGAAATAAAATGAGAAGGGAAGATTAGAGAAAACAAGGTAAAAAGGAATGAACAGAGTCAACAAGAAATATGGGACTACGTGAAAAGACCTAATCTACATTTGATAGGTGTACCTGAATGTGATGAAGAGAATGCATCCAAGCTGGAAAATACTCTTCAGGATATTATCCAGGAAAACTTCCCCAACCTAGCAAGGCAGGCCAATATTCAAGTCCAGGAAATACAGAGAACACCACAAAGATATTCCTCTAGAAGAGCAACCCCAAGGCACATAATCATCATATTCACCAGGGTTGAAATGAAGGAGAAAATACTAAGGGCAGTCAGAGAGAAAGGTCGGGTTACCCACAAAGGGAAACCCATCAGACTCACAGCAGATCTCTCAGCAGAAACCCTACAGGCCAGAAGAGAGTGGGGGCCGATATTCAACATCCTTAAAGAAAAGAACTTTCAACCCAGAATTTCATATCCAGCCAAACTAAGCTTCATAAGTGAAGGAAAAATAAAATCCTTTGTGAACAAGCAAGTACTCACAGATTTCATCACCACCAGACCAGCTTTACAAGAGCTCCTGAAGGAGACACTACACATAGAAAAAAACAACCAGCACCAGCCACTCCAAAAACGCATGAAATGGTAAAGAGCAGCAACACAATGAAGAATCTGCATCAACCAATGGGCAAAACAGCCAGCTAGCATCAAAATGACAGGAGCAAACTCACACATAACAATATTAACCCTAAATGTAAATGGACTAAATGCCCCAATCAAAAGACACAGACTGGCAAATTGGATAAAAAGCCAAAACCCATCAGTGTGCTGTATCCAGGAAACCCACCTCACATGCAAGGATACACAAAGGCTCAAAATAAAGGGATGGAGGAAGATTTACCAAGCAAATGGAGAGCAAAAAAAAAGCAGGAGTTGCAATTCTCATCTCAGATAAAATAGACTTTGAAGCAACAAAGATCAAAAGAGACAAAGAAGGACATTACATAATGGTAAAAGGATCAATGCAACAAGAAGAGCTAACGATCCTAAATATATATGCACCTAACACAGGAGCACCCAGATACATAAGGCAAGTTCTTAAAGACTTGAAAAGAGACTTAGACTCCTACACATTAATAGTGGGAGACTTCAACACACCATTGTCAATATTAGACAGATCAACGAGACAGAAAATTAATAAGGATATCCAGGACTTGAACTCAGACCTGGAACAAGCAAACCTAATAGACATTTACAGAACTCTCCAGCCCAAATCCACAGTATATACATTCTTCTCAGCACCACATCACACCTACTCTAAAATTGACCACATAATTGGAAGTAAATCACTCCTCAGCAAATGCAAAAGAACGGAAACCATAACAAACAGTCTCTCAGACCACAGTGCAATCAAGTTAGAACTCAGAATTCAGAAGCCAACCCAGAACCGCACAGCCTCATGGAAATTGAACAACTTTCTCCTGAATGTTGACTGGATAAACACTGAAATGAAGGCAGAAATAAAGATGTTCTTCGAAACCAACGAGAACGAAGACACCACATACCAGAATCTCTGGGACACATTTAAAGCAGTCTCTAGAGGAAAATATATAGCAATAAGTGCCCACATGAGAAGAAAGGGGAGAACTAAAATTGACACCCTATCATCAAAATTGAAAGAGCTAGAGGAGCAAGATCAAAAAAACTCAAAACCTAGCAGAAGACAAGAAATAACTAAGATCAAAGCAGAATTGAAGGAGATAGAGACACGAAAAACCCTACAAAAAATCAATAAATCCAGGAGCTGGTTTTTTGAAAAGATCAACAAAACAGACAGACCACTAGCCAAACTAATAAAAAAGAAAAGAGAGAATAACCAAATAGATGCAATAAAAAATGATAAAGGGGATATCACCACAGATGCCACAGAAATTCAAACCATCATCAGAGATTATTACAAACAACTCTATGCACATAAATTAGAAAACCTGGAAGAAATGGATAAATTCCTGGACAGTAGCCTCCTCCCATGCCTAAACCAGGAAGAAGTCGAAACCCTGAATAGACCAATAACAAGGTCTGAAGTCGAGGCAGCAATTAAGAGCCTACCACCCAAAAAAAGCCCAGGCCCAGATGGTTTCACAGCCAAATTCTACCAGACATACAAAGAGGAACTGGTACCATTCCTACTGAAACTATTCCAAATAATCCAAAAAGAGGGAATCCTTCCCAAATCATTTTATGAGACCAACATCATCCTAATACCAAAACCCGGCAGAGACTCAACAAGAAAAGAAAACTACAGGCCAATATCCATGATGAACATAGATGCAAAAATCTTCAATAAAATACTGGCAAGCCGATTACAACAACACATCAAAAAGCTTATCCACCATGATCAAGTAGGATTCATCCCGGGGATGCAAGGCTGGTTCAATATTCGCAAGTCTATAAATGTAATTCACCACATAAACAGAACCAAAAACAAAAACCACATGATTATCTCAATTGATGCAGAGAAGGCCTTCGACAAAATTCAGCAGCCCTTTATGCTAAAAACTCTCAATAAACTAGGTATCGACGGAATGTATCTCAAAATAATAAAAGCTATTTATGACAAACCGACAGCCAATATCATACTGAATGGGCAAAAACTGGAAGCATTCCCTTTGAAATCTGGCACTAGACAAGGATGCCCTCTCTCACCACTCCTATTCAATATAGTACTGGAAGTTCTAGCCAGAGCAATCAGGCAAGAAAAAGAAATAAAGGGTATTCGATTAGGAAAGGAGGAAGTCAAATTGTCTCTATTTGCAGACGACATGATTGTGTATCTAGAAGACCCTATCATCTCAGCCCAAAATCTCCTGAAACTGATAAGCAACTTCAGCAAAGTCTCAGGATACAAAATCAATGTGCAAAAATCACAAGCATTCCTATACACCAATAACAGACTTAAAGAGAGCCAAATCAAGAACGAACTGCCATTCACAATTGCTACAAAGAGAATAAAATACCTAGGAATACAACTAACAAGGAACGTAAAGGACCTCTTCAAGGAGAAATACAAACCACTGCTCAACGAAATAAGAGAGGACACAAACAGATGGAGAAACATTCCATGTTCATGGTTAGGAAGAATTAATATCATGAAAATGGCCATACTGCCCAAAGTAATTTACAGATTCAACGCTATCCACATCAAGCTACCAATGACCTTCCTCACAGAACTGGAAAAAACCACCTTAAACTTCATATGGAACCAAAAGAGAGCCCGCATAGCCAAGTCAATTCTAAGCAAAAAGAACAAAGCAGGAGGCATCACACTACCGGACATCAAACTCTACTACAAGGCTACAGTAATCAAAACAGCATGGTACTGGTACCAAAAGAGAGATATAGACCAATGGAACAGAACAGAGGCGTCGGAGGCGACACAACATATCTACAACCACCTGATCTTTGACAAACCTGAAAAAAACAAGCAATGGGGAAAGGATTCCCTGTTTAATAAATGGTGTTGGGAAAACTGGCTAGCCATATGCAGAAAGCAGAAACTGGACCCCTTCCTGACACCTTACACTAAAATTGACTCCAGATGGATTAAAGACTTAAACATAAGATGTAACACCATAAAAACACTAGAAGGAAACCTAGGCAAAACCATTCAGGACATAGGCGTAGGCAAGGACTTTATGACCAAAACACCAAAAGCATTGGCAACAAAAGCCAAAATAGACAAATGGGACCTAATCAAACTCCACAGCTTTTGCACGGCAAAAGAACAGTCAATAGAGTGAATCGGCAACCAACAGAATGGGAAAAAATTTTTGCAGCCTACCCGTCTGACAAAGGGCTGATATCCAGAATTTACAATGAACTAAAAAAGATTTACAAGAAAAAAACAAACAAGCCCATTCAAAAATGGGCGAAGGATATGAACAGATACTTTACAAAAGAAGACATACATGAGGCCAACAAACATACGAAAAAATGCTCATCATCACTGGTCATTAGAGAAATGCAAATCAAAACTACATTGAGATACCATCTCACGCCAGTTAGAATGGCGATCATTAAAAAATCTGGAGAAAATAGATGCTGGAGAGGATGTGGAGAAATAGGAACACTTTTACACTGTTGGTGGGAGTGTAAATTAGTTCAGCCACTGTGGAAAACAGTGTGGCGATTCCTCAGGGACATAGAAATAGAAATTCCATTTGACCCAGCAATCCCATTACTGGGCATATATCCAAAGGATTATAAATCGTTCTACTATAAGGACATATGCACACGAATGTTCATTGCAGCACAGTTTACAATAGCAAAGACCTGGAACCAGCCCAAATGCCCATCGATGATAGACTGGACAGGAAAAATGTGGCACATATACACCATGGAATATTATGCAGCCATTAAAAACGAGGAGTTCACATCCTTCGTAGGGACATGGATGAACCTGGAAAACATCATTCTCAGCAAACTGACACAAGAACACAAAATCAAACACCACATGTTCTCACTCATAGGCGGGTGTTGAACAAGGAGAACACATGGACACAGGGAGGGGAGCACTATACACGGGGGTCTGTTGTGGGGGAGGGGGGATAGCGGGGGGGTGGGGAGTTGGGGAGGGATAGCATGGGGAGAAATGCCAGATATAGGTGAAGGGGAGGGAGGCAGCAAATCATACTGCCACGTATGCACCTATGCAACAACCCTGCATGTTTTTCACATGTGCCCCAAAACCTAAAATGCAATAAAAAATAAAATAAAATAAAATAAAAATAAATAAAAATAAAATAATAGCCCGATGTGGTGGCTTGCACCTATAATCCCAGCTACTCAGGAGGCTGAGGCAGGAGAATTGCTTGAACCCAGGAGACAGAGAGCACAGTGAGCCAAGATCATGCCACAGCACTCCAGCCTGGGTGATAGAGCAAGACTCTATCTCAGGGGGAAGAAAAATTGCAAACAAAAAAAGTCCAGGACCAGATGGATTCACAGCTGAATTCTATCAGACATTCAAAGAAGAATTGGTATCAATCTTACTGAAAATATTTCAAAAGATAGGGAAAGAGGGAATGCTCCCAAAATCATCCTATGAAGTCAATATCAGCCTAATTCCAAAACCAGAAAAGGACATAACAAAAAAAGAAAACTACAGACCAATATCCCTGATGAACATAGATGCAAAGACCCTTAACAAAATACTAGCTAACCTAATCCAACAGCATATCAAAAAGATGGCGAATGGAAGGCAGGACTAGATCGCAACTCCAGACAGAGCACCATGTAGAAGCTTCCATTGTGAATTCTAGCTCTAGATCAACTACAAGAAAAAAAAACAGCAATACTGAGAGGACCCAAAGACCCTCTGAAGGAAGCAGACTGTTCCTGCAGGACCCGGGAGACACCCCAAATTCTGTGAATGCTCCAACTGCAGAAGTAAGAAAGGGAGACCCTCCCTTCCCAAACACATACCACCACTAAAGAAGCTGAAGGTCTGTTTGAGGGAGAAGTTTCCAACTTTACCTGGAGCTGAGTCAAGTTAGAGAGCTGAGCCAAGTGAAATACAAGGGTAGAAGCAGCAGAAAGACCCTGGGAGCTTGCCTAAGCAAGCCATTCCTGCCTGACACCACAGGGATCCATTGGGAAGGTGGCCAGAGGAGCAGGGCATAAAACTCTACAGGGAGAAGGAATTCTCTAGCTGAATTTTGTAACAATTAGAAAGGGGCAAGAAGCCTCCTGGCCACAACTTCGGGGAGGGCACAAATCTACAAATCTGGCATGCAGACTTCACAGGCGGGGGAAGAACTAAAGCCCTACCCCCCTTCCTCCCACCCCCCGCCCCCCGCCCCGTAGCTGGAAGGAAGAAAGCCACAGGTAAGTTTTCAAGCCCGTCTCACCCTCTGCCTGGAAAGAGACTCAGGCTGTTGTGGGAAGCATAATGGGAGTGAGACTGGCCCTTCAGTTTGCATGGGAGCTGGGGGAGGCCTGTGACTGCTGGATTTCCACCCTCTTGCCTGACAACCTGGATGACTCAGCAGAGGCAGCTGTAATCCTCCTACGTACACAACTCCAGTGACCTGGGAATCTCACTCCCATTCCCCACAGCAGCCACAGCAAGACCCGCCCAAGGAGAGTCTCAGCTCAGACATGCAAAGCCTCACCTCCACCTGATGGTCCTTCCCATCAGGTGGAGAAGACACAGAGAATTTAATCTTGGGAGTTCTAGGGTCCCGCCCACCAGGAGTTCCTCTCCACACTACTTCGGCTGATGCTTTCTGGGAAGCGCCACCTCCTGGCAGGAGGCAAACCAGCACAAAAATAGAGCATTAAATTACCAAAGCTAAGGACTCTAACAGAGTCTTTAGCAACCTCCACCGGAACAGGCACTGGTAGCCACAGCTGAGAGGCCCATCATCTGAGTTCATATCACAGAACTGTGTGCAGACAACACCCAGTACCAGCCTGGAGCCGGGCAAACTCGCTGGGTGGCTAGACCCAGAAGAGAGACAATAATTACTGCAGTTAGGCTCATAGGAAGCTACAGCCACAGGAAAAAGGGGAGAGTACTATATCAAGAGAATACTCCATGGAACAAAAAAATCTGAACAATCTTAAGCCCTAGACTTTCCCTCTGGCAGAGCCTACCCAAATGAGAAGAACCAGAAAACCCACCCTGTTAATATGACCAAACAAGATGCTTTGACACCCCCCAAAAATCACACTAGTTCACTAGTAATGAATCCAAACCAAGAAGAAATCCCTGATTTACCTGAAAAAGAATTCAGGAGGTTAGTTATGAAACTAATCAGGGAGGGAGCAGAGAAAGGCAAAGCCTAGTGCAAGGAAATGCCCGAAAAAGTGATACAAGAAGTGAAGGGAGAAATATTCAAAGAAATAGATAGCTTAAAGAAAAAAAACAATAAAAAATTCAGGAAACTTTGTACACACTTTTAGAAATGTGAAATGCTCTGGAAATTCTCAGCAATAGAATTGAACAAGTAAAGAAAGAAATTCAGAGCTCAAAGACAAGGTCTTTCAATTAACCCAATCCAGCAAAGTCAAAGAAAAAAAGAACAAGAAAATATGAACAAAGCCTCCAAGAAGTCTGAGATTATGTTAAATGACTAAACCTAAGAATAAGCGCTGCTCCCAAGGAAGAAGACATTTCTAAAAACTTGGAAAACTTATTTGGGGCAATAATCAAGGAAAACTTCCCGAGCCTTGCTAGAGACCTAGACCTGCAAATACAAGAAGCACAAAGAACTCCTGGGAAATTCATCACAAAAAAAGATCTTCGTCTAGGCACATTGTCATCAGATTATCCAAAGTTAAGACAAAGGAAAAAATCTTAAGAGCTGTGAGACAGAAGCACCAGGTAACCTATAAAGAAAAACCTATCAGATGAACAGCAGATTTCTCAGCAGAAACCCTACTAGCTAGAAGGGATTGGGACACTGTCTTTGGCCTCCTCAAACAAAACAATTATCAGCCAAGAATTTGTATCTAGCAAAACTAAGCATTATACATGAAGAAAATATATAGTAGTTTTCAAACAACCACATGCTGAGAGAATTCACCATTACCAAGCCACCACTATAAGAACTGCCAAAGGAGCTCTAAATCTTGAAGCAAATCCTGGAAATGCATCAAAGCAGAACCTCTTTAAACCATAAATCATGCAGGATCTATAAAACAAAAATATGAGTCAAAAAGTAAAAAAAAAAAAAAAATTTTTGAGTACATGGGCAACAAAGAGCATGATGAATGCAATGATACCTCACATTTCAATACTAACATGATATGTAAACTGCCTACATACTCCACTTAAAAGATACAGAACCGGGCCGGGCGCAGTGGCTGAAGCCTGTAATCCCAGCACTTTGGGAGGCCGAGGTGGGTGGATCACGAGGTCAAGAGATTGAGACCATCCTGGTCAACATGGGGAAACCCCGTCTCTACTAATACAAAAAATTAGCTGGGCATGGTGGCGCGTGCCTGTAATCCCAGCTACTCAGGAGGCTGAGGCAGGAGAATTGCCTGAACCCAGGAGGCGGAGGTTGCGGTGAGCTGAGATCGTGCCATTGCACTCCAGCCTGGGTAACAAGCGAAATTCCGTCTCAAAAAAAAAAAAAAAAAAAAGATACAGAACCACAAAGTGAATAAGAACTCACCAACTAATTATCTGCTGCCTTCAGGAGACTCACCTAACACATAAGGACTTACATAAACTTAAAGTAAAGGGGTGAGAAAGGCATTTCATGCAAATGGACACCAAAAGCAAGCAGGGGTAGCTAATCTTATATCAGACAAAACAAACTTTAAAGAACAGCAGTTAAGAGGAACATTACATAATGGTAAAAGGTCTTGTCCAACAGAAAAATATCACAATCCTAAACATATATGCACCTAACACTGGAGCTCCCAAATTTATAAAACAATTCCTACTAAACTTGAGAAATGAGATATACAGTAACACAATAATAGTGGGGGACTTCAATACTCCACTGACAAGCACTATAGAGGTCATCAAGACAGAAAGTCAACAAAGAAACAATGGATTTAAACTATACCTTGGGGCTGGGCATGGTGGCTCATGCCCACAATCCCGGCATTTTGGGAGGTTGAGGCAGGTGGATCATCTGAGGACAGGAGTCCAAGACCAGCCTGACCAACATGGAGAAACCCCATCTCTACTAAAAATACAAAAAATTATCCAGGCATAGTGGCACATGCTTATAATCCCAGCTACTCTGGAGGCTGAGGCAGGAGAATTGCTTGAACCTGGGACTCAGAGGTTGTGGTGAGCCAAGATCACGCTACTGCACTCCACCCTGGGCAGTAAGAGTGAAACTCCAGCCGAGCGCGGTGGGTCACGCCTGTAATCCCAGCCCTTTGGGAAGCTAAGGCAGGTGGATCACCTGAGGTCGGGAGTTCAAGATCAGCCTGGCCAACATGCTAAAACTCTGCTTGTACTAAAAACACAAAAATTAGCCAGACATAATGGCACACACCCATAATCCCAGCTACCCAGGAGGCTGAGGCAGGAGAATTGCTTGAACCTGGGAGGCAGAGGTTGCAGTGAGCCAAGATCATGCCATTGCACTGCAGCCTGGGTGACAGAGTGAGACTCCGTCTCAAAAAAAAGTGAAACTCCATCTCAAAATTAATTAATTAATTAATTAACTGTAGCTTGAAACAAATGGACTTAACAGAACATTTCATCCAACAACCGCAGATACACATTCTATTCAACAGCACATGGAACTTTCTCCAAGATAGACCATGTGATAGGCCATAAAACAAGCCTCGATAAATTTCAGAAAATTGAAGCTATATCAAGCACTCACTCACACCACAGTGGAATAAAACTGGAAATCAACTTCAAAAGAAACACTGAAAACCACACAAATATATGGAAGTGAAATAACCTGTTCCTGAATGAGCACTGGGCCAAAAACAAAATCAAGATGAAAAATAAAAAATTCTTTGAACTGAATGACAAAAATCAATCTATCAAAACCTCTAGGATACAGCTAAGGTGGTGCTAAGAGAAAAGTTCATAGCCCTAAAAGCCTACATCACAAAGTCTGAAAGAGCACAAACAGGCAATCTAAGGTCACACCTCAAGGAACTAGAGAAACAAGAACAAACCAAACTGAAACCCAGCAGAAGAAAGGAAGTAACCAAGATCAGGGTAGAACTAAATAAAATTGCAACAAAAAAGTTACAAAAGATAAATGAATCAAGAAGCTGGTTTGTTGAAAAGATAAATAAACTGATATACCGGGCCGGGCGCGGTGGCTCACGCCTGTAATCCCAGCACTTTGGGAGGCTGAGGCGGGTGGATCATGAGGCCAAGAGATCGAGACCATCCTGGTCAACATGGTGAAACCCCGTCTCTACTAAAAATACAAAAAATTAGCTGGGCATGGTGGCACATGCCTGTAATCCCAGCTACTCAGGAGGCTGAGGCAGGAGAATCGCCTGAACCCAGGAGGCGGAGGTTGCGGTGGGCCGAGATTGCGCCATTGCACTTCAGCCTGGGTAACAAGAGTGAAACTCTGTCTCAAAAAATAAATAATAAATAAATAAATAAATAAACTGATAGAGCATTAGCAAGATTAACCACAAAAAAAAGAATGAAAATCCAAATAACCTCACTAAGAAATGAAACAGGATATATTACAACTGACACCACTGAAATACAAAAATCATTCAACACTGCTATGAACACCTTTACACACATAACTAGAAAACCTAGAAAAAATAGATAAATTCCTGGAAAGATACAACCCTCATAGTTTAAATCAGGAAGAATTAGATTCCCTGAAACAGACCAATACAAGCAGTGAGATTGAAATGGTAATTTAAAATTATCAACCAAAAAAAGTCCAGGACCAGACGGATTCACAGCAGAATTCTACCAGATATTCAGAGAATTGACACCAATCCTTTTGACACAATTCCACAAGGTAGAGAAAGAAGGAACTGTCCCTAATTCGTTCTGTGAAGCCAGCATCACCCTAATACCAAAACCAGGAACAGACACAACCAAAAAAGAAAACTAACTACAGACCAATATACTTGCTGGACATAGATGCTAAAATCCTTAACAAAATACTAGCTAACTGAAATCAACAACATATCAAAAAGATAATCCACCATGATCAAGTGGGTTTCATACCACAGATGCAGGGATGGTTTAACATATGGAAGTCAATAAATGTGACACACCACATAAACAGAATTAAAAACAAAAATCACACAATCATCTCAGTAGATACAGAAAAAAGCAGTCAGCAAAATCCAGGATCCCCTTATGATTAAAACTCTCAGCAAAATCGTCATACAAGGGACATACCTCTACGTAATCAAAGCTATCTATGACAAACCCACAGCCACCATAATAATGAATGGGGAAAAGTGGAAAGCATTCCCTCTGAGAATGGGAACAAGACAAGGATGTCCACTCTCACCACTTGTCTTCAACACAGCACTGGAAGTTCCAGCCAGAACAATCAGACAAGGAGTGAAATAAGGCATCCAAATTGGTAAAGAAGAAGTCAGACTCACTGTTTGCTAACAATATGATCATTTGCCTTGAAAACCCTAAAGCCTCCTCCAGAAAGCTCCTAGAACTGATAAAAGAATTCAGCAAAGTTACTGAACACAAGATTAATGTACATAAATAAGTAGCTCTTCTATACACCAACAGCAACCAAGTGGAGAATCAAATCAAGAACTCAACCTTTTACAACAGTAGGGCAAAACAAACAAACCAAAACAGAAACAAAAAACACTTAGGAATATACCTAGCAAAGGAGTCAAAAGACCTCTACAAGGAAAACTACAAAACACTGCTCAAAGAAATCATAGACGACACCAACAAATAGAAACACATCCCATGCTTATGGATGGGTAGGGTCAATATTGTGAAAATGACCATACTGCCAAAAGCAATCTACAAATTCAACACAATCCCCATCAAAATACCACCATCATTCTTCACGGAGTTAGAAAAAACAATTCTAAAATTCATATGGAATAAAAAAAAAAAAAGAGTCCACATAGCCAAAGCAAAACTAAGCAAAAAGAACAAATCTGGAGGCATCTCACTACCTGATTTCAAACTATACTGTAAGGCCATAGTCACCAAAACAGCATGGTGCTGGCATAAAAATAGGCACATGGACCAAAGGAACAGAATAAAAAACCCAGAAATAAACCCAAATACTTACAGCCAACTGATCTTTGACAAAGCAAGCAAAAACACAAAGTGGAGAAAGGACACCTTATTTAACAAATGGTGCTTGGATAATTGGCAACCCACGTGTAGGAGAATGAAACTGGATCCTCATCTCTCACCTTATTAAAAAATCACCTCAAGATGGATCAAAGAGTTTAAAATCTGAAACTATAAAAATTCTAGAAGATAACCTCAGAAAAACCCTTCTAGACATTGGCTTAGGCAAGGATTTCAAGTTCAAGAGCCCAAAAGCAAATGCAATAAAAGCAAAGATAAATAACTGGGATCTAATTAAACTAAAAAGCTTTTGCACACCAAAAGGAAAAGTCAGCAGAGTAAACAGGCAACCCACAGAGTGGGAGAAAATTGTCACAGTATATACATCTGACAAAGGACTAGTATCCAGAATCTACAACAAACTCAAACAAATCGGTAAGAAAAAAACAGTCCCATCAAAAAGTGGGCTAAGAACATGAATAGACAATTCTCAAAAGAAGATACACAAATGGCCAACAAACATATGAAAAAATGCTCAGCATCACTAATGATCAGGGAAATGCAAATCAAAACCACAATGAGACACCACCTCAATCCTGCAAGGATGGCTATAATTAAAAAATCAAGAAACAGTAGATGTTGGCATGGATGCAGTGAACCAGGAACACTTCTACACTGCTGGTGGGAATGTAACTAGTACAGCCACTGTGGAAAACAGTGTGGAGATTCCTTAAAGAACTAAAAGTAGAACTACCATTTGATCCAGCAATCCCACTGCTGAGTATCCACCCAGAGGAAAAAAAGTCATTATTTGAAAAAGATACTTGCACAGGCATGTTTATAGCAGCACAATTTACAATTGCAAAATTGTGGAACCAACCCAAATGCCCATCAATCAATGAGTGGATAAAGAAACTGTGGAATATATATATACAATGTAATACTACACAGCCATAAAAATGAATGAATTAACAGCATTTGCAGTGACCTGAATGAGACTGGAGATTATTATTCTAAGTGAAGTAACTCAGGAATGGAACACAAACATTGTATGTTCTCACTGATATGTGGGAGCTAAGCTATGAGGACACAAAGGCATAAGAATGATACAACGGACTTTGGGAGCTTGAGGGGAAGACTAGGAGGGGGGCAAGAGATAAAAGACTACAAATATGGTGCAGTGTATACTGCTCAGGTGATGGGTGCCCCAAAATCACCACCAAATAACTTACTCATGTAACCAAATACCACCAGTACCCCCAATAACTTATGAAAAAAATTTTTTGAAAGACAATACAGCAATGGCCAAGTGGGTTCCATACCAGGGATGCGGGATATACAAGTCAATAAGTGTGACATACCCAGTAAACAGAATTAAAAACAAAAATCATATGATTATCTCAATCAATGCAGAAAAAGCATTTGGCAAAATCCAGCATCACTTTATGATTAAAACCCTCAGCAAAATTGGCATGGAAGGGACATACCTCAAGGTAATAAAGTGACAAACCCACAGCCAACATTATACTGAACAGGGAAAGGTTGAAAGCATTCCCCCTGAGAACTCAGCCAAGGATGTCCACTTTTACCACTTCTATTCAACATAGTTTGAATAGAAGTCCTAGCCAGAGCAATCAGACAAAAGAAAGAAAGAAAGGACATCCAAATCAGTAAAGAGGAAGTCAAACTGTTGCTGTTCACTGATGATAAGATTGTATACCTAGAAAATCCTAAAGACTCACCCAAAATGCTCCAAGATTGGTTAAAAAAAAAAAAATCAGTAAGATTTCAGGATACAAAATCAATGTTCACAAATCAGTAACACTACTATATACCAACAATGACCAAGCTGAGAAACAAATAAAGAACTCAATCCCTTTTACAACTGCTGAAAGAAAAAATACTTAGGAATATTCCTAACCAAGGAGATGAAAGCCTCTACAAGGAAAACTACAAAACACTGCTGAAAGAAATCACTGATGACACAAACAAATGCAAACACATCCCATGTTCACGGATGGGTAGAATCAGTATTGTGAAATTGACCAAACTGTCAAAAGCAATCTACAGATTCAATGCAATTCCTATCAAGTACCATCATCATTCTTCACATAACTAGAAAAAAAAAACATCTAAAATTCATGTGAAACCAAAAAAGACCCCACATAGCCAAAGCAAGACTAAGAAAAAAAAATTTTGAAGGAATCACATTAACTGACTTCAAACCATCCTACAAGGTTTATACCATTCCAAAACAGTACAGTACCAATATAAAACAGGCACATAGACCACTGGAACAGAATAGAGAACCCAGAAATAAAGCCAAATACTTACAGCCAAATGGCCTTCTACAAAGAAAGCAAAAAATGCAAAGTGGGGAAAGGACACCCTATTCAACAAATGGTGTTGGGATAATTGGCAAGCCACATATAGAAGAATGAAGCCGAATCCTCATCTCTCACCTTATACAGACATCAACTCAAGATGGATCAAAGACTTAAATGTAAGACCTGAAACCATAAAAACTTTAGAAGATAACATTGGAAAAACTCTTCTCGACATTGGCTTAGGCAAAGAGTTCAAGACCAAGAACCCAAAAGCAAATGCAACAAAAACAAAAATAAATATATACGACTTATTCAAATTAAAACACTTCTGCACAGCGAAAGAAATAATGAGCAGAGTAACCAGACACCCCCACAGAATGGGAGAAAATATTCACAAACTAGGCATCTGACAAAGGACTAATATCTAGAATCTACATGGAACTCAAACAAATCAGAAAAAAAAAAAAGAAATAATCCCATCAAAAAGTGGGCAAAGAACATGAATAGACAGTTTTCTAAGGAAGATATACAAATGACCAACACACACACGAAAAAATGCTCAACATCACTAATTATCAGGGAAATCCAAATTTAAAAACCACAATGAGATACCACCTTACTTCTGCAAGACTGGCCATACTTTTCAAAATCAAAAAATAGTAGATGTTGGTGTGGATGTGGTGAAAAGGGAAACACTTTTGCACTGCTGGTGGGAATATAAACTCGTACAATCATGATAGAAAACAGTATGGAAATTCCTTACAGAACTAAAGGTAAAACTACCATTTGATCCAGCAGTCTCACTACTGAGTATCTACCCAGAAGAAAAGTCATTTTATGAAAAAGCCACTTGCATATTCATGTTTATAGTGGCAGAATTCACAATTGCAAAAACATGGAACCAGTCTAAATGCCCCTCGACCAACAAGTGAATAAAGAAAATGTGGTATATTTACACCATAGAATTCTACTCAGTCATAGAAAGAAATGAAGTAATGGCATTTGCAGCAATCTGTATGGAGTTGGAGACCATTATTCCAAGTGAAGTAACTCAGGAATGGGAAACCAAACATCAGATGTTCTCACTTGTAAGGAGGAGCTAAGCTATGAGGATGCAAAGGCATAAGAATGATATAATGGAATTTGGAGACTCAGGGGAAAGAGGGAGGAGGGTGAGGGATAAAAAAGTATATGCTGGGTACAGGGTACACTGCTCAGGTGATGAGTACATAAAAATCTCGGAAATCACCACTAAAGAACTTATCCATGTAACAAAAAATGACCTGTTCCCCAAAAACTATCGAAATTTTTTTTTAAAAATGTAAACATTAGCCAAGGTGTTGGTGCACACCTCTAGTCCCAGCTACTTAGGAAGCTGTGGCAGGAGTATCTCCTGAGCCTGGAAGGTCAAGGGTGCAGTGAGCCATGATTGCACCACTGGACTCTATCCTGGACAACAAGGTGAGACCTTGTCTCAAACACACACACATACACACACACACACACACAAAATTGGTTTTGTTCTGGCACCTGGTTATTATACTTTGAGGCAGAAATAATTTTCTTTGTTTAGATTTTTTAATATTATGAAGCATCTCTACCAACCAGTAACTATACAGGTAAGAGGTCACACCTTTATTTCATCATCGTAGGCAGAGTAAATATTACTAAAGGAAACATCTGTCCATAAAAGGGATCTGGTGACAGATGACAGCCTCTCCCAGGGTAACAGATATCCAGGACGTCACTCTATCAACAATTTTGAAAGCAATGGGTGTGAGCAAGGGCTAGGATAAGACGTGCGTTAAAGTTCCCGAGCTGAAGACAAATTTAAAAGATGTCCTTCCAGCTCCTGGCTGTGGCCCACCCTCCCTCTAATAGGGTGCACGACTCCATTATCCTTTTAACTGATGGCACTGCCTCTTGGCCATTACCACCTCCCACCAGATCTCATTCACTATTTTACCAGGGAAAGACCTACTCCAGTAAACGTCTTAATCTTCAAAGTGATTTTCTCTGACTTTATAGAAAGGGAGAGCTATTGGGTCAAGAGGCTGCCCATTGGATCCTGCGTCCTTCTGCACTGCTAATGTGTATCTATGGCCCTGCTTTAAGGCCCAAATACAAACATCTCTTCCATGAATCCTTTCCTGATTGCCAGTGCCCTCAACAGTGGGGAATAAGCTGCCAGGCATCTTAGAGATCTAGACCCATGATTCTCAATCCCGACTTCCCCAGGCCTCCTGAGAAGCTTTTAATAGGTTCATCAGCCAGCACTCTTCCCCTGGATTCTTAACAGTAGGTCTGAGATGGCGCCTTAGAGCTTGTGTTCATTTCATATTGTGCACAGGGTTGATGGGCAACACACAGAGTGCAGAACCATTCCACGAGGCCAGCCTAGTAGCTTACAAAAGAGGACGCTGCTGCGACAGCACAATATCTCAAAGAAAGTCATGCGCTCCTCAGCAGGAAGCCCCCTTCTCCAGGACAGGGACTTTGTCTCCTTCTCAGCTCTATCGCCAGCACCTAGAACTATGCCTACCTATCAGATTTGTCATCAGATGAGCACATGGCAGATTTGTTGACTGAATGAAGGAATGAACTATGTGACACTCAAACTTAGCCACCAAACTTAAACTAGAAAACCTGGATTGTGGTCTCTGATGTACCGTTGGAGCCTTCTTCCTTTGCAGGAGGGTGATCCGTTTCTCCCGGATCCGTGGCTGTGTCTCCTGTGTGTTCTCACTGGTTGCCTGGCTTGATAACAAACACTCTTCCAGAGACACAGCCTCTGCTCGGGGTCCTCGCCGCTTCCCAGGCCCTGCCATCGCTTTGCATCCCAGGAGGTCACGGTTGGTTGCAATCCTCCTGGTAACCCAGGGACCAGCCTCTCCTGAAACACACAGCTTAGGGAGTTCCCGGGACCAGAGACATCTCCAAGGGAAGATCAAGGGCGTGGAGGAAGTGCGGGCCGGACGACAGAGGCCCGGCACGCTGGCCCGGATCGGGAAAGGCGGTCAAGGTTGGAAAGGGACTGGCTGCTGCCGGGCCGGGCGGAGAGGAGCGGGGCGGGGCGGGGCGCGGCGGGGCGGGCCTGGAGCTGCACCTGCTCCTGGGCGGCCTCACTTGGCACGCAGCGCGGGCTGCAGACGGCTGCGAGGCGCTGGGCACAGGTCAGACGTCCGTACCCGCAGGGGGCTGGAACCTGGAGGAGGGCTCGAAGGGATGGGGGGCCCACCGAGGAGCTGGGCTGTGATGGAGAGGGGGCTCCGGCTCGCAGGTGACCTGCGGCGGAGGGGACGCGGACAGGGAGGAGATACGCACAGGGAGGGGCTCTTGGACAGGAATGGAGGCTTCTCTAGAAGAGGGCGGGTCGGGGGAGGAGGGCCCTAGTGTCTCGGAAGCCCACCTGGGGCCCCCTCCGGGCTGTGGGACGGGTGCGCCCATTACTCTCACCGCCCGCGAGCGCCTCTGGCTGGCTGGCAGCGGCCCTGAAATGAATATTGCTCAGTCCCCCGCGAGTCAGGTCCGCCACCGGGTGAAGGGAAGGTGTGAAGCCCCGGGCCTCCGTCTGGCCCGTGGGTCCGGGGACGTGCGCCCGCGGCGATGGCTCCATCTGGCCCCTGGGCTGTGTCCAGTCACAGCTCACATAGCTCTGGGCACTGGTACCCCGACTGCCTCTCCTAGTTAGCTGCGATCCACAAAAACACGAGCCAGATCCTTTCCTGAGGCCAGGAAGTCTGGAATCTAATAACACTGAGCGGTGGATAAAGTCCCCTGAGCCAGCGCTTAGCTTCCGCTAATAGAGTCATGGATGGAAGCGGATGTCAGGCGCCGTGGGGGAGAAATTTGCGGGGGTGGCCCTGTCTAGGACCAGAGAAACAATCTCTGAAGCTTTGATCCAGCCCTAGACGGAAGAAAGATGTGAGTTTCAGCCAGGGAAACCTAGCATTCTAAGAAATAGAAACCCTTTCAAAATTTGAGGACAGGTAGCTCTCCTAAAAGTTGCAAAAATGGTCACCTCTTTCACGTTCTCTTCGACCGTATTCTGCGGTGTCGTGCCGTTTTCCTCTTCGTCCCGGCACCTTTTTGTCTCCTAGGGTCGAATAGCTTTCCAAACAGACCTGCCTACAGCATTTTTCCTGGAATTTTACACTCATTTTAGTGGGAAGGATGGCTTATTGTTCATGAGAAATGTGTACTGGTTTTAACCAGACGTGCAGTATCTTCAGTATAACCTGGGTACTGTGCAGTGGGGAAATACGGCAAGAATCGGGACACATGGTGAGGTAGGGGCCCAGTGGCTTCAGACTTAGCTCTTCGTGACTGAGAGCTTCTTGGTTGAATAAGGATATTGGCACCCTCTGTTCCTGGGGTTTCTGGGGAAAGATATGAAGCTGATATGAAGGTATTATTGAATATGGCCCAATGATTTTACAAGCAGGGGTGCTTGAGATAAGCAGAAGGCGAGGCATGACCTCTGGCTGTGCATTATTTGTTCTGATATTACAGGAGCAAGCATTCCATTTCCTTCTTTTTAAAGAGCTTTGATTTCCTCTCGAATCTTCATGAAGTTGGAAACAGTATCCCCACTTACTTATCCTCAGGCCACACCTGTTCCCATTTATTCTGTGAGTTCCTCACTTACCCTTCTGGTCGATGGTTTGATGGCATAAGCGAAGCTATTAAAACTCACATTTGGCATCAGTTATTTCTGTTTCTTATCTCCCCCTACGTTCAGTTAGACATTGGCTGCCATACTTAACTGTTCAAAGTACAGATGTTAACTGTGTTGGGTGTAATCAACAGATTATCTCTTTGCCTCAAATGCAAAATGGGTGAGGACAGTTTGACCACATAGAGTCACTCCCCTAGCCAAAGTCCTTGCTATTGCTAAATTTTTATTGTAAGAGAAGTGAAGTCACTAGCGTGTCATCAGATGATGGGTACTTGTAGACACATTCCATATTTGTTTCTATAGACAGGTCATAAGACAAACACTAGACTATTCCCAATATGAGACCATAACTGAATATGAACAATTAGAGGCCACAGGTGAGTGCTGGCTGTCCTCACAGTTTCTTTGAACTCTTAAGCTTCTACCTTTTTAACCAGCCAGACTTCTCCCCGAAATCTTCACCGACGCTAGAAACAAACACAAAGAGACTGTTTGAATTTTAGCGAATTCTGTCTTTCTTTTCTGTTCTCTTGTGTAAAAGTTAAATGGCCACTAGCTACACTACTGGAGGAAAAAGGAAAGTCAAAAGGTCCATCAGCCTCCTGTATGTGATGCAGAGTTCAGCTGAAGATAGCAAGGCACACACCCGCGTTGTTCTCCTTACCAGAACTTAGATATCATAAGCCATTACCTTGCTGGTTGTTGAAATCATAATGGGGCTTTACAGAGCACAAGGTGATGTTTGTAACCAGCACTGTGAGTTAAGATTAGAATTGTGTTTTTAAAATGAGGAGATAGAAACAGAGATATTGTGTATGTGACCCAAGGTTACCCAGTAATTAAATGGCAGAGCCAGAACTCAAACCAGCATTCCTTCCAGAATATCACAGCTGCCTCCGGGGTGGTTTTTCTGAATTTTGTGATGGAAGATTGTGATTTGTTTTTCCTGAACACTTATTTTCTGACTTAAACTGTTAGAATCTAAATTTAGAAACTCTCTCGTTTGGTGTATTTCATGCCTATCTTTGTTCCATGTAATTACAAAACTATCTTAGAGCTGGGTATAACCCTAAAGATTGTCAAGTCCAATCTTATGGTTTTTCAAAGAAGAAAACTGAATTCAGGAAAAATAAAGCAAGTACCTCAAGTTGCTTCCCTAACTCTACTTCATTGGAGAATTACTGAATTCTCTAAACAAATACAGTGTTCAGATTATTGCCCCTTCTGGCATGTGGCCTGTCCCTTGAGAATCTGTGCCTTTATTTTATTTCCATTAGCTTTTTGCCTTACTCCTCTTGAGGGTATTACTTTATTTTTTAATTTTCTACTTTGGTCAACACAAATCAATGTATAGTCTTAGAAGTTGTTCATTGTAGAAGATTTTACTGAGTTTGTACTGAGTATATAACCCTAGCGGCAATTACTTTCAATGCTTTGGGTTGCGTTTTTCTGATATTACCATATCCTAAATAGCATGCAAATACTGGCCATTTCTTCTTCTCTTTTTCAGTTCTGGATGACATCTATTGACATCCTACCTAAAAGGATAAGGGTTAGCTCCTTTACATCCCAACTCTCTATCTTATCTTCACATCCCTTTCTTGTAAGTTCCCAATATGGTTATATTGATAAGTCAATGTTTGGTGTTTACATTATTATGACCTTGTATATATTATTTCCAACTAAGGCAGGTGATATACCACGATCTTTACATTCCCCTTCTTTTTTTTTTTTTTTTTTTTGAGATGGAGTTTCGCTCTTACTACCCAGGCTGGAGTGCAGTGGCACGATCTCGACTCACCGCAACCTCCGCCTCCTGGTTTCAGGCAATTCTCCTGCCTGCCTCCTGAGTAGCTGGAATTACAGGCACGCGCCACCATGCCCAGCTAATTTTTTGTATTTTTAGTAGAGACGGGGTTTCACCATGTTGACCAGGATGGTCTCGATCTCCTGACCTCATGATCCACCCGCCTCGGCCTCCCAAAGTGCTGGGATTACAGGCATGAGCCACAGCGCCCGGCCTACATTTCCCTTGTTGACCAGTCTTTCCCCCCACCTCCTGGAGTTAGGAATTGCTACATTTTCTTTTTTTTTTTTTTTTTTTTGGAGACGGAGTTTCGCTCTTGATACCCAGGCTGGAGCGCAATGGCGCGATCTCGGCTCACCGCAATCTCCGCCTCCTGGGTTCAGGCAATTCTCCTGCCTCAGCCTCCTGAGTAGCTGGGATTACAGGCACGCGCCACCGTGCCCAGCTAATTTTTTTGTATTAGTAGAGACAGGGTTTCACCATGTTGACCAGGATGGTCTCGATCT
Source organism: Aotus nancymaae (assembly GCF_030222135.1). Taxonomy (NCBI): domain Eukaryota; kingdom Metazoa; phylum Chordata; class Mammalia; order Primates; family Aotidae; genus Aotus; species Aotus nancymaae. Next base: position 34,238,161 of record NW_026988423.1, read on the forward strand.
CTTGACCTCGTGATCCACCCGCCTCGGCCTCCCAAAGTGCTGGGATTACAGGCTTGAGCCACCGCGCCCGGCCTACATTTTCTTTCGTTTATTTAGTTGTTTGAGAACTCATCAGCAAGGAGTCATTTTCTGAAGCCGAAGAAACTCATGGAGCCCCTCTGAAGTGCTGCTAATTGCATTGTAAGCTGTTGAGTGGGGAGGAAAAGCCAGACTGCCATCAAGAAGCATTTAGGGTAAATTTTCTAAGCACATCTGGAAAGAAAGAGTCTAGAATATTCACGACCCCTGTCTGTTGTGATTTCTTTTCTCATTCTAAATACATACCCACTTTTTTTTTTTTCTATCCAGGCCATCTCTTGTGGAATACATATACACATTCATACCCAATTATGTACAGTTTTTGTAATTTTATGCCTTCTTCTTAAAGAAGGCTCCCAAAAGTGTGTAAGATTCAGGCCCCGTAAGACACGGCTGCTTTTCGAGCTTGTACCCATTTAAGATGTCACCTTTCTTCCTTCACACTTGATTGCCGGTTTGGCTGGGTATGGGATATTAATCAGAAATCGTTTCCTGTCCGAATTTTGAAAACATTGCTCTATTTTCTTCTACTTTCTTACAGTGCTGTTGAGAAGCTGATGCTATTCTAATTCCTGATCCCTTGTATTTTGTTTTAATCTCTGGGCGTTTGTAGAGTTTTCTTTTCTTTATTGCTCATATTCTGCTGTTTCATCATGTTGTTATTTAATGTTGGGGAGGGGTTTTTGGCGGGGGATACAGGGGACTCTCAGTCACTGTCCTAGGTATTTTATAGACCTTTTCAATCCAAAAATTGCGTTCTTCAGTTCTGAGTGATTTTCTTCTGTTATATAATTTTCTCGTTCTTTCTTTCTGAAACTTAAATTACTTAGACTGAATCTGAAAATGGGATCTCTTGGATCTGTCCTGTAATTTTATCTTTTTTATTTTAAAAATGTCCCATGATTTTTAGTTCTAATAAATCTTGCAACACTGCTATTGAATGTTTACATTCCTGCCATTATATTTTTAATTCTCAGGAGCTTTTATGGGCAAGAGGTGTGGTCTTCTAAATGGTTTTTACAGTATCCTGTTCTCATTTCATGAGTGAAGCATCTTATTTTGCTGAGAATATTAACTCAGTGCTTTTTCTACATTTTAAAAGTTTTCGTCTGGGCACAGTGGCTCACACCTGTAATTTCAGCACTTTGGGAGGCCGAGGCAGGCAGATTGCCTGAGGTCAGGAGTTCGAGACCAGCCTGGCCAACATACTGAAACCCCATCTCTACTAAAAATAAAAAAATTAGTCGGGCATGGTGGCACACACCTGTAATCCCAGCTACTCAAGAGGCTGAGGCAGGAGACTCGCTTGAACCCGGGAGGCAGAGGTTGCAGCGAGCGAAGATCGCGCCATTGCACTCCAGCCTAGGTGACAGAGTGAGACTCCATCTCAAAAAAAAAAAAAATTTCTTCAGCTACCTACAATGTCTGTGTCTATTTTCAAAGTGGCTTTCAAAGTTGCTTTTGGCCTGCCTTTCATGTTGGAAGCTTCATTCACGTGCACATGTTTAGGAATGGTGTGCGTCGTCTGTGAGTGTGGCTTGTAGATTGGCGGGCTTCATTGTAGGGTGGTTAGGCAGAGAAGGCCTTTTTGATGGCTTATCATCTGTCTCTAGTGCTTTCTAGTACATATAATGGGTTTCTCTGTAGAAAGATCCCACTTCTAGCCATTTATTCCTGTTTGAGAAAAGTCCAATAATAACTTAGATGTATTTATTATGTAATCTGTTTGATAGCAGAGGTTCTTGTTGTAAGGTAGATAAGTGGAAGCCTAAGATTCAAACTGGGAAGTGCGTCCTTGATTCTGCCTCACTTTGGAGTTGCTGATATTCTGCATGGTTTTTTTTTTTTCTATTGAAAAATAAAAATAAAAAGTACTGAGACATTAGAGAACGAAAACTCTTAGAATACATGTGCAACTAATTACTTTTGGATAACCATTTGCAAAATATTCATTACCCACCTATAAAGAAACAGCCACTAATCCAGAATAAATTAGGGCCTCTGGAGATGCTCCCTGCCATGCCAGTGTTTTTCTTTACAGGTTGTGTAGGTGGAAGGCTTAGTTAAGATGGGAAAGTATAATTAGCACAGTGTTTTTCTTTAATGGGCTATATTGGTAAACATGTTTCTAATACCTCTAGAGAATGTTTTGCTTATAGAATTTGGGACCGATTTTCTGCCCTTGAAGGTCACCCTCCAAATCCATGCAATTTTTCCCTTGTGCAGCCTGACAGTGATCATCAAAACTTGAAGTAGATTCATCTTTTTTTTTTTCTGGGAAAGATTTAGAGCACGTGAAGGGAACGGATAACATGTATGATAGGAATAGTTCCTGCTTCAGCTTCCTAAGACTTCTCACTTGGAAAGTCTGCCCATTCGACCTTGGATATTTTCCTTCTTAGGCGCCTTTAAAAATGACTGCAGACTCCCTGACAGCACAGGCCCCAGCTTGTCACCTCTGCTCCTCTATCACCCAGAACACTGCCTTATGCATAGTAGGCACTTGATAAATGTTAGTGGACTTAAATTGACCCTATTATCTGTTTTAAACTGGACCTTCCTACCTGTCCCTTTGCTATTTCCTCTATTTCTCTTACATCTTTTTATGTCACCACCTCTTGGATGATGCTACCTCATTCTCAAATCTGATGGTATAGAATAGCTATGAGAAAACAAAGTTGGAAGATCTCTAACTGCTAGGACTCCTAAGTAGAATTTCCAGGATTGAAAACTCCCCCTATCACCTTACCAAATATCTAATTATTTCTTAGAGTATCACCAACCACCCTGCATCGAGTCCCTCTTAAGCCACAGTTCAATTTGGATTATTTTTTCCTCATGTTCCATCCTTTGACTGTAGTGCTCTTCCCTTCCTTCCAGTGTCTTTGATCAGCCTCCACTTTGGTCCAGACCTTCTCTTTGATCTGTTCTAATGGTCATTTTTCCGCCTTCTTCCCTACAATGATCTACCATCTGGCATACTTTATAGATTATACAAAGCACAGTGTTGCGCTAATTTCAAAATACCTTTTCAAACCTAACTCAGACCCATGATGAAAGTCTCTCTCTTCTGGCCGTTACTGAGATAACTCCTGCTTTGGTCTCACTGGGGCTGTTTATTTCTCTATAGGAGGCTCTAGAACGGTAACTAAACTACAGTGCAAAACAGTGATCTGTAGATTAGTGTTTCTCAGTCATCTGCACTGACAATAGAACCTAAACTCCCAAGGATCTGGAGACTTGGCTGAGAACAGCCTAGCATAAGCTGCAGTCTCTCTTAATACTAAAAAATGTATGACCCCAAAATATGTCTATATCTGTTTTAAAATGCAAATCATTTTTCCAGAATGTGTAGGTGAAATTGATACTCCAGGATTATGAGCCATGTCTGTCCTGTGATTGCAGATATCATTTGTGGGGAGAGGATTCACACATACACCAGTCTGTGAGACACAGTACTAGAAATCAAAGGACTTATCTAGCTCTAAGAATTGTATGAAAACAGTGATGGTACCAGCAACTTTACCAATGACTAGATTTGGGAGATGGTGTCCTTGTGATTCAAGATTAAGGCTAAGCTGCATCTGTTCAGTTCAGTTCAAGACCTATTATTATATATCAAGTTTATGTTAGTTTATGATGGAGATGATAAGGTGCCTGCTCTTGAAGATTCTGTAGACTAATGGGCAAGACATATGTCACTATAATTTTAATATGACATGGTAAGTGATAAAAATCAAGGTATGAATAGGGTCCTTTGAAAACACAGAGGTGGGGCACTTAGCCCAGCCTGGAGATTCACAGAGGCTTCCTGGAGGACATAAGGCCTAAATATGAAAAACAGAGTCAAGGTGAGCCAAATAAGAGGAGTGAAAAGGACATGCAACGCAGAGGGGACAACATGAGCAAAGGGGACACTGTCAGGTTCACGGCAGGGAGAAATGGGATGTGACACTGGAGAGAAGCCACATCCAGGTACACCCAATGCAACGGGGTGTGGACCCCTCCACAGGGTGCTGGTTACCCAATGGAATATTTTTCATTCTCTAGTAGTATAGTCAGATTTACACAGAAGGTGGATGACTCTGGCTGCAGGGTGGAAGAAGGATTCATGGACAGCAGGACTAGAGGCCTCCCAGTCGTTTAGGAAAAAGACAATGAGAGCCCAAATGAGATCATTGCTGCAGGCACAGAAGGGAAAGAGAAAATACCAGAATACTAGGGGAAGCAAACATAGCAGAATTTTGGTGTCTTTGCGGGGAATGGTGAGGGGAGAAGAGAGTCCAGAATGACTCCCAGGATTCTGGCTTTCTGGGTGACTGGACGTTAAGCCATTACCCAAGTTTGGGATATGAGAAGAGAAGCCGATTTGGTGCGGAAAGAAGATGGTGAATTCGGTCTTAGACTTACTGACTTGAGGTGTCTAAGAAACATCTATATGTTTATGTGCATGTCTGTCTATTAGCAGGTTGTTGGATCTATGAGTCTGAGACTAAGAGACAAGGTGAGGGCTGGAAATGACGGTATGGGAGTCATCGATGTGCAAGTGGTGATTAACCCATGGGTGTGCATGAGAGTTCTTGCAAGGGGAAGAGGAAATATAAGTAAGGGCTTGCGCAAGGAGAACTGTTGAGTGAAGTGGAAGTCCCAGCCTCCGCCTATTCACTAATGCCAGTGCTGAACAAGCTCACTGGCAGTGGATGCTGAGGGAAGGAGAGAAGGAGTCTATCTGTAGGCTTGAGCATTTTTCTAAGAGGTGGAGAAGGCAGAGAGCCCAAGCCTTGGAGAAATGTTCCTTAGTGGCCTGCCATCTTGGAAATTTGACTCCATGACTTTGGAGAGTTCTTTCCATTGTTATTTTCCTTGACCACCCAGAAAGAGAATTCTGAACTAAATGTACTCTTTCACATGGGTGAATTAAGGATAGTGTTAATTATTGAAATACATGTAAGGTTTTCTTTTTTTTTTTTTGGTTGTTTGAAAACTAAGCCAGCCTTTGAAGTCCAGAAATGCTCTTTCACGCTAACGTATGCTGACGTGGCAACTGGTAACTGCTTCTTTGTAGGTAATATCCATAGCCTTAGTTTCATTCTCCCTTCTCCATGATTAAAACTTGCTCGAACTTCTGCATTTTGTTTTTGTGATGTATTAATGAGGAGCAAAGACATAAAGGGTTTTCAGAATTAAGAAGAGCCGTGGAGTTTGGAAGCCATCCCTCTTCCAAACTACCTATTTAACAAATGAAGAATTTACGACCCTGAGAGTTTTTGTGTCTTGCTCAAGGTCACAGAGTGAATTCATAGCAGAATTCAGGTTAGAACCCAGGTATTCTGACTCGGTGGCCAATGTTCTTGTTAGATGTTGAGAAAATAGGATTTAGTCCAGATTTGTTTTTCAATCTTGAATTCAGGATCCAGCAAAACTGCCTAATTTTCATGACAGTTTGAAGAAAGGCCCAGATCAAATGCCACCTCCCCTGTAAGGCCTGCCAAGTTTCTCAGGTGAGAGTTACCCACTTTGTGTTCTATGTGCTAGGACTGCTCCCAGTATGTCCCAGAACAATCATTCTTTCACAAGTATTGTCACGTGACACTTAACAATGGGGACATGTTCTGAGAAATGTATCAGATGATTTTGTTGTGCGGACATCCTAGAGTGTACTTGCTCAAACCCGACGGCATAGCCTACCACTCATCTAGGCTATGTGGCGTATAATGTCAGTGCTGAGCAAACACGCTGTTAGCAGACAGTGAAAGAAGGAGTCTGTAGGCATAAGCACTTTTTCCAAGAATTCACTCCAAACCTGTGCAGCACGTTACTGTACCACACACTGCAGGCAGTTATAGCACAGTGGTAAGTATGTGTATATCTACACATGGAAAACATGCATTAAAAATACAGTGTTATGGCGAGGCACAGTGGCTCACACCTGTAATCCCAGCACTTTGGGAGGATAAGGCCTTAGGGCATCACTTGAGCTTAGGAGTTCGAGACCAGCCTGGGCAATATCAAAACCCTGTCTCTACTAAAAATACAAAAATAATTAGCCAGGTATGGTTGTGCACACCTGTGGCCCCCACTATTCAGGAAGCTGAAGCAGGAAGATCACTTGAACCCTGAGGGTGGAGGTTGCAGTGAGCTAAGATGGTCCACTGCACTCCAGCCTGGGTGACAGAGTGAGACCTTGTCTCAGGGGAAGAAAGGTATTATAATCTTATGGGGCCACTATCATACATGCCATTCATCAATAACCAAAACATCACTATGCAGCACCTGACTGTATACAGCTTTCTACTAGATTATAAACTCCTTGCAGATAAAACTATTCATTTTATCATTATTCATTATATTATTTCCTTAGCACCCAGAAGAATCCTGTATTTAAATGGCTTATATGGAAAATTTTAGAAAGAGAGAGACAGCAGGGCTGAGACTATCGGCTGCTTAGGTACCAAACCAAGCTGGGAAGTAACAGAGTTCTTTTCCATAGTAATTTCATATAGAATTATCATATTTCATAATAATTCTATATCATGGTGGAATTGTGCCAGAACAAGCTTCAGACTCTTTCTGGCCTTACTCCTTCTGACCTTGCTGTTCCAAAGAACCTCTCATACAGGAAATAATGATGGCAGTAGCTGTCAAATTCTAAAGACGGGGAGAGATTCCAGACCTCTTCAGGTTCTTGAGGCCACTGTAGAGCAGGGACGTGACTTAAGTGAAGTTCAGGACTACGGCCACAGTCGCACCCACCTGTGAACAATGGAATACTTTCAGCACTGAACCCTCTTCTTCCCCTGCATTCTATTGCTAAGCAGTTCATAGAACACGAAGAGGTATTAACCTTGTTATTTGCAGGGTTACAAAAAGCTGAGTCAGGTAGGTTTGGCTGTATTCCAAATCAAACCCAGACCAGAAGCCATCTGAGAGTTCCTGCTGGCAAAGACAGGTTGAGAATGTACAAAAACAATGAAAATAATATGCCAAGATCACCCTATAACCTATTTCCTTACTGACCAAACACACATCTCATTCCCATTAAAAAGTTATACTCAGCCACTGCCCTCTCTAGGATTATGTGATGTTAAGCAGTAATTTTGCCCATTTAGGGTCAGCTACTCAAAAGCAAAAAACAGCAGCTTTAGTTCATCATAAGTATATTCTCCTAGGAGAGCAGCCCACGCCTCTCCCCGATTATTGCAGGAATAGCGTACGAGCGCCAGACTAGCGAGGAAGCTAACACTCACTAAACACATATTCTAGTCAGCTGCTAGACATTTTCAGGTAAGCCTCACAGGATCCCTCCAAGGTGATATTAATGTCCCTGTTTTAGAAGGAGGAGTACTGAGATTCGGAGACATTGGAGAACTTGTCCAAAGTCTTACCAGTAGAAGGGGCAAAACCAGGATTGAACTTAGGTCTGACACTACGTAGTTCATATTCTATTATGTGACTGTATTCCTCCTCAGAGGAAAATTTAGGAATTCGGTTTCCTTTACAAAAATGTAGGAAATAGAATTACTCAAACTAATATAAAGTTGACTTAAGTCTTTTCTAACTCAGCCTTCCTCAGGCCCATATATGAGTTGGTTTCTGTGCTTCCCCTGAGACTCTTGGGCACATAGGACCATAATGTCTCTTTGATTTGACTTTTTTTTTTTTATGAACATATGCTGTATTTTTTTTCTTTTTTTTTTATTCATTTTACTTTAAGTTCTGGGGTCCATGTGCAGATCTTGCAGGATTGTTACATAGATATACACATGCCATCGTGGTGTGTGCCTCCATCCCCCGTCCCCTACATTAGGTATCTCTCCTAATGTTATCCCTCCCCAATCTCCCTACCCCCTGCTATCCCTCCCATAGGTCCCCACCCCCCAACAGACCCCAGTGTGTAATGCTCCCCTCCTTGTGCCCATGTGTTCTCATTGTTCAACACCCACCTATGAGTGAGAACATGTGGTGTTTGGTTTTCTGTTCTTGTGTCAGTTTGCTGAGAATGATGGTTTCCAGATTCACCCATGTCCCTGCAAAGGACATGAACTCATCCTTTTTTTATGGCTGCATAGTATTCCATGGTGTATATGTGCCATGATTTGACTCTTAAGTATAGTCTTTTGGTCAATCCCAGTCTAACAAAATTTTAAGATTTAATGCATTCTATCCATGCCAGAGAATTACATGTGATTTTGCTTGGTAAAGAAGGTGGAAATGGTATAGGGTAAAGAGAGTAAGTGACATTATCTAGTTCAATCCCACCATATGGATGATTGGCTGCAACTGCCTCTCAGCCTTTGCATATGCTATTTGCTCTGCCTAGAACTCCGCCCACACTACCTGACTAATGCCTGTGTGTTTTTCCAGGAAGCTTTCATGACACTAACCTGCATAATCTTTTTACCATTTCCTCCAGGCTGAATAGGAATCCTCCCTTTATTTTCATTGTTATGGGTGTTCTCTGTATACTCTAGTAAAGTGTTTTTAGTATGTATCATAATAGTTTAATTAATCAAGCTTCTGATTCACAGTTTGAGCTGGTTATAGGCAAGGTCCTTCTGTAAATAAAGAGTTGATGAAATCTACTTTTAAGAGTAGAAGGATAGCACTTTGGGAGGCCGAGGCGGGCGGATCACTAGGTCAAGAGATCGAGACCATCCTGATCAACATGGTGAAACCCCGTCTCTACTAAAAATACAAAAAATTAGCTGGGCACGGTGGTGCGTGCCTGTAATCCCAGCTACTCAGGAGGCTGAGGCAGGAGAATTGCCTGAACCCGGGAGGCGGAGGTTGCAGTGAGCCGAGATCGTGCCATTGCACTCCAGCCTGGGTAACAAGAGCGAAACTCCGTCTCAAAAAAAAAAAAAAAAAAAGTAGAAGGATAGACAAGATAACAAGATAATTCAATAGGGGAAAAGAATAGTTTTATTAACAAGTGGCTGGAGCACGTGGATATTCACATGTGAAAGAATAAAGCTGGAGCCCTACCTCCACAATATACAAAAGGAAATTCAAAATAGATCAGAGATCAGGCACGGTGGCTCACACCTGTAATCCCAGCACTTTAGGAGGCCGAGCCGGGCAGATCAGCTAAGATCAGGGGTTCGAGACCAGCCTGGCCAACATGGTAAAACCCTGTCTCCATTAAAAATACAAAATTAGCCAGGTGTGGTGGCACATGCCTGTAATCCCAGCTACTCAGGAGGCTAAGGCAGGAGAATCACTTGAACCTGGGAGGTGAAGGTTGCAGTGAACTGAGATTGTGCCATTTCACTCCAGCCTGGGAGAGGAGCAAAATTCCATCTTAAAAAAAAAAACATCAGAGACAGAGACATAAATATGAGCTAAAACTATGCAATTCTTAGAAGAAAACATAGAAGTGAGTTTTCTGACCTTTGGTTAAGCACTTGTTTCTTGGATATAACATCAAAAGCACAAACAAAAGAAAAAAAAAAACAGATAAATTGGACTTAATCAAAATTACAAGCTTCTGTCCTTCAAGGACACCATCAAGAAAAGACAACTCACAGAATGGGAGAAAATATTTGCAAATAATATATCTGGTAAGAAACCTGTATCTAGAATAAAGAACTATTGCAACAGAAATAAAATGACAAATAATCCAATTAAACCAGGCAATGTATTTGAGTAGGCATTTCTCTATAGATTTACAAATGCCCAATAAGCACATGAAAAGATGCTCAACATCACTAATCATTAGGGAAACACAACAACAGAGTACCACTTCATACCCACCAGGACGGCTAAATGAAAAAAGACGTAACAAGTGTTGGCAAAGACGTGAAGAAACTGGAACGCTAATACATTGCTGGTGGGATTGTGAAAGGGTGCAGCCACTTTATTTTTAATTGTACTTTAGGTTCTGGGGTACACGTGCAGAACATGCAGGATTGTTGCATAGGTACATACATGGCAATGTGGTTTGCTGCCTCCATCCCCCCGCCACGTCACCTATATCTCCCCATGTTATCCCTCCCCAACCTCCCCACTCCCCACTGTCCCTCCCCGACCCCCACCAACAGACCCCAGTGTGTGATGCTCCCCTCCCTGTGTCCATGTGTTCTCATTGTTCAATACCTTCCTATGAGTGAGAACATTCAATGTTTGTTTTTCTGTTCTTGTATCAGTTTGCTGAGAATGATGGTTTCCAGATTCATCCATGTCCCTACAAAGGACACGAACTTATCGTTTTTTATGGCTGCATAGTATTCCATGGTGTATATGTGCCACATTTTCCTTGTCCAGTCTACCACCAATGGGCATTTGGGCTGGTTCCAGGTCTTTGCTGTATACAGTGCCAAGGGTGCAGCTGCTTTTGAAAAATCTGACAGTTACTCAAAATGTTGCATAGAGTTACCATCTGACCAAGTATTCCACTCCTAGGTATACAGTAGTCACCCCTTATCCACAGGGGATACGTTCCAAGACCCGCAGTGGATGCTAAAACCATGAATAGTTAGTTCCAAACCCTATATACACTGTGTTTTTTCCTAGACATATATACCTATGATAAAGCTTATATAAATTAGGTATAGTAAGAGATTAACAATAATAATTAATAATAGGACTATATTAGAACTATATGTGTAGTAGAACAATTACAATATACTGCTCATAATTTAATGGATGAAGATTCATTTTTATTGCAGGTCTTAGCAATCTCAACATACTATTTTTTTCTTTCCTTATTAAGTTAAGAACTTCCACGTTTCCACTTAAACAAAACACTTGACAACTTCTCTTTGACATTTTCGAACTACCAGCATCACTACTTCTTCATTTTGGAGCCATTAGGTAAAATAAGGGTTACATGAATACAAGCACTATGATACCATGACAGTCAACCTGATAATCCAGACAGCTACTAAGTGACTAATGGGCAGATTGTGTGTACAGTGTGCTTATGCTGGAGAAAGAAATGACTCGTATCCAGGGTGGGATGGCATGAAATTTCCTTATGCTACTCAGAATGGTGTGCAATTTAAAATTTCTAAATTATTTATTTCTTGAATTTTCCATTTAATGTTTTTGGACCAAGTTGACTGCAGGTAACTGAAACTGCAGAAAGCAAATCCATGGATAAGGGAGACTACTGCATATGCAAGAGGAATGAAAACATCTGTACACCCAAAAACATGCAATTGTTCGCTGCATCGTTACTCATAACAATTCCAATGTCCATTCACTAACAGATGAATAAACAAAATGTGACATATCCATACAATGGAATATTATCTAGCCATAAAAAGAAATGATGTAGGCCGGGTGCGGTGGCTCATGCCTGTAATCCCAGCACTTTGGGAGGCAAAGGTGGGCAGATCACGAGGTCAGGAGTTCAAGACCAGCCTGGCCAACATGGTGAAACCCATCTCTACTAAAAATACAAAAATTAGCCGGGCGTGGTGGCAGGTGCCTGTAATCCCAGCTACTTGGGAGGCTGAGGGAGGAGAATCGCTTGAACCTGGGAGGCAGAGGTTGCAGTGAGCCAAGATCACGCCACTGCACTCCAGCCTGGATGACAGGTGAAACTCCATCTCAAAAAAAAAAAAAAGGAATGAAATGCTGATACATGCTGTATCATGGATGAACCTTGAAAACATTATGCAAAGGGAAAGAGGCTGCATCTTGTATGGTTTGATTTATATAAACTGTCTAAATTAGGCAAACCCACAGAGACAGAAAGCATATTAGTGATTGCCAGGGGCTGGGGGGCTGGTGGGAAATGGGAGTGACTACCAATGGGGGTTGATGAAAACATTCTAAAATTGAATAGTTCTAATTTTATCTAAAATTAGATCGCAACAATGGTTGCACAACTGTTAGTAAACTAAAAAACACCAAATTGAACACTTTAAAAGGTGAACTTTATAGTATGTAAATTCTATGTCAATAAGAGTGGGGTTTTTTTTAAGTAAAAGAGTAATGGCAAGAAAGTAGAGAGAACTATCTTAGGGTGACTTTCAGAGCCATCTGGAAAAACTGTCACAGAAATAAAAAGTAAAACAACTTAGTTTGTTGAAATCTTTGTGGTTTCTTTGTTATACACCTGAGAGTTATTTTTCATAGTGATTTAGTAATTAAATTTATAAAAAGAAATGTAAGTGTTAATTGGCCAGACATAGTGGCTCACACATGTAATCCCAGCACTTTGGGAGGCTGAGGTGGGCAGATCACCTGAGGTCAGGAGTTCGAGACCAGCCTGGCCAAGATGGTGAAACTCTGTCTCTGCTAAAAATACAAAAATTAGCCAGTGTGGTGGTGCACTTAGTCCCAGCTACTTAGGAGGCTAAGACAGGAGAGTTGCTTGAACCCGGGAGGTGGAGGCTGCAGTGAGTTGAGGTCGTGCCACTGCACCTCAGCCTGGGTGATAGAGGGAGACTCTGTCTCAAAAAATAAACAGAAAAAAAATAAAAGGGAATGAAAATGTGAATTTATGGATAAATAATATATGGTGTTATGGGCAGAATTGTGTCCCCCCTCCATCTCCAAGTGTGTATGTTGAAGTCCTCACCTCTAGTGCCTCAGAACATGCCTGTGTTTGGAGACAGGGCCTTTAAAGAAGTAATCAAGTTAAAATGAGGTCATTAGGACCCTAATCTAATATGACTGGTAATATAAGGAACTTTAGGTCGGCTAAAACTAGGTTCTAAATTTAAAAGAAAAAAAGAGGAACTTTAGGAACAGGCTTGGTGGCTCACACCCATAATCCCAGCACTTTGGGAGGTCGAGGTGTGTGGATCACCTATCAGGAGTTCAAGACCAGCCTGGCCAATATGGTGAAACCCTGCCTCTACAAAAAATACAAAAACTTCACCAGGGGTGGTGGCAGATGCCTGTAATCCCAGCTACTGAGGAAGCTGAGGCAGGAGAATTGCTTGAACCCGGGAGACGGAGGTTGCAGTGAGTCAAGATCATGCCATTGCACTCCAGCCTGGGCAATAAGAGCAAAACTTCATCTCAAAAAAAAAAAGGAACCTTTTAGACACAGACACACATAGAAAGAAGACCATCTGAATGAAGACACAGGGCGAAGGTGGGCATCTACAGCCCAGGAGAGAGGCCTCAGAAGAAACCCATCTGCCAACACATTGGTCTTGGACTTCTAGCTTCCATAACTATTAGAAGATAAATGGCTGTTGTTTAAGCTCCCCGGTCTGTGGGACTTTGTCATAGCAGCCCTGGCAACCGTACAGATTTCAGTACCAAGAAATAGGGTGCTGCTGAGCAGACGCAGCTTTGGAACTAGACCGTGAGTAAGGGCTGGAAGAGTTTGGAGGTGCATGTTGGAAAAGGCCTAAATTGCCTTAAGGAGACTGTTGATAGAAATGTGGACATTGGAGGTGATTCCGGTGAGGACTGAGAAAGAAAAGAAGAAGAGAGCTGTAGAGAAAGTGTCAATCATCTTCAAGAACACATACATCAGGAACAGCATTCTGGTTGAAATATGAATGATAAAGGTACTTCTGGTGAGATCTTGGACAGAAATGAGGAACATGGTATTAGAAACTAGAAGAAAAATGGACCTTGTTATAAAGTGGCAAAGAAATTTGTTGAATTGGATGCTCATGTTTCATGGAAAGCAGAACTTATAAATGATGAACTTGGCTATTTAGCTGAGGAGATTTCTAAGCAAAGTACTGAAGGTGGCCTGGTTTCTTCTTGCTGCTCGTGGTAAAATATGATAGGAGAGAGAGAAACTAAAAAAGGACTTTTTAAGAAAACAAAAGGAACCAAAACTTGAAGATTTGGAAAATTCTCAGCCTATCCAGTTTACAAAAAAACAAGAAAGCACATTCTGGAGAAAAGACCAAGGGTGTGGCTGGACCCCCATCTAAAAGATGGCTAATATGATGCATGGATACAGTCATGCATGGATACAACTCAGCGAGGCAGGAACAGAGATTCAGCTACCCAGGAACGTCTGTGGAGAGCCCTATTGTCAAATGGCATCGCCTGCTGTGGATTGCATCGGAGGCCAACAAGGTTTTTGAGAATTTATGCCAGCAGACATTGCCAGTTTGGACCAAGGGATACAGAAATGGGAAGAAATGAAGGAAGATTGTCAGACTTCTGGAATTCTACAGGACCAGCCAATACAGCGATATGGCTGTGATCATGAGTTATCCTTAAAGGAAAGAGAAGAATGACTATGAGGGCAGTTCAGAGATCTGCCAGGCTGCTACTGTCACCCTGGCCCCAGGGCACACAGAGTCAGGGTCCAGGACTGTACCATTTCCTTGGTTTCAGCAGGCCAGGATGGCCCAGCCCAAGACCAAGGGGCAGGGCCACCACTTAGGGTAGAGGGTCAGGACAGTGGCCCTGGAAGGCATGGCCATCCTATGGACCCAGACAACAGAGCATTGAGCCAAAGAGGATTATTCTCAAGCCTTAAAATTGAATAGAATTGGGCCAGGTGCAGTGGCTCATGCCTGAAATCCCAGCACTTTGGGATGCCGAGGCAGGTGGGTCACCTGAGATCAGGAGTTGGAGACCAGCTTGGGCAACATGGCAAAACACTGTCACTACTAAAAATACAAAAATTAACCAGGTATGGTGGTGCATGCCTGCAATACCAACTACTTGGGAAGCTGAGGCAGGAGAATCACTTGAACCCAGGAGGCAGAGATTGCAGTGAGCCAAGATCGCGCCATTGCACTCCAGCCTGGGCAACAAGAGTGAAACTCTGAAAATAAATAAATAAATAAAAATGGAATGGAATTTGTCCAGCCAGGTTCCAGGACAGGAGATCCGTGACCCCTTTCCTCTTTCCAGTGTCTCCCTTTTAAAATGGAAATGTCGATGCTATGCCTGTCCTGTTTGGGAAGCAGATAATTTCTTGTCCAGTCGTAAAGGTTTATATCTGGAGAAGAGTTTTGCCTCAGGATGAGCCATACCTCAAATCTCACCCGTACCTGGTTTAGATGATATTCACATGAGATTTTGGGCTTAACGTTCCTGCTGGTCTGGGTTAAGTCGTTTGGCCCTGTTGGGATGGTGGGTGAGTGTATTTTGCATGTGAGAAGAACATTGATTTTCAGGGAGCGAAGGGCAGGGTGTTACGAGCTGAACTGTGCTCTCTCCAAATTCAAATGTGGAAGTCTTATGTGACTCTTTTGAGATGAGATCTTTAAATAAGTAATTGCATTAAAGTGAGATCATTAGGGTGGGGCCCAAATTCAATATGAGTAATGTCTTTATAAGAACAGACACACACAAGAGGAAGACCAAGTGAGGACACGGAGGGAAGACTGCCATCTCCAAGCCAGGGAGAGAGGCCTCCAGAACCGAGAGCATGAATGGCTGTTTAAGCTGCCCAGTCTGTGGCGCTGTGTTACTAGCCCTAGCAACCAGTACATATGGTCTACCCACACAATGAAATACCATTCAGCCAACAAAAGGAGTCCCTGGTGATCCACGCTACAACACGAAGAACCTGGGACACATCGTGCCAACAGAAATGCCCAGTCACGAAAGACACATGCTCTATAATTCAACTTATGAATTGAAATGCAAACCTGTGGAAATATAAAGTCGACAACATACAGGACAGCCCCACAACCAAGATCCCTGTGGCCCGGAGCATCGGCAATGTCAAGGTTGTGAGATCCTGCTCTCGCCCAGGCCTGCTTCCCAAAGCCCTTTACTCCTGAAGGGAGAAGAGAGCGGGCGGCCTCCTTTCTTTGTTTCTTAAATCCCACTTACTCCCTCTTAGAGCACGTTCTTCTCCCTTGAAGACCAACCCGGGCTGGTCTCTACCAAGTAGGTAGATAGGGCTGGGGAAGGAGAGGATTGATGAAAATGGAGACTGATCATAGGTGAGGGTGTTTCTTTCTCTCTCTCTCTCTTTTTTTTTTTTTTTAAGACAGAGTTTGCTCTGTCACCCAGGCTGCAGTGCAGTGGCACAATCTCAGCTCCCAGGCTGGAGTGCAGTGACACAATCATGGCTCACAGCAGCCTCAACCTCCCAAGTAGCTGGGACTACACGCACTCACCACCACACCTGGCTAATTTTTTTTTTTAATAGAAATGGAGTTTCACCATGTTACCCAGGCTAGTTTTGGGTTTTTGTTTTTTGTTTTTTGTTTTCTGGAGTTTGAGTCTTGCTTTATCACCCAGGCTGGGGTGC
This sequence comes from Aotus nancymaae, assembly GCF_030222135.1. Taxonomy (NCBI): domain Eukaryota; kingdom Metazoa; phylum Chordata; class Mammalia; order Primates; family Aotidae; genus Aotus; species Aotus nancymaae. The sequence goes on from NW_026988423.1 coordinate 34,254,383, forward strand.
AGTGGTGCAATCTCAGCTCACTGCAACCTCTGCCTCCCGGGTTCAAGCTATTCTCAAGCCTTAGCTTCCTGAGTAGTTGGAACTATAGATGCCCACCATCATGACCAGCTAATTTTTGCATTTTTAGTAGAGACAGGGTTTCACCATGTTGGCCAGGCTGGTCTAGAACTCCTGTCTTCAAGTGATCCACCCACCTCAGCCTCCCAAAGAGCTGGGATTACCAGCTTGAGCCACCATGCCCGGCCACCAGGCTAGTCTTAAAAGGAGAAGAACTTGCTCTAAGAGGGGGTAAGTGGGATTTGAATAACAAAGAAAGAAAGCAGCCTGCTCTCTTCTCTCTTCAGGACTAAAGGGCTTTGGGAAGCAGGCCTGGGCTAGAGCAGGATCTCACAGCCTCCGCATTGCTGATACTCTGGGCCACAAGGGTCTTGGTTGTGGGGCTGTCTTGTCCATTGCAAGATGGTCAGCAGTGTCCCTGTTCTCTACCCATAGGAGCCAGAGCACCACCACCAGTCCCCATTGTGAGCCATTGGACTCAAGAATGACCTAATGGCTTAACCTTGTACTGTGACAGAGCCCGAGTTGCCTGAATTTTAATGATACAAAGAATTTTAATTATACTAATTTTATTGTACTTTATTTTGAGACAGAGTTTCACTCTTGTCACCCAGACTGGAGTGCAATGGTGTGATCTCCACTCACTGCAACCTACCCCTCCTGGGTTCAAGTGATTCTCCTGCCTCAGCCTCCCAAGTAGCTGAGATTATAGGCATGCACCACCATACCTAGCTAATTTTTGTATTTTTAATAGAGATGGGGTTTCAACATGTTGGCCAGGCTGGTCTTGAACTCCTGGCCTCAGGTGACCTGCCTGACTCAGCCTCCCGAAGTACAGGGATTACAGGTGTGAGTCACTGCGCCCAGTCTATACTAATTGTAATTATATAATATAGGCTGGGCTTGGGTGGAGGAACTCGGGCACCATTTCAAAAGAGAAAATATATCCATTTGATAGCATGCAATAAAAGAGGAAATCAGGGCAGTTCCGCATAAAATTTACCAAAATTTCCTGTGGTACCTTGTTGATAGAATTTCTGTCATTCTGATAATGCCATAACCTCTTCCTTGGATATAATAAAGATTTTCAGTACTTTTTTTTTAACTTCAGAAGCCTGTGTCCTGACTCTAACATAGTTAAACTTGTATATATCTGTATGATTCTGAACAAGTTAGGTTAAACTAGATGAAAACAGCCCACAAACCTCAGTGACTCATTACAACTGTGTATTTCTCACAGCATGTGTTCATCAAGGTTGGTCTGGGGTTCTGCTCCACACCTCTCCACCCTAGGATGCAGGCTGATGGAGGAGCTACCAGGATGCCCACTGACAGTCAGTGTGGTGGAGGGAAAAGCATTCTGGGAGTCCTGAACTGGCAATGGCATGCTTCAGCCCAGAGGTAACACAGGACACGTCTATTCACAACTCATTGGCCATGGCCAGGTGCGGTGGCTCACACCTATAATCCCAGAATTTTTGGAGGCCAAGGACAGAGGATCACTTGAGCCCAGGAGTTTGAGACCAGCCTGGGCAACATAGCAAGACCCCATACTACCAAAAATACCTTTTTTTTAATTAGCTAAATGTGGTGGCGTGCAGCTGTAGTCCTAGCCACTTGGGATGTTGGGGCAGGAGGATCATCTGAACCCAGGAATTTGAGGCTATACTGAGCCATGATCTCACCATTGCACTCCAAGCTGGATGACAGAGCAAGACCCTGTCTCTTAAAAAACGAAACAAAAAATCCCAACCAGTTCATTAGCCAGTAGCTGTAAGCCCCCACCCAACCACCAGGAAGCCAGAAAGAGTAATCACACCATGTGCCTGGAACACAGAGGGGCAGAAATTCTTATAAAAAAAAAAAAGTCATCTAATTTATTTCTATTTTTCTATTTTTTTCTTTTTTTAACTTTTAAGTTCAGAGGTACGAGTGCAGGTTTGTTACATAGGTAAGCTTGTGCCATGGGCATCTGTTACACAGATTATTTCATCACCCAGGTATTAAGCCTAGTACCCATTCATTATTTTTCCTGATCCTCTCCCTACCCCCACCCTCCACCCTCTGAAAGCCCCCAGTGTGTGTTGTTCCCCTCTATTTGTCCATGTGTTCTCATCATTTAGCTCCTACATATATGTGACAGCATGTCAAATTTGTTCCTGTGCGAGTTTTCTAAGGATAATGGCCCCCAGCTCCATCCACGTTCTGCAAAGGACATAATCTCACGTTTTTATGGCTATGTAGTATTCCATGGTGTATATGTACCATATTTTATTTATCCAGTCTATCATTGATGGGCATTTAGGTTGATTACAGGTTTTTGCTGTTGTGAACAGTCCTGCAATGAACATACACGTGCATGTGTCTTGTCTTTATACTGGGATAATTTCTATCCTTTGGGAATATACCCAATAATGAGATTGCTGGATCAAATGATATTTCTGTCTTTAGGTCTTTGAGGAATCGCCATACTGTCTTCCTCAATGACTGAACTAATTTACGCTCCCACTAACAGTGTATAAGCCTTCCTTTTTCTCCACAATCTCACAAGTATTTATTTTTTGACTTTTTATTAATAGCCATTCTGACTGGTATTAGATGGTATTGGTTTTGATTTCCATTTCTCTAATGATCAGTGATGTTGAGAAATTCTTAATGAATTGAAGTATCTCAAAGTACTCTTCCGTATCGCTTTCATGTTCATATAACTGTGTATTCATATATATGTATACACATTTGAGGGACATTATCATTGTTCCTCAAAATGGCTTCGCATTATAAGCACTCTTTTTCTTCTTGCTTGTCTCAGCCAACATCTCAGGAAAACCCTTCTAGGACAGCTGGCATACCTCCAATTCATGCCTTTGAATGGTTATATAATATTTCATAGTAATGATAAAATAGAATTTATTCAGTGAAAGACGTGATTGGAACTGAGTAGAGGCCCAAGCTCTCTGTGATATTTGGGGATCTATATATTTTGTATCTGCAACCACAAACTGGGAGACACTTGCTTTAACTCTCCACCTGTGGGAGCAAAGTAATGTTAGAGAGTGCTGGCTGCCAAACCTACGCACTTGAGAAAAACAAAATTCGCTTTCCCCCTTTTTCGATTCTGCCATTTATCTGGACATCTCTTCCTTCACCATTCCTGCTTTGCCCCCTCTAAAATAAGGGGAAATGCCTGCTTTATTTTTGTAAAGCACCATATCAAGTTTTACTTTTACCTACAGCCAAATGACATCAACCATGATTTCTCCTTTCCTTGGCACCATTTCCTCTCTCTTCTGTGACTCTGCTTCCCTTTTGCTTCCTTGCTCCTCAATCTCCCTTACTCGTGCCGCCGTTTTCTCTTTCTGACTCCTTCTACCTTGTCTTCTATTTTACTTATCTCAAATGAGAGAGAGAAAGAAAGAAGGGGGGGGAGCAATGGAGAGAGGGAGGGAGGGAGGGAGGGGAAGAAAGCGGGGATGAAATGTAGATTGGGGAAAATTGTTTAAAAACAAGAAGTACAAGGAAAATAAGGTCGAATCTCTTACTCAAATTGTGTTCTTTTTCTGATGATCTCCCTAGATATGAAATAAAAAGGAACAGTTGCCCAATCCTCCAGCTAGCTTGGTTCTTATTTTTAACGCTAGGCCATAGCAGCAGACCAACCAGGGATTTAACCGGGAGATTCTGGAAATGAGAGTTGTGGAAGTGCTGAGATGAGCTCTTCACACATCCCTGGCCGAATGAAAAAGCTATGCATCTATGGGGAAGACCTGAGAGAGCCCAGCAGAAAATGAAAGGCAAAGTTACTACCTGTCCAAAACATTCAGTCCTCCCCTCACACTCCCATCATATCTCATGTGAAATCAAAGCAGAATAAATACATTGAAATAAGAAAGTTGGGGAATTCGCCTTTGTGAAAGCACTTTTTGTAAGGTTTATTCTTGCCAAGTTTAAAAGAAGGAAGAAACTGAGGCCAACAAAAGAAGATCCAATATGAAGGGTTTTTTCAGGCTCCTGGGCAAGGTTCTGCGGTCCGACAGGAGAGGCCAGAGAAGTCGCACGGACTCCTCTCAGACGTGGGGTTTTATAGGGAGTGAAGGAGCTTGATTGGTTGTGGGAGAGCAGGACTACTATTGGGTAAGGTTACAAGCCTTTGTTTGCATACAGAATTTGGCTGCTATTGGTTAGAATTACTCGGCTGCTATTGGCTAGAAAGACTCGGCTGCTATTGGCTAGAATCACAAGACCCCGCTTGCATACTGGGTTCTTTAAGGGAAAGCCAGGCTGTGCAAGAAGGGGAGAAGGGAACATGCCCGAGCATGTCCGAGCTTTCTGAAAAAAGGGGGGGGGGGGTGTGTCCGAGCTCCCGGTGAGGCAACTGGCCTTACACTTATTTTTTTCCTTTGGAGACAGGGGCTCACTCTGTCACCCAAGCTGGAGTACAGCAGCACCATCAAAGCTCACTGCAGCTTCAATCTCACAGGCTCAAGCAATCTTCCCACCTCAGCCTCCCAAGTAGCTGGGGCTACAGCCGTGTCCCTACATGCTCAGCAAATTTTTTATTTTTAGTAGAGCCTGGGGTCGCACTATGTTGCCCAGGCTGGTCTTGAACTCCTGGGCTCAAGCAAGCCTCCCGCCTCAGCCTTCCAAAGTGCTGGGATCACAGGTGTGAGCCACTGCACCTGGCCTAAAAGCCCTATCTGATATTTGTTTTTCTGTTTGTATGCTTGTCCTTAGATTGAAAGGTTTTATTGTATAATGCCCACATCAGTTGAGTATATTAGGAAACACATTCCTTAAGTGTTTTTTAATTTAACATTTATTTTATTTAAAATTGTTTAATGCTAAGTCACACCAAGGGCTTAACCTATATTTGGATAATGGGTTATCCAAATTATTTAGAAGTCCAAATTTTTATTGTTCTACTTAATTATTACCTTGTTCCTCCTCTAACTAAAATTGATCCATCCTCCATCTCCTCCACGTGTTCCATAATGTAGCTAATATGTTTTGGGTTTTTTTTGTTTGTTTTTGTTCTGTTTTGAGACGGAGTCTTCTCTGTTGCCCAGACTGGAGTACAATGGTGCAATCTCTGCTCACTGCAGCCTCTGCCTCCCAAGTTCAAGCAATTCTTCTGCCTCAGCTTCCTGAGTAGCTGGGATTACAGGCACCTGCCACCACGCCCAGCTAATTTTTGTATTTTTAGTAGAGATGGGGTTTCACCATGTTGGTCAGGCTGGTCTCCAACTACTGACCTCGTAATCTGCCAACTTCAGCCTCCCGAAGTGCTGGGATTATAGGCATGAGCCACTGTGCCCGGCCCCTTAATGTAGTTAATCTAATGAACTAATCCATTAATTTGCTAATGGAAGAAATATAGCCCATCCTCATCAAATCAAAGTACTCAGCCTTCTATGAATCATACATAAGTTTAAAGAAATTTCTACAGACATGCTGCAGGCCCTGCTGTCTGCTGGTGTGAATTTTAGATGAGGTAAAAGGGAAGGGTGTGTCTTGACATGCCAGTATCAAGTACCTAGAGGCAAACAGGAGTCTGCCTTTATTTCAGGTATTGCTTTTGAGAAAAATGAGGAAGGGCAGGGAGGAGGGAAGTTGGTTAGTCAGTGTGTAGTTTTGACATACAATTGCAAAGCTGGTTTTTCTGTACCTTTGCCTAGGAAAATGAAGTATAACAAGTTTGATACTGAAAGGGACCTGTGTTAAACATTAAACAAAAATGGAAATTTTTTATGTTCAAAGTAGGGTTTAAAAAAGAGGAGGGCCAGGGGCCGGGCGCGGTGGCTCACGCCTGTAATCCCAGCACTTTGGGAGGCCGAGGCGGGTGGATCACGAGGTCAAGAGATCGAGACCATCCTGGTCAACATGGTGAAACCCCGTCTCTATTAAAAATACAAAAAAAAATTAGCTGGGCACGGTGGCGCGTGCCTGTAATCCCAGCTACTCAGGAGGCTGAGGCAGGAGAATTGCCTGAACCCAGGAGGCGGAGGTTGCGGTGAGCCGAGATCGCGCCATTGCACTTCAGCCTGGGTAACAAGAGCGAAACTCTGTCTCAAAAAAAAAAAGAGGAGGGCCAGGTGTGGTGGCTCACGCCCATAATCCCAGCATTTTGGGAGGCCGAGGCGGGTGGATCACTTGAGGGTCAGGAGTTTCAGACCAGCCTGACCAACATGGTGAAACCCTGTCTCTTCTAAAAATACAAAAAAGTTAGCCAGGCGTGGTGGCACATGCCTGTAATCCCAGCTACTTGGGAGGCTGAGGCAGGAGAATTGCCTGAATCCAGGAGGCACAGGTTGCAGTGAGCCAAGATTGCGCATTGCACTCCAGCCTGGGCAACAAGAGCAAAATTCCATATCAAAAAATAATAATAATGAGGAGAAGGCCTTCCAGTTATGTCAGTACAAAGAGGTAGGCAGTTCACTTCTGTTAAAAAAAAAAAGCAACAAACAAAAAACCAAAAAATATAAAACTAGACAAAATTATTTATTGAAACCATCCATTTTAGGCAAATGGAAATTGACAAAATACAGGCAAGAAATTGAGCAGCATTTGTTCTTGAAAAAATACTAGATCTTCAGGCAAGTAAGAGATTGTGGCTTTTTTTGCCTGTGGCTGCTCCTGTCATTACCTAGCTCAGCGGATGACTTTTAAGTAAGATGGGGCCAGCCATGAAAACTAGTAGCTTTGCTGCCACACAACAGATTCAATTCAGAGCAGTGGCTGGGGGGTTGAAAATCCTTGCCTTTGCTGGCTTACCATGGGAATAAACACTTGGAAATGAGCAGGGAAAATCCACAGCTTTGCTGTCTTGTGGTTGCAGCCCCACTTGGGTCAAGCAGCAGGCCAATCAGGAATTTAACAGGGAGATTCTGGAAATGAGAATCACAGAGGTGTTGAGATGAGCCCCTCACACATCCCTGGCTGACAGAAAAAACTATGTATATATGGAGAAGACCTGAGAGACCTCAGCAAAAAGTGGAAGACAAGGGAGACTTGAAAACCGGCCTTCCCCAGCCCCCACACAGATTGACTAACAGTAACTGGAAGTGTAATGGACTTGAAGTATTTACTTAAGCAAACCTCTTCCCAAATAATTGGCTGACTACTATAAATAACTGGCTATGCAGGCAAACGAGTGACCTCTAGGAAAGCAAGATAATAAGTAAAAAACAAAAATAATAAAACTGAGCAGAGATATTGGTATCTTCACCTGATGTGAAAGACAGATTTCATAGTCTAAGCAAGTTGCTGAAAAGGGGGAAAAACACCCTTGGAAAAATCAAACAGAAGCCAGACTTGTTACAGCATAATCATCTAAAATGTTTGATTTTCAACCAAAAATTATAAGACACAGAAAGATACAGTCAAGTGTGACCCAGACTGATACGGTTTAGATTCGTGACACTGCCCACATCTCATGTCAAATTGTAATCCCTAATATTGTTGGAAAGGCCTGGTGGGAGGTGACTGGATCACTGGGGTGGATTTCCCCCTTGCTGTTCTCATGATCATCAGTTCTCATGAGATCTGGTTATTTAAGTATGTAGCACCTCCCCTTCTTCCTCCTGCTCGGGTCATGTAAGGAATGCCTGCTTCCCCTTCTCCTTCCACCGTGATTGTAAGTTTCCTGAGGCCTCCCTAGCCGTGCTACCTACACAGCCTGTAGAACCGCGAGCTAATTAAACCTCTTTTATTTGTAAATTACCCAGTCTCTGGTATTTCTTTATAGCAGTGCAAGAGCAGACTAATACAGTTCAAGACCAGCCTGGCCGACATGGCAAAACCCCGTCTCTACTAAAAATACAAAAAATTAGCCTGATGTGGTGGCGCCTGCCTGTAGTCCAGCTACTCAGGAGGCTGAGGCAGGAGAATCACTTGAACTCAGGAGGCAGAGGTTGCAGTGAGCTGAGATTGTGCCACTGCACTCCAGCCTGTTGCCCACATTTTAATAGGATTATTTGTTTTTTACTATGGAGTAGTAAGCGTTCCTTGTATATTTTGGATATTAACTCCTTATCACATATATGGTTTGCAAATATTTTGTCCCATCTGTGGGTCTCTTTACTCTGTCGATGGTTTTCTTTGCTATGCAGAGCTTTTTAGTTTGATTCAGTCATACTCCTTTATTTTTTTTGCTTTTGTTGTCACTTCAAAAAAGAAATCAATGCTAAGACCAATGTCATGTACCTTTCCCTGTATGTTTTCTTCTAGGAGTTTTACCATTTTAGGTCTTACATTTAAATCTTTAATCCACTTTTAGTTGATTTTTGTTTATGGTGGAAGATAAAGATCCAATTTCTTTTTTATTTTTATTTTTTGCATGTGGATATCCAGTTTTTCCAATACCATTTGTTGAAGATACTATTCTTTCCTCATTCTTGTTCTTGACACCTTGGTAGATCAGTTAACCTTATATGAGTGGGTTTATTTCTGTGCTTTCAATTCTGTTCCATTGCTCTATGTGTGTTTTTATGTCAGTACTGTACTATTTTGATTACTACAGCCTTAAAATATAATTTGAACATAGGAAGGATGGTGCCTCTGGCTTTGTCCTTCCTGTGTGGTTCTTTGCGTTTTTTAAAATTCAGTGTTGGTTGAGCTTTTTTTTTAATATGCAATTCAATTATTTTTCATGAAACCTGGGAAGCTTTCAGCCATTACTTCTTTATTTTTTTTCTGTCTCCCCTTTCGGGGCTCTCATTACATGTATGTGGGGACATTGAACATCATCCCATGTGTGTCTGAAGCTCTGTTCGTTTGTCTTCATTTTTTTATCTCTGTTTTTCAAATTGGATCATTTCTCTTGGTCTATTTTCATGTTGACTGACTTTCTTCCACTGTCTCAATATCTGCTATTGAACCCATCTAGTGAATTCTTAATTTTGGTAATAATACCTTTCAACTCCAGAATTTCCATTTAATTTTTATAGTTTGTATTTCTCTATTTAGATTCCCTATTTGTTGAGTCAATTTAAATCATATTTTCTTTTAATTCCTTGAATAGTTTTCTTTGATTCTCTGAACATATTCATAATAACTGCTTTGAACTCTTTGTGTATTAAAGACAACGTCTAAGCACACTTAGATTTTGCTTCTACTTACTGCTTTTTACCCCCTTGTCTGACCTTAGGTGATCCACCTGCCTCGTTCTCCCGAAGTGCTAGGATTACAGGCATGAGCCACTGTGCCTGGCCCATTTTAGGCTTTTTGATTGCCCTATGATCTCAGATCTCTAATGAGTTTAGGAAGAGTTATGATTTTGTAGTTTATCTGGCTATTGTTGCTGTCATACCAGCTTTCCATATCCTGGATTCTTTGTGTTTTAAGAATTTTTTACTATAATCTGTTTCATATGTTCTACTGTATACAATGCCGATTGATGTTTGCTTTTATTTATTTGCTGTTTTGATTTCTTCTTTGACCAAAAGTTATTTGGTGACTTTAAAAATCTTTAAGGTGATTGAGATTTTTGTAAAAGAAAATATTTCTGTTGTTATAGCATTGTAGTCTAAGAATGTGGGCAATAAAATTTCTGCTTTGAGAAAAAAAAAAGTGGGCAAAGGACCTGAATAAACATTTCTCTAAAGAAGACATACAAATGGCCAACTGGTTTATAAAAAGATGTTCAACATCACTAATCATCAGGGAAATGCAAATTAAAGTCACAATGAGATACGACCTTACACCTGTTGGCATGGCTGTTGTCAAAAGTCAAAACAAAAAGCAAAACAAGATTGGTGTGGATGTGGAAAAAGGGAAGCTTTACATACTGTTGGTGGGAATGTGCATTGGTACATCTATTAGGAAAAATAGTGTGGAGGTTTCTTTAAAAATAGAACTACCTTATGACCAGCAATTTCATTTCTGTGTATATATCCAAAGGAAATAAACTCACTATCTTGAAAAGATATCTGCCTTCCCATGTTCATTGCAGCTTAATTCACAATAGCCAAGATACAGAAACAATCTAAATATTCATTGATTGATGGACAAAAAGAAAATGTGGTGTATACATAGAATGGGATATTACTCAGCCTTAAAAAAGAAGGACATCCTGCTATTTGCAACAACATGGATGAACCTGGAAGACATTATGCTAAGTGAAATAAACCACACACAGAAAGACAAACACTGTGTGATCCCACTTATATGTGGAATCTAAAATCAACTGATATAAACAGAATAGAATGCTTGTTACCAGGGCCTGGGGCAGTGGGGGAAATGGGGAGATGCTGGTCAAAAGGTACAAACTTGCAGTTATGAGTAAATTTTGGAGACCTAATGTACAAGAGGGTGACTATCATTAATAATAATATACTGGCCAGGCACAGTGGCTTATGTCTGTATCATAGCACTTTAGGGAGTTGAGGCGAGAGAACTGCCTGAGCCCAAGAGTTCAAGACCAGTCTGGGCAACATAGCGAGACCCTGTCTCTACAAAAAAAAAACTTTTTTAATTAGCCAGGCGTGGTGGCACACAGCTGTAGTCCTAACCACTTAGGAGGCTGAGGCGGGAGGATCACTTGAGTCCAGTGAGTTCAGGGCTGCGGTGAGCTGTGATGATACCACTGCACTCCACCCTGGGTGACAGAGTGAGACCCTGTCTCTAAAAATAATAACAATAGTAATAATAAACTATATACTTGAAATTTGCTAAGAGAGTAAATCTTAAGGATTCTCATTACAAAGGAAAGGAAAAGGTAACCAGGTAAGGTGATAATATGTTTATTAGCTTGATCACAGCAATCATTTCACAATGTATACATATATCAAATCATCATGTTATATACTCTGAGTATATTCAATTTTTATTTGTCAATTATACCTCAATAAAGCTGAAAATATATTAAAGGACATACTTTATGTTGAAAGAAAATGAGATTTTAGAGTTATTAAGATGGACAGAAAGAAATGAAGAGCACTTCATGGTAAATATGTGATTAAATATCAAAGAATGTATATATTAATTCTTTAAAAAATGTAAAATTGCTTAAAGAAATAATTGCCACACTGTTGGTTTGTAACCTAGACTTCGTATATTCTTAAATATTAAACTTGAAAACTTTATAACAAGTCCAGACATAAATGTGATATGTACATATATGTGTACACACACACACACATCTCTGCCTTTTTATTGGAATGGCTTATTTAGTCCATTCATATATATCCATATTAATGGCTTATTTACTATATATATATATATCATATATATATACATGAAGGAGGGGGTAGGAAATAGAGCTATTATATAGTGGAATAAAGTCACTATATTTTATCAGAATTAAATTAGTGTTAAAATAGACCATAGTAACTCAAAGATGCATACTGTAATCCCTAGACTAGAGCATAAAGTAGGAAAAACAAATAGCTTAAAATATGAAAAAAGTAATTAAAATCATATACTAAAATTACTTGTTAGACATAAATTACAGCAGGAAATGAGGCACAGAGGAACAAAAAATGCATGAGAGACAGAAAATAGCAAAACGACAATTGTAAATATAACCACACCCATAATAACATTGATACAAATGGACTAAATAATCCATCCCAATAAAAAGGCAGAGATTGTCAACCATGCAAATTCTCAAGGAATCTCCCTTCTATGCATATTTTGGGGAATGCTAGACTTATATTAAAGGAAGTAAGCCGAGAAAGAAAAATAAATGGCATCCAAGAAACAGGATCCAAAACAAGGAAAAGGCTCTTTGGAAGCTGTAGCAAAAGAGGGGGTCGGGGGAAACAAGAAAAAGGCAAAGGGAATTTGTAAGACGGCGCACAATGCTCCAGGACACACAACCAGTTCAATTTTGAAGAGAAGATTCTCAAAAAAAGTTCTCTAAGAATAAAACAGAAATAAGCTATCTGAGGTTAAAATGTCTAGAATTTAATTTGGTCAACATTTGACAGATCTTTTAGCTCTTTTGTGGAAAAACATAGTGATCGATATTTGGGAAGATAAGTTAAAAAAAAGGCAATTATTAACCCCAGAATAAAACGCAAGTGTTAGGCACGATGGCTCACATCTGTAATCCCAGCACTTTGGGAGGCGGAAGGATCACATGAGGTCAAGAGTTTGAGACCAGCCTGATCAACATGGTGAAACCCTGTCTCTACTAAATATACAAAAATTAGCCAGGCGTAGTGGTGCCCACCTGTAATCCCAGCTGCTCAGGAGGCTGAGGAGAATCACTTGAACCTGGGAGGTGGAGATTGCAGTGAGCCGAGATCACGCCACTGCACTCCAGCCTGGGCGACAGAGCAAGACTCTGTCTCAAAAAAAAAAAGTGTTAGAGAAAACATAACCCACAATACACTACTTGGATCCACATTCATTCATTCCACAGGTATTTACTGAGCACTCCCTATATGTCTGGCCCTGCAATATTGGATTGTGATTTGTGCTTTACAGAAAAGTTACAAGTCTACAAAGAGTGAAAAGTGGGGCAGGCCTGTATTTTACATGCAGAAGTCAGTGAATAAAGTGGCATTTGACGAGAGACCTGAGTAAAGTGGAGACAACTGTTGGCTTCTCGCGGGAACGCTGTTCTAGAAGGCACAGACAGTGCAAGGTCCTGAAGCAGGCCTGGATCGTTCTCAGCTGTTTAAGGGAATGGAAGGGATCCAGTGCGGCAGGGGATGAGTGCTGGGAGAAAGCAAAGAGATGGCCCAGGATCATATATGGCCTTATTGGCCCAGGGAAGGACTTCGGATTTACAGAGCCATGATAATGAAACTAATGATTTCAACAAACGAGTACAGTGCAACTGCTATGAAAATACAGGATGGGGAGGAGGGAGTGGCTGTGAGAGAGCTCCAGGAAGTTGGTAGATGATGCCTGACAATGATGAATTAACAAATGGCCGCATGAGCAAAGTATTAGGTCGGTGCAGAAGTAGTTGTGGTCTTTGCCATTACTTTTGCATCAACCCAATAACTGGAATGTCGGGGTCAATACCGGAGGAAACATGAAAGAGGTGAAAGTGGCTTTGCTGGGGATGAGGAGGGATAGAACATGAGGCTGTTGCTTTTCACTATAAGCCTTTAATACTATTTGATTTTTTGAAAACTGTAAGCATTTTTTTTAAAGCTTGGGAAAGTTCTTGATGATGGCTGGGACCCCCATCTGTCAATGTGTAAGATGTGAAACAGCCCTGACAATGTAACTGGTGCTAGATTCGGGCCTGTACCCAGGGTTGGAATATACTATGCAGACCAGGGATGCTTTACGTTCCGGGGTAGTCTTTTCTAGATCACTGTGTTACTCTGCTGGTGCTGCTATACGGAATACTACAAACTAGGTAATTTGTAAAGAACAAATTTATTTCTCACAGTTCTGAAGATTTGGAGGTCCAAGATCAAGACACTGGCATGTGGTGTCTGGTGAAGGCTGTAGCCTCATACGGCAGAAAGGGCAAAAAAGGGAACCAGCTCCCTCCATTCAGCCCTTTATATGGGTGCTTAATCCCATCCACAAAGGAGGAACCTTTATGTCTTAATCATCTCTTGAAGGCCCCACATTTAATACTATCACATTGGCAACACCTGAATTTTGGGGAGGATCCCTTCAAACCATAGCATTCCACTCTTAGCCCCCCAAAATTCACATACTTCTCACATACAAAATACATTCATTCCATCAGAATTGCCCTCAAAAGCCTTAAATCATTCCAACATGAACTTTAAAGTCTAAGTTCAAAGTCTCATCTAAATCATGTCTAAGGGAGACTCATTCACTGTGAGGTAAATTTCATCCTGAGGCAAATTTCTCTCCAGCTATGAGCCTGTGAATTCAAATGAGTCCGTACTTTCAAATACAATGACATGTCAGGCACAGGACAGATGCTTCTAGTCCAAAAGGGAGAAACAAGAAAGAAAGGAATAACAACAGGTCTCAAATAAGTCCAAAACTCAACATTAGATCTTAGGCTTGAGAATAATATTATCTGACACACTGGGGTGGGGGTTGGGCCCCCAACACTCCAGGTGATACCACCTCCAAGGCTTCCCTAAGTACTGGCCTATTGGGGGCTCTCTGCAGTGGCTCCACCCCAGTGACAAATCTCTGCTTGGGCCCTGGGATCCAAGACATCCTTTCCATCTAGGTGGAGGCAGCCATGCTCCTATAGCTCATACAGTCTGTGTACCTACAGAGTTGGCACGACATAGATGCCACCAAGGTTTATAACTTGCGCACTGCACCTGGTCCTGCTTGAGCCACAGCGAGGGTGACTGAGGAATGCTCTGCTGGAATGTGGGGAGCAGAGACCCGAGGTGGCCCTGGGCAGTGATCTCTGAGACCCCACAGGCACCTGAGCCCTTCCCCTGAAACTGTTCTGCCCCAAGGCCCTAACCCTCTGGGCCTATAACAAGCAAGGCAGCCCCAAAGATCTCTGAAATCCCTTTGGGACCATTTTCCCATTTTCTTGATGACTAGCACCTGGCTTCCTTCTACACATACTAATCTCTTTATCAGTCAGGTGGCCATACCCGTGGTTCTGTCTCCTAAACACACGTTTTTATCTTTTACATAGCTAGGCTGAGACTTTTTCAAATATTGACGTTTGGCTTTCCTTTTGATTATAAATTCCGCCTTCAAATCATTTCTCTTTTCTCATATTTTTCTTTTCTTTTTGAGACAGACGCTCGCTCTTGTCACCCAGGCTGGAGTCCAATAAACTCCTGACCTCAGATGATCTGCCTGCCTCGCCTCCCAAGGTGCTGGGATTACAGGCATGAGCCACTGCACCTGTGTGATTTGCTTTTATCCCATATACAGTAGCATGAGAGTGTGTTATTAAAAAAACTCTAGCGTTTTTCTGTAAGCAGTTAAGAGAGGTCACACAGCATCCTAAACATTTGGCTGCTTTGAGATCTCTTCTGCCAAATATCCTGGGTCATCATTATTCTTAAGTTCTGCCCTCCATGAAGTCCTAGAACATGGACATAATTCACCTAAGTTCTTTGCCACTTCATAACAAGGATAACCTTTCTTCCAGTTTCCAATACCTTGTTCTTTATTTCTGTCTGAGACCTCATCAGAATTTCCCTTACCATCCATATCTCTATTAACATTCTGTTCATGACCACTTAGGCAATCTCTAAGAAGAACGAGGCTTTCCCTACAGCTCTATTCTTCTTCTGAGACCTCATCAGAATCATCCTTAATGCTCCATTCATGGCAATACAGGCTTTTTTCAGCATTCACTTCAAAGCTGTTCCAGCTTCTATTCATTATCCAATTCCAAAGCCACACCCACATCTTTATATTTGTTTTAACAGATGTTACAAAATTCTCTGGTACCAGTTTCTGTCTTAGTCCATGTTGTGCTGATATCACAGAATGCCACAGACTGGGTAATTTATAAAGAATAAAAATGTATTTCTCACTGTTCTGAAAGCTGGGTAGTCCAAGATCAAGGCACCAGCATTTGGTGTCTGCTGAGGGCTGTATCCCCACATGCAGGAGGACAAAAAGCCAGCCCCTGTATGAGCGCACCTACTCCTAGTTCAGGAGGGAGGAGCCCTCATGGCCTTGTCCCTTATTCAAAGTCCTCTTCTCAGCCGGGCACGTGGCTCACACCTGTAATCCCTGCACTTTCGGAGGCCGAAGCGGGTGGATCACCTGAGGTCAGGAGTTCTAGACTAACCTGGCCAACAGGGTGAAACCCCATCTCTATTAAAAATACAAAAATTAGCCAGATGTGGTAGCAGGAGCCTGTAATCCTAGCTACTCGGGAAGCTGAGGCAGGAGAACTGCTTGAACCCAGGAGGTGGAGGTTGCAGTGAGTCGAGATCATGCCACTGCATGCCAGCCTAGGCAACAGAGTGAAACTCTGTCTCAAAAAAAAGAAAGTCCCCTTCTCTTAATGCTATCACCTTAGCAACACCTGGATTTTGGAGGGGACACATTCAAACCATAGCAATCTCCAACAACTGGTATTTTTCTCCCACACCACATGTTCTTTAGGTAACCACCCCAGCCAGTGGGAAAAATAATCAATCTACTTCTGAATAAATCCTAGCTACACTCTCCTGCTACTGTAAATGGGATAAAAGCAAATCATAGCTGAAATTATTTTGGAATAAAGTAATGCTTGTATTGTTATGCTGATTTTTACAAAATGTGAATCATATTGACCATGCTTATTTGTACTAGACCGACACACCAAAACTTTTTTTTTTTTGAGACGGAGTTTCACTCTTGTTGTCCAGGCTGGAGTGCAATGGTGTGATCTTGGCTCACTGCAACCTCCACCTCCCGGGCTCAAGCGATTCTCCTACCTCAGCCTCCCAAGTAGCCAGGATTACAGGCCTGCGCCACCACACCTGGCTAATTTTGTGTTTTTAGTAGAGATAGGGTTTCTCCATGTTGGTCAGGCTGGTCTCAAACTCCCAACCTCGGGTGATCCGCCGGCCTTGGCTTCTCAAAATGCTGGGATTACAGGCATGAGCCACCGCACCCGGCCCAGAACTTTTTAAAATTATTTTCCAATTCGGTGAAAGGCGAAGTTGTGCTTTCGTTTGTACATCTCTAATTTCTGGGAGATTTATAATCCGTTTGTGTTATTTTGTGAATCATCTGTTCATGGCTTCTGCCCATTATCCTATGGTCTTTTTCTTATTAATTTGTAAAGACTCTAATGTAATAGCCATTTACCATACAGCTGTTATAAGCATGTTTCTGATTTGTTGTTTACCTTCTGATGTTCTTGATATTACAAGACGCTTATAGAACTGAATATTTTTCTTTTCTAGTTCCCTCCCTTTATGTTTATGCTTTGAAAGGTTTCTCTACCTGAGATCAATAAATATTTACCTATCCTCCTCTTTTCCTACCCTCATCCTTTTATTTTACCCACGTTTAAAGCATTAGACAGTGGAGCCCAGTTTGTCACGTAACTCACTTTTCAGGTGAGACTTCAGTGACAAAAACATAAAGGCTTGTTTTATGAGAATGCGTTGATCCTTCTTAACGTGGCTTATGGTTTGCAATCTCAGGCACGTATGGTACTTCCTGCCAAAATATACATTGATATGCCTTCTTCATTAGCCACCTAACAGCCTTCCCTTCATTTTTTAGGTGTCCTGATGGCAAATTTCAAGGGCCATGCACTCCCAGGGAGTTTCTTCCTGATCATTGGGCTGTGGTGGTCAGTGAAGCACCCTCTGAAGTACTTCAATCACAAGCGGAAGAACAGCCCACTGCTTTACCATTATCAGCGTGTCGAGATCATCGAAGCCGCAGTCAGGACTTTGTTTTCCATCATTGGTAAGAGCAGGGGTCACTTGGTCCAGAGAATGTCCTCATCATACCCAGAACCTTTAATTCATTTTCTGAGCCCTGTGAAATGGATGTTTCCACTGGTGGAGGTAACAGGGCAAGAATTTCCAGATGGTCACTAGACTATTTTATCATAACATCCATTGTGTGTAGAGCTTTATAATACTAACAGTTGACAGGTCTCACACCATGGGTCACTGTGAAAAACTATCAAATCAACAAGGACACAGGTATAGAAAGTTGCAGGAGCAAAACACCCACTGTATGAAAAAGATATGACACAAATTAAAAAAGAAAAAAAATAGATTAGGCTCATGTACATGAGTTGTGATAAAGCAGAAAAATCACCTTTTTTCCTCAATTGTCTCTCCCTCCAGAGCCTTACAGTAGTTAACACCCAAGTCAGTGGCTTATCCTCAAGTCTCAAGCGCTTATAGAGAGGGAGTTTATGTAGAAGATTAATAAGTTAGCCAGTGGAGAGGAAAAGCAGCAGAGGGCTGTTGGAGAGGGATTTTCCTTCACTCTGCCCCATTCCAGCAAGACTCACCCACTCCCACTGTTCCTTTTCATCCACTTGGCTCCACTGGGGCTCTCCAGGAACAAGCAGTGATGACAGTAACAAGTGTTCTCCCTCAGAACCAGCCCACATGGGGAATGAGGGTCTAATTCTGTAACTGACAACTGCCACTTGTCATCAGTGGCCTGTGGTTTCTTGGAGAGAGTGAAGCAACGTCGGGTCTTCTCTTAGAGGAAGCGACGCTTTGCAGAGTTTTGCTGGCCTCAACCTGCTGAATTTCCCCACGCACCAATCATTCAGGCATCAGAGGCCTCCCGTGAGAAGTGACAGGGACCTATGGCTTAAATGATCAGGACAGCATCAACCTTGCCTAAATAAAGCTAGGGCTATTACAATATATTTGGCCCCTTGACTGGGTGAAAATGGCACTCATTCAACAGCTCTCTGGCACCTGTACCACATGCCAGGCGTGGGAAATGCACAAGGGAACCACACAGTCTCCGCTGTCGTTGGGCTTCTGTTCTAGTGTCACTGAGACTTTTCCTGAGTCATTTCCACAACTCCCTGACCCTTCAAAAAGGGTCTGGTTTGAGAAACAAATGTCTAAGGAACAGAGTCCTGAATGTTGTCATGGAGGATTTCTTCTAGGCTTCCCCAAGAACATTTTGGGTAGCAGGCATAAAGACAAATCTTCAGCCTTTCAAATTAGGTGATACAAGCAGAAGGGATAAGAACTAAGAGCTGTCCTGTGGTGCAGCTTCATCAGTTTTCGGGCCCACATCATGGGGCCTCTGCCTTGTTCACCCAGCGTTTTAAAACAGAGCTGGCAGGAAGCACAGGGCTTGCAGAGCTGGCTCCGTGCCTGGGAAGACACACAACTGGAAGCCGCTTCTCCCCTTTGGCATGTACAGGTATCTTCATTACCAGTGTGTTTCTGCTCAGATTCTGTTTTCAACCTAATTATTTCTCTGAGATTTCTTTCACTGCTCACTTGGCAGCGCTGCCCAGAGATTATTGTATCAGCCACACTCCAACTTAAGTGATGGCGCCTTGCTCGTCTCCGCTCCTGGGCAAACCTTTCCTGGGGATCTGTGTGTGGTTGTGTTCACTGATTCTTCTTCCCTCAAC
Organism: Aotus nancymaae; assembly: GCF_030222135.1. NCBI lineage: Eukaryota > Metazoa > Chordata > Mammalia > Primates > Aotidae > Aotus > Aotus nancymaae. Next base: position 34,273,383 of record NW_026988423.1, read on the forward strand.
CCCAAACCCCTGAAGGAACAATGATGGCAAGATGTCTACACAGATTACTCAGCACACACCCTATTTTATACTGAAGTAGCTGCACCTGAGGCAGCCACCTTCATCCCCTCTGCTTTGTTCAAGGCTTTGGGTTGTTTCTCACTCCTATGTGTCTTGGAGCTATTCTTCCCTCTAAAACATCCACTCTCATTTCCCCGCAGGGTTCCTGGCAGAGCAGTTTGTTCCGGACGGGCCCCACCTGCACCTCTACCATGAGACCCACTGGATAAAGTTAATGAATTGGCAGCACAGCACCATGTACCTATTCTTTGCAGTCTCAGGAATTGTTGACATGCTCACCTATCTGGTCAGCCACGTTCCCTTGGGGGTGGACAGACTGGTTTTGGCGGTGGCAGTATTCATGGAAGGTAACTTTGTGGAACAGATGGAAAAGAGGAAGGAGAGCCTGACAAGTCATATTTATGAAGGATCAGAGCACAAAAGACCAGAAATGTTACCAATATAATCGTTTCCAGAAAATCCACATCTCTGGACTTCCAAAACCTGCATAGGACTTAGTGCTATGCTCTGGATGGGCCAGATGACATATTCCCTAAAGCAGCCCATGAAAGCTTTGAGGCTTGCAGGCAGTTCCCAAAGCCCCCGGTTAACCCTGAAGAGTCCTCCTTGCCTTCCCACTGCCCCCAGCAGTCCCTGCTCCCGCATGTGCATATTCCTCAGTGTGGATGTATGTGTGTGCATACACATGCATGGACACACACTGCCCCATCTGGTTTAATGCCACCACTCAGGACACATCTCTTTGGTTAAGCAAAACCGCACGCCACCCCTCACCCAGGGAGGTACCATCTTGCCTCCATCACAAGTCTCAGGAGACCCACCCTGCTGCGAGGGGAGTGCTCCCAATGTGACTCACACTGACTGGGGTATGAAAATGCATTTTGTCATCTAACGACCGCATTTCTGTACCTCAGCAAGAGTTGAAAAATGTTGAGGGCCAAACTGAATTTGAAGTACACACACACACAGTCTGTTACAAATCAGCAACATGCTTCAGCCAGCCCACCCTGTACTGACCCCACCATGGGCTCCGTAGAGATTTTAAAAGACACATCCCTTGCTGCTTTATACTCCTAAAATACTCAAGGAATACACTTACTCAAATCTGTTTACTGCCGATAACATTATGTAAATTAACTTCCTAAATGCTGACGAACCTAGCTGAGACAGGTGTAGGAAGAAACTTCGGTAATGGGGAAAGCCAAGCGTAGCCCTGACGGCTGCCATCTGGTTTGTGGCAGGTTTCCTCTTCTACTACCACGTCCATAACCGGCCTCCGCTGGACCAACACATCCACTCACTCCTGCTGTATGCTCTGTTTGGAGGGTGTGTCAGCATCTCCCTAGAGGTGATCTTCCGGGACCACATTGTGCTGGAACTTTTCCGAACCAGTCTCGTCATTCTTCAAGGAACCTGGTTCTGGCAGGTGATTTTCCACAGGCCCCTTGCTGGTCTGGATGGAGGAGTCCCACCGAGCACATTCAGGAGAACTCCCTGACGAAAATATGGGGTCTGAAAAATGCAAAACTGATGTGCCATGCAAACAAGTTTAGATGACCCTTTTCCCCCATGCCCACCCTTCGACCTCTAGTTTTATCCAATTAATATCCAGTGGATGCATTAGCATTCCAAAATCTAGAGCATGCGCAGTGAGGTTCAGCTGTCCTCCCCAGAGGATGGGCTGATGCCTTTCACAGGCTCTGCTTGCTAAACTGTACACTGGAAATGTGGGCCCTGAAGTTCCTTTTTTTTGTTGTGTTTTGAGACAGTCTCACTCTGCCACCCAGTCTAGAGTGCAGTGGCACAATCTCAGCTCACTGCAACCTCCATCTCCCAGGTTCAAGCGATTCTCGTGCCTCAGCCTCCTGAGTAGCTGGGGTTACAGGCGCCTGCCACGACGCCTGGCTAAGTTTTATTTTCAGTAGAGATGGGGTTGTGCCACATTGGCCAGGCTGGTCTCAAACTCCTGACCTAAAGTGATTCACCCACCTTGACCTCCCAAAGTGCTGGGATTATAGGCATGAGCCACTGCACCTGGCCTTGTTGTTTTTAAGTAAGCCTATACTAAAACCAAAATTAAGTTAGAGCCATTTTCCTATGTGAAAAGGCCTTTCTATGCTAACAAACCATGGGAGCTATGAGGCAATGGGAACATATGGACCACTTTGGTGGCCACAGGAGGACGGCTCGGTTGCTTCTCAGGACAGCCAATCATAAGACCAACTTCTCTGTGTAATCCCCCAGATTGGGTTTGTGCTGTTCCCACCTTTTGGAACACCCGAATGGGACCAGAAGGATGAGGCCAACCTCATGTTCATCACCATGTGCTTCTGCTGGCACTACCTGGCTGCCCTCAGCATCGTGGCCATCAGCTATTCTCTTGTTTACTGGTATGTCTGACTTCAGTGAAGCTTTTCCTCCTAACCCTAAGCAGGATTGATGTGATTAACTAGCACGGTCTGATGAGTGCCAACTACATCCCAAATCCTGTGCAAGGTATTCTCATGCAGGGAAGGTATCATTACCCTTATTTGCAAACAAGGGGAATGAGGCTTTTCAAAGTTAAATGACCTGTCACAGTAACCTGAGGGACCCAGGTTTCAAATGCAGGTCTCAGATTTTAAGCCTATGGCGTGAAGGGGAAAACTGACTTGGGAATCAGTACTGGATGGGAGACCCTGCTGTAACAGGTTCATTCTGGGCCCATCATCTTATTTCGGGACCTGCCCTGTCTGCTTCCCAAAGATGATGTGACAATCAAAAAATAAACCAGAGCAGAATGTTAAGACAAACTGCCCTCTACCCCTCACTAAAGTGCTCTTTAGAGGTATACAGAGCGTAACAGCTATGGACTCCTATGTACTTGCTGTGCCCCAGGGCCAGTGGAAAGCAGCTACACTCTATTATCCCATTTAATCTTCACTGCTTTATGAAGTATGCCCCATTATTTTTTACAGATGAAGACAAGGCTTCAAAAAGCTGAGTAACTTGACCAAGGTCACCCCACTAATAAACGGCAGAGCCTCTCAGTACAAGGGTGACTTTTAGCAAATGTTATTACCAGCTCTGTTTGCTGTTCAGCTGCCCCTACCTTTTCTTCTAGGTCATTTCTCTAGATCCCAAGCAGATTATTAGGTTGGTGCAAAAATAATTGCAGTTTTTGCCAGTATTTCATCCAGAAAGAGTCCCACACAGACCAAAGAGAAGGGAGCTCAAGTCATTTTCTTTTAGTTCTGCTGCCCAGCCACGGAAACAGCAAACCAAGAGAGGCAGACCTTCGCCTCCATTGACATTCAGTGCTTTCCCACCATCAGTCCCTTTATCTACTGATGAGTATTTTCTAAGAAGTCTGGTTCATAGACAAAATCACAGTATTTGATAGAAATATAAAGAAAATACTTTAAGAACCAGTAGATGCCTTCACATCCTTGCGTACTGGATTAAGGGAATCTCTGGCTAATTGGCTCTTATTGTTTCTCTGTTAAAGCATTTTGACTCGGATGAAGAGGCACGGAGGAGGAGAAATCATTGGAATTCAGAAGCTGAATTCAGATCACACTTACCAGACCGCCCTCCTGAGTGGCTCAGATGAGGAATGAGCCGGCATGTGGAGGGCGTAGACATCCCACTGAACAGCTGGAGTGAATGGAGTTTATCCCCTGAACGCCTGCTGTGGTCTGATTTTAAGAGTCTATGTATTTGCACTCCTCATTCAACACAAGGCTGGAGGTTCTAAAACAGGAAATCAGGCCTACAGCATCCTATATATCTTGCAGTTAGGATTTTTAAACATAATTTAAAGTCTATGTTGGTACAGTACCCTTCGTAAAGAAAAATGAAGTAATGCCTCTGAGCAGCAGGCCTTTGTGTCTCAGTGTAAAGAGAAATCAAGAGATGCTAAAAGCTTTACAACCGAAGTGGCCCTATGGATGAATCCAGGATATGAGCCCAGCAGAACTTGCTGCTTTTGGTACTTACCCCTTTTTGTCTTAAGAAAGCAGGTACTTTCTTATCAGAAATATGTTAGAATGTGTAAACAAATGACAGTGCCTTTAGAGTTGCAGGTCTAACTTACATATTTTTTGTAAGTAAAATAATTCACAGGCTTTGGTATTTTAAAAATATTACTTATTAAACATATCATAATTGAGCCGGGCATGGTGACTCATGCCTGTAATCCCAGCACTTTAGGAGGCGGAGGCTGGTGGGTCACCTGAGGTCGGGAGTTCAAGACAGCCTGACCAACATGGTGAAACCCTGTCTCCACTAAAAAGACAAAATTAGCTAGGCGTGGTGGCGCATGCCTGTCGTCCCAGCTACTCAGGAGGCTAAGGCAGGAGAATCACTTGAACCTGGGAGGCAGAGGCTGCAGTGAGCCGAGATCATGCCATTGCACTCCAGCCTGGGCAACAAGAGCAAAACTCAGGAAAAAAAAAATCATACCAGAGTACTGCAACACTTCACTGTTTGTAAGTGACAAAATTAGGCCAAAGGTGATTTATGTTTTAACTCCTGCCCTCCCTCCAAAGGTGATTTTTTTAATCAGGAAGCTAGTTACCAGCTCCACTGAGAGCTGGAGCCCTGATGTTCTGATTCCTCAAAGTCACCCTAATACAAGATCTGATAGAAAAGCTGTGTAATGAGGTAGAAAAATGTCGGGTATGGAAGGCCTTCAATTTTAATATAGCTGAAATCAAAGGACATGAATTCTGAATTAGTAATGTGAAGTCTTGATACCCTAATCTTGTTTCTGGATCTGTTCTTTTTTCTTTTTTAAAAACTTCCTTCAACAAATATTTATTAAACATCCACTTTGCAACAGCACTGACATGGCTGTAAGGACTCCTGAGGTTAGTGTCCAGTAAGGAGTTCAGTCGAACAGGAGAGACATGCTAGTAAGTTACATCCGCTGTGATGGGTGCCATGAGAGGCAAGTGCATCCACCAAGTCCTTTATGTAAGTAAGTAAATAAATCAATAAACGAGAGGCAAGTACAAACCATGATGAGAAAAAGGAGAGGAGGGAACGCGGACGAAGTTTGCCCTGTAGAAAAGGCACATCCCACGCAGAGTGTAGCACATTAAAAAATGAAAGCATAGGTCAGGTGCAGCGGCTCACGCCTGTAGTCCCAGCACTTTGGGAGGCCAAGGCAGGTGGATCACGAGGTCAGGAAATCAAGACCATCCTGGCCAACATGGTGAAACCCGTCTCTACTAAAATACAAAAAAAATTAGCCAGGCATGGTGCTGGCACACCTGCAGTCAGTCCTAGCTACTTGGGAAGCTGAAGCAGAGGAATCACTTGAACCTGGGAGGCAGAGATTGCAGTGGGCTGAGACTGTGCCCTTGCATTCCAGCCTGGCGACAGAGCGAGACTTCATCTCAAAAACAACAGAAATAGAGTATAATAAGAACACAGAGAACTTAAAAAGATTAAGTTCTACAAACTGTTAAAAGTGGGTTAGGACCGGCCGGGCATGGTGGCTCACTCCTGTAATCTCAGCACTTTGGGAGGCCAAGGCAGGTGGAGCACGAGGTCAGGAGTTCAAGACCAGCCTGACCAACATGGTCAAACCCTGTCTCTACTAAAAATACCAAAAACTAGCCAGACGTGGTGGTGCATGCCTGTAATCCCAGCTACTCGAGGCTGAGGCAGGAGAATCGCTTGAAACCAGGAGGCAGAGGTTGTGGTGAGCTGAGATCGCGCCACTGCACTCCAGCCTGAGCAACAAGAGCAAAACTCCGTCTCAAAAATAAAAAAGATTTTAAAATTAAAAAAAAAAAAGTGGGTTAGGACCAAGTTGAAGGGCCTTAGAGACCAAATAATACTTTCCATGTACATAGGATTTTTCAGATTCTGACACGTGTCCTATCTCATTTGGTTCTCACAACCACTTGTAATGTGTAAGAGCTAAGATCCTTCAGAAAAGCTGGCTGGCCTAAGGCCACACAGATGCCACATGGCAAAGCCAGTCTTCAGTATGACTCCAAAGCTCAGCGTCTCTCTCACCGTTCCATCCTGCTATGTCACGCAAATCCAAGAGAGAATTTACATGAAGCACTGCATGCACTTTGGAAGAAATGCTGTACTTAATTAAGTGAAGGTAACCTCCCAGTTAGCCAGCCTTTCAGAGTAGAAGTCACCGCTCAGGGATTTAAAATGAGCTAGTAAAAACACTAATTTAGTTATCAGAGAACTCCTGGGTCCACTGTCAGGACCGCCCCACTCTTGGTTGGCCGATGGAGAAACACAAACATTCGGACCTGTTATTGGCAATCAATATAAAATGTGTTATTTCCTTAGGGACTGGAGGTGGGCAGGACCTATTCAGTTTTACTTTCAAAGAAAAGATCCACATTTGAGGTTTTTCTACGTGTACAGTATTTTAAGGAAATGTAGTTATCTTCTCCAGAGTGAGGGGCTGAGGTGTGAAAAACAGATATAAAAGATTAAAATGTATTTATACGCCCTCCACACAGCAAGGCTTATGATGCCTTCAGGGAAGTGATTAACCCTATCATAAACATTGTTAGATGTTGTATTAAAGTATAAACTGATTACAATACTATTCTCCACATCCCGTCTTTGATGTGTTTTCTGAATAATTTTACCAATCTCTGTCAACCAGAGGCTCAATGGCTGCAGCCAAGAGTCCTTTTGGAATTGTTCCCTACAAAACACTCTCCATGGCCAAGTGCAGTGGCTCACGCCTGTAATCCCAGCACTTTGAGAGGCTGAAGTAGGCAGATCACCTAAGGTGAGGAGTTGGAAAACAGCCTGGCCAACGTGGTGAAACCCCATCTCTACCAAAAATACAAAAATAAGCAGGGCATGATGGCACATGCCTGTGATCCCAACTATTCGGGAGGCTGAGGCAGGAGAATCGCTTGAGCCCAAAAGGTGGAGGTTGCAGTGAGCTGAGATCTCACCACTGCACTCCAGCCTCAGCCACAGAGTGAGACTCCATCTCAAAAACAAAAACAAAACACTTACCATAGTTGTGCCATTCATCTTTCAGAAACCTGAAGCCAGCATATGAAGGAAGTAGGTGCGGCACATATCCTGGGGCTGTCACTGTAAACAGCTCCAGTAGGGAGTTTCCATTCTATGCTATTGCTATTCCATCCACAGACTGGATAGTGCCAAAGTTGCACTTCCTGAGGAGTCAGCTCCCACTGGCATCCTGAAGCAACCCGAACTTTAAACTCACTCCCTGCTCTCCGGAATGCACACATCTGCACTCGCAAAGATGACAGAGTCAGGTGGCCTGAGCACACAGGAATGTGCGCAGGGCTGGGACTGAATGCCAGAGCTACTTTTATGAAATTCCTTGTTAAGTAAATTCAGAAGGGGTTTCTTTGTAGCTGGCAATAAATACCTAAGAGAGGATCTCTGGAATTTGTACCTTTTTTTTTTTCCATTTAAAAACTGTCACACGGCTTTCTAAGTGAAATGTGACTCTTCAAAATAAGGAAGACACACAAATATCAAAGAATTATCAAATGTAGACACACTCACCTTTACTCCGGTGGAAAGACCCATTTCCCTACACTGCACCCTACATCTTCCCACTGCCAGTCTACTTGCCCATCACAAGCTCAACCTGGGAGGCCCATGTGCCTCTGCTCTCTGCAATGCAGGCTTCCCACCTCCTAAGACTGGATTGCCCCTAGGCTCACCAGGATACAACACAAGCATCCTGCCCAGAGGAAGGCAACAAAAAGGGACTTGACTTAGAATCACAAGACTGCCTCTAACTTCAACTCGGACTCATGTCTTCCCATGGTTAAAAGGGGAATGATGACACTGATTTTACAGAATTGCTCTAAGAATTAAACGAAATGCCTGTGAAACAGCTGTGGAGCCAGCAAGCCTCCCAGACCCTCTACTTCTCCACAACCCGCCTAACCACCCAACATCTAAGTTAGGCTGCTTCCATCCCACATCCTCCGGCTCTAGCTCTACTTCTTCACCCAGAACCCACAAAAGAGCTTCAATACACTCCAAAAATTAAAGATACATTTTTAATAATTTGGGTACTTTCAAGAGAGACAGGGAAGCCCTATCACCTCAGAAAGCCTTTACCACCCACTGCTGCCCCAAAACAAGAGAAGTATATATTGTTGACAACCAGTGCTTGAATTACTTATTACATTTTAAAATATCGTCCCAAGGTCTGCCTGTAGCTGACAGTGGCTGAGAAGTGTGAAGTAGCCAGGATAAAATGACCTGCAAATCTAGACTGACTGCTTTTGGGGCTGGTACTGCCAGGCAGGCAGATGCCCATCCCTTGCAACCCCACTGTCCTCCATCATCTTGACTCTGGAAAAAGGGTCAAAAACCTTTTTCTTAAAAGGCCATATAGAAAATAGTTTAGGCTTCAGGGCCAGCCAGTCTCTATGTCAACTACTCAATTCTGCCTTCGAATCTGAAAGCAGCCACACAGATAATACAAACACAAATGGGTCTGGGCTGTGTTCCAATAAAACTTTATTTACAAAAACAAATGGCCAGCCCCAAGAGCCTGGTTTGCAACTCTTGCTCTGGAGCAGAGCAGAATGTATACTCTCTGAACTGCAAAAAAGTTTGCGCCGCAAAAGCAGCACCTCTGCAGTCATTCCCCTCCTCTCTGTCCACTGGCTCTGGACTTCCATGTGAACAGGTTTGCCAAGAAGGACAAAGTGGGCAGGTGAAGCTGGGAGGGGCCACAACCAAGATCCCAACTCCCTCCCATCTTTAACAGGCAGCGCCAAGCAAATCCCATTTCAGGGGACCCACTCTACCTTGCTGCCTACTGTGTCTTCCCACCTTACAGCCTCTCGATTACGATGCAGTTACCAAGTCGGCCAACAACTTACTAAGATTCTTGCCATTCTCTCATTCTAGTCAAAAGAATAAGTCATCAGTTTAGTGGAGGGGGCAGCTAAAGCCCAAGTTTCTATTTGATAAAGATGTTCGACAGGTTCTTTAAAAAAATAAACTACATAAAGTTTTCCGGACACAAAACTCCTATCCAGACCACCAGTCATGGAGAAGACCAAAAGCCAGAAAGCACAATCCTCATGGAGAACCGGCTTATTCGTTGTCTGTGCACTCTGCGACTGGTAAGCCTTCCCTGGGGGTCTTACTCTCAGAACTCTGGCATGTATGACATAACTGGTACCTCCGGCAATTCCAACAGAACATTCCCCTGGATTGGTAGAGAGCAGACCTTGGAACCCTGGAGTGAACCTTCCTCAGGGTGCTCCACTATGGTACGTGGCAGCAGAACCCAGGCCACTGTTGCCATCATCCCCCGCCTGGCTGCCTTCAACAGGCAAGCTTAAAAGAATGATGCAACCTCCCTGCTCCCTTCTTCTCAGCCAGGACAGACCAGGCATGGTCTTGCATGGAAGCCAGACTCTCTCATAATCACTGTTGCTCAGGTGCCTGTTTAGGAGATGGAGCTGTAGTCACAACAACAGTGGAGACTGCTTTGGAGGAGCCAGAAGCTGTTCCCTGCTGGAGATGGGATGCAGGGACAGTCTGGATGCGCACCTGTTTGCAAAGAGAGAAGGTCAGGTCAGTGAATTGCAAGTGGGTTCACCAGTTAAAAACAGCAGTGGAGTCAGAGAGGAGCCCGACATGGCCAAGAATTTTCCCTGGGCCTTACCTGTGTGGCCTGACCTTGCTGCTGAAGCTGCTGCAACTGCTGAGCAGTGAGAAAACTAACAGGCTTATTGCCAGCAATGAGCTTAGTGCCCGCTGGCATAGTTGTGAGGATGATGTTGCGGCCCAACCCACTGAGGCTGTGGAGGGAAAGCAGGAGTGAGGTATAAGGATACCGGCAGGTATTCTCCAGTCCAGATTTAAGCCATGCACTGAAGGACAACAGGGAGGTCTGTGCCAGTGAAAATCCCAGCATTTCACACTGAAATGGAAACCAACTCCTGAGACCACCTTTCTTCCAGCTTCTCCACTTCCCATGGCAGGAGAAGATGGTAATCCCAGAAGCCGCCAGTGCTCTGGATAAAAGGTGGCTTCTGGATAAAACGGCCCCTGGCTCCTGGGCCTGACCAGCAGGAATAATGGCCAGGGCCCCAGAGAGGTGTGTACTTCTGCAAGAAACTCTCCCACTAATAGCTACGTCTCACAAGCCGCCCTGAGACGGCCAGACTGATTTCATTGTGCCCTTTATCCCTGTTTAAATCAAGACCACAGGTAGCCTTCCTTCCCTGAACTGTTTGGGTTCAGAGCTCAACTGTCAAAGGGAGGCTTTCCTCACACCTACCTGAGCCCCATCCTAGCACTTCCCACTCCCTTTTCTCTCCAGTATGTACACGCTGCTTTATTATTTCTCTCTCTCCTTTACAATGTATGCTTGGAGAACAGCATGGATTTTCATCTGTTTTAATCACTGCACCTAAAACAATACTAGGTGCTCAAAAAACACTGTTGATGAGCACAGCAAAGGAGAGGTGTCAAGGGAGGACTCCAGAAACACCAGCCACTTTGCCATTTGGTGACAAGGACTGGTAAGCCCTGCCTACCACCTCCACCCCCAAACTGGTTCCTTCACCATGACACAGTACTTACTTGGCTCCAAGGTTGCCTTTGATGATGGGGGCTGTGACCACACTCTTGCCCTTCATTGGCTGACTGATCACAGAGAGGGGAACTGTGATCCGTGTAGGCAACTTCCCCTAGAAAGAAAAGGCAGTCAGGTTTTGTTAAGACAGGAGGAAAGGAAAACCAGCAAGCGTCACCTCCAAGGCATCAGGAACTGAGGAGCAAGCACTACAGATGCTGTCATCCCCAGTATTCACCCGAGTCTCAAGACCCCTGAGGTTTGGGCCCAGAGAGCCCTAACGAAACTACTTACATACCATAGTCAAGTGAAATCTGATCTTTTATCATCCTCTTTCATGCTACCAAAATAGCAGCAACCCTAACTATCTGCATCTAAATCACAAAGGCAGGTGTGTGCTCACTTTGGCACAGTCCTAGATTCTGAGTTCCTTGGAGGACAGAGGCTTATCTCTGTATCCCTCAGTACATGGCACAGTACTGGGCACGCAATCACTATTTGGTGAAATAAATTTGAGGAAGGACAGAGGAGCTCATGAGTCAATACTGAGAGCGCACAACTACTCACTGGAGTGCAGGGCCACGGTGGGGAACAAACAGCAGGGCGTGCTAGATTAGAGAGAGGTCACACTCTCTGGTGCTTTCCATTTCTCCCGGAGATAAGAGAGGTTAGCTAGGGGACACTAATAATAAACTCAATCAAGTGAAAAGTCCAACTCTCAAACTAATAAAGTCTCAGAAGAATTTTTTTAGAAACTGAGAAGGCCTAGAGGGCCTTCAGGATGGGACGTCAGGTTGGTTAAGATAGGTCACTGCATTACCTGTTTTCAAACTGCCTTGGTTTTAATGCTTGACTGGTAATAAAATTTATATGAAGTAAAATCTTATGTACATTAAATCTGAGTTTTAAAAAACAACTGAAGAGGGCTGGCTAACAGGATGCTGGGAGAGGGCGTCGGCATTCCACAGAGGCAGGCTAACTCTAAAGAGACCGGCCATCAGCTGCAAAACTGCCCTGCAGGTCCCCGCGCCCACCTCCGTGGGCTCACTCACAGCCTGGAGCCTGCTAAAAAGCATGCAAAGAGGGTGACAGGCAACAGAGTACCTTGAGATAGTACCTCCAGATACATTTACTTACGGTTTTCTTCTTCCTCAAAATGCCTTTGTTGCTTAAAACATCTCAAACCAGTACACCAACTAGAATGATCCCTTCAGAAACTATCTAAAAAGCTGAGTAGGGCCGGGGCGCAGTGGCTCATGCCTGTAATCCCAGCACTTTGGGAGGCCGAGGTGGGTGGATCACGAGGTTAAGAGATTGAAACCCTGTGTCTACTAAAACTACAAAAATTAGTGGGATGTGGTGCTCGCCTGCAGTCCCAGCTACTCAGGAGGCCAAGGCAGGAGAACTGCTTGAACCCAGAAGGCAGGGGTTGCAGTGAGCCGAGATCATGCCACTGTACTCCAGCCTGGTGACAGAGCAAGACTCCTTCTCAAAAAAAAAAAAAAAAGCTGACTAGACGGGGGGAAAACAGCACCACCAATTGCTCTCCAGTTGCATCTACCCAGGTTGATTATAACAGGACAGAAGACACTTGATAGGACCTTCCTATGTTAGAGGAATTCAACAAAAACAGAAGTGTATCAAGTAAGTGCAGTTTCCCCGCTTCCTTATTTCAACTTCTATGATGTAGAAACCGAAGTACTAACTTTTTTTTTTTTTTTTTTTTTTTTTGAGATGGAGTCTCACTCTGCCACCCAGGCTGGAATGATCTCAGCTGACTGCAACTTCTGCCTCCTGGATTCAAGTGGTTCTCCTGCCTCAGTCTCCTGAGTAGCTGGGATTACAGGCGCCTGCCAACATTAGCCCGGCTAATTTTTGCATTTTTGGTAGAGACGGTTTCACCATGTTGGCCAGGCTGGTCTTGAACTCCTGACCTGGCAATCTGCCCACCTCGGCCTCCCAAAGTGCTGGGATTACAGGTGTGAGCCACTGCGCCCGACCAACTATTTCTTTTTTAAGCACACTTTGTTGGGGTTTTGTTTCTGGGTGTTCATTTGACTTATGTTTACATTCTTCGTCATTGCTCTGGCTTTTATCCCAATTTATGAAGGTTTCCCTACATAGCTTGCTCAGTAAAGCGAAACTGTATTTTACACTGTCTGTACAAGGCCCTCTTCTGAACAATGCCCCTTACCAAGAGGTTGAAGAGTAAATCCACATGCATCCACAAATACCTGTGTGGATATATGGATTTGATTTATGATAATGTAGACTTTCAAGCTAGTGGGGGAAGCAATAGTTATTCTGGCAAATTTGGAAACTAGGAAATGAGATTTCTACTTCATCCTATTCACAAAGATATATTTCAAATGCATTAATATATTTTTTTTAAACTCAAGATATTTTATGAAAATAAAGGTTAACATTTTATAACCGTGGGGTAAGGAAGGCACAGACACAAAACCGAGAAACCATTAAAGAAAATGCTGACAGATCTAATGAGATAAAGTTATAAATACCTGTAGAGCAAAAGACTCCATATGCAAGGTTAAAAGATGACAGACTGGAAAAAAATATTTTCTATGTATATAAAGAATTCACATCCACAGATTCTGCATCTTCTGGATGTTATAAAAAGCTACCTCAAACAATATGAAAATGCCAAATACCTCAAAAGAAAAGTGGCAAAGATTTACTCACCAGGGAGCACATGCCAGCCTCCAAATGAATGAATACTCAACTTCGCTCATATCAGGGAAATGAAATTAAAAAAGAACCCCCTTTTCACCAGTAAGACACGTACGCGAGGTTAAAAATACACGGTATCAGCATTGGTTAAGGTCTAGGGGAACAGGAGGCTTGCTGAAAGGAGCGTATGTATCTATGGCCTCTCAGGCGGCACCACTGGAGTACCGCAGTTCTCCATGTCTGCACCCCCATGGTGCGTGCTAGAACTCTCCACTTCAGAAACATCATGCACGTTCACACATAAGCACAGGAACATTCGCCACAGAGTGGCTAAGAGTGGAAACGCATCCTTTAGTAGAGCACCTTCTACCAGTTACTATGATACATTAAAAAGACCCCAGTCAATATCTGTGTATAGCCTAGAATGATCATCAAGACATTTCTAAAAAAATAAAAAGAACAAATCGAAGAATATATAAAGTCTCTCTCATGAGTGTTTTTTAAACTACATGTACATGTATGAAAATGCTCAAGAAAAGGACTAGAAAGATAAATGCCAAACCACCAATAGCAATTAGTGTTCATGACAGAAGAACTGGAACATGGTCAAGTTTTACTTCGTCTGCACCGTTCTTTACTATTTGAAAAGAGTGGTCTGAGTGTGGTGGCTCACACCTGTAATCCCAGCACCACTCTGGGAGGCTGAGGCGTGTGGATCACGAGATCTGGAGATCGAGACTATCCTGGCCAACATGGTGAAACCCCATCTCTACTAAAATACAAAAAATTAGCGAGCGTAGCAGTGTGTGCCTGTAGTCCCAGCTACTCAGGAGGCTGAGGCAGGGGTATCACTTGAACTGGGAGGCAAAGGTTGCAGTGAGCCAGGATAGTGCCACTGTACTCCAGCCCGGTGACAGAGCAAGATTCCGTCTCAAAAAAAAAAAAAAAGAAAAAGAAAAGAATGTATGCATGTACTAGACTTTAACAAATTGTGTTTCAAGGGAAAACAAAAGTCTATTAGTAAATAAATCTATCTGGGGTAAATGAGGTGATATAAACAGGGCTTCTAATTTCCACTCCTAAAAATCAGATTCCTAGTTTTTAGGGAGTCTCTCGCGTGATGGGCAGTTAAGAGCCTTGACTAAGTTTCCTATAAAGAAGACCTAAGCTTTACCGCTAGTTACTCACAGCCTGGGACGTGGACACGACCGTGGTGCTGACAGGAACCTGCCGCACAGTGGGGGCGCCTGTGCCGATGCTGATGGGGGTGCTTGCAGCCCCAGAAGCCACAGCTACAGTCTTGGACACGGCAGCATTCATACTGGACAAGGACACCGCTGAAGTATGGACAGTTCCAGACCCACTGGCTACCGAGGCTCCTTGCTTGGCGTGGGTTGCAACAGTGATGGTCTGGCCTGCTTTGGGAGGCATCACTCCCAGTCCCTGCACGATGCGGATCGTGGCAGCTGGTTTTGCTTCTGAAGAGGCCACTGTGCTTTTTCCCTTCTGGTCGGCCACACTCACACCCAGAGCTGGCATCAAGCGAAAAGCTGAACTTGAGGCTTCTGCCGGCTTGAGGTCAGGAGTCACTTTGACCACAGTGGTACCTGTTGGAGTGGATGAAGGGGCACTGGCTGAACTGGCCTTGGCAGGGCTATCAGCTGCATGGACTGGATTGGAAGTGACGTGTAAGGTGGCAGAGATGCCTTTGCCTGTAGTGTTGCCTCCTGTCCCGAAGAGGTCCTGGGTCAATTTGACTGTGGTAACCTGGGACTTGGCCAATGTGGCCATCATGTCCGGAGTGATTCGCAGAACCGTCTGGCCCTTGGCATCTGTGGTGATGGAAGAGGGTGGCAGACGCAATACATCCTTACCCTGGATGCGGAAGTTAGTGGCTGTGAGTGGAATGCTGTTGCCTGTCTGGGGTTTCACACCAAGCTGCCCAGTGATTGCCACCTGGATGGGGAGAAGCGGCACTGCTGAGGGATTCACAGGAGTAAACCAGTTACAAAATTCAGTTAGACCAACTTCCATTTCATGGGTAGATGTTCTGTATTTTTTAAACTTTTTATTTTGCTAACATTCACAGAAGTAAAGAACAGTATAACAAACCTTATGCCCTTTCACCCAGCTTCAAAAATTAATACTTTGTTTTAGCTATCCCTCCTCACTGTGGTTGGTGGGGGAGGGAGGAATTAGAATTTTAAAGTAAATCCAAGATCTATTATTTTACTGATCGATACCTCTGGTATACATCTATAACCTAGAAAAGGACTTTTTGAGACAGAGTCTTGCTATGTCACCTAGGCTGGAGTGCAGTGATACAATCAGAGCTCACTGCAGCCTCGAACTCCTGGGCTTAAATGTTCCTCCTGCCTTAGTCTCCTGAGTAGCTGGGACTACAGGTGTACCACTGAGCCTTGTTTCCCACGTCCTGAGGCCAGTTCCCTCATGTGTAACAGATGCAAGCCTTTTAATCTTATTCAGGGACTTCCTCTCTCTGTGGTGTGATCAATTTTCTCTCTTCTACTGGACCACGGCCATCAGAATGCAAACATGCTGTAATACTTCCCATCCTAAAAAACAACCAATCCTGTCTAATTCTACACCTCCCTCCACTCCACATTCAACTTCAGTTCTCTGCTCTCTTCAGAAGCAAAATTCCTCTAAAAATTGCCTATACAGTCACCCCTTGGTATGTGTGAGGGATGCCCCCAGGTAGATACTAACATCCACAGATGCTCAAGGCCCTTATACAAAATGCACTATCTCCAAATAACCTAAAAACAAGCTCCCGTGTAGTTAAAATCATCTCTAGATTACTTACAATATCTAATACATTGTAATTCCTGTGTAAATAGCTTCCATACTGAATTGGTTTTTTTTAACCTGTATTGCTATTTTTTATTAGGGTTTTTTTTCCAAATACTCAATCCATGGTTAGCTAATCTGAGAATGTGGAACCCACGGGTAAGGAAGCCAACTGTACGCACTGTCTCCACTTCCTCGCCTTACCGCTCTCTCTCTCTTTTTTTTTTTTTTTTTTTGAGACAGAGTTTCGCTCTTGTTGCCCAGGCTGAAGTGCAATGGTACGATCTCGGCTCACTGCAACCCATCTCCTGGGTTCAAGCGATTCCTCGCCTCAACCTCCTGAGTAGCTGGGATTACAGACATGCGCCACCGCACCCGGCTAATTTTGTATTTTTAGTAGAGACGGCATTTCTCCATGTTGGTCAGGCTGGTCTCAAACTCCTGACCTCAGGTGATCTGCCTGCCTTGACCTCCCATTGCTGGGATTACAGGAGTGAGCCATGCACCCAGCTTACTTTCTCTTTTGAACCCATTTCCCAAAAGTCACAATCCACTGGCTCAGTCAAGCCCATGAATCATCCTGATCCACCAAGTCTCATCTCACGCTGCCATTACATCTTACACAGGTGCTGCTTCCTCCTTCCCGACCACACTTTTCTCTGTCTTGCAGTCTCCACACCTCAATTTTCTTCTACTTCAGTAAATGATGCTACCATCTATCCAGGCACCCAAGCCAAAGCCATGGATGGGGTAAATCTCAGCTTCCTCCTCTCAGACCCCTACTCAAGCCACCAGCAAACTCCAATGGCTCTCCCTTCAACCACATCCAGACCCCACCATTCCCCTCCACCTCTGATGAACGGTCACTCCAATCTACACCAGCCTTACCTCTCAGCTGGACGACTGCCACTGCCTCCTACATGGGTTCCCCGTTTCCATTCTTGTCCCACACTGTTCATTCTATCCAGCAGCTGGATATTTCTTTAAATGCAAACCAGATCAAGTCACCCTTGCTCACTATATTCCAGTGGTTCCCCCCACATTTAAATTAACCTCAATGTCCCACATAATCTAACCACTGGCAACCTCTCCCATCCTCATCTTCTAACACCCTCACACTTACAACGCTTCAGCCACAATGATTTTCCTCTCGTTCCTCAATCATATTCCTGACACGAAACATCTGCACTTGCCATTCCTAGGCCTGGAATGTTTTATCTCCCACCATCACTACAAGGCACACTCTAATTTCATTCATTTCTTTGAAATGTCATCTCCCCAGAGAGGCCTTCTCCAATTACTCCAGGTAAAATAACACACTACTACTGGTCTCCACCCCTTAGTCTGTCTATATATTTGCATAGCAGTTCATACTATCTGACACTGAGGTACTTGTCTCTTGGCTCTATGAAAATATGAGTTCCATGAGGGCAAGGACTTAGTCTGTTTAATATACCACTAAATCCCCAATACTTAGGATAGTGTCTGGCTTAATATTTGCTTTATCGTTATGTGGTTCCATTTTTTAAAAAATGTTGCTTTATCATTACGAGGTTACATTTCTTCATCTGTACATAAGAGTGCCTACTCCATAGAGCTAAGAAGATGAGACTATTTAACAGGCATAAAATGCTTAACGCGGTCCAGGTGCACAGAAGGCACTCCTATCAGTATTAGTTGCTATACTGCTTCACAATTCTTTGAAGTTCGATGATTATTCTTTTATATTCACAACCAAGAAAGTATAAGCATATTCTACTTTTATGAGTGGTAAACTGAGAAGCCAATAAAATAAGGCCATGGGAATTTAACTAAATAAATTCATGGATAGTCTACTCTAAATCCAGAAACTCAACTACTACATGCTGAATTAAATGGAAATAAACAGAAGAAATCTCTTCAGCATCTATGAAGCCTGCACTGCCTTTGGTGGGAACTCATGCCTTATAAGCTGCAAGTCAAAGATGACAAATCTTCCCATGAGCATGCAGTCTGGCCAAGAACCTCCAGCTCTAGTGGTCCTGGCTCCAGGATGAAGGACTGAGATCCACCTGGAAAGAGCCCCACCTACCTGCTTGATGATGTTCTGTCCTGCGACGTTTTGAATGACGGCAGCTGTGGAGGCACTGGGAGCGGAGGTCCCAGGAGAACTCGTGGCCGGCTTACTCACAGGGCTGGCTGTGGCAGGGAGACTTGTCACCGTGAGCCCTGTCTGCCCAGGTCCAGGCCGCTGCACAGTGGCTGCCGTAGTCTGTGCTTTGACTGGCACAGTGGCCATTACTGTCTAATTCAGGGCATGAGGCCGAGAGCTTAATTAGACACTAAGATGCAGACCAGCACTCTAAGCACAGTCGCCCACATCACACCCAGGAAGCATTCCTCTCCAAGAGTTTCTAATCCCACAGTACTTAAGGCACACCACTCTCTAAAATGGACACTGTAAATGTCTTATTTGTATACAACATCTAGATTTTCAGAATGCTTTTGCATTTAATGTCTCATTTTATTCCTACATACTGAGGACAAATACTATTTTACCCCTTTTATAGCAAAGGAAACTGAGACAAAGAGAATACAAGTCTTCTCTCAACTCGCACAACTAGTTTGTGGTGTGGCTAAGACTAGAGGCACACAGAAGGAGCCTGAGATGTAGACTCACAAGGTCCCAATTTACAACCCACCTCTCCCAAGATCCCGAGGTTATGGGGAAATCACTCAGCTGCTCTGAAGATCTGATTCCCAACACATAAACACACTATCTAAAAATGCTTACACAGCTTTGAACATTAAGTGGCTTGTTCTGATGAATGTCATCACCAGTAGCAATAATCTACAGCTCCCCAGTCCTTAGCCAGACTCTGCCCATTTGACTCATCAGCCCACCTCTGGGTCTGCCATCCCTGCCTCCCTGTGGCCACAGCTTCCCTGTTTACCTGGGGCACTACTTTGGTCTGTGTGGCAGTGGCTGGAACGCGGATCTGCGGTCCTGCTGGCATCTGTGGCAGTGTCTGTGCTGGCCCTGTCGACTGCTGAGAAACAGCAGAAAGGCTAGGCTGGGCCACCACTCGCACCTGGGACAGTCCGGCAGAGCCAGAGTGGCTCACGACCCGGGCAGCAGCCTGAGAACTGGGTGTAGTCTGGCTGGAAGCTGGGGAAAGCATTGTTCCCAGATGTGGCATTGTTGGTGAAGACACTAGAAGAACACTAGGAGGAACATCGGGGAAAGACAAAAAACAAAAACTTAGGACACGCATACAGAAGGACTCTAGAAGGAAAAAGGTAAAGAAGAAAAGAAGGAGCTTACCCTGAGCTAGACTTAGCTGGTTCTGAGACTGTGGTAGGGCCGCTTTTGTTCATCACCGATACAGGTGGAGGGGAGATGGGAGTGGCAGGCAATGCCGGTGTGGTGGGGGTTACAGGTGTGACTGGGGTGGGTGGCATACTGGAGTCACTGAGGCTCATCTGGCTCTGCTCAGAAGGGCCACTGCTAAGGACCTTTATGGAGCTCTCCTTGCTACTGGACTTCTAGAATGGAAAACAAAGAAAACTCACCTGCAGGTGTAGTGAAGATTCCCCTAAAGGAAGGGATGCCCCTGCAGCTACTGATGCCGGGAGTGAAAGCTGACCAGCTACTCTTAGTTGCCTCCATCCAGAATCTCTAAGGCAGACACTCTCCTAAGGTCACTTACCACCTTGGATGGGGGCTTGGGTTTTTGCTGAAGGGCTTTTCTGGCTTTAGCTGCAGCTGCTTGTGCTTGGTGAATCCGCTCTGTGAACAAGACGGGTAAGCTTTAGCCAGAGTTTAACCTTAGCAAACTAAAAAGAAGGGCTTTGTTAAAAACCAACGCCTTGCTGGTGGACTGAATCCTGCCTCTACAATCCTGTCCTACCTATATGCCAATGAAGAGAATAATGGAATTAGGGCAGAAAGTCAAAAAGTATCCCCAGTCTAGTTGGACACAGTGCCCAGAGGCCTCACACACCAAACTCTTCTTCGCTCCGGTCACGATGCAGGTAGATCCACAGCTTTCGTCCAATGTCATATTTCACACAAGGATCTTTTTCATAATGCAGCCGATCCAGTGCACCACTCACTACTGTATTTACCTACAAATCAGACAGAGGGAAGTAAGAAAAAGTTCAGAGAACAGAAGTTATTTGGACTCTAGAAAAAAAAGTCATTAGATCTAAATCACAGCTGATACACAGATCCTATCTCAGCCTACCTGCATATTACCAATAGATCACCAAATCGTTTGCCAAAACAATAAATGTTGTAAGACTACAGAGGTATTGATCTATTTTTACTGTAAGGATAGTGTGAAGTAAGTAAGTGACCAGCCGCCCTTTACCATAAGCTAAAAGAAAGCCTAGAGCCAAAATTTGTGTTTGACTAACAGCAAGGGTTTTGATCACTATGCATTTTTCAAGATATCTTTTCTCACTTCATTCAGATTTTTTTTTAAATTTGTTATATTTTACATTTCCTAATAAGTTTTCTCAAATCCATTCTGAAATGAAGCAAAAGTAATTTCCTCTCCATCCTACCTGAGTGCTGGTGACATCTGGTGCAAGAAACTGGGAATCCTTAAGCAGTTCACAGATCTCTGCCCGTGTACCTTCTCCATTAGGCAGTCGAGCTGCAGCGTCCCGAACTGATGACATGAGAAAGCACACAGTCCACAAGTCAGGCAGGGTTCCTACAGAGGTACAGCCTCCCCGATCAGCTTCGGTGGGCAAAGTTCCCTGGGATTCCTGCTCCTCTACCTTCACTGACTCCAGATAGGTGCACTCTGCCCTCTAGCGGCTAGCAGCTCACCCACTGGAGTTTCCCATACACTTTTTTTGAGACAGTTTTGCTCATCCCCTAGGCTGAAGTGCAAGGGCACGATATCAGCTCACTGCAACCTCCACCTCCCAGGTTCAAGTGATTCTCCTGCCTCAGCCTCCTAAGCAGCTGAGATTACAGTCGTGCACCACCATCTATGGCTAATTTTTGCATGTTTAGTAGAGACAGGGTTTCACCATGTTGACCAGGCTGGTCTTGAATTCCTGAGCTCAGGTGATCCGCCTGCCTTGGTCTCCCAAAATGCTGGGATTACATATATGAGCCACCGTGCCCAGCCCCTGTAAGAGTCACTTTTAGGTGACATCTTAGAATTCAGAGGGACCGTGAACTCAGGTGGGAAGCAAAATTACATCTTAAACTGAAACTAAGCATTTCCTTCAATTATGAACAAAGGGAACAAACCACATACTGGCAGTGCTGTGATGTGTAACAGAAATCATACATTTTCATATACAGCTACTACAGACAGCTAAGAATATCATTTATACTCATCACTACTTGGAAATTGCAAAAATATCAGACCTGCTGCTAGATCTTGTCATATAACATCATAACAACAACACATATTTCTACACCATAAACTTGTTTTAACATTTTGATAACTATTGCAAAACAACTGGTTTCTTTTGTAACTATATTTTATTTTATGCATTTAAAAGCATAATTCTGGCCAGACGGCGGCTCATGCCTGTAATCCCAGCACTTTGGGAGGCCAAGGCGGGCAGATCATCACCTGAGGTTGGGAGTTTGAGACAGCCTGACCAACAAGAAGAAACCCTGTCTCTACTAAAAATAAAAAATTATCCAGGCATGGTGGAGCATGCCTGTAATCCCAGCTTCTTGGGAGCCTAAGGCAGGAGAATCACTTGAAGGTAGAGGTTGCAGTGAGCTGAGATTGTGCCATTGCACTCCAGCCTGGGCAAAAAGAGAGAAACTCTGTCTCAAAAAAAAAAAAAAAAAGCGTAATTCTGAGAAGGGGTCCTTAAGTTCCACCAGAGGGGGCCAAAGGGATTCCTGGCATTCAAAAAGGTAAGAACCCTCACTGTTAAATGAAGCATAGACTGGAGGAAGCAAATTCCTATATTTAACTTTTTTAGCTGGTCTGGGAGCAACTCCTAAGTAAACATTAATATGAGCCCAGACTTCAGGAAGAAGACTGGGAGCTGAAGATTTCCCTTCAGGCCCAAACTCCAATGCTTAGAAAAAACGATGCCTGTTCTCAAAACCTTCCCTGGGTGGAGGGGTAAAGGGAGGACAGAGTTCAGATGTGACTAGAGAAAAGCTGTGGGGTGAAGAAAGGGATCTGTCATAATCAACACGTGCTACCTACCAAGAGACAGAATGGTGACGTAGGCAGGCCGGTCAGAGCGCAGCAGGGAGTGCTCCCGAGCCTTGTTGAGCGAGGTCTCCTTGTCAAACACGCCCTTCACTGGCCCCACCACAGACTCAAAGCCGTGCATGCGAAAGGTGAATGCCTTATGGGGTTGGCTATACCTGTAACGCTCCTACCAAGAGACAAGGGACAAGGCTGCTAGGTCAGAATTATTGGGGTTCTCTCTCAGGCTTCCTTGCAATATAAGCAGATCCACATGGAACGATTAAAACAGGAAGGAAACAAGTGATTCCTTAGCCAACCACAGTAGGAAAAGGATGGTTTTCAGAGCCATCACTGAGCAGAGGGTCAAGGAGGTAATACAAAGGCACTTAGCTACCTGGAAGACAAGATCATCCAACTATTTATTGCTTACTCCCTTTCCCCACACTGTTTTCACCCCCAACACGCAATCCCAGCCAACAGAAGGTCTAAGGGGGACGGTATGAGTTTCCTGCAAGAAGGAGGATGCAAGAGAGTCAGGCTCAGAGCTTCTCTCTGCATGGTTCACAGAGGCAGAGACTTACACTGCTCTTAGGTACTTCTTACCTGCTCCTGAAAAACCCGTTTCTCCTCCCCAGTGCTGGGCCGCACCACATAGTCAGTTCTTCTGGAATATAAAGAATTCTGTATCAACCCTGAGAGCTGGCATGTGTGTCAGATCTATTGCCCCTGCTTCAGAACCATTCCCACTGTGACATGGAAAGATGTCCCTCCATAAGCACTCAACTCTTACAAAGGTAAAGAGCCCACTTTCCAGCTCCTATAAAGTAACTCCTGTTGGTATTTCCAAAATCGCTTCTTAGAAATCCAGAAAGGTACTGGGTAGATGGTAAACAGGCTGACATCTCTACCTACTGTTTTCAATACTGCTGCTAAGTAGGTCCATTTAAATGGCAAGAAAACAATTCGGCCTTAGAGGAACAAGGGGCTTCAGGTGTGTTAGATAAGGGTTGTTTTTCTACTTCCAGGGAAAGTACCCAGGGCTTGAGTTCTACACCCCATTATGTGAAGCAACAGTTCTGTCACTTAGACTGGGCCTCTGTGCTAGTGTCAGAAAACTACAGAACCATACCAGGACAGAAACAGAAACACGGGACAATGAGATAAAAAGAGCCTACCTAGGACTGGGAGTCAAGAGATCTAAGTTCTAGCTGGGGTCCTGCTGCTAACCTTCAGCAAGTCACTTAATGTCATGCTTCCATTTATTGGACTGAGAAAGGTGGGTTGGACTAGTAATTCTCAAGTAGGAACCGAGAAAAGAATACACATTAAAAAAGTGTGTCCACCCACAAGGCAGATCATATGCCCCTTAGCGGCTCTCCCCTCGGCTCCTTTCTCCACCCAAGCACCTTCCACAGGGAATACCGCACACTCAGGGGGTGTGGCCTTCCTCAGTATCCCGAGTCAGGCAGAACCAGTGGACTCCTCAGAGCTCTGAAGACCATTACAGCTCTAGCATAGCAAGAAGTATTAGTACAACCAAGGCAGTATCTGAACTACAGGTTCCCAGGACATCACCCACCACTACAGTATAGTACTCACACCCGAGGGACAGGTGTCGTGGCATCTGAGCTGTCTTCATTTTCTTGCTGGAGAAAAAAAAAACGTTGATGGGTAAATGGACTAACGAAATTGGGCAAACTTAAGAGCTCTGAAAACCTAATGAGAAGGATCTGGTATCTCTTTAAAAACCATACCTTACAGAAGGCCTGATCTTTGGTCTCTAGCCATAGCTGGAAGAGGGCAGCTAATTCCTTTTCATTATCTTGGGACTGACCTATTAGAGGAATAAAGAGACAAAAACTCTGAAAGTCTAAGGTATTACTGAGAATCCTGCTTTCTCTTTACTAGCTGTATCTACACCACAGAGAGATTTATATCAGGTGCTGTAGCAACGATCCTTTGCACATCCACTGCCTTCCAGGTGGTGGAAGTCAGCCTGGACCACTATTCTTGGATGCCATCTAATCAAATCATTCACTCCGTAGGCATTCACTGAGTACCCACTGTGCCAGGCATTGCATGTGAGGCTAAGGTTACTCAGTGAATTCAGTCTCCACTCTCATAGAGTTTACAGTCAAGTGAGGAAAGAGCACACATTAAACAAATTCAAAAGTGGCAGGCATCACAAAGGACGTAATGACAGCGTATACCAAGGGAATTATTCTATTTTTGTAGGTAAGAAAGGCTTCTGGCTAGTGGGGCACAGAGGAATTCTATTCACTAGCACAGCAGTTAAGATCCTGGGGCAGGTAAAAGCTTGACTTCCCATGACCTGCCTAGAAAGAGATAAGCCCTGTCTCCTGTGCCCTCCTTTCTGGTTACTCTGTTCAGACTGCCTGAGACACTGATGGCACCTGTGTCTCCTACCCAGGCTAGAAGCCACAGGACCATCATCGGCCAGGTCTGCTTATGTAATGAATACAGCTACCCTTCTCAAAGAGGCTGTTTATCTTTGTTTTCATAATCAATACACAATACCACCATTTGCAGAAAGCGCTCAACAATGGCAGATGGCTTCAAATAAAGCATCTGCCCCACAAGCTTCAAATGTTTATTATCTGCCTTACAAGAAAGTCTGCCAAGCCCACGTATACATACTCCCTCCATGGCTACTGCAGCCCACATCCTGATGCCAGGGGAGGGTGGGTGCTTGCAGTCAGCTATCATCATCACCTTCAGCTCACAGTGGCTTTACCTCCACCATTCCACTAGGGAATCACGCTCACTGAAAAATCTGCAACTTCCTCCATGTTCACTAATCTTTAGTGTTTATCTTACTGAATCTTTTAGAAACTATGGAGGCAAATGACCACTCCCCATTTCTCAGGCACTCCTGTCTCCTGGCTTCCAAGACTCAGGAAAACCCTGTCCCAGGCTTCTCCCATCTCTACAGTCACCTCCCACCCACACACTCTCACTCAGCCCCTCTGCCATGAAGAGCCCTCCTCGGCCCTCTCTCCTCACTCTGTGCTTCCTCCCCAGGTCATAGCACCATCTGTGCCCTGCACCGCACACATGCCAACACTTTCCCCCTTAACTTTCTAGTCTGAATTCTAAACCCACACATCCTACTGTCTATTCAACAACTCCACTGAAATACCTCAAAGGCAGTTCTAAAACTAAACTCAGGCTGGGAGCGGTGGCTCACACCCATAATCCCAGCACTTTGGGAGGCCGAGGCAGGTGGATTACCTGAGCTCAGGAGTTCAAGACCAACCTGGGCAACATGGGGAAACCCCATCTCTACTAAAAATACAAAAATTAGCCAGGAGTGGTGGCATGCGCCTGCGGTCCCAGCTACTTAGGAGGCTGAGGCAGGAGAATCGCTTGAGCCCAAGGAAGCAGAGGTTGCAGTGAGCCGAGATTGTGCCACTGCACTCCAGCATGGGGGACACAGCAAGACTCTATCTCAATAAATAAAGAAATAAAACAAACTAAACTCAGGATCTCCACCCTCCAAATCCAGTCCTCTACAGCTGCTCCTGTACGAACAGCATCTTCCTCCACCAGATACAATCTAGCAGGAGCCATGTCTCACACCATTCTACCTCACTCCCCACAGCCAAGCCATAACCAAGTCCACCTAAATCTTTCTCAAACGTATCCATCTTCTCGCCCCACATCTAAATTACCATCAGCTCTTATAGCCCGTGGGTTGTGTGACTGTTTTAGATCAAATCTTCCCCATGAAAAGGTTCCACCTCCTCCACCTCAAATGCTGCTGCCTCCCTTCTGCCTGCCTGGCTCGGTCCTATTCATCATACAGCTCTGCTCAGATGCTGCTTCCTCAGGAAGGTCCTCCCGACTCTGCAAACTACATCATTTCCTATTATAATAAACTCCCACCCTCTCTGTTACTTTTCCTTTACAGAAAGGATCAGTTTGTCATCTAATCTAAAGGAGTATGTTCCCCAAATAGACCTTAGGTCCCATGAGAGGCGAGCACTGTCTCAGAAGCCATGGTTTCCCCAAGCACCTAACAACAGTGCCTGACACCTAGAAGCTGAATAAATGTAATACACAATGAATGAATGGGTCTACTGTTTTCATAAACTGCTCTCCATACACCCCTCCATAGACCACTCAAAGAGCACAGAGAAAGATTTATCAATTTCAATAGGAAACCAACGCTGGATTTCTCCCATATCACCATCACCAGGTAACAGCCTCCAAGTGACTTCAGATGCATGTTATGACAACTTACACACTAAGTGGGCTTTATAAACTTAAACACAAGGACACTGTTCTTTATAAATAACTTATTCGGGGTTGTTGCACATTCTCCTCAATAGCAAAGCCCATTTTTAAGAAAGAAAAATATTTATATTACAAATTAATCCAAAGTCATTGCTATGATTAATATAAATGTTGATGCTATTAAAAATAACCTTACAGATTTAAATCTAGCCATCACCAGACTGCATCACACAGAAAGAGCTATTCCTTCCATCTCAGCTTTTGTCCAATGAAGGGAGTTAACCCATCTTAAGAGTACAAAAAGGGTCTTGAGGGTTCCTTCAAAGAGCAAAATCAGCTCTAATATTGCTTTTTTTTTTAAACCAATCTGTAGGACTATATTGACTGGAAGGCAAAGAGGCTTAGGGGAAGGAATGAGAGAATTAAAACCTGACAGAAGTAGGTAATACTGATTACTTACCAAGCAACTTCCACTGCTGGGTTTTCTCTTTGAATTCAACAAATGGAGAAAAACTGGAAGGAACAGCTGGAAGAAATGGTCCACATAAGCCATACAGGTCAGAAAGAGTGCTAAACTCCTAACAACTAGCATCCCTGAGCTCTGACACAGCTTTTGAGTGTTCCACAGTACATCAAAAATGCAGGAACATTCGAGGCACTGCATTATGCACAGGCATAATGGATTACACGAGCAAAGCTGCAGTTTATTCTAAGAATTAATTAGACAAAAGGGGGGAAAAAATACTGACCCTACAAAAAGGGCACCTTACCTCGACTTTCTCCAGCAAGATACTGCAAGGCTGGTAGTACCAACTCGGCCCAGTTGGGGGCAGCAGAGAACCAGCTGTTGAGGGAGCTGGCTGGCGATGACTGCCAATCCAAAACTCGCTCCTCTAGCTGAGGGAAAGCAAAGGCAGAACCCAGTCAGACTTCTCTTCTATACCAGCAATTCCACAGAAGTGCCACAGCAAGCTGGGGCACATGCATCCAGAGTTTGTCCAAGTCACAAAGCAAGTTAACTACAGAGCTTTAAGAGGAACCCAGAGTTCTGCTTCTCAAGCTATAGATCATTTAGATCATTCAGGATTTGAGCACTTTGAAAACTCTGATGTACATCCAACTTTTCCAAAACTCTTACCATGGCAAGGCTAGCCTGACTCTCCAGCAGCAAGATCTCTAATAGAAGAGAAAAAAAGCTGGAAGATATTTCATTGATTCCAAGGCAAGGCTTGAGGTCTTCAAGGGGCCTAATGAGGAAAGAAAACTATAAGAACCAAAAAGACCAAGAACACATGCCTAGACTGGTTCAGGCC
The DNA here is from genome assembly GCF_030222135.1 of Aotus nancymaae. NCBI lineage: Eukaryota > Metazoa > Chordata > Mammalia > Primates > Aotidae > Aotus > Aotus nancymaae. Next base: position 34,301,246 of record NW_026988423.1, read on the forward strand.
TCCAAGCCTCCTACCAGTCATAAAAGAGTTCAAGAAAGCAAACAACACATTTTCCCAGCAGAATCCCTGGGACTCCAGGTATACAAGTCCAACACACAGCTACAACAAGCTCTAGGGGCCAGGGCACGGCCTACAGCCTAACCATTCACCCTGAGAATTACAGAATCTCTGTTGCTCACTTACTCTTCCTTGATAGAAGGAATTGCCAGTGGAGAAGGGGCCTGTGAGAGAGGTGCAACCCCATCAGTATTGCTTAGAGGCTCAGCCAGATCATCTGCCTCTGATTTGATCGTTTTTATTTTCTTCTTCTTCTTTTCCTCTTTTTCCTTAACCTTTTTTTTAAGGACAGCCAAGTCATATAAGGCTGAGAAGGAAAAGTAACACAAGTCACAGAAATATATCTCCTCCACAGGGAAGTGAGAGGTCTTATCTGCATATTCTTTTCCCAAGGCCCACCAAAGACAGAGAAGTCTCAGTAATAAAACACTCAATGAAACCAAATTCAATGAGTGATTTACTTTTGTTTGTTTTTGTTTTTTTTGGGGGGGAGACAAGATCTCACCCTGTTGCCCAGGCTGGAATGCAGTGGTGCAATCATAGATCACTATAACCTCAACCTCCCTGGCTCAAGCAAGCCTCCCGCCTCAGCCTTCCAAGTACACAGCGTAGTTTTAATATTTATTAAAGAGCTGATGCTCTGTTGTACTGATTTTAAATTCATTTCCCACCTGTAAGCCCATAAGAGGTAATAATAAAGGTTACTGGCATGAAGGCAGCCACAGTTTCATTTATTTTTGCCACATGTAATAGGCTCATGCAACTTAACACCATAGTCAGGTGAAGGCTCCTAGAGAGGGCCCAGTCATTTACCTGCGAGAGAGCCCTTCCTGCCAGCATTTACTCGAGTCATGATGTCATTGAGGGTCAGGTCCCCTGTCAAAAGGTCCGGATGATCCTAGATGTGATACCCAGAAATTTGGTCATAGAGGCCCAAAAAAGAGCAAAAACTGAGGTGACTTTGCCAATTTATGTAACAATTAGATGTTAGGCATATTTGGGGAAATCACATTGAATTAAAAATAGAGAGAGATAAAACTATTCATTTTTTCCCTATCCTATCCCCATCTAACTAAAAAAAACTTGATGCTGGTGCACAGAACCCAGTTCCGATCTTTCTACCGTACAGTGTTTATTACAAAGCTCTTCTGCATTCCTTGTCTCATGTGCTTTGCAAACAGTCTCGTTAAGCATTATGTTTTACAAAGTCTGGAAACAGGGCTTAGAGAAGTTGGAAACGGGGTTTAGAGAAGTATCACAGTAACTAGTAAAGAGAAGAACTCAGTACTGACTTCCAGTGTGGAGTTCTTCCCATTTCACCTCCTAGCCTTAGAAGGACTGTCTTTTCTTACCAGAAAGGTATCAACTTTTCTCCACTAAACTCTCTGGCTTGGTGCTAGCTACCTCAACTTGGTAGCATGGAATAATGGAAACAGTAAAAAGTGGGACAAGTCCAGGCCCAACTCCTGGCTCCCTAACCTCTCGAGCACCGTTGAGGTGGAGACAATGATTCCTATACTTGACAGTGTCACTGTAACAATTAAGACAGACCTTGGGAAGTTAATTCAGCAGGCCTTGGGAAGTCAAAGCTACCGCGCCTCACGTTGTTGACGTTAGCTAGCCTCGCCAGCTGCTCCTGTGCTCACAATGGTAAGGAGGGCACAGAGACAAGGCAGTAACGCCCCATGTCTCCCTCAGGACAGCCAATCCTGAGAACATCAGGCTGAAAACCACACGGCCACACGCCCTTCCCATCTTACTGGCTGATGTTTCCGCTTCTCGTGGTGCTTCTTTAACATTATCTTCAGGTCACTGTCCCCCAGTTCTATTTTATCTGAGAAAACAAAACAAACCACATTCACTACCATGATTCTCCAATTTACATCTTTCTGGTTACTTGTGACATTCAAAAGTAAGATATTTCTGAGTTTCCCTTATGACGCCTGGGAACCACAAGTTCCAAAAATCTTTAAAGTCACAGGATCAACGCTTCCACTTTTCCATACATTGGTAATAAATGACTTCAGTGACTCAGTTGGTCCTAAAACACACTTAAGGTTCTTAACACTCTTCTTTGCTTCCTATTCCGAATAAAAACTCTTCTCCAAACTCACAGACACTCTGGATAATTCCCTGGCTCTGGTTATCCCTTTGTCCTCTTACTCAACTGTCCCTTTGTACTGCTGTTTCAAGATTCTGCTTTCTGATGGGCACAGTGGCTCACGCCTATAATCCCAGCACTCTGGGAGGCGAGGCAAGTGGATCACCTGAGATCAGGAGTTCAAATCCAGCATGGCCAACATGGATAAACCCTGTCTCTACTAAATACAAAATTAGCCAGGCGTGGTGGCGCATGCCTGTAATCCCACTACTAGGGAGGCTGAGGCAAAATAACTGCTTGAAACCAGGAGGTGGAGGTTGATGGTGAGCTAACATCATGCCACTGCACTCCAGCCTGGGCAAAAAGAGTGAAACTGTCCCAAAACAAAAAAGATTCTGCTTTCTTTAGCTCAAAATACTGGCTTCTGAAGAAAATTTTTAAAACAAAGGAAAAAGGCCCGACATGGTGACTCACGCCTGTAATCCCGGCACTTTGGGAGGCCAAGGCAGGCGGATCATGAGGTCAAGAGATCGAGATCATCCTGGCTAACACAAAATATTAGCCAGGAATGGTGGCACATGCCTGTAGTCCCAGTTACTCGGGAGGTTGAGGCAGGATAATCTCTTGAACCTGGGAGGCAGAAGTTGCAGTGAGCCGAGATCGCACCACTGCACTCCAGCCTGGGTGACAGGGTGAGACCCCATTTAAAAAAGAAAAAAAAAAGGAAAAAAGTCAGGCCTATCTCCAGATATTAAAAAAATGGTACAAAAACTTTACTAAAAAAAAATCACCTAGTTCTAGGGAGCTTTGTTTTCCTGGCAGGTAGGAATCTGCCCCCGCCTCCCTCTAAAGGATCTCAGGTCTCCACCGGAACGTCCCAGAATGGTGACGGCGGCAGCTCGGTTCTCACCTGCAGTTTTCATATCCGTGGTTGAAAGTGTGGGCACCACCCTCAGGGGCACCGCAGGACTAGGAGAACGCGCTGGAGAGCTCGGAAGCCATGAGCTGAGATCTTCAAAAGAAAATTGTTCTTGTAAATCCAACGCGGCTGTGGACTCCAATAGGGGAGATTGGGTAAGTGGCCATTTGGGTTCAACAAGGCTAAGCCAACAACATGGAGGCCAGGGTGCCATACTCCTTTCTGACCCTTCCCCAGAGAAGCTGTAGCACACTTAGGCCATCTAACGGCTGTTCCAGGAAGACAGACTTCAACAGAGTGCTGGGGTCCCACTGCAGTAGGCCAATAGCCACTACTACTCTCCTTTAAGGGGAAAACGGTTCTCTCAAGTGGCAAATGGGACCAGTCAAGCCCACTGTGGAGAGCCCTGCCATGCAGGGAGTTGTCCAGTGGGTTCTCATCTAAGCTCAAATGCCACATGGCCATGAGGGTGAAGAAGGCCATATAGTCACTCTCCATCTGATGGTAATGTCTCAGCAACCCAAAGACCAAGGCCTTCTAAGTCCCGCTATCCACCCCAGACCAGACAACTCAGAGGGTTTCTTTGCTGGGGAGATAAATGGCTACCACTGGCTCCAACCGGACAAGCAGCTGGTATCAATCCAATACCCCAGCTACCTCAAGCGCCCAAGGACACTCACCCTCTTCATCAGATGACAGGGCTGTGTCACCACACTCCTCTTTCACTTCCCTCAAGACCTTCAAGTAGCGCTGCTGGGTCCGCCACTCACGCTCCTCAGGTGAGCGGGATGGTGAAGGGCGTTTCTGCCGGAAGGGAAGCGCGGGGCCGCTCCTCCGTGCCATCTCCAGCAGATCCTAGGAAGAGATCAGGTGAGGGTGCACGTCATCATCCAAGTCCTGGTACGGAACAATGAACACTCTACAAGTCTACATTTTCTTCTCTTCAGGGTTAAGCCCAACTCCCTCCTTCCAGATCACAAAGAAAGATGCACATACATTAATACATCCAAATAAGAAGAATCTATATTGATTACATGATGAAAAATCCCAAGTGCTGAAGTACTCCACCAGGAATACTTTTTTATACTAGACACCCAAGTATTTCTATACCAAAGCTTAAAGAATCACTTAAAATCCAAACAACTTTTGCCTCTAAGAATTTTCAGGTTGCTCCAGACCAGGGACCATTGGGCCTGTTATGCTACCATCCATCACAGCATTCAGAAGCCCGTGCACACCTTCACATTCATTCCCAAGAATCCTGCTTTCCCTTAACAACCCATGACGCATCCAAAATCCATCTTTTATCTGGGTAAATACTGAAGCTACTATAATTTCATCAATTTTAAGCAGCACATTTTTTTCATGTATTAACATCTCTGAAATCAGGACACATTTAAAGTTTATCATAAGAAAGGATGGCATAGCTTAAATGTGTCATAGGGTAACTGGTAGCATTTTTTTCTTAGTGGCAATTTTTGCATTTTGCACCTGAATTGCTTCTTTAAGTCTTGATACCTGTGAGTTCACTGCCCACGTTTTATATCCAGTTGCCAGTACTACTTACACTCCGGGAAGCAAGTATCTGCTTCAGCAGCCGATGGAAATACTGCTGCTGGGAGTTGAGGTAGCGCTTGTACTGTGACTTGAAGCATAGCTGCCGGTACTTGACCACCTCGGGGTTAAAGTGTCCATCTTAAAAAAACAGAGGTACAACCATATATAAATCAGTCAACAAATCTATTTAATGAATGTTTAACATGGTAAGCTTTGTACCACAAAACTTAAAGGAAAAGTAAACATTTAAGAGAATCAGGAAAGAGAACCAAAAGTAAAAGCATGCTGAGAAGCAATGACAGCTCATTTAAGGCTGACGACCGTAACAGCCACAATAACGTACTGTCTTCAGCAACACTCAAACTGATACATGACATGGGTCAGAGTGGAACAGGCAGGAAGTCCCGCCTTGACATTCCTCACTTGTATCCTTACCAGACTGCCATACTGTTTTGGGGGAAACATGCCAACACAAGAGACAGTGCTACCATTATGAAAGGTCCTATACAGAACCCCTCTAAAGCCAAGTGGGTCTCCCTGTCTTCTGCTCTATCAGAGGAGACAGCGCACCCTCATCTGTAGTGAAGCAGAACTATGTCAACCACAGAGGGGAATTCCTTTGTACACTAATAACTCACCAAAGGAAAGAATGCTCATTTTATTTTGAACGCTTACAATAATGAGATTTAAGATGATAAGCCTGCTCTCTCTGGTCATTAGCAGCTGTCAAGTTGTCGAGTTTAATAGAACACAAGGAGAGGTGCTGCCCATTCAGGGCCTCACGCCAGAAGAAAGTCACCCTGGAAAGGAAGGGGAAGAGGCTTCCTTTGCTCCTCTCCATGGTACAGAGAGCAAACTGGAACTTAAGAGTAGCCCAAACCATTTTGCAATCCCCAATATAATAACTGATGCAACTGAGAATCACCCATGGAAGCAAAAACCACTGGGTAAAACAAAGGCTTTTGGAAAATGAGACTATCACATGATCCCAAAGTATCATCCCACACTGCTTCTTAATTATAAAGTGAAAAAAGTACCCTTACAAGCAAGAGGTATGGCAGACACCACTTAAGTGATCAAATGTGGCTTTACCAAAATGGAAACACTGACACTATGTGCTTCTTGAGGTGATGCAATGGGAAAGACCACATCTCCTGCATCGTATTCTTACCAAAAGCCTCTAACGCAATCTGACCATGAGAAAACAAAATGACAAATATCCCTGGAAGCAAGACATTGTATGATTCAAGTGTCCTGGCTCTTCAAGAATGTCAGTGTACTAAAAGACAAAAACAAAGGAGCAAAGGGCCCTAGATTCAAAAAGATAAGGAGACATAAGTCCCAAGCACAATCCATGAACCCTGAACAGATCCTGGATTTAAACCACCACTATAAAAGACATTGCAGGCCAGGCACAGTGGCTCATGCCCATAATCCCAGCACTTTGGGAGGCCAAGGAGGGTGGATCACCTGAGGTCAGGAGTTCAAGACCAGCCTGACCAACATGGAGAAACCTTGTCTCTACTAAAAAACCAAAATTAGCCGGGTGTGGTGGCAATGCCTATAATCCCAGCTACTCAGGAGGCTGAGGCAGGAGAATCACCTGAATCTGGGAGGCAGAGGTTGCAGTGAGCCAAGATGGCACTACTGCACTCCAGCCTGGGCAACAAAAGCGAAACTCCATCTCAAAAAAAAAAAAAAAAAAAAAAAAAAAGGACATTGCAGGAAAAATTTAGAAAATTTGAACGTGAAATAGCCTATGATATTATCTGCTCAATGTAAAATTCCTCGAGTGTGGTAACAGGACTGTGATGATATGGGAGAGTGTCTAAGAGACATGTACATGCTGAAGTGCTTGGCAGTGATGTGTCACATTTTCTGCAGCAAAAAGTGTACGTGTACCTAAACACATACAAACACAGATACGTGCACAAAAGCAAATGGCAAGCTGTTTCTTAAATTTTTTTAAAGACCAGGCATAAAGGGCACCTCTAGTATGCTGGAAATGTTTTATTTTTTGATGTAGGTGCTGGTTACACAGCTGAGTTCATATTATGTATTTTCCATATGAATCAATACACTTTTATTTTTTAAAACAGAGCCTAGAAAGCAAAGTGTTACAAAAAAAACGCTCTCTACTGGCTCAGTATCTGTATATGAAGATAAAGAGAAGAAAAGGAATAAAGGAATACCCACATAATGTTTGCCTATCCACCGCCCCCTGTCAAAGAAAGAATATTGAGCTACAAACCTCGGAAAAGCTTCTGGGCAATGTGCAGAGGGTTTCCAAAGCGGAAGTTCTCCCCATTGAACAGGGCTAAGATGAGTTCATTCTGCTGCTCAACACTGTCTTCAGGAAAGTGAGGCAGAAACTGCTGGAGGTGTTCACGTTGAGAGTCACTTAATACTTCCTGCCACGTGGAGAGGCTGACAACATCAAAGAAGATCTCAGGCTAGGAGAAACAGAAAAAGTAAACAAAAGGAAAATACATTTGTAAGTTTTTTATATGTGTGTATACACAAAACATTACATAATAGATACAAGATTTACCAATTTAATCATTTTTAAGTGTAGAGATCAGTGGCTTTAAGTGCATTCACATTTGCTGTGCAACTATCACTACCAAGTTTTTATGTTTTTTAAATAAACTAAAATTCCAATGCTCTTGAGATTATTAGACTACATATGAGCCACAGTCTTTCTTATATCCAACAGTAAATAACAATCCAGAGGAAAACTATTTTAGTAGAGAATCCCACTTGGAAGCCTTCTCTGCCAACAAGGGTATGAGGGTAGACATCTGAATTCAGCTTCAACTGAGTGGCAGGAAAAGGTTAACAGAAAAGGAATGAACTTGAGGAACTAAAGTCACCAGCTAAGAGTGAAAAGAGTTCATTTTCAACTCAAAAGAAGTGCTGATGTGTATAGAAGCAAACATTCCGCATTTACAATGTCAGAGAACACTCACCAAAAAACGTTTAAGAGAGGGAAAAAGAAAGACAAAAAAGATGGCGGGGAAGGTACCTGTGGGGGAACAGAGAGGGAGAAGACAGGAAGGGGCACACGGCGGGCTTCAGGGGTCTTGGTAGTGTTCCCACCCTAACTGAAGGCTACATGCATGTTTTATTATTGTTTTACCTGTGTGTATATATGCATTTTATAGACTCTTAAGTGTAATACATTTCACTTTTTTTTTTTTTAAAGAGTTCAGGCATTATTTGGCTAGAGCAAGGACAGGGAGGGAGGTGTAGGCAGCAGACAGCAGAAAGATACAAAGGATTGTAAATATTTTAAGTAGTTGTGACTTTATCCTAAGGACAACGGAGAGCCACTGAAGGGTTTCAGCAGCAAACAACCCAGAAATCCAACCACCTACCCCAGGTATCTTTGCATGAATGTATCAAAAACACCTCAGTCCCAATGCCCAGAATCTTCCCATGCATTTTTGCATACCATTTTATTCCTAGCTTCTAGCTCAGTGTCTGGCATACAGATGCCTAATGGAACAAGTGTTTGCTGACTACATGAGTAACATAAAGGGACTGCTCTGAAAGAGTTGCCAAGAAAACATGGATGTGAAGTATATACACCAACTGCGGTACAGTTGTTACTACAGCAAGGAGGGAGGATCAGAGAACAGCACACTGGTGGCTTTCATTTTATCCATAATGTTTGACATATTAAGAAAGAAGAATATGAAACAAATAAACTAAATCATCCCTTATAACTGGATGACGCACAGATAACCGTTTGCTATATCATGCTCCACACCTGTATGTTCAAAATATGGCAAAACAAAAGAAATACAGAATTAAATGAATGTTTTCACGTATATAGTGGCTTGCAGATAATAAGCACTTAATAAACAGCAGCCACCTTAATAATGATTATACATCGTGCCTATGAAAGTGGTCAAAAACAAGCTGCCATCCTATCCCAGGACATATGCTATTATTGAGTAGAAGGTTACCTTATGGATTCAGAAATATGTGTAGATTTTATTTAATGTTCCACAACATGGTAACTATTTTAATGTTAATCGCACATATATAATTCTGCTTTTAAAATATACCTTTTTTAATGTTTATTTTCTATTAGTAAGTGGCTTTGACATAATTGAACATAACAATGTATAACATTTATTAGTTTCCCACTGAAAGACTTCCCAGTGAAACTGTTTTCAGTAGAACAAAGATCCAGGCATTAAGCATTTCCAATAATGTTCTGTTTGAAAAGGTGGTGGTGACCAGAACCAGAGGCCTTGTCCATGCTTGCAGTGGGACTCAATATTATCCTGCTGGGCAAAAGAAACAGCTAACAGATACAATCGTGCTATGACTGAAAAAAGCCAGGAGCACAAAAGATGCCAGATAGCCCACTGGTTGAAAATAAGAGCAAACACCACCACTTCTCCCATGTACCAATACGCTCTGAATCTAAAATAAGCCCTGGCAGCAAACTAAGAATGACAGTCTATTTCCTATGGTTCATTAAGTTTGGGCTCCACAGATAACACTGTCAGAAAAGCAGCTATAGCTTAAGAGGTCTGGACATTTACTTATCCAAACATAAACAACGATCAGCTCATTCAGATTCCTGGGTCCCTACTCAGTTGTTGGGATGAGAGCAAGCATGGGGTAATCTAGGCCAAACAGAAAAGGAGTGAACTGGGGTGAACCCCAGGCTATGATGAATTCCCTAAGTCACCAGGACCCTCAGGGGCTTAAGGCCCTAAACAGAAATTCCACTGCCAGTCTTAGCACCATTAGCACTATTGTAGTGGCCTCCATTGTACTCTTCTGCCAATCAATCCATAACCACAGTGTACACCCTCTTCGTGACTGCATTTTTAGACCACATATCAAATTATTAACATGAACCAAACTACATTTAGTGATAAACATGTACTTCATAAATGTCAGGGAATGAAGTGTCTCAAATAGTTGAAAAGAACCGAACAAATAAAGGAACCTAACCCTAAGTTTAAAACAAAAGCATCTAAAAGAAATACTGCAACTATTAACTAAAAGATTTAATAACATAGTAAGACACTGGGTTAGGGAGGGATTAAATGCCAAATATTTCACAGTGAAGATTAAGTACTCATAACGCTCTTCTGGTTTTAGTAGAAAAGATACCCCACTTAGGTATTTTCTCATATTTGTTTTCCATTATTTCTTCCCCTCTACTATATTTTTTTTTCTATTTTTAATTATTATTTCAGTAGTATTGGGGGAGCAGGTGGTGTCTGGTTACATGGGTAAGTTCTTTAGTGGTTATTTCTGAGATTCTGGTTCTTCCATCACTCAAGCAGTGTACATTGCACCCAATGTGTAGTCTTTTACTCCTCATAAGACTCCCATCCCTCCCCCCGGAGTCCCGAGTCCATTATCATTCTTATGCCTTTGCGTCCTCAAAACTTAGCTCCCACTTACAAGTGAGAACATGCGATATTTGGTTTTCCATTCCTGAGTTACTTCACTTAGAATAATGACCTCCAACGTCATCCAGTTTGCTGCAAATGCCATTATTTCATTCCTTTTTATGGCTGAATAGTATTCCATGGTTAAAACAGAAACCTTTTTTAAATGGATGAAAATTATCGCTTTTCCTTTTTCCAGCCAGCGCCGAGCAATGGGCATCTCTCGGGACAACTGGCACAAGCGCCGCAAGACCGGGGGCAAGAGAAAGCCCTACCACAAGAAGCGGAAGTATGAGTTGGGGCGCCCAGCTGCCAACACCAAGACTGGCCCCCACCACATCCACACAGTCCGTGTGCAGGGTGGTAACAAGAAATACCGTGCCCTGAGGCTGGACGTGGGGAATTTCTCCTGGGGCTCAGAGTGCCTCACGGAGCTGAAGAACCTGGAGGAGGGCGCCAGGGCAATTTTGTCCTCCAGTTTACTTGATTCCAAATTTCTCCTGTGAGCAGGCTGTACTCGAAAAACAAGGATCACTGATGTTGTCTATAATGCATCTAATAACGAGCTGGTCCGTACCAAGACCCTGGTGAAGAATTGCATCGTGCTCATCGACAGCACGCCGTACCGACAGTGGTACGAGTCCCACCATGCGCTGCCCCTGGGCCGCAAGAAGGGAGCCACGCTGACTCCTGAGGAAGAAGAGATTTTAAACAAAAAACAATCTAAAAAAATTCAGAAGAAATACAACGAAAGGAAAAAGAATGCCAAAATCAGCAGTCTCCTGGAGGAGCAGTTCCAGCAGGGCAAGCTTCTTGCATGCATCGCTTCAAGGCCGGGACAGTGTGGCCGAGCAGATGGCTATGTGCTAGAGGGCAAAGAGTTGGAGTTCTATCTTAGGAAAATCAAGGCCCGGAAAGGCAAATAAATCCTTGTTTTCTTTTCTTCACCCATGTAATAAAGGTGTTTATTGTTCTGTTCACACACACACAAAAAAAAAAAAAAAGAAAAGAAAATTATCTTATTAAAAATAGGGGCTGGGCGCAGTGGCTCATGCCTATAATCCCAGAATTTTGGGAGGCCAAGGCTGGCGGATCACAAGGTCAGCCATTCAAGACCAGCCTGACCAACATGGTGAAACCCCATCTCTACTAAAAATACAAAAATTAGCCGGGCATGGTGGCATGCACCCGTAATCACAGCTACTTGGGAGGCTGAGGCAGGAGAATTGCTTGAACCCGGGAGACGGAGGTTGCAGTGAGCTGATATCATGCCACTGTACTCCAGTGTGAGTGACAGAGCAAGACTCTGTCTCAAAAAGAAAATAACAATAGGGTTTACATCACATTAAAAATAATAATAGGGTTTATATCACATTATCAAGTTATTTTGACATGGTTTTTTTTTTTTTTTTTGAGACAGAGTCTCACTCTGTGTCATCCACATTGGAGTACAGTGATGTGATACCAGCTCACCACAACCTCCTCCTCCTGGGTTCAAACGATTCTCCTTCCTCAGCCTCCCGACTAGCTGGGATTACAGGCACCCACCACCACACCTGGCTAATTTTTGTATTTTTAATAGACACAGGGTTTCACTATGTTGGCCAGGCTGGTCTCGAACTCCTGACCTCAGGTGATCCACCTGCCTTGGCCTCCCAAAGTGCTGGGATTATAGGTGTGAGCCACCTCACTCAGCCTTAAACTTACGATTTTCACATCCTTTTTTTTTTTTAATTGTATTTGGGCTCTGGGGTACATGTGCACGTCCTGCATCCTGCAGGACTGTCGCATAGATACATACATGCCACAGTGGTTTGCTGTCTCCATCCCAACCACCCCCACCCCTCCGCCCCGTTGCCTACATCAGGCATTTCTCCCGGTGTTATCCTATCTTTCTTTTTTTTGAGACAGAGTCTTGCTCTTGATGCCCAGACTGGAGTGTAGCAGCACAATCTCAGCTCACTGCAACCTCCACCTCCCAGGTTCAAGCGATTCTCCTGCCTCAGTCTCCTAAGTAGCTGGGATTACAGGCGGTGACCACCAAACCCAGCTAATTTTTGTATTTTTAGTAGAGACGGAGTTTTGCCATGTTAGCCAGGCTGGTCTCGAACTCCTGACCTTGTGAACTGCCCACCTCAGCCTCCCAAAGGGCCGGAATTATAGGCGTGAGCCAGGCGCCCAGCCAACATGTTATTAAACATGCAGAACATAGCTCATGTTTTTCTCCTTAATCAGAATATTAAATAATCTCTAGACTTAAAAAAAAAAAAAAAGATACGAGATCAGGCGGCCTACAATGTAGAAAATGAACAAAAGGGAGCACAAAAGACTGGAAATGTAGAGTGGAAAAGGTTTCCCGTAACTGTTACAAGGAAGCAGACAGAGAGGAAAAGTTCGCAACCATGTTATTACTCACATCCTCCAGAAGGTCCTCAGGCAGACTAACTCTGGTTCCTCCCAGGAGGCAATCCTCCATGATGCGCGTGCCATGGCCATCTCCACATGGACCAAGCTCCAGGGGATCTGTCAGCATATGGTCTAAGGAATCCATTGTTTCTTCTCCACAGGTACTCTGGACAAAGACATGCATCTTGAGACAGAAAGGCAGAAATTCCAGGGATATAGTTGACGCTAACACTCCTCCAGAAAAACATTCAACCTCCAGCCTGTTCTTACACCTTATCCTTGCACCTAATTACAGCAACAGCTCTTCTCCCTCCCTTCCACCACAGCATTCCCATTGGAATTTTCAAGTCTTATCTGGAAGAGCTCTTTTCTCAGAATGCTCTTACAGTAACTCCTAAATTCATAAATTTCATATGCCTGCATTTTACAGATGAGTAAAATAAGACTGAGATTAAATGATAAATCACAATCTATAAGTTAGACTTCCCAGACCAATAATCACTCTCCCAATTTCTTTAACAACTGTTTTTTAGCAATTAATTCTCTGTTGTTGGCTGGGTGCGGCAACTCACGCCCACAACCTCAGCACTTTGAGAGGTCAAGGCAGGCAGACCCCTTGAGTCCAAGGGTTCAAAACCAGCCTAGGGAACATGGCAAAACCCCTTCTCTGCAAAAAATACAAAAATATCAGCCAGGCACGGTGGCGCACGCCTGTAGTCCCGGCTACTCGGGAGGCTGAGGTGGGAGGATCGCTTGACCACAAGAGGCAGAGGGTGCAACAAGCTGTGATCACACTACTATGCACTCCAGCCTGGGCGACAGAAACCCTGTCTCAAAAAGAAAAAAAGAAAGAAAAGAAAAAGAGAAAGAATATTATTTGTCATTCTTTCACAAAAGAAAATTTGCTGAAAATTCACATACACTAGTAAAACGCAAATGCTAACGGTCACTTTATGAGGGGCTATTAAGAGCCAGGCTTTTCCCATATCTTATTTAATTCCTACAATTGTGCAAAGTAGGGTTATGGGGGTTATTACACCAGAATTAAAACTGAAAATCAGAGTAGGTCAATAACTTGCCCAACCCCGGAGGCAATACTGAAACTCAGGTCTGCCTGCAAACCCATGTGCTTAATACTACACACGATACCTGCTGCACAATCTCGCAACATTTAAATAATGAAAAGGAAAGTTACTGATATGACTTTATTAGTCCACATAAATTCCTAAGGTTCCACATACCTGACCATGACAACCAGCAAAGTCAATAGCCAATCTGCCTTTAGTTGGTCCATCTGATCCATATAATCATGTTATTTTTCTCCTTCCTGTAATAACTGAACACTGCTGATCACCTTTAGGAAACTACATATTACAACATTATCAGACTGATGGCTGGGATCAGGTGTAAAGTTGACAGCAAGGACTGCATAATGCTAACAGGACCCCAGGGAGCTTAAATTCACTCTACTAATATGTACTAAATCCATCCTTTCCAGCTCCTATTCCTACAAAGTGGGCTAAAAAGCACACTAAAATGAAAAGAAAAAAGGATGTTAACAGTCAAAACACCAGAATTCCAGCCAAGATCTGTCACTAATTCCCATTAACATTCCACAAATCTTACCACAGCAGGTGTCAATTTCCTTATTTGATGAAGAGGAGCTGGACCAGGTCCTCCTTCCCGTTATTTCCAATTCTGGAATCCTGCAATGAATAATCTCTAGATGAGGAACAGTGTATATTACTTACTACAGGTACTTTTCGAAAATTCTCAAATGATAAAGAACAAATCTAAAATAACTACATGTAAAATGAAGCATGTTCCGCTAAATTATTTCAAGTTCCCTTGAAGAGATTTCAGATCCATGTAAAGACATAGCAGAAACTTTAGTGTTGGGTCAAGGCAGCTGGGTGGTCCCCAAGCAACTGTGCCCCATCATCCCCCTTCAGCACATTGTGAAATGACATCCTGATCATGCCTGTGCCTAAATAAGTGAAGCGGGTGAGAGAGCACATAGCTTGAGTTTAAGAAAACTTTAAAATAGCAAAAAAAATTGCAGAAGCAACCTGATGCTCAGAATAAAACCTTCTTAACAGAACTGGCATAGAACAGACTATCAGCTGCAAAGTCAGGGTCCTACCTGCCTCTTAGGAGGTCCATCTCTATTTATACAACTTGCTCACAACTTTCTTCAATGACAGTGTGTGTCTAGCTAAATTTCATCTAGTCCAGTGACAACCTTTGCACTGCCACTATTCTGAACAGGATCTCAAAATACCAAAACCAGGCAGCTGCCAGGGAGTCGGATCCCGGAAGCCAAGGATTTCCAGATCTTGGGGCGTCCTGGACCTCTTTACTAGAGCAGGAAGGCCTCTCCCCACTGGCTTTTCCTCTGCACCTGGTCTAACTTTCCCCCGGACCCTCTCCAATGCAGAAGGTAAACCCTTAGGTCCTTCTGGGGCAACCGCCGGTTCCAAACCCGTCAACTCTGCATCAAATCCCCCTCCGGCGCCAGCCCGGCAGGTCCAATCCCGGGGTCCAGTCCTCAGAAAGGCACGACTCGGCCCCGCCCCTCCCCCACGCCGTGCCTAACCCTAACCCCCTGCCTCCGGCGTCGCCCCGCTCCCCACGCCCCGCTCCCGCTCCCCACGCCCACAGGGACAGCGACCCAGCGGACTCAGCCGCCCGCTCCCCGGAAACACTTTAACCCTTTGGCCGCCCCTTGCCGGCCCTCACCTGAACCGTGGACGCTGGTCCCCAAACCCGCTGCCCTTCTACAGCCGCGGGCTCCCGGACGCGCTCGCTCCCACAAGAAGTCCGGGTGCGCGCACGCTCCGGGCCCGGGCAGCGGAAGAGGCGGGGCAGGGCGGGGCGGGGTCTGGAGAATGCCGGGGCGGGGCCACAGCGGGCGGGGCCAGGAGCGGTGCGGGCGAGCATGTGGGCTGGCTAGGGTGCCTGCGAGCGGCTGGGCCTGGGAGTGCAGGTTCCAGCCAGTTTGCGCGTCTCACTTGATTTAGGAGCTTCCAGGTCTCACCTGATTTAGGAGCTCCCAGAGATCCTAGGCGGTACCTGTGTTTGCCTGACCGCGAATCAAAGTTCCATAGCCCATGAGCGAAGGCACGTCTATTAGCTGACGTTTGCAGAGAGCATACCCTGCCCCAGGCCCGATGCGAAGCACTTTCTATCCACCGTCTTTGTGCTGCGGCGCCGTGAGCTTTTAGAGCCCATTTTACAGTTGAGGACAGCACGCGGCCTAGGCCTGTGCCTTGGAGTTCCCTCATTCCTCCTTTCCGTCCCCGGGCCCTCGATGTCCAGAAAGAAAGTACACACATCGAAGGATCACATTTTAAGTCAAACTCCGTCATATTCCTCTTATCCACTGGGTTTTGCTTAGAACGGCTTCACACTACTTATTCCAGTTACTACCAGCAGTTACGCAGAAACCATCCTCAGTTCTCGGTGTGGATGGAACGGGAGGAGCCGGCCGGCTGAGCTAATGTTCCTCCCTTCCTAGAAAAGAGTGGTTTCCAAACAACCCAATCTCTGTTCCTCTACTGGCTCCACAAATGCCCTAAGTTCCTGTTACACTGTCGAGAGGCTCTTGAATTAGAAACGACCAAGTATAAATGGCAGTGGAACATCACTCCATAGTTGTTACCGATATTTCCCTTACCTTGGGACAGTGACGAGACCAGAAAGAGAAAAGAGTAAAAACACTGTAAACTATAATTTTTGATAGACTTTGGTTTTTAGAGCAGTTTAAAGTTAACAAAAAAATTGAGCAGAAGGATCAGAGATTTTCCAAATACTCCCCGCCCCTCTCCCACATGCATCGCCTCCCATTTATCAACATCCCCTATCAGAGTGGTATGTTTCTTACAACTGGTGAACCCGGCCAGCCAGGCACGGTGGCTCACGCCTGGAATCCCAGCACTTTGGGAGGCCGAGCCGGGTGGATCACGAGGTCAAGAGATCGAGACCATCCTGGCCAACATGGTGAAACCGCGTCTCTACTAAAAATACAAAAATTAGCTGGGCGTGGTGGCGCGCGCCTGTAGTCCCAGCTACTCGGGAGGCTGAGGCAGGAGAATCGAACTCAGGAGACGGAGGTTGCAGTAAGCACAGATCGCGCCATTGTACTCCAGCCTGGCGACAGAGAGAGACTCCATCTCAAACAAACAAACAAAAAGAACTGATGAACCTACATTGATACATCATTACACACCATCACAGTATAATGTAGAGTAACTTCACTGCTTTAAAAATCATCTGTGCTCCACGTATGTTCATTGCTTATAATAGCACTGTTTATAATAGCAAAGACCTGGAACCAACCCAAATGCCCAACAATGATAGACTGGATAAAGAAAATGTGGCACATATACACTATGGAATACTATGCAGCCATAAAAAAGGATGAGTTCATGCCCTTTGCAGGGACATGGATGAATCTGGAAACCATCATTCTCAGCAAACTGACACAAGAACAGAAAACCAAACACCGCATGTTCTCACTCACAGGCCGGTGTTGAACAATGAGAACACATGGACACAGGGAGGGGAGCATCACTCAATGGGATCTGTTAGGGGGTGGAGGGCTAGGGGAGGGATAGAGGTGGGTAGGGAGATTGGGAAGGGATAACATTGGGAGAAATACCTAATATAGGGGATGGGAGGGGTGGGATGGAGGCAGCAAACCACCAGGGCAAGTGTATACCTATGTAACAATCCTGCAAGATCTGTACATGTACCCCAGAAATTAAAGTATAATTTTAAAATATATTTTTTTAAAAAATCATCTGTGCTCTGCCTATTCATCTCTCCCTCTCCTCTACCTCTGGCAACCGCTGATCTTTTTATTGTCTCCATAGTTTTGCCTTTTTCCAGAATGTCATCTAGTTGAAATTAAATAGTATGTAGCCTTTTCAGATTGGCTTCTTTCACTTAGTAATATGCATTGAAGTTTCCTCCATGTCTTTTCATGGCTTGATAGCTTCTATTTCTTTTTAGTGCTAAGTAATATTCCATTGTGTCAATATACCACAGTTTTATCTATTCACTTACTGAAGGACATCTTCATTGTTTCCAGATTTTGGCAATTATGAATCAAGCCAATTGCCAAAGTGCCTTCCAAAGCAGCTGTACCATTTTGCATTCCCACCAGCCATGAATGGGAGTTCCTGTTGCTTCACATCCTCACTAGCACTTGGCGTTGTCAGCATTATGAATTTTGACCATTCCAATAGCTCTGTAGTGGTATCTTGTATTTTTTTTTTGTTTTTGCTTTTAATTTTTATTTTTGGTAGAGATGGAGTTTCGCCATGTTGCCCAGGCTGGTCCCCAACTCCTGGTCTCATGCAATCCACCCACCTCACCCTCCCAAAGCACTGGGATTACAGGCATGAGCCACTGCACCTGGCCCCATATTGTTTTAATTTGCATTTCCCTGATGACATAAGATGTGGAGCCTCTTTCACATGCTTATTTACCATCTCTCTCTCTCTCTCTCTACATCTGTGTGTGTGTGTGTGTATATATATATATATATATATATTTTTTTTTTTTTTTTTTTTTTTTTTCTGAGGTGTCTCTGAAGGACTTGCCCATTTTTTGGTTTTCTTATTGTTAAGTTTTCATTGTTCTTTGCATATTTTAGGTAATAGTCCTTTATTGGGTATGTCTTTTGCAAATGTTTTCTCCCAGTTTGTGGCTTATCTTTTTATTCTCCAAACAGTCTCTCTCTCAGGGCAGGGCTTTTTAATTTTAATGAAGTCCAGGCTACCAATTATTTCTTCATGCCTTTGGTGTTATATCTAAAAAATCATCACAAAACCCAAGGTCATCTAGGTTGTCGCCTATGTTATCGTCTAATAGTTTTGCATTTTACATTTAGTCCTATAATCTGTTTTGAGTTACTTTTTGTGAAGGGTATAAAGTCTGTGTCTAGATTTATTTTTTGCATGTAGATCTCCGTGTGTTCCAGTACCTTTTATTTATTTATTTATTTTTGAGGCAGGGTCTCATTCTGTCACCAGGGCTAGAGTGCAGTGGTGCAATCTCACTGCACCCTCTGCCTCCCAGACTCAAGCAATCCTCCTGCCTCCACCTCCCAGGTCGCTGGGATTATAGGCATGCACCACCACGCACGACTAATTTTTTTTTTTTTTTTTTTTTTTTTTGGTAGAGATGGGGTTTTGCCATGTTTCCCAAGGTGATCTCAAACTCCTGGACTGAAGTAATCCACCCATCTTGACCTCCCGAAGTGCTGGAATTACAGGCATGAGCCACTGTGCCTGGTCTCCAGCACCATTTCTTTAAAAGACTATCATTTCTACATTGCCTTTGCTCCTTTATCAAAGATCACGTGACTCTATGTGGGTCTACTTCTGGGCTCTCTACACTGTTGCGTTGTTCTACTTGTCTGTTCTTTCACCAGTACCACGTTGTCTTGATTGCTGTAACTTTATATTGTCTTGAAGTACGGTACTGTCAGTCTTCTAACTTTGTGGTTCTCCCTTAATAATGTGTTGGCTATTCAGGGCCTTCTGCCTCTCCATATAAACTCTAGAGTCAGTCTGTTGATAACCACGAAATAACTTGCTGGGATTTTGATTGGGATTACATTGAATCTGTAGATCAAATTGGGAAGAACTGACATCTTGACAATATTAAGTCCTCCTATCCATGAATACTGTCATTTATTTAGTTCACTGATTTCTCTCATCAATCAGATTTGCAGTTTTCATCATATAGATATTGTGCATATTTTGTTAGAAGTACACCTAAGTATTTCATTTTTGGGCGTGCCAACGTGAATAGTATTGTGTTTTTCATTTCAATTTCCACTTGTCCATTGCTGGTATATAGGAATGTGATTTACTTTTTAAAACTAACTTTATTTTTTTTCTTTTTTTTTTTTTTTTTTTTTGTCTAGACTGCTCAGCAGGATAAATTAACTTTATATCCTGCAACTTTGCTATAATTGCTTATTAGTTCTAGGATTTTTAAAAAATTCTTGGCCAGGCACGGTGGCTCATACCTGTAATCTCAGCACTTTGGGAGGCCAAGGCAGGCTGATCACTTTAGGTCAGGAGTTCAAGATCAGCCTGGCTAACATGGTGAAACCCTGTCTCTACTAAAAATAAAAAAATTAGCCAGGCGTGATGGCGGGTGCCTGAAATCCCAGCTACTCAGAAGGCTGAGGCAGGAGAATTACTGAATCCAGAAAGCAGAGCTTTCTGTGAGCCAAGACTGAACCACTGCATTCCAGCCTGAGTGACAGAACAAGACTCTGTCTCCAAAAATTAAATTTAATTAACTTTATACCTGCAACCTTGCTATAATTGCTTATTAGTTCAGTATTTTTTTTATTTTTTTGGATTTTTGTCTTCTGTAAACAGCAACGGTTTTATTTTTTCTTGCCAATTTGTGTAACTATGGGGTTTTGTGTGCTTTTTTGTTTTCCTGTCTCATTGCATTAGCTGGGACTACCTGGACAATGGTGAGAAGAAACATCCTTACCTGGTTCCCAATATTAGCAGGAAAGCTTTGAGTTTCTCACCATTAAGTATGATGTTTGTTGTAGGGTTTTTGTGGATTTTCTTTACCAAGTAGAAAAAGTGCCCCTCTATTCTTAGTTTACTGAGAGTTTTTATCATAGGTGGGTTTGAGATTTTTGTCAAATGCTTTTTCTGTGTCCGTTGATATGATCATGTGGTATTTCTTCTTAGCCTGTTGGTATGATGTTTTATATTAAATTGTTTTCAAATGTTGAACTAGCCTTGCATACCTGGGATAAATCCCACGTGGTTGTGGTGTATAATTGTTTTTATGCATTGAGGACTTTTGCATCAATGTTCTTGAGCTATATAGGTCTGTTCTTTTTCTTGTAATGTCTTTGTCTGATTTTAGTATTAGGGTGAAGCTGCCTTCATAGAATGAGTTAAGATCTTTTCCTCCCTGGTTGTCTGAGGATAGACCGCCATCATGAATGACACAGTAACCGTCCGAACAAGAAAGTTCATGACCAACCGACTACTTCCAAGGAAACAAATGGTCATCGATGTTCTTCACCTGGTGAAGGCAACAGTGCCTAAGACAGACGTTCGGGAGAAACTAGCCAAAATGTGCAAGACCACACCGGATGTCATCTTTGTATTTGGATTTAGAACTCATTTTGGTGGTAGCAAGACAACTAAGCTTTGGCATGCTTTATGATTCCTTGGATTATGCAAAGAAAAATGAACTCAAACATAGACTTGCAAGACATGGCTGTATGAGAAGAAAAAGACCTCAAGAATGTAACAGGAGGAACGCAAGAACAGAATGAAGGAAGTTAGGGAATTGCAAAGGCCAATGTTGGTGCTGGCAAAAAGCCAAAGGAGTAAAGGTGCTGCAATAATGCTATCTAAGCCATTGTGGATTTTTCACAAGATTAATAAACTAAAAATGTTTTTAAAAGATGTATTCTCTCTGCTTCTATCTTTTGAAAGAGATTGTAGATAATTGGTATGATTTCTTCTTTAAATGTTTGTTAGAATTCACCAGTGAACACATCTGGCCTGTTACTTTGCATTTGGAAAGGTTATTAATTATTGATTCAATTTATTTCACACACATATATATATGCCTGTTTATTTCTTCTTCTATGAGTTTTGGCAGACTATATCTTTTAAGAAATTGGTCCATTTCATCTAGGTTGTCAAATTTGCATGCATACAGTTCGAATAGTATTCCTTTATTAGCCTTTTCACGTCCATGGGATCTGTAGTGATGTCCCCTAATATATTTCTGATATTAGCAATTTGAGTCTTTTTTTTTTTTCTTTGAGACAGAGTTTTGCTCTTGTTGCCCAGGCAGGAGTGCAATGGCGCGATCTCGGCTCACTGCAACCTCCACCTCCTGGGTTCAAATGATTCTCCTGCCTCAGCCTCCAAAGTAGCTGGGATTACAGGCACATACCACCATGCCTAGCTAATTTTGCATTTTTAGTAGAGATGAGGTTTCTCCATGTCGGTCAGACTGGTCTCGAACTCCCAACCTCAAGTGATCCACCCACCTCAGCTTCCCAAAGTGCTGGGATTATAGGCATGAGCCACTGCACTCGGCCTTTAGCCTGGCTGGAGACATCAATTTTATTGATCTCTTCAAAGAAGCAGATTTTGGTTTCATTTATTTTCTTTATTGATTTCCTGTTTTCAATGTCATTGATTTCTGCTCTAATTTTTATTTATTTTCTTCTATTTATTTTGGATTTGTTCTTTTTCTAGTTTCTGAAGGTGGAAGCTCAGATGATTGATTTTAGATCATTATTTTTTACCATATGCATTCAATAATAAAATTTCCCTCTCAGTACTACATCCCAAACAGTTGTATGTTTCATTTTCATTTAGTTAAAAAAAAAAAAAATTTCTGGAGACAAAGTCTCACTCATGTCACCCAGGCTTGACTACAGTGGCACAATCACAGCTCACTGAAACCTTGACCTCCCACACTCAAGCAGTCCTCCCACCTCAGCCTCCCAAGTAGCTGAGACCACTGTGCCCAGCTAATTTTTTAAAATTATTTTTTGTAGAGACAGGGTCTCACTATGTTGCCCATCCTGATCTCAAACTCCTGGGCTCAAGTGATCCTCCTGCCTCAGCCTCCCAGAGTGTTGGGATTGGCCCAAAATATTTTTTAATGTGAGATGTCTTTTTTGGCTCATGTGTTATAAAGAAGTGTGTTTAATCACCAAGTATTTTGAGAATTTCCAGCTTTTTTTCTGTTATTTCTAGTTTAATAGCATGTAGTATAAGAACAGATATTGTATGACATCTATTAAGTTTCTTAAGCATGTTTTCTGCCCCAGAATGTGTCCTACGTTGGTGTTCCATGTGCTTGATAACAATATGCACTCTATTATTAGAAGTAGTCTATAGATACTATTTCCCATTGATCTTTGGTGTTGAGCGTAACAATGTCCTTACTGATTTTCTGTCTGCTCGATTTGTACATTTCTGATAGATGACTCCACTATTATAGTTAGAGACCGATACCCCTCTATTTCTCTCTGTACTTCTGTTTTTGCCTTACATGTTTTGATGCTCTGTTGCTAAGCACTTACACATTAAGGGTTATGTTCTCTTGGAGAACTGACCTCTTTATCATTACATAATGCCCCCACTTTATCCCTGATAACTTTCCTTGTCTGAAGTCTGCTGTCTGAAATTAATATAGCTACTCCCACCTTCTTTGATTAGTGTTAGCATGGTGTATCTTTCTCCATCCATTTGTTTTTAACCTACATGTCATTATATTTAAAGTGGGTTTCTCATAGACAACATATAGTTGGGTCTTATGTCTTGATCCAGCCTGACAATTTCCTTTAACCAGTGCATTGGAACATTGATGTTCAAAGTGATTATTGATATATTTGGATTAATATTAACTATATTTGTTCCTGTTTTCTATGTGTTCCCTTGTTCTTTGCTCCTATATGTCTTCCCCTCCTTTACTGCCTTTTGTGGTTTTTGTTTTTTTTTTTTTTTTGAGATGGGGTCTCACTCTGTCACCCAGGCTGGAGTGCAGTGGCACAATATAGTTTACTGCAGCCTCAAACTCTGGGCCTCAAGTGATCTTCTTGGTTCAGCCTCCTAAATAGCTGGGATTACAGACACATGTCACCACACCCTGCTAATATATATTTTTATTTTCTTAGAGACAGTCTCACTATGTTGTCCGGGCTGGTCTTGAACTCCTGGCTTCAAGTGATCCTCTCACCTCAGCCTCCCAAAATGCTGGGATTACAGGTATGAGCCACCACACCCAGACTCTGTGGCTCTACTTGAATGTTTTATATGATTCCATTTTCCTTATTTTCTTAGAATATCAGCAATTCTTCTTTTTTTACTTTTCAGTGGTTGCTGTAGAGTTTTCAACATATATTTGCAATTAATCCAAGTATATTTTCACATAACACTATCCCACTTCATCAATAGTGTGTATTTTTTTTTTTTTTTTTTTTTTTGAGAGGGAGTTTTGACCTTGTTGCCAAGGCTGGAGTGCAATGGAGTGATCTCGGCTTACCACAACCTCTGCCTCCCAGGTTCAAACAATTCTCCTGCCTCAGCCTCCCAAGTAGCTGGGGTTACAGGCATGCGCCACCATGCCCAGCTAATTTTGTATTTTTAGTAGAAACATTTTCTCCATGTTGGTCAGGCTGGTCTTGAACTCCCGACCTCAGGTGATCCACCTGCCTCAGCCTCCTAAAGTGCTGGGATTACAGATGTGAGCCACCTGGCTATAGTGTGCATATCTTATAACAAAAATAATCCTAATTCCTCCCTCCCATCCTTATATCATTGCTGTCATCCATTTCACTTACATATGAACACATAGACACATATATTAGTATATATAATAGAATATATAATTGCTATTATTTTGAACAAACTGTCATGTGTTAGACCAATGAAGAGGCCAGGCACAGTGGCTCACACCTGTAATCCCAGTACTTTGAGAGACTGAGGTGTGTGGATGGCTTGAGCCCAGGAATTCAAGACCAGCCTGGGAAATATGGCAAAACTCCATCTCTACTAAAATAAATACAAAACATTAACCAGGTGTGGTGACATGTGCCTGTAGTCCCAGCTACTCAGGAGACTGAGGTGGGAGAATCACTTGAGCCAGGGAGATGGAGGTTGCCGTGAGCTGTGATTGCACCACTGCACTCCAGCCTGGGCGACAGAGTGAAACCCTGTCTCAGAAAAATAAATCAATGAAGAGTAAGAAAAATTAAGACTTCTTTTACTTTCAGTTATTAAAGTTAATAATGATGCTTTTTTTTTTTTTTTTTGAGATGGAGTCTCGGTCTCCAGGCTGGAGTGCAGTGGCACAATCTCAGCTCACTGCAACCTCCACTTCCTGGGTTCAAGCAATTCTCCTGCCTCAGACTCCCGAGTAGCTGGGAGTACAGGCATGTGCCACCATACCCGGCTAATTTTTTTGTATTTTAGTAGAGACGAGGCTTCACCATGTTGGCCAGGTTGGTCTCGATCTCCTGACCTCATGATCCACCCGCCTCGGCCTCCCAAAGTGCTGGGATTACAGGCATGAGCCACCGTGCCCGGCCAATGCTCATTCTTTATGTAGATCTGAGGTTCTGACGTTTATCATTTTCCTTCTTCTGAAAAACTTAACATTCTTTCCAAGGCAGGTCTACTGGCAACAAATTTCCTCAATTTTTGTTTGTTGAGAAAGTCCTTATTTCCCCTTCACTTTTGGAGGATAATTTCATGGAGTACAGCATTCTAGGTTAGTCATTTTTTTTTCTCTCAACATTTAAATATTTCATTCCACTCTCTCCTGGTTTGCACAGTTTCTAAAGAAACATCACTTTTTGTTCATTTGTTTCTTGGTTTTGAAGGATTTTCTGCATTTATCCTGTGTATCCTTTGAGCTTCCTGGATCTGTGGTTTCATGTTCCATATTGATTTGGGGGAATTATCAATCATTATTGCTTCAAATATTTCTTCTGTTCCTTCCTCTGTCTTCTTCTAATATTCCCATGAGGCATAGTAATACCTTTTTTTCATCATCTCAGTTTTTGGATATTCTGTTTGTCTTTCAATTTTAGAGGTTCCTTTGGAGACATCCTCAAGCTCAGTGATTGTTTCCTAAGATGTGTCTAGTCTACTATTTAGCTTCTCAGAGGTACTCTGTTTTGTTTTTTTGTTTTTTTGAGATGTAGTCTTGCTCTGTCGCCCAGACTGAAGTGCAGTGGTGCAATCTCGGCTCACTGCAACCTCCACCTCCTGGGTTCAAGCCACCTGAGTAGCTGGGATTACAGGGGCCCACCACCATGCCTGGCTAATTTTTGCATTTTTAATAGAGGTGGGTTTCACCATGTTGGTCAGGCTGGTCTTGAACTAGTGACCTCAAATTATCCACCCACCTGGGCCTCCCAAAGTGCTGGGATTACAGGTGTGAGCCGCCGTGCCCAGCCTACTCTTCATTTTTGATCTCTAGCATTTTAGTGCATTCTTAGGCTTTCCATCTCTCTCCTTACATTGTTTGTTATTGCTTGTTAGCTACTTTGTCTAGTAGAGCCCTTTTCATATTGGTCACAATTGTTTTAAATTCCCAGTCCGTGAATTCCAACATCTCGGCCATATCTAAATCTGGGTCTGACGTTTGCTCTCGTTCTTCAAATTTGCGTCTTTTGCCTCTTAGTATGCCTTGTAGTGTTTTTCTTGGTAGCTGGTCATGATGTGCCAGGTAGAGAGAATTTCTATAAGTAGGCCTTTAACAATGTGATGGTAGGGTGTAGGGGCAGGGGAAGCATTCTGCATTCCTGAAGGAGATCTCAGTCTTCTGGTGAGCCTGTGCCTCTGGACTGTGAGCTTCACAAGTGCTGCTCAGTTATCCCCCTTAGATGAGGGATGATGGCGAGAATGGGCTGGAGCTGGGGATTTCTCTTCCTCCAGGTGAGTAAGGTTCTGCTATAACTTCAGCAGTTTAGGTGCTTGTTATAATAGAAAGATCAGAAAGTTCTGGAGTATTTCAAAATGATTCCTTCTCCCCTTTCTCTGCTGGAAACATGAGAGGATTTTTCTCCAGATTTCACTGCGAGAACCTAGTCAAGCTCCTGGGGATAAAACTCACAAAATTGTGGGTCTCCCTTGATCCCCGTTCAGTGACTGAGTCCCCTAGAGTTTTTAACCTCTCAGATTTGTCCACACTGAGCCTGTAGCAATTCATCAAATATAGTTCAAGTTTTCCTACCCTGGTGTTGCTTCTCACAGAGGTTATTGCTCATGGGTTGTTTTTTTTTTTTTTTTGAGACGGAGTTTCGCTCTTGTTACCCAGGCTGGAGTGCAATGGCGCAATCTCGGCTCACCGCAACCTCCGCCTCCTGGGTTCAGGCAATTCTCCTGCCTCAGCCTCCTGAGTAGCTGGGATTACAGGCATGTGCCACCATGCCCAGCCAATTTTTTGTATTTTTAGTAGAGATGGGGTTTCACCAAGTTGACCAGGATGGTCTCGATCTCTTGACCTCGTGATCCACGCGCCTTGGCCTCCCAAAGTGCTGGGATTACAGGCGTGAGCCACCATGCCCGGCCTGTTTTTTTTTTCTCACGGGTTTCTGTTCTATAAGCTGTGATTCTCTGTATTTACCTGTTTGTCTTCTCAATTTTGGGAACAGCAGTTTGTCCTGTGAGCTCACCTTTCTGACAGATCTAAGGAGAGATGTCAATCTCTACATTTGCTTAGCTTCTTACTTATTGCTAGGATGGAGAGACCACTTCCAAGCTTCCTGCATGCCACACTGGAAATCAGAAGTTGTAGTTCTTTTTTTTTTTTTTTTTTTTTTTTCCAGACTGAGTCTTGCTCTGTCGCCCAGGCTGGAGTGCAATGATGCAATCTCAGCTCACTACAACCTCTGCCTCCCAGGTTCAAGCAATTCTCCTGCCTCAGCCTCCCAAGTAGCTGAGATTACAGGTGCCTACCATGACGCTGGGCTAATTTTTGTATTTTTAGTAGAGACAGGGTTTTACCATGTTGGCCAGGCTGGTCTCAAACTCCTGACCTCAAGTGATCCACCAGCCTCAGCTTCCCAAAGTGCTGGGATTAAAGGCATGAGCCACCACATCCAGCCAGAAGTTGCAATTCTTAAAAGAAAAAATGGCTCCTGTAGCTTCACACATACAAACAAACAAATATTTTGTTTATTAAAAAAAAATATTTATTAATTTTTACACCTGCTGCATAGCACAAGACTATTAACACTATAACTCACTGAATGTACAATAAATGTTCACATTTAAATAACAGGATAGGGTCAACATTTTCAACCAGTGGGTCAGCTTTAGCATCTCATGAAGTGCTTTTTAGACCTAGATATCTTAAGAGCTTTTTGAAAGGATACTTCCAAGTCAGAAAACAAGAAGATCAAAACAAGTTTTCTTTTTTCAGGATAACAGGAATTGCACATGATGAAATGTCTATTTCTGTTGGTACAAATCAATAATAAAAACAAAATCTACATCCAACCTACTCCAAAATACTCACACTGCACTGAATGAAGTCTACAGTGTCAATGTGTCTTGAGAGAGGCTACAATATCCACACTGGCTACATACATGTTTTCCACATTGAGTCTTCAGATGGCTCATCATTTGCCATCTCTTCAAATCCAGGTCCTTTTAGAAATCTCTGACCTTGGAATGAATGTGCAGAACACCTGATCTGAAAGCCACATGACTTGGCTTGACTGCCATCCGCATCTCTGGCTGATAATATAAAACTTAGTTTTAGAGTCTTTATTTCACATAAGGACCAAGGAAGAAGACAAAGAGAACTTAGAAGGGAAAGAGACAAAGAGGTCCTTCCACAATATTTTCTTCAGTGTATTTTAAAACTTAAAATAACTGGAGGAGGAGTGGGGGAGAAAAAAATAAAAATAAATAAATAAATTTAAATAACTGCCATAAAATGAACATTCCATTCTGTGATTCTTTTCAATTTTCCAATAAGTTATTCCTGAGGGGAGGGGAGATACCTTACTGGTTCAAATTAAAAAGAATGTAACAGGGCCAAATTTAAGTTATAAAAGCTAAAACTGGACCTTTAGAAAATTCTACCATTCTTCCCCTAGAAAGTCTTTCTAGACTGGACACTAGGATATTTGTAATCAATACACTGTGGGAGTTAGGGAACCCAAGTCTGTATTTTGTAATGCCGGGTCAATATTTTCTGTTGAATATCTTTGTCACAAATATAGAGAGTCCATTTTCAGTTTCCATATATTTATGAAGTAACTTTCTCAAGTTCTCTTAGTACTCAAGCGTTAGGGAAAACTATATGAAAGGGGTCTCAGAAATAAAGTGCAAAATCTACATATTAATAAGGTTCTTTCAACAGAACTGTTCACTTTTCAGAAACATGTCTTTATCATAAAGAAGCGACTCTACTTAATTTATAGAACCGTTTTAGGTGGGGTGCGGTGGCTCACGTCTGTAATGCCAGCACTTTGGGAGGCCGAGGAGGGAGGATCATGAGGTCAGGAGTTTGAGACCAGTCTGACCAACATGGTGAAACCTCGTCTCTACTATAAATACAAAAATTAGCTGGGCATGGTGGCATGTACCTGTAATTCCAGCTACTCAGGAAGCTGAGGCAGGAGAATCGCTTGAACCCAGGAGGTGGAGGTTGCAGTAAGCCGAGATTGCACCCCTGCACTCCAGCCTGGGTAACAGAGTGAGACTCCATCTCAAAAACAAAAAAACAAAAAAAACAAAATACAGTTTTTACCCAGAAATGTAAATTAATTAGTGAACTTCATTTGAAATGAAGTAAGGTCTTTCCGTTCTGGAGTAATAAATTCTACCATGCAATAATTACTCTAAAAATGTGTTACTGTGTCACAACAAGTTGTTAAAATATATACTGGTTTTTTTAATGCCCAACTAACAGTATATTCATAAAGACTGGATTTCTTCCAGATCCCTTGTAACTATCTTAATTATTATAAGTGGTCCCTACATTTTAATTTTTCCCTAAGTGTGAAGTTGATCATCTTATTAAAAGGTCCAGATGAGTCACAATATGTTTACTGTTAAAAGTGTTAAGAAATAAGAAATGCCACCTTTCCATCCAACTTTAAAGAATATTCATTTTAAGACAGCATTAAGAGTACTAAAATACACTGAACACTGTCAGCAAGAGTTAAATGTACACTTGGAAAGAACAAGGAATGCATCCTTTACCAATGAATGATAAATGAATACTGCAAGGCAGAACAAAATTTCAATACTCTCTCTCTCTCTCAATAGTTTTGGTAATTTTTCTTGGTACCAATATCTCTTTCTTACCACCACCACAACCAGAGAATGGGAGGCAAAGCTTGAATGTAGGGGTTTCGATTCCGCTGACTTCAAGCAGACTTTTCTCTTTCAGGGAGTCCACCTTTGTGAAATAATGAAGAACTATCAGAACGTCAGCTTCTGACCTAATCCACTGAGGACCAGCAACTGTGGAAAGCACCACCAACAGCCCAACAATAGTTTTCTAAAATAGGGAAGTTAAAAAAAAAATCAGCAGTAAGAAAAATTTAGATGACAGTTATTCCTTCAGAACGTCACTGTCAAACCTTTGTTTCATCATTTTTATTTGCTTATTTGAAAGGCTCCCTTTGGACATTACTGACAACTAAAACTCACAAGATAAAGCAGTTCAGACCTAATACACACCCACAAAATGCCCCTTCTCCTTCGGTGCCATGGCTTGGAATAAGAAGTCCGGTAACCATGGACTTGGCACACCCTTTCTCCACCTTTGGTATGAATTCGCCACTTAATATTTCCACAAAGGAAAAGTAAGGCTTGTCAGAGTGTTAAAAAACCAACTCAAGAGCAAGTCCAATTCTCTCCATCTTGTAATCTACTTTCCCCTGAAAGACCTCCATTCCGTGGCAAAAACTGAGGGTTTGAAGAGTGAGTCTGATAAAGATGACCTTGGCAAAATAAACCCCAGTGTATGGATGAGAGACGAAACTGCTGTTTCCAAACTCTTGAGTGAATAATAAATCTTACAAGAGTTCTAAGTGTCAGAGCTTTCAGACTTATGAATGAGAACAGACATGAGGTGGGTGCTGGATTCGAGCTCCAGGGTAGAAGTTACGGTTTGGTGATGTGCACTTCGCTGCTTCCGTTCCCATTGGTGGTGGTGGTGATGATGTACTGTGTGGTCTGCTGTTGGCTGCTGGTCTGGGGGTCCAAGGAGTCACTGTGTGCAGGTGGCTGGACCTGGACTCCACCAGAAAGGGCAGAAGTCTGCTTTTCTTCCAATTCTGGTTGACTTTCTGATAACACATAATGACCCTAGAGGAGGAAGAAAAGGATCTTTAAACACCTGAGGCCTTAAGGGGAGGGTGAAGCTACTGGGGAAGAAGAGAAATGTGAAGAAATGTCGTAAGGGACCCAAAATAGGCATCTATGAGAGATGCTTTACCTAAGTCCTTTACAGAGGGCAGATCAGTCACAATAACTGACTACAAAGGTAAGCGCCTTAAAGCAGCAACTTGGCAGTTTCAACAAATGATACAGTGAACAACTTCAGGGACAGTAATTTGCATCATGGTGGCAACATAAGAGGCAAACGAAATGTGCTGTTGTAATGCTCCTAAGAATTCACAAATTCAGAAGAGATGGCTAACTGTCCATTTGATGTCAAGATTAACACAGAATGGATCAAAGAAGAGATATTTAAAGTCTCACTGAAGAGGCAGAATGACCCTGAAGACAGGTAGTCAAGATCTCAGACTTCGGAATTTCAAAAGACCAGCAAAATCTTAAAAAATAATAAATGGTCCCCAAATTTTATTTTGTCAAGTAAGGTCATTTAAAATATGCTACCATCAAATAGACATTTTAACACTCAAGAGCACAGAAACAACAGTATCTCAGAATAAAATCCCTTACACTGAATAAATGTAGCTTTATGAAAACTTACACATTGTCTTTGTTTTCTTATTTTTCCCCTTATCATGAAAACATCTTCATAGACCTGTAGCTGGCTATTTTGTTACATTAACATTTTTAAAGAAATGTGTCTGTCAGTCAGAAGGAGGGTTGGTCAGCTACAGAACAGAGGAAAAGAGATGTCACAGAGAGACTCTCAGGCAGTAGCCTGTCTTTGCACTTCCCAGAAAAGAGCCATCACCAAATACCCATTTGATTCCTCTAGGGTCAGATGTTCTGAGTTCACTCCACCAAGCAACGTTCTGATTATGATTGGCTTTTCCATGTGGGGAGGGGCCTAGTTCTCAACCTAAGGTCCACTGACTCCTAAGGGGTCCATAGGTGGGCTGCAGAGAATACACGAACCCCTGAAAATGTACATTAAATTAGTGTGCAAGTACACCATGGCAGGGAAAGAGAAACAACCTTGGCTACAACTGTTCTCAAATGAGTTCCAGGCCAGAAAAAGTCAAAGTCAATGGGTCCTACAGGGAGCAAAAAAATGCCCTGATCATGGCAATGTAATTATTTCATTTTACATTTGTTACTGTTTTCACTGACAATTAATAGTGTTACTATGGATTTACATATCTCTCCTAACTTTAGTTAATATGACCTTGTGTGCTGAGAAACAGGTGAGCTCTCAATGTACTTAAAAAAAAAAAAAGGAAAAAAATCAAGTTTTTGAGGCCACTAGTCTAGCTAGCTACCCTCTGAAACCTCTAAGAAAATCTTCCCTTGGGAATATCTCAATATTCCTAGCCATTGAAGATCACTTTTCCTCTCTCTTAGCTTTATTAAGGTACAATTAAACGAATCAACCTGATTAACATATCCATCGACTCATGCACTTACCATTTTTTTTTTGTGGCAAAAACATTATCTATACTATGTTAACAGTTTTCAAGTATACCATACATTATTGAGAACACAGCCAGTATGCTGTACCCTAGGTCTCCAGAACTTATCCATCCAGGAGTATTTTCCCTTTTTTGTCTTTTCTGAGACAGAGTCTCACTCTGTTGCCCAAGCTAGAGCACAGTGGTGCGATCTATGCTAACCGCAACCTCCACCTCCCAGGTTCAAGCGATTCTCTTGCCTCAGCCTCCCAAGTAGCTGGGATTATAGGGGTGCATCACCCCACCCAGGTAATTTTTGTATTTTTAGTAGAGACAGGGTTTCACCATGTTGGCCAGGCTGGTCTTGAACTCCTGACCTCAAGTGATCTGCCTGCCTTGGCCTCCCAAAGTGTCGGAATTATAGGCATGAGCCACTATGCCTAGCCAAGAGTATTTTTCTAAATTCATATGTATGTACTCTGTCTTCTAATAACTTAGAGGCAGGCCAGAACAAACCAGAGAAGGTAAAAATAGAAGAAGGAGATACAATCAACATTGTACCTGCCTAACTTAGATAATTTATGGCAATGTTTTTCATCTTCGGGTGGGTGAAATGTTTAATAAAGCCATAATTGATTCATTGTATTATTCTCTCCCAACCCAGTTGTGGGCCAATTGTCTTGAGGACTCAATCTTTCCAAGAAGCATATAAAAGCGCCTGTAAGGGCCGGGCGCAGTGGCTCACGACTGTAATCCCCGCACTTTGGGAGGCAGAGGTGGGTGGATCACCTGAGGTAGAGAATCTGAGACCAGCCTGGCCAATATAGTGAAAACCTGTCTCTACTAAAAATACAAAAATTAGCCAGGTATGGTGGCGCCTGCCTGTAATCCCAGCTACTTAGGAGGCTGAGGCACAAGAATCGCTTGAACCCAGGAGGTGGAGGTTGTAGTGAGCTGGGATTGTGCCACTGCATTCCAGCCTGGCGACAGAGGACTCTTTCTCAAAAAAAAAAAAAAAAAAAAAAAAGCACTCATAGGGATGGAGCTAGGACCATTACAGTTATTAATTGAACAGATACTTATTGAGCCTTTGCTATATCCTAGCCTCCTGAACAGGACACTGAGGATAAAGTGATAAAGCCCAATTCCCAGCTTTCAAAGAATTCATCATCTACTGTGAGAAAACAGAGAAAGCCAATCATTAAAACATAAGTAGTGATAAGAGTTACTGCATAGCACCACAGGTCGGACAGGAAAAACTCGACCGAGTAGCGTAGCTTACCGGAGTAACCGCCTTCACCTGGCCAGTAGTAACTGGAGTTGCCACACCACTGTCTGTAATCACAAACTGACCTGGGGGAAGCGTCATCATTTGAATCTCAGATGCTAAAAAACAGGAAATATTCATAGTTCAGTGGTCTCAGATTTTAACACAAGTTTTAGAAACAAAAACAGAACCAGTAGCCACAGTCCCCACTGATTTGCTTGCCACGAGAGTCTCACAATGATGTGATTTCTTGGTACAGTGAAAGCATCTCTGCTAATTGAGAAGAGGCTGGTATGCAGCTACCCAGTGTCAGAGACAGTCAGTACATTCCCCTTCAAATGTGGCTTCTCAATATCCACAAAGGATATTTGGTAAACGAAGGAAATGAATCACGTATTTAAAGCATTTGTCCTGCCTTTCTTGTACAAAGTGTACCTGAGAGTAACTTGGTAGTTAAGGCAAAATTTTTTATTTATAAAAGTTTTCTAGCTAATGAATAAGGATGCTAGAATCATGACCAGGCACAGGGACTCATGCCTGTAATCCCAGCACTTTGGGAAGCCAAGGCAGGACAATCACTTGAGCCCAGGAGTTTAAGACCAACTTA
This sequence comes from Aotus nancymaae, assembly GCF_030222135.1. NCBI lineage: Eukaryota > Metazoa > Chordata > Mammalia > Primates > Aotidae > Aotus > Aotus nancymaae. The sequence goes on from NW_026988423.1 coordinate 34,334,925, forward strand.
GCCAATATAGTGAGACCCTGGCTCTACAAAAAAATTTAAAAATTAGATCACATGTGGTGGTCCACACCTGTAAACCCAGCACTTGGGGAGTCTAAGGTGGGTGGATCACTTGAGCCCAGGTCAAAGCTACAGTGAGCCATGATCATGTCACTGCATTCTCCAGCCTGAACAACAGAGCAAAACCCTGTCTCAACTAGTCTTTTTCTTTTAGAGATATGTACCAAAATATTTATGGATGAGGTGATACGATGAATCATCATTCAGTTGGAGGATGGAAGATAATGATGGGCGCATATATGAGACAAGGCTGGGTGTAGGCTGGTAACTGCTGAGGCTGGTCGATGGGTATAGGATGGCTCATTACATTCCTCTCTCTACTTTTATGTTTTTTCCTAATAAATTTCAGTCCCAGAATCTTTCTACAGATTAGAATGCTAACTCTTCCTATTATTACCATGAGTATCTTCATCATTCCACTTTTTCTTTTTTTCTTTTTTCAGATGGAGTCTTGTTCTGTTGCCCAGGCTGGAGTGTAGTGTCATGATCTTCACCTCCCAGGTTCAAGAAATTCTCCTGCCTCAGCCTTCTGAGTAGCTGAGATTGCAGATGCCCACCACCACACCTGGCTAATTTTTTTGTATTTTTAATAGAGATGAGGTTTCACCATGTTGGCCAGGCTGGTCTCAGAATCCTGACCTCAAGTGATCTGCCTGCCTCAGCCTCCCAAAGTGCTGGGATTACAGGCATGAACCACCATGCCTGGCCCACTCCACTTTCCGTCACAGGAATTACACTGAGTACAGAAGTCAGTCTGTTCACCAGATTCTATAGGTAAGACAGTCCTTCCCCGACTAGAAACTAGACCCACCCTTGTTGTGACCCCTAATTTGTTTAAGAGTACAGGTTATGGCCAGGCATGGTAGCTCACACCTGTAATCTCAAATCTCAGCACTTTTGGAGGCTGAGGTGGGTGGATCACCTGAGGTCAGGAGTTCGAGACCAGCCTAGCCAATGCAGTGAAACCCTGTCTCTACTAAAAATACAAATATTAGCCAGGTATGGTAGCATGCACCTGTAATCCCAGCTACTCAGGAGGCTGGGGCAGGAGAACTGCTTGAACCCGGGAGGCAGAGGTTGCGATGAGCCGAGATTGCACCATTGCACTCCAGCCTGGGCAACAAAGTAAGACTCCATCTCAAAAAAAAAAAAAGTACAGATGTAAAAATAACTAGATGATAGAGTTTGAGCCTGACTCCGTAGCAAATCTATGTAACATAGCCAAGGCTCAATCATGACAAAGACGGGCCCCCCAAAAAGAAATCAACAGAAGAAAGATCAACACTGACCTTTTCCCTTCTCAGCACCTACTCCTCCTACTTGCGACTACTGAGGTCTGTTTCCTCTACTCCTGTTCCTTCCACATCTTCCATGATAAAGGTCTCATGCTTCCTGACCTACACTCAAAGCTGTTTCCCCACCAAGGTGTTTACCTTCTCTGACCTCTGTCAGTCAGCCTGCTACTGTTTCCATAGATGAATCTTAGGGTTTTGGAATCAACTACTCATATCTCTCTCTCCCTTACTAGATGATGGTCTCTTTGAGCCAAAGCAGCAGCACAGTGGGGTGGTTTAGATCTACACTCTGAAGCCAGACTGCCGGGGTTCCAAATCTCTGTTTACTAGCTCTTGGAAAAAGTGAGTTTGTGGAAACTGTCTTATCTGTAAAATGCAAATAACAATTGCACTTACTTCATAGGTTGTTGTGAATACTGACTGTTATATATGGTTTAGAATCATTCCGGGCAATATAGCAAGAGCTTAATCAAAGTTGGTTAACATTATTATTGTGTGGTGTTACTGATATAAATGAGAATATTAATCTTGGTATAGCCAGGGCCTAGTGCAGTGATTGATATACAGGCATTCTACAAATATTGGTGGAAAGGATGAATCAGCACCGTCAACATAGTGTATATCCATCTATCTTACTATTTAAATTACACAGCTGCATTTCCTCCAGTAATATACCTGACGTTTCAAAAATGTCCTATCAGGGTAGCTCCCTGAATCAGAATGCTAGACCTTGAGATTTGTCATGAAACTCATTGAAGTATATGCACTACAGAGTGTACAAAATGGCCAATAGATACTTTAAAATTTTATCATAAAGCTGAAGAAATTATGACATACGGCTGGAGATCCCCCGCCTCTGACCTACACAGCATTGTCCCATCTTACTTACAATAGCCACGGAAGGAATTCCAAGCGCTGGGCAGGTACGTGTGCTGCACAGAGGAATTCTGCTGCTGCTGCTGCTGCTGCTGCAGAGCCTGGCCCTGTGTGGAAGAACCGCCCTGGATGTGGGAGGGGCTGAGTCCCTGCTGAGCCTGCTGGGCTGAGGGACTCAATGGCTGCCCAGATACCTGGGGAGAAACAGAAAGCAATGATAGGGAATTATGAACTTCTAATATACTGAAGACTTACAAATGACTGAAGGAAGTAAATCAGACTAATATGAATTATAATACTGAAACTATCATTGCTATTATTGAAAGTAATATTTTAAATAAGAATAAAATCAATGAAAAGCAAGCATCACTATGAAATTCTAACTTGTTTTCAAAGGATTCCCTACCAGAGTAAGCAAAAAATTCATTTCAATCAACTTGTTACAAAGATAAATGAAAGAAAATATAATTACCTACATTATATAAGGTTAAAAATAATGGGAGGTGAAATAACTTGCCTGTGTCACAAAGCTAATCTGGAACACAAAATGAAACAGAACCCAGAGTTCATCACTTCCATTAACCAGCACTGGCTAATCCCACCCGGCTCGTGGAGTTTGGCACAGGTAGGTGAACTCCTGACAACAGGATGAGGCCAGTGCTCTCCAGCTGCCACACTGCAATCCCGCTCCAAACTACCCGCCCAGCTTCCTTTCCAAACACCATTTCCTGTTAGTAATCTAAACAGAATAACTGTTTTCTATAAATGTACCACATTTATACCACATTAATGTACGTTTTCCATCACAGCATGAGCTTATTCAGATCAGAATGCCTTCCCCAACTACTATGTCAGAACTGTACCCCTCCTTCAAAACCTCTTTCAAAGACAGCTTCTTCTACAAAAATGCCCTGGATTATCCCTAAATCTAATCTCTCCCTCTCTGAACTCCAAGAACTTATCTATGTATCTAATACCAGACTCAAGCATACAAACACAGCAACATACAATATACCATAATACTCCACAAAGCCACTATTCCAAATCATTGCATTTAGAATGGAAAGCAAAGGCCACTGTTGTTTCTAGGATGTCATATCACAGGGCTCCATGTGGGCAGAAGCAGCCAATAATAGCTTAATGTGTGTCCACAATACCAATATAAAAATTGGAGGCAAAGGTAAGATCCTTTAATAAAAAATCCAGAAACAACAGTATCTCGGTAGCTGAGGTCTAAAGAGAAAGTCCTCCCTCTCATTAACTCTGATAGTCCCTGAGGCCATGCTAATGCCTCCAAATAGTCTGTGGAACAGGGTACCTGGGCCGAGGATGGGGCCGAGGCGGTGGGCTCGCTGACCTGGATGTGCTGCACCTGGATGGCATGCTGGGGGTAGGGCTGAGGATCGTGGAGCTGGCCGACATCCACAGTGGACTGCTGTGACTGGTGAGGGGAGGTGGCCTGGAGGGAGAAAAAACAGGCCCAGAAACCAGATATATATTGATTGAGGTTAAGGGAAATCCTTCTAGAGAAAAGGTTCAGTTAAAAAACAATATCCTGGCTGGGGGCAGTGCCTCATGGTCTATAATCCCAGCACTTTGGAAGGCCAAGGCAGGTGGATCACTTGAGCCCATGAGTTCGAAACCAGCCTGGGCAACATGGCAAAACTGTATCTCTACAAAAAAATACAAAAATTAGCCAGGTGGCCGGGCGTGGTGGCTCATGCCTATAATCCCAGCACTTTGGGAGGCTGAGGCAGAGGGATCACTTGAGGTCAGGAGTTTGAGACCAGCCTGACCAATATAGTGAAACCTGTCTCCACTAAAAATACAAAAAATTAGCTGGGTATGGTGGTGGGTGCCTGTAATCCCAGCTACTTGGGAGGCTGAGGCAGAAGAATCACTTGAACATGGGAGGCAGAGGTTGCAGTGAGCTGAAATCATGCCACTGCACTCCAGCCTAGGCAACAGAGAGACTCCATCTCAAAAAAGCATTAGCCAAGCATGATGGCATGCCTATAGTCCCAGCTACTGATGAGGCAGAGGTGGGAGGAATATCTGAGTCTGGGAGGTTGAGGTTGCAGAGAACCATGATTGTGCCACTGCACTTCAGAGACCCTGCTTCAAAAAAAAAAAGCAAAACCAATATCCCAATATATGCCAACAGAAATGGAAGAATGGAAGGAATTTCAGTTCCAATGCTGCACTCCCAGATAGGCCACACCTAGGCCAAGCCAGACAACAGGATAGAAAAAGATTGTTTAAAGAACTATGCTTCTAACACGTAAGCCACTAATGTTAATAGATTCTGGAAGAGAAGGACAGAAGTTCTGACAATAAGCTGAAAAAGAAGTTGTCGGGAATCAAAAATTTCAGTTGCATTTAATGATCTACCCTTTATCAATTAAAAGAGATCAAAGAAGAGAATTTGCTTTTAGTTTGTCACTATTAACCCACGAGAACAGTGGTCCTTAACCTTTTATGTACCAAGAACATCTTTGAAACAGTGGCTAAAGTACAGGCCCTTTTTCTAGAACAATGTACCTATACATCACACTTTACAGGCAGCTTGAGGGACTCCTAAGTTCCTCCAAAGCCTAAAGTTAAAAACCCTCCACAAGAAAAACAAGACAAAGAATAGTCAATGACAGTGGCAACTTCCAAGGTCCTGTTCCCATGTTAGTTTTAAATTTTCAGAGACCAAATGATTTCAAAGCAACAAGTTTGCTCATTTGTGCCTTGGGGACACTTCTCCTCAGTGTAATTAAATAAAACAATAGTTCTGGGAGAATTCTTTCATTTAGCTCCTTAGTCAATAAGAATGAGTTCTTAATTATCTGGTAGAAGGAACACAGTTTTACCTCTTTACTAAGAAGGCACTGACTGATACTCAGAGAGTGAATCAGTATTCTTTTTTTTTGACACAAAGTTTCACTCTGTTGTCTGGGCTGGAGTGCAATGGTGTGATCTCGGCTCACTGCAACCTCTGCCTCCCAAGTTCAAGCAATTCTCCTGCCCCAGCCTCCTGAGTAGCTGGGATTACACGCACCTGCCACCACACCCGGCTAATTTTTGTATTTTCAGTACAGAGCTGGTCTTGAACTCCTGATCGCAAGAGATCTGCCCACCTTGGCCTCCCAAAGTGCTGGAAGTACAGGCATGAGCCACTGTGCCCAGCCATCAATATTGTTCTTTACAACCTCTCTTTGATATAAGACATTTGATACGCGGGTCGTGATTTACCAAACTGGCTCATTACCAAATAGCCAACCAGGATGGTAAAAGATAAGGATTCAGAAGAGGCTCAGAAACAGGTGCTGTGGCTACTGTCCTGCCACAGCACAGGAGGCTTGTACATGCTGGAGCCTAAAATCTCCTGACTACTATAGACAGAAATCTCTTACACTGCTAAGGCCAGAGGCCTCATTAGCCTGAAAGGGGAAGGGGCATTTTACAAATGCCCAAGGCTCAGAACTTCCACGCAGAACATTACATAGATCCCAGCCCCAGGTCTGAGAATGAGGTGCTGGTGGCAATACGGCATTCATAAGGCAAAGGGAAACAGAGGCACGTAGTACCGGGGCCACTTGCACCACTTGAAGCTGTATGTGCTGAGGCTGCTGGAGGCCAGATGCTGACTGCGACACAGGGATGTACTGAATTCTCTGGTAATCCCCCTGTGGCGTTCGGTAGTCTGTCGTTAAGGTCTGGGACAGTTCTGTCATTGCTTGGGTGAGCAGGTCCGTCGTCACCACGGTCTCTCCAGTGGCGCTGTCTGTAGTTAAAACTGCTGGGGTGGCACTGATCACAGCTGTCGTCAGTGGTGTGTGTATGGTGTTGGAGAGCTGGGCGAACTCCGGATGCTTCTTTCGAATGTGCTGGACCATTTTGGTCTGAAAAAGCAAGGCAAGAAACAAGAATAATTATTAGAATTTGTGATTTTCCATTTTTCTCATAAGTAAATCCTCCAAAGATTCCTAAAGTCTGTTATCTTATGTCTTAAAAAAAGAAAAATCAGAGCAACACTGACTCTATGCCTGTACTTCCTGGGGTAACATAATGCTATAAAAGCAGGAAACGAGATCGCGCCATTGCACTCCAGCCTGGGTAACGAGAGCAAAACTCCGTCTCAAAAGAAAAAAAAAAAGCAGGAAAGAGGGTGGGGAAGAAGCAAAACCTCACTTGACCCCACACCATGAGCAAGGTCTGAATACCCGAATACTTCCCCCAACTAGTACCTGCAGCAATCAATCACAATGCCCCCAGCCAAAATGACCTCCTTCTAAAACCATCACTTAACTTTCTATGTGGTGCTTCCATAAGCCTAAACTCACCAAATACGAGCACAGAATATTCAAATATGAGGCCCTCTGCAGGACAAGGGAAAAGGAAAACAGCCAGCTGCTCGGGCTGTTGTTCGGCACTAATTCTGGGGGAGATCCTGCAGTATTCTCTTTCCATTCTCTGCTGTGGTCCCTGTTTACAGGGACTAGGACAATATCTCTTTCAGTGCCCTGTCAACTCAGAAGGAGCCATCCAGGCCATGTAGATGAGAAGCCATCTTCCCTTAAGAGATTCCTTACACGGCGGTTTTGACCTCAGCTTTAGTCAGAAACTCTCCCTACCTTGCTACTGTACTGCTTGGAACAGTGGGGACAGCAGACGGGAGGGGTGGCAATGGTGCCTGTCAGCTGGGTGTGTGTGCTCAGCATGGGGTCTGGCTCTCCAGGACCAGCGGGCCGGAGTTTCCGAATGCTCGGTGGCAGCTCTGCTCCTGGGTGGTTCTTCAGAATGTGGGCTTTGCGCTTGCTGGCACTTTTATAAACCTGCAAATGCAAATGCCTGGCTATGAAAGCAGTATACAGTTCTACTTTCTTGCTTGAAGCAAACTAACAATTTCATTATAAGAAAATGAGGAAAAGTATTCATGTAGTCCCAAAGAAACTATATATATATAGGTCCAGCACATATATATAAACAGATATATTGAAGGACAACCAGGATATACTATAAATTAGAATAAAATAAGAACATAATGTAGACATGCTAGGTTCCTTCCTTTGATTTATAAATCTAAGATAATAACTGTGAAAATACGCTTTTTCCTCAAGTTTAAAATTTGGATACGATACACAGACACAGGAAGAGAACTGGTTTTAAGGCCCATCCACTTCACATGAGAGCTGCCTGTGAAAGCTCTCATGATATATGCAGCTGAAGACCAGGAGCCAGAGAATCTTCCAAATGGCAACGTCAATAGCAACTGCTATCTTTAGTGGGGAATCTATGTTCAAAAATATTTCTCACTTTTAAAATGATATAGTTACATTATATAAGGAAAGGATGGTTGGGCATGGTGGTTCACATGTGTAATCCCAGCACTTTGGGAGGCCAAGGTGGGGGGAATCACCTGAGGTAGGGAGTTCAAGACAAGGCTGGCCAACATGGTGAAACCCCGTCTCTACTAAAAATACAAAAATCAGCCGGGCGTGGTGGTAGGCGCCTGTAATCCCAGCTACTCAAGAGGCCGAGGCAGAAGAATCACTCGAACCCAGGAGGTGAAGGTCACAGTGAGCTGAGATCATGCCACTGTACTCCAGCCTGGTAGACAGAACAAGACTCTGTCTCAAAAAAAAAAAAAGGAGGGTAAACAATATTACAGTGAAACAATAAATACATATTCTCTGTCTTTTCTGTAACTACACAAAAATAATCGAATAGTATGAGTACTCCACCACAAAGCTTTCCCAATCCCCTCCACCTTATAGAAACCCTAAATCTACAATATATTTTATAGGCCATATGATAAACACTCTTGTTTTAGAGCCTAGGAATTTGAAATTAATTCACACAGTAGGCACTTAGTAATGTAATAAGCCTCTTCTTGTGTAACAAAAATCACACAGAGAAGGGACAGTAAGAAAAATGAAGTCAATTATTTCTTAAGAAAAAAAATTGGCTTAAAATAAGACTAATTTTAGTCCTTTCTTGTCTGAATGGAGACTACTGAGAGACAGGGAACCATCTGGTAAGAATAACAAAAAAATCGTAGTATGTATTTATAAATGTGGACAAGTCAGCTCTAAGCAGGGAACCCCAGAGGCATGAATATTTCCCTTTTACCTTATCACAATACTGACAAAAGTAATCACGATTGGGTTTTATGATGGGTAGAGTTAACTCTGGCACCTCTTCTATCTTCATGTCTGGATGTCTCTTTGATAAGTGATTTACCTAAAGTGAAAACAAAGAGCTAATGAGAAAAAGGAACCCCTTTAACCAAACAGAAGCTGCACAAATGCCTCTGATAATGACCGCCAGAAGCTGAAATTCTCTGAAGCAATGCTCCCAAATAATAAGGCATTTGACCAGAACCAGCATCACCAGACCCAATTGACACCAAAGCACTCACAGTCGTGTTAACAGGAGTTAACAATAATTCATCAAACAATTGAAGGTGAATTCAATGTGGTTAATTCAGCCATCAACACTCTTTGGCTGAAAGAACTACTGTTGGAAAAAGGAAAATTACATTGGTATGAATTTCTTTGGTGAATTCTCCTCATGCAAACCTGTCTTTCATAATTTAATGCCCTAGCCTTACTAAGAACATGGAATGAGATACAGACTACGGTTCTGAATTTTAAAAATTGCTCTATGACTTTCCAGCTCCTGGCAGAAATAGATTCGGCACCTGTAACAAGGTCAAAATGAGTTGAGAGCAGAGCACGGGCTGTCTTGGTGCTTCAGCTAACCTGAATGCACATACCCTGCTTTGATGGAAAGCTTCCTTCTACTGCTGTTTGATATCTGGAAAAGAGAGATATTAAAAAGGAATAGCTGGGGGCCGGACGCAGTGGCTCGCACCTGTAATCCCAGCACTTTGGGAGGCCGAGACAGGTGGATCACCTGAGGTCAAGAGTTTGAGACCAGCCTGGCCAACATGGTGAAATCCCATCCCTACTAAAAATACAAAAATTAGCCAGGGATGGTGGCAGGCGCCTGTAATCCCAGCTACTCAGGAGGCTGAGGCAAGAGAATCACTTGAACCTGGGAGGGGAAGGTTGCAGTGGGCTGAGATCTCACCATTGCACTCCAGCCTGGGCAACAAAAGCGAAACTCCATCTCAAAAATAAATAAAATAAAATAAAAGGGAACAGCTGGGGAGAAGGCAAATATCCCAAAAGAAAATACATGCAGGAACACAAAAGAGGGAAATAAAATAGGGTGAGAGCAGAGATTGAGATGGGAAAAGAAAAACAAAACTAGTAATGAAAAGTGACGGAAAAAGACCTCTTGCAAGATTTGACCCAAAAAGTAGCAAGCGAGGGCAAAGGGAGACTAGAAAAGAGAGAACTCCAAACTGGGAATTGTTTCCCTCTGTTTCTTCCCCTGGACATTGACACAACGATTGATCAACATAACTTAGTACAGAATACAACACAAAAGTGACTATCATCGACAGAAATGAGGTGTGCAGGGAAGACAGGAACCCGCAGCCACTTGACACCGACCAGCATGCCGCGCCGCCGGAAACCCATCATGCACAGGCGGCACTTGAACGTGAAGCTGTCGTAGTCTGTGGACGTGATGCGAGGCTTGAACGTCTTGGAGCGGCTGATGCGGTCGGCTTTCTTGGCCTCCCTCTCAGGATTATGCATCCTCTGCATGTGTTCCCGTAGCTTGTCTTTTCGCTATTTAGAGAGAATTTTTTAAAACGGGGTAGACATGGGAGTAGAAAAATTTTAACTGAAGGGATAATTTAAAAAATCAATACAAATTAGCAGTCACCACAAGCCTCCAAGAGACATCTGAGTTGCTGGAACACTAGGACAAAGGAAGACACGTTAAAAGTGGCTGGGAGTTACTCTGTTCACTAGCAAATATGTGCATTCCAAAAAGCCTTGGTTTAAAATGACCATTAAATAGGAAAGATACACACTGACTTTTAAGAATAAAGACTGCACTTATGTAGAGAAGATTAAAGAGAACATGGAATAAGCCTGGTATAAAAGAAATAAAGACAAATTGATAATGAATAATAGGTAACACCAGATTTTGGAAGCCATGTGTAGGCCGGATGCGGTGGCTCATGCCTGTAATCCCAGCACATTGGGAGGCAGAGGCGGGCGGATCACCTGAGGTCAGGATTTTGAGACCAGCCTGGACAACATGGCAAAACCCTGTCTCTACTAAAAATACAAAAATTAGTTGGGTGTGGTGGCGGGTACCTGTAATCCCTGCTACTTGGGAGGCTGACAGAGCAAGGCTCTGTCTTAAAAAAAAAAAAAAAAAAGCCATGTGCATACTCAATTCCCACACATTTTAGCAAACATATTTTTCTAAATCCCAAAAGAATTTAAGAATCTCCTATCTTATGGATTTAGAACCTCTCACCTTACAGAATTAGAAGTTTAAGTAAACAAATCCATTGTTTACTATGGATGGAGCATGGGGCCCAGAGCTCAGCTCCTGGTTTCACTATCTAGTGATACATGCTCATGTGAGTCCATGCAGAGAATCAGACAGAGCCCATCCCGAATAAAAACAAAGTGCCGGCTCCCTGATCCAGTGAGGCTTTCTGCTCTAGGACACATGAATAAACTGTTAGTCCCATAAAGATTCTGAGCCTTTCTACAAATCCAGTTCTTCCCACCTTTCGGCATGGGGACTTTTTTAAGGACTTCCTTTTTCAGCACATTTACTCAACAAATATTCCTTGAGTGCCTACCAAGTATCAAGGAGCAGGCTAAGGGCCGAGCTCCAGCGCCAGGCTTCCCTCCCTCTTCTGCTACAATGCATACAATCCAACTTCTCTTTCTTCCTATCCCACCTGCCTTCATTTCTGGAAAGCCCAGGAGGGCAGGCTCAGAGCTTCGTAGACTGCAGTGGGATTTGGATTAAGGACACTGCCAAATGACAGCATCTTTCTTTAGTGTAGGTACAGCGATGAAACACTGTTGCATTGCCACTTTTTTTTATTTTCCTCTCTCTCCTCCTCCAATCCTCCCAAATTTCCACTTTTTTCCAAGCCTCAACATCCACTAGTTCCCCCATCTATTCCCTTTAAACAACCAGTTTACCTTAACTGAATCACCACGTAAATTGCAAAGCCTAACTCAAATATCACACCATGACATGCACATCGTGACAAGCACACATTTGTTGGATGCCAAATCTCCATGAGGTCTTTCCATCCTAACATCCCCCAAACCAAATCTGCTATCTGCCCCCACTCCTTCTGCCTAAGTCATGCTTTTTGGTACCAGTGGTGTTCCCAAACATCCAGCCTCTCAAGTGGCAAATCTCCATTCCTTGCTGTCTACCCTTCCCCCTTTCATCCAAGTACAAGGTCTTGTCAGCCTCCCACAATGCCTGTCTTGAACATGGCCCCTCTTCTCCACACCCACTGCCTCTGCCTGAATTAGCCCAGCTCTGAAACACCTAGGGCTCACTTCCTGGTAAGTCTAATTACTTAGCCCAGCGTGCTGGCTTAACTTGCTTCCCTGGCTTCCTCTTGCCATGCCCTCCATCACTCCCCCTCTCCCCATCTCCTGATCGTGGCATTGCCACATCCCTGCTGCTCCCTCTGCTTGAGATGCCAATATCCCTCCCTCGCTCCTCACCTTTCCCTTTCCCTAGCTGGCAAACTCTTTCCCACCCATGAGTAGATTCAAAAGCGTCACTGTATCTATGACATCTCCCCTACATCCCAAATCAGTGAAACCCTCTCACAGCACTTTATTCTTTTCTCTATGCTAGTGTGAGCTCCCTAAAGTCAGAAAGTCCCACCTTGACTTTAATGCTGCCCTCATGGAGCTTACACTTAGCAGGACAGGCAATTGTGATACACAAATGCTATGACACGGTCACCAGGAAAAGCCCTGTGGGAATTCATGGGAGAAGCAGCACTTAATCCAGGGATCAGGAAATGCCACATACGAAGTGACATTAGCCAGGTGAAGGGATACAACAGTTTGAAAATACGTTTCAAGTCAGGAGCGGGAGGGAGAACAAGTACAAAGGCCCAAGGAGAGAGAGTATGCCACACGGGTGAAGCTACGTAGTTCAGGCAGGTCACCCTGAGTGCACAGGGAGGCGGGAACCAGAGAGGCTGGCAGGAGCCAGATCTTGTAGCATCTTAGAAGTAACAAGAACTTTGGGATTTATTTGCATGACGAGTTATTAAAGAGTTTTTTGGAAAGGATGTGGCATCAGAGCTGTTCTCCAGAAAAACTACTCTGATTCTAGTTTGAAAAAATGCTAGGAAGGTAGGTGGTAGTGGTTTTGTGCTGTGTCAACTTGGCTAAGAGGAACTACATTTGAAAAGAATCTCCTTCCCAGCATGGTTCCGAGTTGGGAGTTAGCCAAAGAGAAACTCACACAAGCCTGGAAGGTGGAAAGGAAGCAGCCCCATGCTGCTCTAGATGGTGTCAAGTAGAGGTACCTGTGGGTCCCTACTTTTCCTCTCTTTCCCACTCAGCCACCAGCTGTCTTCCTTACTGCCAGCCCTGCTGGCCAGCTCCACATCCGCCACCAGATGCAGTGACACGGTCTTCCACAAACTGCACCAGCTCTCCTTCCTGGGCCCCCCTGCAGGTGGAGGTGCCTGGTTCCCAGAGTCCCAGGTAAGTTCCCATTTGACCACCCAGACCAATGCTTCTGTGGGCATACTGCCGAGTTCCAACCTCCCAGCTTCTCCCTTCTGACCCTCACTTCTCCATCTTCTATAATTAAGTCCTTAGTCCTATAAGAAAATCATCTTCTGTAACACTCATAGTGGCTCTGCTTCTCTGATTGAACTGTGATGAATATACTGGGTGAAAGTAAGGGAGAAAATGAAAGCAAGCAGAGACATTTAAAAAAAAAAAATTCCAAGGTGTTAAAATATGGTATCTGGCACAAAATGAAAAATCAAAAAAATATTGGCTGGATGGGATGGATGGATGGCCAAACAGTATCACAAAACAGGAATCTTTTTAGATATAATTTTTTTTTTAATTTAAGAACAGAAAAATCCCAGACCTATTTATACTTTTCACATTGGTGTTCTCTACAGAATTCTAAATTGCACTACCATATATTAAAAGCCATTAGATTATATTCTGTAACACACTTAACCATAAAGCAAGCTTTGAAAATTCTATTTCTCTTTAATTTCTTTCCATTTGTTATAAATATACCCTTAATTTTCCTCTCCTGAATCCATTTGATTCTTTTCCGATTTCTATGAGAGTGTGACCTACAATCATATTCAGCAGAATGTCTTCCAATGACATTTTTGCAGAATCACCTGATTTCCCAATGAAGCATATTTCATTGTTTTTACATTTATTTATATAACTCTTAGTTCTGGGTCCCCTGCAGGGTTTTGCTTGGCTTCTTTTAAATTCCAGGTGGGTTACTGATACTTATTACATTTTACTTTAATCTTTGAGGTCATTAACATTCTCCAAAGTAGTCTAAGCCTTCTCAGCATTCTTCAGATTTCCCACTTGTATCAGATCAGAGTCCTGCTGCATGCGAGACTCAATTACTGGCTCTTAACCAGTGCTCAATAAGAACCTGTTGATCTGAATGGTAAGTAAAGGTATTGGTCTGTTAGGAAATCTCAATAGCAATTTAGTTATAATGTCATTATACATTTGGATTCTTTTAGGAGATGCATTTTTACTCTACTTGTTTGGGGATTTGAATTAACTGTTTTGAGGAATTAAGTAAGTTTCTCCCCTTAATTTTATAACTAAGTCAAACACAAGGCCCAAAGCGCATCTCAGGTCCAGTTCATCAGAACTGATAAACCGATGAAATGAACAGGCATTTACCCTCAGCTTGCGATAATTCCAGTGGCCACAAGAACCACCTTGGGCTGTGTCTTCGTATCATACCTTAAATTGCTTCCCACAGGTGGAACACAGGAAGTCTTTGCGGTCCGAATGCCGGAGCATGTGGAGTCGCAGTTTGTCCGGGCGACAGAAGGCCTTGTCGCACTCTGTGCACTGGTAGATCTTTTCTGAGTGGAAGCTGCGCACGTGTTTTTTCACCTGGTAGTAAAAACCATGGAAAAACTCAGGGGACACAGGCACCAAAGGAAATGACCAAAGGCAGCTTGTCAACGCTAGAGGGAGCCAAATGCATTACCATGGGTTTTCATCAACCCCGCGGAAGAATGCAATCAGATGTGATAATTGGCCTCAATAACACATACTGTCCCTGTCACAAAGAAACAAAACAAGTAGCCAGAAAGCCTTAGAAATCCTAACCTCCCAGAGGACTTGAAATGTGGGAGACAGAGTGTTTGCTTGGTCAAACCCTGATCACTTGCAACCCATTTTTCAAAGATAAAAAGCAAAAGTTCCTTTGGGCTTAAATGAATCTTGCTAAAAAGGATCTATAGGAAGATAAAAACCAATTCTTCCTTACTTTTCTCCGTCTTTAATCTGCATAGAAGCAATTTAGCCCCTTTTGATCCTTTTACATCTTCTTATAAAATCAAGCTCTGAAGAATTAAAGACATGAATGAGAGGATACAGAAGGCATTACTGGTTTATGAGAGCAAGATGACGCTGGTGTCATTTCTCAACTAGGACTTACTTCCCTTACTTTTAGATAAATAAAGGAATAGGGCTTCTGAACTCTCCTAGCCACACATATCCAATGAAGAAGAGCTGAGGATGGAAGCTAAGTAGTGAGTCCTAGCAAACTATTCCCATAAGAGAGTTTGCTTCACTATTTTTGGAGTTTCTTTTGCCATTAAATTATGCCTTAAAGCAACCTTCCTCCTAGTTTGTGTGAAGTGAGAAAATTTCCAAGACTCTCAACACGAGCAGAACTAAAATTAAATCCTAGTCTTCTTTTCCTTTGGTAATTTAAACAGAGTATTTTTACAAAATGCTTCATTATTCACTGACTAGCATAGGAAAATCTTATCACTTAAAGTCCAAATGAAATTATGAATATTCTGAAATTTATCTTCATCCATTTTGCTCCAACAAAGAATACACTACAGGGGAGAAGGCGGTCGTTGCTTGACACAAAAGTATATTATATACCAACTTTCTCTTTGTTTCCTTCCAAAATGCGTGGCCTTGGTAAAGCAAGACAGGAAACCACAGTAGTAGGGAGGAGATGTTCCCAGCCTCGGAAATGGGAGTATGTCTTCTACAGGCTCTGTATATCTTGTAAGTAACAGATATTGATAAAGATTATGAAAGACTTTTTAAAAATTATAACAGATCTGGGTGTTTATTACCTGTAATATAACTTAAACACTTCAATGTCAATGTCTGATCTGGACAATTAAGGGTCATAATAATCTTTTGTTTACAAACGTAGTTTGATTGAAGAAATATTGTTCTCAATTGTAAAGTTGTTTCAAAGAAGGGATGAAAATGCAGGTGCTAGGCAGTCTCAGTTTTCCAAAAATCGAAGTTTCTTTCACCAAAAGAAGGAAGCAGACAGGAATCTCAGTAGTAGATACTCACCTGGATAAAATCTGGGAACCGTTTCTTACAAGTTGGGCAGGTGAAGTAGCCATCATTGATATGAATGGCCACGTGATCTTTCAACAAATCAAGGCGGTCAAAGGATTCTGGGCAAAAAATGCAAGAGTAAGTCTTCTGGTCTGAGTGGAGCTTCATGTGGCTCTCCAAGGATGCGCTGCTGATGAAGCCCTTGTTACAGAGATCACAGGTCAATGGGCAGTTCCCCTCCCGCCCATGGAAACGCAAGTGCTGGTCCAGTTTGTCCTTTTCCCGGAAGGCCTTCCCACACTGCAAGCATTTAAAAGGCCGGAAGGACTTCCGAATAAACAGATGCTGAAGAGCTGCATTCTGAAAGACATACACAAATGTGATCATTTAGTGATGAAATCAAGAATGCAAATGGATCACACTTTTATAGAGAAAGAGAGGATGATCTCCTCTATCACAGACTTGGAACAGAAGTTCAACTCTAGGACATACATGGTTGAAAGGAGATGTTTCTGGTGAAGACTGAAAATGAAGCTGTCCTCAAAGGAGTTCCTCTTGAAAAGACAAATTTTTTGTGTGTTTTGTTTTACATCTATGTACGTGGGTTTTCTTTAGAAAGGGTTTAAGTCGCACAAAAAAGTGTTCCCAATAGAAGACTTGTATAATAACACAAATCCCAGAGTGGAACAGGATGAAAATTGAAGATCTGGAGGAAAAGACTTAGGGTAAGTCACACATGCAAGAACCAGGCTGGAGCAAGTCAGCCAAATGTTATTTGTTGAAATCTGTGAGCAAATGAATTTGAAGCTTGATTAAAACGCTTAGCAAAAAAAGACAATAAAAAGAACTGAAGGGTGGTCCTTGCCAGTGTCAGGGTGGAGGAGGAAATGGATACCAGGTTTCTTTTGAGGGTGATGAAAGTGTTCCGGAATTAGAGAGTGGCGAAGATTGCACAACTTCAGAATGTTCTAAAAACCACTTTAAAGGGTAAGTTTTATGCCATGAGAATTACAGATCTCAATTCAAGAAAAAGAACTGAAAAGGATTCAGATTTATGTGAATGAGACATGAGCACACGTCATAAATGGAATATATGCATTTTATCACTTCCGTCTTAGAAAACAGAAGACAGGGTCCCAGCATAGTTAGTTCTACTGGTTAGAATGCCATGCTAACAAAGTTAAGCTTATCACACTGTTCTCTGCCTAGACCAGGCAATTCTGCTCTTTGTTTTCAGGCACAGATTGCACTTGTAATGCTGATTAGCCATCTTGTAAATTCATGCAATTGTTATAGGGAATCCAAGTGGGATAGTATGGGTACTCAGTGCAAACCCATCACCATCACTGGAAAAACTATGCATGCTCTACTGAGAGCAGATCAACAAAATCATCTCTCACACGGAGAATGCAGAATCAATCTTTCAGTTATGCTTATAATGAAGACTCATTCATAAGTTCCTCAAAACACTGCAGGAAAGCTCTAGATTGCTACAAGGGGGGAAATCTTTCAAGTATATCTGTGAATGGCTGTGCCTATGTAGGTATAAATGAACAGTAATTGAAGGATTAATGGAGATCTCCGTGCATGATTTGTGTAATGAAGAAAGTGCAGTGAACAATGCTTAAACTCTTCAAATTACTTGTAAGCATCAATTTTTAAACTAAATTTAATGTGAAATCATCATGTGAGGAAAACAAAATAATTATTTTAGATTTAGTGAAATTTCTAGACATAATTATGTGTAACAGAAAATTTCTTTCTCAGGGCTTCTCTAACTGGGTTTAGGAGAAAGATTTTTAAGCTGCTACCTATTCACTTATCTTGAGTAGATAAACAGCAATTCTGTTATCTTCTTCAGACAATGGGGCTGCTTCAGGGGATGTATCATACTTTATTCTTTTTTTGTATCCAGATCCCTTAATAAGTTGCTTAACTTATAGGAAGTCTTCAAAAGTAGTTTGAAAATCAGTGAAATCTATTTCATATGAAACTCAAAAGTAATTATTTCAAGGATTTTTCTAGAGCATCTGCAGAGATTTCTAAGAATAGATCTTTCTTGGTCGGGCATGGTGGCCCATACCTATAATCCCAGCACTTTGGGTAGCTGAGGTGGGTGGATCACCTAAGGTCAGAAGTTCGAGACCAGTCTGGCCAACATGGTAAAACCCCATCTCTACGAAAAATACAAAAATTAGCCAGGCATGGTGGCGGGCACTTGTAACCCCAGGGCAGTAATCCTAGCTACTTGGGAGGCTGAGGCAGGAGAATCGCTTGAACCCAGGAGGTGGAGGTTGCAGTGAGACTCTGTCTCCAAAATAATAATAATAATAATAATAGGTTTTTCTCAAATCAGTCATAGGGCTTGCTTTCACTTCTGTGCACAGTTCAGCGGCCACCCCATCTTTTTACTCTGTCTGGATATTAATTTTACATCAAAGCTTTACTATTTTGTCTAATTTTAAACTTTATGGAAATATTGCAGATGAACCAATGCTATTCTGAGGTTCAGAGATGCAAGATTTAAAGCACTTTTGCCATGTAGAAATCTTTTCCTTTATCCAAGTTCAGTGAAGTGTCCAAGGACAGATATAATGCACATTGATTGTGGTCCCACTGAGGATGCCATTTCTCCTTGGGTGCCAAAATCCAGAACTCAGTTTTGTTTTGGTCCATTATGCTAATCAGTCTTCTGTCATTTCTGATTAGTGTGAGTACCTTCAGACAGTTGATTTAAACTGAGCCACCACCTGGCTCCACTTTCTTGGTTCTACTGACAAACCTTATCATCTTTTCAATTTCCATGGAGCCCTGAACATTGTATTCAAGAACTAGACTGTATTTCTCTGATCTAATGATACTAATGGGATCGTCACATGACAAGGTTGTAAAAGAGCTGAAATGGTTCCCACCCCTTGACCCACTTGCAGGCCATTTCTGTTCTAAGAGGTGTCTTCTGTAGATCAGAGCCACCACCTGTACTCATTTCTAGAAAAAGTTATGAAAAATGTCAGAGAAAGCACACAGATCCACTCTAGTTCTTCTGCTTCCTGAGTTCATCAGGCAATCCATCACACTATACATATATATCAGCTACTCTAGGGACACCAAAATCATATTGTTGCTAAGTTCTGTGATTTGGGATTCAACTCACATTGCAATGAATTCTGAGACAACAGATTACTTGTGGACAAAGATCATAAAATGTTTCTAAAGTTTAGGGGATTTTTGTTTGTTTGTTTTTTAGAGATGGAGTCTTCCTCCTTCGCCCAGGCTGGAGTGCAGTGGCATGATCATAGCTAACTGCAGCCTCGACCTCCCGGACTCAAGCAATCCTCCCACCTCAGCCACCAGGGTAGCAGGGACTTGTAAGTACATGCCACCACGCCTGACTAAAATGTTCCTAAAGTTTGATATTAATAGCTACAAGAACCTAAATTACTGATCAATTTTCATACTATTTTAATTCTGACACAAAAAGGAAATCAATCATGTTTGTTGATTTGGGGTTTGGGGGGCTTTTCTTGAGACAGGGCCTCACTCCATCACCCAGGCTGGAGTACAGTGGCACAATCACAGCTCACTGCAGCCTCGACTTTCGAGGCTCAGAGCAGCTGGGGCTATAGGTGCGTGCCACCACGTCCAGCTAATTTTTTGTATGTTTTTTGTAGAGACAGCGTTTCACCACATTGCCCAGGTTGGTCTTGAACTCCTGGCTCAAGCAATCCACCTTCCTCAGCCCCCCAAAGTGCTGAGATTACAGGTGTGAGCCACTGTGCCTGGCAGTTTTGGGGTCTTTTAAACCACTTTCCTCTGGACAATTTTCTGCCCACTTTCAAAGCCTTTGGTTGGCCAGCCCTGCTCAACACAGCTTACTCTGCACCATCATTCCACTGCACCCCTGCTACGGCCAGGCTCATATCTACACTGTCCCGAACCACAGCAAGAAGCTCCTGTGTCTGGGCCTCGGATCCCATGGCTGCCACTCTCTGTAACCGTCTACCTTCCTCCTCTCTCCCTTTCATGGGCTAGTCTAAGTCTCACCTCATCATGGATTATCCTGACTCTTCTATTTTACTTCGACCTTTCACTCTTACAAGTTATACTTTTACATTGAACACCTAACTGTAAACTCCCCTACATTAGTATTGATTCCCTATTTAGACTGTAAGCTCAAGTGAAAATTCTACTGTGTACCCAGCACAGTGGCCAAATATACAGTTAGACCTCAACACCACTGCATAAGTCATTCCAGTGGTTTCAGCGCTGGAAGGGACCTTGGAGATCACTAAGTCCTACCCTTCATTTTGTATATGAGGAACCTGCAGCCCACAGTGTATTCACTGATCTATTTTCAAATAAGTTATCATTATTCATTAATTTTCATTTACTGTAGCAACCAAGTTGTGGTTTCCACCAGGATTTAGTAAGTACAGGTTGCAAAGAACAGCAGGTCAGGCAAACACTTAAGTAACATTCTGTTATGTGAAACACAGGAAACAAACCTACCTGCAGCTCCAACTGAGCAGGCAGCATTAGAGGAGAGAAAAATAGTTACATTACCAATTGGATTGGAAGACTTCCCTTCAGTTGGTCATTACCAATCTGGATAGAAAAGATGAAAAAATACATAGCCCTACTTTTTAGAATGTGTGAGAGAAAAAAAACCAAAATAGCTCAACTAAGACTGACCTCCAAAAGCCAGACATATGGCTTTTGCTTTGACACAAGGAACCTTGTACCAAAACCAGTAACCCTGCTCATTCGAGAATGCGTGTACAATTACGGCTGGACTGTGCTTGTGCATCCACAGCTTCACTGCATGAGTGGGCTTCGGTTTGTTTTTTCAAAAAAAAAAAAAAAAATCTAGCAAGCATTTCTCTGGACTTAGTAAAAAAATCAAAACGGCCAAAGCAGAAAATACAGTAATTAAGCACAAGAAAGAAGTGCAGATTAGGAACTAAAGGAGAATAATGGATGGGGAGATATTAATTCATAGCTTTGTTTCCCGGCCTATATTTCTGTATGTTGATTATACCCTTGTGAAATAACATACAGTGAGTTGAGAGTTTTATATGTTTCAATACAGGGCCCTCATAAAGGCTGTTTAGCCTCAGAGTTCTTAGAGCCCTTCAAAGCTATCACATGGCTACAAATGTTTAAATGTGTTTTTACATGAAGGCATGGACTAGACTATTTTTCAAGGTCCCTTCTAGCCTACAGGCAAATAAGAAGACCAAGAGAAACATATGCTGAAACGATCGTGCATGTAGAAATTGTAAAGCCTGGGAAGTTATACAAAACGTCTCTTTCATCTACCGGAAAGTACCAGTAAGTCTTTATGCACTCAGCTGCCACAAACGTGGGTTTTAAGTCATTGTTTTTTATCAGCACAGACACTTATCCCACAAAGCCATATTGTTTTCCACACAAATCCCCTGCAGTTCCTAACTCAGACTCAAATGCTATTTGCGAAATAACAAAACACATCTTAATTTTAAGTCATGAAAGCTCTGCAGCCGCATGGTCTGAGGCCAAGACACAGGTCAAGTGACTGGGACACTGACTGACTCTCGAACTGACAGCTTTGGCTCAAGCTATCCCCAGGTGTGTGAATTGTACCTGCCATCTCAACTTGGACACAGGTCACTTTACAGTGATGAGTAATGACATCTGCCATTCTCCCCTAGGAAGCAGTAGATAAGCAAATTTAGTTACCCAAAATTAACTTGAGAACTATGATTAGGCACAAATTAGCCTACTTTAAAATACAAATGATTATTATAACTAAATGTACTTATTTCTCCAGTTCCAATCTGGGAATTGAGGGATGCAGAGAGCTAGTCCAGGAGCTGCCAACCTCCAGGCCTCTGTGTCATTACTAAATGGGTTGAATCTAGGACCAGCCATGCCAGCCTGCCATAGGACACAGAGACATTGAGAAATAGTGAATACCTTCTTTCAAAATAAGGGGATTGCACATGTGACGGGCTAGATGCAAGATTTCAGAGCGGAAGGTGAATAGCTTGGAAAACCACCAGAAAGCTGGTGGTGAGAGGAAGATCACCGGCTGGCGCAAGGAGCTGCCGGCTTTCCCCACTTACTCGGATGCGCTTGGCTCTGCGCATGTCATCGGCTGTCAGCGTGCTCTGGGTGGGCACCATGCTCTCTTCGTGCTGCGGCTGCAGATGCAGGGTGTGAGTTTCTGGTTCATGTTCCAGGGGAGACTGGGTTTCTTGTGGCAGCTGAGGGATGGGGATAGTGGTCTGTTCTGGTTGATCCAGCCCATTCAAAGTGGCTGGTTCAGCCTCATCAAATTGCTCCTTTGTGGGAAAATGTAGCAAGTCCTGAAATTTGCAATAAGCAGGAATAGAGATCAGTGCTGGAGGGTCTGTCGGCTCAGATTTAGAATTGCTGCTTATTTTGGAATGACTAGATTCATAATACTCAGAAAAAATATTCTCCCTCGGGGAAAGTTAATTAGGTAACTATGCACAGAAGGCAAAGCAGCAGAGATTCCAGAGCACTTAACAAAGAAAAGACTGTGATATGACTTTTCTGGAATATCAATAATTTTAATAGTTTAAACTAATTAAACAAAGTCCACCTCTACTAACTCTGGTCAATTTCAAATCTTTAGAGCAGCAAAGTTGGGTTTTTGTTGTAGGTAACCCTTGATAATACACTTTTCTGCTATTCTCCAATCATACTTTAATTAACAGGCAGCAAGGTCTGATAGGAAAGGTCTACAAACATTGGGAAGGTCTCTGTATTTACGCCTCATCAGGGATCTGGCGAGTCCTCCACACAAGCATCTAAGGAGGGTTCCTTCCCGTCCCCCGGTACCTGTGTCCCATCATCACTCTTTTCCCCATTTTCGCTGGTGATTTCCAGGCGGATAAATTTTGGAGGACGCCCTGGTCGTCGACCTGGACCAAATCGCCTCTTGCCTCGTCCCCTTCCTCTGCCTCTTGTTCTGGGGACAAGAGATTGGGTAATGGGTCATCATGGTTACATAATACTCCATAACAAATCATGACCTAAATGATCCTTACTAACCCCAGATTTTGATGCCTCTCACCTTATTACTTTCCAGGATTTTCTTCAATGGAAACAACTGTTTTACTAATATACACTTTCTGAACGTCTCATCCTTGCCCTCTATTATAGCTTAAAGATATGTCTTCAATTATTCTGAAGAAAAGAGCTATAAAAATTCAAAGCACTGACAATATTTTGCTTCTGAAATGATGTGAAAAAGGCAGACAGGACAGAACATGCTAAGCCTTCGAGTGTGTTCCCAGGAGACGTCATCTGAGACAAGATTCCCATTATTTCTCTCTTTTCCCCTGGCCTCACCTCATATTCCTTCCAAGAAATGTAGCCAAATTCAAACAACTTTCTTGTTTTACTACAAGCTTCTGGAAGGTCAGAACAAATTTCTAATTCAATTGTTTCATAGCATGCCTAGTAAACATCAATTAAATTTTATATTCCCCTTAATGGATTTTTTTTTCTTTCTGAGACTAGGTCTTGCTCTGCTACCCAGGCTGAAGTGCAATGATGTAATCATGGCTTACTGCAGCCTCAACCACCTGGGCTTAAGCGATTGTCTCACCTCAGCATCCCAGGTAGCTGGGACTACAGGCATGTACCACCACACCCGGCTAATTTTGTTTAATTTTTTGTAGAGACAGGGTTTTGCCATGTTGCCCAGGCTGGTCTAGAACACAAGCAATCCTCCTTCTTGGGCCTCCCAAAGTGCTGGGATTAGAGGCATGAGCCACCATGCCTGGCATGAATTGCTAACAAACATAAATTCCTTAATAAAAGTGGCTCATGCCTGTAATCCCAGCATTTTGGGAGGCTAAGGCGGGTGGATCATGATGTCGAGAGATCGAGACTATCCAGGCCAACATGGTGAAACCCCATCTCTACTAAAAATACAAAAATTAGCTGGGCATGATGGCACATGCCTGTAGTTCCAGCTATTCGGGAAGCTGAAGCAGCAGAATCACTTGAACCCAGGAGGCAGAGGTTGCAGTAAGCCAAGATTACGCCACTGCCCTCCAGCCTGGTGACAGAGCGAGACTGTCTCAAAAAAAAAAAAAAAGGGTCAAAAAGTAGGTTATGGAAACTTCTTTTAGAAGACATGTATGTGGGAAGTGTACAATGTCAATCAGATCAAAATTTTATTCTTCCACTCATCTATTTAATAATTTAACAAATACCATATATTTTTTCCAGGAACTTTTTTTTTTTTTTTTTTGAGACACAGTTTCGCTCTTGTTACCCAGGCTGGAGTGCAATGGCGCGATCTCGGCTCACTGCAGCCTCCATCTCCTGGGTTCAGCCAATTCTCCTGCCTCAGCCTCCTGAGTAGCTGGGATTACAGACACGTGCCACCATGCCCAGCTAATTTTTTGTATTAGTAGAGATGGGGTTTCACCATGTTGACCAGGATGGTCTCGATCTCTTGACCTCGTGATCCACCCGCTTTGGCCTCCCAAAGTGCTGGGATTACAGGCGTAAGCCACCGCGCCCGGCCTCCAGGAACTTTTAAAAGACTTTCCATGTTGGAAAATTCTGAACCTAGGTTAATGTAGAAAATAGTACCATGAGCCCAATGTACCCATAACCCAATTCCAACATTTTTCAACCCATAGCCAACCTTTTCCATCTGTACCCCCACCACCTGCCCACACACATACCCAGTAGATGATTTTGAAGCAAATCCCAGATATCTTTTCATCTCTAGATATTTTGGCATGTCTCTCTGACTCATAAGGACTCTTTTCATGTATATGACCATAATGCCATATTACCTAAGAAATACCTGATAGTTGCTGAGTATTATTATATCTAGTCAAAGTTCAAATCTTCCTAGTTGTCCCAAGTTTCCCTTAACAGTTGGCTAACAAATGTATTATCTACTACGTGTCACGTACTATGTTGGCACTAAGGACATCAGATTACATGCAACAGATTTTACCCTCAGGGGTCTAGCAGAGGAAGCTGGCACTAGTAGAGGGAGCTGGCATATAAACCAAAAATTACAATATAATATAAAAATTGCTACAATAGAGCCACGAACAGAGTTTTAGAGATACCCAGGAGAGAGTGACTCAAATCTCACTGTGTCCACCCTGCTTAGACATTCATCCCTGTGGTCATATCCTAGATCCTGTCACCCTTGTAAGTCTCTTCATGACAATCCCGTGCACTGCTCACTCGGACACTACCCTGGCTCTGTAGTTTACTCCCTCTAGTCCCTGCACTCAACAACCCTTCAGCCACGCAAGCGTCTCCAGTCCAATCCTTCTGGCACTTTTGTCCAGCCCTGAGTCGCCTTGAGTTCTCTCCCCTTCTTCCACAGCATACACTTCCAGGTCCCTCATTGGAACCACTTCCTTGTGTGTGCTCTCAATTCTCATCCCACGGCTGTTCTGTTTTCTCAATATGTGTTATAAGCACTTAGCAAAGCCACAACCCTGTGTAATCCAATTCCCTGCCTGCTCTGCACCGGCACCCCTGCAGCTGTATGAAGCTGGAGAACAATGCACAGCCGTGCAAGTGGGCTCACTTTCATTTCATAACCATGGACTCCAAGTGGGCACTTAATATGGCAGGCCATTGTATGGCACTTCCCTAAAACATTCACTTTTCCACTTCCCTAACTACCATCTCACACATCTCCTCTCTTTCCAAACCCTGGAAAGACTGGCAACCCTACATGCCCCCCTGGCATGACCCTATCCCACACCACCCTCATTCCTCCCCTAAACTGTTGCAATAGCTGCTAACGGGACTCCTTGTCTCCACTCTTACTCCAATATAAGCTAGAGGTAATTTTATCCAGGTGTTATTTTTATCCAAAATGGTTTTCAAAAAATACAATGTACATCACAATACTCTCTGACCAAAACCCTCTAAAGACTTCTCATCACACTTAGAATAAAATCTAAATTCCTTACCATTTCCCACAAGGCCCTACCTGATCTGGCCCCTGCCCACTTCATCCTATATAATTCTCCCCTCATCTGTTTTTTATATAGTGGAATTAAACATATGACTTAGTTTGATTAAGTAATTGTACTGTTGCAGAAAGTCTGAAAATCAAAGATGCAGATTATTTTGAAGGTATATGCTACCTCAACATTTCCTATTTCAGAATCTCCAATTAAGGGAGATTTAACTAAAGTGCAAGGACATCCCATTGCCGGGTATTGGTTATGCTGGAAAAGATGGATAATGGTAAATGAGGAGCAGAGGGAAAAGGACATGACAGGTAACACCCTTCCCTCAGTAGCCCACCTGGTTACTTACCTACACATGACACTCAGAGACACTCATTAGCTAGTGGACAATACAGAAATGATTCTGAACCTTTATAAACTCAGTCTGTGAGCCTTTCTCCCTCATACCTACCTGCTAAACACATCTAGTTTCTCATCATGAGAATTGAGGTGCTGTTGTAACTGCTCCGAGCTTATAAATCGGCGGTTACATTCATAGCAGGGCCAATTCTTCTCTTGCTCTCGAAGAACTACAGTCACAGGAGAGAAATCATAAGGGCTGATGATCAAAACTCAAATGCCAACAAAACTCAAATGCCTGCGATCCCCACCATTCTTATCTTATTGCAGCCCAAAGCGTTCATGATTGTACAGTATCTGCTATTTGCATTACTGTTTTGTTATCAAATCGAAAGCTAAAATTTGGCAGAGTTGGCTTTTAGGATCTTATTTTCTAATGCATCCGTGTAAGACATCAAAGGAACAAATATCCTCACATCACCCTCTCACAGCCCTCAACACACACACATGACCTCACCACACTGAAAACATGAAAGATGTTGCAAACATCTGTATTCAGATAACCTAGCGATTCAGAACCAAGTTTCATAATCTGAGGGTATATTTTAGCACAAATAACTTAAGCACAAATAACTTAAAAGTCAATGCTCAGTATAATGACTTTAGCAAAATGTTCAGATGTATCCACTCAGCTGAATGTAGGCATACTCCATGACCCAGCAACTCCACGCCTAGATACGCACCAACAGAAATGTGCACGAACGTTCACTAGAAGACATGTAAGAATGGTCACAGCAGCACTCTTCAAAATACCCAAAAACTAGAAATGATCTTATTTCGTAATAAAGAATCTGGCTGGTCTTTGTCCCTAGTTGGTAACCTTTAAGTCACTGGAATTTCCTGAGTAATAGGAGTGTCTTTGTTATTCATGGTGCCCCATCTCACAAGCATACCAGATTTATTCTAATGAGATGCTTCAGAGTGGGGAGAGGCCATGCAGGAAAGCTCAACCATGTAATTAGAAATGTGGGGCTTGGAGCCAGGGGTTATCAGCCTGACCTCATGGAAGAAGCGGGAGGTGGCGAAGCTGGCAATCAAGCTTGATCACCTGGCCAGTGATTAGATCGGTCATGCCTATGTAATGATGTCTCAATAAAAACACTGGACACTGAAGCTCAGGTGAGCCTCTATGGTTGGGAATCATACATCAGTGTGCCAGGAAGGTGGCACGTCCTGAGGACATTTTGGGATCTCGCAGACCTCACCACATGTATCTCTTCATTTGGCTGGCCCTAATATATAAAAACCATATATTTTTATATATTAGATTTCTATTTATATATTATAATAAACAAAAGGATTTATTATATCCTTTGTAACAAAATGGCCATCTTTAAGAACAGTGCTTTTCCGAGTTCTTCGAGTCATTCTTGTGAATTATCAAACCTGAGGAGCTACTAGGAACCTCCTAACTTGTAGCCGGTTGGTCTGGGGCTTTGGAGCCCCAGAGCCTGCAGCTGGTGTCTGAAGTCAGAGGTGTCTTGCAGATGACGGCCCTGAACCTGTGGAACTTGATCTAACTCTGGAGAGTTAGTGACAGAAGTGCATTTCACAACCAAATCTACAACATAATGGATAAATCACTTGTTTTACATTCATATGCTCGAATACCAAATAATTATATACACCGATGTGGATGAATCTCATAAATACCATGTTGAGCAAAAGATACCCAGGCACCAAAAGGGTGCATGTCACACAATTCTATTATGCACAATTCGATAATAAGCATATCTTATATGTGGTGCTGGAAGTCAGGAGAGTTACACTTGGGAGTGAGTAGGAATTAGAAGGCAGCACAAAGAAACTTCTGGGGCACAGTAATGCTCTGTTTCTTGATCTGGGTGCAGGTTACATGGGTGTGTTTATTTTGTGAAAATTTAAGCTGTATACTTACGATGTGTGCAGCTTTCTGTATGTAGATTATACTTCAGTGACATTTGCATTAACAACAAAGTCAATGCCTGTCTTGGTATATCCTCAGAGATGAGGATAGGAATTGTCCTCTAATCTAGGTTCTACTTTGGTATTTGGAAGTTTTCATTATATTAAATATTATTTTCCAGCACAGATGAGAGAAATGTAAATATGTCATTGTAATTTGACCCTGAATTAGATGGAGATGCGTGTCTCTAAGAAACCTACTGGACTAGCTTCTGAAATATACTGAGACAAAGCGATTAGAGTTTAACAAAGATGTGATGATATACAATTTAGAATTCACACAGAAAATGTAAAACATAAATGTCTAACCACCTTTCCTTTCTTCCTCAGAAATGTCATGAATTTTCTGGTTCACGAACTCAGCATAGGATGCGGCGTACCACACCTGCAAGAAGCAAGTATATCATCAAGAACTGGGGACGTCACCAGATGTTCTTTGCATGCTTAAATTATTTCCCCTGCTTACAGGAAACAATTCAGGCTTTTCCACAGCCCATTAACAAAGAAAAAAAAAAGATCATGCTGTGAGCTCCCCTTGCAATACCTTTCCAGCAGATCAGTTAGGAAGTTCATTTGCCAAGACACACTGCATGGTTTTTCTTTTTCAGAAAATGGTTACTAGAATTATAATCATAGTCTCTTCATCTAAATAAAACAGCCTCCTCTGATTTCTTATCTATATTTAGACACCAGTTTTTACAGGGTTGTAGCTATAGTGGCTGCCACCAAACAGCCCTTATTGGGATCACCAATGACAACTTCAAAGGCAACCGCCTTCTCCCGCCCACCCAGTGGCTACTTCTGCTCACTCTGTTTGCCTCTTTTTCTTTCTCCCTAACTTCTAAATATTGGTGTGGCTCAAAGCTTAGTCCGAGTGTAGGGCCTTCTTATTTTGACCTCAAGTGACCACATCCATTTCCAACCAACTCTATGCTAATGACTCCCAAATTAATATCTCTATCCTAGACTCTCTTTCTCGGTTCCCTCTGAGTGTGTTCAACTAGATATTTTGTATGTCTCACAAACAGATCAAACTTACCATGTCCAGAATGGAATCCTCAATGCTTTCCAACTCACACTCACACCCATCTTCCCCATCTTGATGAATACCTTCCACCCAGTTGCTCAGATTTGAAACCTGAAAGGTGCCTTTGATTTCTCTGCTTGCTTCTCTATACCTTTAGCAAGGACTGCTGCTCCCTCAGATGTTCTCCATCTCTGCTTTTGCCACCCTGATGCATGCCAAGACAGTTTCTTGTCTGGATAAACACCTGGCCTTCTGACTAGCCTCTCCTTTTCTCTGCAATCTACACAGAAGCCAGAGTGATCTCCTTAAATCCCAGTTGCCCTAACTGGATCATTACACATCATATAAAAGGCATCAAAATATCACATGTATCCCAAAATATGTACAACTAATATGTATCAATAAAAAGAACACACAATCAGATCTTGTCATGCAGGCAATGGCTTCTCATCTCATAGTAAACCTGGAATGCTTGATGATAACCTCCAAAGGGCTCCATGATCTCCCCAACTTGGAAAAGCAACCTCAGCCCTTATCAGTCTCCCTGACCCACACTTCAGTCAATGGAGCCTGCTTTCAGCTGCTCAAACATGCCAAGCGCTTCCCCACCCCAAGCCTTCAGCTCTGCTGTTTCACTTCCACAAGTCCTGGGCTCTTTGCCCTCACCCTTGCCCTGACCCTCGGTAGTGCTGGCCCCATTCCATAGTTCTCAGCCTCGATAGTGACTCATCGGCAAGGTCTTCCCTAACCATCACATCAAAATCGGTCCCTTTCTTGTTACCTGCTCTTTCTGCACCAACTGTTTCCTTCATGGAACTTATCCCATGAGATATTATTTGCTTCTTTACATCTTTCTGTCCATTTCTGCTCTAGAATACAGGTTCTCAGAACACAGGGAGCCAGTCTATGTTTTCTAGGGTCTCAAACATAGTAGGAGTTCAATATATCCAATTACTAAATGAATTAATCATATATAATTGTTATGGAATATTATTTAAAATATATGGAAACATTCATAAAGACACTTTACCATGGAATAATCATCTACATAGTCTGTATTCTATAATTTAATTAACTACGCCCCTGTAGTTGTACTTTTAGATGGATTATCATTTTACTATCACAAATTATACCCTAATCTATCAATTCCAAGGTATATTTTTCAATATTTTAAGATGTCAGAAGTCAGGACGTGTCTCACACTCTAGGGCCTTCTACAGTCATGGCCACAGTGGAGCTCTTGCCACCTGCTCACTGCTCCTACACAAACCTGGCCAAGCTCTTCATACTATTCTCACCCCATTCAGTTATGAGCCCACTGACACTCCATGAGTGAACACTTGCCAAGCAACACAAAGGCCAAAAAGATTTGCCATTTCCCTCAGAACAAACACACGAAATCTGAAAGCCATGCAAGGCTGGCATGCGTCCTGCAGGGCTTCTCAGTAAGGCATCAGCTGTCAGAAACTTCCTACAGACTTGATCCAAAGCCTTTCTAGTTCCGAGGATACATGATTCAATTGAGGAAAAAGACACAGATAAGTTCAGACAAATGGGAAAGCACCGTATCAAAACTTGCAGGCAGGTGATCAGTGGCTCAGGGAAACATCCCAGGGGCAATAGCAGAACACTTATTTAAAAAATATTGCAGCTGCATCCACACTCTCAATGGCCCAGAAGATGACAGCATACAAAAAGGCACAAACATCCACGATGAAGTCAAACAGTGATGCAGGAAAAAGAAGTCAGACTCTGCACACGAAGCGGTTTATACCGCAACCAATTTATTTTGCTTCAGCATGCCTTTTTATGCATGCACAAGTATGATGTAATTTTAAAATTAAGTCGAAATAAGTCTAAAATAGCTCCTTCTAAACATTTTTTATTTTTAAAAAGTACTATAATTTAATAGGTAGCATTTTTTTCTTAATGGTGCATAAAATAATAGTGCATCCTAAAGTCATTGGTACCTTAGGGTTTGTAAAATACAGTAGTCTAGTTCTGTCTTCTTTTTGTAACTATTTCCTCTGCTTAACTTTGAAGGATTAGATTTACTCTGCCAAGAACATTTTTGCTATATACTTCCAGAAATATTTTATGAAATAATGCAATTCTACAATTAACATTCCTATTTTTTAAAAACACTCATTCATTGTACTGTATCCATTTATTTTTGATAACTTAAATTAATGTAAATAGTAGTCATAGTTATTTTGAGGGTTTTTAAATGGTTAATGTTGAAAATTTTAAGTTGTTTAAGTTCCAGGGTACACATGCAGGATGTGCAGGTTACATAGGTAAACATGTACCATGGTGATTTGCTGGGCCCATCATCTAGGTATTAAGCCCAGAATGCATTCGCTCTTTTTTCTGTTTTTAAACATTTTCTTACTATTTGTTTCCTCCTCCAGATAAAGTCAATTCCTAACATTTTTTCATTTGTCCATCTGGGTGTAGTGAAGTCTGTCAGTTTTCACAGGTGAACCTTTTCATGTGTATTACAAATATTTCCCCCATTCTGTTGTTTCCTTTTTGTTTCATGATTGTTCATTACACTGAACTATTATATTCATATTTGTTTCTGTCCATCTTTATAGTCCCATCTATTGGTTTAAAAGAAAAAAATCTCCCCTTCACAGTTAAAAAAATTCACCTCAGTTTGTTTTCTAATCAGGAATTTATTGGAATACATGGTATGAGATACGAGTCTCCTTTTGCATATTGTCTTCAGGCTTTATGGATTCTCTAGCTGATGGTTTCAAAAACAGAGGTTTTGCACAAAATCCAGGATTCTTTCTCCCTCAAGAGAGGTATCCATTTCTAATTTGTACCATATGGAGGCACTGTGCAATTCAATGTTCATGTATTTACTTATATGATCATTTCTTGCCTATTTTTCACTTATATCAGGAAGCTAAAGAGTATTTTGATCCCCTCTTTTGGCATGTTCTTAACATAAGCTTTATTTTAAAAAAGGAATTTTCATTTAGAATCATAGCAAAATTTTATTATGTCATCAAGAATTACTATTTAGATAAATTTTGATAGTTATCACCCAAAAATATATTTTTGAAATGCACATATAATTGAGTAAAATATTCATATAAAGAAAAAATTATTGCTCATACAGCTAAACATCTTGCCCATACATCTAAAAATCAGTTTCCCAACTATGCAGTGTGCAAATGAAGTTAACCAACATCTTTAATCACTCCGCCACAGAAACAGATACGTTCCTGTCAATGGTGTGACTTACAACTTTTTGATGTAACGATAGCACGAAAGTGAGATAACTTCAGTAGAAATCTTCTGCGTGCCCATACAACCATTCTCCTTTTCACTTTCAGTACAGTATTCATAAATTACATGGGGGATACTCAATACTTTATTATAAAATAGGCACAGTGTTAATTTTGCCCAACTGTAGGCTAATGCAAGTGTTCTCATCATATTTAAGGCAGGCGAGGCTGAGGTATGATGTTCATAGGTTGAGTGGAGTAAGTACGCTTTCAGTTTACAATATTTTCAGTTTGCAATGAGGCTTATTGGGATATAACTCCATCACAGGTAGAGAAGCATCTAGACCGGTCTGCTCCCCAAAACAACTACCTCCTTACACGGACCTAGTGCTTTCACGTAGGCTTTTTTTTTTTTGAGATGGAGTCTGGCTCTACACAATCTCCTGGTTCAAGCGGTTCTCCTGCCTCAGCCTCATAAGTAACTGGGATTACAGGCACCTGCCACACCCAGCTAATTTTTGTATTTTTAGTAGAGATGGGGTTTCATCATGTTGAGCAGGCTGATCTTGAACTCTGGACCTGAAGTGATCCACCCACCTGGGCCTCCCAAGGTGCTGGGATTACAGGCATGAGCCACCATGCACAGCCTTACACAGGCCCTTTGATAAGCATAAAAGCCATATCTTATCATTCTATTTACAGGATTATGTAGTGTACCATGTGTACACGACATGGTAGCTACTCAAAAAGTATGTGAATAACCAGGAAATGACTTTTTTTTTTTAACAATCCCACTTTAAAGAAATAAAATTGCAAAAAGCCCTAAAAAATCACTCTTGCTAGCAAATAGCAGCAGGGTCTGGCAGCACTGTACCTTCAGTTCCTGCTTGGGCTCCACATTTTTTATGGTTGTATAATACACATGGTGGCCATACTGGTAAGCCACAAGGTTCTGCTCCAGGTGATTCTGGGCTGGCCGGACAAACATCATCCAGTTACAAAGCGTCTCATCAGACAACTCGAACCACAGGTCTTCATGCAAATCCCTGTCTTTTCTGTCCCCTTTATCAAGAGAAACCTGCACAAAAAAAGTAAAAAGCCACACCAAAAACAAAACAAAACAAACCTTCAATATGAGACGCATTTTGTAATGTCACAATACACAAAGTATTGCTCCTAAAATTAACCATATATCCTGGCTCTTCTCTTTGTATCTGGAAAAATCCTGGACCTATAACTTATAACTTGCCAAATGCCAAAGGGAAAAGATACTTTCTGAAGCCTCATCTATAAGAAAATTACCTGGCAAAATGTAAAAGTTAATCTAACTGTGTAGCTTTAGTTAATATTTCACAAAACAAACATGCCAGAAAATACAAGCAAAATACTCTCTAGTTCATTACAATTTGCCTCCTGTTGGGGTTTCATTGCATTCATTTATAATAGGCAGCCCAGGATAGGAATTTCTCTTTACAAAGTAATATTCTTGCATGGAGATTTTGAGAACTCAAAGAAAACTTCCCCACGACAGCAGCTGATTTGTCAAAAAACACATCCCAAATATTCACCCCTTCCCACTGCCCTTTCCTAGTTCTCTGGAGCCGTTATCCAGAAAGCAGACAGCAGAGAGGGCTGGACAGAAGCAAAAGGGTCAGTTGTAAACAGATGAATATAAACATACTTCACCACACAGGAAGCTATTCTTTAACCAGTGTCTATAGGTCAGATTTGTTTCAAAAGTGGAAAGTGGTTTTCTCGCAAACATTACTAGCACATAGCAGATTACATTAAGCCTGAATAATTCTCTTTGCATTTCAGTCAAAATTTTTTTTAAACAAAGAAAGCAAGCTCCTGTTATGGGCTAAACTGTGTCTTTCTCAAAATCCATGGTGAAGCCCTAACACCCAGTACCTCAGACTGTGACTGCATCTGGAGACAGGACTTTTAAGGGGGTAATTAATTTAAAATGAGGTCATTAGAGCGGGCCCTAATCCAATAGGACTGGTCCTTATAAGAAGGGAAGATGGGCCAGGCGAGGTGGCTCATGCGTGTAATCCTAGCACTTTGAGAGGCCAAGGCAGGAGAATCACTTGAGCTCAGGAGTTTAAGACCAACCTAGGCAACATGGCAAGACCCTGTCTCCATAAAAAATACAAAAATTAGCCGAGCACAGTGACTCTTGCCTATAATCCTAGTACTTCGGGAGGCCGAGGCAGGTGGATCACGAGGTCAAGAGATAGAGACCATCCTGGCCAACATGGTAAAATCCCATCTCTACAAACAATACAAAAATTAGCTGGGGGTGGTGGCATGTGCCTGTAGTCCCAGCTACTCGGGAAGCTGAGGCAGGAGAACTGCTTGAACCCAGAAGGCAGAGGTTGCAATGAACCAAGAGAGCGCCACTGCACTCCAGCCTGGCGACAGAGCAAGACTTCATCTCAAAAAAATCAAAATACAAAAATTATAAATAAGTAAATAAATAAGAAGGGGAGATTAGGACATGGACACACACAAGCACTGAGGAAAGACCCTGTGAGGACACAGTGAGAAGGTGGCTTTCTTCAAGCCAAGGAGAGAGACCTCAGAAAAAAATCAACCCTGCCAACGCCATGATCTCAAACTTCCAGCTTCCAGAACAGTGAGAAAACAAAGGTCTATTGTTTCAGCCTCCTGGCCTGTGGTATTTTACTATGGCAGCCCTAGAAAACTATTGTAGCCCCTAAGAACTACCCCTCTCCGAATAATTCATATAACGCTTTCAGGGAATAAAATTGCAATCTCCATCTTATTAGTGAGTTTCCATTTAACCAAGTTAAGATAAAAAGAATACTAGCAAATAACTGCCAAGAAACAGAAATAAGGGATCCAGTAGACAATACAGTGCTCCCTGAAACACTGCTGAAGAACAGGAGTAAAGTGTGATAAAGCATCAGTTACCTTGAGGTGAATGTAACAGTCTTTCAGCTCCGAGCCCCTGACGAGAGGCCCCTCCACGGGCCCAAACTGGGTGCGCTTGGGGATGCGCCGCTTGGAGAACACCCCGCCCAGAAACCTGTCTATGTAGAGCACCAGGGGGAGGCTCGCCCTCGCACGGGTGAGCACCGGCCGGTTGGGGATGGGGTGCAAGGGGCCGTGCTTCGGGCACACTGAAGAATGCGCGTTATTGCACTCCTCACACCCTGCAAAAGAGAGAGCGTCTTGAAGAAAAGTCCTGTTCCTCAGTATGACTTGATGTGAGGCAAAAAATTCTGACCTGAAAAATCCCCAGGTCTATGTTTTCAAGCCAAAACTCAATTAACTCCTAATGGCACTACCCACTCAATGGTAATACATTCTCTCTGGTAGACCAGTAAAAATCCTGCAATTCTCCTCTAAAATCAAGCAGAATTTGCTTATGCCTGCCAAAAACAATTTGCAGGCCATGACTTACTTCTCTGCCGGAGAGTACTTTGAATAGTGACCACTAAATTTACAAATCAATTACAACATGTCTGAAGAGTAAAAAAAGCTTATCAGGCTAAATGTTGCACTATCAGAGAAGACAAAATTGGTGAATTTTATAGTATGCAAATTATCTCAATAAAACTATTCAGGGGCCAGGGAGGAACCCTGACAATACTGTTGAATTAATTTTCTCAAAGGGAGTTGCAGAAGTCTATCTCAGCCTGTCTAACTCAAACGGAAAAAGGATTGTGCAGTCTGAAAGTTCAGTGCATACTGTCTGATTAGATAACGTTAAAAGGAACAAATCCCCTTCCTTCATTCACTGGGATGACACAACTAGCTTAGCCCTGACAAGATGGACATTTTCAGATCATTCCTAGAGCACTCAGTTTGCACCAGTCCGGCCACACACACTGCCTCTTTGCCAGGAGCACCCATCAGTAAGCAAACTGCCAGAATGAGACAAGTACAGCCCCAAAATGGAGAAGAGCAAATGAAGCACACAGAGCCCATGCCCACGACCCTTAACACACTTAACATGCTTTACCCTACTCTGGCTGCATGGTGACCTGGTTTAGGAAACAGGTATGTTTAATTTCTACAATTCTCAAATAACAGAGCTGCGTTGTATTATTTTTAAAATAAAGTGATTTTCTGTGCATTTGACTTAGGAGTTGCCTTGAAAATGTATTAATTTGGCCAGGCAAAGTGGCTCAGCCTGTACTCCCAGCACTTTGGGAGGCTGAGGCAGCCGGATCACTTGAGGCCTAGAGTTCGAGACCAGTCTGGCCAATGTGGTAAAACCCCGTCTCTACTAAAAATACAAAAAAAATTAGCTGGGCATGGTGGTATACACCTGTAGTCCCAACTACTCTACTCTACAGGCTAAGGCATGAGAACTGATTGAACCTGGGAGGTAAAGGGCTGCAGTGAGCTGAGCTTGTGCCACTGCACTCCAGCCTGGGAGACAGAGTGAGAACTTGTCTCAAAAAAAAAAAAAAAGGAAAGAAAATATATGAATTCAAGGAGAACCAAAACAAGCAAGTTCTCTCTTGGATTGGGATTAGATGTGGAGCTTGAACACTGAGCTGAAGCAGACACATTTTACCACCACCACACAGAGGGACGGATGAAACCACAAAGCTCTGAAGAGCCTTAGTAATGCAAATCAGTGAGTAAGCACTTTGCCATATGAGCAAGAAAATCAAAAGAAACAATGATTTGGTGGTGGAATCTGAACCCCCAGCAGGCAGTAGGGTGGGGTAGCTGACGAAGGGCGCTGCTGAGGGGCCAGACTGCCTGAGCTGGAGTCCTGACCCTCAATTTATTGGCACGGCCCTGGGAAAGCTACCCACCTGGGATAGAACATTGTTAACAGGTTATCATGGCAAAGGCAAAGCAGCAAGGCAAACTTCTTAACGCTGAAGTGGCTGAAGAGAGCAGGATCGGGCAAATCTACCATGGTGGTTTGGTGGCTGAAGCTCTGGTGTGAGAGACCTGGGCTTGGCTGCCTGATGCCTCATTTGTCCCTATGTGACCCTGAGCGAGCTGCCTAATCTTCTGAGCTTCAGTTTACTCATCAGTAAAATTGGAACACAAACGACAGTGTTCCTCAAAGGGCTGCAGTGAAGGCCAGGTAAGATGATGCATGCAGAGAATGTAGCCCAGTGGCTGCACACAAAAAGACCTGGTTTACAGGAGCTATGTTCACACACACGCACAAGATGGACACAGCTTCTCTGGGGGAGTCGAGTGTCCATACTTACATAAGTCATGCGGGTCAAAGGGCCGGGGCGGGTCTGGCTCCCAGTCATCCAGATCTGTGTCCTCACCATCTTCTTCCTCTTCTTCCTCAGTGTCCTCGTCCTCATCCTCATCCTCTTCCTCTTTCGCCTCCAGTCTACCTAGAGGGGTCTGCAGAGTTGCCAAAGGATCGGACCCATCCACACTCTCAATTGAAGGCAGCACCTGGTTATGCACTGGCAATGAGGCCTGGGCAAAAGATGAAGGCACACAGTAAGCGGACACGGACACCTGTTTCCGTTCGCTGGTGCCGGTGGCACAAACAGGGCACAAGGGCTGGGTGGAATCTAGTCTTCATACCAGGCCTTGGAAAAATGACTTCCATCTACAGGCTGTGAGGAGGAGCCGGCTTCATTTTTGATGTCTGACTGCTCACAGCTTTCAAGCCTCTGCCCTTCCTCTGCCCCTTCTGTCCCACACCTGGGCAGGCTGCTAAGAAGGCTCGGGTGCTCCCTCATTTGGCAGCAGTGGGAGATTCAAAACTGGCAAGGCCCTGACCACCTGCATCCTGACCCCACCCCTTTCAACTCAACAAAACCTGGTCTCTTCCTTGCTCCCTCACACTGTTCAAGAGGCCTGCCCTGTCTCCCAGAGACTTCAAATAGGTAAGCAACAGACCATTTTAATGTGTGCACATGAGAGATCGTCAGCTTCCACCTCTGAACTAAACCTGGGGTGGGGGTCCCTCTTGCCTTTCCAGAGTAGCCACACCACAGTGGCAGGGGGAATGAGTTCATCTATCCTCAGCCAATTCTCTTTTAAAATTAACATGTCGTGCAACACAGGATTGACAAAGTTCAATAGCTGACAGCTCTCCTTTTAAACAGCTCAGACAGGCTGAAGTTTTTAAGTAAAAATGAAAGAGACCAGGTGTGGTGGCTCACGCCTATAATCCCAGCATTTGGGAGGCCGAGGCAGGCAGATCATGAGGTCAGGAGTTCAAGGCCAGCCTGACCAACATGGTGAAATTGCGTCTCTTCTAAAAATATAAAAGTTAGCCGGGCGTGGTGGTGCACGCCTGTAATCCCAGGTACTCGGGAGGCTGAGGTAGGAGAATCGGTTGAACCTGGGAGGTGGAGGTTGCAGTGAGCCAAGATTGTGCCACTGTACTCCAGTCAGGGCAACAAAGCAAGACTATGTTTCAAAAAAAAAAAAAAAAAGAATGAAAGAGATGAGATGCCTATTTGTTTCATCATGTGAAAGTCAGTCTCCTGCAAATAAGACACAGTTTGGGTCATGTATTAAGTTAATGCTAACCTATCAAATATCCTGTCAGAAAGTAAAAATGGTACCTTAAAAAGTTCTCCTGCCTCCAATCTAAGTGTTATGGGATCATACATTGGCCTAGATTCCCTTTATTCAATCTTGTTCCTCCTGCCCTATTAGCACAAGGTCATACTCAAGAAATGTCCTATTCAATAAATCAAGTTTTAAAAAATGCCACTCCTGGGGCCAGGCACAGTGGCTCACGCCTATAATCCCAGCACTTTGGGAGGCTGCAGCAGGCAGATCACCTGAGGTTGGGAGTTCAACACCAGCCTGACTAACATGGAGAAACCCTATTTCTACTAAAAATACAAAATTAGCTGGGCATGGTGACGCTTGTCTGTAATCCAAGCTACTAGGGAGGCTGAGGCAGGAGAATCACTTGAACCCGGGAGGCGGAGGTTGCAGTGAGCCAAGATCTTGCCACTGTACTCCAGCCTGGCTGGGCGACCAAG
This sequence comes from Aotus nancymaae, assembly GCF_030222135.1. Taxonomy (NCBI): domain Eukaryota; kingdom Metazoa; phylum Chordata; class Mammalia; order Primates; family Aotidae; genus Aotus; species Aotus nancymaae. Next base: position 34,374,176 of record NW_026988423.1, read on the forward strand.
CAAGACTCTGGCTAAAAAAAAAAAAAAAAAAAGCCACTCCCTTTATCTTCTCATATGTTGTTTTCCTCACCTAGAATGCTGTTTCCTCATCAACCTTCTAAATCCTAGCACATTCCAGTTTCCCAATGAACCGCCTCTGATGCCTCCATTCCTCCCTGAGTCTCCTCTGCTCTCAACTCCTGCAGCCCTTGGAACCGTAGAATCCCACTCCACAACAGCACTCAGCATCTGCTTCCACACTTCACTTCATGACCTTGCCAGGCAGTCTGAATCATTCTGGAATAGTTCTATGACAACTTCTGTGAAGCCCAGATCTTCCACACTTTGGTGGGGGCCCAGGACTTTCCTCTGGAGGTAAGTAGAATAAGTGTAACCCTTCTGCCACAAGAATCAAATATTTCAAGGCCAAAATACCCTAATTCATTTAGTCATTTCTCACATGACGAAACTCCCAGCTCCCTGATCATCTTGTCATCTTCATTTATTTCTCAGTGGATTCCATACTTTTATTAATACAACATCAGGGTGCATTAGTGTTTACGTTGGCCACACTGTTCTCCTGCAGACCCATCTTGAACTTGCAGATAACTAAAATCCCTAAGTTCTCTTTTCCCCTCATAGAGTGCTATTAAACCATTTTTCCCCTCCTCAGGACTTCAAGCGCTGATTTTTACTTAAGTGGGGGATTTTGCATTTATCTCCAGTAAATTTCCTTTCACTACTTTTATCTGTTTTTCCCATCTGCCAAGATCTTTAGACTCTTGATCCAGACATCTTACACATTATCCCTACAGCTTTGCATCCATTGCCAAACACCATCTATTTTAGTGATGAGTATGCATTTTCACATGAGTCCATCTTGCCTCTCCAATCGCACCTCAGGGAAGTAGACTATGGGCTTCAGAGTCAGGCATTTTGAGTAAAATCCTTGCCCCGCCACTTAGCAAGTTACTACACTTCTCTGAACCTCAGTTTCTTTGTCTGTAAAATGGACACAGTAATACACGCCTCAGGTTGTTGTAAGGGTCAAGTGAAACAATATGTGTAGAAGGCTAGTAGCAGAGTGTGTAGTATTTAGTACGTGCTTAGTATTATTCATTATTATCCTAAGTTCTTTAAGGACCATGATATTATATACTTCTTCTTCAAATTTAAAAGATTGCTAAGCATAAAGTAGGTGCTCAATGAAGATTAATTTGTTGAGAGATAGTTGGCCTTTTGGGAAATGACATTAATCCATTCAGGCATCTAGAGAAGTCTTTGTGGCTATTCACAAAAACATCCTTTTCCTGCTGTGCATCTCAGTCGGAACTTATCAAACTCTAAAAGAGGCCGGGGCCAGGCTCGGTGGCTCATGACTGTAATCCCAGCACTTTGGGAGGCTGAGGGAGGTGGATCATCTGAGGTCAGGAGTTCAAGACCAGCCTGATTAACATGGTGAAATGCTGTTTCTATTAAAAATACAAAAATTAGCCGGGCATAGTGGCAGGTGCCTGTAATCCCAGCTACTCGGGAGGCTGAGGCAGGAGAATCACTTGAACCAAGGAGGAAGAGGTTGCAGTGAGCCGAGATCATACCATTGCACCTAAGCCTAGGTGACAGAGCGAGACTCCATCTCAAAAAAAAAAAAGAGGCCAGGCATGATGGCTCATGCCTGTAATCCCAGCACTCTGGGAGGCTGAGGTAGGAGAATCACTTAAGCCCAGGAGTTCGAGACCAGCCTGGGCAACATGGTGAAACCCTGTCTCTACAAAAAATACAAAATTTAGCTGGGCAGTTGTGGCACGTGCCTCCTGTGGTCCCAGCTACTCAGGAGACTGACATGGGAGAACTGTTTGAGCCCAGGAGGTTGAGGCTGCAGTGAGCTGTGATGGGGCCACTGCACTCCAGCCTGGGCGACAGAGCGAGGCCCTCTCTCAAATAATAATAATAATAAAGAACTCTACATAGAGCAGTGGTACTGAGTGTGCTTACTGAGGGCCTGACTTGCACTGGCAATATGCGAGCATTGCGCAACATCTGAAACACTCAGAGTCCAGAAAGCACATCAAACTGACTATCTCACACCGCATCCACACGCTTAACAGGTGTTCATTTAACTTTTGCCTGACATTCCACTTCTGTAACTCAGCGTCTTTTAGAAAGTTTTACATGGGAGGCCAAAATTCTGGAAGATGCTTCTGCCTCAGCTTCAATAAAAACAGCATAAAATGCCCTGTAAAGGTGAGGACTCCACAGGGAACTTCTGGCGGTGCAGCTGCTGTGGCCACCTCCCCCTTGACCTCCTCACCAGAACCTGCAAGGAAGTGACTGTATTCCTGCTCCCCATCAGAGTACAGCTTACAGTAACGGCCCTTGTCCTAAGCACTTAAGCATTATGCCAGAGTCAGTGATAAATGTTATCATACATTGAACAAACCAAAGCATATATGCACCTCTACTCCTCATAAATTCATTCTGCAGAGCCAACCTGAAAGAATAGATTCAGCAATTCAGTTATTCTAGTGAAACCACGATGTATTTTTTCCCAACAGATGCTGTTACAAAGACTCTGGTTTGGCATGGTGACTGGCTGCTTGCCACTGCTGAGAAAGCTGACATCAAGATAAAACCAACAACCTTCACCTCCCCATGCTGGACGTCTCTCCTAACAGACTATGGCAAAAGGAAACACTTAAACATTACCTTTATCTTTAAGAGCTGATGCTAAAAGCAGAGTTTGGATATTTACCAGAAACATGCAAACTACTGTTGAAGAGGAACAGAAAGAGCTGGTGACAATCATTTCTAGGTAAGAACTGTACATTTCTAGACAACACAGAGCTTAACACACAGCAGGCATGCATTACAAATTTGTTTAATGAATCACAAATTCAAATTCCGCTGGAGTTTACTCAGTGCTAGGCATATACTTGAATTCCTTTGAGGTCGGGTGATATTACAATGCTCCTAAGTGGCAGAGATGAAATTTAAATTCTGACTCTGCACTGCTTTTTCCACTACATCACAATGGCCCTAGGGAATTCAGTCTATTCAAGGAGGGCAGCAGAAGAGGTAAACATCACCCACACTTTGAATACCTGGGCAACGAGGTAACCACACATGCTCCTGAGGTCGTATCTAGGCAGTAGGCTGGCAAGCAGTGTGTGTCTGTTTCACTTAGAGGAAAAGAGTACGAAACAAAACCATTTTAATCCTCTGCATTTTGTCACGTACAATAAAACACAATAAAAGAAAAAGAGATCTATAAACTTATGGTATACTTTCTCCTTCCCACTTAATACCACTCTCTGTAATTATTTCTGAAAGGACATAATGCATTTCAGGATACAATTTATTTGAGAGGTGAAAGATGAAATGTCTCTGGACAGCAGCGCACACAACAGAATGCTTCTTGATTCCTACTGAGACCAATTATCAGTGCAGCATATTTTCTTCTCAGTGTGTGGGGAGTCACACATGTTCGTTTTCAAAAACAAAGAGGAGACTATGCCTGGAGACCACTGATGCCTTTGTTAAGGACGAGGGAATGCGTACATGAAAAAGGCTTCAAGCACGTTTTGCCCCCAGTAAAAACAACTGAAAATATAATAGGAACCTTTTGGCTAAGAAAGAAACAACCAAAAAACCAAAAAACCAAAAAAACAACCATCATCTGTGTTAAACCCTCAACCTAACTTTCTATCCAGAATTTATCCAGGTCACCAAATAAACTGACAAACGCTGAGATGCTATAACCAGAAATAAAAACTGTGCTGGTTGAAAGAAAACTGCCATGAAGAAAGATGCTAAGCCAATAGTTAACACTGCCTTGTAACGTCAGGGTTCGTGGAGCTGAGTACAACTTTCCTTTTGAACAAAACATGAAACAAGCAGATTGCTTTTGGAGATTGGAAAAGATGAAGGGCTCTTTGAAGTGCAAATGGCAATGAAACCTCTAATTAAAACTATCCCTTAATATTAACACAACAAAAATTTGTCTATCAGATTGGCAAAATTTGAAAAGAATGCAAATACTCAGTGTGGCAAGAGTGTGTGGAAATGGGGCACTCTTGTACACTACACTGTTGGCAGGAATACAAGTATTTTCAGTGTCTGAAAAGCAATTAAGAAAATCAATTCTCAAAATAATTTCAAACAAATATCAAATAGAATAGTATAATAAACCTCATGTATCCATAACTCAGCTCAACAATTAACTCATGGCTAATCAACTTTTTTTTTTTTTTTTTTTTAAAGACAAGTGTCTGTTTGGAGTGCAGAGTGGCTTAATCATAGCTCACTGCAGCCTCAACCTCCCAGGTGCAAGTGATCCTCCCACCTCAGCCTCCCGAGTAGCTGGGATTACAGACACATGCCACCATGCCTGGCTAATTTTTTAAGTTTTTGTAGAGACAGAGGTCTCACTATGTTGCCTAGACTGGCCTTTTTTTTTTCTTTTTTATAAAACCAGCTCAGCTTCATGCTTGTCTTTAACTCCTGGGTTCCTGGGTTCAAGTGGTCCTCCTGTCTCGGGGCTCACAACGTGCTGGGATTATAGATGTAATTCACCGTGCCTGGCCAATTCATGGCCAATCCTATTTCAACTAATCTCCCACCTTATTTCTCCCTCACTGGATTATTTTGAAGCAAAACCAAGACATTATATGTTTTCATCTCTAAAATGAAATGACTTTTAGATTGCTTATCTTATCACACCTAAAAAATTAGTCTTTTTTTTTTTTTTTCCTCTGAGACGGAGTCACATTCTTGTTCCCCAGGCTGGAGTGCAATGGCGTGATCTTGGCTCACTGCAACCTCCGCCTGCCAGGTTCAATCGATTCTCCTGCCTCAACCTTCTGAATAGCTAGGATTACAGGTGCCCACCACCATGCCCGGCTAATTTTTTACTTTTAGTAGAGATGGGGTTTTACCATGTTGGCCAGGCTGGTCTCCAGTTCCTGACCTCAGGTGATCCGCCTGCCTCAGTCTCCCAAAGTGATGGAATTCAGGCACGATCTACTGCACCTGGCTGTCATTTCTTAATCGATCAAATATTGACTTAGTGTTATGATTTCCCCAATTGCCTCATATATTGCTTTACAGTTGGCTTGTTCAAATCAGGATCCAAACGAGGTCCACATATTGCATCTAACTGATATGCCTCTGACGTCTCCTTTAATACGTAAGCTCCCCTTCCTCTTCTTTTCCCTTGCAATTTATTGGTAAAAGAAACCAAACCATTTGTCCTAGAGAGTCTCCCGCAGGGTGGTTTTGCTGTCTGCATTTGTGTGTATCTTTTAATTTGTTCCATTTTGTCTACTATGCTTCCTAGCTGGTACTTGAATCTAGACAATCAGATTCCGTTTTTTTTTGGGAAGAATACTTCATATGTGGTATAATGCAATAGGAAGTAGATAATACCAGGAGGCATGAATGGCCGTCTCTCCTTGGTGACATTAAGATTGGTCAGAGGATTAAGTTGTTAACACTCAGATCTATCCATTATACCATGCCCTAGCTTTCTCCTGACGGTTTCAGACTACCGTTGATAATCGTTGCCTAGGTTGTGTCATTAGGGGCTGCAAAATGGTGATATTCTAAGTCAATCATCCCCTTTTCATTTATTAGTAAGAATGTTTCTATAATGAAAATTCCCTCAGCAAGTAATTGGTTACCTGAGTACCTTCAAGAAGAAAGGCAGGATTCTTTTTCTCCATTTACCAGTTTTTAGAATAATATGGTAAATTCTAGCATCCTTAAAAAGTGACCAATGAGTTACTTCTTTTAGCATCAGTATGAACTTGTAGACTACATATATGTAAGTACTTCAATCTAGTGCAGATGTTATCCTTTTTTACAAGTCAATTTGACCCATTTTGGCCCCTTCAAGTCCTTGCCATAGGAAACCAGAAGTTTTTGATAGCAGCCCTGCATTCAAAGAAGACACGATGCTCCAAGTTCACTGGTACATTCCCTGCCCCGAAGCTAGAATCTGCCATTTCTCCAAGAAGCCCTAATTCCTTTTGCTGGTGAATTGTATTTAAGAGAGCACATCGTAGCATTAGGGATACTCACTGCTACTGGGTTGATCACTGTGTCTAAACTACTTCAATGGCCAGAACTAGAAAACACAAGGGTTTTTTTTTTCATTTTTTGTTTTGTTTTTGAGACACAGTCTTGCTCTGTTGCCCAGGCTGAAGTACAGTGGCCTGATGTCAGCTCACTGCAACCTCCACCTCCTGGGTTCAAGCGATTCTCCTGCCTCAGCATCCCAAGTAGCTGGGATTATAGGCATGAGCCACTACACCCGGCTAATTTTTATACATTTAGTAGAGATGGGGGTTTCACCATATTGGCCAGGATGGTCTCGAACTCCTGACCTCAGGTGATCCACCTGCCTTGGCTTCCCAAAGTGCTGGGATTACAGGCATGAGCCACCACACCCAGCCTGTCTTTTGTTTTTTTTGAGACAGAGTCTTTCTCTGTCACCCAGGCTGGAGTGCAGTGGCACAATCTCAGCTCAATGCAACCTCTGCCTCCCAGGCTCAAGTGATTCTCCCAACTCAGCCTCCAGAGTAGCTGGGATTACAGGCATGTGCCACCATGCCTGGCTAATTTTTGTATTTTTTTTTTTTTTAGTAGAGACAGGGTTTTACCATGCTGGCCAGGCTAGTCTTGAACTCCTGACCTCAGGTGATCCACCCACCTTGGCCTCCCAAAGTGCTGGGATGACAGGAGCCTGGCCAGAAAACACGTTTTTTAAGAGAAAGCGTATTGCAAGTCCATATTCATACTCCAATTCAAATTTAGGATTCCGGGTTTTTATTTCATTGGTTTGATTTTTATATTTGTATCTTTTTTCACTTTTACAAAAAGCTTGGTTCTTAACTTAAAATATAAATACCTCTGTCTCTACCATTTATCTTTGGGGTATTTATTCCAAGGAAATAATCTGATACAATATCCATGACAGCGTTTTCTATAGTAGCAAAAAAAAAAAAAAGGAAGTAATCTACATGTAAAATAATAAATGAAGAATATATATAATAGTATATCCTAATATATATATTTAATTTAATATATATTTAATTATTAATCAGTCATGGCACTCAGTAATACAGGATTATATATATATAATCCATATATATATGATCCATTGTTTACTTGATAGAATCAATGAATATTTACAGAAATAAGGTTGGTTTTGGTCAAGAATATACCTAATTATTACAAAAAATTCCTAAAATAAAGAACAATTCTCATTTAAGTTCAAAGACCCCACTATATTGCAGTTCACTGCCAGTTATGAATGAATTGAACCCCGACTTATATAACAAAGGCTCCTAACAACCCTCTCTATATTTCAGATGATATTAATATAACTAGTGTTCATTTTCTAAATTTTAAAATAGAAGCATACAAATCTTCTACCAAGAAATAAAAAAGCAGAAAGTGCTTCTTTTAAAATTTAACTTACATTTATATTTTTGAGACAGAGTCTCACTCTATCACCCAGGCTGGAGTGCAGTGGCATGATCTTGGCTCACTACAACTTCCATCTCTCAGGTTCAAGTGATTCTTGTGCCTCAGCCTCCCAAGTAGCTAGGATTACAGGCACCTGCCACCACACCTGGCTAATTTTTTGTATTTTTAGTAGAGACAGGGTTTCATGTTGGCCAGACTGGTCTCGAACACCTGACCTCAAGTGTTCTGTCTGCCTCAGCCTCAGAAAGTGCTGGGATTACACTCGTGAGCCACCACGCCCAGCCAGAAAATGCTTCTTAATGAGAATAATTTAATTATTAATAAGTCATGGCACTCAGTAATACAGACAAATTACAGTCACATTACCTGACATGAAAGTAAACCTATTTGGTTTTTTAAGACAGGGTCTTACTCTGCCACCCACACTGAAGTGCAGTGGTGCAATCAAAGCTCACTGCAGCCTCAAACTTCTGGGTTTAAGGGATCCTCCCACTTCAGCCTCCTAAGTACCTGGGACCACAGGAGTGCAGAGGCTAATTTTTACATTTTTACAGAGATGGGTTCTCACTATGTTGCCCAGTCTGGTCTCAAACAATTCTTCCACCTGAGCCTTCCAAAGTGCTGGGATTACAGGCGTAAGCCTCTGTGCTCAGCTTCTTTATCACTTTCACATTCTTGCAGAAAATAAGGAGGAAGTCGTCAAAGCCAAATGGAATATATTAGGAATGAAGGTAATGGGAAAGAAGTGTTTTAAAAGAAAATCAAGAAGAACTCAACTTTTCAGAAGCTGGCATGAGGAAAATTGGACCAAATTTATATGTAATTTAAGCAGGATTTTTTTCAGCATTTAAAAATAGAGCAAGTACAAAAACTATCCCAATTTCAAAAAAAAAGAGACACTTTTAAACCTCATGATTATTCTTTGGTACTTGAACCAATACCCTGTTTATATTCTTATTTTTAAAAATTTCTCTGATAAATCACTTTCTGCTACCAGATTATTCCAATATAAACTTACTGAAGTAGGTTAGTATTATGTTATGTTACCTGTTGTTTTGTTTTCATTAAAGGAGCTGGAGAACATTCTTAGTACATAAGAAACAAACACCCAGAGATGGCGCAGTGCAAAGGGATAGGGACATTCCAGGCACAGTGGCATTCATAGAGTTATCCCCAAACAAGCAAAAAGGCAATTCATTACCTGCTGAGCTGTAGCATCCTGTTGGACGTAAGCTACCTGGCCTGGGTCTGTAAACAGAGTCTAAAAAAAAAAAAAAAAAAAAAAAATTATCAGTAGATCTTTAGCTCGCCTGCCTACACAGAAAGATTATCCTACTGCTAAGTACCAATTTTTAGAAAAGTTAACTCCCATTTTAGCTAGTAACAATCTTTCTTTAATAAAGAAAATAAAGATAGTAATCTTAAATTTAGTGAAAACCTTTCATTCAGATGGCTCCAAAGAGACTGTATAAACTAACGATCCCAATGGCTAACCTACTTCACAATTTTACTCTGAAGCAAAGCCCCTCTTGGGGTTGAATGTCACAGTTAAAAAGGCATCTCATGAAAACAAAAGAGACATGACATGAACAAGGGTTCACACGTTCACACATAACACTACTCACAGGAGTAGACTTGTGATTAAATGGAAAATGATGGAGAGAGACAGGCATACAGAAGAGGATTACATACCCAAGGATTACGGCTATTTCAAATGTAAGTGCATGTTTGTTATCAGAAGAGAAGGAAAATAAATTGAACTGAATGTTCCATGGGTTCTTTTTTGGATAGTCAGTAAAGTCATAATTAAAAGAAAAATACTAATCATCATAAAGATGCAGTAAGTTGGGTCATGATGCAGCAAAGCTAACTAGAGAAAATTCTTCAAAACTATTATAGCCAGGGCACCACAGTTAATTAATATCGCTAATCCAGAAAAATGTCCTTTCTTCTAAAGTTTTTAAAAATCTGGCCAGGTGCGGTGACTCATGCCTGTAATCCCAGCACTTTGGGAGGCCAAGGCAGGAGGATCGCCTGAGGTCAGGAGTTCGAGACCAGTCTGGCCAACATGGCAAAATCCCATCTCTATTAAAAATACAAAAATTAGCTGGTTGTGGTGGTGGGTGCCTGTAGTCCCAGCTGCTTGGGAGGCTGAGACAGGAGAATCACTTGAACCCAGGAGGTAGAGGCTGCAGTGAGCTGAGATTGCAGTACTGCACTCCAGCCTAGGAGACACAGCAATACTCTGTCTCAAAAAAATAAGTACATAAAATAAAAATTATCCAAATTTAGACATTTAGTAACATTGCAACAAACTAAAAAGTTGGTCAAAGGACATTCTTACATAAACTAATCTTATTTCAATATAGGCAGGGGACTAAAACTTAAGCAGAGATATTCCAAAAGTATCACTAAGTATTCAGTGATTCTATATGTAGATTTGAAAGGCACTGATTAGGCAGGCCTTACTTCTTTTTGGGAGTGAGCTGAGCCTCTTTATGAAATATCAAATGAGGGCAAATTTTTATTACCAAAATGCTACTATAAAAGTATAGATGTAAAGATATACGTTTCAAAGTACTTTATACGTTGTAAAGTGCTAATAACGTAAATTAACATTTACATGTTGGGGGATATTGGTGTCACTCATTTGGAAGCTATACTGCAAGTCACTGGCAAAAAATAAAAGCAGATGTAATTGCAAGGCTTTTACCAGTAAACACCTTTGCTTCCATTACAGGCTTGCAAATCAGTAAGTTACTAAGAAGTGGTACTTAATGAGCTTAGCAGGACCCTTTCTTACACATTTAGTTGAAAGAATCAAACCATTTTGGCCTGGTTCTTTTTTTTTTTTTTTTTTTTTTGGCCTGGTTCTTGATTATTAGGTATAATAACAAACTCATAACCTAGTCAACAGTCACCGGAGAGAAGAGCTATATGCAAACCCATGCTCTAACTCCTTATTGCATTTCGTGTGGAGACATAAATCACATCTTCCTCTGCCAAGCTGGGGTTACAAGCTCCTTGAGAGCACAAATCTTATCTGAATATGTTCTGCACACCAGTACCTAGCACAATGACTGATAGAAAGTAAACACAAGAAACTGGCAAATTAGTTACTTAACAAATTATAAACAAATAATCTTTCACATGCCTGCGCGGCTTCCACCGGGTGGATGTACACCAGCGTGTGCTCTGGACCATCCACTGATGTGTAGGAGGCACCATCTGCCGTGTACACCACCTGCTGGGGTGGGCGAACCTGGTCATCAGTGTAGACGATCTGAGCCACCGTTCCAGTGTCCGGAACAAAGTGCACCTGGTGTAAAAAGCAGGCAAGGACGTAGAACCAAGTCAGTCTCACAAGGTAAGTGATCAACAAGCACACCGGGCTTCTAATCCCTAATGAAAGGAGAACGGGGATGGATACACCTTCGTGTTCAGTGAGCTGGTGACTAGAGGAGGACCCAAAGACCTTGTCATTAATTTACTACTAAATGTTAGGCAACCGACTTATATTCCCCTTTGCCTCAAATGTCCAATGCAGATAACTCTTTTGAGGAGTAATAAGGGTGTGGTTAATTGATCCTGGAAATGACACTGAAGATTCCTGCTTGACAACACTACCAGAATAAAAAATACAAATTACTTTGTGATGTGAAAAAATATGTCAAGACTCAAAAGCCAATTGCTCTCAACACATCATAAGAATTGTACTTTATAACTAATAGTGCCTTTCAGTGAACACATTAAAATAAAGTCACTTTTGGCCAGGCATGGTGGTTCATGCCTATAATCCCAGGACTTTGGGAGGCCAAGGCAGGTGGATTATCTGAGGTCAGGAGTTTAGGACCAGCTTGGCCAACATGGTGAAACTCCGTCTGTACTAAACAAATGTAAAAATTAGCCAGGCATGATGGCAGGCGCCTGTAATCCCAGTTACTCGGGAGACTGAGACGAGAATTGCTTGAACCCAGGAAGCGGAGGTTGCAGTGAGCTGAGATCGCGCCATTGCACTCCAGCCTGGGTGACAAGAGTGAAACTCCGTCTCAAAAAATAAATAAATAAGGTCACTTTCTTTCCTGCAAGTTGTTCTGTACACAAAGGACATACTGGAGGTATATCAGCAAATGCTTGCTGAATCAATGAACGGATTAGAACTCTTCCTTGCCAGGTAGGTGAAGACACGTAAGTACTTTTAAGGGGTTCTGGACAACTATTTCAGCTGTCACTGGGGTAAATAATTTTCTCCCAAGACTTAAGGAACTAAAACAGATAGCGAGTTTTGTAAAATATTTTCTGAGTGGTCAACTTTGGAGGACTGAATTACTGAAGGCTTGAGCTTGGCACATGGCCTGATGTCTGCTATTGAAGGTCTGGAAGCAGATGGCCAAAGCACACATTTGGGAGAAGAATAATTTATGTGTTGCTGTCGAAGTCAGACACTCTTAGAGTGGAATCCTTGCTCTTATACTGCCTTGGCTTTGGGCCTGACTTCTTTATGTCAGTTTTCCCCAGTGAAGGATAGTAGATCCCAAAGATAATATGTACTAATTTAATCCCCGGAAGGAAACCTAAGAGGCAAAATGTAATCAAACACCACAGAAATACAACAAACATCCACGTCTACACTAAATGATTAGTCTGGCTTCTACATAAATTTGATTTGTCCAAGAAAATAAAGTTTGTCCATTAGAAAAATTACGCTCATATCTGAGCAGTCTTAATTGCTATAAGACAATTTTGTGACTTTAGATTTGTTCATTAACATCAAAGCCTCGAACTAGTTTCAGTGCTTAAGAAGGGAAAACATGTTTCCTTCAGACAAGCTATCCAAGCTTTTCTGCTTGGTCTTCATCACTCATTAAATCAGAGTTCCCGGTTGGCAGAGGAACCATTTGGGAGGAAGCAGTGCCACAGGGACCCTGACCTTGGCTATCTACTATCTCGTTACCCACAGACAGGGCCCTGGTCATGCAGCGTCACAAGCAGATTTTCTTTTGTTTTGCTTTTTGAAGAACTACAATTTCGTTTATAAACAAAATATACCAAAATACACAGCTGCAAGGAAGTGGCCTCAAAATGGTTTCCAGGGGAAACAAAACAAAATTCTCATTTACTCTGCTGAAAATATCTGTGGAACTTTTTTATTTTTAAGCAATCAGACTAAGACTTTACTTATTTTTATTTTTAGAGACAGGGCTTCATTCTGTCACCCAGGCTAGAGTGTAGTGGTGCAGTTAATGGTTCACTGCAGCCGCCACTTCCTGGAGCTATGACTGTGCACGTGTGTGTGTGTGTGTGTGTGTGTTTGTGTGTGTGTGTGTGTGTGTGTGTGTGTGTGTCTGTCTACAATCAGGACCTCGCTCTGTTGCCCAAGGTGGTCTCGAACTCCTCGCCTGAATCGATCGTCCTGCCTTGGCCTCCCAAACTTCGGGGAAAGGCATGGGCCACCATATTCGGCCCATACTGAGACTTTTTAATCATAGCAGATGACCAATTTTATTTATTGTATTATTATATTGCTTAAATTAAATAGAATCTGCATACTTAAATGTTTCAATGTAACTTCTTGATTTTGACACTAATACTGTGGTTATATAATCTAATAAAACATTAAATTTGTATATTTAATGTTTAAAAATTAAGTATTATACTCAGTCACATATAAAACATGGCTCCGTATGACTGCTAATCATCCCAAAATTCAATTCCATACCAAAAATGCAGGGATTTGCCTTCGCTAAGAACAGTCAAAATAACGTGGCTGGTTCTAGCAGCAACCTAAAAGGCAGCGATCATCGATGACAGCAGCATTTGATTAAGTGACTAACCTCTAAAACGGCCGACTCATAATGGAACAACTTTCACTTAGAGGTTTACATTCTGAATTTAAAAAGAAAAGAAAAGGCCACTCACTTTACAGACATACCTGTACTCATTACACACAAAAGATCCTATGGATAACATAAAAGAAACAGGCTGGGTGCAGTGGCTCATGCCTGTGCTCCCAGCGCTTTGGGAGGCCGAGATCAGCCTGACCAACATGTAGAAACTCTGTCTCTACTAAAAATACCAAATTAGACAGGAGTGGTGGCACATGCTTGTAATCCCAGCTACTCGGGAGGCTGAGGCCAGAGAATCACTTGAACCCGGGAGGTGGAGGTTGCGGTGAGCTGAGATCGCGCCATTGCACTCCAGCCTGGGCAACAAGAGCGAAACTCCGTTTAAAAAAAGGAAGACAGAAAAAAAAGAAACAAACTATAGTTTGGGGTTTTCAGCACCAATAACATAAATAAAGCAGGGTTGTAGAACAGAGTTTTGTAAAATTTTTGTAAATTGCAGACAAGGCAGAGAAGCCTGTAGGTGGTGGTCCAGCTCTCCAAACTCATAGTGAGCCATGTCAACGGAACATTCAAGGTGCCGAAACAGTCCCTATTCCTTGTGTACGAGTGCTTCATGTCGGCTCCTCCCAACTATTCATTACTAGGTAGTAGCTGTATTTCTTTACTGTAGCAAACTATGTCCAGCTGAAAATCTGTTGATACCAAGCTGGAAAAGACCAGTCTTCACCTGTGTGGTATTCTGTTCATGGTCTGCAGGCGAAGGCCACACATGTGAGCTTTCATCTTTGGAATCCATCTTCTCCCAGCTGGACAGCTCCACGTCTGGCACACCTAGAGCAGCACCAGGTGGAGGCCAGTCATCTGTCTACCACACATGGGTTCATGAAGGACAGAAAGCTCTGTCTGCAGTGTGCCTGAGAAAACACAGAAAAGGAACAAAGACTTTCAGTAGATAAATACATTTTAATAGATTACACTTTCAATCACAAAGAGTAAAAGAAAGCTTTGTCAAAAAGCAACACACCTGGGCAAAAAAACGTAAAAATGAAGAAATTATTTGTAATAACAATATAGGTCAGGTAGTGACTCAAGCCTGTAATCACAGCTCTTTGGGTGTTTTGGGGGAAGCAGGTTGTTTTCGTTTTCGAGATGGAGTCTCACTCTGTCACCAGGCTGGAGTACAGTGGCAAGATCTAGGCTCACTGCAACCTCTGCCTCCCAGGTTCAATCGATTATTCTGCCTCAGCCTTCCAAGCAGCTGGGACTACAGGCACGAGCAACCATGCCCAGCTAATTTTTTGTATTTTTGGTAGAGACGTGGTTTTACCACATTGGCCAGGCTGGTCTCAGACTCCTAAGCTCAAGTGATCTGCCTGCCTTGGCCTCCCAAAGTGCTGGGATCATAGGCATGAGCTATCACACTCACCCAATCCCAGCTCATTGGGAGGCAGAAATAAGAGGATCGCTTGAGGCCAGGAGTTTGAGACCAGTCTGGTCAACATGGTGAGACCCCATGTCTATTAAAAAAAAAAAAGAAGAAATTAAAAAAAATAACAACAGGCCAGGTACAGTGGCTCACACCTGTAATCCCAGGGCTTTGGGAGGCCGAGGCAGGTGGATCATGAGGTCAGGAGTTCAAGACCAGCCTGACCAACACGGTGAAACCTCGTCTCTACTAAAAATACAAAAAAAATTAGCCAAGTATGGTGGTGGGCACCTGTAATCCCAGCTACTTGGGAGACTGAGGCAGGGGAATCACTTGAACCGGGAGGTGGAGTTTGCAGTGAGCCAAGATCGAGCCACTACACTCCAACCTGGGGTGACAGAGTGAGACTCCATCTCAAAAAGTAATAATAATAGTAATGATATAATGTATTACATGCTTGCTATGTTCTAAACACTTATTGGGGTGTGTGTGTGTATATATATATTATAAAATTATATATTTTGCATGTACATTTGTGTATACATATATGTGTATGTTTGTATAATGAAATCCTCATTAAAAATACTGAAGGTGATCTTAGTTCTCATGAGGAGAATGAGTTTCTCAGATGCCAAATGCAGGCTCTTTCCTTGTGGACACTAACTTCCCATACCACCTTTACTCAGAATGAACAGCTAAATAATAAGTCTCAAGATGAGGGAAAAGTGGCAAGTGGAGGGAGCTACATTTTCTGTGTAAAAAATCTGGTGAATGCAAAAACATTTTTTTTTTTCTCACATGGTCAGTGCTGGGGTGATTAGCGGCTGAATCAAAAGCCTTACTAAACTTCAACATGCACGATATCTGCATGTTAAAGCCTTATTCCTTCCCAAAATAGGCTTCTTAAGGTAGTCAGTCTTTCCTTTTGATGATAAAATGTTGGCATTTTAAAAGTCCACTTGACATTTGCTGTGTTAACAGGGCAGCACCCACAACACCAGAATAAAGACCAAAGAAGAAAAAGAGAAGGTACACAAACTTCCAAAGTCTGTGCCCATCTCTGGAAAACAGAGGATGCCATGTCCCTCTTCTGAGCCATCCAGGTGCCTGGTCCTGCTTCGCCTCAATATTATCATTCTCATCCCCACCCTACAGCGCCCCCACCACACTCATTCACCCTGCATGCACCCTACTCTTCCAATCCCCATTTGGGGGGACTTGAAAGAATGCCACGTCCAACAGGTGAATGTAAAAAGAAAGGAGCACAAAGGAACTTCATGGAGAAATGGGAATATCCTGTATCTCGTATCTGAATTGGGGTAGTGATTACATAAGGAATATGTGTGTGAAAAGTCATCAACCTATTAAATTAAGATATGTGAATTTTATTACATTTAAATTATACCCTAATAAAGTTGATTTTTTTTAAAGCATACCTTCCTCATATACCAGTAGTATTTCAAAATATACACAAAGATATTCAGGGTGAGTTTCATATGCTGTGTAAATTATATCTCAATCAAGCCATTATTTAAAGAAACAAAAAGTATTAAGAAAGGAATAGGCTGGGCACAGTGGCTCACACCCGCAATCCCAGCACTTTGGGAGGCCAAGGAGGACGGATCACTTGAGGCCAGGAGTACAAGATCAGCCTGGGCTAAATGGTGAAATACCATCTCTACCAAAAATACAAAAATTAGCCAGGTGTGGTGGTGTGCACCTGTGGCCCCAGCTACTCGAGTAGCTGGGAGTCTGAGGTAAAAGGATCGCTTGAGCCTGGGAGGTGGAGGTTACAGTGAGCCGAGATGATCGCGCCACTGCACTCCAGCATGGGTGATAGAGTGAGACTCTGTCTCAGAAAAAAAAATGGAAGAAAGAAAGAGAGAGAGAGGAAAGAGAAAGAAAGAAAGAAAGAAAGCAAAGGAAGGAAGGAAGGAAGGAAGGAAAGAGAAAGTAAGTAAGTTAGTTGTTACCAATCATCTAAAGATCTATATGAAGAAAACTAAAAAACTGTATAAAGGACATAAAAGGCTCAGTAATTACAAAATCAGAGCCAGTCATGGTCATGGACAGCTGTGGTCTCAGCTGCTCAACAGACTGAGGCAGAGGATCCCTTGAGCTCAGGAATTCAAAGCCAGCTAGGGCAACACAGAGAGACCCTGCTTTAAAAAATAAATAAATAAATAAATAAATAAATAAATAAAATAAGTCAAAACATGTTCTGTGTAGGAATCTTTTTTTAAAGTTGTTTATTTTGAAATAACTTCAGACATAAAAGTTATCAAAATAGTACAAAGAATTTCTGTATATCTTCACTCAAATTCCCTGAATGTTAATATTTTGCCATGTTTACTTTATTATTCCCCCTTTTTTCTCTTTTTTTCACCTGAACCATTTGAGAGTAAGTTGCCAACACAATGCCCCTTTACTCCTAAATTCCAAAGTGCCTAATTCCTAAAAACAAAAAAGCTTTTCCTTTTTTTTTTTAGATGGAGTCACTCTGTCACCCAGGCTGGAGTGTAATGGTGTGATCTCGGCTCACGCAACCTCTACCTCCCAGGGTCAAGCAACTCTCCTGCCTCAGCCTACCAAGTAGCTGGGATTTTAGGCACTCATCACCACACCTGGCTAATTTTTTGCATTTTTAGTAGGGATGGGGTTTCACCATGTTGGCCAGGCTGGTCTTGAACTCCTGACCTCAGGTGATCCGTCTGCCTTGGCCTCCCAAAGTGCTGGGATTACAGGTGTGAGCCACTGCGCCCGGCCAAGAAGATTTTCTTATAACCACAGTACTATTATCAAAATGATGATGTTGACACTGAAACAGTACTATTACCTAATTCACAGAACTTATTCAAGTATTGTCAACTCTAATGAATGTCCTTGAAAGAATACAACATTCTTTCTCCTGGCCTGGAATGCAATCTGGTATTGCACAAAGCACGCTGAGTTGTCCTGCCCTTCAGCCTCCTTCAATCCCAAATGTTTCCCTGCTCTTTCTTGGTCTGTCTGCCATGACCTTGACATTTGTGAAATGCACAGGCCATTTATTTTTCAGAATGTTCCTCAATTTAAGTTTGTCTGATGTTTCTTCATGGTTAGATTCAGGATATGTATTTTTAGCAGGGACACCACAGAAGAGATGTTGTGTCCTTCCTATAGAGGAATTTGAGTTGTTTTATTTCTTTTAGCTTGGCTCGCTGACTGCACAAATGCTCAGGTGTAGTCTATGCTAGGCTCTGGTGTGCTGCGGGGATCGGCAGGTACAGCCCATGTCCTCACAAAATGCACACAGCTCAGAGGGCCTTTTTGTCTTTGTTTTCATTTTTAGAAAAGTATACTTTGTTTCTTTTATTTTAATTGGGTTTACATCTCTTTTAATAGGTAGTAAATGCAGTTGGCTCAAAATTCAAAAGGCACAAAAAGGTACACAGTGGATAATCTCCCTACCTGGAATCCCCTAGCCATTCCTCAGAAGCAACCTATATTATCAATTTATTGTATTTTCTTCCAAAAATTATTTTGTGTACATACATGCAAGCATATATATACTCTCTCCCTCTCCAACCACAGAGGCATACTATTGATTCCATACAAGGCAGCATTTCTTCTACATCTTGTTTGTCCCATGTATTATCCTACCTTGTATATTGTTTCATATCTATACAGACATTCCTCATTCTTTATTACAGCTGCATATTTTCAATCTTACATTTATAAACACTTAGGTTATTTCTAATATTTTGCTATTACATGCGACACTGTGATGAGAACTTTGGACATATCTTGTTTTACAGTGTATCTTGAATTTTATGTGTTAGTATCTCGCATTGTTTTGGAATGTCTGAGGGAAGATACTGGAGCAGTTAAAGTGATTATCATATGTAAAATGGAGATAATTTTCTTGTGAGGGTTAAATGATGTATGTGATAACTCTAGGCACAGGCTATGGTACATAGTAGGTGATGAAATATATCAATTTTCATATTTCACAGACAAGCTATTCAGAACTTCAGAATTTTCAAAAAATTTTATACTCTTTAAAAATCTAACAATTTGGCCAGGCAAGGTGGCTCACACCTGTAATTGAAGTATCTTGGGAGGCCAAGGTGGGTGGATCATTTGAGGTCAGGAGTTCAAGACCAGCCTGGGCAACATGGCAAAACCCCGTTTCTACTAAAAATACAAAAATTAGCCAGACATGATGGTATGCACCTATATTCCCAGCTACTCAGGAGGCTGAGGCAAGAGAATTGCTTGAACCCAAAAGACAGAGGTTGCAGAGAGCCCAGATTGTGTCACTGTACTCCAGCCTGGGCAACAGAGCAAGACCCTGTCTCAAAAAAAAAAGAAGAAAAGAAATCTAAAAATTTATTAATACATTCCCTGTACACAAGTATCTTTGATAGTAAGGCTTATCATATTGATTTTCCTTTATTAATTTTCTTTTTATCTGCACAATGTTTACATCCCTGTTGATCTTGATTTACAGGAGACAGTAGAAGAATCCCAGGCAGGAGCCATGTTATCGCTGTCCAGCTAGCAAGTGCTGACAGGCTCTGGTAACCAGGGATAGACTTTCACCCCTCACCTTCTTGCCTCTCCTACAGACCTGAGGGAACAGAGAGTCACAACTATACCTTGTCTGAAAAACAGTAGCTATCCTCTGTTTTTTTCCCCTTGTCCCAAAAGAGTTAGCGACTTCATTTCCAGGAAGAGAATGATATGGTTGTTCTATTTTCTAATAATTGACTTCATTCAACAAGTATTTATTAGTACTTCATATGTGCCAGGCACTGTTCTAGGTCCTTAAGAAACATGTTTATCAGAAAAGAAAGAAAGAAAGCAAGAAAGCAAGAAGGGAAAAGAGAGAGAGAGACAGAGAGAGAGGGAGGGAGGGAGGGAAAGAAAGAAAAGAAAGAAAGAAAGAGAGAGAGAGAGGGAGGGAGGGAGGGAATGAAGGCTTCCTGGCTTCTTGAAGCTTCTAGTCTAGTTGTTTTTTTCCTGAACAGTGTTGTATAGTGTTTAAAGTGTGAATTTTACAATCAGACAAGTCTGGGTTCTGAGCTCCCACATCTTCCACATACTTAGTTGGGGCATTAGTAAGCCAAACACTCTGATCCTCAGTATCCTCACTTAAAAATCCAAATTACCAGCTGGGCATGGTGGCTCACACCTGTAATCCGAGCACTTTGGGAGGCCAAGGTGGACAAATCACTTGAGGTCAGGAGTTTGAGACCAGCCTGGGCAACATGGTGAAACTCCATCTCTACTAAAAATATAAAAATCAGCCAGGCACGGTGGCATGTGCCTGTAATCCCAGCTGCTCAGGAGGCTGAGGCAGGAGAATCACCTGAACCTGGGAGGCAGATGTTGCAGCGACCTGAGATTGAGCCACTGCACTCCAGCCTGGGCAACAAGAGTGAGACTCTGTCTCAAAAAAAAAAAAAAAAAAAAAAAAAAATCCAAATTACCTGCCCTGCATGGTTGCTGCAAAAATTAACTACATGTTATGTTTTTCATCGCATCTATAAAGCACTTTCCCCTCATATTTTAACATTTCTGAAACAAAGATCTATTTTACAATCAATGGCATCTTACTGTTACCCAGGTGGCAGTCAGGACATAGTGTCACTGCCCACTCATGCATAATCTCACTTCGACTGAGTCATGTGCTCTGTTGACATACTGAGCCTAACTGCTACTTTAAATGTCTTCAAAAAGATTACACTATACGTTGGTATTAAAACCAAAAGACATGGAAACAGTAGCAGGGCATACATTTTATTAGAGAAGCAAATATCCACGGAGGCCTTACAGAACCTGAGTATAAGAGACAGCCTGTGTGGATGAAGCTGCTGATGTTATTATTGAGATTCACAGGAAAAAAATGGCCTGAGGCTGAGTGAGAAAACAGCAGGATTAAAACTTGCAGAACAGGTAATAGATGCTTAGAGGAGATTCCTGAAGAGGGTGGTGTGCCCTCCTTTAAGAAACGCCACATCACCAACGCTCTTGTTGGCACAGAGAATGCTAGTGTGTGGAAAACCACCCACATCAAGAACGCCGAGTCAAAAAAGATTCTGAAGAATCAGACTCTTGGAGAAATTTTAGGAATATCTTAGTCAATCTATTTCCCTTTATATTTTCACTCTTATGTATGCAAAAGAGTGATATGATAAAAATCAATGTCTAAACAAACCTAGAAGAGCTTTTTCAATAAGTATATAATTAAAACACTAAATGACAAAAAGCACTTGTGTCAGAGTATAGTTGGGAAGATGTTTTTTCTTTCTTACTAATATGTAAAATCACTGTGTATCTTAACATCAACATCTTAGACTCAATAAAACATGGCAGTATTTGTGGTCACATAACGATGAACAATCAGGAAAGAGTAGCGATTTGTTTCATGCTTGGTGAACATCAAACACATTTTTTAGTACCTGGCAAGCACTGGGGAGAAAAAGGTGGGCAAAAAACTCTTTTCCCAGAGAACTCACAATCTAGTTGGAGAGATGACAGCCCACTTTGCAGCTCACCCCATGGCGACACTTGCAGGGTGAGAGTGACAGTGATGGAGAGTGAGGGGAAGTAGGAAGGAAAAATAAACCTCTACTTTTCCAGCTAGTTCAGCATAAGGCTGGGCAGGCACCAGACAATAGAGTATCCTAGTGTGCCAGCCTCTGTCATCACCTGCCCTCCTAAGAGTCCTGAGTTCCCATTGTGCCGTTCACCCCAGAACCCTGCCGGCTTACCATCCACCAGCCTTGCTCCCAACATCACTAAGCCCTTCTCAGATAAAGCCGACATCCAGAACTCCCCAGGACTTAGGACTCAGGAACTCCTGTCTTCATCACCTGCACACAAAGGTGAAGAAAGAGGCCCTGGATTCGCCTTTAAAGGTAGATGAGTACCTGGAATCCCAGGCTGAACTACAAATGCGATTTCACTGAAAATGTTGTGACACACAGTGGTTAAGTTCTACAGGACTATTGGTACATTATTAACCTCAAACACATTAAGAAGCAACAAAGGTTTCTATACTGGCCTTGCACCTTAAATGCCAGACACGTCATTATTGATAAGGAAAGAAGTGTACCGCATTCCAGACAATGCACTTACAAATAAACTTTTCCGGCTCATTATGAACTAACTAGCACAAACTGTGGGCTCACTCCGTGAAATCCAACTCTAGACATGCCACAGAAAGATGTTATATGGAGATTGATGAGCATGCAAGATGAACATAAAAACTGTGAGGGCAAAAATGGAGGAAGATGAGTGCTAATCTGGGGAGGGAGTTGTGGATGGGCCCAGGAAGCAGCCCAGGCCGATGGGGACCAGGCACCACAGAAGAGGTCGGGGGGGCAGGAGGGGAGGCAGAATTTTTCCGTTGTTCTCTCTCTGATATTACCCTGAGCTCCCACCACCCACCCTGAAGCCCTACCCCCTCACTATCCACCAGCCTCATTCCCAACATCACTAAGCCCTTCTCAGCTAAAGCCAACATCCAGAACCCCCCAGGACGTAGGACTCAGGAGCCCAGATTAGCATCCTGCTGGGGTAAAATGTGGCAAAAATTAAGCAATGTCTGCTGATGCACCCATCAACACTGCAATATAGAAACATAGCATAAGTGCAAAAAATCAAATGATAACAATAAAAATTAACACAGCAGCCAGCCCTGTGCTGCCTGGCAGTGGGAAAACCTCAAGGCAGCACAAAGGCTGGGTAGGGTGTAGACAGCAGGTGCCAGGAGGCTGGCAAGGGGCTGGGCATTCTCCTGCCCACAACTCCCCTGCTGCAAAGCTAGGAAAAACATATGTTCAGACAGGAAGCATCCTCTAGGGAAAAAGGAGTGGCTGGGCCCAGAGATTCTGGCCTGATATACAAGCAACTGCTCATTTGTTAAAAATTGAATATTTCATCTTTCTTTCTATGAATATGCACTAGCTATATGGTGATTTTTGCTGACCCAAGCATAAAAAGAGCATTCTTCAGGAATATTTATATAGCAATTAGTCTCCATTTAAAGAAATGATACTTGGGCTTGGTTTAACTGAGTTACCATAAGTACTACAGGTCTTGGGCTGGATTTGCACATATTTGTATTAGTGTCATCTTTGGAATCAGATAGCGGAGCTTCAAAGCTCGGATTTGCCACTTACACTTTTGGCAATTTGCTTAATCTCTCTGAGCTCCACTTTCTTCATATATAAGGATAAATAACTAAGAATGTTAGGTATTTAACAAATAGGAAAGCTGGGAGCATTGGCTCACACCTGTAATCCCAGCACTTTTGGAGGCTGAAGTGGGTGGATAACTTGAGGTCAAGAGTTCAAGACCAGCCTGGCCAACATGGTGAAATCCCATCTCTACTAAAAACGCAAATAAAATTAGCCAGGCATGGTGGCAGATGCCTGTAATCCCAGCAAGGAGGCTGAGACACAAGTATCGCTTGAACTCGGGAGGTGGAGGCTGCAAGAAGCTGAGATTGCGCCACTACTCCAGTCTGGGTGACAGAGTGAGACTCTGTCTCAAGAAAAAAAAAAAAATAGAAAACAACAGTGAATTGTGCATAAGACAAAACACCTGTATGACAAGAAACAGAAAACACACCCTTCTAAACTCATACCTAAGATTAGATTCCACTTGGTAACTGAAAAAACAAGTGATTTCACTCTGTGTACAGAGAAAACATATCTTCTTTAAGATACTGAGCTATAAAAAGGGGGAAAGAAAGATAATAGGAAATCAAATTCTATGGCATAGAATAACAGAAGGAATTTCAGAATTAGAAGAGAAGTTCCAGGCCCACAGTTCTGAAATATGTTCAGAGGACAGGGCCTCTGAAGACGCACCATGAAATATTAATAGCTGATGTGTATAGCATTTGTTATGAACCAGGCACATTCCCTAGGAAGGAAGGGAATTCTGGCACATGCTTCAACAGGGGGGAGTCTTGAGAACATTACACTAACCTAATAACATAACATAACACTAACATTAAATGAAACATATTGTTTCATTTAATCCTCACAATAACCTATGAAGTAGGTACATTATAACTCTACTTTAGAGGTGATGGATGGAGACAGAGAGTGGCAAAGTGACTTGCCCAGGGTAACAGAGCTAGGAAGCAGTGGAGCTGCAATGCAACCTGGGCATGAGGCTGCCTAGCCCACATACTCAGCCACAATTCTACGCTGCTTCTCATCCCACAAAGTAAGAACACTGGACCTGCATGATGATTCTAATATAAATGACTCCACTAATGAGCCACATTACAGTCACATGCAACCTCACTTTACTTTTCTTTTTCTTTTTTTTTTTTTGAGATCGAGTTTTGCTCTTGTTGCCCAGGTTGGAATGCAGTGGCACGATCTTGGCTCACTACAACCTCCACCTTCTGGGTTCAAGTGATTCTCCTACCTCAGCCTCCTGAGTAGCTGGGATTACAGCTGCCCACCACCACGCTCAGCTAATTTTTTGTATTTTTAGTAAGATGGGGTTTCACCATGTTGGCCAGGCTGGCTCGAACTCCTGACCTCAGATGATCCACCCACCTTGGCCTCCCAAAGTGCTGGGATTACATGCATGAATCACTGCACCTGGCTCACTTTATTATAAAAAATTAAAATTTAAAAAAAACTGTTAAATGAAGGAAGATTAGGTATTCCTAAGTTTTCCACCAACTTTTTTGCCATTTGTTCACTTGTCACATCCTAATGCTGGCTAAAATGATTGGCAGCAACAAAGAGTTAACAAAATTTTGTGAGACTGAAAATTCAAAACTAAATTCTGTCCTTGCTTTCTATGAAATGAAAGACACCTCTGTCCAGCTCTAGAACACTAGTGTTTTAGGGAGGACGGTTTGAGGACAGATCAGCTAGAGCAACTCCCATTTTATAGAATCACGTCAGGTCCACGGCAAGCAAAAGGCAACACCAGAATCAGAGGCTGAGACTTCCAACACTCTTACCCCTAGGTCACACTGTGGCCACAGGACCGATGATGGAAAGGATTTAGGGGAGTCTTCAACAAGAGATTCCTGATTCTGTGTAACACTGTTTATCTTAGCTTTGTCTTTATTTCTTCAAGCTTGTGGCCCTTGACTGTCCGCTTAGAGAAACAGTCTTGTACCCTGTAGCCCAAGTCAAGGAAAAGTGCTTTACCAGCCATCACAATAGTCCGGCAAAGTCAGCAACCCCTGCTTAAGAGCTAATGAGATTCGAGACGGCAGTGATCTGGACATAAAGCTCGTGCAAGGCCTTTGAAGGGTGGTCCTTTGGCAAGAAACAAGCCCTCCCTCCTTGTTATAAAAATGTTTTTCACTTTTTTTAGGGCCTTTCTCTCTTTGTTCCCTTATTTCTATTTTCTCTTTCTTTTTGTCTAAAAGTTCTAGGATACAAATTAGCTCATTACAAAATACCCACTTTGAAAATTTTAGAGTAATCCTATGAGATTACAAAATCTCCGAATAACAACTATACATCAAAGAAAAGCCTGATGCAGAGCAATGAAGGAGAAAAGCAGTGTCACAGGAAAGCCCAAATTAGCAACCTGCTGGGGCAAAAAGTGACAAAAATTAAGCAATGTCTCTTACAGTTCTATGCAAATGTGTAAGCTCTGTGAACCAAAACCAGTGAATTCAGTTAAGCTAGTTGGCAATGAATGGGGACCTGCATAGCCGAGCTAAGGAAACCAATGAGGTAAGAGGCCTTCCCAGCAAGAGCTGGTACAAGACAAAAGACGACTTGGATATGGATTAAATTCCAAACGCAGAGTTTAATTTATCTGATGACATTTTGAATGTATATTCCCTTTAAAACTATGTTACACAGCATGTTTTGATTCCCAGAATAATGGAAAAGCATATTTACTCATAATTAAGTTGAAATAAAATAAAAATTTAAGCAACCATCTGTTACAATGTCGGTGATTTTAAAAAGTAAGGAAACAAAACTAAATGCGTTTAGACAAACCAGTTACCTTTTTGTGAAATAAGCTGAGAGTACCTTTTCAGCTCTATAATTGAGATAAAATGACTTTTTAAAAAATCATGGTACTTGAAGAAGCAAAAGACTAAACAGTGTAAGATAAAAACATCAGTGAAGACTTATGTAGATATAAAGATGAGACTTGTATCCAGAAGACTCGCATCCAAAATTCTAAACATTTTAGAGCCAGGTGGGACAAGAATTCACTATGTTTGATTTGACTTTGAACTACAACATTTTTTTGCCTTGAGCCCAGTGCAAGGCATTCCCGCATCCTGCATTCCCAGTGTGCTCAGCGGTGCAGAGTAGAGGGGCCAGGAGCCCGCTGGAGCCACCCAGCCTGGCTTCCAGCCCTGCCTCCAGCTCACCAGCAGCTGACCTGGTACAAATTGCCCAACCTCTCGGTGGCTCAACTCTATCACCTGTAATATGGAGACAGGAACAGTGTCTCGCTCATAAAGGTGTAAACAGGGCTAAATGATAAATTATTTGCAAAGTGCTCAGAACAGAGGCTACACCCTAGTAAGCGTGCACACACACACACACGCACACACACATATATGTTAAATGAAAGAAATAATGACCAGGGTCATTTCAGAGACACAAATTTTAAATAGTAGAGCAAGCAGAAACTAACTAGGGGAAGGAAGAGAATACAAAAGTGAAGAGAAGAGAGGAAAGCAATAGAAAAACAGAAGGAAAAGAGTGTATTCCAGAAGAGAGCAATAACATTTAGAGGAAATGACATGAGAGGACAAGAGGAATAAATGGAATGAGAGTGGAGAAAAGTCTAAGAAAGAAATAATTGGATAAACAGAATAGGTAGTGGGTGAGGGGGAGGGAGAGAAAGAAAAACGTAAGAAAAGAGAAAATAGGAATCAGATTGTTCTCAGCTAACCAGATAGGAATTAGAAGTGAAAGTGAAACTTTCACTTAAAAAAGATCATTCCCATGAGAAAGATCTCCTGAGTTGAAATCCACTCCACAGTTACATCTGAGGACAAGAATATGGGGACTCTTGTTGGGCACCCACCATTCTCTGATGCCTGAATACATGAACAGCACCTCGATAAAGTGCCCAATATGCTGCTCTTAAAAATGCCAACAGTGCCCATCCATCCACTGGGGAATGGGTCAACAAAATGTGGCCTGTACATACAGTGGAATGTTATTTAGCCTTAAAAAGGAAGGGAATTCTGGCACATGCTTCAACAGGCAGGAACCTTAAGCGCAAAGTGAGATAAGCCAGACACAAAAGGACAAGTATTGTATGGCTCCACTTATATGAGGTCCTAGAATAGGCAATTCCAGAGACAGAACATAGCACTGTCTGTTACCAGGGACTGGGCAGGGGAACAGTCCCTACTGTTTAATGGGGATGGAGTTTCCTTGGAGTAAAAGATTTCGGAAAATGGATGATGATGATGAGTGCTCAACAATGTGAATGTACTTAATGCTGCTAAATTTTACACCGAGGCCGGGCATAGTGGCTCACGCCTATAATCCCAGCACTTTGGAAGGCGGAGGCGGGTGGATCACCTGAGGTCAAGAGTTTGAGACCGGCCTCACCAACACAGTGAAACCCATCTCTACTAAAAATACAAAAATTAGCCGGGCATGGTGGCAGGCGACTATAGTCCCAGCTACTTGGGACGCTGAGGCAGGAGAAGTGCTTGAACCCAGGAGGAAGAGGCTGCAGTGAGCTGAGACTGTGCCATTGCACTCCAGCCTGGGCAAAAGGAGCACTGCTCCATCTCAAAAAAAAAAAAAAAAAAATTTACAGCTATAAATGGTTAAATGGTAAATTTTACTTTATGTGTATCTTTTACTGCTATAGAACATTAAAATAAAAACTGCTGGAGATGGCCCTGGTAGAAATCACCACCCCAACCCACCATAGTGAGAATGGGACCTCACTGGCCCCTTTCCATCACGATAATGAATAAACCCTTGCCACCCCAGGGCCTCTACTGCTGACATTCAAGGCAAACCCTGCCTCCCACTGGCCCTTCCTCTGCCCAGCCGCACTGACACCATTCCCTTCCTGCCACCACTGCAGTCTCTCCAAGCTCAGGTTAGCAGAGATGGTTTCCAACCCACCCCTTTCTGGAATTGCTGAGAGCCAATCACAGCTCCTGGAGCAGGGTGGCTACACCAAGTCCCTTCCAAGGTGCCCAGCACACAGGAGGTGAACAATCAATAGCAGTGACTGCTGTTATTGCCAATGTGCTATCAAACCCGCCTCACTCTCCCACTCCTAAGCTGGTGTATTTAGTTGTACTACAGGTAGGGTCATGGGGAGAAGGCAATGATATTTGGTCTCCTATAGTACCTCATCCACACATGGTACCTCTAAGGTTTCTCAGGGTGAAGAGAAGCAGAGCAACTAGAGGGTTACAAGGAAGGTCCTGTCCCGTTCACTGGTGGGTCCCTTCCTGTTAAAGGCCTGATCAGCACAGGCCATCCTGTGGGCCTATTCCAGCTGCTTCTCTTTTTCCACACCTCCTGGTTTCCTAAGCCATAAACTCCGAGGCTCTCATTCTAGGTTTATTTCTTGGATCTCTGACCCCTGATCCACCTTGGGTGTTACTCCGTGCTTTTTATACAAGATTTGTGAAACTCCCTACCCTACTGGCCAACTAGAACCCACCATCATTAAGCACAGGCTGTCGCTCTGGCACTGCGCCCCCAAGCACGGCCAAGGGGAAGAGAGTGGGTACAGTTCCCATCACAGGGATAGGACGTGAGGACAGCCAGCACAAACTGAGTGCTTACCACGTGCTAGACCCTGGTCTAAGAGCTAACATTCATCAGTTCAGTCCATTTAATGCATACAACAATTGAATGAAGTTGTTTAAAACTTATGTTCAGGAAAGAAATGACAGTACAGAACAATAAAATAGTGCTCTACTCCCAGCAGCTGCTGACAACCACATGACTGAGAGGTGTCACAGTAAATCTCAGAGCTACAAAATCAGACCAAGAAGAATGAAAATAAAGAACTTCTATTATGTTCATTCCAAGTGAATGAACATAATAGAAAGAGATTTTCCATTTAACTGATTTCTGGAACAAATAATTTTAGAACTCAGAAGAAAAGAAAAAATAATGGACTTAGTTCTAAATGGTGAATAGAAACTGGCAGCAGAACTAGTGATGAACAAATAACAAAATAATACAAATTCCAGCACAAATTCCCCATATGAGACGGGGAAGCCCAAATCCTCCATCACGTGTTTCTCAAATTTTAAAATATTAACAGCAAACCATGAGCACTCCTTAGAAAAAATAGAAATGAGTAGTTATGAAAAACACAACTCCCTTCACCTTGCCTAGCAAGGTTCGTTCCAAGAGCCCTCCCACGTGCTGTCTCACCTGCCCCTCACCCCCACCGTGTGACGGAGCCAAGGTGGTCTTCTTCTCTACATCTTAGGGAGGAGGAAGACAGGGGATGTCAGCTGCCCATTCCACTGTCCAGGGTCTGGCCAGCCTGAGTCCCTCCAGCAAACAGAGCACAGTGCCCCTCTTATTGCACCACTCTGACCCCAACTAAAGAGCTACTGAAACCTAGAAACTGAGCAGAGTAACATGACTAAAATATATATTTTTTAATTCCACTAGGAAGTAAACTAAACACACCTTTAGTTACGGGAAATATGCCTAAGGAACCGAAGTAAAGAAGCAGGGAAGCTGGGCACGGTGGCTCATGCCCATAATCCCAGCACTTTGGGAGCATGAGGAGGGCAGATGGCTTGAGCCCAGGAGTTCAAAACCAGCCTGGACAACATGGGGAAACCCCATTTCTACAAAAAAATACAAAAAACTAGGCAGGCATGGTGGTGTGCACTTGTGGTCCCAGCTAAGTCAGGAGGCTGAAGTGCAAGGTTGAGGTTGCAGTGAGTGCAGTGAAATTGCACCACTGCACTCTAGCCTGGGTGACAGAGCAAGAGACCCTGTCTTTAAAAACAAAGGGCAGGGGGGTGGTGCAGACCGGGCACGGTGGCTCACACCTGTAATCCCAGCACTTTGGGAGGCCAAGGCAGGTGGATCATCTGAGGTTGGGAGTTCAAGACCAGCCTGACCAACATGGTGAAACCCTGTCTCTACTAAAAATATAAAATTAGCTGGGCATGGTGGCGCATGCCTGTAATCTCAGCTATTCGGGAGGCTGAGGCAGGAGAATCACTTGAACCCAGGAGGTGGAGGTTGCAGTGAGCCGAGATCACACCATTGCACTCCACCCTGGGCAACAAGAGAGAAATTCTGTCTCAAAAAAATAAATAAATAAATAAGGCCAGGAGCAGTGGCTCAGGCGGGTAATCCCAGCACTTCGGGAGGTTGAGGCAGGCAGATCACCTGAGGTCAGGAGTTCAACACCAGCCTGACTGACATGGAGAAATCCTGTCTCTACTAAAAATACAAAAATTAGCCAGGTGTTATGGTACATGCCTGTAGTCTCAGCTACTCAGGAGGCTGAGGCAGGAGAATTGCTTGAACCCAGGAGGCAGAGGTTGCAGTGAGCCGTGATTATGCCATTGCACTTCAGCCTGGGCAACAAGAGCAAAACTCCATCTAAAAAAAGAAAGAAAAAAAGAAAACAGGGAAACCAGGTTTTCATAACGGATTTCAAAAATTTTTTAAAAAAGAAAAGCCAATAAGCCTTTGATTAGGTTCCAAATAAAACTGTTTCACTTTTCAGTTAAGCCATTATGGATGTGAGATATTTCTACATACACAGAGAAGTCTGAAGGTAAAGATGAAAGAAACGAGGCTGTGATGATGCTGGGGCACTCCAGGCGTGTCTAGGGGGCCACTCACATTGACCAGCTGTTCCAAATGTGGACCGTGAGGCATGCGATGGAGCTCTGGAAGCTCCAAGGTGCAGGAGGACTCCTCCAGATGATGTGAGTTTATGCCATTGAGGAAATACTCCAGAAAAGCCTTCAGAGACTGGATGAGCAATGGCAGGTACATTTCAGAGAAAGTCGTGCTTCTGGTATTATGAGACAGAGCTATCTGTTACAATCTAAAACCTAGTGGGTAGCATGTCCTAAAGAAATTTTCCTGACTTGTCTCTGGTTGGCATCAAGTAAGATACTGTATAACCAGAAGAGAACTGAACTAAGGTTTCGAGGCTTCAAAACAAACCAACCGGGTGAGAAAACACAGGATGACAGAAACAAGCCCAGCAGTGGAGCCCGTGGGCAGGTATGAGACGGTGACCTCCGCCTGCTTCTCCCTCTCCATGAGGTGTCCCTTTGCCCTGCCACTTCCCATGCAGAAATCTTCACACCAGGCAATAATGCCTCCTACTTTCCTTGTGGACAAAGGGCTGCAGAGACTATCAGCTCAAGGTTTCCCGTCGGGTTGTAGCACACCTTTCTTCCTGCCCCAAAGAGGCATGCAAGCAAATCTTTCTTCATTCCCACCCAAGAAATGTGGACTTTTTCCTAATTCAGTTAAGAACTTTCCATGTACCAAAAAAACAAAGACTGATCCTCCCATCCCATCTCAGAGTTTGTTAGTCAGGGTGCCAGCAGGTGCTTCAAAGGGGCTCCTGCCATTCACTCAGACAGAAGAAACACGAGGCTGAGACACTTGCTGGGGGTCCTAGTCCAACAATCCTACATGAAAATCCTTGTGAGTTCAAAAGGAACCAACATTCAGTGTGAGTTCTAAAGAACGATAAACCTTGATGTTTGCCTTTTTCTTTTTATAAAGAATAGCAGCTGGTTGGCTGGTAAATGTGAAGGCAATTTCACAGAGAAATCTGCCAGGGGTCCTCTATTATACCCTCATGAGATAGTAAGTGGGAACCTCAAAGCACCAGCGTGCATCACGTGCCTGCAAAAAAGGCTACAAATCCTAAGTGTCTGACCTGAGAGGAGCTCTCAGAGGAAATGCCTCTAGCTTGAGGAGCAGAACTCCACTGACACCCGGAAGCTCCCGTGCCCTCTCCCCAGGGTACCCACCCATCCTCCCCAGGATCCACTTAGCCTCTGGTGGGCTGCAGAGGGCAAGCAGTGCAGGCCAGGGCTCACCCGAGGCTGCTTTGCAGTCTTTCTGACTGCAATACTGTCAGTCGGCTCCAGGGTGTGACCGTCCAGGGTTGCAAGGAAGACATCCTAGAGCTCCTCTTCCTTGGTGGGTCTTCCACTCCAGTTTCTGTCTCCCAGCCACTTGAAACTACCAAAAACTCTGTTCTTCTATCCTGCTGTGTTTTGACTTCTTTTTTTGACCACCACAGCCTCGTAAGCAGGGCCCTCAAGGAGAAACCAGTGCTGAGGCTCCCATCCCCATCCCTTCCCCACCTCGGATTCCACCCCTCCTGTGCTGACTGCCTTCCCAGCCCTTCACACCCCATCCTTTACCTCCTCTGCCCCGGGAGATTGCCTGGAACTCTGCAGGCTTCTCTGCCTCTCAGCAGCCCCTTCCAACCTTCAATTCCTTAGGCACATGTCCCCTAGCTAAAACTGTGTTAATTTTACTTCCTAGTGGAATTTAGTTCCCAGGGAAATGTAAATTAAAGCCACGATGAGATGCCACTTCACGCATACTAGGCTGGCTTGAATCAATAAGTCAGATAAGTGTGGCCAGGATGTGCTGAGATCAGAGCCCTCAGAGGCTGCTGGTGGGAATGTAAAGGGTGCAACCACTTTGGAAAACGACCTGGCAGTTCCTGGAACAATTAAACATCATAGAGTTACCGTATAACCAAGAAATTCCAATGCTAGATACGGACCCTAGAGCAAGGAAAACACGTATCCACACAAACACTTAAACACAAAGTTTATAGTAGTGTTATTAATCATAGCCAAAATGCGGAAACGGCCCAAATGCACATTAATGCAGGGCTGTCCGACCCCCGGACCGCACACAGGTACCAGTCCTGCGGCCTGTTAGGACAACAGCAGCATTGGATTCTCACAGGAGCAGGAACCCTGTTATGAACTGCGCATGTGAGGGATCAAGGTGCTCACTCCTTTCGAGAATCTAACCAATGCCTGATGACCTGAGGCATTAGAGTCTCAGCTTCATCCAAAAACCATCCCCAGCCCCTTATCCATGGAAAAACTGTCTCCCACAAAACAAGTCCCCAGTTGGGGACTGCTGCATTAATAAACAAAATGTGGTATATCCATACAATGGAATATTTATTATTTAACCACAATAAAAGAACAAAGTATTGATCCATACTCCAACATAACTGAACTTCAAAACATTATGCTAAGTGAAAGAAGCCAGTCATAAAAGACCACATGTTACATTTTTAAAGTCCAAAAGAGGAAAATCTATAGACTCGAAGATTAGTGATGTCTTAGGGTCAGGAGAGGAGGGGAAGATGGAGAGATACCTAAAGGGTATGATGTTTCTTTTTTTCAGAACGGAGTTTCACTCTTGTTGCCCAGGCTGGAGTGCAATGGTGCCATCTCGGCTCACTGCAACCTCCGCCTCCTGGGTTCAAGTGATTCTCCTGCCTCAGCCTCCCAAGCAGCTGGGATTACAGACATGGACCACTACGCCCATCTAGTTTTGTATTTTTAGTGGAGATGGGGTTTCACCATGTTGGTCAGGCTGGTCTCAAACTACTGACCTCAGGAGATCCACCTGCCTGGGCCTCCCAAAGTGCCGGGATTACAGGCGTGAGCCACTGTGCCCGGACTGTGATGTTTCTTTTTGAGGTATGAAAATGTTTCAGAATTGTTTGTGATGATGGTTGTACATATCTGTAAGTATGCTAAAAACCAGTGAATCGGGGAAAAATTCTGACATTACAGAACTATTTGAAATAAAAAGTAAAAGTTACTCTCTCCCACCCCAACCCATTCCCTAGATATTGCCACTGCTGATGTTTTAGTGTCTGTCTTTCCACTGTTCTATCACATATAAACACAACACACATAAACTAGCTGCCTTTATACATACAAGTACTCATACAGAAATGTAACCATACTTTTTTTCCATTATCTTATATGTAGCAATATACTTTAACTTAACAATAAGTTGTGGACACCTTTTCAGACACTGAAAGGATCTGCAGTAATTTCATTGCTTTCAATGTGATAGATGTGCCAATCATTTATTTAAATATTCCCTTGATGGGCCAGCTGTGGTGGCTTATGCCTGCAATCTCAGCACTTTGGGAGGCTGAGGTGGGTGGATCACTGGATGTCAGGAGTTCAAGACCAGCCTGGTCAACATGGCAAAACCCCATCTCTACCAAAAATACAAAAATTAGCTGGGCGTGGTGGTGGGCACCTGTAATCCCAGCTATTCGGGAGGCTGAGACAGGAGAATTGCTTGAACCTGGGAGACAGAGGTTGCAGTGAGCCAAGATTGCACCACTGCACTCCAGCCTAGGCAACAAGAGCAAAATTCTGTCTCAAAAAATATATAATAAATAAATATTGCCCTGAGAGAAATTTTATTTTTTATCCTCATTAAAAAAATTATAAAATATGGCCAGGTGCGGTGGCTCACAGCTACAATTCCAACACTTTGGGAGGCTGAGGTTGGTGAATCACTTGAATTCAGGAGTTCAAAACCAGATTGAGCAAGATAATGAAACCCCATCTCTACAAAAAATATAAAAGTTTAGCTGGGTGTGGTGGCATGTGCCTGTGAAAAATACAAAAGTTTAGCTGGGTGTGGTGGCATGTGCCTGTGATTCTAGCTACTCTGGAGGCTGAGGAGGGAGGATTGCTTGAGCCTGGGAGGTCAAGGTTGCAGTGAGCTGTGATGGTGCCACTGCACTTAGCCTAAGCAACAGAGCAAAACACTGTCTCAAAAAAATGTGTGTGTGTGTGTGTGTACACATATATATCTAAGAAGGCTTGACTGCATCTGCACTTTGATTTATGTCTCCCTGTTGCTTGTTTGCACATCACCCTATACCTTTCCTTCATAGAAGTTTTTGTAAATGTAATTACAGTCAGCCCTTGTTTCCATGAGTTCCAAATCCACAGATTCAACCAACCACAGATGAAAAATACAGTATTTTCTTATTTCCACCAGATGTAGAACCTGGTGGGCTGGCTGCATTTAACTATATATATATAGATATGTATTTAATTATTTATGATATAGAAAGATACCTATACATTCACACATAAAGAAATGTCTTAGGAAAGAGTCACCAAAATGTTAACCATGGTTACCTCTGAAAAGTTAAATTTGAGTAACTTTACAACTTTTTAACTTTTGATGTTTTCTGAATACTTTTCAATAGTATTCAAGCTGTATTTTTTTAATAATCAAAAAGCTATTTTTAGCCAGAAGAGGTGGCTCATGCCTATAATCCCAGAACTTTGGGAGGCTGAGGTGGGAGGATCACTTGAGCTCAGGAGTTCGAGATCAGCCTGGGCAACACAGCAAGACCACCACCCCCATCTCTACAAGAAATAAAACATTAGCTGAGCATGGTGGTACACACCTGGCAGTCCCAGCTGTCTGGGATTCTCCCACTCAGGAGGCTGGGGTGGGAGAATCACTTGCCTCGGAGGCAGAAGTTGCAGTGAGCTGAGATCACACTACTGCACTCCAGCCAGGGCAACAAGCAAGATCTTGTCTCAAAATAAAAGTCTTTAACAATTTTTTTTCCTTTGAGACAGTGTCTCACTCTGTCACCCAGGCTGGAGTGGAGTAGTTCGATCTCAGCTCACTGCAACCTCTGCCCCGCAGGTTCAAGTGATTCTCCTGCCTCAGTCTCCTGAGTAGCTGGGATTACAGGTGCTCACCACCTCACCTGGCTAATTTTTTGTATTTTTAGTAGAGTCAAAGTTTCACCATGTTGGCCAGACTGGTCTCAAACTTCTGACTTCAGGTGATCCACCCACCTCTGCCTCCCAAAGGGCTAGGATTACAACAAGGGTGAGGCACTGCACCTGGTCTGAAAATATATTTTTATTTTGACAAAATATTACGTTGTAATTGTTCATTCCTAGCGAGCTAATCTTTCTAGAGTTCGCTTAGTGTATATAGGGGAGGAGAAGGTTTCAGATGGAATAGACTAATTCACTCCTCTGAGTGAAACTGAAGAGACCTTCGTTCCCACTTCCTGAGTATGGCACTAGACTAAACTATGAGAAGAACATACTCCTCAAGGTAGCCTAGAGGAAATCAACATAAACATTGTTACTGAATTAGCTTCTGAAGCTCGTCATTATGTGACCCTCCTGTGACCGCTTTCCTCCCATTGACTCTCTGCCATACCCACAAACCCTATATGGGTGCTGCTGGGTGTCCCTTTAAATTCAGAACCACTGATCTCAAAGGAGCACTGAACATTGGCTCCCACGCCTATTCTGCCTTGGAATTAACTTTGGATTCTCATCTCCAAAAACGACTACTCCTTTCCCTCCCTGTTTCTCTTAGGCTTCCCCTCCACTATCCCAACTCCAGCTGATGCCTCAGGCTTCCCCGGGAAAAGAGAGCAGCTCAGGCAGGTATTCTCTTAGCTCCCACACCAGCACCCCGCCCTCACTGCACTTGCTGCTCCTCCTGGGACAATGGTGGTGGCCCTTCCACCTGGGCAGCTGGTGCCAGGACTTCTGGGACCCTCCAGGCCTTCTCTGCGCACCAGTTAGCATGTGCTAGAATCTCCTATCTTTATTAAAATAAAAAAGTGTGCACTTTTCTAGACTCTTATTTCAAATAAATCTTTACATTAAACAAAACCTTCCCTTGAGCCCGAGTTCCCACCCACCTACCTGCCACCCTTCTGCTCTTCCCTGCATGCACTGAGACTCTGCAGTGCGGCCTGCAGTCTAGCCCCATGGCCTCACCTGCTCCCCACATCAGCCTCGGCCCACCCCACTCAGGCTTCTATCCCCACCACTCCCTGAGACAGCACGTTCTAGAGTGTCAACTGCAAAATCCAGGGTTCCCCCACAGCTCTCACCCTCCCTGACCTCACATGGCACTCACACCCTCTGCAAATCTCTTCCTTTCAGTTCCTGATACTACGCCTTCCTGATTTTTCTCCCATCTCCCTGGCAACGCCTCTGCAACCTCCTCTGGTGGCTGGACCTCCACAGGTTGTGCCGCTGGGCTCCCTTGGGTCCTCCTTTTTGTTTTTGGCTTCATACTCTCCTTCCGCTCATCCAGCCTTTAGGGTGGCAACAGCTGTCTGCTCTGCGGGGACGCTTTCTCCGCCACTGTCCACCACTTACCTCCTTCTCAACCTCTAGATCTCAGGGTCAATGCTACCCCCTCAGTAGGCTTTTTTGATCATCCTTTCTCATGGGATTCTGCTGTAATGCTCTGCAAAGCATTAACCATCAGTTAGGCAAATTCAGGATGTGTGTACTACCTGTCCTCCCACTGGAAGGCAGCTGCAGGAGCATCACCTCACTGGAGCTGATGAGGGAGTGTCCCCAGCACCTGAAGCCATAACTGGCCCAGGAGGTCTCCTGGAACGAATGTAGTGCAGTCTTCTGCTTAGGAGGCAATTTGTTACTTCCCAAAAACCCTCTTAGGATGAACTCTTATAAACAAAAAAAAAGCATTGCCATTAAATATAATGGTATTTAACTGCTTCCACTGCTAAGAAAGTGTGTGTGTGTTAAAACATGTGTGTGTGTGTGTGTGTGTGTGTGTGTATATAAATGTTTATAATCGAATTTTTTTTTGAGATGGAGTCTCACTTTATCACCAGGCTGGAGTGCAGTGGCATGATCTCAGCTCACTGCAACCTCCACCTCCTGGGTTCAAGCGATTCTCCTGCCTCAGCCTCCCAAATAGCTGTGACTACAGGCGCATGCCACCATACCCAGCTAATTTTTATATTTTTAGTAGAGATGATGTTTCACAATCTTGGCCAGGATGGTCTTGATCTCTTGACCTCATGATCCACCCACCGAGGCATCCCAAAGTGCTAGGATTACAGGTGTGAGCCACCGCACCTGGCCTATAACTGAATTTTAATGAGCTGAGAAGAAAAAACACTATGGGGGAAATATGCAATTGATAGATGACATGATCTGGTACAATACAACTGTCAAGGTACACAGAACCCAGCTGCTCCAAAGCCACACAAAATCAAAATAAGTCTTTGTGAAAGCAAAGAATACATTGTAAGTGAAATATGGTATTGGGCCAGGCATGGTGGCTCATGCCTGTAACCCTAGCACTTTGGGAGGTCAAAGCGGGAGGATTGCTTGAATTCAAAAGTTTGAGACCAGCCTGGGCAAAAGGGCAAAACCCCGTCTCTACAAAAAATTAACCAGGCGTGGTGGCATGCATCTGTTCCAGCTACTTTGGAGATTGAGGTGAGAGGATCACTTGAGCTTGGGAGGAAGTTTCCAGTGAGCTGAGATTGCACCACTGCACTCCAGCCTGGGTGACAGAGCCAAAACCTGACTCAATCAATCAATAAATAAAATAGAGTAATAAAAGAAATTCTTTAAGAAGTCCAATTCTTATAACCCAAGCTATAGATCTTGAGGTTCATATACACTGTCTGAATATTTTCCTATTTATGAGGTGTGACCCTCCCATACCAACACTGCAAGATCAGTCCCAGTGCTTCCATTCCCCATGTACACAGAGGTGTTGGGCTTGTGGTAGGTAACAGCAGGCTCAAGGTGGCATGGCAGAGTCTGGGGAGTGTAGTTCTGGGACCAGAATGTAGATCTCCTCACCCTGTGCCTACAAACTGTATTAGTTAATGGAAGGGGCAGAGGCTTAGGATGGCAACGAGAATGGTTGGAAATCACACATAGTGCTCCCTTGTGTGGCGGGCTGTGACAAGTCCTTATGTCATAGCTGGTGTCTTAATGTGACCTTCTAGCAGTCTGCTACTGACCAAACTTCTCCCCACCTCTAATGCTGTTGCCTAAATTTGGTTTGCTTTTTTTTTTTTTTTTTTTTTTTGATACAGGGTCTCACTCTGTCACCCAGGCTGGAGAGCAGTGGCACAATCTTGGCTCACTTGGAACCTCTGCCTCCCAGGTTCAAACAACTGAACCTCAGACACACAAGTAGCTGGGACCACAGGTGTGCGCCACCATACCCAGCTCATTTTTTTGTATTTTTAGTAGAGATGGGGTTTTGCCATGTTGGCTGGGCTGGTCTCGAACTCCTGGCCTCAAGTGATCCACCTGCCTAGGTCTCCCAAAGTGCTGGGATCGTAGGCATGAGCCACTGCGCCAAGCCTGCTGCATCACTTTGAGTGGAGGGCAACAGAGCTCTAGGGTTGGGGGCCTGGATTGAGACTCCTCAGCTGCCAGCTAAAGCTCTATGACCCAGGTGAGTGAAGTTACTTCTCAAGGCGTCATGACTTCATCTATAACATGGTTACGGCTGCACCAATAGTTCCAATTCCCTAAGGTAGAACTATGAAATAAATAAAATACACTGTGCAAATGAAAACCCATGGAAAGTGTTTGACACCACACCTGGCCCACAGAAACACTCAAAAATGCTCATTGTTGTGGTTTTTGTTTTTATTAATATATCTTATTAATTCACCCTAACAGTTCATGTTCATTCCCAGGGTTATAAAGAATGAAAATAGTTAAATGAAAATAAGCACCTCAGGTTCATGTCTGCTGTTGTGTAGGCAAAATATACCTGAAATTCAAATCACACAGATTATAAACTCTCCACTAATAGAAAAGGTTTGTCCAGCTAAGGAAAGTTACAGCATATTGTAGCTTCAGAATAATACTTTCATGGCCTCAATTTCAGCACAATATTAATCTGTATCCTTTATTGTTTGGAGAGCTCCAAACCCAAAGCGAGGCAACAGCTTTCATGCCATGTCAACAAACTACACAAAACTGCCTTTATTAATGATACTCTGGTTTCTATTATGCTTATTTTTGTAGTGCATTTTCATCTTCTCAATTTCATTCAAAATTCTAATATGGTAACAGATAATAACCAGTGTGGGTGAGGATGAGGAGAAACTGGAACCCTCATACACTACTGGTGAAAATGTAAAACACTGCTACCAATAGGGAAAACAGCCCAGCAATTCCACAGAAGGCTAAACACAGATGCACCAAATGACTCAGCAATTCCTCATCAAGGTGTAATAAACCAAAGAGAAGTAAAAGCATATGTCTCTAAAAAAACTTGTACATGAATGCTTACAGTGGCATTATTCATAACAGCTAAGAAACGAAAATGATCCAAATATCCATCAACTGATAAATGGATAAATAAAATGTGGTATATCCATATAACAAGATATTATTTGACAATAAAAAGGAATGAAGAACTGATACATGCCACAACATGGATGAATCCTGAGAACATTATTCTAAGTGAAAGAAGCCAGTCGCAAAGGAATACACATTGAATGATTCCATTTATGTAAAATATTATAAGAAATATTAATTTGCAGAATAAGCAAATTAATAGACACAAAAAATAAACCTAGTGGTTGCCTAGGGCTTAGGAGGAGATAGAAGAATCAATGGTGACAGCTAAATGGTTCAGGGTTTCTTTTGGAGGTTATAAAAATGTTCTAAAATTGACCGTGGTGACAGTAACAGCTGCACAACTCCGTGAATGTATTAAAGCCATTGAATTGCTGGGCGCGTTGGCTCACGCCTGTAATCCTAGCACTTTAGGAGGCCGAGGTGGGTGGATCACCTGAGGTCAGGAGTTCAAGACCAGCCTGGCCATCATGGAGAAACCCCATCTTTGATAAAAGAAATAATAATAATAAAATAAAGCCACTGAATAGTAACTTTATTTTTAAATTAAAAAAATTTTTTTTATCTATCTATTTATTTATTTTGAGACCAGGTTATAAGACTGGTTAATTTTTGTATTACGGGTAGAGACCGGTTTCGCCATGTTGCCCAGGCTGGTCTCGAGCAATTCACCCGCCTCGGCATCCCAAAGAGCTAGGATTACAGGCGTGAACCACCGCACTTGGCAGAATTGTGTACACTTTAAATAAGTCAATTGTATGATATGTAAATTTTAGTTCAATAAAGCTGTTCTTAGAAAAAAAAAGATGGAGGTTCAGTCGAGGCAAACTTTCTAAAAAATTCCAGAGGCAAGAGAAATTGAGGGCATGCTTAGGGACTAGTAACTATGAGAGAGACAAGCCTCTAACAGTAATAAGGATGGGGCTGTAAAAGACCACAGAGGAAGTGGAAGAATTTAAACTTTATTTAATTGGTCTAAAGTTCCCACAGTTCATGAACTGGTTGTACCAGAGTAACAATGAAAGCCAGGTGAAAGACAAATTCCAGGCTGGCACGGTGACTCACATCTGCAATCCCAGCACTTTGGGAGGCTGAAGTGGGAGGATCGCTTAAGCCCAAGAGTTCGAGGTTGCAGTGAGCCGTGATCATGCCACTGCACTCCACCTGGGCAACAGCGAGACTCTGTCTCTGGGTTGCCGGGGGAGGGGTCGGGGGGGTGGGAATTATTAAGCATCTATGTTTCTCAGCTATGAATAATGAATTTAGAAAGCTCCCAGCACACATCCTCCAGCTCCCTTCTGAACAGTGGTATTTGGTCACAAGACAGCTGGTGGAGGGTACAGACACAATGTAAGACCCTGTTTCACCCATGCACCCAACACTAACTGGCCCCCATATCTCAAGCTCTTTTGTTGAATCAGCCAGTGCAGTAATTAGGAGACTTTCAGGTGGTTCTTTTGCGGCCTGAAAAGCCTTCCTTACAGATGGTTCTGGGTGGTATCTATGACTCAACAAATCACAAACCCAAGTTGTTAGGATAAACTCCTGGTTAATGTATAAGGCACAGTCTTAAGTAGTAAGCTGTTTTCTCAATAAACCCATGTGCTTTAAAATGTTTTAACTAGGGAAAACTTTTTAACTTATTAAAATTACTTAGAGGAAAATCATTCTAGAGAATAATTTTCATAATTTAACACTACAATATGTAATACAAAACAGTGTAATAACTACTTGTTCACTCTGCAACTCCTGAAACATACAGTTTTTAGTAAAAATAGACTGAACCATGACTCAGACCAAGATTAAGAAGAAAACTGAGGCCAGGCATGGTGGCTCACTCTTGTAATCCCGGCACTTTGGGAGAACAAGGCAGGCAGATCACCTGAAGTTAGGAGTTCAAGACCAGCCTGATTAACATGGTGAAACCCTGTCTCAACTAAAAATACAAAAATTAGCTGGGCATGGTGGCGCATGCTTGTAATCCTAGCTCCTCCGGAGGCTGAAACAGAACTGCTTGAACCCAGGAGGCGGATGTTGCAGTGAGCCAAGATTGTGCCATTGCACTCCAGCCTGGGTGACAGAGTGAGACTCCGTCTCAAAAAGAAAAAAATGCAAAAATAAAAACTATGTGATTAGCATTTTTTTCCACAGGAGACACAAAATAGAAGCATTTCTGTTTTGAAATCTTTGCCATAATTCTTTGTAAACGTTTTCACTCGGGTGCACCTACAACATGTTAGCTTCATTTGCAAATTCCCTGAAGGAATTAAAGACCACAAAAATAGAACCCTTTAACAGATGCAGCTCTTTATTTTCAAAATTAGCATAATCATATTCCACCTGATTCAAAACGCATTGTGTGGAAATTCAATGTTACTTAAGTAAACAGCTAGTGGAACAGTAATAATTACAGCTACAGCCATTTACGGAGCACCTATCCCGTGTCAGGCACTGTCAGATGTCCTTTAAATACCTGATCTCAATTAATCCTCACCACAACCAAGAATGATTACTTCTCCAAGGTCACAGGGCTGATAAGTGGAATTTAAGCCCAGGTTCCTTTTACTACAAAGCTTGAAGCTCTTTCACCTCTCTGCCGCAACAGCTTTCATCCTAGGCAAAGTGGTCAGGACCTGAGCATGGTTTCCACCTGCTGCTGTCGCCGTGGTCTCCCACCAGGTTAGACTTGATCTCAAGGGAACCAGAGGAAGTTGTAATTCACTACACCCACAAACAGATTTAATTGAGCAAATTACTCAACAGCCAGAGTTGAGGTAACTACAAAGCCATGATGAAGGGTTCATGTTGTAAAAATTCAAATAGTTTTTAAAACACAAGAATACTCATTAAATGCCTATTCTGTTTCCAGCATTGTTTTAAAAATTGAGGAAGACATCGGATGGAATATTTAAATATTCAAAAGAGAAGGAAAATATAAATAACATTTATTCACTGTTGTTCCAGAAACAAAGCTCCCTGTGTGTTCAGAACATGACACAGCAGTCCTGAAATATTACTTGAATCAACATCATGAAAACAAATTACTCCAAATATTTTTTCTAGTTCTCTCAGGCATATGCGTTTC
This sequence comes from Aotus nancymaae, assembly GCF_030222135.1. NCBI lineage: Eukaryota > Metazoa > Chordata > Mammalia > Primates > Aotidae > Aotus > Aotus nancymaae. Next base: position 34,417,168 of record NW_026988423.1, read on the forward strand.
TGATATTGAAACCGCTGGGCACTGGAGTATGCATATTTTGGACTTTCTTGATAAAACTGTTTTCCAAAGTAGTCATGTGAATTTATATCTGTACCAGCCATCTATGAAAGTCTCTACTGTTCAACATTCAATTTTAATGTAGGTGTACAGTGGCACTGTGGCTGAAATTTGCATTTCCTTGATTACTAACAAGGTTGAACACCTTTTCATGTGTTTGTTAGACATTTGGATTTCTCCTTTTCTGAAGTGCCTGTTCAAGACTGTTGCCCATTATTCTATTAGTGCCTGTAGCATCTTGTTTAAGACATGCTTCTGTACACTGAGGTCATGAGTATCTTCTCCTATATTAATTCTAAAAGTGTTATTGTTTTGCCTGCCATTCTGCTGTACCTCCAGGTCATAAATCAAGTGTCTGGCTATGCATGATACTATATCTGGACTCTATATGGTGTTCTAATGGTCTAGCATTATTAGTCTGTCCAGTGCCAATATTACACTAGCTGAATTTTTTTTTTTTTTGAGACAGAGTTTCGCTCTTGATACCCAGGCTGAAGTGCAATGGCACGATCTCGGCTCACCGCAACCTCCGCCTCCTGGGTTCAGGCAATTCTCCTGCCTCAGCCTCCTGAGTAGCTGGGATTACAGGCACGCGTCACCGTGCCCAGCTAATTTTTTGTATTAGTAGAGACGGGGTTTCACCATGTTGACCAGGATGGTCTCAATCTCTTGACCTCGTGATCCACCCGCCTCGGCCTCCCAAAGTGCTGGGACTACCTTAAATATTATATCTCTTCTTGATCTCTAGTAGAGAAGTTTTCCTAACTTTTCTTTTTTGAGAGTATTTTGCCTTTTCTGGGGCCTTGGCAAATATTTTAGAATCAACTTGTCCAATTTTTTTAAATGTGGGATTACATTAGAACTATAAATCAGTTTCCAGAGAATTGACACATTTACAATATTGAATCTTCCACTCCTTGAGCCACTGTGATCTCCATTATTTAGTTTTTATTTAAAGCCACTCAATAAAGTTTTAGAATTTTCTATATCTGCTACAGTTTATTTAAAATCATGAATCTGAAAAAAGTATATTTTTAAAATAACATATGCCATAATTTTTCGTGAGATACCTAGAACTTGGGATAAGTATATATAAGTGTGAAAATAAGCTGCTAGGTGTGGTGGCTCACGCCTGTCATCCTAGCACTTTGGGAGGCCAAGGCGGGAGGTCAGGAGTTCGAGACCAGCCTGGTCTCAGGACCTGAGGTAAGAAATTTTAGACCATTCTAGCCAACATGGCAAAACCCTGTCTCTACTAAAAAAATACAAAAATCAGCCAGGCGTGGCAGTGGGCACCTGTAATCCCAGCTACTCAGGAGGCTGAGGCAGAGAGAACTGCTTGAACCCAGGAGGCGGAGGTTGCAGTGAGCCAAGTTCACACCACTTCACTCCAGCCTGGGTGACAGAGAGTGACTCCATCTCAAGAAAAAAAAAAAAGAAAAGAAACTGCTGGTGGTCGTTTGCACCTGTAACACCAGCTACTTGGTAGGCTGAGACAGGAGGACTGCTTGAGCCCAGGAGTTAGAGACCATCCTGAGCAACACAGTGAGACACTGTCTCTAAAAAAAATTAAAAATATTAAAAAGTTAACATAGGGCCGGGCGCAGTGGCTCACTCCTGTAATCCCAGCATTTTGGGAGAACAAGGCAGGCGGATCTACCTGAGGTCAGGAGTTCAAGACCAGCCTGATCAACATAGAGAAACCCTGTCTCTACTGAAAATATAAAATTAGCCAGGCATGGTGGCGCATGCCTGTGATCCCAGCTGCTCAGGAGGCTGAGGCAGAAGAATCGCTTGAACCCAGGAGATGGAGCAACAAGAGTGAAACTCCATCTCAAAAAAAAAAAAAGTTAACATAAACTTTCTTAAAATGTTTAAGTGAAACAACGTTCATCAAAGTCCAATGACTACTACATAATTTCATTTTAATTCTAGAATTACTGTTTTGTCGTTATGTAATATCTCACTTCCACAGGACTAAAGTACTTGAGAGAACTTGCATGTCACATAAAATGGTGTCCTAAATATTAACCATTCATGGGTCCTTATATTTATCAAGTGATGAAGTACTTACACAATCCAGAATAATTTTCAATTCATCAACTTCAAGAGAAAAAGAATAAAGAAGAATAAGAAATGATGGAAGACACTGACACCTTATTAATATACATCCCCCCTGCCTGGGGCTGAGGATCCAGACCCTTTTCTCCCATTTGCTCTGAGCCCTCTCTCATACTTGTGTAATTCCCTAACCCTCTACCTACTTTCTCTCCTTTGCAAAACTGGACATGGTCCGGTCAATGTTCTGTGTTAAGGACTAAAAGTAAACAAGTGTCTTGGAGAGGACAGTTAAAAAGTCAAACAAAGAGCAATAATTAAAAGAGTAATAGCTAGTCCCCATTAGAAGGGCATTCTATTAAGACCACCTGTAATCATGGTTTGTGGAAGGACTGAAAATAACCTCCAATAAATTGGCATCAAAATCTTCAAGCAATTCTAAGAAAATGGTAGAATCTGCATACAAAAACAATAATCTTGATTAAAAAAAAAAAAGGGGGGAGGGAGGGGGTGGGAGCAGTAATTCCAGCACTTTGGGAGGCCGAGGCAGGCAGATCTCCTGACCTGAGGTCAGGAATTTGAGACCAGCCTGGCCAACATGGTGAAACCCCGTCTCTACTAAAAATACAAAAATTAGCTGGGTGTGGTGGCTCCTGTAATCCCAGCTACTCAGGAGGCTGAGACAGGAGAATCCCTTGAACCCAGGAGGCAGAGGTTGCCAAGCCAAGATCACACCATGGCACTCCAGCCTGGGCGACAGGATGAGACTCCATTTCAAAAAAAAAAAAGTGAAAATAAAAAAATTTTTTTTAAAGAGAGGAAAACTTTACAAACAACTTCAAGTATTTTAATTCACTCAGTTATCCCTCAAAACATTTTAGAATCCAGTAAGTAAAAGGCACTCATTTATACTGCATTCTACTTAAGGGGGCTAAAAATCACCTGTAGCTTCCAGAAATTTAAAATCTGTTTAGGAAGCAAGAAACAAGCACAAATAATTGCAGTACAAAACAAAGTAAGCATTCAACGAATGTTACCATTACTATAGAGCAGTACAGAAATCCTGCAGGATCTTCAGAGACAAAAAGGATTTCTTTCAAATGAGATGGTCTCGAGGCTCCAACAGGGCAGTGTGGGGTCAGCGTGCTCTGGCACAGGTGACAGTGAGCCCTAGCCCGCGGATGGCCAACACCTGTTTTTGTGCAGCCTGTGAGCTAAGAACGGTTTTTACATTTTAAAATATTTGAAAAGACTCAAAAGAATAATATTTCCTGACACGGGAAAGTTACATTAACTGAAACTTCAAGGTCCAAAATAGTTTGCTAGGAACACAGCCATGCTTTCACACTCCATGGCAAAGGGGAATCGTTTCGACAGAGGCCATATGGCCCACAAAGCCAAAAACATTTACTACCTGATCCTTTAAAAAAAAGTTTTCCAGCCACTGCTCTTTAGCGGGATGGACAGGATTCTGGCAGGCAGAACTAGGAGAGGACGGGAGGGAAACAGAGAGGAACAAACATTCCACTTGGGAAAGGAAGGCGTGACAGCACAGAGAGAAAATCCCAAATATTTAAGGAACAGTGGGAAGACCAGTTTGGCCGAAATGGGGGTTCCAAAAGAGATAAACAATTTTTGAACCATTTAGCGCCATGTGCTTTGTTATTGAGCCGTTTATACAATTGTGGTGAGTGATTAACAGGCATCCTCACTCAGAATCTATGAGGTTGATTACTATCATTATCCCTAGTAATAATTAAGAAACTAGTTTTGGTAAGAAAACCAAGGCTTACAGAAGTAACTCGCCCAAGATCACAGACAGCAAGCTGAACACAGCAGCGAACCTGTTTGCCCCGAGGCCATGCTGTGAATACTACACCATATCAAATCTCCACACAGGGTAGTAAAAGGAAAGGCATCAACAAAGGCAGGTAAGGGCCAAACTGTCAGTGTTTACAAACATGGACGTTAAAAAAAATGTGGATTTTATATATAGGTTATGTTTCTCCAACTGTGTTTAAAAGGGCAGTTCTTCCGACTGGGTGTGGTGGCTCACACCTGTAATCCCACCACTTTGGGAGGCAGAGACTGGTGAGTCGCTTGAGCCACGGGAGTTCCAGACCAGCCTGGGCAATGTGGCAAACCCCATCTCTACAAAAAATACAAAAATTAGCCAGGCATGGTGGTGCACACCTGTACTCCCAGCTACTCTGGAGGCCGAGGTGGGAGGATAATTGAGCACAGGAAGTCAAGGCTGCAGTGAGCTGTGATGGCACCACTGTACTCCAGCATGGGTGACAGAATGAGGGTCTGTCTCAAAAAAAAAGAAAAGAGAAAAAAGACAGTTCTTCCATGAGCTGGTCCAAAGGGTTTCCTCCACCTTTAGAATCAAAGTATTATGGTCTTTTTCTAAATCACAGGAGAAAAAAATCTAAGTTCAATGTTCTCAATTTCAGGTTTCTCTTAAATATCTGAAAAATGGTAAATTATAAAAATTAGTGTATAACAGGCCAAGTCTGGGAAAATTTAGCTGATTATGCTTAGCTCAACTTTTTTTTAATGGATTATGTGTTTACTGATGTCATTTTATTATTCTAAGTTCAAGTGATCCACTGAATACATTAATTCAATAACAGTTAACTCAATTATCTGGAAGTGGTTTTGAGATTAAGATATTCTTCAAAGTAATAATCATGCTTTTGTGAGAGCTATCATAAGCACTAACAAAACAGCATCTACATACTAGCAGTATCTATTCATTCAAATTATAGAAACCAAAAAACAATACATCTTAATGTCACCTGGGAACACCCTATCCCTAGCAGACTAAGGCTGCATTGTTCAAAGAAATATGCAAGCCACATACATAATTTAAAATGTTCTAGTATATACATTTTTTTTTTTGAGACAGAGTTTCATTCTTGTTGCCCAGACAGCAGTGCAATGGTGAGATCTCAGCTCACCACTACCTCCACCTCCCAGGTTCAAGTGATTCTCCTGCCTCAGCTTCCCAAGTAGCTGGGATTACAGGCATGCACCACCACGCCCGGCTAATTTGGTATTATTAGTAGAGATGGGGTTCTCCATGTTGGTCAGGCTGGTCTCGAACTCCTGACCTCAGGTGATCCACCCACCTCAGTCTCCCAAAGTGCTGGGATTACAGGCATGAGCCACCATGCCCGGCTACATTTTTTTAAAAGTAGAAACAAGTAAAATTAATTGTAATGATATATTTTATTTTACCCAGTCTATCCAACATATTGTCATTTCAACATTTAATCAATTCTATAAATTGAACTTTTTTTTCTACTAAATCTCAAAATCTGAGTGTAGGTATTTCACACTTCACAGCACTAGCCATATTTCAAATGCTGAAAGCCACAGGGAGGGGGAGGAGCATTTGTCTCCAGTATTCTCATGTTTGCAATAAACAAGAGTTTAAATGAATAGCAAACAGTTAACAGGCTATGTTAGCAGACAATAACCTTTTAGTAATCTACATGTTTAGGGTTCTAAAAGTATTGTGCACTTTTGAGTTTATGATCGTTTTCACCACATTTTAACCAGTCTAGCTGTAACCGTACTCGGGGTTACCCATACCCTCCCTTTTTCACTCCATTTCCTCACCCGCTCCCCTTCCCTAAATTATTTCAAGTTATGGAAAAAGAACCTACCTTCAGGTGGTGCTTTCTACAACACATATTTAAAATCGACACAGGGAGGGTCAATGGAAAGGCACAGAAAAATTCTGGAAGGTGGACAGAAATGTCCAGAGAATTCCACACAAGTCTTGAAATGGTAAAATAACTTTTTTTTTTTTTTGAGACAGGGTCTCACTCTGGTTGCCCAGGCTGGAGTGCAGTGGTGCAATCTTGGCTCACTGCATCCTTGACCTCCTGGGCTCAGGTGATCCTCCCATCTCATCCTCCTGAGTACCTGGGACTACAGGTGTGGGCCACCATACCTGGCTAACTTTTTTGTTTTCAGTAGAGGCAGAGTTTTGTAATGTTGGTCAGGCTGTTCTCAAACTTCCAGACTCAAGCAATCTGCCTGCCTTAGCCTCCCAGCGTACTGGGATTACAGGTGTAAGCTACCACGCCCAGCTATGTTATAACATTAATAAAAAAGAACAGAAGGCAGATAGTCTTAAGCAGTGATTCAACTAAACCATGTAAACAGTTTAATGCTAGAATAGGGAAGAGGAAAGCGGGCCAAAATAAGTCACGAAAAGCTCCCCTCTCACCCTCCTGCCGCTACCCGATCCCTCAGGAGAATTTGAGTAGGATCATTCTCCAAAGATTTGATTATAGCAAGTATTTCCTTTATAACTGACTGGCTCTTTCTAGACACCAGACCAAATTCTCTTTCGTTAATCTATTAAAGTACCTACGATAAGTTAAAATACTAGACAATAAATTCTGCTTGTGAAAAAACATATTGTTGAACTGGGTGTGGCTACACTACCTGGGGTGGGGTGTGATGGGAGAAGACTGTGTATTTTAGTCGCAATAGGCCAAAGTACATCAGCGTTCAAATTTAAAACAAACTCAACAACTCAAACACTGCAACAACAGGATGTTTAACACTTTCTTTTTGCCAAATATAATTACGCGGTTACAAAGTGTTTACCAGTGCTTAAAATGAAAAATTGAGGAAACCAAAATTACAGCTCAGTAGTTCTCAGCCCTTTGATGAATTATGTTTGTTACCCAGAAACCTATCCCTATCAATTAGATTACGCTTTTAAAAAGTTAAAAGAAATCAAAATATTATAATTCATTTAGTTCAGCGGACTTCATGATGGCCACTTCAAATAATGAAAGTAATTAAAGTGGCAAATCATCAGCGAAGACACCTATTTACGTTTTAAAAACTTGATACTAAACCAAGATTATGTCATTTGTACAAATATTTTACACACACACACACAAAAACCATTTGAAATACAGCAAGGATTATCTCTGGGTAATTATGGGTTGTTTTTTTTTCACTCTGCTTCTAATTTTTTTTTTTTGAGACAGAGTTTTGTTCCTGCCGCCCAGGCTGGAGTGCAATGGTGTGATATTGGCTCACTGCAAACTCCGCCTCCTGGGTTCCACCTATTTTCTTGCTTCAGCCTTCCTCGTAGTTGGGATTACAGGCGACTGCCACCACATCCGTCCAGTTTTCGCATTTTTAGTAAACACGTGGTTTCACCATGTTGGCCAGGCTAGTCTCAAACTCCTGACCTCAGATGATCTGCCCACCTCGGCCTCCGAAAGTGCTGGGATTACAGGCATGAGCCAACTCGCCTGGCTTAAATTTAATGTTTTCTTTAATGATCACGCATTATTCTTAAAACTAGAAGGAAAAACAAAACAGACGAGCAGGAACTGAGGTAGTGCTAATCAATTTGGGATTCTATTGTATTGTGCTATCCTTTATACCTCCATAACCTCTAAGTAAAAACCATTCAGAGCCCTTGAAGAAAGGAACCTTGGCTTTTCTAAAATACATACTCGATTACATTCAGATATACAATAATATATGATGCACACATTAATATGTCTTCTTTGAAAAAGCAGAACAATTTTGTACCCTTGCAAAACGAGTAACAGCTTTGAGTGGGAGCTCACAGAATAAGAGAAGGCACAAGACATTTGTCTTGATCCAAAACAAAAACTGTAAGCCTTCCACTAAACGCCACTGTTCACTTTAAAAATGGTTCATTCTGTGTCAATTTCACTTCAATTAATTATAAAAGTAAACCTAAAGGCCGGGCGAGGGACTCACGCCTGCAATCCCAGCACTTTGGGATGCCACAGCGGTAGGATCGCTTGAGTTCAGGAGTTAGAAACCAGCCTGGACAACATGGTGAAACCCTGTTTCTACAAAAAGTACAAAAATTAGCCAGGCGTAGTGGTGCACGCCTGTAGTCCCAGCTACTAGGGAGGCTGAAGCAGGAGGATCGCTTGAGCCCAGGAGGTAGAGGCTGCAGTGAGCCAAGATCGACCACTGCACTCTAGCCTGGGCAACCAGAGTGAGACCCTGTGTCCTAAATAAATAAACCTAGCAACGTTACTTTCTAAATACCCCATATTGAATAAACACTGTTTAAATACTGCTTTACCCCCAGTTGATCCTAATTTTTTTTAAAGAAAACTCCTGTTTTCTCTACTCTAGAGCAACAAATAAGTACTGCTCATCAAAGTGGAAGCTACTGCGGTGCTGGAATGGGTAGTAAGGTACAAAAAAAATACAATGTAATAATACACCTTTCCTTACAGCAATGGTGGAGTGATAGAAACAAAGAGGCCACAAAACAGTCATGAGTGATTTCGCTGTTTTTAATAAAGGTTAAGTACTGCCGACTTTAAAGAATTTGGAGTGATAAGCCAGGGAAGATTTCAACAGGCAAAAGAGCAGAATTAGGGCACAGAGCAGAGCTGGGTGGGTCTCACTACACCTCTAATCCTCGATGACAGCACAAAGCCACCCCTCCTTGTGCTTAAGTGTACACGGACATTGACTGAAAATGCACTGAAATCCAACTCATCCACCAAGCAAGGCTAAAGGCGCGCACACATGAAATTCAACAGCTCTGTGTTCGCGTGGCTGGAGGGCAGACGGTGAATATTCCTTTTTACTTAGTAGTGTACCAACACCTAGCTGCAGGCTTAAACCTGCTTAACAAAAGCTGGCAGGGGGCTGGAGAGCTGCACACCATCAGCCCTCTCCCGAGCGCCGATCGGCCTCACCTCGCCTCTGTGCTGCACCCCGGGAGCAGGCGGACTGGGGCAGGGCCGCCACCGACCTCCGCCAGGCCGACCCCGACGCGGTGCTACGGGACAGACCCGCAGGGGCCACCCCACAGCCCTACGGGCGACAACTCTGCGGGCCGGCTCCCCGCCCCGGTCCCGGACGCCAGCTTGGGGAGGCAGGCCGGGGGCCTAGCCATCAATGGCAGGTGGGCGGCGCGGCCTCCGCAGACAAAGCTAGGTGCCCCAGCAGACAGGACAAGACCCTACGCCCCACGCGCCCGCAACCGGCCGGTCCCGGAGCCCGGCCCGCGCCGCCACCTTCAGCCGGGCGCCCAGCCCCCGGACCCCGTTGCTCGGCCCCCGGCCGGCGAAGACCTGCCCGCCGCGCCCGGAGCGCCAGCGCAACCGCCGCCGCCGGAGCGCGCAGGCCGCCCAACCGCCGTCCCGGCCCAACCAACGCGGGCAGGGGAGGAGAGGTGCGCGCGGCCGGCGGAGCGTGCGAGCCACTCGGGGGTCGCAGGGGGAGGCTGCGCGCGGCACAGGTAGGGGCAAGGAGGCGCCGAGGCCCGCGCTGAACGCGGCGCCAGGAGGGCCTGCTGGTGGGGGCTTTGCCCCTTTCCCCTAGGAAGGTGCAGATGGTTTGACCCCCCACCCCGAGTGAGGTGCCTCGTCCCAGCCCCGGCTGGACTGTACCATCGGGCGGTGCCGCCGGGATTTCTCCCCCCCACCACCACCATCAATTCCCCCCCCACCCGGGTCCGCGGTCGGTTGGCCCCGGCCGGGCTCTGAGACGCGGAAAGAGCTGGGCGCCATTTTGGGTGGGACTAAGCGAAGACGAAACACCCTCCCAGTCTATGGGGTACTCTGGACCCTGGCTTATCTGGTTCCCTTAATCCTTTAGGTACTTACACGACGTTGGGTGAGGGGAGCTGGAAGATCAGCGGGTCCCCGATCCTCTCTCCCTAGGGGTGATAGAAATCAAACCCCCCCGCCACCTCCAGGTGGTTCTTCCCGCCGCAGAGTGGGAGCAGCATAAAAGGCGGGGTCTTATTAGCATAATCTGCCTGGCAACCTGATCTCAACGTTATGTGATTGGTTAAACTCTGTAAGCCCCATGCCGTGCCTAGAGACGAGAAACGCTGGGGCGAACTGACAGGCCCAGATTTAGGAGTCATGACGAAGATCCTGAGACGCTTATTCAGTCTGCAGAGAAGCCAAAAGGAGATTCACACAATGGCCCAATGACTGAAGGCCTCTTTATTTCGTGCTTTGCGGTTCGTGTAAAACCCAATCGCCGAGCGAGTCTCAGGCAGCGCTCGCCTGCGTTTCTACTCTCGGCCAATCAGGAAGCCCGGCTCTTTGCATTGGGGTCAATCTCCCGCTGCTGCCGGACGCGGTCAGGCAGGGAGAGTCCAGCCCTGCCTGGGTCTCTCGGGCGCCAAGGGCCGGCTGCGGGGGTGCTGGTCCCGCCTCTCGGTCCCAAGGGCCTGGGGTTCCTGGGAAGCGCGCGGTAGTGAGGCGGCCCTTGCGTCCGTCCGCCCCGCCACGGGTTGCGTCAGAAGCTGCCTGGCCGCGGAGCGCCGGCGAAAACCGAACTCTCGTCCCGCGCAACCCGGGCTCGGCGCGGCCCGGTTACGACTGCCGGGGTCTCGCCCTCAGGACCCCCAAGGAGCGGTCCACCGCCGCCAATCGCCCTGACCCACCGCACTTTGAGAGCGCTTTCACTGCGCCTCTCCTTTCCCCTCTACCAATCTGGAAAGGAAGTGATCGTCATTTCAGACATTGAGAAGCATTATTCAACACTGGTTACCCAATGACTCAGCTCACTCCTTTCTTAACCGTAGGTTTCCACATCCTGCTGTCCCTTAAAATTGCTTTCTCAAAGGGCAGCCAAGAGCCCAACTTTGGAGAGACACCCAGCTCCAAATACCCACTGGTAGGCAGTACGCATGGCAGCTAGATGGCAGAGAGACCTTGGACCTTCGGACCTTCAGGGAGCGATCCTCCCTTCCATGATACCTACCTTGCTACGTTATTTTGAAGATTAAATGAGCTCTTACTTTAAAGTACCGAGTAAAGTGCTTTGCTTAGCACACTGTATGGAACTTAGTACTGACGATATAACCTACAAAAATCCTAAACGATTGCCTAACGGAGAAAAAGAGGGAGACAGGACAACTAAGCAAAAGACGGGAATAGAAAACACCCACGGCGGGAAAAACTGTAAAATTAACTCAATAGTATTCTCTTCACTGGTTTGTTTTTGTTTTTTATTTTTTGATACGGAGTCTCGCTCAGTCGCCCAGGCTGGAGCGCAGTGGTGACATCTGGGCTCACTGCAGTCTCCGCCTCTCAGGTTCAAGCGATTCTCCTGCCTCAGCCTCCCGAGTAGCTGGGACTACAGGCGCCCACCACTATGTCCTCTCAAATTCTAACCTCAGGTGATCCTCCCGTCTCAGCCTAACAAACCGCTGAGATTACAGGCGTGAGCTACCGTGCCTACTGTACCATATTGTTATTTAAATAGCTGGAAACAGCCAGGCGCAGTGGCTCATGCCTGTAATCCCAGCACTTTGGGAGGCCTAGGTGGGCAGATCACCGGGTCAGGAGTTCGAGACCAGCCTGACCAACATGGTGAAACCCCGCCTCTACTAAAAATACAAAAAGTAGCCGGGGGTAGTGGTGCGCACCTGTAATCCCAGCTACTCAGGAGGCTGAGGCAGGAGAGTCACTTGAACCTGAGAGGCAGAGGTTGCAGTGGGCCGAGATCATGCCACTGCACTCCAGCCTGGGTGACAGAGTGAGACTCCATCACAAAAAAGAAAAGAAAAGAAAAGCTGGGAACAATGAGGAAGGGAGCCTTTTTTTTTTTTTTTTTGTAACTTCGTGGCAGGGGAGGGTGGCTCACGCCTGTAATCCCAACACTTTGGGAGACAGAGGCGGGTGGGTCGCTTGAGCACAGGAGTTTGAGACCAGCCTGGGCAACAGTGAAACTCTGTACATTAAAAAAAAAAAAAAAAAAAAAAAAAAAATTAGCCAGGCATGGCAGTACACTTCTGTGGCTCCAATTACCAGCAGGCTGCGCAGGAGGGTTACTTGAGCACAGGGGGTCAGGCTACAGTGAGCTGTGATCGTGCCACTGCACTACAACCTGGGTGACAGAGCAAGCCCCAGTCTTTAAAAAACAAAACAACAACAACAACTTCAGACAGTTAACTACCTTGTAAACAACTTCATGTCTAGGCCATGTCTTGTTCTTCCTTAAACCCCTTTACAGGTAGCACTGGACTTAGATGAGGCCGACCTTAACATAGCTAATGAGAGATGCTAGTAGCTCTTCTCTGGGTATATAGACACGGAAGTCAGCTGCCTTAGGAAAGGTCATATTGGCTGAGAGAGTCACTTGAATGTTCGTTCTCTTTTAGTGCTGTGAGTGGAAGGACAATGCCACTGGTTGGCAAGTCCTTCTGTGGCCTTGCAAAAGCTGCCACTCCCCATATTCCTTGGCCTCAGTGAGAAATGCTCCCTTTTAGATTTAACGTTATTACATCCTTGCTGATGAACTGAGATGGTGTCAACTGGTCTGCTGACCAGAAACAACACTACAGAACCCAAAAGAGAATGCACCATGAGGAATGGGGCTATTCAAACTGGAAAGCCTGAGTTACCCTCATGGCTTTACAGAAATGTTCCAGAACTTCCCAGTACATAAATATGTGCAGGGAGATTCCACCCTACAGAGTTTTTATTCAGAGGGTCTGGAGTGAACCTCAGGAATTTGCTTGTTATGTGGATTTTTAAATGATTTTTAAAGTTTGCACTGTAAAATTCACTCATTGGGGTGTACAAGAAGTATTTGTTGAATATATACTGTGTGCCACTCACTGTTCTAAACAAGAAAAATAGAATAGGGAACAACAGCAACAAAAAAAGGCCCTGCTCTCATGCGGCTTCATTCTAGTGTAGGTAACAAGAAGAAAATCAATAACTCCAGGTAATGATAAGTGCTGTAAAGACAGTAAACTAGGAAAATGCAAAGGCAGAGAACGCTGGCAATTTAAATATGGTGCCAAAGAAGTTTTCTCTAAGATACTAATATTTGATTTGATCCTTGAGTTATGGGGCGGAAGGGAGTGGGGGAGCCAGCCATGTTAAGATCTTGGAGAACATTCCAGTCTAAGAGAATGGCAAAAGTAAAGACTGTGAGGTCAAAAACAAAAAAAAATTAGTATGGCGTGCGCATATTTAGTCTTCTATTGACTAGATGGATATTCATTGAATGTGTGCCAAATGCCAGGCACTGTCTTAGATGCTCTGGGATTCATCAATTAATGCTATAGACAAAAGGGCAGACACAACACAGAAATCCATGCCTTGACTGAGCTTCCAGTCTAACACTGAGAAACAGCAAGAAGGCCAGAGGTGTTGGAACACAGGACAGAGTGATACAAGAAAGCGTGTAGTGCTACCCGGATACAGTGATACAAGAAAACTTGGGGAACTACGTATGGGACAGACCACATAAGGCTTTGAAGGCTATGGTATTGGAATTATTATTTAAAGTGCAGTTTAATAGGATCATTGACTAAGTGTCAATGCACTTTTTTAAAAGAAAAAAGTGCAACTTAAGCTTGTTGGAGGTTTTAAGTAAGGGAGTAACAGTTTTTTCTTTCAAAAGAACCCTGGCTGCTCTAGCGTGCTGATTTTGTTAGAGGAGAGGGCAAGAGACAAGGAGTCTGTGGCAATATGCTCTAAACAAGAAACTGCCCATCCTGATTAAAATAGAAGTCACTTAAACGGGGAGAAGTGTATGGACACCAGATATATTTTGGAGGTGAAGCCACAGCACGTGCAAACGGATAAGATACGGGACAGAGTGGGAGTTGCTCACGACAAGGGAGTCATCGAGAATGATTTATAAGGTTGAAAATTGAGTGGCTAATAAATGTTGATGCCTTAACTGAGATTAGGAACACTGGGAGATAAATGGTTAGAAAATCAAGAGTTGTACTGTAGCCATGTTAAATTTAAAATATCTTTTGGAAAATCCAACTAGACACAACAGGTTGGCAGCTGGAATCCAAAAGAGAGAACAGGGCTGGAAATTGTAGAAATACAATTCATCAGATTATACATTGTATCTAAATACATAGGATTAGATGTGATCCTCTAACTAGGATTAGATGAGACAGAGTGTGTATATAGAGAAGATAAGTGTATCCAGGACTAAGCTCTTGGGAGCTGCTGAATTTAGAGGTGGATAACAGGAAGGCAGTCATCAAAAAGGCTGAGAATGAAATAACACAGGAGGAGAACCTGGAGAGGATGGCTGAGAAGGCAAGGGAAGACAGTGTTTCAAGAAGGATGTGGTGTTGCCAGCTGTAGCAAATGTTGCTAGAGCTGATGATAACAAGTTAACCTGTGGATCTGGAAAGAGGGAGGTGAAAATCCCTGGTTAACTTTGACAATAATAGCTTCAGGGAGAACTCGGAAGCTTACTGGGAGTTGCCTGAAGAAAGCATGGGAGGTGAAGAGTCACATCTGTTGCCAATAGTATAGCAGATAAGAAAGGCCAACAAAAACAACTAATATGCTGCAGCCGGCTATGATCACACCATTGCACTGCAGCCCAGATGACAGAGCGAGACCCCGCCTCCAAAAGAAAAAAAAATTATGTCATGAAACACAAAGAAAGCCCGAAAAACTGTTCCAGCTTAAAGGAGAATAAAAAGACAGAACTAGGCCAGACATGGTGGCTCATGCCTATAATCCCAGCACTTTGGGAGGCTGAGGCAGGAGGACAGCTTGAGACCAGGAGTTGGAGACCAGCCTGGGCAACATGGCAAAACCCCATCGACAGAAAGAGAGAGGGAGAGGGGGAGGGGGAGGGGGAAGGAGTGGGGGAGGGGGGAGAAAGAAAGGAAAGCGAGAACAGGAAGGAAGAAAGGAAAGAAGGAAGGCGCGAGCCTGGTATGGTGGCGCACACCTGCATTATTAGATACTCGGGAGGCTGAGGTAGGAGGATCACCTGAGCCCGAAGGTTGAGATTGCAGTGAGCCATGATTGTGCCATTGCACTCCAGCCTGGGTAACAGAGCGAGACCTCATTTCAAAAAAATGGAGGAGGAGGAGGGAGAAGAAGAAAGAGACGGAGAAGAAGAAAGAAAGAGAAAGAAGGAAGGAAGGAAAAGGAAGGCAGGCAGGCAAAGTGGGCAGGGCGAGGTGGAGCAGGGCAAGGCGGGGCGAGGCGGAAATCATGTAACAGTGATAAATGTGGAAAAGCTGCTATTAAAATGTTAAGTCTCATTAGACACCAAAGAAGACATGCTGGGAGGAATGTCCTTCCTATGCACATAAGGGAGATGGGAAAGCCTTCAGTTGCAAATCACATCTCACAGAGAATGAGAAAAATTAATCCAGGAAAGAAAGCCCTGAATGGAATCGATGTATAAGTGTCTTAGCTAGAAGAAATACTTCATTAAATATCACTATAAAGAATGAGAACTCTATGAGTGTAAGAAGTATGGGAAAATGGGCCGGGAACAGTGGCTCACGCCTGTAATCCCAGCACTTTGGGAGACTGAGGCGGGGATGGATCAAGAGGTCAGGAGTTTGAGACCAGCCTGGCTATTAAGGTGAAACCCCATCTCAACTAAAAATACAAAAATTAGCTGGGCATGGTGGTGGGCGCCTGTAGTCGCAGCTACTTGAACCTGGGAGGTGGAGGTTGCGGTGAGCCGAGATGGTGACAGAATGAGACTCCATCTCAAAAAAAAAAAGAAGAGATGTGGAAAATCTTTAGCCAAAAGGAAAACTTCATTATTCATCAGATAATCCATATAAAAAAGAAATCTTATGAATGTAGTAGATATGAAAAAGCTTTTATTCAGAAGTCAAACTTCATATCAAAGAGGTCATACTGGAGCTAAACCCTATGCAAGTGAGGAAGGTGAGAAAGCATTCAGTGGCAAATCAAATTCCACTGGGCACGAGAAAATTCAGATTTGAGGCCAGGCACGGTGGTTCCTGCCTGTCATCCCTGTACTTTGAGAGGCCAAGGTGGATGGATCATTTGAGCACAGGAGTTCAAGACCAGCCTGGCCAACGTGGCTAAACTCCATCTCTACTAAAAATAAAATACAAAAACTGAGGTGAGAGGATCACCTGAACCTGGGGAGGCCAAGACTGCAGTGAGCCCATGATCATGCCACTGCACTCTAGACTGGGTGACAGAGTAACATCCTCTCTCAAAAAAAACAGGAGAGGGAAGAAAATAAAATTCAGATCTGAGTTGTGCCCCGTAAAGATAATGAAGTCCAGGGAGCCGCGGTGGCTCAGGAATGTTGTTCTGGCGTAAGGACGCAAGGCTAGGCGTTCGAGGCCAGCCTGAGCAACATAGAAACCTCTCATCCATATAGCAAAAAAAAAAAAAAAATTGGCGGGGCACAGTGGCTCACGCCTGTAATCCCAGCATTTTGGGAGGCCTAGGTGGGTGCATCACCTGAGGTCAGGAGTTTGAGACCAGCCTGGCCAATATGGTGAAACCCCGTCTCTAATAAAAATACAAAAATTAGCCAGGCATGGTGGCGGGTGCCTATAATCCCAGCTATTCGAGAGGCTGAGGCATGAGAATCGCTTGAGCCTGGGAGGCAGAGGTTGCAGTGAGTGGAGACCGTTTCACTGCACTCCAGCCTGGGCAACAGAGCAAGACTCTGTTATCAAAAAAACCAACAAACAAACAAAAAAGAAAGTGCAAAAATCTTCAGGCAGAAGCTATTCATTATTAAATATTACAGCATTCATGACAGGGGAGACACCCTATGAATATACTAAGGGTGGAAAAGCTTTCTCTGTAATCATGCTGCTTATTGCACAGGTAGGAACCCATACGGGTAATAAACAGTATGAATGTACAATGTGTGATAAAGCCTTCTCTCCATTTTTAGGCAATGCTCTACATAAGAGAATCAATACCAATGAAAAAACTAATGAAAACTCTCAAACAGAAGTCATGCCACATTTGACATCAATGAATCCATACTCATTAAAACCTTATGAATACCTTGGATTTAGGAAAGGCTTTAGCAGGAATTCATATTTCATACTTAATTTTAGAGTAAAATTCAATTAACATGAGAAAGCCTTAAGCAGAAGCCCAAATTTTATATTAGAGATTCTTAATAAGAAGATGTTTCATCGGTATACTAGAAATTGAGTCCAAAGGCCCGGTATGGTGGATCACGTCTGTAATCCCAGCAATTTGGGAGGCCAAGGCAGAAAGATGACTTCAGGTCAGGAGTTCAAGACCAGCCTGGCCAATATGGCGAAACCCCATCTCTACTTAAAATATAAATATTAGCCAGGCCTGGTGGCACACACCTGCAATACCAGCTACTCAGGAGGTTGAGGCACGAGAATCACTTGAGCCTGGGAGGTGGAGTTTGCAGTGAGCAGAGATAGCACCACTATACTCCAGCCTGAGCGACAAAGTGAGAGCCTGCCTCAAAAAAAAGAAAAGAAAAGAGACTCGGTCCAAAAAGCCATCACAGCAAATATAATTAATGCTAAACTTTTAAAAGCATTCCAATTGAATGTCAGGAACAAGTGATGGATGCTTCTAATTAACAAGGTCCTGAGAGATTAACCAATGCAATTAAGACAAAGAAAAAGAGCACAAGGATTAGGAAAGAAGAAACAAACTTGCAGATTTCTGAGGATACGCTCTGCTAACAAATATTATAAAGCTATGATCATTAAAAAAAATTTAAAGTCAAAATGGAACTTCTAAGAGATGAACCTGCATCAAATTTGGCTTTCATCAAGGGATGCTGCAGAACGCGAACACCTTGAGTTTTTATTTTAAGGATATACAGGGTATAGGTAGGAGACAGGTGATAGAGTCTTGGGCCCACTCAAAATATAAAGCCTAAGAAAAGATACTTTCATCAAGTTGAGTTATGTAATGAGTGTCTGGTGAATAAAAAGTAAAGTGGCCCTGAAGAGAGATCCATCAGAGAAACTTGCTTCACTCGACTAAGGGTAAAATACAAACATTTTCAGACAAATGAGAGTTAAAAGAATTGACTACTAAAATATTTTACACTAGAGTTAGTACTAAATGAGGCAGAACAAATACAATCACAGGTAGAAGATTTAGAATGCAAGGAGGAAGGCCAGGCGCGGTGGCTCACGCCTATAATCCCAGCACTTTGGGAGGCTGAGGCGGGTGGATCACGAGGTCAAGAGATCGAGACCATCCTGGTCAACATGGTGAAACCCTGTCTCTACTAAAAATACAAAAATCAGCTGGGCACGGTGGCACACGCTTGTAGTCCCAGCTACTCGGGAGGCTGAGGCAGGAGAATTGCTTGAACTCAGGAGACGGAGGTTGCAGTGAGTCAAGATCACGCCATTGCACTCCAGCCTGGGTAACAAGAGCGAAACTCCGTCTCAAAAAAAAAAAAAAAAAAATTAAATTAAATTAAAAAATATATTAGAGGCCAGGCATGGTGGCTCAAGCCTGAAATCTCAATACTTTGGGAGGCCAAGGCAGGCAGATCACTTGAGCTCAGGAGTCCAAGCCCAGCCTGAGCAATATGGTGAAACCTCGTCTCTGCAAAAAATACAAAAATTAGCTGGACGTGGTGGCACGTGCCTGTAGGCTCAGCTACTCAGGAGGCTGAGGCAGAAGAATCACCCGAGACCAGGAGGCAGAGACTGCAATAAGCCGAGATCACACCACTGCACTCCAGCCCAGGTGATAGAAGTGAAGCCCTGTCTAATAATAATAATAATAGAGGCTGGGTGTGGTGGCTCACACCTATAATGCCAGCATTTCAGGAGGCTGAGGTGGGCGGATCTCTTTAGGTCAGGAGTTTGAGACCAGCCTGGCCAACATTGTGAAACCCCATCTCTATTAAAAATACAAAATAGCCAGGCATGGTGGCACGCACCCTGGAATCCCAGCTACTTGGGAGGCTGAGGCAGGAGAATCACTTGAACCCAGGAGGCGGTGGTTGCAGTGAGCTGAGATGGCACCACTGCACTCCAGCCTGGGCAACAGAGTGAGACTTTGTCTCAAAATAATAATAATAATAAAAAATCCAGATCATAATAAATATAAAGCAACTAAACGATAAAACAAAAATAAAAAGATTGTCACAAATAATATATATACAAATACACACACACCTATAAGCTGTTTTTGAAAAGACATCTAAAAAATAAAGACATAGGGGTACATGTTCTCAGGACCTCATGGGCATGTGTCATGGGGAAAAAAACTTTCAAAAGGCCAGGTGCGGTGTAGCTCACGCCTATAATCCCAGCACTTTGGGAGGCTGAGGTGGGGGAATCACGAGGTCAGGAGTTCAAGACCAGTCTGGCCAACATAGTGAAACCCCGTCTCTACTAAAAATACAAAAATTAGCCAGGTGTGGTGGCATGCACCTGTAGTCCCAACTACGGGAGGCTAAGGCAGGAGAATCGCCTGAACCCCGGAGGTGGAGCCTGCAGTGAGCAGAGACCATGCCATTGCACTCAGCCTGGGTGACAGAGTGAGACTCTATCTCAAAAACAAAAAACAAACAAACAAACAAAAACTGAAACTCTAAAAAAGAAAAAGAAAAAAAGACACAGCAAGGGCTGAAAGTCAAAATATAGAAAAAGGCATCAGGCAAACACTAACTGAAGGAAAACCAGAATTAATGTCAGACAAAATAGATCTTAAGACAGAAAGCACTGCCGGAGATAAATCAGCCACTACAGAAAGATAAAAAAGTTTTTAATTCATGAGAAAACGTATACACTGTTTTGTACTATTTTTATATAAATTCAGAAACATTTTGGTAAAGAACTTCTGCTTCCAGTCAAGATGGAAAAATGGGACTGTATTTATTCTCTCACCTAAAACAACTAAGAAAAAAAAAATCAGACCAAGTATTTAAAATTACAGTGTTTAAAAAAGTGAACATAAGGGAACAAAGGACAGAAACCAAAAAGAGAAGACGTGCACCACAATTGCTCCAGCTAACTGGAGCTGCAGTATGCTTCGCTCTCTGCAGTGAGCTCTAGAAACTCTAGTAAGCTTGTGCAGAAAATGACAGACTGCAATGCAGGGTGAAAAACCCCGCAGGAGCTTGGCAATTTCTCTGAATTGAGGAGACACATCTGGGCTTCCAGGGTGGCTGGAGTTTGCAGCGCTCAGTGTCAGAAGAGAGCTACACAAAGAGAAAGAGAGTTCTGGAGAGGTGCAGAAGGCCCCCTTAAATCTTCAGCAGAGTAGTGATCAAACTATGTACAGGAGGACCAAAGTAAGAACACAGCAGGCTTCTCACTGGAAGCAACACAAATAAACAGACCTTTCACCAAAGGAGATATATGCATGATGAATAATCACATGAAAAGATGCTATACATCATCAGTCAGTAGGGAAATGCAAATTTAAGCCACATGCAGGCTGGGCACAGTGACTCACGCCTGTAATCCAGCACTTTGGGAGGCCGAGGAGGGTGGATTACCTGAAGTTAGGAGTTCAAGATCAGCTTGGCCAACATGGTGAAACCCTGACTCTACTAAAAATACAAAATTAGCCGGGCATGGTGGCAGATGCCTGTAATCCAGCTACTCAGAAGGGGCTGAGGCAGGAGAATTGCTTGTACCTGGGAGGCAAAGGTTGCAACGAGCTGAGATTGTGCCACTGCACTCCAGCATGGGCAACAGAGCGAAACTCCATCTCAAAACAAATAAACAAACAAATAAAAAACCACATGCAGTACCCCTAATGGGTGTGTACCTGTTATTAATAGAATGTCCAAAAATAAAAAGACTGACTACATCAGGTATTCACAAATTTGGAGCAACTGGAACTGTCATAACTGTTAGTGGGAATATCTGTTAGTGGGAATATAAATGGTATGAGCAATTTGGGAAAAGCTTGGCAGTTTCTTAAAACATTAAACATAGACCTATCATATGCCTTGGTATTGATATGCCTATCTTTCTACTCCTAGGTATTTACCAAAGAGAAAATGAAAGCATATGTCCATAGAAAAATTTGTATATGAGGCTGGGCGTGGTGGCTCATGCCTGTTATCCCAACAATTTGGGAGGCTGAGGCAGGTGGATTCCTTGAGCCCAGGGGTTCAAGACCAACCTAGGCAACATGGTAAAACCTCATCTCTACAAAGAAATACAAAATTAGCCAGCCATAGTGGTATGCATCTGTAGTCCCAGCTACTCAGGAAGCTGAGTTGGGAGGATTGCTTGAGCCCAGGACGCTGAGGCTGCAGTGAGTCATGATTGTGCCACTGCACTCCAGCCTAGATGACTGAACAAGAACCTATCTCAAAACAAACAAACAAAAACCACCTTGTATGTGAATTTTGATATTTGGTAATAGCCAAAAACTAGAATGTTCATTAGCATTTGAATGGGTAAGTGTATAGTGGTGATATGGTTTGGCTGTGTCCCAAGCCAAATCTCATGTTGAATTCCCACGTATTGTGGGAGAGACCCGGCGGGAGGTAACTGGATCATGGGGCAGGTCTTTCCCATGGTGTTCTTGCAGTGGTGGGTGGGTCCCACGAGATCTGATGGTATTCTAAGGGGGAGTTTCCCTGCATAAGCTCTCTCTCTCTTCACCTGCTGCCATCCATGTAAGACCAGACTTGCTCCTCCTTGCCTTCCACCATGATCGGAGGCTTCCCCAGCTGTGTGGAACTGTTAAGTCCAATTAATCCCTTTTTTTTGTAAATTGCCCAGTCTTGGGTATGTCTTTATCAGCAGCATGAAAACGGACCAAGACAAGAGGTATATCCATAAAATCCAGTACTATTCAGCAATAAAAAGAAATGATCTAGTTATATGTGCAACGGCACAATCTCAAAATAATTATCCTAAGTAAAACAAACCAGACTCCTCAAAAGAGTATTTACTGCATGATTTCATTTGTAAAAAATCCTAGAAAATGCAAACTAATCTGTAGTGATAGGAAGCAGATCAGGGGTTGCCTGGGGAGTGAAGAGAGTTTGGCAGGAGAGGGATTACAAAAGTTCCAAAGGAAACATGTTGAAATTATATGTCAATTATAACTCAATGTGCTATTAAAATTGCTTTGGAATTTCTGAAAATTATAATAAGCCAAGAACATTTTTAAATTGGCTAAGAATTTGAAAAGAAGAATTTACTTCTCCCTTTGTTTATAGTATGACTAAGATTTATTACAGCCTCTTGGGGCTTTTTTTAGGCGAATATATCATAAACAAAAAGACTAAATTAAAGATAAATACAGGACCGGTCGCGGTGGCTCACGCCTGTAATCCCAGCACTTTGGGAGGCCGAGCGGGGTGGATCACGAGGTCAAGAGATCGAGACCATCCTGGTCAACATGGTGAAACCCCGTCTCTACTAAAAATACAAAAAATTAGCTGGGCATGGTGGCGTGTGCCTGTAATCCCAGCTACTCGGGAGGCTGAGGCAGGAGAATTGCCTGAACCCAGGAGGCGGAGGTTGCGGTGAGCCGAGATCGCGCCATTGCACTCCAGCCTGGGTAACAAGAGCGAAACTCCATCTCAAAAAAAAAAAAAAAAAAAGATAAATACAACAAGAAAGCAATAAACATCTTGCAGGACAATCTAAAATACCACCTTTACCATCTTTTCTAGGGACACGGGTGACCTTCTTTACCCAAGTTTTGAAACCAAGAAGCTGTAACTGAAAAAAAAAGCCATAATGAAGACAATAAGCATATTTACATACATCTAAACAGATGTATGTTAGCTATACCTACCATAAACAAATTCAATAAATAGTACACTACAATTTTTGCTATAGAGAGAACAAAGAGTAATTTCTTTTTATTTATTTATTTTTAAAATTGAGACAAGGTCTCATTCTGCCATTCAGGCTAGAGTGTAGTAGCACAATCACAGCTCATTGTAGTCTTGACCTCCCAGGCTCAAGCAAACCTCCCACCTCAGCCTCCCAAGTAACTGGGACTACAGGTGCACGCTGTTACTATTTTTTATTTTGTAGGGTTTTACCATATTGCCCAGGCTGGTCTTGAACTCCTGGGCTCAAGTGATACACCTGCCATGGCCTACCAATTGCTGAGATTGCAGGCATGAGCCACTGAGCCAGGCCTATTTTTTGTAGAGATAGGGTTTTGCTATGTTGCCCAGGCTGGTCTCTATCTCCTGGGCTCAAGCAATACACCAGTCTTGGCCTCCCAAAATACTGGGATTATAGGAAGGAGCCACCGAGCAAGGCTAGAGAAAAGAGAGGAATTTCTTACAAATTTATAAAAGGCAAACAGGCCGGGCATGGTGGTTCACGCCTGTAGTTACAGCACTTTGGGAGGCTGAGGCAGGCAGATCGGAAGTTCAGGAGAAACATGGTATAACCCTGTCTCTAATAAAAATACAAAAATTAGCTGACGTGGTGGCACGTGCCTGTAGTCCAAGCTACTGGGGAGGCTGAGGCAGGAGAATCGCTTGAACCCAGGAAACAGAGGTTGCAGTGAGCGGAGATCATGCCACTGCACTCCAGGCTGGTGACAGAGCAAGACTCTATTTCAAAAAAAAAAAAAAAAAAGAAGGAGAGGCAAACAACCCAATGATAAAATAGACACAGAATATAAAGAAAAATTTGGGGAAATCAAATACAAATGTCATATTAAAAATGCTCAAACTTTACATATCAGGAACATGGAAATTAATTATTATTACAGATACCGGTTTATAGTTATCATACAGAAAAAAGTTAAAAAGAACTGTAGCACCTATGATTATATATTGTATTTTCATATAATATTAGTGGTGTTAGGAATTGTTCCAGCTCTTTAGGAAGGAAGGTAGTAACATCAGTTAAAGTTAACTATGTATAAAGGTATACAGTGAACCCTCTGCATCTGTAGGTTCCCCATCCATGGATTTAACCAAGCATAGATTTGAAAAGATTTGGAAAAAAGCAATTAAAAATAATAATACTACAATAAAAAATAATACAACTAAGAATCAAGGCCGGGAGTGGTGGCTCATGCCTGTAATCCCAGCCCTTTGGGAGGGTGAGGCTGGCAGATCACTTGAGGTCAGGAAATCGAGACTAGCCTGGCCAACATGGTGAAACCCCATCTCTATTAAAAATACAAAAATTAGCTGGATGTGGTGGTGCACACCTGTAATCCCAGCTACTCCGGATGTTGAGGAAAGAGAATCACTTGAACCCTGGAGGCAGAGGTTGCAATGAGCCGAGATTGTTCCACTACACTTCAGTCTGGATGACCGAGTGAGACTCTGCCTCAAAAAAAAAAAAAAAAAAAAAAATAGAATCAACACAGTATAACAACCGTTTACATAGCATTTATATTGTATTGCTGTTGAGGCTGATGGGCTGAGGCTACTCTCCACAGTTGGAACTTCTTCCCAGAAATCTCAGTTCTGCCCTTTGGGCCTTTCAACTGACTGGACGAGGCCTGCCCAGATTATCTAAGATATCCTCCTTTACTAAAAGTCATTGATTATGTATTTTTAATCACAGAAACACCTAGATTAGTAGTCAATGGAATAATCAGTTGACACATATAATTGACCATCACTTTTATGTGGCATTGTAATGTGTAATCTAGAAGGCTTTAATGTATATGGCAGGATATGTGTAGGTTATATGCAAATACTATGCCATTTTATATAAGGGACTTGAGCATCTGTGGGTTTTGGTACCCACAGGTGTCCTGGAACCCATCCTCAAGGTTACTAAGGGATGAAATATATATATTATAGGAGATAATTTGTATAATCGTTTAACTCAAAAGTTTCCATTCTGGGATTCTATCTTGAGGAAATAAAAGAACCAATATAAGGCATTTAATTCAGCATTTTCCATAATGGCATGAAACTGGAGACAGTGAAAAAATAATGGCACATTTACACCATAAAATAGTATACAGCAATTAAAGTGGATGAGCAATAGCTATGTCAGTGGACTTGGAATAATTTCCAAGATATATTGCTGAATGAAAAAGGCAAAATGAGAAAAAGTCTGTTCTATCAGTCAGGGCTCAAGTAGGAAGACAGAAACAGCAGGAGACATCATAAAGGATTTGTTGAAGAAAATTCAATTACACAATTGATCAATTAATCATCAGGTCTAGCTAGGCAAGTCTGAATGCATAGACCAGGCCGTAAGGAAGGGCAGCTGACACTCTCTGGCATGAGCTGAGGCTGCTACCCACAAGTGGAATTTCTCCCCAGAAATCTCAGTTCTGCTTTTAAGGCCTCTCAACAGATTGGGTGAGGCCTACCCAGATTATCTAAGATATCCTCCTTTACTAAAAGTCATTTATAATGGACTTTAATCACAGCAGCACCTAGATTAGTAACTGATGGAATAACCAACTTGACACATAGAATTGACCATCACATGTGATATTTCGTTTTTGTAAAATAAATAATGAAACAACTCTGTGTGTGTGTGTGTGTGTGTGTGTATGTGTGTGTGTGCAAATATATGAACATCTGTGAATATACAGTTACTTGGGTATGTGGTTTAGGGTGAAGTAGGCAGAGGGGCAGGAGAAGAGGAGAGTCCAAAGCAAAATAAGAAGGAAAAGAAAAGAAAAAGAAAAAAATAAAAAAATGAAAAACAGGCCAGGCGCAGTGGCTCATGCCTGTAATCCCAGCACTGTGGGAGGCCGAGGTGGGCAGATCACGAGGTCAAGAGATCAAGACCATCCTGGTCAACATGGTGAAACCCTGTCTCTACTAAAAATACAAAAATTAGCTGGGCATGGTGGTGTGTTGTAGTCCCAGCTACTCGGGAGGTTGAGGCCGGAGAATGGCTTGGACCCGGGAGGCGGAGGTTGCAGTGAGCCGAGATTTCACCACTGCACTCCAACCTGGGCAACAAGAGTGAAACTCCATCTCAAAAAAAAAGAAAAACATAAAATCCAAGATATATGACATGACTGCATTTACAAATTTATATGAAATATGAAATATGTGCATATACATATATGGACAATTTTAAAACTAAAATACATACTTTTTTTAAAAATGCATACATTTTAGGAAGCAAGATGCTAACAACGCATTTGATTAAAGAGTGCTCATTCCCTATTAATTTTACAAAATATCCTAGTCAAAGAGAAGTAGAAATGTTCTTAAATATCTATTTTCAAACATAAACAATATATGTATTAGTTTGCTAGGAACAAACCACCATAAACTGGAAGACTGAAACAATAGACATTCATCTCTCCTAGCTCTAAATCTAGAAGTCTGAAATAAGCTGTTGGCAAGTCTGTATTCCCTCAGACGTCTCTGGGAAGGAATTTTTTCTTGCCTCTTCCTACATTCCTGTGTTCGCCGGCAATCCTTAGAATTCCTTGGCTTGCAGTTTTCATCAGTTCACTTTCTGCTTCTGTCTTCACCTGCCCATCTTCCCTGAACTGTATTCATTCCAAATCTCCCTCTCCATACAAGGACAACAATCACTGTACTTAAGGTCCATTCTTATCAAGTATAACCTCATCTTAACTTATTAAAGCTACAAAGGCCCTATTCCTGAAGAAGGTTGCATTCATAGGTATGAGTAGGGGGGTTAGACCTTGAATATATTTTTAGAGGGATAAAATTCAACCCCCTACAATATCCTACTTATGATAATCAACTGAAGCATTCCTATAAAAAGGAGATGATAAAAAGAAAAATAGAGCCAAGCATGGTGGCTCACATCTGTAATCCCAGCACTGTGGTAAGCTGAGGCAGGAGGATCACTTGAGTGCAGGTGTTTGAGACCAGCCTAGGCAACATAGTGAGACCTTTTTTTTTTTTTTTTTTAAAGGAGGTGACAACGATGACCCATGTATTGCAATTATTTAACACTGCCTTGAGGCTGAGCACAAAGGCACATGCTTGTAATCTCAACACTTTGGGAGGCTAAGGTAGGAGTATTGATTGAGACCCAAGGGTTGGAGACCAGCCTGGACAACATAGCTACACCTCTCTCTCTACAGAACATTGAAAAATTAGCCAGGCGTGGTAGCACATGCCTGTGGTAGTAGCTACTCTGGAGACTGAGGCCATGATTGCTTGAGCTCATGAGTGTGAGATTGCAGTGAGGTATGGTTATGCCACCGCATTCAGCCCGGTCAACAGAGTGAAACCCTGTCTCACAAACAAACAAACGAACAGTACTGCCTTGGAAGTTCAAATCAATGCAATAAAATACAGAACAAAATAAGAGATAATTACTAGAAAAGAGACAACAAAATTATCGTTACATGCAGAAATCCAAAGGAGACACGTTGGTATACAATTAAGTCTACAAGAGAGTTTGGTGACCAGACACAAAATAAATACAGATTAATAGTTTTCCCTAAATAGTAACAATAATTACAGGAAACATCATAGAAAAATACAAGTTTATGGTGAGCCTACTATGTACTTAACTTGATCCTTCAAAAACTGAGATGTGCGCGGTGGCTCACGCCCCTAATCCCAGCTCTTTGGGAGGCCAAGGCAGGAGAATCACGAGGTCAGGAATTCAAGACCAGACTGGCCAACATGGTGAAACCCCATCTCTACTAAAAAATACAAAAATTAGCCAGGCATGGTGGCTTGTGCCTGTAATCCCAGCTACTTAGGAGGCTGAGGTAGGAGAATTGCTTGAACCGGGACCCGGGAGGTGGAGGTTGCAGTGAGCCGAGATCACGCCACTGCACTTCAGCCTGGGCTATAGAGCAAGAAGCCATCTCAAAAAAAAAAAAAAGAGAGAGAGAGAGATGTGTGATAAGACTCAATTATTAGTAGAAATGATTTCTGGAATGCCTGGGGTCAAGGTTTCTGCCCCAGACACACTTGACTGGCTCTATCACTTTGCCTGTGGTCTGTTCACTCACCAAGCCTAGTTTTCATTCTCTCTACTCACTGACAGCAGGAAACACAGCTGAGCAATCTGTGATTCCGTTTCCTCTGATCACACCAGTTGGTCCCAAGGGAATGCATGGGTCGCAGCCCAGTGGCCCCTCTGTGAGCGTTCACCTGTGCTGGACTGCTACCTGTTTGTTGGAGAAGGTTGCTTTCCAGCCTGTTTTAAACAAACTGTGGCCTTTTGTCATCTTCTTCTCCTCTGTGTATGATTTGGCTTGACGGCTAGCTGATGAATAACAGGGGAAATGACAAAACAACATAGTAGGAATGGAAGAGAAAAACAGTCGTACTTAAGAGTTTGTACTCAAACTTAGAGTCGTGCTCAGAGTTTGAGCCAGTGGTTTGCTCGCTTTCCTTACAAACAAGAGCAGAGAAGTACTGGGAAGCAACATGGAAAGAGAAAAACAAAAAGAAGCACAAAACCTTTAGTAGAGTAGCCTCAGAAGATAGATGAATGACTCGTGTTTTAAATGACAGCTCCCAGAAAACATTATAGAAAATACTCTCTAAGAATTTTCACTGATGAAACATTCAGACATCTTTTTCTGTTGTTTACTTAAAGCTTAATTTTAAAAACTCAATATAGGGCAAAATATTTCTATCTTAAGTAAAACTCTTTCTTTTTGTATAGTGTTCTAAAACACAGAGCCTTTCATACAGATACTCCCATTTGATTCAAGTGAGATTGCAAATATCGTGGCTGACCAAATGGTAAGCTGGGGGAATCTTATGCTGAATGGGATAAAATAAATGGAAAATTTTTTAGAAAACAAAACCCTAAGCCAAATATAGCAAAGATTAAGATCTACAGGAACACTGTTCTGAATATTTATGGGTAATCCATGAATAATCCTCAGAAATAGATATTGCTCATGCAAATCAGATGAAAAAAATTTGGATGGATTTTTCCAGCACATATGGCAATAAAGCCTATGAGAAGACTAGAGAGACAGTGATATTCTTTTTTTTTTTTTCGAGACAGAGTCTCACTCTGTCACCCAGGCTGGAGTATGGTGTCTGGATCTCAGCTCACTGCAAACTCTGCCTCCCAGGTTCAAGAGATTCTCCTGCCTCAGCCTCCCATGTAGCTGGGACTACAGGCACCTACCACGACGCCCAGCTAATTTTTGTATTTTTAGTAGAGATGGGGTTTCACCATGTTGGCCAGGCTGGTCTCAAACTCCTGACTGTAAGGTCGGTTGCCTCACTGGGAGCACGGACGCAGACCCCGCCTCCTTCTTTTCAAAAGCTTGGACAAGCCTGGACGAGCTCAGGCAAGCTCAGACACGCTCAGGCTTTTTCCCTTCTCCCATGCTCACACAGCCTGACCTTCCCTTAAAAGAGCCCAGTATGCAAACAAGGTGTGGTAACCCTAGCATCTTAACAACCAATAGCAGCCAAGTCTTAACAACCAATAGCAGCCGAGTAATTCCAACCAACAACAAGCCAAGTCCTAGGTAAAGGCTTGTAACTTACCCAATAGCAGTCCTGCTCTCCCACAACCAATCGAGCTGTTTCACTCCCTATAAAACCCCCTGTCTGAGAGGCGTCTATGTGACTTCTCTGGCCCCTCCTGTCAGACAGTAGAACCTCTCTGGGAGCCTGAATAAATTCCTTCGCATCAGATCTTGTGCTGGCCTCAGTTTCTTCACTTTAAACTCGGCGAGAACAGACCTTACACTGACCTCAGGTGATCCGCCTGCCTCCAACTCCTAAAGTGCTGGGATTACAGGTGTGAGCCACAGTGCCTAACTGACAGTGACATTCTTTAGGGCCATGGGTGCAAAGTTTTAAAGACTAAGAGGAAACTAAGTGCTATTGGTTAGA
The DNA here is from genome assembly GCF_030222135.1 of Aotus nancymaae. Taxonomy (NCBI): domain Eukaryota; kingdom Metazoa; phylum Chordata; class Mammalia; order Primates; family Aotidae; genus Aotus; species Aotus nancymaae. The sequence goes on from NW_026988423.1 coordinate 34,446,778, forward strand.
GAAATAATCCTTTGTTAGTAAAGACCACACTTACATTAAAAGAGACAGCAAGAAATGAGAAACTCCACTGTACCCTGATACCTACCATGATACTTCATGTTTTTTTTTGTTTGTTTTTTTTGAGACACAGTCTCACTCTGTCACCCAAGCTAGAGTGCAGTGGCATGATCTCAGCTCACTGCAACCTCCACCTCCCGGGTTCAAGCGAAATAGAATCTTGTGCCTCAGCCTCCCAAGTAGCTGGGATTACAGGCACCTGCCACCACGCCTGGCTAATTTTTGTATTTTCAGTAGAGACGGGGTTTTGCCATGTTGGCCAGGCTGGTCTCGAACTCCTGACCTCAGGTGATCTGCCCACCTCGGCCTCCCAAAGTGCTGGGATTACAGGCATGAGCCACCGTGCCTGGCCGATACTTCATGTTTAGATTGTAAGTTGCTTGAGCTTGTTGCTCCCTCTCAGCAAACAGCAAGAGACAGACTGGTTCTGTATGGATTTCTTCTTAAGTAAGACCTTTTCTCCTCCTTAGCAGTGTTTTTTATTTACTCTACTCATGTGGTCATGGAATGCAAATATTCTCTTAACTGCTCTTTCTTATCATATTTAAAAAACCAACAGAGAGTTTGAGAACTAAGTAAGAGTCTTCCCTTTCAAGTCTTCTCTTCAAATTCCAATATGGCACCCAATTGCTTTTGTAGTCAAGACACAATCAAATTTTTTAGGTTTAATTTTTTTATTTCCTCACCAGGAAGAAGCATTAATCACTGATACCTAAAAATGCAATCATTGCTGGTGACTAAGTTTCTAGAAGAAATATTTTTAAATTTTGTTTGTTTCTTCACACAAAAGTCACACAGGCACGTGAACATCTCAGCTATTCATGCTGTGTTCATGACCTACTTGTTCATGACCACATGAGATTTGTTTAAAAGTGTTCCCCCAGGTTAGAGAGGAAAATAAGACCCTGGTTTTTAACCTTGAATTCCTCTAAAATGTATGCAAAGTACTGTGTTCAAATTTATATGTGCATCTCTTCTGAGGAGAGATCATTTCTTTTTTTTTCTTTTTGAGATGGAATTTTGATCTCGTTGCCCAAGCCGGAGTGCAATGGTGCGATCTCAGCTCACCGCAACCTCTGTCTCCTGGGTTCAAGCGATTCTCCTGCCTCAGCCTCCCAAGTAGCTGGGATTATAGGCATGTGCTACCACGCCAGGCTAATTTTGTACTTTCAGTAGAGATGGAGTTTCTCTATGTTGGTCAGGCTGGTCTTGAACTCTTGACCTGATGTGATCCAACCACTTCAGCCTCCCAAAGTGCTGGGATTACAGGCGTGAGCCACCGCAACCAACCGGAGACTCTATTTCTAACAGATTCCAAGGTGATGTCGCTACTGGTCCATGGACCACACTTGAAGTCATAGCAAAAAATATATAACACATCCAAACAGGGTGTGCACAGAGTTCAGAAAATTTCATCCATTAAGAAGATTCTAATACCAAATTTGTCAATACACCTTGATGTTCAGCAAAGACAAGACTAAACATTAATTGGCATTGGCTTTTGCCACACTTAGAATTAACAGTGTATCCATGAGATGAAAAGTAATAGCACTTACCACTTTTGAGATGTGTGAAGCTGATTTTTGCCAATGTCATACATCATGGAGGCACTGAATTCCCAATTTTTTTGTGTTTATTCCATCTACCCAATTTATAGACCTGGTTTGTAGGAATTTAATAAAATGCCATCTGTCCTCCAAGTGCAGACATAAATAGAAACTGATGATGCTTCTGGTCATTTTTTTAAAAATGTCATCGTTGCCTTATCTTCAAAACTGTGAAATACTTTTCTTTCATCTTTAGGCATATAGCATCTTATTATAAACAGGCATCAAAATAGGTAAAACAAATACATTTTATTATTCCAGTAAGGACAGGATCATCATGTCTTTTTTTTTTTTTTTTTTTTTGAGACAGAGTTTCGCTCTTGTTACCCAGGCTGGAGTGCAATGGCGCGATCTCGGCTCACAGCAACCTCCGCCTCCCGGGTTCAAGCAATTCTCCTGCCTCAGCCTCCTGAGTAGCTGGGATTACAGGCACACGCCACCATGCCCAGCTAATTTTTTGTATTTTTAGTAGAGACGGGGTTTCACCATGTTGACCAGGATGGTCTCCATCTCTTGACCTTGTGATCCACCCACCTCGGCCTCCCAAAGTGCTGGGATTACAGGCGTGAGCCACTGCGCCCAGCCGGTGTCTTTTTTTTTTTTTTTTTAGTATGTTTACCTTATTTTTCTTCTCCCTTGCTCATTATGGTTGATTTACATAAGATTTATTGATACCTATTAGGAATTTTTGCCAACATCTGAAACTTAATGCAGAAAAGTAAACCAACAATTCTCCTTTCTAGTACATATCTGCCATTGTCCACGTGAAAACCTTGTGGTCAAAACCTTAAGATTTTGTTTGACTCTACCTCAAGCTCCACACTTAATCATTTACCAAGTCTTATTAAACCATCCTGCCTATTGTTTCCTAGAGTTAGCCACAATTTCAAATGGGAAACAAAAGAATGACACTAGTTTCCTTCCTTCCAGCTCTAACCAAAACCTGCAGCCTCCCCTCTGAGATCTGAAAGGAAAAGACAGCAGGAAAGAGGAAGAGAAGCTACCAAAGAAGGGAAACCGTAGTATAAAACGTGTTCTGATATTGTTTATACCACACCTTAAGTAGAGAGTAGGACTAAACCATTTAAAAAATTGTGCCAAATACAGGAGAATCACTTCAACCCAGGAGGTGAAGATTGCAGTGAGCCAAGATCGTGCCACTGCACTCCAGCCTAGGCAACAGAGCAAGGCTCCGTCTCAAAACAAACAAACAAACAAACAATTGCGCCATATAATGTAAACTGTTAGGGACTACGGACATAGGCAATGCTGTCAGATCTACTTGTCCCACTGTTTCTTAGCATTTTTTTTTTTTTGAGACCCAATCTCACTCTGTCACCCAGTGCAGTGGCATGATAATGGCTCACAGCAACTTCCGCCTTCCAGGTTCAAGCGATTCTCCTGCCTCAGCCTCCAGAGTATTTGGAATTACAGGCATGTGGCACCACACCTGGCTAATTTTTCTATTTTTAGTAGAGATGGGGTTTTGCTATTTGGCCAGGCTGGTCTCGAACTCCTGGCCTCAAGTAATCCGCCTGCCTCGCCCTCCCGAAGTGCTGGGGGATTACAGGCATGAGCCACCATGCCTGGCCTGTTGCTTGGCTTTTTTTTTTTTTTTTTTAATTGAGATGGAGTCTCACTCTGTCACCCAGGCTGGAGTGCAGTGGTGCGAACTTGGCTCACTGCAAACTCTGCCTCCTGGGTTCAAGCAATTCTCCTGTTTCAGCCTCCTTAGTAGCTGAGACTACAGTCACACACTACCATGCCTGGCTATTTTTGTATTTTTAGTAGAGACAGGGTTTCACCATATTGTTTAGGATGGTATGGAACTCCTGACCTCAGGTGATCCACCCGCCTCAGCCACCCAAAGTGCTGGGATTATAGGCGTGAGCCACACGCCCAGCTCTTAGCATTCTTACGCCCCATTTTCCTCATCTATAAAACAAGGATAACACTGCAGGCTGCCTACCTAAATATCCCTCTCTCCTTCCTCTTTATTAACAGAATTTCATTTGGTGGTCTCCCAGCCTCTCTCGCAACTAGCAGTGGCCTGATAACATAGCTCTGACCAAAGAGATGTTGACAGAAGTCCTTCAAAAGAAATACCCACTGCATTTCTCTCTGGAAGGCAGTTGTAATGTCTTGAAAAGTTGTATTATGATCTTGAAAATGAAAGATATATGCTAAGAACAGTGGAGAAAGAAGATAGAATGACTCTGGGTTCTTGGTGACCTCTCATGAAGTCACACGAAACTGGACTGGCCTCCTTATTGAATGGAAGGGAAATACAAACCTGACTTCTTATAAAAGGATTTTCTTTTTAAAGACAGGGTTTCACCATGTTGGCCAGGCTGGTCTTGAACTCCTGACCTCAGGTGATCCACCCGCCACGGCCTCCCAGAGTGCTGAGATTACAGGCATGAGCCACCGCGCCCAGCCCAATAGGATTTTCTGTTACACGTAACACAATCCTGATTACCATATCAGAGTTACTGAGAACATTATTAAGTGTGATAATGAACATAAAAATGGTTAACACAGGGTTTGGCATATCATAAGCATGCATTAATGTTAGTGGTTAACACTGCCATTATTAGTAGTACTGTTATTATTATTCTCCCTGGCTTCTTTGTTCTCCTCTTTCTTAAGCACAAGTTTTTTCTGTTCTACTTCATTTCCACACACTTCAAATTCGGGCACTCATGATGTTACCTCTGGATTACACTCTTGGTTACAGTCAACCCACAAAGTATTCTAGTTGTGCCTTGAAAGATGAATTGTTTTAGATAGGCAGAGAGAAGGGTGGAGGGCCTTACTGGTGAGTATGCCAAAAATCCCATGCTTGTTCTGGAGGATCAGTGGGAGATAAGGGGGAGCAATAGGTTGGAGCCAGATTGTCAGGGGTTTTCTGTAAGTGGCAAAGGGCAGGCCAAGGAATTTGTAGCACATTTTCTTGTTAAAAGATCAGGCCCCCACTTGCTTTTTATTTTTACTTTTTTTTGAGGTGGAGTCTCACTCTGTCTCCCAGGCTGGAGTGCAGTGATGCAATCTCAGCTCACTGCAACCTCTGCCTCCCAAGCTCAAGTGATTCTCCTGCCTCAGCCTCCCAAGTAGCTGGGACTACAGGTCAGCCTCCTGAGTAGATGGGACTAAAGGTGCCTGCCACCACGCCTGGCTGATTTTTGTATTTTTAGTAGAGACCGGTTTCATCGTGTTGGCCAGGCTGGTCACAAACTCCACCCACTTAGGCCTCCCAAAGTGCTGAGATTACAGGCATGAGCCACTGTGCCCGGTCCACCTGCATTTTTTCAAGAAAGGAAATAGTAGGATGAAAGAAAAGTCCAAATACTCTCTTTTATTTACTTGGTAGTGTTATTCAGCTTCTCTGGAATTTAGTTTGTTTGACTATAACATAAAGAAGTTAAATGCTCTCAAAGACCCATGCCAGTTCTAAAATTCTAAGATCCATGGGAAATCATTGAAATAACAGTATCTAAGAATTAAGAGCCTCAATTAATATTAGCTCTGACTTGTTCTTCCATTCATTTATTCTTTCTCTCAACAGAGTGAATTTATTTTATGTTGCTTACTTTCATATAAAGAACCTTGCTGCCACTTCAAGTCTCATTTTGGAAGCCAACCTTACCATAACAATCAGAATAATCTTCTTCAAACATTTCAGGAATTTGGAACAGCAAGCCTTGGCCCACCCTGCTTTCTTTTTCTTTCTTTCTTTTTTTTCTTTTTAAGACAGGGTCTCACTGTGTCACCCAGGCTTGAGTGCAGTGGTGCAATCATAGCTCGCCACCGCCTCAAACTCCTGTACCCAAGCAATTGTCTCGCCTCAGCCTCCTGAGTAGCTAGGCCTATAGGCACACCATACCATGCCCAACTAATTTTTATTTTTTGTAGAGACAGGCTCCCATTGCCCTGCCCAAGCTGGTCTCAAATTCGTGGGCTCAAGTGATCCTCCCTCCTCAGCCTCCCAAAGTGCTAAGACAACAGGGATGAGCCACTATGCTCGACCCCATACTGCCTTCATACCCCTTTGTCAACTAACTCAGGTCCCCGACAAGCTCCGCTCTTTCCGGTCTTTTCCATCTTTCCACATCTTACACACAATGCTAGACTCAAAGCTAAGCAGAACATTAATTTACAAATCAAATGTGACATAATAGTACAAATGGCTTAGTAACTAATAAATACGCCATGCTTATTTTTAAAGTAGGTTTATTGGTTTTCAATTATATTTGTAATGTCAATCGTAAGAGAACATAGAGAAAAAGTTTTAAAGGAATAAGGAAGTAATAACATCACCATCCAATGCGAAAAATAGCAACTTTGGGGGTTATTTCTTTGCAAGATTTTTGGATGGCTTTCAAGTAGTTGTAATCATTTTGAATATGTAATTTGTTTAACTTAATGTCATTAAAGTTCTTCCATGTCACAAACTTCTTCCATGTTATTTTTTTGACTCCCAAACCTCTTTCATTGGGGGGTATGGGCCTCAGGGGGGCCCTCACTGCACAGCTTCTTCATTGGCACTGCTTCCGGAGTCCTGGGGCATCATCAGGTCGACGAGATCGGGCGAACTGGAGAACGGCTCGATGCGCAGGGCCTCAAAGGTGTCATCTACCCGGAAGGCCAGCCCCACCGTGGCTGGGGCCTGTGGTCGTGCTGTTTGGCTGGTGAAGCCGCACTCGCCCAGTGTCTTGCCATCATCCAAGAGTTGGTCGTCCTTGTACAGCCGCTGCTCGTCGGGTGGCCGCCTGAGGATTCCCTCCACGATGCGCTTCAGCTCGAACACCGTGCTGGATTCCTTGGCGTCAGTGAAGATGGTGGTCTTGTGGCGCCGAATCATGAGAAACACGTCCATCGCGGCGGCAGCCTCTCCCGTCGATGCGCCGGCGCTGTCGCGCTCCGCCCCTTTCCCGGCAGCCCGCGCGCGGCCTGGCGTGCCCCGCGCCGCCCCGCCTCCTCCGGCGAAGACCTTTATTTCCATGTTACCATATTGGCTTTCTATGAGACTATTTTATAGCTACATAATATTGTAAACTTACCATGAAAGATTTAAGACATACAAGAAGCTAAAAAGAATAATGGAATGAACATCCATGTATCTCGCAGAGCTTAAGAAATAAAACATTATCAGGCCAGGCGCTGTGGCTCACTCGCCTGTAATCCCAGCACTTTGGGAGGCCGAGGTGGGCGTATCACCTGAGGTCAGGAGTTCGAGACGAGCCTGATCGACATGGAGAAACGCCGTCTTTACTAAAAATACAAAAAAAATTAGCGAGGCGTGGTGGTGCATGCCTATAGTCCCAGCTACTCAGAGGCTGAGACAGGATAATTGCTTCAGCCCGGGAGGCGGAGGTTGCCGTGAGCCGAGATAGCTCTATTGCACTCCAGCCTGGACAACAAGAGAGAAACAACGTCTCGAAAACAAACAAACAAACATTATCAATGCAATTGATACCCTCTGTGTAATCATCCTCATTTGCAGCTCCCTCCATCTCTAACATATGTAACCAGTTTCTGAAATTTGGTGATTATTCAGCTCATACATTTCTTTATGCTTTTACCACATACGTATGTATTGCTAAGTAATATGTAATATTATTTGCATGTTTCAAACTTTATATAATTAGTATCATGAAATGTGTAAAGTATTGTACAACTTGCTTTTATTTCCTGCTCAACATTATGATTATGGAAGTTGCCCATGTTGATTCATATTTGCTCAAATATTTAATAAACATATATGTATTTATATAAATATATCCTCAAATAAATATATAATAATTTCTCTTGTGTTCTCCTACTGTTCAATATTCAGGTGGTTTGCAGCCATAAATAATGTTTTGACAAATGTCTTTCTGCATGATACACATATTTTTCTCATTTAGGATAATTCCCTGCTGTTAAATTACCAAAAAGCATGAACATTTTTAAGATCCTTGCACATACTTACTGCCACACTGGAGGATTGTACAAATTTTATATTGCCACCAAACATATATCGGTTCCTTGTTTTATCACATACTTAGCAGCTATGGATGATAGCACTAGTTCTTTCTTCAACTTTGGCTAATTTTCTTAGCGAAAACTGGTATACTGATTTCTGGTGAAGTTGAAATTGAAAAACTTTTCCATGTTATCTATTAATCATATTAACTCCTTTGTCTTTTCATACCTTTTTGCCCGTCAGTACTGTTGGAGACAGTGTTTTATCTTAATAGCTTTTTTATGTAACAAGATACTAACTCTTGTTAAAAGTACAGATACTTTTCCTAGTTTTTTTTTTTTTTTTTTTTGGTACCTGGTTTAGTTTTAAAATAATGTCTATATGTATATAATTAAAGGGTCTAGTAAGTAATTCTGTTATATCAACCTGCTTATATGGCTGGGAGACATATACTAGCATAGAACAGTGATTGTAAAATCATTAATATATCATTAAATTTACAAATGGATATGTTAATTTGAAATTGGCTACGTTTTTCGATTCTCTAGATAGTTTTGACTCATCCAATTCCCAGAATAGCATTGACAGAACTGCTAAATATTGATCTCCATGATATTTGTAAAGAATAGACAGCCTTTAATAGCCTATGGAGATCTTTCATTTATGTTTTCTTTCCTTCATTTATTATTATGTTCTCCTAAGGAAATAATTAGCAGTTCAAGTTTAAATGACCATTAAAACCTTTCAAATTACATTTCACTAAATTGTCTAATGTTAGGAAAATTAACACTCAGTTGCTATTTCTTTATGAATTTCTTCTAATTTGAGGAACAGCCATTTGTACTATTTTTGTTTTTTCTTTCTCGAGACGGAATTTCACTCTTTTTGCCCAGGCTGGAGTGCAATGGTGCGATCTCGGCTCACTGCAACCTCTGCCTCCCAGGTTCAAGCAGTTTTCCTGCCTCACCCTTTCAAGTAGCTGGGAATACAGGCATGCAACCAGGCCCAGCTAATTTTGTATTTTTAATAGAGACAGGGTTTCTCCATGTTGGTCAGGCTGGTCTCAAACTTCTGACCTCAGGTGATCCACCCGCCCCGGCCTCTCAAAGTGCTAAGATTACAGGGATGAGCCACTGAGCCTGGCCCATTTGTACAATTTCAAAATAAAGATTTGATCTTTAAAAGCATTCAAGACTTAGGTTGAATGAATCAGTGATTGTACTCTGAGAAGAAGAGTAAAAATAGGTGTCACTTATTCACCATTCTCACACCTCCTCTGCTATGAAGAATGTCCTAGGAATTAGAAGTCTCCTTTGAAGCCTTACGGAATTAATATAGCTCTTAGCGGGTCAAAGCAACTCTCAGTCTAACAAGAAATGTTTATTGAACACTTGTTCTGTGTCTAAGCCTGAGGCAGATGCTGAAAAATACAGGAAGAATGAATAGTGATCCTTCTAGAAAGAGCAGAAAGGGGAATTGTATGGTGAGAAACAGAGCTGTAGGTCAGTAAACCAGGTTATATAATGATCTTTCATGATCTGCTCAAGAATATGGACTTCGTTTCATAGCAATTGACAGCCTTAAACTATTTTTTTTTTAATTTTGGCCATTCCATAGATCAATAGGCATCTTTAAAATACATGGACATGTTTGGTATCACCTTTGTTATATTCGCAGCACCATGAGTCTAATCAAATAATAAAATGTCATTAGCCAGATGCAGTGGCTCATGCCTGTAATCCCAGGGCTTTGGGTGGCTGAGGCAGGAGGATCACTTGAGCCAGGACTTTAAGACCAGCCTGGGCAACATAGTGAGACCCTGTCTCTGCAAAAAAAGAAAAAAAAATTAAAAATTAAAATTTAAAATTAGCTGAGTGTGGTGGTGCACACCTATAGTCCCAGCTATTAGGAGGTGGGAGTCGGGGTGAGGTGGGAGACCGCTCTTGTGCCAGAGGTCTAGGCTGGGCTGCAGTGCACTATGATCACGCCACTGCTCTCCAGCCTGGGCAACACAGCAAGACTCTGTCTCTAAACATAAAAATAATGCAATGTCATCATTTCTTCTTGAATGAAAAATGCATATTAGAAAGATAATTCAAAAAGAAGTGTAGAAAGTGGCCTGGATAGAGGAGCTATGGATGAAGGATGGCTAGTGGGAGACAGACGACAATAGTCAGGCAAGATAGGAAGGTTGGTGTTAAATGACGTCATGCTACGCACTGTGGGGAATACGAAGCTGAACAAGACACACCCCTGCTGTCAAGGATGGATGAATGAAAATGCCAGCTCCATGCTTGTTTACCCTAACATCGTCCCTCTGGAGCCAGTGATATAGAAAGATATGGATAAGAGAAGATAGGCTTATATTAAAATCTTGCTGAAGAGAAAGATTATAGAAAGCAATAATTTTTGCTTGATGTTTTCAATTTGACTATGCCATTTCCCATGTCTTTATATAATCAATTTATGCACCCTGCTGTTTGTGTTTTGGCTAACCGTACAAAACAAGGCAACGGGAACAATGCAGTCAGCAGTTGCCTGGACTTGTTAGCGGATGTGATTTCAGTAACTAACTACTTGCTGACTCAGAGACAGAGGAAAGCAAAAATCTCTTCTCCCTGTTCTGTGGCCAGCCAAGTGATTACGAGGCAGTCAAAGTCCACAGTGATGGGGACTCTTTATAGTGCTCAGCTTGTTTCTTTGTTGTGTCACTGGTTAATCTGAACTGAAGTTTCATTCTAAACATAAAGAGATAAATGAGTCATGTAAATCATTGTTGGGGCTTTGTATCTGGTCCAAAAAGACTAGCCCTCCTTCCTTTCTCCATGGCCACAGTCTCCATGGTTCACCTGATCAGTTGGGTGGCTCCACAGAGTGAGCTGGAAGTTACTGCAGTGCCCTCCCCCAACCCTGTCAACCAGCACAAACACCCAGCACAGAGCCAGTCCCCAGGAGAAAAGGATGGGATTTGGAACTAGATAGGGTTGAATGCTGGCTTTGTCAGGCTGAATGACCTTCTGCAAGTTAGTTAACCTCTTACAACCACAGGTTTCTCACCTCTAAAACAGTGGTTATGAAATGCCCACAAGCATGTATTCAAAAATAATAGATGTACAGCACCTGGCACTCTCATGCTTTGCTGGTAGAAATGTAAAATGGTGCAGCCACTTTTGAAAACAGTTTGGCAGTTTCTTAAAAAGTTAAACATAAATTTACCATACAACCCAGCAATTCTATGCCTGGGCATCTACCCAAGAGGAATGAAAACATATGTCCACACAAAGACTTGTGTGTGAATGTTCATAGCAGCATTATTCATAACTGAACTGCAAAAACATTATGCTAAGTGAAAGAAGCCAGATAAAAAAGATGACATATTGAATGAGTCCATTTACATGAGCAAAGGCAAAGCTACAGAGATTTAAAGTAGCTTAGGTTTGCCTGGCGCTGGGGAACAGGACAGGAAGAGCAAATGTGCATGAGAGATCTTTTTGGGGTGATGAAAATGTTCTAAAATTGGATTGTGGTGAGGGGTGCACAACCGTAGATGGACTAAAAGTTATTGAATAGTACACTTAAAATAGTGACATTTTATGGTGTAGAAATTATATCTCGGCCGGGCACGGTGGCTCACACCTGTAATCCCAGCACTTTGGGAGGCCAAGGCAGGTGGCTCACCTGAGGTCAAGAGTTCGAGACCAGTCTGACCAACATGGTAAAACCCTCCATCTCTACTAAAAATACAAAAATTAGCTGGGCATGGTGGCATGAGCCTGTCATCCCAGCTACTTGGGAGGCTGAGGCATTAGAATCGCTTGAGCCACCGAGGCAGTTTGCAGTGAGCCAAGATGGTACCACTGCACTCCAGCCTAGGCGAAAGAGTGAGACTCAGTCTCAAAAAAAAAGAAAGAAATTATACCCCAATAAAACTATTTTTGAAAACCCACTAGCACATAGGAGGCTCTCAGTACTGTAGCAAATAGCTATTTAGTACATGCTTACTGGTAAGCAAGCACTACTTTACGCCACATCCCTTTGCTGGATTTAACTCATTTCTTAAGCAGTGCTTCAGAAACTTCAGTCTTTCAAATGCCACTTTCACTATTTTTCCATAATGGCTTCTTACCACCTGTACAGTTAATTATTAACCTAATATTTTTATTAAAACCAACTTGGTTTTTAAAAAACTTATAAATGAGGCCAAGTGCTGGTGGCTCACACTTGTAATCCCAGAACTTTGGGAGGCTGAGGCAGGTAGATCACTTGAGCTCAAAAGTTCGACACCAGCCTGGGCAATATGGTGAAACTCCCTATCTCTACAAAAAATGCAAAAATTTGACGCGGATTGTGGTGCAGGCACACCTGTGGTCCTAGCTACTTGGGAGGTTGAGGTGAGAGGACTGCTTCAGCTCCAAAGATCGAGGTTGCAGTGAGCCTGGATCACACCACTACACTCCAGCCTGGGTGACAGAGTGCGGCCCTATCTCAGAAAACCAACAGACAAAAAACCTTACAAATAAAAATCAGATCTCTATGGTAAATGGACAGTTACTACAGTCAGGCGTCAGATAACGTTTCATTCAACTACAAGCCGTGTATGCGATGGTGGTCACGTAAGATTATAGAGGGATCTTCCCCTTCTGCACCCTGGAAGACCACGGCGTTGCCAAGGGCCGCGCCTCCGGTGTTGCTAGAATTGCAAGAACGCGCTTGCACCCCAAGCCTCGCTTCTGCTGGGGGCTGGGGGTGTCCCCCTTGCCAACCTATGTATCTTTTACTTGGGACGGAAGACGGCAAAAGCTTTTCCCCTCTCTGGCCACGTGGTGAGATCCCCCTCTGCGGCCACCTGGTGTCTGATGAACGCGAGCTGCTCCCCTCTGCATCCGGGGAGGCTGTGCACAAATTATGCGTAGCGCACGGTCAAAGTGGTGGCAGGCACGCTTTCACCTCCCAGCGCTGCCCCACCCCGTCCGCGTTAGCGGCTGTACAGGTCTTGTCCTGCGCTGGGGCTGCAGGCTCCAGGCAGGCCTGCGGGTACCTTATGGAAAGTCCCAGCTGCAGGGGTTCACAGGGGCGGCCGGGTAGTCAAGTGCGGGCGCGCCAATCCGCAGAACACGGAGCATGTGACTGCGCAGGGCCAAGGACAGGTTCTCCGCGCCTGAAGAGCCAGGTGTCAAGAGACTGGACTTTACCACCCTCGATTCGGATAAATTTGAAGACACGTGGCTGAGAAGCGGCTTATCCCAGATGGCTGTGGGGTAGGATACATCCCCTCGCATACTTGCATCCTTCTAGACAAGTAGTGGACTCTGCGCTCATGAGGGCTTCCACTGTGCTGTCCCCTCCTAATGCCCATTAACAAATCCAACTTCCTGTTAAAAAAAAAAAAAAGAAAAAAAAGGCCGGGCGCAGTGACTCACGCCTGTAATCCCAGCACTTTGGGAGGCTGAGGTGGATGGATCACCTGAGGTCATGAGTTTGAGACCAGCCTGGTCAACATGGTGAAACCCTGTCTACTAAAAATACAAAAAATTAGCTGGGCGTGGTGGTGTGTGCCTGAAATCCCAGCTGCTTGGGAGGCTGAGGCAGGAGAATTGCTTGAACCCAGGAGGTAGAGGTTGCAGTGAGCCAAGATCGCGCCACTGCACACTCCAGCCTAAGCGACAGAGCGAGACTCCTTCTAAAAAAGGAAGAAGAAAGAAAAAATTTTCAAATAAATTTAGTGTAGCCCAAGTGTAGTGCACAGAATGTTCCAGGCCTTCACATTGCCTCACTGCTCACTCATGACTCACTCAAATTCCAGTCCTGTAAGCTCCATTCATTGAAAGTGCCTAGACAGGCGTTCCTTTATAAAAATACCTTTCATAGTGTATTTTTACTGTACCTTTTCTATGTGTAGATACACAAATACTTCCCATTGTGTTACAATTGCCTGCAGTATTCAGCACTGTGCAGTATACACGCCATCCAGGTTTGTAGCCTGGGAACCACAGCCTGGATGTGTAGCAGGCTGTGCCATCCGGGTTTGTGTAAGTGCACTCTAGGATGTTTGAACAATGATGAAATCACCTAATGATGCATTTCCCAGACGTATCCTGTTGTTCAGCAACGCATGACTGTACAGCGAAAATAAGCACAAGGAATGCCAAATGGTCTTAGTTTGTGGCTAGACGCTATTGCCTAAAGAAGACTTGCTCTATCTGGAGTAGGGATAGAAAGGATGCTAATCGTGAGAGAGGCGGCTTAGTCATACTAGATGTAATCACACTGGAGACTGGGGTCCATGGGTGAGAACAGAGGGCTTTTGCACTCCCCGCTATTCTGCAGAGCTGAAAGACTGAGACCAGACACCTACTCAGAGCTTATCACCACGCTCCTGCGGCTTCATCATCATCCACTCAGAATCCATGGAAGTGGAGCTGGAGATGCTGGGGAGAGGGGTTGGGGTTGGGTGGGAGGCAGCATAACGGGAGGTTCAGGAGCCTCCCTCCCCTGAGGCGGTGAGGGGCCTGGGAGAATGGCTGAGACTGGGATAGTCGAAAGGGCGAAGTTCGAAGCTGGTGGAGTGCAAGCAGATCTGGGAATCCCAGTGTGCATCCCATGGAGTTTGGATGTGTGCCACCCTAATTGTGACCCCTAGGAATGGGAGCTGAGGGACAGTGGAAGTGATCAAGCCCGGCGAGCCTCCCATGTCAGGGAACTGCACAGCTCACCAAAGAACTCACCCTCACACTGCTGTGAGAGTCAGAACTCAGATTCCTGGATAGGCGGGCATCAGTAGCCAGGGAGAGGCCATGCAGCCAAGAGGACCACAGGGCATCTCTTGTGGAGGGAAGGCATGTGTTCCCTTCCCTGGAGGAGAAAGGAACCTAGAGGGATGCAGGAGGGCACCAGGCCAACACTAATTTGGATACGAAATTAAAAATTTAAACTACACTGGCTTTTTCTGGTAACTAAAACTGATCAGGCACTTATGGGCTCTGCCCAAGAGGTATTTAAGGAAAACTTTCCTTTCTTCAAGTTAATGGCTTACCGAGAACATGGAAAATACTGGGAAAGACGGGGTAAACTTTCTTCGCTACAATGAGAGAGAGATTGAGTGTGGTGAAAGGTGGTAATTAAAGAAAACAAAATATTTCTTTTGCTACTCCACTTGTTCAGCCAGTTGGGGGGACAGGGATTAAAACAATTGCAAAAGATCTCATTTTTGTACTCTGCCATTTAACTAACGCCTGTTACTGTAATATCTAACATTATCTTTGGTGTCTGCTATATTTTGGGAAACTGCTCCAGGGTGTTTTGGGAAACTGCTCCAGCCCTGGGGTTGCCAGCAGAGGCACTGAAAGACGTGGGGCAGAATGGTGTCTAACCTGTTTCTCTTCTCCACCTTCATCAACCTTGGTCTGTCTTTTCCAAGCTGTGAACGTCCAGGGCAAAATTTAGTCACCCCATATACTTGACCAAAATGACCATTGTCTCTCTATTTATTTTTTCCTCTCTTTCTACCACGGAGCCACCAACGTTCCAGCTTGTTATTTCCTCTTTCTGTTTTCCTCATTTGCTCTGTTTCTCTTCCCTCTTCCTGATTTCTTGACTCTTGCCTTTCTTTGGTCAGCAAGGGAGAAGTTTGCCCAGCAGTTTTTACTCTCCATTGACAGTTCTTAGGGCAAAATGAAAACCCCAGGCTGGAGCTCCCCAAGGCATGGTAAGAGGCAGTGCATCGGAGTCCACAATCTCCCGCCTGCAAAGACAGGGGGTGAAAGCCAGGTGTGATTTCAGCTTTAGCCTCTTGTTACCTATTTAGCATCGGGCAAGTCTCAACTTCCTGAATGATGTTTCTTGATCTGTTAGGTGGGATTAATAATAATACCTGCTTCCTAGACTTGTTAGGAAGCCCAAATAAGGTGATATGAAAATATACACCACAGAGTTCTAGAAAAAAAAGTTTTCCTTTTATTATTGTGTTTTGTTTTGTTTTGTTTTTTTTATGGGAGACGGAGTCTTGCTGTGTCACCCAGGCTGGAGTGCAGTGGTGAGATGTCGGCTCACTGCAACCTCCATCTCCAGGCAAGCAATTCTCTTGCCTCA
The DNA here is from genome assembly GCF_030222135.1 of Aotus nancymaae. Classification (NCBI taxonomy): domain Eukaryota; kingdom Metazoa; phylum Chordata; class Mammalia; order Primates; family Aotidae; genus Aotus; species Aotus nancymaae. The sequence goes on from NW_026988423.1 coordinate 34,462,495, forward strand.
GCCTCCCAGGTAGCTGAGATTACAGATGAGAGCCACCATGTTGGCTAATTTTTTGTATTTTAGCAGAGATGGGGTTTCACTATGTTGCCCAGGTTGGTCTCAAACTCCTGAGTGCAGGCAATCCTCCTGCCTTGGCCTCCAAAAGTGCTAGGATTATAGATGTGAGCCACTGCGCCTGGCCATGCTGGTGATTTTTGATGTTACACCTTTTAAAAAATAATTTTTCTTTTTCCTTTCTTTCTTTTTTTATTTTTTAGAGACAGCGTCTCACTCTGTCACTCAGGCTGGAGTGCAATGACGAGATCTTGGCTCACTGCAACCTCTGTGTCCCGGGCTCAAGTGATTCTCCTGCCTCTGCCACCCGAGTAGCTGGGATTACAGGCATGTGCCACCATGCCTGGCTAATTTTTGTATTTTTAGTAGAGGCAGGGTTTCACCATGTTGGCCAAGCTGGTCTTGAACACCTGACCTCAGGTAATCCACCCGCCTTGGCCACCCAAAGTGCTGGGATTACAGGCATGAGCCATTACACCCAGTCAAAAATAATTTTTCTAATTAAGATATGTGTCTGTTTTAACATCTTCCAGAAACATAAAATTGAATCAAAAGAGTCTCAGGTTCAAGCAATTCTCCAGCCTCAGCCTCCAGAGTAACTGGGATTACAGGCAGGTACCTGCCACCACACCAGCTATTTTTTTTTCTTATGTTTAGTATCTAGGGGAGTTTTGCCATGTTGGCCAGGCTGGTCTCTAACTCCTGACCTCAGGTGAGCCACCCATCTCGGCCCCCCAAAGTGCTCACAGCCTTATAGGTGTGAACAGCACCTGGCCTGACTGTTTATATATTATATATATATAATATATATATTCATACATAGATATGAACAGCGCCTGGCCTGAGTGTTTATACACACACACACACACACACACACACACACACACACACGACCGTCAGATAGTCCTGCTTTCTGTGTTCAAAATGCACAATAAATTATATTGCTTGTGTTTCTGCAAATTACTCTTTTCATTCAATTTTTACGTTGCAGTGAGCTGAGATCGAGCCATTGCATCCCAGCCTGGGTGACAAGAATGAAACTCCACTTCATTCCTTCAGCACTGCCTTGAAAAAAATTAAAAAAAAAAAAAAAGAGACTCCACTTCAAAAATAAAATAAAAACACAAAGCATATGCTTCTTTTTATCTATAATACTTATATATATGCTTTGCAACATATATGCTTATGTATTATATATATACATGCTTTGTGTGTTTTAAAATGCATAATAAATGCATACACACACACACACACACACATACACACACACGTGCAGGAAAAGTACTTAGAATGGCAGCTCTTGTGGCAGAATGAAAATCTAAGACCAGGGCTACCTAAGGCACTGTGAGAGGCAGTGCACCGGGGTACAAAATCTCCCGCCTGCAATGGATAGGAAAAGAGATAGGAAAACATTCTAAATTCATGTTAAAGATTGCTCTTGGGGAGAAAGTGCAATGGCACTGGGGAAAGGTACACAAAAGGGTCCAGCTATAGCTATAGTATTTTATTTCTTTCTTCAAAAAAATGTGCCAAACAAATGTAACAAACTATGAACAACTAACTGTTCAACCTTGATGGTGGGCACGTGAGTGTTTACTATATTATTTTCTGTGCTTTCCTCTATTGAAAAAATGTGTTCTTAAGAAATGTTTTAGGGCATTTGCAGTGGTCCACAATCCCAGAGCTTTGAGAGGCCAAGGCTGGGGGATCACTTGAGGTCAGGAGTTCAAGTCTAGCCTGGGCAACATAGTGAGACCCTTGTCTCTATAAACAAAAAAATTTTTTTTTAGCCAGATATCCTAGTTGTTTAGGAAGCTGAGGCAGGAGTATCACTTGAGTCCGGGAGTTCAACATTACAGTGAGCCGTGATCAAGCCACTGCACTCCAGCTTGGTGGTGGCTCACACCTGTAATCCCAGCACTTTGGGAGGCCGAGGTGGGTGGATTGCCTGAGGTCAGGAGTTGGAGACCAGTCTAACCAACACGGTGAAACCCCGTCTCAATAAAAAAATAATAAAATAAATAAATAAATAACAAAATAACAACCAAAAAAACTTGTTACAGCTCAATGCTAAAAATATGGAGAAAACAGAAAAATAGAAAGGCAATAATAACAATAACCTAACTAAAATAATATAAAGAACCACTATAAACATTTTTTGGTGTACATACCTCTCATCTTTTGTGTTTATTTATACATACAAGTGCAGTTTTAAAACAACTGAAGGCTGGGCGAGGTGGCTCATACCTGTAATCCCAGCAGTTTGGGAGGCCGAGGCTGGTAAATCATTTGAGGTCAGGAGGGAGATGACCAAAGTGGTGAAACCCCGTCTCTACTAAAAATACAAAAAAATTAGTCAGGTTTTGTGGCACATGCCTGTAGTCCCAGCTACTCGGGAGGCAGAGGCAAAAGAAGCACTTGAACCCGGGAGGCAGCGGTTGCAGTGAGTCAAGATCACACCACTGCACTCCAGCCTGGGTGACAGAGCGAGACTGTCTCAAAAAAAAAAAAAAAAAAAAGCAATTGAATAACTCTGTTTTGTGATACTTAAGTCACCTGCTGGCTGGGATAGATTGCCAGTGGCCTAGGTGTCAAGCAGCAGGTTGATATAAATAAAACCATTCACACCCCTTTTATTATTGAAACTTCTGGTTTATAAACTTGCTTTTTACAAAAGATCTGCTGTGCGGTGTGTAAATATTTAATTCAATCCACATCCACTTAGGCCTGCCTGGTGTTTGTTTTTCATTTATATTTCACTGTACTACAGAATGTCAAATTCATCTGCCAATTCTCTCCATTCAGTTAAGGGAGAAAAAAAAGCAAAATAGTTTGCTGGTCTTGTATAGATACTAAATGTTGAGATGATCAACTATGTTTTTCATCTACTTGGTTTAGAATTGTATACGTGTCGTTCTTTCACCTTAATAATAGATTAGGGTGATTTTTTTCTCTCCACTCTTTCACTTTTCAACCACCTATTTTTTTTACTTTGGGTCCAAGCTCAGGAGTTGGTTAAGGTGAAGCCTCAACAGTCTAGAAATCTGGACTTGGCATCTAATATCTAGAAAAGTCACCTGAAAGTCTAGAACTGCACTGTCCAATACAGTATCCACTAGCTGCATGTAGCTATTTACGTTCAAATTCATTACAACTAAATAAAATTTAAAATTCACTTCCTTGGCCAGGCACGGTGGCTCACACTAGTGATCCCAGCACTTTGTGAGGACAAAGTGAGAGGATTGCTTGAGCTCAGGAGTTTGAGCCCAGCCTGGGCAACGTGTTGAGACCCCGCCCCTACGATAATTAAAAAAGAAAAAAAAGAAAAGAAAATTTACATCCTCAGTCATGCAAGGCACAAGCAAGTGCTCAATAGTCCCGTGTGGCTAGTGGCTACTGTTTTGGTGCACAGATATAAAATACGTCTCTGCCTTGGTAATCATGATTGGTAATTCTGGTCTGTAATTAGGTGGTAGCAGCTATAGTCACAGCTTCCCAAATTTCCCACCTACCTCCTGTAGTTTTGAAAAAACTACAGGCATGGCACAACGGCTCACGCCTGTAATCCCAGCACTTTGGGAGGCAGAGGTGGGCGGATCACCTGAGGTCAGGAGTTTGAGACCTGCCTGGCTGACATGGTGAAACCCCGTCTCTACTAAAAACACAAAATTAGCTGAGCATGGTGGTGCATGCTTGTAATCCCAGCTACTCGGGAGGCTGAGGCAGGAGAATCACTTGAACCCCAGAGGCAGAGGTTGCAGTGAGCTGGGATCATGCCACTGCACTCCAGCCTGGGCCATTAGGGCGAAACTCCAGAAAGAAGGAAAGAAGGAAAGAGAGAAAGAAAAAGAAACAGAAAGAAAAAGAAAGAAAAAAAGAAGAAGGAAAAAAAAAGAAAGAAAGAGAGAGGAACAAAGGAAGGAAGGAAAGACAGAGCTCTTAGTGGTGCAACTCTGGATAAGGAAACTGGGTAACACATGGATGATAAAGACAACTTTTCAGATGCCTCTCTGCTTTTCCCTGGAGACCGTTCTTTCTGGTCAGTCACTCAGGCTCTGTCCTGGCCTACACTTTTGAGCTGTTATAAAATCTGTTACTTATTTTTCCATGATCCACCCAAATAAGAATGTTATAAAATCTTCAGATAAAGATCTTACCAAGAGACAGAAGTAGATCCACTAATCTAAGCCTCCTTGTTATGTTTATTTGTGAAAGTTTAGAGGTTTGAGGCAAATGTCATAGAGAATGCAGTTTCATCCTTAAACAAACTTCTAGTTACTGGATCTATGTGTTTTCTTCTTGGATAGAAGACTAATGGTCAAGTAATAGATGCAGAGTACAGAGAGCGGGAAATTAGCTAATAGGCATTAAGTGACTACCTAAGGTCAGTGCGTGGTCCAGCTCAGAACGACTCCTACTTTTGAAGAGGACGTGTTCTAATGAAAGACAGGGCAAGGAGCTATGTTGACACCTGCTAATCTTTGAATCAAGGAAAAGCAATTAACAAATGAAATTTCTGGTGAATATGTCTTTCTAAAGTCCATGAGACTTCTCTTACAATTCTCCCCATTGTTTCTGTGATCTCACCATTATCGAATTCTTCATTAGCTTCATTCTCCCTCCAGATTTTTCCATTTGGCTTTTACCAAGGTGGGCTTTGTGGGTATTCCAGAATGACTCAGTACACCATTTAAACTTTAAATCACCGCATTTTATTGGAACACCCATAAAGTATTTTATTATTTCAATTAATAAAGGTATGTCCTTTGGAATAATTGCCTTAGGTCATAAGTACAAAGTGAAAAACACTGAGTAAGTTATGTAAAACTATAAAAGCCTTTAGCAGATGACAAATGTGTGCTTTAGGCATTAAGCCATTTTAAATAATTTTAAAGCAGCTTTCACAAAATAATCTCTTATGGAGAGGGCAGCTGAAGAATGATAAATGTTGGCCAAAATTCTCAAAGAAGGCACACTAGGGGCTTCCCCAGGGTTGGAGTGAGGAGAAAGTTATGTAAATAGGCATTGCCATGAAGAGGCCTCTGCTGTTTCTGTCCCTTTTCCATCAGTGGAATTGAGGAACTCTAAGGAGATGTCCCCAGCCAGATCTCAAATATCTGCAGCACTGCAGAGGGAGAAGGCAGTCACTAGGGTAACCAAATCTCAAACTACTAAGTCTTTGGTAGACAAAGTCAATACTTGAAATTCTCCTTAGAAGCAAAGAGGCAGCTTATGCAGGCCCCCTAAAACAACTTTAATCTTACGCTTTCAGAGTTTCAGAGGTAAAAGATACGAATCTGTTTCATTTTAATTTAATTTTATGTCTTCTCCTGAATGCCAGGCAAATATTAGCATGGTGTGCTGTCCTTATGGGCTTCACTTAACTCACTAGGGGCTAATCATCATTCCCAGCTCCTCATCTTTGCCTCTTTGTAGTAGTAATAATGAGTTTGTAAGGGATCTGCAAAGCCTCTTTGATTTAAATTAGCCATGCAGGGTTACTAGTTACAATAATCTCACTTGTTGAACATATTATTTAGGGTCAGACTGCTGGTATAATAGTCACATGTTTATGAAAAGCATATTCCTGGGCTCCACTGATGACCAGTGAGTCAGGATCTAGGATATTTGGAAAGAGATGCCAGGAATCTGCATTTTAATAAGCTTTCCTTGTGATTCTTATGTGCATTAATATTTAAGATAGAATGGATGGAAGACAAAAAAGAATTTCTGCCGGGCGCGGTGGCGTGTGCCTGTAGTCCCAGCTACTTGGGAAGCTGAGGTGGGAGGATCGCTTGAGTCCAGGAGTTTTGGGCTGTAGTGGCTATGCCAATCAGGCGTCCACACTAAGTTCGGCATCAGTATGGTGGCCTTCCGGGAGCAGGGTATCACCAGGTTGCCTAAGGAAGAGTGAGCTGGCCCAGGTCGGAAACGGAGCAGGTCAAAACTCCCGTGCTGATCAGTAGTGGGATCGCACCTGTGAATAGCCACTGCACTCCAGCCTGGACAACACAGCAAGACCCCATCTCTAAAAAAAAAAGAAAAAAGAAAAACAAATTAATTTCTGTGACTTTTGCTATGAAAAAACAAGATAATTCAGAAATTCAGCTAAATCCCTGGGCCAGATTAGAGAAAAAATAACAATTGAGAGATAAAATCAGGGCAAAAAGCAGAAGTAGTTGAATTTAAACACTATAAGTACTTTTTTTTTTTTTGAGATGGAGTTTCACTCTTGTTACCCAGGCTAGAGTGCAATGGCGCGATCCCGGCTCACCGCAACCTCCGCCTCCTAGGTTCAGGCAATTCTCCTGCCTCAGCCTCCTGAGTAGCTGGGATTACAGGCACGCGCCACCATGTCCAGCTAATTTTTTCTATTTTTAGTAGAGATGGGGTTTCAGCATGTTGACCAGGATGGTCTCGATCTCTTGATCTCGTGATCCACCCGCCTCGGCCTCCCAAAGTCCTGGGATTACAGGCGTGAGCCACCACACCTGGCAACACTATAAGTACTTCTAAGGAGTCCAGTGACTGGGCAAGCCCTTGGTGATCACATGCCTCCATTTTTCAAGCTAGTCCCAATTTCACATAACATGTTCTAGTGGTCGAGACCATCAGCAAGTATTCATCTTCTCTTTATTTCCATTTCTTATTTGTAAATGAAAATAGAAGTTTCTGTCCTATATATCACATAATGCTTTTATAAAAATAGATCAGGCCAGCCACGGTGGCTCACATTTTTCACACCAGCCCTTGGGGAGGCTGAGATGGGAGGATTGCTTGAGGCCAGGAGTTCAAGACTAGCCTGGATAACATAGTGAGACCCCATTCCTACAAAAAACATTTTTTTTTATTAGCCAGGTATGGTGGTGTGCATCTGTAGTCCTAGCTATTCAGGAGGCTGAGGTGGGAGGATCACTTGAGCCCAGAAGTTCAAGACTGCAGTAAGCTGTGATTGTGCCACTGCACTCCAGCCTGGGTGACAGAGGGAGACTCTGTCTCTTAAAAAAAGAAAAGAGAGCAAATGAGATGATATATGTGAAAGCAATTTGCAAACTATAAAGTGCTTTCAACCATTATTAAGTCTAGAAAGTACTGAATTGTGTTACTCTTTCATTGACTAGTTCTTTGTCATTTTTGAAAAATCAGCTACTAATTTGGTCTTCTCTTTTGTGAATTACAGCCATGTCTTTGAATTATGAGTGAACTATATGGTGGTACAATCAATTTATTTATTCTTTGTCTTTGCAACTGAGTTAACCATGGGGTAATTAATACTGATTGTGGAGATACTCAGCTAAGATGTGTTACTTAGGGTTCTTCGTAAGTGCAGACACAATTTAAGTCCTCATCCCTCTGACAATTCTTCTTCATAATTCTTCCTTTTCCTTTTTGTTGTTCATTTAAAATTATCTATTTGGGTTCTTAAATAAGTAATACATTTGAAAGAATCAAAAATCAAAAGTATACAAAGCTACACAATAAAAAGTTTCTCTAACCTTCCATCGCCTATTCATCTAGTTCCTGCCTACCCTTTATAGGCAATCACAGTTATTGATTTCATGTGTGTACTTCCAGAGATTATTTGTATTTATACACAAGCAGATATAAATACATATCACTAGGCCAGGCACGGTGGCTCACACCTGTAATCCCAGCACTGTGGGAGGTCGAGGCAGGTGGATCACAAGGTCAGGAGATTGAGACCATCCTGGCTAACACAGTGAAACACCGTCTCCACAAAAAAATACTAAACATTAGCCAGGTGTGGTGGCACACACCTGTAATCCCAGCTACTTGGGAGGCTGAGGCAGAAGAATTGCTTGAACCTGGGAGGCAGAGGTTGCAACGAGCTGAGATTGCCAGCACTCCAGCATGGGCGACAGAGTGAGACTCCATCTCAAAAAAGAAAAAAAAAAAAAAAAAAAAAAATATATATATATATATATCAATCATTCCTCTTTTTACTTTAACATGATAGTACCATGTATTATATACATAGTTGTGTACCTTGCTTGTTTCACTTAACAATGAATCTTAGAAATCTTTCCACCACAAAACATAGTTTTCTCAATCTCTTTTACAGCTATAGTAAATTTCACTTTATAGATGTGCCATTATTCATTTAACCAATCTCATATTAATGAACTTCTAGATGGAGTCCAAAATTTTGCTATTACAAATAGGGTAGTGAGTAAACATGAACATTCATTATTTTCCATTTGTGTGAGTATATCTGTATGATAAATTCCGTATGGATTATTTTCTAGCCTCTGAATGTTTTGGTTGAATTTTTGGTACAGTTCCCAAGTTGTGCACATTTTTCTTTAATTAGAGAAACCAAATTTGTACACAATACTCTAAGAATAATCTGCCCAGTGCTAAATACAGCAGGATTGCTTTTCTCCCTTTTTGTTCTTACAAATCAGATCCTCCAGAATTGTAAGCCCTTTTAAAAAATGTCCTAATGATTGTTCCAGAAAATAAGTTTATTAAAAATAATGATCTAACATTGCTGAATATTAAACATCTGAGTACCAGGATTTCCAGTTACTTTACTTCTATTTCATTTTAGACTTTTTTCTCTTTAATACATGTGCTCTTTGTTTTGGTTCCCATCTTTTTTTTTTTTTTTTTTGAGACAGAGTTTCACTCTTGTTACCCAGGCTGGAGTGCAATGGCACGATCTCGGCTCACCACAACCTCCGCCTCCTGGGTTCAGGCAATTCTCCTGCCTCAGCCTCCTGAGTAGCTGGGATTACAGGCATGCGCCACCATGCCCAGCTAATTTTTTTGTATTTTTAGTAGAGACAGGATTTCACCATGTTGACCAGGATGGTCTCGATCTCTTGACCTCATGATCCACCCGCCTCGGCCTCTCAAAGTGCTGGGATTACAGAAGTGAGCCATCGTGCCCGGCCTGGTTCCCATCTTAATGAATGCAATGCATCTTAGTCCATTTTCTATAGTTACAATAGAATACTACAGACTGGGTACTTTATTTTGTAAAAAATAAGCTTATTTGGCTTCTGATTCTGGAGGTTGGGAAGTCCTAGAGCATGGCACCAGCATTGGGCGAGGGGCATTTCATGACAGAAGGCAAGAGAGCAAGTAGGCTTGTAAGACACAGAGAAAAAGGGGGCTGAACTCATCCTTTGTCAGGAAACAACTCGTTAGATACTAACCCACTCCCCTAAAACAACAATCCATTTATAAGGCCCGGGCCAAGTCGCCTCTTAAAGGCCCTACCTTCCAATACTAGTATACTGGTAATGAGTTTTGGAGGGGACGTTCAAACCATATCAAAAGGGTTTGATTAAGACCAAGGCTGTCCAATATACAGCAATGAAAGCAATTATGAATAGGGAGTAGAATGGCAAAATAGATAAATTTTTTTCCTGAGACAGAGTGTAGACCAAGCTGGAGTGCATGGTGTGATTGCAGCTTCTGCCTCCTGGGTTCAAGTGATTCTCATGCTTAGCCTCCCGAGTAGCTGGGATTACAGGTGTGCACCACCACATCCAGCTAATTTTTTCATATTTTTGTTAGAAACTGGGTTTTTGGCCGGGCTAGGTGGCTCACGCCTGTAATCTCAGCACTTTGGGGTGCCAAGGCAGACGGATCATGAGGTCAGGAGTTCAAGACCAGCCTGACCAACATGATGAAATCCTGTCTCTACTGAAAATACAAAAATTAGCTGGGCATGGTGGTGTGTGCCTGTAATTCCAGTTACCAGGAGGCTGAGGCAGGAGAATTGCTTGAACCCGGGAGGTGGAGGTTTCAGTGAGCCGAGAGGGCACCACTGCACTCCAGCCTGGGCAACAGACTGAGACTCTGACTCAAAAAAAAAAAAAAAAAAATAGAAACGAGGTTTCACTATGTTGGCCAGGCTGGTCTGTAACTTCTGGCCTCAAGTGATCTGCCTGCCTCGGCCTCCCAAAGTGCTGGGATTACAGGCATGAGCCATCAAGTCTGGCTAAAATATTTTTTTAACTGTTAAATGTGTATGGTGGCAAAATATTGTGAGTTAAAATATTTCATCTCATTATCAGATCATATGTCTCACCTTTTAACTTTAGAAAATACAATCACCATACAAATACAGAATATTTTTGGCCCTGGAATTTGGTAACTGTAGCCTATCAGCATTTGAGGGTCAGATATTCTCAATTGCTTGAGAATTCCCAGTTTTCTTTATTGTTGATTAGTGCTCAATGAGTCAAAGTGACTTAGTGGCAGAAAGAAATTACTACTAACTGTAAGATTTTGAGGTATTTACTGAACATACACAAGCCAATTACACTGGGTTAGTCTTTGATAAGAGGTGAAGCATAAATAATAAAAAGCCAGAAACAGCTTCCAAATTTCATTTAAATTACTGAAATTGTGTCAACATGATTTTTTCTAGGTCTCAGCTGTCTTTTCTTTTCTTTCTTTACTTCCAAATGTCCTTTTGCTGGAATTGCTCAAGCTGGGGTAAAGGGGACTTAAAAAAAATATGTCCTTGTATTTCCTCAAGGGAATGGCAAAAAAAGACAGTTAGCAGTTTGAGAAACCAAGGCAGAGGTCTTGGATAACACATAAAGTAGATGAATGGTTAAGAGCTGATTTTTTTTTTTTTTTTTTTTTTTTTTTGGTTTTCATAAGACACTGAACTTAGAATTGACACATAACATAGCTGAGTATGGAAAACAACAGAACTCACGATTGAACCCCCCCAACCAAAATTTATAAAGAACTAAGCAAATTGTTATTTAGATAAAGAATCAGATGGCTACCCATCCTTTACCTATTCTTGAAGGCAGCAATCCTTAGGTCTGCATGCCCTGCACCGTCTGTCACTGTAACTTCAACCTCGTACATCCTGAAAGCGTCAACCTTAATTTTTCTAGGGCAGCAGCCAAGAGCAAAGATTAAAAACCACCACTGCAAGAATAACTTCTCCTTGCAAGGATGGGTTATTGCTCCATACATCAGTCTTTATGACTTGAAACTGTTACAGTCTTTTTATTTGGTGATGTTAACTTGATCTGGTGATATTCAAGTATCACTTATCCCCACCTAATACGTCACTTCTTGACACATGTGCTGAATAGTTTATCTTTGCTGTTCTCTGTGCACTTCAGTGTAAATAATTTCTGTCAGATCTGAAATGTTGCACAAATCTCAGTGATTCGAGTAATGGGCATGCATTTTTTAATTGCTTGTGTTAAATATTCAATTGTGTCTGTCTCTCCTAGTCTCTTCTTTTAGGGGCAACCTCTTACTCTTCAGTTTCATCCCTAAATGCTTTTTAGTATGCATCTCAAAGGGAAAAAGACGAATATTTTATCACATAATTACATCTAACAATGATGTAAATTCCATAATATTTTACCTTGATCACGTAATTTAGTGTGAGAATACCAGCAAGCGCAGGTGACAACAACTCTGGTTTTCTGAAAAGATGTGAAGCAAATCTGGCCATTCCAAAATTAGCAGTATCTGAAGGCGTGATGGTGGCGTTAGTCACCACGTAGTGATCAGCGCCTTGCCTCATCTGCAACTCATCTGAAAAAGGAGTGAAACACCACTTGCTACAGTAGATCTGGAAACATCTCAAGTCTTCGGCAGCCTCCATCATGTAAATGTACCAAGGAATTTAAAAGCCGATGTTGGGATGAATGTTTCTAGACTGCTGGATGCAGAGCTCTTTTTATCTCAAAATAGTACAGACATCATCAAAAGTCCCTGTAGGGCAGGCATCCAGGAGCCGCTTTGAATGCTGCTGACTGTGCTTTTAAGGAGGTGTGCCAGAAATGGGATCATGAACAACTTCTCATAAGAAGTCAGGATAGAGACAGCTACATGAAAGGGCCTCCAAAGTCTGGATACCAAGTCACTCTTTGAGAGTAAGGCTACTGAGAATTGGCATATACTTTTTAAAATTTTTATTTTAATTTTTTTGAGACAGGTCCTTGCTCTGTTGCCCAGGCTGGAGTGCAGTGCTGCAATCATGGGTCACTATAGCCTTGACCTCCTGGGCTCAAGCAATCCTGCCACCTCAGCCTCCCACGTAGCTGGGACCACAGGTGTGCACCATCACACCCGGCTAATTCTTTTAAATTTTTTTGTAGAGATGTTTCCCAGGTCTCAAACTCCTGTACTCAAGCGATCCTCCAGCCTCAGCCTCCCAAAGTGCTGGGATTGCAGACATGAGCAACCATGTCTGGCTTAACATATACTTTTTTCAAGTAATCATCTGCAGAAGTAGTAGTAAAAATTGGGGAAACAGTCATTTCCAACAAATAAACAGTAAAATATGTGGTAATGTTTAAGTAGTATGTGTCTAGTCTAGTACTTAGAGGGCCAGTTCTGAAAAGAGGAAGACCTGGGTTCAAATGCTGTTATTTCTACCTACTTGCTACGTAATGTGAAACAAATTATTTAGCCTTAATAAACCTTGGGAAGTCATTGTGAGTATGAAATTAAAGTTTAATTAAGGGCTTGGTGCAGTGGCTCATGCCTGTAATCTCCGCACTTTGCGTGGCCAAGGTGAGTGAATTGCTTAAGCCTAGGAGTTTGAGATAAGCCTGGGCAATACAGAGAGACCTCATCTCTATAAAAAATTTAACTAAGTAAAGTAATTTAATTTTTCAGTTTTTCAGATACCTTGATATTGGAAAGGATGTTTGCCAAATAGCTAGTGTGAGTATTCTGGTCTCTAAAAAAGTGTGTAACTACATTGTTAATTGATGTATGTCTTTTAGTTCTACAGGGCAATCTCTTTTGATTTTGACTATCTTGACATAGTACTTCAAGGGATCCCATGAGATCAGATTTCTGACTTTCAAAACAGAGGACTACCACATGGCTCAGAATTTCCACTTTTAGGTATATACTCAAGATAAATAAAAATATATGTCTGCACAAAAACACGTGTACAAAGCCTGAGGCAAGCAGATACTTAAGGCCAGAAGTTTGAGACCAGCCTGGCCAGCATGGTGAACCCTCATCTCTTTTTCTTTTTTTTTGAGACAAAGTCTTGCTTTCTTGCCCAGGCTAGAGTGCAGTGGCATGATCTTGGCTCACAGCAGCCTCTGCCTCCCTGGTTCTCCTGCCTCAGCCTTCCAATTAGCTGGGAATATAGGCGACTGCCACCAGCCCAGCTAATTACTGTATTTTTAGCAGAAACGGGGTTTCGCCATGTTGGCCAGGTTGATCTCAAGCTCCTGACCTCAAGTGATCTGCTCACCTTGGCCTCCTAAAGTACTTACTTTTTTAGGGATTACAAGCATGAGCCACCATGCCTGGCCTGGTGAAACCCCACCTCTATTAAAAAATATATGTATATGTATATGTATATGTATATGTATATGTATATATATATTAGCCGGGTGTGGTGGCACATGCCTGTAATCCCAGCAGAAGGCTGAGGCAGGAGAATTGCTTGAGCCTAGGAGATGGAGGTTGAAGTAAACCAAGATTATGCCACTGCACTCCAGCCTGGGCAACAGATCTGATATTGTCTCAAAAAGCCCCACGTGCACAAATGTCCATAGAAGCGTTATTATTATTATATTTATTTATTTATTTATAGAGACAAGGTTTCACTATGTTATGCAGGCTGGTCTTGAACTCCTGGGCTCAAGCAGTCCTTCTGCCTTGGCATCCCAAAGGCTGGGATTATAAGCACCAGCCACCACACCCAGCCAGAATCATTATTCTTTTTTTTTTGAGACAGAGTCTCACTCTATTGCCCAAGCTGGAGTGCAGTGGTGTAATCTCGGCTCACTGCAACTTCTGCCTCCCAGGTTCAAATGATTCTTTTGCCTCAGCCTCCTAAGTATCTGGGATTACAGGCGCCTGTCATCATGCCCAGCTAATTTTTTTTTTTTTTTTTTGTATTTTTAGTAGAGATGAGGGTTTCACCATACTGGCCAGGTTGGTCTCGAACTCCTGACCTCGTGATCCACCTGCCTCAGTCCCCAAAATGCTAGGATTATAGGTGTGAGCCACCGAGCCCGGCCAGCATTATTCTTAATAGCCAAAAAGTGTAAACAACTCAAATGTTTATCTGAACAGATAAATTAAATGTGGTCTAGGCTGGGCACATGGCTCATGTGCCAAGAGTTTGAGACCAGCCAGGGCAGCATAGCTGGGTTTAGTGGCACATGCCTGTAGTCCTAGCTACTCAGTAGGCGGAGGCTGGAGGATCGTTTGAGTCCAAGAGTTACAGGTTACAGTGAGCTATGATGGTGCCGCTGCACTCCAGCCTAGGTGACAGAGCAAGGCCCCATCTTAGAGAAAAAGAGAGAAATGTGGTCTAGCTATATATCTAAAAAAGGAATACTATTAATATTTGGTGATAAAAAGGAATAAAATAGTGATACATTGTACAACATAGTTAAACTTGAAAAAATTATGCTTAGTGAAAGAAGCCAGTCACAAAGGCCACATACTTCATGATTCTGTTTTTATGAAATGTCTAAAAAAGCAAATCTGTAGATACAGATAGTAAGATCCATGGTTGACTAAGGCTGGAGGAGGGAGGGTTGGAGGGAAATGGGAGTGGTTCCTAATGGGTACAGTTCTTCTTTTCGGTGTGAAGAAAATGTTCTCAAATTGATTGTGGTGATGGTTGCATAACCCTGAATATACTAAAAAACCATTGAATTGTACACCTTAAATGAGTGAATCATATGGTATAAATATGTAAACAAAGTATGGTATATGCCAAGGCGGGTGGATCACCTGAGGTCAGGAGTTTGAGACCAGCCTGGCCAATATGGCAAAACCCCGTCTCTACTAAAAGTACAACAATTAGCTTGGCGTGGTGGCAGGCTCCTGTAATCCCAGCTATTCAGGAGGCTGAGGCAGGAGAATCACTTGAACCTGGGAGGCAGAGGTTGCAGTGAGAAGAGATTGCACAACTGTGCTCAAGCCTTGGCAACAAGAGTGAGATTCCATCCCCCAAAAAAAAAAAAAGTATAGTATATGTCAATAAAGCTGTTATATGAAAAACAAAACAAACAACAAAGCAGGAATAGACCATGGGGTCTCCCCAAACCCCATTTACCTTGTGAATCTCTGCCTGAGAAGTAAGCTGGGCTCACTCTCTGCCATTTCTTTTCCTTTTTTTTAAAGATGGGGCCTCACTCTGTCACCAAGGCTGGAGTGCAGTGGTGTGATCTAGGCTCACTGCAGCCTCCACCTCCTAGGATCAAAATCTCAGTCTCTTGAGTAGTTGGAACCACAGATGCACACCACTATGCCTGGCTGATTTAAAAAAAAAAATTTTTTTTTTTAAACAGAAACAGGGTTGCATTGTTACCTAGGCTGGTCTCTAACTCAAGTGACCCTCCAGCCTCGGCCTCCCAAGTGCTGGGATTACAGGTGTGCGCCACCACACTTGGCCCTTCTTATATTTCTTAATTAAACAAACACCATCAATAAAGACGAAAAAATAATATGATGTGTTAGTTTGATCTGCATCTTACCTTCAACTCAAAGATTTTCAAATTTAATTTCAAATTTCAAAGTAGTTTAAATCTGAAGAGTTTCATAAACTCTACTTAATAAGCAAATATTCAATAATGCACGGAATAACCCATAGAGAAGCAAAAAATAAAGATGCTATGAGAGACATTTAGGAAAGAGGGGGAAAGAGTAACTGGTGGCTAGCCTGGCAGTAAGATCTAAACTAAACTAGTGTTGGGAAATACAGTAATTAACATTGCCCACTGCCTACTTGACACCCTTTCCCCAATTCCCCCTTCCTGTTTGATTTTGTTATCCACCCTTCCCACACTGCTCCCACCCTCAATTCCTTGGGAGGCCCCAGTTGACTGAAGGCACTCAGCACATTTTGTTTGCACCCCCTCTTCCCACCACTATTCCCTAGTTACTGACTCAAGGGAGACTATGTGACCTTGTTCAACCAGAGAATGTCAGGACTCTTGTTGGGAAGGCTGGGCAAGAAGGTATCTTTTCTTCTGGATAATTTGCTGTGCAGATGTAGGATGGGGCCTGCAACTATTGTGAATGATCTGCCATCAGCCTGTAGGTGAAGCTTTCCCAGGAGGAGCAAGAACTTCACAGAGCCGAGAGCTGAAGTCCTAACAGAAACCATGCCTGATCCCTGCCCCTTTAGGCTTTTCCAGTTATGTGGGCCAATAAACACTGTTTTTCTTTAGATCAGGTTAAGTAGACATTTCTTTTATTTATAGCCAAAAACATCCTGATGAGACAAGTGCTATCTATAATTCTCATTAATTCATTCAAAATGAGTTAATATCTACTAAGATGCTTAGGACGATGCCTGGCATGCAGTGAGTGCTAATAAGAGTTAGTTATTGTTATCAACACAAATGTTAGTGTTACAGAATGAAGACAATAATGACTGCCCTATTTAACAAGGTTGTATGTATGTATGTACGTACATATATGACAGAGTCTTGTCCGTCACCCAGGTATCATAGCGTCACAGCAGCCTTGAACTCCTAGGCTCAAGGGATTCTCCCAATCAGCCTCCCAAATATCTGTGACTACAGGCGTGCACCACCGTGCCTGGCTGCTATTTTTATTTTTAGTAGAGATGGGGTCTTGCTTTGTTGCGCAGGCTAAGTTATTGTTGGTAAGATCAAGAAAAACAAAAGTGAAACATTACTCCCTCCATTATAAACATAACACATATCCATTATAGAAATATTTTAAAAAGAATAAAACAATCACTTATAATCCCATTATCCCCCCAAAAATATGTTGGTTCATTTTCTCTCAGTCAATTTTAAATGCATAACAGAAATTGTTCTACATATGCAATTTCTACTATGATTTTCAAATTTTTATCATATCTTATAAATGTTTTTCCATAATTTATTCTCATTTGGATTATTTTCCTAGGATAGAGTCCTAGAAATGAAAGAAGTGAGTCTTGCGTGGTTCTTTTAAATACAAAATGACGTGATGGATACAGAAGAAATTTGAAAATTCAAAAGCATTATATGAACATGAGCCTCTCTTTCCCTCAACTTGCACCAAACCATAAATAACCAACCAGAACTACCAACTGTCCTGTACCAAGCCCTTATTATATGCTGTGTGCTGAACTAAACACGTAAGCACTTTATTTGTTTATTTATTCCACTTAGTCTTTCTAAGATGCCTGCTAAAAAGCTGGTATTATCCCATAGCTGTCAAGGACAAAATCAGTGTCCCTTAGGAATCCTCTTCTCTCTCGTCATTCTTATATGGCATCATGCTACTTCCATCTTAATGCCCACAGAGATGCCTCTGCCCGGCTGAGCACCTGTTAACCATAACCACCTTCTTTGTCCAGGTGGCTCCCACTTTTCCAAACTCAGTCAAAGCATTTTTCCCTTTGAGAAGTTTTTTCTGTTATCATAACACTTTTAAACATTAAACTAAGAGCCTTTATTAAACAAATTGAGATTAGGAAGCACAAGCAAAGTATATTGAACATTGTAGTTGCCATATAAATATTGAATTAATTCTTTTTTTTATTATTTATTTATTTTGTTTTGTTTTGTTTTCTGCAGACAGCCTATTGTGGGATTTTTTTTTTTTTTTTTTTTAAAGAGACAGGGTCTGCTGTGTTGCCCAGGCTGGCCTCAAATCCTCAAATTCCTATGCTTACAAGATCCTCTCACTTCAGCTTCCTGAGTAGCTGAGGCTACAGGAGTGCTACCGCATCTGGCTCTTAGATGAATTAATATTACATGATCTTGGTGTAGATATCTCATCAGGAAATGTTGGTTACATTATTAATAAAATACATATTGTCCAGAAAAAGAGCACATTTTCTGGGTAGTATGTGTTTAGTATGTGAAATAGTGTGTTCAGTTTTGGATTCTACACTTGTAGAGGCTGATTGGTAAACTGGAATGTATACAGAGATATAAGGATGGTAAGAATGGAAACAGTATTACAAGTAAAATGGTAAAAGAAGTGAATCCATTTACATTAAAGAAAACACTCTGTATGGCCGGGTGCTGTGGCTCACGCCCGTAATCTCAGCAATTTGGGAGGCTGAGGCGAGTGGATCACTTGAGGTTAGGAGTTTAAGAACAACCTGGCCAACATGGCCAAACCCCATCTCTGCTAAAAATATAAAAATTACCTGGCATGGTGGTGCGTGAGGCTGAGGCACAAGAATCACTTGAACCCAGGAGGCAGAGGTTGCAGTGAGCTGAGATATCGCCACTGCACTCTAGCCTGGGAAACAGAGCAAGACTCTGTAAGAAAGAAAAGAAAAGGAAACAAATGAAAGGAAAAGAAAAGAACAGAAAAGAAAGGACTTTGCAGGTGATAGTGGGGGGCCTGCAGAATGTGGTATAACAGTCGTCTTTAATTATGTGATGAAGATTAGTTCAATAAAAAGACAAAATGTCTAGCCAATGGAGCTGTGAACTTCTCTATCTTTCCATTGTAGTAAAAGACTTTCACACCAGGCAGAAAGATGACCCGAATACCTTCGAACTCTTTCATGTGAGGCATCTCAAGAAGCAATTTTACATCAACTTTTCTGAAAAGCAAGTACCATGTAAAAATCACCAACAGTAACTTTCTGCATAGGCAGCTCCCAGTGCTGAGGTTTTTTTTTTTTTTCACCATTATTTTGTATTTTCTGCACTGCAGGCGAAGAAATCATTCAAAGAAGGACCAAACAAGAATACAACACAATGTAGCATTACTACAGGTAGCTGAGAAAACAGCCACAACATAGAGGCAGACCAAACCGACTGAAGTACAGGGAATGAGATGATTTCTTTCAGATAAGACTTAAGGACTGGGCATGTGCAGTGGCTCACGCCTGTAATTCCAGCACTTTGGGAGGCTGAGACCGGCGGCTTGCCTGAGCTCAGGTGATCGAGATCAGCCTGGGCAACCTGATGAAACCCCATTTCTACTAAAATACAAAAAATCAACTGGGCTTGATGGCGGGTGCCTGTAATCCCAGCTACTCAGGAGGCAGAGGCAGGAGAATTGCTTGAATCCAGGAGGCAGAGGTTGCAGCAAGCCAAGATTGCGCCACTGCACCCCAGCCTGGGCAACAAAGCAAAACTCTGTCTCGGAAAAAAAAAAAAAAAAAGACTTAAGAACAACAATAAATGAAGGAAATGAAGGAAGCTAACTAGGCAGGGCTATATACAAGGACAGTTTCTCTAGGAGGGATTTGCAACCAGAGGCGGTTTTTCTGCAGAGCTAACGCAGAGTAAGCTTCCAGGCCACTCTTTGCCCCAGTTTCTTCCAAGGCTGTGGTAGGGACCCTAGCAATCTCACATTGTTTGTCTTTAAGAAGGCACCTGACATGTGTAAGTTTTAGGACTTGCAAAACCTGTTTTCAAACTTGTAAACCAGTTTATGAGCAAAACAAAACTTAGTATATGCACAAGATGTTTAAAGGTTTTTTTCTAGCATTTAATTTTAGACATGTCCACATACCCAGATTGTAATCAGTTAAATTAATATTATCTTTGAAACCAAAAGGTACTCGGGTCAGACTCTTCCATATCCCTGCTTTGGCATCGAATCTGGGGACCCTGTATTGATTTTAAGTACTTGAGATTTTTGTCTATTTAACTTATCTGATAAAATCAGATTCTTGTTCTAGTCTAGATCAGTAGGAGGTAGAAGAAAGACATTATAAATGATTTAAATCTTAATTACCTGTTAATGTAGTAAACGTGTGTATTATATAAGGTTAAACCTGTTCTGCTTCAAGCAACTGCATTGCGTCCCTCTGAGAAGTGACTGCACCTGCTCAGCATGGGTGGCAAACAGAACACAGAAGCACTCTAAAGAGCTGGGTGTGATGGTACGCGCCTGTAATCCCAGCTACTCAGGAGACTGAAGTAAGAGGATTCCTGAAGTCCAAGGAGTTCGAGGCTGTATTGCGTCATGATTATGCCTGTGAATGAATAGCCACAGCATTCCAGCCTGGGCAACATAGTGAGACCCCATATCTAATAAGTTAAAAAAAAAAAAAAAGCCTGGGCATGGTGTCTCACATCTGTAACCTCAGTACTTCGGGAGGCCAAGTCTAGTGGATCCTTGAGCCCAGGAGTTTGAGACCAGCCTGGACAACATGGCAAAATCCCTTCTCTATAAAAAATATAAAAATTAGCAGGGTGTGGTGGCACATGCCTGCAGTCCCAGTTACCCAGGAGGCTGAGGTGGGAGGATCACCTTAGCCTGGGAAATCAGAGGCTGCAGTGAGCCATGATTGTGTCACTGCATTCCAGCCTGGGTGACAGAGTGAGACCCTATCTCAAAATGAAACAAAACAACAACAACAAAACAGGGAAGAAAAAATAGAACATAAAGAAAATTCAACCTGAGGCTGATTTTTTTTTTTTTTTTTGAGACTGAGTTTTCGCTCTTGTTACCCAGGCTGGAGTGCAATGGCGCGATCTCGGCTCACCGCAACCTCCGCCTCCTGGGTTCAGGCAATTCTCCTGCCTCAGCCTCCTGAGTAGCTGGGATTACAGGCACACGCCACCATGCCCAGCTAATTTTTTGTATTTTTAGTAGAGACGGGGTTTCACCATGTTGACCAAGATGGTCTCGATCTCTTGACCTTGTGATCCACCCGCCTCGGCCTCCCAAAGTGCTGGGATTACAGGCGTGAGCTACCGCGCCCGGCCTTCTGATTTTTTAAAAAAGTGTTCTAAGTAGCAGAGAAAGATGTGATGGCTAAATAACTCTTTGACTCCTCTTGAGTCACATTTTTATAGAGACTGCTCTGTTTATTGTTAAGCATGTGATTTTACAGAATATCACAAAATCTTAAAATGTAAGCAAAAAGAATGGCAAGCCACTGATATATTTTCATGTATCCACTGAAGGCTGTATCAGACTAATATTTTCCAATATTTGGTGGAGAGTTGGTTAGCATCATGTGATCAGGAGATCATATATTTCTAAGTCAGTAAAACCAGGATTCAGTTTCCTTCTCTGCTAGTACTGGTTTTGACAAGTTATTTAACCTCCTTGAGCCTCAGTTTCCTCATCTGTAAAATGGGGTTAATACACATTTTACAAATTTCAACTGTGTCTCTTTCATTTTCAATTTTTTCCCTTCCACCAGCGCTTTCTTATCAGTTACAAACAGGAGCAACAACAAAGTTCTCCACCCACATCCCACAAGAGCTACTCTCCTGGTTTTTGCTCTTTTAAGCATTGAATATCTGGAAAGAGATGACTATACTTGTTAGCTCTCCTTCCTCCAAGCCACTTACACCTTTACATCCTGCAAATAGCTTTTACCCTCTCAAAGAAACGACCAATGACCAAGTTCAATGATCTCCAAGTTCAGTGGTTCTTTCTTAGTTCTCATCCTACTTGGCCTTTTCTAGTTTTTGACTCTAGGCTGTGGTGATAAATACTGGTTGAACAGAACAGTAACATAACCTTCTGGTTGCTTTCTACCTCTTTTGTTGCATTTCCTGTTGGCTGTCTCATACAGTTAACCAATAACCATTCGGAAGGTAACTCCCAAAATTCTAATTCTGATTCCAACCTCTTACTCTACTGCATCTCATGCTGAAGATTTTGCTGGCATTTCACATCTCCACCTTCCTCTCATCCCCATAATCTTCTTGTTTCTCTTATTTCTGCCGATGGCATCATCATCATCACCATATTGTCCCAGGCCTACGTTCCGAGGTTAAAGTTCTCTTTATCCCTCCTTCCTTCTCCTGCACTCGACTCCGCTGACTTCCCTGTCCAGTGACTGGCCAAGACAATACACTTTACCTTTTCCAACCAACTCCTTTCTAATTCCACTCCATCTCCCTGAGTTCTGCCCACATTTTCTCTTTCCCCAAGATCACAGTGGGCTCCTAGCTGCCTCCTGGACTCCAGGCTCTACTGCATCCCTCCCGTAGCTCTCACACTCATTTTTTTTTTTTTTTTTTTTTTTTTTTGCCTAAAAGCCAACTGTAATTATGTTCTTGTCCAAAGGTTTCTATGGCTCCTCAGTATCTTTCCTGTAAACCCACCAACCATCCTGCCTTAATATGAATTACAAACCCTGGGCTCCAATTAAGTGAAACATGACTGGCTTGTTCTCTTCTATCATGCTTTTCCAGTGCTATGCCTTTGCTTGCATTGTTCCTTCCACGCTTCTTGTCCTCTCCTTGACGCTGCGTGAGCACATCCTGTATGTAGTCCCAGGAAACCTCAGATAGCCTCTCCTCTATAATCCTCACCTGGTGTCCTCACACAGATGTAACCAACTTCCTCTGCTCTTCTTAAAAAACTTCACTTCTCTTAAGCCATTTATGACTTTTCACCTACTGCTATGCTTATGTACACCCAGGTTTTAGCTTCTCTGACAGATTGTAAATTTCACTTAGTTCTGTGTTCATTTAGGAAATATTTTTTGAACACCTGTTAAGTACAATCACTATGCTAGATTGTGGAGGTACAGACATGAACAAGACATGGTTCGTCCCCTCAAGGGACTTGTGATATAATTAAGGAAACTGAAAGGAAAATAAACAATTAATGCTTAGTTTACACATAGTATGACAAAGTTGTGTGCATACAGAATGTTAGGGGAGCAAAAAGGAGGTGCACCAAACTCAGCTTAGAAGAAGAAAGGGAGGAGCAGAAAACTTCCATGAGCAGGTGACATCTGAACCAAGTCTTAAATACTATGTCAGGTGTGGATGAGGGGGAAAGGCAATCTGGGTAGAAGGAAGGCGATATTTAAAGGCTATCAGCTATAGGCCAAGGCACAGAATTGATTCATACTTATTTCCCATACCACATGGGTTCTAACACATGTACTAAACCAGGGACATTCCATTATAAAGTATTCACAATTCTGATTTGGAATGAAAAAAAAAATGGCAATGGCCAGGCACGGTGGCTCACACCTATAATCCCAGCACTTTGGGAGGCTGAGGCGGAAGGATCACAAGGCTAGCAGTTCAAGGCCAGCCTGGCCAATATAGTGAGACCCCTGTCTCTACTAAAAATATAAAAATTAGCCAGGTGTGGTGGTGTGCGCCGGTAGTCCCAGCTACTTGGGAGGCTGAGGCAGGAGAATTGCTTGAATCTGGGAGGTGGAGGTTGCAGTGAGCCAAGATCAGGCCACTGCACTCCAGCCTGGGTGACAGAGTGAGATTCCATCTCAAAAAAAAAGGCAATGTATTAAGTTGCCAGAAAGTTATGTTATCCAATTTTTAAATTTCAAAAGATGACTATCCTAACTTTGTTGTTGTTGAATGTTCTTTCTTTAGTGAAATGGTGATGCTAATACAGTTATGTTTTAATTTAATGCATTTATTTGGAAAACAAAACAAAAAACAACTGGTAACTTAAAATTAATTATTCCACTTAAAAAGTGTTTTTTCCGGTCATGTTATTCAAGAATTAAGTAACCACTATGTTAGACCGTCAGTTCTCAAGAATATTAGTGGGTTAGAATTATTTAGAGAGCTTTAAAAATGTATGCCAATTTATTTTTTATCTTTTTGTTTTGTTTTGTTTTTTTGAGAGTTTCATTCTTGTTGCCCAGGCTGGAGTGCAATGGTGTGATCTTGGTCATGGCAACGTCCACCTCCTGGGTTCAAGCAATTCTCCTGCCTCAGCCTCCTGAGTAGCTGGGATTACAGGCATGCACCACCACGCCTGGCTAAGTTTTGTATTTTTAGTAGAGACGGGGTTTCACCATGTTGGTCAGTCTGGTCTTGAACTCCTGACCTCAGGTGATCCACCCACCTTGGCCTCCCGAAGTGCTGGGGTTACAGGCATGAGCTACCGTGCCCAGCTGAAAAATGTATACCAATTTCTTTAGGTCACCCTAGCATTAGAGATTTAAAATTTCTGACATTGGGTTTTTAAATATGTCTTTTTTTTTTTTTTTTTAAGACAGAGTCTTTCTCTGTTGCCCAGGCTGGAGAGCAGTGGTGCGATCTCGGCTCAGGTTCAAGCAATTCTCCTGCCTCAGCCTCCTGAGCAGCTGGGACTACAGGCACGTGCCACCATGCCGGGCTAATTTTTTGTATTTTTAGAAGGGACGGGGTTTCACCATGTTAGTCAGGATGGTCTCAATCTCCTGACCTTGTGATCCACCCACCTTGGCCTCCCAAAGTGCTAAGATTACAGGTGTGAGACACCGTGCCCTGCCAAAATGTGCCTTTTAAAAATAAATTCTTGGCCTGGCACAGTGGCTCATGCCTCTAATCCAAACATGTTTGGGAGGTCAAGACAAGAGGATCATTTGAAGTCAGAAGTTTGAGATCAGCATGGGCAACATAGTGAAAAAAAAAAACTAAAAAAAAAAAAAAATTACCTGGGTGTAGTAGTGCATGTGGCGGGAGAATTGCTTGATACCAGGAGGTCAAAGCTTCAGTGAGCCATAATTATGCCACTGCACTCCAGCTTGGGCGACAGAGTGAGACTGTCTCAAAAATAAAATAAAAACAAACTTCTTAGTTGATTTTGAAAAGCATCCTGATTTGGGAGCAATTATCCTAGCCAAGTGTACCTAGCCTGAATAGATATTGGATAAATAAATATCAAATTAATGTGAGGGTTCTGCTCATGTTAAGTATACATTTAGGAGACCAATAACAAGGTCTGAAGTCGAGGCAGCAATTAAGAGCCTACCACCCAAAAAAAGCCCAGGCCCAGATGGTTTCACAGCCGAATTCTACCAGACATACAAAGAGGAACTGGTACCATTCCTACGGAAATTATTCCAAATAATCCAAAAAGAGGGAATCCTTCCCAAATCATTTTATGAGACCAACATCATCCTAATACCAAAACCCGGCAGAGACTCAACAAGAAAAGAAAACTACAGGCCAATATCCATGATGAACATAGATGCAAAAATCTTCAATAAAATACTGGCAAGCCGACTACAACAGCACATCAAAAAGCTTATCCACCATGATCAAGTAGGATTCATCCCGGGGATGCAAGGCTGGTTCAATATACGCAAGTCTATAAATGTAATTCACCACATAAACAGAACCAAAAACAAAAACCACATGATTATCTCAATTGATGCAGAGAAGGCCTTCGACAAAATTCAACAGCCCTTTATGCTAAAAACCCTCAATAAACTAGGTATCGACGGAACGTATCTCAAAATAATAAAAGCTATTTATGACAAACCGACAGCCAATATCATACTGAATGGGCAAAAACTGGAAGCATTCCCTTTGAAATCGGGCACTAGACAAGGATGCCCTCTCTCACCACTCCTATTCAATATAATACTGGAAGTTCTAGCCAGAGCAATCAGGCAAGAAAAAGAAATAAAGGGTATTCGATTAGGAAAGGAGGAAGTCAAATTGTCTCTATTTGCAGACGACATGATTGTATATCTAGAAGACCCTATCGCCTCAGCCCAAAATCTCCTGAAACTGATAAGCAACTTCAGCAAAGTCTCAGGATACAAAATCAATGTGCAAAAATCACAAGCATTCCTATACACCAATGACAGACTTAAAGAGAGCCAAATCAAGAACGAACTGCCATTCACAATTGCTACAAAGAGAATAAAATACCTAGGAATACAACTAACAAGGAACGTAAAGGACCTCTTCAAGGAGAACTACAAATCACTGCTCAACGAAATAAGAGAGGACACAAACAGATGGAGAAACATTCCATGTTCATGGTTAGGAAGAATTAATATCGTGAAAATGGCCATACTGCCCAAAGTAATTTACAGATTCAACGCTATCCCCATCAAGCTACCAATGACCTTCCTCACAGAACTGGAAAAAACCACCTTAAACTTCATATGGAACCAAAAGAGAGCCCGCATAGCCAAGTCAATTCTAAGCAAAAAGAACAAAGCGGGAGGCATCACACTACCGGACATCAAACTATACTACAAGGCTACAGTAATCAAAACAGCATGGTACTGGTACCAAAAGAGAGATATAGACCAATGGAACAGAACAGAGGCGTCGGAGGCGACACAACATATCTACAACCACCTGATCTTTGACAAACCTGAAAAAAACAAGCAATGGGGAAAGGATTCCCTGTTCAATAAGTGGTGTTGGGAAAACTGGCTAGCCATATGCAGAAAGCAGAAACTGGACCCCTTCCTGACACCTTACACTAAAATTGACTCCAGATGGATTAAAGACTTAAACATAAGACGTAACACCATAAAAACACTAGAAGGAAACCTAGGCAAAACCATTCAGGACATAGGCGTAGGCAAGGACTTTATGACCAAAACACCAAAAGCATCGGCAACAAAAGCCAAAATAGACAAATGGGACCTAATCAAACTCCACAGCTTTTGCACGGCAAAAGAAACAGTCAATAGAGTGAATCGGCAACCAACAGAATGGGAAAAAATTTTTGCAGCCTACCCGTCTGACAAAGGGCTGATATCCAGAATTTACAATGAACTAAAAAAGATTTACAAGAAAAAAACAAACAAGCCCATTCAAAAATGGGCGAAGGATATGAACAGATACTTTACAAAAGAAGACATACATGAGGCCAACAAACATATGAAAAAATGCTCATCATCACTGGTCATCAGAGAAATGCAAATCAAAACTACATTGAGATACCATCTCACGCCAGTTAGAATGGCGATCATTAAAAAATCTGGAGAAAACAGATGCTGGAGAGGATGTGGAGAAATAGGAACACTTTTACACTGTTGGTGGGAGTGTAAATTAGTTCAACCACTGTGGAAAACAGTGTGGCGATTCCTCAAGGACCTAGAAATAGAAATTCCATTTGACCCAGCAATCTCATTACTGGGCATATATCCAAAGGATTATAAATCGTTCTACTATAAGGACACATGCACACGAATGTTCATTGCAGCACAGTTTACAATAGCAAAGACCTGGAACCAGCCCAAATGCCCATCGATGATAGACTGGACAGGAAAAATGTGGCACATATACACCATGGAATATTATGCAGCCATTAAAAAGGAGGAGTTCACATCCTTCGTAGGGACATGGATGAACCTGGAAAACATCATTCTCAGCAAACTGACAGAAGAACACAAAATCAAACACCACATGTTCTCACTCATAGGCGGGTGTTGAACAAGGAGAACACATGGACACAGGGAGGGGAGCACTATACACGGGGGTCTGTTGGGGGGGAGGGGGGATAGTGGGGGGGTGGGGAGTTGGGGAGGGATAGCATGGGGAGAAATGCCAGATATAGGTGAAGGGGAGGGAGGCAGCAAATCATACTGCCACGTGTGCACCTGTGCAACAACCTTGCATGTTATTCACATGTACCCCAAAACCTAAAATGCAATTAAAAAAAAAAAAAAGTATACATTTAGGAAAATTAACTTTGCTTTTTTTCAACAAGGAAATGCACACAACTTAAGTGTGCATAGAAGAGAGCTGATTTAGAAGAAAGTCTAATTCTTTTTTTTTTGAGACAGAGTCTCTCTTTGTCACCAGGCGCAAGGCTGGAGTGCAGTGGCGTAATCTTGGCTCACTGCAACCTCTGTCTCCCGGGTTCAAGCAATTCTCCTGCCTCAGCCTCCCGAGTAGCTGTGACTACAGGCGTGCGCCACCACGCCCAACTAATTTTTGTATTTTAGTAGAAATGGGGTTTCACTAAGTTGGCTGGATAGTCTTGATCTTTTGACCTCGTGATCCGCCCGCCTTGGCCTCCCAAAGTGCTGGGATTACAGGAGTAAGCCACTGCACCCGGCGAAAGTCTGATTCTTAAGAAGGTAGAAGAAACAGGAGGTTATTTTATTTTACTTTATTTTTATGTTTTGGAGACACAGTTTCACTCTTGTTGCCCAGGTTGGAGTGCAGTGGCATGATCTCAGCTCACTGCAACCTCCACCTTCCAGACGCAAGTGATCCTCCTGCCTCAGCCTCCCAGTAGCTGGGACTACAGGTGCCCGCCACCACACCCAGCTATTTTTTATTTTTTTGTATTTTTAATAGAGACAGGGTTTCACCATGTTGGCCAGGGTAGTCTGGAGCTCCTGACCTTAGGTGATCCACCCACCTTGGCCTCCTCAAGTGCTGGGATTACAGGTGTGAGCCACTGTGCCCAGCCAGGAGGTTATTTTGGGGCCTTTTGCTTTTATGCACAAAATAAAATAAAATGAAAACATACTACTCATAAGCCTTGGTAACTGACATGAGCATATTTGGGATGAAAAATTATTGTTTGAGAATTGCAAGACCAGGTATGATCCTGTCAGTGTCGTTCAATAAAAAGACAGTAACATTTTAAAGTCCAGAATGTTGATGAATGGGACTATCAGCTCTTAGTAATGATCCTCCCATAATTTGAAAATACAAATAAACTTCTTTCAAGACCTAACTAATTTTAGATTGAAGACCCTCTAAATCATGTTCCTGTATTTCCTTGTACTATCCCCATGATATTAGAGGTCAGTTTTGAAGATATAGTCTCCAAAGCATGAATATTCATGCCACTGCTCTAAAACTCAGATGTCTGACTTGCTTTTCTCTGAGCATTTAGATTCACAGAATTTGAGATCCCTGAGTTTAAGGCCCTGATTTTGTAGGTGAGGAAATCGGCCCCTGAGGGGCTACATGTCCCGCCCCAGGCTCCACAACAGAATGGAGATTGAGGTAGTCACTTGATACTGTTCCCACGTACTTGCAGATGAACCTGCACTTAGTAATACATCGCTTTATCCTCCTGCCCCTTACATTTAAGTCACTTCATGCTTTTCACTAATGTACATTCATTGTAAGTTGAATCACACAAAGTGGTGAAGTGAGACAGGTTTTAATATTCACATTTAACAGAGAAGAGAGTTCCTGAGGTTGGAGGTAGGGGACAGAGAGTGTGAGAGAAAAGCAAGCTCTCTGGTGTCTCTTCTTATAAAGGCACTAATCCCGTCATGACCTTCTACCCCCATGACCTCATCCAAACCTGATTAGCTCCCAAAGGCCCCATTTACAAATACCATCACACTGGGGTTCAGCGCTTCAGCACACACGTTTCGGAGTGGGGACGAAATTCTGACGATAGCAAGAGCCAACTTCATCCGGTTCCAGAACTAGCATCAGCGCCCAAGACAACTGGGTTCAATAACACCGGGCAAGCATTTATTGAGGCCTGCACTGTGAGGGGCACTGCAGCATGACACACCCGAGTCTTGTCAGCGGCCTGAGAGAGGTATGGAAATAACTAGGGAGCAAGTGCCACAGTGGGAGACAGCCCTCTGAGCCTTCTGAAGCGATGTTACAGCCAACTGAGCAAGGAAGAGTGAAAATGCTTCCAACAGATAGATGTTGGGGAGAGGGCATTGCAGGCGCAGGAACAGTGCAGGAAGGGCTGTGAAATGGAAAGGTGTCGTCTTGGAGGAATGGGGCAGAGCCAGTTTACCCACAGGGAACTGGGCACGTAGGAGTGGTGCAGATTAAGGCTGGGAAATCCCGGGCTCTTCTTACAGCCGCACTCCGTCTACTCCGTGGACATCTCCTCCCTTCTATTGTCAGCGTCCTGGAAGCAGGGACTGTGTTCTCTATGTATTTAGTGGAACCTGAAGGGACGAGTCCAGGTCTCTCAGAGGCGGTACCTAACTCACAGGCTACTGAAAGGAAACAAGGCCAGCGGAGCCCTGGTGGTGGCGAGGCTGTGCCAATTGCTAAATGGGGCAGCAGGACGTTTTTCTCCAGTGAAGTGGAAATGCCGCGGAGCAGGAAGGCAGAGAAGCAGGTCTCCCGCTAGTGCGTCTCAACAGAAGGAGCAGCGTGCCCTCTTCCTAAAACACACGAGGAAGGGGGCCTGGGCTGTGAGGCCGGCGTGGTCCTTGCACCCCTGGTCTCCATCCCTGACCCGGGCGGCCGCTGGGAAGGAAGGGTCGGGAAGAGGCCTAAGGACCGGAGGCCGAGCGTGCGGAGCGCTGCCGGCTCAGTGGCGAGAAACCGGCCGAGCGGGCTGGGCGGAGCAGCACGGGAGAGGCGCGCCCTGCGCCGGGCTCGCAGGAGGAGGGCAGCTGCCTCCTGTTGTCCTCCCCCTGCCACGGGGTACGGCCCTTGGCAGACTGTCCCGAACTCCTAATTCATTCTGTTTTCAATAAAACCATCTCCAGAACCAAAAAGAGGGCGGTACCCAAAGGAGTCTGAAGAATGCTCCGTAGGGGCGGGGAAACGGGGCGTGCCCGTATCGGGAGGCTGCAGGCTAACGGACGAGCGCGGCGGGGACACACAACCGCGCCGGGTGGCGGAGGCCGGAGCCAGCCCCGCGGCCGCATAGCTGCGGCCCCGGACCCACCGCGCGCACGTCCCCGCGCCTGGCGGCCACTGGGTCCAAAGCGGGGGCGGGGCCTTCCGCGGCCGGGGGCGGGGCCGGGCGGGGGCGCGCGGCTGGACCGGGCGGGAGGAGCAGGCGCTTCCATTCCCTGACTGGGTCTGGACTGCATGGAAGGCGGGGTCCTGAGGGCTTCTGCGGGCTGGCATTGGAAGCCGCAGAAGGAGGACGTGGTTTTGTGAAGTCAGTTCCGGTTGGTGTAAAACCCCCCGGGCGGCGGCGAACGGGCTTCAGATGATTCTGGGTCGCGGTGCACTGAGCGCGGAGCCGGTGTGTGTGTGAGCCTCAGAGCCGCGCGCTAGAGCGACCCTGCGAGGGATGGCGGCCACAGGGACCACGGCCGCCGCAGCCACGGGCAGGCTCCTGCTTCTGCTGCTGGTGGGGCTCACGGTGCCCGCCTCGGCGCTGGCCGGCTATATCGAGGTGGGGACCGGAGTGAACGCCGAAGCGTCATCTCCTTCGCTCGCCGAGGGAGCGCGGCCTGCGGGCGGGCCGCGGGAACCGAGGCAGGGCGGGCCGGGGGCGCGGCGCGAGGGGTCCGGCGCTGCGGCGGGTCTGGCGCCCCCTCCCCCGCCCGCCCCTGCTTGGCGCAGTGCTTAGCGCTGGAGGTCGGGCTGCCTCCGCCGCCGCAGAGGCCAAATGAAAGACGTCGAGGCTGCGGGGGGCGGCGGGCCGCCTCGGCCGCCCCAGCCCCCAACCCACCCGCGGCGCCGCCACCTCCTCCGGGGACCCCGTGCCGCCCGGGTGCTCGCCCCGCCCTCCCCCGGGACAATGCGAGCCTTTGCCTGGGCGCTTCCCTCCCGACGGAGTCCGCGGTTCGGCTGTCTCCAGGGGCGGCCCCTCGCGGACCCCGTACGCTCCCTGGCGCGGCTGCGGGGCTTCGGCTCCGGGCCTCTCACCTGCGAGCGGCGGACTTCGCCTTTGTTGCCAGGTGGACGCGGCCCAGGCCTCCGCGCGCTGCGGGGATGCTGCGAGCCCCGGGGGAGCTCCCGCGCCCGGCCGCCCGCTACTCCCTCTGCCGCCCGGGGCCGGGGCGCGGACGCGCATTTTTAGTGGCGCTGTTTGCCTGTGTCTGTAGAGGGAGGAAACTCACTCTGGATGCGTTGACCGCTTTCGTGAGGGTTTCAGTGAGCAGCGAATGGGCCAGCGAATGCATGTAAACTCCTGGAAAAATCGTCCTCTTCGGTGTCAGAATTCCAGCAGTGGTTGTGCTTCAAGGTCGCCTCCTGAGCATCCCCTATGCGAGGAGGCGAAGCGGCGGGGGCATTCGCGGGAGATGTCAGGGTCGGCGGCGGGGTCTAAGGGGTCTTCGGCGCGGGCAGGAGCGGGCCGCCTTGGAGGAGCCCTGCTGTGGCCGAGGGAGACAGCGGGCTAGATCTTTACTTCCCTTCTCGAAATAGTGCTTGAACTGCTGGAGTGGAATGTGTAGTTCTGGTGTCGTTTATTTCTTCTCCCTCTTCGCTTTTTTAAAAATTACAGTTGGTTTCTGCGTACTTAGGTAATTTCAGAGAGACCTGAAGACTGGATTTGATTAGGCATTAACTGATAACTTTCTTTTAAAGATCTCAGGTTTAGAATATGTTTACTTTTACAGAATGTTCAAGTATTTCCATGGGTAAAATAAATTTAATAAAAAACCTCTCTGATAGAACGGCTTAAAACCTTCGTATTCATCCTGCTTAAAGCTTTGTGACTGTGAGGGTAAGAAAGGAGTTCAGCTTTGAGAAATAGTAAATGTTTATCTACAGAGGATTTTAGATTACGATTGTTTGAGTCTGCACACAATGGTCAGAGTTGTATCTGTGATCCCTGATATGATGTCGCATGAAAACAGCTAGGTGAGTGAGATGGGAGGGGAAGAAGAAGGGATTTTATATGGAAGATGGGACTTCATTAGTGGATCGTGTCAGAACCCATCGTTCACACTCGCACCCCACTTCCTACTGGGATGAGTGCAATTTCAAGCATTAGTGAATTCACAGTAAAGGACTCAGCAGT
This sequence comes from Aotus nancymaae, assembly GCF_030222135.1. Taxonomy (NCBI): domain Eukaryota; kingdom Metazoa; phylum Chordata; class Mammalia; order Primates; family Aotidae; genus Aotus; species Aotus nancymaae. Next base: position 34,494,823 of record NW_026988423.1, read on the forward strand.
TTCAAGTAATGTGTTAATAGTTGTGCAGCGGTAAAAAAAGATACCAGAATTCATTGTTGTGAATTAAATTTAATTGTTAGCCACAACGTTGCTCAGTTGAAAAGTATGGCTGAACAAAGTAGGAATTAAACATTTCTGGCAAATGGTTTTATGATAACTCCTGTTCTTTGGAGCTGTATTTTTGCTCCTACTGACTAAACGATCTTTCAAGGGGCCTTTTGTCAAGCTAGCAGAATTTTATTCATATGAATATCATTTGATTTTGTTTATTTGCTGTCAGGCAAGGGACTGCGGAAGCTTAATTTAGATGAGAATGGCCTAAATCAGGATGTCTTTGGGAAGGCCCTGATTGAGATTAGCCAAAGGGATTCTGGCCAAATCCCTCATCAAGTTGCTTGGCACAGAATTATTGATTGGCAAATCTTTAGTGTTGCTTGGTGTTGACTGACTTAATCTCTTACACCTGTTTAAAAAGGAAAAAACTCACCTCTGGACTCAGGGTCACTTCCTTTCTTAAATCCGAGACAAGTTCTCCTGTGTGCATGCTCCCATTTGGGACTGAGACCAGTATTGTGCTGGAACCCTGCATACTATGCAGTAGATGACTAGGCTCCTGAGAACCAGAACTTGAGTTTGTTCTGCCACATTTGAAAGGAAGAAGGCCATTTGGTTGCCAATTTTCAGGAAACTCAAACCAAAATTAAAGGATGACAACTGAGGCAGAGTAGAGAAGGCTTTGTGTTGGTATTTCTGACGAGTGGTATGGGAGATGTCTAACTGTACCTTGGAGAGAAACCTTGGTGTGCTTCTGATAGGAATATCGGTTTTGTTTGTTTGGTTTTTGTTTGTTTGTTTTAAGATGGAGTCTCGCTATGTTGCCCAGGCTGGAGTGCAATGTCGGGATCTCGGCTCACTGCAACCTCTGCCTTCCGGGTTCAAGTGATTCTCCTGCTTCAGCCTCCCGAGTAGCTGGGATTACAGGCACCTGCCACCATGCCGCGCTAATTTTTGTATGTTTAGTAGAGATGGGGTTTCACCACGTTGGCCAGGCTGTCTCGAACACCTGACCTCAGGTGATCCACCCGCTTTGGCCTCTGAAAGTGCTGGGATTACAGGTGTGAGCCATGGTGCCTGGCCCATTATTTTTATCATAACTATGTTTTAAAAATCTTTTGATAAATACAATAAGCTTAAGTTTTATCAATTAGTTCCTCCTTTTGTAGAGGGAATTTGTTTTACTATCTAAAGCCAGGCCTTCCCAGAGTGTAGCCACAAGCCACATGTGGTTATTGAGCCTGTAGGGTGACTAGTGTGACTGAATGAATTTTTCATTTTATTCAATTTTAGTTCATCTAAGTTTACATTTAAAAACTGATTCAGTGGTTGGGAAACTTTTAAACAATTTGGTTATGTGAATCTACTTTTTAAACTACATTTTATGAAATCTAAATGTAGATCAAGTATTTCCTATGAAAATTTAGCTTCTGAATTGATATGTACTGGAAGTATAAAATACACACCAGAGTTTGAAGATTTAGTATTTAAAAAACCCTCAGTTTTTATATTGACTAAATTGAAACAAAAATACTGTAGACAAGGACCAAAATAAAACATTGAAATTATTTTCACCTGTTTCTTTTAACTCTAATATGGCTCCTAGGGTATTTAATACTACGTATGTGGCTCACATTGTATTTCTGCCAGATGGTGCTGATTTAAATTTTTGTTTAAAGTTGATCCTGCATATGTTTTTATTAGCACAGTTTTTGAATATGTTCCCTTGCTTGAAGTTGGCCCAATATGATCTTAAGTATTTTGGTTAGAGCAATTTTGCATGTATTGATTTTTAAACTTTTTCAATTAAAAATGTTTTACTTAGAAATAACTTTAATTGCTGGGCACGGTGGCTTATGCTTGTAATCCGAGCACTTTGGGAGACTAAGACGGGCGGATCATGAGGTCAGGAGTTCGAGACCAGCCTGACCAACATGGTGAAACCCTGTCTCTACTACAAATTCAAAAATTAGCTGGGCTTGGTGGCGCACACTGCACTCCAGCCTGGGCGTCAGAGCAACAAGAGTCTGTCTCGAAAAAAAAAAAAAAGATAACTTTAATCATATAAAAAATACAAAAATTGTACAATTCTCATACCCTTTACTCAGATTCACCAATTGTTAACATTTCTTCTATTCAGCATTTGCTTTATCATTCATTCTATTATTTTTTATTTTTTGCCAAATTATTTGAAAGTAAGTTGCATTCGTCATCCCCTTTACCTCTGAGAACTTCAGTATATACTTTCTAAGAGCCAAAGACATTGCCTTACGTAGCCTTAGTGCAGTTATCAACCTGGTGAAATTTAACATTGATACAATACTTGGATCATATCTGCTGTCTGTTTTCTAGTTTGTTTGTTGACCCAATCATGTTCTTTATAGCATTTGAAAATGTGTATTTTTTTTTTTTTTTTTTTTTTTGAGATGGAGTCTTGCTCTGTCGCTCAGGGTGGAGTAGTGCAGTGGTGTGATCTGGGCTCACTGCAACCTCTGCCTCCTGAGTTCAAGCAATTCTCCTGCCTTAGCTTCCTGAGTAGCTGGGATTACAGCGTGCACCACCATGCCTGCCTAATTTTTGTATTTTTTGTAAGACGGGGTTTCACCATGTTGGCCAGGCTGGTCTTGAACTCCTGACCTCAGGTGATTCACTCACCTCAGCCTCCTAAAATGCTGGAATTACAAGCGTGAGCCACCACGCCTGGCCCCTTTCAAGATTGTTTAATTCTGGCTGGGCGTGGTGACTCATGCCTGTAATCTAAGCACTTTGGAGGCCAAGGAGGGCGGATCAGTTGAGGTCGGGAGTTCAAGACCGGCCTGCTGACCAACAAGGCGAAACCCCGTCTTCTTTAAAAAAAAAAAAAAAAAAAAAAAGATTGTTTAATTCTGTTTACCGTTACTGAATTCTCAGGCTTTTTGGATTTTCTTTCTAAAATAACAAGAAAAATTATATACATAGTACATATTCATTGTAAGAAATTTAAAAATACAGATAATAAGATATGAGAAATAACCTAAAATGGTCTTATCCAGGGAAACCTTACTGTAATGTTGTATATCCTTCTATTAATAGAAGGAATACATCATGTACATAAATTTTATAAAAATAGCACACATTGCATATTAAAGCCATCACTTAACAATTATTACTTTGGATTGTGCTAAAATGAACTATTCAACGAAAATAATGTTTTCTGTGTGACAAAAAGTAGGGGTAAATCTTTGTACAGTAATTGTAGTTTTCATTGAAGGGCCAGTTGAGAGAGAATTCTAAATTGCCTATAATTCAATTTTCATGGGTTGGTTTTTAGTGAGATAAACTAGATTACCTTGAAGCTTAATTAAATTTAGTGTATTGTACCTTGATTTATGGCCTAAGATGGAAAGTGGACCACGTATGCACATTCAAGTAGAAATGAGTTCCCGTCCTTTGTGTCAAGTACAACTAATAATCGCTTTTGCTGAGGGAATTTTTCTTATATATGCATCATGAAGTCTTTATTTTTATTTTTTGAGACAGGGTCTCATTCTTACTGAGGCTAGATTGCAGTGGCACAGTCATGGCTCACTGCAGCCCCAAACTCCTGGGCTCAAATGATCCTCCTGCCTCAGCCTCCCAAGTAGCTAGGAGTACAGTGCATACTACCACACTCGGCTAAGATCTTTTTTTCAAAATGAGGTCTTTTAAAACATAACTGTGATCTATTTTTTTTAAAGGTGAAGATTAGAAAACGTGGATTTTTCATTTGTAATTCATCCTGCTAGTATTTATTAAACCCCTGTTCCATGGTTCTGTGCCAGGTGCTAAACAATACAGTAGTAAAAACAAATGTGGATAGTGCTTTTTACTGTGCGAAATGCACTTGTGTATGATTTCTAGGCCCTAACCCCAGAGATTCTCATTGAGTACCTCTGGGATGCTCAGTTTCAAAAGCTCCCCAGGTGATTCTAATGTGCAAGGAGAGAAAAACAAAACAAACTCTTTGGGTAAATTATCTACGTAAGTCCCTAACAGTCTGGTGAAGTCGGGATTCTTTTTTTTTTTTTTTTTTGAGACGGAGTTTCGCTCTTGTTACCCAGGCTGGAGTGCAATGGCGCAATCTCGGCTCACCGCAACCTCCGCCTCCCGGGTTCAGGCAATTCTCCTGCCTCAGCCTCCTGAGTAGCTGGGATTACAGGCATGCACCACCATGCCCAGCTAATTTTTTGTATTAGTAGAGACGGGGTTTCACCATGTTGACCAGGATGGTCTCGATCTCTTGACCTCGTGATCCACCCGCCTCGGCCTCCCAAAGTGCTGGGATTACAGGCTTGAGCCACCGCGCCCGGCCCGAAGTCGGGATTCTTATCCCCACCTAAAAAGGGAGTCAGTAGGCTGGGTGCAGTGGCTCACGCCTGTAATCCCAGCACTTTGGGAGGCCGAGGTGGATGGATCACGAGGTCAAGAGATTGAGACCATTCTGGCCAACATGGTGAAACCCTGTCTCTACTAAAAATACAAAAGTTAGCCAGGTGTGGTGGCACACACCTGTAATCCCAACTACTCAGGAGGCTGAGGCAGGAGAATTCCTTGAACCCAGGAGGTGGAGGTTGCAGTGAGCTGAGATCATGCCACTGCACTCCAGCCTGGCGACAGAGTGAGGCTGTCTCAAAAAAGATGGGGAGTCAGTAGAGGCCTAGGGTTAAACATCACACAGCTTGACCAGGGGAAGGAGTCTACCCATCCTATGTAAGCCCACTGCTCTTTGCTGTCAGCATGGTTCATGTTTCCCTTTTGGACGCGGATTTCTTTTTACTCCTACCTGTCTTTCCCAATACCAAAACCTGGTATGAGTGTTTCCCTTAAAAGGAACTAATTTCATATAAGTTCCAATATATTATGACCCCGTATATGCCAAATGATTAACAGTGACCCTTTGAAGTATGTAATTACGGGGGATTTTGCTGTTTTACATTTTCCATTTTTTTTGGTGTCATTCAAATGATATTCACTGATTTTTAAAAACTTTTTGCCCTCCTCCCCTCCCCCGCTTTTTTTCTATTGAGACAGAGTCTCACTGTCATCCAGGCTGGAGTGCAGTGGTGCCATCTTGGCTCACTGCAACCTCTGCCTCCTGGATTCAAGCGATTCTTGTGCCTCAGACTCCTGAGTAGCTGGGATTACAGGTATGCGCCACTATGCCCAGCTAATTTTTGTTTTTAGTACAGGGTTTCACCATGTTGGCCAGGCTGGTCTTGAATTCCTGACTTCAAGTGATCCACCCGGCTCGGCCTCCCGTAGTGCTGGGATTACAGGCGTGAGCCACCACAGGCTCAGCCCTTTTGTGTCTTTTTATATTATGTGCAAGTTCTCTTTTTTTAGTAGTAAGCTGTGTCATTTTTGTTTTCTGACCAAAAATTTTAAGAAAGGAAATTATGGCTCCCTATAGGGAGTTTTATCCAAATCAAGGTATGGGATTATTTGGGAGAGAGAAGGCTGCCAGCACCTGATACACAGTCAGTGGCCAGTGACCAGTGTGATGGGGATAAGATTGTGGTCCAGAAAAGAATTAGCCTGCCTTCCTCGGGGCTTACTCCCCTAGTGGTTGTGGAATGGCTACTGCAGTTCCAGGGGACATGCTTTGATATGATAATGTCCAGAGGAGGAGGAGATGGTCTCTTCCTGTATATCTCCTTTTAAGAGTGAAGAAACCTTTCTCAAAGCCCACCAGCGTAAGACCTCCCTAGTGTCACTGGGCAACAGAAGTGTATCAGATGCTTCTAGCCAAAGCAAGCCTTGGCAAGGGAAATGATACTGCCTCCACAGCCTTGGACTTCTCAGGGCCTGCTTTCTGAAGCATGTGGCCAGGAGGAAGAGGAGGAGGAGGAGGATGCAGCCTCCAATCAGGTTGGGCTTTTCAGATGGTGATACCTCTTACAAAAAAAAAAAAAAAAAAAAAAAAATTGGGCTTTGTTGGAAAAGAAAGCTGTGGATATTGGTGAGAACCCAGTGTCTCCTACAGGGGCATTCCCTAGTTGGGAAGTTACATAGCTGGGATGGCTGAAAGAGAAAGAATTAATTTCTTCTGTGAGTTAAAAGTTACCTGGCAAAATTTAGGCATCTGAGACATCACAGTGCATTTGTTAGATCGTGGCACTTCATTTTAAAGGGATAATGTTATCCAGAACAGAATGACTGGAATGGTGAAGAATGTGAAACATTTGACATGAAATGTGAATGGACTGTAAGAGAATATTTAGCCCAGATAAGAAAATGTGAGATTTAGTGGTGGTAGTACAGATCATTAATATTTTCACATATTTTATGCTTTGTCTCTGGAAGGCTAAACATGTAACTTGCTTAGGTTGAAGCAGGGTTTTTACTTGGAGAGGCGAGCTGTTAGAGCTCTCTTTCATTTTACTCCCTTTGATTATGAGCATTTCCCCCATAGGATAGTTAAACATGTAAAAAAGACCCTATGTCCAGCCCCCAGTTTTATTGAACCTTAACATTTCTCATGTATGTCTTAGCCTTTAAAAAAAAAAAAAAACCCACTGGATACAGAAATAAAAACATTACCAATAAAAGCCTCATTTGAACTTTCCAGAAGTAACTTGAATTAGGAGTTTACATTTCCATTCATGTTTTCATTAAATTTCCTTAGGCCGTTATTAGAGTTGTAACACATTTATCAACACATAGCGTTAATTATTTGTGCATACTCTGATGATTTTAGAAGGTAAGAATGTCAAGCTGCTCAAACTGAAAGTAAAGATAACCCTTTACTTAGGAAAGTGCCAGCCACCCTTGCTGCTCCTATCTAGCATTGAAAGCCCTTGAGTATTTTTGAGCTTTTAAGTACACAAAAGAAAAAAAAAAGCTCAGTGTATTTTTGTAAATCAAACACTTGTGTAACTACCACCGAGGTCAAGAAATAGAATATTGCCAGTATCCCCCTTTCTTCTTCGCTCAGGAGTAACTGCTCCTCTGACTTTATGGTGATCACTTTTTCTATTTCCTTATAGTATTACTTGCAGTGCATTAGTCCCTAAACACTGTAATTCTTTTTTTTTTTTTTTAGCTTCATATAAGTGGAATCATTCAGTATATATTTTTATGCATTTGGTCTCTTTCACTAGACACATTTTTGAACACCACGTGTATCGAGTGTAGCTGTGGCTCACTGGTTTCTGTTGCTGCATAGTATTCCATTATATGAATAAACCTGAATTCGTTCTGCTGTTGATGGATGTTTGAATTGTTTCCAGTTTGAGGTTATTAAGATAATGCTGTTCTCTCTGTGGTTTGCCTTTTCACTCTCTTCATGATGTTTTTTGAATAAGTTCTTAATTTTAATGGCTAATTTTTTAGTTTTTTGTTTTATTATGGTAGGTACTTTTGGTATCCTGTTTGAGAAGTCTTTCCTACCCTAAGGATATAATGATAGTCTCCTATATTGTCTGTGAGGAGCTTTATTGTTTTGCCTCTCTCATTTGGAGCTATAATTTAACTGGATTTTTGTGCAGATGTGAAGTTAGGGGCCATTTCATTTCTGTTTTTTCCACATAGATATCTGGTCTGCACCATTTATTGTCAAGGTCATCCTTTCCCTTTTGCTCATCTTGGTCACCCTTGTTGTAAATCAGGTATCTCAAGTGAATCTGTTCCTGGGTTCTCTCTCCTATTCCATTCATCTCTTTGTTGATCCTTGTACCAACTCCACATTGTTTTAATTATTGTAAAATAAGATTTTATATCTAGTAGATGAAGCCTTTCTACCTTGCTTGTCTTGAATAGTGTCTTAGCTCTTCCTTTAACCCTTTTCTTTTCACATAAATTTGCCACATTTCACCAAAACAGCTACCTGTTAGAATTTTGATTTTGCATTTTGTCTATAGTTTAATTGGGGAAAAATTGACGTTTTTCAAATACTGAGTTTTCCAATCCAGAAACATGACGTGTATTTTATTTAAGCCCTCTGTAATTCTCCCTTCAGTGTTAGGTAGCTTTCTGCATACAGATCTTGTATATCTTTTGTTAGATTTATTCATAGATATTTGATCTTTTTTATGCTATTGTAAATATTTTGTTGTCTGTGTGGTTGTGGAAATACAATTGATATTTTCAGATTGACCTTGTATTTAGTAACCTTGCTAAACTTGCCTACTAATTATAATAATTTATCTGTAACTTTGAATTTATCTGAGTTATTCTGTGAATTGTGACAGCTCTATTTCTTTCCAACCAATCTTTGTAACTTTTATTTGTTTTTCTTGCTTTGCTGCACTGGCTAAAATGTTCAGATAGGAGAGATAATAGCTGGTATCTTAGTCTGACTTCTCTCAGAGGGAAACTGTAATTTATATGATACTTGTAGTTTTTTGGTAGATATCAAACCCTTTACCAGATAAAGAAGAGCTTATATTCTAAGTTTGCCAAAGATTCTTCTCATGAATGAATGTTAGGTTTTTTTCAGACATCTTTTTTGGCAAGTATAAGATGATCATATGATTTTAATTTTGATGGTGCGATGTGTAAGAAACTTTGCATTCCTGAAATGAACCAAACTTGGTTTGTTTATTTTCTGGATTTGGTTTGCAAAAAGTTTGTTCAGGAGTTTTGCCTCTTTGCTCATAAGTGAGTTTGACCTGTAATTTTTCTCTTTTTATTATATACTTGTCAAGTTCTGATTTCAGTTACTGGCCTCATAAGTTTTGGGGGAGGGAGCATTGCCTTTATTATTTGAGATGGAATCTCACCCTGTTGCCCACGCTGGAGTGTGGTGTCATGGTCTGTGCTCACTGCAACCTTTGTCTCCTGGGTTCAAGTGCCTCCTGCCTCAGCCTCCTGAGTAGCTGGGATTACAGGAGCCAACCACCATGCCTGGCTAATTTTTGTAGTTTTCGCTGAGATGGGGTTTCGCCATGTTGGCCAGGCTGGTCTCAAACTCCTGACCTCAAGTGATCCACCCACCTTAGCCTCCCAAAGTGCTAAGATTACAGGCATGAGCCACCATGCCCGGCCAGACATTTCATTTATACAGGTGCTTACAGATTGGTTAATTTGAGGTCTAGGCTAATGTGTGTTCTGGACATAAATTTTCATTCGACTTGGAGCCAGAGGACACTAGCAATCCAGGATCTTACTCTAAGTTCCTGGACTGTGGTGACTAAAGCTGAAGTCTGTGGAGTCCTGTCAGTTTCTGATTTATCTTTCTAGATTCATATGCTTTGAGTTACAAACTCCAAACCTTTAAATTCTCCAAGTTATGAAAAATTTAGAAAATACGGTTTTGACCAAAACAAAAACAAACCCCCAAAAACCAAAACTATAGTTTACCTTTCAGGTAAAAAACTGTTTTGTTTTTCTGGTTTTGTTTTGTTTGCATCTTAACTTCTCAGAGTAGATTCCCCCTTATGCGTGTATAACTCATTTTTTCTTCATTTAACATATTGAATAATTTCCCAGCCATTACGTATTTTATAACCTGTGTATAGCTTTTTTTTGGGATCACCCTTCATTGTTGGGGGCTTTTGAACACCTTGCAATTTTAAATGTACAACATTCACCCCTCTAAGTAGCCATTCATACTTTGAATTTGGATTTGAGTACCTAAACTTTTGTATAAACATTTTGAGTTATCGCATAGGGATGTTGCCTGCTAGCCAGTGATTGGATATTTGCAGTAGTATTGAACTGTTATTTGAATATTTTACTGCATTTTGCCCTGATTTTGTAAGAGTGAAAAAGGAGAGAAAAATGTTTATTTTATTGATAAGAAGCACATGGTGATAATTGGTGCTTTTTTGGTGTTTTTCTAGGTAGAGTTTCTTTGAACTTAGGCAAATACTCAGTGGGCTCAATTATGTGGAAAAAATGAAGGAATGCCGATAAAATGCTGGAAACAGATTTTCAAGGGCGTGTTTTCCCCTAAAACAATAGAAGTAATTGAGATCTGATAAATTATTACTTGCTAGTAGCAGAATCTCCAAATAACATGCATACATTTGTAAGTGGTTCATGTTTACAGACATACACCTTATGTGAAAGTAGAGGACTGCCTATTCTATAATTTATTTGATTCCTTTATAACTGAACATGCATGTTTCTCATTTTTCTCTAATGTAAACAGAATACTGTGGATAGCTTTAAAAAAAAAAATCACTGTGGCTATATCCCAAATTGGCATTTAAAAGAACCTCTAGAAAGGACTTGATCGAAAGTGGAAGACTTTGTGGTAATTGGTTCATTTGAGGCTCTTATAGTCATCATTATTAGCAAACATTTATTAAATTGCTATACACAGAGCACTGTGACAGAACAAATACTGTAGCTGAAGGCACTATATGGTTCCTAAGATGATACAATAAATAGAATAAACTATTTCTGTTGGAGAAATGCTGGTCAACACTTTTCCAGTCTTCTTACAGATTTTATTAATTTAGGATTTTAATTTTTATTACTCAAAAAAGCTTCATTTTTTTTTTTTTTTTTGAGAGTTTTGCTCTTGTTGCCCAGGCTAGAATGCAGTGGCTCAATCTTGGCTCAATACAACTTCCGCCTCCCAGGTTCAAGTGATTCTCCTGCCTCAGCCTGCCGAGTAGCTGGGATTATAGGCACCTGCCGCCACTCCCAGCTAATTTTTATATTTTAAGTAGAGATGGGGTTTCACCATGTTGGCCAGGCTGGTCTCAGACTGCTGACCTCAGGTGATTCACCTGCCTTGGCCTCCCAAAGTGCTGGGATTACAGGCATGAGCCACCTCACCCCGCCTCATTTTTTAGTTTAACTTTTTGACTCTGTGCTTGTGCTTTTAATACTTCCACAGTGATTTTCTGCTTCTCAATAACGAAAGCACGCTTGATCTGGTCACAAACACATACAGAACAAATGGAACCACATGGCCCTGATGCCATGTATTTTGTTTTGGACAACCTCCTAAGAACTTCTGGTCTCCCAGCTTGAAGCCCTCTAAGTCTGCCTGGGCACACACCACTGCAGGTGTTGGTGCATTTGGGACAGCCTAGTTTTGTTGGAGGCTGTATTGTAGGAAAGCCTGTGATGGTATGTCAGACTCATTGCTTATAGACAGCATCCCCAGAAGAGCGAGAAGAAAAAGCTTTTCATATACAGATTAAAAAAATCTAGCTTATCTGTTTTCTTACTGATTTATAGTGTTTCCTTCCAGATGTTTTACACATCAGCCACAAGACATAAGCATTTTCTAAATTGAATAGCCTAAAATCCCCAGATATTTTTGTGTATATGGTAAAATATACATAACATAAACTTTATTAACCATTATAACTTTTTATTTTTTTTTTGAGACATGGTTATCACTCTGTTGCCCAGGCTGGAGTACAGTGGCACAGTCATAGCTCACTAGAGGTTTAACTTCCTGGGCTCAGATGACCCTCCCGCCTCCCAAGTAGCTGGGACCACAGGCGTGAGCCATCATGCCTGGCGAATTAAACATTTTTTTGGTGGAGATGAGGACTTGCTCTGTTGCCCAAGCTGGTCTTGAACTCCTGGCCTCAAGCAGCCCTGCCTTGGCCTCCCCAAGTGCTGTGATACAGTTGTGAGCTGCCACGCCGTGCCTTAAAATATTTTTTTGTGGTATGAACACTTAACATGAGATCTATTCTTAAATTTTTAAGTGCACAAAACAGTATTGTTCATTGTAGATAAAACGTTATACAGCAAATCTCCAGAAACTTAGGCATCTTGCAAAACGAAAACTATACCTGTTGAACAGCAACTGTTTTTTCCTCCCTTCAGCCTGTGTCAATGACAGTTCTATAATTTGATTATTTTAGATATCCCATGTAAGTGGAATCTTGCAGTACTTACCCTTTTGTGACTGGTTTATTTCACTTAGCATAATGTCCTCCAGGTTCATTCATGTTGTTGAATATGGCAGGATTTACTTTTTTTTTAGGCTTAACAATATTCCATTTTATGTCTATATCACATTTTTCTTACTCATCTCTCAATGGACATTTAGGTTGTTTCCATGTATTGGCTATTGTCAGTGATTCTGCAGTGAACATGGAAATGCGTGTATCTGTCTGGGATAATGATTTTAATTCTTCTGGATATATATACCCAGATGTGAGATTGATGGATCAAATGGTAATTCTACTTTTAATTCTTTAAAATAAGAATCTTCATACTGTTTTCCATAGCAGCTGCACCATTTTTTTCACCCAACAGCATATAAGAGATTCTCCACATCCTTGCGAATACTTATCTTGATAAATATATAGCCATTTTAACAGGTGTGAGGTGATGTTTTAATTTGCATTTCCTGCGTGATTGGTGATGTTGAGCATCTTTTTGTGTACCTGTTGGTCATTTTATGTCTTTTTGGAGAAATGTTTATTCAAGCCCTTTGATTATTTTCTAAATCAGGCTTTTGGGGTGTGTGTGTGTGTGTGTGTGTGTGTGTGTGTTTGCCATTGCATTTTCTGAGTTCCTTATATATTTTCCATACTAATTCCTTATCAGATAAAGGGTTTGCATATACTTTCTCCCATTCTATAGGTTGCCTTTTTACTTTATTGTTTCTTTTGCCAAAACTTTGTAGAAGCTTTTTAGTTTGATGTAGTGCCATTTGTCTAATTTTGCTTTTTTTCTTATTAAAATTTTATTTTATTTTATTTATTTTTGAGATGGAGTCTTACTCTGTCACCTAGGCTGGAGTGCAGTGGCACAGTCATGGCTCATTGCAGCCTCGACCTCCCAGGCTCAAGCCATTCTCTCACCTCAGCCTCCAGTATAGCTGGGACCATAGGTGTGTGTCACCATGTCTGGCTAATTTTTTTGGCGGGGGGGGTGTGTTTATGTAGACACTGGGTTTTACCATGTTGCCCAAGCTGGTCTTGAACTCCTGAGCTCAAGCGATGCCCATGCCTCAGCCTCCCAAAATGCTGGGAGTACAGATGTGAGCTACCACGCCTTGCCATTTGTTGAGAATTTTATTACAAAACAACATTGAAGTGTTTTTTGTTGTTGTTTTTTTTTTTTTGAGATGGAGTCTTGCTGTATCACCCAGGCTGGAGTGCAATGGCGTTATCTCAGCTCACTGCAACCTCCACCTCCCTGGTTCAGGTGATTCTCCTGCTTCAGCCTCTCGAGTAACTGGGACTACAGGTGCATACCACCACGCCCAGCTAATTTTTGTATTTTTAGTAGAGACTGGGTTTCACCATGTTGACCAGGATGGTCTCCATCTCTTGACCTCATGATCCTTCTGCTTTGGCCTCCCAAAGTGCCGAAGAAATCAAATGGGAAATTAGAAAATGTTTTGAACAAATGAAAACACAACATACCAAAATCTCTGGGATGCAGCAAAAGCAGCACTGAGAGGGAAGTTTATTGCAATAAATGACTACATTAAAAAATCTCAAACAGCCTAACTATACACCTCAAACTAGAAAAAGAAGAATAAGCTAATCCCAGAGTGAGCAGAGGAAGAAAATAATTTGCAACAGAATGAACAAAAACAGTAGAAAAACAATAGAAAAGAATCAAAGTAAGAGTTGGTTTTTTGGAAAGATAAGCAAAATTGACAAACCCTTGTCTAGACTAAGAAAAACAGAAGACTCAAAATCAGATATGAAAGAGGAGACATTACACCTGATACTGTGAAAATAAAAAGTATGGTGAGACTATTATATGAACAGTTGTATGCCAAAAAATTGGGTAACCTAGAACAAATTGGTAAATTTCTAGAAACATACAAACTACCAAGACTGAATCATGAAGAAATAGAAAATTTGAGCAGACCAATAACAATGAAGATTGAGTCAGTAATCAAAAACCTCCCAATAGGCGGAGTGCAGTGACTTTTGCCTATAATCCCAGCACTTTGGGATGCCGAGGTGGGTGAATCACCTGAGGTCAGGAGTTTGAGACCATCATGGCCAACATGGCAAAATCCTTTCTCTTCTAAAAATACGAAAAAATTAGCCAGGCATGGTGGCATGTGCATGTAATCCCAGCTACTCGGGAGGCTGAGGCAGAAGAATCACTTGAACCTGGGAGGCAGAGGTTACAGTGAGCTAAGATGGTGTCACTGAACTCCAGTCTGGGCAACAGAGCGAAACTCCGTCTCAAAAGAAAAAAAAAAAACCACAACTTCCAACTAAGAAAAGCTCAGGACCAGATGGCTTCACTGGACAATTGTACTAAACATTAAAGAAGAATTGACACCAGTTCTTCTCATCGTCTTCCAAAATACTGAAGAAGAAACACTTTCATTTTAACTACTTTAAAGTGTACAATTCAGTGGCATTAAGGACATCCACAGTGTTGTGCACCATCCTCACTGTCCATTCCACTACTTTTTCAGCCAAACAGAAACCCTGTACCCATTAGACACTAACTTTCTATTCCCCTCGATCCCCCAGTCCCTGGTAACCTCTCTATGAATTTGCCTATTCTAGGACTCAAGTAAGTGAAATCATAAAATATGTCCTTTTGAGTTTGGCTTATTATATTTAGCATAATATTTTCAAGGCTTGTGCATCAGAATTTCATTTCTTTTTGAGACTAATATTCCATTGTGCATATATACCACATTTTGTTCATCTGTTCATGGACACTTGGGATGTTTCTACCAGTGGCTCCTGTAAACAATGCTGCTATGAAAATTGGTGTACATGTATCTGTGAGTCCCTGCTTTCAGTTCTTTTGGGTATTTACTAAGAAGTGAAATTGCTGGATCATACAGTATTCTGTGTTTAAATTTTTGAGTAATTGCCAAACTGTTTTTTCACAGTGACACAGTGACTGTACTGTTCTGTAGTCTCACTGACAGTGGACAAGGGTTCCAATTTCTCTACATCCTTGCCAACAGTTATTTACTTTTTTCAAATAACCATCCTAATGGGCATGGAGCACTATCTTATTGTTTTGATTTGCATTTCTCTTATAACTTAGTGATATTGAGTATCTTTTCATGTTGACCATTTGTATATCTTTGGAAAAATGTCCAAGTCTTTTGCCCATTTTTGAATTGGACTGTTTTGTTGCTATTGAGTTTTAGGAGTTCTTTATATATTCTGGTTGTTAATTAGATATGTGATTTGTAGATATTTTCTCTCATTGTGCTGTTTGTGATTTCACCCTCTTGATAGTGTCCTTTGATGCACAAAACTTTTAACTTTGATGAATTCTAGTTTATCTAGTTTTTCTTTTGTTGCCTGTAGTTTTGGTGTCATTTTTAAGAAATCATTGTGAAATGTAATGTTATGAAGCTTTTCTCCTAAGTCGTCTTCTAAGTGTTTCATAGTTTTAGCTCTTAAGCTTAGGTCTTTGATCCATTTTTAGTTTGGTTTTGTATATGGTTAAAGTAAGGGTCCAGCTTCACTCTTCTGCAGCTTGCTATCCAGTTTACCTGCAACATTGGTTGCAGAGACTGTCCTTTCCCCATTGAATTGTCCTGGCAGATCAATTGACCATACATGCAAGGATTTATTTCTGGACTCTATTCCAAATGTCTGTCTTTATGCCAGTATCACACTGTTTGCTTATTGTGGCTTTGTAGTAAGTCTTGAAATCAGGAAGTATGAGTCTTTGTTCTTTCTCAAGATTGTGAGATTTCATATGAACTTTAAGATGCATTTTTCTGTTTCTGAAAAAAAAAGAAAAAAAGCTGTTGGGCTATTGAGTACTACATTGAATCTGTAGATTGTTTTAGGTAGTCTTGTCATCTTAACAGTATAAGTCTTCTAACCCTCATATGCCATAGATCTTTAAAGTTAATTATGATAAGTTTGTAACTAACAGAATACAATTAATTTTAGTTTACACTATGGCTTTTGCATGTGTTTGGTGAATTTTATTCTTTTAGAGTAATTGTCGTCAGCCTCCTCACTGTGATACCTACTACATAAACTAAAGTGGAGGTTGAAGACTGCAGGCTGCAGGCAGAATGTGGCCTGTCCTTGTGTTTTATTTGGCCCTTACCGTGTTGACCCTCCTTGTTTCTTAAATTCAAAGTAAATATATACATTTCCAAATATCATGTATTTTAATATAAAAATTCTGCTCCGGTTTTAAAGAAAGCAGCAGCCCCACTTCAGTTGGTGAAGAGAGCCTGTGGTCTCCCTGAGGGGGCTGAGTGTGGGTCTCCATTTTTGTCTTACCCTCTACCCTTTGTTCCCTGTCTGGGATGTAGAGGCAGTTGAGTTTTCAGTCTTTGTTGAAAAGGTGGAAAAGAGAACGTTGGTTTGAAATGATCTTTTGTAGTAAATATTTAACACCATGGCAGATTTCAAGTGAACCAAAAACCACATTTTATAGCAGAATCCTGTGATCCTGTCCCTTACCTTCTTCTGAAGAGGATTTCTGCATAAGACTATAGAATGTTTTTCTGTCTAGCCACTTCTCCCCACCCCCACAGCAGCTATTAGAAGAATGATTATTTGCGGCTTGATTAGCTTCCTCAGGACCTACATTAAAAAAGTATCCTGCTGTTTTGAAAGATTAATCTTGTGAATTGATACAAGTCATTAATACTGAATGTTGGTTAGTGTTGTTTTTAAACAATAGGAATAGTATTCAGAACAGATTAAAATCGGATTAGAATATTTTGAGTATTGCTTTTAAAAGATTAAATACAGAGCACAGACTCAAGCCTGATAAGCTCCCAGCCGAGCATTTTTTATATGTAGTTTCTCTGTGTATGTGTACTGAGTGAAGAAGCTGAACTTGTCACAAAATGTGGATGCATGAGGCATATTATTGTAACTTGAATTCAGATGGCCCCACAGTTACTCCAGTCTCTCAGCATAATTGGTTAAACTTGGTCTGGGCGATATCTGTAAGTCATCAAAGGAAGGAACTTTTAGGACAAGGAAAAGATAACCATCTTTGATTGTTGGGGGGCGGGGGGAGGGAGGCTGTAAGCACTGGTAAGGAAACATGTAGTTTTCTAAGAAGTGAGCTGAAATTGAGAGTAAGAGATCTCTGAAGATTCTATCTTTGGGAACATCTCTGACTTCATCCTTGACATGATTGAGGCCTTCATGTAGAATGAATTAGCAATGAGAGTCATGTAGGCATATATACTGGAAGGAAATAATAAGGTTCTTAGAGCAACACCAAATACTCATGCTTGTTCCAGAGAAGTTTCCCAGGAAAAGCAAATGTCGTCTCTCTCTACTTCACCAGCTTTAAATTTTGAGACCTCAGGCAGTCTAGACCACAAATAAAACACTCCAGAAGGACTTTTATAACTGAGATACTTAAGTTTTTAACAACATTTGTGTCCTTTTTTTTCCTTTTCAAGTTTGTTCAGAGATAGACTTCCAACTGATATTAATAATATACCTGTAGAAAATAGGGACTGGCTTCTTTTCTCCCCCCATTGCACAGTCTTCCCAGGTGGTCCTGCCTAATCTCTGGGCTTAAAATTCTTCCAGCCTGGTAATGAATAGAAAATCCATAATTCCAGCTCAGATTACCCTCTGGAACATCCATCCTCTATTTTTGTCTGGTGGACAAAAATGCAGCACTTGATAAGCTGTGAGTCCTTCTAGTATGATGCACTCAAAACTGAAGTTTATCTGTCTCCAATCCCCAGTTCCCTCCCTACCACCCCCCTTCAGTTTCTTTGGCTGTTAGCCATGCCATTTTCCCATTGGTCAGAATTTGAAAGCTGGAATCATTCCGGCCCTTCCCTCATGTCCCCTGTCCAAATATTTCTTGTCTGTCCCTTTCCTATTCATACTGCTCTTACCTTTGTTCATCATCTTTTGCCTGGATGAATGCAGTGGCTTCCTAACTAGCCTCCTGTCTATACTTAATCTTTGCTGATCACAGCCTCCTACGCTCTAAAGTATGCATAGCAGGGTCATGCGCACGCTGGAAGGGAGCCCAAGCACATTTCCTTGGGGAAGAGTTCTGAAGGCTCAGCCCCTCTTCCCCCATAGCTGTTGCTCTCCTGTGCCAAGTCCGTGCATGCCTCTGTTAAGGCTCTTCTCAGTTGCAGCATGCTCACTGTCTCCACGTCCTCAGTTCGCATTCACAGCGTGCACCTTACACCGTAATCCTGTTTCTCTACATCTGGATCCTGTCTGTCAGAGTACATATGCTCCCTAAATACACATGTTGAGTCTTGTTTACCCAGTGTATTTGTTTGCTAGAGCTCCTGTAACAAAGATGCCACAAATGGAGTGAGTTAAGCAACAGAAATTTATTGTCTCACTTTTCTGGAGGCTAGAAGTAAGTCCCAGGGCAAGGTGTTGGCAGGATTGGGCTTCTTCGCAAGGCACTAATGAAGGGTCTGTTCCAGGCCTCGCTTTTGGCAGCATGACTCCAGTCTTCATGTGCCGCTGCCTCTGTGTGCATGCATGTCTGTCTCTCCATTCCCCTTCTCAGAAGGATACCCGTCATACTGGATTAAGGGCCCACCCCACTCCAGTATTACCTTTTCCCAATTACGTCAGCAGTGACCATATTTCCAAATAAGGTCACATTTGGAGGTATATGGGGCTAGGATTTCAGTAAATGAAATTTGAGGCCATATTCAACCTGTAAGACACAGTGACTAGTGTGTTGACTGTGACATAACTAAAATAATCAAGTGAAATGATCTTTGAATAAAGGGTCAGAACCTTACTTTCTCCAAAGTTATGTTTATGACAGTCAGAAATAAAAGCTTATGATCTTGAGAATACTTTCCCATCTCTAGTTTTCCAGTATATTCGTAATAGCTTTTGAATTGTTGCGTGTCAAAAGATGCTGGTGGAGTATTCTAGTTGTTCTAGCTTTGTCTTGATGGTAGAATGCCACTTAGTTTTCAGTACAGTTAAAGTATGAATAAACTAACAAAGAACAGGAAGGGAGCGATGCCTATGAAATCTTGAAGATGGAAAACCGTCTGAGCCAGCAAATCAGAAAAGGCTGAGACCTAATCTCAGTCAGGAGGAGCCAGCTAAGAGCAACCTGATTTGCAGAGCGAACTCGGATGAGAGATGATGGAAAGCATCAAGGCTTCTGAAGACATGCTGCGGCCCTAGGGGACATAGATGAAACTGAGACTTCAGGAACACCTTGAACATGGACAAAAACAAAACAGGAAGTAAAGGCAACGTGAAGGCAATGTGAGGAATAGATAAGACAAGTTCTTACCTCAAAGGAGAGAAGAGGGGGCATTATGTCTATGAAATAATTGTTTGAAATTTAAAGACGTTCAGATAACAAAGGGTTCTTGGAAATTAGAAATGTGGAAGCAGAACTTTAAGACCCCAATAGAACAAAAGGAGAAAACAAAAAAAACTAGAAAAGACAAGTAGAGAGTCAATCTAGGAGAGCCAAGATATAATTAATAAGAAATTCAGAAAGAGAATAGCAGAAACACAGGACCCTGTGTGTCTAGGCCAACAGGGCCACTGAGAACTCAGGCTGGTCAATGATGAAAAGACCAGGCATGTTAGGTTGAAATTTCAGAATACCAGAGATTGAGAAAATCTTGGAACTTTTTTTTTTTTTTGAGATGGAGTTTCATTCTTGTTACCCAGGCTGGAGTGCAATGGCGCGATCTCGGCTCACCGCAACCTCCGCCTCCTGGGTTCAGGCAATTCTCCTGCCTCAGCCTCCTGAGTAGCTGGGATTACAGGCACGCACCACCATGCCCAGCTAATTTTTTGTATTTTTAGTAGAGACGGGGTTTCACCATGTTGACCAGGATGGTCTCGATCTCTTGACCTTGTGATCCACCCGTCTCGGCCTCCCAAAGTGCTGGGATTACAGGCGTGAGCCACCGCGCCCGGCCCGGAACTTTTTTGTTTTTGAGACAAAGTCTCACTGTTGCCCAGGCTAGAGTGCACTGGCGTGATCTCAGCTCACCGCAACGTCCGCCTCCCAGGTTCAAGCAATTCTCCTCCTCAGCCTCCCAGGTAGCTGCGATTACAGGCATGCGCCACCACACCCAGCTAATTTTGTATTTTTAGTAGAGATGGATTTTCTCTATGTTGGTCAGGCTGGCCTCGAACTCCCGACCTCAAGTGATCCACCTGACTTGGCCTCCCAAAGTGCTGGGATTACAGGTATGAGCCACTGTACCCAGCCTAATTTTTGTATTTTTGGTAGAGATGGAGTTTCACCATTTTGGCCAGGCTGGTCTTGAACTCCTGACCTCAAATGATCTTGCCTTGGTCTTCCGAAGTGCTGGGATTATAGGTGTGAGCTACCACACCCTGCCAGAATTTACTTCTATGTATTAAAAAAAACCCAGACCTGCACAGAGGATTGGTAAGATTGGCTTTAGATTTATCAATAGCAGTGCTGAAAGCTAGAAGACCTTAAAATCTGAGGGAAATTATTTCCAGCCTATAATTTAGTGCTCATCCAAAGTATTGACAAGATGTGCACATAAAATAAAAACCTTTTTGGGATCTGTCATGTTTGAAATTTTCCATTCACACACACTTTCTCAGGAAGCTCTGGAACACTGTGAGCCACTAAAACAGGAAGTCGAGAAATAGGAAAGTACTGAGTCAAAACCAAAGAAAGGGGAAGGAATTTTCAGGACTCATGAGAGCTGTGTTGAGGCAGAGAGAATAATTGGTCCAGATGAAGCAGGGAAATGGAGGGCCCGAGGAGGGATGAGTTCTAGAAGGAAGCAAGTGTAACCAGTGGGTCAGTGTGTCTGACTTCACTGAAGGGAGTTTTACTAACTTTTCTGACAATTTCAGGGAGAATTAGTGGTCAATGCTTATGAAACCAAACAAGTAAAAGAAGATTCAGTTGCTTACTCTGATGGGGAAATAAAAGCCTAGAAAAGAATTGTAATCACGGTATGCTTTTAGGTTATAATAATGGAAATAGACCTGGTGCGGTGGCTCACACCTGTAGTCCCAGCACTTTGGGAGGGTGAGGTGGAAGGATTGCCTGAGGCAAGTGACATTTTGTCTCTACAAAAAAGAAGTGAAAATTAGCTGGGTGTGGTGGTGCATGTCTGTAATTCCAACTACTAGGGAGGCTGAGGCTGGAGGATTGCTTGAGCACAGGAGTTCAAGACTGCAGCGAGCTATGATCGTACCACTGCACTTCAGTTTGGGCAACAGAGGAGACCCTTTCTCTAAAAATCATAATGACAGTGGAAATAAAGAAGTACTTAAATTCTAGTGATGGGAGATGGTCACTGCAGATCAGTGAGCAAGGTCATTTCAGATTGCTTGAGAGAGAGAAATGGGTTGGAGGAGAAGGCCTTCCATGGAATGCCCCTTTGAAGAGAGTCCTGAGGGTGAGACCATCACACTTGCTTAGGAAACAGCAGGGGCAGGGAGTTCTAGGAGTTCATTACAATCCAGGACAGTCATTCTCAACAAGAGAGGACAGTTGGCCTTGAGGTGAGACGGACCCTGGCTTGTGACATCAAGGGTGGTGCTGGCCTGGAGGGATGCTAGAGTGTGGCAGGGGCTGCACCATGGTGGGCCTTGCAGGCCACACTAGTCACTCTGAATTCTCTGGAACAGAAGAGCAGTGTCTTCTGCCTTGAGGTGATACAGAGTGCTGGGTGGTGAATGGATCCTAATAGTACAAAAGTGCTGTTGGGGCTGGGTGCTGTGGTTCATCCCTGAAATCCCAACACCTTGGGAGGCCGAGGCTGGAAAATTGCATGAGGCTTGGAGTTTTGAGACCAGCCTGGGCAACATAGCAAGACCTCATCTCCACAAAACATTTAAAAACCAGCCAGGTGTGTTGGTGCACACCCATGGTCCTAGCTCCTCGGGAGGCTCAGGCAGGGGGATCACTTGAGCCCAGAAATTCAAGGTTATAGTCAGCTGTGATTGCACCACTGCACTTCAGCTTGAGTGACAGAGCAAGACCCTGTCTCTAAAAAGTACCAAAAAAAGGTGCTGTTGGACTTTACACCATATGGGTGTGTGTTCATGTGCGCTTACACACACGTTTACGTCCCTTTTATTCATTCTTTTTACTTGAAATTAGCTTTTCCTGCTGTCTTTTATGCATTTATTTAGTAGTTAGGTGGTTTGATCCCCAGAAGGTTAATTAATGGCCAGTGCAGCAAGAGGTAAACATACTGACTAGTGGCTCATACTTGCTTTATTACTTTATTTTTTTAAATTGTTGATAATTACAATAATGCACATGGGCATGGATCCAAGACAGGAAGAATTATTGTCTGCAGGCAGATCTGCTGTAAGCTGGTAATACAGTCTGATTTACTTTTAAATTTAAATGCCACATAAGTCACAGGAAAGATGTCTTAACTTGCTTTGAATTTGGAAAGGGTAGAGCACTTTCATATTTTTGTTATTTTCACAGTTTTAATGGGCATTAGAAGTTAAATTGATTTGTTATATCCAGATTGATATCTGAATGTTACATGCGCCTAATAAAATGGTTAGCAGAATGACTGTGTAGAAATTTGTATTTAAAATGTAAAGTTTCTCTCTCCCTGCCCTGTGAAAATCATTTGGGCAAATTGCCATTTTTTTTTTTTGTTACAAGCAGATATATGGATTATTCACCCAAGAATTTCATGCCTTTCAACATAACAGAACCTTAGAAATTAAAGGGCCAGGTTTGGTGACTCACGCCTGTAATCCTAACACTTTGGGAGACCAAGGAGGTGGATTGTTTGAGGCTGGGAGTACAAGACCAGCCTGAGCAATATAGTGGGACCCCATCTCTACAAAACAATTTTGTTTAATTAGCCGGGTGTGGTGGTGTGTAACTGTAGTGCCTACTACTTGGGGGCCTGAGGTGGGTGGATCACTTGAGCCTGGGAGGTTGAGGCTGCAGTGAGTCTGGGGGACATAGTTGAGACGCTGTCTGAAAAAAATTAAAAAACAACGACCAAAAAAAAAACCCGCAAGAAAAACGTAAGCCTGTGATTTCCAATGTTTGGTTTTTATGGAATAACAGAACTAAGAAAAATGTTTTAAATAGATGAGGTTGTTCTTGATTAATATTACAGAAGAATAATTTTTTAAAAGCAGCTACGTGTTTATTGTTGCCATCATTTTATGGAACTGTTTTAATAACAAAAGGTAGAAGATGATATTAGAATTCAGGACAGTTATTCTTTTTTTCTTTTTTTTTGAGACTGAGTCTCATCCTGTCTCCCAGGCTGGAGTTACGGCGCAGTCTTGGCCCACTGCAACCTCCTCCTCCTGCGTTCAGGCGGTTCTCCTGCCTCAGCCTCCTGAGTAGCTGGGACTATAGACATGCACCACCATGCTGGGCTAATTTTTATATTTTTAGTAGAGACAGAGTTTCACTGTGTTGGTCAGGCTGGTCTCGAACTCCTGATCTTGTGATCCGCCCTCCTTGGCCTCCCAAAGTGCTGGGATTACAGGCGTGAGCCACCACTCCTGGCCAGAATAGCTATTCTTAAGCAAGGACAGCAGTTCTGTACCCTTACACATCAATGTGTGCACAGTACATACACACTAGACCTAGCTTAGGTTTCTCATTTTTCAGGGGCCACTGAAAACCTTTTGCAGACCCTGTTAGCCCCCTAGTGGATGTTGGAGACCACCCCCTGCTTTAAAACACTGGCAAAAATCATATATTAAAACACGGATGTTTCAGTTGCATGGATTTGTTTTCTTATTTTTTCCCAGGTACGTTAAAGGAAAAGAGATCTCGTGAAGTCAATTTCAGATCTCTGACATTGGTTATTCGTGTTTGTGGTTTTAACCTCTTGGAGTCAGTTACAGTATTTCAGCCAAAGCTGGCATGTTGGATAGTTTCTCAACTTAACCTTGGTAAAATCACTAATTCGAGTGTTTAGTGAAATCGTTGGTCAGAAAAATGGAATATTTTAAAAGTAAGTATAGTTTTTTACAAGTATATGAAATACTCAGACTATGCTTAAAATTACCTGATTTTTAATGACTGACTTAATGCGTATAAAAAGAAAGTATATATCATAGAGTACCAGGTCAACCAGAGGAAGCTTATAATTTCTGAGAGTATTGCCAGGTTTGTGCTGGGATATTTCTACAGAAAACCCTTCATCATCTGTATTATTTCTGACATCTGAATCAATAAGAATGATTTAGAATAAACATTTCATTATTAATATTTAATCAGTAGTACTTCTGAGTGTTTGTTTCTTGAAATCATTTCACCCTTTTAGGATTTAGGAAACATTATCCCTCTGCACTCCCCCAAGCCCTGCACGTGCTGGTCAGCACACTCTTAATAAATAACTGCCTAAGTCATACTGGCCAATGAGTTCAAATGTTAAGCCCAAGTTCACACCATTTAGATCATCTTATATTAATTCCGAGGCCTCCTGCCTTCCTGACCTCTGCAGTTAGCATTCCCTGCAAAGTATGACAAATGCCTGCTTTGCTTTGGAGTCACAGTGAATTCTGACTTAGTGAGGAAACCCATGTTTCTTGTGCATGGGCAGTTTTAGGAAAATAGAGTTATTTCTTTTATAGTGTGAAACATAGTTAATCTTGTATGTGTCTCGTTGTAATACCTAAACTTTGAGTAGCACTTTATTTATGTTGCACAAAAGTGAATACTAAGTTTAAGAGAGATTAAATAACTTCCATGAGGTTACACAGCTAGGAAGCAGAATGTCCATCAAGAAATCCAATGTAGAGAAATAATTTACGTAGTGCTCTTTTGATCACAGAAGCGTCTTGGTAGTAACTGCAGATTCATCTTGACCTCACTTCCCAGTCCCAGAGGCTGGGCCAGAGCCAGGAAGTCAGCACCTCTTGGCAATTTTCTTTTAAATGGTAGGACTGTATTAAATCATTCATCTAAACATGTGGTGACTGAATTCCCACAAAATATGAAGCATTAATGCACCCTGCTTTCCGCATATCCATAGTTAAAGGGTAAATGTGCACTCTTTTGAACCCATTTCATGGCATCCTGGATTTGTGAAGGATGGCCAGTCATGTAGGGACTCTGTGGCCTCTTTCCTTGTGTGCCTTGGGTTCAAGCCCCAGTTCTGTGTAATTACAGCTGCAGAGTGGAAAGAGCCAGCCTGATGATAGTGATGCTAACGGCTGAGTGCTTACTCTGTGGCAGGCATTGTGCTCAGCACTTCTGTGTGTTATCTTAATCTAATCCCCACAGCAGGCCTGAGCAGTTGGTATGTAGATTAAAAATTAAAACCTGTTTTGTAGATTAAAAATTAAAACCTGGTAATGATAATAGCTACCAGTGCTTGAAGACCACTTCTATGTGACAAGCACTTTTCAAACACTTAATATGTATTAACTCCTTTAAACGTCAAAGCAGCACTGATGTGTAGTTAACTATTATTGTCATTACCTTAAAAATGATGAAACTGAGGCCCAGGGAGGCTAGGTGACCTGCCAGAGTTGGCACAGCCAGTTAGTGATGGAGGTAGAACTCAGTCACTGTGTGTCTGCATCTTAAAGCCACACTCTTAGTCTTTCTCCCAGGTCAGTAGTGCAATGAGTAGAAGAGTAATGGTTGGCTGAGTGGTCTCCATACTCCCGGGAATAAGTTTCTGAGACTTCCTATTTTATAATGGGCAATCAGAAAAAAAAACACAGGGACTGATGAAGAACCTATTCATTTGAGAATTTCAGTTGTGTAAACACTGTTCTGCATTTTTTTTTTTTTTTTTTTTTTTTTGAGACAGAGTTTCGCTCGTTACCCAGGCTGGAGTGCAATGGCGCGATCTCGGCTCACCGCAACCTCCGCCTCCTGGGTTCAGGCAATTCTCCTGCCTCAGCCTCCTGAGTAGCTGGGATTACAGGCACGCGCCACCGTGCCCAGCTAATTTTTTTTATTAGTAGAGACGGGGTTTCACCATGTTGACCAGGATGGTCTCGATCTCTTGACCTCGTGATCCACCCGCCTCGGCCTCCCAAAGTGCTGGGATTACAGGCTTGAGCCACCGCGCCCGGCCTCTGCATTTTTTTTTAACATGGAAGTATTTTATATATTTGTATATTTTCAATAACTTCCTCTATAAAAGACTTCTCAGCTCTCGTCTCAGCGACACATGCTGAAAGACAGACCTCTATTAAATCATGGTGCTTGGCTCTTTACCACTGTAATCCAGATGGACAAATTACCATGTTTCCATAAAAAGCCTTGGAGACAGCCTAAACCATTTTCAATCTTGGAAATGATACCTCATTTATACTTTAATATTTAAAGCTCTAATAAAAGCTAGGGTTATTTGTATAAATTACTGCCTATGAAAATAATACGTAACAGCTGGTATATGTCACTATAAGAAAAATGGCTTTTTGCGCTTAGAGTTTTCCCCCTACACCCAGTTCACCGGTTTCTAATTATAATTAAGTTTAAATGTTAAAAAATAAAAAGAACAAGAATTTTCTATTCATGTAATGCAAACTCTTTCAAGAATAGGTTTTCTCATTTTACCGTTATAAAACAAGAAAATGCTTAACAAGAATCCTGCTATTTTATTACATAGTGGTTTGAAGCTTCACTCTGCTGCTCAAAAAGATACTCTTAAGGTTTCAAACTGTCCAAACTCTGGTCACTGTTTGGACAGTAAAAAATGTGGCATTCCTTACACATTAGGCTCTGGGTCAGAATCGTAGTAGTTTTTAAATTGCAGAAAAATAGAATTTAATATGTGTACACATGGGGTTTTACTGCATCAGGATGTGTGCCCATGTGTTTAGAGTAATGAATACACTTTTCAGGTATTAAGCCTGTTCTGATTTTACTTACTGGCTGCTCTACCTCAAATTATGTCTTCTCTTTTTGACAGATTAAACTCTTAATATTGGAACAATGCATTCCAGATTGAAAATTAGGCATGTAATGAACAGAATTTAAAACAAAAACACTATTTTGAGCAAATTTTAGACTTAAAAAATAGTTGCAGAAATACTACAAGAGTTCCCCTATACAGTAACCCTGCTTCCTCTAATGTTGACATCTTTCATAACTCGTAATGCAGTGATCAAAACCAGGAGGTTTGCACTGGCACAGCACTATTAACTGACTTACAGACCTTATTCAAATAATTGCTGCAGTTTTCCACTGATGTCCTTTTCCTGTTCCAGGATCCTGTCCAGGCTCCCGCATTGCATTTACTTGTCATTTCTGCTTAGTCTTCTCAGATCTGTTGCAGTCCCCAGCCATTCCTGATCAGCACCCTCAAATGTCTCATTGTGGGTGAGGTTAATGTGGGTGTCTGATGGGTGTCTTTGCTCTAAAGTATTTGTCTTCCTTTTTGTAGCTAATATCTTGGGGGAGATAACCTTGAAAGGATACTAAAACAGGATTTTTTTTTTTTCACTTTGTTCAGTTTAGTAAATCTTCAGTTCAGTGAAGATTTATAATGGGCAACCAGAGAAAAAACACAGGGACTGGGCATTAAGTTGTTGTAATTTGTGAATCTTGAAGTAGTACCTCAGCACTTGAACAAATATGAATGAAAATAATATATAGGATCTTCATATCTTTTAATAGATGGTCCTTTTACCAACTTTTTCTTAAAAAAGGTTTTTGAGCAAGCACGTCATACCTTTCATTGTCAGTAGCTTGTGAGTGGTAACTAGATGCCTCAAAGGCCTGCTTCATTCCGCATTTGTTAGAACTAAAACTGTGTTACCTTGTCTTTGCAGGGTGAAACTTTAATACTTGTGTGTCTTATAAAGCCTTCCCGTTCAAAGAGACCTGATTCTCCCAGTAGTAGGATTAAACTGTGCTCTTGGGAAGTACTTCCCTCTATGGTAGGCACCTTTACAAGCCCTGGAGCCAGATTTGATCCTGGGGTAGTAGCTTCAATGAGGACAGAGATAACTGGCTGTGCACATTTGCTATGGAGTGGTGGGAGGACTGCCTGGTCCTAAGGGCTTTGTAAAGCGAGGTAGGCTTAGATGGGTCCAGGAGTTGCATCACTTGAAGTGATTAAAGGCCCTAATTTAAAGTAGGTTGAGATTTAGGTTTATTGAGATTTACTTACTTATTTCTTTAAGCCATAACAGGTTTTCGACCAAGTTACTAGAAGCACTTTTTACCAAGTTGAGTTTCTGTCCTTGGATAGCTAAACTGTTCCCCAAGCCAAATTAATGAAATGGAATTTCTTATTAAGAATGAATTATTAAGTAAAATGGAAGTGCTGGGCTAGGGAAGCAGTTGATGCAATTTGTTTTCGAAGCCTTAAATGTGCTGCAATGTGCATAGATCACAAGGACTGGCTTAAGTGCCAACGCATGGGGCATTCATTTTTTTTGTAGAGGATTCCAGGTTTATAGGATATCAGAAGTGCTGACTTGGCAGCAAAATCCCATTTGTAACATGTTTAATTAGGAAACAGATTGATTTATATGTTGTTGTAATGGATCAAGGCACAGTCTGTGCACAAGGAAATGGAGAACACATTAAATAAAGGCATTTTCAAGGTAGAAGTACAAACATTACAGAAAAAATTAGCCTCTTATACTGTAGGTAGGGTTGGGGCATGTTTGATTAGTTGACTCCATAGACATGGTCCACAGAGGCTTTTTATATTTCAGATGATACCTTCTTGAGAGTCTCTTATGACCACAAGGATTAATCTTTCTGAACTCAGAAGTGAATCACTACAGCATATTAGCTGTCTGGACTGATTCCAGTTTCTCTGCTTTTTCTTGGTGGTAACTGATGTGAGGATCTGTTGGTGCTTAGCTGCCTCTTCCTGTTGCTTTAACCTCCGGTATTTTAGATTCTCTTTAGGGAAGATAGTACTGACCCTCTCAGCACAGAGCTCAAATGCACTTACCACTGATGTGTTGACCTTAGTGGTTGACCCATAAACTGAACATTTATACAGTTGGAACTCTTGTGGTCTTTTAGCCAACAACCATAATGAGTAACATGTGGAACAATCTTTGGTGCTGATAAATGGCTTCTTACGATGAAATGGACCATTTCATGCTGTGGCTTGGGTGACCTCATGTAACAACTAATTACTGTTTCTTAACTGTATTCATTTTTAGAATTTAAGGGGTAAATGGTTTCTCCTTCTACAGGCTGAACTGCTGAAAGATTAGATACCACCTGAAATCTGATTTGTTTAGTAGCTGCCTTTAATGTTAAAATATAGAAAGCCATAGTCAGAATCTAGGAAACACTGTTCAGAAGCTTTCAGATTTAACTAAAGGAGTTCATTCATAGCAGGTTTAGGAAACACGTTTCTTCTGACCTGTAGATTGTTTTTCATATACATATTTATCATGTCTTCTTGGATTTTCTTCATTTAATTCTATCTGAGCTTTTGAAGTAGGAAACAAAGAATTTGGGGGAGAGCACTGGTTTCAGTACACAAAAATATCCCTGGGATTTCCTTATCTTTATCTTTGGATATCTCCATATTTCTCCAGATACAATCCTTTCTAGCCATAATCCTTAGATTACAAAAAAACAGGGCTTTTGGTACACATCTTTTTTTTGAGAGAGATTCTCTGTTGCCCAGTCTGGAGTGCAGTGGTGCAATCTCAGCTCACTGCAACCACTGCGTCTTGGGTTCAAGCGATTCTGGTACCTCAGCCTCCCAAGTAGCTGGGACCATAGGCGTGTGCCACCACGCCCAGCTAGTTTTTATATTTTTAGTAGAGACAGGGTTTCACCATGTTGGCCAGGCTGGTCTCAAACTCCTGACATCAGGTATCCACCTGCCTCAATCTCCCAAAATGCTGGGATTACAGGGGTGAGCCACCATGCCTGGCTTGGTACGCATCTTGAACTAAGTGTGAAAATTAAGCACATCTGTCTTGTGTATTTTTTATACATTTTAATGATTTGTTTGAATTAAGCACCACTGGAGTCTCACCTATGAATAAGTGTGTGTTCCTTTCTGCAGGTATCTTTAGATCTTTCCTTCGTTGGGGGAGGCAGGAACTCAACATTGGTCTGTAGCTTCACTTGCATTCTTACTGAAGGCATAGGGCCTTCTACTTTAATAAATGAGTATTCATCCCAGCAGGGTATAGTCAATTCTATAAAGGTGCTAATTGTTTGTTGGGTTTAATTGAGGTGTTTTTCAGCCCTGACAGATATTGGCAACATTTTAATTCCAAATTAGCTTTCTCCCAGCTATCCAACAAAGGTTGGTGCTTCCTTCTCTTATAGTAGAAAGCAGGTTCATTTTAATAAACTTTGAAGCAAAACGTATGTCAGATGGTAAATTGGTCCTGGAAAAAGACCATAATATATTTCAGAATCAAATTTGAGTTCCTGATTAGAAGGGTTTTTTATGTCTGTGTAGTTCATCAGCATAAATAAATGAAAGTTTCCTAGAAAAGCATACATTTTTCATATACTTTAAAAGTCAGCCAGGTGTGGTAGCTCATGCTTATGATCCCTGTCCTTTGGGAGGCTAAGGCTGAAGGATCACTTGAGCCCAAGAGTTTGAGACCAGCCTGGTCAAGATAATGAGACCCTACCTCTACCAAAAAAAAATATGTATATATACTGGGTGTGATGGTGCATGCCAGTGGTCCCAGCTGCTCAGAAGGTTAAGGCTGGAGGATGGCTTGAGCCCAGGAGGTCAAGTCTGCAATGAGCCAAGATTGCTCCACTGCACTCCACCCGGGTGACAGAATAAGACCCTGTCTCAAAAAAAAAAAAAAAAAAAAAAAAAAGTGGGAGCGTCAAAGCTACCCTTTCTTATTAATAGGAAAACCATGTTATGTTTATGCTGTTTTTAAAAAGAACAACATGATAGTCCATATAATCTAACCCTGCTCCTCCACAAGTTTTAAGAACTGTTTTTTTTTTATTTTTTTTGAAGGAAGTTTTGCATCAGGGGTGACTACAAAACGCTTCTGGCTATAAGCATGCATATGGCGTGTTTCTTGAGAGATGCTTATGCTTTTCTCATGTATGGTACTCTGCAGGAGCCGTGCTGTTGTAATGTTACTTCTCACCTATAGTTTCTGAACTGTTAATGGTTAGACTGCACAGAAAAGGATATGAGCCAAAGACAGACCTTCTGGAATAATTGATTATTTTTACCCAACATGAGTTAAAATTGTTCATGAAATCCTTTTTAGTGTTCTGTGTCCATGAATGATGCTATCACATAATTGAGTCATGAGAGCCAAACTAGACATCTTCCTCTTCCCTGTCCTCGTATCTGTTATCACACCTTGGCCTGTTTTAGGCTCTGTGATCTCCTGAATCTCTTTCTCCACCACTCCACTGTAGCCCAAGCTACCATTATTTCTCTCTTGGAATGTGCAGCTCCAGCTTCCTGAATGATTTCCCTGCATATACTCATTTCCTTTCAGTCTGTTCTTCACTGTGCAACCAGAGAAAGCATCAGAGCTTTGTTATGAAAATAGTAACTTTATGCTTAAAACCTCTCAACACTGCAGTGATAAGGACTGAAGTCATTTCCTGGTCTACAGACTGTTGTCCCTGCATGCCTCTCCCACCATCTCTCTGCCTCACAATCAACATTGCCTCAACATGGGATGCTTAAAGTGCTACTCAAGTGTCACTTTGTTTAGGAAGCTTTCTTGATCAGCTTCCTACCCAAGCTTAGGTTAGATTCCTTTTTTTTTTTTTTTTTTTGAGATGGAGTCTGTCTGTCACCCAGGCTGGAGTGCAATGATATGATCTCAGCTCACTGCAACCTTTCCTTCTGGGTTCAAGCAGTTCTCCTGCCTCAGCCTCCTGAGAAGCTGGGATTACCGGCATCCACCACCACACCCGGCTAATTTTTGTATTTTTAGGAGAGACGGGGTTTTGCTATATTGGCCAGGCTGGTCTCTAACTCCCAACCTCATGATCTACCTGCCTCGGCCTCCCAAAGTACTGGGATTATAGGCGTGAGCCACTGCGCCCAGCCCAGATTCCATTTTTATATGCTTTCTCAACACTGTGTTCTTTTCCTTCTGAGAACATTTGGGAATATGATCACACTTTTGTGAGTTTTAGCTCTTGCATTAGAGCCCCAAGAAAGCAGGCTATTACTTTTTGGCCCACTCTTAATATGCTAAGTATTTAGTATATTGCTTTGCAAAATAGTAGTTGCTCAATAAAATTTTGTTTTGTGGGTAAATTAAGTAAAAATATTGGAATTTTAGTAATTCTCTACTTTCATGATTTGATGTGTGCAAAGGAATAGAAAGTAGATTTGCTTCTACGCGGACACACTACAGTTGAGTTGTATGTTCTAAATTTAGAAGTATCCCAGATATGGGGATTGAGGGTTAGATTTTTCCTTTGCCTTTCACTTTGATCATGTATGTCCAAAAGTCACTTTTTATTCTGTTCCAGCTCCTCAGAAAATAATTTGTTTACAAAGATACAAATAGTAAATAATGAAGGTTTTTTTTGTTTTTGTTTTTTGAGACTGATTCTTGCTCAGTTGCCAGACTGGAGTGCAGTGGTGTGATCTCGGCTTACTGCAACCTCCCCCTCCTGGGTTCAAGCAATTCTCCTGCCTTAGCCTCCCAAGTAGCTGGGACTACAGGTGTGTGCCACCACACTCAGCTAATTTTTGTATTTTTAGTATGTTGGCCAGGATGGTCTCGATCTCTTGACTCCGTGATCTACCCACCTTGGCCTCCCAAAGTGCTTGGATTACAGGTGTGAGCCACTGCACCCGGCCTTAATAAAATTCTTACTTTTTTTTTTTTTGAGACCAAGTTTCGCTCTTGTTGCCCAGGCTGGAGTGCAGTGGTACAATCTTGGCTCACCGCAACCTCTGCCTCCTGGGTTCAAGTGATTCTCCTGCCTCAGCCTCCCTAGTAGCTGGGATTATAGGCATGTGCCACCACGTCTGGCTAATATTGTACTTTTAGTAAAGGTGGGGTTTCTCCATGTTGCCCAGGCTGGTCTTGAGCTCCTCACGTCAGGTGATCCACTTGGCTTGGCCTCCCAAAGTGCTGGGATTACAAGTGTGAGCCACTGCGCCCAAATATTGAAGGTTTTTAAAAGATGAATTCTGTCACATAGAACTGAATGAATGTTGCCCCTGTGTTAGCCTTTTTGGAGTAAACCTGCAATTTTTTTTCCCTTTGGTAGGCTCTTGCAGCGAATGCTGGAACGGGATTTGCTGTTGCTGAGCCTCAAATCGCAATGTTTTGTGGGAAGTTAAATATGCATGTGAACATTCAGACTGGGAAATGGGAACCTGACCCAACAGGCACCAAGAGCTGCTTTGAAGCAAAAGAAGAAGTTCTTCAGTACTGTCAGGAGGTAAGAGTGTTGCCAGTAAGTTAAAACTATTTTTTTTCTGGGGCAGGGTTGAATCTATTTACCTTAGAAATAGATATCTACCTTAGAAATAGATATTCTGTCATTCTTCCCTTTTGACCTAAGACCAAGATGCTAATGACTAGAGCCCCAAGCCTTTTATTTCTAAATGTGTGGTATGACTGAGAACTCTCGAAGGCTTTGCCTGCGTATTCTGTGAGCTCTCAGTTCTTTAAGGAAAGGATACCGCAGAAGCTTGGCAAATACCATGGAAGCGCAGCCTAGTTCTCATCCACCCACTTGTCTTGGAAGATGGAAAACAAAGCATGTCAGATGTAAGCTTGTGTTTTCCGCTTACTGATAGAAAGCTACCAGTATTATAAATGATCATCTCAGGTCTGATTCAGCTTTGGGTTTAAGAGAAGATGATATGAGATGTTATAACTTACTGATTTATTTTTTCTGATAGAGGCAGGGTCTTGCTACATTGGCCAGGGTACTCTTGAGCTCCTGGCCTCAAGCAGTCCTCCTGCCTCGGCCTCCCAAAGGGCTGGGATTCTAGGCATGAGCCATCACTTCTTTTTTTTTTTCTTTTTTCTTTTTTTTAAGATGGAGTCTTGCTCTATCGCCAGGCTGGAGTGCAGTGGCACACTCTTGGCTCACTGCAACCTCTGCCTCCTGGGTTCAAGCTATTCTTCTGTCTCAGTCTCCTGAGTAGCTGGGACCATAGGTGTGTGTGACCACGCCCGGCTAATTTTTGTATTTTTAGTAGAGACAGGGTTTCACCAAGTTGGCCAGGATGGTCTCGATCTCTTGACCTTGTGATCCACCCACCTTAGCCTCCCAAAGTGCTGGGATTACAGGCGTGAGCCACCATGCCTGGCGAGCCACCACTTCTTACCAAGACGAGCATGCAGGGCCAGGGTGAAGTTGTTCTGTAATTTCATTGGCAGAGGTTTCCATAGACTTGCCTCATAGACTCACCTCATAGACTCATCAAGTTAACAGCTACTCTACAAGCAAACTTGACATGAATTTGTTTTGGGCTAAAAGCTTCCTACTTTTGTTTGTCCTTAAATACAAATTCCTTTTGAAAAGAGAAGGCATGGAAGTGTTCAGAAATCGAAACTGTCAAAAGAACACCAGTACAGTTATCTTTTTACTTGATGACTTCAGTTGGAGCCAGAGGTAGTGGAGTGTAACTTTAGATGTATATAGGATGAGCGTGGAGGCTGAGTAAACTTAGACACACCATCCTTACTTGCAAGTGTGTGTCTGTCTGCAGATTGATTTATTGTGTGTGTTTTTGTTTTCTTAACAGATATATCCAGAGCTACAGATCACAAATGTGATGGAGGCAAACCAGCTGGTCAGTATTGACAATTGGTGCCGGAGGGACAAAAAGCAGTGCAAGAGTCACATTGTTACACCTTTCAAGTGTCTTGGTGAGTGTTCTTCGTTACTTTTCCGGAAGTGCCAGCCCCATCCCATTTTAAAATTTAATTTTCTCTTGGCTCACAGTGAAATACTTAACATCTGTTAAGCTGGGTGCTGCATGAATTTATTGAGGAGAATTTCTCTTAGTGGTGTTTACTGGCCTGGAGTGTCCGTGGTTGACCTCCTCCCTGTGATGAATAACTCTGCCTTCCCATTGTAGACATCCTTCCATGGGACTGAATAAGGGTGCTCTCCACAGAGCAGTCGCACTTATGCCCTCACATTGTTTCATATCAATGGTTTACGGTGATAGTGGTGAGTAGTGTTAAAGCAGCCCAAGGAGAAGAGTCTTCTGTTTCCCTTACTTCATCCCACACACATTTGAACTGTTAGACCAAACTTCTTACAGTTTTCAGGAGAAAGAAAAGTAACTTGTAGCAGCCTGTGGACAGTCAAGGGTACCAGGGTCAGGACTCATAGGACCTGCCATTCTGAGTTTGGGGCTGGTAAGGGTGTTCATGACTGTGTTGCTGGTGTCAACATTCAGAGCCAATTTGAGTAAAATGGTAACAGTTTGTTATACAGAAACAGAGTTGTTGCTTCAAATGCTCAGGGAATATATTCATTTTACCCATTTGTGCCTGACACATTGAAATTATACTCACATGTCTGTGGTCTGGGTGATTCAGGAACAGATGTAGATGTGGTCACAGAAACTTTTGATGACTTAATATATCTGTGAAGCTGTGTTTTTAGTTGTTGTGATGAAAAGCAAATATGCTTTGAAAATCGCTGAAAAAGAAATGAGGGTGATGGTGTTTGGTCTGATTGCAGTTGGGGGAGGTGTGCAGGGCCCAGTGGGCACTAAGGTGATAGGACATAAGTACTTACTAAGTTGTTGGGTCTAACTACTTGTAGGTATTTTTTTTTTTTTTTCGCCTAGGAGTACTGTGAAAAAATTCCTAAGATACTCGGGGAGCTATGAGTCAAAAACGTGGTCATCACTGGCTTGTGTCCTCTTCCTGCATCAGATTCCCACTGCCCTAGTTCAGCCTGTGGTCACTTCTTATCTGGGCCAAGAGCAGCCTCCAAGCTATTTCTCAGTCCTGTTGTTCAGTCTGTTGCCTACTGATGGAAAATGAAGACCAAATCATGTCTCTCATGCACAAAATCTTAAAGAATGTTGCAACTCCTTAGCATGCCTTCAAAACTACATGATCTGGCCCTTGCTCAACTCTTCTCTGTTCTCTATGACTCTGCCCCATGCTTTAGGCTTCATCAGCACTGACCGCCCCAGGGTGCTGGGCCATGCACCATCCAGCTCTCAGTATTTGGAATGGCTTTCCTCTGCTAACTTTGCTTGGGAAGTTCTTCTTGCAAGGCTTACCTCAGGGGTTGCCTCCTTTAAAGGGAGCCTTTCTTGGTCTTATTTTCTATCTATTCGTCCAGGTTTCTGTAATACTTTTTGCTGTTGCCATTGCACTTAGCGCAATGTACCGTGATTGTTCATAGACCTTTCTCCAACTATGCTGTGAACACCTTGCAGGCAACCCTGTTTTAGTCTTTCTTGTCCCCTCAGCACCATGGTAGTGCCTAGAATGTAGGATATACTGTTTACAATAATTATAAAACAAGAATGCTACCATAGTTGGTACACAGCAGAAATTTTATTTCATTGCTTTATTTCCCAAATGATATAGTTTAAATTTTTTGTCATGTTACGGAACCAAACAGTAATATTGTCATTAATGAAATGCATAGAAGACCGTTTAACCATAATCCATTTGGTACCTTCTTTGCATTGTGGTCACTGAATAAAGCATTATACAATCTTTGGTATTACTTCAGTTATTCACGTTTACCTCAGCATCCATTTGGACAACTTTTGAACCAGTTAGTAGAGCTATCCATTGGTATTTTTAAGTAAGCACAGTTGCCTAAGCCTAAACTAATAAGGGATGACATGACTGGAGTTTAAGGGAGGGAGTAGGAAAGGCATACTGCAGTTCTTCCTTATCATCAGTTAGATTTTGATGTCTCCCTGCGCCTTCCGCTATCACCTCCCCTTTGAGCAGCTGGGCAAAACTGACATCATTAGTTAATAGTGACCACCACCATTTTCCCCCATAGACTCCGTAGAAAGCCTTGGAGATAGTCTTTTAGAGTTGCTATTGCTTTTTTAAATTAAAAAATAATAGTTTAAAAATAATTTCAAATTTACAGAATAGTTACAGAAATGGCACAGAGTTCCTCTGTATACCGTTCACCCAGATTTCAGATTTTCTAACTGTTAACCTTTGATTAATGTGGTAAAAAATTCTCCCTTCCTCCCACCCCTCACACACATACTCAAGTTTTTGTTTGTTGTTTTTTGAATCATTTGGCAAGAAGGCAAACATGGTATATCCTTATGCCTTAATACTACAGTGTGTATTTTTTTAAAAAAGGAAATTCTATGTAACCGTAGTATAATCATCAGAAATCAGGATTTTGTAGACAATATCTGGTTGATCCAATATCTAATCTACAGACCCTACTTCGGTTTCACCTGTTGTTCTAATAACATCCAGGTTCTAATCTAACATCACATGTTGCATATTTCCTTGCCCTTTATGACACTGATTTTTTTTAAAAAAACTACAGGCCAATTCCTTTATAGAAAGTTTTCAATCATCAATAATCTTATCTCAGATAAACCTCATTGGCTACGATACTGCCACTGCACAAAGCTCAGTTCCTTAGAATGCTTGGCAATTTGTGTTTGTCTGTGATCCTTTTGATTTATTAATTTTTGAGGGGAGTATTAGAGAAGTGTTCTCACTGCATCGTAGTAGGAGTTGTGCATTGTCAGTTTGTCTCATCATCTGGCTAAGATGGTGTCTGCATTCATTTGTTTATTATATACACATTGTCTGCATTTGGCCAGTGGGGGCCCCTTTATGGTGGTTCCTGTATCCTTTTAATATATCCTTATCATTCTTTGAGAACTTCACTTTCGGATACAAAAGATGCTCCAGGCCCATTCTGTATTTTTCCTACTCCACCCCTGGAGTCTGTTTTCTCTAAGACACCATGGTTTCTTTTAGTGGGGAATGCTATTTAGAAACCAAGATCTGGGCCTTAGGTGATTTGCTTTTTGTTTTTGGTTATTTTTGGACAGGTAGTGTTACTGTGATATGAAAACTACTAAACAAGTTCTGATTTAATAACTACTTAGAAATCAAAATGGGTCTTGGTAGCTTTGAGGTGCTTTCTTTTGCATTCGTACCTTGGTCTGTTGGCGTAGCTCACTTATCCATTGCAGGTGTCCCTTTGCAAGTCTTTCTCGCCTTTGAGTTCATGACAGCCCATTGACAGTTCACCCTGTTCCTGGTGTGGATCCCTGTGCAAGGTGAATGTTGCACTCATGAGAGGTAGTCTGGATCCTTGACTTCTCTGAACCCTGTTTTCCCTGAAACATACCTCAGGCAACCAACAGGCCTCATTAAGTAAAGCTGTTTTCTCCCACCTGGATACAGCTTCCACCAGCTCCCTAAATTACATGGTTTTCCTGTTTGCACCTGGAGAGTGTTTTTGTAGTAAATTTATTTTGTATTTTTATTTTTTAATTTTTGTGGGTACATAGTAGGTATCTATGGGGTACGCAAGATATTTTGATACAGGCATACAGTGCTTAATAGTCACATCAGGGTATGTAGTAGATTTACTTATAGACATGGGTGTTGGTGTTGGTGGCTTCCTCAAATAGGTAAACAGCCTTTGTTATTCTGAAAGGAATTTCAGCAACTCTGAAAAAGCTCTAAAACGTGAATGGCTGCCACAGCACTGCTGGAGAGAAGTAGTAGGAAAGAAAAGCTGAATCACAGGGAATGATTAGAAATTGGAGATAAATTCTGACTGCAGCTTAAATGAATATTGTATGGGTTAGGTTTTGCTATATTGCCATATTCATCGATCAGCAAAAACAATAGAGCTTTATGTTTGTCCAGTGACTTAGGAAATTGTGGCAATTATATTATACTCTGCTGATTAAATTGAGGATGTTATGAATTTGGATATAAACTATTAAAGTGAGAGCAAACCATTTTCAGTGTTCTATAAAACAGTAATACTGATCTGCCTTGGTAAATTTTTTTTTCCTAAGAGCTTCTGATAAAAAAAATTGTAGCAAAGGCAAAGAGTAGCAATGAAATGATAGAGAGCGGATGCTGGGATTTAAATGTGTTTCCTCTTTCAGTTTACTTTTTTAAAAGGGGTTTATTTTTCAATAAAAGAGGTTTGCAGTGGGGGAAAGGGACAAAAACAATTTTATTTCCAGTTTCTTTACCAAGTTAACTGTGATTAGCATTTTGGTGTATAGATGACAATTTTTTTCTTTGGATACACTTGGAAATGTGTATGCTTTTAAATGTTTTTTTTTTTTCCTGTAAATGTGATTATACTACGTATGCTCCCCTGTTTATTTTTTAGTTCTGTTTATTTTTATTTGACATTTATTGAGCTTTTATTATTAGTGCTACTTTTAGGGATACATACATCTTTGAATAAAAGACAAAGTTGGAAAAAAAAAAAAGATTAAGTTGGCCTTAAGTAACTAGCCTGAAGAAGGGGTTAGAGATATGCGATGTGTTTGCTTTTGTTTATTTATTCAGTGATTTTAAAAATTACTAAACCGCCATGGAAATTTGTCCATGTTATATATACACATAAGCCATATTTCTTGTAACCCCGTAGTATCATGTCGTATATATGTATCATCATTTAATTAATTCTCTCTTGATGGACATTAGGTTTGTTCTAGTTTTTTGATATTGATAACACTAATGGAGATTTTAATTCACTTGTTGCCTAGTTATTTCCTTAGGGTTTGTGTATATATTTTTCTTTTCTTTTCTTTTCTTTTCTTTTTTTTTTTTTTTTGAGACAGGATCTCTGTCACCCAGGCTGGAGTGCAGTGGCGTGATCTTGGCTCACTGCAGCTTTTGCCCCTACCCCCGACAGCTGAGATTACAGGCGTTCGCCACCATGCTCAGCTAATTTCTACTATTTTTAGTAGAGACGGGGTTTCACCATGTTGGCCAGGCTGGTCTCAAACTCCTAATCTCAGGTGATCCACCTGCCTCAGCCTCCGAAAGTACTGGAATTACAGGCATGAGCCACTGCATCCAGGCATCCTTAGGATATATTTTTAGAACTGGAATTGTTGAATCAAAGAGTACTGTTAAAATATATATATATATATTTTTTAGGCTGGGCACAGTTGTTCACGCTTGCAATCCCAGCACTTTGGGAGGCCAGGACAGGAGGATCATTTGAGGTCAGGAGTTCAAGACCAGCCTGACCAACATGATGAAATCTCATCTCTACTAAAAATAGCAAAAATTAGCCAGACATGGTAGCAAATGCCTGTAATCTCAGCTACGCAGGAGGCTGAAGCAGGAAAATTGCCTGAACCCAGGAGGCAGAGGATACAGTGAGCTGAGATCGTGCCACCACACTCCAGCCTGGGCAGTAGACTGAGACTCCCTCTCAAAAAAAAAAAAAAAGCCAGGTGCCATGGCTCACACCTGTAATCCCACCACTTTGGGAGGCCGAGGTGGGTGTATCACAAGGTCAAGAAATCGAGACCATCCTGGCCAACATGGTAAAACCCCATCTCTACTAAAGTACAAAAATTAGCTGGGTGTGATGGTGCGTGCCTGTAGTCCCAGCTACTACATCTACTACCCAGCTACTACCCAGCTACTACCCAGCTACTACCCATCTAGAGGCTGAGGCAGGAGAATTGCTTGAAACCAGGAAACGGAAGTTGCAGTGAGCCAGGATCGTGCCACTGCACTCCAGCCTGGTGATAGATAAAATTTTAATTTTAAAATTTAGTTTGTTTTCAAATTCAGTGTGTTCTTTTTTGATTTTTAGAGGTCAGATAAATTGACTCAGTTATGGAATAGCTGAAGATTGGTGGCATTTAATTTTATAATTTAACATGGAATTCATTATTTTATTAAATGTCTGGCATTTTCAGAAAGATTTTGATGTTAAACTTTTAATTCTGAAGTATTATACCAAGCATCCTGAAAAGATAAAACCTAATGTGATGGTTGCTCATATACTCACTGTCCAGATTTAAGTTCTTCAATGTTTTGTCATGTTTGTTTCATATCCATCTTTTTTTATTTTTTGAGATGGAGTCTCACTCTTTCACCCAGGCTAGAGTGCAGTGGCACAATCTTGGGTCACTGTAACCTCTGCCTCCGGGTTCAGGCTATTCTCCTGCCTCAGCCTCCGGAGTAGCTTGGATTACAAACGTGCACCACCATGCCCAGCTAATTTTTGTATTTTTAGTAGAGACGGGGTTTCACCATGCTGGCCAGGCTGGTCTCGAACTCAGTTCTTTTGCAACATTCACATGCCTCTATAAACAATTAAAAATTTACATTAATGGCATCATACTATACCTGACCTTTTACAACTTGCTTTTACTTTGCATCGTTTTGGAGTTTATCCACGGTGTTACGTAGATTTAGTCAAAAGTTGTAGTGTTTCTGACCAGGCACAGTGGCTCATGCCTGTAATCCCAGCACTTTCGGAGGCTGAGGCAGGCAGATCACAAGGTCAGGAGATTGAGACCATCCTGGCTAACATGGTGAAACCCCATCTCTACTAAAAATAAAAAAAATTAGCTGGGCATGGTGGCGTGCGCCTGTAGTCCCAGCTACTGGAGAGGCTAAGGCAGGAGAATCGCTTGAACCCAGGAGGCAGAGGTTGCAGCAAGCCGAGATTGCACCACTGTACTCCAGCCTGGGCAACAGAGTGAGACTCCTTCTCGGAAAAAAAAAAAGAAAAAGAAAAAGTTGTAGTGTTTCTATAGAATATAGATCAGTAGTGAAATTGCTGCTTTAATTTTTTTTTGATGTTATAAATTGTACATTTAAAAGTGAGGTTTTACAAATTAAAGTGCATTAACTGTTGCTTAAATATGGATTGCTTTTATGAGTATGGCTATGTAGTTTTATAAAACCGAGTTACTCAAGACTTCACAGTAACATTAACATCAATAATGCCTACTGTGTGTCA
The DNA here is from genome assembly GCF_030222135.1 of Aotus nancymaae. NCBI lineage: Eukaryota > Metazoa > Chordata > Mammalia > Primates > Aotidae > Aotus > Aotus nancymaae. The sequence goes on from NW_026988423.1 coordinate 34,536,526, forward strand.
GTTTGGTTTTTTTTAAACAACGAACCTAAATGTGGAACAATAGTTTCTGTTCTAAGCTTTTCTTATGTTGTATAGATGATGTCATTTAGTCCCCACAAGATAAAGAAACTGAGGGACTGAGAGGTTAAGTAACTTGGCTAAGATCACTCTACTAGTAAATGACAGTGCTGAGATTTAACCCTGGCATTCAGCCCTGCATATACTCTTCCTTATGTATACACTGTTGTTACTTCTTGTCATGAATGAACAAATACAATAACAGCCTAGTTAATTCAGAACAATCACACTAAACCATGTGAGTTGGTGGTTGGACGTCAGAATTTAAGTAATTTCTGCTTGGATTGAGTATCAGGGTTGTTTTTCCCTGTAGAGGCAGATTCTAGCTTACCATTCATGTTTTTGCTGTTTTTAAGCAATGATTATAAGTCTACTTGATTGTTAAAGTTTGTATACAGGTCCTGCCTCCCCTAGAGCTTTTGGGGTCCTCAAGGGCAGCAGTGTGTCAAAGCTCACCTTTGCATTCCTGCTTCAGTGTTATATTGAGCTATTTGAGCTCAGAGTCCCTGTGCTAGCAGTGCTGAGAAACCTGACTGCCATTTGTAACGTTCTTTTCATGTGGGGGACTGTTACACTGCTGTAGCTTGTCTTATCAGGAGCCCATCTTCCCCTGCTTATTCCCCCGCTTACCAGATCAGCAACTCCCTTTCTCTTACCACTGGGGCAATAGAAAGACCAACTTCAGTGCTTTTGCCCAAGGCCCAAGGTAGAGGATCCTGAGAGACCCAACCATGAGGGCCAGGCTGGGGTGGTTCTGTGTAGACTTCCCACTAGCTGAGCCCTAAGCTCTTTCTTAGACCACATTACTTTCTCATGATATTTTCAGGGTTTTTCCCTCTTAACCTTAGAGGTTAGCCTACCTGCTGCTTCTCCCTGCCACTGCTTCCTGCATCTTTCCTGGTATAAGCACACTTACCTCCCTCTCTTTCTCTCCCTCTCCCTCTACACTGTGTGGATCACATGGCAGACGGATGTGCAGTGCAGATTACTGAGCCTTACCTTACACTACTGAATCAGAGTCTCAGGGTGATTATCCAGTGATATGTATGTTGTATGTTTCTTACTTTTTATTGTGGCAAGTTACAAACATGGCCAAACAGAGACAGTGATACCATTCACCCTCAAGTACTGATTGCTCAGCTGTATAACCATCATCAGTTCATAAGCCATTCTTCCTCCTTCTGTGGGTCCACTCCCTGAAACCCCTGATTATTTGGAAACAAATCAGATACCTTTTTTTTTTCTTCCTATAAATAAACAGCTATGTGTATCTTTCTCCCAACTTTTTGGGACAAGTTTTAGAAAATGTAATAGTGAATACCTGTATACCGTTTACCTAAATTCTCCAATTTTTCCTGTTTTTCTCTCTCTGAATCTTGTATTTTTGTGTTGCTAAACCATTTGAAAGTTGGGACATCATGACAGTTCATTTCTAAGTATTTCAGCTGGTTTCTTTAAGAGCTAGGGATATTCTCCTGTATAATGACAATACAGTCGTAAGTTTTTGGAAAGTTTTCTAAGTGTCCAAATAGTGTTCTTTATAGCTTCTTTTTTAAAAGGATCACATACTACATTTCATCTAGAATAGTTCCTTAGTCTTTCTTTAAAAACAAAAAACTTTCATGACAATGATACTTTTTAAGAGTCCGTGCCATTTGTTTAGCATAATATCCCTGAATTTGGATTTGTGTTACTGTTTTATCATGATTGGATTCAAATGATACATATTTTTGCAGAAATACTCTGTAGGTGATATCTTCCTTTTAGGACATCACACATACTAGTTTGTTCATTATCAGTGATGTTAAGTTGGTTATCTGGCTAAGGTAGTTTTGCCAAAGCTTCCCACTATAAAGGCACCTTTGCCCCTTTGTAATTAATCATTCATTGATTATTCCTACTGGATTCAATTAGTACATCATGGTTTGTCTAAAGTAAGATTCATCTGTGCTTCAGTAGAACACCCAGTTTTAGTTTCTTGGGCATTTGATTGGAAGAGGTGTGGGCAGAAATAAGGAAGTCAGAGCCATGGTGGGAGAGTAGCTGCATGTGTTTGAGGTGGGAGTGGGTGATCCTACTGCAGCATCATCACGGGGTTACTGTAACCCTGCAGTGGGACTGCAAGGGACTGCAGTCGGGGGGCTTTTAAAAGTTCCCTGGCATCATGGCTCTGACAGATTGGTGACTTCTTGTGGCTGCTTGGCTAGAGCTGTACTGTGTAGTCAGCCTTTGAAGGTACAAGATGTGCATCTGCTCATATACATTAGACTGCTCCTGGCTGTGTAAACTGTCATCATAAACTTCAGTGAGGGGCGTTTTCACTTGGAATCATGGTCATATCCACTCTGACAAAGGTTCTCTTTTCCAGTGGGTGAATTTGTAAGTGATGTTCTGCTAGTTCCAGAAAAGTGCCAGTTTTCTCACAAAGAGCGGATGGAGGTGTGCGAGAATCACCAGCACTGGCACACTGTAGTCAAAGAGGTAAGAGAACTCAGGGGGAAAAGTCAGCTGCTGTTGTATCTATTAGGAGAGAAGGTAGCACTTTTCTCCAGTCTCACCATGCTTTTAAGTTAATTTTGTTTCCCCCTTGTCTCCTCAAGATTTACAATTCTATCTTGTAAGTTAGAAATATTTGGGAGAGGAGTAGGTATTTGTATAGGAGAGTTCAGCATTGACAGAGCAGCTTCTGAAGTTGAGGATATTAAGGAGGTGGCTGAGCGAGAATACTGTATGCTGCTGGTGAGGCTCCCAGGAAACCATCCCAACCCTAAGGCCTGCGTGGAAATCGCCAAATATAGAAAATATGGGTCTGGATGTGTGCACAGCCAGGGTTGCATGCCATCTCGCTTTTCTGGTGGTGAGAAATGCCCTTTCTTGTCTTCTGTAATTAGGTTGGCTCTTTGGTCAGTAATCTTCCTTTGGTCAAATACTGAAGTAGTGCCCACACCAGTGACGAAAATAAATTAACATTGACCACCTTCAACTGGCGTTGGTCATTATTAAAAAAAATTCTCTTTTCCTTACTTTTTCCCATGTTTGGGATTTCAGTATTTTTGGACCAGATCTTGTTTCACCATTGTAAATTAAAATTTATAAATCTTAGAATAATATTATAAATTTTTTTTTGACAGAAAATGTATGTGTTCATAAGAGAAAGCATTGCTAAGTGATTTGATAGAGTTTCTTTTGGATGAGGCTAGAGATTGGGGTGTATTTGTTCACATTTACTCTGGAGTATGTTCTGATGTGGTCTGTGGGTTTCTTTTAGGCATGTCTGACTCAGGGAATGACTTTATATAGCTACGGCATGCTGCTCCCATGTGGTGTAGACCAGTTCCATGGTACTGAATATGTGTGCTGCCCTCAGACAAAGATTATTGGATCTGTGTCAAAAGAAGAGGAGGAGGAAGATGAGGAGGAGGAAGAGGAGGAGGAAGACTATGATGTTTATAAAAGGTAACTTTTCTACTTTGAGCCATGACGCCGCTTTGCCTTTTTGTTAGCCCTTCTGTAAAGATGGCTGCTGGCTGCTAGTCCCTCACTTCTGGATAAGCTGGGCATTCCCTTGTTCTACTACAGTTGCTTAAGCTTGCATTTCATTGTAGCCGCTGCCCATCACAGGAGTACCTGTGACTTTTGTGTTTATTTCATTCTGGGCTTCGTTATTTTCTGCAGGTTACTATGATTTTTTTTTAAGTGTCCATACCATTTGTTTAACATAATATCCCTGAATTTGGAATTGTCTTATTGTTTTATCGTGATCAGATTCAAATGTTCACAGATACTTCCCTTTTGCTGATGTAGCTGGGCTCAGGGCCTTAGTGGTACAGTGAAATGTGCGTTGAGCTTATTTCCTGCCTCTGTTTTTGTGTTTCAGAATAGGGAAGGGACCTATTGTTGTGCTTTGTGCATAGGAGTTATTAACCTTCCTTTTTTCTATTTTGGCCTTCAGTGAATTTCCTACTGAAGCAGATCTGGAAGACTTCACAGAGGCAGCTGTGGATGAGGATGATGAAGATGAGGAAGAAGGGGAGGAAGTGGTGGAAGACCGAGATTACTACTATGACACCTTTAAAGGGGATGACTACAATGAGGAGAACCCTACTGAACCCAGCAGCGATGGCACCATGTCAGACAAGGAAATTACTCACGACGTCAAAGGTAACTCCACGTAGAGCCGTGGCTTTGAAATCCACGTGGTAATTATTCACTTAGACTTTTGCATTGCGTCTGTTACAGGTAAGTCAGTCACAGATGGAAAGGTGTGGTATCTCTGCACTAAAGATGAGTTCAACCCTCCAGTGCAGTGTTGGTGCCATCTTAACAAAGTAGGCAGGCAGGCACATGCAGGGAGAGGTGTAGGATTGAATTAGAGAATAGGGACTGGAGAATAACAGAGACAACGTAGTCCGCCCTTCAGCAGGATTCTTCCACGTTCAGCCTAAAATGTTCCCTCCCCAAGGGGAGCTCCCCTCTTTGATACTTCTCAAGTCCTGGCCTCCTAGAATAGAAATGACTTCTTTTCCTGCGTGTGTTCTAATCTGTAGGCTGCCCTATTTGTCCAGATGTTTGTAGTTGGGAGGGTGAAATTTATTGACCTGCTGGTAACAGATTGGGACCTGCAGTTTTTTTCATCTTGCCAATTAAAACAAGAAAAGGTTGCAGTAGTTCCAGAGCCATTTACATGCAGCCTCCTGCGGATTGTATATTTGAAACCAGTTAAGATCTGAAGAATTATTTGGAACCCAAATGGGAGGAAATTACTTAATCAGTTGAGAAGTTTACAATTTGCATTAGAGAACATAAAAATGGGAAACACTTTTCCGTTCTAGGTGCTTTATTCTTTACTGTGGGTATCACCACTTAAAAAAGCCTTTCCACTCACATTGTCCCCTTTGGTCCTTGAAACTACCAGAATAGACAAACTAGGCAAATATCTTCAGTGAGCAGATCAGAAATGCGAGGCTCACACAGCTATGAGATAAGGAATTCCTCTATGTCAGTCCAAACTTGGATCTAGACTCCAGAGGGTGCCAAAAAAATATTTATCCCAGTTCCTAAAAGTCTCTACTCCATGGGGAAACAACTTGTCCTCAGCAAGGCTGGCCTGAGCTGGCGCGCTCGGCCAGCCAGGGCCTCCGGGCTCCATCCCATCTTGGGCCTCCCACAACCCATCCCCTGGCTTGCTGGCCTGTAGCATTTTGAAGCATTTGACGTCACTGCCTCTGTCCTGCTGACACTCTGACCATTTTCACACAGCTGTCTGCTCCCAGGAGGCGATGACGGGGCCCTGCCGGGCCGTGATGCCTCGTTGGTACTTCGACCTCTCCAAGGGAAAGTGCGTGCGCTTTATATATGGCGGCTGCGGCGGCAACAGGAACAATTTTGAGTCTGAGGATTATTGTATGGCTGTGTGTAAAGCGATGAGTAAGTCCCGCCTCACACTGGCCCTGTGCGGCAGCACCGTCCTGTCCGGTGTCCGTCTCCCCGCCGTCCTTGTGGCCGCATCTGTGTGATGTCCCTGCCCACTCGGGTGTTTACTGTCGGTCGTCCTCCCCTCATCTTTGTGCTTTCTTAGATCTAGGCTTTGCTCTCCTGCTGGCAGTGGTAAGCTCAGTTCTCGTGTCCCGTGCTCACCGTGTGTCTGGTGCTGCTTGGTGGTGGTGGTGCGTGCCCGTCTTGGTATAGCGGGCGGCATGACCAGGGGCTTGTCCTTTCTCATCTGGCCTTGGAGTCTGCAGGCTCCTGGGGCACTGTAGTGTCAGTGGGGAAGGCAGCCGTGCCCCGGGCTGGCTCTAGCTCAGAGGCACCGAACGTTCCTGTCTTTGAACTGCCCTGTCACTAACCCCTGTGCTGTATGCCAGCTCAGAGGATGCCTGCTCTCGAGAGGAGTGACAGTGGAGTACTTTGGGCAGTCTAGAATATTGAAATATCTTGCATAATGCACTCTAGAGAGAGCTGGCAGCCGAGTGGTAGTGACTCACTCTGTTTCTCCAGTATTTTGCAACACCAGGTCACATAGAGCTGTAGGAAGTGAGAGGATTTCATTTGGTGTGTGCTTTGGTCTGACAGGAAGTTCCGTGGTTTGGTTGAATTGGGTTTATGCTGGACGTTGGTAGGAAGAGTTTCCCTTTTCTCCATGGCTACTCCTTTTTCTCATTAAGACCTTTATTCTCTCACCTTGCAGCACTAACCTACTCATTAGGAAAATCCTCAGGCCAGGCAGTTTTCCTTGGTTCCTACTCTGGAATTTGTTGGAATAATAATTTGCTATAAAGGATCTGGCTATAGCTTCCGATGGTTTTTCATTCAAATGCCTTCATGTTCTCTTTCTTCCTTCTACCAAAAGATCTTTCAAATCTTAATGTGATATGGTAATGCTTTGAGTGCTTCCCTTCCAACTCCAGGAAAGCTGTTTTTATTTGATAATAGTTGAAAGATGAAATAAAAGGAGTCCTTAGGGAACCTTGATGAATAAACTTTGCATATTCAGGAAAGATTTAGAGATAGAAATTATTGTGATACTTATTACTTTGTAAAACCTGAATGGAAGCCTGAGGAATCTCACGGAGTATGGAGGTGGTGGTCTCTGCCTGAAGGGTGAGCTAGGTAGTGGTGTGAGACATGATGGAGTGGCGGGTCTGTAAAACTCCCATTTGCTGTGACTTGGATGAGGTTTGCCTTGGAGGAGCAGTGTGTTCATGTACTTGTGGGACCTCTGCCTAGAGAGCTTTGCAGGTCAAGAAGCATCAGGTTGCCTTCCAGTGGTAACGTTTTTGTTCTTCTTTGAAGGGACTGAGGCTGGCGAATGTGCTGGCTTCGTGAGTGAGTAATTCACAAGGACAGAGGGTGTCTTCAGAACAAAGCCCTCTGGCCGGCTGTCCTCTCCACTCTGGTCCCAGGGAGGGTGAGGGCAGCCTGTGTTTGCTGTTACCTTTATCCAGCCCAGCTATGTGAACCAAATGCTCCATCTCCAGCGCTCAGGCCTTTACAGCACAGGCATGTGTCGCTGATCCACGTGATGGACTACAATGCTTGCAATTCTCCTTCACTGAACTTCTGAGTATCTTGGGGAATGGTGTTTACTAAGTTACAGATTCTAATTTAATTTATCTGAAAGCGGGATATTGAGATCCTTTTTAAACTTGTGTAGGACTCATATTCTTTATGACTTTAGTTGTAGTTTTTAATTAAGTCTTAAATAAAGGGGCAAATAAAAGATGCTTCCAACAGAAAAACTTGAATTGGCTGGCTAATTTGTAGCTATACTGATCAGTTACACAGTTGCTTTAATGTATTAAAATAATGCAATTCTAGATTTGCTTCTAAATTAAAAGTCAGTCAGACCTTGGCATTCACTACTTGCTCTAAAATTGTGTCATAATCTATCAAGAAAGTTCACACCAGCTTGGGAAATCTTGCATGAAATTAGGCTAATAAGGTGTTACCTTAGGTATGTCTTGAGAGACTGACTGAGTAAACTTGTCATCTCAGTTCTTTCCCTTATCAGACTAAGTTCCATTGTGCAGAGACTCACCTGCCTGGGCCCCGTAAGAGGCCCATCCAGCAGTGGGGGTGCTCCAGTGGGCCTGTACTCTGGGGAACACTTGGGAAGGCTGATTGGTCAGTGTCATGGATCAAAAAGCCCTATCTTCGTACTGGCGAAAGGTGTCCTTGTCAAATAGAGCAACTTAGTTTTATCCTTTTTGGTTCTGTCACTGATGGTGGGGCTAAGAGTCCTTCAGTGATACTGAAAACTCAAAATTATAGCTGGAGTGTTGTGGACTTTCCCTACCCAGCCTATATGCAAAGAACATTCAGTTGAGCCTGTTTTCCATTGTAAATTATGACCCAAGGATAGCCAGAAGAGCCGGGGTATCTGAGTAATAAATTTCTTTAAAAATAGGGAATCACATAAAAGTGCCTCTACAGGATCTGATTTCTGCCTTTGTCTCTGTTCAGATGCTATCAGTTGGATGAGGTTTGCCTCAGAGGAGCAGTGTGTTCATGTACTTGTGGGACCTCTGCCTGGAGGCAAAGTACATGAACAAAGGGTAGCTATTGTTTAGGTGTCCAGGGTTCAAGCACTGAAGGGAAGGTATAGAAGAAACCACCTCTTTTTCAGCCCTGAGATCCTAAGTAATGCCTCTGTTGGTGCTGAAGCTGGCAATAAATTGCTGTATTCACGTGGGCTGACATGGTTGATGAATACTATGTAAGGAAGATTGCCCACTGTAATCTAACCAAGTGAAGTCTTGGCAGATAGCAGCACCCTGCACTTAAGAGAATGCCACAAGACAAATTGAGTCCATCCTGCAGGTCCTGAGCTGGGTTTTCTTCCTGGAGCACCAGTGCACCTGATCCCAAAGAGAACTTCCTCTGTAATTTTGTTTCAGTTCCCCCAACTCCTCTGCCAACCAATGATGTTGATGTGTATTTTGAGACCTCTGCAGATGACAATGAGCATGCTCGCTTCCAGAAGGCTAAGGAGCAGCTGGAGATTCGGCACCGCAACCGAATGGACAGGGTAAACCTTGACAGTTCCTTCATCTTCATGGCGCTTGGCTTTGGGTAGCATGGTTCTCATAGCTGAAGAAAAGTGATACCTTCTCCCTAGATTGTCAAGCTGATGTGTAAGGACTGGTAAGGCAGGAGAGAGTGAATCAGTGGAGCTGCCTTCTGGGTGGACTAGGCCTCCTTCCCCGCCTGCATCCAGCTAATAATATAATTACCCTCTGAGTACTTAGCATGTCCCAAACACTCAGCTGAGCACTTCCTCCTATACCTATTATCTGCTTTTTAAAATTTTTTATTCATTTTTTTTTGCAATTAACTTGCTTTAAAATTTATTTTAAAGAAGGAAACCTTTTGTCACTGTTATCAATAGAAAGCTAGTACCATTTGCCATGAGAACAAGGTGACCAACCATAAGATATGTTAGATGAAAGCAAACATGTACTAATACATGTTAGCTAGATACTGCTGTCTGTAGAAGGTTCTGAGTCTTAGTGATGTTTCTTTTCCTTTAAAAGGGTTATTAGAGAGCAGCAGGAGCACCAAAGTGCAGCTTTTCTTCTGGATTTACTCAGGATTGAAAGAAAATTGAAAAGAGAATGCCTTGCTAGGCCTAAGCTCCACCCCAAATCCCACACAGTCCCATGTTGGGCTTATAGTTTGCAAAATGCTCATTGTTTTACCTACATCAGCTCTGAAAAGTAGGTATTAACCTCAATTTTTTTGGTTAGGAGACTAAGGCACAGAGACTTTTAAATAACTTATCCAAGGTTATGTAACAAAGAGGTCATGGAATTGAGACTCCATTTGGGGATAGTTGAGGCCTAGAACCTTCTCAAGCAGTAACAATGCTGAACTCATAAGGGATCATATGATTGGTTTCCTTTTTGCAGTTTCCTATTAGACTTAGCATCTGGCAGTAATTATAGAAAATGGAGGAGTTGTTTCAGGATATTAATCATGGCTGACAGTGTTTTTGACCTTTGTTCTAGGTAAAGAAGGAATGGGAAGAGGCAGAACTTCAAGCTAAGAACCTCCCCAAAGCAGAGAGGCAGACTCTGATTCAGGTGAGATGCCTTCTCCAGGGACATAGCTTTCAGCCTGACCATTGGAAAATATGGTCAGAGCCACACTCCCAACAAAATTTAGAATTGGACACCACCTCCTTTTAGGTGAGGGCTTACATTACAAGGAAGTTGTAACTGGCCTATTTTTCTTTTTCACCTTAAGTTTTGTTCACCTATGATAGAAGTAAACCAAACCCCCACCAGAGCACACCTAATTCATGCCAGAAGGTAACCTTAGCTCAGCTGCCATTTGTTAATTCTGCTTTCCTGGCAAAAGTCCTCTGCTGTTTTCAGTCTTAGACTGTGACTTGTTTTTCAGCAGTACTGAGTTTCTTTTTTAGGACTAATTGAAAGTCAAAGGATAGAAAATAAAAATCTCTGGTACAGTTCATCTGTAACTTTATAGACTATAGCTAAAATCGTAGCAGCAAACTGCATTTCCCTTCAGTAGAAGAGTGTTGATAGGAATAGGGATAGCGGTTTCCAGGACTGATTTGCTTTTTACAGAACTGATTCTGTAAATTTTATATCATTTTATGTTTAGCTGAAATCTCTTTCCTCCTAATGTTAATACTTTAGTAAAATGCAATTTTAAAAACCCTTGCTTTTTTATTGATCACTTAGAAAATCTAACAGTTTTAATTCCTGTGTAAGCCAGTGCATCTTGTTCAGGGAAATTAAGTTCAGCAGGCTTAACCTGTACCTGTAAACCTGGCCGAATACCTCACAGATAACTTGCCCTTTATTATTTTATTGATAGTAATGGCAAAAACCACAATTACTTCTGCATAAACCTAATGACAGGAATGCTTCAACAGAACTTACCATGTATCTCCCATTGGTCAGTGGTCTCAAGGTTTGAAAGTTGGTGCCTTGCTGCAATGTGGGAAGGACAGTTTTCCTTTTTTTTATGGAAACCAGGCCTTGGGCTTGGAGGCACTAGCACTTTCAGTTATGCAGATACTGAGGAGTCCCTCTGACACTCAGATTTAACTTGCTCTCTCTCTTTTTTTTTTTTTTTTTTTTTTTGAGACAGAGTCTCACTCTGTCACCCAGGCTGGAGTGCAGTGGGACAATCTTGGCTCACTGCAACCTCCACCTTCTGGGTTCAAGAAGTTCTCTGCCTCAGCCTACCGAGTAGCTGGGATTACAGGCGCGCATCACCATGCCCGGCTAATTTTTCGTATTTTTAGTAGAGATTGCCAGGCTGGTCTTGAACTCCTGACCTTAAGTGATCCACCCACCTCAGCCTCCCAAAGTGCAAGGATTACAGGTGTGAGCCACTGCGCTAACTTGCTCTCTTTAAAGAAGGAAATAATTCTCCTGATAGAAATTGAATGAAGGTAGAATGAAGTAGACTTTGATCCTACCCTTGCTCCACTCTCCAAACCTGTTACCTGTTAGTCTCGTGTGGGTACAGACAAGGAGAAGCACTGGGGTCTAAGGTTGCTTGCTTAGGCTTCCTCTGGGTACCATACATTATATGTGGTTCCTGCTGTCTTGGTTTAGCACTTCCAAGCCATGGTTAAAGCTTTAGAGAAGGAAGCAGCCAGTGAGAAGCAGCAGCTGGTGGAGACCCATCTGGCCCGAGTGGAAGCTATGCTGAATGACCGCCGCCGGATGGCTCTGGAGAACTACCTGGCTGCCTTGCAGTCTGACCCACCACGGGTGAGTCACAGACAGAGCCGAATCATTGATGAGTCCTAGCGCTGCCTGCCCTGACAAGTGGTATATGTAGGGGACCAGTGCCTGACACTCAGGTCAGTAAAAATGACATTTGTATGACAAGTTCTGGCAAAGTTGAAGCTAAGGAAAGATGATTAGGGAGGAAAAGGTATTACATTTGAATACCTGTGTATATAAGCTTAGCATTACATCACTTTATGCCTGTGTATACCACCTGTGATGTGAAAGTGTTTTATATTAGAAAAGTATGACCTCAGGAAATTGGTAATCACCAGTTATTGAACTTCCTTTCAAAGAATGAAAATGTGCTATTCATGAAGACTTTGGAACAAGTTACATTGTAAATAAGATGATGAAGAAAGGGGTACAGTAATTTCTTCTGAAACTCTTGTGTGAGTGGTCTCAAACTATTTTGTCCCTTAACACTAACCTGCCTTGCTTTGGGGGATGGAAAGCATTAGGAAGGAGGATATTTGTATCCTTAATTAAGCCAGTTAAAGTTTTCTCTCTTTGGGCAACACAAGAGACTACCTAGCTTATAATTCAGGTGTCAGAGGCTGAGAAAGGAAAAAGGACAGATAAGAAGAGAACAGTGGGCTGGAGATTCTGAAAAATACTGAATGTTAAGGATCCAATATAACTTTGGAACTTAGTTTTGCTATTTTACCTAGACAGTTTTTTTTTTGTTACTTGGTAAGCTAAAAAAGCTTTCAAAGTTGCAGCTTTCATTCTTGTGCCTAGCTGAGCTTTACATTCTTAAGTGAACTTTTTAAGCTTTTGTTTTCCTGCCTGTTTTCAATTCTCTAGTCTCTGGATATTAAAACAACTGTTCTGTCTTGCAGCCTCATCGCATTCTCCAGGCCTTACGGCGTTATGTCCGTGCTGAGAACAAAGATCGCCTGCATACCATCCGTCATTACCAGCATGTGTTGGCTGTTGACCCAGAAAAGGCGGCCCAGATGAAATCCCAGGTACAGTAGATGCAGTAGAAATTGTTGCCTTGAAAGCATTTCCAGTGGGAGACATAATACCTAGACTAATGGTTGAACAGCACTGTTAGTCATGTTTGTTATTAGTCCTTAAAAAATGATTTTTGATTTCCAAGGACATTTGGTACATGAGCTGGTTTTTGCAAGGGTGCTATTTTTAAAACATCTTTTTAATACTTTTTTTATATTAACCACTTTGTACTTAATTTCTAAATTCTTTTATATTATTTCTTTCTGATTTAGGGTATTGCTGGAACCAGTGTTTGAGATCCTTTTCTAGGTATATTTATCAAGGAGATCTTAAAAATTGGTCTCTTGTTTGGTGCAGTATAGTTTCTGTTTAGACTTTTACATTCCTAGGCTTTGTCCAGCTTTACTTTAATCTACAGAGGTTTATTTCTGGTTCCTCTTTCTAATATTGGTAGTGTTCATATATTAACTTGAGTTTTACTTTCTTGTATTCATAAAAATGAACTTGCCTACAAGACTGCTAGCTTTCATTTAAACCAGGAAGTCTTGTAGCTCAGCCTGTTAGTTTTCCTAGAGGGCCTTATAGTAACGACGCTGATCTTATTTGATTTCCTCTCATATTGTAAATACAGTGCTGTGCTGAGTGTGAATGCCAGGGTACATGAGCTTACTTACTGCATGGGTGCTGGCCCGTCAGCCCAAAACCCTCCTTCCCCACGGCTGCTTTGTATATGAAGATGGCAAGGTAATGTGCCTAAAGGCCTTTGAAAAGTATTGGAGCTGAGCACTTATCTGTGGGGCCGAGGTCTGTGTGTCACTGTCTGCGTGCCAGACTCTGCACTGGCTGCTGCCAGGTGGACTCCCTTGAGTGCCCTTGAGTAGCTCACATGCTAGCTGTAAAGGTGAAGAGCAGGTTTTCTTTAAAAAAAAATTTTTTTTTTGAGATAGAGTCCTGCTCTGTCACCCAGGCTAGAGTGCAATGGCACAATCTCTGCCCACTGCAACTTTAGCCTCCCAGGTTCAAGTGATTCTCCTGCCTCAGCCTCCTAAATAGCTGGGATGACAGGCGCCCACCATCACACCCAGCTAATTTTTGTAGTTTTAGTAGAGACGGGGTTTCACCATGTTGTCCAGGCTGGTATTGAACTCCTGGCCTCAGGTAATCGCCCACCTTGGCCTCCCAGAGTGCTGGGATTACAGACATGAGCCACCGTGCCTGGCCTAGAGCAGGTGTTCTTAGTTGTACAGAGTTCACTTCAAAAGCTGGTTGTTTTGGGGAATTAAAGACCTCAGGCTTCTAAAGAGTGGGAAGAACGTGGAAAAGGGCTGGGTTGGAGACTCTAAGAGGCATCTGGTGTGGGCCTGGAGCTCAAGGCTTTGCTTTACCCTGGATGTAGCAGAAGAGGAGAAAGTTCAAGAGTCCTGGATGGAAATTGCATGCATCTTGACAGGGCTTAGGGTTTTTGGGTCTACTTGATTTTTTTTTTTAAAGACTTAATCATTTTCCAAACGTTCTGTTGAAAAATTAAATTATTGTGTTGTGTTTTAGCCAGTTTTGTGTGGTGAGAGTCGAAGGGAAGGAGAGATTTTGATCAGTATATTAAATTAATAGAGAATTCCTGCAAGTGAGATCAAGCTTCCAAAGGTGTTTACCTTTGGGGAGAAAACCCAGCTCTCCTGTCTGCTACTACTTACTGTCTGCTCTTAGCTGTAATTCTAGCAAAGCTTAGTTGCTGGATTATATTAACCTTCTGCCTGTTCCCTATTGTGTTTTCTAAACACTAGAAAAAGTTGCAGATATTCAGCCTGTTGTAACTTGTGCCATATCTGCCTGTCTGGAGATGAGTGAGATACCCCCATACTATAGCCAAGGGTTTGCTGTGGAGACACTAATTTCCAGTCTCCCACCCTGCGGTTCTTGTCCTCTGTGAGTGTATGAAGTGTCCTCTCTCATGAGGGTCCCTGTTCCTCTGGGGAGGTGTAGCAGGACAACACTTCCTGAACCCCCCTGGGTGTTGCATATCGGCTCCATTTGCATTTTTCCTTCAAGGCACTCTTGTGCTTTCCTTGATTGACAGAATGGCAGATATAAAAATAAATAGCTTTCATCATTGCTTTTAAAGTTTAGAGAGACATCAATCTACAATAAAAGCATCTTTCCATTTAACTTTTGTTTTCATTTTGACCCTTCATGTTAATGGCTTCAAGGCCACAAAATTAATCCATTGGTTTCCAGCACTGTCTTTAGGAAAAGCTTGGTAATTGCAGGTCTAACCAGGCAGGGATGACTTTGCTTGAAAAGCTTGTGGGAGCTACAGCATCACACCTCGCTGTGTCACTGGGGGTGGATGCTAGCCCAAGTCACCTTTCACTTCCATCCTGAAAAGCTGTAAAAATAGCGACCACTTCTGATGGCTTTTTTTTTTTTTAAATGAATAACCTTAGAACTTTTGCATTCAGAAAAGGCAGTGAGCTATGGTAGATGAGTTTTCCTTTATCACTCCCTTAAAATCAGGTTCGTACCTCAGCATGAATTTTTCAAAAAATAACAATAATCATTTAAGCAATTGCTTCACTAAGCAAAATCTGTAATGGTTTCCTCTGTCGCCATATCTGCTTTTCAGCTAGTAACTTAAGTCTTTTTTAATCCCATCTAATCTGACCAGTGGTAGAAATTGACTCTTTCCTTCTTTCACTCAGCAAAACCTTACTGAATATTCAGCATTGTACAAATTAGAGTTCTTTGTTTAACTCAATATAATTAGTAGTAAGTTCCTCATATGAAAATCCAATCAATAACTAGCTAGTAAGCATTTTTTAATAAATTGTTTCTTAACTTGGAGCACTCTCTTTGGATACGTTCTCACGTCACCTGAGGGAATTATACAGTTTGAACACATTCTTCTTCTTCTTTTTTTTTTTTTTTTTTTTTTGGAGACAGGATCTTGCTCTGTTGCCCAGGCTGGAGTGCAGTAGCACAATCATAGCTCACTGTAGCCTATTGGGCTCAAGTCATCCTCCAGCCTCAGCCTCTCAAGTAGCTACGCCTGGCTAATATTTTTATTTTTGGTAGAGACAGAGTTTTGTCATGTTGGCCAGGCTGGTCTCAAACTCCTTGGCTCAGGTGATTCTCCTGTCTCAGCCTCCCAAAGTGCTGGCATTACAGGCGTAAGCCACCACTCCCAGGCTGAACACATTCTTATACTTTAGCAGTCAATAAATATGGCATGAGCATTAATACATCTCCCCTGAGCAGTTGCTTTGCTGGACTCTGTAGAGAATATACTTTGTAAAGTGGTTTTTCCAGAAGTTGTGTTGATGTTGCAGCTGCAGATTTCCTCCTGGCCTAGTTATTTTCAGTCACAACACCTCTCCCCCATAACTGTGCTTCCAGGTGATGACACATCTCCACGTGATTGAAGAAAGAAGGAACCAAAGCCTCTCTCTGCTCTACAAAGTACCTTATGTAGCCCAAGAAATTCAAGAGGAAATTGGTGAGTACTGGCTATTTGTGTCAAGGTCATGTGGAACTTCTTGCAGAGGCTCAGGAGTGAAAGCTGGGCAAGAGTAGAGAGAGACGAGCAAGCAAGGCCTGGGCAGTGGGGCATTAGCACACACTGGCTTCAGAAGTCTGGAATCCGCTGGAGCTTACATGGCAAGGTGAAGGAGGAGCCAAGGACAGACGCACTGGCTGTGGGCCACAGAGCCTTGGGTTTCACTGACCTTCACTCTGTTAGCGGAAGAACTAGGGTGTGAAATTGCAAGAGACTAGATTTCCTGTTACCATTTTCCTCCTTAATTATGACTATTTCAAGCACCTGATATTATATAAATTCTCACCTCCTCCTCCTCCTCTTTAGGAGGTCTTTATCTTCTTCATTTATTCCACAAGTTTTATTGTGTCTGCTGTGTCACAGAGTAAAATGGTCCATAAGCAGACAGTACCTGCTGGAGTTCATGTTATGATAGGAGAAAAACAGACAGTAAAACAAGAAAACAAGTGTCAGGTGGTGATAAGTGCTGTGCAGAGTTAAAACTTGGGTGGAGTGGTAGAGAGTGGCTGCTCAGGGCACCTGGCTCTGGGGGCGGTGTCCTGAGATCCAAATGATAAGATCTCAGCGGGAGAGCACATCTGTGGCAGAGGGAGCAGCAGCTACAAGGGCCCCAGGGCGAAGTCAGACATCACATTTGAGTAGATCCGTGTGGCTACAACATAACAAAGGGGATGCAGCCAAAGTATGCAGGGACCAGATCAGGAAGAGATTTAAGTAAAACCAAGGAGTTTGGATTTTATTCTAGGATAATGGGAAGCCGTTAGAGGATTTTCAGCTAGGGAAAGACTAGATCTGGATTATGAATTTTTAAAAGCTCACTTGGCTGCTGTGTGTGGAGTTGATTAAAATTAGAAACCAGCCAGGAAGCGATTATAGAAATCCAGGAGAGGGCTGTTGGGAGTATGCACTGAAGAGGTGACGGGGTAGGAGAAGGAGCTCCCTGGGGACAGCCGGGGACGGTCTCTAGGATGTGTTCTGCTGGGAGTGTGCAGGGCTGTGCCCAGGGCTGCGTGTGGGGTTGGGGGAGCAGCATTAAGAATTGCACTTAGGGTTCCACGGTGAGCAGGTTGGGGGATGGTGGTACCTTTGCCGACTGAGGTGCAGTAGGAAATTGGGAACTCTATTGATACATGTTAAGATAGAAATTTCTGTTGGATGTTATGTGGAGATCTAAGTAGGATCTAGGTTCAGGCAGTAGCTCCAGGATTCGGGCCTGGGAGTCGTGGTATATAGTCAGTATTTAAAACTGGCATTGGGGAGAAGTAGGGCAGAGGGTACGAAGTGGTAGTTGTAGTTATGTGGGGTGCATACGTCTAGAGATGGGATGGACAGCATGAAGACTGTAGTTAGTAATACTGGACTGTATGCTAAGAATCTGCTGAGAGAGTAGATTTGAGGTATTCTCATTTTTAAAAACGTAACTCTGGAAGGTGATGTGTATGTTTGCTTGACTGTGGTAATCATTTCACGGTGTACACGTATATCAAATCATTACATTTTATACCTTAAATATGTATAAGTTTTAAAACCCTCGAAATCTGTGGCGTTGGAGACCACTTAACTTGAGTGTGGAGGTGGAGGCAGGGGTGCCTGGGACGGTGCCCTGGGGTCCCCGATGCTGGGGCTCTGTGGTGCCACAGCATCAGGGAAGGTGTTTCAGGCAGGAGCCAGGAGTCACAGTGGGGTCGCTGAGCTCTGAAGCATCCCGTGCCTGGACACCAGGCCCTTCTGAAGCCTGCTGTCTGTCCCCTGCCCTGTCTTCATCAGATGAGCTCCTTCAGGAGCAGCGTGCAGACATGGACCAGTTCACTGCCTCCATCTCGGAGACCCCTGTGGACGTCCGGGTGAGCTCTGAGGAGAGTGAGGAGATCCCGCCGTTCCACCCCTTCCACCCCTTCCCAGCCTTACCTGAGAACGAAGGTGTGTATGGGCGACGGTGCCGCTTCTGGGCAGCAGGGGGAGGACAAAATGAGAGATTTTAAGTAAGTTTTTCCTAAAACCAGATTGAGTTGGGAGACTGTGTACCTGTGAGAGTCAGGGGAAGGAAGACTGGATTCATTGAGCACCTAGTGTGTGCAAGGATCCTGCTAGGTGCCTTCAAATCATTGGCATCAATATCACCATTAAGTTAGGACTATTTCTCCCATTTCAAGATGGGTGACTTCAAACCCCCCTTCTTCCAACTTGGGCACTTCCTCACACATGGGAGGCACTTGGCAGTTGAAACAGCACCTTCCTGTTACGCTGTTACCTTTGCCCAGCTGTCTTGGGAGGTAGATGCCAGAGAGGCTGAGGAGGTGACGAGGCTGCGCACAGTCACATCTCTGACATGAGGTGGGGATAAGAAACTGATCCTCTGGCTCCTAGGCAGGCCTTCTTTCCTCTACTCCTCTGCTGGTTCTCAGTGTCTAAGAGGATCTCTAAAAGCTGTGAATCTGCTCCAGAAATAAACAAGTTGCTGAGACCAGTGCTCAGAGAGCAGCCCGTGTCATCGGTTCTGTTGGTTGCTGTTGCTGATGATGGGGTAATGATAAGAATGGCCCATAGCTATGGAGTCCATGTTATATGCCAGCTTTATTTAGCTAAGCATCTCAGTGGGTACTCTCTGTCCTCGCAGTAACCCTCACAGGTGGGTACTCCAGTGTCCCCTTGTGGGGATTATGAGTTTTAAAGAGGTTAAGTAACTTGCCCAGGGTCACGTAGCTTGTAAGTGGAGAATCAGGAGTCAAACCCAAACCAGTCTGGTCCTACAGTCACTGTGGTACAGTCACAGACCTGACTGGATACAGCACTGGAACAGAGGCCTCAGGAAGGCATCAAATTGGGGTTGGAGGGTGGGGGTGCATCCAGCTTAGCCTTCAGACCTTAACGGAAATGCCTTCTAAACTAGTTATCTCGGAGTAGTTGGCTCTCCGGAAATAAAACAGGATCTGAGGAAGTGGCATGTAGATGAAGAGGCATCATGCCATTCCCAAATCTCCATGGGTCTATTGGGTGGCCATGCTTAGACAACTTCTTACGTGCTTTTTGGGAGTCGGGACAGCTTGGATATACCTGAACCAGGACCTTAGCTCCCTGTCAGCAAACCACAACTAACACTAACTTCAATTTTTGCTTTTTTCTAAGAAAAATAATTATGTGAGCTAAGCTAAATAGTGCAGGCATCTCCCAGAGTTTCCCTAAAAAGGCCCAAGACAGACTTACTACTTTTCTCTCTTATCAAGGATACTCTCCAGTGATTCGCTGTGGCTCGTGACCCTGTGGCTGGTTTGTTCATGGGATAGTTCAGGCATGGTGTTTTTAAGGAGGAATACTTTTTGTTCACATTATAGAGAAACTCTAAGATAGAAATTTTAAAAGAAGCCGTTTTCTTTTTTAATCTCCTTTTGTGCTATTTTATTTTGTTTTTTATTGTTTTCCTTTCTGCTAGACACTCAGCCGGAGTTGTACCACCCAATGAAGAAAGGTTGGTTTGTCCAAGATGTTCCCTTTAAGACCTTCATTCCTCTCCACTCCCCAGTGTGTCCAAAGCTTCATGTTCTGTTTCATGCCATCACCTGGCTTTCCCCACCTCATTTCTTCCGACACAGCTGTGAGTGGAGTCAGAGCAGCCCTACCTCCATGTTGCTAACAAGCTGTCCTGACTCCAGCGCTCCGAGGCCAGTTTCTGTGGTGTTGGTTACCGTGTGGTCATGCTAAGCTTTCCCTCTGGGATGTCCAGAGAGTGCACAGCAACCAAAATAGATTTCATGACCTTTTAATCTGGGTAGATTTTTAGAAGTATATCCAACTTAGGACGGTTGTGAACTGCTGTATCTATATAAATACGCCTCATTTGCAGTCAGGTGGAGAGTCTTTCTCTTGTCCCTCTTTTTCTCTGCAATTCCCATTTACATCTTTTCTTTTTGGCTCTCCTTGCCCTTGTCTGTGCCAGTTGTCTCATGTCCCCTGAGTTGTAGCATTCCTCAGAACATCAAACACCGGTGGATGAAATGAGTGGAGACAACCCAACTCACTGTACTGAGTCTCCAGTTTTCAAAACAGTGTTCACTAAAGCGCTATGTGGGATACTTTGCATACTTGATCTTAGTCCACTGAACGTCCCTGTAGGATGAGTAGGGTTTGTAGCTCTAGTTTCTGTGATGACATGACTTGCTCTAAGAAGTGGAGGAACCAGCATTTGCACCCGGTTCTCTGTCCTCCAGAGCCATGTGATTTCATTACCTAAGTTAGTGTCGCAGAGTGCTCCAAGTGAGTGGGTGGCCTAGTCATTGTGAATCATTTCAACATTTCACGTTCATCATGTGTTATATGAACCCGCCCTTGGCTTTGGGAGACTTCTTATGGGTGGGCCAAATGGTGATGCCTGGCTAAGAAGTTGGTGTTCAGGTTGTTCTCAGAACACAAAGTGTGATTTGAATGAAAATCACTACGTGTAGATGCTTTGTTTTGTTCTACTTGGATATGCCTATGATTGGGGATGACTGTGCCGACATTCCTTTCAACAGCACAACTGAAATGTTTATTGAGAAAGATGAGTTTTCTGGAAGTTTAACTGGGTTTTGCCTTCATACTTAACTGTTATGAGTTGGGGACAATTTAAACATTAACTTCGGTGTCTTGAAGTCACTTGTTTATTTTTTTATTTTTTTAAGAAATACCACCTAGAAAGTATTATAACAGTCTGGACCAGCAGTAGGTCTTTTTTTTTTTTTTTTTTTTTGAGATAGGGTCTTGCTATCACCCATACTGGAGTGCAGTGGTGCGATCTTGGCTCACTTCAACCTCCGCCTCTTCCTACCTTTGTGTGTGCGTGCGTGTGTGTGTGTGTGTGTGTCTGTGTGTATAGTAGAGACGAAGTTTTGCCATGTTGCCCAGGCTGGTCTTGAACTCCTGGACTCCAGCAATCCTCCTGCCTTTGCCTCCCAAAATGCTGGAAGTACAGGCATGGGCCACCTTGTCTGGCAACAGTAGGCCTTTGGTTGGCTCAGTGCCACATTAATTTTTGAATAAGTTCTCTGCCCGTGTGACCTTTAAAATTCTGAGAGAAAAATATGGAAGGAGAATTAGAATTAATTGGGCTTGGTCATAAGCATCCTTGCTGAGGCAGCACCCTTTCAGATCTCTCTTTCTCAAATAGTTGGAGTGCAGTATTGCTGTTTCACGGGCATTTTGAGACAAAAGCTAGGTCTGATTTGACTAGAATCAAGTCGTGCAAGTCTTTAAAGTTGGAGCTTTAGACAAATTGCATCATTTTTGACTGCATTGCATTAGTTAGCCTGCAACTTCAGCAGCTGTGGAAGCTGTTACTAATTGCTTTGTGTTAAGAACAAGTCTAGTTGTGAGGCAGAAAGCTCTGCTGTGGCTGCACCTTGTGCCATTGCCTGCCTTTAACCAGCCCAGGGACAGCACGCAGTGCTTTGCATGTCCTCATGTTGAAATCTCACTTGCAGGTAGTTACCTTAGAATGCCAAGTATGCTGTCAGGTTGATCTAGTTATAAAAGGCTCAAATCACAGACATTTATATTGAACTGTATTTGTTATTATTAATAAGGAATTCTTATAATAGCTAGAAATCACATGCTTTGGAACTAAAAATAGAGGACTGCTTCTCATGTTCCCTCCCTGGGTCTGTGCTGCATCGTCGTGCTGCGTATTTGGATACTATCATTCAGAGTGCCACACACGAGTGACGTTGCTCAGGCGATGTCTGACCTTGGCAAGAGGAGAGTTGCTATTCTTGCTGCTCCGTTTAGAGAAAGGTGCTTTCCATGCTGATGTTAGAATTCTGCATGTTGGTGGAATGCTTCCTTCCTGTTTATCTTCTAGTAGCCACTTAGGATATGAGCATCTAGGATCTCGGCACTGAGAGGGATTCAGCATGGTGGAAGATGCAGGAAGAAATCCGTAATTACAAACTGTGGTTGTAAACTATCACCTGGGAATCTCCCAGGACCAACTAAAACTTGAAGGAAAAATAAGAGTTTAGGTTGGGGAGGGTATTTGAGGCAGAATGATTTCCCTGTGGGCTGACCTATGTCCAAGACAGTTGTGAGGATGGGTGCTGTGGGAGCAGGCTGTGGGTAGTAGGTGCTCCAATAATGGTGTTGTGTGTTTCCCATGCTAGAATGCCCCTGGGCTCTGCTTCTATGTATCTTACAATAAACATTCTCTCTGAAGGCTTGCATTTCATTTTTCCAAGTTGTAGACAAGTAAGCACTCCCTCCTCCTCCATTATACCCATTGGTCCTCTGCAAATGCCTGTCTCATTCATCTTTAGAGAGCACAGGGCACCCTCGGACATGTGAACGCAGTGGCAGATGAGTCGCAGGGGGGAGGTGCGTGGTGAGGGGCTCACTGGCCCTCAGGAGAAACTTTGCTGCTTCTGTGCACTGGGTTTGAGATGGGCCGTCCTTGGAAACTCAACCGTGATCTCTTTCCACACAGGATCTGGAGTGGGAGAGCAGGACGGGGGACTGATCGGTGCCGAAGAGAAAGTGATTAACAGTAAGAATAAAGTGGATGAAAACATGGTGAGCCTGTTCTTTCTTGTGCCCAACACATTTTGCTTTTGAGACTCATTAGAGGGAGTGACCTGGTGTCAGATGCTTCCAGAGCATGTCTCTGTGTTCGTTTTCCACACAGTAGAAGGTTGGGGGCCTCCAATGACTCCCACAGACTGGCTGTGGTATTGAGCATCTAGGTATGAAAAGAATTAAAGAGCCCTTTTCAGCAGTAGCTCATGTCTTGCTGTAGAGTAGGAAAGTATATTTACAACTAAAGATATGAATAACCTGTTAGAGGCCATTTTAAAGTGAGTAGAGAGTTAATAACTTGAAAATGGAAAAGTTATGTGGTTCTTATACTGCCTTAGGTTTATACCCCCCTTTTATTAATCTAATATTTTCTGTCACTTTATAGTTCTGGATTATCCCCAACTGAGTTTGATATTTAAATGTGGCTTTTTGGTAATCTGTTCTGAGATATGTCTCTACATATTGTAGGGCCAGCTGCCATAATATAGTCTTCCCTCCATACCTGCCCCTTCATTAGGGGTTTAAGGAGGACTGTGACAGAACTGGTTGGTTAGTGGGGGATCCCACAGGTACCTTCCATCAAAGCAGCAAGTAGCCGGGGAAGGAGGCACTGATACCAGACTCCGTCTACCCATGTTTCAGGTGATTGATGAGACACTGGACGTTAAAGAAATGATTTTCAATGCCGAGAGAGTTGGAGGCCTTGAGGAAGAGCGGGTACGTGTTTAGCTCCAGAACTCCAGAACCTAAGGTTTTATGTCAATCTTACATATTTCTTCTTTGGACCTTCTCAGTTCAAGTAGAAAGCGGGAGAGATACCTGGTGTGTTCATAAGGGTCCCTCATCCCCAGCTTCCCATACTTCTGGATAAGAAAGCTAAAATTAAAATCTCCATGGAGATTGGGAAGAGTGGGCATTCTCCACCTATAGGTGGTTCCCTGCAAAGCAGAATCTTGGTGCTACTCTGGGTTTTAGGGGCTCGACCTGCAAGGAGCGTGGCCCTCGGTGAGTTACTTATCTCATGGCTGCCAGATGGTCACTGGGACTTTGTTCCACATCTGCTTTGTTACATAGGAATCCGTGGGCCCACTGCGGGAGGACTTCAGTCTGAGCAGCAGTGCCCTCATTGGCCTGCTGGTCATTGCAGTGGCCATTGCCACGGTCATCGTCATCAGCCTGGTGATGCTGAGGAAGAGGCAGTATGGCACCATCAGCCACGGGATTGTGGAGGTGAGCTGGGCTGCGGAGGGCCTGCTCTGCACTGTGGGCCACGTGGGGGTGGGGACCTCTGAAATCAGGCATCTTCACTCCTTAAGAACTTACTGGACATGCCGCCTTCATCAGTTCAGTCACTCACTGGATTCTTAGGTCCTGTTTTTGGAAATCAGCTCCTGCCACAAGGGGCTGTTGCCAACTTTCAACATTAGTTTGGGCTTTCGCCGTGTGTGTCAGAAAGTCATGTGAAGATTTTATGCTACAGAGGGTGTTACTCTTTTCTTAGATTATTTCCTTAGTGTTCCTTTTTTCAGGTATGTTGTTTTTAATGAGGGGAAGAAGCAACAGGAAATTTAGAAAGAACTGAAGGAGACTGTTTCTGTTCTGTCTTCTGGTAACTGAACTTCTTTTGCCACTCATTCCTTATCCGCAAATATAAATACAATAAGGACTTGAATGAGCCCTGGGAAATTACTGCAGATGCTGGTCTTAGTTTTGAGAAAGTCTTGCTCTGTCACCCAGGCTGGAATGCAGTGGTGTGATCTCAGTGCACCGCAACCTCTGCCTCCTGGGTTTAAGCAATTCTTGTGCCTCAGCCTTCCGACTAGCAGGGACTACAGGCATGTGCCACCACAACCAGCTAGTTTTTGTATTTTTAGTAGAGGTGGGATTTTCCCATATTGACCAGGCTGGTCTCAAACTCCTGACCTCAAGTGATCCACCCGTCCTTGGCCTCCCAAAGTGCTGGGATTACAGGTGTGAGCCACTGCACCTGGCCAGTTACTTGGTTTTATCTCCGGCTGGAGACTGGCCTAGTGGTAGAATTTCAGAGCTGGAAAAGACCAGAGATCCCTTGGTCTCACTGTCTCCTTGCTAGCCTACTGCTGAGTGACTTGCCTTGGCTGGCCCAGGTAGTAAGCAGTGGCTCGGAGCCTTGCTTGTCACCATGGTGCTAGGAAACCCAGTTGACTGTCATCTTCCATGTGGGCTAAGCTTTCAGGGCTCTAGTTTCTAAAGCATTGTGTCTTTGATCCCCTTATTTTCTTTCTCCTCCTGTGTTTCATCACCGGTTCTCGTTTGGTCTGTCTGATGGGAACAGGCTGCTGGCTGCATTTGGTCCTCAGGGGATTGTGCAGCAAATTGCTCGGGTCTCCCAGCACCCTGCGCAGGTCTCTTACCAGACACCACAGTGACCCTCAGGTTTTGTTCTTCCAGGTTGATCCAATGCTCACCCCAGAAGAGCGTCACCTGAACAAGATGCAAAACCATGGCTATGAGAACCCCACCTACAAATACCTGGAGCAGATGCAGATTTAGGTGGCAGGGAGCGCAGCAATCCTGGCGGAGGGGTGCAGGCGGGCCGGAAGATCCCACGATTCCGATCGACTGCCGACCAGCAGCTGCTGCCAGGGGCTGCATCTGACATCCTGACCTCCTGGACTGTAGGACTATATAAAGTACTACTGTAGAGCTGCAATTTCCATTCTTTTAAATGGGTGAAAAATGTTAATATAACAATATATGATATATAAACCTTAAATGAAAAAAATGATCTATTGCAGATATTTGATGTAGTTTTCTTTTTTAAATTAATCAGAAATCTCACTTCCATTGTATTGTCTGACACATGCTCTCAATGTATAATAAATGGGAAATGTTGATTTTCAATAATAGACTTATATGCAGGCTGTTGTTCCAGTTATGTTGTGTAAGTCAACTCTTAAGGCTCATTCCTTGTCCTGGCTTTTATTTAAAGAAAAAAAGAAGGCAGTATTCCCTTTTTAAGTGAGCTTTCAGGAAGTTGCTGAGAAGTGAGGTGGAATAGGGAAGTACAATGAGCACGGAAGCACGTGACAATACCCTCACAAAATGATGCTAAAGGACCAGTTTCTTGAAGTCCAGTGTTCCCACGGCTGGATACCTTTGTGTCCCCATACAAGTCCCGTCACCAAGGGCGTTAAAGGCATGTCATTCCAGTGTCTTCTAGAGCTTAGTGTACACAGATGAGGGTGTCTGCTGCTGCTTTCCTTCCGAATCCAGTGCTTCCTCAGAGATTAGCCTGTGTAGTTTGTATTTGACATTCTTCACTGTCTGTTGTTTACCTGCCATAACTTTCTACTCTTCACTTCGCCTTCCAACTATGTCCAGATGTGCAGGCTCCTCCTCTCTGGACCTTTCTCTCCAAAAGCACTTACCCTTGGCCTCCGCTTTGTCCCCTCACCTCCACCCCCTCCTATCACCAGCCTTGTGACGTTCACTCAGAGACCACACCAAGGAGGCGGCTGATGGCCCAGGAGAGAACACGGGGAGGTTTGTTTGTGTGAAAGGTGAATAGTCCAGGCTGTCCCTGAAACTGGGTCTGTGAACACTGCGGAAAGCTTTGAACAATTGTTTTCTTCACATGAGTCTTTGTAATGCTTGTACAGTTGATGTTGATGCTCACAGCTTCTGCTTTTTCTTTCTTGTTATTTTAAATCTGAAGGTTCTGGTAACCTGTGGTGTATCTTTTTTTTAATTTTCCTGTGACTGTTTTTTTTTTTTTTTCCTCCCCTTTGACCCTATTCATGTCTCTACCCACTATGCACAGATTAAACTTCACCTACAAACTCCTTAATATGATCTGTGGAGAATGTACAGAGTTTAAACACATCAATAAATACTTTAACTTCCACTGAGACTGCTTGTTTCATTGACCGCGAGATTGATCTGTGTGATGGTCCTGCCCCCTGCCTCCAGGAGTGTGATACCTTCCTTCCACAAAAGACCCCAGCTGCGCCTCAGAGGCAGAAATACGTCTACTCGGGGCTTGACTCTAGGCCTCCAATTCCATTTGGCATTTAGAAAACAAAGTAAGAGGGAATGTCTGTGTAGAACATTTGTCTGGCAAAATTTAGGCTACTGATATTTATTAATATGAGACTTCTTTTTTTTTTTTTTTTTAGATGGAGTCGCGCTCTGTCGCCCAGGCTGGAGTGCAGTGGCACAATCTTGGCTCACTGCCATCTCTGCCTCCTGGGTTCAAGCATTTCTTTTTTTTTTTTCTTTTTTGAGACGGAGTTTCACTCTTGTTACCCAGGCTGGAGTGCAATGGCGCGATCTCGGCTCACCGCAACCTCCGCCTCCTGGGTTCAGGCAATTCTCCTGCCTCAGCCTCCTGAGTAACTGGGATTACAGGCACGCGCCACCATGCCCAGCTAATTTTTTGTATTTTTAGTAGAGACGGGGTTTCACCATGTTGACCAGGATGGTCTCGATCTCTTGACCTCGTGATCCACCCGCCTCAGCCTCCCAAATAGCTGGGATTACAGGCGTGAGCCACCGCGCCTGGAGGGTTCAAGCATTTCTCCTGCCTCAGCCTCCCGAGTAGCTGGGACTGCAGGCACATGCCACTATGCCCAGCTAATTTTTGTATTTTTAGTAGAGGTGGGGTTTCACCATATTGGCCAGGATGGTCTGGATCTTTTGACCTTGTGATCTGCTTGCCTTGGCCTCCCAAAGTGCTGGGATTACAGGTGTGAGCCACCGTACCTGGCCTAATATGAGACTTCTTAATGCTAATGGAAACAATGAGTAGGGCTTTTGGCTGAATTTTCAGAGAAATGCTTACAGTTTCCATTTGTTTAAATAATCTGCCACTGGGGGGCCCCATCCTCATTGATGGGGGTGTCTGGTTTGTTGCCTTGGCAACTGCTTAGAGGGCTTTCTGCCTAGGGACAGTTTTGTCCACTGAGCTGATATTTTTAATGCTCAGCTGCGGGAAAGAGGGTCAAGTTAGGGGTAAATCTCAGTTCCTACCCTAGTTTAATGCCAGTTTAAATATATGGAGTAGTTAACAAGGTAATGTGTATACGTGTGTGTAGATGTACATGTGTGTACCTATGCGACGAAATCTTCTTTAGGTACTGCAGCGTTTTATGAATGAGGAAGCATCTTGTGAGCCAGGTGAACAGGCTGGTTCTTTATCCCATCGCCACTTCCCCATCAGCCTCTCCCTCCTGCCTGCGTTGGCCACTGAAGTTGCTGCCAGGAAAGCCCTGAAGAAGAGGGAACTTTTTTGTTTTTCAAAACCAGTTTCTGCCAGAGCGCTCTGAAGAGTATTGTTACCTGACCCTCTGCGGTATCAGCTGGAAACTGATCTCAGGGTCATTCTAATTTCAAAGCTAACAGACCAGCTTCATTGATATTTAGTGCCTGCCATGTACTAGCTTCCTCCAAGGCAGTGCTGCATTTTGTCAGAGTGACAGAGTCTCACTCTGTTGCCCAGGCTGGAGTGCAGGGGCGTGATCTCAGCTGATTAGGAACTCTGCCTCCCAGCTTCAAGCAATTCTGTCTCGGCCTCCCACTAGCTGGGACTACAGGCGTGTGCCACCATGCCTGGCTAATTTTTATATTTTTAGTAGAGACAGAGTTTCACTATGTTGGCCAGGCTGGTCTCAAACTCCTGACCTCATGATCCACTCGCCTCGGCCTCCCAAAGTGCTGGGATTACAGGTGTGAGCCACCGCTCCCAGCTGCATTTAGTCTTAACCTTTTGAGGCATTCCCCTCTTCCAGAAAGAATGCTGAGGTCTTCCATGGATCGTTAAGGGGTGGAGCAGAGATGCAAACCCAGCTTGGTGGGAGTTCTTCCTTTATTCAGTGTACATCAGTCATGGAAGACAGGCGGGGGTGGCGGGTGGGGGCAGCCTGGCACCCAGTACTCGTCCAGCTGCTCAGGTCTCGTGTCTCTTACCCGTCACTCACATTCCTGTTGATGTTGAGTTAGGAGTTTTGGGCTGGTGAAAGTGCAGTAGTTTCTATTTACACATTCATTACCCAAATGGGGTCATCGAAGAGACAGTCGGGGTTAGCTGAGGACCGGGGAGGCCTGAGAGATGACGTGGAAATGTACGAGAGGCAGGGCTCCCAGGCAGCCTCACCCTAGGCTGGCTCCACTCTGCTCCCTGGTGGCTCAGCCACTTCCCAGGAACTGAGAGAAGCTCATCTCCTGGTTTCTGCCTTGGTGACTCAGCCTTGACCTCTGGGGAATGTGGCCCTGCCCACCTTGCCGCCAGCCTCAGGTGCAGACAGCCGAAAGTTGCAACAGGTGCGAAGGTCCTCCTACCTGCCTGTCTGCTTTCAATTGCAAATCAGAGCCCAGCAGCTGAAGTCTGAGCCAGGACATCAGATGCCCTGATCTCTGGTTTCAGTTGTGACAACTGATAAAGCTCTTATTTTAGGAGGCGCAGATGAGGATGTAATGAGTTCCTAAGGTCTGGAGAGGCCCAAGGGTCCACTCTCATAGGAGCAGGCAAAAAAATATTTTAAAAAGGAACATTCTGTCTTGCAGTACTTTTAAAGTCACGGACATAGAATGGATAGAGGGAACTGGAAGGCACCTTGCAACTCCTGATTATGGCACAGCTGAAACATGGCCACAGGGTCACACGCTGTTAGGGGCAGATGCAAAGGCCGTGATTATGTACAAAGGACTCTCTTCTGGGACAAAGGGTAAAGTAGTCCTTATAAGACAAGGAGACCGGTGTCAGCTGGTATCTTGCCTGTTACCGCCTGTGAAGTAAGGGAAGTCGCGTCTGTTCTGCCCTCTGTGGGTACTTACTTTTGACAGGCAGTAAGGACCACGGACTTTGTTAATGCATTTCCACTGTGGAGCACCCAGATACCCAGAGACTGGGACAGGAGACATGAATTGTTTTTTTCCCTAGAATTCTTGAAATGGATAGGGCATGGCATTCTTGAGGAATCTGCCAGAGATCTGTGGCCAAGATACAAGATAACCCGGATCTGATTGATTTTTTTTTTTTTTTTTTTTTTTTGGTGTGTGGTTGAGGCTTGACCTGATCAGGTGGGCCTAAGGCAGAGGCCATGCTGCAGGAGAAGGGCCTGTAAACCAGTTAATGCTGCTCTTTCATGCAGCGCTGGGACAGCTCGGGGCTGAGCTCCACAGGCGAGGGGCCTGCCTCGAAGCAGACACAACCACTAACAGGAAGGAAGGTGAGGCTGGCTTTAGTGCAGGGAAGGGTAATATTGGGAGGGGGACGCTGATGAAGGAAAGTGGATAGCTGAGGCTTTAAATGGCCTGCATGGGACAGGGGTTTAGGGGAAGTGAAGAGGGCCAATAAAGTCTTGGGGGTAAAGAAGGGAATAAACAGGAGAAAGGAACAAGGAGGTGGGTGCCGGGGTGCAGAATCCACCTGCTCACCACAGCCTGGGCTGAGTATGGGCTCCTCATTTCCACCCCTTGGCCTTCAAGGCACTGCTTGTCCCAGAAAACCACCCTTGTGTACAGAGGTCTTGGGAGGAAGTGGCTGGACTTCATGTAGGCAGACATCTTCTCCAAGTCCTCAAATCAAATTGGGAGATGAAGTCCTTTGGGTTTGGGAAGGCGTCCAAGCACTTGGGCTCAAATATACAGCAGAGGTCAAGGACATCATAGGCAAGGAAATCTACAAAGGTGATCTTGCCTCCAACAAACCATGGCCTCTTCCCCAGGAACTGTGAGAAGAGCTGCATCATTGTAGGAAGTCCCTCCAAGTATTCTGGCTTTAGTTTCTCAGAGTCAGGGCTGTAGCAGACTCTGGCCAGCTGATTGGAGATGTCCATAGCCTGGTTCTCCAAAATGTCCACACGAATCTTCTTCTCTTCTGTCTCCCCACCGTCCCCCATTGTGTACTTCTTAAGTCTGTGTATTCCAGGAGCAGGCGGATGGCGTGGGCCAGCCCGCGGATGTCCCAGTACCCCAGGGTCATGGACTTAGTGCTGGTTGGTGTGGATTTGGCAGACAGGCCTCACCTGGGCTGAACTGCTACCTCCTCTGGGGGTTCCTGTGCATTTGTTTTGTTTTGTTTTGTTTTTTGAGACGGAATCTCGCTCTGTCGCCCAGGCTGGAGTGCAGTGACGGCCAACTGCAACCTCAGCCTCCCGGGTTCAAGCAATTCTTATGCCTCAGCCTCCAGAGTAGCTGGGATTACAGGCGTGTACCACCATGCCTGGTTAATTTTTGTAGTTTTTAGTAGAGATGAGATTTCACCATGTTGGCCAGGCTGGTCTTGAACTGCTGACCTTGAGTGATTCGCCCACCTCAGCTTTCCAAAGTGCTGGGAGGCATGAGCCACCATGCCTAGCCTGGTTGAACTTAAAATATTGACGTCACTGCCTCTTTCTGATTAGAGCAGTGCCCTCCATCAATAAAACATTTATAGTGTGTACCATATACACAGTTATTTTAAACTATATATTGTTATTTTAAAATTATCTGCATTTATTATCATAAATAGAAACTTGGAAGGCATAAAAAAGATGAAATACTTTTTCTAAATTTTATTAAATAACAGTACAAAGCCTTTTGGGTCCAGTCAAATATTGCTAGTTTTAGTGCAGGCAAAGTGATTGCTTTCATTCCCTCCTTCCTCTCTCCTGATGGAAGTCCGTATTGTTGATTCAGATTTTGTTTTTTTTTGTTTTTGAGACGGAGTTTCACTCTTATTACCCAGGCTGGAGTACAATGGCGTGATCTTGGCTCACCGCAACCTCCGCCTCCTGGGTTCAGGCAATTCTCCTGCCTCAGCCTCCTGAGTAGCTGGGATTACAGGCACGCACCACCGTGCCCAGCTAATTTTTTTTGTATTTTTAGTAGAGACGGGGTTTCACCATGTTGACCAGGATGGTCTCGATCTCTTGACCTCGTGATCTGCCCGCCTCGGCCTCCCAAAGTGCTGGGATTACAAGCGTGAGCCACAATTCAGATTTTCTTAGTGTTTACCTAATGTCTTCTGTTTTCTCCCAGGAAATGACATTTTTTTTTTTTATTATTTTTTTAAAATTTCAAATAGAGATGGGGTTTCACCATGTTGGCCAGGATGGTCTTGATCTCTTGACCTCGTGATCCGCCTGCCTCGGCCTCCCAAAGTGCTGGGATTACAGGCGTGAGCCACGATTCAGATTTTCTTAGTGTTTACCTAATGTCTTCTGTTTTCTCCCAGGAAATGACATTGTATTTAGGCTCCTCTGGACGGTAAAGGTTTCTCAGACTTTCCTTGTTTTGATGATCTTGACAGTTTTGAGGAGTTATTGGTCAGGTATTTTGTAGGATGTCCCACTATGGGGCTTTGTCTGATGTTTTTCTCATGGTAATGCCTGAGGTATGTGTTATTAGGAGGAAGACCAAAGAGGTGAGGTGTCCTCCTATTCTATCAAGGGTACGCGCTGTCAACATGACTTAGACCTTGACACCTGGCTGAGGTGGTGGTTGTCAGGTCGTCTAAAGTTAATCTTCCCTCCCCCGTACTGTCACACTGCACCATGTGCAGCCACACTTAAAGGATGGGAGTTATGCTCTCCTGTATCTTATTTTTGTAATCGTGTTTTAGTACTTTGAATTAAAGCAATTAGAAAATCTGGTTCAAAGTTCAGTTTGTCGCAATACTATATTTAATGGCGATCAAAGCTGAAAGAATTATTGATTATGGTGATAATTTCACAGGTGTAGATATGTGTCAAAACGTACCAGACTGGACACTTTCAATATGTGCAGTCAATTATATTTCGATCAAGCTGCTTTTTGTTTTTTGGGTTTGTGTGTGTGTGTGTGTGTGTGTGTGTGTGTGTGTGTGTGTGTGATGGAGTCTCACTCTGTTGCCCATGCTGGAGTGCAGTGATGCGATGTCGGCTCACTGCAGCCTCTGCCTCCCAGGTTCAAGAGGTTCTCCTGCCCCAGCCTCCCACGTAACTGGGACTACAGGCGCCCACCACCACACCCAGCTAATTTTTGGTAGAGACGGGGTTTTGTCTTTTTGGCCAGTCTGGTTTCAAACTCTTAACCTCAAGTGATCCACTCGCCTCAGCCTCCCATTTGGGACTACAGACATGAGGCATACTGCACCTGGCCAGAAAAAATAATATTTGTATTTCATGATCAGAAAAATTGAACACCATGAGAGGAGCTACATTAGAAACATCTGTGCTTTCATCCAAACCTACCGTACTCTAAAGGTTGTTTTTTACTATATCTTCTAAGAGTATTTACTAACAGAAGAATGGATTATAGTATTGCCATATCCTTTTCTGTGTATCATTTCAGCCATTTTTACTGTTGCAAGAAAAAGTGATTCCACCATGGTTTATGGCTTTTTGCCTTTAGCATTTAATGAAGAAATCTCAAGCTGTGCATTTATCATTTCTTTTTTTTTCTTTTTTTTTTTTTGTAGAGATGGGGTTTCACCATGTTGGCCAGGCTGGTCTTGAACTCCTGACCTTGTGATCCACCCATCTCGGCCTCCCAAAGTGCTGGGATTACAGGCATGAGCCACCTCGCCTGGCCCATTTATCATTTCTTAATGAAACTTCGTAAATTACTAAATCGAGTTGCATGACTTTGAGCACTGAAGAGATTGTAATGGCTTGTCTACATGGACTGGACATTTAAATTTTAAGTCTCATTAATCACATTGGCCTCATAATATTAGTTAATACCTCAAGACCACACTTAGAGTGAAGAATACCACTATTAATAGTAATTGTAAATTCATGGTCTTAATAACTTAAACTTTTTGGGGAACGACTTCTTAGATGGTAATTGTTTTCAGCTGAGGACTGAGCTCAGCATGTAAACAAGTGAATCAGTGGACTTTGATTTTAATGAAACCTGTGTATACGCCACGCAGCACCCTGGGTCAGGGAGCGAGCTGAGCCAAAACTACGCATATTAGGTGGAAGGAGGGATGAATTTGGGTGTGCATATGATGTGGATAGGGCAGAGGAAGTCAGAGAAACACAGAGCATCAGACAAGTGGCCCATGGTGAAATATGTTTCCAGAAACACTCTGAAGACACGCTCCCACACTTGACTCACATTTCTGTGCATCTGCATTTACCCAGTTTAGGGATACCCAGTGTCTTTTGAACAGCCCTCCTAGATTGGGAGACTTTCCATCTTTTGAGTCCTGCCTACCTCAGGCAGAAACCAGAACTCCCCTTCTCAGCTTCCTTGCAGGTAGGGCACAGACATGTCACTGAGGACTTAAGGAGATGCACTTGCAAGAGACTTAAGAGGGAACAAAGCAAGGACACAGGCACTGCAGTGATCCCGCTTTCTGGTGGGGTGGAGGTGGGAGTGACCTGCTCCCGGGGCAGCAGCAGCAGCGCTGGTGAGTGGGGCTGGGCTCAGGGATTGAGCTCTAGCGGCACCTCCTTGGGCGGGAGCAGTGGGGGCATCCCTGAAGCCTTGTGGTGTGGCTGGGGCCTCGTTTCTGGCTCTGTTCCTCCCACACATTCTGTGAACCACCTAACAATTTTTAAGTGATTTCCTTTTTTCTCCCTCAAATTAGCTATTCTGTTTTTTGTGAGATGCAAGTTGACAAAAATTCCATTAAGTGCCAATTTACTGAGCTCTAATGGAAAAGTTGTACCTGTTGCCTTCATTTGATAAAGGAGGCAGGTTTAAAAAAAAGTGATATGAGAACAAGAATTCTCAGTGTGAAAAAGAAAATACAGATCCCAACTAGAGTAAGTCAGTACTCCGTGATCCTAAATTAGAATTGGGAGTATCAACATGAACAGGATAGGTGTTTTATCTCTTTCCAAAAGTCCTGGCTTTGACTACCAAAAGCCCCAGAAACAAAGACTAGGTAGAAATGAGCGTCCCCGTGGAAGATCATTTTTCATAAAAAGATGTTAGGATGTCTTCAAGAAATGGCTGATTGCATGTGTGGACAGGAAATGCACAAGGTAAATCTGCAACGTCATACCAGAAAGCAAACAAAAAGATCAAAGATGACAAGAATTGTGTCAAAAGGACTCAGCTGACTTAAAGAAGGTCCCAATGGCCAAACAGGGGACACTTTGAACATCAATAAGAATAAAAACAGCAATGAACCCAGATATATCAAATCTCTTTTGAGTCCAAGAGTTCATAATAATACAAAAGCAAGCAAACAAACACCAACTGGTGCCTTTGGAAGATGTTAAAGAATTAACTATTTTACACCAGCTAAATAAAGGGAGAAGGATGGTGAGGCGGGTAGATGACCTGAGGTCAGGAGCTTGTGTCCAGCCTGGCCTACATGATGAAATCCTGTCTTTACTACAAAATACAAAACAATTAGCCAGTCATGGTGGCATGGGCCTGTAGTCTCAGCCACTTGGGAGGTTGAGGCAGGAGAATCACTTGAACCCGGGAAGCAGAGGTTGCAGTGAGCCAAGATCATGCCATTGCACTCCAGCCTGGGCGACAGAGCGACTGAAAACAAACAAATGAAAGAACAAACAAATAAATAATTAAATAGAGGCTCAAGCATTTATCCTTCCTTTCCTATGCAAACCTTACCACCGGGTAACCAAACAGATGATGAGAAATTTCACTTTCTAGAAGTATTTCAGAAAGTGAATAAGCAAGGGATGAAAAATTGAAATCTTGCTGTTCCCATTTCCTCATGAATTTAGAATGCAAGCACAGAGCTCACGATGTGAGACAATCAGACATGTCACGTGTTGAAGAACACACCTCCCACTGTGAAGTATCTTCCCTCCCAAAAAAGCAAACCTTTATCTGCTTGTGCCTCTAGATATGACAGTTTGCAGGGAATACAAAGGACAAGGAACCCATGACATAGACTCCACTACGAGAACACAATCGGCAAAATCCTAACTGCAGGAAAGTCTCCAGAACAAATGATCTAGTTTTTTCAGTAAATAAACTGTAAAGAGGGGTGAAAAAGATGAAGTGGGAACCTATAGATTTAAAGTGACCAGCTGGGTGTGGTGGCTCATCCTGTAATCCCAGCACTTTGGGAGGCTGAGGCGGGTGGATCATCTGAGGTCAGGAGTTTGAGACCAGTCTGGCCAACATGGCGAAACTTGTCTCTACTAAAAATACAAAAATTAGCCAGGTGTGGTGGCATGCACCTGTAATCCCAGCTACTCGGAAGGCAGAGGCAGGAGAATTGCTTGAACCCAGGAGGCAAAGATCACAGTGAGCTGAGATCGTGCCATTGCACTTCAGCCTGGGTGACAGAGCCAAATTCTGTCTTAAAATAAAATAAAATAAAATAAAATAAAATAAAATAAAAACAAGGTGACTCACGCCTGCAATCCCAGTACTTTGGGAAGCCAAGGCAGGTGGATCACAAGGTCGGGAGTTTGGTACCAGCCTGGCCAGCATGGCAAAACCCTGTCTCTACTAAAAACACAAAGAATTAGCTGGGTGTGGTGGCGTGCATTTGTAGTCCCAGCTACTTGGGAGGCTGAGGCAGGAGAATCACTTGAACCCAGGAGGCGGAGGTTGCAGTGAGCCAAGATCGCACCACTGCACTCCAGTCTGGGCAACAGAGTGAGACTCCATCAAAAAAAAGAGACAGAAAAGAAAAGAAAAAGAAGAAGCACTTTAAGTGACTGAGGTGAGAGGAGGATTGCTTGAGCCCAGGAGTTCAAGACCAGCCTGGGCCACAGGACGAGATCCTTTACCACTGGCGGGGGAAATCTTTCTATGCAAGATGGCCGAAAAACAAACAAACAAAAAGTTGGCTTGGCATGGTGACTCACGCCTGTGGTTCCAGTAACTCTGGAGGCTGAAGTGGGAGCACTGCTTGAGCCTGAGAGGTTGAGGCTGCAGTGAGCCCGTGATTGTGTCACTGTACTCCAGCCTGGGCAACAGAGAGAGACCATTTCAAAAACCAAACCAAACAAAAAACCAAGGAAGTAAACCACCATCCATGTCGGTAGAGTGGTCATTCTTACTAGGGGGAGGAGGGATTGTTTTGGGGACAGGCACATAGAGGGCTTGGCGTGGGGATTGGCAATGTTCTATCTCCTCTCACATCTGGTCTTCTAAGGAGTTGCCTTATAATAATCCAGTAAGCTGGATATTTGTTTTATGCTGTTTTCTATATTTGCACCACATTTAACAATAAAAAATTTGTGACAACAGAAAACCAGAAAACATTTACTTACATTTTTCCTTATTCATGTAGTCTTTGAATAATTTAACAAAGACTGATTGAGTGTGTGCTGGGGATGCTAGCTGACACTGGTCCTTGCCTTCAGGAGCTTTGTGCCTGGAGAGGGGACCTTTCTCTGCCATCACAAGGCCTGGAGTGGAGCAGGGAAGGAGAACTTGCAGGGCTGTGTGTCGCCCAGGGAAAAGACGATGGTGCTGTGGAATAGGGACACAGCAGGAGGGAAGAGGAGAATCAGACAGACTCTAAACATTTTTGAAGATAGAACCGACTCATTGTTGATTTATTTGTGTTTGTTGTTTGTGGGTGGGTGGGATAAGGAGAGAAAAGAAGTCAGTGATGTCTTCTGGAACTGTTTGACTAAATGGATGATGAAGCTCTTTGCTAAGATGGCTAGATCCAGAGTACCATAAACAAACAGGCGTTCCTGGCACTCAAACCTGCTATGCTGCTATAAAAGGAGGGCTCATCTTGTCCCCCACATCCCCAGAACATCATCTTTTGTTTAAGGATGGGGTCTCACTTATGTTGCCCAGGCTGGAATACAGTGGCCATTCACAGGTGTGATCATAGCTCACTGCAGTCTAGAACTCCAGGTCTCAGAGATCTTCCTGCCTTGGCCTCCTGAGTAGCAGGGACCACAGGTGCACATCACCAAGCCTGGCCTCCTAGAGCATAATCTTTTATCTCATAGAGCTGAATGGGTGTCTTGCCCACAGAAGTGCTCGGTGTTGTCATTTGAATGCTATACATATGCAATGCATCAGCTGCAAATCCAGATGAAGAGGAAGCCACGCAGAGGCCAAGACCCTCCCCTAGGACTACTGTACCACACCAGCTCATTGAAGTGCGGGAGCCAGGAGGAAGTGTAGCCATTAACTATTGCATCAAACCCATTTGGTTTAATCCTCATTAAATTATGATATGCTGGCCGGGCATGGTGGCTCATGCCTGTAATCTTAGCACTTTGGGAGGCCAGGATGGGTGGATTACCTGAGGTTAGGAGTTCAAGACCAGCCTAGCCAACATGGAGAAACCCCATTTCTACTAAAAATACAAAAATTAGCTGGGTATGGTGGCGGGCACCTGTAATCCGTACTTGAAAGGCTGAGGCAGGAGAATCACTTGAATGTGGGAGGTGGAGGTTGCAGTGAACTGAGATTGCACTATTACACTCCAGCCTGGGCAACAACAGGGAGACTCTATTGAAAGGAAAGAAAGAGAGAGAGAGAGAAAGAAAGAGAGAGAGAGAGAAAGCAAAAGAAAGAAAGAAAAAAGAGAAAGAAAGAAGGAAGGAAGAAAGGAAGGGAGAAAGAAAGAAATTATGGTATGCTTTTGTTCCTGAATTCAGTGAAGAGACTCAGCAGCAGACAGCCTGAGCAAGGGCGTACTCGACAGACACCGATCAGCTCCATGGGCTGTCCTCGCTCTCGACAGACACCGATCAGCTCCATGGGCTGTCCTCGCTCTCGACAGACACCGATCAGCTCCATGGGCTGTCCTCGCTCTCGACAGACACCGATCAGCTCCATGGGCTGTCCTCGCTCTCGACAGACACCGATCAGCTCCATGGGCTGTCCTCGCTCTCGACAGACACCGATCAGCTCCATGGGCTGTCCTCGCTCTCGACAGACACCGATCAGCTCCATGGACTGTCCTCGCTCACTCTGTCTCCAAATAGCATTTTCAGCACTCTTACGTGTATCAGGAAAATCAAAGTACACTATACCATAAGCCCTAATTTATGGAAAAGATTAATTATTAACTTCTGAGGAAAGTTAATAATATCAACTTTGCTATTTTAGCTGAATTTGGGTCTCACCAAGGGGAGGGGGGCAGGTCAGTGAGGATGGGGTGGGAAGGACCGTGCAGGAAAAGGCAGCATGGTCTCGAGGATACTAAACATCTGGCATTTAGAAAGTGCATTTTCCCCACGAAGCGAATTTGACAGGGAAGCATGAGGGCTGCGCCAGCACAAAAGCAGAAGCGGTCCCAGGTGTCGAATCCACATAAACCTTGTTGTTCCAGCGGCTTTAAGTACATTCATGGATGCCAGCTCCATAACCGGTTCATGCGGCTTTATTCTGTTCTATTCTCAACCTCTCCCACACCTTTTGCTGTTCGCACTTTTCTTCCTTATTGAAGGAGTGTGAGTTGTCTGCAGGCTTGGCACGAGCTGCTGGGGCTGGGTTTGGCCCTGGTGTCCCCGTCCTGGGTGGCAGCAGAGCACTGTCTGTTTCACACTTGGGCTGGGTCTACCTGACATGGCTCCCATGTTGTCACCAGCTTCAGCCAATGTCTTTTAGCCTGCGGGCAGGTCCTTATTTGCATACCCTCTAAGTGGCCCCCGCCCCAAGGACATGGGGGCTTGTTGGATATACCCTTGAGGGGCCCCAGGTACACAGATGTGGCTTTCCCAGCCGGCAGTCCTGGAACCAGGAAGAGGATGGCCCCCTGGAGAGAGGAGAGATGACAGATTTGTGGTGCTGGGGCTGGGAAAGGGCCAGTGAGGGGTGGTGGGGAAGGCACAGTGGGTGGTGAAGGATGGGTAATCTGGTCATGAGTCATTCTTTCTATAGCAGAGAAATGACACTGGCCTCAGGCCAAGATCTGCACTTGAGTTGGATTTACTCCTGGCGAGTGTGAGAATCTGGTCCTATTCTTGAGGCTGTCTGCTCTTGGGTTCCTTCATTTACCATTTAGGAACAAAAGCACTGACATTTCATAATTTTGGGGGATTAAACCAAATGGGATTAATGTGATAACATACGGTTACAGTGCTTCCTCCATCCCAGAAGTGCACATAGGGTGCATCCAGCAAAGTACCCCAGTGCAGTCATCCTAGGGGAAGGGTCTTATCCTGCATCACTTTCTCTTTAACTGCATTTGCAGTCAATGCATAGTATTCATACGTCATCCGAATCATGCTGAGTGCACAGCTCTACGAGATAACAGATGATGCCCTAGGAAGTGGGGAGATGACGTGAGTCACTGCGTTTACGGCAGCACAGCAGGTTTGTGTGCCAGGAGTACCGTCTCACTGATGTCACATCGGATCTGGCTTGCTTTCCATCACTCACACTAGTTGAAGAATGCTGTGCCATTGGTAATCCAAAAGAAAAATTATTTATATATATATATATATATTTTTTTTTGTGTGTGGTATAAGCAGGATATTTAGACATATCTTTTTTTTTTTAGAGATGGAGTCTCGATCTGTCTCCCAGGCTGGAGTGTAATGGCACAATCTCGGCTCACTGTAACCTCCGCTTCCCAGGTTCAAGCAATTCTTCTGCCTCAGCTTCTCAAGTAGCTGGACTATAGGGGTGCACCACCACGCCCAGCTAAGTTTTGTATTTTTTAGTAGAGATGGGGTTTCACCATATGTTGGCCAGGCTGGTCTTGAACTCCTGACATCAGATGATCTGTGCACCTTGGCCTCCCAAAGTGCTGGGATTACAGACGTGAGCCACTGTGCCCAGCCTTTTTAAAAAATATTTTCTGTTTAGCATTGGAATGCTTTATGTGATGGAAGGTGGCAGATTCATTCTTCTTTCAATTAAATTGACCCAATGTATTGTGCTAGTCATTATGCTAGGCTCTGAGGGTGCAAAGGCAGATAAGACACAGACAGAAAATGCAATGAAACGGTGCTGCGTTCCACGAGAGAGACACAGAGCGAGTTCTGGTTGAGAGGGAAGGAAACTCCTGGGGAGGAGGTAGCATATCAGTCAGGACGCTTGAGGTTTGC
Organism: Aotus nancymaae; assembly: GCF_030222135.1. Lineage (NCBI taxonomy): Eukaryota > Metazoa > Chordata > Mammalia > Primates > Aotidae > Aotus > Aotus nancymaae. Next base: position 34,576,815 of record NW_026988423.1, read on the forward strand.
AGCAATATCAAACAACTCAACTCTAGGTGGCTTAACGTCCCGAAAGCTGACTGACTCTTCATTCATGCTACATATCCAGTGTGTGTCACTGCAGTCACTTAGGGTTACAGGTCACAGAGGTCTAATCTCAGAAGAGAGCAGGGAATTGTGCAGTGCCTCCTTATGCCGCTATGTACAAGTGGTGTGTCCCCTTATTGGACATTTTTTTTGGCTACCGCTAGCCATACTGCCATACCTAACTTCAAAGAAGAGAGAGTAACACCCTGGCCTGTGCCCAGAGACAGATGGCTAGAAACACTCAATGAACACCACCAAAAAACCCCATCAGCCACTTTGACCCAATATGCAGAGGTGACTGTGAAGGAGAAGGGCTTCCAGGACATGAGAAGTTTTAGGAAAGGGGCCAAGGTCAGAAACGCTGGCCAGAGGGAGGGGATCCAATCAGGAATGCTGGGAGGCACCGCGCTAAGGTAGGACAGTGGGGAGTGTGAAGCCAGCCTGAGGAGGTTGGATTTGATTGGAGATACGGAAAGTCAGAAAGGAGCTGTGGTTTCAGATTTACCTGACTGCTTTGTGTAGGAGAGATCAGAGTGGGGCAGCCCAGAGGCAGGAGATTTTTCTTACACAAAGCCAGGCAAAGGTCCCTGAGGACTTGAACAGGGGTCTTCTGAATGCGCAGGAAAGAAAGGAGTATACCTATCAGCTGAGTCTTGACCAGATTTGGAACTAACTGGATGTGAGATGTAAGCAGGGTGAAGAATCAAAGGTGATTCCAGAATTTGAGCCTGGGAGAATAATGCCGTTAGGATGAGAGAAAACAGTGGAAGATAGGGAAGTCAGGGAAGGAAGCTGGGGCTTGTTGATCTCAAAGCGGGGATTTTTATTTTATTCACTCCTGTTTCCTTGTACCCAGGACCGTGCTAGCGCATAGTATGTGCTGGTAGTGTTCATTGGCTATGGAATACAGAACAGAAATGGAGGCGTCCCCAGGTAGAACTGGCACTCCTTGGCGGTGTCTGTGCTGGGAGGGAGGTTTTCTTATCTGAAGCCATAAGATGAGGCGTGCTGCCAAGAGAAAAAGCTTAAAGCAGAAAGGGATGAAACTGAAGGGAGAACTTTGGGAATCACGACATTTAGGGCTAGAAAGTAGGACCTGAATCCAGGGAAAGGGGGCATCTGAGGAAGTATCAGATGCTGCAAGTGGGCTGGGGCGGTTCTGGTTTCTCTTTAGTTTTGCGGGGTTCATAAATGCGATTTAGTCCTGTAGCAAGGTGAGCAAGGTGAAGGGGAGAGACCAGAGGAGCATGAAGGAGGAGGGAAAAATGGTTGGCATCCAGGAGGCGGATGAAGGGCTGCCCTCCGGGGGCGGCCCCTGCGAGGGCCGGAGGGGTGGGTAAACGCTGTCGTGGTGGTGGTGACGGCCCTTGCGACCACAACCCGAGTGAGGCTCCCTCACGTTCAGGCCCTGCGCGGAGGGGAGGATCCTCCCCCAGGGCCGGCGTGGGCGGGCCGGTGAGCCGGGCAGGTGCTCAGGCGAGTGCGGCGGGAGGGGCGGGCCGAAGCCACACCCTGAAACTACCTGCGCCGGCCGGGTCGGAGTCTGAGAGCCGGAGCAGGAGCAGGAGCGAGAGGGAGCGGAAGAGAGAGCGCGCGCCAGAGACAGGGCACCGAGGCCGGTCGAGCGCGCTGGGCCCGCCCGGAACCCCGCCGCCTGCGCCTCGCGCCCCACGCCCAGCATCCCGCGCCCCGCGCCCCGCGCCCCGCGGGCCATGGGAGCCGGCCGCCGGCAGGGACCACGCCTCTGAGACCCACGATCGGCCTCGGGGACCATGAGGAGCGATCGGGCCCACAAGGGCGGAGGGGGCCCGAAAGACTTCGGTGCCGGACTCAAGTACAGCTCGCGGCACGAGGTGAGTGCGGGCGGGGGACCCGGTGCTCGGTGAAGCTCCGCGCGCCTGACCCTGCAGCGCGGCGCCGGGCTCGGCCAGCTCCCCTGGAGTGCCCGTCGGTGGCCGGGCGCTGGGCGCACAGGTGGAATTTCCTGTTCGGCGGGTGCCGGGCCGTGGGCGGGCGGGGCTGGCCGGACCTTTGGTACCCGACAGGCTGTGCCCCGCCAGCGGGGAGGCAGGAAGACCCTGGGCCTGCCTGCGCCCTCGGTCCTTCCTCTCGCGCTGTTAGCGCACATCTGGAAGAAACCTGGGGCTCGGCGTGGGGTTATTTGGGCGGAAGTGAAGTTCCAGTGGAGTTTGGAGTCTCAGTCATCCGTGGCCTCTGCAGAAAGTTTCTTTTCTCTTTCTCCTTCCCGGTCAAAAGGCACCTTAGGACCTTGCAGAGGACAACTGGGAGGCCAGGGCTTTGGCTGCCGTAGGCGCTGGAGCTAAGAACTCCAGAGCTGGGCTTGCCTGGGCTTCGCGAGAGGGAATGAGCCCTTTGGGAAGGCGGCTCTCTGGGAAGAGTTGTGGGAACACATACACGTCTCTAGGCTTTTGCAAGGTACAGAAACAGGAAACTCTTTGGCAGAAAGAACAATGAAAGACCTATTGAAAGATCTCAAAAAGACTATATGTTCCTGTATGGAGTTGGGAATGGGTCGCTAGTCACTTCATTGAGGACCCACTTAGATGGTAGTGCCCGGGCGGGACCAGCAGCCAGGTCTCTACCCTCTCTGTCCAGCGCAGATCCCCAGGTTTCCCGGAAGGCCAGAGCATACCAGGTCAGGGCGGCGCTGAGAGGCAGGGACTGTTGGCAGAGAGTTTTGCTCCTCTGCAAATGATGGCCTCCCTGTCCTGCCAACCCTCACTTTCTCCCCTCCTCCCGGGTGCCCCTGGGTTCCATAACCTCCGCCGTTGCTCCCAAATCAAGCCTGATTTTGGTGCTTTCTGAGATCAATTCCTTTTCTCCAAGCAGCATCACGACTCAGGGAGCTGGCAGAAAATCAGACGCTAGGGCTTTGGAGGCTGCCTGCACCACAGACAGGACCTGGGGCTGGCCTCTGTTGTTTTCTCCACTTTTCACCCTCAACAAGGAAGGAAGCTTCCAGTGCATTTGGAAGCTTGGGCCCTTGCCCTGGCTGTGTCTGTGCCCTGCCGTGAGGCAGATTCATCTTCTTGTCCTTGCTCTAATTGCTATATTTGTGGGTCCTTCCTAATTGCCTATTTGGGGCTCTAGACTCCTGCCTCCTCAACAGAGAGCCTGCTGTTTGGAATTTGTTATTTCAGGGCAGTCCCACGCCCCCACCCTAAGTTTGTTCTTTACTTCCCTTTCTGAGACTCTCCTGCCCACACCGGGAAAGCAGGGTCTTCCTGGTCGTGCATCCCAGCCTCTTCTCTGAGCCATTTCGCCTCCCGACAGCGGCCAGGCTGGGGTTCACCCTTCACTCTGCCCCAGGGTCGCACATTGAACAGACTTCTTCTGTCACCAGCAAACCCTGGCTTTTCATTTCCTCCTCTGTGAAGCTCCTTTGCTCTCTGCGCCCTCGGGCTGTTCCTTCCTGCTCTGCTTCTGTGATTTTCCTTCTCATGGCTTGCTCTTTGTCTTTTCTCCCGCCAGGCTTTACCGAGCTCATTCGGTACCTTGTCCTGGGCCAGGCATGGCTGAAGGGCAGGCTCTCGGAGACTAGTAAGATGTGGTTGTTTCCTTTAAAGAACATCCAGTCTGGAGAGCGTAGCTGAGAGACGAGTGCCAAAGTTATCTGCGAGGTGGAGTATCCAGAGGAAAGTGACCATAGCTCATTTCCATGTCTTACAGATTCCTCCCACCCCGGGCCTCACCAGAAATCTCAGTCCCTGGAATCACCTTGTAGTGTGTGTTTGCAGCTGGGATCTCCATCCCTGGCCCAGAGGTGTGGCTGCTGCCCCTGGGTTTGCTGTCTGGGTCAGCAGAGCCTGGCCCACAAGGGTGCTGTTGTTCCTGGGTTCCTTGTCCCCAGCTGCATCCATCCCTGCACCCTTGTTTGGTGGTACTTGTATCTGACTGTCCCCTTCCCAAGGCTGATGGCGTGACCCCCGCCCCACCCCTACTGTTCCCATCAAGTGTTCTCCATGGCCTCCAGAGCCCTGATGCACATTACTACATCTGGGGATGGAGTGAGCCCAGCCTGCCAGCAAGCGGGGACACAGATGCCACTCCTTATGGCTATTAAAGAGAACCAGGAAGCCTGCCTCCCTGAGGGTCTTGATTCCTGTTGAATATTTGATGGTGACTACGAAGCTGCCTTGGTATCCACTGGTTCCTTCTGAGGTCATGATTGCCCTAGTAAGACTCAGAATCCCTTAGGCATCAGAGACCAGGGTTGGAAAATTGGATGTTGTGTGGTCAAAATCAGAAGTCTGGGGGCTAGGCTGTACAACTCTGCCTATTCAGAGAGTCATCTGCTTATTAATTGGTCAACCATTCAGGCATTCATTCACATAACAAATATCTGCTAGGTAATCCACTGACTGAGCCTGTGCCAGGTGCTGGGAACTAGCACTGAAGAAGATCCTGGACTCGCAGCCCCTGCCCTTGGGGCCACCGAGGGTACTGTGGGATACGGGGAACTAAATTCTGACTCATGAGTACTAGCTTCTCGATAAGCCCTGGGTGAGCACTTGGCATCTCTCTAAGCCAGGCTGGAAGGGCCAGGTTGGCAAATTGGGGCTGCAGGCACCTGTGATGTGGGGCAGGAGGTAACATGCGGCTGAGACCCGGGGCCACCTTGTCTAGCCACGTGATCTCAGAGATGTTACCCAATATCTCTAAGCCTTGGTTTCTGTGGCTGTAAAATGGGAATGACATAAATGTTCCATGTTTGTTGAAAGGATTAAGAAGGATACTTTACATGAAAGCCCTTTGTAAGTTGCAGTGTGGTGTTCAAATGATGCAGCTTGAGTTTTCGAGTTGAAAGGGACTTGAGACAGGCAGGAAGGTCATATAGTATCAGTAGGAGACGCATGTCGAGAGGCTGAGAACCCAGGTTGTCAGTGGGGCTCTAACCTTGCAGAGGAGCCTTCCTGCCCTGCCAAACACAGGGAAATGCCCCAAGGATTCAAGGAACCACTTGCCAGCAACAGAGACCTCTTCCTAAGGCCTTCTGGTTTTCATTCCCCCCAGCCCCGCCCTTAACCTAGCTTCTAGGAGAAAGATCTTTCTATGAAAAGAAAATGTGTGCCAGCTGTATATCCCTTTCTCCCTTTCATCCCCTGCCCCTCCCACCTTAGAAAATTAAAGTTCTATTTTGTTTCATTTTTTAGAGATGGGGGTCTCGCTACGTTGCCCACACTAGACTCGAACTCTTGGGCTTAGGCGATCGATCCTCCTTGTCTCAGCCTTCTAAGTAGTTGATGTTACAGATGTGGCCACTGTGCCTGCATAAAACTTCAGAGAACTGCCTTCTTTGTTCTCTAGAGCATGTGCTGGGCAGGTGTGTGCAGGGGGTGAGGGAGAGGGTCAGGAAGGCAGAAAGCAGCAGGAAGCTAGGATTATCCTGTAGGTGCGGCCCCAGCTGCTGGAGTAGACAGGAAGTCTGCCTTCTCTGCCTTCTCTGGGGGCTTTCTGGACCCTTCCCTCTGCCTTGGCCCTGGGAACACCTGGAAATTCCTCGTTTAGGAGTTGGGAAAACTGAGGAAGAGAAGATGCCCCTAGCTCGATGGCTGCCTTCACCTGCTCTCAGTGGAAATGGTCAGAGGGTGGATCTGCTCAGAGCTGGCTTGTTGGCCTGATGCCACGTTGTCACAGGCTGCAGCAGGACAACCAGTCACAGCTCTCTTCTGCTACCTGGCCCTTACTCTGCTTCCTGGGAACCAGCCTACCTACTGCTGCGGCCAGTGGCCTCTGTCCCTCGAACACTTCAGTCCTGGAGTTCCCTGATGTCTGTTCCTTCTCAGGTCTGTGGTTCTGCCCAGACTGGTGGCTCATGTCTCTCTTAAGAGAGAAGTTGTCTTTGGAAGAGGAAGGGAAATGTGACAGAGCCCCCAGGAGCCGGGTTCTCAAGATGGTGTTGCTTCTGATATTGTGCAATGATTACTAGAGTGTCTAGGATACTAATCATCATTAGCATTTATTGAGCATGGCTGGCTCTTTGTCTTTTTTCCTGCTAAGCTTCATTGAACTAACTCTGTACCTAGTCCTGGGTCAGGCATGGCTGAAGGGAAGGCTGATGTGATCTTACTGGTCTTTGAGACCAAGTATTACTCCTCTCAGAGATACGTGCTATTATTATTCCTTTTTTTTTTTTAGACAGGGTCTCCCTCTGTCACCAAGGCTGGAGTGCAGTGGTGCAATCATGGCTTACTGCCACCTTAATCTCCTGGGCTCAAGCAGTTCTCCCACCTCAGCTTCCTGAGTAGCTGGGGCTGCAGTTGGGCACCACCGTGCCTGGCTAATTTTTGTATTTTTTGTAGAGGCAGGGTCTTGCTATGTTGCCCAAGCTGGGCTTGAACTCCTGGGCTCAAGTGATCTGCCTGCCTCAGCCTCCCAAAGTGCTGGGACTACAGGTGTGAGCCACCACACCCAGCCGTATTATTATTACCTTTTTAGAGGTGAGGACAATGGAGCACAGAGAGGCTAAGTAACTTGGCTGAGGTCACAGAGCAAAATAGTGCTGGAATCCGGATTGGAGCCCAGGTAGTCTGGCCCTGCTGTATCCTATGTGGACTGCGACATGCGGGACGGGGCTGTCAGCCCACAGGACTCAGGAGGGGATGGCATACTAAAGGTTGAGAATTCATCTGATTTGGGTAAGAAACTGGATTTCTCTTCTCAGGATGTTTCTGAGATGCCTGGGACTAAATTATAGAAGCCATTTGGTAGGATGGGAATAGAAACTTCTGGAATTCTCAGAGGTCTTAGCCTGGCCTGGTTGGCAGTGGTGAGAAGTGTGTTTGGCGTTTGCTCATAGCTCTTGGGCATTAGTTGCCCTTTTTGTTTTGTTAAGAACCTTTCCAGAAGCAGCTCCCTGCTAAAAATTCTGTCTCAGATGCTCCTATTATCAGAATTTGCCTATTTGGCCTGGGCTTTGCAATATTTTGGGATTTTTTTTCCCTTGAATCCTGGGACAGTCGGCTAACTGATCAGAATCTTGGATCTTTTGACTCTTTTTGGCCCACGTTGGTGATGTGGAGGTGGTGGTGAGGATGATGACGGCAGTGGTGATGGTGAAATGGTGAAGAAGAATGTGATAACAGTTATTTCTACCTTTCACTAAATATCTACATTTCAGTTCATGACCTCACTTTATCCTCACAACAGCCATGTGGGGAGGCCGGGCTGGTGGCTCACACCTGTAATCCCAGCACTTTGGAAGGCTGAGGTGGGTCAATCACGAGGTCAAGAGTTCAAGACGAGCTTTGCCAACATGGCGAAACCCTGTCTCTACTAAAAACACAAAAAATTAGCCGGGAGTGGTGGCGGGTGCCTGTTGTCCCAGCTACCTGAGAGGCTGAGGCAAGAGAATTGCTTGAACCTGGGAAGGGGACGTTGCAGTGAGCTGAGATGATGCCATTGCACTCCAGCCTAGGTGACAGAGCAAGACTGCGTCTCAAAAACAAAACAAAACAAAACAAAACCAGCTATGTGGGAGAAAGAATGCCCAGCTCACAGATGAGAATACCGAGGCTCAAAGGGTTTGTGTAAAGGCAGTAAGAAGTAGAGCAAGAACGCAAACTTAGATCTGCACAACTTCAAAGCCTGTGAGCTCATCACGATGCCATTATAAAACTGTATTCCAGAGATGGTTGGTGATGGTTATGTATCCCCAGAAAATGGTTAGAACATGTTATTCACCAGAGAGCTGTGAGCACATAAAAAGGAAGTGGCGATTGCCTGGCGCCAGTGCTGGTGTGCTACAAACATCACAGAAAACAAACTTGTCTGGTTTCCCCTTTTGATGCGGTTTCTTAGCTGGTGGACCAGGAGCACAGCTGGAGATGTAATTTCAATGTCACTTTGTGTATTATACATATGATTAAAAATTATGGTGGAAGTTTTAAAATGAAAAACGATTCACCCACTCATGCCCACAAATCATTTTTCACGCCTCTTTCCCTTCCTTACTGTGTGTGGTTCAGCGTGTCGAGTTGGTGGTTGTGCACATATCCCTTGTATCGTGGGCAAGGTGTTTTATTGGCTCCTGTCTGCTGGGCCCCAAGCCTTGGGTGCTGGAGGATGGAAGGTCTGGTGGGCTTGTGTCTGATTGAATGGCTGTGCCTAGGTGGGGACTGTTCCTGAGTCCACATCACTTTGGGTGGTGACCTCAGGCTGCCCCTCACTCCTTCCTGGGTTCTGTGCCATTTGTTATTTAGTAACAGCTCAGATGAGGACCTGGGGCATTTGTCTATCAGCTCCTTAGATGACACCAGCTGGGAGGGAAAGGCCGATACCTTGTATGACTTGATTATGAGTCAGAGCATCTGTACAGCCTGCCTGATAGGCTGCACTGAGCAGAATGTATCCATCTGGGTCAGGAGTCAGTGCTGTGCTCATCGCACCTCCTCCCTCAAACATGGAGCAGAAACCATGAGATCCGGAGTCCTGAGCTGACGGCGAGCCCAGGAGAGACCAGGCATGGAAGTGTGACTGCCCAAAGTTGAAGTGTGCTTTCTTCCCCTCCTGTTTTTATTTGGTTATACGTTTAAAAATTATCATCAAAAGGGTTAATATGTACATATTTAAAGAAAACTTGGGCCTGGCATGGTGGCTTACGTCTGTAATCTTAGCACTTTGGGAGGCCCAGGCGGGTGGATCATGAGGTCAGAAGATCGAGACCATCCTGGCCAACAAAGTGAAGCCCCAGCCGTCTCTACTAAAATACAAGAAATTAGCCAGGTGTGATGATGTGCACCTGTAGTCCTAGCTACTTGGGAGGCTGAGGCAGGGGAATCTTTGAAGTCGGGAGTTGGAGATTGCAGTGAGCCGAGATCACACCACTGCACTCCAGCCTGGGTGACAGAGTAAGGCTCTGTAAAAAAAAAAAAAAAAAATTCTCATCACAACATTTAGGAAGGTTTTTTTTGGTCACACAATATAGAAATGTACAATGTAAAATGTGAAATTCCTCTAAAATTTCCTCTCCCAGGTTTTAGAACCTCTGTAAATGGTTTGGTTGAGATTCTCCCACAAGTCTTACATGCGTGTTCTGCTGTTTGTGTGCACGTCTATTCTCCGCCAAATGGAGTAGTCACTAATTTCACTCTGCAGTAAAGCCATGATTGTGATTAATGAACTTATCAAACATTCATTAGATATCATACCTCATGATTGCGTTGTGGAGCAAGACAAACTTCCTTCCCTCCCCTGTCACAGGAGGCTGGAAGGGAAGGTATTGGGGAGGGATCTCCCAGAGTTACTCCAAGGAAACGCCTGAGCTGAGTTTGAAGGGCTAAAGTGACTATTTTTTTCTTTCTGAGATACGGCCTTGCTCTGTCGCTGAGGTTGGAGTGCAGTGGCGCAATCTCGGCTCACCGCAACCTCCACCTCCTGCGTTCAAGCAATTCTCCTGCCTCAGCCTCCCAAGTAACTGGAATTACAGGTGCGTGCCACCGCATGCGGCTAATTTTTGTATTTTTGGTAGAGACGGGGCTTCACCATATTGGCCAGGCTGGTCTTGAATTCCTGGCCTCAAGTGATCTACCTGCCTTGGCCTCCCAAAGTGCTGGGATTGCAGGCATGAGCCACTGCGCCCAGACTATTTTTTTCTTTTCTTTTTTTTTTGAGGTGGAGTTTCACTGTCGTTGCCCAGACAGGATTACAGGCATGTGCCACTATGCCTGGCTAATTTTTGTAGTTTTAGTGGAGACAGGGTTTCTCCACATTGGTCAGGCTGGTCTCGAACTCCCGACCTCAGGTGATCTGCCTGCCTCGGCCTGCCTGTCTGTTGTTGCCCAGACAGGGTGCAATGGTGCGATCTCGGCTCACCCAAACCTCCACCTCCCAGGTTCAAGCAATTCTCCTGCCTCAGCCTCCTGAGTAGATGGGATTACAGGCGTGAGCCCCCATGCTCGGTCCTATTTTTTTCATTTAATGTTCTATCTTAGATAGCTTTGCCACCTTATTATCTACTTTTTGAAAAAACGTTTTTGATTGCCTCATGAGCTTTCATCAAGGGAATATATCATTCTTTCCTTCTTCTTTATAATTGTTTTATTGTTTGGGTGTGTTACTTGAATGCATTATTGGACAATTAATGGAAAAAGAGCAAACAGAATGAGGGAGGTGATTAGCAAGCAGCCCCTGTGGAGGCCATGCTGTTTAGACCTCTTGTGGGTTATGCTGGTGAATTCTGGAAACAGTGTCTTCAAGGGAATATGGCTAAGGGTGAGATTGAATCAGATGGCCAGAGGTTTAGAAAACATTTTGTTTGAATAATCAGAGGAGTTGAGGATGTTTAGCCAGAGGAGGTGCAGACTCAGAGAGCCACTAGCAGCAGCGTAGACCTTCCACTGGAGTGTCTCCTTAACTGGAGAAGCTAGACCGCTTCTGTTGCAGTGCTAATTAGCGCAGCAGTGATTGCGGTGCCGATCACGCTTGGTGGAAGGAAGAGCTTCCTAATACTGGTACTAAGGAAAATGCTATTTCCTCCAAAAGAATTGTCCCGGCAGGATAAGAGGTGGGTGACGTGCCCTCTAGAATCTGTCCCAGCTCTGAGAATCCAGTTCCAAGGGTAGACCCAGCAGTTCTCCTCTCACTTGTATCCTATTCCTTGTATCCAGGAGAGAGTCTGGTTCTAATAGAGGACACAGACCTCCCAGTGCCCTCCCCTGGGGGCCCGTTTGCATAGTTGGTCCTTTTCCCAAAACAGGTGCTCAGATTTGTGGCCGTGGAAGGGTGTTTCAGAACCTAGCCAGGCTGCAGGCGGGTTTGGGTCTTTCCTGCTAGCTTCTGCAGATCCCTGGGTTCTCCAAGGCAGGCTTGGGTCTTTCCTGCTAGCTTCTGCAGATCCCTGGGTTCCCCAAGGCAGAAACAGACAGTGACACCTCCATGCCATGGAATGCGACTCAGCCATGACAAGGAACAAGCTGATGGATGCAACAACTTAATGACCTCCAGGGAATGCTGTGCAGTTAAAATAAAGCCAACAGTTCCATACACACTGTATTATTTATTTATATAACATAATTTTTGAAGTGACACCATGTTAGCAGCAGAGACAGATTGGTGATTGTGGTGCTGAAGGAGTGGGGAACAGGAGGGAGGTGGCTGTGGTTACAGAAGCCACAGGGCATCCTCTTGTGGGAGCTGTTCAAATTTGACTGTGATGCTGGAGAGGAGCCTCTGCTAGTGATGACATACATAGAACTTAATACTCACATTCGTAGCAGTGAAATGGGAAATCTGAATAAGATCTGCGGATGATACCGCAGCTGTGGTATCATGGTGTAGTTTTATGAGGTGTGACTATTGGGGGAAACTGGGCCAGCTGTACAAGTTGGTACAACAATCTCAACAATCTCAGTGTAATTTCCTACAACCGCATGGGAACCTACAAGTATCTCAATAAAAACATCAGTAATAAAAGGCACACTAGCTCGTGAAATCAGAATGTGGATTTGGTAAAAAGTCAGGAAAATGAATGAAAAGAAGTTACGAGGCACTGGCTGCACCTCTTGTTTCTCTTGTTGGGTTTTGGGGGATCTGCCTGGTTGTGCTGCTGCAGGCAGATCTGGTGACTTGTGGCGGGAGGAAGGTGGGGTGGCTGGGCTGGGAAGTGGGTCTTTGACACATAAGGAGAGGGCTGGTGTAAACAGTGGGATTAGAGAGTCAGGGATGCAATTCTCTGGCTAGAATTAGCAAAAGAGGTTATGTCCTGATGTGTGTGTTTTGGGGGCGACACACTGAACTGAGGCCCAGGAAAGGAGGCGATTGGGCAGAGTCCAATCGTAAATGGGGTCTGAGGACAGTGGGTGGCCAGGCCAGGGCTGACTCCAGAGAGCTTGGGGGACTGCCAGCAGATCCCTGAGGTGTGGACCGAGTATTTTCTCCCCTTCTTGGTTGAAGGCACTTGGCACCTGGTGGATTATTCCAGCCTGCCCTGGGGAGGCCGCCTAAGTCTGCTTATGGAGAGAGAAGACCTTCCATCAATCCATCAATTAATCAATCAAGTGCTACCTCTGGGCAAGGCCGAGGGTGGAGGGGGAGGGAGAAAGGCAGTAGGAAGAGGAAACCGGGGCACCATGACCACCCAGGACTGCCAGGTCCACCCAGCATGGTGCAGGCTGGGGAGGAGGTGAGGCCCCTGGGAGAAAGTAGTGTGACTTGGTGTGGTCCAGGGAGGATTCCTGGCGAGGCTCAGCTTTGGCCTGTGTGCTCGAGGGCAGGCAGGGTTCTGTAGGCGGTAGGGGAGACCAGCCATCCTGAGCAGACAGATGGGACTGCCTAGGAACCTCTTGGTTCCTAATAGGCTTGGGGGACCTCCTGACTAGACCCGAGGTCCGAGTTGGGGGAGCCAGTGCCCCTAGACCAACGTTGAAGGATGACAACCCATATACAGGGATGGAGACAGCAGGGGTCTGTCTCTTGGGCCCAAGAAGTGAGCTTTGTAGTAGATAGAGTTTTGCAGAGTGTTCCTTTTTTTCTTTTGAAATCAACACTGTATTTATTGATTTAGACTACTTTATTGAGGTATGATTGCTATACAAAAAGCCGTACCTATTTAATGTGTACAACCTGATGAGTGGACGTATGGTGACACCAGGGACACCATCACCATAAGTTAGGCTGTAAAAATATCCATCACCTTCCAAAGTTGCCTCCCGCCCTCTTTATCTATTATTCTATTTATCTATAATAATAATTATTTTGTGGCAAGAACACTGAAGACAAGACCTCTTATTGAATGTACAGACTAACTGTACATTTTGTTTATCCATTCATTCGCTAAGTTTGTTTCCACATCTTGGCTTCTGTGAACAGTGCTGCAGTGAGTATGGGATGCAGCTATCCCTTCAGGGTCCTGGTTTCAATTCCTTCCTTTGGATGAATACTCGGAAGTGGGCTTGCTGGGTCAGCAGAGCATGACCTCTCTGGGCTTCAGTGGGCTTTCCTGCAATATTGGCGGGGAGGTGGGGGGTCTCGTGAGTGGTGCAAGGTCAGAGATAACGAGGTGCCTGCACGTTTGTATCTTTCCACAAGGTCAGGCTTTTATTGATGCAATTTCAATCATAAAAGCCACGAACCACATGGAGCTCTCAAAGAGGCAATTCTCCTTAGTACTTCCTGCTCACACGGAGTCAGAGCCTTGGGCACACGGGCTGAAGCTGTGCCACAGGCAGTCAACACTGCAAACCATACATAATAATATACTTAATCAGTATATAAATGTATAGATTAAACATTCCACATCAGAGTAACATTTATCATCAAGAGAAAGGGGTTAGGAAAAAGGGCTAATGAACTAGTTCAGGGAGAGCCGGGAAGACAAAAAGAACCTCATGCTCTAGCCTGGGCAGTCTGTCTGTTTCATGGGAAAGAGTTTCTGATGTCGGCAGAGGCTTCCCTGGCAGATACTAGGTGCTTATCATGAATGACAGCAAGGTAGTGTCAATTAAGACAGCCATTTCAGGCTGCTGAAGTCCTGCTCTTTTCTCTTGTTTTATTTTTCTTTTCTTTTGTTCGGCTTTTTTTTTTTTTTTTTTGAGACAGGGTCTTGCTCTGTTGCCCAAGCTGGAGTGCAGTGGCATGATCACAGCTTACTGCAGCCTCGACATCCCAGGCTCAAGTGATCTTCCCATCGTAGCCTACTGAGTAGCTGTGCCACCATGCTGAACTAATTAAAAAATAAAATTTCATAGAGATGGGGTCTCACTGCATTGCCCAGGCTATCCTCCCACCTCAGCCTCCCAAAATGTTGGGATTCCAGGCGTGAGCCACTGTGCCCGGCTGTCCTCTTTTTATGGCCACAGAGTCCTCTACTGAGGACTGACAGTGGAGGAGTATGCTTGTGTATATCCTTGTCTGGTTGGATGCTGTGTTTATTTATCTGCAGGACGTCTTGTCCCTGCTGACAAAGCGAAACGTAAGATGATGTCTTTCTCTAAGATGGAGTTACTTATGTCAAGGGTGCTCTGTGCAAGCCTCACACATCTGCAATGGGACCCTGTAGGGGGGCAAAGAACTGGCTTCAGGCAGGACTGCCTGACACAAGTCTCTTCTTTCCTTTCTGGGGAGCTGGTGCAGGGGAGGATGTAGGGTAATCAGGTGAGTGGTCAGGGCTGAGAGCCTGAGCTGTTGGGGTAAATACTTTTCTTGGTGCCTCAGTTTTCCCCTCTTAAAAGTGGGTTAATAACCCCTTATGACCTTCCAAATAGAACATAATTAGCTAATTCCTGCTAATGACTACCTACTGTATCTCTTTGATTTTAATTTCTCCACCCACTGTTCACCCATCTGCCCAAAGCCAGGCGGCCCCATTCCTCCCTTTGGTCTCGTGGACCAGCTGGAGTTCAGATTCAAACTTCAAAACAAAATGAAAGCTGGACACGGTGGCTCATGCTTGTAATCCCAGCACTTTGGGAGGCCGAGGCGAGCGGATCACCTGAGATCAGGAGTTTGAGACCAGCCTGGCCAACATGGCAAAATCCCGTCTCTTCTAAAAATACAAAAATTAGCCGGGTGTGGTGATGGGCACCTGTAATCCCAGCTACTCGGGAGGCTGAGGCAGGAGAATTGTTTGAACCCAGAGGCGGAGCTTGCGGTGAGCTGAGTTGGTGCCACTGCACTCCAGACCGGGCAACAGAGTGAGGTTTGGTCTCAAAAAAAAAAAAAAAAAAACCCACCCAAAATGAAAGACCTTAACAGCACAAGTCTACTATGTGGGCCTCAAAGACCAGTGGGGAGTGGCCTGGCAGGTCTTCCCAGGAGCCCAGGAGCCAATCCTTGGCTGGCCTACATCCACCCACCTTTGCCACTCTGCCCCAACCCACGCTCCAGAGGGGCTCTGCTGCTGTCCCGCTTCCCTGAAGCCCCTCTGTCCACTGAGGATGCAGAGACTGGCCTCTGGGAGAGAGAAGAAGGCCAACCAGGGTGCCCCTACCCACTCATGCCCATGGGTGATTTACCCCACAAGGCCAGAGAGTGCTGGCCAGGTTACAGCATGCTCTGGGCCTCAGCTTACACATCAAGTTTCTGGTAATTTTCAAAAACATTTTTTAAAACAATGAAAACCTTGTTTCAAATATATATTTTTGCAAGGCCTCAAAATAATGGAATAATTGGCTTGAAGCAGGAGCAGGGCACAGAGGGTCTCTGGATCATTCCTTAAGACAAGTTAGGGATTCAAAACCACAGACAGACGCAGGGCAGCAGGAGGAGGGAGACTACAGCCCCAGGAGCTGCTCTGCTGCCTCTGAGGGCTCCCAAGGGATTGTGAGGGAGGCGGCGGCCACAGCAAACACACTCATTATTTTTGACATCTTTGTGCCATGTAGGTATTTTCAATAAATATCACCTCTAATTCTTAGAGCAACTAGGCTTCATTTTCAGATGAAAAAAGGGTTAAGAGGCTTTATCAAAAACCCAGATAGCTGAAAGTGTGGCAGAGCTGAATTTTGAGCCCAAATCTATCTGACTCCAAAGCTAGTGTTGCCCCCCACCCACACCAGGCCCTTCGCTGCTTCTCCTGGGGGTGGGGTGTGTGGGTGCGGGGTGGCAGTTATGACCAACTCCCTGTATAGAGCCACCCTTGACGTAAGTAACTCCATCTTAGAAAAAGACTTCATCTTACATTTCATAGGGCACTTTGCCGACAAGAACAAGGTGTTTGCTTGATAAATTTAAAGACTGCATCCTTCCAGACGAGCACACTCCTCCACTGTCAGTCCTCACCAGAGGACTCTGTGGCCATAAAAAGAGCAGGACTTTGGCTGCTCGCCCTCTGTTGTCACTGGAGATGAGCACCCAACATCCACTGCCAAAGGCTCTGCCCACATTACAGACTCTTCCCTGAAAGACTGATGAACCGTCCAGCCCAGCCCAGCCCAGACTTTGTTAGTCTTCATGGCTGTCTGTGGACTGGTTCATTAACCCCTTTTCCTAACCCCTGTCTCTTGATATGTTTTTCAGGTTTGCCATTAAGTGTTACCTCATGGTTCCTGATGATTCTAAGTCTGTTATATCTTGCATGGCTCTGCATACCAAGAGAGCATTCATGTAGGAGAACTGCACGTTAGGTGGTGCTCCTAACAGAAGTGTTCTCTGAATTTCATTTATGGCTGGAATTTCCAGCTGAGTGGCAAATTCATTATATCTATCACATACCGTCCCTAAGAGAGCTGATTTTCTTGGATTCCTTTGTCCGTGTGTTAGATTGTTCCAAGTCCATCTCCAGATTTTGTTGGGCCTAAATATGGGTGCACGGCTCTCTAGGCTCATGTGATCCAGTCCCAGAGGGCTAGAACACATCTTGGCTGATTAGTTTCTTCTCTCTTTCCTTCCTTCTTTCTTTCTTTCTTTCTTTCTTTCTTTCTTTCTTTCTTTCCTTCCTTCCTTCCTTCCTTCCTTCCTTCCTTCCTTCCTTCCTTCCTTCCTTCCTTCCTTCCTTCTTCTTTCTTTCTTTCTTTTTTGAGACAGTCTTGCTCTGTCGCCAGGCGCCATGCTAGAGTGCAGTGGCACGATCTCGGCTCACTGAAACCTCCGCCTCCTGGGTTCAGCAATCCTCCTGCCTCAGCCTCCTGAGTAGCTGGGACTACAGGTGTGTGGCACCACGCCCAGCTAATTTTTGTATTTTTTAGTAGAGAGGGGATTTCACCATGTTGGCCAGGATAGTTTTGATCTCTTGACCTCGTGATCCGCCTACCTTGACCTCCCAAAGTGCTGGGATTACAGACGTGAGCCACCGCGCCCAGACTTCTTTCTTTTTTTTTGAGATGGAGTCTCTGTCTTGTCCAGGCTGGAGTGCAGTGGTGCGATCTCCGCTCACTGCAACCTTTGCCTGCCAGGTTCAAGAGATTGTCCTGTCTCAGCCTCTGAGTAGCTGGGACTACAGGTGTGTGCCACCACACCCGGTTAATTTTGTATTTATAGTAGATACGGGGTTTCACCATGTTGGCCAGGCTGATCTCAAACTTCTGACCTCAGGTGATCCACCTGCCTCAGCCTCCTGAAGTGCTGGGATTACAGGCGTGAGCCACCACACCCAGCCTTGGCTGATTTGTTGATGGTTCTAATGGTTTATGATTTGGTAGTTTTATAATAGTTCATGACGTTTCCTGCTTGTGCAGGGATCCGAGTTTCTGTGCCTGATAGTGCCATGGTGTCTGCTCCATTCTCCCGCAGAAGGAGGGGCCGGTCCGCATTGTGCTCTGTCTTTGGCAAAACTCCGTTCTTAGTTTTAGTAACTCTGCTGTGGTGTATTCTCTGTCCTCGCTGGTGTCCTGAGGTCTGCGATTCTCATAGTTATCATCAATAACTCTCTTTCTAGTTATTGTAAGTCTTTCTGTATATACCCGCCTCAGTGGTCATTGTAATCTCCTAAATTCTCTGCATGGGTTCCTCCCTAAAAGTTACCTCTGACAGGGATTTACTTTTCCTTAAAATTCTTTGAGCTGCCTCTTTTCCTGTCTGGCAATCTGTGAGATACTTTGCATTAAAAGTGCAGGGATTTGTTTCCCCTCAGGGATCATACAGGGAGTCTTTCTGACTTCCAATTCTATTTGGGCAACTGTTCGATTTCCCACCTTGGTCAACCGTATGAGTGGGGATTATGCAATCATTGGCTTTCTCTTCTTTCAGCCGAGTTAAAAATTTGTTTGGCCAATTCCCATCTCCTAAGTTGAGACCATGCTTACTATGCTTCCTAGCCTGGCGTCAGCCGAGACCGTGTCAGCTCTTGGAGCTATAGGACGTGGGTAAAGAACCCCATCACCTGAGGTTTTCCTCAGGGAGCCAGACTTTCAAGGTGTAGTGAGATTATGTTTCTTTTTCGAGAGGGAGGCAGTATGTTTTTTCAATCGGCTTGATTTCTAATTTAAATGTTAGTGGAGGCTTTGGCCTTAGAATCTGCTGTGCCAGCTATGCCTGCTAAGCTGATTGTGCCAATTCTCATGAGTGGTGCGAGGTCACAGACAACCAGGTCCGTGCACCTTTGTGTCTTTCCACAAAGTCAGAGATAGTGATGTGACTTCAGTCACACCTGAGCCGCACGGAGTTCCCAAGGAGACAGTTCTCTTTAATACTTCCTGTTTACTCTGTAGTCAGAGCTTCAGGCACACAGGCTCAAACCACTCCAGTCAACACTGCAAACCATACATAATAATATACTTAACCAATATATAAAAGTATAGATTAAACACTCCACATCAAAGTAACATTTAACATCAAGAGAAAGGGGTTAGGAAAAAGGGTCAACACACCAGTCCAGGAAGAGCCACGAAGACAAAAGTAATCTCCTGGTCTGAGCTGGGCTGTTCGTCAGTCTTGCAGGGAAGTTTCTGATGTTGGCAGAGCCTTCGTTGGCAGATGCTGGGTGGTTATCACGAGTGACAGCAAAACGCTGTCAGTGAAGACGGCATCTCGAGCTGCTGACACTCTGCTCTTTTTATGGCCACAGAGTCCTCTGGTGAGGACCGACCGTGAAGGAGCGTGCTTGTGTGCTCTTCTCTGGTTGGATGTAGTCTTTATTTTGTTCTTGTTCTTGTTGTTTGTGGAGATGGAGTCTTGCTCTGTTGCCCAGGCTAAAGTGCAGTGGTGCGACCCTGGCTCATTGCAACCTCCGCCTCTGGGGTTCAGGCAATTCTCCTGCCTCAGCCTCCCGAGTAGCTGGGATTATAGATGCATGCCACCACACCTGGCTAATTTTTGTGTTTTCAGTAGAGACAGGGTTTCACCATGTTAGTCAGGCTGGTCTCGAACTCCTGACCTTGTGATTCGCCCACCTTGGCCTCCCAAAGTGCTGGGATTACAAGCGTGAGCCACCGTGCATGGCCAAATATAGTCTTTATTTATTAAGCAAAATGTCTTGTCCCTGTTGGCAAAGTGCCCTATGAAATGTAAGATGAAGTCTTTTTCTAAGACGGCGTTACTTACGTCAAGGGTGCTCTGTACGAGGCTCCTGGTCCCCTGGCTGCATGGGGAGGGCCCTGGGAAGTGCTGGGAGTTGGGACAGGACCCTGACTGGAACCCGCAGGAGCCGGCTGCTGGCTGGCAGAGACCCACTGGGTTTCTGTGTTGACGGAAGTCCTCACAGCAGTCCTCACAGCTGGCTGAGTCAGAGCCCGGGGGACTTTCCTTCAGGCTCCCACCAGGTGTGGAGACTTGTGGTTTACTTCCTTCTGTGGGAGTTCTGGACTGTGGGTCAGCTTTGTGTTCCCCTGATGGGCTGGAGTTACAGATATTTCTGGATCTTTCTTGCGGCCCTGCAGCCCCATTTTCTGGCAGCTCCTTCTGTTGGGCAGCTGACGGCGGTGACGGGTCAGAAAGGTGGGCAGGCCGGGGTTTGGGAGTGTCCACTACCAGCTGGCTGGGCTTGCGGCTGGCCCTGTGCTCTCCCGGGAGGACCTAGAGTGTGTGTCTCTGGGAAAAGTGATAGCTTCGGGGACTTCTGGGACGATGCTTATAACCAGTTGTGGGAGGGTCCCCAGGGCATGGAACAAAGTTCGACCTGGCACAGCAGCTCCCCTGAATCCCAGGTGGTTGCTCAAAAGAGACCAGCTGAGGCTATAAGCCAGCTCCTCCTGCTGGTGATGGGAAGGGGTGAGCCTCCTGGAAATGGCGAGTGGTGTTTCTCCAACTTTCAGGTTCCCAAGAATAACCTAAGGCATTTGATAAAACCTTCCAAATCCCAGGCCCTGCTCCTGACTGATGACATCAGAATCTCCAGGGAGAGGGGCTTGGGAATCTGGATGTGGAACAAACACTGCGTTTGTTTAAGTTGATTTTTATTGTTATTTTTCATGACCAGACAAGTCCGAGAAATGCTGGGGGTTGCGATCAGTGGGAACCCAAGGCTCTTGCAGGTTTAGTGAGAATTGGCTCCTAGAGAGATGGATT
Organism: Aotus nancymaae; assembly: GCF_030222135.1. NCBI lineage: Eukaryota > Metazoa > Chordata > Mammalia > Primates > Aotidae > Aotus > Aotus nancymaae. Next base: position 34,596,771 of record NW_026988423.1, read on the forward strand.
GCCCCTGGTTGGGGAGTAGGTGGGAGGATTCCAGTGTGGGCTTTCTTTTCCTTTCTCGTTTGCCCCTCGGTCATCCCCAGATAAGCACTCAAGTGTCCTCTCTTATGAGACCCGGTGCTGCGTCCTGGACTGCTGTAAGTGGCAGGTGGGGTGGGGTCCCGCCCTCAGGAGCCCGCAGATGGGCTGACCACCGGTTCTGTGCACAGTTGCCGGAGCTTTCCAGTGGCTGCTGATTTAACTGGGGAGGGCCTGTCTACATGGGGCCCCTCCTAGCTGGAGACAGGTCCCTTTTATAATCAGCAGCCTGATGAAGAGGACTTCCTGTAACATCCTTCTGATATCTGTCTCCTTTCAGTATCTGTTTCCTTTCAGTATTGCCCAGGTGACAAACACGGTGTTCATTCTTGGCAGTCATTCCCTGTTGTCATCTGAGGTGGGCCCGAGCTGTGCTGGGTTTCCGGGTAATCTGGCCAGGATCCAGCACAACCCTGTGGCCAATCCAGCAGGGAGCGGCCACGAGGTTGTGCTGGCTCAGTCTTTCCCTTGCAAAGGAAGGCATCTTCGGACTGCCACAGAATGCTCTCTTCCCCAGCAAAACCCTTGCAGTTGCTCGGGCAGTACTTTCCTTTCTCGCTTGAACAATTACAGGGGTAGTTTATGGTTCTCATGACTCTGGTGGTGGTGATGACGTCATGGGATTGAAATCCGTCTCACCTGGTGGGTGGGTACACTGAGTCACTGAGTGTGTCAGTCAAGAGCATTGGGCACAAATCAGTGGCACTTGGCAGCAATACACAAATCCAGCCACCCCGTCCTCGCTTCAGGTCTGAGCGGCACAGCTGGGTCCCTAGCCGGTGGCATCGCCCCTGCCCCTTGACCTTGATCTTCAGCCTCAGAAGCAGATTACCTGTTGCCATGTGATTGCCCTTCAAGGTCCCTCCCCGGGATTCCAAGTGACCTCTTCAGGTTTCCAGGTTCAGCCCCTTCCATCCCAGCCGATCACACTCTACCATAGCCACAGGAGGAACAAGCTTTAGAAAAGGTCTGGCATGAAGCTTCGTTTCTCCCTGTCTGCTTTGGCTGGAATCTTGTGTGGGTTTGCGGGCGGTTGGCAGTATTTTGTTGTTTGTAAGTGTAGGGGCTCTTCCCCATTGCTTTTCTCTAAGAACAACCACACTCTTGAGCTACCCATGGCAAATTCTGGCTTTGGACTTGTTGATCCCCAGAGCCAGTGGGGTTGTGGGCCCTGGAGGGTTTGCACCCAGTGACAGGTCTGAGTGTGTATTTAAGGAACCAGGAGAGTGTTCCTCTCAGAGGGAGGATTCTCTGGTTGACTCAGACAGAGTTTTGTTAGCTCAGCATTTAGCTTTCAGCCCTGGTGAGTTTCTGACTTATTGAGAGTAGGCTGGCCGCAATAATCTTTCCTATATTATCAAATAAAATAGGTCTCTTTTTTGGCCCTCTAGAAATCAGTGTTTTTTCTTTTGGTTTTGGAGAGCTCGGCTTTGGGGAGGATATGCATCAGTTGCTCTAGCGTGCTTAAAGCAATGAGATAAGATGAAATAGGACTTCTCCACTCTCCCTTCCTGGGTTTCTGGATCTGACCCCTCGCTCCCTGTGGAAAGTTGGGTGGGATGGTGATGGTCAGATCTCCTCCCTGCTGGGTGGGATGGATGGTGGTCTTTGCTGGGTGGGATGATGGTGGTCCCTGTTAGATCCTGGCCTTCTGGGGTCTGTACCCTGCCTGTCCTGAGCCCTTTATTCCCAACCACGCTCCTATAAGTCATTCCTCGCCCCCTTGTCGGAATGGCCTAGAGCTGAGCTGTGTTTCTGGGCCCTTTGGCCAGGATCTGACTAGAGTGGGCCAGTAGGAAGAGGCTGTGATAGCTACATGGCCTCTATCTGTGTTTATGGTAAGCAGACACCTGGCTTCATAGCACCATTTTATGTGTGCACCTGCAAATGTGTTTACTTTTAAGAAAGAGAGACAGGAGAAGTGAAAGCAGGCACAGACATACATTCCCTCCTGTCAGCTCTGTGGCCCCGTGGAGAGGTGTTCTGTTTACAGTTGAGCTGGGGTGGATGGGAGCTCCCTGAGACCTTCCTTTCTCCTCCCCTGCCCAGGAGTTAAAGGAGCTTTGCTGCTTCACTGACTTGACTAACTTTGTGACCTTGGACAGGCCACTCCCTCTTTCAGCCTCAGTATTCTTACCAATAAAATGATGGGATTATGCAATACTATCTCTATTACACCTGAAAATGGAGCCAAGAGCTAAGACTATAAAAGGAAGCAGCCCAGTTACTGATTAGATGGCACTTTTGGGCTGAGTGGAGCCACAGAGCTCACACCACAGGGAGGGCGGTGGACCCCCCATTCAGCTAGCGCCACAGTGACAGCCTCGCTCCATGGCAGAGTCTGGGGTGACCCTGGATCTACCGTTAATGCCCTCAGCCACCTTCCCCCTTCTCATGGGAGCCTCTGCCTACTTTTCTGTTCCCCTGAATTCTTGCTCCCTGAGTTCTGGAACCTAACCATGCTGGGAGGCAGAAAACCAGGACCAGATTCTGGATCTGCCACCAAGTGCTAGGTGACCTTGCAAAATTAGCATTCTTCCCTGCCTTCTCTATATAACAGGGGTGATAGCACCAGCGAGTCTTTTTTTTTTTTTTTTTTTAGACGGAGTCTCAATGTCTCCAGGCTGGAGTGCAGTGACGCGATCTTGGCTCACTGCAACCTCCGCCTCTCGGGTTCAAGCAATTCTCCTGTCTCAGCCTCCCGAGTAGCTGGAACTAAAGGCATGCGCCACCACCCCAGCTAATTTTTGTATTTTTTTTTTTTTGAGACGGAGTTTCGCTCTTGTTACCCAGGCTGGAGTGCAATGGCACGATCTCGGCTCACTGCAACCTCCGCCTCCTGGGTTCGGGCAATTCTCCTGCCTCAGCCTCCTGAGTAGCTGGGATTACAGGCACGCGCCACCATGCCCAGCTAATTTTTTGTATTTTTAGTAGAGACGGGGTTTCACCATGTTGACCAGGATGGTCTTGATCTCTTGACCTCGTGATCCACCCGCCTCGGCCTCCCAAAGTGCTGGGATTACAGGCGTGAGCCACCGCGCCCGGCCTAATTTTTGTGTTTTTAATAGAGTCAGGGTTTCACTATGTTGGCCAGGATGGTCTTGATCTCTTGAGTTCATGATCCACCTATCTCGGCCTCCCAAAAGTGCTGGGATTACAGGTGTGAGCCACAGCACCCAGATGCACCAGTGAGTCTTGAATGATTCACAGGAGTGTTGTGAGGATCCAGTAAGAAAATAGTTGTGAAATTACTCTGTGAATTGGATATACATCTAAATATAATAAATTATTATTTTGTTTCATTTCTTTCTTCCTTTTTTTTTTTTGAGATGTGGTTGGAAGGCTTGCCCAGGCTGGAGTACTATGATCGTGGCTCGCTGGAGTACTATGATCGTGCCTCACTGCAGCCTCAGCCTTCCTGGGCTCAGATGATCCTCTTCCCTCAGCCTCCCGAGTAGCCAGGACTACAGGTGCATGCTGCCACGCCTGGCTAGTTTTTTATATTTTTGAGGAGATGGGGTTTAGCCATGTTGCCAGGCTGGTCTTGAACTCATGGGCTCAAGTGATCCACCCAACTTGGCCTTTCACAGTGCAGGCATGAGCCACCATGCCTGGCCCTTTTGTTAAATTTTTTTTTTTTTTGAGACCAAGTCTCGCTCTGTTGCCCAGGTTGGATTACAGTGGTATGATCTCGGCTCACTGCAACCTTTGCCTCCCAGGTTCAAGCGATTCTTTTTTTTTTTTTTTTTAAATTTAAATTAAAGACAGGGTTTCACCATGTTGGTCAGGCTGGTCTTGAACTCCTGACCTCAGGTAATCTGCCCGCCTTGGCCTCCCAAAGTGCTGAGATTACAGGCATGAGCCACCACACCTGGCCTCAAGCGACTTTTATACTTCAGCCTCCTGAGTAGCTGAGACTACAGGTGTGCACCACCATGCCTGGCTAATTTGTGTATTTTCAGTAGATACGGGGTTTCACCATGTTGGCCAGGCTGGTCCCGAACTCCTGACCTCAGGTGATCTGCCTGCCTCAGTCTCCCAAAATGCTGGGATTACAGGCATGCGCCACCACACCCAGCTAATTTTGTATTTTCAGGAGAGACGGGGTTTCTCCATGTTGGTCAGGCTGGTCTAGAACTCCTGACCTCAGGTGATCTGCCCGCCTTGGCCTCCCAAAGTGCTGGGATTACAGGCATGAGCCACTGGGCCCAGCCGACACTGTATCTTAAAAAAAAAAAAGATTGCATTGAATCTGTAGCTAAATTTGAGAATAGATACCTTAATATTGAGTCTTCTAATCCATGAACAGCATCTATTGCTCAGTTAATTTAGGTCTTTCAGAATTTCTCCCAGCAGTGTTTTGCATCTTTCAGTGTACAGGTTTTGTGTATTTTTTTGGTCAGATTTACCTCTAAGTATTTCATATTTTTGAAGCTATTGTAAATGGTATCTTTTAGTTTTAGTTCCCAGTTGTTCATTGCTGATATGCCAGTACAAAGACAGCTACGGGAGTGTTTCTAGCAGCTTTATTTGTAATGGCCTCAAATTGGAGACACCTCAAATGTTTATCAACAGGTGAACAGGTAAACACATGCTTGTGCATCCAAACGATGGGATAAAGGCAGCGACCGAAAGGAATGCACTGCTGTGCACACAGGAACCAGGGTGAGTCTCGGAGGAATTGTGCGGAGTGAAAGAAGCCGGATGGAAGAGAGTGCATACTGCAGAATTCCATTTACATAAAGCTCTGGGAAAAGCAGCCTGAAGCAGTTCAGTGGTTTCTTGGGGAGGGGAAATGGATTCAGGGAGGAACATGTGGGAAGGGCCAGGAGGAGACTTGGAAGGCTATGGACACGTGCATCATCTTAATTGTGGATGGTTTCATGGGTGCGTATGGATGCCCCAAATTGTACACTTAAATGCACACACTTTATTTTATGTCAATAATGCCTCAATTAAGTTATTTTTTAAAGTCAATGGAAGGTTTGCAAAAGCAAGTCAAAAAAATTCCCAAAATAGAACCAGACGAAGAAACGCAAAATACAGGAGAGAAAAGACGACAGCTAGAGGCGTAGAGGATCCATTCTTTATCCGTGATGTTCTGAAATGTCATCACAAAGCAGTAGGTTTGGCTACGTGTGCGGTTTCATTTGTCTTTCTCACCATCACTGAGCCTTCACACTGAAAGATTTATGCCTTTCTTCAGCTCTTGGAAATGTCCTTTTGGTATTTCTTTGGTAATGTTCTCTTCTCTGCTAGGCTCAGAAAAGACTGGGCTCAAGTGTTCTAGAAGACAGAGATGAGACAAGAAAGGGCATTGTTAGAAATCCCCAAATCTCCACCTCCGCCCCAAGGAAAAACACAGATACCCCAACAGATTCCCAGAGCAGATGGGTAAAATAATCTGGAGAGATCGAATCAAAGACTATCTGGACTTGAGGACTCCAGGTACAGAGAAAAAGCTGTGGTGAGAGGTGAAAAGAAGGGGAATGAATCTCATCTACCCGTTCCTGAAATTTAGTGGCTGGGTTTAAATCACTCCAGCCAGGAGGTTAGAAAATTCTTCTCTGGAGCAATGAAACCATCCACAGAAGGACGTATACAGCCTAACAGTTGGGAGTACCCAGAAAACAAATCTGTTTAGCCACTCACTTGTGTCCCCTGCCAACCCCGTGGTGAAACCAGTTATGGCAAGCCATGCACACAGAGCTTCCAAAGGGCCTCCAGGAGCTTGTTTCTGAATAAAAATAACCACCAAGGACCCCTCAGCATTTGAGGAAAGTCTTCAACATGGAAGAGAAAATCAAAAAGAGAAAAGGTACTCACTGGAAATATAAAGATGAGAAGGTTTTGCATTCATGAAACAAGATGCCAGAGAAGAGGAGAATTCAAAGAAGAAGAAAGCTCTTAGAAATTAAAATTTTGATACCAGAAACGAAAAACTCAATTGAAAGGTTAAAAATAATGATATGGATAATACAGAGAAAGAATACGTAGAGGATAAATATAGTAAGGATTGAAGAGTGGTAGCCCAGAGAAAATAAAAGGGAGACATAATCTAAAAACTATGACAGGAAAATCACTTTGGGAGGCTGAGGTGAAAGGATAGCTTGAGGCCAGGAGTTTGAGACCAGCCTGGGCAACATAGCAAGACTTTGCCTCTACAAAATTTTTTTAAAAAATTAACTGGACCTGATGGTGTACAGCTATAGTCCTAGCGACTCGGGAGGCTGAGGTGCGGTGACAAACCAAGACATGTCACCTTAAACTTACTCTGTTGAATTATGAGATCACCACCAGAAGAATGATATCAGGAAACCGTTAAAAGGGCTGACACCTGTGAGCTTGGGATGGGCCATTGCTTTTGTTGTGAGCTGTATTGAGTGGGTGTGAGGGAGTTAAGCCTAAGGTGCCACAGCACCAGGCCATGGTGCATCCCCAGGATTCAGGGCAGCCAGATGGCGTGCACTATGGGCAGAAACCCTTGCTGGTCTGTCACTGGGTGCAGCAGACACCTGCCTGCCCCCTCCCTATTCTGGGTCCTCATCCTGGATACCCTTGGCAGAGAGGAACCCGTGGAAGTTGCCAGCCTGTTTGTTGGGCGTTCTGTTTGCTTGCTTTCCTTCTCTTGGGACTGTGCATGGGTGTGGATTCCACAGATATCTGGCCCTCTCAGTGTGCTGTGAGGTCCTGGACTGGGGTGCCCAAGGTTAAAGGCAGAGCAGCTTTTTCCATGATGGCACTGCTTTTTTACTTTTGGCTGGTTCCATGTTGGCAGGGCAAGGCTCTGGGTAGGGTGTACAGTTAAGTGCCAACCACAGGCTCCTGGGCCAGGTGATGGGGGGACTGAATCTGGTAGGGGCCGCGTCGGAGGGAGCAGGGTCTGCTCTTAGAAGTCTGCACAGGGACACCACGGTTGTCAGTCATGGCCCTGGGCTGGGGCCACTCTCTGCATCAAAGGTGATCACTGAAGGGGAGACATCAACGAATAGGTTTAGACAGCCTTTCGTTGTGTTTTAATTTAAGCAAACAATTCTTAAGCAGTGATTGCCTGGTGTTGTCCAGACACTGGGATGTGTGGTTGGGAATGCTGACCTCATGTTCCTCCCAGAGCATGCCCAGGGTTCACGTCCCAGAGTGTACGCTCTGGGCAGTGGTCCCCAAGCCCCTGGGGAAAGCCCCTTCTTCTCCCCCAAGCCCCTGCTTTCTTCTCCAAGCTGGATCTCACAAAATGTGAACATCTTCCCCAGTGGGGAGCGGGGGGTGGGGGGAAGAGGGGGCGAGAGCGTCTGAGTGGCAGTGCCTCTCTCTGCAGGATGTGAATGGCTTGGAGGAAGGAGTGGAGTTCCTGCCTGCCAACAACGTCAAGAAGGTGGAGAAGCACGGCCCGGTGCGCTGGGTGGTGCTGACAGCCGTGCTGATCGGCCTCTTCTTGGTCTCGTTGGTAGTCGGCTTCCTGGTGTGGCATTTCCAGTGTGAGTAAAGCTGGGGCTGGCACTGGGGAGGGCGACGAGTGGTGGCTGTCCCTTCTCCCTCAGCGGACAGACCTAGGGCCACCTAGTGAGGACACAAGAATCTCTCAGCTTCTCTGGAACCCTATGAGAAGTGATGGGAAGGTCAGGGATGGCTCATGGCCCCCTCCCGGCATTCATTCCCCATTGTGGACGGTGAGGCAAGGCGGGGGTGGTACCGCCTCCCCTGACTGAGCACCTTCTGGTCTCGCACAGACCGGGACGTGCGTGTCCAGAAGGTCTTCAATGGCTACCTGAGGATCACAAATGAGAAGTTTGTGGATGCCTATGAGAACTCTAGCTCTACTGAGTTTGTAAGCCTGGCCAGCAAGGTGAAGGACGCGGTGAGTGTGGCCTGCCCAGAGCCATGCCAGGCTGTCTGCCCTGGCATCCCACACATCGGATAGGAGGACATGCCTCACCTCGGATGGGGGTGGCCTGCGAAGGGGGCCCAGGCCCCGCAGGGGAGGGAGCGGCCGGGGCAGGATCATCGCCGTGAGGAGCCCGTCATGAGTCTCTGCCCTTCCTCAGCTGAAGCTGCTGTACAGCCGAGTCCCGGTCCTGGGCCCCTACCACAAGGAGTCGGCCGTGACGGCCTTCAGGTGGGTGAAGGGAGAAGGCTCAGTGGATGCACCCAGCCTGGCTAGGAATGTGATCGGCTGCAGTGTGCGGGACAGAAAGCGGGAGATGGTGCTGGAGGTCCTGGCCTGGAGAGCCAAGGAGGGTCCTTGCTCTGCCCTCCTGGGCATTACTTGGCAACCTGACTCTTCTGCCCCCATGGCAGAGGTGACCATAGCAATTACTGTGATGAGCTGCCCAAAGGCCTGTGAAGTGCTTGGCATGATGCCAGGAACGGCCATGAGTCTTTATTGTTTTTCCAAATTTGGGTTTGGAGGAGTTGGGGCGCTCAGGCAGGTTTCCATGAGTCCCACATTTTCTGTGCTTGGGAAGTTTTTCATGCATACTTTTGTTAAAAAGAAATAGACTTTATTCTCAAAGTGCTTTTTATTTTGTCTGTTCATTTGAACCCTGGAGAATGCCGTGTGGCAGGTGGCATTCCCCATTCCTTTCTAGGTCAGAAAACATGCTCAGGAAGGTGACACTTGGTGTCTCCTTGCTTGTGGCCAAACTCCAATGGGATTCTTCCCCTCATTCCTATCCCTGAGCGGGCCCCAGAATCGGTCTGGTTGGGGATGAGACTGTGAGAGCAGAGAGCAAAGTGGCAAGGCCTCTCCTTTCGGAGTGGAAAGATGGGTGCACACAAAAGCGGAGCTGGGGCAGGGCCCCTGCAGATGGAGGGCCCAGGTCAGCCCCCACGGGAGGCCTGAGCGGCCCACGTGCCCTGGAGTCGCTCTGGGCCAGCGTGGGGGAAGTGGGGCCTAGAGCCCCGCCTCAGGCCCCCGTTCTCCCCCCAGTGAGGGCAGCGTCATCGCCTACTACTGGTCTGAGTTCAGCATCCCGCAGCCCCTGGTGGAGGACGCGGAGCGCATCATGGCCGAGGAGCGCGTAGTCATGCTGCCCCCGCGGGCGCGCGCCCTGCAGTCCTTTGTGTTGACCTCAGTGGTGGCCTTCCGTGAGTCTGAGGGTCCGGGGTGGGCATGGGACCGGCCAGCCTTCCATGGAGTGGGGCTGGGCCCTGGACCACAGCAGGGAACCGGCACTCCCAGGACCTGGTGCCCCAGAGGGAAGACTACGTGCTGGCCGGGCACCTCCCTTTAGATAATAAGGAAGCAGGAATAAGGAAATGGATCGTATCAGTAAACACTTTATTCCCCCTCTTATTCTTCAGCCACTGACCCCAGAACAGTACAGAGGACCCAGGACAGTAAGTATCATGTCTGCCCCCTCCTCTGGGTGTGGAAGAGGGGGTGTGGCCAGAAGCCCTTGAGCCAGTGGGCTCCCCAGAAGCATATCCCTCTGAATGAAGTATATTATGATGGTCTTTCCAGGCCCTTCTGAGAAACCCTCTTCCTGGTTTCCTGAGGCTCAGCGCAGCCTGAGGCATCTCAAAGGGGCCAGGCCTGAGGTGCACGCCCATGGGGTCTCGGGTTCTTCCCTCGGTTCTGCCCAGCCCTGCCCCCCTGACACATGCCCTTATTCTTGTCTCCTGTGCAGACAGCTGCAGCTTTGCCCTGCACGCCCGGGGCGTGGAGGTGACGCGCTTCACCACGCCCGGCTTCCCCGACAGCCCCTACCCCGCTCATGCCCGCTGCCAGTGGGCCCTGCGGGGGGATGCGGACTCGGTGCTGAGCCTCACCTTCCGCAGCTTTGACCTTGCGTCCTGTGATGAGCGCGGCAGCGACCTGGTGACGGTGTACAACGCCCTGAGCCCCATGGAGCCCCACGCCCTGGTGCAGTGAGTACCCCGGGGAGTGGGTGGGGCTGTGAAGCTTGGCGGCTGCCCCGATGGGGGCCAGCCTCTTCAACGGATTGTGGCACAGGCCTGGGATCCAGTTTGTGACTCTTGGCCACAGGCCACTGCCAGACGTCCAGGCAGCAGGAGACACGTGTGGTGTGATCCTCACTGGGAGCTCCAGCGGAGTCTGGAAGGTGACTGTCTCAGTCGTGGCAGGGTGGAGGAAGGTCCAGTGGTCCTCAGATACCAAATCTAGCCTGTGCAGGGTGTGATCCCCTGAACTGCCAGAGAGAAGGCACTGCCTGCGGTTGTAAAATGTAAGCTTTGTTATGCAGGTATGTGAAGGCCAACAGATCAGGAGATGATTGTCCTTGAAAAGGCAATTTTGTTGGCCGGGCATGGTAGCTCATGCCTGTAATATCAGCACTTTGGGGAGGTTGAGGCGAGAGGATCCTTTGAGGCCAGGAGTTTGAGACCAGCCTGGGCAAGCAAGACCCTGTCTCTATAAAAAATAAAAAACTTAGCTGGGTGTGGTGGTGCGTGCCTACTCAGGAGGCTGATGCAGGAGAATCTCCAGCCCAGGAGGTCGAGGCTGCAGTAAACTGTGATTGCACCACTGCATGCTAGCCTGGGCAACAGAGCACGACCCTGTCGTCTCAGGCCACATGAGGAAGCACCAGGGTTGGGCAAGGGGTAACAGGAACAAGGAGAAAATGTAAGCAAGAGCTTTTATTATGGGCTGGGCATGGTGGCTCATGCCTGTAAGCCCAACACTTTGAGAGGCCGAGGGAGCTGGATCACTTGAGGTCAGGAGTTCAAGGCCAGCCTAGCCAACCTGGTGAAAAATCAGCTGGGTGTGGTAGTGGGCACCTGTATTCCCAGCTACTCAGGAGGCTAAGGCAGGAGAATTGCTTGAACCTGGGAGGCAGAAGGTGCAGTGAGCTGAGAATGCACCACTGCACACCAGCCTGGGTGACAGAGCGAGACTCCATCCCCAAAAAAAAAAAAAAGCCTGTATATGGTTTACACAGAAAGGGCAAGACAAATCAGGGTGACAGGTTTAGAATTGGCTTGTTTGAATAATTTCAGCAGACTCTGAGGCATAGGAGCTGTCCCTGGTTCTCTGATATTTAGGCCTGGGGTGCTTAGGGCAAGGAATAGCGGCCCTGAGTGTGAGATCCTGATGGAGAAGTTGGGGCTGGGCCCTCCATGGGTGGGTTTGCACAGGGAAGGTTTGCTTGCAGGTGGGTCTTTTCCTATCTCTAAGCATTGGCCAGCCCCGGAGGGCAGTTCCTCCAGTCAGCAGGGCCCAGATGTCAAAGCACCCGCATTATAGAAAACAGAAAGGCGTGGTTAATGCACCAGTGGGATACGCACGTCAGGGTGGAGTGTACCACGCAGAGGTGCTGCGCGTGGGGGGTGAGCGCCTCTCCTGCACTCACTGGGCCAGAGCCTTCTGTGGCTGTCTATGGAAATGAGCTGGGCGGACATTTCATGATTAATAATGGGCTAAAATTCAGGCCAAAACCAATCTAGAACCATCTGCTGCCACAGCTTTGCAACCGGGACTTTTTTTTCCATTTAATTTATTAATTGTACAACAAAGAAATACATGGTCCCAGTGGGAAAAGGAAATCAACAAGCAAAAGGAAGACTAAAGTCACTCATCCCTTACTGCCTAGAAATAACCACTGTTAATATTTTTTTAAATTTTATTTTGAGATAGAGTCTCACTGTGTCACCCAGGCTGGCATGCAGTGGTGTGATCTCAGCTCACTGCAAACTTCTCCTCCCAGGTTCAAGGGATTCTCCTGTCTCAGCCTCTCAAGTAGCTGGGATTACAGGAGCATGCCACCATGCCCGGCTAATTTTTGTATTTATTTATTTATTTATTTTAGTAGAGATGAGGTTTCACCACGTTGGCCAGGCTGGTCTTGAACTCCTGACCTCAAGTGATCTGCCTACCTCAGCCTCCCAAACTGCTGGGATTATAGGCGTGAGCCACCGTGCCCAGCCAAGTTAACAGATTTAAGAGCACCAAGAACCATGCCAGGCATGCTCTTCTTTTTATTTTTATTTTTCGAGTCTTCTGGTCACCCAGGCTGGAGTGAAGTGGTGCAATCATAGCTTACTGTAATCTTGAACTCCTTGGGCTCAAGCAATCCTCTGACCTTGCCTCTGAGTAGCTAGGGCTATGGGTAAGCACCACCATGCCTCGCAAGTTTTTTGATTATGGAGATGAGGTCTCACTGTGTTACCCAGGCTGGCCTCAAGTGATTCTCCTGCCTCCCTCCCAATGTACTGGGATTATAGGCCTGACCTTGGCATGTTCTTAATAAATGTTGGTTGTTGCGACTGCTGTTGTTCTGATTGAGCCCACAGTTTATTTAATAAATCCTCTGTCATGTGCATTCATTGTTTCTAGGGTGTTTTTTTGGACAGAGTCTTGCTCTGTCGCCCAGGCTGGAGTGCAATGATGCAATCTTGGCTCACTGGAACTTCCACCTCCTGGGTTCCAACGATTCTCCTGCCTCAGCCTCCTGAGTAGCTAGGATTACAGGCGTCCACCACCACACCCAGCTAATTTTTGTATTTTTAGTAGAGATGGGGTTTTACCATGTTGGCCAGGCTAGTTTCAAACTCCTGACCTCAGGTGATCCTCCCGCTTTGGCCTCCCAAAGTACTGGAATTATAGGCATGAGCCACCGCGCCTGGCCAGGTGGTGTTCTTTTAAACAAAGATAAACAGTTTATCACTAACTCCTTCCATCAGTGATTATGTGGGGAAGGACTCACCTGAATAAAGGTCTTTATGACTCCATTCTTAGCCCTCTGTGGATGGGACCTGCGTTAGGGACGGGGTCCTCAGGCCCCTCTGGGAGCCTGGTCCAGGTGTGTGAGAAGCTTGGGTTCTGTCTGCTCTTCTTAATGCTTGCCCTCTGCCCCCACAGGTTGTGTGGCACCTACCCTCCCTCCTACAACCTGACCTTCCTCTCCTCCCAGAACGTCCTGCTCATCACGCTGATAATCAACACTGAGCGGCGGCATCCCGGCTTTGAGGCCACCTTCTTCCAGCTGCCTAAGATGAGCAGTAAGGAAGGGCAGGGCAGGGCGGAACTGCCTGTGGAGAAGGGGAAGGCCTTAGTGGGGGATGACCTGAGCTTAGGAGACCACAGGCTAGACCCTGTGGCTGGCAAGCTGGCCTAGGTCAGCAGCAGAGGCTGAAGCTTAAGCCAAAGGCATCTGGCTAACCTCCCAGGTCAGGAGCCCTCCTGAAGCTTTAGCCCCCAGTGCCCAGCCCTCCTGGCTGTGCACTTGCTGTGCAGCGTCCAGGTGTCCAGGAGGCAGCTCCAGGCCTCAGGCTGCAGAGCCCTCGCCTGCCTGCTTGGCCGGGCAATTTCCCGATCCTCATGCTTTCTCCCACCTTTCCTCTCAGGCTGTGGAGGCTACTTACGTGAAACCGAAGGGACATTCACCAGCCCCTACTACCCGGGTCACTACCCACCCAACATGGACTGCACATGGAACATCGAGGTAGGAGCTATGGGTGTGTGTGTGCATGTGTATGCTCTGTGTGTGTGTGCATGTGTGTGTGTGCATGTGTATGCTCTGTGTGTGTGTGCATGTGTGTGTGTGCATGTGTATGCTGTGTGTGCATGTGTGTGTGCATGTGTATGCTCTGTGTGTGTGTGCATATGTGTGTGTGTGTGTGTGAGAGAGAGAGAGAGAGAGAGAGAGAGAGAGGTGGATGGCAAATGAGGAAGGCAGAAGAAAGGAAAGAGCAGCTTCTTTATCAATCCCAAAGAGGCAGCCCGGCATGGTGACTCACACCTGGGAGGCCAAGGCGGGAGGATCACTTGTGGCCAGGAATTCAAGACCAGCCTAGGCAACATAGTGAGACTTCATCTCTACCAAAAAAAAAAAAAAAAACAAAAATTAGCCAGACATGGTGGTGCACACCTGTAGTCCCAGCTACTCAGGAGGCCGAGGTGGGAGGATCACTTAAACCCAGGAGTTTAAGGCTACAGTAAGCTATGACAGTGCCATTGCACTCCAGCCTGGGCAGCAGTGAGACCCTGTCTCAAAAAGCAACAAAAACACACACACAAACAAACAAACCCCAAAGAGACCATGTGTCTGAGGACCCAGGGCGGGGTCCGGGCTTCCCCTGCAGTGTCAGGCAGACCCAGACTCTTATCCTAGCTCCTTGTCCGGTGACTGAGGGACCTGGACAGTTGCTGAAGCTCCCTGGGCCTCAGCTTGCCCCTAGATGAAGTGAGGGTAGACCCAGGGTAATGGCGCCTGGGTCTCAGAGGTGCCGTCAGGAAGACATCAAAGGTGTGTGAGACAAGAGTCGCCCATCCATGCCCCTCACGCCATCCCAGCCAGAGCCACCTTCCTTTCCTTTCGTCACTAACGCCGGGAGAACTTTCCAGCCTGTCTTGGTGATGGAAGGCATAGTGTCTCTCCCTGCTCCATGCCGCCCCTCCCCTGCGATGTCCTCGGGTTCAGGAAGGAGGGAGGGAAGCCGCAGATTCCCAGCAGCCTCTGTTCCCTCAGGTGCCCAACAACAAGCACGTGAAGGTGCGCTTCCAAGTCTTCTACCTGCTGGAGCCCGGCGCGCCTGTGGGCACCTGCCCCAAGGACTATGTGGAGATCAACGGGGAGAAGTGAGGCCCCGGGGGCATGGGGGCTGCCGGTCCCATGGGGCAGGGGGAGGGCTCCCACCAGCCCCCCAGCGCCCCGATTCTGAGCTGTCCCTCCTCGCCTTGTGCCCCCCGACCCCCTGCTCCAGGTACTGTGGAGAGAAGTCCAAGTTCGTCGTCACCAGCAACAGCAACAAGATCACAGTTCGCTTCCACTCGGATCAGTCCTACACCGACACCGGCTTCTTAGCTGAATACGTCTCCTTCGATTCCAGAGACCGTGAGTGAACGCCGTCGGGAGGAGGGCTGACGAGGGCCTGGCCTGCATGTTCTGTCTACCGTGCGTCTTGTTAGCGTCGTGCTTTGCTGATTCTAAAATGCTGGAGAATATAAGAGCATCTCACCCCTCCTGAAGCTTTGGGAGGAAAACCTGCTACCTTTGATGTGTTAATTAAAGCAGGATGGCTGTGAGCGCTGGTACACTCTGTGCCCTTCTGGGTTGCAGTCACAGCATGAGGTACCTGTGGCTGGAGACGCCCCTCACCTGAGCTCCCCCGGCCATCTGTCCCTCAGGCCACCTTCACCGTGACTTTGACCTTCTGAGCTTGCCTCTGTGGCCTGTTAGCACCGTTAGGATTAATAGCGTAATTCTGAGACACATTAGGAAGTACTGTTGGCTGTGTGAGCAGCGGTTCTTTCACGTATATGATGTGTTTTTATTTCAACCCTGTGTCATAGAATAGCTTTGGGAAGACATGTAACCATGCTTAGGAATCCAGATTTAAGGTAAAATTCAAGGGCCTGGCTCACCACCCAAAGTGCACTCGGACGAACCAACACCTTTGATCTAAACACTTACCTGTGACTGAAGTGTACCTGTGCCGAGGTGGTGACAATGGCCTCCTTACAACTTTGTCATCTGCAAAGTGGTCAGATGACTCCTGATTTCAGAAACATTGAAATGTGGAAAATGTTTAGAGTGAAGGAAGCACGCTATGCCACGCTGCATTTGGATAGGACATGTTCAATGCATCGGGGACCTGCTGAGCGTCACAGGCAGGGCCTGGCCCTCAGCGACCCCAGGCGGCCCAGCAGGTTCTGCAACCAGCCGGTCTCTCTGCAGGGTGCCTGGGGCTTCCTGGGCCCCGGTCCTCAGTGGTGGGGAGGGACCCCACCAGCCCAGGTTAGGGTCTGTGGCCAGCCCTCCACCACACTGGCTGCAGGTGCAGAAACACCTTTGTCACAGCTTGGTGGGCCTGGGCAATCCCTGCCCTGGGCCACAGCGCTCGTCCTGCTCCTCTGTGTTTGTGGCTGGGAGGTTGGCCTGAGGCGGGGAGCCGGGAGCCCCCAGAGGGAGGCAGGTGGGTACGGGGGGTCTCAGGTCTGCCTGTGCCCGCAGCGTGCCCTGGGCAGTTCACGTGCCGCACGGGGCGGTGTATCCGGAAGGAGCTGCGCTGTGATGGCTGGGCCGATTGCACCGACTACAGCGATGAGCTTGACTGCAGTGAGTTGGGCTAGGAGCCCCGTCCCCCACCCTCCTTCCCAGCCCTGACTGCATCCCATGGACCTGCTGGGCTGACTGCCAAGGCAGAAAGGCCAGAGGTGGTGGAAGTTTGCTCTTGGCCCTGTGTAGAGACCTCTGGCCTCCCTTCCCACCCTGCCGTGTGGAGATCTTGGCCTCTGTGGGGCAGGAGGTGGGGTATCTGGGAAGTGCTGAGGTCAGCTTGGTAGCTAGTGGAGCAGGGACACTTGGGCCTCTCTGCAGATGGGAAAGTGGTCCCCAGGGAGCTCTGAGTGCCTATCCTGGGGAAGCAGTGAGTGATGAGGGCCTCGCGGCTGACCCTCCCCTTACCCCGCTCCAGTTTGCAACGCCACCCACCAGTTCACGTGCCAGAACAAGTTCTGCAAGCCCCTTTTCTGGGTCTGTGACAGTGTGAATGACTGCGGAGACAACAGCGACGAGCTGGCGTGCAGTGAGTGCTGGGGGAGGGTGCCGCCGGGGCACGTGGGTGGCCAGGGCGGGCAGGTGGCTCCTGGTGGCTGAGTCCCCGTGCCTTTCCAGGTTGTCCGGCCGAGACCTTCAAGTGTTCCAATGGGAAGTGCCTCTCGAAGAGCCAGCAGTGTAATGGGAAGGACGACTGTGGGGACGGGTCCGACGAGGCCTCCTGCTCCAGGGGTGAGGCCGCCCCATCCACCTTCTTGCTGGGAGGCTTTGCCCCTGGTGGAGGCTGCCCTGAGCACACCCACGTGCAGGGTACCCCAAGTTTAATGAACACAAACCACCTGTGTGTTCACTGATGAGAGAGGGCGCCAGTTGGGGGAGAATTTTCCGGAAGGTGGAGAACCTGTAGCAGGGCGAGGAGGCCAGTGGGCTTGGGTGGGGCAGGCCTGGTGAGGGGTAAGGTGCAGGGATCGTGAGTTGCCACTGGGGGTTTCTGGCTTCGGGTCGGATGCTGTGGAGGAATTCATTCCCTCCCTGTGTCCTCCTTGAATAGTGAACGTCGTCACTTGTACCAAGCACACCTACCGCTGCCAGAACGGGCTCTGCTTGAGCAAGGGCAACCCTGAGTGTGACGGGACGAAGGACTGTAGCGACGGCTCGGATGAGAAGGACTGCGGTGAGCGGGGCATCCGAGTACGGTGGTGCAGGTTGTTCACTGTGTCAAGTGCTCACTGAGCAGCTCACGTAGCAGCCTCACTTAGCAGCTCTGCACTTGGGTGAGAGGGTGTGTCTCCTGGAGGAAAGGATAGCCTTGCCAGTTGGCATGAAGGTACCACTCCATGGGCTGACTCTGTTCTTAGAGAACGGCCTGGGCAGCCAGCATCTCAGGGCTTCTGTGGCATGGCGAGGTCGTGGCTGCAGTGCGGGGCTGGCGCCTGCTCTGTAGACACAGCTGTGGGAGTAACCTGGGAAAGAGCAGCCCCGCTCACCCAAGCCCAAGGCAGGGTCTCACCCTTGCCCGCCCATACTTTAATTTGCAGTCTCTGTGTTTCAGAAGCGTTGGCGGCCACAGGTTAGAGTTGAGCCCAGCTGCAGCTAGTCTGTGTCAATCACATCACTGGTTCATTTGTCCCTCTGAGAGCTGTGCCCTTCAGCATCCAGACAAGCCTCTTTCTGCCACTCCCTCCCCTGCGACGTCCCAAAAGATGTCAAATCAGGCAGATGACACCCAAATCAAAATGAAGCTGACCAGATGGCCTCTGGAGGCCCTCGTTGCATTTGTGTGGGAGGGGGAGGTGGGAAGATGAGGGTTTGAATTTGGGAGCGGGGAGAGAGAGGGGCATGGTGGGAGTCTGTGAAGCTCGAAGATAGTTTTGGGGTCTCTCATGCTGTGGCCGCTCCAGCAGTGCTGTGCACGCCGAAAGCTGGCTTCCCCACATGGGGTCTCCTGGTACCCACCATGTGTCCCCTTGGGGTTCGGTGTCCTCACCTTGACTTGCTGTTCTCTCTGGTTCTCTGCCCCCTCTGCAGACTGTGGGCTGCGGTCATTCACCAGACAGGCTCGTGTTGTGGGGGGCACGGATGCGGACGAGGGCGAGTGGCCCTGGCAGGTGAGCCTGCACGCGCTGGGCCAGGGGCACATCTGCGGTGCTTCCCTCATCTCTCCCAGCTGGCTGGTCTCTGCCGCACACTGCTACATCGACGACAGGGGATTCAGGTGGGTCACTGGGTGGGCAGCAGGGAATCTCCTTGCTGGCATCTTGCGTCTGTGAGTCATGCCAGGGTGGGTTGGCACTGGGGCAGGGCATCGGAGGGGTGGGCACATGTGTTAGTCCATTCTTGAGTTGCTCTAAAGAAACACCTGAGCCTGGGTCATTTATAAAGCAAAGAGATATATGTGGCTCATGGTTCTGCAGGTCGTAGAGGAAGCGTGGCACCAGCCTCTGCTTCTGGTGAGGGCCTCAGGGAGCTTCCAACCATGGCAGAAGGTGAAGGGGGAGCCGGCACATCACACGGTGAGAGCGGGAGCAAGAGAGAGCACGGGGAGATCACAGACTCTTAAGCAGCTAGCCTCCTGTGAACTCAGAACTCACTCATCACCACGGGGAGGGCACCAAGCCACTCAGGAGGGATCCGTGACCAAAACACCTCCCACCACGCCCCACCTCCAGCACTGGGAACCCCATCTCAGCATGAGATTTGGAGGTGACAAACATCCAAACCAAATGAGCAGATATCCCAGGACGGGGCTTCGTAACAGTAATGATAACAGCTCACTGCATCTGGTGCCCATTCACAGCCAAATGCTGTCTCTGAGCCTCTCCTAAAACCCCCTAGCAAGTTAGGCAGGTCTGTTGTATCCTCATTTTACAGAAAGTAAGGTTCAGAGAAATAGGGACATTTGCTGAGGATGGCACAGCTCTTAAGGGGCAGAGCCAGACTTGAGAACCGGTGTGGTCTCCAAGTTGCAGTGAGCCTGCACTGTGTGACTCCTCGGGATTGGCCAACATGAGCTTTGGAGTCATGCTCCAGCTCTGGCTTGCCAATGACTTTGGCAGGTTATTCAAACTTCCTAGGCCTTGGGTTCTTCACTGATGATGGTGATAGTATCAGTCCCTACCCTAAGAGTTGTGAGAATTAAATATGATGCTGTACTTGAGACACAGCACTGTGCCTGGCGCACAGAAGGTGTTCATCATGTCATGGCCTCAGACACACAGGCGGATGAGAGGCCTGGAAGGGTCACGTGGGCGTTGCAGGAACGGCGGCACAATGCTGGGCTGAGCTACTTGTGTCTTAGCTCCCGGCCTCTCTGTGTGTCTGGCCATTGGTTGCAGGAAGGAGTGTTAGGGCCTGGCTTGCTCTGAAGAGGCAGGTGCAGGGGTGTGGCCCTTCTAGAAGATTCTGCCCTCGGGAGGAGGGGATGGGCTTCCTGTTGGCAGCTCCGGGAGCAGACAACCCAGGCCCTCAGCTGCCCTTAGCAGGGAGGAGAGATGGGCCCACAGCAGAAGGGAGGCCTGCGGCACAGGTGGAGTGCTCTCAGACACATGCATAGGGCTCAGGTGATGAAGATGGACAGCAAGAACCTGAGGGGAGTGGAGCCGACTCTGTGGTCCCTGGCCTCACTGGATGCTTGACATATGGCTTTGTCTAGCCTCAGACTGTCCCTTGTCTCATTTTGTCACACTCAACTCCACACAGAGCAGGAACGATTTTCTTTTTGGAGTATTGGGAGCTTATGTGCAATGGTGCAAATCATAGCTCACTGCAGCCTTGAACTCCTGGGCTTGAGCGATCCTCCTGCCTCAGCCTCCCAAGTACCTGGAACTACAGGCACATGCCACCATACCCAGCTAGTTTAAAATTTTTGCAGAGACAGTCTTGCTAAGCCTGGCCTCCAACTCTTGGCTGAAGTGATCCTCCCATCTTGGCCTCCCGAAGTGCTGGCATTACAGAGATGAGCCACCATGCCTGGCCTGACCACAGCTCTTGATGGCAGCTTCAGTGTCTCTTTGACATGCCCCATTCTTTCCTTTTTTGAGTCACGTCCTTGCTTTCTGGCACTACCAGGTACTCTAGGCTCATCTTGTGCTTCCCCAGCCCAGTCCTAGGATCAGCCATTTCTCCAAGGAGTCCTTTACTGGGGATGGTATTTAGAGACCAAGGTTCGCATGCTCAGTGTGCTCATTGTCACCATGGTGTCATGTCTAGACCCCGTCAGCAGGTGGATCCAGGAAACGGCTGTGTATATACTAAGAACTGCCCTGCCATCCTGCACTGCTTCCTCTTTTCCTTTGTTCCATCGTTTCCTTTTTCATTTCCTTCTCCTTCATCCTCTGTTGGTCATTAGTCATACTTCTGCCAATGAATAGTGCAATTAATATTCAACACCCATAGTTACTGTTGGCACTAGAGAGACCAACACTTGGTCCCTGCAGATTATGCGTCACAGACTTGTGAGGGTAGGGACAAGACATGACACCCACGCACAGTAAGTGCTGTGCCAGGGCTGTGTCCAGGCCCCCTTGGGCCCAGGATGTGGAGTTTAGAATTCCAAACCCACATGCCTGAGGGGCTGGGGAGGGTGACTGTTGGTGACACCCAACAAGGGTGTCTGAACTGAGGGTTGAAGGTGAGGGTGTTTGTCAGCTTGACCAGGTGGCTCAGACCTTCCAGGCAAAGGGACTGTCATGTGCAGAGGCAGGGAGATGTGAGGTGTGCAGGGGCCTGGCGTCAAGGGACCCTGAGCACGTGGCTAAGTCATCATGCACTCATCGGGCATTGCCGGGAGGCAGCATCACGTTGTGGTTAAATGCATAGGCTGCCTAGGTTCAATGTGGCCTATGACATGTTAGCTATATGAGCCTGGGCAAGTTACCTTCTCTGTGCCTGAGTCTTCATCTTAAAAAGGGTGACCCTACCTTGCGGGGCTGTTTTGGGGATAAAACCGTTTACTGTGTCAGCATTGAGAAGAGTGAGTGGGACATCAGAAGTTCTACCTGAACACTAGCGATTTCCAACTGCACTGCAGCCCCTGGTGGTCACCCTGGGGGATACCGGTGGCTGCATCTTCACAGCCGGTCTCTCAGCTGCTGGTAGACGCGCATGCCTTAAACAATTAGAGGCTGAGTCTGCTGATGTAATCAAATATTGTTCGACTGATTGATGTTGGCTGGGTTTGCAGAGAGGGCTTTGGGAAAGCGAGGTGTTGAGCTGAGGTCGCCGGGTGAATGGCGTGGGCTTGGAGGAGCGAGGTGGAAACCTGCAGGCACAGGGCAAAGAGCTGGATGGGGGCATCCGTGCTGGGTGTTGGGGTCATGGGGAATGGAGCCAGAGGGACAAGGATGGCTCTCCCCTCTGCCTCATCCCATGACACCCTTTCAGCTACATCCTCACCTCCTGAGTTCCTGAAGCATCTCTACTGTCTTTCATTTGCACTGCCACCACCTTGCCCATCCTAGCTCACCGTAGCCAGGGCAACTGCAGCGCCTCTCCCCATCTGCTTCCTCCCCTCTCAGCACGCTGGTCAGCACCACTCAAGCCCAGCATGGTCTTCCCAAAATCTGGTCATGCCAATCTCTTGCTTCAGTGCCTGCCACGGCTTGCAGTATAAAGCAGGATCTCCTTCTTTATATTGATGGAGTTCAACTCCTTTTATTTTTTATTTTTATTTTTTTTGAGATGGAGTCTTACTCTGTTGTCAGGCTGGAGCACAGTGGCGCAGTCTCAGCTCACTGCAACCTCCGCCTCCTGGGTTCAAGTGATTCTTCCGCCTCAGCCTCACAAGTAGCTGGAACTACAGGCACATGCCAAACACCCGGCTAATTTTTGTATTTTTAGTAGAGACGGGGTTTCATCATATTGGCCAGAATGATCTTCATCTCTTGACCTCGTGATCCGCCCACCTCGGCCTCCCAACAACTCCTTCTTTATACTGAGTCCATCCAGCCTCAGTCTCCAGTGCAATTCTCACCTTCCCCATGTTCAATGTGGGGGCTTCCTAAACATGCGTTTGCTCTCTCGCTCTCTCTTTTTTTTGGAGATGGAGTTTCACTCTTGTTGCCCATGTTGGAGTGCAATGGCACCATCTCAGCTCACTGCACCTTCCCCCTCCCGGGTTCCAGGAATTCTCCTGCCTCAGCCTCCTGAGTAGCTGGGATTACAGGTGCGTGCCACCACGCCCAGCTAACTTTTTTGTATTTGTAGTAGAAATGGGGTTTCATTATGTTAGCTAGGCTGGTCTCGAACTCCTGACCTCAGGTGATCCACCCGCCTCAGCCTCTCAAAGTGCTGGGATTACAGGCATGAGCCACCGCACCTGGCTGCCTTTGCTCTCTTTCAACATGCAGCATTCTTCACCCCTGCAGGCCGGGGCTGGCCAGGCCTATGTAATGTTGAGGCTTGGTTCATAACTTGCTTTGTTTTCCAGCTGCCAGCCTGTCCTCTTCCACAGCTTTCTACCCAGTCCTCTGTGGAACCCTTCACATCGCACTGTAATTACTGGTTTTCATGTCTCTCCCCATGTACACTGTGAACCTGAAGACTGGGTCATAGATTGCATCACAGATGCCCATTGTTGAGTGAATGGGGGTCGGGGGGTGAGTACATGGCTGGGGCACAGTTAGAAAGGTCAGGCCGATTCATGGTGAACGCAGGCCTGGATGGGTCACAAGGCCTTGCCTGGCAGCTCTTAGGAATCCTTTCAGGGTGTGGAATGAGATGAAAAGGATCTCACAAAAGCAGCTTTTGGGAAGTCATTTTCTGGTGGCAACAGATTACAGACAGTGAAGCAAGATTGGGCATAGCCCAGGTTGGAGAGCTGTGCTTTGGCTTAGGCGTACGATTCTGTGGGGAGATGGCTGTAAGAAAGGCCAGAAGGGGACCGGGCATGGTGGCTCACACCTGTGATCCTAGCATTTTGGGAGACTGAGGCAGGTGGATCACCTGAGGTCAGGAGTTTGAGACCAGCCTGGACAACATAGTGAAACCTCATCTCTACAAAAATTAGCTGAGCATGGTGGCGCGCACCAGTAATTCCATCTGCTCGGGAGGCTAAAGTGAGAGGATTGTTTGAGCCCGGGAGGCCGAGGTTTCCGTGAGCCCAGATCACGCCACTGCATTCCAGCCTGGGCAACAGAGCAAGACTCCATCTCAGAAAAAAGAAAGGCCAGAAGGTGATGGATGCCAAGGTAGCGAGAGCGGACCAGGGCTTCGGCGGGCTCGGGGAGAGATGCGGAGGCAGAGGCTCGTTCAACGCTCCAGGGTGAGGGAGGTGCCTTGGCTGAGCCGTTCAGTAGCCTCTTGACTTTCCTGAGAGGTCAGGGAAAATCAAGCGGGTCTTCACGCCTTTCTCTTGCCACACACATTTTCTATGTTAAATATGTATTTTTCCAATGTTTTATTTTGAAATTTTTCAGACCGAGAAAAATGTTGTAAATACAATGAAAGAAGAAAAGGACTAGGACAGTGAACACTCTTATACCTTTGATCTACATTCAGTAATTGAGTTAATCACGTTTGCTTTCTCTCTGTTTGCAGAGCACGTATTTTTCAGAACTGTTTCCTAGTAAGGAGGAGCCACTGTGAGGCTTCCCACCAGGTGCCTCGGCCTGGTGGTACGAGGTCAAGAACAAGGACATTCTCACACACTGAGAAATGGCGGCATTGCTTTGTGCTGTGAGCTGCCATGCTCGTCATAAATGTCCTCCCATCATGTCCAGCATGTTCTTCTTTAGAGCTTTTTTTTTTTTTTTTTTTTTGAGATGCACTCTATTTTCCAGTCTGGAGTGCAGCAGCGTGATCTCAGCTCACTGCAACTTCTGCCTCCCAGATTCAGGTGATTCTCCTGTCTCAGCCTCTGGAGTAGCTGGGATTACAGGTATGTGCTACCACGCCTGGCTAATTTTTGTATTTTTAGTAGAGACTGGGTTTCACTATATGTTGGCCAGGCTGGTCTCCAACTCCTGACCTCAGGTGATCCACCCACCTCGGCCTCCCAAAGTGCTGGGATTACAGGCGTGAGCCACCACACCTGATCTTCTTTAGAGCTTTTTAAACAGTGCTAGGATGCAGTGAAAGTTCATGCCTTGTATTTGGTCATTAGGTTTCTTTAATCTCTTTTTAATCAAGAACAGTTTCTCTAAGCCTTTTATTTGTGGTCTTTTATGGCATGACTTTTTTGAAAAGTCCTGGCCAGTTATCTTACGGGATGCCTCTCAATTTGGGTTTTCCTGACTGTATTTTCATGGTTGAGTTAGCAAGCAGTGCCTGGGTGGTGCTGTACCCTTTTCAGGGAGTGCATGATCCCTGGGTGGAGCCTGAGTACCTGGCTGGGGGCACCCAGCCAAGCTTCCCCTTGGCTGTGAATACATCATTGCAGGTGATTCTTTCAATCAGCGTTGAGCGCCTCATTCCCCAGCCATATTTTACCTGGTGTCTGTGTCTGTTGGTGATTCTTACGTGTGTTGATTATTACTGTGGCAGATACGAATGTGGTTACTTTTTGTACAATTTTTTCAGCATTTAGCGGCTGCTTTTTCTTTTTTTCTCTTTCTCTTTCTTTCTTTCATTTCATTTCATTTCATTTTTTTTTGCGACAGAGTCTCACTCTGTTGCCCAGGCTGGAGTTCAGTGGTGTGATCTTGGCTTGTTACAACCTCTGCCTCTCGGGTTCAAGCGATTCTCCTGCTTCAGCCTCACGAGTAGCTAGGATCACGGGTGTGCACCACTTGGCTAATTTTTGTATTTTTAATAGAGACGGGGTTTCACCATGTTGGCCAGGCTGGTCTTGAACTCCTGACCTCAGGTGATCTGCCTCAGCCTCCCAAAGTGCTGGGATCACAGGTGTGAGCCACCGCGCCCGGCCAGGGGCTGCTTTTTCTCTGTAAAAAATAGCTTTCCTGCTCCCCTTATAAATTCTTTTGAAATTACTCTTTAGATTCAGGGTGGACCAATGGATTCTCCCTGCCCTTTTTTTATTTTTTGTCATTCTGTCACTATTTATTTTGGGGATCTTATCGTCCTCACTTTAGCTAGCTTTGTCAGATGGGCCGCATTGGTGTTTGAGTGCTCGTTTGCTTCCTGCAGAAACAATGTTCCAGGTTTTCTTTATCCTTCCCTTTAAGCCCCAGATCTGAAATCAACCATTTTTCCAAGGACCCCCGGTTCCTTTCAATGGAGAAGAATATTTAGATACTAAGTTCTGGGTGCTACTGGGAAGAGCACTGCTTTTAGGTCAGTTTTTAAAAATCTTGAGCCGGCCAGGCACAGTCAGTGGCTTTTGCCTATAATCCCAGCAATTTGGGAAGCCCAGACAGGCAGATCGTTTGAGGTCAGGAGTTCAAGACCAGCTTGGCCAACATGGCGAAACCCTGTCTCCACTAAAAATACAAAAATCAGCCAGGTGTGGCTGCGGATGCCTGTGGTCCCAGCTACTCGGGAGGCTGAGGTGGGAGAATTGCTTGAACCCAGGAGACGAAGGTTACAGTGAGCTGAGATCATGCCACTGCACTCTAGCTTGGGTGACAGAGTGAGACTCCGTCTCAAAAAATAACAAATAAAATAAAAATCATGAGTATTTCCTGATACCTCGGATCCCATTCCACATCTGTGCCTCCCTTTCCCCATACTGGGATGGGCTCTGGCTCTGCAGTGCACATGGCACAGCTTCAGAATCGCCAAACCTATCCCATAGCCAACAACAAACGTAATAGATACAACTCAACATAGTTTTCAATTCATTTTGGTCTCAGGATATATGCCACTGCATTAAAAATTATTTGGATTGATTTTTCTGTTATTCCTCCTGTGAAAGATCAGGTACATAACATACCTAATTTTTGGTCATCAGATTAAAAATGTATTTGAGGAGGGGGGAAAAGAGGTCAAGAGGGGTTTCGTGCTGCAGCGGGAGGCACTTAGTAGTTTCTAGCTTAGGGTCAAGATCGAGTAAGAGCTGGCCCTGTGGTCTTCTCTGCACAGCTGCTGTGCCTCATCTATGCGCAGTCCTCTGGGAACGCACAGGGTTGCGGCGCCGTGTGCACAGACCCGAGTGACCGCGCCGTCTCACGGTGGCTCTCCCTCCCAGGTACTCGGACCCTACGCAGTGGACAGCCTTCTTGGGCTTGCACGACCAGAGCAAGCGCAGCGCCCCGGAGGTGCAGGAGCGCGGGCTCAAGCGCATCATCTCCCACCCCTCCTTCAACGACTTCACCTTCGACTACGACATCGCGCTGCTGGAGCTGGAGCAGCCGGTGGAGTACAGCTCCGCGGTGCGGCCCATCTGCCTGCCGGATGCCTCGCATGTCTTCCCTGCCGGCAAGGCCATCTGGGTCACGGGCTGGGGACACACCCAGTATGGAGGTGAGCTTCAGGCTGGCCCAGGGCTCCGCAGGGGCCTGGGGCCTTCCCCTAAGGCCGTGTCGCCTCTGCATGTCCAGCCTCGGGGCTGGGGGCTGCCCCAGTCTCTCTTTGTCTGGCAGGATGAGGCTGTCCAGGGCGGAATGGAGGCCTTTAGTAAAAGGGGCATGGGATTTGCGGTCCGGCTTTGCCCCTAACTACCTGAGTGACCTTGAGCGAGTTGCTTAAACTCTGATCCCGTTTCTTCAGCCGCAAAATGAAGATGGCCACACCTTAACCCAGTGGCGCTTAAGGCATGTTGGGGGTGGGTTTGGAGGGAAGCAGGCCATTCGTTGACAGACGCTGGATTGAAAAAATGCACTCTATAGCATTTGTAGACTTTGGAGAGGAAAAAGAAAAGGAACCGGACGCCGAGCTCTAATGCCCTCCCAGAACCCTGGCGGCGTTTGCGGCGCCTTGCCTCCGCCTCTCTGTTTCCTCACCCCTGTTTGCCACATGGCATCTGTTCCATCTCATCTCACCTGGCAGATCTCAGCATGCCCCCTACTTTCTCTAGGTGGCTGCTATTGCCAGAGCCCATTGGGTAGACGCGATTTACCCGTTTGTCAGCCCCTGGCATCTGGGCTGTTCCAGAGTTTTGCTAGGAAAATGACCAGTGGGGAGCATCGGATGACGCTGCCCCGCCGCAGCCCGGCTCCCAGCCCCGTCCTGCCCTCTTCCCAGGCACCGGTGCGCTGATCCTGCAGAAGGGTGAGATCCGCGTCATCAACCAGACCACCTGCGAGAGCCTCCTGCCGCAGCAGATCACGCCGCGCATGATGTGCGTGGGTGTCCTCAGCGGCGGCGTGGACTCCTGCCAGGTGCGCCTAGGGGCAGGAGGGAGGCAGGTGGGCCCCGGGAGAGGTGGGGCAGGGGACTCACGGCAGGGCTTGTTTCCGCCCAGGGTGACTCCGGGGGCCCTCTGTCCAGCGTGGAGGCAGATGGGCGGATCTTCCAGGCCGGTGTGGTGAGCTGGGGAGATGGCTGCGCTCAGAGGAACAAGCCAGGCGTGTACACGAGGCTCCCTCTGTTTCGGGACTGGATCAAAGAGGAAACTGGGGTGTAGGGGCAGGGGCCACCCAAATGTGTACCTGGGGACCGGACCGCTGACTGCACCAGCGACCCCAGAACAGAGGCTGTGAATTGCATCCCCGGGACTCCAGATCTGCCTAGAAAACCTCTCTGCTTCCTCAGCCTCCAAAGTGGAGCTGGGAGGTGGAAGGGGAGGACACTGGCGGTTCTGCTGGCCCCACTGGGGGCAAAGGTTTGAAGACACAGCCTCCCCAGCAACTCCAAGCTGAGCCGAGGCTGGTTTCTGCACGTCTGCCTCCTCTATCTCTACGGAGCAGCGGGAATGGAGCTTCGGGCCTCGTGGTGAAGGTGGTGGGGCTGTGGACTTTGGGCTGTGGGGCCCTTAGCAGTTGGGCCATGCTCTTCAGGAAGCCCAGGCTTGGAGGACCCTGGAAAACAAACGGATCTGAGATAGGAATTGTTTCACTGGCTCCCAGGGTGGGCTTCAGTGTGTGTATTTGTGTATATGAGTAAAACATTTTATTTCTTTTTAGGTAAGCTTCTTTTCTTAATGGAGTTGTGCCCTCCTTCCTCCTTCTTCCTAGCTCAATTTACAAAAAATTGGTCTTAAATTCCCTCAGCACAGACCCTGGAGTCAGGCTGAGCGGGGGCCACAGCGCCATTGCCTTCTGCAGGCCAGCAAGGGGCGGGTTTTGCTCTGACCTGGAGCTTCCAGGACTAGGGGCCTGGTGCCCTTGGTAGGAGGGACATGCGGGTTGGTGATACAGGGAGAGGAAAGTGTGGGGACAGTGGAGAGGGGCACACTGGCTGCCCAGGCCTAGGTCCAATCTAGGAGGAGGAAGAGCTATGTCAGAGGAAGATGGGCAGAAGCATGCCTTCGTGTTTGGTGAGGAGGTGGTCATGTGAGCAGTGTGTGTGTGTGGGGGGTGTGTGTGCACACGCATGCACGGGCACAGATAGGAGGCTGTGCATGGATACCTATCTGTCCAGCAAGGACTGAGCAGATGGGTCATCCCCCTTGATTTTTTTTTTTTTTTGAGTCAGGGTCTTGCTCTGTCACCCAGGCTGGAGTGCAGTGACACGATCATAGTTCATTGCAGCCTCAGTCACCTGTGCTGAAGCCATCCTCCTGCCTCAGCCTCAGCTGAGGGACTAGAGGTGCCCACCATCACACCCAGCTAATTTTTGTATTTCTTTTTTGTAGAGACAGGGTCTCACTATGTTTCCCAGGCTGGTCTCGAACACCTGGGCTCAAGTGATCTTCCCACCTTGGCCTTTTGCTGAGCCACCTCCTCCAGCCTCCCTTGATTTTTACTTATTAATTTAAAATATTCCCTCTTGCTGGGCATGGTGGGTCATGCCTGTCATCCCAGTACTTTGAAAGGCTGAGGCAGGAGGATCACAAGGTCAGGAGTTTGAGATCAGCCTGGCCAATATGGTGAAACCCAGTCTCTACTAAAAATACAAAAATTAGCTGGACATGGTGGTGGGAGCCTATAATCCCAGCTATTCGGGAGGCTGAGCCAAGAGAATCACTTCAACCTGGGAGGCGGAAGTTGCAGTGAGCCAAGATCGCACCATTGCACTCCGGCCTGGACAGAGCGACAGAGCAAGACTCTGTCTCAAAATAAATATATATGGCCAAGTGTTGGGAAGGCAGAGGGTAGCCGTGGCTCACCACCGTGTCCTCGGCTTAGGCCTGCTCCTGGAAGATGCTATGCGTTTGTGCAGTGAATGATCTTTGCCTGCCATGAGTTAATGAGGAAACCAAAGGGAGGAAAGACAGTCTGATTGGAGCAATCCTTCAAGGCTTCTCGGGGGAGGTGGGCTTTGCACTGCCTCTTTCATTCTGGCCTGAGCATTTTACTCTTTTGAGGGTGTGAGTTTTGCCTGGAACCTGTGTGAGCATGTGTGTTGCATTTTCCTCCCAGGGGAGGGAAGGAACACCTGATCTTACCAAGGCGTGGGAAGTGGAAGGACTGATGACCTGAAGGGCTCCTGTGCGGTTGCTGCCGTGTTATAAATGCCATTCCTTTTCTGCCTGACGTAGTCATTCCCTCCTGATTGCATTGGACAGAGGTGCCCCGTGCAGGCGCTGAGCTATGGTCTATGTTAAATGGAGAGATTTCACGGGGCCCATGTGTGCTCTGGTTCCTAAGTGTGCATGAGCCTTGGCAGCCAGGGCTTGGCCCAGGTGTAGACATGGTCACTCATGCAGTGGGATTCAGGGAGGCCAGTCCAGTCCACACCACTGCAGCACCCTCAGCTCCACTGCGGCTTAACAGTCTCTGGACTGCTGACTCCCCCATGTCAGATTCTTACCTGGGGAGCAGAGTGAAAACACAGATGGCTAGCCTTCGGGGGTCACTCCACCCTTTGGACTCTCTGCGGGAAGTCTGGGTGGGACAAGATGTGTCACTGTGACAGTGTTTCTTGTGGGGAGATCCCCTGGGACTCATAGGTGCAGTCTCATGCTTCACCCAGACCTGAACAGAAACTGGGGGGCCTGCTGGGTGGGGCCAGCAGCTTGTGCTCTAAGAATTGTTCTCGTGAGGTTGGAGAGCACCATTAGAGCAGTAGGTCATGCCACTCCAAGTGCCACAGAGCAGCACATCGCCAAGTGCTCCACAAGATGCCCAGAGCTGCAGTTTGTAGGATGCTCTTGGTCCTGGGAGGATCCTGGAAGCCTGCCTAAATGTACAGAAACATTTGATCCCTGGAAAATCAATCAAGTGTCAATGCCTTTTAAAAAGATTATGGGGCCAAATCCCGCGTTACTTCTGGCTGGAGATCAGAAGATCAGGCTGAGAATCCCTAACTCACCGGAGGCCAGACACATCATCAGGCCCAGTGATGATACCTCTCAAGAAGACAGAAGTCTCCGGTCCAAGAGCCTGAGCTGACAGGATGGGAATGCCAGCAGGCTGTAGCCATTCCTTCTTGCTGAGGATGGCAGCACAGCCCTGCAGCGGCTGGGAGAGGCCAGAGGCCTGCGTGCGTCTGCTGCTGACCAGCCTTTCCTTCAACCGGGTGAAGGCCACAGCTGAGGTCTGAAGGGGTAGAGGAGGAGGTGGGAGGGCCACCGCTGCTCCCCCACACGCTCAGTGCAGCCCCGCAGAGCCTTTCCCCTACTGACCAGCTGTTTTCGTTGCTGAGAGCTCGAGATAATCCGTCTGTCTTGTCCCCCAAACTACCTTGTATTGCTGTTGTTCTAGCTACTAATCAGGTAAATGTAATGAAAGTTTAACTCAAGTCCTGCTTATTGAAGCCATGGAGAGTCCTACTCAGACCTAGAATCTGCAGGAATTGCAGTGAAATTTAGATTAGGATGAACTTTATGGAAAAGGTAAGGTTTAAAATCCTGGGCCCAGTTTGGAGGTTTCCAGAGACCTTGAGCTACAGACTCCAGGGTCTGAACGGCTGTTGTTTAGGCTGTTGGCCACACGGTGGCGATGTTGCGCTGTTCCAGGGCGCGGGCGCTCACTGGTGGGGCGGGGTGGCTGGGGCCATCTGATCTTGCAAGGCTGCCTTCTGCTGCTTCTCAGTCACCTTTCAGGGTAGTGAAATCGGTGCCTGGCTCAGGGTGAGCATCAAAGAGGCCCCCATCCTGAAGCCTTTCCTGGCCAGCCCTTCAGCCCCTTTAGTACCTCCACCTCCAGTCTGTAGCCAGGACCTGTGGGCTTTCTGGCTCTGGGGCCTGGAGGAGGACCTATTCTCAGGGCAGGCTCTAAAGATGGCTTTTGAGATTGAGGAGGACAGAGAGATGACCTGTGGGCCCAGGTGGGTGCCATCTCTAAGTGTGGAACTTCATCCCACGAGACACAACTGACCTCAGAGACAACTTCGCAGGGAGGGCCCTTTACCACGTGTGGCATGTCTGTCCATACCCACGTACACAGACAGGTGTTCTGGGGGCAGCGGGATGTGTGTGTGTGTGTGTGTGTGTGTGTGTGTGTGTGTGTTGGGGATTGTGCAGTCCTGGAATAGACAGATTAGAATGTACCAGAAGAACATGACCTGGCTACTACACAGGATGCCCTCTCCCTCTCCAGGGGCACCTGAGGTGCCTACAGACCCAGGGTCAGGTGCCTGTGATCAAACATTACTTCTCATTTTTCATCAGTTTTCCAGGCTTGAGGTATGTGTGTGTGTTTGTGTGTGTGTGCATGTATGTGCGTGTGCACGTATGTGGATGTGGGCGTCCGTGTGTGTGTGTGTGTGCATGCGTGCGTGTGTTGCCCACTTGCGACCACACATGAGGTGTGTGTGTGCATGCATGTGTATGTGTGTTGTATGTGCGTGCATGAGTGTATGTGCATATGTGTATGTGTGTTTGTGTGTGCGTGTGTGTTGTGTGTGCCTGCATGTGTATGTGCATGTGTGTATGTGTGTTGTGTGTGCGTGTGTGTGTGTTGCTCACTTACAACCACACATGTGGAAAATTGGATCTTCAGTCAGGGATTCTCAGACAATTGAATTTCGTGGAGTGGTGAGCTGAAAGGAGAAACATGGTGCAGCATATCCAGCATTTATGAAGATCAGCTTCCAAGTGCTCTAAGTGCTTTCTGAGTCTTATTTCCATTCAACTTCACAGCAGCTGCGTGGTCTTTCCACTTTATAGATAGATAGAACACCAAGGCACCAAGAATCTGCATAACTGCCCAAGGCCCCACACTCAGATATATAGTATTGGATGTAGGAATTGAACGCCAGTGATCTGGCTCCAGAGCCAGTACTGTGCTCTATCATATCCATATATATCATGTATATATGATATACATATCAGCACCGTTGCTGTATCGTACACATCCACCCCGTATACTATATACAAGTCACATACTGTCACCAGCATTTCATAAAGGAGATTTTAACATGCGAAATGCAGGAAGGTCATACTTTTGGTATAAAAGACAGTGTTGTAATGCTGGGCACAGTGGCTCATGCCTATAATCCCTGCACTCTGGGAGGCCGAGGTGGGTGGATTGTTTGAATCCAGGAGTTCAAGACCAGGCTCGGGCAACAGAGTGAAACCCTGTCTGGAAAAACACAAAAAAATTAACAGGACATGGTGGCAGGCGCCTGTGATCCCAGCCACTTGGGAGACTGAGGTGGGAGAATCATCTGAGCCCAGGTTGTGGCTGCAGGGAGCCAAGATTGGGCCACTGTACTCCAGCCTGGGCAAACAGTGAGACCCTGTCTCGAAAAATTTAAAAAAGCAAATGTTTTAAATGTTTTAATTTTTGGGCAAACACTCAAAACTGTCTCAGCAGCAAATATGTGTAGACCAGCATTTGGGAATTGTCCTCTAATGAGTCCTCTTTCTTTTGGGAATCCTGACAAACCTTCCAGAGACCTTCGGGCTGTGAAATGTTCCGGCCAGAAGACCCATTTCCCAGGCTAGGGGTTTGCTCCAGGCTGGTCATGCACTTGTCGTCCATCTGCATCGCCACCTTCAATGGCATTGCTTCTTGGGTTCCTGGAGTCCACTCAGCCAGATGGAGGACGATTTTCATTAGCCACAATGCACCTAAATTTGCTCAGTGAGGATGGTTAATGGGGACAGGAAAGGGAGCAGGATGTTGGTTGAAGGAGGTGAGCACAACAGCTATCTCAGGCCAGGCCACCGGGCCATTCCTCAGAGTGACACAGGAAGGGAGCTTGGAAAGGCCTGAAACACCACTAAGAATGATGAGACCAAACCCCAAAGAAGAAATGGGAGTACTTGCCCCTGGTTTTATATCTTTGGACTGCCTAGAAGATGGTTCAAGCTGCTGTCCCATGAGATGGCCAGCACAGTGTTGGCAGTGGGGAAGACATCAGGGCAGGCGTTCCCTTAGGGGCATAGGGGCACAGGATCCTGCAACGCACAGCCAGAAGTGCCAGTGGCGGGGGCCGGCCTGGCTCCACTCCGGGGCTCTGGCCGGCCACCAAAGGGAAACCTGTGTGTAGACACCTTCCCACGCAGGCCGTTCCCTGCCCTGGAAGCTGATGTGTGTGTGACACTAGTTTCTTCTGTGACCTGATACGCCTACAACGAGGACATTGTATTTTGATGGAGAGATCCTCTTAGGATTAAAATGGGCTTGACCATCCTCTTCCTTTTTTTCTCTCCTTTTCTCCTCAAGAGGAGTGTCTCCTCCCAAGTTCCACCGTCCTGCGCCAGCTCGGAGACCGTGTGTCCATTCCACCCTTTCCGCTCCCTCCCATCGTTTCCTAAAAAGCCCCCGTCCAGGGCTGTTTGCGGGCGGAGGTGGACTCCGCTCCATTGTCCGTTTGTTCCATAGTCTCAGCATCTTCCAGCAGGAGGGACGTGTGTGTTTTCCTGGGATGGGAACTCAGCTTTCCCTTGGCCTTGGCTGGCTGCGGCTCCCTCCCCCACGTGCTGCGTTCACCTTGGAGGTTATCACTGTTTCCCCCGCCCACACCCCTGGATGGAGCAGAACCAGCCTCTGCGCCAGATGCTCTGGAACTTCATATGGTCTCATTTAACTCAATAGGGAAAGAGCTCAGCGGGGAAATTCTTCCATCCTCAGCCTGAACGCTTTTTCCACAGAGCTCTGAGAACACAGTGTGGGGGAGGGGGTCGAGGGACCAGGCCCACCAGGGAAGGGTGGAGAAGATCTCACTCTCCACGCAGAAGGACGTTCTGAGAACAGCTCCCAGAATACCCCAGGGCATCTGACACCTCTTCGCAGCTCATAATCCACTTCCCGTCCAAATCCTGATGAAGACAAATAGGACAGAAGAAATGTATAGGTATCGACTAGGAAAAAAATAAAATCTGTTTGAAAAAAATAAAATGTGGCAAAAGAAAGGGTAACATGCTCATTTGTATGAGCCGAGGGAAAGGATGAGAGAAGCAGCCACTCATTAATTCGCCAAATCAGCTGTCTGTGACCAGGGAATGGGCACCTGGTGTAGGCTGGGGGGCACTGGGCCCCATGTGAGGCAGACACTTGGGAAACGAGGTCCTAGGCATGTCTGGTGGGGAGAGAGGTCACATTCTTGGCAGGTGAGGTCACAGGGTGTGGCCAACCGGCCTGAGCTGAGAGCAGGGAAGGTGCCTCTGCCTGGGACCTTCTCGGGTATGTGTGAGGACCGGTGTGATCCTTCAAGGCTCAGTGGAGAACCTATTTCCCGGGACAGCAGTGGCCTGAGGGACATCCTTTCAGAACTGGAAGCTCACGGTTGGAAAGAACCTTACATTCAAGGTGACCCGTGCCAAATGCCAGTGAGGCATTCTCATCCCCTCCTAACGTGGGAGCACAGATAGGCCCCGTCCAGCCTGGGACCTGACTGTGACTCCGCCCCGTGTGCCCCTGACCTTGCTAAGTGGGATGCTAAGCGACCTCTTTCTCTCTCCTGCGCTGGATGCGAGAGCTGGAGAGCACCTGTCAAGTGTCACCTTCATCACAGTCCTAGGAAGTGGGTTCCATCATTCCCAGCTACAGGAGAGGACACTGTGGCCGTGTGGGGGTGAGCCTCCTGCTCAGGGTTCCTCAGCGGGGGAAGAGAAGAACACACCTTGGCTGCTGGCTCCACCCGCATGTACGATGACAGACTGCACAGCCTCCTGCAGCCAGTGCCTGCTCCACCTGGGGCTTTAGGGGCTGGAGCCAGGCAGGACCTCTCTCTCCAGGTCATAAACTCACTGGCTTAGGCACACGTGGAAAAGGCCCAAAGAGACTTTCACTAGCTGGACTCCAACCCGGCTTCATCAGCATTTCAAAATCTACCCCACCCTTTCTTTCCTGGGCCGCCCCCAGCAGCCCCTGGGCATTTCCCTTTCTAAGGGGCCAAACCATCTGCTTCCTCTTACTCCTCGGCCTGAGGCAGTGTGGACTGGAGGGAGAGCATGTTTCCTTGAGGTCTTGGCTGTGGGCAGTAGAACGACATGTTCTGTCCTCTGATTCAGGAGGATCAGCCTGTGACCCTCGTCTTCCTCGCTGAGCAGTTCAGTTCTGCTGAAGGCTGCTTGGCCTTGTGGGAAGCTTAAGCAAAGGGAACAGAGGCCAGGGGTGGTTGGGTGGGGGCTCGGCCTGGAGCCGCGACGGGGAAGAGCTGGAGAGAGATTCTGCAGGGCTGGCCTCTGTGCCCAGATTTTCCAGTCCCAAAGAAGACCCACAAACTGAACCTGTGTGGGGGGACAGAAATATTTCTGCATCACCAGTGACAAGGATTTTTCACTGGGACCTGGGGACATGTAGCAAGACCCAAGCTGAAAATATAATTCCGTTTTGCTCTAATTCAAAGACTTCTGAAAAATGAATGGTTAACAGCTTGAAATTTTTTGTTGGGTATTTATTTTAAACAGAAGGCATTTGATTTCTTTTTTGAGATGGAGTCTTTCCCTGTTGCCCA
Organism: Aotus nancymaae; assembly: GCF_030222135.1. NCBI lineage: Eukaryota > Metazoa > Chordata > Mammalia > Primates > Aotidae > Aotus > Aotus nancymaae. The sequence continues at coordinate 34,632,590 of NW_026988423.1, forward strand.
GGCTGGAGCGCAGTGGTGAGATCTCAGCTCACTGCAACCTCTGCCTCCCTGGTTCAAGTGATTCTCTCACCTTAGCCTCCTGAGTAACTGCGATTACAGACACCCACCACCATGCCCGGCTAATTTTTGTATTTTTAGTAGAGATGGGGTCTTGCCATGTTGGCCAGGCTGGTCTCAAATACCTGATCTCAGGGGATCCACCTACCTCGGCCTCTCAAAGTATTGGGATTATAGGAGTGAGCCACAGCGCCCGGCCTGATTTAGTTTTCAAAAGAATATTTTGTAAATTTGGGTTGAGTAAAGAAAGGTGATGTGGGCCTAGTTCAGAGTCCACTGTGGGGCTCACTGCTGGTGATGGCAGCAGGGACATGCACACTGCGTTTCAGCAGGACCAGCTGGGCAGCAGGGCAGGATGGACGTGTGGTTCAGAAGCAGCTTTGGGCAGCCCACCTCTCCCACAAGCCCCTGCCCACACGGTTTATGGTGTATCTCAGTGAAGCATAGATGTCGAACAGCTGTGCTCCCATGAGTGGAAACATCAGGCCTGGACACGTCAGGTTGGGACACCGCTGTGAAGGTGGCATTCCAGGGGCTAACCCGACTGCCTTCCTGTGCCCTGACCCTCACCCCGGGTGCTTTGGGCATACAGTGGGGAACGCACTGTGTCTCGGAGAAGCTGGCAGACACTTAAAAGTCCCCCAAGCGTTTCCTGAACACTTGACCAAAACACTCCATCACTGCACACTGAAACAGGCCTTACTTCTGAGACCCTGGAGAATGCTAAGGGCTGGAATCACACAGGAGTCCCCGGCACCTTCCCAGGTTGGAGCAGGTTTATGGGAGGCCAAGGGAATTTGGGAACATGGTCACGGGTAACCAGGTCCTTTCTCTGCTCTCTTCTCATGGGTATGGAGATGCTGCTCAGACCACCTGTGCCAGAGCTTGGATCTCATCTTATGTAATGTACCTGGAAGCCTCCACATCTCTAAGGCTTTTCTTCTCCAAGGTTAAATATCGCTAACCAGTTATGTTCATATTAAGGCCTAGGGAAGCAGATGAAGATTGGGGTGGGGGTTGCTAAAGTCCTGCAGAGCTGTCACGTGGCACCACTTCCGGTATAGGGGCACCAAAGAGCACCACGAGCTGTGAAGAGCTCGACTTCTCTGTGGACAGCTCATAATTGGTGCTCCCTCGTTCCTGAAAATGCCTGAGGGAGGAAGTGTATTGGCTCATATCATACTGGGGGTGTTTAACTGTAAGCTGATTACCAGACTTGCCTTCCCATGGACCCATTTCCAGCAGCTTCTCACTTCCATCTCCCCGCCTGCCCATCTAAAGGGTGCTCACTGGCGTCTGTTTGCCAGGCCTTGTTCTAGGAACCAGGAGTACAGCTGGGATCCTCAAAATAACTCAAAATAACACCTGGAGGGGAAAGCGATGCTCATGCCAGGCTCCTGCCTTCCATCCCCAATGCACCGAGAGCCCTCCTGCCTTCAGTCTACCAATGGGGGAAGGAAGGACCCTTCCAGAGGCAGAGGGTACAGCTGAGCGGTTTGCAAACATTTTATCAGCACTCAGCCACTGAAGGACGAGTTTTTGGCTCTGAAAGGGTAAGTGTGTTTCTCACCACACGTTCCCGTCACTCTGGATCCACAGGACCTGGAACCTGCTATGGCCACCCAGATGCTTTTTATCCTTCTTGAGATGAGCGAGCCTCCTCTGTTCTGGACACTGGCTGTTCTTGGAACTGCACCACGGACAACTTCTGGGAAGCAAGCACCGAACCTGAGTGTCTCACTGAGCACAGGTTACGTAACTGCCACTTCCCACACCTAGAGGTGGCCTCTTGAGATGCCAGGTGGGGAGAATCAGGGACAAGGCCCACACTCCGAGGTTCCGGAGCGTGCTGCGTGGGTGGCAGCTGGTTCCCCTGGAGACTGGGGGCTGCTGGGCAGAGCCGAGCTGCTCGGTGGTTTCCCTGCTCTTGGCTCTTTCTGCTCACCCCTCCGCCCCACTCCATACCTAAGCTTTCCGCTGGGAGAGGAACTGGAAAGTCCACTGACTCACAAAAACGCTGGGGCCAACCAATGACTGTCAGTGGAAGGGCCCAGGCGGAGAGACAGTCAGCAAATTGGGGAAATTCTTTCCACACCTGAGGCCTGTCAACAGAGGCCGGTCAGGGCCGGCTGCAAAGGCAGGCTCCACTGGGAGCACAGTGACTTCACTCCGCGTGGAAGGGCTCTTGTTCCCATGTGCTTCAGGGGTGGAGGCTCAGGGCCCTGTGATCCAGTCCCATCAGGGTCTGGGAGAAGTTCTGGGAGTGGGCACTTAGGTGAGCATGACTGGTGGTTACAGAGCATTCTGATGACATGGAGAGGGCTAGGGGTCCAAAGGTTCTTTCTTACTGAACTAGGGAGGCCTCTGCCTCTCCTTCAGTTTTCCCTCCTTTCCACCGAGATAAGTTACACACATGTCTGTGTGTCTGTGCAGATATATGTGCATGTATTGGCGTACTTACAAAGTGCAAAGTAAAGTTAGAACCAACTCTTCCTCCGAAACTAATCTGTGCCAGTCTTTCTCTTGAGAACACAAGGAAACCCCTGCCATGTCTGCCAGCCTGTATGTATGTAGTGGATTGGAATTCTCATAGGTAAGTGTGGGGGTAGGGTTCTGTGGAACCCTAGCTCTGCAGAGAAATCAAACACAAACATACTGGCACATATTGGGCACCAGTGGATGAATCAGTGCAAATGCACATTGCCCGTTTAAATCTCATCCCTTACCCTGGCCTTCTCCAGGGCAGTTAAGTGCTCTTATGAAAGCCATTTTTAATCTATTGAATGAACACATAGTACATGCCTGTGAAGCACATCTGCTGTGTGCACGTTCTGGGGTTGGCACACGCAGGAGTAGCTGTGTAGTCAGCCAGTCCCTCTGTGGTTGGGGATCTGACATGTAGAGGACTTTCAAATGGCATTTTAAATTCCCATAGATGACAAAAATTTGGATATGGAGAATGAACTCTGCTTTTTAAAAAATTAAAGTTGACAAGTGCTGTGAGCACCCGGCTCTAGCTCAGAGGCACAGGCTCCTTGGCTTGTGTTGGGGAAACAGGCTTCCTTTGACTGTCCAGGAAAGGTCATCTGCCTCCCAGGTTCATGTGATTCTCCTGCCTCAGCCTCCCGAGTAGCTGGGATTACAGGCGCTCACCACCACGCCCAGTTAATATTTTTTTGTATTTATGTTGGCCAGGCTGGTCTTAAACTCCTGACCTCAGGTGATCCACCCGCCTTGGCCCCCGAAAGTGCTGGGATTACAAGGTGTGAGCCACTGCACCTGTCCTCAGAAAAGCCATCTATTAGGCCTGGAAACAAGCCTCCTCCACTCCCAGCTCCTCTGGTGCGTCACGTTTTAATCTCTCTGGCACTGCCTGTTCTATTTTGGCTTCTTCCCAGGCTCACACCAGCTGTTCCCTCTGCCTGCAGCCTCTTTCCTCACTGGGCCTTTCCTCAACTGTCACTTCCTCACCAGGCCACCAATGCTTTTTCCCCACTTTGATCTTTCTCCTTAGCCTTTGCTACCACCTGCTTATCTTTGTTGTTGATCATACCCAACCTTCACCAAGACTATAAACTCCAGGAGGGCAGGATTTCTGTTGTTCTGTTCACTGCTATCTGCAATGTCTCGTGCGAGTCATTCAATGCTTACAGATGGAAATGAGGAGGAATTGCAGGCAGCAGAATTTGTACGTGAGAAATGTTTTTGGAGCACTCGACCCCACCAACCTGGTTTAGTGGAAGTTACATTCTGTTGGAGAGTTAGTAACTTAATAACTAAATAACCAGCTAGATGACTTAATTTGCATGACTACAACGGCGGCTGGAGGAGCGGGGGCGGGAATCTCTCCTTTAGCCTAATTCTGAAGCCCAACTCTTGAACTTGGTCTAATTCTTGCTTCATTTTCTCTGGGAAAGTTTCCTCTCAAAAAACGAACAAGAAAGGGAGGTTGCCTAAGCATTTACGGAGGCCACGTACTTGGTGTTGCTACATCGTAGAATACAGCTGCTGTTCTCGACTGTGCAGAGATGAGACCTGGACTGAAGATCAGGCCACCTCTCCCCAACTTCCGTCTCCTTCAGCCTGGATGTCACGAACACACACCCCTTCCTCTCCAGCGCCACTCCCATCCCCTTCTGGGTTCTTACCCGAAGTTCTGCTGAAACTCAGGGGTCTCAGTTAAGTCCATATGCATCTCTTTAATCTGCTTTTAATCTTTCTAGAGAGGGCTCTGCTCATGTTTTTCCTGTGCTTGAAAATGTGAGATGATTCCCACCAAATATAGCTGCTGCAGTTCTTCAGGTCTTCTCTGACCTGGTGCTCGTCTAGTTTATAAGGTTTTCTTCCACTCCTCCCCTCAGGGATCCTGCAAGGCTCAGCAAGTTACACTTCTTCTGTTCCCTCAAGCTGTGAGGCTGCATATTGCTTCCTGGAGCCATCTCCTTGTCCCTCACTTGTCTGTACAAATCCTACACATCTCTTCTCAAGAACACCCAGCTCAAGCGTCACCTCTGCCATGCTGCCTTCCCTCACTCCTCCAGCCAGGTCTCTCTCTTCTTCAAATTTCCAAAGTATACTTTTTGGTGTTTCTCTCATGGCAATCAGTTATTTCTATCAGTTGTACTTCTGCAATTCTTATTTCTGCTTACTTCCATAAGCTCCTTAAGGGCAGAGACTTCATTCAAACAGCCTTGGGCCTGGGGACCCCTTGGTACAAAAAACAGATATGATCACTGTCCTAGCGGAACTTAATGTAATGGGGTTTAGTCCAACTGTTTTTAAATAGTCAGTTACCACAGTAACAGAAGCGCAGGATGTTATGCGAACAAAACATAAAGTCCCAACATAGCGGGGAAGGCTCTGGGAAAGCTTCCTTAAGAAGAGATACTTAAGGCCAGGTGTGGTAGCTCAGGCCTGTAATCCCAGCACTTTGGGAGGTTGAGGCAGCCAGATCACTTGAGGTCAGGAGTTTGGGACTGGCCTGGCCAACATGGCGAAACCCCATCTCTACCAAAAATATACAAAATTAGCCGGGCGTGGAGGCGAGCACCTGTAATCCCAGCTACTTGGGAGGCTGAGGCAGGGGAATCACTTGAACCCAGGAGATGAAATCTGCAGTGAGCTGACATTGTGCCACTGCACTCCAGCCTGGGTGACAGAGCAAGACTCCGTCCCCGCCGCCAAAAAAAGAGATACTTAAGGTTGAACTTGATGGATCAGGAAACCAGGTGAAGGGGAGAAAAACGGCAGATGCCAGTGTTCTAAAGAACAGGTTGGGCCGGGCGCGGTGGCTCACGCCTGTAATCCCAGCACTTTGGGAGGCCGAGGCGGGTGGATCACGAGGTCAAGAGATCGAGACCATCCTGGTCAACATGGTGAAACCCCGTCTCTACTAAAAATACAAAAAATTAGCTGGGCATGGTGGCACGTGCCTGTAGTCCCAGCTACTCAGGAGGCTGAGGCAGGAGAATTGCCTGAACCCAGGAGGCGGAGGTTGCGGTGAGCCGAGATCGCGCCATTGCACTCCAGCCTGGGTAACAAGAGCAAAACTCCGTCTCAAAAAAAAAAAAAAAAAAAAAAAAAAAAAAAAAAAAAGAACAGGTTGGGGAAATGCTAGCCAGGCTGATAGTAGTTGTTCTGAGGATTAAAGTTAGTATTAATTCATAACTCATACAGCCTTCTATTTCATTTAAAAGTGAGGGCTGGATACGGTGGCTCAAGCCTGTAATCCCAGCACTTTGGGAGGCCGAGGCAGGTGGATCACCTGTCAGGAGTTTGAGACCAGCCTGACCAACACGGAGAAACCCTGTCTCTACTAAAAATGCAAAATTAGCTGGGCGTGGTGGCACATGCCTGTAATCCCAGCTATTTGGGAGGCTGAGGCAGGAGAATCGCTTGAACCTGGGAGATGGAGGTTGTGATGAGCCAAGACTGCACCATCGCATTCCAGCCTCGGCAACAAGAGCAAAACTCAAAAAAAAAAAAAGTAAGATGCTGAGACATTTGCTGAAGTGAGGGTTGACGCTACTTATCAGGTGACATGATGAAAATAATTCTAGGTATTCTTTCCTAAAGTTCCCGGACAAGTACCGCTAAGCACTGTCATAAATTGAGCTTATGACCAATTCTTGGCAACATTTAATCATTCATTCGACAGTTTTTGAGTTCTCTGTACCAGGTACTACAGAGGACACACAAATAAAAGGCATACTCCCTGACCTCTTAGTCAGGCGAGGGAGACAGAGGCGAGTGCAATGCCAGTGTCTTGTAATAACAGACAAGGCTTCTGTAGTGGTCACAATACACGAGGCATGGTTCTAAGCATTTTACATGTAACTCACTCGATTCTCACAACTACCCTGAGGTCGATTTTACAAGGCTGTGTGGCTAAGTGGTTTGGTAAAGCCAAACAAAATCTACAGGAGTGAGTCAACCTCAAACCGTGGGTAGGGCAGAAGGGGAAAGTGAGGATTGAGGGGCGGGTCCGGGGGAGCCGGGGGGCAGGAGGCTTTATGCAGGGCAGTGGCCTGATTAGAAAGATAACTCCAGTAGCAATGCCAAGAATGGACTGGAAGGAAGCCCAGCTGAAGGGAGGGAATGGCAGCAGAGGCTGGTGCTGTTATTAGGCCAGAAACCACAAAGGCTCGAATTAAGCTAGTAGCAGCAGGAATGAAGAAAATAATGGAAAATGTTATCAACAGGGGTGGGAAGGATAACCCTGTGGAGGTATTAAATAGGTAAGAGCACATGAGAAAAAACCGACCAGTGCACATCTTTAGAAAATGGTCACGAGCAGTTCTTTTCACACCGTAAAAGTTACAATGGCTCTCCTGTAAGATAATTTAGACACAAACCACCTGCAGAATTCGTATTTCACTCTAGCATTACCTTCCCTCAAAGGTTTCACAAAGTGCCAGTGCACAAAAGAACCCCAATTCCTGTTCTAGGAACTGTGCTGGGAGAGAGCAGAGTCCAGAGACTCCACCAAGTCAATACCTCTGAGACTCCAGCCCTGTTCCCAGCCTGATTTCTCAGTGGCTCTCTCCCTGTAATGGGCGAGAAGGGCACCGTCTATGTGGCTCACACATCTGTTACAACTTTTCCTGTTTATCTTACTGGCTTTCTGAAGATCAAATAGCTAAAAGTGCTAGCATTTTATGAACCATAAAACAAACTGAAAAGGATTGTTTACTAATTTTTGGAGTCATTTGCATTCAACAAAGAATGCAACAAAGAATGTTCCTGGACAAAAGTTATCATGTATACAGGTCCTACTATATGTACTGTTGTTGACACGTCAAAGAGAGCATTTCTGTCTAAGCCCCCAATTTAAAATAGGCTACAGAACATTTATTTGGTGTAGTATTTTCTTGTTACGTCCTAAGGCAACTTTCTCAACAGAGGGTCTCTAGACGTCAACAATCATCAAAGGCAAGTCATTTGAGCTGGCCCTTTACTAGGGGTGTGTGTGTGGTACTGAGCCTAACTTTCAAGGTCTCTGATAAACGAGACACTCGCTAAATGACTTCCAGCCAAAGGCAGCCAGAAATGTTAAGTCATGGAAAAAATTAGGCAGGTGTGGAAGAAAGGGCGTGGGATAATGTGAGAAAGCCTTGCAAAACGATGCTAATGCCAGCTCCTCTCTCTTATCCACAAAATATACATAAACATTTTAATTTTTCAGAAAAATTCAAGTAAATGAATTGGAATTTAAGAAAACAACAAAATAGCTTTCCGTTTAAGGGTGTTCAAACCCTAGTTATAAATCTATTTGTTCAAGAGGACTGACTTTCTAGATTGAACATGCCTTGTCTTAGTTTTTCTATCTGTATAGAAGTTTACTCCCCCAAAAAGAAATACATTAAATTGTGGGATTTGATGTTGTTACCAAGTTCTCCCCCTTTAAACCTTTGGTATGTTTGCAGATTTTGTTAACTTTCTGTTTAGTTCTTAGAATCAAAATTCCTGTTCAAAAAAGAAAAAGCCCCAGCTACTAATTTCTGCTCTATCAGTTGATAACACATCTTTGGTCATTACCTTTACTATCATTCTCTGAAAGGAATCTTTCTGGTACATAATTTATATGTAAGTATGCAAAGCAAACTGACAGGTTCTCACTCTGTTACCCAGGCTGGAGTGCAGTGGTGCAATCTCAGCTCACTGCAGTCTTGATCTTCCAGGTTCAAGCAATTCTCCCGCTTCAGCCTCCCGAGTAGCTGGGACTACAGGTGCGAGCCACTAAGCCCAGTGTTTTTTTTTTTGTTTTGTTTTTTTGGTACAGATGATGTCTTCCTATGTTGTCCAGACCGGTCTTGAACTCCTGGGCTCAAGTGATCCTCCTCCTTCAGTCTTCCAAAGTGCTGGGATTACAGGTGTGAGCCACCATGGCTGGCAAGGATCTATCTGTTTCCAGTTCTACATTCTGCACTTATATGCTTCATCTGTGGCCAAGGCTACTAAAGAACCCAACATTTTCTGACCTTGAATGATTTGGTAAATTGTTAAAAATGCTCAACACATTGGAATGAAAGAGCATCCTTCTTAAAATTTACCCTCTTCCTCTCTGAACTTAATTCTAAAATGATCCAGGTAGCTTGGGGTCAATAAAATAATTTTCTTTGCCTGTTACTGTCATTCTAAAGACCAGTATTGTCAAAATCCACATCAATGAATCTAAAGTTAGAAAACTTTTCCTTCCTTAGGATCTCATAGATTCATCACCTATGTAATGAGCTGTTTTCCCCTACTAGGTACCTACTTTTTACTCCCTGGTGGTAAGATATCGTTGAAATGGCACCAATTGGTCTCTAGTCAATAAAATATGACTTGGGAAAGAATCAGAGCAACTTTGAAAGATGCAACCCACCCACGAGTACCTAGCTTTATACAAGAACCTGATTCAACAGCTCTAGGATTGGATGAGTTCCTCTAACCAGCTGCCTTTATACTCTCCTTCCAAGGTATAGTATGGTGTTTGTGAGATCTTTGCACTTACGCTTCTGCCTTTTCTCACTCACATGACCTCAGCCAACACCACCATCCAGCAAACAACAAATAACAAGAGCAGGAAGTTTTATTCCATAAAGCGTAAGATATTTTAATGAGAAAACAAAACCAAAACCAAACCTTAGTCTCATGTTTCTATCTAAAGACACTCAAAACTAGTTTTCCCTTACCCATCCCTTTACTAACTGCAACTTTGTGACCATGTAATAAAGGCCAGTTTAAAGATTTTTTTTTAAAAAAAGTTTAAACCTTTTTTAAAAAGATTAAACAATCAGGCTAGCAAAAAGGTACTCAATACATATTTTCCTTATATCAAACAAGCTAATATTTCAGTACAATATAACTATACAGAATATATACAATACACTTATGTTCACAAAGCAAACACTATAGGCTCAGAACAGATTTGAAAAAACATGATATTCACATTGATTACAATAACTCTAAAAATGATTGTAACGTTGAAACGGCACTTAGTTTACAAAAAGTCACAAAAATATATATATATATATGTAGTCACCAAGAACTATGGTTCCTGTAAAATACTAATAGCCAGATACTAGTATATAAAATGTGAAGTTCTGACATTGTATACATTTTTTGGAAATAAAACAAAATCCAAAACCATTTTTGTTATTGTCAAAAGTCAAACATGCCAAGTAACTTAGCTATGGCCAGTGTCACCAAGTAAAGCCATACTTGAATGAGATGACGACTGGATACAAAGCTGGTGAACTGGGGACTGGCATAGTTAAGAGCTGTACTAGTTCTAGGAAAGGAGTAGAAGACATAAAAACACCCATCTATGTAATTTAATTCACATTTTTCCCCCTGCATCACCTTCCCTTGAGAGTTTCACAAAATGCCAGTACCCAGAAAGAATCATAATGCTATAACTGGCTGGGTAAAAAAGTCCCTCCCACCCCGACTTCCTTGCTGCCGGGCTATAGGCAAATATTAAAGCATGCATCAGCTACACAAAGCGATCAGTCGCCCATCTGGAAGACCATGGTGTACAGTTTCCGCCTAGGCTGGTTGCACTAGGAAGTACTCCAGTTTTTAAATGGAGCCAGATTTACGTTAGCCCTATAAAATATTCAGCTACTGTAGCAGCAAATATGAAATTACAGAACAAAAACAAAATTTTTTAAAAAATTCACTTGTTACATCAAAAATTTTTTCCTCCAAATCTGTCTCCTTTAACTAAACAACAGTTTCTTCTGTCACTTATTTCTGGTCTATCACCTCAATCTGACTTTTTCATTATGCCTCTCTGGAAAAAAAGACATTTCTAAATCCTGGAGAAGATTAAATTTACTCTTAAAAATGGAAATACAGACATTTTAAAGTTAAAAAAAAAGTCTGTTCTAAAAGTTCTTTCACAAATATATATATTTAAATATTAAAATAGGCTACCTAGGATTTTTATAAAATGGCTTTTGAAAAGATAGTAGAGGCACAAATACGCCATATACTATCCTCCAAGTTGGACGTAAGGTGCCACAAGGGTGCCCTATAAAGAGGCAGGCAATCTCTATCTGATGCAACAGGAGGCACCAGTAATAACAGAAACATTAAATATATTATTGGGAACTTGAACCAAAACCAAATTTTACTCTATTAGGGACTGTTGCTTTTTTAAAAAATACCTTGAGAGATATAAGCATTAGAAGTCATCACTTTGTACAAGGAAGAAAATGAATAAAGTTTATGACCTTACTCCTTCCAAATACCTGATGTCATTCATTTCAGGTACCTGAAAGATGAAAAACAGTGCAACTTTCAAAAGTTTAATGGACTACTCTCAGTATGAGAGACTTTACATAGCATCTGTCAACTTGAAAATTAAATTGGTAACTGAAATAAAAAATCTCCTAGAGAACACACATAACCTAATCCTAGAAAAGGCTCTCTTTAGAAAGCAGGTGTTTCTAAGAATTGCATGAAAGGCTTCCCAACTTGAACACAGCTTCCACTAATACCAAGGGAAACAATGTGTTTTAAGAGGAGACAACAGGGCTCCCTTAAAGCAGGAAGATTTATCCTTCCTCAGCAGGTGATGTACTTTGGTAACCTCAACATTCATTTGGGGGATGATTTTTCATCTGTTTGACTGAATAATGAAATCTAAATACGGCTAGATTGGCATGTGGGTAAACAAAGGCAATTTAATAAAAGTCATGACACTGGAGCTCCTCAAACCCCTAGGCAGCAATTTTATCAGTGTATCATCACAATTGTGCCTGGGACTTTAAGATTAATTAGCAAAATTCGTCAATTTAAAAGAGAAAGGAAATAATACAAGAATTTGATTTTATAAACCAGGTACTTCAAACAAAAACTAAAAATTTTAAAGTTAAACAAATTTTTAAAAGTTTTTGTTTTTAATCCATAGTCTTTACTCTTAAGTTCTTTGTAAACTATCATGCACATAGAAACCTTGGTATTAGTTGGAATAGGCCTAGGTCTTATACAGTGGGGGTTTACTTAACTAAAAGTAGCACAAACACTTTAAAAGCAATCTCAATTTTTTGGATACTGCCAAACCGAGATACCAATAACATCATCTGAAATCTCTGCAGAGACTATTTATAAAAACGTGGAACAGTTTTTTTCTGTCATAAAAATATAATCATGATAGAATGGAAATATCTAACTGTATCAGTTTAGTAAAAAGTTTTTTAAGAAGTATAACTACTGATGGTACTAGTGCAAGTCTTTAAACCATAACTGACATAGGCTTAATCCCCCCATAAATATTACAACATCTCAACTTATCCATAGTCTAAAATGAAACATCCAGAGAGCGACTGTTCCTTAGTTGAGCCTGGGGATTGGATCAATTCCACTTTGTTGTTTAATCTGAACCATTATTGCTTTTGGCTAATTCATCTTGCTGAGGACTTTCCAAATAAAAATACTCTATATTCTGTCAAGCAAAAATTACACTGCAAGATAAAAATGGGTATAGACAAAATAAGGAACAACTGAATTTAAATGTTCATGATTTGAGTTTAAAGCCTGTGGGAGTATGCTTAGTTATAATATTCCTCATAGACATGTTTGCCACAATAGAGCTTCTTTGTTATCCCAATTTTGTTCTGCTGCTTCAGAAAAGAAAATTTAGCTTTTATACATTTGTATCTCAATAACTTTCAAAATCTAAATATATTACAAATAAAGCATCTTACATTAATAACTTACAGTGAAAACTACATTTATTTATTACCTTTTGGCAACTTTGGGTCTGTTTCTTCTAACTGTAAACTTCACACTAGCTTTTTTCCCCCAGTTAATGTTAATATTAATATTGAGAAAATTTTAAATTCTCGTTCACTTGGATGTATATTTCAGAAATACAACTTCATACTTTGCAGATGAGTGAAACACAGTAAAAAGTTTCTAATTCTTTTGTTCATCAATTCCACAAATCTCAAACTTCAGCTGAAATATTAAAATTTTAGGATTATTCATTCATCAAGTAATAAGAACAATTCTCTGTTATAGAATTGCCACTGTATTATATAGTAATGTATTTTTCAAGGACTATTAAAGCTAAAAGGGACTAAAAACATAATCTGAGAATCTTCAAGCCAAAAGCTGCTAACATAGATAACTGGCCTCTATTTAGGTGAAGAGAATAAAAGAAGAAATAAAAGACTGAAAGATTTAATACAGCTTCCAAAGGCTCCCAAGGGAACCATTTATAAACTGGGAGAGTCTCCTGAACCAGCCTACTGGTTAAGTTACTAATAATTATGGACATTAGATGTGTTAACTAGTCTATTTCATTTGGTAAAGTATTTTAACAAAATGAAAGGTTTTTTGCTAGTTTTTAAGACTAAAGGGCATGTGTCATAACAGGGGACCTAATTATTGTAAGCCAGAATGGTTGTTGAAATGTCAAAATGTAAGACTGAATGAGGCTATTTAAACATTTTAGTATATTTTGTCTTACTGAAATTGAGAACTTAAAAAAAAAAAACTGGCAATGTAATTAAATGCGTAACTCATTACTTGAAATAAAAAGATTACCTGAAATTCAAATTAAGAAAAATCTATTTAAATATATTTGTGGGTGATAATCTCCATCTGTATCCATTTATATAAAACTTAAAATGCCAAAAAAAAATAAAGACCAATATTAATCCCTTTGTTTCTGAATTAGATGAAATCACTGACATGCTAGATGCTACCACTATTAGAATATACCCTTTAAAAATGAAGAGAACAACTGCAGGAGCTTTAACATCTATTATCATAGGTGAACGTCTTTATTTACTTCTAAAGTACATCACACCTATTTGGTAGTTAAAAAAGTGAAAATAAAAGCTTCTCTTGTATAAAATGCTTGGTTTTAAAAAGGCAATTTATTCTGCATTCTGAAATTTAAGCCCTTTAGATACCACAAAGTTACCTTCCTGGCCTTAAGAAAGATAGCTATGTTTAAGTACTCTAAACTGGAATATTTATGTTTAGTTACACTTGTAATTTCTAGTGAATGGGATAATATAGCTGGATATCTCTTCGTAATATTTTCAATATGTCCTGGTAAAAGTTATGCATCCAGGCATCCCTCTCTAAGATGAATTTGAAATAAATCTAAATACCACTATATATACAATTATCCCTTGCAAATTTGTTTCCTAAAACAGATCCAGTATCCTTAAAGTACATATATCAAGAAAAATGTAGACTCTCACTGAAATAGAAAAAGGCCTTTGTATCATTTTATGTTAAGTACTGGTTAGTTACTGGTATTGGTAAGATCTGGGCAGCAGACAACTAACCAGATACGCATTTTCACAGTATTTTTTGATTTCCCATAAAACCTGGCAATTTATAATTACCAATGAAAATCTAAAATTTCTACTTGGGAAAGAATACCCAGTGATGGGTAATCCTTCATTCTGAGAACACAGAATATCTTACAACTACCAAAATTGTGCTTGGCTCTTTTAATGTAAAGTTTTCAAGCAATAAATCTGCAAACAATTCTTATACATTTATCTTCTTTATTCTTATTTCTTTCCTTTTTTCCCCCGCTCTTTCCTCTTGCTCTTTCAAAAATAAAAAACCTCTTGGAACTAAGAGTAACAATAATTCCTGATTATAATTTTACCTATTCTTGTCAATATAGATTTTTAAATTAATTTTGAGATTTATCTATTGGTAGGCACGACAGTTTTCAAAGACCACAATATGACATTAAAATAAAAATTCCTGACCTTTCCAGTTGAGAAACAGCAGTACTATATGAAGTATTACAGTCTGCTGCAGAAAGTAATTCAACCCATCAGTAAAGAAGCATAAATGGTGGAAGCCTATCATAACCTGTGTATTCTGATTCTCCTGAAGGTAACACACCTATGTTTGAGAGCAAATGAGTAAAAACAAGTTCATGAGTGAAGTAAAGAGCTGAAAACAAGTTGAGGACTGCAGAATATGGGCAGAGACAATCTTAACCTAAAACAATTCTAAAAAAATGTAATGTCCTTTTCCTTTTTTTGGGGGGAAAAATTACAGAATTAGCCAATTTTTAAAACTGAAACAAATCAGTTTAATTAAAAATATATACATTTAGCATGGTCTAGCACCTGAACAAAATCCAGATCTTGTATTGACTAAAGAACTGTATTTTCTGTCTCTTTTCTAATCAAATCAGGTGGTCTCATAATTATTAAACTTTGGGTATCTACACAGAAACTTATTCAAATGTTCACTGTTCACGGACTTACAAATATTTAGGATAAATATTAGAGATGCTTTAATGGCACCAGATAAAAAGTATACCAAGTCTAGAGAATCATAAAAATTTCAACTACACACCAAAAAATTTCATATTTTTAGCAGCAGAAATGGTAATATTCATTGCTTTAAGGTTTTCAGTTTCTAATTAGTATTAACAATTTTTTTCTCCCAAACAGATTTATGAGTCATAGATGAAAATCTTACAGCCTATTCTCATCTTTTACATTGTTGCCTACATTGTGTAAAAGCTATACTAATTGCTTTTAATAACTTTGCAATGTCTAAAAATATGTAAGGACAATGTATTGCTGTCATATGGGATTTAGCAAACAATCTAGTTGGGTAAAGAATGTAGCCTTGGCCAGCTGCAGTGATCCTAGCAGTCTGGGAGGCCAAGGGAGGAGGCGCAGTGTGGGAGGCCAAGGGAGGAGGCTCACTTGGCCTAGGAATTCAAGACCAGCATGGGCAGCATAGTGAGATCTCATCTCTATAAAAAATAAAAATAAAATTAGCCAGGTGTGATGGAGCATGCCTATAATCCTAGCTACTCAAGGGGCTGAGGCAGGAGAATTGCCTGAGCCCAGGAGTTTGAATCTGCAGTGAGCTATGACTGAGCCACCACACTTCCGGCTTGGGCGACAGAGTGAGATGCCACCCTCTTTAAAAAAACAAAAAACAAAAAACAAAAAAAAGCCGGGCGCGATGGCTCACGCCTGTAATCCCAGCACTTTGGGAGGCCGAGGCGGGTGGATCACGAGGTCAAGAGATCGAGACCATCCTGGTCAACATGGTGAAACCCCGTCTCTACTAAAAATACAAAAAATTAGCTGGGCATGGTGGTGCGTGCCTGTAATCCCAGCTACTCAGGAGGCTGAGGCAGGAGAACTGCCTGAACCCAGGAGGCGGAGGTTGCGGTGAGTCGAGATTGCGCCATTGCACTCCAGCCTGGGTAACAAGAGCAAAACTCCATCTCAAAAAAAAAAAAAAAAAAAAAGCCAAAAAAGAATGTAGCCTCAATAGAGAATTCTTTATTACATCCAAAAGAGCACAACGAAAACATCCCCAACAATACATAAACCTGTATGTAAAATATAGAATATCTCTAATATTTTAATTTATATGGTAGCAGGCCAATATATGCAAGAGAAGAGAACATATTGATGGGGCAAGAGGAAAAATGATTAACTGATTTGGGTAATGACTTAAATTAGTCAGGCATTAACATTCAGAGACCAGGTAAACAGCAATTTTAGTCAGAAAAGCAATATGAGAAGTTCCTATGAAGCTGGGATTTACATACTTCACTCTCCATTCCTGGTCATTTCATCCACAGCTTGACTATTGTCAATCATAGTTCTTTGCCTTTGGAGTGGTACTATAAAGGTATAGAGAATGTCCACTGCAGTACCAAAATTTCACCAGGAAAAAACATAATGGAAATGACAAGGCTTTAAAAAAAAAGTATGCTGAGTTTCGTAAGTATTTACCCTAATAATTTTTAAGAAAGCTTACCATAAATACTTCCAGAAACAACAGGCTTTACAAAATATTATACAACATCCTGTGTACAGCAGTAAGTATCTATTCTGGCCATTTGTCAAACTGTTTAGTAACTAGTTTCTTGTGTACTTTTTCATCTCAAGAAGGTCAATAATCATCTGATTTCCTCTCTAGCTAATGATCTGTTGTTAGCCTACTTTTAACAATGGAAGAAGAAACTGGTGTACGTATGTTTTAAGTCAACCAGTTCTCCTTAAGTCTCGTAGTTTCTGTTTCAACATCATGTTATTGTGTACTTACAGAAGCAATCTCTCATTTATGAAAAATAAAATTAGTTTCAGGGCTCAGAAAGTAAAAGGGAAATACTTTCCCAATCTCCCCCTCCCCTGCTGCCCAGCTTTTTTTGTTTAAAAAATTAAATTTAATTTAAATATACAAGACCAAGCACAGGCACTTTCCAAAAAACAAAAATGAAGCCAAATCACAAATTACTCAATAGTTATAGAAGACAGCTCTGACTTTGGGGGGTCATCTCTGGTTGCCTCGGCACAAGCACTGGTCTTTGGCTGCTCGGGCACTTCTTCCTCTTTTTCTGCCAGCCCACCAAGAGACCCCAAGGGAAAAGTGCTTTCACAATTCTGGGTCGAGGAGACCTGTGAAATTACAGGCATTTGAACAGAGGAGTTGCTTTCAAAACCGTGTTCTCCAAGATCATATTGAACAAGGGTCTCTTCTTGTTCCTGGTTTAAGTAGTCCGGCACTAGGAAATCACTAGATAAGAGGCAAAGGATGAAATACAGAATTAATTTTCAAACCAGTAATGGATAAGCAACAATAAAAAGCTCTGATTTATACAACAAAATTGGGACTTTTCATTTCACTAATTGTTCAGTGAAGATTAAAACTTAGGAACTTTCAACTTACAAACTTTCCTAAATATGAACCAAAACATCCAGTAAAACCAAAATGTATCAATCTTCCCTACCACCAATACATCAGATTATCACTTTTATTATAACTCTGGACACCCTTAACACCTTTCTTGTTCTATGTAGAGGAGTTTCCACATACAAAACAAATGTAGGATGCTCACTTAAACAAAGATCATCTGAGTAACTTTAATGCTTAACTTTTCTTGATTATATACTGAGTAATAGATATATAAACCTAGCTTTATATTACTAAACTTGACATTAGTTAAGAAATTAAGTCCTTATGCATAAGTGACCTGATACATAATCTACTATATAAAGTTGTGAAATGTAGAAAATAATGTATGTGTATCTTGCTATTACATTTGGTTTATGAAAATAAATTATCTTTGAATCAGAATTTGGAAATGAATGCCTTGAGATTGGTTATGTGTTAACCCTCAGAAAGTATTTAATTATTGATACCCACAGGAAACATGGACAGTAAAATATACTAAAACAGTGGCTATTTTCCTTAAGTAATGAGATCAGAAAAGATTTTAAATTTCTTCCTTATACTTTTCTGTATTTCCTAAATTTTCTACTTATAAGCATTTTTTGGTAGTTGAAACCAAGCATGTAAAATAACTCTTATCTTAGAGGCTTTATTTAAATCTTATTACTGAACTAAAAATTTCATTATATCAAAATTGTCAATAATGTATGTAATCAGACTTGGTAAGTTTATTTTATAATTTTTATTGTTCAGTATTAATAAAAAATTAAAATCTGTTCATCTGCAAAGCAATTTAGAATGCCCTATGTTATATTTTCTAAGAAGTCTTCAGGTGTTAGAGAAGAGTGGAGAATACAGGGCTCTGTACAGGGAAGATAAAGATAACAGGAGTAGTTAACAGGAACACTATTTTAGTCCCAAGCAAACTATGTTTAATATGATTATGTATAACCTAAGGTTTAGTGAGATGGCAACCACACATTCAGAATTAGAGATGACTGCATTAAATAAAATGAATGTCTGATTTGAGGGGAAAAACAAAATCTATGCAGGAATAATTTGGAATTTGTTTAAAAATAAGGTTTTTTGGATATCAAGTGGATGTTTTGTTCTGCAAAAAAATAAATAAATAGATAAAAATAATAAGGTTTTAAGTCAGGTGTGGTGGCCCACACTTGTAACCCCAGCAGGAGAACTGCTTGACCCAGGAGTGCATGATGATTGTGCCTGTGAATAGCCATTGCACTCCAGCCTGGGCAACAATGCAAGACCCCATCTATTCAATTAAAAAATTAAAAGGTTTTAAAAATAAAGGTATTAAAAATGTAAAGAATTGGCCTGGGCATGGTGGCTCACACCTATTATCCCAGCACTTTGAGAGGCCAGGGTTGGTGGACCACTTGAGGTCAGGAGTTCAAGACCAGACTGGCCAACATGGTGAAACCACATCTTGACTAAAAATACAAAAATTAGCTACGTTTGGTGGTGGGTGCCTGTAATTCAAGCTACTCAGGAGGCTGAGGCTGTTGTAAGACGAAATCGTGCCACTGTATTCCAGCCTGGGGGACAGAGTGAGACTCTGTCTCAATAAAAAAAAGGTAAAGATTCGTAAAAATTTCATTTTATGAGAAACTAAGGATCCCTACAGAAGTATAATTCTTATAAATGATTTAAAACAACAGTTTTATATCTAGAGGAGAACTTAGAAACCATAGTTTAAAGCTTAAATTTTCTCTAAATTTCAAGCTTTTTCACCTGTAAAGTGACATGTTTAATCAACAGCAGTTAGTGGCAGAACTAGAACTAGAACCTGATTTCCTTGGATGCGCTATATATCAGAAAGGTAATTCTATTATAAAAGAATAGAACCCTAAACTGAATGAAAACAGGAATGACTTTATGAAATCTAAATTATCACACCCATTATAGTTACTGTTGAAACTTTTCTTACTGGTCAATGGATATTCCTTTATATAGAATTTTTTTAAATAGAGAGAAGTGGTCAAGAATTTTACTAACATCCAGAGTCTGAAGTAATCCAGTATCACTAAGTATCATCTGACATGGTAAAATTTCCAATAAGATCTATTTAAGGTCCATTACAGAATTACTTAAACCTTGTATTATTTAAAAAATATCTCAAGAGGACAAGTAGTCTATTTCTACAGGAAAATATTTTTAATACCAACTGTAAAATATTTATAATTTTACATACTTAGAAGACTCAGCAAAATTTTATCAGATCAGGAGTTTAGAGTATGAATAGTGGGGATTTGTAACGAATGTGACTGACTAGCTGGCAACCTGATGCAAAAACACAGCAGGCTACCCTAAAAGCAGGAAAAGAGAGTTTAGAAAGCAGTTTTCCTGGTTGGGTTTTCGTTGTGCACCTCACCTGCTCTGGAAGTAGTTTGCTAGCTCTGATGCTTCATGGTTCAGACTCCTCAGGTGCACGATTAAATTTCCAGAGTTGGTGAACATGGCGCCACATGTTTTGCACTCGTAAATCCGAGGCTTGCGGATAATATGCCGGGAAACCCTCATGTGGTGCTTATATTCCCCGAAGGAAGTGAAAGTGGCACTACATATCTGGCACCGGAAACAGCGTTTACCTTCATGCTTTAGGCGATGCATCTTTAGCGAGTAAGCCCT
Organism: Aotus nancymaae; assembly: GCF_030222135.1. Taxonomy (NCBI): domain Eukaryota; kingdom Metazoa; phylum Chordata; class Mammalia; order Primates; family Aotidae; genus Aotus; species Aotus nancymaae. The sequence goes on from NW_026988423.1 coordinate 34,652,483, forward strand.
GGTGAACTTTTTCCCACAGCGGTCACACTGAAATGGTTTAATTCCTATAAAGAAAACCAAAATATAATCTAAAAACAAAAAATAAACTGAAAAGTCATAAACCTTACAAATCTGTGAATATTTCTGTAGCAATACATCATTTGAAAAGACAAAAATTACCAGCAAAAACATATTCTAATTTGAAAATGTGCAGAATTTGAAAAGTGCTTAAAAATGAAAAGAAAAAAAGGCAGCAGGGGAGGCAAACTAGGTAATGTCTACTGAAGATGATTTTTGAATATTTTTCTAAATCATCTATTTTACTAACTTCAAAACACAATTTAACTACAGTATGTAGACAGAACCCAAATCTCCATGTAACAGCATGTATTATTTCATTTCATTAGAAAGGTTTGTATTGAAAAGATGTGAAAATCATCACTACCTACTCTCTGTTCCCTATCTCATAGAGAAATAAGAAGAAGAAAGAACACTTCTAATATCTCTGAATGTAAGGAGCAAGACAGAACCATCATTTGATATAATGCTTTTTTTGGGGTAATCTGATGTAATATTGCTAGAAATAAGTAAGTTATAAAGTATATTAATAGTCTTCTTAAATTCATTATCACAGTTTTTTGGGGAAAAAATTTTAAAATCTTTCAAAACACAATCTGTTGATTGAACAAAGTCACAGAGAATTGGTGCTAGGCCAGGGACTATAAGACCTATCTACAGAAGAGGGAAATGAGATATTAACTCACACAGCTGAAAACAGCAGCAAAGACCTCTTACTCATCAGAGGTCACTGTTTTACCCACAAGAATCCTGTTGCCTTTATGTGATTATTGAACTAAAGTTTCAAAACCCTTCTATTCATCTATCCAAAATCTCTCTTATGTTTTAAAAATATACAAACTACAAAGCTGACTCATCAGGGAACACGGAGATTTGAGACTGTAGAATTGAAAGTAAATTAGCAAGAAAATATATTTTAAACACACCTTTTATTTGGGAATAATTTCAAACTTACAGAGACGTTATAAGAGAAACAGCACAAAGAACACCCACATTGACCCTTTTAACCTTATTTGGTTTACCATCTGTGTTTGCACTTGTTTATCTCACCTCTATGTGCACACCTAATATGTCTTTTTATTTACATATTACTCACTCCATATCACCTTAGGTTCTTTTCATCAGAATACTTAACACCTATGGCAAACAACTTTCTGACACTGCACCATTTCAGCAATAAACCTTAGCTATTCTGTTTTCATTTGATTTCTCAAGAGTTTTTTTTTTCTTTTTTAAACTCAGAAGCACCTGTTTTCTATTTTAACTGGGACTCCAAAATAAAATGTTTTAGAGTGTTTACTTATGCAACAACAGGGAAGGTGACATTACCTGAGTGGATGAGCATGTGCTGCTTTAGGTTCTGAATACGGGTGAATCGCACCCCGCAGGTTGGACACTGAAAAGGTCTGTCTGGACCATTTGGACTTGGTCGTTCTGTACTGCTGGTAGAAGGAGCAATGTAGAGTTGGTAGGGATACTGAACATTTTCCAATCTAAAAAAAACAGACCAAAGAAGGCAACCAGGCTCTGATTTTTAAACTGAATAAACACTGCTATAGGTCAATTTTAAATAAAAAAAGATAAAACACTTAAAAGACTTTTTGAAACAGTTTAACGGTTAGATTTCAAATTTTACTTTAACAATATGAAAAATAATGTTACAGTCCAGAATGCTTTTGTTTTTTTGAGACAGAGTCACGCTCTGTCACCCAGGATGGAGTGCAGCGGTGTGATCTTGGTGCAACCTCCGCCTCCCAGGTTCAAGTGATTCTCCTGCTTCAGTCTCCCTCACAGTTGGGATTACAGGCATGTGCCACCACACCCGGCTAATTTTTGTATTTTAGTAGAGACAAGGTTTCACCATACTGACCAGGCTGGTCTCAAACTCCTGACCTCAAGTGATCTGCCCACCTTGGCCTCCCAAAGTGCTGAGATTATGGGCCTGAGCCACCGCGCCCAGCCCAGAATGCGTTATCTTGGTTAAACATGGACACACAACCACAGAACATATCTACTATTTTACCTTAAATGTCCTTAATCTTAATAATCCTTTTCTTCTAACCACTTCTGAAATTTAGGCATTAATACAAGCCTGAATTAATAACTCTCTTCATTTAGCTCCACACTCCTCTAATCCATCCTTTCACTGCATCATAGTGTTCTGATCAAATCAGTCCATTGTCTAAAATTCTACAATGGCTGTTATCTTCAGAATAAAATCAAACCCTTTTGCAAGGTATAGAAGATTCCTCATGATGTGAACTTTTATGCCCTTCTAGCCTCATTTCTTGTCATACTCCCCAAACATACCCCATACCATACACCTACTCATTTTACGAAATGTAGCTAGGAAGTCACATACTCCTCCTGAAAGCCTTCTTTGATTGATCAGTGGTTTAGGTAGGCATCCTCCTATGCAGGGCAACAGAGCTCTGCAGATCACTTATGATGATCTGTTTGTCTACCTTCAATCCTTATCCTTCCTCCAAAATCAATTGAGTTCCTTAAGGGAAGGGGCTGCATATTTCATCTCTAAATTTCTACCATGCAGCACAGTATCTAACACATAACAAACAACCCGATTAATACTTGAAATTAAGGAGGCTAGGCACATTGCTGTTTATGCTTTCATTAATCCATTCAAATGATTCCAGTTCATAACCTCCCTACTAGGTTTAGCTATCCAAGAAAAATAAACCTAGTTTGAGTCCCTTGAATCCTTCAAGTTTTCAACAAATACCATTTTTAAGATCGTCTTGGACCTTCTCTGAGGAAGAATGTAATCATTCAGTAGAGTCTACATTCGGTGGGTGAGACACAGATAATAAATAATCAAGGAAATTATTAGAGCAGATAATTAAATTAGAAGGATTTAAGAGTGATTGGGTACTGCTTGAGACTGGTGGTCAGGAAAAGTCTCCTTGAGAACTGATACCAAGACAGTGATCTGAAGGTCAAGAATCTAGAGCCAACAATGTGAAAATTGGGAGAGAAAGCTTTTCTAGCAAAGGTCCTAAAGTGACAGAATGGCCCAAAGGCAGTACTCCAGGAACTATGAAAGAAGATCTATGAGGCTAGAATGTAGTGTAAGAGGGAGAATGGTCTGAAAGGAGTCTGGCAGAAGTCATATCATGTAGAGCTCTAAGGCATAGCAAGGACTATGGATTTTAGGTATGAAAAAAGAATGTTAAGAATCTATAGCTTAAAACAGTGACATAATCTGACTTAATTACAAAAGAAAAGATGATTTTGGTTGCTACATAGAAAATGGATTAGAATTGGGGAAAAATGAAATCAGAGGCTAATTTGAAGGCTATTGCAGTAGTCAAGGCAAAAGATAGTGGTGACTTAGACTAGGGTGGCTATAGTACAGACTGGAAAAGTAGACAGGGATATATTTTATAGGCAGAGTGGACAGGACTTGCTTAAGGATTAACTATGGGGGAGATGAAGAATGGTAAGGAAAAAGATTAATTCTCAGAGATTTTGCTTGAGAAATTAGGGGGATAATGATGAGGTGTACTGAAATGGGAGAAAAGCTGGAGAAGCAGGATTCAGACAGGGAGTTAGAAATCAAGAGTTCTGTCTTGGCCTTGTTCAATGTGAAATGCTCTTTATACATTTATGTGGAAATATCAAGCAGGGAGGAAGTTATGAGTACACAGATCAGACTCTGGCAGATGTTTTTCACAGCAGTCCATACAGTACACATTCTGACTCTGCACACCATACAGTCTGTACCACTCAACTCTGCCATCCACAAACAATATGTCAACAAATGAGCGTGGCTGTGTTCCAATAATACTTGGTTTACAAATAAAAGTGGTGGGCTGGAATTGGCCTGTGGTTCATAGTTTGCCGACACCTGATACAGATACGATTTAATGCAATGGGACTAGGTAGTTATGGAAATGCTGGAAAAAAAAAAGCCTTGTATAGGTGCTCTAATTTATAATGTGATGATGCTACTTCATTACTCTTCATATACTGAAGTGAGGTTGCAATAAACTTCTACAACTCTGAGATAAAATGCTTGAATTTGGAGTTGTAAACACAACCCTTACAAGGTAATGACATGCTATATTAGTACTGACCGATCATCATCATCCGGAGGAGCATTAGTGCTAGACGTGCTTTGAAGTGTAGGCAACCCCTCAGTAACGCCTTCATCTACTGAACCTGTAAGTAAGAGAAAGAGGACAACTGTAATCCTTTGGTGTAAATAAAGCCAAGATTGTAACTGAAAGCCATATTATATCTAAGTCACTGACACATATTATCTAGTGTTCATATCCTGAATTATTAATGCAAAATAGTAGTGTTCTATATTTTTAAATGTTTGTGATTAAGAGTCACATAGTAATATAACATTTAAATTCTTCTAGAAATAGTTCTGACAGATTTCAGAAAGCAGTGCAATTCAAAAGCGAATAAAAATCCACACAAAACTGAATTAACCATTTAAGGAAACACTGACAATTTTTATTTTTAAAAACTTATTTAAGACATACAACTTGTTGTACAACTTTTACACAGAATTTAATAAACACCTGGGTAACCTCCATGCATAAGTCACATGAAAACACTGCCAGCATCCTGGAAGTCCTCATTTATCCTTCCCTGATCATACACCCCTCTCTTCTCCAAAAGCTTTTTATGGTTATCATTTTCCTTCTCCCATCCCCTTACTTTTAAAAGTAATTTTATCTTGAATGCAAGTATCCATAAATTAGGGATTAGTTCTTGCTGGAACACAGCTTTGTCTGGACTAGGACTACTTCTGCACTACAGTGCCAGAGTTTAGTAGCTTTGGTTGTAACAGAGACCATGTGGCAGTTAAATCTAAAATAGTTACCATCTTGCCTTTAAGGGAAAGTTTGCCAAGGCTTGCCATAAACAATACTTTTTAGCATTGTCTGGCTGTTTTATAGAAACCAGGTCATACTATATGTATTCTTTTATCTTGCTTCTTTACTCCAACATTGTGGACTCATCCTTGTTACATGTAACCAAAGTTTATTTTCACTGTTGTATAATTTTCATCATTCATTTTACTCTTGATGGACAGCTTTGTGGCTATTAAGAACAATGCTGCTATGAATATACTTAATGCACATGAGCATGCTTTTCTCATGTGTGGAGCAACTTTTCAAAGACTTTACAGCTTTTACAAACTCTGAGCTTTCAGTTTCATTTCTCCTGGTCTGAGTTGATGAACCAAAGCCCATTTGTGTTTTGACAAATGTCTTGAAGGCAAAACTGACTTTAGTGCTCTGATGATCTACTTACCTCCCTGGGCCAGGCTTTCTCCCCCAATTTAACCTTGCAGATCCTGACCATCTTTTCAGCTTTTCAAATAAAGGTGAATTTTTAAAAACTTAAAATTTGTTGTTTTTAAACAACAATTTGGTGAAACAGCAGAATCAAACAATCTAGCCTATTCTCATTAGGTAATGAACTTTGCCAATTTCTTTACTGAACCCAAATTAGCTGTGTTGCACCAAATGAACAAATCTGAGCCTCTGAGAATTTCGGTCATTTAATAGCAAACAAGCTTTTGGTTACAATGTTTTAATGAAAATGAAAATGTACTAACTGTAACAGTTTGTGCACCACAATATACATGTGAACATTTAATAACATCTGCTAATGAACATACAGGATGAAATTTCCTCTTGATGAAAATCTGGAATCTGATACTTAAGTTTCCCTCTTTGGATCACTTAAATTAGCTGTCATTAGGAAATACGTAAATTATCCACCTAAGGATAAAATTTTTTAAACTAAATTTTAAGGCATTCAAACTTACTTTATTTAATCATTTGTACTGGAAAATTTGTGACAGGGTTATATTTTGCCTTGACTTCTTAAATGAAGGATACTAAATATAACATTTTTTGTTTCTTGATGACACCTCAATCATAAAGAACATTCATTATTATACTGTGTTCTAATACATGAATATACTCCAAGGCTTTTGAAAATAGGCAGGATTATGTGTGTTTACATTCACCCCTATTGTACCCCCATTTTTTCTGGCCTCCCCATTCCATCCCTTCTGACGTGTGTGTAGCATTTCTGTGTCTTTTGTTTTTCTCTTTTTCTTAATATCAAATGGCATTTATGCTTTTCCCCTATGTTTACTTATGCAACTTATTCCCGGGTCCTTCTGACTTGTTTTTAATCCAGATGTAGGGTAGAGAACCAGATAATGCTACATTTTAAGAAAGAACTGTTTACTTGTCAATATCTTCCCATTCTCAGTTTTTTTCCTTAAAGAAAAGAGAACTAAACATTAACATTTCAATCTGTCCTGGGATAAAAAACTGGAAAAACCCCAATATTTAGACTTGGTCTCATGGAGACAGAAAGATCTATTTTATAGTATTCTGAACTTATTCAGAGTGTAGACAATATTAAAGCTTATAGGCAAAGGCTTGCCGAAAAACACTTGGAGTTTTGGTAAGGGCAGGCCAAGAAGACTGATCTAACCGACATTTGCTTCTCATTATCAGGCAGTCCATACTACTTCTAGGAGGGAGCGGACTCATGGTGAGGTGAAAATAAAAACCACACTGTCTGGCACTGATACTAATATTGTCGAACGTTTGTTTAAAAAGCTGGTCGAAAAGAACTAAAATGGAGTACAAGATACATCTAGCAGATGGTCCTTCTTCAAACAAATCCATCTCTATATTCTAAAATGTCTGGATCCCCCAATTCAATGGATAATGAGCATGCAAAGCAAAAGCAAAGCAACTTTCCCTCACCCATGGCTACTGAATGTAACAACAGCTAAAAATGAAGGCCACTCCGAGCTAAAATGAGTTAAAACAGACTTTCAGAATTCTATGTATACTGTTGAGGAAAACATATATTATCACTATCAGCAAAAAATAAATTTTGTAAGAATCTTTTTTTTGAGGTGATGGTTTATGCAAATGATAACACAAGTAATCATATGAATTGGAATTTTAAACTGATTTAACAGCAGGAGATACATATATATATATACCCACACACACGCACACATGCCCGCACACACACAAAAACACACACACATATCTACATGCAGTATTACCTTCCTGAGGTGACAGTGATGTTTCTTCAATTATTAAATGAAGTTTCCTTTGTATACTATAGGAATTCTGTTCTCAGTGGTAGTGAGAGGCTAAGAATTCTGATCAGATGCTTTTTACCTTGTGAAACAGTAAAAGTGATTCACAGAGACAATCAGCTTTATATGGTTCAGGGCTAGCTTATCAAGACAGAGTGGACTCTCTTCCCAATTAGAAGTGCTATATGATAACTTCTGTTGCATCAAACTCAAGTTGCTGTTGTCACTGTTTAGGTATTCAAGATACTTAAAAAAATCCTTCTGAAATTGAAAAGTAATTACAGTGGTCATCTCCTATTAAGTATTTACCATGTGCCAGGCATTGTTCTAAAGGTTTTCAATATAAGATCTCACTTCATACTTGAAAAAGAGAAGCATCTTCCAACATTTAGAAAAAGGTCTGGCACTCATTTAGGAGTGGGGCCTGGTCCTTATGGCCACAGTATTCTCCTAAGGGACATAAACAGTCTCACAGAACAATGTAAGATCAAGTCACTCTGTGACCCTTATTAAAGAGAGACTAAAAAATACTTTTATTTGTGCAATCACAAAAATACCAGTCATCCCTATCTCTCTCCAGCTAATGAGTCACTACTGCTATAGATTCACTTTAGTCTGCATCCCTAGATAATATTTATTAAGATGTTCAATCATAGAATTATCTCCCCTTTCTGAAATCACCTGTCTTGAGCAAACCTCACTTCCTTGAATCCTCCCTAATGGAGAATAAGCATCCCTGAAGTCACCTAACACAAGACCAAATCCTCTGCTAAGATCTTTTTAACACGTTCTTACTGAGAACCAGCCCTAAAAACCCCATGGTGTATAATCTCCCTTGTTGCAAGTGAGCAACAGACTCAACTTGTTCAGTCATAGGTGGTCTTTGGATATAGGGCCCTGGCAGAAATGAAGACCAATGGAGATTCAGCTAAAGTCCTTGTTGCTTTGTCCTTGGATCCTTAATGAGAGGGCAGATACAAAATCCCTTTTGAGGTGTCACCTGCCCTTGGTTGGGACATAAGTTCATGCTGAATTAAGCTTAAATAGTTCAATGAAGCCCTTCACTGTCAGGTTTGTTTTCCATGAAACAGTCTTTTGAAAATATTTTGGTTATTCAGATTCTGTTGCTCCTTGGTGAAATTGTTTTCTAGTCTAACACCTGCTCTGATGATCATCTGCCTGCCTGCCTACTGTGTTAACGGTCTACAAGAGAAATAAACTATAATGAGAGGATGAACATAGGTTGGATTAGTTCATCTGAACTGGCCCTCGGGGCCAAGTTCAGATCTCTGACTGGCAAAACCATTTCAAAACTTTGCAAGGTGTAACACAGAAAAACTGTGAAAACATTATGGTAAAAACAGAAGCCAGTCAGAAAAACAAAAACATGTATTTCATGATCCCACCGATATAAAACATCCAGAATAGGCAAATATTACTATTTAGAGTGGTTTGCCTAGGAGTGGTGATATGGTTAGGAAGGACTAGGGAGTCATCTTTTTAAGTAACATGTTAGGCTCAATCTAAAATCAGCAGTCTTTTTTCTCCTTTAAATTTGTTGTATTTATTGTTGCAAGTTGAGGATACTGAATTTTACAACCTTTCCAAGGACAAGTGGCAACAAAGGAAACTTAAAATAGTAGGTAAAATCCCATCTGAACTAATTTCACATATAATCAAATTATTATTTTAAAATCTGAGGGTAAATATACTAAACACTATATTCCCCACCCCTAAAAAGACAAGATACCTCTCAGAGATGTTCTTTAACAAATTAGTAAGTAAAATTAAGTACTCTTATAGAACTTACAGGGGAAAAAGTACCATGCACATCTACCCTTTCTCCCTTTCAGATTTGTTGACTGCCTTCAATATCCCAAGGAATTTACTCTCTTTTCTGTATGGCTTTGTTTTAGTATGTAAGTTTGGAGTTAAGATAGGTTTGTGAGCGACATTTGCCATGAAGGCAAGGAACAAAAAAAAAATCACAATGGGGTCAGGTGCAGTGGCTCATGCTTGCAATCCCAGCACTTTGGGAGGGTGAGGCAGGCAAATCACTTGAGGTCAGGAGTTTGAGACCAGCCTGGCCAAAATGGTGAAATCCTATCTCTATTAAAAATACAAAAATAAGCCAGGTATGGTGGCGGGTGCCTGTAATCCCAGCTACTCAGGAGGTTGAGGCCGGAGTACCACCTGAACCGAGGCAGAGGTTTCAGTAAGCTGACATTGCGTCACAGCACTCCAGCTTGTGCGACAGAGCAAGACTCGGGCAACACAACAAAACAAAACAAGCAAAAACCCCAAAACATGAAACAAACCACATTGGGATTATCTGATTATATGATATTCAGATCAGAGTGGTTCCCATGTCCGCTTTATAGAATCCATATTTACAATAATATATAGGAAACAGATCACACTTATGTAACTGAAAGGTTTGTTCTACTTTTTTTTTTTTTTTGAGACATAGTTTCGCTCTTGTTGCCCAGGCTGATTTTGGCTCACCACAACCAACTCCCAGGTTCAAGAAATTCTCCTGCCTCAGCCTCCTGAGTAGGTAGGATTACATGCCTGCACCACCACGTCTAGCTAATTTTTTTCTATTTTTAGTAGGGGTTTCTCCATGTTGGTCAGGCTGGTCTCAAACTCCTGATCTCAGGTTATCCACCTGCCTTGGCCTCTCCAAGTGCTGGGATTACAGGTGTGAGCCACCACGCTCGGCCTACTTATTAACTTAGTAACATCATAAAGGGCCAGGCGCGGTGGCTCACGCCTGTAATCCCAGCAGTTTGGGAGGTTGAGGTGGGCCAATCACTTGAGGTCAGGACTTTGAGACCAGCCTGGCTGACACGGTGAAACTGTCTCTATTAAAAATACAAACATTAGTTGGGTGTGGTGGCTGTGCCTATAGTCCCAGCTACTTGGGAGGCTGAGGCAGCAGAATCGCTTGAACCTGGGAGGCAGAGGTTGTAGTGAGCTAAGACTGTGCTACTGCATTTCAGCCTGGGTGACAGGTGAGACTCAGTCTCAAACAAAAGCAAAAACAAAGCCGTCATAAAGGCATAACCTGAACTGATTATATATACTTGGGAGTGGTAACAGATGACTATTTCACATGCCTATTTAGGAACATACTTATATTTGGGTTTCTACTTTCTTAAATGATTAAAATTGTAATTATTCAGTAGGCAGTTTGTTACTCAGCAGGTACTAAGGTGCTTTCAATTAAAGACTCTGGTAGTTTAGTAAAAACTTGGTTGTATCAACAAATAGCTATGATTTCTTGAAATTAAATATTTTGTTGGATGTGTGTTCATGTAAATTCTTCAAAACTATCTCGACTCCAATTCAGGAATATGAACTTCAGTGGCTGCTATGGATGAAATCATTTCTCCCAAAAAAAGACTCTACGTCTTGGCTGCTGGTGAGATGGCTGAATTGGAACAGCTCTGGTCTGCATTTCCCAGCCAGACCAACATAGAAGGTGGGTGAGTTTTGCATTTCCAATGACGTACCCTAGGGTACGTCAAGCAAGTGGGTGCAGCCCACGGAGGGTGAGCAGAATCAGGGTGAGGTGTCACCTCACCCCAGAAGTGCAAGGAGCCAGGGGCTTACCTTTCTCAGCCAAGGGAAGCTGTGAGGGACTGTGCTATCTGACCCAGATGCTTTTTCCATGGTTTCTGCAATCCGCAGACTAGGAGATTCCCTCATGTACCTATACCACCAGGGGTTCGGGTTTCAAGCACAAAACTGGGCTGCTATTCAGGCAGACACCAAGCTAGCTGTTATTTTTTTGTACCCCAGTGATGCCTGGAACTCCATCGAGACAGAACTGTTTCGCTACCCTGGAAAGGGGGCTAAAGCCAGGAAGCCAAGTGGTCTCGTTCAGGGGGTCCTACTCCCATGGAGCCCAGCAAGCTAAGAATCACTAGCTTGAAATTCTCACTGCCAGCACAGCAGTCTGAAGTCCACCTGGGACAATGGAGCTTGGTGCGGGGAAGGGTATCTGCCATTACTGAGGCTTGAGTAGGCGGTTTTCCCCTGACAGTGCTAAAAAGGCCTGGAAATTCTGACTGGGCAGAAATCAACACAGTGTGGCAAGGTGGCTGTGACCAGACCGCCTCTCTAGATTCCTCTTCACTGGGCACGGTATCACTGAAAGAAAGGCAGCAGCCCCAGTCAGAGACTTATGGATAAAAATCCCATCTCACTGGGACAGAGCACCTAGGGGAAGGGGCCGCTGTGGGTGCAGTTTCCACGAACTTAAATGTTCCTGCCTGCGGGCTCTGAAGAGAGCAGTGGATACTGACAAGCAGGGTTCTACCAGCACAGTGCTCAAGCTCTGCTAAGGGACAAACTGCTTCCTCAAGTGGGTCCCTGAACCCCGTGCCTCCTGACTGGGAAAGACCTCCCAACAAGGGTTGACAGACACCTCATACAGGAGAGCTCTGGCTGGCATCAGGCCAGTGCCCCTCTGGGGCAAAGCCTCCAGAGGAAGGAGCAGGCAGCAATCTTTGCTGTTCTGCAGCCTCTGCTGGTGATACCCAAGCAAACAGGGTCTGGAGTGGACCTCCAACAAACTGCAGCAGACCTGCAGAAGTGGGGTCTGTTAGAAGAAAAACTAATGAACAGAAAGCAATAACATCAACATCAACAAAAAGAACCCTCACACAGAAACCCCATCCAAACCCATCCAAAGGTCATCAGCCTCAAAGATCGCAGGTAGATAAATCCACAAAGATGAGAAAAACCAGCAAAAAAATGCTGAGAATTCAAAACCCAGAATGCCTCTTTTCTTCCAAATGATTGCAACTCTTCTCCAGTAAGGGCACAAAACTGTACAGAGAATGAGTTTGACGAATTGACAGAAGTAGGCTTCAGAAGGTGGGTAATAACAAACTCCTCTGAGCTAAAGAAACATGTTCTAACCCAATGCAAGGAAGCTAAGAACCTTGACAAAATGTCACAGGAATTGTGAACTAGAATAACCAGTTTAGAGAAGAACATAAACGACCTGACAGAGCTGAAAAACATGGCACGAGAACTTTATGAAGCATACAAAAGTATCAATAGCTGAATCAATCAAGTGGAGTCTGAAGATCAGCTTAATGAAATGAGGCATGACGGTAAGATTAGAGAAAAAAGATTCAAAAGGAACAAACAAAGCCTCCAAGAAATATGGGATGCGAAAAGACCAAATCTACAATAGATTGGGGTCCCTGAAAGTGACAGGGAGAATGGAACCAAGTTGAAAAACTCACTTCAGGATATTATCCAGCACAGTTTCCTCAACCTAGCAAGACAGGCCAACATTCAAATTCAGGAAATACAAAGAAAACCACAAAGATACTCCTTGAGAAGAGCAATCCCAAGACACATAATTGTCAGATTCTCCAAGGTTGAGATGAAGGAAAAATATTAAGGGCAGCCAGAGAGAAAGGCCAGGTTACCTACAAAGGGAAGTGCATCAGACTAACAGCGGATATCTCTGCAAAACCCCTACATGCCACAAGAGAGTATTCAACATTCTTAAAGAATTTTCTTTTCTTTCCTTTTTTTTTTTTTGGAGATGGAAGGAAAAGAATTTTCAACCCAGAATTTCATATCCAGACAGTTTCATAAGTGAAGGAGAAGTAAAATCCTTTACAGACAAGCAAATGCTGAGGGATTTTGTCACCACCAGGCCTGCTTTACAAGAGCTCCTGAAGGAAGCATTAAATATGGAAAGGAAAAACCAGTACCAGCCACTGCAAAAACACACCAAAATATAAAGACCAATGATACTATAAAGAAACTACATCAACTAATGTACAAAATAACCAGCTAGCATCATGATGACAGGATCAAATTTGCATATAACAATATTAACCGTAAATGGGCTAAATGTCCCAATTAAAAGACACAGACTGTCAAATTGGATAAAGAGTCAAGACCCATTGGTGTGCTGTATTGAGGAGACCCATTTCACATGCAAAGATACACACAGACTTGAAATAAAGGGATGGAGTCATATTTACCAACCAAATGGGAAAAAAAACAACAACAAAAAACAGGGGTTGCAATCCTAGTCTCAGATAAAACAGACTTTAAACCGACAAAGATCAAAAAACACAAAGAAGGGCTAAATAATGGAAAAGGGATTAAAGCAACAAGAGCTAACTATCCTAAATATATATGCACCCAATACAGGAGCACCCAGATTCATGAAACAAGTTCTTAGAGACCTACAATAAGACTTAGACTCCCATACAATAACAGTGGGAGACTTTAACACCCCACTGTCAATATTAGACAAGTCAACAAGACAGAAAATTAACAAAGATATTCAGGACTTGAACTCAGCTCTGGACTGAGCAGACCTAATAGATGTCTATGGAACTCTCCACCCCAAATCAACAGAATATACATTCTTCTCAGCACCACATAGCACTTATTCTAAAATCAACCATATAATTCGAAGTAAAACATTCCTCAGCAAATGCAAAGGAACAGAAATAATAACAAACAGCCTCTCAGACCACAGTGCAATCAAATTAAAACTCAGGATTAAGAAACTCACTAAAAACTGCACAACTGCATGGAAACTGAACAACCTGCTCCTACATGACCACCGGGTAAATAACAAAGTTAACGCAGAAATAATAAAGTTCTTTGAAACCAATGAGAACAAAGAGACAACGTACCAGAATCTCCGGGACACAGCTAAAGTAGTGTTTGGAGGGAAATTTATGGCACTAAATGCCCAGAAGAGAAACAAGGAAAGATCTAAAATCAACACCCTAACATCACAATTAAAAGAACGAGAGAAGCAAGAGCAAACAAATTCAAAAGCTAGCAGATGACAAGAAATAATGAAAATCAGAGCAGAACTAAGGAGACAGAGATACAAAAAACCCTCCCCCTGCAAAATCAATAAATCCAGGAGCTGGTGTTTTGAAAAGATTAACAAAAATAGATAGACCACTAGCCACATTAATAAAAGAAGAGAGAGAAGAATCAAATAGACACAACAAAAAATGATAAAGGGGATATCATCACCGATCCCACAGAAATACAAACTATCATCAGAAAATACTATAAACACCTCTATGCAAATAAACTAGAAAATCTAGAAGAAATGGATAAATTCCTGGACACATACACCCTCCCACGACTAAATCCAGAAGTCGAAATCCCTGAATAAACCAATAACAAGTTCTGAAATTGAGGCAGTAATAAATAGCCTACTAACCAAAAAAAGCCCAGGACCGGATGGATTCACAGCCAAATTCTACCAGAGGTACAAAGAGGAGCTGGTACTATTTCTGCAACTATTCCAAACAACAGAAAAAGAGGGACTCCTCCCTAACTCATTTTATGGGACGACCAGCATCATCCTGATACCAAAACCTGGCAGAGATACAACAAAAAGGAAAAGTTCAGGCCAATATTCCTGATGAACATTAATGCAAAAATCATCAATAAAATACTGGCAAACTGAATCCAGCAGCACATCAAAAAGCTTATCCACCATGATCGAGTTGGTTTCATCCCTGGGATGCAAGACTGATTCAACATATGCAAATCATTCCACCACATAAACAGAACCAATGACAAAAACCACATGATTATGTCAATAGATGTAGAAAAGGCCTTCAGTAGATGTAGAAAAGGCCTTTGATAAAATTCAACACCCCTTCACGCTAAAAAAAAAACCCTCAATAAACTAGGTACTGATGGAACATATCTCAAAATAATAAGAGCTATTTATGTCAAACCCATAGCCAATATCATACTGAATGGGCAAAAGCTGGAAGCATTCCCTTTGAAAACTGGCACAAGACAAGGATGCCCTCTCTCACCACCCCTATTCAACGCAGTACTGGAAGTTCTGGCCAGAGTAATCAGGCAAAAGAAAGAAATACAGGGTATTCAAATAGGAAGAGAGGAAGTAAAACTGTCTCTGTTTGCAGATGACATTATTGTATATTTACATTGTCTCAGCCCAAAAACTCCTTAAGGTGATAAACAACTTCAGCCAAGTTTCAGGATACAAAATCAATGTGCAAAAATCACAAGCATTCCTAAACACCAATAATAGACAAGCAGAGAGGCAAATCATCAGTGAACTCCCATTCACAATTGCTACAAAGAAAATAAAATACCTAGGAATATAACTTAAAAGAGTCATGAAGGATCTCTTCAAGGAGAGCTACAAACCACTGCTCCAGGAAATAAGGACACTAACAAATGGAAAAAAAATTCCATCCTCATGGAGAGGAAAAATCAGTATCGTGAAAATGACCATACTGCCCAAAGTAATTTATAGATCCAATGCTATTCCCATCAAGCTACTATTGACTTTCTACACAAAACTAGAAAGAAACTACTTTAAGTTTCATATGGAACCAAAAGAGTCTGTATAGTCAAGGCAATCCTAAGAACAAAGCTGGAGGCATCACGCTACCTGGCTTCAAGCTATACTATAAGGCTATAGTAACCAAAACAGCATGGTACTGGTACCAAAACAGATATATAGACCAATGGAACAGAACAGAGGCCTCAGAAATAACACCACACATCTACAATTATCTGATCTTCGGCAAACCTGACAAAAACAAGCAATGGGGAAAGGATTTCCTATTTAATCAATGGTGTTGGGAAAACCGGCTAGCCATATGCAGAAAACAGAAACTGGACACCTTCCTTACACCTTATGCAAAAATTAACTCAACATGGATTAAAGACTTAAACATAAAACCTGAAACTATAAAAACCCTAGAAGAAAACCTAGGCAATATAATTCAAAACATAAGCATGGGCAAAGACTTTATGGCTAAAACACCAAAACCAATTGCAACAAAAGCCAAAATTGACAAATGAGATCTAATTAAACTAAAGAGCTTCTGCACAGCAAAAGAAACTGATCATCAGAGTGAACAGGCAACCTATAGAATGGGAGAAAATTTTTGCAATCTATCCATCTGACAAAGGTCTAATATCCAGAATCTACAAGGAACATAAACAAATTTACAAGAAAAAAACAACCACATCAAAAAGTGGGCGAAGATTATGAACAGACACTTCTCAAAAGATGACATTTATGTGGTCAACAAACATATGAAAAAAAGTTCATCATCAGTAGTCATTAGAGAAATGCACATTAAAACCACAATGAGATAGCATCTCACTCCAGTCAGAATGGCGATCATTAAAAAGTCTGGAAACAACAGATGCTTGTGAGGAAGTGGAGAAATAGGAATGCTTTTACATTGTTGGTGGGAGTGTAAATTAATTCAACCATTGTGGAAGACAGTGTGGTGATTCCTCAAGGATCTAGAACTAGAAATACCATTTGACCCAGCAATCCCACTACTGGGTTTATACTCAAAGGATTATAAATCATTCTACTATGAAGACACACGTGCACGTATGTTTATTGCAGCACTGTTTACAATAGCAAAGACTTGGAACTAACCCAAATGCCTATCAATGATAGACTGGATAAAGAAAATGTGGCACATGTACACCACAGAATACTATGCAGCCATAAAAAAGAATGAGTTCATGTCCTTTACAGGGTCATGGATGAAGCTGGAAACTATCATCCTTAGCAAACTAACACAGAAACAGAAAACCAAACACCACATGTTCTCATTCATAAGTGGGAGTTGAACAATGAGAACCCATGGATACAGGGAGAGGAACATCACACACCAGGGCCTGATGGGGAGGTGGTATGGGGGGAAAGGAGAGGGAGAGCATTAGGACAAATACCTAATGCATGCAGGGCTTAAAATCTGGATGACAGGGTAACAGGTGCAGCAAAGCACGATGGCACATGTATACCTATGTAACAAACTTGCATGTTCAGCACATGTATCCCAGAACTTCAAGTTAAAAAAAAAAAAAAAGACACTACATGTTAATCCTTGGTACCAATGAATGTAACCTTATTTGGAAATAGGGTCTTTGTAGATGTAATCAAGTTAAGATGAGGTCATGTTTATTACAGTTGGACCTGAATCCAATGATTGGTATCCTTTCATGGAGAGAAAGATTTGAAGCCAGTGACAGAAGAGAGAGATAGGGAAGGTCACCTGAAGACAAATGCAGATACTAAAGTAAAATATCAGATACTGGAGCTACAAGCCAAAGAACACTAAGGATTGTGGGCAGCTGCCATAAGCTGTTGGAAGAGGCAAGGAAGGATTCTTCCCTACAATCTTCAAAGAGAGAAAGACCCTTCAAAGGGAGGTAACACCTGTATTTCAGACTTCTGGCCTCCTAAGCTGTGAGAGAATAAATTTGTTTTAAACTATTCAGTTTATGGTAGTTTGTTGCAGCAGCCCAGGGAAACTCACACAGAGGGTAAAAACATAAGAAACTAACAAAGTTAATATGGTCTTCTTAATTCTCCAATCTTTTGGACAAATCTGTATTATTCACTGTTGGCTTTTCTTCTATCCCTTCCCAAACCTGAATATAGTTTCCCCAACGATCAGTCCCTTGGTTTTGGCTCTTCTGTTTTTTCCTATTGATACTAAATTTGCCACTACTAATAGAAAAGTCCCATGTTGGTAGTCTCACTAATCTTGTCTTTTCTACTGCTTTTGGCATGACACTGCTTGATCATCATTCAAGCACAATTTACACAGAATTGACCTTGATGATTTACTCTCAAAACTGGATTCTGACCATCTTCCACTGATTTTCATACTGCAGTAACTGCATTGAATAGATTCATATGATTGCCATTATTTTCTACAGTACTAAGGAAGAAAAAAGCAACTGTAAAAGATTTCCAAGTGTAAGACATTAGCTGGATTCAGAAATAACAAAATATTGAAAATTTGTGACTTCGAATCAATGGAATATAATAAAGTGTTATCACTATTTCCTAGTCATCAGAGTACTCTGACCTCTCCTGTTCTTTCAATACACATATTCAGTATCATCAGGTACTGAGTCTTTGTTTACAAAGTCTTGCAACATCTGTTTTCTTTCACATGGTTTGAGTCTTCATCCACACCAAGTTAACTGTACTGCAACTGGTCTCTGAGATTGTCTCCATACAACCAAACTCACTGCATGTCAATACCAATTTTCCTAAAATATCTGCATATTTTTTTTTTAATCCCTTTAATGTAGACTCCTAGTTACTAGCCACCACTAAGATAAAACCCAAGCTTACTTGGTGTACTTGTGGCAGATACTGCTAGTTGCATACTCAATATCCATTCTGCTCTAATTTTGTTCAAGGCATTTATGTACCCAACTAATACCCATTACCTTTCCAGATTTCCTTGCAGTTAGGAAAGACTATGGGACACAGACCAGCAGAAGTTTTTTAGGAATTTCTGAGAACACAGGTGCTTTCTTTATACAAGCATTGCCCCTTTCTAAAATACAAAGCTGAAGATAAAGTGAGCATCTCATGGATGAAACCAACAAACTGAAGATGGCACATTATAAATATACAAGTCGCCTAGGCCACTGATTACATTGAAGATTCACTGTACCAGCCCTGGACTTTTATTTCTCAATACTTTACGTGATAAAAATAAAACCTTGCTATGGTTTAAGTTACTGTAGAAGGGATTCCGTTACCTGTACTTAAATGCAACCCTTACTGAAACTAGGATTCAAGGCTCTTCACAGCCTGCACTCAACTACTCCTTTTTGTCTTATCTCCCACTATTTCCAGCACTTTCAGGCATCTGTGCTTATTTACATAATTTAGCACTGAATTCACTGTTTACCAAACACACAATGCTCTTCCATACCTCTGTGTTTGCATACATGCTCCGTGCTTTCATGTTTTCACAGAAATGACATTCCCTCACTTGGGTAAACTCTTACTTATTGCATAAGACCCAGCTCAAATATATAGTGTTAACTTGCTCTTTTCTTTGTTGCAACCATACTACTCTGTTCACACCCCAGCACTTCAAATAGTTCACTGTAATCATTTACTTACATATCTGCTTCCCCAATCAGATGATCAATCTCTTCATTGCAGGGACTATGTGTTTTTCTTTATGTATCATCAATGTTTGCTTGGCACATGGTAAGTTTTCAATACATATTTTAATTAAGAATAAACACAAACTGGATTTAACTGAGTTTTTTGTGTATGTGTATCTGCCTTTGTCCCATCAGATATTATTCAATTATTTCTATCTTCACTAATGTGCAACTTGTAAAAAATAAGCGATAGTGCTACTGGCATCTTAAACAAATCCAGTCATCATGTTTTACTCTTTATATTTCCTATATGACCAAGCACAAAACTTATCTACCAGGAACTCAAAAATGTTTGAATTGACTTTACAGCACCATGAAAAACACAGAAGACATTATACCTATAGAGGAAGACTGTGGACTAATCAGAAGGTCCTCTTGGACTTGTTCACTTCCTGGAACTGTCTGCTGATCACTCAGGGAACTCTGAGATGCACTGACAGGCTGGGACACTTCCTCATGGACTTCCTCGTCACTTAACCTTTCTACTTTGACCCGGACATCTTCTTCGGTACCTAAAGGCAAGGTAGTTTTTGTGCTCTCACAAGTCACATAATCAGTCATTCTTCTACCAGTCTCAGATGGGCCAGGTAATTCTAAAGTCCGGGTATTTTCTCCTTGCTTAACTTTCTCAGGCTGAATCCTTCGATCAATTCCAAAAGGAAAAGTCCAGGGAAAAGCTAAGGAAGAGTCAACTGGTTGGTTTCTATTTTCTGAGTAGGAAGCTGAAGAATTCAGTACCTGGGGTGAACTTGTTTGTGTGCTACACTTTACAGGACTTTCAGGAGACATAACAATGTAGCTTTTACGCTTTCTCCGGGATTCTCGGCAGACAGGAATCGTTCTTTCTACCACACTGCACTCTGAGGACACGGGAGAAATGCTCCCATCTCGAGAAGTAAAATTGCAGTTAGAATTATTTTCTTGCCCAGCATCTAGACCCTTTTCAGGTTGGCTGTTGGGTGTATTCCATAAAATGCTTGATTTCATGAACTCTGAGCAGGTGCTGGCAACACTGAACATTTGCATATAGCTGGCTGCTGCTAGAACATCAATAATATTTTCTGTGTTAATCGATAGAGTGGCTGTGTAAGCATATTCTAAAAGAGGTATAAAGCCAGTCACTGTAACATGATGCAGATCCAATACATTCTTGTTCTCATCCTCGGCTTGGCCTACAAGTTTGGTGCGAAAGAAATCACTGCAAGCTGCTAGTACCACCTTATGTGCCCGGAAGATTTTGTCCTGGACACGAATAGTGATATCACAAAAATGTCCATCATTTCGCAGCATATTTAGCTTTCCAAGCATTTCCTGGCTGTGGGAAGAGGAGCTATGAGTAAATGTTTTCACACCCATCTTTTACTTCCTCTTCTACAGATGCTCTTCAAGGATGCAAATGAATCACAAATATCCTAAAAAATACATAAAATAAATCATTAATTGATATTTTAGTAGTTTAAATGTGATTTAGATCATTTTCATGTGGACACTGTACTAAATTAAAAAGCTGAAAGATTATGAGAGAAACTTCAAGATAGGGACTGTATAGAAATATATTCTCCCTATCTGCCTTCCAAACGGTCCAATCAGTGAAGTCTGTGAACCAATGTTTTAATGAGCTGCAGGGCTGCAACAGTTTGTAAATAATGACAATTGTAGAGTGTCTTCTATGTGCCAGACAGTATTTGTAATGCTTCACATTGAATAGTTGATCGTCATCATATCTGTCAGTAGGCACATTATTACTCCTGTTTCTAAATGTGAGCATGCAGCAGGCAATGCCAGTGTAAACATTAAACAATCCATTACATAATCATCCCTGTGAATGTTTTATGCAGGTAAATGTATAGAGGAAAAGAAAGATGAGAAAAAGAAAAAAATGAAGTAGAAAGAAAAAAACCCAAACAATTTCAAAATGAATTTAAAAAGGCTGCCAGGCATGGTGGTTCATACCTGTAATCCCAGCACTTTGGGAGGCCAACGCAGGAAGACTGCTTGAGCTCAGGAGTCTGAGACCACCCTAGCCAACATGGCGAAGCCCTGTCTCTACTAAAAACATACAAAAATTAGCTGGGTATGGTGGCATGGGTTTGCAGTCCCAGCTATTTGGGATGTTGATGTGGAAGGATCACTTGAGCCTGGGAAGCAGAGGTTGCAGTAAGCTGAGATTGCGCTAGTACACTCCAAGCCTTGGTGACAGAGTAAGACCCTGTCTAAAAAAAAAAAAAAAAAAAAAAGTACAGACTCTTCTAACTTGAGAAGACACAACGATCAATGTGGAACTGTCCCATGTCAGACTTCACAAAAGGATAAGGCATAAATCTGTTTCAAAGCAGCCAGGTAAAGTTACTGAAATAATTATCTTGACCATAATTACTGACAGAAGTTCAAATGCAAACTGAGTGCTCCACATACCCTTCCTAAAGACAACTGACCACAATGAGACACTAGACAGCCAGGGACTGGTCTATGTAAACCACCATTTAATGTATTTGCTGATTTAGGTCTCACAAAAATGAGATGAAGAGGAAGAAAATAGAAGGGCTATATATAAAGTGTTTTGTTCATTTACTGCATCCCAAGAAACTAGCTTCTGCTTTTAAAGCATGGCCTTCAAGAGTGCTTAGTTTGGGAGCATGTGGTTGAAGAAAGAAACATGCTTTCAGAGCAAGTGAATTAGTTATAATCCAGGGACCATCTGCATGAACAAAGGTGTGAAGGCGAGAAATTAAAAAGCATCTTTGGAAAACGTGCATCAGAGTATTAAAATGAAACGATTTCAATTTTGAATAGGTACCAAACAATAGATAATGTACTACATTGTCAAGTGGGGCACAAAGGCACCTTATACAAGGGGGTAGTGGAAAACTATTTTCAACCTGAGTTACATCCACCTGCAATCATTTTCCATGTTCAAAGAGTAGACATGAAAAGGATTTTTGCTGAGCATAATCAGTGAGTTGGAAACCCCATTCTACTTCCCTGCTTACTCCCCTGCAGGGAAAGGGGCTTCAAGGCATGTTGATCCTTTATCTCTGGTCTATGGAAAATATGTTACACTTGAAAAAACTCTAAAGGGCACATGAGTCTGATTTAAACAACAGACAAGGCCAAGGAGTATGCCTACTGTCTCTCAACATATATAAAGGCAACATAGTGGAGTGGTTGAGAGTACAGACTCTGGAGCCAGAATGCTGGCTCTGCATGCTGGTTCTGCTATTTTTAACTGTGTGACCTTAGGCAAGTCATTAAACAAACCCTCTGTATCTTAATATATTCATCAGTATAATAAAGACAACACAACACACCTAATAGAGTTCTGAGGATTAAATGATCTAATACATGTTAAGTGTTTAGAATAGTAACTAGCAACACAATCCAATGCTATAGAAATGCTAGTTGCTGCTGCTACTAATATTACCATTAGAGACCTTTGCTTCCTGGAAGGGCCAGAAACCACACCAGCAAATGAAGAAGAGTGAAAGAAGAAAGTTGGGGAAGACAGAAAGAAAAAGGAGGCAAACCAAACCTGACTCTTCAACTGCAAGCCTGTAGTAGGCCTGAAGTGGGAAAGGAAGGAAAGCTTTCACCTAAGATTATTAGTTCTTGAAAAGATTGTTGGTATTTCCTGAAAGTGATCAGAACAGTTATTAAAACTTGCTCTCCAGGAAGCTGGAGGAAGAACTACCACCACAGAATAAAATGGCTCATGAGTACCTCCTGTAATGCACAGTACAAAGTCTGATAGAAGTATGGGATGAGAGAGGAAGGTGATGATGAGGAAATGCAGTTCAGAAACCACAAAGTATAACTTGAAGTTTTATAAGTTAGATAAGTCTCTTTTAAAAAATCTTGTCGGGAGTGGTAGCTCACACCTGTAATCCCAGAACTTTGGGAGGCTAATGTGGGCGGATCACCAAGGTCAGAAGTTTGAGATCAGCCTGGCTAACATGGTGAAACCCCATCTCTACTAAAAATACAAAATTAGCTGGGCATGATGTGATGGTGCACACCTGTAATCCTACCTACTTGGGAGGCTGAGGCAGAAAATCACTTGAACCCGGGAGGCAGAGGTTGCAGTGGGCCGAGATCATGCCATTGCACTCCAGCCTGGGCAAAAACAGCAAAACTTCATTAAAAAAAATTTTTTTTTTCATTTATCTCTGTGTATAGATGAATATGTGTATGTGTAGTTACACGTTTAATTTGGTGCTCATTTAAAATTCTTGAGTAAAGATCAGTATTAACTACAATTACTAATTTAGACTTTGAGTATCATTTACAAATAATAAAAATGTACGTGTAGCCAGGCGCAGTGCCTCAAGCCTGTAATCCTGGCACTTTGGGAGGCCAATGTGGGCAGATCACGAGATCAAGAGATCGAGACCATCCTGGCCAACATGGGGAAACCCCGTCTCTACTAAAAATACAAAGAGCGTGGTGGCGCACGCCTGTAGTTCCAGCTACTCGGGAGGCTGAGGCAGGAGAACTGCTTGAACCCAGGAGGTGGAGGTTGCAGTGAGCCCAGATCGCGCCACTGCACTCTAGCCTGGCTCCTGGCAACGGAGCGAGACTCTGTCTCAAAAAAAAAAATCGTGTAGCAGTTTGCAATTTAAACTATTCAATAAATCAGAAAGTTTACTTCCCACCCATTTTATTCCAAATTACTGATGAAATATTGCTTTCAGACATTCTTATGAAAGAGGTATGTTGCTAAACAACATATAATTTAAGGGAATGCAAAAAAAAAAAAAAAAAAAACCTACAATTTTTTTTTTTTTTACAGTTGAGTTG
Organism: Aotus nancymaae; assembly: GCF_030222135.1. Classification (NCBI taxonomy): domain Eukaryota; kingdom Metazoa; phylum Chordata; class Mammalia; order Primates; family Aotidae; genus Aotus; species Aotus nancymaae. The sequence continues at coordinate 34,676,457 of NW_026988423.1, forward strand.
AAAAAATTTTGCCAAATAAGGTATATAGCCTAGTTGATAAAGTAGAACGGCTTAAATTAGACAAATCTTAGGTTTTAAATTTTCACTTCCCCATTTATCAGCCAGGCATTAAATCTAAGTCAAGTTGTTCACCTCTCTAATGATGCTTCTATTTTTTTCTCATCTGAAAAACAAGAATCACAGAAATTATACTTCCAAGATAGTCAAGAGGATCAAATTAGCACAATTCTTGGCATTAAGCAAGCATTCAATAAATGTTAGCTATTTATTCACACTAGAAAAAGTGTGAACAAAAATTAAATGGAGATCAAATTTTAAAATGTCTACTCTTTCTCACACCATATTCTGAAATCTGTATTTTGATATATAGATTAGCTGATAAAAATTATCAGAAGATTTGACATTAAAACAAAGTAGCTCTTAGCATATAAAGTGAGGTGGCTGTCTAACATGATTAAAGAGGAAGTAATGAGACTGTGAACCTTGAAAATAATTTTAGTTAGATGAGAAAATATAATATTTAAAAGAATGTGCCTATTTATGCAGTCACATCTCAAAATTGGAGGCTAACTTTCAAAAGATACTAAACCAGGGTTTTTTGTTTGTTTGTTTGTTTGTTTGCTTGAGACGAAGACTCACTCTGACGCCAGATTGGAGTGCAGTGGCACAATCTCGGCTCACTGCAACCTCTGCCTCTCAGGTTCAAGTGATTCTCCTGCCTCAGCCTCCCAAGTAGCTGGGACTACAGGCATGTGCCACCATGCCTAGCTAATTTTTGTATTTTTAGTAGACACGGGGTTTCACCATGTTGGCCAAGATGGTTTTGATCTCTTGACCTTGTGATCCGCTGGCCTCAGCCTCCCAAAGTGCCAGGATCATAGGCGTTAGCATAGTTAAAATCCGGCCTGATACTAACCAGGTTTTAACTGTGCTAAAACTAAACTGAGATCACTCAATTGCAGCTTATATTCTAATTAAAACCAATCGAGGACAGAAAAAGTTAAGGAGAGGGGCATATAGGTTTAAGATGCCTGTAAAAGGAATATCCAGGTGGAAATTTATACATAAACTTGTCTGTATTGGTTAATTATCTACTATGTACCAGATATAACACTAGGGGCTTTAGATTTGCTATGTCACATGAGGGTAGATGATAATACCCTTATTTTACAGATGAGGAAACAGGGGCTCAGAAAATTATTTAGTTCAAGACCACTTACGTTTATACGAACCTTCAGACCTACAATCTCCTTCAATAAGTATGGGTAGCCACATGGAAGTAGAAGAGCACTATTTGCATTTGAAAAAGATTGTCTTGGTGGCAGCAGTGAGGATAAAGAAAATGCATCTGAGAAATATTTAGGATGGAACACCACCTGGGTATGATTTTTTATTAAGGCTGGGTGGAATAGTAGCTAGAAGAGGAAAGTCGGATGGTTGTATCTCTAACTTTGTTTTCACCAAACAAGATGAAAGAAGAGCTGGTTTTGATAGGGGCTTGTGAAGGGGGAAAGAAATGTTTCAATTTTGGATATACTGAGTTTAAAATTCCTGAGAAGAATATCCACGCATATACGTATACATGAAATTGCCCACTCTGCACTGCAGTTCAGGGAAAAAGTCACTGATAAATTTCATTCTGTTGAATTTATTAGAGCTGAAGACATGTAAAGAATGTATGGCGAAGAAGGGGCAGAAAGGCAAGTTGTTAGAAGTTTAGAGCAGATAAAGCAAAAGGACTTGGTGAAAACATTTTATGGTACCTAATTTCTCTTTTGATCCTGTCCAGTATTTCCCATAACATACAACACAGTGAAATAGGATGTGAGGGCGATCTGGCTGCGACATCTGTCACCCCATTGATTGCCAGGGTTGATTCGGCTGATCTGGCTGGCTAGGCGGGTGTCCCCTTCCTCCCTCACCACTCCATGTGCATCCTTCCTGAAGCTGCGTGCTTGGTTGAAGAGGATGACCATCCCTGATAGAGGAGGACCGGTCTTCGGTCAAGGGTATACGAGTAGCTGCGCTCCCCTGCTAGAACCTCCAAACAAGCTCTCAAGGTCCATACAACACAGTGAAATAAATGAACGAATAAATTTATATTATAAAATTGCTATCTGATTTTGCTATATAAAATGCCTACATCTATTCATTATAAATAGTTAAAAGAAAAAGTTGCAATTTGAATTTATAGTCTTCAGTTCTGAATTAAAAGCATCACTGATATGAAATGATAATGTACTTAATCTCCAGTAATGACTAGCACCCAGAATGGCTTCTAAATTCCATTTCTCACCCCAAAAAACTATAAATTCATGGGTCCTTAGGGAAATGGCTGATTCCATGTCTCAGGTAGTAAATGTCTCCCTGGAATATCTGACCAGATAGCAAGGAAGTTATCAAAGATTACTAAGGGTATGTCAAAGCTCATGTCACCTTGAGGAGGTTCCCAAGACAAATCTAGGAGAATATACTCCAACTTCCTGCCAGCCCTAAGCAACCACTAATCTATATTTTATCTATAAACTTCCCTATCCAAGACTTTCAAATGAATAGAATCATATGTGAACTTTTGGGACTCACTTCATTTAGCATAATGTTCTACCACGTAACATGCCTCATTTACATTTATTGCGGAAAAAATATTCCATTCCATATTCCACATTTTGATTATCTATAGTTAATGGACACAAGTTGTATCCAGTTTTTGGCTATTATGAATAATGCTGCTATAAACAGTCATGTGTATGTTTTTGTGTAGATGCATGTTTTCAGTTTGTTGGGTAAATGTATATGAGGGGAATTGTTGGGTAATACGGTAACTCTGTATTTAATCATTTGAGAAACTGTCAGACTGTTTTCCCAAGGAGCCACACTTTTATATTCCCATCAAGAGTGTATGAGGAGGCTGGACGAGGTGGCTCATGTCTGTAAGCCTAGCACTTTGGGAGGTCAACATGGGCGGATTACTTGAGGTCAGGTATTTGAGACCAGCCTGGCCAATATGGTGAAATCCCGACCCTACTACATCTTTAAAATACAAAAAAATTAGCTGGGTGTGGTGGGGGGCGCCTGTAATCCCAGTTGCTAGGAGGCTGAGGCAGGAGAACAGTTGAACCTAGGAGGCAGAGGTTGTGGTAAGCCAAGATCATAACACTGCACTCTGGCCTGAGTGTCAGAGTGAGATCCCATCTCAAAAAGAAAAAAAGAGTTTATGAGGATTCTGATTTCTCCACATCCTCACCAATGCTTGTCATTATCCAACTTTGATTCTAGCCATCCTAGTGGATGTGAAATGGTATCTCATTGTAGTTTTGATTTGCATTTCCTTGATAATTAATGATGTTGAGCATCTTCATGTGCTTACCGGACATTCATGTATCTTCCTCGGGGTCCATGTGGAGTTCTGCCCATTGGGTTTTCTTTTTGTTACTAAGTTGTCAGAGTTCTTTATATATTCTAGATATGTGCTGTTTACCAGAGAAAAGGTTTGCAAATATTTTCTCTCATTCTGTGGGTTGTCTTGTATGATGGCGTCCTTTGAAGCACAGAAGTTTTTAATTTTTATGAAGTTCAGTGTTTTCCTTTTGCTGTTTATGCTTTTGGTATCATATCTACAAATTCCTTGCCAAATACAAAGTCATGCAGATTTACTCGTGTTTTTTTCAACGAGTTTTAAAGTTTTAGGTCTTTAATCCCTTTTGAGTTATTTTTTGTATATGGTCCCACTTCGTTCTTTTGTATGTAGCTATCCAGTTGTCCCAGCACCATCTGTTAAAAAGAGTATTCTTTTACTACTGAAAGATCTTGGCATCCTTGCTGAAAATCAGTTGAACACAAATGGGTTTATATCTGGACTCACTCTATTCCATTGATTTACATGTCCTTGTGCCAGTACCACCATGTCTTAATTACTGCTGTTTTGCAGTAAGTTTTGGGAGTCAAGAAGCTGAGTCCTCTTACTTTGTCCTTTTTCAGTACTGTTTTGGCTATTCTGGGTCTCTTGCAACTCCATATTAATCTCAGAATCAGACTGTCAATCTTTACAAAGTCAGCTAGGATTGTGATAGGAACTACAGTGAATTTACAGATTAGTTTGGAGAATACTGCTGTCTACAATATTCAATCTTCTGATCCATGAACATGGGGTATTTTTCCATTTATTTAATTGTCTTTAATTTCAGCAATGTTTTAAAGTTTTCAGAGTATAACTTTTTCTTTGTTAAACTTATTCTTTAATGCCACTGTGAATAAAATTCTTTTCTTTTTTTTTTTTTGAGACTGGGTCTCACTCTTGTTGCCCAGGCTGGAGTGCAGTGATTATACTGGCTTTATACTCTGCAATCTTGCTCAACTTATTTATTAGTTCTATACATTTTAAATGAAATCCTTAGGATTTTCTATACACAGGTTGAGTATCCCTTATCCAAAATGCTTGGGGGCCAGGCATGGTGGCTCATGCTTGTAATCCCAGCACTTTGGGAGGCTGAGGCAGGTGGATCACTTGAGGCCAGGAGTTTGAGATCAGTCCGGCCAACATGGAGAGATCCCCTCCACCGCCCCCACCAACTAATCTACAAAAAATACAAAAAAAATTAGTTTGGCATGGTGGTACATGCCTGTAATCCCAGCTACTCGGTAGGCTGAGGCGTGAGACTCATTTGAAACCAGAAGGTGGAGGTTTCAGTGAGCCAAGAGCATGCCACTGTACTCCAAACTGAGTGACAGAGCGAGACCGTCTCAAGAAAAAAAAAATGTTTGGGACTAAAAATATTTTGAATATTAGAATATTTGCATTGTACGTTATCAGATGAGCATTCCTAATCCAAAAACCTGAAATCTAACGAGCATTTTCTTTGAGTGTCATGTTGGTGCTCAAAACAATTTGCATTTTGGAGCATTTAAAATTTTACATTTTTGGTTTGGGATGCTCAACATGTATAAGACCATGACATCTGAAAACAGTGTTATCTCTTTCTTTCTAAACTAGATGCCTTTTATTTACCTTGCCTAACTTCCTTACCTAGAGTCTCCAGTGCAACGTCAAACAGAAATGGCAAGAGCAGATATCTTTGTCTTGTTCCTAGTCTTAGAGGGGGAAATTCCCAGTCTTTTACCACGGATTATGATGTTAGCTATGAACAGGTTAAGAAAAGTCTTCTCTATTCCTAGTTTGCTACAGTGTTATCACTAAAGGGTATTCAATGAGTCAAATGCTTTTTTCGCATCTATTGATATAATCATATAATTTAAAAATTATTATATTTATATATTGCATTAATTAATTTTACATGTTGAACTAGCCTTGCAAACCTGAAAAAAATCCCAGTTGGTCATGAGACATAATTCATTTTTTTTTTTTTTAATATGTTGTGGGATTCAGTTGGCTAGTATTTTGTTGAGGACTTTTACATCTATATTCATAAGATATTTGTTTGTAGTTTTCTTGTGACTCCCTTGTCTTTTATTATCAGGGTAAATACCAGCCACATAAAATGAGATGGGAACAACAGTTTCCTCCTTTCCCGCTTTTTGGAAGAGTTTGTAAAGAATTGGTATTAGTTCTTTAAATGTTTGGTAGAATTCACTGTAAAGCTATCTGAGCCTGGGCTTTTCTTTGAGGGGAATTTTAAAATTACTAATCTTATTACTTGATATAGATCTATTCAGATTGTCTACTGCTTCTGACATTTGACATATGACAATTGTATTGCCATAAAAGTTTTCATAGTATTCCTTTATAATCTTTATTATTTCCTTCCTTATGCCCCCTTTAGGTTTGGTTTATTCTTTTTTTAGCGTCTTAAGGTGGAGGGGTGAAGTAATTCATTTGAGATCTTCTTCCTTAATATAAGCATTTACAGCTATAAATTACCTCTAAGCATTGCTATAACTATATCCCATGAGTTTTTGTGATGTTGTATCTTCATTTTTATTTACCAAAGAACATTTTCTTTTTTAAAATAAATTTTAAAAAACAGAGACAGGGTTTCACTTTGTTGCCCAGGCTGTTCTCAGACTTCTGGGCTCAAGCTATTCTCCTGCCTTGGCCTTCCAATATGCTGGTATTAAAGGAGTGAGCTACCATGCCCAACCCACCCTAGAATATTTTCTGACTTCATTTTTGATCTGTTGGCTATTTAGGAATGTATTGTTTAACTGCCGCATATTTGTGAGTTTCTCAAATTTTTTCCTGCTTTTGATTTCTAACTTCATTCCATATGGTCTCAGAACATAATCTGCACTTTTTTTCTTTGACCTATTAAAATCTACTGGCCTGGAGTGGTGACTCACACCTATAATCCCAGCACTTTGGGAGGCCAAGGTTGGTGGATCACCTGAGGTCAGGGGTTTGAGACCAGCCTGGCTAACATAGTGAAACCCTGTCTCTATTAAGAATACAAAATTAGCTGACTTTGGTGGCAGGTGCCTGTAATTTCAGAAATTCAGGAAGCTGAGGCAGGAGAATTGCTTTAAGCCAGGAGGTGGAGGTTGAAGTGAGCTGAGATCACGCCGTTGCACTCCAGCCTGGGCAACAAGAGTGAGGGTGAAACTCTGTCTCAAAAAAAAAAAAAAAAAAAATCTACTGAGGTTTGTTTTATGGCCTAGCATGTGGTCTATACTGGAGAATGTTCCATGTGTACTGGAGAAGAACGTATACTCTACTGTTGCTGGGTGGAGTGTGCTATAGATGTCAGCTGGGTCTAGTTGGTTTATAGTATCTATTTACTTGTTGACCTTTTAAGTATTCTATACATTATTATTTTAAAAAAAAATTTTTTTTTTGAGACAGAGTCCCGCTCTGTTGCCCAGACTGGAGGGCAGTGGCATGATCTTGGCTCACTGCAACCTCTGCCTCCTGGGTTCCAGTGATTCTCTTGCTTCAGCCTCTCAAGTAGTTGGGATTATAGAAGTGCACCACCATGCCTGGCTAATTTTTGTATTTTTAGTAGAGGGTTTTTCCATGATGGCCAGGCCAGTCTCAAACACTTAAGTGATCTGCCTACTTTGGCCTCTCAAAATGCTGGGATTACAAGTGTGAGTCACTGGGCCCATCCTGTTCTATACATTATTAAAAGTGGTATACTGAAGTTTCCAACTACTAATGTTGAATTTGTCTGTTTGTTCATTTCTGTTTTTGCTTCATGTATTTTGGTATTCTGTTATTAAGCATAGGTAGCATAACTGTTACAGCATCCCAATGAAATGACCCTTTTATCCTTATAAAATGTCTCTAGCAACACTTTTTTTATAAAGTCTATTTGTTGGATACGAATAAAACCACTCTTATTTTCTTGTGGTTACTGTTTACATGATATTATTTCCATCCTTTTACTTTCAATCTATTTTTCTTTGAATGACAATTATGTTTCCTTTAGCTAGCATATAGTTGGACGATGCTGTTCATAAACTTAGTCTAACAATCCTGTCTTTTGATTTCAATCCATTTAATATTATTTGCATCGTTAGATTCAAACCTGCCATTCTATGTCCCATGTCTGTTTTGTTCCTCTATTATTCCTTTACTACTTACTTCTGCATTATTTTCTAATGTGGCATTTGCATGATTAAAATGATTTTTTACTATATTTTTTGATTTATGTTTTTAGTAGTTGCTCAAGGTTTTAGAATGTATGCCAGAACCAGCTTCAGATCTATAGTAGCTTAATTCTTGTGATATACAAAAACATTACTACTACATATCTCAATTCCCTGCCCAATTTGTAGTAGTATTGTTACACATACCATATCTGGTCTTGATAACAAACACAACACGGTCATGATTACTACTTTCCCATCTGTAGTCATTTCCTTAGCCCAATAAAGCTTTTCTCCTACCATCTTTTTTTTTGTGCTGTTATTGGCAAATATATTACACATTTATTACATTTCTTTGTTATGGGATCAGCATTACGTATGTATATACACATATAAAATAGTTTGCTTTTTAATATACTTATAATAAGAAAAGATAAAAAATGTTAACTTACTTTTTTTAAGTAATTATATAATTACCTTTTCTGATACTCTGTTTTTTTGTGTGCATTCAAATTACCATCTAGGGTCATTTGCTTTCAGCCTGAAGAAATTCCTTCAATGGTCCTTGTAAAGTGGGTCAGCTAGCAACAAATTTTCATTTTTGTTTATCTGGGAGTCTTTATTTTGCCTTCATTTAAAAAAGATAGCATTGTTGGACATGAGATTTTTGGTTGACATTTTCTTCCCCCTGTCCTTTGAACAATTTGAGTATGTTCTCCCATTGCCTTCTGGTCTCCACAGCTTCTCATAAGAAGTAAGCTGTTAATCTTACAGTGGTTCCATTTTGAGTGAGTTGTTTTCTTACTACTTTAAAGATTTTCTTTTTAAAACTTTTAGCATTTTTGCTGTATGTTTAAATTGCTACATTTTTCTTACTTAGAAAAAGATTTTTAACTGCACCATTATACTCCAGCCTGGGTAACAGAGCAAGACTCCATCTCAAAAAAAAGATTTTCAGTAAATAAAGATGCTCCAACTTATGGACTTATGGAATTATATCCAATAAGCTCACTGTTAAAAATATTGAAGTTAAAAATGCATTTAATATACCTAGCTTCCTAAACATTATAGTTTACCTTCAAAGCGCGCAAAACACTGATATTAGCTTACACAGTTGGGCAAAATAACCTAATGCAAAATCTATTTTTAATAAAGCGTTAAGTACCTCATATGATTTATTGAATATCACATTGAAAGTGAAAAACAGAGTGGTTGTAGGAGTACTTGAAGCATGGTTTCTACTGAATGCATTAATCACTCTCACACTATTGGAAACTAAAAACTTCTAAGTCAAACCATCATTCATTTGTATGGGAAGTCTTCTGCTATCATTTGAGTGTTTTTTTCTGTTGCTATCTCAAACCATCATTCATTTGTACGGGAAGTCTTCTGCCATCATTTGAGTGTTTTTTCTATTGCTATCTCAAACCATCATTCATTTGTATGGGAAGTCTTCTGCCATTATTTGAGTGTTTTTTCTATTGCTATCTCATTTTCTGTTGTTATCTTCTTTCTCTTTCTCTTCTCCTTCCAGTACTCCCTTTACTCTTCAGTGCTTAATGGTATGTAGGATGGTGTCCTATGTTTTGCTGAAGCGCTGCTCATTATTATCTTATCTCTGTTCCTCAGTCTGCATAATTTCTATTGATCTATGTTCAAATTCACTAAATCTATCTTCTGCCAGTGAAGAAAAGCACTGCTAGTGAATTTTTGGTTAATTATATTTTTCAATTCCAGAATTTCTAATTGGTTTTCATAATTTTTATATTCTTGATATTCTCTATTTTATGCAAAATTGTCACCATACCCACTTTTACTTATTTTTCCTCTAGTTCTGTGAACACACTTAGGATGGCTACTTTGAAGTATTTTCTGTTAAATCTGACATGTGGTCTCTCTCACACAGGTGGTTTATACGGGCTGCTTTTTTTCTGGTGCAAGAATCATACTTTCTTTTTTCTCTGCATGCCTCATAATTTTTTGCTAGACACTAACATTTTTTATAATACAAGTATAGCAAATCCAGTTACTGTTCCTTTCCTCTACCTCCCTTTTTCTTGTGCTTCTTACTGTTTCTTGCTTAGTTTTCAGTGACTAGGTGAATTGTTTCAGCTAAGTCTATTTCCCCACTTTCCCAACCTCCACAATGCTAAGCGTTGGATCCACAGAGAGGTATTATTTTTGGGTACGCCCAAAGTCACCTAGGATTTACAGTGATATTCTAGGCTCTCTTTCTCTTATCACACCCAGGTATTAAACTCCACTAACTGCTCTACTTTTTTTTTTTTTTTTAAATGCCCTGGATGTATATTCTACAAATTAATTGAAATCAAATTGTGGCTCAGGCTGGGTGCAGTGGCTCAGACCTGTAATAACAGCACTTTGGAAAGCTGAGGCAAGTGGATCACTTGAGACCAAGAGTTCGAGACCAGCCTGGCCAACAAGACAAAACCCTGTCTCTATTAAAAATACCAAAATTAGCTGGGCATAGTGGTGTGTACCTGTGGTCCCAGCTAATCGGGATGCTGAGGCAGGAGAATTGCTCAAGTCCAGGAGGCAGAGGTTGCAGTAAGCCAAGATCGTACCATTGCACTCCAGCCTAGGCAACAGAGCGAGACTGTCTCAAAACCAACCAACCAACCAACCAAGCAAAAAACTGTGGCTCATTTGAAGAAATAGTTTGAGGTCTGTCTGGTACTTCTTCTTGCTACAGTAGAGCTTTTCTTCTTAGCTGTCTTATTCTGGTCTTCCCTATAGTCCTCTCCAACAACTACCACTGTTTTTCAGAGTGCCCTTAGCTTTGAAATTCTACACACTATCTTGCCAATTAAGCTGCATTCAGAAGAGATTAAAAACTATTGGTCTACTTCTCCCTGCCATAAAAAATCTCTGAGCCAAGTCTCTAAAGCTGGGGATGGAAATAATTGCAAGGTTCTCTCAGAATGAAATCTCTGCTCTAGGAGCTGAGTACTTGGTAGAAGGGGGACAACAGCCTGAGGACTTCTAGGCTTGACTCTCCTAGTCTTACTTCACAAGCCTTCACAAGGGCAATTTTGGCCCCAGTATTCTCAGGGTGTCAAGCCAAAAGTAGAGCCTTCATTTCATTAGCAGGGGATGGGTAAAAAAGGGAGCCTCTACCTCTGAAGTGTACTTGCAAGTATAATAAATGCAAATGGTTTAATCACAACAATGAAAACACACCAGAGACAGCATGAGGAGAAAAAAGAGAAAAACCATGAGCTCAATGTATTAACTTCAAACATATCTTAGGTGTGTTATAAGGAAAACGTTGGAAAAGAATACATACCATTCAAACACTAATCAAGAGAAAGCTGAACTGAATTAATTTACCAAGTGAAATAATTTTGTGTATATACCTTAAAAGACAGCTTCATTTTGTTGCAGGATTGAAGAAAAAAAAAAGAGAGCTTTAAAATACATGAAGTTAAAACTGACAGAAATAGAAGAAAAAATATGTAAGGCCTTAATCTTGAGACTTTAACACTTCTGTCTCACCCATCACAAAACCAGTTGACAGAAAATCAGCAAAGATATAAACACCATCAACCAACTGGATCTAACTGACATTTATAGAACATTCCATGCAATAACAGAAGAACAGTCTTTCTAAGTATGTTCTCTGACCCTAATGGAATTACACAAAAAATTAGTAACAGAAAGGTAATTAAAAAACCACCAAACTTTTTTTATGTTAACCTTGTTTCTGTCATTTATTAGTTCTAGCAGGCTTTTTGTATTTTTTAAAAGATTACTTGGGTATAAGTAATCAGGTATCTCAACAGGAAGAGTTTTGTTTTTTCCTTTCAAATCTCTATGTCTATTATTTTTCTTGCCTTTTTGCACTAGTGAGAACTTCCAATATAATGTCTAATAGGATTGCTGAGAATAGGACCTGAGCGAAGGGACAGTCTTGCGTTTTTAGCATTCAGTCTTATTATTCTAGGTTTTTTGTAATTGCTCTTTACCAGATTGGGGAAGTTCTCTTATTAACACAGCACACTTCTAACAACCCATAAATTAAAGGGCAAGACTCAAGGGAAGCTATAAAATGTTAAAGTGAATAAAAATGAAACACATCTAAATTTATGGAATGCAGCTAAAATAGTGCTTATAGGGAAATTCATTCCATTAAATGATTATAGTTAGAAAATAAGGTCTCAAATTAATCATCTAAAGTGCCTGCCTTAAGAAGCCAGAAAAGAGGCCAGGTGTGGTGGCACACGCCTGTAATTCCAGCACTTCTGGAGACTGAGGCTGGCAGATCACCTGAGGTTGGCAGTTCAAGACCAGACTGAACAACACTGAGAAACCCCGTCTCTACTAAAAATACAAAATTAGCCAGGCGTGGTGGTACACACCTGTAGTCCCAGCTACTCAGGAGGCTGAGGCAGAAGAATCACTTGAACCAGGGAAGCAAAGGTTGCAATAAGCTGAGATTGTCCCACTACACTCCAGCCTGGTCTCCATTCCCGAGCTCAAGCAATTCTCCCACCTCAGTCACCTAAGTTGCTGGGACTACAGGTGCCCACCACTGTGACTAGCTCCAAATTTGTTTTAATTGTAGTAAAAAATATATATAAAATAAAATTTGCCATTCTAACCATTTTTTGTTTTTTTGAGATGCAGTCTCACTGTGTCCCCCAGGCTGAAGTGCAATGGTGCAACCTTGGCTCACTGCAACCTCCACCTCCTAGGTTCAAGCAATTCTCCTGCCTTAGCCTCCCAAGTGGATGAGACTACAGGTGTGTGTAGCCTGGCTAATTTTTTTGTATTTTTAGTAGAGGGGGTTTCGCCATGTTGGCCAGGCTGGTCTCGAACTCCTGACCTCAAGTGATCCACCCGCCTCAGCCTCCAGAAGTGCTGGGATTACAGGCATGAGCCACCATGGCTGACCCATTCTAACCATTTTAAAGTATATAGTTCAGTGACATTAAGTACAATTACACTGTTGGGCAACCAGCACCATTACCTATTTCCAAAATTTTTCATTAGCAAGGCCAGATTTTTACAAAACTCAAAAGAACTTCAGGGAACAAAAGCAAAGAGTACCACAGACTTTATTTTGGCATGATCACTGCAAAAGAATCTTACAAAGTATGTAAGAATTAATCAATTTAAATTCATATCAGAAGATTTTCATTTTCATATAAACACAATAAATCATATGTTCAATCTCATTTTTAAAACAAGCTTTATTTGACAATGAGAATGAATTTTGATTTTTCTTTCTTGATATTAAAAAGGTAAACAGGTGGGCACAGTGGCTCTTGCCTGTAATCCCAGCACTTTGGGAGGCCAAGGCAGGCAGATCACCTGAGATTAGGAGTTTAAGACTAAATGGCCAACACTGTGAAACCCCAACTCTACTAAAAAAAAAAAGAAAACAAAGAAACAAACAAAAATTAGCTGGGTGTGTGTGGCAGGAACCCATTCAAGTAACTAATAATCACAAACACTTTGGTAATTTCTAATTGCCACAACTATTCATGGTACTTTACAAAAGTATGAGGCAATTAAGCTACAGAAGTCCAATTCCTGAAGCTCTTCTTTTACTTCACAACTGATCAAGTGATAGTAATCACAAAACCTCTGCTAAGATCTCCTTTGAGGACCCTGGATGAAGCTAGTCAAGAACAGGGCTTTACCTTGGGCACAGTGGCTTATGCTTATAATGCCAGGACTTTGGGAGGCTAAGGTGGGTAGACTGCTTGAGCTCAGGAGCTTAAGACCAGCCTGAGCAACATGGTGAAAACCCATCTCTACAAAAAAAAAAAAAAAAAAATTAGCCAGGTGTGGTAGCGTGTGCCTGTAGTCCCAGCTACTTGTAGGGATGAGGCAGGAGAATCACTTCAGTCTGGGAGGTCAAGGCTTCAGTGAGCCCAGATTGAGCCACTGCACTTCAGCCTAGGTGAAAAAGTGAGACCCTGTGTCAAATAATAATAATCAAATAGTAAGAACAAGGTTTCAGAGATACAGCAGCTCTATAAATTACCAGTCTTTGGAAATACAGAGAGCTATGGAAAATTTCTGCTCTAATATAGTCAATATTATATTGTCTCTAGAGGAACCACATGCCAGAGTATGGAGTATGACTCTGGGACAGGTAGTTTTCATTATCTTATACTATAATTATTACTACTAATGGCTTGAGTGTTATGTTAGAGATTAAAAAAGACAAAGGATGAATGAATAGATTGAAAAAGAGGCAATATTTTACCCTCTCAGATTCGGAAAAACACTCAAATAGAATAAATAAATTTGAATTTTAGCGCTTAATGGGTGAATAGATTATTTTATGGCTCAGGAAATGAAGTTTAGCTTAAAAAACATTTACTGGTGGCATATAGCGCTAAAACCCAGAAAGGTAAACCAAGTCAATACCTTAATGTCTGAGCTAGGGATGGAGCACAGATTACTTGGTTCTTAAGAGTCCACTGCTTTGTACAAAAATTACTGTAAAAAGAGGACCTGGGGGCTAATCTCTCTAACTTACCAGTCTCTCTAAATTATACTTTACTTTTTTTAACTTTTGACTTCTTTTGTCAAAATAGTCACATCCATATACACAAAATGATCTGACCACAATGCATTCACTGATTGTGGCTCTATCTTGTGGCATCTGGGATTCTGGCTGAAAGGTTTTACTAGTGCTCGTGGGAGCCAACGAGGGTTCTTCCTTTCCAAAGTATGGAGCAAAGCCATGTCCTTTGAGTTTGAACTGGTGGAACCAAGAGTTCCTCACTGGTCTCTTTACTAAGGAGTTTTTGGTTTTCATAAAAATCCTTGCTTTTTAATTTCTTCTCTGTATTTTTCATTCTATAGTATTTCTTCCACAGTAGGTGCAGTCTTTCTCGTTCTTTTTTGAGACAGAGTTTCGCTCTTGTTGGCTAGGCTGGAGTGCAGTGGCCCAATCTCGGCTCACTACAACCTCTGCCTCCTGGGTTCAAGTGATTCTCCTGCCTCAGCCTCCCGAGTAGCTGGGATCACAGGCATGCGCCACCACGCCCGGCTAGTTTTTGTATTTTTAGTAGAGATGGGGTTTTACCATGTTGGCCAGGCTGGTCTCAAACTCCTGACCTGAGGTGATCAGCCTGCCTTGGCCTCCCAAAGTGCTGGGATTACAGGCTTAAGCCATTGCACTCAGCCTCTTTCTTGTTTTTCTGATCCAAGCTTCCCTTTCTGTTGGAATATCCCCCACTTCACAGTCTACTTTTTTATTTGCTGCTTGTACAATTCTTTTCTCTTGAATAGTTTGTCCTCACCTTTCCAGTTCTTGTACTCTGGAATGGAGTAGTATTTGTTCCCAAACCAATTCGTGCTCACATGCTCCTTCTTTTGACAGTGATCTCTACAAGGCACAGAACAAATCCTGAGACCAACCCATGCTGTTCACCCTGCTCTCAGCACTGCTGGCAGCTGGTCCGCAGCAGGGGTAATGCTCCAGCTACTGACCCAGCCCACCTAGAAGTATTCTTTCTAGTGAATTGATAATAGTGTTAAGAATAATTGTTTCTATAAAGGAACAATTGTTCTTATTAGAATAAAAATATTAAATCTGTTCAAACCAGCAAATCAACTATCCCAAAAGTGACAAACTACACAACTAAAAAGATTGGTGCGGACAAATGTTATGACTCATTACAGTAAATTCTTTTCTAAATTTTCAAACCAAGAGGAAATAAGGCAAATTCTGTAACAAAATGATCCTTTAAAAAATGAAAAAATTACCAACGGGCTAGAATATTAAAAGCTGAATCCTTAGCTATAGTTATTTGCTGCCTAACAACCTAAAGAGAAAAAAGTGATTGCAAACATGACAGACATTAGCCTATTCTGATTATCTGAATATCCCAAAAAAATACATACTTTTCAACCTGTAAATGTATTTTTAAAATTACAATGAACTTTTAAAAAGATCTATTAATTTGAATATTCTCTGAAACTTACCACCTGAAATTTCCCAGTAAAGTATATCTCACACCATAACGACTCAATTTCTATTAAGGTTTCTAATTCTAGATCTGCTATAGACACTCCTGGTATCCCTGTCCCTTTAAACTATAGAAGATCACTACAAGGATAAATATATTTTGATTTTGGCTTGGCGTGGTGGCTCATGTCTGTAATCCCAGCACTTTGGGAGGCCGAGGCAGGCAGATCACGAGGTCAAGAGATCGAAACCATCCTGGCCAACATGATGAAACCCTGTCTCTACTAAAAATACAAAAAAATTAGCTGGGTGTGGTGGCACACGCCTGTAGTTGCAGCTACTCGTGAGGCTGAGGCAGGAGAATTGCTTGAACCCAGAAGGAAAAGATTGCAGTGAGCAGAGATCACGCCACTGCACTACAGCCTGGGTGACAGTGTGAGACTCTGTCTTAAAAAAAAAATATATATATATATATATATATATTTTTTGAATCTTTTGACATATTACTAAGCATTAATTAAAGGAATTACTGTCTTTTCGTTTTTTTGTTTTTTTCAGTAGCTGTAGGTGAAAATGTAAGGCACACATGCAACAGATAAAACCCATACTTTTTTTCCCATTTGTTTGTGTTCTCTCTTATTTCCTTGAAACCCATACGTTTTTTTTTCTGATGGGAAGGTGGATACTAGGGGCTTTTGAACTGATTTTTTTTTTTTTTTTTTTAAAGAAAGAAAGAAAGAAAAAGAATAAAGAGGAGGAGGAAAAAGGAAGAGAAAGAGAGAGAGAATGGGAGTATTGCTTTCTTGCCCAGGCTAGAATGCATTTTAGTAATGGGTATTGAAAACCTCTTTTATACCAATAATTATACTTGATGTAAACAGGAAGGAATAAGGGAAGAAAATAACAAACGAGCAGCCAACCAGTATTTCATTTAAACCTATGAAATGCTATGCGATTACTGAGGAGTTATTTACTTCCAATTATGTAGTCACTTATGGAATAGGTGTGAGGTGGTAATGTATGTTTTATGTATTTGAAGTGGAGAGTTCTATAAATGTTTATTAAGTTTACTTGTTCCGGGTCTGAGTTCAAGTCCTGGATGTCCTTGTTAATCTTCTCTCGTTGATCTATAAAATCATTAGCTCTTCTTGTTACATTGATCCTTTTGCCATTATGTAATGTCCTTCTTTGCCTCTTTTGCTCTTTGTTGCTTTAAAGTCTACTTTATCAGAGGCGAGAATTGCATCTCCTACTTTTTATTTATTTGTTTATTTTTACTCTCTGAATGGTCTTTTCATATTACCTAAAACTCAGTAACAGATTTCTTCACCTCATGCATAAGTATTTCACATTTAATTCAATTATCAATGAATATATTAATATTGCCTGGAGATAGCATACACACTAGGTAGAACAACTGCTTTTTAGTTCAGACAGATCTGCATGTTAATCATGGTTATATGACTGTAGTGGCTGGATGACCTTAAACAAGTGAGCTTTCTGAGGACTGTTATACAGATTAAATGAGATTAGTCTATGTAAAGTGCCCAGTGCCTAGCATAGGTTGTTTATATAAGAATATGGTGCAGCAGTAATTGATGAGCTATCATTATTGACAGATCTCTGACTCACCTTTGACTCGGAATTGACTCGAATGTCAATTCTGGGTTTTTACTGACCAGCTAGAGTGCTAGACAATTCCATCTGAATGTGTCTGCCATCTTGGAAATTTGATGTCTGAAAACAAACTCAAATTATTTCCCAACTACAATACCACTACAGAATTTCTTAATCTGCTAAGGATGGATGCCTTCAATTGCTCAGGCACCCATAGCTTAAAATCTAGTACTCATGTTTCATTCTCCATGCCCCATCCCTCATCTCTCATCGAAACTGGGTATCATCCCTCAGGCACTCTCCCTTCACAGCCAAGTTTATAAAAATTACAGATACTCCCCACTTATAAATGTTTATTGATAAATCAAAGTCATTTCTCAGAGCAAGAGTGTTAACTATGCCCACTACCAAGAGATGATAACAATGGGTATGCTCATGTAAGTCTTGGCTCTCTAGTCTTCATTGGTTTGTTCTCCATGCTTAGTTTTGAGGTATGTAAGAAAATTATTAAATCCAGCATGTTCAATAAGCACAAAAACAGTAAGAATGTTGAAAATACTACTAAACAGAGGTAAGTAATTATGGTGGAAATAAAATAGAGATATATTCATCAAGAATGAGAAAGCATGCTGCTCCCATAAACGGGATCAATATTAAATAGTATGAATGACTGTGAAGTACTTACAACAAATCCTGCAACTTATAAAGATGATACATGATAACTGATAATAGCAAGAGACAGGAAAAAAATTGGAGAAATGGAAAAACTTTGGAGTATGTGGTTAACACTAGAAAGCAGATTTTAAACTCGGATATCAGGCCTCTTTACACTCTTAAAATTTATTGAGAACTCAAAAGAGCTTTTATTTATATAAACTATATCTAAAAATATTTACCATATAATAAATTAAAACTTAGAAATTAAAAAAATTATTCACCTAAAAATAACAGTAAGTCTGTAACAGTAAGTCTGTTATATTTTAAGACAACATAGTTTTCAAAAAACTAAATTTTCTCAGACCCCCCAAAAAAAAGAAAAAGGTAAGAGTAGTACTGATTTTTGAAAATCTCTTAAAGTCTATTGGAAATCAGCTGAATTCTCATGTGTTAAGTCTGTTACGGTATCACATTCCCAGCACTTTGGGAGGCCAAGACAGGCAGATGATACCTGAGGTCAGGAGTTTGAGACCAGCCTGGCCAACATGGTGAAACACTCTCTCTACCAAAAACACAAAATTTAGCCAGGCATGGTGGTACACACCTGTAGTCCCAGCTACTTGGGAGGCTGAGACAGGAGAATCACTTGAACCTGGGAGGCAGAGGTTGCAGTGAGCTGAGACTGCTCCATCACACTCCAGCCTGGGGACAGAGTGAGACTCTGTTTCAAAAAAAAAAAAAAAAAAATCACATTTCAAGTAGCCTCTGGAAAACTCCGTCGTATATCTGAGAGAATAAGACTGGAATGAAAAATGGCAACTAATGTCTTTAAACACTGCTAGAAGATTGTCTTGATCTCACGGACACTCTAAAAGGTTCTGGGGATCCCCAGGAGAGTCTCCAGATTACATTAACCACTGTTTTCAAGTTTAATGTTAAAAATGAGGACATGGGCCAGGCACAATGGCTCATCATACGTGTAATCCCAGCACTTTAGGAGACCGAGGCCAGCGGATCACCTGAGGTCAGAACTTTGAGACCAGCCTGCTCAGCATGGTTAAACTGCATCTCTACTAAAAATACAAAAATTAGCCAGGCGTAGTGATCTGCACCTGTAATCCCAGCTACTTGGGAGGCTGAGGCACAAGAATCGCTTGAACCCAGGGGGAGGCTACAGTCAGCTGAGATCTCGTCACTGCACTCCAGGGCCTGGGGGTCAGAGCAAGACTGTCTCAACAACAAAAAGACATGGTTAGTTATTTGTAGACAAGAACTTAAAGAAGACTAATAAGCAAGGTGAATGGACTGTTGTTTAAATAAACCACAGAAAGATAGTTCCTCAAGATTCTACCAAATCTGCATACCAAAAAGTAGTAAAATAGTGTGATGTGGGAAGTGCTCAAGGCGTCTGTTTTGCCATTTGTCACTTAAGACAGATGGGTGTAATGTTTGTGTATCTGAGGAAGGGGTTCCTACCTGAACAAATCTGCAATGTAGATATAAAAAATTTAGGTAAAAGATGGTGGTCAGGAGAATGTTTATGTTTCCAAGAAAAATAGAACCTGCTAGGTAGCTTCAGAGGTTAGGTATCCTTGCAGATTTAAAAAAAAAAAAAAAGACACACAGAACAAGCCAACTAAATGTTTTCATGTCTGGATTGAAGGTCTAGAATTGTGGGGGTCATTTTGTTACCATAGGAGAGCCAACCTAAGGATGGCAAAGCAAGAAAAACTTATGTCCTCAAGGATATCACTGAATTGCTAATTTAACCAACTCTGAGGGTGCTTTCTGTTTTAAATAAATGTCCTTATTGTTTAAGCCACTTCATTCAAGGTTTTCTGATAACATAAACTGAATACCCTCATACACATGTCCTATAGGTACCTCAACAGGTCCAAGTGAATTCATTATCATCTCTTAAAAATGTCTTCTTTTTCAAGTACTCTGGTCAATGACAGCACCAACTCCAAAAAGCTAAAAATCCCGAAATGTCCATGTTCCAATCTCTTGAATTTGTGAATGATACCTTTATGGCTTTGCAGATGGGGTGAATTATGTTGGAATGGGGGAAATTATCCCAGATTACCCAGGCAGGCCCTAAATGCAGTCACAGGTATTCTCATGCAAGGAAGGCAGATGGAGACTTGACACACACAGGAGAAGGTGAAAGGCGGGGAAGAGGAGGTGGTGTAACAATGTGAAGATTGTAGTGCTGAATAATATGGTCACAAGATAAATGCCTGCAGCCCTCACAAGCTGGAAGAGGCAAGGAATGGGATCTCCCCTAGATCCTTTGGGCGCTTAGATCACTTGGCTAAGATTATAGGGCTACTAACAGCAACTTATATCTTGATGGTAAACTTTCTCACTATTTTATAGTCTCTATTATGCTTTTAGATACTTAAGGTTGCTATCTCTCCCTCCCTACTCTGCAAAATGAACTCTTTGTCCTAAACTGATTTTGACTCATAATTTTCCAAATATACCATACATATTTCCACTTCCCCAGCTCTAGTCCTTTTTTGGAATTCCCTCCTCACTGATTTCAACAGATCAAGTTCTACTTTATTTTGTTTTCCCTTCTAACCTAAATGCCAGCAAAGCCTTCCATTTTTCTTTCTTTCTTTTTGAGACAGAATCTGGTTCTTCACCCAGGCTGGAGTGCAGTGGTATGATGCTGGCTCACTGTAACCTCTGCCTCCCAGGTTCAAGCAATTCTCATGCCTCAGCCTCCTGAGTAGCTGGGATTACAGGCGCCTGCCACCACGCCCGGCTAACTTTTGTATTTTTAGTAGAGATGGAGTTTCACCATGTTGGTCAGGCTGGTCTTGAACTCCTGACCTTGTGATCTGCCCCCCTCAGCCTCCCAAAATGCTGGGATTAACAGGTGTGAGCCACTGCGGCTGGCCAGCCTTCCATTTTTATGTCACTTTCAAATGTTCTTTCAAATACATTCTGTGGATCTTAAAATCTTAATGAAACTAAAGATGAGAAAAATAAAGATTAGAGAAAATATGGCCTAACAAGGACTCAAATTCAGAACCTCTGATGTTAATTAAATCCTATCCTCATTTTACTATTAAACCAAACTGTCTTTCTCTACACTGAACTCCGGTAGTAGTTCTATTTGGCTCCCTGATCCCGCGTTTGATATCGTATCAATTTAGGTTTACCAAAGTACACGCTCCATCCCTGTGGGGATCGCTCCAGCGTTGAGACCACTCGGTGTCCCCGCCATAATGGAGCTTGAGCCCAGACATGTTTCTCACCCCCTGGAAGCAGTCGAGACCAGTGAAAGAGAGATTTAATAGAAGTTTGAGTTTGCAGAAGCCTATTTCTGGTCCACTGACCTAAAAGGCTGGGTGAAGGCTGTGTGGTTTTACTAGACATTGTTTCTTGAAGTACCTGCTCTGGGCTAGTTTTATGACTTTGTTTACCCTCTATTGATGGGTCCCATGCTTGTTCCTGTGACTGCTATTTGCAAAGTTAATGGGTCTATCGCCTCTCTGATGACTTGCATAGATCATTAACATTTTAACTATAGGTTTCCTCACCCTGATAATGAGACCCACCTCCATGACTTGATTGTACCCATTGTGTGACTTGATTGTACCCATTGTGTGTTTTCCGCTGCTTGTAGCCGGATGGCTCTCTCTTCCCTTTATTAAGATAATGGCATCTGTTCTGATAATTGAGATGGGACTAAGAATGCTTATGTAAATGAGGTGGGGCAAAGAATGTTCCTGTAAAATGAGGTAGGAAAAGATATATATACTAACTCAGTGTACAATAAAGTTGCTGGTTTTAGGGCCAGCCCTCCAGACTCCAGCTGTCCTGTCTTTTCTTTTCTTCCGCGCACTCTCTCTTCCAGGTATTGGGACCCTCTTGCAGGCCAAGAGACCCCGGCAAACGTGCCGCTCTCACCGGCCCCCGACACATCCCTACAATGATTATTCCAATATATTTATAGAATAAATCACATCTGCACTCCCAGCATAGGTTCTTTAAAAATCACTGAGTGCTTTCCTGAGATATAATTCATGTACAAGAAACTGCACAGTGTACAATTTGATGAGTTATGACATATATCACCACCACCATCAAGATAAGGAATATTGCCATGATTCCTGTTTCTTTGCAATCTCACCTTCCTGTCCTTGCCAGAAATTATCAATGTGTTTTTCACTTTAGTAGCTGCATTTTCTAGAATTGTATATAAATGGGATTACATAGTATGTACTCTTTTTGTCTGATTTCTTTCATTGGACATAATAATTCTGAGATTCATCAATGCTGTTGGGCCTATGGATTTTTGTTCTTTGTATTGCTGAATACTATTCCACTGCATGGATGTAACATCATCTGTTTGTCATTTAATTGTTGATAGACTTGAGCTGTTTGCAGTTGAGGCTATTACAAATAAAGCTGCTATGCACATCTGTGTACAAGTATTTGTGTGGACAAACCAGCAGATGTTAATTCTTTCTGTTTCTATACCATTTATATGTTATACTCTTAATATTGCTTATTATACTGCAGTGATTCCATAAAAAAAGTCACTATTCTATCCATCAGTACAATATTTTACATAGAGTAAGTGATCAGTAAATAATTTACAGATTTTCCTCTCCCACGGGCCTACATGCGACTTGACAGAAAAGGTTGAGCCCTGTCTGTATTCTATAACTGCCTAAGAGAGTGTGTATACTGGTATGCAACAAAAACATAAGAAAAACATTAAAAATTAAAAAATAAATATGTAAATTAAAAATTAAAAAATAAATAAATAAATAAATAAATAAATAAATGGAGGAGAGGTCCAAGATCACTAGCAGCTCGGGATTGTAGCTCCCAGAGAAAGCGCACAGAATGAGAGGACGCCACACTTTCAGATGAATTTTTGTTACCCACGGACCGGAAGATTCCCAGCAGAGTGGCCCCATGGGTCGCCAGGGCGACACTTGTGGCCAGCATCGCGGTTTTGCCGGCACCCCGGTGCAGCGGTTCTTGCTGCAGAGTAAACGGGACTGGGTCCCCTTTTGATTGACGTTTGGAGCTCTGGGAAGGCAGAGTCGCCCATTTACCTGATTGAAGAAGGGACTCAAGAGGGAAGCCAGACTGGAGATTCCCGGGCAGAAAAGCACCACGAATCTTAATACCGCTATTTTGGCCGGTGCAGTGGGTTGCTCAGATTTCGGCACTGGGAATCAACAAGTTGGACATCCACTCAGAGACCTAATTTGAAAGTAGGCAATTACAAAGATGACAGGTGGATGAACTTACAATGATGGGAAGAAACCAGTGTAAAAAGGCTGAGAATACCCAAGATCAGAATGCCTCACCTTCTATAGGTGATCACAGTTCCTCATCAACAAGAGAACAAGGCCTGATGGAGAACGAGTGCGTCCAATAACAGATTTAGGCTTCAGAAAGTGGATAATAAAGAACTTTAGTGAGCTAAAAGAACATGTTCTAGCCCAATGTAAAGAAACTAAGAACTTTGAAAAAAGGTTTGATGAAATGCTAATGAGAATTGACAACTTAGAGAGGAATATAAGTGAATTAATGGAACTGAAGAACACAATACGAGAACGTCACGAAGTATGCACAGGTTTTAACAGTCGAATTGATCAAGCAGAAGAAAGGATATCAGAGGTCAAAGACCAACTTAATGAAATGAAATGAGAAGACAAGATTAGAGAAGAAAGAGTAAAAAGGAATGAGCTAAGTCTCCAAGAAATATGGGACTATGTGAAAAGACCTAATTTACGATTGATAGGTATACCTGAATGTGACGAAGAGAATGAATCCAAGTTGGAAAATATTCTTCAGGATATTATTCAGGAAAACTTTCCTAATCTAGTAAGGCAGGACAATACTCAACTCCAGCTAACCCAGAGAATACCACAAAGATATTCCTCAAGTAGAGCAACTCCAAGACACATAATCGCTAGATTCATTAGGGTTGAAATAAAGGAGAAAATTCTAAGGGCAGCTAGAGAGAAAGGTCACGTTACCCATAAAAGGAAGCCTATCAGACTCACAGCAGACCTCTCACCAGAAACCCTACAAACTAGAAGAGAGTGGGGGTCAATATTCAATATCCTCAAAGAAAAGAATTTTCAACCCAGAATCTCATATCCTGCCAAACTAAGCTTCATAAGCTAAGGAAAAAAAATTTTTCGTGAACAAGCAAGCACTCAGAGATTTCATCACCACCAGGCTTGCTTTACAAGAGCTTCTGAAAGAAGCACTACAAACAGAAAGGAACAACCAGTATCAGTCATCCCAAAAACTTACCAAAACGTAAAGAGTATCTCTATAATGAAGAATCTACATCAACTAATAGGCAAAATAGCCAGCTAGCATTAAATGACAATATTGAACTCACAAATATTAATATTAATTCTAAATTTAAATAGATTAAATGCCCCAATCAAAGACACAGACAGGTAAATTGAATTAAAAGTCAAAACCCATGGGTACGCTGTATCCAGATCTATTTCACAAGCAATGACATACAAAGACTCAAAACAATGAGATGGAGGAAGATTCACCAATTAAATGGAGAGCAAAAAAAAAAAAAAAAACCGGAGTTGTAACCTTCGTCTCTCACAAAATAGACTTTAATAGTAACAAAGACTAAAAAGAAACAAAGAAGGACATTACATAATGGTAAAAGGATCAATGCAACAACAGGAGTTAATGATTATAAATATAATATGCACCCAATACAGGAGCACCCAGATACATAAGACAAGTTCTTAATGACTTATAAAGAGACCTGGACTCCCACACAATAATAGCGGGAGATTTTGACACCACATTGTTAATATTCCACGGATCAACGACATAGAAAATTAATAGGGACATCTATGATTTGAACTTAGACCTGGAATAAGTAAACTTAGTGAATATTTATAGAATTCTCCACCCCAGGTTCACAGAACATACATTTTTCTCGGTATTATATTACACCTATTTTGAAAGTGACTACATAATTGGAAGTAAATCACTCTTCAGCATTTGCATAGCATTTCACAGACTTAAATGAAATATTGGTTGGCTGTTTGTTATTTTCTTCCCTTATTCCTTCCTGTCTCCGTTGTTAAGCACAACTATCGGCATAAAAGAGGTTTTTAATACCTATTTTTAGACTGCATTCCAGCCCGGGCACTAGAGCAAGAATCCTGTTCTCTCTCCCCCTTTTTCTTTCTCTCACACACACACAAAAAATAAAAAAATAAATAAAAATAAAAGAGTGTGCATTGAAAAATCGCAGAATAAATGCTCTTGATTTATGGTGCTTATTTTTGGGATAAGCATATTATTCTTTTATGTTCAATCACATTATTAAGAGCTTAATTGCAATTAATAAACAAAATATATAAATTAGTATTTTAAGAGTGTAACATATAGCACAGACAAATATTTTGTAGAAAACCTGTTAAAACAATTGATTTAAGAATGGAAGAACTACAGCTCAAAGTAGAAACTTCACGTTAAACTTACATGGCCAATTATATATACGTACTCAAACTAGTAAAAATTACAACTCAACCATCCTACCAAAAGTTAAGATGCTTCTCACTATTAACAATCTTTTTTCTTTACAAATATAGCAGTACCTGATATTTTATATTTTGCTCTAAACTTGTCACTCTTACCAATCTAAGTAAATGTCTATATTTTCCCATGATATAAACCAAGTTTTTAGATTGGATTCACATTAGAACTCATATTTGGGAACATGCTTTTTCTTTTTCTGAAGACTAATGAAGGTGTTTAGTGCTCTTTATTTGACACTAGTTTACTTCCCTTAAGTGTTTTTTAAGTTTTCAGGGAGAATTTCAAATGGATTACTTTATCTGAGTTTAAAAAGATAATTTTAGGCCTGGCACAGTGGCTCATGCCTATAATCTCAGCACTTTGGGAGGCTAGGGCAGGAAGCTCCTTTGAGCCTAGGAGTTTAAGACCAGCCTGGGCAACACAGAGAGACCTTGTCGCTACTAAAAATAAAATTAGCCAAGTGTGCTGCTGTGCGCCTGTAGTCCTGGCTACACAAGAGGCTGAGGCAGGAGGATCACTTGAGCCTAAGAGGTCGAGACTACAGTGAGCTGTGATTTCACCAGCCTGGATGACAGAACAAGATCTTGTACAAAAAAAAAAGACCATTCGGCCAGGGATGGTGGTTCATGCATATAATCCCAGCACTTTGGGAGGCCAAGGTGGGTGGATCACCTGAGGTCAGGAGTTCGTGACCAGTCTATCCAACATGGTGAAACCCTATCCCTACAGGCAAGGTGACTCATGCATATAATCCCAGCACTTTGGGAGGCCAAGGTGGGTGGATCACCTGAGGTCAGGAGTTCGTGATCAGCTAGCCAACATGGTGAAACCCTAACTCTACTAAAAATAAAAAAAATTAGCTGGGCATGGTGGTACATGCCTGTAATCTCAGCTACTTGAGAGGCAGAGGCAGGAGAATCAGCTGAATCTGTGAAGCAGAGGTTGCAGTGAGCCAAGGCAACTCCAGCCTGAGCAACAAGAGCAAAACTCCATCTCAAAAAAAAAGAGATCATTTTGTAACTAGTCATTTTTAAATGAAACAAAGATTCCAATCATTTTCTCTACAAATAAGCCCTTTCTAGTTCAGAGACTTGAAAAAGTAATGGAACGTTATCAATAAATCAATTAAATCAGTAACATTAAACGATTAGGATTTCCTCTCATTGCTGGTAGTCACCAATTCATGGTGATTGTTACTTTCTACATCAAGGGAAGATAAATTAATATATATTGAGTAGCTCCTACCAAATGTCATTATCTCACTCTGGACTCACAAACTCTGGTAAAAGAATTTTTTAAATCCAGTTAGGTACCGGGCACAGTGGTTCACACCTGTAATCCTAGCACTTTGTGGGGCCAAGTTGGGTGGATCTCTTGAGGCCGAGAGTTCGAGACCAGCCTGGCCAACACAGAGAAATCCTGTCTCTACTAGAAATACAAAAATTAGCCAGCTGTGGTGGTGAATGCTTGTAATCCTAGCTATTACTTGGGAGGCTGAGGCATAATATTTGCTTGAACCTGGGAGGCAGCAGTAACAGTGAGCTGAGATCACGCCACTGCACTCCACCCTGGGTGACAGAGGAAGACTCTGTCTTTAAAAAAAAAAAAAATCCAGTTTTAAATGAGGAGACAGAAAATCAAATTACCTTGTCCATATCCCTATAACTAAGTAACGAAACCAGGACTTACACAGAGGTATATCTGACCAAAAAAAAAAAATTCAATTCCCACTTCATTCTCCCTACTCCATCATACTGCCATTTGTAAGAATTTAACCCATTTATGCCTTTAAGCCAGAGGCTGCAATTTTTTGAATTTTTGCACTCAGACCTTAGTGATGACCTGAGCAGTAGGACAGAAATAACTCCCACATACTTAGCATTCCAATAATGGAACACTAGGCATAAATTGGTTAATCACAGTACTTAAGGGATATCTGCTATTCACATCATATTACTAGAAAGAAAGATTGAATAGAGGGCCTATCTATCTTACTCATCCATTTGGCTCCTTACATGAGCAAGTAAAATTCAAGTTAGTTTTGGTCAACTAGCATTTAAAGAGCTCTTATTTTCCCTAAAGAGTTTTTAAGTGTCTATACCAAGTACTTGAGAGTTCAACCACATATATGCTTTAAAACATGTACACAAGTGGAAGTAATGTCAGCCCCGAGAGCTGAGTAGCTGTACTATGTGGGGTGCTGCAGTCTAGGCACTTTTTGGACAGTATGTTTTACCTGCTGATGAAACTCCTGCACAAGAAGATTGAGAAGCAGAATCTCAAATTGCGGCAGCAATTGAGATTCTAAAGTTGCAGGGGGCCTCAAATCTGACCCAATCAGAAACTCAAAATGGAGATGTGCCTGAAGAAACAATGAGAGGTGGAAAGTCTAAAAAAATCAAAACATTCTATGAATGTGGGCTTATCAGAAGCTCGAAATAAAGATGTGTCTCAAGCAGCAGTGGAAAATATGAAAGTTAAAAAATCTCCCCAGAAATCCACTATATTAACCAATGGAGAAGCAGCAATGAGGTCTCCCAATTCAGAATCGAAAAAGAAAAAGAGAAAAATGATGAATGATGCTGGGCTTGATACAAAAAAAGCAAAAATTGAAAACAAAGGTGAATCTGAAGGAAGTGCCGAGACTTCTAAAGAAATAGAAAATAATTTGGAGGAGCCAGATAATGATGGCAGTGAGGTGCCCAGCCTGTCCCTGAGACTGACAGGAGCTTTTCAGGATACTTCATTTGCTTCTCTATGTAATCTTGTCAATGAAAACACTCTGGAGGCAATAAAAGAAATGGGTTTTACAAACATGACTGAAATTCAGCATAAAAGTATCAGAACACTTCTGAAAGTCAGATATCTTCTAGCAGCTACAAAAACAGGCAGTGGTAAAACCCTGGCTTTTCACATCCCTGCAGCTGAACTCATTGTTAAGATAAAGTTCATGCCTAGGAATGGAATGGGAGTCCTTATCTACTAGAGAATTAGCCATGCAAACTTTTGGTGTTCTGACTCACCATGTACGGGTTGATAATGGGTAGCAGTAACAGATCTGCTGAAGCACAGAAATTTGCTAATCGGATCAACATCATTGTGGCCCCACCAGACCGCTGGCTGGACTATATGTAGAATACCCCAGGGTTTATGTATAAAACCCTGCAGTGTCTGCTTATTGATGAAGCTGATCGTATCTTGGATGTTGGATTTGAAGAAGAATTAAAGCAAATTATTAAACTTTTGCCAACATGTAGACAGACTATGCTCTTTTCTGCCACCCAAACTCAAAATGTTGAAGACCTGGTGAGGATTTCTCTGAAAAATGAGCTATCGTATGTTGCTGTTGATGATGATAAAGCTAACGCAACAGTGGAAGGTCTTGAGCAAGGATATGTTGTTTGTTCTTCTGAAAAGAGATTCCTTCTGCTCTTTACATTCCTTAGGAAGAACCAAAAGAAGCTTATGGTCTTCTTTTCATTTTGTATGTCCGTGAAATACCACTATGAGTTGCTGAACTACACTGATTTGCCCATCTTGGCCATTCATGGAAAGCAAAAGCAAAATAAGCCTACAGCCACATTCTTCCAGTTCTGCAACGCAGATTCGGGAACACTACTGTATACAGATGTGGTGGCAAGGACTGGACATTCCTGAAGGTGACTGGATGTTCAGTATGACCCTCCAGATGACTCTAAGGAATATATTCATCGTGTGGGTAGAACAGTTAGAGGCCTAAATGGCAGAGGGCATGCCTTGCTCATTTTGCGCCCAGAAGAATTGGGTTTTCTTTGCTACTTGAAACAATCCAAGGTTCCATTAAGTGAACTCAACTTTTCCTGGTCTAAAATTTCTGACATTCAGTCTAAGCTTGAGAAACTGATTAAAAAGAACTACTTTCGATTCCACCAAGACAGCCGAATAGGAACAGCTCCAGAGAACAGTTCCCAGCAAGAGAGCCGCAGAACATGAATGATCTCTGCATTTCCAACCAAGGTACCAGGTTCATTTCAATGGGACTGGTTGGACAGTGGGTGTAGCCCAAGGAGGGCTAACCAAGGCATGGTGGGGTGCTGCCTCACCCAGGAAGTGCAACTGACCAGAAGATCGGCGACTCCCTGCTGCCCCCTGCACTGTGGTTTCAGACACCACGCTTTTCCCATGGCCTCTGCAACCCACAAACCGAGAGATCCCTGCTGGGCTGAAAAGCGACATGAGTTAACAGCACAGATCTGAGTGGCAGCTCTGGCCAGCGCCAGGGGTTGTCAGCACAGATCTGGGTGGACGTTTTAACTAGCACCGAGAGTGCCTAAGGGACAGAGCTACCTGCTCCCCAGAAAGAGGGGGAGCTGAAAGCAGGGAGCCAGGTGATACAGCTGAGCGGGTCCCACCAACCCCACAAAGAGCAGCAAACTGAAGCCCTCTCGCTTGAGAGTTTTGCAGCCAGCACATCAGTTCGAGCTTGACCCGGGACTATCAAGCTTGGTGGAGGAAAGGATGTCCACCATTGCTGAGGCGGTTCTAAACATGCCTGTGTAAACAAAAGCCAGAGGAAGCTTACACAGCAGCTGGACTGAGTCGGTGACAGCTCAGCAGTACCTCTGTAGGCAGACGAGGGACAGACTGTCTCCTCAAGTGGCTCCCTGACCCCTGTATAACCAAAAAGATGCCTCATACAGGAGAGCTCTGGCTGACACCTGGCGGGTACCCTTATGGGATGAAGCTACCAGAGGAAAGCCCAGGCAGCAATCCTTGCTGTTCTGCAAACCCCACAGGTGATTCCCAGGCAAGCATGGTCTGGAGTGGACCTCCAGCAGTCCTAGAGCAGAGGAACCTGACTGTTAGAAGGGAAACTAAAAAACAAAAAAAAAAATAGCTTTAACATCAACAGAAAGGACATCCACTCATAGACCCCATCTGAAATCACCAACTTCAAAGATCAAAGGTAGGTAAATCCACAAAAATGGGAAGAAACCAGC
This sequence comes from Aotus nancymaae, assembly GCF_030222135.1. Classification (NCBI taxonomy): domain Eukaryota; kingdom Metazoa; phylum Chordata; class Mammalia; order Primates; family Aotidae; genus Aotus; species Aotus nancymaae. The sequence continues at coordinate 34,706,769 of NW_026988423.1, forward strand.
ACAAAAAGGATGAAACCATCAAAGACCAGAACGCCTCTCCTCCTCCCAGCTTAGAGAAGAACATAAACGACTTGATGGAGCTAAAAAACACAGCATGAGAACTTTGCAATGCATACACAAGTTTCAATATCCAAACTGATCAAGCAGAAGAAAGGATATCAGAGACTGAAGATCAACTCAATGAAATAAAATGAGAAGGCAAGATTAGAGAAAAGAGAGTGAAAAGAAATGAACTAAGCCTCCAAGAAATATGGGATTATGTGAAAAGACCTAACTTACGCTTGATTGGTGTACCTGAATGTGACGGGGAGAATGAATCCAAGCTGGAAAACACTCTTCAAGATATTATCCAGGAGAACTTCTCTAACCTAGCAGGGCTGGCCAACATTCAAATCCAGGAAATACAGAGAACACCACAAAGATACTCCTCAAGAAGAGCAGCCCCAAGGCACATAGTCATCAGATTCACCAGGGTTGAAGTGAAGGAAAAAATGCTAAGGGCAGCCAGAGAGAAAGGTCAGGTCACCCACAAAGGGAAGCCCATCAGACTCACAGCTGATCTCTCAGCAGAAACCCTACAAGCCAGAAGAGAGTGGGGGCCAATATTCAACATCATTAAAGAACTTTCAACCCAGAATTTCATATCCAGCCAAACTAAGCTTCAAAAGTGAAGGAAAAATAAAATCCTTTACAGACAGGCAATTGCTGAGATTTTGTCACCACCAGACCTGCCTTACAAGAGTTTCTGAAGGAAACACTAAACATGGAAAGGAACAACCAGTACCAGTCACTGCAAAAATGTACCAAATGGTAAAGACCAATGATGCAATGAAGAAACTGCATCAACTAACGGGAAAAACAACCAGCCAATAACAAAATGGCAGGATCAAACTCACACATAACAATATTAATGTTAAATGTAAATGGCCTAAATGCCCCATTCAAATGACACAGAGTGACAAGCTGGATAAAAAGTCAAGACCCACTGGTGTGCTGTATTCAGGAGACCCACCGCACATGCAAAGACACACACAGACTCAAAATAAAGGGACGGAAGACGATTTACCAAGCAAATGGGGAACAAAAAAAAAGCAGGGGTTGCAATCCTAGTCTCTGATAAAACGGAGTTTAAACCAACAATATCAAAAGAGACAAAGAAGGGCATTACATAATGCTAAAACAATCAATGCAACAAGAAGAGCTAACTATCCTAAATATATATGTACCCAACACAGGAGCACCCAGATACATAAAGCAAGTTCTTAACCACCTACAAAAACTTAGACTTCCACACAATAATAGTGGGAGACTTTAACACTCTACTGTCAATATTAGATCAACGAGACAGAAAATCAACAAGGACATCCAGGACTTGAACGCAGATCTGGACCAAGCAGACCTAATAGACATCAACAGAACTCTCCACCCCAAATCCACATAATATGGACTTTTCTCAGCACCACATCGCACTTACTCTAAAATTGACCACATAACTGGAAGTAAATCACTTCTTAGCAAATGCAAAAGAATGGAAATCATAACAGTCTCACAGACCACAGTGCAATCAAATTAGAACTCAGGATTAAGAAACTAACTCGGAACCATGCAACTTCATGAAAACTGAACAACTGGCTCCTGCACATCGACTGGATAAACAATGAAATGAAGCAGAAATAAAGATGTTCTTCGAAACCAATGAGAATAAAGACACAATGTACCAGAATCTCTGGGACACATTTAAAGCAGTGTCTAGAGGGAAATTTATAGCAATAAATGACCACATGAGAAGTGAAGCAAGATCTAAAATCGACACCCTATCATCAAAATTGAAAGAGCTAGAAGAGCGAGATCAAAAAAACTCAAAAGCTAGCAGAAGACAAGAAATAACTAAGATCAGAGTAGAACTGAAGGAGATAGAGACAGAAAAAACCGTTAAAAAAAAAATCAGTAAATCCAGGAGCTGTTTTTTTTTTAAAGATCAACAAAATAGACCACTAGCCAGACTAATAAAAAAGAAAAGAGAAAAGAATCTAACAGATGCAATAAAAAATGATAAAGGGGATATCACCACTGATTCCACAGAAATACAAACTACCATTAGAGATTACTACAAACAACTCTATGCACATAAACCAGTAAACCTGGAAGAAATGGATAAACTCCTGGACACTTACACTCTCCCAAGACTAAACCAGGAATAAGTCGAATCCCTGAATAGACTAATAACAAGGTCTGAAGTTGAGGCAGCAATTAATAGCCTACCAACCAAAAAAAGTCCAGGTCCAGACAGGTTTACAACCAAATTCTACCAGATGTATAAAAAGGAGCTGGTAACATTCTTTTTGAAACTATTCTAAACAATACAAAAAGAGGGAATCCTTCCTAACTCATTTTATGAGACCAGCATCAACCTGATACCAAAACCTGGCAGAGACACAACTGAAAAAGAAAACTACAGGCCAATATCCATGATGGATATTGATGCAAAAATATTCGATAAAATACTTGCAAACCAAATGCAACAGCACATCAAAAAGCTTATCCATTCACAATCAAGTAGGCTTCATCCTGGGGATGAAAGGCTGGTTCAACATACGCAAATCTATAAACCTAATCCATCACATAAACAGAACCAAAGACGAAAACCACATGGTTATCTCAAGAAATGCAGAGAAGGCCTTCAACAAAATTTAACAGCCCTTTATGCTAAAGACTCTCAATAAATTAGGTATTGACAGAATGTATCTCAAAATAATTAAAGCTATTTATGACAAACAAATAGCCAATATCATACTGAATGGGCAAAAACTGGAAGCATTCCCTTTGAAAACTGGCACTAGACAAGGATGCCCTCTCACCATCTATTCAATATAGTATTGGAAGTTCTAGTCAGAGCAATCAGGCAAGAAAAAGAAATAAAGGATAGTCAATTAGGAAACGAGGAAGTCAAATTGTCTATTTGCAGATGACATGATTGTATATTTAGAAGACCCCATCATCTCAACCCAAAATCTCCTTAAGCTGATAAGCAACTTCAGCAAAGTCTCAGGATACAAAATCAGTGTGCAGAAATCACAAGCATTCCTATACACCAGTAACAGACAGGGTGCCAAATCATGAGCAAACATGCATTCACAACAGCTATAAAGAGAACAAAATAAAATACCTAGAAATACAACTAACAAAAGATGTGAAGGACCTCTTCAAGGAGAACTACAACCCACTGCTCAAGGAAATAAGAGAGGCCACAAACAGATGGAAAAACATTCCATGCTCATGGTTAAGAAGAATCAATATTGTGAAAATGGCCATACTGCCCAAAGTAATTTATAGATTCAACACTATCCCCATCAAGTTACCATTGACCTTCATCACAGAACTGGAAAAAAACACTTTAAACTTTATATGGAACCAAAAGAGAGCCCGCATAGCCAAGACAATCCTAAGCAAAAAGAACAAAGCTGGAGGCATCACGTCACCTGACTTCAAACTATACTACAAGGCCACAGTAATCAAAATAGCATGGTAACTGGTACCAAAACAGAGACATAGACCAATAGAACAGAACAGAGGCCTCAGAAGTAACGCTACACATCTACACTCATCTGATCTTTGACAAACCTGACAAAAACAAGCAATGGGGAAAGAATTCCCTGTTTAATAAATGGTATTGGGAAAACTGGCTAGCCATGTGCAGGAAGCTGAAACTGGACCCTTTCCTTACACCTTACACTAAAATTAACTCCAGATGGATTAAAAATTTAAACATAAGACCTAACACCATAAAAATCCTAGAAGAAAACCTAGGCAAAACCATTCAGGACATAGACATAGGCAAGGACTTCATGACTGCAACACCAAATGCAATGGCAACAAAAGCCAAAATAGACAAATGGAATCTAATTAAACTTAAGAGTTTCTGCACAGCAAAAGAAATAATCATCAGAGTGAACCTGCAACCAACAGAATGGGAAAAAATTTTTGTAATCTACCCATCTGACAAAGGGCTAATATCTAGAATCTACAAAGAACTAAAGCAGATCTACAAGAAAAGATTCCATTCAAAAGTAGGCAAAGGATATGAACAGACACTTTTCAAAAGGAGACATTTATGAGGCCAACAAAAATATGAAAAAATGCTCATCATCAATGGTCATTAGAGAAATGCAAATCAAAACCACACTGAGATACCCTCTCATGCCAGTTAGAATGGCGATCATTAAAAAATCTGGAGACAACAGATGCTGGAGAGGATGTGGAGAAATAGCAATGCTTTTACACTGTTGCTGGGAGTTCAAATTAGTTCAACCATTGTGGAAGACAGCACAGCGATTCCTCAAGGATCTAGAAATAGAAACTCCATTAGACCGAGCAATCCCATTACTGACTATATACCCAAAGGATTATAAATCATTCTATTACAAAGACACATACACACGTATGTTCACTGTAGCACTGTTTACAATAGCAAAGACCTGGAACCAACCCAAATGCCCATCAATGATAGACTGGACAAAGAAAATATGGCACATATACCCCATGGAATACTATGCAGCCATAAAAAAGGATAAGTTCATGTCCTTTGTAGGGACATGGATGAATCTGGAAACCATCATTCTCAGCAAATTTGACACAACAACAGAAAACCAAACACTGCATGTTCTCACTCACAGGAGGGTGTTGAACAATGAGAATACATGGACACAGGGAGCGGAACGTCACACACTGGGGTCTGATGAGGGGTGGCGAGATAGGGGCGGGACAGAGGGGGGTGGTATGGTTGGGGAGGGATAATGTTGAGAGAAATGCCTGATGTAGGTGACGGGGGGATGGAGACAGTAAACTACCATGGCATGTACGTACCTATGCAACAATCCTGCAAGCTCTGTACCTGTACCCCAGAACTTAAAGTACAATTAAAAAATAAAAAAGAAAAGAATATGCAATTCTGAACATCAGTATAATTCTTCTCTTTTTTGTTGTTATTAACAAGATGATGGAAAATTTTCAGTTTTTCTTCAAATTTTGTGACTATTTATACATAGTATGTATATATAGTGTGTATGTGTGTATACATACATATATACACAAACATATATATAGGAGATTTTCAAGATGGAGCTAGAAGTGCATATGTACATGCTTACATGTGTGTATTTGTGTGCATTTCAGCATTTCTTGAGTGTCTGGGGTAGGCCTGCCATGATGGTGTTTTCCCAAACTATCTCTTTTCAATCTTAATCCTGTGTAATAATAGATAAGATTCTCTCCATTTTAAAGGTGAAAAAACTAAATATAGCTACCCAAGGATATATGGTTACTATGTTATAAAGTCAATACTTAATTGTATGTTAGTCCTTGTTCTGCTAAATACTAAATTAAATAAAAATAATCAGAAAAAAAAAAAAAAAAAAGAACTACTTTCTTCGTAAATCAGCCCAGGAAGCATGTAAGTCGTACACATGAGCCTATGGTTTCCATTCTCTGAAACGGATCTTTAACGTTAGTAACTTACATTTGCCTCTAGTTGCTCTGTCATTTGGTTTCAAGGTGCCTCCTTTTGTTGATCTGAATGTCAACAGCAATGAAGGCAAGCAGAAAAAGCAGGGAGGCGGTGGTAGATTTGGCTACCAAAAAAACCAAGAAAGTTGAGAAGTCCAAAATCTTTAAACACATTAGCAAGAAATCATCCCATAGCAGGCAGTTCTCTCACTGAAGACATGCCTTTCATCTTGAATAACTTTGTCCTAAAATGAATTTTTTCCCCCTTGATTTAACAGGATTTATGTAGCCTTTAGAATTTAAACTTATCTAACAAGAGTATAAATTGACTTGGGTTGCAAGCACTGAGCATTGTTACTTCTATCAGCTCTCTTTGTTTATTTTTGGAATATAAAACAGGCTTTAATTGTCTTGGTTGCCCAAGGGCAGAGCAAGGAATATCTGGTCTTTCTTGTGATTATATAATATTTTAATTTTAAATATTCCTCCCTCATACACACAAATGTTACTGTTTTAATATAATTCTTTTTGTACCCTTTAAAAAATATATGTACACAAGTGCAGTGGCTTTCTCCAACTTACCTCTGCACAAGCAGTTAACTTTATATATATCTTGGTATGGGCTGAATTGGGTTCCCTGAAAAGATACGTTGAGGTCCTAACCCCCAGTGCCTCAGAATGGGACCTAATTTGGAAATGGAGTCTTTATAGAGGTAATCAAGTTTAAGTGAGGTCATTAAGGTATCATCATATAAAGGGGACATGCACATAGGGAGGATGCCCCATGAAGACTGGAGTTGTGCTGCCACAAGGCAAGGCACTGCCAGAAGCAAAAAGAGAGATGTGGAACAACAGATCCTTCTCTCATGGTCTTCAAAAGGAACCAACCCCACCTACACCTGATTTTGAACTTCTGGCCTCCAGAACTACGAGACAAAAAGTGTCTATTAACAGCCACCTACTATGTCATACTTTGTTATGGCACTCTAGCAAATTAACACATGTTGCTTTTCAAAGTAACGTAAAATTTAACTATATTACATTTTAATAAACTAAATGTTTCAACTAACAGGTAGATTGTCAGAAGAGATAAAAGCATGCTCAAATATATGCTTTTTATAAGAAACCCACTTTAAATAAAAAGAGACAGATAGATATGAAAGAATATATATCATGCAAACAGTTAAGAAAGCTGGAATTGGCTTATTTTAATACCAGATAAAATATTCAAGACAAAGTATTATCAAAGACAGAGGTGAATAACAAAAAAAAGTGTATGCTTCAAAATAAAACACTGACAAAATTAAAGGAAAAGATAATTCCACAATAATAATTGAAGATTTTTTTTTTTGAGACAGGGTTGCCTAGGTTGGAGTTCAGAGGCACAATCACTGCACGCACAGCCTTGACCTCCCAGGCTCAAGGAATCCTCCCACCTTAACCTCCTGAAGAGCTGGGACTACAGGCATGCACCACCACATCCAGCTAATTTTTGTATTTTTTATAGAAACAGGGTTTCATTATGTTGCCCATGCTAATCTCAAACTCCTGGGCTCAATGGATCCACCCACCTTGGCCTCCCAAAGTACTGAGATTACAGGTGTGAGCCACCGCGCATGGCCAAAAGTTGAAGTTGTTTTCTTTGTGGGTTTTGTGTGTGTGTTTTTTTAGACCGAGTCTCACTCTGTTGCCCAGGTAGGAGTGTAGTGGTGTGATCTTGGTTCACTGCAATCTCCACCTCCTGGGTTCAAGCAATTCTCTTGCCTCAGCCTCCCGAGTAGCTGGGACTACAGGTGCACACCACTACGCTCGGCTACTTTTTGTATTTTTAGTAGAGACGGAGTTCCACCATATTGGCCAGGCTGGGCTTGAACTCCTGACCTCAGGTTATCTGCCCGCCTCACCCTCCCAAAATGCTGAGATTACAGGTGTGAGCCCCACCCCCCCCACACACAAACACCAAAAACCATGAGTAAAGATGTAAAATATCTGCAGCTTGGGAAACATGGTGAAATTCATCTCTACAGAAAATACAAAAATTAGCCAGACATGTGGTATGCACCTGTAGTGCCAGTTACTTGGGAGGCTAAAGCAAGATGATCTCTTGAGCCTGAGAGGCGTAGGTTACAGTGAGCCGAGATCAAACCACTGCACTCCAGCCTGGGCGACAGAGTGAGACCCTGTCTCAAAAAAGAAAAAAAAAAAAGACATAAAAGCAATCACCTTAACCAAATTGACATTTACAGTGCAGAAGACACATTCTTTTCAAGTGCAAAGTGGTGTGTTCACCAAGAAAGATCATATGTGGGGCCATAAGACAAATCTTAATAAATTTTAAAGGAATGAATGCACAAAGTATGTTCTCTCACCAAAAAAAAATAATTATAATTAAGAAATTAATAAAATATCAAGAAAATCCTAAGTATCTGGAAATTAATGTACTTTTTCTTTTTTTGAGATGAAGTCTTGTTCCTGTCCCCCAGGCTGGAGTGCAATGGCACGATCTCAACTCACTGTAACCTCTGCCTCCTGGGTTCAAGCGATTCTCCTGTCTCAGTTTCCCGTGTAGCTGGAATTACAAGCACCTGCAACCACGCCCAGCTAATTTTGTATTTTTAGTAGAGACAGGTTTCACCATGTTGGCCAGGCTGGTCTGGAACTCCTGACCTCAGGTGATCTGCCTGCCTCAGCCTCTTAAAGTGCTGATTACAGGCGTGAGCCACCGTGCCCAGCCACAATGCACTTCTAAATAATAATCCACGGGCTGATCAAAAAAGTAATCAACAAAGAAAACTGGAATATATTTTTAACTGATATTGAAAATATGACATTATCAAAATGTGTGGGATGCAGCTAAAGCAGCACTTAGAGGAAAATCTGTAGCTTTAAAGGATATGTCAGAAATGATGGTCTTTAAATATCAATGACCTTACCGCCTCATACCCATTCGAATGTCTATAATAGTAAAAAAACAAACAAACAAAAAAAATTAACAAGTCTTGGCAAAGATGTGGAAAAATTGAAACCCTTATGCACAGCATAAGGTAGGGGGAATGTAAAATGGTGGAGCCACTGTAGAAAACAGTATAGTGGTTCCTCGAAAAATAAAAAAAAGAAATTACCATATGATCCAGCAATTCCACTTCTGGGTATACACCCAAAAGAACTGTGAAAGCAAGGACACACCAGTATTTGTACATTCACGTTCAAAGTAGCATTATTCACAACAGCCAAAAGGTAGAAGCAACCCAAATGTCCACAAGAGATGAATGAATAAAATGTGGCACAAATACACAGTGGGATATTATTCAGCCTTAAAAAGGAAGGAAATTCAGATATATGCCACAACACGAATGAACCTTGAAGGCATTATGCAAGTGAAATAAACCAATCATTAAGGAACAAATATCATATGATTCCAATTACATGATGTATTTAGAGAACACTCAAATTTAGAGACATAAAAGTAGAAGAGTGGTTGCCTCAGGATGTAGGGAGAGAGGAATGGGGAGTTAGTGTTTAATGAGTACAGAGTTACACTTCTGAAAGACGAAGAGTTCTCAAAGATGGGTAGTGGTGACGGTTAACAATGTGAATGAGATTTGATGCCACTGAACTGTACACTTAAAAATGGTCATGATGGCAAATTTTATATTATGCGTATTTCATCAAGATTAAAAAAAAAACAATGGCCTATGTGTCTACTTTAACTAGAAAAAGAGCAAAGCAAACACAAAATAAATAGGCAAAACACAGACATAAGTCAAAGAAAACAGACAAGCCATAGAAAAAATTAAAGCCAAAACTTGGTTCTCTGAAAAAATAAGTAAAATTGACAAACCTTTAGCTAGACCAATTAAGAAAAAAAAAAAAGGGGAAAAAAGTGAAGGTGGGGCAGCAGAAGGGAAATCTGTGAAAGAGATATACAGAATAAGCAGCATGGTAGGAGTTATTTCAGAAACCAAGGGTAGAAGGTATTTCAAGGAGTGGTGATTGACAGTGTCAAATGCTGCTGACTGGTTAAATAAGATAAAAACCAAAGTCTATTTGATTTAGCCACAAAGGACTCACTGATGACCTTATAATAGCACATAAGGGAAAGAAAAGTAGAAGATTTAGAAGCAAGATTGCCATAGACAAAGAAGAATATACAGAAATGAGGAAGTGAAAACTGTGAGTACAGATAATTCATCATAGTTTGGTTCTAAAAATACAGCAAGGGGGTTAGCTAGACAGAAATAAGGGGTCAAGAGAAGACACTGATTTTTTACAGAATGGACAAGCTAGAAAATGTTTTTTTCCTCGTTTTTCTCTCAGATTTTTTTAATTAAAGTAAAATATAAAGGAGAATGTTTTGATTTTTGTTGGAAAAGACACAGAAAAGAGGGAAAGATTAAAGATACAGGAAACAGGTGATAACAGATGGCAAAAGGTCCCTAGACAGGTAGAAGGAAATGGGATTCAGAGGATGAGTGAAAGGATTAGCCTTAAAAAGGAGGAGGTCCAAGGACTGGGGAGAGAAAAGAAAGAGTACAGCTATAATTAAGTTTATTGGTGGGGTGTTCAGAAGTAGCGAGAGTTCTTGTCTGGCTTTGGCTTTACTCGTCTTTCAAGTAGTAAGAAGAGGTAGACTCCTGAGAGAAGAGGTGAAGAAGTAAAATTTTTAAGAAAATAATGGGCTGGGAGCGGTGGCTCACACCTGTAATCCCAGAACTTTGGGAGGCTGAGGTGGGTGGATCACCTGAGGTCGGGAGTTCAAGACGAGCCTAACCAACATGGAGAAACCCTGTCTCTACTAAAAATACAAAATTAGCCGGGCGTGGTGGTGCATGCCTGTAATCCCAGCTACTTGGGAGGCTGAGGCAGCAGAATCACTTGAACCTGGGAGGCACAGGTTGCGGTAAGCCGAGATTGTGCCATTGCACTCTAGCCTGGGCAACAAGAGCGAAACTCCATCTCAAAACAAACAAACACCACTTAATACCTGTAAAAGGCTAGCAATATCCTGAGGTAACAATACCAAAATTGTAAAAAGGCCAGGTATCAAACATTTGTAATTTTAAGTTTTAAGGATTTTTTTTTAAAGCTATATAAGAAAAGTATTAAAAGGGAAGAATATTCAATGTGGAGACAAGAAAGAAGAAAGATGTTATTCTCTAAGAGTGAAGCATTAATAAGCTTCACCCACCCATTTCACTCTTGCAAGACAGAGTTATCAATGTGAAATAACATGATAATACAAGTCAGTGCTTTATTCCGGGGTAAGTTACATAAAAATGTGCCAGCCAATATCAACTTTGGCACTAATAATATTAGTGAAAAAATTAATTTAACACTCAATGTGGCCTTCAACTGGAAGTATAATACAAATGTAATGTATCCTTTTACTTTTTAAAGGCACACATACAATCACTATTTTAAATCCTATGGCATGGAATATTTCTAGCTTATTGCTTAAAATGGGTTAAAGTATTATTTATAATATAAAGAATAAAGGAAAACTAATGTAACTTTTAGCTTAACGGGAAATAAATTTTAAACAATTATTCTGAGGTACCAAGGACTGAGGATACAGCAAGTACTGGTTTTTATACAGCTGCCAATACTGCTTTATAATAAGAATATATATTTTTTTCTTCTTTTAAAAAAATACTGATTTTTCCAGTGCTCTACACATTCAGATAAACTTCTCTGGTAATGAACTACAGAAATGATCCCTGAAAGTACAATCTTAAAAATATATTTTTAATCAGTAACATTATAAACATTTTTAGATACAGCAAGATTTAAAGAATTTTATACCAAACTGGAAAGGAGGAAGTCAAACTGTTGCTGTTTGCTGATGATATGAATGTATACCTAGAAAACCCTAAAGACTCTTTTGAAAAGCTCCTAGATCTGATAAATAAATTATCAACGTACACAAATCAGTAGCACTGCTAACACCAATGATGACCTAGCTGAGAATCAAATCAAGAATGCAATCCCTTTACAACAGCTGCAAAAACAAATAAGCAAAAAAATTAAAACAGGAATATACCTAAGTAGGTGAGAGATCTCTACAAGGAAGACTACAAAACACTCTTGAAACAAATCATAAAAGACATAAACAAATGAAAATACATCCCATGCTCATGGATGGGTAGACTCAATATGGTGACAATGACCTTACTGCCAAAAGTAATCTATAGATTCAATGCAATTCACATCAAAATACCATCATCATTCTTCACAGAACTAGAAAAAACAATTCTAAAATTCATGTGGAACCAAAAAAGAGCCCACAGAGCCAAAGCAAGACTAAGCAAAAAGAACAAATCTGGAGGAATCACATTATCTGACTTTAAACTACACTATAAGGCTATAGTTACCAATACAGCATGATACTGGTATAAAAACAGGCATGTAGATGGACGGAACAGAATAGAGAACCCAAAAATAAAGCCAAATACTTGCAGCCAACTGGTCTTTGACAAAACAAACAAAAACATAATGTGGAGAAAGGACACCCTAGTCAACAATGGTGCTGGGATAATCGGTAAGCCACATGTAGAAGAATGAAACTGGACCCTCATCTTTCATCTTATATAAAAATCAACCCAAGATGGATCAAAGACTTAAATCTAAGGCCCGAAACCATAAAAATTATTGAAATAACATCAGAAAAATTCTTCTAGACATTAGCTTAGGCAAAGAATTTATGAACAAGAACCCAAAAGCAAATGCAACAAAAAAAAAAATGAGACCTAAACTAAAAAGCTTTTATACAGCAAAAGAAATAATCAGCAGAGTAAACAGACAACCCAGAGTGGGAGAAAATTTTTGTAAACTATGCATCCAACAAAGACTAATATCCAGAATCTATAAGGAATCCAAACAAATCAGTCAAAAATAAAAAAACAAAAACCAATCCCATCATCAAAAAGTAGATAAAAAACACAAATAGACAATTCTCAAATGATATAAAAACAGCCAACAAACATGGGAAAAAACGTTCAACATCACTAATTATCAGGGAAACACACATTAAAACCACACTGAGATATTACCTTATTCCTGTAAGAATGGCCATAATTTAAAAAAAAAAAAAAAATAATATTGGCATCAACGTGGTGAAAAGGGAACGCTTTTATACTGATGGTGGAAATGTAAACTAGTACAACCACTATGAAAAACAGTATGGAGATTCCTTTAAAAACTAAAAGTAGAACTACCATTTGATCCAGTAATCCCACTACTGGGTATTTACCTGAAAGTAAAGAAGTCATTACATGAAAAAATGCACATACGTTTATAGCAGCACAATTCGGAACTGCAAAAATATGGAACCAATCGAAATGCCCATCAATCAGTGAGCAGATGAAGAAAATGTGGTATATTTACACCATGGAAACGGAATGAAATAATGGCCTTTGCAGCAACTTAGATGGAGTTGTAGGCCATTATTCCAACTGAAGTAACTCAGGAATAGAAAACCAAATATTGTATGTTCTCACTTGGCACTAAGCTATGAGGACGCAAAAGCATATGAAAGACTTTGGGGACTTGAGGGGACGTGTGAAAGGGAGTAAGGGAAAAAAGACTACACACTGGGCACAGTGTACACTGCTCAGGTGACGGATGCACCAAAATCTCAGAAATCACCACTAAAGAGCTTATCCATATGACCAAAACCACCTGTTCCCCCCAAACTATCAAAAATTTTAAAGAAATCAGTGAACAAGCAAAAAAAAAAAAAAAAAAACAAATAAAAAAGAATTTTATAGTTAAATACCTGAAAAGCCATAACTAGATTCTACCATTAACATTCTACCATAATTGTTTCATCACATACCTATCTGCCCATCAATACATCTTGATTTTTGATATTCTACTTTTAAAATGCCTCTTAAAGTGGTATCTAAATGTAGTTTCTGAAGCAAGGGGTCAGAAACTCCCATACCTAATAGAAAGGAAAATGATATGCAATCGTGGGTGGCATGTGACCCTCAACGATCGACCACAAACACCAAGACAGTCTCATAATACCATATTTTTTTTTTTTTTGAGACACAGTCTCGCTCTGTCGCCCAGGCTGGAGTGCAGTGGCACGATCTCGGCTCACTGCAACCTCAGCCTCCTGGGTTCGAGCAATTCTCCTGTCTCAACCTCCCAAGTAGCTGAGACTATAGGTCACCATGCCTGGCTACTTTTCGTATTTTTAATAGAGATGGGTTTTCACTATATTGGTCAGGCTGGTCTTGAGCTCTCGACCTTAGGTGATCCACCCATCTCGGCTTCCCAAGGCATGAGCCACCACGCCCAGTCCAATATACCACATTTTTACTGCACCTTTTCTATGTTTAGATATGCTTAGAGATACATATACTTTCCACTGTGTTACAAAAGCCTACAGCATTCAGTACAGTAACATACTGTACAGATATCTGGCCCAGGAGCATAGGCTATACCACATAACCTATATGTATAGTAGGCCATACCATCAAGTTTTGTCTACACTTTATGATGTTCACAATGACACAATCACCTAACAACCCACTTCTCAGAACATATGCCCCTTGTAATCTTTGAGGTTGTTACAGCATCATACATGTAGCTCCTTATTCATGGTGACTGAAAATATATTAAATTTTTATGACTTGTTACATTTAGTTGTGGTAGCAAAGCAGCTAAGTGCTAACTCTAAACAGCCTTGAGTTTGAAACCTGGTCTAGGCAAGTCATTTAATGCTTCTAGGTATCAGTTTCCTTACTGCAAAATAAGATACTAGTAGTAATGTCAAAGGGTTAATGTGAGATTTAAATAAGATAATGTATAAAATGTTTAGTACAGTTGGCAATACAGAAAGGACATAACAAATGTTAGCAATTATTATCATCACTGTATTAGTTCATTCAGCCTACACAACAGGTTCTAGCTGCTACGTGGGCACACATACCCATGCAACTGTTTGTAGTATTATTTTTCATTACCTTATGTGCTCTAACAACCTTGGGTAGTGATTTTACTGAGATTAAAGACAGAACGAGGATGAACAGGTCCAAGTGCACCCATTCTCCATCTTTCCACTCCACTCCCTAACAGAACTAGATGTTCATTCTATTATCGAAAGCAGTGATTGTGGAGTCCTAGAGTAAGGGAAAAGGAGTCAGCCTGGTGGGAGCAGGGTACAGCAAGAAGAAAAAGCAGATAAGGTATAAGTCTGCCTTTCTTCACGGTCCAAGAAACACAGCCCTCCTGCACAAATAACTCACAATCTTCCTGCACTCAACTTATCACCAGACTCTTGGCTGACAGAAAAATGCAAGTTAGCTCACTGCAGCCTTGGCCTTATCAGTACTGCACATAGCCCTCTGCAGCATACAGCACAAGTATCATCCTATAAAATCCCCAGCAAGCCTTTGTCTCCTGGCAGTCAGCTTCTCTCTTGCTGATCTGCCCACTGCACCCTTGCAACCAACCTACTTCCACACTTTCTCTAATAAATCTGCCTTTCTTTACCTACAATTGCCTTGGTAAATTCCTTTACTGCCTGCAACACCAGCCCCAGCTAGTTGTGACCTATGACAGTGAGGATGAACACAAGAAAACACACTACGGGCACGGTTCCGCTTTTCAGCACTTGGTTGACAGGAGGTTGATAAACTGCCTAATTGTGCTCTGCTTCCTTTAGATGAATACTGCTGCTGCCTCTTAAAACTTCATTTGAGACCACATAATTATGAATTTCTATCAAATTTGGTCCAACCCAAACAAAATGTGTTATCCTCACTGATCACACATCCAAATGCCTTTATATCTGTACATAGCATATTTATGCCAGTTTTGCTGTAGATGGAGTTGGCTGGGCATGGTGGCTCACATCCGTAATCCCAGCACTTCAGGAGGCCGGGATTATACTTTGGGAAGCTGAGGCAGGTGAATCACTTGAGGTCAGGAGTTTAAGACCAGCCTAGACAACATAGTGAAACCATATCTCTACTAAAAAATACAAAAATTAGCTGGGCGTAGTGGTGCACACCTGTAATCCCAGCTACTAGGGAGGCTGAGGTAGGAGAATCGCTTGAACCCAGGTGGCAGGTTGCAGTGAGCCAAGATCGAGCCACTGCACTCCAGCCTGGGCAACAGAGGGAGACTACATCTTAAAAAAAAAAAAAAGTAGAAAAAGTAGGTAGAATCATAAAACCTCTACCAACTACATGCCTCTTTAAAGACATCATTTAAGTAAAAGCTGCCGTTTACTTTTACGCAATTTTTATTTAAAAATATGGTATCTGGGCTGGGCGCAGTGGCTTATGCCTGTAATCTTAGCACTTTGGGAGACCAAAACAGCAGAATCACTTGAGCTCAGGAGTTTGAGAGACCAGCCTGGACAACATAGTGAGAACTCAACTCTATTTAAAAAAAGAAAAAAAAAAAGAAAAAAAAAAAGAGCCAGGTGCAGTGGTGCATGCCTGTAGTCTCAGCTACTCAGAAGGCTGAGGCAGGAAGATCGCTTGAGCCCAGAAGTTCTGGGCTGTAGTATGCTATGCCCATTGGGTGTCCACACTAAATTCAGCATGAATATGGTGACCTCCCAGGAGTGAGGGACCACCAGGTTGCCTAACGAGGGGTGAACTGGCCCAGGTTGGAAACAGCAGGTCAAAACTCCCATGCTGATCAGTAGTAGGATCACATCTGTGAAAAGTCAATGTGCTCTAGCCTGGGCAACTCAGTGAGCCCCCTGTCACTTTAAAAAAAAAAAAAGCAAGCATGAAATCCACTTCTCTGCTAACTTCTAAAAAATTAGTCTTAGTTCTTTTCTTTCTCTTTGCCAGAGAAAGCAGAATCTAATTTTAAAATTTGAAAGTACTATGTGGCTTCATATAACATACTTTGTCTACTGCTAATTCTCCTGAACTTGATATGAGCATGTAATAGGATATTAAAAAAGTATGGTAAAAGTAAAGAATACCTCATCTTAAAAAACTAATTTGGATGAGGTTTCTCCAAGTATACTTTTAAAACATTATTTTGACTTCTACACTACGTATATACTTTACACATTCAGAAATAAAATAAAATCCTAAGGAAAAACTGAAACCTATGAACCATATCAAATTGGTAGCATAACCAGAGAAAATTATTTTAAGTGACTTTTGAACACAGTACTCATTACACATTCTTCATGCAATATATTCTAAATATGAAAATAAATGCAAAAACATCTTAAACCTTATTAAGCTTATTGATATTAGTAATACCAGCACTGTAATTTTAAAATGATTTTATGTATACAGTGGGAGAAAGCAAATACATTTATTTTTCTTTTTTTGACAGGGCCTCACTCTTGTCATCCAGGCTGGAGGGCAGTGGCTTGAACATAGCTCATTGCAGCCTCAACCAGGGCTCAAGCGATCCACCTGCTTCAGCCTCCTGAGCAGCTGGGAACACAGGCACACACCAACATGCCTGGCTAATTTTTTCATTTTTTGTACAGATGGGGTCTCATCATGTTGCCCAGACTGGCCTTGAACTCCTGGGCTCAAGCAATCCTTCCACATTAGCCTTTCAAAGTCCTGAGATTACAGGCATGAGCCACCATGCTTAGCCAGTTTATTAATTGTATTAAATACCAAGATTTTCATTTAAGACAGGAGACAAATACAGAGTCAAGGAAGAAAAAGTCTGCTTGCTAATAGGAATTGGAATATCACTCTGAACTCATGATTAAACAAGCAAAAAACTTTTCCTTAGTTTTCTCCTCTCAAAGTACCTAGAAGCAATGATACCGCAGCAGTAATGAATATGCCAAACATCCAGAACTTGGTTTCTATATA
The DNA here is from genome assembly GCF_030222135.1 of Aotus nancymaae. NCBI lineage: Eukaryota > Metazoa > Chordata > Mammalia > Primates > Aotidae > Aotus > Aotus nancymaae. The sequence continues at coordinate 34,724,090 of NW_026988423.1, forward strand.
CAATTTCTCACCAAGACTCCTTGGATAAATAGTCCTTTCCAGAGGTGAGGAAACAAAGCATAAGGTAAACCTGGAGTATTTTGTGTTAGAAAGCACTCCAAGATTAATTGGGAGCAGGGGTGTCAAAACACACAAGAGTCAGCTTGAAATGATTCCTACTGACCAAATCTGGGACAATTTGGCCATTAAAAAGAAAAACGACTGTAACTGGTTATAAAACAAGGAATAAATTAAAACCCATGGGAGTCCATAGTGGCATTACTCACCCCTCCCCGAAAAAACATCTTATTTGCCATCATTGGGGGTGACTATTTCTCCAGCTCTTTACTATGAATATTGAAAAGCAAAGAGAAGAAATTTAACATTTAATTTGCATTTTGGGGAAGAACAATAGTTTACCTGCACTTAATGAAGGAAATCTCTTTCTTAGAGAGAATGTCCAATAAAATAACTGATTTAAGCAACAGTCATCATGGGTGCTAAAAATCACTACGCAAAAGATTGTCAGAAACTGGGTATTTGCTTAGTGTCCACGTATTATGCCAAGATTACATATTAATCACAAACTGGCAAACCACACCTTTACAACAGGTCAGTAGTCAGGACTTTAATCAAATGGTTACATTTAGCATCATTAATAGTGTGGGAATCTGACATTATGTGCCTCCTATATTATGCAATAGGAGGTACACAGCATCACCTATTAAATATTCTTGCCAAGGAAAGTTTTACTTTAAGCTAATTAAGCCTTCCTTTACACCTAACTTCCAATTAAATAGGAAATTTAGGGAGAAAGAGGAATAAATGAAATGACATTAGGAGGGCACAAATCCAGAATGTGGGTATATTCTACAAGGCAACTGGTTTGGTCAATTAGGTGTCAGAAAAAAAGGAAGGAGGGAACATTCATCCTATTTAACTTTCCCAGCAAAAAGGAGGGGGGATGGATACTATTCTTTTTACAAAAGAAACTAAAGACTTAATTATCAAATGCAATCAATGCATGAATATTGACTGACTACAGCTGGGGGAGGAAACCTCAAAGACACTTTGGAACAATTGAGGAACTCTGAATAAGGAGTTGTTGATTTTGACAGGTATTAATAATGATACTGGGGTTAGCAGGAAAATGTCCCTATTCTTAGGAAATACATGCTGAAACATTTGAGGATTATGGTTTCAAATAATTACACACATACAGAGAAAGAAGGGAAACAATATGGCAAAAATGCTAATCACTAAATCGGATATTCATTGCATTGATTAGCATTTTTATTCATGCACAATTGCATAGAATCAACCTCTATAAGACTGAAATTTTTCGTAACAAAGTTAATAAAATTGTACTTCCATTGAGAAGTACAGAAGAAAGTATACGAAAGTATACCTATACCGGAATTATATTTGGGTTGAAATCTAAACTATCTTACTAGTTGTGTGCCCTAAGGCAAGTTATAATTCTTAGGATCACTATGTTTGTCACTTCTGTAAAATTCAAGTAATCATACTTGCATCATTAGGTTCTGAGAATTAAATGATTACAAATGCAAAAATGCCAAGCAGTACTGCAGAAAATAAACCTGGTTTTCATAATCAATATATTACTACTAATCCTAAAATAAAAAACTACAGGACAATGTTCATTATATTCACACTCTATAAGGGGAAACTACATTAGATAAAATTATTATTAGTCCACTGGCAGTCCAAGTGAAGTAATGGGGGAAATGAAGATTTATACAGTATTTTTTAAACCCAAGAATTCCAACTGAACACCTAGAGAAAAAGAAATCAAAATTGTGCAGCCTGCTTCCGGTATTAGCCTATCTCCAAATAAAACATTAAGGAAATAAGTTGAAATTATAGAGAATTTCTTCCTGACTTCAAGAGATCATCTACTTACATGCTAAAAATGAAATTAAGTTTTTGTCTTCATTTCTATAAGTTCCAAAAAATGCACACAATTACGGGGTTTTATTTTAAATTCTGCTTGGAGTCACAGAACTCACATGGACGCAATTCATTTAATCAGTTCTAACGTACCTGTCATTTCTCGAGGTAACCCCTTTTTCTGATTAGGCCAGCAATTTTAAAACGACTAGATGCAGAGTGATCCTCAGGAAGGAAAGAAAAAGAGGTGTTTGTGTATATACACACACATATATACACATACATATTTTTAAGTAAGTGCCATCTTTCTCTTTCCTGTACCACAGAAAAAGCAGAAAGGGAAAGGAGGAAAAAAACCCAGGTCCGACCCTCCCGGGTTCGACCAGGTGAGAGGTGGCAACACCTCCGGCCGCTCCGGGTTAGGCTGTTGGGCAAATGGGCGTGCAAAGGACGGGCAGCTCCCTGGAAGGTCGGGTAACTGCTCCGGGACCGCGGGGCCCAAGGCCGGTCTCCTCCCTGAAGGATTAAATGCCACCGAGGGGATCCCGTGGGTGTCTCCCGGCGCGGACGAGGGTGACAGACCCGGCTCTCCGCTCCCTCCGGCGCCAGGTGGGGCCCACGCGGTGTCAGCCCCGGGCGGCGTGCAGGGGCCGCCCCCCGCGCGGCCGGAGCCCGCCCTCTCCTCCCCGTTACCTGCGGGCGGCGGCGCCGGGCCCGGAGGCCTGCTGCTCCTCCTCCTTCTCCCGCCAGGCTGGGGCGGCGAGGCGGCGGCGGCGGCGGCGACGGCCCGGGGGGAGGGGGCGGAGCGCGCGGCTCGCTGCCTCTCGCCTCCCCCGGGAGGCTCAGGGGCCCCTATCTCGGGCCACCGCGCCTAGGCCCGTGAGCAGCCTGTGGCTGAGGCATGGCGGCACAGCCCACCGGCGTGCCTGCGAAGTAGGAGTGCGAGGCGGCTGGGAGGATAGCACCCCTGGCGCTCGGAGGGGCCTGAGGGGAGGAGCGAGGGCGCCTGGGAGCCGCGCGCCGGCGGCCGTTGGGGACGGTTGGCCGAGGGCAGGCGGTTGTTTGGGGAGCGCGGCGACGGCTCGCGTGTTCCCGGCGGGGCGGGGTGGGGAAGGGGAAGGGGACTGAGGGGAGGGGAGGGGGAGGTTGGGAGGGAGCCGCCGCCGCACGCGTGCGGGCCGGAGCCGATTGCCGCTCAGCTCACTCCAGCCTGTTTGGGGGCACTTTGTTTGTGTCCCACAATGCTCTGCGCGGGCGGCCCGGCTAGGGAGGGAGGGGTGGGGCGGGGCAAAGCGAGCTCGGGGGCGGGACTCGGGGCGGGACTCGGGGCGGGGAAGGAAACGTGATGATTGCGCAAGCGCAGAAAATGGGCCCTCCTGGCCGTCGGGACTTGCACGGTGGGTGACTCCTTTTCCTTAGACGGTAGAGCCCTCGTGACCCAGAAAGGCCGTGGGTCTTGACACAGTATTTTTGCCTATGTGTGCACAGGTGCAGATTTTCGTATACCCCCATAAGCCCTGTCCCATTTGTCCTTCCTCTAAGCCGTCCTCCCATCCAGCTCCCCTCTCACACCTGGGAAGCATTTCTCCGCATGAGTCACACTTCTAGCAGTTTTTTTTTTTCTTCGAACTAAAAACATAACTCCTATTTTCTCTGGTAGTTTCTGTAGCCAGGGCGAAATCGAAACACTTCAGCCCCTCTTCGGCGAGGGAGGTCAGTTGGTAATTGCCCATTGTTCACCCATGGAAACAGGCCTGCCAAGGCCGCCCCGCAGACGGTTGAGCCGGTGCCCCGGTCCTGGGCGGACAGCGACCTGCGGCGGGTGTCTGGAGTGTGCGGCTCCTCGGGCCTCCTCGCAGTGCTTGCTTTTTGACGTTTAGCACTTGCCTAGGTGACCCTGGCAGGGCGTGCGGCTCTGAGATGAGTGGAGAAATGGACTCCCAGGTCCCTCTCGTTCCTCCAACACAGGGACACCTAGAACTTCTCCAAAAATATACCTTACTTCTTCCACAACCGTGAATCTGTCGTGTTTACTTCACCATCACTTCCCTGGCCTTCCCGGAGGAAGTGTGCGGGCCACCCCAAAGTAACCGGTATGCCCGGTGTGTTTTGCAACTCTTGGTCAACTGCAAAATCAATCAACCTAGCCATAAGTCTTGGCTTCCCTGACCAGGCGGGCGAGCGCGCTCCGCACCGCCCCCGGAGGTCGTAGTGGCGCCCAGGACTGCAGGCGGCAGTGCCCCAGGTGCCTGGGGGCGGGCGGGGTGAGGGCAGGTGCTTCTTGGGCGCTCTGCGTTTTCCCACGCCTCCAGCTTGCAAACCGAAAGACTCTTTCCAGAGGATTTTGTGCAAGGGGGGTGGACGTCCCCCGAAGTAGAGTGGATTTTTCTTCTGAAACACTTGGCAACGTCTCACCATAATTCACTCTTTGAGAGACAGCCAAGCACCTGAGCACCCTAATTCTGACACTTGAAATCTTGAGGAAAAAAGGCATAAAAACAACTTCTGTTTTTATAGTCCTTTGCAGTTTCCATCAAGTTTTCAAGTATGTTATTTAATCCTCACAGCAACTGTAATTCACAGGTTTTATCACAGGTTTTTATTATTATTTCCACTATCATTTTTATTATTCCCATTTCAGAGATGAGAAAAATCAGAAAGATGCGAATTAGGCCCAGAAACTTTTGCACCAGATTTGGAGAGGGGAAGGGAAAGAAGGCGGAATGCTTACCCGGGAGAGGACTGGTGGCCACAGAGTGAGACTCAGGAAAGGGCAGGAGCTAGAGCCCTGGTGAGGGGTGTGTGAGAGTGTATGTAGGCGGAAAGCAACTGGGAAAGAATCAGGATGGAATGAAGTAGTCAAATAAATCCTATCTACCTCTCCGAGTGCCTTTAACAGGATAGTCAGTCAATGAAAGACCATGAGACAAGTCTTTAGTCCGTGTTTCTCCAGGGACTGTGGTGGCAGCTCCCCAACTACCACAATGACACAAAAATTTTCTTTCCTTTGTAGTACAACTTGAAGTCAGGTAGAGGAATGCCTCTAGCTTGGTTATTTTTGCTCAGAATTGCCCTAGCTTTTCAGGGTCTTTCGTGGTTCTATACAAATTTTAGGATTGTTTTTTCTAATTCTGTGATGAGTGTCACTGATATTTTGGTAGGGATTGCACTATACATGTGGGTGGCTTTGGGTAGTATGGATATTTTAACAATATTAATTCTTTCAATCCATGAGCATATATTTCCTTAATTTTTTTTGATTCTCTTAAATTTCTTTCATCAATGTTTGTATTTTCCGTGTAGAGATTTTTCACTTCTTTGCTTAAATTTATTCCGAGGTGTTTTATTTTGCTTTTTTGTAGCTATTGTAAATGAGATTGTTTTCTTGATTTCTTTTTCAGATTGATGGCTGTTAGCTTCTAGAAAATCAACTGATTTTTGTATCCTGCAACTTAACTGAATTTGTTCATCAGAGTTCTGAGAGATTCTGTAGGTTTTTCTAAATATAAGATCATGTCATCTGCAAACAAGAATAATTTGACCTCTTCCTTTCCAATTTAGTTGCCCTTTATTTCTTTCTGAGCCTAATTGCTGTGGTGAGGACTTCCAGAACTATGTTGAATAGCAGTGGTGAAAGTGGGTATCTTTGTCTTGTTCCAGATGTTAGTGGAAAGGCTTTCAATGTTTTCCTGTTCAGTGTGATATTAGCTGTGGGTTTGTCATACATGGCTTTTATCATTTAAAAACTTTTTTCCCTTAGATTATTCTCTTGTCTCCTCTGCTTTTCCCACTTAAAAAAAATTTTTTTTGGAGGCAGGCTCTTATTGTTTTGTCCAAGAGTGCAGTGGTACAGTCATAGCTGCATATAGCCACAAACTCCTGGGCACAAGCATTCTCTGGCCTTAGCCTTCCAAATAGCTAGGACTACAAGTGTGCCACCATGCCTGGCTAATTTTAAAATATTTTTGTAGAGCTGGGTCTTGCTATGTGAACTCGGGGCTCAAGAGATTCTCCTGATTTCAGGCGTAAGCCACCATGCCTGAGTTTCTATTTCCTGCTTTTCTATTTCTCATTTAACATTGAAATATTTTATCATCCTTCCACTCCACCCCCACCTCATGTCTGAAGACTTTATTAACTAACAAATGACTGTGAGGCCCTTAAGGGCTCAGTGCCAGATGCTTGGAGAGGGTGTGAGAAAAAATACAAAGAAGATTAACTTTGCAGGAGCCCTCTTGTCTGTTTTGACTCTGGGCAGGGTCAGTTTCTGTGTCTTCTGCAGCCTCCCACCTTTTTCCTTCTTGAGCCGGTAGAGACTTGCCTATGGGTTGCTGGAATATATACACCTTTCTTTAACACTAGGTTAAATAATACTGCTGGGAGGATTTTATGAAATCAGAATCTTGTACACAGGTGAAACAAACAAATGTAGACAGTATGAGGAACCTTTAATTATTAACCTGGTGTGGATGATTCTGAGGAATTCAAATTCCAGGCAAATTCCAGGAGTTATATTTCAGCCATGAGCTGTTTAGGGGACTAAATTCTGGCAAAAGATGGTACTTCCTTGTGGAAGACCATTAGAACTGAGTGAAAACTCATTTAGTCTGAAAGCATTAGCATTAAGGCATGAATGCTTTCTACCCAACCTTGCTTCCTTATTAGATCATCGAATTACACATGTAAAAAATTAATCTCACTCCCTTTCCCTAAAATTTGTACCTCTTCTAGTGTTCACATTTTGCCATTTACACAGTGGAGCAGGTCGACTTTGCTACTTTACTACTGCATCTTAATTCCAATCCATCAACAAGTCCTGTTGAATCTGTCCATCTCCACTGCCACTGTCCTAAAATAAGATGATACTAGCTTGTGCCTGGAGAGTTATAATGCCACTTAGGTGGTTTCCCGAATGCAATCTCCCTTTTTCTCTTTGTCTAAATGGTCGCCAGAGTTGTAATACATAGCAGTCAAGTCACCCAACAATGGTTTCCTATTGTTCTCAAGATAAAGTCCCAAACCCTTAGCATGGCTTTCACACCACTACGCAATCTGGGCCCTTTCAGTGTCTTGAGCTTCATCTCTTAACTGTGCTCTTTCAGGAAACATGCCAGTTGCAGAGGCAGTTTTTTTTTTTAACGTCTTCTAAAATGCCATGCTCTTTCTCCACTACACATATTATTCCTTCTGTGTAGAAATACTGTACTCCATTCCTTAGCTGATTTCCTTTCCATCCGCAGATCTCTTCTTTTCCATATAGATACATACATATACACACACACACACATCAGCTTTCTTGAGATATAATTCACATGCCATACAATTCACCTATTTGAGGTATGTAATTAATTGGCTTTTCGCATATTCACAGAGTTGTGCAACCATCACCGTAATCAATTTTATAACATTCTCATGACCCAGAAAGAAACACATAACCTGTTAGCAGTCACTCCCATTTTCTCCCAACTCTGGCCCTACAAACCACTAACTTAGCTACTTTCTGTCTGTACAGTTCTGCCATTTTTTCTTTATGCAGTTTCAGTGAGGAGCTGTACCATGTTTGGCTGGTATATCGGTTAAGTTGTCTGCATTGTTTTTCCTCTCTTTTTTTACCCCAGCATTTGTAAAAAGGGACTAGGTTGTTTGCCCTATAGTGTTTGCCACAATTGATTTTGTCAGCTGCATCCCTGTGGAGTATTTATGTTCCCTTATCTGCATTTAGTGTAATTTGGCAGTAGGATCTAAATGTTTTATCAGATTCAAGTTTAATTTTTGGCAGTATTACTTCATAGGTGGCAGTGTACTTTTCCACTGAGAAATATAGAATGTATGGTTGTCTTTCTTTTTGTGTTGTTGGCAGTCATTGATGAGAAATATCTAGATCAATTCATTCATTAGGAGTTTTTAAATAGTGATTTAATTCCATCATTCTTCATTTATTAGCTATTGTACAACGTTTCTACAAAGGGAAATTGCTCCTTTTTGATGATTTGATTACCTAGTGATATTGTTTATATAGGAAAGCAGGATAAATGGTTGATTCTTTCCCTTTTACCAAATAATTGCATACCTTAATTGTTCTTTCTCCTCTCCTTTCAGCCACTACCATCCTGATCCAAAGTCCTTAACCTGACCCCTAAGACCTTGAATCTTTGGGATCCTACTCCTTTTTCAAGGTCCTGCATGATTTGGTCCCTATCTCTATAGCCTCCTTTCAGGCCACTTTCCTCCTCTCTCACTATATCCAAGCCATGCTGACCTATTTTCATTTCCTAAGTCACCAGAGTTTTTCCCATTTCAGGGCCTTTGTACATATCCCCTCACCTGGAAAGCTTTCTCCGACTTCCCCTAACTCGCACTTACCTTTCAATCATAGCTTTGTTAAGGAAGACTAGATTGGTCTTCTGATTACGTCCTCTCATACCACCCTCTATTTGACCTTCGTGGCACTTCTTATACAGATGCTCCTCAACTTATGATGGGGTTATATTGCAATAAACCCATAATAAGTTGAAAATACCATAAGTCAAAAATGCATTTATTTATTTGATATGGAGTCTCACTGTGTCACCCAGGCTGGCATGCAGTGGTGGCATCTTAGCTCACTGCAACCTCTGCCTCCCGGGTTCAAGTGATTCTCCTGCCTCAGCCTCCCAGTGGCTGGGATTACAGGCATGCACCACCATGCCCATCTCATTTTTGTATTTTTAGTAGAGATGGGGTTTTACCACACTGCCCAGGCTGGCTTCAAACTTCTGACCTCAAGTGATCCACCCGCCTTGGCCTCCCAAAGTGAAATGCTGGGACTAAAGGCATGAGCCACTGTACCCCGCCAAAAATGCATTTAATACATCTAACCTACCAAACATCCTACCTGGCTTACCTTAAATGTGCTCAGAACATTTACATTTGCCTACAGTTGGGCAAGATCATCCAACACAAAGTCTGTTTTACAGTAAAGTGTTGACTATCTCATGTAATTTATTGTGAAAGTGGAAAATAGAATGGTTGTATAGACAATGTGAAGTACAGTTTCTTTGGTATATTTATCGATTTACACTGTTGTAAAGTCAAAAAATCTGAAGTTGGGGAGTGTCTGCAGTTCATAGTTATGCTTGTTTGTGATAAGTATATGTCTGATCATTCATTTAAAGTCTGCCTCCTCGCCAAACCATAAGTTCCATGAAGGCAGCAATCGTATCTACTATTTTTCTTCTAAGATTAACTTAATGATTGGAATATAGTATATGCTCAAAAAATAAATGTTGAATTGAAGTCATATTTGGGAAAAAGAAAATATTTTATCTTGGCTCGATGCGGTGGCTCACACCTGTAATCCCCGCACTTTGGGAGGCTGAGGCGGGTGGATCAACTGAGGTCAGGAGTTCAAGACCAGCCTGACCAACAAGGTGAAACTCATCTCTACTAAAAATACAAAAATTAGCCAGTGTGTTGGCAGGCACTTGTAGTTCCAGCTACTAGGGAGGCTGTGACAGGGGAATTGCTTGAACCTGGGAGGCGGAGGTTGCAGTGAGTCGAGATCATACCACTGCACTCCAGCCTGGGTGACAGAGCAAGACTCCATCTCAAAAAAAAAAAAAAAAAGAAGAAGAAAAAGAAAATACTTTATCTCAACTTGTAAGGAGTAAAGATAGCTAAGATTTACTGAGTTCTTCTGATATTCAAATCTAAGTAATCTGGCTTCAGAACCTAAGGTATCAGGTTGAAATTCCAATATAGGTGTACCTCACAGATATTGTGTGTTCAGTTCCAGACCATCACAATAAAGTGGGTCACACACATTTTATGGTTTCTCAGTACATATAAAAGTTATCTTTACACTATACTATGGTCCAAGATTGTCCAACCCATGGCCTACAGGCTACCTGCAACCTAGGACAGCTTTTGGTGTGCCAAACACAAATTTGTAAACTTTCCTAAAACATTATGAGATTTCTTTTGCAATTATTATTATTATTATTATTTTAGCACATCAGCTATTGCTAGTGTTAGTGTATTTTATGTGTGGCCTGAGATGATTCTTCTTTTTCCAATGTGGCCTAGAGAAGCCAGAAGATTGGATACCCCTGCTATAGTCTATTAAGTGTACAAGAGCATTATATCTAAAAAATTTAAAATTAAAAATGCTGTATTGCTAAAAAGTGCTAATGATCATCTGAGCCTTCAGCAAGTTATAGTCTTTTTGCTGATGGAGGGTCTTACCTCAGTGTTGATTGCTGCTGACTGAGCAAATGGTGGTTGCTGGAGGTTGGGTAGATATAGCAATTTCTTAAAAAATGAGATGACAATGAAGTTTGATGCATCAACCGACTCTTTATTTCACAAAAGATTTCTCTATAGCATGTAATGCTGTTTAATAGCATTTTACCCAAAGTAGAATGTCTTTCAAAATTGGAGTCAGTCCTCTCAAACCCCGCTGCTGCTTTATCAACTAAGTTTATGTAGTATTCTAAGTTCTTTGTTGTCATTTCAACAAAGTTCCCAGCATCTTCACCTTTATATTTATCTTGAGTAGATTCCATCTTAAGAAACTATTTTTGGCTGGGTGTGGCATATGCCTATAATCCCAGTATTTACAGAAGCCAAGGTAAGGGAATTACTCAAGACCAGGAGTTCAAGAGCAGCCTGTGCAACATAGTGAGACCCCATGTATACAAAAAAGAAATGTTTTTAAATTAGCTAGATGTGGTGGCATACACCTGTAGTCCTAGCTATTTGGGAGGCTGAGGTAGGAAGATTGTTTGAGCCGAGGAGTTTGAAGTTACAGTGTGCTATGAATGTGCCACTGCACTCCAGTCTGGATGACAGAGCAAGACCCTGTCTCAAAAAACAAAATAATTCCTTTGCCCGTTCATCAGAAGCAACTCCTTATTGTTCAAGTTTCATTATGAGATTGTAGCAATTCAGTCATATCTTCAGGCTCCACTTCAAATTCTAGTTCTCTTGCTATTTCTAGCACATCTATAATTACTTCCTCTACTGGAGCCTTGAACCCTTCAAAATCATGAGGGGTGGAATCAACTTCTTTCAAAGTCCTGTTAATGTTGATATTTTGACCTCCTCCCACAAATCATAGATGTTCTTAATGACATCTAGAATGGTGAATCCTTTCCAGAAGGTTTTCGCTTTGCCCAGATCCATCAGAGGAATCACTATACATGGTAGCTAAAGCCTTTTGAAATGTGTTTCTTAAATAATAAGACCTGAAAGTAGAAATAACTCTGTGATCCATGGGCTGCAGAATAGACATCGTGTTAGCAGGCATGGAAACAACATTAATCTTGTACATCTTCATCATGCTCTTGGGTGACCAGTTACACTGTTAGAGAGTAATACTTTGAAAGGAATCTTCTTTTCTGAGCAGTAGGTCTCAACAGTGGGCTTAAATATTCAGTAAACTATTCTGTAAACAGATGTGATTTCCTTCAGGCTGTGATGTTTCATTTACAGAATATAGGCAGAATAGATTGAGCATAATTGTTAAGGGCTCTAGGATTTTCAGAATGGTCAATGAACATTGGCTTTCACTTAAAGTCACCAGTTGCCTTAGTCCCTAACAAGAGAGTCAGCCTGTCTTTTGAAGCCAGCCACTGCCTTCTTCTGTCTAGCTATGGAAGTCCTAAATGTGTCTCCTTCCAATCAAAGGCTGTTTTGTCACAAGAAGCATAGCTTTCAGCTTATCTCAGCTTTTGATATGTCTTCCTCACTAAGCTTAATCATTTCTAGATTTGATTTAAGGGAGAGAGTGTGACTCTTCCTTTCACTTGATCACTTGGAGGCCATTATAGGGTTATTAATTGGCCTAATTTCAATATTGTTGTGTCTCAGGGAAAAGGGAGGTCTGAGGAGAGGCAGAGAGACTGGAAACGACTGGTCAGTGGATCAGTAGGAACACACACATTTTATTAAGTTTACCATCTTATATAGGTGCAGTTTGTGGTGTCCCTAAATGATTACAATAATGATCAAAGTTCACTGATCACAGATCACCATAACAGTTATGATAATTAATGAAAAAGTTTGAAATATTATGAGAATTATCAAAATGTGTTAGAGATATAAAGTAAGTGCATGATGTCAGGAAAATGACTTCAATAGACTTGTTTGATGCAGAGTTGCCAAACATCTTCAATTTGAAAAATGTAGAATCTGCAGAGTGCAGTAAGGTGGGGCACAATGAAACATAGCATGCATATATACTCAAATCTGTAGGAATACACCATGCAACTCTATATATTGAAGAGGAACTAACCTTAATTTTGGGGGGTTCTAAATTTATAAATCCCAGGGAAGAGACTTATTGACTTAGCTTAGTTTGAGTATTCATCCCTAAACCAATCAACTAAAATCAAAGCAATGGGAATATTATAAGAAAATGCAGCTTTCATGCAAGATATATGGATGCTATGGGGCAGTTTTCAGGAGAAGGAGGTATACCAGATAAACAGTCTCATAGTAGAGCACATGCATATTTCTTTCCATAGTCTGATTTCATAAATTATCTTGTCTAGCATAGTGCAGTTTTCCCATACTGAACAGACACCTTGCCTACTTAATGAAAAACAAGTAAAAGACATGACCAGCTATTACATTTATCTTTCATTTTCAGAATCTCAGTTGATCAGGTCTGGATGTGGTTGTATAAATTTTGCAATCTATTGGCTAAATGGCAAATGTAACAGCTCTCAAAACAATGCAGTCATATCTTTTGCAAAGGTTCCAAGGTCAGCTCCTGTTGTGTGAGAAATTACCTTGTGGCAATGGTAACCTCCTAGACCCTTAGGCAAAGTTATCTCGGGGGAAGACCCACAGGCCAAACTAAGAATCTAGAATCACACAATTAATTAAGTAATTTAAAATATTCAACGAGAAGTGAGAGCAAAGAGTGAGGTAGATTAACCCCTTTTGGATAAGGTACAAGCAGGGTAGAAGGACCATACTACCTGAATCTGGATTATGCAATGTTCATATTCCTGTCTTTCCCCTTGCTGTGCCAGCTTTTCTTTCTGACGGTGTGGTTATGAGCATCAGAGGTGATGTTTGAGTAAGGGGATCCAACAGACGGAAGGTGTATGGAACCAGCTTACACAGGGACTTGCCTATTGGAAAGACAACAGGGACACGTATGCATGGCAGTAGCTCTATCTCATCAATCAGCCTGATGAGTAGGTCTCAATTTCATTTGCATTTTTGAGGCAAAGGACAAGTGGGGTCAGCATGGTATTGACTATAAGTGGCTGATGTAAGGCTTCAAAAATGTCAAGGGCTTAATGTATCTCAAGTATATTTAGTGAATCATGAATATTTGCATTGGCTTGGTCCTTCCTTCCCTTTCTATCTTCTTTAGAACATGTATGTTCCAACATGTCTCACATGCCATTTGCTTCCATACTTGGTTTCATGTAGCCTTTTTATTTTTGTTTTCTGCTGTATTAGTAAAATTGAAAATTCTCTAAAAATTTAAAATATGTATGTTACAAATCAAAGATTATGTATAGTCAAGACTACCATGGAAGCTCTCTTAAATTGCTCAAAAGGCACAATATATTGCATTTATGAGCCACGTTGGAGGCTGACATTCTGTCTCAGTAAGTCTAACCTGGAGAATTTTCCTTGCAGCATTGGAACAGATGGCTCATCCTTCTATTGAGCCCCAGAGGAAGTCATTGGCTTGCATTTAGGACCTCTGGACTTGGAGTCAGACTGCTAGATGCCCACACTATGAGAGGCACCTGGAAACAGACCAACTGAGAGAATGACACATTTGTGTCTTCTATCTTCTGCTTACTCTGGGCATTAATTTGCTTAGTCAAATGATGCTTATACTTCCTTCTCTTAAGCCCACTTTAGTTCATATGAATTAAATGTGTGTATGTTCTACTTCTAGGGTACAAAAAGTATTAAATGATAAAAGACAACTAGAATATACACATTTTTTAAGAAAATCCTTTAGAAAAGAAGAAAAGAGCAACCTACAAAGGTCACTTGCCCAGATCTTATAGCACATCTTGCTGGAGGAAGACAATAAAGTAAATCATAGGGCCAGCAAACTTCATGTGCATCTGTTTGTTAACTTACTTCCTTAAGAGTGGATTAAGTTCAATATGGCTGCCTCAGGATTTTGCTAGGAGACTCTTCCTTGTTTGTATCCTACATGGCCATCCCTGAGTGTGATGGTTAATATGTGTCAATCTGACTGGGCTAAGGGATACTCAAATAGCTGGTAACACATTTCTGGGTGTGTCGGTGAAGATGGTCCTGGAAGAGATTAGCATTTGAATCAGTAGATTGAGTAGAGGTCACCCTTACCAACGTGGGTGGGTGTCCTTCAATCCATTGAGGACCTGGATAGAACAAAAAGGTGAAGGAAGGGTGAATTTGTTCCCTCTGCTTAAACTGGGACATCCATCTTCTTTTACCCTCAGACAGCTGTGCTCCTGATTCTCAGGCCTTGGGACCCAGACCAGGATTTCCATCAGCTCCCCTGGCTCACAGGCCTTCTGACTTCTGACTTGGACTGAATTACAGCATCTGCTGTCCTGGATCCAGCTTGTCGACGACCGCACATCGTGGGACTTCTTGGCCTCCGTAATCACTTGAAACAATGCCCACAGTATATCTCCTATTAAAGAAATATATATCTAATCTCTTATTGGTTCTGCTTCTCTAGAGAACCCTGACTAATACACTGAGAAAGAGTTTGGGGAGGATTCCTCTGAAGGGGACTCGACTCTATTTTAGCAGTATATTCTATGTTGGTGAATACATTTGAGCTGGGTCTTATGGGCTGAGCAATAATCACAGGTGATTTTGCAAGGCTTGAGTTTTGTTTTATTTTATTTCAGTTTTTAAGACTGAAACAGCCCATTGCATTAATTTTTGGGGACAGTGTTTGCCAATGCAGAAATCATTTGTGGTTAAGATTATGATCTAATCATTCACCAGACTTATAACAAATGGTCTTCACTGGGTCACAAAAATACTGTACAACAGTGAGGTAATTAATATTTTCTAATAAAAAGTAGAACTCTCATAGTAGCCGTCTAGATGGGGGAGAAGGTGTTCTCAATTTTGTTATGTGTTTTTAGTTCTGTTTGGCAGTTATATTACATTTTTCTGACTCATTCATTCTTTTGCACTTAGATGACTATTTTCTGTCATCTTCTGTCAGTCCTCCAATACTTCCTTTCCCACTCTCTCTCAGTTGATGCCCATCATAAAAAACTACTACAGGCTGGGCACAGTGGCTCATGCCTGTTATCCCAGCTCTTTGGAAGGCCGAGGTGGGTGGATCACCTGAGGTCAGGAGTTCGAGACCAGACTGGCCAATATGGCGAAACCTTGACTCTCCTAAGGATACCAAAAAATCAGCTGAGCATGGTGGCAGGTCCCTGTAATCCCAGCTACTTGGGAGGCTGAGGTAGGAGAATTGCCTGAACCTGGGAGGCAGAGGTTGCAGTGAGCCAAGATCGTGCCACTGCACTCCAGCCTGGGCAACAGAGTGAGACTCTGTCAAGAACAAAACAAAACTAAACAAAAAAAACTACTACAAATGTGGTGACTTAAAACAACACACATTTATTATCTCACAGTCTAGAAGTCAGAAGCTGGACAGAAGTCTTCCTGGGTTAAAACCAAGGTATAGGCAGGACTATGTCCATTTCTGGAAACCACAGGGAGAAGACCTTTTTGCCTTTTCTTATTTCTAGAGGCCACTTGTACATCTTGGCTCATGGTCTCCTTATTCCATCTTGAAAGTCAACAACTCTCTGACCCTTTCCCCATCATCACATATTTCTCTCAACCATGTTCTTCTGCCTCCTTCTTCCACTGTTTTTTGTTTTGTTTTGTTTTCTTGAGACAGAGTCTTACTCTGTTTCCCAGGCTGGAGTGCAGTGCTGCAATCTCGGCTCACTGCAACCTCTGCCTGCTGGGTTCCAGCAATTCTGCTGCCTCAGCCTCCCGAGTAGCTGGGACTACAGGTGTGCGCCACCATGCCCTGATAATTTTTTGTATTTTTAGTAGAGGCGGGGTTTCACCATGTTGGCCAGGCTGGTCTTGAACTCCTGACCTCATGATCCACCTGCTTTGGCCTCCCAAAGTGCTTGGGATTACAGGCATGAGCCACCATGCCGGGCCCCCTTCCACTGTTTTTAGTAATAGCCATAGAGAAGATGTAGTTCACATACCATATAATTCATGCATTTAAAGTGCACAATTTGATAGTTGTTAGTATGTTCATGGAGTTGTATATACATCCATTACCAGAACCAAGTTTGGAATATTTTCATCATCCCCAAGAAACCCTGTGTCCTTTAGCAGTTATCTTTTATTCTTGCCCATCACTCATTCCTAACCCTTGACAACCACTAATCTGCTTTCTGCCTGTGTGGATTTTCCTCTTCTGGCCTTTTCATGTAAACGAATCACACAGTATATACTCTTTTGTCACTGCTTTTTTCACTTGGCGTGCTTTCAAGGTTCGTCCATGCTGTAGCATGTTTCAGTACTTCATCATCCTCTTCCACTTTTAAGGACTCATGTGATTAGATTGGGTCTACCCTGGTAATCCAGCAAAATCTTCTCATCTCACAGTCCTTACCCTTAATCACATCTGCCAAGTCCCTTTGGCCATGTAAGGTAACACAGTCACAGATCTTGGGTTTAGGACACGGACATCATGGGGGGTCATTACTCAGAGAGAAAATAAAAGCAGTCAGAGAGGAATTCTGACAAACTCTCTATCTCCACTGCCTATCCCTTTTTCCTCAGCATGTTCGTCCATGGCCTCTGCCTTTCCCCCATCAAGATGGTAGAGAATCTCATGTTCCCAGCATTTCTCACCACAGACTTCCCCTTTCTCTCCTGCTAGCAAAGGCCACTGCCGCTCAGCACCGGGCCCCTTCTCCTCTCGCTTACTCAGTGGCACTGCTGGAGCTACCCTCCCCTCTCTTGCATTATCCTTTCTTTTCTCTTGGACCATTTCAATTGGTGTAAAACAGTTTGTAATTTCACCCCTCTGAAAACAAAGTCATTTTTTGATCCCTTTCCCTCTTCTACTATTGCCTCATTTCTTTGTTCCCCCGACTCTTTACAACAAAACTTCATGGAAGATTTGTCTATGTTGTTTTCAATTTTTATTTTTCAATTCTGTGTTTTTTTTTTTCAGAGAGTCACTAAATTTTTTTTTTCTTTTTCAATTCTATTTTTCTTGTGGGGGCAGTCTTACTATGTTGCCCAGGCTGGTCCCGAACTCTTGGGCTCAATCAGCCCTCCCGTCTTGGCCTTGCAAAGTGCTGGAATTACAGGCATGAGCTATCATGCCCAGCCAATTTATTGTGGTTAAATATATGTAACAGAATTTACCATTTTAACTGTTTTCAAATATACAATTCAGGGGCACTAATTACATTCACAATGTTGTCCAACCATCAACACTACCCATATCTAGAATTTTTCATTCCAAACAGAAACCGCACACCCCTTAACCAATAGCTTCCATTCTCCTCTGACCCTCAGCCCCAAGCAGCACCATTCTACTTTCTGTCTCTGAATTCGACTACGCTGGGTACCTCTATAAGTGGAATCATGCAATATTTATTCATTGGTGTCTGGCTTCTTTCATATAGCATAATGTTTTCAAGGTTTGTCTCTATGGTAGCATAAGTCAGAATTTCATTCCTTTTCATGGCTGAGTAATATTCCATTGTATGCATATAACACATTGTGTTTATCCATTTTCTTGTTGATGGACACTTGGGTTGTTTCCACTTTGGGGCTATTGTGAATACTGCTGCCATGAACATATGCATACAAGCATCTGTTGAGTCATTTTTCTTAAGTTCACTACAGTTAGGCTTTCAATCTCACTGGTCAACACAAGTTGTTCTTGTCAAGGTCATTAATGATCTCTGTGTTGCTGCAACCAATTATCAATTCTTCATTCTCATCTTATATAATAGTGCCGTTTGAGTTGATCATTGCCTCCTCCTTGAAGTCTTTTCTTTGGTTGACCTCAAGAATACCACCACACACTCCCAATTACCTTCCCACCTCATTTGCCACTATTCTTTAGCCTCCTTTCTTAATCATCCTTGCTGCCCCCTCCACAGTCTTTGGAACTATTCTCTTTTCTGTCTGCACTTTCTCCCTTAGTAATATCTTCCAATCTTAAGGTGACTCCAACTACTTACTTGACATCTCCATTGGATATCAAGTGAGCATCTTACATGTAACATGTCCCAGAATAAATTCCTGATCATCTCTATACTCCCCATAACAATATGCTCCTTTCAGTCTTTCTGAACTAATCCAATGGGATCCTTCTAGTTGCTTAGGCACAAGCCTTGGAATCATCTTCTATTCCTAGATTTCTCTCCCACCCCATATTCAGTCTATTAACAAATGCCGTTGGCACCTTCTGTAAAATATTTATAGAATCTACCATGTATGGTGGTGCACACCTGTAGTTCCAGCTTCCAGCTACACAGGAGGCAGAGGTGGGAGAATCGCTTGAGTCCAGAAGTTTGGGGCAAGCCTGGGCAACACAGCAAGACCCTATCTCTAACACACACACATACCACACACACACATACACACACATACACAATTTGATCGTTTATCTCCATTTTTATGACTACTGCCTTGATTCAAGTCATCAACATCTCTTGCCTGGATTATTTCCATAATCTCCTAACTAGTCTCCCTGAGTCTTCTTTTGCCTCTCTTCAGTTAATACTCAACACACCAGCAAAATGATGCCATTAAAATGTAAGTTTCTTTTTTTTTTTTTGAGACGGAGTTTCGCTCTTGTTACCCAGGCTGGAGTGCAATGGCACGATCTCGGCTCACTGCAACCTCCGCCTCCTGGGTTCAGGCAATTCTCCTGCCTCAGCCTCCTGAGTAGCTGGGATTACAGGCATGCGCCACCATGCCCAGCTAATTTTTTATATTTTTAGTAGAGATGGGGTTTCACCATGTTGACCAGGATGGTCTCGATCTCTTGACCTCGTGATCCACCCCCCTCGGCCTCCCAAAGTGCTGGGATTACAGGCGTGAGCCACTGGGCCCAGCCAAATGTAAGTTTCTTATGTTATTCTTGTTAATCAAGAAGTGGTGAAAGACCGGACAGTAAAGCAGTAAGACACTTACTGAGGTCTTAGGAAATGTGATTCAGGAGAAACAGATGTGATCAAAGGCCAAATTATGTTCTGAAAAAGAAAGAGGAGTAGCAATTTTTTTAAAAGATGCTGAGGGTGATTACACTAGTTGTTTTGAAATAATTATTGTTGGTAGAGGAGGCCAGCTTAGTACATGAGTCCATATTTCATGGTTGTAGCTGTTCAGGAGTTACAGCACTGTCAAAATTTATCTATTTTCCAAGATGCTTTGGTCATGGGGATTTGGCATAGTTCAAAGGTTCAAGGCAAGTTTCTGGATTTTTTTAAATTTCCAGAGTTGCAGGTTTTATGGAAGTGGTACTTCTTAGAATGGCTTCCCAATTTAATTTAATTTAATTATTTATTTATTTTTGAGACAAGGTCTCACTCTGTCACCCAGGCTGGAGTATAGTGGTGTGATCGCAGCTCTCAGAATCGAGCTCCAGGCTTAAGTGATCCTCCCACTTGAGCCTCCTGAGTAGTTGGAACTAGTCACATACCATCACACCAAACTGAATTTTTTTTTTAATTTTTATTTTTAGTAGAGATGAGGTCTCACGATGTTGCCCTTGAACTCCTGAGCTCAAGCAATCCTCCCGTCTTGGTCTCCCAAAGTGCTGAGATTACAGGTGTCAGCCACTGCACCCAGCCCTGATTTAATTTTAGAGCTCTGAACCAGAGTGATGCCATTTTGTATATCACATTTCACATTCCCTTGTTTTGATCAAGATCTGACAGGAGATAGAATTGCTGATCAATTATTATTGGTTGGTCACAGATTTGTTATATATTTTCTTTGGAGCTAGAAATGTCTGTTTCTAGAGTGTCTTGTCCCACAGAAGGGAGTTGTCAAAAGATAATGTACAGAGATTGGCTAAGTTTGAGTAACAAGGGAGCCATTTTCATAAGGAGGCCTGCATTAGTCTATGGCAATTAGCTGTACATCAGGAAAGGCATACATTTGATTAACCCAGTGTAAAGGTCATTCTTCAGTCTTCTTTCCTGAAATAGATGATGAGATTTCAGGAAGGAGATAGAAGGCGATTGTGTTTCTTTTGGTAAGAAGCTTTCTTGGTCAGATAAAGGAATTCCAGAGGGAGACCCTCTATGCCCTTGGAGAGAGAGGGAAAGACAGAATTAGAGGGACCTTGATTCTGAGGCTTATTTCTGAGGCCTTTCAATTTTCAAAAGCACTCAGCATGCCAAAGCACCATATTTTTGGGGAATCATTTTCTGCACCACGACATTTCCATATGAAACTTCCCTAGATGTTTCACACAATAAAAGCTGAGTTGGTGGCTGTAGAGAGAATATTTGAGTTAATAGCTGAGTGGCAAAGGATCCCATTAACCCAGTCTCCCATTTCTGGAAATAGGCCAGCCCCCTTAAACAGCTGTATCTCATTTCAGGAGGTGGTGTTGCAGACAGGCTCTCACACAGAAGAAACACAAAGGTTAATGTTTGGAACAGTGTAAACCAGTTTCTTTAGAGTTTGGAGGGCTGTCAGTTGAGGTGTCTTGATGTTAAACTCAAAGCATTCTCAGCTAAAGTGGAAATAGGCAGTAGCAATCTGACAGCTTTTCTGGTCTGTAATTTGTATATCACAAGGTTGTTAATACATGAGCTTCAACTTGCAGGCCCTCAGGAAAAAGATAGTAGCAATTTCAGTAAGTCCAAGTCAGAAAAATGGAATACAAATTTGGAAACATTAGTTTGGAGACTTGTAACCAGGAAGGAATTCAAAATTCAGTCTGAATTGTAGGCAAATAATAGAAACAATGGTCAGTGCTAGAATCTAACAACAGGTGTACTATAATTTTCTTCTGAAACATAATTTTTCAATCTCTAGTCCCCCATTTCTAACAAAGATAAATCATAGCAGAACCAATTTATTTGCAGAATAATTTTAGTCTTATTATACATGGCCTGATGATTTGCATAAAGAAGCAGTAATAGTGATCAGCTATATAGGCTCTTTATAAATTGGCTTTGCAGGGGCTTTATCCATAAGAATCTCAGATTATATTTTTAAAAGCCTCTCAAGGCTGGGAAGCCAAGTCAAGGATTTTCCATTAGATTGTACCTGTAATAACTATACAAATTGAATGAGTTCCTCTCTTCTCAAGGTCCCCAAAATTTCTTGAGGTTCCTGGGCCTGTCAGAATGTGACATTTTTTACTTACTCTAGTATCAAAAATCCTTTAAAGGAACTGTAGAAACAGGACGGCCTTTTTCCAAGTCTATTGCCTTTAAAATCAGTCTCAATTCCTTAAAGCAGCCTGATCACATATGAAAATACGACTTTCCAGTCAAAGCCTTAGTAAAATAACCAGTGTCTCTCATTGTGTTCTATCACAGAAGAAAATAGATTCTTATTGAATGTATTCAAATATCTATATTGCCATAAAATAAAAATACTCATTAATAGTTTCTAAATTTTGACAATATCAGTTAGAGAGAACAGTAAATGTTTCCATTTTGCTCATAAAAGTATACTTTCCCAATTACTGTAAGCTATAAATATCTTAGGAGAAAAAGATTTTTTTTTTTGAGATGGAATTTGGCTCCATTGCCCAGGCTGGAGTGCAGTGGCGCGATCTTGGCTCGCTGCAAACTTCTCTTTCCAGGTTTAAGCAATTCTCCTGCCTCAGCCTCCCAAGTAGCTGGGATTATAGGTTCCCACCACCACACCTGCTAATTTTTGTCTTTTTAGTAGAGACAGGGTTTCTCCATGTTTGTCGGGCTGGTTCAAACTCCCAGCCTCAGGTGATCTGCCCACCTCAGCCTCACAAACTGCTAAGATTACAGGTGTGAGCCACTGCGCCTGGCCTAAGTTTTTGTTTTTGTTTTACCTCTGGAAAACAAAACAAAACAAAACAATCAGCAGCATGTCTATAATCCCAGCAACTTAGAAGGCTGAAGTGGAAGGATTGCTCAAATTCAGGAGTTTGAGACGAGCTTGGACAATACGGCGTGGCCCTGGCTGGGTGCGGTGGCTCATGCCTGTAATCCCAGCACTTTGGGAGGCTGAGGCAGGCAGATCACAAGGTCAGGAGTTCAAGACCAGTATGGCCAACATAGTGAAACCTCGTCTCTACTAAAAATACAAAAAATTAGCCAGGTGTGGTGGTGTGCACCATTAGCCACGTGTGGTGGTGTGCGCCTGTAATCCCAGCTACTTGGGAGGCTGAGGCAGGAGAATCGCATGAAACCAGGAGGCGGAGGTTGCAGTGAGCTGAGATCGCGCCATTGCACTCCAGTATGGGTGACAGTGCAAGACCTCTGCTTATGACCTTGAGATTGTTCAACTGGACTGAGTAAATAAAAAAATGGTGTGGCCCT
Source organism: Aotus nancymaae (assembly GCF_030222135.1). Lineage (NCBI taxonomy): Eukaryota > Metazoa > Chordata > Mammalia > Primates > Aotidae > Aotus > Aotus nancymaae. The sequence continues at coordinate 34,746,502 of NW_026988423.1, forward strand.
ATCTCTAAATAAATAAATAAAAGAATGTTTCAAGCAAAAAGTCATAAACATCACTTCAGTCCTTTATCAGGTTAGTCCCATGTAATTAATTATTGTTCTGCATGATGTCAGGTTAGCAATCTTTTAAGTACAGTTTTTTTCATTGGAGTTTTTTTTTTTTTTTTTTTTTTTTTACCCAGTCCAGTTGAATAATTTCAAGGTCATAAGCAGAGGTCTGTATTTAAGAGTACATTTCAGAGGCTTTTTGAGGAACCTCCTTGAAAATATACTACCTTATGATTTCCAAAGAGCTTTTAGAAAAAAAGCATCATAATGAAGGAATTTACCAAGACATATCAGAATTTTAGGACTTTCATACAATTTTGGAACATATATTAACACATTTATACAAATATAACTCAAAGAAAATTAAACACCATTTCTAAATTTGACAAGGCTTTCTATATGATTTTAACATACCATAAGCCCAATATGTCTCTCTTGGAGTTCCAAGGGCTCTTTTTGGAATGTCCAAAAGTTAGTTTGAAGTCAAAATAATTTAGAACTTGAAATCTTCTTTTGAGTAGTTTGTCAGATATCAAAGTTTTAAAACACTTGATTTAAAGCGAATTTTAATAAAATCTTATAAACAAATCTGTCAGCTTTGACCACACAAGACAATATTTCCACAACTGTTTTATAACTTCTTACAGATTTTTTCCATTCTCTTTTCCCCAGCAACTCTCTACATCCATCCAATTTTGTTTGTTTACTTGTTTGTTTGAGATGGAGTCTCACTCTGTTGCCTAGGCTGGAGTGCAATGGCATGATCTTGGCTCACTGCAACCTCTGCCTCCCGGGTTCAAGTGATTCTCCTGATTCAGGCTCCCGAGTAGCTGGGATTACAGGTGCCTGCCACCACACCCAGCTAATTTTTGATATTTTTAGTAGAGACAAGGTTTCACTATGTTGGTCAGGGTAGTCTCTAACTCCTGACCTCAGATGATCTACCTGCCTTGACTTCCCAAAGTGCTGGGGTTACAGGTGTCAGCCACCACGCCCAGCCCCATTCAGTTTTATCTATTTTTCTTTTTAAAAAACTTATTAAATTTTATTTTTTATGGGTACATTGGAGATATATATATATATATTTATGGGGTATATTTTGATGCAGGCATGCAATGTACAATAAACATGTCAGGGTAAATGGACTATCCATCACCTCAAGCATTCATCATTTCTTTGTATTATGAACATTCCAATTGTATTTCCTCAATTATTCTAAAATGTACAACAAATTATTGCCTCATGTAGTCACCCTGTTGCGTTATCAAATATTATATTTTATTCATTGTATCTAACTATATTTTTGTACCCATTAACTATACCTATTCTATAACCCCACTACCCTATCCAGCCTCCTGTAACCATCATTCTATTCTCTATCTCCATGTATTCAGTTGGTTTAATTATTAGCTCCCACAAAATGAGTGATAACGTGAGAAGTTTGTCTTTCTGTGCCCGGCATATTCCACTTAACATAATGTCCCCCAGTTCCACCCATGTTGTTGCAAATGGCAGGATCTCATTCTATTTTATGGCTGACTAGTACTCCACTCTGGATATGTAGCGTATTTATCCATTTACCTGTTGATAGACACTTGGGTTGATTTCAAATCTTGGCTACTGTGCATAGTGCTGCAGTCAACATGGGAGTCCAGGTATCTCTTCAATATGCTAATTTCCTGTCCTTGGGGTATATACCTAACAGTGGGAGTGCTAGATCATATATAGTTTTATTTTTAGTTTTTTGAGGAACTTCCGTACTGTTCCTTGTAGTGGTTGTATTAATTTACACTCCCACTAACAGTGTATGAGGTTTCCCCTTTCTCTACATCCTCACCAGTGTGCGTTTGTTATTGCCTGTCTTTTGAATAAAAGCCATTTTAACTAGGGTGAGATGATATCTCACTGTAGTTTTTTGTTTTTGCATTTCTTTGAGACAGGTGGCCATTCTGTTACCCAGGCTAGAGTGCCGTGGTGCAGTCGTGGCTCAATGTAGTCTTGACCTTCCAGGTTCAAGTCATCCTCCTGCCTCAGCCTCCTGAGTACTTGAGACTACAAGCATGTACCACCACGCCTGGCTATTTTTTTAAAAAAAAATTTGTAGAGATGGAGTTTCCCTGTGTTGCTCAGGCTGGTCTAAAACTCTTGGGCTCAAGAGATCCTCCCTCCTTGGCCTTCCAAAGTGTGGGTTATAGGCATGAGCCACCACACCCAGCGTTCGCTGTAGTTTTGATTTTTATTTATCTGATGGGCAATGATGTTGAACACCTTTCATATACCTATTTGCCATTCGTATATCTTCTTTTGAGAAATGTCTATTCAATATCATTCTTTTTTATTCATTCCATTTAAACAACCTTAAATTAACCTCTAAACTAGACAAAATTACTTTTCCTTTAACAAACCTCACATATTTATGTTTTTAAAAATAATCCTCTAACAACACATTCTACTTTCCTTGTCCAATCTGCACACAGAATCACTTCTCTTATATCTAGTCATTTTAACTACAGTTTGAATTCTTAGTGACCCTAACTTCTAGTGAAAAACCTATGAAGTAAGCAGTTTTAGTTATTATGTACCAGATACAGAGCCTAGGCCTGAGGACAGAGCTGTGAAGACAGTGCAGATAGGAGCTAACCTCTCCCAGCATGGCCAGGAGGCATAGCTGGGCCAGGGAGTATGTATTGACCTTGGTTCTGCCCTGAAACAGTGGCCCAGGTGCTGTAGATATGCATGTCTCCAGACCTCACCATAGGCATTGTCTAGAACCCTGAATCTAAAGGCTCAAAACCTAATTTTAAAACAGCTTTATTTACCAAAGATTACTAAAGTCACGTGAATTTGAAAAGCATTTGGGGCCAGGTGTGGCGGCTTATGCCTGTAATCCCAGCACTTTGGGAGGCCAAGGCAGGTGGATCACCTGAGGTGAGGAGTTCAAGACCAGCCTGGCCAACATGGTGAAACTCCATCTCTACTGAAATTACAAAAATTAGCCAGGCATGGTGGTGGGCGCCTGTAATCCCAGCTACAGCTACTCAGGAGGCTGAGGCAGGAGAATCACTTTAACCTGGGAGGTGGAGGTTGCAGTGAGCTGAGATTGTGCCACTGCACTTCAGCCTAGGTGACAAGAGCAAAACTCCATCTCAAAAAAGGAAAAAAAAAAAGCATTTGGGCTGTTTATGAGTACTCATTTATTAATAAATCAATTTGGTACCGTATAGACAATATACTAACACAGATATGTACACACAGAAAAACACAAATAAAGATTTTATAGTTTTGATTTAAAAATTTTTAGCCAGGAGACAGGTAAAACCGTTTAAAGAAACAGTTGGATTAAGTTGTGTCTCTTCAATTGGGCCAGTTGAAGTTTCTCCGGCCCACATAGCCAAAGCCATCTCAAAGTGCACAGAGGGAATATAAGCATTTCAAGAAGGAGTTTGGGTGCGTTAGAGGATTATTACAAGTGGATGCCAAGGTAATACAAAATCACAGGAATTTGCTGCAGCATTTTAGAAGGAAACATACAGATAAGCCTAGAGACCATTGAGAAACCTTTCCAAAATAAACAACTGGATGCCAGAAAGTAGTACTTTGTAAACCAGTCTAGTTAGATATGTGACTTCTAATTCAGTCTTTACTGTCTAACTGGAATACTGAGCTCAGGGCAAAGCCCATTAACTAACAGGGTCAACAAAGTATTTGCAGCTTCCAGGGCCTAATATTATATGTGTGAAAAGCAGACACAGCTGGAAGGCAGAGCATCTAGATCCTCAGAAATCAAAGATCACATTTTGCACTGGATCCCAGACCCCCTAAAAGAGAGAAACACCATGGGACTGGGCTGTACAATGCTTCCACAGTGCGCCTCACTCAAAGGGTGACCCAGCACCCATCAGCCCACTCTGGGATCAGTGCCCATTCCCCACAGGAGCCTTTTTTTTAGATGGAGTTCACCCTTGTTGCTTAGACTGGAGTGCAGTGGCATAACCTCAGCTCACCGCAACCTCTGCATTCCAGGTTCACGCGATTCTCCTGCCTCAGCCTCCTGAGTAGCTGGGATTACAGGTGTCTGCCACCACACCAGGCTAATCTTTTGTATTGTTAGTAGAGATGGGGTTTCACCATGTTGGCCAGGCTGGTCTTGAACTCCTGATCTCAAGTGATCCACCCGCCTTGGCCTCCCAAAGTGCTGGGATTACAGGTGTGAGCCACTGCTCCTGGCCCAGTTTTATCCCCTCGTGGCAGGTGTTCCCATAGCCTCCAAGTGTTCAAACCTCACTTTTCTTATCTAAACTTGCAATGAAACGAGTATTGCCCTGCAGTACTAACTATTCACTGCAAACAACGGCTGTCAGCCACCTCCAAAACTGCAGCCCTTGCTGGTGATGACCGGCCACTGCACAAATATCAGGCTTTCTCTCACAGTACAAAGGAATCCCTGGTACCTTCAAAAGCCAGAGGGATTTGAGAGGTCAATGCAAAAGAGAGCAGAGCTTTAGCCTTGAGAGGATCTTGCCACAGCGCTGGAACTCCATAAGGAAAACAGAGAATCCCAAAAATAGGTGTGGTGCCTTTTTCTGTGTGGCTCAAGAAAAGTGGTTTCAGGGCCACTAAAAGTTCCCCCTAGATCTCTTCACGTGGAATCGGAAATAGCAAAAAAGAAGGAGCAGTAGAAGTGGAAGGAGATGGAAGAACAAATCTTCAAGGAGCCAATTTGGAGATTTTAAAGCTTTCCAAACGGCCAGTGAAATTTTGCTTTTTTTTTTTTTTTTTTAAAGCAAAATCATGCCAAGAAAGGAAGCTGAACACAAGTAAAAAGGGGTTTCAGTTGACTAAAAAAATTCCCAGAAACAGAATCCAAACGAGAAAAAACAGAAAAGCCTTGAAAAAAAAAACCCACAAAAACTTATAGCATGAATATCAGCTCATATTTTTTTATTATTGTTTTTTGAGATGGAGTTTTGCTGTTGTTGCCCAGGCTGGAGAGCAATGGTGTGATCTTGGCTCACCGAAACCTCTACCTCCCGGGTTCAACCGATTCTCCTGCCTCAACCTCCCAAGTAGCTGGGATTACAGGCATGTGCCACCATGCCTGGCTAACTTTTTTGTATTTTTAGTAGATATGGGGTTGCTCTATGTTGGTCAGGCTGATCTGGAAGTCCCGACCTCAGGTGATTCACCTGCCTTGGCCTCTCAAAGTGCTGGGATTTAAGCTGTTTTACGGGATAGTTCTGGGCCTTGTGAGGACTGCTTTGCACCTCTTTGGAAATACTTCATGTGTCCATGTTTAAGTTATAATGTTGGTTAAGGTTTTTGCTTTTGGTGAGTCACTTGGGAGGTACCTTTGTTAAAAACAACAACAATAACAAAAATAATTGGCTGTGCACTGTGGCTCATTCTTGTAATCTCAGCACTTTGGTAGGTTAAGGCAGGAGGATTGCTTAAGCTCAGGAGTTTGAGACCAGCTTTGGCAACATGGCAAGACCATGGGCAAATAGAGTGAGACCCTGTCTCAAAAAAAGAAAAACAGATTAAAAGCCAGGATTATTGGCTACTTATTCTGGCTAAAATCTGAAAATAAGCGATATGAAAAGATTTTTTTAAAGAACTCTACAGTCAGAAATCAACCTAATGAAAAACTGTTATTCAAGGCTGGGCGCAGGAGCTCAAGAGATCAAGACCATCCTGGCCAACATGGTGAAACCCCATCTATACTAAAAATACAAAAAAATTACCTGGATGTGGTAATTTAGCTGGACCTGTAGTCCCAGCTACTTGGGAGACTGAGGCAGGAGAATCGCTTGAACCGAGGAGGCGGAGGTTGAAGTGAGCTGAGATCGTGCCACTGCACTCTAGCCTGGCGACAGAGCAAGACTCCATCTCAAACAAACAAACAAACAAAAAAGGAAAGTTTTTCTATGTGCATCTCAGATGAAAGATTAAAACAGTAAAACAGGAAATCAAAAGCTATCTCTGGAAGGAAAAATCATCAATAACAACTGAGTAACCCAAAAAGTCATGAGTCACATAAATATTAAACCATAACTGGGCCGTGGCAGTGAAAGCACGGAATTCTAACCATAGGCCACAGAGTGGGTGCCTTTTTTTTTGGTAAATAAATCCTGCCGGAAATCCAAAGCAGGCAGGTTTTTTTTGTGTGTATGTGTATGTATACTTTAGAGGCTGGGTGCAGTGTCTCAATGCCTATAATACCAGTCCTTTGGGAGGCCAAAGCAGGTGGATCACCTGAGGTCAGGAGTTCAAGACCAGCCTGACCAATATAGTGAAACCTCATCTCTACTAAAAATACAAAAATTAGCTGGGTGTGGTGTCAGGCACCTGTAATTCCAGCTACCCAGGAGACTAAGGCAGGAGAATTGCTTGAACCCCAGAGGCGGAGGTTGCAGTGAGCTGAGATTGTGCCACTGCACTCCAGCCTGGGTGACAGAGCAAGACTGTCTAAAAAAAAAACTTTGGAGACAGGATCTCCCTCTGTCACCCTGGCCAGAGTGCAGTGGTGTGATCTCAGCTCACTGCAGCCTCGACCTCCTGTGCTCAGTTGGTCCTTTCACTTCAGCCTCCCAAGTAGCTGGGACTATAGGCATGTGCCACCATGCCTTGCTAGCAAATCAGGCAGTTTGAGCATATGAGGACTTTTTTCTTCAGAGAACCCTGTTCTGAGAGCATACAAGAATTTTAAGCTAGTTTTAGGTCATAATTTTTGCTCTTTAATTTTGTCAAGATAATTTCTAAGGCTAGCCATAACACTATCATGTGTCTTTTAATAAATTTGATCTTTCCATAAATACAAATAATGCAATCATTTAAAAAGAGTGATCTCTAAAAACTTTTCAAATATGGGAGTCTTTCTAAAGGATCCATCTGTTGTCCACAGAAGGTGAGAAATTCTAATGGTGTAGTTATTCCAATAATGACCCAATCCAATAAGCCTCTTTATGGAAAGACCAGGAGACAATTTGTCCAGGTGTAGAGTAAGTTTTTAACCACATTAGTAAAAGGGTGCAGATGGTGGAATGGGAGGGGTAAGGCTAGGCAGGGGAGGTGACACAGGATGAAAACCAATAGATAGAGGTATGCTTGGTTCCATAGTTGTTTATTTTTAGAAACTTTTGAATTCTTTTTTAATTCAGAAAATTTTTAAAGCTACTTTGGCATTGTTATCTCTTAGGGATGCTAGTTTAGATCTCTGGAGTCTTTTAGATGCCTCAAGAAACCCAGTTAAGGGAGGTGTCCCACTAGGGCTGTTTTATCCTTTCATTTTAGCCCTGTAATTGTGAAGGAAAATAAGTTCTGGAGATTAAAAGAGCCTCAGGTTGGCAATTGTAATTCCAAATCACTTTCAGTGATAATGGTCCACCAAGAATGAAATTTACAAAATGAATGACCATATGTTTGTGCAAAAAACAAACAGGGGTTCAAGAAAGGGGGTAACTTAGCACCTATACCATCAGAAGCAAAAGGGCTCATGAATACTCACCAAAAAGGGAAAATTTCCTTTGTTGACAGCTGGCAACAAAGGCTACCCAATAAAGGCTTCAACCTCAACTAAGGTGGGAGATTCAGGAAAATGAGAGGACTCTCCAATAGGGTTTGAGGCTGTCAGGGAAGCAATGGAACATAAGGGGTTCCTGCAAGTACCATGCTTGAATCCATGGCAGCACTGGAGCACAGAGGAAGAGAGTGGCTTGCATCCCACTTATGACACCACTTAATATCAACCAAAGAGATGAAAGACCTTACTGCAAAGCAAGGAAACAAAGCATTTATTGGGTCCTAGGAATTGCAATTCACGAGACACAGATTCAGCTATAGGCCAAATTGGGTTCTGAAGAGAGGAAGGAGAGTAAGAATTTTTAAAAGGATGCTGAGGGTGGTTACATGATAATTGAGAGAATGATGATGGGTAGAGGTGGCTGGCTTAGTACATGAGTCTGTAGTCATTGGTTGTGGTTGTTTAGGAGTGCAGTGCTAGAAAACTTCAGCTGCTTTCCAGGATGTTGTGGCCATGGAGGTTTGGCCTAGTTGACAAGTTCAAGCTAAGGCCCTGTTTTTTGTTTTTCAAGGTTGTAGGTCATCCTTAGAATGGCTTCCCTGCTCCATTTTAGAGCTGTGAACCAGAGTAATGGTATTTGGCATATCACATTTCATACTCCCCTACTGAAAACACTCCAAAGCCTCTCCATCTCACTCATAATGAAAGTCGACATCCTGGAAACGGACTGCAAGGCCCTACACAATCAGGTCCTTCATTGCTTCTCCGACCTTACCTCCTATAGCTCGCTACCTCACTCATATTTCCTCGGCCATCCTGGCCTCGTTGCTTTTATCAAACATTCCAAGCACTTTTTCACAAGGGCCGTGCACTTGCTGTTTCCTCACTCTCACCCTCTTTATTCAGATGCCACCTTTTCACTGAGACCTTTCCTAATGGCCCTATTAAAATTATAATCCTGCCAGCACTTTACTTTTCATTTTTATTGTTATTATTTTTTTGAGACAGAGTCTCACTCTGTTGCCCAGGCTGGAGTGCAGTGGTGTGAGCTCAGCTCACTGCAACCTCCACCTCCTGGGTTCAAGCAATTCTCCCTGCCTCAGCCTCCTGAGTAGCTGGGATTACAGGTGCCCACCACCACACCTGGCTAACTTTTTTGTATTTTTAGTAGGGACAGGGTTTCGCCATGTTGACCAAGCTGGTCTTGAACTCCTGACCTCAGGTGATCTACCCATCTTGGCCTCCCAAAGTGCTGGGATTACGGGCATGAGCCACCACTCCTGGCAGCACTTTACTTTTCTTTATTGCACTTAATACTTTGTAAGATACAATATAATTGACTCAGTTACGCTTTTTGTTGTTTTTCTCTTCCTAGTAGAGTGTAAACTATCTAGGGCAGAAATGTGTTTCTTTTGTTCACTAATGTAGCCCCAGGGCCTAGTACACTGTCTGGCACATGGCATATACTCAAATATTTTTGTGTGAGATAAAAGACCAAGTTCTAGTCAAATCACACATGGGGGTGGTAAGTTGGTGGTGAAACCACCTGATACTCTCAGTATTGAAATAGGAAGCAAAGTTAGCTGCTGGTGGGCCATGGCTTGAAGAAAATGTTGCACATTTGGAGGAGCAGTTGTGGGGAATGGTAAAGGCAGCACATGAAAGGTTTCCAAACCTCAGAGGGTCTGGCTGAAGTTAAAATAGTCTATCTGTGAAGGATCAGTCTGAAGATTTTCTACAGAACCTTATCATAGCTACTATTTAACTGTGTCAAGAGTCCCATGCTAAATGCATTACCTTCACTATTTTATTCTCACAATAACTCTGAGATAAATATTATCATTTACATTTTACTGGAGAGAAACTGGAGACTTAGATCAGTTAAATAACTTGTCCATGGTTACCCAACTAGAAAATGGCAGAGCTGAGATTCAAAATCAGCTGTTTTACTCCAAAGTCCATGCTTGCACCATGCACCATGCTTCTCGTGGGTGTGGTGAAGAGAGAGGATGTTTGGATAGATCCAACCTGGAATGATTTCAAGGTGGATGAGGCAGAATAAAAGAAGTCTACAATGTTAGGTTGTAGGAAGTAGAGTGGTTGAATGATGTACTGTGATTCTAGGCTGGACAGAGATGGCGCCATAGCCATGAATGGAGTAAGGTTCCCAGAAGCAAATGGAGAAATGAAGGAATTAGTTACATAAATGAAGTAGTAATGCAGGGGGACTGACAATTTTAGCATCATGGCCGAATGAACCAGTGAAGATCTCTGCCACTCCTTTTCTACTACAAAGACATAGAAATGGTGTTCTTGGGTGTCGAAAGTAAAAGAGGAACTAAAGACTGGACCTATAAACCTGCTGCATTAGCCAGGGAAATATTAAAGTAGGATATATACTCTATAGGCTAGTTTCCCGGCTTTTAACACTGTGTAAGAATAGAAGATATGGCCAGGCGCAGTGGCTCATGCCTATAATCCCAGCCCTTTGAGAGGCTGAGCGGGTGGATCACCTGAGGTCAGGACTTTGAGGCCAGTCTGGCCAACATGGTGAAACCCAGTATCTACTAAAAATATAAAAAATTAGCCAGGCGTGGTGGTGGGCACCTGGAATCCTGCCTGGGAGCCTGAGGCAGGAGAATTGCTTGAACCTGGGAGGCAGAGGTTGCCAGAAACTGAACTGAGTACCTAAATCAAGCCACGGCTCTGGTGGAGCGACTCCTCAGTGAAAGGGGAAACTAAAAAATCCGTAGGGAGGTTGTAAGGGAATGTATGTCTCCCCCATGTTCAGACTTTTTCATCTGAATTCATCCTATGCTTATTGTATTAACTTGAAGAGGAGATGTTAGTATAAAAGCTGAGCCTGGACAATTAAATCCTTCTTGTGCCTGGCAGATGCAGATATAAAGCCACTACATAACACACTTCCATAACTCAGCAAACTCACAAGGGAAAAAAATCCCTTGAAAATGAGTTTGTAGTTAAATTTCAAACCACATAGAGAAATAATCCACTATTCAAAGATTTATCAAGCACAATATAATTATATTTCCAAAATTTTGATTTTTATAGAATCATCTTTAAAAGATAATAAAGTAAGTAGTTTTGAAAAATATGATTAAAAGCATGAAAGAAGATAAGATACAGGAATCATATGGAAAGAGCAAGACTCTGTAAAGAGACACTAGGTAGATTTAAAAGGAATCAAGTAGAACTTAGAGAAATGAAAAACTATTGTATTGAAATTAAAACTGAATAGATGGGTTAAATTATAGACAAATATAGCTTAGTAATTGATTAGTGAACTGGAGCACAGCTACAAGGTAACTATCCAAAAGATTGCACAAAAAGAAGAGATAAAAAATATAAAAGAAAAGTTGATCATGGGGTTAGTATCGAACACACATCTAAAAGGAGTTTCCAGAAGCAGAAAGTAGAAAAATATCAAGGAAAAAAGACAATTGTCTTGTATTTAAAAAGACAATTTTCCAAGGATTATTAAAAACTTGATTGCATGGGCTGGGGGCGGTGGCTCACATTTGTAATCCCAGCATTTTGGGACACCGAGGCAGGTCAGGAGTTCAAGACAAGCCTGGCCAAATAGTGAAACCCCAACTCTACTAAAAATACAAAAAAATTAGCTGGGCATGGTGGTGGGTGCCTGTAATCCCAGCTATACTCAGGAGGCTGAGGCAGGAGAACTGCTTGAACCCAGGAGGCGGAGGTTGTAGTAAGCCGAGATTGCATCATTGCACTCCAGCCTGGGCAACAAGAGTGAAACTCCATCTCAAAAAAAACTTGATTGCTCAAATTGAAGAAAGTTCATTTATCAAAGAATAAATTCTAGCAATCCTTATTTAAACACATTACAGAAAAATGCAAGGACACCAAAGACAAGGGTTACATATATACAAAATACACATTAAATTGGTATTTTAAGAACAGAAGCCAAAAAAACCCCCTTCAAAACACTGGAATAGTATCTTTAAAGTTCTTAGAAGAAATAAGCAGATACTAACAATAGACCTAGCTAAACTATCATTTGAGATGGTGGCTAGCATAGAAACCTTTTCAGATAGTCAAAAGACTGAGTGTTCATCATGCAGAGACTCTTTTTGAAATCATTAACAAATGTAGTAATTTAACAAGAAGGAAGTTGGGATCAGAAAAAAACAAATGGAATGCAAGAAACAGTGGTGTTCAAAACAAAGCAGGTCTACTGAGAAAGAAAGAGCCAGCCAGCTAGAGGTTTAGAAAGTTGTGGTCAAAGACTGGCAGATTGAGGCTTAATATTTTGGAGGTGGAGGAGTCTTGTATGTTGATAAATTCCATGTAACCTTGAGAGAGGGTGATTTAAATAGAGAGAGTGGAGTGAGGCTGATTTAATCCCAGAAAATCAATAAACTTTCAGGCTAAGTTATTGAAGCTATCATCAATTGTACCATTCTCCTCCATTATCTCAGATACGTTCTCCAGTTTTCTCCCAGTGCTGCTTTGAACACTAGGATACTGACCCCTATGAACTGTATTACTGAGGCTTTCTTTGTAGCTGGCTTCATGTTGGATTTGGCCATTTGGAGTCACTGCCCAAAAATCAAAGTGGAAGATAGAGACTGGAATATTTCTTTCCCATTATTTCCCTGTTTTAGCATTGCTTCTCTGGTGCTTGTGTCTCTCTATGACTGAAGTTCCTAATGGGTGGCCTCTTTTCCATGCCTCCAGCTCTTACTGGACCCAGATAACTGTGTTAGGCAGGCGTACTGGTACATACCTGTAGTCCCAACTACTTGGGAAGCTGAGGCAGGAGAATTGCTTGAACCTGGGAATGGAGGTCTCAGTGAGCCGAGATCATACCATTGCACTCCAGCCTGGGTGACAGAGTGAGACTCTGTCTCAAAAAAAAAAAAAAAAAAAAAAAAGGTGCCGATGCTTTGGCTACTGCCATTATTATAAGTAATAAACTGTCCTTCATGTTGACCCAGGAGCGGCATCATGTCTCCTACCAGCACCTGTGAAACTAATCTTATTAGCTTTCTTTTTTTTTTCTTAATTGATTTGTTTGTTAAAAACATAGACTAATGATCCTGTGCTTAAATGTGTCATTGTGGTTGTGTGCTGATTTCCATAAAACATAACTAATTATAAGGGACTCGTCACAAATACACTCCAGACAGAAGAAAAAGGTAAACAGAAATGACTGACAAGACAGTGTCATTTCAGACTTAGCTCCCTTAATACTTGCTAAAAAACGGAGTTTGACCTTATTTACAATTATACCAGTATTGTCAGAGGCCAAATGTCACAAGGATGAGGGTATACCAGCATCACAAGACATCATTTCATACTTCCCAAATAGTTTTATATTTTAGCTTTGAAGGTCAGTTAACAGAGCAGAACTTGTTCTTAACAAGCTGAAACTTTATGTCCATTCAAAGAGCCTCTTACACCTTTCTGGGCTTATGCACTTGCAGAGAAGAGTAGAAACTGTAACCAGGCTCTTCATATCATGCATTCATACGTGATCTCCCATCTTCATATGCTGTTCAATTTCTTTAAGGTAAATGGAGAGACTCGCAGTAGGGCCACGTAGATGAGAAAGTTCGGTATAGAGGAGATCACATCCTCGCACATCTTCCGTTTCATCTTCTCCAGGTCCAGCTTCGGCATGAGGCCCTCAGTCCGGAACATCGCGGCTCTGACTTAGCAGCCTTAAGCCGCCTCGCTCTGCTCTTCCCAGTGGCCGTCTTCATGTTAGCTTTCAAATAAGGTACGATCTCAGATTCTTTGCAGTTCTTGACAGGTAACTTGGCACCTCTTGTTTGTTGCTTTAAATCTGAGTGAGGCCCTGTCTCAGAAAAAATCTGATGATACCTTTAAAAATAGTTCTTCCGTAAAATTCATTTCAGTGAATTCTGTTTTCTGCTATGCCCCTGCCTGATATATCCAGAAAGTTTGAAATCGCAACAGAGTGTGTGATGGTTAATTTTGTATGTCAACTTGGTTAGGTTATGGTGCCCATTTTTTTGGTCCAACACTAGTCTAGATGTCACTGTAAAGTTTTTTTTAAAGACGTGATTAATTCTTTTTTTTTTTTTTTTTTTTGAGAGACAGGATCTCATTCTATTGCCCAGGCTGGAGTACAGTAGCACAATTATGGCTCACCGTAACCTTGAATTCCTGGGCTCAAGTGACCCTCCCATCTTGGCCTCCCAAACTGCTGGGATTACAGGTGAGCCACTGCACCTGGCCTATAATCTTTTTTTTTTTTTTAATGACTTTGAGTAACTAGCTTACCCCCAATAATGTGGGTGGGCCTTATCCACCTACTTGAAGGCCTAACGAGCAGACTGAGGTTTCTCAAAGAAGAAATTCTGCCTCAAGACTGCAATATACCTGTAATCCCAGTGCTTTGGGAGTCCAGGGCGAGAGGATCACTTGAGGCCAGGAATTCAAGATCAGCCTGGGCAACATAGCAAGACTCCATCTCTACAAAAAAATGTTTTAAAAATTAGCCAGGTGTGGTGTGCATGCTTATAGTCCCAGCTACTCAGAAATCTTGGGAGAATCAGTTGAGCCCAGGAGTTTGAGGCTGTACAGAGCTATGATTGTGTGACTGTATTCCAGTCTGAGTGACGGAGTGAGACCCTGTCTCTATATAAAGAAAGATAGAAAAAAAGACTGCAATTTAAAAACCCTGCCTGAATTTCCTGCCTGCTGGCCTACAGATTTCAGACTTGACAGTCTCCACAATTGTGTGAGCCAATTCCTTAACATAAATATCTCTCTCTGTGCATATATATCCTATTGGTTCTGTTTCCCTGGAGAACCCTGATTAACATAGGATGCCACAGAATTTAGTGAGAAGCCTATGCATACAAGGTCAAAGTCCCCAAATAATGAGTGGGAGTTTCTTAGGCAGAGAGTAGGAGACAGCAATAGAATGAAAAAGAGCTATTTACTGAAGAGAGTAGGATTTCTAGAGTCTTAAGTGGAAAGTGAGGAACATGCCTCAATGGTACCTTCAGGCAACAAAATAGGCAAAGTGCACATCACCTTGCCTCTGACTGTGCATCGAGCCTTGTCACCCATCCCTGTCACTCATGACCTACGCTACTGTCCAACTATCAAAAATGACTTGCTGCTCCTGGAATCCAACTCCATACTATTTTGTGTCTCCTTGACTTTGGTCTTGTAGTTCCTTCTACTAGGAATTCCCTGTCAATTTCTCCATGTTTCCTGTGTCCCCAGGACTCTTTACTCTCTCATAGTTCTTACCTCCTTCCCTGCCTTTTCTTCCTTCTCTCCAGTCTCATTAAAACAGTCAGGTGCACCATCTTCCTCACCTTCCAGCACAGACACTATTCTCTAATTGTGTTTGTATGTCTTCCCTCTCACTGGTCTGTGACCAAGAACTGTGACATTTTACTCAGGGTTATATGTACATAGGATAAGACATATAAAATGTGCTCTGCACGTTTGTTGCACGAATGAATGAGTGAATAAATGAATTTGACAATGACTATGTACATGGTTGGAACAGGGTTCAACTAGGATTTTCTTACTCCAAAGCCCAGTCTTTTTCCATATATGATGTGATTCAGTTCCTTAGGAATTCTGCATATAGAAGCTACCTTTTATGAAGAAGAATTTCTGTCCACAGTAGAAGGAAGCAACAGATGTGGGGAAATTGATAATGAATGCCCATTTAAAAAGAATAGAACACACCAACACACTTGTTTTGTTTTTATTTTATTTTGTTTCTTTTTTTGGTAAGCTACGCTTTTCTGGTTGCTGACAAGATTCTCAAAGAATTGATCTCAAATATAAGAAGGTATTTAGCATTTTGCTTTGCCACAGACAAGATATATAGTAGAAGTCCCTCTTGCTTCAAAATGAAACCCAGTCTGGAAAGCTTCCAGGATTGTCCATACTCGGTTTATTCTAAGAAGCTTTATTACACACAATGTTGAGTGAGCATCTGCCCATGTGATTTGATGTTGATGGCATATAGGGGAGCTGCTCCATTCCTTAATCTCCCCTGCTGTGGAAAGGGTAGACTTACTTCTAATAATGGGATTCTACATTTAGACATCAATTCCTTTAACTTAAGGCAAATCCTCCTTTCTGTCCAGTGCACTCTCCAATCTACAGCTGTATGTCAGGCTTTTTTTCCTAAATTCCACACCTAAATAGCCATCTGTTTCTGCCCCACAATCACCTCTAATACAGCACTTCCAAACAGAACCTAAAGACCAGGCATGGTGAATCACATCTGTAATCCCAACACTTTGGGAGGCTGAGGCAGGCAGGTCACTTGAGGTCAGGAGTTTGAGACAAGCCTGGCCAACATGGCAAAACCCTGTCTCTACTAAAAATACAAAACTTAGCCAGGCGTGGTGGTGTGTGCCTGTAATCCCAGCTTCTCGGGAGGCTGAGGCAGAAGAATCGCTTGAACCCGGGAGACGGAGGCTTCAGTGAGCTGGGATTGTGCTATTGCACTTCAGCCTGGGTGAAAGAGCGAGACTCCATCTCAAAACAAACAAAAAAACCAAACAGAACTTATGCCCCTCGTATCAAAACTATTTCTTCTTCTAGGTTTCTAATTTTTATGAATTGTGCCACCACTCACCAAGTTTCCCAAGATAGAAACCTGAGTGAGGGTCTTCCTTTCACCCACATCCAGCTGGCCACTGGTCTTTGGAGTCGTTTTGTTTTTAGAGACAAGGACTAACTCTGTTGTCAAGGCTGGAGTGCAGTGGTACAATCATAGCTCACTGCAGCCTGGACCTCTTGGGCTCAAGCAATTCTCCTATCTCAGCCTTCTGAGTAGTTAAGACCACACCATCCTGGCCAACATGGTGAAATCTCGTCTCTACTAAAGATACAAAAGTTAGCTGGGCATGGTGGTGCATGCCTGTAGTCCCAACTACTCAGGAGGCTGAGGCAGGAGAATTGCTTGAACCCAAGAGGTGGAGGTTGCAGTGAGCTGTGATTGCACCACTGCACTCCAGCCTGGCGACAGAGCGAGACTCTGTCTCAAAAAAAAAAAAGATCACAGTCCTGAGCCACCATGCCTGGCTAATTAAACTTTTGTTGTTGCACAGACTGGGTCTCACTCTATTATCTAGGCTGAAGTTCAGTAGTGTGATCACAGCTCACTGCAGCCTCGACCTTCTAGGCTCAAGTGATCCTCCTGCCTCAGCCTCCTGAGTAGCTGGGATTACAGGCATGTGCCACCATGCCTGGCCTTCTGAGTCTTTATCGTAAACACTTCTTGACTCTTGTCCACCTGCCTCCGTGACTGTTACCACTATCTTGCGTCAGGTCCCCCATCAGTCCTCACTTGTTTAAATGAGGAGTTGATCCCCTCTTCTGTCCATTCTCCACAATGTAGCCAGGGAAGTCTGTTTTAAAGATAGAGCTGACTCCTCTTTCTGAACTCTTATAGAATGGCTACTCATTGCCTGTAGGATAAAGTGTATGCTCCCATATCATGTAAGGTATTAATTTTCTGAGCCTTGCTTGTTCAGCTCTCCAATATTCTTCTTCCCATTCCATTTCTACAGACTTCATAAGTTTCCATGTTTTTTCAGTCTTCTCACGTTCTCTTTACTGTGTCTTTTTACATGTTACTCCTCTTGTCTGAGAAGCCCTTTCCCCACTTCACATGTTCTTTGAGACATGTTCTTTGAGACTCAGCTCAGTCACTTACATTCTTTCAACAGTGTTTCCAGACATTTCTTACCTAAGCTAAAAGTTCCCATCAATGTATTTCCCAAGGTCCCTATCCTTACCAATATCATGGTACTTATCACATGGGATTCTCTGCTAATTTTACTTCCATGGCTTTCCAAGTAGATTATAAAGTCCTTTATGAAGAGTCCTTTATGTATCTTTGAAAGCTGGGGACCTACCAGATAACTGACATTTGGTTAGTGTTCAATACATTTTGGTTAGGAAAAAAAGGTTAAACGACACTTAGCGGATAGTCTAAGAGGGTTATGAAAACACATTTTAAGCCTGGCAAGCTGGTGCCTGGCTCTAGTCTCAGCCACTTGGGAGGCTGAGGTGGGAGGATCCCTTGAGCCTAGGAGTTAGAGGCCAGTCTGGGCAACAGAGTGAGACCCCCATCTCTTTTATTTTATTTTTTTGAGATGGAGTACCGCTCAGTCACCCAGGCTGGAGGCAAGTGTCTCTCTTGCCTCAGCCTCCTAAGTAGCTGGTATTACAGGTGCTCACCACCACCCCAGCTAATTTTTGTATTTTTGGTAGAGACAGGGTTTCACTATGTTGGCCAGGCTGGTCTCGAACTCCTGACATCAGGTAATCTGCCTCCCCTGGCCTCCCAAAGTGCTGGGATTATAGGTGTGAGCCACTGCACCTGGCCTCCCACTTTTATTTTTGATTTTTGTAATATGAGTTTTCTGTGTCTTTTTCTTAGTCAATCTAGCTGAAGGTTTGTCAGTTTTGTCAATTTTTTCAAAGAACTAGCTTTTGGTTTTGTTGATTTTCTGTATTGTTTTTCTATTCTCCATTTTATTTAATTCTCTCTAATCTTTATTATTTCCTTCTTTCTGCTAGCATTTGGTTTAATTTGTGTCTTTTCTAATTTCTTAATATGTAAAGTTAGATTATTGATTTAAGACCTTTTTAAAAGAATATGTTTACAGCTGCACATTCTTTCTTAGCACTGCTTTCACTACATCCCATAAGGTTTGGTATGTTGTGTTTTTATTTTCATTTGTCTCAAGGTTATTTTCTAATTCATTTTGTCATATATTCAGTGGCCCATTGGTTGTTTAAAAGTATATTGCTGAATTTCCACATATTTTTGAATTTTTGCTATTAATTTCTAGTTTTATTTCATTGTGATGAATGGACACCTTGCATAATTTTCTGGCTAAATAAAATGGCTCATGCCTGTAATCCCAGTACTTTAGAAGGCTGAGGTGGAAGGATTCCTTGAGCCTAGTTCAAGACCAGCCTTGGGCCGGGTGCAGTGGCTCACACCTATAATCCCAGCACTTTGGGAGGCTGAGGCGGGTGGATCACCTGAGGTTAGGTGTTCGAGACTAGCCTGGCCAACATGGTGAAACCCCGTTCTACTAAAAATACAAAAATTGGCAGGGTGTGGTGGTGAGCACCTTTAATTCCAGCTATTCAAGGGGCTGAGGCAGGAGAATCGCTTGAACCTGGGAGGTAGAGCTTGCGGTGAGCTGGGGTCGCACCATTGCACTTCAGCCTGTGAGACAAGAATGAAATTCCATCTCGGAAAAACAACAACAACAACAACAACAACAACAACAACAAAACCAGTCTGGGCAACATAGTGGAACCTTATCTGTATTAAAAATAAATAAATAAATAAAAATTAGCTGGCCATGGTGGCGTGCAGCTGTAGTCTGAGCTACTTGAGAGACTGAGGTGGGAGGATTGCTTGAGCCCAGGATTTTGAGGCTGCAATAAGCTGTGATTATGCCACTGTACTCCAGCCTGGATGACAGAATAAGAACCTGTTTCAATTTTTTTTCTCCCTAGAGTTCTCTAAAGCCTAAAACAAAATTTCTTTAAAAATTGTTTTGCTGCCTTAAATATGGTCTATCCTAGTGATATAGTTTGGATGTTTGTCCAACCAAACCTTACGTTGAAGTATTATCCCAATGTTAGAGGTGGGGGCCAAATTTAATACTTCCCTTGGAAGTGAGTGAGTTATTGCTCAATTAATTGGTTCCTGCTGCCTGTAAAAAGAGCCTGGCACTATGGTCCCCCACCTTGCTTTAACTCTTCCCATGTGATTACTGCATACACCAGCTCCCTTTTGCCTTCTACCATGAGTGGAAGCAGCCTGAGGCTCTTGCCAGGTGCCTTCCAATCAGCATAATTGTGAGCCAAATAAACTCTTTTTCTGTATAAATTACCTAGTCTCAAGTTGTTGTTTTTTTTTTAATAGCAACACAAAATAGACTAAGACTTCTAGAGAATGTTCCATGTGTGTTTGAGAAAAACGTGTATTCTGCTGTTGTTAGATGGAGTTTTCTGTAAATGTTTGTTAAATCTACTTGTTTTATAGTGGTGTTAAAGTTTTCTGTTGAATCTTATTAGTCTTGTCCTTACTGACCTTCTGTCTGGTCATTCTATTCATTATTGAAAGTGGAATACTGTAGTCTCCAATTATTGTTATGGGATTGTCTATTCCTCCCTTTGATTCTGTCAGTTTACTTTATACATTTTGTGTCCCTGTTGTTTCCTTCATCTATATTTATAATTGCGTATCTTTTTGATGAAATCATCCTTCATCAATACGTAATCTCTTTTTTTGTCTCTTGAGACAGTCTTCGAGTTAACATCTATTTTGTCTGTTATTAGTATAGACATCCAGCTTTCTTTTGGTTACTATTTGCATGAAGCATCTTCCACTATTTTACCTTCAACCTTGTTGTGTCTTTAGATCTAAAATGAGCCTCCTGTAGACAGTACATAGTTGTATTGTATTTTTTAAATTCATTCTGCCAATCTCTTTTGATTGAAGAGTTCCATCCATTTACATTTAATACAATTACTAAGGAAGGACTTCTGTCATTTTGTTATTTGTTTTCTCTATGTTTCTGGCTTTTTGTTTCTAATTATTCCATTACAGCTTTCATTTGTGTTTAGTTTTTTCATAGTGACATGTTTTTTTCTCCCTTCTCATTTCCTTTTGTATAAATTCTATAGATATAATTTTGTGACTACTATAGTGAATACATATAACATCCTAAAGTTATAACAATGTAATTTGAATCAATACCAACTTAACTTCAATTGCATACAAAAATTCTACTCCCATATAGCCCTGTTCTCCCCTCTCACTTTATGTTATTGATGTCCTAAATTACATCTTTATATTGATTGTGTACTTACATTGGTTTCCAGGGGCTGCTGTATTAAATGGTCACAAATTGGGTGACTTTAACAAGAGAAACTTATTGTCTCACAATTTGGGAGGCTAAAAGTCTGAGATCAACATGTCAGTAGGGTTACATCTTTCTGAGGTGGTAAGAGAATGTGTTTTATGCCTCTCATCTAGCTTCTGGAAAAATTTGGAATTATTTGGCTTGTAGAAATGTCATCCTAATCTCTGACTGGGCTTGTAGAAATGTCATCCTAATCTCTGATTTCATCTTCTTATGTCATTCTGCCTGTCTCCAAATTTTCCATTCTTATAAGGACACCAGTGATGTTGGATTAGGGGCCACTCTACACTATTATTAACTCATCTTAACTAATTATATCTGCAATGGCTTTATTTCCAAATAAGGTCATATCCTGAGGTACTGAGGATTAGGACTTCAACATATGAATTTTGAAGGAATACAAATCAACTCACAGCATTCTTCAATAATATAGCTTTATGATAATTTTTAAAAGTATTTTTCTTTTAAATTCTTTAGCAGAGCTCTTTACCTCTTCATAAAGCTTTGAGTTACATCTAACATTCTTTAATTTTGATCAAAAGGACTTCTCTTTTCATTTCTTGTGGGGCAGGTCTAAATGGTAATAAATACTGTCTGCTTTTGTTTATCTGGAAATGTCTTAACTTCTTCCTCATTTTGAAGGAAAGTTTTGCTAGATATATAATTCTTGGTTGACAGTTCTTTGTCTTTCACCATTTTAAATTTATCCTACATCCTTCGTATCTCCAGGGTTTTTGATGAAAAATTGGATGATATTCTTTTTTTTCTTTCTGTGCTAGAAAAATCTTATAAGTGTGGTATTTTCATTGAAGATTCCTTACTGAGTTGTATCTCTCTTGCTGTTTTCAAGATTCTTTATTTGTCTTTTAATGGACTGATTATAATGTGTCTTGGTGTGGATCTTTTTGAATTTATCATACTTGAAGTTTATTTGGCTCCTTGGAGTTGTTGATGTGTGTCTTTTATGAAATTTGGGATGTTTCAGCCATGATTTCTTCAAATAATCTTTCTGTCCCTTTTTCTCTCTCTTCTCTTTCTGAGATCTCCATAATACATATATTAGGCTGCTTCATGGTAACTCATAGCTCCCTTAGACTCTGTTCATTTTCCTTCATTCTTTTTTCTTTGTGTTCCTCAGATGTTATGATTCTAATTGCCCTAGTCTCAAGTTTGCTAATTCTTTCTTCTGCTTGTTCAAATTAGCTGTTGAATCTCTGGTGAATATTTATTTTAATTATTATAGTTTTCAACTCCAGAATTTATTTTCTTCCTTCCTTCCCTCCCTCCCACCTTCCTTCCTTCCTTCCTTCCTTCCTTCCTTCCTTCCTTCCTTCCTTCCTTCCTTCCTTCTTTCTGACAGAGTCTCGCTGTGTCACCCATGCTGGACCGCAGTGGTGCAGTCTTGGCTCACTGCAACCTCTGTTTCCCAGGTTCAAGCAATTTTCCTGCCTAGCCTCCTGAGTAGCTGGGACTACAGGCCTGCACCACAATTCCTGGATCATTTTTTTATTTTTAGTAGAGATGGGGTTTCACCATGTTGGCCAGGCTGGTCTTGAACTCCTGACCTCAAGTGATCTGCCTATCTTGGCCTTTCAAATTGCTGGTATTACAGCCATGAGTCATTGCAGCTGGCTGGAATTTCTGTTTGGTTTCTTTTTATAATTTCAATATCTTTGCTGATATTCTCATTTTGTTCATATGTCACTTGTCTTAGTCTGTTTGGGCTAGTTTAACAAAATGCCATGAACTGGGTAGCTTATAAACAACAACAAGAGAAATTTATTTTTCACAGTTCTGGAGACCAGAAAGTTCAAGCTCAAGGAGCCAGGAGATTTGCTGCCTGGTGAGGGCATTTCCTGGTTCATTGGCAGCCATCTTTTTACTGTGTTTTCATATGACAGAATGCCTAAGGTGCCACTGGTTTTTGTTTTTGTTTTTTTTGAAGACAGAGTCTCATTCTGTCACCCAGTCTGGAGTGCAGTGGCATGATCTTGGCTCACCGCAACCTCCACCTGCTGGATTCAAGCAATTCTTCTGCCTCAGACTCCCCAGTAGCTGGGACTACAGGCATGTGCCACCATGCCCAGCTAATTTTTTGTATATTTATTAAAGACAGGGTTTCACCATACTAGCCAGGCTGGTCTTGAACTCCTGACCTTGTGATCCACCCACCTCGACTCCCCAAAGTGCTGGGATTACAAGTGTGAGCCGCAGCACCTGGCCAAGGAGCCACTTTTATAAGGAAACTTACCATAATTACGTAATTACCTCCCAAAGGCCTCTCTTCCTAAGATCTTGGAGGTTAGGATTTTAACATATGAATTTTGGGTAGACACAAATATTCATACCAAAGCATTCTGTTCCTGATTTCCTTTACTTCTTTTTCCTTTAGCTTTTTCTTTTTTAAATGGTATATTGAGTTTTGTCTAAGTCTGATGTCTGGGTTTCCTCAGGAATGACTCCTGTCAATTTATTTTGTTGTTTTGAATGAGTCATATTTTCCTCTTTATTTGTGTACTTTGTGATTTTTTTAAATTAGGCAAATGCCCAATTATTATAATATGGTAACTCTGGAAGGGACATTCTCTTTGTTTAGGATTTGCTGTTCTATTTTTCTCTTTGTTTTTTGGTTGTTGAAAGCTGTAATAGTCTGTTAGCTTTGAGAGTTTTCTAATTATTTTTGCAGAGGCTATTGTGTTGGATCGCTGAAGTCTCTGTTCCATTGGCTCATGTTTCGTTAATGCTTTAACAAAGTTTAAACAACAATGTTGTTTAAATGCCTGCAGCTTTGTCAGTGTTTGTAGATTGGCCTTGTCCTAGGGTATTTTTTTTCTGAGATGGAGTCTTGCTCTGTTGCCCAGGCTGGAGTTTAGTGGCGTGATCTCAGCTTACTGCAGCCTCTGCCTCCCAGGTTCAAGCGATTCTCCTGCCTCAGCCTCCCGGGTAGGTGGGACTATAGGCTTGTGCCACCACACCTGGCTAATTTTTGGTATTTTTAATAGAGACGGGGGTTTCACCGTGTTAGCCAGGATGGTCTCGATCTCCTGACCTCATGATCCACTGTGCTGGGATTACAGGCATGAGCCACTGCGCCTGGCCAATCCTAGGACATTCTTTTAACACTTAGCTAAGCTTGTTTTGTGCCTAGGGATCAGCTCGAGGTGGAAGCTTAAAGTCTTCTCAGGTTTTTTCTGATCATGTATCTTGCATGGCCTTACACATGGCTTCCTAAATTCTCTCATATATATGGCTGCTTTTGAATGTGCAGATTACTTAGTTATAGTGCAGTTTCTCCTCTGGTGTTTAGATGGTCTGTTATATACCTTCATCTGTAATTTTTTGTCCCAGGAGTCTGTGGGTCTGCAGTCACCCTGCAGGTTTTATGAGTAGTGCCTACCACTGTTTTCACATGAGTTCTGAGTTAGACAAAACAGAGACTATCTCTTTGTTTCAGTTTTTCAAGTATCTGCCATAACAAACGTACATAATAATTTGTGAACGAGGTCTGCTATACTCCTTCTGGTTCAAGGAAGGGTACTGAGAACTGAGCTGTTGCCAGTTCAAGGTCACATAATGAAGGGTGGGGTAAGGGTGAGTAATAAATAATGTCACAAAACTTTTCTACCATTTTGAAGATGGCTTTTTCTTGATTGGGCATTCGCTTGATGGCTGTCAACTTTATTTTCCAGAGCTCTGATAAAGTTGGTTCAAACAGTTTCTGCTTTCTTTTCCCCTCATGTGTTTCTGTGGGGAAAGAAAAGCTTGGCCCTTCCTAGCCTGCCATTTTGCTGATGTCCTCTTTAACATAGTTTTGCCTTCACTTGGACTTTCACCAAAGGACGACAAAGGACTTGGCATGTAACCTAAATGAAGGTGTGTACAATCACAATGTAACGGTGGGAACAGAGACACTCTTGGCCACTGCAAAGAAACTTGGAATAGGAACTTGGTTGGAGAATTAGGATTTTATAGACGAGGAATCTAGGAGGATATTGAATGACAGTTGAGAATGGAGAAGCTTATAAAATGCAGTTTTGTCCAGGTAGTAAATTGCTCGGGGAGCTGGTGCTTGCTGACAGTAGTGGACAGCTGCAGTTACATGCTGTGAATGGTTGGATCTGATTTCTGGTTGCAAATTATTTCTAGCTTATGAAGGGTCCTGAGCAATGCCAAAAGTGACCAAGTAGAAGAATATGTGAAAAGAATGAGACGACTGGTTCTGGTGTTAAACTAGAGCCTCCCCTCAGGGATCAGAGAACCTGTCTAATCTACTTTATTCCTTATGGCTCCTTTCATATCTGCTTGTTTCACCCTGCCTGTGCTTTCCAGTTGCATCTCAGAGGTGACTGGAGGAGGTAAGCTTTCGGTAATTGTCTTCGTTTCTCCATTTTCTCACTCTTTTCCCCGTCACTAGTACCCCCTCCTTCTCCTCTTAGTTTTCTTCTTTTTCCCCTTATCCTCCTTTGCCTCCTACTTCCTGTATGTAAATATGCTCCAAATAAATAATCTGTGAAATGAATTCACACTAAGGTGGACACGATCACTAAAACTTGAGTGTAAACCTACTTGAATTTTAACAGAAGCTTACATTTCAATAAAGATGAACAAAATGAACAAAAAGTTCTAATTATGAAATGCCACGTGTTAGCTGTTTCATAGGAAAGTGACTATTTAGAGGGTCTGATCCCAACTCAGAATATTTTTCCGTTTTCCAGGTACAATCTAATCCAAAAGGTCACGATGAGGAAATTCTAAATCAAAAAAGATCTTTAGAAAACCTACATTTATTTTTCCCAATATGAAAAGAAGCTCTGGCACTGGTTTGAGCTGTTACATCATTGGATAATGACTTTTTACACCTTTCCAGCCAAAGACACCAGGGATAAAAGCAAGACCTTGACTTTTTTTTTCTTTAAGACAGAGTCTAGTTCTGTCACCCACACTGGAGTGTAGTGGCACAATCTTGGCTCACTGCGACCTCCGCCTCCCTGCAACCTCCACCTCCCAGGTTCAAGCAACTCTCCTGCCTCAACCTCCCTAGTAGCTGGGATTACAGGCGCCCATCACCACGCCCAGCTAATTTCTTCATTTTTTAGTAGAGATGAGGTTTCACTGTGTTGGCCAGGCTGGTCTCCAACTCCTGACCTCCAGTGACCTGCCCGCCTCCACCTCCCAAAGTGCTGAGATTACAAGCGTGAGCCACCGTGCCTGGCCTGACCTTGCTATATTCAGAAGTTAGGCCAGGGGGATTTTCACCTTGCTACAGAAAAAGAAAGGGTGAGGAGCAGGAATAGAACATATCTAACTTAGGATCTTGGCTATTTAAAGGATAATAAGCAGCCTCCATATGTTTATATGGCCTTTCTTCTTACTCATGGTCAGAAAATCTTCTTTGGGATGCAGTGTACCAAGTGAGGAGGTGCCAGTGCTAGAAGAATGGGTACCAGAAAAGCAATAAGAGCTAAGAGTGGGACATACATATCACTGTGATTGACTTAACCTCTCCCAGCCTCTGTTCTTTCATCTGTAGTGTGGGAACAATACTATCTACTGAAGACAATTAGGACTCTTTTTCTTTAATAGAGATGAGGTCTTACTATGTTGCCCAGGCTCGTCTTGAACTCCTACCCTCAAGTGATCCTCCCACCTCTGCCTCCCAAAGTGTTGGGATTACAGGCATGATCCACCACACCCAGCCTTTCAGAATTTTGAGTAATGATTAGGAAGACCTTCCCCATTCCAAGATTATAAGAGTCCTCTTATGTTTTCTTCTAATACTTTTACGGTTTCATTTTTACATCTAAATCTTTAATCCATTTGGATCATATTCTTGTGTGTGGTAGGAGGAGGGGCTCCCACTTTCATTTTTTTCCAGAAGCCTATCCAGTTTCTTTACAACATTTGAACAGTCCATCTTTTCCCTCTGATTTGTAAAGCCATCTTTAAATGATGCAGCTTAAAAAAAATCAATGTACAAGGTATTTACCATTATTAGAGGGGTATTGAATTATTCTTATAGTTTATAAAGAGCTTCCCTGTCCCTGTCTCATTTTATTTTTTGTTTTTGTTTGTTTTTGGATAACCCATGCCTGGGCAACATAATGGGACTCCATCTTTTCGAAAATAAATAACAAAACTAGCTGGGCATGGTGGCAAGTGCCTGTGGTCCCAGCTACTCAGGAGGCTAAGGTGGGAGGACTGCTTAAACTCAGGAGGCCAAGGGTACAATGTGCCACGATTGAGCCACAGAACTCCAGCCTGGGCAACAGAATGAGACCCTGTCTGAAAAATGAAAACAAAAACACACAATCAAAATTCTGAGCCCATAAAAAATATGACTGATAAATGCATCAAAATTAAAGCTTTTGTATGGCAAAAAACATCATTAGAAAGTCAAGAAAACAAACAAAGTCAAAAGACAATCAACAAACTGGGAAAAAAAGGTGTATTGGAGCTGGCTTGCACTGGCTCATTTGAGCTGATTGTTACATTTTCAGGAGTTTTGCAAACTGGTTGTCAAACAGTTATTAAAAATTAAATTATAGAAACATAATTAAATAACGTATGTTAGAATCAGAAGTAATAAATACTGAAAAACTCATCACTTCCTAATTATTTAACTACATTTTTCTATCATTAATGCTTGAGGTATTTACATCTATTGTTTTTGGGTTTTTTTTTTTTTTGAGACGGAGTCTCACTCTGTCATTCAGGCTGGAGTACAGTGGCATGACCTTGGCTCATTGCGTTCAGGCAATTCTTCTGCCTCAGCCTCCCAAGTAGCTGAAATTACAGGTGTGTACCACCGTGCCCGGCTAATTTTTGTATATTTAGTAGTGACAGGATTTCACCATGTTGGCCAGGCTGGTCTCAAACTCCTGACCTCATGTAACCCACCTGCCTCAGCCTCCCAAAGTCCTGGGATTACAGGTGTAAGCCACCTCACCTGTCCACATCTATTGCTGTATTTGTATTGTATAAATACAAATGTGTATTTGTATTATATTGTGCATATAATTGTGTGCTGCTGAACATTTCTTCTGAACTCCACATTTAGTGACATAATGTTGGTAGCTTGAAATTGTTCATCATGGGGCTATTTACACCATGGAAACTGGCAAAAGCTATAAACCTGAGTTTACTTTTTCCCAGAGAGTCATCGTTATTTACCTATATACCACTGGAAAAAAGTGTTTGCAACACGCGTGACAAAGAAAAGGCTAATCTCTCTATATGCAATGTGCTCCTATAAGCCAAGTATCAAAAGACGACTAACATAATATAAACATAAGAAAGGTATGACAAGTCCATTCATAGAAATAAAAAGGTGCTCTGCCTCACAGCAAGAGAAGCACAAAACAGAACCACACTGAGATGATTTTTTACCTACGATTAGCAAAAATTTAAGTTTGATAAAACTATTGGCGAGGATGTGGGGAAACAGGGATTCTTTTACCTTGCTGGTGAGTATATAGATTAGTAAAACTCCTTTGGAGGCAATTTGGTTATATATTTGTATATATAAGTAAAATTACCTGCAGGCACAGTGGCTCATGCCTATAATCCCAGTGTTTTGGGAGGCTGAAGCTGGGGGAGCGCTTGAGGCCAGGACCTCGAGACCAGCCTGAGTGTCTCTACAAAAAACATAAAAAATTAGCCAGGTAGTGGCAAGTACCTGTAGTCCCAGCTACTTGGGAAGCTGAGGCAGGAGGATCGCTTAAGCCCAGGAATTTGAGGTTACAATGAGCTATGATCATACCACCATCTCCAGCCTGAGTGACAGAGTGAGAGCCAGTCTCTAATAATAATAATAATAAACCAGAACTACCAATCCATGGACTCTTTGACCCAGCAATTCTGTTTTTGAGAACTCATCCTTTTTTTTTTTTTTTCTGAGATGTACTCTCACCCTGTTGCCCAGGCTGGAGTGCAGTGGCGTGATCTCGGCTCACTGCAACCTCCACCTCCTGGATTCAAGCGATTCTCCTGCCTAAGCCTCCCTAGTAGCTGGGATTACAGGCACCTGCCACCACGTCCAGCTAATTTTTGTATTTTAGTTAGAGATAGGGTTTTACCATGTCAGTCAGGCTGGTCTCGAACTCCTGACCTCAGGTGATCTACCCGCCTAGGCCTCCCAAAGTGTTATCTTTTGCATAATAAAATAAAAATCTATTTGCATAAACAAAATCTGGAAAGATAAATAAGAAACTACTAATCAAAATCATTATGGGGGAGTTTGATATGCAGGATGTGGGAACTGGATGGGTAGGGAATGAGATGAGATCAAGATTTAGCAACCTCGTTTTGCAGCAAAATGTTGAGCTATGTCAATGTATTATCTTTTTATAAAATTAAATGAGATAAAATAAACTTCATTAAAGAGCATTTGATTGTTCAGTTCATGAGTTACTGAATACACGGTTATTGAGCATCTACCATGTGGCAGGCACTGTTCCAGGAACTGTGCCCAGAAGATAGTCACCAGATTGTTCAAGTCATCATCTACATACAGCTCAAGAATTTGTGTCTTTAATCACAGAAACCACCCTTTGAATGCTACAGATTCCATTATGCCCACCCAATACTTTCCTCCCATCCTATCCAGTCTCTAATCCATGACCTCACCATAGTAACAATATCCCCCATGGCCATTCAGATCTAGTAATAATTTAATGTTTGTCTTTTCTGTGTATGTTTGGTGTGTATATTTTTACATCTTGATTTTCTTTTTTTGAGCATGTTGTTCCATATGGTTGGTAGAATATGATATGAAAAGGTCAGGACTTTAATTTTATGGACCATTTAGCTTCATTTGGAATGAGAATAAAGCTCCCATGACCAGAGATTTACCCAGCAATCTGAGCCAGAGGCTTAGCAGATGTCTGCATGTCCTTGGTTACTGGAGGTCAGAGCAGGACATCACAGATGGTTTGCTCCCTTCAAACCTATCATCATGACCAGAAATGTCATCAGTAGGACACAACTTTTAGATAGTTTGGCAAAAGTAGTATATTCATAAATAAAAGTTAATATCTGTCTATGTGGGTGCACTTGTGTGTGCATGTGGAATGTTTTGCAATCTCCTTGAGGGCAGTAGAAACAATGATTAAACCTACAAGCATAATCCCAGAAACTGACAAAGCACATTCCCTCACATCTTTCACATCTGCGTTCATATACCATCTTCTCAGAAAGCCTTTCCCTGACCACCACTAGAAAGTAACTCACTGGTAGGGCGCGGTGGCTCACACCTGCAATCCCAGCACTTTGGGAGGCGGAGGTAGGTGGATCACCTGAGGTCAGGAGTTCGAGACCAGCCTGGCCAACATGGTGAAACCCCATCTCTACTAAATACAAAAAATAGCCAGATGTGGTGGCACATACATGCCTGTAATCCCAGTACTCGGGAGGCTAAGGCAGGAGAATCGCTTGAACTGGGAAGTGGAGGTCGCAGTGAGCCGAGATCTTGCCACTGCACTCCAGCCTAGGTGACAGAGTGGAATTAATCTCAGAAAAAAAAAGAAGAAAGTCAGTCACCTGAGTTTTTGCCTGTTTTACTCTTGTACTCTCTTTCATCCCAGCTCTTACTGTGTTTTTTCCTTTTTTGTAATTGCTTACTAGATGGTGAGCTCCTTAGAGGGAAGTACTGTACGTATTTCCGCCACGTCTCCAGCACCCAACGCAGTGCCTGACATAGAGAGGGCCCTTATAAGTGTTTGTGAAAGACTGACAGAAACATGACCTATGTAACAAGAAGCTGGATAACATTGTAAATATTTTTTGATTTGGAGGAATTGGAGTCTAAAGGGCATGCCTTGTTTTCTGGTTGGGTGGGCTGGTGTGCTTCTTGGTGTTTTTGGTAAATGTGAAGATTTCCTCCTGCCTGGTTAGCCTGCACTCTGCATGCATACCATACACAAGGCAGCTGGCTCACCACAGTGGACTGGGACAGTTCACAGCTCCCTGCCAGCCAGTTAGACTGTCCCATCAATCTGTCCCAGAAGCTCCCTCACCCTCTGATCTGACAGTAATTCAATCCTTCCCTTGGAGTTCTCTGATCACTCGCCCTGTGTTCTCCTCTCTCCTGTCCCTTGCTGTCTGAGCTGCTCAGACTTCAGCAGCCATATGGACTAAAGCAAAAGTGAGTTCATCTGCAGAGCATGTGCTTGGGCAGCCAAGTCCTCCAGGTTTGAATAAAATGACCCAACGCATTTGGTATTCACTGGGCAGTCACACAGGGACATGTCCATTCTAGGATGTCCCTCACAAAGGCCAGATGCTGCCTCAGCCAGATTCGCCTAAGTTCTTTGATTGGGACTCCTGGTGGGAGGCATAGGAGGTCAAACTCCTTCCACTTTCCCATCCTATCCTCCCCCTCCCCCAGCATTCCTCATTATACTGACCATTGGTTTTGCCTTAATGATGAATTCCAATAGGAATTCCCATTCCCAATTCCATTTGGATTCTTCCCAAATTGAAATCCCTCACCTGGTCTATAGCTGCAAATTGAAAAGACTCAAATTACGGCTTTCATAGACAATGTACTATTTTATTTCTTGGGGGCAAAGAACTGGCACTGGTTAATGGGTTATATTCCAATGTACAATGCCCTCTGATTGTGTATTATATATTAGCACTCTGGACTTGAAAGAGACAATTGTGTCATGTTTGCCCATTAATCGAGAACGCTCATCTCAGCTGCACTGTGTTGCGTGCCAGCCAAACTTGTCATTCTCAGACCCAACAGCTTTTAATTGTTGTATTGCCCTTTCATGGCAACCTTTCTCAGAGTTTGGAGAGCAAAAACAGAGTCCTACCTAAATATCAGCTTCTTCCCACTCTGAGAAAAAAAAAGAATCCATTTAGATGGAAAAGATTTGGTTTTCTCATTCCCAGAGACTAACAATGCTTCAGCGATTTCCAGTACTCATCAAGTCTAAATGCTAGCTATGGGATTGCTTCTTCCTAGTAAAGTTAGGAAACGTATCATACAAGAAAAGGGTTCCCATGACCTCACAGTAAGCTGGAGACTAAAATAGAAGAAATGCCTTAAAAATCATTGTCGAGACCCGATTCAATGCAAGCAATAGAAAATCTAAATCAAACTGTCTCAGGCAAAAATTTTTATTCAGTCATAAAACTGAGAAGACCCGGGATAGTACTGCATCCGCCTATCTAGATTCAGGGCTTGAAAGTATCTTCAAGACTTGGTCCCATCCTCGCCATATGTTTGCTCTTCTGTTGCTGCGTAAACCTCTGGTCAGGGGAGCTTGATTCTCCTTCTTGCCTTTCTTGAGGCAAAATTACGGCAGCAGGTCAGCGGCAGGCTCTGAGCTCTAGCGAAAGTCCCAAGACTGACTCTCATTGGACTAGTTTGGGTCATGGCTCTCGTTCTGAACCAATCACGTTGCCCACGGGGAATGGAGCCTGATAATTGGCCAGACCTGGGTCACTCTTGGCCCTAGAAGTGAAAGGGTTAAATCCATCCACCCAAACCGTGTAAACTGCAATGAGAGGGGCTGGTGGTTCTCTAGGAAAATCCACAGGCTGTTACCAGAAAAATGGGGAACAGATACTGAACAAACAAGAAAAAGGGAGGAACTGTCCCTTCATTTCAGCTTCAGGATTGAAGGTCAAATGTGTTTGTAGGTTGGTAACGTAAGCTAATGTCTTCTCCCAGAACCCTGCCCAGAATAAAGAGCACCGTTTACTGAGTGCCGGGCCCTGTGGTACATCCTTTCATTTAATCCTTTCGTCTGCGCTATAATGGACCCCCTTTTCTAAATAAGGGAAGGAGGCATAAGGAGATTAAATGGCATGCTCGAAGCCACACAACTGCTAAAGGATGAGTCGTTATTTAACCCCGGTCTGACTCCAAACTCCGCGTTTATTCTCCTTTTGCGTATTTCCCAAACTTGCCAATTCACAAGATTCTCTGGGGCTGTTTGTGAAAAACACAGGTTCTCAGGCACTCTTCCTGGGAGATTCTGATTCAGAAAGTCTGGGCGGAAGTCTGGGAATCTCTTTTAACAGGTGTGCTCAGTAATCCTTATAATTAGACAAGGCTGAAAATGCATAATATGCTGCCTCCCACAAGTTAAAAAATACCTGACACGGCCATTGCACAAGCCTAGCCCCCTTTTCTGCTCTTCTTTTCCCCACAGAGGACCTGAGGGGATTGCTGGCATTGCTATATCTGCCCATCATGTTCATTCCAGTCTCTGGAGTGGTCCTCTGCAAAGATGGGGTGCATAAGAGGTCCAACTGGTGTGTGGGAGGCAATATTTCCTTTTTGTCCATTTCTATTTAATTTTAGAAATGAAAATCCCACAATAGAGGGGATAATGGTGCTCTCACTCATTTGCTACCTTCCAGGCAATTAATGACTTACCTGTTTTGAAATGAAATTACAGATTATTTATCCACTCTCCTGTCCCCTGATGTCGCCATAGAGACAAGTATGGTTTTAAAGACACGTTTTACAAAATCATCAACAAACATACAGTCCTTGTATTATACAAACTGTTTCAGAGCATAGGGGAAAACCTACCCAGATCTTTTTACGAAATTAGTATAACTTTGATTCTAAAGCTGACAAGAACTGGAGTCAGTGGCTCACGCCTGTAATCCCAGCACTTTGCGAGGCCAAGGCAGGCAGATCACAAGGTCAGGAGTTCGAGACCAGCCTAACCAACAAGGTGAAACCCCATCTCTACTAAAAATATTTAAAAGAAAAAAAAAATTTAAAAACTTAGCTGGGCGTGGTGGCCCTTGCCTGTAATCCCAGCTACTCTGAAAGCTGAGGCAGGAGAATTGTTTGAACCCGGGAGGCAGAGGTTGCAGTGAGCCGAGATAGCACCACTGCATGATTTTTGTTAAGTATGATGAAAGCATAGTGATTATGTTTAAAAAATGTCCTTATCCTCTATAAAAGGACACATTCGAGTATAATGAAGGAGCCTAGGAAATAGAGTGAGAGTACGGCCCCCCAGAAAACAAAAAAACAAAAAACCCTGACAAGAACAATAAAATGATCTATTAATCACACTTAAGAATGTAGATGCAAAAATCCTAAATAAAATATTAGCAAATTTAGTTAAGCAGTGTATTAAAAATAGTGGGTAGCCAGTACTTTAAATAAATAAATAGAATTCATGGGATATAATCATGAAGTAGTAGTGATTTTCTCCTGTGATTGCACTTTTTTTTTTTTTTTTTTGATGGAGTCTTGCTCTTTTGTTGCCCAGCCTGGAATGCAGTGGCGCCATCTTGGCTTGCTACAACCTCTGCCTCCCAGATTCAAGTGATTCTCATGCCTCAGCCTCCCAAGTTGCTGGGACTACAGGTCACGATTGATTTTTTGTGTTTTCAGTAGAGATGGGGTTTCACGATGTTGGCCAGGCTGGTCTTGAACTCCCGACCTTAGGCGATCTGCCCACCTCAGCCTCCCAAAGTGCTGTTGGGATTGCAGACATGAGCCACTGTGCCCAGCTGCAGTTGTAAACTGAATGTGGGGTGAGTCCTTTCTTGTCCCTGAATGAAATCTCTGGCAGGTGTCACGGATTTTTCTGGCCACTACAAATAAAAAATCCTTTGACCATGAAAACTAGTCTCAGTTCATGAATTATGACATCTCGGCCGAGCACAGTGGTTCACGCTAGTAATCCCAGCACGTTGGGAGGCTGAGGTGAGTGGATCACCTGAGATCAGGAGTTTGAGACCAGCCTGGCCAACATGGTGAAACCCCATCTCTACGAAAAATACAAAAACTAGCTGGGCGTGGTGGTGCACACCTGTAATCCCAGCTACTTGGGAGGCTGAGGCAGGAGAATCACTTGAACCTGGGAGGCAGATATTGCAGTGAGCCGAGATGGCACCACTGAACTCCAGTTTGGGCAACAGAGCAATACTGTGTCTCAGGAAAAAAAAAAAATAAAAAAATCTAGTCCCAGGTAGTAGTCAAAACTTCCAACATTACAAAATGCAAGTTTATCCTGGCCCCTACCTGAGCCTGCAGCAGGTAGAGAGCCTGCAGTGGGAATGGAGGGGGCGGTATGTGTCTCATCTGTCTTCCTCAGTGGTGTTTTCTCCTCCTCCACATGCATTCTTTAGGTGGTCTCTGACTCCTGTAGGTTGAAACAGGGAAGGGAGAGGGTGCAACAAGGAAGGTCCTACTTGCACAGCACTGACATGAACTGGTATTAGAACTCCCTGAGCTAGACAGAAGTTTAAAGTAACTTTTTGTTGCATGGAGCACTTTTGTGAACTTTTTTTGAGATCATATCCCCCCACCCGCCACCTGGCCCCTCCCTCTTTGGGAATCTCTCACCTGTCATTTCATTCTTGCAGGAGAAAACATCTTTTCTAAGTCTTCCCTTAGCAGCTCAGTGTGTGGCTTTAGTTCTAGTTCCAGCATTTTTTGTTGGTTTTTTGAGACGGAGTCTCACTTTGTCACCCAGGCTGGAGTGCAGTGGCACAATCTTGGTTTACTGCAATCTCCACCTCCTGGGCTCAAACCATCCTCCTATCTCAGCCTCCCTAGTAGGGACTTCAGGCACATGACACCATACCTGGCTAATTTTTGTGTTTTGGGTAGAGACAAGGTTTTGCCATGTTGCCTAGGCTTGTCTCAAACTCCTGGCCTCAAGTGATCCTCCCTCAGCATATTTCTAGTTCCTTCTAGAAGGTGGTCCTCTTAGTTGGATCTAGGAAACTTTACAATGGCAAACGCTCTCTTATAGCTCACAACTGGCCCATGGAAGGTGACTTCATACTTTGCTCAGATAAATTCTGGGACTGTGAAATTTCCCCAGTGCCTCTCTTTTATATCTATAGTTTAAAATGAGTCTTATGACTCATTTTAAACTATAGATGTAATAACATAGTGGGATGGAGGAAGAATTGGAAAATAAATCAATGAAATAGGATAGGAGCCCAGAACATACTCACACATATCTAGACATTCACTATATGATAAATATAGAATTAAAAATCAATAAGAAAATAATGAACTGTTTAATAAACAGTGTTTGAAAAATCGATTCTCCATGTGGAAAAACACAAAATTGGAACCCCGTCCAATATAACAGGTGGGTTAAAAATTCTACAAGGCTGGGCGTGGCGGCTCACTCCTGTAATCCCAGCACTTTGGGAGGCCGAGGCGGGTGGATCACGAGGTCAAGAGATCGAGACCATCCTGGTCAACATGGTGAAACCCCGTCTCTACTAAAAATACAAAAAATTAGCTGGGCATGGTGGCGCATGCCTGTAATCCCAGCTACTCAGGAGGCTGAGGCAGGAGAATTGCCTGAACCCAGGAGGCGGAGGTTGCGGTGAGCCGAGAACGCGCCATTGCACTCCAGCCTGGGTAACGAGCGAAACTCCGTCTCAAAAAAAAAAAAAAAAAAAATTCTACAAGTGGGCCGGGCCCGATGGCTCATGCCTGTAATCCCAGCACTTTGGGAGGCGGAGGCGGGCAGATCACCTGAGGTCAGGAGTTCAATACTAGCCTGGATAACATGGTGAAAACCCATCTCTACCAAAAATACACAAAAATTTGCTGGGTATAGTGGCAGGTGCCTATAATCCCAGCTACTTGGGAGACCGAGGCAGGAGAATCGCTTGAACCTGGGAGGTGGAGGTTGCAGTGAGTTGAGATGGCGCTGTTGCACTCCAGCCTGGGTGACAGAGTGAGATTTCGTCTCAAAAAATAAAAGAAATAAAAAGAAAGAGAGAGGGCAGTAAAATCTGGGAGATGTTTGCATAGGAAGTCACAATTATGTTTGCAACGCTTAATTAAAAAAAAATCCTGAGGTAGATCTCTAAATACCATATCCCTTGGTGAAATGGCTGATTCCAGGTTTGGGGCAAGTTATGCACATGGTGAGCACTGGAGAACTTGTTTTGCAGGAGGTGAAGAAGCACTCTAAGACTACTCGGGATCGTGTCAAAACAGCAGAGGAACCGTTTGAACTGGCTGAAGTCGGGCAATTTGTGCATCCAAAAGGATAGTAGTAATATCATGGATTAAAACCTATCAAATACATAAAAATCATGAGTTCATAAGGATACCTAAAAATAATAATAAACCTAAGCAATCTAATGGCTTGTCTTTGGAGGTTAGGGTAATAGTTTATTATTCTGAAAATGAAGAAATAGTGAGAAAGTGTTTATTATACCTTTCCTATGCCAACTATATTTTAGAATAACTAAGTAGTTGATAGAAGTAGTTCCTGCCTATATAGAATTCCAAATTATCAATGCAGGAGAAGTTATAGATTAAAAAAATTCACCTCCAGTGAAATGATTGTTCTAGGGTTGGAGGCAGTGACTCAAGCCTGTAATCCCAGCACTTTGGGAGGCTGAGGCGGGAGGATCGCTTGAGGCCAGGAGTTTGAGACCAGCCTGGGCAACATGGCAAAACCTTGGCTCCACCCAAAATACAAAAATTAGCCAGGTGTGGTGGCATGTGCCTGAAGTCCCTACTGGGGAAGCTGAGATAGGAGGATAGTTTGAGCCTGGGAGGTGGAGGTTGCAGTGAACCAGGATCGCCCCATTGCACCTTAGCCTGGGCAACAGAGCCAGACCCTATCTCAAAAGAAAAAAAAAGAGAAAAGAAAAGAAAAAAAAGAAAGACTTGATCTAGTCAACAAGGCAACATTCATTAATGAGGCTAAAACTATTGACTGGAATATTGATGGGGAGCATTATAAAGGAAGGGTCAGGCTGATCTCACCTATACCTCATGATCAATCTTAGCTTCCCTACAAGTAGGGCGGCTCAAACCCTATGTGCGTCATGGTGTAATGCAACAGGAAGCATCATTTAGATTTTCTTGCCTAAAGAATTGAACCTGATTGTATCATCTTTAGAATTTACTACTAGTTTACGGGAAATCTGAGAGACAGAAGAATGACTTAAATGACAAGAATGCAGTCAGCTAAATCAAAAAGGTGGGACATTCCATTGGAAAGGTGACCCAGTTTCTCCAACAATCATGCATTATTCTCCAGCCAAGATGGGATTAGAAAAAAAGGGAAGATGGATTATTAGGGATTAAAAAGACTGAGAAGAGAGAATAATAAAAGTGATGGGAGACCCTTGTTTGCATCCCAATTTGAACAAATCAACAATAAAAAGACAGTATGAGAAAATCAAGGTAATATGCATATGGATTGGTATTAGAGGACATAAAGGAATTATGATTTTTGTTACGTATGATGAAAGCATAGTGATTATGTTTAAAAAAATGTCCTTATCATCTATAAAAGGACACATTCAAGTATAATGAAGGAGCCTAGGAAATTTTGCCCCTATACATGGCACTCTTGCATGCTGATTATTTTAAATTTCAGTAAACAGATGCTGAAAGATGTTATTCTCTGATATTCTCTTATCTACCTGAAGACGGGACCCTTGGCCAGGTGCAGTGGCTCACCCCTGTAATCCCAGCACTCTGGGAGGCTGAGGTGGGAGAATCACTTGAGGTCAGAAGTTCAACACTAGCCTGGGCAACATAGTGAGACTGCACTTCTACAAATGAAAAAAGACAAAAGGACTGGACCATCCAAAGAAAACACAATTGCCTTCTGTCCCCTCCCTGAAATCTCATTATGTATGGCAGGAAAGAAGACTGAGGAATGCAACCACACTTGGATGACTTTTTCACAAGATAGTATCTGCCTCTGTGGCCCATTTGAATTCCAGAAAGAATCATTTACAAGTTAATTTCTGTCTTGGGGTCCATTCATTCTCCCTAATCATTGTTTACTACCCCTCAGATGCATGGCCTGCATTCTGCAGCTCCCTGCCACCTATGAAGAAGGGTACAGAAGCATCTGTACCTCATTGGGTTATTGGGCAACCATTCTCCTGCGATCCTCCAATGTTTAGGCATGTTAATAAAATTGTATGCCTCACAGAAGCAAAGTAAAATAACAACAAAAAATTGTATGCCTTTTTTCCCCTCTGTTAATCTGTGTATTTATTTATTTATTTTGAGATGGAGTCTCTGTCTGGTTGGAGTGCAATGGCACGATCTCAGCTCACGGTAACCTCCACCTCCCTGGTTCAAGCAATTCTCCCACTTCAGCCTCCTGAGTAGCTGGGATTACAGGCATCTGCCATCACACCCTGCTAATTTTGTATTTTTAGTAGAGATAGGGTTTCACCATGTTGGTCAGGCTGGTCTCGAACTCTTGGCCTCAGGTGATCCACCTGCCTCAGCCTCCCAAAGTACTGGGATTACAGGCATGAGCCACTGTGCCCAGCCAATCTGTGTTTTATTTCAGTAGACTTAGACTTGAACCATCACGGGAAAGTTTGAACTTCACTGTAGTAACATAGTGTCATACTGGACCCTACTGACTCCAATAGAGATGGCACCATGTCCAAGAGGCCAAAGAAAAATCCAGAGACAGCGAATGAAATCATAGGGTTTATTTGGGGGAACTTACATACGGGGATGGTCTAGTGGCAGTGGGCTGGACAGGAGAATCACTACTATTGGTAAAAAAGCGTGCAGTTCATATAGCATTTTCACATAGCATCCTCCACCTACCAACCTTCACCTACCAGCCTCCATTTAGCCTCCCCAAAAGGGACTTGATCCCCTATATGACCTGTGTTCCAAGTGATGGACCAAGGGTTCAGATGTCCTTCATAGATTAGGAATGGATCTCCTGGTTGGCTGCTCCTGGATTCTTTAGCATGGGACTCTGAACACACATTCTTCTTAGATCGCAGGGTCATTCTCAGAGTCATGCTTCAATGAAGTTATTGTTGTCAGGAGTATCTGCTACATGCATGGTAAAATGCCTTTCAAATGGTCTTTTACCCCAACCCTTCAGGGAGTCTTAGAGAATGAGAAGTAAAAATGAAATTTTAAGCCCCCCAATTGACTGAACAGACCCCGTCTTGGCCAAGGGGACCCCAGAGAGACCTTGGAAGCTGAGTTCCTGGCCATGATGGGATGGAAGCTCAGCCATGCCTCATTGTACCCCATCCCTTGCTAACCACTATTAGACTTTCCTCTCTAAGGGTTAAACAGAAACCAGCCCTTTCAGAAGAACACCACTGATTTCCACCGCCAACTGACTTTTGACCTTTCCTTTTGCAGTTTCAACACAACTGGCTGACATTCCTTACTGAACAGAGACCAGCAACCACAGAGTGGTTCTGTCCTGTCTATGGAGGATGTACAGTGAAGGTCTTCATGTCCTCTGCTTCACCTTTTGATCAGAGGGCTGAATACTCCATCAGTGGATCATAGTAATGCCACCATTTTTTGAACATGGGTCCTGTGTAGAGGCATGAAGCTCAATTGTGCATGTGTATGTTTCTCCTTTCATGAATATTCATGACTCCTCCTATAGCATATTGAATATGTATATGTGGCCACCCCATTCAGCATAAATTCCTATCTTATACTTCTGACGCTTGAAGTGTCGGTTTCTTTTTGAGACAGAGTCTTGCTCTGTCTCCCAGGCTGGAGTGAAGTGGCACCATCTTGGCTCACTGCAACTTCCCCCTCCCAGGTTCCAGTGATTCTTCCACTTCAGCTTCCCAAGTAGCTGGGATTACAAGTGCTCACCACCATGCCCAGCTAATTTGTTGTATTTTTAGTAGAAATGGGGTTTCACCATGTTGGCCAGGCTGGTCTCAAACTCTTGACCTCAAGTGATTTGTCCACTTTGGCCTTCCAAAGTGCTGGGATTACAGGTGTGAGCCACCGTGCCCAGCGAAGTGCCTGTTTCTGGCTTCTGGTTGGAGGCTGTGCTTCCCAGCCTGTCCAAATGGCCACCCTGCAGGCTACAATCTTCTATGAGAAATGAAGCTCTCCTTCCTCAAGATTATGAACCACATCATTCTTCAGTTTTCATGAACTACAGAAACTGGCCACATGCTTCACTCAAGGGTATATATAATATGAGCATCTCACTTGGTCCTGCTGGGCGCCACAGCCTGAGAATGTAATACAAACTAGGATGAGCAGATTCCCTGCTTCCAGTGAGGTGGGTGCTGGAGCAGTGCACTGGAGCACTGCACCAGCATTTGTGGGGCTCAGCAGAGAAGGGCACCACTGGGTGCAGCTGTGTGAAAAGGAGTGTCTTGGGGGCCCTTGGAGAGAGGCTCTAGCAGACTTTCAGAGCATCCCAGAGGCTCCTGGAACCAGAAAGACAGGGTATGAGGAAGGCTTCTACTGATAAGGACTGAGCCCCGGGACTCTTCTGTTAGGGTCTCCACTCCAGGCTGATGGGACTTGAGGACATCTGGCCCACACTCACAGGGTGTAGATTAGGGTTTTTTTTTTTTTCTTGAGATGGAGTCTTGCTCTGTTGCTCAGGCTAGAGTGGGGTGGCATGATCTTTGCTCACTGCAACCTCCGCCTCCCGGGTTCAAGCAATTCTTCTGCCTCAGCCTCCCGAGTAGCTGGGATTACAGGTGTGCGCCACCATGCCTGGCTAATTTTTGTATTTTTAGTAGAGACAGGGTTTCACCATGTTGGTCAGGCTGGTTTCGAACTCCTGACCTCGTGATCTGCCCGCCTCAGCCTCCCAGTGTTGGGATTACAGGCATGAGCCACCGTGTTGGGCTAGATTAGGCATTTTACATGCAAGCACGACAGTCCAAACCCTGGGTCTCCCCTATTTTACAGCTAGGGAAATAAAGGCAGAAAACCATTTAGCTTTGACCTCTTCCAAAGTCTGGGCAAGAACTATCTCCTGACTCCAGGCTGCTCTCTAACCGCCGCCATCCTGTAAACCTTTCTGATTTTCTGTACACTTTTGTCTAACATGCTGAAAGACTGTCAAAAGAGTTGCAGGGTTCAGCCCACGAGGTGTTAATAGCTACTATCTTCTTTCTGAAGCTTTTATCAGGAACTGCTGTTCTCACAAATCAAACTGTGAGAACATTTGCCAGAAATTTCCCTGGAGCTCAGGCTTCACTCTTCCTGCAGTATCAGAATGAGCATGTTTAGTGGTGGTGATTGCATTGCTTGAGGCCTGTGGCCACTGCCAGGCCTGAGTCCATTCTGCCTTAGAAGTGCTGTTCTTGGCCGGGCGCGGTGGCTCACGCCTGTAATCCCAGCACTTTGGGAGGCCGAGGTGGGTGGATCACAAGGTCAAGAGATCGAGACCATCCTGGTCAACATGGTGAAACCCCGTCTCTACTAAAAATACAAAAAAATAGCTGGGCATGGTGGTGCGTGCCTGTAATCCCAGCTACTCAGGAGGCTGAGGCAGGAGAATTGCCTGAACCCAGGAGGCGGAGGTTGCGGTGAGCCGAGATAGCGCCATTGCACTTCAGCCTGGGTAACAAGAGCGAAACTCCGTCTCAAAAAAAAAAAAAAAAAAAAAAAAAAGAAGTGCTGTTCTTGCCATTTGATGCCTGTGTCATCTGTGGTGGAGCCCAGGAGAGGAGGAGGTGGCAGTGTTTCTGTGGCACTTTGCCAGGGACAAGAAGGCTAGGCTTGCCCTGAGAATTTCTGTTTGTAGGCTCTGAACCAAGTCCAGGGAGCTACTTGCCATGGAAATCCTGGAGGTGGTTTGGCTAGAGGAGACAGGTACACTTGCAGACAGCTATTTTTCTGACCCTGCCATCTGACCTGACAAAGCACCTGTAATGGATTCATTTCTCCAATTCCCATGATCTGGCTCTTTCTTTTGATAAAAGTTTCCTCCTTGCCATGTCCACGGACTCAAATCTGGGAATTACTTTTGAAGTACGGGGCAATGTTGAAAGACTTTTGTATTTTGTACTTATTTAGACCATGTCTGCCTTGTTTATAGAGTGGGGTGTCTTCTGGTTTGGCGCAGAGGCTCTCATCTATAATGCCAGCACTTTGGGAGGCTGAGGTGGGTGGATCACTTGAGGCCAGGAGTTAGACAAGCCTGGCCAACATGGTGAAACCCCGTCTCTACTAAAAGTATGAAAATTAGCTGGGCTGGTGGCAGGCGCCTGTGATCCCAGCTACTCAGGAGACTGAGGCAGGAGAATTGCTTGAACCCAGGAGGCGGCGGCTGCAGTGAGCCAGGATCGAGCCACTGCACTCCAGCCTGGGTGACAGAGCGAGACTGTCTGAACAGCAACAACAGCAACAGAGTAGGGCATCTTCCTATTAAAAGTAAATGTTCATCGCTACTCTCTATAAAGGCTAGAAACCTAGAAGAGGTTAATAAGAAAAGGATAAAAAGAAGTAGGATATCTTTCCTGGTCTTCTTGAAGGTAATCCCATGATATATGTGCCAGATACTGAAATCAAACCAGATATCAGTATCATGCAGAATGGAATAGAATAAAGAGCTCTACATAGGAGATGAGCAGTGTGACTTTTTCAAGATGTTTAGTCCACATTGGCCTTGATTGGTTCATCTGTAGAATAAGGTTAAATAATGACTAACCTAAGTAAAGGCAAGAGGTTCAACCTGATAAATGACAATCCAACCATCCATTCACTCATTCACTATTGCTTTTATACTCATTGATTTGTACATTCTTTCAGTCAACAAGTATTTGTTGAGGGCATGTTACATTTTCTATGAAAAGAGCGAAACTCTGCAAAATATTTGGAGAGATTTATTCTGAGCCAACTACAAGTGACCAGGGCCTGAGACACAGTTTCAAGAGGTCCTGAGAACACGTGTCCAAGGTGTTTGGGCACAGCTTGTTTTTTTTTTCTTTTTGTGTGTGTGTGCTTTTTTTTTTGAGACAGAGCCTTGCTCTGTCGCCCACGCTGGAGTGCAGTGATGTGATCTCAGCTCACTGCAACCTCCATCTCCCAGGTTCAAGCAGTTCTCCTGCCTCAACCTCCCAAGTAGCTGGGACTTCAGGCCCATGCTACCACGTGTGGCTAATTGTTTTGTATTTTTAGTAGAGACGGGGTTTCACCATGTTGGCCAGGCTGGTTTCAGACTCCTGACCTAAAGTGATTTGCCCGCCTTGGCCTCCCAAAGTGCTGGGATTACAGGTGTGAACAACCATGCCTGGCCACAGCTTGGTTTTATACATTTTAGGGAGACATAAGACATCAATCAATACATGTGAAGTATATATTGGTTTGGTCTGGAAAAGCGGGACAACTTGAAGCAGGGTGGGGCTTACAGGTCATAGGTGGATTCAAAGATTTTCTGATTGGCACAAAAATTAGCTGGCCATGGTGTCACACGCCTGTAGTCCCAGCTACTCAGGAACTAAGGTGGGAGGATTCCTTGAGCACGGGAAGTCAAGGTTGCAGTGAGTCAAGATGGGGCCACTGCACTTGAGCAACAGAGTGAGACCCTGTCTCAAAAAAAAAAAAGAAAGAAAACGTTCAGTTCCAGTAATCTGGGAAAGCATTCGGAAAGAGATGACCAAGAAAATAAAATAAAATATGGTCTATAGATGCTCGCAAGTGGGGAATCAGAGAGCAACAGGAGGTGGGTGGTTTGGAACTAAAGGTCTATGTAGCAGTGAATTTTGTCAGCATAAGCCGCCAGTCAGTTGTCTTCCTACAGGCCGTCAAACTCAGTTTAGCAAGTTCCCACACAACCCACCCTGTTGGCCTCTGCAGTCTGCTTTTCCTTGGGTTGAAACTGTCAGTCTCTGGGGAGGGACTGTTGGCAGATGAGTCAGGGACTGAAGTTAGACCTAGGTGGTCTCCCAAGGGCCGGATTTTGACAAGACTGAAGTCTGACAACGAAGCTGATGCAAATGCAGATGGGTGGTGCCCAGTGCCCTTCGTGTTGCCTTCCTTGCTTCTAACTTGGTGTGACTTGTTCGAAATCCCACCTACTTCTTCACCAGGACCAACTTTTCACACTCTGAAATGGATTTCTCTTTGTG
Organism: Aotus nancymaae; assembly: GCF_030222135.1. Taxonomy (NCBI): domain Eukaryota; kingdom Metazoa; phylum Chordata; class Mammalia; order Primates; family Aotidae; genus Aotus; species Aotus nancymaae. The sequence continues at coordinate 34,790,842 of NW_026988423.1, forward strand.
GTCTGTTAGGCCACTGTGTGGTTTCCTCGACGGGATTCCTTCTTGTGGTTGGAGGGCAAACCCTTTCTTGCGTGCTGCTTCCAGGAATGTGTGGTGTGTGTCTCAGCGTGCTACACAGGAGGGTTTTATTTCACCTCCTTTGAATGGAATGGCAGTCATCCAGCAGGTCTGGGTGCATGTATAAATAGAGAGATGCGTAAGCCTGCATTTAATATCTAGAACATAAACCAGCCACCACTGCGTGCTACACCGTCATGATTTGATTAAAGGCTGCTGACAGCCCCACAGACCATGCTGTGGGGCCCAGCAAACCACCTAATCCCACTGCTTGATCCCAGGCATAGATGGGGCAGATTTCACTGCCAGGAGCAATTTCTTTCTAGCCACCAGCAGCTCTGAGTTTCTGCTGCTTTTCCTGCTTCAGCTGTTCATCGTTGATGACTCCAGGTCAGACAGGCCAGAGTGAACATGGAAGACTGAAGTGGACAGCTAATCCCTAAGTCGTAGTCTTCTTTTTCTTTTCTTTTTTTTTAAGCCAGAAGATTTAGATTCACTCCCCTGTGAATACTTTTGACTACAGAGCTGATGTCAGAAGGGCCGGTTGGTCTTTTTTTTTTTTTTCTTTTTTTTTTTTCTTGGCCATGAACCAAGAAGGGCCATTAAAAGTTCAGCGTTTCAGCCAGGTGCGGTGGCTCATGTCTGTAATCCCAGCACTTTGGGAGGCCAAGGCAGGCGGATTGCTCGAGCCCAGGACTTTGAGAACAGCCTGTGCAACATGGCAAAAACCCACCTCTACAAAAAATACAAAAATTAGCTGGGCATGGTGGCATGCACCTGCAGTCCCAGCAATGCTGGAAGCTGAGGCAGTAGGATCACTTGAGCCTGGGAAGTTGAAGCTGCAGTGAGCTATGATCAGACCACTGTACTCCAGTCAGGGCAACAGAGCAACAGCCTGTCTTGATTAAAAATAAACAAACAAAAAACAACTAGTTGTTTAGCATTTCTGTATCTTTGCCCAACTTCCTACGATGTGCCATGTGAGAGCATCACTTCCTAGTCTATACAAGATAAAGCATGAATTCCTGCTTCTGCCATTCAGATTTGTCACAATGTAGTCCCAAACTACCTTTCTTTTCTTTCTTTTTTTTTTTTGAGACAGGGTCTCGCTCTGTTGCTCAGGCTGGAGTGCAGTGCTGTGATCACAGCTCTCTGTAGCCTCCACCGCCCCAGGCGCAGGTGATTCTCCCACCCCAGCCTTCCAAGTAGCTGGGACTACAGGTGCACGCCATCACACCTAGCTAATTTAGTCTTTTTTTGTAGAGATCTGTTTCGCCATGTTCTCAAACTCCTAGGCTCAAGACATCCACCCACCTTGGCCTCCCAAAGTGTTGGGATTACAGATAAGAGCCACCATGCCTGGCCTCCAAACTGTCTTTCTGATCTTATAACCACTGCACCCCTACTTTCACTTCTGTGTAAAAGTGGATTGATCTACCTTTCATTTTTCAATGCCACTTGTCCATTTGTCATTATTGTAGTCATCTCTTCCCCTAGATTGGCTCCTATTCTCTCTGCCTAGTGAAAGCCTTTCTATTTTTTTTTTTTTGAGATGGAGTCTCACTCTGTCACCCAGGCTGGAGTGCAGTGACGTGGTGATCTCAGCTCACTGCGGCCTCTGCTTCCCAGGTTCAAGCGATTCCCCGGCTTCAGCCTCCTGAGTAGCTGGGACTACAGCCGTGTGCCACCACGCCTGGCTAATTTTTTTGTATTTTAGTAGAGACAGGGTTTCACCATGTTGGCCAGGGTGGTCTCGATCTCCTGACCTCGTGATATGCCTGCCTCAGCCTCCCAAAGTGTTGGGATTATAAGCATAAGCCACTGCACCCACCTTTCTATCTATTAAGGCTGAATTTAATTCTAGGGCCTCCATAACTACTCTCATCCACAGGTGTCTTTCAATAGCATGCATGTTTCTACTATTTAGTCAACAAGTAATTGTATCATAATCCTTACTTTATTGTTGTATATACTGACTACAACTGAAAGATTTTAGTTTGGAATTCTTGATTCTAGTCTCCCCTAGATTGGAAACCCTATGAAGTCAGGGGTCGTGCATGTGCTATGAGCTTGCTAACTCCTACAGTGTCAAGTGTTATGTTCCATACATGAGAGGGATTGGAAAGTGCTTGCTGATTGAATTAACAATCTTGAAAAAGCAGAGTTGTCAGTATTTATTAGTGAATCAAGTGATCTTTCAAGGATATTTTCTGGCTAAGGACTGGAAGTTGGAATATGAAGTAGTAATTAAAGTTATTCTCAGGTCCAGAAGGGAACCCAGAGAATATCACTCTCCTGACACCCACTGGAGCCATCCAGAATGTCAGTTTGAGCTTACAGGTTGGGTTACTTCCAAAACTTTAGGTTTCTTGGGATTCTATGTTATGGATTCAGAAGATCTGATTTTTACAATTATCATCCCTCAATAAGTAGTTGATGATTTGTATTAAGCAAGGAACAACTGTGTCTAACTTTCTGCTAGATACTGTGGAGAATGTCTGGGAGATACATATATATATATTTTAGAGAAATATACAGGATCTTATTCTGTCACCCAGGCTGGAGTGCAGTGGTGTGATCTCAGCTCACTTCAGCCTTGACCTCCCATGCTCAAGAGATCCTCCCACCCAAGCTTCCCAAGTAGCTGGGACTACAGGCGTGTGCCACCATGCCCAGCTAATTGTTTTGTATTTTTTGTAGAGATCAGATTTTGCTGTGTTGCCCAGGCTGATCTTGAACTCCTGGGCTCAAGCAATCTACCTGCCTTAGCTGCTCAAAGTGTTGGGATTACAGGTGTAAACCGCCATGCCTGGTATGCCTGGGATATTTGTATAAGATGTAAAAGTTTTTTATATGAAATTTTGGTTTTGAACAATGCCTTTGGAATTCTCGAAGTACCTGAAGCATATAGTCAGTGGCTGCAAACCTTTTTTTAAAACACGATGAATTTGACTTTTGTAAACATCTAAATGTCATTTTAGCTATATCTGATTAATAAAATGGAGACTCAGATACAATAACATCATTTTAGCAAAAGCAAGAAACAGACCGGGCATGGTGGCTCACGCCTGCAATTCCAGCACTTTGGGAGGCTGAGGCAGGCAGATCACTTGAGGTCAGGAGCTCAAGACAAGCCTGACGAACATGGTGAAACCCCGTTTCTACTAAAAATGCAAAACTAGCCAGGTGTGGTGGCACACACCTGTAATCCCAGCTACTCTGGAGGCTGAGGCAGGAGAATCACTGGAACCTGGGAAGCAGAGTTTGCAGTGAGCTGAGATGGTGCCATAGCATTCCAGCCTGGGCGACAGAGTGAGACTCTGTCTTGAAAAAAAAAAAAAAAGCAAGAAACACACACACACACACACACACACGTCCCCCATGATTTTTGCATGTGGCTTATAAAAGGGCTTTGACGGTTATTTCAAAAGAGAGCTTTCAGAAATGTATTGAATTTTAGAAGCATTGCTGTAATAATAGTGGCTTTCACTGTTGTGAGTCCTTAAGTACTTGTTACATACTTATGTATCTTATGTAAACCTAAAAGTAACCCTATGAAGAGTTGTGTTTTTTTTTTTTTTTTGAGACAAAGTCTTGCTCTGTCGCCAGGCTGGAGTGCAGTGGCACCAACCTGAACTCACTGCAAACTCTGCGTCCCAGGCTCAAGGGATTCTCCTGCTTCAGCCTCCCGAGTAGCTGGGATTACAAGTGCACACCACCACGCCCAACTAATTTTTTTTTGTATTTTTAGTAGAGATGGGGTTTCACCATGTTGGCCAGGATGGTCTCGATCTCTTGACTTTGTGATCCTCCCGCCTCAGCCTCCCAAAGTGCTGGGATTACAGGCGTGAGTCACCGCTCCTGGAGTGAAGAGGTTTTTTAATGAGCTACATTTTAGAGGCCTGGAAGCTAATGGTTAGGATGTGTTAACCAAGATGTGAACTCAGATTTCTCACACTCCAAGGTCCGTGCATCACTGTGATGCCCACTTGAAGGACAAATACTGACCGGATGTGTTCAACTTAGCATCGTTAAGGCCACTAGGGTTGTTCATTGTACAACCCCAGGAGGTGTCACTCATCTCCTGCTAATAACATATTTGGATAGCTTTAATGACAAATTTCTAGCAGATGACAGTAAAGTGTCTTGAGGAAGGGGAGGTCTTTCATTCACAGTTACTCAAAAGTTGAAAGTTGGTCTCAGAGCACCATGGTCACACGTAGAAGGCAGGGCCCTGAAACTGGAAGGATTCAAAACCTTGAGAAGCTCTTCTTTTGTTTATTTATTTTTTTGAGATGGAGTTTTGCTCTTGTTGCCAAGGCTGGAGTGCAGTGGTGTGATCTTGGCTCACTGCAACCTCCGCCTCCTGGGTTGAAGTGATTCTCCTGCCTCAGTCTCCCCAGTAGCTGAGACTACAGGTAAGCCACCATGCCTGGCTAATTTTTGTATATTTAGTGAAGATGGGGTTTCATCATGTTTACCAGGCTGGTCACAAATTCCTGACCACAGGTGATCCTCCTACCTTGGCTTCTCAAAGTGCTGGGATTACAGGCGTGAGCCACTGCCCCCAGCCTTGAGAAGCTTTTAGATGAGCCATGTTGGAACTGACAAATGAGAGTTCTTTTTTTCTGTTTTTTAAAGACAGGGTCTCGCACTGTCACCCAGGCTGGAGCGCAGTGGCATGATCACAGCTCACTACAGTCTCAACCTCCTGGGGCTCAAGCAATCCTCCTACCTCAGCCTCCGGAGTAGGAACCACAGGTACTCACCATCACACCTGGATAGGTTTAAATTTTTTTTTCTTTTAGTTTTGTAGAGATGGGAGCTCCCTATGTTGCTCAGGCTGGAGACTTTGTATTACTTAGGATCTGACGTAGTATCTCATTTGCCTTTTTTCTGTCTTTGGAGTGAACTATATTTTCTCCTAATTTTAGGTGTTAATTTAGTTTCATGGAACAAGCAATGTATAGTATTAAGAATCGATTGTGTGGGAGATGCTATGGTAGGCCCCGGGGGAATGAGGATGGGAAATGAGGAGTGAAAGATTCAGGGTGGGGGGCTGGGCATGGAGTGACATGGTGGGTGTTGGAACTCAAGAGAGGATGCAAACACGAGCAAGATGTGGGCTTGACCTCCATGTATAAACTGGAGGAGACCCAACTATGAAGGTTGTCTGTAAGTGTTATAATGGTGGAGGAGGGAGACGTAAACAAAATTTTCTGGGTACACAGGAGAGAGAGGAATAAATTCTGCCTGGGAGAGCTGGAGAAGGCTTCATGCAGAAGGTGACATGGAGCTAACTCTTGAAGGATGGGTAGGCCCCAGACAAACAGAGAAGAAAGGAACAGTAGCAGGAAAGCCATGAGGTGACAGTGGCTATGGGCCAATGTGAGAGTGAACTACACGTGTTGGGGTAGGTAGGAACTGTGGCAGGAAATGCAAAGTACCTTCAATGTCCTCTTAAAGACTGTAGATTTTCTATAGGTAATGGAGTCACTGAAGGTTTCTGAGCAGAGGAGTGGCATCTTTTGACCTTTGATTTTCCAGGGCTGGCCCCTTGGGCATGTGCAGTTATTTGGCAGAGTTGGGTATACAGGTCGTGCGAGACTGTACTTTTTATTTTTCCTTTCCAGGAGAGCCCTCTCAAGAAAAATAACCTTATTGTGCTTTTATCCCCTTTTGTCCAGCCTTAGTTTGACCTCTGTTTGCCATTTCCCCTCTCTTCCCTTTGATGTTCTTGGCAAGGGAAGAGTTTTACCATTGACATCTTCCTATTGACATCTGTGTCAGGTATTTGATTCCTGATGCCACACGATTACTGTTTTTGGTGAATCAATGGGCCAGGGAATAAGTTGCTGTCACTGTCCATGGGTTGGAAACCCAGGAAAGTTTAGGAATAAAAGTTGGAAAAAGCAGCACATAGAGGTGGGACATGCATCAGAGCGGAGGACAGCATGCCGTGGTCGGAGGAGTTCTCAAAATAGAAGATGCTTCTCCTGGGATTCACACCACAGGCCTTGGCAGGCAGCCCACCCTTATCGTCATTAATTTCCTGAGTTCAGAATTGGGCACCACACCCTGGTGTTAAACTGTTAACCTCCAGCATCAAGGCCACAGCCACTGGGGAGAATTCCTTTCTCAAGTTGTGGCCTCGCCAGAGTTGTCCTCTGAACATGCCACAAAGGGTGAATGTTCCATCCAGTCTTACGATTCTGGAATTCTATGAATACTTAGGTACCTCGCATGCCTTTCCTCCAGGACACGCACACACAGTGCAAAGTCTTCCTGCAGTGGGCCATGATGCTGCTATTGCAGAGTGTGTGTGTGTATGTGTATGTATATTTGTAAAAACAGAAGTGCATATGTGTGTGTGTGTGCGTGCACAGGTGTATAAGGTCATGCATGTATGTGCTTGTACACACAAAAATGTGTAGGCTTTCAATGCATAGAACCTGGCTTTCCTTTCAGATCTTTTTTTCTTCTACTGCCTGAAAGTATAAAACCTGAAATAATGTGGAGAGTTTGAGGAAATCAAGGATGTTTCTAGAGCCTGGCTTTTCACAGCGAAAGTCTGCTCTAGGTTTCGAGACTGGCTACAGTGCTCAGATCCAGGAGTTCTTTAGACCTCATCCAGTTTTCCTTGCTGTGTGCTATGAAGTTACAGCCATGCCATCAGCAGAGGGCTCCCTCAACCTTAGAAGCTGGGGAGAATGCCTGAAGGCCACGCAATGTAAATGGGAGAAAAATGCAGATCTGACTGTGAATTTAAAAATCCAATGCGCCAAAGTACTTTTGTACAGAAGAAACCCTAACCCATCCTGAAAACAGACCACTTCAGCAAGAAGGTATTTGTAGTGTTTACATTAAATGACACTGTTTAAATTCCTGGATCAAGGTCAGCATAATGTTTATGTTCACAGTAACACATAGCTAAGTTATTCTTCAAAGAACCCAAGAAGCAGGGCAACTCCCTGACCAGTGGCTTAATTGTTTCTGGACGCGTCACTAGTGTTCCTAAACTCAGGGGTTCCTAACTATCCAATCACAGAATCATCAATCACCTTCAGTCCCAGGTCTGGGCCAAAGCTTTGCAGATGCCAGATCTCGATTTGGCATTTACCCAGATTTATGCCAGCTAAATGTCGAGTGCCTGGCTGATAAAGCACCATGTCCATGTGACGAATGCCACTGTCTGCTCAGATGATTGCAGCTGGCCAGCTGCTCTGCATTAACATTGAGAAGGCCATGTGGTGGATATGCAGGCAGGGGAAGGAAGCTGGACACTGCCGAATCAATATTTATCTAAAATGGGTTGATATCTCTCTTTTTTATAATTTTGGAGATGGGGTCTTACTCTTTTGCTCAGACAGGAGTGCAGTGGAACAATCTTGGCCCACTGTGACCTCCACCTCCTGTGCTCAAGCAATCCTCTTGCCTCAGCCTCTAGAATAGCTGGACCTACAGATGCATGCCACCACATCTAGCTAAGCTTTTAAATTTTTGTAGAGGTGGGGTTTCGCCATGTTGCCCAGGCTGGTCTCAAATTCCCGGGCTCAAGCCATCCTCCCACCTCTGCCTCTCAGAATGCTGGGATTACAGTCACAAGCCACTGCACCTGGCCTGAAGGTAGCTTCTCTTGAGAGTATCCTGATAATCCACTCTGAAGACAAAGAGGTCTAGGATCCAAGAGCATGTATTAGTCAGAATCCCAGTGTTCTCTTCCTCAAAATGTGCTAGATAACCACTGTCCCAGTTTTAGAATTGAGCTCTTTTCTTTCTGAGTGCCAGGCAGCCAACCACGCTCCATTATTATAACATCATCTGAGACATGTTACAATGAATGATGCCACCACGTGCTTGGCCTCAGGTATGTGTCCCTGAGGAAACTGCAGGAGCACACTCCAAATTCCTTGACTACATTTGGGAGATATCTGGGGCTTTTATTTGGGGGTGGTAAGAAATACCTGGGCAGTGGGTGAGGCTTTCTGACGTTTTCAAATTCTGGGGAAAAGGAGACACCACACTGTGACCTAAATCTACCTCCCGCCTGTCTGCTATCAAAATGTACAAGCACGGCAACAAAGCTAAAGAGCCACCGGTGGACTAGGGCATAGAAGGGCAGGGGGACTGAGGGAAAGCGCAGTTCATGAGGTCAGGGTCCGTCATCACGAGCTGGACGGGTTTCCAAGAAGCAGCACGAGTCTTCTTTGTGATAGAAAGGCAAATGCACACAAGTAGTTTTAGGGAAGCCAATCCAGCCCACTGCAGTGGGAAACTTAGTGATTTCTGTTTGTCCTGGCTTCCTCCGTTCAGATGTTCCTCATCAGCTGCGTTCAGATTGATTCCATTTGCAAAGCTCTCCTGGCAGTCTCGGTGGAGCAGGGTTGGTGGCAAAATCTCTGGCATTTTCTGATCCTGTCCAGGCTCTGCTCTTCTTGTGGAGTTTCTTGGCGTTTTGGCTCCCAAGCAGAAACTGGCTAAACAGAGGCTGCTGCTGAACAAAGCCAAATGTAAAACAGAACATTGGAACGCTAAGTGGAGCGGTTTTGCTAACCGTGGGGGCTGGGAGTGGGCAGAGGACAGTGTGGAATCAGGAAAGGGAGGGACCTCCTTAGAATCAAGCTGAATTGCGCCCTGGTGAAGGTCTGTCACGGCCCCATCGTGTCCGCATCCTTACTTATTGTGCAAGAACAAAGGTTGCATCCTTTTGCTCTCCGGTCTCACTAATGAACATAATATTTGGGTCGCACCCAGCAGCACCCGCTCATTTCCTAGCCCTCACGGAAGAGGGTGATCCTTGAGACCCTGACACCTCTCTTCCTTCTCATCACCCATCAGCCCCACCTTGCAGCCTCTCCTCAGCTTCCTTCCCAGTATCCCCCTCCCCGGCTTCAGCGTTCCCCGTGTGCCGCCTCTTTCCCTCGTCCACTTGATGCTAATGTTTCCTATACTGTTCTGGAGGGCCTTCATCCTCCCTCTCCTCACACTGCCGCAGCAGGGCGAGGACGTCCGGTTGGAGAAACTGTCAGTTCCTCTCTTCCACCGTCAGGAGTGGGAGAAGGATGCTGCTGTCACGGCCCCTTGGTTCTCTTTTGCAGGGACTGACAGCATGCGTTCTGTTACTCTGGTCCTTTATCTTGCTGTCTGGATTTAATTTCCCCATGAGCAGGTCACACAGTCTGACCTTCCAGTGGATACCTGAGTATTAGGGAGCAGGGAGCTCACTGGCTTTAAGTCCATGATATTTATCGAGTCCAATAATAAAGTGGATTCATGCACACATGCACGGGCACATGCGTACACGCAATAACGCAGTCTTATGGTCACACGGTTCAAAATGTAAAAGGTGCAGCCAGGCACGGTGGCTCACGCCTGTAATCCCAGCACTTTGGGAGGCCGAGATGGGCGGATCATCTCAGGTCAAGAGTTCAAGACTAGCCTGGCTAACATAGCGAAACCCCGTCTCTACTAAACAAAATTAGCCAAGTGTGGTGGGAGCTTGTAATCCCAGCTACCCGGGAGGCTCAGGCAGGGGAATTGCTTGAATCTGGGAGGCAGAGGTTGCAGTGAGCCGAGATTGCACCATTGCACTCCAGCCTGGGTGAGAAGAGCAAAACTGTCTCAAAAAAAAAAAAAAAATTCAAAAGTTACAAAAAGGTGGAGAGTGAACTGTCTCCCCTTTGTTTTTCCCTAGCTCTTTAGTTCTCCTCAGCAGAAGCACCTGTGTTTAAGCGTCTCCTCTTCTGGGCATGTTTTATACACATTTAGACAAATACCTACTTACACTCACATATTTCTTCCACAGTCAGTAGGAGACCATAGCTATTGTTCAACACCTTGCTGTTTTTCACTTTTTAAAATGGCTGCATAGTATCTTTTTTTTTTTTTTTGAGATGGAGTTTCACTCTTGTTGCCCAGGCTGGAGTGCAGTGGCACGATCTTGGCTCACTGCAACCTCTACCTCTGGGTTCAAGTGATTCTCCTGCCTCAGCCTCCCGAGTACCGGGATTACAGGTGCACGCCACCACGCCCAGCTAATTTTTTGTATTTTTAGTAGAGACGGGGTTTCACCACGTTGGCCAAGCTGGTGTCGAACTCCTGACCTCAGATGATCCATTCTCCTTGGCCTCCCAAAACTTTAGGATTACAGGGGTGAGCCACCGTGCCCGGCCATGGCTGCATAGTATTTTGTTGAGTGAATTTCCATAATTTATCTAAGTAGTCTCGTACAGATGGGCATCAGGTCATTTCCAGTCTTTTGCTATTATAAAAAATAAAGCTGATATTTTGATCCTCACATCTTGTGTTTATTTCCCAAAGGCTCAGGGCTCAGAGGAGAGAGGAGTGTGGTCTACACTTCACATCTCTGCCAAGCCTGGCACTGGACCTGAAGTTCCACACCACTGAGCCAAACACATCCAGGTCTGCTTTTTCGTTCCCCCTAATTCCCTCCAACTTGCCAGCATGCACAGAATTTATGCTACCAATTTTGGTGTTCATGAATTAGGTAATTTTATGCTTTTCTTTCTCTTTCTCTGCCTAGATCCCTTCCAACCCAGGGTTCTGCTGGTAAGCAAAATACTGTTTCAGCAAGTGATGCCCCCAATCTCCTAAGGACATAAGATATTGAATTTCCTATATTCATGTAGTGTGTTGTAATTTGCAAACCACCGTCACATAGTATTCTTTGATTTGATTTTTGCACACATTTTTTGAGGTTGGTAGGACATTTTCTAGATGAAGAAACTGAGGCTCAGAGGAACTAACTGCGTGGCTTACCCAAGGTCACCTAACTGGTGAATGGCAAAGACAAAACTCTCTGCCCTGCTGCTTTTCTAATACGTGCTGACCCTTTAGCATACATGTGATGTCCAAGTCAGCTCTCAGTTGGTGGGAGGCTGAAGTTCTAGCAAATTCTCCTCCAGATTTTATTTTCATCACCAGATAGAGTGAGTCTATTAGGGAATTACGGACCAATTTATCCATAGTGAGCCAATGGGATAGTGCACAGCAGAATCAGGGCAATGCCAGTTGTCTAGGGAGCAGGAGAAAGTGTGTTGGGATGGAGGTCCAGGACTGGAAGCCTCTGACCCAAAGCACATGCTTGATGTGGAAGTCAAGGGATAGGCTTGCAAGCCGGGCAAAAGGAAGAGAGGAAAGTAATGCACGTTTATGGAGAGTTCACTACGGGCCACACTGACCCATTAATCACTCCTAGAACTTGGGAGGGACACTCAGAGATATGCTGAGGCTATGCCAGTTCACACCAGGACTTGTGGTGCTCTGCCCAGCAGATGGGGGACATTCTCAAGGGTGGGCAAGGGGCTTCATAAATGGTGATGCCCAGTGCTGAGGGACAAGTTCTGGGTTCGTCTCAGAATAGTCTCTTCTCTTCAGAGAAACTCAGGTACAGCTCCACGTGGGTGTGCCTCTGCCTTCCATCAGGATGAGGCTTCTTTTCGGCAGCTTCTCAGCTCTGGGAGCAAATGTTTCTGACAGTTTTCTGCATCTGTTCACTCTGATGCTTGGATGTACTACTCGGGCTGCAGAGAGCATGCTTTGAGGGAGCTGTGGACGAGGTTCAGTGGCGCCAGTGCTGCAGACAGCAGAGCAGCCCTCCAGGAGGGGGGCTATTGAACAGACGTGAATACCCTCCTGAAGGAGAAAGCCAGACTTTTCAGGCCGCTAAGTAACCCTGGGGTAACCCGAAGCTGGGTTGCCACAAGCCCCGATGCTGAGCAGAGGACTTTAGGACTTCTACAGACAGTTGGAATTATTGAAAAACTTTGAGGAAAGAAGTGACAAGATTAGATATGCACTTTAGAAACACTTCTCTGTCAGCAATTCACTCATTTTTTTCTCGGAACACTGAGATCATCAGCTATGGACTGACTTATGTCTCCCCAAAATTCATATGTTGCAGCCCTGATGCCCAATGTGAGAGTATTTGCAGCTGGGGCCTTTGGGAGATAATTAGGCTTAATGAGGTCCTGAGGGCGGGGCCCTTGGGATGGGATTAGTGCCCCTGTAAGAAGAGACTACAGAGAGCTCCTTGTCTCTTCTCCACACACATGCATGGAGGAACAGCTGTGTGAGCACACGGTGAGAAGGCTGCCATCTGCAGTACAGGAAGAGAGCATTCACTAGAACTCAGCCACGCAGACTCCCTGAGCTTGGACTTCCAGCCTCCAGAACTGTAAGAAATAACTTACTGTTGTTTAGGCCATGCAGTTGGTGGCTTTTTGTTACAGCAGCCCAAGCTAACTGAGACAGTGCATGACCACATGGCCAGCACTAGATTGGCTCCAAATATCCAGCAGTGAACAAAGAGTCCTTGCCTTCATGGAGCTTGCAGTCTAGTGGGGTGGATGGGGAAGGAGTAAATGAACAGTAGTAATCCCAGCACTTTGGGAGGCTGAGGCAGGCAGATCACCTGAGGTTAGGAGTTTGAGACCAGTGTGGTCAACATGGCGAAACCCCATCTCTACTAAAAATACAAAAGTTAGCCTGGTGTGGTGGTGAGCACCTGTAATCCCAGCTACTCAGGAAGCTGAGGCAGGAGAATTGCCTGAACCCAGGAGGTGGAGGTTGCGGTGAGCCGAGATCGCGCCATTGCACTCCAGCCTGGGTAACGAGTGAAACTCCGTCTCAAAAAAAAAAAAATACAAACAAACAAACAAACAAACAAACAAACAAAGACAAACAAAAAAACTAAGAGAAAAAGAACAGTTGACATAAGATACATAAAGTTGTTAATTATGATAGTTACAGGGACCTCATTTAGATTGGAGGAGACAGGAGAAGACTTTCTGAGGCTATGATCATCAACCTGAGACCCTAAGAATAAGTTGGGGAAGCCAGGGGGAAGCAGGGAGAGAATCCCAGGCTTGGGACTGGCATATGGGAATCCACTAAGTGAGAAAGGGCTTGGTGAGCAAGTGACAAAAGAAAGTGTCACCAGAGGGAGAGAGTGACATTAAATAAAACTGGAAGTTGGTAAGTGGCAGTCCACAGAGGAATTTGTAGGGCTTGTTAAGAGGTTTGGATTAAAAAAGAATTCTTAGTGCATTTGGAAGCCATTAAAGGATTTCAAAGAGTTTTCAATGGAGAAGTGAAAATGATTCAATTTTCATGTTCAAAAGATCTGAGTAATGTGAGGATGGGATTAGAGGGATGTAAAGTGAAATGGGAGAGGGCTGTTGAAGCCATGCTGGGTGAGGGGATGGAGAGCCCCCACATAGGCAGCGGCAATGGAGATGGAGAGAGGAGTTTGCATTTGAGGGCCAGTGGATGGGAGGCGTGGAGAAGAAGGGGAAACAGAAGATAGGTCCTGGCCAGGCGCAGTGGCTCATGCCTGAAATCCTAGCACTTTGGGAGGCTGAGGCAGGAGGATCACTTGAGCCTAGGTGTTACAGTGAGCTATGATCGCACCACCACACTCCAGCCTAGGCAACAGAGCAAGACTCTGTCTCTAAAACAGAAAAAAAAAAGAAGATAGGTCATAGGTGTAACAGCTGGGAGGAAGAGAGCGAGTTTGACTTTGCACAAATTGAGTCAGGTGGAAAGTTGGTTGGAAACACACCCAGCCTGTGCAGAAAGGAGTTATCACTGCAGGCCTGACACTGCTGTTCATAGAAACACCTGCCTGCAAGGTTGGCCCTTGGCTGGCATCTGGGAACTTGGCTCTCAGGGCATCCCCAGGTAACTGTTAACTGATAAGGTGGTTCCCCATGGCTAGACTGTCTGTGCAGACAGTACCATTTATGCCCAACACCTACTTTCCATCTGAGAGTATAGAATTTTGCTAGGCAGAGGGTGCCAATGTGACCAGTGCCCAGGGAAGACCTTTGGGCACTAACTCTCTGCTGGGCTTCCCTGGGCAGAAATGTCACACATGTTTTGCTGCATTTTTGTGGGGGGACGACGGGCTCTGTGGGACCCTCGTGGGAGGGAAAGAGCCTAAGGAAGCCTCACATAGGTTCCTCTAGACTCTGCCTCTGCCTTGGACCCTTATGATCCAGCTGTGTGTCCTCACCACAGCAAAAGAATAAAGCCTCCCCATGAGCACAGCTGTGTGCTGAGTCCCGGGAGTCCTTCCAGAGAACCTCCAAACATGAGGTGGGCGTGGGGGCCTCTGACACAGCCTCCAGATTTAAATTTGGGAGTAATTAGCAGGTAGGAAAAAAATGGAAACCATGGGGGTGGATGGGATCAACCAGGAAGAGGGAATAGAACCCTGAGGAATTCAGTGACTTAGGGATAGGAGAGGAGGCCGGGATGCAGGCACAGCATTGAGGCAGGTCTGCTGGACTTCACACAGGGTCATCGACGACCTTGGCAACACTGTCCCCATGGGTAGTGGTGTGGGGAGCTGGCTTGTTAGGGCGTGAGGAGAGGAGCAATTTCAAGTATGACTGTGGAAGGAGCACAGAGGTAGCAGAGAGGAATGGGGGGAAGTGGAAATATATTTTTTAAAGGGGAAAGGGAATGTGATCATTCTTTTCCCGGCCTGCTGTATGGCAGTCTCTAGGCTAGACACGAGTGGCACAAATGCAGATGAGGTGTGGCCTGGGACTCACAGTGTGTGGTCCAGCAGCAAAGACGGAAGGAGCCCAGCGTGCTGAGGATTTGAAAAGTGAAGTGCAGGCCGGGCACGGTGGCTCATGCCTGTAATCTCAGCACTTTGGGAGGCCGAGGTGGGTGGATGACTTGAGGTCAGGAGTTCGAGACCAGCCTGGCCAACATGGTGAAACCTCATCTCTACTAAAAATACAAAAATTAGCCAGGTGTGGTGGCAGGCTCCTGTAATCCTAGCTACTCGGGGGGCTGAGGCAGGAGAATCCCTTGAGCCCGGGAGGCAGAGGTTGCAGTGAGCCTAGATCGCACCACTGCATTCCAGCCTGGGGGACAGAGCGAGACTCCATCTCAAAAAAAAAAAAAAAAAAAAACCAAAAAAAAAAAAAGAAAAAAAAAACTAGGTGCACAGCACCATGAGGGTGCTTAACCTAACCTGAGGGTTTATTTGAGGGCGGGAGCTTTAATCTGGGACCTGAAGAATAAGTAGGAGAGTGTTAAAGTGGGGAGAGAAGAAAGAGGAAAAGGAACATTTCAGGAAGAGGGAAGAGAATATGTGAATGTCTGGAGAGAGAAGTTGTGTACTTTGGAAGAGCAGCAGGGACTCGGAGCCAGGCGAGAGTGGCGAGACTCGGCTGTGAAATACAGGAGTGAGAAGACGCACCTGTGTGCTGTCAGCAGAGAGGGAGGGACTGAGTCTTTGGGAAGGGAGGGATCGTGGAGGGGCTGAGCGCCTTGAGCAGGTGGAGGGCTGCAGTATCTAGAAGGGATTAGTTTTGACAGTGGGAAAATACGTCATTACAAAATAGAAGCAGAAGGAGAAAGGATAGATTTTTAGAAAGGATGGATATACAGATGGCTCGCAATTTATGATGATTCAACTTACAATCAATTATTTCACTATGATAGGTTTATCCCTATGTAACCCTATTGTAAGTGGAGGAGTGTCTGGGCTTACGATGATTCGACTTACACATTTCTGACTTTACAATGGGTTTATGGGGATATTAAACGCATTTTAGTCTTAGGATATTTTCGACTTATGATGGGTTTATCGGGGATGTAACTCCACATAAAATGAGGAGCATCTGTAGCTACAAGCAAGACTTCAGGATTGGTGATAAAAAATGAACAGAGTTATTGAAATTAAATGATTTCATTTTCCAGTGGAGCTTTTTTTATTTCCTCACCCTGTCCTGCTTCCTGAGATCTGGCACATTTGTAGGCTAGGCTTTTGGTGATGTAACTCCAGATGGAGAAGAGGGAGACGTTTTCTTCACATCCTAACACACCACAGATGGGCTAGCAGGAGCCACGGTTAGTGCTGCGCAAAGCCTACTCTCTTAGATGTGGTGTCCTCGGCCTTGTCCCTGTGAGGGATTTTCCCCTTCCCCTCACCCACCTTTGGGACCTGAAGAGCCCTCTCCATCTTACAGTGGAACTGGAAAAAACTGAGGGACTGACTGACCAAGTCAGGGTCACGCTCAAGACTCCTAGTAGTGTGGAAACCGAAGGGGCGACAAGGAGGATGGGGTAGAGAAGCTGGGCCATGAGGGAGCCTGGGTGTGTATTTATTTATTTACTTTTGAGAAGGGGTCTGGCTCTGTTGCCCAGGCTGAAATGCAGTGGCAGGATCACAGCTCACTGCAGCCTTGACCTCCCTGGGCTCAGGTGATCCTCCCACCTCAGCCTCCTGGGTAGCTGGGACAGCCCTGGCTAAGTTTTGTATTTTTTGTAGAAATGAGGTCTCACCGTGTTGTCCAGGCTGGTCTTGAACTCTCGGCCTCAAGTGATTTGCCTGCCTCAGCCTCCCCAAATGCTGGGATTCCAGGCATGAGCCACTGCGCCTGGCTTTTTTTTTTTTTTTTTTAAAGACCTAGGTGTTTAAACCTGGTGTATGGTGCCCTTCGGAGAGCTGGAGGAGTAATTTAATCAGGGGGAGGAGTTATCTTCCGAGTCTTCACTCTCCTGTGGACTTGACAGAGATTGGAACATGCCTGTGGATCCAAAATAAGGGAGAATTGCAATGTTTCTCTAGATTCGTGTCTATACGCGGCCTGTTAATGGTGAGCTGGTGTCCCCCTCTCCCTTCCATGATAAGAGATACAGTGCTGGGCTCCACTTAGCAGTGGAGGTGAGGTTGTTTACTCACAGTGAAGTGTGGCAGGGCCATGAGCTGGAGGAGCATGGGAAGCGCAGAATAGTTCCATGGAGGACCCGTGGTAGAGCTGAGAGGGGAGCCTGCTCAGGTTGCTGGACAGTTTCCATCGAATGCCATAACTTTATGGTGGCACCTGCGTGCTCAGGGCTGGGATTCCCCCAGGGTGTGGATCTGCTCATTGGCAGGATGACATGAGAGGGTGGGGAGGGGTGAATGGGTGCCGAGTGAGGCTTTGCCTGCTGAGCAGCACAGAGAGTCAGTGGGGCCAGGACACTGAGAACATTGGCAAGATTGAGGTGGAGGTACTGAACGTGGAGCCCAAGCAGCACAGGGAAAGAACTAGAGACAGAGGGGCAGGGAAGACGGATGGGGAAGGACATGTGTGGGGTGGCCAGGGCATAGGGAGGGATGCATTTATGAGAAAGATCTGGGAAGGTGGGAAGCTGTGACTGGGGAGGAGGAGATTTGAGGTAGGACTTCAGAGGTGGAGCAGTTCTGAGTAATAAGCAGCTTCAGGATGTGGCCTCAGGGCAGCCTCGTCAAACGCTGTCACCAATGGGACCCTCTCTTCCATCCCACGTCCACATGGCCTCTCTCCTTGTAGCCTCTGACGCACCTCCCCTCCCAGCTACACTTATCCTATTTTCTGGTCCAGCAAGAGGAACTCACAGCATCTTTTCTTACTTCCGGAGAAATTCATTCCACATGTGTCTGATTCATACGCGTTTACAGAAACTTGAAATCTCCTGTGTCCAAAAACCCTTTCAACTGTTTTTTTCTTCCCTTTCTTAGAAACAGGAAGTTGTGTTTGGCCGCGGACAAACTCTTTCAGTGCCCCTGGGACTTACAAGATGTTTGGAATGAGGAACGGTGAGGTCTGGGGAAGGCTTCTTTCCTCTCTCCTATCCTGGGGTGATTTGCATCTGCCAGGGCTGGGCTGGGCAGCTCTCGGGGCTGGAAGGCCAGCCGGAACCTTCCCGTCTCTTTCTACTGAGCCCCAGGCCTGAGGGAAAGTATGTTCTAAAGAGACAGGTGGCTTTCTCGCTCCCTGCTTGCCATTATGGTTCAGAACGCACTTGTGCACTGGCGTCATTTCTCTTCCCAATACTTGAGCACTGGCCGTGACGAGTTCCTTGATCTATTTCAGGGGATGTGGGCTGGCCGGCACTCAGTTTTAAGCAAGTCCTGCTATTTCTAAAGTAGAAGGTCAGAGAAGCTCTTCACCTGAAGAAGAATGAGCCAGGGAAATGTGGGACCAGCTCTGGAGGGGCACATGAATTGGCAACTACATCTGGTCAGGTCATTCTGCAGTGTTGACCTGGGAAGCACATGGGCACTTGGGAGGGGCTGACGACGGGCAGGGAAAGCGTGGGAGTCACAGCCCACCCACTCTGCTTGCTGGGCACTCCAGCTTTGACTGTTGCTTGTTGTGTTATCTGGTATTGTTTAGTGTTGTCATATATACGATCAATACAACCACAGTATTTGTCGCATTAGTGATCATTGACATTGAGCCAATGAAGATGTCGGTTTAGATGAGTGACTTCTTTCCTACATTCCACATGCAGCTTTCCCAAGATGGTGAGCTCAGCGGAGGCCCCAGGAAAACATGCTGTGTGAGAGGAGAGTGTTCCCCATAAGATAGACTGCCCTTCAGCCCTGGCCACAAAGAGGAGCAACCCCTGCCTGCTGTCCTCCGGGATGGAATGCGGCTGCATCTTTCCCTTCCTCTGCGTCTTGTCCCAGTACTTGCTGATGGAGCACACTAGGGGCCTGGGGAGGCTGGGTGTCTGACTCATGGTGCAGCTAGGGATGGGGGATTCTAGGCAGGGAAACTAGCCTTTCTTCACCTGGGGAATTCCCTCCCACATCGCACAGAGCAGAGTGGGAGTGGAGGAGGGCAGAGGACACGTCTCAGGGCCAGTAACCTAGGCTTACAGAAGACTTAATCACTGTTCTCATGATGTTCACCCCACCTCCTGTTTTTTGGGGCCACGTGTTCCGAAACGTACCTTCAACTCATCATAGGGGCAACGAGAAGTGATGAGTCTGTGGCAGCAGAACTCTGGAAATCCAAGCATCATGCTATTTCCAGTCCTCTTTGGTAAATTTCACCTTCCTGTTCACAGTTACAGAGAAATCATTTTGAATTCCCAAATGGCAAAGGAAATGCTGCAGGTTCATGGAGGGACCTGGTGATCTGGGGCAGAGCACGCGGAGTAGATATTGCTGCGGAGCTCACGAGCCTCCCCTCTAGGGACCAGGGGCACCTGTGCAGGGGAGTCTGGGCCATGCGGGAAAGCCCAGGACATGCAGCTGCTCAATGCTGCAGACTCCGCAGTGCAGGGCTGACGAGGCCTCCCTCTGTATCTGCCCTGGACCACAAGTGGAAATATCAAGACAAAGCAAAAGCCAGTATCCCTTAAGAACCTTCCAATTGTTCCTGTCATTTGTGGTTTTGTTTTTTGGGGGGCGGGGGAGGGAGGGGTGGTTTTAAACAACTCTGAAGAGCACTCCAGAGGAAAGCAGGAAGGTTGATATGCTTGGACACCAGAAAAGAGGAAGAGTCCTCAGTGAAAGGGCCACTTGGTTAAAAAGTTCAAGCACAAAGGGTTTAGAACTTTTAGAGGTGGATCTAGCGAGATGGGTCCCACCACCCTTAGAATACATTCCTGGGAGAGGGGGTGGTTTGCTACAGTGGGCTGGGAATGGTAATGCATACTTTTGTAAATTCACGAAACCCTCTGGTCAGTGATAGAGGAATAAAGGGCAGGGAATAAACCCCAGACAAATATTCACTTATCTTAAAAATGAAAGGTTGAAAATTAACTTTATGCTACTGTATCACCTTCTAAGTATTTCTGACAGGTGCCTGGAGGATTCAGGTTAGTGACTAAATTACCTGCCGACTCAGGGCCTTTCATTAGAGGGGTGTACCAGTTTCCATTAGGAACACTAGCTGGAAAATACAATCTTTCAGCAAAGGAAATACAGTCTTGCCTTCTCTGGGTTAAAAGAGTGGTCGTGGTTGGCCGGGGCCGATAATGGTGTGGTCTTCCTCTGCAGATCTGTTTTCTGAGTCCCTAAGCTGCAGCTGTTGAGTTTCCAGACACAAACAAGTATGCGCTCTGAGAGCCTCGCCGAGCCCACACAGCTGGGAGAGCCAAGCTGGATTCCATTCTGCTTTGCACATCAGCAGCTCTGCTGCCAGCTAAACTCCAGGGCCAAAGCTGTGCCTGGTAACGATGCAGGCAGCAGGGATGGCACAGCTGGCCTGGCCTAGGCTGTTAAGGGAGACACACTTGGCTTTATTTGGGGGACAGTGAGAAATGGAAGGCGATGAAGAGCTGAGGAAACATACATCAGCCTCAACAAAACTGGTGCACAGCAGGGAAATAATCTGGCTTTGCTAGTCATCAACAACATGCTTGTGTGTGTGCCTGTTTATGCTTAGGTAAGCCCAGCCTCCCACTCACTGAAAAGAGTAGGCAGACAGGAAGGAGTGATCAACTCTGTGTCATCCATCATCACGTAGAGAGCAGATAAGGGGGACAGTGGGGTTGGAATCCCATGGACTCGCCTAGTGCCCCTACGGCCTCCTCTCTGCCCATGGTACCACATATCTGAAGGGGAGGCCAGAGGGGCCGCAGGTGGTGAAAAAAGACAAGATGCACATTTGGGCATTTCCCCTCTTTTGCTAGAATGTCATTTCTTGATGTTGTCTGTTTCTTGTCACCCATTTGTGACCAAGGACTAAGTAAGTTCCCTCTGCACCAGACCATGTGGAAGACTGAGCCAAGGTTCCTCTGAGCTACAGGAGAGACGAGGAGCTATGGAGCGAAGGAAGGGCTTTGGCAGCTCTCAGGTGACTTCAGATGCCTGGCGGGAATGACATTGTGGATAAAAGGGCTCATTAGGACAGTTGCAAGTTGCTAGGGCCAAAGGAATTGTGAGATGGGGATGAGATTTGGTGGGGGTGGGGGTGGAGACAGGTGCTGAGGTCACTGGGACTATGTTACTTAAATGCAGGCTTAGAATTCCTGAGAACCTAAGAGAATCTGGTGCCCCCAGCTAAACTAAAAGGAGGCAGGCAGCATGTAACAGGATAATTGGGTAGCTCACAGAGAGGAAGGGGATACTCTTTCTCAAGGATGACGAGCCCGGAGGCATCGCATAGCCACTGAGATATCCCAGGTGGAAGTTTCCTCTAGCACAGGCTTTCACAGTGTGGTTCCCAAGCCAGCAGCCTCCATGTCAGTCATGGGAACTTGTTAGAAATGCAGACTCTCAGGCCACCCCAACCACTAGATCAGAAACTCTGGGGATGGGGCCCCACAATCTGTGTTTTCTTACTTTTTTTTTTTTGAGACAGGGTCTTGCTCTGTCATCCAGGCTGGAGTGCAGTGGCATGAAAATGGCTTACTGCAGCCTCAACCTCCTGGGCTTGAGACCCTCCCACCTCAGCCTCCTGAGTAGCTGGGACTACAGGCCTGCATTACCATGCCCAACTGATTTTATTTATTTTTATTTTTTATTTATTGTTTTGAGATGGAGTCTCACTCTGTCGTCTAGGCTGGAGTGCAGTGGAGAGATCTTGGCTCACTGCAAACTCTGACTCCCGGGTTCAAGCGATTCTCCTGCCTCAGCCTTCTGAGTATCCAGGATTACAGGTGTGTGGGACTATGCCTGGCTAATTTTGTATTTTAATAGAGATGGGGTTTCACCATGTTAGTTAGGCTGGTCTCAAACTTCGTGATCCACTCGCCCTGGCCTCCCAAAGTGCTGGGATTATAGGCATGAGCCACCGTGCCTGGCTATTTCTAAATTTTTTGTAGAGACAGGGTCTTGCCATGTTGTTGTGGCTAGTCTTGAACTCCTGGGCTCAAGCAATCCTCCTGTCTGGGCCTCACAAAGTGCTGGGATGACAGGTGTGAGCCACTCTGCCTGGCCTCACAATCTGTTTTCACCAGTCCTCTAGATGATCCTAATGAAAGCTTGAGAACCACTGGTCTAGATCATGCCAATGAAAGTTGCTTGAATAAGCTGGATTCTGCAGGTCTGTGAGGACCCAGAGCAGGCAAGGAGCCAGCTGCCCAGCATGAATTCAAGGTGAGCTGACCTAATTTCAGCCTCCATCCCTTGGTTCTAGGTCCCTGCTCTTTCCAAAGAAACAATGAACCAGAGCAGACCACTGCATTGGCATAAGATCACACTTTAGTTCAGAGACACATTGGCATAAATACTTGAAATGGATCCACCCCTGCAGGTGGCAGCCTGAGAACAGGTGGCTCTCCACAACCCTGTGACGCTGCGGCCCTTTAGGTGATGGATTTTAGCACTGAAGACTGTCGTGATCATTCTCGAAGACAGCTTGGGTGCAGCTTTGGAGCCTGCTGTGACATTCACCATCGACTCCCCACCCCATGCCCGACTTGTACTAATTTTTTCCCCTCTGAGGTAGATTATGTATCGGGGAAACCAGATAGAATTTTTTTTTCATTTAAGTTTGCTAGTCCTTTGCAAACAGACTGACGGTGAGTGTTCTGTCTGAGTCAATAAGTGCACTTTTACCTTTTAACCTATGCCCTCTACTTGAACCAGAGCAAGGTCTAGTCCACTGGACCTCTCCTCTTCCCCTGTAGGAATTTGTGCAGTACTGGAGGACTGCGGGAATGGGAGGCCTGGGTCGGCCATGCTGCCTTGATATGTAGAGTCACCACAGTGGAGACCCTCGTCTGCACCCCAGTACCCCACATCCAGGAGCACAAGACTGGCCCTTGCCCCCTGAATCACAGGGGGCACAGCTGGCTTTCACAGGGCTTGGCATCCTCGGGTTTCAGAGCCTTGTTGCAGGTGGCAGAGGCCTGGCCGGAGGGGTCTCTGCACTCCACAGTTCGCCGCTGCCAGCCGGCCCCGCAGGTGCTGGAGCACTCAGACCAGTCCCCCAGCACCCACTGTGTGTGGAGCAGCGGCTGGATGATGTTGGTGGTTGCTCTCTCTTTGCTGCTCTGCATGCTGAAGTCTACGTCATTAGGAACAAAGAAGGTGTATTTGACTTTTGGGGGGAAGACCTCGCCAGGGACCGTCAGGAGCTGCACTGTCAGAGGCTCTGGCAAGGGCCGGAAGCTCTGCAGGCGCTCCAGGGTGGCGATGGAGCCGCTGTACTTGAGGATGGTCCCCTTCACTAAGATGTCCTGCTCTATGGCAGAGATGGCCAGGTTGCCGTTGAGCAGGTATTGCCCGTCGGCCGTCTTCAATGCCAGGTAGTTCCCATCGTTCTGCACACCTGGGTGGCTCCGCTGCTTCACGTCAATGTTAGTGGCCCCAGCTGGGATGGTGACAATGTCATTGTAGCCGTAACTATGATAGGAACAGAAAGACACCCTTAGACCAGTGGCTACCCAGCCCAGCTCATGATGATGCCTTGGAAACTGAAGTGGGCACCCCAGGTGGCAGACAAAAAAAACCAAAGCAAATAATTAAGCGAGTTGCCTCAATGTTCTCAATAAAGCAGCTGTTCAGGTAGACAGAAATGTCTTGTACATTGGGATTTTCAAGGGTTTCTGCTTCATCTGGCAAAAACCAGATATTTCAAATGTGCGGTTGAGGAGTTGAAGTTTGTGGGCCTTGAGAACAGCTTACAGAGGAGGAGAACCCAGAAGGGTTTGGAGAGCTGTGCTGATGCAGCCACCCCTGGCATCTATCAAATGAGATCTCAAATACCTCTAGCTCCTCGCACTGGTATACAGCTTTGCTTGGCCACCTCCTCACCCAGAGCTCAAATCCGCATGGACAAAACTGTTCCGTACACCCCTTCCAGAACATGAACAGGAGGGAAATATCACACCGCCTCTTTGTGTCAGTCAGCTCCTAGCATTTGATGAATATGGCCCTATGGTGGGATTAGGCTGGGGGCTGAGAGTTGGGGGTTCAAGCCTGCCTCTTTGAAGCCACCTTCTGGGAGTGCCCAGACACCATGAGCACTGTGCTTCCGGAAAGACTGGATGCTGTTTTGGGAAACTGTTTCCAGTCCGCTATTGGCTTAGGGCTTTAGGTAGGATGAAGAAGGATTAGCTGTTTGTTCTTTCCTGGGAATCTGGGTTCCGTAGGCTGGGGAGAAAGGGAGGCAACCGTCAGGTGAGCTTTTTGCTCTTCTTGCTGTATGTCCAGCTGGGGCTGGCTGCTTAGTCTTGGGCTCTGAGAGTGTCCACAGGCCCACCTGTCTACAGCCTGAGGGAAAGTGGCCAAGGGACCCAGTATCGGAATAGCGTCTGCTTCTTTCTTTCTATATCCTTTGAGCTTAAATTTAAAAAGAGTTCTATGGCAGGGCCTCATACCCATAATCCCAGCACTTTGGGAGGCTGAAGTGGGTGGATCACTGGAGGTCAGGAGTTCAAGGCCAGCCTCAGCCTGGCCAACATGATGAAACCCCATCTCTACAACAAATACAAAAATTAGCCGGGTGTGGTGGCGTATGGCTGTGATCCCAGCTACTTGGGAAGCTGAGGCAGGAGAATTGCTTGAACCTGGGAAGCAGAGGTTGTAGTGTGAGTCGAGATTGCATTACTGCACTCCAGCCTTGGCAATAGAGTGAGACTCCATCTCAAAAAAACAAAAATAAATTAAAATTAATAAAAAGAGTCCCAAGTTACCTGCTATAAGCTGATTCTGTTCTCTCAGACTGGTGAGATGAGAGATGTAGAGACAGAGATACACACACACACACACACACACACACACACACACACACAGAGAATGGGGCAGGGTTGGCGAGCTTCACTAGGCAGAATACAATACAGTGAACACTTCTCAAAAACTCTGAGACCATGAAGTGCGGGGAGTGGTTGGACAGATGTATGCTCATGCAGCCCCCTGAAGGACATGTGGATGTACTAGAGGCAGAGAGGCAGAGTGTGGTACATATAAAACACTTGACCTTGCTCTTCCTCCCCAGGAAGTACATGGAGTGGCAGAAAAAAGTCATCCAGGACTTAGGAAAACTAGGTTCTCCTCTGGCTGTCATTAACTATCAATGTGACCTTAGAGAAGTCATTTAATCTTTTTGTGCCTTAATTTCTTCCTCTGCAAAATGAAGAATAGTATTGGTCTTACCTACCTCATGGACTTATTTTACAAATCAAACGTGGAAATGAACGCACTTTAGAAAACCCTTGGAGTTTTATGAATGTGTGACATTAGGATGTGAACAAAGTGTCTGGAGTTCTCAGATTCATGAAAGCCCTGAGGCTGCCAGGGCCCGCTTTTGGTAACCCCCTTCTCTGAAGATCCATCTGCAGAAAGGACAGGGCTTTCCAGGCTTAGGGTGAGACGTCCTTCCCAAAACAGGCCTGGAAGAGCTGTTTTCTGGCAGAGGTCCAGGTTACTCAGTGTGGCTCGACTGAGTCAGAGAGGACAGCTCCCTCTCCACATGGCCTCCAGCCCTCGTAAAAGTCACGGCTGCTCTGTGTTCTGTCTTTTCTATGGGCTCCACACTGCCAAATGCACATCCCATCTCAGGAAATCCTTACGACGACTCTGAGATAGAGACACTGCTGACATTTTATAAAGAAACTGAAGCTTGGAGAGTTTAAATAACTTGCCCAACCCTCATAGCTATTAAGTAGCAGCCACAATTCCAATTTGGGCCTATCAGAGTGCAAAGCACATTACAATCTTTTACCAAGCAAGGTACGGAACTCCTGGGGAGACTCACCTGGAGGGGGTGAGGGACCCGGAGACCTTCCTGCAGGAGTTGCCTTTGCCCCCACACACCCCGCATTTGTCCAGCTTCCGAGGTGAGTCCACCACGTGGTCACAGCCGGCCTTGACACACTGGCCACGGATGCAGATGGCCAGCGTCTCCGGCCCACACAGGGTGCCGTCAATTACCTGCAACAGGGAAACGGAGGGTGAGGGAGGGTGTGTTGAGCATAGAAGCAGCCTGCGGGAAGGGTAGGGACAGGCGACCTTCCTCCCCATCTCTGGATCTGAGTCCCAGGGTGATTCTCACCTTGGCCTCGAACACTTTGAACTCACTCCTCCCCCGGGCTCGGCAGAACAACTTGCAGCGGTCCCGGGGGGACACACCGGCATATTTGGGGACCCACTGCAGGAGATTCCCGTCCATGTCAGTGTAATTGTAGGCATTATACTTCTCACACTGCTGCTCCCTGAAGCTTTTCCCTAGAAAGAGGAAGAAAAGGCATGGAGGTGACACCCCTGCGGAAGCAGGAGGACCCGCTGGAGAAGTCCCGAACGTACAGCACTCTTCTTCTTTCTCTTGGTTTTAGACTTAATCCAGGGACCCAGGCCCAGTGTCTTCTGGGCACAACATTCCTAGACACTTGTGACCCTCGCCAGAAAGGGCAAGGAAAGGAGCCCTCCAGACTCAGGCTGGGCTTTCTAGGATAAATGTCCTTTCCGTTAGGGAAAGAGATTCACTGTACTTTACAGATGAATAAACTCAGGGAGGAATAGGGAACAGTTCAGTAAGCTTGGAAGACACAGAATGGCATGTGGAGCTATGTTCTCAGGACACTGCTAATTGCGCCCTATCGACTTCCTCAGTGACCCTGGACATGAGTCCAAAGACTTCCAAATCTACATGTCTAGCTCTGATCTTGCCCCTACACCCACATTCTGTAATTCTGGGCGTCTCTAGGGAATATGTACTGTGATTACCGCCAACTCTGCATGGCCAAGATCCTGATGGTCCTTCCACGAACTGCTTTGACTTTCATTCGCTGTTCTTATTACGCTTAAGTCTGAGACTGGTATCCTGGTGTCTCCCAAACATTTGAGCATCTCTATCTGCTATTTCCAAACTGTCACGAAGACCTACACTATATTCAGGACAATCTGTGATTTAAAACGATGGCATCCCACTCTCACTACCACAAGCCCGGGCCTGCTGGCTTCATGGGGACCCATGCCTGCGTCTTCTCTGTCCTGCTGCATGCCGCTGCCAGACCAAGCCATCTGAAGTTAGACGTGGGTTGCTTTCCACCCCCAAATCCTAAAATTAAAGCTGTTCTTCCTGCCAAGGTTCCCTGCCCGAACTGTGCATCTGAATGTCTGGGGAGACTCTGCCAAGGCAGATGCCATGTTCCACGCCTGAGACTCTGAGTCAGTGCAGCTGAGGGGGTCTGGGCTGTGTCTGCGGGAGCTTCCAGGTGACTTGATGGGACAGGTGGCACAGATAATCCCTGGATACTGTGTCAGCCCTCAAGGACCTCTGCGGTCTGGCCTTGACATGCTGGTGTGCTTTGCTTGATTCCACCTAAGTGAATTGAGGGCTCTTCCCACACCTTCCCCCCATCCTGGCAGGTCTCCCCACACCTCACCCTATCTCAGTCCCCTAGACTCTGCTCAGTCCTAACTCCCCTCAAAGCTTCTGCTCACCCAACATTTCCTTTCTCTGAGCCCCTCACCAACCTAGGGTCTGTGACTCATCCGTTGAGCCTCAAACCATTGTGGATCCTTCTTGCCTTGTGAAACTGCAAAGCCTACAGATTCTCCTACGAGCCATCAACCCAATGCCAGTGTCTTTTCCCATGGTGGAATCTCTCCTAAAGCTCTGCCTGATTTTTCAAGCCTGCCAATACTTCCTGGAGCTGCACACAGGGCGTTTGGATGGGATGGTGGGGAAAAACCTTGTAATGATTTCCCTCTCACAAGTGTGCTGCTGCCCCTTTACTGCCTCCGAGTTAATGTGTGTGGTTTCCAGTAGGTACTGGAGATAGGAATAGCCAAGGGAAGGGACAGGTAGTATTGTTTCTCGGGAAGATTCTGTCAAGCAGCTGCCATGGCCCCAAAGGAAGATGGGCAACTCTTTTCAGAAGGAATGTGCACAGGAATCAGATTCAGAAGTCCTCCCTCCACCCTGGGCTGAATTTTGGCTAGAAAGACCTTGGAGGTTTGGCTCTGATACTTGCTTTGGAAAATGCTTCCATTCTGCACACAGATGAGGGCTCCGATGCCTCCAGGAGGATTATTTTCCTAGACACTAGCCTCTCTGCAAAGGCTCCTCCCCAATAAGTTTGGTTAGGAGTGATGTCCTTATCTCCACATCTTGGAAGATGAGGGCAATTTCTCTCCTTGACTTTGCCAGGTTCTCTGAACACTATGAGAGACGTCCCGGGTCCCTGAGAGCTCCCCCTGGGCTTGAAGCCTTGCAGAGGCCAGTTAGGTGGAGATCACAGGCAAAACTCTATATCCCAGGAGACCCACTTTACTCTCACTTTACACATCCTCTGGGGATGTGTTACAGCAATGATAGTTGCTTCTCTGGCAGGGGCGGCCCTGAGTGGCAATTACCGTCAGGGGGGCATTCCTCCGTGTGGCATGACTGGTACTTGGCTCTCCGACCCAGGCAGTATCTTCCTCCATTCTGAGGCTCGGGGTCCTTGCACTCACGGTGTGAAAACTGTACTCCTCCTCCGCAGGTGCGAGAACATTCTCCCCAGGGTCCCCATGGTGCCCAGCCTCCATCTACCACGGGCTGCAACATACAATGGCACACTGAATCAGGAGCAAAGGCCAGGAGGCTTCAGCGTCTGTGCCGCCGGGTGGCCATAGCCCTGGCTTCCTCATCTAGTCATTCTCATCTTGGTGCATGGAGCGCCGTAAACTGCCTCAATCATTTGTTTAATGACTGCATGGCCTGAGTGGCTTTGTGAACACATAAACTAGGCTGGAGTCATTCACTACTGACTCCCCAGTGTCTAAAACAGTGCCTTATGCTTAGTAAGGTGCTCAATAGAATATCTGTTGGATGAATGAATGAATGACACTCTTTTATGGGAATGAGGTGTCGTACGCTGCAGTGGTTCTCCATTGGGGTGAATTCTGCCCTGCAGGGGACATTTGGCACTGTCTGCAGATATTCTGGTGGCTACAGCTGGGGAGGGTGTACATTATTGCATCTAATGGGTAGAGGCCAGGAATGCTGCTAAACATCCAGCAATGCACTGTCCCCACAGTAACAATTATCAGCCCCAAGTGTCCTTAGTGCCAAGGTAGAGGAACTGTGGTCTAAAGGAAGCATCCCTGGGGTGGTATTGCCATAGTCTACCAGCCACTGGTTCCAGTGAGAGGATAATACCTGGAAAAGAAACAGAATTGCTTCCCTATTTTTTTTTTTTTTTGAGACAGAATTTTGCTCTTGTCGCCCAGGCTGGAGTGCAATGGTGAGATCTTGGCTCCCTGCAATCTCTGTGTCCTGGGCTCAAGTGATTCTCCTGCCTTTGCCTCCCGAGTAGCTGGGATTACAGGCACCTGCCACCACACCTGGCTAATTATTGTATTTTTAGTAGCGATAGGGTTTCACCATGTTGGGGAGGCTGGTCTCGAACTCCTGACCTCAGGTGATCCACCTGCCTTGACCTTCCAAAGTGCTGGGATTACAGGCATAAGCCACTGCACTCAGTCTGATTCTATAAATATTTATTCTCTGATCTGACTGTTCTTAAAAATAGAGGCCACGTATCATTCCATGATCATTTCACGTCAACCTCACCCTGCACTTAGCTCGGCTCTGCCTCTGGGGATCGGTGGCAGATCCCTCTCCTCTTCTCTCAATAACATGTGATGAGAATGAACAGGGAGAATGGGAGGTGGCTGAGGATCATTCCATGAACCCTGCGTCAGCTCAGGCTTAGGACAGGAGTATGGAGCTTACCTGGCACAGGCAGGCTCCCAAAGCTCAGTGCAAAAGACATGCGCTGAGGAGTGCTCGGGCCACCCTGGCGATTCAACGCTGGCGGGGACCAGGCTGTGAAACTCAGTGGATGCTGTTTCATAGTGATGGCTCCATGACTCACAGTAAGAGAAATGTGATCAGCCTCACAGTTTGGATGTATTAAGACCAGGGCAAAGAAATGAATCATTTAAAAACCCTCACTGGCACTGACTTGGTTTTTCTTGTGA
Source organism: Aotus nancymaae (assembly GCF_030222135.1). Classification (NCBI taxonomy): domain Eukaryota; kingdom Metazoa; phylum Chordata; class Mammalia; order Primates; family Aotidae; genus Aotus; species Aotus nancymaae. The sequence goes on from NW_026988423.1 coordinate 34,820,561, forward strand.
GTTTACTCTCTCTTGGGCCAAGTTTTTTCTGCCTGGCCAGAGGCAGCTCTGATTCTGCCTCCTCTCCTCCTCTTTGAGTACAGAATTCCCACAACTGCTCTCATTCTCCCAACCTCTAATCGTGCATTCAGCTCAAGCACGGGCAGGCTATGAATACTTTTCACTCAATTCTTGATGGAATTTATTCCACGTGTCTCTCTGTGTTCGTGATGGAATTCACAGTGGCTCCAGTCTGTGGCATGCCCACCTTCCTGTTTCCCACCTCTCACCAATCTGCATCTGCACCAGCCCTGAGTCAGCCCCAAAGCAGCTCCCAGGGGCAGTCCCCTAATGTCCGGAGTCGTGACAGTGTCAACCTATGGGCTCCTCACTGTGTGGATAAATATGCTTTGGTTTGTTTGTTAAAAGATGAGTGATTTTACCTAGAAGTCCTATGTTGCGGCCTGGCTCGAAGTTTCTTTCTTTCTTTCTTTTTTTTAAATTGGAGTCAGGGTCTCCTTTTGCTCAGCTAAAGTGCAGTGGCATGATCATGGCTCACTTTAGCCTCGAACTCCTAAGATCAAGTGATCCCCCATCTCAGCCACCAGAGTAGCTGAGACTACAAGTGTGAGTCACCATACCTGGCTTATTTTTTATTTTTTGGTATAGACAGGATCTCACTATGTTTCCCAGGCTAGTCTCAGTTCAAGTGATCCTTCTGCCTCAGCCTCCCAAAGTGCTGGGATTCCGGTGTGAGCCACTGTGCCTGGCTGTCTCTCAGTTCCTGGTTCTCAAGTGTGGTTTTCCCCTTTAGAACAGCTCTCAGTCCTCGTTTCCTTTTTTCCCTCCCTTCTCCCAGCTATCCTCAGGGGCTGTCCCTCACCTTGGGCTTCTCCACTTCCTCCTCAGGTAGACAGCTGCCTTCTGAGCAGAGATGCCCAGGCCCGCACGGTGTGCCGTCAGCCCAGGGCAGGCTGCCATTCTTCGTGTGGCACAGGGGCTCGGCCCCATCAGTGTGGCACCAGAGCTGGGCACAGACATCCTGAGCAGAGGTGTTGGGGCAGTGGCGGAAATCCGGTCCAAAGATCTGCCTGCATTGCTGGTCCAGCTGGTACAGGGCCCTGCGACCCGGGAGGCCTGTGGGGAGGGGCAGGGCCGTGGCTGGGGCATCCAGGAGACAGTCCCCTGGGAAAAGAGGAAGCAGGGGCTTAAGAACGCGCGCAGGGCAGCCACCCTCTCAGCTCTCCACGGCCTGTGATGAATGGCCGTGAAGGTCTAGGCATCGTGACTTCCTTGACCTCCAACTAAAAGCTGTCACCACTCGATGATCTAGTGAGATCTTGCCTAATTTTTGACTATTAGTTGCAAAGGCTTTTCAGCACCGACTTTCCTTTGCTGTCCAGAGCATCTAGATGCATTGCCCCTGACATTCAGCGTGTACCCAGCGAATGCCAGCTAACGCAGTATTCATCCACATCACAACCTAACCGAGCTCCTCAAAGCCACAGCATGCAAATGAAGAGCGACTAACGCTGTCTGGATAATCTTATTTTTGCACCATACATGTCCTTGTCTTCCTCAGTGAGAAGAATCTAAAATACTTCATTTCTTTACCAACAATACCAACCATTTAAAATTGTTTTTTCTTTACTTCCCTCTTCTGAGAAGCAATTTTTTTAAGAGATGGGCCTCTTTCTGTCACCCAGGCTAGAGTCAGTGGCGTGATCACAGCTCACTGGCAGCCTTGACCTCCTGGGCTCAAGCGATCCTCCTGCCTCAGCCTCCCGAGTATCTGGGACCACAGGTGTGGGCCCCCACCTGATTCCAGTCCTTTAAACCAGCTCCCCGCCTTCCTGCTCTCACAGGCCGCAGTCACTGCCTCTGCCATGCCTGAGCTGTTGTAGGTTCGTCTCTCCTCTGTGCTGTCTGCGTCTGTTCCTTCAAGCGCTGCTCAAACCCTCCTCCTTCAGACGACCTTCTCGGACGACTTCCCCCTGCTTCGTGACTAATCTAAATTAGCCCAGAACTTGACTGCTGGAAGATGGGGCCAGGAAGAGCAGACCTCGGGGGTGGTGTGAATGCCCCAGCATGGGAGGCTGGCCGGAGACTCAGCTCTAAGGGTCCTGTGAGGAGGCACAGCTGGAGGGGGTCCCTGCGCCAGCAGCAGTGGAAGGAGGCCCATGGGACAAGCAGGGCGGGGCTGCCGGTGCCTACCGTGCCCACCGTCCAGGAGCTCCGTCAGGTACATGGCGCTGCAGGGGGACCAGGGCAGCGACTGGTTCAGGTGGACGAACAGCGGCGCCATCATGTGGTGCTTGCCTAAGGGCCCGAAGAGCCGCGTGCAGGGCTTGGAGTCGTCGTGGGGCATGCTGAGGACGTGCCCTGGGGAGAGAGGCCTGGTCCACTCTGCCCTGCCCTGCCCAAGCACGCTCCACCCAGCCCAGCTAGGGACAGGGATGGAGCTCCGGAGGGGAGCAGCCACCCCCTTACTCTCAGAAGATTTCTGTGTCAGGCTTTTCCCTGGGCTTTGCTCTTCCAGGATGCGTTCTCAGATGACTGAGAAACACGGATACTCCTTTGTTTTCTGCCTCAGTCCGTTGTAAATTTGGATCTAGCTCTATCATTTGCTTTCTGACAAGGCAGTCTCTGGACCATTTTTCTTCTCCCGGATCCTCACGGCTTAGCAGGTGCACAGCTCCACGCCTCCACCCCAGCACATGTCTGGTGTCCTGGCATTTGCCGGGTGACCGGTGATAATCGTGTGGGATGCTGCTTTTGTATTTTGGCCATGTGCTGGGATGGGAGTGGAGTTGTGTGCAGCACTGTCCAGCACAGTATCTGTTTGTATACAGTCACCCTGTCAAAATGATGAGGCATTATCCCTAAGTGAGGGCAGAATATTCCTTCAGATCTACGCAACCTTGGATCTGGAAGAGTAGTTGCCTCTGATATGGTAAAGTGAGCTTTGGCACGGCAAATCTTACCTAGTTCATGGGCCAAGGTGTGGGCCGCCTGGAGCCCCTCATCCTCGATCACAGAGCAGCTTTTGTTGGGGTCACAAATGGTCCCGATGTCTGCCACGCCCAGAGTGTCACACAGCCCCTCCTGACCACAGAAGTTCTGCTTGGCGGGGGAGAGAGCAAGAGAGTGCATCAGTGTGTGTGTGTGGTGTGCTGCAGGCCTGTGGGCCCGGAGGTGGGTGCCTGCGTGCACGTGGGCGTGCACCACTGAGCATCTCATAACATGCTTGTTGGCCTGTGCATCACCTGCATTTACTGAGATTTTAAATTAAATTAAATTAAATTTTCTTCCTTCTTTTTTTTTTTTTTGAGATGGAATCTTGCTCTTTGCCCAGGCTGCAGTGCAATGGCAGGTGCAGCCTCGGCTCGCTGCAGCCTCTGCTTCCAGGGTTGAAGCGATTCTCCTGCCTCAGCCTCCCGAGTAGGTGGGACTACAAGCATGCACTACCATGCCAGGCTAATTTTTGGATTTTTAGTAGAGACAGGGTTTCACCGTGTTATCCAGGCTGGTCTCAAACTCCTCACCTCAGGCAATGTGCCTGCCTCAGCCTCCCAAATGCTGGGATTTCAGGTGTGAGCCACGGTGCCCAGCAGAAATTAAATGTTAGAGACGAGGTCTGGCTATATTGCTTAGGCTGGAATGCAATGGCTAGTCCCAGATGTAATTGTAGCTCACTTAGCCTCAAAATCCTGGGCACAGACGATTCTCTCACCTTAGCCTCCTGAGCAGCTGGGACTACAGGCACCTGCCATGTGCCTGGCTGACCTTTTTTCAGGAGGAGGAAGCATCAGAAGGTTCAGCGTGTTTGGATATCTCACCTAATGGCCTTGCTTTATTGGATCTTTTTGAGTTTATGGTCAAGCCAATTCACCTGCCCCCACTCTTTCTAAATTGGAGAGTAACCTGTGAAATTTCCTTTTGTTAAAAAATAAGAACAGCTTGTAATCTCAGCATGTTGAGAGGCCAAGGCAGGTTGGATTGCTTGATCGCTCGAGTAAAGGAGTTGGAGACCAGCCTGGGCAATATAGTGAGACCCCATCTCTACAGGAAGTAAAAAAATAAAATAAAATTAGCTGGGCGAGGTGGCTCGTGCTTGTGGTCCCAGCTACTCAGGAGGCTGAGGTGGGAGGATCATTTGGACCTATCAGGCAGAGGCTGCAGTGAGCTGTGAATGTGCCACTGCACTCCAGCCTGGGTGACAGAGTGAGACCTTGTCTCAAACAAAACAAAACAAAATTAAAAACAAAAAAGAATATAAAATACAAAGGCTATCAAGATGGATTTCTGAGTGACAAGATCAGGAAATCTTGCTCTGTCTTCCCATCAGTCACTCATGTAAGGGAAGCTGTTCTATATTCCAGGCTGGCTGCATCCTAGGGCTGGCTGGGACTTGAAAGGTTTTTGTGGGGGGACAGGACAGCACGGTCGTTCAGAATATGACCCTGCAGCAGCACTGCCTCAGCTGGACTACAGGCGCTGCTGCTATGTGGCAAGAGAGCTGTGCGGCCTCTCTGTGCCTCAGTTTCCTCTGTTACAAAATGGGGATCACATGGGCAACTGCCCGGTGGGGCCATTATAAGACTGAAGGAACAGACAGGGCCTGGCACACATGACCACTCTCTTGCCTCCAGGAAGCTGTCTGTTGAAATCGTGCTGTGTAGGTGGGCATCCCTCCAGCTGTGGGCAAATCTTGAGGGGATGCCCCGGCTACTTGCCCCTACATTTAACAACCACTGCAGATAGAGTTGCTCTCTTAATTCCAAGCCCAGATCTCTCACTGGGCAGCTCAAGCCCATTTCTTCTTGTTATGTGTGACCTCAGGAGACAGCTGGTCACAAACTTTTGGAAAAGAGCCCTTACAAGATTCTTCTCCTTCCCTTGCAAATACCTCACACTTGTCCTCATGACCTCCTCCTCATCATTCTGGGCATGAGGCTCTGGTGTCCAGCTGGGGCCAGCAGGGAGACATTTCCCATGTTTGGGCAGGCCTCATGGTCCTCCCTTTGATCTGCCCATCCCGTCTCCCTTCCTCCCCGGGGCTTCCGGAGCCAGGCACGGACCTGTCTGGTGAGCAGGATGGCCGTGTCGTAGTGCTCCGGGTGGCGGTCACTGGGCTGGTTGAAACGCCGCTGCCAGTTGCAGAAGTTACGCAGCGTAAGCCCCCCATTGTCGGACACCTCTGGGCCCCATTTTTCATCTTCTACTATCAGCACTTTGACCACAATCAGGCTGATGGAATTCTTGATGCTGGGGTGCTTATAGATTCGGGCTGCCACAGACATTAGTGTCAGGATGTGGTCCTGTCAGGAAGGAGGAGACAAGGGGCAGAGTGAAGGGTTAAGTCTCAGGTCCCTCGGCTTGGCCTGTCCGCTGCCATCACCTCTTGTTATGGGGCTGAGCATCGGATTCTTGCCAAAGCCCCACGATACCCCCGGGGCCTCCACGGCACTCCCTTCATTTTACATGTAAGAAAACAGGCTCAAGAACCTGCCCAAGGTCACAAAGTTGATTCATGAACGGCAGCTTTTGAACCCAGACCTGCCTTGCTCCGAACCTGTGAGTCTAATATCCAGACCAGCTTCATGGGACGACCTAAATCCAAATTCGTTAAAATCCAAAACCTGAAACTCATCGTGTGGCACGGGCCGCGTTTCAAGTGCGTCAATAGTCATATATGGCCTGTGGCTACTGTACTGGAATGTGCAGATAGAAAGTTCTACTGGACGGCACGGCTTATATGCCTTAATCCTGACACCGTCTCCCTGCCAACTACTCCCACCCGTCCCCGGCCTCAGCCCAGAAGCAATGTTCTAAGTGCTCCAGGTTAGTAGAATTCTCTTTTAGAATCCAGCTGAGCATTTTCTGGTGTCTCTTGGCGTAACTCTATTCTTCAGGGTGGGAATCGTTAATACTGAAAACTTTGCTCTAATAATCACTCCTAACAACAGCTACTCTGCCACATCACCTCACTGAATTCTCACAATAACTCTATGAAGAAGGTACTGTAATTCCATTTCAGGAATGAGGAAGTAGAAGGTCACACAAACTAACTTGTCGAAGGTCACACAGCTCTTCACACCAGGAGGCCAGCCCAGGGGTGCCCGACTCTGAGGTGTGCAGGGTGATCATTAGGTTTCCCAGGGCTTGGCTTCCCGGTGTCTGCCTGGACAGCCCAGATGGGTTTCTTTCCTTCCGGCCTGGGGCTTGTGAGGGTCCCGTGGGTCTTAGAGGACCCATGTGCTTTGGATCACAGCTGCTCTCCCTTTCACCCAGGCTGGCCAACAGAGCGTACATCATTCCCTGGCCTCTGTCTCATTCCTGGGCTGCCAACTGCTCCCCCGCTGGATTCCAAGGCTTGGAGAGGAGGCCAGATGGGAACTCGTTCTCCTGCCTTGGCGACCCTCAAAGTGGCCCTCTTTGAGCATTTTGTGGAAGGGGAGACACAGGGGCAGAGGTGGGTGCTTCTTGAGCTGGAGCATGGTCAGCTGGGCAGGACCTGCTTGTCCTGCCTCTCTGATCCCTCGATCATTACCTCTTGGGAGCCCCTCTTCCTCTTCTCCTGTGGTCTGGAAGGTGGGAGTGGAAGAAGGAGAAAGGAAAGGGTAGCAGGGACATTCCATGGGGTGAGGCCATGTGTGGGTGTTCCAGATGAATCCCATTATTTGTAAATGGAATCTGTCTGTTCACCTCGCAGGCAATCAGCCATGTATTTTGTTAGCCCTACAAGCAGGGGTTGGCAGGTTACTTGGTGTATGAAGCACTCCAGCAATATTTAGGCTGATGTAAACATCTTATCAGGAAGGCTAATACTTGGCATTTGCTCCTGGAGTTGGATTCTGGAGGGAAAAAAAGCAAATCACATCATTATGCAACTGGGGGTGAGTGCTGAGGAATGGTGGCTTGCCGAGATGAACTCCTGACCAGGTCTTCACTGCTTCCAGGAGGCTGACAGTATCCTGATCTCTCTAAGAAGGACCAGGGTCTGACGGGCCAGGGACCAACCCCAGAAATTTCTTCTGAGGCAATCTGCGACCATCATCACAAGATTTCTTCCTGTCAAGTTCCAGTTTCACAATCTCAAATTGGGGAAGATGAGGTTGTACAAGGAAGGTGTGAAGCTAAGGAACACCAGCTGCTAAGCTTCGGGCCGAGGCAGCTCAGTGCAAGGAGCTAAAGACGGGAGGTTGGGGCAAGCCTGTGTGCCCATGCTGAGCAGATCAGAGGGAGGCTGAGTGAGAGATGAGACAGTGCTCACGTCCTCAGTGAAGACCGGAGGGAGGCAAGGGTTAACCCCTGATCTTCACACAGGGTAAACTGCTGCGTGAAGATCATGGCGAGAGGTAAGGAGCTTCCAGGCCCTCAGGTTCCCAGGGAGCCTCCTCCCTGCAGCTCAGGATGCTTATATCATTGTCTTCTCCAGACAGTGCATAGCTGTCAGGTAGGGCTGGCTTCAGAGCCATTTAGCTTCAAGGGGTAGGCTGGACTTGAAGATATCCGAAGGCTGCTGTCTCAGAAGATATTTTTCATTTTCAAGAAGGCTAGGAGGATTCCGTGGTCCAGTGTCCCTTCAAAATCCGAGATCCTGATCGCACCGATCTCTCCTTATCTCTTGTTCTACTGGGTTTTTGGTTTGCCCCTACCAATCAGCTCTTCTGAGAAATGATGGCAGGGATGCCTTAGGGAGAAGTTCCCTAGGGAGAAGGACCACTGAGGCGGGGGGGGGGGGGGGCGCGGCGACCTCAGGGTGTGAGCCTTTGATTCTCCCCCAATGCCCTGGACTCAAAGGACAGCCCTGACTTAGAGTCACCATGGGGATCAGGCCTGCGGCTGGTCAAGGAGAAGGTCAGACGGCTTGCTCCACGGCCTGGTGCCAATTTACGCCTCCCTGCTCACCACATCAGTGCAGGCTTTGTGTGAAGAATGTGAACGAGGTCCTTGACCCCCCGAGGAGGAGAGGCCTCAGCACAGCAGGCAACCCCCAAAACCACAGCAGGTTGGTGGGAGCCCACGGTCAGCCCGCCTGGGGTGGTCAAACAACCTGCTCTTGAGTGACTTGAGGATCCCATACTCTTAACTTTGGTTAGGGAGAGGTGGCATTTTTTAGGGAGTCTGCTCCTGCATGAGTGACCCCAGGACCTGGAATAGAGATGAACGTCAGGCCAGTCAGGGTAGTTTATGTCTGTAAGCCCCACACTTTGGTAAGGCAAGGTGGGAGAAGTGCTTGACCAGCCTGGGAAACATAGGGAGATCCTGTGCCTATTAAAAATAATAATAATGATAAAAAAAGAATAACAACACCCTGGCCAGTGGGTGGTCCAGAGCCCCTTTTGGTTCTTTGAGATACAAACAAAGAGATTCCTCCCTCAGATCTCCTGTGGCAGCCGATGCCAGCTGTGGTGGGTGATGGGGACGGGCAGGCCTCCTCCTATCTGTCATCATTACTGTTCCCGTTTGCACGTCACCTGCAGCTCCACTGCCTTCCCTTGCGGCAACCCCTGGGGGAGGCCAGCAGAGGACAAGTGGCCCCGGGAAGCTCTCGCTCCAGCATCCGCTGCATTCCTTTTCCTACCTTGCCTCTCTAGGGCCTGAGACTGAGCGGGGGTGTGGAGATGGAGAAGCAAATGGAGAGGGAAGAGGTGAGAGGAGAAAAGAGAACGACGTGCACTATATCTTCCACCTCTTCTTGTTCTCGGAATAGCAAAGGGCAAGGTCGCCTCTTCGAAGCACACACGTACACCTAACTACAAGTCAGCCTTCACCACCGAGCAGGGGCAAGCTGAAAGAGAAGGCTCTACTGTCGTGTGGAACAGCAGAGCTGAAACAGCAGTGGTGGGCACTCTGAAGGCATGGGCCAGCCCATCCTCCCCACTCTAACAAACGGTTTCCGTCACTGAAGGCAACTCTAGTAATAGCCACGCCTCGTTGAGTACCTCCTCTGAACCAGGCACCAGGTCAGGTGCATTCCATATTTTGTGATATCCTCAAGACAAGGCTAGGATGATGGTATAACTGCTCCTACCTGAAAGAGTGGAGGTACAGAGAAATAGGTGACTTGCTCGAACAACTACGTTATTTCTGTTTCATTCCAAAGTCTATGTTCTTAGTCTCTGCACTGACTGCCACCCATCTCTGCTGCTGTAAGGAAAACTACAGCCTCGCCAAAGCAAACCCAAGGCTTGCAAGCAGCAGGTCTGCCTGTCATTGCCTGTGCACACCCCACCCCTGGGAGGATGGGGAAGGAGCGATCTTTGGACGCTGAGACATTTTCTTTGGGAAATATTCCATATCTTTGATCATTCTGACTGTAGAAGATATAAGGGATGGAAAAGATGCATTCTTTTGCCATTGGGAAGGACGTCGTTCTTGCACATATGATGCTTGTCTTTCTCCCTGGTAGCTACAAACCTGGGGGAATGTGAATCTGTTTCTCTTGTCATCCAAACCAGGACACCCTTGAGAGGAAAGGACGGTGGTATTAATAATTACACCAGAACAGGCAGAAACTGGGATGGTGCTGGACAACCTAGGCCGTGTGCTCACTTCAGCATCTAATATCTTGTGGAAGACATTTTCCCCAGACCACGCAGGTAAGGGGTGCGGAGATGGCTGTGAAAGCCGTCCCTGAAGTCAGTCCCCAGAATCTGACCTCCTGCGAGTGCCACTTTTTGGACCCTCTCTGCTAAGAAGAGAACTCAGAGACTCTGCTCACTGCAGAAGCACTGGCGGGGCAGGCATCCCAGGCTGGCGAGAACGGGCACTGCCCACGCTGCCCCTCACTCCATCCCGCCCCAGGTTCACACAGGGGACAGTGAGCAGCAGCCGGATGGAGACAGAGCTAATGTTGTCTTCCCAGGTGGTCCCTCCTTTCAGAAAGCCCCCTCTGTCTGAGCTTCTTAACTCTGAAACCAGATAAGAAGGTAGGAGGCAGGGGCCCCTTTTGTCATGGGATTAAGTGAACTCAATTGACAGAGTTCTGGAAAACTTCACTGTCGCTTAGCAGGGACACCAGCTCGGCAATGGTGCATTCCTTCTCTCAGCCTCCAAGGTGGTTTCTTCGCCGGATAGGCCTCACAGTGGTCCTGGATGGCTTTGAACTGCTGGATTTAAGGACCCACTCCCACAACATAGGCAAGTGTCAGAGGGTCGACAGAGACCCTCGTCCTGAGAAAGAGGCCGCTTGGTGGGATAACAGTGTGTGGGATTCAGCTTTGGGAGACTTGGGCTGCAGACCCAGCCCTGCCACTTACTAGCTGTCTGATCCTGGGGAAGCCACATGTCCTCTGTGAGCTGTGCATTCTCCCTCTGCCCCCCTCACAAGTATTTCGATGGAAGGCATGCATGTACAACCACGCTGTGAATTGAACATGCTCAGAGTGGCTGAATCTTCCAAAAGACCGGCTCATCATGAAGCCGGCACACAGACTCTTGGAGCGGGTTATCACCTAGCCCAGGTGTTTTGCTTCACAGATGAGGAACTCTAAGCCCTAGAGGGATAAAGCCTCTTCTCATCCTAGCACACCCCTGATTACCAAGGCACCCCAAAGTGCCTTCCCTCTGTGTGAATGAGGTCTCTACATAAAGGGCTGGCTTCCATTTGGAGGAGGTGGCTGTGGGCAGGCAAGGTCCTGAGGCACAGGGACTTGATTTTCATTCCTCTCTCAGCTGGGCTCATGGTCCTGTTTCCGAAGCTCAGGGGACCGAGCTGAGCCAGTCACACCTGTCCTGTAGCATCTCCAAGGCTGGTTAGCTCATCAGTGGAGGGGCCCTAGGGTGTCTTGGACACAGCTGTACCTCAGCCCCTCCCCCACCTGGCACGGTGGCAGCAGGAGTGCAGGTGGGCTGGGACAGAAGACCCAAGGTAGAGGTGGCGGGGTTGGTTTCCCTGAGGGAAGACTTTCCTTCCAGGTGAGACCCAGAAGTCAACCCCTTAGGGAGAGGAACTCGGCCTTCAGAGGTGCCCGATGCCTGTTTTGCTATGCTTTCCTCATCCAGGTGGGCTTGCTGGGTGTGCAGGTGCCTACGTGCAGCTGGGAAAGGCCCAGAAATGCATGTTTATGGGGGACGGGGAGTGGGGCAAGCAGAAGCCAGATCATCTGGCCAGGAGTCTCATGAGGATGGCAGTGCCCGGGTGACTCCGCCACAGAGAAAGCCCACTTGCCTGGAACAGCAAACCCAGGCCATAAGCTGAAGGGAACAAAACCAGGTGCAAACCCCAGCAGAGCCTCCTGTGTCCCCAGCCCGGGCATCCTGGGGCTGGGCCTCAGAGCATGTCTGCCTCTAGATGGCTAGGATGTCTGGAGATGTGAGTATGTCCCTGAGGCAAATACTCAGTTATCTCCTGCGTCCAGTTGATCAGCTGAGAGAGTGAGACATTCTGGCTCTGAAGGCTGAAAAATGGACTTTCTCTGCTGGCACAAAGGGCTCTTGTTGGCCTTCCTATGTTTTGGTTCTCAGGCAGATGTCAGAATCTGTTCTGTGTATGGGGGTAGAGGGGCACAGGACCACACTCTGGGTTTGCAATGGGTGCATCTCAGCTTCCTTCTGGTGGAGCCCCCTAGAAGCCAGGTGTGAGGGTCCTAAAGGGACGGGAGAAGCCTACTTCTCACCCCTCTTCTGCCACCCTCTCTAGTACTTGATTAAATAAAGGAGTCAGAGGAGAAGGCTTGTGCCCTGCTGCTCCCCGCTCTCAGGGCAGGCAGGGAAACAGATATTAAATCAGCATGAGCCAAAGCTCATGTTGCAGACTGCTTTGGCGGCCCGCTGCTCTGCCGTGCTTTGGGGGAAGCAAATACCAGGAGGGCTTGCAGAGGTGCCTGCCTGGGGTGTAACCGGCACCCGCAGTAGCCAGAGGAGCAGCCACGTGGACTCTCACCCACAGTGCTTCCCATCCTATGCATCTATTTCTCCCTGGGTTTTTTCTACCCTGCCTTTCCCAGTGATAGAGGGTGGGAAAGCTGGGATGAGAAACAGGCCAGTCCCTTCCCTGTCTGGACTATTCTGCACAGGCGATGCCTATGCCCTTGGGGCCCCCAGCAGTCAGGCACAGGCTGAGCCTAGCATGGGGTCCCAGCCAAGGATGCCATCACTACCAAAGTGTCAGCTTAGCTGCTGCATTGCCAGGATCCCTGTTTCAGAGAACTGTGACCTCTGGGCAGGTCAGTTCTTCCTTCCCTGGCACATCTCTGGTTCTGTGCTTCCTAGGGGCAAAGAGCAGCCCTCTCCTGGAACCCTTACCCTCCTTTTCTCCTGGAAAAGCCTTCACTTGGTATTTTGGGGAGACATTGGGGTTTAGGGCAACACAGACACCTCCTGCTGAGTCAGCACCATCTTTGCATTTAGTTAGAAATGGTCTGGTTAGTTAGTCATCCCCTGGACTCTGTTTTTCTGCTCCTGCTCAGTTAAGAGCTGTGTCTGGGCTAAGGGCAGCTGGGTGGACCAAGTATGGGTCTGACTTTACCAGAGACATCCACCGAAAGAGCTCATCCCAGCCATCACTCCCCTGCCGTTTCCACCAAAGCTTCAGTTCCTGGGCTGAGCCCCCAGGCAGAAGTTCCGTGCCCCTCCCTCTTGTGCTGGCTACTGGCACTGCCAAGTTCTGCCGGGGCTGAGTGCCAGGCTGGCAAGGTAGTCCATGCCCCTTGATCACAACCAGCTGGCTGCACAGAAGTTGGGCAGCTCCTCTCCAGGTTCAGCTCCTTTCAAACAGTGTCTTTTGCTTATGACGACCTCCATACACAAGGGAATCAGACAGCCACCTCTTTCCATCCCATCTGCCTTTCCCTGGGAGCCTCTCAGATCTAGAGACAGTAGAGGGCTGAGGAAACGGGGTTGGGAGTGGGCGCTATTCCTAAACAGTCAATTTTTATCTCTGCTGGGAAAGACAGGTGCCGGGGGATGTGTTGACACCCACTTTCGGGTCAGTGTGCCACGTGCTGCGGGAGATTCGGATGAGAGGGATGGGCGTCGGCAGCCCCACTCTAAACTGGAAGGGACCTGGGGGTGGGGGCGCAGGGAGCCAGGGTGGCAAAAGTTCAGAAAAGAGTTACTGTTCTTTTTCAGAAAGGAGAGAATCTCGTTTGGGGTCGGGCTGGAGAAGATGAGGAACGGGAAGGGATTTTTTTCTCAGAGGGATTGGAAGGAGAGATTTTAGAGACGCTGGAGGCGTCTGGGGGCCCTCCGGCACTGCGGCTGGAGGAGGCTCTCAGTCCTACCTGCAAGTCGGCCCCGTAAAAGGCAGCCATGGACGCATCTGCCACCAGCAGCGTCTCCACGAAGCGCGCCTCAGACACAAACCGCTTGGTCCTACTCGTGGCCCCCAGGGGCGGTGGCAGCTCGCTAGCGCCTTCTGCCTCCTCTTCTCGGCTCTCCTCCTCTCCGTCCTCCTCGTCGTCCCCTCTCTCCTGCCTCTGACCCTCTCCCGTGTCCACCTCCCACTCGGGTCCTCGCTGGAGGGGGCGGGCTCCGGCGGGACCCCAGCGCTGCAGGCGGTGCGGCTGACCCAGGGAGCCCCCCGCGCCCTGCGGCTGGATGGTGAACTCCTCGCCGTCCAGCAGGAAGGAGCCGCTCAGCCCGCGGCACAGACTGACCGCCGCCAGCGACTCGGGCTCCCCGTTCACGGTGCCCGAGAAGAAGCAGCCGCGCAGCCCCCGTTCGCCCCCGGCCGCCCGGCCCGAGCCCCCGAGGCGCTCGATCTTGAACTCGGGCGCCAGGAAGCTGTCGTCGGGCGCTAGGCGCAGCACGAAGCCCTTGCCGAAGGCGGACAGGTGGAGCGCGAGCTCGCCCGCGCTGCCGGGCAACCGCGTGGGCACCACCAGCTCCGAGGCCTGCCCCCCAACTGCGGGCCGGGCCGGGGCGCCGCGGGCCAGCGGCGGCAGCAGCAGCAGCAGCAGCAGCAGAAGCGGCGGCCACCGGGGGGCGGCGGGGGCGGAGAGCATGGGGGCTGCGGCGGCGGCGCGCGGGAGAGGGAAGAGGCCCGCCCGGTGCAGGCAGGTGCTGGCGGCCCGAGAGCGGTCCTGCCGCTCTCTCCAGGAAAAGCGGAATCAATCAGATGCGAGGCCGACTTGGCCCGCGGGGCCCGGCGGTGGGAGCGCTCCCCCGGCGGCCCCTCTGGCTGGCGCAGCCAGCTCCTCCCGCGCCGCCGCCCCCAAGCCGAGCCGAGCGCGAGCAGCTGGCCCCGGCCCGCGTGCGCCCGTCCTCCGCCCCTGCCCGCGTCGGCCCCGCGCAGCCGCCTCCTGCCTCCTCCCCGCCCCGGGAAGCACCGAGTGGGCTGCCGAGCCCTTCTTATTTATACTTCCTTCCCGGCTTGACATAAGAGGTTTATTTTTGATCTCTCACTATTCCCGTTTCCCCTCCCCTGGGATCAGAGAGAGAAACCGAAAAGAGGGAGAGAGAGTGGAGAAAAAAAATTGGGATGAAATGCAAAACCAATCAGGCAGCGAGACCCGTCCGCCCCCCGCCCCTCCAAATGTCAACTCCAACTTCTTTCCCTTCCCTTTACGCGCGGACCCACGTTAACCCCTACCATGCTGGACTGACCCTTTAGAAAGAGTCCTTGGGAGACCCCGGCTGCTTCCTCGTGTGCGGCCAAGGGTCCAGGATGCATCCTCCGAAGAGGCTTGTGCACTGGTCTCAGCGACCCTGTTCGGATCCCTGCAGATCCCTCCGGAGATCCGACTGTGTGGGGCGAAGGTTTCGGAGCTTTTCACTATAAAGCACAACAGGGAGGGGGAACGGTCATGCCAAAATCATGCCTTCCTCTCCTCTCTACTGCACAGGCTTCCTAACTCTCACTCCAAATGGAAGATTGGGAAAAGAAAAACGAAACAAAAAACAACCCACCTGGTTAACCCCAGCAGGGCCTCTCACTGCCACGTTGGAGGGCGACCGGGGCAGAGGCCAGCACAGCGGTAAGATACCAGCAGTGAGGTTGGGAAGTTAGCATTTCCCTAGGAGGAAAACAGATCTCTAGTTCCTGAAAACGGTCTTCTCTTCTGGATACTGCTCGTTGCCAGGGACTTCACGTAAAGTGGCGGGCCCTTTCACTGCATTGGCCACAGCCCCAGGTACAAATGTGTATGAGGTGGATTCATTCTGTCCCATGTCGCCACCGTCCCCTGGGGAAGGGGGTAGTACTCAAGAAGGGAGGATGGCATGGTCTCTAAGCAACAAAACTCCATCCCACCCCAGTTGCAACAACACAGGTCTGGATTGGGTGCAGGGCCCTGTTCTCTACCTATAGACTCTAGGCTCACCACTCACTGTGCCTTTCTCTGAGTTGTCAATGTGGGTGATGCTTTAGGAATCGCTGGGATCAGGGCCTTTAAGTCCTTTGCCAATTCACCTGTCCCAGGTACCCAGCTCTGGGCTTATGCTGGGATGTTGACAGTCGAGGTCATTGCTGATTCTTTTCAGCCCATCTGACCTCTTTTTGCAACCCTGGTGGTTCAGCATGCATCTGAGACTCTCAGGGCTTGTTACCACCAAAGAGGAGGCTCTTGCCCAGGGAAAAGTGCTACCAAATTCCCTCTAAGTGTCCCCCCTCTTTTTGCTTTCTCAGAAACACAGAGGGACAGCTGTGAATTAGATGAAAGAATGGACTTCCCAATCTAGCACCGTGCAGAACCTCCTTTCCTACATAACTTATAGGATAAGAATAACCTGAATCTAGAATGCTTTGGGAAAACACTTCTAGAGGCAAGAGAATGGAAAGAATGGTCTCTTCAATGCTTTTCTCGAAATGAGCAAAACACTTCTTCCTAGCACAGTGCTGTGTGCTTGGGGCAGTCTGACCTGGGCAAGCAATGAATACAATTCTGAGTTGCCTCAGGGCTGCTATAACAGTTCAATGATTGGCTATTACCTCCTTGAAGCCCCTTATTTGCTGTTTCCCAGAGTACAACTCTTAATTTTCTTTTGTTGAGGCAGAGTCTCACTTTGTCACCCAGGCTGGAGTGCAATGGCATGATCTCAGCTCGCTGCAACTTTAGCCTCCCAGGTTCAGGCGACTCTCCTGCCTCAGCCTCCCAAGTAACCAAGACTGCAGGCGTGCACCACCCCACCTGTACTTTTAGAAGAGACAGAGTTTTGCCATCTTGGCCAGGCTGGTTTCTAACTCCTGACCTCAGGTGATCTGCCCACCTCAGCTTTTCAAAGTGCTGGGATTACAGGTGTGAGCTACCATGCCCGGCTAGCTTCTGATTTTCAGTAGCGGTTAGGTCCTATGGGTTTTCCTTCTTTCTCAAGTGTGGGCATGTGGGAGGAGTGGGAGTGAGAAGCATGCCCAGTTCCCCTTTCTCCCGCTCAGATGCTAAGGGCCAGAAATGGGAGATTTAACTGGACCAAGGAAAGTCTTGAGTGTCCATGGAGCCATCAGTTGTGAAGGCTCTGGAAATTGCTGCTTCATTTTTATTTTATTATTTTTTGAGATGGAGTTTTACTCTTGTTGTCCAAGCTGGAGTGCAATGGTGAGATCTCAGTGCACTGCAACCTCCACTTCCCGGGTTCAAGTGATTCTCCAACCTCAGCCTCCCAGGTAGTGGGGATTATAGACTCCCGCCACCATGCCCTGTTAATGTTAGTATTTTTATTAGAGATGGGGTTTCACCATGTTGGTCAGGCTGGTCTCGAACTCCTGACCTCAGGTGATCCACCCACTTCAGCCTCCCAAAGTGCTGGGATTACAGGTGTGAGCCACGGCGCCCGGCCACTGCTGCTTCATTTTTTTAATAGGATGAAGTGCCCCCATGGGTAGCATTTTGGAAGTTCTCTTTGGAGAGAGAAGTCAGATAGTGAGCTTTGGATATTATCCTTCCTCATTTTAACAACAGCGACATCACCACCACCACCATCACCCACAGCTGCCGCCGCCTGCCGCCACCACCACCTGCTAACTGGTTCATTGATTGGCTTGAGGGCCGCTTTTCCCTCCTGGATTCCCCGTTTCCCAGATGTGCAGTGCTGGTAACTTCCAAGGTAGCCCCTGCCATCTGCAATACAACCACAAGGTGTCAGGCTTACCTTGGCTATGTTAAACCCAGGGCCTGGGTGTAGGGAGAGGGAAAGGGTGGGTGGTTTGCAGTGGAGGCCCTTAGAGGAATGGCAGATGAAAACAGTACAGCAAAACAAACATCAACAAACAAACCCGTGAAAATCCCACAAGGGCATTCTGCCAATTCCGGATTTCTTACATTACTACTTTATTTCCCGAAATATATAATTACAACAGGGTTGCCCAACTGCGGCCCGTGGGCTGAGTCCTGCACGCTGCTTGTTTTTTTGCGCTCTACAAGCTAAGAATAGTTTTTGTATTTTTAAGTGGTAAATTAAAAAAATTAGAAAGAATATTAAAATTTCATGACACTTGAAAATGGTATGAAATTCAAATTTGTGTCCCTAAATAAAGTTTACTGGAATGCAGCCACAGCCTTTCACGTGCGCATTCTTTGCTCTTGAGCTACGAGGTAAGGGTTGAGTACGCCTAAAGTATTTACTATCTGGCTCTTTGCAGACAAAGTTTGTTGACTCCTGAATGTAAAAAAGCATTAATTTGGATTCCTCAAATTTGGAATCTGGGATTACTTAGGCTCACTATTCGCCATTCTTACAGAAGAAGAAGTTCAAAATAATTTCTTGCTCTGAATGTGAAAAGGAAATTATATAAAAAATGAAAATCTCTTTGTTTTGTCTTTAATTCTTTAATAGTTACTTATTATTTGATTCATCCTTAAATAATTAAAAGATTTTTATGTTTCCTGTGCCTTGTACTGTAGGCCTACTGTGATTTTTAAGTTTTTAATCAACTTACATTATTAGTGACTGGTTATTTCCTAGCTTATAACTAGAGTTTGATGTGATATAGATGATACATTTTTAGTGTATGTAAGTTCTGGTAGTCTTTAGAATTTCAGAGTCCTTAAAATGGGAAGAAACATTGGTGATCATGTAATTCACTGCCACTCACATTTTGCAGAGAAGCAGCAGAAATGTAGAGGTTTCAGTGACTTACTCAAAATGACATAAATAGTGATGGTTTTTTTGTTTTCCAAAATGCTGTCATATTCCCTACATGAAGATAAAGAAGCTGTTTTGCTTTAAAACTCATCTGCAATTTGTACGCTTTCATTAAAGTTTGGTGCTTACCATGGGCCTGGGCATGGTTCTAAGCACTCATTTTAATTTAATTTAAGTTTTGTTCAATCCTCAGTAATAATAGCTTCCATCTTCTGAGTGCTTGCCGTGGGCTAGGCACCGTGCTGAGCGGCTGACAAATCTCATCTCATTTAATTGTCATGACAATCCTCTGAAAAAGACATCTTACACACAGGTAAATAATAAGTTTCAGAGGTTAGAGAACTTGCTGTGGTCACCTAGCTAACAAGCGGCAGAGACGGGATTCTTAACCAACATGGAATTCATAAACTGGGAATGAAATAGAGCAGATTTCTGGTGAGATTGTCCTACACTGAATTAGTGTTCCTTTGAGTAGAACCAAGGATTAAATCATGGTGTTACAGAGCTGGGAGAGACTCCAGGTGTTCAGTGGGCCAGTTTTTGGAGATTTCTTGGGAGAAAGGTCCTCCTTTAAAAATCTCAAAGAAGGGAATAAACAGCTTTTCTCAAAAGCCTGTGTTAGCACTGAGACATAAACAGACCTCTTTCTTTTCAAACAAAGTAATACCCCTTTTGGTACAATTAATATCCATTTTCTGTAAGTTTGGCTATTGTGCAATGGCTGTGACTCCACATTTCCTATAATAAAGGATTTCCTCGTCCCCGTCTATCATTTCACTGAGCACACATCCCAGGCAGGCACATCTGATTTTTGGCATCACTTTTGTGCTGATAGTCACCTTGTGCAATGGCTGTGACTCCACATTTCCTATAATAAAGGATTTCCTTGTCCCCATCTATCATTTCACTGAGCGCACATCCCAGGCAGGCACGTCTGATTTTTGGCATCACTTTTGTGCTGACGGTCACCTCGTATTCCCTTTGGCATGCAGCTTTCTATGATTGCCGCCTGCACGTATGAAAGTTTTTCAGTATTTAGGAAATGTTTATTTTTTTTTGAGACAGAGTCTCATTCTGTTGCCCAGGCCGGAGTGCAATGGTGTGATCTCGGCTCACTGTAACCTCCGCCTCCCGGGTTCAGGTAATTCTCCTGCCTCAGCCTCCTGAGTAGCTGGGATTACAGGCGCCAGCCACCATGCCTAGCTAATTTTTGTAATTTTAGTTAAGACGGGGTTTTACCATGTTGACCAGGCTGGTCTCGAACTCCTGACCTTAGGTGACCCACTCACCTCAGCATCCCAAAGTGCTAGGATTACAGATGTGAGCCACCATGCCTGGCTGGAAATCATTAAATCATATCCCTGAGGCCACTTTAAGTTCAATCCTCTGTAAAGTGCTAGCTACTCTGATTAGTTTTCCTGCCTTCATCTGGTATTCACAGACAGTCTCAATGGGCATGTTCCCAATTCTATGATCTATATCAGGGAAATCCAGATCTAGTAGAAACTTTACTGCAATGTTGACATTGTTTTCCTTGCCAATGAGATTTTAACTGATTGTAATACACTGAGAAACAAATCCACAAACAACCCTTTGTGTTCCTGCCATTTGTATTTTTAGTGACTAACTGCCAAGTATTGGGTACCCAAAGTTGCAGAAGAGATGGTCCCTGTCCTCCCAAGATACAGTCTTGTGGAGGAATCCAGCAAGACACTCATAAAAGGTTGCCCTTGCCCAAGATTCCATGTGGAATGCACCCATGATTACAATCTGTGGTTACTACAGTACCTGGCCAGTAAAAGGTACTTGCACATTTTAGTATTATAAAAAGTAACAATTGCCACCATGAGAACCGAGCCTTAGGTCATGCCTGTCTCATCACATTGTGGCCAGAAGGTGGCACTGTTGTAACTTGCTCGCTCGCGCTCTCTCTCTCTCTCTCTCTCTCTCCCCCCCCCCCCCCCGCCTCCTCTCTTCTCTCTCTGTCTCGCAACTTTCGAAAAAATTAGGCATCTCCACCGTGTCATGCCAGTCTGAGACAACAGTCCTTCAGCATTGTTAAAAAAATCTAAGCATACAGTGATTCCTCATAGCCAATCACTGGAGTGGGTTGAAGGAGGCTCTGTCCTGTCCCTTTACTGTAAGTCATACTTCTCTCCTTCCTAGTCTTCTTCTTTCTTCACCTTGATTCTTCATGACACCAGCGTCTCTCCACTCTAATTATCCCACAGGCTAGGAGAGCTGGCCAGGCTGAGATGTCTCCAGGGCCGGGTACCACCTTAATCACGAGGGCTGCTTGGTTTCTGTACATCCCAGTTAATGCAAACATACATTTTTCCCAAATTTTCACTATTGATTCTAACCACCAGGTGGGAGTCTTGGCATATTTACCTTTTATAGGTCCTAGAAGGAGAGGGTCTGAAAACTCCCTAAACAGTGGATCTCACTAGCTACGTAACCATTTCTGAGTTATATACATATGTAATATGTGCAAATGTAGTATGTGAAGTTGCAAAACTACACCTATTTATCTTTGTTTTAGAAGGAAAACAAAAGAGAAATGCAGGAAAGGAACCAGGATCTTCAGGATCTTCAAATCTAGGGTGATTTCTCCCAGCAGATAAGCTGCTTATTCAAAGTCATTGTAAAGTCCCAATATTAAGTCCCATTGCAACAAGTCCCTTTTACAAGGGACTTGTAAAAACGACCCAGTTCTTATAAATGTGCTTACAATGAGTTAGAGTTGAAGTGCTAAGACGCCTACTTGGCACACAGTAAGCGTGTTTATTGTTTTCTATCATCATCCTCCTCTCCTCATCATGTATTATTCCCATTTGGTCTGGTGGAATAGTTGTAAAGTACTTAAAATGTATCTTCTCACCTTTCCCCTCATCCTCAGGGTCTCCCTTCTCTTAGATTCTCCGAGGGCTCTCCTCTGACCGTCTGTTCTCATGAACAGGAGGTAAGCCAGTAAGTCACCAACACTTTGTTTTGATAGCAAATACTACTAGAAATGTTTGAATTTTAGGAGACCTGAGGAAAGGGAAGCAAAAGAAATAAACAAGTAATAGTAGAATTTCAGACACTGTGGCTCTAGCATAAGGGAGAAATCTGGGGGCCAGTGACACATGCCAGGACCCCTAAGTTACTACGCTACCCATCCCTGCTTGCATCTCTGCAGAACTTGGTGCAGGGAGATAGTTCCCATTCCTGGAGGTGTGCAAGCAAGGGCACCTGCAGGGTGATAAAAGAGAATTCCTGGATTGGGCAGGAGATTATAGGCCCTTTAAGGACCCATCCCTTCTAATTTAAAAATATTTTTTAAAATTAAAAAAAAATGAAAACCTTTTCTTGATTTAAAAAAGAGTCTTGCTGTGCTGCCCTGGCTGGCCTTGACCCCCTGGGCTCAAGTGTCCTCCTGCCTCAGCCTACAGACACTGGGACTAGCTGGGACTACAGCCATGTGCCACCTTGCTGGGCCTAATTTTCAAGTAGTCTTAAGTAGTGGAGGATTATTTGGATTCAGGATAAGAAACACAGAGTTTTGTTTTTTGTTTTGACTTTTAGACATCTACGCCCAGTGCAAATTGTGCAGCTGTCTGTTGATCCCACTTCCTGAGGTTATAGGAGTTCTTTCGTTTTGCCGGAATATTCTCTCTGGCAGGCCACTCTGTCTGGAGTCTCCTTATGCTCATTGGCATTAGAGAACGTTCGAGAGAGACATAGACATTAGTGGGGAATGAAACCTAGGAGATCCCTGTCTCTAATCTTTTACTTTTCCGATGGGAAAATTGAGACCTATTTGGTCGAATGTCATTTGGTTTCAATTTGATCTCAATTTCCCCATGACATTTGACCAAAGTCACACAGCTGATTGGCAGGAGATTCAGGGCCAGAATGTAGGTTCTCAGCCACTGTTCTCTTTATGTCACATCGAATTCCACTGTCTCCTGAAACGCAGGATCTGAGCACAATATGACCAAGTCCTGGCAAGTCTGGAGGCAGGGCTGACAGTTCAATCTGGGTCCATGGAGTGGGGGGATGTGCTGGTACAGTTCAGCATCCTCCTAATCCTGTGGACCATGTTATCTTCATTCACACTGCTCTCTTTTGGGATGTGTGTTTTTTTCTTCACAAAAAGAGCCTTTCATTATGGAGGAATTCAAAGTGTCTATAAGTTAGCCATATATAGTGACTTACGAAAGAGTGTTTTACCCTGTGTGAAACTATTTAAGAATGTGAAGGTATCTTCTGATTGCCTCAAAAAATGCTGTTGAAAATAAGAAGGCCTGAGGACTTCGGAAGAGAGTGAAGTTTAGAGCAGCCGTGTGGTGGGAGGGGAAAAGGAGGAGGGTGGGGATAGACGTAGCCTTGTGCACTTACATGGAAAAGCATTTTAATTAGCATCGAAGCTTCAAATGTTGAAAACTTTTTTTTCTTTTCTTTTCTTTCTCTTTTTTTTTTTTTTTTTTTTTTCTGATATGGAGTCTCTCTCTGTCACCCAGGCTGGAGTACAGTGGCGCGATCTTGGCTTATTGCAACCTCCGCCTCCTAGGTTCAAGCAATTCCCTGCCTTAGCCTCCTGAGTAGCTGGGATTACAGGCACCCTCCACCACGCCTGGGGTAATTTTTGTATTTTTAGTAGATATGGGGTTTCACCATGTTGGCCAGGCAATTATAGGTCTCCACCCGCCTCGGCCTCCCAAAGTGCTGGGATTACAGGTGTGAGCCACCACACCCAGTAGAAAGCTTTTTTTTCACAGCTTGCCTTGTGTGTGTGTATGTATGGACACCAACTCACATATAAACCATCCCACCTACACACACACACACACACACACACACACACACATTTTGGCGGTGCTGGGAGAAGTAGTACACTTTTCTGTTTCTCTTCTTTCTTGTTTTTCTTCTTTTGCTCCCATCTCTGGACTCCCGTCCTACTCTTTCTCTCTTCTCCTTGGACTTTACCAGATTTTCTTCTTTCCTCTTTTCCTTCCTCAACTTCCTATTCCTTGTATCTTCACTTCCAGTAAGTAATTCCATTAACTTACCCCGTGCCACAAATGGTGCTAGACACCATTGGCAAAGAAATGCAAAAGATAGTTCCCATGTTCTGATAACCTCTTTCATCAAGACAGCTCCTTGTCTGGTGAAAGAGAAAGTTAAATAGCCAAATAAATGTAATATAATGCTGCAAGTACAAGAATCAAGCTGTATCCACAAAACGCAGCATACAGAGTAGTAGTTCAGTAATCGTCTGTGGCTGGAAGTAGTAGGTTATGAGAACCCAGAGAAAGTAGTGATAGCTGTGTTTTGATGGGCAAGTAGCAGGTTGGGAAGGATTCCATTTGAGTGATATTTTTGTTGGACTTGAATGAGTGAGTAGGAGTTCACCAGGCACTGGAGAGAGAAAATCTAGTTCACAAAGGTAGAGAGACACGCGCGCGCGCACACACACACACACACACACACACGGACATTAAAGAACCTACCATGTTTGAAAAAGCGAGGAGTTCACTGAGTCTGCAGGTCTGGGTGTAAGGGGCTGCTGAGGCATGGCAGGACTTGGAGCTGGAACAGTCAGCAGGGCTGGTAAGTGAAGGGATCACCTTTGGGCTTTCTTCCAGAGGGCAAGGCAGATTCATTGAAGCCTTGTATGCAGGGAAGTGACATGACTGTATTTGTCTTTGGAAAGACAGCTCTAGCAATTATGTAGAATAAGGATTGCATTAGTGGAGAGATTGGATAATGGAGACCTGTCAGGACATGACTTCAGGAGATGGTGGGAGCCTGAGCTGAGAAGTGACAGTGGGAAGGAACGCGGGGGCCACGGGGAGAGCGATGAGGCTGCCTCCTGGAGGTCTGAGGTGAAGACAGAGCCACTGGCCTGGCTGGGGAGAACAGCAGGGAAGAGGTGTAGGCGGACATGCGCATTGATTTGGGTATGTGCACGGGGAAGAAGATGGGGTAGAATTTTGAAAGGAAATAAAGACAACTCCTAATTGCACAAATATTCATAGAGCAATGTGCTTTTTTTCCCCTTTCTTTTGCCAATTAAACAAAAGTTTAATTATTAGCCAGGCATGGTGGCTCATGCCTGTTTTTTTTTTTTTTTAAGATGGTGTCTCTCCAATGAGTGATTTTTTTCCTCAATTTTTTTTTAAAGCTAATGCATTTATGCTTTATGGTACATTATGGCAGAAACTAAAGTCATAAATACAAAACAAAGAGTAAAAAATTTTGAAATTTGAGAATGTTGAAGAGCTCTTTATTTTTCTAAATCCAATGTCAACTAAGGTAAGGTTCAATTTTTTTTTTTTTAATTGCATTTTAGGTTTTGGGAATAATGTGTATACAAAGGGGAGAAAAGCAGATAAAAATGTATAGATACAATTGTTCTACCCACTGTTTTTGCAAATACCCATTCTCCCTTCATTCTTCTCAATGAATATGTGTCACTGTGACCTGCCGGCACTAAACAAAAGCGAGAAGGAAGAAGGATCAGAGGAAGAAGATGAATACAAAATGGTTAGATGCAATTTCTCTGCTTAAACGTTCCCAAATCTCGATGGAATAACATTTTAGTCTCACACCAAAAAAAAAAAAAAAAAAAAAAAGATAGTGTCTCTCTCTGTCACCAGGCTGAAGTGCAGTGGCGTGATCTCAGCTCACTGCAACCTCCACCTCCCAAGTTCAAGTGGTTCTCCTGCCTCAGCCTCCCGAGTAGCTGGAACTACAGGTGTGTGCCACCACGCCCAACTAATTTTTGTATTTTTAGTAGATACACCATGTTGGCCAGGTTGGTCTTGAACTTGTGACCTCAAGTGATCCACCCGCCTCGGCCTCCCAAAGAGCTGGGATTACAGGAGTGAGCCACTGCACCTGGCCGAACAATGCTTTCACTTCCATTTCAACTGCACTTGTCTGTACTTGACTCCCAAATCTGCCTTCTCTGCCCCCATCACTGCCTGAGCTTCATCACACATGTTCATTACCACCTTGATATCCAGAGGGTCCTTACCTAGCCTGAAACAGACTTCTTCCTCATTCCTCCATTTCTCTCCTTTTTCACATTTTCTAGAGCACTGGTGACATCTGCCTGTCAGTCACCCTTCCTGCTGTCGCCTCTCTCCCCACAGCCGAGGCCTTTCCAGAAGCAGGGAGCACCCCTGGTTTTCCTTTGCAGAATGCAGTGACTTTTACCCAGCTGGGTTCTGTGGTCAAGTGTCTTCCGGTTGGCCTGTTGGCTGATTCAAAATGTCAAGATGGGAGGTACTCATGTAAAGGAGGAAGTTCCTGCCTAGTTCAGGGAGAAAAAGGAGGAATCTTCACTTGGAGTGACTTGACTTTTGAGTCTCACCAATCACAGCTTGAAAGTATTGGGCAAATTGCTGGGCCACTCCTGCCAACTTGGCTAAAAAGTGACATTACTGGATCCTATCACCTCTTGGCTCTCAACGATGACAGGAGAGACTGCACAGAGGTGCAGAGAGGAGGGAGTGAGGGAAAGAATGGCGTGGAAGGCCATTATGGAGGAGACAACATCTGTTTCCTCAGTAGAGCAGGGGGGAATCCATGATGGGAGAATAGCAGGGTCCTCTGGGCACCTCAGGCTCTGCTCTGGGACCTGTGTGCAGGTGGGAGGTGAGCCTGAGCTAGGGCAGCCAGAAGCAGCTTTTCTTCTATGACTGGCCAGGTTCAAACACTGGTTTTATGTTTTTCTTTAAATACCAGAGTTCTCTGCCCTTTAATTTCCATTGTCCTTGAGGATCAGAGAAAACTCGCACCTACAAGCCTCATGCATATCAGGTTCCTGGTGGCTCAGTTGTAAATTGCACCTGCCTCCTCGGTGCATGCTGTCTCTTGACTGTTCATGATGCTCATTCCCATTGTCTACTTACCTCCCACTTCCAAAGTGAAACACATTCCATTTGAAGTGAGGTGATGTGCACTGACTGTTAGTGAAAGAGAGGACCAGATGAGCTAAGCACATCACACAGCATTTTTTTTTTATTTTTTTATTTTTTTATTTTTATTGCATTTTAGGTTTTGGGGTACATGTGAAAAACATGCAAGGTTGTTGCATAGGTGCACACGTGGCAGTGTGATTTGCTGCCTCCCTCCCCTTCACCTATATCTGGCATTTCTCCCCATGCTATCCCTCCCCAACTCCCCACCCCCCGCTGTCGCCCCTCCCCCCCAACAGACCCCCGCGTATAGTGCTCCCCTCCCTGTGTCCATGTGTTCTCCTTGCTCAACACCCGCCTATGAGTGAGAACATGTGGTGTTTAATTTTGTGTTCTTGATCAAAAACGCACGAAATGGTAAAGAGCAGCAACACAATGAAGAATCTGCATCAACCAATGGGCAAAACAGCCAGCTAGCATCAAAATGACAGGATCAAATTCACACATAACAATATTAACCCTAAATGTAAATGGACTAAATGCCCCAATCAAAAGACACAGACTGGCAAATTGGATAAAAAGCCAAAACCCATCAGTGTGCTGTATCCAGGAAACCTACCTCACATGCAAGGATACACAAAGGCTCAAAATAAAGGGATGGAGGAAGATTTACCAAGCAAATGGAGAGCAAAAAAAAGCAGGAGTGGCAATTCTCATCTCTGATAAAATAGACTTTAAAGCAACAAAGATCAAAAGAGACAAAGAAGGACATCACACAACATTTCTAAATGCGATGCCAGATGAAAAATTTGACGGCAGGAGCTTGCTAAATGGAAGTCCTCCCATCCTGGCCCTATTGGGCTCAGAAAGAAGCTGGTGGGTGAGAGCAGGGGAGTACACGGAATCAGTTGCTGTGCATGCTGTGCATGTGCTTTTTATCAGCTGTTTTCACCTTAGGATAAATGAAGATGCTGGAAGCAAATTTTGAGAAAGGGGATTGAGGATGCATGAGAAGAATTAGAGAGATCAGCAGAAAGCATGGCATGGGGGAGGCCAGACAGGGACTGGAGAGGGTGCAGGGGAGAGGGGTGTGCTGGGAAAGAGAATTGACAGCAGGGTGTAAGCTGCAAGGGACTGCTGCCTCTGGGTTTCCACAGGCTGCTTGCCTACCTTCTAAATTCACCTAGATGAAGAAAGTACGAGCCTGCAGCTCCCCTCAGTTTTTCTTGGCAGAACAAATCAAATAAATTGCAAGCTCCTGCAATGCGAACTGTATTGTACTTTCTAATTACAAGAGTCCTAAATAATTCACTCCGTGGGCTCAATGTGTCGTTACTAATGATAATGAGGCTATTGTTTCTCTTCCAGAAGTAGGGAATTCAAAACTCCAGGCAGCACTTAACTAGCACCCCACAATAAAGCAACCTCAAATAGGACCGGGCCCTGGTGTGCTGACCTGCAGTTTGACAGTGAGTTAGACTGATCCTTGCTCCCTTGCTCCTGACCTCTCAGTCATATAAGGGCTGGTATGTTAGGCTCAGGTCCTGGCACAGTCTGTTTGATTTTCAAGTATTTTAACAACTTACCCGCTGTGGGAGAAGAAACTTTTCCTCCTCTGTGGGCATGGGCAGGTCTTGCTAAGCCTCTGGGAGTTAAAGAATGGACTTCTGAGAGGCTACGAATCTCCCAAAATCGTGGGCAGAATTTTGTGTGTGCATGTGCCTGGGTGTTTGTCAGGGATGAGGCTTTCACAGTGTTTATGGCATTCTCCAAGGACCGAGGTGGTTGAGGATTGCTGCATTAGAGCCCATGTGATCTATGCTGATGCCCAGTGAGTTGAGTTCCTTTAGTGCCTGTATTAGTCTGTTCTCTCATTGCTAAAGAGAAATACCTAAGACTGGGTAATTTATAAAGAAAAAAACATTTAATTGGCTCATGGTTCCACAGGATATACAGGAAGTGTGATGCTGGCATCTGGGGAGGCCTCAGAAAACTTACACTCATGGTGGAAGTTGAAAGGGAAGAACACCCATCACGTGGCCAGAGCAAGAACAAGAGAGAGAGAAGAGGGCAGTGCCAGGCACTTTCAAACAATCAGATCTCACAGGAACTCCCTATCACAAGATTAGCACCAAGTGGGAAATCCGCCCCCACGATCCAGTCACCTTCCACCAGGCCCCACCTGTAACACTGGGAATTCACTTTGACATGCTATTTGGGCAAAGACAGAGATCCAAACCATGCCTGTGCCATAGTGCACAGGAGCGAAGCAAAAATGAATGCAGTGGGAAAAACGCTCCATGGGTGTTCTCTGTGGCTTCTTGTTGAAGATCCAAAGACAGTGGACCAAGTCACTTGACGGCCATTAAGCTAATTGTTGACCCAGAGTAGGCTCAGCTTTAAGGCAACTCATTGGATTCTTATGAATTCTATTTCAACCAGCTTGTGAGCATGTGTTCAAGGAGTGTGAGAAGGAGTATGTGTGTGGGAGGAAGATGGAGAAGAGCTGAGTGTGGCTAAATGTGTACGATACTGGGATGCACCCATGATGTGAGTGGGAATGGGAAAATGAAAATGGAAATAGGATGGTTTTACTAGAAGAAAGGCAGCTGAGGTCAGAGGAGTCCTCAGGGCTGGAATTTAACAGGAGAGGAGTGTTTCAGTCTTACATCTGCTACTCAGTGATGAGGTGATCTTTGTTGAGTCATTCAAACTCTGAGTCTTAGTTCTTCTTATTCAAAAAGGAGGGGTTAATAACGCCTATCCCATTGCTCCCCTTCCCAAGTATTTTTGTGAGGATGGAATAACAATATATATCAACTCATTTAAAAATAATATGGTATTTTGTATATGTCAAGTATTTTTATTAGGAAGGAGAATGAGCTAATGGAAGAAACCATGGTACCTGGGAGAGTAATAAATTTTGTACTGGGACCCCATCTGGCAAGCAGAATCCTTGAGGTGGTCCTTTGCTAGTGATGGGGCGGGGGCCTGAGGCTCAAGGTCAAGCTCAATCTTGAAGCTACTCTTTGCTGATGGTGGTGGGAAAAGGGGCATACTGGGAAGAGTAGATGCATGGAAGCTTGCTTGGCAGGAAAAACTAATTGTTTTCTAAATCCCTAGACAGGAGTTGAGGATTTAGCATTCATCTCATTTTCATTTTAAGCATTCCCCTTCAACCAGCCTAAAGGCTAAAGGTGCAGCTATACACAGAATAGCCAAGAGCTCCAAAGTAATTTGCACTGGGGCGTGTGTGTGAATCTATAAAATAAATGATCGAATCAGGGAACCTGAGATTTAGCGGTGGTGGCTGTTATTTAAGACTGTCTAAGGGGGATTCAGGGTGAAAGGAGGCAGGCTGGAACTATTGTTTGTTGAGTTTGCCCAAGCCAAATCAAGACCCTTTGCGCCAATTTCCTAGTATCCAAGAGAACAAATACAGGAGTTAGCACCAGAGAGATTTCTACTTAAATGCTTAGCCCCAGAGTCAGAAACAGAGTGGGTGGCTAAGAGGGAAAAAACAGAGTTAAATATTTCCTCTGAGTAATGAAGAATGAACTCAGGCCAGGGCTATAATTCGTGGAGCCTTAGATGAATCTCCAGCTGCTTCAGCTGTCTCTGCATCTGGGAGAAGACCAGCCAAGGGCTCCAGTGGTTGTGGAAGCCAGTGGATGATGGCAGCTCAGTCATTTAACACTCGCTGGGCCTTCCAGGGGGCTTCTGGCTTCTTGAAGCCTGTGCCTTTCTATACTTTGCCTGCTTTGCCCACCTGTGTGGCACAGATTCCAAGAGGAGCAGATTAAACACATCTGGGATTTTTAGGGATCTTTGGTAAACAATGATTAAGTCCTAAAGCTCAAAACATCATCAATTTGTAAATCTGTTTTCATGCTGCTTTGTAAAACCCGATTTAAATTCTAACATGGTAGGCCAATGATTTAGAATAGCTAATCTGGGGAATTGGGAGACTCTGCTAAGTCATTTCTCTGCCCATTAAAATCTTGCCCAGATCATAGTGCTTGTCCCTCCACCCTGTTTTTCTCCTTAATTATTTTCTCCTGTTTTGAAGAAATCTTCCAGGATGCCCGATTTCACAGGTAGGCAGAAGTCATCCTTGATCCAGGTGATGGTGGATAATCAGGATCTGAAAGAAGTGAAATCCAAACCTAATCCCTGTGGCTGCCTCCTTCTGGCCTAATGAGTTACCTTTTTGGGTTGATCTTCTACCTGGACCCTCCTGCACCCAGCTGGCTCTGCCAGGCAGTTAACACCTCCTCTGGGGACTGTTGTGGAAATTGGTATAAAAGGAAAGGAAGCCCTGCTTTTAGTGAGTTTCCAGGCAAATGTGGCTGCAGCCCAGTCTTGGGAAAAGGGATGAACACAATTACCAAAGGGCAAGCAAGTTCAAATGGACTCTGCCTATGCTGGAAATGGAATGCATATCTGCCAGAGGAACTAACAAAAAAAGAGCAACCAGAGCTGTGTGAGTGAAATCAAGTGGCTTCCTATAGGAGGTGAGGGTTATATAGGCAGGCGTGGATGAGGATGAGAGGGCATTTCGTACGGGAGGAAAGGCGCATGCTGAAAGAACAGCTTCTGAGCAGAAGCACTGAAACTAATGAATTTAGCTAGAGCCAGGATTTTAGATGAAGAGTAAAGAGAAATGATTTCATGAGATGAGTAGAGAAGCTGGGTGAGTAGTCTTAGGCAAGTAACTTCATCTCTCTGGACCTCAGCTTCCACACCTATGAGCTTAAGGTACTGGGCTACGTGACTAGGGTACTAGGTTAGGTGACTAGGGTACTGGGCTAGGTGACTAGGGTGCTGGGCTAATTTTTTTGTCAGAGAGATGTAGAAATAAATAATTATGGGCGAAGTATGTCAGGCACTTACTCTACAAGAGAGTCATATTTTCATTGTGGAGATAAAGTATCTTGTCCAAAATTCTACAGACTGTAAGTGAGTGACCAAGTTGGATTAGAATTGGGTTGATTCATTTGCTCAGTATCTATGGAGCACCCCTTTGAGCCCAGCACTGTGTCAGGCCCTTGGAGATATAACAGTGAACGAGAAGGGGAAGATCCTGCTCTCATTTTAATGATGGGAAGTCAGTCAAGAAAAAAATAAAAATCAAAGTGAGCAAAATATGTTTAGATAGAGAGATAGAGGTAAATGCTAGTGGACAAGACAAAACATGAAATCATGGGTGTGACATGGGACTTCTTAGATTGGGCGGCCTGGGAAGGCCCCTCTGAGGGGGCCGTTCTTGGGCTGAGACCCGGAGGCCGTGAAGAGGCCAGCCTAGTTGGTGAAGGACAGAAAGGCCAAGCTGGGGGTCTTTGATCTGGCAGATGGCCTGGACCCCTAGTCATTCTCTGGGGGAAGAGCTGCTTTTTTTTTTCTTTTCATTTTCATACCTTGACAGGAGTTGCTTTTTATTTCCCAAGGATCTTAAGATCACAGAGGGCAGGAGAAGTGAGAACTCCATGGCAGTTGTGAAGTCCTACTATGGAAGTGGGACGTGGAGCCAATGTGGATGGTCCCGAGCAGAGCCGGGAGAGGACAGTCCCTGGAAAACTTCAGAAGGTGGTGACAGCAATCAGCTTGGAGGACCTAGTGGAGGCGGCTAGCTCTAGTAGTAGTAATAATAATAGCAAATAAGAATATTAGCAGTACTGTTAGATCATATTTAAGGAACTTTTAAAATATACCCATCATTGCCAAACACTTTGGAATTATATATTAACTCATTTAGTCGAGGAGGTGGGTAGAATTCTTACCCCAATTTTAATAATGAGAAAAGTGAGGCTTAGGGAGGTATAGTGACTTACCCAAGATTGCACTGCTAAAATCTGGTGGAGGCATGCACGCAGGGCCCTCTGACCGTGGGCTCTTAACCATTGTACTATGTTCTCTTCCACAGGCTTCAATCTGTCATGTAATATTTGACCTGGTGGTCATCTTAGGTATTACCGAGACCACAGGTTTCTGATGCAGTCCTCTGGCTGAAGACCTCTGAGATAGGGTAATCCCTTCTCTTTTGACAGATGAGGAAAGGCAGAGTCCAAGAATCAGATCAGTGATAGAAGTGGAGCGCCCATCCTGAGTCTCACCTCTACTCAACTGCTCGGCGTATCCCCACATCCTCAATTCCTAGTTAGGAACCCCTGGTGAAAGTGATTGGATGGAACTACGGGTTTCCAAGAGAGGACAGTCAAGCATTAAATATGAGAATGCGCATATAACTCTTGGTGCAATGTTTAGCACATACTAAGCCTGCAATACATGCCAATCCCTTTGAGCAAATCTACATGGCCAGCTTCTGTGCTCAGCAGTGGGAACAGCTGGGCTGTGATTGGGGCAGGGGGAGCAATAGGTGGGGAGGGGACTTCCTCTCCCCAGGCCTACCATCTTGACTGATGTGCTGCAGCCCTTGCCAGAACCCATCTGTCAGAATGAAAGTAAAATGTCATTGGAAACCTTGCCATCTACCATTAAAACTGCTGGGTGTAGTAAAACAATTGCTTGCCCCAAATAAATGACTTATCATTGCTGTTGGTTGTCTGCATTTCTCTTTAATCATAGGCCCTCTTTGAACGCTCAAACACACAGGGCCTTCGTAAACTTGAACTCCCTCTCTCACACGCAGTCCTCCCATACACATACTCTCCCTTTCATTTACAGAGTATAAACACCCATCTCTCACTCATGCACATAATGAATTTCATCTCCTTGCGTCCCGGTCAAGGAGCGGCCCCACTAGAATTGTGGGAATGTGAGCCATCTTCATGATCCAAGGCCCCAGGGGTGCTTCCAAGAGTGGATCCTTTATGGGGAGAAGACAATGGGCAAAAAGTGCTCTTCGCTGATGGGCCAGTCCCAGCTTTTTCTCTTCTTGGACAATAGAGTTGTTTACTTGAACAGCCACTTCCCTAAAAAAATTTCAAAGTTCTCCCACATCATCCCCTTTATGCTTAAAATCATCACATACTCCCTTCTTTGTCTTCCCCTCTTGCAAACCCAACTCACAGCCCTGTGGCTCTAGAAAGATTTTCTAGATATCAGGAGAGACTAGCCAAGCCCCCTTCCTCTCCTTGCCCTTCTTGCTTGTTAGAGAAAGAAGTCAATTCTGTGGAGAGGTAAGAAGGATCTTGAGGTCTAGAGCCTAAAAGGCTCCTTGGGCTGTTCTCCAAACTAGATGGTAACATAAGGTGTGATTGTATCTTCTCCACCTGATACCCACTCAGTCTCCTAGGCCAGTTCCCAGTCCAGGGTTTGGTCAAGGCTCAAATGAGATAATTTCATGGAGGAACCCCGGCCCGGTTTTTCTACTGTCTTCCTGGAAGACGGCCTCCTCCTCTTGTGTCTGCAGCCCCAGCATCTGCCGTCCATATCCCCGCTAGGCAGGTAGCTGTGTAACAAGGGCTCATCTACCTGCCCCCCAACCCCTGGCTCTGATTTGCCTGTTCAGGTGGTGTAAATACTTCTACCAGGACCTATTTCAAGTCATTACGATGTCCCTGACTGGGGAGATACAGGGAGCACACCATTTACTATTTCCCCTACATTTCCACCTCACTCTGCTGTCTTCTGGGAGTTGCTGGCTGTCTTGGAGGGTTGGTGGTTCTGGTGGCTCAAGACCGCAGGTAATTATCAAATACTTAGGAAGTGACGTGTTTTGAGCACTTATTACCTTTTAAAAATGTACTTTGTGGCTAGGCATGGTGACTCACACCTGTAGTCCCAGCATTGGGAAGCCGAGGTGGGTGGATTGCTTGAGCTCAGGAGTTTAAGACCAGCCCAGGCAACATAGCAAAATCCCGTCTACCAAAAATACACACACATACACACAAACACACACACACATACAATTGGCCTGGTGCAGTATTGTGCGTCTGTGGTCACAGTTACTCGAGAGAGCGAGGTAGGAGGATAGCTGGAGCCTGGAGGCTGCAGTGAGCCATGATCACACCACTGCACTCAGTCTGGGTGACAGAGTGAGACTCTGTCTCAAAGGGGGGGGGGGAATATATATGTATACACATATATAATTGTAGGTATGTTTAGTTTAATTTTTACTAATGTCTGTGATTAACAGCTGGCTGGCCAGATTCCTGAGAACCGAGCAGTTTGCCCCAGGCCATCCAGCTTGCCATGGGCCCAGGGCAGACCTTGGGAATAGGCGGTCCTGGGTTCCAGAAGGGCTCCCATGCCCCTGCCCTATTGTTCTTCTGATAACAGGACATTTAAGGGAGGAGTTGTTGATTCTGGGTCTTTTAGGGGACTCTGTGATTAAGAAACAGCAGGGATGTTGCAACAGCAGGGATGAAGTGGGCCTGGGGAGGCTTCAGTGGCGGGTCTTCATTCCTAGCTGCTGACCTGGTCTGCCTTGAGATAAAGGCTAAGACCCAGAGAGCGGACCACGTCCACGGGGTCAAAGCGACTGAGGCGTCGGGGCAGTGGGGCATAACCGAACGCGAATCGCCAACCGAGACTGAAGCGCCGGTTTCTCGGGCCAGCCCACGCCTACTGCCTCAGCTCAACGCCACTCCCTCCCCGCCAAGTGGCTCTCCGCTCTGGAGGCGGGACCGAGTTCTCCGGTGGCCCCTGCAAGCTCGCGGCGGAGAGCTCTGGGAGGCTGGGAGGGGAGCGAGGGGAGTGAGGGGAGGGGCGCGGACTGGGCAGTCCAAAGAGAAGGGGGCCTTTAATAGGCTAGTCCGGCGCCTGGCTTGCTGCGCTGCGAGTGGCTGCGGCTGCGAGAAACCGCCCGGCACCTCCCGCTAGTTCTGCGCTGCAAATCCTCGTCCTTGCACTTGACAGCGATTGTACTTAAGCTCCCAGGGCGCGCTTTGCTTGGAAAGGCACAGGTAGGAAGCGCGGGCTGCCGGGTGCACGCTCGCAGCCCTGGGAGGAGTCTTATTCCCGTGGCTCTCCTTTCTGGGAGGTGCCGGCTGTCCCGGAGCGTTGGCGGTTCCAGAGTGCGGGCTGCACGGAGACCGTGTCCGCTACCGGAGAGCCCGGCCCAGCCCCTTCCCAGAGCGCGGCGGTGCGCTGCCCGGCGCCATGCTGCTTCTGGGCATCCTAACCCTGGCTTTCGCCGGGCGAACCGCTGGAGGCTCTCAGCCAGAGCGGGAGGTAGTGGTTCCCATACGACTGGACCCGGACATCAACGGCCGCCGCTACTATTGGCGGGGTCCCGAGGACTCCGGGGATCAGGGACTCATTTTTCAGATCACAGCATTTCAGGAGGACTTTTACCTACACCTGACGCCGGATGCTCAGTTCTTGGCGCCCGCCTTTGCCACTGAGCATCTGGGCGTCCCCCTCCAGGGGTTCACCGGGGACTCTTCAGACCTGCGACGCTGCTTCTACTCCGGGGACGTGAACGCAGAGCCGGACTCGTTCGCCGCTGTGAGCCTGTGCGGGGGGCTCCGCGGAGCCTTCGGCTACCGAGGCGCCGAGTATGTCATTAGCCCGCTGCCCAACGCTAGCGCGCCGGCGGCGCAGCGCAACAGCCAGGGCGCACACCTTCTCCAGCGCCGGGGTGTCCCGGGCGGGCCCTCTGGAGACCCCACCTCTCGCTGCGGGGTGGCCTCGGGCTGGAACCCCGCCATCCTGCGAGCCCTGGACCCGTACAAGCCGCGGCGGGCGGGCTTGGGGGAGAGTGGCAGCCGGCGCAGGTCTGGGCGCGCCAAGCGCTTCGTGTCCATCCCACGGTACGTGGAGACGCTGGTGGTGGCGGACGAGTCAATGGTCAAGTTCCACGGCGCGGACCTGGAGCATTATCTGCTGACGCTGCTGGCGACGGCAGCGCGACTCTACCGCCATCCCAGCATCCTCAACCCCATCAACATCGTTGTGGTCAAGGTGCTGCTTCTCAGAGATCGTGACTCCGGGCCCAAGGTCACCGGCAACGCGGCCCTGACGCTGCGCAACTTCTGTGCCTGGCAGAAGAAGCTGAACAAAGTGAGTGACAAACACCCCGAGTACTGGGACACCGCCATCCTCTTCACCAGGCAGGTGAGTTGATCTGCCGTCACTTTGCACCTAGATAGCCCCAGCCCTGCTAGGGTCACCTTCCCTAGCACTCCAAATCCCCTTTGTATCGTGCAATGCCCCCGAGTTTAAACCTCATTGATCTCTTCCGACTCCAACTCTGGAGTTTCCAGGGAGAGACCTCTCCTAGGCTCCGCGGAGCGGCGGCTCACGTGCATCTGGGCCATTGGAGTAGAGCCTGCGCTTTCCGAAGGTGTTGGCCTGGCGCGGCCAATCAGCGCCTCCTGGATCAGGCGCCAAGGGGCCGGAACCCAGGAAGTTGCCGCCCCGGAGCCGCAGTTTGTGCCCAAGGCCGATAGGAGACGCTCTGAGGAAGGTGTCGGAGAGGGCGGAAACGGCCCGCCCCTATTGCATGGGCGGCTGAGTCTTCTCGGACTCCTTCTGAGGTCGCCTTTCAAGGGTTGTAGAACTGGAAGGTAATCCAAGGTCAGCGCCTGCTACATTTCTCTCGGGTAACATGTTGTCTTCTCTCTGTACTGGGCCAGGAAAGCCCGGATTGGGGTGGAGAGAATCATTGAGATATTTTGTGGGTTGCAGTGACAGGCCAGAAAGTACTGTGAGCATCCCTCCTTCACTGCCGCTTCCCCTACAGCCTTCTCTGCTGGGCCTGGCCCAAGAGGCTTCCAGACCATTCTGAGCAGGCAGTGCAGTTAGGGCACCCGTCTGGAGTTGGGACTGTTTCACGTGGAGTTTCAAGTGGAGTTTCACTTGGAGCTGAGTTGGGAAAATCTCTTCCAATTTTCCTGTATCCTTGCTGTCAGAGGGTGACCCGTTTGCCCAGATGTATACTACAGAGCAGAGCAGGCACGGTTGCTCCTGCTCCCAAGTCACTAAAATTCCTATGACCGCACTTGACTTCAGGGCTTCAGTGTCTGCCCTTGCTGGGGTGGAAGTGGTGTGAGCTTAGTCAAGAGTATTTGGAGATTCCAGCTGTACAGTTAGAAGGAAACTGAGTATTGAGATTAGAAAGATGGACCCAGACCAGGAAGCAGCCCTGCCTTTTGCAAAAACTCTATGTCAAATAATTCTATGTCAAAGGAGCAATAACTGTGAACATTTAGATTCACAGGTATTGGAGTGATTGGGTACTGCGGAGTAGTTGGATTCTTGAAATTTCTCAGATACAGGAGGCTGGGAGGAGAAGGGTCATCCAAGTGAGCTGCTTCTTCTGATTTGGGGGGCTGTGACTTGAATCTGTGCTATGCTCTTTTTTTGTTATTATCATAACCACAGCATTCTGGGGATGGCATGGAATCCTTGGTTATCTCTGGGGCTCTAACTCTCCACTGTTTCCAAATGGTCACTCAGAGTTGGACTGGTGCACACAGGCTGGAGCTGGAGTCTTCCACAGTAACCCATCTGGCACAGCTAGCCCCTTCCTGGAGTTGAACTTCCTCCTTTCCCAGCCTTCTTCTCCTCCCACCACCTGGTTTCTCTAGGGAAGTATTTGGCCTAAGTCTGTTTCCTTGTGCTCATTCTTCCAACTGAGGTCTGTTGAGCTGCCACTGCCCAGCCCCTGCAAGCACTGCCTGACTCATAGGGAAGCTGCAAAGGAGGTGGCTTCGACCTCTGCACACAGACCTGCTCAGCAGTTAGATTGCTGGGGTTTGAAATAAAGCAAAGGCCAAGAACAGGATATCTTAATGGGCAAAGCAGCTGTTGCCCCATGGCTCCAAAACAAAAGACCTCAACCTCTGCAGCCTAGTGGTGAAGGCTGGTTTCTGAAGTCAGCCCTAAGAAGAGAACGCCTGCTGGGAAAAGGGACCGTGCCATCAGAAGGAGCCCGCCTTTTGAAGAAGAAGCAATCAAACAGTTTGACAGCTTCAATTTCTCAGTGGTGTGTGATCAACCCCCCGGGGGCTGTGTTGTCCGTGCATAATGGGTACAAGATGCATGATCACTGGGTCAGGAGCAGTGATGTGCGAGATGTGACTTTTAGAAGCTGCCTTCCCCTTAGGCGTTTAGAGAGCAAAGCCTGAGTGGGGCTTCAGTGTTGGCAGGGCCGCCATCAAGGTATGTACTTTACACTTTAAACACCTCTCCCTTACCTCCTCACCAGCTCAGACTTCAGGGCCTACTGCATTCTGAGAGTCTCAGGATCTTCTCAATCCTGAACTCTCTGGGGGAAGGTACAGTATTCAATAAGAACAGGAGCGAGTTGCTGCTCTTTCTAAGATTAAGGTAGCTGCAGTCTCCAGAAACCATAACTGTCTGGAAAGGAGAATACAGTGGTTATATAAGAAGTATTTTGACAATTTGAGGAGTTTACTTAAAGATTCAGAATAAGTTCATGGAGAAAAGTGCACATCTGATTTTGCAAAGTGATTGGTCTCCAGGCTCATAACAGCAGGGTGAGGTCAGCACAGGACTGGAACCAGAATCTGTGAAGAACTAGAGCCAGAGTCTTTCTCATTTATTTCTAGGAGGAGAAAAGTTTCTTTGGCTTCTTGTTGCATTGGCTGTTAGGAGCCAGGTATTTAATGCTGAGGCTTGGTAGGCCCTCATTCCCTGAGACTTCTCTCCCTTTAGGTCCAATAACTGCCGTTTGGGTAACCCTTTGTGGTAGAATGGCTTTCATTCATTTATTGGTACTCTCTTTTATACTTGTTGAGCATTACTTATTATTATTTCTAGGTATTACCCTGGGCTGTGGAGCTACAAATAGTAATAAAATGTGGCCTAAGCCGGGCGCGGTGGCTCACACCTGTAATTCTAGCACTTTGGGAGGCCGACGCGGATGGATCACGAGGTTAGGAGATCAAGACTATCCTGGTCAACATGGTGAAAGCCCGTCTCTACTAAAAATACAAAAAATTAGCTGGGCATGGTGGTGCATGCCTGTAGTCCCAGCTACTCGGGGAGGCTGAGGCAGGAGAATTGCTTGAACTGGGGAGGTGGAGGTTGCGGTGAGCCGAGGTGTCGCCATCTGCACTCCAGAGACTCCATCTCAAAAAAAAAAAAAGTGGCCTCAGGTCCCAGGAATTCACCTTGTAATAGGAGCTTACGAGACAACAACTAATTTCAATAGGATGTACTAAGTGCCAGACCAGCCCTGTTGGGAAGGAGGGTCGTTCTCCCGAACGCGGAGTGCAGAAGCTGAGGAAGCACTCCAAGGGATGGGAGCAGGATGGGGAGTGGGGGCTTGCATCATAGCTGCTTTCTATGTCGTCAGATGCCCTCTCCTCCATTTCACTGTCTGCTTTGCTATCTGTGACCTTTTTTCCTTTGGATTGACTTTTTTTTTTTTTTTAAGGACTTGTGGTTTATGGTTTTACTGTCTGCTTCTTCATTTATTTCTAGATTTTTTTTTTTTTCTTTTAGAGACAGGGTTTCACCATGTTGGCTGGGCTGTTCTCAAACTCTTGACCTCAGGTGATCCGCCCACCTCAGCCTCCCAAAGTGCTGGGATTACAGGCATGAGCCACTGTGTCTGGTCTGCTTCTTCATTTATTTCTTTATTTTATTTTAGGACTTGTACTTTATGGTTATTCTGTCTGCTTTTTCATTTATTTCTTTACTTTTTAGAGACAGGGTCTCATTTTGTCACCCAGGCTGGGGAGCAGTGGTGGCGTCAGCTCACTGCAGCCTTGAACTCCTGGGCTCAAGCGATCTTCCCAACTCAGCCTCCTGAGTAGCTGGACTACAGGCCTGTGCTACTGTGCCCAGCTAATTGGTTTCTGTAGAGATAGATAGGGTCTCATTATGTTAACCAGGCTGGTCATGAACTCCTGCCCTCAAGGGATCCTCCTGCCTTAGCCTCCCAATGTTTTGGGATTATAAGTGTGAGCCACCATGCCTGACCTCTGTCGTATTCTTTGTGAGACTACTTTTAACTAAAAATTTCATTTTTAAAGCAGATATATATTCAAGTTATTTTTCTTGAGTGAGCTTTGGTCATTTATATTCTTCAAGAAATGTTTCCATGTCATTTGAATTATGAATTCATTGACAAAAAGTTGCTTATAATGCTGTCCACTGTCTTTCCCAGTTCAGCCTCCCAAGTAGCTGGGACTACAGGTGTGTGTCACGCAGCCTAATTAAAAATATATTTTCTTTTTTTGGAGACGAGGTCTTGCTATGCTGCCCAGGCTGGTCTCAAACCCCTGGACTCAAGTAATTTGCTTGCCTTGGCCTCCCAAAGTGCTGAGATTGTAGGCGTGAGCCACTGCGCCCCGTCTATTTTGTTCCATTTTGTTTTTTCCTGTTGCCTCTTAGTATCATTTGATGCCACCTCTTTTCCCTCTCTTCTCACTCTTCTTCCATGCTCTAGCCTTCTTCTTTTGAGACCATCCAGGCAGGATCTTTGCCGTCTTTCTCTTCTCCCTTATTCTCTTCTTTTTTTTTTTGAGACGGAGTTTCGCTCTTGTTACCCAGGCTGGAGTGCAATGGCGCGATCTCGGCTCACCGCAACCTCTGCCTCCTGGGTTCAGGCAATTCTCCTGCCTCAGCCTCCTGAGTAGCTGGGATTACAGGCGTGCGCCACCGTGCCCAGCTTATTTTTTGTATTTTTAGTAGAGACGGGGTCTCACCATGTTGACCAGGATGGTCTCGATCTCTTGACCTCGTGATACACCCGCCTCGGCCTCCCAAAGTGCTGGGATTACAGGCGTGAGCCACCACACCCGGCCCTCTTCTTTTGTACTCTGACTTTTCCCCTCTCCCAACCCCGAGCTTGGTGCTCTCTTCCTGTTTTGACGTTGAGCAGTACTGTGTTTCACTGGGGACATCCTACACTGCGCAGAGTGGAAGAGCATTCTAGAACCGAATGTGAAGCATTCACCAGTTCTTTTGGTGATAAAGCACTTGCTGTAAGGCAGTGAAAGTTAGTGTTTTGATAAAAATAGTCAATAACGAAGTGATAAGACGTATGTTACATGTATCTCCCTATACAATAGAAAAGGATCATGATTTCGTTAGGATCTTTCTTGAAGTCAGGCCTTGGAAGATATTAGGAGAGAGAGGTCATTGGTAGATTTAGTATTTAATAATTTGTTATTCTTGGCCACTAACTGGAAACACCATGCCTTCTGGGAGACAGGAGGGAAGGAGTGGGAAGAGAGAGGGAGGAGTGGAATATGATGGTTCCCTGTCTTGCAGGATGAGTGCTCTCTCTCTTCAGTTACATCAAATGAGTTTGACTGATATTAATGTCAGCAGATGGGGGAGGAAGGTTGGAGGGAATCTTTTTCTTTTATTTTTAACCGCTGGTCTAGTTAGAAAGGTAAGTGAGTTTTTCTCTTTCTTTAGGTTTTCTCTCCTGCCTTTGAACTTCTCTATAGTTTTCTGTGTCCTCTCTCACCCCCGGAATTTTCCCCTAACCTTTCCTTGACACCTTGACTCGATCACGTGGCATGATGGAAAGAACACAGGCTTGGAGTCAGGCGGAGCTGAGTATGAGTCCAGGGGCTCGAATGCTCTAGCAGTGGACATTGCATGAGTCAGCGACTTGCACTTTCCTCATTCTTAGAAGGAGGATAATGATGATGACATGACACCTCACTTACAGGGCTGTTGGAAAGATAAGTGTTACTCAGTGGTCCAGAATAGGTCCCCAATTATGCAGTTTTATCATCACTACCTTAGTAGTCACTCCGTATGTGCTTCTTGTTGAATAATTAGCTACAGAGCCCTTGCCAGACTCAGGTTTGGGATAGTCCTGATTTAAAGCATTCTGTCCCATTGCCTTTGCAAGTATGCTTCACGCTTGCTCCTGTTTTTGTATGGAAGCTATGGACATCAGCATTTGCTAATCCCACTGATCTGTAAACTCCTTCTAGGCAGGGACCTCTTTAGTCTTTGTTAGCCCCTGCGTGGGTCCCTGCAAGTTGTCTGTGCAGTAGGTGATTTTGGAAGAAAGGTGCAGACAGAAGTGCAAGGGCTGCTGGTAGCTCTGGGTGCTTCAGTAGCTCACCTCCCTTCCTGGGGATCATTCATCCAGCTTTTGAGGCTGTCAGTCTACAGGGTTGGGAGAGGGAGTTTTAGATTCTTCTGGCATTTCATCTTGGCTCTTTGCCATGAGATTCTGCTCTGAAGAAAGGAGGGGCTCCAGAGAGGAGTGTGTTTAATTCACCTTGGAGTCAGCAGACAGGGTGCACGGCAGGGCAGGGATGGGGTCAGTGTGTCAATGCAGGTGTGGGGTAAGGAGCCAGGGGCTTGCACAACCAGTGAGGCGGTGCAGACATTGCACTTAGAGCACTCTCTGCACTTAATCCTGCCTCTCCCTTTCCCCAGGACTCTCTCCACTCAGTGTCAACTAGCACTCGCTTGAGCTATA
This sequence comes from Aotus nancymaae, assembly GCF_030222135.1. Classification (NCBI taxonomy): domain Eukaryota; kingdom Metazoa; phylum Chordata; class Mammalia; order Primates; family Aotidae; genus Aotus; species Aotus nancymaae. The sequence goes on from NW_026988423.1 coordinate 34,862,810, forward strand.
GGGCGGGGCCTTCCATTCTTGGCGTGACACGCACTAGAAGCAGCCGGAAGTCATGGTGAGAGCTCAACCCTGCAGCTGCCCGCACTGCCTGGACTTCAACCCTTCTCTGTCCGTTTCTTCTGTAACCTTGGGCTTACTGTGTGACCCTGGGCTAGTTACTAACCTTCTCTGGGTCTCTTCCGTACGATGGACCCTGATAATGTCATCTTCCTCCTAAAGCTGTGAGGATTAAATGAGCAAAGGAAGGTAAAGCTCTCGTGACAGTCTCTGGCACAAATTGCCAGTCAGTAAATGTTAGTTATTATCACTCTATTTGTAGGCACCTTCTAGTGATTTTTTATAGAAGATTTAGCCTTCTTGCAAGCTTGGGGTTCCTCTTCTTCCTCATTGAGGTAATTATTGTTGTTTTGGTTAACTCATTCTCTTGCAATAATACCGTTTTGTACATCTGGAGGGATTTATATGCCAGTGAAACAGAATCTGCCAGTAGAAGTAACTAACATTCTTAGTCACATTGCCAAGGCACTGAATTGCTCGATTTTATACTTCTAGCAAAGCAAGGCCCTCCCATCCTTGGGGATTAGAAACAGACATGGATTTTGGGCTGGACAAGGAAATACAGTGATGCATGGCAGAGATTCAGATAGGAAACAAGTTAAAGGCACAGTAGTAATACTAGCACAGGGTGCTTTTCACCAGTGATTATAGTCTCCTGACTAGAGCTGCATGATTGAGACCAAAGAACATAGCTTTGGATTTGGGACCTCATTCTTCGCTCGATAGCCACATGGACTGGGGTGCATAATCTCCAGTCACTGAGCCTCAGTTTCATCATCTACAACATCAGAGAACAGCCCACAAGTCATCTTGTGAGTATAATACCTGGATGCTATGATGTAGTTACAAAGGTGAGCTGTGGCTCTCCTGCCTAGAACTTCAGTGGAAGCAGGAAGTCCGCTACATGAGAATGCATGTCTTCTGCCGCATTAAAAATGTTAATGTGCGGCCGGACGTGGTGGCTCACGCCTGTGATTCCAGCGCTCTGGGAGGCCGAGGCGGGCGGATCACTTGAGGCCAGGAGTTCGAGACCAACCTGGCCAACATGGTGAAACCCCGTCTCTACTAAAAATACAAAAATTAGCCAGGTGAGTGGTGGCGCATGCCTGTAATCCCAGCTACTCGGGAGGCTGAGGCAGGAGATGCTTGAACCCGGGAGGTGGAGGTTGCAGTGAGCTGAGATCATGCCACTGCACTCCAGCCTGGGCAATAGAGTGAGACTCAGTCTCAAAAAAAAAAGTTAATGTGCTTGATTTTCGTGCATCCCTGTCTCTTTGTATTGCTGGAAAACGTTGAGCATCTTGGTACCTGCCTGGGAAATGAGAGGAGGTAGGAAGGAGGTTCGCAGGGAAGGCAGCTGGTGGGAATTGCGGTGGAGGTGTATAAACAAGCCACTGCCAGCTTTTATCCTTGTTTATTTATTTAAGTTGTGGCTCCAGTCCTAAATTATTTTATAAGAAGGGACAGTTAGAAAATAACAGTCCAGGAGGATTAGGTTCCTGGCCAAGATAATTCCAGGATCATCTGGAAAAGCAGCTGCAGCTACTAAGAGAAATGGCCAAATGCTGGGAATCATGAGGCAGGTAGGGGCTGGGTTAGGAATGCCTACACCCTCTAGGAGGAAGAAGGCAGAACAGCTGTTGTTTGGAGACAAGCGCTTGAGCTGAAGAGGTTAAGGCGGTTTGAGTACCTCTGAGTTCATTCCAGAAGGGTGGAGATATTTGATGCCACAAATGAGGCACTACTGGGCCTCTGTACAAGCACTCGTAGGCGTTCAAAGTGCAAAGGCCCAGTGGTTCTTCGCTGAGTCCCTGCCAGGGTGGGGAGGAGGACAAGCAGAGCTTCTGACCCCACACAGCTGTGTCTTCCCACAGTGAAGATGCTGGTTACTGCAGGACGGCTGCTTCCAGAGCCACTCTTACCCTCAGGAAATTTGCCGGCTCTTTCCTTGTTCCTCTTGTTTGATCCAGGGAAACCGGGACTTCTTGATGGAAAGAACAGGTTGCTCCTGGCCAAGAAGGGCCTGCAGCTGCATATCTTTGCTCCAGAGAAAATCCACCCTCCCTAGGAGGAAGGAGGCTTTTGGCTGTAAGGACTTCCCAGCCACAGAGGCGGTTGCAGGGTGGCTGAGTTCCAGACGCCCTCGACATCCCAGTCTGAGCGTTCAATCTGGTCTAGCAGTTTCTTTCCTTCCTTCCTCCCTTTTCTTTCTCTCTCTCTCTTCTTTTTCTTTTCCTTCCCTGCCTCCCTCCCTCCCTCCCTCCTTCCTTCCTTCCTTCCTTCTTTCTTTTCTTTCTTTCTTTCCTTTTAAGTTTTGTACACATGGAGTCTTGTTATGCTGCCCAGGCTGGTCTTGGCCTCCTGGCCTCAAGTGATCCTCCCGCCTTGGCCTCCCAAAGTGCTAGGATTACAGGCACAAGCCACGGCATCCTGCCTGCTCTAGGCATTTCTGAAAAGCAGGGTTGGGAACAGGACTCTGACTTTCCATGTGGGTGACTTTCACTTTTCTGAGAGCGAGTGCTATCAACTACGTGACTTGGGTCAGTAGACAAGATGTTCCTTGGGTTTCTAAAAACATGTCATTCTGTGAGTTCCTTTTATAACCTACAGGGCCAGAAGGGGTTGCATGCTCTGGGACTGGGGAAGGAGCAGAGGCTGAAAGCACTGGTTGATTCAGATCTAGTTGAAAGGAAGCAGGAAACCAAGGTCCTGAAGAGAGAGAGGACTTGGATAAAGTCACACATCTACTTAATGATGGGACCAAGACCAGAATCCAGGCTTCTTGCTTCTTATTTCTGTGCCCTCTCCCTCTCACGCAGGCCATCAGTGAGTGTGCAGGCAGCCTAGAGGCAAGGGTAGGTGCCTGCCCCCACAGGCTGCAACTGCTGGGCTAGAATGTCCAGAGCGCTAGCCTTGCTGGGTCCCACACTGCACCTCTCCTACACCTACATCCTTCACTATGCCCCTGCAAGAGCCTTCATCCCTTCCCTCCTCATCTTGGCCCCCTTCCCCACAGTTCACACGCTGATCCATGTTCCTCAGCTGTCACATTCTCTAAACTGCCTAAACTGCTGGTTTGCTGGTCTGGTGAAGGTCCCTTCCCAAGGGTTTTTTTTTTTTTTTTAACAGGGTCCTGCTATGTCACCCAGGCTGGAGTGCAGTGGTGTAATCACAGGTCACTGTAGCCTTACCCTCCCAAGCTCAAGTGATCCTCTCACCTCAGCCTCCTGAGTAACTGGGATGACAGCTGTGCACCATCATACCTGGCTAATTTTGTTTATATTTTGTAGAGATGGGATCTCACTATGTTTCTCAGCCTCATCTTGAACTCCTGGACTCAAGCGATCTGCCTGCCTTGGCCTCCCAAAGTGCTGGGATTACGGGCCTGAGCTGCTGCACCCGGGCCCCTCCCAAGTTTTGACAGTGGTTGTTTTTTCTAGGTTTCAGAGCTCTTGGGAAGGAAAATTTTCTGGGAGAGTAAGTCTTTGAAGAGGAAAGAATATGGGAAGAGAAGGGCATTTGAAGTCCTCCCTGGGACTCCCAGAAGTGGAGGAAGTGCTTCCAGCAAGCATAGGCAGCCGACCTGGCCGGGTGTGCAGGCCACACGTCACTGCCTCTGGTGCACCTGGGTTCAGGCTGGTCACCCTCGGAATAACTGTTCACTCATTAGGAGATGTGACTATCACCTGACCGTGGGAAGCCAAGTTTGACTGCTCAGGTGGTAAACTTCTGATTGCTTTGGATTAAATTTTGCTGATTTTCTGTACTCTGACTGCTTTTCCTCCCATGCCCCCTGGCTCCTGGCTCCCTGCACTGTGCCGCTGCCCACCTTTGCCCCTTGCCAGCATGTACACAGATGCACACGTGGACTTGCATACACAGGCACAGGCGTACGGACACGTGATTCTTTGCCTGTGGAAGGTGGTAGTAGTAGTTGTTATTTCAGTGGGATGTTGTGAGGATTAAATAGAGTCATGCGTGCAATGTGCATGCGGTGTCAGCATTTAATACATTATGGCTCTGATGAACCGTGAGCATGCGCCTAGTTTCCACCTTTGACAAATAGATATGATAATATGTCTGCATCTTAAGCCTATTGTGAGGATGAAATGAGGTGATGCAGTAGCTTCCTGTGAAATGAAGAATGCCTTCCGTATTGAAGGCAGCAATGTAATGAAGAGGGAACCAGCATCACTGATTCAACACACTTTTTTTTGTTTTTTGAGATGGAGTTTTGCTCTCATCACCCAGGCTGGAGCGCAATGGTGCAATCTCAGCTCACTGCAACCTCTGCCTCCCAGGTTCAAGTGATTTTCCTGCCTCAGCCTCCCTAGTAGCTGGTATTACAGGTGCCCACCACCACGCCTGGCTAACTTTTGTATTTTTAGTAGAGGCAGGGTTTTGCCATGTTGGCCAGGCTGGTCTGGAACTCCTGACCTCAGATGATTCTCGGCCTCCCAAAGTGCTGGGATTACAGGCGTGAACCACTGCACCCAGCCTACCACATGTTTTCTTAAGAGGAGCAGAATGTACACAAATGTCTTAACCTATTTCCAATTCTTGGGCTCTTAAGGTATCTCAAAGTGTTACTGGCCTGTGATGCTCAGTAAGTTCTTTGAGATATCCACCCCGGAATCCCTATCCTGCCTTTCTGTGTCCCCTGGGAATACTTCCTGTCAGAGTTTGCTGCTGGAGGCCCTAGCTTCTGCAGCCAAGTTAAGCTTCAGTACAAAACGAGAGACCTTCCTGCTTAGGTGGCCATCTCTCCATTTCATGTATCTTTCTTCCTAGCAGCCACTGAGCCTGTGCTCCCTTGAACTTCTGTAGCCAATGGAACTGTGTCTGGTTGGGGGCTTGGGTCCACCTCACTGCTTCCTCCCAGTCTAAGGCAGCCAAATCGATGGCATGGGTGGGTGCTTGGCTGGCAGCCCTCTGGCTGAGAATCTCAACTTAATTCATGGTTGGCCAAGAGGCAGCCCAGCAAAGACCGAGGCTGCTCAAAGCTGCCTCTGGGTGGGAATGGGATTGGCTTCCTCCCTTGCCTCAGCGAGCCTCCCCTGGCTATGGGAGTCACCGTTTTTCTGGTCTGGTGGGCCATCTCTCTATAAAGTGGTGGCCTTCCTAATTTCCTCCCAGAGGACCTCCCTGCATAGGGTTTGGGCAAAGTCTTTTTGGTGAGCCACAGAGCTCTTCCTGGGTCTTCTCCCTCAGCCTGGGTTGATTCTGTGAACAGCCCCACAACCCCCTGGGAACAAGGGCCCGCTGGAAGGTGCTGGGCCTGGTGAGGTTGGAATGAGATGAGCTGGAATGTCCCATAGGATGCCATTTCTTCCCTTTAGGTCCCTTCTGTCACTGTCTCTAACTTCAGGCTGGCTTCTGCTTCTCCCCCACTCGGCAGGACCTGTGTGGAGCCACCACCTGCGACACCCTGGGCATGGCTGACGTGGGCACCATGTGCGACCCCAAGAGAAGCTGCTCGGTCATCGAGGACGATGGGCTTCCATCAGCCTTCACCACTGCCCATGAGCTGGGTGAGGCTGGATAAGCTCCTCCTGGGGTCTTCTGGGTTTGCCTGGGATGCCCTGGAGGGTGGGAGATGTGTGTCTTTGCCCCTTTGTGTTCTGAAGCCTTACGATCCCTTCTTAGGGCACAGCGAGCCTTAGCAATGGCTTTGTTTTACTTTTTCCGATTGCCCCAGCCCTGCTGGCCAGTGACATGATCTGAGCCCCTCGGCAGGGTGTCTCAGCACTTAGATACTGTGGGGACACCATGTTAACGACAAGGAGGTAGTATACTCTATTGTCAGGGAGCTGACAGTCTGATGGAAGGGACAGAAAACACAAGAACATGATCTTGAGGACATTCGAAAGCAGTCTGTCGATAGGTGGCAATGACCAGCCTGAACGCTGACACGGGCTTTCTAGTTCCCCTGCCCCATTTCTCCCTCCAACCCCCTTGTCCTTCCTCCTGTCCTCTCAGTCCTCTTGCCTCACCCACAGGCCACGTGTTCAACATGCCCCATGACAATGTGAAAGTCTGTGAGGAGGTGTTTGGGAAGCTCCGAGCCAACCACATGATGTCCCCGACCCTCATCCAGATTGACCGCGCCAACCCCTGGTCAGCCTGCAGTGCTGCCATCATCACCGACTTCCTGGACAGTGGGCACGGTGAGCCAGGGCAGCGGGAGGGGAATGGGGCCACCTTGGAGGAGGCTTTGCTGCTGGCCCTGGTGGAGGTGCCCACCTCTCCGTCCTCTGTACCTAAGGTACTGTTGCATTGCTGAGCTGTGCTCTGACATGAATGCATTCCAGTTGCCCTTGGTTCATTCTCCCCTTACCATTCAGATTCTGGGCTAGCCAAACCTCATCTTCCCAGCTCATCCTAACGAACGCCCTCGGTTTTCTGCAGGTGACTGCCTCCTGGACCAACCCAGCAAGCCCATCTCCCTGCCCGAGGATCTGCCGGGTACCAGCTACACCCTGAGCCAGCAGTGTGAGCTGGCCTTTGGTGTGGGCTCCAAGCCCTGTCCTTACATGCAGTACTGCACCAAGCTGTGGTGCACTGGGAAGGCCAAAGGGCAGATGGTGTGCCAGACCCGCCACTTCCCCTGGGCTGATGGCACCAGCTGTGGCGATGGCAAGTTCTGCCTCAAAGGGGCTTGTGTGGAGAGACACAACCTCAATAAGCACAAGGTAAGTGAGTGCTGGAGCCATGCTCGGGGACTGCTGGGAGAAAAGGGATGGAGATCTGGGGGCCTCCCCTGCCCTTGGTCTTCACCAGGAAGCTGCCCATCACAGACTGGCCATGGACTATCACTGTTGCATTGCTGAGCTGTGCCTTCACTGCCTTCTATATGGTCCTATCGCCTTCTGGACTCTAAGATGGGAGAGTAAAGCTATGGCAGGTCAGAGGACTTGGTGAGGCCTCAGACACATGGGGAAAAGTCCTCAGCAGGAGGTAGGGTCTCAGCCCTGAGCTCCAGGCCTCGTCTTACCTGGGGAGGAGCTCTGGGCTCAAAGCTGAATACCTGGTGTTAGGAGCGGCTCACTCACTGGCTCCTCTCTTGCTTCCCTCATCCACTCTTTCCCAGTGTGTCCCACATCCAGGGAGCTGGGGACCACGTGCAGGAACAGGGCTCAGAGCTGCAATGAAGCAAAGCCCTGGGCAAGCTTCAGGAATTGGCTGTATTGTGAACCAAGCTTCTATTTCTGTTGCAATTGTTGTTTTTCTTTAGCAGGAACAAAATTGAACAATACTTGTTTTCCTTCTTGATAAATAGGAATAGCAATCAAACCAGAACACATTCAGAATCCCAAATATTCTTTGAATATAGTAGCTTTATCTTCTTCAGGTCTTGTTTTGGGGATAGGAGAGGGATTTGTACTTTTCTGGGCAGGAATAAAAGATCTGTCTTCTTCCCGGATCCTGGAGCTGACTGTCCCTCCCCGTCCCCAGTTCTCAGCTCGGGGAGGACTTGGTACAAGTTTTCTGGGCACAGAGGCAATGTCACAAAAAAGCATCCACCAAACACCTTACCAGTTGCCCTGAGATGAGTATATTATTTAGAATCTTTTTCTGTGTTCTGGGGATACATATCTCCTGAAACTTTCAACTGTTTGCTAGGCAACAACCCACTGTGTTTAGGTAACTGTGTAAGATACTATAGTGATCAGAAAAATAAATAAAACACAGGCCATGCCTCAGAGAGCTCACAGTCAAGTGGGGAAGCTGGAAACGTAATACAAGAGGCAGAGAAGCGCGTGTTATGTGGAAGGACAGAAGGATGAAAATGTGTCACAGGGCGGGGCAGAGGTCAAGAGATTGATGATGATGAGAGGGGACTGAGAAAACTTTGAGGAGGAGGTTGGATTTGAAGAGAGCCTGAGGGATAGGGTAGGATCCCCATAAAGAGAAACAGAGCAAGGCAGGGAGATGGGAGGTCCTGGGCGGGTCAGAGTGACCTAAAAGGCTGCAGTAGATGGGGACTCTATGGGAACCGTTTTTGGGAAGGTCATTTGGGGCCAGATGGCAGCCACCTTGATTGCCAGTCACTAGAAGGTTCTGAGGACAGGCAATATGTGGCTAATGCCTCCTCCTGGGAAGATGAGGCTGGAGGATGCAGAGAGAAGTTGAGATAATATCGGATGGAGAAAATGCCATCTGAGAAGCACCATCTTTCCGCACTTTCTGGAATTCTCAGTCGATCATCAGCAAGATCTACCACCTCCTCAACCTCTTTCCTAAATAATCTCTTGGCCACTGCGTTTTAACTGAAACCTTCCGTGAAACCTTTATGGAAGTCACTGCTCTCGTTGGGCAAGGTCAGATAATAAAGCATATCTTACAAATCACTGCAGCTCCCACAGATCTGTTTCAGGAATCCCATTCTTACCACCGAGGCCCTGTCCTCCCAGATTACTCCCTCTGGGTTTTGGATTCCAACAATTCTTCAATCCCATCTGGGCCTACAATCCATTGCTGTGACAACCTTCCCATCATGCCTCACCCTTCTTTTGCCCTCACCTCCTCCTTAGTGAGCTGAAATTCCATGGTCCATTGTTGAATCACTTCCTCGCATACGCTCTTGACTCCCTTGCACCTGTCTCTCTACATCAGACATACTTGGATAAGCCACCATCTGGGTTGCATCCAACTCACTCACACATTCAGTTGTGCTTGCACAGATGACTATGGTTGGAGAAAAACGTGCAATTGTGCTCACTGGTCTCAGTTTAAATTCATGACCTGAGTTGGATACAGTGGCTCACACTTGTAATCTCAGCACTTTGGGGGGCTGAGGCGGGAGGATCCTTTGAGTCCTGGAGTTTGAGACCAGCCTGGGCAACATGGCAAAACCCCCATCTCTATAAAAAAATGCAAAAATTAGTGGGAGGTAACGGCATATGCCTGTGTTCCAGCTACTCAGGAGGCTGAGGCAGAAGGATCACTTGAACACAGGAGGCGGAGGTTGCATTGAGCCATGATCACACCACCGCACTCCAGCCTGGGTGACAGAGTGAGATCCCATCTCAAGGGGGGGAAAAAAGAAAAAGAAAAAAAGTAAAATAATTTGATGACCTGGAAACTTAGGTGGGCCCAGAGTGCTGCCCAGGAGTCACGCATTTTGTTTCCCCAGTTGGCTAACTCTCCAGCCTCCTAAACCATTAGTGCACACCCACCATCACCTCTCTCCTCCCTCTACCAACTCTTTCTTTCTCATTTTCAACCTTCACTGATGACCTTTCTTCTCATTTCCCTAAGGGAAAAAAAGTCAAATAATCAGAAGGGAACTTCCACCCACTGCCCGACCTGCTTCTGCACCTGTTCTCCATGGGCCCGATTTACAGTGGCTGAATTGTCCCTGCTCTGATCTGAGGCCGGTGCTTTGCACCGGAACCCTGTCCCCTCTTGCCTGTAAACGACATGGCTGATGAATTCTCTTTCCTGCAGTGCCAGTGTTTACCAATCTTGAGCTGAATCATGCCTTTTAGAATACAAACCTGTTGTAATTTCTCCCATCGGAAACAAAACTTCTTATGATTCTACTTCCTCTGTGGTCTGTTTCTCTGACTCCCTTTCCAGCAAGTTCCCTGAAGGAGTTGTACATGCTTGCTGTCTCCAATTCTGTCCCCACTTTTCTCTGCTGCCCATTCCAAACAGGCTTTCGCTGCCATCATTTCTCCAAAACAACTCTTATTAAGGCCACCAAATGCCTGCACACCACAAAGGTCAGTGACTGTTACCTTTCCTCCCATCGCCCAGCCAGCTAGCAGCATTTGTGGCAGCCCAGAGCTCTGGCCCCTGGAACACGGTCTCCACTGCCTCTTGGTTCTCCTCCTCCCCACGCTGCCCCTCTCATCACCCTGACTGCTTCTTCCTTGTACTCTCATTTTCTAAAATTTGGAGTGCTTCAACACTCAGTCCTTTCTCTCTTCACCATTCACACTCAGCCTCTTCGCTGATTCATCTAGACCATGGCTTTAAATACCATTTATAACTTGAAGATTCCCAAATTTGCATCTTCAGCCCAGGCCTGGCTCCTGAACTGAGGACTTACATCTCTAAGGGAATCTGGACATGTCCATCAGACACCTGATTAGCATCTTATACATGCATCTGTGAGACTGAGCTCCTGGTCAACTCCCCTGGAGCTGCTCTGGTAAATCCACATTCCGGTTGCTCAAGCTGAAACGCTATTTCTCTCACATGCTTCACACCCTGTGTCTCCACAGTCCCTGTGGCCGCTATCTTCGAGATAGATCCAGGATCATTTCTCACCACTTCGTCTGCTCTCACCCTGGTCCCAGCCACCACCCCCTGTCTCCTGGATTATTGCAGTTGCCTCTAACTGGTCTCCTTGCTTCTGATCTTACTCCTTACAGATGATTTCCACCATGACAGCTCTTCTGAAATGCACCTTAGGTTATGCCAGTTCTCTGCTTGGCACCCTTTAGGGGCCTTGCCCCAGCTCAGAATGAGTGAGTCCATTTCTCACTGCCTTGCCAGCCCCGGAGACGCTGGCATACTCCAGGCTCATCCCCACTCAGGGCCTGTGCACTTGATCCCTCTGCTGGGAATTCCCTTTCCCTGATGTCTGCATAGTTTACGCCACCTGTACTTTCTTCAGGGACCCTCATAATCCAGAGCAGCCCTTCCCAACTCCTCCCTACCAGCTGCTTTGAAGCCACCCAGCGCTGTTCACGGATTCATTTTTATTGTCTGTCTCCCCGGTAGGGAGGAATTGTTCTGAGGGCAGGAACTTCCACAAGTGTTTGGTGAAGGAGTGAGTGAATGGCACAGAGCAGGAGCAGAGTGAACACTTGTTGTACGAATAGGAAGCAAGGAAACCAAATAAAAACCAAGTAGCATTGTCTCAGAAGCTTCAGGAACAATGCTACGTGCTGAAGAAGACTTGGAGATCACGAGGCCTATGCACAGGCCTTTCAGTCTTCAGATGGCTTTTGAGAGGGCAGCTTCTGAGGTGTGATGGGGACAAAACCCACAGTGCAAGGCTCTGGGGAGTGAGTACGTGGGAAGAGCAAACGTGGGTGACTATCTCAGGGAGTGAAAGGATGGAATGAGTTAGGCACGAGTGAGTAGTTTGAGGCCAAAGCAAGGTTGAAGGAGGGTGGTGGTGTTTTGTTTTTTTTTTTAATAGGATCAAACAGACATGTTGACACAATGAAACAAGAAATATCTGACAGAAGGACAGAGTGGATAAATATGCTGGATATGTACACAGGTTAAAGTGTTTCTATTACATGCAGCCAGCTTCTGCTTAGTTCCACGTGAGTTAGGCACTGTGTGGACGGTCAGTGGCAGAGTTTTAATTCCAAGCGAGTACAGTGGGGCTGCTTCCTCTATTGCTCAGCTGATGTGTGCTCAGAGGGTCCAAACCCATTTCACTGTCATCCTAAGGAAAACATCATGAGCACTGTGAATTTTATCCCCTTTCTCCTCTGTTAAAAAAACTAAAAAAAAAAAAAAAAAAAAAGCCCTCCAAAGCACTGCACAATTCGCCCCAAAGCCAAATCGAGTTTTAGGATTGCTTAATAGTGTCTTACCTTGACCTCTTCTTAACAGGAACATTAGAATGGTTCATGGTGAAACTTTCTCAAATACAGCCCCTAATCGAGGTTAAGATCAGTTTGGTCTGGAGTAAAGTCTGAATTATAGAACACAAAGGAATAAAAACATTCAAATATCTGTGACGACATTTTTTATCCACAAGGCTGGGGGCTGACCGTGCCTTAGAGATGACTGTGAACGCACTAACGACAAATAAAGGGAATCTTTTTTGTTTTTTTTTCTTTTATTCCTGGCAAGCTGTGAGATAAGAGGAATCTCTGAACTTCTGCCGGGGCCAGTGTGGTTCTGGGAATTGTCATGCCTGTCAGGCCGCTTCTGTCATCCACCTGACCTCAGGCCCGAGTATTAGTGTTATCGGCCCCATTTTTGCAAGTGAAGCACCGGAAAGCTAAGGAGGGTTTGCCATTGCTCAAGCCCACTAGGGTGGTATAGTCTGGGCGCAGTCCCTCCAAAATAGGTCTGACTAGGCTCAGTAGCTCACGCCTATAATCCCAGCACTTTGTGAGGCTGAGATGGGTGGATCACTTGAGGTTGGGAGTTGGAGACCAGTCTGGCCAACATGGTGAAACCCCATCTCTATTTAAAAAAAAATTAGCGAAGCATAGTAGTAGGCACCTGTAATCCCAGTTAATCGGGAGGCTAAGGCAGGAGAATCACTTGAACCTGGGAGGCGGAAGTTGCAGTGAGCCAATATTGCACCATTGCGCTCTAGCGAGGGAAAAAGAGGCAAACTCCGCCTCAAAAAAAAAAGAAAGGAAAATATGCCTGTCTCACTCCACTGCCCAAAGAGGCCTCTCTTTTACGCAGCCTTCTTTGCACTTGGGAGCAATTGTTGTTTGCTAATTAATTGGTTGGAGTGTTGGGTGGGCTTGGTGTACACTGGCCATTTGCTTATTGTTTTTTCCTTCATGATACAACACAAATTTCATTCCGGGAAGGTGGGATGAGAACCTGGAGGCTGTACAGTGTAGCTTTTCTATGGGCTAAGGGGCTGGATGTGGCACTTGGATCCGACAAGGAGTATAACAGGCTCTTCCTCACAGGTGGATGGTTCCTGGGCCAAATGGGAGCCCTATGGCCCCTGCTCACGCACATGTGGTGGGGGTGTGCAGCTGGCCAGGAGGCAGTGCACCAACCCCACCCCTGCCAACGGGGGCAAGTACTGCGAGGGAGTGAGGGTGAAATACCGATCCTGCAACCTGGAGCCCTGCCCCAGCTCAGGTGAGGTGGGGAGAGCAGTGGTGGCCTGGGTCCAGGGGAGGTGAGACCAGAGGTCCCCCCCACCCCACCTCTACTCCACGTAATGCATGGCCTCGAGGTAATTGGGTATACAGGTAATTCAGGTAGTCTAGTATTTCTATCACGGATTCCTATTAATGACAAAGGGGCTTCAGGACAAAGCCAGCAAGTGGAGTGGTGCAGATTCCTCTTGGGGTCATTCCTCTTTCCAGTCACCTTTGGCAAAGGTGTTTCTTTCTTGACGCTTAGTCTGGGAGACTAAACGGATGATGGGAATGAGACACTAGAAGTCCTCTTTGCTGAGGTCTGCCCCGCCCATCTTTGTAAGCAGGAGTACAGAGCCCATGAACTTGCTGGGGAAAAAAATTACATCTCTATCGTTTTGTTTCAATCTAACATTTAGTCTTTCTTTCATATAGAAATTAGCATTTGTCTTCAGTAACTTTTCCTTCTAAAATTTAGTATTTCTTTCAGTTAGGCAACAAAACTACAATAGTAGTAGAAATACTGTGACTGTCATCAGTAGGAATCATGGATATTTTCACAAGACATTTTGGTTGTTGCAGAATTGTCAAAATGCTGTTTAAGCTCATCCTTACTTCAAAATTACAGTCGTTATCAGGTTTATTACTGAATCATATATATATACATTTCTTTTTTTTTGAGACAGAGTCTCACTCACTTTGTTGCCCAGGCTAGAGTGCAGTGGTACAATCTTTCCTCACTGCAACTTCCGCCTCCCAGGTTCAAGTGATTCTCCCAACTCAGCCTCCTGAGTAGCTGGGATTGCAGGTGCCTGCCACCACACCTGGCTAATTTTTGTGCTTTTAGTATATATGGGGTTTCACCATGTTCATCAGGCTGGTCTTGAACCCCTGACCTCTGGTGATCTGCCTGCCTTGGCCTCCCAAAGTGCTGGGATTACAGGCATGAGCCACTGTGGCCGGCCCTGAATCATATTTAATACATTAGCAAAAAAGCATGTATATTACAGACTTGTTTCAAAATATGTCAATAGTTATGTAGCAGATGTAATTGGTATTGTCATAAATCTATATAATTTGTTTTATGCCCTGAGTAACATTATTCTGAAAATAGTTTGCAAGCTAGAGGGAGTGTGAGGCTGGGTTACTGGAGAAGGTGGCACATTGCTCAGGGGATGTGTTTTCATCTGTGCCCTGGGTCCTTTGGGCCTAGTCTGCTTTAGTGCTTTGAGATGTGGAGAGGTTGCAGCTTCAACGTCTTTCTTATGCTTCTCCCTCCTAGCCTCTGGAAAGAGCTTCCGGGAGGAGCAGTGTGAGGCTTTCAATGGCTACAACCATAGCACCAACCGGCTCACTCTGGCCGTGGCATGGGTGCCCAAGTACTCAGGCGTGTCTCCCCGTGACAAGTGCAAGCTCATCTGCCGAGCCAATGGCACTGGCTACTTCTATGTGCTGGCACCCAAGGTGAGTGAGCCGGGGCCCTGAGAACAAAGTAGGGACCGGGTCTTCAAGGGAGCATCATCTGAGCTGTCCTGCTCTTCCTTCTTTTTCCCCTCCTGGGGCGCTGCAGGTGGTGGACGGCACGCTGTGCTCTCCTGACTCCACCTCCGTCTGTGTCCAAGGCAAGTGCATCAAGGCCGGCTGCGATGGGAACCTGGGCTCCAAGAAGAGGTTCGACAAGTGTGGGGTGTGTGGGGGAGACAATAAGAGCTGCAAGAAGGTGACAGGACTCTTCACCAAGCCCATGTGAGTTCTGGGCCCTGGAAGGTGCTGCCAGGGAGCAAAGGGAGGGAGGTGGAATTTCCCCAGGCACTGGAAGCTTGGGTTAGACTGGGGTAAATGTCACATCCAGCCAGTGCCCTTGCTGCAGAGGCCACTCATACTCTTCTAGGGCTGCTATTTCTTCACTCACTTGTTCATCCACTCATTCATTCATTCTTTCAGCAAACAAAGACAAATGCTGGGGGAAGACCCACTTAACAGGAGATGCTATTTAGGAAGGTGGGCAGAATTGTTAGACAGAGTCTGTATAGTGTTCTAGAGTAAGACCGATATGATTTAGATTGCAGTTACCCATTTTCTGGACGACCTTGGGCAAGTGAACTCAATCTCCAGGCTTCTAGATGTCCCCACTTGTAAAGTGCATATGCTATTTCATGTGTGCTTTTTTGAGGAATAAGGGAGTTAGTCCAAGTAACATGGTTAGCATTGCACCTGGTGCATAATAAATGCCCACTACTCCTTCACCTTGATGAGGCTGAATGTGACAGCTGCCAGCCTCTCCCTGGGCTTGACGCCCTGACCTTGGGGATTAGAATGAGGTGAGAATGGCAATAAACTGCCAAGAGACAGCAAGTGAGTGGCTGGGATTGAAGGAGCCTTCATGTCTTGGGCAATCCCTGGGCATCTAGTCCCAACTCTAGAATCTGGGCCCCCCAACTTGAGCTGCCTGAGGTCAAACACATGCTCCTTGGAAAGCCCTGATCCGCGTTCTGGAAGAAGAGGGGGCAGGCAGGGCACCTGAGGTCCCATTTGGGGACGGGGATTATGGTTGGCCCAGAAAATTTGGGAGTCCAGGGACTGGTGATGGAAAGGCCTAGATGGCTGTCCTGGAGCCCTGACTATGTCCCTGGATGTGACAACCTCTCCTGAGCCCCTGGGTGGTGATGTGCAGGGAGGATGCCCAGCCCCGTCTCTGGGAGCTCAGGAACCTGGGACAGATGGCATTCCAGGCTGTGCTTCGCAGGGACCTGTGATGGGGAGGCCACGTGGGGAGTGGGAGGTACATACCCCAGGCTCACTTCACTGGTTAAATGGCAGATGTTCCTTTCACAGCTTGTTGGAGCTGGAAGGAGCCGTAGAAATCACTTAGATTAACCCACTCATTATGCAGATGAGGACACTAGAACCCAGAGATACCGGCTTGCTTAAAATCACTAGGAGTTGGCGTGTGAGCCGGGCTGGATCTGCGTCCCTGCCTCCAGGACCAGTGTCCTCTCACTGCATTGAGCTCCCAGCCTCAGGCTCCGGGAGGTGGACTTACTTCCTCCCCTGCCTCCTCCTCATGGTGGATGTCTATACATCCTTGGTGTGTGCCAGGCACTATGCTATGTGTTTTGGTGGACTCAGCCCTCCCTGCAATTCAATGAGGTGTATGGAATTCTGAGCTCCACTTTACAGGTGAGGGTGTGAGGCTTGGAGAAGCTCAGCAATTTATTCAGCACTGGTTGCCAAGGGGCAGGGATCTCTCTGACTCCAAAACCTGTGCGTTTACTCTCATGCCAGAAGTCACTGAAAGCTAGGTTTACTGAGGAAAACAGGTCCTGGAGCGTGAGGTCCTCAGGTCCAGGCTTCTGTCTAATGCACAACTCCCCTTTCCCACCCCAGGCATGGCTACAATTTCGTGGTGGCCATCCCCGCAGGCGCCTCAAGCATCGACATCCGCCAGCGCGGCTACAAGGGGCTGATTGGGGATGACAACTACCTAGCTCTGAAGAACAGCCAAGGCAAGTACCTGCTCAACGGGCACTTCGTGGTGTCGGCGGTGGAGCGGGACCTGGTGGTGAAGGGCAGCCTGCTGCGATACAGCGGCACGGGCACGGCGGTGGAGAGCCTGCAGGCTTCCCGGCCCATCCTGGAGCCGCTGACCGTGGAGGTCCTCTCCGTGGGGAAGATGACGCCGCCCCGGGTCCGCTACTCCTTCTATCTGCCCAAAGAGCCTCGAGAGGACAAGTCCTCCCATCCCAAGGACCCCCGGTCCCCCTCCGTCCTGCACAACAGCGTCCTCAGCCTCTCCAACCAGGTGGAGCAGCCGGACCACAGGCCCCCTGCGCGCTGGGTGGCGGGCAGCTGGGGGCCATGCTCTGTGAGCTGTGGCAGTGGCCTGCAGAAGCGGGCGGTGGACTGCCGGGGCTCCCCGGGGCAGCGCGTGGTCCCTGCCTGTGATGCAGCCCATCGGCCCGTGGAGACGCAAACCTGCGGGGGGCCCTGCCCCACGTGGGAGGTCAGCGCCTGGTCACCCTGCTCCAAGAGCTGCGGCCGGGGGTTTAAGAGGCGCCCACTGAAGTGCGTGGGCCACGGAGGCCGGCTGCTGGCCCGGGACCAGTGCAACCTGCGCCGCAAGCCCCAGGAGCTGGACTTCTGTGTCTTGAGGCCGTGCTGAGTGGGGTCATCCCTTTCTCCCCTTTCACTCTCCACCCCATTGATGTGCCAGTGTTCTGCCAGCTGGAGCAGTGGGCAGAGGATGGTGGCCAGGGGTTCACGCCACGATGTCACCGACATCCAGGGACAAAGACCATGAGCTGGGGCGAGAGGTTCCCTCCTCCTCCCTGGACTGGGCAGAGGGAAGCCCAGGAACTCCCGCGCAGTCTACCTCAGGCCCCGCTCCTCAGGCTGGTTGTGGGGAGAGGCTTTGAGGTGCAGGTGCCGGGCAGAAGGTGCTGAGGCCGTTTCCAAGGGACTTCGAGGATAAGCACCTTCCAGGCAAAACTTCAGGGACCCTGGCCCCCGGAAGGGAGGCCCCAGGCTGCTGGAAGAGCCATGTCCCAGCAGCTTGGCACCCTCAGGTGGCCCCATGGGCTCTGAGCCGTGTCTGAACAAGGCAGGGTTTTCACGGTGCTTTTAGCCCACTTTTCCTTTCGGACTGACATGGACTAAGCAATAAAAGCTGGCTGGGGCTGGGCAGAAGCCATGGGGAGAGTGGGATCGGGGCCCCTGGAGCCTGGCTACTCCCCCTTGGAGGATGTGGATGTGCACGGGGAGTCCTGAGGTTTCTCATCCTGCACTCTTGGCCCTCCCTTACAGAAGCAGCCTCTCCTCCCTCCGATGTGCAGGGGGTAGGACCAGTGGGAGGGCTGCCATGGAAGTGTCCTCTGAGGCTCTGCAGGTAGGGGAGAAAGTCAGTAGGGAGCCTGCCGTCTTCTTCAGGATGGAGCCGGCCGTTACGGAAAGATGTTGACACTTGCTAGGGGTGATGGAGTCTATGGCTGATGCAGGGAGTTTTGGGAAAGTTCTGGAGGTTGTGCAGTCATTGGGCTGGGATTGGTGCTGAGCTCTGGGCCTGGCTTTGGGGGATGTCACCCTGGGATAGAGAGGAGGAGGCTGCAGTTCTGATGGCTTCCTCCTCCACAGAGGCACATATACGCAGGCTGTCGGTGGAGGGTCTGTGTCACCTCAGAGAGCCCTGACAGTGGCCACAGTCCTGCACCCACTGTGAGGGGTGGGACATGCCTAGGAGGGCTAGGTGCTGAACACCTATGTGCCTGTAAACTCGTCTTCATTCCAGTAGCTACTGCTGTCTTCCCTGGGCTCGTCACGCTGCATCCCCAGGCCTTCGCTTCTCCACTGTTTGCTACCTCAGATTGTGCTCACTGGGAACCCAGCCGTGTACCTCCCCTGGGACAGTGGTGACCTGGTCTTCCACCGCACTCGGTCTTTGGAGACTGAGCTATCCAGCCACCGGGGTGAGGCCTGCTCCCCATATCCCAAACCCCTACTGGGGATCCAAAGCCGAAGCTAGGGCCTCTTTCTTCAGACTCCTTGGGAGTAGCTTTCAGGAGGCACCAAGAATCAATGATTGACCCAGGGGGCCTGGTAACCACTAGTATGAACTGCTGGAGACCTGTCTGTCTTATAGACATGTCAGGAAATAGAAACAGGCATTTCCTATAACTTCAAGTGGGGAGATATTTTGGGATTAGAGCTTCTTTGGCTAAGCTGGGTGTTTCTTGAAGGTTCAGATGCCCTACTGTGTACACAGGACATTCTGCTTCTGTGTGTAGGTGAGGAATCCAGGACCTCAGTGGAGAACTTGAGCTAAGATCAAAGCATGTGTCTTCCTGGGAGAGAGGAGTTCAGTTCTTTTATATGGGTTTCCCTAATAGTCAGAATCCACAAACCAAGTAGCCAGCCAGCCAAGCCTCTGGGATGATGTTCTCACCCAGGTTTAACGCGGGTCTGGAGCCCTTGGACAGAGTTCATGCAGGGGCAGAGGAGATGCCAGTCTCTGAGGCAGGGCTGGAGTCACTCCTGAAGGACTGAGTGAAAAGGAACCCCCTCTGTGCTAGTGAGCACTGTGGGGCTACAGGGACAAGAGGGACCAGGGTACCAGGCAGAAGCAGATCCTCGCTAGCCGACGACAGCACTGCGCCCTGTGCTTGGTGCATTCCCTCCTTGAAGACGAGAGGGTGGCACAGGGGCTGTGCAGGATGGCAGGGGGAGAGGGTGGGTGGGAAGACAGGTGCCATCGGTAGGAGGCTGATCTCCAGGAGAGCAGAGTGGCTTTTGCCATCAGTCACTTTACAAACCATTTTGAGGAAGGACAGCCACTCTGGCTCCTGACACAAGCCAGGCCTCGGTGCTTTTATCTGTTGTGGTGTTTTTTCTTTTTTCTTCTTTTCCTTTTTAAAAGAAGCATGACCAAGACAACCTAGGGAGTTTGTCTTGCTTGCCTTTGACTATTTCCTTAATCCAACCATGCTCTCCAGGGCTGAGCAGAGACTAGCCTCAAGGCACAGGTTTCTGGCAATGGAGTAAAGTTACAGTGGTATCTCATGTCTACAGAAGAGGAACATTTTGAAAGCCCCAACAGCTTCTTCAGTGGGATGTGGACCAATACGGCTTTGGGCTCAGGATTCCCTAGCCTCCTTTGCCCATTGCTTGCACTGATTGGAGGAGTCTGGCTCAAACACTCTTACAGACCTCGTCATGCTGGAGTGGGATCTGGCAGGAGCTGATGACAGTCTGAGGGACTTAAGCGTCCCTAGCCTGGCAGTTGGCTCCCAGAAGCACTAGACACTGACACTCATTGGTAGACCCTCCCTCCCTGCCGTTGTGTTTGGTTCTTTTGCATTCTATGTACTGCAGAAGGATGGAAGGACCTGGGTGCTGGCTGGGCTTGTATACTGTGTATACAGGGGAACTGGCTGCTGAGGTGACCACAGCCTACTCCTAATAAAGCTGTAAGTATTTAAAATCTGTGTCCTGCCTCTGGACTACTTCTCATTCGTGCATGCATTCCTCACATCCACAGAACACCCAGCTTGTGCCAGCCATGGTGTTAGGAGCTATGGAGACAGCGGTGATCTTGACAGGCACACCTGGTCCTGTGCCGCTCCCAGGTTAGCTGAGGAGGCAGAGCTCAAGTCAGCAACCACAGAGTCGTGACAAATCATGCTTCATGTGAAGGAGAAACCAACTGATGCTAGGAGTGGGAGCTTGGGTGTGGGTGTTTGATTACATTTGACCTTTTTCAGAGAGAAGGAGCTAAGAAAAGGAAGAAAAAGGAGCTTGAGTGTGGGAGAGTGATCAGGGAAAGCCCCTCAGATAGGATGATGAAACAGACCGAAGGATGAGATGGCAGCTCTGTTAAAAGGGGACAGGAGCCTTGTAGCAGGCAAGCAGAAGGCCCAGTCCTGGGGGCCAGTGGGGCAGGCTGTGAGGAGGGATTGAGAGAAGCTCTGGGGCTGTGTATAGGTGACACAGGGTGAGGCACAGGAGAGGGCAGAGGGGCACTGTCCTGTGGGCTTCCAGCTTCCTGCCTTAGGAGGAAACCCCAAGTGTCCTGAGGGAAAGGTTCATTCTCTTTGGAGAATGTCTCTCTCTTGCTAGTTCTGTTTTGGTTTGGAAATTTTAGCAAATATGCAGGCATTGGAGAGGTGCGACGCATTGTAAAGGGCATCTAGAAACTCGTTTGGTTGCAGGTCTGAGATCCTTGATCCTTTCTTGGAATTTTCATTTCCTACCTGCAAAGCGAGAAGGGTAGATTCAATTCTATTAGGGCACTTCCAGCTTTAGCAGTCTGGGTTTCCAGGCCCGGTTATGGTTTAGACTTTGCTAGCTGATGGTTTGTTTTCAGTTTGGGGTTCAGAGACGAAGGAGTTTCTCCTGTTGACTTTCCAGCAGGGCAAGGCCATGGGGAATGACTTCCTCATGAGCTGGGAGAGCTGCCCCTTCAGACATGTGGGTGAGGGATGTCGGGGGTTGGACAAAGTTTCAGCCCTTGACAGAAGGTTCTGGAAGAAGGAGGAACTAGCCAGAAGAGGCTGCATGAATTTATGAGCTAGCGGAAGGTTCAGAAGGGACTCGTAGGGGTCTGGTAATGTCTAAGCTGGAGGTCAGCACTTGTAAGATCTTTCTAAAATCGTTCAAAATGTTGTCATATTCCTGGGGTTATTTTTGTAATCCTTTTTGTTTTCCATTAAAGCAATTGCCAGTAAAACATTTCTAAGGAAAAGGTCCCCTTGGCTAATTTGGGGATCAGCAAATTAAAGAGGAAGCAGAAGAAGCTGATCCCAACTGCAGTGGGGCCTGGAGGCTCAGGAGAGCTCCCGGTAAGGCAGTGGGGTATGTATGGGGCAGCAAACTTGCCTGCATTTTCCAGTTTCTGGAGAAGAGAGTAGTTTCCTAAACTTGCTGGTCTTTGAAGAGAGGCAGGAACGATTTGCTTTGTAATCCATCCTCGGGTGGGGAATGTGTTCTTGCCCCAGTGAGAGAAAGCCTTGATCATTGCAAAAAGGTGTCGACCCCTGGGTCATGCTCCGCCTGCCCAGTGAGCCCTGGCCAGCCCCCAGCAAGCTGAGCTGGCGTGGCCAAGGGCAGCGCGTGTGACCCAAGCGTCTTTCCGTCGCTCCTTGACTTGCGTCCAGCCCTCATGGGTGAGTCAGCCCTGAAGCCTGCAATCCCAGCAACAAATCACAGAAGAGCAGAACATTCCCCTTCAGGCTCTTCCGACGCTTCAGACACTACTGCCACGGTGTCACCCCTCAGCCCGAGGCAGCTGTGAGAAGGTTGCAATGAAATGTTTGCTGCTTCCAAGCATGAAACTCGGGAGGGAGAGGGCAGCCAGAAACTCAGCCCTCACCTTCCCCTCCCTCCAGGCCCGCCCCTTTGTGCTCCACTGGGCAGCTCTGCCTTTGTTTTGCTCTCCTGAGCTGTGGTCAGTAACGTAAGTCACATTCCAAGCACTGACCAGAATGTTGTGAAGGAGGAGATAAGAGTTCCTGACCTCCCGAGGCATTCCAAAGAAGAACAACTATTTGTTTCCAAAGGAGAACAATTTTGGCAGAAAGGGTAAGATAGAGGGAGATGAAGAGAGGAGGGAATCTCCTCGTGAAAAACTGGATTTGGGAAAAGGGCAAAACTATTGTCATGGTGAATGGCTGGAATTTGATGAGATTTTTAGCTGCACTCTTAGGTTGTTAGAAGGAATCGCCTTTGTATCATTCACTGTTCCTGTTCCTGGCCACAGTCCCACAGTCCCAGATGGGACTTAAGCCACTGCTGTCCCAGACTTCAGACCAATAGTTCAGATGACCTCAGGGGACTGGGATTCCAGTCTCAGCAGAGAGCACCTCCCACCTCTGCCATGGGTAATTGAGCAGATACTCCTGATGTGGTTTTGTTGTTGTTGAGGATTTTGAGAAAAGAGCCTTGGAGAGTGCTTGGGGAATGTGTTTAGAGGATAACATGACCTCTCCAAGCACCCTCTCTGGGCTGAGACTGCAGTGCATGCGAACCTGGTTCCGAAGCTGCAGTTCCACACAGCACCTGGAGTCCAGGGCTTGGGACACAGTCAGTGGTCAATGAATATTTGTGACACGGAGGCTTCCTGGGGAACACACACCAAACCAAGAGGGATGGAGGATCCTGTCTTTGCTGGAACTATGGGGACACTTCTCAGTGTGGGCACCGTGCTGTCTGTGTCCATGGTCCTGTTTGATCTTCACAACCTCCGCAGTGCTGCTGCTCCTTGCAGCCCTCTGCTCGGCTCATGCGTGTCATACACTTTCCTTGGGGATCACGTGCTCTCTCACTGCTCAGTTAAAACCAACATATCAATGGATCCTGTGTCTGCATACGGAACCCTCCTGCCCACCTTTGCCCTCCCAGATTCCCCACCAACCCCACACGGACCCCCCTAAAACATCTCATTATTCATCCAGTCACATGACTTGATTCCACTTCCAGGATGTCTTCAAATTTGCCCCCTTTCTTCCTTCCCATTGCTGCTGCTGTAGGGCAGGCCAGCATCACATCTCACTGGAGTATGTCCGTAGTCTGTACCTGGTTTCCCTTGTTTCAGATTCATCCAGTTTCAACCTTTCCTTCAGGTGTGACATTTAGCAACAGCACGTGCCCCATCTTGAGCTCCCATGGCACCCTCCGTGTCTTCTGCTATTGAGCTAATTGCTTGTCTGTCTCTTTAGCTATACCCTAAGGACCTCTAGGGCAGGCTTTAATTGTCCTTGCACTAAGTGCTTGGCACACGGTAATCATATAATGATAATAGCCACCACCCAGCATTAACTATATGTGAGCATTATGTTAAGGGCTTTACTTCTCTTATTGTATTTGTTGTTCATAACAATATTATGAATCATATTCTATCTCTGCCCCTCTGTGTGTATCAGGAAGCTGAGGGCCAAAGATGTTAGGGACCTTTAGATGTTCCCCCAACTTGTAAATGGCAGCATCAGGACTCCAAGCTGTGTATTTACTGAATAAATTGTAGAATGAACCATTTGCTCTACTCCTCAAGAGATCTTTTTTTTTTTTTTATGTGGAGACAGACGAGAAAATGATTGTGATGGAGCATGAGAAATTCTCTAACAGAGGTATGCTTATAGATCTATGGGAATTACGTAAGAAGCAATTGCGGGAATCACTTTGAGTGGACCTGGGAAGGAGTTAGAGGAAATGATACTCTTGAGCTGTGTTTTGAAGAATGAATAGAATGTGTTGGGTAGATAAGGAGATTCCTGGAAGTGTGGCCAGCATGTAAAATGGCATGGAGGTCAGGAATGAAAACAGTTTGATATGGCTGGACTGTAGAATGCATGGGAGAAGAGTGGTGGGCTTGAAGCCTGGGCTAGGCTGGGCTGGGGTCTGATCATGGAGAGCCTTCTATGTCTTATTAGGGAGTTTTTGCTTTGTTTGTCAGGCAGTTGAGAGCCATGGGAAGACTTTAAATCAGACTGTAATCGGCTCACCACTCCAGTGAGCTGGTAGTAAGCATGGGCTGGGATAGGAAAAGACTGTTGGCAGAAAGACCAAGTGAGAGGCTCCTGCAATAATCCGGATTTAAGACCATGAAAGCCTGGCAGTGTAAGTGGATTGGAGAGGATGTCATAAATTCTAGAAATATATAGGAGAAGTATGAGCTGGTCTTGAGTGCTAACTTTGTGCAGAGTATGACAATAAAAGAAGTGTCAGAGGAAATGCACATTAATGTTTTCCATCTCAACGATTTCCTTGCTTTACAAAAGAAGTGTAAAATGAGGCCATTCCTTGACACATGGTTATGACCATGCAACAAGGGCAGGGGAAAGGCGGATATACTTGACTTCCTCTTGGGATTAAGTTTCTAAAATATGGTACTGCCAGGATTCAGAGGGATGAGATGACTGATACTGTCTCCTGTTGCTCTCACTTCCAGCCACGCCTCCTTACTCGCTGCCTTAGTTCCCAGCATCACATCCCCCAGACTCCAGCCTTAGTGTTGTGTGGTTAGCATGGCACCAAGAAGACATGGGTGAGTGAAAGGAAAAAATAGAGACCAGAAAAAACAACATAGATAGTTCATGTACACTAGAGTGAAAGCAACAATATGGTATTTCAAATGTATGTCAGCAGAGGTCATAGAAACGGATTTATTTTTTAATATACCCCCTGTATCTTTCAATTAACTGTATATTGTACATAATATATTTCAATACTGGTATCTCAGGATGGGAATAGCAGAAACACATGTTACTGGAGTTATATTAACTCTAGGGACAGTATCACTGGGTTACGAGATATTATGTCTCAGCAACATATGTTACCCATAAGAAAGCCTGTGGCTTTAATGTGTAACATGCTGTGGACTGGATTGGCAAGTGGACTGGACTCAGGCTGACAAAAAATAAAGCTCTTCTGAATGAGGGGCTTATTTTATGTGTTATATCGGGGCAAGAAAATCTTCCTGAAGCAATCTGGCTAAATTACCTTGTTGCCTAATCTCTATCTGAAACAGAGATTCTAATGGTTTAGGCCACTGCTATTTTTTTCCCTAACATCCCAGGAAAGTTTGCATATATAGACTGCCTTTGAGATCAGATAAATACCTAACTGCTGAATGGGAGTTTCTCCTAGTTCCCATGAGTCCAGGGGACTATGTCTTGGCAAGTTCACTTTTGTCTTATTTCTTCAAAGGTCACCTTATTTCTTATTTAGACATGGACCAGGTGGCCTGGACAACCACAGCCCGGGGAGACAGGAGACCCAGGCTTCTGTCTAGACTCTGCTAGCACTGGGCCATTTGCACAAGGTCACTCTGGTGTTCTGGGTGTTCATTTCCCTGTTTGTTAGATGAGGCATTGAACTTGATCGTAAATTACACATTGCCTTTCTAGCTCTAAGACACACTGATTCCATAAATTGAAAATCTCAGCTCCAAGGGGATTAAAAAAAATTTGTCTGCCACTTCATGTGAAACAAAAGGAGATGTGTCTTTTGACTGTATACTTCAAACATTTCCATGCCACTTCAAACATTTCCATGCTTCCCCACTCCTATTTGGAAGTTCCTCACCCAAGGCATGTCTACCTGCTCTTCCATTGGTAGGCAGCCCTCCAAAGGGAAATAAACGTTTGTAAAATTTCAGTATATAGATTAGCTTCTGAAGTTTCCTTAGCTCCTCTTGACTTTTAAAGTAGTTTTAGATGTCAGTGACCAAAAAACTGACACTTAAGTATTTCTCTTTCTTTATACTTGTCACGCCCATACCTAGCAAATAAAATCCATTTTGAACTCTGTACTGCTGCCCGGTGGGTAGCTCTCTTCACTGCATTTTCCTTGTACTGGGCCCTGGGGAAAGAGACCTCAGCTCCTAGTGGAAGGTGGGATAAAAAGAAGGCTCTGTTGCCAAGGGAGGGTTCTCAACACCCAGGCACCCTTAAGGAATTGTATGTTGTGTATGTCATATGTGTTTATAGGTTCAAGTGTTTCCATAAGTTATCTTCCTCATAGGAACTTGAATTACATTCTATTATTGTCCCCATATTGCAGATTAGAAAACTGATGTTTATGAAAGTTGGTAAGTGACAACTGGTTTGATAGGTTTAGGGCTAGAGACGGTAAGAATGGTTCCTCCTGGGCCTCTGATCTCACAGAGATTCTCAATAGCGAAGTTTCTGTCTCAACTGTCAGAGAAGAGCGGGTTGGGTGGTTCATAGTATTTTCAGTTTAGTTCAGTAACTACCAATTGGAATGTATGCTTGGAGGAATAAGAAAGAAACCCAAAGCATTGGCCATGTCCTTGAAGGGTCTATAGCCCAGGTCAGGGGACTGTGCATACACTTGGGAGGTAAATAAAGAGTACAGAGTAGTCCAAAAAGTTTTATGAAAGAGGAGGAGTTGAAACAGGAAAGGAAATCACAGGTCAGATTTGGAGGCTGGAGAAGAGGGCCATGAGAGGTGCAGAGGAACTTATGGGAGTTCTCTCCTTGACACAGGGCTGTGTCTTTCCTTTTTCTTTTTCTCTTCCTTCTTTCTTTTCAATATTTTATTATTTTCTCAGTATATTCCAGAAATAATGGAATATAAGACAAAGGATATGCACTCTGAGAGCTCACAGTCTAATGCTGACATGGTACAGCTGATCTGAACAAAGGCATGAGGCAGGGACAGCTGAAGCCTCTTTGCAGGGGAGGAAGAAGCCAGCCTGGAGCAGTGGCGCTGTGCCTGAGAGGTGTGGTGGGGGAGAGGGTGCAGAATCAGACTTGGGGGGGCTTCAGTTCTGCCCAGAAAGTTGGGACTTCATGGTAAGCCTTGGCAATGGAGAGTCTGATTTCTAAGTAAGGGAATGGTATTCTGAAATCCTGTGGTATTCACTTTTTTAGGTAAGAGAAATGAGAGGAGAGGGAAGTATAGATTTATATGCCTAGTGCCAGTAACTCATCTCTGCATGAATGGGTCGAACTCTTTGAAGCCAATTACAGAGAACTCTCCAACACTGCCATGCCATTGCCAATCTCCACTCAGAACTCTTCTTAGAGGGATTTAGCAATGACATCAATGACATATGTAGCAATGACAGCCATATGACTTCCTAGGTTGGTCTCTACAAGTTTAAGGAATTGCTTAGGGAACTCAGGAGATGATTCATCCTAAACTGAAACTAGAGACAAAATAGGCTCTTTGACTTCTCCGGAGTTGAAGGTTCTGTCATTTTCTAGAGTCAAGTATGTGAATGACTCTTTTCTTCTTCTTCTTCCTCTTCTTCTTCATCGTCGTCGTCTTCGTCATCTTCTTCTTTTTTTCTTCTTTTCTCCTTCTCCTCCTTCTCCTTTTCCTCTTTCTTCTTCTTGTTCCTCTTGTCTCCTTCTCCTTCTCCTTTTCCTCCTCCTCCTCCTTCTTCTTCCTCTTCCTCCTCCTCCTTCTTCCTCTTGTTTCTCCTTCTCCTCCTCCTCCTCCTCTTCATCTCTCAAAAAGGTCAAATTCAATACATTAAAAAACAAAAACAAAAACAGGCAACATAGAAGGGAGAGCAGGAAGCCAGTTTAGTACAAGTAAAGAACCATGATGAATTATTTAACAAACTGTATGCTTGCAAAACTCAAAGCTCCCAGGCAACATGACTTATATTGACTTATAAGATATGCTTCATATTTAACATGAGAACTCTTTGATGAATCTAACCTCTGAAAACACTCATTCATGAATATACAAGATAATATCTATAGGAATGCTCAGTCCAGTATTGTTTGTAGTGGAAAAAGATGAGAGAAGAAAGAAAAAAGAAAGGGAAGAAGGAGGAGATGAAGGAAGAAAGAAAGGAAGAGAGAAGGAAAGAGAGAAAGGATTTAGAAAGCTACTAAAAAGTGAACTATGTAAATCAGTTATAGTATATTTATAAAATGGAATTCTCTGTGGCAGTTAAAAGGAAACGTGGCAGAGCTATGTACTAGTTGGCCAGGGCTGCCATAACAAGTGTCACAGACTGGAGGGCTCCAATAACAGAAATGGGTTTTCTCAATTCTGCAGGCTGGAAGTCCAAGATCAAGGTGTCAGCAGGGCTGATTTCTCTTGCAGCCTCTCCTTGGCTTGTAGATGGCTGTCTTCTCCTGTGTTTTCACATGGTCTTTCCTGTGTGTGTGTCTGTGTCTTAATCACTTTTTCTTGTAAGGACACTAGATTAGGGTCCACCCTAATTATCTCATTTTAATTTAATTACCTCTTTCAAGTCTGTCTCCCAGTACAGTTACATTCTAAGGTGCTGGGGGTTAGAACTTCAACATACGAATTTTGGGGAGGTCACGATTAAGTTCATAACAAGCTAACTATACTCATGGAGAGGTGCCTAGAATGGTTAAAAATAAATAAATTTCAGATCAGTATAATAAGTATGATACCATTTTGAAAACAAATAGTATGTATGTAACCTACATGTATATATGTATACCAAAAAACATGTGGAAGGATATATACTGAATGTTTAACAGTGGAGATTTTGAGAAAGTGGGGGGACATGCTGGTGATAGGGATGTGGCGGCGTAGGAATGAACTCTGGTGATTTCCCTCCATTTCTTTATTGTATGAATTTCTTTCATTGTATGTTTTATTTTTGACATTAGCTTAGTAATGAAGAGCACACACCTAGAGTCACATTGTTTGACTCTTAATTTGAATACAGGCTCAGATTCTGACTTTGCTGCTTTGTAAGAGTTTCTCTAGACCTCTGTTTCTGCATTCATAATGCGGAAAATAATAAGATTTTAATGATAGTCAGATCAGATAATGAATGGAATGCATTCACTGGCACAGTGCTTGGTACCTAATAAGACCAATGAATATTAACTATTTTTATTATCATGAAAGGGCAATAGAAAAGGAAGAAAGCTCTCAGATGCAATTTATGTTAAATGTGGTGTTCTTATTCCCAGGGTGTCGTTAAATCTTGTTCAATTAAATTGAACAAATAATTTGAGAGTCTGCTGATTATGCAAGGCACTGCACTGAAACATGCTGAGGAATGAGGAATAAAAGTAGTTGGACTAATGACTACTTATAATTAAAACAATAGGCAAATACAGCTTTGTGTATAAAATAACCCTAACTCAGAGGGGTGTTGCGACCACTTAGTGAGGAAATGTCTGTAAAGCAGATATTAGTAAGAATTCAACACAGCAATATTTTTGTTGTTCTATTTACCTCTCTTTTGTAAGAAAACCCACCTGGAAAACTAAACTTGGAAGGCAGCTCAGGAACTACAGATATCGGAAGAGTTACTTAAGGAAGTGTCATCAAGCCATGCAGAGACTGGCTCATTCCAGACGGCTCTAGGAGCAGACAGGAATACCTGTCATGACTGGGTGTTGTCTGCAACACCAGGAGGGAGTCTGACAGGTTTCCTCCTCACTATTCCTTTTTGATGAGCAAAGCTTCTTTACAGCTTTGCCACAGAGACAAGGGACAGCTTCTTAGGTTACTGTCCCCACCCAAGAGATTGGCTTCTTTTTGGCACTTGCTTCCCTGGGGCATGGATAATTTCTAAAGGCACCTGTAGATTCTTGTCCCTTGTCTCTGAGCCTTGACATACAGTTTTCTCTGTGGGTCTCTGGTAGCCCACAGTGACACTTGGTCAGCGACACTGTGACCACTACATGAGTAGTGATGGTGCTGGCCGGTCCTAGGCTCTGCACTCTTGGTCTCATGTGTGGGCCAGGCCCCCGTCTGCGTGCCCATGCTGTGTGTCCTCAGTGCGTGTCCACCCTTGACGGCATCTGCTCGCTGCTGCACCCCAGAGCCTGCGTGAGCCACGGCTGCACCCGAGTCCTCTGCTTCACCAGAAGAGACTGACTTGGCAAGCCCAGCTTGAAAAGAAAAATGAAAAGAAAAATAAAAAGAGTATTTGGGCTAGACATGGGGGACTATTTTATTTCTTCTTTTTATTCTTTCCTTTGGAGGATGTCTTGTGGGATCAGCTCTCTCAATGAGAAAGATGAGGAGAGAGGAATATATACTTGCAGGCTTTGTGCCAGTAGTGGGGAGGTGGGAGAAGTCTGGGGAAAGGGTTACAAGAAGGGCCATAGGAGCAGAGACTGAGGGAGGGGCTCCCTGGCCTGGGGTGGACCCCACCATCAAGGGAAACCAGAGCAGGGAGAGCCTCGAGGGCAGCATCCTACCTGCAGGGGTGCGCGGTCGGAGGCAGTGGACATTTGGTGAGTGAGGCTGAGGTGCAGAGATTCAGCTCAAGGATCCAGGTGAAAACTCCAGTTACAGGCCCTGTGAACTATGCATGATCTCCAGTGATGGTCGCTACTCTGGTGCTTTGGCCTCCTTATCTGTAAAGGGAGGGAATGGCAGTACCTGGCTGACAGGCTTGGTGAGGGCATGCAGAACACCGAATTTCCGGCGTCCTTATCACCCAGGCGTGTAGTGCAGATGAGGGCAGCAGCTGTCAGGGTGCATAGATGCAGGAAAGGGAGTCCTCCTGAGCCTCCCAAACCTTCTCCCTTCCTGCCTCTCTTGTCTTGTGTTACTCAGGCAGCTTCTTAGAGGACAACTTTCCTTCCAGCAAGTTCCTTCCACTTTTCCAATGCCCCCCGCAAGGAAGGTGGCACCTCCTTGAGTGTCAGCCCCCAAGTCCCCTCGGTGGGGACCTGGCTCCTTCCGGGTTGGATCTTACAAGCTCTGGACATGCAGGCCCGGCTGGTAGAGAAAGGGACCTCGGCTGCAGCTGTCATGGGTCACAGCAGATCACCCTTCGCGTGCTGGGCCCCAGCCTCTCAGCTTTCTGCCGGGTAGGAGGCCCAGCCCATCTGGGACTTTCATGTTGGAAATATGAAGTGTGACTTCCCTTGCCTGGGGATGGCTGAGCCAACCCAGCCTGGGCTTATCTCTTTACTCAACACAGTGTTTGTCTGAGGACAATCAAAGCATGTTCTCTTTCTGCTTTCTTCAAAACGAGGAAAGAGTAAGGCTCCGGGCAGGGGCTGCCTAGTTCAGGGTCAGATCTGTGCTCTCTTTTTAGCCTCTGGTCCTGGCATACCCCTTTCTTGGGCCAGTCGCTATGGAATTAAGTTGTATCAGTATACTCAAGCTCAGGGATCTGCAGCGGGCAACATTTCTGAACTTGGCTCTGGAGGGAGGGTTCACCCCCCTCATTGCCCCCTGACTCCCAGGTCACAGCCGTTCATCTCCAGCACACTGAGCCCCACCTCCGCCCCAGACTCTGCAGCCACAGGCTCCTTTTTGGCTGAGCCACCTCATCATGCCACGGTGTCTGCAGTCCCTGCTGCAAAGCTAACTCATCTGTCTGCCAGGCGAGAGGCCTTGGCTTCCCTAGGCCTCTGGTTTCCACCTTTCAGTTTGTTCCTGCTCCTTCTCTTTCCTTCTTCCCATTCCAGACCCACCAGTCCATAGGGCCAGCACCCCATTCTGCCTCCCCAACCCCAGGGAGGGCCAGAACCCCTGTTCTACCTCTAGTCCCTAACTCCACTGAGGGTCAAAGTTTCTTGTTGCAGGCATGGAGGGAGCTAAGCCCAGCCACTGGAATGGGAACAATCAACTCATTGTTGAAGATGCTTCTGGGATCATTCAAGATCCATGGGGTCACGGAGTGCTCTCAGTCAGGACTGGAGGGCAAGGCCTGTGTGCGAACTCGGAAAAGCCACGTGGGGCCTCATGGAGAATCACTGGCAGCCATGAGCAGTCAGTAACTTCTGGCTAGTACTTCACAGGGCCCAAATCACTTTCCATATTCAGAAGCCTGCAGGAGAAATGTTTTAAAACATTTTCATACGACACTCAAAGATACAAAAGCAGAGAGAATTGAACAACCAGCGCCCAGGCACTCGTCACCCTGACTCAAGCAGCCCCCACTCTCCGCTGCTGCTGTTTCCTCAACATCGTGCCCCCAGTTCCCTGTCTAATACTCTCTTTTCAAAACTTACAAACAGTTGATGACCTTTTAGATGAATTTATCACGTGTCTCTCCGCCACAGTAAACAGGAAACCTATGCTCTTACATTTTATCATGGCCGGTGCTTTGCTCTCAGGAGTCATGATCTGTTTTAGTAAAGACCTCAATTCAATGGCAAAGTATTGTCAGAGAGGACAGCCCCACCTCATGCCAGGTTGAAAATAGTTGTTTTAGGCAGGCATGTTCCTACGTCTAATCAGCCAATGTTAAATAATGATGTGACTGGCCAGTTTCTGCAGCTGCTTGGTGCTGGGTGTTGGCTGGGGCCTAGCTCTTTACTGCAAGTCCTTCCTGACTCTTTCCCAGAAGCAGGGCTCCTCTAGATTAGAAGCTCCTCAGCAGCGTCATTGACTCTGTGATGGTACAGCAGAGTATGCTGCCCACAGTGACATTCACTGGCATTTTTAAAGAAATGACACCATAATTCCTTCTAGAAGGCAGCTCCGGGGAAGGGTGTGTGTTTTATGATAACTGGTATAATCTCTTTTTCTAACATTAAGAACTATGAACACCATCGTGTTTTGCTTTTTGCCTTGGCTACCAGGAAGCTTAGTGCTAAACTGAGGGCTCAACTAAGCGACTGTTTCACCTGTGATTCCAGTTAACTTATCTCCCCCATTTCCTTTATAATTTCTAATTTCTCCTTTTTATCTTTATGGGCACGGAGATTTTATTGTACCCACCCTTCACTTTTGTTTCTTTAAGCTTAAGAGTGGGAAATTAAAACCAAAAGCAAATAGACTACAACTGCGCCTTCCCTGTGACCCGTGTCCTGAGAGCCTTATTGGTGAGAGACCCAAAGGGGTTAAAGTATGAGAATCAGACCTTACGTGTATGCAGTGCATGGACATTTATACTTCATGCTTTATACTTTTAAAAGGGCTTCCTCATATCTCATCTTAATTTATTATTGATTTGTTCTTTCAACAAATGCTCACGTCGCACTTTATTTGTAACATACTAGCCTCTGTGGACCAATGAAGATAAAACACACATTTTTTTTGCCTTTAGGGAATTTACAGTTTATCAGGGAATATCAGAGTGCTCATCCGATTAAAACACAAGATAAAAAGCGTGGGAATGTTTCAGATGAAATTTATTGAAGTTGAGGAGAGGAAGGAGTTAGTTGAAGATAAGAAATGGGGACAGACTGTGAAGATGGTTGACATTTACACTGATTCTAGGTGAGGAAAGAGTGGACATATGGATCTTTTATTCTTACTATTGTCCCCATTTGACAGAGGATGAAATCAAGACAGAGGGAGGGAGATTTTCTTTATTCACTTAGTTGGACAGTTTTACTATTATTTTTTTTTAGATGGCATCTTGCTCTGTCACCCAGGTTGGAGTGCAGTGGCACAATCTCGGCTCCCCACACCCTCCACATCCTGGGTTCAAGGGATTCTCCTGCCTCACCCTCCCAAGTAGCTGGGACTACAGGCTCGTGCAACCACACCCGGCTAATATTTGTATCTTTTTTCATAAAGATGGGGTTTCACCATGTTGGCCAGGCTGATACCGAAATCCTGACCTCAGGAGATCCACCCGCCTCGGCCTCCCAAAATGCTGGGATTACAGGCGTGACATTTTTACTATTTTAACCATTCCTTCTGCTTCCCACCCTTCCCCCCCGATCCCCCGTCAAAGGCTTTCAGACAAGTGAAGGCTGGAGTAAATTTGTTCTTAGGTGACAACTAAAGTCATGCACTGCATAAGAAGTTTTCAGTGAACGAGAGTCCACATGTTCAATGGTGGTCTCGTAAGATTATAAAGCGACTGACAAATTCCTATTGTCTTGTGACGTTGCCCTCTGAACGTTGCAGCGCAAAGCATTACTCACGTGTTTGTGATGATGCTGGTGTAAACAAACCTATTGCACTGCCAGTCGAATAAAAATCCAGCACATACAATAACGTACAGTGATTTGTGCTTAATAATCATGAGAAACGACGATGTTGCTGGCTTACGAATTTACTAGACTATGCTTTTTATTGTTAAGAATGTATTCCTTCTACTTATCAAAAAAAGTTTACCGTACGTCAGTCTTACGCAAGCAGGTGCTTCAGGAGGTATCCAGAAGAAGGCATTGCTGTCATAGGAGATGACAGCTCCATGCCTGTTACTGTCCCTGAAGACGTACTGCAGGATGAGCTGTGGAGGTGGAAGACAGTGATATTGATGATCCTTAACCGGTGTAGACCTAGGCTAACGCGTGTGTTCATGTCTTAGTTTTTAACAAAAAAATTAAAAAAGTCAAAAAATAATACAAAAAGCTTATAGAATAAGAACATAAAGAAAAAATATTTTGGTACAACTGAACAATGTTTTTGTGTTTTAAGCTAAGTGTTGCTACAAAATAGCTAAAAAGTTAATAACAAAGTTTGTGAAGTAAAAAAGTTGTAATAAGCCAAGTTTAATTTATTGTTGCAGAAAGAAAAAATTAAAAATAAATCCAGCGTAGCCTAAGTGTGCAGTGTTTATAAAGCCTGCAGTATGTGCATAATATCCTAGGCCTTCCCATTCACTCACTCACTGACTCACCCAGAGTAACTTCCAGTACTGCAGACTTCATTCATGGTGAGTGCTCTATGCAGGTGTACCATTAAAAACATCTTTTATACTGTATTTTTACCGTACTTATTCCATGTTTAGATATGTTTAGATGCATAAATACTAACCATTGTGTTACAATTGCCTACAGTATTCAGCGCAGCAACACGCTGTCCAGGTTTATAGCCTCAGAGCAATAGGCTTTACCCTACAGCCTAGGTGTGTAGGTTTGTGTAAGTACACTCTAGGATGTTTGCACAATGATGAGATAGCCTAGTAACGTATTTCTCAGAATGCACCTTCGTTATTAAGCAACTCATGACTGTACTGAATTAATGGTATTTAAACTGACAGAGCCCAAGCCTTGATATTTGGGGCAGTACTTTTTTACTTGCAAGGGACAATAATTGTCTTGAGCTAACTTAAAGTAAAATGGAGGAAATTCATGGAGGCCACTGAAGAACCTCAGATAATTTAAGGCAGGGTTGAAGAATCAACTGAGGCTTGCCAGCATTTGGTGTTACCAGCATTCTGGATTTTGGCCATTCTAGGAGGTGTGTGGTGGTATCTCATTGTTGTTTTAATTTGCATTTCTCTGATGACATATGTGAAACATTTTTCATATCTTATTTTCTATCCATATATTTTTGGTGCTGAGATGTTCTTTCAGGCCTTTGGCCCTTCTTAAATTGAGTTGTTCATTTTTTAAATTGTTCAGTTTTAAGAGTTCTTTACATATTTTACATGGTAGTCCTTTATCAGATATATCTTCTGCAAATATTCCTCCCAGTCTGTGGCTTGTCTTCTCATTCTCTCAACAGTGTATTTTGCAAAGCAGTTTTGAATTTTAATGAAATCTAGCTTATCAATTATTTCTTTCACAGATCATGCCCTTGATGTAATATCTAAAAAGACATTACCATATCCAAAGTCATTTAGATTTTCTTTTATACACTTCTAGGAATTTTCTGATTTTGCATTTAACATTTAGGTCTATGATCCATTTTGAGTGAATTTTTGTGAAGAGTTTAAAGTCCATAACTAGATTCATTTTTCTTCCCATGTGGATGTCCAGTTGTTCCAGCATCATTTGTTAAAAGGAATGTGTTGGTTCCATTCTACTGCCTTTCCTCCTTTATCAAAGATCAGTTGACCATTTTTTATGAGGCTCTCTGTCTGAGCTCTATATCCCATTTCATTAACTTATTTGTCTGTTTCCCACCGATATAACACTATTCTGATCACTGGAGCCTTATAGCAAGTTTTAGAATTGGGTAGTGTCAGTTCTCTGACTTTGTTCTCTTTCTACGTTGTGTTGGCTACTCTGGGTCTCTTGCTTCTCCATGTAACCTTTAGAATTAGCCTGTTGTTATTCACGAAATAACATGCTGAGGTTTTGATTGGGATTGCACTGAGCCTATAGATCAAGTTAGGAAGAGCTGATGTCTTCACAATGTTGGGTCTTCCTATCCATGAGTGTGGAACATCTCTCCATTAGTTTGTCTTTGACTTCCTTCATTAGAGCTTTGTAGGTCTTTCTTTTCATATTGCTCTTGCGTGTATTTTGTTAGGTTTATACCTAAGTATTTCATTATTTTGGCTGCCAATGTAAATGGCATTGTGTTTTATTTTTTATTTTATTTTATTTTTTTTTCGAGATGCAGTTTCGCTCGTTAGCCAGGCTGGAGTGCAATGGCGTGATCTTGGCTCACCGCAACCTCCGCCTCCTGGGTTCAAGCAATTCTCCTGCCTCAGCCTCCTGAGTAGCTGGGGCTACAGGCACGCGCCACCATGCCCAGCTAATTTTTGTATTTTTAGTAGAGACGGGGTTTCACCTTGTTGACCAGGATGGTCTTGATCTCTTGACTTCGTGATCCACCCTCCTTGGCCTCCCAAAGGGCTGGGATTATAGGTGTGAGCCACTGCGCGCAGCAGGCATTGTGTTTTAAATTTCAAATTCCACTTGTTCATTGCTGGTATATAGGAAAATGATTGACTTTTGTATGGTAACCTTGTACCCTACAACCTTGCTTAATCACTTAGGTAGGTTTTTTCTGGTCAATTCTTTTGGATTTTCTGCATAGACAATCATGTTACAACTGTGAACAAAGACAGTTTTATTTCTTCCTTCCTAATCAGTATACATTTTATTTCCTTTTTCTGATCTCATTGGATTATCTAAGGCTTCCAGTACAATGTTGATAAGGAGTGGGGAGAGGGGACATTCTTGCCTTGTTGCTGATCTTAGTGGGAAAGTGTTGAGTTTCTCCTCATTAAGTATGATCTTATCTGTAGTTTTTTCACTGGCATTTTTTTAAAAAAATCAAGCTGAGGAACGTTCCCTCTATTTCTAGTTTGCTGAGAGTCTTTACCATGAATTGGTGTTGAATTTTGTAAAATGCTTTTTTCTACATCTATTGATGTGATTATGTGATTTTTCATTTTTATCTTGTCAATGTAACAGATTATATTAATTGAGTTTCAGATGTTGTTGAACCACCCTTGCATACTTGGGATGAATCTTACCTGGTGTGTATTTCTTTTTATGCATTCTTGGATTTGATTTGCTAATATTTTGTTGAGAGTTTTTGTGTTTATGTTTATAAGAGATATTGGCCTGTAGTTTTCTTTTCTTTTAATATGTTTGTCTTGTTTTTGTGTTAGGGTGATGAGGGCCTCACAGCATGAATTAGGAATGAATTATTCCCTCTGCTTCTATCTTCTGGGAGAAATTGCAGAGAATTGATATAATTTTTTTTCTTAAATGTTTAGGAGAATTCACCAACAAACCCAGGTGGACCTAGTTCTTTCTGTTTTGAAAGGATATTCATTGTTAATTCAATTTCTTTTATAAATATAAGTCAATTCAGAATGTTTATTTCTTCTTGTGTGAGTTTTGACAGATTGCATTTTTAAAAGATATTGATCCATTTCATCAAGGTTAGCAAACTTGCAGGCATAAAGTTGTTCATAGCATTCCTTTGTTATCCTTTTAATGTCCACGTGATCTGTAGTGTTAATCTCTTTCTCATTTTTTATATTAGTAACTTGTATCCTCTCTCTTCTCTTTTTTCTTTTTTAATATATATATTTTATTACACTTTAGGTTCTGGGGTACATGTGAAGAACATGCAGGATTGTTGCATAGGTACATACATGGCCATGTGGTTTGCTGCCTCCTTCCCCATCACCTATATCTGGCATTTCTCCTCCTGTTATCCCTCCCCAACTCCCTACCCCACACTGTCCCTCCCCTAGTCTCCCCCAACAGACCCCAGTATGTGATGCTCCCCTCCCTGTGTCCATGTGTTCTCATTGTTCAACACCCACCTATGAGTGAGAACATGTGGTGTCTGATTTTCTGTTCTTGTGTCAGTTTGCTGAGAATGATGGTTACCAGGTTCATCTATGTCTCTACAAAGGACACAAACTCATAGTTTTTTATGGCTGCATAGTATTCCATGGTGTATATGTGCCACATTTTCCCTATCTATCCAGTCTATCATTGATGGGCATTTGGGTTGGTTCCAGGCCTTTGCTATTGTAAAGAGTGCCACGGTGAACATACATGTGCATGTGTCTTTATAATAGAATGATTTATAGTCTTTTGGATATATACCCAGTAGTGGGATTGCTGGGTCAAATGGAATTTCTATTTCTATGTCCTTGAGGAATTACCACACTATCTTCCACAATGGTTGAACTAATTTACACTCCCACCAACAGTGTAAAAGTGTTCCTATTTCTCCACATCCTCTCCAGCATCTGTTGTCTCCAGATTTTTTTTTTAAATGATTACCATTCTAACTGGCATGAGA
Source organism: Aotus nancymaae (assembly GCF_030222135.1). Classification (NCBI taxonomy): domain Eukaryota; kingdom Metazoa; phylum Chordata; class Mammalia; order Primates; family Aotidae; genus Aotus; species Aotus nancymaae. Next base: position 34,901,011 of record NW_026988423.1, read on the forward strand.
TGGTATCTCAATGTGGTTTTGATTTGCATTTCTCTAATGACCAGTGATGAGCATTTTTTCATAAGTTTGTTGGCCTCATTTATGTCTTCTTTTGAAAAGTGTCTGTTCAAATCTTTCACCCACTTTTGAATGGGTTTGTTTGTTTCTTGTAAACCTTCTTCAGTTCTTTGTAGATTCTGGACATTAGATTCTGGACATTAGCCCTTTGTCAGATGGGTAGACTGCAAAAAATTTTTTTCCATTCTGTTGGTTGCTGGTTCACTCTAATGATTGTTTCTTTTGCTGTACAGAAGCTCTGGCGTTTAATTAGATCCCATTTGTCTATTTTGGCTTTTGTTGCCAATGCTTTTGGTGTTTTAGTCATGAAGTCCTACCTATGCCTATGTCCTGAATGGTTTTGCCTAGGTTTTCTTCTAGGGTTTTTATGGTGTTAGACCTTATGTTTAAGTCTTTAATCCATCTGGAGTTAATTTTAGTGTTAGGTGTCAGAAAGGGGTCCAGTTTCTGCTTTCTGCCCATGGCTAGCCAGTTTTCCCAACACCATTTATTAAACAAGGAATCCTTTCCCCATTGCTTGTTTTTGTCCAGTTTGTCAAAGATCAGATGATTGTAGATGTGTTGCATTGTCTCCAAGGCCTCTGTTCTGTTCCATTGGTCTACATCTCTGTTTTGGTACCAGTACCATGCTGTTTTGATTACTGTAGCCTTGCAGTATAGTTTGAAGTCTGGTAGCGTGATGCCTCCAGCTTTGTTCTTTTTGCTTAGAACTGCCTTGGCTATACAGGCTCTATTTTCGTTCCATATGAAGTTTAAGGGTTTTTTTTTTCCAGTTCTGTGAAGAGGGTCATAGGTAGCTTGATGGGTAGTGTTGAATCTGTAAATTGCTTTGGGCAGTATGGCCATTTTCACAATATTGATTCTTCCTAACCATGAGCATGGAATATTTTTCCATCTATTTGTGTCCTCTCTTATTTCCTTGAGTAGTGGTTTGTAGTTGTCCTTGAAGAGGTCCTTTACATCCTTTGTTAGTTGTATTCCTAGGTATTTTATTCTCTTTGTAGCAATTGTGAATGGGAATTTGCTCATGATTTGGCTTTCTGTTAGTCTGTTATTGGTGTATAGGAATGCTTGTGATTTCAGCACACTGATTTTGCATCCTGAGACTTTGCTGAAGTTGCTTATCAGTTTCAGGAGATTTTGGGCTAAGAAGATGAGGTCTTCTAAATATACAATCATGTCATCTGCAAATAGAGATAATTTGACTTCCTCCTTTCCTAATTGAATACCCTTTCTTTCTTTTTCTTGCCTGATTGCTCTGGCTGGAACTTCCAATACTATATTGAATAGGAGTGGTGAGAGAGGGCATCCTTGTCTAGTGCCAGATTTCAAAGGGAATGCTTCCAGTTTTTGCTCATTCAGTATAATATTGTCTGTGGGTTTGTTGTAAATAGCTTTTATTATTTTGAGATATGTTCCATTGATACTTAGTTTATTGAGAGTTTTTAGCATAAATGGCTGTTGAATTTTGTTGAAGGCCTTCTCTGCATCTACTGAGATAATCATGTGGTTTTTGTCTTTGGTTCTGTTTATGTGGTGAATTACATTTATAGACTTGTGTATGTTGAACCAGCCTTGCATCCCCAGGATGAAGCCTACCTGATCGTGATGGATAAGCTTTTTGATGTGCTGTTGCAATCAGTTTGCCAGTGTTTTATTGAAGATTTTTGCATCTATGTTCATCATGGATATTAGCCTGAAGTTTTCTTTTCTTGTTGAGTCTCTGCCAGGTTTTGCTATCAGGATGATGTTGGACTCATAAAATGATTTGGGAAGGAGTCCCTCTTTTTGGATTGTTTGGAATAGTTTCAGAAGGAGTAGTACCAGCTCCTCTTTGTACATCTGGTAGAATTCCGCTGTGACTCTGTCTGGACCTGGGCTTTTTTGGTTGGTAGGTTATTAATTGCGGCCTCAACTTCAGCCCTTGATATTGGTCTATTCAGGGTTTTGACTTCTTCCTGGTTTAGGCTTGGGAGGGTGCAAGTGTCCAGGAATTTATCCATTTCTTCCAGGTTTACTCGTTTATACACATAGAGTTGTTTGTAGTAATCTCTGATGGTAGTTTGTATTTCTGTGGAATTGGTGGTGATATTCCCTTTATCGTTTTTTATTGCATCTATTTGATTCTTCTCTTTTCTTTTTTACTAATCTGACTAGTGGTCTGTCTATTTTGCTGATCTTTTCAAAAATCCAGCTCCTAGATTTATTAATTTTTTGAAGGTTTTTTTTTGCATTTCTGTCTCCTTCAGTTCTGCTCTGATCTTAGTTATTTCTTGTTGTCTGCTAGCTTTTGAATTTCTTTTGATCTTTCTCCTCTAGCTCTTTCAATTTTGATGATAGAGTGTCGATTTTAGATCTTTCCTTGCTTCTCATGTGGGCATTTATTGCTATAAATTTCCCTCTAGGCACTGCTTTAAATGTATCCCAGAGGTTCTGGTACGTTGTGTCTTCATTCTCATTGGTTTCGAAGAACATCTTAATTTTTGCCCTTATTTCATTGTTTATCCAGCCGACATTCAAGACCCAGTTGTTCAGTTTCCATGAAGTTGTGCCATTCTGAGTTAGTTTCTGAATTCTGAGTTCTAATATGATTGCACTGTGGTTTGAGAGACTGTTTGTTATGATTTCTGTTCTTTTGTATTTGCTGAGGAGTGATTTACTTCCAATTATGTGGTCAATTTTAGAGAGATGTGATATGGTGCTGAGAAGAATGTATATTCTGTGGATTTGGGGTGGAGAGTTCTGTAAATATCTACTAGGTTTGTTGGTCCAGATCTGAGTTCAAATCCTGGATAGCCTTGTTAATATTCTGTCTCGTTGATCTGTCTAATATTGACATTGGAGTGTAAAATCTCCCACTATTATTGTGTGGGAGTCTAAGTCTCTTTGTAGGTCATTAAGAACTTGCTTTATGTATCTGGGTGCTCCTGTATTGGGCACGTATATATTTAGGATCATTAGCTCTTCTTGTTGCATTGATCCTTTTACCATTACGTAATGCCCTTCTTTGTCTCTTTTGATCTTTGTTGGTTTAAAGTCTATTTTATCAGATACTAGGATTGCAACTCCTGCTTTTTTTTTGCTCTCCGTTTGCTTGGTAAATATTCCTCCATCACTTTATTTTGAGCCTATGTGTATCCTTGCATATGAGATGGGTTTCCTGGATGCAGCACACCAATGGGTTTTGACTTTTTATCCAATTTCCCAGACTGTGTCTCTTGATTGGGGCATTTAGCCCATTTACATTTAAGGTTGATATTGTTATATGTGAATTTGATCCTGCCATTTTGATGCTAGCTGGTTGTTTTGCTCATTAGTTGACCCAGTGTTGATGCTCTTTACCATTTGGCACATTTTTGGAGTGGCTGGTACTGGTTGTTCCTTTCTATGTTTAGTGCCTCTTTCAGGAGCTCTTGTAATGCAGGCCTGGTGGTGATGAAATCTCTTAGCAATTGCTTGTTAGTAAAGGATTTTATTTCTCCTTCCCTTCTGAAGCTTAGTTTGGCTGGATATGAAATTCTGGTTGAAAGTTCTTTTCTTTAAGGATGTTGAATATTGGCCCCCACTCTCTTCTGGCTTGTAGGGTTTCTGCTGAGAGATCCGCTGTATGTCTGATGGGCTTCCCTTTGTGGGTAACCCGGCCTTTCTCTCTAGCTGCCCTTAGCAGTTTTTCCTTCATTTCAACCCTGGTGAATCTGACAATTATGTGCCTTGGGGTTGCTCTTCTTGAGGAATATCTTTATGGTGTTCTCTATATTTCCTGGACTTGAATATTGGCCTGCCTTGCTAGGTTGGGGAAGTTCTCCTGGATAATATCCTGAAGAGTGTTTTCCAGCTTGGATTCATTCTCTCCATCACATTCAGGTACACCTATCAAATGTAGATTAGGTCTTTTCACATAATCCCGTATTTCTTGGAGGATCTGTTCATTTTTTTTTTTACTCTTTTTTTCTCTAATCTTGCCTTCTCATTTTATTTCATTGAGTTTATCTTCAATCTCTGGTATCCTTCTGCTTGCTTGATTTGGCTATTGAAACTTGTGTGTGCTTTGCAAAGTTCTTGTATTGTGTTTTTCAGCTCCATCAATTCATTTATATTCTTCTCTAAGCTGTTTATTCTTGTTAGCATTTCGTCAAACCTGTTTTCAAGGTTCTTAGTTTCTTTGCATTGAGTTAGAACATGTTCTTTTAGCTCTGAGAAATTTGTTATTCCCCACTTTCTGAAGCCTGTTTCTGTCAATTCATCAGACTCATTCTCCATCCAGCCTTGTTCCCTTGCTGGTGAGGAGTTGTGATCCCTTGGAGGAGGAGAGGCAGTCTGGTTTTGGGTGTTTTCATCCTTTTTTGCATTGGTTTCTTCCCATCTTTGTGGATTTATCAACCTGTGGTCTTTGTAGTTGGTGACTTTCAGATGCAGTCTCTGAGTGGACGCCCTTTTTGTTGATGATGAAGTTATTTCTTTCTGTTTTTTAGTTTTCCTTCTAACAGCCCCCTCTGCTGTAGGACTGCTGGAGGTCAACTACAGACTCTGCTTGCCTGGGGATTACTGTGGCGGCTGCAGAACAGTAAGGGTTGCTGCCAGTTTCTTCTTTTGTTATCTTTGTCCCAGAAGGATACCCACCAGATGTCAGCCTGAGCTCTCCTTTATGGGGTGTCTCTTTGGATATATAAGGGTCAGGGAGCTGCTTGAGGAGATAGTCTATCCCTTATAGGAGTTCAGGTGCTGAGCTATGAGCTCTGTTGTTCCATTCAGAGCTGCTGGGCAGGTACATTTAAGTCTGCTGCAGCAGAACTCATAGCCACCTTTTTTTTGCAGGTGCTCTGTCCTGGGAAGGTGGGGCTTTATTTATAAGTTCCTGACATGCTGTCTTTTTTCAGAGATGCCCTGCCCAGTGAGGAGGTAGCCTAGTCACAGTCTGCCAGCAGAGGCATTAGTGAGCTGCTGCGGGCTCTGCCCAGCTGCTGTGTGAACTTCCTTGCAGTTTTGTTTATAGAAGTATAGTTAGAACTGCCTTGGTAATGGCAAACTGTCTCTGTAATGCAGACCGCCTTGGTAGTGGTGGACTGCCTTGGTAGTGGTGGACGCCCTTTCCCCCCCAGAGCTGGACCTTCCAGGGTCCAGCTTTGCTTCCTGTGAAACTCTCAATCCAGGGCATTTCAGATTGGTGGTCTTTGTGGGGGTGGGACCCACCAAGCCAGATCACCTGGCTCCCTTTTTCAGCTCCCTTTTTTTCAGTTAAATGGGTAACTCTGTCTCCCAGGTGTTCCAGGCACCAGTTGAAATGGCACCCATATTTGTGTGAGTTTTTGTGTGGAGACCCACTGCACTGGCTGAAACAGGCATGCTGGAGACTTGTGGTGCTTTTCCACCCGGGAATCTCCTGGTCTGTGGGCAGTAAAAATTCATTTGGAAATGCAGTGATCACTCACCCTCTGTGTTCTCACTGGGAACTGTACTCCAGAGCTGTTCCTATTTGGCCATCTTGGATTGTCTCTCTTCTCTATTCTTATTTATCCTGACTGGTGGCTTATTGATTTTATTGATCTTAAAAAAAAAATCCAGCTTTTGGTTATGTTGGTTTTTTAAAATTGATTTTATGCTTTCAATTCCATATATTTCCACTCTAACCTTTTATTATTTATTTTCTTCTGCTTACTTTGGATTTAATTTGGTCTTCCTTTCCCAGTTTCCTAAGGTGATATCTTCTTTATTTTTACATTTTTTTCTTTTTAAATATATGCATTCAATGCTATAAGTTTTCATCTAAGCACTGTTTTCACTGCATTACACAAATTTTGATAAGAAGTGTGTTGTAGGCCAGGTGCAGCGGCTCACACCTGTAATCCCAGCACTTTGGGAGGCTGAGGTGGGTGGATCACCTGAGGTCCTGAGGTCAGGATTTTGAGACCAGCCTGGCCAACAGGGTGAAAACCTATCTTTACTAAAAATACAAAAATTGATACCCTTGATCAATCAAAATTGGTTACCCTGTAATCCCAGCTACTGGGGGCGGGGCACAGGGGCTGAGGCAGGAGAATTGTTCGAACCCAGGAAGCAGAGGTTGCAGTGAGCCGAAATGACACCATTGCCTGGGCAACAAGGGCAAAACTCCATCAAAAAAAAAAAAAAAAAAAAAAAAAAGAAGTGTGTTGTTTAACCTCCAAGTATCAAGTGTTTTGGGATTTTTCACCTATCATCTTGTTACTGATTTTTAGTTCAATTTCATTGCAGACTGAGAACATACAGTGTATGATTTCATTTTTAAATTTGTTAAACTTTGTTTGCAGCCCAGAATTTGATCTGTCTTGGTGAATGCTCTTCTAAGTTTGAGAAGAGTGTATATTTTGCTGTTGTTTAATTAAGTGGTCCATAGATATCAATAAATGTCATAGATGTCCAGTTGATTGATGGTGCTGTTGAATTCAACCATGGCTTTAAACTTATTGATTTTCTGTCTTCTGGATGTGTCCATTTCTGATACAAGAGTATTGAGGTCTCTAACTATAATAGTGGGTTTGTCTGATTCTCCTGTGGTCTATCAGATTTCGCCTCATGTATTTTGACACTCTGATGTTACATACATACACACTAAATATTGTTATGTCTTCTTGGAGAATTGATCCCTTTATCATTATGTAATGCCCCTCTTTTGCCCCCACAACTTTCCTTACTCTGAAGTATGCTCTGCTTGAAATTAATACAGCCACTCTTGCTTCCTTTTGATTAGTGTTGATATATCTTTCTCCATCCTTTTGCTTTTAATATATATGTATCTCTATATTTCAAGTGGGTTTCTTGTAGACAACATATAGTTATGTAACATTTGTAATATATGTTTTTTATAAGAAAAATGAATAACAGGAATGATACAAGAAATGGGAGGAAAGAATTTTTCTTACTACAAGGTACTTGTCCTACTGTGAAGTAGTATGGTGTTATTTGGAAGTGGACTTGGATTAGTTGTAATGTATATGACAACTCTAGGAATACCACCAAAAAAAAATTTAAGCATAACCTATGCTAAGAAATGAGAGTGGGTGGAATTATATAAAATGCCCAATTAAAACCACAAAAGACAGAGTGGAAGGCAAAAATAGGACCAAAGAACAAGGGCAGTAAATAGAATACAGTAGCAAATAGGATAGGTATTAACCCAAGTACAACAATAATTAAACATCAATGACCTAAATATACAAATTAAAAGGCAGAGATTGGAGGTTGCCAACGTGGATGAAGAAACAATACATAACTATATGTTGTCTATATATATATTTCATCATTCTTTCACATAAACTCCATTGTAAATGTGATGTTCGTTCTTGCTTTAATTTTAGCAGAATTTCATGTTGCTGTGATAGGGGCTCTTTTCAAATTGATGTCTTATCCTTTTTAGTGCTTCAAACTAGATCTTGTTCAGACAGTTATTACAAGTTAGTACAAGTTTATTTTGGTGTAGACAACTTTGAAATTCATTCATGTTTTTTTCTTAATGTATATTTTTCATAAACTTTTTCTTTTCTTTTCTTTCTTTCTTTTTTTTTTTAATGAAGTCTCTCGCTCTGTTGCCCAGATTGGAGTGCAGTGGCATGATCTTGGCTCACTGCAACCTCTGCCTCCCAGGCTCAATCGATCCACCCACTTCAGCCCTCTACCCCTGAGTAGCTGGGACTACAGGTGCATACCACCATGCCCAGCTAATTTTCTTTTTTGTAGAGATAGGGTTTCACCATGTTGCCCAAGCTTGTCTCAAATTCCTGGCTCAAGTGATCCACACACTTGAAGGTCCCAAAGTGCTGGGATTAAAGGCATGAGCCACCATGCCCAGCCTTCATGAACTTTTGGAAGCCCCTTCATATTAATCATGGTTGTTTCCAATTCCTGGTCTGAAAATTTCATCATCCCTGCCGTAGTCTAAATCTGTTCTGATGCTTCATCTGTCTCTTCAAACTATTTTTACTGTCTTTTAGTACACCTTGTAATTTTTTCTGGATAGTCAGACATGATGTACTGGTTAAAGAAAGTGCAGTAAAGAGGCCTTTAGTAATGTGGTGGTAAGGTGTGGGGACAAGGGGAGTGTCCTATAGTGCTGTGATTAGGTCTCAGTCTATTAACATTGGACTATGAACTTCACCAGTACTGCTCAGTATTTTTTTCACCCCCTTATGTTGTACATGATGGCTAGGGGTGTCTGAAACTGGGTATTCTCTTTGCCCAGGTCAGTTAGGCTAAAGAAAGACCTTTATAATTTAGGTTCTGATAAAATAATTTGCTTTTGAAGGAAGGCCTTGCTAAGGAGAACAGAGAGCTCCCTCAGCCACCTTAATCAAGGCTGGGACCTCTGCCCCCATTGGGTATTACATCTACCTACCTGCTTTAGCTACACATTTCAAAATGATTCATTTCTCCCTTCCTCTCCTGGAAGCAGAAGGGATTTTTTGTTTGTTTGTTTTTGAAACAGGTCTTACTATGTCACATAAGCTAGAGTGCAATGGCACAATCATGGCTTACTGCAGCCTTGATTTTCCGGATTCAAGGTATCCTCCCACCTCAGCCTCCTGCGTGACTGGAACCACAGGTGCACGTGCACACTACCATGTCCAGCTAATTAATTTTTTTTTTTTTTGTAGAGACAGGGTCTCACTATGTTGCTCAGGCTGGTCTCAAACTCCTAGGATCAAGCAATCCTCCCCTCAGCCTTCTGAGTAGCTGGGCCCACAGGTGCATGCCACCATGCCCAGCTAATTTTTAATATATTTTTTAAGTGGTTTGGTCTTCCTATGTTGCCCAGACTAGTCTTGAACCCATGGGCTCAAGCAATCCTCCCACCTTGTCCTTTCAAAGTTTTGGGATTACAGGCACAAACCACTGCTCCCGGACCACAAGAGGACTTTTAAATTAATATTCACTGTGAGAACCTGGAGGCAAAACTCAAAAAAGTGTGTGTGCGTGGTTCCCTCCACGACTGGATGAGCCCTGCAGTTTTTAACTCTGAGACATGTGCACACCGAGCTTCTGGCAATTTGTTAATTACAGTTTAGGTTTTCCTACTCCAATACCTTCCACAATGGTTTCTGATTGTGGGTTTCTGCTCTGGTAAGTTGCGATTCTTTGTGTTAACCTGTCTGTCTCTCCAGTTTTGGGGATAATAGTTTGCCCTGTGACCTTACTTCTCTGATGGATCTAAGAAGAATTGTTAATTTTCAGGGTTTTTTTTTCTGCTTTTAAAACTTGTTAGACAGAATAGTGATTTCTAAGCTCCTTACATGCTGGACTGAAAATCAAAAGTTGGCTTGGCTTTTGTCATCAGCATAATTCTCTGGTGATTCACCTAGATGGTTGTGTGTATCAATAGTTTTTTTATTTCCATTTCTGAGTAGAATTCTATGGTATAGCTGTGCCACATTTTTTATATTTCCACCGACGAGTGAGTGATCTTGTTTCTCCACATTCTTGCCAACATTTAGTATTGTAGTTATTTTTCATTTTAGCCGTATTGATAGATGCATAGGGATATCTTATGGTTTTAATTTGCATTTCTCTAATGATTAATGATGTGAACGTCTTTTCATGTGCTTATTTTTCATTTTATATCTTCTTGGATAAAATGTTTCCATGCCTTTTGCCCACTCTCTAGTTGGATTGTTGATTTATTTTTGTTTTGAGTGTTCTTTATGTATTCTAGAGGCTAGTCCTTTGCTAGAAATTCGTTTGCAAATACTTTCTCCTAGTCTGTAGACCTCTTGATAAGAGTCTTCTGCAGAGCAAAATTCTTAATTTTGAAAAAGTCCCGCTTATCATTTGTCCCTTTTGGGACTGTGACTTTGTATCATTCAGGAACTCTTTGCCTAGTTCTGGATCATAAAGATTTTCTTCTTTAAAATATATTTTTAATAGTTTTTAGCTTTATATTTAAGTCCATGATCCATTTTTTTTTTAGCTGTAAGTTTATTCAATGCAAAATAATCCTCTCCAATTTTACTGAGGTGGTTGACCACGTCTACGACCAAATCCGCCTCTGAACTGGAATTCGGTTGCTGACCCAGCCCCCGCCTCGGCTTTCTCGTCGGCACCAGGTGGCACAGCACTCCGTCTGTAGGTATCTCTGTCGGCTTCCCCTCTTGTGAGTCTTGCAGGTCGCTCACCTTCCAGACTTTTAGGCCGAGGCCTGCCTGTCTCTGGACGGCTGCGGCGTAGGGTGGCAGGCACGATCTCTGGGGGCAGATGGAGGTAATCACGGAGATACTGGATACCCTCATTGGTAAGGTACCAGTAGAAATGTCTCCAGGGAAACTGTTCCTTCACGTAGCCTCGGGACTTGAGAGACTGCATGGCCTTCATGACATGAAGGTTGGGCACGTTCTTGTCTGCCAGCTCCGGGTGCTTAGGCATATGGACATCCTTCTTGGCCACTATGACTCCCTCCTTAAAAAGGAGCTCATAAATGGCAATCCGGTTCTTCTTAGGCATCAACATCTCGGCGGCTGTAGGGGCCGGGGCCAGGGCTGGAAAGGGGAGTCCATGATCCATTTTAAGTGAATTTTTTCTTTTTATAAGATATGAGACTTGGATTGAGATTCATTTTATTGCCTCTGAGTGTCCAACGAATGGTTCTAGCACCATTTGTTGAAAAGGCTGTCTTTCCTTCATAAACTGCTTTTACCCTTTTATTAATAATCAGTTTGGTGTATTTGTGTAGGTTTGTTTTGGGGTTTTCTGTTATGTTTCATTAATTTGTGTGTTTTTGCCTTTGCCAATACCACACAGTACTTATTATGGTAGCCACATAATAAGTCTTAAAATTGGGTGGATGATTTCCTCTTAATTATTCTTCTGTTAAAAATGTCTTTAGCTACTCTAGTTCCTTTGGCTTTTCTTATAAATTTTTAAGTAATTTTGTACATATCTACAAAAATCCTTGCTTGCATTTTGATAAGAATATGTTAAATCTGTACCTAAATTTGAGGAGAATCTTCTCCTCATATTGAATCTTCTAATCCATAGCAAAGTATTTCTTGCCATTTATCTAGGTATTTTTTCTTTCATCAACATTTTGTAGATTTTAGCATAAAAGTTCTATACATGGTACATTTATACCCAAGTATTTAATTCTTTTTAGGTATTATCAGCAATATTATATTTTCACTTTTAGTATTGATGTGTTCATTGCTCATATATAGAAATATGATTAGCTCTTAAAATATTTGTCCTGACTGGGTGCGGTGGCTAATGCCTGTAATACCAGCACATTGGGATGCCAAGGGGTGGGAGGATCGCTTGAACCCAGAAGTTAGAGAACAGCCTGAGCAAGATGAGGAGACCCTGTCTCCACAAAAAGTTTTAAAAATTAGCTGGGTATGGTGGTGTACACCTGTATTTCCAACTACTTGGGAGACTGAGGTGTGAGCATCACTTGAGCTCAGGAATTTGAGGCTGCAGTCAGCCATGATTACACCACTCTGCTTCAACCTGGGTGACAGAGTGAGACCCTGTCTCAAAAAAAGAAAAAAAAGTGTCTTGCTTGTATCCCACAAGCTTGCTGAACTCATTCATTAATTCTAGAAGTTTTTTTAAAAAAAGGTTAGTTGGAATTTTCGACATATATAATGTCATTAACAAATAAAGATGGTTTCATTTTGGATCTATATGCCTTTTATTTCTTTTCCTTTCCCTCACACTGGCTAGAACCTTCAGCACTATATTGAGTGCTGAATAGGCAACTCTTACCTTGCTCCTGAACTTGACAAGGGGAGGGTAGATAGCATTAATTCTTCACCATTAGTATGATGTTACCTGTAGGCGTTTTGTAGATACTCGTTAGCAGGTTGAGGAAGATTACTTTTATTTCTAGTGTTGAATTTTGTCAAATGCTTTTTTCTTGTTGGCTAATGTTATGATTATGAATTTTTTCTTCTTTAGTCTTTTAATATGGTGGATGATGTTGACTGGGAATTGAATCAGCCTTGCATATCTGGAATAAATTCTACTTGGTCATGTGTTCAATTCTTTTATGTATTGCTGAATTCTGTTTGATAATATTTGGTTAAGGATATTGGCATTTATATTCATGAGGAATATTGGTGTGTAGTTTTTTTTTTGTTTTTCTGTACTGTCCTTACCTGGTTTGGGTATCAGTGTAATGCTGACTACTTTACATGAATTGAGTAGTGTTTCCTACTTTTATGCTGTTTGTAAGAGACTGTATAGAATTGGTGTTAATTTTTCTTTACATGTTTGGTAGAATGCACTAGTGAAACCATCTGGCCCTGGAGATTTCTCTTTTGGAATTTTAAAGTTATAAACTTAATTTTGTTAATAGTTAATAGGATTATTCAAATTACTTATTTCATATTGTGTGAGTTATGAGTTTGTGTCTTTCAAAAAATTGATTTATTTCTTCTAACTTAAATTTATGTAAGGAGAGTTGTTTACACTGTTCCTATGTTATTTTCCTGATATCTGTGGGCTCTGTAACAACATCCTGTGTTTCATTCTTTATATTATTTATTTGTATTTTCTTTTTCAGTCTTCTTAAAGATTTGTCAATTTTGCCAGGTGTGGTGGCTCACACCTGTAATCCCAGCACTTTGGTAGGCCAAGATGGGCAGATCATGAGGTCAAGAGATCAAGACCATCCTGGCTAACATGGTGAAACCCCATCTCTACTAAAGATACAAAAATTGGCTGGATGTGGTGGTGCACACCTGTAGTCCCAGCTACTTGGAAGGCTGAGGCAGGAGAATTGCTTGAACTTGGGAGGTGGAGGTTGCAGTGAACTGAGATCACGACACTAGACTCTAGCCTGGTGACAGAGTAAGACTTTATCTCAAAGAAAAAAAAATTGTCAATTTTATTGATCTTTTCAAATAAGCTCTTTTTTGTTTTATTAATTTTAAACTTTTTATTGTTTTTGATTTCACTGATTTTTGCTCTTTCCTTTATTATTTCCTTCCTTCCACTTGCTTTGGGTTTATTTTGCTCTTTTTCTCCCCCACTGGGTTTTTTTTGGGGTGGGAGCTTAGATTATTGATTCAAGACATTTTTTTTTCTAATTCTATAAATTGTTCTCAAAGCACTGCTTTGTGTCCCACAAATTGTGATGTTACATTTTCATTTTCATTCAGTTCAATGTCTTTAAAAACATTTCCTGAGACTTTCCCTTTGGCTTCTAGATTATTTAGAAATGAATTGTTTATTCTTCTATTATTTTTCTGTTATTGGTTTCTAGTTTGATTTTCACTGTAGTTGGAGAATAGAGTCTATATGATTTAAATTAAAAAAAATTTGTCAAGGTTTGTTTTCCTAGGATGTGATTTATCTTGATGTATGTTCTGTAAACCCTTGAAAAGAATGTACATTCTGCTTTTGTTGGGGGGAGTGTCTTATAAATAAATGGCAATTAGCTTCCATTTGGTTATGGTGGTGTTAAATTCTTTTATATTTTTGCTGACTTTCTGTCTAGTTTTTCTATTAGTTGTTGAAAGAGGGTGTTGAAGTCACCAACTGAAATTGTAAATTTGTTTATTTCTCCCTTCAGTTCTATCAGTTTTTTTTTCTTCACATATTTTGCAGCTCTGTTGTTTGGTGCATATGCATTTATTCATTTATTTGCTTTTAGAAACATTCTGGTCTCACTCTGTTGCCCAGTCTGGAGTGCAGTGGTGCAATCATAGCTCACTTCAGCTTTGAACTCCTGGGCTAATGTGGTCTTTCCACCTTAGCCTCCTGAATAGCTGTGACTACGGGTGTGTACCACCATGCCCAGCTAATTCTTAAACTTTTTGTAGAGATGGGGATGGAGTCTTTCTATGTTGCCCAGGATGGCCTTGAATTCCTGAGCTTGAGACGTCCTCCAGCCTTAGACTCCCAAAGTGTTGGGATTACAGGTGTCAGCCACCACACCTGGCCTGCATACACATTTATAACTACTATGTTTATTAGTTAATTAACCCTTTTATTATTATATAATGTCCTTGTCTGTCTCTGGTAATTTTCTTTGCTCTGATGTTGACTTTATTTGATATTAATATAACCAGTTATGCTTTCTTTGATTATTGTTTGCATGATGCATTTTTTTTTCATTTTTCTACTTTAAATCTGCCTATATTGTTATATTTGAAGTATGTTGTAAATAACATGCAGTTGGGTCATGTTTTAAATCCACTCTGCCAATATGTCTTTTAATTGGTGTATTTAGGCCATTTACATTTAATATAATTATTGATATATTTAGGCTTAAATCAGTCATTTTATTTATTTATTTATTTATTCCTCTCATTTTAGTCTTTCTGTTTTCTTTTATCTGCCTTCTTGTGGGTTACCTGAACATATTTTTTTGTCTATAGTTCCATTTTGATATATCTATAGTATTTTGAATATAGCATTCTTAGTGGTTGCTCTGGATATTATATGCACACAGTGTAATATAATATAATAACTTACAAGAGTCTAATGATGTCATCATTTTATCAGTCTAAGTGGCTTGTAGAAATTTCCTTGTATATCCCTTAACCCTTCCTCATTTATATTATATGTGCATTAAATCTTTTCTCTACATACATTTAGAATCATATCAGTGTTAGAATTTTTGCTTAATCTGTCAAACATTATTTACATATGGAGAAATATATTATATTTACCTCTATTTTCTTTCTTTTCATTGCTTTTCCTTGCTGATGTTACGAGATTCCTTCTTTTGTCATTTCCTTTCTGCTTGGAGAACTTTTTTTAGCCAATCTTTTATGGTCCTGTTGGTGGCAAGGCATGTTAGTTTTCATCTGAGATGTCTTCATTTTCCATTCATTTCAGAAGGCTATTTTTGTTGGATATAGATTTTTGCTGTACAATTCTTTTCTTTCAGCACCACCCCATGCTGTCCCTCCCCTAGTCTCCCCCAACAGACCCCAGTGTGTGATGCTCCCCTCCTTGTGTCCATGTGTTCTCATTGTTCAACACCCACCTATGAGTGAGAACATGCAGTGTTTGATTTTCTGTTCTTGTGTCAGTTTGCTGAGAATGATAGTTTCCAGATTCATCCATGTCCCTACAAAGAACACAAACTCATAATTTTTTATGGCTGCATAGTATTCCACAGTGTATATATGCCACATTTTCCCTGTCCAGTCTATCATCAGTGGGCATTTGGGTTGATTCCAGGTCTTTGCTATTGTAAACAGTGCCACAGTGAACATACATGTACATGTGTCTTTATAATAGAATGATTTATAATCCTTTGGGTATATACCCAGTAATGGGATTGCTGGGTCAAATGGAATTTCTATTTCTAGGTTCTTGAGGAATTACCACCCAGTCTTCCACAGTGGTTGAACTAATTTACACTCCCACCAACAGTGTAAAAGTGTTCCTATTTCTCCACATCCTCTCCAGCATCTGTTGTCTCCAGATTTTTTAATGATCGCCATTCTAACTGGCATGAGATGGTAACTCAATGTGGTTTTGATTTACATTTCTCTAATGACCAGTGATGAGCATTTTTTCACATATTTGTTGGCCTCATATATGTCTTCTTTTGAAAAGTGTCTGTTCATATCCTTTGCCCACTTTTGGATGGGTTTGCTTGTTTATTTCTTATATATCTGTTTTACTTCTTTGTAGATTCTGGATGTTAGTCCGTTGTTAAATAGGTAGATTGCAAAATTTTTTTCCCATTCTCTTGGTTGCCGGTTCACTCTAATGATTGTTTCTTTTGCTGCACAGAAGCTCTAGAGTTTGATTGGATTCCATTTGTCTATTTTGGCTTTTGTTGGCACAAGAAATCTCTAAGCAGGTAAGCATTCAAGATATGGTCTGGATGCTTCTAAAAGCTTATGGTAATTTGCATAAGCAAAGATAACGTACATTTAAAAGGGAAAAAGAGCGTGAAAGTTTGGAAAACTTGCAGCCTGATCATGTAGTAGGAAAGAAAAACCCATTTTCCAGGGAGGAATTCAAGGCTGCAGTAATTTGTATAAGTAAAGAAGAGCTGAATGTTAGTAGCCAAGATAATGATAACAATGTCTCCAGGGGATTTCAGAGGCCTTCCTGGCAGCCCCTCTCATCACAGGCCTGGAGGCCTAGGAGGGAAACATGGTTTTGTGGGCCAGGCCCAGGGCTCCACTGCTCTGTGCAGCTTCAGATCATAACATCCTGTATCCCAGCTGCTTCAGCTCCAGCTATGGCTAACAGAGGCCAAGGAACAGCTCAGACCATTGCTTCGGAGGGTGCAAGCTCTACACCTTAGCAGCCTCCACATGGTTTTGGGCCTGCAGGTGCACGGAAGGCAAAAATTGAGATTTGGGAGCCTGTGCTAGATTTCAGAGGATGTATGGGAACACCTGGATGCCTAGGCAGAAGTCTGCTGCAGGGGTGGAGCCCTCATGGAGAACTTCTACCAGGGCAGTGCAGAGGGGAAATGTAGGGTTGAAGCCCCTACACAGAGTCCCCACTGGGGCACTGCATAGAGGAGCTGTGAGAAGAGGGCCACTGTCTTCCAGACCCTAGAATGGTAGATCCACAGACAGCTTGCATTGTGTGCCTGGAAAATCTGCAGGCACTCAATGCCAGATCATGAAAACAGCCATGGAGGCTATACCCTGCAGAGCCAGAGATGCAGAGCTGATTATGGCCTTGGGAGCCCACCCCTTGTATTAGTGTGCCCTGGATGTGAGACATGGAATCAAAGGAGATTATTTTGGAGCTTCAAGATTTAATGACTGCTCTGCTGGGTTTTAGACTTGCATGGCGCCTGTAGCTCCTTTGTTTTGGCCGATTTCTCCCTTTTTGAATGGGAGCATTTACCCAATGCCTGCACCCACTTTGTATCTTGGAAATAGCTAATTTGTTTTTAATTTTACAGGCTCATAGGTGGAAGGGACTTGCCTTTTCTCAGATGGGACTTTGGACTTGGACTTTTGAGTTTATGCTGAAATGAGCTGAGACTTGGGGGATTGTTGGGAAGGCATGATTTTGTTTTGAAATGTGAGAAGGGCATGTGAGATTTGGGAGGGGCCAGGGTGGAGTGATACGCTTTGGCTCTGTGTCCCCACCCAAATCTCATGTTGAACTGTAATCCTCAATGTTGTGGGAGGGGCCTGGTAGGAGGTGATTGGCTCATGGGGCCTGTTTCCCCCTTGCAGTTCCCATGATAGTGGGTGAGTTCTCATGTGATCCAGTTGTTCGAAAGTGTATAGCACTTCTTTTTTTCATTTTTTCTCTCTCACGCAACCACGAGAAGACTTGTTTGCTTTCCCTTCACCCTTCTGCCATGATCCTAAGTTTTCTGAGACCTATCCAGCTATGCCTCCTGTACAGCCTGTGGAACTGTGAGTCAATTAAACCTCTTTTCTTTGTAAATTACCTAGTCTCAGGTAGTTCTTTATAGCAGCGTGAGAACTGACTAATACACTTCTTAAACACTATTCCAGCAGGAGAAGGGCACTTGATTATTGCCATGTGGAAGCTGAAGCCTTGGTTGCTCACTTGACCACCAAGGACACCTGAGAGAGGGTGATACGGTTTGGATGTGTCCACACCCAAAATCTCATCTTGAATTATAATCTTCATAATCCCCACATGTCATGGACAGGACCAAGTGGAGGTAATTGGATCATGGGGGTGGGTTTCCCCATGCTTTTCTCATGACAGTGAGTGAGTCTCATGAGATCCAGTGGTTTTATAAGCACCTGGCATTTCCCCTGCTTGCACTCCCTCTGTCCCACCACCCTGTGAACAAGGTGCCTGCTTCTCCTTTGCCTTCCGCTATGATTGTAAGTTTCCTGGGGCCTCCCCAGCAATGCAGAACTGTGAGTGAATTAAAACTTTTTCCTTTATAAATTACCCATTCTTGGATATTCCTTCACAGTAGTGTGAGTATGGACTAATCCAGAGGAATCCTCATTATGGCTGAATGGGGGTGGGATGTTCAGCTCCTCACCTTTTATCTGGGAGGGGTAGGAATGCCTTGTTACTGCTTTACATGTTGCCTGCTCTGACATAAACTCTGCACAATGGGGGAGGGGTATCTCATTATTGGTACATGGATGTGAATTCTAGGTCTCTTTTTGGTCTCCACCTACACTCTGAGGGAGGGTGTCTTGTAACCATCCAATGAAAATAAAAGTCCCAACTTCTTTCTTGGCCTTCTGTGACTGCACTCTGCGGAGTTCTTGCTGGTGCCTGACTTCAGTCTGGTGAGACTGGTGGAGAGTAGCTCTCCTCTGGCCTTTGCTGGTGTGGGTGTGAGTGGGGTTACAGTTTTTTCTGTGATGTTTGGCTGGAGTAGGGGAGTTATTTTCTAAAAGTGTTTGGTCTTGCTAGGCTGCTCCTTTCCTCAGGCTAGAGAGAGCAGGGCTTTGTGTGGGGCTTGCCTGTATTCTTCAGTTCCATCTGTGGTATAGTTGAGGCAAAAAGAAAGCCCAGGTTGCTCACCACTGTTGATCTTGGGTCCTAAGATTCCTAGCTGATCTGCCTTTTTCTTTCCAGCTTTCAGAGTTCTCTTGTGTTTGTTTCATATAGAGTACTCAGGGCTTTCAGTTGTACTTAGTGGGAGGAAAAAGTATGACTACCATATCTTCCGTAAAGTGTAAATTCAGCACTCCTTTTGAAACTTCACAAAAGTTATCACAATGATCTAAATTAGGGCTTGGAATCCTGGGGGAAGGGAAGTTTTATAATTTTTTAATTTAATTTTTTCCCCAAGACTATCATAAAACAGCATAATTATTTTTATACTTTATTAAGTGCACATGTGTTTAACACTTAATATTAAGATTTAATAGCCAGGAAATGTGCAGGCTGCTTTACGAATGTCATCTCATTACATTCTCACAATCAGCCTCTTGGGCATTGCCATTGCCCAGAATTTAGAGATCAGGAAACTGGGTCTTGGTAAGAAGGTTACCAAGGGTCCCGGGGATGGTGAGGGCAGGGCTGTGCTCTGAACCTGCATCTGATTCAAACCCCAAGATTCTCATCACTGTGTTTTCTAGGTGGGAGACCTGGCTGGCTGCTGGCTTGCTAATGGTTGTTGAGTAAAGGAGTTACGTGGCTTGGCCAGAATCTTCCTTGCTGTGATCCTTGGCACCTGTCAGGATGCCACTATCCCAGGAAGATACTTGGACACGATTCTTAGAGGGTCAAGATGTGCCCAGGATCTGAGGGTCATCTCTACCCTGCTTCCAGTCTCCAAACCCAAACAAGTCATTTCCTGTGGATGAGATCTGTCCTATCTGTTTGCCTCACAGGAAATTAGACTTGTTTTGAACAGGCCACTCAAACTTGTACTTGACTTAGTTTGTATCCCTGAGTCTCTGAAACGTTTCTAGAAAAGAAAAATCTTCCTGCATGTAAGGAGCCCTCTGGCAGTGCCCATGAATGCCTGTAAAAGGAGGTGTTTCCCTTGCAGGGTTTGCAGCTCAAGAGGCCTGGTTTAAAAACAAACATCACACATTTGTCTTGGACCTTGACCAGCACCACCAATCTGATACTGACTTTAAAGTGCAGTTGTGACTGCAAAGCATGTGGTAAAGACCCAAAAGGAGAACACTTCCTACTTCACATCTCTGTGCCTGTGGGGCTGAGAGCTCCCTTGCACACTGTTGCCTGTGTGAGGCCTGCTCCTTCTGGGGAAGGGGCTTGGACTGCGGGGAGCTGAGGGCCCAGTTGTTCTCCTTGGGCCACACCTGGGGCTTGTGCTAGTGCTGCAGACATGAATTGCAGATTTTATAAGTCGCTAGGAAATTTAGCTATATGTGAACAAACATGGGAGTGCTCCCTGATTCCCATCTCTGTGTTTTAGAATCTGGGATGAACCCATAGGCAGAAAGAATTGTGTTGAATTTGAGGAGCTGAAGAACAAGGACTTTGGATTAGAGACATGCTAGTTCAACCTCAGCTTCTCCAGTTGTAATTGTGGGTCACCTGGAGGATTCTTTAACCTTTTCAGCTTCCTCAGCTATGAAGTGAGGATAACAATAATTGGCTGCAGAGGAAATGCTTGGTACATGGTAAGTGCTCAATACACAGCCTCTGTGTTAGTCAGGGTTCTCCAGAAAAATAGAACTCATGGTAGATAGCTATCCATAAATACCTATAGATATCTATAGATATATAGCTATTTATGGATACATATATGCATATGGTATCTATAGATATGGCTATGGATAGATTATATATAGGATATCTATCTATAGATTTAGCCATTTATGGACAGATATAGGATACAGATATATATCTATATCTCCTATATCCATCTATCTATAGATCCATATCCTGTATATATCAATCTATAAGTAGATATATATAAAAATACTACAAATAGATGTATAGGATATATGTATCTATCTATCCTGTATCTCTATCTATCCTATAAATCTATGTATCCACAAAAAAAATCTATCTATATATCTAATCTATCTATAGCTATGTATCTGTCTATAGATATAGCTACAATAGCTAAGATATCTATATCTATAGACAGCGGTATCCATAATATAATATGAATATATCTATCCATAAATAGGTGTATCTATTTATAACTATATCTATAGATATCTATCTCTATATTTGTGTCATAAACATATGAGATTTATTATGGTAATTGACTTACGCAATTATGGAGGCCAGGAAGTCCCATGATCTGCCACGTGCAAGCTGGAGACCCAGATATGGAGTGTGCGAATAGGAAGGGCTGAGAACCAGAGGAGATGATGTTGAAGGACCGGAGGAGACGGATATCCCAGCTCAAGAAGAAAGAGAGAAAAGTTGCCCTTCCTCAGCCTTTTTGGTTTTTTTGGTTCCGCAATGGATGGATTGAATGGCACCCGCCCACATTGGTGAGGGCCTATCCTCTTTACCCAGTCTACTGCTTCAATTGCTAATTTCTTTGGGAAACACCCTCACAGACGTATCCAGAAATAATGTTTCACCAGCTGTCTGGGTATTCCTTAGACTAGTCATGGTGACACATAAAATTAACCACCACAGCCTCTGTACTAGATAACTTTGAGTGCATACAACTCATGGCATGATCGAAATGCAATTTTATATTTTTTTGTGTCTCATTGTTCCTTTAAAATGATTCGGTGGGTGCAGTATTGCCTGCCCACCCCAGAAGGAAATATCAAGTACATCTTACCAACACTTTAAGTCCCTAATCTCGGTTCACAAATGGCAATGTCCAATGCAAGATACTAATAAACATTTGGAACTAGATTTCACTCTCCTCTCCTCCCTTGGTTCGAGTGAGCGTTAGGTGGGATGCCCCTGAGCTGGCACTGGGAGGGAAGTGGTGGGAAGGATAAGAAGCAGCAGAGAGGAGAAGAGGAATTAGGAAAGGCCTCACGTGGATTTCTGCTCTCTGGGTGTGCAGGGCACTCTCTTCTTTGGGCACTGCGAGTTCTTCAGAGTTTCCCAGCATGCTCCCGTCTGCAGATCCCTTGACCCAGGGGCTGTATTTTAGTGTACAGGGACCATGAAAAGGAAACCTAGGCCCATACAATCTTATTTCCTTTTGTGAAAAATCATCTAATCCTTCTGAGTACTTTGTTATGTGTATAGTCAAAGTGCTGGCTTCTTGGGTGAAAATCAAAAGCACAGATAGATAATCCAAGGCAAAACATCAGCATGAGGAGATGGACAGAAATGGGAAACACTGAGTTGACAAAGTACTCTAATTGACATTTTGTGTGGCATATGAGGGGCAGCACATGGAAATTATCATGCAATGCCACTGAGCGTGTCGTGGATGGCAAGGCAATATCTGTCATGTCTCTGCCTATGTCCACAGACAGGCCCTGTACATGGCTGCTTGCAGCTCCTTGGACAGTCTCGGTGGTCCTGCATCACCCCTGTCTTCTTGGGGTGGGCCATCTCAGCTCCTTAGGCACACTCCTTTGACAACTTTTGCAAGACATCCCCACCGATGCCTCTCTCCAGGGCTAATATCTCGGTCCCTGGGGGTCATGATGTACTCCTTGCCTGATTTTGATGCATCCACCTCCACCAGGCCAAGCGCATCTCTACTTTCTTGGGAGTGACTCATGCACGGGGTTCCTGTCTTCCAGATTGGCTTTAGGCCAGAGCCATAGTTCAGGCTCCTGAGGAATGCCCAGAAGCCCCTTCTCACCAGACTTCGGTTAGAAGGTAACCCCACGTGGGAGAGGGGTGAGATCACAGCTCATCCATGGCTCTCTCCACAGAAATCCTGAACCCTTCCCCACAACTCTGTCACCTTCCTGTATTACTGATCTGCCCAAAGGTTCCAGGGTGGTGCCCTTTGTTCTGGAACATTCACTGTTGGAGGTCTGCACATTGGGACTGGTCTCATGCTCACCGTGGTGCCAAATTTTATTTTGTAGGCTCTTCTGCTGAAACTTTTATTTTGGTATCTTTTTATACATTTAATAAGCCCAGCATTTAAATTCTTTTAAAATTTTAGTTACACTCCCCTCCCTGTCAAGTCCTCGTTGATTTTCCACTTTGCCCTCCTGACAAATGGCCAGGGTGTGATTACCCAACAGCCCCTGTCTGAGGCTTACCTTGCTCTCTAAAACTTTGGAGAACTGGCCCTAAAGGCTTCTGGAGTTTGTGGAGTTCTCTGTGCTGAACTCCAGACTCAGCAGGGGGTGTCACAGGTGGAGACTCGGTTTAGAGAGGACGTCACCAGAGCCTCAGCACAGAGGATGGCTGGATATCTGGTGTCCGGTCCAGGTCGGAAATGGGGAAGGCTGCACTTGGGAGGTCTGAGGGGGTGACGTTGGAGAAGGCTGTTCCCTAGGCAGCTGGCTCCCTGGGCTTTCCCAAGTGGCCTTAAGTTTTCGGGCCCATTTTTTGTTTGGGCTCCCCACCTCGTGCCTGGGGAAGAACCTCAGTAGGGACTGTAAGGGGAGAAGAGGGCAGGAGGGTAGGAAGGAGTGGGCATGGAGCTCTTTTTCCAGACTGCCCACTGAAGCAGGTGAATGGGACCCTGGCTGGTTCCCGTTGACCCAGGCTCAGGATGTCTGGTCATGGAAGTTGGCTGCAGCCTGAGCTCTGAACTGGCTTGGGGAGGAGCCCTGCCCATCCTTCCCCATCTGGGTTGATACCCGTGTGCTGGCTCAAACAGAGCTCACACCTAGTTCTCATGCTGGGGCTCAGGCCAGGTGGCCTCACTTCCCCTGGAGCCTCTGCATGGCTCCAGCTGATGATTTATGTCTGCCCATTGACTATTAAAATGGCTCAGCCCTCAGGAACATCTGCTCTGTGGTAAAACAAGCTGTGTTGTTTGCAGGGACATATGGTCAGGCTCTTCTGGGGATAGATTAGGCTCGTGAAGGGACAGATTCCTGGACTTTCTGCTGCCTGGGGAAAGTCAGGCTCCCTACTTACTCAACAGAGCGTAGACAGACCTTCTTCCCTTCAGCCATTACCCTACTGCGTGTAGGTTCCTGGGACTCCCTCTGCCTGGCCCTCTCACTTCTAGCACCTGCCAACCTATTCCAGTTCTCATGGAGGGATGGAGGGAGGCAGGGAGAGAGTTCAGACCTGTGATTCTTAAACTTGGAGAGCGTAGGGAAACACAGATTGCTGGCTCCTATCCCAAGAATTTTTGATTCAGTAGGTCTAGGGTCTAGAGGCCAATATTTTGCATTTCTAAGAAATTCCCAGGTGATGTTGATGCTATTAATAGGTCTGGGAACCAAATTTTAAGAACCACTGATCTTGACCAAGCCTGGAAATGGGAACCTCTCTGGGAAGGTAAGAGAGCCACCAGGGCTGAAGTGGAGGACTTCAGGTTAGGCAGATGAGAGATAGATATGGGTGAGAAAGCTCTGAGATGCTGAGTTCTAAGCAGACATTCAAGGACTCAGATTGGCAAATACCAAGTTGTTCTGGAGTGTCGATCTCTTAGGATTCAGAGTGGGCTGGAGGCAAATTGAACATGTTGATTTAAGTGAGAGTCAGCTCCAGATCAGTCTCAGAACCCAAATAGCAGAATCTGGGCAGGGAGCCCATGGAGACTGGTTTGTGGGCAGATGGTCATGTGCTTTTGCAACCTGGGTTCTATGAGGGCACATGACCTGCCCAGTAAGCCCATGGGAAGAGTCCACATTGCAGATGTTGGCTCATCTGATGGAAAGACTGTCTACCAGACAGGCCAAGGGACTCTAATATTGGCTCCCTAACTCTGCTCCAGGGGAGCTCTCTGCCTTTGGACAGCTTCTCCCCATCTCCACCTACCACCCCCACTCCTCACAATGAATGGAGGCACTGCTTCACCCTCACCACCTGCAATGAAGGACCAGGTTCAAAGCACCTGCTTTGAATCCAATCTGCGGGATCCTGTACAGGACCCAATGACTTGGCAAGGTGGCTAAGTGAGCTACGCATGGGTCTCATTTCCATCATGACCTTTTAGGAGGCAGATGTGGTCTCTGTCCCTGTTTACCATAGTGCTGGGTGCAGTTCAGGCTGACACTGAAAAAAGTGATGCAGTGATTTGAAGCACAGTGCTTGGGCTAGGGGGAGGAGGTGACATCTGAGTCAACAAAGCTACTCATCTTTCAGCAGAGCTGAAGGAGCAAGGCAGCTCGGGCTTGGGCCATGGACCAGCACGGAGATGGACATCTTGAAAAGTGACACCCTGCTCCGAAATCCATCTTTGAAAGCTTCCCAGCCAGGCAGCCTGGGGAGGCCATGTGAGGACACCCCTCTTCCTGCAGAAGCTCCCTCTGTCCTCCCTCCTTGCTCCTCCCTTGTTGGTGAGGCTTTGGTAATTCTCCCTTCTCCAGCTGCCACCGCTTGGATGTGAAGTTAGTGTGGCCAACATGGAGATTCATGAAGGTTAGAGAGGGGAGAAGGGGAGCAGTCAAAGTTCGTTCTGTGTTTGCTTTTTGGTGTAGCTGGGTATTGCAGAGCAAGAGAAACGATGGAGGGGAAAATGAAGGCTGGACAAAAGCTATCAACTTGGCCAAGGTAGCTATTAGTAGGCAGAACTGGGATTTGATTCCAAAAACCTATGGCTCTGGAGTCTGGACTCCATTTGTTCCACCTCATCTGAGCTGTCCTTTGAGGCTGTCTTTAGAGTCACCGTCCACACTGGGTAGCCGGGGGGCTATTTTGCCTTTGCATACAAGTTATACCTGTGAGGATGTTAAGCCTACAAATATGCTCGTCCAGGTGTAATCAGGGAAGCAGAGTCACTAGAAGTTATGGGATATAAGGTTTCCCCTCCCTCCCTCCTTTCCTTCCTTCCTTCTTTCCTTCCTTCTTTCCTTCCTTCCTTCCTTCCTTCCTCCCTTCCCTTCCCTTCCCTTCCCTTCCCTCCCCTCCCTTCCCCTTCCCCTTCCCCTTCCCCTTCCTTCCTTCTTTCCTTCCTTCCTTCCTTCCTTCCTTCCTTCCTTCCTTCCTTCCTTCCTTCCTTCCTTCTTCCCTTCCTTCCTTTCTTTGACAGGATCTCATTTCTCACCCAGATTGGAGTGCAGTGGCACTATCGTAGCTCACTGCAGCCTCAAACTCCTGGGCTCAAGTTATCCTCCTGCCTCAGCTCCCAAATTGCTAGGATTACAGGTATGAGCCCCCATACCCTCTCGGAGGTTTCTTCTAGGAATAAGTCCTCACACAATGTGGGAGGAGCTGGGCCAGTGCCTGGAGTGACCAATTTGGAAAGCTGACTTGCTGAAGTGGCTCCAGGCAGGGGGAGCTGGTGGGGAGTTGACAGGAAGCTGAGCCTCTGATGATGGCCTGGAGTCCCGCAGGAGGGCAGGGCCAGGGTTCCAGAGAAGAGCTGGACACGGAGCAGAGGAGAGTAAGGCTGGACCTCCACAATTGCCTGTCACTGCATCCAACCTTAACAGATGGAGCCATGGTCTCTGTCCCACTTCTCCTCCAAAGCCATTGCAAATCCTGCCTTTGGCCACCTCTACTCTGAAACCACGCAGGGAGAGGGATTCTGGGAAACAGAAATAGCATGTAGCCAAACTGTCAATAGAACAATTGCCATAGTATATTTTTGATTTTTGAGGTCAGTAGACAGTGGCTTTAATTCTCTCCTACTTACTTTCACTGGATTAAAGTCTTACACTAGAGAGGAGAAAGAGGAAACTCTAGGGACTCCTATATATATTTGTGTGTGTGTGTGTGTGTGTGTGTGCATGTGCATGTGTTTGTGTGTGTGTGTATCTGTATCTGGAGGTAGAACTTCTTTACTTTAAACCAAAATGAATGATTTTTCCTTAAAAGGCAGTCCTTGTGGCTAGCCCTTTAATGACTTTGCCATGAGCCCTACAAGCAGGAGGGTGAAATGCCCTAGTCTGCCCTAGTTCCAATTTACATCTGTCATCCCGGCATAATGATTAACAGTGCCTCCTTGCACTCTCAAGAGTTTGCCAGTTTGGATGACAAATTTCCCACAGCAACTGCCCTTTCAGCTCAACATGGAGGATGCACTTGGGGGTAGATAGAGGAGGTGAGGGAGCTGAGCATAGAGGAAGCCAGGCTGGGGTTCCCTCAGCCCCTGCCTCACCTCCTGGCACCCACCTCTATCACAGCAGGGGCCGCCAGATGTAACCTCAAGACCCGGAGTCAGAATGGGGAGAAAAGCAGAATAGCTTCCCCCGACCAGCTGCCTCTCTGTTTCCCAGGAATTTCAGGAAATACCTGCCTTGTGTTTCTGCCCTCCCAATCTACCCACACTCACATCCTCAGCACCTGGGTTTGGTATTTGCTCCCTGGAGGGAAGTGCTGGTGGAGGCCCCTGAGGCACAGTGCCTGCCGGACAACCTCAGCTTTTCCTAAGGCTGACAGGCTGAGCGCCACCCAGGGTCTGAGGCCGTGCTTCCTTTCCTTGGCCATTTTCAGAGTGTGTTGCTGTGGAGAGGGGAAGGCCCAGAGGTGTCTAAGGTGAGGTGTGGTGTGTCCAGGGACTCCTGGAGCTGCAGGGGATGAGGCTCCTCCAGCAAGAGGGGTCTTAAGTGCCCCAGGCACCCAGAGCACAGATATCTTGGTAGGTCCTTCTGAAGAGGCGGAGCACGGCCGCTCTTCTCAGGAGGGAATGAGCTAATGCTTTGAGACTCTTTACTCCGCTGTTGGCAGCTCAGGCACACAGGCCAAACGCAGAGTAACACGTTCTGCAGTGGTTGGAACCCGTACTTGTGTCTGAGCCCTGCCCTTTACCAGCTGTGTGATTTCAGACCACTTGTTTACCTTCTCTGAGCCAGAGGGGCTCTTTTTCATAAAATGGGGAGAATAATAGTCACTCTGCAGTTTGATGATCAGATTAAATGAAGTCCTCTATAATGCCTCGCATAGGGAAGGCACTCAGTTACCACCTCCTCCTCAAGGTTCAAGGCTATTTGCTTAATTCATTTAAAAGTTTGCAGATCGGTGTGTAGCTACACTAATTAAAATTCAAGGCTTTAAACATCTATTTCCTTCAGGTCACCAGTTTAAGACATGAATGAATGAATGAATGAAAAACGAAACCGCTTGCTTTGTTAAAGATGTTACATGCTATGGGGGAACAATCAAAGTGAATCTGCCTTCAGGAAGTTTTCTGGTCTCACAGGAGAAAATATTCCTCCAGTGGTTATAGAAACTAGAAAGGCTGTGCCCAGCCAAATAAGCCCTGTGATTGGAGAAGAGAAAGCTGAGTTTTATTAGGAAGAATGGGATGGGACCTTGGGCAAGTGACTTCACCTCTCTAAACCTCACCTTCCTCCTATCCACAATTGGGATAACACTACCTACCTCCAAGGAGGAATACAGATACCCACTCTGTCACCCAGGCTGGAGTGCAGTGGCGCAATCTTGGCTCACTGCAACCTCTGCCTCCCAGGTTCAAGTCATTCTTCAGCCTTAGACTCCTGAGTAGCTGGGATTACAAGCACCCGCCACCATGCCGGGCTAATTTTTGTATTTTTAGTAGAGACAGGGTTTCGCCATGTTGGCCAGGCTGGTCTCAAACTCCTCACCTCAAGTGATCTGCCTGCCTTGGCCTTCCAAAGTGCTGGGATTATAGGAGTGAGGCACCGTTCTGGCCAAGACATTGTTTACATACATCAATTAACAAGGTACCTGACTAAGCAATCATGTTATGGCACTTTTCCATATGTGGGGGTATTCTCAGCCATACCCCAGATTTAGCACTGCTGTTCTACTCAGCAGCCTCTAAGCCCTCCTGGTTCATTTCCCCTTCCACTCTTCTCCAGGTTTCTTTTGGTCACCCGACATGCTTTCCATCCACCCCTTTCCCTGGCCAAGTGCTTTAAGACCCCATTGGATTCCCATCTTCCCATGAAGACTCCCTGAGTTCATCTCCTCTGAGTTTCTTCCTTGGCTTGGCATGCAGCTGTGGTCCTAAAACTGCCTTTGCAAAACTATGACAGTGAGAAAAATCTCACATGGTTGCCTCCTTCTTGCTTCTAACTTCCAGGCTGTCCTTGGTCATTACTGGGCATGGGCCAGTAATAGTTTATAGTTTAACCTTAAAGCAAGGATGATGATAGCTCTTCTCAAAACTAAACTGCCTTCATAAAGCGAATGAAAGTCCACAAGGTTAGGGTTATGAGAGGCGCCCAAATTCTGCTAAGGTGTAGCTGTGGTTAAACGATAACCAGTCATTGTTCCAGAGGTCACAAGATTTATAACTTCCCCAATTAGTCCTGTACATAACATCACTATTGTAGAACCTAAGATTGGCCGTTTGAAATGTCTTTTCTTTTCAGACTTTGTATTTCTGATGACTGGCTAATTCTACCTAGATTTGTGACTCATGATACAAACAGACCCACAGCCTCTACCCAGGGGTGGACTCAGTACACAGGACCAATTTCCACACCTCTGTAATTGGATTCCCCAACCAATCCGCACTCCCTAGCCCCTGCCCACTAAGCTAGCCTTGAAAACTCCTAACCTTGGAGCTTTCAGGGAGATTGATTTAACTAATAACTCTGTCTCCCATTTGGCATGGGTGGCTTGCACCAATCAAACTCTTTCCTTACCGCAATGTCATGGTTTTGAATTGGTTCTGTTTGTGAAATAGGCAAGAAGAACCCATTGGGCTATGTCTTCTCTCTCCATTGGATGGCTGGATTCTTATAGATGGTTGCTTCCTTATAGACAGAAAATCTTTCTTTTTCTCTCCTATTAGTGCCCAAGGCTGGGTCATGCATGCAGTGATGTCTATTGACAACTTACAGAATGTCAGAAACAGCCTCCTCCTAGAACCAAGTTTTTGTGAGAAAACAAACTTGAGAACTACGGAGTGATTTTCCACAGATTCTTCTATTTCCCAGCAGTACCTTTAAGATCTCATCTGTCCTATCCTCTACCTCATGTTTCCCAACATAGAGTACTGGGTTTGCAGAAACGTAAAGGGTTAGGGGACCCCAGGGTCCAAGGGGGCAGCAGAAAGCTGTGTTCCAGCATTCTGGAGCTTGATGCTGGGAGTATAAACATCATTGCTGGCCAAAATGTTAGCCCCAGAGCAAAGGCTGGTGGCCACCTTGGCCTTCTTTGCCATTCAAGCCTGGTATCTGCAAGTAGCTGTTTCCTAGCCAAGAACAACAAGCCATGGCTTAGGAGGAGTGGCATGTGTGAATGTGTGTAAGAGTGCAGAGAAGGCTGAAGGGGAGGGGAAGAGTTGGGGCCAAGACTTTGTCCAGGTTGAACCTCCAAGTGTGGATAGAAGTGGAGATATGGGAACTGCAGGAACACGTTTTTAGCTATGGCATTCTTCCTTCAGACTAAATTACTTAGTTTGTACATAAAACAAACCAAGGTGAAGCTGCTCAGGGTGAACCTGGGGGTGAGAGCAGCCCGTGGAATGTCCATCAAGCACACAGCCAGAATTCCTGGCATCACAGACCTCATTCTTCTTGCCAAAAAAGGAGGGATATTAGTGCTTCTTTCACTTTCTAAAGTTCCTAGCATAGACAGGACCTGACATTTAGTGCGCACTTGGATGTCCCCATATTTTCAGGAG
Organism: Aotus nancymaae; assembly: GCF_030222135.1. Taxonomy (NCBI): domain Eukaryota; kingdom Metazoa; phylum Chordata; class Mammalia; order Primates; family Aotidae; genus Aotus; species Aotus nancymaae. The sequence goes on from NW_026988423.1 coordinate 34,931,024, forward strand.
GTTATGCAACCTGGAGGTCACATTCCTGCTTCAGGCTCTGGTCTCTCCCTTCTGCTATAGCACAAGGCATTTGAATGTAATGCTGGGTGGATGGGAGGTTCTGCAGGCTTGGGAAACGACTGTTAAGTGGGCTGTGTACTTAACAGCCTTGTTTTTGTCTGGGGTGGAGGCAGCAGAATACCCCAAGAGGGGCTGTTGTGTGTAGCGTGGTGTGTGAGGTGTAGTGATCTGGGTGTCTGTGTGAGGCCTAGGCAGAGGACTGTGCCTGTCTTCTGTGTGTGGTCTTTCCAGCCTCACACTCACTGGAAGCTCTAGTTTGGATGTCACTCTCAGCGTTAGAGGCCTTTGGGCTGCTTCCAGCAGAGCTGGTTGGTGTTGAAGGGTTATGGGTGATGACTGTGGGAATGGCACTGCCTGCCTGGCCTTGGACATGGCTGGTTTCCTCCATATCCCTGGGGGTGGGCAGTGGTGTCACAAGCTGTGTGGGAAAGGAGGGCCACTCAGGGTGGAGCACAGGACTGCTTGGGTGTTGCCTAGGAGGGGCCAGGGAGGGAGGCAGATGTTGGAGTCTTGGGGAATAAGGAGAAAGGGTTTTGAAAACCAGGATAAGGCATTTATCCAGCCCTTGGCTCTCTTTATCTCTTAAAATTAAAGCCAGGCCTCTACTGGAACATTCCACTTGGGATTCTGCTGGGAAATTAAAAAGACTGGGGAGGGGTGAGTGGTGAGTTGGATTTTCCTGCCTCAGTTGATAGTATATTTGCTGGGTTGGGTCACACAGAATTTTGGTATTTATTCATTCATCAATTAGTTTTTGGGTACCTGTTGTATCCTAAACCCTGACCTAAGGGATATGTAAAATAGAAATCATGGTCCCTGCTCTTAAAGAGCTCACAGTCTAGTGGAGAATGCAGACACACAAACAGATGACCATATGATATGACAGCATCTTCATTTATTCATGCTGGAAAAAAGCAATAGTTTATATACTATTGATATAATATCCTTGGAGACATTATATATATGTGTGTGTGTGTGTGTGTGTGTGTAGAGTTATTTACCTTTATATATATATGTGTGTATATATATATATGTGTGTGTGTGTGTGTACATATATATATAATATAAAGGTAAATAACTCTATTAGACACATTACCATAAAGGACTACCTAAGACTGGGTAATTTATAAAGCAAAAGAGGTTTAATTGGCTCATGATTCCGCAGGCCGTAAGGGAAGCATGGCTGGGGAGGCCTCAGGAAACTTACAATCATGGTGGGAGGTGAAGCAGGAGCAGGCACGTCTTATATGGCCAGAGGAGGAAGAGTGTGAAGCGAGAAGTGCTACCCACCTTTAAACAACCAGATCTTGTGAGAACTCACTATTAGGAGAGCAGCGAGGGGGAAGTTTGCCCCCATGACCCAATTAACTCCCACCAGGCCCTTCCTCCAACATTGGGGATTATAATTCAACGTGAGATTTGAGCGGGGACACTAATCCAAACCCTATCAAGGACAATGGCAAAGCACTTGGAGATATGTGTAAGATATACATTATATATACAGTAGTTGGATATATGTAATATAGAATACACATGTATGTAAGATATACATTATATATACAGTTGTTGGATAGATGTCATATAGAACACATAAGATATACATTATATATACAGTAATTGGATATATGCAATATAGAATACATATGTACGTGAGATATACATTATATATACAGTACCTGGATACATGTAATATAGAATGTGTATGTATGTAAGATATACATTATATATACAGTACCTGGATATATGCAATATAGAATACACATGTAATCTCCAAGTACTTTGCCATTGTCGTTGACATCTACTAATTCAGATAATCTCTGCAACAACCTCTGCTAATAAGTGGCATAACTGAATTGAACCCAGGCGGTCTTACTCCAGGGTTCATTTCTTTTATTAATTAATTTATTTTTATTTTTAAGAATTAATAGATATGGGATCTCACTACATTGCCCAGGCTGGTCTTGAACCCCTGGGCTCAAAGGATCCACTTGCGTTGGCCTCCCAAAGTGCTAGGATTATAAGCATGAGCCACTGTGCCCAGTCTCTATTTCTTAACTACTCCCACCATACAGTCTCTCAACAGGGGTGGGTACTGGGTGCAAGAGGAGATTAGAAATATAACGGGTTCCCCATTCATGGATTCAACCATTGGCAAATCTAAAATATAGTATTCTTGCCATGGAGAGCTCATGGATGCAGAGGGCAGATTGTTTCCATATGAAGGTTCACAGGGCCGACTTCTTGAGCACCTGTGGATTTTGGTATCTGAGGGGTCCTGCGGTTTTGATATCCTGGTCCAGTCTCCTGCAGATTTTAAGGGATGACTATATTTAACCCCTCTTCAGTGAGTCAGGAGAGGCTTCACAGAGGATGCATTATTTTGTAAAGACTAGTGTTCCCAAATTGTGTCTGCATCCATGTTGGGGCTGGGGGGTGGGAGGTGCGGTGGGAGATATTCTAAGTAAGAGAGTAGAACTGCCCAGGGAGTGAAAATGAGGGAAAGCAAAGCACCTCATTTCAGGATGGCCCATGGCAGGCCCAGGGAGCAGAGCAGCTGCTAGAAGATCCAGCCCAGGCCCTCCCACCCTACGTCAGAGAAGGCTGAGTCACAGCTCCTATCATCAGCTATCGGCCAGGCTCCAGGCCCTCCTGATGACAGCAGGGCTGAATCTAGCCAGCGTGGGGACAGAGGGAGAGCAGGAGAGAGGGAAAGGTATCAGGGGCGGGTAGAGGTTTGGAGCCAGTCTCTTTCCCAGCAGTGATGCCGTTTCAGCCACCAACTCTCTGCCAGCAGGGTCAGCACAGGCAAGGTGAGGGGGAGAGGAAGGAGCTGTCCATGACATTGCTCAACCTCCGGCACGTGCAGTCTGATTGCCTAGGTCAGCTGCTAAATGTGCCTTGTGTAGCATCCTTTCTCCTGTGTGTCCTGACCTTTGGCCCACCTGTCCAGCTGATGGTGGGGTTTGCAGGCAGAGGGATGCCTGTCTCCCAGCTCTGGCTGTGTTCCTTTAGCTAAACAGATGCTTAGAACAAATAAACAGGCTGGCAAGTCTTGGAGAGGTTGTCAGGCTTAGTTGAGACAAGCTGTCCCTTTTGAAAGCTGTTGATGTACTTAAGAGGATCGGCATCCGGGACCCGATCATATCTGACCCTACATTAAAGCCAAGGTTCTCATCTTCTTCATAATGATGGTATGTACTAGTGTTTAATGATGCACTGTTTTTAAAGTCCCAAGATCATCAGCCAACGAATAGTTAACTGGGGCCTGCAGTCAAGGTCTCGGACTCCAAGTCATGGCCAATGCAGACTTACAGCCTCGGGGGTTACCCTAGATAGCATTAGAAGTCCCTCAGAAATTGTGAGCTGTTAGGGGACTGACTGTGATTTCACTGATTGTATGTCCCTTCCTTCCTTTAGGAGAACAAACTCGGGAAGCTATTGGACACACTTCTGAGGGTTTGAATCAGAGCGGCAGGGGGGACCTGGACAACTGATCCTCGTAGTTTCAGACCTCAACCATGCTGGGGTGTGGAAATGAGCCAGGCGCAGGAATCTGACAGACGCGTGTTTTTGAGCACTGCCTCCATTTGGCAGGTCCTAAACTTCTCTGAGCCCTGATTTTCCTCTGGGCAAAGAATACATGATAGTGCTTGAGGTTTTGTGAGGACGCACTGGGTGAGCATTCAGCAACCGTAACCTCCCTCCCCGTTTCTCCCTGGCTTGTTCCTCTAGTCCCTCCTTGCAGAAAAACCATAGCCAATCTCGGCCCTTTTCTTCTCCCTTGCCTTGGCTGCCTCTTGTTCACGTCGGTTGGTACTCTTAACCAGCCTCCTAGTGTCACTCATGAGACTGAGCACGTGGCTGCCACACAGTCCCCACAAACATGCTGGTAGGGGCTAGAGGCTTGAATGAGACAACTACAATTCCAGCAGCCCGGTGGCAGGCCTGTTCAGTGCATGTTAACTGTGACTACGATACGCAGGATGCATGAGGGAAAACTTCAATGACTCACAAAGTCTTGGGGCTGGAAGGGACTTTTGCCATCGTTCTTCTCTGTTTCCTCTTTTTGCAGATGCGGTCTCAGAGGCAGAGTCACTTCACATCTGGGAATAAATCCCAGTCCCACCTGATTCATTCATTTATTTCACCACATTTATTGAGCACCTGTTGTGTGTACTTGCCGAACCGAGTGTTAGTATATGACACAATGCTGGCTGCCAAGGAATTCACGGTCTACTTGCGGGGACAGACACCTATGGGATGCAGTGCCCCGGGGTAAGTGCAACAATGTCAGTGTTGGGGGCTTTTGGAGAGCGTAAAGAAGGAGTCTCCCATATGCCCTTGAAAGGCCAGCAAGTGCTTCCTGGAACTGATGGTGTCTGAGCTAAATATTAAAGAAGCAGAAGCTGGTCAGGCTATGTGGAGGTTGCTGGGTGTGAGGCCACGGTGGGTAGGTTTGGTATTTCTGGTGGGGGAGACAAACACACGTATATTCAGAGAACTAAATGGCTTCCTGGCTGCTGCACCTGGATTCCAGAGAAGTAGATCTTGAGTATAAGTTTAGAAAAAAATTGAAAAAAGTTAATGGGCTGTAATCCCAGCTACTTGGGAGGCTGAGGCAAGAGAAATCGCTTGAACCCGAGAGGCAGAGGTTGCTGTGAGCCAAGATGGCGCCACTGCTCTCCAGCCTGGGCAACAGAGTAAGTGAGACTCTGTCTCAAAAAAAAAAAAAAAAAAAAAAAAGAAAAAAGAAAAAAAAAAGTTAATTGGTAGAGTGAAGTTTTCCTCCTGAATGGGGCCTTGAAGGCCTCATGGGGCATGGCAATTGGGTTGAGGTTGCGAGGCCTTGGTCAGATGACTGGTGGAAACTGGCAGTGGGTTTTGAGCTCTAGTCCTTGTCAGATTACAGAATTCCCCGTGGATTACAGAAGAGCAATTACATCTCTCAAACATGCATTTGCTAAAATAAATAAATAAATAAACAAACACTAGGTGAAAGGGGTAAGGAAGCAGGGCACTAGATGAAAGGGGAAGGGAAACCAGATCCTCTTTGAGTGTGCACAGTGTGTGGCTGAGTGAGTGTGTCATCTCCCAGAGGGCGGAAGACCTGAGGACAGTTTACATGGCCTGCGCAGTTGATATAAGCATCACATTTTTCTCAGTTACCTGCTCACTGCCCAGAGAGGACACGGCAAGTGTCATCTGAGAAAAGAACTTCTCGGCACTTCACGGGTTAGATGGTCACCTCGCAATAAGCAGAGGGTTCTTTTCTGATACATTCCCTGTATAATTCAGCTTTAGGATTCTTGACTGTGAATTAAAAAAAAAACTGAAGCAGAGGGCAAATTGATTGGAAGGGTATTTGGTAGCTCTTTACTGTCTGTGGGAAGATGAGTGCACCCGTCTTAGCACAAATAAAGGTTGGCAAGGCCCAGTGACATCCTACCTTGGGCGCTCTCTGCTTAGGGTGTTGCTTCTGGGGTTTCAGCCTTGGCGGCTACTGCCCTGGAAACTTTTATCATGTGAATGGCCTCCTGGCAACCTCTACCTGATCCTTGACTTTGCAGCATGGACACGGAATTAAAACCTGAGTAGAAGTCTCTGATTGGCTGTGCTCAGGTCACATGCCCTTGCTGAGGAAGGAGGGAAGGAAATCATGTGCCCTGTTTGGGTCTAAGGGAACCTGTCTCCTGCCTAATTTGAGATTTCCTCCTAGAATAGGAGAATGTTTGAATGCTGAATGGCCCCAAATACCAAGTAACTACCGTGTTTTGTGACCTTCCAGACCCGACCTTCAGAGACATTTTGTTCCCCAGCGCTGCCCACCTTTGGTTTCACAGCAGTTCTGAGGCCTGAGAAACCAAGGAGTTTTTCTGGCCACCTTTGGGAGAAACCATCTTTTAAATTCTTGATCAGTCTTTTCAGCCCCTTCCCTGTAAAGCCAATACCATTTCTCTTTGAGTGAAAAGAGAAGTACTGCCTATCTGTTAAGGGGATTCCCACTTCCTCTGAGAGAGGGTCCTGTCAGTAGCCTCTTCTTGTCCTAGACTGTGTACACAGAGGCAATGAGCTGAGCAGGAGGAAAGGGGCCACTTAGTCTCTGACTGCTTCAATTTTTTCCTGCTTTGACAAATGGCAGAAATCATACCGTCTCATGATTAGGGCTCAAGTGAAAACACTCAGGGCCACCTAGACTATTCTTTTCTTTTTAAACAGCTTTGTAATTGATATACAAAAACTGCACATACTTCTTAATGTATCTAATTTGATGAGTTTGGACATATGCACGCCCTTTTGGCACCATTACCACAACCAAGGTGATAGATGTAGCAATCATCTCAAAAGTTCACTTGTATCCCCCATTCCTTTGTTTTAAATGGAAAGAACACTTAACAGGAGATATACCCTCTTAATACATTTTTAGTATGTTGACTGTGCAGTGCTATACAGCAGATCTCTAGAACTAATTCCCTTGTATAACTGTAACTTTACACCCATTGAGCAACAACTCCCCATTTACCTTCCCCTCGGCCCCTGGCAACCACTATTGTAGTCTTTGCTTCTATGATCCTATTTTAGATACCTCATGTAAGTGGAATCATGTCGTCTTTGTCCGTCTGTGCCTGGCTTATTTCACTTAGCATAATGTCTTCCAGGTTGATTTATGTTGTCGAAAATGGCAGGATTTCCTTCTTTTCTAAGGCTGAAAATATTCTCTTGTGTGTGTAAACCACATTTTTTTAATCCATTCATCTCTTGATGGACATTTGGGTTGTTTCTATAACTTGACTCTTCTTAATCTTGCTGCAGTGAACACGGGAGTGCAGATATCTTTTCAAGATCCTGTTTTCAATTCTTTTGGGTATATACTCAGTAGTAGGATTGCAAATTAAAAAACATTATTTTCTTGATCCTTTGGTTCATTTACTTTGGGTTGGCTAGGAACTCCTCCGTCTAGTCTATGGGTTTATCTTGTAGAGTCAGAGGGGATGATTGGAGAACCTGGATGGAGATGTGAGTTTTGAGCCCCTCTGGAATTCAAACAATACTTATTTACCAGAACAAGAAAATTTGGCTCTGGCCCCGATACAGGCTGAGAAAGTTCATCTTTTTAAAAGAGGTCAGTTCTCGATTAGTTAGGGTACTAGAATGGTCCAGGGAGGGATAACTCAGGCCATTTGCTTTGCTTCCTTCCCTTTGTTGCTCTCTGATCTTCGGCCAGTTCATGGCTTTCTAATCCTGCCACTGGGGATGAAGGAAGATTAAACTTGTCCCATTGCCTTTACATGTTATGAGCTCTCCAGAGAAAGTTTGCATGGGAATGGCTGAAGATGTGGTAAGTTAAAATGAAATCAATACACAGTTTACTATCCATGTCTTTCTGCTACCCTGCAAATTTTTTCCCTCTCCATGTAGTCTCTTCATTGAAGCCTAGGAACTTTGTCAAGAACTGCATAACCAGGGTCTTTAGGAAACCCCAAAGATCTGAGATTTCACCAGCAGAAATTATAGCTCTTCCAAAAACAGAAAGGAGGTAATTTCTTGTGTTTCGAATTTCTCCAAAGGTGAGTTAAGACTCACTCTCAAGATCTTTATGGAATCAAACTTGCTTCATAGACAATGAGAGGAAGGGATAACATTTTAACAGACCACATTCCCAAGGCCAATCCAGTGGGAGGGCTGGAATTTGGGGAGGCTGCAGGGAGTAGGACTTTGGTCCCATAATCACTGGTTACCCTATAATAGTATCACAGGGGACTTTCTTGGACACTGGGGATGAGCACTGTAACTGATTTTCAACTCAAGACTCGGTGGGTTCTATGGAGTCCTGCATTCAAAGCCTACTGTCAATGTGTGACTTCAGTGCCACAGGCAGATGGTGTCACCGAGGCATAATAATTCCTGACCTGTGACTCTTCTCTTCCTCCTTTCTCTTCCTCTCTCCCCTTCCCTGGGGCCTGTGGCCCAGAGCTGCATTCCTTTGTTATCGCACTTCCTTCCATGGACTGCACAGGCCTGTTCAGGACACTGAGCTGTGTGAAAGCTCTCCAGGCTGGTGGGAACGCCACTCCCAGAAAGAATCTGACTTGTTTCAGAAGCTTATCTTCTGGCACTTGCTCTTCCAAAGAAAAAGGTTGTGGCAGGAGGATAAAAGAGGCAATCCAAGAGTGTGTGAGACAGAGCCAGTTCCATGCATCTCAGCCCAGGGAGGGAGTGAGGAGGGAGTGAATATGGCCTAAGTCTCTCACCTGCAGCGTGTAAGAGATAAACTAATCTGCTCACCCTCCCTCTCACCCAGCCACACTCAGGGTCATTGGCTGTAGCCCAGTTGGCTGCGGCTCAGGTGGGGCTGCCAGGTGGAATAATGGTCACCCACAGCTGCCCTTCCACAGGGGCTGAGCCCCACCCTCTTCATTGGAAGAGGATGTGGGACAAGCTGGGTATCCTGGCTGACATCTCTGCTAGCTGTCAGAAAGTTGAATGAGGGATGGGGTAGCTGTATCTGTGTGTGTATCTGTGAGAGAGTGTGTGTTTGCTGGGTCTTTATACACGTGTTTTTAGATGGATGTGTGTGGGTTTGAGGCCAGGGGAATGGTGAGTTGGGGCAGCCCTGGCGGCAGGGAGGGGTGGGCGTGAGCCGGGGGAGTGAAGTGGCTGCAGCAGGAACAGGGGAGGCATTTGGAACATGGGTGGCATGAGAGCTGATGCTGTGTGCTGAATGGAGTTTGAAAGGTCTTTGTCTGGCTCAATTAAAAGGATAAATCCTTTTGTCTTTAATGCTGAATAAATAATTTTTCCCTTTTTCTTCTTTGGTTCTTTTCATATAACAATTTGTCGAACTCCTTCAAAAACAAAACCAGAAAAACCCAACAGTCCCTTGAATGGGTTCAAGGTGCAGGAGACACAGCTGAGCTGTGGGGAGCAGGGGTGGAGGAGGGGGGCACTCGGCGGACTCTGGACCTGCTCTTGGGGCTGTGGCCCCCCTCTTGCCCCCGCGGCCAGGGCAGCCCTTTGGGAAAGCCGTGCTGTGGCTTCATCTTTTGTTTTGGTTTTTATTCGCATATTCTTCTGTTCCTTTTAACTGCATCCAATCAAACTGGCACATCTGAGGTTCGGGAAGATGGTTTGGAGCCATCCCATTACTTTGCCTATCGAATTCTGGGATTTCTGCTTCCTATCCCATCCTGTCTTCTGTCCCCAGCTCACCCGGCCCCTACTGACGTCATGCTTTATTGGCTTTCCACTGTGTAACTCTGCCTGGCGTTTGGTATTGGAGTGGGTGTGGTGCTTTGAGAGAGGCACAGCAGAACTACTGACAGAAAGGGTGGTGTTTTCCCATTCAGACCCTCGTTTGCCCCACACTTCTTCTATTTTGCAGGTGTAGATCACTGAGTTACGGGGTCCAAGGTAAGCTGAATGGCTGCTTTAACCAACCAGGAATGAATGTGGCTTTCTGACTCCTCATTTGGTTCTTGGAACACTTATTTCATTTTCTTACCCAATTTTAGCTACTCAGGGACAGTAGAATCATAAAATTTTATAGTTGGAGGGATGCTTAAAGAGCATGAGCATATAGGGGTCTTTAAACAGTGATGTGGAGAAGCCCCTCAGAGGTTACCCACTCTACTCCAATCAGGGTAGCTCTGCGTTTACTGATTTTATAGCTTGAGCTTTGGTAAGTAGGGAACCCATCTAGTATATTTCATGCACCTTTCATATTTAAAAGATGAGTAAAATAAATCAGTCAATTAAGAGAAAAAAATACCAGAAACAAACATTTTCAATCAAGAACCCTACTTACTTCTTCACTACTTAAAAGAATACCAAAACTCAAGCCCTAATATTTGAATATTTAGGTGATATTGATCAAAACAAGAATTGGAAATGCTTTACCTAATTCCGGGGGAAAACCTTTTGAAGTTTTTATGTAAAATGCTTTTTTTGGGGGCAGATTGTTAAGAGAAGATTGTCATTCCATAAATGAACAAAGCATAGGACATGCTTCGTTTTTTATATCTTAAGAACATAGGCTGGGTGCAGTGGCTCTTGCCTGTAATTCCAGCACTTTGGGAGGCTGAGGAGGGTGGATTGCTTGAGCCCAGGAGTTTGAGATCAGCCTGGGCAACATGATGAAACTCTGTGTCTACCAAACAAACAAACAACGATAACAACAAAATTAGCCAGGTGTGGTGGTGCGCGCCTGTAGTCCCACTACTCAGGAGCCTGAGTAGGGAGGATCACTTGAGCCTGGGAGATGGAGGTTGCAGTAAGCCTAGGTTATGCCACTGCACTCCAGGCTGAATGACAGAGCCAGACTGTCTCAAAACCAAAAACAAAAAACCAACCCAACCCAAACCAAACCGTAAACGGTGGTGACATAGTCACAGAAGATAAGGTTTAAATGTTGAATACCAATGTTAAGGCTGATGATTAAACAACTTCATTAGGGACAAGTGATTTTCTTTGGGTGTTGAAAGTAAGTCTGGGATGACAAACTGGTGAAAGAAGGGTTTGGTGATCACCTGGTGTTATTTCCCACTATCTGTTCTTCTATGCTAGAAATACTTGGCTGTTGTGATTCTCAACTGAAAGATCTCACTTGGTCTCCAAGAGAGGGGATGGGTAGCCATATTTTAAACAAAACAAAACAAACAGAGAATCTTCTTTGAAGCTCATCTATGCAACTGTGCAGTGAAATCTAATTTCAACATATTCTAATATTCAACATATTCTAATATTTCTCAGCAACGACTTGAAACAATTGAGAATTCCTTAAATTTTAGACCCCAGAGAATATCACCATTCTGCTCATCCATTCCATCTATCTATCTATCTATCTATCTATCTATCTATCTATCTATCATCTATTCTACCTTTCATTAATTTTTAGTCCATCTGTGCTGCTATAACAGAATGCCACAGATTGGACAATTATAACAAGTAGAATTTGTTGGGAAGTCCAATTCTAGGGTGCCAGCATCTGATGAGGGCCTTCTTACTGGGTCAAAATGTGACAGAAGTCATAGTATGGCAGAAGGGCAAGGGGAGATTGAGAGAGGGCAAGAGAGAGAGCTGAACTCATGCTTTATAAGGAAATCACTCTAGTAATGGCATTCACAGGACTGAGTCCTCATGGTCTAATCACTTCTTAAGAGTCCCACCTCTCAACACTGTTACAATGGTAATTTGTAAGTTTCAATATAAGTTTTGGAGGGGAGAGACATTCGAGCCATAGCAATTTTCTTCACTGTTCAAAAATTATTGGAATCTAGGAAACTTTTGACATAGAATTTGGAGGAACCACACAGATTCTCTGGTTCAGTGGTTGCAAACTGTTCTCCGGGGTGAGAGTGGAGAGAGAGAGAGAGAGAGAAAGAGAGAGAGAGAGAGACTCACAGTACACTGGCCTGGTAGAGCTTTGTAAACCACAGGCACTGCTGCAAGCGACCTTACTCTTGATTAAGTCATGGTTTTCAAGCTTTTATATAGCAATGGAATTATTTTTTTTCTGCACAAGATCTTCTGGTTGTATATACATTATTTATATTATATATTATATGTGAGAAATAAAATATAGAAAATAGGTAAAACCAGGATGGGCCTGATGGAAGAAAGGGTGGGGGTCAGGGCCCTGTCACCTTTGCTTCCCTTAGTCTTCTCAGATCCTTTATATAACTTCAGGATTTCAGGGGACACAGCATGGAAGCCACTACTCTAGATGACGGGTATGTATAGAAAACGTTGTGTGTAAGTGGGGTCTTTGCAGATGAATGAACATCTCATTTGCCTAAGGGGGCCCTCTGTGCATTGGCTGTGTATTTGGCTGCAAACTGTAAACAGACTGCATGAAGACATACTTTAGGGAGATGGTGAACCTGCGTTTCTAATCAGGGAGTATAGTTGGAGCCCCTGAGAAGCAGAGGGGTAGATGGGCCAGCCTATTTAGGATTGGCAGGTTGCTGGGAACGGCCTGTGGTGACGATGATTGTGAAAGTGGGTGAGTGTGTCACTGAAACACAAGGAAGCCAAGCTGAATGCTGCCTGAGGCATTCAGCTAGCAGTAGCTCCAGCAAACCCTCAGGATGAAGCTGGTTTATACGTGGCATGGAAAGACTTCAGGTCACCACCAGTGCCCTCATGTTCATTTTCTGACACTGAGTCTAACAATTTGCCCTTTTGCCCCTGCCTCTGGCTCTGTCTCCTTCCACTGGCCCCACTCTACACCTGTCCCCCAGGCAGGCAGTGGCATCCTCAGCTTCTGGACTGCTGGGGCCATCAGGTCAGCTGGCCCCTCGCCCTTGCTTGGACATTCTGTTTGTATGCTGAAATCAGGATTCCTGAGTGACCCGAGGGCAGGCCTGGGGAGGAGATTCACAAAGAAATCGTGGAATTCCATAGGTGGAGGTTGAAGAAAGTGGTTCTAGCTGGAGACTAGAGAGCAAAGAGATTTTTAATTTTTTAATCCAACGATTAGATTTCTGAATTGAAACTACCTGATATGCTTTGGATGTTTGTCCCCTCGAAATCTCATGTTGAAATGTGGTCCCCAGTGTTAAAGGTGGGGTGTGGGGGAGGCGTTGGATCATAGGGTGGACTCCTTATAAATGATTTAGCATCATCCCCTTGATTGAGTGTGGTCTCAATTAGTTCACACCAGATCTGATTGTTTAAGAGTCTGGGACCTCCTCCCTGGCTCTCTTGCTTCCTCTCAAGCCACGTGACATGTCTGCCTCCATTCTGCCTCCGACCACAATTGGAAGCTTCCTGAGGCCTTCACCAGAGGCAGATGCTGGCACCATGTTTCTGATACAGCCTGCAGAGCCATGAGCAATTAAACCGCTTTTCTTACCCAGCCTCAGATATTCTTTTATAGCCATGCAAATGGACTCCTACACCACTGAAGGAGACTTTGGGGCTCATCTGATTGTTGCTTTTTACTCTAGGGAAATCTTCGAACGCCTCAGGTTTTCAGTGGACACATCTGTAAAATGGGCCACCGGAAATGTCCTCACCTTCAGAAGCTGCTATTTCAAGCCCACGCATTTGCCCCAAGCCATCTGCTTTCTAGATGGCTCATCTCTGAGCAACTCATAGATGACTTTTTCAGTTGCTTGGTTGGAGGAGGAGTTAAGACTGTGTTTTGAGAATAGACTTTTTCCCTGTGGGAAACAGAAAGGTTTGTGGTGTAATAATCCCTGGCCTGGGGCCTCCTTTGCACAGTTAATTAATTTCAATGACAAATATTTACTGTGCATTGAGCATAGCAGGCAGTGCCCTAACTGATTGAGATGATCTGATATGGTAATGCAGGGTGGTTTTCAGAAATTAATGATTTTGAAATGTAGTTAGCAACCTAAGGTTCTGGAGGGGCAATGCCAGACATCCTTCTTGTGTTCAAACCGTCCCAGACTGTGAAGGAACTGATCCGTGATGTCTGCCTCGGCTGCTTTACCTCTGCTTCATAGCTCGGGGAAGGGGAAGCTTTTGGCCCTCTGCCAGTGTTTGTAATCCTCACAGCAGGCTCCCAGGTCTTCTGGGTGGGCCTGCGTCTTTTGTTACATACTTGTCCCCGAATCCAGACCACTTCTGAGCTCTCCGGGGAGAATGTGCCCAGGAGCTGTTCAGTGGGGTGGGCAGGCTGGTGGAAGTCCTCAAGCCTAATTTGTTCCGCTTCCCTTCAGCCCTTCAGTCCCAATTCATTTGTTTGTATTTGGGGGGGAAAAAATCTCTCATTATTGTCTATCTTTTATTTCCTGGAATTGGACATGAAAGTTGTCATTGTTTTAGTTTGTGGTCTCCAAAGAAATAAACCATTTGAGTAACAACTGCAACAATAGCAACAATCGTCGTGGCATGGGCTTCAGACAATTTGACTTTGGAGTCTGGGTGCCCATTTTGTTAGAATTGAATGTGCGCAGAGTTTGAGGGGGGGTATAAGGGAGGCTGCATTTATTTTTGAACTTCTTTCGCCCATAATGAAAACCAGCTGCCTCTCCAACAAGTGCATTACTCTTCCCACGGAAAGCCTCACGGACAAACTGAAGCTACCGGGGTTGCATGTGTTTGGATGTTTCTCATTTAATCTAGTGAGCTTCACCCTTTATCTCTCAGTCCTTCAGTCCTTGCTCGTGGGTTGATGGACACTTCCTCTCCTTCTGTACTTGTGGAACCCAGAGGCGCTTTTGATTTGTGGAGGAGAAATGTGGGGCTTCTCCCCTGTCATTCATAGGAGTGGACATGGAGGGGACCTCCACACCCCGGGAAACGTGGCCCCATTCAGCTTGAGTCTGGAGCGAGACCAAACTTTCCTGCCTGCTGCATATAACTTCAACTCCAGGTCCAAGCTGGGCCCGTGATTTTGGCTGGGGAGAGCATTCCTTCATACGTGCTGATGCATTAGGGTATCTCCAGCTGCCTTTTCTCTGGAGGAGGGGCACGGAGTTAAAATCGTTCCCTAAGTGTATGGGTGGACGAGTAGGAGGCCTGGGGTTCAGGAAACAACAGCCGGGTGGAGAGCGGGCCGGCAGACAGTGCTGCGCTGGCCACCTCTGTGGGTTTGGCCACAGGAGAATGCAAAAGAATGATTTACTAGGTGCTTCCTCACCTCTCATGGATGGTGCCGGGAGATGATGGAATGCACTTTTTTTCTGTAACAGAATGCTTTTGGCAGAGACATTTCCCAGTTATTAAAAAACGGGGCAATGAGGTGAGCTATAAATGCAAACCTCCATACAGGAAAATCCAGAAGAAATGAGTAGGGACAAGGCGATGGAGTGGAGACTGCGGGGAGAAAGAAAAGTTTAAAAATAGGCAAAGAGAAGAACAACGAAGCCGTGTTGACACCGAATGGGAGAGAGTGAGAGTTCTGAGAAGGCAAGAAAAACATCAGCAATGGAGTCAAGGAAAGCTCAGGGGCGACTTTGCTCCTTGCCTGAAATGTAGAAGCAGAGAGAAGGTTGGGGAGGGGTTGACCAGGCAGTTCGAATTTGTAGGTCAGTGGAAGAAACAGAATAAGAAAAAGGAGCTTAGGGATGCTGAGGTCATTGGACACCCTTGAAGCTGTGGGTAATGTGCATTGCAGAAAGATTTGGGCGAATTTCCGCAGAACCAATTCCGAGAACATGATACAGTGTGTCTTGACTCTTTATGGGGAGACGTGCCCTGTAGGACCAGAGAAATGCGCACAGCTGAGCCTTTACAGCTATATCCAGTTTCCACGGAGTTCTCTTTCTTTCCTGGTTCCCATAACGCTTGTCTGTGTTCAAATATATTTACCCCTTGATATTCTATTCAGCATAGTGAGTTATTTCTATTATTCGCTCAGTTCTTTTTAGTGCATTTTCTCATTCCTTACAAGTCTGAGATTTTTAGGGACAAGGAGCGTGTCTTGTATTTCTTTCGTGTTATTCACAATCTTGCAGAGTGATAAGGAAAGGGTAGGTGTAAAGATTGTGAAATTAAATTGGGCCTAAAGCTGCCTCCTACATAGTTCAGGTTTGGCCTGAAGGTTTCTGCATACCCAGCGAACTGCCGCCTAAGGGGATGTGTAAACAGACTGTAACCTCCTAGTAACAAGTCACTGAGTCTCAGCCACTCACAGACAGCAACTTTCCAAACCGTGCTCAGCTAAGACAA
The DNA here is from genome assembly GCF_030222135.1 of Aotus nancymaae. NCBI lineage: Eukaryota > Metazoa > Chordata > Mammalia > Primates > Aotidae > Aotus > Aotus nancymaae. The sequence goes on from NW_026988423.1 coordinate 34,946,720, forward strand.
ACACTGAGCTATAACCAATCTGGCTGTTTCTGCACCTCACTTCCATTTTCTGTACATCACCTGCTGTTTCCTGTCTGTAAATGGTATCCGACCCTGCGGCAACCCTGGGTTTGCTCGGAACCTGTTCTGGTTCTGGGGGCTGCTAGGTTTGTGAATTGTTCTTTGCTTAATTGAACTCTTACATTTGACTTGTCTGAAGTTTTTCTTTTAGCAATGGACAGTGAGGTAAATGAGGACTCTGTAGGAGAAAACCAGTCAGCCAGCCTACCCCCTCCCACCCCCACTTCCTTCCCATATTTATTGAACACATACTGTGTGCTATGCACTGTTCTAGGCCCTGGACACAAGCAGTCAACAGACAGATGTGGTGAAGCTTCTGTGTAAGTGGGAGAGAAAGGAAGGACAGCAGAAGGAACACGCACACAAATGCTCCGTGCAGGGGTCAGTGCTACCAGGGTGAGGAGTGAAGAGATAGCCAAGGGGCTTCAGGAGAGGCTGTGTGACTGCAGTTTACACTGGGTACAGGGAATGTCCTTTTTCTTTTCAACGTAAATGATGCTTGCTTGGAGACCTGAATTAAATGGGATGCTCTTTGGTGGAGGAGCCATGCCCAAGGGAGCAGTGAGGCGCTGAGGATAAAGGTGGCCGTGTGCTCAGAGGACAGGGAGGAGGCTGTGGGCTGGAGCGGAGTCAGGAGGGGTGGATGAGATCAGAGAGGGAACAGGGGCTGGACAACTCCAGTTCTTGTAGCCACAGAAAGTGAGGATATAGGATCCTATTCTGAGAGAGGTAAAAGCTTCTGGGTGGAGGATGGCACTGAGACCACTGGGGCTGAAAGAGTTGAGAGGCAGGAACAGGCTGTGGCTTGGGCCAGGTGGGAGTGGCTGAAATGAAACAAGTGGTTGGATTCTGAATCTTTTTGGAAAATGGAGCTGGCAACATTCACCCATCTGAGGAATGAAAGGAGGGAAATTGAGGATGACTCAGGGTTTTTGGTCTTGTCAGAAGATGCGTTTAGCTTGAGCTTTGGATGAGTTGTTGAGCGAAGGAAGCACTGGAGTGAGCCTACACCTCGATTTCCTCAGTGACTTGCTGAAACGGTGTGTACATACGTGGTTGTTGCCAAACTATGCCTCAGGTCAGACGAGGATGCCGAGGTAAGTGCCTCGGAGGAGTTATTCACCCCACAAACGTGTCTACAGTGTTCATCATAGCAGGGCTGTAGATGGTATTTAGATTGTTTTGCCTCCTTTATCCAGATACAGTCCGCTATTGTATTGGTACCAGAACTCATTCTGAGTAAAAAAAAAAAAGTCTAATCCAATTCCACTTCATTGTTACTGCAGGGTGGTCAGGGCACTTTATGTTGAGTTCTAGGGTACATGTGCAGGATGTACAAGTTTGTTACATAGATAAACGTGTGCCGTGGTGGTTTGCTGCACCTATCAACCCGACACCTAAGTATGAAGTCCTGCATGCATTAGCTGTTTTTCCTGAGGTTCTCCCTCCCCCGGCCCCCTGCCATCCCCCTAACAGGCCCCAGAGTGTGTTGTTCCCCTCCCTGTGTCCATGTGTTCTCATTGTTCAGCTCCCACTTATGAGTGAGAACGTGTGGTGTTTGGTTTCCTGCTCCTGCATTAGTTTGCTGAGGATAATGGCTTCCAGCTCCATCCATATCCCTGCAAAGGACATGATCTCATTTGTTTTTATAACTGCATGGTATTCCATGATGTATATGTGCCACATTTTCTTCATCCAGTCTATCATTGATGGGCATTTGAGTTGATTCCACATCTTTGCTATTGTAAATAGTACTGCAGTGAATATATGTGTGCATATATCTTTATAACAGAATAATTTATATTCCTTTGGGTATACACCCAGTAATGGGATTGCTGGGTCAGATGGTATTTCTGGTTCTAGGTTTTTGAGGAATTGCCACACTGTCTTCCATAATGGTTGAACTAATTTACATTCCCACCAACAGTGTAAAAGCTTTCCTATCTCTCCACAGCCTCACCAGCATCTGTTATTTCTTGACTTATTAATAATTGCCTTTCTGACTGGTGTGAGATGGTATCTCACTGTGGTTTTTATTTGCATTTCTCTAACGATCAGTGATGTTAAGGTTTTCTTCATATGTTTGTTGGTCACATAAATGCCTTCTTTTGAGAAGTGTCCATTCATGTCCATGTCCTTTCCCCACTCTTTAATGAGTTTTTTTCTTCTTGTAAATTTGTTTAAGTTCCCTGTAGACTCTGGATATTAGACCTTTGTCAGATGCATAGGTTGCAAACATTTTCTCCCATTCTGTAGGTTGTCTATTTGCTCTGATGATAGTTTCCTTTGCTGTGTAGAAAAAAGCTCTTTAGTTTAATTAGATCCCATTTGTCAATTTTGGCTTTTGTTGCAACTGCCTTTGACATTTTTCATGAAATCTTTGCCTGTGCCTGTGTCCTGAATGATAGTGCCTAGATTTTCTTCTAGGTTTTTTTTTTATTATTATAGTTTTGTGTTTAATGTTTAAGTCTTCAATCCATCTTGAGTTCATTTTTGTAAAAGGTTTAATGAAGGGGGTCCAGTTTCAATATTCTGCATATGACTAGCCAGTTCTCCCAGCATCACTTATTAAACAGGGACTCCTTTCTCCATTGCTTGTTTTTGTCAGGTTTGTTGAAAGTCAGATAGTTGTAGATGTGTGGTATTATTTCTGAGTTCTCAATACCATTCCATTGTCTATGTGTCTGTTTTTGTACTAGTAGCATGCTGTTTTGGTTACTGTAGCCTTATAGTATAGTTTGAAGTTGAGTAGCATGATGACTCCAGCTTTGTTCTTTTTTGGTTCCATATAAATTTTAAAATAGTCTTTTTTCTAATTCTGTGAAAAATATCAATGGTAGTTTTTGATAGGAATGGCATTGATCTATAAATTACTTTGGGAAATATGGCCATTTTCATGATATTGATTCTCCCTATCCATGAGCATGGAATGCTTTTCCATTTGTTTGTGTCCTCTGTTATTTCCTTGAGCAGTGGTTTGTAGTTCTTTTTGGAGAGGTCCTTCACTTTCCTTGTTAGCTGTGTTGCAGTATTTTATTCCTTTTGTGGCAATTGTGAGTAAGAGCTCATTCATGATTTGGCTCTCTGCTTGTCTATTGTTGGTGTATAGGAAAGCTTGTGATTTTTGCACATTGATTTTGTATCCTGAGACTTTGCTGAAATTGCTTATCAGGTTAAGAAGTTTCTAGGCTGACATGATGGGGATTTTCTAGATTAGAATCATGTACTTCATCTCTTCCTATGTGAATACCCTTTATTTCTTTTTCTTGCTTGATTGCCTTGGCCAGAACTTCCAATAGTACATTGAATAGGAATGGTGGGAGAGGGCATCCTTGTCTTGTGCTGGTTTTCAAAGGGGAATGATTCTAACTTTTGCCATTTAGTATGATATTGGTGTAGATTTGTCATAAATGGCTCTTATTATTTTGAGCTATACCTAGGTGTACCTTCAATACCTAGTTTACTGAGAATTTTTAACATGAAGTGATGTTGAATTTTATCGAAGGCTTTTTGTGCATCTATTGAGATAATCATTTGGTTTTTAGTTCTGTTTATGTGATGAGTTACATTTATTGATTTGCATATGTTGAACCAGCCTTGCATCCTGGGGATGAAGCTGATTTGATTGTGGTAGATAAGCTTTTTAATGTGCTGCTGGATTTGGTTTGGCAATATTTTATTGAGGATTTTTGCATTGATGTTCATCAGGGATATTGGCCTGAAGTTTTCTTTTTTTGTTGTATCTCTGCCAGGTTTTGGTATCAGGATGATGCTGGCCTCATAAAGTGAGTTAGGGAGAAGTGCCTCCCTTTCAGTTGTTTGGAATACTTTCAGAGTAAATGGTATCATCCTCTCTTTGTACCTGTCATAGAATTCAGCTGGGAATCTGCCTGGTCCTGGGCTTTTTATTTTTTTGGTTGGTAGGCTATTTATTACTGGCTCAATTTCAGAACTCATTGGTTTATTCAGGGATTTAATTTCTTCCTGGTTCAGTCTTAAGAGGGTGTAGTGTCCAAAAATTTATCCATTTATTCTAGATTTTCTAGTTTATGTGCATACGGGTGTTTGTAGCATTCTCTGATGGTTGTTGTATTTCTGTGGGGTCAGTGGTGATATCCCTCCCCTTTATCATTTTTTATTGTCTATATTTGATTATTCTCTCTTTTCTTCTTTATTAATCTAGCTAGTGGTTTATTTTATTAAATTTTCAAAAAAAAAAAAAGCTCCTGAATTTGTTGATATTTGAAGGGTTTTTGTGTCCTGTCTCTTCACTTCCCAGTGCATTTTAAATAGGTGCCACTTTTTAGATTGATTTTAGGTCACAGACTGAGGGGAAGATGCAGATTTCTCATATAGCCACTGTCCCCACACATGCACAGCCTTCCCCACTATCAGCAACCACTAGACTGGCACTTTTTTTTTTTTAATAAAAAGAAATTGAGAAACCTACAATGACACGTCATTATCACTCAAAGTAGACAGTTTGCATTAGAATTCACTCTTGGAGTCATGCAATCCATGGGTTTGGATAAATGTATAATGATGTGTACCCATCATTACAGTATCAAAAAGAATGGCTTCATTGCCCCAAATATCCCCTGTGCTCTGCCTATTAATCCTTCCCTCCCATTAATCCCTTGCAAACACTTATCTTTTTACTGTATTTATAGTTTTTCATTTTCCAGAATGTCATATATTGGAATCATATAGAATGTAGCCTTTGCAGATTAGCTGTTTCACTTAATACACTTAAGGGCCTTCATATCTTTTTCTGGCTTGATAGCTCATTTCCTTTAGTGCTGAATAATATTCCATTGTCAGGATGTATCACAGAATTTTTATCCCTTCAACTACCAAAGGATATCTTGGATGTTTCCAAGTTTTGGCAATTCTGAATAAAGCTGCTGTAAACAGGTTTCTGAGTGGACATAAAGTATTTAACTCATTTGAGTAAATACCAAAGAGTATAACATACTTTTACCATATAATCCAGCAATTATATGGTAAAAGTATGTTTAGCTTTCTGCCAAACTGTCTTCCACAGTTGCGGTACTGTTTTGCCTTCCCACCAGGAATGAATGAGATTTCCCGTTGCTTCACATCCTTGCCAGTATTTGGTGTTGTCAGTGTTCTGGATTATTCACCGTTTTAATAGGTGTTTAGTGGTATCTCATTATTTTAATTTGCAATTACCTAATTACATGACATTGAGCATCTTTCTATATACTTATTTGCCATCTGTATATGTTCGTTGGTGAGGTGTCTGTTTAGATCTTTTGCCTATCTTTTAATCAGGTTGTTCATTTTCTTATTGTTGAGTTTTAAGAGTTCTTTATATATGTTGGATAACAGTCCTTTATCTGATATATCTTTTGCAAATCTTTTCTCCCAGTCTGTGGCTTGTCTTCATTCTCTCTACAGAGTGTTATACAGAGCAGAAGTTTTTAATTTTGATGAAGTCCAGCTCATCAATTCTTTCTTTCATGGATCATGACTTTGGTGTTGTAGTTAAAAAGTCATTGCCAAAACCAAGGTCATAGGATTTCTCCTATGTTACATCCTAAGTGTTTTACAGTTTTGCATTTTATTGATGCACTTTAAAAACTTCCTATGGCTTCTGAAACTTGACTTATTTTCCCCAGTGTCTCCTCTTTCTGGCCTCTTGTTTAATACCCCATCCCACCCAAGTAAAGAGTACAGATTGCATCTCAACTCCCAACAGATGTAAATTCCTATACAACAACAGATATAAAAGGAGAATATTTAACTCTGATTAAGTCTGCTGGGAGCTGCTGGGAGACCAAGACCAACGGGCCAGTCCTTATTTTCTGGACTGTTTTCTTCAGAAGAGGTTTTCTTATCACTGTGTCTGCCATCCATGCCCTGCCCACCCCTAACCTTACTCTTGGCTTCTCTCCCATTCTGTTTGAGTCAGGAATCAACTCAAACAGAGCTGACTTTTGAACCTTTTGGTCAAGACTTCTTGTCCAATGTTGACAAAGTTCTGGAAATCACAGCTCTGAAGTTGACTCATGTACTATGTTTCAGGGTAAAGTTCTGAAGAAACTGTGAGCAATAGTTCCATGAAAATCTCCATCCCTCTGTACCTACACTAAGTTATGGATTATGCCTGAGTGATCTTAGCGTCATTTTGATCCAGTTTGCATCTAGGGACTGATTGCCAATTTCTTTCAAAATCCTGGGCTAACTGCATAAAACCAAGAAAATTTGGCTTTTATTTCCAGTCGTCTTGATTTTTGGCTTTGCTTTTGCTATGTGCTGTGCTTAAAACTTTTTTTAGGATTCCAAAGGTTTAACTTTGGCTCATGTGAGTAAATAGCCTATTTATGCACTGTGGTGCTGAGGAACCAGAAACACATTAATGCAACAATGAAAAACTTCTAAAGAACAGAATATTCATCCCCGCAAGGCAAGGTTCAAGATAACTACTCTATCTCTCAACCCAAACATGACTTGGTAGAAGCTGGTGCATGCTTAGCTGAAAGGATGGAGTTGAAGAGGAATTATGGTATGAGCCAGGATGGAGGAGTAGTGAAAGCAGTGCTTTGGGGTGTTAAAAAATTTAACTGGGGCTGGGTGCAGTGGCTCATGTCTGTAATCCCAGCACTTTGGGAGACCAAGGCAGGGAGGTCACATGAAGCCAGGAGTTTGAGACCAGCCTGGCCAACATGGCAAAACCCCATCTCTACTAAAAATACAAAAATTAGCTGGGCATGGTGTTGCACATCTGTAATTCCACCTACTTGGGAGGCTGAGGCATGAGAATTGCTTGAACCTGGGATGTGGAGGTTAGAGCAAGCCAAGATTTTGCCACTGCACTCCAGCCTGGGCAACAGAGCAAGACTCTGCCTCAAAAAGAAAAAAAAGTAATTGGGATGCCATTAAGCTGGGATGGCGCCAGTGCCTTGGGTTCACATGTAAGCAGACTGAAGTCCAATGCAAACGATAAAATAAGACACAAGCTTTATCACTCAGAAACCATCAGCTAAACTCAACTGGAAGGCTTTCCATTGGTTGATAAGACAAACACCTGGCTTTAGCTAATCAACTGATCAAGGATTTTGTTTTTGCATTCAGCCTGTAAAAGCTTCTGCTCACACACTAGTGTAGAACTTGCAGAACCTCTTCCAGTTCTGAGTGCTGCCCGATTCATAAATTGTTTTTTGCTCAGGGAAACTGCTGAGTTTAATTTATCTGAAGTTGTTTTTTTTTTTTTTTAAAGGGAGTAGAAACACGGCTCCTTCCAGCAAGCTGTAAAGGGAAAGGACTACTAACAAAATTCTCAAGCATTGTTTAAAAGGAGTATTAAAATATAAAGTAGCTGTGATTAATTGGTAGGCAGGTAGACAAGAATGTATTAGAAGAGAGAAGGCTACAGCATGATGGAGGTTGCTCAACAATAGCATTGAAGCAAGTAAAAGAATCACCCCCGGGGAATGGAGGAGGAGGGGAGGCTGGTGATGGAGGGATGTGTCAGGTCTTTCAGACTTGACACTGGGTTCAGCTGCAGACTCAGTTCGTCATCATTACCAGGGAGCTTAAGAATTTAGCTCGAAGAGTCTGATTTTCTGGGTTGAGTTAGAATCTAGAAATCTGTTTTAAAATGAATCCCCTCTCCCAATTCCCAGGTGAGGCTGATTAACATCCAGATTTATAAAGTCATTGGCTGGAGGTCTGTGACCTATAGCCCCTGAGCCAAATTCAGCCTGGAGTCTGGTTTTTATTTTTTAACTTTATAAACTTTGTTTTATCTTTATGTTCAGTCTTTATTTAAAATATTTCTTAAAACACCATAGTTATTCCTTAGGACAAGAGTGAAGATCACCCCCTGCAGAAATTCAGTAACTATGTACAGAGCTTTGCAGAACAGAGACAATCACTAAAGGCTGGCTACTGGCCAGGGAATGGTGTTCTGAGTGGACTCAAGGAACAAAAAGAAACCAGGTTGGGACCAAGCACTCAACACTCAGCTGAATCAAACTTCAGCTTCCATCAGGGCCTATCTTATGATGCTCACAGGCTCTGTTTCTAGAAGGTTTGGGTTCAGCACAAGATTCCATTTGTCTATTTGGCTATACCCCCAACTGAAGTGCTGGGAGGTCACTGTCACTCATGTTCCTGGCCAGCCAAACTCCTGCAGCAAACAGTCCCAAGTTGAGGATTAAGTTTCTCTGGAAATCATTCCTATCAGTGGCAAAGCCATAGCTGCCCTGGAGCCAATCTCCCACATTGTTCAGAATTTTGGGTGCTACATTTGCTGAGCCAGCAGGGCTCACAGTGACCACTGGAAGCCATAGTAGTACTTTTGGGCTCTGCCAACTTTAAAAAAATAGATACATAATATTTGTACAAATTCACTGGGTACATGTGCTATTTTGATACATGCATGAAATTTATAATGATCAAATCAGGGTATTTAAGGCATCCATCACCTCGAACATTTATCACTTCCTTGTTTTGGGAACACTTCAAATCCTCTCTTCTAGCATTTTGAAATATACAATATGTTGTTGCTAACTGTACTCACCCTATTGTGCTATTGAAAACTGGAACTTATTCCTTCTTTTTATTTGAGACAAGGTCTCACCCAGTTACCCAATCTGAGTGCAGTGGTACAATCATAGCTCACTGCAACCTCAAACTGAATTCCTGGGTTCAAGGAATCTCCCACCTTTGCCCCCCAAGTGGCCGGGTTTGCAGGCATGTGCCACCATTCCCAGCTATTTTTTAAAAACACTTTCTGTCTTAGAGATAAGGTCTCCTTATGTTGCCCAGGCTGGTCTTGATCTCCTGGGCTCAAGTGATCCTCCTGCTTTGGTCTCCTAAAGTGCTAGAGTTAGAGGTGTGAGCCACCGCTCCTGGCCAGGACTTATTTCTTCTCTCTAACTGTTTGTTTTTGTCCATTAATTGTCCTGTCTTTACCCCTGCAAGTAGCTTATAGCTAAGAATGTGTTTTACATTTTTAAAGTATTATAAACAAGTAAAGAGCAAAGAAGAATACATGACAAAAATGTAAGTGGCCTGCAGAGCCTAACATATTTATGATACTACCTGGCCCTTTGTAGAAAATGTTTGACTATCTCTGGCTCAGGTAGGGAAAGTATAATATAAATAAATAAATAAGATTTCTCAACCGGTGAAGAGGTAATGAGGTCTGCAAAATTTCTACCATGGGTCATTCTCTACACAGGCAAAGGAACCTTTGCTTTGAGTGTGGTTCTCATTGGAATGTCACTGTCACTCACTGCCACTCTAAACAATGTCACTCTTTAAATCTCATTGTCACTCTTCAAACAATGTATTGTGCCTCAGGTACTGCAAGGTACTGTTATGCTAGTATGGTCACATAAAGGCTGTGGCTCAGGTAAAGATCAAATAGGCTGCTTACTGAAAGGGTAGTTAAAATTATTTCAACTCCTCTTTTGTTTAGCTAGGGAGGGAGAAAGCAGATTAGGCCTTGGAAGTTCAGGAGAAAAAAATACCTTACACAAACATAAGGCACTTAAGCAGGCACTTGTTGCCCTGAGATAAGGGTATAACTATACTTACTGAAATATGGCTTGGCAAATGCTTTCTTACCTTTTGGTGTACAGACCTGGACAACAGGGAGATGGGAAGGGATCTGTCTGTAAAAGGATCTGATCCCAGAACTCTCTTGAAAAGGGAGGGCCCAGCTGCCACTAGACTGGTTGCTCAGACTCAAGATAACGGCTGAGGTTGTGGGCAAGAGCTGGTGTTTGTGTCCTGTGTGTCCCTGCGCCTAGATGTTCTGCCGAGGGATTGTGACTTGGGAAGCAATGGTTCAGGGTGGACTGTGACAGATCTGCGACATTGGTGCCCATGTAGTATCCCCCAGCTGATGCCCACTCAGAAATCTATCTTGGCTGAAGGGGCAAATGCTGACTGCAGGGTGTGTCATCAGAGCAGCACCCTGTGAAACTGGTGAGCTATTTGGTCAAGGGCAGGGTGACTTTGGATTGAGTAAACCCTGGAGTTCCTGGAAAACACATGGACACAATAACCTTAAGAAAGTGACACTAGGCTTTTTCTGCTAGAATGTGACGGGCTTGAATAATTTACTATAAAACCCAAAGCAGTATTTTAACCCTGAGTTTCCATAGCTTGGCCACACATACTCATTCATTCATTCCTCTACAGTTACACAGATGCGGGTTTAGAGAAGTGAAGAAGGTTGGCCAAGTCACACACTGGGTAGGAATCTAAACCCAGTCTTGTTTGTTTCCAAAGCGGGTTCTCTGTCCACAGTACCCTACTGCCTCTTGCAGAGTCACAGGTTATTAGGGAAGTCTTACAAATTACTCACCACTTTTGAATGAGAAACTGAGACTCAGAGAAGTGAAAAAACTCGTTCAAGGTTGTTTAATTACTAGAATTCCTACAGATCTGCTTTCACATTCAGGGGGTCTGGTTTGCCATAAGCTTCTAAGAACTTCTTATCAAAGGAACTGAGAATGTCAAATGGAGTGAGTTGAAATCCATAGGGACAAAGAAGCATTGAAGGAAAAATGAGATTTGCAAAGTGAGCCACATTTCGCTTTTCCTAATGACCTGTTTGTTGATGTCCTCTTTGTAATGCTTCCAGGAGGCAGGAAGGTATAAGCAGCTTTTGGCAATTTGGCCCCAGAGATTACCTATTTATTTATTTAGTGCTTTAGACATTAACTTGGCTAATATAAAGCAATTCTCCTAAAGTTTGGAGTTCATGGACATAAGCCAGGTATAGGGAAAGCAGTCCTTTCCATTCAACTCATGACCCCAAAAGAGCTTGAGTCTAGGTTGATCCCCAGCCATTGGGTACATCTGTAACCTGGCCACCCTGATTTCTCAAATAGTCCAGCTTCAAATAGTGGTGGAAGAGATACCCAAGAAGGGACTTGAAATAAATGGAAATCTTTCATTCCCTGTTTCAGTCTCTATCTGAGAAGCTGCCACTGCCCAAGGGAGGAGCCCCAAACCCAGTGTTCTCTGCAAATCAGAGTCAGTTTTCAAAGCACTGAAGGCGTAGCTCAGGCTTTCTTGCACGTGTAGCTTCCTGGTGTATGACATAGAGAACCCCTGTGTAATTCAGTTTCAGAAGATGGTACAACATGTGCCTAGAGAAGCTGCCAAGTGTTCTTTGACAATGCTTAAGGGCAGGATCTAATAATCTCTCTGGGGTAATTTAGGTGAGCCCTTTCTTAGAGTTAGAGGATGAAATGAGTGCCCTCTTTCATCTCTTGGCTTTGCGAGTTCAGAGTTTTGCCTGCAAGCGCAAAGTAAAGGGCGACATGAACTGAATTAATATGGGCAGCCAGTGTACATGGGGGAAGTCAGGCTGGGATTATTCAGACAGTTGACCCTGTTTCTAGCTTCACCGTCCCACCTTAGTAGATGCAAATTTGGTTAAGATATGCAGACAGAGTGGACATTCTTTGCCTTTTACTCTAGTTTGGCCTATCCCTGTAGTTAGAAAAGAGCAGCAGACTGAGTCTAGCTTATTCATCCATGAAGGGAGGGTTATTTCTTTGCAGGCTTATTGGTGAAATACTTAAAGGTTAGAGCCCTCAAGAATCCTTAAAGAATGTCTTGCTCAATGTCTATGTTTTCAAGGGAAGCAAATAAAGTTCAGAAAGGCTACGTGAGGAACTCAGAGTCGACATGCCAGGGTAGGGGCAGGGCTGAGCTGAACCTCTGGTCTTCAGGTTCTCAGGCCGGTAGGTTTACAGTTTGCTGCACTGTGTCCTGTTGCCTCTGTAAAACAGGGATTTCTTGTTAAAATCCACTGTTCACAGCAAAAGAAGGGAGGACATTCATTTATTCACCTATTCAAAAAATTGTATTGAGCTGCCCTTGGGCATAAGAAACAAGACTGATGAGGCCCTGCCCTCACCTCATGGGGCTAACAGTACCAAATGTTTGCAAAGAACCTATGTGGGCTTAGTTCTCTTGCTCTTCTCTCACTTTCTTAAGTTGGTGAGAAAAAGATGCATAGGAAAGAAGTTTTTAGGGAGGTGGAGAGATAGGGCGGAAGAGAGAGAATGAGGTGTGTCAGAAGGAGAGAAGGAGAGGATATATCCCAAAGAATATTTACAGGGAGGGAAATATTTGGCTGTCTCCTCCCCCTCTCCTGTCCTGTGTCCCCTCCTCTCCTTCCTCCTCCTCCTCATTCTTCTTCTTCATTTGTGGTTAGCTGGACTGTATCAAACTCCCTTAACTCTCTCGAATGCAGACTTTCCTACTTTCTGGTAAACTTGAGTTGCTATGGTGAGAGAGTGGCCTGGGACAAGTCAATGGAAAACGTTAGAAACAACACCCAACCCGGAGCAACATATCAAAGAGTTAATTAGAAGGACCTGCCATGTGTTTCCCATTCCCTGCCACAGATTCGATTGCTTTATGATTTATCACCTGTTTTTCTAAGCAACACGTTAGCCCTCATTCTCAGTTCTCCTTTCTTGAATGTGTTAAGAATGCTGGCCGGGCGCGGTGGCTCAAGCCTGTAATCCCAGCACTTTGGGAGGCCGAGGCGGGTGGATCACGAGGTCGAGAGATCGAGACCATCCTGGTCAACATGGTGAAACCCCGTCTCTACTAAAAATACAAAAAATTAGCTGGGCATGGTGGCGCGTGCCTGTAATCCCAGCTACTCAGGAGGCTGAGGCAGGAGAATTGCCTGAACCCAGGAGGCGGAGGTTGCGGTGAGCCGAGATCGCGCCATTGCACTCCAGCCTGGGTAACAAGAGCGAAACTCCGTCTCAAAAAAAAAAAAAAAAAAAAAAAGAATGCTTGGGGGCAGAGAAAGTAGGGAAAGTTGACCAAATGAGTAAATTCCCTGTTTTCCCTTAGAAAGCTTTCTTAGACCAATCCTGTGGCCCTGCTTTATCTGTTGTCCTCTCTCTCCCTGTTTCTACCACTCACCTCATGATATCCACTTAAGTACCTCTCTCTTAGGGGTTATTAGAAAACCCTTGTGAAAGGGTGCTCTGAAGTCCACAACAAATAAACCACTCTGTTTACATGGGGCTTGAGAGTTACAGAGCATCTTCACGTTTCATTTTGTCTCACCTTCAGCAATCTTGCACAGTAGCAATGGCTGTAGTTACCGTAAGTATCTCTTATTTGCGAGAACAGGAGTGAAGGCCAAGGGAAAGGGAAAGGACTTGCCCACGGTCACTCACACAGGAGTGAGCATAAGCCCGAGTCTTCTGAATTCAAGTCCATGATGCAGCAATGTTCTTTACGATCTAGCTGTGTTGTCAATGATTTGTGAACTCAGAGGCCATAGTGGGACGAGCATCTGACTGTGAATCAGAGGAGAAAAACAACTGTGTCTCTCTGGTCTTGGTCTTCTCAACTGTAAAATGAAAGTCACAAAGGGAGTTTAATGTAAGTGTGAGGATACAGGTAACAACACTGTGATGAATACTTAAATTTACTAGGAATATAGATCATAAGTGCTCTCATCACACACACACAAAATAAAATGATAATGATGAAAGGTGAGGAGTATGTTAATTAACTTGAGTGTGGTAATCATTTCCATAGTGTAGACATATATCAAAATATCAAGTTGTACATCATATATATATATTTAAGTATATAAAGTTGAAGGTTGGTGCCCTCCAAAATTTATATGTTGGAACCCAGTGTGACAGTGTTAAGAGGTGGGACCTTTTGGGAAGTTATTAAGTCAGGACGGCACTGTCCTCATGGATGGTATTAATGCCCTTATAAAGGGGGTTGAAGGATACTGCTTTGTCCCATCTACCATGTGAGAATATAGCTAGAAGGTGCCACCCATGAGGCAGAGAAAAAGACTTCACCAGACACTGAATCTGATGGTGACTTGATTTTGAATTTCCCAGCCTCCAGAACTGGAAGCAATACATTTCTGTTGTTTATACATTACCCAATCTAAGGTATTTTGTTATAGCAGTCCCAATGGGCTAACATAATTCTATAACATTCAATATTTTATTTCATACACTAATGTGTTTATTTGAAAAGTTATTTATTCCTAGACATACATAATCAATCTTAACGTTGGTCTAGCTGTTAATAGTTATAAAAAAGGATCGTCTGCTTAAGGCAGGGACAGCTGAACTTTAATGGGGTCACTCAAGATTCAGGTACTTGGTCAACTTTCAATCCAAAATTTTGACTTCAGTGGTTCACTCAGAGGTGTTCAAATAGGATAATAATAATAATAAGTCCAGATTTAACCAGACCAAAAATAATAAAAATTGCTAGCATTTATTGAACACATAAAATGCAAAGCATTTTTCCTGGATCATTCTATTTTAGCCTCCCCTAACAATGAATGAGATCGGTACTGTTATTATCCCCTTGTCGGTGAGGAGCTGACAGCAAGGGAACTAAATGATTTGCTCAGTGTCTTGCACCCAGTAAAGGCTAGACCTGGGCTGCCAACACCAGCAACAATTATGTGGAAATGTTTCTTTTGCTAATTAAAAGCCAGACAACCAGTGTACGGATTGACAGTGGGTGAGGTTCTGGTTGGAGAGCTGAGTGAGGGCACTCATCTTTGTGAGACCTGCCTTCTTGCTTAGTCACTCCATTGAAGACACCAAGTGACAGGTAAGACTTCCCTTGGATATCCTGGAATCTGACCAGAGGTTATTGGCTGTCTTCAAGGGGTGTTTCAAATAGAAACAGACCTCTGGGCAGCGGTGGAGACGCCCTGAGAGCCTCGCGGCTTGGCTTTCAGTTTCCAGACTCCTGCGGACCCCCACCCTCTGTTATGACAACACAACATTAGCTCAGATTCATTGCAATTCAACTGAGTAGGTTCCCATAAACCACATTCCAATGTGTGTTCTTGGGGAGACACCCTGGGGTCACCCTGATTGGACCTAGGGGAGACCCTGGTGTCCTTAACTGAATTTGTAAGGCATCCTGTTCTCCTTGACAGAAAATGGGGAGAATCCTTGCTCCCATCAACAGCACATTTACAACTATCTCCTGAGTGGTTTATTTCTGCAGATGGAGAATCTCAGTCATTTTATGTTCTTATTGTTTTCAATTTACTGACCAAATTCTGGGACTGGACCCAATTTGAGGTTTGTAACCTCTTGTGTGTTATTACAGAGAGAAGTAGGGCACAATGAATGAATTTCTTGTTTTTCCCTCTGATTCAGACTCTGTTTTTTAAGTGGGACAGCTAGTTGTCATATCTTTATGCATGTAGATGAAGGTATATATGCACATATACACATTTATTCAGGAATATGCATATTTGGTCTAGCACACTTT
The DNA here is from genome assembly GCF_030222135.1 of Aotus nancymaae. Taxonomy (NCBI): domain Eukaryota; kingdom Metazoa; phylum Chordata; class Mammalia; order Primates; family Aotidae; genus Aotus; species Aotus nancymaae. The sequence goes on from NW_026988423.1 coordinate 34,962,074, forward strand.
ATAGCTGGAGAAAACCTTAGCCTGACTCCTGTTTTTGTGTCTTGCTTGCTGTGATAGACTCATGTTCTGCCCTTTCCTTTCCTTTGTTTTTGACAGTTTTTCCACTTAAAGTATTTTCACAATAGGAATGATATAATGCAGTTATTTATTAATTTATTTAACATTCCTTATATTGCAATACTGTGTGCCAGATGCTGCCCCAAACACATTATAAATATTAATTGATGCAATCCTATTTATAATTTTTTGAAAAAGAACTTATTTCTACCTTCATTTTATAGATCAGGAAACTGAGGCAAGTTTCCGTATCTGCCGGGAAACTGGATTTGCATGGTGGAAAAGTGATGTGCAATCCTGCCGCTTTGTTTGAGAGGTCTGGGTTTTGTTTTCAATACAAGAATGAGCTATGGTATGATATCGCTGTGGGTGATAGAAAAAGAACAGCCAATCCTCTGGAGCTGAAAAGCCAGAATCAGCAAAGCCTGGATTTACTAAATGATGTACTGGTTTTACAGCTAAACACTTACAGCTATTAAAAACACTTTTATTATTAAAATTCCTGCGGGAAACAAAACTTTGTTATTGTGATACTCAAACTCTTTAGCTTTTAACTTCCCCTCCCTTTGAAGCAATTATGTGCATAATGTGACTTTTAATAATCTGTGGTTTCTTTGGAATGCAGATGTCATGTTGGAGCACTGCAGACCCCTCTTCTGAGCCTGTGGCCCCTCTGCCTTTACATACAAGATGCCTGTTCCTGAAAACACTCGTTCCCACTCCTCTAGCAGGCAAGAATCTGGGCAGGACAACTGCCACAGGTAAGGGCTTTGCTAACACACCTGCCTTCGGCTCAGGTGATGAAGTCAGTCAAACCTGCATTCATCCAGGGAGTGGATCATGTATATAGGCACCATGACTGTGACTAGGGTGATGGTGGTGAGGGGCTGAGAGGTGAGTGGATTCAAGCTATGTTTTGAAGGCAGCATAGACAGGGCTGGTGATTGGTCTTGGGGGATGGGAAAGAGGGATCTGCTGTAGATTTGGAGTTGTCTGGATATTTGACTCTAACCTCCTGGGATTCAGGGACATCTGATTTGTCAGTGCCCCCCACAGTGATTGGCAGATAGTAATCAACTGATAAATATGTATTGAACATGTGAATGAATCAGCAATGAATGAAGACAGTAAGAGCCAATGACGTTCCGTGATGGCCCACGGTCACGTAACTGTTGAATGACAAAGGGAACCCTGGAATATAGGCTACCTGACAGTGATAAGAACTTTGGCTTTACTTTCTTTTTGTGGCCTCTCTTCCAGATTTTTAACTCGTTGAAGGCAGGACTGTGTAAAATAAACACAATTAGATCTGTTTTTTGGCAGTGGAAGACCGGATTAAAGATGGATGTCTGTGTACACAAGGGTGCCCATTTCTTAAGCATGAATGTGCTTTCCTTTTGGAATAAGGGAAAAGGTAGTCAAAGAAAGACTGGAAATTAACAGGTATCACAGTATTCCCAGGGTCTTCCACTGTTAAAAATGCCAACTTTACTTTTTCATTATCTCTTATATCTGTGCTCTCTTCTCCATTCCATTCTACTAATAGCTACTCACCCCTTGCCTGGACCAGTGCAAAAACCTCCCAACCTTTCACCTGTGCCTTGTTTATATGTTATTGACCTCACGAGGTAGAGTTATCTTAGCATTGCCACTTATTATCAGGGCAACTTTGGCAAAGGCATTTTTTTTTTCCTGAGCCTGACTTTACTCATTTGTCAAAAGTAGATAATGACGAAACATGCCCTACTAATATTGTGAAAAGTTGTCTGAAATGTCTGTGTGAACCAGGCCAGACCACAAAGCCTGGGCCAGGCTAGAGGACTGGAGAAGCCAACCAGGCAGACTTGGCTGTGGTGACTTCCTTTTTGCTTTTGCCTCCGCCTGCAAGCAAGGCAAGGAGACAGAAGACACAAGTGGACGCATCTCCCCAGCGCAAGCCCAAATTCAGTGATTTTGGCAGGTTTCAGTGATGCAGCTGAGGACACGGCTGACCTCAGGATGATGCTGCTATGCACATTCTAAAGGGGTCTCTTCTATTAATGCCATTAGTACACGTAGTGCCGGCGTCTATATCGTGCCAGATATTTTTGCCTACTTCAACCAACATGACAAAGATAGAAAGCGGGTATCATTGTCCTCATTTTACAAATGTGGTCACTGATAGAAAGGTTTAGTAACTTACTCAAGACCACAAAATTAGGTCTTTTTGAAAATTACAAAAATTCAAACCCAGGAGACAAACTCAGGTTTATTTTACTCCCAAGCCTATTAATTTCAACTTACAGTCGTTATCAAACTGCGTTTCTTAAGGCAGGATTGGTGTTGCTTAATCACTTATTCCCATAGTAGCTTGCCCATAAGAGGTACTTAGTACATATTTTTTTGGTAAATGATGTTGTGCAAATAATAGCGTCCTGTTTTATAGGTTATGGTTTTAAAATAGAGAAAATCTACAGGACTCTTGAAAAGTAATTAAGGTATCTGAGAAGACTAAGATTGAGAACTTCTTGGAGGTCTAATTCTAAATTAAACTTCCAAGTTGGGATGCAGAGATAAGGAGGATGTTTGGAAACATCCCATCATTTATATTTACATAAGAAACTTCATAAGGAGATGAATACAGACTGATCTTTGCTTAAGAGCTGTGTGATGGCCAGAGAAAGCAGCACAGGTTAACAGCCAAAAGGAAATCAACATGATACTAAAGCAGTGTTTCTCAAAGTGTGTTCCACGTAACTACACACCCAAGGAACACTATCCTGCAGAGACTTCTCTAAAAAGAGGTGATAATTTAATATATAAGGAAACATGACATAGTTCTATTGGTATTTGAACAATATAGGGGTTAGGGGCATTGACCCTTGTGCAGACAAAAATCTGCTTGTAACTTTTTTCTTGAGACAGAGTCTCTCTCTGTTGCCCAGGCTAGAGTGCAGTGTTGTGATTACAGCTCATTGCAACCTCAGTCTCCTGGGCTTGAGCCATCCTTCTACCTCAGCCTCCCAAGTAGCTGGGACTACAGTAGTATACCACCAGGTCTGGCTAAATTTTTTAAAAAAATTTTTAGTAGAGACACAGTCTCACTATATTGTCCAGGCTGGTCTCAAACTCCTGGCCTCAAGCAATCCTCCCATTGTGGCCTCCTAAAGTGCTGGGATTACAATGTGAGCCACCATGCCCAGCCTGCATATAATTTTTTACTCCCCCAGAACTTACCTACTAATAGGCTACTGTTGACTGAAAGCCTTACGGATAATGTAAGTAGTTGATTAACACATATTTTGTATGTTATATGGAATAATATTAGATTCTTACAATAAAGTAAGCTAGAGAAAAGAAAATGTTATTAAGGAAATCGTAAGGAAGAGAAAATATATTTACTATCCATTAGGTAGAAGTGGGTCATCATAAGGGTCTTCTTCCTCCTTGTCTTCACATTGAGTGGGCTAAGGAGAAGGAGGAAGAGGAGGGGTTTGTTTTGCTGTTTCAGGGATGGCAGAGGTAGAAGAAGAAACTCTACATGTAAGTAGACTCGCACAGTTCAAACCTGTGTTGTTTAAGGGTAATCTGTATACTCATGTGGTATAAATTAACACATTAAAGACTGAGAATCCTTATAATAAAAAAACCCCTAACAATAAAAGAAAATCCTAACCGCCCCCCAAAAAGAATCCAATAAAAGGAGTGGGGTGGATTGGGGTGTGGTAGGTGCCTTAGGATTGACACTACTAAAAGATTCATCAAAATGTTGCTTTCCAAAATTAAAGAACAGTCTGTATCCTAAAATAGAGAAGTTGACTGGATTCTTCCAAATGTCAGTTTTAACTTTATTTAACGAGTATTCCTAAATATAGTTGACACTTATCTTTACCCATAGCCCCTCCCATTTCACCACTTATTTATGTGCCAAGGAACTAGTGGTCATCAGAGCACTGAGAAATGCTAGGAAAGAAACTAAGTGGTAGCTAAAAAAAATCATTTTTTCTCCTTTTCTTACCTTCTTATTCACGTTTTTGTGTTTGCTGATGGAGATTGGCTTATTTCATGTGTTCATTCAATAAATATTTACCAAATACCTATAAAGCATAAGACATAGTGATACATTCTCTAAGTTAGTAGATTCTTGATTTCTGTTTGTCTCACGAAGAAGGGAAGAAGAAGGGGTTGGGGAGATAGGTGTGCAGCAGTGTTGGGAATCATACCTAATTAACATGTCACTATATCTCCAGCCATCAAGTTATTCATGCCCAAATAACAATAGCTTAAATCTCTACTTATCACCATCAAGGAGTTCAGTATTTTATTAGGGTTTCCTCCTCAAGTAATTTTTGGAAACTGTTACGGTTTGAATATATTCTTCAAAGTTCATGTGCTAGAAACCTAGGCTCCAATGCAACAGTATTGAGAAGTGGGACATTTCAGAGGTAATAATGTCCTCATCAATGGGTTAAAGCCTTTATTATAGGAGTGGGTTAGTTATCACAGGAGTTGGTTTCTGTTAAAAGGATGAGTTTGGCCTTCCTCCTCTCTCTCTTTCTCTTATGTGTACACTCAGGCATGTAATTTCTCACCTTGTGATGCCGTCCACCTTATTATGATGCAGCAAGAAGGCCCTCACCAGATGCCACCCCTGAATCTTGGATTTTTCAGCCTCCAGAACCATGAGCCAAATAAATGTCTGTTCTTTATAAATGAACCAGTCTGTGCTGTTCTGTTATAGCAGCACGAAATGGACTAAGACAGGAACCCTTAAGGAAATTGTTGCCTAAATCCTCCCATTTTAGCTGGGCAATTCATATGGCCTCTGGCTCTGGGACAATGCTCCGGTCCACTGGCTGCTCCTTGCCACCTTATAGTTGTTTTTCAAGCCTGTTTTCTTTCTGCTTCTTCCCAAGGACAAATAAAAAAGTGTAGTTGTAAGGCAGCTTACATCTAGATTTAGGAAAAAAAGTTGCAACATTTCTGTTGTTATACTCAATTTACATGTCCAAACAAAATATTTAACATCTCAGCATAGAACATATGCATATATACATACATAATGAAGGAGTGGGGCATGGTAGGTGCCCTAGCATTGGCATTACTGAAAGGTTCGTCAATGTATTGCCTTCCAAAATTAAAGGACAGTTTCTACCCTAAAATGCAAAGTTGATTGCAATCTTCCAAACAACAGTTTTCTAACTTGAAAAAATTTAAGATCTCATTTCCACCAAGTGGCCCATTAGATTTAGAGGAGTCAATGTAAACATCTTGGATTATAAGGAATTTCTGTAGTAAGCACTGTAATTCCTGGATTTTGCTTATATGTACAGAAACAGTTATGATCAGCCTGGCCAAGCTAGAGCCAAATATATACTTTGAAAAAATAGTCTAAGATATCCTTGATAGTAAAACTTTGTGATAATTGATTTCTGATGATGAAGACTTGGAGAAGATATGAAGAAGGGAAGGGATTATGGATTATTATATGCACATGCACACACATATAATGAATGGTATTGGATAGGGAAGTAGGATCTGAAAGGAAAGACAAGTACATACAGCTTGATGGTATTATCCTGGGTTCTTCAAACAAACAGCCTGATATGAAGGCTTGTGATGATAATTATTTAGGGAATGATTCCAACCAACGGGAGTTGGGATGGGGACATCGAATATAAATGTAGGAAATTCAAAGACGTGTCATTGAGCTGGTCACTGCTTTGGGCAACTGGGACCCAGTTCTGCTGGGAAAGCCTGTTAGAAGCTGTAGAGCACACGTCAGTAACTGCCTCCAGCACAGGAGAATAGTGTGTTTACCTACCGGCTCCAGAGCCCAGAGCCCATTGATCAAGCGTTGCCGAATGGGCTCCTGCGTTCCTCCCTTGCAGGTTTGCCCCCAGGTCAGATGCCTATGAGCCATCTGCATGGAGAGATGCCCCAGGGAAGACAGTGAGAGACACCAGCTACTGTCAAGTTAAGCCTGCCTTCCCCTCAAACCCCACTGTTTGTTTATCATGTCACTTTCAGCTAAGGTCTTTATCTGGAGCAGCTTCTCAGTTCAAGGGTCAACTGCTTGTAAAACTAGAGGCTGCCTGAAGAAAGTACAAATGATATGGAGAGCAAATTCACATCACTGCACTCAGCACACCCTGTGGATTACCCATCGTGCAGTCCTCACAGGGTGGACACTTGTATTTAAGGGCTGATTGATAGAAGCAGATGTTGTAGATCAGCTCTACTCTGCTGCCAAAAGTGTGGGAGGCACAGGCATTCAATAAATGTGAAGATAGCAAAAGACTCCTTCCATGGGCTTGGGAAAGGCCTAGCCGAGGCCCCATCACTCTGTCCCCTGACTCTGCTTCATTTTTCTTCTTGACATATTATTAAATCCCACTGAAGTCAGGACTTTATCTATTTTGTTACAACAATGCCTGGACCACAGTAGGGAGTCAATGAATATCTACCATTGAATGAAAGAGAAAAAAATGAGCTTTTATGGCTATGAATGCAATGAAGTTTGTCCTGTTTAAGAAGTTTTTGATAAAGAGGTGACAGACACTGGTACAGGGAAGTGATAAGTTGCAAAACTTCAGGTAAAGGGAAGAGATCTCAGTTGGAAGACTGTAGGATATGGCATCGGTGATGAGAAAATGCAAAGAAAAAGAAGATAAAGGGAAAAGATGGGAGAGGGATTCATTCACAATGGACCCTTTGTGGAATATCTGTTGGGCATTCGATCTGTCGCCATACATAACAGAGGTACGGCGGTGGGCTTCAGTGTGATAAGATGTAGAGGGAACAGCAAAGGGGGATCAGAAATTGTGGGAACTTTTAGAAGGAAGAGTCCTGAAGAAGGCTATCTGTAAGATACATGGACGCCATGGCCTTCTCTCTGGAGCACCATGAGAGTGACACTGGGGAAAAGGATTGCAGTAAGTTTCACACTACAGAGACCAGGAGGGAATTTGTCTTTGTGGCCAGGCTTCCAGAGTTGAAGAGGACCAGGCTAATGTTTGCTGCTCATGCAGCTCATCAGAACACCACCTGGAAACAGGTGTTGATGAAGGGAAAGCGGAACCAGCGAACCATCATGTGAAAATTAGCTCCCAGAAGGTGGATTTCTTGAAAGTGGTCAAAGTTAGAAAACCCGAGAGACAAAGAGAAACAGAGTAAATTATTATGTTGTGCTTGGGGGTGGGGGCATGCGGGTGGTGGAATTGGGTGCTGTGCATACAGCCAATAGTAGAACTGTGACTGTTTGTCGAATGAGTCACTGTTTCCCTCATCAAAGATGGATTTGTCAGGCAGACTTTCAAAGAGTCTGAGGATCCCCAGCGTCCTAGAAGAATGTGCCCACTTTTCCTTCTTCATCTCAAGACTCCTTTTAACTCTATTGTCTACATAGCTACCTTTCCTTATCCGTGGGAGCAGGGTTGGCCTGGGTCTGGAGGCCTGAATGAGAAGCCACTCCTGACCCATAGATACTGACTGTTCCCTCTTGTTGTGTTGAATCGAGGGGGACCAAATTCCAGGCTGGCATTTCTGCCCTTTCCTGAAACTCTCTGTCCTGTTCTGATAAATAACATTATGTTGTGTAAGTGATATAAGTCAGGCCAGGAACATGCAGCCCAGGGTAGAAGAGCATTAGATGTTTTGATTTCTGTTTTTCTTTTGGCAAAGACTTGTTGTTCCCATTCCTGCGAGGGCAGAAATAAAGTCCACTTGGTATGGAGGTGGGAGGGGGCCATTCTTGAGCGAACAGGCCTGCTGCCTGTTCCAGAGACTGAGTGGTGACAGAGGAGCCACCGTGAGAAAGCAGTGTGGGTAGATCTGGGGCTTGGACAAACTAGGTGCTCCAGCACCCCCACGCTAGCTCCCACGACATTCTCAGGCAGGCCTGGGTTTGCTTAGTACAAAGTGGCTGGATTGCAGATCTGATAAGATCTCATTGGATTGCATGATGCATAGAACCCTCCCTACCCGAGTTAGAGGCGAGTCTGAATTAAGAGAATATTTTTTGCCTGGTACAAGTTGCATGTATTATTGCACAGATGATGACATCAGTATCATTTGTGGAATCTTCATTATCCACAGGTAGAGACTTGAAGAAATTTCTCTCTATCCTTTACGCCCTACACAGAAGCAGTCACCAAATCCCACATTCTAAATGATCCTTCCTGGCACTCTCTGGCCTTTCCATGCCTGGCCATCTCCATGCAGGAGGTGGATCCTGTCCAGGAGGCAGCGGGGAAGGCATGTGTAGCTCTAGAGAAGGACGCTCTGGACATGCGTCTTGGCTCTGTCCTGTACCTGGGGCAAGCTCACACTTCTGCTTCTCAAGTTATTTTTATAAAATGAAGATGATCATACTTTTTACTTTGCAGGACTGTTGTGAGGATTAAATGGAATAACACTTATAAAAACGCAGGTGACTAAACAGTGTAGTCTCACTTTTTTTTTGATATGGTGATTAGCAGAAAAAAGTCCGTAAAGATATACATCAAAATGTTAATGATTTTTAATATTAGGGTGGTGGGATTTATGGACTTTTATACAAAACTTTCCTCTTTGTGCCTTTCTCCATATTTTTTAATTTCCACAATGAACCTGTATCACTGTTGTAACTAAAAACTATAAATATTAATTAATTAAAATTCCACTGAACTTTTAAGGACCAGCTGAAATAATACCTCTTTTATTAAAACTTTCCAATCTTCCCATTGGCAGGGATCCCTCTGTGAGCAAGTTACTGAATCACTCTGAGACCTAGCTTGCTCCAATATACTATATTGCATATAAAAATATGTATTGTGTGTACACACACACAATTTTCTCTCTCCCACTATATATATATATTCCTACATATATATATTTTCTCACAATATATATATACTCTTGTGTTTGTGTGTATATATATAATATATACTATATATATACACACACACAAGATATATATATACACCCACATATATATGTATATATATACATATATATTATATATATATACACACTCATTATATATATATTTTATATATATTATATGTATATACACACACACAAGATATATATATATATACACACACATATATATACATATATGTGTATATTCCAATGCCTGGGTTATAGAAAGTGCTTAGTAAGTGCACTTTTCCTTCCCTGAATGCTGGAAACACTTTGTACCTCTCTTGTAACACTTATTTGTATTTTACTTTGACTTATGGTTATTTGTGAACTTCTTATATCTCTTATTAGATTCTTAGCCCTCTGAGGGCAACAACTATGTCCTACGCAGCTTCTGCCACAGTTTAGTGTCTCACACATAGTAGGTGCTAAGTAAATACTTGTTGAGTGACTGAAGGTCTAAGTGAAGGCAGAGGCCCCAGAGTAGGTTCTGTGGCTGGGCCATTGCCCTTGGGCATGGTGTGTGCCTTGGCGGACACTGGCCCTGCCTGTGCTATTGCCCCACAGATGCTTTTTGCTTGGGTGGTACATCTGACAGCGGGGACACAGTGTCCTTGTGAGGGAAGCAGGTGACCATTTGGGAAGCCGAGCTGCTGACCGTGCCCTTCCTCTGGGAGGAGCTTGGTTCTTAGGACTGGATAGAGTTTGAAATCCAGAGAACCCCACAGGCTGGTCCCTCCAATCCAAAGACCTGTCTCTGAGTGTAAGGAGAGGGGAGAGGGAAGAGGGGACTGTGAGTCAAAGAGAAAATGTGGTTTGCAGAAAAGTCTCCAGGGACTTGGGGAAGAGCACACTGTTCAGTTCTGGCGGCCGGCGAGGCAAGAGATTCTCTGACACTGAGTGTCCAGTGTTACTGACATCACTCCAGATGGGTGATGCTAGCCCAGCAGAACTGCAACAGACAACCATGGGCAAACCAAGCCACCTTCGCACAGCTTGAGGAAGCAGGTGGCAGGTGCCTCATGGTAGCCAAGAGGGCTGGGAATACAGGAAAGTCAGAGCATCACCTATGAACCCCACTAGTTATGGCCAGTGGTGGGGGACTGTTAATGGAAACTGGCAATTCTGAAGGGTTGAACAGAAGCGGGCAGAGCCTGAGGAAGGCTGGCTATCCGGCCCTTGGGCACTCCTCCCTTGGCTACAACAGACTGACTAATATATACACATATATATACACACACGTGTGCCTGTGTGTGTGTGTGTGTATGCAATCATATAGCTATGATATGTTGGATCATGACCTATTGAGAGAACACATCTGTCGACTGAGAAACAAGAAGAAATCACGTTAAACCTGTATGCTGCATGATCTTAAAGGGAAACACAGTGGAACCAAAGTGCATAAGGTACACTTTATACCTTATATCTCTTTTTATATCTTTTATGTAAAACATTTTATTTATATCTCATATACATTACATATCTTAGATTGTACCAATCAATCAAATAATTGGGCGTAATTCTGACAGAAATAGAAAGTATGTTCATAGACCATTTCTCTTTTTGTGATTTCCGCTACAGATTGTGGACACAACATTTTTCAAGACTGTTACTGGAAATACATTTAAGGCGATATCTTAGTTGTTACTTCCATGTTTGTGTCCCCTGGCCCACCCCACCCCACTAACAGATAACTCAGATGACAACTGGCTTGGTGGCATAGAGACAGGGTGGTGAGAGAAAGCCTAACGAAGGTGCGGTTGTGTTTGGACATGGAGACGTGCTGCAGTGAGGGAGGATTCAGGACCCAGGTGCTGGGAGTGTAGGCACTGTCAACCATTAGCAGTCAGCCGCTGAGATAGCTGCCTTGCCCAGCTCTCCAGGGTCGCCATTCTGAGGGTGGCCCACAGCCAGTGACTGCTTGAGCCAATGCAGCCCAATCTGAAGAGCCATTTGCTTCGGAGGAGCTCCCTGTGGAGTCAGGAAGGCTGCATGACCTGCACTGCATCCAGCTCTTCCTCTCCCTTTTAGAGGGGTGGAAGGGAGAGGAAGGTGTTTTCTATTTAAAATCTGAACCCTAAACTCTTTCTCAGGGTCTCCTTCTTGGAGAACTCAAACTGCAACAGCTGGATCTAGCTATGTTTTTTATTTTTTTGGAGCAGAGTTCTGTAAACTTTTCTGCAAAGAGCCAGAGAATAAATATTTTAGGCCTTGCAGTCCCGCTCTGCCTTTGTAGCATGAAAGCAACCATAGGCAATGTGTAAATGAGTGAGCACAGTGTTCCAATAAAACTTTATTTACAAAAATAATTAGTGGGCTGGATTGTAAATAAAACTTTATTTATAAAATAATTGGTGGGCTGTGTGTGGAGTTTGCCAGAGGGTTACTGGTTTCGAATTACTGATTAATTTCAGAGAACAGGAGAATTCTGAACAATTCCTGATTAATTTCTTCATGCTCAATTTTGCATAAATCACAGAGCAACTCATTATTATGTATGATGAGTACTGAATGCTAGATAAGGCCAGTAAGACACACTCCTAACAGAGCTAACAGCCCACAAACACGGTTTCAGCACAGGACTAATTTATGGTCTCATACTGGAAGGCACTTTTAGAAGTTGTCTTCTGCCCTGGGCAGAGTTACTTCCCTTTGGTCACTTTGGCATGCCCTTTCTAGGACCCATGGAGATGGAGAAAGAGGGCTCCCAAGGGGAAGCATGAAGGGAGGAAATGAACATTATTGAGCAATCCTGAGGGCCCAGGACTGCCAGGACCTTTGCATATGGTGTGCACTTAATTCTCACAACATTGTGGATATTCTCATCCCCATTTTGCAGATGGGGAGAGTCTCATCTCAGAGAAGGTAAGGGCCATGTCTTTCTTGGCTTGCAGTGCACATACACCGTGGCATTGATTTCAAACCCAGATGTGTCTGACTCCAAAGCCCAGGCCTTTTCACTACTGAAAGCTGACCTGTCAGGCTCTGGGCTTTGAATTGCAAATAGCTCTTCTTTAAACTCTGGTTGTTTCTGCCTGAAAGGGCTTGGCAAAGGAGTTGGACCCTGGACCAGTTCCTGTGGCTATGTTCCTAGGGGTTATTGGAGGCTGAATTTCCATATTCTTGCCATCAACCAGCTCTGGGCTATGGCATCTGATGAGTTTTTGGTCCACGTGCCGGGCCTCATGGTGCTGGCTGTGGTACATTCAACGTTCCAGCTCTTACACTGGACTGGGAATGAGTTTTCATCCTTGCAGGTGAACACTTATTCCCAGTCCAGTGGAAGAACTGGAAAGGTGTGGTGGGGTTCAACACCAGGCGCTGTCGCCTTCCTTCTGACAGGCAGCTGTCATCACCCCACAGGCCTTTTCTTCACAGCCTGTTGCCAGGAGGCTGGCCAGCTCCTTGGGAAGGTGAAAGAGGAAACTGAAAGGCTGGGAGCTGGAGGGAATGGTGCCATCCCCATTCTCTCTTTTCTGGGGTCTGATGGAAATGGCACTGCTCTGGTACCTGGAGACGTGGCTGTAGCCCAGGCTTAGAACACGTCAGTATGGCCCTGGGTGAGTCCTGTAATATCTTGGAATTGCTCTTCTTACCTGTGTGAGAAGGATAAACATTCTTGCTTGCTGCCTACCACACAGTGCAGTTGTTAAGGATCGACCTGAGTGCCACGTGAAAGGAAGCCCTGGGAACAAGCAGGACACAGTCCAGTCTTCACATCAGGGTAGACAGAAGTCACCAGAGGGCAGGAAAGCAGAGTTCTGGGCCACTCCAGACTTCCTCATTCAGGAAATCTAGGGTAGGGCCTGGGAATGTGCGTTTCCTCATGCTCCAAGGACCTTTTCAAATTTCTTTTCCACAAAGCCTTCTTTTTTATTAAAAATTTAAAAGTTAAAAAACGTAGTTGTATTGAGATATAATTGATACATGAAAAATCACGCTCATTTAATGTATTTATTTTAATGATTTTGGACCTATGCATATAGCCATGATACTATCACAACCAAGGTAATAAACAAAGCTCCAAAAGTTTTCTTGCTTTTTTCTTTTTTTTTGGTAAGAATACTTAACATGAGATCCATCCTCTTAAGATACTTTAAAATGCATAACATTTTATTATTAACTATAGGCACTACGTTGTACAGCAGATCCATAATTTTTTTTTTTTTTTAAGACATTCTCGCTCTGTCATTTAGGCTGGAGTGCAATAGTGTGATCTTGGCTCACTGCAACCACTGCCTCCCAGGTTCAAGCAATTCTCCTGACTCAGCCTCCCAAGTAGCTGGGATTACAGGCACCTGCTACCACTCCCAGCTAATTTTTTGTATTTTTAATAGAGATGGGGTTTCACTATGTTGGTCAGTCCGGTCTTGAACTTCTGACCTCAGGTGATCCACTTGCCTCGGCCTTCCAAAGCGCTGAGATTACAGGTGTGAGCCACCGTACCTGGCCTCTATAACTTTTTAATATTGCAAAACAGAGACTTTATACCTACTGAGCATCAGTTACGCATTTCTCCCTTCCCTAGCTCTTGGCAGTCACCAGTCTATTCTTCCTTTTCATGGGTTTGGCTATCTTAGATGCCTTATATAAGTGGAATCACGCAATACTGCTTTTGTCCTTCTGTGACTGGCTTATTTCACTCAGCATAATGTCCTCTAGGTTCATCCCTATTGCTGCAAATGGCAGGATTTCCTTATTTTTTAAGGCTGGGTAATATTCCATTGGAGATATATACTACATTTTCTTATGAAGACTTCTTTAAGTACTGGAGTTTTAGCTGCTCTCTCTCTCCTCTGAACTGGGATTCCCCAACTGGAATGTCCCCTCGGTTGTATTTTTGCATAATGGCATTTATGAAGAACACAGCAGTGGTAACCCGGGGTGGGACTTCACGTGCTCTTCTGTATTTCACATGTGCTGGGCATGTCTTTCCAAAAAAATTATACACTTCTTAATGACAAGTACAATGTCTTTTATTGCCATATCTTCTAATGAAACTTGGCCTTGAGCAAATCACTTTGAGCTACTTGAGCGCAGGTGTCCTCTTCATTTTTAGTTCTTAGGACTAGCACAGTGGTGCCAGGGTATGGCATGGCTGCAAATATTCTTTGCTCAATCAAATAATAATAATTTTCAATTATTCTCTCAAGTTTTATGCTGGTCATAAAGTAAAGACCACAAATACGGTGCACTTTTAATTAAATTTAATCTGTATAGTAACTTTCCTCATTAGTTTCTTAAGTCTAGGCAATCAACAAACCAATATACTAGGCCTTGATTTGCAGCATCTGCCAATTTCTGTGGTGTAAATACTCCCACCCTGGCCAATTTCAAGCCAATGACATGATGCAACTGAATACAGAGTTAGGAAGAAAGGTACAGTAGTTCACCATTATGTAGTATTCCCACCAGGCAGAGACACTAGATGTAAATAACCTCAAAGCACAAATCATTGGAAAACACTTGATGAGTTTTGAGTACTTACTATGTTTGTTTTTAATATAATTCATTTGATTGTAAGTTTACATAATTTGATTATTAATAATGGCTGTGTTTAGCACCTGGCTTATGTAACTCCTGAACCTTTAAAAATTGGTATGATCTGCAGAAATTAGGACTTTTTTGGTTGCAGGTAATCAAAGTTTAGCCTAAACTTGTTTAAGCCAAGAGGGATTATTTTATGTCACAAGATTTAAGACATACAGAAGGGTAGGAGAGGTCTGGCTTCATGACATGTGTCATTAGGACCTATTATCTCTCTGCTTTTCTATCCTCTGCATGGTGTCAGATGCTTGCCCCAGCTTAGCCTTCTCATCCTCCTAGGTTTCAGTTTGGCAGAGAAGGAGCAGTGCTTGGCCTCATGCTTGTCATCTTGTTCATGTTTGTCCCTGAACTACGTGCCGCAGCCGGGAAAGTGCAAGGCTCTCCTTGGCAAGGCTCACTTTGGCAGCTGGGATAGACTCAGTTTCACCCCAAGTACCTGGTCTGAGAGTAGAGAGGGGCTGATTATCAGAAGGGTGAATAGATGTAGACAGCAACGCAAATATCCATTGCAAGATCTCTCTCTCTGGACAGGGGAATAGCTTTCTGACTTAGACAGTTTTGGTATCAGAGAAACCTTTCCAGGAATATGACTGGATCATTCATTTTGTGCAACAGGGGAAATACAGACGAAGGAAGGGTGAAAGATTAGGGGTAACTACAGTCCGAGTAGCTCTGTGATTTGGGGTCTTGCACCCCTCCACAGAGAATGCCAAGGCACTTCTGGCACAAAGCACTGCTGGGAATTTTGAGTCTCAGGGTTCAAATGTGGCTACTTGGGTGAAGAGCTTGTGCCCAGGAATGGGAGCTCTAAGAAGGAGTACCTTTGCTGGAGAGGACCTTGCTGATACCAAGAGTGTCTTGCTGAGGTTTGGTGTGAGTTTTGGACTTGCCAGTCATCACTCGACCCCTAAAGCTCTCTCAAAAAGAAAGCTCTTAAACGTGGTAGGTGAAGAGTTCTGTAGGTGTCCAGAGAAATGAAGTGCGAACTGGAGGGTCACAGGCCAATATCTCCGCTAGGAAATTGCGAAAGAAGAGAAAAGGAGCTGGGGTTAGCAGTGGGCAGATATTGCTGCAGCATTTTATATACACTTCTGAGGAGGTGAAGGAGACATAAGTGTTGAATGCAACCAGATGATGGTTTATCTGTTCCAGGCCAATGACTGGGTCCTCAGGGTCAGGCAGGGCCATGGGTGAAGGATAGAATGCTAGGCTTCTTGTCCAGCAGCAATTCCAGAATTCTCCCTGTGCTCAGAGGTTGACAAGACGTTGACCTGGTGTCAATCCTTGTGCGGCAGAGTAGGGTCAAGAAGAACTCTCCATAGGAACGTCGACTATGTAACATGGAGAGAATCCATAATCTCACAGATTGTAATTGAAATCCAGATCTGTGTGAATTCAAAGCTGGTGATACCTGGTGTATCATCTGCCTTGACATGCCCTGGTGCTATTCAGTTTGTCTCCTCCCTGAATAGAGACTGAGACAGGCGTGGATGGGGAGTGAGTGGTGGTGGTAATGGTGGTGGGACTTACATGTCTGGGTTTAGAGATAAGCCAAGAGGTAGACCAGCATGCTGGATTCAGGCCCACCCCTGTGTGGTTACAGCAGTCTGCTTTATTTTTTGAGATTTTTTTTTTTCTTAAGATTTCATTTTTTTTTCTTTTACAAGTAGAAGTTTTTCTTTTTTTTTTTTTCTCCTCCCAGCAAGAGATTTTATGTGTAGAATTATACAGTGCTTCTTTGGTTTTGGAAAATTAAATTTATTAAAGTTATACTTTAAAATTTTTATTATTCTAAGTTTAGCAAATGTTGGCAATTACTTTTAAAGGGACCCTTAATTACTAAGTGGGCCTATTTATAGCCATTTAAATGCCTCTAAGCCTTTTAAACTGCATTCGTAAATTGAATATTTTAATCTCATTTTGAAGTCTTCCAATATCTTAACAAAATAAACCTTCCCAACTTCTTAAGTAACTCAGAAATGTAATAAAATAAACTTACATATGTGATGATTAAGTACTCTTAACTGTTCCAGTACTGTGTGTAAACTTAGTAAGATTACACTTAAATATACAGATCTAAATCAGTTAATCACACATTTCAAATAGAAATATTCAATGCAGGTGCATTTTTAATATTCAAAGTTCTCTTGAATATTACAAATACTGATACTTCTAAGTATACACAGATTCCTTCTTAATGCATAAATATTAATGCTCTGAGTTTGGTTCTCTCAAACATTTCTATTCTTTTTTTTTTTCTTTTTGAGACGGAGTTTTGCTCTTGTTACCCAGGCTGGAGTGCAATGGCGCGATCTCGGCTCACCGCAACCTCCGCCTCCTGGGTTCAGGCAATTCTCCTGCCTCAGCCTCCTGAGTAGCTGGGATTACAGGCACGCGCCACCATGCCCAGCTAATTTTTTGTATTAGTAGAGACGGGGTTTCACCATGTTGGTCAGACTGGTCTCAGACTCCAGACCTCAGGTGATCCACCCACCTCAGCCTCCCAAAGTGCTGGGATTACAGGCACGTGCCCACCCTCTATTCTTAATTCTAAATCTTCCCTGAGTCAAAAATGCTTACTCACTTGGGACATAATGATGCTATCCCAAGCAATTTTGAGAAAATTCTGAGATTTTAGCCTGGATTCTTGTCAGCCCTCCTTGTAGCCCACAGGTCAGGAGTGCTCTGTCTTACACAAAGGCTGTGCCCCCTGGCAGGGCTGCAGGGCTCTTTACCTCTCGCTTCTGCCTTGTCTGCTGGGACCTGCACCATACAGGGTTTTAAGGATTTAGGGCATCCTTTTCTGCTTACTTCCATTTTATACCACCAAGCCTCATCTGAGGCTAGTCAAGGGAATTCTGTCTTCAACCCAGGCTGCTACATGACTTGACTTTGCTTTCCTTTGTCTAGGATGTATTAATTTCTTTCCCACCTAGCTGCAGTGATCTTTGACACTGATGGAATTCTATCTTCTTTCCATATTCTCCCTGACCAGTAGGACCACACAGCTCATGCCGTTATGAAAATGATATCCGATTGCATCCTGCAAATCCCACAGCTTCTGAGGGAAAACTCTTGACTATTTTACAAAGGCTTCTATTGTTTAAAGAGATGTTTTTAAACATAATACTGACTGGTGGAATCTTTAAAGCTTAGAAGAATGAACAAATATTTGGGGGGCACCTGCTATGAGTCAAGTACTTTGTGTGTCCTTCAACACCCCTTCAAAGTGCTTATTTTTATCTCCATATTCAAATGAGAAAGCAGAAGCCACATGGCAAATATATGGTGAAGCTGGGATGAGATTTTAAGATTGTTTGCAAAACGCACCATCCTTCCATGGTGCCAGTTCCCATGGCTTTCGAGGGTTTATTTCCAGGGTCTCTGAATAATGAACCAGTCTCCTCACATCTTCACTCTGACTACCAAAACTTCTAATATTGTCCTGGCAACCACAGGCTCAAAAGCAATTATCTTTCCCTAGGTCCCTTCCCCTAATATTTTTTAAGCCACCAAAAAATCTAGTGAAGATCTCCAAAGATTTTCATGATAGAAGCATGTCCAGGGCAAGCCTAAGAGTTACAGCCACAGCCTTGGGTCCAGGTCCCAGGTCAGGCTTGCAGAGTTCGAGTCCTGAACTCAGCTGAGATCTTTGGGCCTCCTTCCCTCTCCAGGAGGCCCTCCAACAGCTAGAGACATGAGCATTTCTGCCTCCCACTCTTCTCTGCCTTCTTTTCTGTTTGCCCAGTGAGATCTGCTCCCACTGCCAAGTCCCCGTGTGGCTCGTGACTCACACCTTCCTAGGAAGGGAATGGGAATTGAGGTCTCAGGCTCTGATGACTGGGCCAGGTGGCTGAGGCTACTTTGCCGTGTTCAGGCAGCTGGCGGGCTTATTTTTATGCACCCTCAGTGGTCACTTGAGATGGAAGTAGAAGTGTTTTTGATGCCTTCATAGAAATTCATTGTCTCCTGTGCTGGGATGCGGGGATGGGTCGTGCTGGCAGAGAGGGGAAGACTTCCAGCAGATGGCAGCATTGAGGGGACACCTGACGGGGCTCAATACCAGCCAGCAGGGTACTGGAGCCACAGCAAAATAATTCTGGCACTGGGGATGGCTCCTTGATTCCTGTCTTGGCTCTGCCTTTGACTGGCTGTGGGATTTTAAGCTAGGATTTTGTCTTAGTCCATTAAGGATGCTATAACGAAATGCCTCAGACTGCATAACTTACAAACAAAGAAATTTATTTCTTACAGTTCTAGAGGGTGGGAAGTCCAAGCTCAAGTGCCAGCTGATTGGGTATCTGGTGGAGGTTTGCTTTCTGTTTCACAGGCAGCACCTTCTCTCTGGCTTCCTGGTTCATATACGGAGCCCTCTGGCGATGTCCTCAAATGATGAAAGCAGCTCTTTGGGGTCTCTTTTATAAAGCACTAATCCCATTAATGAGGGCTTCACCCTCAAAATCTAATCACCTCCCAAAGGCCCTACCTTCTAATACGATCCCATTGGGGATTAGGTTTCAACATATAAATTTTGGGGGTACAAAAACATTCAGACCCCAGAAACTATGAATTGAGGTCTTTTCCTCTCATTGCTTAAAATTTTTAAAAAATTCTCTTTAAAATGTCCCTCTAGACTTACTTAGTCATAAGTTTTAGAAAACTGATAGCTCACTCATGTACATGCCTAAGAAAAGAAGCTATGAGTAAAATAGATCGAATAAAGTATTCCCGAAACATTCTCACATTCGGAGTCTTACTTTTCTGAATTACTTTTTGGCTTAGACATTAAAAACCACATTTCCTCTATAATATCATCCTGGCGCTAGGTAAGGCTGTGATGACATTTTGATGGGGGTCACATGAAGGGAGGTACCCAGAAAGGCCTAAGGCCTGCCTCACTAATCACATTCCCACCAAGCCTTCCATGGTTCCCGAGGCAAGACCCACCCAAGGAAGAGTAGTTGGCTAGGAGTGGAAGCATCACATGGCTGTCAGCACTGATAACTCTAATCAAAATACACAGAGCCCTTGTCTTGGGAGGCCAAAATGAAGATTTCTACTTGGGCTTTAAATCTGGATTCAGGACTACCCTGTACCCGCAGGGCATTAGGTATTAATGTGGGAACCTGGGGCATCTAAAAGGTAGTACTGTCTGTTCTATGCCAGGAGATGTTGTCCTACCAGAGCAGGAAACCTTGGTTTTCTGATTTCTTCATAAAAGGGTTAGCTCAGAGCACCGTAGACAGCCACAGGCTATGGGACCAGATCCATTCTCTGGACTGGCATGGGTGCCAATTGCTGAACCAGGGACAACAGCTTGAGTCTCAATTATGGGGCTGGTTCAGACAGCCAAAAGGAGATGCCTGAAAGGGAGTCAGTGATTCAGTCAGGTTCTATTGTTTTCTGGAAGAGGAAGGCTGCAGCAGCATTAATGGCCACATTCATTCCGAAGACAAAAGAACATTTGGTGAGATGATTCACTCCCCTTCCCAGCCACGCCTCCCTTTATCACTTCACAGGATGCTGTACAGACAGAAGGTATTTGAACCTGCCGGGCTTGGGCCCAGTTTCTCATCCCACCCTAGATACTCAGTGCTCTCCTTCTTTTTCATCATGGGAACCAGGCAGGGGAGTGGGAATAGGCAGGTATTAGTGTTGGGAAGTAATCTCCCCAAATTAAGAAAGGATTCAAACTTCATATTCCTACGTGGCCTTGAGGAACCTTGGCTATCATTTCTTGCTAAGTTCCCAGGAATAGCTGAGAAACTACTTAAGACAAGCTTAGGGTGATCCTTGCCATCTGTACTTATCCAAGCAAATGAAATAAATTGGGACACCCTGTAAGGCCAAAAAGATATGAATATGGCTGTATTTCAAGGTGACTATGATCATGGGCTCTGGAGCCACAAAGATTTGGGTTTGACTCATAGCTGTGCTATTTATCCTGTGATTCTGGGCACTGAGCCCTCTTTAAACCTCGGTTCCCATCTCTAAAAGTGGACAATGGTAGTGCCCACCTCCCATGAGGGTTAACTGAAAGATGTGGGCATCGAAGCTCTCAGCCCAGTCTCCCAGACTGGAGTCTCTGAAGCACTCAATAAATGATAGCAGTTATTATTCCCTAGGGTGGGAAAGAGTAGAGGTGGATGACTCAGCACAGAACTAGGCATTTAGAGAAGAAATTCTTATTTCATCCTATTGCCTCTTCCCCCATGGCACATTTTGCTAATATCTTTAAAATCTTGACACAGTATGGTGTCTTGCCTAAAATGATATAATAATGAAGCCATTGATGGAATGTGGTGAGGGATGGGGTGTGTGTGTGTGTGTGTGTGTGTGTGTGTGTGTGTGTGGGTGAATATGTGGTGCTGAATTGGAGAATAAGAATAAGTTTATTAATTCTTTGGTAATTGCATTATTGTGACAGTCCTACCGGAGGTGAAATTTGCCATTGTGATGATCTGTTTTTCTTCTGTTTTCTAGATAAAGATGTAAAGGTTTTTAAAGGTCCCAGGCATCTTTCCAGCCTTAATTGAAACCGGTAACTATAGAAATAATTACATTCCTGGAAACACCAACAGGAACTGAATGCTGGTTTCCGTGTAAGAGCCTGTGATCTTGACTTGGTCTCTAGCCCATCTGTGAAGGGAAATATTCTGAGACTTTATTAAACTCCTGTCCTTAGAATGCTGGCATTGGAGTTGTGGCTAACAGTAGGTGATTTTAAGGGTGAAGAATACAGTGAGAAGCCTTTCATGCCAAACAGCGCATCTTTTCTGGGTAAACAGTCTGCGCCTGAGGAGTAATCCAGCTAGCTGAGATGATCTGGAAATCCATGTCACAGTCTTCGTTACAGCTGAACTCTCAATTGCATTCCAGAGATGGCCTGGGCTGGGTGAGAGAGACTGATATACCTTATCTGAAAGTTCCAACTTCCATTGCTCAGTCTAAGAACAAGAAAACTCAAACACCAAGAAGTTTTTTTTTTTTTTTAATCAGAAAACCATTCTGGTACCATTCTTTATCAGAAAACCACAGCTCTGGGAGGGACCTCATAGATGAGCTAGTACCCTAGTCCAAAGCACTGATTTTACAGAGAGGTGAGACGCTTAAGGTCAGTGGACGCCAGGGCCCAGGTGTCCTGCTGCTGGTCCGGTGCACTTTCCACTGAAAACCAGTCATCACCTATGTGTGAGTTGTCTGCTGTGTACAAGGGTATGGAAGATGTAAGACACTCTACCTTACAGCATGAAGCTGACTATGTAGTTAGACAAACAAGGCACGTGTGAATTGGAGTCACATGTGATGAGCACCATGCCTGTGGTGGAGTTGAGGCAGAAGAAGCGGGTATCTAATTTGTGATAGCTCAGAGAAGCTTTACTGAGAGATAGGGCTTCAGAGGGGGTCAGGAAAGATGCATGTTATTTGGGTAAGAGGAGAGAAAGACCATCTAAGTAAGAAAAAGACATCTGCAGAAGAGCAAGGGTAGGAAAGTAAGAGGAATATTTGTGAGTCAGCGACATTTTGGCAGAAAAGGTAATTTTCAGCCAGGTGCCGTGGCTCATGCCTGTACTGAGGCAGGCAGATCACAAGGTCAACAAATTGAGACGATCCTGGCTGACATGGTGAAACTCTGTTTCTACTAAAAATACAAAAAATCATCTGGGCATGGTGGTGCACGTCTGTAATCCCAGCTACTTGGGAGGCTGAGGCAGGAGAATCACTTGAACCCGGGAGCTGGAGGTTGCAGTGAGCTGAGATTGCACCACTGCACTCCAGCCTGGGTGACAGAGTGAGACTCCGTCTCAAGAAAAAAAGAAAAAAAAATTAGAATTGAGAGAGACGTCACAGATCACCAAGTTCAATCTCCTCGTTTTACTGTTGAGAATATTAGATCCAGAAGTTTTGACTGGCTTGTCCAGGGTTATATGACTAAGCTTGGGAGGTTGGATTAGAACCCCTGCCCGTGACCCCTTATCCAGATCCTTTTCCACTACACACTGCTGACCTTAGGGAGGTGATGACAGAGACAGAAGGACCACAGAGCACCTTGCATCAGATTCAAGATGTTTGTACATTAAGCACTGAAGACCTTTGACTCTTTTTGGACTGGGAAGTGAAACGTGTTCAGAGTGGTACTAATAAGGATGGAGCTTGGGTCCAGTTTTGAGTGATGGTATCTAGTATGAATGGACAAGATTGAAAGGAAAAGCAGAAAGACCAGTTAAAGAGGCTCCAGAACTGGACCAGCTCTAAGAATTTACTAACTACGGTGGTGGAAGAGAAAACAGAGAGAAAAGGTTGAATATGACACAGACATAACCAAAGGCTACAGGAGAGTCATGGCATAGTCATGGCATAGGGGAGTCAAAGACAACTCTGGAAATTCAGAGTTGACCAGTTGCCTACAGAGGAGACCATCTGATACGATTTCTTAGAAACGGTTTTGTTTTTTTCCCCAGGCTTTTGCTGTCACTTCCCCTTAGCACTTCATTCACTTATTCATTCTTTCATCTAACAAATGTTTTTTGAACCCTTTGCAAGGCGTTCCATATTCACCCCAGCCAGTCACTAACTGAACGTGATGATTCTGTTGTTTTCTTGGGATCTGCCCCCTTGAACTCTTCTTGGTCAGAGTTGTTGGAGAGAACTGAGGCGAAATAAGGGGAACAGCTTGGTTACTGAAAAGAAAAGAACCTGATTGTATGGGAGGGTGTAGAAAAGCCAGCAAGATTTCAAATGGGAGGAGGATCAAAGTGTCTTGGGAAGGGAGGAGGCGGGCCCTGTGCACACAGCAGCTCCTGGGTCTTGGGGAGAATGAAAAGTCCCAGTGTAACAGCAACAAAGGGACTCTTTTGTGCATTCACAGCTAGGGGCCTGAAGGGGTGATGAGCAGGCTTGGCTCTGGGGCCTGCTCCAGCTGATCTAGACTCAGGCCACTGTCCCCAGGAGAGTGGAAGGGCCCTTATGTTGGCCATTGGAATGGGGGCAGATGCTGAAGGTTTCTTATGGCAGAGGGAGACCCAGGGGCCACAGCTTTGGAGGACTGAGCCTGGCTGAAAGGCAGAGCCGGGTCCCCTACATCATTCCAGCTCCTAGTGACCCTTAGAGAAACCTTGATCTCTGGGGTCCTTTAACAATTATGGTTTGTCCTTCTCTTGGCCATTGAGACTCATCATCTATCTTTATTTTGAAGGTTTAGTCTTACCAACTGGACTCTTGAACAAATATGACAAATAGGTTAAAACACGTGGACCAACTGATAGATAGGCTGTAGCTATATTGAGACGTATCTTCTCACGTATATCTAGACTGAGCAGAATGATTCTGCGCATCTAGGACATTCCAAAATTCTTTCAGTGAGTTTTGTTTCCATCTCCTAATAGTACCCATAAAAATAGTGTGCAAGGAGGTCTACAAAGTAGATTAGGGAAATATAGTCCCCAACAGAGTTGAATAGCTTCTTATTCACCTTCCAAAACACCCAACTATTGAAAAAGACCTCTCTCTGGCTGCCTGTCGTGTCCCCGAGGTCAGGATGGTTGGGCTGCACAGCTGTGCCCTGGAACCCTTTCTCTGCCACTTCCTAGCATGTGACTTCGGGTAAATTAGTGCGTTTCTCTGGATTTTGTTCTGCGTAGATATAATATCTACTTTGCTTAGTTTTAGTGGGAGGATTTAGCAAGTCTCTGTCAGAGAGTAGGTGTATGCTAAATGGAAATTATTATTGGAATCAGCTCTGGGTTAGACCAGTTCAGAGTTTAGGACTTGGTATCTAATTCTTTCTATTATTTCCTAGTTGTTTCCTATGTAGGATTCTGGGATCAAGGAATTTCAGTCTCAAAGAAATGTGATCCTCAGAATAAAGACGATGGGGATAAAGATGGATTGTCACGCGTCAGTTCCTCCTGGATCTCAGCTTCCTCATCATGCTGCCTTGTGCTTGGACACCACTGACAGATGCCCATTTAGACTCTGTGATAGGAAGCCTGAGGGCTGGCAGTGGGTGGTTACTGAAGTCATGTCCCAGCAGGAAACAGTGAGTGACTTGTGCAAACTGCAAGCTGAGCCGGGAATACAACCCAGGTATCTTAAGTCCCCACCCAATGCCTACTGATAAGGCCCCGTGCCACTCTGTATCTGGGGCTGGACCTCTCTAGGGCCAAGGGAGTGATGCCAGGGCCTTGGTGAGCTCATGGTGTTGCCCTGGTTTGGATGGAGAAAAGTGGTATCAGTGCTCCACGGGACGGGCTTTGCTGCTGGGGTTTCTCGGAGGCCAGTGGTGGGAACAGGTTCTTCCCTAAAGACTAGAAGGAGCACTGAGATTTGAGGAGGCGCCACAGGCATGGGAGGGAAGAACCACCAAAGCACTGAAAGGGAAGGGACAGAATGATTTATGAGTAAAACCTAAATGAGCAGAACTTGCTGGCCTGACCTCAACACCAACTGAGGGGCGTGGGAGAGCATTCTGCAAATATTTAAGAGGCATGGATGCCAGAGAACTCAATCACTGAAACTGGGTGGAAGGGCAGGGAGGGAGCGCAAAGCTAAGGCTGTCAAGAAATCTTGCTCAGAGCCACCAGGGGCAGGGCCTCGATCCTCAGGGACTGCTGTCTGTCTAGGCATCTCCCCCTGGCACAGGGCTTAAGGGCTATGACTGATCCCAGGATGTGGGGTTTTCTCTGGCCATGTGGGCCAGAGAAATAGGCCCAGATCATTTTCCTGTAAGAAATTTGGGCAGTAAGTGTAAGGAAAGACAGACAATGAGAACAAAATGAATAGAATAGCCCTGCGCTGTCTTCCCATTGCCTGTTCCAGTTGGTTTCAGGGATCAGTGTTATCTGTTAGTCCTGACTTATTCCACCTTCTCTTGTCTCCCTCTCTATCCTATCTTCCTATTTTATGAAGCCAAAGCCTATATGGCCTTTGCAGCCCAGTTCCTCCTTCACCTCCTCCATGAAGCCCATCCCGACCTCGCATGACACACACTGTCATTACCCTCTCCCACCCCCATTTACTTCGAAAAACCATAATGCAGTTTTGCAGATGAAAGACTCTGTGCTGTCCTATGATAGAGACATGTTTTGAACTTTGTTTATCCTAATAGATTCTAAATCAGTTTGATTATGAAATCTGACTTAAAGAATATGTCACATGCTGGGTTAGAGACTTTCTTACTTGCTGATCTGTGTATGTGTGACTGGCACTCCCCAGTTACATCCTAAGTGAGTCGGTGGTGAAGACATTCTGCTTCATTTACAATCCTCATAGCACACAGCAAACCCTATGTGTCCCTCATATTGGACTCTAATTAAAGGGCAAGAAGAACAACCAGAAACAAAATGAAAAAGCAAATTGCAAAACTGGAAAAAATGTGCAACATATACAGAGGAATAATACCTCGAACATGGAAAAAACTTTGTATATCAGTAAGAAAAGCGATGAATGTTGCACTAGAAATGGGAAAAATTTATTTGAAAAAGTCTTTAACCTCTCAGCAATAAAAATATAAAATATAAAATGAATTAACAATTAAAATGGCAAAAGTAAAAGATTTGGATGAGTGAGCATATAGGAAAATAAACACTCCTTTACATTCTTGGCTTTCAAAAACGTCAGTACATATCTATTTTTCAGGGTACTACTAAAATGAAAATTATCTCATCATGAATCATTTATCAAAAATGTGCTATTACTGGCTGCACAATGTTTCATAATATGGAGTATCAAAATTCATTTAGCCGCCATTTCATGGTTGGACATTTGTGTAGTTTCCAAGATCTTGTCTGCTTTTAGACTATTTACTTAAGATAAAATTTTAATTATAATGTGTTAGTTATATACTGCCATACAACAAATCATCCCCAAGCTAAATAAATATTATGTAACTGAAAACAACAATAGCAATGTAATCTAGTTTCTGTGGGTCAGAAATTTGGACAGGGTACAGCTGGGTGGTGGCTTGTCTCTGCTCCCTAATGTCTGGGGCTTCATCTGGGAGACTGGGAGTGTGGGGGCTGGAATCACCTGAAGGCTCGCTGGCATGACTGGCATGGATGTTTAGCCGGGGCTGTCAGCTACAGCCCCTACATGTAGCCTCCCCACATGGCCTGGGTTGCCTCACAACATGGCGGTTAGAATCCATGGGACAGTGAGAAGGGTTTTGCTGCTGTAACAAATTGCCACAAACTTAGTGGCTTGAGTTAGTTGGGGTCACCTGCTTATGCAGCTTACTCATGCCCTCCAGTCCTACTGAGGATCAGTCTCAGAAATACACTTCCATTTTATGTTGGCTTATCAGCTTTGTGGCTTATATCTGATGGAGCACAGCTCACCTCATAATGGGGGTTCCAAGTGGTAGAAAGGCTCACTTGGTGTCCTGTGGTCAAGCATTCTGTCTCTACCAGGGGTCAATAATAAGCGAAGAGCTGTTCTCAGATGGCCTTGCACCAGAATCACAGAGGCGTATATCATGATTTTCTACTGGGGCTCATCAAAATCTCCGTGCTATGTCTTTCCCCAAAATGGACACTACCAGCACCACAGAGTCTGCCATATCACATGGCCTGAGTGTCAAAACTTTTGGCACCATGGTCTGGACCTACTGCAGAGACGTTTCCTAATCTGGACCCTTCTCAAGGCTGGTAGCCTCCTATGTCATCCAGTATATGGAGAAGAGCAATATTTCTAAGTGAGGACTGTGTGGGCTCCAAAACCCAAAGAAGCCAGCCAGGCTCTGTGCTTCCATCTTTGTGGTAGTGGATGTAAGATGCAGTAATTTGTCTTTTACTCTGGAAGGCATATCCTAGTATACCTCTTACTACTGAACCCCTAAAAACTTCATTAAAGTGGCTGACCCCTGAATCTTCATAGGGTTTATAACCTACTTCTGGAGCACATGTGTTTTCCCAAAGCCCATTCTTCCCAATCAATATGAGCTTGTGATGTAAGGGTCAGTGCCATGTTCTGTGAGCTATCTAGGCAGTCAGATATCTTTGGATTTTATTGTGACAGGGAGAAGGAGAGTTAATGTGGCCCCATGGAAAATCTGTAAGGGAATGTCATATTCTGGCCCACACAAATGCAAACTGTTTCTGATTCTATTCATTTTTAAATTAGTTAATTAATTAATTATTTTAAGAGACAAAGTCTCACTCTGTTGCCTCAGCTGGAGTGCAGTGGCTATTCACAAGTGTGATCATGGCTCACTGCAACCTTGAACTCCTGGACTCAAGTGATCTTCCCGCCTCGGTCTCCCAAGAATTTGGGACTATAGGTGCATGCCACCACACCCAGCTGATTCTCTATTTTTAATTGGAATGGAAAAAACATATTTGCAAAATCAATGGTCACATACTCTGATACCTTATTCATCTACTCTAGCAATAAAATCTTTTTGGTTACATCAGCTACAATTGGGAGTTCTTACCTGCTTGGGCCTGTGGTTGTGTACAGTCATTCTCCAGGGTTCATTGGCTTTTGCAGGGGCCAGACTGGTAGATTAATGGGAGATATCATAGAGACTACAGACCCAGCATTTTATAGGTTGTTAATGGTAATGCATACCATGCCACCCCCTCAAGGGATGTGACACTGGCTGAGGGAGTTGGGGTAACAATTCAGAAGTTACCAATTAACCTTTCCTACTATGATAGCTCCTATCTCATAAGCCAGGGACCCATCAGGATTACTCCAGCTGGCAAGCAGGACAATTCCAATAATATGCATGTGGACAGTGTGCATCTGTGGACCCTGTGGGCCCACTGTGAGCTGTGCTGTGAAGTAGACCTGTTGTGAGCCAGGACCACACTTATTACCTGGCTCCAGAGGTCTTAGTTCTAACAGGTGGGCTGTATTAGTCTGTTCTCTTATTGTTATAAAGAACTACTGGAGACTGGGTAATTTATAAAGAAAAGAGGTTTATTTGACTCAGTTCTGCAGGCTATACAAGAAGCATGGCTGGGGAGGCCTCAGGAAACTTACAATCATGATGAAGGTGAAGAGGAAGGAATCACACCTTACATGACCTGAGAAGAAGGAACAGAGTGAAGGTTGGGGGGTGATGGTGGTATTACACACTTCTCAACAAATAGATCTCATGAGAACTCACTCACTGTCATGAAAACAGCAAGGGGGAAATCCACTCCCACAGTCCAATCACCTCCTACCAAGCTCCTTCTCCAACACTGGGAATTACAATTTGACATAACATTTGGTTAGAGACATAAATCCAAACCGTATCATGGGCCAGTCCCATGCTGTGGGTCTCTGGGTGTCAATGTAAACTTAGAGCCTACATTCAATTGTCCTGGAAAATTCTGGTTATTCCATTTCCCTGGTATACAGTCACATGAGAAGATGGCTGTAGCACCCTCTGAGAATCACATGGTATCTATCATGACACATTTGCCATAGTGGGTAAGGTGTTTCCTCTTAGGAATCCAGTTATGTCTCCAGTCAATGGGTCTCAGTCAGGTCTGAGAAATGAGCAAGGGATAATATTTTGATTGGGGTAAACTTCTTATGGCTTCAGCCTTCTGCTCCTCCAATTTTGCCCCTTTTGGATTATAAATATTAAGCAGCACTCTTAAATTTTTTTTTTTATTTGTCCAAATTTATGGGGCACATGAGAAATTTTGTTACATGTATATAATGCATAGTGATCAAGTCAGAGTATTTAGGGCATCCATCACCCAAGTACAATGCACTTTTCCTAATTCTAGACACCTTTCTTTGCTATTGCACATTGAGTTACTTCTTCTATCTTACTGTGTGTTTGTATCCTTCAATCCACTTCTCCTCATCCTCCTCCCTCCTTCCTTTCACCTTCCCCAGTCTTTGTTATCTATCTTTCTGTGCTCTACCTCTGTGTGATTAAAGATTTTAGCTTCTATATATAAGTGAGAACATGTGATATTTGTTTTTGTTTTTGTTTTTTGTGCCTGTCTTATTTCATTTAAGATAATGACCTTCAGGTCTGTCCATATTGCTGCAAACAACATGATTTCATTCTTTTAAAATGACCAAATAATATTCCATTGTGAGTATATACCACATTTTTTTATCCATTCATCTGTTGATGAACATGAGGTTGATTCTATATCTTTCCTATTGTGAATATTGGTGCAATAAACAATTGAATGTAAGTACCCATTTGATATATTGTTTTGTTTTCCTTTGGATAAATAGTAGTGAAATTCCTGGATCATAGGGCTCTATTTTTAGTTTTTTGGAGAAATTTTCATACTGTTTTCCACAGTGACTGTACTAGTTTACATTCCTACCAGTGGTGTGTAAGAGTTCCCTTTTCTCCTCATCTTTGTCAACATCTGTTACTTTTTGTCTTTTTACTAATAGCCATTCTGACTGGGGTAAGATGTTATCTCATTTTGGTCGTGATTTGCATTTTCTGATGGTTAGTGATGTTGAATGTTTTTAAATATACCTATTGGCCATTTGTATGTCTTCTTTTGAGAAATGTCTATTCAAGTCCTTTGCCTACTTTTTAATGAGACTATTATTATTTTTTTCCTGTTGAGTTGTTTGGGTTCCTTATATATTCTGGTTATTAGTCATATGTCAAGTGAACAGTTTGCAGATATTTTCTCCTATTCAACAGGTTGTCTCTTCACTTTGTTGACTATTTATTTGCTGTGCAGAGCTTTTTAGTTTAATTAAGTCCCATTTGTCTATTTTTGTTTTTATTGCCTATGCTTTTGAAGTTTTAGTCATGCAATCTTTGCCTAGACCAATGTCCAGGAGAGTTTTCCCTAAGTTTTTTTCTAATACTTTTATAGTTTTGGGTCTTCTATGTAAGTATTTGATCTGTTTTGAGTTTATATTTGTATAAATATATACTCGAAATGAGTATAAAACTGGCGAGATATACAGGTCCAGTTTCATTCTTCAGTATGTGGTATACAAATTTCCAGCACCAGCTGCGTGGGGTGGCTCACACCTGTAATCCCAGCACTTTGGGAGGCAGAGGTGGGTGGATCACTTAAGGTCAGGAGCTGGAGACCAGCCTGACCAACATGGTGAAACCCTAATAAAAATACAAAAATTAGCTGGGGTCGGTGGTGTGGGCCTGTAATCCCAGCTACTCAGGAGGCTGAGGAGAGAGATTTGCTTGACCCAGGAGGTGGAAGTTGCAGTGAGCTGAGATTATACCACTGCCCTCCAGCCTGAGTGACAGAGCGAGACTCCGTCTCAAAACAAAACAAAACAAAACAACCCCAAAACACCAAACCGAAAACAAAACAAATTTCCCAGGAAAATTTATTAAAGAGAGTGCTCTTTCTCCAATGCAAATTCCTGTCAGCTTTCTTGAAGATCAGTTGGCTGTGAATGTGTGGCTTTATTACTGGGTTCTCTATTCTGTTTCATTGATCTTTGTGTCCATGTTTCTAGCAATATCATGCTGTTTTGGTTACTATAGCCTTGTCATATTTTTGAAGTCAGGTAATGCGATCCCTCCAGCTTTTTCTTTTTGCTCAGGATTGCTTTGACTATTTAGGCTTTCTTTTGGTTCTATAGTAATTTTAGAAATTTGTTTTTCTGATTTTATGAAGAATGACCTTTGTATTTTGATAGGGCTTGCATTGAAACTATAGAGTTCATTGGGCAATATGGCCATTTTAACTATATTAATTCTTCTGATCTATGAGCATGGAATATTTTTTAAACATCAATTTCTTTAATCAGTGTTTTTTAGTTTTCCTTGTAGAAATCTTTCACTTCCTTGGTTGAATTTATTGCTAGGTATTTTATATATTTTTGCAGTTATTGTAAATGGGATTGTCTTCCTGATTTCTTTCTTGGCTAGATCGTTATTGGTGTATAGAAACACTACTGATTTTTGTATGTTGACTTTGTATGCTGCAACTTTACTGAATTTATTTATCAAATCAAAGAAGGTTTTTTTTTTTTTGGTGGAGTCTTTAGGTTTGGCTAGCTATAAGATCATAATATCAGCAAAGAGGGGCAATAAGACTTCCCCTTTTCAGTTTGGATGTCTCAGTAGCACTCTTTGCCTTTATTTCTCTGGAGCCCCTTCATTTTTGTGGATATTAACAAGCTCAGCTTTGTTCCTGTCTTTCCTACCGTGAGTCATGCAGAGGAAAGCCACCATGAAGGTTGCCAGAAAAAATACAAGATGCCCAATTAACTTTGAATTTCAGATAAACAGTGCCATTTTCAAAAGTATAATTCAAAATCTTCATAGAATACACTTATACAAAAACTATTGTTTATTTGAAATTCAAAGTTAACTGGGAATCCTGAATTTTTATTTGCTAAATCTGGCAGCCATCATCCCCACCAACCTTCTTTTGGTGGCCCAGATAGAGAGTGGGTCTTGGGGGCCCTCCTATGGAACACAGTACTCTGGTGGGTCTTCCAGCCTCATATCATACATCCACTCCAGCGGGACCACTTCTCTCAGCCTCTTCATGCCTTCCTCTACTGCCAGGGGAACTCAGGCATGTCCAAGTTGATGAGTGACCATCATTTTTCCAGGGTTTTAAAAGCCATCCAGCAGCTGTTTGTGCCATCACTGGAGGTTTTTCCAAGGGTGTTAAATCCATCAATCAGAGAATTCCCTGAAGTCAATTAACATTTGCTTACTAAGTCTTTCATTCTGGCCACCAAGTGCTTTCAAAATGCAACCCCGGGAGCACTCCCTGCTCCTGCTGGCACATGGAGGCTAAATTTTGCAAGTCTTTCAGTGTATATCTTCTTTCCTCCCCTAGTAAGTACAGTGTATGCCCAGTTGAGTTATCCTGAAATTTACTGGGCTATGCTTTAGGTTTTGGCCAAGCACTCAGGAAAGGCAATAGGATCAGCTTCTGAGGGGGCACCTGTTGCCTTGTTGGTAGTGAGGAGGCGCCCCTGCAGCATCTGCACCTGTTGCCTTGTTGGGGAGTGGGGAGGCGCCCCTGCAGCATCTGCACCTGTCGCCTTGTTGGGGAGTGGGGAGGCGCCCCTGCAGCATCTGCACCTGTCGTCTTGTTGGGGAGTGGGGAGGCGCCCCTGCAGCATCTGCACCTGTCGCCTTGTTGGGGAGTGGGGAGGCGCCCCTGCAGCATCTGTACCTGTCGCCTTGTTGGGGAGTGGGGAGGGGCCCCTGCAGCATCTGCACCTGTCGCCTTGTTGGGGAGTGGGGAGGCTCCCCTGCAGCATCTGCACCTGTCGCCTTGTTGGGGAGTGGGGAGGCGCCCCTGCAGCATCTGCACCTGTCGCCTTGTTGGGGAGTGGGGAGGGGCCCCTGCAGCATCTGCACCTGTCGCCTTGTTGGGGAGTGGGGAGGGGCCCCTGCAGCATCTGCACCTGTCGCCTTGTTGGGGAGTGGGGAGGCACCCCTGCAGCATCTGCACCTGTCGCCTTGTTGGGGAGTGGGGAGGCGCCCCTGCAGCATCTGCACCTGTCGCCTTGTTGGGGAGTGGGGAGGCGCCCCTGCAGCATCTGCACCTGTCGCCTTGTTGGGGAGTGGGGAGGGGCCCCTGCAGCATCTGCACCTGTCACCTTGTTGGAGCATCTTGCCTTACTAAAATGCCAGCTCTTGCTAGTAGGGTGAGCCATCTCTACAAGCCCAGAGAGTTTGGGGAGGAGGAGATGCCTGTAGCATTAATATCTTCCATCAGGAAGTTCCTCTACCATATTCAGAGACCAGGTTTTGTCCACCAGGGCTCTACTTTTGCATAAGAAATCCATATTGGCTAAGTACTTAAATATGGCTGGAGCTCTGTGACTCTGAGAGTTAGATATTTGCCCTGCCATTAAGCTTCGTCTGTTTTTCCACTGCCGGAGATAAGGGTTTCATAGCTCACAAAGAGGACTAGTGGCTCTCACACAGCCACTAATGGTTAATGGCCCTCAGTCTTTACATTCTCTATAATTTATACATTTATAAAGGGGCTCTATGTAATGTAACAATAATTAGCCAACTCTGTTGTCTTTATAGGTATTGACCTTTACATATTTTAAAAACTCTATAGCATTCCCCTTAGCCGCAACATTCCCTATGGTACCACTCGTGAAACGTTTAGGAATCTGAGCCACCACTTTGTTCCAGAGACTATCTGAGTTTCATCCACCAACAAGAGTGTCTGGATAGACCAGCTCAAATCTTAAATCCCTAAATAACGTCCTCTTTTTTCTTGGACCACTCCTGGACCACTTGTGTTAGCAGTGCTGAGAAGCAGAAGCCAAGATGGGGTTAGAGAAAATGAGGAAGGAGGTAGGAAGGGCTTCGAGAGCCATCAGCCTGTTCTACAGGTCTATCCCCGCTGAAGGTGAGAGGAAAGGAAGGAAGTTTGGGTAGAAGGCTGATAGTCTACATTAAAGTTCTAAGAATGCCCCACAAGGCTGCAGGGGATGATCAAGCCAAAGTAGCTTGTTAGGGTGCCCCATGTCTTCTGGGTACAGGACTACTCAGGAGCCTGGTGTGCTTGGTCCTTAGCCTGGAACAGCTGTGGAAAGTATATGTGGCCTGAGTTCAGAGGGCAGTAGCTGGGGTGGTCAGTGTTGTACAGTTGGAGACATGTGATGTCCATTTCTATGGTTTCTAGAGAAACCATGCCTTTAAGATTCCTAGAATATGTTTTGTGCAGATCAGAGGTTCTACTAGCACTACCTTAATTCTCCTAGAGGCCCTAACAGAGAGGTTCGTCCTTAACTTGGTCTTCATCCTGGGGTCCCCATGCTTTATTGGCAAATCCCTGTATTTGGTCTCTGCTATAATTTAATTTGGTCTGGGCTATATTTGAGAATTTTTACTGGGTAAAGAGACTGAAGATAACAATTGTTTTGTTTATATTTCTTCTGATTATGAGTTCAGATTGATCAGTTCTTTCTCAAGTTTGTCTCTCTCTCTCTCTCTCTTTTTATACTTGCATATATAGCTAAAAGAAGTCAACTCAGGTTTTCAACACTGTCCAAGTTTACAAGTTCATTAGATACATTTTCCAAGTTACTGCTGGGTACATTTTAACCAAATACTTCACCACCTTATAACACAAGGTGACATTTTTTTCCTGACCTCTGTAACAATTTCCTTGTTTTTTTTTTTTTTTTTTTTTTTTTTTTTTTTTTTTGCTTCTACCTACTGTCCTGTTTCAAAGCCCAATGCCATATAGCTGAGCCTTCTGTGGTAGCAAAACCTAATTTCTCCGTGAGTAGTATCACCTTCTGATTCTACTCAGAAGGTGATTTAATTATTGTTTTAGCAATAGTGCTTAACAAATAAACACAAGATCTAATGACATGCAAAGCATTTATTTAACTCATGCCTCCCTGGGTTAGCAGGTTCAGGCTGTACCCAGCAAAGGTATTTCTGCTCCTGGTGTGTCTCATTTTTCTCATGGGACCAGCAGGACAGCTTGACTGTTCTTTTCAAGATGATCACAGAAGGCAAATCCCTTAATCGTGTTCTAAGCCTTTGGTTACTTTGTATTTGGCAACATTCCAGTGGTCAAAACAAGTCATGTGGCCAAGCTGAAAGTCATTGTGTTACAATTGCCTACAGCAATTACCATTGCCAATAGTAATTGCAACACTACCATGTTACAATTGCTTACAATATTCGGTACAGTAACATGATGCACAGGTTTGTAGCCTAGGAGCAATAGGCTATACCGTATAGCCTACAGTCTGTAGTAGGCTGTACCATATAGTTTTGTTCAAATCTACGCTTTCATGTTAGCACAATGATATTCCTATTTGTGGATTTCTCAGAATGTATTCCGTTCATTAGGTGACACATGGCTATTGATATATCTGAACAATACTTTCTTTACCCTTACCATCTGTCATGGTTGCTCCTTACTTACTATCATGGTTGCAAACCGTGTTTCCATTTTATGGTGTGGAGGTCAATTTCATTTTCAAAGATTTTTGAAGTAGAAGAAATTTAAATTTTCCTGAAACCAGAAGGCTAATTTTTGAAAACACTTGTGAGGTTACTTTCAGCTACTCTTTAAGTCTCTATTAATTGTCTAATATTGTAGATAAAGAGATGGTCTGCACTTTATATGCCTTGAGAAGCATGTGTTCCTATCGACATTCTACACATGTTCCCTTAGGACTCCAGGTGAATCCCTCTAAAACCCTAGAACTCTACGCAGTCTTTGGCCCAGGAACAGGCAGACAAGAGCTTGCTTTCTGGTATACAGTTGCTCTGTCCTTTTAAACATCACTTATGGACCACAGACCTGGCTGTGCCAAGTGCTGTGTTCAGTGCTTTAAATACACTATTATGTTGAATTTTCACCATGATGCCATGAGACTGGTATTGTTATTACCATCGTCATCATCTCTTCTGGATGTAGAAGAATATGTCCCACACCTCACAGGAAAGTCAAAGAGACGTGAGCTTGTACTTATCTGACTCCAAAGCCAGTACTCTCATCCTTAGCAATATTGCCTTTGTTTGAATTCTGCCTCTAGTTACTCGTCCATTAAAACAGAGACGTCTCTACTGCCCAAGAAATCCTTATGATCCAATGGAATCAAAGAAACTCCTAATTCACAAGAATCTGACTGTAGACAACTATCAGGAGGAGTGAACAGCATTGGGATGTTTTGCTTTAGCCTAACATTGCGTCTCTGTTAGGAAGTATAGCAGCTTGATGAGGCTTGGTTACTAAGCTTGCCAAGAGTACTTGCCCCAGTGACTCCATGTGAGGAAGCACCAGTGACAACGGAAAGGGAGAGAGTCACCACAGCCAGATGCTCCTTTTCCTCTCGGCCCTTCCAGTAAATGCTGCTCAAGGAGGCTCTGCATTGCCAGACAGGCAAGGGGTCACAGGAGGAGGGTTGGTGAGCGATTTATTTTCCAGTTAATAAAAGGCCCAGGGAGTCCCTTTCTGAAGTTTTATTTGGGGTCTCAGGCCATCTGTATACAGCAACCCAAGCAGAAAACCTCCAGCCAGCCTGCGGTGGCAATTAGTTCTACATTTTCTTCGTCTCTGCTCCATAATCCCTACCTCACTCAGGCTGTGTCAACTCCCCAGCTCAGCATGTCTTGCAGTCAACTTTCTAACGCCATCTCTGAGGAATTCATCCTCATTTCTGGGTTGGAAGCTTCTCATCTTCAAATTACACAGTTTATTGAGAAGAAAGAGATAGGAGAGAGAGAGAGAGAGGAGAGAGAGAGGAGAGAGAGAGAGACGGGATGGGGGGGAGAGAGAGAGAGAGAGAGAGAGAGAGAGAAGACACCACCGCCATCAGTAACAACAAGAACAGAGCACTGCTGTCCTCATGCCCCATGCCATGTGGGCATTTAACAGAAGTAAAGACAACCAGATTGGCTAGAAAAAGTAGAGGTGTTTGCAAGTAACTGGGGAAGAGATGGAAATTTCTAATTTAGAAGTAGCCCTTCTACTAAAGGCCAGATTAATTAGGGACCATGGTGAATCTGAAATCAAGACCTCTGAGAGTCTATAGCCACACCAAGCTGAGCTCCTTGCAACTTCTGATCTTGAAGCCTTGGGTACAGAAGGGAGTGTACTGGCTAAAAGGCTACCTAGATCAACCCTCACCTGTTCCTGCCTTCTCTTTCCATCTGATGCTTGTTTGCCTTTGACAACTCAATTTGCCTTCTACCTTCTGGCTGCACACACCCAGTGATGGTGAACAGACTCTATTCTGAGATGTAGCTTTCCCTCCTTGGGCAGGTCTGCCAGCATGTCCTTCCTTGCACCATGTTACCATCACCACTTTCCCTGATCCACTATGCTCCAGAATAAATAAGAGTTAGAGAATTGGGAGTAGGGCTTGGAGGTCAAGAACGTGTGCCTGGTGAATGAGTGAGAAAGGGTTTGCTGCATTTCCCTGTGTAGAAGGAAGAGAGGGAGGCAGGGGATGGTGGAAAGCCACCAAGGAGGAGACAGTGAGATGCCTGCTGCTAGCGGTGTGCACTGCGTCTCCTGGTCTGATGAGTGAGACACATTCATCCAACTACCCTTTGAAGACATAGCCAGTTTCCAGCAAGAGTTTGAGCTTCCCCCTTGAGGGTTTTCCCGGCTTTGCTTTGGCTCCAGAACAGTTATTTCCAATGCTCAGAAGCTCAGAAAGTGACCAGGAGAAAAGAGATGGAGCAGTGGGGAGAAAGAGGAAGGGAGAGGCAGTGGGAGGGTGTGTGTGTGGGAGAGAGAGGAGGAGGAAGAGGCACTGAGAAACTGACAAGGAGTATGGACAGAGAGGAAGAAAAATGAAGAGTTGAGAGAGCAGGGAAGGGAGAGTGGGGATTTACCAGGGAGGGCTGGAGCAAGCAGCAGCCTCTGTAATGTGTGGCGGCTCTGGACTCTGGGGTCCCCCATTGCTTCTGCTCGTGGGCCACTGGACTGGGAAACCTGGTGGGGGTCGGGGTTAGGGAGGTGGTTGGACCAGGAGCGCTGTGGGAATTCCCAGTCTCCCGACAGGATCTTGAGGCCCAGCCCTGAAAGCTCAGGGTGCCCCGACAGCTACAGGAAGATGGGTGCTGGGTGGGCTGGACCTGGACAGAGCCGCTGAGTGCTGCTATTTGGCAGTCACCCTGCTTTCGCTGGCAGGGAGGCTGACAGGAGCTGAGGGCCTCCCTGCTGGGCCCTGCGGCTGCCACGTGCCCGCCTCTGGAGCCCCATGCGGGGCTGGTCCCCCAGGGCCCCCGGGATGGAGAGGAGAGCAGAGAGCAGTGCGCATGCGCAGAATGCGCGTGAGTGAGGAGAGGGGTCATCCTAGGCAGGACAGACGCAGGCGGGGCATGTAGGGGCAGACCCGGGTCCAACTAGGCTGCGGGGTGGTCATGCTTTCTGCTCTGCTTTCAAGTTTTCATCAGTGGGCTGGGTGCGGTGGCTCACGCCTGTAACCCCAGCACTTTGGGAGGCGGAGGTGGGTGGATGATTTGAACCTAGAAGTTCAAGATCAGCCGGGGCAATATGGCAAGACCCCGTCTCTCCTAAAAATAAAACAAATTGTCTGGAAGTGCTGGCCTGTGCCTGTGGTCCCAGCTACTCGGGAGGCTGAGGCAGCAGGGTGGCTTGAACCCAGCAGTTGGAGGCTGCAGTGAGCCACGACTGCACCACTGTGCTCCAGCCAGGCAACTTTCTGAGACCTTGTCTCGGAAAAAAATTAAATTTTTATCAGTGAAACTTGATTGGGAAAATCTTTTCTAAAGCCTGCAAAGCTTTATATTACTATCCCCATCCTCACCAGGAGCCAACGAGGAACGTGTCACTGTATTAGAGAAGAGGAGCCCTGTGCGGGAGCAGCTCAAAGGCTACTCATGAGACTCCAGAACTGGTGCTCTGTCCACTGTAGTGTAATAGCAGCTACTCTCTTGAAGGCTTAGGACCAGTTAGCCCCAGGCCGTTGATGGCTGGGGCCAAAGGCGTGGGCAGGACTTGGCTTTCACTCCCTTTAAAAGTGTTTACAATTGCAAAGACCTGGAACCAATCCAAATGCCCATCGATGAGAGACTGGACAAGGAAAATGTGGCATATATACACCATGGATTACTATGCAGCCATAAAAAACGATGAGTTTGTGTCCTTTGTGGGGACATGGATGAACCTGGAAACCATCATTCTCAGCAAACCGACAAAAGAACAGAAAATCAAACACTGCATGTTCTCACTCATAGATGGGTGTTGAACAATGAGAACTACACGGATGCAGGGAGGGAGCATCACACACTGGGGTCTGTGTAGTGGGGAGCTAGGGGAGGGACAGTGTGGGGTGGGGAGTTGGGGAGGGATAACATGGAGAGAAATGCCAGATATAGGTGATGGGGGGATGGAGGCAGCAAACCACATTGCCATGTGTGTACCTATGCAACAATCCAGCATGTTCTGCACATGTACCCTAGAACCTAAAGTGCAATAATAATATAAAAAAGTCTGTCCACATTACCTGTGGGGCATCATGGAATAAAGGAAGAAAAGCACCCACCCGCTTTGTTTTCCCTTCCCTGGAGTGAAGCTGCCACCTGCTAAGCACAAGTCCACAATGAAACTTGTCACTCCTGATGAGGCTCACATACCCAGGAAGCACACTCTGGCTCCATTTAAAAACATCAGAAATAGCCTGCTGTCCTGAAACACACAAGGTAATGGGAGACATAACCACACACCAATAACACACTGCATAGGTGTGATGGCAAGTGTCCTCCCCTGGTCAGCATGGCCAGAGCTCAGTCAGAAACTGAGAAACTGCTTGGGTAGGAGCTGAGTTTAACCCCGCAAGTCTTAATGTGCAAGGGCTGTACCATGAGCTGCAGTAGGCAGACACTGAGCGAGGCAGTTCAGCCTGTTTGGTAGGACAGAAGCAGTACATATGGAACTATAGTATGTGGAAGGACACAGAAGTGGCAAGAAATGGACCGACTGGTGCTGTGGGGATGGGAGGAGGGAAGCAGTCATCTTGGGCTTGAGAGTGAGCAATCAGGAAGGGCTTCATGGAAGAGGTGACCATCGACGTGCCATTTTGCATAGAGATGGAACTTTAGTTTACACTTTGGCATACATTATTTTGATACACAATATTATGGTAGCAAATGTTGGCAAGGCAGAGAAAAAGTGCTAATCCACTGCTAGTGTTGAGAGTATAAATGAATTTAACTTATGTGGGAAGCAGTTTGACATTCAGAATTCAAAATTCTAGGAATTTATGCTACAAACATACTGATACATATGGGCAGATATACAAGGACAAGATACTCACTATAACAATGTTACTAGCAACGAAAGACTGAAAACAACCTAAGTGTTCATCAATAGGCATCAAAGAATTACAAGTTATCCAAGCAATGGAAGCTGTGCAGTCACTACAAAGAATATGGTAACTATGTGTTGGTATGAAACGATATCTCCGAGATACCATGTTGAGTAAAAAATAAAAGAAGGCAAAGAATGATGTGTACAGTTATCTTTCATTTGAGTGACAATTGGGTGTGTATGTTTTTATAATTGGAACAGAGAATTTTCAGAAGGTGTATTAGTCTGTTCTCACACTGCTATAAATAAATACCAGAGACTGGGTAATTTGTAAAGAAAAGAGGTTAAATTGGCTGATGGTTCTGCAGGCTGTACAGGAAGCATAGTAGCTTCTGCTTCTGAGGAGGCCTCAGGAAACTTACAGTCATGGTGGAAGGCAGAGGAGGGGCAGGCAGGTCTTACCTGGCCGGAGCAGGAGGAAGCGGGTGGGGGAAAGTGCCACACATTTTTAAAACAATCAGATCTCCTGAGAACTATTATGAGAACAGCACTAGGGGGATGGTGTTGTTCTTATGAATGAGAACAACACTAACCCATTCATGAGAAGCCACCCCCGTGATCCAATTACCTCCCATTAGGTCCCACCTCTGACACCGGAGATTACAATTTGCCATGGGATTTGGGCACAGACACAGATCCAAGCCATATCAGAAGGATACATGAGAAGCTGTTCGAAGTGGTTGCTTCAGGGGAAGTAGACTGAGGGCTTAGCGTGGCAGGCAAACAGTTAAAACATTTTAAATAATTGTGAAATGTATCATATATCTAGAAGAGTGTATAAAACATATGTACCATCTGAAAAGTAATTATAAGGCATACCAGACAATGTACATTTGTAATAAATTCTTGTAGGCTAAATTTTATAGTCTGCATATAGTAATCTGTCACTTTTCCTACTGAAAAGAGTCTCTGTGAGGTAGACAAGGTAGACAAGGGCATTCCTTTCTCTCCAATTTCCTAAGTGGACGGTAGGGCAGATAACTCAGTGGTAGGGCCTGTGGGGTATCCAGGGACAGCAATGGGTGACCACAGCATGAAATCAGGCAGGAGGAAGGGCACGAGAGGGGAAAGCCGGGCTCCATGCCAAGCATGGGATGGCCAGGCCTGGCCTGGAGTTTGCTTGTTAGTTTCAGAGGACTCATTAAATGTTTTAGGGAGTGACGTGATCAAAGCCTTACAAAGTAAAATCAAATGCAGTGATGGTCAGAGAGGCCATAGCCAAACAGGCTAGCCTGGGGGGTGGGGAGGGGGAGAGAGGCTTGTCTTCCTTTCTGCTCTGCTCATCATTGAGAATAATGAGAATGGGAACTCACTGATGGGCACTTAGGTGCTATGACCATATTGATGGCATTGTGTCTGTCAATCCTCACAGTGACGCTGCCACATTGAAATTTCATCCCCATGTTTCAGGCGAAGAAATGGAATCTGAGTGAGAGCAACCTGTTAATGGCCGTATAGGTGGTATGCTGTGCAAATGGGGCATACCTCCATGTCTGCCATTTGTAAAGCCAGGGCTCTTGCTGGGACTCTGTGCATCTCCTCTCTTATTCTTATTTTGTCTGACAATTTTTGGCTGTCAGGAGGACTTTCCCACATGGACCTTGCTTTGGGGCTTGGTATTTCTCCCACTGTCCTGTGATGTTGGCTATGCCACTGCGACAAATGTGCAGTGGATGCCAAGGTAAGTAGCGTGACATTGGGAGGCACTTGTCTCCTCTCGCTCTCGTCACCTGCCTTCCATCAATCATGGAGGCCTTTGGTGTGCATGAGAGTAATGCAGGGCAGTGGGCCTCATCTGAGAGTGGAATCCTCCTGGGCTTAGCTTCTGGGGAAGGAGACCGTTAGCATGCTTGCTCTGCTGCTCTGGGAGTGGTGCTGGGCAGGCCCCTGAGCTCATGGCCTGGCTTTGCTGGGTATTCATACATAGCAGGCAGCTTCTGAGGAGGAGCAGGGGTTAATGGCCTTGCTCGCTGTCTTGTCCCAACACCCCAGAAACACACCAGTTATATTTTTCAACTTTGCACATCCCGCTAATGAGCACCATTTCCTGGTGTCTGACACGATGGAGTGACTCCATGAAAAGATT
Organism: Aotus nancymaae; assembly: GCF_030222135.1. NCBI lineage: Eukaryota > Metazoa > Chordata > Mammalia > Primates > Aotidae > Aotus > Aotus nancymaae. The sequence goes on from NW_026988423.1 coordinate 35,004,398, forward strand.
TGGCCCAGATCCTGCAAAAGTAAAGAAATACCAGAATCTGCAATATGGCCTGGCTCTGACCTGACCACTGGGCCTGTCCCTTTCTGTAAACAGGCATGAAGGGTGCTGGAGGGTGCTAGAGTCAGCGCAGAGGGTGAAGAGTGTGGCTGCTTCTACGGTCTTGGTCTAGTCATGTGCCGGCCACAATAACGGTTGGGTTTGCACAGGGGGCCTCGTTTGTTACTGTGAATCCACAGGATAAAATCAAGGCCTGTTGTGTTGCCTTCCCTTTCTGGGAATTTGGTGGGAAGCACCAATGTAATAATCCTGATTTATATCTCTAGCCAAACCCCAAACACAGCTCCGGTCCTTGACAAAAGTAATTCTCCTTTGGACAGTAACGTGCAGGAACGATGCCAGTTTAGCCTATTCTGTATATTCTTCCCCTTGACAGGCCAGAGCTTAATGAATATTTCACCTTCAGAGTCTTGGCCACAGTCGGGGGTTTGAGAAGCTGTCTAAATCCAGTTTATCAGCAGGAATAAATGCCCTCAGACTTAAAAAGTGGGAAGCAGAACTTGGCTCTGTTGGACTGGTGATTTACGAAGGAACACTGAGCTGGGAGTGGAGGAGCAGCGAGGGGAGGGAAGGCAAGCCGGAGTCTGTGGGATTCCACTCACAACCTAGAAAAGCAGCAACATGTACTCTAACGAGAGATCATATTCCAAGATACATTTCCTTCCATGAAGGAAAAGGCATCTGGCACCCATCACTTGTTAGGGACAGAGGAACTGGAGGGACTCCGGCTGCCTTTGGGGTGCGTGGCAGGTGTGGGGACAGGCCCCGATCAAGCCCAGGGCTAACTCTGCAGAAATCGTGGCCTTGAGGTTGCACCTCCTTTCCCTTTGCTGTCCATAGGGCCCACCATGCCTGGCTTCCCATAGCCCTGAAACCTGGTCCTTCCACCATCTGGCAGCTCCTGAAAGCCCATTCCCTCCATAAATCATCTCAGGCAAGCCTGCTTGGGGTGTCCTCTCCCTCCACAGTTACTGCTTCAGAGCCTTAAGTGGCCTCATCAAACCAATCATTTTCCTACTTGCATATGTAGTCTTGTTCTGTCTGTGACACGTGCAAGGTCACGCCCCACTTCCCTGCAGATAGACTCTCAAAAAATATGCGCTGTGTTTGGGACCTTGGGACATGGATCAAGCTGCCTAGGCTGACATCTCAGTTCCACACTTAACAGTTGTATGATTTGAGTAAGTTTTTTTCTTGTACCTGTTTTCTCACCTGTGATGTGGGGAAAATAGCACACTTACATTTCCTGGATTGTTGGGAGAATGAAATGGAGCAATAACTTAGCCCAGCACCTGGCACATGGTTATTGCTCATTATATGAAGACTCAGGATGATGATGATGATGCTGATGATGATGATGATAAGACAAGCAGTACAGTCACTGAAAAATATTGTGAGCAAGTGACTGCGTTAAACAGCTAAGTCTCTGTGTAGATTCCACAAACTGGCTGGCTTTTGCTTTTTTATAGTTTTACGATGATCGACACCAGAGTCTCTTCTCAGCAACTCCCTGGACATGGTGCAGGGCAAATATCATGAGCTTTGGAGTCACATAGGCCTGGAGCTAAACCATAACCATGAATAATTCACTTAATTTCGTTGGGCTTCAGTTTTCTCATCTATAAAACTGGGGTAATAGTAGCCACTTCTCATGACTGTGGGGCGATTAAGCAAGGCGACGCGTATAGCTTGTTGAATATAGTAGTAGTGTAATGAGTACCCTGATACTGATTTCATTCCTTCACCCTTGCTCCATAAGGCTCTAGGCTCCATTTATTTTCTGAGATCTCTTTGACACCTGCCCCTTCCATAATTTTTTTCCCATATGAACTCACTGATGAGATACTTTGTCACATGTTATCTTTGATTATTTCATGCATACCAAATTTGTCATCCAAGGTAGATTATAAGCTTTTAAAGGCAATGTTGTGTTAAATGTCTGTTTTTTCCCTTTATAATAAAAGCATGCTTCTGGGCACATCAGTGCATCGTAAACAGGTGAGGTGACTTGACTTTCACTTTAAGAGGAGCCAGCTGCCAAAAGAGATGAATTGGGAGAGTTATGATGCCAACTCTCTCTAAGGCTGAATTTCTCTTTCCCCCTTTCCCCCTTTCCCTCTTAATCACTCTCATTCTCTCAGCTCTTAGGATCAACTGCAATTCCAAGAGACTTATGAGAGAGAATGTGTGGTTTTTCTAAAGAGAGGAAAGAGAAAATTGACAGTGAGGGGCCATGGGATATTCGTGCATTCTGTTTCTTTCATCTCACAAACGTGTGTGATTATTGTGTGCCAAACACTGTGTTGGGCTCTGAGGGGAAAAGGTCATGAAGAGGAGAGGACAAGCTACTGGCCCTAATAAATTTATAGCCTTGGGTCACTGAGTTGGAGCTTTCAGGTCTAGTTGACCTGCCAGGCTGGAATTCCATCTCTTTGGTTTCTCAAGTAATGAAGCCAATCCTCTTGGATTCATGGAGTTTGTCCAGAAGAAGTTGATGTGATTTGCTTCTCAGCAAGAATGAGGACTCGGTGAAGGTGGTGTTTCTGTTTAATACAAGTTTGTGGGTCTTGTTCCTAGCATGTGGCCTGGCAAATAGCATATCTAGTGTTTGTTGAGTGAACAAAGGAGAAGTGGAAGAGACTGCGATGAAGAGAGAACTCCCCGGTGGCAGGCGGTCTTCCTGCAGCCGCAGGTGGAAGCTCTTCTACTGCACCAGCCCTGCAGTTATGTCAGACAGACTCAGGCCTCCAGAGTGTGGCTCAATAAACAATGGGGAAAAACAAAAGCTTTCTGACCAGCCTGCTGTGCTTGGATCGGCAGAGGTCTCAGTTGGAGTTAGTGCCTTGGATGTGAGTATCAGAGTCCTTCATATGAGCGAGAGGAAGGCTTCTTGGCTCAGCTCCCCACTTTGGTGTGGAGCACATGGGCCTGGGGGTGCGACTCCAGGGGGGTGGGGGCGATACAGAGGGGTAAGCTGTATTTGGACCTTCTCAGGTCCCTCTCAGTTCCTCCCATTGGCCCAGGCATCCTCGCTTGTCCCCATGTGGTCTGGGGCCAGGACAGCATGTTCTAATCTGGGCCCTGCTGCTTGCTAGCTGGGTGACCCCAGGCAACTCATTTCACCAATCTGGGCTTCAATGTCCCCATCTGTAAAATGACAGGGTAGATTAGGTGATCCCTGAGGCATCTCCTCGCAGTTCTGTGAAATTATCTTTGTTACCCCGTAGCTGCAGGTCCTGGCAAGGAAGCACTGACATTTTTGACATATGTTGAGATGGTTGAGGAAGATGGAGGGGTATTGAGAAACAGGGATACAAAATGTACCCTGAAACAGAACCTGAGACTCCTTTTCCCTGGTATTTTGTACTCGTTACTACCTCCTCCTCTTTTTGTCTGTTTTTTACCTCACCCCCAAAAGATGATCCTTCTGGGAGATGACAGTGTGCAATGGGGGGAACGCAGAACAGCATCTCCTGACCTTGGCTTCTCATCTGCACAGGGAGGCTAACGCTACCTCCCTTACTTGGAGGTTGTGAGGATGCAGTGAAGTCATCTCTGTGCTGTACCTTGTAAACTGTCAAACAGCACATAAATGCAAGGCATAAAGCTGGCTTGGATGGTGAAACTATTAGCCCATGTCAGGTAGCCCCCTTCTTACTTGAAGATGTTTCAGTACAGGGGATGCTTCTCCTGCCACTTGTCAATGGCCTGTCCTGTTGGGTTTTGTCTGCTTTCTGGGGGGAGAAACATTCTTGTCCAACACTTCATTTCTTTGGATGGTTTTCCACTAGAGCAGAAAGAAAAGCATTTTCCATATGATTTGGCTTATCTCAGTAAGCATGTGCAGCGGCATCTCCAGGTCTTAAGATAACAAGAATTTGCTCTCCATCTCTGGAGCAGAGAGGACCATGGAGGCCGGGAGCAGATGCCAGGACGTGGTGGTTGGTGTGTCATTCCGTTTCATGGCCACATTAGAGTTGGGTCCAGGGGAAAGGGCACTGAACAGGACTAGAATTACTTAATATTGTTCTGGTTTTTGATTTCCACATATTACCTGAAAGTTTGATGGATCTCAGATAATATCTAGTTCAGCCACTCTCTTAGGCCTGAGAGTTAGGGCTTGGCTGAAGCCATCCAGCCTGTTGAGAAAGGAACAGGAAATGGAATCCGGTCTCTGGACTTGGTTCTAGTGCTCTTTCTGGAACACTTCAAGCATGCCTGTTCTTCCTCCTTCTTCCTACTCATTCTCCATCACTCCCCACACCTCCCTTCATGTCTGCCTTTTGCTTCCCTTTTTTGAGCTCTTTTGGTGAAACTCTCAGAATGGAAAAGCTTTCTGAGTTTCTGGGGCAGGTTTACTGTTTCACAGGGTGGAGTGACCTTCCCAAAGCAGCTTGGCTGTGTTCGCCGGATGCCAGGAAACAGCCTGGGCACCAGCTCACTGCATGGGCCTCTTCTCAGATCCAGATGCAAGAGTCAGAGACTCCACCCATGGGCCCCATGCCTAAGGGGTCAGAGACATGATCTGTGAACTGGGTTCTGTGGTGGCCGGGCCCACTGTCGCCTTTCCGTCCCTTGCTGATGTGGAAGGACCAGCTTGGGCTGACTCACGGTGTTCCTTCCTGATCCAACCCTTCCAACCCCTGCCCTCTTACCTCCTGTTGGAGCATTCCAAAGCCATGCAGCATCCACTTGGCAGCCCTCTCCTGTGTCACCCAGATAGCGCTGGCCTGCGTTCAAGTGCCCATCTCAGTCCCACACGGGGTTGGCTGGTCTAGGGGAGCTCACCCTGGGGAGATTTCACCCTCTGGCAACAGCTGACTCTATTTATTCAGATGAGAACAATTTTCTCTCCCTTGTACTCTCAACAAGTTCAACCTCAGGCCCCCCTTACCGCTCTGCTGCCAAAAGCAATAAAAGGCTGAGGAGGAGGTGGAGGGCGGGGAGACGCTCTAGGATAATTGAGCTGTCAGCTGAGCCCCGGGGCTTCCTGGATCTGGGGTGTCTCATAGCCTACTCGGGCCATTTGCAGCAATGGGGAAGGGAGTCCTGACTTCATAACCACTCAGAGAGATAGCGGTGCTCAGGGCAGGTCGGGTGGGCGTCAGTGGAAGGTGCTTGTAACCAGCCTCCGCTGTTGTCAGCTTCCTTCTGGTCTGGGCTTGAGCTGCCTCAGTAGTTTGAACAGGAAACAGAACTGTCACCTGGAGGTGGTGGGTGTGGATCACTGTGGGACAGGGGCCTCAGTGCTGTGCTCTGTGATGTGCCAAAATGAGGGAGTCAGGAGACGGTGTCCAGGTACACCCCAAATCTGAGGGCTCAAAGAGCAGCTCGGCTCTCACCGGAGCATTCCTGTTTGTTTTTCAGTTTTGTTGGCTTTTCGCTCTTCTACAGTAGTGACTCTTGTGGGATTACTGGGCTAATAGTCCCCCAGGAGGAGGGTCCTGGAGTGCCATTTCTGCCAGCTGGCCTTCCACCACCTGGGTGTCTTGGGTGAGTAGACAGGTGTACGCTGTGGGCTGCTCTAAGTGGACCTGGCCACCCTTGTGCTGGAAAGCTGGGCCTCTTTCACACGGGAACCTGGATGGCTTGGGATGCTATCAGGGTGAGACGCAGAGGAGGGCAGCGAGCAGCTTCCTTAAGGGCGGGTCACAAGGACCCACATTGCTAAACAGTTTACTGTCCCAGCTTGGCGTTCAAGCTACTCTGCCTGCCTTCCCCTTTGCACTCATTCTTTTGTCCTTCTCTAGTCCTCAATCAAATCTGCCATCCCCTGACACCTGGCACTGTAGGGGCCTTTGCTCACACTGCCCCCCTCTGCCCTGATGGCCCTTTTCTTGTGTCCAACCACATCCACAGATCACACTCGACTTCGTCCCTAATTCCCTCTGAGACCTCCCCGACTTCCTTGTCCTTTCCTCATTCCTCTCTTACAGCACCAAGACCCCTCTGTCTCCTGTCAATGGCTCAAGAATGCCTGCCTCTCCCACTAGATTGAGCTCCCTGAAGAGAGATTCTCACTCTCTCATGCTGTGCCTCCTTCACACGCCTAGTACAAGACCTGTGATAATAGTGCTCTTTCTGGTACAGGGAACTGTAGGTGTGCAGCGATTCCCTGTGGGGGTGAGGCATCTCACAAGCACACATTAACATACACTTGCACGTAGCATATTTGCCTAGTGCATGATAAAGATGGAGCTCCTGCTCTTCGTAGCTCTTCATCTGGAACAGAGGCTCAGATAGGGGCCAATGAATAAATGAAAATGCCCTAATGATGGGTCAGAGGCATCGAATTCAGAGCTGCAAAAGGTGTCAAAGATAATCTAATATAATCCAATCTCTTCTTGTACACATGAAGAAACTCAGATCCCAAGAGGTGAGTGGCTGAGTGGTGCAGGCAGTTAATGACAGAGCGAGAGTTACTTCACTCTGGGCTCATAATCCTTAAACCTGGTTTGTGGTTGTTGGGGCAGGCTTTCTATCAATGCTCCTGGGGCTCAGTGATAGTTCTGAATCCCCCATATTGTCTTGTCAGTCTCACCTGCAACATTCTAGTTTGAAAGTCTTGGGAAGCCTACCCTAGACACCTCTGCGCTATTCCTGGAGGGGAACCAGCATAAGAAATAAGCCACCGCCTTTGATGGGACCCAAGTCCCAAGGTCACTGTCCACCAGCACCGCTTGACTCCTAGCTCTGGCCCCAGGGGATGATCTCAAAATGAATTTTAGATCATAGTTGATGGGAAAACAAAGAAGATTGAGATGAAATTAAAAATAAATGGGAATAGCATACGGAAGTATAGGGAGGGCAGATCTGGGGCCGGGGCCCCTGGGTGCTAAAAGGAGAAAGATGTTCTTCCCGTGAGAAAGTCATCTGAGAGCATCAAATAAGCCTCTTGTGAGGGCAGAGACTCCTCTGTCCCCAGACTCCTTCCACGGAGAAAGTAGGTGGCTCTAGACTTGCGCTGTCTCCTGGTGTAGGACTGACAGGCAGGGCTCAGGCTCAGGGCTAGTGAGAGAAGCTCAGAACAACCTGGACGTCCTCTCAGAACATCTTTCGCAACTGATTTAGAGATTAACTGGGGTAAAGGAAGGAGAGGCAAATACTTCCCCTCCTCCTTCTGTCTTCTCTACCTTTGTCAGCTTCCAAGCTTGGGGAAAAAAGCGATTTCTAACCATCTTTCTTCCTTGTCCAGGGCTCTTCGGAGAAAATAAGACACACAGGGTCAGAGGGAGGGTAGCCCAGCCAGGCGGGTGTCCCAACAGAGCCTGGGCAGGAGCCTGACAGGCAGCCCCTGTCCAAGGCAGCCTGTGCTAGCCCAGGAGTGGGAGGTGAGAGGAACGGGGGTGCTGTGTGCTGCCCTGGGCTCAGCGTGACACCCCTTTCTCTGAAAAAAATGTGTTACTTGACCTGAGAGAACACCCTTTAAGAGACTCCTGAGACCCAAACAAAGTCCTTTATCTGCAAACCAGAGGCCTTTTTTGGGTACCCGCCAGCAACAGAGATTAGAGCTGGCTAGAGGGAGGGTGGCAGAGGCCCAGTGGCCGTCTTCCTTGAGTCTCAGATGGGAGCCGAGGCTTCTAGGTAGGGGTCAAGAGGCTTGGATTTGCCATGACCCCATGTGGCTTTTGACTGCAGAACTCAGAGCCGGCAACCCAGTGCCAGGAAGGACTCGCTTCCAAGTTCAGGCTGGCTAGGGGCCCCGAGGACTCTATCCAGGGAGCCTTGGCCTGCAGACCACAGAAATGGTCAGATGCTCTCGTACGTGTGCTGTTGCATTAGAAGCATCAACAGCATGAAGAATTTTCAAAGTTGCTCCACTGTACATGTCCCCCTTAAATTTTGACCCTGCCCACGTTTTCTTAGTCACTGGCATTTATTTTCTGTCTCTCTGGGCTCAGAAAATCAACTCTGTTAGGCCCGCTTGGTATTTGAAGTGGGACAGGATTTCCAGGACACCTGCAATTCAGAGGTCCGTTGAAGAATGAAGGAGCAGAATCTGAGCCTGAACCCCTCCCCAAAATTCAAGGGGGATTTTGTTACCTCCGTGTAGTCAGATAGACATTGAAGAAATGCTTTTATGGCCTGGGTTTTCCAACTGCTATGAAAATGCAAACTCTCTTCTTAATGAAAATTTTTTGAGTGTGGGTTTACTTCAGGCCCTAAATCCTTTGCCTGGATTTCTTTAGATTGGCTCTGGAAACTAAAGCACAGGGAAGTTAGTGTTATTATTTTCCAAAACCTGTCACAGACAGGGGCATGTTGCCTGACCTCACAGAGAAGTGAAGAGATCCTCTCTGTGTTTTTTGAAACCTCTCTCTTCCCTAAAGGGAATGAGACTGGCTGCATCTCCAAGGTCACTACAGTACAGCAAGATAGACAGGTGGGCCTGATTTCTGCAGGTCTCCAAGAGGCCAAACTGGGACTAAGAGAAGGATTCAGGGCTGACTGGGGTGATGGGCTGTTAACTGGCCCTGGAGCAGGGCTAGATAGAGTCCCTCAAGATCTTCCAGAAGGTATGCTGTCCCCACATTCCATCTTTTCCCCTCATCTGGGAGGGTCTGACTTGGCACCCCACAATAATTATCTAGGACTGAGATTTCTCCTGCTTTTTTTCCCCTTCTCCTCCAACCTTTGAACCTTGTTTCTACTCCATGACCCACTAAGTTCTACGGGTTTTCCATTTTAAAAACAAAATCCTTAGATTAAGAATATAAAAAAACCCATCTTCTGGTTGTCATGTGTGCTTCCAGAAATAGTGCCCAAATACTATTTAAGACCCTGAAGTCAGAATTTCCAAGGAAGCATCTGGGGTGGGCTCCAGGGGGCGGGGTGCCCTGCAGTAGCCTGGGAGACTGCTCTGCCTTACATATGGGACCACATGCTCCTCGGGAAGCTGGACTGTCTCTTTCTCTGGGTCCCATCTGGCTACTTTGCCAGCTGAACAGTCCCTGAGGATGCAAAGAAAGATTTGGCCCTTAACTGAAACAGCGATCGGCTACCACTGCTGAGTGCTAAGAGATCTAAGGATCTGGTGTAGCCCAGAGGTTAAGGGCAAGAGCTTTGCAGCCAGACCCACCTCTGCACTTCCTAGCTATGTGACCTCAGACAAGTTCTTTCATGTTTCCTGTCTCTAAATCCTCATCTATAAATGGGAGCTGATAATATCTCCTCAAAAGGTTGCCATAATGATTAATAAAGTAGCAGGGAGGAAATGCTTGGTAGAGTTCTGGCTCATAGTAAGTGCTCAACCCATGGTGGCTGTTAGCACACACTCATTTACCTATGGTGATGCTTCTTTCTGGATGTGCACAAATCTTTGTAAATGAAATAGGAAATATTGGACATGCTGTGTCTGTGTCACTTCTAAATGTCTTGTTTCATTGTCCAGCCCTTGAACCTAGGATATTCTCACCAAGTATTTGTTGGATAAATTAAGAAATGAACTTGTTCAATAGATGGGAAGGGAGGCAGCTCACAGAATGAATCTCTAACTGCTTCTTTGGAGAAGAGGGTATAAATACCACCTGCTCCAGCCCTCAGGCAGCACCATATTTGAGGATTTTGCTTAGCAAGTGCTTGGATTTTTCAGCAGCTAGAGACGTTGCTGAGCCCAAGAGTTCACATGGGGATGAGGATATTAGGAAACCTTGCCATTTCTGCTCTGCCTTAACCCAGGAAGGCCTTGTCACTACAATGAAGACACTCCTAAGCCCCTCATTTTGTACATACCTATGTGAATGGGCCTATTGAAGTTGTGCACTGCATAGCATGGGTGGCTCTATGTGGCAGCCCTGGATGCTCCTAGCTTCAAGAATAATTTGACATGGTGACTCGCCTTCCAAAGGATAATTTATTTTCAAATAGCCTGAAAGAAATGAAGGAAGTAGGATGACCAAAGGCAACTAAAATATCTCCTCTGGAGATAGGATGCAGGAGGTCCTAGCCAAGGAGACCTGGGGTGTCAGTGGTGTGCACATAGAGCCAGTCATGCTAGTTCATGGGACCTGATCAAGCAGATCTTTTTCTAACTCTCAGGTGAGAACATTTACACCACAGGAAAAGGCATATGCTACAAACCCAGGCTCCCCACCTCACCCCTCCTCCCCAAGAGCTGGTTGTTAAATAGCACACCACTGATTTTGACCGAAAGCCAAAAGTGTCCACAAGATAGAAAAGGGAGGATGATGAGGAAGAGGATAGGAAGAAATCTTGGGGAATGCATCTGGGCCTGTGCAAACATCGTGGGGAAATGGAATTTTGTTTGCTGAATGCACTGTGGAAAGTGTTCCCAGGCCCAAGCTGGTGAGAATGGCTATTTTTAGTTTTTTAGTGCTGTAGCACAGGAATTTGCCAACAATTCTTTCTTGGGCCAACCCTGCCTTGAGAGACAGGGTTTGCTTTGGGGCCGAAGCAAGTGGAGTTTCCCAGGAAGCATAGGTGGAGTGAGGGATGGGACAGTCCTGGACTAGAGCAGATCTGAGCCCCAGGCAGTCGTACTATTGCACTCAGCTGTCCACCCTTCTTTTCCCACAGCTGATCTTTCCTTTCTCCTTTAAGCAATTGAAGCCGATTTCAATAGTTAATAATCATGTAATAATTTAAACTTTATTCAGCACAAACTTGGCACATAGTGGGCACATTAAAAAGAAAAAAAAAATACCAACCCAAACCCAAATCCTAATGTTAATTGAAGGTTTAGGTATGCTGTGTCAAATTGCTTTACCTGTATTACCTCATTTAAGACTGTGAATCAAGTACCGTTATCCACTCCCACATTAAAAAAAAAAAAAATAGGCCCCTGAGATGCAGAGAGTTGCTCACTGGAAGTGAAGACCCAGGACACAAAACAGTCTTCCTGAGTCTAGAGCCCTTATTTGTAAGTGTTACAACTATCAAGGAGAGAAAAGAGAAAGATACGACAGGCCTTTTCTCTTTAGCTTCATTTAAGCTGTGCTGTCACTGAATGGCATTTTACTTTTGGGGACTTTGAAACCCTCTGGGAACAACCAGGTCACACTATCCCAATCCATCCCAGTCACGTGGGTTTCAGCGAACATTTGCTAATTCTGTGCTCCTGACCTCAGCCTTCCTCCTGCCCCTCATCTTCCATTTGCCCATTCAGCTACTCATTAAAGCCAGCTTACTCCTGGGGAGGCTGTACTGTGTATCTCTCAGTGTGTGTGTATGTGTAGAATAATAATAACAAGAAACCCAGTTCCTAAGCCGCATGTTTCACTTTGCTGCTTGTTAATTTTAACAAGTCAGCTGGTGGTTTGGACTGAGAGGTTGTTTTTCTATTAACCACAGATTTTCCTCCCCGTGGATTTCCTGTTTGCAGTTTTGGAGGTAAAAAGACTTGGTAGAGGCAAGCCGGAATCATTCCAACCTAACAGGAACAGTTTGAAGAACCCAGGCAAAGGGAGCTTCTAACCGGGACAAACTTGGTCCTTCCAAATGAGAACTTTCTATGGTGTATGGTTATGGCCCCGGGACTCTGCACAGCATGGGAGACACAGCAGATGAAGACTGCCAGTATCCCCAGGAGTGTGCAATCCGGTAGTGGGAAGTGGACATACCCATAGTGTTATTATAAAAAATGTGCTAAGCACTCCAAGAGTGGTACAGGCTATGGCTGGTATGCAGAGGGAATAGCAGACTCTGGATCCGCAAAATCTTCATGGAGGAAGTCAGATTTACATGGAGAGGCAGGAAGGTATTTTTATTTCTTGTTTTTGTTCTTTTTACAAGCAAGAATGAGAGGAAGGACATTTCAAGCACTGGATAACCCTGCGAAGAGAGACCCAGAGGTGATCAGTTGTGAAAACAAAGACCCTGCTGGTTAGACCAGAGAAGAGAAATTGGGAGAGCCAGAATAGGGTTGCAAAGCCACTTAAAAGCCAGATCATGGAATCATGGAGTGTGGGGCACGTGAGGTCATGTACAAGTTGAGATTATTTTTCAGGAAAATGATGGTCACTGAAGATTATTGTGTATTAGAGGGATATATTCAGAACTGAGTTCTAGAGAGATAACTGGTAAGTGAACATTAGCATGTGGAGGTAGTGGATCATTTTGTTCAGGAGCACACTGGGGAAGCAGTAAGTTCAGTGGGAATGGAAAGAAGGAACTGAGTGCAAAAGACAAGTTAGGGAGAGGCCAGGAGTAGTTGAGGGTGACCAAGGCTTTGAACCTGGGTGATTTGGAGGATGGTAACACAATGACCAAGGAACCAAGGAGGATCCTTCATCCATGTTGAGAAATAGAATTTTTGACAAGTTCGATTTAAGGTGTTGGTGAAAAGATTCAACTACCAGCTGGAAATGTGAGTCTGGTTAGAAAGAGAGCCCAGGACCAGGGTATGGGTTTTAGACTCCTCAGGACAGAAGTGAAGGAGAAATTCCAAAAGAGGAAGACATTCTTAGAAGACAGCACAAAGAGAGTGATTAGAATGAGGAAGAAAATCAGAAGAACTTAGGGCTTCAAAGCCAAGGGGGACAGCATTTGCTCAGGGAATTAGTCGGCTAGAAGCTGGAGACAGGTGAGAGAGGGTGAGAGACCAAGAGAGACTACTGGATGTTACAATTAGGAAGACATTGATGACATCCTTGAAGAGAGAAGATTCAATAGGTTAGTAGCCTCAGAAGTTACTGCACAGAGGCATGGGTGGAAGGTTCAGAAATGTTGCCGATGATTTATTAACTTATAAATTCATTCAACAAACAGCAGTCCTCTCTTAACTGTGGTTTTGTTTTCCATGATTTCAGTTACCTACAGTCAACTGAGGTGCAAAAATATTAGAAGGCAAGTTCTAGAAATAAACAATTCTTAAGTTTTAAATTGCACCCTGTTCTGAGTAGTGTAATAAAATCTCATGCCATCCACCTCCATTGTGTGTTGGATGTGAATCATCTCTTTGTCCAGCGTCTCCACACCACCTGGTAGTCACTTAGAAGCTATCTCATTATCACAGAAACTGTCATGGTACTACAGCATGTGAGTTTAAGTCACCCTTACTTGATTTCATAACTGCTCCCGGTGTGCAAGAGGAGTGATGCTGGCAATTCGGGTATGCTAAAGAGAAGCCTAAAGTTCTCCCTTTAAGTAAAAAGGTGAAAGTTCTAGCAAGAATGAAAAAAAATTGCATGCTGAGGTTGCTAAGATCTATGGTAAAAACAAATCTTCTATCTGTGAAATTGTGAAGGAAAAGGAAATTTGTGCTGGCTTTGACATCACACCTCAAATTGCAAAAATTATGGCCACAGTGTGTGATAAATGCTTAGTGAAGATGGAAAGGCATTAAGTTTGTGGGTGAAGGACACGAAGAGAAATTCTGATTGACAGCAATGTGTTGTGCCAGAAAGCATTGAACCCATATGAGGACTTCAGCAAGGGAGCCCCTAAAATGAGTAACATCAAGGCATCTTCTGCAAGTTAGGGATAGTTATACATGTTCAGGAATAGGTTTGGACTGAAAAATATAAAAGTTACAGGAGAGTCCGTGTCTGTCATTGAAGGAGTAACTTCCCCATTTCTGTCAGAGTTGAAGCAGTTGATTAAGAAAAAGGATACTATCCAAAATGAGTCTTTATTTGTGATGAAACCAGGCTCTTCTGGAAGAAGATGCACAGTAGAATCTACAGTTTTGATAGTGCAAAGGAGGCACCGGGGCACAGAACACGGAAGGACAGATTACCTCTAGTGCTTTGTGGCTACACTGCAGGGCGTATGAGAAAGCCAGGCATAGTGTATGGAGCAAAACCCCACACACTCTCAAAAGCAAAATAAAAAATATTTGCCCCTGTTTGGCAGCATAATCAGAGAACTTCAGTGACAGTTATCTTGCTTGTGGAAAGCTTCATTATTGCTTCATCCTAGAAGTGGAAAAATACCTGGAGGAGGAAGGGTTGGAATTTAAAATTCCTTAAATAATAGACAATGCGATTGCTAACCTGAATCCATTTACTATGAAAATGAAAATGTTGAGGCTGCATTTCAACCTCCAAATGCAACCTCACTTCTTCAGTTCCTCGACTACAACATCATTTGGTTTGTCAGGGCCACATACACCCACCTGGTATTTGATCACATTGGATCAGCAATTGATGCAGACCCTAATCTGCATCATAATACAATGCTGGAAATCATTCTCTATTGCTGACATGGTAACTCACATCAAAGCTACAATGGAAGAATTAAAACCAGAAACTATAAATGGCTGGTGGAGGAACTTATGGAGTGAAGTTGTGAATGACTATAAAAGCTTCTGGGGATCAATGGAAAACTTAGGAAAATCATTCACTCAGCAAGACAAATTGGTGGAGAAAGGTTTGCTGATATGCTTGATGAAGTAAAAGAACATATTGAAGGCCATAGATAAATGTTAGCAAATAAGGAATTGGAAGAACCTGTTGAGTCATTACAGAGGAAGGGAAGATGAAGAAGAAACTGAAGCAGAACCAGCAGTGTGAACCTTACTGAAATACGCTGCAGTGCTTCGAATTGCACAGACATCAAAAAAGACAAATTATAGAATATTATTCTCCAATGGAATGCCATATTAAAGTCACCTATATGATCACCAAAGGATTACAACCTCTGCAACAACATTTTGATGAATTAAAAAGAAAGAGACAATAACTTTTGATTACAATGTTTTTAGAGAAACTTTTGGCAAAAAAAAAAACAAAAAAACACCAAAACCTTCGAATACTGGGGATCCCCAACTATCAACATCACCTGCTCCTGACATCCAATCATTGGCATCCTTTTGGCTTGACGATCCAGGATCATGCAAAGCAGATGATCCTCCTTCTGACATATGGTGAGAAGGCCAAGAGTAGCTCAATGTTACGTCACGAAGCCTACATCGTTCCCCTACGTGGTGTCATCATGTAGGCATGTGCCATTTCACATCATTGCAAGAAGGGGAAGAGCAGTACAAGAAGATATGTATATTGAGAGAGCTAAACCACATTCACATAACTTTTATTACATTATATTGTTATGATCATTTTATTTTATTATTAGGTATTGTTGTTAATATCTTTCTGTACATTTTGTATAAATTAAACTTAGTCATAAGTATGTAGTTATAGGAATAAACATAGTGTTTGTAAGGTTCAGTACTATCTGTGGTTTCAGGAATCCACTGAGGATTTTGGAACATATTCCCCACAGATAAGGGGGGTCTACTGAGTATCTACTGAACACCTGTGGCATTCTGGGCACTGAACTAAGTAAATACTAGAGATACAACAGGGTACAAGATGGAGACGTTTCTTTCTTTCTTTCTTTCTTAATAGATGAAACAGGCATTAAACTCATAATTACTAAAAGATTTACATCATGATATGTTAGTCTGGGGATCAGAAAAGGCTTCTTTGAAGAAATGACATTGAAACTGAGACCAAGTAGGAGCTAACTAATCAGGTGAAAGGGGGAGGAGGAGTAGAGGGAACAGGAGGATGGGGTAGAGGAGAAGGCCCTGAGATGAAAAGGGACTTGACAAGGGGAAGGTCCTAAAAGAAGATACTTGGAGCTTCATGAATGGGAGGGAGTGGCTTCTTTCAAAAGTTTGTCAGTAAAACCAAGACAGAGATGTGAGTGGCTTGAGGCTGTGAGGTAAGTTAGGTTTTGGTTATGAAAATGGAGACTCAGTTTGGGAGGCAGAATTCTAAGAGAGTCCCATGATGTCTACGGCCTGGTGTCATACCTTGTACACTCCCTTCCCCTTTAGTGTAGGTGGAAACTGTGACTTGCTTCTAGCTGATAGAATATGGCAAACGTGATGAGAAGTCATTCCTATGATTTTGTCACTTTGTATAAGACTTGTCTTAGCAGACTAGAGTGAGACTCTGCTGCTGATCTTGAAGAAGCAAACAGCCACAGACTACCTCTGGAGACAGCCATGTAACAGGGCACTACAGTTAGCCTCTGGCTGGCAGCCAGGAATAAGTGAAGACAATTATTACATGGCTGCAAGGAAGTGGACTGTGACAGCAGCCTGAATGAGCTCGGAAGAGGATTTCTCCTCAGCCGAGCCTCCAGATGAGAATGCAGCCCATCTGAGGCCTTGATGGCAGCCTGTGAGACCTGAGCAAGGTCCCAGTTAAGCCATACCTGTACCCCTGACACACTGAAAAGATCAAATAATAAAAGTTTTTTGCTTTACTCTGGTAGGCTTGTGCCAATTTGTTACACAGCAAGAGAAAACGAATATGCTCAGTATTTTTTTAAGGCTAAAATGTTGGAGGCTGTGGGAGCTAAATGTTGGGAAGGGCACCAGCTATGTGGTCCAGGTAAGGTTGTAGAGAAGGCAGGAGAGAAGATGGAGGGAAGAGAACTAGACTCCCTCCTATTCTCAATGACTCCACAAGAAATGGTGAGTCAACTTGGGGTTGGTTGTAGAAACAGTAAAAATCATTTAAAAATGTGTTTTAAGTTGCTTGTATTTTTCCTTTATATTTCCTTTGAAAATACTTACCTTAAGGGAAATTAACTACCTCAAGTCTGCTCGAAAAACAATTTTATAAGTTGAAAACTGCATTCAAATTTCTATTATCTTAATATCTTTCCAGCCTCTTGACATGCAAACATACCTCTCCATAGTTGTAATTGCAGATATTTATATATATATATATAACTATAATTGGTACTTATATTCTGTGATTATAGAATTTACACATTCCTTGTAGAGAAAACATATATATAATGTAAAATTTCTCCTACCATAAACATTCTTCCATGTTGTTTCACAATATCTATTATTTTGTAACTGCTTAGTAGTCCATCAGATTGAAATAACTGAATTTACTTTAATGTTTACAGGTTGCAATAATAGTTAAATTTCATAGATTATGCTTCAAAATCATCATAATGCAAATAACTTCTTTTTCTTCTTATGAGAAAAATTAGAAAGAATTCTTAAAAGTGGGATTACTGCATCAAACATAATAAACATTTTATGGCACTTGATATACATCCCATTAAAAAAATCTAAAAACGTGGTTGAAGTGCTATTCTATCTTGTATTCTAGAGTAAGCAGTTATTTGAAATTATTTCTTCAGTATTTATCCCTATGACCGTTGGTTGGGAAGTGATTTAGGAAGGTGATCCCATTAGAACATAAAGGTACAGATTATCCATCAGAGTATCCATTTCTCTATATCCACATCCTCATCTATTCATTCATCCATGCACTCATCCATCTGCCCATCCAATCATTTATTCATTTACACATCCTTCCATTTAATCATCCACCCATCTACCCATCAATTTATCCACTCACCTATACATGTATTGACCCACTAACTCTTTCACCCACCCATCCACCCTTCATGTATCCATCCATCCATTCATCCATTCGCCCATCCACCTTCCATCCATCCATCCATCCATCCATCCATCCATCCATCTATCAAGCCATCTAACAGACACACAATAAGCATCTACTATTGGCTGGGTACAATACTTCTACTATTATTGAAGCAAAAAGTTACTCTCTTCCTTTTTCCATACATAATTCTAGAGTTTTTCTGACTTCCTTCCCCTTCTCAAGTCTGCCTTTGATATTCACTTGAATATACATTTAAAAGTTTTGGCAGAAAGAAAACCTTGGGCCCTATTGTTTGCCTCACTCCTCATTCTTAGATTCCAGTCAAGTGCTGAAGATAGAATAGTATTGTTTTTCATCTAAAGAAAAACAGCTCATATATTTCACAGGAAGGGAGCATTAATCCATGCTGGTGATATGGTACCTCTACTAGTGCCAGACCTGTCAGGAAATATGACAAGGTAATCTCATTAAAACAAGGCATATTGTTTTCCATGGTGTGAAGAAAATTACAGAAAGGGCATTAACTCAATAGTTCTTAAGATTTTGAGTTCCTTCCTTTGGGTTTCATACTTCATATAATTCTGATTTTCACAAACATCAATATGATAAATTGGTAGCATCTTTGCCGGGTGCCTATGAAGAGCAGAGCTTTGGGAAGGAAGTTAAGAGAAACAGGACATGACCACTGCATCTTGCAACCAGACTGGAAGGTAGACCTTCCTCACCCCCTGCCTTCCTCCTTCCTCTTTTCCTCCCTCTTTCCTTACCTCCCTTCTTTGTAACATTTTTAGACTAAGCAATAGGAATTAAGTTACTTGTTTCAGTTAGTGTCATTTTCATTCTCAAAGATTTCTGGACATATATCTGTATCTATTATATATCTATATATTACATCAATATCAGCTTCTACAACATTAAAAGGAGAAAATAATAAGATTAGCTTCTTCTGAAGACTTCTCCCTATTCTAGTGACCAAATGGATATTTTCTCACAAAACTTACATTGGTTTCCATTACAGTCTTCCACACACAGAAAAATGACTGTCTGAAACCACATGCATTACATGTCTAGCACAATGTGACCTGACACCCTCCACGCTAATTGTTTCCATCCTTAACTAGACTCCAGTGCTTATTTGAAACTATTATTCCTCCTCCCCCAACTCCCCTCTCCCTCTTGCCACGTTCTTTTATTTGCCTCCTTCCTCTCAGCTTCTTTCTTCCTTCCTTTTTTTTTCTTGTAGCCTAACAGTTTGTCTTAGCCATTCTCCCATGTTGTCCTGGTTCAGGTGAAGTCTCTTCTAAGACACATTTTTTTTCCATTCACCTATTCTACAGTTTTTCTCTTTTAAGTGATCCTGATTTGATACAGAAAATCAATAAATATGCACTGTGTTTACGATAAGGCACTGTGGTAGGTATCTTGGAGGTGTCTTGTTTCTCCAAGAATACCCACCACAGTGCCTTGCTCATAAACACAAGTGCATATTTATTGATTTTCTTGCAAGTTGTTCAGGGAGAAGACACAAGAACTTGTAGGGTGTTCAGGGAGAGGACACAGGTGCATAGGAAAGCTTCCCCGAAGCCCTAAAATAAACCAAAACCAAACCCCAAACCAACACCCTTACAGTTAGGCATATTCCCATGTGTATTCTCTAATAACTGTTCCCTTATTCACCTGACTCCTGTACTGTATTGAGTTCTCCCTGAGGGCAGGGAGTTTCATCTCTATAGGTTTTATTTAGCTTTTAATATACTTAGTCATTGATCCAGAAAAACCTTTATTGAGTGTCTTCTGTTTGTCAGACGCTGTTTGAAGCTGGACAGCAATAACCAGGGTGGCTGTGCCAGAGGGCCAAACTGTTATAAGATGTCAAAAAAGCAGGAAAGAGATCCTTTTGGGTGGGAGTGGTTAAAAGGTGGACTATCAGCTGGACATGAAGAATGTGTAGCATTTTGTTATGTGGGTGGAGAGGGCCACACGGGGGAATCAGAATGAACAGGAGCGTGGATGAGGGTTGTGTGCACAAGTCCTGGGGCAGGGAGGAGGACAGCTTGGCTGAACTGGAAAGTTTGTGCTTGCATTGAGATATCCCAGAAGATGAGGTGGGGAAGGCAGGTTTTTGTGCTGGAGAAGTTCCAGGCTGCTCACCCCCACTCACTCCTATTGCTCACTTTCTCACCTGCATTTAACCAGTTTCCATTTCTTCCTGGCCCCTTTCATCAATTTTCTGCTCCTTAAGGATTAGGGCTGGATTTCTGCAGGCATATCGGATTGCAGGTTATAATATAATGTTTGGATACTGTACCTTGCTGCGTTCTTAATGAAAGCATCTGGCTTACCTCTGCATAAACCTGTCTGCTTTTGAGTGCCCTGAACCACGGTGTTTACAGAAGACTCTTGACTGCTTTACATATTTACAACTCTCAGCTTCAGTTCTCACAATCAAATTCCAGTCAGCCAGCATCTCTCAGATATGTCTCACACAACCATATAGTGTCAGAGCTAGGAGGGATTTTGGAAGCTCAACCTCCCAACCCTTTCATTGCAGGGAGAATAAAATGGAGACGCCCAGAGGGCTGCCATTTGCTCAAGCCCACACTGCTGACTTGCTCATTCATCATGCACTTGCCTATTTGTACATCCATTTAGTAAAACATTTAAGACATGCTGAAGCAAATATGAATAATGCATGAGGAATGGGCTTGAGGAATGCACATGCTAGTGCGAGAGACTTAGATGATTAGAACCCAAGTGTCAGTGCTATAATCCTAACAAAACAAAGTGAGGAGGAAGGAGGTAACTTTGTTCTGAGAGCCAGGGAAGCCCTTATAGAGCACATCTCTTTTGATGTGGGTCTTAAAAGATGAGTAAGAGGTCAGCCAGGTCGACATGAAGCAAAGGTGTTCCAGGCAGGGAGAAGAACAAAACAACCCAAGAATCATGGACGTTAGAAGCACATCGTGGTCTGAGGGTCCTTGGCTGGGAGGAATGGGAGGTAAGGTCACAGAGGAAGGTAGGAGTCAGATTGTGAAGGGTCAGGTGTGCCCTGCCAAGGCAACCTTGAGTTTGGGAGGTCTTTAGTCAGGAAGTGACCTGATTTAATTGTTTCCCTTAGTAGATACAATAACATCTACAGTATTGTGGCAGATGACAAGGAGTATAAAAGGCAGAGAAACTAAAAAATGGCAGAGAATGGAAGAGAAACTAAAAAAAAAATGTCAGTAGGAAGATCCTGATGGAGTCCTGAATTATTTGGTGGTAATGGATTTGCAGGAAGGGGATCTGATTTGGAAGGAACATATGAGTAGAATGCACAGAAGCTGGCAACCAGTTGGTTCTAGGGGATGAGAGAAAGGGAAGAGAGAAGGATGACTAACATTTTTAGCCTGATGGCACCAGGTAAAGGGTTGCAGAGGGAGGAGTGGACATCAGTGAAAAATAAAAAGGGAGATGCTGTGTCCTAGCTGGTCACAGTCCTTCTGGGGGTGGGGAGAGGCAGCAGGTGCTGGAGATTGGACTCTGGATGTTGAGTCTGTGCAATCACACCAGAAGGAGATGTGTCCAGGCTGGAACCCCAGGTGACATTTACTGATCCCTAGATGCATGTTCTTCTCCATACCAGCATGCTGCTCCCTGCCCTTCCTCTAACTGGATTCCAGTTCTTAATGGATTCTCAGTGGAGTGGAGCTAATGAACTAAATGGCTTCTCTCACTCCAGTCAAGACCAAGGGGTCTTTGTTGTTGGTTTTTTTTTTTCCCTCTCAAGTCATTTCCCAGGACTGATGTTACCCTGGGACTCCAGGGGAGGGCATGTCAGATGGAGTTATTTATTTAATGAAAAGAACTTAATAATTTGGTTTTGTTTCCCCCTGGTTCTTTATTTTCCTTTCTACCCCCTTCTTCTTCGTCGGGCTTTGCAGGGCGGAAAATGGGTCAGCATCTTGGCCAAAACATTCTTGAGTGTTTAATTCTTCAGCTGTTTTACAAGCCTGCCTGGTTTATGTAGCTAATCTCTCTTCTGTTTGTCCCTGGAGGAGTGTGTGTGTGTGTGTGTGTGTGTGTGTGTGTGTGTGTGTTGAGGGGTGAGCAAGGGGTGGGTGCCCGTGGCAGGGGCCCTGTTTAGTGAAGAGAACTAAAAGTATAATACAGTGTGGAATGCCTGGTCTGTCTGTTTATTCCTGGATCTGGGTTTCTGTGTATACACTCTGTGCTTTCCTGCTCAGTCTGGGGAACTTGGCAAGGAGGTTTGTCTCAAGGTTGGCTGTGAGGTTTGAAGACACTTTGAAAGGTGTGGAGAGACATGATTCCAGGCTTTGGTCATCTGTGGGTCTCCTTGCATCCAGAGAGTCTCATTTTATCCAGAGCACATTGTAAGTAGCTACATGCTGAGGAACGAAATTTATTCCCAGGCTGCCTCCTTCATCCTTGGGGGACACTGTTATGAAATTGTCTGCTAACTAGAATCTCCAGCTCCCCACTGCCATTCTCCAGGAAGAACTGTAAGCAGCCCAGACACAGCATCCTTCTTTATTCCTCAACCTAATGGCAGCTCTCTCCACCAGCCTATCGAGCTAAACATTTTTACTGGAACTCTTGATCAAGGGGCAATGGAACGGGTACAAAAGTAGGGGACCAGGCCTTGGAATTCAGGAACACATGAGTGATGCAAACCTGTTTTCCTCTGTCAGAAAAAAGGATGACTCTGCGAGTCTGAAGCCTCCCCAGTGTCTTGGATTTCATCTTAGGAAAGTATGTAGATCCCTAATGGATTGAAAGTGGTAACAGAGTAGCTTTTATGCTTCTTAGGTGCTAGGCACTGTGAAGGCTCATACACATCATTTAAATTTATCAAAGCTTTATGGCTATGCGTCATCATCATCATCATCATCACTATTTACAGTCTACAGATGCAGAAACCGAGGGCGAGAGGGTTAAATAATGTGTCCACGGTGGTTCCAAGTGCAGAGCTGTGGCTGGATTCCCTCAACCCGACACTGCGGACGGTGTGATTTTTACAGCGTTCCCTCATACACTCGCGTATCGTATTCCCTACCACAAAAATGTCAGGTCAGGCTAGGTATGATTATCCCCATTTGACAAGCGAGGAAACTGTGCCGAAGAAAGGTTAAGTGGCTTGGCCAGAGCCACAGAGCTAATTAGGAGAAGCAGACTTAGATCTTGGTCCCCTGATTCTTAGTCCACACTTTCCCCTCCAAGCTGCCGGCCCCTTCTCGTCACTGCCATAGTCAATCTTATTCTTGGGTCTCATTTTCAGAAGGGTGGAAAGTTCCCCTGTTAATCTCCAATCTTAAAGTGTAACTTCAAGAGCCCCAGGGAAAACAAATCAACTGCAGCGCTTTCCATCAAGGCTACAAAGTCTACCCCAGAGTTAATTGGACAGTTATTGTATATAAATTGCTAACCTGATTAAAAACATATTTATTGAAGATTAGCAAGTCTGTAATAGCCATAAATCTCCTTCTTGGTCATTCAAATTTTAAAATATGCTTCCAATAACAGTGCAATTATTTATATCATAATTGCTGGAGTAAAATAGAATTAAATGCATATTTGGAGAGTATGGATTTCCATCTGTATTCCCTACATAGAGATCCTGGGATTGTGGGGCGGGACAATGGGAACAATGAAGGTCTCTTTAAAGAAAGGGAGAGTGAGCAGGAGCATGAGGAAAGTCATCAAGACCAACCCCCTCCCGCCTGAGCCACAGTCCCGCCTGGGCCTCGGGTGTTTCCACTGATTTTTCACATGGTGTTCACGCCAAGTACTTTCACTGCGTTTCCAGATGTACCTAAAGTATTTCCTGGGCGAGAGTCAAAGCAGAAGAGGCAGAGTAGTCAGGGCCAGTCAGTTGGGTCACGGCAGGCCAGTCTGTGTGGTTTTCCAACCCTTGCCTTGACCGGCCAGCTCACTGCGTTGCTATTGAAGTGATATACATAAGAAGAATTATGTAATGGTATCGTTTTTGTGGCAACAAGGTTTAACAACCTCTGTAGAATTGTTGGCATCTTAGTGACAGTTTTACTGTGACTGTGATCTTAGAAAACATCATTTATCATACTGAGATGGAATTGATGGCAAAATGAGCTGTTCAACAGATGGTGCTTCCTACAACAGATGTGATCACGTGGTCTTACTCACACAGTCCCATATGCCAAGTCTTACATTATTTATTTGTTCATTTACACATTGAGAATATTTACTGAGTGCCAATTAATTGCCAGACTCTGGGCAGGCATTGTAAGTGGGTAGAATAAACCACACCTTGCTGGTATGATTCTGGGTATGGGGAAAAGCTCCAAACTGTTCCCATCTACCTCTTGTCTCACGTATTTATTTACTCAACAAATATTTATCGAATGCTTGTTATGTGCTGGGAACTAGTCTAGATACCAGGCCTAGAACGGGAAGCAAAATAAAATTCCTGCTCCCATGGATCTCACATTCTTGGTGCCTGAAATTAGTTCAGAGAGGCATAAGATGTTACAACTGAAAAATAGGAAATAAGACTTAAAAAGGTATCCATGCTAAAAAGAAAAAAGTAAAACTATAACTATTTGCAGATGACATAATCTTGTATATGGATAATCATAAGGTGTGTACCCAAACCATTAAAACTCATAATTCAGTTCAGCAAGGTTGCCAGATGCAAGCTCAAATTATAAAAATCCATAATATTTTTATACACTCACAATGAATGAACCAAAATGAAATTAAGAGAACAATTCTATCTGCAACGGCATCAAGAAAAAAAAAATACTTAGGAATAAATTTAACAAAATAAGTACAAGCCTTGCACATTAAAAACTATTTAAAAAATTGTTGAAATTAAACAATACCCTAAATAAATGGAAAGACATCTTGTGTTTCTGGATTGGAAGCCCTAATATTGCCAGGATGGTGGTACCCCCCAAACTGGTCTATAGATTCAATGCAATCCCTATCACAATTCTAGCTGCCTTTTCTTTTCCTCTCTTGCAGAAATCAACAAGCTGTTCCTAAGATTCATATGGAAATTCAAGGGAATAAGAAGGGCAAAGTTGTGAAATTGACACTTCTAAACTATAAAACCCACCACGACGGTATATTGATCAAGACTGTGTGACACTGGTGTAAGAATGGATATGTAGAACAAAGGAATAGAATTCAGAGTCCAGAAGGAAACTTTTACATTTATGGTCAGTTGATTTTCAATAAGGAATAAGGATGCTAAGACAATCAATGGGGAGTGAATAGTCTTTTCAACAAATGGTGCTGAGGCAACCTGATATCCACATGTCGATGAATGAATCTGGACTCATAACTTATACTATATACAAAAATTACCTGAAAATGGATCATAGGCCTAGATGTAACAGCCAAAGCTATAAAATTCTTAGAGAAAAATAGGTATTTTTGTGACCTTGTATTAGACAATGGTTCCTTAGATATGGCACCAAAAGCATAAGCAACTAAAGACAAATAAATTGGACTTCATCAAAATATAACATTTTGTGCTTCAAAAGACATTATCAAAAAGGTGAAAAGACAACCCTGCAGAATGGGAGCATTTATTTGCAAATCTTATGTTGGATAAGGCTGTAGTATCCAAAGTATATAAAAAGAACTCTTACAACTTAATAATAAAAAGACAAGTAACCCAATTAAAAATGAACAAAATATTTGAATAGACATTTCTCCAAAGAAGATATACAAATGGCCAATAAGCAAAAAAAGATGCACAACATCCTTAGTTATTAGGGAAATGCAAAAAGTTCTCAAAGCCACAATGAGACGTCACTTCGTTTCCACTTGGATAGCTAAAAAGTCAGACAATCACAAGTGTGAGCGAGGGTATAGAAAAATGGGAAACCTCATGTCTTCCTGGTGGGAATGGAAACTGGTGCAGCCACTTTAGAGAAATTTGGCAATTCCTTAAAAAGCAAAATATAGTTACCATATGACCTGCAATGCCACTCCAAGGTACATACAAAGAAAATCGAAGACGTGTCTACACAAAAATGTGTACATAAATGTTCCTAGCAGCATTATTCATAATAGCCAAAAAGTGAAAGAAACTCAAATGTTTGTACATTAATAAATAAATAACATGTAGTATAACCTTACAATGAAACACTATTCAGCCATGACATGGGATGAAGTACTGATACATGCTATCACATGGGTAACCCTGAAAATGTGCTAATGAAGGAAGCCAGACCCGAAAGGTCACATATTATGTGATTCCAATTATCTGAAATGGTCAGAACAGGTAAATTCATAGAGACAGAGTAAATAAGTGGTCTTCAGTGGTTGGGGTAAGAAGGAATTGGGAAATGCCTGCTAATAGGTACAGGGCTTCTTTTTCGGAGTGTTGAAAAAATTATAGAATTAGACAGCATGATGGTTGTACAACTTTGTGAATACAGTAAAAACCAATGCTACACTTTAAAAGGGTAAATATTATGATATGTGAATTATAGCTCAATTTAAAAGGCATTAGAAAAAAATAAAATAGCGGTGGCTCACGCCTGTAATCCCAGCACTTTGGGAGGCCGAGGCGGGTGGATCACGAGGTCAAGAGATCGAGACCATCCTGGTCAACATGGTGAAACCCCGTCTCTACTAAAAATACAAAAAATTAGCTGGGCATGGTGGCGCGTGCCTGTAATCCCAGCTACTCAGGAGGCTGAGGCAGGAGAATTGCCTGAACCCAGGAGGAGGAGGTTGCGGTGAGCCGAGATCGCGCCATTGCACTCCAGCCTGGGTAACAAGAGCGAAACTCAGTCTCAAAAAAAAAAAAAAAGAAAAAAATAAAATAGACTTGAGATTCAAATACTCCCAAGAGAAGTTATAAAGGGACTGATATTTCACCTACTGCAGTATCTGCTATGCAGCAGGTGCTCAACATCTATTTGTTAAATAAATGAATAAACAATCGAGTTACTTTTCCAGGAATCAGGTTCTGAAGAGGAAAGAAACAAAGAGCACAGAGAAGCTTGAGGGAGCTCTTTAGAATCTACAGGAGCGTGGGGGCATAGGCAGGCTGAAGAATGGTAACTACGCTATTTCTGCTTCTCCTGATTTTACCCAGGACTATCTCTGCATACTCCTGATGTCTCCCTTCTCTGACCTTGTTTGTTTTTAGTCTGCAGAGTATACCTAGTGCCTGGAACCTAGTAAGCTCTCTGGAAGACTTGTTTAATAAATGAATGATTAAAACCTTAACAACTTGTCTGTGACTCCTTGGTAATTTGGAGGGAGATGAGGCTTGGGAAAAGGTACAGATCCTAGGTGGGACAGCCAGATTTGCCATTTGAAACAGGGTCCTTCTATTGGGCAGAAAAGTTTAGCCTCAGCTCCTTAGGCCCTCTGCACAGCTACGTACAAGGCTAGGACGTGTCCCCTTCTTTGGCTCCTGCCATGTGGTCTGGAGCTAAGTCAAAGAGGGAAGAGGTATTCCGGAGCCACGGATGCTGCAGTTGCCAGTAGACTCCTTCTGACCTACTGGAGGGGAAGGTCTATAAGTTCAGTCCTGTCTCTAAGCCATGTGGTTGATAGAGTCGGCCAGGGATTACTGTGAGGTGCTTTGTGGGAGTGTTCAGAGTTACCTAGGTATCTCACTCAGTCAGCAGTACACATGTATTTATGTACAGCTTCATACATGTGCGTCATTAACAAAAGCATACAATGTATAAAACAGACACACATTTTTGTGTATGGGAGAAGCATGCGTTCATTTATAAATCCTTACATACTTTAAGAATGCCTTTAAGAAATGTATTGGAATAATGTAAGAAGGACTAGACTTATATTTTATCCCACTTTGTCATTAAGCAAGGGTCTTTGGTCAAGTCACCTGACCTCTCCTGCAGAAGTTCAGGGTTTCATTCCTAGCCTTTGAATTGGTCTCTTTCCACATACTTGATGGATAAAATAAGGAGGAAGAAACATTAAAGCTAAAGTCTTTCTTATAATTATTACTAAATAAAATCAATATGAAACAAAATTATCTTAAACATCAAGAAGATAATAAT
The DNA here is from genome assembly GCF_030222135.1 of Aotus nancymaae. NCBI lineage: Eukaryota > Metazoa > Chordata > Mammalia > Primates > Aotidae > Aotus > Aotus nancymaae. Next base: position 35,031,831 of record NW_026988423.1, read on the forward strand.
AATAATATGAGATATTATGCTGCTGAAAACTAAGGCACACATGAGGCCAGAAAAGTGGCACCAAAGAAAAGCCTTTAACTTGGTCTATTCCTGTTTTTCGAGACAGGGTCGTCCTTTGTCACCCAAGCTGGAGTGCAGTGGCGTGATCATGGCTTACTCCAGCTTCAACTTCCCGGACCCAAGTGATCCTCCCAGCTCAGTCTCCCAAGTAGCTGGGACCAAGGCATGAACCATTATGCCTGGCTAACTTTTAAAGTTTTTGTAGAGTTGGGGGTCTCCCTATGTTTCTCAGGCTGGTCTTGAACTCCTGGGCTCAAGCAATCCTCCCACTTTGGCCTCCCAAATTGCTGGGAGGTTCACAGGTGTGGACACCATGTCCAGGCAAAAGTCTTTAATTTAACTGAAGAACAGATGAACCACCTTGGTCTGCAATCATGTATCATGTGTAGTTTATGTGATTTTTGTTTCTCAAATTCTAAATAATGTGATAGTAGCTAACATTTAAACAATTATTTATTCTCTTGTTTTTGGAGACAGGGTCTCACTCTGTTGCTCAGGCTGGAGTGCAATGGCATGATCATAGCTCACTGCAGCCTCCAGCTCCTGGGCTCAAGCAATCCTCTCACCTCAGCCTTTCAAGTAGCTGGTATGACAGGTGCCTGCCACCATGCCTGGCTAATTTTTTTTAATTTTAATTTTTTGTAGAGACAGGATCTCATTATGTTATCCAGGCTGGTCTCGAACTCTGGGCCTCAAGTAATCCTCCTACCTCGACCTCTCAAAGTGCTGGGAGCAGAGATGTGAGCTACTGTGTCCAGCCTAGCTAACACATTTTTAGTACTTTCCATATGTCAAGCATTGTACTGATATGATGTAATTTAATTTTCATAACAGTCTTATGGAGATAGGTAGTACCAATATTGTTCTCATTTTATAGGTGATGAAACAAAGGCACAGAAAAGTTGAGTAACTTGCTCCAGGACAATAGTTAGCAGATAACAGAGATGGATTTCAAATCCAGGCAGTGTTCCCGGCACTCCTTCAGCTACTATACAGCACTTGTTTTATGATTTGAAGACATGAATTCATGAGTTGAGTATGTTGTGTGTGTGTCTCCCAAAACTACAGAGTAAGAAGTAGGATAAAAGTAGGGAGTGGGCTGGGTGTAATGGCTCATGTCTGTAATCCTAGCACTTGGGGAGGTGGAGGAGGTCTGATGACTTGAGCCCAGGAGTTTGAGACTAGCCTGAGTAACATGATGAAACCCTGTCTGTACAAAAATTACAAAAATTACCAGGAGACTGAGATGGGAACATCAGTTGAGCCTGGGAAGTTGAGGCTGAAGCATTCTAGCCCGGGTGACAGAGTGAGACCCAGTCAAAAAAAGAAAAAAATGGAGTGGTTTTTTGTCAAAGGAAGTAGGACTAATTCTTGAACCATATTGTGGTTTTGCAGGAGGTTTCCTTTTGGTGAGTCAGATGGCTTAGAGTTGACCAGCTATTGGAATGGGTTATGCAAAGCACAGCGTTTAGACTCCATCTTCTGTGCTCTTCTTAGTTGATAAGCTGCAATGGCCGTCTTCAGAGTCCTGGTTTTCTATGGTAGTCAACTCCTGAGTTCTTATGTGTTCCCTGGGCACAGAGAAGGTAAATAGAGAAGGTAAGGTAAGAAGGGAGTCCTTTTAGAGGTAGAGCTGAAGGGTATTTTAGGGGGACAACTCCATCTCTTTGTCTGTCATTCAAAGGCACAACTATGCCCAATGACTTGGGGTAGCAGGTCTGAGGGGTGTTTAGGTTGAGCCCTGCTTTCCATTGTTAGGTTCCCAGGCTTTGGTTTATGAGCAATAAATTCTCCCATGAGGTTTATCTTTTCATTTTATTGGAGGAAGTTTTCTCATAAAGTCCTTTTCCAGGCCATCAAAACTCCCCAAACTCTTGGGAATTGCATTCCATCTACATGCCTTGTGACTTCCTTCCTCCCAACCCCCACCATGGTATCATCTTCTCTCTCTTGTTAGTATTCAAGATGGGCTTTGCACCACCCATCCCAATAGCTGGGTCAACTCTAACTAAGCCGTCTGACTCCATGTCAGTCATTCTCTCTCTCCGTCCATCCTACACCAACTATGATCCCAAGAAACTTTGTTTTCCTAGGGCTGCCATTTTGAAAATGTTGCTTCCTACTCTAGGAACTGCTTTATGAGTAAGATGAGAGACCTCTCCATGAGGTTATGAATATAAATCTATAAAGATCTTAAGCACCATCCAGTTAAACCTGCCTCTCAACATAAGGATTATCTCTATAGTGTTTATGTTGAGAAGTCATCTAGTGACTGGTTAATCACCTCTAGTGACATGGAACAGCCAGTTCAATTTTTAGACAATTCTGTTAGAAACTTTTTTGTTATAGCAGAAATGCAATATCCACAATCTCCACTAATGGGACAATGGGCTGTGGATGTGTCTTTAAGAATTTGAATATCTTTTTTATGGTTTTTCCCCATTATTCACCTCAATACTTTATTTATTTTGAGACAGAGTATTGCTCTCTGTCACCTAGGCTGGAGTGCACTGATGTGATCATAGTTCACTGCAGCCTTGAACTCTGGGGCTAAGCGATCCTCACATCTCAGCCTTCCAAGTGGCCAGGACTACAGGCATGCACCACCACGCCCAGCTGTTTTAAATTTTTTTTTTTTTTTTTTTAAGACACAGGGGTCTTAGGCCAGGTGCAGTGGCTCATGCCTGTAATCCCAGCACTTTGGGAGGCTGAGACAGGCAGATCACTTCAGGTCAGAAATTCGAGACCAGCCTGGCCAACACAGTGAAATCCTGTCTCTACTAAAAAATACAAAAATTAGCCAGGTGTGGCGATGTGCACCTATAATCCCAGCTACTCGGGAAGCTGAGATAGGAGAATCACTTGAACTCAGGAGGCAGAGTTTGTAGTGAGCTGAGATTGCACCACTGCACTCCAGCCTGGGCAACAGAACAAGACTCCGTCTCAAAAAAAAAAAAAAAAAAAAAAAAGGAAGGCGTGGGGGTGGTCTCATTTTGTTGCCTAGGCTGGTCTGTAACGCTTAGCTTCATGAGATCCTCCTGCCTTGGTCTCCCAAAGTGCTGGGATGACAGATGTGAGCCACTGTGCCAGCCTATCCACTTCCTTTGTTGAGGCTACATGTTTTGTTCTTTCAATGAATGGTTCTTTATGTATCAATGCCTCTCTTGAAGGGTAATGCCTGCAAGTGAAGCAAGGAATAGTCCAGGTGTGGCCCAATGACACCAAGGATGTGGCTTCTGTGTTCTGTGTCCTAGTTATATATCCTAACAATGTGTTAGGTTTTTGTTTGGTAGCTGCAACCCTATTTGTCAGAAGCCAGAGGAAAAAAACATGCAGGTAGCCAGAGAACAAATATAGTTAGGAATGAGTAGACCCCAGGGGCTGCACTGCCATTTGTTGATATAAGGAAAAGAAAGTTGAACATAAGTGTTTCCTCTCTGAGCTGGTGGTGTTTAACCTGTGAGCATTTTGTGTACAACTTATAGGTCCTGATACACCCTTGTCCCTGAACTGAAGGCATCTATTTTGCAATCAGAAGAAAGGTCTTAAGTATGCTTAGCTGGTATTACAGCACACCACTGAGAAACTGCGGAGAAAAGAGAGACATGGCTGTGTTCCTGAGGCCCACTTCTTAAAGTTTCTTCAAAGGTGGGAGACCCTGATGTCTTTCCAGAATCCTCGGGGCATCCCTGTGGCCAGAGATTTAGGAAACTTGCTGGCCACAGACTCAAAGCCAGAAGGCCACCACTTTCACCACCACTTCCTAAACCCTAGGAGGAGGCTTTCTGTTGCTAGTGAGAGTGGAACAGAGGCTGCAGGTCCACCTGAGTTGGCCATAGAGGGGAAGGCGTGGATGACAGGGGATAAGGGCTGGTATCTTCCCTTCTTAGTGGTTCCCTCTCCTCCACTTGCCTCCTTCTGGTCTCCTTGTTGCCTCCTCCTGCTGTTGGAGTGGATGAGCTGGGGGCCCACACCAGGACTTGGCACCATGGAGGGGGGTGAGCTACTCAGCTTTAAGTAAAAGTGCTGATGAGGCTCTTAAACTGGGGGTGTGGGCTACTGCAGCTCACTAGAGTAGAGTCTTAGGTAATATCAGGGTAATGCATTTGTCCTGAGAGCATCCCTGTTTAATTGGTCCTTGAGCAACTTAGCAGCGACGGTGCCTGGCAAGAGTCTTAGTGATCTCCCCATGTCTCATTTGTATTGATAAAGTCTGGCTTCAGAACTGTCTTTCAGGTCACCTGAGCACCTGCCTTGCCAGCACTCTGGCAGATCTACTAGGCACTAAATCACCATGGGCTATTATCATAATTAAAAACCAGATCAGTTTTCTAAAATAGGGTTAACCATTCTCAAACGTTTTGAATCTGGAGGACCTAAAAGAATTTGGGGTCATGTGAGTCACCAGTGAGGAACTGTATAGAAACTGATTTTGTTATTTTTTCTCCTGACAGATAGCTAAGCCCAGTGACTTCCTGAAAAACCCCACAGAGCGTTAGCAAAGGCCTTGGGAGAAGAACTAGGAACCCTACCTCGTCCCTTGCTATGTTAGGCAGCAAACCCTGCTTTTCTTCGCCAGGAACAGCAACCCGACCGTGCTCTCTCTGCCAGAGTTGAGCTTCCCCGCAGAATCAGGCAGGATGGGAAAGGCAGATGTCAGCCAAGTGGGGCTCTGTTTGAGTCACATCCTGGTAACTGCGTGTCAGAAGCAGGTGGGTGATGTTAAATTTCACACAAATGACACACCAGATGAAAGGTGAGAGCATAACAGCCCTGAGCTTTGTCTTTGTGCCCAGACCACTCTCTGCTCTGAAGAAAGAAAAGCCTCACAGAATGCTAGAACATAACTCAGAACCATGCGGGACTGGAATTAGGGCACGGGAGGTGCAGGCGTGCTCCTGTGGGTCCCGCTTCCACCAGTCATGTGACTTTGAGGCTCAGAAGAGGCAATAATTGCACAATGGGAATGTACTTAATACCACCAAACCGTACACTTAAAAATGGTTTAATCATTTGAATCATTTGTATGTAGTAGAGACAGGGTTTCACCAAGTTAGTCAGGCTGGTCTCGAACTCCTGACCTCAGGTGATCCACCTGCCTCAGCCTCCCAAAGTGCTGGAATTACAGGTGTGCCAGGTGTGGTGGCAAGTGCCTGCAATCCCAGCTACTTGGGAGGCTGAGGCAGGAGAATCGCTTGAACCTGGGAGGTGGAGGTTACAGTGAGCTGAGATTGTGCCATTACACTCCAGCCTGGGCAACAAGAGTGAAACTCTATCTCAAAAAAAAAAAAAAAAAGATTAAACAAGTACATGTCATGTTATGTGTATTATACTACAGTTAAAAAGTAAACAGTGGCTAAGGTGGACAGCAAAGTACAAAACAAACAACAGCAATGGCAGTAGCGTCAATGACTTGAACCCAGTTCTTAAGTGCAAGCAGCACAGCGGGGAATAAAACAGCTCCCTGTCAAGGAGAGCTTGAGGAGAAGAGGGGCAAGCATATCGGGCAACCTGTGAAGGCTATCCCAATGCATGCTTTCATCACTAGGGCCTTGCCGGTGACTCTGACCTCTCTTAGGGTTGCCCAGCATGGTCTCTGGGACCTAAGGGTGTACCTTCACCAGAATACAGCCCCCTCCAAAGCTGCAATTTTTCTCCTGGGGTCCTACTTGGGAGCCTAGATGTCAACACCACCCTCTCAGATGCTCACTGCCTATGGCACCCTGCACCCCTAAAGCTTGGGCAAACATCTTGCACCTTCCTTATCCTTGGTTAAGAGTATGATATTTTCAAAGGAACTTTACTGAAAATGAACAGGAATCGATGAAGAAATAATGACCAAAAGTACAAATTGGAAAAGCCGAAAAGTAGCTCTACTATATTAAACACAAAATCATACATTCGTCACAAAATTAAGTGCTTGACATACTCATTTTTAATTTTTGCAACACTCTGAAAGGAGGTGGTTGTGCTTCTCTCAGAATTAAGGAAGCTGTTGCTCAGAACTTAGGCACACAGCAAAGCACCCTGGCCTGATTGGTTCCAAAGTCTTTATTTTTTCCTCTATATTGCTCCTAGGGTTCACATTCAAAGGACTTTCATAGAAACAGCAGAGAGCTTTAACAGATGCCCACAGGCTGCACGAGAACCACGCTCTACCTCTTACTTGAGACACATTTTAGGCCTTTTGCCTGTCTCTTTGTCTCTCAGCTCCTGCCTCCTCAGTAAGCTCATGGGGGTAGGGGCTTTGCTGGCATTGCCTAATCCTGTACCCGGAACACCACAGAGCTTGGCGTATAGTAGGTGCTCACAAATATTTGTTGAACAGGTGAATGAATGCTGACTGATCTCTTGGGGACATCACCTTCTGTCCCAGCACTCACAGGCTTCTCTGCCCATTCATCTTGTCCTACTGTCCACACACAGATGTTAACTTTCATTTGTAACTCAGTTTACAGACCCTGCAGACTTCTTCTTTTTTTTTTTTTTAGACTGTCTCGCTCTGTCACCCAGGCTGGAGTGCAGTGGCACGATTTTGGCTCAATGCAACCTCTGCCTTCCAGGTTCAAGTGATTCTCCTGCCGCAGCCTCCCAAGTAGCTGGGATTACAGGTGCGTGCCATCACACTCAGCTAATTTTTGTATTTTTAGTATAGACAGGATTTCACCATGTTAGCCAGGATGGTCTTCATCTCCTGAACTCATGATCTGCCCAGCTCAGCCTCCCAAAGTGCTGGCATTACAGGCGTGAGCTGTTGTGCCCGGCAGCATCATTGCATTTAATTCTCACTGCGTCTTTGGTCATGGATCCTATAACTATCCTCATTTTACAGATGAGAGAAACTGAGACTGAAGTGGCCCAAGTCCTGCATATTTATTTCTGCTTCCAAACCTTTAAACTACTTTGTACTTTGCAACCTAAAATTTTTCTACCTCTTACCTCACAAAATACACTGTCTTAGAATAGGCTGCACCCATTACAACAGACCTCTGCTATCACAATGCCCTGCCACCTCCTACCACGACTACACCATCTGCACCACCAAAATCAGCACCCGCTCTGTAACAGGTGGAATATCCTTTTACAGTAGATGGAATGTCCTGCTTGGTTGATAAAATCGGCCCATCTTTCCTCCTTCCAAGACCTTCTACCAGCATCGCATTTCCTAAATCACTTCCTTTGAAAGAACGCAGTCCTTCCAAAAAGCTCTCAAGCTGTATAAGTTTTGGCTGGACCCCGTTCAAGACCAGTATTTTACACTTAATCTGCTTCTACATGGAGCAATCAGGATGAAGAGGATTTACGAGGAGTGCTTTCCCAGAGCCTGACCTTTCTCTCATGTTTTATCATTTATTTATAGTCTAGTGTCTTCAGCAAAGACATCCTGGGGCCTCCCGCTGTGTGATGCTATCAGATCGCCCCTCGCTGCTGGAGCCGGCGGTCTTGGCGATGAAAGGAAGAGGCTGGGGTGAAGACAAAGTCCGAAGCCTTGAAGCCATTGGCACCTCTTGGTTGACTTCTCAGCGACTTGCTGTGAACTGCTCCCCAGACACCTGCCTTGAGTAGACGCTGGCTCTCTATGGGTAGTTTCCTCATGATCCCTAGAGCCCAGTCCTGCTTTCCTTCCTACCTGGATGGCTCACCTGTTGATGAACAGTACTTGAATTTAGCTTTGGAGATGGAGAGGGACTGGAGTGGGAGAGGATAAGTTTCAGTCCCAGATGAATTCATTTGGAAAAATAAGCCTCCAGAGTTTGAGTAATTCTCCATATTATCCTGGAAGAGTTTCAGGTCTTTACAAAACCCAAGCAACATCTGTGGATGCCCCATCTCTTCAAAGTCCAACATCCCATGATTGTAGAGTGAAGGGTTTCCTGTGCAGTCTCTCCCAAGCCCCACGTTCAGAGAGACGGGGCTGCCCTCTGCGTACCTTCCTGCTCTCACCCCTCAGAGCGACTGGTTCTTTCCTCAAGAGAGCGTTTTCTTTTAAAGTTCATAGTGTTCGCTCGTTTGTTTGTCTTTCTGCTTATGTGCTGCAATGAGAACACTGAATTCTGATCGCAACCCTACCAGTTAGGTAGCTTTACATTCTTCCTGAAATTTTGCAGAGTCGCTTGTAGCATTGGGAAAATTGGACACCGGAATTTTTAGATCCTGGAACCACCCAGGGGCATGAGCAGGGAGTAACCCGGTCTTTAGAGTACTTGCATCTTCCCTTTTGATAGTACTTGAGGACTTTCCCGTTTTTGCATGCTAGCAGTGTTTATTTTTCAGTGAAATATTTCACTCTTACACAATGAAAACATAATGCATGTAAGGTATTAAAAAATAAACACTCCGGGACCCATCACCCAACTTAAGAAATAGACCGTCCCCCAAATGGTGAAGCACCTTCTGTGCCCTCCCTGTTGTGATCTCGCCCACCGAGAGAATTTATGTTTATTGTTTGAAAGTATATTTAGTAAAATAAACACAATTTAGAAATTTGTGTGCATTTGAATTTCATACGAATAGTATTACACGGGGTAATTCTTTTGTGTCTTACGCTTTTCAGGCTCATCTGCATTGATGCATGTAGCTGTAGTTAATTAATTTTCGCCACAGAATAGTATTCCATTACGTGACTATGCCAGCCATTACTTACCATTCCCCAGCCAGTGTATAATTGGTTGCTTCCCACTATACTGTTAAAAGTCAGGCTGCTATACGTGTTCTTGGCCGTGTTTCCTAGGGCTGGTAGACGAGGGTCTTTGGGCCACAGCTCTCCATTTTAACCACCTTCTGCATATCCTCTGCTTCTCCACTTGGGTTCTCTCCTTCTTCAGTGACTGCTTCTGGTTGTTATCCTCAGGGACTGTGCTGCTCACTGATGGCACAAATGCCTTGGCCACTTCTGCTTCAATGGAGTAACTAATGCCGTCATTCACGTTGATTACCTGGCTGAAACCCTGACACTGAATTCCTGCAGGTCAGCTGCCCGAACTTCCACCCTCTCCGCTGGTATTACCCTTCTTCCCTGCCTTGAAAACACTACCCTTTCTTCCTTTCCTCTGCCTTTTGGTCTGCTTTCTAAGACAAACCTTTTACCTGTCCTCTCGATTCTATCCCATGACCAAATTTCCAACCACCTTTTCCCATCCCTGTACTTTCTCAGTCTATCATTTCATCTACAAACCTACTAACCATGGAATAGGATCCCCATCTCTCCCAAATCTTTGTTTTTAAAAACCTTAAACAATCATCTCACCTCCGCTTTCCCTGGAAAACCTCTGTGCTGCCTTTCTTGCTGACACCCAGGATCTGTCATTATTCGACTCCGCCCCACCCCTCCACAGAAGGTGGCTCCTGGGAGCGAATCCATAGACTTCTTATTGCTCCTCACTTGCTGAATGCACCACCCGCTCCTGAATGCCTCCTCTGGTCTGCACAGCATGCCACTGCTCTGACGGTCCCTTTGAATCCTGTCATGGTTTGTCCTCTCTTCTTCTGTGTACTTTCCCTAAATTATACGTCAGAGGTATTAACTTTCCATGTTAGCCTGGAGAAGTGGGGCTTGTCTGGGAAGCCTGCTGAGTCTCAGCAGAGGACAGGGTAAACTGTCATGTCATACTCAGACTCGATCTGCAGACATTCCAGGGGAGAAACGGCAGCTGGGCGGGGCAGCCTCTTATTCAGATGGCTAAGACACTTAGCCTCAGGTGGCTGGTAACTCTGTGGGTCAAGGTGCCCCAGCACTCTGAGCGAGTTGGTGGAAGGAACAGGTTGGTGGAAGGTCTTGGGCTATGGACCTGGCTAGAGCTGGGCAGTAAGTCCAAGTTCTGCTCAGGTAGGCTGTGTTCAAGGCAGGCCAGGGGCTGAGCACATGAGCCAGGCGATGGCAGGAGGAAGCAAGACCCTGCTGTCTAGTAGTCTCTTAGCTATATGTGTCACAGTCTTCACTAGGACTGGTTTGGAGAAGGGGCAGATGAGCCCGGCATTCCCAGTATCAGCAGCATGGCTTACAACATGAACCTCAGTGCTATCAATTTCATGTGGGTGATCCGAGCCCTGGCTTGCCCACCACCTGCCTGTCTCTCTCTTCCTCCCTCTCTCTTTCTCCAACTTGCACAAAATTTGCAAGAACAATAAAAAGAACGATTCTTTCCTGTGATTGTTTGAGAGTAAGTTGATGACACGGCGCACCATCAATCCTTTCACATGTATTTTCTGCAAATGAGGACATTCTTATAGTAATAAATACCGCCATCAAAACCAGAAAATTAGCAGTTACATAGTACGGTGATTTAGCTCTCAGACCCCATGTGAGCTTTACTTCTTGTCCTAATGAAGTATTTTACAGCAATGGGATCTAACCTAGAATCAGTCAGTCTCCTTAGCCTTCCCCTGACTTTCATGATCTTGATGGACAGTTTTGGAGATAACAAACCCAGTTATTGTGTTGAATATCTCTTAACTTTGGCTTGCTGATGCAGCCTCATCATTAGATGTAAGTTGTGCAAGTTTGGCAGGAATTGGTGCTGCAGCCTTCTCTTTGCCTACTGGAAGGCATATGATTGCAAATTGTCCCATTACTAATGAGGTCGACTTCGATCACTAGGTTGAGATGGTGTCTCTCAGTCTTCTCTACTGTGAAGTTACTTTTCCCCTCTTTGTAATTAATGAATATTTTATGGAAAGTTACTTTGAGATATTGTAAATATCCTGTTCATCATCCAACTTTCAATTTATGTTCTTATTTATTTACATCAATATGGATTCATGGGTTCCTATTTTATTCAATAAGTTACCTATTGCTATTCATTATCATTATTTATTTTGGTGCTTAAATTGTCCAAGGTTTGGCCAGTAAGAGTTCCTTTAAACTGGCTTTTTGTGTCCTTTGGACATGTTCCATCACTCTTTGAGCTTTTCCTTATTTTCTGGCAAGAAAACAAATTGTTTCAGGGTCATCTTTTACTTTTCCTGCCTCACCCTGGAATTAGCCATTTTTCCAAGGAATCCTGGTTCTTTTCAGAGAAAAATGGCATTTGGTAAACAAAACCTGGGTGCTAGATGAGCTTACTGCCATGGGGGTGTTACTGCTCCCAGCCCCTTCTCAGAAGGCAGGGCTAGGGAATAAACACACACACACACACACACACATACACACACACACATACACACTTACAGCTACATGGTAGATAGATAGATAGATGGATAGATAGACAGATAGATAGAAACTATGAGTTCACACCTACATCTCTAATTCAAATCCACAGGGTTCATCTTAGCTTTATCTTTTTCTGTTTTGAGAACCATGATGATTAATTTTATGTGTCAACCTGACTGGGCAGATGGTTGATTAAATTTTATTCCAGATGTATCTGTGAGGGTGTTTCTGCGTAAAGTGGATGGCTCTCTCTGATGTGAGTGAGCCTCATCCAATCCATTGAAGGTCTGAATAGAACAAAAAGGCTAAGTGAGAACTCACTTTTTCTGTGTGACTGTCTCTGAGTTAGAGCATCCATCTTCTCCTGCCTTTGGCCTCAGAATGGAAAAATACCATTGGCTCTCCTGGGTGTTCAGCTTGCCTGTTCCAGATCTTAGAGCTGCTCAGCCTCCATATCTGTGTGAGCCATTTCCTTATAATACATCATATCCTATCTATCTGTCTATCTGCCTATCTATCTACCTATCTATCTATCTATCATCTATCTATCTATCATCTATCTATCTATCAATCATCTATCATAATCTGTCTATCCATCAGTCTATCCATCCCTCTACCTATCATCTATCACCTCCTACTGGTCCTATTTCTCTAAAGAATCCAGATTAAAACCATAACCTAGCAAACAGCCTGGCTTCCCTAATTCTCAGTCTATTTACTGTTCTGACATATCCTCCTCTGAGTTAACAATTTCATTTCATTCCCATCACCCGGCTGCCCCTGCATGGAAACCGTACCTCACCTCTCTGAGGCTCTGGCAGCCTGCATGGGGCCGCATTCCTGCACAGAGGACCGCCCGCAGAGCATGAGCCCTGGGAACCCTCAGAGGGCCAGGGAACCCCCTCGTGCTGACACTGCCTCTGCTGGCTCAGGCCATTGCTCCTCGCTCCGCTGTGGGAGTGCCGATCTTGCTGCACTCCACCAAAACACAGGACTGAGTTGTTCAGGAAAGAAAGGGTAGGGGAGAGAGGGAAAGGGTGGGGAGGAGGAGTGGTGGGGAAGAAAAAGAAGAGGAAGAGGAGGAACCTGATTTTTCTTTTCAAATCTAGTTCCTTCCTTCCCAACTATTCATTTGTCACTGCTTTTGATGTATCCTATAGGTGCTTTAGGATCTACGTATCTGAAACTGCTCACATTTCCTCTAGTAAAACCCTTCTCTCTTTTCTATGGTGCCAGTGCTGGTGAGAGTATAAGTTAATTTGATTCTTTCTGGAGAAAATTTTGTTTCAAAAGCCTTAAAAAACCCCACATTTTCTTTGACTTCCAAATTGGGACACTTTCAGGGATTTATTCTGAAGAGGTAATTAAAGATGTGCAGAGATATTTAGCTTCAAGGATGTTAATTATAAGTAAAATTGGAACCCTGCAGACTGGTTAGCCTCAGGGAATAGACAGAGTAAGTTGTTGTAAATTCATAAATTAGAATTCTATGTAATTAGTAAAATAATGCTGAATTACAATTATAGATGTGAAAAATGCATATTATATATTGTTGACTGAAAAAAGTCATAAAATGGAATGACCCCAATTTGTGATTAAAGCATTAGAAATATATAAGCATAGGGAAAGAAAACAGTATACCAAACAGGAATAGTAGCAACGAGATAGGGACATTTCTTTTTCTTTTCCCTTAATATGTTTTCAGATTTTTCTTCAACAAATAGTTTTTATGTATACAATAATGAAAAGCTATAAAAAGAAAAAAAAACCATGTTTTGTCTTGACTTTGCTATTTCTGTTAACAGCACAGGCGTTCTTGAAGTCATGGAACCCTTCGCAGGAACATTAACAGCTCCCTCTCACCCGTCATGGAGTCCTGCTCATGATATTCCCTGAGGCGTGCCTTTGTCTCTGTCTGCCGGGTGCCTCTGCGGCTCAGGCCTTGCAGCCTTGCAGCCTCACCCCTGAACTATTGCACTGGCTTCCGTTGCATCACCTTGACCAAGCTCTCCGTTCCACCCTGAGCCAGGCAGCCAGAGTATCACCCTGGGGCAGTTCTTCAATCACACCTCCCTCTGCAGAAATGCAGAGACCTTAGTGGATCTCCCTGCTTTCTGAATCTGGGCTGCATTCCTCAGCCCCACCCTCGAGAGCCTGGTCACAGCCAGTTTTGCCTCGCACTTGTTTCACACTCAGACTCTGTGCTCCCGCAAACATGTCCTGGCTTCACTTGCTTTGGTTTTGCATTTCCCTGCTTCTCTGGTCTGCTCAATCACTGGCCGCTCTGGAGTTACTTTCCCTCCAGCCTTGCTCCTGCCTCATTCTTCAGTGCCTCGTTCAAATATCATCTCTTCTGTGTGTCTCTCTCTGTAGTCCCCACTGGGCTTAATTTTCCCATCTCTGAACAATGTAGCATTGTGTGCCACTCCCGTTTTCTTCCTATGGGATAAAGATGTACCATCTTCAGCTCTCTCTTCTTTCTTTCCTTTAGGCCTGCTCTCTTCTCCTGCCACACGGGCCGCCTATTCCAGAGGTCCGAGCCTTCTTCCTTGGAATTCCTTATCTTTGGCTCAATCTTCCTGTCCATTTCATTGGCTAATCTATGTTGGAGAAAACCAGACATTGAGATCATAAAACTTGGACCTGATCTTTTAAAATTTTCTTGAAATCGCCTACTCCTCAATCCACTAAAGTCTACTTTCTAACCCCTTAGATGCTATCGACATTGAACTAGCAAAGGTCGTCAGTGGTTTCTGATTGCTGAATCCAACAGTCACGAGTGTTGGGGGCACAGCTCAAGTGGGCTTCCTCTGCAACTGGACAGGCTAGAGTCCAAGTCCCAGCCTCCCCTTGACCTGTCTCTGTCTTATGCAAGTCATGTAAGTTCTTCAAGAACCAGTTTCCCCATCCACTAAGTGGAGATAAATAATAATAGCACATTTTAAAATAATTGTAAAAATTAAATGAGATAGTGTTCGTAGAATGTTCACACAGTGATGAACCCTATGAAGTGCTCTGTAAATATGAGCTACTGCTATTATCACAGAAATAAAGTTAAAATCAGTATACTGGCCTCTGCCTACCCTTCAGCCCTTGCTGAGTATTGCAGCAAGCTGCAGATAGCTTCCCAAATGCACTCACTCTGCCCCATCTCTGAGTCTTTGTGCTTGCTCTTCCTTTGACCCCCATCCCTTACTTGCCCGGTAGACTCCTATCAACGTATTCCTTCTGTCTTTTGAAATGAAATTCATGTGTTGCTTCCTAGCAAAAGCCTCCCCTTCTCTTCCCCAAAAGTGGGATTTACTTTCTCCTCTGTGCAATATTTGCACCTTGTAAATATTTCCATTGTTGCACTTACGGCACAGTGTGACACCTTATGCATTTACCTTGTCACCCTCTAACTGCAAAATCCTAGACTCTGCTTCTATTTCTGTATTCAGTAGCTATCACAGTTCATGGCACACATTAGGCCCTCAACAATATTTGCTGAATGAAAAACACGAATGGAGGCAGAGCTAGGAATTGAAACCAGGACTTCTTACTCCTAACCCCATGTTCTCCACGGACATCCCCCAAGGGTCGCAGACACGGTGAGCCAGTTTTGCAGGTTGTCCTTTAGTGTCTCATGGCCTTGGATTGACCTGAGGGTGAGATTTACTGTCCAGTGCTATGAAAGCTTCAGCCTCCACCATCTCAAAGGAGTCACACAGACAAGGGACTAAAGCGCCTCAGAAAACAGCGGGCATGTGGAAGGCTCTGAGGCCGCAGGCAGGAACCTCAAAGACCCCATCCAAAGCAAAATGAAAACTCTTTTTAAAGCTTAGTAAAAAGAGAGGGACATTAAAAAAATTGATATTAACGTGATCTCCAGGCTGTGTTTATTGAAACAATCTTAGGTTCATAATCAAAACAATGTTTTATCATTTCCCCTCCAGGCTGGTCACAAGCTACAAACTGGATCATTTGACACATCTCTCGTGCACTTGAAACTCAAATTGAAACTCTGCCATTTTAACCGTACAAAGTAAAATAACTTTTCAAAGCCCCACATATATATTTTTCTGATTCATCCTTTTGATATTTTACTTGGACCAAAACCCAAATTCACTTGGTTTCCTCCAAGCACATATTTGGGTTACTTCCATCATTGTTCTTGGAAATGATTTTTCCTTTCGACATAGTGTACACTGGATATACAACCTGGTCAACACCATCACCGGCCACAGCAGTGACTCCCTCGTGGGCTGTCAGGAGCATCTCTAAAATATTATGTCTCCACAAGGGATGACCAGCTGCTTAGTTGTGCAATGTTCAGAAAAGCGTGTGTGTGTGTGCGTGTGTGTGTGTTTATGTCAGCAGGAGTGAGCTTTGCGTCTGCTGGGGAAAATGCTGGGTAAGCATGTTTTTCAGAGAGTTTGGAGAATTTCTGTGGCTTGTTTGCTGATATGAACGAATGTCAGAATATGTTCTGGGAAGATATGTGGGTATGTTTTCATTTATCTTAGGGAGGAATCCTAAGTATAGGAGACTTAACATGGGGAGACGTTGTGTCTCCTGGGTGGTGTTGGCAGAGGCCTTTTGTTAGGAGAATGTGAAAAGCTCATGAAAACTGGGCAAAGTTTTACCTTATTGTCTTAGAGAAAGAAGAGTCAGCTTGTTTCACTGCTGTGGGGTTTGACCACGGCAGCTTCCAGGAACTGGATGGCCTGTCTGGGGCAGGAGCAGGGAGAATGGGGCCAGCTATGCGGATTAGTCATTTTGCACTGCCATAAAGGAATGCCCGAGACTGGGTGATTTAGAAAGAAAAGAGGATTTGGCTCATGGTTCTGCAGGCTGTAGAAGCATGGCATTAGCATCACTTGGCTTCTAGGGAGGCCTCAGGAAGCTTTACTCACAGTGGAAGGTGAAGGGGAGCAGGTGTGCCACATGGCAAGGAGGGAGCAAGAGAGAGGAGGAAGTGCCAGGCTCTCCTAAACCACCAGCTCTCATGCGAACAGTGAGAGCTCACTCATTCCTGTGAGACGGGCACCAAGCTGTTCATGAGGGACCCGCCCCCGTGACCCAGACACCTCCCACCAGGCCTCACCTCTGGGGCCACATTTCAGTGTGAGATTTGGAGAGGACAAACATCCAAACCATATCACTATGCTTTCACCTGGAGTCAAGCTGCCAAACTCCTTCTTGTCCCTGGTCATCTAACGTGTCTACTGGCATGTACTCCACACCTTCATGTACCCCACTTCCAGCCCATGCTCCCTCATATCACATTCCCACCTCCTCACCTGCCTGTGGCTGATCTTTGCCCCTTCTTCCTTATTCTTGAGTCTTCACTCCCCGGTCCCTTCTTTCTCAGTCTTCTCTCTCTTTGTGGTTGGTCCTGGCTATTGGCTTCTCCTCCGGTCGTCTGCTCCACCGCAATCCACCCCATGCTTTTATTTCTGCCCTGATGTTTCCTACTGCTTCCTGCCTCTGCTGTCTTAGGCTCTGTCTTCCCCATTCCCTGCCCCCCCTTCCTCCCCTAGGCTCTGGCTCTGTGTGCTCTAATGGGAGCCCAGGTAAAACACCAACAGGGGAGGATGACCACAGCAAAACCCTCAAGTAAAAGAAACACCATGGGTGTGGTGCCTCACGCCTGCAATCCCAGCACTTTGGGAGGCCAAGGTGGGCGGATCACCTGAGGTCAGGAGTTTGAGACCAGCCTGGCCAGAATGGTGAAACCCTGTCTCTACTAAAAATACAAAAATACTATCTGGGCATGGTGGCGGGTGCCTGTAGTCCCAGCTACTCAGGAGGCTGAAGCAGGAGAATTGCTTGAACCTGGGAGGCGGAGGTTGCAGTGAGCTGAGATTGTGCCACTGCACTCTAGCCACGGCGGCAGGGTGAGACTGTGTCTGAAAAAAAAAAAGAAAAGAGAAAGAAACACCATGACAGGCAGGAGCAACTAGAATCCCTTGGAAGAATTCAAGTTCCTTTAAATGTAGACTGCTCCTAATACGCAACGCAGGGATCGGAGCCAATGAAGCCATGCTGCTGCCCGTGGCTCATTGCAGTCCGTTTCTAATAAAGGCTACAGCTGGACACAGTGACCAGATGAACTCCGAGTTCCACCCAGTGCTTGCAGGATATTACAGCTGTAATATTTTAAATACTTTAAAATCGTGAATACATTATATACAATCAAGGGTGTATATCTGTTTTAACTGAGGCTGCAGGCTATCCAGGCTTTATCTTAGCTAGAAGGGAGAAGTCCTGGCCATGGTCTGCACTCTGTTGAGCTGTTTGACAGGCTTTCCTGTCCTGTTGACTCTGCTGCAGCCAGAGCCAGGGAACTCTAGCACACCCAGAACTTTCACGGAGGCCAGATTTGCTGCTTTCCAATTCCTCCCACAGTTTAGGGAGGCGAGGAGATATCGGTGCTCTCATTCCATGTTGCTGTGACTTCCAAACACCATAAAACAGGCTGAGAATGGCCCTGGCCGAGCCGTCAGCCCCAGCCTCACTGTTTCTGGTCCTGAAGAGACCAGATGGAAAGCCTCCAGGTTCTCAGCTAGGGTAGGTGGTATACACCTGGATGTCAGCGTCTCCTCTAGTTTCCTTGGGGGCCTCCTACCTAGGCTCTTCCACCAGAATTTAAGTTGCTACCAGGCACAGCACTACATATATTTCTCGGCTTGACTAGCTTTTGACCAAGTGTGATGCTTAATTTTCTGTGTGAACGTGACTAGACCACCATACTCCGCTGATTTGTCAAACATATCTGAATGTTACTGTGAAGATATTTTTCAGATGAGATTAACGTTTAAATCATTAGGTTTTGAGTAGATCAGATGAATAATGTGGATGGGCCTCATCCAATCATGTGAAAACCTTAAGAGAAAACACACTGACATCCCCAAGGAAGAGGAAATTCTGCCTCCAGACGGCCTTCAGAAACAAGACGGCAACATCGACTTTTTCTGCGTCTCCAGAATGCTAGCCCACCCTGTAGCTTTAGGACGCGCCAGTCTCCACAATCCTGTGAGTCCATTCCTTAAAATAAATCCCCCGCCACTGCTATCAGTGCACGCATGCATGTGCACGTACACACACACACATACACACACACACACACACACCCCCTATTGGGTCTGGGGAGCCCTAACTAATACACCAGGTGAGGCCCAATCTAGATACTGTGGAAGGTACCCTTTCTTTCATTGTTTAATTTATTGCTACCACAAGATCCTTAAGGCAACTCATTGAGTACCCAGGGTTAAATTAGCTCTCAGATGGGTGACTGCTGGTAACTAGAAGCCATCAGACTTTAGGGTGACCAACATCCTGGTTTGCATGGGCCTGAGGGATTTCTTGGGTTATGGGTGCTTCTAGGGGTAAAATTGGGAAAGTGAAATAAATCAGTCAACCTAACCACTTTAGCAATTTGGGTTACTGACTCTTTTCCATTCAAATGCCTAAAATTTTTGAGACTACACCTCTGGTGTGCTTACTAAGAAATTGTTCTGCCTAACGTCCCCAGATCTTGGTTGCTGACGCAACAGGCACACAACCCCTGTCACAGACATGCCATTTTAAGGCCCTGGTGTTGTGTCCAAGAACCACTCAGAGTCTTACATAAACGTATCTTCTAATGTTCCCAAGGCACTTTAATTATGAGTGTGTCTCTTGCCAGCAAGCACATTTACACGTTGGCTGTGGAGTATTCTTAGGATTCTCAATGCTGGCTGCCACAAGTCACTGCAGACCCTGCCTAGGTTTTTTTCTGTGCTTGGGAGCCTCAGCTGTGTATTTGTGAACACTACTTTCTCAAATGCTAGTGTTTTGTGACTTTCAGTTATCTGGCAAATTCACCCTTTCCTGGCGTAAGTCCCCCAGGTGCCCTTGTTATGGTTAGCTCCAAAGCTGAATGTTTGTGTGCAAGCCCCTTAACAGAATCTAGACGAGATTAGGCCTCTCCCTCTGCCAAACCCCTTTCCGTGTGGACACAGTTTCTTGACTGCCCGATCTGTAAGACTGCACGATAAAAAAAACAGCATTTAAGGGGTTGACGCCCCTCACCTGATTGTCCCATTTCTCTTCTTCCTGGGTGGTGTGAGTTGTGGCCTCTCAGAGAAGGAGGTCTAGAGGGCTCCCAGGCATTCAGGCCCTCCCAGCCCAAACAGTTCCATGTGGCATGTGGATTTTGATGTGAGAAGCTGCACATTGGAGGTGAATGTGCTGCTATTTGCCAGACACTAAACTCCGTGCTCGGAAAAGCCAAGCCTCTGCACTCTCACCCCATTAGAGTTGCCGGCCATGAAACATGCTCATTTGCAAAGCCACACATAACTGTGGGCGGAAGTTGAGACCCTCAATGACCTCTGTGGCAGGTACGGTGCCAGCCACTCCACTCTGGGCAATAGATAACACTGCCACCATCTCACCAATGAAGAAATGAACTCAGATTAAATGGTGTGTTTGGTGTCACAGTAAGCAAGCTGTGAAGCTAAGCTTTGATCCCAAGTTTCTCTGACCCACTCTAAATACCAGAGTCCTTCCTCTGATGCTTCACAGCTTAACAAAATGCAGATGTATGATATGCTCTAATCTCAACTTCATCCTCTGTGAACTCAGAATTATGATGGTGTGACGGATTGTTAAATATGACTGCAGATTCTTCCCATCCCTGTGTGCGCATTCTGTGCATGGCCAGTTTGCTATTTCTGCCCCACGAAGTAGAGGCTTACTTCACTCCTTCAATCTGGGCTTGGCCAGGGAGCTCATTTTGGTGAATGTGATATTAGTAAATGGGATGGGACATGAGGCTTGCCAGGTGCTTGTGCACTGGGACTTGCTTTCTCTTGCTACTGGACACCCTTTCTCCCTCACAGAGCAGTTATAGGCATAGAGCTTAGGCAGCAGCTACCCCCAACTGCCAGGCGGGCAGATGATGCCATCTTAGAACAGCCAGTCCCCAGCTGATACGCCAGCTGACTAGAGCTGCATGAATGATTTAGGAGAAGAACCATTCAGATCAACCCAACTTAATTGTGTATAGATTTGTGAGCTGATAAATCACTGGGCTGGCTTGTAATTTAGCAATAACTGGCGTGGAGGGTAACATCCTCCCTTGGGCATAAGGACTACAGAGGTGCATGTGTACACACACACACACACACACACACACACACACACTCCCATGCTGATGATTTAACTACTTGGTTGATTTCACTACTTGGGAGAAGGCTGACCACTAAATCCTCAGAGTGTCCTGCCTGGATGGCTGTGCCTCCATTTCCTGTCTTTCTCTTTCAATCACTTCCCGTTACTTTCTTCTTTCAGATTCTTTGTGCCCAAAGTCTCTGTGTTGGGGAAGTGGTCGAGGGGGTGGCACTCAGCTTTTCCCTGGGACTCATTACCCCTCTATAGGATGATGATGGACGAGTTCTCTGGCTCATCGCTGTGCCTTGCACATTCTAGAGCCTCAGACCTTGTAAGGGTTTGCTGTTTTCCCTTCTTTCCCTCTTTCTGTTGGGCTGTGGGTTCAGCAGTTTTTGCTGGGTTTTGGGAAGGAGAGGATAATGGGAGTGCGAGGAAGATAGGCTCTGATTTCCCCGTGAATGAGCACGAGGTAAGCTAGAAAATGCTGAAGCACTTCCACGCCAGGGAATAGTTATTTGTCTATGAGAATAAATACTACTTTCTCTCATACTCATTCTGCCCTTCTGTTCACCTAGTTTTTAAGAGAAATTTGTATTCTCCTTATCCTTATGAATGTAACATAGGCCTTATTTGTTATGAATAAAACCCTTGTCTAATTAAGCTTTCTGTCTGGTAAAAACAATGCCAAAGGTATTAATGTCCCTTCCCTCCCAATAATAGGCCTGTTGATTGGGTAGGTTTATTGTTATTATTATGTGATGTTAAGGCATGTAAGCAGTGTCTTAGGATGTAAAGTGAAACACACACATATCTCAGGTTATCAATTTTTCATACTTAAAAAAAAAGAGGCCGGGCGCGGTGGCTCAAGCCTGTAATCCCAGCACTTTGGGAGGCCGAGGCGGGTGGATCACGAGGTCAAGAGATCGAGACCATCCTGGTCAACATGGTGAAACCCCGTCTCTACTAATACAAAAAATTAGCTGGGCATGGTGGCGCGTGCCTGTAATTCCAGCTACTCAGGAGGCTGAGGCAGGAGAATTGCCTAAACCCAGGAGGCGGAGGTTGCGGTGAGCCGAGATCGCGCCATTGCACTCCAGCCTGGGTAACGAGCGAAACTCCGTCTCAACAAAAAAAAAAAAAAAAAAAAAAAAAAGAAAGATATGGTTTGATATTTGTGTTGAAATCATCCAGCAACCATCTACAACAAGGGATGGTGGTGAACTTTCTATAAAGGAAAAGACAGTAAATATTTTAGGGCTTGCTTTCATGCGGTTACTGACTGAACTGCTACACTGCTGTTGTAGCATGAGAGCAGCTGTAGGCAGTGGTAAATGAATGAGCATGGTTGTATTTCAATAAAGCTTTATTCACAAACACTGACAGTTGGATTGGCTTTGGCCTAGCAAGTTGTAGTTTGCCAGCCCCCATCTAGAATGTGAAGATTCTGAGCCGTGGGTATACAGTCTTCGGGGCTGTAAGTCAGTCTTTCCAAGATGAGCTGTTATATACACTGGGAAGCTGGTGTTGTCAGGGGCCTTAGCTGAGCCTGGACTGGTATGATAATCTAGTTGCACCCTCTCATTTTACAGATGAAGCAATAGGAGCTCAGAGAAGTGAAGCAAATCACCCAGAATGAGGCAACAGAACTCATGCTCCTGACACTGAGCCAGGGTACAGCAGTTACTGCATACTTTCTTTGAGTACTTCCAATAGGTTTCCAAGAGCTTTAACAATAATAACACCTAACATACAGATGTATGCCAGTTTATCATTTACAAAGGTGAGAAATTAGAGCCTGTTTTATATATGAACAAATTGAAGCTCATAGACTTTCAGTGACCTGCCAGTGATCAGAGAGTCAGCTAGTCATAGATTTAGACACAGACCCTTGCCTTTGGACTCTAAAGCTGTCACTATTGTGCTGTAGACACACATTCTATAAATAATGCCCCAGCTGCAGAACAGAAAAAGTAGAGATAAGCTGTTAACTTCCCATTGACTTGGTAGCTTTGGTTCTGAATGTGTTTCTGGGTGGAGCAATAGAGGGGATCCCTCTTGGTTCTGTCTTTGGAGGTTTGATCCTGTGAGTCTGGGCCTGGCCTGGCAGCAGATCTTAAAGTGATCCCTGCACTCGAAGTTAAGGATCTCTAGTACTTCCTGGTGCTGCCCTATTAAATGCAAGAGTCTGGCATCTATGGAAAGCTTTTTTCTTTTTGGCATGTGTTCTCAGGGATTAGAGTGTAAGACACTTGCTGAATAGCGGTCATTAGGTACAGAATCATTCAAGCAGACAAGCTCAGATCTAGAGATGCTCCCTGCAGCTTTTTTCCTCCTGGGAGAAAGAGGTGGTGAGTAACTGTGTCTTGGTGGTCGGGTATACGTAGCATAGTACAGGGTGCACAGACAGCAGGACACTGCCTGGTTTATATCAGTCCCACTCCTTCAAGCCTCTCAGTGACACTCAGTGACACTCTGCCAGGGCAGTGGTGCCTGGCGACCTCTTCCCACTCACATTCCTGAGCAGTGCCGAACCCAGCCCAGCTAAGCAAAGCCTGCCAAGCAACCGGCACACAGAGTGCGGTGAACTGCCTAGAAGAATTCAGGGACTGAGGCCAAGGCCTGCTTGGCTTTGTTATCATTTATTTTGGTGTATTTATTTAATTGTATTCGCAATTTCTTCTTTATTTTCCTTCTTTGCTCTTGGATGGCTCGTGACAAGGACTTCCTGGCATCACATCTAATTATACTATTTTTAAATTTTCCCTTCACGCCCCATCACTGGCAAATGTTTTTCAAAAAACTTGATGAGATTAAAACTAAATTAACCAGATGGCTTCTTTGCACCTAATTTAGCACAGTCCAGTGGTGCCAGATTTCTAGGGCACAGGGACCCATTATCCTCATGCTTACTTCCTTGAGCTGCACCACTCTGTTCTGCCTTTTATATTTATCAACTCTGGAAATGGATTTAAGGAAATGCACAGATGTTACTGAGCTAAGAGGAGCCTTGGGCTTTAGGGTTTGGCAGAGAAATGCAGCAATGTGCTGGGAAGAGTCCCTAAGTTGCATGAAGGATCAACTTTTCATCTTCCAGTTCTGCTTCCTAAAGCCCAGCTAACAAGGGAGGTAAATGGTCTAGAACTACAAGGCTAGAGCTGGGTTTCATGTTCTGTCCCTGTCGTGTTCATTGTCCAAATTTGTTAGAGGGCATGAGAATTTTCTGGTTAACACTTAGATTTATGTATCCATCCCATATTTTCTAAGCTCCTCTAACATACCAGACACTGAAATAGCAGCTAGGGATATCATTATAAATAAGACAGGCGGTCTTTGCCCTATCAGAACACATGGTCTATTTGGGGGAAAATATTTAAAAAGGTAGCTCAGGTGTTGTTGCAACCCCTTCTTTTCCTTCAAAAGGTAGCGTTCCATAACCTACAAGGCAATTAAGAGATTTGAAGCATGTCTCTGCAATGTCTTCTCTGGGACCTACAGGGTCATGAGCCTCTGTTGTTGACAGCCATGAATGACCCAGCATCTGAGCCTGCCCATGGAGCTGCTGCCCACTTCTCCATCGGATCCAAGAAAGGAATACAGAGAAACACTCCTTTCCCTGTGGCAACGCAATGGGTTGTGGTACATATACGATGCTCCTTATGGAAGAGTTCTGCTGATCTCAGAAGCAAATGTTCTAACTCAAAAGGACAAAGCCTGAAGCTGTCCTTAGACAGAACTTCCTATTTTATTGCACAAAGGAAACGGACTTTGTCTTCAGCCTTCACAAGGAAGACATCCTTCTCTGACCTGGCTGTCAGGTTCACTTTTATATTCATAGGTATTTCTTCTTTAAGCCTCTCAATCTGGCACCTCTAAAATGTTTTATCTGTAAAAATACATTACCTCTACAGGTTGAGGCTCTTGTTCTTCCTTTGAAACTTCAATATCAAATAGTGTTAACTAGATGAACGCAGAAGTTCACTGACTCTAAGTTTCTCAGGCTATATATTGCATGAATGAGGGTGTAAGTAGATCCTGTATCTACCAGTGAAATTGTGACATGCAGTTTCCCGACTTAAGTGGCATGTTAGCTAAAGATAGCACTCTAAGATAAACATGAGTTTTTCTTAGAGTCCAGATAGTTAAATCCCATGCTGGAAAAATAATATTTCTGTATTATCAGGGCCTTCTGGCTTAGTCCCTTGGGAATGATAGGACCTCATGAGTGGGTGAAAGGGTCCCAGGCTCTTTCCTGTTCTGATCAAGCCTGGAAGAATCACACCACAGTAACCTTAGTTCTTAATGGTTATTCTATTTATAATTTAGGAAATAATTACAGTTCTGATTAAATTATGTTGTTTTTAGTCTCCCTCAAATGGGAGGAGGAAGACTCTGAAAATTTGTCTCACTTCAACAACTTGTACAATATTTAATTACCATTGTTACAATTAACCCAAAGGAAAAATACAGGGTTCCATGATGTGCATAGCTGGGGACACCAGACATGATCTGGCAAGAAAGGGAGAGAGTTCCTTAAGGAGTTGAGATATAAAAGGTAACTAAGCGTCTTCCACTTCCAGTTGACAGAGTAATGGGAATTGGATTTACCCTCACACTTGACACAACTACAACACTGGACAAAATGTAAGAAACGATGATACTCAGGACACTGACCGTCAAGTGACAAAGGAAAAGTAGGAAGGGAGCCCTGTGATTTCCCCAGGTTGCAACTCAGAAAAAATTTTCAGGTCGCAGTTCAGGTAAGAGTCAGACATTTCCTTGAGTTGAGAAGACAAAATTAAGAGTCCAGGGAAGCCAAGACAGCTAGAACTTTTACAGAATAATCACCATAAATGAGAGATCCATGTAGAGAGAATTCCAGAGATCTTCAGAAGACTCCTGCCAAGTACTCAGCTGAGTGTGAATCAGACCATACACATGAGGAATTATCCAAGGCTGGGGAGAGAATCTCCTTGAGAGGATTAGAGGGAACAGTAACCGAATGCCACAGACAGCCTGTTTCCAAAAGTCACAGTTGAAAACCCAATTTAAGGGGCATCAGTTACAATTCTAAGAAGTGTTTTACCTCAATAGTGGGAAAAAATATTCCTAGACAATGCAGCTCTGGTCCCTAGACCAAATGCAGGACTTAAAGCAAGTCCTGAAAAGACCGACTCTTTTTGAGTAACCTAGCCACATTCTAGAATCAAACTTAAAATTGCCAAATTTTTCCCCGAATCTTATTAAAATTGCAAAGCCACAGACCTAAGAAGTTCAAAAAACCCTAAGCACAAGTAACACAAAGAAAACCACATAAAAATGCTTAAATGTTACAGTGTTTAAATGGTTTAAAATGAGTTATAAAGAGAAAAATCTTCAAGGCAACCAGTGGAGAAAGACATGTTACCTACAGACGAACATGGTAAAGATGACAGATTTCTCTCTGGAAACAATGCAAGGAAGAAGACAGTCAAACAGCATCTTAAAGTACTGAAAGAAAAAAGAAAGTCCACCCAGAATTCTTTACTTAGCAAAAATATCTTTTAGTAGTTATGGTAAAATACAAACTTTTTCAAATATATAAAAGCTGAAGGAAATCATCAACAACAGACCAGAATTATAAGAAATGTTAAAGGAAGCCCTTCAAGCAGAGGAAAAGTGTTACTAGATAAAATCCTCAATCTTCACAAAAGAATGACTATCAAAGGAAATGGTAAATATATGGGTAAATATAAAGACTATTTAAAAAGTTTAGTTACATTCAAACACAGTAGACTCCTTAAGTGAAAAATAAGAACACGGTATTTTGGGGTTAATAACATGTAGGACATATATAATATATAGAAAATGTATAACAACCATAGCACAAACATCAGAGGGGAAAAATAGAAGAATAATGTTGCAAAGTGTTCATACTATACATGAAGTTATCTAACATCACTTGAAAGTAGACTGTGATAAGTTAAAATGTGCATTATAAACTCCAAACAATTTCTAAACATAATGAAGGATTATTTTTAAAAAGAAAAAAAAGAGATGAAATAGGATTAGCAAAACTTAAAGTCTAAAGGAAGGCAGAAAGAAATGGGACAAATAGAAAAGAAATAAATTTAAATCCAACCACACAATCACATTAAATATAAATCATCTAAACACTCTAAAGGCAGAGAATGATAGATTGTATAAAAAATAAGATACGTATAGAAAATAAGGTACAACTTTATGCTTCCTAGAAGAAATTCATTTTAAATATAAAAATACAAATATTAAAACTGAAGGATAAAAAAAGATATGTTAACACTAATCAAAAGAAAGCTGGAGTACTATATTACTATCAGATTAACATAGATTTCAAAGAAAAAATATTACCTGGGATGAAGAGGATTATTTCATAATAATAAAAGTGCCAGTTCAAGAAGATATCAGAAATCATAAATGGGTATATACATAATAGCAGAGCTTCAAAATACATCAAGTAAAAACTGAAGGTAGCAGAAATACACAGTACATGAAACTAGGAGAAATATACAAATCCAAAATAATAGTCAATTATTTTTACACCTCCAACTGTTAAAAATTGACAGAACAAGTAGACAGAAAATCACTAGTCATAAAAAAGACTTAAAAAACACTATCAACCAACTTGGCCTTAAAATATACATTTATAGATCACTCCATCTAACAATGGCAGTGTGGATCTCAAATGCACATAGAAGATTTATTGAGATATACCATGTTTGGGGCCATAAAACAAATGTCAATTAATTTAAAAGGATTTGATTCATGCAAAGTATCTTCTAGGACTACAATAAAATAAAATAGGAAATCAATAACTGAAAGATTTCTGAAAAATTCTCAAATATTTGGAAATGAAATAATATGCTTCTAAGTAACCAATGGATTAAAAAAGAATCAAAAGAAAAAAAGAGTATTTTAAACTAAATAAAAATAAAAAAATTATCAAAACTTGTGAGATGCATCTAAGTCAATACTTGGAAGGACATTTATGGAAAGAAGAAAAGTTTTGAATCAATGACCCCAGTTTCTATGCTAAGAAACTAGAAAAAGAAGAATGAATTAAACCTGAAAGGAAATAATAAAGATCAGAGTAGAAATCAATGAAACAGAAAACAGAAAACTACAGAGATAACCAATGAAACCAAAAGGTATTTAAAATAATCAATAAAGTTGATAAAGTCTAGCCAGACTGATTGGGGGGGTGCGGGGGGAGAGAGAGAGAGAAAGAGAGAGAATATTATAATATCAGGAATGAGAGAGATGACATCACACAAGATCCTATATGTATTAGAAAGTAGTAGACAATATTATGAACAACTTTATGTCAATGAATTAACAACTCAAATGACATGAATAAATTCCTCGAAAAATATAAATGACCAAAGCTCACTTAAGAAAATAACTTGAATAGCCCTATATCTATTTTTAAAATGGAATTTGTAGTTAAAATCTCATAGAGAACACTACAGAGGCCAGATGTGGTGGCTATACCTATAATCCTAGCACTTTGGGATGCTAAGGTGGGAGGATCTCTTGAGGCCAGGAGTTTGAGACCAGCCTAGTCAACATAGTGAGACCCTGTCTCTACAAAAATAAAAAATAAATTAGCTGGGGTTGGTGGTGTAGGCCCAATTAGTTGGCTGTAGGCCCAACTACTCGGGGGGCTGAGGCAGGAGGATTGTTTGAGCCCAGGGATTCAAGGTTGCAGTGAGCTGTGATCTCACCACTGCACTCCAGACAGGGTGACAGAGTAAGACCCTGACTCCCTTAAAAAACAAACAAAACACTGCAGGTCCAGATGACTTCTTGGGTGAATTCTACTAAACATTTAAAGAAGAAATAATACTAACCTACATAAACTCTTTTAGTAAATTGAAAGGAAGGAATTTTCACAATTACCATCACAAGTTCAGCATTAGTCTGACATCAAAACTAATCAAAGTCCATAAGAAAATACTATGGACCATCATTAAAATAGAGGCAAAATGCTTAACACAATTTTTAGCAAATTCATTCTAACAATATATACAAGAATAATATCTTGTGACCAAATGGTTAATCCTAGGAATAAAGGTGGTTTAATATTTAAAAATGCATGCTGTAACAGATTAAAAAAAAGAAAATGATATGTTTTTCCAAAAGTGCAGAAAAAATGTTTTTACAAAATTTAACATTCATCTATGATAAAAATTTACAGCAAATTAGGAATAGAAGGACACCTTCCTCTTTCTGATAAAGGGAATCTACAAACAAAATCAAAACAACAATGAAAAAAACTAAAAAAAAAAAACAAAACAACAAAACCACAATGGTTGATACTGTACTTAATGATGAAACAGTGAGTGCTTTCCTTGAAGATCAGCAGCAAGGCAAGGATGTCCATTTTCACCATTTTTATTCAACATTGTACTATAAGTTCTAGCCAGTACAGTTAGGCAAGTAAAAAAATGAGTCACCAAGATGGGAAAGGAACGTGTAAACTGCCATTATTTGCAGAAGACATGATTGTCTATATAGGAAATCCACGCAACTTACAAAAAAGCTAGTAGTACTAATAAAGCTATTCTTAGTATTTATTAGCCTTATATCCTGCAAAACATGAAATCAGTTTGAAAATAAACTACATTTTTATAGAGTAGCAATAGACAATCAAAATGACAATAAAAACATCATTTACAATAAAATCACAAAATGCAAAATATTTTGGGATAAATATGGCAAATGATGTGCAAGACATGTACTCTGAAAACACAAAGCAATGCTGAGAGAAAATTAAGGAATATTCAAATGAGCAATGTATCTTTGTTTATGGGTTGGGAGAGTCAGCATTGTTAAGGTGTTAATTCTCCCCATATTCGCCTATAAATTCAAGGCAGCCCAGTCAAAATTCCAGCAGGCTTTTATATAGAAAACTTCAAGCTGATTTTAAAATTCATCTGGGATAGAATAGTCAAAACAACTTTGAAGAACAACTTTGAAATAAGCCTTGAACACACATTAAAGATTATTATAAAAATGTAGCATTGAACTTAAGGTGGGCAAATAGGCTAATGGAATGTAATAGAGTCTAGAAATAGATACACACATAAACAGCATATGCTTATTATTACTTTTTGATATTGAGCCTCACTCTGTTGCCCAGGCTGGAGTACAATGGCACAATCTTGGCTCACTGCAATCTTCACCTACCAGGTTCAGGTGATTCTCCGGCCTCAGCCTCCCAGGTAGAGATTACAAGTGCGCCTCACCATGCCTGTCTAATTTTTGTATTTTTAGTAGAGACAGCATTTCACCATGTTGGCCAGGCTGGTCTCAAATTTCTGACAGTAGGTGATCTGCCAGCCTCAGCCTCCCAAAGTGCTGGGATTATAGGAGTGAGTCACTACACCTGGCCTAGATTTTATTAATACATCTTTTTTTTCTTTTAAAGAGAATTTTTAGGTTTACAGAAACATTGAGGAGATAGTACAGAGTTCCCATAAAGCTCTGCACTACTTTCCACTCCCCACCCTACCAGTTTCCCCTGTTATTAACAACTTGCATCAGTGTGGTTCATTTGCTACCCTTGGTGAGCCTACACTGATACATTATTATTAGCTGAAGCCCACAGTTTATACTAGGTTTCATCTTTGTGTTGTATGTTCTATGGATTTTGACAAATACATAATATTATGCATCCACAGTTACAATATCATACAGAATAGTGTCACTACCCTAAACATCCCTTGTGTCTCACCTATTCATCTCTCTCCTTCGCCTTGACAGCCTCTGCTCTCGTGGCAATCATTGAGTTTTTTTTTTTTTTTTAACTGTGTTAACAGTTTTGCTTTTCCAAGAATGTTATATAATTGGAGTCATACAATAGACAGCCCTCTCAGACTGGCTGCTTTCACTTAGAAATATGCATTTAAGGTTTCATCTATGTCTTTTGCTAGCTTGATAGCTAATTTCTTTTTAGCATAAATAGATGTGCCATGGTTTGTTTATCCATCCACCTACTGAAGGGCATCTTCCTGTTTTTGGCAATTAGAAATAAAGCTGTGATAAACATTGGCATGCAGGAGCCCTATTGATATGTTGGTGATATGTGGAGGGAAGGGAAACTTTCTATTATCCTGTGACTAGATGTCAGTTGTTTAGAGTTATGCTGCTGGGCTGTGACTTTCACAGGTGCTTCTCAAGTTTCTCTTTCCCCTTTGGAGAAGCAAGAAGGCTAGAGGAGGCTGGCGCTATTTCCCTTACCCCACATGGACAGCCACAGGGAGCTGGTGTTGGATATATCCCTTCCCACAGGCCTGTCAGGATCTGATGAAATCCCTAGTTATGCCCCAGTAGAACAGGTTCCTTGGGGCAGGCCTTTGTTAAGGGGAAGGGATCACCCTGGACATATTTTAAAAAGACTACTCTCCCCCAGCTGGAAGCAAAAGGAGATTTTCTCTAATTTTCACTCTGAAATTCAGGTGGGGCTCCTGGAGGTAAAACTTATGAAAGTGTGGGGGCTTCCCTAAGAATGAGCTGCTAGGACTTCTTATTTCTCAAGCTAGTCCATAGCTTACTCTCCAGCAATGAATCAATTATTATTTAGGTGCTCCTACTGCATCTGGGGCTCCTGCTCCTGTAAGCTCTGATTCTCTGCATCTACTTTTCTCTTAGTTTTCAGGGTAGTGGTGTGGCCTGTGACCTCAATTATCTGATTAATCAAAGAAGAGTTGTTGATTTTCAGTTTGTTCAGTGTTTTTCTTGCTGTGAGGCTGGAAGTGATGGCAAGCTCTTTACAAGTGAAAGTTGGAAGTTGCCAATTGCTTTTGAATAATGGTGCAAAGGCAGTCCATCCAGTGAAGAATGAATGGTCTTTTAACTATGGTGCTGGAACAATGGGACATACATATTAAAAAACAAAAAACAAAAAACAAAGAGAGAACTTTGATCCATGTCCAAAATTAACTCAAAATGGATCCTAGAACCTAGTGTAAAGCCCCAAAACATAAAACATCTAGGAAAAAAGTTAGGAGACAGAGCTTTACAAACTTAGGTTAGGCACAGATTTCTTAGATACAACACCAAAAGCATGATCCATGAAATAAAAATCATTAAATTGGACTTCATCAAAATTAAGAATGTCTGGTCTTTAAAAGACACTGCTAGAGAATGAAAAGACAGGCCACCATCAGGGAAAAAATACTTGCAAATTACACAAAAGATCTGTATCCTAAATATAAAATCTCTACAGTAAGAAAACAGATAACCCAAATGAAAAATAGGCAAAATATTTGAACAGATGTTTTACCAAAGAGATAAATATGGCAACTAAACATAGGAAAAGATGTTTGACATCATTTTTATTAGAGAAATGAAAATACAAATTAAAACCATAATGAGATACAACTATTTCCCTATTAGAATGTCTGACATGAAAAACTCTGACCCCTACCAAGTGTATCTAAGGTTGTGGAGAAACTGTACCTCCTACACAGTACTGGTGAAAATGCAAAATAGACAGCCCCTTTGGAAACAGTTCGAAAGTTTCTTAAAAAGTGAAACATGGCCAGGTGGGGTGACTCATGCCTGTAATCCCAGCACTTTGGGAGGCCGAGGCGGGCGGTGACCTGAGGTAAGGAGGTCAAGACCAGCCTGACTAACATGATGAAACCCCATCTCTACTAATAATACAAAAATTAGCTGGGCATAGTGGCATGCACCTGTAATCCCAGCTACTTGGGAGGCTGAAGTAGAAGAATTGCTTGAACCCCATAGGTGGAGGTTGCAGTATGCCAAGATCATGCCATTGCATTCCAGCCTGGGCGATGAATGAAACTCCATCTCAAATAAAATAAAATAAAAAGTGAAATATACGGGTATCATACGACACAGCCATAGATAGCTATCTAATGATATCTCATTATAGCTTTAATTTATATTGGTTTGCGAAGTGAAAAAAAAATCAACTACTGGAAGGAAAAAAATAAAAGTAAGGAGCAACAGATGTTCAATAAATCATTTGGGCATCCTCTTCTCCTAAGTTGAGGAAGAATCTTGTAAAAGTCCTCCAAGGATAAGTTGAAAGGGTATTCTATGGGATAGAGCCTAAAGAATATTCACCTGCTAGGTTCTGTTTTAACACTGCAATTACAATGTCTACACATGCCTGAAAAGTAAATCCTGCTTTTAAAGATCATGAGTATGTATATAAATTAGAAATTTTATGCATCATAATCATTTTCTAAAATAAATGGGGACTTGAATTTTCCTACCTTGCAATCTCAGTTCAAAGATATGGTCAGAACAGCATTGTCCAAAGTATATTCTCCAAAATTCTTCTGCTCATAGGTATTATTTAAAAAAAGGTGAAATCCAGTAAAACTGGCTTGAGAAGTTTGAATATAAAAATCGTAAGAAAACCTAGGAGAAGCATGTAGTATGCAAGAAAATATAAATATTCTAACCGTGGGCTCTCTCTGTTTTTAGGGGCATTTTCTCCAACTAGTGTTCTATGAAATTGTCTTTGGTGATGCCAACCTAAAAGCAATTTGTATTCTGCAAATGTAATTTAAAACTGAGACCAGAAATCAATGAGATTTCAGGGAATGGTTAAGCAGGGTTCTCTACCCGGGATCATAATGATAAAAATGCTCACCTTTTCATGTTATTTCTTAACTTTACTAATCAGCTTGAAGAGCAGGGGTCTTGGCTGTTTTGTCAGCAGCCAGGGTCAAGCATGGAAACCTCTCTATGTGATCCGAGAGGGGGTGTGTTGGCGAGAAGCCAAGTGAGAAAGCCAGGCAGGCTGCCCATGAGAAAGCCTCAGGCAGAGAGGAAGGAGCTGAATGTGTGTTTCTGTGGAAGGAAACTGCATTTCTCAATAACATTTTTCAAAGATGCTATTACTTTCCACTATTTGACTTAGAAATTGTGATTCTTCTCCGTTAGTAGGAGCAAAGGTGAGAGGAAAAGCTTAGAGGACCTCCCTTGGTCAACGAGTACAGAGATTTGAAGCTCTTTATGGAGAAGAGAGCACGGGCAGCTACGAAAGGTGACCCTGTATGAACATGCTCTTTCCTTCACTTTGGACCCCTTTTCCTGAGTGGAGGAACCTGTGCTCTCCTCTGGATTCACCCAGAAGAAGGCCTGGCTGGGCTCTAAGGCACTTCTCAAGTAGGAAGCAGAGTCTGTTCTGTTTCTGGCCACTGTTCTCTCAATAGACCATATGCTATGGTTTGAGAGGATGTTGTAGGGGTCCAGCATTTCTTTCCCTGTAGATTCTTTTTTTTTTTGAGACAGAGTCTCACTCTGTGACCTAGGCTGGAGTGCAGTGGTGCTAGCTTGGCTCACTGCAACCTCTGCCTCCTAGGTTTAAGCAATTCCCTTGCCTCAACCTCCCAAGTAACTGGGATTACAGGCACATGCCCAACATGCCCAGCTGTTTTTAGTAGAGATGGGGTTTAACCATGTTGGCCAGGCTGGTCTCTAACTCCTGACCTCAGGTGATCTGCCTGCCTTGGCCTCCCCAAGTGCTGGGATTACAGGTGTGAGCCACCTTGCCCAGCCCTTTCCCTGTAGATTCTAATAGCCTATTCTCTAATGCTTAGGCTATCAAATTGACAAGACAAGATGCAAGAAGTCTACCTTATGGCTTAAATAGGAAGATTTTTGATTTGGTCCACAGCACATGGTGTGTTTGCTGGTTAAGTCCTTCTCAAAACAGGTTTTTTTTCCACCTACGGCATCTGGTAGGGATATCATTCAATTCGACCCCAAGCCTTCAGAATAGGCTCTCTTCAAAGCTGCCATTCAGTAAGTTCTGGAAGATAGTTGACATGCCACACAAGCCAAATGGCTTTCTTGTGCATTCAAAATGAGTTAAGCACATTTAGAAGCCCATCCTCCATTCATCATCTTTCTAGAGAAAAAGTTGTAGGTGCCTCTGAGCATGAATTTTGTAAAGGCTCATCTTACAGAGCTGGTTCAAGAGATTGTAGGAAGAGGTGGTGGTAAAGAATGATGATTATCTTGAGATCTGAATAAGCCTGGAAGAGGCAAACTTATGTCTCCTCAAATTTAAAAAAATGAAGTTCACTGGGGCTTATACAGGGAGGAGGAGGGTCTGTAGAGGCCCCTGCTCCAGGGTGATTTTAGTATATTGGTGTAGGTGCAGAGCCTGTGGGATGTGTCGATCTCACAGCCACACCCCTCATATGAGGATATATAGTTTCTCCTCCTCTTCTCCCCCTAGTCATCTTCCTCTTCCTCCCCGCTCCTCCTTCTCCTCTTTCTCTTCTTCCCTCTCTTTCTCCTCTTCCTCCTCCTTCTTCATCTGAAACTATTTTTATAGGCAACCTGTTATAGACATTTCATGGGAAGCCGTGGACAGAGTTACTAAGGAGACGTATGGGTCATAGCCATCTGTGGGATTAGGGGTAGTATGGCTGGTGAATAATGGTTAATGGAAGCTTCTCCAGCCCTCACCTTGTGGCTTGAAGCAGATGCTTCCTCAGCAGTGGGAATAAATGCCTAGTTTATTTTCTGGAGTTCCCTTGGACTGGGTGGGTGGGGATCCAGCACAGCTAGGTCAGGACTGGAACTACGACTTCTTTAAGTTTTACTACATTGATGCAGTCAGAAACCAATGATCATGACCCTCTCTGGGATGCAGAAAACCCTTCCCATGGCCAAAAAATGGGGTACAATGCAGGCAGGAGCAGCTTTCCTGGCAGTTGGGTTGTATCTCATTGGATACGGCATCTTTGCATAGAGTGGCCTATTATTCTGTGAGACAGGCACAACTGGGCATCCATGGGTAATGAGGGAGGGTGCCAGCCACAGGACGTGCCTTGTCTCCCTGGTAGGGAGGGCTGCAGGACCATAGAGGGTGTGAGCTCAGGAGCTCAGGCTGACTCGTGGTGCAGGGCCTCTGGAAGCCTTCTCAGAGCTCTATCTGCTTTTATTTAAGACCCTGGCTGAGAACCCAGAGCGCCGGTGTTTGGTGGGCCACCCATCCTCTCTCGCAGCTTGTGAATGGTGTTTCTGGCCACCTCCAGGCTGTCAGGGAGCGCTGGTAGACATTTGGCCGCAGCCTGCCATCTGGAGGAAAGGAATTGCCCACTTTTCTGTATTTCCTGCCATAAATGGGAAAAACATATGACAGAATTTGAAGTTATTTTCTACCCCACGAGGGTAGAAAATTTTAATTTTGAATATTTGCACCTCACCTCATTCCACAAAGAATCTGAAGTGGCTTACACAAGTGCACACAATACAGATGGGTGGAAATAAGTAATTAAATGCATCAAAGTGATGGGAAAATACAGTGAGTAAAAGGAAGCCATGGGTAACTTTATCATCCCAAAATGCACACTCCATGGTCCTGGATGTGTCCTACAGTTGGGCCATATATTTGCACCTATGGTGGAGGAAGTTAAAGTCCTAAAACACAATTTGGTAAAAGCAATTTTAACAAGAGAGTAAACCCATGCAGTCCTTAAATCCAAAAGTCTGTCTTCATTAGGATGAAAAAAACTAACTCTAAGAGCAATTTTTTTATTGTTTGTATTAATTTTAGTATGCTAGTTGATTCATACAAAAGACTATTTATGATATGTGTAAGTTACAAAATATAGTAGTATGATGAACACCCTGGAATCCAGCAGTCAAGCAAAGGAGAAGTTCATTCCCCGTAACTCGTTTCCACCCTCACCTCTACTCCTAACCTCATCCTGTGTCCTGTTTCTCTTCTCCCCGCAGAGAGAACCACTATCCTGAATTTCAAAAATTATTCCTTAGATTTTTTGTTTTGTTTTATCCCAAATGCATGCATGTGTAAATAATATTTTGTCCAGTTTTCCTTATTTTTAGACTTATTAAAATACTATTAGGCTAGTGCAAACATAAATATGGTTTTTGCAATTAACGTTTTGCACAAACTGAATAAATCAAAGTCTTCTGGGTTTTTTCCTTTTCCGTTCGACGTTATGTTTCTAAGATTCCTTAATGTCATCACACGTGTGTGCAGTTCATTTTTTCTACTGCTTTATTGTGATCCTTTTCATGGATATGCTGCCCTTTATCCACTCTTTGCTATTGTTGACTCTTCAGGTTGCTTTTAGTATTGTGCTATTATGAACACTGGTGCTGAAATCACTTTTGAATATGTCTCCTGGTGCATATATTCAAGTGTTTCTCTAGGGTGTATACCTAGGAGTTGAATTATGTGGTATACTTCCTGCAATAATGCTGAAATGTTTTCCAAAGCAATTGTACCAATGTACAGTCTCACCAGTAAAGCCTAATCTTCTCAAATCCTTATTTGACATAGTTGGATATTAATTTTTGTCAATCTAGTGTCATAAAAACCATCTCATTGCAGAAATTCAGTTGCATTTCATTGACTAGTAGGGCAGTGAAGAATCTTTTCATGTGTTTGTTTACGGTTTTATTCTGTGAAGTATTTTAAAGTGTATTTTGCACTTTTTTATTGGCTTTATTGTCATTTTCTTATTGATTCATGATAATATTTTATATATCTTCTCTTAGGCCAACTTTTCATTCTGTATCTCAGGCAGGCAATTTTATTTATTCTTATGGCTTGAATTTCTTTCTGTGTATTGATTACTCACAAATCTAAGTATTCAGCCCAAGATGTTCCTCTGAGTGTCAGTCCAACCAGATACTTACTTAGCATCTTTACATGGGTATCTCACAAGATTATGAGGCTCAATACATCCAAAATTGAGTCCAACATCTTCCTGCCCAGGCTGAATTTCTCTGTTTTGTCTTCTATCTCAGAAGTATCATCACCAACAACTCAGATATCCAAGCCACCAATTTAAGTGTGGTTTTTGACTCTAGCCTCTCCTTTATATGTCATGTCTAATCAATAATCAGGTTCTATGGATACTAATTTCTAAATATCCCTTGAGTCCATTCCTGTCTCTGAATCCCCAGTGCTATTCCTTTATTCAACAATCACAGGCACCCCAGATTGCTTCAGGGCCCTCCTGCTGACTTCCAGTCAGCATACTGGAGCCATGGGGATAGCTTTTTAAAACAGGCTACATGGTCAAGTCACTCTCTTGTTTAAAAACTTTTAATGGTTTCCATTATTTACCAAGGTCCAAACACATCATGACTGAAAAGACCTTTCACAGTCTGACCCCAGGTCATCTCTCATTTCTTATCCACTGCCATGTCCTCTGCATGCTTTATGCACCAGTCGGACCCAGATATGGCAGAAGCTGCAGATATGGCAGAAGCTGTCCTACCTGATGAGATTCATAAAGGAATGTCAGGTACGAAAACCACATATCACCTGTTCACACTTACAAGAAGGTGCTGTACATTAGGTACAGTGGAAATTAAGATGGGAACAACAGATACAGGGGACTCCAAAAGGAGGGAGGGAGATGGGCAGGGGTTAAAAAACTACCTGCTGTGCACTGTGCTCCCAGACCTCAGCCTCACACAATCTAACCACGTGACACACCTGCAAAATGAACCCCAAATCTAAAATTAAAAAAAAAAAATTGACTTGGGCGTGATGGTTCATGCCTGTAATCCTAGCACTTTGGGAGACCAAGGTAGGTGGATCAACTGAGGTCAGGAGTTCAAGACCTGCCTGACCAATATGGCAAAAGCCCATCTCTACTAAAAATACAAAAATTAGCTGGATGTGGTGGTGCATGCCTGTAATCCAAGCTACTCAGGAGGCTGAGGCAGGAGAATCACCTGAGTGTGGGAGGCTGAGATTGCAGTGAGCGGAGAGAGTACCACTGCACTCCAGCCTGGGTGACAGAGCCAGACTCTGTCTCAAAAAATAAAATAAATAAAATAAAATAAAATAAAGAATTGTTAAAATGGTAAACGTCGTGTTACGTATATTTTACCACAATAAAATAAAAATCGATAAAAAAAAACTTGGGTAAAACAAGGAATCACACAAAAATGACATATGCATGTGATATGTGTTTTATTTCAACTCACAACACAGAAATGTATATATATTCAGCAATGTCTTGAAATAGAGCCAAGACCTTTTCTTGGACTGTAACTTGATTGGTGTTTGGAATTATCTTTTTTTGCATAAACCACAACAATAATTGATTATATATGATTTCCAATTCCAGCTTTTAAAAAAATTAATTAAGACTTAAGAACACTTGTGAAGCAATGTAAGTGCACAATTCTACATTTTAAAAATTTTCTTCCCAAAACTGTTAGAGTTGTTTTTTCCATACTTAGTTTGATAGCATTTTCTTTTTACGACTCAGATTCATGAAGTCTCTTCAAAGCATTCTACCTAGAATAAAAATAGCAACTTTCTTTTGTAATCATGTTTCATGAGTTTATATAATACCTATTTAAGTCCTATAATTAAAATAACATTAAGTCTGGCATAAACAGTTTTGGGAACAAATATAGCTGACCCTTGCTAAGCATATAACTCATCCGGTGGAGTGGAAGTACACAGGCTCACCAGCCTCGCACGCTCCTGTGCTGCGTGTGTGCACTTGTCAGTATTTTTCTTGTTTTGTTTTTTGAGACAGAGTCCTGCTCTGTCACCCAAGCTGGAGTGCAATGGAGCGATCTCGGCTCACTGCAACCTCCGCCTCCCAGGTTCAAGTGCTGCCTCAGCCTCCCAAGTAGCTGGGATTACAGGCGCCCACCATCATGCCCAGCTATTTTTTTTGTATTTTTAGTAGAGATGGGATTTCACCATGCTGACCAGGCTGGTCTCAAACTGCTGACCTCAGGTGATCCAGCTGCCTCAGCCTCCCAAGTGCTGGGATTACAGGTGTGAGCCACCATGCCAGACTTTTTATGAAAAAGAGTTAATATAAGGGAAGGGTAGTTGAGAGAATATCTGCTCTATTTGCAGTTCTTTAAATGTTCATCCCCAGATTAGGCTTATGTAGGTCCTTCTGCTTGAAAACCTCTTTCCTAATTGTGTTTCCTGCTCATTCTTCTTCATGCTCAGTGTACTCGTCACTCCATCTGATAAGCCTTCTCTGAGGCTCCAAGACTTAGATACCTCACTTTGTGCTATTTTGTGTTTCTGTCTCTTTCTACGTTTTCCAAACATTTTGGGGAAGATGATTCTTTTTGATTGGGTCCGTTCTGTGCCTTATAAGTTGTTTAGCAGCTGGTCTCCCCAAGATGCCACGAGCACCCTTTCCCCAGCTGCAACACTCAAAACTGTCTTCAGATATTATCAATGTCCCCTTGGGGAACAAGATTGCCCTGGTTGAGAATGACTGCTGTAGATGTTCATTGAATGACTGAATGACCTTAGTTCTTGGATTGCTGATCAGAACTGATCCAAGAACTGATCAGAACTGATCAGAACTGATCCAAGAACTAATCAGCAACAAAGCACCATATAAATTCAGGAAAGTGTTCATATGTTCTTTAGAACAGTAGCTTCATCCTGTAAAATACGGTTCAGTGCATTTTTTATTTGGCACAGTGCTGCTAACCTAGAAAGTTGTTTTTACTACCTACAGGAGAAGAGTGCTAGTGGTATTTTATATTAACTTACTCTGTCTCCCCTTCACCCCCATTTGCCATCTGCCAAAATCCTTGGCCCTCAGAGTGGGAAAAATACACTCTACCAGCCAATTGAGATCTACCAAGTGGATATCACCAAATAAATGTTGAACTCCCTGCTCCTGAAGTTTTTGTGAGAATCAGTTTATATAAGAGGGGGCAGGGCTGTGGAGTGAGGAGGGATGGGTTTGAAGTACAATTAGCCCAGCATCCCATCCTATTTAACAGTCTTTCTGTATCCCATGAAAGTAAACTCACCAAACTTCTAGGTGGGAATCATTTTCCATGTCTCTGCTATCTGTAGGGACTTTACTTATTCATTTAATAAATATTTTTGGGCACCTAATATGTGCTAGACACTGGCTTAAATGCTGGCCATTATGCATATGTTCATGTGATTTGCCAAAAAATAAGTTTCATGTATAGTGTTCTTGGCCTCACCTTGGGCTCCATATTGGACTGAATCCTCCCTGTCATCCAGTTTATGGCTCCTGCAATTTGAGAAAAGGTTGGGAGGTGATTCAGAAGACAGAGAAGTGGTTAAAAGCCTGGCTGTGTCAGTTGAGGAATAGCAAAGAACACCCACTGGGTCTGTCTTCTGAGGGAGAATCAGCATGACGTGCAGGTCTCGTCTAGAAAAAGATGTCTCACGCAGATATTCAGAGCTTTGCTCTCCAAGTCCATGTGGCATAGAGAAGAAGTGTTGGGCATTAGGGAAACCGGTGAGATGTGGCAGAGCACTTTGTGAAGTACCTGCTGTCTCCCACCAAGTGACCGGTGGTTCGCCGGACCCACCCTGCGACCAGGCACTCGCTGCCTTGCCATGCCTGTGCCCTGGCACATAGGGCTTCAGGGCCTGCGGAATTCTCATGGCAAATCCCTACCTGATAAAACTCTGCTGGGGGAAAATGGGTTTTGATGCACATTCCCAGGAGTCACTGTTGCGGGTTGTGATTTTTTTCTTGTGGGCCATTGGCAGAAGCAGGATCTATGACTAACCTCAGAAGGGCAAGGGAGCTTTCTGTTAACTGATCGCCTGCAGAGGATCAGAGAGAAATTCCTGCTGGACTCCCTGCTCTGGTCCACCCTGGCCTCGTTTTCCATCTCTGGATGCTTCCAGCCGTGCAAACATACACAGTGTTGCCATGGCGACTCCGGGACAGACACATGCATGGGAGAAAAGCTTGAGGCAAAATCTCTCCTCTGATGTTTTGCTGGGAGGGAAGGAGGCTTCAAGCAGGTTTCAAAAGCACCTTGTTTCACTCCCTGATTTTCACATAACAGCAGCTACCCCAGCCATAAACGCAGTGCAGTCTTTTCTTCTGCTTTGCTTGCTGAAGTGACTGCAGCTCTTAAGACCTGAAGAGGCTCCAGGATGAAATAGCCTCATACTCTTAAACCCACCCTTAGAATGAGTTGCCAGTCATCAGGAAGGGACAGCATTGGATGATCAGGGCTGTTCTAGGTTATTAAACTCATTGCGCCTCACCAGGACCCCTCACTTGTCCTTGCAAGTTTCTGACGTGGCCCTCCCCTGTCTCTTGCTCACCAGCTTGGCTGCCACCCCTCATGCTGGGTTCATTGGGCATGGCCCACCTGTGACCTCTCCATCCTGGCCTAGCCCCAGCAGTCCTGTGAGCTCAGGTGGACTCAGCTTTCCAGGTCGTCCTGGAGGGATCTGGTCATGACCACATCACTCTGGATTCTGGTTCACTTCTAGCATTTTTCCCAGGCAAAATCAGGCTTGAATGAATATTATACAGTGATGGGAAAAACAACTGATCCCTGAAGAACACACACAGCAGAAGAGAAATGATGCTGGCATTGGAGGTGGGGTGGACGTTCGGTGGGAGGCCCTGGAGGCAGGGGTAGGGTCGAGGGAACCTACCCTCGACCAAGGGCAGGGTTTATTTGTCAGTCCACGTCATGCTGGGTGTATCCCAAATGCCGGTTCTGATTACTTGGTAATTGTTTTTGGATGCTGTGCTGAGAAAGCCTACAAGACTGCATGAGGTTCTGCAATAGAGAACCCTGGTGCTCCATGACCAATGCCTGTGACTGGTGCAGCAAGAGGGACATTCCTCCCCTGAAATGAGTGAGTGCATCTTCCCTGAAGGTGGGTGTGGAGAAAGTCCACCACCAGGATCCCGTTTGGAGGAGAAGCAGCAGATCTGAATAAAATCAGCTTTCATCAAGTCACCCCATGGTTCTAGGAGAGCCAGCCCACATTGTCATCAAGCTCCAAATTCCCTGGTTAGCTGACTTTCAGCTTCTACTTTGACCTGGCTCAGAGCAATTTCAGCTCCTGTTCTCAGCACACCCCTCCTGCTGTGGTCGGGCATGTTGCCTTCTTAGTCCTTAAAGGTAGCACCCAACACTTATTTCCATGCTCTAGTCCAAGAGTCGCTATCCTTCCTCTGGCTTCCTGAAATCACTTGTGTTGAAGGCCAAGTTCAGGACCACGTCCTCCACACACCTTGTGGACAGCTCCACCCGTCATGGTCTCTCCTCTTCTGCGCAGCCCTTTTCTCTGTAGTCTGCGCATTCCAGATCAGTACATGAGTTCTCTCTCCTGGCTTCCTGTGTGTTAGGTACAGATGGGGCTCCAGGGCAGAGACTGTGTTCTGCCCTTACTACATTGCTACAGACAGGATCAGGCTTGTGGGACCTGCTTGGTTACCACCTGCTGAGATTCTGTTTCCTTTTGTAATTTCATATTGTAGATGTAGCACACTCTTGGTTGCTTACCCAATGTGTATTCCTCTTCTCTGTCTTGGTCACGGAACTCAATTTTATTTCGGTTAGTGTGATGCCCAGTTAAAAGGTATCATGCTAAAACGTTCCACTTTATTATAAAGCTAAGAGTTAACATTGAAATGTGAGCAAACATGGACAGAGATATTTTCTCCCAGTGTGTGGCTTGTCTTATTTTCTTAACAATGTCATCCAAAGACTGAAAGTCTTTCATTTTGATGAAGTCCAGTTTATCGCTTTTCTCTTTTCTAGGTCATGTTTTCTGTGTCATAGCTAAAAAGACTGCCTAGCCCATAGTCACAAGGATTTTTTTCTGTATTTTCTTCTAGGGTTTTTATAGTTTTAGAAGTTTTATAGTTTTATAGTTTTTTAGTTTTAGGCCCAGGATCCATTTTGAGTTAATGTTTACATATGGTGTGTGGTAAACATCAAGGTTCAATTTTTTTTTCTTAATGTATTATTATTATTATTGATACAGAGTATCGCTTTGTTGCCCAGGCTGGGGTTCAGTGGTGCAATCACAGTTCATTGCAGCCTCAATCTCCTTTTTTTTTTTTGCAGTTATTCCAGTACCATGCATTAAAATAACCCAGAGTTTAACCTAGCATTAGAGACCTCTGTGGATTTGCTTAGGGAGTTCCAGAACACTTGAAGTTTCATGGAACTTTTTGTGTGTATGTGCTCGTGTGATTTGGGGATGGGAGGGTGGTGGAAGTGGAGATGACTCACAGCTTTCACCAGATTCCAGAAGATGCCTTGTCTCCCAGAAGCTTAAACATGTCCACTGTAATGTAACAAGGCCCTTTTTTCACCTCATTGAACAAAGGCAGCCACAGAGGGGAGAAAGGGATGTCCAAGACTGCGTGTGAGCTGCTTTAGAGTTCCTGGGAAGAAAACAATATGAACTTTGGGGAGTAAGCCTGTACAAACATACACAAATTATTCTTAATAATAGCATTAAAGCCAAGGCAGTAAAACTTTGTTAAATCTGATACTAGACATCTTTAACATAGCACATAATTCAAAGCAACTGTATGGTTGTTTTAAGTGCATTCTTCTGAGCCACTGTGTTTTAAATAGATAAACCTTACTGAGCAAGAGAGTTTAAAACCTAAGTTGAAAATGAAACTTTAATTAAGGGGATTTTGTGAATATGGCTAGAATGAGTATTCTGCATTCAGAATTTTATAGTCCCCAAATGTCAACTAGCTCTAATCAGCAGAGATCATTGGCCCCTTCGCTCTACTGGATTGGTCACAGAGCTCTGAAAACATGAGCTACTTAATTCCCAGGGCTGCAAAATGTCGGTTTCCCTGGGCTAGAGCAGCAGCAGCCACTTCCCCACGAGGATGAGGAAATTCAATATCTTCCTGATGGGAGACAGAACCAGACTCCCACTGGCTGTTCTTTCACTCTAGCAGCTTCTTGCCCCAAATTTTCCATGTTTCTGGTCAGATCGCCCATCAGCCGACCCTTCCAAGTCACTGCTTCCTGAGAGCCCTCCAGTGTGACTCAGACCAAACCCATGGGGCTCCCTTGAGCCATGGAAGGCTCAGAACCAGAGAGCAGGAAGGGATCTTGGACATGAGCTGCTCTCAGCCCTTTCATTTTCAGAGAAGAAAATTGAAGCCCAGAGAAATGAGGCCACTTGCCCGAGGTCACACAGTTAGAGGTAGGAACTGGAACTAGACACTGGGTTATCCTAATGTGAGGCCAACATTCTTTCTATGATAGACAGAGTAGAAAAATGGAAAAAAGCACAAACTCAGGGCTCAGACAGACCTAGGTTTGGATTCTGACTTTTTGCTCACAATCTATGGAACTTTGAGAAAGGCACATTACCTTTCTAAGCTTCAGTGTCCTCACTGGGAAACAGAGATAAATATGCAGC
Source organism: Aotus nancymaae (assembly GCF_030222135.1). Taxonomy (NCBI): domain Eukaryota; kingdom Metazoa; phylum Chordata; class Mammalia; order Primates; family Aotidae; genus Aotus; species Aotus nancymaae. The sequence goes on from NW_026988423.1 coordinate 35,076,374, forward strand.
AAATATTAAGTTCCTTTTCTGGACTGGCACGTGCTATTTTTGGTTCTGAGTACATAGCTTGGAATCAAACAAACCAAGTCCCTTGGCCCAAGGCATAGAACTTACATCCCAGTGTGTGAAGGATAATACCGGTGCTTCTGAGGTTATTGTAAGGATTCAAAGAGACGAAAAATGTGGATGCAAGCCCAGTTCCTGGCAGAGTAGATATCTAATAAATTGTAACAGCAATTATAGTTTTTACTTTATGTTCCAATGTCACAGTCACCACTAAGAAGACCAACTCCTGGGGTATAAGGGTTCTGTCTCAGTTTTCTCACTAGTACCCCAGTATATAGGACCCCCAGGAAGCCCTGACAATCTTTGGTGCCCAGAGTCCTTCCCCAACCTACTGTCAAACCTTAGTCCTTGCTTCTAAATTCATCTGACATCCTGTTGAGTGATCTGTATGTTACCTTTGTTTCTCAGCTGGGACTTGTTTGGAGAGCCTGATAAGTGGTCTTGCTGGGACTGGAGACCCCTTGTCAGCCCACTGCGTCCTGAAGCTTGGATCATTCCAGCGGCTTGCCTAGCTCCTTTGTGCTCCCCTGGTCTCTGAGCTATGGCCACTAGACCCTGATTTGATCCTGGCTCTGGCCTGCCATTTGGCTCCTGACCCCTCATGTGGGATTGGTCTTCTCTCTCCTGCCCAGCTCCAGCCCTGCCTGGCCCCTCTTGAACTGCCAATGATGCAATTCCTCTTAATAGTCCAGCAAAAGCCCTTAGAGATGGGCTCTAAGTTATACCCTGCCTTGGTCTCAACCATGTTGAAGTCCATGGTCCATTCTGAAGTGACAAGACTCACATGTGGAGAGAGAAGCCCTTGGCTTCAAGGAACCATCCACTCTGTACTCTATCCACCCTCCCCTCACATAGGAAGCAAGGTAAGCCATGACTTGGGTTGGTGGGTGTTGTGGCAGCTTTTAGAAAGATGAGGAAATGGGAATTTGAATGACCCATGTACACATAGTGGGATGCTGCAATCACATGTCTTTCCTCTCATTGCCAAATTTCAACGGTGTTCTTACACATTTTTCCTAATATATTGGAGTCTCCAATCCCCATTCAACCCCCAGGCTCTCCAAAGCAGGGGCTATTGGGACTGGAAAATGAGCAATATACATTTAAGAGAGTATGTTTCTGTATAACACGCCAATTTCTGAATAGTTCATCCCTCCTTGCTTTCTCTTTAGTAAAGATAATTGAGACCTAGGTAATGATGGTCAACCCTTGTGAAGCATTCAGATATCCTATTCTAAGTAGTTTACATTTATTAACTTATGTAAGCCTCAACACAACCCTATGGGGTAGGCACTGTCAACATTCACTTTGTTTCAGATGAAAAAACCAAAGCAACAAGAGTTTAAGTAGTTGGTCCTAGGACACAGAGCAGGGATAACAACCCTGGCAACCTGGCTACTAAGCCATTATGCAATACCACCTATGATCCACTTTCTGTTCAGTAGCCCACACAAGAGAAATGTCTTTTATCTTATCTCAGGCAAGAGCAGTAATTTAATACGAGTGTGTGTTCAAGCCACATTTTGTTGTCAGAAACTGTTACCAGGGGCAGCAATGGAATGTGAGGCATGATGGTATGTGCCAGGCTGTGGTTTCACTCCCTGTTGCATCAGGGTACCTCCTTTCTCTCTTCCCTCGGAAAGTTAGGCTGCAGCCTGCTGTCTCTCCTCAGTGGCAGCCTCCTCTGTGCATCCAGCTGGGGAGGCCCCCTCTTTGCTCACACTGTCTTTTTTCAAAAGAACTTGGTTCCCAGAAGATTTGTAAGTCAAGGTATACTTGAATGGGAAGTGATAATTCTGATTGGTATATCAGGGATCAGGAACTGGGCAAATGTAGCTCAGCCCATTCCCTCTCCTCATGCTTGTTGTATTTACCTGAGGCACTAACATTCTGCTTTGCTTCTGTAGTGGAGATTTTAGAGGGTAGGTTCTGCTTTTGCTGATGGGGAATACCTTGTCTAGCTAGAACTGCTATGGCTGAGTGGTTAAGTCTGCTGAATTTCAGGGTTTGGTGCTAGGAAGCCTGTTATTCCTGCAAATTTAGTTCATATTTTGGAACAGCTATGTCAGTAATTAAGTTGATATTTAGATCTTCCGTCTTAGTTGGTTCTAAACATAGAAAAAAAAAGAGCAGATAATTATTGTTCATCCCTCATCCCTAACCATTTCCTTTCCTGTCACTGGAGTTGGCTGAATTGGTCATGAGATATAGTTAAAAAATACATAGGTACATTTACACAAATGTATGTGGAGACCTAAAAACCAATAATCACAAGAATTTCAAGGAAGGTTGCGTGTGGTGGCTTCATTTTCTTCGAACAGCTGAGTCTACTGTGTCTGCAAGTAGACTGAGAAGGCTCAGTGTTCCAAAGTAAATTATCTATAGTCTGTGGGGTTAAGTTGTCTTTTAAAGCTGTGTTTTCAAGTAGGCAGAATAGATTGCAGAAACAGGAAAAGAGTACTTATAGTGCCAAAACAATGCTGGGCTTGGGTCAAAAACAAATGTGAGCTTTGGTTAGCCTAGATTTGGTGACCCCACACCTTGGCACACAGGAAATAATTAGAAAGATAAATAGGCATGTGTAATTAAAAAATATGTGTCCACTGCCACAATTTATATAAAATAAATACCATGTTTATGGGTTTCTATTCATAACAGGTATTGTCACATTCATCACCTCAGTTATTATCATGACTAACATTTTGAGGCAGCTGAGAAGCAAAGATTTAGGTTAAGGGAATTGTATAGAGTTATATAGCAAGAGCTGAGATTTGAACTCATATTTATTCATAGCAGGATATATAATCTCTTAATTTATGACACTATGGACACAGAATTGCATTAAGTGTGGACATAGTCACTATTTTTAGGAAACTTAACACTTGAACTAAAATGATAAAAATGCACACATGATAATAAATTAACAACCAAATATGCTCAAAGAGCTAAAGGAAAACATAAACAAAGAATTAAAGAAAATCTGGAAAATAATGCAAAGCTGAAATGAGAAGATAGAAATTATTTAAAGGAACAAAATAGAAACTCTGGAGCTAAAAATATTGTAGTAAGTAAAAATTTTAATAGAGGGATTCAACAATAGATTTGAGCAGACAGAAGGATGTGAAGATAGTACAATTGGAATGATGAAGTCTAAGGAACAGAAAGAAAAAGAATTTTAAAAAGTGAAGCGAGCCTAAGGGTCTTGTGCACACCGTCAAGTGGACAAACATATTCACTATGCAAGTCTCAGAAGGAGAAAAGAAAGAAATGAGAAGAAAGATTAGTTGATGAGACAATGGCTGAAAATTTCCCCACTTTGATGAAAGATATGAATCTACAAATCCAAGAATCTCAACAACTTCAAGTTCAATAAACTCAAAGAGAATCATACTGACATGTTGTCATCAAACTCTTGAAAGTGCAATACAGAGAGAATCTTGAAATCAGCAAGAGATTGTGATTCATCATTGTATTAGTCCATTTTCATATTGCTGATAAAGACATACACAAGACTGGGCAATTTACAAAAAAAAAGATTTATTGGACTTACAGTTCCACATGGCTGGGGAGGCCTCACAATCATGGCGGAAGGCAAGGAGGAGCAAGTCACATCTTAAATAGATGGCAGCAGGCAAAATAGAGCTTGTGTAGCAAAGCTCCTGTTTTTGAAACCATCAGATCCCATGAGACCCATTCACTATCACAAGAACAGCACAGGAAAAACCTGCCCCCAAGATTCAGTCGTCTCCCACTGGGTCCATCCCATAACACATGTGAATTATGAGAGCTACAAGATGAGATTTGGGTGAGGACACAGAGCCAAACCATATGAATCACACACATCAAGTCCTCAATAGAATTATTAGCTAAATTTTTATTAGAAAATTTGGAGGCCAGAAGGTGGTGACCTTAAAATGCTGAAGGAATAAACCTGAAAACCAAAAATTGTGTATCTGGCAAAACTGTCCTTTAAAAATAAAAGGGAAATTAAGACATTCTAGTAAACAAAAGCTGAAGGAGCTCATTAAAACTAGCGCTGCCCAACAAGAAATGCTAATAGGAGCTCTTCAGAATGAAATGAAGGGATGCTAAACAAAAACTCAAAGCTGTATGAAGAAATAAAGATCTTCAGTAAAGTTGAATACATGGGCAAATACAAAAGCTAGTATTATTATAATTTTGGCTTATAATTTTACTTTTTATTTTCTATAGAATTTAAAAGACAAAATAATTGTGAATTTCTTAATTAGATAATACATAAAGATGTAATATGTGACATCAATAACAAAAATAGAGGACAGAGCTATATAAGATTAAAGTTTTGGTATGTGGTTAAGATTTAGCAGGTATCAATTCAAAATATATTGCTTTAACTTTAGGATATTATATATGACCCCTATGGTAACCATAAAAAAAAGTATTTGTAGAATATACAAAGAAGGAAATAATAAAGGACTCAAAATGTATTACTACAAAATATCAACTAAACCCATACAAAGCAGTAATGGAAAAAATAAAAGACAGAAAACAAATGCAAAATGGCAAAAGTAAGTTCTTTCTTATTAGTAATTACTTTAAATGTAAATAGATTAAACTCTTCAATAAAAAGGCATAGATTGGCAGTATAGACTACAAAAAAAGATTCACATGTATGCTATGTGCAAGAGATTCACTTTAGATCTAAGGATACAAATAGGTTGAAAGTGAAAGAATAGAAAAAGATATTCTATACCAATAGTCACCAAAAGAGAGCTGGGTGGCTGTATTAATTCCAGGCAAAACAGACGTTAAATCAAAAACTGTTCCAAGAGACAAAGAAATATATTGTATATTTTAAAAAGGGTCAATTTGTCAGAAAACATAACAATTGTAAATATATATGCACCAAGCATCAGTGCTCCAAAATACATGAAGCAAACACTGACAAAATTGAAGGGAGAGTTGAATAGTGGTATAATAATAGTTGGAGACTTCAATATTCCTCTTTTAATAGTGGATAGCACAATCAGACAGACAATCAGTAAGGACATAGAAAACCTGAACAACACTACAAACCAGACAGACTTAACAGACATACATACAAAGTGCACCACCCAACAATAGCAGAATACACATTTTTCTCAAGTATACATGGAACATTCTCCAGGATGGATCTATGCTAGGCCCTAGAATAAGTTTTAATACATTTAGGAAGATTCAAGTCACACAAAGCGTCTTTTCTGATCACAATGGAAACTAGAAACAGAAGGAAAACTGGAAAAGTTAAACATGTGGAAATTAAACAACACACTTTTTTTTTCTAATTCAAGAGTTCATTACAGCTTTATTCACAGTAGCCAAAAACAGGTAAAAATCCAAATACATATTCATCAGCAGGTCAACTGCAGTCCATCCATACAATATGGTCTCATTCTGGACAATGAAAAGGAACAAACACAGACAGAAAACAACATTGATGAAAATGAAGAAAATGGCATGTTTAGTGAAAAAAGCCAGACATACATGGCTACTTCCTGGGTGAATCTATTTACACAATGCTCAAAGAGAGGCCAAACTAATCTATGGTGAAGGAAAACCAGAAGAGTGGGTGCCGGTGGTGGTGAAGGTGGGTATAAATGAGATGGAGCATGAAGGATCCTCCCAGATCAATGATGGACACACTTGTTAGATGTCCATGAGTGGTACAGTTATGATTGGATGATGTTATTGAATGCAAATTATTAAACAGCCATTAATAGCCATTTATAAATACTGGCAAACACTAAGTATAAGCAAATTATTAAATAGCCATTAATAGCTATTCATCAACACTGGCAAACACTAAATACAAGCAAATACCAAATACTAGTTAACTAAGTACAGGAGCATTTAAAAAATTTTTATTTTAAACACATACACCAAACCCCTGTGACTCACAATTTACCTATATAACAAACCTGCATGGTACAGTGGTGCATGTGTATGTTTGTTATATAGGTAAATTGCATGTCACAGGAGTTTGGTGTACAGATTGTTTTGTCATCCAGATAATAAATAGAGTACTCAATAGAAGTTTTTTAATCCTCATCCTTCTCCCACTCTCTACCCTCAAGTAGGACCTGGTGTCTGTTATTTCCTTCTATGTGCCCATGTATACTCAATGTTTAGCTTCTACTAATATGTGAAAACATGCAGTATTTGGTTTTCTGTTCCTGTGTTAGTTTACTTAGCATAATGGCCTCCAGCTTCATCCATGTTCCTGCAAAGGACAAGATCTTATTCTTTTTTATGGCTATGTAGTATTCCATGGTATATATGTGCCACATATTCTTTATCCAGTTTACTGTTGTGCATTTAGGTCGATTCCATGTCTTTACTATTGTGAATAGTGCTACAATGAACATACACATGCATGTGTCTTTGTGGTAGAATAGTTTATATTCCTTTGGACATATATCCAATAATGGGATTGCTGGGTTGAATGATAGTTCTGTTTTGAGTTCTTTGAGAAATTGCCAAATTGCTTTCCACAGTGGCTGAACTAATTTGCACTCTCACTAGCAGTGTATAAACCTTCCCTTTTCTTTGCAAACTGACCAGGATCTGTTATTTTTGACTTTTTAATAATTGCCATTCTGACTGGTCTGAGATGGTATCCCATTGTCATTTTGACCTCCTCATATATGGTCAATTGATTTTCAATGAGGGTGCTGAGAACATTTAATGGGAGGAAGGACAGTCTTTTCAACAAATAGTGCTGGAAAAACCATATATGCACATATAAAAGAATAAAGTTGGACACCTACCCAACACTATATACAAAAATTAACTCAAAATACCTAAAGTAATAAACATCTAAATGTAAGAACTAAAACTATAGAGCTCTTAGAAGAAAACATAGCAAAAATCTTCATGACACTGCATTAGGCAATGATTTATTGGGTATGACACCAAAGCACAGGTAACAAAAGGAAAAAGATACATGGGACTTCATCAAAACTAAAACCTTTTGCACACCAAAAGGCACTATCAAGACAGTGAAAAAGCAACCACAGAATGAGAGAAAATATTCATGAATTACATAGCTGATGAAGGATTAATATCTAGACTATATAAAGAGTGCTACAAGTACACAATTCAAAAATGGGCAAAATATCTAAATACTTAGATATTTCTAAGTATCTAAGATCTAAATATCTAAGTATCTAATACTTAGATAGTTCTAAATATCTAAATACCTAGATATTTCTGCAAGGAATATATATAAATGGCCAATAAGCACATGAAAATATACTCAACATCACTAGACATTAGGGAAGTGTAAATAGAAACTGCAGTTAGTCCACTTCATTTAGGAGAACTGCTATTTCAAAAAGGGAAAAAACCCAAATATTGTTGAGGATGTGGAGAAATTGGAACCATTGCACATTGCTAGTAGGAATGTAAACTGTCACAGCTGCTGTGGAAAACCATTTGTTACTCAGATAATTAAACATAAAATTACCACATGATCTAGCGATTCCACTCCTAGATGTATACCCAAAATGACCAAAAGCAGGAATTCAAACAAATGCTTGTACTCTAGTTTTCATTATAGCTTTGCTCACAATAGCTAAAAGGTGGACACAACCCAAATGTCTATTAATGAGATGGATAGATAAACAATATGTGGTATATACATACAATGGAATATTATTCAGCCTTAATAAGAAATGAAATTCAGCCAAGAAGCAATGGGTTATACTACCTAATCCAAATTCTTTTTTTTTTTTTTAAGACCGTCTTACTCTGTCACCCAGGCTGGAGTGCAGTGGCATGATCTTGGCTCACTGAAACCTCCACCTCCCAGGCTTAAGAAATTCTTGTGCCTCAGTCTCCTGAGTAGCTGGGATTACAGGTGTGTGCTACCACTCCTGGCTAATTTTTGTATTTTTTTTTTTGTAGAGACTGGGTTTCACCATGTTGTCCAGACTGGTCTCCAACTCCTGACCTCAAGTGATCTGCCTGCCTCAGCTTCCCAAAGTGTCAGGATTACAGGCATGAGCCACCACTCCTGGCCTCATCCAAATTCTTTTTCCTCATTCTTCTCTGTGGTCAATGGCATTCAGTGTCTTGGCAAGATGGCCAACTGAGCTTTGTGGTCCATATGTGAGATCACATATGGATTCATATGCATAAACCTTAGAAATCTTATGCTAAATGAAATAAGCCAGACACAAAAGGACAAATATTGTATGATTCCACTTATAGGAGTATCTAGAAAAGGCAAATTCATAGAGACAGAAAGTAGAATAGAGGTTACCAGGGGCTAGAGGTAAAGGTTAAAAATAAACAACCTTGGGAGTTATTGTTTCTGTTTGAAATGATACAAAGTTTCTGGAAATGGATAGTGGTGATGATTTCACAACATTTTGGAATGTGGTTAATGCCATTAATTGTAAAGCTGTACACTTAAAAGCAGTTAAAACCTCAAGTATTATGTTTATTTTACTGTAGTTAAAAATCTCAAAATGATTAACTATCACTTAAAAGACAGCTATAATGTTATGAATAATATTTTAATTTAAATTTTTCTGAAAAAAATGGATTATACTAAATCATTCAAATTCTTTCACCTGTTCTCCTTTATGATCAGTGGCATCTGTGGCCCTTGCAAGATGGCCAGCTGAGCTTTGTGGAACAGTCTGTCCCATATGTGGGACAGTTCTGTCATCCCCTCAACTCCCCACCTGCTGTATATGTGAGTCTAACATATTGATATTCGCCTTAAAACATACATATATATTTAGATTTTGCAAATTTGGATGTGAACAAACAGTACATATATATACAATGCAGCAGCAATTTTTAAAATTACTCCTTCTGAAAAACTACTTAAATTGAGGGCTCATCTTATAATTAGTGATATATGTAATATAGAAAAAATATAGTTGTGACTCCAAAATATGAATGATATGTGAAGATTATAGAAGACTAATAGAAAGGAACTAATTAAGAAAACAAGTAAGGAAGATTTCTTGGTGCTAACTTCTGAGGCTGGCTAGAAAGTGGCATGAATTAAAAAATAGGAGTGTTTATCTTTTAAATAAAGAGAATAGATTAAGTAGAGAGTATTTCTAGACATATGTCAAGAAATAATGTCAGTGAACACTAAGATCTTTATAGATGTTCATCCATAACCCTCCTAACCAGAGTACAAGGTAGATATTATTGTTAACCCTACTTTACAGATGAAGAAATTCAGACACAGAATGAGTAATCCCCACAAGGTTTCACAACTAGTAAGTGGCAGAGCTGTGATTTGAACCCAAGTAGTCTGTCTAGAGTTCACCCTCCTCTGACTACTACTAGCTCTACCTGCTTCTGGTGGGAGTCATTAAAATAAAAATGGAAAAAGAAAGAGAAAGGAAATATGTAGCTACTGAATGCTTAAAACTAAGCAAATGGTCATTGAAATTATGTACGAGACACTGACTATTCATTGACCAAGTCCAACACATTGGCTTCAAAGAGACTGCTGCTTGGGGATATTGAGACACTGAGGAATTCAGTGTCAATCTGGGAATGCATTAGAGGTATTACATGTACAATTTAGCAAGGAGTTAGTCTGAATATGCCTTATTGTATCTTTGGCAAGATGAAAAGTTTAGAGTGTAGTTAATAAATTTATAATGGTCAAACACCACAGCCAAGAAGAAAAGAACTTCCTATTACCATAAGCAGGCTAATTCTTCTGGGTATATTTTGATCACGGAACAGTGGAAGCACTGTTGAACTTCAGGCCAGTAGTAGGTAAAGGTGCCTCCCTGCGTGTGTGTGTGTGTGGGGTGTGTGTGTGTGTGTGTGTGTGTGTGGGTGGGGAGTCTCTCCAGATGGAATGAATCTCAGCATGTTTTGGGTGTCGGGATATGCGAACATCTTGGATATGTAGGAGTTATTATGTAGTCATAGGTGAATTATTAGGTGCTTACTTTCATGACTTTCACTTTCAAATAAGAAAATTGAGGCTTAGAAAAATGAGGTAACTCTCCCACAACTGCCACCCAGTACAGGTCTGTCCGACTTGACCCCAGTGCTCTGAACTGAAGAGTTAAGGCAGTCTGAGTCCTTAGCCAGACACATTTCTGGAGCTTTTCTCCAAACAGCTTGGCAAGTTTTGTGTTGTGCTTTAGTAATGGAGGTATTCTCTTGTTCTTTTATGTACTGCAAGGCTTTAGAGTCATTCCAAAGGGAGGCCTCCAGGGATATAGGACTTCCTGTGTTACCCACAAGCTTGATGTGTATATCTTTTATGTCTTCATATAATTAGCTGATAAAAATGTTGAATAAGAGGTGGCCAGAACTGAGTGGTATTTCAAAATAACCTCAAAAGACTGGAATTAAGGGCCAAAATCAATAAGATGAAATTCAACTGGTAAAATGTCAAGTCCTGACTTGGTGCAAAGAAAAAAATCCGTTTACATAAGTACAAGGTGGTAAAGACCTGGTTTGAAAGTTGGTTGACTGTGCGCTTAAGATGAGGCCACCTTGTGAAATAATGAATAAAATAGAGCTTGAATTCTTAGGTTGCATTACAAGCAGTAGTGACCAGAGCAGGGGAAATGGCAGACCCATCGACCATGGTGCTAGTACCCCCATCTGAAAATCATATTCGCGTCTATATAAAGAGAGGCATTGACAACCAGATTGTGGTCAAAGGGGGAGGGATGGTGACTGTGGTGAAAATCATGACAAATAAGGAATAATTTGGGAAACTTGAGATAGTTAGAGAAGGGCCTGAATAAGAGAAGCCTTGAAGATAGATAAATTACATATTTTTTCCTAGAGCTCACCAGAAATTCTAAATATTTCCCTAGCCAGCAGGCATAGGTGTGGAGAATCCTGAGGAAAAGGAAAAGGAAAGGGGGCTATCTCAGTCCATCTGTCCCTTTCTAAACCCACAAATCACACTGCCGTTTAACTATGTATGCCTTGGGGCAATGAGGCCTTCATATCCTAGAGTTCCAGTTGGAAGTGGGGCTCAAGCTGCTTTGCTTTCAGCTTCCTCCATGGTCCATCCAGGGCCTGTACTCTTTTGCCATGTGCCTGCCCTATCCTGAGGCCAAGACTTGGGTAGGTATTGGCTCCTGATGGAAGAAATCCATGGAGCAAACTGTCCAGATGCCTGTGTGGTCTGCACACTAAGGTGTTTTATAATCCTTTATGATCCGAACTGACCACATTTAGTTTCTGATACTTACAGAGAGTGTTCTGAATTTAGGGAGTATCTTTATTCTTTCAACAAAGTCTATTGTCCAGCTGAGAACCCAAGAAAGTCATCTTTGATGCTCATTGTGTCTTTGTTCTAGTAGATAGATACTTGCCTCTCTTCAACAGCAATTGGTTCTATAGGTGAGAAACTTAAGAGCACAATCATTTAAGGAAAATAAAAAATGCATTGGTTTCGATATTATTCCTAAATCATAAAGGCAGTAGGTAATGTGCAGTGGGGAAAGAGAGTGGTCTTAGAACTAAGAAACACTAGACCAAAGTGAAGTGTTACAACTGAGCTCACATCTTAGCATTTCTAACAAAGAGCTGATAAACTAATGAATAAGGGATAAGCTTTTTCTAGAACCAATGAATTTGTTCCAAAGATCAGAAATTTTTTATGTGGACCCCCAATTAAAGTCAAATGCTGGAAAACAGGAAGTACTTGATACATGTCTGTTGCAGACAGAATACATTTAAGAACAGAACTATTTTTAAAATAATTTCAACTTTTGTTTTAGATTCAGAAGGTACATGTGCAGGTTTATCGCATGGGCATATTGTGTGGCACTGAGGTCTGGGGTGTGAATGATTCTCTCACCCAGGTAGTGAGCACAGTACCAAAAAGTCAGTTTTTTAGCCCTTGCTCCCTTCCTCTCTCCACCTCTAGTAGTCCGCAGTGTCCATTGTTCCCATCTTAATGTCCATGTGCATCCAATATTTAACTCCTGCTTAGAAGTGAGAACATGTGGTATTTAGTTTTCTGTTCCTGAGTTCATTTGCTTCGGATAATGGCCCCCAGCCGCCTCCATGCTGCTGCACATGACATGATTTCATTATTTTAATGGCCACATAGCACACTATGGTGTATATGTAGCGCATTTTGTTTTTCCAATCCGCTGTTGATGGGCACCTAGGTTCATTCCATGTCTTTGCTATTGTGAATAGTGCTGTCATGAACGTCTGTAGAACTGAACTATTTTGTGTAGAAGATATGCATACTAGGAATTAAAAGAATGCAAGGAACGGTGCTGCAGCTGGGGGAATCTCACTGCACTTGGGTAAGGCATTGTGGTGAAAGTTCATCAATTAACTGTTAAGAGGTCCATGTCCTTTATTATCACCAAACTCACCTATATTTTTGTGGGATTTACATGGAAAAATTAAATTAGTCAAGAGGTTGAATTAGTCCTCACCATTAGATATTAGGTATGGTCCTCCACTACCTATATAAACTCACCTGTATCCATTTCTGTCGTCATTAACTTTCTCCCAGCCTTAGCAAGCAAGGAGTGCTTTCTCAACTTTTTTGTGCTCTCCACACACCATTAAGTTAAAAGTCTCAAACGTGTATATACCACCAGCAAATAAGTATAGGGGGATGACTTTATTAGAAGAGCAAAGCCTCAGTGTCTATTTAAAAAAACTTCAATTATCACACTCTCCATTGTCTTCCATTAGCATAATGTTTCTGTTTGAGTAATCACTACCCTAACTGCATTTCTTTTACATACTCTCGCGAAGCTCTAGCATGTTTAAGGAAATACATGATTCTTCTTTTGTGCTAGGTTGACACTGTGCTTGGTCTGTCACTTCTTATTTACAGGATGTTGTGCAGAGTTGCTGATGTATCAACTGCAGCCTTCCAAACCGTTTCATTCAGCATCGTGCCTGGCAGATGTTGGTGATTGTAATATGCATAATCGTATCTCACACACCGATCACAGTCTGGTGGCACGCTTTTGCAAGGCAGAGATGAAGCCTCCCTCCTTCAGCGCCAGCTCATCCATAGGTTGTGTCCTTACCCAGTTCCCTCCTGATTTCTTTGGGACTTCGTTTTATGTTGCTTTTCTTTCTCCTTATTTTCAACCCGTTCATCTCGCACTTTGGCTCGAGACTCTTACCTTCACCCTGTCCTCCCACAGTCCCAGATTCCTGAGAATCTCTTTTCTTTTGACCAACTTGAAAAAAGGTCACAGACCCTCATTCTGCATAACCCATTCATTCTTCAAACCACTGCAGCTTGGCTTCTAGGTACATCTACGGAAATTTCTGTCAATGCTCACCTTCTAACTTCCAACTCTTTCCAGGACTCTTTTCCGTGGCATTTTTTTATGGAAATTCTGCTGCATTTGCTCATCCTCATCACTCTTCCTTTGCAAAATTTCTATTACCTTGTCTCCTGTTCCATTCCTCTGACATGCCTTCTCTTTACCTCATACTGTTCCTTGCCTCTGCCTGCCCCTTAAATATTGGTGTGTCATAGGTTCTCATTAATGACCACCTTCTCTTCTTATCCTAACCTTCTCTGGGGTGATTTAATCCACCTACAAGGTTTCACCCATCACTTACATGTGGATGATGCTTAAGTCTAAATTTCCAGCCCACCCTTTTCTTCTGAGATCCAAATTCAACATGTCTGAAGTGTATTTCCTCATCCTCTAAAACACTCCTGAAATTCTCTATCTCATTTGATGCCACAATCATCCATATAGTCGCCCAAGATAGAAATCGTATGTTGTTGTTGACTCTGTTTATTGTTTCTGTTTTCTCAGGTCTTGAAAAGTCTTTTCTTGGCTATCCCTACAGCCAAAGTTTTATATAAGATCCTCATCTTTTTTGTCTGCCCAGATGATAGAAATAGCCTCAAAACTGACTCTGCTGTGTCTAGATCCATTCTCCTGCAGTTCACTCTCTGCAGGGCAATCAGAGTGACCTCTTTAAACTTAAACAAAGGATATCACCACCCCTAGTGATTTCTCCTTTGACTATAGGCTCCAAACTGGCTCACGTGTCTCTCTCCATCATCTTCCTCTCCAGTGTCACCTCCCATCAATTCTAGGCAGACCCCTTTTACTCCAGCAATGAGTAATGGCAGTGCAGATTTTCCCCCACTCATTCTGCCTGGCACCCTGGAGCCCTGGCCCCTGTCTTCTCTGTCTCTCCCAACTCTGACAAAAGCTTGCACATTTCTTCTTCAGGATTCTGTACCTACTAGATCCTACCACATACAATTCCACCCACTGTCCTGACTCTGCTCACATGTGTTCTGGGGACCAGGTATTCCTAAGTGCTCAAGGAAGATCATCTGAAGACATCCATCACTTATCATATTGATTTTGCAAACTTATTTTTCCTGTAACATTTATTATTTTTAAAGTGATTAAAGTGCTATAACATACTCGATTCAGAAGACTTGGAAGAAAAAACATCACTGGCAATAATACTAGTCCTAGAAACTTTATTACTAAAATATCAACAGTGGGAACATTATTTCCATCACTTTTGTGTGTGTACATATACATACCGATTTTTAAGTAATGTGGTAACACTCAAAATATATTGAGCATTTAACATATGCCAGAAACAGGCCCTACCCTCATTCAACTATAGTCTAGTTGAACAGTCAGACATTAATCAAAGAGTCACACAAATAAATGCAAGTTACAACTTTATTTATATAGTTGAGAAACGCTAAGAAGGTGAGGCCATGGAGCTCTGAGAACATAAGATCCAGAGAACTGACCTCGTAGGAGATGAGGATGAATGAGTTAAGATTTAAAAGAAACTAGGAGTTAACTAACTCAGGAGGGTTGTGTATTGTTGAGCTTCTGCATTGAAAGTGTCTTTTCTTCCTTTGGGATTTGCACTCAGCAATAAATTACAAACATTTTCCTGGTAAAAATTGTTTTATGACATGAAAGTATTCTAGGTATAATATTCAATCATATGGATATATTGTAGTTTAATAAATCCCCTAACATCAGATATTTAAAAGTTTCCTACTTTTTATTATGAATTATGCTGCAATGAATATTTTTGCACATATGTATGTCTTTATGTATGTCTCCAATAATTTCCTAAGGATATATTTCTACAAGTGGGAGTGCCATGTCAAAGGGTGTGCATATTAAGGTTTTTGCAATTGGCTGCCAAACTGCTCTCTGGAAAGGCTCCCCTGATCTGCTTTTCCTTCTGTCAGCCACATGCCTGCTTTTTGACATGGTCATCAGCACTGCAACCTTGCTTCCTTTGGAATATTTACAGATTTTAATTAGCCCCCAAATTATATCTCACTGAAGTTTTAGTTTCCATGTCTTTGCTTCCTACCGAGGCTGAACTTTTAAATACATTTTTTGGCTGTGCAAATTTCTTTTGCTAGTTGCCTATTTTGTCACTATATTATTTTCAAACTGTCATTTCAGATCATCATTTTAAAACTAACATGCGTTTATTTCTCAATAGATTACTGAGGGCAGAGGCTCTTTTTTTTGCCCAGTATCTTACTTAAAGCATAATAAGTACTAATGAGAGTATTTTTGAAGGTGACTTGGTTTCTACAGCATTACCAATTCCCTGACCATAATGAATGTACAGAGTCAGGATTGCTTCCCTCTTGTTATCCTAGACAATTGCCAAGATTAGAGAATCAATTCTTCCTTTCTAGATCATATGATTCAATCATATGTACTATTTTTGCTTCTAACACTACATAGCTTCAAGTATCTAATCTTAAAATTCCTTTAAATATAAGAACTGAGCTTAGTGGTCTACCATGTCTCTTCAAAATTGTCTTCTCCTTTAAACCTCTGGTTCCCAAAAGGTGGCAAGGAAGCCTGCGGTTCAGGACACCCTGGCTCTTCCCAGAGAAGGGTAATGGGAAGACACTGGGTAGCTGATGGCTCTCAGCTGTGGACCTGATGTCTCTAGGATCTAGGAATAATCAGTCTTTGATGTCCAGAAGAGAACAAGGATGGCTGAAAGGATATAAAAGCAGATGATGAAAGGAATGACTTAAAGATCTGTGGGTGTTTAGCTGATAAAACAAACGATTTCAGGAGTGAGAAAATACAAAACTTGTTCTTAAATTCATTTTAATTATAACACATTTTTCTTTTTTACCTAAATTGGAGATAACACTATGGATTAATAAATTTACTTTGCACCCATTATGATTGCTGATAAGTTGGTTCATTCATTCAACAACTGTCTAGTAAGTTTCTAACAGGAGCCAGACACTGTGGGAGGAGAACAAGACTGCCATTACCCCCACTCTCGCAGAACTCACAGTGGATCAGGAACAGAAACTGGCTGTGCTGTGGGAGAACATAAAGTGTCATGTGTAACACACTGACTGTCTGAGTGGCTTCATTTATGATAACCATAGAAGAGAAGGGTCTAGAAGAATTTGTAAAACACTGTGTTAATGACAGTGCTGGTGACGATAGGAACTGCCGGGAAAAATCTTTTGATAAAAGGAAAATGTAACCAGATGCTGGATTTACTCAGTCATGTTTACATTTTAAAACAGTCCACTTAAAACTATAAATCCTTATTGTCAAAATGTCTTCATGAAACAAACAAAAAACCCGTTTTGTTATCTTGAGTCTAAAGTTGTCCATCTTTAATTTTTCCCTTTTTTTGAACACGTTGTTTCAAATGTCCGCTAACGAATGATGGGACGGACTGCGTTGGAACTCCAGCTCTTGTTCTGCATGCCAGGTGGCAGTAAGGACCAATGACTGACTTCAAGCTGCAGGGAAGCAGATTTTCGTTCAACATTAAGGTGAATAATTTTATAATGAAGGAAAAACAGAAAGGAGTTTTTCTTTTTTTCCAAAATAGTAGTGAGCTGTCTCTAATAATGATGACGCAGCAATAGTAGTGACCATTTTACTGTGCACTTACTACCTCCCATGTGTGTGCTCAAAGGTTTGCACGCATTATTTCATTTTATCTTCTCAAAAACAGCTGAGAGGCATTACAATCCATTTATATAGATGACGAAACCAAGGATGAACAAGGCTACAATATTGGCCCAAAGTCATGAAGCTACAAAGTGTCAGCACCAGGGTTGGGGCATGGAAACATCTCCCCCCAAACCCCTGTTCTCAATTACTGTGCTATGCTGTCAGGTTTTCATCACCGGAGGGGTCAAGCCTAAGTTAAGTTGGATTACTGCATGAATGAAACAATAAAGAGAGAATTCAAGCTTCAGATGAGGATGGAGGTCACAGGGCTGGTTAACAGCAAAGTCAGTAGTTCTAAACATTTTTATTAATGGATTTTGTTGATAATTTGATGACAATCTGTGGGCTTTCTCCCTAGAAAATTCATATGTGCACACAGGTGCAACCCATCACAATGTAAAAGCTTGAAGATGCTCATGAACCTTTTGATATCATCTTGGGGTTCTAGATTTAAAGCCCTTGCTTGAAAGACACTTTTGCTCTGAGATTCTATATGCAGTTACATGCTTTTAGAGGTGAATTTCCCTTCAAGTTATGACTACAGGTGTTGAGACGGTGTCATCACCCTGTGGCACTATGAGAAAAACAAAACACTGAGATATCTCTTTTCCAGAAGAAAGAGAAGCCTTCATTCCCCATTTCTCAAAGCAGGCTTTGTGTGCCATTGAAAATCTCTCCCTTGGCTGTTACAACTTCAGGTGCATTCAGAATGACTCAGAAATAGAGACCCAAACCATATGTACAGTCTCCATTTATGTTATTATTTATGGGGCACAGGAGCCTGTCTCTCCCCAGCAAGCACCATTGCCAATAAAGAAGTGAAGGGAGACTGGGGAGGAGGGGCGAGATCATGGAGTGAAAGTGTCTGTGCAAGGCAATATTTTTATATGTTGTTGATTTCTGGTTTCTGCCTTGCCTGACAG
Organism: Aotus nancymaae; assembly: GCF_030222135.1. NCBI lineage: Eukaryota > Metazoa > Chordata > Mammalia > Primates > Aotidae > Aotus > Aotus nancymaae. The sequence goes on from NW_026988423.1 coordinate 35,094,333, forward strand.
CGCATGTGTTTCCAATTGGGAATGAACACATGAGCTCAGAATCTAGAGAGAGGCTTACTGGGTGAAGGACCCTCCTCTCCCACCCTGCATTCCACTCCCACCTGCACTGCAGTGCATGGGAGCTCTGGTACCAGGAGTTTGGAAAACATCTCACAGCTGGCCTGGGCTCCCTCAGACCGGCACCATCTCAGAAACATATATGTGTGTGTCTGTGAGTATGTGTGCACAGTATGGGGGTTCACTTAAACCTCCTTTGGACATTTGGGTTGCAGCCGTTTCTGGGAGATTATGACTGCATGTTAGGGCCTTCTGGGTCTGCTGGGGAAGCCTACGGTGTTTAGCGTCTCCTCCAGCCTGCCTTCTATTTTAACGCATTGTTACATGCTTAACTGCTTTGGCACTAGTCCTTAGAGCAGCTCCCGGGACAGGTTCCTGATGATTCCTGCAGGGAGGCTCTGTGGGGAGGCGGGTTCGCCAAACAGGAGACAGAAGGCCAAGGGGTGTGCAGAAAACAGGTTTTGCCTCTGGCCCTACTTCTGCTCTGCTTTGGGCCCTCTTATCTCTCATCTTGCCTGTAGGAATAGCCCCCAACTCCTTTCTCTGCCTCCACTCTTGCTCCCATTCAATTCGCAGTGCACCCCGCTGCCAGAGCAACCTTTGTCAAAGGCAAAAAGGTCATCACATGTCTTCCTGGTATCTTGTTAGAAACAATAATCAAAATAACTTGTACCAGTTCTGGAGCCCTGCCTCCAGGCCAGGCACTCAGCAAAGGCACTTGCCATGCACTCCCTCTGATAATCTTTCCAACAGCCAACAGCCCTGCCAGGCACGGTTTATTGTCCTCTGCACTTCACTGATGAGGAAGCTGAGATTGCCAGTATGTAACTAACCTGACCAGGATCACACAACTGGGAAGCAAAGATGTCGCATAGGGTTGCATGGCTTACAACCTGCACAAGGGCGCCCAGCAGCAGGAGGCCTGAGGCGTTAACTCCAGCCAGGCGGAGAGAGGCCCCTGGTCTAAATTGCCCTCTTTTTAGAGAGCAGCACGAATCCTTCAGCTCTTGACTTTTTGCCACCTGCTGTTGCTGCTATCTAGGCTTTTCCTTTTGGTGCTGGTGTGACGTGAGCTGCTAGGGATACAGAGATCATCAAATATGACTGCTAATCTCTGAAACTTACAGTTCTGTAGTGGGAGCAGATGGTCATGGGGAGTTCTGTTTCCATGGGTTAAGTACAATTCATTGAACCGTGAACAATGCATGGCAGCACAGAGGCAAATCATCTTATCCACCTAGGACTGGGAGTAGAAGAAGGGTGAGAGGTCCAGAAAGCCTCCTGGAGAAAGAGGATGCTTGGGTAGTCTTAATAATGAGGCCCGGTTAGTCAGATGAGAGTGGCGGGGGGCAAGAAGAAGGCATTTGAGGCAGTAGGAACAGCAGTAAAACAAGATGTAAACGACATGGAGTACTCAAGGCTCTGTTTTGAAAAACAAAAACAAGCCTGGTAAGTAAATTTGTGGTGGAGAAATTTTACATCTAAAGGCAAAACTTGGTTGGAGACTTAGATCACAGTAAACTTATGAAAACCCTTTGTACAAAATTTCAGGCAGGGCACGGTGGCTCACATCTGTAATCCCAGCAATTTGGGGGTCTGAGGTGGGAGGAGTGCTTGAGCCCAGGAGTTCAGGACCAGCCTGGGTAACATAGTGAGACCCTATCTCTACAAAAAAGTTTTAAAAAAGTAGCCAGGCATGGTGGTAAGCACCTGTGGTCCCAGCTGCTCAGGAGACTGAGCTGGGAAGATCGGTTGGGCCTGGGAGGTTGAGGCTATAGTGAGTTAGGATCACACCACTGCACTGCAGCTGGGGCAACAGAATGTGACCCTGTTTCAAAAAAAAAATTACTGAAATAAGTACAGTCTGCTAAAGGCCAGTGACATTTGCTGTGAATTGGGCTATTTTGAAGTATAATCACCGTGCTGTCAGACTTGAGAGTCTCCTTTCGTTGTGGATCTGATGGGCGGTGGTGAGGTCATGAGGCTTACAGGAAGGTGATACACCACTCACATGCCTTGGTTACGGTTCTTTCTCTATTTTGGTGTCCCATGCCTTTTGGATTTCACCTCGTCAGCCTTCCTCTTGCCAGGTCCCAGTGATACAGAGACGTGGATGCTTCAGATGGAAAAAGCTTGAGTACCCTGTGTTAAGTGGCATGTGATAGCCTTCATTCTGCTCACTCTGCACATGGTGCAAAAGCCCTTCCTGCCTGCCAGACTATCACACCCATCCCTGCTCTATTTCCACCCTAAGCTAACATCCCACCATTTCTTCATCCCCAGGGCTTTGATATATGAAGGTCCACTCTCATTATGCCTTTTGTTTTCCCTTCTGTTCTTGCCCCACATAAAAAAAGAATAATCAAAGTAATGCATAAATGAAAAGTGTCAATGTTACAAGACTTACGACAAAAAAGCCATTTCATGTCCCACTCCTGAGAGGGTGTCATTTCAACTCTCAGCTTTTTTTGTTGGGTGTTTATCTATATATTTCTGAGTAATTTGCTTATTATTTATTGTTTTTTCTTTTTATTTTAAGACATCATCCGTTGGCCTCCTACCACTGGAGACAAGAGTTTTAGTTCTCTTACAGTCTGCTCCTGCAATATACACAGATTTTCCCTCTCTACGCTCCATAATGATGTCACGACATTGGTTAAACCAACACTAAATTTTTATATGATGATAATATAAGTATTATTAATACCTGAGTAACAAAATACAATTACATTTCTTGTTTTGTAATTTTTCTGGAGTTTTCTTTATTAACTATTCTATGAATCTATCAAAGTTTTGCGTCAAACTCTTACAGAGCTGAAAATCTGCTCTCCATAGGGTCAGAAGCACCATGCAGATGATTGGCTCCCTCCCTGGTTCCTTGCTGAGGCGTCCGTAGTGCCTGCCCTTCCCCCTCTTGCTGCGAGTCACACCACTGGCTCCCCATGACTACTGCACCTCCTACACCATCATCCTAGGAATTACCTTTGCCGTCTTCTGATTTCAGCCCCTTATTCCTGAATACCTGCTATATAGACTGAATGTTTGTGTCTCCCCCAAATTAATATGTTGAAACATAATCCTCATAGTGATAATATCAGGAGCTAAGGCCTTTGGGAGGTGATGAGGTCATAAAGGTGGGGCCCTCATGAATGGTGTTAGTGCCCTTACAAAAGGGACCCCAGAGAGCTCCTTTACTTTTTCTGGCATGTCAGAAACACTGTCTATGAATCAAGAAGTGGGCTCTCACCAGACACGGAATCTGCCAGCACCTTGATTTTGTCTTCCAGCCCTCAGAAGTGTGGGAAATAAATTTCTGTTGTTTATAAGCCACCCAGTAGGTTATTTTGTCATAGCAGACTGAATGACTAAGACAATACCACCTTTCTTTCTCTCATTTTATTCTTTCCCTCCCAGACTCTTTTTTGGTGAAGAAGTGGCTTCTTGAGAAAGGGTAGATGGGAGGTAAATTTTCAAAGAGGTCCTTATTGTATTCTCACACTCAACTGAAAGGCTGGCTTTAGAATTTTAGTTTGGAAAAAATTTCTGTACTTAATTTTGAAGGGATTGTTCCATTGTATTTTAGCTTCTATTGCTGCTCTTGGGAAGTTTGATGGAATTCTGATTCTTGTTCTATATTAATTTTTTCTCTTTCTCTGGAAGCTTTCAAGACCATCTCATTATCTTGCTCACTGTGAAATTTCATAGCTACATATTTTTATGTGGATCTTTTTCATCCTTGGTGGCCTCCTACAGTCTAGAAATTCTTTACTTTTAGGGAAAATTCTTGTGTTAGTTCTTTAATTATTTCTTTTCTTTAATTTTCTATGTTCCCTCTTACTATAAATGGATATAACATTGTCTAGATTTGCCTTCTAATTTCTTTACTATTTTTCATTCTTTAACTTTTGGCCCTGGACAAATTTCTTAACTTTACCTTCCAATCCCCTAATGGCTTTTTGGTTTTGTATTTTCAACTTTCTCTAAAACTTTCAGTCCCCAGCAACTGGTCCTTGTTCTCTGAATCCGTCCCTCTTCTAATCATATCCCATTCTTGGGTCTTCTCACTGGCATGAGGACGTTCAGAAAGGTTACTTGTAAAGTTTTGTCTGCTCCTTCTGGCCCATTTCTTTGTGTGTGTGTTTAATTTTTCTGTTTATTTTAGTTTCTGTCCTCATGCTAGAGACTTTCATAAAATATTTAGTGACCTCAACTGGCTAATATTATTTTAGAGGGAGGCACTGAAAACTTCATTGGAAGCTCTGATGTGGGGAGTCAGTTTGGTGACTGAAGAGTTTCACTGTAGAATTCTTTCGGTTAGGGAAGAGGAGGTATCTGCAACTGACTGTAGGTCCATTTATCCAGGGAGGAGCTCCTGCCTAGAGGGTTGCAAGCCGGCTTCTCCTGGCCTGAGTGTTTCGGTGGGGTGTGTGAGCTGGGCGGACGGCTCACCCTCAGTCTGTAGACTTCCTCTTCATCCCGCCCTTTCACTGAGCATGGCCCCCACTGCCCTCTGTCATGCATGGTATCCCCAAGCCCAGAACTTCCCTGTTTTTGCCCTCTGTCATGCATGGTATCCCCAAGCCCAGAACTTCCCTGTTTTCCTATTTCCTGCTGGTACTGGGAAGGAAGAGTCAACTGATCTGCACGGTAGGGAAAAGACCAGGGGAGGCTCTCACTCCTCCTAATACAGATTCTCAACACATTCTTGAACTTTATTCTCTACCTTTAGTTCACTGGGTACCACCCACTTCTGAGCCTTTTTGAGGTTCTGTGACCCAGATTGCCTTGCTTCTTGTCTCCTGTGCTGCAGTTTCACCCCTCTGGCAAGTCAGTTCCCATTCATTCATCCATAATCTACCTTCCAAAGTTTGGTTGATGTCTCTTGTCTATTGCCATCTTCTATCATTCTCTTTGTCTTCTTATGAGTTCATAATTCTTCCATTTTAATAGCATTTCAGAGGAGAATATAGATTGATGATATTCAAGCTGCCATATTGAACTGAAAGTTATTTTATCTCCTTTTCTTTTTCTAACCTTTAATTCTTCTCCTAAAAATTACTTAAACTCCTTTTGAATACATTGGTACTGAAAAGCTTGCATGCATTGAATAGGTAGAAAATAGAAAATTTGCCAGGCGCGGTGGCTCACGCCTGTAATCCCAGCACTTTGGGAGGCTGAGGCGGGAGGATCACAAGGTCAGGAGATTGAGATCATCCTGGCCAACATGGTGAAACCCCGTCTCTACTAAAAATACAAAAATTAGCTGGGCGTGGTGGCGTGCGCCTGTAGTCCCAGCTACTTGGGAGGTTGAGGCAGGAGAATTGCTTGAACCCGAGAGGCGGAGGTTACAGTGAGCCGAGATCGCACCACTGCACTCCAGCCTGGCACCTGACGACAGAGATAGACTCTGTCTCAAAAATAAAGAAAAAAAAAGAAAATAGAAAATTTATATATTCTAGAATTGAGAATAAGGGAAACTTGCCAAGGCTTTGGTGTCTGAAATAAGTCCAAGGCAATACAAATTCTCAACTCCCAAAGGAGCAATGTGGTCTTCTGGAGCATGACACTAGGCCGGTGGTCAAGAGACTTACATTCGTGTTCCAATTCCAATCTTCCTACTAGTTAGCTGTGCAACTGTGGGCAGGTTAGTTCTCCTCTCTGGGACTCAGATTCCTCCAGAGGACAGTTCCTCTCAGTTCTTTACTTTCATGCCTGTGTTTTTAAGTTCTTGCGATTTAGCACTCACCTGAGGAATATCAGTTGCCGAGAAGAAATCATGTGTGAAGGCAAACACCTATAAAACGAGTCCTTGTTCCAATGTAGTCTGTAAGTTTTATTAATTTTCCTCTACGTAGCCTCAAATAATATTCCTTCAATTTAAAGAAAAATACCCTTTCCTATTGTCTCTGAGTAATTCCTGGCTTTGTTTTGAAATCATTGGGATTTTTGCTAAAAATACCGTATTGCCGGGTAGTGGGTACTTACTACACAGGCAGTTCTGGCCACCCATTTGGATCTGAACCCTTTAGAGGATCTTTTCCCAGCACATGCCTCAGGGCCCTCTCATGTGCTGATCCCCCTCTCTGGAACACTCTTCCTTACCCTTTGCTTTGAGTAACTCCTATTTACCCTTTAGTTCTCAGCTTCATATTCACTTCTTTGGACAAGCCTTCCCTGATTCTACAGACCCCTTTGTCATATGTTCTCCTACTTTCTTATCTCTCTTTCTTTCTTCTCCTTTCTTTCTCTTCTTTCTTTCTTTCTTTCTCTCTCTTTCTTTCTTTAGCTCATTTCACCTTTTAAATAAATAATGTTACTTACATGTAGCTGTTACCTCATTTCCGTGGTAAGGTACTCTCTCTATTCTGTCTCTTATCTGCTAGGTACCAAGTTTGGCTTCTTTACAAGTTTCCATAAGAAATCAACCACGCCATGGACATTAGTAGAATTTACTTAAGATTTGGAGGGCATGTCAGTGTGTTGAACCCTGGAGGATGGGCCCACCTGCCCTTCCTCAGACTCCCTGTCTTTCCTCCTTCCTCTCTTCCTTCACGGATCCTCTCTGGAGCTCCACATTCTCTCCTCCTGTGCAGTGGCCCCGCTTTCTTAGCAGCTTTGGTACTAGCTGACTTCTGGGCAAAACAGTCTTGACTTCCACCCACATGAGAAGACAGCCCTTGAAGATAGAAGGGACTATGGCTAGCTGGGGGGGCTCTCTCTAACTGTAGCAGAGGGACACAAGGCCACACTGTGTGTGCAGGGAGTTGTTAGATGCCTCTGCAAGGTGGCACCTTTCAAAGGCAGTTGTAGCGAGGAAAGGAAGCTGCCTGAGAACATAGCTGGGTGCCTCCATGGCTCCATGTTCACTCATTCCCAAGGGCAGAGGCCTGCAGTCCACAGAAGCTGCGGGTCTTGGAAACTCTGGTGAGCAGTGTCCTTGGATTCCCAAGCTCTTCAAATCCCAGGGAATGGAGATTAGAAAAAGCCACAAGGATATAGGCAGTGTCTATCATGTGATACCAAGCTGGTAGGGGACCACAGAGGAGCCACGAGGGTGGAGACAGCCTCCAGCAATTCAGCTGTCTAGTCCCCTACTCCAATCTACTAGGACATGCGTGAAGATAATGTAAACATAAAAAGGGATACTTATGATGATTAAAATAATACGATGCACAGAATATATTTTGTCACAGAAATATTTATCAAGTACTACAGAAAATGTCTGATTCTAGCTATTTTGTAGGATCAGACATATGTTAGATATTGTCTCTCTCCCCAAGGAACTTGAGTCTACCTAGGGAGAGAAGACACATATGGAAAGCTAGTCCTGCAGGTCAGCATAGGGGAGAGGCAGCACGAAGCAGTAAACCCAGCGTGGCATGATTGATTTCAACTCTTGTACTTGCCCTGTGATCTTAGTTTTGTCTATAACGTAATGGAATGCTACCATTACGTTATAGTCTATTAAATATTACATGAGGGTTCAAGTGAGGTGGCTCACCTGCCATCCCAGCACTTTGGGAGGTCAAGACAGGAGGATTGCTTGAGCCCAAGAGTTCAAGACCAGCTTGGGCAACATAGCAAGACCAAGTCTCTACAAAAAAACACAAAACTTAGCCAGGCATGGTGGTGTGTGCCTATAGTCCCAGCTACTTAGGAGGCTGAGGTGGGAGGACCACCTGAGTCCGGGAGGTCGAGGTTGCAGTGAGCCATGACTGCGACACTGCGCTCCAGCCTAGGCAATGGAGTGAGACCCTGTTTCAAAAACAAAAGAAAAAAATTAAATGAGGAAAAATCCATGTAAAGCACCTACGTCTGTATGAGGCATGTATTGAGAACTTAATGGCCATTAAATCTAAATTTAATACATAACTAATAAGTGGTTATATTGGTTTCCAAGGGCTGCCATTATAAGCACCATGAACCAGGTGGCTCAAGCTGTAGAACTTGTTGCTTCACAGCTCTGAAGGCTGGAAGTCCAAGGTCTCAGTGTTAGCAGGGTTGGTTTCTACCAAGGGCTGTGAGGGGAGCCTGCTCCAGGCCTCTCTCCTGGCTTCTGGTGGTTTGTTGGCAGTTGTAGACTCTCTACCTTGGCTTCTACCGTATTGCCCTGATCTCCGCCTGCATCTTGGCATGGTGTTCTCCTGTGCATGTGTCTCTGTGTCCAAATGTTCTGTTTTCATAAGAATACTAGTAGTGGATTAGGGGCCCACCCTACTCCAGTGTGACCTCACTTTGACTTTATTAATTGCAACTGCAATGCCTCTATTTTCAAGTAAGGTCACATTTAGAGGTGCTAGGGATTAGGACTTTGACATATAAATTTTGGAAGACACAAGTCAACCCATAACAGTAGTAAAAGAATAAAAATCTAGAAAAGGTAAAAGGGATGGCAACAGATCCCTAGTACCCAGGGTAGTCAGTGGAGCCTTCTTAGATCACGTGGGGCTGAACCCAGGACTGGGCAGTTGGCAGGAGCTTGGTGGTGGTAGGCATGGGGGACACAGCAAGGAGAATGTGATAAACAAGGGCATAGAGGCAGAAATGTGCAGGCATGTTTGAAGGGCAGTGAGGAAGCCAGCCAGGCTGGACTGGAGAGTGTGGGCCAGGGAACACTTTGGAAGTCTTTGATTCATGAAGGAAGGAGTTTGCACTTCATGCTCTTGGCAAGAGGAAGACAGTGAAGGATTGTGATGCGTACCACTGAGACAAATAAGCAGTTAAGACCTGAAGACGTAACTATTTGCTCTAGTTACTGAAAATGACCCTAGAGACCTGTATTACTAGTGCATTCACTATTACTTACTTTATAGTAATGACATTGGATTGAGTGGACTCATTCTCTGTCCACCCTGGTTCTCTTGGCATATATTTGCCCCCTTGACTGGTTGAACTTAGAGGTACAGTCTCTGATCAGATGAGAGCTTCTCTGTGAGCCAAGTGACCTGATTTATATGGAGGTCAGTCCAAATTAAGAGCACACACAGTGTTCTCAGAGCTGGAGAGAGGATAACAACAGAGACCTGGCTGTGTTCGTCAGGAAGTGCTGGCCAGGAATGGGGAGGTCTAAGAGAGGAATAGGTGGCTCGCTGAATGGGGAGAGATGGTAGAAGACACAAGTAGCGGTCTCCAGAAGCTCAGGTTTATAGATTACTACAGCTCATTGCCTTCATCCTTGCCCCATTAGGATCTCAACACCCAAGTTATACAAGAACGAATGTCTCATGGAAAAGTAAAAATGTATCCAACCAATCAATTGTTTGGTCTATGTAATGGCAACTAATTCAAGGGAAACTGCTGTCTAACCTCAGTCTCCGGTTGTGGTGGCAGCAAATCAGTACTGTCCTGATGTCTGGCACATCTGACACATCACTCAGTGTAGCAGCAACATCTGGCTCCATGCAATTCTTGTGGGCAATTTTGCAGTCACCACAGACGGTGTAGGCTCATAATTAACTTGTCAACACTCCCCACCAGGAATTTCCACTGGTCCTGGAGGGCTTAGCTCAGGGTGTGAGCCATAGCACAGGAAGAATTTTCTGATCCTGACTCCTGGAACCAACCCTGGCACGTGTGGTGGGCGAGTATGCTGGGACCAAGTCCGTGTCCGCTGCTTCTGTGAGTATGCTGGAACCAAGTCCGCATCCACGGCTTCTCTGCGTACTTTCAACTCTGCAGAGTTCTGCTTAGAAGAAATCTATTGTTGATTTTTAAAGGCTGCTACTATATACCTATCACAGAGAGAACCCATACTCTAAGCCAATGCAAGCTGACAACACAGGTCTAATGTGTAAGTACTTTGGTTTTGTACGTAACTAGCTTGCTTCACTACATGTTAAAATACATGGGTTCTCCCCACCTGGGCTTCTTTCTCTAAGGTCTTCCACTCACTTGAGAATTGGATGCCACATCTGTCTCCTTTTTCAATGACCTTTGGCTCTGACTGTCCGCCATCATTAAGATGATGTGCATGGAAATCCCACTTATTACTCAGCCCTTGATAAATAGCAAGCTCCAAATAAACAGTGGATAAATACAACAATTACAACCACCCCCAGAGTGCACCAATTGTTGTATCAGTGTAGGCTCCACCAGTCTAGGAATTACCTTCTGTTTGGGTTTCTTATGAACAGTCGGGTCCAAACTGCAGCACTGATAGGAATTATCAGGGAAGGAAGAGGTGTTGGCTTCTCTGGTGTGGTCAGCAGTCTCGGAATCAGCTGTTCAGTAGTGCCCAGGAAGGGAGTTGGTGCTTTCCAGATACGACAGGGATTAGTGATCCCTCTTGTTTTCTTTGTCAGTATTAAGTCACTCACTAGAAAGCTTGAAGAAATCAAAGCTAGGAGATTTCGTGGTAGTAGTTGATAGTTCCTGGTTTTTCCCATTTAAAAAAAATCTAGTTAGAGGAATAATCATTCATCATTTTGTTTATGTCTTAGTGCCTTTGGTGTTATGCAGTGAGAGACAGAAGAGAGAAGGCATAGTTCCTATGATCAGAAGTTTACCATCTAGTTGGATAAAGAAGGCATTCATACACAAAAAAATAGCTACAGGAAAAGGTTTTCAATACTTCCCAGCCACTATCCCAAAGGATTCACAGATTTAGCGCAATTCCTATCAAAATACCAATGATGTTTTCTGCACAAATGGAAAAAATCTACCCTAAAATTCATAAGGAATCTCAAGAGACCCCAAATAGCCAAAATAATTTTAAAAAACAAGAATAAAATTGGAATACTCATACTTCTGATTTTAAAACTTTGTACAAAACTGTAAGAATCAAAACAGATTAATACTGGTACAAAGACAGACACATATACCAATGGAATAGAATAGAGAGCTCAGAAATAAATTCTTGCATATATGATCAAGTGACATTAAACAAGGGTACCAAACCCTTCAATGGGAAAAGAACAGTCTTTTCAGCAGATAATATTGCGAACACTGGATACATGCAAAAGAATGAAGTTGAACCCTTGCCTCACACCATATCCACAAATTAATTCAACATAGGTCAAAGACCTAAATTTAAGAGCCAAAAATAGAAAATTCTTAGAAGAGAATATATAGGAAAGGATTCATGACATTGGATTTGGCAATGATTTTTAAAAGTATGAAACTACAAGCACAGTCAACAAAAGAAAAAACAGATAAGTTGGATTTATTAAAATTAATAACTTTTGGGAATCAAAGAACATGATCAACAGAGTGAAGAGTCACTCTTCCCCCATGGAATAGGGAAAAATAGGCAAATCATATATCTGACAGGAGATTAATATCCAGAACATGCTAAAAAACTCTTTCAACCAATGGAAAAAACAATCTAATTAAAAAAACTGACTAAGGATTTGAGTAGACATTTCTCCAAAGACTACATGATGGCTAAGAAGCACATGGACAGATGTTCAGCATCACTCATCATTAGGGAAATGCAAGTCAAAACCACAATTACACAAACTCATTAGAATAGCTATTATCAAAAATAAAAACAAACAAAAAAACAAGTATGAGCAAGGATATGGAAAAATTGGAACCCTTGTGCACTGCTGCTGAGAATGTAAAATGGTGCAGTGCTATGGAAAACAGCGTGACAGGTCCTCAAAAAGTTAAACAGAATTATCATATGATCCAGCAAATCTACTGCTGAGTATATGCCCAAAGAATTGAAAGCGGGAACTCCAGCACGTATTTGTACACCAGTGTTCATAGCAGCGTTTCATTTACAATAGACAGAAGGCAGAAACAACCCAAATATCCACTGATGGATGAATGAATAAACAAAGTGTGGGTGGACACATACATGGGGTATTATTCAGCCTTAAACGACAATGAGATTCTGATACATGCTACCTCATGGGTGAACCTGAAGATATTATGCTAAGTGAAACAAGCTAGACACAAATGAACAAGCATTGCATGACTCCCTTATATGCAGGGCTGGAAGAAAGGAGGAGAGGAAAACTGTTGTTTAATAGGTATGGAGTTCAGTGTGAGAGGATGAAATGGTTCTGCAGATGGATGGTGGTGATGTTTGCACAACCATGTATGTGTATTTAATGCCACTGATCTGTACACTTAAAGTGGTTAAAATGGCAAATTTTATGTTACATTTCTTTCACCACAATTTAAAAACAAATCCTGAAAAATCCAAATGACAAAAGTGATCAGCCTGAGGAAAATGAAAATGAAGCTGAATGGCTCCCTGGGAGACCAGAGTCTTCAGGGAAGTTATGACTGCAGAGGGAAGACCTAGGAGTGCTTGTCGAAGGCTCGCAGTCGCCTCTGTGTCAGCTGTGTGTGGACAGCTCAGGGAGGCCTGGTCTGGCAAGGGCAGCAGGTATTGAGGCTCTGGGCGAACGACACTGGGTGAACATAGGGCAGTGGCACGGAGTCTGCAGGAGGAAGAGGGCTGGCTGGTGGGGCTGGCACAGAGCCCAGGCAGGCCAGTGGGAAGGGTTGCATACCGGAAGAGGGACTGGTGCTGCTGTGTTATCGGAACAGTCTGGGAGAGAGACAGCAAGGGAGGGAAGCGGAGTGAATGGCTAGGACCTGTGGCAGCAGCCCAGGCTCGAGGTATCAGGGCAGGGGTTGGTAGCAGTGGGGACAGGAGGCCCTGGCAAGCCTCAGCAGCCAGGCATGATTCCCATCTTGTCTTCCTGGTCACCAGTGGATGCCTGGATCCGGTGCCTTGGGAGGGGCAGGGTTGAAATGCCTCCACCCTCTTCTTCTTGCAACTTTTCTGTGCAACTGGTGGGCTCCTTTTGAGTTAGGTGGGTGTGAGGAATAGACTGAGGGGTTTATCTGGGTAGTTTCTCCAAATGACTCTCTCATATAGTAAGTGAGAAAGTTGGGTTAGTTGACAGCTACAGCTCTTTCCTGCTTTTAAACACTGTGATTCATTTACTTTATTGATAATTTTTCAGTTCTTTCCATATGCCAGGCACTGTGTGAGCTCAAAGAACCAAGAAGTCAAGCATCTGCTCTTGTGTGGCCGCCTCTCCTGCCTTTGTGCCATCCCTGTTAAATGAACTCGTGTGTGCCAAGGTGCCTGGCTCATACCTGGAGTGAGTAGATGCTACACATGGTACCTATTGTGTTCCCTGCTTCTCCTGGCTCTGGGTCCCACATCGACTCATCCTTCATCACATTGTCACTTCTCATGTGACCGTTTACCCACACACCTTTCCTTTCTCTTTTTGGTTGTTGTAACACTAATCCCAGATCACCAGCAGACACCGCCGCAGCACAGCCGTGAGCTCACCAGGCTTGAAGCAGGCCTGGCACTGCTTAGCAACCGTGAAAATAGCTCCAGCAGGCCCCACGGGACACTCGAGAACCTCATCCCTGGGACGTGTGGAAACGAAAAAGCTTGAGTTGATATAAAGATGCAAACAAACTGAATTGGTCCCCAGATATCACGCTTTATGTTGCCTGATACTCAGTGGAATGAGATACTTGCGTCCTGCTCTCTCAAGCACCAACCTGTACCCAGAAGGGTAGATCAGAGGAAATAAGCAATCAGGGCTGGAGAATATGCAAGCCCTCTCTTAGGGATACACACAGACACACGATGACTTGCAAATTTAGCTGCACATGCACACCCAGTTCGGGCTGACTTCCTATTCCACCAGTCTGTGTGGAGTCAGGGTGCTGTTTGCACGTCAGAGCCCATGGGCCATCGTGAGTGTTTGGATCAGTGAATGAGGACAAAAGTGGCTTCTGTCAGAGATGTTATGCAATCACACATGATGGATGCTTGCTCCCCTCCCTGGTTCTTCTCCACTGCACAAACTTTGTAATAGGTGGGAAGGTTCAAAACCCTTAACGACCAAATGCCACAGCAAGTGGGGAGGTAGGGTAGGTGTTAAGGAACTAATTTCGCTCTGCAGCAAACGGTGCTGCTGGTGCTTCTGGTTTGCTTCTGGGGGTGCTTTAGGTGCTCGGTTCCTGTAAAAGGAATAATTTTAAGGTGAAGGAAAGAGATGTTTCAGTAGGAGAGCTAAAAATGCTGAGGAATTTTCTGCTTTATCAGGAGTAGAAACAGGGCCGAGTGAGTGATTTGGTGACCTCATGAGGGTTGCTTGCCCCCCCGGCCCCCAGCTGTGGAAGATAATATGATCAGGAGAATGGCACATCGCCCTGACTTCCGGGTCCGTAGAGGTCCAGTCTCCATCTCTGAGTGACGATTCATCACAGCAGGAAGGAGTGAGGTTGGCTGAGCTCGCATCTTGCAGAATGGCATTGCAGGCCGTGGGTCAGGTGGCCTGGGACTGGATTTTGGTTCTACCCTTATTAGCTGTGTGGCCAAGGCAAGTCTTCTTATGTAAAATGAGACTAATGACACCTCACAGGGGAGGTGAGAGACATTTAGGGCTGTATGCATATGGTTAAAAGCCCACACTAGAGCCAGCAGTGATTTCTGCCACTATAACTTACACCCAACATGGTGTAAGTGTCCTGTCCCTGGACTCTACAGCCAGCTCACCTTGAATGCTTCTGCCTGGCCAGGTGTCACTGGCTCTCTTGTTGCTCAGTCCTGATGGATTTACTCCTGCTCGATCACGTCCTGTCTTTGGTCAGGCTCTTTAATTCCCCCTTCTTGCTCCCCTTGTCTTCCTTCACACCTCCTTGCCCCAATTCTCTTGGCATCAAGTTACTGCTATTTTTCTGAAGTTGTAGTTGACTCCTAGCTTGTTAGAAAATTACCTATATAGAACTTTGTAAGATAACTTAAAGTTGATTTTTTAAATATCAACTTAAAAAAATATTGACTCAATTCATATGAGCTTAGACTTAGTGCTTTTACTTCTCCAATCATTTATCTTAGTCTTGAGGCTGGACTAGAGCCAGGGTGCTTTGGTTCCAATCTCCTGACATTTTCCTCCTGTGGAACTGAGGTGAGAATTAGGGTGACCCTGAATGTATTGTGAGCCAGAGGTAACCCAGGATAAGTCTGGAATGAAACAGGTTTTGCAGAAATGGCTGTCTCCACATTCTTACCTTTAATTCACTCTGTATTTCACTCCAATTTGGCTTCCATTGTCACCACTTTGCTGAAATAGTTTTTGCTATAGGCAATAATTGTGTTATCCTCCTCTATGAATATTATTTGTCTTTTTCTGTTCTATTTTTAGTATCAACTGATATCTATTCAAAGTAGAAGGTATATCTAATTATTCAAAATCTTTGTGGCTGATACAAGTATTTAAAAAAGAATGCATAGTTAGTAATAATGAGGATAGATGGCTTCACAGGTTATTCTACATTCTGGAAATCTAGAATCTTCAGAATGTGTTAAAGTTATAAAGATGTTAAATTAAACTCATTTTATTTTGGTAAGAACTCTTAACACAAGATCTCCCCTTTTGAAAAGTTTTATGTGCATAATGCAATGTTGTTAACTAAGGACAATATTGTACAAGAGAACTGAAGAACTTTTGCATCTTGTATAATGAAACTTTATACCCATTGAACAGCAATTCCCGTTTTGGCTAAATGTAATGACATTAAAATACTTGACATCGTCTTTGGTCCTGAAGCACAAATGTATAATGGCAGGTAAATTTTTTTTGTTTTGAGATGGACTCTTGCTCTGTTGCCCAGGTTGGAGTACAGTGGCATGATCTTGACTCACTGCAACCTCCGCCTCCTGGGTTCAAGTGATTCTCCTGCCTCAACCTCCGTAGTAGCTGGGATTACAGGCATGTGCCACCATGCCCAGCTAATTTTTGTACTTTTAGTAGAGACAGGGTTTCACCATGTTGGCCAGGCTGGTCTCGATCTCCTGACCTCATGATCTGCCTGCCTTGGCCTGCCAAAGTTCTGGGATTACAGGTGTGAGCCACCATGCCCAGCCTAAAATAGAAACTCTTAATTGCAATTGCTTCTCTGTTAAGTTCATCGCTTTTAAGTTCTTCAGTTAACAGCAATACTGTAAAAATCTTCAACTGTAAATTCTTAGCTTGCTATGTTTCGATTTTTTCCTGAATTTTGAAATTTTAAAAGTGCCATTAAATGTCTTATGAATGAAATAAATTAAAGATATTCTCAGGAGGCTACAACTCAGGAGCAGCCGGGTGAGATAGAAGAGATGCACAGAGAGAGCCAGGGTGGGAGGCAAGCACTTCCATGCCCTCGCCTGTCCCACCGCCTCCCTCAGGTGTGCTCACCAACCTGGAAGCCCACGTCACTCATCTTTCATCTCCCTTGTCCATGATGGGCTTTAAGCTCTGCTGACCATTCCTTCCTTCTTGGAATGCTCTGTTGCCTTCTGGGACTCCACACTGTCCTGGTTTGCTTCCTGTCTCTCTGGCTATTCATTCCCTCAGTGTCCTTTGAGGGATCTTTTCCTTCTGCCCAATCTTTAATTTCTGAATTCCTCAGGTTTTGATCCTAAACCACCTTTTCTTCCTACTCTACTTCCCTCTGGGAGATCTCGCCCACTTTCATGTCTTCAAACACTCTCTGAATATGAGGATTTCTGGTCCTGCATCTCTAGATAAGCCTGGTCTTCTGAGCGCCACACTCTCACATGCAGCTCCTGCTGGCTCTGTCAGCCCCCTCACCACCTCTCTTCCTCCTCAGCCTTACTCCTTTGTCCCTCACCTGGACAACTGTGATGGTCTCTAAGACGCCCCCCTGCCTCCACTCTGATGTCTTCTGCGCTCAACTGCTAAAGCAGTTGTTTATCAATGCAAGTCAGATTCTGTCATTCATGTGTGTGGAACTCTACAGTTGTGCATCATTCTTAGGGTCAAGTCCAATGTTATTAACATGGCCTGATGGGCACTGAATGATCTGACTCCTACTCATTGATTGGGTGCTTTGGCTTTCTTTCAGTTTCTTGACTTTATCAAGTTTCTATCATCCCACATTCCATGCCATTTCCTCACCAGGAGTGCCCAGTCATGAGTGCCATGGACTTTCCCTTTGTGGCACTTATCACAATTGCCACTAGATAATTATTTGTTTTCTGTTTTAATTTTTTTTTTCAAAGACAGAGGCTTGCTCTGTTGTCCGGGCTAGAGAGCAGTGGTGCTATCATAGTTCACTGCAGCCTTGACCTCCTGGGCTCTAGTGATCTCCCACCTCAGCCTCCTGAGTAGCTGGGACTACAGGTTTGCACAACCACACCTGGTCGATTATTTATTTACTGTCCATCTCTCCAATGGCATGCTCCTGAAAGTTAGGTATCATGTTTTGTTCAACTCCTTATCCTTATCCTTAATGCTGGGCACCATTTTATTTGGCTCAATAAAGACGTCTTGAATGACTGAATAAACCAGTGAGGGGAGAGGGGGTGTCAGGATGGGGAGATCCTGACATTGAGTTTTTGCCTGAATCTTGAAGGTGTTTGTTCAGATTGGTGCCTGGGAACAGAAGCAATGCCCAACTTTCTGCCAGAGGTAGATCTTAGACTCCCACAGAGGGGACCGTCTGTATTGAGGTCTCGGGTGCTCCAGGGGACAGCATTGTGTATAAGAAAGTACAATGACAACAACTCTGTGAGCCCTTGGGCTTTCCTGTTGGGTTCAACAGAGGGGAAATTGTGACCTTCTTTTGTTTTGACATGTAATCAGTTCGTAGTATAATGCTGTAGAAAGAGATGAGTTCAAGCAACAAACAAACCTCATTTGAATCCTGACTCAACAAGCTAATAGCTTGTAATGTCAGGCTAATTATTTAACTTCTCTGAGCCTGTTTTATAGGGCCGTTGTGGGGATGTAATGAATAATCCATGTTAAATGCACAGCTCACTGTTTGGCACATAGAAAGGGCTGCCTAATTGTTGCTATTGTTGCTGTTATTATTATTATTGGTCCCAGCTCTCTTAACAACAAATGATTTGACTAGGCTGCTTCCTTTAGCTGTAAGATCATCATCTTTTTGGGGACAAGATGACCTCTGCAGTCTCTCCAACTCTAGGATTCAATGATCAGGGGACTTTTAGATCTCACCCATGCTGGAACTCTTCGAAGCATTTCCATGGGCAAAGAAAGAATCACTTCTCTTTGCAGCCATGCTCAGATGGATTGTTCTGGAACATAAGCAATGACACATGTAGGAGAGGAAATTGTAGCCTGGCTCGGACCCTCCTGGAATCTGGTACTTTTGGGTGGGACAGGAGACAGATGTTCCATGACAGCCAACATCATGTACTTCAGACTTTCTGGGAATGATGGCAGGAGAGGAACCAGAAGAGCAGGATGACTTGAATTTATTTTCTTGGAAAGACGATTTTGTTGGCAAGACTCATGCCTGGCCTCATAAATGGACTGGGAGGCTAATGGACTAGGAAGAACTGCTCTTGAGCCACTCCCTCTCTGCTTGTCAGGCCCAAGAACATTGCCTCCAAGAGCATAGACCCTGGCCCCAACACACACTCGCCCTCCCCTGAGGTCTCAGGCTGTCTTTCTGCCCCTTTGGTGATCTGCCATTCATCTGATATATGTGTAATTTGAATCCATTTGGATGAAATTCTAGAGGAGGAAAAGAAGAGACTGCAGAAAAGAACAATGATGTTAAGTAGGGAGAGGTGGACAAAGCACGGAGGTGTCTTGTGCAATAGATAGGCTTCAATCCAACTGAGTGACAGCAAACCCTAAATTACAGTAGTTTAATCAAAGTGAAGATATATCAGTCTCTCACATTAAATTGTAGGGAGGCAGACCAGAGTTGTAACTGTGACTCTGCAATCATCAGTGACCACCCTTGTTCTATACCCCTCCTCTGTCATCTTCAATATTTCTATCTTGTGGTCCAAGACAGTGGCTCCAATTTTTGTCATTACATCTGCACTCTAGCTCGCTGGAAAAAGAAAGAAAAGGGGAGGGAAAGGGCGAATGCCTTCTCTTTAAGGACACTTCCCAGAAATTGAACACATTGCTTCAACTCATATCCCACCGGCCAGTACTTAGTCACATGGCTGCACCTAGCTGTAGAGACACTGGATGGTATGTCTTTATTTCAAGTGGCTGTGTGGTCGGCTAATTTTTATAGGGTTCTGTTTGGTAAGAACAGGTATCAGAGGACAATTAGCAGTCTCTTCCACCCTTGAAAACAAGAGTGGACATTACAGATTAATGCAAAAGAATAGCCACAGTCAGCCTTGGGTGTAAGTTCTGAGCCAGGCCGGAAGAGCCGATTGGAATCTTATTCTGACCAGATGCTAGCTGGGCAAAGCTGGGCACATTGCTTAATCTCCCTGAACTTCAGTTTCCCTTCTGTAAATAATAGTAATACCAATGACCTCCAAGAATTGTAAACAGAATGAAATGAGTGATGTGTGTAGAGTGCTTCGTGCCCTTTTGTATGTAGTCATGGGCCAGCAGTAAATACTGAAGATGATTCTATTTGTTTTGGACGCACAGCCTCCCTGAGGATGCTCTTTTCTTTGGGATTTCTAGTATCATCATTCTTGTGACTATTACCCACACCCTTCAGAAAAGCCATCGTTTTCTCCTAGATTAAACTCTTTTTTGAATTTTGAATTCCCCTAAAAGCCAAGACCTCTATTCTGTCAGAGCAGAACAGAGCCTTGATGTTCCTAAAGAAACAACTTACAACCAGACTACATCATCAGTAAATTCCCTTTTCAATGTTGCTTCATTCTCTCAAGCGTGTATGTAATTTAGCCTTAATAAGTGGTTATTGTCCACTTACTAATAACTACTTATAAAAACCACGCCTGTGGCCTGTGGTTTGGGCATAGAGCCCCAAGAACAGCTCCAACCTCCCCTTCACCTTCTTCTCCACCTAACAACCAAAGCCTGACTTCTCTAAGAGAACTGTAGGAACTGCTAGTCATTGAGGGAAAGGAGCCTGCCTAGGTTGGCTCTTCCAGCTCCATCCCAATAATGAACTTGACCCTGAGATGCAAGGCTTACGAATAATTCACGTATCTGCTGTACCTACGTCTTCTGCAGGCTGTGGATCCTGCCCATGGGCCACATGTGCAGCTGGATGGAGGCAGGGCCATGCCCTGGGTGTTTTCTTCACATGGCACCGGTAGTGTTGTGTGTGATTTCTGATAAAATTGAAGAATAGCCAATGATGTTTTTCATTTGTTCAGAGTTTTGCAGTTCACAAAGCATTTTCATATGTCAGTAAAAATAGCAAGGAAAATACTAACCATTTATATATATATATATATATACACACACACACACACTACGTATTTTGTGTACATAATCTCAAAATTTTACATCAAGTATTACTGACACTATTATATACCAATTTTACAGATGGGTAAATTGAGGTTCAGAGAGTGTCCTCTCCAAGGACACAAGCTCATTGGAGGCGACTTTCAAAAGAGGCAGACTTGGGACTCTATGCATATTCCTGATTCCAGTATAATCTTTCTCTCCTAAGGAAGCTAACTAAGTAGAAGCAAGAAGAAGAGGACAGATCCAGGCGGTATGAATGTTAGAAACATTTTAGGAAGATTCTGCAGGCTCTGAGCAGCTCAGGAGCCGCTCATCTCTTGTCTTCTCCAGGCTTCTTACTGAGCTGGGGTTCAAAGTTTGCGGGCTGGAAGGGGTTGGAGAGATAGAAGCCCCCTTCAATAGGACAGTCCCTACCCCAGCATGATTGGTCACTTGAGTTAACAGCTTTGCAAACACTGTTTCATTGAGTTCTCACAGCATTCTTGCAAGGCAGATATTACTCTCTATTTACAAATAAGGAAACTGAGGCTCTCAAAGGTTAATACCCAAGAACGCATAGCTGATTTGTGGTAGATCCAGGATTTGTGTCCTGGCAAATTAGTCAGATTCTGCCCCTGCATTTAATTACTACATTAAATGCAAATAAAGTACTGATCACGGTGAATCACCAGGTGAAAAGCTAGGGAACTGGAATATAGCAAGCACTCAGCAACTGGTAATTACTATCTTATCAACAGACTTTCAGCTCATTGTGGGCAGGGACTGACCATTCTGTATACATCTTTCTAGGTCTCTAAGTGGACAGTGCAGGACCGAGCTGTCAGGGCTTAATACTCACTGGCCATGATGACTTCAGAAGTAATAGCATCCGTGGAGAAGGGTTGATGGTACGAGCACAGCACAGCTCACTGCATGCAACATGAACATATTTGGTGATGACTGACAGCTCAGCTGTCCCATGGGAACCCAGCTGGTCAAGCTTAGAGTCTTAGGCTCTCCAAGAAGTGGAAGAGCCTGGGAAAATTTGCGATGAGGAGCAGAAGGGTCATTTCCAGCTGTAAAAATTCTAATATTTTGTTTCCAAAGAAAAGAGAGAGGATATGGGTTGACTGAGTTTTGAGACCTCAAAGTAACCACAGGGTTTTCTTAATTCTAGCAACCAGTCACGGACTGCAGTGAGGCAGCAGGGAGGCAGGAGAGACGCAGCAAGCATTCAACGCTCCTTTAGGGAGAGAGTGTCCAAAAATGATTCCAGCCATTGTAGAGAACAACCGTGGAGACTCACAAGAACAAACCCTGCATGTTTAGGCCCAGCGTCCTCCAGCATTGGTGGCAGCTTCCTCCCAGGGGGCACAACTGTCTCCTGTCTTTACAGGGCTTCCCTCATTTCAGTCCAACTCTAGCTCCCTGCTTGCCCTCTTCTATTGGGCTTACTTTTATTTTTTTTTTTGAGACACAGTCTCACTCTGTTACCCAGGCTGGAGTGCAGTGGCATGATCTCGGCTTCACTGCAACCTCTGCCTCCTGGATTCAAGCGATTCTCCTGTCTCAGCCTTCCTAGTAGCTGAGATTACAGGAGCCCACCACCACACCTGGCTAATTTTTGTGTTTTTAGTAGAGACAGCATTTTGCCATGTTGGGCAGGCTGGTCTTGAAGTCCTGACCTCAGGTGATCTGCCCTACTGGGCCCTCAAAGTGCTGGGATTACAGGTGTGAGCCAACATGACTGGCCTGAGTTCACTCTTTAACGAAGGGGAACGCCTAATGAATCAACACTAACTGTTTGCCAAATACCCCATAGGTCAGACATCACTTTTGTCATGAAGTTTGCAGACTACAGGTCAAATCAGAAAAGTTGGGCAACTGTCAACCATCCGCCTTAGCCAGAGCTGGCATTCCAGGCAAACTCAGGGCCCATGTGGTCCACCGAGAAAGTATTTATTTGTTTTTGGTAATGGGCCTTCTCCATCTTTAAATGCTAGCGGGAGTGAAAGGGATTTCTGAAAGGTTTGTTTTAAGGTGGGTTTGAAAGCTCCCCTCTTTTGCTCTGTTTTTCTTTTTAGGCAGTTTTGCACAAGGGCAAGCCTCCTGCCAAAAGGCCTCGTAATGCCCCTCTTTAGGGACTGAATTTATCCTCTCAGCTGTCCCTTGTAAATTTATTCCTGTGTGAGATTTTTCCCAAACCATTCATTCCTCCGCTTAGCTCAGGCAGCTGGAATGCAGAAAAAAATACATTTTTTCTTTTTTTTTTTCCCTCAAGAATGTGTCTTTTGTGTGCTGGGAGGGGCTGGGCTAAGGAGAAAAGAAAACAATCATGTGCAATGATGCACACATTCACACCAGGCTATGATGAACACACTCACACCAGGCTGTGATGCACACACTCACACACCAGGCTACAATGCACACACTCACACCAGGCTACGATGCACACACTCACACCCTAGGCTACGATGCACACACACACACCAGACTACGATGCACACACTCACACCAGGCTACGATGCACACACTTACACCAGGCTGCGATGAACACACACACACACACTAGGCTATGATGCACATTCACACACCAGGCTACGATGCACACACTCACACACCAGGCTATGATGCACATACACCAGGCTACGATGCACACACTCACACACCAGGCTATGATGCACACACTCACACACCAGGCTACGATGCACACACTCACACCAGGCTACAATGGACACACTCACACCCTAGGCTATGATGCACACACTTACACCAGGCTGCAATGCACACACACACACTAGGCTATGATGCACACTCACACACCAGGCTATGATGCACATACACCAGGCTACGATGCACACACACACACCAGGCTACGATGCACATACACCAGGCTACGATGCACACACTCACACCAGGTTATGATGCACACACTCACACCGGACTACGATGCACACACACCAGGCTACGATGCACACACACACACCAGGCTACGATGCACATACACCAGGCTACGATGCACACACTCACACCAGGTTATGATGCACACACTCACACCGGACTACGATGCACACACACCAGGTTACGATGCACACACTCACACCCTAGGCTAGGATGCACACACTCACACCAGGCTATGATGCACACACTCACACCAGGCTATGATGCACACACACATACGAGGCTACGATGCACACACACACATCAGGCTACGATGCACACACACACACCAGGCTACGATGCACATACACCAGGCTACGATGCACACACTCACACCAGGTTATGATGCACACACTCACACCGGACTACGATGCACACACACCAGGTTACGATGCACACACTCACACCCTAGGCTAGGATGCACACACTCACACCAGGCTATGATGCACACACTCACACCAGGCTATGATGCACACACACATACGAGGCTACGATGCACACACACACATCAGGCTACGATGCATACACTCACACGCCAGGCTATGATGCACACACACCAGGCTACAATGCACACACTCACACACCAGGCTGTGATGCACACACACCAGGCTACGATGCACACACACACACCAGGCTACGATGCACACACTCACACCAGGCTATGATGCACACACACACACACCGGGCTATGATGCACACACCAGGCTATGATGCACACACACACTGGATTACAATACACATGCACATGCTGGGCTATGATGTCCGCACACACACACACACATGCACACACACTGAGCTCTGATGCACCTGCACACACTGGGTTATGATGCACACACACACATCAAACTATAATTTACACACACATGCTGAGCTATGATGCATGCATGCACACACACACACAACCGGGCTACAACGTGCACATACACACACACACTGTACTATGATGCACACACACACATCAAACTATGATGTACACACACATGCTGAGCTATGATGCATGCATGCACACACACACACACACACACCAGGCTATAAAGCGCACACACACGGGGCTACAATGCATATACACACATAGGACTACCATACACACATGCACACCAAGCTGTAATACACACACACACATACACACACACACACACTAGGCTACGATGCACTTGCAGACACTGGGCTACTAACAACCCTGCTGGGGCTGGGAGCTGCCCTGGGTGGTGAGGGTGGCTAGCGACTCCTGGCTACCAGTGCCCAGTGTGGCTTTGGTGTGGGCTATGGGCCCTCTGCCTGGGATGTGGCCAGAGCAACATCTCACTGGTTGTTTCCACAGCAACATCACAGTTTCACTGGAATGGAAAGCCACAGTGATTTGGAGCCAGGAGAGGCTTTCCAGCTGCATGTGTGCACAACGAGGGTCTGTGGGGAGAGGGGCGCTGGGAACTTTGACTTGATTTTTCCTTGAGTGATTATGGTCTCCCAGGCAGGTGAGGGCTGTGGCAGGAGCTGGAGGTGACATATGTGCTTAAGGAATTCAGGCTGCCTGAGGGGCAGGGAGAATTTTCCTGCAAGCCACGATGACTGAGGGGACCTGGGGAATTTGGCAGGTATGTGAGCCCACCGACCTCTGCATCCTTTGCGTAACTATGATGTTTCTCCGCCACAATATCCCAGCACATAGAGATGGTGGGAAGTTTAGCAGCAATGGCAAAAGAGTCAAGGACAGGAGTTTGTCCCATTTTCTGGAACAACCAAAAAAACCCAACCATGTGCCATGGAGCAAAGAGATTCTGTGGGACGGTGTACGAGCAAGAGATGAGAAGTCCGGGTGTGTGGCTGGCTGATCCTAAAGCCACAGTCCAGGCAGGCGGGATTCACCCCAGCACCCCAGTTCCAGGTTCACAACTACGTTCATAGTATTTTGCGAGGGTTTCTGCCAAGAACTTCTGCCCTGCCAAGAATCCTAGTCTTCTCTTGGGAGCAGACAAACAATTTTAAGAATCAATGCGCCTACAGCCATAATTTTCTGCCTATGGAGTAGACACACTTTTTTGATGCAGGTGCTACCTTTGTTTTAATTGTGTTTAGAGACAGGGTCTCACTCTGTTGCCCAGGCTGGAGTGCAGTAGTGGGATCATAGCTCACTGCAGCCTTGAATTCTTGGACTCCAGTAATCCTCCTGCCTCAGCCTCCCAAATAGATAGGACTTCCGGCATGCACCACCACACCTGACTAGTTTCTTTTTTATTTTTTGTAGAGACAGGGTCACACTACGTTGCCCAGGCTGGTCTTGAACTCCTGGCCTTAAGCGACTCTCCACCTCAGCCTCTCCAGGTGCTGGGATTACAGGTGTGAGCTGCCACTTGACAAGCGTCACTTTTATCCCTACAACACAAGAAGATTTGGGGAACTTAAAATGTTGTTCAGATTTTTCTTGTATTTTCAAGGGCCTGCCATGAGTCTGGTGGCCAGAGCTAACCTGCGTGGCTGTGGGTTTAGGGACAGATCACTTCTTCTAGTTTGAGCTCCTTATTTGCCACTGGGTTGATGGGGCCCGATTGACTGTGGGCTACGCCCAGGAAGAGACAAAAAAGAAATGGATGATGAAGACTCTGTCTTTAGAGAGTTGGCTGTCTTATGGGAAGATAGTAGGAGCTGAAAGGCAACATCACACTGGAGAACACATCAGAAAGGGTGAGTGGCAGGCTTCCCAAGACTCCCGGACCTGTTCAGGAAATGTGTGGCTGGGGTTCCGCCTTTCTCATGAGCGCCAAGTAAAGCCAATACAGCTGATCCATGGGCCATTCCAAATAGCAAGGAGCTAGAATACTCACTCAATGGTCCAGGAAGGGATTTTTTGCACTATGGAGAATGGGTAATACTCTCAATATAACTTTCCTGGCATTGTTCACGAGCAAGATGGTAGCCTGTCTTTCCTGGTCTTGCCCTCCCAGAAACACTAAGCAATTTGAACACCTGTTGTCAATGTTAGCGTGCCATCCTTGGAATTAATGGGTTTAAGGGCAACTATAGTTTGTTTCTAGAACTGCAGTATCACTAATGGCTAAGAGCACTTGACATTAATCAGACCTGGATTTGTCCTGGCTCTCAAGACCACTTATATGGCCATGCAAACTTGGAGAAGTTACCTGTTCTCTTAACAACTTAATTTCCTCAACTGTACAGACTAAATATAATAATATGTGTGAAGCACTCAACTAACATCAGCTATTATCATGACTGGTTATGAAATAATTAATGCATATCAGAAGTCATGAGCTGCAGATCCAGAGGCCACATCTGCCATTCCCCAGATGGGTTTTATTTAGCCTGTGCAGTGTTTTAAATAACATTGAGTTGGTTGCCAACATTTTAAAATTGGGAAATTTCACATAAAAATCTGAATTTGGGGCTTATATTGAAAAATCATTAGCTCTGACAAACCTGGCACCGATTTCTTGCGTGGTAACAGTGGGTTAGCACCGGGGCTGTGCAGGGCTGGCAAGTTTCCACGGCATCTGCACCTCCAGTTCACAATCGCCCGGTCCTCTCTTTGTGTTACCTTCTCCCCGTGGACTCATGTCCTTGGGTCCTTTATGTATAGGGTCCTGTAGGGTTCTAAAATTCTAGTTATTTCATCTCACTGATATGTAGTAACGGCTTCTGGTACTCAGCAAGAAAATGCAAAGATTATCTTGCCAACAATGCTTCTACTGCTTAAATGAAAGAAATCTGGTAGTCCTTGTCTGAGACCCAACAGAGTCGGTGCATTTATTGCTCTCTGTGGTACCTCTTGGGACCACAACCTGCTGGCTCTACAAAGTGCCCCTCGTCCATCCCTGCCCGCCGGTTGCATCAATAGCGTGTCTTCTTTGTTCTCTCCCTGAAGTGTAGGATGCTCATGACCTTGGCCTTGCAGTTTGGGTAGGTGCACCTCCTGTCCTGGTGCTGACATCTGGATGATTTATGACCATCATTACCCTTTCAGGGGACTCTTGCTCTTTGGAGTCTTCAGAGCTGCCTGGGCCTAGCGCCCAAGAACTTTGCTCCTTGCGTTAATGGCAATGCTAGACATATTCTACTGGCTGTGGCCCAAAGGTACTCCTGGTGCCTGTGTGGGAAGGGCCATGATGGGAAGAATGCTCCTTGCTTGCTCTCATTCTCCCAGCTTTTTATTTTTTATACGCTGGAGGTGGAACTGCAAGAGCAGAGAGGAGGAGAAGGCTCACCATGAAGACAAAAGAAGTCCTGAGCCTTGGAGTTTCCTCCTCTAGGGCTGTTTCGTGGACTCACAGATTCGTAGAAGTTCTGGGAGGGCTGACTTCTCCCCTTCTGCCCCAGACGGATCCCTTAAGGTGGGTGAGCCCTGGGGAAGTGCTGGGTCTACTTGTGAAGAGAGTCCTCGGGGTCAGGCCTGGGGAGCTCGTGCAGCTGTTCCTGCAGGTGGGTCAGTTTCTCTGGTGCATAATGAATAATGCTGTGCAGTTTCTGGCCTGGCCCATCCCCACCCTCGGGTGGAGGTTTTCAGTATTCTTGCAGGCTCTTGGGTATGTGGACAGTGGGAAACAGTGGGGCTGCGACTGGGAAATGTGACTCTAATGACTCTTTACCTACGTGTCGAATTCTCTAACCTTGGGGATAGATGTACCGTAAATTTGGTTTTGCAGGTTTGTGTCCAAAGGTGAATAAGAGACTGGTTAAAAGAGCTTTGAAATTCCTGCTATAACCCGTAAACAGTGGGAGTAGAGCAAACAAATTCTCCAAAGTCCTGAGGAAAATACCCCTTTGGGCAGAGTCAAGCTTGCTATTCTTTAAATTCCTCCAACTGTCTCAACAGGAGAGGAAGGGACAGCCAAAAGTCACATGTCATTTACTGGAGGTTTGATAGCCTGGAGATAATCCTCTCGGGTGTTCCCTGATCTAAAGATGAAGAATTTTCATGCACTAGAAGTTGAGTTTACTAGTCCTGAAGGTCTGGAAATGAACGGCCTTGGCTCCTCTGACTGTCCCGCTACTTGGCATCATGTAGCCAGGCCCTTCAGCCGACTAAGGGTTGTGGAACTCACTGGCCAGAGGGACACATGAAGAAGCTGCTCAGAACTTCCTGTGTCTCCCACAGCCACAAGAGACGGGCAAGGCAAGAGCCCTAGAGCCTGCCTAACCCATGTCTCTGCAGAGCACGGGTTCTGTCACACCGAGTGCGGATCGTTTTCCACCACAAACTCTGCACCCGCATCACTGGAAGCTTCATGAATAGAGACTCTCAGATGCCACCAGTGCACCGAGTCAGCACTCTGGAAGAGAGCCGGAGATTGCACTTTTAACAAGCACCCCAGGTGCCTCTGAGCTGAAAAACCGCCAGTCTCATGTGTGGACTTTAAAATCTCATGCAGAGAATGTTTCTCATTGCTCAATTTAAAACTCTTTTTAATGGTGTCTCTGCTTAGAGTGGAGACATTCCAGGAAGAGAAAACTAAGCATAGGGAAGCTAAACACCGAGCCCTGGAGGGGTCGGGATACGGGCCTCATCATCATCTCGTGCTGTTTCACACCGTGCTCAGGTCAGGTGAGTGACAGCCCCATTACCTGGGATGCCCGCTGTGCGGGAGCTTCTATAACCTCCTCTGGATGGCCCAGCTAAGCCTGAATTGTTTTTTTAAAGGCTTGACCCAAATGCACTCTGATTCCAGGTGGAACACATTTTCACGTAAACCGTCAAATGCTGGCTCCGAAGGGAATTTAGAGATCTATTCCAGAGCCCTTATTTTTTATATATATAATGAGGAATTATAGGTTAGAAACAGACAAAAAAGTGCCGTGATGATAAATTCCTGAATGTACATTCAAGGAGCTTTGAAGAGAGAGGAACTTGGGAGGAGACAGAGCAACTACAAACAAGATCAATTTCACCAGATTCAGCTGATGACTGGGCAGCAATGGCCTCCAGTCTCCTGAGAATCCCTTCAAGGCGGGGGCTGGACTCCCGGCAGGGACTGTGCCACTCCACGTCCTCACTGGGCTCCTCATGCCTATGGCCAGCTTGCCTGGCCCTGCCCCACCTAGGAAGAAAACTTCCAGGCTCTTCTATCAAGAAATGCACCCACCCTAATTTGCATGGGCTAGGATTTATTCTGTAAACATTGAGTGCCAGTTCTGTGCCATTAACAGGAGAGATGGGAGCTACTCTTGCAGAGCTGTCTTATTCTAAACTTATTAAATTCTGTTCCTGTGTTTTTAATTGTATAGTTTCTGCATGGAGAGAAAATGTTGGTGCTTTTGGAGTTGGGGCGGTGGGTGGTAAGGAAGCCTTTTCTGAAAGGGTCACAACTGAAGTGAGATTTGAGTGATAAAAGGAGCTGTTGAGAGAAGAGGTGCCGGGAACAGCAACTGCAAAGGCCCTGAGCACACTGGTTCTGTTCCAGAAACGCAGAGCAGAGCAGAGAGGGTGGAGAAGGCCCTGACCATGCAGGGCCTTGCAGGTGGTGGAAGGGGCTTTAAACTATGAGGGGACCTGATCTGATTGCCATTTCTAAAAGTTCTTTCTGGCTGTTTTGAAGAGAACAGATAGGGTGAGGTAAGGACAGGAGCAGGCACAGCATTTAGGAGGCTATTGTGTCTGCAGGCAGAGCTGGCGAGGCTGGAGCCTGGGAGGTAGGAGAGGATGTGCAGAGGGTAGGTGAGAGCAGGACACGTTAGGAGAAGCAGCAGAAAGGGTTTGAGGACAGAGGGCTTCTTATACGAAAACCCTGGCAAGAGTATGCTATATATACGAGAAGACTGGTGTTTTCTAGTCACCTCAGCGTAAGCCTCGGAAGGGTGCGGTGCAGCATTGCATACTGTTGGCGAGTCAGCTCTTCCTCTGAAACTGCAGTTTCTTACCCTCACCCAGGCACCCCTTCTCCAGGCTCAGGACACCTCAGAGGACTGGTGTGTGGGCTGCAGCCAGCCTGACCCAGCTCTATAGAGAAGCTCACCGTTTATAGATGCCCCAGAGGAGCCCCCACTCTGCCCTGCAGTCAGCTTCCTGAGCAAATGGGGTCAGGTCAGTGCACGTGCCTGTCCTTCTCTGAGCATAAAAGGGGAGTGTGGAGGGAAATGGTATTTGAAACGTGGCAGTGGGGACCTGCACAGACATCTTGAACAATCCCTTTGGCTTTCTATTTGCCAAGTTGTTTCAGGGTCCAGGGTTTGTGATTCATCTTGAATGGAAACACTTGTACAGCACCATGTGGCTCCTTTCCACCCCTGGCTGGGCAGCAGTGACCCAACCAGCTCTGCACTTTCTTTCTCCCCTTTTAATGTATCCGTGGGCACCTGGGGTCTCCCTCCTCCGGGGTTTCCTGAAACATGATGCATTCAGCCCTCGTAGAGTTGCTGGAGGAGTGGAAGGAAAACAAAGGTGGCTCTTAAAGCCCCAGGAGTTGACCTTAAATCCTGAGACTCCTGGGGTGTGCAAAGGTCTGAGGGGATGACCAGATTGAGGTAAAGCAGTAAAAATCTGTGCTTGTCAGGAAAGCAGCAAGAGCTGAGTTCTACACTAGCAGCTGACTGTCCTGGGGCAGCCTGCAGCAGCACAGCTGCCTTGTACGATGGCATGGACAAGGTGTATCGGTGACGTAGCAGACCGCCAGGGACCTGGGAGCCAGCCTGCAGCCATAGGAGTCCTGTGCAGAGCAGAGGAGAGGGTGGTTTGGAAAGTACAGGGCCCCCCTCTTTTTTTGGTGGCAGGGAGCAGGTGGGGCCTAACCTGGATGGACAGAGTCTGCATCCCTTCTGCGCATTTTGCACTGGTCTTAATTGGTTCTGCTGGGATAGTCACGAAAGCCCGATCTTTGTTGCAGGTAAAGTGGTACATGTTTCATGTGCACAGCTCATTTAATCTTCACAGCAACCTTATGAAGTAGTTATTACATCTATTATCATCACAGAAAAGAACACTGAGCCTCAGAGAGGTCAAGCAATTGGCCCAAGATCACACATCCTGCAAGGCAGAGATAGGACTCGGACTCTGGTCTGTTTGGCTCCCGTGTGCCTTACTCCTACGTTATACCCACCCCTCCAGGTAAGATTGGGAACCAGCTGTGGAAAGACTTTAATAATGGGATGGAGGGACTGCCAAGCTCTCCCTCTGGCAGGATTGATTTTGCAGTGAGACTGTGAGCTTAATGAGAGCAAAACTCAGGCCTTACACTCCTTCATGTGCCCTGCAGACTCCAGAAGTGCTAGGATGTAAGAGGCAGACAAAAGAGTGATGTTACTGCTGTGAACTTTCATTAGGATGTGTAGAGTTCTGTTATATGTTTGGAAAAAATCCATCCTCTCAAGAGGCTATATAATGCTCAGAACAGCTTTAGAAATTCTCTTTGGAAATTGCTTTCTGAGCCTCAGGCACATAAATAATATTTTTATATATATCCTCAATCATGGCAAGCCTTAGTCCTTTGAGGGTAGCTTGGAATTCCGTAGGAATCTGAAGGTAATTCAGAGCAAAACTTGGTGAAGAGGGTGAAGTGTCAATTTCAGATTTGCAGTTTTATTCAAAAACATATTGATAAAGCAGCAAGGCTGATGGTCATGAGCAGCTCACGAGCCGATTCAGAAGACATTTTTCGGCTGCAGCCAGCCATGCTTCCGTGACTTCACTCACACTTTCCATCTGAGTGGAATAGCTTACCCTTGCCTCTTTCACACTGAGTCCCCTCCACCCCACACTCTACCCTTTCTCTGAATTCCTGTTCACTGTTCGGCGTCCTCCCTGAGGGTTAGTAAATGGCCTCACAGCTGAAAGTGCTTTGCTTGAAGCATGCCCTGATTCTCCCAATGTGAAGGCCATGCTTTCACCCTGTGTTTTCATCTGCGCTGCTCCTTGGGCTCTTCAGAGGCGCTTTCTTCTGCCTTGCTGTTTGTCTGTGTTCTCCACTGGACCTTGAGCTTGCTGAGAACAGCGTCTGAGATGCTATAGTCCCAGGATTTGCAGCCTTTGATGAATTGACCTGGGTAAATGTACTATTTTGAGTACATTTACAGGAAAGGGTAAGGTTTGTCCTGGAGAGGGAATTAGGTCCAGAGACACACAGTGTCCCACCATCCAGGAATTCGATGCCTACAGCAGGTGTCCTCTGGCTCCCTATCCTGCACTTGGCTCACCCAGAGTTTGGTAGCTTGATTTTGAAGGCATATCCAGAATGGCTAGAATTCTCAATTCTCAGAAGGTAGGATTTGGAAAAAACAGAGGGTGGAGCATCAGAAAGGTGAGAAGAGAAAAGACTCAGGACCCCAAACCCATGCACCTCAGCTGACAAAACCAACAGACTGTCACTAACCTCCATCCCAAACCTTCAATAAAGAAAAGAAGTAAAGATCTGCAGCTTTCTTGTCTGCTGGGCTGATCAACATGGTGCTGGTGTGGATGCAGAGAAGCATTTGAGCAATGAGGCCATTCACTCACACTTCACCTTTATTTCACTCTGCTTGTTATGGTCTGAACTGCGTCCCCTCAAAATGTGTATGTTGAACCCCTAACTGCCAGTGTGACTCTTAGAGAGGTAATGAAGATTCAATTAGGGCCCATGGGTGTGGCCCTAATGCAATATGACTGCTGTCCTTATTAGAAAAAGAGACACCAGTAATGCCGTTGCACAAGGAGTCCAGGCAGAGGGCAGCCTTCCGCAAGCCAGAGAGGGAGGCCCCCAAGAAACTAACCCTGCTGGCACCGTGATCTTAGACTTCTAGGCTCCAGACTGTGAGAGAAGAAATTTCTGGTGTTTTAACTACCTGGCCTGTGACTTTTTTTTTTTTTTTTTTGGCAACCCCAGCAGACATTGCTATTTTCATTTTCTTCTCTATCCTTTTCTTTTTCCTACTGTTTTATTCCCACCTGCTCAATCTCTATCTTTTATTATTTATTCCTTTGTAAAAACAACAACAACAAGAGTATAAACTGATTTGGAGACCAGGGTTTAGAATTCTACCAAATAAATAAAAATCAGCAAACTGGACACGTGGATTTCTGTAGTTACAAATCTTCTATCTGAAATCTTGTTTCCCAGGCATGGGTTCCATCAGAAATTTTTTTTCTATGCCTATAAACATACATATATGCTTACAACTGCATGCTGTTTCAGTCTGATGGGTCCGCCCATCGTGATATAATTCTGGGCTTTTACTCAGTTCTAATGTGACTGAAAACCAAAATGATTTAAAAAATGTGAATGAATTCAGCCCTCCTTAACTCAAGTTGGGGTGTATTTTCATCTCTGTCTCTTGTACCATCCACCCAGGAACTTCAAGCCCCAAGAAATGGTCTCCGGAAGGAAATTCTTTGCCATTCTCTAACTTGAGTATTCAGTGATTTCTGGAATAGAACTCGCCTGTTACAGAAATGGGAAAAATATGAGGACACATGCAATAAAAATAAGAAAAAAAATTAGAATGAAGAGGAGACACAACCTATGTAAAATCTAATTTTCATTTTGGCTCATAGGTAATTTTATCCTGGAGTGTGCTGGGGATAGTGATGGCGTGCTGGTTCACTAGAGTAACTGAGTGAAAACATAATGATGATGAAAATATGATTATAATTTTTAAGAAATTCACCTTGTAGCTTTGTTATCTATAGATGATGTCATTAAAAGTTGTGAGAAATAAATATTACTAATTCAAGTTTATAAATGAGAAAAAGGAAGATCAGAGGAGATAAGGGATTTGACCAATGCTAATCAGTGAGTAGGTGAAATGACCAGCATAGAACATCTGACTCCAAGTGTAATACATCTTTCTCTGCTATCTACAGGGACTTTGACTTCTTCTTCTTTTTCATTCTCTATTCCTTGCCTTCTGGGATACCAATTGCATGTTTGTTAGACCTTCTTTCTGTGTTTTGCATTTCTCTTATAATCTGTCCATTTCTTTCTTCCATATACCTTTCAATATATATATTTTTTCTCTTGGCATGTCTTCAAGTTCAGGAACCTGACTTCTGCTATGTTCAATCCACTGTTAAATTCATCTAGGGAGTTCTTACTTTCAGATATTGCAGTTCTAGAATGTCTATTTGCTTCTTTTTTATAAATTCCAATCTGCTGTCAAAATTACTTATCTTTCCATCTGCTTTTTCAACCTTTTCTCTATTTTTAAAAAGTATTTATAATAATTGCCTTCAAATCCTTCTCTGCTAACTCTAACTGTTGAATATTTTGTGCATCTGCTTTATCATGTGTCTTCCCATTTATTGTGGGTCACATTTTCCTACTTCTTGTGTCTCATGACTCAGGGTTGTTTTTCAGATGTTGTTGTTGTTGTGTATAAAAGGCCCATGGCACTAAAGTTGATGTTCTTTTCCCTTAGAAAGATTTTGCCTTTCCCTTAGCTAGGCAGACAGTGCAGGGGGCATCACTTGATGCTGTGAGGAAGTGAACTAGGTCATGACTGGGACTGCAGCTGGGTGTAGTTCACTCTGGTTTTGACCATCTCCCAAGGAACACATGGGGCACGGGTAGCATGGGCTCCTTTTTACTAGTGCAAGCTTGTCCAACCTGTGGCCCAAAGACTGCATGAGGGCCAGGATGGCTTTGAATGCAGCCCAACACAAATTCGTAAACTTTTTAAAAACATTATGAGTTTTTTGTGAATTTCTTTTTTAGCTCACCAGCTATTGTTACTGTTAGTATATTTTACATGTGGCCCCAAGACAATTCTTCTTCCCTGAAAGCTGAGCTCTTTAACCTTCACATCATGTGGATTCAAAATCTGCCAAGTGTTCTGATGGGGGGACCTGTTGGTTGTGATTTCCAGCCTCTCCCTTTAGTGTGACTTTGATTCCTAGGCATTCTGAGACTATGGGATACTTCAGTCTTCCTGGCTGGCTCAGCCCCTCAGTGTCCTGTGCCACTCTAGATGCAATAACTGCCCTGCAGGGAAGGTCAGCCATGCTTAAGGACTCCTGGATGTTCCATTCTTATGCCATCCTGCAGGGCCCTGGGTCTCCTCTCTCTTCTCTTCTGCTCACAGTAAGCCCACTCCTCAGACAGCCTCAGCAAATGCCCCTTGGAAAGAAAACTGCCAGCACTCTCATTTCACTCTGTGGGAGCTAGTCCCCTCTGGAATTTTCATTCTTTCAGTCTCCTTTGCCTCTATGATTCTCCATACTGTTTATAAAAACATAATTTTTGCGATGCATCATTTTCCCTCGTAGCTGCTGCAGTCAGAGGAATGCCTTGCTAAATCTTACTCAGAGGCAAAAGTTGAAAAACTGACTGTTATTTTATTTTTTCATCAGTGAGAGCACACCGAGTCATATTTTTTGCCAATATTTTATTATAAAAATTTGCAAACATACAGCAAAGTTGAAAGAAGTTTACGATCAACAACCCACATACACAGCAGTGTGTCTGTAAACTGGCTCTCCGAAGGGAAAACAAAAAAATCTCATTTGTGTTGTTTGCTGATTTCTGTGGTATAAATGTTTTCATCACTGCTCATTTCAAGTTACCAATGTGACTGGGGAGCCTATGTGAGCCGGCTCAGGCCCACCACTGCATGGAGCCATCACTTAGAGATTACCACGAACATCTTAGGGTGCTTGTTGAGTCTTGTGTGTATCGTGCCCTCTATCCACTGTCAATCCTCTTATTGTTTGATACATTGACAATGGATAGAAGGCAAGACACACACATACAAATTGCAATAGAAGCATGATATAAATATAAATTGTAGATAGAGGCATAATTCTTTCTACTTCAACATTAACTAGAGTTCACTATTTGTTTTTTACTAACTTGTTTTTTAATAATTTTTTACTATTTGTTTTGATGTAAAATGAAATCTTAGTCTTAATTGTGCATTCACCACATTTTGACAAATCTATATGCCTGTGTAATCCAGCCCTTTTCAAGATATAGAATACCATTACTCCAGAAATTTCCTTTAAGCTTGGCCAACTAAAACTTTCAGCTTTTTGGGACATGGATTGTTACTAAACCAGACCTCCTTCATTATACTTGACCAAATGATCATTCTACCCTAAATGCATGTCTTTATAATTGTTCAATTTTACACTCACCAGGATGAATGATCAGAAATCTGCTAATACATACCAGAAA
Source organism: Aotus nancymaae (assembly GCF_030222135.1). NCBI lineage: Eukaryota > Metazoa > Chordata > Mammalia > Primates > Aotidae > Aotus > Aotus nancymaae. The sequence continues at coordinate 35,130,562 of NW_026988423.1, forward strand.
GTAGATAAACCATAATAGGCTAAAAGCTTCAGTACCCAAAGTGTACACCCATGTTGAGTCATGCCAAGAAAACATCACACATTAAACACAGACCAAACCCACAGTCCCCAGGAAACAAGGGGACGTATAAGCAGCCTCACATCCATCCCTTCTGATTCCTTGCAGCTCCAGCTCCCACACAAAGTACATGTGAATCATTCTGATAATAATCCCATGACATAGTTGTCATCCCAAAGAACAAGCCTTTCCAACCTCCTGCCCTGGCTGATTCTGACCACACCTCACTTGGCAATATATGCGTTTGGCTTCCACCTGCCATAAGTCAAGGGAAAATATCAGGCAATGGTGGAAAACAAAATCCAGGAGAATACTAACCAAGGAAAAGGAGAAAGCAATCATTTGCCTTCAGTTATGGGGAAGGACATTTTAGGCTCAAGTGGTGAGAAATATTGAACAGTGTTTCAGTCTCAATCCCAAAACCATGTTCCAGATGAGAAAGGCAGGTTTGGAGAAGAGCAAATAGAAATCTCTCGCCTGATGGGCCAAACTAGAAAACATTTCAAAAACAATTTCATATATTTGAGATATTAATCCCGACAGTAATTGGGATATGGGTCTGTCTTTTATTATTCGAGAGCTGCTAAGATTATGATACCTTGCCCATATGATACAGCTGATGAAGCTTTTGTGCTTCACAGCTTAGATTCTACCACTAACATCTCACTCGCCAGACCTGTAAGAATGGGTGATGGCAGATTTCTTTAGTCATTAGAGCTGTGTGATAATTAAATGGTTTATTGCTAGAAGGTTCCATATTTCATGACTTCATGACCACATGACTCTCTAGTGACCAGAATTTCCAAGGTGAGTTTGGGTCATTTTCTTTTGCTAAATAAAAATATGATACCTGGAGATAAAGAATATTCAAGAATTTGTTATTATTTAGTTCATTCAACAAGTGTATGTATTTATATATTTACTTCTGGCTTCTTTTTCACACATCGATAGAGTTATGCTTTGTAGAATAATAATTTGTGAATAATACCATTTTCCTGCTGTTGCACATTTATGGTGTTTCCAATTTCTTCATATGACAGGTATTGCCACAATAAATAACAAGGCATAGAAAGCCTTCTCTGTACGTTGGGTTATTACTTAAGCATAGATTGAGGAGTATAAACTTTTTTAATACCCTTGAGCAACATAATAAAATCCCCTTCCTAAAAGGTTGTATCAATTTACAAACCTACTTTTAAAAGTCTCTGAGTGTCCATTTCATTACACCCTTACCAGCACTGAGTGACGGTAATATATTGAACATGTCAAGGTTGAGTAGCGTATGCAGATCCTGGCTGGATATTACCATGCCAACTTTGGAGAAGGTTTTGAAACAGGCCCTGATCCATAGGCTTAGCTGGGTGGACTTTAAGGTCCCAGCTAACCTTTTATGACTATATTTGCAATCAAATTTTAATTTTGACACAGCTAGTTATACTATGGTTGGTTTAATAACGAGCAATTATTTTCCATTAAAAATATGCAGAAAATGACTTAATTAGTTCATATGGCAGATATTGGTAAAATCTTTTGGTTTTCAGGATTTTTTGAAGACTAAAGTGAAAGTGCTTACAATGAATTGATTTAAGATGGAAGTTATTTTTACTGTTTAGATATATATGTGTGTGTATGTATATATTGAATATATATATATAGGTGATTAGATAGACTTGCTTGGGCTGCCGTAACAAAATACCATAAACTGGGTGACTTAAACAATAGAAATTTATTTCTCACAATTCTGGAGGCTAGAAGTCCAAGATCAGAGTGCCAGCATGGCACGCTGTTCCTGGCTTACAGATGGCTTCCTTCCCACCGTGACTGTCAATGAGGTGTTAAATGAGAACATAATAAAAGGAGAGGAAGAGTTGGAGAGACAGAGTGGGGAGGGTTGGAGAGAGAGAGAGACATATCTTTTTTTTGAGACAGAGTCTTGCTCTGTCACCAGGCACCATGCTGGAGTGCAGTGGTGCAATCTCAGCTGACTGCAACCTCCGCCTTCTGGGTCCAAGCAATTCTCTTGCCTCAGCCTCCCAAGTAGTCGGAACCACAGGCATGCGCCACCACACCCAGCTAATTTTTGTTATTTTAGTAGAGACAGGGTTTCACCATGTTGGCCAGGATGGTCTCAATCTCCTGACCTCGTGATCCACCCCCTTCAGCCTCCCAAAGTGCTAGGATTATAGACGTGAGCCACCGTGCCCAGCAAAGAGAGACGTATCTTATAAAGCCATCGTACTATTGGATTAGGCTTCTACTTTTAGGACTTTATTTAGCCTAAATTACCTCCTAAACACTCTATCTCCAAATAATAGTCACATTGGGAGTTAAGGCTTCAATGTATAATTTTGAGGGTACATTTTAATCCACAGCAGTGTGTATCTCCAATAAAAATGTGTTGTTGGGGTAACAGTTGAACAATACAAAAGCATATCTTTTTGAGTATAATCCATCAAGTTGATTGTTTTCAGTCTCAAGTGTTTTTCTATGACTTCTCATCCAGTTGTCCTCTAGGTCACCAGGTGGGATGAGAGGTCAACTCTCTAAGTCAGAAGAGGTAAGCAGTTGGTACTGAGGAGTTGAATTTTTTCCCATTTTGTTCCCTTCGAATTCAGGATTCGTGCTAAGACCTTGTTATGGTTATCCAGTGCTGCATAACAAATCATTCCAAAATTTAGTGGCTGAAAACAACAGCAATCATTTTATTATTTGTTACAGTTTTTGTGGGTCAGGGGTTTGAGCAGGACTTGCCTACATGATTTTGGCTTGAGGACTTTCACACGGTGGTAATAGATGAAAGTTGGAACTGGAGCAGAGGAGCAGAAGTGGCTGGAGCAGCAGAAACTGGTTGGGCATCTCTTCGTCTCTAGATATACAGTTTCAGGGCCTCTTCATGGGGTCTTTCTACAGGGCTGATTGTGCTTCCTCACCACATGGTGGCTCAGGGCCGTCAGACCACCTTGATGGTGGCTCAGCACTCCAGCACAATGTCCCAGCACTCAAGGTAGAAGTTGCATCATCCTCTAGGACTTAACCTCTAAAGTCATGTAGCGTCACTTCCTCAGCATTCTGTTGGTTATAAGTGAGGCACAAGTCCCTCCAGATTCAAAGGAAGAAGAGTTAGACTCCATCATTTAATAGGAACATGGCAAAATTCTAGAAGAGCAAATGGGATATGAGTTACTGTTGCGTTCATCTTTGAAAAACACAATCTGCTACAAAGCCCCCTCATGGAACACCCAGATCTGAGAAAGGAGTGCTTTCCACTGAAGTCTCTGTGGCTAGTCTCAGTTGAAATGTAAATGGTTCTGGGTGCCTCTTTCAATCGAGATGTGTGAAAAAATGTGGAAGCTCATCTTTGGAAGAATAATCATAGAAACTAGCTTTATTTATCCTGGGTGAGAGCTGTAAGAAGATACGGGATCACTATCCCAGCACAAGTAAAAGAAGGGAACAGGCTTGCCCTGGGCTGCTCCAGAGGGTGAGTGGTACAGGGCTTTTGATGGACCTGGAGAAACTCAGAGGCTTCCTTGGCTGATCACTTTTTTTTTTCTCTTTTTCAGCTTGATTGAAAAACAAATGACAAATAAAAGTTGTATATATTCAAGGTATACAATGTGATGCTTTGATACATTGTGAAATTATGACCTCAATCAAACTAATTAAGATATTTGTCACTTCCTGGAGGTATCTTTATGTGTGGTGAGAATACTTACCATCTACTCTCCGAAAATTTCAAGCATACAATCCATTGTTATTAACTACAGTCACCCTGATGAATAAGAGATCTCTTGGCTAGTATAAATAGAGCAAGTATTTTCCATAAAAATATGGAAAATAAGCAAGTGTTTTCCATAAATAGAGCAAGTATTTTCCATAAAATATTACTAAAAATATGCAGGAAAGGCCTGAATTAGTTCATATGGCAGATATTGATATAATCTTTTGGTTTTCAGAATTTTTTGAAGACGAAAGTGGGCATGCTTATAATGAACTGATTTAAAAGTGATATCAACTTTATATGTTCTGCATACAATTTTCTTTTTATGAGTATCCTGTGGGTTAAAATATATCTACAGAGCAACCTCTCCTAACAAAAGGAAATTTCAAACCATTAGACTTGGTCAGATAAATGAATACTAGAGGGGCAACTTACTCCTGTTCATGCCTTAGTTTCCTCATCTGTGAAATGATGATATTAATAATACTAATAATATTCAACTCATGGGGTGACTGTAAGAACAAAAGGAGTTAATTTTAGTGTTTAGAGGAGTGCCTCACATGTGGCAAGTACCATGTAGATGCTCATTAAATAAAAGTTTGAAAACCATGAAGGAGCCTCTCTAAGAACGTCATGAATGGGCACTTGGTCTGGGTCACCATAAGCAGAGGCTGGAAGTGATACATTCTGTTGAAGAGATTGCTCATGGGGTGGCCACTCCTTCAAAAGAAATTCTAAAAATCTGAGACTTGAAGCTGTGGTCCCCCACCTGCTGGGTGGTGTCTGATCGTCTAGACTGGAAGTTCGCAAACTCTTCTGCAAAGGGCTGGGTAGTAAATATTTTAAAATTATGGGTCATCCAGCCTTTGTCACATCTATTCAACTCTGCCATTGTAGTGTGAAAGTAGCCATGAATGATCCATGCCTGAATTAAATGGACTGTTGTGCTGGGCGGGGCCCACAGTCCATAGTTTGTTGCTGCTTCTCTAGATCCCGCGGGGCCTGAGCAAGTGAGCTGGAAATAAGGTGGCTGTTGAGGGGGCTGAAGAGCAACAGGAAGTGAGAAGGGAAGGGAGATCGGAGTAGCACCCCTACAATGCCACCTCCTTCCTGGGGTGAACTCACTCAGACATTGAACAGGTTCTCTGCAGAGATGACTGAGACACTTGGAGCCGTGCGCCTGCAGAGACATAGTAGGGACCATGTTAGAAATGGGAGGAACAAGTCATTCATTCTTACTCTGTGTTTCGTTATTGTATCGCAAGGGCTTTGAAAAGAAAGCTGAGGCTTTCATTTTCCTGTGAATCAGCTCCAAGCCCCTGGAACAATGCTGTTGGTTCTGCGGATGCCCAGCAAGCCCTTGCTGACTGTCTTTATTTCTTCACCTGCAATAAGATCCCCCCAGGCCCATATGGAAACGTAAATGTTCATGAGGGACTAATTCAGTGAGACTCTTCCAGGGGAAGTTTAGTCCCCGTGGGAAGTGATTACACACTGATGGAATTTTTGCACACTGGATGGAAAGATGATCTTTGCCTCTTGGCTGTGTCACAGTAATAAGTGGGAGACTGATTATTTCTAAGAGTGCAGTTCTTCCCGGCACTGATAAGAATGGAATGCAGCGCTACCATGGAGATTCGGGTCACTAATTAGTCCCAGAAGCCTCTATGCCTTGAATCACTGTTATATTAATTATGCATCAAATTAGAATGTTTGCAAAGGCTCAGAGCCAACTGTACTGCAGATCCCGGTGACGGCATGGAGAGATCAAGGACTGTCCCGCCCAGCACACGGCAGGGACTGCAGACAAAACCACGCGGCCTGCCTGAGCATGCAGTGACCCTGCCTGATCTCTGATACAGCTGTTCGCAGCTCCTGCCAGACAGCTTGTTATCGGCACAGGGTGAACAAAAGAAGGAAAGGAAGAGAATGATGGTCTCCCCTCAGTTCCACAATCTAAGCTCTATTGCATTAATACCCAGCTGAGAAAAGGCACAGAACAATCATTTGGACACTTTATTTCCATGGTAACAAATAGAAGATTCTTCCAGATGTTTGCTAACATCATGGAGATAACATGTCTGGACCATTGTCTGATGTTCAGTTTTTATAGCTGGGGAGACATGGCTTTAGCTTTGGGTAAACTCTTCTATTTCTTCCTCCTCTTCCTCTGACTCCTTCTTCTTCTTATGTTCTCCATGAGCATAAAACCAAAATATACTTGATGCTGGGTTGTAAAATAAACAGACGATAAATAGCAGTCTCTGTGACTGTTGGGTTATAATTCCATCGAGGGCCGGGGTTGAAGTCATAAACCACAAGAAGTGAAGCGTGACCCACAAATAGCCTTCAGGATGGAATTACAGCCCCATAATTCAGAGTGGACCTTTGAAAAAATAATTCCTAAACTTACTTTAATTTGGGGAAAGCGCCACGACAGTGTTGACGCCTTTAATCAGTTCATCTGTAGACAAATTACTCCTCTTTGTTAATCTGACGGTATTTATTAACATTGGGGTGAGCACCCGATCTATTTTCTAGGCGGTTACTGTTGAAACCAGGTAGCAGTTTCCCAAACAGAATCAAAGAAAAGGAAACTGGCGTCTTGAAGTAAGAAAGTTCTCACCACAGATGAAGGTCCATGAGCATGAGATGAGGAGAGACATTCATTACTTTGGGACTAATGAGAAATATCGATTCCTGACCACAGGAGTAGTGGCTGAGTTTGAGTTTTGTGTGGAGTGTGACATAAATTCCATCCCTGTTCTGCATCTTACTACTTCTTTAAATGTCTTTGCTATTTTCAAAACTGATTCTGCTTGATTTCATAATTCATTAAAGCAAGTTGATCTCATACAACCCAAAGTTATGGGCTATTTCATGATGGTTCTTGCATGATGAAAATAAATTCTTAATTATTACAGAGAAAATAAACCAAATCTGACAATTCTGTAGAAGGTGGATGTTTAAATGGCAGTTTCTTGTGATCATAAATTAAACCATCAAAATCCCATAAGGTTTCTCTGCAGCCTAGACATTAAATAAAACAACAAACGTGTGAGGGCTGGCAAATGGTTCAAATGGTAAGGGCTTAATACATGGTCATTCAGTGCCATAATTTGTACCATAAATATCAGAAATTCGTTATGTGCTTGTGTGTTATTAGCTACTTCCTCAATGAGGCTGAAGACATGAGGAGAATAAGGGTCTCATTTGATGTGTTGTGCCTTTCCACATAGAGAATGCAGAATATTGTTTAAAACAGAACCTACAGCATGAAGAAAATAGAAGCAACAGAAAACAACAATTTAATATAAACTATTAGGCCAAAATGGACAAATAATATGATCATTTAAAAGTCAAGCTTATTGAGGTATAATCTGCAGATAGGCTTTGTGTTTAATTTGCTCCTTCTTTCCTACTTTAAGGCGGAAACTTAGATCGTTGATTTGAGATATTTCTTCTCTCTCTTTCAAATACAAATATTTAAAATTGTGAATTTTACTCTAAGTATTGTTTTAGCAGCAACACACACATTTTGATATGTTAGGTTTTTATTTTTGCTTTGGTTCAAACTATTTTCTAATTTTTCTTGTGGTTGAGTTTGAGGATTTAACAATAGAAGACAAAAACAAATATTTCTGTTATTGATTTCTATTTTAATTTTGCTATGATCAATGTACTTTATATGATTTAAAGTCCTTTAAATTTATTGAGCCTTATTTTTTAACCCAGATATGATCTTTCTTTGTGAATGTTGTGTGTGCATTTGAAAAGAATTTGTGCTCTGCTGTTGCTGGATGAAGTATTCTATGACTGTCAGTAAAGACAGTGATCAGTGGTTCCATTTATCTTCTATGTTTTTCTGTATACTTGTGTATCTGAGAAAAGGATGGTGAAATCTCTAACTATCACTGTGAATTTGTCTCTTTCTCCTTTTGGATCTGTCATTTTTTGTTTGATTTGCTTTGATGTTGTTAGGTATTAGGTGCCTGTACATTTGGAATTGCTATGCACTCATGATAAACGGAGTCCTTTCTTGTTATAAAATGACTCCCTTTAGCCTACATAATATGTGTTCTGAGGCCTACTTTGTATGATCTTAGTTACAGCCATTCCAGATTTCTTTTGATTAGATTTGCATGGTATTTTTTTTCATCCTCTTTGTTTTATCTGTATATTTATAATAATGTATATTTCTTGTAGACAAATATAAGTATGTCTTGCTTTTTAAAATCCAACATGACAGTCTGCTTTTTAAATTAGAATGCAAAGAATTTTCTCTAATATTTCTTATAATGCAGGTCTGTAGTTTATGGATCCTGTCAGCTTTTATATGTATAAAAATATTTTCTCTATTTCTAATTCACTCTCTATTTTGTCTTCATTTTTAAAAGATAATTTTCCTGGTAATTCTATGATGGCAGTTCTTTCTCTCAGCACTTTAAGATATTCATCCATTTTCTTTTGGTTTGTATATTTTCTCATAAGAAGTCTGCTGTCATGCTTGTTTTTATTACTTTAAGTAATATGTCTTTTATCTCTGGCTGCTTTTAAGATTTTCTTTTTATCTCTGATTTTTAACAATGTGATCATGATGCAATTTAGCATATATTTCTTTATTTGTATTCTGCTTGGGTTTCATTGAGCTTTGTTGACATATAATAGTTTTCACTAAATATAGATAAACTTCTAGCTATTATTATTTCTTCATCTATCTTCCCTCTTCCTTTCTGGGACTCTAATTACACACAGTAGACAGCCTTGATATTGTTCCATAGATACTAGATACCATTTTTGTTTTTGTCCATCTTTTTGTTTCTCTGTACTTAACTTTTGATATTTTCTATTGCCATGTCCTTGAGTTCATTGATCCGTTCTTCTGCAGTTTCAAATTGGTAATGAAATAGTCCAGTATATTTTTTGTTTTAGGTAATATAATTTTCATCTTTATAAATTCCACTGTGGTACCTCTCTCTCTTCTTTAAAATATATTACTTTCTGCTTCTCATAGTGCTCGTGTTTTCCCCACTTCTTGAGCATATCAAGCATGTTTATGATAGTTATAATAGCTGTTTTAAAATTCTTGTTTTCTAATATCTAAATTTCTGTCATTTCTGTTTCATTTTAATGTATTGACCTTTTATAGATATGGGCCATATATTTCTGATTTTTGCATACTTGGTAAGTTTTTATTGTGAGATTTTACACTGTGGTGTGTGGATTGTGTTATATTCCTTTTAATAGTGTTGGACTTTATCCTGACACCCAGTCAGAACAGTGATCGCCTCTGGGAAGTGGTGAGATTGATGTTCAACGTAATTGAATGGCTCTATAACTAGATCTGGGAATTGGTTACATGGCTGTGTGCTTGGTACAAAACTCATCCATATATACACATTTACAACATGTGCATTTTACTCTAAGTAAATTACTAAACAAATTATAAAACGTTATATGTGACCACTTAAAAATTTCAAAATAGTACAATTACATGAAGAATAACAACTAAAAGTCCTATCTCTCTCTCCTCAGTTGCACTACCTCTTCATTTTTCCTTCTTCTCCAGAATCTTATCATTCATAAACCAGTTAAATCATTTTCTATATCACCTTCAAAATCTTTATTTATGGATTTACACATTTAGCCTCATGGTTAAGAACATAGGCTCTAGAAACAAGACTGCTTGGGACAGAATCATGGCTCTACTACTTAGTAGATGCATTTTGCATAGTTTTGAACATCATACAAGTAGATGTAAAAAGTAGGCATTTCTGTATTTGACTTCCTTCCCCTCAATGTCATATTTTTGAGGTTCATTGATATTAGCTATATCAACAGTTTATTTCTCTTTCTTGTATCCAGTTATATTTATCATTTTATAAATATAACACAATTTTCTTATCTGTTCTCTGACTGATAGACATTTGGGTTGTATCCAGTTTGGGCTATCATGATAAAAGCTGCTGAAAATATTCTTGTACAAGTTTTTAGTGGACACATGTTTTTATTTCTCTAGGGTAAATATTTAGGAGTGAACTTGCTGGGTCACAGGATATGTTTAAATCTATTTTTTTTAAAAACTATTTTTTATTTAACATTGCTTTCAGCAAAGTGTAAGAGTTCCTGTTCTTTTATATCCGAACCAACACTTGGTATGGGTCAATCTTTTACATTTTAGCCATCTAATAAGTATATTTTGGTATCTTTTGTGATTTTAGCTTTCATTTCCCTGATTACTAATGATGTTCATCTTTTCATGTGCTTATTGATCATTTGCATATCTTCCTTCGTTGAGTATTTGTTTAAGTCCTTTGCCTATTGTTCTGTTATATAGCGCAGTGTAACACAGATAACCCCATAACTTATTGCCTTAAATAATAGTTTGGAATTTTGTTTATAAATCTTCCATTTGGACAGGGTTCACTTTGAACAGCTGATTTCTGCTCCATATGGCATCAGTTGGAGCAGCTCGACTGGGCTGTGTGTTCTCCTCCTCACATATAGCTCACTTATATGCCTGGCAAGTTGATGCTCTCAGCAGGAAACTTAGCTAAGGCTGCCAACCAGAAGCCTTTGCTCTTCTTCACTTGAGTCTGTCCATCGGATTTCTTGGACTTCCTCAAGCATGAGGGCTGTGTTCTAAGGATGTGTGTTCTAAGAGAATAGAAGTAAATGTTGTAAATTTCTTAAGGTCTTGACTTGGGCACTGGGTTAGCATAACTTCCATCATACTCTGTTGGTGAAAGTAATGCAGAATTCACTCAGACTCATATGGAGAGGACATAGACTCTGCTTCTTCATGGGGGGAATAAGACCACAGTTAATCTGCCATAGTTCATCCTCTGATTGGACTGCATGGTCGAAATGAATGATTTGCATCCATTCCATGTAAAAAATAGAATCAGTTTCTCCTAAGACCTATGAAAGTTTTATGCCTTGCTCTCTAGCTTTTATTCTCCAATCAAACTTGAAGCTCTTAAGAAAAAGTCAGTTATGGCCGGGCGCGGTGGCTCAAGCCTGTAATCCCAGCACTTTGGGAGGCCGAGGCGGGTGGATCACGAGGTCAAGAGATCGAGACCATCCTGGTCAACATGGTGAAACCCCGTCTCTACTAATACAAAAAATTAGCTGGGCACGGTGGCGCGTGCCTGTAATCCCAGCTACTCAGGAGGCTGAGGCAGGAGAATTGCCTGAACCCAGGAGGCGGAGATTGCGGTGAGCCGAGATCGCGCCATTGCACTCCAGCCTGGGTATCAAGAGCGAAACTCCGTCTCAAAAAAAAAAAAAAAGAAAAAGAAAAAGTCAGTTATATATGGATCTCATCTCTTAAGTTTTCTTATTAAGGTAATATCAACTCCATTTCTGTTTGCTTGCAGTGCTCTTCAGTGTCTTCAAATAATTGGTTTTTATATATTGTACATAGTTTATAATTGCTTTTTTTTTTCTGAGTGTAGTAGAGTGTTTATTTTAACATTTTGTTAGTTTCTTGGCAAGTAATAAAACAGGACCTAAGATATGTGAGGCTTACTAATGCTGTAGCTTTCTTTCTATTTTTTTTAAAATTGCATTTTAGGTTTTGGGGTACACGTGAAGACCATGCAAGATTGTTGCATAGGTGCATACTTGGCAGTGTGATTTGCTGCCTTCCTCCCCTTCACCTATATCTGGCACTTCTCCCCATGCTATCTCTCCCCAACTCCCCACCCCGCGCTGTCCCTCCCCTATTCCCCCCAACAGACCCCAGTGTGTGATGCTCTCCTCCCTGTGTCCATATGTTCTCATTGTTCAACACCCACCTATGAGTGAGAACATGTGGTGTTTGATTTTCTGTTCTTGTGTCAGTTTGCTGAGAATGATGGTTTCCAGGTTCATCCATGGAATCTTGCTTTTGGCAAGATTAGTATAATAAAATCTTCACCTACTGTTGAAAACAGAGTCTCCCTGTATAACATATAAAATATATTTTAAAAAATATTTAAAATGAGGCTGGGCACAGTAGATCATGCCTATAATCCCAGCACTTGAGAGGCTGAGGCAGGAAGATCCCTTGAGACCTGGAGCTCAAGACCAGCCTGGGCAACATAGTGAGATCCTCATTTCTGAAAAAAAGAGAAATACTTAAAAAATTTAGCCAGATGTAGTGGTGTGTGGCTATCACCCCAGCTACTCAGGAAGCAGAGAGATGGGAGGATTGCTTAAGCCCAGTAGTTTAGGCTGCAGTGAGCTATGACCACACCACTGCCCTCTAGCCTGGGCAACAGAGCAAGACCCTATCTCTAAAAATATATATATTTAAAATGAAGAAAAGTAAAGATAACCCTAAATAATAGTACATAAAATACAAACATCTAGTAAATACAAAAAAAAATTCACATGGGAAATTATTTCTAGTTTTAAAAATTTACTGGTTATTTGACATCAAAGAGCAGCATCGAATGAGACATAAGCAGGTTACTTTGCATGTTTGGGCTTGGTTATTTATCTGAAAGACAAGCAGTTTAGATCAGAGAATGTAAGAATCCTTTAGATGCTTGAGGCCTACGATTCTAATAAATTTATAATTAAATGTAGCATTTGATTTTTCCATTTTAGTGAATGTAAAGAAAGCTTAAGAATTTACATTTATATGGTCAGTATGAAATCAGAATACATAAAAAGAAATTACCTTAAACCCTAAAATTATCTTTTTAGATGGAGCTTACAGTTTCTTTCTTCTCTAACAGAGTTCACAAGCCCAAGAAGTACCTGAAATTGGGCTAGGAAATAGTCACAGAGTAAACATGGCTTGTTTTCTGAGGGTATCAATTTTACCTTATAATTTTGGGTAAAATCATAATCATAAATTGTATTGTATAAAAATGAACTTGGATAACTTACGGTATAGAGTACAAATATCATATAAATATTTAAAGTTTAAAATGGAAAAAAATATCTTTCTGGAGAGAAACCTTAGGGCAACTATCTCAGATGCTGGAGGAGAAAGACTTTGTCTCTTCTGGTGTTCTAACAAAAAAGTTTGAGAAGTGCTATAAATTCACTGGGCATTGGGCAGTGAGTCTAAAATCCTGCTCTTAAGATCTGCAACCATCATTGAATCTGTGCCATAAATATGTTTTATTTACCCAGACATCTGCACTATTTATTTAACTTTAGTCACTGAATGAACAGTTTTCATTCTGTATGAGGTGCTACCCTCAAAACCATTCGTCTGTTTCTCAGTATGTTTTTGGTTGATGGAGTTCGGATGAAATATATGTTTCTCTGACTTTCCACTTAAGGCAAAACACAGCAGCCTGCCCTTCTTTTCCAGCTGCAGACAGAACTGAGATGAGCACAAACCATTCCTTCCAGTTGACTACCAAGGGGTAAACTGAAGAGTTTTGCATTGTGATTTAGGGGTCTCAAGTGTTCTCCCTTCCACCATGGGCCATGATAGTGACTAAAGCTCCAGTCCTCTGAGGTAGGACAGAGTGATTTTAACAGGCCAATACTATGAAAGATGAGAGGGAAATCCTCTCACAAGCCATTTGTCATTTCTAAACACCTTGATTCAAGTAGTTGGCCATAATTTAAACATATGTCCTTAAATTATTTAACACTCTTCCCATTTAAAGTCAGACTCTAATTCCTCTTCCCCTGAATATAGCCCAGCTAGTGACTTGCTTTAAAATAATACACTTAGGCTGAACTGATGCTCTGTGATTTTTTAAAACTAGGCTAGAGAAGACAACTCAATTCTGCCCAGAGAGCTCTCTCTCACTCAGCAGAATGCACACTGGAAGCCATAAGCCAACATGTAAAGAATTTAGCTACTCAGAAGTTATTATGTTGGAAAGACCATGCAGACAACTTACGGACATAGAAAAAGCTGCTTGAGGGCTCCAGTCCCCAGCAGTTTGAGAATTCCAGGTCCATGCCTCAGGTATGTGAGCCAGGAGCTTTCAGATGATTCCAGTCTTCAAGCCATCCCAGCTACTGGCAAGTGGAGCAGAGATGAGCCATCCCTGCTAAGCCCTGCCCAAATGGCAGATTCATGAGCAAAACAAATGCTCTTGTTGTTTTAAGCCACTGAGTTTTGAGGTGGTTTGTTGGTTTGTTAGGTAGTAATAGATAAATGGATTCTTTCCTGTTGCCTAGCCAGATTCTGAGGAAATGGGACATCAGTGAATAATGTTTGTTTTCAAACACATTCCCTATTTTAAAATTGGGTTCTTTGTAGATTAAAAAGAGAAAGGCAAGAAGAGTCCAGAATCACAATGCACTAAAAGAGAGAAAGAGTTCAGGGAGGTTGAAAATGAATTACTTTCACAGATATCTGCAATAAATGTGCATGTGCACAGAACCTTGGAAGTTTTAAATTGGAAGGGATCTTAGGAATCATAAAACTGAACCTTTTTTTCAAAAGTAAAGTTCAAGGAATTAACTCATTTGGGCAGGATTCCAGAGCCAGAATAGAGCCCAAGCTTCCAAACCTGGCTACCGACTGCAGTACCTCTTTTCTTGAGGCATGTATAACAAATTTCACCAATTTAACCAAATAATAAGGGCAAGATCAAATAAACAAAAAGGCAATAGCAACAACAGCAATAATACTGCATAACCTACCTGGCTATTTCTAAAAGTAGTTGTCTTTGCTATGCTTGTCCCTGTCAATTGTCTCCTGTGGAATAAGTGTGCCTACCCCTGGGTCCTTAACATTAAAGGGTTTGGGAAACTGCTAGAGAATTCACAGTTCTAGCTCTCCAGGCAAGGAAGTTAATGAATCTCAGACATCCTCATGTTATTTCACAACTCACAGCAGTACATTTGTGGAGTGCTTAACATGTGATAGCAGCTGTGCTAAATACTTTATGTATGTTATTTCATTTTATGCTGCTTTGAGTTTTTTAATAAATCAAGTTTATTGTTATATAATTTTTGTATACTAAAAAGCACCCGTATGAAAGATAGTTTAATGAGTTTAGACAAATGTACAGACCTGTGTGACACCTAACAAAATCAAGATACAGAAGATTTTCATTCCCACACCCCCAAAAAGTTTATTTATGCTTTTTTGCAGATAATCATCCTCCTACTGTGCCAAGGCAACCCAATGCCCAGTGTCCGGTGGGTTCCAAACCCATTCCTGGAAGCATTATCAGGAAAAGTAGCACACACGGTAGGAAATAAATGGGGAATTTTTACAGCTCTGCTAACCTGAGTTTGCAGTACCAGTTAGGGTGAGTTATAAGCTAGTCAAAATCTTAACTGGAAGTTTCTGGAAATGACAGTCAAATAAGGGTTGGATAAGCTCTCTATACCTTTCTGGCTGAATGGGAAACTCTGTTTTCAGAAGACCTATGTAAAGTAAAAGCTAGGACAGACTTGAAAGTGCCTGAACTTTGAATGCATCCTCTCTCCTGTCTGTCCCACCCATCACACACAGATCTATTAGCAGAAGGGGGAAATCCTACAAGCTCAAAGTATTTGAGCACAACCTCTTTTTTTTTAATTGTACTGTAAGTTCTGGGGTACATGTGCAGAACATGCAGATTTGTTACATAGGCATATATGTGCCACGGTGGTTGGCTGTATCCATCATCCCATCATCTACATTAGGTATTTCTCCTAATGCTATCCCTCCCCCAGCCTCTCACCCCCACCGACAGTCCCCAGTTTATGATGTTCCCATCCTTGTGTCCATGTGTTCTCACTGTTCAACTCCCACTTATGAGTGAGAACATGTGGTGTTTGGTTTTCTGTTCTTGTGTTAGTTTGCTGAGAATGATGGTTTCCAGATTCATCCATGTCCCTGAAAAGGACATGAACTCATTCTTTTTTATGGCTGCATAGTATTCCATGGTGTATATATGCCACATTTTCTTTGTCCAGTCTATCGTTGATGAGCATTTGAGTTGGTTTCAAGTCTTTGCTATTGTGAACAGTGCTGCAATAAACATACATGGGCATGTGTCTTTATAGTAGAACAATTTATAATTCTTTGGATATATACCCCACTAATGGGATTGCTGGGTCAAATGCTGTTTCTAGTTCTAGACCTTGAGGAATTGCCACATTGCCTTCCACAATCGTTGAACTAATTTACACTCCCACCAACAGTGTAAAAGCATTCATATTTTTCCACATCCTCTCCAGCATCTGTTGTCTCCTGACTTTTTAATGATCGTCATTCTAATTAGCATGAGAGGGTATCTCAATGTGGTTTTAATTTGCATTTCTCTAATGACCAGTGATGAGCTTTTTTTCACATGCTTGTTTGCTGCACAGATGTCTCCTTTTGAGAAGTGTCTGTTTATATCCTTTGCCCACTTTTTGATGGGGTTGTTTTATTTTTTCCTGTATATTTGTTTAAGTTCTTTGTAGATTCTAGATTTTAGCCCTTTGTCAGATGGGTAGACCACAAAAATTTTCTCCCATTCTGTAGGTTGCCGGTTCACTTTGCTGATAGTTTCTTTTGCTGGAGCACAGCCTCTTTTTAATCATTGACATACCAGCAGATACAGGACAACACATCAGATGCTAGGCAAAAATGAATGAATGAATAGAGAATTATTTTAAACTGAGCAGAGACATCAATGGCTGCACATCTCAGGGAGACAGATTCTGTAAACTAGGTTGGAGTAAATTATTGAGAGGAACAACTGTCTCATGGGAAAAATGTAACACAGAGTTGTTACAATATTAATCTAAAATGTCCAGTTTTGTTTTCTTTTTAAGAAAAAGTCCAGCTGTATCTCCCAGGCTGGAGTGCAGTGGCGCGATCTCAGTTCACTGCAACCTTCGCCTCCCAGGCTCAAGCCATCCTCCCACCTCAGCCTCCCAAGTAGCTGGTACTACAGGCATACCTGGCTAATTTTTGTATTTTTTTTTGTAGAGGTAGATTTTCACCATGTTTCCCAGGCTGGTCTTGAACTTGTGAGCTCAAGTGATCTATCCACCTTGGCCTCTGAAAGTGCTGGGATTACAGGCATGAGCCACCACACATAGCCAAATGTTTAGTTTTCAATGAAACAACATGACATAGTCAAAGAAACAAAAAATGTGATCCATACTCAGGAAAAAAACAGTCCATGGAAACTGAGTGCACTCAAATATATTTAGCACACTAAGACTTCAAAACAGTTCTTGTGTTTTAAAAACTAAAAAAAAGTGTGATGATAATGACACTCTAATAGGAATGCTCAATAGAGACACATAAACAATAAAAAGGAACTGGTGGAACTTTTAGAATTTAAAAGCCCTGTAACTGAAATAAAAAATTAAATGGGCACATTTGAGGTGGAAAAAGAAATAATTGGTGAACTTAAAATAGAGTAATAGAAATTAACCTCTCTGAAGAAATGGGTAAAATATAGATAGAAGAAAAATGAGCAGAGCCTCAGAGACCCATGTGACAACATCCTGCATACCTATTAATGTGTAATGAAAGTCCCAGAAAGAGAAGATAGAGACACATGGCAGGAAAAATACTTGAAGATAAATGGCTAAACATTCTACAAATTTAATGAAAAATATTAATTATACACCTACAAAGTGCAACAAACTCTAAATAGAATAAACATAAAAATCCCCACCTACACACATCAGAGTAAAATTACTGAAAACCTATCACAAATAAAAAATATTAAAAGCAGCAAAGAAAATCAGCTCATCCTACACTGGGGAATAACAAGGCAATTGATGACTGATTTCTTCTCTGAAACAATGGAGGCCAGAAGGCAGTGGAGTGACACATTCAAAAAAAAAATTTTCAACCACAAATTCTATATGCAAAATAATTCTTCAGAAACAGGTGAAATAAAGAAATTCTCAGATAAACAAAGACTGACAGAAATTATTGCTGACAGATATAGCTTCCAAGAAATTCTACAGAAAATAAAAGGAAATGACACCATAAAGCAGATACACAGGGAGAAATGAAGAGTACCAGAAATGGTAGCTACCATATATAAGATTGTATAAACATGTATTTTCTTTTAATAGAAAAAAAGATTGTATGAAGCAATAATTAAAACACTATTGTTGAGTTTATAATGTTATATAGATATATATGAGACAATAATACTACATATGAGGGGATGAAATTAAGCTATATAAGAGCATCAGTGTTGGATGTTGCTGAAATTAAATATTAATATGAATTACATTGATAAATTAAGTGTACACCTTAATCCCTATAGCAAACACAAAGAAAATAAAGAATCAACAGAATAATTAAGGTGATACACCAAAAATAGTTGTTTAACCTAAAGACAGCAACAGAGGAACAACAACAAAAAGACATAAACTATAAAACAAACAGCAAAATGGCAGACCTAAGTCCAATCCTATCAATAACCATTAAATACTCCATTAGATTGACTAAACATTGTAATGAAAATATAAAGATTGGCAGATGGGATACAAAAGAAAGATTCAGCTATGTGCTGACCACAACAGACATACTTTAAATTCAAAGATAAGACTAAATTGAAAGTAAAAGGAATGAAAAAAATATATTGTACAAACAGTAATCATAAGAAAGCTGGAGTGGCTATATTAATATCAAACAAGGTTGGGCGCAGTGGCTCACGCCTGTAATACCAGCATTTTGGGAGACCATGGCGGGCAGACCACGAGGTCAAGAGATCGAGACCATCCTGGCCAACATGGTGAAACCCCATCTCTACTAAAAATGCAAAAATTAGCTGGGCATGGTGGCGTGCACCTGTAGTCTCAGCTACTTGGGAGGCTGAGGCAGGAGAATTGCTTGAACATGGGAGGCGGAGGTTGCAGTGGGCTGAGATTGCACCACTGCATTCCAGCCTGGCACCTGGTGACAGAGTGAGACTCTCAAAAAACAAACAAACAAATAAACAAAATAGAATTTCAGAACATAAATATTACTAGAGATACAGAGGGACATTTCACAAGCATAAAAGAGTCAATACATCAGGAAGATATAATGATGTTATTAGCACCATGCTCTAACCAACTGAGCTGACCAGCCATCACATGACTTTAAATATATTTATGCTTAATAACAGGATTCTAAAATACATAAAGTAAAAGCAAAGGTCATTGAAAGGCAATATAGATGATTTAATAATTATAGTTCAAGATTTTAAGACCCTTGATATTGCTAGAGCAAGTAGATAGAAAATTACTAAAGATAAAAGATTTTTTAAAAAACTATTAACATGATGGTTTAACTGACATGTATAGAACAATTCCCCCTGCAGCAGCAAAAAGCATTCTTTCAAGTGCATTTGGAAGTTTCTTCAGGATAGATCATACAATAGGCTTTAAGGCAAGTTTTTGGCTGGGTGCAGTGGCTCATGTCTGTAATCTCAGCACTGTCGGGGGTTGAGGTGGGTGGCTCACCTGAGGTCAGGAGTTCAAGACCAGCCTGGCCAACATGGTGAAACCTCATCTCTACTAAAAATACAAAAATCAGCCAGGTGTGGTGGCAAGCCCCTGTGATCCCATCATCACTTGAACCCAGGAGGCACACAGGTTGCAGTGAGCCAAGATCATGCCATTGCATGCACTCCAGCCTGGGTGAGAGAATACGACTTCATCTAAAAAAAAAAAAAAAAAAAAAAAAAGCAAGTTTTCATAAACATAAAAGGATTGAACTCATTCAAAGTATGTCCTTCAATCACAATAGAATTAAATTAGAAATTGAGAACAGAAACCTGAAAAATCCTTCACAATATCTGGAAATAGATCCTAAATAATTCAGGATCAAAGAAGAAACTGCATGTAAAATTAAAGAATATTTTGTACTGAATAAAAGTGAAAAGACAACATATGAAAATTTATGGGATGCAGCTAAACAGTGCTCAGACAAAAAGTTATAGTTTTAAACATGTATATTAAAAGTTGTATTGACTATTTAGGAAGGTAATTGTTACAAATTAGAAAAAGCTTTATTGTATGTATGTTAGATATAGTGAACCCCAAGTTTCTCTTCAAAGAATCAGTGTGTCAGGAGGTTCAGCTCTCTTATTCTGTAATTCTCCATTTTAATGCTTAACTTCCTTGTAGTTTCAGTAAAAACCTTTTCCACTAGTTCTAATTGGTAGTTCACATCTGTTCCCCCAGTCCCCAGCTTCATCCTGACTCATCTCAGTTACCTGCTCCAGTCAACTGCTTCAGTCACCTGCTTTTACCCCTGGCTACCTGCTTGGACCTGCACATAATCATTCTTCCTGCCAAACTACCCACCCCACCACTCTGGCTCATACCCCTGCTCCCTTTAAAATAGCCAATCGGGATTAGTCTAGAATGTGTGACCTAACCTTAGTCGATAAAGGAAAGACAGCAGTAGGGGTGACCTCTGTCAGGAATAAGTACCTCTTTTCCTCCCTTGTCCAAGTATGCACTTGCCATTGTTCCATATGTGAGCTGTACTCTTCTATAGAAGTAAATTGCCTTGCTGAGGAAATTTATATTTGAGTGCTACTTCTTTTGCAGCACCAAAAATTTTACTTATAACATGCACAAATTTTAGATTTTGTTGGTTTAGTATTGGAACCTCTTATCAAAGTTTTTTTTAAGTCTTTAAATACTTAGTAATACATATGCATACATATACATATATATATATGCATGTATGTAAGTGCTTATATTGTTAAATGAATTATACAGAAAAGATCTTGTAGATAATCACCACCACGTATTGAGGTTCTAATATAGTTTGATTACATGTCCCTATCAAATCTCATGTTGAATTTCAATCCCCAGTGTTGGAGGTAGGGCCTGGTGGGAGATGTTTGGATTATAAGAGTGGATCCTTCATGAATGACTTGGGCCATCCCCTTGGTGATAAGTGAGCTCTCACTCTGAGTTCACACAAGATGTGTCATTTAAAAGTGTGTACCACCTCCCCCCGACTCTCTTTCTTCCTCCTGTTCTGCCATGTGAAATGCCTGCTCCCCCTTCACCTTCCACCATGATTGGAAGCTTCTTGAGGCCTGCCCAGAAGCAGATGCTGGTGCTGTGCTTCCTATACAGCCTACAAACATCTTTTTCTTATAAATTATCCGGTCTCGGGTATTTATAGCAATGCAAGAATTGCCTAAGCACAGGTTCTATCCACTTGTGGGGCACTGGGCTAAGCATTTTATATACACAACTTCATTTAATATTCACAATCCTATGAAGTATTATTAAGAAAAAACAAGGTTTAGAAAGTCTATACATTGTCTATATTAAAATGTCAAATACAGAGCAGAGCTGGATTCAAACCCAGGTCCCTTGGAAGGCAAAGCCAGTGCTCTTCTGTCCTAACCACCTTCCTTCCAGATCTCAGTAATTTTGTCTTAATTCTCAAACCTCTACATATATGTTCTTCTTCAGCCATGAAGACTAAGATAAGAAATTGCCATTTCTTATATCTCTGACTTTTACTCCTTCTAATGAGATTTTTGTGTGTCCCTTCTAGGTATCTAAATCTGTATGCCTGAATTTGATGTGAACTCCTAGCAGTCAGCTACTGTCTAAAATAGAGGTTCACATTAGTTTGAAAAACAGTGGAGATACTCTGATTTGGTAAGGAAGACTGAGTGTAAATAGTAGTAACTAGCAATATTGATCAGGCACAAAAATGTGGAACTGAGAAACGTCCTGATAATGTCAGTTGGGAAGATACAATGATTTATGGAGTGCCTAGAAATCACAAGCTCATGTATGTGATAGCTTCCAAATGGCTAGTATATATATTTTAAAAGGATAAAACTTATCTTTGGTGAGAATGACTTTAAATCAAATAGCTGGAACCATGGATTTGATTTTCTTTTTGATAAGTGGACATAGAGATGGCAACAAAACTTGCTTCATAATGTCCCCCCAGGCTAGTCTTCTTTGGCTAGAAAAATGGATTTTGGAAAGATTCTGTATGTCTTCTCTTCAGTTCTCTTATCTTACACATAAAATAGAAGCCCAGGGATAGAGTATTTTATTTACCCCTTAATTTTCTGTAGCAAGCAACTTAGCTGCTCCTAAGAGGCGCCCCAGGAATAGTGTGGAGGATGACTGGCCAAAGCACCCAGTTGAGATCTAGAATGGAAAACTAAGTCTAGGATTTTTTGGGCTGGTGTTAGACTTTCACCTTAAGAGATATGTTACGAAAATAAAATTATTTCCAGGACCCAGAAAAGCCTTTAGCCAATGTGAATGCAGGAAGAGAGAATTACTTCACTCCGCTGAATAGAGACTCTGGGGACTTTTCCACCTGAGTCTTCATGTGGGGTTTTAAATTCCCGAGAGATAAAGCACAGGAGAAGCTGCCGCCAATATGCGGCCCTTACTGAGACACAGAGGGTCGCCTTTCTCCTTCTTTTCTTGTGCCGGATGACCTAAAACAAAGATCTCTGAATAGCTCTTTTCTCCGGCCACTCAGGCCCCTGATTTTTCTCTGCCATTTCTTTTGAAAATAGTCACTTTTTAGGGGTGACTGTTCCTGAAATAGACACCCAGGAGGAGGCACGGAGCTGGGCGGTATCACATCCCCAGCTGCCACCACTCCTTCTCTTAGTTGCTCCAGTGTTCTTTCTTCCCACTGGCTCAGCTTGCTATTCCTGGCTACACCCAAGGCTGGACTACTTTGCATTTCTATGGCTTATCTCCACCTGAGTGTATTCAGTTCCTCCCCTTTCTCACCTTTGAGTATCTGTCTCTGCATTCCCTGATCATCTTTCTTTGACATACCTGACCTCCAAAGGTCTCTCGGGTTATGTAAGGGTTGAGCCAAAATGCAAAGGGAGTTGGATGGCTGTTTGGGTGAAATTGCAGATGGTACGGGGTGAAAGGAAGGAATATGGAGGCAGGAACAGGGGAGGAAGCTGCTTCCTCACAGAGAGTTCACTTATCAAGCTCAGCCTGAGGGCCCTGGGCAGCGGCCCTGTGCTCTCACTACCTCTGGCCTGCAGGGTGGGAGTTGGTCTGCACACAGAGTACCCTGTCTGTGCCCACTGAAGTTCTCTTGGCTCGTGTGTCTGGGTCACTCTTAGCTGAAGAGAGAGCACCAGTGACAAGTGGGTGCTCCTCAAACCTTGCTGAATTGTGTTGTTTGCTTTTCAAGGTGGAGCACATGGATAGTTTTTATCAGTGTACCATGATTGGCCAGTTTTCTGAGCCTTCTGGAAACAGCTGTGATTAGTTGTCAATAGAAATAACAAGGAACACTTCATTTTTATCTAAATGAAAATAAAGGACAGAAGTGGTGAGGAATAGGAAGGGCAAGATAAAAGAAACGGGTTAATAAGAGCGATGCGATGAAGACAGTTCTGGACAGGAAAAGGAAGAGGTTGTTAGAAGGGACAATTAGACCAATGCCCAGTAGACTAAAATTCTTGAGATCAGGCATATCAGCAGCAGAGAACACAAAACAAAGCTGCGTCCTAAGAGGACAACAAGCCATCACTGTGCTCTTCATCAGCAGTCTCAAATGGACAGAAAATGTCCCTGAATGCCAGTTGTCTGTATGTATAGTAGCAATGTTGGCAAATTCTGAAATATCTTTAGCTAAGTGCCTCCAAAGGTATAAGATGGGACACAAATGCAAGGACAGCTTTTTCCATGCAAAAAAATAAAGTCACCAAAAAATGCCAGGCATGTGAGTGATCAGCACAAAGCCACAGGACCATCCAGGATGATGTGAGTGCAGGGGTTTGACTGTGGAGAGTTTAACAGCACAAATCCTTAGGTTCTGGGTGGCCTTAATGGTAGGCACCCATAACTCCTTTCTTGGGATTTTGGAGGAACTCCAACTTGTGAAGTTACTGGGCTAGAGGGTGAGGGGAGGGTGGGCAGAAGTGAGCAAGGATGAAGCCATCATGTCTCCCCACCACACCCCCACTGCACACCTTTGGTTATCCCTCAGGCCTTCCCACAGCAAATACGCTC
Organism: Aotus nancymaae; assembly: GCF_030222135.1. Lineage (NCBI taxonomy): Eukaryota > Metazoa > Chordata > Mammalia > Primates > Aotidae > Aotus > Aotus nancymaae. The sequence continues at coordinate 35,154,233 of NW_026988423.1, forward strand.
ATCCCCCTGCTGCAGCCTAATCTGACCGAGTAGAGGTACGAATAGAGTAAGTCAAAACACGTGACCTTCTCAGCAGGTTTTGGGAAGCATATTCCCCTTCTTCTCCAACTGCTCCAACAGGAAAAGGGCAGCTTGCTCAGTGAAGGCTTTTGTGACCTGAACCATTAGCGGAAAAACAAAACACAAATGCTGTGGTGGGAGAGGCACAGGCTTGAATCCCATCTGCCCCAGTTACTGATGGAACAAACATGAAGCCCCACACTTTCTCGGTCTTGGGTTTCCTCATTTATAAAATGGGATTAATCAGTAATCCCATCTATCTCCTAAATGAGATGATCAATGAAAAATCCATACAACCAAGTACAGGAGTGCTGGAGGTCATGTCTCCCTGACCTCTTGTGAGTTACAGATGGTCTGGGGCCCAGGCAAGGTTTGTGTCTGGTTCTTTCTCCTGTCTGTCCAGCACCACAGCAAGTAACTCCCACCCTTTGCCCTGGGACCACCTGGCTGTGCAGGAATGAACCCCACTGAAGAGTCTTGACAGGGTTTCTATTTTTATTCCTCCCTAGATCCTTCTTCTCCAGGGCAACCACACACACAATGCCATTTTGCAATTTATTTTCATTTTGCGGAGGAGAGTTTTCTCTCCTCTTCCTGGCTTGGCTTCTATGGTTTGGCCCTATTAGTCTTGGATGGCCCGGGGCTGTTTTGGCCTCAGAGCTGGCATGGCCTTGTTATGCCAGCTGGGTAAGGACAACACACCTGTGAGTGTGCTAGATTGGGTCTGGGAGGTGACTGGGCAAGGATCCTAATTACTTGAGGGTGACACAGGCCTGCCAGCATGACTTCATCCATTTACTTTCGCCAGGCTCTCCAAGCTCTGCAGAGACGCTCTGGGTGTTTGTGCAGCTGCCCAGCCCTGTGGGAACGGTCTCTCCTACCTGCAATCACCCCTCCTGGCCTCCAGGTGGACACGTGTACTCAGACGGTGGCCACTCTCCCATATCTGGCTTATAGAACATTCACACGGCTGTCTTTCCTTTGTAATGTTTGGAATAGGTGTTGTTTTAAACAAAAAAACCTGAAAAACAGATGGACTGTGGTTTCCAGACTTCACGTCTCCAAGAACAAGATAGAAACCAGGCGTCAGCCCATCTGACTCTTTGGGACCTGAGTCTACACTTCCCAAATTGGCAGAGTCCTCACCAGAGACGGAAGTGCCGAGGCGGCCAACTGGGGGAGAGCCACAGCTTCCCACCAGAAGCATGCCTTCCGCCGCTGCCATTGTCACTTCGGCAGCAGGACTTGGGGCGGAGGCTGACTAAACCTCATGTGCTGTCTCCTGCACAGAAGATGATGACCCGCTGTCTGGAATCTGCTCAAGGGCTTGTTTTTCCAGGGGTGGTGACAGGAAGTGCTGAGTCAGCAATGGTCTCTATCCCCGTCTCCCCTGGAGCCCACACACTGCTTTAGAAGTGGGGCTTCAGTTGTCTGGGACTTGGGAACACGCTTTTCTCTGTGCAAAATGGTCCTGCTAAGGGCTGAACCTACATCCCGTGCCCCATCACCTCCCTCAGAGGAAAAGGATGAAGTGTTCCCAGTGGGGCCGGTCAGCTAAATGTGACACAGAGTAACGTGCCAACACAGAACTGGGGAGGGAACCCAAAGAGACCAAGCTCTGCTTCCTCATCACATCCAAACAAAAGATCTGGGTAGAAAGTAAGTCTTGTGACCACAAGAAAAAATATTTGGAGAAAACATAATGAATATTAGTCATGGACATTTTCATCATAAGGAGAACTGCTCATAGTAGCACAGGGTTGTCAGGGGACCAGCTCGTCTGGAATCACTTTGAGGAACACTCTCTATGTGGGTGCATGAAGTCTGCAGGAGAGCGTGTTCTCGGGCATGGGCCCCTGACCCAGGGGTCCCCAAAGTGTGTTCTGTGAACTGCTTGTGTTGGAAATCATTTTAATGAGGAAAGGGTTCCATGGTCAAATAAGATTGAAAAATACTTCATTCTCCACTTGCCGATTCACAATGTACATCAAAGACTCAGAACATATGCTTAAGAAAAATTTTAACTTAAGATGTTTTAACGTTTTTAAATTCAGTTTAATCCTGCGTTTCCTAAACATTTGATAATGGAATGCTAATTTTGCAGAATATCTATGGAACACATTTGGGGGAAGGCGCTTATTAATAAGAGATGTTGCAGGATACATCCAAGTTACAGTATCTTCTCTTCAAGCTGGGAGGGTAATATTCCTCAGGAATCATGAGCTCTGTTCATTGGAATGGGTGAGTGATTTGCACACTCAGGGCTGGGTTTGCTGGCCATTCTTGCATACGAGAAATTTGATGTTCCCAAAGCTGTAAGAAGAATTGTTACAGAGAAGGGAAATATTGCCTTTAAAAATTAACTTTCTCATATTGGTGGTAGAACGTTTTGGGCTACAAAATAATTTAATAGTGTTCTGAGACTACAAGGTTAATCCCATTCACCAGTTTTCCATCAGGATCTGTCATGCTGGAATGGCCACCTGGAAAGTCTGGATGAAGATATGAGTTTAAACATCTGCGAGTCAAGGACCTTTTCTTTCATTGTTCCCCACAGCAACACAGCTTGGGCATCCACCAGGCACTTGGTTCTACGTTTACTGAATGGAATCCACGGGGCTTAGTTTTACATACAGCCTTGGAATGTAATGTGTAGTCCTTAGTCCAGGTCATTCCTGACTTATTTTTCACATTCAGGGTTTTCTGTGTACAAAAATTTATGACTTGAGGTTTGGAAAAGCTTAGTCAAAGCCCCAACCCCTCTGTAGGGTCACCCCAGGCGCCTCAGCCCTGGACTCACTTGCAAAGATTTCCTACTCGACTCTTCACACGGTTTTCTTGCAGACACTGTTCCGGCCAGTACAAGTCTCAGCATTCTTGCTTCACCTGTTATTATTCTTTTGATAATCCATCGTGTGACCATTTTCTACCCATTGTTCCGTGTTTTTTCTCTGGGCCAAATTTTGCTGTGTCATAGTTATCTGTAGCCCAGGATGGATCTCCAGACTAGCTTCAAAACTTTGATAAAACATTCTGTCTCCTGGTAATTACACTTGTAAATGGTTTGGAGTTAGTCTTAGAATTCAGGAAGTCTGTTCCAGGGCAAGAAATGTAGATTAACCCTTCTTTTTCCTCCCCCAACCCACTAACCTATTTAATGTTCACTATAGATTTGCTTTCAAAGGAGAACCAGGTGAAAGGTGAATGCAGAAGACCACACTGAGTTCTGTGGATGTTTTCATTTTTCAGTCTTAATAACTTTACCAAGTAAGAGAACATTCCCCTAGAGCCATCTCTGTTGAACCTTCTGGGACACTTCTGGGGTTTGACAGCAAATCAATGATGCCTGAGGTCAAAGACGTTCTAGCTTCAAAGGAATAATGTTCTGTGTCGGTGCATTCGCTGGCAAGTGTTGCCTCTCTGGTTACTTCTGATTGATTCTTACATACAGAAAGAGACAGAGGATACCCAGCAGTTACCCCTCCAAGTCACTCCCACACACGTTTGTAATTACAGTGCAATCACCAGCTGTCTCTGGGGAATGAGTGCTTGACTGTGGCTTTTTCATTACAGCCTCTTCCTTGAGGGTAGGTACCATGGGATGGCACAGTTACATGTGATTTGAAGTAACTCAATAAAAGTTATTTGACTCAATCTGCATTTACATGATGTTAAAAGAGAAGTGATAACTCCGTCAGCTATTTTGTCCACACAATGTCAATTATTTGGCTGGTTTTCTTCCCCCTGAAAATGTCTAGCTGGTCCATGCAGTGGAGACGCAATCATAAAGTGCAGGGATTAGTCTGCACTTTATGTGAGAATTGTCCCTGGATTCATTTCTTGGATGAAACTTTCACAAAATGACGTTTGTCCAGTGTGCAGAAACGTCTCTAGGCATTTCTTTCCAAGGGCTAAGCTGGGATGGGCTTAGGTGGTGCTTAAAAGCAATCACCCAAAAGGAACTTTGCAGAAACCACAAAATAATTTGCAAGGCACATAGAAAAACAGTTGTTTCAAATGTGCCCTCGGCACTCATATGCATTTGCACAGCTTGGGGAGTTTTGCCTCTTCCATGATGAACTCCATATGTCTCTGGATTTCTTTTTTGCAGGGACCACTTTGTTCGATGTACCCATCCTCTCTTCCTTTGTTTGCCCTGCCTTCCACTGCAGATCAGTCATGTGCTCTGACTGTCTGGATGGCACCTGGAGAAACAAACAAACCTGCCCAGAAATAACACAGTAATGGTGAAGCAAGGGGAAGTGAGCCTCATGCTGGGCCAGGAGGACCCAGGGGGATTTCTCAATTTCTGAAAGCCCCTGATGGATGTATGGTTCTAAAACTCCTAATTTAGAAACAAACAGGAAATGTAACCCTGAGGTTCACACCTTCTTGTTAAAATCTTCTGTTCTGCTGCTACTTCCAATTTCAACATTTGCCATGGGGGAGGAGACTGTGAGCAAGATTTTTAAATAATTTTGTAATTGACCACCTGGCTTTCATAACAATATCTGGCCCTGGACTTTATGTTGGACTGTAGGCAACACTTTTAACCTGGGAGGTATCTACTTGGAAGGCAATTAAAATAGGTGTTAGCTGGAGCCACCTGGAAATGAGTTCTGACTCATTTTTTGGTGGCAGTCATTGCAGTCAAGAAATACTTTGCAACACTGTTTCACTGGATCTGAGAGCCCACTGAGTTTGATGCTGAAGAAGTGGTTTGGATATACACATATTATAATAGCAACTACCTTAAAAAATTTAATGCTTATTACATTCCAAACATGTAGTCTGATATCATTTTTAAAAACCCAACTCATGTGGAAGTTAATATTATCACCTTTATTTAGGTGCAAGGAACCTAAGGCATCCAGCAATGTGGTAACCAGTCCCAGGTTATGCTGCTACAAAGTTGCAGAGCAGCTTCTTGATCCCAGGCAGAGTCCGACCCAAAGCCCAGACACTTACTGACTCCTGGGACACACAGAAGGCAGGGTGGAAAACTGGGTCATCCCAGGCTCTTTGCCCTTAATTCGGGATGGGGGGTGGTGGGAGAGGGAGAGGGGAGCCCAGGCGCTGTATTAATGGGCTTGGGCCCCAGTTCTATTTGTTAAAGACTGGGTGAACTTCAGTGATTCTGAAAAAAGTTAGCCAGCTTGCTTTAAGCAGACAGTAAGGGAAGGGTCCCCAGAGATCTTCTGACCTATGTTTTGTGCAGATAAGGGAACTTGCACAGGGGGCTTACCTAAACATGCTGGCAGCAGACTAAGGGCCCGCATGTAAACTTGGGGAATGGGGTGGAAGCCACCAGGAAGTCATGCCTTATACAAGTAGTAAATCCAACCCATCATCTTGTGTGTAAAAGCCCTTGTATTCAACTGTGAAGGGGGCAACCAGAATCTATTTTCAGGACCTCTCTCTTTGCTGAGAGCTTTCCTTTCACTTAATAAAGTCTACTCCACTCACTCTTTGAGTGTCTGAATGCTTAATTTTTCCTTGTCATGAGACAAGAATGTGGATCTAGCTAAGTTAAAGAGAGAAAAATATCTTGCATCAGTTCTGATGGGGCTCAGAAGGGTTGTTGTGATTGGAAAAAAAAAAGTTTGCAAAGTGCTCATAAAATAATGGCTATTACATGGATTTTTGAAATTCCATTTATGGAATTGCAGGTGCTAGAAATATTCAAGCCATTTTATGATGGTCATCTCTACCATTTTTCTGCACTTTCACTGTTCTCCAAATCATTTCTGATCAAGACAGAAATTAACTTTTATGTCATTTAGGGCTCAGTTTAAGTTTTTTTCCAGTGAGGGTAATGTTCTTTACATGTGAACATAGTATCTTCTACTAGGACAATGCCCTTCTGAATATTTGTGGGGGTAATACTGAGTATCCATAGGGCAATCATGATTATGATTATAATTTCCACTTATTAGTATGTGCTAAGCTCTTTTACATGCTTTTTCAATTAACTCTATAATAATCCTGTATGTATTATTTTCCCTATTTAATGGATTAGCAATGTCACCCACTTTTCTCCAAGCAGCTGATGTCCAGTTTTTCTTGGTCACAGGTTATTGATTCATATGCCAATTCTGTGGATATCATGACATCACCCCACTTTTCTACTGTAGATAGCAGAGTATTTTCTGCCAGCATCCCCCAGCACAGTATCCGCCACCCACAGAAGTTTTCAGACATCTGAATTCTCATTATGGACTGTCAGTCTTGGTCTCTGGTTGTCCTTAGCTCCCTCTGCTCTGTGTTCTCCATAAAGCAGTTCCTGAAATATCCCACATATTTCCTGCCTACTGGGACTGCTTGTCCAGGAACTCTCAAAAGGATGTCCACACATAGGAGGCAGGAAAAACCATCAGATACCATGGTACATGTCCTCACCCAGTTTCACTTGAAGGTCGCGCTTATAAAAGTTAAATAATTTTGACCAGTAAGTTGAAATTCAAGGCATTATTATAGCAAAACATGCTATAAAGTAGAATCGAACATTTACATTCATTTAAAAAACAAAATAGTCTCGAAGTAGAATGTATGCCCAGACACCAAGGATACCCGTGTGCTCACGTGCTCACTGCGAAGTTCTTGACTGTGATGTTTATTAACACATGCTTCCAGAAGTTGTACAGGGTTTAGAGTGAAGAATAAAGAGTATCTCTGAGCCCTGCCTAATAGGAGCTTCCAATGTCATAGGTGGCTTATGTCCTATAGGGAACGTGTAAACCCAGGCTATTCTATGGGCATCTGTATTAATTTGCTCTGCTTCCATAACAAAATACCACAGGCCGGGTGGCCTGAACAACAGAAATTGATTTCCTCAGAGTTCTGGAGGCTGGAGGTTAAAGATGAGGGTGTTGGCAGGGCCAGTTTCCTCTGAGGCCCTCTGGCCACCTCCTTCAGTCCACATGCGTTCTTCCCTTTGTGCCTGTATCCTCATGTCTCTTTGCATGTCCAAGTTTCCTCTTCTTATGAGGACACCAGCCAGAATGGATCAGAGTCCAAACCCACAGCCACATTTTAACTTCATTTCCTCTTTAAAGGCCCTGTCTCCAATTATAGTCACATCTGGGGTGCTGGGGGTTAGGAATCCTACATATGAATTCTGGGGAACACGATTCAGCCCTAACGGCATCTAAGACAGCTTCATCAATGAGGTAATTCCTCAAGCGTGCTCTGAAGGAAGAGCAGAGCCTGCTGGTCACACAGCAGGGTGAGGGTGAGGGTGAGGAGGGGGTTGCAGTGGAGAAGGCGCCGTTCCTGACGGCAGGAGCAGTGCCTGCATGAGATGCAAGACCATCATGTGTGGGAGGAAGTTCAAAACTCCGTGTGCTCCTGGAGCCCATTGGGAGGGAGAGGTGGAAAGTGGCAGGAGGTAAAGCAGGAGCCATGGCCAAGATCACACCTGGCAGGGCACTGAGCACCGAGCTGGGAGCCGAGAGTGTGTCCTGTGGACAGAGGCAGGAGAGGCCTTCAAGAAGACAGTGCCACGGTCAGATCTGCTGCTGGAAAGGTGATCCTGGAGACTTGGTAAAGCAGATGTTGGAGAGAGCAAGGGTGGGGACAGGAAGACCCGTTAGAGAGTTGACAGGAGCCCGAAAAAGGATGAGGCTCAGTAGTTCAACTGAAAACATTGTCCTTCAGATCTAAAGTAGTTTCCTTCCATGGTGAGCGATCCCCACTTCCTTCATGCACAAAGAGAATCATACTAGCGAATATTTCTTGCAAACTTAGTGTGTACCCAGCCATGATCTAATCCCTTTACCTATATGAACTCGTCTATTCTTCTCTGTGATTATTGCCCCACTTACATATAAGAAAATCAAGGCACATGAGATTAAAGGGCCTCTCTAAGGTAAAACTAATGAGGGGAAAGCCAGAGTGCAACTCAGGTAGTCTGGCTCTAGAGTTAAGATACAATCACTATGCTACGCTGTCCCTATTGAGCAAGCGATAACTGTCTTCCACATACCTGCTCAGCCACAGAGGCTGTGGCAATTTTTCCACATTGCCCATCTCCAGGAAACACAGCCTTTTCCCAAGGAACCCTGAGGTTTTGCAATGGATGTCATTAGATCGTCTGAGCAAATCTAGATGCAATCCTCCTCCCACTCCCATTCGACTTTTCCTGGAATAAGCTCATCATCAATTGCCGTGCACTGGATGCCCTCAGTGTGCTGAGCTCTAGAGGTGAGGGGTAAATAAGTTGTTCCTTTTCTGTCTTAAGGAGCTCACAGTCTAGGTGGGGAGTGCATAGAGAGGTCAGCGACCCCTGCAGAGGGATGAGAAGCAATTCTGAAATCCTCTGTAATAGGAAGCTGTATTCAGGAGAATGATGTTTGAGGGGTAAGAAAGGAAAGTCCTTTCTTTTTTGAAGGGATTTCCATCACAAGCTCTCAAGACAGCATTATAGGGAGATCACAGCCAAAGTGAGGGTGCAATTCTCATAGAACTCATTGCTGGGAAGATGTTGCCAGTGATGAGTTCCATGAGGACTGAACCCTCACACGAATGAGGCACATGGAAATGTCTAAGGAATATGCCCACACAACAGGGGAGAGAGGACTTCATTCATTCATTCATTCATTCCACAAGCATTATTGATGGCCTACTGTGTGCTGAGCAGTATACTAAGCAGTGCATGAATATCAAATAGAACCATGCTCCAGCAATTCACTCCCATACCCCTGCAGTGGAGACGCCTGTTGTCACCAAGTATCAGAGAATTCTTCATCTGTTTCTGATCCTTAGTGTCTGCTTGGAAGACAGAGACCTTTGAACAGAATTGGGTTTCATTTTTCTCCCCACTCTGCCAGTGAGCCTCCTTATATCATGAGAAAGAAACTCTCAAGCTGTCCACAGGGAATAAGGGTGGCACTAACATGCTGCCTTCTTACTGTTTGAACAGCGTTGAGAGGAAAGCAAATCAATGACGTCCTCCTCTGAAACAGAATCACCTTTAGAGACCCTAATAGTTCATTGTTACAATGTTTTATTTAGAATGTCCCGTCATTACCATGGTCACCCAAAGCCCTAATTGAGGACTTAATTTCTGGGAATCTTACACTCATCATTGGCTGGAGAAAGCGTTCCTCTTCTATGTGTCTGGGAGAGACAAAACAGGCAGATAGACACCAAATGGAAATAGACACAATGAAATAGCAAATGCTGGACAAACACAACTAGATAGGAGTAAATATTGGCTTTGTGTACACCTTGTGTAGTGTGTTGTATCACATTTTGCAGAAATAACTTTGTTCCCATAGACAGAGAGCCATCATTGTATCCTACGCTCATTGATTCTGCAGAGATTGAAAGTCCCCAAGGAAATGTGTTGTGACCTGGGATGGACCCCTGTGGAAAGGTTAGAAGGTGAGAAGGCTTCTGGACCTCTGTTGAGGACTTATGAGAAAGTGGGGAGGGAGGAGGGAGGGCTGTCAGCCTCTCTTCCCCTGGAAGGATGGCCCCTTCTGAGGCAGGGGGCTGCAGCTTTCACTTTGCAAAGTCCCTTCAGTGCCCTGCCCTTCAAATCAGCATTTTTATGTGTACCTTTTGCAACAGAGACAGCTAACTGACCTCACTTCCCACTGCTCTGCCTTGGTGGGAAGGGATGGTTAGGAACAACTGATTCACACATCCCCGGAGGGAAGGAGGTACAGAGAAAAGCTTGCCCCAGCCAACTATTCAGATGTCCACAAAGCAAAACATGCAGATATTTGGAAATAGCTAAATAATCAGTGGACTTGATCCAGTTTTAATTCTCATGCAACAAGTGCCTTTTGCGCCGAGCACATCGTGCTTATATTTAGTGTCAGGACGACTTGGCCACAGCTAAGTCTTGGCTCTGCGTGTCTGCACGTGCGTGCATGTGCACGTGTGTGGGAGTGTATGTGTGAGTAGTATGTGTGTATATGAGGGAGTGTGAGTGGATGTGTGTTTGTGGGTTTGTGTGTGTGCATATTATGTGAGTGTATATGTGAGCATATGTGTTTGTATAAATATGTGAGTATGTGTATGTATGTGAATTTGTCAATATGGTGTAGGTGTGTGTGAGTGTGTGTGCCAGTGCATGTGGGAAGGTATGTGTGTATATGAGTTTATGTGCGAGTGTACGCCAGTGAGTGTCTGTGAATATGGGTGTTTGTGAACATGAGTGTAGGCATGTGAGAGCTTGTGTGTGTGTGTGCATGCATGCTCAAACATGTGCCTGCGTCTGAAGGCTCTTGCAGAACAGGAACCTGGATTCCAGCTGGTGACATGGGCAGCATTTCCTGAAATTGCTTCTGACTCACAAGCACTCTAAGAGCAGCAAAAATCATACAAAACAATGAAAATATGCAGAAACTTGGGTTTGCTTTCTTTTGGTTAGTTTACATAAGGGAGTTGTTATTGGAGAAGGAATTTTATCCAAAGGTTTCCTGAACACAGCAGAGGCCCAGCCTCTGTCCTGACTTGGTGTGACCTTTGTCCCCTTCCTTGCTGGGCTGTATGGGGCCGTGTATGTCAGCTGCAGTCGTAACCAATTTTGCTCAGAGTTCCAGGTTGCAGAGCTATCTGCCTGACCTCATTGTGGTTTTCATGCCATGGCATGAGTGTCTAATGGAAACCACACTGGGCTGGAGGTCAGGAGTGTTCCTGGGCTCTTGGGCAGGTCAACTAAGCTGTCCAAGCCTTAGTGTACTCCTGGGTCAACTTGAGATCAGCAGCATGGGCCTGCCTGCCTCAGGACTGATGAAGAAAGAGGAGAGGAGGGTAGGAGGACACTGAAAGAAGCACTAGCCCTAGTATTTGGTGGTTAGCTTTTGATCCTAACAGTAAAGTCAAGGGGCTCTACAGGTCACTCCTGTGGTCTCTGATGTCCAGTCCAAATTTCCTTTAGTTTCCATGGCTTCTTGCCCTGTAGCCACCTGCAAAGGGAGAGAGAAATAGAGCATCCTCTCATTTATTGACTGTCCCCATTCAACAATTTAAAAATAAACCTCAATGCTCCACTGTCCCTAAGTAAAAACTTCTATCTTTGCACATGTGCTCTTGCTCCAGCCTTCTGCCCTTCTGCAGGGGACTAGCTTGTCCCACACACATCTGAGACTGGCTTCTACCACCCGGCCTTGAGAAGCAAGCTGTAGCACCTCCCTCCAGGACCCAAGGACAGCAGCATGTGGTCCTGACCCCAGCTGGATGCCCCTCCCGACTCCACCCCACAGTCTTAGAAGTTTTCTCACTGGAAGGGAGAGGGAGGCCTGGATCCCAGTCAGATCTGGGCAGAGAGGAATTCCACTGTGAATGCCAAATCAGACTTTCTTTATCCAAAGGGTGCACAATGTAGGCATAGATAATCTCTTTAGAAGTTTAGATCAAATAAATAAGAGTCATGGATAAAGGTTGTTCTCTTGCGTCTGTGATGAGAGCCACAGAATTCCATTGTCACTTCAGCGATTCTTTCTTTGTATTTTGGCCATGGCCCTTCTGCCTTGGAAACCCTTTCACCTATCAATAAATATGCACGAAGCACCTCTCTGTGTCAGCTGGTAAGTTGGGCACTGCAGGATACAGAGCTGTCCTTATGGGGTTTCAGTGCAACACGAAGAAAAGATGTGACACCAGAACTACAGTAAAATGAGATGTGTTGCAAAAGGAGGTACACAGGTGGCTTTGAGTACAGAGCACAGGGATTTAAGCTTTTCTAGGGGTCAGGAAACCACCCATGGAGAGATAACTTTCAGCTGAAATTTGGAAGGCTTGAGAGGTCAGCTCCAAGGTGCATTCTCAGAAGAGTGCTTGACACAGGAAATTCTCCCTAAATATTTCTTGAAGCAATAACAGAGAAGTCAACAAAAGGGGACGGTTTTGTGGAGAATATTTCAGGCCAAGGAAATTTCACATCTGACATTTATGTGGCCTGCTCAATGCAGCAAAAGAAGTCCTCATGGCTGCAGTAGAGAGTTCAAAGGAGGAACTCCCAGGAGACAAAAATGGAGAGGGAGGCAGAGACCAGATGCAGAGGCCCTCAAACTTTATTTTGAAGTTTGGGCTTGTTCTGGGGTCATGAGGAGCAACTATAAGCTTTGAGGCACTGTGATGCCCAGAGAGGTGCTATACACATTAAACGGGGCCTTCTCAAGCCGTGATGTGCCATTGAATCACTTGGGCATCTTGTTAAAACGCAGACTCTTGCGTCAGTAGGTGGTGCCTGGGAATCTGCACCAGTTCTGAGGAGACCAATGCCTCTGGTTCCAGGGACCACACTTTGAGCAGCAAAAGCACAAAATCTTGCATAAACCCTGACTTTCTGGTCCCATAACAATCCATAGCTCCTCATCATCACGAATCTGTAAAGTTCTGTTGTTTATTTTGATGCATAGGATAATCAATCCCCAGAACTGGAGTAAGTCTTAAATTCAAGGTATCTAATCTAAGGGAACGGAGCCTCTCACTGGGTAAGCCACCGCCTATGGTGCCCGCATTTATTAGTGGTAGCTGTGGGTCTGGACCCAGGTTTCCCTGAACATCAGCTCAGGATTCCTTTTATTGTGCAAACGTCCCTCCCTTTTCCACATGACCTTTCCTCCACTGTGTCCCATCAGGATATGGGTGGAGGCGGCTGTGCCTAGAAACAGGCGATTGGCTCATACTGAGAGGATTCTGGACACCATCCGAGTCCTGGAGGATTCACTGCAGTGCTCTGTGGCCTTGGAGTGAGGCCAGGCCAGAAAGTTTCCCAAGCTCAAATTAGCCACAGCCTGAGATCCACTCATGGTAACTATATTATGGTCTCTCTCTTTTCTGGGTTGTAATGAGTTCTAGTAGTTTGGCCATTGGACGTTGTCTTCTGGGTACCCAGACTGATTGGCCAATGCTCCTAGCCACCAAGATTGGCCCTAGGAAAATCTGCAGTCATAGGAAGCCACCTGTGCTGAGCACGATAGGGGACATAGAAAATTCTTCCACCTAAAAATATCCCTGTCTTGCTTGTCATGTGGCCCACGGTTCCACCACGGGTTATTCACTCTTTGAGTTAGCACTGCCTCATCCTCTATCTCTTTTTAACAAAAATCAAAGAATGTAAACTATTAAGTCATCAACATCCATCAGTTCTTTCGCAGACTGGGGAGGGTGTCTCGGCTAAAGAAGGCCCGCCAGGTGGGGATGAGGAATAGAGAAAAGCAGGAAAAGGAGAGGGAGGAGACACCACAGGCAGAACCCACTCCCTTCGCTACCTTGCCCGGAGCCAGCTCTGATTTTGACCTCCAGATGCTTCCTACTTTTCTGGCTCCTAATCAAAGTTGGTGGTGATATAAGAAACCGGAGTAACAGCAGATTCCAGATTCTGGGTGGAGTTTACAGTACCGATATGAGTAATACCTGATGCTTGCATACTTCTCTTTGTCCCACAGTCAGTAGGAATTGCCTAAAAATCATGTGTGCCTCTTCTAGGGTGGGACAGGAATGAACTTGAAGTCAAGGACACAAAGCAGAGGATTTTTGAACAGGACAGAAATGAACGACACACTTTGGTAAAGAGATGTCCAGCACGGGCCTTTGAAATGGGCTTTCAAAGCAGCATCTCACGTAGTCTTAACTGTGTCTTAACAACTAGTCAGGAAGGAAGGCTGTTATTCTCCTCATGGCATAAAGGTCACTGAGAAACTCATCAAAAATGCACATTTCTGAGCTCTGCACCGGAGATTGTCATGCAGTGGATTTGGGGTGTGGCCTTGGAATCTGAACCTTTAACTGTATGTAGGGAGTGGGTGAGCCACCTTTTGAGAAACATTGATTACTTCATAATAGAGTTTTGGTCTATTACAGGGTGGACACTGAGGCCCATTCCCATCAGTGTCCTTCTCAGTGCTTAGCCCAGCGCTTTGCACATATTTTGTTCTTGACAAACGTTGGCAAAAGTTTAATGGTCGGAAAAATATTCACAGAAGTAGCATCTGAACAGTCTCTCTAAATGAGAAAAGGGCTGAGGTGGAAGGTATTCCAGAAGGAAGAAATATCAAAAGCAAAGGGATGGACATGGGATTTTTCAGATGGGAGAGTCCTGTTCTTTGATGGAGCACAGAGTATGTATTAGGACGAATGAAGAGATATCACAAAAACACATTAAGATCATACTGTACAGGACCTTGAATTTAGGGATTTGTGCAGTTCAGAAGCAATGGGGACATGTTGAATATCCATGTCTCTGTGTGGTGAGGGTACAAGGTAGGCTGGGATTAATCTGCAAACTATGAAACCACCTTCTTGATGCCAGAGCAAAGCTATTTAGGAGGCTTTTGTGTAGGCTCCAAGCAACTCCAAAGCCTTGGAATCCTAGGCTGTAATCTGCAGCCAATCCCCAGGGAAATCTCTAATCCTCACTCCCAATTCTCCTTTACCATCTGAATGGTACTGGACCCTAAATCTTTATCTCTAGCCTCTCTCCTTTAGTTTGTGGTTCCAACCTGCCCAAGCCCTCCACCCCATCCGGATGTACCATCAGCACCTTAACACTTAACATGCTCTATTGTAGAACAGTATTTTTCTCCCACCCTCTTCTATTCCTACCCTGGTTTGTGGTATCTGCCTACTCACCTAAATCAGAAACTGTCGGTCATTTTTCACTCATTTTTCACCCTTGTTCGTGCATCTGAACAAACCGCCTCAGAATTCCATTTCTCAGATTTGCCCCTTTCGTACCTCTAGGAAGTTTGTGATAGCAATTATAACATTTGCTTTTCTTTTTTATCTTTCCATGTACATGATTTCTCCCAATTTAGCCAGCTACAGTATCTATATCCAAACTGGTGCTGGGGAGGAAGTTTTATTATTATAATAGAAGAATGGAGAAAAGGGGATCAATATTCACAATTTAACTACCAAAATAGGATTGCTGAGTTCCTAATAAGATTAGTCTCCAAAGAAATTCCCCCCTAAATTTGTTAAAATACCAATAAAATATCAAAAGCCAGGCCTGCTGGGGCTAAATATTGAATTTTTTAAAGCTTTATTGAAGTATAACTGTCAAATAAAATTGTGTATCTTTAAGGTATACAACTTCATGTTTATACACACACACACACACACACACACACACACAATGAAATGATCGCAACAATCAAACTAACACATTCCTTACCTCACAGTTACATTTTCCCCTTTTTCTTTTCTTTTCATTTTTTTTTTTTTATGGTGAAAGCACTGAAGATGTACCCTGTTGGTAAATCCCAAGTACAGAATACAGTATTATTAACTACAGCCACCATCCTGTGCACTGGGTCTCCAGAACTTCTTCATCTTCCGTAACTGAACTTTGGACCCCTTGACCACACTTCCTTCCAGCCCTGGCAACCACTGTTCTATTCTCTGTTTCTACGAGTTTGACTTTTTTAGATTTCACATGTATATGAAATCATGCAGTGCTTGTCTTTCTGTGCCTGGCTTATTTCACTTAGCACGATGTCCTCCAGGCTCTTCCATGTTGTTGCCAATGTCAGGATCTCCTTTTTCATGCTGAGTAAGAGCCCACCACTGGGTGTACATCCAGAGGAAATGAGGATCTCCAGAGAGAGCTGCAGTCCCATGTTTGTTGCCTTATTCACAATGGTCAAGATACAGAGACAACCTAAATCTCTGCCAACGAATGAATGCAAAATGAAAGTTTGGTCTATAGAAGGATATTAAATTTACTGTAAGTCAACTCTAGAGAGATTTCAGGATCCATATCCTAACAGAAGTCCCCAAATCTCAAGAGAGGAGAGAAGGCCCAACTCTGTGGTCCAGTGAGGCCCAGGCCTGTGACCCACGAGTCCTGCCTTCTTCCCACAGGGCTGAAGCCCAGAGGGTAGTGATGCTAGAGCTGCCCCGGGAGGCAGCAAAGCACAGAGGGTGGGGCTGTTCAGGCCTCATCAAAGATGAGGGGTCAGCTGCATGGATGGCCCTGTGTTAGCAGGGGATGGCATGGTGGCATTGCTCCTGAGCTGCCCTCACTCCTGTGGGACATGGGGTGATCTGGGACCCTCTGCTTGCCATGGGGGAACAGGGTCAGCAGGGTGGAAAGATGGATCATGTGAGTGAGCTCAGGGGAGCCAGCAGCGAGGGATCAGCCGTGGCCACAGGGGTCAAAGCAGGCTGGTCAAATGGAGAACTCTCCAGGGCCTGTCTGAGCGGAATGGGTGATGGGCCAGGCAGACAGTCACCATGAAAGGCAGCTGGGTGCCCTGGGACCAGAGAGCCCAGAGCCCGGAATCAGACCTGCTGGCAGTGACCCAAAAGTACCGTGAGGCCACAAGGCTTCAGGTACCTCCCTAACTCTCACACCCCTACACACCTTCTCGAAAGGGGCAAAGCCTCAAAGAGAAAATCTGGAGAGCTGCACCTTGGCCTGAAAGATCCAGTTACCCCAGAGAGCCTGTTGGAACCAGAGGAGACCAAAATGCCCTTCATTACAACAGAGTATTATTTAGCAATAATAGGAATAAAGAGTTGATACATGCTACAGCCTGAAAAACTCTGAAAACAGGAAATCAAAGAAGCCAGTCACAGATACAGAAAACATACTGTGTGAGTCCATTTATATGAAATGTCCAGAATTGGCAAATTTATAGAGACAGGAGGTAGACCAATGGTCGCCTTGGTGTGGGAGAGGGGAAGGTGGAGGGAGCGACTGCTATGGGTATGAGTTTCTTGTTTCAGGGATGAAAATGTTCTAAGATTGATTGTGGTGACGATTGCACAACTCTGAATATACGAGAAAACGAGTTGTACGCCTTCTTCAGTAGGTCAGTTGTATGATATGTGAATTATATCTCAATAAAACTGTTATTTTTAAAAGTATAGCATGAATTGACAGTTTATATGTTTTCCCCATCCCCACAGCTCAGATGGGAGGGAACTCGTGAAGAAGATGAGATCAAGAACACCTGAACATGTGGTGTTTAATTTCCAATGCTGCCGCAATTGCTCCATCCTGCCTTTGGTTGGATAATAAGGACGACTGGGAGAAAGATCCTTTGAAATCATTTTGTTTGCAATAAGACTGTTGCTGAGGATATCATTACTTTATACATGTCCTCTCTGCGAGGTCTCTCAAGAGAAATTTGCTTTGGCTTTAGATTCAGCAATAGTTATTCTTCCGAACAACTGGTTTTCTTTTATCTTCTAAACATTGTGATGTGTATGAAGGATTCTTCCTTGTTGGTGTTGACTGCTAGAGAGCTGAGAGCCAAATCTGTGATTCCTTCCTTGTCACTATGCACTCATACACAAATGCATACACACAAACACACACGTGCATACACACACATGCACACACACACACACATACATACATAAACACACACACATCATAATGTGCTAATCTCACTCTTGGCTCCATTTATGTCCCTACCCTGTTTTCTCTTTGTCTTCTCTGTTTAATTTTTTAAAAATCTTGCTCTACGCCATGCCTATTTACATAAAAATCCTTTCTTGGAACATGCAGCCCATTAATCCAACCTCCAGAGCATCTCTTGAATGTGTGCCCTCCCCATTTGGCTAGAGCTTTCCTATATCTTGCTTGGAGTGTTGCTGACAGGCTCCCAGGTGTGCTCCCAGACCCTGGTCTTATGACTCTATACATTCATCCTCCACATCTCTGCTAAAAAGATCTTTTAAAACTTGTCTCTGTTTGCACACCTTAGTGTCACTCCCTTGCTTTTAAAATGCATCACCAGTTTCTTGGATGAGCACGAAGGCTTCTTCCTCACCCAGGCTGGCCTCCCTCACCTCTTCCAGTCCCTGGCCGCACCAAGCCCCTTGCTGCTCCCTGCTGCCTTCTCCTAGCTCTGGGATGTAGCTCCTCTCTGTGGGGATGCCTGCATCCTCCTTGCTCTCGCTGATGCCCCACCTTTGTGGACCTGCTCCCACTCTGTGCTCCCAGCATCCCATGACATGGCTTCCACTTCACTGCGATTCCAGGGCCTGTCACTGCTGTAGCTGATGGCTCATTAGGGCAGGAGCACTGCTCTATTTGTTTGTGTGTCACTGGTCCTTAACAGTGTGTTTGCTTTGTAGTAATGACTTGAATTATTTTGAGTACATTCAAGTTGGTGGCTTATAAACGATATGTGTTTTCTTCCTTTTCCCTAAATTATGAATAATCTCCACCAGTGCTGAAATCAAACAAAAGAAGAGATAAAAGATCAGCCTTGTTGCTGATAACAGAGACTGCAGGATGGATGAGTGGCTTACTCCAAGATAACATGTTGGCATTTATCAGAGACAGTTTGGATTTACAGACACATCTATTTACCCAGAATCACTTCCTCATACTCCTCAGGGACAGAGATTTGCCTCCAGACTCAGCCTGCAAGATGGGCCTCAGGCCTGACCCAATGTGTTCAACCCATGGAAGCTGGAGCTGGGTGGAACACAGGTGCTCGGTGGGCACACAGGTGCTTAGAGAGAGAGAACCGTGAATGCGGTTCTATTCCCAATTCAGCCATCAGGCCAGTCCTCCACAAGGTTGGGGGAAAGAGAGGAGTGGAAGTTACTCTTCTGAATGCATTCAGAGGCGGAAGTTTCTGTTTTATGGATGAAGATGGCAGAACTGAGGGAAGGAGTGTGTTAGGGTCTTAGAAGACAGAGAAAGCATTTCTTGCTGATGTGAGCAGAAATGAATCCTGGGATATACTGAGCATTACTGTTAATCCTGTTGGGTGGAAAATGGCATAATGGTTACGTTAAAAACAGTCCTTATCAGTTAGAAAGGCACACTGAGATATTTATGGGTGAAATAATATGGGGTCTTGGGCTTAAAGTATTTCAGCACACACACACAAAAACCCAGAAACAAACAAACAAGAAACCAAACCAAACAAAGAAACAAACAAGAAAAGAAACAAAAACAAGAAACCAAAAAGGTGAGGAGAGGGGCAAAAAACAGGTAAAACGATTGGCAAAATATTAATTGTGGAATGGGGTGATACATAGGAGTTCATTATTCTATCCCTTTCCATTTTCTATAATGCAGTTTTATATAAAGAGATTTTGGGCAGCTTAAGGAATCTCTGAGTTGTCAACAAAGCCAGGTTGGGAGGTAAGGCAGCAGGAATTACACCCCAAATCACCCATAGAATTGAAGGCATGACGGCTTCCCAGTGCTCTAAGCAACCAAGCTGGCCAGAGTGAATGATGGATGCCAGAGTAAATGACAGATGTCACTCGAGATCTGCTAGCAACTCTGTGTCCATATACCAGACGTTATCACCCCTGTCCTCCTATAGCCAGAATGGACTTCTCTCCTTTGGATGACCAGCTTCTGGAACAAAGCCTAGAGCAGCCACTTCTGACTGGCTGAGCCTCGGTTATGATGCCCTAGTTCCCTGCCCTGAGCTAGGGACACAGCACCTGGCAGGCAGGAGGTGGGCTGTGCCTCAAACAGTGAGAGATTCCTCCAAGTTAGGAAGCAATTCAGATCATATTTTAACAGAAGGATAAATATCCACTGCAAGGAGTCAATGGTTCTCCCAATACTTTGAAATATGATAAAACAATTGTATTATGTTTTCATTGTAACAACTACAGCTATTAGAACTTGTACAGTTCTTTGCAGTTTACAAACGTTTTCACATACATTCTCACCTAATTCTAAGAATATTATGTCTAGAGTTTACAGGATGTTCTAACATTTTTCCCTCACAACAACCTGATGAGTCAGAACTATCCCCATATTACAGACATGAAAATTGTGGAAAAGAGAGGCAAAGTGACTCACCGAAATTCTCAGAGCTTTTAAGAGGTGGCCTCAAAAGACAAACCCGGACCAGCCTGTGTCATGTCCCCTGTGACACCACTGAATTCTTAGTAAAGACTTCCAGTGAAATTATTAGCATTTATTCTTCTCTATCTTGATCTGATCAAGAACCAAAATTCATAGATTTCTGTCTCCCTTTGATAATTTTTCTAGATAGCTTTTCTCAGTCTTTTGAGGATTGTCCCAGGCAGACAGAAGGACTGAAAATCTATGAGTAGTTAAGAGTTCTGGACAGAGCTGCAAATGTGTATCTTATACTCTCAGGCAATAAAGATTACCCGATTCAAGTTAATTGTGGCTGAGGTGGTGGCTCCAGTAGAAGGCCGGTGAGTTAATTGTAAAAAAATGTGAAGTATGGATTAGGTTTCCAGGCAATTAAGCCTGGAAAGTAAGTTGGTGATACAGGACACTGCTGAGTCTCAAACAGTAAGGAAAATCAACCGAGATGATTGCCTGGGACTCACTACAGCCTCCCCAGGAAGTGTTTCTGCAAGGGCACCTGGAAAAGGGATGGAGATCTGCAAAGTGTCAGGGAGGAGTTGCCGCTCTGGATGTAAATAACTGGCCTCAGCACATTCCAAGGGAGAAAGTGGAAAAAAGGAAAAGTGTGACGCTATGTCAAAAGAAGGCATCGGCCCAGCAAGCTCTCCCCTGCTGCTTAATACAGGAAATATCTCCCAAACATCTCCGCTAATCCTCCACCAATACAATGAGAAATGAGCGCCTCTGGCAGCCAAGCGGTTATTAAGCTAGGACAAAAAAATATTCCGCCCGTAGCAACAGAGCCAAAGATAACAGCAGGGAATAGCGAAGCTGCAGAGAAATGGCAGATACAAAACATTCAATCTTGGGAGTCCCCCAAAGCAACTGATGGGTGAATAGAAGAAACGGCCTTGTTTTGCCCAGGAAGCTAGTCAGAGGTGGATTGTTAATGTCAGGACTCAGTGTATACCCGTGGCCATGCTGAACTCAGCTGCATGAACTAGTCATAGGTTGTAGAAATGACAGTCCTGAAATTGGGCAGCACCTTGAGGCTTTTCGAGCTGGCCACTGGCCTGTTGATGAAACATACATAGGAGGCAGGAGAATACCAACTGCATTCCACATTTGCAACACAGAGATTCTTAACTCTGTTCCTGGGTAAAGACTTTAGGGATAGAGGGAGATTTGCTTTCCGGTCAATCTTTCTCCAAAATGCTTCCTTTCTTATTAAAGTGCCTACCCTCCCGATGTTTTTCCTAGTTCTTTGTCCATGCTGGGAGGGAACCCTTCCCAGGTATACGATCTCTCACCGCTACCTTGTAGCTACTGATTGTCTCCATCCAAGAGGAGCAGTTTAATCTGCCATTTAATAAAGAGGTGGGTTCCTGTCTCAGGCCCTTGCAGGCAGCAGTAGCAGCAGCTGGTAAGAGGTGGAGCCAGGGCTCAGACTCAGGGGAAAATGAACTTGAAAATTAATTTTCTATAACCTTTTACTATTTAAAAAATACTTATGTGTTCTTTGAACAAACTTGTTAGAGAGTAATAGAATTTTACTGTTTAAAGGACTGTAGATATAATCCAACAGGTTTATTTTACAGAAGGGAAATTGAGGCTGAAAGTATAAAATTATTTCTTCAAGATGGGCCTAGATCCATTCTCTTTCCTCTGGGTCAGTGCTTCTCCATTCACTGTATTATCCTACCTAGACCCCGCCTTGGTCTGGGAAATACGTACACCAGATGGTTTTTATGTTAGGACTCTTTTAGGAAGAAAGGAAAAAATATTCCTTATCTTGGCAAACTCTCCCAATTTTATAGTTTAATTGGCCCATAGCAAAATTATCCAAGTTCCTTTAATTTCATCCTTGCAAAGTTTAAAATTTTTATTAATTTTCATTTTTAAAAATTAAGCCACCATAGTTCTATAAGGAAGTGAAATGTCAGCTGTTCATGCTAATTCCGAATCTGCCACTTCGGTTCTCATGCGAGCACTCTCCCTGGTCCCCCCCTTTTCATCCTTCTCTGAGAGGAACTGTCCATAGGACGACAAAACTGTAGGCTGGAAAATACAACGTCCTATTCATTGTTGGTTAATATACCACAGATGACCCCTCAAACCACCTAACTTGCCACATGCTCTCCAAATGGAGATGGAATCGACCTGCCTTGGCCCGACGTGAAGATCCCACCAGGTCTTCCCTGCACACGCTGAAGAACCCAGGCTGTGGACCATGAGCAAATTACATATTCTCCTTCACCTCATTTTCCTCCTCTAGAAAATAGTGATTAAATAGTACCTCCTGCAAGGGTCATGAGGGGTAAGTGAAGATTTAATGAGACAATCCATTTAAAGGGTCTCAGAAGACTGGCACATAGTAAATGGTAGCTATCATTACTGAGACTAGTGAATTCATAAAAAAAAAAAGGAAAGAGTAAATTCTTGCAAACGGCATAGTCCATTCTTACCTTTAAGGATATTGACTTATCTCTAGATTTCAAATTGCTAGAGATACATCTGTAAACTTTTAATCAGTTGCTTTCCCTCAAACTCCAATTTCAATCTTGTGTGCATGCAAAAAGGCCAGCAAGTATATTGAGAGTATTTCTCTCCTTTACTTAAACCTAGGAGCTCTCCGATTTCTCCACTCATCCGGATCAATGTGTAGAAACAGCTCTTCACCCTTAAGTCTAAGTTTAGCTAAGACTACTTCCATTAACATTTTCAAGAGGAACACACACACACACACACACACACACACACACGAACCTAGAAATAACTGAGCAAAAGTAGTTCAAGTTTCTTAGATTATACTCACCAGTTATTCATTGCCACAGCTTAGAAAATACCCTGTTCTTACCTTGCGTCCTCGACCTGACCTGCTTAAATGGCAGTAAAAGTCTTATAACCAATGGCAGGCTTGGGCTGGCCCAGCTGCCAAATGTGGTAGGAATTCTACCCCTCTTGGTGGACTCTCCTGCAGCCCTTTTTCTAGCTGGGGGCTGTCATCTGTCGTCTCAGACTTGGCTTCCCAAGACTCCCCTGTCCTGGTCCCTCAGGTTGAGTGGGACACTTTCTGTCTTCGGGCTTTAGGGTAGCCTCTCCGTTTACCTCTCTCCTGGAGATTTCCATGGTTCCAGTTCTACCTTTGCTGTTGATTCCTTCTTCTCTGCCTGCTTTACTGCTGTGCAGTTTTATTTGGCAGAAGCATGTACATCAGCTGAAGTTAACGCTGGTTCTACCCTTCTCTACAGTTCATAGTCTTCATCCATCATCTTAACATTGCATTTGGGTCTGGCCTTTGTGACAGCTGCTTCTTTCTCTAGGGTCGCCTGTCTTACATCACCTCCTTTCAAACCTTGAGTTTCCATTAGGACCACCCATTAGGTTCTTGTTTCCTGTGATCTAATTTGCTGTGACCTAATCTGCTGGGAGCTGATTTGCTTAACAAAAATGATTGATACCTCCTTTATCCAATAACTGTTCAAGCCTCTTCTGCTTCTGTTTTTAGCACTACCCCCTTCCTCAAATTCCCTTTGTTAACTCATTCCTCTAGAGGCTTTAAGGATCTTCCAGAATTCTGACATCAGTTTAGCAGAAGCAAACATATTATGCCTAACTATATTTTCCACATATAGTAGATGGAAAAAGACACCATTTGCAAGTAAAGAATCACATTCCTTGTGGCTAGGAAGCACTTGGTTAGACAAGAGAGGTGATTTATTTACTTCTCCTGTGGTCGCTGAGGCAATGGATAGGAAATGTCACTGCCTCAGGCAATCCCAATCAATTTTTGCTTCCAGTTGTAACCAGTTTCCTGAAAGAGCAATAGGCAAGGTTTCCAGTGTTGTTCAGGTCATGGCATACGTAGAAAGTCATAATTGTATTATGGCCAAAGAGATCCAGATATGTTCGCTTCCGGGGCTCTGCCTTCTCCAGACCCCACACAGTTATCCTGAGAACTGAGGGAATTACTATCTCAGCACATCCTCAACTCATTCTGCTCAGGCCCAGGGCTAGGAAAGCACTGCGTGAGGTTTCCAGTAGGAGTAACTTGATTTTCTGTTTATACCACTGCCCTTCAAACCTTCTCTATCCGATAGCCTTTCTCCGCGTCTGAAAGAAGGCCTGGCAGCTCTCTTTGCTTTCCTAGGTACTTTTGGCGTGACCTTATTTTCTATTTAGCCTAAAGTAAAATGCAATCTCTCATCCATTTCAAAGCTTCTCCCCTTCCCAACAGTTCAATCCCAACCTCAGAAACTTATTGCGGGAAAGAGGATGGGCTCTTTCTCTCCTTGCCCCTGCCCCCACCTCCCTGCTGTGGCCTCCTCAGCCAGGTAGTGAGTGCCAAGGGCTTACTTGGCCATTGCCTTCAATATTTGGGGTTGGTGATGTCTGTGTAGCAGACATCCCAGTGCTGGCTCTTTTTCGCCTGGGGCAGCAGTGCACCCCATTCAGCCTTTCTGCCAGGGTTGCCTCATTTGACCCAAACTTTGCTATCTTCTGTGCTTACCCCTCAGCCAAAGGGAAATCTTAGTCATGCTGCCTCATTGGTGGTGGAAATGCAAGCAGCTTCCTCAGCCTTATCACCTCTTGCCTTTCCATCGCAGGTGGCTGGCCTTTCGACTACTGCACACGAAGCTAGGCCCCAGTCTTTGAATCCAGAAACCTAGGACAAGCTCTTCAAAGGTCACTCCAGGCCCCTGATAGCCCTGGGGCTGTGTGTTTCCTGTGCTCAAAGCCCTTCAGCTGACTCAGGCCAATCTCATACATGTGTCAGGACCAAGAGGAGAAATTGGGATTATATGAAGTCAGGTCTGTCGCAAGGCTCAGTACTTTTTTGTCTATTTAATTTTTAAGAATTAAAACCAAGTTCTTAATTTATTTAAACTATCAGCCATACTTATTGGCAGCTGCAATTAACATTCACGGGAGCCTATTATTGAAGACACGGTTCTGTTGTTTCTGACATCACTGCCCAATTCTGTTTGGAATCTGGAGCAGCTCTCCTGGAGATGTTTCAGCCATCCCAGAGTCCAGAGACTCTCCTCATACAAAACTTTTCCCAGAGTCCAGGCTCGGCCTTTTACTATGGTTTGTGCCGTGGATTCTGCAGCCTGTCTTATAACACATCATCAGAGTCCCTCAAGATTCTCAAATGATTACATTTCAAATGAGAGAATTTTAATGCCTTCCAGGAAAATGTAGATGTTTTTCTTAGACATACTCAGCAAATCCCATGCAATATATTGAATGATGTGCATGAAAATGTTTGGGCGGACATTTCCTCAGAGGGCAGGCTGCCACATTCCTTTCCCATGAGCACAGCTTTCTAGGTGGCACAGAGAGGTAATGCCCAGCCTTCTGTCTCCTGAGGCCGGGTTTTATCCCATTGACACCCACAGCTGCTGGGAGCACGCAGAATGGGCACCCAAGATCACTGAGGCAAAACTGGTGCCAGCGGCCAGGGCATTGGAGGAGAGACACTTTTACCTTCTCCCTGGATCTCCTGCACTGAGACCATTTTGAAAAGGTTACAAAGCCAACTGCCCACTATATACAGAGGTGGATAAAAACGAAGTAAGAAAATAAAAACAACAAAAACCTGTAAAACCACAAACAAAAAATCCAATCACTGCCCATTACCCAAATCTGGGGGCAACTTCCTTCACCAGATTTTGTACTGTGAGTGATGTTAGAGCAGAATGTTCTACCAGAGGCTGTTAAAAGCATCGAGAATATCATAGAGATGGAATCATACAGTATATAACCTTTGAAGCCAGCTTCTTTCACTCAGCATGTCTTTGAGATTCATTTGAGTTGTTGTGTATATCAATACAGCTTGTCCCTTCTCATATCTGGGTAATATTTCATGGTATCAATGTGTCATAGTTTGTTTTTTCATTTACATATTGAAGGACATTAGGGTTAATTGAGTGGTTGGCAATTCTGAATATAGCTGCTATAAACAGGTACCCAGGAGTGGAGTTGCTGCTGAGTCACATTATAAGCATATGTTTAATTTTGTAAGAAATTGCCAAACTATTTTCCAGAGTGTCTGAACCATTTTGCATTCTCATCAGGACTGTTGCTCCACGTTCTCGTCAGCACTTGGTATTCTCCTATTTTTTCTTAGCAATTCTAATAGTTGTGTAGTGATTTCTCGTTATCTTTTAATTGCATTTCCCTAATGGCTAATGACATTGAACTTCTTTTCAAATGGGTATTTACCAACTTTTTATTCTCTGGAAAATGTCTATTCAAATACTTTGCCATTTTTGATTAGATTGTTGGTTTCCTTATTGTTGACATATTCTGGATGCAAGCCTTTCTTGCATAAGTGATTTGTAAATATTTTGTCCCAGTGTATAACTTGTCTTTTTAGTTTCTTAAGATTGTTTTATGCAGAGCAAAGTTTGTGTGTGTGTGTGTGTGTCTGTGCATGCACACGTGCATGCATGTGTGTGTGTTTTCCGAGATAACCAGTTTTAGGTTCACATGCATAAAAGGTAATTTCAGACACGAGATTGAGGTGCAAGATGAATCTCCTCAAAAAGTGAAGCTAACTGGGTCTACCCTTCAGCAGTCCAGGGATGCAGAATGTGTCCAGTCTCTCCCCTCCCCAGACAGGAGGAAAATATGCACATCAGTGCACACCAATCAATCAGAAAAGCCCCAGGAAGCCATGCAGGTGGGAATTGAGGGCGCTACCTCCTCATCAGCTGGGGAAAGGGAAAAATGGACCTTGCAGAAGTCTTAATAGGGTAGAAATAGCAAGACTGCAGTCCTCCCCTAATATGGTGGTCCTTAGGCAAGAGGAACTTTGACACTCAGGTGGTAAAAGATGCAGTCATTCTCACAGTGGTGCTGCCCTTTACCTTCAAATGTTAGCAAAGAGAGAAGATTGATCTGTCACTTCATGTGTGTAGCTTCCATATTGACCTCAGTGGTCCAGGGCCATCATGGCCAGAGTGCTCATGAGAGGGCAGCCCCCATGGCTTTAATGACAAGGGACATCATGAGGCCTGGGATCACAGCATGCCCCATGTCCAGGACCTTCATGGAGGATCTCCACTGCCCCCACTTATGCCACCACCAGTACTTTCATGAAAGAGATGCTTATTAGTGACGATGCTCACCAACTCTATCAATGATCCCACTAGAATTTCTTCATCTATATAGGGGTCCTACTCCAGAGAGACTTCCTCTGGCTCCTCAGAGTGGAGGAGGTGGAAGAGGTTCATTTTCTTTTTGTCCACCACAGCCTTTTTGGTAAAAGCCCTGATCCAGGACTTAGTTCTTGACTTCCCTGTCAATATTAGGCCACACTGCATGGGATCACCTGGGCTATCTCAGAAGGGGCATCCTTCCCTGGAGGAATTGGGGGACCCAGAAGATGTGGATCAACTGCCCATTAGTGTCCCCAGGGCCTCCATGGAAACCAGGCATAGGTTGCCAGTGCCAGGGGGAAAATGTCTTTGGACCTCCCAGGGCCTCCTGGTAGGAAATGACTGACTATTTCAACCAGGATCTCAGAGGTTAGGTGGCAAGAGCAACCAGTTCATCTTATCTGAAGGGTCTAGTTGTTTTAGCAGTTCTTTTGAGGACTGACTGTTTGGGTTACGCATGATGAAAGTGACGCTCTCCTGGGCATTGATGCCTCCTTCCTCAAGGCTCAATAAGCCCTTCCAAGTACCTATGCTTCCCAGAAGATTGGCCAAAACAGGAGGCAACTTAGAACTGTGCCCCATCAGGCCACCTGAACCCTCAGGCTCCAAGGTCTTAACATATGGGTCTCATTAATGGAACACTCCTCATCTAGGAGGATGAGCTTATAGGGTTTGGGTTCATAGGGGTCAGGATCAGTTCATGAGGAGTCACCTTGTCCAAAATGACCCTCTGAAAACTTTCTTTCCCCCACCTCATCCTACATGTTTCACTCCTGACTGTTGCTTCCTGAAGAGACAAGAGGTGAGAGCAGACCCAGGGACTGGGGACACATTCAGGGCCCCTTTACCTTCATGTTGTCATGACTCAGACACTGGTCCATTTCAAATGCAGGTTGGTCTGACAGTATGTCCCAGTTAGTCCCCTAGGCAAAGTCCTTGATCTTATTATTCACATTTCTTTGTTTGGTTCCACCCACTTCAAAATATAAGTATTCCCTCAGTTTGTTCCTGCCACGTCACAGTTGCCTTCTTGCAGTCTTCATAAATCCTTTGGCTAGGATCTTCAGGATTTGCATCCAGAGCCTCTGACACCAAAGAAGCTGTACTCATGAGCTCTGAGACTTCAATAGGGGTTACTGGAGTCCCATCCTGCAGCCTCAGAAGGAGGTGCTGGTCCTGGGGAAGAAATTTTGGCTGTGCTTGGTTTTGTGCATGCTTTTTCTTCAAAAAGGCTTGACTTGGCAACTGGGAGTGACAGCACCTTCTTAATTTCGAGTTTGCAGGTTTGTTCTTCTGTTAAGTCTGCTGTAGAGGCTATTATATTTTTCATTTCATTCATTGTATACTGAGTTTCAGAATTTCTGTTTAGTTCTTTTCTGTTATTTCTATCTCTTTGTTGAAGTTTTCATTTTGTTCATGTATTTTTTTTCTGATTTTGTTGAATTGTCTGTCTGTGTTCTGTTTTAGCTTGCTGAATTTCTTTGAAACAATTATCTTCAATTCTTTGTCAGGAAATTTGTAGATGTCTATCTCTTTGGAGTTTGTTATTGGAAACTTATTGTATTCCTTTCATGGTATCATGTTTTCTTGATTCTTGTGTTTCTTGTAGACTTGCATCTGTCTATGCATTTGAAGGAGCAGTCACCTGTCCTAGACTTTATGAACTGACTTTTCTGGGAAAAGAATTTCATCTATGGGTAGGTGTGAAGGCACCAGCGGTGTGAGGCATGACAGCTCTGGTTCAGGGGGCAGTTGTAGGGTCACCTCCTGCTCTGAGGGGTGTGATAGAATAGACTCTGGTCAACTTCATCAGCTAAGGTCAATGTCAGTGAGGCCAAGGCTGCAGGTATTTATAGCGGTGGTGAGGGCTGCTGGGGTACTCAATCATGAAGGGTGCTGTGGTCCTCCTATTCTCTTTCCCTCCTTGGGGGAAGTCATGGCTGAGGGGATATCTCTTGGTTCCAAGGTCAGGGCATGTTTGCAGTGGTACTGGGGTTGGGGGGTGGATTCAGCCCTGGGGACATGGGGTAGAGGGCAGTGACAACTCATTCCCTAAAGAAGAGCAGTAGTATGGACTCAGAACCAATCCATCAGGTGAGTTCACTGCCAGCAAAGAATGCAGAGATCCTTGGTGGCCAAAGTGTGTCCATGGTGGTGGTGAGGGCTTCTGGGGTCCTTGATGGGGAAGGCTGTTGGGCTCCTCTTGCTCTTCTTTTCCCTCATGGGGAAGGTCATGACTGAATAGATCTCTTTTGGTCTTGAGCTGTGCTGAACTGGGGGATGAGATAACATAAGTAAAATGTTTCCTATGCTTTTTTATGTGGTCATGCTCAGTTTTTTGTTTTGTTTTGTTTTGTTTTTTTGTTTGTTTGTTTTTTTGACAGTGTCTTACACTGTCACCTGGCCTGGAGTTCAGTGGCACAACCTTGGCTCACTGCAACCTTCACCTCCCAGGTGCAAGTGATTCTCCTGCCTCAGCCTCCCGAGTAGCTGAGATTACAGGTGCCCACCACCACGCCAGCTAATTTTTGAATTTTTAGTAGAGACGAGACTTCACCATGTTGACCAGACTGGTCTCAAACTCCTGACCTTGTGATTTGCCTACCGTGGTCTCCCAAAGTGCTGGGATTACAGGTGTGAGCTACTGCGCCCAGCCCATGCTCAGTTTTTTGTTCTCCACTGGTTTGCCGTGGCTTTTCTGTTATATTCCAGAGCTCTCTTAGAAATATTTTAGTGAGTAGGTAGTTGTTTAATCATTGTTTTTACGCGGGCATGAGAGTTGGGACCTTCTAGTCTGCCATGTTTCTGACATAATTTTTAGATGTCCTCTTTTGACCCATGAATTACTTGGAAGTGCATTTTTACATTTCCAAGTACTTGGAGGTTTTCCTGTTGTTCTTGTATCATTGGTTTCTAGTTAGTCCCATAATGATCTGAGAATATTCATTGTATGATTTCAGTTCTTTCAAATTTTTTGTTTTAAATTTATAATCCAGAATAGTACCTGTCTGTGAATGTTTTATGGGCACTTGAAAAATGAATATTCTGCCGTTGCTGGTTAAGTGTTCTATAAATATCAATTAGATTCAGTAGGTTGCATATGTTTTTCTATTCTTATCTGCTCAATTTATCTATCACTGAAAGAACAGTGCTTATTTTCCTTAAGAAGGAACTTACTTCTGCTTCTGCCACCTGCCTGGGATCATTACAGTATTGTACTACTTCAATCCAGTATCTCAGTTGAGATGGTTTGAAGCTAAGATCTAATTCTTCAGAAGCCTGTATACTTCTATTTAATCACACTTCTAGAGTGTGGTGCACCAGTTATCCACTCCTTATCAACCTCCAGTCTCTTTCTTCCTAATGAGAGAGTCAATAGATATTTTGAATGTTTAGATTCAGGAATGGGAAATACTCATAAGGCAAGAGTGCCCACTAGGTAGATCTCACTCTGATTGATCTCTCTTCTCCCCTGTATAGTGGCTGATGATTCTTCAGCACAATTGTTAGCTCCCTAGTCTTCAAGTGCATGCTTTTACTCATTTTTGCTTTCGCCTTTCTACTTGGTCTCAACTAAAGGATTAATCTGTATTATTAAGTCAGGGATTACTAGAAGCAAAACTTTTGATTTTAGAATTAAAACAAAATCAGGAAGATTCCATCTCTCCCTTAAAAAAAGAATAATCTCTTATGAAATACAGGAAAAAGAAACAAAATGAAGACTGTTATGATAAAGTTACGAAGAGGATACTATGTGAGCACATATAAAAGAGGTTTATCCAGTTTAGGTCTAAAGTCTACATAGAAAAGCTATGAGGTTAGTCTTGAAGGACAAATGAGATTATCTTGGTGAATATATAGAAGAATGTCTGTGAAATGGAGTAGCATGGGCAAGAGGAAGTGTGATAGGTTTAGGAAACAGATTGTTCATCCATTTTATTAATTAATTGAGTTAATAATTGATTCAGTCAGCCAGTTACAATTGAACATCTAGTATGTCAGGTAATGTTGGATATATGAAAATGAACAAAAATAGACACAGAATGACCAAGATGTAGTTCTAAGGAGTGGATTTACCCTCCTTCCTAGAACAACTAATAAACAGGGCAAAATATATAAATCAATATTTTTTCAGACATTGGAAATATGGCAGCATAGGATAATCATCTCTGAGACAGGGGCAAAGAGGTGAGCTCTGTGTTTTCCCCAAATTACTTTTTGAAGAGTTTCTAGACTGTAATGAAGGGAAAAAAGATGATCCAAGCAAGCCCAGTAATCACCCTGATTTAAGAAGAAATTGAGAGTCTGAGGAAAGCACTCTGGCTAGAGTTCAAGGGATAGAGTACTAAAGAGAAGATAGCTGCTGAAAGATGAGAGAGAGAAAGAGATCTTCAGAGATATTCAGAAGTTTCCCTCAAGTATTCAACTGAGAGCTGCTCAGCACCTGCATGTGACAAATCTATTGGATGCTGGGGAAAGAACCACCTGAAAGGAGCAGGGAAACAAAACCTAGGGCTTACATAGAGCTGGGAATAGACTGTGTTCCCACCAACAGAGCAGAAAACTTCATATAATTCAAAGGCATAAGAGCATTCAGAACAGTATTGCCTCAGCAGTGTGAAAGAATTGGTGCTAGTCTAAGGGGTTGTCTGGTCCTCCCCAACAAAGCTTAAAAGGAATTTTAAGAGGAAATAACTGTCTCCAAGTAACTTAACTATGCTGCAAAATACTGCTTCTACTTAAAAAAGTAGAAAATAAAGAGCAAATTTAACTTAAAGTATAAGCAATGAAATAATAAAGATCAGAGTAGAAATAAATGAAATATAAAAGAGAAAAACAATAAGAAATTCAGTAAGATAAAACATTTCCTTTTTTGAATAAATTAGTAAAAGAGAGAAGACACAAATTAACAGTATCAGGAATGAGAGGGAGTGACACCACCACAGCTCTTTTATATATTGAAAGTATAAAAGGAACTTTTATAAACCACCTGATGGAAACAATTTGAAAACTTAGATAAAATGGACAAATTACTTCAAAAACACAAACTACAAAAGCCCACTCAAAAATAAATAGATAATGTAAATATTGCCATATCTATTGATGAAATTTAACTTGAAGTTAAAAACCTTTTCAAAAGCAAGGCACATATGTTTCTTGTGTTGATTTCTATCATACATTAAAGGAAGAAATAATAATTTTGCAAAAACCCATCCAGAAAATTGAAGAGAAAAACTTTCCAACTCAGTGTGTAAGTCCAAAATCTTTAAAAGAAAAATACAAGCCAATATACTTGAAGAATATAAATTCAAAATACCCTAAAATATTTTTACCAAATCAAATTTTAAAATGTATTAAAATATTAATATGCTATTGCCAAATATTGTTTATATCAGGGTTGCAAGTTTGGGTTAACATTAAAAAATCAAACAATATAATTTACCTTATGAATAAGCAGAGAAAAAGCTATATGATCATCTCAATATATGCAAAAAATTACATGAAAAATCTAACATCTATTCCTGGTAAAAATTTCCAGCAAATTAAGAATGAAAGGGAACTTCCTCAACCCAAAAACAAATGCCTACAAAAAGCCTACAATAAATGTAATTCTTGCTGTTGAAAGACTGTATGCTTCCCCATAAGATCAGCAATAAAGAACATCTAATCACACTATACAGTACTGTACTACTGAAGGTTCTAGCCAATGCGATAAGACAAAAAAAAAAAAAAGAAGAAGAAGAAAGAATTAAAAGGCATTTAGATCAGAAAGGCAGAAGTCAAACTGCCTTAATTCACAGATGACATATATGTAGGAAATCTTAGATTTATATAGAAAGTAAATGACCTACAAAATGCTGCTAAGCTGAATAAATGAGTTAAGCAAGATTGTGAAATCCAAGATCAATATATAAGATTAATTATACATCCATATTCTAGCAATAGGCATTGACATTAAATATTGAATTGCAATATGGGGCCTTTCCTGGTCTCCAGCCTGATATATGTATATATATATATACACATATATTCTTTTCTTTTATTCCCATATCATGTAATGTAAGATATATTGACTTTATATTAGAATGTTTCAGTATTGCCAACTTTACATCCTAGTATTTAAGTATTGTTAAATTTATATTATTAAGTTATTAATGATAGTAAAGTTACATCATTATTTAAGTTATAGAATATTGAGAAGAATAAACATCACCCAAAAATCTTGCATCTTCTTCTGGGGAAAAAGTTAATATATTTTCATTTGTATGCAGAATACTTCTATCATGTTAGGTGATACAAGTATTCTTGTAAGTGTGAGCATACATTTACATTTTTGACATATTATTGAATACTTGACATGGTATTGACATGTTATTGACATCAGGCCTTCAGTTGATGTCACTGTTATTGTGTAAACCCGAAATTTATATGCTGAAAGCCTAACCCCTAATATGATGGCATTAGGAAGTGAGGCCTTTGAGAAGTACCTGGGTTTAGATAATGTCATGAGGTTGGATCCCCTATGATGGGATTACTGCCTTTATAAAAGCCAGAGCTGTCTCTCTCTGCCATGTGAAGATACAGCAAGAAGGAAGCCGGCTGTCTCTGTCTGCAAGCTAGAAAGAAGGTCCTTACAAGGTGGGACCATGCTGGCCTTCTGATCTCAGACTTTCCAGCCTCCAGAGCTGTGGGAAATAAATGTCTATTGCTTAGCCCACCCAGCCTATGGTATTTTGTTATAGCAGCCTGAACTTACCAAGACACTTGACTAGAACAAAAGACTGACCTCCCATAAGCAAGAAGGAATTCTGTCAGCAGACAGCCCTTGGACTAGAACCAGACATTGGCTCTTGCCTGGGTCTCTAGCCTACCAGCTCACCCTGCAGATTTTAGACTTAGCCTCCAAACTGCATGAATCAATTTCTTAAAATAAGTCTCTCTCTCTCTCTCTTTCTCTCTCTCTCTCTCTCTCTCTCTCTCTCTTCATATCCTATTGGTTTTGGTTCTCTGGAGAGCTCTTACTAATGCAATCACTTTGGAAAACAGTTTGGTGGTTTCTTTAAAAATTAAACATCTACTCATCACGTGACCCAGCCATTCCATTTACCTCAGGGAAATAAAGCAGGTGTTCACACAAGGACTGTCCATAGATGCTTTATTTCTAACAGCCACAAACTGGAAACACCCAAGATATTTATTAATAGGTAAATTGATAAACTGTGGCATATTCATATAATGGATTGGTACTCAGCACTAAGGGGGAAGAGCCATTTATACACACAACAGCATGGTGAATCTCAAGTAATTATACTGACTGAAAGAAGCCAGTAAAAAGAGTGCTCCTGGCATGATTTATTTTATACACAATTCTAGAAAATGCAAACTTCTCTATAGTGTCAGAAGCAGATCAGTGGTTGCCTGGATATGGGAGGAGGGTCAGAGGTTACAAAAGAGCACAAGGAAACTTGAAAGTGATGAATGTGCTTATTATCTTGACTGTGGCAATGCTTTCAAATATGTCAAAGCTCATCCACTTGTACAGTTTATTACATGTCAATTATACTCATGTATAATGTACATCTGTGCAGTTTATTATATGTCAATTATACTCAGAAAAGCTGTGAACGCCCCCAAACAACAATGAAAACAAATCAGACACAGGCCATACCTTCATGGTGTTCACTGTTTAGTGGAATCATTGCTAACATTTGCAGAGAGCTTCCTATGTGCCAGGCAGAACACTGTACAGGTCATTTCTTTTTATTGTAGAGGAGGAAAGTGAAGTTACAGAGTTAAGGCAACTTGCCTATTGCCTTAACTCTACAATAAGGAAATAGAGGTTAGTATAGGGGAGAGCAAAGTATGAGGAGAGACAGGAGGATAAATGAGCCTTAGGACAGAAGCAGAGGACTGCATGCCAAGCTCAGGGGCCAGACGATCATCTTACAAGTCCAAGGCTTTGTCAAGGGCTGCCATCCATTAGTCAGATAAGATAGAGTCAGCAAAAGTGGATCAAAAGAAAGGAAGGTTAAAAGGACAGAGATAAGAAAGGGATGAAAGAAAGGAAAGAAGGGAAAGGAGAAAGGGAAAAGCCAGTCTTATCTTCAGGGATTTTAAATAAGAATTTATGGCCAAAAAAAACATAATTCTGGCTGCAGAGAAGTGGGTAGAGATAGAACAGTCTCAAGGCCCCATGCCTGGACGGATGAGGCTGACTGGGGAAGGTTGGTTTGCTGAGTCTCATCCTCATTATACACCTCCTACTTAGCCATTCACCCTCTTTGGTTTCCATGTCTGAAGGATAGTGGGGAAAGTTCACTCTGATTATGTACTGAGTCAGAAACGCCCTGTAATGCTGAGAGATGATGGGCAGAGTGGGAGGGGGATGGGGAAATCAGTCAATGTTCCATGGAGTTTCCCTGGAAATGCTGAATGATACCTTGGGAAGAAAACCTTGTGGCCCTGTGGTCATAACAAAATGACACACAGATGAGGGATGCTCACCCACAGTGGGTAATTCCACAGACCTCAAGTGGAATGACTCACACAGGGGCCAAACAGAGAAAACATCTCCATTATAGTATTTTATGATGGTTACACATTACAGATGTATTTAACTCACTGTAAACATAAGTTATGGCTCCCAAAAGGAATTCTTTACTTTAAAAAAAAATGAGTATACTTTTCTTTTTTTCTGAAGAGGCCAAAAGGTACAATCTGAGTAGTCGACTTAACACAGGATGTTATGCCCTGAATGTGTTCCCCAAAATTCCTGTGTCGAAGCCCTGATCACCAGTGTGATGGTATGTGGAGAGGGGCCTTTAAAGGTAATAGGTCATGAGGAAGGGGCCCTTGTGCTGGGATTAGTGCCCTTTAAAGAGATACCAGACGACTTACTATCTCCACCATGTGGGGCACAGGGAGAAGGCAAATTTGTGCAATCGTGGACTTCCAGTTTCCAGGACTGTGGGAAGTAAATGTTGGTTGTTCAAGCCACCCAGTCTGTGGTATTTTGTTATGGCAGCCTGAGCTGGCTAGGAAACAGAACTACTGCAGTTAATTCTGGGAGGAATCCAAATGGAATAATCTCCAAATATCACAGCCCAATCAAGCTACAGAGAAGACAAAGTGACAAAGAGGAGATGAATGTTCTCGTTGTGACTCTCCCACTAACATAACATGTGACTTTAGGCAAGGCTTCCCTTTTCTGGCTCTTATTGTATTTAGCTATAATCTGAGTGGTTGGACTTAAATGCCTTGAGCCCCCTGGGTCCTTCAGACTTCCCTTCTTTTTATTGTTGGTGGAGTTGTTATGAACTAAACTTCTACCTAGCCTAAATGGGTGAATTTAATTTGTTTAAAGAGAGTGAACAATTAAGCATTTAAAAATTTTTAATTTTTCTAATTGATCCCTAATTATACATGTTTATGGAGTACATAGTGATGCTTTGATACATATAATGTATAGTGTGACCAGATCAGGGTAATTAGCACATCCATCATCTCAAACATTTATCATTTCTTTGTGCTGGAAACATCTAATATCCTTCTTCTAGATATTTAAAACTATATATTATTGTTAACTATAATCATCCTACAGTGGGATAGAACACTATAACTTATTTCTCCTATCTAGTTGTAAATTTGTATCCTGTAACAAATATCTTCCTATTCTTCTTATTCCCCTACTTTTCCCAGCCTCTACTATACTCTGTTCTACTCTGACAAGAAAGTAAGTTCTTTCTTGAAAGCATGTTCTTCCTAAGAAATGTTGTGAGATGAACATTTTTGTGGCTTCATCATACGAGTGAGAACATGTGGTGCTTAATTTTGTTTCTGGCTTATTGCACTTAACATAGTGTCCTCTAATTCCATTCATGTTGCTGTGAATGACAAGATTTCCTTCTTTTTTTTATGGCTGAATAGTATTCCATTGTATATTTCACATATTCTTTATCCATTAATCTGTTTTTGGATACCTAGATTGGTTCCACATCTTGGCTATTGTGAACACTGCTGCAATAAACATGGGGGTGCAGATGTCTCTTCAGAATACTGATTTCATAGATTCCCCATAATGGAATTGCTGGATTATCTGGTAGTTCTATTTGTAGTTTTTTGAGGAACCTCCATATTGTTCTCCATAGTGGCTGTTCTAGTTTACAGTCCCATCAACAACATATAAGAGTTCCCTTTTCTCCACATTCTCACCAACATTTGTTATTTTTTGTCTTTTTTATAATAGTCATCCTAACCAGGGTGAGATGTTACCTCATTGTGGTTTGGGTTTGCATTTCCCTGATGATTAGTGATGTTGAACATTTTTTCATATATTTATTGGCCATCTGTATGTCTTCTTTTGAGAAATGTTTGCTCAGATCATTTGTCCATTTCATAATCACATTGTTTTTTGCTGTTGAGATGTTTGAGTTCCTCATACATTCTGGGTATTAATTCCCTGCTGGATAAATAGTTTGCAAATATCTTCTCCCATTCTGTAGGCTGCTTTTTCACTTTGTTAGTTGTTTCTTTTGCTATGCAGAAGCTTTATAGCTTGATATAAGCACATTTCTTTTTTATTTATTTTATTTCTTTTTTTGGTTTTGTTGCCTGTGCTTTTGATATCTTATTTGTGAAACTTTTTTCTTAGACCAATGTTTTGAAGTATTTCTCTCATGTTTTCTTCTAGAAGTTTTTTAGTTTTGGATCTTACACTCAGGTCTTTAATCCATTTTGAGTTGATTTTGTAAAGAGAGACGGGTGGGAGTCTAGTTTCATTCTTCTGCATATGGATATCCAGTTTTCCCAGCACCATTTATTCAAGAGATTCTCCTTTTCCCAGTGAGTGTTCCTGGCACCTTTGTCAAAAATTAGTTGACTGTAGGATATGTGGATTAATTTCTAGGTTTTCTATTCTGTTCCATTGGTCTATATGTCTGCTTTTATGCCAGTACCATGCTGTTTTGGATTCTCTATTTCTGAGCAGTTCTAATTTATCTGCAAGTTATGCAGTTTCTTAATTTCAATAACAAATTTTCCTAAACTTGGGGCTGACTGCAAGAGGTTCCTGGGGCTTTGGCACAATCACGAGTGGTTAATATGTTAAGTGCTTGAGGGCAGGTTTGGTTGCCAGCTAGTTTTTAAAGAACTAAAACACTAGGGCTTGTTCAGCAGCACCTGTATCTCTTCTGTCATTTAGAGCTGCTTGTGGTGAGCTTGTGCCAGCAACAGGTGTTCAGGCTCAACTGTCATCACGGGTAGGTGGGCAAGACCAATTAAGCAGTGCAAAATCATTAGTGTGTGTAATTATCCCAGCTTCCCTTTGAAAGTCTGGCCACGGGAGAGGTAGATGGACAGTAGAGGGGTCTGGCTGTCTGGGTGGGTGGAGGAAGGTGGGAGTGTTTCATGGAATTTCACAGTCCCCTTGGCAAACATAACTTGAGCCATTAGACTGATCTCATCCATCTTGATGTTATTTCCCTCAGCAAGCAATAACCTCAGCTTTCCGCGGCCTGTGGTTTCGTGAGTTGGGAATGAATTCCCTCACTCTGAGTGAAGGTGTCCAACTGGAAACAGAAAAAGAAGAAGTATTTAGCCCATAAAGGCATTTTGTCATCAGGGAGTGGCCATAATTTGGAGGAGTCCCATGGATAAAAGTCACTTTGGACACCAGTATAAGCTGGAGGGGCGATGAATCAGTCCGTCAGGCATTCTTATAACCAACACTTACTAAGCATCTGCTGTGTACCAGGCCCTATACTAACTGTTTTATATACTGGAGATGAACAGCTGTGGTTCTTGTTTTCCAGGAATTTATATATGAACAAGAAGGATGAAAGCAGAAACTATTAGACTTAATAACATGGCATTGCAGGTATTCATTCACCTTGGCTTATTTAAAGAAAACAGCAATTTCATGAGGTTCAGCTATGTGCTATGTCTTAACTATAACATGCTTTGGGCATACAGAGGAAACAGCGACCAATTTAAATGTTAAACGAGTTGTGAAAATGGGTTTTCTGAGGAGATGACATTTAACTTTGGCCTTGAAGAGATAATAAGATTTTGTAAATATTTTAAGAAGTGAGTTGAAAAGGAAGGAAATTGCATGTATTCCATAAATAGTTATTGAGCATCTCCCCTGTGCAGCATAGTATAATATGCTTGAGATACAGTGTTCAGCCTATACAGCTGATAGTCTCTGCCTTCTTTACATTCCAAAGAGGGAGGCGGATCCTACAGAATAAATATCCGATTAATCATTTAACTGCAATTCTGAAACGTGCTATAAAGAAGCAAAGTCTGCTATGAGACAAAATAACTGGGGGCCTGACTTGGTCTGTGTGGCCAGGATAAGCCTTAGGTGGATTCTCCAGGATAAGAAGGAATTAACCAGAATAAGATACTAGTTGTAGAGAGCATTCCAAACGGAGAAATTAGCATTTGCAAAGGCCCCACAGCAGGCCAAGGAGGCAGCATTTTGCCTCTTTGGGATTTTAAGATTCTGAAGAGTATGCTTCTCGCTGATATGATCACATTTCCAGGGCGCTGGCTCTCCCCAACTATACACTAGGAGACCTGGGTTCTAGATGCAGCCAAATCACTAAGTCGGTGATAAGCGAAGGTATTTAAGCTAGGAGACACTAATCATAAAATGACTTAAACAGATCATTCCCACAGCAATTTATAGTGTTGTATATCTAAAATGGTTTTATAAACAGATGCTCAAGGAAGGATAGCTCCAAATGCTTAGGTTGGGGCTTGCATTTTATGAAACTCCTATGTTCAGATAAAAAAGATAAAAATTTTAAATGTAATTTTTTTTTTGTTTCCTAGCTTGACTCAGCAATAGGAAACATTTTCAGGAATACTTATGGTCATAAACTTTGCTTTGGTCTGATGATGTTAGTAGTGCTCCTGTGTTCTGGTCCATTATTCCTTCCTTTCATCTGCAATCTAATGATCATCTTAGTTTATTCTTAGGCCTCTCAGATGTTGACCACTGCCCCCTTCCAAAAGACCTCCAGAAAAACTTCCTCATCAGAAAAAAACTGAGTTTGTTAGACTTACTGCAGTATAGAAGAACACCATCTTGACAGAGTGTTGGCAGTATCTCAAAAAGGGTATGTTATAGGGTTTTAGAACTTGGACACGTCCTAAAAGGTAGAGAACCAGTTGAGATTGGGTGGAGTTGATGACATGTTAGCTTTGGGTTAATGAGACCAGTGAGGAGAGGTCTTATTGAATAAGCCATTAGTCTTGTTAAGCAAACTATTTTATTGGTTCACCATCTTATCTTTCAGGAACAAATATTTTCTGGAGCAAGTCACTAAGATTTTTTTTTTTCCGCAGACACAGTCTTGTTTATTGATAAGACAGCAACATATATTTAGTCCCAGAACTGTTTAACACAGGTGTGAGAAAACATGTTGGTTTCATTTATTACAGGCCAGTCAGCTTAAGGAAACATGTGTCTATGTGGAAGAAAAATTATTTAATAAAATGAAAACTGAATAAAAATGAAAGTAAAGTAATTAAAGCTATTGGTTTTTTTCCAATTGTTCTAAGATTTTCTGCCTCCTTTTCAGATTCTTGCTGATTCTTGTTAGTCCTTACACCCAGGAAGCCCTAGGGGAAATTGGGCTGAAAACTGTGGTAGCTCTTACCTGAGTGTGTACCAGAATCACCCACAGTTGTGGGGCACAGGCACTTTCCAAGTGTCTCCCCTTCCGGATACTAGTGGATCAGCTCCACAGGGCTCATCGTGCTGGTGGAGGAGTTCCCAATGGGCTCCAGATGGAGAAACGGTGCCCAGAGCCTGCCAGCTCAGGTCAAAAGAGAGACGGGGCCGGGTGCAGTGGCTCATGCCTGGAATCCCAGTACTTTGGGCAGCCACGGCTGGAAGATCACTTGTTGTCCAGGATTACCTCGCAACATAGTGAGACCCTGTCTCCACGAAATAAAAACAAAAACCTGAGTGAGACTCGGCCTGGGTTGCTGGATAGGTGAAGAAAAGAGTTGGGAGGGAAATGAGAGGCTGGACAGCTGGTACAGCCCGAAAGTCTCTGTGCCTCTTTCACGGACTCTTTCTTTGCCTCCTGTAAACCAAAAATAAAATTCTAAGCCCCCTACCCCCAACCATCTGAATGGACTTCCTCTTTAGCCAGGGCACTCTAAAATTTAATCTGAAAGACTGGTGGAGGCCGTGACGGGAAGTGAGGGTTGGCTATGCCTCATTATGCCACTCCAGCATTAAAACAGACCTTCAGTCTGGTAAGAAACATTTACAATCTGTTCTCTCTGAAGCCTACTACCTGGAGGCTTCATCTGCCTGACAACACTTTGGTCTCTACAACCTCTTGTCACAACCTAGACATTCCTTTCTATTGATTCCAGCTCTTTAGATAGACTCTTTCAACCAATTGCCAATCAGAAAAATTTTAGATCTACCTATAACCTGGAAGCCCCTGCCCCCACCTTTAAGCTTGTCCCACCTTTCTGGACCAAACCAATGTAAATCTTAAATGTATTTGATTGATGTCTCATGTCTCTGGAAAATGTATAAAACCAAGCTGCACACCACTCACCTTGGGCATGTGTTCTCAGGATCTTCTGACAGCTGTGTCATGGGCCATAGTCACTTACATTTGGCTTAAAATAAATCTGTTCAAATATTTTACAGAGTTTCTCTTCAAATATTTTACAGAGTTTGACACTTTTCATCAACACGTCTAGCCACTTGCAGCTTTCACTGAAGGACTGGATGCCATCACCTTAAAAGTGAGGTGGTCACCCTCCACGGATAATGGAAATGAGTCTGCAGGTTCCAACACCAATGTACTCCATGGTCAGGCTCTGACTGTAAGATCTTCAGCTAAAAACAAAAGTCCAGGGATTGACTGGTTCACTCATTTATTTAACAAATATTTTGCACACCCTAAGTGGCTAGCTGTGTACCAGGCTCTGGAACACACAGTGAGTAGCACGAGCCTGGTCTAGGGGCTGTGCATAAGGACAATGTGGCTTGAGAAGTTTGTTAAAAAGAAACATGGAGGTCAGCACTCATGGGAACAGCATTTGACACAGTCATGGGCTGACGGGGCCAGGGGTGGGAAGAAGCCAAATCAGACTATTTCTTTCAGAAAAAGTTGGACTTCATTTTTGAAATCTAACAAGCTCACTTGCATCCCTGTGACAACTGTCTTACTTCTGAATCCAAATTCTTAGCTAAGGCATCCAAATTCTTAGTTGGGCGTGGTGGCGCACGCCTGTAGTCCCGGCTACTCGCGAGGCTGAAGCAGGAGAATTGCTTGAACCTGGGAGGTGGAGGTTGCAGTAAGCCAAGATCGCGCCATTGCACTTCAGCCTGGGCAACAGAGTAAGACTGTGTTGCAAAAAAAAAAAAAAAAAAAGAAAAAAAGAAAGAAAGAAAGAAAAAAGAAAGCTGCCACTAAACAACCCAAGAGGAACATCCTTCCGAGTGATGCCCAGTGTGTAATCCTTTCTGCTTTGCACAGTTCCAACACCCAGCAAGTTTACATCAACATATTTTAACTCAATTTTAACTCCCTTAGCCTGGGCTTGTCACCGGATGAAGTCCAATACCTTGGCCTCCAGTATTTTCTGAGGACACCCCCCTATGTCTGTCAGGTGAATCTCCTTCAGGACAGATGTGTTCTAGAGCTGTCCCTGTGTGTGGTGTGCAGGAGGTTTTCACGGTGCAAGTAATGCACCCTCAGGAGATTGAGCATGGGTGACAGGCACACAGTGTTTCCATAAAGTGGAAGTTGGCTGGGGGAAAAAAAGAGTTCCGAAATCTAACTACAGAAGCAGGTGTATTATGAGGCATAAAGAATACACATCTAATTTGAGAACCTGAATATTAATTCCCTTAAAGCAGTCAATGCTTGACTAGTCCCCAGAAAAATTTTCATAGACCCCTATTTAAAGAATATTCATTTTAAAAGAACTTTCATTTGCAAACTTAGCTGGGAAGCACTCCAGTCATTCAGTATTTAGAATGCAGGAATCACCCCTCCTCCAAGTTTACAGACCTCCCTTCTCTCCTTTTAAAGGAACATACACGTTCAGCCCAAAGAGTGGGCTGGGGCAAAGATGCCAAAACCCACAGGGTGAATTCCCATTCCCCTCCTCCCACCCTGCGCAGCTTCCCTCACCTGAACTGCAGAGACTTCTGAAGCAGGGGCACCACTCTGTCTCAGGGTCAGTCCTTTGGGGAAGCTAGTGAGGTTAATGAGACTCAGGCTGTTTCCATGACAACAAAACAAATGGCGTGGTTCACAGAATCACAGTTTTGCTACAGCTGAAAGAATTTCAACCTGTTCAACACTTATTTTATAGGTATAGAAACTGAAGCCAGAGAGATGGGTGATGTGAAATGTGATGCTCTCCACATTTCACAGCTTGTCAGTGGCAGAACTGGAGCTGCCAGACCAGGCTCCTGATTTTCAAAACCATGACTACACCTGCGGAAGTGAAGTGATTTGACAACACACGGAGATAACAAATGGGTGGACTGACCATATTGTTCACTCTTCACCAGCTGCCCCACTGTCCTTTAGACATGCTTGTGATTTCTTCATCTGGGAAACCAGATGACCACATCTCAGAGATTTTCAGAGGAACTACAGCTGCAGATGACTGAATAACTCTCCTAAGAGTAAGTTTTTCACAACCTTGATCACCCCTTAAGTGGCCTCAGGGTTCCCAGGATTCCTCCTGGGCTAGGGCTGGACAGGAGTCTGAAATGCTCCTAATTATTCCAAATTATAGATGCTTTAAAAATGAAAACCCTGGGCAAAATCAGCTCCTTCTCCGGAGCTTTTTCATTTAATTTGGACTTAACGGCTCATTCCCTACTTTGCACCTGCTGGAAATTCTTTTTTTTTTTTTTTGAGATGGAGTTTTGCTCTTGTTACCCGGGCTGGAATGCAATGGCGCGATCTCGGCTCACTGCAACCTCCGCCTCCTGGGTTGAGGCAATTCTCCTGCCTCAGCCTCCTGAGTAGCTGGGATTACAGGCATGCGCCACCACACCCAGCTAATTTTTGTATTTTTAGTAAAGACAGGGTTTCTCCATCTTGATCAGGCTGGTCTCGAACTCCTGACCTCAGGTGATCCACCCACCTTGGCCTCCCAAAGTGCTGGGATTACAGGCGTGAGCCACCATGCCCGGCCCCCGCTGGAAATTCTAAAGGATCAGGGCAGGCCAGTCGTGACCAACTCCCAATTAAAGACCCCAGTCAGCTGCACCTGACCCAGATGTAAAACAGCCCTCCATGATTCTGGGAGAGGCCAGTACACATTGTCTCAGTCTGTTCATGCTGCTATAGCAAAATACCTTAGATTGGGCAATTTACAGATAATGTACATTTATTGCTCACAGTTCTGGAGGCCGGAAAGCCTGAGATCAAGGAACTGGCAAGTTCAGTGTCTGGTTTTGTCTCTGCTTCCAAGATGGCACCTTGTTGCTGCATCCTCACATGGCCACAAGCACAAGGGTAAAAGGACTTAGACAGCTCCCTGCAGCCTTTTCTTCTCTTTTTTTTTTTTTTAATTTTTATTTTACTTTAAGCTCCAGCCCATTCATACAGTCACTAATCCCATTCACAAGGAATTTAATTATCTTATGATTCAATCACCTCCTCAAGGCCCCAGTCTTAATTCTATCACTATTGGTGTTCAAGTTTCACCATGAATTCCGGAGAGGACACAAACATTCAAACCATAGCCTCTTGTTGAGTGGGACTTCAGAGTTGGGGAGAAACATTATCCCTCTTTCTTGGATATCGTCACCATTCCATTCCTCTCTCTGAAAGGATCCTGAGAT
Source organism: Aotus nancymaae (assembly GCF_030222135.1). Classification (NCBI taxonomy): domain Eukaryota; kingdom Metazoa; phylum Chordata; class Mammalia; order Primates; family Aotidae; genus Aotus; species Aotus nancymaae. The sequence continues at coordinate 35,199,081 of NW_026988423.1, forward strand.
ATGCCTACAGACGTCAGCATGATGGTACATCTGAAACGGAGCCTCCATGAAGCGTGCAGATGAATCAAGTCTGAAGAGTGAGGAAAAAACAGAAAGGAGTAATCGGTGAATTTAGGAAGAAATAGTTCATCAGGGTAATCAGAAACAGTTTTAACATCAAAATCAGCAATCTCATTTCCCGAATCCATAGGTAATTATGTCTCATCATTTTAGAAATGCCTATAATAAATCCTTTAAAAATAAATTTCAGTAACTTTGCAGAAAAATAAGAACCCAAATGCATACGACAATTATCTAGAGTTTAAAAATGTTAGGATAAGAAGAGATTTTTAGAAATCATCTGTAAAATGCAGATAATACACACACCACTTAGAATTTTGGTGAAGATGAAATGTTAGAATGCATGTGACCCACTTAGCCAGAGTCTTGTATATACTACTATTATTTCAAATATGGTTTGATCAGCTTATGGGCCAAAGAAATATGTGAGGTCTGGCGAAACTGAGTTGTCTATGGTCAGAAAGCTGCCACTGAGGCCGGGCATGGTGGTTTATGCCTGTAATCCCAACACTTTGGGAGGCTGAAGCAAGTGGATTGTCTGAATTCAGGAGTTTGAGACCAGCCTGGACAGCAGGGTGAAACCCCATCTCTACTAAAATAAAAAAAATGATTAGCTGGGTGTGGTGGTGCATGCCTGTAGTCCCAGTTACTTGGGAAGCCGAAGCAGGAGGATTGCTTGAACCCGGGAGGTGGAAGTTGCAGTGAGCTGAGATCATGCCACTGCACTCCAGTCTGGGCAACAGAGCAAGACTCTGTTGCAAAAAAAAAAAAAAAAAAAGAAAGAAAGAAAGAAAGAAAGAAAGAAAAGGAAAAAGAAAACTGCCAGTGAACAACCCAAGATGAACATCCTTATAAGTGATGCCCAGTATGTAATTCTTTCTGCTTTGCACAGTTCCAACACCCAGCACGTTTGCACCATATTTTAACTCAACCCCAAAACTCTAGAAAATGCTAAGGAAGATGAAACTTTCTCAAAGACTCCTGGTACATTTCAGTCACTACACATTGTTTGAGGTTGCTGGAGGAATCATGGAAGGCTTTGTTTCCACCAGAGCTGTGGCCTTTCATGTTGGTTAGGGGGCTGCTCAGGAGAGCCTTTGGGAAGGATAATTCGAAAGAAGGTGGTTAAGGCTTATATGGTAGGTGATGCCTTTTCAAAAGGATGTGATGAAGCTTTCTCTTTCACCCTACCTTTCCAGAAACCTCACCTACAGTGGATATTTATTTTGGCCTCTCTCAGAATCACTGGAGTCTGCTTCATATCAGAATTCCGAGGAGCCGATTAGGGAGAGAATATGAGTTGGCAAAGCATGGGTTTGGCTGGCCAGGTTTGTCGTACCAGAATCTCCACGAGGGGCTCTTTAACAGAGAAAAGCAGAGGTAGACCACGCAACTCATGCACCTATTAAAACTTTCCTAATAACATATAAATCCTCTAACTTTTTTTTTAGCCTAGAAGAAAAGCTATTAAATACTTTGTTACTAAGATATTCTTTCAAATTCATTCTTTTAAATATTGGTATATCTTACCCCTTCATAGTCATTGGATTTGGCTATTTTTTTATAGTGTTAGACTTTTCTATTCTAGCTTATGTTTAGCTGCTATTTAAAAAATTTATTATTTTGATTTTTTTATTATTATTATTATTTTGAGACAGTTTCGCTCTTGTTACCCGGGCTGGAGTGCAATGGCGGGATCTCGACTCACCGCAACCTCCGCCTCCTGGGTTCAGGCAATTCTCCTGCCTTAACCTCCTGAGTAGCTGGGATTACAGGTACACACCACCATGCCCAGCTAATTTTTTTTTTTTGTATTTTCAGTAGAGACGGGATTTCACCATGTTGACCAGGATGGTCTCGATCTCTTGACTTTGTGATCCACCCACCTCGGCCTCCCAAAGTGCTGGGATTGCAGGAGTGAGCCACCGCGACTGGCCCCCCAAAATTTATTTTTTTATTCTTGTTTTTCCGTCCTCCCCTCCTCCCCAGTACTGTCTTGGATTTTAAAGATCATACTTTCGGGGAGGATTGGAAGAAAAGGCTGAGGCTAGGGCTTGCTCAGTCATATTTACTTCCTCACAGGCATTCATCCTTCACAGCTTTCCATTCCCTCTGTGTGTGTGTGTGTGTGTGTGTGCGCGCGCGCACGTGCACGCATGCCTATCTATCTATCTATCTATCTATCTATCTATCTATCTATCTATCTATCTATCTAAAGGCTGAGATATATCAGCTTCTGGATAAAAAGATGGGTAAATTATATGTATTTATGATTTTGTGTTCTGTTTCTTTGTTTTCTAGATGTCAGCTGAAGCCTCCCTGCCTCTCTTGAGATTAGGCAAAATTAGCAAGAATTTCCCACCACTATTGCCAATGGACTTCTACAGTTCCCGCTAATATTTCTTTGGATTCATGGGGAAGGGACAGAGTGGAGCTGTGTTCTTAAGCCCTCTGCTGTGTCTTGGGTTACTGCTTTCCTGCTTGCCACTTTGGCTCCGTTTATATACCATAAAACTCTCATTCATTCTAGGAATTTAACAGATGGAAACACCCCACGTAAAAAATGAAGATGAACAGAGAAGACATTTCTGCAGTTTTTAGGAGTAGGGAGAAGGGGTATCAAGATGAGTGTATGACACAGAAACACAGCCCCAAGGAGAAGAGCAGACCTCACCATTTTTCAGAAGTGCTTCGGCCACACTGTCCCCAGAACATTTCATTGGCCTTCCTGCCCTGGTACAAACCCTTGCCATTTCCTTGACGCTTCTCTTTCTCTTCCTTTTAAGAACAAACACTAAAAATATCTCATTTTACTTCATGCAGAGCCTCTCTCTCCTTTCTCTGGTGTGTTAGCTCTAAGCTAAGGAGGCTTACAAATGTCCTTGCCTAAAATCTCTACCCAAAGGAATTCTATGCTACCCCTGTGAAGGTAGCTGCATCACAACTAATACTATTTTTGTTTTTATTTCATGTTGAGTCCACATCCCAGCTATTTTGTATGCTTTAGATGATAGCTATATACTATACATCTACAAAATGGCAGAAGGCATTGTATTGCAAGTCCTTTTGGATTGAGGGTCGTTTCTCTGATTATCTGGTAGGTATTGTTGAAATAATGCCTGTTTTCTCTCTCTAAACCCCCACAGGAAACCGGGTAGGCCTCTTGGGGTGTCTGGCAAACTGGGAAGTGGCAGGATTCAGGTCCGCAGAAGTAGAAGTGAGGGTTTCCCCACAGGTGATCAAGAATGGCAAGAGCCCAGTGGTTCATCTGAGTCAATAGCTCTTGCAGAGCACCAAGGATCATGCTGGGGAACCAAGATTAGTTAAGAAATCCAAAGATCAGGAATAGAGTTAAAAAAAACAAAAACAAAAAAGTGTGCCTGCATGCATGTGTGTGTGTGTCTCTGTGTGTGTGTGTGTGTGTGTGTGTGTGTTGGGGAAGGGACTAGGAGGCAAAGCCGAGGATCAGAGGCCAGGCCAAGCAAGAATAGACTGGAAGGATATAGGAACATCTACAACTTGCCATTTTAGACAACATGCAAGCAGAGGGCTGGCCCATCCCTCACAGGGACATACAGGTACTCTTGGGCACCCTTTTGTCCATAGGAAGCCAGGACTTCTGTTGGAGTTTTGTGTTGTCAGGATTCACTGGCAAGGTGTTCTTTTCTCAGCATCAGTCACATCTTTGTGATCGTTGTCATTGGGGTAGTAATAAGTGGTTGGAATCTCCCAAGGCATTTTTATGGGGAGCAAGTTGTATTTTGAAATCTATGGAATATACTCTGACTTGAAGACTAGCTGCAAAGGCAGTTTTATACCAATAGGTGTTTCTTGTGATGTAGAATAATTCATCACTATAAAATTTATAAATTACAGAACTCATTTATTAGCTTCTAACTGAACCCTTATATTCAGGCATTTCTTAAAAGATTCTCTTGGCCTTGTATTTTAGTTAAAGAGTTTCTACATTTTGTTTTTGAAGTATGTTTTTCTGATTATAAAGGTAACATGCTCATCTGCATATGATGAGATGAGCACTGTTTTGGCAGTGGCTGGTACTGGCTCTTCCTTTCCATGTCTAGTGCTTCCTTCAGGAGCTCTTGTAAGGCAGGCCTGGTGGTGATGAAATTTCTTAGAAATTGCTTGTCCATAAAGGATTTTATTTCTCCTTCGCTTATGAAGCTTAGGTTGGCTGAATATGAGATTCTGGGTTGAAAGTTCTTTTCTTTAAGATTGTTGAATATTGTCCCCCACTCTCTTCCGGTTTGCAGGATTTCTGCCAAGAGATCCGCTGTGAGTCTGATGGGCTTCCCTTTGTGGGTGACCTGACCTTTCTCTCTGGTTGCCCTTAGCATTTTCTCCTTCATTTCAACCCTGGTGAATCTGATGATTATGTGCCTTGGGGTAGCTCTTCTTGAGGAAAATCTTTGTGGTGTTCTCTGCATTTCTTGGATTTGAATGTTGGCCTGCCTTGCTAAGTTGGGGAAGTTCTCCTGAATAATATCCTGAAGAGTGTTTCCAGCTTGGATTCATTCTCCCCATCACATTCAGGTACACTGATCAAATGTAGATTAGGTCTTTTCACATAATCCCATATTTACGGGAGGCTTCGTTCATTTCTTTTCACTCTTTTTTCTCATTTCTTGCCTTCTCACTTTATTTCATTGAGTTGATCTTCAATCTTTGATATCCTTTCTTCTGCTTGATTGATTCAACTATTGAAACTTATGTATGCATCACAAAGTTCTCATGCTGTGTTTTTCAGCTCCATCAAGTGGTTTATGTTCTTCTCTAAGCTGGTTATTCTAGTTAGCATTTCATGTAACCTTTTTTCAAGGTTCTTAGTTTCTTTGCATTGGGTTAGAACATGTTCCTTTAGCTCAGAGAAGTTTGTTATTACCCACCTTCTGAAGCCTGCTCTGTCAATTAGTCAAACTCCTTCTCCATCCAGTTTTGTTCCCTTGCTGGTGAGGAGTTGTGATCCCTTGGAGGAGGAGAGGCATTCTGGTTTTTGGTGAATTCAGCCTTTTTTGCTGGTTTCTTCCCATCTTTGTGAATGTACCTACCTTTGGTCTTTGAAGTTGGTGACTTTCGGATGGGGTCTCTGAGTGGATGTCCTTTCTGTTGATGTTGAGGCTATTTCTTTCTGTTTTTCAGTTTTCCTTCTAACAGTCAAGCCTCTCTGCTGAAGGACTGCTAGAGGTCCACTCCAGACCCTGCTTGCCGGGGAATCACCCACGGGGATTACAGAACAGCAAGGATTGCTGCCTGTTCCTTCCTCTGGCAGCTTTGTCCCAGAAGGGTACCTGCCAGATGTCAGCCAGAGCTCTCCTGTATGAGGTGTCTCTTTTGATATACAGGGGTCAGGGAGCTGCTTGAGGAGGCAGTCTGTCCCTTATTAGAGCTCAAGTGCTGTGCTGGGAGCTCTGTTCCTCCCTTTAATGCTGCTGGGCAGGGACTTTAAGTCTGCTGCAGCAGAACTCCCAACGCCTCTTTTCCCAGGTGCTCTGTCCCAGGAAGGTGGGGCTTTATTTATAAGTCCCTGATGGGCTGCTGCCTTTTTTTTCAGAAATGCCCTGCCCAGCAAGGAGGGAGTCTAGTGACAGTCTGCCTGCAGAGGTGTTCCTGAGCTGCCAGGGGCTCCACCTAACTGCTCTGTAAAAGTCCTTGCTATTTTGTTTACACAGGTAAGGTTAGAACTGCCTCGTTAATGGTGAACTGCCTCAGTAATGGTGGACGCCCTTCCCCCACCGAGCTCGACCATCCTGGGTCAAGCTCAAACTACTGTGCTGGCTGCGAAAATCTCAAGCCAGTAGGTTTTAGTTTGCTGGTCTTCACTTGGCTCCCTGCCTTCAGCCCCCTTTCTTTTAGGGGAATAGGTGGCTCTGTCTTGCAGGCATTCCAAGTGCCAGCCAAAACAGCTGCCCAGATTTGTGCTGGAAATCTGTGGGGCTTGTCAGCCCGGTGGGACTCTCCTGGTCTGTGGGCTGTAAAGACTGTGGGAGAAAAAAAAAAAGACTGTGGGAGAGGCACAGTATCTGAACCGGATTGCTGGAGTGGCCAGAAAAATCCCCAGTGACCTCCGCTGGGTAGGACAGGGGATCCTCCAGCCAGTTGCACTTCTTGGGTGAGGCAGTGCCCCACCTTGCCTTGGTTTGCCCTGCTTGGGCTACACCCACTGTCCAACCAGTCCCATTGAGATGAACTCGATACCTCAGTTGGAAATGTGGAGCTCATTCACCTTCTGCGTTGCTCTTGCTGGGAACTGCACCCCAGAACTGTTCCTATTCTGCCGTCTTGGCAGAAGTCCCTTATTTTATTTTACTTATTTTTGAGACAAGGTCTCACTCTGCTGCCTAGGCTAGAGTGCAGTGGCACAATCATGGCTCACTGCAGCGTTGGCCTCCTGGGCTCAAGCACTCCTTCTGCCTCAGCCTCCTGAGTAGAATTCCAGATGTACACCACCATACCTAGCTAATTTTTAGATTTTTTGTACAGCCAATATTTTGTTATGTTTCTCAGGCTGGTCTCAAACTCCTGGGCTCATGTGATGCACCTGCCTTGGCCTCCCAAAATGTTGGAATTACAGGCATGAGCCACTGAGCCTGCCCCTAAAATTTAAGCATATACTACAAAACTGTTCTATACCAATGTTACGTCAGTTGACATTCTCATGAAATGACTGTTTCTTCACCTCTGACCAATATGGACTGTTTTTCAGCCTTGTAATTATTTGCCATTGAGATCCAAAATGAGGAATGTTTTAAAATTCTTATTTCTTTTATTATAATAAAGTAAATATTTTTCATATAGTTATCAGTCATTTGCACTTTTATTCTATTACTTTCTTGTTTATGTACTTTGCTTGTATTTCTACTTGGGTTTTTGTTCTTTCTGTATGTACTTGTAAGAGTTCTTTCATTATTATAGATACCCACCCATTCAATCACTTAACAAACATGGTGATTCCATTATATTCCAGATATTGTGGTAATTTCTGGAGTATTCAGTGGTGAATAAAATACTCATGGTCCCTGGCTGCCTGTAGGAAGAGACATACATCAGGCAAATAAACAAATACATATATTATTATAAAGTGTGATTTACTCATTCATTCAATGAATTATTGGATGTCTGCTAAGTGATAGCACAGTAGAGGACAGGAGGAATTCTTACCACTAAGTAGTTTACGGTACAATTGTTACTAATTCTACATGGTGATGTGAGAGTATTTATTAGGAAGATTGCACCAACTTTGATAATTCAAGAAGACATCTCTGATAAAATTGTATTTGAGCTGACAAATAGATGAGAGGCCTTAGGGAGGAAAGAGAGCATGCGTAAAGGCCCCATGCCAGTGAGGAGCACACATACAACCAAAGAATAGGAGGAAGCCAGCCTGGCCAACATGGTGAAACCCCGTCTCTACTAAAAATACAAAAATAAGCTGGGTGTGGTGGTGCACATCTGTAATCACAGCTACTCGGGAGGCTGAGGCAGGAGAATTGCTTGAATCCAGGAGGCGGATGTTGCAGTGAGATGAAAGCATGCCATTGCACTCCAGCCTGGCTGGCAGAGCAAGACTCTGTCTCAAAAAAAAAAAAAAAAAAAAGAATAGGAGGCAGGCCAGCTAGCACACAGAAATTAAAGAAGAGAATGACTAAAGAGAAGATTGTTATGTGAATTGGGGCTTGAGCAGGCAGGCCCTTTGAGGCCATGATAGTATTTTAAGCAACACAAGTTGAAAAAGATGCAAATATTATAATATTTATGACAAAAACCACAAGTCTGCACACACATTTTATATTCCCATATATGTATATAGATGCATTTGCAGGGGCCAGGAATTGAGTGGGCTTGTCAAGGGAGACTTGAGTCTTACCTTCTGTTTATTTTTAAAATTTTATTTTAAATTGAAAATGTAAACATATAATTGAAAATAAACCATTTTAAAGGAAAATTTTTCTGTAAGTTTTAAAAAAGGCACCAATTGTAGGGGCTCCAGATGGACTTTATGTGGGAGGCTGCATTTTTGCAAGGACTGGAAAGCAGTAACATGACTAGGCAGAGGCCAGTCATAAGCGAGTGTGTGGGGATGGAGAGCTCAGGACATTGCTAGGATATGGTGGGTGAGCCAGGATTTAGATACGTGAAGGAATATGGCTAGAGAGGGTATGGCTGGAGAGGAGGCTTGAGGAGACCTTGGATTCAAGTTGTTTTTATTGTATTCTATGAACAAAGAAGAGTTTATTGAAGATTTTTGACCAAGGCAATGACATTATCATAGTTATAATCTGTGAATTCCAACCTGGCACAGGCATCTCAGATGGTATAAAAGGAAGCAAAACTCAAAATGGGAGAACTAGTGAAAGGTGAATGTAGCAATTTGGCTCAGATTTCCCGATGTCTTGCTCTCCATAGTTACCAATAAAAATAAGAAAGCAAGAGAGACATTTGCAAATGGAGTTTGCAATGCAAATGAAGTTTAACAGTGCAGCAAATTTGGAAATCCTAATTTTTTTTCTTTATGGAGAAATAAAACAGCTCCTTTGTACCGTGTATGTTGATGAGCTCACAGAATCTATACAAACCAGCTTATAGAATGTTTCTTAGTCCATTTGGGCTGCTATGACAAAATACCTTATATTGAGTAATTTATAAACAATGAAAATTTATTTCTCATGCTTCTAGAGGGAGGGATGTCTCAGATCAAGGCACTGGCGGATACTTTGTGTCTGGTGAGGCCTTGTTCTCTGCTTCCAAGGTGGTGCGTTGCTGCTACAACCTCACGTGGTGGAAGTTGAATGGCAGAAAAGGTGAATGCACTCCCTCAGGCCCTTTTTTCAGGGTACTAATTTCAAAAATTCATAGGAGCAGAGCTCCCATGGCCTAATCAAAGTGGTGTCATTGTCTGGGGGTAAATACCCAAGATTCGTTGTGTCATGGCCACAGAAAAGCGGATGCAGACACATCAGAGTGAGGTTAACAGTGCAAGTTCAATGTGTGAAAGAAAGAGAGGAGCTCTCTGTGGCAGAGGCGTCCCGGAGAAAACGTGTTGCTGTTTCTGCAGTGACATGTAGAAGGTTTTATAGATGAGCTTGAGGAGCCGGTGTCTGATTTACATGGGACATGAAAGATTGGTTGGACCAGGTGTGCCATTTACATAGCATGTGAAAAGCTGGCTGCCCCACCCTAATCTTTTATTATGCAGATGGTTCTCTGCCTGGCCAGTGCCATACTGCCTGCTTCTTTGCTGTACATATGGTGACGAAGAAAAGGGAAGGTGGAGAGCCCTCTGCTATTGCCACAGCTGCCAGAATTCACCCGTGCAAGTTTCCAGCTTGCTTATCTATGTCTGCAGCTCAATTTTTGCTAGAAAATGTATTATTTGGGGTCTGCTTTTTGTTAAAGGGGAAAGCTTGCTGAGGACCCTTTTGCCCTCACTATCTGCCTAAATAATTTCTTTATTGTATCATAATCACCTCGTAAATGACCCAGCTCTTGAGACCATTACCTTGGGATTTATGTTTGAACATATGAATTTTGAAGGACACATACATTCAAACCATGTCAGAATTGCAAAACCAAGATAATGTGGCTTCAAGCATGGCCATATTTTAAAATTACATGAATGTTATATCCACAAGGTCCAGCAGCATTATAGGAAGAAGCTGAGAAATCAAAACATTATTGAAAGCAAGAGGTAGCATCTTATATGCTTAGAGGTTCACCTTAAAAGCAAAGCATCATATATAAAGGCATCTGCTTATGTGAGGTGAGGCTGAAGGTCTGTTTCACCAGGTCTGCTCTGGGGCCGTCCATCCATGTGAACAGGGTGCCGAAAACCCCAAAAGAAGGTGAGTGGAAAACAATTGGTCAGAGCCTTACCTGCAATCAGTTTTGGAGAAGATGACACCAAAGAGATCATTTTCTCTGGATGCTTCTCTACCCTTCCTTAAAATTCAGGTCTGAAAAGCCTCAGACCTCCTGTAAAGTCTAAGAAATCTTTTGTGTGTGTGTGTGTGTGTGTGTGTGTGTGTGTGTGTGTGTGCACGCGCACACACGCGCGCCAACATTAAGAAATACTCACAAGAAAATAGTATAAAGTAGGCCCATGAGAGATTGTATAAGTTACTGAGTATTTTAAATAGAGGGAATTTAATGCAGGGAATAGGCTTACAGGGGCTGGATGAGGTGAGAAGTCACATAGAGGTCAAGGAGGTAACCCCGAGATGGTAGCAGCAGGAAACAACTACCACTCGTAGGGTTGGAGGTAGAAAGAAGGGATGGTGCCCTTAGATCCGGAGAACAGTCACCTGAAGAAGCTGAAACCACTGCCAACCTGGAGCCAGGGAGGAAACACAGCCCGTGTCAGAGATGACAGCCGAGGCAGAGAGGAAGGAGCGATACCACCTCCTTCTCTCCTCCTGCCCTCCAGTCTCCTGTCAGTGTTCTCATGGCTGGGCTGTCAGAGCCCAGCTGACAAGGGAGTTTGAGAAATACAGCCTGCAGGAGTTGGCTGTGTGACATAGTGAAGGTGGGGAGCGGGGAAGAAAGGTGAGCTGGCCAACAGCCCCAGGACTGACGTGGTATCACTAGTCACCTTGCTTAGCACAGTTTCACTAATTTGAGATTATGACTCTTTCACTCCTTCCATTGTCGGGCTCTTCCTTTCTTTGCTTTCTTTTCCTTCTACTCATGTCACAATTTCTTGGCTAATGAGGAAGCAAAATCCTAGTTTTCTGGGACACAGGCTCATTTCTCAGTTTCTAGAGAGAACCACTTTATTTTAAACTAGAGAATGGATTAGAGGTAGAAAGAGTAGGAGTGTCTTCCACTCCATGGAGCCTGCACTGACCCACTGACTAGGTGTATATCATATCGGGAGGCGAATATAGGAGAAGAACCAGGGCAGCTTAGGAAGGAAGATGGATTAAGCAGAGGAGACTCACTAAAAATTGTTAAGAAGATGAGAGTGGCCTTCCCATTGGCTGCTCCTTCTCTATTCTGTAGCCTCCTCCACAATCCCCCAACAGAAACTCCGTTTCTACCAAACAGGCATGCAAACGGATGCAAGCAGTATCTATGCCTCGAGCAAATACCACGAGCCATTTGTAGCATCCTATGGGTCTAGTTCAGCATTCTTGCATTTAATTCAGTATACTTGCATTTAAAATTTTATCTCAAGTTATGAAATAAAATGCCTCTATGAAGGAAATAATATATGTAGGAAGTCTATTTCACCTCTCAAAGCATATCAGATGCTGGTCTGCTATTCTGCAGGGCAGGCCCTGGTTCTGAAGGAGGTCAGTTAAGCCTGGGAGGACAGAGTGAGAGGGAGGCTGGTGTGGATTGTCGGGGAGCCGAGAGTCAGAGTCAGACGCCGGGAGAGCTGTGCCCGGTGTTCATGAACTACACATTTGTCATGGTTAATGTTAGGTGCCAACTTGACTGGATTAAGGGGGTGCCCAGATAGCTGGTAAAGCATTACTCTGGTGTGTCTGTGATGGTGATTCCAGAAGAAATTGGCATTTGAATCAGTGGACGAAGTAAGGAAGATCTGTTCCCACCCAATGTGGGTGGGCACCATCCAATCGGTGAGGGCCCGGATAAAACAAAAAGGTGGAGGCAGAAGGCAAATCTGCACTGTCTCTCTCCTGTGATGCTGGGACACCCTTCTCCTCCTACCTTTGGACATCAAAACTCCAGTCCTCTAGCCTCTGGATTCCAGAACTGTGTTAGCAGTCATCTGTGTCCGCAGGCCTTCAACCTGAGAGTGACACCATTGGCTTTCCTGGTTCTGAGGCCTTGGACTTGGACTGAGCCATGCTACAGGACTCCCTGGTTCTCCAGCATGCATACAAGATAGCCCACGATAGGACTTCTCAGCCTCTATAATCATGAGAGCTGGTTCCCTGGTAAGTCCCCTCTCAGGTATTATCCCTCTCTCTCTCTCTGATCTATCTGTCTGTCTATCTAATCTATGTATCCTATTGGCATGCTATTCTCTCTGGCCTCTTAGGTTGTAAGTCATATCTCTTAAGATCTGAAAATCTTGGTGGAGTAGGATTTCTGCATTGGATAAGAAACTGAGGTCAGTAAAGCCCCTTAATGAGATTTATCAGGTGTGGTTGGAGGGAGAGTGGTTAGAAACCATCCCACTTGGAGCTGCCCAGCTAGCTGAGTCTATCCTGCAGAATCAGGACAGGCTCGGCACTAAAGAAGTCAGAGAGAAAGAAATATAAGTGATAAGGTTATATAAATAAAAATAGAAGAGAAAACATTGCCTTATCCAAAAGAACACACTTACATTTTGAGTTTATGTAATATACCTCCTGATCCACAAAGAGAACTCCCTAACCTCCCCATGCCATGTGTACTAAGCAAGGCTAATCCCTGTGCCTTGGCCAGAATAGCACTCAGAAAAACATCTGTATGGATTTGCTGGCTTTCCGTAGCAGGAGAGCCGGCTCAACTCCTTCATGGCCTTGTGCAGCTAAATTGCTATCAGGCTGTGCGAGGAAAAGCAAGGAGGTTCTTCCTCTATCACAAATGGGCTCTGTTCTTCCAGACTAGGGCTGCAGAGTATCAGCTGTTAGGAGTGAGGGCTTCAGCGAGGAAGATCTTAAACTGGACTCTGCCCTAGAGAGAGAATCCACGAAGCACCAAGGACCTGCTCCACTCTTGGATGCCCCCATAGGAAAGTGGCCCAGGCGGTTCTTTCTGCAAAATAGTGGCTATTCGGGGAGGAGAGTCAGTGGTGCCAACCCTGTTGTCTGGGTCACAGTTGAGTCAAGAAACAAATTTGCTCAACAGGGACAACAAGGAAGTTTATATATAAACCAATCAAATTCTGTCTCGGGAAGTGAGACTGTGTGATGCACCAGAGAGGAGGGCCCATCAGGCTTAGACTCTACCGGGAACATCAGTGGGTCCTTTTTCCAGCTCCCTGTGCAGTGTAGAGCTCGTCCCCAGCATGGGAAGGTTGAATCGTAGTGGGCTGTCCAGATGTTCTGAGGCTTTCTCAGCTGTTCCAGTTCCTGTGTACCCAGAAGATTACCCTCAGCCCCAAAGCTAATCTGGGCATGAAGCATTCTTGTGATTTGAAGTCCACTAATATGATTTAAAAAATTTTTCCACTGTAAGGTGGTGAACAGCTACTGTCGCTTCTCATAATCAACCTCCTTTTTCCATGCATATATGCCTAGCTTGTCAATAATCTACAAAGTTCTAAAATGCCATCTTAGTTTAAATATCTAACAAGTTTTCTGAAATCTAATGACTACAAAGGACTAGAGTAGAGTCTGTAAAACATTCTAGATCATCCTCTCCAATCAGTGGCATTTTTCAGAGGACCTCCACCTTCCTGATGTGGACCCCCAAAGCTTTCACCTGAGTGAGAAGCAGAGCAAGTTTTCCCTGAGCCTTACCTCACCCACCCCATGGCAGTGAGCAGGAGGGTGTGACATTCTGAGGGCCTAGGTGCTTGTCATCTTGACCTAAGTTTGACTTCATATGACTTAGCTACACATGCTTTGGGAAAAAAACAAAACAAAACAAAAACAAGCCAACCTGGTGAGAAAGCCAGAGATGAGATCTCTTCTCGGCCTCTTGGCTAAGTCAGGTGGAGAAAGCCCGTGGGGATAACTGGAGCAATTCACTCTGGGGACTTGTCTGGTGAGGTCTGTAGCTGGCTACTGCACGGATGGACCCTGGAGCTCTGCTTCCTGCCTGCTTAATCCTACTTCTCCACTGAAGAAAACATAAAAATTCTGGCCACATTTACACAGCATTTGAATCACATTTTAAGTAATTATTCAAGGTCATATGACTAGAAGACTAGTGATTACAAAGCAACAAACACAAAAAGTAGATTACAGGTGTGGCCATGAGATGGGCTCCTGAAGGTCATTTCATCCCTCCTGCCCCCACCATCCCTACCTGTCCTAAGATTTCCAGAAAGAGGGAAGGGCTGGAAGGAAGGAGGCACATCATTTTTAAGGGACAATTTTTTAAATGGAGAATCTAATTTTCTGGAAGTATTATTGGTTAGACTTTAAAGGAAGGATTTATGTCCCTATGAATTGTGTAGAAAGGAATTTTAATAAAAGAGAGGCAGTGTGAGGCAACATGGGCTGAGATCGTAATTCAGGGACAAAAAAGCTTTCCAGGAGGGATTAACAGGCACTGCAAACTCTCCCCGTCACAAGAAAGCACTTCTATTTGCTGGAGTTCTGCAGTGAATATACTTACAGGCATCTATTCAAACAGTTAATAAATAACCCATTGCTTGCCCTTCCGTCGATAATAAGTGAGATCTGAATGCTAGGAATCCCCATCTCTCTGGGTGCAATATGATTATATGGAGCAGGGTTTCTCAACTTCAACCTCAGCACTAGCAATAGTTTGAGCTGAGTCATGCATTGTTGGGGTGGGGACAGGAGTCTTGTGCACTGTACAATGTTTAGCAGCACCCCTGGTCACTATCTGATGCCACTGGTACCCCCTCCTCTAGTTGTGAAAACCAAAATGTTTCCCAACATTGCCAAATGTGGACAAATCCCTCTCCTCCCCCCATGGTGAGAACCAATCATGTAGAGGAATGACATCTTTTTCTCCAATGTTTCCCAACAATTAAGTTAGCTCTTTGGGGAGTTGCAGAGGGGCAGACGACGTCATTTCCAATCATGCTGATCCCCAGCAGGCTAATGGGAGTGGGAAGTGCTAACCACGTGCCTGCCTGAGTTAATGATTCCAGTCTGGACAGGAGGAGTGGAAGGTCACTATGGCAGCAGTCAGTTTCACTCCCATCCCAAGCACCTGGGTTTCCCATGAACAGCCCTGATCAAGTGCTGAGTGGGCCAGATCCTGCTGAGGCTGAGAAAATATGAATTCTGGATTCAAAACATTAAAACAACTCATTGGCAACAGCCAGTGGCTAGAACAGAGATGAATAATGACACCACCTCCCTAGAAGAGCCCTCTTATTTTTGGAGGAAAGAAAGCTCCATGTGCTGAAGCAGAGGAATGGAGAAATGTTGCCCACATAAAAAATGCTCCCCAAACATGTGACATTACCCCAAGGGCTCTGAATGGAGGCATAGAATATCAAAAACAGACAAACAAAAACCTCTTGACTCTATAGACAGAGTGGATGCTTGGTCTATATTTGAAAAAAAAAGTTTCTGTGGTCAGCAACATCTGAGTGCTGTTGGATGAGGTAACCCTGGGGTTACCATGGAGACATTTCCTAATGGTGCCTGCATCATGAAACTGCATGAATTTGCTTCTCATCTGCAGCTGAATGCCTCGAACATTGAAGGAAGAGAGTCATTTGCAAACCAAGACATACTGCAAAAGAGAACAAAGCTGTTGCAACAGGGGGACTGTCTAAGCCCTTTCCATCAACAGAGCTCAAAGATCAATTTGGACCCAAGGAGACTGATGTGGGGACAGCAGTAGTTTCTGAGCATGCAGCAAAGGTGAGACAGAGGCAGAGTAGAATAGAATATGCATGAAACAGGCATGCAAGTCTCCATCATGCCAGCAGTCCACATCCAAAGAGGCACCTGCTTTGAGCACCCCTCCTTTGAAGTGGAAGCTGGCTCCTATGCGCCATCTTGCATTTTGGGCTCACAAAAGAGGAAATATTTCTATGACCACAAATAGACTAGAAAACACTTAAAAATCCACATCTTGCCAACACTTAATATTTTCCATTTTCTTAAATCACAGCCATCCCAGTAGAGGATTCTCATTGTGGCTTTTACTTGTATTTTTCTAATGACCAATGATATTAAACATTTCAAGTGTTTATCCCCATTTATACATTTTCTTTGGGGAAATGTCTACTGAAGTCCTTATCACATTTTTTAATTGGGTTGTTTCTTTTTATGTTATGGAGTTAGGAGTTCTTTATATATTCTGAATATTAGATATTTACAAGATATATGATTTCCAAATATTTTCTCTCATCCCATAAATTGTCTTTCATTTTCTTAACAATGTCCTTTAATGCACAAAAGTTTTAAATTTTGATGAAATCCAATTTACTTTTCTCCTTTTGTTGCTCATGTTTTGTTAGCATATCTAAGAATCCATTGCAAAATCCAAGGTCATGAAGATTTACTCCTATGTTTTCTTTTAAGGGTTTTGTGGTTTTTACTCTATTAAAAAAATTCAACTTTTATTTTAGATACAGGAGGTGCATGTGTAGGCTTGTTACATGGGTATATTGTACCCAGGTAGTGAGCAGAGCACTCAGTAGGTAGCTTTAGAAAATACTGTTGAGGGTAAGGCTTGTCTGCATGCGTGGGGTCCGAATTCTGCTGAAGTATGTTTCATAAGCAATCAGGCCATAGTGCCTAACTCATACATATGCAAGTAGTGACAAGACACTGCTGCAGAGGTATTTCTCACAAGGAGCAATGTCGAGGGGATCCAAGACAGGTGACTGAACATTTCTAGATGAAACTCAGGACACTGCCAGTGCCAGTGGCTTTCTCTCTAAGGACGAATTCATACCCAGGGAAGACTGCAGTCAGTCTTCAGCAAGTGTTGCCTTATGGTTGATGTATCTGTTTCCAATAAGCCAAGTTTTACAGTCTGTCAGTGGGCTGACTACAAAGTTATAAACATTGATCTCATAAAAAAGAAACATGAGTGGTTGACATATCACGTTGTATCTGTGTCATTCTGTGCTCTAGCAGCTAGACTAGCCCTCACAGCAATGGGGGTGACATAAAAGCAGAATAATCAGATTTTAATTATAATGGGGATTTCTCCACCCCATGGGGCTCTGGAGGGCAGGACTATTGTGTGACTTCTGGTTTCCAGGGAAATATGTTTTCCTGTGCCACTGCTGAGATGCATTTGGTAAATGCTCCCCAAAGAAATTCTGAAGAATGGGATGGCTTCTGGCTTTTCATAACCAGAGTGAGAACTGATAAAATATTTGAAAGAAATATAACGAAGAAATACATAGACTGCAAATTAACGTTTTTAAGTTCTCAAGACTTTACCAAATCAAAGGATTTGTCTGCAAATATGGTGGCTTCAGTCTCCACTTTATGGTATGTCTAATTGCTGGAAGACGTAGAGAAAATATAGCTCATCTTAAGAACAGTTCCTCTTTTGAATGCCCACTACATTTGAGGTTCTGCCTAACTTTGCTGCCTGGCAAGATATATTTCCATCCCTGGTCTGCCTGTCCCTTTTCAAGATTTTATTCCAACCTATGTTTTTGCCAGGGATGCAAGGGAAAGAATCTCGCATCTCTGATGCAGGGAACAGAACTGCCCATAACCTGATTAAGGGGACAGAACCATTCATCAGCTGGCACAGAGGACAGGACTGTCCATCATCCGAAACAAGGACAGAATCACCCATCACATGGAATGCAACATAATCATCCATCACTAGATGCACAGGACAGAACCTCCTATCAATCACCTGATGCAGGGGGCAGAATCACCAATCACTGTATGCAGCAGGCAGACCCATGCATCACCTGATGCAGGGACAAAGCCATTCAAAACCCTAGGAGAAAGAGAACAACTTTTAAACCCTCTCCTGGATGAAGAAATCCTCAGGACCTGAGGCTGCTTCAGGGACCTATCTTCTCTCTGTGTCTGCTTCTCTCTTTTCATCTGCTCCTTCTCCACTCTCTGCCAGCCGACCTCCTCACCCTCAGCTCCCACATGGCCAATCTGAACAGGGTTTTGGATGCCCTGTCTGTCACTGAACCTCAGTGTGCCCTTCACCTTCACCTCTGCTGCTCAAGCCTCCATCTCCCAGATTTCTCTTCCCAGCTCACCACTCTCCCAGCTCACCTTTTCAGGACAGGCCACAGTAGGTGTTTGGCAGCCTGTAGAATGACTACCATAGGTCCTTTGAGTGTTGAGTCAGTGGTGATGGAACTGCAGAAACAGGAGGGACAGGAGGAAAGAGGCAGAGCTGCAGGTGGGGCAGGTTCTCTTGGAAGGCCTGCGCCCCTACAAGCAGAGGTCAACTTCTTAGAAGGCCATTGGAGACTGTCCAAGTTCTTAAAGGCCACACTCCATCTCCTCCATGATTCTGTTTCAACTTACTTTCCCAACCTTCCACTAGCCCAGAGGAAGCACTTGTTGGTCCTTGCAAACCCTTCATCTGTCTTGCCTCTGTGGGTCTTCTCTCCATGTATGGGAAACCTGTCACATGTCCCAGGCCTAGCCATCCTTCAAGCCCCTTCCTTTCTGTAAAGCTTTCTCTGATCCTGCCTTATTGAAAAAAAAAAGAAAAAGAAGGTTCTACCTCTACATCTTCCTCATCCCTCTGAGGTCTCTTTGCATGTGACATTTCATCTCTTCCCACCAAAATGTAGACTCTATTTCTCTATGCTTCCAATCTTGGGCTTGACCATGTGGCTTGTTTTGGCCAGTGGACATTAGCAAAGGGGACACAGCCAGGAGCTTAAAAGTGTGTGCTCAGGGCTTGCTCTCTCTCTTGCTGATAGGAACCTTCTTTCACGAGAGGAAACTAGACTAGACTTCTGGAAGATAAGAGGCCATCTTATCTTAGTCATCCTAGATGTGTGAATGAGACCATGCTCAATCATCCAGCCCTACTGAGCCAGCCCTGAATAGAACTGCCCAGCCCACTGCAGAATTGTGAGAAGTAATAAGTAGATGTTGTTTTAAGCCACTAAATCTTGGAGTGGTCTGTTACATGGCAAAAACAAACTGATGTGCCATCCCTCCCCGTTCCCCATGCTGGAATCTCTCTCCTTTCCCATAGTATTTATCAGCATCTCCCATTAAGCATCTGCTGCCTTCTACATATTCTCATGATTGTTTGTGGAAATACTTAACACGTACGGGAGAATAAACTACTTGAGGGCTGAGTGCATGCTCAATTCATTTTTGTATTTCTTCCAAGCTCTAGCCACACAGCATCTGATTGACCCCTGACACAGGGCAAGCTCTACAAAGTATATGCAGGAATTAGAAGCAATGTGGAACGGTGATTTAGAACACCAATGTTGCAATTTCTGAGTTAAAACCCCAGTTCTGCTGCTTACTAACTGTGTCTTCTTGGGCAAATTATGAAGCCACTTTATTTCACCCCAGTTTCCTCATCTATAAAAAGGGCATAATACTGCAACCTACATCATGGAATTACTATGGGGATTACTTGAGTTGATGTAAGTTGTTTGTTAAATATCAATAAATGAGGGGCACCTAGTGCTGCCCACCCAGCATGACCAGGGCACACCATCATCCTCTTGGTTCTCTGTAGCCACCAAATGTCATCTTGTCCCTCATCTACTGAGTGGCAGGATCTACTGGCAACCTACTGATAATCCAGCATGAAGAGAGATAGCTGAATTCTCCGCAGGTTCTTCTCCCTCTATGGAGCAGAGGGGTATTTGAAAGGGGGCTTTCAGAAGGTAGATGGTAAACACAGGCCTTTAGAGCTGTTTGGACAAGCTGCAGGTGCCTGCTCTATCTCGCATAACTCCAGCGATACTGGGAAGATTATGGTACCGCTCTCCCTCTCCGTTCCTTCATCCGTAAAATAGGGGTAATAGTATCTACTTCACAGGATCAGCTTGGGGCATAAATGTGCATGGCTCAGTCAAGAACAGCTTTTACTACTCCTTGTTTTCCTCCCCTCTTATCTCAGACATTGCATCTCCACTGCAGTGGTCCTGGCTATGTAGTCTTGCCTGAAGGAGACATTAATTAATGTCGGATATCTGCCAAAGGCCCCATTATAAATTCACCTAAATTTAGGGCTGTCTGGAAATACCTTCATCTCCTGTAACCTTAGTTTTAAGTTCCACCTCCATACATGGTGGCCATTTGCACAGCTGTAAAACAGGGCTGTGGCACATGACCACATCTCCTCCATCCTGGGCTTCCCACGAGCTTCAGACCTGCACTGGGTGTCAACCAGAACCTGCAAGAGAATGGTGTTGGAGAACACGGCTGCAGCAGGCTCGATTTAACCTTCTTTTTTTTTGAGATGGAGTTTCGCTCTTGTTACCCAGGCTGGAATGCAATGGCATGATCTCGGCTCACCACAACCTCCGCCTCCTGGGTTCAAGCAATTCTCCTGCCTCAGTCTCTCGAGTGGCTGGGACTACAGGCACGCGCCACCATGCCCAGCTAATTTTTTTTGTATTTTTAGTAGAGACGGGGTTTCACCATGTTGACCAGAATGGTCTCGATCTCTTGACCTCGTGATCCACCCGCCTCGGCCTCCCAAAGTGCTGGGATTGTAGGCTTGAGCCACCGCTCCCGGCCTCGATTTAACCTTCTAAAAATCTTTCCGAACTCCTCATTACTATGGCTACCACCTCCAATCATGTCTTATCCAAACAACTGCCACTGCCTCCCTCTCACCATGAGACACATTTGGAAAGCAGAGCCTACAGCAAGGGTTTCTGTGCTGGTCGCTTACTGACAAGCAGCCCCAGGAATCAGAAGTGAAGGGCAAGCAGAGTGGGAAAGGAAGGACCAACAATACCGGGTATATAAGTGAAGTCACTGGTTGGGTGCCTAGGGCCTACCTGGGACCTTCTGAGCCTTCACTGTCCCCTGCGCCTTGCTGAGGGTTGCTTCCAGAAGCATGAACGCCCCTGCACTTCCAGACTGTGCATATGCACATGCGATTGGAAGCCCTGGGGAAGAAAGCACTTGAGGTTGGGGCTGTGAGTGTGAGGTTGGCTGAAGCAGACATGGAAGTGTCCCCCATGGCTGCAGCTGGACTCAAAGGTGACATTGAGTGGGCACGGGCCAGAGCACCGCTGGCCCTTGCTTTACTGTATCCTAGAGCTAAGGTGACTGTTTTTTTGTTTTTTGTTTTTGTTTGTTTGTTTGTTTTCAAAAAGGTAAAATGTATCTGTAACATATGCTTTTTCAACTGTCAGGACACAATCCTAACATGGCCTGGGAGATCCTGACCCAGCTTTTGTCCAGCTCTGCCCACCACTTTTGCCTCTTCTCCCCCGACCCCATACCTCACTGTCTGCAATTGGACCATGCTTCCTGCTCATCATTTCAACAAAAGTGCTGTTTCTACGCTGACCACAGGTCTCTGTACATGCAATATCCTCTTTCACTAATGAAGCCCTATTTGTTCTTCACCTCCCAGCTCTGGTATCACTTCCACAGAGGAGCCCTTCTAACTCCATCTCTAGGATGGGCAGGGACCCCTTGTAAGCCTCTTCGAGAACCACACACTCTTCCTTCACACACAAGGAACTGGTGTCAGCAGCTCCTCCCCTTCCCTGGGGTGATGGGAGGGGAACAGTAGCAGGGAAAATGACTTACTTCTCACTGCATACCTCGGGGATCTTTGGCCACTTACACTATGTTCTTGTGTTGCCAACTAAAAATCTTAGGTGATTAAAAATTAATCAAACTAATAAGACAAGAGCAAAAATCAGGATGGTTATCTGAGGTTTCTCTCTGGTGATTGTGTGCATGACCCTCCCAGATTCCTGCCTTTCCTGGGTTTCCTCCTCTTCCCCTGCGTCCTCTCATTGCACAGCTGGTGCCTCCTTTTCTGTGGGACCTGTGTTACCCTCTTCCTGGGTCCAGGAAGAACATATCTAATCAGCTGGGTCCAGGGGAACATATCTTCCTGGTTCTTTGAGTGTATGTCACCCTTTGTCCAAGCCTTGGGCTCCACCATTTCTTAAGGGCTTGCGGGCGAGAGCTGCTGGGGGAGACAACTTGCAGGAACCCCTCAAGGAAGCAGATGTAGATGTTTTGGCCACCTGGCTTAAGCAGATCACAAAGCTCAGGCAGTAAATTTGACTTTAAAGCTCTCTGGCAACTAAGACAAAAAAAAAAAAAAAAAAGATTCAGGGGAAGTTTTCTGACTTGGAGAAATTAAATCCAGGAGTGTCTGTTTCGTAAGTTGGGAGAAGTGGCCAGCTTTGAACCTTTCTTTCAAAAGATTCAGCCTGTCCGCCCAACCACTTGGTTTTTTCCTTCTTTACTCATTTCTGTTTTTAAGCTCTTCTCCCTGGAGACGCCTCACTCCTTTTTTTTTGTCTCCCTGATTCTCTTCTGCCATGGCATGCCCGCTCCCTTCCCTCTTCCATTCTCCTCCTCCGTGCCCCTCCTCCTTTTCTTCTCTCTGTTCTCTTTCCTCCCCACCTTCCTTAACGCTGTCTTCTCTCTGCATCTCCAAACCTTCTCACACACCTCCCACAGGCTTCCTATTCCAGATTTCTTCATTCCAGGGGCTTCTGAGGACTTGAAAGACTTGAGAGAACAAAGGAGAACTCAGCTGTCACTTAATATTCCTCTCCGCTGCCCTAGTCCCTTTCCCCAAGGGCTTCGGAATAGTTCAGGCCCCAGCTCTCTTCCTTTCTGTAAATGTACCTCTGTCATATTTTCCTTATAAATAAGAGCTATCCAGAGCAGTTTTTGCGTGAGCTGCTTGGGGGATGGGAATTATCCATCCCATCTGCATCCCCCACCCCATCCCCCATGTCGTGCTGCCAGACACCTTCCAGTCACTACACCTGAGGCCCAAGGGCAACCCACAGTTCCTGCCCAGTGAGCCCAGGGCATCTCCCACTGCCCTTGCACTCAGCTTCAGCAGCCCTGCCCACCAAGAGCACGTGGCCCACGGATCCGTGCCCAGGGAAATCTGCCTCAGGCTTGGTCAGTGTTTTAGGTAGAGGAGTCACTCCTGAATGCAATTTAAATGTCTTTGGCAGCAAGAGAACACGAAGGTCTTTTAAAGCGAGTCGTCCCCTATCTGTCAGAACGGGGGAGCCAGTTAAGATTTTATTACAGTTTATCTCCAGAGGTGGGGGTGGTGAGGGAGAGCTCCGGAGTTATTTTCCATGTGTGACATAGACTAAGTCTTGAGGCTTGCTGAGTTTATAGATTACTGGTTGCCAGAGTTCCTTTTGCTTTTTACCCTGGAGGGGAAAAATAAAAAAATTAAAACATCCACTTACAGATCAATTGCATCGTCTGCTGCTCAACAACATATGGATGGGCCTGGGGCAGGAGGCTGTGAGCCAGGCCTCATTACTAAAGATCCCTGCAAAAATGGGCGCAACCCAGACAGCCTCTCCCTCCAAACCCCGACCCAGGGATTGCTGTTCATGCAGCTGGAACAATGAGCACTTGTGGGAGTTCTCCCTACATCAGTCTAGGGCCAAAGGCTATCAGATGGGCCCCAAAAGCAATACAATGTCTTCTGCCATTTTTTCTTCTTCTTGCTTGGCTTTCTTTGGAATTTATGTCCCAGAAGAATATCTTAGAACTTTTATTGATGAGGCCAGTTCCTTGGGAGAGATGGAAAGGGGAGGAAGAGGAAATGGGAAGAGATTGGTGTGGGGGTGAGGAGGAGGAGGTAATGATGGTTTAAAGGAGCAACAGAGGATGGAAGCAGGGTGGTGTGCAGAGCCTCAGAGCTGGGCTTGACGGGTTTGGACAGGCTCTGGGCTGCAAGCAGGGGATCCCATACATTTGAGGTACAGACTTTTAATCCACAGAAGTGTGTGTGTATCGCTCCACTTGATCCCAGTCTGCTTTCCTTCATTCCTTTATTCATTCATCTGAAAGTCCTTATGAGCTTTTGCTATGCGCCTGTTACTGGGGACACAGCAGCGGACGAGACAGGCACATTTCTTCCCTTCTTGAAGCTTTCGACTTGGCATCAGCCTGTTTGCCTCTGTGAGGAAAGACAGTCAAAGCACCCATGAGTCGTTCTACTCTTAGAATCTGACTCTGCCCCGTGGTCTGATGAAGCCTGAGCCCTAGAACTGCCATGTGGAGAGGCTGCTTGTCCATAGGTACAACTTCCACAGGGCACGGCGGAGAGCGAGGAGGCACGCCGCTGGAGAAGACCTAGCACCCGTAACCGCCACCCTGCCAAAACCTGCCCTAACATGGAAAAGATCCAGGCAGCCAACGGCCTCCTGAATTAGGCTGTTTGACAAAGCGATGAATCTAGGCTGGAGAGAAGCAGGTGTGGACTGCAGGGCATGCTACAGCTCCTTCAAAGATCTGAAGGAGGTCATAGAGGGGGCGCGGTGGAGGTACGTATAGCGGCTCCAGAGAACGCAGTTTGCAGTGCTTGCTCAAAGTTATAGAAAAAGGAATTGGGGCTTAATGTAAGAAAAAATTATATAAAGCATAGTAATGAGCTCCCTGTTCTTGGAGGCAGACAAACAGTGTCTGCACCAACCTGCTGGTGATGGCACAGAGGAGGTAGCAGCATTGCATGAAGCTGGGCCTGTGTAGTATCCAACGCTCCTTCCAATTTTAATACTTTGTGATTCTGTAAAACACCGCGAAACTTTATTTTTAAAGCCACAAACCACTTATTTTTAATTTGGGCGTTCCTTTCCCATATCATTATGATTATTGTTTTTTGTGTAGTGGTAAAAAAAATGTTTCCAAGGCCCTTCCCTTCTTTGCTGCCTCTAAAAAGCCAGACCTGGGCACCTTTTCACATGAATATTATACCCTAGAAACTCTGGGCAAACAGAGGCCAGTGCCTCATACACTGGGGAACTGCACAAGCTCTGAGATCCTGAGAAGCATGTAGTGTTATCTCCAGTTCGTTGCGCATTTTTAGAAGGTACTCTGATGATTATTTAATTACCTTCCTATCTTGGTTTGAAGAGGCAGGAGTTAAATGCCAGTGAGTGTGCGTAAGAAGAACTATATAACCCTGCCCTTTGGGAAGAGTGTGTGGATCAAAGGGGAAGCTAAAATTGCTCAGATCATGTAGGGCTGCGCTTTGAGGTTCTCCGGGACGGCAGTGCCAGCAGCAGCAGGCCTGGTGCCCTGGAGCCCTGGCTTCCTGCCCACTTCTCTGGAACTCAGCTGAGCTTCATGGGCACTCTAGAGCACAGCCTCGGAGACCCTCTCCATACACACAGGTGTGCTGTCCGGCCCATGAATCTATCTCCGACTCCTGGGCAGCCAGAGGTGGGATGGGGTGGCAGGGTGGGAAACCTCCCAGTCACCAACAGTGGCTTTGGTGAGGTGCTGGGGTGGGTCAGATCCTCCTCACAGACTACACATGGCTGCCACCTCCTGGAACTTGCCATAACCCGGGCAGCTGTCAGATCCCAGGCCTTCACTTGTGATGGCAGGGATGGGGGCACTGCAAAGGAGGGAGGCAGGAGGCAACCACTGAGTATTAACCTGCTCTCTACTCCAGAAACCCAAGGCTGGAGGCTGCTGCAGCTCTGGACGACCTGGGGGCTTCTGCCAGCCCCGCCTGGCTTCCCTCCTGGAATAAAGTGGAACCCTCGCGGGTTTCTACAACCAAGCCTGATTTCAGGAAAGGGGGTGACCTTTGATTTATCCTGCCCTCCTCATGCACATTGTGCCCCACATTGGTAAAACCACGGCATGTTTTCCAAGAAGCCCTTTCTCTCCGTCTGAGCTAAAATTCAGATGGAATTATATTGCAGGAGGGCTAAATTCTTAGTTTGAGGCTCTTTTAGTTGAGATTTGTTACAAGCTGCTCAAAGGCTCCCGTGCCCTAGTATCTCTGACAGAGGCAGCTGCTGTGGCAAGGAGAGGTCCCCAAACATATACACTGGCCCTCTCTAAAGACTCCTGGTGACTGTAGAGCCAGAAGTAAACAGTGCGATGAACAGATCACCTCCTCCAACTCCTGTTTCCAAAACGCACCTGTGTTTTAATGGCTCCCAGGGAAGGAGATCCAGTTATTGGTTAACATTCTGCGATGGTGCCTGATAGCCCTCGCTAGCTCCAGAATGTTCCTGTGCCTCTTGGGCCTTCTTTGTGTATCTGCATCACTCAGACATTGGTGCTCCTTCCAGCCCTGTTTGCTGCAACCCTGAGGAGAGCCTTCATATTCAAGTTCCTAATGAAATCCTCTCTTTGACTTTTGCTCATTTATAACACTTTGCACAAGCCCTTGGAGTCCAGAGAAATCAGGTTCTAGACCAAATGCCAAGTACCATCCCCCAGATCTGCAGGTGAGGGTAGTCACTGAAATGCTAAGTGACCTGTTTGCAAGTGGACAGCTGAGGGTGACCTTGCTGACTGGGCTAGGCAGTACAATGTGTGTCATTTCTCTGCTGTTTCATCTGGTTCACATTTGGCTGGGGGGATTAAGCCCAGGCAGTGGGCACAACTCACCTGTGTCCTCTGGTCTCTGCACAAGATCTTTGTCATGAAGCTAGGCAAGGGCTGTTTAATCCTTTCTGTTACTTCAGGGTAATGATCAAGGTAGGAAGGAGCTCTGGCTGGGCTGTCTGGAAGAACAGGTTGAGGTTTATAAGGTTGATTTCAGTAGTTGTCGGGGTTTAATGGGTAGGGAAAGGAGAGCGGCTAGCTGATGAAGGCCTGGCTATAGCACTCAAGTTCAAAGGGCCAACGGTGTATACGGAGGTCAAAGCCTCAGGTTGGGCAGGAAACTTGTTCAAACCAGCCTGGAGAGCTTCCTTAAATCTTGAGGATGTTGCATTCCCCAAGGGCAATGATCACTTTGTAAATGTATTTTCACTCCCTTACAAAACTCAACACAGTACTTTTCACATAGTATACAGATGATGGTCAAGAGCACTGAGTTCCAAACCCTGCTCTAGGATTTAGCCTTGTGACCTGGATGAGTTAATTAAATTATCTTCTCTGTGCCTCAGTGGGCTCATCTGTTAAATAGAGATAATAACAGTACTTGCCTTAGATGACTGTTACAAGGATTAAAGGAGAGGATAAGTAATTATAGCAGCGTCTGGCACATCTGCCAATATTATTAGGCACATGACAGGTATTGATTGAATGAATGGCTAAAATTCAGATGGAAGTATATTGCAGGAGGGCTAAAGTCTTAGTTTGAGGCTCTTAATCTTCCATGCTTAATTCTATCCTGGTATTTGTCACCTATTTTACATACTAGAGAGTTTTATGGTTATTCATATCATGACACCAAGACAGAAGAAACTGGCACATGTATTGAAACCCCTTCTACCTCGAGGCTGAAAGCCGGGACCATGGTGCCCTGCCGCCATGTTCTCCACACGCGTGGAAGCTCAGGGGCTGAAAGGTGCAATTCTTTGCTGTTGATGCAGCTACAGCTGCCTGGACAGAGCTAGGTTATGCTGTTGAGCCCCATGCTGCAGCTGGTTCCTCTCCTGACCAGAGGCCAACATGCGTCCCATGGTTTGTTAGGGTCAGGGCAGCCACCTGGGGCCACAGACCAGAATGCTGCTCACTTATCTCGTTGGGGATTTGAATTTAGCCCTTGGCCTTGCTGGCCCTCTGCTCTGGCCACCTGAGAAAGCTGGCACAAGACAACAGGAAATTGGAAGCTATGTCACAGGTCAGGTGTCTAGGGAAAGGCCTGAAGGTGACCACCCTGGGTTTCATGCGGAGGGAGGGGAGGACACCCTGGCAGGAAAGCTTGGACTCAGCTTGGACTGTAGCCAACCCCTCTCTCTTCAGAGCACCCACCAAAAAAGCTGTAACAGAGAAGAATGACTGGGCCTCTCTCACCCCTTCCTTTCCTGCACTGAGCTCACTTGTGCACCGGCCACACGACTCCCCTGCCAAGTCCCTTGGCTTCCCTCCGCAGTCTGTGGAATCTGAGCAGGATGATCCCTGGCCCAGCTGTTAGGAATCATTTTGAGGATGAAAACAATTAAGCTGGGCAAGAAGCCCACCACCGAATCCTGTCCCCTTTTTCGCACCCTTGCCCATTGTTCTCCTTCACCCCTTTCCGGGTCACCTTTTCCTTCTATCTACAGACCTGTTGAGAACATTCACTGACAGTGGGTGGGCTCTGGAGGCACCCCCCAACTCTGTGGATGTGGAGATCCTGGGGTGTGGGAGGAAGGGGTAACCGGATTCTGGAAGCATCTCCCCCACAGGAGGTTGGGCCAAATTTGGCCAAAGTGCCGGCCATCTGTGTAACATTGCCAAGCAGCGTCCTTTCCTGGACTTGTCCTCCCTGGCCTCTGGGCATCAGAACTCTTGGCGCTGAAGTAACAGATGTGGACACTGAGACATGGCTAAGGAAAGCTGTGAGCCATTTCTCCATCCACCCCAGGCAGCCCTTCAGGCTCTGCAGGCCAGGGAGCTCTAAAGAAGTTCCTCAGATGTGTTGAACACTCCCTGCAAGGGCAGGACTAGCTGAAGGACTATCTGTTGCTAGAGAGGGCCCTGGGGCTCTGGACTCCAGCCTGGGAACCAAGCGAGGGGATGAAGGCAGCATCTGTGGTCTCTGGTGCTCCACATGGCTCCTGAACTACTCTGGACAGTATCTGCCTCCCCTGCCCCCAGGCCACAGTGTTCTTCTGCTGCTGTGTCCTGGTATCTGAGGCCGTGCCTGGCACACAGTAGACACTCAGCAAATTTGTCTCACTGAGGCTGACAATGTCCACTTTCTGCAGCAGGGCCAGTAAGGGCTCCTGGGCTCTCCAGTGACCTTTCTGCTTCAGTTCCAGAATGCTGCCCCAGGGCCAGGGCTGGGGGCCTGGGCAGTGAATGCCCTTCATCACCGGGGTGCTCAGTGCCTGCCTCCCCTCCCCGCAAGTTGCCACAAATTCACCCCCGACCACCTTCCTCCATCCTTTCTTCATGGTAAGGCGATCATATACCTTCTTTACCTGGGTTATTTGCCTTAAGTATTAAAGTCCTAAGCTAAAGAAACAAAATGCTAAGGTGGCTGATTCCAGGTATCAACAAGGGAGAAGGCCTGTCTTGGGGAGGAGGTGACAATGGGAGCTTCCAGAAGACAGAATGCTTGCGAGGCTCATCTCCCCAACAATCCCTAGAACTTCCTCATTATCTCTGTGGCCCCAGGGAAGGGACCAAGAGACTGGCGCATGCCCAGTGTGAAAGCTGGCAACAGGAGCTGGGAAAAGCAGCCCGAAGTGCATTTCTCAGCGTATCACCTTACCCTAATCCACTCTGTTGGTGAGGGCGGCTGCCCCGCCCACCTTCACAGCTGCCGGGGTGTGGCTGGGGAGGGGAGCCTGGGCTGTGAGAACAGATGATTTCAATTTAAGCAGCATTTGGGGAGAGTACTGTTCCACTTGCTCATTTTTCTTAGCACTCCCCCCACCCTGCCCCGAAACTTGATTCAGTCAGTGGTGGATGGGAAAGGCCAGTTTCCATGACAACCCCACTGTGAGAGAGAAAAATCAGCCACAGAGCAGGCTAGAATTTTATCTGGAAGAGGGCACTTGGGTGGGTTTAGAAATGAAGGCCCAGCAAACACTGAGATGGGCTCTCATCCTGTGGTGGGACCTCAGACCCTGGAGAAGGCATGGAACACGGGATACCATCAAGGATGTTTATGCTCAGAGAGACACACCTGCTCATTGCCTGGTTTCCATTAAACCGGCCTGATCTCTCTGGGCTCCAGGCCTACTGCTTGGGTTTATTTTCATGGCTGATGTAACCCAATCAGACTGATGAGTCTGGATCTTTCTCTTTTTCGTACAGTGCTTCCTGTTTAGCTGAGTGTGTTCAATATTTCTGTGCACATTCATTTCCCGTCTGATGTTTCCAAAGAGGACTATGGTCTTGATTTCACCTTCCAAGGCTAATGCTCTGGAGCCCAAGGACCCAGATAAATAGAAAGCATGGCATGGACACTGTTCACAAGGGTTCATTCCAAAGGGAGGGGATTTTGGGGAAAGATTAAGGGTTTCGGTTCAACCTTTACGCCCTTTTAGAGTTGTGAAAATTGAGTTTCTAAGGAGAAATTATTGGCCAGACTTGGTGTCCCAGCCTGTGTCCAGAATGAGATGTTCAGGAAAGGTGTTTCTAGGAGGCCTGTTGCTTTGCAAATGTCCAAGTCTGCACTTGAGGACTCAGGATACATTGACCCCTGTAATTCTCTGAGGTTCTCGGTCTGCTGGTTTCCTTGGAGATCCATATGCCAGCCCAGCTCTGGGCCTGGCAGAACTAATGGCCCTGGGTTTGGAAAAGTCCCCAAATGTAATCTCCTCCAAGGGTTTTGTCCTTCACTCTGAACTCCATGGGGCCTTTTAAAATAGATTGAATCCATATGTTTCTGATTCATTTACACTTAACTCATCAGAATGTTCCCTTTTTTAAATGAGTGATTTGTTGTCTTAAGATTCTGCAGTCTTGTTTATAAGTGCTTCTTTCCCCCTTAGAAACAAGATACCATGACTTGTCAAGGCATATGTTAGGGGGTGGCTGTGGTAGAGACCTTCTAGTTTCGGGTCTGGGTCTCGTTTTGGTTCCTAAGAGGAAATGCAGTATTTTTGCAGAGCTGCTTGGTTTGAGTGTGAAAGATTTCTTTTTTGCTCTGAGCATGGGTTTGAGAGCAGATATTCGTACTCCTTCTCTTAGGTTGGAAACTCAGTGAATGCTGCTTCTGAGTAGCAAAGTAACCTTGGGAAAATTACTTAATCCCTTTGGGTCCTCCAATCTTTCCTGTGTAAACTGGGGATGAAAATACCCCCTACATCACAGGGCTGTCATGGTAATAATGTATTTCAAGATGTTATAAAAACATGAGTCATAGAATTAGCTGGGGTTCCTCTAAACAAGTCCAAGCCCATGCACTGCGCTCGCCTTTCCTTTACATGTCATCTCTTGGGTCCACTTTGCTCCAATTAATACATCGAGACTCAGCCCAAACATCACATATTCTAAGACCTTCCTTGTATATCAGCCTTCACCCCCCAAGAACAGTTCATCAGTCTCTCCTCTGTGTCCGTGCAACATCTTATCCATGTCTCCATCTTCAGACTCATCACTTGTTAGCTATTTGTTTATATAGCCCTGCTTTCCCTTCATAGAACTGAGATCTCCTTGAAGGCAGGAAAATTATATTCATCTCGGTATTTCTGAAGACCTGGACAGAGTCTGGCTCATGGAGGGGCTCAATAATAGTTGAAATTAAGAAAAAAAGACAGCAAAGAAAATACAGTGCTACAAATTCTTTAGTGATTCAGGATGAATCCAGTTAACTCCACCTGGCTTTGTAAGAAAGAGGGGCTCAGGAGAAAGTAATTGGTAAAATTTCTCTTTTTCCTGTAAGAATTGTTAATGCAAATTAGAGGGCAGCTTTCAAAAGCCACCACCAGCAGCAGCAGCAGCAGTAGCACACTTCTTGGCTAACTATATCCCCTCCTTTATGATAAGGATTTGACCTTATCAGAGCCTTTTGAGGCAAAACTAGAGATACCCAACCCTTAGGGTTATATGTAATGATAAATATCAAAGTTTTACAGTAGAATTCCAAGCTATTCCCTTTTTTAAGGTATATCAGGTAAAATGGAAAAGAGGAAAGTCTTTTCTCATTTCTTTTTATTATTTATTTATTTATTTTTTTAAGGAGTGAAGCAGTAAGTCTTTTCCCATTTTATGAAGGATTTTATTGTCAACACTGGTCCTCTCTCTCAATCCATGGCCTGTGAGCATAGTCTTGGAGAAATAAAAAATAGGTCCATATAAATTCAACATTCAGAGTCATTGAATGTTAGATATGTAGCAAGTAAAGTGTGACTGCTAGTCACTGTAGGTCTTGGGGCGACAAAGAAGCATTGAAAAGATCCCTGTCTTTGAGTATTGGTTGTAGATGCACAACTAACTGCATTGCAGAGAAGATTTTGATGATTGCTAAAGCAAAGGAACAAAGCATGGGTACAGAGGAGGGAAAAGTACCTACGACCAGTTTAATCTGGGAAGGCTTCATGGGGGAACAGGGGGTAACATTTGACCTGAACTTTGAAATACAACTAGAACTTGACAGATGGCAATGGAGAGAGCTTCAGAGCTTCCAAAGAGAATAACCACCTGAACTTAGCTCATAAGGTGGACATGTGCAGAGCATATTTTAAGAACATCAAACAGACCAGCCTGGAATGTATAGTTACTGGACGGAACAGTGAGAAATTAGGCCAGAAAGAAAGGTTTGAGCTTGAAGTTAAGGACTTAAGACTTTATATGCAATGGGGATCCCTATTTTTGATTATGGAATAACTTTATCAGAACTATGGTATAGAAAGATAATTCAGGCCACAATGTAATAATAAATAGTCATCCTTTATTGAATACCTGCTGTATTCAAGCAACTATTCTAACTGACTTAGATGAATTAATTCATTTCATTGTCATTTCAATCTATGAGGTAGAGACAATTATATCCCATTTTACGGATGAGTAAAGGATACAGATAGGCTGGGTGACCTTCCCAAGTCCAAACTGCCAGAAAACTGCTAGGATTCAGATCTTGATTTTTGGCCCCAGACACCATGCTCTTAACACTTAACACTCTCATTGGAAAGAAACAGAAAGCAGGCAATTAGAAGCTATTTCTGCATCTAGTAACAAGTTCTGAGGGCTGAATGGAAACAGTGGTTTAGTAATAGAAAGAAAACAGGTATGAACAACACAGTAGAGGCACTGCCCCCAATTTGTTGCGGAGTGGACGATGGTAAAGGAGAGCAAAGAGCCAGAGAAGACTTTGTGGTTTGGGATTTGAACCACAAAAGCCAAAGTAAATTTCAATGGGAAGGTGAAGAGTTCAGTTTTGAACATGTGGAACATAACACACATGTGAAACTATCCTGCGAGATGTTGGAAGTGTGGGCTGGAGAAAGTTTGCAGTTACAGATGTTGAAACATTGTGGGGATCGTCGAATCCAGGGTAGGTCAGGCCATCAGGAGAAGCACAATCTCTTTGATGCCTTGTAACATAAACTCTCAGACAATAATTTTTCTTTTTCTAGTTACTTACAGTATAAAATTCAGTTATTGATTTGAGATCTTTCTTCTTTTTAAGTGTAAATACTTATGGGTACAAAGTTTTCTCTTAGCACTGCTTTCGCTGCATCCTGTAAGTTTTGGTATGCTGTATTTTCATTTTCATTTATCACAAGGTATTTTCTAACTGCCCTTGTGATTTCTTCTTTGACCCATAGGTTGTTTAAAAGTGTGTTGTTTAATATCCACATATTTGTAACTTTTCAGAGTTTTCCTTTTACTATCGATTTCTAGCTTTATCTTATTGCGGTTAAAAAAGAGACTTTGTGTGAATGACTTCAATAATTTTAAATTTGTTAAGACTTGTTTTGTGGACTAGCATATCCTCAAGAATGTTCCAGGTAACACTTGATAAAACATGTATCCTGCTGGTGTTAAGTGAAGTGTCCTGTTTATGTCTGCCAGGCATAATTGGTTTGTAGTTGTTCAAGTTCTCTATTTCTTTATTGACCTTTTGTCTGGCTGTCTTATCAAGTTTTGAAAGTAAGGTATTGAAATCTTCTACTATTATTGTAGACCTGTGTACGTCTCCCTTCAAATCTGTCAATGTTTGCTTCATATATGGTAGAGCTCTGATATCTAGTGCATACATGTTTATATTTGCTAAATCTTTTTGGTAAATTAACCCTTTAATCAATATATGATAATCTTCTTTGCCTCTTGTAAAGTTTTTAGTAATATGCTGTCTGGTATTAGTGTAGCCACTCTTAGGTGTCTTTTGCTGATATTTGCACAGCATGTCTTTTACCACCTGTTTTCTTTCAACCTATGTGTGTCTTTAGATCTAAAGTGAATGTCTTATAGGCAGCATATAATTGGATTATGCTTCAAAAAATACATTCTAGTAATTTGTGCCTTTTGTTTGGGAAGTTTAAGCCATTTACACGGAAAGTAATTAGTAATAGGGAAGAACTTTCTTGTGCCATTTTGTTATTGTTCTGTAAGTGTTATAGCTTTTTTATTCCTTATTTCCTCCACCACTGTCATTCTTTGGGTTTAGTTGATTTTTCTGAAGTAACAAGTTTTGACTTCCTTCTATTTTCCTTTTGTGTATATTCTAAAGATACTTTCTTTGGGGTTACATGGGGATTATACATAGTATCCTAAAATTATAACATTCTATTTTGAATTGATACCAAATTAACTTCAATTGCATATAAAAACTGTACTTCTTTGAAACTACTCCCAATATTTTATGTTACTGAGGTCATGAATTATATATGTTGTGTACCCATTAACATAGATTTATAGTTATTTGTATGTACTTGTTTTTTAAATCCCACAGAAGATAAAAAGTGGAGTTATGTATCAGAATTATAATACCAGATTTTGCATTTGTCCATATCTTTACTTTTAGCAGAGATCTTTATATCTTCTTTGAGTTACTTTATAGCATCCTTTCTTTTTAACCTAAAGAACTCACGTTAGCATTTCTTGTAGGGCAGAACTAGAAGTAATGCATTTCCTCAGTTTTTGTTTTGTCTTTGTTTTGTCTTTATTTCTCCCTCATTTTTGAAGAACAGTTTTGCTAGATACAGTTTGTGTGTGTGTGTGTGTGTGTGTGTGTGTGTGTGTGTGTGTGTGTTTTATTTTGGCACTTTAAATATTGTCCAACTGCCTTCTGGTATCTTAAGGTTTCTCATGAGAAACTAATGTTACTCAGGATCTACCATATATGATGAGTAACTTTTCTCTTGCTCTTTCAAGATTTTCTTCATTTTTGCCTTTGCCTTTCAGCAGTTTGTCTTCAGTGTGTCTCAGCATGGGTCTTTCTGGTATTATCCTACTTGAAATTCATTGAGCTTCTTGAATTTGTAGATTCATGTCTTTCCTCAAATTTGGAAAGATTTAGGCCATTATTTCTTCATGTAAGCTCTCTTACCCTTTCTCTCTTCTCTTTATGGGACTTCCATAGGCATATATTGACCCTCTTGTTAATATCCCTAAATTCCTTAGGTTCTGTTCATTTTGCTTTATTATTTTTCTTTCTGCTCCTCAGACTTGATAATTTCAAATGTCCTATCTTCAAGAGCACTGACACTTTCTTCTTCTACCTGTTCAAGTCTGCTATCGGAACCTTCTAACTTATTTTTCAATTCAGTTTTTGTATTTTTCATCTCCATCATTTCTGTTTGGCTTATTTTATAATTTCTATCTTTTTATTGATACATGTAATTTGTTCATGTATTGTTTTCCTGATTTTCTTTCATTCTTCTTTTTTTTTCTTTGCCTTTATTTTTATTTTTATTTTGAGACAGGGTCTTATTCTTTTGCCCATGCTGGAATGAATGCAGGAGCAGGATCATGGCTCACTGAAGCCTTGACTTTCTAGGCTCAAACGATCCTCCCACTTCAGCCTTCTGAGTAGCTGAGACTACAGCCACATGCCACCATGCACGGCTTTTTGTTTTGTTTCACAGAGATAGGGGTCTCACCATATTGCCCAGGCTGAGCTCAAGCAATCCTCTTACCACAGCCTCCTAAAGTGCTGGGATTACAGGCATAAGCCACTGTACCCAGACTCCCTTCATTCTTTATTTATGTTTTTCTTTAGCTTTTAAGCATATCTAAGACAGTTGTTTTAAATTCTTTGTCTTGTGTCTGACCCTTGTGTTTCTTCAGGGATGGTTTCTGTCTTTTTACTTTCTTTCTTTGAATGGGCTATATTTTCTGATTTCTTTGTGTACCTTGTGACTTTTTGTTGAAAATTGAGCATTTGAAAAAAAAAAAAATTCTCCCAGTCTTCTCAGGCTGGCTTTCTGCCAGAGCCATCCTCATCTAATTAGCCAGGTGTGTTCTGAGCCTTTGGATCTGTCTGAGGAGAAAGGTTAAGGTCTTCTCAGGTCTTTTCTGAGCATGCATCTTGCCTGGATATGCATGGCATTTCTATCACCCCACATACACAGCTGCTTATACATGTTTAATTCCCCAGAGTCTTGGCTCAGTTCCTCCTCAGGGACTTAAATGGTATATTCTATGTTTCCACCTGTCAGCCCAGGCATCTACAAGTCTTAGTCTCTCTGCAGCTTTCCCAAGCAGTGCCTGCTACTTCTCACTGCCTCAACTCCGAGTTAGGTGAAAGAGACCAATCTTCAGGAAGCCCCCAGATAAGTTAGGACATTGTGAATAAGGTCCACTCTGCTCCCTCCAGTTCAAGTGATGGAATTGGGAACTGCCATCTCCTTCAGACCAAGATGGTGGCATGCCAGAGAAAGGAGGGAAAGGGTGAGCAAAAATGCCACAGAATTTTCTACCATTTAAAATTTGACTTATTCTTGATTGGGCATTTTCTTGACTGCTGTAGACCTTTGATGGTATTTCACAGCTCATGTAAGATTACTTTATCTCATTTTTGGTTGTTTTTTGTTTGTTTGTTTGTTTAATGTCTCTGCGAGGGAACGAGGCTTGATACTCCACAGTGTGCCATCTTGCTGATGTCACGCTCCATTATCATTTTGATGACTCCTTCTGGCAGCTGGATACCCTTGACAGACCAAAATGAAGGCAGACAAGAGAGTCAAAGGCTATGTCTCTTTTCATGTGCCATAACAGATAAGTTTTTCCTATGAACAGCACCTATGCTACTCAGGAATGACAAGCTATAAAGAATGAGCATATATAAACAGAGGGCTTGGAAAGTCCCAACCCTTTAAATCGTAACCATTATTCCAAAACATCAAACAATGCTATCCTTGTATATCCCTAACGTGAACTTTAATTTTGCCATGTTTGAGGTGATTTTGCCATGGTTGGTCTCAAAGCATATCTTGTTCTGGATAAGCAGCTGTGAAAATACTAATTTTCTCAACTTGGGTTCCCCTGAAAGCCAAGTAGTTTATCTGGGAGGTGATTCCAAGTTGCAGAAATGAGGGATGAAAGAGAATGAGAAACAGAACAAGAGGCCAATATAAGAATGTTGCAGGGAGGGAGTCAAGATGGCCAAATAGACACAGCTCCGGTGCACAACACCCAGTGCGAGAGATGCAGAAATCAAGAGATCTCCTAGCTCCAACCAAGGTACTAGGTGCATTTCAATGGGTCAGACGGTGAGCAAAGCCCAGGCAGAGCAGACTGAGGCTGGGAGGGGTGCCGCTTCACCCAGAAAGTGCGTCTGACCGGTAAGTCAGAGGCTCCCTCTCTGGCACTCTGGTCCAGATACAGTGCTTCCCCCAAAGCCTCAGCAATACACAGAACAGGGGATCTTTGCCAGTCAGGCGCCGGGAATTACAAATGCAGAGTTGAATAATAATCCAGGACAGTGTCCCGGATTGGCACACAGACCTAAACAGACACATACGCCCATAAGCAGTCCGGGAGAGCCTGCGGACCAAGCTATTGCCCCCTCCCCCTGCCCGGAGACAGAGGGAGCTGAAAGTGGGAAGACAGGCAGAGCAGCTGTGCAGGCCCCTCCCCCATGACCAGAGAGAGGGAGCTGAAAGCAGGGAGACAGACAGTGTGGCTGGGTGGGTCCCTACTCTCCCCCACAAACCCCAGAGGGCTGAAGCACTAACTCTAGCAGGTTACACAGCCAGTGTCTCAGTCTGAGCTGAACCCTGAATGATCCAGCCCTGTGGAGGAAAGACACGACCCACCATTAAAGGGGTGGGACTAGGCTTCATGTTTTTTTTTTTTTTTTTTTTTTTTGAGACGGAGTTTCACTCTTGTCACCCAGGCTGGAGTGCAATCGCGCGATCTTGGCTCACCGCAACCTCTGCCTCCTGGGTTCTGGCAATTCTCCTGCCTCAGCCTCCTGAGTAGCTGGGATTACAGGCACGCGCCACCATGCCCAGCTAATTTTTTGTATTTTTAGTAGAGACGGGGTTTCACCATGTTGACCGGGATGGTCTCGATCTCTTGACCTCGTGATCCACCCACCTCTGCCTCCCAAAGTGCTGGGATTACAGGCGTGAGCCACCGCACCCGGCCAGGCTTCATGTTTTAACAAAAAACACGAGACGCCTATGTAGCAATGGGACAGTGTTCTTGACCACTCAGCAGCACCTCCAGGTCAGCGGAAGAGATGGGCCTAACCTCCCAGTGTCAACAAAAAAGACACAGGAAGCTTACCTAGAAACCTGAAGGAGTCCCTAGAAACCCAGTAGGCAGAAACCTAGAAACCTCGACAGGCAGACAAGCAACCTCATCAAGCAGCTCCCTGAGATCACAGCCACGAAGATGGGAAAAAAACCAGCGCAAAAAAGATGAAACCATCAAAGACCAGAATGCCTCTTCTCCTTCAAGGGATCACAACTCCTCAACAACACCAGAACACAACATGACTGAGAAAGAGTGCGATGAATTGACAGAAACAGGCTTCAGAAGGTGGATAATAACAAACTTTTCTGAGCTAAACGAACATGTTCTAACTCAATGTAAAGAAACCAAAAACGTTGAAAAAGTTTAGATGAAATGCTAACTAGAATAACCAGCTTAGAGAAGAACATAAATGACTTGATGGAGTTGAAAAACACAGCACAAGAACTATGTGAAGCAAACACAAGTTTTAATGGCCGAATCAATCAAGCAGAAGAAAGGATATCAGAGATTGAAGATCAACTCAATGAAATAAAAAGAGAAGGCAATACAAGAGAAAAAAGAGTGAAAAGAAATGAACAAAGCCTCCAAGAAATATGGGATTATGTGAAAAGACCTAATCTATGCTTGATCGGTGTACCTAAATATGATGAGGAGAATGACCCAAGCTGGAAAACATGCTCCAGGACATTATCTAGGAGAACTTCCCAAGCCTAGCAAGGCAGTCCAACATTCAAATCCAAGAAATACAGAAAACTCCACAACGATATTCCTCAAGAATAGCAACCCCAAGGCACATAATCATCAGATTCACCACGGTTGAAATGAAGGAAAAAATGCTAAGGGCAGCCAGAGAGAAAGGTCAGGTTACCCACAGAGGGAAGCCAATCAGACTCACAGAGGATCTCTTGGCAGAAACCCTACAAGCCAGAAGAGAGTGGGGGTCAATATTCAACATCCTTAAAGAAAAGAACTTTCAACCCAGAATCTCATATTCAGCCAAACTAAGCTTCGAAAGTGAAGGAGAAATAAAATCCTTTATGGACAAGCAATTACTGAGAGATTTTGTCACCACCAGACCTGCCCTACAAGAGCTCCTGAAAGAAACACTAAGCACAGAAAGGAACAAGTACCAGCCACTGCAAAAGCAAACCAGTTGGCAAAGACCAAAAATGCAATGAAGAAAATGAGTCAACTAACTGGCAAGAAAACCAGCCAGTAACAAAATGGCAGGATCAAATTCACACATAACAATATTAACATTGAATGTAAATGGCCTAAACACCCCAATCAAAAGACACAGACAGGCAAACTGGATAAAAAGCCAAGACCCATTGGTGTGCTGTATTCAGGAAACCCATCTCATGTACAAAGACACACACAGACTCAAAATAAAGGGATAGAAGAAGATTTACCAAGCAAATGGAGAACAAGAAAAAGCAGGGGTTGCAATCCTAGTCTCTGATAAAATGGACTTTAAACCAACAAAGATCAAAAGAGACAAGGAAGGGCACTACATAATGGTGAAAGGATCAATCCAACAAGATGAGCTAACTATCCTAAATATATATGCACCCACTACAGGAGCACCCAGATACATGAAGCAAGTTCTTAATGACCTAAAAGGAGACTTAGACTCCCATACAATAATAGTGGGAGACTTCAACACTCCACTATCAATATTAGACAGATCAATGAGACAGAAAATTAACAAGGACATCCAGGACTTGAATGCAGAGCTGGATCAAGTGGACCTAATAGACATATACAGAACACTCCACCCCAAATCCACAGAATATACATTTTTCTCAGCACCACATTTCACTTCCTCTAAAATTGACCACATAATTGGAAGCAAATCACTCCTCAGCAAATGCAAAAGAACAGAAATCATAACAAACAGTCTATCAGACCACAGCGCAATCAGACTGGAATTCAGGATCAAGAAACACACTCAAACCCACACAACCACTTGTAAACTGAACAACTTGCTTCTGAGTGTTGACTGGATAAACAATGTAATGAAGGCAGAAATAAAGATGTTCTTCAAAACCAATCAGAATGAAGACACAACTTACCAGAATCTCTGGGACACCTTTAAAGCAGTGTTGAGAGGGAAATTTACAGCAATAAAGGCCCACATGAGAAACAAGGAAAGATCTAAAATTGGCCCCTATCATCAAAATTGAAAGAGCTGGAGGAGGAAGATCAAAAAAACTCAAAAGCTAGCAGAAGACAAGAAATACTAAGATCAGAGCAGATCTGAAGGAGGTAGAGACACAAAAAACCCTTCAAAAATCAATAAATCCAGGAGCTGTTTTTTTGAAAAGATCAACAAAATAGACCGCTAGCCAGACTAATAAAAAAGAAAAAAGAGAAGAATCAAATAGATGCAATAAAAAAACATAAAGGTGATATCACCACTGATCCCACGGAAATACAAACTACCATCAGAGATTACTACAAACAGCTCTATGCACATAAACCAGTAAACCAGGAAGAAATGGATAAATTCCTGGACACTTGCATCCTCCCAAGCCTAAACTAGGAAGAAGTCAAAACCCCGAATAGACCAATAACAAGGGCTGAAGTTGAGGCAGCAATTAATAGCCTACCAACCAAAAAAAGTCCAGGTCCAGCTGAGTTCACAGCCAAATTCTACCAGACATACAAAAAGGAGCTGGTTCCATTCCTTCTGAAACTATATCAAACAATCCAAATGAGGGAATCCTTCCCAAATCATTCTATGAGTCCAACATCATCCTGATACCAAAACTCAGTAGAGACTCAACAAAAAAAGAAAATTTCAGGCCAATCTCCATGATGAACATTGATGCAAAAATCTTCAATAAAATACTGGCAAACTGAATGCAACAGCACATTGAAAAGCTTATTAATCACGATCAAGTAGGCTTCATCTCTGGGATGCAAGTCTGGTTCAACATATGCAAGTCCATAAATGTAATCCATCACATAAACGGGACCAAAGACAAAACCATATGATTATCTCAATAGACACACAGAAGGCCTTCAAACAAATTCAACAGCACTTAAACTCTCAATAAACTAGGTATCGATGGAACATATCATAAAATGATAAAACCTATTTATGACAAACCTACAGCCAATATCATACTGAATGGGCAAAAGCTGGAAGAATTCCCTTTGAAATCAGGCACTAGACAAGGATGCCCTCTCTCACCACTCCTATTCAATATAGTATTGGAAGTTCTAGCCATAGCAATCAGGCAAGAAAAAGAAATAGAGGGTATTCAATTAGGAAAGGAGGAAGTCAAACTGTCTCTATTTTCAGAAAACATGATTGTATATTTAGAAGACTCCATTGTCTCAGCCCGAAATCTTCTCAAACTGATAAACAACTTCAGCAAAGTCTCAGGATAGAAAATCAATGTGCAGAAATCACAAGCATTCCTATACACCAATAACAGACAAACAGAGAGCCAAATCAAGAGCGAACTACCATTCATAATTGCTACAGAGAATAAAATACCTAGGAATACAACTAACAAAGGATGTAAAGGACCTCTTCAAGGACAAGTACAAACCACTGCTCAATGAAATAAGAGAGGACACAAACAGATGGAAAAACATTCCATGCTCATGGTTAGGAAGAATCAGTATCATAAAAATGACCATACTGCCCAAAGTAATTTATAGATTCAACGCTATCCCCATCAAGCTACCAATGAACTTCTTCACAAAACTGGAGAAAAACACTTTAAACTTCATATGGAATCACAAGAGAGCCCACATAGCCAAGACAATCCTAAGCAAAAAGAACAAAGCCGGAGGCATCACACTGCCAGACTTCAAACTATACTACAAGGCTACAGTAATCAAAACAGCATAGTACTGGTACCAAAACAGAGACATAGACCAATGGAACAGAACAGAGGCCTCAGAAGCAACACCATGCATCTACAACAATATGATCTTTGACAAACCTGACAAAAACAAGCAATGGGGAAAGGACTCCATGTTTAATAAATGTTGCTGGGAAAACTGACTAGCAGTGTGCAGAAAGCAGAAACTGGACCCCTTCCTGACACCTTACTCTAAAATTAACTCCAGATGGATTAAAGATTTAAACATAAAACCTAACACCATAAAAACACTAGAAGAAAACATAGGCAAAACCATCCAGCACATAGGCATATGCAAGGACTTCATGACTAAAACACCAAAAGCAATGGCAACAAAAGCCAAGATAAACAAATGAAATCTAATTAAAATTCAGAGCTTCTGTACAGCAAAAGAAACCATAATTAGAGCCAACTGGCAACCAACAGAAGGGGAAAAAATCTTTGCAGTCTCCCCATCTGACAAAGGGCTAATATTGAGAATCTACAAAGAACTAAAACAGATATACAAGAGAAAAACAAACAACCCCATTCAAAAGTGGGCAAAGGATATGAACAGACACTTTTCAAAGAAGACATACATGAGGCCAACAAACATATGAAAAAATGCTCATCATCACTGGTCATTAGAGAAAGGCAAATCAAAACCACATTGAGATACCATCTCACGCCAGTTGAAATGGTGATCATTAAAAAATCTGGAGCTAACAGATGCTGGAAAGGATGTGGAGAAATAGGAACACTCTTACATAGTTGGTGGGAGTGTAAATTAGTTCAACCATTGTGGAAGACAGTGTGATGATATCTCAAGGATCTAGAAATAGAAATTCCATTTGACCCAGCAATCTCGTTACTGGCTATATACCCAAAGAACTATGAATCATTCTACTATAAAGACATATGTACACGTATGTTCACTGCACCCCTGTGTACAATAGCAAAGACCTGGAACCAACTCAAATGCCCATCTACGATAGACTAGACAAAGAAAATGTGGCACATATACACCATGGAATACTATGCATCCATAAAAAACGATGAGTTCGTGTCCTTTGTAGGGACATGGATGAATCTGGAAACCATCATTCTCAGCAAACTGACACAAGAACAGAAAACCAAACACCGCATGTTCTCACTCATAGGCAGGTGTTGAACAATGAGAACACGTGGACTCAGGGAGGGGAGCATCACACACTGGGGGCAGTTGGGGTGCTAGGGAAGGGAAAGCCGGAGGTGGGGAGGGATAACATGGAGAAAAATGCTGGATATAGTCAAAGGGGGAATAGAGGCAGCAAACCACTTGGTTATGTATGCACCTATGCAACAACCCTGCATGACCTGCACATGTACCCCAGAACCTAAAGTTAAAAAAATAAAAAAATAAAAAATAATGTTGCATTGATGCTGCTGCCATGCACACTGAGAGCTCAATTTTGCTGATTTTCGTGAGAAGCATATAGAATCATCAATCCCCAGGAACTGCCCACAGAACAGATGGGAAGCCAGAGTATTTATTAACTGTTAAGGGTTTCCCTTGGGGAAATTAACTCCTTCTCTGATTTTCCTCTGAGCTTCACATGTTCCTGGCCCTGTCTCTGAGTTATCACACTGCAGGTAGGGCAGTAGTGGATTCTGCCACTGGTCAAGGGTGTGTGTGAGCTAATTAGAGTGGTACTCCATTGCAACTGGGGATGCTGTTGTGTGTTGGGAAGA
Organism: Aotus nancymaae; assembly: GCF_030222135.1. Classification (NCBI taxonomy): domain Eukaryota; kingdom Metazoa; phylum Chordata; class Mammalia; order Primates; family Aotidae; genus Aotus; species Aotus nancymaae. Next base: position 35,242,516 of record NW_026988423.1, read on the forward strand.
GCCAAGATGTCCATAGAATGGCAATCATGTGACAGCCTCATAAGTATAGATGTGGTGCTCTACCACACAGAACTCAACAGCATAAATGTAGAATCTCATCTTTTCTTTTTCTATTTCCCTTCTCTCCTTTTTCCTTGTCAAATTTCATCTACTTATAAAGAATATTAGCACCATAATAATACAGAATTGAATTCCATGCTTTTCCAAGCCACTGCAGTTATACAAGTTGGCCCCCGACCACCTTGTTTTTTTCGTTTCCTGGGGGCTGGTAACCAGATATATATTTCAATCTCAGAGAGTAGTCCTTGGCATATTCTTGGGCTTTTCAGGGTAACTTTCTATATGTTGAGGAAGCAAGAACTCAGGGTTTCCCAAAAAGCTGTGGGTCCATGTGGTTAATCTGCACTGGTTCTCATTAGCTTACTTATGGGAAATGCAATACAAAGGAGGTGCCCAGCAACCCTGCACATAACGTGCAACCATTCATTCCGACTCTTTTCCCAGAGGATTTTTTTTGGCTGAACAGCAAGCTCTCTGTGCTCTGCAACTAGAGAACATCTCTAACATAATATAAACGTTGGGCAGCTGCTGGGAGCTGGAGAGGGCTCAGTCTGAACAGCTGTGTAGGGTTTGACCTTGGGGAAAACAACACCAAATCCCACCACCATAGGCTGGTTTCCATTTGGACTTAGTGCAAATGAGGCATAATAACAATTAAACAGAGAAACTTGGAAGGGAAGGAAATTAAAAAGGCATTTTATGTGGGGTAAGGAGAGTGGGTAAAGAGAAGAAATTTCATGGATGATAGCCGAGAGAAACTTCAGGAACTGACAGAGGTAGAAACTATTATGGGTTAGCTTTATGAGACGAGGAACTTTCACTTTTCCTTTACGTGATTCTGTATGGTTTAAGTGCATTTGTTTATTACAAGCATGCCCCATTTTCTAACCCATCCCCCTAGAACACAGAGAGACCCTACAATTGTAGAAGTGGAGACATGTGAAAGGAGAGGCATTGAGAGGTGAAGCTCTTTTTTAAGACAGCCACAGACACTGGTCAGAGAGCTTGGGGTGCTTCTTTGAGTTAGATACTCAGTGATAAACATCTTGGCTAAAAGATGTCCTGGGAAAGATTATATGAGGACTTGAGGCTTTAAATCTTGGGAGAAGACTTTTGTAAGATCACTTGAAATTCCCTAGGAACTGCTTATAGCACTATCATAAAAGGAACAAAAAAATCCATGTGAAAATATTAATCATAGGAGCCTGGAAAGGCAAAGACATTTGTGGCTGTGGACAATTTCAAATAAATTTTGTTGCCTTCCTTAAGCAATGCCAGCTGTGGGCCTGCTTTCTCAAAGCAAGATGAACTGTAAGAGAAGGAAGGGGAGAAAAGGTCCCTCCCCCATAAAGACTGCAAGTGTGTCTGAGTTAAGGCAGTTAAATTCTATTATTTTCATATTCCTCAAATCACTGTTGTAGGGTGGGGCTCATAGAGGCATAATAAATGTTTGTTCGACTAAATATTTCAATGACCCAAAAGTCTACGTGGATTAAGAAAATTAAAATTATGTTCAATTTTCCTATTGAATTTGAATCCTGAGACTTTACTAAGCTTTCCCATTGTGTTTTTAAATGGTTTCTTGGACAAGTTTACCCAAAGGCTTGGGTCATTCAACGAATGTATTTGCTTTATGGCATAGCTTAGCATGAGCTTTGCTGTCAGATGTGAGTTCTGGCTCCACCATTTACTGGTTGTTTGACTGTGGGAAAATGATTTAGCCTACTTAAAAACTAAATTTCTTCAGTTATAAAGTGGTTTTAATAATTGTACCTTATCTATGGAAGTTTGGTGATTAAATGAGATAATACTTATGGAATACCTACCTCAGTATTTTTCACAGAGAAAACAATCAATGTTAATTGGAGCTGGTCGTCAACGTCCTCTTCCTCTTCTCCCGCATCATCTAGAAGAGGGGTGGTAAACTAGGGCCCACTGCTAGTTTTTGTAGATAAGTTTTATTGGAACACAGCCATGTCCTTTTGTTCATGTATTTCCTATAGTGGCTTTCATTCTACAGGGCAGAGTTGAGTAGTTGTGATAGAGACCATAAAACTCACAAAGCCTAAAATATTTACTGCCTGGCCCTTTACAGAAAAAGTCTGCTGATCCCTATTCTAGAAAGAAGAAAATCTAGGGATGTGTTTGTACTTTTCCTGGGCTTAAATTACCAGGAACTCATAGCTTTGATTAGAAGAAACTAGATGAGAGTTTAAATAAACCCTTTAAGCCTGGAACATTATGTTTTCTTCATAGATTCAAAAAATATACTTAGATGCAGAGATGAACACATGCTAAGAAAGACATGGGGAATCTTCAAACCTAAACATTTTACCTGAAGAAAAAGAACAGTTAGAATCCTTTGGCTTAATAGAAAAGCCACAGAAGCAAGCAGAGAAATCCTAATGAGTTAGAGGATAATCATTTCCAAGGATTCTGAGTGTGTCTTAAGTTATTTTATTAAAATAAAAATTCCTTTTTCTGAGTTCAGAGGCATAATCTGGAGAAGGCCATAGAGCACTTATAGCCAGGAAGTGTTTGCACATAATAACAGATATGCTATTTGTTCCCAGTAATTTTTTTTTCTTTAAATCCCAGAGTTAACATAGTCAAATACAGAGCAAGTGGAATTCCTCCTCTGTAATTCTAAAATTGTCTTTTTAGACTCACAGTAGAGAAAAGAATTTGAAAAAAGCCACTTGGAAGACAGTGCCTAAGTTGATGACAACAGATTGGAAAGAGAATTAAAAAGGATCAAAAAAACACAGCACTTCAAGATTAGATGAAAACTGCTCTGGGCAGATGAGCTGGAGAGGGGAAGAAAGAGAGAGGACCTGCCTAAAGAGAAGGGTTGGTATGGCTCAACATGAGGCCAGGGGAACCATAAAGAGGGTTTAGTGTCAGCATTAGAAGTTGGTTGGCCTCAGGACACGAGCACCACCCTTCACTGGGGCTTGGCAAGCCACATGAGAGTTAGGGTCCCACCACCTTTTGATGAACACATGACATGTGTCTCTTGATCTAAGGGGCTATGTTAGATGATCTTGTTTCCCACTGATCATCTGGAAGGAATGATGGAGAGCCCTTGGTGCCCTTAAACTTTGCTCATCTGTTTTCAAACTACTGCATATAATTCCCACGCTAAGGGCTAAGGGTGTGTGTGCATAAACAGAGAGTGGGACCTGGGCTACTGCAAGGTTGAAGTAAGGTAGAAATAACAGTTCCCAACGTCTGTCCTGGGGCTGGAAGACAGTGCAGGGTCGATGTCAGCTGTAGATCTCCCCCAAACCAAGACTGTGGTGGGATCCACCCTGTGGAACATCGTAATGTTTAGGAAGTTGTTAAGAAATTGATATGCAGAAGTTCCCAAGCATTTCTCATTTGTCTCTTAGCTTGTCCTAAGGTGTATAATAGTGGTCATGTAAAGCACTGAAAACACTGCTTGCAGGGCAAATGCTCAATGCATGATCACAAGTTATTTTTTTTCCAGGGAAACAGAACAAATATGATAGATATAGATATACATAAGAGAGAATTTACTGTGGGAATTGGCTTACACAATTCTGAAGGCTGAGGAGTCCCATGATAGGCTTGTGTATAGGTTGGAGAACCAGAGAAGCTGGTGGTATGATTCAATCAGGGTCCAAAGGTCAGAGAACCCTGTGGGGGATAGAAAGAGGGGGCACTGATATAATTCCTAGAGTTCAAAGGCTCAATAACTTGGAGTTCTGATATCCAAGGGCAGAGAAGATGGATGTACCAGCCTCAAAAGAGAGGGAAAATTCACACTTTCTCTACCATTTTGTTGCCCTCAGTGGAATGGATGACACCTACTCAACACTAGTGAAGGCAGATTTTCTTTACTCAGTCTATTGACTCAAAGGCTAATCTCTTCCAGAGACACCCTCATAGACACACTCAGAAATAATGTTTCACCAGCTATCCGGGCATCCCTTAGCTCAGTCAGTTCACAAACAAATTAACAATCACATTGTTATTATTTTTATGGTTGAAACCAAACTGAAAACTTTGGTTTTTGCTGTTTAGCAAAGAAATTCTATTTGTTTCTTAAAAACAAACAAGCAGGCCGGGCGCGGTGGCTCACGCCTGTAATCCCAGCACTTTGGGAGGCCGAGGAGGGTGGATCACGAGGCCAAGAGATCGAGACCATCCTGGTCAACACGGTGAAACCCCGTCTCTACTAAAAATACAAAAAATTAGCTGGGCATGGTGGCACGTGCCTGTAATCCCAGCTACTCAGGAGGCTGAGGCAGGAGAATTGCCTGAACCCAGGAGGCGGAGGTTGCGGTGAGCCGAGATCGCGCTATTGCACTCCAGCCTGGGTAACAAGAGCGAAACTCAGTCTCAAAAAACAAAAAAACAAGAAACAAACAAACAAACAAACAAAAAAACAAACAAGCAAAAAGCACTTAACCTGATAAGTCAGCACAGCTTTCAGTTCCTCATTCCTTGAAAGCTCTCGTCCTGGCTGCTCCCTCCTGCTTGCTCTGTGAGGAATTCCTCATGCAGCAACATGCGGGAACTGACTGCGAGGGATACCTGAGCTACATGTGGACTACTCCGAGCTGCTTTTTGTTCGTCATTCCTGAACGAGCAACTGAAAATCCCCCATGTGATCACTCCCTCTACAGCTCTTGCTTTCCCAGAAACACTAAGGCTTGCTGTTTTGTACATTTGCAGGATAAAAGAAATGTAAACATTTAAATAATAATGTATTTTTAAAGGCATAATGGGGTTAGTTAGGTAAAACAACGCATCTCACATCATCTGCAGAAGAAATCCAATATGTTTTGGGGTTCATTGGGGAACCAGAGAATATTCAGTTTTATGAGAGGATTAAGTTTTTATTGAATTACGTCTTTATTCAAGGCGCTTTGGTTCATCCACTAAAATAGGGAGTTTTGCTCAGTGATCTTTGGACTAGTAAAATTTAAATCACGATACGAATGTTTTCATGAATCAGTTCTTTTCTTTTTTTCTTTTTTTTTTGAGACAGGGTGCTGCTATGTCTCCCAGGCTAGAGTGCAGTGGCGTGCTCTCGGCTCACTGCAGCTACCACCTCCCGGGTGCAAGCGATTCTCCTGCCTCAGCCTCCTGAGTAGCTACAATTACAGGTGGACACCACCATGCCAGGTAAATTTTTGTATTTTTTTTAAGCAGAAGCAGGGTTTCACCATGTTGGTCAGGCTGGTCTCAAACTCCTGATCTCGTGATCTGCCCATCTCAGCCTCCCAAAGTGCTGGGATTACAGGAGTGAGCCACCGTGCCCGGACTATGAATCAATTCTTTCAACAAAGACTTTGTTGGGGGCTGAGGGCTGCCAGATACTGGGTGCCCCTGAAGATGAAGCCAGTTGTGTCTATTGGACTCTTCTCCAAATAGCAAAGCAAGTGTGCTCAGTGCCCTGGAGTGGCCCAAGGGCAGTGGAATGAATAGTAAAAAAAAAAGTCTCAGGAAAACTCGGTTCTAGTTATGATTTTTCCATTAATAGTTGTGGCTTCCAAGCTTCTCTGGGCTTCAATTTCATCATCTGTAAAAATAAAAGCATAAGACTATTGGTGATTCCCAAATACTGATCTCATGTCAAACTAATGACTTAAAACACCTCCGGGAGAGGTTGTTAAAGGCACACATTTCTTAGCATAGATCTGGAAATCACCTAACTGTCCATGAGTAGGGGAGTGGTTAAATAAGTTATGGTCTATTCAACCATAAGTGCCCTTTGAAAAGTATGAATTAGATCTGCATGTGTTGATATAGAAATATCCCTAAGGAATATCATCCATTGAAAAAAGTAAAGTGCAGAGCAATATATATGGCAAAATTTCTCTTGTGTAATTGAAAATGCATCGTGTGTGTGTGTGTGTGTGTGTAACTGAAAATGCATATATATATATATAAAATATATATATATGGCACAAACTTGTTTTCAGGTTTTGTTTACATGGGGGTATACATTGAATTGTTAACAATGGTTATCTTAATAAAGTCTAACAGCTCTATGGGCAGGGTAATATTTAAAATATTACTAATAACAATAGTAATGTTAATAGTTAAGGGCTGATTCACCCCATCTATTTCTGATGTCTTCTTTTTTTTTGTACCCGTCAACATTTATCTACTAATGTGTTATAATAAGAAGGGGAGTTGGTACTGTGGGGAGAATACTGAATGGGCAGTAGTGGATCTGAGTTTAAACCATATTCTAGTTGAACATTCTTGTGCAAGTAACTTCACTTCCCTGGATCTCAATGTCCTCATTTTTTAAATGCGGTAATAGGACTAGCAGTAAAATACGGTGTTTTTATTTTAATTTGCAGGTAGTGTTTAAAAGATATCTGGGGAGAAACAAAGGAACACATACACACATTCAAATACAGGAAAAAATGAGTAAAGAGCATTGCTAACTCTCAACAAATACTTTAAGGTTCTTTCTTTCTTCACACTATGGGCTTTATCCTTGAGGAATTGTATAATCTCGTATGGGAGACAAAACAAATTTGTGTGAACCGACTAGAGAATAATATAAAAGCCACATATGACAACCCTGGATTAACCTCATCCTTACAGTTCCCTTTAAAATATTACTCACCTGAAACTCAAGAAAACCAGACTCAGCAATAAATGTAAAACCCAAGTCCCTTGACCACATTCGCGCTGAAATGTAAAATAAAGGGTTAGACAGGTACAGGTTCCTTTGTAGTGATAAAATCCTCTGATTCTATTATACAATCCCCAGAAGCAGGTCCCAACTAATAACCTTTTTTCCTTGAAACTAGATTCTTCCCTGTTCCATAGAGTCCCCATTTCCAAGGGCTTTGACAACCCCATACAACTTCTGTGCACAACATTCTCCAAGATAAGGTCAAGGAGAAGCCTTTACATTATGTCAGCCCCGTTATCAAGAGCCTCCCTTGGCTCCGCCCTGTCTGGGCAATGCAGTGGGAGAGGGGACTGGGCTGGGGTGGCCAGGTGGCTGGCTGGTCTGCCTAATCACAAAGACCCCAGTGAGTGTGAGACAAGCACATGACAGGGGCTCTGGGCAGGTCAGACTTGACGCCTAACTTGACCCCAGTGACAGACAGAGTTTGATAAAGACATGATTGAGTTGGGGATTTCTTTCTGACAGTTTAATGGATGGCTATAATTAGGGGCCTGCTCTGAGGGTGTGGAAACACATAGACCCCATTGTAGTGAGGCTAAATGCTACAAAGGTCAAGGCCAAAATATGGTATGAAAGAAGCTCAACGTTTTCCAACATGCAGGAGAAGTGAGTCAGTAGCGAAACGCGTTTACTGAGCGTGATCAAGCACACCCACTTCTTTTCGGTTCCTGAGCCTGACAGTTGTCATCAGTGGTGGGTCTCTGAAGCAGAGCTTCAGTCCTTGTGGCTCCAGAGCCTAGCACTGGAAGGTGGGGTTGACAGGATAAACTTCCCTCCTGACCTCAGAAAGCAACTGACTTGCTTTTCTTCTCCTGGAACCATCTCCCTGACTAAAAATAATGACAACAACAATAACGGAGACACACACATCGAATTGTAATGTTAAATTTAAACGGCATTTGTCAGTTTGTTTATGCTTCTTTGTCAAAATAATGATTAATGAAAGGCTTTAAGCCCTAGATAGTTTCTGGGACTTTTTGAAAGCCTTTTTCTTAGAATAAAGGAGTCATGATGTGCCAACCGTAATAAGATCCAACTAACAATGATCAAAAAAATACAGTGAGTAATGGCAATAATGTTCTCATTAAAGAAAAACAGCTCAAAACTTAGACAGAAATAGAGGGAATTAGTGAACTGCATCCATCGAGGGCTCATAGGCTGCCTTTGGAAATGCTCTTACCTGGTCACGGTACTAGTCAATTCATTTCCTGGTTAAGTTGGTAAGGTAGGCATCTTGAAAGACATTCATTAATCAAAGAATCAGATAATTCCAGGACTGAAAAGAATTTTGGAGGTGCAAGAGTGCCAAGAAGCTGACCCACCTCTGCTGTATGGATTGTCGTGAACAGAAGCTCTGACTCCTTCCCACTGCCTATTCCAGTCTGGGTAGCCATGAGCATTAACAAACTTGTCCTGATACAGTAGTCGCACTTATCTGCATTTTCGCTTTCTACAGTTTTAGTTACCTGTGGTTAACTGCAGTCCAGAAATAGTAAATGACAAATCTCAGAAATACACATAAGTTTTAAATTATATGCCCTTCTGAGTGGTGTGATAAAACCTCATGCAGTCCTACTCCAGCTGCCCATGACGTGAACCATCCTGTTGTCCGGCGTGTCCATGCTGTCAACGCCACGCACACATGAGTCACATAGGAGCCGTCTGAGTTATTAGATTGACTGTCATTGTTTTGCAGCGCTTGTGTTCAAGTGACTCTTGTTTTACTTAATAGTGGCTCCAAAGAACAAAAGTGGTGATGCTGGCCATTTGAACATGCCAAAGAGAAGCTGGAAAGTGCTTCCGCTAAGTGAAAAGGTGAGAGCTCTTCACTTAATAAAGGAAAAAATAAAAATTGTAATACTAAAGTGGCTGAGATCTTCAGTGAGAATGATTTTTTTTTATCCGTGAAATTGTGAAGAAGAAAAAAATTCACGTACCCCAAACTTTATCATAGTAGCATTAAACCAAGGGTGGAACCCTGCTAAGTGCAGAGCTCTGTGTGGCTTTACCAGTAAGCACACCCCAAAAGTTGGCTATATAGGGAACTTTTTGTTTCTGAATGACTGGATTTGGTACCGTGTTAACCGAAGGAAACTTTACTTTTCCTCCACTTAGTGTTATAACTCTTTTTCAATTCCTTCTTCCTTCCTGCAGATCCTATGGAATGTTTGGTCTTTTTCAGATATTAAAAGTCCAGTACAATATTTTATTAAACTCCAAGCTCTCAATCACTACCTTTGCCCTGGCTGGGGCTGGGAAACTTGCAGAGACTTGCTCCTTCTCTTTTTGTCCTCCTGGCTGGTCTGCCTCCCACTCTTCATGTTGCTGTTGGCTCCTTCAGGGCTGGCCAGGGGTGGAAGGAGAAGGGCAGTGGATGGGAAAGGTCTTCTTTACTTGGCAGGCCCAGGTGTGATCTGGCATGAGGCCTCTCTGAGTTGAGCACCCAAGTGTTCCTCCTTTCTTTCATGGGTGTGTCTCTGGGTTCTTCTAAGCTCCTCCTCTGGGGACTTTGAGCTGTGGTTTTCTGGTGTGGGTGATGCCTCTTTGGTTAGATGTTGATGACATTCTCCCAGCCCATGGCTGGTGGTTCATTGCAGTCTCTTTCTGCTGGGGTTGTCCACCCTGCACTCTCGAATTCTGGTGGTCCTCTTGGATAGTTTTCAAACTGCCTCATGCTGATCTCTTCCTCAGGGTTCGCATGTGGACCTTGGGAAACGTGTATTTTTGCCCTGCCATTAGTATAGCTCCTTCAGTCTGCGAGCACAGCTTCTACTCCCTGCCCCCAGCCAGAGACCCTCTCTTTCAGAGTTTCTTCCAAGTAAGTGTGACTCAGATACCAGTTCTAGAATCTGCCCCAATTCCAAGGAATATATGGCAAGCCCGTAAGAGGTTCTTGAAACTCATCTCAATTGGTCCATGTAGTGGAGGATTAGGAGGGCATTTCAGCATGCAGCTTTTTTTTTTTTTTTTTTTTGGGCAGAGTTTTGTTCTGCTGCCCAGGCTGGAGTGCAATCATGGCTCACTGTAGCTTCAATCTCCTAGACTCAAGCAATCTTTCCATCTCAGCCTCCCAAGTAGCTGAGACCACAGGCTTGTACCACCACGCCCGGCTGATTTTTTTTTTGAGAGATGGGGTCTCACTATGTTGCCCAGGCTCCAACTTTCTTTCTGAAGAAAACTTATCATTTGTTGCTCCTCCCTAATTGATATTTAGCCTTTTCCTACATAATCTGGAGATGAGTGATAGACCAATGCAAGCAGAACAAATTATTGGTCTTGCCCCTTTCTTTAAATTTGAAAGTAGTTGGTATCTATTGTGCTTAGTGTTAGGGCTTTAGCAGATAGTGAGATAATAAAGAGAAGTCCCACTCAAACATCCTGTTACACAAGTAATGGACTGAGAAACATTTGAGGATAACTACAGCTATGGATTCAACATTTGTGTCCCCCACAAATTCATGTGTTGAACTCCTAACTTCCAGTGTAGAAGATAGGGCCTTTATGCAGGTAATTAAGGTAATTTAGGCAGTAAGGGTAGAGAGCTGATCTGATAGAACTTGAATCCTTATACTTAATTCTTTTTTTCTTGTGTTCTCCTTGTGAGAACACAGTGAGACAGAGGACGTCTGCAAGCTAGGAAGAGGGCGCTCAACAGAACTAAATTGGCTGGCACCTGGATCTTGGACTTCCCAACCCTCAGAATTGTGAGAAAATCAGTCTTTTGTTAAAGCCGGTCTGTCTGTGGCATTTTTTTAGTTGGCCCGAGCTGACTAAGATGACTACTCTGCACTTTCATGAGTGTCACCTTTTTAAATGTGAGCATCTGCCCTTCTTTTAATCTGCCCTAGCAGACCAAAATCTGTTTTCTCACCTCTCTGGACAGGCTCTAGTTGGTTACATGTTGGAGTCACACTTTTCCCAGGAACAATGAGCGTAAGTGAAAATTGTGAGTCATCTCACTCTTTGAAAACCTCTTTGGTTGTTCTTAAAATGTAAATATAAATTATGAGATAAGTAAGATAAGAAAGGGTTAGATGCACAAACTTATAACTAAGATTACTCTCTTGTAAACGTGATTTAGATGGTTGTCTTTCTCTTTTGCTGAGGTTGTATGGTAGAATTTGGGTAACATAAATGCACTTTTGATGCAGTGCGACTGTATTCAATTTCAAGGATGGTGCCCAGATCTGAACATGCTGTGCTGTCCCAGGGTGGTCTCCTGAGCAAAGGGAACAGGATTTCAACCCCAGGACCCAGAGGCTGTAGTTCTGTGAATGCTTCCTGAAAGTGCAGTGATGCTGGTGGCCTAAACCCATCCTGCTGTCTCATTTGGTGTCTCATGTTCTCTATGTTATCCTTAATGTATGCTTTTTAAATGCAGATACAGAACTCATACTTATATCTATTTAATCATCTTTCTTTCAGATTCTGTCCTTTGATGTATTAAAATATATGTATTGATCTTAAAGTATCTTTTCACGTGATACTTATTAAATGCAATGGGAAAACCAGTTAACTTTACAGAGGGGAAACCTGACAGCCATCCCCATCACCAAATGACCAGTGTAAGGCATAGTGGCATCATGTACCTCTGGATCATACACTGAGAAGGATATAACACCGCTGGGCATATTGCTGAAAAGGCATGACCTCCATTGAACCTTGAGAAAATACCAGACACACACCCAGATGGTGAAACATTCTATAAAATAAAAGTATATCAATGTCATTAAAGACAAGAAAGACTGAGGACCTACCTCACAGATTGGAGGAGATTAAGAAGACATACTGACTCAATGCAATGTGGATAAGAAAAAGACTTATACTGTATCAGAGAGAAACACGTTAGTGGAAAACAACATACAATCAGGAAGTGCTATTGTGGTTATGTAAAAGGCCCCATGGAACACACAGAGACAAGAACGAGTTCTGCTTGAGGATCATGAAGGAGACGACTGTGTTTAAAGTTGCGGTTGGACACCTTGACTAAGAGGTGAGGTGGGAGGGGCGGCATGCGAGGAGGGCATTTCAGGCAGGGGTAGTGTGACCTACTATCCTGGTTTGCTGGGGGCTGAGCGGGTTGCTGGGGATCCAAGACTTTCACCGCTAAAACCAAAATAGTTCTCAGACAAACTCAGATGGTTAATTGTCTTAGAGAGGGGTAAATTTATGCTAAGCATGAGAATGACTGGGCCCTTCCCGTTTCTACAGTAGTGATCTGTTCTATGTAGCCAGTGTCTCTTTTCTCTTTAGATGTCTTTTCTCTTGCCTAGCAAAAGTTTTACTTATTGTGGGTTATTTATAGTAAGAGTTTTGAGATCTACTTTATATAGCACGTCACATCTCATTTGCTCTCCCAAACCAATGCAATGCTTCAGTGAGTCCTCAAGCAGAAATAAAGAATTGAAATGTGTTCTTACCTCTTGCTTTTAGCCTCCCCTTCTCTTCTTCTTGTGCCTCTTTCTTCCTTCTGCCAACTTCCTCCTCCTTCCCAGCCTCTGTCTTTTCTTTGGCACCAAGTACCTTCTCTTTTTCTGCGGAAGCAGCAGAGGAGCCGACGTGATCCAGAGAACTTGCTCTTGGGTTCTGGAAGCAGAGACGCAGGAATGGACCAACAAGGTATTTAAAAAATTCATTTAGAATCTCAAGAAAGAAATAGCTAACAGTATAATCATAACAACAACATTTTGATTTCTTCAGAAGCACTCCAGTAGCTTCACCTGCATCAGTTAATCTTGTGCAGTGAGGAGGTGCAATTCCCTTTAGCCTGGCAGATTCTGTTTGGTTACGGTATTTATAGTGGCTCCTTTTCAGAGTCCAATTCTCTGCCCCTTTCTCCTAATGAATCTCCATGTGGGTGGAAATACATTTATACCTTCCCTTCTTTAAAAATGAAATATGAGACTAGAGACAGACAGTCCCAATCCCCCATGTTCACATATGTAACACAGCTCTGTATCGTATTTTCAGATGCAATTTCCCATCTCTATACTTAACAACCACATGAACAAGGAGAACTTTGGGTGGACCAGAAATGGAATCACGCAGAAGTTTAAAAGCTTAAAACAGAAGTGGGGTCAGCTGAACAGCCTGCAGGTCCCTGAAAGTGGGGCTGTGAGTGCTGGGTCCATCAAGATGCCCTCAGGACAGTGCTCACGCCCGGGAAGAGCTCACTCTGTATGTCTTGACTTCCTGATTGATGAGTGTGCAGTGAGAAGGAATCAAACCAAAGACCAAGGATTCTAACTCTCTAACAAGTGAAAACAAACTGGGAGAATGTTGTCAGTGGCACTTCCTCCCTGACACCACCAGCTTTCATAACCATTTCCCATCATCCTAGTGTCCTATTGACGCTTCTTAACCCCCAACAGCCCAAAGCTGTGGTGTTGAAACAAAGCCTCTGTTTTCCGGGAAGCAGATGATATTCCCATAAAGTCCTATTCTTTATTTTTATTCTGTCAGATTGGGAGAGAGAGTACAAGTTAGTAAAATTAAAGGTTCTAACATCAGACCTGTCCTCCACTGCTGGCTGCCACTTACTACCTGTGTGACTTGGGCAAATCATTTTTTATCTCAGAGCCCTTTCCTTTATCTGTAGAACAATGAGAGATTACCTCAAAAAATTGCTATGCAGTTCAGCTGGGATAAGACTGGGCACATGGGAGTCTTCAGGGACTTGGGCTTTTTGAAGGTTACTGGTTGGCTGAGCCAAAAGGAAAAGAGAGCTCTGAACAATGTCTCATTAGCACTTTTAAATGGGTAGCAGGTTTGCTCATGTCTGATTGGCTAGAACTGGTCACATGGTACCACCCAACCAGGAAGAGTCTGGGAAGTACAATTATCACAGATGCCAGGAAGGCACAAAGCTGGGAATATTTGGCAATTAGTACAGCGTGCAAAGTACCCAGCACTGACTGGCATCTTCTTCGTATCACTCCATGCTAGCTGTATTTTAGTTCAGATCTGTTATCTATAAAATGTTGTACATGTATTGTTTAGTATAGTTAAAAGTGTTAATTGCTGATAGTTGATGTATTACATCCTCCTTTTCAGAAGTTCCTACAGCTTAATAGAAAATTCCTGGAGTGACTCAGCTCTCAGCCAGTAACTCAGTTAGTGAAAAGATTTGGAAGGTTTCCTGAAGGAGGTAGAATTTAAACCAGAGTTTGATGTCTGGGTAAGCATCTCCATAACAAGCTATCAGGTAGAGCTTTTGATGCATGGCACAGAGTGTCTGAGTTCTTTGCACATATAATTTATTTATTTATGATTTGTCCATTTGTTTATACAGTTAGCTATTCATTAAATGTTTACCAAATGTTTATATGTGCCAGGCACTGGAGATATTATCATGGAAGAAAGCAAAGAGGTTTCTCTTTGTGAAGCTTGCATTTTAGAAGACACTAAACAAAACAAAAACAAATAAAAAGAGTAAATATAGCAATAGCACGGTGGGTGATGATACGGTTATCAGTGAATGAAACAGTAGGGAGTAGACGTGCCAAGGTTACAGACAGTGCGAGCATGTTGCTATTTTGTTTGGGGTGGTCAGAAAAGCAATTGAAGAGGCAGGCAGGCTCTGTGCAAATCTAAGAGAGGGGCATTCAGACAGAGGGACCAGCAAGGGCCACTGCTCTGCGGGAAGAGCCTTCTGGGCCTATTTGAGTAAAGAGTGAAATGGCGGAAAGAACAGAAAGTAGGTTTTGGGTGATTATCAGGGTTTTAATCTTGACTCTGTTGTTGATTTGCTTCTGTGCTTGGAGCTGGCAGTATAACAAAATGGTTGTGAGGATCCACTGGGAGCTAGGCTGCTTGGGTTGGAATCCCAGCTCTGCCCTTTACTAACTGGGTCAGTGGGGTGAGTTATTTCTCTCTCCAAGCTTCAACTCCTCCATCTGTAAATGGGGCTGGGGACTCTCATACTTCACACAGTTTTTGGGAGAATTAAATGAGTTAATCCACATGGAACATTGAAACCAGGCCTTGACATGTTGTGAGCTGTCTCTCATGTTAGATATTTCTATTAGAGCAAGTTATTTCCCCTCTCTGGGATTTAATACCATTGTCCACCGATTGTGAGCTTTGGAGGCATGTTCTCTTTAGCTTCTCTCAGGAAATCCGAGGCTAATTTATGTTACTCTGTGGACCATTTGCTTGTCATTTCTTCGTTCCTCAGGAACTGTGTTTTTTCACCGTCCTCTTGCTGGATTTAGCTTCCTTCCAGTGAAGTCGAGCATGGGGTCCTTCAGTTGTCTTTGCTAGACTTCCACTTCTCTCTGCCTCATTGGTGGGCTTTATTCCTTCCTGGAACTTTGCACACCACTTCAGTACATTTTGTTGATTAAAAACATTCTCTCCACAGACTTCAATCCACTGGCAAAGGATCTCTGTAGCAGAAACTTTAAAACATGAAACTGCAGTCTGCTTTCTGTTTGCAGACCAAGCATCTGGGAAAGATGCCATTTGAACTAAGGGTGCACCAAGTTACAGACACTCTTGGATGGCCCTTCCAGCAACACAGTCACAAATGCCAACACGCATCTTACTGCTCTTGTTCCTGATCATATAAAGTAGTGCACTTGAGAACCCATCCTATCGGTGGGATGAAAGCAAACCCTCTGAACATTTGATAGATTAAAATCCTAAACCCCAAGGTGATATTAGGAGGTGAGGCCTTTGGGAGGTGATCTGGTCTTGAGGGTAGAGCCCACATGAATGGAATGAGTGTCCTTATAAAAGGGGCCTGAGGGAGCTTGTTTGTGCTTCCTGTCATGTGAGGTTACAGTGAGAGATAGGGTCTATGAGGAAACAGGCCCTCATTTGACCCTGAACCTTGGTCTCTGGACTACGAGAAAAGTGTTTTTTATCAGCCACCTAGTTTATGGTATTCTGTTACGGCAGCTCAGACACAGTTCTGTGTCTTTGGGACTCAGGGTATGCCGTGTGCTCCATCAACGCTCATGGCCATTTGGTGCTCACGCTGGAGTGTATGTGTGTGTAGGTGTGTGTGTGGGGGGGAGGCGTTCAGAATGAGCACTGAGACCAGCCCTGCAGCGTCTGTCCACTTTCTGTGAACAGTGGCATTCTGTATGAGACACGGACTCCTAGGTTTAGACCCTACAGATCACAGTGCAGTGTCTTTCACAGAGTAAGTGAATGTGCTGGGTACTAGTGATACTAAGCTGGGTGATAAACCCTGTTAGGCTCCAGAGAGGTGCGCCTGCGTGGAGTGGAGACTGCGTGGCCAGGTGAAACAGCCCAGACAGAAGTGTCAGCACCACCATCCACTAACTGAGTGACCTCGGCCATTCACCTGAGCTCTGGGCCTCATCTTTCCCATCTGTAACATGTGGGCATGTACCTTTGTTTTGACAAATAAATGACAATATACGTCTTTAGAATCTGGTGGCTACTAATCTTACATAAAGAATGTGTGTATTTATCTTGCCAAATAAACATATGGTTGTTCTTCAATTTCAGATCATAACAAGTTGCTATCGTAATGAATCTGTCGTATTTCTTGGTCAGGGAAGAAAGAGAGGAAAAAACCAGTGCCTTGTGATGACACCAAGTCAAGGTAAAACCCGGCCAAGGGTGGACCTAGCTCCAGTGTCTCTTCCAGTTCTCCTTCACCCTGGAGATTACTCACTTATCTCTATGAATGCAGATTTATGGACCTATAACTGAATATATGTGTTAGGGCCACCACTGCTTGTTGTAACTCCACAAAGCATGTTGACCACAAAACCCATAGAGGGTCATGGGAGCCCAGCCTGAAGCCCCCTGCATCCTCAGCCTGACTACCACTAGCTCAGAGCACGCAGCTCACCCACCTGCCAGCACTGCTGTGCTGCCTCTGCTGTGGCCGTCTCCTGGCCTACACTGTCTTTTCCTAATCTTCTTTTGCAAGGCGACTCCTCACACCTTCTAAGACTCTGTCTAGAATCACCAGGAAGCCTTCCCTGGCCCACCCCTGCCTGTCCAGCTTCCCCAGGCTGGGGAAAATCCTTCTCTTGGGGGCGTCTACGTGCGCCTCTGTCCTTCCATGACCCTCCTCACACAGTGACTTTCTGATGATGCACCTGCCCCCTATTTCCATGGATAATGAATTCACCCGGGATAGGGCTTTGTCTTTTTCTTTCCTGAATCTGAAGCTCACCTGCCACTAGAGTTTGTGAATTTCTGTTGAACACACGGAAGGTCTAGGAAGCTGTTGGGGAGAAAGAATGAATGACTTCCTTCAAGGCCTCCTGGGCAAAGCAGCAGTGAGGCGGGAACCGGAGCCCGAGGATGCTGGCTCCTCACCTAGAGCCCTCCCTTGAGTCAGGGTACCTCTTCTCTCCCATAGCTGGAGCTTGGCTTTGCTTCCTGGAGTGGGTGGCACTGTTTGGCCACCACAGGCACAGCATCTCCTCTAGGCATCGCCCCCCCGCACCCAGGGACGCGGTGTCCCCAGCCCGTGTTCACAGCCATGCCCTTCTTGATGGCTAAAGCAACAGCGCCACCTCCCGGCCCCAAGGCCACCGAGTGTGGCCTGACCTGGGAGACCTTGGGCGCCCTCTTGTGGAATTTCAGAAGGTGGACTGCAGAAATGACTGGGTTACCCGCAGCTGACCATGAGGCCCGCTGGGCACTTCCACCTGAGGTTTGAGTGGTTCTGTGGCCTGTGCAGGGAAACCAAGCCTAGAAAGCAAGCCTTTATAGCTACCTTGGCATAGAGGATCAGAGGCATATGACAGCATAAGTTGTCAGGCACAGGTGACATTTTATGCTCCCTGGAGACAAAATGTCCAGAAAGCTCCTCTAGGCAGTATATGAAGCAGTTATGGAAAGGAACTGTGGAGAAGAAAGAGATGGAGGGAAAAGAAAAGGAATGGTATTCTGACCCACATGCCTCACCACCAGGGCTGAAGTCACTAACAAGGCCATTTAGAAGAGCAGGGCGGAGCTGAAACAGCTTTTCCCCAGGAGTCCCTGGCATTTCCAGGTCCCCCGTTTTTAAACATTCAGGAACATACTCAGCCCCTGAATCTTCACTCAGCTCCGTAGTGCCTGGCACTACAAGGATGTTCCTGGCTGGGGCTCGGCTTCAGCTCCTGTGTCAGCCACATAAGAATCTCGGCATCTTGGGAACATGAGCTCAACTTGAAATACACTTCCTTGAAAGGATTATTTTGTTTTGGGACAAGTCTCACATCAATCTGTCCTGCCAAGAGATTACTGCTGTTAAAACTGTTGGTTTTCATTGCTGTCAAACACAATCTTACAAGGAGAGAGGGGGCAATCACCCTCGACACCCAGCTGCAAGAGAAGACTTTTGACTGGGCAGGACTTTCCTGAAACCCTCTGGAGAATAAAAAAGGAATATGTAGAATGGCTGTTGTCTGATTATGCTTCCACCCACAGTGCACCGAGCCATTCCCGGCGGTGCACCGAGTGGGATCCCTCCACCTGCAATGAGCCTGTTGGCATTTCTCAGGTGCCCGGGAGAAGGCCCGCTGAGGATCTGGGGCTGAAAGTGCCGCTTAGCTTTGCACGTTTGCATTTCCTCTCATTCCAAGGCAGATAGTCCTCAGGGTTCGGCCCAACAAAGCAAGCATGGGAAGAACAAAAAAAACAACGTTCCAACAATATTTCTGCAGATCGAAGCTACTGAAAGGATGCTAGACCAACCGCATAGATGCTTCCTTTTCCATGATGCCTCGAGAAACACTTGAGAGTGTGAAAGAGTGAAATTTTATGCTACTGGCCTTGTTCTCTTGTTCCCTTTTATTATAAAATTATTCTAATGCAAAACCTATAGAAAATTGGTAACTCAGAATCTCACCAGATGAACTGTTACATCAGACTATGCTCTAGGAAGAACTATTAGAAGTCAAAGATACTAACTTTCCAAGTGTTCACTTCCTTCTGTTTTCCCTCTCTGGGACTCACTTTCCTACTCTGTACAATTAGGAAGTTGACCTACTTTCAAGGACCTTTATAGTTCAAATGCTCTTTGGTTCTGTGAAAGGAAGCTTTGTATCATCCCCTGATGGGCTGCATGTCACATTATCACACAGAGTGGTCCTTGCTTTACAGAAAAATATTCATTTGCTCATTCATTCACCTATCCACTCATTCAACAAACAGTGAGCACCTACAATATTCCTGACACTGCTGTAGGCAGAGCTGTAGGGCGAGCTGTGAATGAAGCAAGGTCTTGGCCCTCATGGGGCTTGCATTCTTATGGGAACTACACACAATGAAAGATTTAAACATAGATAGTGTAACATGAAGTGACATAAATCAGGCACAGAAAGACAAATACTGCATGTTGTCACTTACATGTGACCTCTAAAGAGCTGAATTCATAGAAACACTGAGTAAAATAGTGGCTAAGAGGCTGAGGGGTTGGCGAACTGGGGAGATGTTGGGAAGGACACAAAATTTCAGTTAGACAGCAGGAATAATTCATGAGATCTATTCATGAGATCTATTGTACAACATGGCGGTTACAGTTAATAACATATTATATGTTTGAAAATTGCTCAGAGAGTAGATTTTAAGTGTTCTCACCGCAAAAATGATATGTGAGCTAATACATATGTTAAATAGCCTGATGTAGCCATTCCACAATGCGTACATATATCAAAATGTCACGTTCTACCCGATAAATCTACGCAATTTTACTTGTCAATTAAAACAATTAAATGTAGTGTGATGTAATATAGTATAATATAATAATACAATGGACTATAAATCAATAGTAAGTGCTATGAAGAAAAATCAAGCAGGATAGGAATTAGGGGACAAGGAATGCTTTTTTTTAGACGGGGTTGTCAGGAAAGCCAAGAAGGTGGCATTTGTACAGACAGTGGAATAGGGGCATCAACCATGCTGGGCAGAGGAAAGAGCAAATGGAAGGCCTGATATTCAGGCACGTGCTTGGTGTGTAAGGACACTGGGAGACCGGGGGAACCAGGCTGCATCCCTGGATTTAGGTTTTGATTCTAACATGCCTTTAGAATTTAAGAGCATTCTCAAGAGTCAGTGTTGTGTGGAAGGCTCGTTGCTAGGCCTGGGAGTATCCAGAGATAAAATACAGTCTGTGTTAGAGGACACTTCTAAGGGACATGCACTCATCTACGCAAGAGAAGGTACTGATGGTGGAAGGAGGCATGTGCCAAGCATCCAATGCATGGCACAAGATACTAGTTCTGAAGGAGCTCCCAGAGATGGGCGTTTGAGCACTCAGAGATGCCTCGGCGAGCAGAGGGAGTTTAATGCGGACCTGTAGGAAAGGGCCAGGCAAACTCAGAGAGGCAGACTGTTCAGGCAAGAAAGGAGTGGGCGGGGGGGGCGCGCTCGGCAGGAGTGGACATGGCTTAATTGGCAATGGCTTGGTTGCAACAAAAGCATCTCACAACAGAGCCATGGGAAATAAGGGGTGTCAAGAGGCTAGCCAAGGAGAAAGGAAGAGGCCTGATTCCTCACACTAAGGCTGGATAAGAAGGCGCTTCTCTGAATTCAAATGAGATTTTATGATCAAAATGGTTAGGACTTTGATGCTATCAATCTAGGAAAGGGTTAATGGTTTTCTCTTGAGGCCTCATTCTCTAAGTGCTGAAAGGGCTGTTTACCTCACAGGCCACTAGGCCCCACCTGCCCAGGAGGCCCAGTTAAGGAAGGATGGTTGCTTAGCACTGCCTTCAGGGTGGAGTCCTCTCCTGTGAATGGCTGCTCTCTGCATTCCGCCCAAGCCCTCCAAGTGCTCAAGGGCCTTGTGACCAGGAATCACCTTTCTGAAAACCAACCTGACTGGCCCAGAAGTGAGCTGGTCTCCATCCCAGCCTGTGTCTTCCCATCCCTACTCCTGAGTATGTAGATGTGCAAGACTCTAACTTACTGGAGCATGGCTGGGAGCCTGGGACATCAGACCCTGTGTCCACTGAGCGCTGTGGATGGGGACTATGCCCAGGGCTGCATTCTGAGCCATGCCTGCCAGCCACACACTGGTGCCCGCCTGCTGCACCATCTATGAGATAATGTCTCTCCATTTTGGGATTGTGACATAGTTACATCAGACCTCAATGGCCAGTGCCTGCATTCCAGGCCTGAGATCAGTGTGACAGCAGAGAAACCTGAGCCACGAGGGACATTCTCAGGCTCAAAAATCACAAACCCGACAGGGAAAGGAATTTGATCAGAAAACAACACCATTTAGGTTATTTTAATGCCTGGATTTGAGCTGCCCTTTAAGGAGAGCCCCTTCTGTCGCAGGACTTGATTACCAAGTGACCCCGGCAAATGACTTTCACTTGTTTTTAACTGTAGAACAAGGTCATGTTTGTTTCGGACACACTGCATGGAGTAGACTTTGGGTGACAGGGTAAGCCTGGCTCAGGCCTGTTTTTCTATGCACACAGCATGCAGGCCGACAGCGCAGAGGCCAGGTTCTGAGGCTTTGTAGCAAATAACCTGGTGTGGGTGCAGGGAGAACGTCTTCCACTCTTGCACGTACAACTCCTAAAACTGCTACCCTTACTGAGGCACTATACTGTTGAACGGCACCGAGGCATTCTTTGATCTGAAACTTACAGCTAAGAGGTGGGAAGAGACAACTGTTAACCACTCAGAGGTGACCATTAGTTCATCAGTCAATCAATTTATGAATCAAGAAACATGTGTATATCTATTTCCTAAGCATTTTGTTATATGCAGGGACAGTACAAATCAACACACAACACAGTCTTCATTATTAAAAAAGTACATAATAGAGGTACGAAAAATAAGACTTGTACTCAGAGAACTGTAAGATAAATGGTCAAATGTTCAAATGGCCTGGCACTGCTGTTAATTCCAGCAGACAAATAGCATGGGAAAAGGCCAGGAGACAGTCCCTGGCCCATTGCAATGAGTTATCCAATCAAGCCCTTTTATCTCCTTAAGATGGCAGATTAGAAGACTCTCTTCCTCAGAAGAGTGGGAGACTCTGCCTTCAGGCTGTCAGTAATGTTAGGTAAGAGTGAGTGCTTGATTTACGCATTTTTAAAATGTAAGAAGGTTTGACATTCTGCCCAGAGCAATGGAGGGCAGCATGGTTTAACAGTGAAAGGACTGGACAGAGTGCCAGGAGCCCTTAGCTCTAAACCTACTAAACAGAAAGACCTTGGGTGAACTTTTCATTGAAACACTGAAGGCTCTAAGTTCACATCTGTATGCGAGGGATAATTTCTCTGCTGTAGGGCAGAGAAATGCCATGAGCTACAAGCTGGAAGACCCAAGTCCCGCTTTCCTAATAACAATGGCATTTATTACGCACTGTGTGCTCAAGGTTGTTCTTAAATATATTAGCTAATTTAGCTCCCCTGCCCACCCGGTCTCTGTGAGGAAAGCATTATTCTTAGGAGTATTTAATGCACAAGGAAACTAAGGCATAGAGCTGTGAAATCACTTCCCTAAGGCCACAGGGCTAACTACTGGCAGAGCTGGGATTCCACTGGTTGGTTGTTGGCACAGCCCATGTTCTTAATCCCTGTGCTGTTGCCTCCCAATAAACTGGGTGAGTGATCTTGGGCAAAAGACAAGCTCTCTGCATTTCAGTTTCCTCTTCAATAAAATGAGGACATGAATATTAATGACTTGCCAAATTACCTTAAACAGTGATTGTCAAGAGCTAAGTAAGATATTGGATATGAAACACTTTGTGATATAGAAAGTCCTATACATGTGTGAAGTCTGTTCCTTGGAGGAATGATGAAAAGATGAAATGAGATGGCTGATGGGAAACTCTCTGGGACATGAACATGTATATGACCTGGATGATCAGTGCCACCACCATCCTGGGAAAGGATAAGCAGGCTCTTGGATTCCATGAAAATTTAAGGATGTGGCTTATTTTTCATATCTGTATGGTATCTTTAATCAACTTGATTTTGGCAGGTTTAAAGAGGAAAAATGAAGGAGAGGAAGTTTTTATCCTAGAAGCCTAGAGAAAGTCAAGTATATTCCTCTCAAGAAGAGAGTCCCAAGGTTTCTTTCCTTTCTTCCTTCCTTGAGACCCAAATGAGGTGGAAGAAATCTTTACTGAGATGAGATTTATTTTTAGGACCAACACTGAGCGCCTCATGGCTGTTCTGGAATCTGGCCAGGCCCCGAGAGACAGTTTCTGCTCCCTACCTGACGTTACCAAAGCTGGACAGCGTCTTTTCTACAATCCAGTCCAACTTTTTTGTATGGAAGAAACTGAAGTCCAGGGAAGTGAAGAGATTGGTCCAGGATCACTAGGACCTGTGACTAGTTCTGATGCCAGGCAAATGTGTGTTCTTCCTTATTTCATTGCCTTCCTTTTGGGTGGGTTTGGAGGTGAGTGAAATTATTTTGAAGACCTACATCAAAATCCTGTGACAATTCCAAAGAACGAAATGATGTTTTTAAAAAATATCTTTTCTGAAATGGCTCCATCTCTGCCTTCATATTGCTTCAAGAGTTAAACAGACATAGTCTGCATAAGTCTCAAAGATACTATGAATCACCTGTTTTCCTGTGGTAAGAAGGTGCTTCCAAAAGGCTGACTTTTCACTCTCCTCATGCCTTCCCTTTTCACATAGTGGGGGCAGAGACTCTCTCCTATAGACAGGAAGAGAATAAGCCTTCTTTGGTGTTACTGCTCCTTCCCACTTTAGCTCAGCATTATAAGCACAAAACGGGTAGGTGCAGAGCTTTTTCACCGGGGACTGAGTTGCAGAGTCTGTTAGTGGGGGGGGGGAAATACCACCACCCTTTCTGAGCCCAGATTTCATCAGATTTTTTCCTGTGGTGAGACAGAGGCCCCTTCACCCCAGCAACCAAGAGGGTACAGCTGGATATGTGCTTATGAGATGGTCATAGTTAAGAGCTGCCAGCCTGGGGTCTGTTTCTGGGACATTTCCACCTCAGATTAGACAGGCATTGGCGTCAGGAGCTAGCTGGTTACTGTGGCAACAGGCCCTCAGAGCTTCACATTTTGGATGGAAGCTGCTATGCTATGAAACTTGCTCAGCACACCCTATTTCTCAGTTTGAGGTTAAGTATCTCCCCACTGCACACACACTCCACGCCCCAGTACATTTTCACAGCAGAGAGGACTCTGGAGGAGATGAGCCTAAGGCTTCACCCTTGCTCACTTGGAACTAGGCGTTCTTGCTGTCATCTGGTTTAGTCAAGGGGACTCTGAGGGGTGTGGGCTTCATTGTGAGTGTAGGAAAGATGGAAAGAAAATTGCCAGATGGGGATGAGGATTCCAGGCCTATCAGGAGGAAGGAAATATATTATTCACTGCCACAAGAAGGCTGCCAACTTCATTTATGGATCAGCAACTGCTTGTAGGCAAAGTCTGTTACATGCCTGTGGCTAGGCTATGCACCGAGGATGGAGGAACTAGCTAAGGCTTATGAGCTAGAACAGATAGTCTACCATGGTATATGCTGGAAAACTTCAGGAAACAAGACAATCTGCCTCCAAGGGAGTTACAGCCCAGTAGGAAGACAGACCAACAGGCAATCCCTAAGCGCAGGTTAGAAAGAAGCCTGACTAGTCTAGGTGCTTCTAAACAAAGATAACTGTGTATGTTTCAGTCAAGTTGTGTGCGTCCAGCCAATTTAAGATAAACTTTGTTTAATTGCATTTTATGTTGTAAAAGGGAACGTCTTCATTACATTGTGCAGGTAAGTAAAAAGGCACATGGAACTATATGAACAGATGTCAGTAACAGGTTTTTGGTTTACATATTATCTTTCCCATTTGAGCATTAATTACTCAGTATTTTCTCATCAGTTCTCAGAAAGTTTCTTGAGGATAAACTTGTAGAGGTGATTTGGGGAGAGGAAGCTTTATCGGGATTTCTAGGGGCTATTTTCTATTTTCCAATGTCTGAAATGTTTTTACAACAGATTTTCTACAGAAAGCTCAAGTCACTATACTTTCTGAGTCTCAGAATCTGGGACTTAAAATCAGCGGAAGAGATGTGAATGGCTAAACTTTCTAGTTGTGTGAATAGTTTGGAACAAATAAATAATTTTTCAAAATGTTTAATCTTAGGGTTGGTGGTTATTCTGACTTCACAGAAGGGAATATCTGGCCAACTTTCCTCACAGAATATCAACTGTTGAATCAAGTACAGGAAATATCATACATTTAAGGTTGACATATAGCCTTAAGTTGATGTCCGTATTGATTTAACTATCAAAAAACAATTAGACTAGTGGGGTAGTCAAGTCATCCACAAAGACTGATGAACTGATACAGGAAAAGAAAGGAATAAAGAAAAAGCAATTTTGAAGTTCCATGAGAACAGGAGAAATGATATACAAGGAGTTTTTTGAAGAAAGTTTCTTCTCTGTTGCTATTTAGTTTTGTTTTTAATAAAGGAGTTTCAGAAATGAAAATAGAGAAGCAATTGGGTGAGGCTGCCTGCTAGATGAGGAAAATTTCTATCACTTGGGAAAAATCCACAGAACTCCTAATCCTATTAAAAACTTAGGTCATTCCATCCCAACAGCACTCATTCTTCTGTGTCCAAAACCGTACGTGGAGCTTGTGTTTCAATACAAGCTCTTGCCTCAGTCCTCTCCAGATTGCTAAAAGGAGGCATATAACCTGGCTCTTCAGCAGAAAGACCGCAGGTATTCCTGCTGCATCCACATATGCACACTTACTTCCCTTTGATCTGTGGCAACAAGCTCTGGCACTGCAAATGTCATGTCATCCGCAAACCCGCATGGATGCAGGGTACACACCTGAGCAGGGGGTAGCCTCTGATGAAAACGTTTGAGCAACAGATTTCTTTACCTCATCCAAACGGATCCACTGAAAAGGAAACTTTTCAAGTCCCCAGTCACATGCAAGAGGTATAAAGCTGTCTGGGGCAGATCTGGTTTAAATGAGACAGTGCTCTTCACTGGAATAAGTGATTAATCTCAGAGGTTTTCAGTGGTTTCTCCACCGATCTTTACTCTTCAAGCCTTACCCGCAAGCACTTCCATAAAAGGCACCAGCACACTATCTCTGGGATGTGGAAGGTTGGGAGGGAAGAAGTAAAAAACCAAATGAAAGTAACAGTATCAAAATCCAAACTTATTCTCAAATTCTTCCTCTTAAATAATACTTAATTGTTTTAATATTTATTTTGTACCTATTATACACTAGGTACATACATATAGTTAGGGAGGCATAAGGATCTAATAGGACTCAAAGAGATGAAAGATACATTTGTTGCCCTTGAAGAACTCTAATTTCTTACTGAGGACTTCATATACATGCACATTGACTAGAGAGGCAGTGTAAATAACTCAAAAGAAAATGGGAAAAGTTTTGGCTGGTGCACTCAGACAGTGAATTGGTCCTTACAGGCGGACGGAGCCTACCTGCTGTGCTGGAGGATGGAAGGTAATCTACCACGTGGAAAGAAGAAGGACATGAGCAGATAAATGAAAGCAGAAAGGAACATGGTGGTTTGGACAGAAAAAAAGAATCCCTAGATTTCTGTGAAACTTTCTCATCTAACCTCCTGCCTAAACTATTTCTTTTTTTTTCTTTTTTGAGACGGAGTTGCTCTCTTGTTGCCCAGGCTGGAGTGCAGTGGTGCGATCTCGGCTCATGGCAACCTCTGCCTCCCGGGTTCAAGCCACTCTCCTGCCTCAGCCTCCCAAGCAGCTGGGATTACAGATATGCACCACCACGTCCAGCTAATTTTTGTGTTTTTAGTAGAGACAGGTTTCTTCATGTTGGTCAGGCTAGTCTTGAACTCCCAACCTCAGGTGGTCCACCCACCTCAGCCTCCCAAAATGCTGGGATTGCAGGCATGAGCCACTGCGCCCAGCCTCTAAACTATTTCTATAATATATTCTGTCCCCAAGAAAATGCTCTACTGCCGACCAAGCCCACGTGATTCTCCTAGAGATGCATGAGTCCTTAAGGAAAGCTGCCCTCACTATTCTTAAAAAAGCCACTTGCATTTATAGATCACAGAAGGCAAACTTTAAACACAACTGCATAAAGTGGCAAGGAACTGGGCCACCATTACCTCACTGAATTTGGATTCCACGTGAGCACCATATGTAAAGGACATAAACCCCAAAAGGGCTTTCCTCCCTTAATAAGGTCTATTTTCCTTAGTGTCAAGGTATGAAAAGCAGGTATTTCACATCAACATTCATGGTTAATCTTTTTGATAGTTATAGGAGCAGGATGATTCTTCACCAAGGGATGCGGGCAAAAGGGCTGATTACCTATGATCACGAGTTACCAAATCCAATTCAGCACAGTATAAACAAGACATCGCTTCTGTTGACATTTTAGTCTTTTTGTCTGCAATCAGAGACTTCTGTGTTTATCTAGCTAGGTCTTTACTCTCATGGGTTAATCCAAGTTTCTGGAAGTAATCACAGCCAACTCCCTCCCTCGCTTATAACAGGGTGCAGCAGTAACATGGAACATAAGATGGGAAAAAAGACAAAGTGTGGATCATCCATACATTATTCACAAACTTACCTTCTTAATCACTGTAACACTTTAATATTAAAATTAGCTTACACTTCCTAAATAAACAGTGACTGGTGACAAAGAGATTGGGTTAAAAGAGCAGATAATGTCACTTCAATAAATGTTTTCTGAGTTTGGATCTTGATACTGTTACTTCCGTTTTGTTTTTTTAATTCTTCCCTCACAACCTTTCACATCCCAGAGAGAGTGTGCCGGTGACTTTCATGGAAGAGCTTGCAGGTAAGGCTTGGAGACTGAAGATGGGTGGAGAAACTAGGTTTCATCAGCTGGTGGAGACATCAAAGCCGGGAGTAATTCTCTGCATCCTGTCACATGCTTGTTTCTGTTTCCAAGAAAGCAGAGTTAAAATGGACTTTCAGACAAGAGACAGGTGAGGATGACAGGGAGGCAGCACAGTCTGAAAATAGCATAGTGTGTCTGCCGAGGTGACTGCGGGTGCCCGAATTTCCTCCACCACTTCACAGTGGTCTTGGCTCTCTATACACTGTTGCTATCGAGTCACAGAAGGAAAAAAAATGATGACTTTCATTTGTTTCATGCTTGACACTGAAACATTCTTCTGGATTTCAATTTTTTTTTTCTTAAACCAGTCAATGTTGTCTTTGTGAAATAAGAAGTATCGGGTAAGTCTTAAGAGGTGGACATAATGTTTGGGGCAATGTCTTCCTCACTGCCTCTCTCATCCTTTATACCATAAAAGAGCGATGGCGATATGCTCGCTGAAATTCACCCTTCAATGGTTTCATTTTCTTGTCTACAAAGGCAGGGTGAGCGACTACTGCCCTGTGATTTCTGGCACTCCTAGTGGAAAGGAAACAGAGGTGCCAAGTTACGGCAGAGCGTGCCCAGTCAGGTCTTCAACTACAAGAGCATCATGGTTTCCCTTCATCCCCAATTACCATTCTTTCTCTGGTTCCCACCCCCTTCCACATCCAGCAGGGTGGGCTAACCTTCCTCTCCTCATCCCGGGAAGATGCATCTTGCTCTGGTGCAAAGTTAGATTGGACAAACAGCAGGTGTGGAGGGGGCTGTGGGAGCTAAGGCTTGCAAGGATAGCTTGACTGAATTGAGTTCCTGAAACAAGGCATCTCCAACTGCTCCCTGCCCCTCAAACAGCAGAGGAGTGAGATAATCATGCTGTTGACATTTTTAGAGCATAGCACTTAAACTTTTACTAGGCCTCAGTCCGGGCAGATTGTATCAAAATTTGCATTTTAACCTGATGCCAGGTGAATCACACACACATTAAAATTTAGTAAGGAGTATTCTAACTCACTAGACCACAGGTCCACGAACTATGACTCATGGGCCAAATCCGGTCAGCTGCCTATTTTTGTAAATCAAGTTTTATTGGAACACAGCCACACTTGTTTATGAATCGTCTACAACTGTTTTTACACTACAATGGAAAAACTGAGTCGTTACAACACAGACCACACTGCTGCAAAACCTAATATTTATTCTCCAGCCCTTTACTGAGAAAGTTTACTGGCTCCTACAGTAGACTGTAGACTCCTTAAAAGTGAGAATGCAATCTTGTTCTGCTTCGTAAGGTAGAAGGGCAATTTAGTATAGTGGATATACATGTAGGTCAGAGGCAGACTGAAATGATTTGTATCTAGGCTCTGCCACTCCCTTGCAAATGACTGTGGGTAAGGCATAACCACTCTGTCTCACGTTCCCCATCTATAAAATGGGGATATATCAGGTTGGTGCAAAAGTAATTGCATTAAAATGGCAAAACCACAATTACTTTTGTACCAACCCACTACATCAGAACCTATCTTTAAGGGTGTATTTGTAGGTTAAATAAGTGAAGATATGTAAAGGGCTTTAAGTAATGCTCTCAGAAAATGTTAACTATTAGCTGGTACCAGGCATTTTGAGAGTGGATGGGGATTTGCTGAATGTTGGCAGAATGGCCCTCCCTAGAGCAGACATTGTCTATCAACAGCCATGCTCTGCTTCTTACTTGCTAACATCAATTATTTCTGTAGATATCTGAGCTTCATGGAAGGTGACCTTATCTTTGGGGGCAAATACTATTGAAAACCAATCACAATGCCATTCTCAATGTCAGTGGACTGGTGTGAGGTGGGCAGCTCTAGTCAGTGAGTCATAAGGGTTTTTTTTTTTTTTTTTTTGATTTGGGGGTCTCATTCTAGAGTGCAGTAGTGTGATCATAGCTCATTGCAGCCTCAAATTCCTGAGCTCAAGTGATCCTCCTGCCTCAGCCTCCCTAGTAGCTGGAACTACAGGCAACAGCCACCATTCCTAGCTCATAATTTATATATTTTTTGTAGGAACAGGGTCTTGCTATGTTCCAGGCTGGTCTTAAAACTCCTGGTCTCAAATGATTCCCCGACCTAGGACTCCCAAAGTGTTGAGACTATACATGTGAGCCACTGTGCCAGCCTAAAAGAGGATTCTTGAAGGGCTTTTGGGAAATGCTTCTTTCATTCCTTAGAAGAAAACATAGAAGAGATGGTCCTGTTCTTTCATGAATGTTATGTCTGGGTATGATGCCTGAAACTGCAGCACCAGGAAGGCAGGCAGTCTGAGAACAGAGGTGACATAATTAGAATGGCAAAGCCGAAAGATGGAAAGAATCCAGGCCCCTAAAGAGGTCCCAGAGTTGCTGAATCACCAACTCCTGGGCTTACCTACTCATGTACTAAAGTTATAAAATAAAGTAAGTTTTCCTCGTAATTTAATTCCGGTCCAAAGCATCCTGATTCATGCAGCCAGGGACCACAGTTACACATATTTTTACTTTAACCAGGACCTAACAACTGCTGTTGGGTGCTGTGAGCAAGGGAAGAACAGTAGCTGGAAATGAATAACCTGGGTAGGACACAGGAAGACTAAAAAATGTTCTGGATTATACAAATCAAAACCACAAGATATTAGTATCACCTAATACCTTTTAAGATTCCATTATGAAAAAAACAAAACATAAGAAGTGTTGGAGAGGATGTGGAGAAACTGGAACCCTTGTACACTGTTGGTGGGAATGTAAAATGGTCTAGCCATTATGGAAAACAGTATGAAGTCCTCAAAAGATTAAAAATAGAACTATATATGATCCAGCAACTCTACTTCTGGGTATTTATCTAAAATAATTAAAAGCTGGGCCTCGAAGAAATATTCATACTCCCATGTTCACTGCAGCATTATTCTCAGTAATCAAGGTGTGGAGGCAACCTAAATGTCCATCAATGAATGAACGAAGAAAATGTAGCATAGCCAAACAATGGAATGTCTTCAGCCTTAAAAAGAAGAAAACTGTCATCTGCTACAACATGGATGAACCTGGAGGACATTATGCTAAGTGAAACAAGCCAGTCAAAGAAGGACAAACACTGCATGATTCCACTTACATGAGGCAGTCAAAGTAGTCAAACTTACAGAAGCAGAAAGTAGACTAGTGATTGCCAGAGGCTGGCGGGAGGGGAAATGAGGAGTCGCTGTTCAGTTTTAGTTATGCAAGATGAAAAACTTATAGCAGTCTGCTACAAAACACTGTGCTGCTTCTAGTTAATAATGTACTGTCTCAAAAAAAATAATGTACTGGGCCGGGCGCGGTGGCTCACGCCCGTAATCCCAGCACTTTGGGAGGCCGAGGCGGGTGGATCACGAGGTCAAGAGATCGAGACCATCCTGGTCAACATGGTGAAACCCCGTCTCTACTAAAAATACAAAAAATTAGCTGGGCACGGTGGAGCATGTCTGTAATCCCAGCTACTCAGGAGGCTGAGGCAGGAGAATTGCCTGAACCCAGGAGGTGGAGGTTGCGGTGAGCCGAGATCGCGCCATTGCACTCCAGCCTGGGTTAACAAGAGCAAAACTCCGTCTCAAAAATAAATAAATAAATAAATAAAAAATAATGTACTGTATACTTGAGGGTAGATCTCACATTATGTGTTTCTTTACAACAATAAGAATATCACCTTATAAACTGCAAATTTCTAAAATGGAAATTGGAGTAGCTTGTACTGATTTTAAAATTTATACACGCCCCTAGGCTCAGATTTAGAAACTTACTTTTCATTTAGGTTTTATTAAGTCTAATTGAAACATGTGAAAAAAACTAAGTTATATGTAGTGAAAAAGTATAGCTTTCTTGAATTCAAATAAGCAATGGCAGAGATCACCTTTAGAATTTGATAGAAAGAACACAGCATCTCTGCCTCCTCTTTTTTATAGATATTAAGAAAAGGGAAAGTACTTTAGTCTTACTTCAAGTATCAAAATTCTGAGTTAAATGAATAAAATTTAGTCCTGAGTAAATGCAAAAAACAAACAAGCAAACAAAAAACCCTTCCTGGATTAGTGCAGGCCCAATTCTTCACTGTCTTTTATCACCCTGCCAGCTGGGAGGATCTTTTCCAGATACCTGTGGCTTTCTACCAATTGCTACTCTCTCATTGTCTGAACCTGTTACCCAAACTTAGCAGGTCATTTTCAAAGCCAGATGAGTTTTGATTATTTCCTTGCCAATATCCATTACTTCCCTCCAGGCTGGGTAGAAGGAGGGACTGAGGACAGCTTATCTTTTTGAGGCACATGGAGTGGAGGTAGGGACTTTTACATAACATGAAAAACAAGTAAGTTCTTTGGGCTGGAAGTGTCAAAAGATTCCTTAGAATTTATAGCCACAGGGATTTCATGATGTGTCTGATGTACTGATTTTGTGCCACATTTGAGCCAGGACAGGCAGCAGATTCAAAGCAACACAGGTGGCTAAATACATATGAAGGGAAGGTATGGGGAGAGAAAAGTGGCATAAAACAGGGCTGCCCCCTATGCCCATCCAGAATAGAATCTTGGCCCTCACTGAAGGAGCTGAATGATCAGCTCTGATACATCGGCTGAACTCACATAAGGTAGAGATCCTGAGCTACCTCTGCCTGTCAAAGTCTAGGGCTGGAAATGCTTCAAGAACTTTGGAGCCATAAAGTCACTGTAATGGTCAACCTTTAAGGCTAGAAGGGGCCATGAGACATCTCATTCATCTCCTTGCCTTTTGGCAAGAATTGCACACCTAAGCCTCCCAAATATATCAGATACAATTTAGGGTTAAAAACCTCCAGAGGGGCAAAAAAGTAAAAAGATTTCACAACTTTCTTCTGCAAACCACTTTAATTGTGTGTTCATCACCTACTTTAGAATCTAAGAGAACTTTAACACTTGTTATTGACACCTCATTGCCTTCTCATCAGTCTAACTCCAAGACCTTTCTCCAAGTGGTGGCTCTGGTAATTCAGCAAAGGGAAGGTGCTAACAGGCAGGTGTGAAGCCAAAGGGCTCTTAGTGACTTCCTTGACACCTTTCTGCCAGCTATTCACATGTGTTTAATATGTAGCACTTCCCTGTGACTGTCTGCATCCTTTTCTACCAGCAATTCCTCCTGATTTATCCTTCTCCTCCAGCAATTTCTAATTGCTTTGCCTTTCTAATAGATGTTGCAGCCTGACAGAACACCTCTGCCTTCATTGCTGGTGTTCTTAAAAGACTAATTATAACCATAAGGAATAGGAAATAAGCTATTCCTTGTAAGTTCTAATCTTATCTGTTCAGAGTAATAAAAGTTCCCTGTCAAAGAATTATCAAGGGAGAATTTACCAACCAGGCTTGCTATTCCTACTCTTCGTGTATTCTTGACGGGAGACAAGTGCTTTACCTTTTCTTTGCAAAAACTGAGGCTGAATATGCAACTTGTCATGCAATTTTGCTGATAGAGAAAGGGTCACAAATTCAAAAACTCAATTGCTCTAGGGCAGGGGGTTGGAAGGAAAGCCAATAAATAAAATGTGTGGTACAAATGCCTTTCAGGAAGGGGTGTGAAGGGTGGGGTGGATTTACCAGAAGCTTTGGCAGTCAGCTTTGAAGTCTTCTGGAAAGGAAAAGTAGCCTCCCAGGGAAGCAGCCTCATGACATCTTCCATAAGGCTGATTGTTGAGAAATAGCAACACATGAGCAAGAAGTCCCTTGAAAAATTTTCTTCCCTCATTCTTCTTCTGGAACTGTTGGGAAACTAGATTAGACTCAAGAGTTTGTTTTTTGAAAATGGTCCTGAGTGAATTTTTAGTTTCCGGGTAGGAAAGGAGCTCAGAAGGTTGTTTTCTCCTCCAAGGAAATCTGGCCACAGTTTTTTTCCTGTTCTATCCAGAGCTTGTGTGCTGGTGGATTAGGTACATGTGTGCACAAGGCCAGGGTTTTGGCAAACAATCTCGGGGAGGATGGCAAAAGCAGAAGCAAAATGGGCTCATTCCTCTACCTCACGGCTCTTTCCCCAAAGGAAACAGGATCTACTCACCAGCAACAATCCCAACACCACAAAAGGGACATGGAAATAAATAGGCATGCAACTGGGACACATGTCACCTGCTACAAATGGAACAGAAGTGGGAGAGAATTAAGCCACTGACAGCCTAGGCCTCCTCAGCTGTAGCCTACTTCCAGAGGGCATGGGTTTCCTGACTGGTCTCTGGGTGTCTGAGTAACTCTACTTCCCTGACCTGGGAATAATACATGAATAACCAGCTAAGAGAAGACACCCATCCTTTTAGGGTTGCCTGGGGTATCTGAAGCAGAGGTGGTAGTAGCAGACTCCTCAACAGAGGCACTGAGATCCAAGAATTCCAGGATGATGTCCCCAAGGCAGTAAATCAAATGCCTGAAACAAACAGACAAAAAACTTAGGGTCTGGCTCAGTCAGGAAACACAAGATCCTGTTTATGACATTTATTTTCTCCTCCCCCGTCACCAATGCCCCAAACTTCAATAGTCTGATGAAGCCTCTGCCATGAAATTAATGTTTTTTGAACTAATAAAGCCTCTGATCCTAATAAAGACAAGAACAGTACTTGAGACTAGGTTTTATGAAATTCCATTTCTCTTTATACAGTTACATTAGCACTGCTCTGAAGAACTGTGATAACAAATCCTTGAGACGTCACGTTACTAGATACTTTCAGAATTCCTGACTACTGTTGCTTTTCATAATTAATTACCTTAAATTTATAGGCTGCCTTGCAGGCAGTGAGGTAAAGCCAGGATCCTTGAGGAAGTTAACAAACAGTCTACTTTGGGATAGGGTTTGAATGCAAGATGATTCAATACTTCCAGAAGAGTAACAGAGTTCCGCCCAAGGGGTGGAACCTACCTCTTCTGGATTATTCTAGGACTCTTCACCCAGCATTTCTGGTCCCTTTATGAGATTCCAATCTTACTATCTTGTCTGCTTCATATGAAGCAGAGACAACTCCTGGTGTGACATGAATCACAACTCCTGGTGTGACATGGAGGCCATGGGCTTACGTTGAACATCTTACATGGTCTGTGATACACAGGCCAGGGTGCACTCTCAGAGCGTTCACAGGGGCTGGCAGATGTTGGAAAGAGTACTGAGCAAGTACACTGAACAAGTCTGCACAATAAGAGCGCATTTTCAGCAGCTCATGTGGGGCCTGCATACAGTTCTTCCAAACACCAATGGTGGTTGGTCCAAGAGTGACTTCCTAGCACGTGACGACCTGCTCATAAGCCTGATGGTGTGGATTTTACTTAGTGTGTGGATCTGGACATCAAACTCTGTAGTTGGGGCTGAGAGCAAGTAAAGACTACAGTCCTATTCTTCGGAATATGGGCTTTTCACTCAGAAACCTTGGATACCTCTGAGACCAGAGACAGCTTTAGCTATGCTGATGTTGGAATTATGTTTTTCCACCTACCTGTTGATGAGGGGTTGTTGTAGTGACTCCAAGACTAGACCCCAGCTCAGCTGGCATTTGTTTGCCCCAAGAATTTCTACTACAAGATCTGAGGAGGAAAAGACCAGACGGAATTTGTGTGTTACCATTGAAGGTTTAGATTCTAAGGACAGTCTCTCCCCAGGATCTCTGCCATTTTTACATAAGTTAGGTATTTAGGGCATACATCTAAACCACACAGCCAAACTAAAATCCTCACAAAATAGGAAAAACCAGAGAAAAATATGTTTCTTAAGTTAGGTATCTAAATAAGAATGGGCTTCAACACCCATTATAACCTGCCACTAAAATGCAGGTACTCCTTCCAATGTAACAGTTTAGGTTGGCGATCACAGAGTTATAATGATAAGGGTAAATAAAACTGATTGTCCAGAGCTAAGTGCATAACTGTTTCCTGGTTATCACAGCCATAGGCAACAAACTGCCTTCCTGGTCCTCTAAAAACACAATGCAAGGAAAAACAACCTTTTCAGGTTTTGTTTTTACTTATTGCTAAAGGCCATGTGCCATACTCAATGGCTGCAATTTATTTAGTTCGAGCTTCTGTGGGACATGTGATTTTCTTCCTTGGTCCCAAAATGCTATGAATTGGCAGAGAATCTGAAGTCTTCATTTCCTGGATATGGCTCTGAGACCTGTCCCTGCAGGCGGAGCTTCCCCAAACCTGCCCAAAAGTTTTTAACCTAAATATCTGCAGGATTGTCACCTGGTATTTAGGGTGTAGCCATAGAGTTCCTATCCATTCCCTTGGCATCAGCTGAGTGAGGGATAAAAGAATTGCAGCCCTGTTTGTTTTCCTATTAGCCTAAGAAATGATGGGTCAACAGATATTTGAATCTAGCCACATTCGGGGCCCTTTTACAAACAAGAAAAAGGTACAGGGGTAATGGTGGTGAAGCAGAATGGAAGGGAACTGTGACTGGTATAACTGATCTCATTGGTCCAATTACCTGGGAGGACTCCCATCAGGCTCTGCAAAGCCTGTTTCTCAGCAGCCAGTTTCTGCTCCTGGGTCCTTACAGGCTGTGGAAACTTAGGCAAAACTCCACCGGGCCAGATGGACTCCTGAAGAAGCCGAAGGTACTGCACCCAGCGCTGTGGACTTGTTAAATCAGCCACCTGCACCTCTAGCCACCTGTGGTAGAAGAGAGACAGAAGCTTAGAAAAAGCTGAAGGAAAGGACATAGCAAGGCAGGGGACTGATTGTAGATTCGTATGTCAAAATCCTAACCCTCAAAGTGATGGTATTAGGAGGTGGGGAGTTTGGGGAGGTGATTAGGTCATGGGGGCAAAAGGTAAATGCCCTTATAAAACAAACCTGAGAGAGACTTCTTGCCCCTTTTGCCACATGAGGACACAGAAAGAAGACAGCTTTCTATGAACCAGGAAAAGGGCCCTGACCAGAGACCAATTCTGCTGGTACCTTGATCTTGAACCTCCCGGCCTTTAGAACTGTGAGAAATGCATTTCTGTTGTTTATAAGCCATTCGGTTTATGGTATTTTGTTACAGCAGCCCAAACAGACTAAGATACCATAAATTACATGAGCAATCAGAAAAGGACAACGTAACCACTGACTCTTACAATGGAAACCAAGCCAATTCAACAACTTGAGGTAACAGAATTTGAAGATGAGTAACAATAAGAATCGTGTTATTGACTGCGTGTTCACTATGTGCCACATACTGTACAAGCAGTTTTACAGAAGAGAACACTAAAAGGGCCTCGGTCTCTGAGCAAGGCCGCACCTACACCTTTCTAGCTCTCCTCGGGCGGGAAGCATTATAACCTTCTTGGTAACATGCACACACAGCCTTCACAGCTAAGGCTTTGGCGATCTTTACACGATTTCCCCTCTCTACCTTCCCAGCCATATCCTCTGGTCTTCAAGTCCTCATGATTGTCTTGGAGATTTCCTACATCTGCCCTTTGTTCGTAATAGTTCTCTCACTAACAAGGCCCTCTTCTCACCTTGCCTGTAGAGCAAGTCTCGAGTTTGCCCTTCTGGCAAGACCTGTTTCAATTCCATCTCCTCCATGAAATCCTTGACCATCACAGCTGGAAGTGCTCTCCTTCTCCATAGACCTCCTTTGGCAGGTAGTTCTGGAGCCAATATTTTACTTTGGAATATGAATCTTTTTTGAGGTGTTTACAGCTTTACCTCTTCAACTAAATTATAACCTGTAAGAGTTCTATGTCTTGTATTTTAAAAAAATTTCCCACAGTACTTGGTGCTCAAGAAATGGTTGACTAACTGATAACTGTTCTTATTTCAATGAAAAAATTTCCCTTTGTCTTACTTTCAAAAATGAGTCAATTACTCTGAGGGGGAAGATATACTTTGGTATATCTTCCAAAGGACCTCACATTGCATTATGACAAAAATGTCCTCCTTGTTCTCTTGCATGGTGATTTAGTGTCTCACGCACATGTGTTGGGTGCAAAATGAATTTTGGCATGTGGCAAATCTGGAATTCAGCTGGAAACCTAGAAGGTGGTTCAACATTATTCTTTTTTTGTTCCTGCATTTTTTTCAAACTGATATGGTAGAAGCTGAGGTTCAAGGCTGTTGAGGTCTCCCCTTCACCCACCTCATTTCAGATTGTCATAGCTTTGTTGGTCAGGGATGGACAATCAATCACTTCTATTCATGCATGGAAGACTCTGTTTGGTGCTACACCACATGGCAGCTCATGCCATCGCTCCTATACTCGAGTCACTTGTCACCCATCCAAGAGCAGAGGGGGCTGCCAAGGCAAACTTTATTTAACCTCCACTCTGCCAGACAGTCTGCATTCCACTCAAGCTGGGCATTCCAGCCATGGGGGCTGCAATCCCCCAAGCCCAGGGCTCACAAATGATTCTAAGAATAGGAAGTGTGTAAGGTAATAGCAGGGCAAGAATGATAGCTATCGATGGAGATCAAGAGTGGCACAAAGCTGTTCTTGTCCAAAATAGCCATCACGATCGTATTTGTTATTATTAGGACCGCATCTCCTTTTTATAGGGCTTTTCATTCAGCGAGCCTAAGACGCCTGATGAAAGGGATCCAGCAGCAAGAATTCCTGTTCCTGTTTATATAAGAAGGTCACCAGAGGGAGGTGGCTGCAATGACCTGATCGGCTTCTCTGCAGGGGATTAAGTGAGCCAAGATCTCCTTTGTTCACCTCAAACCATGTATACTTCTGCAATTTTTGCTGAGGAGAATGACGTGTCTTAGGGTCTCATCTAAGTGTCTCGGAGAGGAGCAAAGTCTTGCAAACTAAAATATTCAGCCATACAATCCTTCTTAGACTGAACATGTTACACGCCAGCAAACCTGGGTACCTCAGCCATCTTCTGGGCATGTCTTACAAAGCAAGAGTTTGAATCTTTTGAATGAACATTAATTTACCTGATGGGGACAGGACTTCACATTGCATTATGACAAGAATTCCCTCCTTATTCTCTTGCATGGTGATTTAGTGTGTCATGCACGCGTGTTGGGTGCAAAATGAATTTAGCATATGACAAAATATAAATTTGTAAACCTACATGAATCTATAAGGCAACTTTTCAAACTCTAACTCTAAACAGAAAGGCTGGGGACAGAAATAAAAGTATGAAAAAGTAAAAACAAGCACCTGATGATGAGGATGA
Source organism: Aotus nancymaae (assembly GCF_030222135.1). Classification (NCBI taxonomy): domain Eukaryota; kingdom Metazoa; phylum Chordata; class Mammalia; order Primates; family Aotidae; genus Aotus; species Aotus nancymaae. The sequence goes on from NW_026988423.1 coordinate 35,281,198, forward strand.
GTCTATGAGTCAAATTTGTGGGAGCTAAAAAGCATAACTCACTGACGAAAAGGACTGACACCTTCAAGTAAGTATCAACTGCTGATGAGACAAAGACACTGTCAAGGTCTGTACACATGAGGCACAGAACTGGCCAAGAAAAGGCCCTGGAAGAAGTCAGGCCCAGGGATGTAAGAAACAGAACTTCTACAAACTGGCAGAAATAAATTCCCTTCATACCTAGAAGGGAGGGACAGAGTTTGGAAAGTGGCTTCTAGTACCTGGGAGCTGCAGAGTTTCAGCTTTCCTTATTCTTCTCCACACTCTGAAGACACAAACCACACACTTGCACCACACATTATTTAAACATTTGCTCTGTTTCCTGGATTCTCCTCTTGCCCACGTTCTGCCTACCCTTCCCCCTGTCAGCAAACACAGGCTTTATCCTAGTCGTTTGGGCTCAGCATGGTCTTACTTCCTAGCCCCAGGCAGCCTGTATAGAAGACAAATCCTTCCTGTTCACAGAACTTCTGAGCGATGGTGTCTCATTAAAAATGATGAGTATGCTAATCAGGTAGAAAAACACGACAAAGCCCAAACCAAGAAAATCATCACCACTACTGCCACTGCCCCTCACACGATACAATCTCTAAAATGTTTAAGCTGTCATTCAATTCCTAAGACATACTTTGTTATCACCTACAATGCCTTTCTTAAGTTGTAAATGGCTATATTCAGAAATTTGGTATACTCTGCCTTGCCTAACACCTGGATGGAACCAACCACCGCAGGTTCTTGACAGCAATGAAGAAGGTGGAGATCTCTTCATTCAAAAATCTCTCCTCTCCCTTCCATCCCTACCTTCCCTTCCTTGGGTTCTATCATCCTTCTCTAAGGTGAAGTTCCATACACACCATCATTTCTTTATCTAACTTTATTAACTCTCTTAATCATGCTTGGTTTATTTGGGATCTGGCTAGAGCATGGAAGACAAAGAGATTAGGTGTAGGATTGTTAAAAGGAACAGACCGCTCAACCTCTCTCCACTAACTCTCTTCATCTCACTATTCTACACTGCATCTTTCTATTCTTAACATAAGAGTGGGAAGGTTAAAAAGAGATGTGTATCTCTACAGAGCTCTCTTTAAGTGGAAGGAATGGAATTTATGTGTCTGAAATCCAATACATCACAGGAGCTTTTCCAGCATCAGTTTCTGGAATTTGCTGGTACCATTTACTATTAGGCTGACAGAAATCTAAAGCTTCACGGTCAAAACACACACATGTTCCTCTCACTATTCATTAGAAATTACTTATAATGAATCATGTACTAAATACAAATGCTATTGTTTATGTAATACAAGATGGATGAGGTAAATATGCTAAAATAAATATGGTAGAGAATAGTCTTAGATAGCACTGGTTTTATTTTCCACTACTATTCCAGGTCTGATATTTGATTTAGAGATATCTCTTTCTATTGCCTTCATCCCAAAGAAGAGAAGGAAAAAAAAAAACCCAAACAAGGTCTCTTCTGTCAAGCCATCTCTGAATGATTCAGAGCCTTACTAGGGGGGCTAGAAATAGCCAATAAAATACCAAAAAACCCACCCCACAACATTTTGACTCCAAGACACTCAATAACTTCACTTATGCCAGACAGGGGAGAAGAGAGGATGTCGAGATCAGGGCTTGTCACTACGCGGGGACTGCACATCTACTCCATGTTCAAGGGAACCTGGTCTGAAATAGCTGCAGATAGAGGAATAAAGCAATGACTAAAAAGGAGACAGTTTAATACTAGGGCTTAAGATGGCACTTCAAGGTTAGCAGAAGGTCATTTCCCATGAAAACAGCAGAATCAAATCTCATGAGTAAGAGGAGAAGGCTTTAGAGACCATGTCTAATCCAATTAGCCAAATCCCCTTCACTTTTTTTCTAAGGCAGCAGCTATGGCTGAGTGAGAAAGGGTCTTAAATCAGTATGGCTTAATGAAGAGGAGAAAGGGAGTAAGATACTAAAATCATAAAACAAAAAATATTCAAAAGAGCCATAACAATATTCTAAACAAAAATGCCTGGTGCAGTCTAAACAAAAGAAAATAACAGGGCCATTCCTTCCAGCCTATTTGTCTATTGGCTATCTATTTATCTCTACAGACAATCCAAGGGCAATTATGCTTCAACTTCATCTTAAGATAACAAATACAGTTCAAAGGCAAAGAGACAGTAAAAGAAGATCGAGTTAAAGCTTCTATCATTCTAAATACACCTTCAATAAGTTAGAAGTATTGATTTCTTTTATTACCCTTAGAGCAGGGTTTTCAACCTTGGTACTACTGATATTTTGGACTGTGAAATCTTTGTCATGGGGCTTTCCTGTGCATTATAAAATATCACAACATCCCTGCCCTTCTCCCCTCAAATTAGATGCTAGTTGTGCCAACCAAACATGTCTCCAGACATTGCCACATGTCCCCTGAGGACAAAATTGCTCCAGTTGAGAATCACTGCTTTAGACTTAGGGACTTTTGGATACAATTGTATCAGGCCACTTTCATAGTCATTTTAAACCTGGTGGTTGTAGCACAATGCTTTTCAAACTGTGGGCTGGCCATCATTATATTAGAGATCATATAATCTGCTTTGTTGTTTGTGATAACGTGAAAGTGCATCTGTTTGGAGACACTTGTTTCATATGTATGTACATACATATGTGTATATCAGATATGTGTGCATGCATATGTATGTATGTGCCCATGCCTATGAGTGTGTTCATAGTGGGCTGCAATGTACAGTGCATTTTTTTACTGTAGGTTGAAGTTTAAGAAAAAGTTTGAAAAACACTTATATAATGTCAAGAATCAGGAGTAGTAGCCCAAGCCACATTTTTAGCTTCCTGGAAATGCTTCCCATCTCCATCCACCCAAGCACCCTGTAAAATGTTTGCAGGGGCCTACACCATGAACACTGTGTTCTGTACCGCCAGTCCTAGCACATGAGTATTGGCTCATCCAATCAGTAGCAGCAATCTATCGGGTGGGAGAGAAAGGAGGTCTTGGAGGTGATGGTGTAGATTCAGGACATTCTCCATTAAACAAACTGTTCTGGCCAATTTCACACCTGATAAAAGTTACACTTCTTTTCTCTCTGATGCCGCTCCCAGGCCTCTGTCTTCCTGCCATGGCCCCTTCTTGTGTTTATAGACAGCTCCCCCTGTCAGCTCTCAGCTCTAGGTTTCTGTCCTATAACTATCCAGACCCAAGTTACTCAGCTGTGTCTGAGAAAGTTCAACATTGCTGCCCTCTGACTGTGTATCTAGGTCACCATCCTTTCCTGCCCGGTGCTGGAGAAGAATGAGGAGGAAATGAACTCTGAGGGCAAGGAACTACTGCTTCTTTCTCCCAATGACTACTGTGAAATCTAAAATGGCTCGGAGTTTGCACAATTTTTTCTTCTCTGATTTTTGCTTTTACGTTTTAAATCATGGATCCACATCTTTGAATCACGTACTTCAAGGGAAGACCTGACACTGTCCTAAATACCACAATGTAAGAATCTGAGTTCCATGTTTATATCTAGCCACAAATAGTTTTTGTTTTTGATTACTAATGTACACATCACAGATATAAAATTAGTATGTATTAAAAAATGGAAGGATTCTTAAGGAAGGAACTTCAAAAAATCATCTGTTCAACCTTAGTGGTTATCTTTTCCAATCTTGTTAACTCTATATATGAAAACACTGAGCACCAAAAAAAAAAAAAAATACTTTACAGTAAGTGGCTTATAAGAACATACAACTTGAGAGTTAGAAGGAAACTTGGAGGTGATCTTATCTAGTCTCCTCCCAAAGCAGAACTCTCCTCTGTAATATAATGGCATAGACAAGGGTTGTGCCCTGTGAATCCAGAAACTTGAGCTTTTATCTTAGTTCCGCTACAGAATTAGCAATGTGACCTCAGAGAAGTGGCTTAATTCCTTAAAAGCATAATTTAATTTTGTTGAAGATGTTTCTTAAACCTTGGCAACCCAAATCTGCCTCCTTGTGTTGATAAATTCTAGTCATTGGTTCTAGTTCTACTCTCTGGAGTTACCAGATATTAGGTAAATCTCTTCCAAAAGACAAGAGTTTGCATTTTTAAATTCAGCTATTATTTCTCCCTTATGTCTTTTCTACAAGCTCTATACATATTTGATTTTGCCAACCTCAAAGACATGCAATAAATATCTGATGAACGAAGGAGAGAAATGAACCACTTCTCATCCTAGCTCCATCCTCTGGGTGTGCTGCTTTGTTTTTCTTTTAAAATGAAGTGCCCAGAACCAAACAGCTCTGAGATGTGATCTGACCAGCAAAGAATACAGGGGATTGATGCTTTCCTTGATTTAGACTCTATACTTCTTACATAGCCTAAGATTGTGTTAGCTTTTTGGCACACACATCAAAAGCACTGACTCATATTGAGTTTTCAGTCAGCTAAAACCCTAAGTCCACAAGTGTATATTAAAACAAAAATTGTGTGCCCCTCTGTTAAGTATAGTTTTGCCCTTCTGTATTTATGCAATTAAAAAAAATCTAAATTATAGTTTATAATATTTATTGCTATCAAATTCCGTCTTGTTGGCTTTAGATTACCATTCTAAGTTTTCTAAATGTTTTTGAATCTTAATTTTCATCATCTAGAGTATTAGTTACTCGTCTAAGATTAGAATTTCTTGCAAATTTTCTGATGAAAAAACTGATCAGGATAAGATCAAGAGCAATGCTCTGTCACTAGAAATTTCCCTCCAGGATGGCATCAGTTTATGATGTTATTTACTCTTGGGCTAAAGACACTCGACTAGCCATAAGTTACTTAAAAGTACTATAGTGCAGGAAGCATATTCCATCCTGTCCATACGGATATTACGGCAAAGCTTGTTGAAATCCATATACAATGTAACTACAACTGCACACTAACCAGGTAGGGCACAGTCCTACTGAACCCATAATGGTTTATAGGGTTCCCCATTTCCTTTCCCAAATGTTCACGAACATCTATTTCATCATCTGCTTCAGAAATTTCCAGAAGTAAATGTTGGAGTCAAGAACCTTTAACCGTTTTTTAAAATGGCAAGATATTTGTGCATCTCTAACCTATATGTATAAATGGCAATGTTTCTTAATGACCTTAATGTTAAACATAAATTTGTTAAGTTTCACGGGATATAATTCATCTAGGCTATGTACAGGTTTAAATGTACAAACCTTTAAAATAGGTTAAATTGCTCTATTATTATTATTATTATTATTATTATTATTTTCATTTCTATTTTGGTTGTCAATTCTACTTTAATCATTTCTGTTCAATTCTTCTTGCTAGGCCATTTTCCTTGACAAAGAAAATAGAAAACAGCCTAGCAAATAATAGACCCATTCATTCATTGCTAAGTGAATGAATAAATGCTTTTACCATGTAATCAGTTAATAACATAGCATCTGTCCCAAACGATGACCTTTATATATTTTTTCTCGTTAGTAACATGTGATGTATGTGTTTTTCACATAAGTCTTTTCCCTTAATATTTACCTACAACCTCAGAAGCCTACTGGACCCTGTTCTTATTAGTTCTATTACTGCTATTTTTGTATTATTCAGTATGTGTCCCCTCTTTCTATTTTTTAAAAATGTTCTCCTGGAATCTGATCTCAGTTAACTACCCTGGTTTCATTTACATTTGATGCTGATTCTTTTTCTTCCTCATTGGAAATAAGTGTATAATTTGTTCATTCATTTACTTAAAGCATTGATTGAGCTTCTTGTAAATGCCAAAAAAAAAAAAAAAAGACTGTAAGGTTTTGAAGGCAGAAATCTTATGTAATTTATTTTGACATTTCCCTTAGCATTTAATAGTGTTATTCACAAATAAACAATCCAGGTTTTACTAAATGAATCAATCCTGTTGCAACTTTCAGTGATACCTTCTGGTATTAAACATTTAAGTTAATTTGTTATTACAGCATGTAAAACAGTTTTTATCTCATTCTGTCATGCTCCTGTGAATTCCAGTACCTTCCATTTCTGCTTTCCTTTCTGTGGCAGCTGTTTTTCACGATATCCAGTTTTAACTTTATCTGATTTTTTGGTCAGCATCTTACTCTTTACTGGGTTGATGGTCTATTGCCATTCTTTCTACAATTTTTGAGGTGTACTCTGTCTGTAGTCAGAAGTTCACCATGTGAATAATCATATGTTATGGCACAGAAAATTCAAAAACCTTGCCTTGGTACCAGCTACACAGTTAGCTATGATTTAATGTTTTTCTTTTTCTTCTAAGAAACTTACAGATAGAAAAAAAGTTGAAAATACGATCTAGGCCTTAAGTTTTCTATTTAAAAATATCTCAAAATTATTAGAGATACAGTATAGGCTTCTTCAAGTGTCATCATTTATTTTTATAAAAATCAGAGCAGATAATATAATCTATTAATTTAGTAAGCAACAGAATTTTAACCACAACCCAATATGCTGTTCAGAAAGATATTACCCCATCCTTTTAGTTATGCTTCTCAATCTGCAAGTTGAAAATTATGTGTGAATCATTCTTGATTTCTCTTTTTCTCAACCCTAATCCAATACCACGTAATCATGTAAACAGTCACTAAATATAGGTGATCCTACCTCCTCAGTATCTCATGAATCTATTACCCCTTTACCATCTCTATTGCAATGATCTTAGTTGAATGCCTCATCACCTTTTATCTCTATCAATGACATCCCTTTCTAATTTGTCTTCCTAGTTCTAACTTTGGCCCCTTCAATTAATTAATCCTCCACAGCACTATTTAAATTATTTTTCTCAATTGCAAATTTGCTTATGTCATCATCTGTTTATGTTTTGTAAATTGTTTCCTATCAAATGAGTGACAAATGTTTTGTTCTTGGAATGACTCACAGGACTCTGAATGAACAGACTCTCATTAAACTCTTCAGTGTTATCATCAGCCTTATTCTTGCATATCATATATTCCTAATCAATTATACTCAACTTCTTTGAGTACCACAAATACACGATATTATTTTACTGCTCTGCCTTGAATGCTCTCTCTCTCTCTCTCACTGTCTCCTGGCAACTCCCTTCATTCTTTAAATCTCATCTCTGATGTCATCTCCTATAAGCCTTCCCTGGACCTCTCATAATTGATACATCCCTTCTCTGAATCACATATAGAGTTCTTTTCAAAGCACTGATTTTATACTACAACTCCTATTTATAAGTTTGCTCCTCCAACTGGATATTAAACTCTCTATGGTAGGGGTTTTGGGTCTTTTTTAAGTATTTTGATCACCTAACATAGTGCCTACCACAGAGAAGGCAATCAATAAATATTGGTTAATAAGGGAATTCATGCTGTATATGGGACCAACATTGGTCTTAAAGCATGGCACACAGTTCAAAATAGGCTCTGCAGAAAGCATACATCCCAGTATTTAAAACAGTAAAAACACTGAGCTCTTAATTATTCATGCTTATGGAGGAAGGCACTGACAGATTTAAAAAAAACATGAACAATATAAATATCCTTTGTATTTGACATTCCATATGTATTTATATATACATCTGGCAGATTTGCTTTCCTAATAATCTTTTGTTTAGGCTAATAATAAAACTGTGGGCCAATACACCAGCAACAGAGCTGATGTTGTAAGGGGTATGCTAGGTAATAAGTCAGTGGATCTACAACTAAGAATAATCCATGAAATGGGCATTCACATCTGGCTACACATTCCTCTAGAAGGGAAGAGAGCTGGAAGGCAAGGGAATGGGTCAGCCATGCTTCTTATCTCACACTATAAATCCTGGAGGAGAGAGACAGCTGCCAGCAGCCTACCTTTGGTCAGTTTTCCTGGTAAATAGGCCCAGAGGATAGAAGAGATTGAAAGTCAAACAAAAACAAAGGGGGGTTATGAGGACCATGAGTCATACTTGTATTTTGGGAAGTGCCTCTGATGGATGGAGCAGCATTGAATTGATTCCCATCCATTATTTGAAACTAGTAAGAAGAAAAGAAGAAGGAAGGAAGCAGAATGGGGGAGGAAAGACCAAAAGCAAAGGTCAGGATACCTTTCTAACGAATGCAGAACGAGAAAAAGACACTTGGGGACTCTGTATTCTTAGGATAAATAAGACTGATTGCAAAGGGAAATCTCTAAAAATTTCTTCTATATTTGAGTATTGTGACATGTTTAGGATTTCAATCTGAAAGTTTTCTTTTTTCTTTTTTTTTTGGACAGAGTGTTGCTCTGTCACTCAGGCTGGAGTGCAATAGTGGGATCTCAGCTCACTGAAACCTCCGCCTCCCGGGTTCAAGTGATTCTCCTGCCTCAACCTCCCAAGTTGCTGAGACTAAGGGCATGTGCCATCATGTCTGGCTAATTTTTTTGTATTTTTAGTAGAGACAGGGTTTCACCATGTTGACCAGGCTGGTCTCGAACTCCTGACCTCAAATGATCCACCCGTCTTGGACTCTCAAAGTGCTGGGATTACAGGCAGGAACCACTGTGCCCAACCAATCTGGAAGTCTTTTACACACAAATCTAATGTGCCTCTGCAGACTTTGAAGTCAACTTGTTTTGGTCCCATACTATGTTTCTACTGATATACTACAATCCAGTTCTGAAAAAATCAGTACTGATAGACTTTAAAAATAACACTAAAAAGCTACAGACAGGTTTGAGCCTGGCTTACCCATATAAAAGTTGAACAAACTCTCTGAGCTCTGGCTTCCTTCATTATAAAATGGGCTAATTCTTGCTTTGCCTTCTTCACAAAGTTATCAAGATGAAATATGAAAAATAAAAAGTATTTCTAAAAGTGCTAGTGTGTTTACACATGTAAAAGAGAAAAAGACTCCTTCAGACCCTCTTTAAAAATTCAACCGGTCCAGAGAACTAATGATGGCACGATTGGGAGGAAGCTTTGCATTTCATGCCTCAGTTTTCTCACTGTAAAGCTTACTCTCCTGGAAGGCTCAGAGAAGTAAATACTGAACCAGTAAAGCATTTGGTACTGAGGGGTTAAGAAAATTGGGGAGAGGCCCCAGGGGTTTGAGGTAATAGGAAAACTCTATTTCTGAATCCTCCCTAAAACCAGACCTCTATATACTAAACAATAAAACTTTCACTGCAGAGACTACAGGATCTAAAATGTCTCTGTCTCTTCTTTCCTTGTCCCCGTGTGAACAGCATGGCTGGCTCATTCTCAGTCCCCAGGTAGTTATCCTGACCCTGCCTTTCTCAGCAGCAAGGGCAAGGGCAGAGAGAGGGGGTGAGGAGGGGAAGGTAATTAAAATGGCCACCCATTCAGAAGAAAATTGAGTCCGTGGAGGGGAAAGGGCAGAAACAGGGAGCAAAACCCTTAGTGCTGAAGCACCAGGAAGAAAGGCAAGACACAAAAGAGGGGAGAAGGCAGTAATTTAGTGGTCGTCTTGACAACCAGAGCCCCTATTGTTCATGGGGACTTTACCTCACAGGGCGATCTCCTTGCTCTGCTCTGCACATAGAACCCCCACCACAGGAAAGGAGGATGGGAAGAGTTGGAGGAGGCAGAAGTGATATGTAATTATGTGCTCGCAGGAGGGGTTGACCTCCAAATTTCTACAAATATTACAGATAACAGATTTAGAGTGTACTCAGCCATGATTTGGAAGAAAATTATCAGGGATTTATTTAAATCAGCAGACATGGTAGGACTTCAAATTATGCTGTGAAAATGGCTAGAGGAAGCTGGAAAAGACCAGCCTTGAGGAGAATCAAGAATGCATATGAGAAGCAGATGCCCAAGATAAACAAAGAGAAAACATACTGAAAGGGGTGTAGAGAAGGAAAAACGCCGATCATTAGCACCATCACCTTGGTGTAGAAGAGCTACCCAAAAGTATTTCCAATTTCCTCTCTACAGGCTGAATTGTAAAACCTTTCCAAGTAGAAGGTTCTATCTATCCTGATATGAAGGATGTAGGGACACTGCAGTGGAAACTCCAGAATCTCCACAGAATAGGAACTTTGGGAGCACTGACTGTGGGTAGAAAACACAGAGGAATAATAAATAAAAGCAGAAAAACAACAACACAAAGGAACCCTGGGGAAGACAGGAGGTGGGTGTTGAGGAACTTATCTTGATGCTACATTTGCACACCAGCCTCCCTCCCAGGAAGGCTGAATTCCCCCTGAGAAATCTTTCAAGGCCAGCATTATATTACAGCTAAAGTAGATTTCCCACCAATTCACCCAACTCTCTCCCTGCTCCAGTAACAAATAGCTCTACTTCTCCAAAGGGCACTTGGAGAAGCCAGCCAGGACAGAGGTAAAGATCAAAAGTGAGCATTAACATGTGGTTGCTTCTCCAAAACCAAGTTAGGAGAGAGCCAAACAGTCTCCATCCACGGCTGAAAGTAATAGGAAACGTTCTTGATTATGTAACAGGTTGATAAGATTCCTAACATCAGGGTTATTCAGCACTGACAATCTCCACCTTAGTGACTATAGAATGTGTAGGATTTGGGGATCACAAAAGACCCTGAATTTAGGTCCAACTAATTTATAGAGAATATTGACAACATTCTTTCAATTCAGAAGTCCAGCTGGCCTCATCACCACAGACTCTGTTCTGCTCACTCTATTCTGAATGAATCAGTTCCAGTGCTGAATTTTTAACAGGTGGGATCCATTCAAAGGGGCAACTTCGCGTCATCCACACTGCGCCGAGAAGCAAGCTTATGCTGAAGATGCATTAGAGCAGAAGGAAGAAGGGTGAAAGATGAAAGAAACAGGGCTTATCTAAAAGTCACTGGCACTAAGGAGTAGACAGATAAGTGGCCTCTAAATCTTGGAGCAAGTCAGCAAATGGCTTCAATATTACTGTATCAACACTAGGGCAGGGGAACCTATAACTGCAAAATCAACAGGTCTTCTTCAAAGGAATGTGATGGTATTGTTTAACCTGCAGCGCCACCTGGTGCCCATATGGAGAATTACTGTACTCATGCCATGTACCAGGAGTTCGGTAGGCTTTTTGTCACCTATTTGAAACAAAAGCAATACACAATCAGAAAGAAGCTGGCTAAAAGTATTCCAAATTACTTTTTATTTGAAAGTATAAATAATGTCCCTTCTCCTGTTTTAAAAATGTTTTAGTGCCTAGAATATTTAGCCTAAATGACAACTATCTTACAAGATCTAGCTTTGTTATATTTTCCTCTATAAAGCCTCCCTAACATTTACCTCTAAATTATCTCTTATGCCCCCAAAACTTCATATGCTAGGCTATGACTTCCATTTGAAGAGTAACAGGCAAGGAAGTTCAGTGGTTTGTTCTAAGTCACATAGCCTCAAAGCAAGATTTGAATTCAGACCTGACTTCAAAGCCCATGTTCTGGCTTTCCACGTAGAAGGAAAGAGGTGGAGAAAGCACGATACCAGGAGATGCTTCCAGAGAGGGTAGGCTCTGTGGGGCTTCACACTGGGAGGCCCAGGTTGGGGCGGGGCACTGCACTCTTTGGAGAGAGCCATTAGAATGGGAGATGCCCTGAAGGGCCCCCTAAAGACCTCTTTGCTTAGGCCCTACCATGGTTCTGGGAATCAGAATTCCCCAATTAATTGAAGACCTGGGTACGCCTTGTGTGGAGGCAATGAAAGATTCAGTTTTCATTCTGCTGCTGGTCCCCCTGTACTACTGAGGAAACCCTAAGATTCTTACTAGTGTTAAGCAGAGGGACTGACTCCAGCAGAATGATGTGTGATCTTCTACGTTCATTTATTTGACACAAATTTATTAAGTGCTTTCTATGTATTATGCGGCTGGGTGCCGAAGGTATAATGGTTAATAAGACATAGTCCCTGCCCTCAGGAGGCTGACATACAATCTGAAGCTGTTATCAAAATGTCAAGCTCTTAGGTTCCTGTTTGCAGTCATAGATGGGCAAGAGACACCAACAACCTGACTTGAAAAAAAAGGCTCTGAGGTTTAAATACCTCATGATATTCTGTTTTTTGTTAACTTTTACAATGAGCAATTCTGCACTTCTATTTGAGTATATCAGACTTCAAGAGCGCACACACACAGAAATGCAAACAGAATGCAAAGGCACATGGCTGTCAGCTACCACTCACCTGCTATAATCAAAGATATATTCCAGGAGAGACTGTCACCACGTGACAGGAAAAGCATGATGTCTACACCCATCCTAAGATGAGTGTAAAATAAGTGATACCCAAGAAATAAGACAGGTAGACCACTCACATGACAGGGGAAACTGCTAGAGCCCATCCTGGCCCAGTCTTTAGCAGTCAAGAGCTTCCCTTTGGCATGGCCTAATGGAAGAGGCACGGGACAAGCAGCACTCCTTCCCAAGGAGCCACAATACAATCTGAGTAAAGCCATCGATGAGAAAAATTAATCTCAGCAACTCTTAAAAACAGCCCAAGTCAATGATTAGAGAGCCAGAAAATCACGGAGAATTCTGAAGACATAGACTTGGGTTACTTTTGCATCTGGGGGTCTTGCAAAGCATATTTCTAGAGAAGCTGTGCATAGGAAGAGATCGGGTATAAGACACAGCCAGGCACCAGAGCTGAACTGGAAGAAAAAGTTACACAGCAAAGGAAAAAACCGTAATCTATGCTTCCTGAGAAACTCTTGAGTCTTAACTTTGATAATGTTTTCCTGATTGTGAATAGGATGTAAACAGAGATAACTAAGAGACAATCCTCGGCTCAGAAGTGCTTTAAAAATAAAATTAGAATAAACAGACAAAAATAATTTATATGCTACCATCAGACGCATGTGTCCCTAAGACCAGCCAGATGGAAAACAAGAGAGGCTAGATGGGAATAAGGCAAGGGAACTTTCAGGTGAACCCAATTCTAGTGGCCATTGCTTTGCAGGAAAGCTTTCATGGAGGGGAGGCAGTGCAGGGCAGTGGGAAATGTATGACCTCGAGGCCAGGATGACTCAAGTGGAATCTTAAGGTGTGGTTGTTAGTACTTTCATGATTGGGGAATGCTATTTTACCTGAAAATAACTTTTGTCACTTATAAAACGTAGAAATATATGTCTATCTCATGGAATTGATCATTATTACAGAGTACATAGCTGCTTCCTTGGTTATCATTAACAATAAATATCGGTTCCTTTCCCACTGCAATTATTTGTGTCCTTCTGGTGGCAGACCTGGAGGTTCTCTTAAGAAATAACCAATGTCACAAAGACTTCTTATCTACCTGCTACTTAGACATGTCCACCAAGAAGCAGGCCCTTGAAGTAGAGTTCTACTCAGCACTTTTGATTCCCGGGTGTTCTAACAGAATAGCGGAAGCAAGAGGGTTCATGGTCAACCTTTTCCAACTGTCCTGAGGGGAGATGAACATCATGCCTTGCAGCACAGCACTCTCCAGAGCCCTTAGACTCTGCCACAACTCTCCTCACCTTTCCTAGGAGATGGTTTACAGGGAGACATCTTTTCTAAGAAAATGATTCCAAGGTCTGGTGTAAGGTCCAGAACTTGCCTTCAATTTTCTCCTAGGTCCCCTGCTTGTTGGACTCCTTAAACTGTACATCCTTTCTTTTCTTCTTCCTCTCTGTATACTTCCTAACTTTACATGCTTTATACTCTCCTCTGCCAGAACCTTTTTCCCCCTGCTTTCCGCCAAGCCATTCCATTCCTACATACACCCAGCACTCATACATACATACACACACACTCTCTCTCTCTGATACACTCTCTCTCTCTCTCTCTCTCCCCTCCACACACCCCCTCTTTAACTGAGAAATCCTGACGCAGATGCCAGGAATGTGTCTGCTGCCCTTTTCACACAGGTCTGATGCCATCATCAGGGGCACGGGGAGGGCAGTGCTGTAGACGTGGCATTCACGCATTCTGTTGCTGGCCTGGCTCCTATTTTTGTCGTGGCATTGCTCTGGGTGTCCAGGCTGGGCGCTGGTCCAGCTTCTTCTCATTCCTTCACTCTCCATCAGAGCTCCATACCAATCCTACCCCTTACCTTGGCTGGATCTTCCTGCCCCAAACCTCCTACCATCAATGGAGTGCAGTGTATGTCTCCTCTTTCCCTCCAACCCGGTCTAGCTCTGAGTACTTGCCCAATTTGCTAAATCTGATTCTGATGTATGCAGAGATATTTTCAAGTTTCTTCTGTTTTCGGACATGAGCAGAGTTTGCACAAGCCAGATTTGCTCCTTGGCTCAGACTACTATCCGCTCTCCCCTTCCCCTCCCTTGGTCTCTCATTCCAAATAAGGAGTGCTTCTTGTTACATAATTGGATGTTCCCAGCACAGAAGCTGACACATGAGGTTAAGTGCACATGCATGCAAGACTTCCCTTTGACTTAACAATGCCTTTTTTGGGCATCTAACTTCTCTTCAGCTCCCCTCCCCACTTCTTTCCACATCATCAACAATCAAGGGAGATTTATAAGCCTGGCTCAGATCAGAGCTCTTCCAACTTTGGCTCAGAAGGAGGGGTTATGAGGTCAAACTTACTCCGTTTTTTTTTTTTTCCCCTTTGCAGGATAGAGTGTGTTTATAATTTGACAGAAGTCTATGGCGTCCAAGGCGGTAATGTATATAGGTCTTTTAAAGGTGCAAGGAGGACACACAAATTTGGAAGCAGAAGAAATAAACTTGCCTGCTTGGAGATAATAATACTGGAGGTTGGAAAATGAGGACATTTTAAGGAAGAGAAGCACTCAAATCTGGTGACTACAGCATCCCTGATGCTCAAACTGCAGTGTGTTCCAGACAACTAGAGAAGTGGCAGTACCAGTTGCGGCACCAACACTAACTACCCTGCTCTTTTAAGCACAGAACTTAAAGGAAGAGAACCCAAGGACCCTGCAAATGCATATGGCTCAGCTACCTGTGGTTTCAGGGAGGGCAAACACGTAGCCTCCTAGGCAGCAGTCATGGGGATGGGAGACAGCGGGACCTCACATCACGCCTCTTGCGGGTGACGCAGCGGGGACGGTGGAGAGGTGCTTCAGCTCTGGAGATGTCAAGTTTCCAGCATATTGGCTTACCAAAGCAAACAAAGCTGAAGTGTAACAATGCACAAACCACTTTTTAACATTAAAAACTGCAACTGTCGCGGGGACAGTAACATGGGCCGCCTCTAGACTGCAGCAGTGCCCTTAGTTAGACACAAGTGTGTAGATATGAAGATGAAGTTTGGATTCTACAAATTGCTTGATAATCTCCAGTACTTGGAGACAAAGATTTTTGGGTTGGTTTTTATCCAGCTGAATTTCAGGGCAAAGATCTGATCCTGAAATTTAGACAATCATCACAGCTATAAATCAGAAAAACCTGGGTTCAACTTCGGCTTGTGATATTTATTAACCCTATGATTTTGATTAGATAACCCACATTCTTTATAAGCCTTAGTTTCCTCATCTTTAAAATGAGGGTCGTAATACCGCTTTCACAGGACCTTTGGAGGAATTAAATGATATTAGCTTGGTGTAAAAACAATTCAGGCTTTTTAACAGCATGTGCATGGTAGTGTTCAGTACAGTATTTGCACTAAGTAAACGCTCAATGAACATTTGCTGGACAGTAAATATGCTCATGCTGAGGAGATTATCAGTGTTTACACTCTGAAAGCTAAAATGAGTTCCATGTCTCTCATGCACAGGGGGCTTGCAGGTATGAGACCATGGGCCACAGGTGCCAGATCTCTGGAACCCCTGGGGGAAGAACTGGTTCTTTATTTAGATACCACGACTTCTAGCTTCCTACCTTAAGGAGGCTTCAGGAACACTGAAACCAGCTATAAGGTACTTGAGAAAAAGGCCAAAAATGTCATTAAAAAGATGGGAAAAATGATTTGTAGGGATACATGAACGGCCTTAAACAGAGAAGTATGAGATTCTTCATTTAATTCTAGTCTGTGGAAGCTTGCGCTGAGGAGACTGCTAAACCAGATGTAGTTTTAATACAAAACAAAATGGGCTACGGATAAAGTTGGATTAGATATAAGTAAGAACTTGCTGACAGGAAGGGATATGAGATAACCGAACATGTATAAAATATACTCACCTGGAAATATGTAGGATGAACAAAGATAACAGACACAGTTACAAGTTTTTCAAAAGTAACTAGCCACAAAATTCTATTCTTACACAATATTCACAGTGGCTTCATTCAAATTCACCAAATATTTTCACAATTTTCCCACTTTCCCATCATAATAGTGATGCCTTTTCACAAAATAGAACAAAACAAAACAAAAAACAACAAAAACTCAGAATGTGAAAAGAAGAGAACGTCAAGAGAAATTCAACTGTAAGCCCCCTCATGGCATGAGCTACATTTGGGTTTGCTAGTCTTCATTCACCAGACTTTACCCAGCCAACTGGAGTTGGATGTAGTCAGGGAATGTCAGGGATAGGAATGGAAAGGTGAGGAAAATGCCTGGGCAACACAGTGAGACCCCAACTTAACCAAAAAATTTAAAAAATTAGCCAAGCCTGTAGTCCTAGCTACCCGGGAGGCTGAGGTGGGAGGATGGCTTGAGCCCAGGAGGTTACAGTGAGCTATGATTGCAGCACCACTACACTCCAGCCTGGGCGACAGAACAAGATCCTATCTCATTGATATTTCATATATTGACATTTTATGCTCAATATGTGAAAAATAAAAAATAAAGAAATCTCACAGCCTCTGCTTTGACCTCTAAAATGACCCCTGTCTTCTCCATGTCTACCATGCACCTGGAGCTTGCTTCCTTTGTATTTAACTTTTCTGTCTTAGCTCTCCCAGGACCCTGAATGCATGAAATACTCCTTCTGTGATCATTCTCTAACTCTCAGAATATAGGTATCTCTCCTTTATCTGGTCTAGCCCAAGCCCTTGAATATTCAGTTATTCAAACTTCAGGTAAACTTTTTCCTACCCCTTTTATATACGGATCTCAATCTTTTTTGAATTTATCCTAACTCGTCTATACTTTTATGCTCATACTGAGTAATTTCTTGTGTTCTGAAGCCAATTTGTCATGTAAATGACTTCAAGGGGAAGAGGTCATTAATGATCACATACCAGCTAGTTTTTGGATCTTCTCATATTTTTTTAAAAACCAATTAGAAGATCAGCAAAGGGAAGCCCAAAAGAAGAAGAAAAATGAAGGCCTAATTAGTGACATCCAGAAGTGACAGAATAAAACTGAAGAGACTATACTTTCAAGTGTAAAGGTACTGGGAAGGGAAATGTTTATTTCTTTAGTAAATATTTAATGAGTAGCTACTATGTCCAGGCCCTGTATAAGCTGCTGGAGACACAAAGCTAGTTCTGGTCCTTAAAGAACTAGTAGTCTACACAGGGTTTCTCAAGCTCGGTAATACTGATATTTTGGGAGGATAATTCATGTTGTTTGGCACGGGGGACTGTCCTGTGTAGCTGCAGGATGTTTAACAGCATCCCTGGCCTACACCCACTAGATGCCAGTAGGCATCCCACATCCCCTTCCCAGTTGTGATAACCAAAAATATCTCCAGATAATGCCAAATGTCCCCTGGGGGACAAAGTGTGCCCCGGTTGACAACAACTAGTTAAGGAAAAGCAGATCATTTATATAACACACTGTGGTAAGTGTTATTATCAAAATTTTGAGGGTTAGAGGACTCTTTAATTCTGGGGGAAAGAGAGTAGATGCTATAGGTTTCACAGAATAAATGACATTTTATGCCCAGTATATAAAAACTGTTTTGCAGTAGGCCAAGCAGACAAGAAGAGGGAAACAAAGACACAGGGAAGTAGCACAGAAGAGTAAGTAGAGAAGGACCATTTGAAAGCAGACACAGGAAGATGAGCAAAGGCCTTGGGGTAAAAGACCACAGAATATTCACGCAATGATGGCTACTTTACATGGAGGAAAATGGAAAATAAGACTGAGACTAGATCATGCCAGGTAAGAAAGGAGGTGGAATTTTAATATAAAGAAATAAATGTATATTTTAAACAGAATAGAGCCCTTTTTCAAACAAAGCCTTACCTAGATCCCCAGTACATTAAACTGATCTAAGTGGAACCTCTTCGGTTGGGTCATGGTCCACTCAGTTTTTCCTTAGCTTCTAAGTTGGCTTCAGAAGCACTTCTGCAGAACCCTAGAACTCTAGGACACATACTGGAAAAACCACTTTTATAGGCAATAGGAGGCCACTGAAAGATTTTAAGTGGAGAATATATGTTCAGATTTGCTTTTCAGAAAAAAGCACTCTAGTGGCACAACTGAATATTGAGTAGGAACAAGGAGAAAAGCCTAAAGCTACAAAGACCATTCAGCAGTTTATATGTAGGATTCACTTCTCCAAGTGAATTCAGTCTTAAGGCTACAAGATACATGAAGAAGCACGTTGGCTTTGAAGTTGTACAAAGTTGGCTTAAAATTCTAAGTGTGCTACTAATGATGACCTTGGGCATGTTAGTTGACTTTGCCAAGCTCTATTTTCTTATTCTGTAAAATGGGGCTACCTACCTCACTTGATCACAATAAAAAAATACATGTAAATGGAGATTGGGCGCTGGCATAGACAGCACTTAGCAAATATAGATGTGTATCATCTTCCTTCACTTGGTCTCTTTGTGATTCAAGTTTATTATACCTCCTTGATCCTATGTAACTTAGAAAAGGGAGATTTAATTGCTTGTTGTTAATAACTTTTCTACTTGGTAATGAATAGATACATAATTATTTTTCAAAAGACTGTATTTTTTGAGCAACCAGTTAGCACAGGCCACATGCTAAGAGAAGGTCAGCATCTGGCTGCTTCTTACTTTGGGATGTGCCAGGATGTCTCATAAGAGGGAGTTCAAAACAAGAGCAGCCAAACCCCAAGCACTACATGTGTCTGCCTGGCACAGAGAGAGTGTTTCTGGTCTGCTTCAGGTTAGCAAAGCTTACATCAGTTCCATAGTTAGAAAGTCAGCAGCTAAAAACTCCACCTGTATACAAATCTTTCAGGAGATCAAATGGTGTGAGGATTACAAAGCCTGGATTAGAAAAGCCAACTTGCAAATCCAAATTTCCCTCTATTCTTT
Organism: Aotus nancymaae; assembly: GCF_030222135.1. NCBI lineage: Eukaryota > Metazoa > Chordata > Mammalia > Primates > Aotidae > Aotus > Aotus nancymaae. The sequence goes on from NW_026988423.1 coordinate 35,300,272, forward strand.
ACCATCCTGTGCCAGTAAGTACTTCAGCTATGAATATTTATGTCCCTGTCAGAGAAAACAATCTTTATTTTAAGAGTACTGATCTGTTTTCTCCTTTTCCTTCACATTGTTTATCATCACAGTGATGACATAAGGTCAGCTGAGACAAATGTCCACCATACCAAGTGAAAGGGGCAGTACAGCTGGAGGATATAACTGGGTGGAGAATGGAGAGGAGGAAGAGCTCAGCTAGGTATTTTATGATCACAGGCAGTGTCTGCATCTCAGTGCATTATGCCAGAAGTCTTACAGAACCAGATACTTTCAAATTGTCGACAAGAAGGTAGTTAATATAAAAGCTTTCTGATACTCTCAAGGCATTTTTCATCTCTATAACCCCTGTAACAAAGAATTTATATTCAGTTACAGCTGCAGATTCCCTGGACACAATGTTTACTCTTTCTAGTGCAGAATTCAGCACCGCATCCACTTCCTCTGCAATTTGAGATTCTGATGTGAGGGAGAATTTGCAATCTTACCTTTGAACTAGGGTCCCAAAGATCAGATGAAGAAACTTTTGCATGTTTTCGCTACACAGCCATTTCCACTGTTCTGTTAGTAGCAAGAGGAGCAGATCCAGGGCTGTGTCAGCTAACTCTGTCTCTGTTCCTGAGGAAAAAAATGGCATCAAGAGTAACTCAGAAGAGACCCATACTTGAGAAACATCTTTCAATGTATTGGGTGACACCTGTGTCTTTCTACCTTCACGCCAATCATCTGGTATTTCTGCAATCCCTCCATAATCAAATGCAGAGATGTTTAACTCATATCTAGCAGGTTCAGTGATAGGCTCAGCATTTCTTTACAATTTTTATTTATGTTCCTGATACTGTCACCTAATAAATGTTTCTATGATTTAGAATATTTTATATATATATATATATATATATAAATAAAATTATTTTGACTACTTAGTTTCTATTTCTTCTGTATTTCCGCACGATGCTGAATACTTTCTGTTCCAAATAAGAGCTCACAACCAGTGACTAAGTGTAACTGGCAAGGCCTCCTCTCTTTCCAACCTTGCATTCCACTCGCCCCCACAAAGCATTATGGAAATACCATGCATAGAAGTGGGAAAAAATTTGGCCTTCACTTTCCTGAAAAACCTCCGTTACACAGAACCGTGGGGTTAGGATTCAGGAGGCTTCAGTCTGATTTTGAGATAACATGTGGTTCTAGGAAGAACACATCTCTGGTAAAATGCCATAACAATTATTAAATTCTTCCCTGTTTCAAAGAGTAGAAGGGCCACAAATGAGCTTATACCTAGGCTAAACTAAGGTTTCCTGAACAAATGTATTTTAAGGAAGGAAGCATGTGCTGTTTAAACTGTGCTGGGCTTCTGACGTCACTTCTGATTTGCCTCCAAGTATGTAATGTTACAGAATGGATCTGAGATAACTGGTGCTACTGCTGTGATTGATATTATAAGTAATATCAACAATGACTTTGTTAGTATAGGACCAATGGGTATTCTCTGGGTCAGCTTGCCCAAGCTCTCCTTGAACATGAATGACTTCTGATTTGGACAGGTCTACTAGAAGGGAGTCAAACTTCCCTTTTAACCTCATCTAATATATATTTTATTTTCTGTTTTTATTGCAAGGAGGCATTGGGAACTGATATGTTGTTTGCTTTCTAACCATCTCCTCAAAGATGGGATATTGCAGTCTTTGGGAGACAGCATCATCCTGAGCCTTAGTCCTCAACTGTATGAGTCTGTCAGGTTTAGCATTTGCCTGGAGCTGCCACCATGTGGTCACAATTAGTTATAGCAGTAAAAAATAAGAAAGCAAACAAGGTACCACCAAGTTAGTCCTCTTGTCCTCTTAAAAAAATGGTATATATATATTTTTAATTATATGAGCATTTTGAGTCTCTCAGAGATAGAAGAAGGGTTTCAGGCCCAAACCCTGCCTCTAGAGATACGCTGTTCAACATTTACTGGGTGGACTTTGCCTAGAATGATACTGTCATCGCAGCGTTCCCGCTCCCCTCCATAACCATCTTTATAGTCTCTTAGAGTTCTCTGATGCTTTCACCGTCATCACTTCATTTACTTAACCAGTGAGATATGTGTGAAGGGATGGGGCTGTCAACCCCATTTTTCACAGACTTAAATTGAGGCCCACAGAAGAGGTGTCAGGTGATTTGTTCATGGGCACCTGCGAAAGAATAGTGATACCAGCTTTATCTCCATTTTTGAATCCAAGATTCTGTGTTCTTTTATTCTCAATGGAGATGCTTATCTTGATGGAACTGATACACATATTTTAAGTTCTAGTTCAGTAAACATACTAATTAATATCTAAGGCTTTGAATTTTTCTTCTGCAGAGTACACATCTGCTCTTCCTCTCCTGGAAGGTAAAACTGTTCTACCGCCAATGCTTATAAGGAAGAAGTAGAGCTTTCACCTCTTCTCCCTCCCTACTTTACGTTGGTTAACTAGTTGGTATCATCTGCCATGGCAGTAAATAAAGAAGAAAGACTAGATTGGGGAAAAAAAGACAATTTCCATTTTGAACATGTTACATTTCAGTTGCACTATGGTATATCCAAGTGAAGATATACAATATTCAATATTTAAGGCATCACCACACATGAATTAGAGCTGAAGCCAACAGCACAGCTGGGGTCACCTTGGAAGAGTGTGTAGAATAAGAACAGAGAGCCGAAAATCAAGCTCTGACGGGCGGTTCACGGAGCCAACAGAGTGGACTAAGAAGCTGCAAGAAAGGCATGAAGAAAACCAGGAAACCTGGACACTAAGGAAAGAAAGTTTCTAAAGAAATGCAAGAGTCTGATACGCCACAGCATGTCAAAAATAAATTCAATAAGCTGTCGATATTATCAGCATGATCTCGTCCTGCTGGATTAGAACTCCGTTTGTGCCCTGCTCCGCAGCTTGGCTCTGCTCTGGCAACTGTGTCCTACTCATCTCTGTGCCCAAACATACCACCTCCAGCACTGGAGTTCAACACAAGGCATGCTCAGCTGGACAGAACAGAAATTAAAGTTACCAACTCCAACTATCCCAAGCCCCAAGTGGATGCTGCCTGGCTCCCTTCTCCATGGGAGCAGAGACCTTGCCACTCACCTGGATCGCTGTTGCTGGGGTCTTGGGCTGGCACAGCTGCATCTGACAAGCAACTGTCCACATGTCCTTTGGGAAGTTGTTCAGGATCTTTTTCTGGGGCTTCTGTTGGCTGCATTTCCAGTAACTTTGTCTGTTTTTCAATAAAAGATTCCATCCCAGACATGGATAGGGTCTCAGACTCCTAAGAAATAGCCAGTGGCATATCACATATGGAATATTGACAGTAGGGGAGCAAATGTGGCCCTCTAGGTTTCCCTGCCTCTCCCCTGAGTAAGTACCTTAGGTACAGAACCCAACTGATGCTATAACTACTTTAGGAAAGATTTTAACCTAAGTTGCAACTGAAACAGGCCTGCCCTAGGCCTATTACTTCTGAATACATTTTTGGTTCAACCATTTTTTTCCAGGAACTAGTCTTCTCTCTGATCTTGTCATCCATTATCCCAAACCCACTGTGGTTGATAAGCCAACTTGCCAACCCAAACTGGTAGGAATTCCAAACCACTCAGAGAAAATACTTTCAGTATTAAAGTTGGAGATTCAAATGTTAATTAAGTCATTTAGCAGGACATTTCTGGCTTTAGAGAATAATTCAACTGCCTATAACTGCAGGACCAACATCTCAGATCTTTCTGCCTCACATTCTCTGGGTTTTGGTTCTTACCACATTGCCTTCCTGGAGACAATAGAGAATCTTGTCTTGTGCTTCGGTCACAGTTAGTGCTGGAGAAATTTTACTGGATGAGAACCTCAGCCTGGACCTGGTACAGAAACAAACAGCAGAAACAGAATGTAACTCATGGTCTTGAGCCCCACAAAAAGGTCTGGTAAGTACTGATAACACATCACAACAAGAATATCCATACTTATTCTGGGGAGCTTACTGTGGTCAGAGCTGCCAGGAAAGACTTGGCCCTATAATCCCCCAAACAATGTATATTCTGGCGATTCTTAATAGATAGGGCAACTCATATACTAAGCTATGTCTACAGTGCACTTGTGAAATGGCTTCTGCCAAGTAAAACTGACATCAGTCTATATCATGGTTATATTCCCATAGAATAGAAGATTAGTTAGCACATACTAGGCACTCATTAAAAATGTGCTGAAGATTAAACAGACGGGTGGCATAGACCAAGTTTTTATTATTGCTATTCATGGTGTATTCTTTTTGGACATCCATTAATTCCCCTTGCGTTCCAAATTAAACCAGAGAAGGAGATGCAAGTGATAACATCAACGTTTCAAGGGACAGAGGCTCATAAGCACAGGTATCATGGTCATCCTTCAAAATAAGGGCCCCGTTAAGAAAAGGTTAGGTGCTGTGAGTCTGTTATTGCTGGCCCATGAAATGTAAGCACAGAGACAGAGAGTCAGACACTCAGACACACAAAACACACACACACACACACACACACACACACACACACACACACAGATGCTCTTTCTTTATAAGGACCCAGATATATGAAATTTCCATTAAGGGTACATGTGGTGCCTTTGCTGGCCACATGTTGGCTTTGAATGCTGCCAGGGAACAGCTGGGCCCTAGTGCAAGAGAGAGTAATGGTAGTCAACCAGTTACTAAAATAGGCCCTGCAGGTTTCCATTCTAGCCCTTTCCTGTTTATTGCTAATATATGCAACTTCTGAGCCAAGATTTCCAGAAATGATGGCAAACAGAGATCAGTTATAAGACTTAATTCTTACTAGGAAAGAAACATCTCTATTTTCCAGGAAAAGAGAAAAGAGAGTACCAATATGCTAAAGTCAAACATCCCTGGTCAGTTGGGCCCGGGGTTCCCATGGCAAAAGCAAACATTCAGCAGTGCTGTCTCTGCAGCACTGTAGGCTCCTCCGGGTGGGACACTGAGGAGCCTGGGGTCTAGCCTTGCCTAAAAACTGGTATGTCTGACCCACCTCCTCTCTTCTAGGGCTTGAGAATAGGGTGAGCTTTGGCTAAGGATTGGGATCAATCTGAGCACTGTGGAAAGGTCCCTGGGTGACTGAGGGCTTCTCACTTGCTAGCCTTCTTGCCTTCTGTCTGGGACTTGCTTTCCGTCTCGGCCTCACTCAGCTCCTCTGTGGGACTCTGTGGTTCAGAGCGAGGAAACGCTGTCTTCAAGGTGTCCACAATGGCACTCACCACCATCTGCAGGAGTCAGAGGTGCAGGGTCAGTAAGGCCATCCACATCCACAGACGGAAATCGCCAAACGAGCAGTGGCCCCCGCCTAGCGCTTTACGCAACAGGATGAGGAGAGTGGCCAGGCTGTCTAGCAAAGCCTTATCCAGTAGGAAGGTTGAATACCAGCTAATGACTGAGTGACAACTATCTTTTTTTTTCCCACGACCATAAATATCTTTTTCCTTGAGGAGTAAAACAAACGATGCCGTGGGAAAAGAAGCCAAAATGAATAGTGAGATATATAAAAACCTAAGAGTTCTGTTGGCTGGTGATATATTTTTCAATTTTCTTTTTATATAAAAAAGTGATTTTATATAAAAAGGTTTCCAAATTGATAATACCTTCATCAAGATGTGCATTAGTGGAAGTACATAGGTTAGGTAGGACTATAAAGAGAAAGGAAAAGTGAAGAAGATGATCAAAAATAAAAAATACAGTTTAGGGGCACAGGTAATATTAACATGCTTAGAGTAACTTACACAGAGCAAACAATCACTTTTTCTAATCAATTCCAACAATTTCTCTTCTTTAGGTACAGAAAGATTAATAAAAATCACTCAGGTCAAAACCAAGGTATCCGGAGTTGATATAAACTTCTCTACTCATCAAGACCAAATAAAACAATCCTCACTGAAGATTAAGAATAAGAATGGGAAAATGACATACAAGTATTTGCTAAAAAGGACAATGTGCAAACAAAACCTTAAACTATCAAAGTAACAGAATGAAACATTTACTTTTCCTCTGGTGCTTCTTGCTAATTACCACTGCTGGCTCAGAGCAGCACCATGCCTTCTTTAACTCATTCTTGTGGTATTCCTCCACAAGGAGTAAGCTAGCATAGCCAAGTCAAGACTGAAGTGAGTGGTCAACAGACTACAGTGAAGGCTGGGGGAGAACAAACCAGGGGAAGAACACTGAGGATGCATGAACTTAGAGAATGCAGCTTAGAAAATACAACTTGTTCTCCAGGATCACAGAACTGTGGCCTGTGAGGGTGGGGAGGTCCTCATCTGTCTCATTCACTGTTGTAGGGACAGCAACTAGTAGAGTGCCTGGCTCAAAACAGGCATCCAGTAAGTAGATGTGGAAATGGATGAATGATCTGCATGGAACTCTGGGCATTTACCCAGTTGATCCCTTTTTAGTTTGTAGTTTTTTCCATAGCAGTGGATATCCCCTAACACCTACTACATGAAATTCCATTTTATTTGTTGCTCCGAGCCTAGAGGAGAAGAGGGAGGCTCCTCTTCCACCAATGAGTCAGTGTTTCCCAGCCCTATAAAACACATGCCACTTTTGATAAACATAAGTCTCAGACTTCTGCCCCAGAGACGCTCATATCAGTTGGTAATCACTGCGTACAAGCTCCTACATATTACACAAATGTCTTTCTTCCACCATCTCCATAGGTGCTGAGACAACCTCTCGAAGAAGGTACAAGTCTCTCCATACTATAAAGGAGAACCATGATACCACTCTAAATCCAGCTTAGAGTCTTGTCTTAGGGCTCTCTTCCTGGGTGACCCAACACTGAAAATGATCTTTATCCTCCAAAAGACCACCCTCCTGCCAGCTATCTGTGAAGACAGATCTATCTTTACATGCTTCCAACAGCATAATAATGTAATACCCCCAGGAGATACACGTACACTTAAGAGTGCTGGGGTACTGTTTCCCAGCAGCTGTTCCCTGTGATTCAGCAAGCTGATGATTCGACCAATATTTGGCAACAGGTCTTGACAGTTCGAGACCATGTTCTATTCACGTCTCTGTGCTGCCCCTTCCCACACCCTATCGCTCCTATTTTTCAAGCACTGCCTCCATTCTGATGAATGCTTCACATTTATAGATCAAAACTAAAGCTGAGCACAGTGGCCCTGCTGGTACCTTGTCTATTCTAGACACCATAAATGGTTTCTTGACAAAGGCAATGCGAGCATCTGTGTTCAGAGCAAGGAACTCCTGCACCTCCTCACTGTTAGCGATCTCCGGAATGGCACAGAGTTGCTGCAAAGGTAAAACACACAAAAAAATTTTAAAGAGAAATTCCAGTCCCCAGATCTCTCCACCTTGGCTTCGGTGTTCTGGGGTTAGACACCCAGGTTAAAACGAGAACAAGGCCAAGAGAAGAATGCTAACCTTTAGGAATGATTCTAGGAGGCTCTTACGGGCTTCTACTCTGTCACTGTCCATGTTTCCAAATGGAAGATCTGGAAAGAGCTTTTTAGGACCCTTCACATCTGCAAAAAAGCCCAAAATATTAACTCATTTAACATTCAGAGAGCGATCACATATAACACATGTAAAGAAAACAGCACTATTGAATATATTTCCTTGGATTAAAAAAAATTTCAGGAGTTCCAAATATACATATAATCCATATGACCCATACAACACTCCAGTGGTTACAAGTGAGGGCTCTAAAGTCCAATGACTCAAGTTTAAATCTGGACTCAACTCCCTAGTTTAACAGTAATCTTCGGCAATTTGTGTTATCTTTCTGACTTTGTTTCTCTTCTATAAGATGAGGATAATGGGAGTACCTATCTCATAGGCTGAGGGGGGCATTAAAAGAGCTAACATGTGTAAAGTGCTTAGAAGAGAACCTGGCATGGATTTTCAAGGTTGGCTCAGTGTTAGCTATTAAGAAAGAAAATGTATAATTTATGCCCAAACTTATTAAATTGTTTATTTTGGCAATCATCACCATTTTTAAAAAAACAAAGTAACCACTTACTAGCTCATTCTTAGAGTGAAACTTTATTACATTAAAAAAAAAATTCCCCATGCCTGAGAGTTGTCAAACAGCACACAAAAGATCTGGTTGTTAAATGAAAGAAGGTGGCAATAACTTCTGGGTAATATTTTATATTAAGAACCACCAATCTATGAATCTGGAAAAGTTAATTTAACTCCTCACACTAACAGGTACAGGTGGAAATGTGAACACCTTTTTTAATCTTAAACTAGCTGGGGCTGCAGAACAAAGCATTTGGCAGTAAAGGACTACCTCTGAAAGAATGTGATTGCTGCTGTCCAACACTAAACCTCAAAACTCCTGAAGCAAACCCATGGAGCAGAGAACCTTGAAACTGCATTCTCCTCCCTGAACCCTCCCATAAACCAACAGGCCACAAGGTGGCTAGATGTGGGAAGCAAGCAGGGAAAACTCATGACTTTTGATGAACTTGCGTAGATCTGGTTTCTCCTCCAGACGGGTCTGCAGATTCAAGAACTCCCGATAGCGGCGATTCACAGTGTGGTAGGCCAGCTGCTGCAGGCTGCTGCTGTTTTCACCGTCAAGGGCTGTCTCGTACTGTCAATGAACAAATTGACTGACTGAATCAGCCGGGTTTCAGCAATCTTCTATTCTGGCTTTATTAACTAATTGTTCAATGGCCACATAGAAAGAGTAAGAAACTTAGAACAAAGGGAGGGAGATGTTCCTATTCTGTTCCAGAACCTCCTATATCTAATTGTTCAAAAAGTCAGAAACGAGTTCCACTGCTCCATACTACCACTTTCATCTGAAAGCTCCCTCTCCCAGATACTTTCTTTACTTACAAAAATGGCCGCGTAACTATTTTTCAGATGCATATTTGAATAGAAGGCATAATATCCATAAAAATGATACTTCCTATATCACCTCTAAATTACGGGGCTAAACATTATAAGGGGAAAACCATTTTGCCATTATGCTCCCATGATTATTTATATTAGTTAAAGGAAGACCAAATAATCCAAAAAGCAGATAAACATCATTTATCTGGAATAAACTAAAGGGTATTTGTTTTGTTTCAGGCAGATTAATTTTCCTAATTGTTATTCTTAGAGCGAAACTGAATTTTTTCCCTAAGTACCTATCATCTGTATCATTAGAAGTCACATGAAAAATGGATGCTATAAGGAGTCAAAGTCCACTGTCTTCATAAGCTCAGAGGGCTGGTATGTGGAAAAGATGACTTATACCTCATGTTCCCCAAAGAGTGAACACCACGGATAGCATGGAAACTGTAACTCAGCAAGGAGGCACACTTTTTGACAGAGTAGTTAAGAGACAATGAAATGCTGTGGGAGAAGTATATATGTGCGCCTTCGCATTAGGAATAGGTTATTATTTTTTCGTTGAGGTATGCTGTGGGAAAGGGATGGAAAATACTACCTCCTTGTTGGTGGGACTTGTGGCCGGTGCTTTACAATTTTTTGGAGACAGATAGGGTGTTCATTATGAGCTGATGTGAGCAAAGTAGTCCCTCAGAACAGCACTGAGAAGGAAAGACCAGGTAAGAGAAACAGGTGGAATTCAGGGTGGGGCTCTCAATGGTCACATAGTAAATGTAAGAAATTAAGAACAAAGGGAGGGAGCATTTGGGAACGATGAGAGTTTCTGTGGAATATGCTGCTCCTTGAGGGCCAATTTTCAATACTGTTATGGTTCCTTCTATCATATAAACTGAAAATTATTTACCATCAGAAAGTATAATAATAATATACAACTTAAAATCAGTTATATGTCCATATAAAAATCCAAACCCAATTTCAAACTACTCATAATTGGCTATATTATTTTGTTCTCATTTTTTACTTTACTCTTTTCTATTGAATATTGAACTATCGATATTCAAGTAGCAGCAGATGTCAAAATCTAGCAGCAAAAAAAAGGATAAATAATGGGAGAAAGACTGTGAACTTAAAAATTCCATCCATCAACTTACTTTTTCTGCTAATGAGGAGAAAAAAACCCTGCTGTTTAATATCAGTGTTGGAACAGTCATTAAAAAAAGATGAAATAACCAAAACCCACACTTAAATGTGAGAAAGGTGCATGGCCTAGTGACATCCAGAATTCGAACAAAAAGGCAGGCAAAATGTTAACAAAGTGATACCTGTCCTTTGAGGCTACTCTCAGTTATTTTATGACCAGACATCTGCACTTCTACAACTTGCCCATAAGGAACGTGTGTGTGTGTCTGTGTGTGTGTGTGTTCACATATATACATTTCTAATTACTTCCATTCTGTCTTACTTGAAAATGTCATGTTACTTTCTAAAATGCTATGTCATGATGTAGCCGTGCTGAGCAGATCAAGGAAGGCCTTTTCCTTCTTACCTGGACTGAGAGTTCATGGGGAGGAGTGCAGCAAGCAGGCTGTGTCTGGTGGTAGCTTTTGGACTCAAATGAGAGAAATTCAAGAAGGCAAGTAAAATCCAGATGGGCAGGATCTTGCCCAAGATTATTCTTTCTAAACTTCTTCCCTGATAATTTCTTTCTTTTTCAAAATACTAGTATATTTTGTAATTTGTTTTAGGAAGGTAGGTTATTTGCGTATCTGTCTCAGAAGACAGCAAGTTTTTGACTCTTGGAGGTGTTTAAGCACAACTTGACAGAGACAATATGAAGAGGGTTGGCTAGAGAGGCAATTCCCCCAAAATGGCCTTAGGACAGGCTGTCTCCATATTATCTGGAGAGTTCTATTTGGAAAAAAAAAAAAAGAGAGACAGAGAATCCAGGGAATCCTCCTTAGAAATTCTCAGATGGAATCCATCAGTCTGTCAGAATCTGTACATATAAAGAGCAGTTCAGGTGATTTGAGGTACAGCCAAGTTTGGGAACCACTGAAAATATAACCCTCAGCATTCTAGCAGCCCTGAGGTTCCAGGATTGTTTGTGTGAGTACAGAATAAATGCTACTCTGCCTTACACATTAGCTTCAGACCATTCACAGATAGATGCCTACTGAAAGAAACACTTCAAACTAAGAGCATCCCTTCCCCAAGAATATCTGCTTCACTGACTGCTTTTCAAACCCACTCCTAGCCCAGATGAGCACCCACAGCTTTAATCCTGTTACCTTCACAGTATAGAGTGTGTATGGGTGGAATCCGGTGCCACTGTGCTCTCTGGCTGTAATAGTGCCAGTGATACGAAGGTTCTGGATGACAACTGGGCCATCTGGACTGCTTAAAGGCTCAAAGCTGAAGGTGGCTGAGCTGAGAGGACCAGGTGGAGAGGAGGAAAGCAGAACTGGTGGCAGACTGGGATCAAGGGAGCCCATGTCACTGGTGAGATCCTTCTCTAAGCATGAGGGCCGTGAGAAGCAGGTTTTTTCTGGCCCCTCCAGCAAAGCTGTAACAGAGGTGGTAACATCTCCTTGTTCTATCTCTTTGTCTGCTGTGTCAATCTGGATCTCTGGGCAGGAGTTCAGTGTGGAGACTCGCAGGCCTGTCTCTGTTTCTGTCACAGGACCCTCCTCAGTCTCTGCTCCTTCAGACCCCTCACCATCTTTGGGTTCCAGAGCCTGTGAACCCTCTAGGGCACACAGGGCATCCTGAATCCTGTCAGAGAGAAAGTTGCCTGGAGTCATGAGCATGATGGTTTCTTTGCTCAGTTCAGACAGCGGAGACTCCAGCTCTGAGTCTTCACATAAGAACAGGGGGCCTCGAATATTCGGCTGTAGGAAATGAGATGAGTTGTTTCCTACTTTTCTTTCTTCAGACATTCCACCCAAGTCTCCCTCTACAGCTTCATGACCTTCTTCAACCTCTGGGGAGGTGCCTGCAGGACCCTCTGGTTCAGTGTAACTTACGAACACTGGGGCTGCTATTGGAGAAGGGGCTCTCCCTTCTGAAAGCTGTTCTACCTCAGTGATCAGTGGCAAAGAGGTGGGTACTGAAGGCTGTTTGGGGGTGCTGGCTGGGCAGAGTGCTGGATCTCTAGCCTTAGAAAAGATACCCACAAGTACAAGGTGAATCCAGTCAGGATCTGACAGCCTGCTGATCAGTGGTAAGATTACATTGCACGTGATGAGTTCAACCACTATATGGCGTCCGGTACGGGTCTCCAAGTGGGGCTTGGGCACCAGCCCTTGAAGCAACAAATTGACAACGCCACGTGTATAGGTGACTTCAGCACTGGGGTTGTGCACAGCAGGATGTGGGGTAGTAGCCCGGCAGTAAGCCTCCCAGAGGTCGGAAGGCTCAACTGGACCATTCTTCCCTGCAGTGGCCTCCTTTGCCTGAATGTAGCTCTGCAGGTGACAACCGCAGAGAGTCAGAACACTCTGGGCAAGAGCATGAGTGTCCATCATGCTCATCCTCCTCCGAAGCTCCTGGACCAACCCTTTCATAGCTGCCTCCATTTCCTCCTCAAAGGCTGGCTCCTGGCTCACGGAACGGTACCAGGATAACACAAAATCTCGAATAATCATCTGGATGGTGCGGTTGATCTCCTGCTCCAACTGCCTTTCTGCCTCGGGGCATGGAGGACAGGCGGCCACTGGAATGAAGCGTTCCAGGTGCAGTCGACCTGAAGTTGCTCCAGTGGCGCTGGAGCCCAGCCATCCTCCCAGTACCACTAGCAATGCAGACAGAAGGCACAGCAGCCACACGTTGACCAGAAGGTGTATGACCAGGAGCCAGCCAAGCAAGACCCCTATAGCCATCAGCTTCCGGCCACTCAACAGGTTACTGAGGTGACAGCTGGTTCCAGCCGGAGTCTCCTGGAACGCTGGCATCGTTTCTGTTTTCATGGTTGAACGGACAAGGTGGCTTCCCCAGATGACAGCCAAGATTTTACTTCAGAGTTTGGAAGGGGGGCATGAACTGTGTCTCAGATACGGGGCGATCTGGGTGCTGCTCTGGGAACGGGGGGGCTCCGAGCCCTCCAAGTCCTACAGGCACTGCAAAGCGACAGCGGCAGCTCCGCGTCTACCCACGTCTACCACTAACAGAGCCCTCGAACTCGCCCCTTCCAGCCGAGGTGTGGCTTTGGAGGAAAACTTTGCGGCCTTCATACTGCCCCACGCGGAAAGCCTCTTCGCGGGTTCGGGGCGGGCGGTGTAGCGCCCTGAGGCCCACGAACACTTACACATGCAGAGGGCGGCGGCGGGCCGGGACTGGGTCACACGCCACCGGGAACCGCGCGCCCACACTCAGCCCCGACCTGAAATGGGCTCATCGGGGTCCTCTCCGCTGGCCTCGGCCCGCCGCCGCCGCAAACCTGGGTGACAGCGCTCCACAACCCAGCCCGTGTTAAGGCTGCCAGTCGACCGGCCGCCGGCGACAGCTTCCGGGTCGACGTCGACGGGAGCGAGGCATGCTGGGAGAACGGCCGCGCGCGCCCCGAGGAGCTGTGCTGCCTGGCGCCCTCTGCTGGCGAGGAGCGGCCCTGACGGCACCTGCGCGCGGTAGTCTCCGAGCCTGAGCCTGAGCCTGAGCGCGCATAGGGCGCGTGCTCGCCAAGGGCGGGCGCAGCTTCCCGAAGTGCTGGGAAACAGAGCCGCCTGCGGCAATCACCACAAAGACCCATACTTCCAGACGCCTTAAAACGCATCCCAGCTCTGGTTATTAAATGAAGCCTGTTTCTTACTGCTTAGGCACGCTGTCAATAATCCGGTTTATTTCAATCCCATGGAGGAGTAGTTTCATCGGCCTGATACGTCTTAACATTCACCCCTTTTCCCCTGGAGCCCGTATGGCGCGTCCCCAGTACACAGCCTACCTCATTTGTTGTCAGGAATTGCAAAATATAAGACATAAAACAATACAGAGATAGATTTATGTTTTAAATTTTACATACTGTACCACAAAATCAAATTTGCTGGTGGCTTTACGGAAACAATCAAATATTTTGGGCATCTGCTATCTTCAATGTGAGAGGCAGGGTGGACGAATAGAAGCAGACCTTGTCGTCCAGGGCCTCATGCTAACTGGGGAGGCCAGCGCCTTGAACGCCATTGGCTCTCTAATAATGCCAGTCAGCGCGTGATACAGTAAAAGACAAAATCTTATAGGAATTCAGGGGAAGGGAAGATCACGGTGGGTTGCAACGGTTAAGGAGAGGCTCACAGAGATGGTGCCTTTATGCTGAGTCTTCAAGGATGAGGGTTTCTAGTCACCTCCATCTCTTCTCGCCTTATCCTCCCCAAAAACATAGGAAGGGAAGGCAGAGGTAGGGGCGTCCTTTCAGATAATCCTGTAATATATTTGCTTTGGAATATGCTTTATGTTGGATTGTTTTTGGTTTTAGCAAGTTTGACTTCAGTTGTCTACACAGGAACCTATAGGAAGACAAAATATCAGAAGCACTGACCAGGTGTAAAAAGTGTTGGTGTCAGTTTTGTGTGAAGCCAGCATCCATATCCACCTTGGGCCTTAGGAGCTGTGCCTGCAGTGTGGCTCTCCTTTCCACTTTGGCTGAGGGTGTGCATCATTTGCACAGAGCTGTTCATGGTTGCCCTTCATCCACCTTCTCTGTGCTGTAAGCAGTCTTTCATCAACATGGACTACTCCCTAGATGTTTAAAGGAATCTTCAAACAAATCCCAACCCAAAACTGTGCCAACAAGAAGTGCATTGCAGCGTTCCCGCCCATGCATTCCTACTGTTAAGACAGAGACTTCCTTTGAATACAAAAGAAGATATCATTGGCCGGGCGCGGTGGCTCACGCCTGTAATCCCAGCACTTTGGGAGGTCGAGGCGGGTGGATCACGAGGTCAAGAGATCGAAACCATCCTTGTCAACACGGTGAAACCCCGTCTCTACTAAAAATACAAAAAATTAGCTGGGCATGGTGGCGCGTGCCTGTAATCCCAGCTACTCAGGAGGCTGAGGCAGGAGAATTGCCTGAACCCAGGAGGCGGAGGTTGCGGTGAGCCGAGATCGCGCCATTGCACTCCAGCCTGGGTAACAAGAGCGAAACTCCGTCTCAAAAAAAAAAAAAAAAAAAAAGAACATATCATTTAGATGTGACCCGTAGTTTATGATTAATCACTTCTAAAGCAAATGGTTTGATTTAGGTTCAGTGTCCACTAAGCAGACTGGGCACTCCCCTGAGATGGCAGAACGTGAGTCCATGTTTTCATGCTGCCTGCCTTCCCACAGAAAAGGAACCTGAGAAGTGGATTCTGCCCCTCCCTACCTTCCCAGACAATTCTAATGTGCCCAGGAGCACTTAGAAAATGGCAACAATGCTCTGGAGAAATGTCCCTGCCACCTAGTTGGGAGCTAAAACAGAAATGTGAATGATGAAAGGACTAACGATAGTTAGTCCTGAAGACTTCCTGTGGCAGTTAAAAGAGAAAGTTTACTTGGCAGCATAATCCACAGTGTTCAGGACAGTAAGGAAGTGACCTTGCAAGTGGGCGCTATGCCACCTGACCAGATGGTCTGGAGCATCAAGGTAGCCAAGAGTGCCTTCCTGATTCTGAAGCGGGTTTGATGGACATGCCTATGCACTTGTCATTTGGACGGGTGTGAGCTCCTGCCTGAGGGTCTGGGCAGGCCTCGGTCTCTAAACAGATTAATCACCGGGAGGAGGTGAGAGTCAGGACTGATGTGCCCTGGTGTGTGTATGTGGAGTGGGGAGGCTTGGCCACACCACTCACCATCTGGAGACATCCTTCCTTCTTTCTTTTTTCTCATTTCTCAAAACATTAAAGGCATAGTGCTAGAGTGTTGGGGCAAACAAAACAAATAAGATACAATAATTCTTCTCAAGGGACTCTCAGTCTAGTTAAAGGAGAGACACGTAAATAGATAAATGTGATGAAACATGATCACGTGTGTAATGCGATGTGTTGTAATAGAAGTGCATACAATAGAATCAGAACACAAAGGAGGTGGTCAGCTGTGGAAGGGGGCAGTTCATAGTTTTCCCTTAAGTTGGGAAATGAAAAAGAAGTGAATGAATTTTAGGAAATGTAGGGTAGCGAGAGCAAAGGAAAGAGAGGGAAGGTTTTTCAGGCAGAGGCCCACTTGTGGGAAATAGGCAGGTACCGTAAGAGCAAGGGGCCCACGACATAGGGCCTGCTGGAGTCAGCCCACACTCCACTTCAATTTTCTCCCAAAAGAGAAGAACAGGTGGCTTCCTAAAAAGAAGCTCATTGATGGGGCAGGTGAGTGAGAAGTTATTCTTCTTCCTAAAAACAAGCTCATTGATGGGGCAGGTGAGTGAGAGTGTTATGGAATTATTGCTGTGGGATATAAAAAGGGAGCTCTTGAGGGTCAGGTAAAATGATAAAGCAGGTAAAATGATAAAGAAGTGAACATGTATAGGGAAACTGTTCTTTATAAGACCATCAGATCTTGTGAGAGTTATTCACTATCATGAGAACAGCATGGGAAAGACTTGCCCCCATGATTCAATTACCTCCCAGTGGGTCACTCCCACAACATGTGAGAATTCAAGATGGGGTGTGGGTGGGGACACAGCCAAACCATATCAAGTATCCTCAGTACGAGAGAGAAGCAAGCAGGAGGTATTGGGGTAGAAGAAGGGAAAGGAGAAAGGGTTAGGACCTTGACATCCTGGGAAGAGAGTGGTTACAGTGGAAAATCATGGTGTCTAGGAATCTGGGAAGGGAAACGAAGCCAGGAGAGAGAGAAACAACTGTTAGGAGATGATGAGCTATACTGGGAGCAAGTGAGTAAGAGCCAGAAGAAAAAGGCCTGTGGTTCAAGATTGGTCCATCAGAGCCTGTATTTGTTCTTAGAGCTGCTCTTCCAAATTACCATCAACTTAGCAGCCTGCAGCACACATGTTTATTCTCTTACAGTTCTGAAAGTCAGGAGTCTAAAATGGATGAGAGGGCTTGTTCCTGTTGGGGGCTCTAATATAGAATCTCTTTTTTTATCCTTTCAAGCTTCTACAGGCTGCCTTTGTTCTTTGGCTCATGGCCCCACATGCTCCAACCTCTACTTCTATGGTTACATCTCTTTCTCCCACCTTGACCCTCCAGCCTACTTCTTAGAAAGGCCCTGTGACTAGCCAGGCACAGTGGCTCATGTCTGTAATCCCAGCACTTTGGGAGGCTGAGAAGGGAGGATCACGAGGTCAGGAGATTGAGACCATCCTAGTAAACATGGTGAAACCCTGTCTCTACTAAAAATACAAAAATTAGCTGGGCATGTTGGTAGGCACCTGTGGTCCCAGCTACTCAGGAGGCTGAGGCAAGAGAATCGCTTGAACCCATGAGGAGAAGGTTGCAGTGAACCAAGACTGCGCCACTGAACTCCAGCCTGGTGACAGAGCAAGCTAGGAAAAAAAAAAAAAAAAAAAAAAAAGAAGGGCCCTGTGACTACCTTGAGCCCTCCCCAGTTATCTAGGAGAATCTTCCTTTTTCAAGATCCTTAACTTAGTCATATCCTTTGTCTCGTTTGCCAAGTACAACAACATACCCACAGGTTCTGGGGGTCCGGATGTGAACATATTTGGTGGAAGGGGGCATTATGTGACCTGCTACAGCGCCTATGTACCTAAAGATGAAAATATTTTGTGATGATAAAGGCTGAGTGTAGCCAGATGAGTTCCTGAAGTACAGTATGGATAATCTAGGGCTAGGGTTGAAGGAGATATTTTGAGTCTATGTTTTGGAGAAGGATGATCTACATGGGCATGGAAGTCACTAATGTTAGGGTAGAGAGGACCAGGATCTTGGTACAAAAGTTCTTGATAAATGAGAAGAATGATTAGGAAGTTGGAAGGTGACATAATACAAGGAGTGATATGGTTTGGCTGTGGGTCTCCACCCAAATCTCATGTTGCACTGTGATCCTGAGTGATGGAGGTGGGCTCTGGTGGGAGCTGACTGGATCATGGGGGTGGTTTCTAATGGTTTAGCACCATCCCCCTAGTGCTGTCTCATGATAAAGTTCTCAGGAGATCTGGTTGTTCAAAAGTGTGTAGCACCTCCCCCTTCACTGTCTCTCTCCTGCTGCCTTGTGAAGACATGCTTGCTTCCCCTTTGCCTTCTGCCATGATTGTAAGTTCCCTGAGGCGTCCCCAGCCATGCTGAACTGTGAGTCAGTGAAAGCTTTTTCCTTTCCCAGTCTCAGGTAGTTCTTTATAGCAATGTGAGAACAGACTAATACAAGGAGTAAAGAAAGTATGGTGATACCAAAATAAAAGAATCATCTGAAAGCATCCATGAAGAATTAAGATATTGCCAGGAGCATCTCCACATCCTGCCTGAGGTGCAGTGATGGAGGAAAAATAGCCACCAGAGGGCAGCAGAAAGTATGGCATCTTAAGGAGAAATCGTATCTTTCATTCACCCGTCATTCTCTTGTCTATCCATTCAGCCCACAAAGATTAAGCCAGAAACTGGGAATTTAAAAATGGACTTTCTATAGTTTCTCTTCTTGAAGAATTCACAATCTAGTGCAAGAGACATATATTGACACAATGTAAAAAGTGCTATAATCAAAATATTGTCAAAATATCGGAAGGCAGAAAATTAGGAAAAGTTGCACAGAAGAAATGACGTTTGAGCTAGCCTTAAAGGATAGGTTGAATTTCCCACAAAGACAAGAGTAACAGGTTATACTAGGAATAAAGGAAACGAGAAATACTGAGTAAGCTCCCATACTAGTTTGCTAGGGCTCAGAACAAACTACTACAGACTGGGTGACTTAAACAACAGACCTTTATTTCTCACAGTCCTGGAGGCTGGAAGTCTAGGTTCTAGGTGTCGGCAGATTTGGTTTCTCCTGAGGCCTCCCTTCTTGCTTAGCAGAAGGCCACCTTTTCACTGTCTTCCCTCTGTGCACATGCATCCCTGGTGACTCTCCCTCTTCTTATAGGGACACAGCCAGATTCGATTAGGGCCCACCCACATGACCTTATTTCATCCTAATTACCACTTTACATGACTATTTCCAAATAGAGCCACATTCTGAAGTATACTGGGGGTTATGGCTTCAACATATGGGTTTTGAAGGGACAGGGTTCAGTCTGTATGACCTCTTTTCTATCTGTGGGTTATATGAATGGTTATATTTTGATTATGAGGCTTCTAAAAAGGAAGATAATAATTTCTATAGTTCCTAAATACATTTTTTTTTTTCATTTCATTCAAAAGTGGAAACAGCACTGAACTACAAGTTAAGGAGATCCAGGCTTAACTTCCTCGTCTGGCTGTATACAATACTAAACGCTTGAATAGCCCCTCCCCCTGCAGAACAACCAGACACTGAATAGGAAACAGTTTTTGATGAGTTAATGGGCTCAGATGAGGACACAAAATAGGTGAGAAGTCCAAGGTACACTATCTCATTCCACTCTAAAAGCAAAACTAGAGCAAAACAAAACAGAAAACAACTCTGAGATGAAGGTGGATCTGTCAGTAGCGAGCAGATGAAAGGAGCAGTGTGGCCCCAGGGACAGACATCCTTAGCAGATCTGTAATTCAGGTTCTGAGCCTTGTTCCAGCAGGAGGAGGTGATACTCAGGCTGTGACTCCACTTTGAACCACAATCCTTAAAAGAGAAGAAGTTGTTCCAGGTCAATGGCATTTCCAAGCTTCTGGAAGACACAGAAGCAAATCCATTCTGGAAGATAATATTCTAATGGTAAGACCACGAAATAAGCACGAATTTAATATGGAGAAATATGAACTCTAAATCCAAGACCATCAATTACGAGAAGGAAGGCTAACATGAGTGAGAATCAGAGGAAATAAACAACAGATTGAGAACACAAGGATGGTGGATATGAATATTGTCTTCTGCTTAAAATAGAAGATTCATGTATGAGCTTAAAAGGAATGAAACACAAGTATGTCCTAGCAATAACAGATTGTCAAAGATGCCCACACAGATTCAAAACATAGCCAAATGAAACTTCTATAAACAAAAAATAGGACTACTGAAATAAAATACTTAACGTATGTGTTAAATAGTTGATTATATATAGCCAAAGAAAAAAATTAATGGCCTGCAGTATTTGTTGAAAGAAATTAAACTGTAGCATAAAGAACCAGGGAATTGAATATGTAAAAGAAAAATGAAGAGGAATGGATGCTAGAATAAAAATTCTAAAATTTATATAATCAAGAGTTCCAGGAAGATAATAAAGAGAATATAGAAGAATAAAAATTTAAAGAGATTTTTGGCAGGTAATTTTCTGAAATTAGATGAAAACATAGATTCAGGAAGAATCAATAATACAAAGTAGACCAAAAGCCCAAAAGTTGATTGTTTTAAAGACCAGTAAAAAAGAAAAAAAATAAGTAAAATTGATGGAGAATGACAAAGAGATAAATAGTAAATAATATGGAGCTGGAGAAAGGAGGCATAATTACATATATAGGAGAGTTAAAGGCACAGGTTAATGACAGCAAATTGAAACTCTAACACAAAATGGAAAAAATGTTAGAAAAATATAAATTACAAAATAATCTAAGAAGAAATGGGATGTTTGAATAAATCTACACTGATTGAGAAATTAAGTAACATTTTAAGGTTTCTCTCAAAGAAAATACAGATATTTTAACAAGTACATACTTTGCAACTAACAAACATAACATAACCTTGAAATTAAGACTAGACAAGACAGAAAAAAAAAAAGAAAATGTATAGGTTAACCTCTTTCATCAACTTTTAGATGCAAACATTTCTTTCTTTCTTTTTAGACAGAATCTTGCTCTGTCACCTGGCTGGATTGCAGTGGGGCAATCTCAGCTCACTGCTGCCTCCCTGACCTCCTAGGCTTAAGTGATCCTCCCACCCTGACCTCCCTAGTAGCTGGGACTACAGGCACACACCACCATGTCCGGTGGCTAATTTTGAAATTTTTTGTAGAGATGGGGGGTCAGGGGTCTCGCCATGTTGCCCAGGCTGGCCTCAAACTCCTGGGCTCAAGCAATTCTCCTGCCTCAGCCTCCCAAAGTGCTGGAATTAGATGTATGAGCCACCACATCCAGCTAGATGTAAACATTTTTTAAACAAAGTATTAGCCGACTAAATCCAGCAGAGTACTTAGGAACAGCAAGATAATACAAGGGTGGTTTAATATTAAAAACTCTGTAATCGGCCAGGCACAGTGGCTCACACCTGTAATCCCAGCACTTTGGGAGGCTGAGGCAGGCAGATTACTTTAGCTCAGCAGTTTGAGACCGGGCCAGACAACACGGTGAAATCCTGTCTCAACCAAAAATATAAAAATTAACCAGATGCGGTGGTGCTTGCCTATAATCCCAACTACTCGGGAGGCTGAGGTGGGAGAATGGCTTAAACCCAGGAGGCAGAGGCTGCAGTAAGCCGAGATCACACCACTGTGCTCCAGCCTGGGTAACAGAGTGAGACTCTGTCTCAAAAACAACAAAACAAAACAAAAGTCTGTAATTATCAGCCCCTACAATTAAAAGAGAAAATCCATACGTTGTCTCATTAGATGTAGCAGAAACATTTAACAATATTCAATATTCGTTCATGATTTCAAGTAACAAACAATTATAGAGAGGCATTTTCTTACCTCAAAATACTATTCTGAATGGGAAACATTAGAAGCATTTCCCCTGTTCAGTTATTTTCTTATATTTAAATATTTTAACAGGCCTATTGAGATATAATTGACATAAGATAAATTGCAAATACTTAAAGTGCACACTTTGATAAGTTTTGACATAAATATATGCCAATGAAACCGTCACCACAATAAAGATAACTAATGCATCCATCAACTTCAAGTTTCCTCCTGTTCTCCCAGCATCACCCTGCCCCCTTTCCCAGGCAACCACTGATTTTCTTCCTGTCACTTTAGACTAGCTTCTCTTTTCCAGATTTTTACATAAATGAAATCACATATAATGCTGACTTCTCTCACTCAGCACACATAATTATTTTGAGGTGCATCCACGCTGTTGTATGAATCAATAGTTTATTTTTTTATAGCTGAGTAGTATTCCATTGTATGGGTGTAGGATAACGAGTTTATTCTTTAACTGTTGATAAATATTGGCTTGCTTTTGTGTTCTTGTTTATTACAAATAAAGTTGGTGTGAGCATTTCTGTGCAAGCCTTTGGAGATGTCCTTTCATTACTGCTGGGAAAGTACAGGTTAAGCATTCTTAACTCAAAAATTCAAAATCTGAAATACTCCAAAATTCAAAACTTTTAAAGCACGGACATGATGCCACAAGTGGAAAATTCCACGTGACCTCACGTGACAGGTCTTAGTCAGAACACAGTCAAAATTTTATTTTGTGTTTATAATTACTGAAAATATTGTATAAAATTATTTTAGGCTATGTGTATAAGGTGTCTATGAAACATAAATGAATTTTGTGTTTAGATGTGGGTCCTATTCCAAAGATATCTCATTATGTATATGCAAATATTATTACAAAATCCAAAAAAAATTCAAAATCTGAAACACTTTTGGTCTCAAGCATTATGAATAAGGGATACTTAACATGTACCTACCAGTGATATGATAGGGTGGTGTGATAGGCATGTGTTGAGCTTTTTAAGAGGCTGATAACCTGTTTTCTAAAGTAATTATACCGTTTTATATTCCCTCCAGGAGTATATGAGGGTTCCAGTTACTCTACAGTCTTTCACACACTTGGTATGAGGCATTTTTTTGTATGTTCTTTTTTATTTCAAACATTCTAATATGCAATTGTGTTTTTATTTAAATTATTCTAATGAATAACAATGCTGAACATCTTACAATGTGCTTATTGATACCTGTGCATATATTTTTTGATGAAATGTTTGTTACAATCTTTTGCCTATTTTTATTGACTTTTTAAAATTATTATTGAGTTTTAGAAGTTCTTTTTATATTATACATGCAAGTGCTTTACCAGTACCTTCTCCCGGCCTGTGGCTTGCTTTACATTATCTTTTGAAGAACAAAAGTTCTTAATTTTGAAGAAACCCAATTTGTCACGTCTCTTCCCACACCTATTTGTCACCAACTTTCCAATCATGGTCCACCCAAGCCCCTGCCCATCTAGCCCAACCGTCGGCCACACAGCCCGTCATTCGGTATATAATCACATGACTGGCCACTTTCCTTCTGTGATGGTTAATTTTCGCTGTTAACTATATCTCTATCTATCTATCTATCTATCTATCTATCTATCTATCTATCTATCTATCCTGTTGGTTCTGTCTCTCTGGAAAACTCTGACTAATATACCTTCCAAGTAAAATGAACACCTAGGTGCACTGCTTGAGTTCTGTTCCACGGAAAGATTTCCCCTCACTGGCGTCTCAGAAAGGGGCTCCAGTACTGCAGTAGTCCATTCTGCATGATGCTTATATATCAGGCAGAATCATCTGTAAACCAAGTCTGAGTTTTCTCTTCCTCCAACAACTGATTATGGGTACTTACCATGAGGCCATAAGTACAGGCTGAGAGAGAGAAGGCAGTGTGGCCAGAGAGGAGCTATAGGCATTTGGGCCACTTCTTCATGTAACTTACTTTACCTTCAACTTCAGGGTCTACTTGGGCCCAATTATTTTTATACCACTTCCATTTGGTAAGGGAGTAACACTGTGTACAACCAGCTTTATGAGTTGCTCATCTGGATAATACTCAGCTCATGATGGGCAGCTCAGATTGCAGGTGAATGTGGCTAAGCATTCAGTCTCTACTAAGAACCAGTTTCAAACCGAAAACTGTTTCTCAAAAGGAGATGAATTGTGTGTATATGACGACAGGGCTTTGCTCTAAAATCTTGAGTCTACACTGTGATACACCTTTGTTCTAAAATCCTGAGTCAACACTGTGATACTCCATACAAAGTCTTCAAGTAACATCTTTATCTGATGTAGACTCCTCAACCATCATTAGATCTGATGGATCACTGGGCCTAACTTGCAGGACAGCTCTCCTGTCAGCCTGGACCTGTTGAAGAGCCTTCTCTTGTTCTAGGTGCCACTAAGAAATGGTAGCTGTTTGGGTGATTCAATAAATGGATTGGAGTAACACACCCATATGAGAAACACTTTTTCTTCTAAATCTAGAGGGTCACTAGGCATTGTACATAGGATATTTAGGGGTATCTTGACATGTGTTACACAACTAGATTCCTAGAAATTTCAAGATAGGGAAGGCATCTGAATTTTTGTCAGATTTATTTCTCATCCTCTGACATACAAATGTTTCTTAGCAATTAATCTACAGTAGCTGCCACTTCTAACTTGCTAGATCCAATCAACATAATCTCATCACACCATCAATGTAATGGACCTGTGTAATGTCTCAGTGGAAGGAAAGTGATCAAGATTTCTGTGGACTAAATTGTGACTTAGGGCTGGAGAGTTGATATACTCCTGAAATAAGATGGTGAAGGTGTATTGCCAGTTGAAAGTAAATGCCTTCTAGTGGTCTTCAGTAACAGATATGGAGAAACATTTTCTAGCTTAATAACTGTATACCAGGTGTCAATTTGTTCAAGAAATGAAATAATATCTGGGATAGCAGGTGCAATTGGAATCACCACCTGACTGAGTTTATAATAACCCACTGCATTCTCCAAGATCTGTTTCAACTTTCCAAATAGAAGCATTGCAGGGAAATGTGGTGAATATCACCTTCCAGCCCCCAAACTCAAGCCCTTGAAGTGGCACCAATCTTTGAAATCCTTCTAAGAATGTGGCATTGCTTTTGTTTTTACTTTTTTCCCAGGGATCCTGCCAGTTTCTGTGTCGATTCTAAATATGCATTCCCAAACTGCAGAAATAACTATAGCATGGACCCATAGTGAGATGTACCTTAGCTAAAACTTCACAGATCACCTGATCTTCATAAGCCTCTATTCTGACTGATGGGCCACAGTGGCATTTTGGGTCTCCTGGAATTGGTGACAGTTTAGAGCCAGTGTTTAGAAATCCTCCAAAAATCTGATCATTTCCTTTTCCTCAATGCACAGTTACCTTGGTAAAACTGGGTCAAGTTTGGGAATTGATTGAGGGGCCCAGACTCTGTTTTGGTGATTCAATTTAGACTTCTCTTCACTTGACGTAGAATTCTTCTGCTTAATTTAGTAGACTGCTCATCTATTTTATTTATTTTTAAGGACAACAATCATCTAGTGATGCCATAGGTCTCTGTGTGTTAGACTATTCTGATTGCTGCTTTTACTCTGCTACCCGTTATGGTAGCCACAATGACCTAATTTTTGGTGATCAAGTGCCACCACTTGGCTCCTTCACCCTGTGATCCAGTTCTCTCCATTGCATGTAAGTATCCTGCCTCCAAGGTAGCAGTTCCCACTCTTATGTCTGGCCTCCAGAGAAGAGTGACTACAGACCTCTTGAAGGATGCTGGGGCTACCTTCACAATTTATTTCTCAGAGCTGTGGTGAAACACATGTCCCCTGGACCTTCCCAGGGTGGGTAAGCAGGTCTTATTTGATAAATGCACTCTGACATTCTAGTCTCCCCAAGCCTTTGGATACCTTCCTGTACTGTACAGCAAGGAAGAAGTTCTTCACTTAGTGTTAGCCCACTTTTGGTCTATGCTTCAGCCAACCAACCAAACATTTAGAGCCTTTTCTAACCGCTTGAGCTATAGCTTTGAATCTGGATTCTGCTCAGAGGACCCACATCAATAAATTTGGCCTACTACAACTTTATGTTCCCTTCACCATTTCCCACATTCTTAGTATTCATTCACACACATATTCCACAGATTTCTGTCTGTATTAATTTAAAATACAGCCACTTCATTTGTAGGGTAGCACACAACCTCATGGGTCATACCTTGCACTGCGCCCTTTGACGGCTGCTGGAACTTGAATCTAGCTAAAGGCCTAGAAGCAAAGAAGGGTGGCGGGATGGTTCTGAGGAGAGTCAGCAGTGTCTTACAAGACAACTACCTGGGGAGGACGTTAAGCTTCCTCAGGAAAAGCAGGGCTAACCTCCTCACACAAAGGTGGGAGGGCAGCTGCTTCTATTGGCAAAGAAGACTCAGCAGAATTTAAGGGTCAGATATCCCCAGCTTCATGGGCCTGTTAGGAACCCCTAGGCTGTACAGAAGAAGGTGAGTGGTAGGCAAACTAGCAAAGCTTTATCTGTATTTATAACCGCTCCTCACTCCTCATCGCTTGCATTACTGCCTGAGCTACACCTCCTGTCAGAACAGCGGTGGCATTAGATTCTTGTAGGACTGTGAACCCTATTGTGAACTGCGCATGCGAGGAATCCAGGTTGAGCACTTCTTTTAATAATCTAACTAATGCCTGATGATCTGTTACTGTCTCTAATCATCCCCAGATGGGACTCTATGGTTTCAGGAAAATAAGCTCAGGGCTCCCAGTGATTCTACATTATGGTAAGTTGTATAATTATTTCATTATATATTACAACGGAATAGTAGTAGAAATGAAGTGAATAATTAACGTAATGTGCTTGAATCATCCCCAAACCATCCTGCCCTAAAGGTCCGTGAAAAGACTGTCTTCCACAAAACCGGTTTCTGGTGCCATAAAGGTTGGGGACAGCTGACATCGACACTTCAAGTTTCTTTATGCTGAGCTTGAGCTGGGAATTTGAAGGCCTGAGATTAAGCTCATCCTTTTCCTTATAGTTAGGAGCAAACAACTAGCTTCATTATACTAGTTAGTTTAGCTAAAATGTTCTAAGGACCAAATATTAGATCGGTGTAAAAGTAATCGCGATTTTAACACATGGTCACCCAGACTCTTGCCTTTTATTATAGGTGTGTGATTCGAGGTGTCCAATGGTGGTAATTTGCATTTTGCATCTGTCTGTGGCCACATCATGCTGTGGACGATCTGTGCTTCCTTCCATGGGAGAGTTACTAGTGCCTTTAAATAGCGTTAGATAAGACAACCAACTTCAGAAACCCTAGAAACAATTCAGACAACTCACCATTAACATTTCGTTCCTATAGAGCTGCTCACTGTTGGCACTAAGATATATATCAGTCAGGGTTCTCCAGAGAAACAGAATCAAAATTATCTATGTTAAAGCAGAGACACTGTGCACTGGTTACGACTTCAGCCCCTCTGCATCCTGGCCTGCAGTTTCTACTGCTTGCACGAATCTGGTGAGACAAAACATTCACAAAACAAGCCCAGTACAAGTAGCTTTATCATTCACAGGTAGGCAGCATGAGACCACAGAAGCTTAGAATTTATGGCATGCTACTCTCCCAAGCCTCAGGAAAGCTGCCCAGAAGATGGAATACTTTTGGTGTGCTTAACTTTGCACCACTGGAAAGCAGCCTACTCTGGGTTTTATACCCTGGGGCCCACATGGGTTTCATACCTTGGAAGCAACATTAAATACTGGGCTAAATCACTATAGGGCATCCTGTTCTAGGGGGAAAGGAACAGTCCAGGCTGTTCTGGCAAGTTTGTTTTTTGCTCAGAATGTTGCATTCTCAACACATTTGAAAGTCATTCTTGAAAACTACAAGCAAAAAAGGGGAAGAGAACTGGGTAGGTCAAAGGCCTCCAGGAGATGGAGGATGTATGTATGTACATATATAATATTATATATATAATATTACTGTCCTGTTTTATACATGCATATATAATATTACTGTCCTGTTTATATATATATATATATCACTGTCCTGTAATATATATATAACATATATAAACATGTATAAATGTTTTATTATATATATGAAACAGGACAGTAATATTATATGTAAAATATTACTTTTATAATAGCAAATATGTGAAAACATATATATTTTAATATATTTTATAATAACAAATACATAAAAATATATAAAAATACCTTTAAATACACAAAATTTATATACACATATACACACGCATATACATATATATGTATATATACACACATATATGTATATACACAGACATGTATATATATACACACATACATATATACACACACATATATATACACACACATATATATACACACACATATATATATACACACATATATATACACATATTTGTATATATGTTTGAGAAATTTATATATACACACATGTATATGTGTGTGTATGTGTGTATATATATAAATTTCTCAAACATATATACACATATATGTGTATACGTTTGAGATATACACATATATGTGTCTATATATGTGTATATCTCAAACGTATACACATATATGTGTATATATGTATATCTATATACTCTGTCTCAAACTTATATGTATATGTATGTATATATGTTTGAGATAGAGTCTCACTCTGTTGCCTGGGATGAAGTGCAGTGGTGGTATCACAGCTCACTGCAACCTCCACCTCCTGGCCTCAAGTGATCCTCCTATCTCAGCCTCTTGAGTAGCTTAGACTACGGAAGTTGATAAATATTTTTACATATAAACTATCTGCCTATCTGTCTAGAGATTTATTTAAGAAAATATGTCCCAGAGTTGTGGGGCTGCCAAGTTTGAAATGTCTGCAGACCTTAGGCAGGAGTTAATGCTGTAGTGTCGAAGCAGGATTTCTTCTTCTCCAGAAAACTTTTCAAAGTTCTTAAGGTCTTTCAAGACTATGGTTGAGATGCAACCACATTTTCAAGGGTAGTCTCCTTTATTTAAAGTTAATTGATTAGAGATGCTAACAGCATCTACAAAATACCTTCACAATGACATGTAGATTAGTGTTTGAATTGATGCATAAAAATACCATAACATCATTAAATACTTTTTCTACATCTATTGAGATAATCATATGGTCTGTTAATAAAGTGAATTACATTGATTAATGCTGTAATACAAACCCCACCTTGGATTATTGGGATAAGGCTCCTTCAGTCATAATGTATTGTCCTTTTAAAAAAATATTACTAGATTTAATTGCCCAAAATTTAAATAATTTTCTAGCATTTGTGTTTATGGGAGATAGCTATATCCTCATTATGTGCATGTGTGTGTGTGTGTGTATACTTCATCTACATACACATACATGCATGTGCACACATACGCGCATGCGCGCGCACACACACACACACATGCACACAAATGCTCCTTGACTTATGATATCGGGTTATGTTCCAATAAACACATCATAAATTGAAAATATTGTTACGTCAAAAGTGTATTTTCAATGTGACGTTTGCAACTTATGATGGGGTTATCTGAATATAACCCCATCATAAGTTGGTACCATTGTATAGTTAAAAAATGGTAAGCTGAATCATCGTAAGTTGAAGACCTATTGTATATGTGTGTGTGTGTGTGTGTGTGTGTGTGTTATTTTTTTCTTATAATGTCTTTGGTTTGGAAATCAGAGCAATGCTGTCCTGATAGAATGAGTTGAGAAGAAGTCCTTCATTTTCAATTTTCTGCCATTATTCTTTTTGGTGCCCTTCTCCAAAATTGCTTAATGGTATCCCTTTTAAATTGTGTTCTAGCTCTTTTTCTTGATTAGTATTACAATGTTATGCAGTGTTCCATGTATTCACTTTTAACATATTTGTGTAAATGTATCTAAAGTAGGTTTTTATAAGTATTCTATATTTAGTTCTTGCTTTTTAAATTTAATATGTAAACCTCTGCCTTTTAATTAGGATGTTTAGACCACTAACATTTATTATAATCACATATGATGAGTTTAAACCTGCCATCTTGCTATTTATTTTTCATTTTTTCCATCTACACTTTATTTTTTGTTTCATTTTCTTGGATTGTGAGAATTTCAATTATACCAGATTGTCTCATTTGTTGCTTCGTTTGCTATAATTTATTAGTGTATTTTTAGAGTTTGTGGTATATATCTTTAACTTAATAACATCTCCTATCATGTAATGTTATACCACTTTATATATACTTTAAAAGAATTATGACAGTATATATTGATGTCTCTATTTTTGGCTATTGTAATATTGTTGCTCTACATTTAATGTCAGCATATCTTCTGAGCCCTGTAATATATTTATTTATTTTTTTCTTTGAAGAGATTCAATTAATAAAAATAGATTTTCTATTTATCCATGTGGTTACCATGTCTAGAGGCTCTTAATTTCTTTGTGTGAATCCACATTTCTTTCTGATATAATTTTCTTTCTGCCTGAAGGACTTCCTGAACATTTTTTTATACCACAGTTCTGTTGGAAACAAAAATTTTATCTTTTATATGCCTGAAAAAGTCTTTGCCTGTGAAAGATATGTTTTCTGGCTATAAAATTCTAGATTGAAAGTTTTTTCTCTTAGTACTTTAAAATATTGCTTCACTTTCTTCTGGCTTTCATTGTTTCTGACTAGAAATCTGCCATCATCCTTAGCTTCATTACTCTGTATAAAATACGCTTTAGGATTTTTTCTTACATTTGGTTTTAAGTAATTTGATTATAATGTGGCTTTATGTAGTTTTCTTCACGTTTCTTGTGCTTGGGTTTATTAAGCTTCCTGGATCTGAGATTTTAGAGTTTTCATCAGATTTGCATTTTTCAACCATTATTATTTAACTCATTTTCTGTTCCCTAAATTCTCTCCTTCAGAAACTCCAAAAGATGCATATATGAACCCCTTGACATTGCCACACAGCTCACTGATACTCTGTCTATGCCTGTCCTTCTGTCAGTGCTGAGCACTATTTTCACTGTTCTGTGGTGGGCAGGTAAACGCAAACCTATTCCCAACGACTGAGGGAGCTGAGAGGTCAAAGGAAGAGGCAGACAAATCCAGCTTCTCAGAAAGAAGCATTCAATAGGGACTTACAAACAAAAGCCACGTATCAGGTAGCAGAGAGTTGGTGAGTCCCCACACTCACCTCTGCAGAAAGTATCTTTTTTGTAGCAATCTTTTAGGGTAAAACATGCTGCAGCTGGTCATGCCTCAGACTTTCTTGCAAAACTTGTGTCCACTGGAAAGATTAGATAATCATCTTTATGAAGGGTTACCTGTGCTTCAGGGAGTGTTTCTTCATGAGGGATTATTTATCTTTTGGGAAGTCCTTGGAATGCAGCAGTCAAACATTGCTCATCGAGGTGAATTTACTCCAAGATGGCTTGACTCTTTCCATGCAATGGCCTGTTTTCCTCCAGCTATTAAACCTTTCAATTGTGTTTTTCTCTCTGGGTGTGGTAATTTCTTTCGTTCACCAATTGGTACTCCGTTGACTCTGTTAACCTTTTTCTTCTCCAGTACTCTGTGAACTATAGCCATCTTGGCCTTCCACTCAGGGAGACTACCTATTTCTGCTTGTAGTATGACCTGGAATCGCTCTTCAGGCCATTAGCAGGGTAATTTTAGAATTCACCTTGATTTTTTTTTTAATATACCACAGGGATGATTTTGTTTTGTTGTTTAATGTCCAATGTCTCAGAAAGCATTATTTTGTGTATTTTTTTTCTGGTTGTTAGGGGAGTCAGAATAGAATAATCTTGCTCCACCTTTATCAGTCATGGAGGACCTGTTTGCTTCCCACTCTTGCATAAATCACCCTTTTTGCACTTTAGGCCTCACAGGATTGAATAAATCCTTCTTTGCAGTTCATGTCAGGCAACTTTGGCATATGTAAAAAATCTTCGCATTTTAATTTTCCATTTTTACTTTTGACCCCTATCCTCATTTCTTTCCTTTACCATAGGCAATCATTTTAGTGGGTTTATATGTATATTTTTATTGAGTCTTAGAAATATGTATTGCAGATTTTGAGGTATATTTTAAATGTATATAAATGCCATTAATATGTAATCATTCTTTAAAAATGATTTCTTACTTAGCACTGTCTTTAAGTTTCATTCATATTAACACGTATACATCCAGTCTATTACTGCTCTCTGATGCAGTAAATCATTGTGTGCATCTACCATATCTAAGCAATTACTCTCCTAGAAGCTAACACTCAGCTTTTCTTCAATATCCTGTCACCAAATAATGTTGGGATTAATATCCTTGTACGCTTTCCCTTAGAGACCTGAGTGAGAAAACTGCCAGTTTCCCCCTTACGGCATCTAAGTGTTCATGTGTCCTCTTCCCACACATAGAGTAAAACTCTTCTCTAATGACTCAAAGTCTCATTCAATTAGTGCATCTGGTTTAAGACACAGGTCACTTGGGTGATGCTTATTTCTTTCCATCATATTTTATTATAGCTTCTTTTATTAGTTTACTAATAAAAAATGGCAAAGTGCATTCATCCCAATACTTCACACTCAATATGAAATAGTGGATTAATGTGACTGCTTACTGTTTTTGGAAATTCATTCTTTCTTCCATTTAGTAGTAGAGTTTTAGGCAGGCACATGGCTACTCAGCTACAGACCACATTATCTAAACTTTCCTGCAGCTAGATGTGGACATGTGACAAATTTAAGTCAATGCGACATATGTAAAAGCAATGTGTGCACAGTCTGTGTTACTGCCTCAGGGACAGGATACTCACTCTGGAATCCAGCTTGCAAGAAATTGACAACAATTTAGATAAAAAAGAGAAGCAACAGCCATGTATTAAAGATAACAGTTCTGACCTGTCACCATAAGACCATGGGTTGCCTCTTAGAATCAGCTTTCTTTGGAAAATTAGCTCAGAACAATATAAACTTCCATTTTGGGATCTTTTTGTTATAACAGCTTAGCCTATGTCTTTACTAATACAAATAGGAAAAAGATAATTACAAAGAAAACTACCACTTGGAAAGTAAAGAACAAGAATTTGAATTTAAAAAGTCATCAAATCTTGGGGGCATGAATTACAAAGACTCCTTACTCTAACAGCAGAGCAGTTTCTCTGCTTAGCACACCTGGTCACCCTTAATCCTGTTTTCTGAAAGTAAATCCATTGTCCATTGTTGCTTACTTCTGTCATCTGAGTTTTCTTCCTCTCTCCATAATTCTCTGTTTATGTAACAATGGGAAAATATACTTTACAGGACTGCATGCTTTTCACAGTCTAATTTCTGCTAGTGCAGTTATGAGGGGCCCAAATGTGGCTTCAGGCATTGAATAATGTTATGCTTCTAAGTGCCAGGAATTTGATTTTTGTGCTAATATCATGCTTCACAAACTAACTAGCATTTGATCTTTGTGTTTGTAATTAATTCCATGTAAGATAAACACATCTAACCACTTCTTCATATTTTGGTTTTACATCTGTCAGATCTCTTTTGGTTAACACCTTGTGTGCTCAGCTATAACTCTCGCTCAGTTAATGATAGCTATATTGAGACTATTTTCAAAAACAGTGTGGGGTGCTAAGGCATCATTCTTAATCTGATGTTTGCCATTAAATGATCTTCCATTCTGGTTGGTGAGATTAGTTGATGGGGTATTCTTGAGAACGCCTCTGAATATCAGTCTCATTGCCTGTTGTTCAGGGATATAGAATTGGTTGGCTTTTCTAATACTATCGGACCACAATCCTAGTCTCAGTAGATTATATTTTACCCCATTTTAAAGGTTCTCATGAGAAAGTTTCACCTATCATGTCTACTCACAGCCTACGTCCTCAACTAAGTCGTTTGGTCACACCTTGCTGAAAGTTAGCAATGACTCCAGCTGAAATGGATAGCGTTCTATTACTGAAAAGAAGGAAAAAATAGGTATTACATATGGTTAGCAGTCTCTGCCACACATATAGACTGGAAATAAAGACAAAACTCTTATCTCTTTCAGATAAAATTACTTGTCTATAATTCACTGACAAATTATTAGAAATGATAGGATTTATCTAAATGACTAGCTATAGAACAATACATAGAAATCATTTGTATTTCTATATATTATCAACAAAATGGCAAAATACTTACTTAGGTATAGATCTAACCAAACATATATAAGATCTTTGTGGAGAACTTAATTGAAAGATATTAATATTCAATGTTCATGAAAAGAAATGCTCAATACTGTAAAGATAGCAATTCTCCTTAGATAGGTTTATAATTCAATTCTAATACAATTTCAACAACATTTGAGTAGAAAATGACCCACTGATTTTGTAATTTATATGGAAACTAAAAGGGTCAAGAATAGCCAAAATACTAAAGGAGAACAGGGTGGAAAGACTTGCCCTACTAGACATCAAGTTTTACTATAAAGTTGTAATGAATAAAACTATGTGGTATTGGTGCTTGGATAGACAAATTATCCAATGAAACAAGACAGAGAGCCCAAAACAGGCTGATGAATATATATAACCTGACAAGCTTTCAGGGCTACTGGACAAAAGGAGGGACTATTCAATAATAGTTCTGGGACAACTGATTTTTCCGTTAAAAAAATGACATTATATCCCCACTGGACAAAGAGCAAAAAAATCAGTTCCAAATGGATTAAGAACTTAAATGTGAAAGCAAAACTTTAAAACTGTTAGAAGGAAATGTGAGAGAATGTATTTCCAACTTCAGAGTAGAGAAATATATCTTAAAAAAGACAAAAATCACTAACCAAGATAGAAGGATTAGCCATTTCTTCTCAATAGAACTTAGAATTTCTATGCATCCTAAGTCACCATGAAGAAAAAAGAAAGATAGGCCACATACTAGCAGAAGTTATTTTCAACACATATAATTGAAAACACATTTATATCTATAATGTAACAATTAGCCAATAAAAACACATTTATAGCTATAAACATAACAATTTGCCAATGAGAAAAAAGCTCAAATAACCCAATTGGAAAACTGGTGAAATAAATGAATAGACATTCCACAGAATAAAAATATGAACAGTGAATAAGCACTTAAAATTATTTCCAAACTCATTAGTAAATCAGGGAAATAATTAGTAAATCAAGAATAAAAAATGCATCCCTTAAATAGACAAGACGTTTGACAAGGCTTTTAGAGAAGATGTGAATGAATAGGAGCTCTCACGCATGCAGGTGGGTATGTGAATCTTAAAACACTTCAGAAAATGATTTGGAATTGCAAAACTCAATGTTTATGTAACTGATTTCCCACCAATCCCACTCCTAGGTACATATTCTACAAAAACCCTTTCTCTGTACATTAGGGGACGTATAAGATTGTTTAGAGCAGCATTTTTCCTAACTGGAAACACATCAAGCAGTCATTCACAGAACTGCACCTACATGCAACAACTTGGATAAAGCTGTGATGAAACAAACATTTAGAACAGTGCTTCTCAAACTTTAATAAACGGGCATCCTGTTAAAATAAAGATTTTCAATTAGTGGATCTGAACTGATGACTTGGATTCTGCATTCCTAACAAGTTTTCAGGTGATCTGAGGAGGAGATCTCCCAATATGACCCTCTGCTGCTGGGTCAAGAATCATATTTTGAGTAGCAAATCCTAAGGTTACAGATGGTGGTGGTAGATACCATGTTGATAAATCTCAGAAACAATTTACTCCACAGAGGGTGTTATTAGGTGTACAGTATATACATATGGTATAAAGTAACAAATAGGACAATCAGAAAATCAGGATACAAGTTACTATGCAGGGGACTGGGACTAAGAGGGAGTGCAATCTATCAGATTGATGCAAATTATTTAGTGTTATAGTTCTAAAATTGTATGGCGGATCATGAATTTTGTTTTATTAACTGAATTGACTCTGTAATTCTCTACCTTATCCTTTGACACTGATTCATAATCTATAACAAAACAGAATTAGGTTAGTAGACATTTTCAATGCACCATAATCACCTAAGGAAGTTTCAAGAAACACCAGTGCCTACTTCTAATCTGTGGATATTCTGATTCAGTTTCTCTGCATTGAAACCTGAATATTGGTGCTCACTAGAAAATCGCCATGCAGTGGTCATGTGCAATGAGGTTTGAGAAACAGTAAGACATAGCACCTCCAGTATCCCTTTTAATGCCAGTGGTCTGTGATTGAGTACACAATTTTTTTTTATTAACTGGACTTCTTAAAAATATTTTCCTGGTTCAATTTAAAATCGTGTTCTTTAGTAATTAAGCTAGGGGCTTTCAAACAATAATCTTTATAACCATAGAGGCTATGTCACATGGCTCACTTTTTCATGGTGTCTTATGCAATGCACAGCAGGGTTGTCACTTAATGTACATGTGAATGATGGTTGACTGAGCACTGTCTCATTGAATATTAACCAAATTTCTCCTCCAGGCCAATTTCCCTCTCTCCTCTGGGCTCCCATAGCAACTTACATTGATTAAGCCACTATTACTTCTCATTGCAATCATTTATTTGCAGGTCTGTCCCCTACAATGCTGTGAGCTCCTCAAAGCCAGGGTCAGGTTGTATTATTCCTAGATTCCCAGGGCTCAGCCCAGTGCCTCAATCACTATTTAGCAAAGCAGTAGGCAAAATGATTTTCAGAAACTTTTTTGAAGTGTGGTATGACCATTTGCTTCTTCAGCCCTGGTGATAATTTGATCCTTCTGAGGTCAGGACTTCCAGAGCATCAGGCTGCAGACAGATTCTCTCATTCAAGCTCTGCGGATATGCATAGGGGAAGAGATGGGCTTAAATTAATTGTAATCCCAACAAACATCATATAATTTTTCTCTTTAAATGGACTTTGTTTGTTAGAAAAGTTTTAGTTTCACAGCAAAATGAAGCAGAAATTACAGAGAATTCCACAATGTGCTCTGCTCCCCACATGCACAGCTTCCCCCACTATTGACACTCTCCCACCAGGGTGAGGCATTTGTTACAGTCAGTGAATCTACGGGGACACATCCTTATGACCCAAAGTCCATCGTTTTGGTTCAGGTTTACTGTTGGTGTTGTACAGACCTATGATACCATGTGTACACAATTACAGCATCATACACAGTAGTTTCATGGCTCTAAAAATCCTCTGTGCTCCAACTGTTCATGCCTCTATCCTCTCAACCTTGGCAACCACTGTTTCTACAGTTTTGTCTTTTCCAGAATGCCATATACAGCAGGCCATTGAATAATGTTGTTTTATTCAACATTGTTTCCCTATAATGCTGAGAAGAAGAAAAAAACTGTTTCCCTGTGGGGCCACTGACCATGTTGAGTTTGCACTTTTTCCTCAGGTCTGTGTAGGTTTTCTCTGGATCCTCTGATTTCCTTCCACATCCCAAAGCTGTGCATGCAAGGTGGATTGGCGTGTCTACGTGGTCCCTATGTGAGGGAGTGTGGGCGTGCATGCGTGTTACCCTGGCATGGGAGGGCATCCTGTGCAAGGCTGGCTCCCAGCTGAGGCTTTGAGCTGCTGGGACAGGCTCCAGCCACCCACAATCCTGACTGAAATAAATGGATAAATAATGATCTTACTTGTTTTTACTAATTTTTCTTAAATGTGTATATAGCTCACATTTATTTCAATGTTTAATTTTAGAAGTGTTTTGGTCTTTATTTAGAAGTGTGGTGATGTTTTTATAACCAGAAATCTGCCATTGGAATTTAACTTTTGTTTATATCAATTAGCCAACGTAAAATTGGTTTTATTATACAGAATTTTGCTTACAATTGCAAATTTCAAGAACCTATCGATGACGCTAAGTGCAAACGTACTGTAGTTGGAATCACACAGCATGTAGCTTTTTCAGATTGAATTATTTCATCTGGTAATGTGCATTTAAGGTTTCTACATGTCTTTTCATGGCTTGATAGCTCATTTCTTCTCAATGTTGAATAATATTCTGCTGTCTAGATGTACTATAGTTTATTTATCCATGCACCTACTGAGGGACAACTTGGTTGCTTCAACTTTTCACAGTTATGAATAAGGCTTAGATTAACATTTTTGTGCTTGGTTTTTTTGTGGACATGCTTTCAGCCCCTTTGAGTAAATACAAAGGAACATGATTGCTAAATTGTGTAGTAAGAATATGTTTAGTTTGGTAAGAAACTGCCAAACTCTTTCAAAGTGGCTGTACCATTTTGCATTTTTACCAGCAATGGATGAAAGCTCCTGTTGCTGCACATCCTTGCCTGCATTTGGTGTTGCAAGTGAGCTATGTGAAAGTGCCCTGCATTTGTACGTGGGCTCCCTGGGAGGTGAGAGGAGACCCACTGATGTGAATTCTTATATAGGAGGACAGAAGCCTTAGATGACAGGAAGGCACCTAAGTGGACATGGGCACTGGTTTGCTTTTGTACTCTGGCTGAGCCCAGGTAACCCCTTAATGAACTCCTCTCAGTAAAAGGGGAGCCTGGGATGTGGTGTATTTTCTAGATTTTGGCTATTCTAACAGGTACATAGTCTCTCCCTGTTGCTTTAATTTCCATTTCCGTCATGACATATAATATGAAGCATCTTTCCACAGGCTTACGGGCCATCTGCATATCTTCTTCGGTGAGGTTTTTTTTCAGGTTTCCATTTTTTTAACTGGGTTGTTAGTTTTTCTTAAATATTGACTTTTTAAGAGTTATTTTTGTATATTTTTCAATAATAGTCTTTTATTAAATTTGTCTTTTGCACATATTTTCTCTCAGTCTGTGGCTTCCCTTCTCATTCTGTTGATACAGTTTTTAAAAGTCTTGGCTATAAATCTGAAATCTGATTATTTGCCTCTTTATGCCAAAAGTGAAGAAAAGTAAAAACCTAGTTAGTTGAGGATTTAGGCTACTACTGTTCTGACTGGTTGAGGCTTTCTTATCTCTGGCTTTGGCAGGTGGCGACATGCCCATTATTTCCTCATCCCTTAAGTGTGGGTAGACAAAAAGATGGTCATGCCTTCGCACCCACTCCATCTCTGTGCCAGATCCCACCCTGTCTCTCCTGACCCGGCCAAACCACCAATGTCCAAACACTTGGATGAGTAAGAGTGACAATGAGGCCCTCTGCTCTCTCCCAACATCCCCCAGGCTATCAGGGCAGCTGATAACCACTGAAAAGTGATTTCTACATGTAAAACTATATAGAGATGGAGCTTGACTCACCAGAGGCAAGAGGCACCATATATTCCTCCTTGGCACTCTCTTAAGTAATTATTCGGTAGAACGGTGGAAATAATACTTCTTTGGAGTGGAGCGAAGAGAAAGACTGAGAGAGCCTGTGAGCCAGTGAGTCACGTGAAAGTGCCCAGCATTTTCACTCGGGGCTCCCTCAAAGGTGAGAGGAGACCCACTGAAGTCAGTTTTTCCTGTAGGGACCCGGGAGCCTTAGATGGCAGGCAGTCAAGAGGCTGTGGACCTTGGTTCTGTTTGGGTCTGTACACTGGCTGAGCCCAGGCAAACAGTTGTGGGGAATTTTCCTTAATGAACTGCCTGAGCCTGTAAGAGGGGAGCCCTGAGCCTTAGGGCATGTCTTCTGGTTTACTTTGGGAAGTGGAAGAAATGAAAAGGCCACTGAGAGCAAAGTGAAAGGGCCTTGGGAGGACAGTTTCAAAGCATCGAGGAGGGAGGACTGAACATAGCTCTTGTGTGGTTTCTATCTGTTCTTCCTGCCCACTCCACTTACACCTTGCTTTTTAAATCTTTATTCTGAAGTCCAAGACTCTACCTATCTTGTCCCGGTAATCTTTCCATCTAGCCACATCTCATTCTATTTCCCTGCATGCATCCTGTCCTGCAGAGACTTCCATTCTGTCTTTCTAACATGCACGATGCCTTCCCTTTCTGCCTCTTTCTTCTGCATCAGTCTTTAGACCTCTTGGTCCTGCTCGTTTCTCCTTAATTTTACTCAAAGGGAATTAAAGAACACAAGCATACACACAAAAAAATGATTCTTTTATTCCTTTGTAGTATTTGGAAATCAGCTTTAAACATTTCCAGGTATACTAATGCTGGAAGAGGTCTTGTGGATTTATTGTTTCCTAACTTTAGGCAGAAACTCACTGGAACCACTGCCAGAAACACTCAGTTGTCAGAAAATATTCTCTAGAAATTTCAGTAATATACAGTTTTGAGGGAGGACATTTAGCGTGCTGGTTAAGAGCACAAACTCTCTAGCAGATTTTCAAGATTCAATTCCAGGGCCACGATTTGCAAATTGTGTGCCTTCAGACAGGCCAGCAAACATTTCTGTGCCTCAGTTTCCTCATATCGGAACCCTGACAGCGTTTACTTCCTAGGATTGTTATAAGGACTAAGCCAAATTAATAGACATAAACTATTTTATGTTTACCAGCATGATAGAGTTTGATACATAGTAAGTGCTATACAGTCTATACATGTTTGTTATTTTTAATGAGAAGCTCAGCATTTGGGTTTTTACTGGGCAACATTTTTCAGGCCCTTGGCACTCTTAACATGTACAAATTCTCCCTTGCTAGGGAGGAAATGGGAGAGGAAATGATGGAAGGAACATTTGGTGAAGAAGGCAAAATACTTCTGAACCTTGAGGTTTGGTGTTCAGCCCGAGGACAGACATTGAAGATGGAAGGCTCAGGCTGATGTCAGCAGGTTTCCCAGGGGTCTCCATGCCCTCCAGTATTCATGCAAAGCCAATTCCAGCTACACACTGCAGCTCAGGGTTGTCTTCTGCAGCTGTCTGTAACAGGGACTTGTCAGGGGTAAAATGAAAAATTTTATCATGATTTCTAATTTTTCTCGATGTCTCAGTCATTGAAAGTTTCACATTCAGGGCCATTTGGGTGTCATGAAAACATCAGGTTTAAAGAGGAAAGATGATGAATCGTGAATGTTTATGAGGAGACGGTAGCAATTATAATGATGGTAATGAAGAGTGAAGCGAGGAGATCAGCCTGTGGGGACGCTGCTCCTGAGTCTAGGCTGTGGGAGGAAAGTGCTCCAGTGGGTTTGGGCATTACCATTGTACCAAGATGGATGAAGCTTCTTATCCAGCAGCCCCTCCAGATTCATTATTTTTTTAGAAATATGCCTTGTGGAACCAGGTTTGCAAGTTTTACATTGAGTGAACAGCTATTTCTTATGTTAAGTTATTTCAGCTGAAGAATAGAGAATTGTTGAAATAAATGACTGGAGAATTCGAATTGCATTCATTCTTGACATTGGAACTGACAAATAGCTTCATTCCCCACTGAAATGGAAAGCTTATTACTCTGAGACACAGGCGGGTTTGAGGGAGGGGGGGCAACTGAGTTTTATTTTACTGTAACTCTTGTAGACGCTGTGATACAATGAAATAAAATGCTTTTCTGAAATTCTTCTGGATTCCATCCCTGCCCCATTCTCCACATTCAACTGGGAATAAAACCAATTAAAACAGATTAATTTATAACCAGTATAAAATCCATTCTGATAGCTGGTTATTAAGGCCTGGGCACGGAGTTCTCAGGTAGAGCAGACCTGGTCAGTGGTGGAAGATGCATGAGAACTGATCATCCTGATGGGTTGAGCTGGGGCACCTTCCAATTGAACCCTGCCCACCAGGGGCTGGGCATCTCCAAAGAGGAACCATCCAGGCTGGGATGGACTCATGGGATCTGGAGGATGCTTTCACCAGAGACCTGGAAACATTTTATGTGAAGATTGCAGATTTCTCCTTGACACATGCTCAGTATTAGATGCCTCTCATCCCCCTGCCAGCACAATTCACTGCGAGGAGAGACACATTGAGCGTGACAGCCAATGAAGCCCTGAACATGGTGAGGCACATGGGAGCCGCAGGCTCATAGGATTGCTGAGCTGGACTCACCCGAGCACTCTTGTTGCAAAGTCAGCCTGAACCTTCCGATGGTGTCCTCGGAGAAAGTGGGATGCAGCTGCTCATCCTCTGTACATCATCCCTTCCTGCTCCTATAGTCCTTGATCTTCCTACCATCTCACCTTGTCTTCTCTAACCTGTCAGAGTCCTGCACATCTAACAGACTTCATGAATGGTAACTTGCTACCCCACTAAGTCTGTTGGCTTCATGCTGATGACTGTTATAAAGTCCTGATGAAAGGGCCCCCTAAGTGCTGGCATTGCCCTTATGGAAATCATGGGTTTCTTCTTCATGTCTCTTCAATATCATTTGTCTTTCATTTCCTGACTCCTGGCAGGAATCCCTGATATAGAGTGTGTAGTGGTCAGCACAGTCTTATGTGTGACAGTTGTAGGTATCCGGCCCCTTTCAAATTATGCGCTATGAGAGCTGGACTTGAGGTTGAAGAATAGAGAGAGAACTTGGGGCCCAAAATCTAAGTCGGAGCTGGAATTTGGTCCCAACCAGGCCAGCACAACACAGCTCAGGGCTTCTGGAGCCCCCTCTTCCACAGGGGGCTGAGAAGTCTTTGCAGGCTTGGGGTTCCAAAAAGAACTCTATCAGAGTATTGTGGGCATATCCAGTTTGCCTAACAAAAGCTGTTTCTTAGGTCAGCTCACCTTAGTCCCTTAATTCCTTCAGAAGTAAAAGCAGTGCTGGTTTTTTTTCTTAAGCCCTAGAATCTTAAATGGGAACACATAATCCCTCTTGTGATGACATTGCAGATAAAGTGAGCAATGGCAGCAGCTGGGTGCAAACTGGCCCCTCCTATCCATATTCATCTTGATGCTCCTAGGTGTAATTTCCTTATCTACATCTGCCTTACTTGAAAGCGCATGCTTTTCCCCACTGTCTCTTATTAGAAAAAATGAAGAATCCTATGGTCAAAGAAGAAACAGGTAGGAAAGAGAGAACTGCCCAAGTCTGGGGATCAAACAGATTTTTTTGCAGTCATTTGTCTGTTCTAGATAGTCCTGAGATGTTGAGCCAGAGTACGAAGACATAACTTTAGGGGGTCATGAAAGCTGCTCTCATGAGTACCATTTCACACGTAGGCGTAAAAAGGATCTAGAAGAAAAGGAATTGAGTGTCCAACGTAGGAGTAATTATGCCTCCTAAGAGTGGTCTGAATGTCATTTTCCTTTAAAAACATGAGTATTCTAAGGCCTAGATGCTAAATGTTGATAATATGGTGATATTGATTTAATGAGTTGAATTTCTCAAGTATCTTAGTCCATTTAGGCTGCTATAAAAATACCATAAAACAAGTGGCTTATAGGCAACAAAGAACTGTGAACAATTTATTTCTCATGGTTCTGGAAGCTGGGAAGTCTAAGATCAAGACACCAGCGAATTCAGTGTCTGCTGAGGTCCTACTTTCTGGTTCATAGGTGGCCCACTTCTCACTGCATCCTCACATGGCACACAAGTGAGGGGGCACTCTAGTACCTTTTTTTTAAGGGCACTAATCCCATTCATTAGGCTCCACCTCCATGGCTTAATCATTTCCCAGAATCTCCACCTCCGAAATCACTTGGAGGGATAGGATTCCAACATATGAATTTTGGGGAAATACAAACATTTAGGACACAACACCCCAAGTTATTCAGCTACTCTTGCTATTGCTAATGATAGCAGTTACCAACTTTGAGCCCTTGCTAGGTGCCAGTAATTATACCAAGTACTTTAATATTTCACTTTGTTTAGTTCGCACCAGTTTGTTTTCTGCCCTCTCGTGTTCCGTGAGTGGACCAGATCAATCCCATTCTCTTACAACGTTGGTTATACCTGTCCTAGACCCAGTGATGACATGGCAGCCAGGGTTGTTGGCTGTCAGTTCCAGATAAAAAGTCAATAAGAATCTATGCCCCAAGACACTCAGAAGATGGAAAAGAGATTTAAGCTCTACCACTTTGCCAAAAACATGGGAGATAGAATCCAGGTTTTTTACTAAAGTGGAAGCAGAGAGTTATGAGGTACCCTCCATTCTTTGTTGGACCTTTCTGGCCTAGACTTATACTTTACTAGCTACTTGTAATTTTTCTCATCACCAGTGAGCTGTGAACACAGTGGTGCAGCTCCCATGGGAAATCAGGCGTATACATTTCTAGGGAATGGTGGTTGAGTAGAGGGGACAAGATAAGATGAAGCAGCAATTCTTCAGCCTGATGGGCAAGGCAAGGTTCATGCTAAGTAAAGGCTTCACTCCAGTTTGATGCTTCTGCTTCTGTCCCTGGGATATGTCTTCTAGAGAACTTTCTTCTATGTCTTTGTGCATTGTTACCCTGAATGGTCTTGGTCCTT
The DNA here is from genome assembly GCF_030222135.1 of Aotus nancymaae. NCBI lineage: Eukaryota > Metazoa > Chordata > Mammalia > Primates > Aotidae > Aotus > Aotus nancymaae. The sequence goes on from NW_026988423.1 coordinate 35,344,137, forward strand.
CATATATAACTTCTTATATCTACTGCTAGCCTTAAAAATCATTCTTAATCTATGAAGCCTTTCAGTCCCAAGTTAGACCTCCTTCCTCCCTCTCTCTTTTCCTTTATTTTTTCCTCTTCATTTAATTCGTGTCTTTACCATGAAAAATTTGGTCATCACTTAGCTAGAAGCAGTTCAGCATACAGATGACACATGCAATTATGGCTTCCAATCCCAGTTTATAAGCATCTGGGCTTTAATCCCAGCTCCTTCATTTACTGGCTAGATAACCGTGAAAAGCCCCTTAACTTCTCTGTGCCTCAGTTTCCTCACCCATAAATAGAGTTAATGTTTAAGTACTTATGTCACATGGTTGATGTTAACCACAAGTTAGTATCAAGAAATAACTTAGATTTTGCTTGGCATGCAGTAAGCTCTCACTAAACATCAACTATCATAACGATGCTATCAGTATCTTTTTATGTTTATGCTGTAATGAAAACTGGCTCATTTAGGTTACCGTAAGAAAAAGAATTGTACGATGCAAGACACTGAGAACATTGAGAAGGCATTGGGATGAGGAGGAAACTGGCTGCTCTCTTCAACCTCTTCTCATGGGCTCCATGGTCTCTGAGCCATTTTCTCGAAAGAGAAAAGAATCTGCTTTTCTCCTGGACACACACTACTGTCAACTAAAGCTCTCCATATTCTCTAGTGTGAACTTTAGTGAAAGTCTGATCGGTTCTCTTAATCACTATCACTGCTTCTGGGTAGAGCTCTTCAATGCAGGCTACCTCAGGATCACCTGAGATTAGGTGACAGGCATTATAAGACTTATACATCTCGAAGACCTGAGGGAGTATGTGCAGCCTGTCGAACTGCAGTGATGAACGCACTGTGTCAAATGCTTAGGCACTAATTGAAGTAAGCTTCCACGGAAAATTCCATTAAAGTGTTTCTGACTTTCAAAGGTTATGAAGCAGTTTCCACTTCCCAGGTGGGAATTGTCTCTCAACTTTCCCTGAACTAGCTAAATGCAGCCATGTTCACACCATGGTATTACACAGACTTGATAACTTTGCCAACCACATAGCAAGTCAATAGCCCCTGGCAAAAGACTAAGGGGACTTGAGAAAGAATGAGAGAGGGAAGGGGGAAGGGTTGAAAAGCTTGCTATTGGATACTATGCTCACTACCTGGGTGATAGGATCAGTTATACCATAAGCCTCAGCCTCAAGCAATATGCCCATATAACTAATCTGCACATGTACCCCCTGAATCTAAAGTAAAGGTGGGAAATATTATTAATAAAAAATAAAACATTCTGAGTGGGAGGCTTTATTCCAAATGCTGCAAAAATGCCAAGTAGACATGCAAGTTGTTTCTATCTAAATAGAGACTCAGGTGTCAAATCTGTCAATTATGGCAACAAATTTCTAATGAGTTCAAAGCTGGTGCTGGACATGGAGACCGTCCCATTGACCTTGTATACTGGATGTTAGTAAGTTATCTGAAATTGGCTGTAGGACTCTAACAGGAAAATTCGATTGGATTTTGAGTGTCCATATTGTTAAGGAATTTCCCGGAACACTGAGAGTTCCAAGGCCAGCCTTTTGTGGCCAGAGACCTCACGGAACCGGAGAAAGTCAAAGCTGAATATTCCATAATGCCCAGGACACCCAGATATGGATTACCTTGCCCTTTCAGGCTCTGCCTAACCACTTGCAGCAGATTAATTTTGAGGTTTCATAAATATAAGTTCTGAGTTTCTCTCACTTTCCTGAGGTTTGTTTTTGCTTCAAAACCTGTATTCATGTTCAGTATAAATCTGTTTTAAAAGTCATGCAAGCTTAAATTTATAACTAGAAAAGGGGCATATCTTTCAAGAGGCCAAACCATAAACATTGCCAGGGAACTGCAATTTTAAATTTTTAAAGTAATCTTAAGCAATGTATTGAAATTGTCGATATCTGATAGAAATTGTAGGGGGTTTGCGGGCGGGGGGCTACTGTCAGGCAGTTCAGGTGGCTGCCTTTTCCCTTTCCAAAGACACACACACACATAAGAAGGGATTGCTGATGCCTAATGATACACATTTTTATTTTATCCATTTGAAGTTTGGGTTGAAGCAAGGCGGAAGGATGACTTACCACTGGCTGATTTAGCTGCTGGAGGTGTTCCAAGGTCCAAGAGAAGAAGGAAAAATGGGTTCAGATAGGGGTTTGAATCTGTGTCTTTGCTCAGGGAAGATGAAAAAACCCAAGGAAAGCAGGCACACAAAATTGTTGAAGTGATAGGATTAACTGAGGGAGTATTTTACACACATCAGAAGACCCTTCCAAGGCACTAATAGGTCTGTGTTAGAGGTGAAGGCCAAAGGGATCTCTGGCTGAAAAAAATTTGCAGAAGAATGAAAGATTAAGAGATTCAACCAAGGATTTTTCAGTGGATCCAAGATGTTTCTGTAATGGGTAGGACATTCAGTCTATAAAAAGTTAAGGTGATTTGTTGGTATGTGATTGACACGATTGATGTCTGAATCTAAGGAGAATTTTATAATAAAAATACTAATGGTGACTTGGAGATTGTAAGAAAAATATAGCCCATGTTTGGGGTTCTACGTTCCCTACTTTCCTCAGGTGGAGATAGAGATGTAATAAGTGGTTAACTGGAGCGATGTATATTTGTTGTCTGCTAGCTACATATACCCCAGAGTTTTTGAGGTAAGGCAGATTTCCCATGGGAGTGCGTCTATCTTTATTCATTTTTTCAGGACTTTGAGAGAAAAGAGCAGCATTTGAAGACAATACTTCCTTGTGGCCTGTCCTCTTGACCTCTCCCCTTCACACCCAAAGGGCCATCATTCTCTATCAGAATTCCATTCCAGCCTTCTACATACTGGGTTTCAGAGTGCTTAGGAAAGGATCCTCAACAAAAGCCTTTGAAAATTATACACTTTTGTTGGGAGAATTAAAGGCTTTATAGAAGAAAGACTACAGAGAGAAAACTGATGAAAATGCTCAAGATTCAGAATTGTGCATTTATCCACAGAGGGGCTTTTAACAGAGGTATACAAATTTAGCTGAACTGAAGAAATCATTCAGCTGGAGTCTACAGGGAAAACTAGAGGTAGATTAAGCAATGATTGATAAATTAAGTGGGTAATTATTTCTATTTTTAAAAATTTTTGCTTTAATTGCATTTCCCTTTAACTATGTAGGGTAGACATCTTATACTGGGTTCAGACAAGTCAGTTGATGTTTGGCGAACTAGTAAAAAATCTACAAGGTGTAGCATGGAGTAAGAAAAACGCAGAGACTCCTGGGAGGATGCTTCCCAGCAAAGCAAGCCAGGCCTATCAGCTTGACCTATATTAAAACAGAGCTGTGGGCCTGAAAGGAAAAGGATTCTGGGTACAATGTGGTTACTGCCATTCAGGTTTGTATGTGCACAGAGCAGCCCCTCTTCACCTCCAATTCCTGTTCTGGGTTCTTGGAAGACAAGCAAGTGTACAGTAGTAAAAATAGAAAGAGCCACCTCTTTACAGCGTTCCAAAACTATGAGGCAAGCAACAGAGTTTTGGTATCACTCTGATCAAGTCTACTTCAAAGTGGAAGTGAAGGTTCTCTTGCCCCATAGCCTGAGACCACTTTGCAGTATTATTATTGTTTTTAAACAGCTTTCCTGAGATATAATTGACATACAATAAACTGCCATTTCAATTTCAGATTATTCCTGTGAAACTATCATCACAATAGAGATAAAGAATATGTCCATCACTCCAAAACTTTCCTTGCATCCCATTTTAATCCCTCCCTCATGACTCTCTGTGATCTGCCCATCTCCAGGCAATCATTAATCTGCTTTCTGTAATTATAAATGAGTTTGCATTTTCTAGAAATTTCTCAGCTAATGATCAAACAGCATTTATTTTTTCCTGGATTTTTTCTCATTTGACATAATTATGTTAAAACTTATCCACGTTGTTGAATGTATCATGTATCAAAACTAGATTTCCTTTAATTGTTGAGTAATATTCCATTGTATGGATATACCACAATTTATCAATTACCTGTTGAGAAATATCTGTATTATTTGTTGATTTTGGCTACCACAAATAAAGCTAGTGCAAGCATTTATGTCTGGTGCAAAGATTGTCCATTCAAGTTTTTGTGTGGATACACACTTTTATATCTTTTGGCTATATATAACAAGGAGTAGAATGTTATGTTACATGATGTTTAACTTTTTAAGAAAGTGCCAAATTGTTTGCTAAGATGTTTGTGCCTTTTTGTATTCTTACAGTGTATGAGAGTTTGAGAGTTACATATACTTCATAGCCTCACCAGCACTTGATGTGATCAATCACTTAATTTTAGACATTCTAAAAGGTGTGTAGTGATATCTCGAGATTCTAATTTGCATTTCCCTGATGACGAATTCTGTGGACATTCTTTCCTATGCTTATTTGCTATCTAAAAACCAGTTTTGGTGAACTGTCTATTCAAGTACTTTGTCTGTTTTTTATTGGGTTGTTTGCTATTTGTTTTTACTTCATTTATTATTTAGGAGTTCTTCATACATATATTCTGGATACACATTCTGTTTTTTTTTTTTTTTTTGAGATGGAGTTTCTTGTTGCCCACGCTGGAGTGCAATGGTGTGATCTTGGCTCACTGCAACCTTTGCCTCCTGAATTCAAGCAGTTCTCCTGCCTCAGCCTCCTGAATAGCTGGGATTACAGGCATGCATCACCATGCCTGGAAAATTTTTTGTATTTTTAGTAGAAATGGGGTTTTTCCATGTTGATCAGGCTGGTCTTGAACTCCTGACCTCGTGATCTGCCCACCTTGGCTTTCCAAAGTGCTGGGACTACAGGCGTGAGCCACAGCACCCAGCCACTGGATACACATTCTTTATCAGAAATGTAATTTGCAAATATTTTCTCCCAGTATATAGCTTACATTGTCTTCATTCTCTTAATAGTAACTTTTGCAGAGTGAAAGTTCTTAATTTTGATGTAGTTAAATTTGTTGGGATTTTTTTTTTGTATGGATGATACTCTTAATATTGTATCTAAGAAAACTTTGCCCAAACTAAGGTCACAAAAATTTTCTCTTATGTTTTTTCTAGAAGTTTCATAGTTCTAATTTTACATTTAGGTGTGGTATCCATTTTTAGTTAATTTGTATATGGTGCAAGAATGTATTCAAGTTTATTTTTAATTTTTTCTCTTATAGAGTCATCCAACTGTTTCAACACATCTTTCAAAAGTATATTTTTGTCTACTAAATTGCCTTTGCACCTTTGTCAAAATCAACAAATAAGATATGCATGGATTTATTTCCATACATTTTATTCTGTTCCATTGATCTATTTGTCTCTCTTGATGTCAATACCACATCTTCTTGGTTACTATGGCTTTAAAATAACTCCTGAGGTCAGGTAGTTTTTTTTTTTTTAATTTTTTATTTTATGAGACAGAGTCTTGCTCTGTTTACCTGAACTGGAGTGCAGTGGTATGATCTCAGCTCACTGCAGCCTCCACCTCCTGGGTTCAAGCAATTCTAGTGCCTCAGCCTCCTGAGTAGCTGGGATTACAGGTGTGTGCCACCATGCCTGGCTAATTTTTGCATTTTTCATAGAGACAGAATTTTACCATGTTGGACAGGCTGGTCTTGAACTGTTGGCCTCAAGTGATCCACCACCTTGGGATCCCAAAGTGCTGGAATTAATGTGTGAGTCTCCATACCCGGCCCAGCTTTGTTCTTTTTCAAAGGTGTTTTGGCTATACTAGAATCTTTGCATTTCCATATGAATTTTGGAGTTAGCATTTCAATTTCTTGAAAATAATGCCTGGTGGGATTTGATTGAGATAGCATTAAATTTATAGATTAATTTTGGAAGAGTTGACATCTCAACATTTTGTCTTCTGATTCATGAACTTAATTTATACCTATCAATTTATTTATGTTTTCTTTAATTTCTCCCAGCAATATTTTGCATTTGTCAGTGTTTGGGTTTTGCATGTATCAGATTTATCTTAACTATTTCTTATTTTTGATGCTATTATAAATGGCATTTTTTGTAATTTTAAGTTTTTGTTGCTTATGTACAGTTGCTTTTGTATATTAACCTTGTATCTTGCAGCATTGATAAATTCAATTATTGCTTTTACTAGTTCTAATAGCTGTTTTCATAGACTCCATCAGATTGTCTTGGTAGACAATCAGGTTTCTGCATATAAAGACAATTTCATTTCTTCCATTTTAAACACGGATGTCTTCTTGTTCTTTCTTCTTACTCATTGTGCTTCCAGTTTGTTGTTGAATTAAGTGGTGAGAGTGAAAATCCTTGCCTTGTTCCTAGTCTTAGGGGAAGAACATTCTGTTTTCCATCTTTAAACACAACATTGGCTTTAGTTTTATTATGGATGCCTTTATAAGGTTGAGAAAGTTTCTTTTTTATTCCTACTATGTTGTTTTTAAAATTATACTTTAAGTTCTATGGTATATGTACAGAATGTGCAGGTTTGTTACATAGGTATACACATGCCACGGTGGTGTGATGCATCCATCACCCTGTCATCTACGTTAGGTATTTCTCCTAATGCTATCCCTTCCCTATCCCCCTGCCCCCTGCTATCCCTCCCCTAGTCCCCTACCCTCTGACAGGCCCTGGTGTGCGATGTTCCCCTCCTTGTGTCCATGTATTCCTTTTGTTCACCACCCACTATGAGTGAGAACATGTGGAGTTTGGTTCTCTATTCTTGTGTCAGTTTGCTGAGAATGATGATTTCCAGCTTTAGCCATGTCTCTGCAAAGGACATGAACTCATCCTTTTCAAAGGCTGCATAGTATTCCATGGTGTATATGTGCCACATTTTCTTTATCCAGTCTATCATTGATGGGCATTTTGGTTGGTTTCAAGTCTTTGCTATTGTGAACAGTGCTGCAATAAACATACATGTGCATGTGTTTTTATAATAGAATGACTTATAATCCTTTGGGATTAGGGCGATACTGGTTTCACAGAATGATTTAAGGAGGGTTCTCTCTTTTTCTGTCTTGTGGAATAGTGTCAATAGGATTGGTACAATTCTTCTTTGAATATCTGGTAGAATTCTGCTGTGAATCAGTCTGGCCCTGGACTTTTTTTGTCGGTAATTTTTAAATTACCATTTCAGTCAAGCTACTTGTTATTGGTTTGTTCAGGGTATCTAATTCTTCCTGATTTAAGCTAGGAGGGTTGTACCTTTCCGGGAATTCATGCATCTCTTCTAGATTTTCTAGGTTATGTGCATAAAGGTGTTCATAGTAACCTTGAATGATCTTTTGTATTTCTGTGGTGTCAGTTGTAATATTTTCCATTTATTGCTTATTGAGTTTATTTGGATTTTCTCTTTTCTTTGTTAATCTTGCTAATGGTCTATCAATTTTATTTATATTTTCAAAGAACCAGCTTTTTGTTTCATTTATTTTATTTTTGTCATTTTGTTTCAATTTTATTTAGTTTTGCTATGATCTTGGTTATTTCCTCTCTTCTGCTGGCTTTGGGTTTGGTTTATTCTTGTTCCTCTAGTTCCCTGAGGTGTGACCTTAGATTGTCTGTTTGTGCTCTTCCAGACTTTTTGATGCAGGCATTTAGGGCTATGAACTTTACTCTTAGCACAGCCTTTGGTGTATTCCAGAGGTTTTGATAGGTTGTGTCACAGTTGTCAGAAAAATTTTAAAATTTCCATCTTGATTTGATTTTTGACTCAATGATCATTCAGGAGCAGGTTATTTAATTTTCATATATTTGCATGGTTATGAAGGTTCCTTTTGTATTTGACTTCCAATTTTATTCCACTGTGGTCTGAGAGAGTGCTCGATATAATTTCAACTTTCTTAAATTTATTAATGCTTATTTTGTGGCCTATCATATGATCTATCTTGAAGAAAGCTCCATGCACTGTTGAACAGAATGTATATTCTGCTGTTGTTGGATAGAATGTTCTGTATACATCTGTTAAGTTCATTTGTTCCAGGGTATGGTTTAAATCCATTGTTTCTTTGTTGACCTTTTGTCTTGATGACCTGTCTAGTGCTGTCAATGGAGTATTAAAGTCCCCAACTATTATTGTGTTGCTATGTATCTCATTTCTTAGGTTTATTAGTAATTGTTTTATAAATCTTGGGGCTCCAGTGTCAGGTGTATATATGTTTAGAATTGTGATATTTTCCTGTCAGACAAGGCCTTTAATCATTATATAATGTCCCTCTTTGTCTTTTTAAACTGCTGTTGCTTTAAACTTTGTTTTGTCTGATGTAAGAATAGCTACTCCTGCTTGCTTTTTGTGTCCATTTGCATGAAATGTCTTTTTCCACCCCTTGACCTTAAGTTTATGTGAGTCCTTATGTGTTAGGTGAGTCTCCCGAAGGCAGCAGATAGTTAGTTGGTGAATTATTATCCATTCTGCAATTCTGTATCATTTAAGTGGAGCATTTAGGTCATTTACATTCAATGTTGGTGTTGAGATGTGTTGTACTATTTAATTCATCATGCTATTCATTGGTTTGTTAGTTTTTTGCCTTTGTTTTTTAAATCGTATTTTTGTTTTATAGGTCCTGTGAGATTTATGCTTTAAATAGGTTCTATTTTGATGTGTTTCCAGAATTTATTTCAAGAGTTAGAGCTCCATTTAGCAGTTCTTATAGTGATGGCTTGGTAGCAGCAAATTCTCTCAGAATTTGTTGAACAAGACTGTATCTTTCTTTCATATATGAAGCTTAGTTTCACTGGATACAAAATTCTTGGCTGATAATTGTTTTGTTTGAGGAGGCTGAAGATAGGACCCCAAATCCCTTCTAGCTTGTAGGGTTTCTGCTGAGAAATCTGCTGTTAATCTGATAGGTTTTCCTTTATAGGTTACCTGGTGCTTTTGTCTCACAGCTCTTAAGATTCTTTCCTTCATCTTAACTTTACATAGCCTGATGACAGTGTGGCTAGGTGATGATCTTTTTGTGATGAATTTCCCAGGTGTTCCTTGTGCTTCTTGTATTTAGATATCTGGGTTTCTAGCAAGGCCAGGGAAGTTTTCTTTGATTATTCCCTCAAATATGTTTTCCAAACTTTTAGATTTCTCTTCTTCCTCAGGAACACCAATTATTCTTAGGTTCGGTTGTTTAACATAATCCCAGAATTCTTGGGGGCTTTGTTCATATTTTCTAATTGTTTTTCTTTGTCTTTGTTGGATTTGGATAATTCAAAGACCTGGCCTTTGAGTTTTGAATTTCTTTCTTCTACTTGTTTGATTCTATTGCTGAGAGTTCCCAGAGCACTTTGCATTTCTATAAGTGTGTCAATTGTTTGCTGAAGCTTTGATTTTTAAAAAATATATGCTATCAATTTAATTGAATATTTCTCCATTCACTTTTTGTATCATTTTTTTTTTTCCTTACATTGGGCTTTGCCTTTCTCTGGTGCCTCCCTGATTAATTTAATAATGAACCTTCTGAATTCTTTTTCAGGTAAATAAGGCATTTCTTTTTCATTTAGATCCATTGCTGGTGAGCTACTGTGATATTTTAGGGGGTGTTAAATGACCTTGTTTTGTCATATTACTAAAGTTGGTTTTCTGGTTCCTTCTCATTTGGGTAGGCTCTATTAGAGGAAAGGTCTAGGGCTGAAGGCTGTTGTTCTGATTCTTTTGTCCCATGGGGTACTCCCTTGATATAGTACTCTCCCCTTTTCCTATGGATGTGGCTTCCTGTGAGCGAAGTTGTAGTGATTGTTATCTCTCTTCTAGATCTAGCCACCCAGCAAGACTACCAGGCTCAAGACTGGTACTGGAAGTTGTCTGCACAGAGTCCTGTGATGTAAACTATCTGTGAGTCTCTCAGCTGTAGATATTAGCACCTGTTCCTGTTGAGGTGGCAGGTGGGTGAAATGGACTCTGTGAGGGTCCTTAGCCTTGGTGGTTAAATGCACTATTTTTGTGCTGGTTGGCCTACTGCTGGGAGGTGGCACTTCCAGATATCATCAACTGTGGTTGTATGGGGAGAAACAGGTGGTGAACAGGACCCTAGAACTCCCGAGTATATGCCCTTTGCCTTCAGCTACCAGGGTTGATAGAAAAGGACCATTGGGTCGGGGCAGGGCTTGTCTGAGCTCAGACTCTTCTTGGATGTGTCTTGCTGCAGCTGCTGTGGGAGATGGGGGTGAGGTTCCCATGTCAGTGGAATGATGTTCCTAGGAAGATTATGGCTGTCCCTACTATGTCACGCAGGTTGTCAGGGAAGTTTGGGAAAGCTGGCAATAACAGGCCTCACCCAGCTCCCATGGAAGCTGAAGGGCCAGTCTCACTCCCACCGTGCCCCATCCAACAGCACCCAGTCTGTTTTCAGGCAGGCAAGTAGGGCTGAGAACTTATCCCAGGCTACCAGCCTCCCAGTTGTGAAAGCAAGTAGACATTTGTGTTTCCCTACCTGTGGAGTCTGCACACTGGATTCATGCCCTAACCTGAGTTCTGGCCAGGACACTTCTCGATTAGTTTAAATTGTTACAAAGTTCAGCTGCAGGTTTCCTTCTCCCTGTGGCCTTTTCCCAGTGCCTCTGTCTGCCCTCCTAAAGGACCCCTGTGAGGCCATGCAGAAACGCTTTGCTAGGGGACCCAGCGAACTCAGAGGGCTTTTCCAGCTGCTTCAACTATCCCTGTATTTCACTAGGATCTATAAATTGCCATAGTTCTAGGTAAGGTCAGAATCTTTTCCTGTAATCTAGACCCTTAGTTTCCCCAGTGTGGGTGTGTGTTCAGAAGCAGACAATCTCCCTTTCCCACTTCCACAGTTTGGGCACTCTCAGTATTTGGGGTGTCTCCTGCGTCCTGCAGGAGCAATCTGCTTCCTTCAGAGGGTCTGTGGGTACTCTCAGGTTTCTGATTTTTTTCCTGCAGTCATTTTGGAGCAAACATTCATTATGTGAGCTTCCACATGGTGCTCTGTCCATCCAAGTCAGAGCTGCAATCTAGTCTTACCTCTCCTCTGCCATGATCCACCTCAACTTTTATTTTAGATTCAGAGGGTATATGTGCAAATTTGTTACATGGGTATATTGTGTGATGCTGAGGTTTGTGGTATGAATGATCCCAGCACCCAGGTAGTGAGCACAGTACCCAGTGGTTTTTCAGCTCTTTCCTCCTCCTCCTCTTCTCTCTCTGGTAGTCCCCCGTGTCTGTTGTTCCCATCTTTATATCTATATGTACCTAATGTTTAGCTCTCACTTATAAGTGAACATGCAACATTTGGTTTTCTGTTCCCGTGTTAATTTGCTCAGGATGATGGCCTTCAGCTGCATTCCTGTTGCTGCAAAGGACATTACTTTATTCTTTTTTATGGCTGCATAATATTTATGGCTGTGGTGTATATGTACCACATTTTCTTTATCCAGTCCACCACTGATGGGCACCTAAGTTGATTCCATGTCTTTGCTATTGTGAACAGTGCTGTGATGCACATATTAGCGCGTGTGTCTTTTTGGTAGAACAATTTATTTTTCTTTGAGTATATATCTAGTAATTGGATTGCTGAGTCAAATGGTAGTTGTGTTTTAAGTTCTTTGAGAAATCTCCAAACTGTTTTTCAAAGTGACAGAAATAACCTAGATTTCCATTAATAGTGTATGAGGGTTCTCTTTTCTCTGCAGATTTGACAGCATTTTATTTTTTGTCTTTTTAATTATAGCCATTCTGAATGGTGTGAGATGACATCTCATTGTGGTTTTGATTTGCATTTCTCTGATGATTAGTGATAATGAGCATTTTTCATATGTTTGTTGGCTGCTTGTATGTCTTCTTTTGAGATGTGTCTGTTCATGTCCTATGTCCACTTTTTATGAATTTTACAATACTTTTTGTGAATTTCACGATACTTTTTTCTAATTCTGTGACAAATGATGTTGGTAGATTCAAAGGAATAGCATAGAACTATAGATTGCATTGGGCAGTATGGCCTTTTTCATGGTATTGATTCTTTCAATCCGTGAGCATGGAATGTTTTGCCCGTTTACTTGTGTCATCTCTGATTTCTTTCAGTAATGTTTTGCAGTTATCCTTGTAGAGATCTTTCACCTCCTTAATTAGATATAGTCCTAGGTATTTTAGTTTACTTCTATTTTTGGTGGCTATTGTAACTGAGATTGCATCCTTCATTGACTCTCAGCTTGAATGTTATTAGTGTATAAAAATTCTATTGATTTGTGGCTAGTTGCAGTGGCTCATGTCTGTAACCTCAGCACTTTGGGAGGCTAGATGAAGGGATCTCTTGAGCTCAGGAGTTCGAGACCAGCCTGGGCAACATAGTGAGATCTCATCTCTACTAAAAAAAATTAAAAATATGTTTAAAAAAATTAGAGCCCAGCATGGTGGCACCATCTGTAGTCCTAGATACTTGGGAGGCTTGAGGCAGAAGATCACTTGAGACCAGGAAATGGAGACTGCAGTGAGCCACAATTCCACCACAGCACTCCAGACTGGACAACAGATACAGAGCAAGACCCTGTCTCAAAAATAAATAAATAAATAAATGCAGAAACGCTAGGATTTTTGTAAATTGATTTTGTATTTTGAAATTTACAGAAGTTGTTTATTCAGGTGAAGTCTTTTGGAAGAATTTAAGGATTTTTCTCCATGTAGAATCATATTGTCAGTGAAGAGAGATAATTTTTTTTCAATTTGAATGCCTTTTATTTCTGTCTCTTGCCTAAGTGTTCTGCGAGGAATTCCAGGATGATCTATGTTGAAAACATCTGTTAATATAGTGAATTAAATTAATTGATTTTAAACTAACCCCAAGTCTATGATTTATCTTTTTTAAATAGAATATTAGATTCAGTTAGCTAAAATCTGGTTAAGGGTTTACTAACATTTTGCTAAGTGTTCATGAGGAATATTGATCTGTAGGTTTATTTTCTTGTAATGTCTATGTTTGCTTTAGTATCAGAGCCATGCTGAACTCAGAATGAGGTTGGGAAGTGTTTTCTCCTTTTAATATTCTAGAAGAGTTTTCACAGTTTATATTATTTATTCCTTAAATGTTTGAGAGAATTCTGTAGTGGAGCTATCTGGGCCTAAAAAGGGAAGGTTTGTGGGAAGATTTGAAATTATACATTCAGTTTCTTAATAGATATAGGGTTATCCTGATTATCTGTTTTTCTTGAGTGAGCTTTGATAGTTTGTGTATTTAAAGATTTTTTTCCATTTCATCTAGGTTGTTGAATTTATTTACATAAAGTTTTCCATAATATTGCCTTATTATCATTTTAACAGCCACAGAATCCAACTGATCTTTTTGATAAAATAAGATTTTGATTTCATTGATTTTCTTTATTGCTTTTCTATTTTCTGTTTACTGATTTCCATTCTAATATTTGTCATTTTTTTTTCTGTTTACTTGGCTATTTATTTGCTTTTTTTCTTAAGGTGGAAGTTGAAGTCATTATTTGAGAACTTTCTTTATTTTTCTGAGTTGGATATTTCGTAGTATAAATTTTCATTTTACTACCGTATTAGCTATGTCCCACAAATTTTGATATATTGTGATATCTAACATCTGTCTTTCACAATGCCCCATAAATGTGTAATAATTTCATGTGTGTGCACTATAATCTATAATGTAATAGTATATACATATGTGTATATATATATTCAGTTCAAAACACTTTCTAATTTTGTTATTGATTTTTTCTTTGATCTATATGATTCATTTCTAATTACTTTCATTGTGGTCAGAGCATATATTTTGTGTGACTTCAATGTTTCAAATCTACTGTATTGTGACCCAGACTATAGATAATCTTGGTTTGAGTCCTGTGTACACTTAAAAGAAATGTTTATTCTACTATTGTTTGGTGGAGTGTTCTACAAATGTCAATTAGGTCAAATTGGTTGACAATGTTGTTCGTGTCTTTTTACCTTTACTATTTTCCTTTTTGTTCTATTGATTGTTGAAAGAAAGCAATGAATCTCTAAGTATAATTATGGATTTGTCTCTGAAATCTACTTTATCTTATGATAATATTGCCATTCAAAATATCTTTTGATTAATGTTGTACCTTTTCTTATTCTTTCACTCTTAATTTTAATCCAGTTTTGTGTTTATATTTAATATGGGTTTCTTGTAGACAGTATGTTATTTGTTCTTTTTTTTTTTTTTTTAAATTACAGTTTGAGAACCACTGCCTTTTAGTTGGGGTATTTAGACTATTTAAATTTAACATGATTATTGTTGGCTGGATTGATGTCTGCCATCTTACTATTTGTTTTCTATTGGTCCTATCTGTTTTTTGTTCCCCTTTTTCATATTTTTCTATTTTCCTTTGAATTATTTCTTACAATACCATTTCATATGTTTGTTACTTATTAGCTCAATATCTTTGTTGTGTGATTTTAGTTGTATTGTAATATGAATCTTTAGTAATAGTTTACTTTCTGGCAATAATATATTACTTTGTGTATAGTAAAAGAATCTTACAACAATATATTTCCGTTTCCCTTTCTGCCTTTGTGCAATTTTGACTTACTTTCTACTTCTATATGTATTATGAAAGCTATAATATATTGTTATTATTTTGCTTTAAATAATTATTTCTTAAATATACTTGAATAATAAGAAAAAATATTAATGTATACTTAAATAGTTTTTATTTCTGGTGTTCTTCATTCTTTTTAAAATTGAGAATATAACTTAGAATATTTTTTGTTTTTATATATTTTTTTACTACTGAAAGAAATTTATTTGTTTCTTACAGAGCAGGTCTTCTGCTAATTAATTCTTTCTGCTTTTTTATGTCTGAAAATATTTTTACTTTACATTCGCTTTTGAAAGAAATGTTTACTGGGTAAAGAATTTTAGTTGAGTAGTTTTTTCCAGTGCTTTAAAATATTTATTGCTTTCATTATTTTTAATAAAAAAAATCTGCCGACATTCTCAACTTTGATCCTTTACTTAATATATGTTTTTTGCTGGGTGCTTTTAGGATTTTTTTTGTCACTGGTTTTAAGCAATGTGAATTGGTATAGCTTTTTTTTTCACATTTTTATGCTTGAGATTTGTTGAGATTCTTGGACCTGTGGAATTATAGTTTTCATAAATTCTGGAAAATATTTAGCCATCATTTTGAAGAAATATTTTTCTGTCTCTCCCATTTCTTCCCTCCTTGGTAACTCCAATAATACATATAGCAGAATATTTCAGAACACTTAAAAAGTTTCCACAGCTCACTGATGTTCATTTTCCCCATTTTTTCCCCTCTCTCTCTGTTTTTTATTTGGCATAGATTTATTGAATTTATTCAAGTTCACTAATCTTTATACAGTGTCTAATTTATCATTAATTCATTCTGCAACTTTTCCATTTCAGACATTGTGGTTTTTATCTCCAGAAGTTCAATTTAAGTTTTTAAAAATCTGCATATCTCACTGAACATATTAATTTTTAATCTAATTTCTTAAACATGGGATACACTAAAAAAACACACAACCTAACTTCATGTTTGTGTCTGCTAATTCTATTATATTTCTTATTACTGGGTCAGTTTTGATTGATTAAATTTTCCCTTTTTTTTTTTTATTATACTTGAAGTTCTGGGATACATGTGTAGAACATTCAGATTTGTTACGTAGGTATACATGTGCCTTGTGGTTTGCTGCACCCATCAACCTGTCATCTACATTAGGTATTTCTCCTAATGCTGTCCTTCCCCTAGCCCCCACCCTCAAACAGGCACTGGTGTGTAATGTTTCCTCCCTGTGTCCATGTGTTCTCATTGTTCAACTCCCACTTATAAGTGAAAATATGTGTTGTTTGGTTTTCTGTTCCTGTGTTAGTTTGCTGAGAATTATGGCTTCCAGCATCATCCATGTCCCTGCAAAGGACGTGAACTTATCATTTTTTATGGCTGCATAGTATTTTATGGTTTATATGTGCCACATTTTCTTTATCCAGTCTATCATTGATGGGCATTTGGGTTGGTTTCAAGTCTTTGCTATTGTGAACAGTGCTGCAATAAACATACATGTGCATGTGTCTTTAGAGTAGGATGATTTATAATCATTTGGATATATATCCAGTAATGGGATTGCTGGGTCAAATGGTATTTCTGTTTCTAGATCCTTGAGAAATTGCTGCACTGTCTTCCACAATGGTTGAACTAATTTACACTCCCACCAACAGTGTAAAACGGTTCCTATTTCTCCACAACCTCTCCAGCATCTGTTGTTTCGTGACTTTTTAAATTGCATTTTAGGTTTTGGGGTACATGTGAAGAACATGCAAGATTGTTGCATAGGTACATACATGGCAGTGTGATTTGCTGCCTTCCTCCCCTTCACCTATATGTGGTGTTTCTCCCCATGCTATCTCTCCCCAACTCCCCACCCCCCGCTGTCCCTCCCCTATTTCCCCCCAACAGACCCCAGTGTATAGTGCTCCCCTCCCTAATGAGTGCCATTGTAACTGGCATGAGAAGATATCTCATTGTGGTTTTGATTTGCATTTCTCTAATGACCAGTGATGTTGAGCTTTTTTTCATATGTTTGTTGGCTGCGTAAATGTCTTCATTTGAGAACTGTCTGTTTATATCCTTTGACCACTTTTTGATGATTTTTTTTTTGTGTGTAAATTTGTTTAAGTTCCTTGTAGATTCTGGATATTAGCCTTTTGTCAGATGGATAGATTGCCAAGATTTTCTTCCATTCTGTTGGTTTCTGGTTGACTCTAATGATTGTTTCTTTTACTGTGCAGAAGCTCTTTAGTTTAATTAGATCCCATTTGTCAATTTAGACTTTTGTTGCCATTGCTTTTGGTGTTTTAGTTATGAAGTCTTTGCCCATGCCTATGTCCTGAATGGTATTGCCTAGGTTTTCTTTTAGGGTTTTTATGGTTTTAGGTCTTAAATTTAAGTCTTCAATCCATCTTGAGTTAATTTTTGTATTAGGTGTAAGGAAGGGGTCTAGGTTTTGTTTTCTGCAGATGGGTAGCCAGTTTTCCCAACACCCCATTTATTAAATAGGAAATGCTTACCCCATTTATTAAATAGGAAATGCTTTCCCCATTGCTTTTTTTTTTTTTTGTCAGGTTTGTCAAAGATCAGATGGTTGTAGATGTGTGGCATTATTTGTGAGGCCTCTGTTTTGTTCCATTAGTCTATATGTCTGTTTTGGTACCAGTACCATGCTGTTTTGGTTACTGTAGCCTTGTAGGTATACTTTGAAGTCAGGTGATGTGATGCCTCCAGCTTTGTTCTCTTTGCTTAGAATTGTCTTGGCTATACAGGCTCTGTTTTGGTACTATATGAAATTTAAAGTAGTTTTTTTCTAATTCTGTGAAGAAAGTCAATGGTAGCTTGATGGGGATAGCATTGAATGTATAAATTACTTTGGGCAGTATGGCCATTTTTATGATATTTATTCTTCTTATCCATGAGCATGTATTTTTTTCCATTTGTTTGTGTCCTCTTTTATTTCCTTGAGCAGGGGTTTGTAGTTCTCCTTGAAGAGGTTCTTCACTTCCCTTGTAAGTTGTATTTCTAGGTATTTTATTCTCTTTTTAGCAATTGTGAATGGGAGTTCACTCATGATTTGTCTCTCTGTTTGTCTATCATTGGTGTATAGGGATGCTTGTGATTTTTGCACATTGATTTTGTATCCTGAGACTTTGCTGAAGTTGCTTATCAGCTTAAGGATATTTTAGGCTGAGACGATGGGGTTTTCTAAATATATAATCATGTCATCTGCAAACAGAGACAATTTGACTTCCTCTCTTCCTATCTGAATATTCTTTTTTCTTTCTCTTACCTCATTGCTCTGGCCAAAACTTCCAATATTATGTTGAATAGGAATGTTGAGAGAGGGCATCCCTGTCTTGTGCTGGTTTTCAAAGGGAATGCTTCCAGCTCTTGCCCCTTAAGTATGATATTGGCTGTGGATTTGTCATAAATAGTTCTTATTATTTTGAGATATGTTCCATCAATACCTAGTTTATTGGGAGTTATAGGATGAAGGGTGTTGAATTTTATCTAAGGCCTTTTCAGCACCTATTGAGATAATCATGTGGTTTTTGTCATTGGTTCCATTTATGTGATGGATTATGTTTATTGATTTGCATATGTTGAACCAACCTTGAATCCCAGGGATGAAGTTGACTTGATTGTGGTGAATAAGCTTTTTGATGTTCTGCTGGATTTGGTTTTCCAGTATTTTATTGAGGATTTTCTCATCAGAGTTATTGACCTGAAATTTTCTTTTTGTGTGTGTGTGTCTCTGCCAGGTTTGGTATCAAGATGATGCTGGCCTAATAAAATGAGTTAGGGATGAGGTTCTCTTTTTCTATTGTTTGGAATAGTTTCAGGAGGAATGGTAACATCTCCACTTTGTACCTCTGGTAAAATTCAGCTGTGAATCTGACTGGTCCTGGGCTTTTTTTGGTTGGTAGGCTGTTAATTACTGCCTCAATTTCGGAACTTGTTATTGCTCTAATCAGGGATTTGACTTCTTCCTGATTTAGTCTTGGGAGGGTGTATGTGTCCAGGAATTTATCCATTTCTTCTAGATTTTCTAGGTTATTTGGGTAGAGGTGTTTACAGTATTCTCTGATGGTAGTTTGTATTTCTGTGGGATCAGTGGTAATCTCCCCTTTATCATTTTTTATTATGTCTATTTCATTCTTCTTTCTTTTCTTTATTAGTCTGACTAGTGGTCTATCTATTTTGTTAATATTTTCAAAACCCCAGCTCCTGGATTCATTGATTTTTTTGAAGGGCTTTTTGTGTCTCTATCTCCCTCAGTTTTGCTTTGATGTTAGTTATTTCTTGTCTTATATTAGTTTTTGAATTTGTTTGCTCTTGCTTCTGTAGTTCTTTTAATTGTGTTGTTAGGGTGCCAATTTTAGATCTTTCCTGCTTTCTTCTGTGGGTATTTAGTGCCACAAATTTCCTTCTAAATACTGCTTTAGCTGTGTCCCAGAGATTCTGGTATGTTGTGTCTTTGTTCTCATTGGTTTCAAAGAACTTCTTTATTGCTGCCTTAATTTTGTTATTTATGCAGTAGTCATTCAGGAGTAGGTTGTTCAGTTTCTTTGCAACTGTGCAGTTTTGAGTGAATTTCTTAATCCTGAGTTCTAATTTGATTGCACTGTGATCTGAGAGACTGTTTGTTATCATTTCTGTTCTTTTGCATTTGTTGAGGGGTATTTTTCTTCCAAATATGTGATCAGTTTTAGAATAAGTGCAATGTGGTGCTGAGAAGAATATATAGTCTGTTGATTTGGGGTGGAGGGTTCTGTAGATGTCTATTAGTTCCACTTGGTCCAGAGCTGAGTTCTAGTCCTGAATATCCTTGTTAATTTTCTATCTTGTTGATATGTCTAATATTGACAGTGGGTGTTAAAATCTCCCACCGTTATTGTGTGGGAGTCTAAGTCCCTTTGTAGGTCTCTAGGAACTTGCTTTATGAATCTGGGTGCTCCTGTACTGAGTGCATATATATTTAGGATAGTTAGCTCTTCTTGTTGTATTAATCTGTTTACCATTATGCAATGCCCATCTTTGAATTTTTGGATCTTTGTTGGTTTAAAGTCTGTTTTATCAGAGAGTAGGATGGCAACTCCTGCTTTTTTTTTTTTTTTTTTTGCTTTCCATATGCTTAGTAAATATTCTTCTGTTCCTTTATTTTGAGCCTCACTGGTGTTTCAGGCACCACTGGGGCATGAAAAAAAAACTCCTGAAGCTAGCTTGGTGTCTGTCCAAATGGCCACCTTGTTGTGTGCTTGAGAACCAGGGACCTGGTGGTATAGATACCTGAGGGAATCTCCTGGTCTGTGGGTTGTGAAGACTGGGAAAAGTGTATCCGGAATCCACTGTTCCTCACCATATCTTCCTAGGGGAGGGAGTTCCCTGATCACTTGCACTTCTCTGGTGAGGAGATGCCCCACACTGCTTCGGCTTGCCCTTCATGGGCTGCACCCACTGTCTAACCAGTCCCAATGAGATAAGCTGGGTACCTCAGTAAGAAATGCAGAAATCACCCACCTTTTGTGTTGATCTCACTGGGAGCTGCAGACTGGAGCTGTTCCTATTTGGCCATCTTCCCAGCCACTATCTAAGTTTTCTCTTTATTATGGGTTATATTTTTCTGCTTCTATGCATGCTTGGTAATTTTTGACTAGATGTTAAACATTGTGAATTTTACAATGTTGGCTGTTTGATATTTTTGTATTTTTATCAATATTCTTGAATTTGTTCTGGGATGCATTTAAGTTATTTGGAAGCTGTTTTTGATCTCCTCAGGTCTTTTAAGCTTTAAGCTCTGTTAAGCAAGACCGAAGAAATGTTTAATCTGAGGCTTTTTCTACTCAATACATTGTGAGTTATGAAATGTTTCACTATTCTGGGTAGAAACAGGCATTAGTCCAAGTCTTATGTGACTCACATGTTTTGTTCTTACTGATCTATTTTGTTGGTTTGGTTTTGGTCTTATATACCTTCTTCACATACGTGTGTTGACCATACTCAATTGAATAATTTAGAGAAATCCTCTGCAAATATCTGTTTTTTTTTTTTTTTTTTTTTTTTTTTCCTGTGTAACTCTTCCTTCTGGTATTCTGTTCTACTGAATTCTAACTGCCTTAATGTCTTTAGATTCCTAAATCCATCTCCTTTATTCAGAGAGTGTTCTGGGCTCTGCTGGGGTTCCTCCTCCTTTTGCCATGACCTGAAACTCTCTCCAGGCAGTAGGCTGGCTAATAACAGGACTAACTTTTTAAATTTCTCATTTCTCAGCAATCACCATCTCTTCATGTTTAAGGTCTAATGTCTTCAGAACCATAATGTTTGTTTTGCATTTTAGATATTTTAGGTGGGAGGTTGCATCCAGTTCCTGCCACTTTCTTTTGTCCCAATATATGTGTTTTGAGTGTTCTGGGATATTACTGAGAGTGCTGAGCAGGAGGCTACTCTGCCTGAAATGCACCATGTCTCAGAATCACTGAGCATGCTGTTCCCTCTGCAGATAACACTATTCCACATATATTTCATCTAGCTAGCTTCTATTCATTCTCTTAGTCTCAATCTACACATGACTTTGTTCAGAAACCTGTTCTATGAACTTCTATCCTCTTAAATTTCTTCTTTTAGATGATTCTATAATATTCTGTACTTCCCCTTTATTCATACTTATTTACAGTTATAATTTTCTTTGTTTGTCTTTCTTCCCTGCATGGTTATAAGCTCTATCAGGACAGAGCCATCATTGCCTTATTCCCTATACCATTATAGTAGGTGGTTAATAAGTGTTTGTAGAATGAATAAATAAAAGATGATGACAGCAGTGTCTATGGGAAGGGCAATGCTGCCTGGTGGGTGGTGTGTACTCAGAATAACCACTAACTGTTGCTGGTGTAAATCATATGGTAGCTGACTGGAATTTCTATCTACACACACACACACGTATATATGTACATCTGACATATGTTCGAAAATTTTAGACATACTTCATGGTTGAGGACAGCGGAAACTCCATTCTTCATGGATATCATGGATAGATTAGTAAAGCAGGGGCAGTCACCAAAATCTGGATAATTATTATCACGAGTTAACTGTCTTTATAGACTGGTGGTGCTTGGGGATGGTCAGGTTTCCCAATATTTTATTTATCATTTTAGGTATGTGTGTGTATGTGTATGTATATGTGTGTGTGTGTGTGTGTGTGTGTGTGTGTATAAATATATATATAAATGTATATAGGATAAATATGTATTTTATTTGTTTCTTGCTTGTTTTACACCCCAAGACATACATTCTAGGAAATCAGGGCATGACTTATTATGTTTTCTGCCCCCTCCCTGATTCTAGGGCAATGTTTTTTACATACTAGGCACTTTTTTACAAAGTAGGCACTCAGTGAATATTAAATATTAAATTAACATTCATTTAATATTAATATAAATATGAATTTCATATTCATTCACGTGTTAAACACATGAATAAGATACCTTTATGCCTATTCTACTTTAATTCTGGTTAAGTAGTATGCTAAACTACTACTTTTTTTTGTTTAGTTTTAAAAACACAAGTATAAATCAAACTACAGTCTCTATTTTTATTTTTTTCTTGCATCTTGTTTGGCTTTCATATATATATAATTGCACTTTAGATTCTGGGGTACATGTGTAGAACATGCAGGATTGTTGCATAGGTATGTACATGGCAATGTGGTTTGCTGCTTCCATCCCCCCATCACCTATATTTGACATTTCTCCTCATGTTATTCCTACCCAACCTCCCGACCCGCTGCTGTCTTTCCCCTATTCCCCGCCAACAGACCCCAGTGTGTGATGCTCCCCTCCCTGTCCATGTGTTCTCATTGTTCAACACCCACCTGTGAGTGAGACCATGCGGTGTTTGATTTTCTGTTCTTATGTCAGTTTGCTGAGAACGATGGTTTCCAGATTCATACATGTCCCTACAAAGGACATGAACTCATCGTTTTTTATGGCTGCATAGTATTCTATGGTGTATATGTGCTACATTTTCTTTGTCCAGTCTATCATTGATAGGCATTTGGGTTGGTTCCAGGTTTTTGCTATTGTAAACAGTGCTGCAATGAACATACGTGTGCATGTGTCTTTATAATAGGGTGATTTATAATCCTTTGGCTGTATACCCAGTAATGGGATTGCTGGGTCAAATGGAATTTCTATTTCTAGGTCCTTGAGAAATTGCCACACTGTCTTCCACAATGGTTGAACCAATTTACACTACTACCAACAGTGTAAAAGTGTTCCTATTTCTCCACATCCTCTCCAGCATCTGTTGTCTCCAGATTTTTTAATGATCACCATTCTAACTGGTGTGAGATGTTATCTCAATGTGATTTTGACTAGCATTTCTCTAATGATCAGTGATGATGAGCATTTTTTCATGTTTCTTGGACTCATAAATGTCTTCTTTTGAAAAGTGCCTGTTCATATCCTTTGCCCACTTTTGAATGGGTTTTTTTTTTTCTTGTACATCTGTTTTAGTTCTTTGTAGATTCTAGATATTAGCTCTTTGTCAGATGGGTAAATGGTAAAATTGTTTTCCCATTCTGTTGGTGGCCGGTTCACTCTAATGGTTGTTTCTTTTGCTGAACAGAAGCTCTGGAGTTTAATTAGATCCCATTTGTCTATTTTGGCTTTTGTTGCCAATGCTTTTGGTGTTTTAGTCATGAAGTCCTTGCCTATGCCTATGTCCTGAATGGTTTTGTCTAGGTTTTCTTCTAGGGTTTTTATGGTTTTAGGTCTTATGTTTAAGTCTTTAATCCATCTGGAGTTAATTTTAGTGTAAGGTGTCAGGAAGGGGTCCAGTTTCTGCTTTCCACATATGGCTAGCCAGTTTTCCCAACACCATTTATTAAACAGGGAATCCTTTCCCCATTGCTTGTTTTTGTCAAGTTTGTCAAAGATCATATGGTTGTAGATGTGTGGCATTGCCTCTGAGGCATCTGTTCTGTTCCGTTGGTCTACATCTCTGTTTTGGCACCAGTACCATGCTGCTCAGACAGCGTGATGCCTCCAGCTTTGTTCTTCTTGCTTAGAATTATCTTGGCTATGCTGGCTCTCTTTTGGTTCCATATGAAGTTTAAGGTGATATTTTCCAGTTCTGTGAAGAAGGTCATAGGTAGCTTGATGGGAATAGCATTGAATGTATAAATTACTTTGGGCAGTATGGCCATTTTCACAATATTCATTCTTCCTAATCATGAACATGGAATGTTTTTCCATCTGTTTGTGTCCTCTCTTATTTCGTTGAGCAGTAGTTTGTAGTTCTCCTTAAAGAGGTCCTTTACATCCTTTGTTAATTGTATTCCTAGGTATTTTATTCTCTTTGTAGCAATTGTGAATGGCAGTTCATTCTTGATTTGGCTCTCTTTAAGTCTGTTATTGGTGTATAGGAATGCTTGTGATTTCTGCACTTGATTTTATATCCTGAGACTTTGCTGAAGTTGCTTATCTGTTTAAGGAGATTTTGGGCTGAGATGATGGGGTCTTCTAAATATACAATCATGTCATTTGCAAATAGAGACAATTTGACTTCCTCCTGTCCTAATTGAATACCTTTTATTTCTTTTTCTTGCCTGATTGCTCTGGGTAGAACTTCCAATACTATATTGAATAGGAGTGGTGAGAGAGAGCATCCTTGTCTAGTGCCAGATTTCAAAGGGAATGCTTCCAGTTTTTGCCGATTCAGTATGATATTGGCTGTGGGTTTGTCATAAATAGTTTTATTATTTTGAGATACATTCCATTGATACCTAGTTTATTGAGAGCTTTTAGCATAAAAGGCTGTTGAATTTTGTTGAAGGCTTTCTCTGCATCTGTTGAGACAATCATTTGGTTTTTGTCTTTGGATCTGTTTATGTGATGGATTATGTTTATAGACTTGCATATGTTGAACCAGTCTTGCATCCCCAGAATGGAGCCTACTTGATCATGATGGATAAGCTTTTTGATGTGCTGTTGCAATCAGTTTGCCAGTATTTTATTGAATATTTTTGCATCTATGTTCATCATGGATATTGGCCTGAAGTTTTCTTTTTTTATTGAGTCTCTGCTGAGTTTTGGTATCAGGATGATGTTGGTCTCATAAAATGATTTGGGAAGGATTCCCTCTTTTTGGATTGTTTGGAATAGTTTCAAAAGGAGTGGTACCAGCTCCTCTTTGTATGTCTGGTAGAATTCAGCTGTGAACCCATCTGAACCTGGGCTTTTTTTGGTTGGTAGGCTATTAATTGCTGCCTCAACTTCAGCCCTTGTTATTGGTCTATTCAGGGTTTCAACTTGTTCTTGGTTTAGGCTTGGGAGGGTGCAAGTGTCCAGGAATTTATCCATTTCTTCCAGGTTTACTGGTTTATGTGCATAGAGTTGTTTGTAGTAATCTCTGAGGGTATTTCTGTGGAATTGGTAGTGATATCCCCTTTATAGTTTTTTATTGCATCTATTTGATTATTCTTTCTTTTCTTTTTTATTAATCTAGCTAGAAGTCTATTTAGTTGATCTTTTCAAAAAACCAGCTCCTGGATTTATTGATTTTTTGAAGGGTTTTTTTGTGTCTCTATCTCCTTCAGTTCTACTCTGATCTTAGTTATTTTTTGTCTTCTGTTAGCTTTTGAGTTTTTTTAATCTTCCTCCTTTAGCTCTTTCAATTTTGATGATATGTTGTCGATTTTAGATCTTTCCTTGCTTCTCATGTGGGCATTTATTGCTATAAATTTTCCTCTAGACACTACTTTAAATATGTCCCAGAGATTCAGGTACGTTGTGTGTTCGTTCTCATTGGTTTCAAAGAACATGTTTATTTCTGCCTTCATTTCATTGTTTATCCAGTCAACGTTCAAGAGCCAGTTGTTCAGTTTCCATGAAGTTTTGTGGTTCTGAGTTAGTTTCTTAATCCTGAGTTCTAATTTGATTGCACTCTGTACTGAGAGACTGGTTGTTATGATTTCTGTTCCTTTGCATTTGCTGAGGAGTAATTTACTTCCAATTATGTGGTCAGTTTGAGAGTAGGTGTGATGTGGTGCTGAGAAGAATGTATATTATGTGGATTTTGGTGTGGGGGGAGGGGATAGTTCTGTAGATGTCTATTAGGTTTGCTTCGTCCAGATCTGAGTTCAAGTCCTGGATATCTTTGTTAATTTTCTGTCTCGTTGATCTGTCTAATATTGACAGTGGAGTGTTAAAGTCTCCCACTATTATGGTGTGGGAGTCTAAGTCTCTTTGTAGGTCATTAAGAACTTGCTTTATGTGTCTGGGCCCTCCTGAATTGGGTGTGTATACATTTATGATCATTAGCTCTTCTTGTTGCATTGATCTTTTTACCATTATGTAATGCCCTTCTTTGTTTCTTTTGATCTTTGTTGGCTTAAAGTCTCTTTTATCAGAGACTAGGATTGCAACTCCTGCTTTTTTTTCACTCTCCATTTGCTTGGTAAATCCTCCTCTATCCCTTTGTTTTGAGCCTATGTGTGTCCTTGCATGTGAGATAGGTTTCCTGGATAGAGAACACTGATGGGTTTTGACTTTTTATCCAATTTGCCAGTCTGTGTCTTTTGATTGCAGCATTGAGTCCATTTACATTTAGGATTAATATTGTTATGTGTGAATTTGATCCTGCCATTTTGATGCTAGCTGGCTGTTTTGCCCATTAGTTGATACAGTTTCTTCATTATGTTGATGCTCTTTACTATTTGGTACGTTTTTGGAGTGCCTGGTACTGGCTGCTTCTTTCTGTGTTTAGTTCTTCTTTCAGGAGCTCTTGTAAGGCAGGCCTGGTGGTGATGAAATCTCCCAGCAATTGCTTGTCTGTAAAGGATTTTGTTTCTCCTTCACTTATGAAGCTTGGCTGGATATGAAATTCTGGGTTGAAAGTTCTTTCTTTTAATGGTGTTTAATATTGGCCCCCACTCTCTTCTGGCTTATAGGGTTTCTGCCACAAGCTGTGCTGTGAGTCTGATGGGCTTCCCTTTGTGGGTAACCTGACCTTTCTCTCTGGCTGTGCTTAGCATTTTTTCCTTCATTTCCACCCTGGTGAATCTGATGATAATATGCCTTGGGGTTGCTCTTGTTGAGGAATATCTTTGTGGTGTTCTCTGTATTTCCTGGACTTAAATGTTGGCCTGTCTTGCTAGGTTGGGGAAGTTCTCCTGGATAATATCCTGAAGAGTGTTTTCCAGCTTGGATTCATTCTCTCTGTCACATTCAAGTACACCTATCAAATATAGATTAGGTCTTTTCACATAATCCCATATTTCTTGGAGACTTTGATCATTTCTTTTCACTCTTTTTTCTCTAATCTTGCCTTCTTATTTTATTTCATTGAGTTGATCTTCAATCTCTGACATTCTTTCTTCTGCTTGTTTGATTTGGCTATTGAAACTTGTGTATGCTTTGGGAAGTTCTTGAGTTGTGTTTTTCAGCTCCATCAGGTCATTTATTTTCTTCTCTAAGCTGTTTATTCTCGTTAGCATTTCGTCAAACATTTTTTCAAGGTTTGTAGGTTTTTGTATTGGGTTAGAACATGTTCTTTTAGCTCAGAGAAGTTTGTTATTACCCACCTTCTGAAGCCTGTTTCTGTCAATTCATCAGACTCATTTTCCATCCAGCTTTTTTCCCTTGCTGGTGAGGCATTGTGATCCCTTGTGGGAGAAAAGGCATTCTGGTTTTTGGTGTTTTCATCATTTTTGCACTGGTTTCTTCCCATCTTTGTGGATTTATCTACCTGTGGTCTTTGTAGTTGGTGGTGTTCGGATGTTGTCTCTCAGTGGATGTCCTTTTTGTTGATGATGAAGTGATTTCTTTCATTTTTTAGTTTTTTTCTAACAGTCAGGCCCTTCTGCTGTAGGACTGCTGGAGGTCCACTCCATACCCTGCTTGCCTGGGTATCACCTGCGATGGCTGCAGAATAGTAAGGGTTGCTGCCAGTTTCTTCTTCAGTTATCTTCATCCCAGAAGGATACCCACCAGATGTCAGCCTGAGCTCTCCTTTATGAGGTGTCTCTTTGGATATATGAGGATCAGGGAGCTACTTGAGGAGATAGTCTGTCCCTTACAGGAGCTCAAGTGCTGAGCTGTGAGCTCCATTGTTTTGTTGAGAGCTGCTGGGCAGGTACATTTAAGTCTGCTGCAGAAGAACTCATAACTGCCTTTTTTCCCAGGAACTGTGTCCTGGGAAGGTGGGGTTTTATGTATAAGTTCCTGACATGCTGCTGTCTTTTTTTAGAGCTTCCCTGCCCAGCTAGGAGGTAGCCTAGTCACAGTCTGCCAGTAGAGGCATTGCTGAGCTGCCGTGGGCTCTGCCAAGCTGCCGTGTGAACTTCCCTGTGGTTTTATTTATAGAGGTATAGTTAGAACTCCCTCAGTAGTGGTGGTCTGCCTCAGTAATGGCGGACTGCCTCTGTAATGGCAGACTGCCTCGGTAATGGCGGATTTCCTTGGTAATGGTGGACTGCCTTGGTAATGGTGGACTGCCTTGGTAATGGTGGACTGCCTCGGTAATGGCGGATTTCCTTTTTAATGGCGGACTACCTTGGTAATGGTGGACTGCCTTGGTAATGGAGGATTTCCTCAGTAATGGTGGACTGCCTCAGTAATGGTGGGCTGTCTTGGTAATTGTGGGCTGCCTCTGTAATCGTGGACTGCCTAGGTAGTGGTGGACTGCCTTGGTAATGGCGGACACCCTTCTCCCAACAGAGTTGCACTGCCCAGTTCCAGCTGCGCTTGCTGTGAAACTCTCAATCCAGAGCGTTTCAGATTGCCAGTATTTGTAGGGGTGGGACCCACCAAGCCAGATTACCTGGCTCTCTGTTTCAGCCTACTTTTTTTTTCAGTTGAATGGGCAGCTCTGTCTCCCAGGCATTCCAGGCGTGAGTTGAAACAGCTACCCAGATTTGTGTGTGTTTTTGTGCGGAGACCCGTGTGCCGGCTGAAACAGCTGTGCTGGAAACTTATGGCACTTTTCAGCCCGGGAATCTCCTGGTCTGTGGGCAGTAAAAACTTGTTTGGAAATGCGGTGATCACTCACCCTCTGTGTTGTTCTCATCGGGAACTGTACTCCAGAGCTGTTCCTATTCGGCCATCTTGGATCTGCCCCCCAGTCTCTCTTTATTTTATCATGCCTATAGTGAGCCTGGATGCAGAGATTAAAATGGCTTAACTAAGGCTCCAATGTCCACCTGGTGGCAGTTTAACTTAATCGCAGCCAGATTACCTCAGCATATTAACAGCTTTTCTAAAGCTGAACTTGACAACTCAAACATATAGAAGCCCTTGAATACCTACGTGTCCACATATCCCCTGGCTCTGGAGACAAGAGAAGCACCATGTTAAGCAGTGGAGAGACATCATTAAGGTGTGATTAAGCTGTCTTGCAGGTTAAAAGATACCCTTCTGAGAGAAGGCTGAAGTTCTACCTGAAACATCACTACTTATTTCAAATCCTTAGTAGTCTTCCTTACCAAATAAAAATAGGAGGAGGAAGTAATACTACCTCAACATGAAGGTTGCCAGAATAAAGACTAGGATGTGCAGGATTGGGTGTTATAGAAGCCATAAATAAATGAGGATTTATATACTCCCAAAAGGTAGAGTTACGGAGATAGGCAGGGTTAAGAACAGTGTAGATTCTCAAAAGTTGAGAATGGATCCCGAAAGGCATCAGAGATATGACCGAGCAGGGAAACAAAGGCTCAATATTTTGGGAAAGCATATATAGCACTGGTGATGAGGGCAGAGAGAATAGTTTCCCGGGTGATCTGACTGAGAACAATAGGATGGCATCTTTACTCAGATCCACCTTAAATTAAAAGCTAAGCATATGCCAGCTTTCACTGCCTGAGTGTGGGTACCACCTGGCCCCTCTCTCTGTAGCTTTCTTGGCTCATGGCAACAGAGTGAGGTCCAGATGGGAAAGGCTAGACTCTATCTAGGTATGGGATTTGATGTGTCTATTAGAGCAAAGCAAGAAATCAAATTCCAGTGCCATACTTTAACCATTGTTATTGTCAGGCTTCAGTGCACAAAACAAATCACTCAGGGTATCTTAAGCAGAAAGGAACTTAATATGAAAAATTAGGTCCTCAAAAATGATTGGACTTGCCGCAAAAATAGAGTCAAGGGTTGGAATCATCAAGCTCAAGCTGTGATCCAGGGATCAGAAAGCAACTGAGTTTGCCACAAATGCCTCTTGACATCCACGAAGTTGGGGACTGGACATGAGAATGACACATTGGACCACTCTTGCTTCTTGATCCTCATATTTTCAGCACTTTACCTGCCAGCATGAACAGCAGCAGGAAGATGGCCTCTGCTCACATCCATCTTCTAAGTGTCAATCAAGTGTATCTGATTGGCTGAGCCTAAATTGCATGCAGAATTGGAGAGACTGGGAAACGTGGGGTTTTGCTTTTGTTTTTAGTATTTCATTTTCTCTAGTGGGACTGGGACCAGAGTGAGGCAAAAGAGGTGCCTACAGCACACCCCTCTGGCTCCTAGTTTTCTTTGTTGATTCCTTTGCTTTTTCCTAACCTTTATTATAATTCCTCTAAGCTCCATCATAGTCCTCTTCTTGTATCACTCTACACACTCTCCCCCTAGTGACTTCACTCATTCCCATGCCAGATTACATCTTTAAGTCTGGTATCATGTTCTGAATACCCAAGGATACTAATACTGTTAAGGGAATATGAGCATATATTGGGGACTGGGGATTCACATGCTTGTTTCTATATATATATATATATATATATATATATATATATATATATATATAAATTGCACAAGAATTAATAAGAAAGATGCACAGTATGATACTTATTCCAGAGGAATAATTAATGAAGTAGATCAAACAAGAATTTAAAATAAGCATATGAAGCATTTTCAAAGATGTAAAGAAAGATATTAGAAACATAAAGCAGAAATAAGCAGTTATTAAGAATAGCCAGAATGGCATCAGTGAAAATGGTGAAGTAAGGAATAATAAAAGCTTATCTCTCCATAAAAGAGATGAAAAAGCTGGAAAAATGATCAGAATCAACTTTTTGAATCTCAGTAAAAACAGTGAGCTCTGTGGTATTCTAACTTACCCTAATCTTTTCCCCATCTCCTTCATTCAGAGGTAGTCTTGAAAAATAACAACCTGTATTTTCAGCACCATACCAGATGGAGCAGGATAGAGCTGGATCTCTTTCAAACACTCATACTCAAAGAATAATCATTATTTGATCTGTCCAGTAGTTCATTGAAAGACCCTACTTGTAAGACTTGTCCTTTAATGACCTCATTTGAACTTTCCCAGTGCTAAAAGCCTCTCCCAAAGGGGTGTTTGTCAGATAGCTCAAAATAATGGTTGTCTGATGGCAAGTATAGCAGTTGTGGTAAATGATAGACTAATGAGAAAGCTTAATAGGAAAAGCTGAGGCATCAGATTCTATAAGAGCTTGGAAATCCTATCATATATTTAAGTAATCTT
Source organism: Aotus nancymaae (assembly GCF_030222135.1). Lineage (NCBI taxonomy): Eukaryota > Metazoa > Chordata > Mammalia > Primates > Aotidae > Aotus > Aotus nancymaae. The sequence goes on from NW_026988423.1 coordinate 35,375,151, forward strand.
AAATATATGATGCATGGGGCTGTGGGAACACTCAGGAAAGATCTGAGAAATCCCTTAGCTCTCACATTTGACTGACCTTGAACCTTTGAGTAGGCAGGAAGTGAAGGCTAAGGCAGAGTTGTAAACTGTCTGGCTGGTGTTGAAGGTGTGCTCCAACTTGCACATAGAGCATGCCAATGTGTTGATTACTTCATCTTCACTTCATTAGCGATGGAGGAATACAGACCTTAGAGTCATGTGACTGGCAGAGCACACAGCACCAGACACTGGACAGATGAGGTTAATGGCAGCTTATTAGTCACATTTACATACAGTCTGAGAGAGGGGAAAATTACATATCACACAGGGCTTTACATAGGTTACACCTGGGAACAGAGTGAACTAGCAGGGACTGTGGAAGCGGGCTTTGTAGTAATGAGGGCATAGAGACCCTCAGATTATGACTGGCTTCTTGAATAATTCTGTAAGCCGGTAGGAATCTGAATCCAACTACTCAATGATAAGCGGGTACTATACATGGTCCCATAATGAGGAAGATTGTTTGGCTAGGGGACTTATTTATAGGAGCATAATAGGGAGGGGAACTTGAAGTTAGGCCATTTGAGGTCCTCCCATTTCTCCCCAGATGTCAAGGCACATATAATGTTGGGCCTTAATTTTAGGGCCTATACCACACTTGGGAAAGACTGGAAAATTTATTAGTTCCAGGCATTTAAGGAAATCTCTGATCAATCATTAGCTTACCACTAAGCTAACCAAGCATAGACTGCAGTGGCCATGTATGACAGATACAGACTTTAAAGAATCAGTTAAAAAAATAAAAACACTAAACAAAAGCAACTACAACAAGCATAAATAACAAATAAATCCTGAGCAGGAAAGAATCTTATTTCCATACTTCCGCATTATGTTATTTAACATATATGTATGTTTGTCAACAAAAAATGATAAGACATGACATGCAAAAAAAAAAAGAAAGGATGACCCATACACAAATCCAGATCTTGAAGAGTTAATGGCACCTGTGGAGATAATGGATTGAACTGGGAATGGAAAGGGGGCGCTGGAGAGAAACAAACGGGGAATGAGCTTATGTTGGAATTTACCTTTCTCATTTTTTGAAGAGAAGATACGTTGATGCACTTTAAAAGCCTTGTTGATGAACTTCACGAGTTTTAAGAAAAGTAAACACAAATATGGGTCTTGATGACAGAAGAAATCATCAAAAGTGTATAACTTTAACAAGTGTAAGGAAATTTATGTGATGGAAGACAGAAAAGTAGATAAAGAGGAAAAAATGATGTATGATAAATAGAAAATGTGAAATAAGATGGCATAAATAAGTCCTAATATCACAGTATCTACAGTAAAAGTAAAAAGGTTGCAATAAAAATAATAGATTCTCAGACTACTATATAACAAAATAATATTTGGCCATATGTTGTTTTCTTTATAAAATATAATTCAAACAAAGTTTAACATAGTCAGAAGTACAGGGATGAAAGTAATATAAATGTGAAAATATACCAAATGGAAATAGGGCTAGCAATTGTAGTATGTGACAAAATATACTCTAGTAAAAAGATTCCCACCAAACATAAGGGACAGACAAGAAGATAGTGATTATGAACATCTATGCACATAACACTGTAACTTATAACTTCAAAATGCACAAATTGGTTACTAACAAATCTGAAGAGAAAGAAATCAGCAAATTTAGTTGCCACTAGTTCTATCTATGTTAACAACTGACAGAACACCCCTAGGGTTCCACATAGTTCTAGGTATCTTAATCAACACAATAAAACAGGTAAAAGAAAAATGGGTATGGATGTTAGAAGAAAAGAACAAAAAGCTATCATCATTTGTGTATGATATGATTAGGCATGAAGAATGTCAAAGAGAATCAATAAAATTTAGAAGCTGTAAGATCAACTTACAGACATCAATAGTAATAAGATTCTAGTCTTCTCTAGTTAGAGAAGACAACAGAAAAAGAGACAGCATTCATAGGATCATCAGAGATTCTAATAGCCAAAGTAGATGGAATGCTTATCAGTTATCAGGAACTAGGAGTTCTACATAAATTTTTATGCTTAGCATATTATTAGAATCTTATGAGATAATAACATCATTAGTTACATTTTACAGTCAGAGAAACTGAGATAAAGAAAGATGAAGTAATTTGCAAGAATAAATAGGTGACAGCAGAGCTAAGATTTGAACCTGGGCAATCCACTTTCACAATCTGTGCCTAGAACTACTACACCATGCTATCTCAACAAAAGCAATGTATAGGAATTAACCAAATAAAGAGAAAATTTAAAATCATGTTAAAGGACATAAAGGAAAAGACCTAATAAATAGAAATATACATCATATGAAAGGAAAAATTTAGCATTATAAGGATATTAATTCTCCTCTAAATAATATACGATTTATATGTAATGTAAATTCCAGTTGCTACTTTTTCTTTTTTTAACAAACTCATCAGATTCTATAATTTAATCACAAATCTCCAAGGCACTTTTGAAAAAGAAAACATTTAGTAGATATTACTAAATACCATAAAATAAGATATTGAAAACAACATGATACTAATTGAGGAACAAAGCAATAGACAAATGTAGAAGAATAGAGAATGCAAGAAAATTAATGTATATGAGCATTTAGGACAAGATCAAGGTTGCTTAACACACCAGATAGAAAGATGGGTGTATAGGTCGTGGTCTGTGAAAGACTGGTTCACTACGCAAAGGAAAACACTGGATCCCTGTCTGGTTTTAGATCTACTTAGTTGCTTACCCAATAATATCTACTTCCCCTTTCTTCCTTGCTGGTTGATTTGAAGTTGTCTAGGGGTGTCATTGTCAGGCTAAGTGCTTAATTCTGCACCCTCCCTGGAAGCTTGGATTGTCCTTGAGACAGAAAGAGTTCTGGCTCATGAGACGTCAAGAAATTCTGGGAAAGGAAGTGGATTCAGCCAATGAAGTCTTTTCCTTCTTCCTTCTTCTTCTTCCCATGAATGTGCTCATGACATCTGAGATTGTAGCAATCATCTCCTGACTGAAATGAGAAACCTCATTTCACAGGGAAAGACCAGACCATCAGGCCCCTGACAAACTCCATCAGATACTATCTCCACTTCTATGAGCTCCACCATACTTAGGGGAGAATCGAATATGTTCATGAGGTTCAGATAGCAGCTGTGTTGTCTTGCAGGAGCAACTGCTATTCTCATGGTCTCAAGCTTAGTGTCTGGAGCCTTTGACATCCTAAGACAGTGTGGTGGACTGTGTTGGGGTGGGAGAAAATACATCTTTTCTCTAGTATGAGTCTTATTAAGGTGCAAAGTGCTAGCTGAGATATTTCCTTCCATCCTCGTTGATAAATAAAGCAGATTATAGAGAAGAATGTGTCCTTTTGAAAACAAAGATAATAATTTATAGAGGGCCAAGAGATTAAAGAATGCTGTTTCTTGATAAGAAACTCCAAGTCTACATTCTGGAGAGGCCAGAGGGATTTGATGGCCTTTTCTGAACCACAGATACAAGCAAGGAAGAAGGAAAAATGTAAGAGTTATGGGAGAGGATGTTTCTGTGCCCACAGGTATAGCATGTACTTATTATGTGGGGTTGAATGATGGGTATGCTGAACCCCGATCCTTTGAAAGCTAGGGAGCATAACTGAGTGCAGAGACCTTTAGCCACTTCATCTGTAGATTTCTGAAGATGGGAATTATGCAGAAATAGATCATGTCAGCTGGGCTTCAAGAAACTGTAGGCAGGATGCCCTGTGGTGCTTGCAGAGTGGAAAAGGATCCTAATAATTCCTGTGGCCTTATATGATGGAATATGGAGATTAGCGGAGGGGTCAGAGCCATAGGATTGCCTGGGTGAAGAACAGAGGTGATGGCTGCTTATCTGAATAGGAAGGGGTTGGAGTGTGTACTGATAATGGGGGTTAACAGTATGATGTTCTTTTGGGCAAAACTGGGAAGGAGGCTGAAGAATCTCCTCCAAGATGAAGGGAAACCAACATGGAGGTTAAGCTCTGCACCCCACCCACAACAGTATAAAATAAGACCACCTTAACAAGAGACCACAGAAAGCATGAGAGGCAGACCAAGATTTAGGGAGCAGGGATGGGGAGGTGCCAAGGATGACTCTTGGGGCTCTGGCTTAAGAGGCAGAGGGAGGACAACAGGAGGTTCAGATTTGGAGAAATGGTGAGAATTCAGTTTTGAACACATTTAGATCTCTGTAAGACATCAAGAGGAAAGTGTTGAGAAAGCAACTACCAATCACATAATTTGACTCTTCTTTCTCTTCCTGCTTCTGTCTTCTCTCCTGAACAAGACAGATGACAGGGACACATCCTCAAGGTGGGACTCAGGTGGAAGGTGAGGGCAGAATAACCAGTGATAGAGAAGGAAGAAGGAGAGAGAGAGGGCAAGAGGTGTCCCAGCTTGAAATTATGCAAGGGACTTAAAAACAATACTTGACAGGATATTTTCTCAAATCAGATGGAGATTTTAATAAGTGAATGGAACAGAAATCATAGAACTGGACTAAAATTTAAATAGAAATACAATGGGAAGAAAATAAAATATATGCTATAGGTAGATTGATTGTTCAAGGCCAAAAAAGTACAAGTAATTTTAAGAATGAAACACTTCATGTTATAGCTAACTAAATTGAGAATTCTGAATTCACTAAACAATTATTTATTGATGAGCCATTAGAAATAGATAGAGCAAGGCATAGTTTTGATAACAATCTTTTTCCTCATGGAGTTTACTTTCCAGTGGCCACCAAACCATTTACATAAGTGACATGCTGAGGAGTATCTGCTCAGACAGTCTGTGCCTCAGGTCCTAGAGCAGCCCTGTTCATGGGGCGTCTTGCAGTGATGGACAGCACATCTGTGCTGTCCCAGTAGTCACATGTGGCTAGCATGACCGAGAATACGAATGTTAAATTTTGTTTAACTCATTTAAGTCTAAAGAGCCATATTGGATAGAGCAGCTCTTGACTTTTAGTGAAACTGCACAATCAGTTGTTTTTAAAGCCCCCTTACTCCTTAGGACTGAGAAACTGATCTTCATGAGTGCTCCATGGTCACTTGAAAAATAAAATGCATTCTCTTTTTTCCAAACAAGAGTTGGATAAATAGCAATTAGAGTTGCCCTATTATTTAGGGCACTGGTATTCCTGCTGATTGCCATGTCATGGACTAAGAGGGTAAAGGAAAGCTGCCTTCTGCTGATGTGCTTCTGCCAACATCTCAGCACCTGGTATTCAGGACCTTTGTTCTCAATAGGACACTGCCTTTCAGGTCATTGCTGCTTACTTGCAAATGAGGGTTTCAGTATTTCACCTATTATTTCACACCCAACATGTGAATTTATACTTAGTATGTGGAATAATAAGGAAAAAGGTTGTTCTTTATCTTACCACAAACCGTCAGGTGCCTTTGGAACTTCAAGGGCTTCTTAGCTTTGATGCAGCATGAGATCATAAAAACAGCAGTCGTTCCTTGAAGATAAGAGCACAGCAGCTATCTAGACATCATGAACACATTTGATTTGCTCATAAATGCACGGGAGAAGGTCATGTAGAATTGGAAGTATCTGATGGAGTTGTTCGGTGCCTTCATGGTATCTGACCAGCATCTCTGTGACTCTTGACTGTTTCTTCATGCCTGTCACTGCTTGGGGAGCAGATGGCTGCTGGAGCTCCAGACATTATGCCCTCATTCCAAAGAGGAAGGTGTAGAAATGGGGAGAAAGCTTTTCCCCAAGAATGTATAATTTTTCCTAGAAATGTCCTACATAGGTGTCATTAGCCATAACTATGTCTGTTGCATTGGCACGCTGAGCTTCCAGGGAGGGTGGGGAAGTGAATGATTAGACTGACAACCCACACGCCACATAAAATCAAAGTTTAGTCGGTAGAGAAGAGGAGGGAATGAATACTGGATAAGTGACTCAGTATTTAATACAGTAGGCCTCTCATTTAGTTTTCTTTATATAGTGAACCAGTTTTCCCAGAAGATAAAAAAATTACTGATTTTATCAAAAATCTCCCAGTCTGTGGGATTGGAATGAGACAACTGCTAGTGATAAACCCATGCTATCCTCATAATCACTTTTTTATTTCAATAAATAGTGTTAATGGGTTGAGCTCATTTTAGCACCTGTATTCTTTCTACCCTAATAGAAGTATTCTCTCAGGAGGCTCTTCAGCAATTCATGCAAATACATTTCTGTCAAACCCTTACGTCAGTTTGACATACATGCTTCAACATGGCTGATCCGCCGTGGAAATTACTCAGGTGAAGAGTGGGGCAGAAGGAATGGCATCACACAAATGTAAAAACGGCTGAAAGTCAAGAAATAAAAAATCAACATAATTAGCTATGGAGAGGTTGGCTGGAGAGAGAAGAAGGGGCTGTGTCTTGCAGAACCCTGCAGGCCAATGGTAAGGATTGGGGATTTTATTTTAGGTGTAGTAAGAAGCCGCTGAGGTGCTTAGTTCATGCACAGCGCATAACTGGTTTATAGACTTTACCAGGGCAATCACCTGTGGGTAAAAATAACTTACATGCATTCAAATATCTTCTGTTAAGTTAAATAAGTCATTTGTCAGTTTTGATGTGTCCCATGCATTACTTTAATACGTGTCTTCCTGTACCTCACACACCTAAGAAGAAATATGCAGCTCTGTGTATCAGAGAGAGCTTTCCATAGACTTCTCTCACTCTTCTAACAGCACAGACTTGCAGAGTTCTCTGGCAGGTAAGCGTCCTTTCATGGGCTCTAGTTTCTCTTCTGTACTCTCATGCCATTATGGACAGCTTCATCATCTGTGTGCTAACCAAACACCAAGACACATCATGTCTGTTAAAGAAACCATTGGAGATTTTGGGTCTTGGAATGAATTACTTTTGATTGGCTTTTTAAGGAAAATGATTGGCTTCTGTGTTAGTAATAATCTTACTAATTAAGATTAGGGCACAGGAGTAGGTTGGTGAGGCAAATCAGGAGTTGCTTCAGGGATCTCAGGGAGAGTTGGCTGCTTAGCTTAGCTTGGTGCTAATGAATAAAAAGAGCTGTGGCTGACTTGAGCTATATTTTGAAGATAAAGTAGAATTTAGTGATGTATTGGGCTAAGGGAAGGATAGAGAAGGAATAATCAAATATAATTCCCATACTTGTGGGTCAAAAAGGGCAAGCTGAGTACTGGTCATTTATTAGTAATACTTGTTGAGTGAATGTGGAAAAAGAGGTACTATAGTTACAACACGTGCAATGTTTAAACAGTGTTAAAACATTTAAACCTCACACCGTGTGACATCGGCTGGACAGTTTATTACTTTTTCTTTTTTATAGATGTGGAGAACCCTCTCATAGTTCTGCCTTTGTCCATCTGGAGACTGGTCGGAGACAAAAGATGTGATGTGAAAAGGGCAGGGAACATAGCCAAAGAGGCTAAATGTATCTAAAGAAAGAGCAGGAAGCAAGGGAGGTTAGAGGATGGTGAGAAAAGCTGTGGGCTTGCTGGAGAGAGCTTGGACTGCTGGAGCCTCAGGGAAACTAGGAGCAGGGGCAGAGGGTATTGAGCAGCATGTTTGAAAGCCATGACAGGGTCTCCTTTAAGAGGTTTAAGGAAAAGCCTGCTTTATTTTTATTTTTAATTTTTTTCAGGGGAGGTAATCACTTCTGATAGCTGGCGTATTCCTGTTTTTATGTTGTTCCAGGCAGAGGTTGAAAGCTTTAAGATTGTGATTTTAATGCTGTTTAACCAGTTTTGAGAACACAGAGGAAATAAAACTTGAGCAAAGGCTGATTTGGAAAGAAACAGGGCAGGATTGGGGGGCAATGAAAAGCAGTGGATTTGGCCAAAGTCTTATTTTGTACTTCAGTGAAGACAAAGTTGGACTGGTCCATTGGATACAGGCTATGGAAGGCTTTGAAAAAATATAAATAGAAATTCATACTAGGTCAATAATTTGTAAATTATTTCTCTCTCCCACTGAAAGAAATTTTAGACAATATAGCAAATTATTAAGATGATAGAAAATATTCATCATTCCATCATATAGAAAAAACTTTTAGTATTTACTGTATTTTTCCAGTCTTATATATGAATGCATATATATATTTGTATAAAACTGTCACTGTGATTAATGATTGGAATTGTGTTATAAAAACCATTTTGCAATCTATTTAAAGTGATCTGTGAGCACTTTCCTGTTAAATATTTCTCACAAAATAATTTTTTGGCAGCAGCACCGTATTTCATTGGTTGGGTATACCATGAGTTATTTAAACATTTCCTCTTAGACTTTACTGTAGCTCTTCTCTCATTCTCCTAGTGAATATTATTATCAGCTACTTCTTTTTTTTGCCGTTATAAATTCACCATCATAAACATTCCTCTACTAAGTCTGTAACTGATAAATTTTTCATAATTCGAATTACTGATCAAAAGTAATGGACACTTTTACGGTCATTAGTATTATTGGTAGATATTGCCAAATGGCCTTGAAAGTTTGACCTCCTTTGTACTTCTTCTAGGAAATGATTGGATTTTCTATTCCCTGTTTCATTGTCTCTTCCCCAGTTAACTGGGGATTAACTTTTAAAACATGAAAAATGTTATCCCATGACTTTAATTTGCATGTCTTTGGTTTTTAGTGTTTCAACAATTTTCATGTGTTTACTGGACATTTTTCTCTTAAAAATTAAATTCTTGTTTTCAGTTTATTTTTTATTTTAACTGTCTTCGTCGTTTAAGACAGTTTGGACCCTACACAGAGAGGTAACTAAATCAATATTTCTACAATAGACTGAGAATCCATATGGACTTCCACCCAGGAACCTATAATGCATACAATTTGCTACTCCTCTTCTATTCATCTTCCCAAATTTAATGATTTTTTTCTGTGGAATGTAGTATTCAGAGAAAATGTGATTTTTTCCCCCCTATTCCCTATAGTCCTATGAGACATTGTTTCGACTGAAACTTTTTTCTCCTCATTTTCACTGTTCTTCATACATCATTAGTAGAAACTCTTGGGTTATGGAAGGGCGATGTAGGACTGCATATTTATTGAGCTCTAATTGTGTGTCTAAATGAATGCACCAGCCATGCAACTACAAATGTAAGTCTTAAAAATAATAATTTGCATAATTAGCTGACAGGAAGGCCTGAGCTATTATTTAAGTTCACATATAACATTACATCTTCAAGTGTTAATTTATACTCTGTGCTCTCCAGAATGATTGAGCTGTTTGGGAGTTTTATTTATGACTCATGCTCAGATCTATTTTGCAGTACTGATAATGTAGAGATAATGGGAATTTATAGTTACCTCTGACAAGAGGCCATAAAACAAATGACTGGATGTTTTCTCTATTGCTACAGGCTCAATTTGTAACATAAAGTACTTAATAATTGTTATTAATGAACCCAGTATGGTTGGTATATAGACACAGCTGGAAATCACATCTGTTATCAGGCAGCCTGGGTGGAGTAAAGCACAGACACTGCAGGAAACTAATAGCTACAAAAGGAAATGACATCACAGAGCCATAGGAAGTACCCATAGATGTGAGCTGCAGAGAGACAAAAGAGACTTAGGACAGAGATGCTTAGAGAACCGGGCTCTTTTTCTTTATTTCCTTGCATATAGATCCCAATTACAAACCAGAGTTCCAGGATCAGTCCGTGTATTAAATATCAGTAAAGCTTGTATCTTATTTTTGTGGTAAGGGAACTAAAAGACACAAGATTCAGCTTTACCTTCTCTGTCTTATCTTCTGCTACTTCTCTTGAAACACTCTGTCGTTCCTTTGAAATTGTATATTGTCTTTGTTTTTATAGACTTATGCTTTCCTACCTATGTGCTTTTCCTTATGTTTTTATCTCCATTTGAGGCCACTCCTCTTAAATTATTTCAAAAGAGAAAGAAGTATTCTTATTCATTCATTCACTTACTAAATTATTCACATTTGTCCCCAATCCCAAATTTCATTTTTTTATTCATTCACCCTTGACAACCATTCCAATGTATTTGTTATGTATCATTCATTTATATGTCATTTTAAAAATATGTTTTGTTTTGTGTGCCTGTGTTTTTAATTTATGGAAATAATGGCAAGTTATAGATCTCATTTCATTTCATTTACTTAGCACTGAAGTACCAGTCATGGTACTCTGTGAACATCTAGTTCATTCTTTCTAAATGCTTCCTCAAACTCCATGTGTATCCACCAAAACTGGTCTATCCACTTTCCAAGCTAGTGATGGACACTGGGATTGTGCTGAATCCCTATCACCATAAACAAGGCTGCAATAGACATGGCTACGTATGTCACTTGTGGACCTACAGGAGAATTTCTGTGTTCCTCACATCTGTGAGTGTAATTGCTGGGTTGTAAAGTATATGTAAGCTTGACTTGACTAGGTGCTGACAGATAGCTCTTGAGAATATCCGCATCATTCTTCTCCCAGCAGGAGGGTATGTGGGTTCTTCTAACCTTACACTCTACCAATAGTTGAGATTGCTTAGTTTTATGTTCTAACTAAATTAACAGGAATAAGATACTATTTCATTATTGTTTTGATTTGCTCCTGTGACAACTAATGAATTTGAGCATCTCTTGATTTGTGGATTAGCTCTTGGGGTTGGTTCTATTTTTATTGCCTATTCATATTTTTGCCCACTTTTTCTTTTTGGTTATCTGTCTCTTGTTGACTTAATCCTTACATGTCAGTATATTGCCAGTTTTGGATATTGCTGATATTTTCTTACAGTCTGTTATCTCTCTTTAACTCTATCTATACTTCCTCTATTAAACAAAAATACTTAATTTTTTAATAGAGGAAGTAATTATATTTAAGACAGTTTTTCCTTTGGATGTGTGCTTTTCAAGTTTTTAACATAAGTTATTTCTTGCCTCTGCATTGCAAACATGTATCTGACATTTTCTTCTATTTATTTTCTATTTCGTCTTTCATTAATCTATCTGAATTTTACTTTTATAGGTGATGTTAGTTAAGAATCCAATTTTATTTTCTTCCTAATGCTGTAAACAAAACAACCTCTTTGTTCACATTTTATTTTTGGTGCTATACTTCTATATTTATTGCTAATTAAAGTTTCATGTATACATTATCTTTATTGCTAATTAAAGTTTCATGTATACATAAATTTTCATGCATACATTCTCTAAGTTCAATGCTTTGTTCCATTGATCTATTTGTCCATCTGTTCTCAAATCACTACCCAGTTATTTTATTGCTATATGCTGGGATAGGGAATCTGCCATGGGCTCTGGGAATCTCTGAACATTCCTGCTGAGAATGACAAATTGCAAGACTTATCTGTCCCCTGAAACTGAGAAGTTTCTGTAGCTGGTCACACAGGCAGCCAGGTAGGTCAAGCAACCGTAGTATGACTATTTGTCATTCTCTGGTGGGAGGGAGGGAGAGGGAGAGGAGGAGAGAAGGAGAGACTCTCCTGTGTGCTGCTTACTCTGGTGCTATACCCATCTGAGTGGCACTGCTTGGATCATTGTCCTGCACCGTTTTATCACTTCCATTTCTGAATGTATAATTGGAAATAATTAGTATTGATGTGTGTACCATGAATTCTCATAAAATCCATGGGGAATTGTCCAAGTTGAAAAGAGTGAATTGTAGAGAAATGATCATAGACAGTGGATCGTTAACTAGTTTCCCAGTTCCCTCTGGTGCTGTACAACAGAAAGCACAAAGAATTATTGGAAGAGAAAAGGGAATCACAGTCATTGGGTCTGTAAACCCTATGGACCCTTCTGAACCATGGATATCTGCTACTGTTAACTGTGCTCATTGGACTAATATGAGTGAATATTCTGTCAACACTTGAATGTGTGTATTCTGCAATTGTTGAGTGGAATAGTCTATTAATATCAATCATTTCAAGCTGTGATAGTGCTGTTTAAGACTTCTTTATGCTTACTCCAATATTCTGCCCATCTTGTCTATCAGTTACTGACTGAGGAGTGTTTAGAGCTCTCATTTTAATTGTGGATTTGTCTATTTCTCATTTCAGCTCCTTTTTTTGCTTTATATATTTTGAATCTGCTATTAGATGCATATACATTTACATTTATAAAATAAAGTAACCATTTTATCCTTAGGAAATATTCCTCTTTATCTCTGGTAACAAGACTTACTCTGAAGTCTGCTTCATCTGGTATTATCTTAGGCAGTGTACCTTCCTCTCAATTACTGTGTGCATGACGTGTCCGTTTCTATCCTTTTACTCTTAACTTATCCGTGCATTTATATTTAAAGTGGGTTTCTTGTAGATTATATTTAGTTATTTTTTAAAGTCCAATTTGAGAATCTCTGTCTTTAAATTGAAGTGTTTAGACCAAGGGTCAACAAGCATTTTCTGTAAAGGGTCAGAAAAAATTTTAGGCTTTTAGGGTCATATGGTCTCTGTTGAAATTGCACAGCTCTGCTATTGTAGTCTGAAAGCAGCACGGATAGCACATGAATGAATAGGCATGGGTGTGTTTCAATACAATGGAACTTTATAAGAAATGATGATGGGCTGTATTTGGCCCATGGGACATAGCTTGCTGACTCATGGTTTAGACCCTCTACGTGTAAAGTAAATATTGTCATAGTAAAGTTTAAATCATTCACTTTGTTGTTTCTTTTCAATTTGACTCATGTGTTAGTCATTCATTTCCTACCATTCCCTGCCACCTTCCATATCCTTTGGATTGAGTATTTTTTAGGATTCCATTTTATCTCCATTTTCAATGTATTATGTATACCTCTCTGTGTTACTATTAAATGACTGCTCTGTGGTTTACTGTATGTATATCATAGTCTATCTCAATATTACATCACTTTATAGATAGAAAAAGAATCTTAAATACTTTCATTTCCCCAGTATTTCATGTGATTTTTTTGTCATACATTAACTTTATTTATGTTATAAGACCTACAATGCATTGCCACTACTTTTGTTTGATGCAATCAGTTACCTTTTTAAAGATAGTGATCCTAGGCCTGCTGTGTTAACTTGCCTTTTTTTGCACAAGTACAATAAAAGATGTATTCTTTTTCAACTGGAGTTTCATAAGATAATTAAGGCTTGCAAAAAATGATTTATGTGACCCTTTTCTCAATTTTCGCTCAGGCAGGATATAACCAATGCCATTTTAAATGTATAGGAGACAAGTTAACTAATTGCATATAACAAATGTATTATGTAATGTGTGTTACATATTATAAAATGTAATATTATGCAAAATATAATAGTTTACTACATATAATAAATGCATTAGGGTTTATCTTCTAGATCCTGGGTTGAATTAGTGGGGTACATTGAAAACTGGAATGCACTGTACAAGCTTAGAATGACCTGATATAATAAGAGCAATGCTATCTATCATTTATCTATTAGACTAAGAGAGTCTCTGCCACTCTTCCATATTCCATAGTAAGTGAAGTAATGGCTCTCCAAAGATGTCCATGGCTTTGGGACCTGTGAATACATGACCATACACTGAAAAATAAACTTTGGAGATGCAATTTAGGTGAAGGACCTTATGCTGGAAAAATTATCCTGAATTATCCAGGTGGGCCCAATGTAGTCATGTGAATAGTAAAAAATGGAAGATCTCTTCTGACTGTAGGCAAAGAGAAATGTGACTAAAAAAGCGTGTCTGAGACATCAATGCTCTGGCTCTGAAGATAGAGGAAGAAGTCACAAGCCAAGGAATGTGAAGCTGGAGAAGTAAGGAAACATTTTATCTTCCCAGTGAGATGTGTGTTAGACTTCTGATCTACAGAATGCTGAGAGATAATACATTTTTATTGTTAAAATTATATTTGGGCTAATTTGTTACAGCAGCAATAGCAATACACCCTCTTTCTTCAGAAATGATGGCCCTATCAGGGAGGATGGTTGATCCATTAGGCATTGTTGATAGTGTTCTGGTAGTGGAGATTTGTGAGAAGCTACCAAAGAATATCACCTTAAGCTACCTGGGGAGTATTCACGGTGTGTGGTGTGTGTCAAAATGGTTATTGGTGATAATTATGAATGAGACTGAGATTGTGAGCATGTAGGGAAGTCCCTAAATACCTGCAGTTTTATCAGTGAACATTTCATTAAAAATACTTAACATTTTAATCTATATTTATACTTTCAAAGGAAGAAAACTCAAAGAGTATTTGTCCATTACTTTTTGTCAGTAATTTAACCTTTCTGGATATTTTAGTTGCCTATGAAATAGAAATACCATGCCTCTCCATAACCTATCTCAAAATTCTCAGCATCAACTCAGTTAAGGTATATATAAGACGTTTGAAAGAACAGATCCCATCCAGGTGGCTCTGTGTTTACTTAGTGTGTGCCGTGCTTCAGAAATGGTGGTGCTGTGTTCAAGCATGTCAGGTTTAGTCATCCACCTGGCTGCTGTCCCAAGGCTGAGTGTTGTGATCACAGTACTGCTATTGGCACATGTTCTTATGAAATCTCTGTGTCTCCCACTTGAAAAATTGTTTTGTTGTAAGTATGCAATTCTGTCTCTCTCTCTCTCTTTCATCTATCTATCTCTATCTGCAGTGCTCAGATGGCATTGAATCATCTTATGGTTTCCATAGGGCAAAGTTAGCTGTAAGTCTAAGTTCCTCCTCTGCAGATCATCAATACCTTCTCTGGCTGCTTTTAGGATCTCTCTGCCTTTGTATTTTGGTGACAACATTGTGTGCACACAGATTGCTTTTTATTTGTTCTGTGCGGAATATATGATGTTTATAAAACCTCTATAATCATGACTTTTATTTGTTCTTGGAAGATTAGAAAGATTCTTATTAGGAAGAATCTAGCCATTATTTCTTGCCTCTCCTTCTAGAACTCCAATTAGCTGTGTGTTGCATTTTTTATTCTATCCCTCCATTTCTCTGAACTTCCATTTGGTATTTTATTTTTTTTTCTGCATAATTTACTCATATATAAATTCTGGTAATTTATTCAGATATACCTCACAATACACCAAATTATTCATTATGCATTGAGCTTTTCCCATTTGAGTTCAATGTTAATGTTTTAATGTTTTGTTTTTTGTTTTGTTTGTTTTTGTTTTTTTCCTGAGATGGAATCTCACTCTGGAGTGCAGTGGTGTGATCTTGGCTCACTGCAACCTCCACCTCCCAGGTTCAAGTGGTTCTCCTGCCTCAGTCTCCCAAGTAGCTGGGATTACAGGCACTTGCCACCACGCCCGGCTAATGTTTTAATGTTATTTCAGATCTGCCTGGTTATTTCTAGCAGTCCTTTCACTTGCTCATCTTTGTGGTTTCCTATTTTATTCCTTTAAACATTTTCTGCTTAGCCACTCTATTTTCTGTAGCTAACAATTGTAATTTAAATACCTGCAGTCTAAATGATTTGTTGTTTCTGTTTACTCTCACTCATTGTGGATCGCCTCCGGTGTATTTGGTCATATTTAAATGTGAATTCTTATTGTTATAAGTTAATTTGAGGAAATTCTGAAGGCCTACATTTTCTACTTGCTTTTTTTCTAGAGAGATTTTCATCTGTTTTTTCCAGGAGACAAGAGCACCACTGATTGGAAGCTACTTTTGTCCCTTCAAAAATCTCTGATTCCCGTGGGAGCCCCAGTTTCAGTTCATCTGCTTGGCCGCTGTTTCAAGCTCCGTCTTAGGATCACAGAGGTGCTATTGGCCTTTGTCCTCAAGGAGACCCCTTAGCCGATTTGCTCACCACTCACTGCTCTTAGATTCTAGCTTTGATTTAAGCATTTAAGCTAGAGGTTGTGTGTGTGGGGAGGGTGGGGGGCGGGTGTGTGTCAGGGGTGTGTGTGCAGGGAAAGAATTGTTCCTTATTTTCCCTAATTTTTGAGAGTCTGTTAATACATCAGATTTATTACTCAGGATTTAGATATTCTCCAAGAGTAGCCCTCTTCCCTGACAGACCGTCTAGTCTTTGTAACTCCAGAAGCAAATTCCCTAATTTGCTTATTTAAAAAATATTATTATTTTAAAATTGGACCTAAGAAGCAGAAGATTGAGTTCATCACAATTCTTAGTTCAGGGCATATCACTTGTCCATGTGTGGCTAATCTTTCATTTATTTTTCGATTTGATTTTATTCCATTTCTCCACTTCCACCAACCCCACAATCATTTTAACATATTTACTATTATCCTTCTGTTTTATGTGTTTTTATAAAAATTCTTTTGTATGCGTATATTCAATTAATGCATACAAACGGTATTGTGCTATCTCATTTTTTTTTCTTTTTAAAAGCACAATGTTTTATTTATTTCTATTTTTAGAGATAGCGTCTCACTATGTTGCATCAGCTGGAGTGCAGTGACTTTTCACAGGGATAATACCACTACTGATTAACATAAGAGTTTTGACATACTCTGTTTCCAGCCCAGGCCAGTTCACTCCTTCTTAGGCAACCTCTTGCTCCCAGGAGGTCACCATATTGATGCTGAACTTAATGTGAAAACCTGATAGGCATAGCTCACTGCAGCCCAGAACTCTGTCTCAAGTGATCCTTCTGCCTCAGCTTCCTGAGTAGCTGGGACTGGGACTATAGGCATGCACCACCAGGCCTGGCTAAAAGCACTTGTTTTTAAGATCCACCCAGGTAGGGAGAGGTGGCTCATGCCTGTAATCCCAGCAATTTGGGAAGCTGAAGTAGGTGGATCGCCTGAGGTCAAGAGTTTGAAACCAACCTGGCCGACATGTCAAAACACTGTCTCTACTAAAAATGCAAAAATTAGCCAGGTGTGGTGGTGGGCACCTGTAATCCCAGCTACTCTAGAGGCTGAGGCAGGAGAATTACTTGAACCCAGGAGGAGGAGATTGCAGGGAGCCGAGATTGTGTCACTGCACTCTAGCCTGGTCGACAGAGCAAGACTCCATCTCAAAACACCAAGCCAAACCAAACCAAAACAAAACAAAACAGAAGATCCATCCAGATTTCTCTATATATGTCTACTTGGCTGTTTCTATCATCTTCATAGAACTGCATGGTATAAATCCATCACATCTATTTATCCATACTTCCAGTAATAAGCGTATTGCCTCCGAATCCCTATAAATCTCATTATTTTAACAATGTGAAATCAGAAGATCTGAGATGCAAATTGTTTTGTTCAAGATATGTAACTGAAATTTCTTTTTCATTTTTTTGAGCATAAATTGCTTGATTATTGATCCAATAATAACCCTACTATATCCTGTTGCTTTTTTATGCATCCTTGATTGCAACTAATATCTGATATAAAGCAGAAAAGTCTTGTTTCATTTTGAGCAAATAAAATACCTACTATATTATCCAAGACACGGTGTCTAGAACAGGGATCTAAATAGGCTTCATCTTGATTATCATATTGGATCGAATGGTAGAGGCTTCTTTGAGCACTGTCAAGAAGAACTGCAGGGCACATTTGGGCTCTGCAGCAGACTGTGCTATTATAATCAGTAGATGTCTGTCCAAAGCTTGGGATAAGGAGTATTGGTTGTCGATCTTATTTGTGATGTTTCAGCTGAGCTAGAGAATGGATAAATAAGGTTGAAATACTCTTAATAAATACCTCTGGAATTTGCAAATACAAGCCCAAATACAGTTGGTGAAGACATTTAATTTCTCTGTGTCTTTAGTAGCACATTTTCCATGACTTAGGAAATGAAGGTACTGCTATGATTTTGGATTACTTAATGCTGGCTATTTAAACCAATTCCTTAGACCCTCAAAGGGTAATGTTTAATTCAGAGAAGGCACATTTGTTTAGAAATAAGTGTGAGATAGTAATTAGGTTAAAAATAGAGTAGCTGTCTGTATGAATTGTTTTAGAAATAAAAACATACTCAAAGGGTTATGGTAGGGCTGTTTCAAAGAAATATGGGGATGTTTGGGACTTTGATAACTGAGTAAAGGACTAGAAGCTTTGTAGTGATAGTTTGGAGAGGTAATCCTCAGCAGGCAGTGTGAACAGAATCACTTAGAAATCATGCAAAGGTGAAGCAGACATGGTAGATTAAGTCATCAATGTGTCTTTGCCTCAGGTCTGCACAAATCTAGATTCCAAGTTTGGGAAGGAGGGACTCTGGGAGGTCATCCAGTCCAGATTCTCTCCATATTTAAAATATGTTTTAAAATATGTTACCCATTTTTGTTTGAACACATCCATTAATGGAGACCTCACTACTAAAAAGAGTTCATTTTCTTTTAAAAAAAATTTTTTTTAAATTTTATTATTTTGTGATTATTATTATTATTTTTGAGACAGAGTCTCACTCTGTCAACCAGGCTGGTGTGCAGTGACACAATCATGGCTCACTTCAGCCTTGACTTCTGGCTCAAGTAATTCTTCCTGCTTATCCTCCTGAATAGCTGGAACTACAGGCACACACCACCATGCCCAGCTAATTTCTTATTTTTATTTTTAGTAGAGACAAGGTCTTGCTATATTGCCTAGGCTTGTCTTAAACTCCTAGCCTCAAGCAATCCTTCTGCCTCAGCCTCCCAAAGTGCTGGGATTGTAGGTATGAGGCACTCTGTGTGGGTCCATTTTGTTTTTGGAAAGAATTGATTGATTGCAAGTTTTTCCTTGAACAATTCTAAAGTCCATCTCTTGCGAACTCATTCACCAGTTCCATTATGTTATCTGGAAGAATCCAGAAGGAGTTCTGTACCTGTTGAATAACAATGCCCCTCTCATAGCCTCCACAACTCCATTGGTAGGAGGGTAAAGAGAGGGCCATGGACCCCCATAGATCCCTACAACTCACCATTTACAGCCTCAGTTGCTTCTAGACATTGCTGAAGGTCCCTGGGGTGGGTGGGTGGGGAGCAAACCATTACCATGGATAACAACTGCCCTAGACTCTGTTCCTCAGCCTCATTTTCTCCACATATTTTTGTCTTTTATGATAAAATATTTTAAAAATTATCTTTCCTTTTTGTCCTACTTTTTTCTCCCACAGATCTCTCTTAATCCCTTTTAGCCAAGGAGTCTGACCCTATTGCTCCTCTGAAGCTTCTCTTGTTAAGGTCCCTATAGACCTCGATGTTGCTAAATCCAATGTTCAATTTTCAGTCATCATCTTACCTGACCTATCAGAAGCATTTGACATTATTGATCACTTTCTCTTCATTAAATAAATGTCTTCACCTTGAAAGTTACCTTAGTCTTTATTTTTCTCCTATCTTATTGGCCACCCTTTGTCTCTCTTTATCATCCGACTCCTAAAACTTAGTAAGCCCAGTGCTCTCTGCTTGCACTTCTCTTTTCTGTCTGCATTATTTCTTATTGACTGTCTGTGTCCAGACTAAATATTAATAATATCTAATACATTATTGACTTTATAGTTAGATATCCACCTGACTTATCATTTAAACTTTACACTCTCATCCAGCTTCTACTTAGCACCTCAACTTGCAAATCTATCAACAGTTCAAACTTAACATGTTCCGAAACAAACTTCCCATCATCCTACTCTTTCAATCTTCTCCTTCTGTAGTCTTTAACTAGTAAAAGGAAACTATTTTTTTTGATGCATCAAGGTTTTCAATCTCAGAGTCTCTTTTCTTTCTGTTCACATTCTTTTCCTATTTGAAAAGTGTTTTGCATTTACCTTAAAGCCATATCGGAAATCTGGACCATTTTTGTGCACCTACAGCATTACCAGCTGGGTCCAAGCTACTCTCATTCCTCCCCTCATCCTCAGATCATCGCAGCAGTCTCAAGCCAATGAGTATTCCTGCTTCTTCTCTTGCTCTGCTACCCCCTACCCCTGCCACCCGCCACTGTCTACAGTCAACACAGCCACTATTGCGCTGCACAAAACCATGTCAAAATGAGGAAATGTTGGTCAAAGTGTACAAACTTGCATTTATAAGTTGAATGTGTCCTATGGTGATTATAGTTAATAATAATGTATTGTATACTTAATTTTACTAAGAGAGTAGCTCGTAAGTATTCTTACAACGCAGAAAAAGATGACTATGTGAGGTGATGGAAATGTTAATTAACTTGGTTTTGGTAATAATTTCACAATGTTTACATCTATCAAAACATCCAATTGTACATCTTGAACACAGAGAGCTTTTATTTATCAGTTACACCTCAATACAGGGTAAAATAAAATAAAAAAGAACTATGAAGTTCAATCATCTCACTTCTCAACTTCAAACCCTTCAGTGGCCTCCTATATTACTCAGGGTGAAAGCCAAAGCCTAACCATGGTGTAGAAGACCCCATCTCTTCCACTGTCCCCCTCTTTGTTTCTTCAGTGTCCTCTTCATGGTCCTGAAACATGACCTTCATGTTCCTGCATGGGGGATTTTGTGTTTTCTTTTTTATTGGCTTAGAACGTTCTTCCCCAAATGTCTGCATGGCTAACTCTCAGATATCCTTCCAAAGTTGACTTTTAAATGCCCTCCTCACTGAAGCCTATTTAAAATTGCACTCCCTGCCATCTCCAGTCCTCCCATTCTTCACCCTTTCTTTAAATTTTCTTCTTGGCATCTATTGCTTTCCAATGTGCTATGTAATGTATTGTTCGGCTTACTGTCTTTCCTCCCTCACTGGAATAATCTTCAAGGTGAAAGAAACAATACTTGCCTACTTGCCTTCTTTGTTTACTGCATAATCACCAGTGCCTGAAAAGATAATACTCAAACAAAAAATATTGTTTGAATGATTGACTGGAATCATAGAAAATAATTTCTTCTTTTTGATTAATTTAGAAGAAAATCAGGGGCAAAGCCTTGTTTTCAGTAAGCCTTTTTTTTTTTTTTTTTTTTTTTTTTTTTTTTTTTTTTGAGAAAGGGTCCGACTCTGTTGCCCAGGCTGGAGTTCAGTGGCATGATCTCAGCTCACTGCAGCCTCCACCTCCCAGTTTAAGCAATCCTCTTGCCTCAGCCTCCCAAGTAGCTGAGACCAAGGCGTGTGCCACCAAGCCTGGCTAATTTTGTATTTTTGTAGAGATTGGATTTCACCATGTTATCCAGGCTGATCTTGAACTCCTGAGCTCAAGCAATCCACCCACCTCAGCCTCCCAAAGTGCTGGGACTACAGGCCTGAGCCATGGTGCTCAGCCAACTGGTACATTTAAACCTGGTTTGTCATCTGCCTCAGTAGCAGAATACCTGAGTTATCTTTAACCTATACTAAGATGACTTTTAAATCTACACTATAAAACTGAACATAATCCTAAACCGTATATGATCTCTACACCTAAATTTCTTTATGTTGTCCAAGTGAATTCTGGACTAAAGTGTCTGTGTGTGCTGCTTTGCAATAAACAGGTGAGAAAAATATTATGCAGAATCATCATTGGGGTAGGTGAAAGCTCAAGCCCCTGACTTAAATTTTCTTTATATGTAAAAGAAGATTTAAAAAATTTGAATAGAATTAATAATACATGATCATTATAATAAATTCCATTAACTCATAAAATATTAAGAATACAGTAAAGGTCACACTGAAATATTCACCATTAACATTTTGGTGACTATCCATTCATTTCTTTACATAATATATGCTACATATTATTTTAAATAAATGATAATAATGCTCATGTTTTTATTGTACATACATTCTTAAATGACCTTTCCTCTCTTGCATTCTGTTTTTCCCTACCCTGCTCATATTTCCTGAGAATAACAATGGGAGGCATATCTTCCATGCACAACCTTTTCATGTCTATGTAGTCCTGTACAAATATAATGGTGTGCCCAGTTTGGATTTTCTTTGTGTTTATTCTTCTCAGTGCTCCTTGGTAATCTTGGATTTATAATTTAATGCTTTAAAATAATCACACATACGATATTTTGGCCATTTTTTTCAGTTATGCTTTTACCCCTTTATTATCTTTTCTTTTGGTCTGTCTACAATTACACATATGTTAAACCACTAAATGTTTTATTCCAGGTCAGTGAGGTATTTTATTTTAATTTTTTGTGTACTTCAGATTTAAAACTTTTAATATTTCTGTCTTCAAGGCATTGATCTTTTCTTCTGCAGTCTTCAATCTAGCATTAAACCCACCCAGTGTTTTGTTATTGTTGTTTTTCCAGATGTTGTTCTAGAGTTTATGTTTGGTTCTTTTTTAGTTTCCACTTCTCTGATTCCATCTGTCTTTTCATTCATTATGTTCACATTTTTCTTTAACTTCTTGAACAGTAGTAGCTTTAAAGTTCTTGTTATCTACTTCCAACATCTGATCCTCTTAAGATCTATTTCTATTTACTTTTTTTCTATAACATTGGACCGTATTTCTTTTTTCTTTCCACATCTAATATATTTTTCATTAATAAATGTTAGCTTGTAGGAACTCTGGGTTCTTTTGTGTTCCTCTGAAGAGTGATTAGTTTTGCCCTCATAGGCAGTTAAATTACTGGCTAATCACCTTGAATTTTTGGAGGATTAATTTTACACTTTGTTAGAGCAACTCTGTTTTGTATTTTCCCTCAAGTCCTAAGAGGACACTCTTAGTTTTGGGATACAACATTTACTCCTAAATGTGGTAATTATGGAATTTCAATGGAGGCCAAGGGTGTTTGTAAGTACTTCTAATTCAGTGTGATTTAAATTCCAAATTCTGTCTTCACTGCAGAGGTTAGCAGCTGAATTCTCCTCTCTGTTTTTGCCTTCCAACTGTTGCTTTGTGCTAGACTCTTTGAAGCCTCCTCCCTGTATGTGTGGTTCAAGAGTTAGCTAAGCATTTCTCCATTCCTGGACTTTATTTTTTAATTTTGAGTTTCTCCCACAGCCTTAACTTTAGTCCCCTGATGCCTTATGTTAAAAAGACAGTGTGTGGTTTTCTGCCTGAGTTCTGGAGGCTGCACACCATGTGGCCTTAAAGCTTTAGAAGAAAAGCCATACATGATGGTCAGTTTTATGTGTTAACTGGCCAGGTTATAACGCCCAGTTATGCAGCTAAATACTAATGTAGGGTTTGCTGTGAAGGTGTTTTGTAGATGTGGTTAACATATTGGTTGACTTTAATTAAAGAAAATGGTTCTCTGTAATGTGAGTGGACCTCCTTTAGTCAATTGAAAAGCCTTGAGAGCAAAACTGAGGTTTCTCTGAAGCAGTAGAAATTTTGCCTTAAGACCACAGTATTGGCTTTTGCCTGAGAGTTTTCAGCCTGCTTCTATGCTCTGCAGATTTTACACTCACCAGCTCTCACAAACATGTGAGCCAAGTCCTTGAAATAATACACACATGTATATTTAATTATTTATATGTAAATATACGTGTGTGTGTGTCTGTGTCTGTGTGTCTCTTATTGGCTCTGCTTCTCTGGACAACCTGATTGATACATCATGTAAACATATATCTGTCTCAGTTTTCTTTCTTTGAAAGATTTAATCTCCTCAGTTCCTGCCTGGTTTTGTCTTTTTTTTTTTTTTTTTTTTTTTTTACTTTAAATAGTGTTTATACATTTTTTTTTTTTCCAGAGCATGTAATTGTTAACTGCATCATGGTTAACCTGACACAAGCTACTTTGGCATTAAAAATTCTGATTATTATCAATAATATCAGGTTAATTGTCCATCTCTGAGATGAGTCTAATTTGGCCATTACTGAAATACTATATGCTACTTGTTTGGTTTGTAATATTTGCCTTAGAATTTTTACACTGAAGTTCAAAATTAAAATTTGCCTATAATTCTTATTTTGTGTACCAATTTTGTCAGGTTTTAGAATAAAGAATATGCCAATTGATTAATATAAGGTAATGTGTTTTTCCCTTTTAAAAATAGCCTAGAAATGTTTGTTTAAAATTGCTTTTTTTCTTTTTTGTGTGTTAGGTAGAACTGGCCTGTAACTGTGTCTTGACCTCACATTTTCATTCAGGAAAGAGTAATGAATGTTTCAATTAAAAAAATAGTTATAGGACCATTTGTGTTTTCTATTTCTTTGTTAATAAGTGTTAGTAATCTGTATTTTTCTCAGAATTTGCATCTTTTCTTTGTGCTTTATAATTTAGTGGCATGAAGTTTTTCATAATACTCACAGTCATTTTAATATCTGATATATCTCTAGATATGCCTACCGAAAGATACCAGTATTCCTTAAATCTCATTTTACTGGCCAGGCGCAGTAGCTCAAGCCTGTAATCCCAGCACTTTGGGAGGCCGAGGCGGGTGGATCATAAGGTCAAGAGATCGAGACCATCCTGGTCAACATGGTGAAACGCCGTCTCTACTAATACAAAAAATTAGCTGGGCATGGTGGCGCGTGCCTGTAATCCCAGCTACTCAGGAGGCTGAGGCAGGAGAATTGCCGGAACCCAGGAGGCGGAGGTTGCGGTGAGCCGAGATCGTGCCATTGCACTGCAGCTTGGTTAACAAGAGCGAAACTCCGTCTCAAAAATAAAAAAAAAAAAAAATCTCATTTTACTGTTGTTGGTAATGGTGGTGTTCTTTCTCTTCATGTTGCTACAAATTTGTAAATTTTATTTTTTTTCTAGATCTTTCTCTTTAGCTTTGCTGACCTCTGTTATTTTTTGTTTTCTATTTCATTAATGGTTACTTTTAAGTTTATTATACCCTTATTTAATCTTGGTTCATTTTTATTCTGATTTTTTTACACTTTTTAAGATGAGAGCATATTTCATCTTTAGCCTTTTTTTGTCATAGAAGAATTTAGGTCACAAATTTATTCTAAGTATTGTATCTTATAAGTTTTGATGTGTTTTTATTATGTGTTAGTCTTAAGTACTTATAAACTCTCCATTATAATCTTCTCCTTGACTCCTCAGTTAGTAAAAAAAGTTTCACTTTGTAATTTCAAAAGCGAGTTTTTAAAGCAATGTTTCCTTTCAGTTACTGATTTCTGTTGAGTTACTTTTTAGTTAAGGAAGACCATATATGTTACCAGTTCTTTGCAGTTTGTTGAGATGTGTTTTATGGTCTAATCTGTTGTGAATTTTAATAAATGTGCCATGTGAATTTAAACAAAAAATGCATTCTGTAATTATTGTTTGGTTTTTAGAGGGCAGCCCACCATAATACCCTTGTCTTCTCCACAAGAGTTCTCTGGCAGCATCAAGAAATAAAACAAACCGTTGATAGATGGTATCCAACTTATTCCTTTTATTACTGATCAAGCTGATATTTTGACTGTGGCTTAAAGCATGGACAAGTGAATGTCTTAATACTAAACATCAGGCAGAGTGGTGCATGTGGTTTCAGGGAGTGCTAGGCAGATGTGGCCTTCTCTCATAATGGATGGTAGCTGCTATGGTTAAATTATGGCATAGAGTGTTAGAGCAGATTATTTAGTTCCCTTAGTTCTAAGGGAATGAAGTTCCCTGAGAAGCTTAATTCTAAGAAAAAGAGAAGGGGAAGGATTTGCCCATCTGTATGCCACATTTTTCTTTCTATGCTGAACAATAAGAGTAATCCTGGGCCGGGTGCGGTGGCTCACGGCTGTAATCCCAGCACTTTGGGAGGCCGAGGCGGGTGGATCACGAGGTCAAGAGATCAAGACCATCCTGGTCAACATGGTGAAACCCGTCTCCACTAAAAATACAAAAAATTAGCTGGGCATGGTGGCTCGTGCCTGTAATCCCGGCTACTCAGGAGGCTGAGGCAGGAGAATTGCCTGAACCCAGGAGGCAGAGGTTGTGGTGAGCCGAGATCGCGCCATTGCACTCCAG
Source organism: Aotus nancymaae (assembly GCF_030222135.1). Lineage (NCBI taxonomy): Eukaryota > Metazoa > Chordata > Mammalia > Primates > Aotidae > Aotus > Aotus nancymaae. Next base: position 35,400,884 of record NW_026988423.1, read on the forward strand.
CCTGGGTAACAAGAGCGAAACTCCGTCTCAAAAAAAGAAAAGAAAAAAAAGAAAAAGAAAAAAAGATTAATCCTTTGGAAAAGAGTATGCTAGGATTAAAGAATGGCCAGAAATGTTACTCTAGTGAAATCCCCACCATATGAAAGGACGTATCAGGTGTGTTCTTCTAACACTATTTTCTGTATTTTCATTAAATGAACGTTGGTAAGTTTAGTGTTCAGGTTTTTCAAATCTTTATTTCATGCCAGCTCAGCCAAACATGCAAAAGATGTGTGTGTGTGTGTGTGTGTGTGTGTGTGTACGCGCGCACACGCGCGCACATGCACGCGCACACTAAAGTTTGGGATGTGTAGTGTAGGGTACAGTCCTACAGGGTCCTGTGAACCCCTTTCCACAGGTGTGGAGACGAGAAACTGTGGAAATAAAAGATACAAGACACTGAGAAAGAGAAAACAAGAGTTTGGGCCCAGGGGTCCACTGCTACCCAAAGTGCGGAGTCCAGCAGTGGCCCAGAGTGCCTGGACACTCTGACTTTTATTGAGTACGAAGCAGGGGGCAGCGTAGGTAGGGTAAGGTAATGGTGGTCAGTGATAGGGTCAGGTAAATCCCATGTCTTGGAGATAGGGGCCAAGCTCTTTCAAGTAGCAGAGGTGAGTAGAAAACCTAATGCGTCAGCACTTTTCTCATACTTGTCAAGAAAGAACAAAGACATTAAGATTTATGTTACTATTACTGATTCTATCTTCTAAGAAAAAGAGGAACCAGATGCAGAAGTGGAACATGAAAGTAGACATGGAACATGACCACTGAAGCACAGCCTCACATAGAGACGGTAAAGCCCCCGGATGTCTGTGGGCTTCCCTGACAGCCGTCAGGCCTACTGCAAGAGCTTGGAGGAGTGGAGTTTTCTCTTAACTTCCTCGAGGAAGGAGATGTCTAGGACATTTCAGACGTTCCCTTCCATAGCTGGCTAAACAGTGGGCACTTTCCCAGCGCTGGTGCTGCCACACAGCCAAGGCACCCTCCAGCAGCCCTTACACGGGTGTGACAGAGGCCTTAAAGCATTTTGCCTTAGGGTCACTTCTTTCACAATGTCACCTTAGGTTCACACTTCTCTCTGAGAGGCATTAGTAAAAGATTATGCTGAGTATATATGTATAATCTTAATGATTACCTATGAATAACTAAGATCACCTATAAATAACTAAGGTGACCTATGAATAAGATTATCTATGAATAACTAGTATGGTTATATCTCTAGTTATTTTCTTCTTCATTATTTATATGGGAAAAGGCTCGGCACTTATGGGGTCTCCCCCCTAGAGTGTAGCATGTCATATTGCATAAGACAAACATTTTATATTGTAGACTTATGCCTTTTTAATTATAAAATATCTACCTTTTCTAAAATAGTTTTGTTGTTTTCCTAATTAAAACACTAGTAGGTCTTTTTCATTTTCAGTTTTCTTTAATAATAAAAGCATTTTCAAGGCATACATCATCTTCTGAGTACAGCTTGTACCTTGCTTCATGTTCTACTTTTTGTTCTGTAGAGTCTCTGACTTACGATGATTTGACTTCAACTTTATGATGGTGTGAAAGAAACATTCATTCAGTATTAGCTTCACCCTTCAGAGTTTGATCTTTTCCTGGGCTAGGGATGTGTGGAATGGTAACTTCTTGTAACATTGGGCATTGTCTGCAGCTCACTGCAGGATCAGGAATGTGAGCAACTGAGACTGCAGTGTACTGTGTCGCCAGCTGATTTTGCCCACCTATAGGCTAATTTCAGTGTTCTAAGTGTAGTAGGCAACAGGTTAGGTGTATTAAACACATTTTTGAGACAATATTTTCATGTTACAATGGATTTATTTGAATGTAACTCCATTGGAAGTTGAGGAATATCTGTGTGTATAAATCAAATATAGGAAGGCTCTGAAAGGTAGAAAGAAGAATGCTGACTGGCTAGGGCCTTGGAGCCAGAGGAATGACATGGTGGTGGGTTTGCTGGATTTTCTTTTTGCTTTCTGTATTCTAGACTTTTTGCTGGAGAAACTAGCAGCACAGAAATGCCAGTGAGCACAGAGGAAAAAAAAAAGACAAGAAAAGCTGGCTCTTCTAGCTAAAAGTCCAAGAAAGGGAAGCCTAGAAGGACAGAAAGGACTAGAAGTATAGATAACAACTTCTCTATTTCTGCCAAATGCCACAGAAAAAACTGTGCCATCATTTCCATTCGACTGGCAAAGATTGAGAGGGGAGACTAGATACCCGCCCTTGTAAGGCTGTCATGAGATAGCTCAATACCCCTAGTGATATGGTGTTAGAGAAGGCTAAGCAGGGTGTTGGGACTTCTACCCCCACCACATAGTAATGGGGTATCCCCACTGTGGTGTCAATGGTGACCATATGTGGGGTCTGGACTTCCACCTCCAACTGGCATTGAGATGGCACCCCTCCCCCTCCTCACTGGGTTGGCATCCTAGGAGGCCTAACAGAGAGTCAGGACCTTTGTCATTGTCCATTGGCAATAAGACCACTGTCACCATGTTATCAGTGTATACCACAAGAGGCTCTAGAACCATCACACCTGCTGAGCAGTAACAGGGAACACCCCACCTCAGGTGTCAATGAAGGCCAGGTGGGGAAGCTGTGCTTCTACCTCTAACTGGCAGTAACAAGGTGGTGCATGCCCCATTCCTTCATCAAAGTATCAGGAAAAGCCAGGTAAAACAAAAGGTTTAAATGAGATGGCTCCTCATAGCATAACACCAGTATGTTCAGGTTTCAATCAAAAATTCCTTGCCATACCAAGAAGCAGGAAGAGCTCAGAGTGAATACAGAAGGTAATCAAGATATGCCAGCACCAAGGTAACAGATATATTAGAATTCTCTCACAAAGACTTTGATGTGGTTATGCTAAAAGTTCTTCAATAAGCGATTGCAAACCTGTTGAAATAAAAATATTGAAAGCCTCCACAAAGAAACAGAAAGTCAAAGCAAAGAAATAGAGGATATAACAAGAAAAATATTTACAAACAGAAATTTTAGAACTGAAAACATTATAACCATAATAAAAAACACACACTGGATGTGCTCAACAGCATAATGGAGGGGACAGAAGATAGAATCAGTGAACTTGAAGACGGGACATCAAATTATCCAATCTGAATAAAAAAGGGAAAATAAATTAAAAGTAAAATAACTGTAAATATAGCCTCAGGGACATGTGAGAATATAACAAAAGATCTGAGCTTCATGTCACTGGATTTCTGAAAGGAGAGGAGAAAGGACAGGACTGAAAAATGACTTGACTAAGTAATGGCAGAAAACTTGGCAAGACACATAAACCTACCTTGATGAGAAGCTGATGAAACCCTAAAGAGGATACACCTAAATAATCTACATAAGACAATTCATAATTAGAGTTTTGAAAACTAAAGTTACAGGATTTTAAAATCTTAAAAGCAGCCACAGAAAGATGATACTTTAGCTACAGGGGAAAACACTATAAATTACAGCAGATTTCTCTTCAGAAACTATGTAGTCCATACGGAGATGGCACAATATTTTTCAAGTGATGAAAAGAATGAACTGTCCACCAGCATCTGATACTGAGCAAAAATATTTTTCAGGAATGAAGAGGAAGTCAATGAGTTCTTAGATGAAGGAAAACTAAAACAATTTGTTTCCAGACAATCTATACCCAGAAAGTATAGCTAAAGAAAGTTTTCTAAACAGAAATTAAATGGTAATAACTAAAATGGTATTCATTCCTAAACAGAAATGAAACGGTAGAAGAAGAAACCATGAAACATCAGGAAGAAAGAAAGAACATGGTAAGAAAAATTCTGAGCAAATATGACAGGTCAATAGGCTTTCCTTTTATTCCAGAGCTTTATAAATTATGTTTTGTGGTTGAAGCAGAAATGTAATACTGTTTGATGTGGTTCTAAATGTATGCAGAAGAAACATTTAAGACAATTGTATTATTAATGGAAGAAGGTAAAAGGACATAAAAGAGGTAAGTGTTTTATAGTTTATTGGAACTGGTAAAGTTATAATTAGACTATGAAATGTTATGTGCATATAATGTAATATTTAGAGCAACCACTAGAATGCCTATACAGCGATAACACAAAAATTACTATACATACATTAAAAAGGAATTCTAAAAATGTTTAAGTAACATAGGAAGTTAAGAAAAAGAAAACTGAGAAACTAAAAGCAGAGAGAACAAACAAAACAAAAAATAAGAAAAAAAAACAAAAAATAAAATGGCAGTCGTAAACACTGACAGACATATCAATAATTAATTAAAAGACAGAAATTGGCAGGGTAGATTAAAATACATGACTTGATCTGCTCTCTGTAAGAAATTCACATACCACGTGCAGGTTGAAAATAAAAGGTAGGAATAGGAGATCAAAATTTTTAGCTTTCACGTATGAATGAGAACATGCAGTATTTATCTTTCTGTTCTTGTCTTATTTCACTTAACGTAATGTTCTCTGGGTTCATGCATATTGCTGCAAATGACAGAATTTTATTAGTTTTTATGGCTGAATAGTATTCAATTGTCTATCTCTACAACATTTTCTTTATCCATTTATCTTACTGATGGACACTTAGGTTGATCCCATGTCTTGGCTACTGTGAACAGTGCTGCAATAAACATGGGAGTACAGATATCACTTCAACGTATTGATTCCCTTTCCTTTGGATATACAGTTGACCCTTAAACAATATGGGGGTTAAAGGTGCCAGCCCCTATGCAATTGAAAACTCACACATAACTTTCAACTCCCTGGAAACTTAACTTTGTTGACCTATTGTTGACCAGAGCTTCACTTATAACATAACAATTGAATTAATACATATTTTGAGTTATATGTATTATATACAGTATTTTTACAATAAAGTCAGCTAGAGAAAAAAATTTATTAAGAAAATCATAAGGAAGAAAAATATATTTAGTGTTCATTAAGTAGAAAAGGATCATCATCAAGGTTTTCAACCTTGCCTCTTCACATTGAGTAGGTCGAGAAGGAGAAGGAAGAGGAGGGGTTTGGTCCTGCTATCTCAAAGATGGCAGAGGTTGAAGAGGTGGAAGAGGTAGAAGGGGAGGTGGGGAGGGCAGGCACGCTTGGTGGTACTTAATGGAAATACATCATAATTTTTGTCTGACATTTTTGTTTTTTTCATTTCTCTAAAAGTGTTTCTATATGGTATCAATCCTGCTTTTATCATTTGGTTTAGTTTCAGTGCCCATATCATAGAAGTTAGCACATTATAAAAGAAGTAAAAAGCAGTTGTGAGTAATTGAAACCCTCCTGCCAGATCATCTAATGTCAATTTGTTTTCTGGCACTGCCTCTTCTATGACTTCTTCCGCATCATCAGGTACTGATTCAAAAGCGCTCATCTCCTTTAAGTTGTCATCTGTTAATTCTTCTGCTGTAGTGTCTGTTAGTTCTTGAATATCTCTGAGATTCATATCTTGAATCCCTTCATGCCCCACCTTTTTGATATATTCACAAGCTCTTCGATGATTTCCTTGATGGGCTGTGTTGTAAATCCTGCGAAGCCATGCACAACATCTTGTAAATATCAAGTAAATCAACTGTTTATTCTAATGTTGTGACTATTCTCTGCTTCTTGGAAGCACTTCTAGCACCAGTAGTGACTCTTTGTATGGGTTTCATGGTGTTATTCAAAGTTTATGATATTGCACTGAACACAATGAAAAATATGTGAGGACTGTGAGAGATCACCTTTTACTGTGCTATGCAATTTACTGAAGAGACAAACTGCTCACATAGAGATGATTAGTGTCACACGACGTTTTAAGCAGATACTTGCAATATTTGAGCTCACTACACTAGCAACAGGAGGTGGCCACAAAATGATTGTGGTAATACAATGTGTACTACAGTTAACTTTGTGCAGTTATGATTTAATACTGTGTTTTTATGTTTGTTTATGTTTCTCTTGATTTCTCATGGTATCTTGTATAGTCTTCAAGTGTTTGTGTATGAGTTTTGATACATTTTAATTATTTATCATAAATTTGTATATATTTTATGGCGGTACATGATAAAAAAGACTAGTATCTACATGTATTTTATGCATTAATGACATACCATTTTATCTGAATTTGCTCAATATTTCTAAGCTATGTGGTTTCTCTGTAAGGTTTTTCAAATACTTACAAATCTCTAAAAAATTCTCCAATATATTAATTTTTAAAAATCTACATGTATGTGGACCTGTGTAGTTCAAACCTCTGTTTTTTTGTTTGTTTGTTTGTTTTTTGTTTTAGAAAGTGATTTATTTAGAGAGAGAGAAACAGGAGAAGGAGAGAGAAAGAAAGAGCTAACTCTCACACTGAGTGAGAGAATCCAGAAAGATGGAATCCAGGAGAGGAAAGCAGCTTCCACGAGAGTGTTAGGAAATACAGAAAGATGGAGTTTAGGAGGGGAAGACAGGCTTCCACAAGAGAGTGTGGAAGGGGCAAACCTCTATTTTTTAAGGGTTACCTGTATACCTAGTAGTGGGATTGCTGGATCGTATGGTAGTTTTGTTTTTATTGTTTTGAGGAATCTCCATACTGCTTTCCATAATGGCTGTATTAACTTACATTTTCACCAACAGTGTATAAATGTTTCCTTTTTTCCCTTAATCAGCACTTGTTATTTTTTTGCCCTTTTGATAATAGCCATTCTAACTGGGATGAGATTGTATCTCATTGTGGTTTTGATTTGCATTTCCCTGATGATTAGTAATGTTAAGCATTTTTTATATACTTGTTATTATTTGTATGTCTTCTTTTGAAAACTGTCTATTCAGATAATTTGCCTATTAAAATTTTTCTTTTCTGTTGTGTTGTTTGAGTTCCTTGAATATTCTATATATTAATCTGTTGTCAGATTAATGGTTCACAAGTATTTTCTTTAGGTATAACTATAGGCTGGAAAGGTAGCGGGGAAGAGGGGCTATGAAGAGATTGGTTAATGGATACACAATTACAGCTAGACAGGAAGAATAAGTTCTAGTGTTTTATAGCCCTTTAGAATAGTATGGTTAACAATAATCTATATTTTTCAATAGCTATAGGAGAGGATTTTGAATCTTCCCAACACAAAGAAATGATAAACGTTTGAGGTGATGGGTATGCTAATTATCATGATTTCACCATTATGCATTGTATATAGGTATCAAAATATCACACTGTATACCATAAATATGTGCAATTATTTTGTGTCAATTAAAAATAAAATAAAATGAGTAGGAATAGATAAATCATGCAAATATTAATTGAAGGAAGGCAGAAGTGGATATATTAATATAAGGTAAATTAGACTTTAGAGCACAGAATGTTATAAGAGATAGAAAAGCACATTATTTAAAAAATATACTCTTAAATGTATATGCCCCAGACAACAGAGCTGCAAAATATGTGAAGCAAGAACTGATACAACCAAAAACAGAATTAGGCAAATCCACAGTTATAGTTGGAACTGTGTCAACAACTCCTCTATCAACAACTCACAAAACAATAAGCAAATTAGCGGAAATATAGAGGAACTCAACACCACCATCAACCAACAGGATATAATCAACATTTATAGAAAACTACAGAACACTAATAAAAAAAATTGAAGAATATCTAAACTAATGGAGAGCTGTACTGTGTTCAAGAATTAGAAGACTCAACGTAGTAACAATTTTAATTCTCTTTAAGTTGATATACAAGCTTAATGCAATTCTTATCAAAATTCCAGCAAGCTTTTTTTTAAGGTATGACAATAGGATTCTAAAATTTATATGGAAAAGTAAAAGAACTATAATAGCTAAAACAGTTCATAAAAAGTAAAATGTGTAAAGGTAAATACATGGGCAAATGTAAAAACCAGTATTATAATAATTTTGTTTGTTAGTCCATTTTTAAAATTTATTTTCTATTGAATTTAAAAGAAAAATGCATAAAATAATTATATACTTATGCTTTGGGATACACAATGTTTAAAAATGTAATTTGTTTGGGAGACCGAGGTGGGTGGATCATTTTAGGTCGGGGTTTAAAACCACCCTGGCCAACATGGTGAAATTCTATCTCTACTAAAAATAGAGAAATGAGCCAGGCCTGGTGGCATACTCTTATAATCCCAGCTACTTTGGAGGCTGAAACAGAAGCTTTGCTTGAATCGGGGAGTTGGAGGCTGGAGTTAGCTGAGATCATGCCACTGCATTCCAGCCTGGGTCACAGAGTGAGACTCCATCCCAAAAAAATAAAAAATAATAAATAAAGATGTAATTTGTGACATCAATATTGTAAAGAGAGGAGCAGAGCTTTACAGAAGTAGAGTTTTCATACATAATTGTAGTTAAATTGGTATTAATTAAAAATAGATAATTGTAACTATAAGGTGTTATATGTAACCCCTGGCTAACTACAAATAAAATATATAGAATATATACAATGTATATACTACATACAAAAATTAACTCAAAGTAGGTCAAAGATTTAAATGTAAGAGCAGAACTATGGAACTCCTAGAAGAAAGCAGGTAAAGCTGTCATGACGCGTGCATGACATGAGATTTGGTGAGAATTTCTTGGATGTGACACCAACAGCATGGGTAACAAAAGAGAAAAATAGCTAATTTTGACTCAATTAAAATTAAAAACATTTGTGCATCAAAGGACACCATTAAGGGAGTGAAAAAGCAACACACAGAGTGGGAGGAAACATTTGCAAATAATATATCTGTTAAGGGACTAATAGGCAGAACATACAATGAATTCATATAACTCAACCATAACAACAAAACAAATCAACCCAATTCAAAAATGGGCCAGTATATTGAATAGACATTTTTCCAAAGAAGATATACAAATATTCAATAAGCACATGAAAAGATGCTCAACATCACTAGTCATGAAGGAAATGAAAATCAAAACTATATTTAGATACCACTTCACACCCATTAGGATGGTTATTATATATATTTAAAACAACCCCCAGAATGACAAGTGTTAGTGAGGAGGTGGAGAAATTAGAACACTTGTGCATTGCTGGTGGGAATGTAAAATGGTGCAGCTGCTGTGGGAAACCGTATGGTGGTTCCTCGAAAATGTAAACGTAAAATTACCATGTGATCCAGTAATTCCACTTCTAGGTATATACTCAAAAAAAAAAAAAAATGGCAGTAGGTACTCTAACAGATACTTGTACACCAATGTGCGTAGCAGCATTATTCACAATAGTCAAATTGTTCATCAATGTATGAATGGATAAACAAAATGTGGTATATGTGGCATATGCATACAATAGATATTTTTCATTTTTTGAGACAGAATCTCACTCTATTGCCCAGGCTGGAGTGCAGTGACACTATCTTAGCTCACTGCAACCTCCACCTCCTGGGTTCAAGTGATCCTCCTGCCCCAGTCTCCTGGGTAGCTGGAACTACAGGTGTGTGCCAGCACACCTGCCTAATTTCTGTATTTTTAGTAGAGACGGGGTTTAGCCATGTTGGTCAGGCTTGTCTTGAACTCCTGACCTCAGGTGATTCCCCCCGCCTTAGCCTCCCAAAGTGCTGGGATTACAGGCATGAGCCACTGCACCCAGCCAAATATTATTCATTCTTTTTTAAAAATGAAATTATTTCACACAGAACAACATGGATAAAGCTCGAGGACATTTTACTAAGTAAACTAGACATGAAAGGACAAATATTGTATTATTTCACTTATAAGAGGTACCTTGAGTAGGCAAAATCAGATGCAAAAAAAGTATAGAGGTTATCAGGGGCTGAGGGAATGATTTTATTTTTTAATGGGTATAGAGTTTCTGTCTGGGTTGATGAAAGTGTTCTGGAAATGAACAGTGATGATGGTTGTACAACCATCTGTGAATGTACTTAATGCCACTGAATTGTATGTTTAAGATGGTTAAAATGGTAAGTTTTTATGTGATGTACATTTTACTATAATGAAAAGCAAAATATTGGAAAAATAACTCAGTCATATAGCTCTTTATATGCTTTTGCACCCATTTTCTTTGATTCTCTGGGCTACAGCCCCTTGTCAGTCACTTCTAGATTCCCTGGGTTTGTCCTGTCATAACACTGGTGCCAGTAAGCTGTAGTATTTGAGTATATTGTCCTCTTCACCAGCCTGCAAGTTTTTAGAAGGCAGATTTTCTTTCTCTTGTTCACGGTTGTGTCCCAGGGTCTATTTTGGTATCTAGCAAGCAGTAGATGCTCAAATATTTCTTGAAAGCATGAACCATTCACAGATGTGTAAAATGATAGAAGTCACAAGTCTTGTGACTCTAATGCAAATCCTCTTTTATTGGGACAATTCAACATTTTCTAGTGATCTCTCTACTTCTAGTACAGTACTTCTATCATTTGAGCAGTATCTGTCTATAGATATGAAACGTAGCTTTGTTTTTATAGAAATAGCTTGTATGGGCCTGTCACTTTAAGTATTAATGGTAAATTCCAGTACAGTCTTTGGAGGAGGCTTCTTCTTGCATACCTGACATTGCCTTTCCCTCACTACCTATAAGATGACCTATAGAAATAGTAAGTCAGAGTTTCCTAGGCAAAAATGGAATTGACAGGTCTGTAGCAATACTCCTGAATAGACCAGAGATTTAATCACCAATTATAGTATCTTCTCAGAAGGTTTCTTCTTATCCTACAATGCAAAGAATGTCCAAGGAATTATGGTCAAAATTTAGGTCAGCTCAATACCAAAAACATGTGTATGTTTTCAAATCAACGTTTTGAAATACATTATTTTTAAACACTTGTCTATTTTGGCATTTTTGTGGGCTATAAAATGAAAATAGAGCTGAGAAGCATGAAGAATTCTGGCTCAGGTCCCAGACGAGAGGGAAAGGTGGCTTGAGAGGTCAATGTATTTGTTGTGTGAACACAGAATGTCAGGGGCAAACTACTGGGACAGTAGTTGAATAGAAAAAGCAAGACAGGTGGTGCTGTCTTGCTTATTCCCAGCAGAGGGTGCTTTGAGCCTATGTGAAGCCTCCTGGGTCCTCCCAGCATTCTTTAATCCTGTGGTTTTCTATTCTTGTTATTACTTTTAAGACTCAGCTTTGGTGGCCATAACCTTAGGGAAAAGTATCAAGATCTGAGGTTTGGTCAATGGTTCAAGGTTTATTGAGAAATGCTATGTTCACCTTCTCAAGGCTGGAGGAAACTCTCTCTAGTTGTAATCAAAGGCCTGGGGACAGGAACTAAAATTAACAAAGAAGTTTGCAAAGCAAACAACTCCACCTCTTCTCCCAGACCCAGCTTCCCGTTCTCTTTGAACAGTTGGCTTTGAAATCACACCTAGTTTCTGCAGGTTGCAGAGACGGGGGAGCATGTGAGATTGTTTCAGTGTGGCTGGTTTGGAGAACTGTGCATCCCAGACTAAATTATCTGAGTGTGCGAGAGGATGACAGGTAAGAAAGACAGGGGAGTAATGTATCTTTCATTCGGCAGCAAGCTAAGGGACGTCTCTGTAGCTCACGTGAGAACCCTGGGAAATGCCAGACAATCATGAATGCTAAAGCCTGTGGGATTTCTGCCAAGGAGAGGTGACCTACATGCTCCAGGCCATAACAATTTCACAGGCCACACCAAGAGTGACAGGTTGGCTTATGCTGGAGGTTTTACACTTTGTATGCTTGAAGGCACTGTTTCAGCCACCTGCCCTTCCCAACACCCATTTTTGCCACCATCTCTACTCTCCGAGACGTCTGAAGACGACTTTTAAACTTTCAATGGTAGTATTCAACTACCCATGTGAATGCAAAGGGGGAAGTTATAAAAAGTCCATGGTTTCCATCGTAGACAGCTGCTGGGAGTGTTAAATCATGAATTTCTTGCTTTAAAAGGTCAAGTCTCTTATTAACAGCGGGTTGAATGGGAATCAGGCCTTGTGGCTAAGCGCTGGGGTTAAGAGGGGAAAAGGGACGTTTTGCTGAGTTCTTGAAACGTGCTAGGTGCTTATCCTCCTCCGGCAACCCCACAACCCAGTGACATCCATCAGGATAATCATCTTTCACCATGTAGTGAACTTAAGAAAGTTTAAGAACCCCATCCAAAGTCACAGTCAGGTTTTGGGCCAGAATTGGACACAGGTCTGTCTGCGAACAAATTTCTGATTCATTGCACCCATAGATACTGAGCTCCTTGAGATTTTAGGAGAGCAAAATCTTTCCACATGTGTAGTGCCGTTTCCTCCCTAGGGAAAGTGCAGACCAACTTGGGAAGCTGAAATGAAATTGTTATGGGGAAAAATGGCCTATGAGAAATAGGCGCACTTGGGTCATAGCTTCTTTCTAGGTACCAAGGCTGAAGCCTGGGCTTGCTCACCAGATTGCTTTCTTTGTGGGAAGATACAGACTGGGCCAGTATGGTCTCAGAGGTCCATTAACCTGAGCCCAACCTGCCACATCTCTGAATCCCTTACAGAAGGCTCTGGGGCTTCTGGGAAAAAAATCCTGTCTTGAAGAGTCTGATTGGAGCTTTACTGCAGCTCCTAGGAAGGAGGGTGCCTAGGGAAAAATAAGAAATCATTGGGTCTATAGAGCAAAACATGGTATTTTCAAGTGTGTTGTACTGAGCAGCTTTTCCCAGCACAAATTCTGGAGACATGACTGTGACAATGATGGCAGAGGGCTGGGCTAAATGAGGTACACATGGAGTGTACTTGGGTTCATTCACATGAAACCGGGTGATCTCCTGGAATGGAGTGAAGTGGGAACTGAGGAAAGCTGGACAGGCGGTGTGGAAGAGACAGAACCTAGGTGTTGGGAGAACTCCAGCTGGGAGGGGTGGCAGTTGGCCTCTGGGCAACCAGCAGTGGAGTTGCTCATTGTCCCTGAAGTGACTCATAGGGTCTCACCATGAGCCAAATCTCCTTAATCATGGGAGAGAGGCTTTCTAAGACTCTGTCCTTTTGCACAAAGAGAAGGTGAAACCATTCCTTCAGATACAATTCAGTTAAAGGTCCAGAGTACAGTGGGACTTGTAACCTTTATGTCTTCTTGCCTTTAGTCATCCATTCTTCCCTCTTGGAGTGTTCTTCCCTTCTCCCATCATTGGGCAAGTCTCATTTATTTTCCAAATACCACTTGTCATCTACCCTGTCATTCTTTCTCCTCACTATCAAACACAGCCACTCAAATAAAATGTTGGTAAGTCAAAGCTGAGTTTCTTGCATGCCATGGGAGGAAGAACATGACGCTGATGGAGTTCTTGTAGTGTCTTGGAGGAAGGCGCACAAGGCTGGGCTAGTTCTGAGGCTGTGAAGTCTTGTTTGAGGTGGGCCTTTCCATACAGGATTGGGTAAAGATTATGAGTGGTGGACACAGAGGGGAGGGTTTTGGCAGGAAGTTTGGGAGTAATTTGGAGCATAAACCATCACTTGATGCTATGTATTAAAAAGTTGAACAATTTTAAATGGATTTTTCAGAATGTTCAGTTTAGAATGTTCAGATAAAGATGCAAATCATTTTCTTTCTGGGCAAGGGTTTCTTGGAATAATAAAGTCATGTCAAGTGAAGACAGTGGAATAGCCAAACCACACGGCTGTGTGCTTTGATTCTCACCAGCTATAGAAAAACCTTTTCCTCCATGAGAGACACCACCATTTATTCAAATCCCACCACAGCACCCATCAAGGGGGGCTGTATCTCTGAGTCTCTCTACCTGTCCCTCATGTGGGCTTCTTAAGGACAGAGACAGAGCCGGCAAACATTCAAATGTATAAGCATTGACAATGTTCTAGAATAAATGAAGAAAACTTGTCCAAATGTGGCCCCTATACTAGACACAGGTTGCATTGCAGTTTACAGGGAAATCCTACCATAGAGGCTCAATTCTGCCACTCCTGTCTTCTCTTCTGCTGCCCTACCTCTTCCTCTCAAAGATGGGAGAAAAATGTGATCAATACAGAGGGACGAAAAATATGAAACTACAAACCGTTGCACCTAGTCTTTAATCAGAAGAGTGGATATATATTTCTGACATGGGAAAAAGGTCAAAATTGGCATTTAAAAATGTGATGTAACTTAGATAACCTCCATGAAATGTTGGCAGCATGCCTTTTTCTTTTGGATTAGAACATGAATTCAAAGCCAGGTTACCGATCTGGCTACAATATTATGGCAGCTTTATTTTCTTGCTTAATCTTCCAGAATCAATCAGAATTCAGCATCTGAGCTTTGCTATAGTAATTGCCTGGGAGGGAGCTAGGACAAACTAATAAGGGTCACTTTATAATTTTTCTATCGGGCCGTCAGTGCTCACCAGTAATAAAACCCGGCCGGGAGCTGGAAGTCCTGCTTTACTACCATATCCATCTCCAGACAACACTTGGGAGGCATCTTCCAGTTGTTTCTTACCTACCCATGAATCTGCAGAGTATTGTAGTCTGCAGTTTTTCTACTAGAACAATCAGTGAAAGGATAAAAGAAGATAGGTTGGGGAGGAAGCTGAGGGCAAGATTACAGTAGTTCCAGATAATAAGAATGCCAATAACGCACTGTGATAGAATCACATTTGCATAACAGCCTTGTCAATAAAAGCTCTTCCCATTCTCACTGAAAAAATTAAAAGGCGACAACCAGTTCACTCTTCCTATCAGTGACTTGTCTGGATCTCTTCTCTCAGATGGAATCCAGCTGAGCAAATAGCAGGGGAGTATTTTAAGGATGCAGAGTCCTGAGAAAGGGAAGGGGGAAGCATGTGCCCTCCACATTGGTCCACTCCTGGCCCAAAGGCAGCTCAAGACTGAAGGTGATGCCTGTTAAATAAAAGGACAGAATTTGTGGCTAGGTGAGGATGAGCATTAGTTTGGGAAAGAGCAAAAAGGAACTTCTGGTATTGACTAATAGCTGTAAAGTAGCTAACGTTTACTAAGCGTATTGATAATCCGTGTCATAGTCACACAATGGAATATCATACAGATGTGATCATGAAAGATCACAGACCTTCATGGCAACAAACTTGGAAGAAAAAAAGCAAGTCCTGGAAGGCTAATGTCATATTGTACCACTTTATAAAGCTTAAAAACAACTGAAACTATATATTGTTAGGCATATATTTTTATAAGAATAATTTGAAGAAATAGAAAATGATGAGCATATCATTTAGAATAGCAATTATCAACGAGACAGAAAATTAACAGGGATATCCAGGACTTGAACTCAGACCTGGAACAAGTAAACTTAATAAAAATTTATAGAACTCTCCACTTCAAATACACAAAACACACATTCTTATCAGTACCATATCACACCTATTCCAAAA
Source organism: Aotus nancymaae (assembly GCF_030222135.1). Lineage (NCBI taxonomy): Eukaryota > Metazoa > Chordata > Mammalia > Primates > Aotidae > Aotus > Aotus nancymaae. Next base: position 35,416,215 of record NW_026988423.1, read on the forward strand.
GTGACTACATAATTGGAAGTAAATCACTCCTCAGTAATTGCATAGCATTTCATAAGTTTAAATGAAATATTGGTTGGCTGCTTGTTTGTTATTTTCTTCCCTTATTCCTTCCTGTCTCCATTGTTAAGCACAATTATTGGCATAAAAGAGGTTTTCAATACCCATTTCTAGACTGCATTCTAGCCTGGGCAATAAAGCCATACTCCCGTTCTCTCTCCCTCTTTCTCTTCCTTTTTCTTCCTCTTCTTCATTCTTTTTTTTTCTTTCTCTCTTTCTTTCTTCCTTTTTTTTTTTTTTTTAAAAAAAAAAACAAGGCTGAGCATAGTGCTCACATCTATAATGCCAGCATTTTGGGAGGCCAAGGTGGGAGGATTCCTTGAACCCAGGAGTTCAAGACCAGCCTCAGCAATGTAGCAAGACCTCATCTCTACAAAAATAATTAAAAATTAGCTGGATGTGGTGGAAAAAAAAAAGGAATAGCAATTATCTCTTGGGAAAGGGAGGGCGAGAAGATGGGGAGGAGCATGTAGGTTGATTGGTACTGGATGTTTTACGCACAAATACGTACATAAAAGAGACCACTGCACAGGCAACTGATGGAATCATGTCATGGACCAAGGATTATCATTAATTTCAATTCTATATACTTAGGCAAACACAGATACATACCCATAGATAACTATGAAACAAACAACAAAGCAGACATGAAGCACTTACACGAGGAGACTCCGGGCTCAGCATTTTGTGCATCAACTCATTTATTCTTGTGACCACTTTGTGAGGTTGGTAGTATGGTAAGTTCCATTTTACACGTGAGCCAATTAGGCACAAAGAGGTTGAATCACTTGCCCAAGGTCATTCAGACATCAAGTGGGAGAGATGGGGTTTTAATTAAGTCGAGCAGCCAAGCCCTGTTGTTCAGAATTCCTAGCTCAATTCCTTCCTGAACCTTGATAGGGCTCACTTCAGTCAGCATCTACTGCCTTAAAGCGCAGCACTTTACACAGCACAGGTCAGTATGTCAGCGTGTACGCAGCGTCCATCATCTCCCTTAGTCTGACAGTGCTGACCTGTGGCCCGGCCCAGGGCAGTTGTGACAGGTTGTGTTTGTGCAGAAATGACCACTGATCAACTAGATGTGAATGCTCACCCTCCCCATGAGTTGTCTGGATAGTCTGCTGGTTGTTCTGTGAAGTGGTCTGTGGTAAGAACTTGGCCTAGGGGTGGAAAGGGCTGAGTTCATCAGACTCGAGCTCCAGAATCTGGATTGTGGAGTACAGAGAGGATGGCTCAGCAGATGGAGAAGGGAGAAGGCATGCAGGGAAGGAGAGAGATGTCAGGAGAAACCACACAGGCCCTGACATAGAGTTGGTTTCTGAATATAGTCATATCTGTGATTCTCTACATATATGTATATACTACCCTTGCCTAATACATTCTTCATCTTAGTAAACAGTGTAGAAAGACCAAGAAGAGCAATTATGAATGAGATATGATAAATTCCTTTTTCTACACAATACGTGCAAAAAGGTGGATGTAAATGCACTCTCTATTCTTAAAAGAAAGGTTTCCTTTCAGCAACCCTTTCTTGGGGCTGGCTTAGAGGCCACAGAGAAGGGCCTCTGGAGAGCCCAAGGAAGAAACTAGCATGAGGCATAAAATTAAGTTGAAAACCTCCTTTGACATTTAAGAAAAGTCAACAACCGTCTAAGTGATGAGAAAGGCCAGAAATATAACTGGCTGAATGTCAATTTTAAAACTAGAAAGATAGCTGCTACTTTATCTCACTGAGCAGGTGTTTCTGAGCAGTAAATAACTCACGGATGGTCTATTACACTTTAATGCTTGTGATAACAGCAAAGAGTATGTTGCCGCCCTCCTAAAAATACATATATATATAAAAACAAACAGCAATTTTCAACATTTATGCTTTGCACCATTTTCTTTTCACAGTTGTTTTATTGCATTATCTTTTGCTATTATCTTGGCCACAAGACCCTTCTGTATGAAGCTGATTTGCAATCGTGGGCAGAACAACCTAATGTAATTAACTATCTGGCAAGTGTACAATGATCATTTCCACATAAAAAAGATTCTCTCCTTGAATGAACACTCTCCAAATAAGGCACTGATTTCGCTGCTTGTAAAACAGGGGATGAAATTTTAGTTAAAAAAAAAATTTTTTTTGGTTGGAGGTTGGTGGGGGGAGGCATGATTTCTCTGCTTTTTTCGTTTAGTTTAAACTCATCATCTTTGTGAGGTTTTTATTGAAATAGTAATTACGGTACTTCAAAGTGACTTTAAAAAAATATCCAGAAGAGAAAAATGAAGCCACGTAATTGGAAAAAGGGTAGACACGAAGAGATGTGCAATTTGAATCAGCCAGATGAGAGTTATTACCTAATAATGAGGCTTTGCACTCCTATTACACTGCCTTTTGTATCTGAGCCTTTAAAAACCATGAGCTAATGAAGCTCTCTGCCTCCCCTGTGACTGAGGTCGTTGTTGTCGCTGTCTGATGAATGGAGAAAATAAGGCACCAGGAACAGGTGAACTCGGCTTTTCTTCAGTTCAATCCATTTATTAATGCCATGGGTTGGAATAAAACTCAGAAGCCTCCACTCCCAGGTCCTCCTGCTTATTTGTTACCTTTTCCTAGAATGCCAAGGGTTCTTATTCCTTGCCCTGCACTTTGAAGTCCCAAGATGCAGAGCGAGTGCCACACAGCAGTGATGGAGCTGTGTTTACCAGCCCATACTCAGTGAGGCTTAATGGACCTAGCAGTCAAGACCCAGTCCTCCTATTGAAATGGGAAGGAGCAAGGGAGAGGGACAAAGCCACATGTAAAAGCCAATTGTTAAATATTCAGGAGTTTGCCAGCTAGTTGTTAAATTTATGGTAGCTTGAAATCAGTGATAGTGGGAGTGTTTACACCACAGATATCAGCAGACACTACGAATCAGGGCTCCCCCACCACAAAGCACGGTCACCAGCGTCCCACTGAGAGTGAGTAAAGAGCTGACTGCTCCAGGGTGTCACTTGAGTCCTTTAAAATGGTTTTGTATCCTGCATGAGAAGCAGTGCTTTATAGTCATTGAGCAGGTGATAATGAAATAGAGGGAGAGCGAAACGCCCTGGGAGTTTAGGAAGCTTCAGTTTATGCCATAAGGGCCACTTAAATCTGAGCTTTGGACTACAATTAGGTGATTGTGGAAAAGTCGGTCACTGAAACCAAGAAATGAGTCTTTCCTTTCCTTGGGTGTTTGTCCTTGTTTCTAGGTCCTCTCCAGTCTCCGGTTAGACCCCATTATTCAATCATTAATTCATTCAGCAAGGTAGTGTTCATTCCTCCTTGAAGAGGTACTAAGTGGGAGGGCTGGGAGAAGAGGCCAAAATAATAAGCCAACACTTAATTTAACACTTTGCACAGACAATTTCTTATGCTCTAATGATTATTTACCTATTTAATCCTCAAATAACTTAATTAGGTGAATATTATTATTATTATCCTTATTTCATAGATAAGGAAACAGGTTCACAGAGATTAATGTAATGCATTCCTAGGCTGGCAGTGCCTGGACAGGGCTTGTCTAATTAATATTTAGGCAATAACCTTCACATAGGCATCAGCCTGCTGATGAAGGCCATTCTGGTGAAGAGGAAAACTGAATTTGAGTTCTGAAGACCTGTGTTCTTGTATTTTTTTTCTTTTTGCTCCTTACTTTAGCTCCTATAGACTGACTCTGTTTTCTGTTGCAAATGAAGACAGTATCTGCTTTGTTTTCTTTATATGTCTTGGTGAGGATTGAAGGCATGTATGGAAAGCATTTTGGTTAATGGTGAATTATTTTGCAAATGTAAAACAAACCCTATTTTCTTACTACTTGAATCATGCCTGAATCCCTTTTCTCTTACCCTTCCCTTTTCCCCACGGTCTCCATCAATCTAAGAGATTAATTTCTACTCCAAAGAAGGTGATCTTTTAAGTCATTTCCTTAAAACTTGCGAAGATCCTTGAACTGACACACTGTATTTTGTAGAAGTGCTGACTTGTCATTACTGATGTCCATATTTATGCCTAATTTTGGGGAGAGAGGCCTCAGATCCTCAAAGCAAATACTGATTCATTACTCCTGCAGCTCTTTAGTTAGGCACTCATATGTATGCACACGTGCACACATGCACATACATGCAGTGCATCCATTTAAATTGCCATGGGAAATGGGGAGATAGACAAGACCGGCCATATGGAGAGTGACTCATGCGGCACTGATGGAAAAACTGCAAGTCATCACCTCCTCTGCTGCGCTGAGCTTGCCGCAGAGAGCAAGGTCACCTCCGCACATTCCACTGGTATCTCCTGTGGCCCTGTCTCCTTCATTTCCTTTCTCTCCACCCACACACTCCTGCCTCTCTCTGCAGAGCGTCATAAACCTTATGCCTCATCTCTCCAACCTGCTTCCAAAGTCTAAGCATCCACTTATCCCGGGAGGAGAGCCAGGCTTCCACACTGTTCTGCCCATTCTGCCACCGTGGCCGTTACCAGTCCACTCTACAGAAAAATGTGCCTCTCCCCACACCCAGGCCAGGCTGAGTCAGCCGGGGAAGGATGGCTGGAGTGGCAGAATCAGATTCAGCAAGCACAACAGGCTGCGACCAGTGACAGCCTCACCCGGGGGCTCGGCCCTTGAGTTGTAGCCTTGGCTCTGCCTCTGATTTGCCACATGATATTGGCTTAAAGAAGCTACACCCAAAAGATACTCTTTCCAAGTCTGCTGCAAAGGGGAACATGCGGATTAAGTCAACACTAGTACTCACAAAGTGCCAGTCACTCTTCTAGATAATTTACAAGCTCTACTTTATTTAATCTTCCCATAACCCGTAAAGTAACTACTCTCATCACTCCCATTTTGTAGGGGAGAAAGATGAAAGCAGATAGGATAAGAAACTTGTACAAGGTCACACTCTTAGTAAAACTGAAAAGCTGGGGTTTGAACTCTGGATATCTGACTCAAGAGTCTACATTCTCAAACACTTCTTTCTACCTCTCAAAAGTTACTTTTAAAATTATTTTCTGTCCGAATGATAACTAGAGGGTGGAATGCGGTAGGCAAAATCCTAAGAGGATCCCATGATGTCCACCCCTTGGTGTTACTCTCTGTATAACCTTATCCCCTTCAGTGTGGGTAGAACCTATAACTTGCTTCTGGCAATAAAATATGGCAAATGTGATGGGATATTATGACCGGGATTTTGTTACATTATATGAGACTTGTCTTGGCAGACTAGAGTGAGAGAGACTCTTCTGCTGGCTGTGAAGAAGAAAACAGCCATGAACTGCCTATGGAGAAAGCCAGGTGGTAGGGCACTTCTGGTGGACCTGAAGGCAGCCTCTAGCCAGCAGCCAGTGGGAACTGGAGGTCTTTAGTCCTATGCCTGCAAGGAAGTAAACTCTGCCAACAACCTAAATGAACCTGGAATTAGATTCTTTCCCAGTCAAACCTCTAGAAGAGGATGCAGTAAGGCTGATACCTTGATCACGGCTCATGAGACCCTCAGCAGAGGACTCATCTAAGCCATGCTGAGATTCCTAAACCACAGAAACTGTAAGATAATAACTGCGTGCTGCCTTAAGCTGCTAAGTTTATGGTAATGTGTTATGCAGCAATAGAAAACTAATACAGGTTAAAAAATTTGCCCAATATTATACCTTTAGTAAAATTAAAGAGCTGAGATTTGATGTGTCTGACACAGATTCCCCAATCTTAACCACGTCTCTGTTCTACCTCTTCCCCCATTCTCTCCATCCTCTTCTGGCCACTGCTTCATGGCAGCCTTCTACCCGTGGTTGCTGAGCACCAATGATGTCTTATCATTCTTAGAGTTTACCTTGAAGGCATTGTCTCTGATGGTAGGATTTCAAAAGTATGAGGCTCCAATTCACTATGTGTTAGAGATGACTCTAACACATGAATTAATACGACATCTAAAATTGGAGCAGGTCTCTGAATGAGAAGAAGGATGGAAAAAATATAAGATCAGCATACCACATTTGATTGACTGGAGTTTGGCGCCCAAGTTACCAAAATCTGAAGATGAAGGGAATGTCATTTTTAGAAAGGAGCGCATTTCTCTTGCTGCTTTCTCCCTCCTCACTAAGCTTCAGAACTCCTCTGGTGATTTAGCCTTGACATTTTAAAAATTATTTTTTGAGGTTTAATAATATACCAAGATAGGTTTCCTAGGTCAGATAAGTAGCTGCCCTAGTCAAGGCTGGTCATGTTTACCGAGGCTCTATGCCCTGCACACAGGCAAGGGAGCCAAAATAACCAGAGCTGCTACCTAGCTGATCTCCAAAAGAGCAAGATCTTAGAAACTACGAGAAAGCTGAAATCAAAGGACAATGGCCAATGAAACACTGTAGTAACTGCCAGAGATGTGTGTGTGCAGGCATATCATTGACAAATGAGGCCACCAGAAATGTGCCGTTTGCTGAACGGTCTATCAGAAAGCTGATCAGAGGTGGCTCATAGACAGTATGGAAACCTGGGTTGATGTTGTCTCCAAAATGAGATGTCTTTAGCTTCCCTATTATTTTGCATAATCCAAGCACCTGACTGATTCATCCACTTTTTTGTTTTCTACCCTACTTCTTTTGTTCTTTCTGCATGACCCTTGGCCAATGAATTGTCTGAGTGCAGCTAATCATATCTGTGCTGAAACCTGGCTGGGGGGCATACTGATGTGTCCACAACTCTACTCTGTTTGGACAAAACAGGCAAGATCTTTTTTTTTTTTTTTTGACAGAGTCTTGTCCTGTTGCTCAGTCTGGAGTGCAGTGGTGCAATCGCCTCCCGGGTTCAAGTGATTTTCCTGCTTCAGCCTCCTGAGTAACTGGGATTACAGACATGCACCACCATGCCTGGCTAACTTTTGATTTTTAGTAGAGACGGCATTTCACCATGTTGGTCAGGCTGGTCTTGAACTCCTGACCTCAAGTGATCTGCCTGCCTCGACATCCCAAAGTGCTAGTATTACAGGTGAGAGCCATCTCATCCAGCTGCAAGATCTTAATTCTATAGATTTGCATATATTGTGTATGTAAGCACACACATATGTACATACACACATGCACACATACATGAATATATATGTGTGTATATATATGTACATGTGTGCATATATACATGTGTATCTATATGTATGCTACAGGATTGGCCGCAAGCCTTTGATAACAGTAAAATACTGTTTATATTCACATGGGGAAGGACTTGACTATCAGAACTGAGCTCTTCACAACATAATTACAACTTGCTGAGTGCTGTGGCTCTGGTGAACAATGAAGATATAATCAGTGCACCTATTTATCCTTCTGGATTCCAGCTGCTGAAGCAATTTCTTTTTCACAGAACCTATAGTTTTGCAGCTCTTGTGAAAATCCACCGTTTCTCCCCTGAAATCCTGTGAAATGGAGCTCGCCAGAGGAAGCACTGTGAAACAGCCTGGTTCTTGCATCATCTCCATGAAATTAGGCAGATCATATTTTCGGCACTGGTATCCTGATTGCATGTTTGTTTAAAATGACAGTTGATGTTGTGTATCTCTTTCATTAGGGAAGCTCAACGATCTTGACATTATTAACTAACTGCAGTACTTGCTGCATATAAACACTAATCCGTAGAGACATCTCGGAGAGTACTTGAGGAAAAACAAGGCGCTTTGAGTGTGAGCAACCAACAGAAGGATCTTGGCCATATGTAGAATTTGACAGGTGTATTATCAGCTACGCACAAGCAAGTCATTTTCCATGACGCCTAAACACCAAGGTACTGAGGGCAAACATCAGCATCTGGGTTTGAGCACTTAATGGGGCCCGATCAGGTGAAGGGGAGACTGGGGACTCCTGGAGGAGGATGAAAGCCAGAGCAGAAGTGATGGGCTTTCTTTTCTCTTGTTCTCTGAGCCCTGGTTGCATAAGCACTGAATGCCAGATAACAAGGCAGATAGAAACAGGAATTATCCCTTTGTTTTCTAGATGTTTTAATTGAGCAGGCACACTGAAGTCCTGATTCTAAATGATCAGAATTTGGTGGGCTAGGATGATATCCCCAACCCTACTGGAACCAGGGACCGGTTTTGTGGATGACAAGTTTTCCATAGATTTAGTTTGATTATATGAAGGAGTGCACAACCTAGAACACTCACATGTATTGTTCACAATAGGGTTCACGCTCCTATGAGAATCTAATACAACTGCTGATCCAATAGGAGGCAGAGGTCAGGCAATTATGCTCACTGGCAGGCCACTCATCTCCTGCTGTACAGCCCAGCTTCTAACAGGCCACAGACCTGTAAGGGTTTGCAGCCCAGGGGGATTGAGGACCCCTGGGCTAGGAGACCTGGATATGATTTTGGTGGTGTCTCATCCACTGTTTTTAGGGTAGGTGTGCCCTATTGCCTCTTGTGGATACTGCCCCTCTAATACCAGGAAAGGCTGGGTGGGAGGTGAACTGGATGCTCCCCACCCATCATGAAAGGACTTTCTAATGGTGGAGGATTCTGGTGACACTCACTTCTCTTCCTCAGCGAGAGTCCTTTGTGGCTACTCCCTCCTGACCTGAACTTCTTCCCTGTCCCTCCCATGCTGCGCCTCTGAAAAGCTGCTTTGCTGATGGTGAGGGTATTCTAGTGAGGTTCTGCTCCTACTCAGTCTTGCCTTTCCATCTTCTTGCTCCACTTCTTCCTAGCTAGTCCCATTTGTCCCCTTCAGTTCCTGGGCTACACACTCCCCTCCCCCAACTCCACTTGCAGCGCTTCCTGGAGAAGCTCACAAGCCTGCTGGATCCCTAAGGAGGGGATCTAACATTAGGTCTTTGCCAACACCATGTGGTCCACTGTGGTTCCACACTGGTCTGTTTCTGGCATAAGCTTCCAGTCCCCAATCTCATCCTGATTTGGGGAATGGAACAAACAGCTGGGTAATAATGACTCTCGTGAGAAGAAAGGGATGGGGTAAAGGAGTAAAATTATTTTTAGATCTATCAAAAAGGGGGAGCCATTTTATTTATTTATTTTTTTTGGAGACAGGGTCTCACTCTGTGGCCCAGGCTGGAGTGCAGTGGTACATTCACGGCTCCCTGCAGCCTGGACCTTCCAGATTCACTGGATCTTCCCACTTTCCAGCTTCCTGAGTAGCTGGGGCTACAAGCACCTGCCACCATGCCCAGCCAGTTCTGTTTATTTTTTGTAAAGGCAGGTTCTCACTATGTTGCCCATGCTGTCTTGAACTCTGGACTCAAGAGATATCTCCCACCTTGGCCTTCCAAAGTGCTGAGATTACAGGAGTGAGCCACTGTACCTGGCAAGCAGGAGAAACCTTGATATCTTCAAAATAATTGCTTTTACCTCCTTTTTCTCCTTTTCCTTGTCCCCATGGATGCCATTAATTTTGCTTTGTTAAACCTTCACAAGAATAGGAAATGGGAAGGTGGAGTGGGTATTCTTGGCCAAACCAAGAATACACCACATAGGGGCAGCAGAGAGTTTATTATAAATGAATGGGCTAGAGATGGGGCAGGCGGATCTAAATGTCATGACCTTGACCTCCACTGATGGCTTCAACGTATATGTTTCTGAACTGCTTAAAACACAAGTCCAAAGTCAGCACAGGACTAGAAAGCTCAATTGCAGAAACCTTGCATTGCTTGATCAGTTCACCCTGGAAATAGTAGTAGGGATACCATCTTTTCTGAGTTGTCTGAGGTAGTCTCTATTTGCCCCAGAGGTCCTAAGTTAATTATGAATAGCACCTCCTTTCACTTTCAAATGTATTCAGATTTGGGTGATGGGTGATACAGTCACCCTATGCACAAATTCTGTGGTGTCTTTAACTGGCCTAAATTCCAGATGAGACCAGTTGTGGGAGTGGACAGTGATGAGCAAGTGTCAACAAGAAAAATGATTTTTAAGATGGGTTTGAAAAGTGAGTTTGGCAATAAAAAAGTAAAAAAAAAAAAAAAAAGAAAAACAAACAAGCCCCCCCGCCATCCTCCACCAAGTATATATAAATAACCAAAGCAAAAAAGCGGAGGTAGGAATGTGAGATAAACTAAGTGGTTCCAGAAAAGTAAAACATGAGAAGATCCCCAGATGTATCTGTGTCTAAAGAAGACTTCGATAGGCTGCTGGCCTTCAATGGAAAGGGTATCATCACTGGCAGTGAGACTTTGGATATGACAGCTTATTAATCTGGAACTTTTGATCCTTCTTAGACCCTTATCTACTGGGCTGTCCTCAGGGTCTTTATAGGTGGAGGGTCAGCCAGGCCCCTTGCCAAGGGAAGTGACGATGTACTCTTTTTGTTTCCCAAAGTGCTCATGTGGGAACTGTTAATTTTTGAAACATAAGAGTTGATCCGGTGTTTGATCACACAGGGGACACCCACCATCTGCCATAGGCCCTTTGCCCTTCTGGAAAATTACTGAACCACAGTATATTAAAACGATCCACAAACAAAAATCAATTGCTTGAGATTCCAAGTCTGACCACAGAGTCAATAAGAATGACAAGGATAAATTTGTTCTTCCCTTAAATGCTCTTACAATACAAATAGAGTGAAACTCAAGTATGGAGACAGGTGTAGAGAAACACTTGAAGACTGGGGAATGCAGAAGTAGGAGAATCCAAAAGAAGATGATAGGGTCAAGGACAGAAAATAAATAGAACAAGAAAGTAGACATGAGGACAGAAAATAAATAGAAGAAGAAAGTAGACATGAGGAAAATCACCAGAAAAAGACTCCAAAGTCCTCTTCTTCCTTGGAAATTGTATACGCTCTTGCTATTTTTCTGTAACTTTTTCAGATATCTCAAGGGTAAAACAGGAAATAGTGGCAACTGTGAATAGCTCTGTGATGCTTGCCAGACGTTGGGAGGTGGGAAAATGATCGACCTATAGAAAATGGTGCAGAATCAGCACGTTTAGGCAAAGTAATGATGATGCTGATAATGGTAAGAATGCAATAATAGCTAATTCTTCTTGAGCTCTTAAAATCTGAAGTGCATGATGTTTATTAATTCATTTATTTTTATAGCTACTGTTTAAGGTAGGCTATATTAATATTTTTATTAAAAAAATGGAGAAACTAACGCCCAAAGCAGCCAAGTTAATTGCCCAAATCTGCCATGTACTGGTCACACAATGTACATGGCATAAGATGGATAAGAATGACCTACGTAACTTCAACAAATCTGCCTGTAATCTGGTGCCCTGGTTTTGCTCTCAACCAGTACATGGCAGATTTCAGATTTAAGGCAATTGATTAGAAATGGAGATGAAAGGAAGTTTTTGGCTGTATCCAAGATTCAGCGAACATAGTGAAGGTCATTCAGGAAAATTTCCAGAGGCTAAATACACAAACAAAAGCACCTTAGCGTCACATATTTATTCAAGAAAGAAAATCAAATTCTCATGCTTGTGGGTGAGGTAAATGCGCGTGCAGATCTAAGTCCTCCAAAATATGTTTGTGGCTAATTCAATCTAACCCTTAATACTCATTATTTATATGTGTAATAACTAAACTTATTATATTATTATTGCAGCCTTTTTATAAGCATGCTTGCCTGGTATTTTGGTGTGGAGGTTGCGAATGTGGAAGATAAGTCAAATACTGAGTAATATTTTATGAAACTAATTACCTGGAAAAGGTTTGTGAAACACAACATCAGTGATGGGGACTCATAAGGAATGGAATGTGTCTTACAGAATGAAGGAAATTCACCCAAGCTGGCAACAAGATCATAGAGCAAAACCAGGGCAGCAGATTACAGGGACATTTGTTGAAGTTAAGTAGATCATTCTTATCCTGATTTCTACTGCCTTTGTTTATCACGTGTAGAGCAATTCTGCTTAACAATTTCTTCTTGCAAGGTGTTTATATTTTAGCTGGAAAGACTGGATCTACATAAAAAGGTATTTGCTGATATCCAACCCAGGTAGACTGCAGCCTTGGTGAGGTCGAAGACTATATCATCGCAATTAAAAGGAAATAAGCTAAAAATGGTTCAATCAAGAAGATATTTATCTCACAGAGCAAGGATTTCAGAGACAGGATGTGGTCACATTGACTAAATCACTGGTTCAAAGTTATGTGCAAGCTGCAGCATTCACTTCTCTATGATTGTCTTGGCTTTACCCTCATGGTTTCAAGACCACTCCTGCTGTTCCAGAAGTCCCAGATGGTGTCAATGTCTAGAGTCATAAAAGGAATGCCTTCCCATTTTTAAGAATAAGTGAGACCCTCCAAGAAGTCTCTCTACACATCAATCATTGACCAAAGTTGCCTCATACACTCAGGAATAAACCAATAGCTTGTGAAAACAGTGGCAGGTTAAATTGCCAGCACCTTAGCATGAATCAAGGGAGTGGCATCTAATTCTGCTGGTAGCCATCGTACTATTCACTGCCACCTGCTCACAGTAAAGAAGAATGCCAGTTTCACTTAAAAATGTCCTTGATGGAGCAATAAAAGTTACTAATTTCATTAAATCTTGGCCCATCAATTCATGTCTTTTTAACATACTACGCGACAAACTGGTAGGTACACCTAAGGCACTTCTGTTGCATTCTGAAGTACGATCGTTGTCTGGTTGTCTTGAGGCAAAATGCATGTGTGCTTACGTGAGTTATAAACTGAAGTATTTACTGTTTTCACACAACACCATTTTTTTCTTGAAAGAACAAGAGAGAAACTATGATTATTCAGACGTGGGTATTTGGCAGACATTTTCCCAAAAAATGAATGAAGTGAGTCACTCCAAGGAAAACAAGCAACAGTGTTTGTTGACAATAATAAAATTGGAGTTTTCAAGTGAAAATTGGAATTTTGGAAAAACCTATATCTGTGTCAGCTTGACAGTTTCTCAGTATTTAAAGACTTTTGTGATGAAATTAGCGGCAATGTTAACAAATGTAGTTTTAAAAATTTTGTCTCAGAGTAAACAAGTCAACATTTGGAAGATCTGAATAATTCAGTGAACCAATATTTTCCAAATGACCAAGGCATGCTGTTACAAAATCATGCTTGAGTAAATGATCCATACAATGAACAAGATAAATAAATGGATTGTACTGAAACATAATAGTAAAAGTTTATTGACTTGGTTTAAGATTCCACATTGCAACTAAGCTAAATTACCACTTGTCAAGTTTTGGAATATCAAAGAAGAATATCCACAATTATCTGAAAAGGAAATATTCCTCTTTCTCTTTCTCTTTTTAATTGCATACCTGTATAATTAAAGATGAGATTTTCTTCATATACTTCAACCCAAACAAGAATTGCAGCAGATTGAATGGCGAGGCAGTGATGGGATACAGCTGTCTTCTATTAAGCCATGCATTTAAGAGATTTACAAAAATGCAAACCAATACCACTCGTCTAACCAAATTGTTTTAGAACATGTAATTATTCTTCATTAAAAATGTACTATTTATGTTAACGTGTACTGGGCTTATTATTGCTCCTTTAAAATGAATTTACAACTATTTCTTAAAAATTCTCAATTTTGAATTCTAATATGGTAACTCTCAATAGAAATAACCCATATGCACAAAAGGTTCTTGACGAGTGTATTCTGAAGAGTGTGAAGTCCTGAGACCAAAAAGTTTGGGAAATTGCTGGCTTAAAGAAACAAGATTTGTGCCAGGGCCTGGGAGGGACCAGTCTGCCTTGAAGCAGATGGCCACCTGAATCCTGAATCAGTTAGGAATCCTGTCAGGAAGGAACAGCCTGACGCTGAGTGGCCACTCAGTGCTTGCCGCAGAGATCATTCGGTGAGGAATGGAAATGGAAGTATCAGCTGCTCTTTCAAGAGGGAGAGCCATAAGTGCCACTGAGGAAACATGGCCCACAGATGTTGATGACTATGGCTCCTCCTTCTTTCCTCTCTTATTTTAGAAAAGAGAGACTCAATGCTTGTAGTAGGCAAGGGAAGCAAGTACCAGTGGAGAAGACATTATACAAAGTAGAGAAAAGGCCAAGCACGGTATCTCCTGCCTGTAATCCTAGCACTTTGGGAGCCAAGGTGTAATGCATGTTTGGTATAGAGTAGGGAGTACTGAAATGTTTGTTCTGTGAACCCCTACTTCTAAGGACATTTGTGACCTGGAGGTATTTTATACTGCTGGAGGAGCTCAGGGATGGGGCACACCTGGGGTGTCATGAATGCACCTGCAGTCAGGTTCCACAGGAGGCTGAAGGCCTGCTTCGTACAGTCTCACTAGGTTGTCATCCAGGGTGCCTTAGCCACCTGCAGCCTTCTTGTTCCTGTCCCTGACTCCTTGAGACCCTGTGTTTTCTCTCTTATTCTGTCTGATGATCCCTAATCCAAACCACACTTATCTTCAGCTTCCCTGGGCCACTGGCTATGCAAATTTACCTCCTCATCTTGCTCCTAGTCTTACCCTTTCTTGCACACACTGTTCTCTTGACCTGGAAGGGCCTCCCTTGGTTTCCTATCTGGCAAATACCTACTCATCTCTTGAGATCCAACTCTAAAGTTTCAAATTTTGTGATGTTTTCCTGGGTTCCTAGGAAGAATTAATTATTTCCTTCTCCCCACAGCTTTTTATTTGCATCTTTGCTATAGCCATTCTTACAATGGATCAGGCTTTGCTGGTTGCACATGTTACTTAGACTATGCTTGGAGCTCCAGGGGGCACAGACTTTGCCTTACTGTCAATGGACATGCAGCACCTGGAGAAAAAACAGTATGTGTTTCACAAATGCTTGGGAATCAGTGAAAGAATGAGAGCAAAATCTCAGGGCTAAATCTCTGAGCCATGTGTGTAGTAGGCAAGCCTTCATTCTCTTTACAGTTCACCCCACTTATTCATTCTCCTTCTTTTCCTCATTCTTTGCCCTCAACCAGGAGCTTGAACCTTTCATCTGAAGTTCAGGGAGCCCACTTCTCACCTAGGGCCCAGCTGCTGAATAATCATTACCAATTAGAATACACAGATATTGTCATTTAGCATAAGTTTTCACAAGGCAGTGTCCTGTCCATACTAAGTAGTTATGCATGTGGGTACACTGGATGGAGGATGCTTTCAAAGAGTGAATTGATTAACCTATTAACTGGTATGTATTGAGTCCCTGCAACGTGCCTGATACTACTGATGTGGGGTTGAGGGAAGAAGAGGAAGAAGTTAGATTTTTATGCAATTGTCACTATTTGGTGCTAACAAAATTACCTCTAAACTCAAGGAGTTTTTATATAGCTGGGGTTGCTTAATGGCCATATACTGCAAAAGTGGAGGCCAGGGAAAGGTGAAGATAACCACCAGAGGATGACAGAGGAGGGGCTGCTAGGAGGCTGGGGAGCAGAACTTGCCTCGGGTCCTGAAAGTGGGTAATAGTCGTATGCTGGAGAATAAAATACCCAAACACTGGAGGACACAGTGAGCTCTGTGCAGGGGCCAAACTGGCAAGAGCCTGGTGGAGACCTTGTGCCTGTAGGGAAGCAAGGCCAGATCCTAGGGGCAGTTAAGGATAAACCTTACAATACCTTTTTGCTTTGACTGTTGTAAATTCAGGACAGCTGGCAATTCCACAGAGTTGTGCTTTGTGGAGATTAGACTAACAGTGTTCTAGACCTGTGTGGGAAGCTCTTTTTCTTAATAAGTTTTCCTTTTAAGATTTTTTTTCATCCAAGGATACTAATTAGCAATGAAGGCATGTTAGATTAACTAATTTCCTAGAAAGGATATTTCCTTTAAAGATTGCCTAGTCTCACATAAAGAGAGGTCAAGAACAAGCTCCTCGCTGTGCTTACAATTTTGATAGTATCTTCTGAGGCATGCTCCAGCTCTGCTTGGGGCCTCGAAATGAATTCCTAGCACTGTCATCTTGAGGGAGGTGCCTTGGTGCTGGGTATCCCAAGCTGGAGGTCTCTGCAGATGCTGTTTCCTGAGTAAGGCTCTGATCTGGAGGCTCATAGCGTCTCGGAAGTTCCTTATGTCCAGTGTCTCTGAAGATACAAGAAAGTCTTTCACCTAGACTTTTTAATTTAATTTAATTTATTTTTGTCGAGGGATTTTTATATTTAGTTCATTGACTGGAGGGGACATGGACCCAGAAATGGTCTGCAGTGGGTTATCTGAGACCACTGGGACACACTCATGGATCTATAAAACACAAAACAAACAAACAACAAACACTGGCTTCACGCAGAGGATGACACCATGTTGAAAATCCTTGAACTCAGACCATGTTCTAAATTGACTTCATAGTGCTTAAGGGACTGTCTAATTTAACCACTGCTCTGTCTTCGTTTTTACATGGAAGTCCATTTTGAATTGCAAGTGAAGAGCACAGGTGTGCACGTTTTCTCTAGTGCAACTGTGAGAAAGGGAGGGGATCATCTTCACCTTTGCTCTTTACCTTGAAGAGCTGTTCACAGCCCCGGCAGTGGGACTTGGGAATCTGGTGACCAGGGGACAGCTCAGGTTTATGCCTGCTATCCTGTGTACCCACAACTAGAGGCTTATTTCATTTTCAGAACGTTCCTGGTTTGGACAATACAATGAAATACACGAAACAGCCCATCACTGGAATGAGCTTACTTATGAGGCCTTGAGCGCTTCAGCAGGGAAAGAAGGAGGTGGCCAGGAAGGAGAAGGGGCATGGGGATCTGAGTATGTTGCAGGGTGGCATGCGGGGGATGCACAATCTGCTGGTGGCAAGCCCCTTACATCTCCCAGGACAACGCCAGCTGAGAAACGTTTCTAATGAAGGTCTCCGCAATGAGGAATGATGTAAGAGCTGATTTCTACTTAGGAAAAGTTTCCAAAGCGAACAAGAGGAAGGGAAAAAATGAGAAACCCCAAGAAGGGGCTTAAGGAGTCCCCTCCCCTCCTGCCACCAACTCTTCCTTCTTCTGGTATAAGAGGCATTATGTTGCATTTGCTGAAAATTCTGATGACTCAGGGAAGGAATAGAGTTCAGCCAGGTTCTCAGGGTTCCTGGGTGGTGGGTGGTCGCCTCTCAGCCTAGGTGGGCACTGATTCCCGCTGAACATAAAATGGCTGTGAAATGCCCACTTGGGAAGGAGTGGCAGGGCCTCCTTAGCCACAGCACCTGCTTCTGGGGCTTAGTCCAAGGCAGAACAATCCTATCCGCGCTGCCAGTGGTTCCCCCTGCTGTCAATAGGGGTTATCGTATCAATAAACCCACAAATAATTGCCTCCACCAACTACTCAATTTCGCAGAGAAGCTAATCCCCGAGGAGGAAAAAAAAAGAGTTAATGAACCACAGCATCAGAAGGCGAAGCAGAAGGAAAATCCCTCCTAGAAAAGTCAAGGCAGCACAAGCTTCTCCGTGAGATGGTAACGCAACTGTGTGTGTGATTGGGAGAGAATTATAGCTGCAAACTAGACAGAGGAAGCCAGGGGACAGGGGGTGGGGGGAGAAGAAGGAAAGAGAATCAGCTTTTTGCCCTGTGAGCCTCATAAAATGAATGATCAAAAGTAAATTACAGACTTGCAAATGGGTGGTTAACGACTGAGACAATATGAGTGCAGGGAGAAGCTCATCAGAACACACTGGGCAAGAGCAGGGGAAAGGAGTGCTGAATACAAATGCTTGCTGCAAAGCCGAGTGTCAGAGCATGCGGCCCCCAGTGGAGGGACGGGTCATTCCCCACACCTGTCGGGGGCAAGGGGAGAACGTGCTTGTGGAGGCTTCTTTCAAAGGAGAGGGAGAGGAAGAGACTGCACGGAGGAAAAGAATGGTGGAGAGGAAAAACACCAATGGCACGGAGCCTTCAGCTCCCTGGGAAGTTGATGAGACCAGCCCTCTCTTCCCTAGGCAGTGGGATGGGACATCATTGGCTGAGGACGGGAATGGAGAGCTATTTGCAGCTGGGGTGGTGGATGGATAGGAAAGGCTGAGGGAGATAGGTGACTTCTTTGTAGCAAATCACAGGCTCTGGACCTACAGCTGCCCTGAGCTGTAGAAGTCATTGAAAGGAGTGAGGCTGGGGTCAGGGAGCTCCAGAGTCACGTAGGATCCCGGTGAAGCTCGTCAGTTTCTTAGTCCTTCAGCTGCTGCTTTTGCCCTGGGAACGTCAGTGAAAGCTGGAGAACTCAAACGTGGGGAGGTTTTTACTGGGAAGGAGGGTGCCAAGGTAGAGCCATGCTGCTATAGAGGCATGCGGGCTGCAGGTGTTTCTAGGGGTAAGCACCCATGTAGCAACCTCTCCACTAGTTTGCAACAGAATGAGGGATTTAGTGAACCATTAGAGCTGGCTTCTCTAAAGAAAACCAATCCTACTGCATACTACAAAGCTCTATGCATTCAGTGGACCATGGTTAATCACGAAATGCATAAGTCTGAACCCCTACGATGTACCAGGTACTCTGCTAGGTGCCAAGGTTACACAAGTGGTTCCAATTTGTCCCTGCATTTAGGAAGCTTCCAGTACAGCAGGGAAGATGGATATACAAATAATTCAGGAATAAATGCATTTTAACAGAAAAATTGCAACATGCAATTCTTTTCCCAGAGAAGAGGACAGCTAACGCTGAGCACCGTGGGTAGCGTTACAGAGGAGGTGGCGTAAGATCCGGGTCTTAAAGTGCCAGATGAGGATGTGGGGCGAGGGTGGCAGCAGAGGACAGGGTGTACACTGGCACAGAGTTGGAGAAAGAACATGAGGTGTTTAGAGCATGTCAGGCAGTGTAGTGTGGCCTGAGAGTAGGAGTTGAGCATAGGGGTGAATCTGGAAACGCAGACTGAGGATAGATTGGAGGTGTATAAGTCATGTAGAGAGACTGGACTTCATTCCCTAGGGAGACCACTTAAGTTTCTTAAGAAGGGGAAGGGCACGCTGCTGTCTGTGTTTGAAAGTCCTCCCTAGCCATGGGGGATTCACACACACAAAGATACAGGGGGACATTGGTCCTTTGGCCATTGGGTACATCTGCTGTGCCAAGTGCCTTCCTGTGTATGGACAGGGACATGCAGGCCCAGGAGGAGCAGCATGGGAGGAGCAGATTGGCAGGGAGGGGCTAGCCATGGGTACAGGCTTATGCTATACAAGGGAGAGCCACCTGCCCCATGCAGACTTGAGCCAGCCACACAGTAGACTCTTTCTTACCTGCTCTTTAGGCTTAAGTGGTAAATGCCAATACAAAGGGTGTAGAAATACAGAGCAAAAGAGAGCTATAGGCAAGAAAAAGCACTCACACTGGCATCTGCCTAGAAATTGCCTTAGGAAGCAGGAAATCAAGAAGCTTTCCAATAGGGTTCGAATTTCTGATAAATTAGCCAAGACAACTAAGATGGTCTCTTTGCTCCCCTTATCACTTAGGCATGGCATTTGCCCTGATTTAGTTTTCATGTGTTGACATTTGCAAAGGATGTTGGGACTCAAATCCTTTTGCTCTCCTACCACGCTGCTATTTAATTGAATCCCATTGATCCTGTAGGTCATGGTTGAAGTGTCACTTCCTCAGAAGAACCTTTCTCAGCTCCACAGGCTGGCTCCGGCTCTCTCGTTTTGTGTCTCTCTTATCTCTTCAGCAATGGTCTGTTTTAGATCCTTTATTATTGTTTCCCCCTCTAATTTCTACTTCAAAAGACATCTTCCCAATGATGTATTCTCCCAAGGCTTAGGAGCTGGCTAAATGACTGACTGAAGCCAGAAATACACAGATGAAAAATGCAATGTTAGGACCGCACCTGGCTAAGTGTGTTGCTTAAGTGAAAGGGGGTAGTTAATTCTTTGGATTTCAGGCATTTGTCATTAGTTTAGGAGAGGTCTTCCTATCCCAATAGAAAGGGCTACCTGATGCAAAGGCAAAGGATGGGGAAATTTTGACTTGGTGGATCTTCTCCATCATCTCTCAAATTCCATAATATTACTATATGTCTCCAAGAGACCTTCTTATTTTTGATAGCTCTATCACTTCCAAAGCATTGGCTGGAACATATGGCTCCATCCCAAATGAACAGCGACAACTGTTGCTTGCCAGCTTTGTTCTATACTCCTTCCTTTTAAAGATGAGTGTGTTAGGAGCAGCAATATATCCAATTATGTCTCCTAGCCTCCTTTGTACTTGGAGGTAGACATGTAACACAGTTATGGCCAATAAGATGTCAGTGGAAGCCATTCTGTAAGGCTTTTAACAATGTTTAAGGAGAATTGTTTAAGAGAACTAGATTCAGCCGGCACATGTACCTTTTCCACTTCCCACATACCGGAACTAAGATGTGGTGACTGGAGCTGGAGCAGGAATCTTGCACCCATGAGGCAAAGACCAAGTGAATTCCAGCAACCTTTGTTTTGACATCCTTGAGCCAGTAAATCAATGCTAACAACTGACTACATCTAGATTTCTCATTAAGTGAGAAGAATTAACACGAATCTTGTATAAACCACCGTATTTTAGAGTTTTCTGTTACATGTAGTAAAACTCAGTCCTGAACTGACACATCCATCCACCCATTATGTTTTTCAAATTATCTTGTGAGTGAGTGAGTCAATGGTCATTGAGTACCTACTGTGTATGCACTGGGTTGGGCACTAGGAAACATCGCTGCCTCAAATGATATGAATGCCAATAACTAAGTGCATTTGCCTTATGAGGGTCTATAAGACCCTGCTAGACCAAGCTCCTGACTCCCTCTGTCATACCATACTCCATTTCCTGCCATCTTCTCCTCTTTTTCTGTAACAAGCTCTAGTTCCACTGGTCAAATCTGTGGAGCACACTTTTCCTGGGGGCAGGACTTTTGGGCTTATTATTCTTTCTCCTCGGATGTGCCTCCCTTCCTCTCCACTTCTCACCCAACTCTCTGCAGGGCATCTCAAGTCTTCCATAAATACCACCACGTAATCTTGACTGTACATCTAAAGCAAGCCTTTTCCTCTTTTCCCTATTATTTTTGATCTCAACACTATAAAAAATCATTCACAGCACAATCACAATTTGAAAATGTTTTATTAATTGTCGGTTGACACGTTTTGTTTTATTTTACATGTTTTTCTCTCTCTCTGTGTTCTGTCACCCCACCTCCAACTCATCTGAACACTATTGGCTCTGTAAGAACAGGACCATTTCCGTATCATCCAGCATTTTATTCTCACGGCACCTGAATAGCATCTTACATGCTGCCAACATAAAGGGTGTGATATGGTTTGGCTGTGTTCCACCCAAATGTCATCTTGAATGGTAGTTCCCATAATCCCCATGTGTCATTAGAGGCACCTGGTGGGAGGTAATTGAATCGTGGGGGCAGTCACTCCCTTGCTGCAGTTCTCCTAATAGCGACTGAGTTCTCAGGAGATTTGATGGTTTCATAAGGGGCTCTCTCCCCGTTTTGCTTGGCACTTCTTGTTTCTGCCATTTGAAGAAGGACCTGTTTGCCTTCCCTTCCACCATGATCATAAGTTTCCTGAGGCCTCCCCAGTCAGGCTGAGTTGTGAGTCAATTAAACCTCTTTTCTTTATAAATTACCCAGTCTTGGATATGTCTTTATTAGCAGCGTGAGAATGGACTAATACAGGGTGCTCGGTAAGGACAGTCCATCCTCTTTATTCATGGATTTGTATTTGCAAATTTACCTACTCGCTAACATTTATTTATAACCCCCAAAATTGGTACCCATGGTGCTTTTGCAGTTTTTCACACATGTGTTCAGAGCTGTGAAAAATTTGAGTCACCCGACATGCAAGTTCCCAGCTGAGGTCGAACAAGGCGACGCTCTGCCTCCTTGTTTCAGCTCTCAGACTTAAGCAAGTGTTCTTTTCTCAGTCTATTTAGTGTCATGTTTTTCGCATTTGTGAGCTTTTTCATGATTATTTTGCTTTTTAAAATGGTCCCCAAGCATAGTGCTGAAGTGCTGTCTAGTGATCCTACATGCAAAAAGGCTGTGATGCGCCTTAGGGACAAATACCTGTGTTAGATAAGCTTTGCCAGGCATACATGACAGCATTACTGGCCATGAGTTCAGTGTTAACGAATCAGCAATATATATTAAATAAGGTGTCTCTAAACAGAAATATACACAAAACAAGGTGATGTATTGATCCATTGACAAAAATGTACCCAAAGCCTTGCAGGAACCTAACCCTGTGCTTCCCCCTAGGAGCAGCCTTCAATGTTTGTTAGTTCAGTGTTCATGGTGACTTGACAGAACCACTGCATGTAAGAATTAACTGTACTTGTTGATGAATGTTAAAATTTGTGCAGGGCACCCTGGGAGCACAGAGTAGGGAATGGGCATCCCCAGCACGCCAGCCAATGTAGAGCCTGGCTGCGTTCTCTACTTTCAATACAGCTGATATTGCGGTTGTTTATTGGTTGTTCATTGCGGGTGGAGGGACATTTCCCCTATTCTCTTGGCACCTTCCTACAGAAAGACTGCAGTGAGTACCGGAGAATCCACAAGGTGCCCTGAGGTGGTGATGTTTTTGGAAAGGGAATTAAGAGACAGCACCTCTCCGTGCCTGGCTGTGTCAGACGATTACAGAGAAGAAGAATGACAAGAGAAAATGAAAAGGAAATGGGCTGACAGCCTGCAGAGTGGTATTTCAACTCCAACACAAAACATTCCATAGTAATTTATAGAATAACCTTCATTTAAATGCAAATCAGCCTGTAATTAAGATAAGGGACCTACCATTTGCCAGCGTTTTTTGTTGTTTCTTTTTATTTTTTAAATTTTGGGGTGACAATGATGGTTTCTCAGACATTCCTCTGTTTTATGGATGAGTAGTCATTATGTTTATGGATTGTGTTGTGAGTGCAGTATTTGGATAACTGCAGAACAGAAATTAGTGTCACTTACTTTCAGCTGCCCCCAGCAAAAGAAAAAAAATGTGCACAGCTTATAATGTTGACATAAGCAAAACTTCCTAAGTGGCATGGCCCTGGACGATATCAGATAATGTGCTGTCCCAGATCATCAGGAGCCTGAGACAAATGCACTGAGTCCAGAATTATGGGAAGAAACAGCTTTCCTGATGACTTCTAGCAGAGTATCTGAGCCCTTGCAAAGCATCTGCAGTTGAATCAAGTGCTTTTCCTTGGTAGGAAATGGGCAGAATTAAGATACCACTTTTAGACATCTCAATAGAATCCTCGGGAAGAAAAGACGATGATCTAGCTGTGGTCAGCATGTTAGTTTGTGACACAGGAAGGTAACCTCTTCTGCTAGGTTAGCATTGATCACCTCACCGTCAGCTGCTGTTAACTGTGGTTGACTTATACTCTGGATTAGAGAAAGTCAGATTCCTGTGGTAGACTGAACATGAAAGGGCTATTTGCAAGGTAAGCATTCATTCATTCAATAAATACACACGCGCACACACACACACATATTCACATCTCTATCATCTACCTACCTATGTATCTAAGTATCTATGTATCTATGTATGATCTATCTATCTATCTAATATCTCTCTCTCTGTCTGTCTCTGTCTCTCTGTCTCTCTCTCTCTCTCTCTCTCTCTCTCTCTCTCTCTCTCTCTCTCTCTCTCTCTCTCTCGTTGAGCATCAACTAGTGCCGGAGCTGTTCTAGATGCTTGGGTGTATAGCAGTGAATCTTATTTAGGCATAAGCCTAAAACAAGCCCATACAGCACATGCTGCGGACCTCTTCCACAGCCACACCTGGCTGTGATTCCAGGAACCTTACCCTGAGGCCTGGTCCAGCCACCTTTACCCATCCTTTTTCTTAACTTATTGACATAGCTTGGGATGGAAGCCTTCCTTTCAGCCAGAAAGCATTGAAAACAGGAGGTTTCAGAGCAACTGAAAAGTCCAGCAAGTTCAATGTGTTCTTTTAATTAGCAAGGGGATTGCGTTAATAGTTCATTAGCCATCACTTAATTAAAAAAAAAGCTTTTCCTCCTAAAAATATACAGAACTCAAATAGGACTTTCCAATGCATTATTCTTTTCCATTCGTTTGTTAGGTGGTCCTTGTGCCATCCTACATCCTTCGGGAAAAAGGCAGCTATGACCTTGGTTTTGTTTGTTTGTTTGTTTGTTTTGTGTTTTTAATTTAAAAAGCTTTGAAAGGATACAATAAATAGCTGGGATTCTTCACTGAATTGGAGAGTTTGGGACAATTAGCTGGGTAAAGAGAGCACAGACGAATTCAGATGGCAAATCTGACAAGCCTGACACTCCTCACACAGGGTTGTCTCCCCCTTTCCTAACTTGTCCTCTGCCACCTTCCCTCTCAACACCAAGAGCATTTCACCAAAAAAATCATGCACTTTAAATTAACACACCTTGTCTGAAAGGTGGTTCCGTAGCTTTCCTTGGACTCTGTACTCTATTAAGTGTTATCTGTTTGTCTGGCTATAGATGTTTCCTAGGGAAACTCAGATGCCCTTGATAGAGTTTACACACTGCTACTGAAGACTGAAATGTGTTTGATGGATTAACTGGGGAACTTACAAAACTTTAATGTCTTTTTTTTTTAAGTGTCTAACTTTGTATCCTCTGGGGTGATTGTTAACTTCAAAAGCCATTTCAAGGTTCAATAAAACTAATGGAGGTGAGATGGGCTGAGTAGAGCATTCCGATTCCTGTTCTCACCATTCTTTATCATCCACAGGATGAGCTTGCTAGCAACTCTGCCATCTCCATGGGTAATGTAAACTCATCCTTCATTTTAACTCAAATGACACCCCCTCCGTGGAGCCTTCTCTAACATCCCCCGAGAATACTAGAATTAATTAGATGTTCTGTAAGAATAAGACGTCATTCCCCCAACACCCAATGCAATTTGAATACTCCATTTTTCTTGGGGTACAAAATAGATCTTAAAATTGTTGAAACTTACCATTTGGGGAATCATAGTCTGCTTCTACATTCTAAGGGAAAAGCTCAGGTTTGTCCTGCGCTGTTCCTTTGTCCTAGAAAGGATCACCTTTTTGAGCATAGTTTTCATGCAGCTTTGAGGCAGATACCACCCATCATTTTCAAGAATTCTTGGACTAGGGAAAATAACCTAAATTCAGATACTTCAGACATAGGTGTTAGATATTCTGTTTAATAATTAAATAAGGCTGTTTTTGCATATGTATTTGGAGAGGATATCATGAAGTTAGTGTGTTTTTGATTTCTCTTCTTGGGGCCAGAGAGTTGGGATGGGTGACCTTAATGAGACAGAAGGAAAACAATTGGAAATGGTTCCTGTCCTGGTGGTCAGTAAGCACCGGTCACACCGCGAAGGTTAAAAAATAGGGATGACTATTTGGGCCCCTCCTTTGGAGAGACTGGCAATTGGATTCTGGGAAAGTTACTTATCATAGTCTAATTTAAATTTCCCCTTTAATTCTTGTAGCTTCTTTTTTTCCTAAGCTTCAGTCATGTTTTAAAAATATTACAGTTCTGTATTAGCTGTGCTTAGAGCCATAAATGAAGATATTTATATCTGCACTTTGAGAGAAAGAACACAGTGTTGATAGCATCTATGAGAAATCTGAGGTAATGGGCAGAGAAACCTGAAGCAATGGCTTGGAGAAAAAGCTGATGAATGACAATGAAGATGGATTTGTGCAAGGTTTCAGGACTCCTGCTTGGGGAAGGGACTAGACTGCTTGCAGTTACGCAGATGAGGGCTCAGTACAATCATTTGGTTCTATAATTTGATATCCACATGAGTGATAAGCCCCACCTGCCTTTGGAGTTTGGGGAGAGAATTTACTCCTTCCTTCTGTTCTCTGGCTTCTAACCAGTTAAGTGTAGATCCAAGGATCCCGATGAAGATCAAAATACAGCATTTGCTTTATTTCTGGCAATTCTAGTTTGGAGTATACAGGAGAATTCTCTTTTTATAAACCTTGGGACCTGCAGGATTCTGGCATGGACTGTCAAGCTGCAGCAGGATGAAGTAGAAATTAATATAAAACCATTTTCAGATATCTGCCATAGATACTGTCTTAGTTTACTTTCTCATCACCTCATCACCTCTTAGTAGGCTCTACCTCCCAATATTGTTTCATTGGTGATTAGGTTTCCAACACATAAGTTTTGGGAGACATATACAAATCATAGCAGATACTGATACTATTGTTGAGGTTCGTTACATGCATTCAAACTGAGCATTCATATATATATATATGTATCTCCTTATATTTTGCCATCAGAGTAAGTTCACAAACCTCCTAAATTCTCTCCTTGGATTCCTTAGGGGTATGTGGACCCCAGATTAAGAAGCCCTTTCCTGGGAAGAATTAATAAACAAGAAAAACATCAACAAGCATTATTTTAGGGACTACTTCTCCAGCTGAATCTCCCTGGAAGACAAGTCAGCCAAGGTGGGAAAGGGATCTTCCTAGCCCCAAAGACCCTGCTGTATGCCTTACTCTGCTCCAGCTCTGCTCTGACTTGAGCTCTTTTGCTCCCTTTACCAGCTCACCAAGGCCTTCGTGGTCTCCCACTGCCTGCCCCATTCTGAATTGCACATTGTTCTTAAATGAGAAAAGCTCATTTAATTTCCTCTCACTCTCTTCTGAAGGGAAAACAAACAAACAAAGAAAACACAAAAAGATGACAGATATCTTTCCAGGCACCTACAAATTCATCTCTTTCTTGGACAGTTTATTTACTTTTGACAGCAGTCATGAGACTTGGTCAGTGTTTCTTTATGGATGGTTCATTAGGGATGGGGAAGAAACATCCATGACAGTCAACATCCTAACCCATTGTTTGTTGCTGTGAAAACCACAGAGCAAAGAACTTGGTCAGGAAAGCACACAGTCGTTAGTATGCGCTTCCTATTGACCTTTTTGACAAATACAGAGGGAAAAAAGCCTCCTCTGCCACTTTGTTGCCACGTTCGTCCAATTACCTGTATTTGGGCAGGTCAGAGACTGTGAATGTCATCCTGAACCATTTAGCTGAGTACCTACTATATGAAAGGCACTGTATAGGGTGCTGTCCTGATTGCAAAGAATAATTAAATGTCAATTAACAGTAGCCATCAGTCTATAGACTCTTCAGAGGATGGAGGAATACAGGTATCAGGATGGTTAATTGTATGTGTCGACTAGGTCACAGTGCCTAGATATGTGGTCAGCTATTATTCTGGATGTTTCTGTGAGGGTGTTTTTTGGATGTGTTTGACATTTAAATTGGTGAAAATCGATTAAAGCAGATTGCCCTTTATAATATGAGTGGGTCTTATCTAGTCATTTAATGCCCAGAAGGATCAAAAGGCTGACTTTCCCTGAACAGGGGAGACCCAGACAGCAGACAACCTTTGGACTCGACCTAAGCATCAGCTCCTCTCTAGGCCTCCAGCCTGCTGGCCCACCCTATAGATTTGGAACTGCCCTGCCTTCATAATTTTGTGAGCCAGTTCCTTAAAACAAATCTTTCTTTATTTGTATAGCACATTCTATTGGTTCTGTTTCTCTGGGGAGCCTTGACTAACACAGATATCTACATCTTTCTCTTCCATTTAGAAGAGCATATTTTCCCCATGAAGTTGTCTATGCTCAGACTCTCTGATAGCAGCATTGTTCTCTATTACCTTAGAGGTTCAGTGGAGAAATTCATCTATATGTTTAATAGCAGACTTGGATTTCTGCAAAGAGAGTCCAAAATTGCAGGAATCATCTTTGACTTAAAGAAAATAATAAGCAAAATGAAAATGATTATAGAATACATAAAGATTTTCTTTCCTTCTCCCATAATTGGGGTAAAGAGTGATTTTCTCTTCTGACAGTACAATCATTATAATCCATGGGTACAGAGACAAGGCTAAATCCCTCATGTCTAGTTTAGGATTGAAAAAAAATGGGACCTACTGACAAATGGGCTTTGGTTCTGATGGTTTCCTGCTGTTTCTACTCTGTATGTTCTCTTCAGGGGTGCTCATCCTAATCCATGAGTTTGATGACCAATGCCGTGTTGATGATGCTTAGGACCCTGATAAGCTCTGGACTTCTGTATTAGTCTGTTTTCACACTGCTGATAAAGACATACTGGAGACTTGACTATTTATAAGGAAAAAGAGGTTTAATGGACTCACAGTTCCACATGGCTGCTAAGGCCTCACAATCATGGTAGAAGGTGAAAGGCACATCTCACATGGTGGCAGACAAAAGAAGAGAGCTTGTGCAGGGAAACTCCCCTTTATAAAACCGCCAGATCTCATGATACTTACTCACTATCACGAAAACATCATGGGAAAGACCTGCCCCCATGATTCAATTGCTCCCACTGGGTCCCTCTCACAACATGTGGGAATTGTGGGAGCTACAATTCAAGATGAGGTTTGGGTTGTGATATTGCCAAACCATATCAGACCCAGACCCCCATGTCGTCTGTATCTTTACATCTCCTCTTGGGTGTCTCATCTCATAGGCCTCTTTATCTTAACATGTTTGAATCTAAGTACATCATCTTTCCTACAAATTCCAGATTCTGTATCCTTCTTGTGTCCTCTGTCTCACTGAAGTGCTCTGCTTACCCAACTGTGTAAACCAGAAACCTGGGTTCATTAACATAGCTCAAATTTCCCTCTTTTGCTTCTTTTCTTTCCACTTGTTTTAGTGCAGTTTTTCATCTGCTCAGGCCTGGATTATTACAACATCCCTTTCTCTCCTTCACTTTACCCTTCACACTACTGACCCAATGACCTTTCAAGTGTCCACATTGTTGTCTACCCATTTAAAATCCTATAATGACTTTCCTTCTGCTTCAAGATAATGTTCAAACTTCACAGCATGGTCTATTATTTATGTATTTCTGCCTAACATATAACCCTTAAACTTAGCAGTTTAAAGCCCAAATATGGTGTCTGAGCATCAAGAATCTGGGAGTGACTTGATAGGGTGATCTGGCTCAGGGCTTCTTATGAGCTTGTAGTCAAGCTGGCAGATGGGGCTCCCATCTCTGAGCACTTAACTGGCTGGGGGATCTGCTTCCAAGCTTACTTACAAAATTAGTGACAGGAGTATTCAGTGACTTACAAATCTTGGACATGACCTGCCATCACTTCTGCTGTGTGCTGTTGGTCATACAGACCAACCTTGGTAGAATGCAGGAGGGAACCACACCGCTGTCTGAATACCAGGATCACTGTGGGTGGGGCCATCTTGGAGGCTATCTTAGCTTCTTTTTGTATTGCACTTCCATATCAACCTCCATCATCACTATTAACTACTTCCTTGTACTCTGGATTTTAGCTATACTAAACTTTCAACACTTTTTGTCATCACTTGCTGTTTTCTCTTCCTGAAAAGTCCTTTCTATTATATTTATTTTTGCCTGAATAGCTCTGTCTTGCCTTCTATGACCCTTAACTACCAAAAGGTCTCCGCTGACATCCCTTGACTCCAACTTTCAGTCCTTTTCTGTGCTTTGATAGCACTCCAACTCATCTCCATCATGCTACTCTACATTTTGTTGTAATTATTGGTTTATGAGTCTCCTACACTCTACTGTGATGCTCCTGAGTTGAGAGATAGTGGATTATTTATCATCCATTTTATTCCCAATATCAAAGTGCTGGAACACAATGGAGTTTAATAAATGTGTGATGAATGAGTGAATAAATGAATGCCAAGTTTACTGCAGAATATGAATTTTAGGGAGGAAGAACACAAGCTCTTCTGTCAAATTTTATTATGTCTCACAATTTTGTGGATCAGGATTATGGGAAGGCTTATCCTAGCAGTTCTTTTGCTCCATGTGGCATTAAAGTCACTCAGTAGTGTTTGATAGTCTGGAAAGCAAAAGATGCCCTCACTTATGACTGGCACCTTGTTAACCATGACTAAAAGGTTGGGCTCAGCTGGGAGTGCCCATTGGGGGCTCATCAGAATGGCAGCTCAGGATAGTCTGATTTCTTGGATGGCTGCTAAGGGCTCTTAGAGAGAGTGTTTCAAGAGAGGAAGTCAGAAACTTCAAGGGCCTTTTTGGCCTAGCTTTGGAAGCATCACTTACACTGCATTTTATAAGTTCCAGCAAGTCACAGAGCCAGCCAATATCCAATGACAGGAGACTGTGAGGTCATGAGTAGCAGGTGGCACAGCTCATTGGGAAGCCAACTTTGGACACTAGCTCCTACAACTATAATCAACTATTGTCATGTTTAGCCTATGCTAACGTTCTCTACTATTTTTCTGAATGTGTAAATTTCCATTGTTTCTATCTTGTCTTTGTGAATAAAAAGGAGAAATGTGGCTCTACTATTGTGCGTTGAGGCAGATGAGCAGCTGAATGAAAATTATATCCATAGGATGTTTTTCGTAAGTAGATGTCAACGTTAAAGGAAGTCTATGCAGGCATGATAGAGGGCTTTGTTCTTTAATTGCAACATTTTCAATGGATAATTTGATAAAGATTCTCAACGGCAGTGGAATCTCTAAGGGTATTTTAGAGGTGTATAGCGTGGTTTTCCATTGTCACAATGTCAATCAGATGTTGTCATTAATATTTAATTGCATCCTGCAATTTGAGGGACAGTCCCGTACAACAAAGAATTTTTCTGTCTAAAATTTCATTAGCGCTCTTGTTGAGAAACACTGAGTACATAAAGCTATGCCTCTCATATTTGCAGATGTCACAACCTAATATAATTATGATATGAGAGAACTGGCTCAATAGCTGATTATGTGGAAAAAATAGAGATTTTAGTTGGATACAAGAGCCAACATCATGATGTGTCTGCCAAAAATTGCTTCTATCTTAAGCTATATTAATAGAAATTTCAGTCCAGAACACAGAAAGCTATATTAATAGAAATTCCAGTTCACTATGTACTGGTCAAAGAGCTCTTGAAGTTTTATGGTCATTTCTGGGTACCTGGTTTTAAAAGTGGCATAGATAAATCAAAGAATGGCCAAAAGGAGGACAAAAAGTCTGGAAGCCATGCCTTACGAGTGGGAAACATGAAAGCGATCTTCGAATATTTGAAATGTTGTGTGAAAGAAGGATTAGGCACATCCTTTGAGATTCTAGAAAGCAAAATTAGGTTAAATGAAGAAAGATTTTTTTAACAACTAAACAGTTGGTCAAAAAATGTAGTGTTGTGCTTTGCATGGTAATTATCCCTCCCTTGAAGAGTCCCTGCAGAGAGTGGACAGGCATGGGCCAAGGGGTGATTTTAAATTAACTGAATGTTATGAAGCGAACACCTATATGAAGTGTTACCTTTCAGTTACTTTTCATTACTGTGATTATTTTATGACTAATGGACTCATATTTATAAAATACTGTGGCCACCACCTCTCCATGCTTCTGAAATAATGCCTCAGCTCTTAATACCTTTCTCTAGCTTCGTAACCCTGAAGAAATCCCTTAAGCTAAGACTTTATTTCTTCAATCACAAAATAAGAAATTATAATACCTGATATATTTGTCTAACAGAATAGCTATGATCATCAAATTACCCAATAGTTTTAAACTATGAAGTATAAAAAGAGAAATTTTTTTCCATCAAAGCTGTGGACTGTCAATATGCCTTCCTATAACTGTCTTATGCCTGAGAGAAATGTTTTACAATTATTTTTAAAGGCTATTCTAATGACTTGTCATTGTTTTCCAGCTTTCTGAGAAGGTGTGAAGGTCTCTAATAGCTGTCAACAATGTGTCATCGGGAGTGATTTAATTAGCACTTACTGTCCCCGTATTGGTTGGCCTTTATTTGGTCCAATACAAAGTCCAACTTTGAAACCAAGGGAGGAGACAAGAAAGGGTGAAGCAGAGATAAGCTTTTACTTAAAAATGTTTATTTGGGGGAAAAGTTATCATTATCTTCAAAAACACATTATATTACTAAATGTGTACTGGCATCTGCTCTCTTACTTTAAGATGGCTCCAGTTTTTGAAACAGCCCAAATCCCCCAGATTGTTGCCAGAAATTATCAAGAGGGGAAGGAGCACATTCATTCCAACTGGCTTTTGTTGTTGTTTTTTGGAGATCCAACGTAGTCAAATTAGCCTCAAGAAGCCCTTCTGAAGTCCAAGAAGGAAAACCAAATTACTGTTTATTTGATGTTTAATTAAATTATTATAGCTAGTAGGCTGGTTTTAGGCTGAATTTATGGTACACTAATGTTAGAGTTTTATGCATTCTGTGTACACTTTATAGCACATCGGGGTCTCTTGTATAATCAACATGTACAATATACTTATGCCCATTTTATGTGAGTTGGAACAAACTTTTACTATTTTAAATGATTATAGAAGTTTATAGTTATATTTCTCCCCTTAAATTGTTAGTGATGTCTATGATTTATCTGGTGCCATGTTCTGGATATGGAACACAATTCCGCGAATTAGCAATCTTCCTACAGGGAAAATTCTACTTGGTTCACAACAACACATTTTAGTATGAGATTTCTAGGAATGCAGTTACAAAATGAGGTAACTGTATGCATTTCCACTAGAGGTAAATGGCTGGGATTTTTTTATTTTATTTTTTTTTTTTTAGCTAAAGATAAAGATGATAGTTCTTCACATGAAACTGCAAATAAGTGAAAGTGAATACTGATTTCCCCTGGACATTGCCAGCGTTGATCTTCAGTGTCCTTCCATTTAGAGTCATTCCTTCCTTTTCCCTCTGCAAGTGGAAAGGAATTTTCAAAAACATCTTGTAAGAGTCTGACCCTGCACCTATAGGAAATGTGGAGGTCGGTGTGTCACAAGTGACTTGCCTTGGCCTGTGGTGCTGGGAAAGGCAGGAGCCAGGCTTGAATTCAGATCTGAATTCAAACCAAGGACGATTTTTCCTGTTCATGTTTCTTCTTACTATCCCAGTAAACCTTGAGGAAGCAAGCGGTAGACGGCATTTGTTATTTGATACTAATTCCCTGCTATAGAAATGCCCCTCCCCACTCCCGTCCTTCTCTCCAGGTGTTCTAATTATAATCAATAGTGTTCCAGTCGTATTGGGCAATATCTGCTTAGAAAAGGAAAATGCCAATTGAGATGCCAGAGGAAAATAAATTTGATGGATTCCCTTACCTCTAAGATACTCTCCTTGTGATAATTACCCCTTTATTCTCTCTGACCTTTCTGGGCCCAAGGCCTTCCATGCTCAGATTAACTGGTTACTATATACTTATTTATGTTCCATCAGCCAATATCCTTCAGCAAGAGTAGCTTCAACCTTGATTTGTTTTCTCCTTTTACAGCGATGTTGCTGGAAGAGGTGGATGGAACACTTAATTTGGCATTAAATTCTATGCTGGTGCATCGTCCCCTATGGCAAAGGTGGTGTAGACGGTTTGCATTTATGATTTTGCTCAGTTCAACTCCTTTTTATGCCCAGGGAAAGTTTCTGCTCAAGCCTTTTGTGCTTCCATTGCAGTTTTATTTCTGATTTCATAGAGATGATTTTGTAGAGGGAAAACAGTCTGCTTTCCGTTTGTATTCAGACTACCATTTCCCATTTAGAAGTGTTGGCAACAATCTTGTTTCTGCGTGTATGTGCAAAAGAAATAAATCATTTGAATTTCGGGTGAAGTTCTATTCTCAAGGGATGTGGTCTGTGTCAGAGGCAGGCATGATGGGGATACCTTGCATCTGTGAGTCTTTGCCATCCAATGTGCCTGGGAGGGAAAGAGATTCCTCTTAGCTCTTCCTTTCCTATTTGCATTCCCACCTCTGATTTCATGGTGGGTGTCACAGTGGAGGGTCTACTGTCGGTGAGATTCACAACCAACCTGTTCTGTGCTGTAGAATGATCATCTATGGGATGAAGTCACCTCGAGGCTTTGCTGGAGAGCTGCCAGCCCCGAGACCTGCCGACAGTCGCCATCATCTCAAGACCCCACAGCACTCCCAGTCGCTGCTTTCTCTGCTGAGAACTGCCCTTTGCTCTCTATTTCCTCTTATGGTGGCCTTTTGTGCTCAGCACTCAGTCCAAATTCCTTTCTTCACAAACAATACAAAAGTATGCCCTCAATTTCCTCCTCCCACCCAAGCAGTGACCACATTAGCCCTGTCATCTTTCTTCCTGGCCCTTGTCTAGTCTTATTTCCCAGCGTGTCCTTGGTTAAGAGCAGCATGTGTGCGTGTGTGTGTGTGTGCGTGTGTGTGTGTGTTCATGTGTGTGTGTGTGTGTAAAATGAACTGCAGAGGGAGAAAACAAAGAAGGTGCTACAGTGAGACTGCAGGGCAAGCGAGGCTTCAGAGGGAGCTTGGGCCTCACTGCCTCTTCCAGGGTTTCTTGATCACTGATGTTTCCAAGGTTGATATTGGCATTTCTGAAGAAGCCTTTGTTCTTCATGTATGTGAGAGAAAAGGAATAAAAAGGAGAGAAAACCACAATTGAAGCTGCTAATCCTAAACACAGCCTGAGGCTGTGGCAGACAAAAAACATTGTGCAAAACAAATTGCAAAAGAGAAAAAAGAAAAAACACAACAGTTTCCTATGCCTGGTTTACTTCTACAATTCTTCTGTTAATGAAGATTCGATCTTTTTCTACCAGTAATTCCACAGACAGTTAGAGGAAGAAGCAGTCCTCTAACCACACACAGACTTTTCCATGCTGGAACATTTCAGTCAGTCTTGTGTCACTGGGACAGAATCCCCAAGAGCCACAGGGCAAGAGATCCGATAAGTGCTTCCAGCGTCGATCGCTAGATGGAGCCCATGCTATGCACAAATCCAGCCCCAAGGGTCCTGGGGTAGCTGGGGAAGCCATTAGCTGGAGGGCAGCATTTTTAAAGGGTGGTACTTGATTAAGAGAATCCATTTCTCCTCCAGTTAGGCCAGCAGTTCAACTAAAGTTTTCCGTAAGTGGATTCATGTTATTCTCTCTCTCTCTCTCTCTCTACCTTGATCAACTATTGCAGGTCTGGATGAGCTCTGCTGGCAGTGTCGGTCCCTCCAGGCATCTCGGCAGTAGCTGGAAGGCCCACATTTGGGGTGAGACTCTCTGGCTTCATGTACACGCAGCTTCGATATAATTAGCTGTCTAACTGCTCACCCACACTGAGCCCATATGTGTGTTACTAATTATGATTTATTTAAAAACCCTCTGTTTGCCATTCTTTGTTCTCTATTTCCTCTTTATTTAAGGGCCAAGGGAGGGATTCGATTTGGAATCTGTTCTGAATGGTAGGTTTTACTTTCCTTTGCATTTTCTGGACCTTTCCTTCCAATTTCAAAATCTAAGCAGCTTCAGTACCTAACTCCTAGTGTGCTGAGCTGCTGCCTGCTATCTCTCCCTCCAGCAACAAAAGGTACCAGGACAGGTATGGTCACAGCATTTAGAAAGAAGTAGCTATTACCTAAAGTGCCACGTCAACACAGCTGCAGCCCCGAGTCTGTATTTCCAACAAGACATTATGCCCAAGCTTCAAACCCATATATGCCATTGCTTACAGGACATCTCCCCTTAACTATACAGAGGCAGTTCCATTTCAGTGTGTGCAAAACTGGACCCCAAGTCTTAGTTGCAAACTTGTCTTCCTGCTGTAACTCATCTTATCCAGAGTAGCAATAGCAAATCCTCAAGTCCCCCTCTCCCTCTCTCTCCATCTTTACCTTCTAGTTTGACCGACTTCACTCCCTCCCAGCTCTCTTCCTGTCATGCTTTCTGTTCCCACTGCTGCTGTTCAAACCAGACCCTCCCATTCCTGCCTACAGCATGGCAAAGGGCTCCACTCATCTTCCTCTGTCCAGTCCTGAAACTCACACTACATCCACACCATGGCTAAACTCATCTTTCAGCGCTCCATGGGCTCAAGTTCTTCGCCTGTTTAAAGCCATCAAATACCTCTCGCAGGCCTTAGCAGACCTTTCCTGAGTGCACGCTTTCCCTGGCAGGACCCTCATCTCTGGAAGCTGAGCCCATCCTGCCCGGTTGCTGCAGCTCCCTCCAGCCACACTGCCATGTGTCTGCAGCCCTGGAAGGGACTTTCTCTCCCCGCTTGCCTGAGTGGGCCCCATTTACTTCACCTCTCAGCTTGAGCTGAGCCCGATCCTCGCAGGTGCATGTCATCTCCTTTGTGTCACTGCAGTCCCAGAGCGTGTTTCTGCAGGGCTCTTGTCACATGTCCTTGCAATTGCCTCTGCTTGCTTGCCTCTCCCTAGAGACCTCAAGTTCCGTGAGGCCAGCACTCTGCCACATGATCCACAGGTATCTGCACAGAGTGCCTAGCACAGCACCTACTGGTAGCTCCAAAAATCCTTAGTGAATGAACAGAAGCCACTACTAGCATTAGCACTGCAGTGGGGTGGTGCGCATCAATGGCCAGCTGGACTGACTGGTGTTTGCATGTTTAATTATGTGTGTGTGTGTGTGTGTGTGTGTGTGTGTAAGAGAGAGAAAGAGAGAGGGGGAGGGAAGGAGACAGAAACAGAGAGAACAGGACTATTTCTGGGGCTCACAGCAGGTCCTCAATTCTCTCCCTTTTAGTTAATTCTTATCTAAATGAAGACCTGCAGGGCACATGGCATTTTGCTTGCAGCCTGAGGGAGGCTACCTACAAAGTGAAATATTCATAAAGTATACAGATGTCATACACTACAAATTCATGCCTGAAGGTGAGAAGAACATTGGAGAAAGAGAGACCAGAGGAAGCAAAGGACGGATAATGAGAGACTTGTGATCAGGAGCCCTGGATTCCAGACAGACCATTACTAGTCATCCTCCTGGGACAAGGAGGGGCAGAGGAAACCGAGATGCCCCAGAATGTCCCTTTGAGCTCTGAAGTTGTTGATGTTAAGACTGGAATGTGGATGCTGCACTTTTTGAGTGTGGCAGATATGGGGAAGTGCTGCTCAAGCCCCTGGAACTGGCTGCCCAGCTGAGGGGTGTACCCTTAGCAGTCAGCTCCCAGCTCTCAGACCCTTCAGGGTTTGTCACAACTGCAGCTCACATCTGGTGAGCAAGCTGGGTGGAGGTTCAGAGGCCCAGCCTCCTCAGCCTGACGTGAGACAACACTGATCGGCCGTGGTCACTGCAGAGCTCCCGGTGGCTGGCTGAGGCTTATTCAGGTTAACGTCACAATTGGACTTCTCCCTCTTCCCCGTGATTTCTCTCCCCTTGCTTCTGGCAGCTTTGATCCCTGACTGTATATTATATTATGCCCCAACTCCAACTGAACCTCTGAAGGTGCTAACCTATGATAGTACTAAGTGGCCTGAAATGTGGTTTTGAAGTTGGATCACTTCAGTGGCCTGAAATGTGATTTTGAAGCTGGATCACTTCCTGACTGGCCAGACGACTCCTTAACAGGAGCTAGGTGGGCAATAGGAAGCTCCTGGCACAAAGTAGGGGTCCAGTCATCAAAATTCACTGATGGTGCACTGGCAAAAGGAAAGGC
Organism: Aotus nancymaae; assembly: GCF_030222135.1. NCBI lineage: Eukaryota > Metazoa > Chordata > Mammalia > Primates > Aotidae > Aotus > Aotus nancymaae. The sequence goes on from NW_026988423.1 coordinate 35,453,528, forward strand.
ACTAGTGGGCATGATAGATTAGGCACTTGAAAAATATGGAGAGAATAGTATAAGGAAAACAAGTGTTATTGACACTCTACAGAGTGAAAATAACCAGTGGTGAGTAACAAGCAATTGAAAGCCTGGTGTGAAAGCTAGGGGGCATCTTATGGTTTCAGACAAAGAAACGTGAGCAGTTGGGTGGGCTGACAAAGTTGAACAGGAGGCCCAAGACATTTCAAGCAAAGTTACTGAGCTTCAGTTGCCTGGTTAACCACCCAACAAAGGCAGGTCTGTTATGCAATAGACAAGGTCTTGATAGCAACACATGGGATCTAGGCTGACTGGTCAGGGGCCTGAAATGACAGCGACTGAAAGACTGGGGACTGGGAGGTCTAGGGTAGTGGCATGCAGATGAGCATGTGGAAGGTGCTGTGTCGAAGATCTTTGTGTCACATGTTAATGCCCACCAGATATCATTCCCCAGTGAAAGGACACTCAAAACTTATCAAAACAAAATAAGCCAGGGAGTTGACATTAGCCATAGGCGTCTGAATGACATGGCCATGGTGGCAGAGGTGGCAGTCCTGCCTGGGTCCATTAACATGGGCTCTCACTCACCAGGACTGATTCCTGCTACTGCCATGTTCAACCTACCAGTAACAGAGACTAACGCTGAGACTCCAAAATGGCATGATACCTCAAGGAGACCAACTGGACGCTTGATGGCAAGTTGGCTACATGAGGCCCTTTCCATCCTGACAGAGCCCAGGTTTTATTTCCAGAGAAACAGACACACGTTTTAGACATGGGTCTGCTTTTCTGACTCTCAGATCTCAGCCAGCAGTGCTATCACAGAGCATATGGAGGGTTTAATTTGCTAATTCCGAATCCCACATATCATTGTGCCAGAGCAGGGAGCCCAGTTTAAAGTAACGGAGGTATGGGAGTGGTGCCATGACCATGGGATCCATCAGACACAGCTCATGCCATACTACCCAGTTCTGCTGAACTCATAGAGAATCGGGGCTTGCTAACAGCATCAATAGAGTATTAGTTTGGAGGCAATATCATGCAAGGATGGGGTGCTGTCTTCAAAGATGCAGTATACTCACGGAACCAAAAACCTTTACATGGCACTTTATCCTCAATAGAAAACATACACGTGAGTCGAGGAACTAAAGGGGTTGAGACAGGACTGACCCATCTAGGACACCCCAGTGGCCCTCTGGGGAATATTGCACAACTTTGGGCCCTACAGAGTTAAAGCTCCTGGTCCCTCTAAAGGTAACACTGTCATCAGGGAACACAGCCAGATTTCCATTGAAGTATAAGCCATGGCTGTAGGCATTTTGGGAATGTTGTGTTTTTGGATCAATGGACAAGAAGAGGAGTCACAGCTTGGAAAAATCTAGAGTGGGTAGAGCTGTCTAACCCAACGTGGCCAAGGAGCAATGTCAGTGGGCATTTCTTGGTACTGCCTTGTCTAACTATGACTGTAAATGAACAGGTCCAGCACCCCAGCCCTAGGAATGACATGGTGAGCAGAGGCCCAGGCCTTTCTTGGATTAGAGTCAGTTTGCTAGATAAGCCATTGTGGCCAGCAGAGAGATGCTAGCTGAGGATGAGGGTGACCTAGACATGGTTGTGGAAGGTGGAGACAGAGAGCGTCAGTTACAGCCCCAGGACTAATAGGCTGTGGCGAATCCCAGTAGCTTCCCTGCCCTAAGTTTCCCCTCTGGAGTGATGACCCACCAAAATTCTGGAGGATTTACTCCCCTAGTGTACATGGACAAATGGATCCAAGTGGCAAAGGGGTAGACTGTGGAAGACATGGCGGTGTGTCACTCAGATCCCCTCAGGGAAGGACATCCTGCCCAAATATGGTGCAAGCATCTTCCCATTCTCAGGTCCTCAGCACCTACCTCCGTGGAAATAGTGGCCCCACCTGAGGTGACATCATCCTTTTGGAGGCAGCCTATGTTTGGTGATTGGGCAAAGTGGCATATAAATGCCTCATATTGGCCATCGTGCCCAACACGAGGAAACTTTGTCAGACACTACTCCTTGAGAGTTCCCTGCCACATGGCACCTCCTTCTCCCTCTGCCCAGGCCTGCCTGCTCCCCTTTCTCTTCTAGTTGTTGATTCCTGATGGACACCTTGCATGCCACGCTCTCCTCACAGTCTGCATCCACACAACTCAACCTGCAGCATTGTCCACTAGCAACGGCCTTTCTGCCTTTGGCATGGACAGATTATTATTATTTTTAAAGCTCAATAGCTTTAAGATTACAAGTGGATTAATTGTATGGTGGTGAATTCTGGGATTTTAGTGTACCATCACCTGAGTAGTGTACGTTGTACCTAATAGGTATCATTTGATCCCTCGCCCCTCTCCACCTTCTCTCCTTCCAGTGGGAATGTCTATTATAATTCAATGTCTATTATACCACTCTGTATGCCTTTGCATACTCATAGCTTAGCTCCCACTTATAAGTGAGTACATGTGGTATTTAGCTTTCCATTCCTGAGTTACTTCACTCAGAACAATGGCCTCCAGTTCCATCCAAGTTGCTGCAAAAGACATTTCTTTTTTTACAGCTGAGTAATATTCCATGGTGTACGCGCGCGTGCACACACACACACACACACACACGTTCTTTATTTTCTCAGCAGTTGATGGGCACTTAGGTTGATTCCATATCTTTGCAATTGTGAATTGTGCTACAACACCCAATGTCTTCTTTTCCTTTAAGTAGGTTCCTAGCAGTGGGATTGCTAGATCGAATGATAGATCTATTGTTAGTTCTTTGAGAAATCAAGATGCTTCTCGGTTATTAGGTTGAGAGCCTATTGGTCAGTATTGAGGTTGTGGAGTTGAAGGCAGCCTGAATTTTCCTTGGTAGACCGCTCCTCTAGCTCCTGCTCAGTTTTAAAACACAATGCATCGAGAGCTGGAATAGAAAACATTCTATCTTTAGTTTCAAAGCGAAAATCTCCCATTAATCTTGACCACACATCTGACACTTGGCCACAAATCCATTTCTTCTCATAGATTCACTATGGTCCTTTCAGGGAATTGAAATTCAATTTAAGAAAGGAAGCTTTAATCTAGTGTTCCCGTGATTGGAGCAGAAAACAGGAGAAAAATCTCTGTTCAAGACCAGGTGGATAACAAACTAGCAACTTGGTTGGCAGAAAAGGGTAAATTAGGATAAATGCACATGTTTGAAAATAACAGCTTTGAGAGAACAACAATAGTACTAGCCAACCCAGTGAATGTGATGTCCAGGTCCATTTGGCCACTCTGTCGCCCCCTCCCTGCAGCCTTAGCCACTTTCCCCAGGAAGCTTCCTGGGCCTGGGTCTGATGAGCAGACACTCAGGAGTTCTGGCTTCTCGGAGAAGCATGGTCACAGTACTCAGAAGAACCAAGAAGTAGGGCTCTGCGAGGTGAACTACGACCATTAGAAATGAGAGATGCAAAGGAGGAAGGAAATACACTGCTGTCTTTTTCTCCTTAAGGGAAGATGCAGTTCTTAGATGTTCTTAGATGCAGTAGTCCCGTGTGTGGCCTCCCTGGAGAGGACTCGGGGAATGAATAACCAGCAGTGTTTTCTTGTGAATCTGTGGCTCTCCTGTTATCACACGATTTTGAACCTTTCCCTCTTTCCCTGTTTCCCTTCCTTTCCACCTCATCCTTGTTTCCTGGGATTTCACCTACCCCCTTCCCCTTATTAAAGGTTATCACATGAGCTCTGCCTCAGTTTTCTAGGAAAGCTAGGCTAAGGAAATAATAAAGACTGAGTGCCAGGCATCCTTCTTAGTGCAATATGGGTATTAAATCACTTATTCTCCATAGTAACACCATAAAATAGGTACTATTATTATCTCTACCTTACAGATGAAGAAAGTGAAACACATAATGTAGATGACTTGCCCGAGGTCATCATGCTAGGAAATCTTAGACCCCAAAAGTCAGATCAGATATTCTGGCTCCTGAATCTGTGTCCGTGCCTCTTGAAGAATGGCGATTGTCAGAGCATCTGCTAAAATTTCCATGTTTCCAACACCACATGGACTGACAGCTCAGAGAACTTTGCTGAAGAATAAAGGAGAAGTGTTACTTCTTTCTGAAATGAGTCTTAACACGCTCTGCATTGAAAAGCCACCATTTGTTGAGCATCCATTGTTGCAGACTGGATTCTGAAAATGAATCTATTCTTAGATTTTTTTGTTGTTGTTCTTACAGTTTGATTGTTGGTTGTCAGTTCTGCCTGTTGACGAAGGCTCCCAGAGAGCAAGGGCCTTTCTCTTTCCTCTCCTAAACACACAACATTACACTAGGTGTTGATAAGCTCTATGATCTACTAATGTTCTAGCTCAAAACATCAAAAAGAATCTTATGGCTGAGTGTGTGGCTTTGAGTGAAATCTGGAACCAGGAGAGAAAATATTCCACCAGGTAGCCTGCTAGAAACACAAGCCTTCCTCACATGGGTCTATGAACACCTAATATCCTGTTCCCATAAGGATCCACAGGCACACTGGAAGTCTATGAAGAGCCTGAAATCTATTAAAATGTAGTGAGTAGGTCAGTATCTGCAGTTTCTTTTTAGTCAGGGGAAGACTTATAGATTACTTCAGATTCTCAAAACTATTACCATTATGGATAGAAAACTAAATTTTGAGGCTTGATATTATTATTTTTTTCTGGTGGCCTTGCGTAAGTCATTTAACAAGTGGGGTCTCAGTTTCCTCATATGGAGATAGAACATGGTCCTTCCCAATGGCCAAGGTTGTGGTGAAGATCAGATGAGATGAAAAATGCCTGTAGAGGAATGGTGTAATCTCCGAAGTATCTTACCAATGTGGGCTGGATGATCACTGTCATTCTCCATGCTCTGAGCCTGAGACTATAAGATACAGAAGGAAGACTCTGACAGTGATGAAGTACATGTGTCTTAGGTTTAGTTCATCCAGGTGTTGACCTTGGGAAGAGGATTTGAGGGTGAGTAGTTTATTTGGGGTGTGGTGTCAGGATGAATTGGTAGAGGAGTGTTTGGGTGAGAAAGGGAAGGAGGGAATGAAGCCTATCAGCATGTGATAATAAGCAGGTTGCTTCTGTGAGCAAGTAGGACTCAGTCCCAGAGTGTAGAAAATGCCTTCCAGCTGTCTGACTTGAGGGCCAAGCATGCTCCTGCAGCCAGAGGAGCTCTCGGGCACAGTCACAGGTGCTAGCACTAGGAGGCCATCTGCATGTACTCGGGTGGCAAGTGCCAAGAGGAAGCATGGGTGGGACATTAACAACCAACAATGTCTGCTACAGCAAATTGTAAGCTAGATACGGTCATGTGCATGATCTACATCGACCTCTAACTCAGTGGTTCCCAAACATAACTTCTCACCAGAATTACCAAGGAAGTATAAAAAAGGTCAGACGTTGAGACCCATATTTGGGAAATTTTAATTCAGAATGTCTAGGGCAAGGTCTAAGAATTGACATTTTTTTTCAAAGGCTCTACAGGTAATTCTGATTACCATTCAGTTTGGGGGAAACATGATACTTAAATTCATTCAATGTAGGCATTTTAAGGAAACGGAGACTCGGCATTTTCAGTATTTTATATAAAGTTACAACTATATTGTGGTGGAAGCAGGATTCCAATTCAGTGCTCATCTCTTTACTTCAAGGTCACACTCTCTCTTCAGGGACCTGTTTCTCTTGCAGAGCCCGGGACCACATCCCTTAAACCCCAAAGGAAAAGGTGGGATGAGTGCCTGATGAAGTGTGGAGCCATGAGCCTGCTCCTGCCAGTTATCCGGACTGCCTAGCAATAGAAGGAGGCTTCTCAGTGGTCTTTCAACACACTCCTTTCCCACCTCGTTCTCTGCAGTGGCCAGATTCTTACCATGCCACGCCTGGATCATTGAAACTTCTTCCTCGCCCACCTCCCTGCCTCAGTCCTCACTTCCTCTAGTCCCATGTCTCACCACAACATAGTCTGCATCACCACTCTCTTTCTCAGAAACGGGCAGGGCTCCCCACTCCTCATCTGTAAAATGGAGTCAAAAGCTCTTGGCGGGGTATAAGGTCCTGCACGACCCAGTTTTATTCTGTCTAGTATCTCTTGTAGGATGTATTAGTCAGCCTCCAGGCAGGAGAACAGGAATTTCTCTATGAATTTGAACAAAGAAAATATGGAACCAATTAGCCTGGTGTTGCAGGACTGAAAATATGAAAATGGGACACCAAGGTATACAAAGGTTTAACCACAGAAGGAGCTATAGATCCTAAAGCTGGACGATCAAAGAGCAGAGATTGGGATTATTAGAACCTAGAAGCTTAAAGAGCTGTGAAGATGCAGCTCAGATTTCTGAGGAGGGAGAAGTGCTAGACAGCTGCTAGTAACTCAGGGGCTTGTAAGAGGGTTCTTTCAGGGGAAGTTCTAATAGCTCTAAGGAGAAGAGGGGTTACTCAACTTCTGCTGCATTTCAGAAGTTTGGAGAAACCCCCTTGTGGAACTGGGCTTAGACCTCTGATGAGAGGGAGCTGCCTTGCCTGGGCTTGCACTTGTATGAGAGGCCCCATAAGGCTGGGAGCCCAGGATCCCAGAGGCTGGGGCACTTGTGGCTGCCAGGATGAAGAGCCATTACTGGGGCAAAGCCGATGGGAAGCACAGCCAGCAGGAAGGGGCTCCCTCTCTAGAGCCAGCCCCTTGTGAGTCCTAACAGGCAGCCAGCTCCAAAGGAGGCAGGTACTCAGCAGGCCCCAGCCCTAGCATCACACCGCTGGGTAGAGAAGGGTGATGTGGAGCTGAGGGGGCACCTTAATAGCTGGCACGACACCCGCAGTGTTAGAGTCCCAAAAATGCTTGGCCCTTATGCATCTCAACTCTTTGGCAAAGGCTATCCTCGCTCTTCTCTCTGGAATTTTCTTCCTAGCCACAGGTTGTTTGGCTCCCATTAACACTCAAATGTCTCCTCCTGTGAAGCCTTCCAGATCCGCTCCTATTTATAAACCTCCAAGCCAGAAAAATACCCTTTCATATCCAGTTTTCCCTAGCATTCATGCAATGATTACATTTTATAATAATTACTTGCTTCAAGTCTGCATCTTCTACTTGACCACGAACTTGTCAAGGGAAAGATGTTGCTTTATTTATCTTGATGTCTTCAATAGTTCAATAAGTGTGTATTAAATAGCAAAAGCCCAGATGTCTGAATGAAGCCAGAATGCAGGGGGCAGCTGCAGATTGCCTGCCTGTGGAGCACAAAGCCCAGAGGAGTCCACAGCTCCGGGAGAGGTTGGGGGGAGGCTGCCCCCTCTTCCTTTTCAATCATAGTAGCAAAACAGGGAAACAAAAACATAAAACAACATTGCTTGCGGGAATGTTTTAGAATGTAGAAATAGCATTAGATTTCTGACTTAATATCCTCTTGGCCAAAAGAAAGTCGAGAATTGGACTCAAACATGTTCTGTGTGTGAAGCCTTCCAGGTACCATTCACCACAACTCACTTCCCTATTTCCCCCACTTCTCCACCTTTCTCTTATTTCCGCAGAACCTTGACTGCTTCCCCCTAGCAATTACTTCCTGCTGAGGTCTTCAGTAATACTGGTTTGAGGTTCTGAAGTGTCTTTATTTTAATGGGAATTCCCTATGTCTGGCAGTCCTAGAATCTGAGGTCTGTATCGCTAATGGTGCAATCTTAGACTTTCTTTTTTTTTTTACAAGGGGCTGTGAGTGAAGGTATTTTTGGAAACCTTCATATTCATACTTGTGTTCCTAAAGACTCATTTAAATTCTGATCCAGCACACGCTTATCCAGCATTAGTATATTCTAAGCATTCTATTAAGCACTTTGGCATGCATTGTATCATCCAAGTTAATCTTTGCAACAGCTCTGAGGTGGGTATTACTATCCCATATTTATACCTCAGGAAGCTGGGAGCAGAGAGATCAAATGATATGCTGCAAGTAACAGGGCCAGCATCTGAAACCAGATCTACTGACTCCATGCTCATGGTTCCTTTCTCATGAATTCTGTTTATAGGTGGGCTCAGCTCCAAACTGGATCTGGTCTCCCAGAGAGTCTGAGATTTGAAGGTATCATGATAAAAGAGAATTTTGTCTCAGTGTCCAGAAATAGGACACAATAAGAAAGGCTAAATCCTGTGTAGAATTCCCTTAGTTTTCCAGAGGGCAAGGACCTTCAGGTATATATTTCTCTGGAACACTAGCTCCAGGCGGTGCATGAGTCTCCTGCTCTGTTGAGGAAATTAACTGGAGACGTGTGGTATAGGCGCAAGATCTCTGGCTGGGAAAACAGAGGCGTTTCCCCAGGGTCACTTGACTTCCCTGCTCCTGGGTTTTCTCCATTGTAGAATTAGTGGTTTGAGTGACATGACCACCAATGCTCCCTTCAGTTCTAAGATAGAAGAGATACTGCCTGATATGGAATGAAGGGTTCTTTTACCTTGAAGGTCAAGGCCTCTGTCGAGTCTTTAAGCACTGTCAAAAGACGATGAAGGGTCAGAAAAATTGGGAACCTTACATCTCTGGTTTAAAAATCAGCTTTCTGAGGGTAGAAGCCTCAATTTCTATCTTGCGACCTGTGAGGGAGAGGAATTAGCGGGTCTCAGGCCCAGCATGGACAAATGTCCCCAACGTTAACTCTAGTCATCTCAGTCAACCACTCTCCATGGATCTCTGTGGATTTCCCCAATCATCGCTCACTCAGCATTTGGAGCTGCTCTTGCGCTGCCCTGGTGAAATGCTAAATAATTCATTACATTCTCTTTTCCTGCTATTGTTACCTCGAACAGCTCTTGACTTTGCCCTTTGCCGCCGCTCCTCAGAGCTCGTGTGAATTAGGTTTGGGGAAGAAGACATGTGAGGCTCAGAGGATGCCAGTCCCCAGGGGAGACAGACAAACATAGTCATGGTTTCTATGGCGCCCTGAGACCCCAAACTGCGGAGCCTCCCACATCTCTTATCGTGACATTAAGAGCCGCCTTGTAGTTCATCTGAGGACATGTTCCAGGGAAATCATAGAATATTTATTAGCATCATTACATTTTCTGCAGCACCTTTCATCCCAAAGGATCCCAAAATGCTTTGCTAACAAAATATCCAGGGAGATTTTACCCACTTCTGAAGTCCAGCCACTGTTCCACACTTGCCCCCTCACCACACCCCTTCCATTTGCCTTCCCCCAATCCATTTCTTCCTGGATTGTCATGACTTTTCATTGCTTATCAGGTGACATTCAAATGCCTTCACCTGGTCGTATGAGTTTCCTGTGACTGCAGTAACAAATTACCGCAAACTCTGTGGCTGAAAGCAACACACATTTATTCTCACACAGTTCCAAATGCCAGAGTCCTAAATGGGTTTCTCTGGGCTGAGACCAAGCTGTTGGCAGGACTGTGCTCCCTCCAGAGGCGCTAGGAGAGAACGTATTTCAGTGCCTTTTCCCACTTCTGGGGCTGTATCCCTGCATTCCTTGCTCATGCCCTTTCCATCTTCAAGATGAGCAGCTCAGCATCTTTAATCTGCTCTGTCCAGTCTTCACATTGTCTTCTCCTCTACTATCAAACCTTTCCATCTCTTTATAAGGACATTTGTGATTACATTTAGGGCCAATCACCTAATCCAGGATAATCTTCTCATCTGCAAAGCCACATTTGCCATATAAGGAAACATTCACAGGTTCCAGGGATTAGAACCTGGATGTCACTGGGGACCCTGATTGAGCCTCCCACACCTGGCACTGCAGGCCATTTTCCCTGACCAAAGTCAGTGTGTAATTCCCACCACCCCCCATGGAAGACTGCACACCACAGCCACACTGAGCCGCTCAGTCAGCTGTTGAGAAAGTTTGCCTGCTCTGCTTCTGTGTCTGTGCTCTTGATTGTCTCTTTCTTTGGACCAGAAGTGCCTCCTTTCCTCCATGATGCCCTGTTCTCCCTCTTTGCCCTTGCTGGAACAAAACCTCTGATGTGCAAGCCATCCCTGCAGCCTCGCTGTCTCGCAGTGTGCACGGTGTTTCTTGACTCCCCGCCAGGATCACACACCATGCCAGGATCCCCTCTAACATGGGACCTGCTCCATGTCTTCACATGAACAGCCTTTAAGAAATACCACATAAATTATTCCATGGGAATGATAGCACAGGGAAGGGTTTCGGGTTGATTCCACAACGATGCTTTTGACATTCAACAAATATTTATTATTCATTTAAAATACTTATGAAGTTCTTCCTCTGAGCCTGGCCCGATTCACATTAGTATGCCTTAGCCCTTAAGGAATTTAAGGCCCGGAGGGCATTAAACAATAACTGTGAGTCCCTCCACTGCTGAGACGGAGGATGTTCAGGGTGCCGTAAGATTATACACAGAGGGCCTATCTGCCCTCACGGTGGGTGAGAAGTGAGGGATATTAATTTGGCAATTAGAGATTCTACTAAAAAGACGATCACAATATTATTCATAGCAAAGAGCCACCTTCCATTTGCATAGTGCTTCTTATGAGGTGTGACCATAATATAATAGAATGATTTTTCTTTTAAAAAACATAACAAATTATATTACAGGGAATCTCAGCGTTGGGAAGAACCTTAAAGGTCATATTGTTCAACTTTCTTCCTGATGCAGCTCTTCCTTCTACACTGTGCCCAAAGCCTGTGCTTGCCTGAATTCTGCTTGAAAATCTCCAAGGAGTGTGGATTTTCACAAAAGTCACCTTGGATTCTATGTGTAAGTTAGAGAATAGAGAGGAAAGAGGATGCCCTATACTTACTACCTGTATACATATGTATAAATATATAAAATTTGTGTATATATTGTATATGTAGATATATCTGTATATAAGTGTGTGTGTGTGTGTGTGTGTGTGTGTAAAGCAACTGTGCTACAATTCCAATTCTGCACGATTGCAGAAGTTCCAAAAAGCTGTGGGAAAATAGCATCTATGTTAGAACCTATTGGGATGTATGTATATTCTCTTAAAGTGACTACTTTGAACAGGAACACATACATGCATAAACAGGTCTGGAGGTATTTTAAAATTATTTTCTTTATGATTATTTCAAAATAATTTGACAGGGTAAACATTCCTGTGACAGCTTTTATTTTTTGTCTAAAATGGAAGTTTGTGCTGAAACTAGGGTGGTTTGGTAAAAAGACTGTCGAGTCTCAGACGAACATGATATCAAATCATGGCTCTCCTTCTTAGAAGCTACATGTCCTTAAATATATTCTTTGATATTTCTGAGTCTCATTTTCATATGTAAAATTAGGCTAATATCATTTTCCTCATAGGAAAGTTACAAAAATAAATATGCTTAGCACATAGCAGAAACTCAAATTATTTTCTACTCTTTTATGAAGAAGTTAAGATGGGTCTTAGGGCTAGTTTTGTGGTCAATAAAATAAGAAATAAGAATATAAGATGATTTTTCTAAGGCTTCATAAATTTCTTTTTTTTTTTTTTTTTTTTTGAGACGGAGTCTTGCTCTGTCGCCAGGCTGGAGCACAGTGGTGCAGTCTCGGCTCACTGCAACCTCCGCTTCCTGAGTTCAAGCGATTCTTCTGCCTCAGCCTCTCGAGTAACTGGGACTACAGGCGCGTGCCAAACGCCCAGCTGATTTTTGTATTTTTAGTAGAGACGGGGTTTCACCATTGGCCAGGATGGCCTTGATCTCTTGACCTCGTGATCCACCCGCCTCGGCCTCCCAAAGTGTGGGATTACAGGCGTGAGCCATCGCACCCGGCCGGTTTCATGAATTTCTAAATACAAAGGTTGGGTTAGTTGCTTCTGACATGCCATTATTTTTTCTCTGTTGCAAAAGCTGTACATGGTTTTTCCTGTTTTAATGGAGAAATACAGATGTCTGCCTATGTGTGCGTGCACCTTTCTCATCTTCTGACATGCTGTCTTGCGTTTTGATTATGTATATTGGCCTACTCAGTTAACCTAAGAAAGGATGTACCGGGACCTTCTCTTTTGGAATTGGAACCCGTATCAGATGACTTCAGAGAGAAGTATTTTTTAATACAAGGACACATCTTAAGATGTTTAGGATGCTCTGATGATACACGAAAGTTCACCTGAAGTTTGTCATTGTTTGTCATCTCTTTGACTTCTAACCCTGTAGCAATTAGTTTTACTAAAAGACTGCACCCCATTCTTCCACCTACATGTAATTCATCAAGGCCACGTCACCCTTTGTTCTCATTGAGTGAACGCGCTCCAGCATCAGAGAAGAGAAGGGCTGTTGTGTTATAAGTAATGATTCAGCCAGGGAATCAGAGTCATGGTAAGTGTGAGATAAGAGGTTTACGATGACAATTAGACCTTACACAATTGGGAAGGAACTGGAAAAGCAGAGGTCCACGAAGGGAGTTGTAGAAACAGAATATGAGTCAGTAGCCAACTAGACAATCTGAGACTATGTCCAGCCTCTGAAGTCAACCTTTGGTGTCCGGCAGGATGGTTGGAAATGTTGCTTCTATGCAGCTATAGCCTCTGTGGATCTGCAGCCAGGTGTCTTGTGGTGAGCCTGAGTCTTTTCTTGGTTACCAGGTGTGTCACTTGAAGAAAGGGCTGGCTGAATGTGAAGTGGAAAAGAATAAGAAAAAAGTGAAACCCATCAGGCAATTTGCATGTGTTCATCACTACATCTGACCATGGCAGCTTCAGAGAATATTGGTTGCTATTTCACTCCTACCTTCCAGATCTTGTGCAATTTTTTCTTTTGGCCAATTCTAACTTGCAAACATATACAGATGAAATTCTGGGATAAGTTGTTTCAGTTTAACCAAATTGAAGCAGAAGAATCCATCAGCATTGCTTACTAAAGAAGACAGAGATAAAATAACTCTGCTGTGTATATGCTTGTCTGCTTTCATCTGTACTTAGCAGAAAGCACCCTGACCTTCTTGTGATGTAGTCTACCAAGAGGAAATTGCAATTTATTATTATTTTTTATTGTGGTAAAATTCACATGCAATTAAAGGCCAAGATCTCAAGTGCAATTTAATGAGTTTTGAAAAATGCATATACAGTGTAATGAACACCTCAGTGAAATCTTGTAAGCCTTGAAACCAGGTAATGTAAGTTCTCCAAACATATTCTTTTAAATATTGTTTTGGCTATTCTAGGCCCTTTGTATTTTTATATAAATGCTGGAATAAATTTGTTAATTTCTATAAAGTGGCTGGTTGGAATTTTTACTGGGATTGCATTGACTCTATAGAAAATTTGGGGAGAATTGACATTTCAATAATATCAATTCTTTTAATCTGTCAACATCTTATATATTTCTTCATTTATTTTTTGTCTCTATTAATAATATTTTGTAGTTTTTGATTCACAGCTCTGGTACCTCTTCTGTTAATTTTATTCCTAAATATTTTTTGTCACATAATGTTATTATAAATGTTATTTTAAAATTATATTATTCTAATTTTGCATATTGATATTTATATAGTGATTTTGTATGCTGTGAACTTACTTTTTTTACTTATAAGTTCTAATAGCTTTTTAAAATATAAATTCTTTAGGATTTTCTATGTAAACTACGATATATCAGTGAATAAATGAAATTTCTTGTTTTCTAATTTTTATGCTTTTTATTCATTTTTCAAGCTTTATTTTACTGGTTAGCTGTACAATGTAGGATATATTTAGTTAAAAGGAATATTCTCACTTTGTTTATGAAAGAAAGGGGAAGGAGTTCAATATTTTACCATTAAGTATGTTAATCGGGGGGCTTTTTGTAGATGTCCTTTATCAGATTAAGAAGTTCCACATCTATTTCTCTTTTGCTTAATCATGAATGGATTTTTTTTTTTTTTTTTTGTGAGACAGAGTCCTGCTCTATCCCCCAGGCTGGAGTGCAGTGGTGGGATCTCAGCTCACTGCAACCTCTGCTTCTTGGGTTCAAACGATTCTCCTGCCACAGCCTCCCAGTAGCTGGGATTACAGAGGTGCACCACAACACCTGGGTAATTTTTGTAATTTTAGTTTTATCACGTTGGCAAGGCTGGTCTTGAACTTCCTGACCTCAAGTGATCTGCCCATCTCTGCCTCCCAAAGCGCTGGGATTACAGGCATGAGCCACCGTACCTGGCTCCAAATAATTTTTAAGATTATCATATATTGATATAATACAGTTTTTCTTCCAGATTTGTTAATATGATGGATTATATTGACTGATTTTCTGAATATTAAAGCAATTTTACATGATGGTATAAACTCCACTTGGAAGTTTTGTATATTGCTAGTTTTAATTTGCTCATATTTTGTGAAAAGTTTTTTTGTTTATGCTCAGGCTTATTTGGCTATAATTTTTTAAATTAAAATATATTTGTTAAGTGTTGTTATAATTTGGCTGGCTTTGTAAAACAAGATTAAATGATCAATCTCCATTTTCTGAAGTAGTTTATGAATTATTATATTATTTATTCTGTGTACCATAGAATTAATAGTAAGGCCATCTGGATTTTCTTTGTGATTATGAATTTTGCTTTAAAAGAAAACTACATATGGACTATTTTATATTCTATATTTTTGTGTAAGTTTTATAAAATCGTGTTTTCAAGAAATTTGTTCATCTAAGTTGTTAAATCTAGAGGCATAAAGTTTTTATAATCTTTATTATTCTTTTTACATCTGTAGGATCTGTAGTAATATCCCTTTTTTTTTTTAATTTCTGATGCTGGCAATTACTGTATTCTCTTTTCTTTTCTGATTGGTTTTGCTCAGGCTGACTCAACTTTATTAACAATTCAAAGAACCATGTTTTGTTATATATTTTTCTATTTATTTTAGGTTTAATTTTCTCTTTTTTTTCTAGCTTTTTATACTGGAAACTTAGATCACCTATTTTCAAAGTAATAAATTCCCTCTTACCACCATTTGAGAGGTAGTGTACAAATTTTAATATGTTGTGTTTTCAGTATCATTTAGTTCAGTAGAGTCATCCCTCGGTATACATGAGGGCTTGGTTCTAGAATTCTGGTGTATAACAAAGTATGTGCATACTCAAGTCTTGCAGACATACACAAAAAGTTTTCCCTCCATATACATGAGTTTTGCATCATGAGAATATTGTATTTTAACCATATTGGGTTGAAAAGAAATTCATGTATAAGTGGACCCATGCATCTCAAACTTATGTTGTTCAAGGGTGAATTGTATTTCCTAATTTCTCTTATTAGTTATACTGTGATCTATGAATTATTTAGAAGTATGTTGCTTAATTTCCAAATATTTGAGCATTTCTGCACACATATAGTTAGTATTTTTGTCCTTAATCTTTTGTTGTCAGAGAACATATGTGTAAGATTTCAATCTGCTGAAATGCATTGAAACTTATTTTACATGGTTACAACATGTGATCTATATGTACTATACATGTACATATGTTACACCAGGTAACCTGAAAATATTTCTGTTCTATAGTTTTGGGGTTATATTGTTTTAAAAAATTTCAGTTAGATCAAGGCAGTTTATACTGTTGTACAAACCTTTGTATTTCTTTTTTGATTTTTTTCTCTAGTTATTTTAATAATTTCTTAGTGAGGGATTTTAAAATCTTCGGCTATAACTGTGTATTTTTCTGTTTTTTCTTTATTCCTGTCATTTCCTGCTTCATGTATTTTGAAGCTCTGATATTACAAGCCCATGCAGTTAGGATTGTCATATTTTCCAAAAGAATTAATCTATTTTTATTATTGTGATATATCTCTCTTCGTCTCTGGCGAGATTTCTTGTTAAGTTGTCTCTTGTCTGATATCAACATAGCCACACAAGGTTTCTTATGATTACTATTTGTGTGATTCATCTTGGTCTATCCTTTTACTTTCAAACTATCAGAGTCTTGGTCCATTTGCTTTAAATGTAATTATTGATGATCCTGGATTTAATGTATCATCTTGCTACTTACTGACTGCTTGCCTCATCTTTCTTTGTTTCTCAGTTTTTCCTTTTCTGCCTTCTTTTGAATTCACCAAATTATTTTAATATCCAGTTTTATTTTTTCTATTGGCTTTTTAGCTACACCTCTCTGTATTTTTCATAGTCATTCTAGGAAGCACTAGGGAGGCCTTACCTTTTTGCAGTCTACTTAGAGTTAATATCGTACCTCATCATATGTAAAAATCCTATAAGAGTATAAGTCCATTTACCCCAATTCTTTCTAGTATCATTTTTATATATTTTACTTTGAAATGTGCTGAAACCATAAAATACATTTTTGCTGTAAAAGTCAGTTGTTATTAAAATAAGAGAAGAAAAAATATTACTTTTATCCAGATATTTACCTATTCCTGTGCTTTTCCTTCTTTTCTTCATATCAGAAATTCCATTGTTTTGTTCAAAGAACTTCTTTCAGAGTATTTTGTCGTGGAGATCTGCTGAACATGAATTCTTCCAGTTTTCACTTATATAAAAATACATTTATTTTATTTTGACTTTGAAGATTATTTTTGGTATCTACAAAATTCTGGGCAATTTGTTCTTTTCCTTTTTCATTCAGCACTGCATAGATTTCACTTATTTATCTTCTGGCTTTTGCTGTTTCTGATGAGAAGTTAGTCATCATTCGTATTGTTGTTCTACTATAAGTAATGTATTTTTTTCCCACTGACTTCTTTAAAGATTTTCTGTTTATACTTAGGGTTCAGTAATTTATATGTAACACATTAGGAGTTTTGAAAAAAATTCTACATTTGGTGTACTGAAATCTCAGAAATCACCACTAAAAAACTTATCCATGTAACCAAAATCCACCTATACCTCCAAAAACTATTGAAATAAAAATAAAATAAAATTATTCATTGAGTTAATTGGCTTTAAAATTAAAAATCAAATTCTTGGCTTATTTGGAAAATGTTTGGTTATTATTTAAACATTTTTTCCACCCTTTTTCTCTCCTCTTTTGGAAATTAACTATGAGTATATTACAATGTTTAAGATGTTTTTCACAGAACTCTAAATTTCTGTTATTTCTATTTATTAAAAAGTCTTTCTCTCTCTCTCAGTTTAAATAATAAATATGGATATATACAAGTTCACTATCTCCTCTGCCATCTCTAATTTGTGTTAAGCTCTTTCAGCACATTTTATTTCAGATATTGCAATCTCACTGTTAGAATGTCCATTTAGTTTTCAAAATTTCTTCTGAGACTTACATGTACTCAGTTATATTTATATTATCTTTTAATATTGTATTATCTTTTGACATATTAATGATATCATTTTAATGTTCTTCTTTGCTAATTCCAATGGAGCCATCTTAGGATCTGCTTCTATTGGCTTTTTTCCTTTATTATCACATTTTTTCCTTCTTTGCATTCTAGTAATTTGTTATTGTATGGTAGACTCGGTAAGCAGTCTGGATTACCTTTAAAAGAAAGCTGAATTTTGTTCTGGTAGGCAGTTATATTGTTGGCAGGTCTTTTTGAACTGGTAAGATTGCTTTTGTTTGGATTAAAATGAGTCCAGCTCAGTTTTATCCTTCGCCCTAGCATGTGGCTCTTCCTTCAGGGCATGGTTCTTACTCCTAAGTGGAGACCTTTCTGAACTCTCAGTGGAATGTCCAAGGCTTTTGATAAGGTCTCTGTGCTCACCTCCTACAATTGTGCAACCTCTAGGATCTCAGTTTAGGTCTAAGTCCCAGAGCATCGATTCTCTGCCAGGCCTTGAACCTCTCACTACTTGAAGTAGCTTCTCTGTGCGGCACTCTCCTGCTCTTTATCCTGTCACTCAAATTCAAGGGATTTTAGTAGTTCTGAATGCTGATGCCTGTTTCCAGATCTAAAATAGATTAATGTGCTCTGATTGAGCTCTTCTTTCCTGTGTCACTATCTAAAAAGTGTCCTTGGTTAGAAAGCTTAATACCTCCTCTGAAGACTGATATCATACATTATATTCCTGGACCAATCTACCAGTGAGGGACAGTGAATGTTTTGAATGGCAGCTTTTGGGTAAGCAGAGAATATACAATGGAGGTGCATAAATAAGTTTCCTTGAAGTCATTTGTTTGAGGAGCTAAGGTCTTTATGTTGCCTAACTGGTTGAATCTCAGTGGGACAGATAAATGTGGACTAATGATAGAATGAATGTTAGAAGAGATTTATCACCTAATATGCACGAGAATGCTGCAACATTCAAAACAAAACTGTAAAAGTTTACTTATTTTTAAAGGCAAACAGGTTGGTGTTGCTTCTTTAGTTTTCAGCAACTATAGGAATGAACTTATTCCTTCACTCTAATTATTTAAATAATTAGAGTGAAGGAATAAGTTCATTCTCATAGTCGCCTATCAAGTGGTCAGCGGATTGCAACAGTTCCCAGAGATCCTATATTTTTAAACAAAGTATCTTCTGGATTTGAACAATTTATATTTCAACTGCTTCCAAATTCTTTAAAATATTTTGGTCACCACCTTGTTACAGGTGCTGAATCTCTTGCTCCACATAGGTCACTAGTGCATGAATGCAACATCTGCAATATTTGCTTACTGGAGAAAGATAATTTACATTCAGAGGTCTAGGTTGTTACAAACATAATTCTGAAAGTAGGTCATACTTTCCATTTAGCTACTTAAATTCCATGTTAAAAAAAGATGTTGAGCTCTTCGTCTATAGCTTCATTATATTACATTTCATCTTGTATTATGTTTCGATGTGTAATATATCTTGTTTGTTTATCTGTTATTGTCTGTTTTCTCTGCTTTATAGTAAGGTCTATTGAACAAAATCCTTGTAGTTTTTATCCTTCTTTAGAGTCTAGAATAGGAAATAGTATTTTCTCAGTAATAATTTTTATACATATATTTCATCTTTTCTTGACAGATAACAAATTCTTGAAGAGAGATAGAGTCTTACCCATCTCCAACATGTGTTTGCCTGTGGAAGACTGTTAATTAATAATTATTGAGTGATTTGCTAAATAAATAAAATCTCTGAACATTGCAGTTAATGTTAGTAAGTATTAAAGTTGAACTAGTGCTTGAATATTCAGCAGTAAGAGAAGGAGGAAAGGTCCAGACCGTGAAAGGGAAGGAAGTATATTCCATTTTGTGAAGAGTCTTTCCTGGCTATAACCAGCAGCCACAAAATTCCCCCTGGTAATTTCTACAGAAACACTGACACTGACTCCAGACATTGTGTATTTGCATTATGGAGGTCAGGGACTGGAAGTTAGGATTTTGCAGCCCTTTCTTGGCTCTGTTATGCTGTCTTTGCACAGCATGACCTTGTAGAATCATAGCCTCTTTGTGCTATTTTGTCCCTATGGAGATGAGAGAGCAGAAAAGAAGAGCTTTTTTCCCCCTTCCCACATAAGTGTTTGTTTTTAGCCTCATGAATTTGCTAGAGTGCTTAGATACCAAGGTGACAGATGTCAGAGAAAATGTGACAGCAAAATAACTTGTTAGGAAGATATATGGAAGTGAAGTGTATTGCTCAAGGGGTGTGGAGTGTGGGATCTGGAATAATTTAGTGAAAAGTTGGGAGATCTTTTTATGAATTTAGTAGATAAGTTTAGTCCTAATTCAGATAGGGAATGAGGTAGTTCTAATGGGCATTGATCAGAGTCACCGCATAGGGGTCTTAGGTAAGCCATGAATGGCAGAAACTGAAATCATAAAGCATTAGAATTGAATGTGCCACCTGTTTCCCCCAACACAATTGGCCTGTTGTGGTGATTGCTGTTCCAAAATGGAGAAGCTGCCTCCAAAGGTGCCACAAATCACAACGTGCTACTCCAGCTCAAGCATTCTATGGTTTCATTTTTTTTGTTATGGTAGCAAATAATACTGCTGGGTAGAGCAAAGAGACATAGTCTTTTATTTATTTATTTTTGGGCTTCTTTGTACCTGTGTGTAATGTTAGGGGGACAGGGAGCACAGATGATAATGAGGATGGGGGAAAGGCTTTGGGAAGAGACTGGGGAGTGTGAAGCCTGTCTTCATTTTTCTCACCTCTTCATTTGTAGCCACGTCACGAGAGAGAGGTACTGAGAGCAATACAGAGTTGCCATAACAACTAATAAACTGTAATTTGTCAAAGAAGGGGGAATGGAGTCAAGAGTTCCAAAAAAAACAAACACAAAAAACAAGAAAGAGGGAGGTGAGGGGAGAGAGAGATTTAAGAAAGGGAAGACTGAGTTTTCAGGGAACAGGGAGATGAATGTAAAAGTGTGTTTTAGACTGTCTTAGTGGGGAATATATGATAATGAATTAAAATATGGAAGAGGAGATGAAGAAAATGACAACTATTCATGTAAGGATATATTTAAAAATACGGAAGTTCTCAAAGTGAAAGAATTGATTTGAGGTAGCAAACTAGGGGAATCTCACACACACACACACACACACACACACACACACACACACTTATTTTCCAGAAGAGAAGGAGTCTGGGATGGTCATGCAAGGCCAAATTGATGTAGATGATGTTCATGTTGAGATTTCTAAGGGTGCTCTCCCATGATTGAACTGAGGCGTTGTATGTGGGGATGTAGCACTGTGTCTCCGTGGGTCAGTGCCTTTTGATGTCCTCCCCTTTACCTCACAGGACACAGAACCACACCATAGTCCCTGCCCTTCCAGTTGCCTGAAGAACTAAGCCAGCAAGAGGCACAGAGCAAGGATTCCTAGAAGATGATGTGGGAGGCAGCAGAGATACTTGACAGCTTCTTCCAAAGCCTGGGCTAGGGGGTCAAGAAGTTTAGTAGAGTAGTGCAGTCATTCATTCAACAGATATTTTTGGAGTCCTGTTTCAGCTATATGTAGGACACAAGGGGCAGAAAAATGGTTCATGACCCTAGTGAAGCTGAGGTTGTGTTTGTGTCCATAATTGAGAATGAAATGTAGGAAGTGAGGTAGAGAGGGAAACTCATTGTCTCTGTACTCTATCCCCAAGCACTACTGGGAGCCAGAGAGGGAGTGACCTCATGATGGCTGGCCCAGAGCAGGAAGATGACGAAGAAGCTGAGGGATGTTGCTTTGGAAGGAGTAACCAGTATATCTTCATGTAATAAAAGAATTACGGTGTCTGAAACCAGGGGTCAAAATGTCCAGTGATCAAACATCTGCTTCTCTTACCTTTGGCGAGGAACACATAGATCCTTTTTGCTGCTGAGCTGAGCCCACCTTCTCCTTTGTGAGCAGGGAGGATCTTTGTCCCCTCACTGGGCTCTGCAACTGTGCCTTAGAGCAGAATAAGACTGATGAAGTATGGCTGTGTCTGTTTTCCATTAGAAACATTAGTAAACTCGACTACAAAAGGCCACCTCGCAGAACAAAACACTTTCAATGTGCAAAGTACAATGAAAATCTCCCAGCTGCCAAGACAGAGGACCTTGCAGAAGATAGAGCATAAAAGAGATTCTGCACAAAACAAAAGTCAGAACACAATGGTATATATTTGAAGCACATGAAAGGCCGTGTGGCAGCAATACTAAAGAGACATGATTTTCCTACAGAATGGGGGCAGAGGAAGAGCAGAAACCCAATCAGCCAATACAATTGTGGCGGAGAAATAGATCTGGTCCTGTAAAGGGAGAGGGGAAAGAAAGCTTATTTTTTATGAATTAATCTCCAGTTGGTTTTCATAAGTTGTTCAGAAACAAGCGAGCACATGAATAATACATGCTGTACACAGGCCCAAAAACACAGAGCTATCTCCAGTTGAGACTGTGAAAATGAAGACATTTTGAGAAAGATAATTGAGTAAAGCAACCAAAAGGAAGCATCTTAAGGTAGGGGTGTGAGCAGAAGCAGGGAATAGACACCCCAAGGGGAAAATGTGTATTTCTAATTTCCCCAATTAACTTGCAGATTCCTGGAGAGCTGAGATAATCTTTCCATTTTTAACAGAATTATGTGTTCCCAGGTTATATAAAATAACACTTTGCCTGTAGTAGGTGCTAAAAATATTAATAGATAAATTAATTCAATGTTGATGTGGTAATAAATTTGACTGATAATTATTGTATCATCGGTATGGAAATAAAAAAGTAGAAATCTATGTTCCTGGGACCGACATTGATAGGGATGAGGTGCCCATTAGTTGTGTAGATGTATAAATAAATCCAAGGATGATGTGCCTTCAGTGATGTTTTATGTGGTGGTACAATTCATTGATTAGCCAACCAGCCTCAAAGTAGCGTACTTGCTTTATCTAATGACTGCAATACCGAGCTGAAGTTAGAGGTCCTGATCAGTGCTTCCACAGAACAATAGTTCCACAAGAAGCTCTGTGGAAAAAGAATTCCATGGTCAATTAAGCTTAGGAAACGCTGCTTTCTATATTCCTCTCATTATCATTTAAAAGGCTCAGAGAAATCCTACAGTAAATTGCCCCGTTGAACCTTGTTAATCCGATACTTTCCAAACTAAGTTGACCATGGAAGGTTTTCTTTTTTAAATTTCTTTCTTCTTTTAACAACATCCATTAGCCTTTTTCAAAACTGCCTTTCCATGAAGTGAACTGTGATGGTTAAAATTAGGCATCAGCTTGACTGGGCTAAGGGATGCCCAGATAGCTGATAAGGCATGATTTCTGGGTGTGTCTGTGGGATGTCTCTGGAAGAGATTAGCATTCCATCGGTGGGCTGAGTGAGGAGATCCACCCTCACCAATGTGGACAGGCACCATCCAATCTGTTGAGGGCTCAAGTAGAACAGAAAGGTAGACATGAACTATCTCTCTCTTCTTAAATTGCCACATTAATTTTCACCTACCCTTAAACATCAGAGCTCCTTGTTCTCCAGCCTTTGGATTCCAGTATTTATACCAATTCTCCCCAAACACCTGTTGTCAGGCCTTTGGATTCAGGATGAATCATACTACCAGCTTTTGTGGCTCCCCAGCTTGCAGATGACATATTGTGGGACTTCTCAACCTCATAACCACATGAGCCAATTCCCATAATAACCTCCTCTTACAGATCTCTATATATCTTATTGGTTATTTCTCTGGAGAACACTGACCGATGCATAAGGAACCCTGATTTCATTGTTATGAATCCGAGTATTCACCAAGTGCCTTCCATAGGAATAGGGGTGAGACTGGAAAGGGTGACTTAGAGACAGCTCCTCCTGTTAGGGAGCTTAGGATCTTGCAGAAGAGATAAATCATCAACAATTCACAACCATGCCTATCTCCTCTGATGCTGACCATAGGCTGGGCTCCTTCCGAAGTAGAGCCTGAGTGTGACCCAGCAGGATCTTTTCACTCCACCCACCCCAACACTACATTTCTTGTACCTTTTTCGCCTGGGTCATTACCTCTAACCCTAAGCCAAGCAGCCTTGGGCTCCAACCATGGCCACTGTGAGAGCGTGAGTGAAGCTCTGTGCATTCTTTCCACTGTGGTAGCCCCTCCTGCAAGCTGTTTTCAACTCGGAGGCCCCAGAGCAACTGTTACTGTTATTCATGGATCTCTCAGATTGGCTCACCCCACAGCTACTGGGCAGAGAAACATCAAGTGTCTTTCCAAAACTCAAAGTGGATACAAGGGTCTTCTCCAGGGAACTCTGGCTGCCGAAGTTCTCTGCAAATGGTCACATTGACTCTGTTGTGTAACTACTCAGAGTAAAACCTCACAAAGAATGAGACCTATACCCTTGAGTCTCTACCAGCAGCCTGGGCTATGTTAGATGAGGTCGCTGTTATTTTCTTTCTGTGAAGAAGTTCTCTTGTGTCTCAGTAACAGAGGACTGAGCCCACAGAGCATGTGGAGTATGTCATCAGCCAATGAGATTAGATGATTCCAGTACTGCACATATTCTCCAGTATGTGGCAACGAAGTTTGTTTGCTACTCAGTGCTTGCTCCCATATGCAATGAGACTGACACATCCATGAGAGGGCAGCTACTGCTTCTACTCTGGGAGGGCTGTAGTGATGGGGTGGAGTCTGCTGCTTCTATTAGAGTTAGTTATTTTCATTTCTGGCTTATTTCTTCATTATCTCCCACTACACACCCACACACATCTGCTGTACACTTCCATCTTACTCACCCTGGTCCCACCCCAAGACCTGCAGCAGAGTTTCAAGATTGGACAGTTCTAGATTCATCAGCTTTGTGCTAACTATGAGACTCTGAATAGATTAACTTTCTTGAGACTCCAATTCTCTATCTAGAAAGTGAAGATGATTTCACTTATTGCATAGACTATTAGCGAATTTAATGAGCTACCAAAGTACAGAGCTCCTCATCCATAGCAAGCACTTAATTTCTAGTTTCCTCATTCTCAATTTTCCTCCAGTAGAATAGTCCACAATAATGGAAATATATCCATGCTCTTTGGCATGGAAGTTACTTAGACCCAAATGGCTAAATAGAGCTTGAGATGTGACTAATACAAATGAGGCACTGAACTTTTAATTTTATTTAGTTTTATTAATTTGAATAGCCACATATGGCTAGTGGATACCTAATTGGTCAGCACGTCACTGTATAACTTAACCGCCAGTTTTTTAATACTCAACATTTCCAGAAGATGAATTAGAGCTCAATCTGATGCAGGGAGGGGTCAAGGGCCCTGCGGGGTTTGAAGCCAGCATGAACCATAGAGGGCATCTAGAAATAGGGCCAGGAAAGGGGTACCTGCCGTGCCTTTCTGCCTCTGAGGCGTGGGGAGAATTCACACACCCATCTCACCAGGGATATACCTCAGGAAATGGAGACTGGATCTTGGTGGGATTTCAGATACCCTTGAGCCTGAAGAAGATGTTTATATATGCTAGAGATGTTTCAAAATCTTGCCACAAAAATGTAAAGGAACCATCAGACTCCATCTTACTCTATTCCACGCAATTATATCCACCTTTCCAATCACTGGTTTAAAGATGAAAAAACACTATTTGCCAACAAGATTTTAGAGTCTTATCAATTAACAGAAAACACCACCTAACCCCATATGAAGTCACTTCTCTCCTAGATGTAAGCTAAATTTATAAATGTCAAGGCCTTCAAAATGTTAAAACCATTAGAGATAGAGAGTTGGGGAATTAGGGGGGAAGGAGAATGTAAATTTGGTGAAAAATTAGAATATCATGCAATATTTATTTTTGTAGTGCAATTTACATATCTAAAATCATTTTGCTAAGAAGAAACATAAAATGTATTATGTATAACTTGATTTGCTCATAAAATTATCATTTAGGTAAAATTAGAGACATGAAGAACTGGAAAAACAAAATGGAAAAAATAGGAAAGAACAAATTTTTTTAAAACTGATTCATTTTCTTTATATATTTATTTAACAAAAACATTCCAGGGGGCATGGATAAAGTTCCTTCTGAAATACTTTTCTTTCTTTATTTCTCTTTCTTTCTTTCTTTCTTTCTTTCTTTCTTTCTTTCTTTCTTTTTCTTTCTTTCTTCTTTCTTTCTTTCTCTCTTTTCTCTTTCCTTTCCTCTTTCTCTCTGCTTCTTTCATTTTCTTTTTCTTTCTTTTCCATCCCTCCCTCTCTCTCTCCCTCCCTCCCTTCCTTCCTTCCCTTCTGTCCCTTCCTTCTCCCCCCTGCCTCTCTTCTTTCCTCCCTCCCTCTCTCCCTTTTTTCTCCCTTCCTCCCTCCCTTTTTTCCTTCCTTCCTTTTCTTCTTACCCTCCACGTCTTGGGTCTTTACGTAAATCACTCCCTTTTTGATTTGAGGCCCCTTTGTTGTTCAGGCCCTGCAGCAAGAATAGCCAGCTGCCCTCTCCCTTAAACAATACTCTCAAGTTAGAGTTCTTTTGAGACTTCTCAGGTGTCTCTCTTTCACAGCAGAGCACTCCAAATTCTTCCCCAACCCCACATCTGGTCAATTCCTTCAATTTCTTGCCAGTCTTTCCCCCTGCTCTCAAACCCAGGGTCCCACAGGCATGAGGGAGCTGGAGTTGCTAAGTGTCTGTCTCCATTATGGCTTCTAGGTGGGCCCACGGACCGGCCCTTTGGTCTGAGCCTATTCTGGTTGGTGAATGGGGCAGTGCGCTAGTTCTCGCCATTCACTGTGGAAAGAGAAGGAGTGGAGTGGTGAGGAAAACAGCTGTAACCAGGGCCCATTTCTCCTCAC
This sequence comes from Aotus nancymaae, assembly GCF_030222135.1. Classification (NCBI taxonomy): domain Eukaryota; kingdom Metazoa; phylum Chordata; class Mammalia; order Primates; family Aotidae; genus Aotus; species Aotus nancymaae. Next base: position 35,479,585 of record NW_026988423.1, read on the forward strand.
CGCTCATTAAGTGCCCAGTACTGCCCTAAGCACTTCACATTCATTTCCCCGTTTAATCCTCCCCAAACTCTAACATTGCAATGCTATAACGATTCTATTTCATGGACAAAATGTGGCTTATGGAAGGTTAAATCACTTGCCTGAGGTCACACAGCTGGTAAACTGCTAGGCCAGGCCCCTGAGCCTGCATTCAGACCCAGCCTGCTTGACTCCAGTGTCTGGCCTGTTAAGTTACCACCCAACAGTGCCTTAACCATCACCAGGGTCTTCTATTTACCCAGAGCTTTATCGCTTAAAACCACCTCACACACACTGGCTTATGTGATTCTTATGCAACAAGGTTACTAGGGAAGATACTGGGAAGATTAGTGTCCCCACTTTAGAGATATGTGGACTGTCAAAGTCCCTACTCAGAGTCACATAGTAAATGCTGCCACCAGTGTTAAAGCAGATTTTCTGACCAAAAGTCTATTTTCTTCTCCGCACAATATTGGGTTTGAACAAAGGGAAATGTCTTTGGAACCAGGCGTACACACATGTATGCAAACTTTTCAGACCTGATGCTAGTGCGTCAGGCTGGGGGAGGGGAGGAGGCTGGCCCAGCCGAGGGGATTTCTACCACTGTCCTGATATAAAATTTACCACAAGCATTGAGAGACATCAAGAGAGAAGGCTTCTGGCCTTTCTTGCTGTTTTTGTTTATTTGTTTCTCCTTTTAAAAATCTTTTTTATGAGGTTGCCATAAAAACACTCATTAGGCAGTGTTGATTTTCATTAATGTTGATTCTCCAAGAGCTTAATCAATCTTCTGTGACCAATGACCTCATTCCCCTGGGAGAAGAAAGCTGTTTAACAAATTAGCTTTACAGATTGTAGGTAAGGCATACAGATGTGAGGTAGCCCGTGTTGCCAAAACAGGATGTGGATTAGTGGTTTAATATGCACAAAAACAATAGCATTAAACTGTCTCCGTGCTGATACCCAAATGCATCATTAGGAAGCAGCTGTCCTCTTTCCCCTGTTGCACCTGCATCCCTCCTCACTCTCCTTCCCCACGCTCACTTTTGCCCTCTGTGAAGTCTGAGCTTTGAAAGCACCTAGAGGCAGCAGCACATCTGAAGATAGTAGCAGGAAACACAAATCACAGATGCATGAGGGAAGCTGGAAGGCTTTCATTATTCCAAGCCAACTGGAAGAAGCTTCCTTCCAGACAGTACCCTCGCCCAGGTGGAACTCAGCGAAAGTTCCATTGTTTAGAGGGGCTACATGCTTTGGGTTAAATTATCATGTCCTTTCCAGGTGGCCTTTTCACAAAAGCAGATATTTGGTGGCGAGGTAGCCCAGTCAGTCTGGAAGAAGCCCTGAAGGTCTGAATGAAAGGCAGTCGTGGAACTTGGGACAAGGGCTGGGCAAAGACAACCTTTCCCTACATCTCTGTTTGGCTCATGGCTGTGTCTGGTTGCAGCAACTCCCCACCACAGGCCATGGGTGTCTGCAGTTCGTGCTTGCTGTGCTGAGCAGCTGGAAGGGGTCGTGGGTCCTTACTCCACCAGACCCCGGGGGGCTGGAGCCCAGAAGCTCAGGAAACCAACTGTGCTTGGGTGCCAGTGCTTTCACATCCAGAGCTTTTTCCCAGTCACCACCTGGTTTTTTTCTTAACATTCCTGTGGGACAAACAAGGAAAAGAAGGGAAAGAGTTATTGTTCTTAAGCGCTGAAGAAGAAGGGACTCAGAGACATAATCTGACCACGGTTCCACAGTGGCAGAGCCAGGAGCCTGGAAGCACATCTCTTCTGAGGGGAGAAGGCAAGGCGAGTGAAGCTCTTTCTTGGGGAGACTGGCTGGTGGGGTGGGGTAAGACATCCTGCTGGCTCTAAGTGTCCTTCCCTTTCTGGCTTCTAACCTCATCTCCTCGGACTTGGGCACTGAGCTTGCTGCCCAGCTGAGGCTCAGATGAGTGGCACATCTGTGTGCCCCTTTAGGATCTCTCAGAACAGGACAAATGCACACCCTGCTTTCCACCTGAGGCTGGCCTTTGAAATGCCCTAGCCTCCTGATGCCAGTGCAGCAGAGATGTGGAGAAGGGTGCCTGGAGCTGCTCGGAGACCCATCCGTGCAACTCTCCTCCTTGCCTCGGCCATGTCCCCAGATGACCTGGCTTATACAATCAAGAGCCTCCTCCTTCAGCCTCCTGCTCAGCAGCCTGCAGTGCAGTCACATGTCCGAAATCAGGCCACTGTTGTCAGCTCCACAGCCACACGCCACTGTGAGTCAGCCCCAGCCTGGCTGCAGAATCTTGCAGAATGGGTTGCAATCCTGGTGTGAGAGAGATCACAGACAAATGTCCCTGCAAATTCACTCTGGTGGTGCAGGGAGAAGTTGGTGAGGCCACCGACTTTCTGCTGGCACTCCTTTTCACTTAGTTAAACTGATCAGATACATTCTGAGTACCCACTACATACAAAGTCCTTTAAGAGGCCCTGGGGATGGGGGCAGACCAACAAGAGTCAGACACAGTCCCTGACTTCAGTGAGCTTTCTTGTTCCACATGGAGACCCCCTTGCCTGTGGCTTTCATGGATCTAGGGAATTTGATGGCTTCTGTGTTTCCTGAAGTGGTAGCCCTCCCGTTAGTTCTGTGCACCCCCACATCCTTTATTCTTAGTCTACTATCAGTTCAATGGCCACCATTGTGCCCATTGCTGAGTTGGTCCTTAATAATAATTGATAAATGACACATAAATGAACCTCTTGGGTAGAGCCTAAGGAGGTAGATAGGAGTATATATATACAAATATATATATATTTGTATATATATATTTATATATTTGTATATTATATATATATAGACAGGAGTATATATATATATTTGTATATATATATACTCCTGTCTACCTCCCGGGAAGAGGATCCCTATTGCTCATTTGCTGCCATGTCTTGAGTGCCTACTGTGTATGAAGCCTGTGCTAAATGGTATGGATAGACCATCTCCAACCTTCACAACAATGCTATCCTCAGTTACAGATGAGGAGGGGAAAATGCAGAGAAGTTAACTCATTGGTGTAGGATTAGAATTAGAAAGAGGCCAATCCAGGATTCAAACTCATGCTTTCAGACTCCAGAGCCATGGTCTTTCCCCAGTTGGTTGTGACCAGGCCTAAACCATAGGTAGGATGAGTTTCTAACTATCGGTTATGATATAAGAAAAGTCAAGCAGTGAAGGTGAAGTCACAGTCCAGTTGCCCACTGGAACAGTGACATCTTGATCACTGTTTCGGATCATTTCCCAGGAAAAGCTGTAACTCATGGGCTAAATCAGGGCTCCTATCTTCTCCTGAGGCTCTGGGAAGCCCTAAGCCAAGGTGTTATGCTTACTTTCTAGGGGATCAAGGGTGCAAGATAGTGTAGAAAACAGCCTTTCAGGTTGTCTCCTCAAACTGAACTGAAACTGGCATTCAAATGCTTCCCAAAGATCTTGGAACTGCTCCCTAAGAGCAATGACTTTCAGCTGCAGCCATCCCTTGGGCTGGAAGTGAGGCAGTGACCTCAAGGTGAAAGTCTCCATATCCTATTACCAATCCAATTACCTGGCACTTGCAGGTTAGATGGGAACTGCCAGACCGGAACCCAGCCATGGATCATTTAGACCTGTGTCTTGTCTCTGACCGTACTCAGGGCTGAGCGTCTCACTCAGGTGCTTCTTACTGTCAGCCTGCCGACACACCAGAACACTTTCCCTTAAATGAAGGAATAGAGCTGGTAATGGAAATGGTGAGCAGAAAGAAACCTACTCTATTACCAAAGCTACCCCCGAGCCCCACCCCCAGCCTGTATCCCTGGATTCATTAGTTCATCAGACAAATATTTACTGAGCAGCTACTATACACTAGGCAGTTCTAGGCAGAGGATATGGTGATGAGCAAAGTCTCTGCTCTTGTGGGCTTTCATTGTAATGGGAGGGTGCAGGCAATTGCACAGAAGAAAACGTATGTGACATTTGTTATAAATACAGTGTCATAAAGGGGGCAGACGGAGATGAAGAGTTGGTGATCTGTATATTGGGTGGCCAGAGAAGTCTCTCGGACAAGGTGACATTTCAGCAAAGGCTTGAAGGCATTGTAGGAGCAAGATATGGCTATCTGAAGGAAGATATATGGGGGACACCTGTATTTTTCTTCTATATTGGGGGTTGATGCTGGAAGCAGAGAAGTAAGCTGGTGCAAAATAGAAATACATTTGCCGTGCATGAAGAGTAGCAGAAGAGCAACATACCGGTGTGACTGGACAGGAATGAGTTAAGGAAGAGGTGGAAGTGACTTTAGAGAGGTGCAGGGGTATGGCCATGGCTTTTACTCTGAGGGACACAGGAAGCCGTTTGGAGTGTTTTGAGCAGTATAGAACACAGTAACTACACATTCATTAAACATGCTTTCAGATAAATATTTGTTGAATGAATACATGAAATACTTGTTGGATGATTGAAAGAACAAATATCACTGAATCACATGAGTAAGTACACAGAGATTTTGAGAATAACATATCTGTCCATATTTGCTCAGAAGAGAACGATGTCTTCCCACTGAAAAAGCGATTAACTATCAGCCCCAACCCAAATGGAGGGTAGATGGTGGTAGGGGCAGAAAAGTGAGGATCTGCAAGGCACACAACATAAGGCATGCAGCCCAGTGTGCTTTGAGGAATGGGGTTTGGAGAGAAAGTGGGCACTGCAGGAACTTTTAGGTTTTGACATGAAATCACAGACCCTCTAGAGAAGACCAATTCTTTTGGAGATGCAGGATAGGTGGCTCTGTGCTGGGTGTGGTTTGAGATGCATTTTTTTTTTTTTTGTTTCCATCCCAAATATCTACCTGCCCCTTGTCTCAGTGCCTGGGATTCCACATCATAATCCCATCCTTTTCTTGAGCCTCAGAGTCAATTTTTTCTTTGAGAGTCTTTTCTCAAACAGAATGGGAGGATAAATCCCTTCTGTGTTCTTCCCCTTTTTTCAGCAAGGATTCTTTTCAAATGTCACTTTTGAAAGATGCCTTTCTTTACTCTTCTTCTTGACTCCCTTTCTTGCAAGATTAACAGCTGCCTTCTTCCCTCTTTTTCATCTATAGTTCTACAAAGGACCCTGGGCCACTGTCCTGGGATCAACAGTTTGCATTTCTCTCTCCCTTCCAGACCAGACGTTTCATGATGCCAAGCAGCACACAATACCCTCTTTGTCTTCAGTACTCAGCACAGTGCCTGCACAGTATTTTTTTTTCTTTTCCTTCTTTCTTTTTCAATCCTTCCTTTCTTTTTTTTCTTGTTTTCTTGCTTCCGTTTTTAATCAACCAGAATGAAAGTTGTTAAGAGAGCATGTTTTTCAATCTCAGGAACAGTCAGGAGGGAACAATTAACATTGAAAGAGAATGGAGCTTGAGTAGAGAATCCAAATCTTAGCCTTAGTTTCTTCATCAATCAAGTGGGACTCTTGATACCCACCTTCTTGATTTTGTGTGAGAAATTAATCATATGAATATTGAAACTGTTAGACAGGTTATAAAATATCTATGCAAAATTTTAGACAGATTTTTGACAAAAAAATTTGCTATTTTAAAACAGGTGCAACCAGGCCCAGAAACCTGGCTTGAGATTCTGTTGATGTGTTGGTGCCTCACACATAAGGTGATTGAGGACTTAGTGTGAATGCAGGAAGCTGCTAAGTCACCAAAGCTGCCAACAAGCTGGGATGTAACTTTTGGATGGACAAGTCCTTGGGCATATCAGATATGTACAAGAATCTTACTGAGCCATGAACCTCTCAAGTTACTGAATATTTTTTACAGCTTTTGTTTTTATTATATAGGAAGGATATGATCACCATCAAACAGAAAATACAAGCAATGCTTCTGGATATGAAAATCAGCTCTATTCTACCACCTCAAGACATCACCTGTTGATATTTCAGTGGTTATCCTCCTGAGCTCTTTTTCTGCAATACAGGCCTTTTAGAAGCCCCACTTGCAGGGATGCTTGCAAAACCAGGCGGGAGGGTTGGGAGTTGGCTGGGCTAGGAGCACATGCTCAGGTATGGGCAGGCAATGATGTGGCTGCCTACAGCCTGACTCTGACCCTACCCTGCCACATCCTTCTGCCTTGTCAGCACAGTAGGGGCCCAGGCTGGCCATCTATCTTGTGGGATGATGCTGCCAGAACCACCATCTGTGTGGCATTCTATTGTCAAACAGCTGGACACCTGTGAATATGCATTTCCCTTCTCTTTATCTCCTTACCCAGACTTTCCGGTGCTGTCTTTGCCTGCCTTAGGAGGTCCCAAACATGGGACCTTGCCTACACATCTGACATTGCTCCATCTCAGTCTCAGAATATGATGCCTTCTCTGGAGACTTCACAGGCTGGACTAATTTACCTACTAGAATGTTACTACTTAATTGACTGAGCCTGCGAAAAACAAACCCAAACTGATCGATAGAGAAATAATTTTGCAAATTGTGGGCATAAATCTTTAGATATCTATGTGCACCACCATTTGTTAAAATACTGAAAAGGTAAATCAATTTTCTTTATTAAAACACAATTGCTTCATCTATTGCTAGTTTAGGCAGAAGCCAGGAGGCAGGGCATGGGGAGGAATGAGGGAGGAGGTTTTGGAGGCTTTTTTGCCCTTCACTTAGGGGTCACTTGTTAATCTGAAAAAAGAGTCAAGTGTTGGGGAGGAGATGAGAGCTTTCAGGCTGGCAAATGCCTTAGTGTTAGAAGAAGGCACAGTCATGGGCTGGTGTGACATGTGGGGAGGCCGGGATTGGGACCGTGGAAGAGGAACTGATGGAACAACAAGAAACTTCTTATCATCGTCATTCCAGAGTGCATCAGCCAGGGTAAGTCAGACGACAGTTGCGGTGACAGACTCAAAACCCCAGTGGCTCGGTCACCAAGGTGTGTTTTTTGCTTACACTACACAGGCAATGCTCATCAGTGGGGGACCAGGCTGATGGAGGAGTCACAGCCTCAAAGTTGGCTTCTCAACATGCCAGATACAGAGAGATGAGAGCAGAGGCATGCCTTGAGTGCTGGAGCTACCACTTGGAAGTGGAATCTCTCTCTTATGTTCTCACTTCACTGGCCAAGGAAGAGGGCACGGGGACACACAGTCCTATCACACACCCTGACATGATGGTGGAGAGGCAGAGTGCTCGCCTCTGCTGATGACCACCAGACCTTGTGAGCAGGAACCTCTACTTTATGGTACCTTACTCTGTGAGATGATGTTATGGCACCACATCTGTGAGCACAGGGTGTACACTATCTCTGATTCATCTTTGCAGCTGACACAGCATGAACTAAAAAATGTTTGCTTTACAGACTAAGTTAACTAATTGGTGGGCAATAAAGGAGGGAAGTCACAGGACTTTGTGGAATGACATGATGAGGGAGCCACACAATCGCATCCATGGAGGCATCTTACGGTGTGGCATGGGTGACAGTTTTTATTTTTGCTGTTGTTGTTTTTCAGCAGTTTCTTGTGCTCAGCACTGGGCTAAGGTGTTTAAGGCATTATCTCATTTAATTTTGTCAATAAACCTCTCATTGTCTATTTTCAATTTAGAAGCTCATTCCCCACAACAATAAAGATCATCATAAATTTTGGAGATGACAGGCCCCTCCCATCTTCTGTCACCATTATATCATGATAAGGTCAAAAGGACCAGCCACTGTTGGTGGCCTTGGAAGTGTCACTAGCATTTTCTGGGCCTTGGTTTTCTCATTAGTTAAAAAAAAATTGGATAAACAGTCCTCTAAGATCCTTTCAAATATTCCTGTTCCACAGACTTTCAATGACTGGCCTCCAGGGTTTCGCTGGCTAACTGGAGAGCTAAACAGGGGGCTGGGGCTTCCTGGTGTCACTGTGCACAGCAAGTTACCGTTGAGCCTGTGTGAAGAAGAGTAAAACTCAGAGAAGCCGAGTTTTAAATCCACAATGTCACGAGGTATGATATTGTTCAGCTGAAGGCTTTCCAATACTAACAAACTATTATGAATGTTGAATTTCAAGAGGCATGGTGTGTCTCCTACATGACAGAGAATGTGCTTGGGAAGTGTCTGAGGAGGGAGGTTTCAGAGACAGTGTCAAGATATATTTCATTCAACTTCACAGCCACAGGCAATATTTGGATATTTGTACCCCTTACTCCCCTTAAAGGATCTCAAAACCACAAGAAAATAAGGTGGGGCGCTGGCTAGTCTGCTGCTAACTGCTCTGCTTAAAAGAGTTACTGGGCCAAGTGATCAAAGTCATTTTGGCCATACCTGGGAAGGATGAGGTCTTAGGTGATGTCCTCTTTAGATTTAGTACGACAAAATGATAGGGCCAAGCATTTAGTGAACTGAGGTGGACAAAGCAATCCAAGGCATTGTGGTAGAGCAGGGCATGGGAAGCTGTGCAAGTTCATCCATTAAAATGTCCCAGACATCTTCAAAGTCTCTTAGACAAGCGTGAAGAGACTTATAATTATTGAATATTCACTATGTGCCAGAAACTATTCTTAGCACTTCACAAGCATTATTTAATTCAATCCTCTTCATATCAACACTGTGCAGAAGAGGAAACTGAGGTACAGAGAGTTTATTTAAGGAAACTGCCACGGACCCACAGGCAGTAAGAGCCAGAATTTGCAGCAAGGTGGTAAATTCCCGCTCTTGGCTGATATGTTTTGCAATCTCAGTGGGTCCAGGCCATTTAAAACGTCACTTGGGATTGTGGCTTGCTTATATAAGAATATCAAAATAGCACATAGAAACCATGTGGAGGTGATTTTCTAACCCTCAAGACCCGGGTTTTCTGCTGTAGCGATTTCTCAGGTCTCTTTCCTGAGGTCCTGGCAAGCAGGAACGGTGTCTCTATCGTTTCTGTTTTCCTAGCACTTAGGATCTGCTACATGGTGTGTGCTCATTAACTATTTGCTGAAAGAAGAAATGTGGCTAGAGTGTTCTCTACATCTCACAAAGGATTTTAAAAATCTGGGGCTAGGGCCTTGGATAATACAAAGGATGGTTAATGAAAACCCAAATATACCAGGGGTTGCGAGTGAAATGTGGTCTGATTTTTAAATTTAATCTAGTGAAAAGGAGGCTGGGGAGATATAGCAATGGTTTGTACCTTGAGGTTTTTATAATTCTGAACCAATTTATCAAATGTTTCTTAGGCACCCACCACCTGTCCAACATGGTCCTAGGTGCTGGGATGCAATGAGCAAAAGGCTAAGGCAGCCCCTCAGGGGCTTAGGTGCTGTCTCCACCTCCACCCACCCTGCACAGACACAGTAGAAGCCGCAAGGGCTGCAGCTTTTTCCATGCCCTGGAGTGCAGTGAACAGTGGGAGGCATCCCCAGGACCTGCATCTCCTCAAGATCCTTAAAAACAGAAGAGTTCTTGGTGTAGGGGTCCTGCTCAGAGAGGAAAGAAATCAGTTCATGTCTGTCAGAGGGAAATAGCTAATGAAATCAGTGGTGATTTTTAAATTTTACACTGCTTTTTCAGTGGTTGTTAATGAAACCCCTAGTTCTGTGGGACTGCTGGAGACTGGTGGAGGGAGAGTGTGGAAAAAGCAAGGCTCAGAGAGAGGGCTGAGATTTTCATCAGAAGAACATTGTTTTGCTCTATGTATTGGGCCCACAGATGATTCTTCTTGTTAAAAAAAAAAGCTTCTAGATATTCTGGACTGGGAAATATTTATAAAGGAAAGAGATTTAATGGACTCATAGTTCCACATGACTGCGGAGGCCTTACAATTATGGTGGAAGATGAAGGAAGAACAAGAGATGTCTTACATGGCAGCAGGCAAGACAGCTTGTGCAGAGGAACTCACATCAGATCTCATGATACTTATTCACTACCACAAGAACAGTATGGGCAAAACCACCCCTATGATTCAATTCTCTCCACCTGTCCCACCCTTGACACATGGGGATTATTATAATTTGAGATGAGATTTGGGTGGGGACACAGCCAAATCATATCATGCTGCCCCTGGCCCTTCCCAAATTTCATGCCTTCACATTTCAAAACCAATCATGTCTTCCTGGCAGTCTCCCAAAGTCTTAACTCATTTGAGCATTAATTCAAAAGTCCACAGTTCAAAGTCTCATCTGAGACAAGGCAAGTCCCTTCCACCTATGATCCTGCAAAATCAAAAGCAAGTTAGTTATTTCCTAGATACAGTGGGGGTACAGGCATTGGGTAAATATAGCTGTTCCAAATGGAAGAAAGTGGCCCAAATGGCCCAAACAAAGGGGTTACAGGACCCATGCAGGTCTGAAATCCAGAGGGGCAACCAAATCTTAAAGCTCCAAAATGATCTCCTTAGACTCCATGTCTCACATCCAGGTCACACTGATGCAAGAGGTGGGTTCCCATGGCCTTCAACAGCCCTATCTCTGTGGTTTTTCAGGGCACACCCCCCGCCTCAGCTGCTTTCACAGGCTGGCATTGAGTGCCTGTGGCTTTTCCAAGGACACAGTGCAAGCTATCAGTGGATCTACCATTCTGGTGTCTGGAAAATGGTGGCCCTCTTCTCACAGCTCCACTAGGCAGTACTATAGTGGAGACTTGGTATGGGGCTCCCATCCCACATTTCCCTTCTACACTGCCCTAGCAGAGGTTGTCCATGAGGACTCTGCCCCTGTAGCAAACTTCTGCTTGGATATCCAGGCATTTCCATACATCCTCTGAAATCTAGGTGAAGGTTCCAAAACCTCAATTCTTGACTTCTGTGCACCTGCAGGCTCAACACCACATGGAAGCTGCCAAGGCTTGGGGCTTGCACCTTCTGAAGCCATGGCCTAAGCTGTACCTTGGCCCCTTTTAGCCATGGCTGGAGAAGCTGGGCTGCAGGGCACCAAGGCTACACACAGCAGGGGGTTCCTGGGCACAGCCCAAAAAACCATTTTTTCCTCCTAGGCCTTCAGTTTTGTGATGGGAAGGGCTGCTGGGAAGGTCTCTGATATGCCCTGGAGAGATTATCCCCATTGTTTTGGTGATTAAAATTTGGCTCCCTCTTACTTATGGAAATTTCAGTGGCCAGCTTGAATTTCTCCTTAGAATATGGGTTTTCTTTTTCTATTGCATTATCAGGCTGCAAATTTTCTGAACGTTTATGCTCTGCTTCCCTTTTAAACATAAATTACAATTCCGAACCATACCCTTGTGAATACGCAAAACTGAATGCCTTTAAAAGCACTCAAGTCACATCTTAAATGCTTTGCTGCTTAGAAATTTCTTTCACCAGATTTGTTAAATCATCTCTCTCAAGTTCCAAGTTCTGCAAATCTCCACAGCAGTGGCAAAATGCTGTCAGTGTCTTTGCTAAAGTATAACAAGAGTCACCTTTGCTCAAGTTCCCAACAAGTTCCTCATCTCTGTCTGAGACCACTTCAGCCTGGACTTTATTGCCCATGTTGCTATCAGCATTTTGTTCAAAGTCATTAAACAAGTCTCGAGGAAGTTCCAAACTGTCTTCTGAGCCTTCCAAACTGGTCCAACCTCTGCCTATTACCCAATTCTAAACTCATTTTCAGATTTTCAGGTGTCTTTACAGCAGCACCCCACTCTACCGGTGCCAATTTACTATATTAGTCCATTCTCATATTATAATAAAGGCATACCCAAGACTGGGTAATTTATAAAGGAAAGAGGTTTAATGGACTCACAGTTCCACATGCCTGGGGAAGCCTCACAATCATGGTGGAAGATGAAGGAAGAGCAAGGGATGTCTTACATAGCAGCGGGCAAAGAGAGCTTGTGCAGGGAAACTCCCATTTATAAAACCATTAGATCCCATGAAACTTATTTAGTACCATGAGAACAGCATGGGGGAACCACTCCCATGATTCAATTATCTCCACCTGGCCCCACCCTTGACACATGGGGATTCTTACAATTCAAGGTGAGAATTGGGTGGGGACACAGCCAAACCATATTAGCACCCTACTCCTTCAAACAACAAGCAGACGCAAATGGTTTAAAAGATTCTGGTTTAGGAGTTTGCCCTGTGTCATCCTTCCCTGCATTGGCACTCATGGGAGAAATGGAGGACTGGAAACTTACTTCCTCAGAGATGAGGGAAAGTGGCTACAAGAGGAATTTGGCTGCTGTACTGATTTCCTGAAACAAAACATTCACTAATGCAAATGTGGAGGCACCAGCCTCTGTTTGAGATAAAATGAAGACATTGGGCTTTTCTGACAAAAAAATCTAGAACCACAATAGGCAAGCTTTAGGGAAGAAGGAGAATCAGCGTTGTCATGAAGACAGTGGATCTAGAGTGAAGGGAAGTGGGTCCCAGGAAGCACTGTTGGCATAAGATGATTGCTTAGGGGTGGAAGAGGAGGCTAGCAGGGATGGGATCTCCTTTAGTCCATTTAAGTTGCTCAAAAAAAATACCATTTATGGGGGACTAATAAACAAAAGAAATTTATTTCTCATACTTCCAGAGGCTGGGAATCCCAAGATCAAAGCACTGGCAGATTCAGTGTCTGGTGAGGACTGCTTCCTGGTTCACAGATGTCATCCTCACATGATGGAAGAGATGAAGGGTCTCCCTGGGGCATCTTGTATAAGGGCACTAATCCCATTTGTGAAGGCTGCACCCTCATGGCTGAATCATCTCCCAAAGCCCCTACCTACTAATAACATCACCATGGAGGTGAGAATTTCAGCATATACATTTTTGGGAGACACAAGTATTCAGACCATAGCAGGGTCCACCCATCTTTCTAAGCTCTGTATTTCTAGACTAATGAAGAGACAGAGAAAATGTGGTAGAATATAGTAGGCTGCAAGGCAGAGAAGTTTGGGTTCAAATTCTAGTTCTGAGCCAGGTTCAGTGGCTCACACCTGCAATCCCAGCACTTTGGGAGGCTGAGGCAAGTGGATCACCTGAGGTCAGGAGTTTGAGACCAGCCTGGCAAACATGGTAAAACCCCATCTCTACTAAAAAATGCAAAAATTAGCCAGGCATGGTGGCACGTGCCTGTAGTCTGAGCTACTTGGGAGGCTGAGGCAGGAGAATCACATGAACCCAGGAGGCGGAGGTTGCACTGAGCCGAGATCATGCCATTGCCCTCCAGCCTGGGCAACGGAGCAAAACTCTGTCTCCAAAAAAAAAAAAAATAGGAAAAATCCCACAAATCCTAGTTCTGCTATTTATTACCTAAGTGGATGCTGGCATTTTAGAGCTTCCCTGCAGGTTCTTTCCCCACTTAGAAGCTGGGATGCTGCATGAGTATTAACTGATACTACAAGTAAAAGCATCTGACACAGGCTCAGCACACTGTAGTTGGGATCATTTTAAAACAAAACAAACTCTTGCATAGTCCTTCTTAGAGAGACAGTTCCTTTTTAAGGGGAATATATAAGACAGGCCACATAAAATTTGTGTGCAGAGCAGGGGCTCCATGTCCAGTGTGTTGAGAAGGTGGGCAGAAAACCTCCTGGAGAAGCATGTGTGGACAAGTGGGATTTTATGAGGGGCACAGGGGAGTTCTATGAGGGTTATGAAGGAATAGAGGCAGGCGGGGGAGGACCACGCTCATGAGAATAGAGGGCCCAGTATCAGGCATTATGAGGAACCATGTATCCATCCATCAGTCTGTCTTACCATGCCAGTGGGAGGGCAAGCTTGAAATCTGAGAGGGGCAGGCTCTGGCTTGGCTGTGAATGATGGGCCAGGAGTCCGCAGGCACTTTCTGGGGGTGGCAGGAGAGAAGTGATGAAGGGTTCTGGGACAGCTGGTGGTTCCAACTGACAAGATAATGGAGTGAGTAGTGGGAGAAAAAATAAAGGAGAGGAAGGAAGAAATCCATGATAAATCCACCTTTCACGGACAGTGGAGAAAGATAAACTCTCTTTCTTGCCATTAAAGATGGCTTTTCCCTCTTTCAGTTTTTCAAGTTCATTGAAAGTGACACTAAGTTGGTACTTTGCTTCCCACTTTGCCCCCTTTACTGCGGATTTCTTGATCTTTCCTATGGGGGCCCCCTCCAGCTCTTCTTTATGTTCATGTTCATGGGTGTGGGAAATTATGGTGTAGAACAGCTCGTGCTGGTTACAATCTGAAGTTAGTGCAGGGCAGGACTAACTAGTTCCTCCAAGGACCAGCTCAGCCCTTATGCCTGGTGTGCTCCTTCCAAAATGCCAACCCAGTGTTTATGCAAATCGCTAGTCTGTCTCTCTTATTCTCTCCCTTGTACTTTTAATTTCTTCGTTTTTTTTTTTCCTGTAAGTGCTTACTATTCAACTTCCACTGTAGCAGTGCATTTGCATTTGTAATATTTGCTTTATATGTCAGGTAGGTATGAATTATTATCTACATTGTATTGGTGAGAAACCAAAGATTCAGAGTATTTAGTTAGGATTAAAGTCAGCCTGCAAGTAACATTTATTTATCTCTCATTTTAAATAAAGTTCTGAAGCACACAGTGCAGGGATAATTTGATGGCTGGCCCCATGAAATTGTTAGGGATTCAGGCTCCACCATCCCTAGAGGTGGTCCCCATCCAAACAGTTCCACGAGGGCAGCTGGATATAAATCCAGCTACTGTATACAAATTCCAGGCAGCAGCAAGAAGAATCAGATCAAGAAAGGAAAAACTCTTACACAGCTGTCACTTTGACCTCACCAGCTGGAACCCGTCACATGGCCACGCTCAACTTTAAGATGACCGGAACACATCATCTTTATTCCAAATGATCATGTTCAAGTTAAAAACAGGGGTTTTATTACTAAGAAAGAAGTGGATAGCAAATCTTGGGTGGTTCACATGTGTCTTGCTAGAGTCATAGACCAGCAAGGGAAAGGACCTAAGCCTAGTTCTTTGATTTAAGGCCCCACACTCTATCCATGTCATGAGAGTGTCCTGAGGGAAACAGGTTTAGCACTGCAGAACCATAGCTGAAAGATGAGATACGCTTTCTGCCTTGAAAGGCTGTAATCTTTGATAAATGTATAAAATATATAACTGTTGAACAGTGTTTGAGTATCGATGTAAAGAACCTATATAGTAAATGCATTGGGAAATCAAATTACAGAAGTATTTTCATGCGAGCTGGAGCTGCCTAAGATGGTTCCATGCATGAGGATTTTAAGTCGATTTTGAGGGCTTGCTTGCTTCATATACAGAGGGAATGGGTTCTTTGACTGGGAGCTTGTTGAAGAGATTGGTTTCTTATCTTTGGAGAACAACAAGACCCTCATATCAGAGCACTTCAACTAATGTCTGAACTAAAATAAAATAAGCCTTTCTTTCTGCACAAATATACTCTGAAAACTTAACTGCAATAACAGTATCTATCCACAAACATCTCTTGGAGTAATAGTAGCTAGAATTTAATGAGCACTTATGTGCCCTGAGCCATCACATGTATCCGCTACTTACTCCTCCCACAGTCTTATGGGGTGGGACTTATGATGCTTCCATTTCACAGTCAAGGAACTGAAGCATACAGTTTGGTAGCTTGCCCATGATCCTGTATTTGATAAGCATTAGAGTTAATGTTTGAATCCAAGCACTCTGATTTCAGATTCTACATTCTTCACCATGAGGTTATATAACTTGCCCTGCAGCAGCCCTTGTCTCTGGAAACTTATTTTTTTGAAGCTGCAAACAGAATCGTTCATGCTCTCAGAGAAGTGATTAGGCTGGTCATGAGAGTGATTTTGCTATTTGTTTGTTTACTTGCTTGATTATGGGTGGGTCTATTGTGTCCAGGATTTCTACCTGACTCTTCTGATTTTAAAACAAAAATATGAAGACTGGAGTCCAGAATCAGTTTGTGGAAGTCTTCGTACCTTCCTTGGTTTTCATTTCTGCATTTTGGTGCATGCGCAGTTTCCAGTGAAGTTCTACTAAGTTGTGCTGCACAGTGCTAATGCTCATGCCCTTTCTAATCCACTTTCTATTTTCAAAACTCTAAAACTAGAACCAGGATCAGCTCAAGACATTGCAGCCACTTCATCTTGTACCTGCATAACTTCAACCACTTTATAGCCCTTAAATCAATAACGCTAGAGACATGCAGCTTGCAGACAGTCTACACTCCCACATCCTTAAGCTGACCTGTAAAGACAGTCTGCACCCATTCAACAAGCATTTGCTAAGCACTTGCTATATACCACACATTGCATTGTTCCTGGAGACACAAAGGTGAATAAGATATTGGCCTCAGACAGCTCATTCAGGGTAGAGGTTCTTAACATGAGGTCCCTGAATGGTTTTCAGTGGATATGTAAACACCCTAAAGCTGAACACAGTATGTTCGTGTCTGCCAAGATGCTCACATTTTTCACAAGGCAGAAATTTTATGCTTTTCATCAAATCTTGTAAGGAAGAGTTTATCATCCAGAAAAGATTAAGAATCACTGACAATGTAGTTAAGAGAGAAATTTAAAGAAATAATCAGGACATAATATCATAAGTTCTATAATGAGAAGCATGAATGTATTTCCCTAAGATTACTGAGGTGGGAGCAAACAACACCTTTGCATCTGGGGATGGAGGTTGCTCAAGGCTTCCTTAACAGATGATGTCATCTAGGGATGAATAAGTTGGAATTTCCTGGAAGGGAAGCCAAGGAGAAAGGCATTCTAAGATGTGAACTCAAGAGACCCAGCAGATCTAAGCTGTCTTGTACCAAGAGAATACATACCTAGATTTTGATGTTGAGTATACAGGCTGTGAGGATTTGGGTGCTGGTAGTGTGAGATTCATGTTTTCATGCCTCGGATTTGCTGGTTGGGTGGAGAGGGCGGCTACTAAGGACAGTGATAGTTGAAAGTGGGTAGAGGAGAGAGGCCCAGATATACCTCTAATACATAGCAGGAATTTGACCTCAGGAGACAGGCTGTCCGCGCCTCAGAGAAGGTCAACTTCACATTTCGGCTTCCTTTTCCTGAAAACTGGGCTTGATATTTGATAAATAAATCGTGCAATCTTCCCTTCACACCCTGCCCCAAATAAAAACATTCACTGTTACCACCACTTCGCAACCAGCCACTGTGGGCCCCTGACAATCAATTACCCACCGGAGATGAAATTATTGTTTAATGGCTCCTGGAATTGGCTCCCACTCTGACATTCATCACAATCAATAATGCATCAGCAGGGACAAAAGAAATTACGTGCCTCCTGCTAAGTGAAAGAGTCCATTTATATGCAGCACAGCCCCTTCACACCTACTGAGCAGGCCACCGCAGGTGGGTGTCCACATTACGGAGCTCCTCACTCCATGGAGATCGCTAAGTGGCCTCTTGGGTTTGAGGACACACACGACTACCCACTCATGCTCGGCTGAGTACAGGCAGGTCTTGTGGGTGTGCCAGAGATGGGCATAGTGAACAAGCAATGACGGTTGATCAATTTACAATGAGCCAGTTGCCACTCTGCCTTCTCCTAGTTTTTCACTTTACATTGCATTTTCTCTGAAGATGGACAGGAAACAATTTCCTTATAGATATTTAATGGACCACTGGGTTTGGCTTTTGGTGAATTCTGGCTCTCTCGCTTCCTGGCAGAATGACTACAAGTAAATCTTTCACCTCTTTGATTTGAGTTTTCTCATCCATAAAATGGGCCCAAATAGTACTGACCTTAAAAGACTATTCTGAGGATTAAATGATACTGTCACAGGATCCTTGGGGTGTTGCTTTTCAGGCTGGAATTCTCTGTAGCAAGTGCCTTTGCCCGAGTTTTGCTCGGGCCTGCTGGGCTCACTTGGCCTGGCAGGCTGTGTTCAGCTAGCACTACTGGCCTGGATCTCATGTCTGCCAAGTGCAAGCAGAGCAGCAAGGAGTGTATGAACGAGTGTGGGGTCCAGCCATTATGCACAGCCAGGCATGCTGGCTGTGACAGAGCAGGCAGCTCCAGGTGCTGGCCCACACACCGGCACCCTGTGAGGCTATGGCTAGACCAGGTGTACCACAAGCAGCTTCCATGGCTGGCACTGGGGAATGCGGTTGTGCCCAGAAGCTTGGAGATGCCAGGAACTGCAGAGCCCCAAGCAGGATGTCAGAAACCTGGCTCCAGGAGCTCCTAAGTCTGAGCTCCCTGAAAGGTTGCAGCTCTTCTCTTCTTTTCTCTTCTCTCCTTCTTGCCACCTGCAACATGGCGAGCAAGGGGTATGTTTCAGCCCTGTTTGTGTTACAGCTCTTAACCCCACCAGTTGGCAGGCTTTTCTAAGTTTTTGTCTTGTGTCCAGGAAGAATGAGGTACGTGGACAAGCGGAGGGTGAGCAAGATGAAGAGGAGCTTTACTGAGTGACAGAAGAGCTCAGAAGACACTGGAGTGGGTAGCTCCTCTCCGCAGCTGGCTATCCTGTAGTCCCCTAGAGTCTGGCTGAGTACAGGGCTTTTATGGGTCTCAGAGGGGGTAAGTGTGTGTCAGTTGGTTCATGGGCAGCCATGGGCAGGCCTGGAAAAAGCACCACAAGTTTCCACTCTGGTCTGTGGGACCAGCAGCCCAGTCCCCAGGCTTCAGGCCCTTCCTGGTGGGACTTCACTGGAGACCCGCCCCCTTCTGCCCAGGAGTTCATCTGCCTCCTGACCTATTCATGGTGCCCAGACTGCCCATGTCAAGAGGCACTTATAGGCCAGCACTGAACTGCCCTTAGCATCCCCTTGGCCTTCCTCCTGAGCTCGTTGGCATCCAATATCCAAAGAGGGCCAAAGTGGCAGGGGGCTGGGGTGTCAGTACTGCCCCAAGTGTGTGCACAGTTGGCTGGGCTGTGACAGTGCCTAGGCTTGTCCTCAACCTTTCTTTAAGATTAGAGCAAGTGCCAGGGAGAAGCCAGACAGTGAGAGCAGCCATCTCTGAGCCTGTGGGAGAAGGAGGGCCTTCTGGGTCCCCGAGATCACAGGGAGGCCTAGATCCACAGCCACAACTTGGGCAGCTATAGCTGTGCCCAGGAGGGCAGGACTCCTGGCCCCCGCTGGCTCCATGGAACACGCAGCTCCAGCCATGCCTCTCCCATTGCAGCTGGCGTCATGGCAGTGGCTGCTCCAGATGGGCTGCCTCTGCCATCAATATATACATATGTAATAGGTATTCCCTTCCTTTCCAACCCATATTTGAAAGAATACTCTATAGATAGTGTGACTTATCCTGATATTTCTGGATGTCCTGATATTGCTGATGGGTAAGGTTAATCTAAATGACAGATCAAGAGAATAACATGCCCCCAAACCTTAGGGAGCTTCCATGCTACTTCAATCTTTATAAATCAACAAATAGCATACAGAGATCATTTATACTATTAAAACAGCTCAGAATCATTTTAACCAAACAAGACACAAAGCCTCCTCTCTCTCTTTCCTTTATTCATCCACTCATCCATTCATCTATTCATCCATTTATTCATTCCTCTACTGGATTTTTATTGGGTGCTATCAATTAGTTACTATGTTAAGTCCTGAAAATATACAGATAAAATAAAAATATACTGTTCTCTGTCTCTCAAAACTTACAATATTGTGGATAAAAAGTTCTGAGTAGATAATCTTAGAGTGAGCAGTGTAGCAAGCACCGTGTCTTCTAGGCTAGGTGTGAAAGGCTTCAAGGAGGAGGTGATATGTGAACTCACCCCTCTGGAGAGGAGGGAGTTTGCTAGTGCACAAGATAGGGAGGTCCCTTAGGTAGATGGGATGCATCTTACTGATACATGATCATGAATTCTCCAGTGAGTTTCTTACTTTTTCTCCCAATCCTAATATTTTGTCCTGCCCTCATTTTACAGATGCGTAAACTAATTTAAGGGAAGTTAAGTGACTTGTCTGAAATGATAGAGAGGTTGTAGATAAAGCTGGAATTGAAATTCCCTTGTCCTGATTTCCAGTCTTGGGTTTCATTTTTCCTTTTCTATTTCTTTTTCTTCTTAAAAGTTATTTGTGGAATAACAATTTTACTGCATAAAGTGATTTTTTCTGCTTTATGAGGTATAATTGACAAATGAAAAATATATATTCAAGAAGCACATGATAATTTGATATATGTATATCTTGTGTAATGAGTGCCACAATCAAGTTAACAAACATATCTATCATGACACGTAGCTACTTTTTCGTGTGTGTGTGTGTGTGTGTGCTTGTGTGGTAAAGACACAAGATCTACTTTCTTAGAAAATTTCTAGTTAAACAATACAGAATTATGCTGTACATTAGATCTCCAAAACTTATTCATCTTATAACTAAAGGTTTGTAGCATTTGACCGATGCCTTCCCATTTCTTCCATGTCTCAGACCTTGGCAACCATTGTTCTACTTTCTGTTCTGAGTTTGACATTTTTAGATTCCACATATAAGTGAGATCATACAGTTTTGTTTTTCTGTGTCTGGCTTATTTCACTTAACATATTGTCTTCCAGGTTCACTAATGTCATTGTAAATGACAGAATGCCCTTCTTTTATTTTAGCTGAATAGTATTCTATTGTGTATATATACTGCATTTTCTTTATCCATTCATCTCCCAGAAGAGACGTAGGTGGTTTCTGTATCTGGGCTATTGTGAATAATACTACAGTAAACATGGAAATTCCAATATCCCTGATTTCATTTCTGGACTGGACCTTTATAACCTTTGCTGTTCCTCTGTGGGGACTTACATAAAATAGCAGACTCATTCCACATCCATTGACCTGCATTGGGGTCTCCACCCTGCTAGACTGTGGTGAGGGAGAAGTTAACAGAAGGACAAAAAATACTTCAAGGTAAGACATGCAAATAAATGATAGCAGTGCCACAGTAAGCTTAGAAGGAGTATAACAAGCACTAAGGACCACAGAGAAAAGAATGATTCACTTTTGGAGGAGAGGGGAAGGCTTGCCAGACAAGGTATTTGAGGGGTTAATAACAGCTATCTTTCCTGGAATCTTCCTAGCTCAGCTCACTTTTGCTTTGAAGTAACAATAAATTCTAAGATGCTATAATTTTAACATCACCCCTGTTTGTCACCCAGATGACCCCGTTTATGATGGGCTTCCTGACTGAGGAAAGCTGGGGTTTGCCCTTCAAAGTCTTCACAATTTCCTGTTCTCTCTTGAGCCCAAGTCTGAATGCCTGGCAATAGTGAAGCAATAGGCTTGTGTAGATGCAGGACTCTCTGCCCATATAGGAGTGTTTTATTGTGATTAAAACACGTTATTCCTTAAAATAACAATCTATAGTGGTAATTACATGGCAAAGTCCATCAGCTTTGTGCTCTGAAGGATGCAACATTATTGTCGAGAAACTTGATTGCTTGCTCTTGTTTTATAATCTTGGCTTGCACTTTAGGCTCCATCCTAAATATTAATAGAGAAACCAAGAACGAGACAGTGATAAATCCAAAATACGTGGATGTGCTTTACCTACGAGTTCCTCCTTCCTTGCAGAGATAGGCAGTGGGATGGGAAACTGAACCAGCAACATGTTAGATGCTTGAAAATGAGGAGTGTGAACCATGGGAAACTGCTGAACAGAGACAGAAACCCGGACAGATTCAGCCGCATGCCACATGCCAAGGCAAAGTCTTCCTGCCTTCAGTCATACCTGATGCTTCCCCTAACTTCATTTTAAATTCATTTTCCCATTGGCTGAGCATCCTGAAATTTTGTCACTGGACATTCATTCCTTTGGATTGATGAGACCTCGTTCTAGCTGATTCTCTGCCTCTCCTTCTCCCTCTCTGTCTCTGTTGCTCTTTCTCAACAAAAATATAGGATCATTTTGCTTGTAGCTTTACAAAACTCAAATTAAAAAGTACATTTTTCTGTAACTTGTTTTTCACTTAACAATATATCATAAAAATCCCTCTGGGTCAATAGATATAGATCGAATAAGAACACATTATTTTATTAGTTGAAAAATATTTTATGGTAAGAGTGTTCTACAGGGTATAAAATCATTCCCTTATTGAAGAGCATTCAGTTTATTTCCACTTGTAGTCACTACAAACTATGCTGCAATAAACATCTTTGTATACATAATTTTTAGTACTCTGCCTTCATTTCCATGGGTGAGTGAGGTTTGATGGACCAACCGTATGTATATTTTGAATTTCTGAGTTTTAATACATTTTTCATGTCGCTGTAGCTACTCACTGTAGTGCTATAGTTTTTTGAGAGTGTATTACCCCTGTATTCTTGCCAGCACTGGCTCCAGGGTCAAAGGACAATGATTATCTCAACAGATGCAGAAAAGGCCTTTGATAAAATTCAATACCCCTTCATGCTAAAAACACTTAATAAACTACATATTGATGGAATGTATCAAAAAACAATAAGAGCTTTTTATGACAAATCCACAACCAATATCATACTTAATGGGCAAGAGCTGGAAGCATTCTATTTGAAAACTGGCACAAGACAAGGATGCCCTCTCTCACTACTCCTATTTAACATATTAGAAGTTCTAGGCAGGGCAATCAAACAAGAGTAAGAAAGAAAGAATATTCAGCTAGAAAGAGAGGAAGTCAAATTATCTCTCTTTACAGATGACATGATTGTATATTTTGAAAACCACATTGTCTAAGCCCCAAATCTCCTTAAGCTTATAAGCAACCTTGGCAATGTCTTAGAATGAAAAATCATTGTGCAAAAATCACAAGCATTCCTATATACCAATAATAGACAAATAGTCAAATCATGAGTGAACTCCCATTCACAATTGCTACAAAGAGAATAACCTACCTAGGAATACAACTTACAGGGGATGTGAAGGACCTCTTCAAAGAGAACTACCAACCACTGCTCAAGAAAATAAGAGAGGACACAAACAAATGGAAAAACATTCCATGCTCATGGATAAGAAGAATCAATATCATGAAAATGGCCATACTGCACAAAGTAATTTATAGATTCAATGCTATCTCCATCAAGCTACCACTGACTTTCTTCACAAAATTAGAAAAAAACTACTTTAAATTTCATATGGAACCAAAAAAGAGATCATATAGCTAAGATAATCCTAAGCACAAAGAACAAAGCTGAAGGCATCACACTAACTGACCTCAAACTATACTACAAGGCTACAGTAACCAAAACAGCATGATACTGGTACCGAAAGAGATTTATAACAAATGGAACTGAATAGAGGCCTCAGAAAAAATGCCACACATCTATAACCATCTGATCTTTGACAAACCTGACAAAAACAAGCAATGGGGAAAGGATTCCCTATTTAATGAATGGTGTTGGGAAGTTTGGCTAGCCATATGCAGAAAACTGAAAGGGGACCCCTTCCTTACACCTTATACAAAAATTAACTCAAGATGGATTAGAGACTTAAACATAAGACCTAACACTTTACATAAGACCAATATACCTTATTGCCTAGAAGAAAACCTAGACAATACCAGTTAGGACATAGGCATGAGCAAAAACTTCATGACTAAAACACCAAAAGCAATGGTAACAAATGCCAAAATTGACAACTGGGATCTAACCTAAAGTGCTTCTGCACAGCAAAAGAAACTATCATCAGAGTGAATAGGCAACCTACAGAATGGGAGAAAATTTTTGCAATCTATCCATCTGAGAAAGGGCTAATATCCAGAGTCTACAGGAAACTTAAACAAATTTACAGGAAAAAAACAAACACTCCCATCAAAAAGTGGGCAAAGTATATGAACAGACACTTTTCAAAAGAAGACATTTATGCGGCCAACAAACATATGAAAAAAAGCTCATCATCACTGGACTACAAGGAGATACCATCTCATGCCAATTAGAATGATGATCATTAAAAAGTCAGGAAACAACAGGTGCTGGAGAGGATGTGGAGAAGTAGAAACGCTTTTACA
This sequence comes from Aotus nancymaae, assembly GCF_030222135.1. NCBI lineage: Eukaryota > Metazoa > Chordata > Mammalia > Primates > Aotidae > Aotus > Aotus nancymaae. Next base: position 35,503,416 of record NW_026988423.1, read on the forward strand.
CTGTTGATGGGAGTGTAAATTAGTTCAACCATTGTGGAAGACATTGTGGTGATTCCTCGAGGATCTAGAACCAGAAATATCATTTGACCCAGCAATGCCATTACTGAATATATAGCCAAAGGATTATAAATCATTCTACTATAAAGATGCATGCACACGTATGTTTATTTCAGCACTATTCAAAATAGCAAAGACTTGGAACCACCCCAAATGCCCATCAGTGATAGACAAAATAAAGAAAATGTGGCACATATACACATGGAAAACTATGCAGCCATAAAAAAGAATGTGTTCATGTCCTTTGCAGGGACATGGATGAAGCTGGAAACCATCATTCTCAGCAAACTAACACAGGAACAGAAAACTAAACACATGTTCTCACTCATAGGTGAGAGTTGAACAATGAGAACATATGGACACAGGGAGGGGAATATCACACACCAGGGCATGTCAGGGGGTGAGAAACTAGGAGAGGAATAGCATTAGGAGAAATACCTAATGTAAATGACACGTTGATAGGTGCAGCAAACCACCATGGCACATGTATACCTATAAGAAACCTGCATGTTCTGCACATGTATCCCATAACTTAAAGTATAATAAAAAATTTAAAAAAATGCAAATAATTCTGCAAATGTGTTTTACTGGCAGTGGTATGCAATGCCTAAAATTTGTATAATGTTTTTGCAATTGACAAAATGCTTTCTGTCACATATAATATCTCATCTAACCCCGCAGCAGAACCTCAGGCCTGGAGTGCAATGTGATATGCCCAAGGCCAGAAGACTAGTTGATTTCAGAGTGACTTGAAAGCAAAATTGATTGTCCCAGGGCAGTTTCCCATAAACCTAGCCCTATTTTTACCTGTAGCTATAAATTATTTGATCTCAAGATGCAGTGAAAAGCGTGGTGTGTTTATGCCGATGGCCTGGCCCTGCCACTAAAGACCTGGCTGTATTTGGGCAAGTTACTTCACTTCTTGAGACTCCAATTACTCCGTAAAATGAAGGATTAAGTTAGATGCTTTCCAAGGTTCCTTCCACTTCTGAGAATAAAGATGGAGCAAGGCTGACTGATGAAGGCAAACAGGCATGCATGCAAAGGCCCCCCTGAAAAGGTATTTTTCTTTTTTTTTTTTGAGACGGAGTTTCACTCTGTCGCCAAGGCTGGAGTGCAATGGCATGGTCTCAGCTCACTGCAACCTCTGCCTCCCGGGTTCAAGCAATTATCCTGCCTCAGCCTCCCAAGTAGCTGGGATTACAGGCACCTGCCACTGCACCAGGCTAATTTTTGTATTTTTAGTAGAGACAGGGTTTCACAATGTTGGCCAGGCTGGTCCCGAACTCCTGACTTCATGTAATCTACCTGCCTCAGCCTCCCAAAGGAGGATTACAGGTGTGAGCCACCGTATCTGGCCGGAAAAGGAATTCTAATGAGGGTAGGGAGCACACCGGGCAACACAAGAACGGAATTTTTTATAATCATGGAACACAGCACAGGCCACAAGGTTTTTTTTTGTTTTGTTTTGCTTTTCTCTGAGGTTGAAACAACAAAGGTTGAAATATGCCTAACATAATGCCTGGCACATGACTCCTTCCCGGTGTTTGGCACTGGGAGGATTGATTGAGTAGTTATAGTCAGGGCAGGCAGGAACTGGGGAAAATACCCACATGATCTTGGAGAATGAGGTCATCAATTTCCTGTAAATTCTGGCTTTTAAAAGTTTACAGTGTGCCAGGCAGGTTAGTGGCTTGATATACACTGTTCCATCTGCCCTGGAGGATGGTCCTATTCTCTATGAGGATCTTTCTGGCAGATTCCAGATTCTCTGTTTTGTTGTTGTTGTTGCTGTTTTGAGATAGGTCTCGCTCTGTCACCCAGGCTGAATTGCAGTGGTGCAATCACGGCTCACTACAGCCTTGACCTCCTAGGCTCAAGCCATCCTTCCACCTCATCTTCCTGAGTAGCTGGGACCACAGGCACATGCCACCATGCCTGGCTATTTTTTTTTTTCAATGTAGAGAAGGGTTTTTGCCATGTTGCCCAAGCTAATCTTAAACTCCTGGCCTCAAGTGATCCTTCCACCTCGGCTTTTCAAAATGCTGGGATTACAGGGCTGAGCCACAGCATCTGGCCGCTGGTAGATTCTTTAATAAGTCAAATATGTCTATTCAACTTACCACTGAGGTGACTTTTAGTAGCCTCATGCTGAAGTCAGTTCAATGAAAACTCCTGGATGTTTTTCATACAACTTGATGTCAATTCAGCATCACCTGTTCCATTAATTAAGTGTTTTTTTCTGATTACAAAATAATTTATGATTTACTGATTTTAAAGGTAGAAGTATTAAATGATTTACTGATTTTAAAGGTACAAGTATTAAAATGAGTGCAAATAGACATCTAGTCATTAAAAACTTAAAAATATATACAACTGAGGACCTGCTGTGTGTATATAATTTGGAGTCCTGCTTTTCTCCACTTAATGTTATAACAACAGCATTTTTCTGCTCCCCTCAACGTAGATGTAGCTTATAGTCCATACATTCCCATTAGGTGCAGGTGGAGAAGCTGGAAAGAAAAAGTATTTTCACAGATGCACATTATCTTTCAAAACAAGGAATTTATCCACTGTTGAAATGAGGTCCCTTGGATCTTAGTATCTTTGCAATCAAGAGAGCAATTCTTCCCCTGAGGGCAGGTGGGGAGAGTGTTGTGAAAAGGTCAATGGCAGTTTCCTGTCTGGGGACTGAGGCTGCCATTGGGAGAAGAGGCCTAGGAATTCCCTCTCCCTGACTACGTTTTCCTGATTGTCTCCAAGGAGACAAGATGATGGAATAAAGACTGTTGACTGTAGGTGCCTTCATGTAGTTTATTTCTTTATGAAAGATTTCAGGATGTGGGATAACTAGGCTGAACATGCATACCTTAAAATTTCTGCATGTTTGTACAATTTAATTTGGAAACTAAATGTATGTGAAAATACTTTGAAACTGTAAAGCGACATCCAAATAACATTAAGATTATTATTGCCATTTAATGTAATTTGGTTGCTTGGGAACCTCTTTTTCAGTGTATATTTTAATGACTTAAATAGTTATGAATGTTGATTAAGCCACATCAGTTTCTCTATCTGTAAAATGAGCATAATGATCATAATAATGCCTACTTCATTTATTTATTTTTTGAGAATCTAAAGAAATAATGTAGGAAAAAGTGCTTTGTCAGCTGCAGAGTAAGGTCAGATGTTAATCGTTATTGCTAAATTAACCACCCTTCCCACCTTTTTGTTAGTGGAGGCTTTTAAAGCAAGCCTTCTATATCTTTGACTTATACCAAGGAGAGAAAGAACAAGTCCAGGTCATTGGTCAAAAGTAATTCTTTTTTCATTTTTTTGAGGCCGAGTCTCTCTCTGTCATCCAGGCTGGAGTGCAGTGGCACGATCTCAGCTCACTGTGACCTCTGCTTCCTCAGTTCAAGTGATTCTCGTGCTTCAGCCTTCCGATTATCTGGGACCACAGGCCCACACCACCATGCCCAGCTAACATTTTGTGTATTTAGTAGAGACAGTGTTTCGCTATGTTGGCCAGGCTGGTCTTGAACTCCTGGGTGATCCACCCGTCTTGGTCCCCTGTAGTGCTGGGATTACAGGTGTAAGCCACTGCACCTGGCTAAAAGTGATTTTTTATATTGGTGCTTGATAGGTAAAGTGGAGAGGTTGACTCTTGTCCTGACATCTCATGGCTATGTCCCTTAAGATAAGTGACCAGGACTTTCTGAGCCATATATAACACATAACCCATATTAGACATATTATATGTCTTTATGTGTGTATATGTAGTAAGGGTTAAATGGCATATTATATGCTTGGAAGATCATCATGATTGATTAATGATTATTATGAGTTGAAGATTATCCTTTATTCTTTAATAAAAGGACAATTATCAAGTATTTTTACTGTTGAAGGGGAGCAGGTCCAGACTGGCCAGTTGGAACACCTGAGGCTGCTACAGAATGTTTCTCTAAAACATCCGTACGGCTCCAGCGATAGTGTTTCTACTTTCAAACACATATGCCCATTACCGCCTTCATTAACAAGAATGTAACTGAGCAAATGCTGATCCTGGGATTTATATTATGGGACCTTGATATTTTAAAACTCAAAATAGTAGGCATGGTCCTTGAAACCAAAGAATTTGCGGGAGAAACTAACGCAAGGAACGGTCTTTGGCTCTGGTTTTGCTTTGTATTCCTTTTGTGGGGGAGAAGCCAGAGTCTTGCCTCTTGACGTGCGCGGAGCAGGCCCTGAGCTTGGAATTCTCCTCACAGTTCTCTCTTGGTTTGTTATCCTACTCAGTCTAATTCAGACTCAGGGCGCTGCCTGATGGCTGCAGGAGGGCTCTCCAGGCAGAGCATTCTGTTAAGTTAGGAGGAGGGAAGTTGCATCTGAGGTCAGGATACATAGAGGATGCGGAGCCCAGGGGAATTGAAGCAATGTTTCTGAGCAACAAGGGAAGATGAAGCGGGGGTTGTAGGGGTGGAGCTGAGCAAGTGCTGAGGTCAAACCAGGGAAAGGAGGAGAAAGAAAGAGAGGCAAATAGAAATCACAAGGTGCCTGTGCTTAGCTGTAATCTAACATGACTTTCCCCTCTGTAGGCAAAGGGGGGCACATGATGTTAACATTCATTATCATGTCATATACGATTGACTGCCAGAATTTATTATACTTTCTGTTGTTACACACTGAATACTGACAAAACCCATTCCCTTGCCCAAGAAAGGTCTCTCCTTTCTAATCTTCACAGAATAACAGGGAGGTGGAAGGCCATCAATACCAGAGTAATGAGTGTCACAGTGAGGCCAGGGCTGAGGCACCTTAATTCCAGAAACAGCAGGGGAAGGATGGAAGAGGAGGCGATGGAGGTACGTGTGCCTCCCTCAGGATAATGAAGCTCCGAGGAGGGGCTGAGCCTCTAACTAGGTGCAGGGGGTGCAGCTGGAGGGGCTCATTCACTGCGGGGCTGTCAGGATGTGCATCAACAATGTGAACAATGTGGCTTCAACTCTCTGCTAAGTACTGAGGACAGCAGCAGCGAAGGCAAAGCCATTTTCAACATTGAAAGGATCCAGCTTGCAGGCGAAAATGCATGTTGCCTACAATTCATTAATTAACTCCAAATTATTTATTGAGCACCCCTATGGATCAGGTACTGTGCTAAGTTGCTAGGGATAGAGGAATAAACAGACACAATTCTTCAGAACATAGTAGTCTGGTGAGAGAAACCATCTAACAGCTATTGGACAATGTGCTAAATTCTTTAATGGAGTTTCATTTAGTCACTTGAATATTTATTAAAAATGTTTAAGACATTGAGCTAGATGCTGGAAATATGAAAATAAATAAAACAGGATCACTGTCCTTTAGGCCTTCCCAGAGAGTTCTGGGGGAGCACAGAGCCGGGATCCAATCTGAAGGGGAAGAGAGGTTGGGTGGAGGAGTTGATTCTCAGAGGGTCAGTAGTTGTTAGGCAGATGTAGGGGAAAAAGGCTGAAGAAGAGCGACAAGCAGGTGAAAAGGCTCAGAGCAAGAAAGAGAAAGTCCAGTTGAGGAACTGCAGCATGTATTAGGTGCAGTTACAGTGTGGGAGTCCGGTGAGAGGAGGGGCCTGGAGAAGTCACCTGTCCCCACTCTGCAAGGTGACATCAGAGGGATGTGTATGGTTTTAGGAAAGTCATTGTTCAAGGCAGCATTTGCCTTGTACCCTATCCATTTCCCCCTTTAGGGCACCCTTTCCCATTTATTTGTTTATTTATTTATTTATTGATACATAATATTTGTACATATTTATGGGGTACATGTGATATTTTGTTACAGGCATAGAATGTGTAATGATCAAGTCAGAGTATTTGGGGTGTCCATCACTTCAGCTATTTATTTTTTCTATGTATTAGGAACATTCAAATCCTCTCTTCTGGCTATTTTGAGATATATGACACACTGTTATTAACTACAGTAATCCTACTCTGCTATGGAACATTAGAACTTATAACTTCTATCTAACTGTGTATTTGTACTCATTAACCAACTTCTCGGCATAGCCCCTGCACACACACCCTTCCTATCCTCTGGCACCTATCATCCTATTCTCTACTCCATGAGATCAACTTTTTTCGCTTCTATATATGAGCGAGAAGATGGCAATATTTGTCTTTCTATTCCTGACTTCTTCCACTTAACATAATGATCTCCAGTTCCATCTATGTTCCTGCAAATTGCATAATTTTATTCTTTTTTCTGGCCAAACAGTATTCCATCATGTATATTACCACATTTCCTTTATCTCTTTGTCTGTTGACAGACACCCAGGGTTGATTCTGTATCTCCGTTATTGTGAATAGTGCTGCAATAAACATGGGAGTCCAGGTATAACTCTGGTATAATAATTTCTTTCCCTTTGGATAAATACCTACTCGTGGGATTGCTATATTTTTGGTAGTTCTATTTTTAATTTTTTGAGACATTTTCATACTGTTTTCCATAGTGGCTGTACTAATTTACATTTCTACTAAGAGTGTAGAAGAGTTCCCTTTTCTCCATGTCCTTGCCAGTATCTGTTATTTTTTGTCTTTTTAATAATGGCCATTCTAATTGGGGTAAGATGATATTTTATTGCAGTTTTGATTTGCATTTTCCTGATGATTAGTGATATGGAGCATTTTTCACACATCTGTTGGTCACTCGTATGTATGTCTTCTTTTCAGAAATGTCTATTCATCTCAAGTCCTTTACCTACTTTTTAATGGGACTATTATTTTTATTACTGTTGAATTTTTACTGTTTGAGTTCTTTGTATATTCTGGATATGTCCCTTATCAGATGAATAGTTTGAAAATATTTTCTCCTGTTCTGTAGGTTGTCTTTTCACTCTACTGATTGTTTCCTTTGCTGTGCAAAAGTTTTTTAGTTTAATGTAGTCCCATTTGTCTATTTTTATTTTTGTTAACTGTGGTTTTGAAGTCTTAGCTATTAAATCTTTGCCTACACCAATATCCCAAAGTGTTTTCTCTGTTTTCTTCTAGAAGTTTTACAGTTTTGGGTCTTATGTGTAAATCTTTAATCTATTTTCAATTGATTTTTGTATATGATAAGTATAGGGGTCCAGTTCCATTCTTCTGAATATGGTGATTCAATTTTTCCAGAACCATTTATTGACAAGGGTGTCCTTTCCTCAGTGTATGTTCTTGGTGCCTTTATCAAACATTAGTTTGCTCTACATGTGTCTATTCATTTCTGGGTTCTCTATTCTGTTCCATTGGTCTATGTGTCTGATTTATGTTAATATTATGATGTTTTGATTACTATGGTCTTAAAATATACTTTGTGTATATATATATATAAATTTCAACAAACATATTTTTGTATATATTCATAATATATTTATTTAAACAGTTCTATCTGTTTATATTTAAAATTATTATTAATATGCAAGGGCATATTCCTGTCATTTTATTAATTGATTTCTGGCTGTTTTTGTATATCCTTTGTTCTATTCTTGATCTCTTACTGTTTACTCATTGTAGCTTGGTAGTTTTCTGTAGAGTAACATTTGAGTTCTTTCTCTTCCTTATTCTGGCTAGGATTTCCAGTACTATGTTGAATAGGAATGGTGAAAGTGGGCATCCTTGTCTTGTTCCAGTTCTTAGAGAAAAGGCTTTCAACATTTCCTCATTCAGTATTATGTTAGCTGTTGGTTTATTATATATGGCCTTTATTATGTTGAGGTATGTTCCTTCTATGCCTAGTTTATTGAGAGTTTCTACCATGAAGCAGTGTTGAAGATTATCTAATGCTTTTTCTGCATCTATTGAGGTTTTTGTTCTTCATTCTGTTGATGTGATGTATCACATTTATTGATTTGCATATGGTGAAGCATCCCTGCATCCCTGGAATAATTCCCACTTAATCATGGTATATTATCTTTTTGATGTGCTGTTGGATTCAGTTGGCTAGTATTTTGTTGAGTATTTTTGTGTCTCTCTTCATCAGGAATATTGACCTGTAGTTTTCTTGTGGTGTCCTTGTTTCGTTTTGGTATCAGGGTAATGCCGGCCTCATAGAATTAGTTAGGGAAAATTCCCTTCTCTTCACTTTTTTGATATAGTTTGAGTAGCACAGATGTTAGGTCTTCTGTAAAAGTTTGGTAGAATTTGGCACTGAACCATCCAGTCCTAGACTTTTCTTTGTTGGAAGACTTTTTATTACTGCTTCAATCTAATTTGAGTCTCATTACTCATTATTGGTCTGTTCAGGTTTTCTATTTCTTTCTAATTTAATCTCCACAGATTGTACATGTCCAGCAATGTATTCATTTTCTCTGGATTTACTAGTTTGTTGGTGTGTAGTTGCTCGTAATAGTCTCTGATAATCTTTAGTATATCTTGAGTATCAGTTGTAATGTCTCCTTTTTCATTTCTGATTTTGTTTATTTGGTCTTCTCTCTCTTTTTATGGTTAGCCTAGCTAGCAGATTATCAATTTTGTTTATCTTTTTAAAAAATTCCATTTTTTTTTTGTTTTGTTGATTCTTTTTTCTTCTTAGGTTCTATTTCATTTAGTTCTGCTTGGATATTTATTATTTCTTTCCCTCTCCTAATTTTGGATTTGGTTTATTCCTGCTTTTCTAGCTTCTTGAGGTGCATCATTAGGTTGTTTATTTGAAATCTTTTTACTTTTTCGATATAGGTGTTTATTGCTCTAAACTTCTCTCTTAGCATTGCTTTTGCTGTATCCCAAAGGTTTTGATATGTTGTGTTTTGATTTGTATTTTTTCTAAGAACTTTTTATTTGCTCTTCCTTAACTTCATTCCTGAATTAATGGTCATTAAGAAGCCTGTTGTTTAATTTCATGTATTTGTACAGTTTCTAAACTTCCTCATGTTATTGGCTTCTAGTTTTATTTCATCATGGTCTGAGAACATATTTCTTATGATTTTAATTTTAAAAAATGTGTCAAGAATTGTTTTATTCCCTAACATACAGTCTATCCTGGAGAATGTTTCATGTCCTGATGAGAAGAAAGTATATTTTACAGCAATTGGATAAAACGCTCTGTGAATGTCTGCTAGGTCTACTTGGGCTAATGTGCAATTTAAATAAGTGTTTCTTTGTTAATTTTCTGTCTAGATTATCTAGCTAATGCTGAGAGTGCGGTGTTTAAGTCTTCAATTATTATTATAGTGCAGTATCTTTCTTTCGATAAAATAATATTCGGTTTACATATCTGGGTGCTATAATGTTGGGTGCATATAAGATTTAGAATTTTTACATCCTCTTGCTGAATTGACTCCTTTATATTTATATAGTGACCTTCTTTGTCTCTTTTTATGGCTTTTGATGTGAAGTCTGTTTTATCTAATATAAATATAACTACCTCTGCTCATTTTCGGTTTTCGTCTGCATACGTAAGAGATCTCTTTTTTATTCTTTTACTTTCAGTTCATGTGTGTCTTTACAAGTGAGATAGGTTTCTTATAGGCAGCATATTGTTGGGCCATATTTTTTAAATTCATTCAGCCAGTTTGTATCTTTTGTTTTAAATTTTAGACATGGGGGTTCTCACTTTGTCACAGACTGTTGTGCAATGGCATGATCATAGCTCACTGCTGCCTTAAACTCCTTGGCTCAAGGAATCCTCCTGACTCAGCCTTCCAAAATGCTGGGAATACAGGAATTAGCAATGGCGCATGGCCAGTAGTCTGCATCTTTGAAGTGGAAAGTTTCATCTGTTTATATTTAAGGTTATTATTAATACATGAGGGCTTATTCCCGTCATTTTATTAATTGATTTCTGGCTGTTTTATATATCCTTTGTTGTATTCTTGATCTCTTATTGTTTATCATTTTGATTTGGTGGTTTTCTATAGAGTAACATTTTAATTCTTTTTCTTCCTTATTTGTATATTTGCTCTACTAGTGTGTTTTATACTTTCATGTGTTTTCATGATGGTAAATATTGCCCTTTTGCATCCAGATGTAGGACTTTTTTAAACATTTCTTGTAGGATTGGTCTAGTAATAATACATTCCCTCAGCTTTTGCTTGTCTGGGAAAGACCTTATTTCTCCTTCATTTATGAAGGACAGCTTTGCTGGGTATAGTATCCTTGGCTAATAATTTGTTTTCTTGCAGCACTTTGAATATGTAATCCCACTTATCCTGGCCAGTAAGATTTCTAATGAGAAATCTGCTGTTAATCTGATGGGTTTTCCTTATAAGTGACCACACACTTTTCTTTTGCTATTTCTATAAATTCTCCCTTTGTTTTTGACTTTTGACAGTTTAAGTATAATGTGTCACGGAGAAGATCTTTTTGAATTGCAATTTAATTTCATGTTTGGAAATCTCTGTGCTTTTTTTATCTTGATGTCTTAAAGTTCTTGCTAGACTTGAAACATTTGCAGCTATTATTTAGTTAAATAGGATTTATATTCCTTTCAGTTTATTTTTACTTTCTGGGACTTCAAGAACTCAAATTTTTGGTTACTTTATGGTGTTTTACATGTTATTATAAGGGTTTGTTTATTCTTTTTATCTTTATTTTTGCCTGACTGGGTTATTTCAGAAGAGCTGTCTTCAAGTTCTGAAATTCTTTTCTCTGCTTGATCTAGTTTGTTGTTGAAAATTTCAAATGTACTTTTATTTTATTTAATAAATCTTCAGTTCCAGAACCTCTGTTTGGTTCTTTTTAATGGTATCTGTATTTTTGGTAAATTTCTCACTCATATCTTGAATTGTTTTTCTGATTTCTTTGTATTGCTTTTCTGTATTCTCTTGTATCACACTGTGCTTCCTTAGTATCAAAATTTTGAATTATCTTTCCAGGACTTTATACATTTCTTTTTGATTGAAATCTGTTGCTGGAGAGTTATTGCAATCTTTTACCACCTTTGGAGGTGTCCTATTTCCTTTCTTTTTCATGTTTCTTGTGCCCTTATATTGACATCTATGCATCTGGTATAGTAGTTGCTTCTTTCAATTCTTTGAATTTGGTTTTGTAAGGGAGGAATTTTTCCTGAAGATGTACCTATGGCATTGGTTGGGTAGAGCACATTGGCTTTGACTCTGGTTGCATGTAGTAGTATATCCTACTTGTGATTTCTTCATCTGTAAACTGTGTCAGTGGTGTCTGTGGTTTCCTCAGTAGTTTAGGGTGCAATTGTTAGTGAAGGCTGTAGTAAAGCTTTACTGGGGCTCGGGATACCAGGTGGGCCTGTCTCTGGGTCCCCAGTGGTAGCAGCAGTGGCCCAAGCTTGCCTGTCCTTGGATGCTAGGGCAGAATATACTGGCACTGGTGTTAGTGGGCCCAGAGAATCCTAATCTTGGACCTCCAGGTAATTTGCTCAAGTGTTAGTAGAGACAGCAATGGGTTGGTGAATGGGCAGGTTCTTGGGCCCTTGGGCAGAGGGTGTGATGTAATTAATGTCAGTAACAGTGGGGAGACAGTCCTCTGGCTCCCAAGCAGACCATGATGGTGTTGCAGTGCCTGCATTGGGTTTCGTGAGCTAGTCTCCACGACTGCAGGTGACACATGCAGGTGTATGCCAGCTGTGGTGGTAACAGCAGGTTGGATGGGCCTGGCCTCCAGCCCTCAGGAGAAGTGTACAGGTGCCAATTGTGGTGGAGTAGGTTGGGTGGTCTTCAAGCCCACAGATGATGTGCTCAGGTAGTCGGAACGGGTGGTGGAGTAGGTCTGGGAAGACCTGTTTTTAAGCCCCCAGGGGTGCATGCAGGTGCTCACTGTCATAGGCAGAGGCACAGTGATCACCAAGGCCCTGGTGGATTGCTAGGGTAGGGGTGGCACCAACTGTGCCACAGCCTTGCTATGGGAAAGAACATGGCTGCTTTTGGTGACAGTAGCCACATGCAGATGACTGGGGAGTGCATATTTTTCTCATGCTTTGGACCTGGTGGTGGCAGCCTGCAGTGGTAGAAGCTGTAGAAAGGACAATTTATCCTTGGGTTGTGTGAAAATACATGGTGGCTTTGCTGCTGGGGGCAGCAGGGTTGTTGCCAATGGCTTGCTCTTCAGCCCTGGTGGCAGCTGCAGTGCTGGCTGTGGGCAACAGTGACCGTGGGCAGGGAATGTTAATGGCACCCCAGGGATATGGAGATAGAGAGGCAGTTGGGAAGCCTGATAGGATGCAGCCTGCTGGGCTCTCTATATGGCATCTTGCTATAGCTTTTTTGGACGTGGGAAGGGGGATGTAGGACCCAGTGTGAGCCTCCTCTCTGGAGTGGTGCCTTCGTAGCTTCCAGGCAGCTCCTTTTGTTAGCCTTAGGGCCTATGGGTGTGGATGGGCTCTTGCTTGGCTAGAATCGCAGGAGGCTGAGGTGAAAATGTGGGGTACTGGAGGGCCTCTCACTTATCCTTTCCCCATATTGATTAGCCCCTCCAGGCTCCCAGACAATCCTGGCAAACCAGGTTGTCCTGTGTCCCTCTCCTTCCTCGCTTTTGGTGTTTCCTGTCATTTCTCTGTTGAATTCCAGTGCTCTCCCTTAGATCATCCATCTGAGGTGTCTCTTTTCCCCGTTTCTACTCTACCTCCTCTCTACTTTATCTTTTTTAAAAACATTTTCCTTTTTTAAAAATTATTTTTAATTAACACATAATAATTATATCTATTTATGGGATACAGTGTGATATTTTAATTCATGTATACCATGTAGAATAACCAAATCAAGGTAATTAGCATATCTGTCACCTCATACTTATAGTACATTTTCATATGCATTTTCATCTGAGTTAAGTATTAGGTGAGAATATTTAATGAGTCCAAGGGGAATTACATTAATGAAGACTCCTAAAGATTGGACAGACTTCAGACTTCATACCCCAGAGAACTGGGTGGGAATGTAGGGGCAGGCAGTAGATTTTTCCAATCTCACAAATTAAATTATCTCCTTGTGATACTCTTCTGCTTGTGGGAGGTGAGAACAGAGAAAGTGAACCCTGGGTGCTCTGCGTTCAGGCAAAGGCCTGATTAGAGAAACTAGAATGCTAAAGGCCACAGCTATGTCCTAGCCTGAATTTCCAAGGATAGATTCTATTTTATTTTATTTTATTTCTATATTTAGAGAGATAAAATTCCAGAAAAAGGTTTTTGTTTTTTACATTTATCTCAGCCTTAAAGAACGTCATGAGGAGTTAAAAATATCTTTGATGGGGGTCCAGAGACTCAGTGTTTTAAATTCTGAAGAAATAGCTCTCATATGGTAAGCTGGGGGTTTATTTATATTAGAACGATTCGGATTTGCTGGAGCCCTAAGGATGGGTCAACTGAGGTAAAGTTATCTTACCAGTTTCTTGTAAACTTAAGGATACATTTGCATCTTTGTTTATAGAAATTAAAATAATCATTTACATACACATTTGCATGCCGTTCCAACTCTGTGTACATAAGATTAAATACATTAGTACCTCTGATATGTAAGTTGTAGCTAACCAATAGCAACAATGTTATATTGTGTAAAGGGTTCAGGTTCTGAAGTCTTTGAAGTAGAATTGGGTATAAATTTGCTGCTTATGGCTATAGGACTTCTCTTTGAAACTCAGTTTCTTTGTAAACAAACATTGGCAAAACAATATCTGCCTCTGGAGACAACAGATGCTGGGGAGGATGTGGAGAAATAGGAACACTTACACTGTTTGTGGGAGTGTGAATTAGTTCAACCATTGTGGAAGACAGTGTGGCGATTCCTCAAGGACCTATAAATAGAAATTCCATTTGACCCAGCAATCCCATTACTGGGTATATATCCAAAGGATTATAAATCATTCTATTATAAGGACACATGCACATGCATGTTTATTGCAGCACTGTTTACAATAGCAAAGACTTGGAACCAACACAAATGCCCATCAATGATAGACTGGACATGGAAAATACGGCATATATACACCACGGAATACTAAGCAGCCATAAAAAAACGATGAGTTTGTGTCCTTTGTAGGGACATAGATGAACCTGGAAACCATCATTCTCAGCAAACTGACACAAGAACAGAAAATCAAACACTGCATGTTCTCACTCATAGGCGGGTGTTGAACAATGAGAACACACGGATATAGGGAGGGGAGCATCACACACTAGGGTCTGTGGAGGGGAACTAGGAGAGGAACATCAGGGGTTGGGGAGTTGGGGAGGGATAACATGGGGAGAAATGCCAGATACAGGTGATGGGGAGGAAGGCAGCAAACCACATTGCCATGTATGTACTTCTGCAACAATCTTGCATGTTCTTCACATGTACTCCAAACCTAAAACACAATTTAAAAAATACGTATATAAAAACAATATCTGCCTCAACTATCTATTGTTTAATTTTCAGATAGTTAAAAATAGATACAGATACATGTGCATAGCACAATGCCCAACACAAAGAAGGTTTGCAATATAAATATGATCTTTCAGCACCTCAGGCATGTGGTGAAAGCGAGAAGAGCATCAAGAGCAACCCTTAGCACGGGCCTCTGTCTTCCCTAGGTTAGTTCTCTGAAGAAGGGATGGTTGATTCACTGTATGGTCCTGAGTGCATGGCCTGACGCTCTCAATTCTCTAGGGCTTATCACCTTTCCCAGGGGGTCACTCCTTTTCCTGACAAGCTTGGATTCATATTCAGAGCTGTATCTGCATACACTGGGAGCTCTCCATGTCTTTGCCCCTCTGTCACTCCTTCATGAGCATTTGTTAAAGCCTGGCTTTCTGCTTACCGCATGTATCTGTGGACTGTTCCTGGAACAAGTGAAGATAACTGGAGAAAAAGAGTCATAACCTCATTGTGTTAGCTAGAATCTCGAGGAAGCAGAAGCCAAGATGGAGCATGGGAGCAAGTGGATTGTGAGAGATAGTAACTCCCCTGAGAGATGATGGTGCCAGGGAGCAGGAGGAGGCAAGGACAAGCTTTGGAATGTGAGGCAGGTCTAACATGTGCGAGGGAGCAGGAAGAGCCTTGGGTTATGCTGCAATTCTGAGAAAGTCTTGGCCAACCCAGTGAGGAGCCCTGAGATCCTTCCATGCTCAGTTATGAGCTGGGAGTTGCCAAGAAGAACATAGCCTTGGCTCACGTGTTTTCATGGATACTAAATGCGTTGCACAGGAGGCTGTTGGCCAACTGCCTTTCCCCAGCCAATTATCTGTTCTCTCTTGAAAGGCATCTGAGTTACACATCTCCTTGGTGACTACACACAACTTCAGGGGTTTCTTTAAATTAAGACCAAAAATATCAAATGGGCCCATCCTACCACTTATCCTTATGCGTCACTCTCCTCCCTCTGAGATTACTTCACATCTTCTCTGCTCATGTCAAAGGTCTTCCCCTCTCTTCCTTTCCTACTTAGATAATTTCTCTACCTTACTTCCCTGCAACAATAAAAATGGTCAGAAACAATCCACTACTCTAACTCTATCACCCTTTCTGAGACTGTAAAAAAGTCAGAAACAATCCACTATTCTAACTCTATGACCCTTTCTGTGTCTGCTTTCGTACACTCTGCCTTCTTGCCCACAGCAGTGATGAGCTGTGCCTGCTCCCATCGGAAGCCACCCTCCACTCTTGTGCTGAATCCCCTCCTGATGATTGCTCAACAATCTTGCTCCTTTTCTTCTCTCATCATCCCAGCAGAGAAATATCTAGTGATCACCCTGACTCAGTTCGCATCGTACTTCTCCATTTGTCTTGGAGTAATACTCTGTGAGCTGATTGTCCAAATGCTTCAGCTTAATTTCTTCACTTCCAAATTTTTCTTGATCTCATTCCAATGAGGATTTTGTCTGCACTGTGCCAGTAAAAAAAAATTTTTTTGTCAAGGTCATCTCAGACTACACCTTATTTGACTTCCCAGGCACTTTTGGCAGGGGATTTTTGTTTGCTTGCTCTTTTTTTTTCTTTTGAAACCCTTTCTTTGCTTGATTCCTGAGATGCTGTGCTCTTGGTTTTTCTCTTCTTCACTGGTCACTCCTTAGGCTCTGTCTTAGTCTGTTGAGACATTTGTGTATTTCTTAAACTGGGTGACTTATAAACAACAGTAACTTATTTCCCACAGTTTTGGAGTGTGGGAATCCAAGATCAAGGTGCTGGCAGATTTGCTGTCTGGTGAGGGCGCTCTTTCTGGTTCATGGATGATGCCTTCTTGCTGTATCCTCACATGGTGGAAAGGGTGAGGCAGCTTTCTGGGGCTTCTTTTATAAGGACACTAATCCCATTCATAAGAACTTAAACCTTATGACCTAATCACCCCCTGCAGGCCCTGTCTCCTAATATCATCACATTGCAGACGAGGATTTCAACATATGAATTCTGAAAGACAAGCGCAGACCATACACAGTGTCCATTACTAGTTTCTCCTAATATTCATAATCTCGTAAATTGGAGTGCTGCAAAGAGTGGCTTTCATACCTCAATACTACATAAATTTGTTCTCTAAATGATCTTGTCTACTTCCACATCTTTAGTCTCTGTTTACTGACATCTTTCATCTCTAGCTTCTTCTCTTTGTTGAACTCCAGCCTGGAGTATCCTGCCATCTCCACTTGGATATCTAACAGATATTTGAGAATCAACAAATTCAAAACAAAATTTTTGACAGCTGCCCTTCCTCTAAAGCACCCTTTCTCCCATTTATCCAGATATTTAGGCCATAACTCTTACAGTCATTTTTGACTGTCTTTCACACCCGCATCCATACTAGCAGTAAATGATCCAGGGTTGACTTTTGAAATGTATCTGAGACATGATTCCTTTTCAGCCCCTCCAGCTCCACCTTCTACTCCAAGCCAAAAAACCTCTCCTGGCACTACTGGGATAGCCCCTCACTGATCTCACTGCAGCCTCTAGTGTCCCCTAGGCTCTAGTCTTCACATAGCAGGAGGTCTGCTAACAAGCCTCCCAATGGTTGCCATCCCCTAGTATTCCAATTATAAATGACCCCTACATTTACTGGTTTAAAGCAGCAACCATTTTTATTGTATCTCATAGTTTGTGGATTGGGAATCTCGGCCAGGCTGAATGAGGTGATTCTACATGGCATCAACTGAGGGCGCTCAAGAGGATTCAGCTTGAGGCTGGCCTGGCATAGAGAGTTCAAGACAGCTTCACTCTCATGACTGGCACTTTAGAGGGGGAATTGAAAGGCTGGGATCCACTGGGCCCAGCGGGGCCCCCTCTTTCTCACCATGTAGTCCAAAACTCTCCAGCAGGACTTCTATGTGGTTGCTAAAGGCTCCCAGAGACCAGAATGGCATCTGGCAGTTCTGCTAAAGCCTAGGTCCTCAACCAGCTCAGCATTGCTTCTGCCACTGTCTCTGGGCAAAGCTGTCATAGGCCAGCCAGGATCCAAGGGGAGGAGAAATACACCTCTCCTTTCCATAGGATATGCGACCTACGTGAATTCACCAAATTAAAAATACAATTGTGTGTGACTTAAAGCAACAGAAATTTATTTTCCTGCATTTCTGGAGGTCAGAAGTCCTGAGTCACATCATCAGTGAGGTTGTGCTCCTTCCAGAGGCTTAAGGGGAGAATCTATCTTTGCCCTTTCTAGCTTCTGGTGGCTCCAGCCATTCCTTGGCTTGTGGCAGTGTAATTTCAACCTCTGCCTTCATCTTCTCATGGCTTTCTCTTACGTGAGTGTCTCTTTTGCATGTCTTCTATAAGGAAACATTGGATTTAGAGTCTTCATGGATAATCTGGGATGAATCTCATCTTGAGATCCTGAATTACATCTGCAAAAACTCTTTTTCCACATAATGCCATATTTACTTATTCTGAATATTATAATGGAATGTGGACGTATCTTTTGAGGGGTCCACCGTCCAACTCATTACAACCTGTCCAATAAGAATTTGGATCTAAAATTCAGGGCTCTTGGCAGCAGCTGCAGGCTCTAGTCTTGCCTTCAGGTTCTCTTCCCTGAGTACAATGCTCTGCCGCTCTAACTGCATTTCCTTTGCTCCTGTCATTGCAGTCATCCTAGCTTCCTTGCTGGTTTTTGAATATTTTTCCAATACAAAATATTTGTACTTGCTGGAAAATCCCCAAAGCATTTACACAAATCAAATCACGCCCCGCCCCCCATTCATTCAGGCATCTGTTCAAAGGCCACTGCTCAGAGAGGTCTCTCACCTGGCCTGGCCCAGCTCCATCCATGCACCCTACCCAACTGCTGGTCATCATCATTGTTGCCTGACCTGACATTACCTATGACTTGCTTATTCTTTATCATTCCATTAGAGTGCACTTTTTCGGTTTCAAATGCCACTGACACTATAGCCCCTAGAAGAGTGTTTAGTACTTCAAAGTCCCTAAGAAATGTTGTCAAACATTGAGGAAATCAAGGAACTCCTCTGTGTTCAAGGAGCTTAGCAGGGATATGGGGAAACCAGGTAGTGATAGAGTTACTCTTATCCTCCCAGCCTGCTTGTTAGAAAGGCTTAAACTTGACTTGTATTTATTTCCTATAATTGCCTGTGGAATCAAGGGAAAGAAAAACCCCAAAAGTAGTGACAGAAAAGGGAGTTTAGGGGCTTTCTTCCCATTGCTAACACTGGCAGCCCCCAGTGCCCTCTGCATGGCTTAAGTATATGAATGTAGTCAGGGTCTCAGTAGAGGGAGTTTTAGGTTTACAAAGGCTCTTGTCTTGTGATGGTGGGGTGTGGGTAGGGCTGCAACATTTAGTTAGAGCAGATCCTTTCTACTGAGAATTCCAGGATGAAAATAAGTTTAAAATACCATGGTTCTGGCCAGGTGCATTGGCTCAGGCATGTAATCCCAGCACTTTGGGAGTCCAAGGCAGGCGCATCACGAGGTCAGAAGTTCGGGACCAGTCTGTCCACCATAGTGAAACCCCGCCTCTACTAAAAATATAAAAAATTGGATGAGTGCGGTGGCAGGCATTTGTAACCCCAGTGACTTGGGAGGCTGAGGCAGGAGAATAGCTTGAACTCGGGAGGTAGAGGTTGCAGTGAGCCTTCCAGCCTGGCAACAGACTGAGACTCCAACAACAACAACAAAAAACCAGAAAGAGAAAAAAATACCATGGTTCTGCCAGTAGGCTGTTCTATTCTTTATTAAATCTCCAGCACAGATCCTAGTGCCTGTCATATTATAGCCACTCAATAAACATTAGGAAAATAATGAATTCTATTGAGAATTATATACATGGCATCTGTTACAATCAAATGTGAGACTTGATGCTGCTGATGGGACTCTGGCCAATTCCAAGTACTACTTATAGGATGGGCTCTGGGCCAAAGGGGACAGGGACATCCTGGAGAAATCTGTTTCATCCTGCCCTCACTGTTGCAAGATGGTTACGATTGCCGTAGTTGAAGCCACAGAGATCCACATGAGCTGGCTAAAGCACAGTGGCCACCATGAAGGAAGTACTGTGGGGGATCTCACAGAATCCACGGGTCTGAGTCAGCCAGGAAACCCAGCTGGGTCTCAGGAGGAAGTCAAGCTGGAGCCTGAGATGCTGGCAGCATCCCTCCACCCTGCATCTCAGTGTTTCCCTGCTGCACGTTGGCATCTTTCTCTCCTACTGGATAACGGTTTTCTACATATGGCAAAAATCATGGCCACAAGCAACATTCAAGATTTATGGCTTTAGTGAAAACAGGAAACCTTGAGTGACTCTCATAGACTCAACTTCAGAAATTGGGGAGAAGGGAATTGTCAGTCCAGCGGGTTACAGGTGTCACACCCTGAACAAGTCCATCGTGGATAGTGGCTAGGGTCATATGAGAACACTGCATCTCATGTGGAACTGCATGAATTAGGGGAGGGAAGGATGGCTCTTTTAGAACGGCAGCACACTATAGAGATGACAGTGCCTTAGTTCTCTGCCACAGCCCTTAGAATAGGTGCAGCAGATCCACATGCAGGGCCTTCCGAGGGACAGTAGCTGCGGTTTCCTCTACACAGCCATGCCTTCTGTCTGCAGATGTTCGTGCATTGCCCAAAGGCCAGCACATTCCTATACTTCATAACTCATGTGCTCGTCTAAAAGGAAATCATGGGCCAAATCAGATTCTTTTCTAGGTAGCTTGGAATTCGGAAACTTGGAGATTGATGGAGTAAGCAGTGGAGCAGAGGCGGAAGGGGTGCTTTGGCAGGTGATACCAGGTGACTTGGGCTCAACAGGTTAGCCAAAGCCACACGCAGCTCAAAAGTACGAGGGGGCAACAGTCATATGCAAGCAAAGGAGGCTGCTCAGTGGCATGAGGCTGAACCTGTGGATACAGAGATAGAGGCCAGCTGTCATGATAGAAGGAAGGGTGAGGTGGGGTGGGGCCAGAGACGTGACCCTCAAGAGAGGAGTCAGCCACTGGTTCCCAGTGCTTCCTAGGTTCCCGCTGGCATTCTCAGTCTCAGTGTACCTGCAATCTGAGAATAAACTCTTTTGTATGAGTAAGCTTGAGTAGGTTTCCTTGAAACCGGGACAAATTTGAAGGAAGAGATATATCTTTATCATATCAGAACCTGGCCTGAGCAAGAAACAGAACACACACCAGAGATGTCTGGTGTGTGACATCCCTGGTGTGTGTTCTGACATCCCTGGTGTGTGTTCTGCTTCTTGCTCAGGTCAGGTTCTGAAGCACAGGTCAGAAAATCAAGGGACTGGGTGTTCACGGTGAAAGGTAAGGAGATGGAGATTTCTCCCATTATGCAAATGAGAAAACTAGTGACCATATAGTTATACATCTTGAAGGAGGTCAGACTGTGGATGAAATAATTCAAACCAGTTCCTTTGACTCTACACCAGTGACTTTTCATTCTGTTACAGCACCCTCACCTGCACCAAAACTGATAGAGTTCTAGGGTCCTAGGACTTTAATAGATAGGGCAGAATAGCATTATCAGAAAAACTCTACAGAGAGAAAGTATGCTTTTACTGAGTCCCCAGTAAAAGTGACACCTTGTTTGGAAGAAAATTTAAATTTATTTGCTCTGTTGTTACACACACACACACACACACACGTGCACAACTCACAAAGAGAAAAAGTACATAGTTCAGCATTAACTCATTATTCTCTCTGAAAAATATGTTTTCATTATGATAATTTTCCCAGAGTAATTGATCAAATAACTAATACTATGAAGAATACGATTTTTAAAAATGATCTTTCTAAATTAATTTTACGGTTTAATTTAAATGTAGCATTTATTGCTTAATCAGTACCTGTGGTGGGTTGAATGGTGGCTCCTGAAAAGATATGACCATGTCCTAATCCCCAGAACCTGTGACTGTGACCTTCTTTGGAAAAGGGATGTTTTCAGAGGTAATTAAGTTAAAGATCTTGAGCGGAGATCATCCTGATCATCTGGGTGGGCCCTACATCCAGTGCCAGTGTCCTTGTAAAAGAGAATAGAAGTTAGAGACACAGAGAGGTGGAGACAGAGGCAGAGATTGGAGGGCAGCCCCACACCAAGCAACACCTGGAGACACCAGAAGCTGGAAAGGCAGGGAAGGAATTTTCCCCAGAGCCTTCAGGGGAGCTCAGATCTGCCAACACCTTGAAGTTGGGCTTCTGAGTTCCAGAACTGAGAAAGAATAAAATTCTATGGTTTAAAGCCATGTAGTTTGTGCTAATTTGTCATGGCATCCACTGGAAACTAGGACAGTATTCCTACTTTTTCTTTTAAGAAAATCTTTCTTTTCTGTTGCCTTTATTTTCTCAAGCTAATTCCTAATATTTGCTTTGTGACTTGGTCATGTTTTTAAAAGCATTTATTAAGTATTTTTGGTATGTTTCAGCCATTATGTTGAGGGCTTTATAGGATTATATTGTTTAAACTTCAGTATGAATTTCTGAGTTTATAGCATTCTACCCTCTTTCTGTGCACAGGAAGCCTTAGAGAGGTTACGCTGTTTTTTGGTGGCCACAAAGCTGGAAGGTGGAATCATCAGGATTTGACCTTGGGTATCTCATCCTTCAGGCTATGTTTTGAATGGGAAGCTACTGCTCCAGCTGCTTAAGGCTTGAGCGACTTAGTGCCTTGGGAAACCCAGTTGCCTCTGTGGCTCATTATTTGCTTGCCTGACCTGATCTGCATGGGGTGGCACCTGTACAGTGTCCCTCACATCACAGTGCCTCCCTTGCCAAAAAGAGCCACCTACCTCAGTGCCTCTTCTCTGGGCATCTCAGCTTCTGTTCAGCTCACATCTGCGTCCCAGACCCTTCCTCCAGTCTGAAATGACCTGAGAGATACCTGTGGAGATGGTTCCAATGTGACATGCCTTGAGCATCTCTGTCCAGTAAGGTTAAGGTAACAGTGTAGCAACCAGTGTCATGATCTACGAAGGCCTGCCTCTCAGCTGACAGAATGAATTAACATGAGTACCTTTTGCATAAAATATTAGGACTCATCATTTCGATTCGTCCATTAATTGTATCAAAGTGCTAGGGTTAGGCTTTCTCTTTCTCTCCTTTAAATCTTCTGAACATGGAAAATGGAATTTGAGTAAAGAAAAGCATTTGTCGAACACCCTTACACAGCAGTTTTCTTATGTCAAACTTGGCTGGTTAGGATTGTAACAATCCTTAACGGATTGTTTCTTGGCATAAGGTGTTATTTCTTGATCTAGGTTGACAGGAAGGTAAACAGAGCAATTAAACTCCAAAACACCTCTTTCCTCTGACTCTATTGGATTCGTTCACGTATTATTTGTGCTGTCTGGGGGTTCCCTAGCTGTCCGTGTCATTAACAATCCCCTTTCTGCCAAGCCCCTCACAAATGATGTAAGATATTTGAAGACAACCTAACAATGTTCTAAAACCTTGAAGAAGCAGGAGAGAAAAGTAGACATCATGGCTAACGCTAGCTTTAAATTAAAAATACTATTCCTAACACACATACACACCCCCCAAAATTAACAAAAAAAAGAAGTGCATATCTAGTAGAGATTATTTATGTAAATGCTTTAAAGAATGGGCCTAAAGATATGTTTCTTCTCGGCAGCCTTTTGAGCAGTTTCTATCTTTTTCATCTGTTTTCATCTAAGCTGCACTTTAATGTCTTTTAACTGTATAGTTTTATGTGTCACCACTGATGCTAGTCGCCAGATAAATACAGCAGAGTGCTGGCGTAGATCTTCTTTATGGGGTATATATACACAACGTTGCTTCTGCATTTGTACACGTGCTCCATATTTTTGGAACCTGAAGCTGACAGGAGAAATAATAAACCGACTTTGTAAAGTAACATATTCCCAATAGTTTAAGGCATTGAGGAAATCTTGGCAACCCTGTTTATTATGATGTATAGACAGCATTCATTCAGCAGCAAACGTTTATTTTGTGATTACCAAGTTCTAGGCCCTCTGCTAGACTTTGGGGATCCCACCACGAATAAAATATGCACCGGGCTTGAGACTGTTAAGGTCACGACAGGCAGGCCTGGGTGTAAAGGAACTGAAACGAAACGATGCAATAATTTAAATAGAGTATCTTGGGAGCACAGAGAGGAAACCAACCACATTTTTTAGGAGGACTGTCGGAAAAGGCCTCAGAGCACAACCGAATTCAGCATCTTCCTAAGAAACAAAGAGTTAACCGAGGTAGATTCAGAGCTAAAAATAGCACTTATTCTACCAAAAAATAGGACAGTAAATGGGTGACAAATTGCTCCATGTTTATTTCTTTAAAAATGGAAATATTATAAGCCACCATGAACAGTTTTTCCTGTTTGCCAAAGTCTTCCTCTAGCTCACATGGAAGAAGGAAATAATAAAAAGTTGCTGTGACAGCTGCCTTCAAATATCAGAGGTGTCTCATGTTGGGAGAGAATGACACTTGCTCGGAGGTGCTCCAGAGCATCATGGCTGGGACCCAGGGGAACACTGACAGGAAATAGATTCTAGCTTCACGTGAGCAAGAGAGCTTGTCTCCTATGCCCAGCTCCCTTGTGGGCAGTGAGCTCTCCATCATTCAGGAAGATTCAAGCCCAGCTAGATGACCATGTCTGTAGGAAAAACCCAATGGGATTTTCACTGGAAACACGCATTTGTGCTGGATTAGGGAGCAGAATGATGTTTTGGGGGAAAGGGTGAGACAAGAGGCACAGCAGTGGCATTTAGGACAAAGGATTCTTGCTTCTTCCTTGAGGTCTCCAAGTGGAATAATTCTACCCCATTATCCACTCCTGCTTCTTCAGGCCTCAGGAGGGAAAGAGGTTTGGATGTTATCATTCCAATCCTCTAGATGAGGAAGCCTCTAAAACACAGCAAGGGTAACATCTACCTTTCATCAAGGTAGGAGCACAAGGCTTATTTCATTATGAGACGGTGGGGGCTTGCAGATTCTCAGAAGAAAGAAAGGCAGAAGGGCAAAGTAGTGTTTATTTATAAAGCCAGATTTTACATACAGTGCCCGCCAAGGATTTAGTGCTGCGTTTCAAGTGAATAAATCCCTCCAGTGTCAGAGACATAAGACGTTGTCAAGCTGCCTGTGAGACAATGTGATCATAAAGTCTTAGAACCGAAATACCTCCAGTCACCTTGGTAAGAAAATAATCCGCTCTCAAGTGATGCTTTGAAGTTTAATGGAGTTGCTCCCTATCCAGTAAATGAAATCTGCTGTTGTTCTGCGATGGTGGTGTGCTGCTGCAAGTGCGGAGCAGGCAGGCTCCTTTCTCTCTCACTCCCGGTCCTCCCCAGGCTGACCCCAATCTGCTTTTATAGCCCCATTTCCCATAACTGTCCTCCACAAAGCACATGCTTCAGCCAAACCATCTACTCAGCCTGCCCAGGAAAGCCATGAAGAAGAGTTCAAGCCAGGGGACCTGCCGGGACGGGGCAGGGAGTGCCTTCCTCCCTCGAGCTTGGTTTTGACTGAACTGACAGGATAAAGGTAAAGCAAAGGCCAGACTGGATTCGGTTATGTAGGCAGAGTTGGAGTCAATAATCAGCTCTGCATCTGGCCAGGTGAGCAGGGGTAGAAGTCTCGTAGAAATGTCTAGTCTAACAGCAAGACCCTGTCCATGTCATGGCTGAATCCATGAGGGTACAGAGAGGGGTAGGACATGTATGGTGATTAGTCTGAGGTCAAGAAAGGAGGCTCAGAGGCTGGAGCTGGGGTATCAGCCAGCCCAGGGGCCATGAAGTCATAGGTTTTATCCCCGGAGAAAGGAGTTTCCCGAAAAGAGCTTGCAACCCAATGCCATTTCAACGTAGGCCCAATCTAGACAGGGCTGAGTCTCATTAAGACAACCTTCTTTGCAGAAGGGAAGGGCACACCCAGGCCTCTCGTTTCTGCATGCCAGATTTCTGATTCCAGTCACCAGGGAGGATCTGACCTTGAGGACCTGACGTTTAGATATAATGATGGCCAGAGAGAATCCTCAATGTGGAGCCCTGTGAAGGAGACGAAAGGATTTAATTGTGACAAACTCACAATGTGTAATGAGAACTGTCCACAGTTCATTTTTCATTGCAGCAAAGAGCAAAGGCAACTCCATGAAAGCTGAAATAGGCATCTAGCTTCTTTTCACCAAGGAATTGGCGATAATCCTTACTGTGGTTTAATCCACGTAGACCTGGCATAGATGGGAATCTCTCTTGAGTGTTACCCATATTGCCATAATATCTGGGCTAAGATAAATATTTCTTGCGGAAGGAGCCTATGTGCCAACACACTTTTTCCCAAGGACAGTTTTAAGGCCTGGGTCATTATTAGTTAAGTTCTCTGGGAAGCCACACTTTCCTCTAATATCTTGCTCAAACAGCTGCTTATAATGGACATGTCCATGAGACACATTTGACCCCTCCCTGAGATACATGAGCCTAGGCAGATGGTCAGAAATTGGATCAGAAGGGTCTGTCATACCAATGGGAAAACCGAGCCCACTGCCCTAGCTTCAGACTGTGGGCACTGGGGGTCACTGAGGGTGAATAAACAGGGAAGTAGATAAGTCAGGAAGCAGAGCATGGATCGTGGATGGCAGAGAAGCTGAATCCCAAGCACCTGTGGGCTCAGTATCTAATTTATCTTTCTCGAGAGGCTGGGCCTATTTCATCCTCTACTGGGCAGATCACATCCTAGGCAGAACAGGGTCCTGGACGTGTTGTGCCTAGTGTGTCCATGGTACGCAGACATAGAAGAAGATTCTCAAATACCTGAATTTGGAGGTTCAGAGTAGAAATTAACACAAATACAATTTGACAGTGAGGCAGTTCTTGGTGATGGGAGCAGAGTCAGTCTTATTTCTGGAAATTTGGATAAAAAGAAACCATTATATAAAGAATAAAACTTTTCCCTTTATTTGCCTGGCAACTGAGGCTTTTTGACTTGAGTACAGTACAATTCTTTGGTATCTGGAGACTGTGAGATTTCATGTTCCTAAAAAGAGTTTGCTCATGGCTGGCCCAAGGGTGAAAAAATGGAGGAGGGGACTTAATGCAAAACTCTGTTCTCTTATTGAGAGACCTGGAAGTGTCCTTCTACCACCACCAAGTTCATCTCACATAAGAAGTTCTAGTGTTCTTCCACCACCACCAAGTGTCCCTCTATCACCAAGTTCATCTTGCATAAGAAGCTCTAGTGTTTTTCCAGATTCATGGCGATATGAACTTGGTGGTGGTGGAAGAACACTAGAGGGCTCTTGGAGGTGATTAGTCCTTTCTTTCTGACTCTCGGCCAAGGATGATGAGGAAGGAACAAGGGCAATTGAAGTAGCGAAGTGAAGATGAATTTCTATCAAAAATATGAAATATACCTGGGTGCTCAAAGATGCTATGCTGGGGTAAGGTTATGGAGGTGGAGGTCTCCTGGTCAGAAGAAAGCAGGACCTGTTATGAGTAATACCACTGACTATAAAGCTGATATTGTTACCCCGATACGGGTGATGTCTGTAATACAACACACCAGCCATGGAACAGGGTCGATTCAGGCTTGGCAAAGATTAAAGGACATTTTCAGGTTTTCTAGATTTTCTTTTGGCACGAATGGACCTTCACAAGTAGCTTGGTATTTTGGTATCTTGATAAATGATCACAAAATTTCTGTCTCTGAAATATAAAGGGTGAATTGAGACTAGTGAGAAGAGGGACAGGTGGTAAAAAGGAGCAAATCCTAACATTCCTTGAAAAGAAAACACTATGCTAAAGCTCAGGACTGAGAAAGAGTGTATTGCCTTCACCGGTTGAAGGCATTTTAGTACGACATGGTAAAGAATGAGGAATCATGAGAAACAGGTTCACGGAAATCCTTGCAGATAATTTTAAAGAATGTAAGAAATGAAAACCTTTAACGAATTTTAAACTGGAGAATAAAGTGACACGTTCAGATTTGGAGTTCAGATATTTAACAATGGTAGAAGGCTTGAAGACAGAAGGTCTATGGAATGAAACAGACAAGAGATGGTGAATATCTGAGCTGCAGCCTTGAGTGCAGGTATGGAGATGATGAGAAAGATTAAAAAACTAGAAAGGACAATTTTCCTTTCTAGCAGGTGCCACAACACCTGGCTAATTTTTTTTGTATTTTTGGTAGAAACAGGGTTTCACCATGTTGCCCAGGCTGGTCTTGAACTCCTGAGCTCAGACAATCTGCCTTGGCCTCCCAATGTGCTGGGATTACGGGTGTGAGTTGGAGATACATGACTATGAAAGTGTGTGAGGGGGAGAAGACAAAGAAGACTGCCAGGCTTCTGGATTAGATGGTGGGTCCTTCATAGCAAAGGCTGAAACAATCAATTATGTTAGGGAAATTAGGCAAGGGAGAAGAAGGTTTTGGGTAAATTGGGGCACTCATTTTTAGATATGCTAAGTATGAGGTATTATGAGACAAGCCAGAAATGTTACCCATCTGAAGTTCTGGTAGGACATCAAGGCTGGAGACTTGGATTTAGGAGCTATTAACCCATGGGTTGCAAGGAAGGTAATGAAGTGGAGGTGCCCGCTAAGGGGAAGCCTCAAGCGTATATGGCCCAGAACACATGGAGCCTTTGGTGTTCTGATGCTCACAGCATCAGAGAGCCATTAATTCCCTCCCGATTTGGACAGCTCAGTCAGATGCTGACTCAGCAGCTCAAGGTGATCTCCTTGGATCAGGTGGACACCAACACTAAGTCCCAGTCTTTCTAATAGTGTCATTTCTTGAAAAAATGAGGTTCCCAGTGTTATATTGTCAGCTAGGTGTTCTCTGCCAACTTCTCCACTCTCCTGTAAATGTGCAATGCAATGCACATTTACACAAAGTGACAGGGTCTCTCTCCTGGAGTCCTTTCCATGGTGGTAGCCATGGACTCTATGCAGCCATGTTGGGCCTGGACAGAGCTCCTTGTGGATAAGAACTGAATACACTTTGCTACTCTTATCTCATTGGCTTTTTCCTCAAGAACTCTTTTACACATTTTCAATGCATGACATTAGTGGCGGTGGTGGTGGTGGATGTGAGTATGTGCAAATGTGTGTCTGTGCCCTTTTTGCACATGTGAGGGAGTAGGCTTGGCCAATGAATGAAATGACCTGAAATCCAAGGTCCTCGCTAATATACCCAGGAACCTCACTGGGAATTAGTTTGAAAGATTAGGAGTATGTAATTTATTCTAGTCGGAAATTACTGTAGGATTTTATGCAAGGAAATGACATGGTTTTCAAATTTCTTTTGGTGGCATAATCAAAATAAAAGCCAGACCCCTCAAGAGTATCTTTGAAAGGAGAATCTCATAGAAGGATAGGGGTCCTGAAACCTAGGGCTCAGATTCTGCCTCTAGACACCGTTTTTTGTGAGTTTCTTTCTGACTTCTACTGTCTTGGCCAAATCATTTTTTCCTCAAACATTTTCCCTTATGTATTCTCAAATTGCCCCTAGGACGAGGTCCAATGTTCTCACCCATTATTTTGAAATGTTTTGAATGCTCAGTAACTCAAATACAACTTTGTTAAGATTTTGATTTTTGTTGTTGTTTCTTTTGTTTTTGAGACAGGGTCTCTCTCTCTCTCACCTAGGCTGGAGTGCAGTGGTGCAATCTTGGCTCACTGCAACCTCTGCTTCCCAGGCTCAAGTGATCCTCCTACCTCAGCCTCTCAAGTAGCTGGGACCACAGGCACGTGCCACAACACCTGGCTAATTGTTCTGTATTTTTGGTAGAGACAGGGTTTTACTATGTTGTCCAGGCTGGTCTTGAACTCCTAAGCTCAAGCAATCCAGCTTGGCCTCCCAATGTGCTGGGATTACAGGTGTGAGCCACCATGCTTGGTCAAAATTTAGGGTTTTTAATGACAATTATTTTATAGTAAATAATTATTGGATGTTTACTCAATGCAGGGAATTATCTTGAGTGCATTACATGCAATCACTTAGTCTTCATAACAACCCGTAAGGTAAGTCCTGTGATGACTCCCATCTTAAGAGTAATGAAGGAAGGTAGAGGAAGAGTAAATAACTTTTCCAACATTATTCAGCTAATTAGTGGTGGAGTCAGGTTATGAATGAAAATGGTTTGCCTCCAGGTCTCTTGCTCTGTTACTCTAATAAACATAACATATTATCTAAGGTATTATGCAATCTACGGCCTGGCCTCTCAAGTCCACAGATCCCTTTCCATGAAGAGTCCATGACATGTGGGGAGTAATTTCTCCGTTTTTGCTTCTAGACTCGGCCCTGTTTCTGGATGTCAGTTCAACACCCGTCACCTACTTTCTACATTCTGGAGTCCTGCCCGAGGCATCTGTTCTGTCTGGGAGACTGTCGACAGGAATTATGTTCTTTTTCTGTGTTGAGCCTACCTCCATGAAGGAGCAGGTCCCAGCTCTGTAATTCCATCCAGAGAGCAAATGCAAAATACATGCAGGGATTCCCCACCTGTTGGGGAGTTGAGCTGGTAATTTCCTGATTCCTTTAGTACAACTTTCCACTGTTTTTTGCGGAGGGGTGGCACAGTTCTTGTAACGTTTTCTTGGCTGAACCAAGGTGCCTGTTGCGATCTCCTCTGAATAGTTCATAAGTGCCTAGTGGACGGTGATCTGTCCTCTGCTTCTATGTCACTTAATGCATATTTGCACACACTGGGCTCATACAAAGTAAGTGTGAGATGAATGAATGAGGACATAAGTAAAATTAATGTAGGTCAGTCCTGTTTAGCGTCCAGCCTCCTGCCCTCATGTCCCCCTCTCTTTCTCGATTTTTTAATCTGTTGAACACTTTTAAAATCAGGTCACATAACTTAGTGGTACCTTAATATATCCTTCCAGAATCTTCTATTAATTAACTTAGTGATTTAACAACACTGGACTTTATTGTCATTTTATAGTGCTTTGCTAATCCTTCATTTTTATTCTCATTTTATTTCCCTATCCCCTAATCTGAAATAATTTTTTACTATCTTCCATGCAGCACTTTTTATCCCTCATAATCAATACTAATTTCATCCTAAGATCATATTTTGAGATGGAGCTGTTTGCTTGGTTCAGGTTGGGAGATCAAGAGGCAGTTTGTAGAATCTATGTTTTCAAAGAAAATTTCTTATTAAGATAATTATCTGCTAGGCTAGCAGGATAATTTCAATCACATTGTTGCAGAACTCACACGCGGATGTGTTTCCGCTTCAAGGTGACTCGGTCACTCTGCGAGAGAGACTGTCACAGCTTGGGAGAAGCTAGCACAGGCAGAAAAGGAAAGTAATCCAACAGGCAGGTGGCGTTCACCCCATTGCCCTGGATTTCTGTACAGTTGGCATGGCTGGGCTTGGTGTAGGAAGCCAGAAGCCCATCTCTCCAAGCTCTGGGAAGCATTTGACACGCTGTATGGAGTGAAGGTTCTAGGAACAAAGCCATCATCAATGGGAAAGGGCCCACAAGAGAAAAAGATGGGAGAGAGCTGGCCGAGAGATATCAAAGGTAATATTCAGCAGAATTGCAGTAATCTGAAAACATTCTTTGAATATTTGTGGGAAACTTGTGCTCTAAATTCCAAGTGCATTGTGAATGCAAGATACTCTGTCATAAAAACTTAAAAAGGTTTCAGTAGAATTTTTTAAGATGAATAATAGGATTAACTTATCACTTAAAAAGCTAAATTCTTGCTATACAACTGCAGAACAGAAACAAAATTAAAAAACCATTTCTGTTCTTTCTGGAATCAGCATTTCTGAAAAATTCAGGATAAGCCTTTCTTTTCTTGGCTTTGTTTATTTATTTTTTGGAGGATCAGGAGAATGTTATCAATTGGGTAATTATGCAAAGGTTCGCACAGGGAAAATGCAGAAAATGAACAAAACTCTGTAAAAAGGGAATATACATAGCATCACGGCTTATTTAAAAAGGAGGCCTTCTGATTTATAAATACATCATGAGATGATGAGGCTGGAGGCAGAGTGAGCATTCCGAGGATAGAAATGGTCTTTGTCTATTTTCTCTGTGTTTACACGAGTCTTTTTCTTTTTTTCTATTCTCTGTTTTAAACAGCTAAATGGAAACTGTCCTAGCACCCTTTCTCTCCCTCCCTTTCTTTTCCTTTCTCTCCCTCTTTTTTCTTCCACATCTTTTTTTCTCTCTTTCTCCTCCATCGGTCTCTTCTTCTCTCCCTTGTTCAATTTTATTTCAAAATTTCTCTCTCAGGTAGCTCCAAGAATGCACAGTGATTTTTATTTCATTTCATTTTATTTCATTTATTTTTATTTTAGATTCAGGGGGTACGCGTGCAGGTTCATCATAAGGGCATACTGCATGATACTGGGGTTTGGGTTTCTATTGATTCAGTTACCCAGATAGTGAGCACAGTACTCTGCGGGAAATTTTTCAGCCCTTGTCCACTTTCCTCCCTGCAACTGGAGTCACCAGTGTCTTTTGTTCTCATCTTTATGTTCATGTGTACCTACTGTTTAGCTTCCATTTTTTATAGAGAACATGTGATACTTGGTTTTCTGTTTCGGCATTAATTCACTTAGGATAATGGCCTCCAACTACATCCATGTTGCCGCAAAGGACATGATTTTATTTTTTTATGGCTGTATCGTATTCCATGGTGTATACAGACCACATGTTCTTTATCTAATCAACCTAAAATTACATTATTTTCTTCAGGCTTTATTTCTTTTGGGTGAGCTTATTGATTTGAATCCTCAGACTCATAGCAGTAGGTAATCATTAAATATATTTTAATTGGCTTTCTTGCTATAAAGGTTCTATTATGCATTTTATAATTTTTTTCCATTATTTAATTTGATCTTCCAAAGCACCCTGGGAAGGAGATAAAAATATCTCCCTCTGTTTTGTAGCCGGGGAAACTCAAAGATGACTTCACAGCTCAGGCTTCCTTGCCATGTGAATGGAAGACCTCAGAACTGGAGCCATGTTTTAAAATATCAAGTGTGTTGCCCTTTCCACCCTTTCCAACTCCTGTGGAATTCTGCAGTAATCTCCTAACTTGTCTCCCACTTTTACTCTTGTGTCTCTGCAATGTGTTCTCAAAGTAGAAGCCCAAGCAACCTTTAAAGATGCAGATCTGATGTTGCCATACATTGGTGTAAAAGCCTTCACATTACTCATGGATAAAGACTAACATATTTAACCCACCTACAGGCTCCATATGGCTTGACCCAGGCACCCGCCTCTCAGACCTGTCCCTTATTCACCCTGTTTCTCTCCACTTTAGCACATCACTGTTCTTTCAGCAGTTTGGTCTGCTCTGCCCACTCCCACCATGGGCTCTTTATTCTCTCTGTGTGAGATAATCTTTTCTTCCCCTCACTGCCTTCCAGTATTGGCTCAAGCATTGATTCTTTTAAAAAAATCTCTGGGGCCAGGCGTGATAATCATGCCTGTAATCCTAGCACTTTGTGAGGCTTAGGGGAGTGGATCACGAGGTCAAGAGATTGAGACTATCCTGGCCAACATGGTGAAACCCTGTCTGTACTAAAAATACAAAATTTAGCTGAGCATGGTGGTGCACACCTGTAGTCCCAGTTGCTCTGGCGGCTGAGGCAGGAGAATTGCTTGAACCTGGGAGGCAAAGGTTGTAGTGAGCCGAGATCACACCACTGCACTCCGGCCTGGCAACAGAGCGAGACTCCGTCAAAAAAAAAAAAAAAAAAGAAAGAAAAAAGAAAAAAAGAAACACTCTATTTTTACCTCCATCATGGGTCAGATCCCTTTCGTCTATGATCTCATAGCATGGTAGAAATTTCACCTTCATTGGATAGAATATTACATAACTTGCACAAATGTATGATTAGTATATGTCTCCTCTAATAGACCGTAAGCTCCATGAGGCCAGAAGCTATGTCTTTGTTTGTACTTTTATCTCAATAGACGCACAAAAAGTATTTATGCCAGTGATAGTGAAATTGAGCTCTGCAGGGGCCCAGTAGATATAATTTTCCTATGTGATTGATCATAGGAGGACGTGGCTCTGGATCTGTTCAATTTAACAATTTCTTTAGAACACAGTGATTGCTTAAGTGTGAAACACAATGATTAAATGTGAAAAACAATGATTAAGTATGAAAATTGAGAACAGTTCAAGATAACCTTGAAGATTAAAATGAGAAAGTAGGAGGACACAAGTCTCCAAGAGTAGAGTCAAATGCTATGACTGTGGTGACGTCTTTCCCAGTCCACTCAGGTCCAGTTGGGTGTTTCCTGCTCTTTCCCCAAACCACCTTGTACACTCTGATTATTTAAATGACTGTCTTCATAAGTCGACTCTGACCTTTGCCTCTTGAAACAAAAACTGTGCCTGTCCACCTCTTCACATGACTTCTAACATGGTGGGCATTTAGGTAGTATTTGTTGAATGAATAAATTTCAACTTTCTAAGGAAAGCCAGACCATACCTATATATCATCACAAAGTGTTGACCTAGGAAGTGGTGGGCAAGGGTTGAAAGGATGTTAATGGATGGATCATGAGCTCACTGGGAGTCAGTTGCGACATCCTTTGGTTGCATCTTCCTCCTGTAAACATTGGTTTCACTGAAGGGCAATGAGAGCTAGGTCTTAAGAATCTGATTGCTCTTATGGTGCTCATCTCAGATTCATTTTATCTTCCACAGAAGACCTGTGGTTTGGTAAAACAATGGTGGGTTTTGTTGTCATACAAATCTTCATTCTACTTCTTGTCACTTGTTGGGTCTGTGACCTCAGACAATTCTTATCACTTGCTGAGTCTGTGACTTCAGACCATTCTTGTCACTTGTGAGGTCTGTGACCTCAAACCATTCTTGTCACTTGCTGGATCTGTGACCTCATTTGTTGAATCTGTGACCTCAGACAATTCTGGTCATATGTTGGGTCTGTGACCTCAGACAATTGTTCACTATGGAATAGAGATAACAGTACCTTCTTCTTGAGGTTGCCACCTAGCTTGTGAGACAGGTACACCTTTCATTACCCTGCAAATGTTCTCAGCCTTTCCTTTTCCTACTCCATATAGCCCCAACCACCCCATCAAAGAAAACGTCTTTGTTGGCAGCCAGTACAATTTTTCTTCCTCCTTCATCCAAGTGAGAATTCTGTCTTTGACAGCTGGTTCTACAGTTTTTGTGATGTAGAATCAACTGAATGAGTAGAAAGAGACTTGACTAGAAAAGTGGGAGGTAGCAGAGAAAGTAACGAAAGACTAGGACCAGGTGGCAGGGACTTGTTGGGAAAAACAGCAGAGGAGAAAGGACTTACAGAATGCCTACATAAATTGGTTATGAGTAACATAGAAACAAGGAGCAATAAACTGCAGCAAACTGCAGGAGGAGGCCTCTGAGGAGGAAGGCCTCTCCATGCCTCATGTTCTGGTGCAGGGTGACCTAGGCTCTGTTACCATAAATATTGTGCTCAAGGACATAAAACCCCTTTGTAGTACTACGACGTAGCCAGACTTGTAGGCTCCTTGTAAGGTCCACGTTCCACCAGCTGCACATAGATAATAAGCTAAAGATAACCACATGTTCTTGTTTTGTGAAACTCTCAAACCACCACTGTTATCAATCCTTAGGATGACACACCAGTTCTGGCTCACTGATTCACTCCACCCCTACCCTGTAGATCAAAGTGATTATAATAAAAAGATAGTGTGGATGATCAGAGCTTGGGGCCTTCACTGCCTCCACCAGAGTAATAAAGTGATGGCCCCATGGTCCCACTCTTTGCACTCTTAATTTGTCTTTTTCTCACTCCTTTGTCACCACCAAACTCAGGGTACCCCCAGGTGACATAGGGCTGGCTCCCTACATTCTGGTACCCAACGTGGGGCTCATAGATTCCTTGCACTCTGGCATCCAACGTGTGGGGCTCTTGGATCCCTACAGGGCTCCTGGAGGAACCTGAGGACACTGGAAGGGGAGGGTCTAGCGGAGGCCTCTATGGTAGCTGCGGGGCAGAGGAGAGCTGGAGTTGGGAGTCAAGGTGGTTTGGTTGTCTGTTTTGGGGAAGTGTTGCTCTATATTATGAATTGGATTCCCTTTTATATAGTTTAAAGAGTTAAAATTAAAATTGCAATCCTCTTAATCCTTATTTATGACTTGTAGACTATGATGGTTTGAATGAATGGACTACTCCAGAATTGGGTAGTGAGAGGCCCAGATCTTATTAGGTGTAGACCTAAATAAGAAAATGTATGCAAAGCCCATTGGACATCGCTTGAAACATGGAATACACTTAATACTTTAATCCCATTGTCCTCACATCCAGTGGTCTTAATGACACCATCCAGGGTTAGGTTGACAAAGCGATGTGGCAGATGAAGCAAGTCACTGAGGCAGATCACGCCTAACGCTCCTTTTTCTTCAATTATTTTACTATTTCTAGGCAAAACGGTGTTTGGCCCTTGAATTATTTGGATAATTGATGAGTGGCCACTTTACTTGCCCTAAAGTGAGAAAGTACTGCAGGGCCGTTGCAAATTCGGCTTCTGTGGGTTGCTTTTCTTTTCTAGGTTTTTGACTGAAAATGGTGAATAAGACCTGATATTCTCACGCCAATTGCCAATTATGAGTTAGATCCTCGGGTCCCATTGGTTAGATTTGAGGTGGTGTGTAGGTCAGCCTCTGGAGCTGCAGCTACATGAGGATTCAAACTGCCAGAGCTGGGCTGATCTTTCCAATTGACATTGGCAGGTTCAG
Source organism: Aotus nancymaae (assembly GCF_030222135.1). Taxonomy (NCBI): domain Eukaryota; kingdom Metazoa; phylum Chordata; class Mammalia; order Primates; family Aotidae; genus Aotus; species Aotus nancymaae. The sequence goes on from NW_026988423.1 coordinate 35,539,527, forward strand.
GGCTCTGCAGAAGAGGATGCAGCTCTGAATGGCAGTTAAAAAAGGAGAAGAAGCAGAACAAGAAGAAGAATAAATCAAAAACAAATAAATAAAACACAAGAAGAGAAAGATTTCAACATCAAAGGAAATAAATGCTATGAAAGATAAAGAGAAGATTCTGACTATTTAGTCCTCATTGGTGGCTCCTGTCGCCTCTCCCTTTTGACACTCTTGTCTGCATTCTGGGGAAAACGGAGGAAAACATTCTCACTGATTTTTGTCAAGTGAAAGATGCTTAATATGGTAATCAGTTCCTTCTGAGGAGCATGTGAGTAGAAGCTCAGCCCCAGCAGCAATGATTATACAGTCCCTAATTGTCTCTGGTGTCGGCTTAGACCAAAAAAGATGAAGGCAAGAAGGGGGGAGCCACCAAAAGAGGGAATTTTAATCACGTACCATGGGGCATTCTGAACTTCTCAAACCACGGGGAGGAAAGCTGGTGACGGGGGAACTGTACAAATCCTAGTTTTTAACTTGACACTCAATGAAACTGATTTTTGATCTTTGCTTTTGTTTTTAATTTTTATAGCTTGATTCCCCCAGAAGGATTTGGGCACTTGTTTAGGAACCTGTGCTGAATCCTAATCTGCTTGTTTCCTCATGAAGTTCCTCCAGTGAAGTTTTGTTAAAAGGCGTGAGAAATGACCTTCAAATAGGAATGACCAGCTCCTGAAGCTTAGCTCAGGGCATCCACCTGCCCGGCGCAGTAACACCAGGTATCCACACTGAGTCTATGGCAGGCAAAAGGAAGGTGTTAATTTGCAGGGCACCAAGCAAAGAGGCCCAGGCAGCTAACACTTAAATCCTGACCTCTTTGATAGCTTGCAGGTAAGCGTTTTTAAAGGCAGGGGTAAATTTCAGGAAAGCAGAAATTATAGCCAAAAATTTTTAAATTCATACAAGAGGTTTTACCTTGGTTTTGGCCTGAATGGGTGGGATATCTTGAAGGGGCAGGGGTTACAGGTCAAAGGTGAATTCAGAGACTTTCTGATTTGCAATTTGTTAAGGAAGAGAAGCTTTGCTTAAAAAATGGGGTCAGTAGAAAAGAATGTGAGCTCTGGCTCGTGGGTGTGACTTCCTCAGGCCCTTCAGGAAGAAATTTAGAACAAAAATGGAGGTCAGGACTCAGCCTTCAGTTCTCCTTTATCTGAGGTCTATGTGCCAGTGGATTTGTTTGGTGGGGGTCTGGGTTTCTGAGAAACAATCAGGATCAGATCTTAAGATGGTATCTATAACTTCTATAAGCAACCAAACATCTCCTGACTCTACCTTCCTTGGCTGTTGTTTTAAGTTACTATTTTCTTCTGGCTTATCAAGTTACTCATTTACTTTTTAAGGCAAGTCAGGTGCCTGGAGTTTCCTTTGAAGGAATTCAAGATTTTCCTTTGTGTTCATGCTGGCTTGTAGGGAGTACAGGCCTATTAGAAGGGTCTCTGTTCCATCTCAGGATTAGGCAGCAGCAGTTGCTGCTCTCTCCTCTAGGTCAATAAAAATAAGCCTTCACCTTTAGATGCATTTGGGGGTCACTCCTGAAAAGTAAATGTTGCTAAGAAGCCCTGACATCATCTCTCACTATCCATTCACCATCCAGCCATTCAGCCCTTTACCTGGAGGCAAAATCACCTGTTGAAAAGTGTGAGCTCTGGGCGCAAATGACCTGCACAGTTACCTGCTAGCTGTGTGGCCTTGGGAAAGGGAGACAGTTGCTATCTACTCACTGGGGTTGTTGTGATGATATGCATCTGTGGGGATAGGTAGGCAGACACATTGTATTAGTTTGTCTTCACACTGCTGATAAAGGCATACCCAAGACTGGGTAATTTATAAAGCAACAGAGGTTTAATGGACTCACAGTTCCCTGTGGCTGGGGAGGTCTCACAGCCATGGCGGAAGTCAAAAGGCAGGTCTCAGATGGCAGCAGACAAGAGAGAATGAGAGCCAAACGAAAGGGGTTTTGCCCTTATAAAACCATCATCTCTCATGAGACTTACTCACTACCATGAGAACAGTGTGGAGGAAACTGCTCCCGTCATTCAATTAACTCCCACCGGGTCCTTCCCACAACACATGGGAATTACAGGAACTACAATTCAAGATGAGATTTGGATGGGGACACAGCCAAACCATATCAGACGTCGATAGAGAAATGGAAAGAGAGAGAAAATAAGAGTGCCCAGCTCAGTGCTGGTCACATAACAGACACTCAGAACAGGTAGTAGTGTTCAGCCTCCCTGCAAACACAGTGCCAACTCTAAACTGGCACTAAGCTAGGTACTGGCATAGAAAGAAATGAAGTATGTGCATCCTATGAAGAAAGCGTTTGGGAATCTAACATTATTTTAAATCTCCTGCATATAGAAACAACAGACTACATCATGATCTTTGCGAAGGCACCAGTCATGCCTGAGGTGGTTGTACAGCACAAGAAGCTGGCAGGCATTTCCAAACAAAAGGTTTTAAGGAAAATCTCATCTTGTCACTCCTTGAAGGACTGCAGAAGAAGTAGGACTTTGGTGTAATAATGACTCTATATTGTAATTTCTTAAAAGAATTGTTCAGTCTTAATTGAGGAGTGATTAATATACAAATTTCAGGCATCCATAGCAGGGCTTAATGGAAGAAGATATTTTGGGGTGGGAGAAGGGATGGAGACTTTATGAGTGTCCCATAAATCAGTGCTTCTAAAACTGTACTGTGCACAGACAGCACTCAGGAATCTTGTTAAAATGCAAATTTGTAGTTGGTCTGAGGTGGGACCTAAGAGCCTGAATTTCTAAAGTCCCTGGGTGCTGCTGGTGCCACTAGTCCTGGACCACACTTTGAGTAACAAGGTAATAAACACAGCATTTTGGTAGCTATGTCTACCCCTGCAGTGAGGGAGCACTGCCCCTCTGTCAGCAGGAAGGAGGGTGTGATTCATCAAGCTTCCTTCTTGGACTACTTTTTCTATTCCACTGGACCTGCTTCAGCTAAAATCCCACTTGATTCATCAAGTAAACTCTCTCCAACCTCCTAGACACACATCTCCCAGAGAGACATTGAACAATGACTCCTCGGGGGCTTCTATTTGAAGCTCAGCAGGTGAGAGATTGCACAACTTTCTTGGATTGCACCAGCAAAAATTCTATCTCTGCTGGCTGCAGCTCTTCCCATGTTTGGACAACAATGATTAAAGGCCCATGCGTTTCCAGCAAAGTGTTGATGATTGGCTGGCAGACTTGAAAACACCCACTTTTCCAGCGGTTGGTAAGCACTGGGGAAATATTTTTTATGCTGAGCAGGACTATGTAAATTTCCCAGCATCTGGAACAAATTGCTGTATGGGTACCTGGGTTGTGGAGAATCAGGTGAGAAAAGGCTGCTATTCTTTGAAAAAATAAAAACCAACAGAGCATCCTGACTTGCAGGCGAGGGAAGGGCAGCCGTTAGGGTGCTGTGGGGCTTCCCTGTTCAGTTGTGGGGAGCAGCATTCCCCTGGTAGTGTTGAGAGGAGTAGAGGACGAAACCCAATTGCTAGAAACTCAGAAAGCAGAGTTTTGCAGGGAAAATGGAAAAATGTTCACTCTGAAGAGGGAAGAGGGCTCACTATGGACTCCACAGCATGTGAATCACACTGTGGCTCCAAGTCCCAGACATAGTCATGATTTCATTTTATTTTATTTATTTATTATTTTAGAGACAGGGTCTCACTCTGTTGCCCAGGCTGGAGTGCAGTGGCACCATCATAGTTCACTACAGCCTCAAATTCCCCAGGCTCAAGTGATCCTCCCACCCCAGCTTCCCAAAGGGTTCTAACTACAGGGACATGCACACACACTCAGGTATTTGTAGAGACAGGGTCTGGCTATATTGCTCAGGCTGGTCTCAAACTCCTGGATTCACTCAGCAGTCTTCCACCTCGGCCTCCTAAACTACTGGGATTCCAAGTGTGAGCCACCATGCTGAGCTCCAGACACTAGTAACAATGACTAAAAGCTGGTCCTCTGCCAAGAGCCTTTAAGTGCTGGGGGCTGTGCCTAGTTCTTATTTGCATCACTCCATTAATCCTCAGAGAAATTCTTTGAAGAAAGGTAGGTGCTTTGTTAGCCCCATTTTGTGGGTGAAAAAATTGAGGCCTAGAAAGGTGAAGTGAGTTGCCCAAGAACACGCAGCTGGTAAGTGGCGCCCATCATAACTGCAAAGACTTGGCAGTATCCTGAGGATGCAAGCGTTTGCAGATTGGAAAGCAATAGGGTTGGGCTCCTGAAGCATTGGTGATGGGGTCAGCAGGTCTCTTCTTCTTTGGGAGGCCCTCCTCCCGGCAACATCAGCCTGCCTCTCACTGGGCACTGAAAGGACTTCTGCTGCCCTGTTTGTGGGCACTTTTCTCCCCACCCTCAACCCTCTTCCACCCCACCCAGGATTGGTTCCGGTCCTCAGTTCTTTCCTCTTAGGAATGTCCCCCTGCCTTTAGCCATCAGAAGCCGCATGCCCCACTTTCATTGCCTCTTGTCTGTGACATGAGTGATGGGGGAAAGGCTGATAAAATCAGTCCACGCTGCTTAGAGTGGGCTGGCTCCAGCAACCTGACGGCTTCCCTCTTCCTTGGTAAGGGGACACTTGCCAAACATGACACAGGCAATACAACAACCAGAAGAGCCCTAGTTCCTGAGTTAGTGACACACAGCTCCTGCCTCTACCCAGGCCAACAAGCTGATGCGCATCACGCACTTAACCCCGCACAGCAGCAATAAAGATTCATGCTCTCCGAACTTCACTCAGTGCTGTGCCTTGCTTTTGGTCGGCTTCTTCTCCCGATGTTCTCGACTCTTTAGAATGTTGCTGCAATACGTCATCTCTTCCCATTTCTTTAACAATTTTTTCCTTGGATTTCTTCTCTTCTGCCCAGAATTTTACTGCTCCTCTTGTGGAAGGTGGAGAAAACCCCTAAAGATGTATTCATGACCTGTGAATATTATGTTCCGTGGCAGAGGAGTAAATATCATCTTCCTTGGCAAAAGACATGATTAAGTTAAATTTGTTGAAAGAGGAACTTGTCCTGTATCATCAGGGTGGTCCTAAATCCAATCATAAGTGACCTTATGGAGAGGAACCGAGGGAGTTTTAAACTGACACGCAGAGAAGGCGAAGCTAGGGACTGACATTGGAGTGTTGTTGCCACAAGTCTCAGAGTGCCCACAGTCATCAGAAGCAGGAGGGGACAAGGAATAGACTTTCTTCTAAAAGCTACAGAGGGCGCATGGCCTGCCAACATCTTGATTTGGGGCTTATGATTTCCAGAACCATGAAAGAATGAATTTCTGTTGTTTAGTGATGCCAGTTTATGGCAGTTTGTTATGGCAGGCCTGGGGAGCGAATACACCGGGTCCCTGAGCCCTGGCTCTCTGCTGCAGTGGCTTCATTTATTTCATACCTGTATCATCTCTCTGCCTTGAAATGGTTTCAACTGCCCTGAGAAGTCCAGATGCAGCCTCTTAACTGTCTAATGTCTAGGCCAGGCCTGTGATGTTCCTTCCTCTCTGATGTTACTTCTAATTTTGCCCATCTTTTCTGTGTAACTGTTCCTTTCTTTTGGGCTTCCTTTTCTCTGCCCATCTTTGAAGCACTGGCTGTCATCTGGATTCCCCTTTGTTGGCCCACTATCCTCTACGTCCACATCCCCAACTCATAAGATTTAGCTAGAACGCCCATTGATGTGGTTCGGATATTCATCCCTTCCAAATGTCGTGTGAAAATTTGATCTCCAGTATTGGAGTTGGGACCTGGTGGGAGGTGTTTGGGTCACAGACACAGAGCTCTCACGAGTAGCTTGCTGCCGTCCTTGCAGTGATAAGTGGGTTATCACTCCATTAGTTCCCAGGAGATCTGATTGTTAAAAAGAGCCTGGCACCTTCTTCCCTTCTCTCTCTCACTCTCTGTCTCGCCATGCAGCATGCTGGCTCCACTTCCCCTCTGCCATAACTGGAAACTTCCTGAGGTCCTCGCCAGAAGATGCCAGTACCATGCTTCTTGTACAGCCTGCAGAACTTTGAGCCAAATAAACCTCTTTTCTTGCTAAATTATTCAACTTCAGGTATTGCTTTATAGCAATGCAAACAGACAAATGGACTAAGACCCATGGTTACTGCTGAGGACTGTGTTCAAGTCTAACTGCAAACCTGAATCACTCACAACCTAAGCTGACTCTACCTCTTTTGGTTTTGTTAGAATCAAGAGTAGCAATCATTCACTGCCACTAAACCAAGAAGCAAATTAAATTTGTCAGTAGAAGCCATTGATACAGCAAGGCTCCTGTTGAGGCCTTTAATCAAGGCCCTCATTGGCCGCTGTCTTGGCTTTCCAAACATTCTTTGTCTTACACTGTAGGGACACAGCCAGAGCAGGGACCAGAAAAGGGTTCTCTGCCCCTGGGGGTCCTATAGGCCTCACTCAGACTTTCTACCAGGTTATTCCAGTGCTTATCCAACAGTTCCTGCAAAAATGCAGGGCAGTCCTTCAACACTAGACCAGGCCCCTGGCCACTGGCTCACCTGAGCACACCACGCCCTCACTATTCACACTCCTGTTGCTGACAAACAAGAGGATCAGCAAAATTCTGTGAGAGGAGCCAGTAAGGGGTGAGCCTGGGACTGGCGGCTTCATAGCTCAGTAACAGGTGGGAGGAACCGCACAGCTGCAACCAGAGCCTGGGAAGTGCTGTTATGTATAACAGGCTAGGCCCGGCCTTTATTATTTTTAGTCACCTTCTATCAACTTTTAAAGCTGGGAATCAGAATCATTTCTCTGATTATACTTACTTAGGCCAAAAACAGGATGTAGGTATTTTCAGCATTCAAACAGTCTTCCTGGACTAGGACGAGCTATCAGCTATCATCATGTGCACAATTAGCAGATCCGTACTTCCAGCCTAGGCTGCTCCTTTGAACTTCAGTCTAAAGTTGTTCCTGCCTTGTTACCCTGCATACTCCTCAGGCTCAGTTTCCAAATGAAATTAATTCTCTTTCTTCCCCTCTATTTAAAATGTTTTCCTAAATTAACTAACTTACTAATCAGCAACCCCATCCACCAATGACTGATGCTGGAACCTGGGAACCGCTCTGGACTCCTCCCTCTCTCCTCCCCCCATTCTAGCATTCCGTGGTTCCTTCTGCAGTCTTTCTAAATCTTGCCCCCACTCTTCAGTGCTACAGCTCGCTAGGCCATATGCTTCTGTCAAGTTCTCCATCTCCCTGTACCTCACTTTCTTTTCTATAAAATAGAAATCTTCATAGAGGCTTCCTGGTAGAGTTATTGTAAACATTAAATATATAAAACTTTTAAGAGCTTTGAATGGTGTCTGGCACATAACAAACACTCCATAAATAGTAGTGATATTATATTAAAGTCTTTATCATCTTCTATCTATTAAACTACTGTGTTATTGACCGTGGATTGGGCCTTCTACTTTATTTCATCCTGTTCAAATCTATTCTTTCCAGAGCTACCAGCGTGATTGATGATTTAACACACAAATCTAATCATATCACCCCTTTTAAAAACCTCTTCAATGGTTTCCCCATTACAGGATAAGAGAGTTTCCTAACAAGGCAAATGAGCCCCTCCGTGACATGACTACTGCTGGAATTCTCAGCTTCAACCCAGCATTTCTGACACATTTTATGTTCCGTCTGCACTAAACCATGAAAAAAATCACTTAATCATGGGGAAGCAGGTAGGTGCCTGTGCTCACAGGATCTTTTTCTGATGTGCCCCACTCCACCTTCAGCCCACTCCTTTCTTCCCGTGGCTAACCCTCATCAGTTTAGGACTTATTTCAGGTGCCTCTTGATCCCTTTCTCGCCATCTTTAGAGACTGGGCCAAGTGCCCTAACTTACAGCCCTGAGTATACTGATACAGAATGTAACCAGCTGCATAGGGAATTATGTGTTTATCTCCTCTAACTCTTTTTCTGCTTTGGATCCCAGTGTATGGCATGGGACATAGTGAATGTTTCCAAAATGCTTGCTCTGCTTAATTGTCTCCTCTGTCTAGGATTAGCCAAAATTCCGGAGTGGGTTCACAGAAGTCATAGCTTTGCCACTTTGATGAACTGGGAAAGCCAGAGAGAAGGCCTGCCATGCTCCTCCACGCAGGCTGAGCACTGTACACCTCCAGGGCTTTCCACGCAGGTAGACAGTGTGTTTGGCAGCTCCTGGAACTCAGTGGGGCACTGGCCCTCCAGGAGAGGCCACGGCAATGTGAACACCATCATTAGGAAGCAATTGCTCTGAACACCATTAACACAAAACATTTAAGGTCAGCTAAGGCAAACGTTCTAGGTAGTAAAATGCTAGGACCAGAGGGCGGAAGACTGAAATACCAGAAGGAGACAGGGTTTGGGGAACAGAACGTCTGTGGAGGTGGCCTCCAGAGGCATAGCTGCAAAGCACAGGCACAGGTCCAGAGGGGCCCTCACTCCAGGTGGATGGTGGGGGGATGCAGGGACTTCAGCTGGGTTGCCTGCTTCTGCCCCTAGGCAGTCATAAGGGATAAGCCTTCCAGTCCAAGAAAGAACATGAAATTGAGCAATGCCGGGCATTGCCTCTCTGTGGCCCTGTGGGCTGTGGAGGGCTGGACTTAAGTCCTGCCAGGAGAGATGACCCATCAGAACCACAGAGGGGTGACATAGGCACATCTTGGTCATATGAACACTGTGGGGCAGGTAGTAAGGTGAGGGAGGCATTGTCACAGTGGCCATGGGTGCCCAGGCCATCCTCAGGTGCTTTCTCCCAGGAGGGAGTGGAAGCTAGAAGCTGCTGTCAGTGATAGGGTCCTCAGGCAGCAGGGCCTGGGCACTGGGATGCTGGCTGGAGAAGGCAGCTCATTCTGCACCTCATACTCTCAGTGAGAGGATGCAGTGTCATCTTAAAAGGGGTTTCTAGGAAAAACAAGACACTCTTCCCCATGGAATGTACACATGGATCACGAGAGGTTTCCTTGTTTCAGAAATATTCAAATGAGTAGCTCAGGAAGTAGGGCAAAGCAAATCCCACAGGCAGGCATTTAGGGGAAGGCAGAGGCAGCAGCCCTCAGTCAGCTGTGCGTGCCCAGGACTGCAGAGGATCCTGGCAGGAAGGCAGAGAACCCCATCCCTGTGGAGACCCTCATCCCTCCAGGCTCGGCTCATGTTCTGAAGCGTTTACTTGTCAGGCTGCAAGGCCCCAGAGTGGCTCTGCTCTCTACCGCCCTCCAAGCAGGGCTGGGCCAGGATTCTCCCTTTGCTTCAACGTTTTCCAGGATTTCCCAAGAAGATCCCATACTCCTCAGTTGCCTGTCCAAGGACTTTGTGCCACTGTCTGTCACTGACACACTTCCTGGCATCCAAGGAGCAGTCGAGCAGCACAACAGCTGCCTGTCCCTTTTTTGGGCTCTTTTTGTGCTGGGTCTTCAACCTTTCCTGGTTTGCTACCCCAGATGACGGATATTCCAGAAGAGCTCTCTTTGCCTCCTGTACATTGGCAGAGAAGCAATTTATCACTGCATTTTAAAAAATCCTCATTAAGGCAAATTAAGGCAGCAAAGCTGACAACAGAGGGTTTTTGAAAAAAATCGTGTTCATGAAATATTTATTAAAACAGCCATTGTAATAAATATTTGAAAACCAGTTATTAACGTTAAATCATATCAGTGTCAAGCATACGTTACACGCCGTCTGTTCTGCTAATTGAGTGTCAGGGTCAGATGCTCCGTCTCCTGGCAGGTCAGCAGGAGCAGCATGCCTGTGAGCCATGATAACTTCCCAAAGTCTGCACCGAACACCGCTCCAGAACCGAGATCATCCAGCAATGGGGGAGTTTTGGGAATGCAGGGCCTTCTCACAGCTTCCTGCCCACCTATGGAGACTGACAGGAGAGGGACTTGGGACAAAAAATCAGGACCAGGAGGGGAGCTAAGGGATCCCTTAAGACAGAGAGCTGTATCTGCCAGTATTGACGATTTCTTTGGAGACGGGAGTAGTAGAATTATAGAGTGATTGAATTCTGGGAAACGCTAGAGATACTATGGAATAAGCCCTTCCAGCCAGCCCAATATGATTTGAAACTATGCCACACCTGATTTGGCTTCTATTTGTTTTTCTTTTCCTTCTCCATTAACACAACTTGTCCATTTGTGACTCCAGCCCATCGTGGCACCTGTAAACCATGTGTCTCCCCCATGATGCACACGGGCATTTATAAAGATGCTATGGGCACCCTGCCCTTGCAGCCTCAGCTCCGGCCTCCCCCTCAGACAGTCCCTTTGTGTCTTGCTGTCAACGTTTTTGGCCACTATCCTGCCACATGTTTGCTCTTTTCCACTTTAACCTTCCAGATTGTGTTTATTAGTTTTCTTTAATACAAAGAAATTATGAAGACTGAAGCACAAACAACCTACAAACCGAGGACAGACATAGTGATTTAAACCCTCCCTTTGAGGTTCATCAGTATCACTGTCAGCTTCCTTACCTGTCTACCTGCCTCTGTCCTGAGCACTGTCCAACGTGTTCATTCCCCTGCGGAGTCGCCGACTTTTCTTCCATTCCTGATGCTCTCTGAGCTCCTCCTTCCACCTGCAGGGCTGCAGGGCTGTGGAATATGCTGTTCCTCAGCCTGGCTTGCTGTCCCCTCAGCCTTAGCCATCAGCTCCCTTCTGTCTCTCCAGTCACAGCTCAGCTGCTACCTTGGGCTTCATGGCTCCATGTCCCTTGTATAGACTTCATCGCAACTGTCACTTGATATTCAATGTGGAACTATCAATGTGGAACTAACAGACCAATGTCTGTTTTTCTGACTAACTGGATGATCCATGAGAGACAGAATCCATGTGATTTGTCCTCTCTCAAAACTCTAGCATTTAGCACAGAGCCTGACACATAGCAGGTGCAAATAAATGTGTGTTGAGTGAATAAATTAATGAGTGAATAAATAGGTGGATCCTCTCACAACTAATATGTTCCCTCTGGATATTTTGCATAAGTTCCTAAATTATGGCATCATTTAAACCTGCACACAAATGCATATATATATATATATATATAATTTGTAAAGCACTATATGTGATATCATTTATTTACTACATAAAACCAAACAATATGGCATATTCCTGTGTTATTATTTCCACTAAGGCAGGACTCTCTGAGGCTCAGAAAACTTAGGTAATTTGTTTGGAGTCATACAATTCATAAAGAGTAGATCCCAGGCTTCTGGTTTTATGCTTTCTCTACTACATCTTGCAGCTTCTTATAAAGTTAGACGACTTGTGAAATGCTCAAGTGCATAAGTCACAGTGATTATATGGATATAAAAAATGAATTTTCTTTGGGCTATCCGTTTCTCCCTTGCTCATGTCTCATGACTCCCACCCAAGATTCCTGACAACTGAGTCTAAGGAAGGTTCATCGTGTCTATAAAAACATGGATAAAAGGCAATGGTAGAAATCGCATCTGAAACATGGAACATCAGTGTGCTTTCTGCTTTTCATAGCAGAGTCCTGAGAAAGCTAAGAGCGGGGAGCTTACTTAAATGGAGTCAAGTTTCTGAGTCCTTAACAGTTCAAAGCCTGCAAAGATGTCATCGCAATGTACCAGTAAACATAATAATAATAAAGCCATTCAAACCTTATGAGGGGCAAAGCCAATGATTATTTTTCAATATAATATAAACTGAATGATTTACCAGCAGTGCAAGATAATTATCCCATGAGCTTTCCTGAAAGAATAGAATAAATGTACAAACCACAGTCTCATATGAAGCAAAGCAAGAAAATAAATCTTAATGTCAGGATAATAACAGATACAGTAAAATCAATATTGATTATCTGGAGAAAAAGGCAGTAAAAATGTTAAGTTCTAACGCTAAAATTATACTAAAAAGCTAGAGTTTAAACACAGAGTATGGCTTGGGAATGCATATGAAGCATTTTCTGAGCACCAATACAGATATTTTATTTCTAGTGTCAACATGCTCTGCTTTATGGGAGGATTCGGCTGCATGTTTAGAGGCCTTAGAAGCAGAAGGCTGTGATAGACCCAACGGTTTCGATTAATTGGGATCTCATGGGGTCTGTAAATCTCTTACCTTTGTTTTTGGCCCTGTCACATTTCTCCATGGCTGTGGGGACAAGGATGGTGATATATGTGTCCTTCACATTGATATAAATGAAAAGAAGAAACAGAGCAGAAACTGCCAGAAAAAAAGTAAACTCAGCTCCTCTGTAATACAATGCCTAATGCTAGGCAGGTCACTCACTTGTCTTGCTGCTTCTGTGAGGGGGAGGTATCTTTGCAGCCGGGTAAAAGAACCACTTATTCATGGAGGCTCTGCAACCCACAGAGTAAGGAGACGGAAGACCAAGCGTTAAGTAAAATGTGAGATAATTTAGTTTATTTTGAAACAGAAAGTGTGCTGAAGCTGATTAAGCATACCCATTTTAACAATGAGAAAGCACAGTCCAGTTCAGCAAGACTGCACCATGTGTGCTAAGATGTGCATGTGTGTACAGATGCAGAGCGCCTTTCCAGTGCTGTTGAGATGAGGGGATCAGGAGGGGACCGGGGAGGAATGGCGACAAACAGTGCACCTACAGGAGCAGGACAAAATGGAGCTGGAAGAGAGAGAGATGGTTGCATAGTGGAAGATGCCCATGACAGAAACAGGCCGGGATCTGTGAGTCTTGCCCCTGCTTCTGACTGCTTTGTTTTTGTGTTTATTATTATTATTTTAGTTTGGCTTAGTTTTATGTGACAGTATTAATTGTATTTGTTTATGGGGTACTGTGTGATGTTTTGACAGATGTATACATTGTGGAATGATTAAATCAAGCTAATCAATATATCCATCGCCTCACCTACTTATTTTTTTTGTGGTGAGAACATTGAAAATCTCTTTTAGCAATTTTGAAAATATATGACATTATTATTATTATTGTGATTATTAATTTTTTTTAGATGGAGTCTCACTCTGTCACCCAGGCTGAAGTGCAGTGGCACAATCTTAGCTCACTGCAACCTTAGCTCATGCAACCTCCACCTCCCAGGTTCAAGTGATTCTCCTGCCTCAGCCTCCCAAGTAGCTGGAACTACAGGCACCTGCCACCATGCTCTGCTAATTTTTTTTTTTTTTTTTTTGTAGTTTTAGTAGTAAAGACAGGGCTTTACTCTGTTGGTCAGGCTAGTCTTGAACTCCTGACCTCGTGATCTGCCTGCCTCAACCTCCCAAAGTGCTGGGATTACAGGTATGAGCCACCGTGCCCAGCCGACATTATTAATATAGTTATTATGCTCTGCAATATATCACTAAGACTCATTTGTCCCATCTAAGGGAAACTTTTCACTCTAACCTACATCTCCCTTTTTCCAGCCCCTTCTTTTCCTTAGCACCTGGTAAGTATCATTCTACTTTGCTTTTATAAATATGGCTTGTTTAAAATCCACTTATATGTGAGATCGTATGGTATTTTGTGCCTGACTTATTTCACTTAACCTGATGTCCTCCAGAGCCCTCTATGCTGTTACAAATGGCAGGGTCTCCATCTATCTGAGGCTCCACAGTGTCTTATTGTGTATGAATATCAACTAATACTCAGTATCTCTGGGCCCCAGTCCTCTTTTCTAAAATAAGGAAGAAATGGAGAGATAACACCTCAACCCCAATGCCTCCAACTCTATAGCAGAGTTGGAATTCCACATTCTGGAATCCCAATGTGTTCCTCACCTGGGCTCTATACCTCAGTGATGCTTCCTATTATCACATCACATCCACCTTTAATGTTGTCTATTCAGCTTTAATCAAGATAATATATGCATATTGTAATAAATAAGTGTTATGAACAGTCCCTGGCCCCACCCTCTATGCCCTCTATTGCCAGCCATTTTCTATCCTTTTAGAGTGGTGATTCTCTCTTGACTGCACTTTCCATTCACCTGGGGCCTTTCAAAAAACCTCAACACTCCAACCTCACCCCACTGGAATTAAATCAGAATCTCAGGGGTGGGACACAGACATCAGTAACCTTTAAGGCCCCCAGATCATTCGTTGTGTAGCCAGGGTTGAAACCATGTCTTAATCTAGGGTCTCGAAATAGAACCTAGGAGTTAACGCTTAAAACTTTTTCTTCATTTATCAATTGTAGTTAATCTTAATTTACTTCTTATATAAACGATGAGAATTTAGGTTATCAATGCTCCTCCTACACACACACACACACACACACACACACACAAACACACACACTAGTATATATATGTTTATATTACGTGTATGTATATATGTATCTTCTCAATATTTGAAATTTTTATTGTTGCTTTTTAAAAGATTATCCTACTTGGTTACCCTAAATATATATACTTAAATATATTTAAATCCTCATTTTTACAGCATCAACTTTTGATGGTATCATTTGATTATTCTCTGGTGGACATGAAGGTATTGATGTCTCTAAATCTTTATTTTTTATTTTCTTCCACTACTGTGTCACACTCTTTTTCTCTCACTTTGTCAAGGCTGGTAAATCATTCACATGCTGCACCGCAACCACAAACAAGGCTTCTGTTGTTTGTCCACAGATTTTCTTTAAAAATTGAAAATTAATAAACAGCATTTACATTATTCTGACCATGAAACAAATTATTCAATCTCTGGCCAAGGAGAGGGCGGGGATTATATTTCCTTCTCTATGGGAGGTCCCTGTAGGAGACTATTCCTAGATTCTAAGTCAAATAGATTCTTTTCCTGCACCCCATCATTTGCTTAAAATCATCCCTAATTTACACTGTTTCCTGTTTAGAACATGCAGTTTTATAATTTTTTTGTGAGAGATTCTTATCGCTTTTTATTTTTCTTTGGTTGTACCATTGTCTTTATCACGCCTTCCATTATTTTTCCCTCTCAATGATACCCTCTGTCCTCACGAGTCCTCCATTTGTCCAGTCTACTCCCGTCCTGGAAGGCCATCTTTCTCCCCCATCTCTGTGGATCACTTTTAGGCTCCATACATAGCAGTCAAGGTGAATGACCTCTGCTGCCAACTAAAGTGGGATTTTCTGTTTTTAGGATCAAGTTTTTCTATTCTGGGATTATCCCTATGATGGAGTCCATTCTCAAACAATTTTCTGCGAACTTAGGAAGTAACATTTTTTATCCTTACGTTCTAACAGCAACTTTATTCTACTTGTTGATAGTAGAATATCATCTAAGTAGCGATCATCTAGACTTAGTTGATTGTCTAGATGAGCATAGAATTCTGGATTAGAATTATATTTCTTCTAAACATTGAAAGCACGTTTTCATTGTTTTCCTGCATCCAGGTTGCTAAATGGGAATCAGATGGGATGCATGTTTGTCATTCTTTGTAGGTAATTTTGTTTGTTTGTTTGTTTATCTGGAAGCTTTTCTGTCTGCCTGTGACATTATGTTTATATATAGTTCTTTTTCTTTGTATTCTGCTGGACAAGCTAAGAGCTCATTTATTCTAAAGTCTCATGTCTTCCAGCTCTGGAAGCTCTCATCTCTTGTTTGATTGACAGTCCTTTCCTTCCATTTGTTTATTCTTTCTTTCTATGTAGGATGTGCATTAGTTGTATGTTACATCTCTTGAATTACTCTCATGTAGCTTAGTTGTCCTCATAATTTCTTTTCTTTGACTCTGTGCTTTGTATTCTAGGAGCTTTTCTTAATATTGTTTTCTACTCATAGCACTTTAAATTGTCAGTTGCATTTTTAATATTTATGAGCTCATTTTTACACTCCCATTGTTCCCTTTTCATCGTGGAGAAAGTATCTTTGTAAATCTCTCTGAGATGGTGATGATGATGATAATGGTGAAAGTTCTCATCTGTTTCTTAAATCATGTCTTTTTCTTCCAGAGTCCTTCATTTTTTGTCTCTTTCTTGCTTCTGGTTCTCCTTATATATAAACATTCCTTGTTTAGTTATTAACACTGATGAAAGAATAATTGGGAATTTTTCTCTGAATGGCATGGGGAAGAGCCAGAAGAAGAGTACCAACATGCTTAACTAAAAACTCTAACTTTCCACATTTTGTTCAGTTTCCTTAGGGAACTTTTCTTCTGTTTTTTTTTTTTTTTTTTTTTTTCAGTTTAACTTTTCATTCTGCTATGCCTGCTCATTCCCAGCCCAGACCCTTGTAGAGTTCCATGGGGCAGTCTAGACCTCACTTCACCTGCTGGCCTCTTTAGGTGATGGTAGTTTGTACTTGCTTCATTAGACAGCCTGCTTTCTGTCTCCAAGAAATGTATTAAAACTTCTTATTGGCTAGTGACAGCCCCATTTCCTAGCCCTCTTTACTTAGCTTACATGCTAGTTTATTCCTTTTCACACTTCGATGCCTTCATTTAAATTGTTCTTTAGACAGGACTGGAGGTAACTGTGTATGTGCCTAGCCTACCATTTTAATCTTAGCAGAGTACTTTAATTTGTCAAATTATTGCTAGATAAAAGTTCCTCAATTCTCATATAACCATAATTCTTCTGAATTTCTGTTCTGGCTAGGACAGCTATCAGCAAAAGAAAAGTATTTTCTGGGCTCAATTGTCAGGAATCCAAGCAATATTACCCTAAGCCAAATGAAACCCAGCCAAGGTTTGTAAGATCATTTCTTCTATGATGGGCACACACTGATTATAAAACCACAGTTCCAGAGAATTGTAGAATCAGGTGGAACCTTTCGGGTTATCTGGTAAGAGCTTCTCATTTTAGGAATGAGGAAGCTGCACCTAGGGACACTCACCTACCTGTCCAAATCATGCAGCAATGAAGCCAAATCTTCAAACTCTCATTCCACTGTTGTTTCCACTGTACCAGTCTTAATTTTAATTAAATTGCTATTGATTAAAATATAATCCCAATCCTTTAACTGGTGGTTAAAAGACTGTGTTTGAATAGGCACAGCTCAAGAAAGACTAATGTGATCATGTAAGAAAACCATAATTTCCAACAGCAACTTAAAATAAAATTAAAACTTTTTAGAATGTTTCTGTGGGGATCACATGGTAGACTCAAGATGTAGACATATTAATTTTTCCCTCTGGTTTCAATATGGCATTTTTGGAGGGTCTAGACCTGCAGAATCATGGCCTTCAATGGCCCCTCCAGAGCAAAGCAGTGTGAGCCAGAGACCCTGGCTGCTGTCAACAGGGAGTAAGTGCCTTGAAGGTGGCCAAGGGAAGGTACCTCCACAAGCCAATGGCTCCTACCACCATACTGGACAAGAGACCTATGGCCTCAGGCTTCCCAAGAGATTTCTCTAAATGAAAATTAATAATTTGTGTTATTTACAAAGCAAATCATCAGAGTTAGCTGGAGACCACATTTTTTTGTTGTTCAAAAAAAAAAGGGATAATGAAGCTGAGCTCAGGCCTGGTTCACATAAAAGCTGATGTAAAACAGATTTACAGCAGTGCGCTGCGTGCTTTTATGTGAGACTGAGCTCAGAGGGGGCACATCCATCTCTGAGGAAGCCGAAGTGAGTGAGATTTAAAAGGCGGCCTTTCTTTGTTCCATAATAGGTTGGACACTTCAGAGTAAAAAGAATCAAAAGGTGTTAAGGATGATATTTATAACAGCAACATTGCACACCTATTTTGGTAATAGGCTTTAAGTATTTAAGACATAGAATCATCTTATATTTCATGTGCTAGGCTGTGTCTCTTCCTTTGTAAATTTGTCACATAGGAGTGATGTCAACACAGCTTGCAAATAAATGGTTGTCAAACCAGAAGGTTGATGTCCAGGGCCTTAGTTCGCTTACTTTCTAAAGGTCTTAAATTCCCAGTATGATTCAGGAAGCATGTAAATGGATTATTTCATAGGACAGAGGAGCTTACCTACATAATGTGAAAACCCTGCTTAATAATTACGAAGTTTAGGCTTTCAGAAGTTAAGTCTATATATCATGAACTATTTAGAAATTTGATCCATCCAAAAAGGTCCCCACTGAACTCAGTTTTTTCTTAAGGCCTGCAGACAGAGTTGGAAACATCTGCAATCATTTCTGCAGGGAGGTCTTTGCTTTTTAAGTACAGTTAGATTTAGGCGGGGGTCTTCACAAGGTCACCAACACCTTTGGACCCTTCAGTTTTATTTTAGGTGACTGCAGAGGAGAGAGGGAAGAGGCAGCTGAGTATAGCAGGGGAAACTGAGAAGTTTTACTAGTGTGATAAAGCATTAGGAGAGGCTAGACTCTGATATCGCACTTGTATCATGAAAGAAGCCAGGGAGCTTCCCCATTCATGTACACATAAGGAATTGCTGCAGAATCTAAAGGCAGGTTATGCCGGCTGAGGTGAAAATCTGTTTCGGAGTCAGATAAGGGCACCTGAGCTTCGTAGAGAAAGTTAAAATGAGAACAATGTCTTTGTCCATATTGAGTGCATAACAATTAGATGAGACAGAAGAGAAGATAGAAGAAGACATGTGGAGAGGAAAAGTTGATGAGTTTCCCCACTTCTGGTGTGAAAAGTTCATCAACTGAAAAGCCAAGAGTGCATGAATAACTAGGTAATAATGCATTTCACTGTCATCATCGCTCCTTTAATTCATTCCTCCCCCACCTACCCCTTGCTCCTGTCTTAGGTTTATAAAATGAATGTACAGTTTTTGGTGTCTATTGGATCCCAAAGTTTTCTTATGAACTCCCTGTAAGGGTCAGTGGCAAGTTTCCATTATTTGAAAGAGAATAAGAACGTAAAATGGATTATAAAACCAGACTTGCCCTGGGCCTATGCCGTCCCACCAAGGAACACAGACCAATCTAAGGGCACTCAGGTCATCTTCAGGGCCTTGATGATCTCTTCACATCCAGAGGAAATATGAATTAACATTTTCCTCCGTTTGCTGTAAGAGTTTTCATAGCTTTCAATGCACCAACATTTTGGCTTTCCACAAGACTCCACAAATGTACATTAATAAATATATGTATATTTGAAATTTTGCAAAAGTTTTATGCCACCTTACCTCCTCATCAGTCATGGAAGCAGTAATAGCAGTAGTGAGCATAAAAACAATATTTATACACAGGCATGTCCTCTTTTTCTGGAATATTTCTGAGTAGACTAGAAAGCTGTTAACACACCGATTTATGTGTCTTTCTCTCCAGGGTGAACTGAGACCAGATGCTCATAACACCAAACTAAGTACACATTTGGTAATTATCTGGTGAGTTTTGTTCAGTGGGGACAGCCCTGAGCCTAAAGAATGTGAGCCATTTTGATCTAGTCTTGTCCACTTTCACTTTCGAGTTTCTCTGAATCTCTCACCTGAGTCTCCCTTGGAGCTCATATTCCTCTGTAAATTACCGTTCTCCATCTAGCTCTGTGCTAGTGGATCATCTCCTACTTAGGTTTATACTTCCCCAGTCTCCCGAAGGCTCCACGAACAATTTATAGTGTAAATGACAGGGGGAATTTCATTAGAGCGATAGAATTTAATTATCCACTTTTAGCATTGAGCGAAGATGCAAGACTAACAGCTCCACACTCGCCAGAAGTGTCCGGGGACCATCTTCTCTGAAGACGAGTGTGCTTGGTGTGTTCAGAGCCTGGGTTTTCATGCTTCTTCTGCAAACCCACAGAGAATCTGCTCCTCTCCCCACTGCCAGATTCATTTCAAACCCTGCTGGGTACTGAGCCCGAATCCCAGGCGGAGAATTCCAATCATTAGATCTCACAAAAGCTTTTTATTTTGATCATGTTTCCATTTATCTTGTTTTTGTCACTTACCCTTTTATTCCCAGTGCTATAGATGACCAGGTCACTGTATTGCCGTCTTCAATAGCTGAGTTCTATTTCTCTTTGAGTTATTTTTTATGGTTGGATTTGCCAGTTTTAGGGGGAAAATAGAATCATTTCAGTTTTGCCCCTATTTGAACTTATTTTGTGCCTACGTACCTCCCACTGACACGAGGAGGATGTGCAGTGTTTGACATTCAGAACGACCTTGTGTCGATGGAGAGCTCCTATTGGCCCCAGTGTGATGGTGTCAGCCCT
Source organism: Aotus nancymaae (assembly GCF_030222135.1). Lineage (NCBI taxonomy): Eukaryota > Metazoa > Chordata > Mammalia > Primates > Aotidae > Aotus > Aotus nancymaae. Next base: position 35,559,587 of record NW_026988423.1, read on the forward strand.
GAAAACCTTTCTTCCCAACTTTCGAGATGACTTTCGTGGGATCACGTGGCCTAAATAATACATGCTATGTAGGCACCAGGGCATTTAAATGTATGAAACTTGTTAGAATTTTCTTAGTTTACTCATTTCTCCCTGATATCCTCTTCGATTTACCCGTTGTATAACCTGTATGGTGTTCCAGGAGAACGGAAGAAGAAAAAGTCCTAAAATTAGCCACAATCCCTTTTAAAAATATCTTCTTCTCCCTTCTCACAGTTGAGATGACTTTTACCTTCATAGCTCAAAGCCCTAAAATGTCCTGAATTCCAGGTTTGCTTACCTAAGTGCCTAAGTGACATATCTGCTCGGGCATCTAACAGACCTCTCAAAGCTAGCATTTACCTGCATCTTGATTTTGCCACGAAGCCTACACCTTCCCTGGTTCTTATCTTAATAAATGATGTAGCCATTGACTTAGTAGCTCAGCCAACCACATTCAGTTGCTTAAGCTCAAGCAGCCTCAAGAATGGAGGTTTGCTTCTTTTAGCTTCATTGCATCCTGCCAAAGATAAAATCTAACGGCCAATCCTAACATCTCTATCTCAAAAATTTGTCTCAGATCCCTCTTCTCCCTATCTCTACTGCTACTCTAGTCACAATTACCATAAACTTTGACTTGGACTTCTGCCAAAGCTTTTCATCTTTTTCTTGTTTATGTCTATCTATCATATATCTACCTACCTACCTACCTATTAGCTACTCTATCAATCAATCTATTATCTATCTACCCTATCTGCACTTGTCTAATTTTAAAATAGTTAATAAAATAACTTTTTTCTCATGGCTTAATAAAACATAAAAGGATATATGGTAAAAAGTGCACCTCATAATACTGTACCACATCTATTCTCTAAGTAACAAGCATCAAATTTTAAAATAGCAACTTTTAAGACAAAACATACGTAATGGCCAATTTTTGATCATTTTTGACCTTCAAAAATGTCAGTTGAATATGGTTTTATCTATTAGTTTCTTATAATTCCTTTCAGCTATTTTGCCATGTATATACATGAGAATACATAAAAATATAATTTATGTCCTCACTATTTTACACAAATAAACAGTATCATTTAGATTTGGGTTTGTCCCAACTTCTTTTTCTTTTGATAATAGACTGGAGACATTTTGTTAACAGTAAGGAAAGAGTTGTTTTTAAAACAACTCTTTAGCAGTCCTGTTGTATGGCCATACCATTATTAATTCACCTTCTCTCCTGTTGATGGACATTTAGGCTGTTTCTGTTATTTTGCCATCACACAATGCTGCAGTGAATAATGTTGTGCATTCCATTGTTTCATGAGCACTAGCTGAGTTCTTTTCTCTTACCCTTCACCCTCTCCAGTTCATTCTCCAATAACCAAAGTTATCTTTTAAAAGCATAATTCTAACTATGCTACTCTTATGCTTAAGCTCCTCCAATGACTTCCCATAATGTTCAAACTAAAAGCCCAGTGCCCCATGCCAGGACCATATGGTACAAATGACCAGCTGCTGCCAACCTCCCTCCTCTCCTGTGCCCTCCCCTGCGCCACCACACTCCAGCCTTCTCTGTATTCCTCAGACATGCCAAGTGTATTCTATGTTGTAGGGCAAGGCAGTAGTTGCCCAGAATATTCTCTCCTGGGTTTTCCTATTGCGGACTCTTTGTCATCCAGGTTTTGGTTTGACCGTGGTGGTGTGCTGGTAAATGTTTAACAGGCAGCTGTCTGGAAAAAGGAAGCTATAATTTGGGACATTTACCTATTTATGTAAATACTTCACTATGGCCTATTCAAAGTTATGGGAGTGATGTCAACCAGCTCACCAACTTGTGGAAACTGTAGCAATTCACTCTTCTGAGTTGTTAGCTGCCTACACTTTAGCAGTGCTTTAGATGATGCTTTTCCTCTGAAGCAACCTCCAATGATGGTTAAACCTGTTTTTTTTTTTTTAATTTCTATCTTAACCATATCATTAGCTTAGAATATTTTCTTGTTCATTGACTTACTTACTTGACTGTTGAATGATTCCTGCACCCCCACTTGACCAACACACACACACACACACACATTACACACTCCTAAGTTTCATGAAAGAAAGGATCTTGTCTGTTTTTTTCAGTGATTTATTTCCTGTCTTCAGATTTGTACCTTGGCACATAACATATACTTAGAAAATGCTGGTAGAACAAATATGTGAATAAATGAATTTCAATCAGTAATTAACTCCCCAGCCTAATTCTGACCCCTAACGTTTTGCCATGGCCCTGACTAAAGTTCACCTAAATGTGTCCCACAAATCTGATGCCACTCTCCTGAGTGCAGTCACCTTTAGCATTTCTTGGTGCGTGGCCACTGTTTCTTTGATGGCTTGGACTGGCACTCTCTCTGTACTCAGATTGCATGAGGCCTGTCCAGCCGCACAGCCTACCAGTTCTGCTCAGCCATCACCTCTGACAAAAGGCAATTCTGATTCCCATGTCTGCATGTTGCATAGGTATTTACCTGCTTCCATTTGAGCATTTCCTCCACCCTCCTTTCTAATATCAATGCTTCACAGTCCAATTCATATACTCTTTCCTCCATGAAGTCTTTTTCTTTCTATTCAACCTATACAGATTTTTCCCTTGCCCAAATTTCTGTTGTATCTAAAGTTGAGAAAATCTCAACCTTTGGCCTAAAACAGAGGGCACATCTTAACTACGGACTATATGCTTGGTGATATTAACAAATTGATATTAATTTCCAAGGGGTGATTATGGCACTGAGGTTATGTAGGAGAATGTCTTTATTCTTGAATAATACATGGCTAAGAATTGAAGAATAAAGCGTCATAATGTCTATAATTTACTTGCAAATTATTTTTGATACATGAGGCAAAGAGAGACAAAAATGGGGCAAAATATTAACATTTGGTATATATAGATGCCAAGTATGTAGGTATTTATCACTATATTATACTTTTAGTATTTGTGTAAGTTTGGCATTTTCAAAATGAAAAGTTGAGAGATAAACTGGTGAATTAGAAATATATATTAGGCTTTCAAGCATACAGTTGTCTGGTTCCCACTCTTGAAGATCTATGGCTTCTGGCTCAGTAAGTCCTTAAGTGGTTAAGTTCAGGTGTAGGTGTTTTCATAAAACTCCACAGAAGATGCTGATGTGGAGTCGGGTTTCTTTGAAGCCCAGTCTGAGACCACGGGCTTCTCTGGGGAATAGCTCTGGGGGAAGAGAAGTCGGGGGAGTGAAATAGGACGGTGGAGAGAAACCAGGCAGGGATGGGCCTCTGCTGGAGTCTACCTACAGGCTGAGCCTGCGGGAGAGCTGTGGAGCACTAGTCACACTGCAGACTTGGTCCCACGTGGAGGCAAGAGGCTGGCCTTCTGTGTCCCTGGGCCAGTCAGGCTTGCTGAGGTCTGATCTGGAAGAGGGGCTGGTGTGGTGGCGGTAGCTGCCCACATGAAGGTCTGGCTAAGGATTATTCTCTGGAGAGACAGCTGTGAGTTACGCACCAATGCTTCAGAAGGGGCACAGGGTCCTCTCCACTTGAGGGAACCTGAACAGACACCAGCAGGCTTCAGCACATGTGGCCGAGTGTGGAAAAGTACTGCTCTGTCAAACAGCATGGGCTGGAAACGTATTGCTCCTTATTTCATGAGCCCTAACTCTTCCACTTGAGGCAGGGACCATGCCGGAGGCTATTAATGGCCTCTCCAGAGGCTGGTACCCTGTTGGGCACATTGTAAACATCCAGTGCTTACTCACTGGCTAAGGGAACTGGCCTGGTATATACTCCTACAACAGCGTCCACCCAAGCTGCAAAAGACATTTCCTTAGGAGACAGAAATTCTTGACTCTGGTGTTGTGAGGAGGAGGGTGTAGAAGGCTAGGAGGTGGAGCTTACCACTTGCTCAGGAATGCCATGTTGTCATTGTGGTTGACAATGCCATGTTGACAATGCCATGTCAGCTCCTGTTTTTCATTATGCTCTGTGTCAAGCTACTTAGAGCAATACATATTATTTTAGTTGGAGTCTCCTCAGAAGACTACTGATTTAAGTAGTCAGTTTGGGTGGTGATTCCAGCACACGCCAGTAGAAGCGTGAACTGAGATGGGAAGGGAACATAACCAGTACAAGGCACATCACCACGTGAGAGGCCACCCTGGGACTCAGTCCCTCTGGGAACTGCTGGGCCCAGCATGGAATATGTGCCTCAGCACCATCTAACCCAAGAGGGTAGGGTGCTAAGATACTTATATGCCAGTCACATCAAACTTTGCATGTGGGATTAGGGAGGTCTTTAATTCTCCAGTTCTTGGCCAGTGCTGCATGGGGACAGAGCAGTTTCTGGCTGGAGAAGAAAGTCCTCAGGTGACGTGATGCAGAAACTCTGCAACAATAAGAAACGGCATTTGCAACACTGATCCCATTTCATTTTCGCCACGTGTGCTAAAGCCCTTTAGCAGTAGCGTCTTCTGTAGACTAGGAAGGGGGACCAGAGGAAGCTCAACAGCTTACAAATGGTAGCTTTTTAGTAGCCGTCAAAGCAAAATTTGAACCCTGGTTGGCTCTGTCCCAGAAATCAGCACTCTTACCTGAAACAGGTCCTACAGCTTTGGTTGGTGGTGACTATCACGATTATAAGTGCTGAGTGAATGGATGGCCTAGGACATTTGGCAGCTCTCTTCGGGCCACAGCTCAATGGTGAATAAAAATTCACCAGGTGTCAGTAAATTGGAAACAGGCTTAGAAGCAACGTACACCCTACTAAGTAGCAAAGGTCAGCTTGTTTAGAGAAGCATTCATGCAGGAGCCAGCTGGCGCTGAGTGATTTCTCCAGCACTGCCTAAGCCTCTAGGAACACGCATCGTCGTTTCTGTCGGTCACAGCTCTAGCCTGCGTGGGGTTCCGGTGGCTGCCTCCTCAACCTTCACGTCAGCACCAAGCCCCTCACTCATGTCATTCTGCACCTCACCAGCTGTCTGTCAGGACCCTGACAGCTCTCTTCTAGAGGAGTCTCAGCTCAGTTGTGTTGACTGAAGACTTCTGCAATTCATAGCACAAAAAAAGAAAACCAATGGGAAGGTCAGGAAAGAGAAACTTGGAGAAGAGCTCCAAGAGAATTTACTAGGTTAACAGCCTTGAGAGAACAAGCTTTCGCTATTGCAAGGATTTCTGCGTTCAGGGTATTCAGGTGTCTCTGATGTCTCAGGATTATTTTTGGTTGGTTTCACCAGGGATGCATGATGTGTCACTCGGTTGCCACCATTCATATCAAAGTCTATGTCCACTGCATTGTCCACATGCTATGTTCACTGAGCTAGCTGGGTCTAGAGCTCGAATACGTAGCTCTGAGTCTTTAGAAAGAAGTGGCTGTGTCTCCGTTGCCGTGAAATACTGGAGTGGAGGAGGGGAATCTTTGGAAAGTTGCAAACTCAGAGCATTTAAGAGAAGACCAGAGGTTGGAGGATAATCCTAGAAATCTTAGTGGATTGGAAGCAGGAAGTTGGATTAGATGTTCTCTAAATTTCTTTCCCAACTCTAAGACCATGCAATTTTAAATCTCAAGACAGAATACTTCCGGTCCCTGTCCGTAAAATAAGTTTAAGAAAGTACTAATGTGTTGTTTACATAATACTCATATGCAGTAGTCCTCCCCTATCCAAAGGGGATATATTCCGAGACCCTTAGTGGATGTCTGAAACTACAAACAGTACTGAGCCCCAGCTATACTACATTTTTTCCTATACTTATATACCTGTGATAAAGTTTAATTTATCAATTAGACATGGTAAGAAATTACAATAACTAAGAGTTGAACAGAACAATTATTGCAGTGTATTCTAATAAACGTTATACGAATGTAGTGTCTCGTTTGCTCTCTCTCAAAATATTTTATTGTATTGTGCTCACCAATTTTCACACCACAGTTGACCTCAGGAAACTGTAACCTTGAAAAGCCAAATTGCGATAAGAAGGTACTACCGTATACATAGATGTTTTCAAAAGATGACATTAAAATATAAATGCATATGCTAACTGGTTTTCTAGGTCCCTGATGAATAAACTTACAACGCCCTTGAGGTATAAAGGTTGTAGTTTGGATATGACTGCTATAGACACAATTCTTTCTTTCACTGTTTCACCTAATACTGCTTTATAGGACCAAAGGGATTTTGACAAAACAAAACTTCCAGGAGGGCAGTGTGCAGAGCCATTCAGAGTATAAGAGCTCTGGAGTCAGAGAGCCCCAGGTTTAAATCCTGGCTCCATTCATCCACATGACCCTGCACTGGTTGCTTAACTTATTAAGCCTCAGTTTTTCACTTTTGAAAATAGGCTAGTTATAATCACAGTACCCACCTTACAAAATTGTTGAGACAATGGAGATAAAGGTGAAATGCTTAGGAATATCCTAGTACATAATAAGCATATAATAAATGGAAACTCCTACTGAGATTTTCAAATGAATCTGCCTCCCCTGACAACCTCTCTTTCCCCAGTACACAGTACTTATTACCGGACTGGCTCAAAGACCCAAGCCCCTTACTGGGCTAGGATACTGCTGTGCAGGGCTCTGGTGCCTCTGGCTTCCCCCTGGAGGCCTCCAGGTCCTGAGAAATGCCTCTCAGTCACGTCATTAGGATGGTTCCTGGAAACCGCCTGATTGCCTTCAGGTGTGGCCTCCTCCTGTCCAGTATCACTATCCTGCGATTCAGTGATACAGAGAAAAGAGTCTTCCTGTTGTAAGAAATGTATAGGCCCAGTGACAAGGAGGAGGTTTCCAGAAAGAGCCATTCTAACTTTGAAGAGGACTCGGGAGTTTTCTTCCTTCTCCTCTACTCTCATGACATGCCTTTGATCCTGGACAGTGAAGTTTCTTTCTTTTCACTATCATTCATTTTCTCTTTGGAAGCACAATGTATTACAATTTTTCCTGAAATTTTTTTTCTCAGTCAAGATTAAAAATAAGAGGTGAAAACCAGAATCTGGAAATTATGAATCTGAGTGTCAATTTGTTCATCTGTAAACTGGGAACACAACTCAGGATTTAAAAAAACAGTTGATGTAAGGAAATGTGCTTTGTATATATTTCCATATGTAAGTAAGGGATTATTTTTGGCTCTTCCTTGAGGGGAAATGGCATGAGAAAATTGTGAACAACAAACCAGAAAGTCTGTTTTGATACTCCATTCCTCTGTGGAGTCTATCACTGAGAGAGAGAGAGCACCCTGGAGAGCCAGAGAGCGCTAAGGCAAGAACAGGAGTGAGAGAGGGAGAGAGAGGGAGAGCCTTCACAGTATAATTTAAGGAAGCGGGCTTCAGAATGAGAGGGGAGCAAAATGAAGGGTGAGGAATGTAACTATTATAATTCTGATCTATTGCACCATCTAAAAAAGACATCTATTTGAACTCCTGTACAAGCAGCAATTACCTGGAAAATAAATGTAATAAGGATCTCCTAAGTTGGCAGTAAAATTAGCATCACTGAATTTTAATTAATAGTCCAGCTTGGAGAAATATACTACTCCACCTGATGAAAAGAATGGCCTCATCCATGGAGCATGCTCTCTCAAATCAGTGCTTTCAGCAGGTATTTTGTTTTCCCTGTTTCCCGGCAATTTTTGCAACTCCGGCATCACTGGGAGAACCAGTGGGTAAGCATGCTGTAGCAGCCTGTCCAAAAGAAATGCTATTGATCACGTGCTGTCTCTGTGGCCCTCAGTTTCCCCACTTGCAAAATAATGGAATGGTGTGTTGTGGATGGGAAAGACTGGAATCTCTTGGTTTTCTTTAGCTTAATATTTTTTGTGTTTTGGTCCAGACACATGCTCTCTTTAGATTCCTCTGCGTTCTGTGTTGAACATTGCCACAGTAACAGTGATGTAGACAATGTTGATGGGGAAGAGGGGTTTATTGAGAACCTAGGATGTGTGGGCACTGGATAGGGAGCTTTTCAAGCATTACTGATTGTGGTCTTCATGACCTCCCTTTGAGATAGCTCTTATTTGCGTCCCCAAGTGGATGAGGACACACTTCAGAAGAGCCTTGTTCATGGCCATACAACTGGCCACCAAGTGGTCATGGTGGTCATAGGATGACAAAAATTAAATAACATTTTTTTCACTGGAACTCGTAGGAACCCCACTATTCCTTTTGAAAGTCAGAGAAATGTCCTGCCTCTGTGACTTTTAAATTTCACAGGGCGGAGTCTTACAAGATTCACCAGTCCCTCACCCATCACACGCCCCTACGGATTCCCTGCTCCTCCCATTTCCACTTAGTACAACTTATTTCTCATTTTAGTACTCTGAAAATTTTCAGATCATCTTTGGTTATTTCATCCTCATCCTTCATATCCAAGCATTCATCAAATTCTCTGCTTTCATTACTTCATTCAGTGCTAATATGTCAGATACTGCATGAGAAACTTAATCATAATGGCTCCTTGATTTATATAGTGTTTTAGGGTTTTCAAAGAGCATTCATGTACATTATCTTATTTAATCCTCACAATGGCCCCTGAAATAGATGATCTATATTTTACCGATAAAGAAATGGAAGCTCAGAGAGGACCAAAATCAGATAGCTAGTGTGAGGAAGAGTTGTGTTTGAGCTCACGTCCAAATTTAAAGCCCAGTGTTCCAAGCAGCATGGTCTTCCTCAGTGTCTCCTCTGTCTGTCTTACTTTATTCATTTCCATAGTTTCCTATAAGTCCAAACCCATACCATCCCACCACTGCTTTGTATGGCAGCCTTGGGATTGGCATCCTTGATTCCTATTTTGATCCAGATTTAAACTTCAGTTCCTTGTTTTTAAACCTATGGTGGATCCTTATTATCTTGGATCTAAGTTACATTCTTCTATAAATCTTTCAAGGTTCTCCACAGTATATCCTGATTCTGCACTTGCAAGTATGTGTCCTACCTTCCTTGGCTCATCTGTCTCCAGAACCTGGCTCCATGGTGTGCACATGGAAAAGCACTCAACAACTCGAGCACATTTTCATGACCCTCTGCATTCTATTCTCATCAATACAAGACTAATTTTTTAAAGAGCCAACTGCACCATGTTAGAATAATCCTAAATTCTGTTTAATACTTACAGTTTATGTCTTTGCTATTCAAAGTGTGGACCAGAAGGATACATATCACATCAAAGCTTGTAAGAAATGCAGAATCTTGGGGAACCTTGGGCTTAATCAAGATCTGAATATTAATAAGGTCCTAAGTGACTGGTATGCATATTAAGTTGGAGAAGCCCCGGATAAAAGATTCTAGTCACGATGTAATGGGCCAAGCAGAGGCTTTAATTCATAAATGCCTGGGTTTGAATCCCAGCTCTACTACTAACTGACTTTGTAACCTTGATTAAACTTGTAAAATTCCTTGGGTCTCTATTTCCTTGTTTGTAAAATGAGGATAATAATAGCTCACTGACTATGAGTCAGGCATTTTGTTTGCATTATTACTGCATTTTCAATATTCTTATTGTATTTTAGAGATGAGAACACTGAGGCAATGTGGTATAGTATGGTAATACATTAGCTCGCAGAGTTGCAGTTCAAACCTTCATCCATTTGATGAGAGTTAAATGCCATTTTCACTTCACTTTTCCATTCTGTATGCTCTATTGTTGAATTTGATCACATATTATTGTGAAGATCAAATGAGATTCAGGTTGTTCTGAGTTTCCTGTCCTATAAAGCTATATGCAAATGTTATTAGTTATTCATAGTATTGCTCACCTAAGTTGTTCTGTAATCGCTTTACATGTTTTATTTTGTTTCCCTTCAGCTATCAGTGTCCCTCCTTATCACTTGGATATTTGAAGAATGTGAGGTACCAATTCTTGTTGCAAACATGAAATTGAAGTACACACTGAATGTACATGTGGATGCTTGCATAGGTTGATTAGTGATGGGCCGGAGAGGGAATGAAAGGAGTAGGAATATAGAGGGGAAGATCAGTTGGCATTTGGTTTATCTAGGGAAGAGAAAAGTATAAAAGAAAAATGATTAGAAGTAGGGCTAGGAAAGTAAAAAAGATGAGCCTGGAGGATTTTACATTATTTAAGTAGGAAGTAAAGAAAATCCTTGAGAATGGCTTAGGCTTAAAAAGCTAAGAAATAAAGTGGTCATTGGGTTTTAGATATGAATTTCTCTAAAATGTGAAATGAGTGTAGTATTTTTTCAGGAAGTTTGGCTTTCTCACACCATACTGCTTGTTGTTTTGTATATAAATGTATTATTCACCCATCACAGCTGCCGTGGAAGTTCTAAGATGTGGAGAACAATAGAGTGATCAAAGCCTTAGCAACATCTAGGAACCAGAGAGAGTAGGCATTTCTCCTGGAGGTGTTAGTGTCATTTGTCATATCACCAAATGCACATCTACTGTGATTTTAGACCATTCTCCTGCCTTGGTGAGTGGAGTGGTCACCACTATGTTGAAGATACAGTCATCAAAAGGCAACTGAATTGTGCCTTCTTTCATGTACACCCCTCTGGGCTACTCTGTTCTCAGTCAGAGGAGAGAAAAAGCATATCTGATTTCCAGTAGTAGAAGGAGATTTAGAATCTGGGAAGAGAGCAAATAACCAGCAGCTTGGAATGCCTGGGATTACTTTACATGTTAGTCTCAACCGATGGACTGTGTGTAGAAAGCTGTCAAGAATGAATATCTTACAGAATGAAAGCCAAGAGAGTCTAGCTGGTGGAGACAGCTGAATTCCTTTGAATCTCAGAAGAGAATCCAGACTTTCTTCCTAAGCTGGATCAAGCTGGACTGTATACCTACAATGTATACGCACAACTTGCAGATTTACGTGTTGTCAGTATTCCTATGATACTCACACTGTCTGTAGCTGGTCCATAGCCCATGATTGAGAAGATATAAATCAAAGTATTGAAAGAATTTCCAATGCCCAGTTTAAGTAGTAAACAAAGAGAGCATCACACACTTTGGTCTGCAAATAACTTTGTATTTCATTCCACCTCCCAGTTGAATAATAATCTGCTTGGGGTTAGGGATCAGGACAACTGAACTATATTTAGAAAATTATAATCTGAGTCTGATCTGAGACTAAAAACACTTTTGTTCAAACTATAATAGCAGTATGCTCTGCAAAATACTTAACCTTAATCTATAAAATGTAAAATTAACACATTTCATGGTTGTTCAGGTAAAGTATGATGATATCTGAGAACATTTTTGCAACTGTTGACTTAGCTTTACTCTGTTTCATGTATAGAAACTTTAAAAATTAGTAACTTAACTGTTTTCTTTCTGCTAGGCATTGCACTAAAGATTTCATATACAGCCTTTACTCCTTGGAGTATCATTTTGAAGTAGATATTTTTTGTCTCCATTTGACAGATGAGTAAATTAAGGCTTAAAAAGATTAATGAAGGAACCCAAGGCAATGTAACTGCTGCATGACTTAAATCCTGGCTTCAGGGCTTAAATTTCCATCTGTCTCTTTAAAGCTTGGACCTTGGTCTTTGAACTCTGGCATCATAGGGATGGCTGGTTGGCATTCTTAAGGACCTGTGGTTAGATTTATAATAATCTGAGGGAAGAGCAGAAGTGTCAGGTGAGCAGATCTTTGCTTCTGCAAAAGTCAGAGGCCAATATCTTTGGAGACAAAGGCCTTTCATAGTGGGTTCAGTTAACTTTGAATTTCAGATAAACAATATCTTTTTTTTTTACTATATCTCATGCAATATTTGGAATATATTTATAATAATTATTTTTTTATATTTTTATTTGGTAAATCTGGCAATGCCAGTATAGGAAAGCATCAACCCCAGAATGAATTAGAATTTTCCATAACCCCTCTCAGGGCTTGGCTGGAATCTGAGCAGTGATTCTGGAAGTAGGAGAGATGAAGGTCAGTGAGGCACAGTGATGAAGGTCAGTGGGACAAGCCCACATTGGGCTTCAGGGCATCCATATTCCAAGCTTCGCTACAACCTGTCTGGATGGGCTGCCATCTTCCCCTGCCTGCTGGCCATGTGGTTGCAGCAATATGCCCTTTGCTCCTGGGCTTTAGAGCAGAATTGGTCAGAGTCATTGCAACATAAATGGGTGTCATCTTCAAGAACCAAAGGTTTGGGCAGAGAAGTGGCCATGAAACAGGGTAATGTCTTACAACTATCTATAAGAGCAGGGGGTGTGAAGATAATTTACATGGAAAAACTGAAAACCAATTCATCCAGAGCTAATTTCAGCTCAGACCAGCAGGAAAATTGCTGTTCAAATTGATATTTCTATTGCCAGGTTTATTGACAAACATGAAATAAAAAGGCCTCTCTGTATCACGAATTTGTTATATGCTTAAAAAAACAGAAAAGGGGGTTTATACTCCCCAGTTGGTGGCATACTGAATTTTGGCAGACCTTTTATTTTGTAAGTGTGAAAATGCTGATGGTTGTTGAGCTGGGATACAGCCCCATTCCATGAAGAGCAACATGACTCTGGGTCTTTGGATAGAAACTTTCATCATGCACGCTTCGGTGAATTCTCCCTCCTCCCAGGAGGCCTGTCCTCATTTCAAAGCGGGGGAAAGCGGGAGCCAGATAAGGGAAGTGACTTTCCCAAGGTCACAGACGGACAAATGTGCTAGCTGCTGGGCAGAGCAGAGCTCAAATCCTCTATAGCTGGGCCTAGACCGTCATCCCCCTACCATCCCCCAGACCTCCCCCGCAACGTATCCAGGGAAGCCCAGGATGCCTAGACCACCCCCTCAAAACAGTGGGAACTTTCCACCTCTCCTCATCAGTTCACAGCCACCTTATGGCCTGAAAGCCTGCTCCTCTTCTCCGTGGCTCTGTTGTCTCCCAGCCCTTTCTCACCAGTGTTTGCAATCCTGAGCTTCACTCAGTCTGAAATATGTAGGGATCATAACTTGTGGGTTCGTACAAGAAGCCAGCAGCCCTTCCATAATTGCCACTGACGTGGAAATACAGGAGCAAATGAGTAGCAATTCATATGTCGCCGCATGACAGAACAAAAACCTCTACCGAGGAATTAAAGCCATAAATATCCTGCAGGGCTCCTACCTGTGAGCTTGTTCCTGACATCTGGAATGGCAGCTCACCGGAGCCACTCTGCTGTCAGCATCCTGCTGCACGCTGGCTGCAATGAAGCTGTGAGAGCAGAAGGAACAAGAAGGGAAAGTTGGGGGAGTCAGGCCTGGGGTGGGGGGACTTCCAAGGGAAATCTGGTGACAGACAGGTCACTTTCCCTTACCATGACCACAGCAACTAAGAGGCCCAGTCTCACTCACTCTCACTTGGAGCCTTCCCGAAACCCTGCCTGCCGTGAGAGTTCCTGTCCTTGCAAGACACATAACAACTCTGTGGCTGATCTCCCATCTGGTCGACAGGGATGACAGCTCAGAGTTGTGCTCCTGGAGGGGAAAGTGCTGTGGGCAGGGAAGAGGAAAGAAACTGCAGCTTGGGATTGCCCACACAATCGCGACAGGCTCTAACAGGCTACAGAGATGGGGGAAGCAGGCAAGAAGCTCAGAAGAAAGCCAATCGATGACCCTTAGAAGGTGGGAATTTTACTAATGGGGCTCTCTCTTGGCAGATGTTTACTATTTCTGGAGCTGGGAGGCTGCTGGTGGTGGGGATTGCATCCTATGCTAGAAGCAGCTGTTGAAATGTGGTTCTGTCATTGTGGCAGGGATTCCCAGGCTTGCTGCTTTTTCCTGGGACCAACAGTATTTGCAAAATGAAATGGATCCTTAGCTACTCATGATAATTTGCATAGTGTTTTTTTGTTCTGTTTTGGGTCATTTTTTTTTTTTTTGGCTACTGTTATAAAGTGAAAGCACAGTGTTTTCTAGGGGCCTTGAGTTGAGTACTAATTGAATGGGTAATGACTGGAGACACTTCACCTTTGCTTACCCTGTATCTGTATCCACTGCTCAACACAGGTGCTGGTATGATTGAGCTCCTGAATGCAGACCAATTCTAGTAAGCCATTCCTCAGAAGGGTGGCCTTGGTGGCTACTGGAAACTCTCATAGGCCCTTTGTGCCTTAGTTTTCCTATTTGAAAAATAGGAAAAAAATAATTAGGTTGTCTTAGTTTATTTGGCTATTAACAAAATACCTTAGACTGGAGGTGGCTTATAAACAGGAGAAACTTATCTCTGATAGTTCTGGAGGCTGGGTGGTCCAAGGTCAAGGCACTGGCAGATTTGGTGTCTGGTGAAGGCAACCTTCTCACTGTGTCCTCATATGGTGGGAGGGGTAAGGGCACTTTCTAGGATGTCTCTTATAAAGACACTTATCCCATTCGTGAGGGCTTCATCCTCGTGGTCCAATGACCTCCCAAAGATTTCACCTCCTTGTATTATCACTATGGGGATTAGAATTTCACCACATAAATATTGGAGATCTGTTCACTTCAGTCCATTGCACAGCTGCACATCTTTTTTTTATCACTAAAGTGAGTGAGTAAGGATCTGAGATTTGAGGTCTAAAGAGCTGTCATCCTCCTGTTGTTTACCCAGACGAAAGCAGCTGAGCTTTTGTCTTCCTGGTTCTACATTAAGTGGAGAAGGACAAAATGAAGAAAATGGAAAGGAGTTCTTCCCTACAATAATTTAGGGATAGAATTGAAAATGCCGTATTTTTATGTGTAAACCAATTTTGAGATTCTATGAAATGAAGATAAGAATAAACAGCAGGAGTCAAGATAGATGCAAGCTATCCTATTTTACATCAAGGCAAAAATGAGGAGGCACTAGTTCAAAACGTCTCCCCACTCCTGGCTGTCATGTAGCTTCCACTTTTTAGGCCCAAGAAGAACACTTAATATGAGTGTGTGTGCTGACCAGCAGAGGAGAAAAATAAGGATTTTAAGTTGACGTGCTCTGCAGGAAAGTCAAATGCTACAGCTGCCAAACCAGGTAAACTTATCCGCTTTCGACCTATTCATGGCACCTCACCAACACCTTGATCTAGATGGACTCTTCTTTGCTTTAACATTCAAACATGTTGCTATTTTTTAAAATTTATTTATTGTACTTCAGATTCTGGGGTACATGAGCAGATCATGCAAGATTGTTGCATAGGTACATTCATGGCAAGGTGGTTTGTTGCCACCATCCCCCATTACCTATACCTGAAATTTCTTCCCACATTATCTCTCCCCCATCCTTCCTCTCACTATCCCTCCCTCCCACCATACCTCCCATAGCCCCCAACAATGGACCCCAGTGTGTGATGCCCCCATCTTTGTGTCAAGTGTTCTCATTGTTCAACACCCGCCTATGAGTGAGAACATGCGGTGTTTGATTTTCTGTTCTTGTGTCAGTTTGCTGAGAATGATGGTTTCCAGGTTCATCCATGTCCCTAGAAAGGACACAAACTCATCATTTTTTATGGCTGCATAGTATTCCATGGTGTATATGTGCCACATTTTCTTTGTCCAGTCTATCATTGATGGGCATTTGGGTTGGTTCCAGGTCTTTGCTTTTGTAAACGGTGCCATGATGAACATACGTGTGCATGTGTCTTTATAATAGAACTATTTATAGTCCTTTGGGCATATTCCTAGTAATGGGATTTCATCACTTTTAAGACATAGTAGTGCAGCTTGGTAACAAAGAAAGAGTGTGGGCTTAGAACAGAGTTTCAGCTCCAAATCCTGATTTCCCTACCAACAAACCATGTGACCTAAAGCATGTGACCTTCTCTTATGTCCTGTGGTCTTACCTGAGAGTAAGGATGCTAATCCTCGCCTGCTATGTTGTGGAAGGGTAGGGGACCACGCCTTTGCTCAGCAGATGCCAGGCACCGAATTAATTGTTTCCTGTGTTCCTTATCCCTAGAAGTTGTCAGCACGTGCCACTGCTTCTGCTAAAGGAGAAAGTAAATAACCTGGCAATATAATCTAATTTTGTGTTTATTTCTGTAAGGGGAGATGGCCGCTTTTATCCTCACCAGTTCCAACTTGCAACCAAGACAGTATGTTCACTGAAGAAGCAAAGATAGTACATTTGACCTACTAGACACCCAGGAAGCGAATGAATATTCATGCAAATAAAACGTCGGAGACTTGAAAAATTCTTCTAGGAGTTTTCAGAGGTCCAATCTTTAGGATGTAAAAATTATATAAATAAAAAATTGTTTAATTCTTTTAAAATATTTTGTAAATTCTCATTAAAGATACTGTATCTAGGGAAGTATATATCATATATTGCTATCTATGTGAAATAATGGGATGGAAAGGCATACGTCTTTGCTTATATATGATAGACTATTTCTGGAATGATTCATGAGAAACCAGTAACTGGGTGACATCAGGAAGAAGAACTTGGTGTGAATCAGGAATCAGAGGAAACTATTTCACTATGTGCTCTTTGGCCCTTGTGAATTTTGAACTATGTGAATGTATTGATTAGCTATTCACAGTAAAAATAAAGAAAATTAAACTCAAAGTGGAGATTGTATCTTGTGAAAATCAATGTACTTTCTGTTCATTTCTAAAAAGTCAAATATTTGTAAAACTCTGCCATGGCAAATGTACTTCAAAAATACAATGTCGGTTCTGGTCAACACTCAGAGAAAATCCCCTTATTCTGTATCTATTATTGTGCTGGTTCACCAAGGATTTAACTCCCAGAGTAGTCCTATTACCCCTGTGAATTGTGTGTGTGTGTGTGTGTGTGTCCCTCTGTGTGTGTCGTGTGTGTGTGTGTGTGTGTGTGTAGGGACTTCCCTGGCTGGGTAGGGCTCAGCCCTAATGAGGCTGAGGTCTTGGGTCTGCCCTGCAGATGACGAGTTAATTGCACTCTGTTCTGGGGCCACAGAGTTTGCCTTTCACCCTGATTAGCTGCTTGAGAATGTGGCCGCTGGCCTTGCAGTGGTAATCCTGGGAGCAAGCCTGATGAAATCCACACAAGTTCAGCTCTGAGTAGAACGACCAGTGGGAGGTCAGGGGAGCACCCACGTAAGGGTGGAGGCAAACTGGGTGAGGGTGGGGAAATACACAGGATACTTACAAACTAGTGCTCCCCAGCAGCGGGGACAGGTCTGCCAATCCATTTTCTGCCCACTGCCCTCTTCTGTTCACACTGGACTTTTAAACTTTGTGGCTAGAGTTGGTGCAAGTGCTTAAGTGGGCTGGGCTGCGGGTAGAGGTGTTGCAAAAATGCCTACAGAGCTTTACTGGAAGTTCTAACTAAATATCTGAACACATTTTGGGAGTCAGCAGGTCTGGGATTAATTCCTCCTCTGCATTCTGCCTCGGATCAGCACTTGTGATATTTTAGACATGAGAAGGTTTTCAGAGTGACATGCAGGGTGTGTGTATGTGCATGTGTGTGCATGCCCCATGTGGGGCGTATGGGTGAGAGATGCAGAATGTGAAGGCTGTGCCTTCCTTCTCAGTACTGAAAGTTTTCTAGATACCCCTGAGGTTGAGGTGGGCTGGGGGGATTCTAGTCCCTGTCTAACCATGTCTGTCCCTCCTACAATTTCTCACACAAGAGTCCCAAGCCCACATAGTGACAACCAGGTTGGAATCACAGTTTTAATAACAAACACCTGTGAAAATTTATTTTTTCTAGCCCTGCTCCCATGTTAATTGTTTCATTCGCTAGGACTAGACAAGCCTTGAAAATAGGCTTATCTTTATTTTTCATGTGAAGAAACTGGGGCCAGCCTCGAGAGTCTCCTTCAATATCTAGTCTTGAGACTCATACTATTTCTCATCTATGAATAAGAGGTTTGTGGGGATATTTGGTATTTCTGGATCATAATTGGATTCAGAAGCCAAAAAAACATGGTGAGAGTAGGGAGCTTGCCCACAAATTCAATTATATTTCTTGAAGAACATTTTCATTGATTTGAGCCAAATTTGAGGCCACTTCTCATTTCACCTGAAGTTAGTCCTAATAGCTACGTGTTAGTGTTGATTGGTGTTTACCTAGCAGGAAGTTATTGGTAAATATCATGTGTTTACCCAGTAATTACACACCCATTCAAATTACTCACTAATTATGCTCAGCGGGTGCAAAATTCATTAACACAACACATGCCTGGCACTGGGGGGAAAGGAGGCAGACCATGTTGTATTAATTTAGTAATTGCTTATTATTCGCCCTATCTGAGGGTAATTTCACCTCAGAACAATGAGAAAGAGTTGAATGTCCATCTGTTGAAGCCATTTGTTAGCACAAGTCAAGGGCAGAACTGGACATGTGTGAGTGCAAGCATGATTGGCCTCTTATCCTCCTTGTGTGAACTATGCGAACAGCCAGGCTGGGAGAGATACTGGAGGTCTCAGGCCAGCCCCAGGGGCAGAAGAGCTAGCTTTAAAGCCGTGTTGCCATTACCCATGTTGGTCTGTCCTCAGCAAATTTAAAATCCTTAGGCCAGCCTCCCAGTGCCCAGCATGTTCCTCAGCTGCTGTGTGCTCAGGGAATTAAAATTTTAATATTAGCCCTAAGCAAAGCATAATTAGAAAGATAAATCTTCAGCAACTCTCTCCTACCCAGGTCTCTCCACTGCCACTACCCACCCCCGTCCCACCTCCCTGCCATCATGTATTATGAAGCCCAGTGTAAATGGCTTTGAGATTACCTGTAGCAACACTAAACACATTTGTTCAGCTCATTGAAACTTGGTTTGGAAGTCAGACAGGCAGCAGTGGTATGAGCCCTGTGAGGTGTTCTGCCTCTGGACCCTGGGAGGAGGAGACACCTGGGTGGGGACCTTCCCCGCTCATTCCTTCAGATCCCCAGCCCACACATCATTTGTTCCTGGAGCAGACGCTGGCTTGTCATGGCCACAAGAACCTATAAAACCAATGGTGAGATATTTCTTGCACTGAATAAAACTCCCTTGGACTTCCTTCTTCGTCTCTGGATATAACTGTTCATCTTTCACAGCTTTTGGTCATTGCAGAGAGACTCTCCTCAAGGAGGAGACTAAGATGACAGGCAACTTACGGAAGGGGTGTCCATGGGGGCAATCAGCTTGACTTCCCCTGGGGGCAGGAACCGTGGTCTGGAATGATGGTCAGGAAGTGGACTGCTGTCTGCCCACCTACAGGTTAGGGAGAGGTGGGCTCAGTGTATTCATGAAGACAGCTGGGTTCTCAATTAAGGAGAGAAAAGAGGCTTTAAAATTTAGGGGGAACTTGGCCTGTGCATTGGCTGACTAAGAACTTCCTGCTTTACTCTGTTGAAAATGGGCTTGACTAATGATACTAGGCCATCTTGGGTCGGAAGACCAAACTCTATTTCCTAGCTCTTACTTATCTTTCTTCCAGGAACCGGCATGAGGTTGCCTTCTAATTGACGTGTCTCATCATCTCACTGAAGATTTATGGAATGCTTCCCCCTTTAAAAGTGTTAAGTACTTGCTGTCAGCATCACCATCACAGCCTGCGAAGTCGACACTAAAGAGAGAGAAATGGAAAAGGCAAAGTGAGAACAAAAGCCAGCCACATCGCAGGGCTCAGAGCTCGTCCTGGCAGCTGGGGATGTCCCCTCCCCAAGCCTGACATGAAAGGTCCCTTTCCAAGCTCGCTGGAGACTCTCCGACCCCCATTTCTTCCGGTCCTGAGCCCTAGCTATTGTGCTTTCCCTGCGGACACCTCAGATATCACCGACAGCAGAGCAGAATCCCAAGCCTTCTGTTCTTCACATATTTCCCACACCTTTTCTACCCTACAACTGTCATCTTTGGCTTTCTTTAAAAATTTCTACTCTTTATATTACGACGTGTTAAAAACAGGGAGATGGGGGCGTGGATCTCAGCTCAATTAAGGAACATCGGAGTCAGCTTTCCCCCGACAGCAGCAACACCCATTCCTCACCCTGCCCCAAGTTCAAGTTCTAAACCTGGAGCATTCCACCAACCCACTTGCCCTCATCCTCTGCAGTGCATACCCCCAGATCTCTCCTCTTAAGTCTTCCAGTTATCTCCAATTTCGCAATCTGTGGTTGGTGCTCTAAAGAAACAGGCAGCATCTTGCTAGCACCCGAATCATGAAGCTCTGGCTGCGTGGGTCAGGGAGCTCTGAGAAAGGAAAGCCTGTGCAGAAGGTTGAGGTAGAAGGAGGTGTGTGCATCACAGCCTCATCCCTGCTCGCTGGGCCGCAGGTGCTTCCAAGGCACTCGCAAATACACCACATATAGTACACACACTCCTCCGTGCCTTTTCTCGGGCTCTTTCCTCTGCCTGGGATTTCTTCTCTATTTTTTTGTGGGGAGATATTCTTGGTACTCATTCATGGATTATTCAGGGTTAACCCCTTTTTCAATGCTTTCCCCAGTGATCTTGAGGCTGACTTAATCCCTCTCTCCTGTGATTCCCTGTTGCCCTTAGACGAAGCATGAAGGGACAGGGGTGTGATTCTTCCATTAGTTTGCAGCCTTCTCTATGAGATCTCGTACTCGTTTATCTTAACATTCCTAGTGCCAAGAGTGACACCAAGACACAGAGTAGGTCCTGAATGAGGCCAGAGTGAACCTAACTCCCAAACCAAGCCAGCACTTTCCAAGGGTCACCTTGACCTTTCTAAACACAGTCCCGGGGCTCTGTAGGAAGAGGACTGGTGTCTATTAGTACCCACTTCTTGCTAAACTGTGACAAGTCCCTTACATATGTTCCTTCACTTAATTCTCAGAATAAGTGAAATGGGCATTTTCATTCTCATTAAGAGATGCAGAATTACTTAGAGAGGTTAAGGTAGCTTAGACTGATCAACTGCAGATTTCCTATGCAAACCTACATTTCTCTGGCTCTAAAGGACATATGTTTTCCTAGCCTTCGCTGTCTCCTCAGGGAGCTGAGCAGGAAAAGGGTATTTCCTCTTTGCCAGGAGCACCCACTTCTGAGAACAGCTGAAGCTGTTCCAGCTTCACAGGGATTTGTCCATCTCCTTTGCAGAGATTGACTGACCCTACATGGGGGAGGCTGGGCACACTCATGTCCTTCAGGGAACCTCTTCTAAGTCTCTGACGTAAACAAACAATTTCTGACCAAATCCCAGGCTCTCCATTATGCACTGCCTTCTATTTCCTGGCAGTGCCTGCAATTGGTTGCATGGGGAAAGTCCGCTTGGCTCTGAAGTAGAAACTCCATGAATTTGCTTTGAATGTGGGGAATTCACAATCACTGCTTGAAAACAGTTTTGCTTCCCAAACACAGTCCTTCTGAGCTGGCCCACCCTGCTTCTCTCTTGTTAAAATGCCACTTATTTGGCTTTTCAGCCATATATAGGTTTTATATGATCTATTATGTGATGCTTTAATTACTGTTGTTTATTGATTATGATTGTATTTGAATTTCCATGGATTGCCAAGAGTGACTTGGCAAAGGGCACACAAAGACAATATTATAATATTATTATCAGGGAGGCAGCAGGCCTGGGTTACAAAGTGAAAAGCTAAGTAGCAACCGAAGGGAACGGAAGGTCCTCCTGACTGGTGCTGCTGGCGTGTAATTGCGAGTCTGCAGTGGGTTGCTCATCAGGCCTTTGTTTGGAATAAACGCTCCTAGAAGGAAGCAGCTGAGAATCTTCCCCAGTGTTGTATAGCACTTGGTAGGACTTCAGTGAAGTGTGCTGTACTTCCCATACAAAAATAACAGCAGCCCGCTCTCAGTGTGCTTGTCAGCAATAATGCTGGCTGTGCTGCGATCCAGCTCTATATACCTTTGCACCGGATCCCCATCACGATCAGGGCCACAGATCCAGTGAAAGAAATGTCCCACGTGAGTGCCATGGCTCTCCACAGGTCAGCCTCATATTATAAGTGGTCACCGCATGCAGAGTTCATTTGCACTAAACTCAATGCTCTGTGAAAGGGCTTTCCTAGAAGCCAGATGCGTGGACACATCACAACTCACTCATCATTCACTGATTTACTAAAATTTTCATAAATGCCCATCCTGTGCTAGGTACTCCTCTCTCCCAGCCCCCAACCTTAGTACTTAGGGATAAGGAATAGATGGTCATAGCTACAAAGGATTTAAAGATCTAGTTCCTATCTTCATGGAGCTCAGTATCTGGTGGGGGTAGACAGAAACCCAAAACAACAATATCACCCGAGAGGGGTTCAGGATTTGACTTTACCATCCTCTACCCTCTGATAACACCAGGTCATTATCAAGTGGTCTGCATTCATGTTCTGAGCTGAAGAACCAAAATGTCAATGCATTCCCTGCCCCCAGAATCGCATTATTTATTCTCAGAAAAGATGAGCTAAAAATCAGCTCTTTGCGGAAGGAGTCACTTTGCTTGCTCACAGGTTCAGTGGTTGCTAGTCTCCGTGTTCAGTCAGAGAAGGTATCCTGGTTCTTCCTTCAGGCCTTTGGGCTTTTTGGCAGAAAAGATACCGGAGGAAAAAGTATAGATCTGCCAGAATTGAATAAAAACATCTTCAGAGAGGACAGATAAAAGGAAAGAGAGCAGCAGGTCCTAAACGGGCAGATAGGCAGTCCCACAGGAAGAGAGCCATCTTCAGGGGAGAATGTTGAGGATTGAGCAGGGGTCTGGGGTGGTGGGCATGAGGGGAGAGCAGGGCACAGCCTTACCCACAGAGAAATGGAGGAAGCCAGCCGTATGTGTGCAGAGTGGCTCGGTGCCAGGCGGGCACGGGGAATCTTCAAGGGGATAAATACTCAGAGATTTCCAACCCTTTTGGGATGAGTGCCAGGGAAAGAGGCCAAGATTCCAGGGAACACAGCCAGGACAGGGTTATTATAATCCCTCGGAGGATTCATTTGCCAGCTACTGAAGCAAAAGCAAGCAGCACCCTGAAATGGAGACTAGCTATTTCGGAGCAATTAGCCATTGATGCCTGCTGCTGTCTTTGGAGAAGCTCCAGAAGCCAGTAGGGTAGAAAGGAGGGCAGGGAGCCCTGGTCTGCTGCAGGAGAGATGACTCCATCTTGATATCTCCCCACCTGACAGCTCCCTGCAAATCTAACACCAGACCTGAGATCTGAAGGGCTTCTGCTCCTACTGGGTTTGTGCCCTGCCCTCAGGACAGCACTGACTGAGGCATCACAGGCAACACATGTATAGAAGAATCCCTGGCTGCCCAGGAGCATAAAGTCCACAATGTTAGAGCAGACCAGATTCTCTTCTCACATCAGGGTTTTGAGCCTGGCGCCCATTAACACTTTAGAGATTTTGTTTTTGGGGGACAGTGAATCACCCAAAATTAGTTATAAAATTGTTCTATGTATATGCATTTTTCTGGTGAGAAGATCCAAATATTTATTAGAATTTCAAAGGGTCTGTAATTTGTTCATACTACTTTGTCCATTTTTAGTCAAACAGAGAAAGGCTAATGAGGTCTTACCCCACTCATATTCTCATTATTGCTTTCAATTGTCACTCATCAACATGGCCTTTTTAAAAGGAGTCCAACAAGACCTGGGCATATTTGGAGTGAAGGCAGGATGGGAAATAATTGCACTTAAAAGGATTAAGCCACTGCTCCATGAAGGATTCACCAATGCCTTTTTAATCTCCACATTCCCTGTTCTGAAAACTTTCCAGGCTCTAGTCTCACTGACTCCTATGCATGGGGGCTTGTTTCTGGACATCCTGGTGACAACTTTCACTCATTTGCTTTGGTCTGGGATCCTGCAAAGTCCTGAGGCATAGCTTGTGTCCACTGCCCTGTGTGTCTCTCCTGCTTTCCAATGGGCTTGGCCACTCCCTGGAAAATGTCCACTGGAGAAGAAAGAGATGAAGTTCTATTGTAGTTGAACAAAACAACAACAAACTTCCAACTTCATGGAGCTAGAGAGGCAGGTATGTCTACTGTTTTATTTCACAGCATTGGATATAGGAAGAACAGATTAGGTGGATGCTGCCCCACCTGTCTGGATAGATTAGACCGGAGGGGAGTCAGGCAATGCATAGGTGTGGAGATGCTATCCTAGCAGTAATAATGTTTAAAGCATTTATGTCAATATAAAGGAGTCTCAGCAACTTCTAAAGGATCTCTTTTGTGCATTTCAAAGTAACTCTCCAAGTCTTTGCTGTGTGAACACACTGTTCTCCATCCTGGTCTTTTTCCCACAGCTCTCCACTTCCAGCCACCTCCCCCAAGCAGAGGTGTTGCTCAGGTGCTGCCCATAGCCAGGGCTGGTGTACGACGCCTTCACTCAGAGCTAAGACAAGATACATTTTACTTTGTTCTTTTCCAGATACCTTGTGATGGGGTCATTGGAGGGGATTAGCACTTTCTAGACTGAAGCTGAACTTGAACTGGCTTTTGAGGAATCACATCTCCATGGACCTATGCTTGTACTGCAACAGTGGAGAGAAGAGCATGACCCCAGCAATATTCTGTAGGAAGCAGCTCCAGCAAGCTCTGTGCTGGATGCTGAAGGGCGAGAAGGGAGAAGAGACAACAGGGTATCATAGAGCAGTTTGGATGGCTAGTCGCAAGCTTCACCTTGGGAGTCCCATTCCAACCACTAAGGAAACGATGAAGCTGCCTGTGACTCTCCCTGTTCCTGGAAAGATGGGCTGGGAGCAGGGGACGTAGGCACAGGATACAGAAGCAGTGTGGGTACTACCGCTGGGTCTGTTGGTCTCTCTAAAACTGGATGAAGAAAGTGAAGTAGGAGAAGGGGAATGGCTACTTCATCACTGTGTTTATTTCTGACTCCCCAGAGGTCAGTAACTGTGCAAGTGACCCTGCCTCCCAGTCATGCATATCTGTGCATTTCCTCACCTCCCCTTCCTGACTATGCTTCTCAAGGATGCACATCTGAAGAAGCTGGCGTTTCTGAAGCACTCACTTTTTGGGAGGCAATCTAAAGAAAAGGTAGTTTGGAATGGAACTTGTTTTTTAAGGCCTAATGGAGGTGAGGCCTCTGCCCCTGACACTGGTCCCCTAACCTTTGGACCAGGTCATGCCCCACTGCACCTAGATGCATCACATCTGTCTGGCACTCTTTTTGTGCACCAGCCTGGCCTCCCTGCTTCACCCCAGGCTCCTGGTTGCAGGGACCTGCTTTGTTTGTCTTTCTCCCCTAACCCCATGTGGCTAGCACAGGGCTCTGAGGAGGGACATGGGTTAGGCAGCACGGTGGTGGGGCAAGTCATTCCTTGGTGCCTGCTCTTCCCAGTGTGCTCCTCTCTCCCCACCACTTGAGCATTTGTCTACAGGTCAAAGACAAAGTGATTCAGCACCCACAGGATGTGCCCATAGCAAGAGAGCAGTCCTATTTCTGTGCTCTAAAGATGAAGGAGCTTATTGCATAGAAATGATCATGCATCTCTCCATGGCTTTGCTAGTATCATCGGCTGGTTGGCTGCAGACATGCCTGTCTCCTCCCTGGGTTACCGCCAAGTTACCATTCTCTGCCAGAGTCATCTTCTGATTAGGACTCTGGGCTCAGGTCATGCCTGAGGTAGTCCTTCAGCTTCAGCTAGAGCAGCATAACTGTCAAAGCTCTCTTGGACACCTGGGTGTGATGCAGGTGGCCAGGGGAGGGGGTCAGATGGCTCAGCCTCAGGCCAAGAAGTTTAGGGGCTGGCTTTGGGGCTCCTGCCTGTGCTGCCTGCCCAGCCGCAGGGAGTTTCTGCTAATGGGAGGGACCTGTTGGCAAGGCACAGCTGAGCCCAGCTCCTAGGGATTGGTGCATGGCACAGAGGCCTACAGGGCTGACAGGAAGTTGGTAGTGGGCACGGAAGCAATCTGCCACCTTTGCCTGAGAGGCGGGGTCTGGCTCCCACACCATCTGAACATCTTGATTTGCTGCTAATTGAGCAGCTGACACCCGCAAAGCCACGTGGCCCACAGCAGCTGAGACCAGAGCTTCCAGCCTCTGGCTCACTGGAAGCCACAGAACCCAGAACCATGCCTGCCCAGTAGCTGCCTGGCAGGTCCTTCAGCCAGCGAGGGGCAGGGGCCTGGTTGCAGGACCGAGGGAGACCAAGGGAGACCTGGGTCCCCAGCTCAGCTGCCTCGGAGACTGGCAGCTGGCTGCACCCAGATCTCCTGAGGGGGAGCAAGGATGAAGTCCCAGCCTCATTATCCTGCTTCAAATCCTCTCCAGGTCTGCATGTGCTGGAAGCTGTTTTCCCTATTTTATGGTCATGGGAATGGAGCAGAGAAAAGGGAGACAGCCAGGAAACAGCTCATAGGCAGCAAGGCTGGGAAGCAACCCCAGGAGCAGTTGGCTTCAGAGTTCATGCTTAACAGACTCGAAGACAGTATAGGCTAAAAAAAGAAGGATTTGTCTTTCTGTGCCTGGCTTATTTCACGAAACATGGTGTCCTCTAGCATGTTCATCCATGTTGTCACGTGTGACAGGAATCCTTCTTTTTTAAGGCTGAATACTATTCTATTGTATGCATACACCACATTTTAAAACCCATTCATCTGTTGCTGGCTCCTTCTGTGGTCTCCACGTCTTGGCTGTTGTGAGTAGTGCTGCCGTGATGTGGCTGTGCGGATAACTCTTTCAGATCCTGATCTCAGCTCTTGGAGAAACAGGCACATAACCATGTGGTGGCTCTGTGATTCCATAGAGGCATCTAAAATAGTCCTACTCATAGAAGCAAGAATAGAATGGTGGCTGCTGGGGATTGTGGGGCGGGGGTATAAATGTTAGTTGTGCAAGGTGGACAAGTTCTAGAGGTCTGCTGTGCAAAATTATGCTTACAGACAACCATGGTGTATTTTCCACTTAAAACATCTGTTCAGTTCAGAGGATAGATCTCGCATTGTTTTCTTATCACAATACAATAGTTTATTTTGAAAAAAAGGAAAGAAGAACCCCTGATGACCCAAATGAGCATATCATTCATGAATTTCCTTCAAATATTTTGAAATATTTTAAATATTCTAAATATAAGGAAGATTTGGGACCGTAGAGTAGTTATTATCTTGTACTCGCCTGATACGTGTAAAGCATGCTTTTATATCTATCATCATATTTGGTCCCCATAACCACTTTCATGAGGTGCATATTTTCTAGGATTTTTTAGATGTGCCTAAACTCAAGGTCCAGGTGAGTAGGAGGCTCCCCTGGTCGCACAGCCTGCACCTACTTTTGGATGCTGGCTCAAGTGTGCTTCCCACACGGCACCTGGGGCCATCAGCACAATCAGTGTTGGGATGGGCATCCCTCTATCCCAGGCCTTTGCTCTGCAGTCAAGCCCCTTGCTGCCCAGCTTTGACCTGGCGCATGCTGATAAGTCTGTTCCAATCACTGCTCATTTTTGTGGTGTCATCCTTTAAATCCATTTGTTCCATTATTTGATTAATCCAGGGGATTAAGCCAATGCACAGAAGCTTTGATGTGACAGGAGGAGTGTTTAAGCATTTCTCTCTCCCCCTGTAAGTGCTTCTCCTTCCTGGTAGCACAGGGGAAAGAGAGGCAGGGCACATGCAGGTGAGAGAGGGCATGTGGCCCTGCAGTTGAGAAAGGTGGCAGAAATGAAGGGAATGATCTGGAGTCTCACAGTTTTTTACTGAAAGTAAAAAATCAATCCATGACCTTAAAGAAGTTTATGAATTCCTAGCTTAGGAATCAATGCACATCGATTTTTGTGCCTCTGCTTGGGCTGTACATGTACACTATCAAGCGGTGAAAGCTGCATTTTGCTGGGCTTGGATTGGGGATGAGCAAGAGCCATTTTTGCCACATTGCCAAGAGTCAAAAAGAAAAATGAAGAAAAAAACCTTTTGCCCAGTGAAGGTCTCAGTCCAGAGCCTGGGACTTCTGGCTGCGTCTGCCAATTTCAGGGTTCTAAGGCAGCTCCATCAGAGGATGAGCATCATGCAAAGCAAGATCCTGGTTTTTCCTCCCCGACCCCTTCATGGCCCCAAACATTTCCACCAACAACCCTCCTTTCCCAAGATGGTTTTCCAAGCTTTGCTTTACAGGGTAAAGGGTTGCTAGGAGTAGGAATGGTGAGAAATAAACGGTGCGTGTCATGGAACAGCACCTTCATAATTTCCATTTCAACAGCGTATCTTCCATTGAAAGAACACTTTTCCGTACATTATGTCCTTTGATCATCAACCTCTGGAGCTGGCTAGAGCATGTATGCGTTCCTCACTCACAAATAGGGCGTGGAGGTTAAGGAAGCTTGGGCCTTGATTAAGATCCTCTAGCTGTTAGGGCCACACCCAGCACTTTACCCAGCTTGTCTTCATCCCAGTCTCCTACACTGGGTTGGGTCCTGTGGTATGCCGAGGACAGAACAGCTTTGCTGTGATGGAACCTCCGGGCTAAAGGAGAACAATCTTTACATGTAGGGCAAATGGGTCAACATGTACATGAAACTCGTGAAGGAGGCAACATGATGGAGTCAGTGTAGAACACGCTCAGGGACCCTGAGATGGAGAGGACGGCAAAGACGCCCTGAAGGTGCAGCCTGGGGAGCTGCTAGGCCTAGGAGTTGAGTCCCCCTGGGGATGCCAGGTTCGGCATCTCCAGCACTGAGCAGCAGTCATGGGGCGCAGGCTCACAGGGTGGCTCAGCTGCTGGGGACACTGCCATCAGGGATGACCCTGGCACGTGGCACGTCATGCCGCAAGGGGCCTCTGCACCCCAGCACCCCACATGCCTGCTCCTGAGCGGGGCTGCCATTGCCTGGTGCCTTGCCCAGAAGCTCAGTGTCCTGCTGCCTTCCCTTCTACATCTCCTCAAACGCTCTTACTTTTTTCTCTCTAATTTTTAGACAACTTTAATAATAATTATTATTCCCACAGGTGCTTTCTTCAAGAGCTGTATCTGGAGCATTTATTCTTTTTATTTTTTGGTTGTGGTAAAAAAATTATGAGTTCTACTTTCATAACAACTTTTTAAGTGTACCGCATGTTGTTAACTCTAAGAACAATGTCATACAGCAGATTTCTAGAACTTGTTTACTTGTAGGACCAAAACCTTACACAGAGTGAACAGAAAATTCCTCTTTTCTCCCCCAGCCCTTGGCAACTGCCATTCTGCTCTTTGATTCCATGAATGTGACTACTTTAGATGCCACATGGAAGTGAGATCATGCAGTATTTGTCTTTCTGTGTCTGGCTTATTTCCTTTAGCATACTATCTTCCAGGTTCATTCATCTCACCACATATGGCAGGATTTCCTACTTTTTAAAGGCTGAATAACGTTCCAGGTCAATGTTCTTTATCCATTCACCTGTCTATGGACATTTAGATTGTTTCTATAGCTTGGCTGTTGTGAATAGTGTTGCAATGAACTTGGGTGTGTGGATAATTTTTGAGACCTTACTTTCAATTATTTTGGATAAATACCCAGAAGTAGGATTGCTGGATTATGGTGGTTCTACTTTTAATTTTTGAGCATCTTACACTTTTCTTGAATCTGAAGTCCATCCTCCTCTCTTATTCCCCCATCTCTCCTAGTTCATTCAGGATCTCATCATTTCTTACATGAAGCACTGGTGTCTCTTCCCCTCATGTGTATATTATTTAATTTTTTAATGGTCATTGTGGTGGAGTAACCAACTTCAGCTATTAATGATAATTTTTTCTCTTTTTTATTTATCCACTTTCTTTCTTCCTTAAAACGATAAGTCAGAAGCACCGGCCAGCACTATGGGTGTGCAGGGTGCCCTGAGTGAGAGATGGTCCCCCCACTGCCTGGAATTGCTGAAGCACTTCCCAATCCTGGGCTCAATCTGTGGGACAGCATGGCCTAAAAAAAATGTGGTTAAAGTTTTCTAACAACTTGGTTAGACAGGACACCTAAAATTAAAGGTAGTTCCAGAAGAGCTGTCAATCTTATGCATCTAAATTGGTGACCTGAGATTCCCAGACACTAGCTCCATTTATTGGTGTGTATTACCAATAAACCTGAGAGACTTTGAAATGTCATGTTGAAACAGAGCAGAGCCTCATTCCTCTCCCTCCACCCCGACCCACAGTGGTCATCGGGGGCTTGCCAGGAAGTGCAGCTCATCATTTCATTCCCAAATTTAAACCCTCAGGGCCTCGGCATGTCTGCACATTTACGGCCACAAGTCTTAGTATGGTCCTGGGTGACCTCACCCCAGCCACCTGCCTCCCTATCCTGCTTCCTTACTAGGCAGCCTCGGTTCTGTTCCCATCGTGGAATCACTTACCAACCACAGCAGCCCCATGCCCTTCCATGCCCTCTCACTTTTGTCAGACAGCAGCTCTCCTCGCCCAATCCCCTTGTCTCCTGGACAATCTACTTTAAACTCTTTTCCTCAGACGTTACATCTTCGAGAAAGCCCTGCCTGAGTCCCCAGGCTGGGCCCCGACTCACCTCCCGTGGCAGATTCTCAGAGCTGTTGAGCTGCAGGGCAGCTCCATTGTGGGCTTGGCGTTCAGTGGGCCAGGCTGCTGCGCCAGGCCATGACGTCATCAGGATAGGGGACACACAGAGATAGTCCTTCAGGAGAAAGCTGCCCCTCCACTCTTTACACCAAAGAGGGCACAGTGGGTGGAGATAAATTTGAGTCCCTTTAAGGGTTGGCTTCCCATCAGCTGCTAGCACAGAAAAATATATACCAGTAGCTTAAAATGAAATATCAAGAGATCAGGTGTTAGCCAAACTGACTTCTGGCAAGAAAGGTTGGTACTTTGGGAATAAAGTTTCCTCCCTTTACTTAGACCTGCTCGTCTTTCTTTTCACTGAGGCCTAATCAGGTTGGGCTCCCTTTAGGCAATTCCTAGAACCTGAAACAGAGACAGAGAGACAAGTCTCCCCACCCTCACATGCCCAAAGGAGTAACAAGCTCCAGAGAAAGAGGAGGAGGGATCCACAGACCTTTATTTGTGGTTTCCATTTTCCCGTCCCTCATTCTCTCCTTAAGTTCTTTTGCATTGTCACCAGATGATTCAGCCAGCCCTTGGACGTGGGGGTGGGAGGTCTTAGACTGGAAAATCTTGACCTGAAAATAATTAGGGACATTGATCAGTGTCCATTACCACATTTGATTGATTTTGAGGACTAGATTAGGGAGGGTTGGAAATGAAGGCTGCATAGCAGACTGTGCAGA
The DNA here is from genome assembly GCF_030222135.1 of Aotus nancymaae. Classification (NCBI taxonomy): domain Eukaryota; kingdom Metazoa; phylum Chordata; class Mammalia; order Primates; family Aotidae; genus Aotus; species Aotus nancymaae. Next base: position 35,590,608 of record NW_026988423.1, read on the forward strand.
AGGGGTGCTGGCATGGGCATCCAATGGGCTTATGTACTGGAGAGAGCTGGCATGAGCTCTGTGAGCTCCCAGCCTCCTCCTACAGGCAGCATTCAGCAAATAATCAGCCCTTGGTGGCCTCATGGCTGGAAACCAGGCTTCCATCAGCATTGGCCTCACTTCTGAGCATCTTTCTGCTTTGGTGGGTGCATGGTTCCGTGCAAGTGTATGCATGATGTGTGCTGTGCTGGGTCCATGCATATATATGGATGAAGAACATACAGAAGAAAACATGTTGTTTTCTTTCTTCTCTCTCAAATGTTTGCCCTCATTTTGTGTGGAAGGGAGCATCAGTTGAAGGATGCCTGGCTCAGAATGGTGTGGAGCTTCCCAGTGCTAATCTGTGTGTATATAGAGAATGAAGGGCAGGGAGGGGTTTGAATGCAATCTGCAGAGCAGACTCCTAATCAGAGTAGTCTGTTCCACAGGCTGGCTGAGAAACGTGGACATGAATCCTCAGTGCTGCCTGGGAACACTTGCTGAGAACATACACTGGTTCCACGCTCAGTAAACAGTGCTCTTCAGGCTTGGGCCATGGTACAGTGAAGAAATGGAGATAGGAAATGACAAGGGTGTCGGCTGCAGTGGACCAGAAAGCACAGTGAGGAGAAGGGGTGAGCCTCACAAGATGTCAGGGCTTCTATAAAATTTGCTGAAAAATACAATAAAGGGGAGAATAAACAGCTTAGAGTCTGAATGAGCCAGCTCGTTGCAAACCAGCCATTCTACTCTTGATGGAGAAGACAGCTGGGGAAATTAATGAAGTTAATCCCTCTGGCCAGCAGCCAGAGGCTGTCCTAGGGCTGGATAGCTTTGCTTCAGGATATTCCTTTTAATATGTATCCCGGGGGAATCATAGAGATCATTCTTTGTTGTGGGTCCTGTGCATTGGTGGATGTTTAGCAGCGTCCAAAATCTCTACCCGCTAGATGCCAGTAGTTCCCCTGTCGTCAGGTGTAGCAACCCAAAATGCCTCCAGACGTCCCCCAAAGTCAAATGTCCCCTGTGTGGGAGGAATTGCCCCTGGTTGAAGAACCCTGAGCTATATTCTGTTCTGGGACTTGACATGTATTATCTGGCTCAATTCTCACTGCAGACAGACTTTTCTCTACCATTTGACAGAGAAGAAACCAGCCTGGGACTGGTTTCCAGGTCCACCTGATTCCAAGGCCTGGATCTTTCTGTTACCGGCCTCTTCACTGGAACTGAGTCTGCTCCATGATCCCTGATTGATCTGTCCTCTGTATAATAGTCACTAATGGGGAAGCTGTTCTGGGTCCAGTTTGACCTTGGACGTGACTTCAAGAACATATGGAAGGCCTCCGTTTCCTCTTCCCTCATCTTAACTTCAACCACACCAGATAGTCTATGATTAGAGAGTCAGTATTTTAGCTTTAAGTTAAATTTTAGTCTGCTGGGGGAGGGTAGGGGATGGGAGAGGGAAGAACCTGGAAGGAATGATCCATTGAGCTGATTTATATCTCAGTATGAATAAATTCACTAGACCCAAACTGGAAGTGCCCTTCCTCCCAGCCCCTACTTCAATCAGAATAATACCGAAGTAGGAAAATTTGTAAGGAAAAGCACAATGGGACATTCCTTTTTCCTGGTATTAGAAACATTAGAAAAAAATAATACTGTGCATTTATTAGGTTTCATGATAGTTCACTATGTTAATTTTTGTAGAAATACTATCATTGACTGGGAGCGGTTGGACACGCTTGTAATCCCAGCACTTTGAGAGGCCAAGGTGGGTGGATCAGGAGGTCAGGAGTTCAAGACCAGCCTGACCAACATGGTGAAAACCCGTCTCTATTAAAAATACAAAAATTAGCCAGGCGTGGCAGCACCCATCTGTAATCCCAGGTACTTGGGAGACTGATGCAGGACAGTCGTTTGAATCTGGAAGATGGAGGTTGTGGTGAGCCGAGATCATGCCACTGCACCCCAGCCTGGGTGACAGAGTGAGACTCTGTCTCAAAAAAAAAAAAAACATACTATCACTATGGTAGAATACTATCACTAATAGTATTTTCAATAGAGGAAAGAGTGCATAAGAATTGTAATGTTTCTAGGTGGTCATCATTGATATGTAATTTTATTTATCAGTTTAGGGACTTATCTATTTCTGCCTGAAAATTTTGAATGGTCCCTAAACAGGTCTCCCTGGCTCCAGTCTCCAGCCTATCCATTTGTCCAATCTTTGCCCTTCACATTTATGTGAGACTGACTTCCCATATTATAAATCCACCCATGCCTTTCCTCTTTCCATGATCTGAAAGCTCCCTCTCAAACCTTGAGATAAATTTCATATTCCTTGGCATGACTCACAAGGCTTTTCTCAATGTGAGTTAGCCCTACTCCTTGCTACTCCCACATCAAGCTTATATTTCAATCACACAGAACTAATGGAAATTCTCCAAATGCGTTTGGTTTCCTCATTCCTTTATAACCCTTTGCACCTGCTGTACACTCTGCCTGGAATAATTTTCTCATTTTTCACTATCTGGCTAACTCCTTCTTGTTCTTGAAGACTTAGCCAGGATCTCTTCCTTTCAGATAGTTTTCCTAACTCCCTCTTCCCTTGTCCACCCCCTTTGCCTTCCACAGCACCTCATGCAGGCCACAGTGCGATCCCATGTCCTACCGAAGGAAAATTACTCCTTCGCTAGCCTATGAGCCTCTCCAGAGCAGGGAATGTATCATCATTTTACCCCCAGTGCCTAGCACATGCCTGACATAAAGGATATAGAAGAGATATTCCATCAGTATTTGCAAGATGGCTGGCTAGCTGACTGTATTCATTCATTATTGGTGATTTAGCCAAATCATTTTCCTTCTTCTTTTGACATACTTAAATAATATTCAGTTTTTAAAATCTATCAGAAATCCTCTCAATCACATCTTCAGAACTGGTAAACTACTTTGGGGGGGTGAGCTATTTTTATTACCCCTCCGTAGAGTGTTAATCAATTAAGCCTCCATGTTCAGCCTCTTCCACTATTCAAATGCTTAAAAGCCAGAGGGATTGATGTTGGAAAGCACAGTAGATGTCAGGATTAAAGCAAAGGGAGCATCTTCCACCTTTGCTGGATTTGAAGTTACCTTCTGATACATGCACACTGTTTATCACTCGTGGTTACTTTACAGGTTCAAAATGTTTGAGAATTGTTGATATTGGGTTTCAATCATACCACAAGGTCTTTGTCTTCCTGGTTTGCTATTTGCCTCTTCACTAACAGCAAGATGTTTCCTTGCATGCAGTAGGTGCTGTATAATTGTGGACCTACTATATGACTGACATCAGTAGCAGGTTCTTCTGCATGAGGACAGGGAATGAAAAGAAACCCGATTAGGTTGCCTTATCCTGACATAGGTCATGGTAATATTTCAATCTGTGCTGAGCTGAGCATGCTACATGGAAACTCTTTATTAATTTATTTTGTCTGCCCACCCACCTTTTTTCACAGCTGCAAATGTCTTTTGATAACAACTGTGGATTATGAAGGGTGTTAGAAATGTGTTAGGAACAGAAGGTTCGGAATTCTGTTCAGCTGTTAATAACTTGTGAGTTGTGTCAGCGTGCAATAGCAGCAGCGAGTGCTGAGCTGGAGATGGTGGCATGGGCACTGCCTCTGCGCCCAGTGCCTGTGGACCTTGCTTTAAGTGAGGGTTATCAGGGGTGCTGCCAGCCACCGAGGGAAAGTGTCCCGTGTCGTGGGATCCTGGAAGAAATCATGTGTCTGATGTCATCTGCAGAAGGAAAGGAGTTTTCTTCTATCTTGGCTACAGTAAATCCATTTGTCAGCCAAATGTAGTAGCAACTTGGCAGTCCAAATGGTCAGGATGTGAAGGGAATTAATAAAAACTTTACAGTAACACAAATGAATCAAAAACAGACACTCTAGGTATTGGGCGAAAACAGACACTATAGGTAAAGGCTGTATTCATTTTTTAAAAAAAGTGACTGAATTTAGTATCTCCTTTTCCTACCTAAGTCCAGGAAGACGAGGCAGGACAATGTCTGTAAGGTCTTTTTGAGGAAGATGGTATTCGGTTGTCCATGAAGAGGAAGGATTAGATGATATTGTTTGTATTGTAGAGGCAAAAACTGTACATTCAGAGATAGAATTGGAGCTTTCCCAGAGAGAGTTGAGGGAGAGAACCCTTCTTCAGCATCTCCAGGTGCAAGCCTGGATTCCACGAGACGGACTGCAGGGAAGAACACAGACAAGCATGCCCAAAGCAGAGTGCCTGGGAGATGGGTGCAGATGACAAGTACCAAGGGCCAGTCCTGGGCAGAGATGTCTGCAGATGGCTGCAGAAATAGAAAAAATAAATATCATGACGATCATTTGACTCTGGAAGGAGAGAGAGGAGGTCTCAAATTATTGAGATTGGTAGCTGGGAGCTTAGAGCAGATTAAGTCTGATTTTGAGAAATAAAGTAAAGTGACATTTATTGGATTCTGGTAGCATACCAGCTACATATTCTTGGAGAGGCTCGGAACGTCATAGAAACATGGGAGTAAAAATAAACAGATTGTTGATGAAACTCAGTGTCATGCCAGCAACTGTACATAATACTAAAAACTTGTATTCTGAGAAATTCTGATAGTCCATGTTTTTATAGGGGTTTAGAATTTGTTGCTGCTCTCTAGCTTTCCTCACTAGGAAAGGAGGGAGTAGAGAAGTAATTTGGGATTATCCCACTGTTTTGGTTTTTATGTAGAAGCCACATTCAAGCTTGCCTCTTGTTGGAGATAAAGGCCTAATCTTAGAATCTGTGCCTCACTGCCATGAAGAAGGCCGAGGGCTGTGGTTAAGAGCACTGACTCTGGAGTAAAAGGCGTGTACCTGGATTTCCATTTCTGCTCTGCATCTTGGAAGCTGAAGGTCCTTGGTGAAGTCTCCTAGCTCTGCACGCTTATGTTGTCTCCCTCTGGGAAATGCAACTCTTAGTAGTGCCTACTTCACATGCAGAGGAGGGTTCAGATGTGATGGCACTTGCATATTAATAGAGGAGAAAAGAAATATTTACTTTTATCAATAAAGAAATCCTACTCTAGTGTTAAGCAATGAAAAGTGATATGAAATAAAAGCCAGGCAACAGATTAGAGGCTTGGGCAGAGAGTGGTGGTTATTTATGTAAGGTGATCAAGGAGGGCTCACTTACAAAATGTAAATTAGTACAGCCACTATGGAGGTTTATCAAAGAACTAAAATAAAACTACCATATGATTCAGCATACTCAGCAACCTCACTGCAGGGTACATATCACCCCAAAAAGGAAATCAGTCTACTGAATAGATATCTGTACTCCCATGTTCGTTACAGCACTGTCCACAATAACCAGCATTTGGAAGCAACCCTTGTGTCCATCAGCAGACTAGCAGATAAAGAAAATGTGGTACCTAGTGGAGTACTATTCAGTCATAAAGAAGAATAAGATCTTGTCAGTTGCATCAACCTGTATGGAATTGGAGGACATCGCGTTAAGTGAAATAAACCAAACACAGAAAGACAAATTTTCCATGTTCTTACTCATCTGCGGGAGCTATAAATTGAAACAACTGAACTCATGGAGACAGAAGGTAGAATGATGATTATCGGAGGCTGAGAAGGGTAGTGGTGATTGGTATAGGGAAGTGGGGATAGTTAATGGGTACAAAAATTTAGTTAGATAGAATGAATAAGATCTGTTATTTGATAGCATAACCGGGTGATGGCAGTCAATAATAATTTATCATAAATTTGAAAATTGCTAAAAAAGTATAATTGGAATGTTTAACACACAAAGAAATGATGAATGCTCAAAGTGATGAATGTCCTATCTACCCTGATGTGATTACTATACATTGTATGCTTGTATCAAAAGACCTCATGTACCCCATAAATATATACATCTACTATATACCCATAAAAATAGCAAAAAATAAACTTAAAACAAATTAAGAAAAGAAAGGCTTACTCCCAGATGGCCTTTTGGGAAACTGCTGGAGGTGGTGGGGGCAGTGAGGAAATGAGCTGATAAATATAAAGCCCAGACTATTTTTCTGGCACAAAGTGAATGTCCCATAACTGCCTGCTGCCCTATTCCTCAGATATACAGAATCTGATTCAGGACAAAGTATCTGTTCAGGAACACAGAGCTTGGTAGGATAGACTTTTAACTGTCTTTCTTGTATCTAAGTCTCTGAGACTGCAAGCCTCTGACATTAACACAGGGTGTAATAATTTTCTACCTTGGAGATGCTTTAACTATCAAGACATAGCTCTTGAAAGATTGGACAAGCAGACATAAAGAAAGAGATGTAAAGGAAAGAAGGGGATACACACAGGGAAGACTAAAGAGAAAGCATGTAGGAGTGCGTGTGTATGTGAGGGAGAGAGTGAGAGAGACAGAGAGGATGAGGAAGAAAGGGAAGATAACAATGGAAATGAGATGGGAACAGGGGTGGAAATGAAGAGATGCTTTCTTAAAAATTTAATAAATATAAAATACATAACTCAAAATAAAGGATGTATTTTGAGTTAATGGGTTGCAGTGAATTCTCAGTAGGTTTTTGAACCCCGAGTTTCTTGCAGTGCATTAGCTGGACTGTATAAGGAATTGGCTCCCAGAAAGGCAGGATCATTTGTTCTCAGTTCTGTGTGTTCCCCACCCTCCTACTGCTCTGATGTCAACTTTTGACATTTCCATCATGCAATTTATACACTATCACCTGCCAGCCTTCCCATAGTACTCGTGTTTGTTTGATCTCATACAAACTCCCCTCTCCGATCTGTTGATGAAATAATAAATCTGGGACCTTTGAAGATAGTGCACTGCAGGAGAGCACAAATGAAAATCTTTCCTTGATACTTAAGCGTTCTGAATGCTGAGTCCACAGTGCTGATTTGGTCTACATTGTACACTTCCTTTTAGACACATTTAGACAAATCCATCAAGCAGGAGTCCCTAAAAGCCTGTAATTTTCCAGGCAATACAGGCAACACACCACATTGGTAATGGAAGATTCTTGTAAAGCAGCATGATCCTGAGCAAAGCTATCTATTTATTTGATTTAAATTGTTTTAAGTACTTTTGAGTTCCTGGTGTGATAGCAGGAAGCTCATATGATTTAACTTGAAGTCATAGATCTGACCCTCAAAAAACTTAAAGTCCCAAATAACATTGCGTACTTAGGACATGAATATTTCTAAAACACGTTTTGGATATCTCATAGCACTAACTGAAAACCTGAGGCACTCAGTGGGTTACTGAATACATTTTAGGCTCTTTAACCTGGAATTCACAGTTTTCCCCAGCCTAAGTTCAGAAACTTTCCAGCCTAACTCACACTTCTCTTTCATGGAAACCTCTGTTCTGATCCCATTGGCTAACTCACAGCTCCTGAAGACTACTGTCCCTGTTGTCCACACCCATCCATTCTTGAGAAGTTACTGCAAATCCCACTTCTTCCAAGCATTCTCTTGCAACTCTGTTTTTTATCTTCTAAATACGCGAGTTTTTAGAGCAGTTTTAGATTCACAGCAAAATTGAGAGGAAGGTACAGAGAGTCTCCGTACACCTGTGCCCTAACACATGCATAGTCTCCACACTATCAACACCCCAACCAGAGTGGTACATTTGTTCAATTGATGAAGCTACATCAGCACATCATTGGCACCCACAGTCCATAATTTGCACTGGGGTTCACTTGGGGTTCTATACATTCTGTGCATCTGAACACATGTACTATGGTATGCAACCACCATTACAATCTCATACAGCGTAGTTCCACTGAGGATCCTCTGTGCTCTGCCTATGCATCCTTCCCTCCCCCTGCCACCTGGCAACCAGTAATCCTATCATTGTCTCCATAGTTTTGCCTTTTCCTGAATGTCATACAGTTAGAATCATACAGATCACATAGATTTCTTTTTAGATTGGCTTCTTTCAGTTAGTAATATACATTTAAGTTTCCTCCATGTTTTTTCATGTCTCAATAGCTCATTTCTTTTCAGCTTTGAATAATATTCCATGATCTGGATATATACCACACCTCCCTGCTCCTTTTAAATCTCTGATAGTTCTTAATGTCTAGACCTGTTCTGTCAGATGCAGGAACCACTAGCTACATATGGTTGTTTATGTTTAAAATAATTTGATTGAAATTAAAAATTCAGTTTCTCAGTCTCACTGGTCATTGAACATATCAATAGCCACAAGTGGAGAGTAATTACCGCATTTAGCCCAGATGTGGATCATAGAAGGTTCTACTGGATAGCGCTGCTATGGACTATTGACTTGGTCATTAGATATGATAATGTACTGAGGTTCTACTGCCATATTAACATGCATTAACTCATTTACTCTTACCAACAACTGTGAAAGGAAAATAAGTCTCAGGACCCCAAAATCACTCAGCTAAAAGGAAAAGTCAAGCTGGGAACTGCTTAGGACAAACCTGCCTTCCATTCTATTTCTGAAAAGAATAGCTATCTATATAAGGAAGCTACACACCTCCCTCACAATTTGACCACAAGGAAATTCCTTGTGGACAAAGGACAGACAGAATTCAAAGTCATCCCTCTCCTTACGTGAGACAAATGCATATCTGGTGGCTTCCTTTGCCCTATCATTTCACTAAGCCAGATTAAGGCGTAAGTGACTATTCCTGTAAATTGTGTATTCATTGAAAGGCTAATCAGAAACTAAAAAGAATGCAACCATTTGCATATCTAGCTATGACCTGGAAGCCTCCTCCCGGCTTCAAGTTATCCCGCCTTTCTGGATGGAATCAACATTGATTCCATCTTACCTATATTGATTGATGTCTCATGTCTTCCTAAAATGTATAAGACAGAGCTGTGCCTCAGTCACCTTGGGTACATGTTGTCAGGGCCTCCTGAGGCTGTGTCATAGGCGTGTCCTTAGCAAAAATGAACTTTCTAAATTGATTGAGACCTGTCTCAGATGCTCCTAGTTTACACAACCACATGAGGATGGTGTTATTACTATTCCCATCCTGACTCCAAGGCTCTGCTCTTCTATAACTCATTGTCCTACCTCCCTTTTGCTGTGATATCTCCTGTATCTCATTGCCTCAGATTTTACTTCATTTTGAATCATAAAATACCCAATTTGAAAATGGCCTGCAGATTGTCCCTGCCAACACTCCCATTATATGGATGAGAAAACAGAGATCTCAAAATGGAAATACCTTATCCAAGATTGTGAAAGGTCATTGGCAGAACAGAGACTAGAAGTCAAATCCCCTAATTGCCAGTCTGTTGAAGCCTTATTTAGCCCTGTTTTCTGGAAAGTGGGGGTTGTTTCACAGTTTTGTAGCCCCATAGCAATTAGTATGAAGCCTTTGAATTAGATAGTACTTGAGACAAAAGTAAACATCTGCATTTGTCAAAGGGTGAAAAGAGCAGGGGCTGTGGTCTAGTTTCTCCAAGCAGGGAGTTCTGGGAGGTAAGATAAGAGTATCTTTCAAACACCTCCCTGGGCTGTGATCTGGCTTCTCAGGACCCAGAACAGACGTGAGGTGATATTAAAGAATGAGGTGGTTGGCAATCAATGACAATAATGTATTCATTCAACAACATTCAACAGATATTTATTAATTGAGCATCCCCCGTATGCTGAATGCTGAGATGGGGTCTAGGGTCCAAGTGAGAGTAAGAAAGCCTGGGAAAAGATATGCACATTCAGAGCTAACACTAGGAGACAAAGGACAGTTGGGAGCAGCAGGAGCGTGGCTAGGGATGGGAGGAGGAAGAACAGGTTGTCTTTTGCAAAGACAAACCCTGAGGCTGATGAAGCGGCCTCCTCAGAGAATGCCTGGTAAATGCTAAAAGCAAGATCAATTTCTGACTTTTCCACTGTGCAGGAGAAACCTCCTGACCTCAGTGGAGGAGGCCCTAGCTGTAGAACTGATGGGGGCTTCATATTTACAGCTGGAATTTACATGCGGCTCTGCCCTCTTCCACGGCCAGGATTCCCTTCAAATGGATATTTGAGCATGCACTGATTTTCAGCACTCCCTGGGGAAAAGAAAGAGAAGAAACCAGGCTGGCAGAATGGAGGTGAGGAAGGGGTGGCTGGCTGCACTGTGTGCTCCCCTCCTGAGCCTGGCCAGGAGCTCATGCGCTCTTTCTCCTGCCCAGTTCCTCTGTGCGCCCACTCTTCTGCCACTGTCCTTGCTCAGTCTTCCCTTCCACCTTATTTCCTAGCTGTCATACCACTCCAGACCCTGATTTGTAATGACAGAATCTCAGAGAATACTGGCTGCAGCCCAGGGGGGTGTTTCCCACCCTTCAGTTCATCTCCTTAGCCCTACCCTTGACCTGTCCGGTCTATTCTCAGCACTCTGACCAGAGTGACCCTTTTAAACATTAGTTGCATCATGTCGCTCCTCAATTCAGAACTTTCTAACGGCTTCCATCCATCTGAGAGTAGACAACAGCTCCTTTCAAAAGATGACAAGGCTTTCCACGGCCTGACCCCCAGCTGCCACGCTCCGTCCTGCTCAGCCAGTTGCAGCCAAACGGGCCTTCCTGCTGCCCCTCAGGCATTGTAAGCACACCCAGCCAAGGGCTGCACTCCCGCTCTTCCCTCTTGTTGCACACCCCTGGAAGCTCTCACTCCTCAGTGTCCTTCACCATAGACCAGCTGGGATAGACAGAGAGCTCCCAAGGAGAGAAGATGGGAAAGACAGCCAATGTCACCTTATCAGAGCACCGGCCCTCACCACGTCTGGCCATCTCCAGCCTCTTTACTTGGTTTGAGTGTTTTTCTCCAGAGCACGTATCAGACATGGCTGAATCCAGGGACTCCATCACTTTAGAAATCTTGCTCCCCATGCTCTCTGTTCCAGTGTCATTCCTCTTTCTACAGCATTGTGAGAGGCCACCTGCTTCTCTGGGCTTTAACCCCCACTCAGCATCCTCCATGCCAATAACATGCTTTCTAGCCAATGGTTCCTGAAAAAATGCAAGAGCTGACTCTCAGGGGTCCACCTTGAGATAAGGCCTACTTACCACTCTTGTGATGAGAGCAGAGGATCATTCTGCCTAGCTAGGCCAGCTCCTCGCATCTGTCTCTGAAAGGAAGTGGGAGTGGAATCAGCTTTTCCCAAAACACAGGGCTTGAGATGGACAGGAAATGGGTCCCAAAGAAAATCAGGCCCAGTCAGCCCATTAGGAGAAGGGAAAATGAGTACTGAGCAGGTGAAAAGAACCTATAGTCACTGAACCCCTGCAAACCCTTCTACGAGTGTGTCCAGGCCTCTTCTCCCTAGGGCCATCCTGTCTACATCCTGCAATCTTTTTGAACTCATTAAATATACATTCTGATCTGCTACTTTCCTGTTTGTAAGTCTGTGGTGCTTAGCGATTAATGTCCAAATGTCTTAAACTAGCATTAGAAGCCCAGCACAGTGACCTGGTCTCTCCCCTCTGTCTCTGTGTGGCTTCTCTGTGTGGCCCTCCAGGTACGCTCACTGCCTGCTGTTGCTTCCCATGTTTTCCTAGTGTGCTGTGGTGCCTGTGACCTCCTATGCGAGAACTTCCTGCAACACCCAGACACACTTTGCTAAAACCCTTTAGTGTTTATCATCTCCTGGCATTCTCTGTATCTTCTCTTGTATCGCTAGGAGTTCACTCAAGACTGTACCTTCCATTCCCCCAACGCTGCTGTAGGCTACTTGAGAGTAGGGGCCATTTTGCATATTCCTTGGTAGCAAAAATTCTTCCTAGCCAATGGTTCCTAGAAAAACCTTAGCATATGTTGTGAACCCAAGAAACTATTACTGATTGTGTAAAATGCCACTGTCCTAAATTTCAGCCTTATTCCAAAGAGGCCGTTTCCTCTTCACCAAGTCTCCCAGATGGATGCCGGACCTAGGATTGTGTTGCACTGAGAAGTCAATGGGTCATCTGAGAAAGCTGAAAATGGAAAGAGTCTATGCTCTCGATCCCCACCTTCTTCCTGGCTCCTTGTGCAAAGTTAGTATTTTTTCACCAGGGTTTAATATAATTCCCCCAATTTTTTCTATTTGCCTTCTGTTTTCTAGAGACAGGTTCCAGTGTCTCATCTGGCTCAAGAGAGTAGAAGGTAGATACTCAGAGAAGCAAAATGACCTGCTTCCTGCATTCTTCACCCTCTCCTCCACTCCTCACCAACCTGCGTCTCTCAGAGCTCTGCTCCTGTTCTGTCTCTCGGGTACTGCTGGGTATAGTAAACCTTGTCTTCCAGGCAGGAGGTTGGGCTGGATCACTTACTGGCCATGTGACCTTGAGCAAATTATTGCTGTGACTTCTCTGAGTCTCAGTTTTCAAATTGGTAAAATAGGAATACAATATGAATTTCACAACTATTATGCAGATCAAATGAAGAGGGAGTGAAAAAAACTTCCAAGAGTGCCAGACACATAGTAAGCACTCAATAAATATTAACTGCTTAGAATCTCTCTGTCGGACTCTGCCTCTCTTTCATTACAGCTGACATGAGGTTGCCATCTAGTGGGCTCCCCGCTGATGGCTGTGAAGGGCTAAGCAGGGATGGGTGCCCAGCAAAGACAAGCCCCAAGGGGCTCCTGAGGCAGGGAGCTTGGACAACTGCCCCAACTCTGAGTGTAAGCATTTGGATTTCTCACTTGTGTGGCTCCATAGCTCAGTTCTGAGACAAGATCTCTCATGCTTCTCTGGTGGCTCCCTCCTAACCGCAGAGAAGAAACCCTAACATGACTCTCACTTGGCTCTAGGTCATGCTTCCCCCGACTCCTGCTTCATGCCATAGTGGTAAGCCACACACGAGGGCTCTGTTTGGTTTGGAGCTTTCAGTTTTATTAAGCTCAGGGTCTCCCCTATTTTCAGCAGTTTTCCTGATTACCAGATGGAATAGGTGTGCTGAGGAGGCATGACCAGCGTTTCTATGGAGCAGAATACCTTTGAGTGAATGGAAATCAAATAAAACCAAGAGTGGCTCTTTGAGACTAAAATCTTACCATCACAACAAATCTTTGTCCAATCAGAACCCTGTTCCTAACTATAAAGGAATGGAGAACTTGAGGCCACAGAGGAGGAAGGAATTCACCAGCAGGCGGAAGTCACTAACACCACACAGCATGTCAGGAGTGCTATGCGGATGCCCCTCCAAAATGATCACTGTGGGCATGCAGCTGGGAGAGTCCTGCCCTCCCAGAGCTCTGGGACCACATCGACATGCTAAAGCATAATATGAAAGGGTCGCAGGAATCTTGAAGGAAAAACATGCTTAACTTTATTTAGCTGGGCTTTCATCAAATTAGGTTGGCAGGAAATGCTTTTTTTTCTGCATAACTACTATTAACACCCCATAGAGCTATTGTTTCTCAGAACACATTGTAAGCAACACAGAGTTATACACAGCTCTGTGCTAGATTGTGTGTAAACTATAGGAGTTCATTCATCCGCTCACACATATTTCTGAGCAGCTGCTGAGCACCAAACCCTGAGGCAGCAATGAGTAGAATACAATTCTTTCCCTCATGGAGCTTGCTTTTTTGTGGGGAGAGACTGACCATAAGTGAATATGTAAAACATTTGATACATCATATGGTGATACGTTTGGTGGGCAGCAATAATCTTTACCTGCTGTGAAGTGGACAGGGGTTCAAAGGGTGAGGGTGATGGACTGATGTTTTACACAGAGTGGTCAGGGAAGTTTCTGAAGGAGACTGGCCATGTGGTGATTGGACAGAAGAGCATTCCAAACAGAGGAAACATCACTGAGGGCCTAGTCCCAGAGGCTGGAATGTGCCTGCTGCATTTGAAGGACTGCAAGGAAATCAGGGAGCCTATCAAGTGAGAGGTGGGGTGTGGGGGAGGGGATTAAGGGATAAAGGAGGCAATGGGCAGAGTGGGGTATTGAAATGATATCTTAAGAGGCTTGGGCCGGGCACAGTGGCTCACGCCTGTAATCCCAGCACTTTGGGAGGCCGAGGCGGGTGGATCACGAGGTCAAGAGATCGAGACCATCCTGGTCAACATGATGAAACCCCGTCTCTACTAAAAAAAAAAAAAAATACAAAAAATTAGCTTGGCATGGTGGCACGTGCCTGTAACCCAGCTACTCAGGAGGCTGAGGCAGGAGAATTGCCTGAACCCAGGAGGCGGAGGTTGCGGTGAGCCGAGATCGCGCCATTGCACTCCAGCCTGGGTAACAAGAGCGAAACTCCGTCTCAAAAAAAAAAAAAAAAAAAGAGGCTCAAGAAGGAGGAAGGCAGGGAGGTCAGGAGTGGAGGAAAGATTTGAATCAGGTCTGGAGGATGGGTAGAGTGTGGAAAGGAATAAAGAAAGGAGAGAAATGAAAGAGAGAAAAAGAAAGAAAGAGAGAGAGAAAGAGAAAGAGGAAGAGAAAGAAAGAGAGAGAAAGAAAGAAAGGGAAAGAGAGAAAGAGAAGAAGAGAGGAAGAAAGGAAGAAAGAGCTTTCTAGACATGAGCAACAGTCATGATGAAAGATGGAAGACTGACAGCAGAGTACATCCTCTGAACTTGGCTTCATAGGCTGTGGGTTCAAGCCCCATGTGTGTACCTCAGCTTCCACAATGACAGGATGAGAGAGTGGCACAGACCTCCCTGTGATGTTGTGCAGTTATGAGTGTACAGTCATGGCATGTGCTAAAGAGAGGTGAGCGCGCATTATTAAGAGAGGGAGAATTTTATCAATGACCCTGCAGAAACAGGTGACTCAGGAATCCAGCACTTCCCCTGTACAAGAGGTGAATGTGTGAGCTGCAGTGTTCCTCCGTGATTTAGGTAGAGGCAGGTGGCTGGTCTCTATGACAGCTTGTATGCTTTTCTTGGTCTAAATGACTTCTCTCGATCCCAACCCCTTAATAAGATATTAATTAGGTATTATTGTCCATTATATTTTAGAAAGTGGGGAACTGTGAGAGCACTTACATGTTTGGAGTCTTTTAGTAAATCATCTCTTGGAAGAGGGGCTGAGATAGGGCTGCATGGTTCTGTTTATATTCATGTTGAATACAACTCATTTTCTAAAGCTAGACAAGCATTCTTCTTTATTTTTAATTGTGGTAAAATATATGTAACATAAAATTTTTCATACTAACTATTTTTAAGTGTACAGTTCAATAGTGTTAAGCATGTTCACATTGTTGTGTAACCATCTCCAGAAGTCTTCTTCATTTTACAAAGCTGAAAGCCACTGATCACCCATTATTCAACTCCCCATTCTCCCTTCCCCAGCCACTAGCAACCATTCTTCTCCTTTCTGTCTCTATGACTTCAACTGCTTTAGACATCTCATATAAGTGGACTCATACAGAAGTTATCTTATTGTGATTGGCTTATTTTCATGTAGCATAAGGTCCTCAATGCTGTAATGTATATTTACATTCATCCATGCTGCAATGTGTGTCAGAATTTCTTTCCTTTTTAAGACTGAACACCATTTAATTGTAGGTATATTTGTTTGTCCATTCAACTGTCAAAGAATGCAACTTGGGTTGATTTCACCATTTAGCTATTGTGAATAATCCTGCTATGAACATGAGTGTACAAATATTCCTTTGAATCCCTATTTTCAATTCTTTTAGGTATATTCCCAGAAGTAAAATTGCTGGATCACATAGTAATTCCATTTTTAATGTTTTGAGGAACCGCCATACTGTTTTCCAAGTAGCTGTTCCATTTTTCATTCCCATCTGCAGTTCACAGGGGCCCTAATTTCTATACATCCTCCTCAACACTTATTTTCTGTGTATTATTATTATTATTGATAGCATCCACCGTAATGGGTATAAAGTGGTATCTTGTTATGGTTTTAATTTGCATTTCCCTAATGATCAGTGATGTTGAACATTTTTTCTTGGGCTTATTGGCCATTTGCATACATTCTTTGGAGAAATATTTACTCAAGTCCTTTGTCCACTTTTCAATATAGCTGGCTGTTTGCTAGTCAAGCATTTTTATTGATCACTGAGCTAGGGTAATAAGTATGAAGAAACAGGCCAAGCTGGGCCAGGAGTTTATCTGTTCAGACTCCAACATTCCAGCTGGTGACTTCCTCACCAACTCACAGCCATGATCAAGACTCATGCTTAGAGTGGCTGTGGATGCTCATGGTGAGAAATTCCCCACACCTAGGGAGTGACTGGTGAAAAACAGGAAACCAGGGCTGACTTTAAGACCCTACCTTTTATCTAAACTGAGGTTCAAAGAGAAAATATTTGTCTTAAAAACACAACAACAACACACACTGATGAGTCATTTTCCACTTGCCTTCACGGCCCAGTCTGAAGTATTACCTCTACAACCACCCCAGCAATTATTACCATTTCCCTGCAAATGTCACTGCTACTATCCCCAGACATGGATCAAGGGCTTGCTACGTGTCACATACGCACCCCAAGTGCTTAATACATCTGGCGCCCCTGTGGCTAGAATCAACTTGTATTCAAATCCCATAGGTGAGAAATAACCAGCCATTTGAGTAATTTGAATGGCTGAATATACTATGTGTCTGAAAATGAGAAGAGTATCTGGGTGTTTCTTTCTTTTATGTTTTCATCCATACCAGAGAATAATGAAACTTGTGTTTAAATTTTTTACACAGAAGCTTCAGTTAGGTGGGTGGTTTACAGAGATTAACTTAGCTCCTTATAGTTTTCAGAAACTAACCAGAAAGCTCTCCCAAGCCAAGCAATTTTATAATTAAGTGGTAATTGTTTTTTTTTGGAGGGCTTTTCTTTTCCAGGTAGCCTAGAGAAAGATAAAGAGCTACAGGAATCAATAAGCATCAAGGTCATAGGCTGAATTATTTACCGATTCTCTGCTATTTATCTAAAACTTTCCTCTCTACAAGGAAAAATTGTGTCTACTTCACAGAAGATTTAGAACGTACCCGGTTTAGTTTCACGGTTGTTGTTACCGTCTTTACCCTTTTAATGGCCAAGCAACACCACTGCCTTCCTAACAGAGCCTAGCAAATGGGAGAATGAGAGGGCCTGAAGACCCAGCTCATTCACCAAGCTGGGTCAGGATGGGCGAAGACCGACTGGGCTTTGAGCAGTAGGAAGCCCGAGGTGGGTGAGGTAGGCCACAGAAGACGTGAGCCAAGTGCACACAGGTCCATCATTGTGCATCTCCCTGGTGGCTGCAGCATCTTCCATCAGGTCTCTTAACCTTCTTCTTTGTCATGCTCCACCCACAATGGAGTCTGCCATCAAAATGATCTCTTCTCAACCCAAATCCGCTAAGACTTCTGTGAACAAGTCTTCTGGGCCTTGTCCTCTCTGGAGTATCTAAATCAATCTATATTCCCTGTGAGTGCTGCAGCTGCTCGTCCCCTGCACACTCCTGGCCACAAATCATGGTGCTCTCTGCCTTTCTCCCTAAACTCTTACCATATGTCTTCGAGTTCCTCAAACACAGCTTGCTCTTTTCCCTCAGCTTCCACTCAACTGTTAATCCTGCTGGAATAACTTACCTCTCCTTCCGAGGGTAGGCCCTACTCATCCAAGTTCTAACAGCCCATACCTTTTGAAGCTAACACATTTCACAACCCTCATTAGCGGTCTTGTGTTGTTGCAGGTGAAAAAACATGCCCACACCACACGAGTGTCTATTATATCACGAATAATAGTTCAATGCTGAGCCCATAATAGATAGTCAATAAATATTTGTGTAGCTAATAAAGGAGTCTCATAAGTTACCATGAACTACTGAGAAAGAAAAAGAGCTCAGAGAAATGTCGCCTACTAAAATGTTGCTGTAAAATTCTAATGGCCTGTCTGAAAGCACCTTGCTTGCCTTTGATTGAACTTTGCACTGACAAGACATAGTTGTGACTGCGGCAAGAAGGCACAATATTTAAAAATTTAGTGTTAAAAACTTGATATATTGAGAGACAGTTATCTATTCATGAGGACTGTAATTCCTCCAAGCTAAACTGGCCACTTTCTTGTATTTTACTATTGAATCAATTTGTATACAGCCTTCAAGGAATACACCTGTTCTATCAAGCAACAAGACACCTGTATCAAAAATATCTACTTTCTGATGGGTCACTAGCGCTTCTGAACATTAGCATATTGGTTAGCAGATAAGGGAATACAAAGAGCTTAGAGGGACAATGTAATCTAGGTATGCCTGCCCTCTACCAATTCTGAATTAAGTGAGTTAGAGGCACTTACCTCCAAAGTCAGATATGCTTATTGCTATTTCATGTCCTTTCCAGGCATAGTCCCAGTTTGTTTTGTTTGGTTTTTGTTTTATCCTTTGGTAGGTAAGGCTGATAGGTAGCTTTGAGTTTGCTAAAGCACCTCTGTAAATTTAAATGGTGCCAAATATTTGGATGAAAGTTATTTGATAACATGTAAACAAAACAGTTGCATAGATAACACAGGGGTTTCCTTTTCACTTGTGGTTTTGGGTGCTTTGCAGATGAATTGAAAGCGTGTGGTTTCCTGGTGGGAAGATGTTACTCCTGGGCCTTGGGTGTTAATTGTAGCTCCAGACCGGGCACCAGATCCTTGTGCAGTGCTCTCTCCTGACCAGAAATGGTTTTGAAAGAGCTTCTTGATACGCATTAAGGGTGTAGATCCCAATGATGCATTCATTTTCTCTTTTTTCTTTCTCTCTCCTTCACCCCAGCAACTACTAATGAACTCAAAATCAATCTGTCTGGTTGCTTGATGAGATTAGAGGACTTTCACTAGTCTTGTAACTGCTCATAAGAAACCAGATGCAGCAATCAGTTTATTGTGAACTCTTTCTCTCTCTGTATCTCTGCTATTGATTAAGTAATGCCACCCTGGGGCTTGTTCCTGATAAAGCTGCTTCAGAGAAAGCAAAATGATGGGCCTCCACACAATCCTGGCAATTATTCTCTATCCCGACACCAGAGCAGGGACGGCTTAACGTAAGCAAGGCAACATGTTGATGCTAAGCAGTCCCTCCTGAGAATCTTGGTTTTAATCTGCAATAGTGTTTATTTCAAGAGGAGATTTTCCCAGAGGTTAGACAGGGGCTGGGAGGCTCTACAGGCTATATCACTGGCTGCTTGGAAGGATTCAAATAACTTGAGAGCAAGAATCCAATTCAGGTTTGCTGAGTGTTCCAAACTCCAACCCTACCTATGATCTTAATTATTCTAATCCTGACATACAGAGACTGACGGTTAGTTATGTCTCCATAATGACTCCTGAGGACAAAAGGAGAGTGTTAGAAACAGAAAAATAGGAGCAGCTGAAGCTGGATTGTGACAAGAAAACCTGCAGCCCAGAAGAAGTGAGGTGTAGGGCCAGACTTAGGAAAGCCTGTGTAGTGTGGAGAACAGGCACACGCTTCCCCTTTCATGAGGCAGCCTGCAGAGGTTGAGAAGGATGAGGGGCTCATCCTGAGCCTAACAAATTGACACTGGAATCTATATATGTCCATTGTTTTCTTTTACTGCAAAGCCACATTAACAGCTTTCCCTAGGGGGTCTTCACTTCTTTAGAGACTAGCAATAAACTGCATGTGTTTTAAAGAAATAAGTTGACTCTATCATGGATAAAGTTAGCAAGAGTCAAAGTAGAAAGTAGGGGCTGGATTCTTTTCTCAGAGTCCCTGTCCCCAGTTTAAAATGTAATAGCAATTTCTCATTGTTTTCTCTAAATAAGGATAATACAGAGGTTGCAGGAGAAATCTGAGTTACTATGCAAATTTATCAGCTGTTTTGGGCAAAGAAAATTAAAGAGGTACTATACAGTATTAGCCAGGATTTAATCTTAGCTGCTATTACAGAGTGCCACCCAGTAATATAGAGCTTAAACAAAAATAGAAATCTCAGCCACTTTATCACAAGTGTTTCTCAGCCAGTGGAAGATGGACGGAAGCATGAAACTCACATACAGATTTCTTTTCAAGCACAATCAGGAATTGACAGAGCTTTGTCACATGGCCACATAGCCAGGCAAGGCTGGGAAGTTAGCCTTCTGCTAGGTACCAATGTTCCCAGGTAAAAGACAGGAGTTCTGCTATTAAAGGAAGAAGAATAAAATAATATTGGTGGACAATTTGCAGACTCTGCAACAGGTAGAAGTAAAGGAAGACAAAATGAAAGTAAAATTAAGATATCAGACTGCTTGGATCGAGACAGCACCCGAAGAATAAAAGAGAAGGAATAAAGAGAACCTTAGGTAAATAAAAGGAATTAGATAAAGGGGGGCAAACAAAGTTGTGTACACTGGAAGGTAGGATTGGAACAGGAAAGGAGTATGTAGTCTACTTTCTAGTTTTTAAAAATTCAAGTCCAAAGTAACTGAAACGGGGCTTAACTCTAATCAGCTGGGATGCTTGATAATAGGAATCCCATACGAAAATTCATTTTAATTAGGCTGGAATTGAAAATCTGTAATTCTGTAGCCCTTTATTTTAAAATATCCATTCTTCTACTTTGTCTCATATTAATATAGTATCTCCAGCTTCCTTATGGTTAATTTTTGCATGATGTATTTTTAAAGCATATCTATTTTTTGATATTAAAAGAAGGTTTCTAGTTGACAACATGTAGTTTGGTATTGCTTGTGTATTCAGTAAGACAATATTTGCCTTTTTCTTCATGCATTTAAACCATTTACATTTAATATAATTATTGCTATAATTGGTTTTAAGCCTATCATTCTGCTACCTGTTTTGTATTTGTCTCATGTGTTCTTTAGACTTATTTTATCATTTTCTGCTACTGTTTGGATAAAAGATAGATTTTATATTATTCCACTTATATCCACTATTGGATTATTAGTGATATATCTTGTTTACTTTTCTTTTAATGGTTGTTCTAGGGTTTATAATATGCACTTAAGTTATCATAGACTGCCTTGAAATAATATTATTTCTTGTGTAATGTAAAAAATGAAATGAATATCCTTACATTTCCCCCTCCCATTCTTTGTGCTGCTGTGATCATACATTTTACTTCTACATATATTATAAAATCCCATTATACATTGCTTTCTTTTTGCTTGGAACATCATTTATCTGATAAAAAGTATTAAAAATAAAATATTGACTTCAAGTGCTCTTTTTGTGTGTGTGTAGGTCTATGTTTTCATCTCTCATTATTTTCCTTCTGCCCAAAAAACCTGTTTCAGCATTTCATATAGAAATCATTTATTGGTAACAAGTTCTTTCAGTTTTTGTTTGACTGCAAAAGATTTTGTTTTGTCTTCATTTTTAGGGATAATTTTCACTAAATGTAGTTTTTTTTTTTCTCTTTTTAGTAATTTTAAGCTGTTACTCTATTGAGGTAAATCCTGCATAGTTCCCTGCTCTAATTCTTATCTTTATCTGAACATAAAGTGACTTCTTTCTCCTCCAGCAGTGTCTCATATATTTTGTTTATCACTAATTTTAAGCAATTTGGTTACATTATGCCTTAGTGAGGTTTTCTTTGTGTTTATTCTGTGTGAAGTTCATTGACCTTATTTCATTTGTGTTTATAGTTTTTATAAAATTTTTAAAAACTTGAGCCATTATATTTTGAAAATAATTTTATACCTTATTCACTTTTCCCTTGCTTTCTACTACTTCTGTTACGTGTACATTAGATCACTAAATATTGTCTCCAAATCACTATGGCTCTATTTATTTTATATTCCATCTTTTTTCTGTGGATGCTTTATTTTAGATAGGTTCTATTATTGCCTTCATGTTTACTGATCTTTTCTTCCGCAGTGTCTAATCTGTTGTTAATTTCATCCAGTAAAACTATTACTTTATAAATTGTAGTTTTTATTTCTAGGACAAGGGTTGGCAAACTTTTTGTAAACAACAAGCTAATAAATATTTTAGGATTCCCAGGCTAGTTTCCCCCTTTCTGAAACTCTGTCCTACAATGTTCAGCTGACACAGGTTCCTTGAACTCTGTTCTATCTCTCCTTGATTCATGAAGGCTATTGCATATTATTAGGATTATCCTTCCTGAATGCAGTTTAGACTTTTCCTCCAGAAAAATTTCTCTTCTTTCAGCAATTATTATTTTTTGCTTTTGTTGTTTAATGTCTGAGAACAGTTAATTCACACATTTTGTTGAGTTTTCTGATTGTTTATTATTGTCAGTTAAGCCCAATTTTGTTACCCCATTATGACAGGAAGCAGCAGCCTTCTCAGCCCTCCAGAAAGGCCCGGTCACGAGAGAATCCCTGTTGTACATTTACAAAGCACCTTCTTAATATATCCTTCTATGACAAAATAGCTAATTCTTTAAGCCTCTAACTAATAGATGTACAATAAATGAAAGAATCCTGGTTGATTTGGTGATGTCTGACTTGTTTCATGGATTGATGCTACTCCAGGTTCAATAGTGTTTGGCATCATGAGATTATAAAGAAATAGTAGTTGTAATCTGAATTTTTTAAATAGCGAATTAACGTTCACTAAAATACATTGACCAAAACATTCTGCAGAATACTGGCCAGTTATATCACATGGCAGAAATATTATTGAAAAAATTTTTACTTAAAACTCAAAATGACTGTAGCAGGTGTGAATTCAAGATTACACTCATTTCTTTCCACATTAACACTAGTTTAAATATATTTATGGTATATATTCTGAATGAACTGCAACTATGAGGGACAAAGGAGGTGTGCTTCTGGTTTAAGGTTTAGTGTGTATAATCGGGTATTCTAAATGAAGCCTAGTAATTGAAGTTTGATGCATGACTGTCGGGATTCTCCATTGACTTAAATATTGAGCAGCCACTCACGTTATAACTGAAAGAATAAATATCTGTTCAACTTTGTCTTTAGTTCCTCCATGTTGGAAGCAGCTAGGACTGGGGAATGTCTGGACATAGAGTTGGTGCTCATGGTTCTGATGGTGAAGGAAGGGGCAAGGCATCTTAGTCATTTTGGAAGGTCTCTTCTGACAAACGAGGTACTTTAGGGGACTCTCTCTAAAAAAGTATACACTCTGTGTACACAGTCATATCGGGGCTTCTCTACAGAGGATATTTCAGAAGTTTTGCAGGTGGTCGCTGTATTGATAACCAAGGCATCACTGGCTTTATCAAAAGTGCAAGGCTAGAGTTGTCAAGTAGAGAAGGCAAGATAATAGCAAGATGTATGCACACTAGAGAGCATGGTTTCCAAAAAAAAAAGACTAACCAGAAATCACACACAAAATTATATGCCTACAGTTGTGATAGTGTCTGTGGTGGGATGGGGGCAAAAGTGCTCAGAACTGATGTCAGGGGTTTAATTTAGTTTGGCTGCTGACGGCAGAGAAATGAAAGCTGGGAAGTTAGGAGAAAAGGAGTGTGAGTGAGGGTGTGGTGGAGATCCAGATATGGGAAGGAGCTTGCTAAGTCTGAGGGAGAAAAGACCAATATAAAAGATCCTCATTTAACAGATGAGGCAGTGGAGGTGCAGAGAGGTTAATTCCCTTGCCCAAGGCCCCACAGCTGGTCAGAGGAAAAAAAATGCATGATGATGAGGTGTTCTTAGGGGCTCAGCCATGCTGGACCATTCTGTGGACTTAGAGGTTTGTTCAAAGATCAATGGGAAAACTTCAAATGCTTTGAAAATGTAATAGTGCTGTGATCAGATTTGCCTCTTGCAGGAGAAGGGATTGGAAAGAGGTAGGAACAGATGCAGAAAGGTTGTCCACAGGGGTGGAAATGGGGTGAGCTTTCCATGATTTGCAAGTGGCCTCTGCCCTCCTCTCATCCTTTTGCATGATCCCACCAAATTAAACACTCTTTTATAACACTTAGGGAACGGCAGCCATACGTTAGGTAAGTGGACAGAGAGGAAAAGAGAAAAATGGCACCAGTTACCTGCGCTCACTCTTGCCACTGTCATCGTGCCCAGTCTCTGACAGGCTTTCCCTGAGGAGAGACCTGATACATGGTGTGGACGATGCCTCTTGTGCATGGGCTGTGGGCTGTCCTTCCCATGCTTGGGGGAATTGTCAGAGGGAGCAATCGTGGATATCAGGGTATCATCTTAATGATTTTGGATATTGTACCCACCTCAGCAACTGTGGTCTGCAGCCAGATCTTTTAAAATTCCTCTCTCAGCAAACACAAACAGAAATCAGCTGGTCAAACACAAATCAGCTACATGTAGGAAGAGCCACTTACGAAAGAGAAAAATATCTTAAGCTCCTGCTTCTTAGAACAAAATTAGGTTTCTACTTCATCTCTATAGAGTCATTTCAGAAGCAGAGAACTTTTCTCTGGGAGCTTACTTCCCCAATATCCAGGAAATGCAGAAGGCAGGGACATTAGGGTCTACCTCTCAATGAAAATTTAAACAAACAAATGAAAAACTATACAATTTTTATCAGGGTCATATTAGTTAGTAATACATCCTTTTTGATTCACGTCATTTAGAGGCAAGCATATTGAATATCTGAGCTTCAGCACTGACTGGTATGGGCTTGCACTGTGTTTGTATTTTTTCTTTTTTTTTTCTCTCTTTTTGAGACAGTGCCTTGCTCTGTCACCCAGGTTGGAATGCAGTGGTGCCATAAAGGTTCACTGCAGCCTCAACTTCTCAAGCTCAAGTGATCCTCCCACTTCAGCCTGCACTCCCACTTCAAGTGCACACCACCATGCCTGGCTTTTTTTTTTTTTTTCTTTTTTCTGTGCAGATGGGGTCTCACCATGTTGCCCAGGCTGGTCTCAAACTCCTGAGCTTAAGGATCTGCCAACCTCAGCCTCCCAAAGTGCTGGAATTACAGGCGTGAGCCATGGCACCTGGCCAGTGTTTGCGTTTTGTTTTTGTTGTTTGTTTTAGTGATAAAGAGAAGAAAGAAAATCAGTAAGGAAAATTCCTGTATAAAGGCTGAAATGTGTTTTGTGGTTTTTCTTCCCATCATCCAGGGTTAGATAACCACAAAAGCACTCTTTTATAGCACTTAGGGTAAAAGATATTGTAAAAATATCCTCTGTGAAAGACCTTAGGGTCATTCGAGACCAAAATTATTCCCACTGTACTTAAGCTTAGTTTCCATTTCTCATCTCCAGAAAAGTTGAAAGTAATACTACTTAGATGTGGTCTGTGGATTGGGGCCAAGCCACAAAACATGAGCTACATGTACAACCAAAAATAGGCATTTAGAAATTTTCGTAAAAGTTTCTGTAACTTTATATCTATTCTTTTGAATCTAATCATAAAGAATTTGGACTAGTGCTTTGCACATCTTTTTAGATTTTTTTCATCTTCCTGGTAAATTCTTTTGCTTCATTTCTTTCTTTCTTTCTTTTTTTTTTTTTTTTTTTTTTTTTGTATTTTACAAAAGTATTTGATTTACAGCAGATTGGGGAAACAAACAGAAAAAAAAATCTTGGCTCTCCCTGTTTTATTTGTTTTTTTTGCAATTTCTTATATATTTATAATTATTTCAAATAAGAAGTAAAACCAACAAAACAAAACAGGATAAAAATAGGTAAATAAAAGGCTGGTCCTTGACCACAGATAGTTAGAGAATCAGTAGCCTTGGACCCAATCAGCCACATGTAGGAAGAGAAACTTTCAAAAGAGAAAAAATCTTAAGCTCATAGTCAGTAGTTACGGCTGGATTCAGTGGGATATAATGTGTTGCTACTTTTCTCATCTGTTATGTATTACTACAATAATGCTGTGTAAGAAAAGCAAATAAACAAACACAAAGCCCAGTAGCATCAAACAATGGACATTCATTTAGCTCACTGGCAGCTCTTCCAGGCTGGAATCTTATGTCTCTGCAGTCAGCTGGTGGTTCTTTGGGAGGAGCTGGTCTAGGATGGCCTCTCATGATTGATCTGGCCCCAGTCCCTGTGGTCTCCTATTCTCCAGCAGACAAGCTTGGCCTTGTTCTTATGATAGCCACAGGGTTCCAAGAGAGCACACAGAGGGATGCAAGGCCTCTCGAGGCCTGGGCTTGGACTGGGGTGCAGTCATTCTTACTGGAGGGTCAGACTGGATTCTAGGAGTGGAGAAGTGAGGTCCACTTGAAAGGGCAATGGATAAAGAAAGGGAAAGGATTGGGCCGTTTTGAAACATCTCGCCAGGACCTGGCTCATTGTTTGAGCGTCCACATTCCCTAGGATATCAGGGTGATGTCAGATTCCAGATGCTAGTGCCTATTGTCCTTACCCTAAAGGGTGTTGATGAAATACTGCCCCTTTCCTTCAAGTGACCAAAATAGACACATTAATTAATTGATTAGTGTACTCTGCTCATTAACTTGGATGTGGCTTTTAGAATCTTTCAGAATTGAAATCTATCACTCAACACTACAATTATGGACTTGTAGCAGGTGGTTCAGAAGCCCCACAGCCCCTTCAGAGGGTGCTGGACGTGCACTGGTGGTTAGAGGTGGTGGTGACCATACCTTCTCAGATAGAAATCTTGACTCATCACAGGTTACTGTGGCCCAGTTATAAGGCTCGAGAGCATCTATCTACATATTGAAAAGCAGGTTACAGCCAGGCTTTTGTCAAGGAAAGCATGTTCTCCCACATAGGGCAAGTAGCCTTAGGTTGCACGTGGGGTCCTCTAAGTTTCTCTGGGTGAAGACACAGTGTATTTCTATTAATTTGGGGGTTATCAATTATAATAGATGTGGTTACGATAATAGAAGTTCACAGGAATATCATGAAAGAACGCTGAATGCTTTAGGTCACATACTGGGTCTGAATTCCATGCATTCATAAAATCATATGCCCTCCCATAGTCTTGAAGAAAAGAAGCAGAAGGCATGGTGACCTGGGAGTTGCGAGGCAGGATGAAGATTTTGCTGATACAGGGATGATGTCTTCACCTACTGGACCTTAGGAGTGGCCTCACAGGATCAGAGGACATGGGGAGCCAGCACTTGTGAGCCATGGAGACTGGGTGGGGGTGGGAGCGGAATTCCTGACAAAGGAGAAGGTCTTCCTACCTTGTCATTCTCTGAGGTTGGCCTCTGTAAAAATGACAAAGCTTCCAAAGAACAATTATGGAACCCTGGGGACTTAAGATAGGCAGAAACTATTCATCAGCTTTTCCTCTGAAGTATTTCACTATGATAAGAACTTCACACAATCATACTGAACATTTACCCCCATTCCTGTGAGACTGTAGCCATATTTTAGAGAGAGCTGAGGATGAAGTTTGTTGCCCTAAGTTCCACAGGGGTCAGTATATAGCTCAGATATGTGACACTAAAATCTGTATCCTTAACCATTCCTAACACTCTATTACTTTGTAAGAATTTGAGAACTTTGTAGAAGTTAGCTTGGTTTGTCTCAGAGATAAACACAAACTTTCAAGATAGACAAACCACACAGACTTTGGATACATACAAGCGAAGACTGAAGCAGCCGTAGCTAAATCGCAGGCACACCATGGATCTGTGCCACTTTCCTTTGGAGTCCATTGAAAGCACAACAGACACCCTGAGCCTTCTCAGTGTGCTTTGGTCAACCCAGGAGGACTCAGCCCACTGAAATGCAGGCCCCCAAAGCAGACAGACCAAGAAGGGTGTCTGTAGGGGCCAGTAGAACAGGCTTCGGGACTCAGATGCACAAGAAGCCTCTACAGAGGTGGGATTTGGAGATTTACAAGCTCCCTGGGACTTCATAGAGGAAGAATTGCTCATTACACAAGTCCAGTGAAAGGGAGCTTGTGTGTATGAGAGCAGACAGGGAGGAAAAATATGACGAAGAAACTATAAACAGGTCCTAGAAGTCCGTCTGGCTGGTCACTCTGGGACAGCATCAGCAACCTGCCTGGCATGAAAAGGCCCCCGACATGGAAGCTGAGACACAGGCAGAGTTCAGATTTTAGAGAATGGTGCCCTTCGGCTCTCCAAAACCTCAGTTACCAGAACCAAGACAGACCATCAGAAGAGAAAACCTGAGAATAAGGTCACGTGAGGATGTCACATGACGATTCCTCAGTTCCCCCAACAGACGATTGTATTGGTTCCACCCGCCACACAGGCCTGAATCACTGTTGATTCATGCAGAGTGATCAAAATGTCCAGATATTGATAGCAGAAGCCTTGGGGCAAGGAGACAGGAAATCCAGATGGTATTTATAGTTGAAAAGGGGGAGAGATTTTCTCATTCTCGGTGTATTCTTTGCCTCTACTCTGCTTTCATGCAGATCCAAGATTTCAGAAACAGGATCTGGTAGACTCTATTTAAATTTTTGTTCTTTTATGTTGCAGTATTTTGAATCAGTAAATTGTCACAGTTTTTTATTGGACGGACCCAGAAAAAAAATGAAACTGGCTGGAATTGCAGGAGATATTTGAGTTAGACACGTCAGAGGACTTCCTGGCCTGAAGGGCACCGGCAAGAGAGAATAAAGTTATTTCTGTCGCTGTCATACTTGCTCTTTTTCTCTGCCCTTTTCTTCTCTCTTTGGAACAGTTTTTTCTCTTTCCTCCTGCATTTCACTCACTGATTTCAGCCAGAAAGAAGAAAGAGCTTCATTACTATGAACTTGCTTGTGGCTGGAGAAATGGAAGTGGAGACGCTGACTCCCATGAGCCTGGAGACTGCAGTGGTGACAACCTTATGTTAAATTTATGTGTTCTCATTTTTGTTGAGTATGACTATATTTCTGTACATTTTATTTCACCCTTTAAACATTTATGTTCCTGTGTTATGATTAATTAAGTGTAGTAAAATGAAGTGTTTGCAAAGTTAAAAAAAAAACCCTCACTCCTCTGGAGTCTTTGTACTTCACGTTCTTTTTGCTCTTGCCAGTCCTTGTTTCTCTTTGCTCTTTTCTTCTATTTGTCACCTTTCTTTATTTCTTCCTTTTGTTCCTCTGGGCCAGTCCTTCAATCTCCACTCCATTAAAGGCCTTGCTGATGCAGAATACTTTCAAGGCAACAGGGGTTTATTCCAACTACATAATCAATTCTCCTCTCTTCTCTTCCCTCAACTCCCCTCTCCTCCCCTTCCCTCTCCTCCTCTCTTCTCTTTTTCTCTTCTTTCATTTTCACTAATTTCATCCCCTTCTGTTTCTTCATCTGGTATGATACCTTCATTAATATATTCTGGTTTTTGAGATGGAGTCTCTCTCTCTGTTACCCAGGATGGAGTGTAATGGCATGATCGCAGATCTCTGCAATCTCCACCTCTCAGGTTCAAGTGATTCTCCTGCCTCAGCCTCCCAAGTAACTGGGACTACATATGCATGCCACCATGCCTGGCTAATTTTTGAATTCTTTTTTAGTAGAGACGGGGTTTCAGTATGTTGGCCAAGCTGGTCTCGAACTCCTGACCTCAAGTGATCCACCCGCCTTGGCCTCCCAAAGTGCTGGGATTACAGGTATGAGTCACTGCACCCGGCCCCATAATGTATTTTTCAAGATAATAACAGTGGCCAATGCAGTCCATCTGTAATGTCACAAACCAAGGGAAACCCAGTGGGAGAGGGAAGCAGATTTCTATTGGCCCCAGGTACCTATTCAGTCAGCTAGGAAGATGAGTTAGGAGATAAGAACGTTCTGGCATCATCCTCTCTGGCACGTAGGCTGACAGTCTTAACGAAGTAACTAGAAGTACAAGAAAAATTTACCCTCACAATTTATTGCTTAAACCTTCCTGTACTTAATTCTGGATCAGTCAGAAGAAAGGCTTTGTAGAATGTGATTTTAGAGATGCCTCAATACATGGTTTAGTAGATTAACTAAGTTCTTCTCAAAAGGACTTAAAGCTACTACCGAATAAATACTCATTTATTTAAGTCAGCATTTCTCAAACTGCAAAGAACATAAGGTGCACTTGGTGGGCTTACTAGACTGCATTTTCTCAGGCCTCACCTCTAAAGATACTGGCTCAGGGTATCCGAGAAAGGATCCAGGGAGCTGCATTTTAAACAAGGTCCCCAGGTGATTCTGAAGTGGAGGGTTCATGGACTGCACTCTGAGAAGCTGTGTTTAAATGAATAAAAACTGTCATTATTCTTGAGATGAAGGTGAGAAAAGAATTGTGATTACTCCCCGATATCACACAAGTATTGAGTGCTTGCTGCATGTAAAGTTCTGCACTAGGCACTGAGTGGGAGGCGAGGAAATAGAAGCCAAGGTCCATATCAGCAATTCTCCATCTGTCTTTAATTGCTCCTCCACGTTTTGAAACTGGGTTAATTTATCCATGTCACAATGTGCTTGGGTACCCACTTCTGCATTCACTTTCCTAGGCTTCCTACATTCAGTGTTTGACTACTGTATAAACACAGAAACTAATCAGAAAAATAAGGTGATATTTATACTATTAGTGGTAGCAGTAATCGTAGGAATAGTTGAATGGAGGTCCTGGGCTATGTCCAACCCAAAGACGTCCTGTAGTCTATATGAAAATGATGCTAAATGCATGGTCTTTCTTTGAAAATTCTTTGAAAGTGGGAAAGACATCATGTATGCCTCCCTCTTACCTTTCATCAGAAATGATGTTTGCCTGCCTGCCATTCTACTTTTGACCACAGCTGAGATCTCAGAGCAGGAATCAAGGCTGCATCCCTGAGGTGGGCCTTAGCCCCAGCGACTCCAACTGGAAGAGTTCCTTTGACTGCTTTAAAACCCCTCCGCACTCACCATGATTGCATGAGATCTGCTTTTTGCCTTCCTCTCAATTATGATTTAGTAGTCAAAGATGAGTGGAATGTTCTTGTCACACATCTCAGGGCAAGATATTTTCCTTCCCCACCTGCAAACTGTGCCCACCCAGCCTAGAGCTATGCCAGTGAAATGCTATGGAAGACCAGCAGGCTCCTGAGAGGCAGAGGCTGCAGGAGCACAACTCTTCAGTCCTGGGAAGTGTGCAGCTGGGGGCATCAGGACTGGAGGGTGTGTGCATGTGTGTGTGTGTGTGCACGTGTGTGATCACAGCTCTGCCCATCCCTGCCCTGGTGAAAGCTATGGATTTAATTCCCAGGAGTACTCGATGAATTAAATGCAGGTATGGATTGTGGACCCTAGAAAGCCTGTCCATGGACTCCAGGTAAGAAATGCTGGTCAAGGTGGAGAAGGAAATATCTTTGTATTTCTTGAATATAAGTGAAAGACAAGGCCTAGAAAAGGTAGCTCTCAGAAAGGGGGGTGAGTGGCAGAGGTGATTTGGAGCACCTAAAACTGGAAGTTCCACAGACAATGGGAGTTCTTTTATGTGATATTTTAATGGTTTTCACTCTGGCCTGACAGGGATCAAAGTGTGCATGAAAAAAAGTCATTAGTAATTAAAGCATGTATAATATTTAATTAGTTTTGTCCATTCAAAAATATATTATACACATATATTTTTTCAGTGCCTATTAGTGTATTGCATAGGACTGGGGTGGAGGAAGGAATTCCTATTTATTAATCAATTACAGGTTGTCTTTTAATTGATTCATTGCTTTTCATAATGAAGCTAATGTGTTTATTTTTTATTCCCATTTTACAACAAGGACATAAACGCTAAGAGAGCTTAGATTACTGGCCCAAGATCACACAGCTTGTGACAGTAGTACTGGTGTTGATTTCAGGAAGCCCTTGTTCTTTACCCTTTGCCCTCTGCCCTGTGGCCTTGAACCACCCTCCTGTCAGAGGCCATGAAGGAATCACAGAACTGAGCACAAAACGCAGCCCCAGGTGTGCCTCATCTGGTCCTCCCAGCAACCAGCCCAGCTGGCAGCTGCAATCAGAATCACATCTCTGTCGTAGAAAAGCTGAGTGAACATTTCCAGTTAGTGTCAGGGATGATGCCAGCACCCAGGCAGCTGTGTGCCTACCCTGTGTGCTTTCCACTGCCACTATTATCTTACATTCCTACTGTGGACCCCCACTACCACCTGCAAACACATTCTGCTTCCAGCCAATCCCTCCACTGCCATGTCTGCTCTGCTTTGAGGAGCACATCCCTGGTGTCTCACAGAATGGGGCCCTGCAATGCCTCGCTGACTCCAGGTGTGTGTCCAAGGAGGTAATGCCCTACTCACCATTCATCACACAACAAAAAACTCTTTGGGAAAAAACAAATCCAGACAGAAAAAAAGCAACCCTGCAGTGCTCAGTGGCTCACGCCGGTAATCCCAGCACTTTGGGAGGTCAAGGCGGGCAGATCACAAGGTCAGGATATCGAGACCATCCTGACCAACATGGTGAACTCTTGTCTCTATTAAAAATACAAAAATTAGCCTGGCATGGTGGCTCACACTTGTAGTCTCAGCTACTCGGGAGGCTGAGGCAAGAGAATCACTTGAATGCAGAAGGTGGAGGTTGCAGTGAGTTGAGATCACACCACTGCACTCCAGACTGGTGAGAGAGAGAGACTCCATCTCAAAAAAAAAAAGAAAAGAAAGAAACTGTGTCCTCCAAGTTAATTAATTTGAGCACTATTTTCAGGAAAAGCATTTCTTAAATCCCTATCGCTGAAGGCAATTTTCTTGCCACAATCACTCAGTGTTCCTGACAGAAAGGAGCATAATCACTCCTTGACAGAAGGTGACTGGCAGAAAGAGGGCTGAGGGGAAAGTGAGTTTCTATAGCCATGGAGGAGTTGCAGGAGCCTCAGAGGACACCCCGCTGCCCAGGAGGCTCCAGCCCCTGACCAGGAAGATTTCTCTGCAGGGCATGCTGACTGCTGTGTGGTGTGTGTAGCAGGGAGGCATGTGTGTGTGTGCATGTGTCTATGTGTGCATGTACCTGTGCACATGTGTGCATGTGTGTTCATGCAAGAGGGAGTGGCATGCTGGTGGATGGAGAAAGCAGCAGGATCTTTGCCTCCATGGGGATCTTGGACACACATCGGATCCATGAGAGAGGGCATAGTGTCGCTGGGCACAGGGTCACTGGCTTCCTGCAGGCTGGTTTGCCTGGGCCACACATGCTGTCATGTGCAGGGATCTGTTGAACTCAAGGCTCTACCACGCACTGAGGGCCACATGTCCTTGGTTCTCTCCATGCCTACTTTTGTGCCTCAGCATCCTTCAAGCCCACGTGCAGCTGGGCTCTCTTTTGGGGTTGGAGTTGATTGTTATTGATGGCAGTGCTGTGATGGAGCTTTTCCCACACCTGGAAATGGGGTTAAAATGTATGATCAGCATGGGGGAGCATGCCATTTCTCCTTCTGCTTGAAGGCAGCCAGAAAACTGTCTCAGCCCTAGTGCCCTTAGCTATTAAGAGTAATAATAGCTTCCATTAATCAAGCAATCAAGCACTAGGCTAAGCATTTTATGTGTTTGCATACATTATTTCTTATAATCTTTCAACAACTCTGAGAAGTTGCTGTTATAATCACTAGTTTACAGATGAGAAAACTGAGGCTCAGGGGTAACATGACTCATGCAATTCATGCAACACAGCAAGAACTTGTGCCCCAGAATACAGTATTGTCAAGGCCCTGCTCCTAACCGGTCCACTCTGATGCAGCCTGCTATCCAGGTTAGGCACTCCTCAGGCCATGGGCTGATGTAAAAGGAATGGTGGTCCCTCAATGGCCTTGACTGAGATGCCCTCTAGAATGAGGACTTCTTCTGTCCTCCAGAACCATACATTTATCTGACTGGATAGGGCAAGAATATTTTTCTTTCCCCAGCTAATGGACAGGATTTACTCCTTCACTGGGGCGTGAAGTGATGCTCATGACAGATAATCCTATGAATAGCAAAGCAACAACACCTGATGTGTACCTGTGTGCACCGGGGCAGGGTGAAGAACAGTAACCAGTAGGAAAAGGTCTACGGGATGCCTTTGCTCCTTGCCAGCTTGCTTACTTCATCTTTGAGGCTCAAATGATTCAAGAGTAAATTAAGGATAAAATACTTCCCTCTCTGGGTTTTGTGAGCATTAAATAAAATAATATATGTAAATGGCTTAACACAGTGCTAGGCTTAAAGAAGTGCTCAGGAAAGGGTAACTAGCATTATTAATTATTTCCTTCTCCAGGTGGTAAGTAACAAAGCTGAAGCAGTTCCTGCTGCACATCTGCACCTGTAAGCACCAGGGCTTGGAGCCAGGTATGTCTAGATCCCAGCTGAACCTGCCAGACTTGGGCACCATACTTCCCTCTCTGAGACTCATGTTTCTCATTTGCAAAAGGGGAAGTACGTTGTCTCTATCTCTAAGGTAGTGTATAAGAAAAGGGGAAGAGGAGAGAGCTCATCTAAAGCACACCACAAAGTCATGGCCCCGAGTAGGTACTCAATAGGTGACAGCTATTATTGTTGATGTTACCGTTATTATTATTTTACTGCTCATGCATCAAATCATGTAGGAGTTATCCAAGTTCCTGTTGAAACCTAGGAGCTGCAGAGAGTATCTTCATTGCCTGGAGATGAGAATATCAGCACAATTCATAGTTCATTAGAGGAAGCGGTGTGTTGCTAAATGAGTCCCCTAGGAGTTGAGGACACTTCTAAAAATTGTTTCAAGTCAGTCTGTGGTGTATGAAGCAAGGACAGAGAACAGTCTTTTCCTCAGGCCTCTTTTGTGCTCATGTTTTGACTTTGGTCTGAGCACAGCTTCCATCTGAGGAGGTGCCTGTCTCCTCTCTTTTCCAAATCATATGGATTGGGGATGTGTGGCTCTGGGTCCTTGCATGTCACCTGAGAAGGATCTGTTAAAAAGAGTGCAGAATGTGATCACCTTGCACTGGACCATGTCTTTATCCATATCCCTCACCTTTGTCTCTCAGACCAAGCCAGACTGAAAGGTCTTTGTGTTTCAAATTCCTCCTCTCCTATGTCCTAAATGTATTTATTTAAATTGTATGCCTTTCTCCATTTTGAATACATTCCTCTTCAATCAATCCATCTACACTCATTTGTCTAATTCAGTGGCTCTCAACCTGGCATATGTTTGAATCACTTGGGAGAATTTAAACCTAGGAATCTGAGTTGGGGGTGGGAAGGGAGGGGTCTTGGGTATCGGTTTCTCTTTTAAAGCTTCCCAGGTAACTATGCAACCCCATTTGAGAATTAGTAATCTAGTTCTTCCTCTCTGTTGGCAAAAATACCAGCCTTGCAAGATTGCTAAGGAGATCTAAACTGAGATCATGTTTGTGGAAGCTCTTTGTCAGCTCTGCAGCAATGTACATACATACGTCTCTTGTTGCCTTTGGCTTTTAGACAGATCTACATATTGGCTCCCAGATGCAGAGCTGTAGGTGAGCAGTGAACACAGTTTTTGCTGTGCAGTCCCCACCTCCCACTTGCTGCTTTCCACAACCTCCATTCCTCTCTGGCTCTCCCTGGGCAACTTGTGTGGACCTGCGTCTGCCTCAGGGTGTCTCCCGAGCCTGGCTGACTTCAGAGGTGGCTTCATGCTGCAGATCCATGGAGCAGGACACAGCCCTAAAATTCATGTTGCTTGTAAACTGATCTCATTTGGCATTGGGAAAGAAATGAAACAGTTACTGACAGGGATGAAGGTGGCCCTCTGTGTCCTATCTTGCCCACCTAGGGCACTGCTACCTGGAAGCAGGCCTTTGGCCAGGTCTACCAGATGATTAACACTTGCACAGAAACCAGCACGTTACAGCTGCATTCATCAAATCAGACAGTGCCTGTGTCAAATTCATTGTCTCACAGCGTTGCCCTGTCCCTGATTCCACACGTGAAATCAATTACTACACTTTAAGGAAATTACTATACTTTAATGGAGCATTTTTCTCTACCATTGTTTGTATAGAGGGGACATGAGGAATCATTACCAAGTGACCAGCAATGGATTTTGTATTGGCATAGAGGAGAGGCTGGGGCTAAGAGAAGTGAATTCAGAATGCCCCAGGGAAATTTGCAAAGTCCCTATACTGGGGCTCCCAGTGGCTGAAGAGATTAAGAGAGCTACATACAGAGCGCAGATTCACTGGACAATTCTGAGAGTCCATGTGCAAATCTGGGGAATGCCAATCACTTCGTCTGAATCTCATAGGTGTACACCTCAGCTCACACTCACGTTCCCCAGTCATCCTGCCTAATGCTGGCTTTTGCTCACAGTTGGCTTCACACAGCACAGTCCTCACCTGAGGAGGAATAGTGTCATGGTTGAAGGCATAGTGATATGGCTTGGCTATGTCCCCACCCAAATATCATCTTGAATTGTAGCTCCTATAATCCTCATATGTTGTGGAGGGACCTGATGGGAGGTAATTGAATGATGAGGGATGCTTTTCCCCATGCTGTTCTTGTGATCATGAATAAGTCTCATGAGATCTGATTTTTTTTATAAAGTGCAGTTTCCCCGTACATACTCTCTTGCCTGCTGCCATGTAAAACATGCCTTTGTTCCTCCTTCACCTTCTGCCATGATTATGAGGCCTCCCTAGCCATGTGGAACTGTGAGTCCATTAAACCTCTTTATAAATCACCCAGTCTCGGGTTTTTCTTCGCAGTAGTATGAAAGCAGACTAATACACATGAGCTTGAGATCAGACCATGATGACATGAATCCCAGCCCCAGTCACTTCATGGCTGTGGGGCTTTGGACAAGTCACCCAACCTTTTTGAACTTCAATGTCTTCCTCTATAAAATGTGATTCCTACCCAATAGGACTACCATTGAAGAAACAGAATTGGAAGAGATCAAGCATATAAAAGCATTTAGTTCTGTGCTTGGTGCTACTGCATAAACATCAATAAATGTTTTAGAATAAAAGTTTTCTTCTCTCTCTTCCTTTAATCACAGAGCCACTTGTCCTTCAATCATGCTAAGTATCTTCTCAGCAATATCATTTCTGAAGTCAGCTCTTTCTCTTCCTCCCCCTCCTCCACCCTCGTCAGCAAAGGGGCTGGCCTGGCTTATCTCTAAAATCCTTCTTAGCTCCAGTCCTGAATGTGACTGGTGAATTCAAATAAGCACATACACATACACCCTCACCGCTCTTACATGCACAAAGACAACGAAAACGGATGAAGGTTAATTTTTTTGGCCCCTTCTCATAATGACTCATCCATAACGATTTCTACTGGTTGTATTTTCCTCTGTGACAGAAACAATTTACTGCATTCGTGCAGAGCCCATTTTCTCAGCGTGATCTAGTTGTGTGGTGGTTTGGGAAGTAATTTACTGATATTTTGCTTCAAAATAGCTTACAAAGACAAAGGGGTTTTGTTGACACCAAGGTACATTCCTTATGGGCTGGAAAAATAGGATAAAACCATTTAAAAAGTAAAAACATGGTATTATCATCACTTTGAACTTCAGTTGTAAATCACACACCCCTAGTTGAGACTGGCCTCTCCTCCCCTTCATTTCTGCATCTTTCTCTGTGTGCTAGCAGTTGATCGTTTGTCTGCATGGGCAAATTCACATTCCATCTTGTCGGAAGCAACTTTCGTATTTGATTATACACCCCATTCTCAGAATGCCAATGTGTGACTTTCTTCCATTTCTTACCTTTCACTATGTGAAAGGTAAGCAGCCATCTCAAGGCCCATAACTAATCAGGGTCACAGAGCCCTTGCCTCCCTGGATTCTGTCCTTGGTCCCAGCTCCTTTGTTCCCTTGGGCATTCCTCAGGCTGGTAATGTTGGTTGGTTCCCCCAGTCCTCTGTTCAGGCTGCAGACTAGAGAGCTGCCTGGAGGATCCTTACCAGTCCCTGACTTTGGGCAGAAGCAGTGATGCTGTCCTCCTCATCCTCATCCTCTCCAGGGAGGGAGCATCCTCAGCCTCTCTCCATAATCCGCTCCCGCCTGAGCTCTCTAAATTAGACAGGATTTAGGCTTCATCTTGGTCTTAGAGTTGGCAGACATTTGTTATTGGTTTTTCCCAAGGTTTTATACTCATTTTAAAATTAATAATGATTTAAGAATTTTATAATGGGCAAGGTTTATGATCGTCAGTCTAATCCTATAAGCCTAAATCCTAAACCAACATGAATTATGCTCAGGGTGGCCTAAGCAGCTGCACAGATCTTTGATTTCCTGAGAAGTAGACATGAATAGGAAAGAGAGAGGAGCAGCTACTGTCAGCTCCACACTGTGCCCTCCCCAAGTGGGGCCCTGTGGAAATTGACTTCTAAAGGAGGGGGCTCCAAGGCCCTAACATAGATTACATTTGTTAGTAGGTTTGCTTAAGTTGCACTTATGAAATTAGAACATGATTTCTTCTATTTTTCATCAACTGTTAGGTTACTAAGCTGAATTTCTGGGCATTTTGTAATTTACATTTAACCATTTGCTCATTCCCAAACATCTGTGGAAGACCTACTACGTGTCAGATGCTGTGCTAGAAGCTTCAGAAAAGATTTTTTTTTCAATGGTCACTACCTTGGAGATGCTCCCATTTTAGTGGGGGAGGGCACTGTTCTCAAACATGTAAGTATTAAAGTTCTTTTTTTTCTATATTTGTTATTTTCTGCTCCTTTAGTTGACTAGATGGAGCTCAAGTGGTTGGGCTTCCCGAGTGCCACTGAGTTTATATGAGTAATGTTCCCATTGCATTCATTTCTGAATCCTGACATCTTGACTGTTTCTTTTCTCTTTCTCTTTCTGCCAACACGATATACGAAGATATACATTTATTTATAAACAAAAGTACCCAGAAATGACACATGAAACTGTCTTAGGAAAGGTCACGTTTCAAAACAGTGGTCTAGAATCCTGCCTGTCTCATTTTTGTCTGCCCTGATTTCCTTGCAGCCTGGGCATGTGCTAATTTGTTCTGCATTATCCTGTGGCAACTGGGTTGCAAGGACAGAAAGTTAATTCTCTATTAGTCAGGTCTCCAGAGCTATGTAGTCAAGAAAAAAGTCCAGTGGGTCTTCAGATAGGATATTTAAGGGCCAAACTGTATCACTTCCACTCACCCACTGCCCGCACTCACAGCCAGCACCAACGTCTTTGAGTGGTCTGGGAGGGACAGCACCAAGATGACGCTGACTGTGATCACACAGTTTAGCACTGGACCTCTTCTGGGCTACTTGGCCAAATTAAGGGCTTGTCTTCCTTGTCCTTCCCTCATGAAGACTGTTGAGCTCAGCTAAGTGGCCCTGGGACCCTGTGGAGAAAGCTGACAGTCTTCTTGATCTTCCAGGAAGCCCGGGAGAGACAAATGTCTAGTTAATAATAGAATCAGCTACTTGACAAGGCTCTTTTAATTTATTAGAGGGATGCCTCAGATAGCAGGTGGTTGGTACTAGAAAGGGAAAAAATGGGGAAATAGTGTTTCTTTTTGTTTACGACATTGGCTTCTGAAGCAACTTCCATCCCTAATCCCTTTGACCCTTTTGGAGCTCAGCTGCCCAACAAGGGTATACTTATTTATAGCACCCCTTCCCCTCCTCCAACTGAGATCAGTGTGTTTTATTTAATTGACATCACCCGCATGATACTAGAACATTTAGAATTTGCCTTATGGCCGTCTTTATACCCCAGGAAGGACTCTTGAGGGCAATGCAAAAGGGCAGCTTCCAGTGTTGAACAGGGGTCTCCATTAATTTGGGATGAACTGAGTATCAGAAAATTGAGTTTCAAGGGTAGCCTAGGAAACTTGTCAATTTGAAGCTCACTGTTGTGCAGCCAGAGCATCCTTAGTCACTGGATTTTGGAGGCTTATTTACATTGGTTTATGTAATAGCTACGATTCCCCCAGGTAAGTTAAGTAATTTCTTCATTTAGAACATTCTAAACTTTATGACATTTGAGAGACTTCCTTGACCTTGTCAAGGGCAAATGTGCACTTTACTGCTTTTCCTTATTCTTTGCTTAAAGACAACAGACTGCTTTCTCATGGCAACTAGAGGTGAGTGGAAATGACCACAGATGTTTTATGATGCTCAAGCCCTTGCAATTGTACTCCCTAAGCTGGCAAATAGCTTCTCTCCTGTGTGTTCTTGTTCTGTCTTCTGTATTTTTTTCTTCCATTTCCTTTCCAAGTCAAAATCTTCTCCCTTTACGTGAATCATAATAATACTTAGCATTTATGCAACACTTTGCATTTTTAGGGTCCTGAATGAATGATCAATAATGAGTTAATCCACATATGGTGATGCTTGTGCAGCAGGCCAGCTGTTACCCCATTGCACAGATGAGAAAACCAAGGTCCCAGTACAGCAACTCCCAATCCAAAGCCAGGCAACGTTTGCACATCCAAGCCCCTGGCTTCAAGTGAAGGCTTTCTCCGCACTTGGCTCCCAGGAGTAAAATCAAGAGAGAAAAAGAGAAGGATCAGAAGTTATTTTCCCTATATGCTTTCTTTATTAAAATTTAGCCTGTTCCCATTTCAAATATTTCTTTAATAACCTGTCTGAGCCATAGAGAATTCCAGGCCAGTTCAACAGGAAGCTGCCTGCATTCCACTTCCAGTTTTACTCATGACTTAATAAGCCCATCCTTGCTCCTGTCACCCCCATCATCAATGGAAGTTGTACATGCTTCAGGACTCAGGGCACATTCTTCCCCAGTGCCTCTTTCTTGGTTTCTTGGTCCGGCAGCTGGCTGGTTATCACAATCATCTGAGTGCACCCACCTTCTAGTGCAGCTATATTTTGTTAACTTATTTATGAGGATGTCACATAGGTAGAATCAACAGCCTTCCTATACTTGAGCTCTAATATGTTTATTGTATAAAAATCATCTTCCTCTTTGAGATAGGAATGACCTGGATGGGTCAGACACAACGTGCTTCTTTCAAAGCCAATTTGGTATTTCCCAGCACTCTGCGGTTGGTCTGTCTCCCAATTGATTCTCTTTTGATTTGTCCCGAGAGTCTGTCTCATAGGAAAATTAGGTTGTTATCTATCTCTAACTTTCCAAGTCACCTTCCTGACTTTTAAAAACATACATTGTGTTTATTTGTTTCTTGACTTTGGAAACCTTATCCAGGCCTTCGTGAATTCTCAAAAACAGGATTTGTTGAAATTACAATTCCATCAGTCAATTTTTAATGACATGTCCACTAAGTTATAAGACTGTGGATGGCAAGGGGAATATTTTATTTGATTTTTTTTTTAAAAATGCTTCATGGTGCTGAATACTATGCACTGGCAGATTAACAGGTGCTTAAAACCTGTGTGAAATGCATCTGCCTAGCTTTGGAAGATACTGGATCCTCTGGGAAATACTACAAAATATATTACCTTGTCCAATCTTCTAGAAATTTTCAATTTAGGTGGGCAAGCGAGTCTTACATCCATAAAACTTTTAGAAAATAGTAAATGACAATATGATCAAGGGCCAGAATGAACAATAAAGACTGTGTGTATAATGCTCCAGTAAGTAAGATAATTAACAGTGGGATCTTATAGTCAGCTCAAATGACAATGTACTCCAATTGCAGCTGCAGGCAGTGGAGGGTGGGCCTCGATTTGGGCTTTGGAATCAGATTTGGATTTAAATTTGAGCCTTCTGTGATCAAGTAGCTATGTGATCTGGACAAGTTACTTAACCCTTAGGTAACTTATCTGTCATATAGAAATAATCCTGCTTCTAATAATGCATTCTTATAAGGATGTAAATTCCTACAGAAAAGAAAAAGAACGTTTCGTCTCTTTTGTTCACTGCTGTACTCCTACTGGCTAGAAGACCAATGACCATTTGTTGAATAATCAACCTCAGCAGGTTTTCATTAGTTTAGGTAATATACATAAGTTAAAAGTTGAATGCAGTGTTCCGCATAATATGTGCTCAGTAGAATTTTAAAAATCATTATTGCAACTTTACTTGGGTTTGGAAGTAGCAAGCCTTCTGACCATGTTAACCTTGAGTTCTGTTTTCTGCAGTAATGAGGCCAAAGCTGTTCTAAAAGAATATCAGGTCTGTAGAAAGCCGTATATACATGTTGACCCATTTCTCGCATTTCCTCAATGACTTCGCCTTACTATTGTAACTTCATTTGTTTCTTTAAATTTTTTGAATCTGAATATTTTTGCTATTTTCTTCCAGATTTTATGACTCACTTGAATCATGTCCTTTTCCATTGCCTCTATGGCATCTTAGTGGTGGCCAGTGATTTTCTTATAAAAGACCAGTGCCCAATGTGAGGCCCTGGGACATGGGACACAGTCTAAGGTCTTCTAGATCCTGGATAACTAGCTGATAGTTCCCTGGAAGAAATGCCCTCAGGCCTCCTGGGGACTGGAATGACTTTTTGGCAGAGGTGAAGCATGTTTTAATCGCCTGAGTTATTTAAAATTTAAGACAGAGATAACCTACATGAGAGACAGTATTTTCGTGAGGAGTACAGACTTGGGGTCCAGGCTCTGCCATTTGCTAGATGTACAACTTTGAAAAAATTAACCTCTTTTGTTTTCCATTTCTTTTTCAGTTAAACTGTGGTAAAAGAATACCTAACCAAATAGGGTTATGGTGAATGTTAAGAAAAACGATGTGTGCAAAGCACTTTATTTTCTTCCTAGCATATATATTTTGTGTTTATCTTTTTGTTTCATGTCAT
Source organism: Aotus nancymaae (assembly GCF_030222135.1). Taxonomy (NCBI): domain Eukaryota; kingdom Metazoa; phylum Chordata; class Mammalia; order Primates; family Aotidae; genus Aotus; species Aotus nancymaae. The sequence goes on from NW_026988423.1 coordinate 35,632,995, forward strand.
CAGCAACTATGACCAAAGCATTCATAAGTTCTCCAAAAGGGATCTATTGGTCCTGAAGTCACTTTTCACACATAAAGAGGAGGGTGCTCAAAGAATCAATTTCTTGCAACTGGACCTCTAAGTGTGCCTAGTACTTTCAGACACTGCAGGTGGCTGGCTGCTGCAAAGGATACCAAAGACTGTGGAATTCACACTCTAAGGAGCCAAGACTAACAGGAATACATGAGACTACCTTGAGGAGCACAGATAGCAGTTAATGAGAGCTCACTTAGGTGGTGCAAAAACCTCAGTGCTGAGAGCAAGGTCAGTGAGAGCTGGGCGCGCTAGAAGGAGTTTGACCGCAGACGCTCTGGAGGCTTCCCCAGCCCTTGAAAAAGTACAGTTGAGGGAAGAGATAGGGTGAGGCTTTTGTTGGCAGCATACTGTTGAAAAAAATTTTCTTGGAATCAGCCCTACCAGATGACTTAGGGATACTACAAAAATGAGGCCATGATCACTACCTGGAAGTCAAGAGACCTCAGCAGCCCAGGAGAAGGCCATGGTGGGAGCACATGAAGACCAAGCTGGGACCCCCTGTAGAGACAAAAATCAATACCCAGCACTCAATGCCCAGATGCTAATGGGGTTCTTGACATCAGTGGATGCTGCAGCAGAAGCCCTGGAGTTCCAGCTGTGCATAGTCAGGGCCACTGCATTTAAGGACCAGGGAGTGCCATTCATGTCACACATACTGGGAAAGGTGCCACCTAAAGTCAGCACAAAGTGGCGGCCCTGAGTGTAATTCATCCCGCATGATGGTGTCTTTTCCAGTCAATGTAAACCCTGGGAAGATGCTATTTGTAGTGAAGTATTCCTGCAAACTCTATCAAAACATGTCAGTTTTCCTTGATCAGCACAAGATGTGTGTTCGATAAAAAAGTGTATAAGGTTAATTACCAGGGCATTCCACATAGTACAATCACTTTGTTAGTATCACAACCTTTTATATGTCATGTGTGACAACACTGCAAAGTGGTTTGTGCTGTTCATTAATTGTAACTTGGAATTTCCTTCATTTCAGAGTGGGCTTTTATAGAACACATCCCCTAGATCCTGAGTAGGTGGAGATTGTTTTACAAGGGAATGGGGGTGACAGTTTCCCCAACTGTCCTCATTAACATGCTTGCTTTTTAATTTTTTCTCTTTCTTCTTTCTCTTGTGTCTTCAGCCTTCCCTTTCTTTCTTCTTTCCTTCTTCTTTCTGTTGACAAAGGTGAAATGAGTAAGATGCCTTTTAAGGAGCTCTGGGCGAGTGCACTACCTCTACTCTAGAAAAACAGAATTAGAAGGGGCTGGCTGCAGAAACCGGGAACTTGTCTGACCCCTTAGTGTGTTCTTCCCTTTTCCTTGTTCAATGCTGTTTCTCATGCTGCCTTTGGGCCTTTGATTCCTGACTTGCTTTTTTTTATGGATTTTGCATATGCTGGAATTCAGATGCTTTCAATTTTTTTGACTGAAGCACAATATGAAATAGATTTTATAGCTTCAGCTCAGAACACACACAGAACTATACAGTCACATACACATATAACAAACAAAAGCATCACTGAATAACATTTAATCTTACTGTGGAGGATGTGCTCTGACACTTTATATTCTAATCTGTCTTTTTCTATTTCATCTATTCAATTTCATTTACAAAAACACTTAGCCATAGCTCACTAGATTTATTTTGTAGCTAATTAATGGATCATAATTGATAGTTTGAAAAACCTGTTTTAAATGATTATTAGCTCCTGAATTACTCCTGTCTGTTAGTGGTCTTTTGTTCCTACCTAATTCCAGCATATGCTTGATTGGATGGTTTTCTTGAAAACCAAATAATGACACCAATAACATACACTAAAGAACTCGTGAAAAAATACGAAAGAGCATGTACACAAGTTTGAAGTACATTAAGTTGGTCTAAAAAGCTTGAAATCTCACATTTTATTTAATATTTTAAAAGGTTTTTCTCTATACTATTATAATCTCTACCTGTATTTGAAGAAATCCCTGGCAGGCTCATGACATTTTTACTCACTCTTATGCAGGTGTACACACTGGCTGGTCAGAATGAACACAAGCAGTAAGCAATCTCTATGACAGCACTGTGGCTGGCTGGTTCAATATCAGATTGGTTCTCAAGCAACAAGTCTTCTATTTAATTTACAAATGCAATCTGATTTTGGAAGTTAGAATATGCAGTCTAGGATTTTCATCCCCGTTCTGAATTGAATTTAACATCAAATCAACCCTGCACCAGCATGACAGTAAATTTCCTCCCAACCCACTTGGAACTTGAAGACAGCCTGTGATGGGGCTGAGCAGAGGGCCATAAGAGGAAGGATGGTCACAGAACAGGAGCGTCCTTCCCTTCCCTGTAGAACAATCAGACCCTGGCAGCTGAGGAAAGGTGCATGTTCATGGCAAAAGAACAGTATGAGGTCCCACGGATCATTTTTGCCATTTTATTTCTCTTACCCTCTGGAGGGAGCCTTCTTGGAGAAGATTCAAAGGAGTTCAGGCACAGCTCTCTTCCTCTGGCATGGCCATACCTGAGTGTAGGAAGCATTGTTCACTCAGACTAATGGAGTGCAGGCTAACTAGGGGCCACCTTCCTATTCCACCTTTCCCTATGAGTCAGGTTCTGGCCACTTGCCCTGACATTGGCCACTGGAAACTCAGCCTCACAAGCTCTCTCGGGAAAAGAAGGAAGCCTCTTCACCCACTACCCCCAGGGGCTGAGTGTGAAAGCACAGTAATATTTTCCTTCCTAAAGGAAATATTTCCTTCCTAAAGGAAAATTCATCACATCCTCCCTTGACCCTTTACATCCTGAAAGCAGGAAAAGTGGAGCACTGCACAGAGTTTTATTAATTTCCTTGGATAATCTACACTGTCTGACCACTTACTTTGGAATTTTCTACCTACTGCATCTTGGCATATCCGTGAAAACTTCAATTTCTCTATCATGTCACTCTATGAAGAGCATTTAAAGTTACATGTGATCATAACGAAAACAAAACAGAATTTTGGGGGATATTGTAACTCTTTGTATTATTGTAAGGCAGGTCAAATGAATCAATTTCAAATTAAATAGTCAATTGCACTTGCATCACTTAATTATATCTTTCTTGACAATAGATCTGCTGTATTTTTTTCTTTACAAAATTCATGTAAACTTGCATTCAGAATAATCCTTTTATATTTAGGATTCACTACTAAAATAACAGCAAAATGAAATCTGCAGCTCACTCTTTTCAGTCTTCACAAATGAAATCTTAAAGTAGATATTCCAAAAAAAGAGACTTGGTAGCCTTCTGCTCAGTTACCACAATGGGACTTGGAGGGTCAGGGAAGTTCAAGATAAAACTCCCGACCCCCAAACCATTTGCCACACCCAACTCTGCCAAGCCAAGTATGAAGTAAGGGGAAGAAAAGGGAAGGCAGCTATCAGTCATTGCAAGCTGTCTTAACAAAGTACCATAAACTGAGAGGCTTATGAACAACTAACAGTTATTTTTCACAGTTCTGAAGGATGGAAGTCCAAGATCAAGGGGCCAGCAGACTCTATTCTGGTGAGGGTCCAGTTCTTGCTTCTTGGTTTAGACATCCATCTTCTCACTGCATCCTTACACCGCAAAAGAGGACAAGAGAGCTTTCTGGGGTCTCTTTTATAAGGGGACTAATCCTGTTCGTGAGGTCTCCACCCTCGTACTCTAATTACTTCCCAAAGTCCCTACCTCCATCACATTGGAAGTTATAATTCAACACGTGAATATTGAGGGAGACACAAACATTCAATTCACAACACAGCCAAGTTAAGTCATAAAGTCAGGAAAATAAGGGACCCACCATGGTTCAAGAGATCAGGCTGGAGAGAAAAAGAAGACTAGGGAGGGTCTGTAGAGCTGCTCAGAGGACCCATCACATTCTGTGTTCTTAACAATGGCAGGTGCAGTCGATTTCCTAGTACTCTTGAGCCTGGCTCCAGGTGACCACAGCTCCAGGTAACCCTGTGTGTCCAGCCCACAGGTACCTAGTCTCCCTGCCTCCTGCTTTCTCCCGCCCTCCCCAGGTCTAACAGCTAGTCATGGGAAGACAACTGTCATTTGGCTTTGATCCAGAATTCCAGGTGGCAATATTTTCTTGTTTTTATTTCTTTTGGCAGAGATTAAAATATTTTTACTATTAAGAAGCTAATACATGAATAATAAGAATTTGTTTTTGGGGTGAAGTTTATCAGGGGGGATTATATGGGAGGTCTGTGTGGATTATAAAGGAACACAGACAATAAGTGTAAGCTGAGGGCAAAACATTGCTATTTTAAAAAAATGACTTCATCCACTTGTGCATTATAAGGGAGTAGAGGTTTCATCTCAGGGAAGATGACTCTTTTGTTTAGGAAAGGCAATTAATAGGCCTTTGGGTTAGGCTCCAAAGCCCAGTCTGCAGTGGAGGATTGAGACAAAAAAGAATTAAATCCTTCTGCATAATTAAACAGAAGCCTGGACCACAGGGCTATGTCACATTTAAAGCAGAACGGTCCAAACTGGAATTCCAGCTTTGCATCTCTTAAGTCTTTAACAGATTATCAACAGAGCCCAGGGTTCTTGAGCACTCAGTGACCCTTGGGAGCTTCTAGGTTTCCTTCCCCCAAGGTTGTTTCTCTCATACAAATCATCCCATGTCATCGTCTCCATATTGCTCGGAAGATGAAAGTCCGTTTTCATCTCTCTTCCTGTTCCCACCATCCTGCAGGACCTCCTACTAAAGGGTCAGGCCCGCAGAGCAAGGGCCCTGAAGGGCATGGTTTGGACTCCATGGTGACTGCAGTTCTGAGAATTCTTTCAGGTAGCTATTGTCTTTTCTCTTCCAGTGAGCAGAGGAAAGTGAGGGAGCTTGGTAACATGCACCTGCTGAACCCCACATGGGCATGATGAGGACAATTATGTGTTTTTACATAGTAATAAGTTTGTATTGTCCTGAAAGTTATTGGAAGTTGTGTGGAAAGCAATGGAACTTAGGCACCCCAGGCGCCTAGGTAGTCTGACAATCGTAGGTGCTTTGGGGATAGAGAACAGGACAAGACAGGGAGAGGGGAGCTTCTGTGCTCTGGGAAGAGTCAGTGACTTTTTAGGAATACGGCAGCTGGCGTTGAATTTGAGACTATTTCTCTTAGAGCCTAACATTTCCCTCTTTTCTCCAAAATAGCCATCCTGAGAATGGATCTTTGAGGCATGAGGAGTGGATTGAGGTGAAGAAATGCAGAGCTAGGATGACGGAGGGAGGAAGACAAAGAGAGAGGGAAACTGAGAGCCCAGGGGACTTGGAAATCGGGAGGACTGTGCTGGACTTTCTAACAGAACAGAGCCACTCCGGAAGGCTGGATGGCTGGGGCATACTTAGATGATGCAAGAAATGATGGTGATGATAACCCATAAGGAGATAATCCACCTCCAGTGACGTCAGAGCTGTCTTTTAGGTTCTGAAGTTAGCACACGACTTTATGAGGGGAGGGGCAGCTCTTCATTATCCTTACCTGCCCTGCTACACCCAAGGCGGTACCCTATCTCTTTGGTAGCAGTCAGCAACAAATATCTTGTCCTCTAACCACCTGCAAAAGCACTGTTTACGGCAGTGCCCCCTCTTCATGGGAGTAGACGCATTCTCCTTCTCTCTTTTTTTCTCTCCCTGCTCCCCTTCTTGTGATTAACTCATCTGACACCTTCGAGATGATGTTTCACTCACAAATACAGATGTTCTTTAAACTTCTAATTTTTCCTCTTCATTTTGATCCCTTGCTTAGTTGCTTCAAGAACACGACTCCCCCTTTTGTCTTCTTGGCCTCTCTCCTTCGTTTCCTCCCGGCCTCGACCTGTTTCTCTTGCTCCCGTTTTCAATCAGTAAGGGAAAAACAAAAGCGACTTTAATTATGGAGGATAAGTAGAAGTAGCGCCAGCTATACACCCGTATCAAGCAAAAGGCAAGGCATAAGCTTTGAAGTGAAATGAGACACTTTCAGCAGCCTGAGCCATCAGCCTCAACAGCCCTTGACATAACCCAAAGCCTCCATCAAGAGCGCCACCCCATCTCCATTACCTCCTCATTCCTGTCCAGTTAATCTTACTTTCCTCAAGAATGAACTTCCATGTGAGTTTGTGTGTGTGTGTGTGTGTGTGAGAGAGAGAGAGAGAGAGAGAGAGAGAGGAAGAAAGAGAGAGAGAGGAAGAGAGAGAGAGAGAGAAACACTTTAATTTATTGTTCCACTGTCTGGTTTAATTACGGGTATTGCACTGTTGTTGTTTTCTGCAAGGTTTCCTTGCAGCACTGTAATACCAGCACCACATTTTGAGCTAGATGTGCACTTGTGGGCTAGGCTAGAGCACTATTTATAACACTGTTTCTATGGGAAAGTTTATTCCAGGTCCCGAGCAACTAACTTAAAAATGAACTTTTTGATTACAACTTGGAACGAAGCGTATGCATGGGAAAGTGCTTGCTCATGAATATGTAGGACAGATTTGTGGGACTAAGTTGGTACGTGGTTCAGTTAGCACACTGGCGTTTTCTCTAAGTTCTCCTACCTGTTCCCAGCAAACAAATGGCAATTGGTCACGCTCTGGGTAGTTTACTGACTGAAATGCAGAACCACTTGTGGAAAGTCAGATGGGCCCCTACTTTACTTAAGGGGTTCACATTCAAGTGCACAGTCCTAGGATCCTGCTTCTGCATGTGAAAGGTGAGTTCCATGGGCGTGTTTATTCTTATGAAAATACAGTCTACAGAAGGGCTCTGAAGTCAATTTCTTTCCTGGTAGGCCTTGAGAAGAAGTGCTTTATAATAGTAAACACCAAGTGCTCTTTTGCGAGCTTATATGGGTAACCTTGAACTAGTCGATTTAGTTTTTCTTACCCTTCACAAGGAGGGTTATCATGAGATAAAAGAAAGCAGAATTTTACTGGGAAAACGTAATAAGCGTGATATGCATACACACACACACACCCCTTTCATTTTACAATCCCTTGTGATTTACTGGTTGTACTAAAGATGGCCAATGAAGGATATTTTCCTGAGCTAACAGGAGTTTGTGCTTCATGGATTGGAGACTTTAATCTTCCAAGCATTTACCTCCAGTGATGATCATCTGGGGAAAAAAGAAGTTGCCAGGGCAATGCTGTCCCAGCCCCTAGCTCCCAGAATGAGTCCCCTGTGGAGAGCCATTTACGCTTAGGAAGAAATGTGATCACCTCATGCTTACTGTGGTGTTTGGGGTGATTTGAATTGCAATGTGGTGTATCCAATCCATAGAGTAAAGAAAACTGAACCAGTATCATTAAAGCTTGAAGTGTTGAAATAAGTGGCCTGGGACTGGCTTCCATGGTGATAAGAGATTCATCTGGTAGCACCAGAATAAAAGAAGCCTCACTAAACACTGACCGGGCAGCTGCTGCTCGGTGTGGACGTCCTGGGGATGCAGGGGTCGGGGAAGCATGCATATATACTTTTTTCTTTCTGGTCACTTTTTTCTGTCTTAGATAAATGATGCATTGGAACGCCATTCTCTAGTAGGAGCAGATCCAGCTTACTTCCTCTGAGGGTCAGCAATGTTTACAAATTCCTCTAAATTATTTCCCCACTCCCCTTAAAAGATAAGGAGTTGATTTGCCTAGGGCTATCGCAAAAGGGTTCTGTCCACAGAGTATTAGCAGCTCCTGATATACCGGCACATTTGAAGCGGCTGGCAGCACCACCCTTAATAACACTCTTCTTTACAAAGTGCTCATTGTTAAATATTTATGAAGCCTTGCAAGATGGGCCCCTATCCCTGCCAGGGTAGATATAAGTTCGCTGCTCTCCCACAGTGTGTGGAGCTGCTCTGCAGAAGGTGGGTGCAGCGTCTTTCCACTCCACCCCTCTGTGATGCTGCTAAAACTGCATGTCTCTGAGCTGGTGAAATCACAGCCTCAGAGGGCTGCTGCAGAGGTGCTGGCAACAGAGCCAAAGCGGGAGAGGTGGGGGGTGGAGGGATGCGATTTGTTCCCAAGTAAGAGCCAAGGCAGGCTCCCACCATCACAATCTTTTAAATATTAATAGGATCCAAAAATATATTCATAAAAAATGAACAAAACTAAAATAAAAGGAAGAGCAATAGACTGGGGAAACATTTGCTGTAAAGACGAAAAATTAAAGGTTATTCTTTCTCCCTCGCCCCCTGCGCAGCTCACTCAGGTATGCAGCTCTCCATAGCAGATACGCAGGACCCACTGAGAGGAGAGAAGAGTCGCTGAGCGTGAATGTGCTGGCGCACCACCTGGGGTCTTGTCGCCTGAAGCTTTCAGTGCAGGATGCCTGGGAGGGGTCTGAGGTTCTGATCCCAGCACAGGCTCCCAGGTGAAGCAGGAGCTGCCGCCGCAGCCCATGCTGGCTCACCTGGAGAAGCGAGGGCTGGAGCCCTGTCCCACAGCATGTCCTGAGATGGTGGAGTGTTCCGCATCTGTGATGCCTGACACACTCGCCACGACCGAGACCTGGACACCTAGGTAGTATGACTGAGTGTGACTGAGGGGCTAGGATTTTAACTTTTGTCCATTCAGTTAGTTTACATGTAAGTAACCCTTTTTTTGTTTGTTTGTTTTGAGACGAGTCTCATGCTGTTGCCCAGGCTGGAGTACAGTGGCACCATCTCGGCTCACTGCAACCTCACCTTCCCAGGTTCAAGTGATTCTTCTGCCTCAGCCTCCCAAGTAGCTGGGACTACAGGTGCATGCCACCACGCCCAGCTAATTTTTGTATTTTTAACAGCGACAGGGTTTCATCATGTTGGTCAGGCTGGACTCAAACTCCTGACCTCAGGTGATTTGCCCACCTCGGCCTCGGCCTCTCAAATTACTGGGATTACAGACATGAGCCACTGCACTTGGCCATAAATAGCCGTAAATAGCTGTAAATAGCTATATGTAACCACAGGCTGCCTGTGGGAAAGCTGAGGAAGAGGCTCTGACAGTCAGCTTGAAAGCCAGTTCTTACCAATGGAAGGGAATGTCTGAAATTGGGTCCTGAGTCTAAGCCCCTTGGGAACACTCAGTGCCCAGTGGGATCCTCCCTACCCTGTTCAGGGCCTTCTGTGCCAAGCCCCTGACTGGGTTGCCACCTTGCTCTCTGAATTTTCCTCCTGCTCCCCAGTGAATGGTGCCAGCTTGGAAACATCACCTGACAATCAAGGGCTGTGACAACCTGCCCCTCTCCTGCATGTGCCTACCTTTAAGGACTCCACCCTGTGACCAAAACTACAGATGCTGCCAGGGCCCTGCCTCAGATGTCCTTAGTATTTGAACAGCATCTCCTTGAGTGTCTGCAGATGCCTCGCCCACAGAGTGGGTGGATCCACATCAGTCCCCATGACCCACAAGCATGGTTCTCCCCACCCTGTGCTTCCATTGTTGGCCTTGCCTTCTTGTGAGTGCTTCAAGGCAACTTGAAGCAGCGGGAAAGAACACAGCCTCAAAGTGTGGACAAACACTTCAGATTTGCATAGATGTAAAATCTGACTTACTTCTTCCTACTTGTGAGGTCCTGGGCAATTGTAACGTTTCTGAGCCTCAATATCTTATCCCCATCATGGAGTTTCCATTGTATCTACCTTTCAATAATATAAGGACTAGATATGGTATTTACAAAATGTGTTCAGTAAATGATATCTTTGATGAGAAAGAGGAAGATGATAATATAAATATAGTTATATGCTTTACTTCTTCTGCTAGACCCACCACCTCCACCTATTCCTAGTTTATTCTCTTTCTCAATGATCCCACTATAGCTTCAAAGATTTAAAAAACAAATTATATGAGGACAATTCCTAAGAGGAATGGCCAGATTTACCTTACTAAGTAGAGCACAAGTGAGAAACAACACAAACACTAAAAGAAAAATTTTGGAAATATGCTTACACCTGCTAATCATTAAATTAATGAAAAGAAAACCACTGCTCAAATTATTAAAGAGCCTGTTAGAGCAATAAAATTCTGTACTGGCAGCATTGTAAATTGGTATAAGAATTCCAGAAAGCAATCTGGTAAGAGTCATTCATTCAATAGACAAGTATTGAATGCCTACCAACCAGATATTTTGTTAGGCTCTGGGAATACAGAATGAATAAGGCCAGAGTCTTATCCACAAAAGCTTACGAAATGGTTGGCATATGTAACGTGTTGTCACAAAACTCCATCCTACTTCTTGATTCAGTAACCACAGAGAAATAATTTTTTAAAAAAATTTCATATATTGATGTGCGTTGCTAAACCATCTATAATAGTGAAAGACTATCTAGCTACCTGCTACCCAATACACAAGCAAGCAATGATTAAAATTACAATAATTTATTAATAGAATAAAAGTTAACATTGAAATCCAAATTACAAATTGAGAACTATAGAGACAAATATTTGACAAATAATGTCAAATGGAAAGAATACAAAATAGTATGTATGCAATAATTAAGTATGAAAAGTGGTGCATGAATAACATAAGAATCAGTGAATTTTATCAATGGGGATTTAGTTTTGAATGAAGGAGGAGTATTGTGGCAGTCACAAGAGTTGCTGATGTCAACTGTCTTCACATCCCACCCTTCCTACTTCTCAGTTCATGATATCATAGTAGGATGGCAAGTTCCTGATCTTTTTGAAGTAGGCAAAGCCATGAGATTTGCTCAGGCCAAAAACATGTAAGTGTAAGAGCCACATGGTTTTTCTCAGTAAGGTCTTTCTCTTAAATTGAAGCCAGTTCTAATCATATCAACAATTTCCCACATTCCTTTCTTCCTACCATTGCAACTAACAGCACTATATATGTTAGGTGTTCTGTCAACCTGAATTCTGGAGCAAAAGGATGTGAAACAGAGGCCCAGATGACCTGAAATATATACTTAGCAAGGGTGAAATATGAAATTTTGTTATGTTTATCCCTGAATTGGTTTTTCTAACCAATATCCCAATTAGTACAGATATGTGTATGGTTTAATGCTTTTTAAACTTTGTAGACAGCTTATTATTTCTGAAGTGATCCTGATGTGGCTTTGCAGAGCTGTAACAGATCACAGGATGCCATGAGCTTTATGTTTTTAGACCTGACCACCTAGGAGAACTCCTTGTACTTGTGCAATCATGAAAGGGTCTGAACACCACCTGGTATATTCTAACCCAGTAGTTCTGAAACTTTTTGGTTTCTGGAACCCTTTATGCCCTTCAAAAACATGAGGTTCTTGGTATATAGCAGAGCTACCAATTTGTGTATATTATCTTTGTATCCTGAAACTTTGCTGAATTCATTCATCAGTAGCCGTGCTATACACCAACAGTGACCAAGCTGAGAATCAAATCAAGAACTCAATCACTTTTACAACAGCTACAAAAACAAACAAACAAACAAAAGCACTTAGGAATATAGCTAACCAAGGAGGTGAAAGACCTCTGCAAGAAAAACCACAAAACATAGCTGAAAGAAACCGTAGATGACACAAACAAATGGAAACACATTTCACTCTCACGGATGGGTCGAATCAATATTTGAAAATGACCATCATGCCAAAAGCAATGTGCAAATTCAATACAATTCTCATAAAAATACCACCATCATTCTTCACAGAACAAGAAAAGACAAACCTAAAATTCATATGAAACCCTAAAAGAGCCCACATAACCAAAGCAAGACTAAGCAAAAGGAAGAAATCTGGAGGCATCACATTACCTGACTTCAAACTATACTGTAAGGCCATAGTAACCAAAACAGCATGGTACTGGTATAAAAATAGGCACCTAGACCAATAGAGCATAAAAGAAAACTCAGAAATAAAGCTAAATACTTACAACCAACTGTTCTTTAACAAAACAAACAAAAACATATTGTGGGGAAAGAAAACCCTATTCAACAAATGGTGCTCGGTTAATTGGCAAGCCACATGTAGAAGAAAGAAACTAGATCTCTCACCTTATACAAAAATCAACTCAAGATGGATCAAAGACTTAAGTCTGAGACCTGAAACTCTAAAAATTCTAGAAGAAAACATCAGAAAAAAACCCTTGTAGACATTAGCTTTGGTAAAGACTTCATAACCAAGAACCTAAAAGCAACAAAACCCCACAAAAACAATGATAAATAGATAGGACTTAATTAAACTAAAAAGTTTCTGTACAGCAAAAGAAACCATCAGCAGAGTAAACAGACAATCACTGGAGATGGTGGAGACAATCTTCACAATTTATACATCTGAAAAAGAACTAATATCCAGAATCTACAGGGAACTCAAACAAATTAGCAAGAAAAACAAAAACAAAAAACAATCCCATCAAAAAGTGGGCTAAGAACATGAATAAATAATTATCAAAAGAAGATATACAAATGACTAAAAACATGAAAAAATGCTGAACATCACTAATGATCAGGGAAATGCAAATCAATACCACCTTACTCCTACAAGGGTGTATATAAACAAAAAAATTGAAAACTAATCGATGTTGACAGGGATGTGGTGAAAAGGAAACACTTTTACACTGCTGATGGGAATGTAAACTAGTACAACCCCTATGGAAAATGGTGTGGAAATTCCTTAAATAATTAAAAATAGAACTACCATTTGACTCAGCAATTCCACTACTGGGTATCTACCCAGAGAAAAAGAAGTCATCATATAACAAAAAGATACTTGCAGACACATGTTTTCAGCAGTAGAATTCCACAATTGCAAAAGTGTGGAACCAGTCCAAATGCCCATCAATCAATGAGTGGATAAAGAAATAGTGCAGGCCGGGCGCGGTGGCTCAAGCCTGTAATCCCAGCACTTTGGGAGGCCGAGGCGGGTGGATCACGAGGTCAAGAGATCGAGACCATCCTGGTCAACATTGTGAAACCCCGTCTCTACTAATACAAAAAAAAATTAGCTGGGCATGGTGGCGCGTGCCTGTAATCCCAGCTACTCAGGAGGCTGAGGCAGGAGAATTGCCTCAACCCAGGAGGCGGAGGTTGCGGTGAGCCGAGATCGCGCCATTGCACTCCAGCCTGGGTAACAAGAGCGAAACTCCGTCTCAAAAAAAAAAAAAAAAAAAAAGAAATAGTGCAATATATATATATATATATCACAATGAGATACCATTTCACACCAGTTAGAATGGCGATCATATATATATATTTAAATATATATATACTATATATATTTCTATATATATACTATTTATATATATACACATATATATACATATATGTGTGTATATATACACACATACACATCATAGGATGGCTATCAACCAATGAGTGGATAAAGAAATAGTGATATATATACATAAAATATATATATTATATATACCATAGAATATATTATATATAATATAATAATTATAGAATATATATGTTCTAAGGTATATATAATATATATTATATATAGTATTCTATGGCATATATATAATATATATACTATTGTATATATGTTATATATATTCTGTGGTGTATATATATTATGTATATATAATATGTATATATACACCATATATAACATATATATATTAATTATATATATAATTAATTATATGGTGTGTATATAATATATAAAATATATAATATATCATCTATATGTATAATATATTTACCATGGAATACTATACAGCCATAAAAGGAATAAAATAAAGAACAAATAATGGCATTTGCAGCAACCTGGATGGAATTGAAGACCATTATTCTAAGTGAAGTAACTCAGGAATGAAAAAATCAAACATTGGATATTCTTACTCATAGGTGAGAGTTAAGCTATGAGGATGGAAAGGCATAAGAATGATACAATAGACTTTGGGGACTCAGAGGGAAAGTGGGATGAGGGATAAAAGACTACACATTGGGTACAGCGTACACTGCTCAGGTGATGGGTGCAGTAAAATCTCACAAATCTCCACTAAAGAACTTACTCATGTAACCAAACAAAACCTGTTTCCCCAAAACCTATAAAAATAAAAATAAATAAATAAAAATAAATGAGTTTCTTTTTTTTTTTTTTTGTTATATGATAAATTTATTTATTTATTTATTTATTTATTTATTTTTTTTAATTGCATTTTAGGTTTTGGGGTACATGTGAAAAACATGCAAAGTTGTTGTATAGGTGCATTCATGGCAGTGTGATTTGCTGCCTCCCTCCCCCTCACCCATATCTGGCATTTCTCCCCATGCTATCCCTCCCCAACTCCCCCCCCCGCCGCTGTCCCCCCCACTCTCCTGCAACAGACCCCCGTGTATAGTGCTCCCCTCCCTGTGTCCATGTGTTCTCCTTGTTCAACACCCTCCTATGAGTGAGAACATGTGGTGTTTGGTTTTGTGTTCTTGTGTCAGTTTGCTGAGAATGATGGTTTCCAGGTTCATCCATGTCCCTACAAAGGACGTGAACTCCTCGTTTTTAATGGCTGCATAATATTCCATGGTGTATATGTGCCACATTTTTCCTGTCCAGTCTATCATCGATGGGCATTTGGGTTGGTTCCAGGTCTTTGCTATTGTAAACTGTGCTGCAATGAACATTCGTGTGCATGTGTCCTTATAGTAGAACGATTTATAATCCTTTGGATATATGCCCAGTAATGGGATTGCTGGGTCAAATGGAATTTCTATTTCTAGGTCCTTGAGGAATCGCCACACTGTTTTCCACAGTGGTTGAACTAATTTACACTCCCACCAACAGTGTAAAAGTGTTCCTATTTCTCCACATCCTCTCCAGCATCTATTTTCTCCAGATTTTTTAATGATCGCCATTCTAACTGGCGTGAGATGGTATCTCAATGTAGTTTTGATTTGCATTTCTCTAATGACCAGTGATGATGAGCATTTTTTCATATGTTTGTTGGTCTCTTGTATGTCTTCTTTTGTAAAGTATCTGTTCATATCCTTCACCCATTTTTGAATGGGCTTGTTTGTTTTTTTCTTGTAAATCTTTTTTAGCTCGTTGTAAATTCTGGATATCAGCCCTTTGTCAGATGGGTAGGCTGCAAAAATTTGTTCCCATTCTGTTGGTTGCCGATTCACTCTATTGACTGTTTCTTTTGCCGTGCAGAAGCTGTGGAGTTTGATTAGGTCCCATTTGTCTATTTTGGCTTTTGTTGCCAATGCTTTTGGTGTTTTGGTCATAAAGTCCTTGCCTACGCCTATGTCCTGAATGGTTTTGCCTAGGTTTCCTTCTAGTGTTTTTATGGTGTTAGGCCTATGAACTCAGACCTGGACCAAGCAAACCTAATAGACATTTGCAGAACTCTCTACCCCAAATCCACAGAATATACATTCTTCTCAGCACCACATCACACCTACTCTAAAATTGACCACATAATTGGAAGTAAATCACTCCTCAGAAAATGCAAAAGAACGGAAACCATAACAAACAGTCTCTCAGACCACAGTGCAATCAAGTTAGAACTCAGAATTCAGAAGCCAACCCAGAACCGCACAGCCTCATGGAAATTGAACAACTTTCTCCTGAATGTTGACTGGATAAACACTGAAATGAAGGCAGAAATAAAGATGTTCTTCGAAACCAACGAGAATGAAGACACCACATACCAGAATCTCTGGGACACATATAAATGAGTTTCTTAAAAGGAATTAATGTTACACATTGGTGTTTGCTTTGAATATTGCCGTATTAGAAATAAAAATTGAATAAAACAAGAGTATCAATTAATGTAAAAGCAACAATAAAAATTCCATTACATAGTAACAAAAATAAAAATAGCCATATTTTTACAAATTAAAAAATGTAAGAAAAAGTGTTATTATTTTGCATTTGCCAGTCTCATTAGTGTCTGACTTGATAGAATTCAGCCAGACACTCATATCTGTTTTTGTATTCAATCTTTTGAAATAAGATGTTTTCACTGAAGTATCTGAAAATCTGGCCTCACACAGGTATGTAGTAGGGAAAGAGAGAAATACTCTAACAGACTTTTCAGATAACTGTGGCTATTCTTTCATACTGACCCGTAAATTGACAGGTAGTGGTAATTTTTTAAAGGCCAATTTGACGCAGAAACTGACACAATATCAGCAAACTTTTCATACTCTGTTATATAAAAATCTTTGGCCTATTTTATACTCTTTTTATTATTATTATTATACTTTAAGTTCTGGGATACATTTGCAAAACATGCAAGTTTGTTACAAAGGTATATATGTGCCATGGTGGTTTGCTGCACCCATCAACCACTCATCTACATTAGGTATTTCTCCTAATGCTAGCCCTCCCCTTGCTCCCCAACATGCTGACAGGCCCTGGTGTGTGATATTTCCCTCCCTGTGCCCATAGGTTCTCATTGTTCAACTCCCACTTATGAATGAGAACATGTGATGTTTGGTTATCTGTTCCTATATTAGTTTGCTGAGAATGATGGTTTCCAGCTTCATCCACGTCCCTGCAAAGGTCATGAACTCATTCCCTTTTTTATGGCTGCATAGTATTAAATGTGCATATGTGCCACATTTTCTTTATCTAGTGTAGCATTGGCAGGTATTTGGGTTGGTTCCAAGTCTTTGCTATTGCGAATAGAGTTGCAATAAACATATATATGCATATGTCTTTATAGTAGAATAAATTATAACCCTTTGGGCATATACTCAGTGATGAGATTGCTGGGTCAAATGGTATTTCTGATTCTAGATCCTTAAGGAATCATCATATTGTCTTCCACAATAGTGTAACAAATTAACATTCCCACCAACAGTGTAAAAGAATTCCTATTTCTCCACATTCTCTCTTTTGTTTCCTGACTTTTTAATGATCAACATTCTAACTGGTGTGAAATGGTATCTCAGTGTGGTTTTGATTTGCATTTCTCTAATGATGAGTAATGACGAGCTTTTTTTCGTATATTTTTTGGCCACATAAATGTCTTCTTTTGAGAAGAGTCTGTTCATATCCTTTGCCCACTTTTTGATGGGGTTATTTGTTTGTTTGTTTTTTCCTGTAAATTTGTTTAAGTTCCTTGCAGATTCTGGATATTAGCCCTTTGTCAGATGGACAGATTACAAAATTTTTCTTCCATTCTGTAGGTTGCCTGTTCACTCATGGTAGTTTATTTTACTGTGCAGAAGTTCTTTAGTTTAATTAGATCCCATTTGTCAATTTTGGTTTTTGTTTCAATTGCTTTTGGTGTTTTAGTCATGAAGTCTTTGTCCATGCCTATGTCCTAAAAGGTATTGCCTAGGTTTTCTTCTAGGGTTTCTATGGTTTTAGGTCTTATGTTTAAGTATTTGATACATTTTGAGTTAATTTTTGCATAAGGTGTAAGGAAGGGGTCCAGTTTCAGTTTTCTGCATATGGCTATCCAGTTTCCCCAACACAATTTATTAAATAGGGAATCCTTTCCCCATTTCTTGTTTTTCTCAGGTTTGTCAAAGATCAGATGGTTGTAGATGTATGGTGTTATTTCTGAGGACTCTGTTCTGTTCCATTGGTCTATATGTCTGTTTTGGTACCAATACAATACTGTTTTGGTTACAGTAGCCTTGTAGTACAGTCTAAAATCAGGTAGTGTGATGCCTGCAGTTTTGTTGTCTGTATTTAGGATTGTCTTGGCTATACAGGCTCTTTTATGGTTCCATATGAAATTTAAAGTAGTTTTTTTCTAACTCTGTGAAGAAAGTCAATGGTAGCTTCATGAGGATAGCATTGAATCTATAAATGACTTTGGGCAGTAGGGCTATTTTCACGATATTAATTCTTTCTATCCATGAGCATGGCATGTTTTTCCATTTTTTGTATCCTGTCTTATTTCCTTGAGCAGTGGTTTGTAGTTCTTCTTGAAGAGGTCCTTCACGTCCC
The DNA here is from genome assembly GCF_030222135.1 of Aotus nancymaae. NCBI lineage: Eukaryota > Metazoa > Chordata > Mammalia > Primates > Aotidae > Aotus > Aotus nancymaae. Next base: position 35,650,860 of record NW_026988423.1, read on the forward strand.
TTGTAAGTTATATTCCTAGGTATTTTATTCTTTTTTTGGCAATTGTGAATGGGAGTTCACTCATGATTTGGCTCTCTATTATTAGTGTATAGGAATGCTTGTGATTTTTGCACATTGATTTTGTATATGAGATGTTGCTGAAGTTGCTTAAGGAGTTTTTGGGCTGAGATGATGGGGTTTTCTAAATATACAGTCATGTCATCTGCACACAGAAATGATAGAAATAATTTGGCTTCCTCTCTTTCTTTTTGAATACACTTTATTTCTTTCTCTTGCCTGATTGCCCTTGCCAGAACTTCTAATACTATGTTGAATAGGAGTGGTGAGAGAGGTCATCCTTGTCTTATGCTGATTTTCAAAGGGAAGGCTTCCAGTTTTTGCCCATTCAATATGATATTGGCTGTGGGATTGTCATAAAGAGCTCTTATTATTTTAAGATACATTCCATCAAGACCTGGTGTGTTGAGTGTTCTTAGCATGAAGGAGTGTTGAATTTTACCGAAGGCCTTTTCTGCAACTATTGAAATAATCATGTGGTTTTTGTCATTGGTTCTGTTTATGTGATGGATTGCATTTATTGATTTGTGTATGTTAAACCAGCCTTGCATCCCAGGGATGAAGCCAACTTGACTGTGATGGATACATTTTTTAATGTACTGCTGGATTCGGTTTGCCAGTATTTTATTGAAAATTTTCTCATCGATGTTCATCAGAGATATTGGCCTGAAATTTTATTATTGTTGTTGTGTCTCTGCCAGGTTTTGGTATCAGGATGATGCTGGCCTCATAAAATGAATTAGGGAGGAGTCTCTCTTTTTCTATTGTTTGGAAGAGTTTTAGAAGGAATGGTACCAGCTCCTTTTTGTACCTTTGGTAGAATTTGGCTGTGAATCTGACTTGTCCTGGGCTTTTTTTTTTTGTTGGTAGGCTATTAATTACTCCCTCAATTTCAGAACTTATTATTGATCAATTCAGGGATTTGACTTCTTTCTGGTTTAGCCTTGGCAGGGTGTATGTATCCAAGAATTTATGCATTTCTTCTAGATTTTCTAGTTTATTTGCATAGAGATATTTATAGTATTCTCTGATGGTAGTTTGTATTTCTGTGAAATCAGTGGTGATATCCACTTTATCATTTTTATTGTGTCTGTTCGATTCTTCTCTCTTTTCTTCTTTATTAGTCTGGCTAGTCGTCTATCTTGCTTGTTAATGTTAAAAAAAAAAGCTCCTGCATTTATTGATTTTTTGAAGGGTTTTTCGTGTCTCTATCTCCTTCAGTTCTGCTCTGATCTTAGTTATTTCTTGTGTTCTGCTAATTGTTTGCTCTTACTTCTCTAGTTCTTTTAATTGTGATATTAGGGTGTCAATTTTAGATATTTCAGCTTTCTCCTGTTAGCATTTAGTACTAGAAATTTCCCTCTAAACACTGCTTTAGCTGTGTCCCAGAAATTCTGGTGTGTTGTGTCTTTGTTCTCATTGGTTTCAAATAACTTATTTATTTTTGTCTTAATTTTGTTATTTACCTAGTAGTCATTCAGGAGCAGGTTGTTCTATTTCCATGCAGTTGTGCAGTTTTGAGTGAGTTTCTTAATCTTGAGTTCTAATTTGATTGCACTGTGGTCTGAGAGACTGTTATGATTTCCATTCTTTTGCATTTGCTGAGGAGTATTTTACTTTCAATTGTGTGTTCAATTTTAGAATAAGTGCTATGTGGTGCTAAGAAGAATGTATATTCTGTTAATTTGTGGTGAACAGTTCTGTAGATGTCTATTAGTTCCACTTGGTCCAGAGCTGAGTTCAGGTCCTGAATATCTTTGTTAATTTTCCGTCTTGTTGATCTGTCTAATATTGACAGTGGGGTGTTAAAGTCTCCACTATTATTGAGTGGGAGTCTAAGTCTCTTTGTAGATCTGTAAGAATGTGCTTTATGAATCTGGGTGCTCCTGTATTGGGTGTGTATCTATTTAGGATAGTTAGCTCTTCTTGCATTCTTGTTGCATTGATCCTTTACCATTATGTAATACCCTTCTTTGTCTTTTTTGATCTCTGTTGGTTTAAAGTCTGTTTTATCAGGGACTAGGATTTTTTTTCCTTTCCTTTTTTTTTTTTTTTTTCCATTTGCTTGGCAAATCTTCCTCCATCCCTTTATTTTGAGTCTATGTGTGTCTTTGCATGTGAGACAGGTCTCCTGAATACAGCACACCAATGGATCTTGACTCTTTAGCCAAGTTGCCCGTCAGTGTCTTTTAATTGGGTCATTCAGCCCGTTTACATTTAAGGTTCATATTGTTAAGTGTGAATTTGATTCTGTCATTATGATGCTAGCTGGTTACTTTGCCCATTAGTTGATGCAGTTTCTTTATAGTGTCAATGGTCTTTACATTTTGGTATGTTTTTGCAGTGACTGGTACTGGTTTTTTCTTTCCATATTTAGTGCTTCCTTCAAAAGCTCAAGTAAGGCCTGGTGATAACAAAATCCCTCAGCATTTGCTTGTCTGTAAAGATTTTACTTCTTCACTTATGAAGCTTAGTTTGGTTGGATATGAAATTCTGGGTTGAAAATTCTTTTCTTTAATAATGTTGAGGGTAGGCCTACACTCTCTTCTGGCTGGTAGAGTTCCTGCAGAGACATTCACTGTTAGTCTGATGGGCTTCCCTTCATGGGCAACCAGACCTTTCTCTCTGGCTGCCCTTAACATTTTTCCTTTGTTTCAACCTTGGTGAATCTGACATTATGTGTCTTGGGGTTGCTCTTTTCAAGGAGTATCTTTGTGGTATTCTCTGTATTTTCTGAATTTGAATGTTGGTCTGTCTTGCTAGATTGGGGAAGTTTTCCTGGATAATATCCTGAAGTGTGTTTTCCAACTTGGTTCCATTCTCCCCATCACTTTCAAGTACACCAATCAAACATATGTTTGGTCTTTTCTCATAGTTCCACATTTCTTGGAGGCTTTGTTCCTTTTCATTCTTCTTCCTCTTAATCAATTCAGTTATTGATACTTGTGTATGCTTCAAGAAGTTCTCATGCTGTGTTTTTCAGCTCCAGCAGGTCATTTATGTTCTTCACTAAACTGATTATTCTAGTTAACAGTTCCTGTAACCTTTTATCAAGGTTCTTAGCTTCCTTGCTCCTTTAGCTCTGAGGAGTTTGTTATTGCCCACCTTCTGAGGCCTACTTCTGTCAATTTGTCAAACTCATTCTCTGTCCAGTTTTGTTCCTTGGCTGGCAAAGAGTTGTGATCCTTTGGAGGAGAAGAGGTGTTCTGGTTTTTGGAATTTTCAGCCTTTTTGCAGTTTTTCCTGATCTTCATGGATTTACTTACCTTTGGTCTTTGACGCTGGTGACCTTTGGACGGGATTTCTGCATAGACATCCTTTTTGTTGATGTTGATCCTACTCCTTTCTGTTTGTTAGTTTTCTTTCTAACAGCAAGGCTCCTCCACTGCAGGTCTATTGGAGTTCACTGGAGGTCCACTCCAGACCCTATTTGCCTGGGTATCACCACTGGAGGCTGCAGAACAGAAAAGATTGCTGCCTGCTCCTCCCTCTGGAGGCTTTATCCCAGAGGGGCACCTGCCAGTTGCTATCTGGAGCTCTCCTATATGAGGTGTCTAGGAGGGAGGTGTCTCCCCTTCTGGAGGCACAGGGGTCAGGGACCCACTTGAGGAGGCAGTCTGTTCTTTAGCAGAGCTCAAGCACTGTGCTTGGGGATCTTCTGCTTTCTTCAGAACCAGCAGGCAGGAACGTTTAAGTCTGCTGAAGCTCTGTCCCAGGGAGAGAGGAGTTTTATCTCCAAACCCCTGACTGGGTCTGGTACCTTTCTTTCAGAGATGCTCTGCCCAGTGAGGAAGAATTTAGAGAGGCAGTCTGGCTCTATTTTATACTCTTAATGGATATTTTACCCATGCCTAATTTCATAACATCAGGCACTAGACACTAAAAAATACTAGTGCCCTGAGTTATTCAGCTCTTCCAAAGCTGGCACATTTCATTACACAATATCAAAAAAATCACATTTATTAATATAATTACTGATTACATCAGAAAAGTCTGAGTATCAGGAATCTGTCAAGCTCACAGTGGTAGATACATGGTTTTTTATTCTGATTTTTGCTCAGAAGTTCAACTTTTATCATTGGCAACCAATACTCTTGGTTGTTTTCCTTTAAGTGATAGCCTCACTTTGCTCATTTTTGAGAAAATGCCTGCCAAATGCCCAAGTCTTAATAACTACACTTTGTCTAGAACTTGTTCTTTCATGCAAAGACTGTGTTACAAGGAAGAAAGTGGCTAGTTCAGTGCACAACTCAATGACATGAGTGCTGTTCCTCAAAATAGCCATCATACTTCATTTAGCAGCATATGTGCTTCATCGGTTTGCCACACAGAATATGAAAAAGGTCTCTATTTCAGGATTGAGATTTCATAAAATTAATCATTTTTCCTGTTTCATCAAAGAGCATACTTAAGTGAGCCGGCTTCTCTTGCCCTCACTGTAAGTGTGTGGCAATGAAGAAGAAACCCATGGCTGCTGATGAAGTTGGGCGCCTCTGGCTTGATTTGCACTAAGGGGCCAGTAGTTTTACCCACAATTACTTTATATCATCAGTGCAAATGTCAACAGAGGTAAAAAAAATGAAATAAAATTCTTAGTATGATTATTAAAATAATTTTGACCCCAAAGACTCCAGAAAGCGTGTCCAAGACTCCCAAGGATCTGCAAACACACGACTGTTCTAGTCTATTGCAAAAGTGGCCTGCTGCAATAGCGCCAGCACTCCTCTTCTTTACTATCCTGCTCTTGAGAACCTATGTGACCTTGGGGAGGGCATTTTATGTATTAAACTTCAGTTTCTTTGTTTGCAAAACAATAGCATTCATTCACTCATTCATTCATTCATTCAATAAATTCTGCTATCTCATGTTATATGCACTACTAGTGTGTAAGGCTCTGGGAATAGAGTCATAAAAAGGCTGACAAAGTCCTTGCACTCACTTTATACTCTAGAGGGGACCAAACAATAAGTGTGTGTGTGTGTATTTATTTAGATAAAAAATTATATAAATATTTAACAAATAAATAAATGAATGAAACCACTACACTGTTGTATGTGCTAGAGATTTCATTTGGTAAATGAAATGAACAAAAGTATTCTGATAAGAATAGGGAAGTGGGTGGCACTGTGGACACAGAACAGCCAGGGAAGCTTCTGTTCTGAGAAAGTGATATTCAAGCTGAGGCCAAAAGGTTTGAAGCAACCAGGCAGGTATATTTCCAACTCTTATTTCCTCTGATTTTGACAGTGCCCAGTGGGGCACCTGAGAAACATATTTGGGTTCTAAAAGAGATGGTGAATAAGTGTTGGAAAGGGATTAATAGTATCAGTATTAATTAACATGTTAAGCACATACTGTCTTCTGGGCAACGCTTTAAAGACCTTATTTTTACGAACGAATATAATCTTTACAATAACTTGCTAAAGTAAGGTTCTATTATTCCCATTTTGTGGAAGATAAAATCAAAACCCAGAGGTCACACAGCTAGGAAACAGCAGAGACAGGATTTAGACTTAGGCAGTCTGATTCAAGAGGTATTTGCCATTTCCTAAAGTAGGTAGGAAGTATTTTACTATTTCTAAAGCACATAGAAATCCCAAGATATGAGTACATATTATTATTATTGATATAAATATATTTTAAAAATACACCTAAGTAATACAAATTGAGTTGATTTTCTTAAATATTTGACAAATTATAGGACATGTTATCTATAGAGCTGGCTAAAATTGTAAGGGTAACAATGGGAATAAAGTTGGAGCTATATTGAAGGGCGAAGGCAAAGAAAAGTATGAAGTGCCTGCTTTTGACCTTGTTTTAAACCTGAAAGGGAAAGGTTAGTGATCTGAGTGTGTAAGGAGTTGGCTCTCTAAGCTGCTCTCGCTTGAAGGGCTATTCTAAGAGCAAAGCATAGAGGACTCTACGATGGTGTGTAACTGGGGCACACCTCAGGACAGCTCTTTTCAGTCCATTTGTTCCAGCTGCCTCTGAGCTCTGGAACATGTTTCCACTTACCTTTCCCTGAAATCCTTCCCTACATCATTAAAGAGGCTTCCCTGTTCCCTGTTCATTCACGTGCACTAAACTTGGCCCAAGGAGGGTTTGGGAGCAAGGTCTGGCTGTATTTCCTCTGAAAGGCAGCATTGAGAGAGCTGATTTTGAAATGCTCTACTTGACAGTTTTGCAGCTGAGCACCAGGCATGGTCTGTGAAGGCCAAGTTTTTATTAGCAGTGGCTTTTTATCTTGCTCTTAGGGTAAGGTGATCCCGGAACACAGACATGTTTTGTGTTGAATTTCTCTTGCGAGAAACAGTGGGTTTGTTCCTTCTCTTGAGCAGCATGCTCTAAATTGGGTCCATTTTCTCAGGATAAATTTTTCTTAAACCAGAAAGTAGAGGTTTGGAGAACCTAAAGAAAATGACTAGCTGAACAAGAGGGCACAGTGAATAAATAATTTTCAGAATTTCAGAGGCGGTAGATGATAATGTAGACACATCAGGTTGGAGATGAAGATTAGCGTAGAGTTGGCATTGTTAGGGGTTCTGAGCCAAAGATCTGGCCCATTTTGACAAGCTTTCTTATGTTTCCTGCCAATAGACCCAATAAGCATTTTGATTTGTCATAGATTTATGTTATGGGTTTTTTAGCAAGGGCATTTTTATTGGTGTAGACAAAATCTGAATCTGGATATTTTAATGCTGCTCTGCTTGGAGCAGCATCTGAGCCATCAGCAAAGAGAATGGGAATCAGTCAGTCACTCAACCAATGGTAACAGAGCTGGGCACACACAGTGTGCAGCAAACCAAACAGAGCCTGCCCTTGCCCTAGTGAGATGCCTACACCTGTGTAGATGCTGTGCATGGCATTTCCTCCTGCCGACACACACATGCAGTGAAGTTACTACTGTTAAGATAAATATGAACACTTCGTCCTTACAAAAGAGCTAAGTAAATGCCTTATTATTACTATTTCAACTGATGGTGGGTGATATGGTTTGGCTATGTCACCACCCAAATCCTATCTTGAATTGCAGCTCCCATAATTCTCACATGCTATGGGAGGTAATTGAATCATCGGGGAGGTTTTCCTCCTACTGTCCTCCGGGTAGTGAATAAGTCTCCCGAGATCTGATGGTTTTATAAGGGGAAACGCCTTTCACTTGGTTCTCATTCTCTCTCTTGTCTGCCACCATGTAAGATGTGCCTTTCACCTCCTGCCATGATTGTGAGGCCTCCCCAGCCATGTGGAACTGTGAGTCCATTAAACTTCTTTCCTTTATACTCAGGGGCCTTTATACATTACCCAGTCTCATGTAGGTTTTTATTAGCAGTGTGAGAATGGACTAATATAGTAGGTATTGGTAGTAAACAATTAAGCACTCATATCTATACCAAGGGGTATTTATGCTAAAGGAAAATGAGTATAGGTTTTTTTATAAGAATGTAGTAAATAAAAGTTTTAGTTATAAACTCTTTCTTCTTCCCCACAACCCAGAAGATCCAGTTTTCATGTGTGTATAACCCTTCTGGCCAAGATTTAGGCAATAGTTTTCTGTAAGCACTGTCCTTGGGGGAGTTTAGATAAATACTAAAACAAATTTCTTGTGTTATTAAATATATAATTTAATGTGCAGCAGAAACAATAGTCTTCAAAATGAAAGATTTTGATTTGCAAGTGCTGGGCTTAGAGAGAAGAAAATGCTCAGGGCATCAATTGTGTGCCACATCAGCAGCTGGGTAGAAAATACAAGATAGGGAAAAAGGCTCCATACAACCAGAAGAGGTGACCCTTTCCAGTTGCAATAGTTTCCAGAGAGATGTGGAAATAGAAATCAAGACAGTAGCAAAGTTACAACATGAGTAAATAGGACCCCTCCCCTCGATCCCATCCTAGGATCAAGGGTAGGTAGAATACCCGAGATGATAAGCTTAATATGAGGATTACAGAGATGCTTCTACCTTCCTTCTCAGCTGCAGGCGTACATGGGCAGGGGCTGTCTCAGCTGCAGGGTAGCCTGGGTTGAGAGAGGTGCTAGACAGATGGGCCCAGGGGCAGCTTCACAGCATCCAGGCGGCATGGTACAGAGCCAAAAGAGCAACTGGGAGGTCCTAAGCCTGCAGCAAGGCATGAACGGATGAGAGAGTAGACAGAACTGGCGTAGCCTGTGCTTAAAACTGAGAGGATGCACGATGTTTGCTCCTGGATCTCACAGAATATTCTGGAATGGTGGATATCAACAAAAGACACCGGTGGCGGCGGGGAGGGGTGGGGGGCAGAGGAAATGACAAGGACCAGAGGAGGCAAGTACATCTCAAAGGTAACTGACAAAGGCAGAGGGCAGGAGGGGGTCAGGTAGCAACCCCCGCAATAATCCTGGATGGTAGAAAGCCTCCCCACTTCCCTCTCCTGTTTTATCCTAACTGCGGTCAGGATTGGGGGTTTGCATCTGAATGTGTGGCTAAATGACAGCTCTAAGGTGATGTGTTAACAATAAGATGTATATAATCAATTTATAGGGAAACTGTAGGGGAAATTGGCAAACTGGACAATGGACAGGTCTTCTAAATAGAAAATGTGAAGAGAGACTACACACATGCCCACACGTGCACACACACATATCACTATCACTCACACGTTTTCAATCACTGAGGTGATTTCTGCTTATAGTGGAGAAACCAGTCACATCAGTGACCAGACTAAATCTTTGCATTTTGTGGGTGAATTTAAATTTTAAGTGAGTGCACAGTTGTTTTGGATCATCTCTGCCAAGTTGCTGCCTACATGGCGTGCCATTCATGTGCCTAGATCAATATAAATATGGATACCCTGTATGAATTAGGCAGGGAAAGTGGGACAATTTGACAGCCCCTTGCTGAGACACAGCAGCTTCCATCCCTTGGAAGGGCCTGAATAGCCCAGCGCAGCCCTGATGGACTACAAGTAAGAAAACAGCGGCCTGGAAAATGCAGATGCTTCGGAGATGCTGGCTTGACAGAATGAAGCCTGTTTGTCAAATGGGCTGTCACCTATCACAGTTTTAAATAGGAGCCTTCTATAGGATGTTACATAACCTGCTGGCTCACAACAGCCTCAGTGGAATGGAACGGGGGCTGCGCCGATGAGAAGCGGCTGCGGGACGGAGGACAAGGCCTTGCTATTCTTTTCCTTAATGGATTCCCTGCCTCCTGCATTGTCATGCTTGAACACACAACACAGGAATGGAGGTGCCTGCTCTTTAAGGGCTGTGTCAATCAAGCAAGGGACATTACTCCTGGCAAAGTTGGAAATAGCAGAGTAGAAAGATGCAGGTTCTCTGTGGTGGCTGAACCCTTGGGATAGTGCCCTGGGCGATGAAGGGGGCTCACCCTAGCGCTGCCCCTGGTCTACCCTCACCCTGGCCTCACCCTCCCATACACCATATGCCAACTGAAGGCTGATGGTTGAACTCAGTTCTTCCCCTTTGGGAAGCGATGTAGGTTCAGTTCCAGAGGGTATGAGATGAGATGTTCACATGTTTGAAAGCATGTAATGGTGTGAGTTTTTAAAAGTGTTCTCTGGACATAATGTTGCTGCTTTGATTTGTCTTCTCTTCCAAGTGGGACACAGTTCTCTACTGCCCCGTCAGTCAAGTGAAAGCCAGTGAGAGAATAATCAATCACACCTTGCCTTATGCAGAGGTGTAGTCCTGAGAATCTATGAGTGAAGTAAGTTTAGAGATGAGTTTTATTTTAGAGGCCCTTGGGGAGTTGGCTATTTTAAAGACTCCAGAAGTAAGAGCGAATAATTCTATTGTGATGGGATGAATCACTCTCTACTTTCTGATTTATCTGTTTTATAAGTTTGAAATTTTGCATATTAAGTTGCTCTTCCTTTATGTGTATTACCCACATATTGCTGAGTCATCAAAGGGCCTGAAGCAGAAAGGAAAACTTTGGATGTAAGTTTTCACATAATCAAATTTTATTTAAACGAAAAGAAGAGCCCTGATAATAGGTGAAGGGGCTGTACTAAAGTGACTGGAATTCTCGTACATTTGTAGCAGTCACCCACCCTGTGTTATGTTGGAATGACAGCACTCTATGACATGGAAAGTTGAAGATGGTGACATAAGCTGTTGTTGAAAATTCAAACGAATTGGTTATTGAGGCCGTCATAATTGAGTTACAGTGTGGTGGTAGCTATGCCAGTGAAATAGCAGCAGTGGCTGGCAACAAGCAGTTGTAGGATACTATTTACAAAAACACAGTGATAACTTCCCTTGGTTAATCCCATCCCACGCTGACTCTGGGCCTGCCCATGCAGTTTCTGATGGCCAATAAGACCATTGCAAATGGGACACACCCGACAGCTTGAACATTTCCTGTGTTTTGTGACTTGTCCTTTTTGGTGGCTCTGGTGGATCCCATGAATATCACCATAAGAAGGAGCCCAGGCTGACCTGTGGATAATGTGAGGCGTAGGAACAAGTCACCTTTATTGCCCCAGCAGACTTCCCTAACCACCAAGAGAGGGAAGGCATCCTAGAGCACATGGCCTCATTTGAGCCACCAGCAGGTCACAGTGATCAATGAAACCATTCCAGACAAACTGCCCAGAACTGTCCAGGCACCCTACCAGCACTCATGAAAAATAAGAAATGTTTGTTGTTCAAAGCCACAGTTTTGGGGCAATTTGTTAGGCAGCAAAAGCTAACTGATACACAAGTTAGAATCAATAAGTTGTGGTATTTTGATGGAGAGAGGAGGAGCATTGTTAGGATGACTTAGTCAAGGTTGATCCTGCTTGGATACCAAAGCCATGTAACCCAGCAATAACTTGGTTATATAATAGAGAATTTAAACACTAAAGAACTAATTCAGAAAAACTTACAGGGAACTCTGGTTGAATGAGATAGAGGTTTATTAAATAGTTAACCCATTCACATATATAAATGATTTGAAATACTTGTAACACAGGTGTGATGGTATCTCACAAAGGGATTAGTAGATTCCTACAGCTATGGACAGCTATAGGCAAAGTCTCAGAGATGGTCCTATCCTGCACAGGTTTCTCCTGGGGCTTCAAATTTGTCCCTGCAGCCTAGTCATTGTCTTAGGTGATAATAACGTCTCTAGAAAATGTCGGCTACCAGTGCTCTGCAGTCTCCCTCTTTACTAGTGAAAGTCAAATTTATGTTGTTTCAGCCATTTTCCTTTAAAAGCTGCCACTGCTACTGTTATGTCACTATTAGTAGTAGTGTTCGTTATATCTTTCAGCTATTCCTGCATTTTTGCATTTGCCATCTGCACATTGCATAGCACTGTGGGTATGAGACATTTACTTCAGTCTTGTTAGGAAAAGCAATTCTACTTTAATCTGCTGTGCTGTCTACTGGAGACATAGCACTGATCCATGCTGATGACGGCTTCCCTTGACCTCCACTAACAGTGAGCTGTATGACCTTTTTGTGGGCCGTTTGCACCCACTTCTCCATGCTGCAATCTCCCTTTAGTCATGTGTCTCCTAAACTTAGGTTCTGAACTTCCTGGAATGTTAAGGGACTCTGTTCTGGCTATGCAGTTGTCCACCTCCCTGGCTACATGTTCTGATTGTGCTGACCAAATTAGGCACACTGACTACACCCACCCCTGGCCAACTTGACCCTTTCAAGAACAGCAGGAGCCCCTGACGGCTACCCTTCTACCCTCTCTTCTCATCCTCAGATTCAATATTCCTCCCATTATTATGACTCTCTAGCCAATTAATTTTGCATTCTCCTCATAGCCTACTGGGCGTTCTATGTCTCTTGCCATGTTTGTTTCGAATGAGAAGGCCAGTAATAGTCCCGACAACCCTATTGTGATGGCCAATTTTGTGTGTCAACCTGACTGGTGTGCCCAGACATCTGGTCACATACTCTAGCTGTGCCTGTGAGGGTGTTTTGTGTGGGATTAACATTTAAATTGGGGGACAGAATGAAGCAAATGGTCCTCCCTATTGTGGGTGGGTGCCTTTCTCAAATTTTGTGTTGCTATAAAAGAATGCCCGAGGCTGGGTCATTAATAAAGAAAAGGGGCTGACTTGGTTCATGGTTCTGTAGGCTGTACAGGAAGCATGGCACCAGCATCTGCTTCTGGTGAGGGTTTAAGAGCTTCCACTCACGGTGGAAGGTGAATGGAAGCTGACCTGGAGAGATTGTAAGGTGGTAAGTGAGAGAAAGGGGTAGGAGGTGCCAGGCACTTTTTAACAACTAGAACTCTTATTGGGAACTAATATATTGAGAAGAGAACTCAGCCATCACCAGGAGGATGGCACTAAGCCTTCATGAGTGATTCTTCCCCATGACCAAAACACCCTAATCAGGTCCATCTCCAACACTGGGGGTCACATTTCAACATGACATGGTGGCATATCTAAGCCACACAAATAGGCCTCATCCAATCCACTGAATACGGAACAAGACTGCTTAGTAAGAAGGAGCTCCTCCGGCCTGATGACTTAAGGTGGGACATTGTTTTAACTCCAGCCTTCAGATTCAGACGGAAACACGAGTCCCCTGGGGTCTTAAGCCTCCTGGCTTTTGGGTTGGAGCTACACATGGGCTCTCCTGGGTCTCCAGCTTGTTGGCTGAAGATTTTAGGACTTCTTAGCTTCTAGAATCATGTGAGCCAATTTCTCTCTTTCTCTACACACACACACACACACACACACACACACACACACACACACACACATCATATTAGTTCAGTTTCTTTGGAGAACCCTAATATGTATTTATTTATTAATTGTTTGTCCCAGGAGAAAATAACAAACCTTTCTCTCATTTCTTTTTTTTTTTTACTCTTTGAAAAATGTCCCCCTTCTCTTACAGTTGTTGAATAAAGCATAAATGGTCATGCTTAACATACATCATCCAAGTCATAAATTCAATTTATTCTAGAAGAAACTGTCATCGAACATTCTAAAATTCCTTAATCCTTTTTCGATCCATGATAAGTGAATTTTATTGAAATTTGACTTGAGAAGACATTAACTTGGAAATAAGTACTCCTCTCATGAGCTATTTGATAGAATTGTAAAGAAAACAAAACTGCTTTGAGAGAAAGTGGGGAGAGGCTGAGCAGAGATGTGCACGGGTTGTGGTGAGAATGAGCCCTGTGGAGAGGAAACTTAATTTGACTTCTTATTCTGGGCTGCGATTGAGAGGAAAATGAATTTAATTCAGACTAGTTTTGTGGCAAAAACTTAGTGACGCCACTGAATTAGGCCTTGAATTATTTAAAAAATAGAAAAATGATTTAACCTGAGAATAACAGAGTGGCCTATACCATAAACAGGCTGGGCTGAGCTTCTCAGTGCCAAGGGGGCCAGAAGAAAGCGGTCCAGGCTACTGGGGGCTAAGGTGAGAGAAACAGGCTGGGCTGAGCTTCTCAGTGCCAAGGGGGCCAGGAGAAAGCGCTCCAGGCTGCTGGGGGCTAAGGTGAGAGAAACAGGCTGGGCTGAGCTTCTCAGTGCCAAGGGGGCCAGAAGAAAGCGCTCCAGGCTGCTGGGGGCTAAGGTGAGAGAAACAGGCTGGGCTGAGCTTCTCAGTGCCAAGGGGGCCAGGAGAAAGCGCTCCAGGCTACTGGGGGCTAAGGTGAGAGAGAAATAGACAGGAGGTTCCCAGGAGCTGTCCAGCTCAATCCAGGGGAAAAACCACGCCAAACGGATTTGAACAACAGAGGCTCCGTCCATGTAACTTCCTTATTTATGTACAATTCCACTCCAACATTCTCTGCCACTCTGCTACAATAGCAGATGCTCCACTGACTGCCTATGTTGTGCTGGAAAGGACACAGTGTGGGGAGTCAACCCCAGAGTCCAGCTGAGGTCGGGGGACACATACTTGGAGGGAAGACTCGTCACTAGGAGCCTGGCAAACAGGTCAAGAGCTGTGTTCAAAAGCCTGGGGAGGACCATTCTATATCAGATTTGCCAAGAGATGTATATTGCTTCAGGGTCTGTGAAGAGAAGAGCATTCTGGCAAAGAGACTTACTCTTTTGAACACTAGTGGATTTCCTCGTCACAGGGCAGGACAGTGAGGGGAACAATGCTATTTTAGAACTGGACTCTTGCTGAAGTGGTGGCTCACGCCTGTAATCCCAGAACTTTGGGAGGCTGAGGCAGGTGGATCAAGAGGTCAGGAGTTTCACCAGCCTCGCCAAGATGGTGAAACCCTGCCTCTACTAAAAATACAAAAATCAGCTGCGTGCTGTGGTGGGCACCTGTAATTCCAGCTACTTGGGAGGCTAAGGCAGGAGAATCGCTTGAACCCAGAAGGCAGAGGTTGCAATGAGCCAAGTTTACACCACTGCACTCTAACCTGGGCAACAGAGAGACTCTGTCTCAAAAAAAAACAAAACAAAACAAAACAAAAAAAAATACAAAAAAAAAAACAAAAACAAAAACAATACCTGTACTCCCTATGCTGTGTCCTTCTATTTTCTGCTCACATCTTCCAGTTCCTCAGCTGTTTTGGGTTTGATGTGGAAGTCCTGGGACAACCCACTACTAATAGATGCCAGATTGGGAGCTGCCTGCAGTCAGGAGCCTGGTTTCAAGTCTGCTCATTCATGGTTTCCATCTCCAGCAGCATCTCTGTGTGTGTCACAGAGAGGACAGCTAGGTGGGAACCAAAGAGCTTTACCTTGGTACCTCCTGCAAGTGCTTCGGGAACAGTAGATAGGAGGGAGCCTCTGAGCTGGGAGGTAGGCAGAGCTTCCAGACCCACAGTGAAGTGAGCTGGGAGGTAGGCAGAGCTTCCAGACACACAGCAGGGTGAGCAGTGACAGGCCTGAGTGCACTCGGGCAGGTCCTCACTTGCTGACATGCTCATCATACCTCTGACCCAGCAAAGGGGTTTGCCTTGCCCTGGTTCGTGAGCCTACTGAGGGAGTTTCTCTTGTTGCTGTATGGTGTATAAGTGTATAAGAGAAAAGAATTCTGAAAGGAGAAGAGGAGAGAAAAATCACACCACCCAGAGCTCTTCTATAAGCAGGGAGAATTTTCCATCAGGTATCCATGGAGAAATAAGTTAAAGGCACTCAGAGACTTAGCAAATATGAGAAAACTAGAATTATTCTTTTCAAGATTAGCAATACCCCACTGAAAAACAAAGATGATATTCATTGACTGTCTTCAGTTGATTTAATTCTTTAATATTTTGGACATTTTCATTCACTTTCTTCTTTATGAAACTGGTCTTTTAAGTAAATTTTTGACTCAAGTATAATATAGACATGTAGATACAGAAAAATGCACAAATTAGAAGTGCACACATGAATTAGTTTTCATAAAGTCAGAATACCCAGGGAACCACCACCAAGGAAATAAGACACTGCCAGCACCACAGAAGTCCCCTCATATCATTTCCCATTCACCTGCCATGTCTCCAAAGGTAACCGCTAGCCTGATCTCTAAAGCCATCAATTTGCTTGGCCTGTTTGAATACGCTACATAAATGGGATCATATATTGTATATTCTTTTGTATCTGGCTTTTAGTGCTCAACAGTATGTCTGTAGGATTCATCCATGTTTTGCATGGATGAATTAGCTATAGTATGTTTATTCTTGTGTAGTATTTCATTCCATAGATAAAATTTAATGGAACATTACAGTGTTAGTAGACATTTGGGTTATTTACAATTTGTGTCTACTATGAATCCTGCTTTTATGAAAACAATCACACATGTTTCTTGGTGCCTATATGCACATATTTCTTTTGGTTGTCTACCTAGAAGTGAAATTTCTGGGTAATACATCTACCTTCAGTACATACTGTACATACTGCAAAATCGTGTTCCAAAGTGGTCTTAACAACTTATGCTCCCACAATCAGTGTAGGACTGTTTCAGTGGCTCTATCTCCTCAATGACACTTGGTATTGGTCTTTTTGATGTAAGATGTGGTCACATTTCATTATTTTAAGTCACAGTTTCCTGATTGCTAATGAACCAATCACTCTATGATTATTTGTCATTTAGGGTTCTCATTTTGTGAAAGTCCTATTCAAATCTTTTAATCTAAACTGACCGTCTTCAGTTTATTTTTTTAAACTGAAGTTCAAAAAATTCAAAAAGTTAGAATTAGATTACCTGATATCACCCAATGTTTTCTAACACTTGCTCGCTTTTTAAAATTGAAATTTTGCTCACTTTTTAAATTGAAATTGTGTCTTTTTCTTATTGATGTAAAGGCATAATAAATATAATCTGGATATTAGTTCTTTGTCAGTTACATATATTGCAAACATTTCCTTTCACTCTATGGCTTTGAGTTTTACTTTTTTAGTTGTGAAAACATACATTTTAAATTTTAATGTAGTCCATTTTTCTCTAGGATAGTATTATGTCTTTTTAAAAAATTACATAAATCAAGGTAATGTAGATAGTGTTCTTTCTATCTCCTAGAAAATTTATTTTGTTTTCCTTTTACATTAGAAACTAAAATCATCTGAAATTTATGTTTGTATATGATATGAGGTAGAGAGTAAAATTTTATTCTTTCCAACATTGATATTAAATTCATTCAGCACCATTTATTGGAAAGATTATTCTTCCTTCATCTGCCACAGTACTACCTTTTTCATAAACCAAGTGACTGTATTTATGTGGACTAATTTCTGGGCTCTCTATCCAGTCACTCCATATACTGCCCTTTCTTAATTAATGTACCTTCATAGCTACAGTGAATAAGTCATGGTATTTAGCAAGTTAAGACCCCTAACATTGTTCTTATTTTTCCAGATAGCTTTGGTTACTTTTAGCCCTTTGTATTCTGATAATTTAAGTATCAACTGGTCAATTTCCACCAAAACCTGCTGCAGGGATATTGATTCATGCTGCATGGAATCTATGCATTAATTAAAGAAGAACTGGCAGCTTCAAAATATTAAATCATTAAATCACCAACAATAACGTGATCCTTTTCTCCATATATTCTGATTTTCTTTAATTTCTCTTAGTTATAATTTATAGTTTTTTGGTATAAATATTGTACATCTTTTTGTTGAGTTTATTCCTAGTGTTCAATGGTATATAAACAATATAGTATTATAAAAACCTCGTTGGTGATATGTAGAAATATAATTACTTTTTGTGTAATTAATCTTGTATTTATTGACTTGCTATACTTGTGCATTAACTACAATACTTTCTTTTTGTAGATCATTTTATGTTTTCTAGGCTTGCCATCATGATGCCTGTGAATAATGATGGCTTTATTTCTATCATTTCAATTATGCTGCCCTTCTTTTCCCTGCCTATTTCACAGTCTATAGTTTTCAGTACAGTCTTGAATAAAGATGGTGATAATGGGTATCTTTGTCTTGTTCTTAGACTCAAAGGAAAGTTTTCAAAATTCCATTAAACGTTATGGCCATAGGTTTTTTTTTTTTTGGTAGATAATTGTCATCAAATTAAGAAAGCTCTCTTATATTTCTATTTTGGTAAGAGTTTTGTGTCATTTTATATCGTAAATGGTGTTGAATGCCATCCAGTCTTTTGCATCTAAGGAAAAGATATCTTTTATTTAGTCTACAATGTGCTCAATTATATGATTTTGTTTTAGATTTGTGAAACTGATTTTGAGAAAGAAGGCATATACATTCACTCTTTTATAATATTTGGGTCATGGTTTGATAAGAAAGTTATGTTGGCCTCATAAAACTAGTTAAGTTCAATCTGCTGTGAAACGCATTTATTGGGTTTATAATTTCAGAGTTTATTTTCCAGTTCAAGAGTTTCTGTTAGAGATATGTATAGAGATTGCATTCTCCAGTGGAGTGCTCCATCTTGTCATTCATTTTATTGAACATATCAATTACAACTATTTTAAGTTTATTTTTGAAAAGGCCAATCTGTGTCATCTGTGACTGTTTTCTGTTACCTATTTTTCTTTTGATTTTGTCAATTAATATGTTTGGTATTTTTTTTTAAAAAAATACCAGACGTTGTGTATAAAGAATTAGAAAGACGCTGGCTGATATTGTCTTTCTATAGAGCAATTCACCTTACTCTCTGACAGCCACTAGAATGGAAACAGACCACATCAATCCAATCACACAGTGGGCTAACAAAGGCAAGGTTTGCCAGTGCAAAGCTACTTCCGGGTCTTTCTCACTCCTAGGATCAAAAGTGCTGACTGAGATCCAGAATATAGCAAGTGCCCCCAACATATTATTAAATTAATGAATAAGTGAATGAATGTTCTTAATAAAAGTGGAAGGTAACTCTGAAAAGAACAACGAGAAAAGAAACATTTCCAAATGATAAATTAGGGTTAAGAATAAAGGGCAGGAGGGATCACCAATGGTAAAAAGTTTCTAGCCTGTGAGTATTGAAACCACTGATGGCAGAGTCAGTCATTGGGAGCAGAATGGAGGTATTTGGAATAAAGACAGTTAGAGGGAGGAAATAAGACAGATTATGAGTTCCATTTTCAGCTAGATAACATTGGGTGATATCAGATAATCTAAGTGCAGACTTATGGTAGATGGCTAAAAATATGGGGTGTGAGTGAGTGGTCTGGATTGAAGGAGATAAAGATATCGAGTTATCGCCAGCCTGAAAGTTACAGAATGGGCCAATTTTATAGGTTTATATAGATGTGTCAGCTGTTTAGAATGACATTCGTGGATATAGCAAGAGAAAATTTGGACCAAATAAACACAAAAACTAAAAGTTGAAAGTTCTGCCTTTTGAAAAGTTTGGCTATGACTTGAGTTCCCTTCTAAATTCAAAGATACTTCGAATGAACAAGCAGCAGGTATTTGTTCATTATTCTGAGAGGAAGCCCTCAGGGGCTGTCTTTCCTACTCACCCTCCTAAATCCCTCAGTCCCAGGACCACTAAGCATGGTAAGAGAAAACATTTTTTTAAAATAAAACACTTTTATTGGTTCCTCAATACCCCCTACATAAGCTCTGGGGTATTTTCAACATCTTGATTAGTCCACCTTCCTGATCACCTTAATTGTTCTTATATTTACCTTACTGCACATCTACATGTCAATCAAATACATAATTCAGTGCCAGAATAGGCAGTTTGGCTACAAAACTCTCCTATGTGGCATGGTAACCATTGTGTTGAAAGTTACTGAATCATTTAAATTTATTTAAGATTCATGATTTCCAACTGTGAGCCTTTATACTTTCTGGGGAAAATATTCTAGACAATCTCATGGTAGCCCAGAACCACATTCCTCACTTCTGAGAGCTGACAGAGCAGGGTTCCAAGTATATGAATTACAGCCCTGTGTTCCAGGAGCCCTTTAGTATCCTTGGATTTATAATAAATGTTTCTAATTCTCATAAAATTATTGAACAAACATCAAGGAAAGATGTTTTACAATGTAAAGCTAATGCAGAGGGTCATTAGCATTGTTATTGGAGACAGTCAAGATGATTTAGCCAAGACCTTTGACAAGGGGATACACCTGTCTGTGAAGCTATTAATTAGACTAAGACCAAAGATGGGGCGGGGTGCCTAGTCCACAGAGTGTCTAAATGGTAAGAGCATGAGCTAAGAGGTTGCAGTGACTCCTTCATAGATGGGATATCAGCTGCCCCTGTTCTGCTGTGGGCATAGATACAAGAGACTGACCTTAGGTCACCTGACAGCCCTACCCCATAAACTCGACTTGCATCTTCTCCCAGAATTCTTCATAAAATTAACTCTAAAAGCAACTTGCATTATTTCTACTGTTGCGATGTGTCCTTACCACTCTTTTGGGTATTTGGATCTCTTGAAATGTATGCCTTTCTCTAACATACTTCACCAGTGCTACGTTATTTCTTCTTCATTGTCAGGGTAGTATATCTATTATAGGAATATCTTGAGTCTTGGGTTGAATTTCGGTAAAGTAAGTGAGAAATTACCTTGCAGTAATTTTTTTAATTAAAAAGTAAAATAACACTTATTTAGAAGAATATAAAATAAGCAATGTACCTTAATTAACTACCTCAAGAACAAATCAAACAATACCAAAATGTTTGATAAATGGCCAAGGAAAACACACAAGAGCTATGCATTGTCTTTCTTAATTAACTTGTAACCCGTTTACTTGTTGTTCAAGCCTGCTGACAGCTGGGCTTTCTATAAAGCCATCTGTATACTCTGGAGCTGGGTAGCAAGTTTCCATTGTTCCCTGCTCCATCTCTTACGACAGGTCATTCACAGGTTAATATGTTCAGAGTCAATGTCCTTTTCCCTTTTTCTTACTGCTTGTAGAGTTTCTCTGTTCTCCATTACGGTTCATTGTTTCGTGGATCTTTCTTTCCATTTCTTGGTGGTTGGATCATTATCCATATCAATCATTGTAACCTACATGAATGCCTTTAAATTCTTGTTATATGTCAGATATTAATACATTTCCAAATGCTTTAACTGAATTATCTAATGTAATATTCATAGGGTTTGATTCCTTGTTTTTGGAGGAAGATATGGAGGCTTTGGAGGTACTAGGCTGACTGTCCCCACAGGAAGTGAATGGCACAGCTGCAGGGGAGGCATACCCAGTCTTTTCTCTGTTCTCCAGATTGTAGAGAGACTGTAGTAAATCCCTCAACTTTGATGTTCCTGTGAGTTTTATTACAATTCAGATTCTGATTCTGGGATCTGGGATGGGGCTGAGAGTCTACATTTTTATCACTCTGTTGGGAGGGTGGTGTCACTGGTCCTGGGCTGCCTCTGAGTGCCCAAGGCCAAGAGGGATTCTTTCTTCCTTCAGGAACAGGGTGGGAGGAACGGAGGGTAGGAAAATTTGCCTCACATCAACTAAAATCTGAAAGTTTCCTTCTAGCCCCACATACTGCATTTTCTAAATCCCAGAGGGGAAATAAATTCAGTCATTTCCCCTCCTCCACAACCTTTATCTCAACAGACTGCCCTGTGGACAGCGTGGGGGAGGGCTCTGTGTGTTCCAGAGGGTCTAGTGCCGCATTGCCCCTCTGTTTTTCAGCAAACACCCCTGGAGGATGAGCTGCGATTGGGCAGGCACAGAACCTTTGATCTTCTTAGAAAGTCTCTCTATTGTTTGCTTCAAAAATGCCCCGAGGCTGCCAGTTTCCCCAGTTGAGGCTTTAAAACATATGATGGCCATTTATCTATTTTCAGTCCTTTCAAATTCCTTCTCATTCTTGTGATTTGGGACAGGGGAGAGGGCAGCACCTGAATGGCCGCTCCTCACCATTCATTATCCAATAGATCTCTATTAAGCCAAAGAATTTTTCTGCAATTGTTTCTTTCCTTCTCGGGATAAAGACCTCCTTTCACCCATTATGTCTCTGATCATTTCGCTGCCCTTTTCTGAAACTTCACTTTGTTGGCTCTGCTTTCTTTGAGGCAAAGATGATCAAAGCAGCTCTAAGCATGCCGGCAATTTTTACAATAAATAGCATTTTCTGGGTTATTTTTCATTTCCATTTTAATGCAGCTCACTCACCTTGCTGGTGCTTTAAACTGTCCCTGTGCATTCTCTATGGCTTTGTATCAAGCAGAAAAGTCATTTCAGATTACATCAGAGTACTTGTCCCCATCCCAAATTCACCTTAATTTTGTGATTGAAAAGATTCAGTAAATTGTAGCTCCATAATGATTTCCTTTCTTTTTCCTTTTCTCCTCTGTTTTTTTTTCTGTTGTTGTTGTTGAGTTTGTTGGAAGCACAGTGATCTGCTGCCATAGCCAGCAGTAAATTTGAGTAGAATCAGGCATTTAAGAGTTTTTCAAGCTTCATCAAATCGTAGACATTTCCCCTGACAAAATAGTGCTGCTAGAGCTTGTGACACTTCTCACTCTCTGGGTCTTCCAAACGGATAATAAATCACCTACCAGTTGCATCTGTTTCTGCTTTTCCAACTCCAGCTTACTCTTACTACTACTGCAACTATTTGCCAAGTAAGAGCAATTCCTATTAACGGTTAAAACTTACTGAGCATTTACCGTGTACCAGGCATATTTTAAGATTGTTACGTGTGTTAACTCACTTAATTCACTCTATGACTCTTTGATAGGTTCAATTACTATTCCATTTTACAGATTAAAAAATCAGGATACACAGAGCACTTGACTATAGTCACACAGCTAGTAAGTGGAGGAGGCAGGATTCAACCCAGGTACTCTTGTTCAACTCAGGCCTGAACTTTTGAGACTGAGTTACAGTCTTTTGAGACTATTACATTCTTATAATGTAATAGGCAGGCATAAGGTGCTTCCCATGCATTATCTAAATTTCAGTGATAATATGCCCTGTTTGAAGAACTTCATGCTTCTATCTCTCTTCCAAACGAACCTGCATCTCCGTCTGTTACAGAGACCTTACTGATTAAAATTAAGGAGTAAGCAAACCTCAGAGTCTCCAGCTACAAATCATAAAGGCAATGCTATGCTTGTCACATTGGACATTAAAGGGCTTGCCCATAGTGGACACCGAGCACTTTGAGGACAGGGGCCGTGCTTTCTTCATCTATAAATCAAATCTGTACTAGTCTCTGAGGACGGTTTAAGCACACTTCTTTCGCGGGGTCAGGGATTGATTCAAAGCCACGTAGACTCTGAGAGGGGTGAATATGGAAGGCTGGGTGTGGAACTCCTAATTGAACTACTTCCTTTACTGCCAGGCCTCTGGAAGGTGGCTCCACATTCATCTTGTTTTTTCTAAATTCTTTTTCTTCTTCCTGCACTTTGAACAATCCTTTCCCTGTTTGTGCCTGGCAAATTTTGCAGCTTCCTCTGATCAAACATTGTTGTCTTTAGAGGACAGAAAGGGAGATTCTGGTTTCGATGTAACTGTTGACCGTACAGAACTGAGGGGCTGAGCTCATTTTCCCTCAAAGTTTCTTTTATGCCTGTAATTCAATACACAATCACTGTAAGGATTCAAAGACCCCCGTTTGTTCCATCCAGGAAATCAATTCCATTGACTTTGTTTTTTGTGAGCTAGTACCCTGGCCTCAGAGAGGTCCTCCTCACATGCTTTATATTCTGCAGCTCTTGCAGGTGGCAGGAAAGGGGGGAACACCCAAATAACACATCTCAGATCCTTGGTGGGCGTGGGATTCATCAAGACATCTCAGTTTCCCCATCATGTCCCTGGCATGTCCCTCAGTGTTCAGAGAGGATGATACTTACCTTGCAAAGCTGTTGGTTAGTGAGCCTGCTCCTGGCTCATTGCCTAATGCAGTGCCCAAGGATAATAATCATTTCTGGAAGTGTTGAGATCCTTTCTTGCTGCTCCCTTAGTTTTCTCTCCCATCTCTATTTCCTGTTCACTCTATACTCCAAATGGAGAGAATGGAAATTGTCATGCTAGTGTACAGAAAGCAAAACTGAGGCAAGAAAGATTGACCTTTGCTTTGGTTTCGTAACAGTTCAAAGCACAGGCCCAGCACTTGGCTCAGTGACAATTGATCACAGCAGCCTTTACTCTCAGTAAAGCACATTCACTCTCCATTGTGGGGAGTTGAGTTCCAGAAATCCAAATGCAAATATAAAATCATATCAAAGAGTGTTTAATATAACATAGTAACAATAATAATGACTTGTGTTCACGTAGTGCTTTCATTGACTGGCCATGCTGTACGAACTACATTTATAGATCACCTCCCTCCAAACTCACATCAGCAGAGTGCTATTTCATTGGTGCAGTACAAAGTTAAATCAGTAGGAAATGTTTTAGTTACAGGTAACAGAGGTTCATTTTATGTTTTATTATAACAAAGATGTGCTCGTTGGCAGTGACTTATGTAGATTTAGCAGATCTATCATGTCAGGGCTCAAGGTCAGTATGTCTGCAATGCCATTAGCCTTCTCATGGTCATAAAGTGGCTGCAGCAGTGCCAGAAATCATATCCTGCATTCCAGTTAGGAAGCAAGGCACAGAGTATTCTTTTATCAGGGAGGAAAACCCTCCCTGTTTACATCTTATTGCCTGAAATAGGATTAATGCCCAACCGTAGATTAAGGACTGAGCTATGTTTCCTAAGATCAAAAGATCCCCTCTGATTTCTAAACAAATATGTGGAAGTTCTGCCTGTTAGCAAGAAGAACTGGCTTTGGGGGAGGCAATTAGCAGTACCTGACACAAAAGGACATTGGTCTAGAAGTAAAATCAACAAAGAACTCAGGTCTTTTTCTTCCATTTGCTAATTGAGGCACATTGTAAAACTCCTTATGCCTCTGTGCTCTTACCTATAAATTAGGGATAATTATAGCCCATTCCTCTCACAGGGATGGAGTGAGAAAATATACATATGCAGAAATGTTTTGAAGATTGTACTGTGGAAAAGCAAATTATTACATCTAGGGCATTTTTTTCACTTGAGGGGATATTTAAAAAGCATAAAACTGTCTCTTCCTAAGTAACTCATAACTAGGTAGGAAACCCAAGCTATTCATATGCAAAATTTGGAGTAATCTAAGGTTTAGCTATCAACTCAAGACAATAAGAGTAAAGTTATTAAAAGCAGTAAAAAAGGACAAAAAATATAATGGTTAAGAGATTCACAGTTGCACATACCTGAGCTGAAGTCCCAATTTCAGCACATCTGCATTGTGTGATCTCAGGCAGTTCACTTATTTTCTGAGTCTCACTTTCCTTATCTGTCAAACAGAAATAATTCCTCCCTCACAATGCTTTTGAGGTATTAAATCACTAAAAACATACACAAAAAAACCCTAAGCACAGTGGCTGGCATAGGAGATGAACTTAATAAATGTTAATTAACAAATAGCAGTCATTACACGATTTGCTAGAAATTTCTCCTCCCTTCAACACTTCCTCCACCCTTCCAGAGCCAGGTGTTCCGTGTCTCAGGCTAGTGACTGCCTTTTACCATATCGAACATGTCCTGAATGATCTCAACCCTCCCATGAATTACCCCAAGCTCTGGATTAACCTTTTCCCAGGATGGTTGTTGACAATTTACTCTCAGTCTTTGCCTCCTGTCTCTTGATTTGTTTTGGATTTGCAATGAGACTCTGTTTTCAGCCCTGAGGTTGCAAATAAACTCATTCCTCTCTTTGCCCGAATCTTGGCCCCTTGTTACCCAGTGAGAAAAAATGGCCCTAGCTGAGTTTTCAGCTGGCTTGGAGGACAGCAGGATGGCAAAATGTCGAGAGGCCTGTCAGGAGAGGGAGGCTCGGATGTGGGCCCCTCTATCCTGTGTCAGTCCCTGTTACACCTGCATGAGGATGCTTCAGAACTTCAGGGGGAAAGGAAGAAGGTTGCCAGCAACCTTAGGAGTTTGGGCATAATTCTTTTCATCTTAAAAACATGTTTTACATGTGAAGGCTATTGTTTGGAGACTTGTCTGAAGCCGGTTTTCTTCATTAGAAATATAAACAGTAATTGAACTACAACAGGAGCACACTAATTTAAGTTAGAACTGCAGGAGGGCTGGACCATGGAACAAGGGTTTTAACTCTGGATGCGTTAAAAAAGAGGCTGCACATATCCGCCCTCTGTTATAAAACAGGAGAGTTATTAAGTAATGTCTGTCATTGTCTTTCTTAGCATCGCTCAACTATAGACACTCATACTTCTTGATCTGAGTGCATTCCTCCCTCCTTACTTTTTGGCCAGAAACAGCAGTGGAATGGCAACCTCAGGCGCATTGAGTGGTGGGGAAGAAACTGCGATAATGGGCTTGGGATAGACCAGCAAACCCAGATACCCACCTAATTGCAGCCTCCTCTCCCTCTTCCCAACAATTCTTACATGGTGTTCAATCTGGAGGGTGGATTTCCTGGTTTTGACATTCAGAGCTAGGGTTCATTTTAGAACCAGGATCTGTTTTCCTGGGCTTTGCACCTGCTCTTTCTTACCAACTTCCTCCAACAAGGGCTGAAAAGGGCTTCATTCTTCAGCCCCGAGCTAGTTCCCACTGTGAGTGGACGATCCTCATGCCCAGAAAGCCCGGTTACTATTGCCATCCTCAGTGCCTGCCACCAATGTCTACGTTGGTCCCATGGACAGGACATCTGGGCTGCCGGCTACCAGAATGACATCAGCTTCTTCCTCTCAGCCTCTGTCATCCTCTGTCTCCAGAGCCCCCAAAACTAAAAACGTGAGCTTGCTCTGTAGCTAATCCAGCTGAGCCATGAGAAATCATATCTTCCTGCATGAACTTTCAGATACCATTTAGAGCCAAGCTTTCTATAATACCCTGGGCTACCATACCTGAGGAATATGGCCACGTGCACAGGTGCTGCGACATAACTGGGTTCAAGTCCTGAGTCTGCACATGCTAGCTGTGTGTCCTTAGGCAAGTCACTTCCTTGTCTGAGCGCTCAATTCCTCATCTGCAAATGATTTAACAAAACCCACCTTCACAGTGAGGCAATGCATCCAACATACTCAGACCAGTGCCTGGCGCACAGTAAGTGGCAAAACAAAGTATTCATCATATTACTATGCACGATTCAGGAAGATAAACCTTTTGTTTAATCCTGTGATACCTGGCTGCAATTTAAAACACAGTTTTAAACATTGAAATAAGCAGAGTTGCATTGTGAAGCAGAGTACAACATTCATACAAATCTTTCAGATAAAACAGGTAACTTCCCAAAACTTTCCTTTTGTTGTTTGTTGCTTTGGGCTCACCCTCTGACAGCCTGAGGGGAGAAGCTCTTTTTTCTGCTCTTCAAGGTATTTCAAAGACTTCAGTAATAAACAATAAAGCTTAAGTCAGAAAGGGAAGAATATAGGAAATATATTTGCAGGGAGAAGATCAATGCGTTAAGTAACAGATGGTTAAGAAGGAGGTTTAGATTATTCCTGGCTCTTTTTACACAGACATTTATCCTTATTTCCTTGGTCATCTCTGTCCAGCCCTTCCTACCAAATGAATGCTCCCTTCAGGACTGTAGAGAAGATAATGTGGGAATTGCTACCTGGAGAGAATCCTGTTTGGAAGCTTTGTGAGTACGAATACGTTTCTCAAATTCTTTGGACCTCAGTTTTCTCATCTGATAAATGGGGTTTCTAATACTTACCTCCCAGCATTGTGGGATTAGATATATGTCTCTAAGCTACCATTCACATTTCCCAGCCCTACCCAGAATCAGAGCTGTTGCCAGCCTGGCCCCAGTCGCCTCCACCATGACCTGGGCTCTTGCAGCATCCTCCCAGCCAGTGTCCCTGTTTCTGTCCTTTCTCACCCTGTCTCCACTAACCAC
Organism: Aotus nancymaae; assembly: GCF_030222135.1. NCBI lineage: Eukaryota > Metazoa > Chordata > Mammalia > Primates > Aotidae > Aotus > Aotus nancymaae. The sequence goes on from NW_026988423.1 coordinate 35,678,110, forward strand.
AGTCCAGCCAGTACATGTTTCAGGAACTGCACTAGCCTCATACCATTCCCCTCCTGCAGTCTTCTGTTGGCTTTGCATTATGCTTGGAATAAAATTCAGGTTCCTTACCAGCATCCACCCAGGCTGCCTCTCCTCCTCATGTTCCACCCTTCTCCCCGGGACTGCACTCCACTTCTTTGTGTTCCTGAGCACATTCCTGTCCCAGAAACTCAGCCTGCCAGCCCCTCTCCCTGTTGCCCTTTGTTCCGGTCACCTCGAAGCTGATCCATTCACATCCTTCAAGTCCCAGATGAAACACCACTTCCTGTGCAAGACAGAAGGCAATGGAACCCCAGCGAGAGACGGTGAGCCCTGAACCAGAGCTTTTAGCTGATTTCCCTCCTCCTGGTCTCGCTGTTTTCAAATCCAACCTCCTCATGGCTCGGAAAAAGAGCTAAAGCATGAACAGATCACTCCTTTTCTTAAATCTCCGAATTCCCCTCCTTGATCTGGAGGATAACGTTCAAGCTCATGAATTTGGCCCATAGGACCCACCACGATGCTTCTGCAGACCTATCTCCCCTGTGACTATCTGGTCACAGCCCGTGCTTCCAGCACCCCAATCTGTTTTGCTTTCATGCTATCATTTCTCAATTCTGTATCTTTTGTACATGATGCCCTGTGTACCTGCAGTGCCCCCCCGGCACCTCCTCCAGGAAGCCAAGCTACCCATTCTGCCTTAGATGTCCCTCCTGGTGTCCCCATCAATCTCTGGGCCTAACCTGAAGCTGCCTCTCTGCTTGGTATCACTTCTTGATGTCTTTATGACCCTAGGGTCTCACTAGACTTGCTTCTCAGCATGTCTGCACTGCCCGAGGTGCACAGTGGAGCCCTAGAGTGTTACTCAATGTATGCTGAATGAGTGAATAAATAAATGAAACTATGATTCAGTAACAATCTTTTTCTTGGTGCATTTGCTTCTTTGATTCATTTTGGGCATTATGAACTCTCTTCTGCTACACTAATATAACATAACGTATGTACTCATCTGACTATATTCTGGTCAGCTAATCGATTCTGTTTGCTACTCCCTTGTCTTTTATGTGCTTCTATACAGCTGTGTGAAATGATAGCCATAGCTATCATTTATTCAGCACTTATTCCATGCCAGACGCTGTTTAAAGGCTTCTCTCCATGTGTTAAGTCTTGTAATTTTTAAAAGAACCTTCTCAAGAAAGTATTATTATTATCATCATTCCCTTTTGCAGATGATGAATCAGAAGCAGAGGGCATCATTTCCTCCATCACACATAACTAGTACATAGCAGTACCAGTCTCGGAGCCTATGCATTGCTACTAGAACCTTCCTTATTCTGCCAGAACCAATCGCTTCTCTCAGTGAGATGACCATAACCACGATTTGTCCTCATTTTGGTGTTCATAGGATCAGTCCGAGGCACATTTTGTGTTTTCCATGTTTACATTTGTCCTTTTGACATCCTTGGTTTTCCTTTTCCTTACCTGATTCTATCATGGGATTCCTTTATACTTAGGGTAGTGGACCAGAATCATCTAGAAGGCCTCTTAAAGCACAGACTGTGTATCCCACTCCAGACTCTCTGATTCAGGAGATCTGTAATAGGACCCAGGACCTGGGGCTTCTCTCAAGTTCCCAGGTGCTGCTGCTGCTGCAGATTCAGGGTCTGTGCACTGAGACTTGTAGTCTAAGGTCACTCGCAGCTCTGCCGTACTCCACCTCCCCAGGACATGCCCTCCAAGTTCTTTTCTCATTTTCCCACTCCCAATCTCCAATTTTACTTGTTCTAGTGCTTATTGCCCCAGGGACTTACTCGCTCCCCTGCACACTTGATGTATGTGAAAGTGTTCTGTATAGTTGGGTATTTTGTTATCCCACCTAAGTAGCTGATTTGCTTCCATCTGAAAGGCTGAGTGAAGGCATCTTGAGTGGAAGGAAGAGGTGGATGAATGGGTGATACCCAAGCTCTCACCTGCATGCATCACACCATGTAGGCAAATCTTTCCCACTTCTGTGTGGATCTGGCCTTGGCTGAGATCCATGGCAGTAACAGACAACCCTCCTTTTCACCCAGAATTCTGCAGAGAAGCCCAGCCTTATCTTTGCCTTGTTCTTACTGCACACCACTCAGGGAATCATATTAAAGCAAAGAATGAGATTTGCATACAGGCATTTGGCAAAAAATAGACTCCCTAAGCAGGAAACCACACAGCCCATAATTGCTGTAGGTATCTAAGGTGTCAGGCCTCTGCTACCCAGTGAGGCTGCAAACCAGCTTTTTCATCATAAAGGAATGAGCTGCCAATGATTTTCATAGCTTGATTAACGCTCTTCAAACCGATCTCCATTGGGTGCAGAAGTGAAGCCCAAGGAAGATGGATGTTTCCTATTACTTGACGTAATGACTGTGAGGCAGGCTAATGAAACCTTTACAACCAGAGTTTACAGGAAAAAAAGCAACAAACACAGATCAATACCTGAGTTACAGTTCCAATGCATTGATAAATGGATGACAGGCTGTGGGCCTGGCCCCAGCAGAAGAAAACAGAGCAGGAAGAAAGGTTGGGGGATGTTGAGAGGGAACGGGAGGCAGAAAGAAGAAGAAAAAGGGTTAAACCACAGTGTGGAGTGATGGGCCCAAGGGCACCAAGAGGAGGTTGTGAATCTGAGCACGTGGGTGCCAGGGGAAAGAGAAGGACCAGACAGCCAGGAGGTGAGAGGAAGTAAAAAGGGGCGGCTGCACCGCCAGCCTCTGAAGGAATCGGGTCCACAAGTGAGGCCGGGGCGCACACCCTGGCTGGGCTGCTCTCATCATGAAATGGGCAGACCCTCTGATTTTCCCCTGCAGTAATTAATTAAAACCTCAGCCTCACTGCTTGCATTCCCAGTTCTCATTATGATTTTCTTCTGGTAACACAGGCATCCCTTTGTTTCCTGAGTCCTGGAATCAGGTCCCCGATGTGCAACAATGATGCCTGGACTCAGCTTCCACCTCTGTTCTTCTGCCGTTCAGAAGCCATCCTCGGGCAAGGTGACCCCGGCTGCTGACTGGGGCAAGCCCAGGAATTCTCGGCTTCTGACGTGTCACCCATTCATCTTCTCCGACAGTGTTCCCATGCACAATTTGTGGCGCGGGTTGGAAGTGCAAAATGGAAAAATGCATAGCTGCAGCACCTCCTCCAAGACCTTAGTGTCTTTGCTCATATTCACTGAGGCTGGTGACTCCCCACTTGCCACTCACCGGCCCCCGCTTCCAACATAATATACCGTTGACTTATTTATTGTGTTCATTGTCCATCTCACCCAAAATTATTGTCAAAAATGTGTGGGGGCCGGGCGCGGTGGCTCAAGCCTGTAATCCCAGCACTTTGGGAGGCCGAGGCGGGTGGATCACGAGGTCAAGAGATCGAGACCATCCTAGTCAACATGGTGAAACCCCGTCTCTACTAATACAAAAAATTAGCTGGGCATGGTGGCGCGTGCCTGTAATCCCAGCTACTCAGGAGGCTGAGGCAGGAGAATTGCCTGAACCCAGGAGGCGGAGGTTGCGGTGAGCCGAGATCGCGCCATTGCACTCCAGCCTGGGTAACAAGAGCGAAACTCCGTCTCAAAAAAAAAAAAAAAAAAAAAAAAAAATGTGGGTTTTTTTGTTTTTTGTTTTTTAGTGTTTTGCTCATTTTTGTATACCCCCGGTACTTGGCATCCCATTTGGTACATAGCGGACACTCGGTAGATGTCGGTTGGGTGAAGAAATGATGGAGGACCAGCCATCATGCTTTTGTCCTAGCCTCACTGGGAACCAGCCACACAGCTATTGCTCTGTGTCTCAGTTTCCTTATTAGGAAATGGGGATAATAATCTCTAAAGAAACAGATGGATGCATATATGCAAACTATTCATATGTTTATATATTCCTCTCTGTAAAGTGTTTGTATATTCACATATGTAAAGTAAAAAATGTAAGGTGTTGAATAAATGTAACGGATCCACACTATTCACAGTTCATGGACACCTGTCATGATAAACAAACTGGAGAAGCAATCACCAGCAAATAGATCGTATTGATATGTGTGTGTCCCCACCAAAACCTCCACATTGTTGAAACTGCTGCCTGCTAGTCTAATCTCCTGCTTGTGAAGATTAGCCCTATTTCTTTATCCAAAAAGAAGTTATTTGGGGGGCCAAGCACCCCCAAAATTAGGGCTCAGGCCATTGCACTATGTCTAAGGGGGATGTCATATAAGATGTGCACTTAGTGGAAATTGGACAAAAGGCACTATATATAGAATGCGAAAGTGGAGTTTTCAGGACCTGTGCTTTAAATACCAGGCATGACATCGTCACCAGCACCTCCAGGAGTAGAGCCGGAGGCAGGATTCTCTGGGGAGTGCATTTCCTCCAGTTCTGCTGATGCAGGAGAGATGGGTGAATCAGCAGTAGGAGGCTGAAAGTTTTGATAATCACAGTTTGCTCTGAGTGATAAAGTGGGGCCTGGACTGAGGGAAATAGCTGGATATTTAACTAGGCTATGCAAGAGGGCCCAGGGGACTGGCAGTGAGAAGGACACGGTGCTTTTACCTCCTGATCAAGCTTTTCCCATCTCGTCATTTTATTTGTCAATTTTTCCCATTCCATTTACCAGGCTGTTCCGTGACTGTTAGCTCCTCTGGCAAATAGCTCAGCCAATCATTCTGCCTTGGGAAGGTTGCAGGGCTGAAGTGTGCAACGTGGCCCCACCCAGGCCTTTTCCCATGAGTGCCTTTCTCTGTGGTCCAAGCTCTTCTCCAGCTCCCCCATGATGTTAGGTGTGGGATCCACAACATGCCTACAGCAGAGAGACCCAGCCACTCTCATCCTGCCCTTTTCTTTTCACATGAAGCAGCTGTGGGTTGGGCAGGAAAAGGGCTGAGGGGGTGAGGTTAGAGAGAAGAGACTGGAAATGAGATCCCAGCTCCATCATCATTAGCAGTGTGACTCTGGGGATATTGCCACACCTCTCTGCCCCATCTTCCTTCATACCAAGATGATAACTCCTATCTCATAGGCTCTGGTGAGAACCAGAGACCAGGAGACACAGTGCTGATATATAGGTGAGGAGTACCTGACTACTGAGTATACACAATGGTGTCTTGACAGCTGTCTCTATACTTGAATTTTCAAATTCCTAAAACTGGAAGGTAAAGAAAAGCAACACTGGATAAGTGCTAGACTGTAGTAGGTGCCTGCTGTATGTCATCATATCACTCCCCTCACAGACTTATAAGCTGAAGAGTAGTAGTCCACTGCTCTTGTTTGCACGTGGCTCCAAAAAAGCACGTTTTGGAAACTTAATCCTCAATGCAACAGTGGCGGGAGGTGGAACCTGATGAGAAGTGATTAGATCACAAGGGCTCTACCGTCATGAATGGATTAATACCATTATTACAGAAGTGGGATCCTTAAAACAGAATGAGTTTGCCCCCTTTTTGTCTCTCTCTCACTCTCTCTTGCCTTTCTACTTCCTGCCATGATGATATAGAAAGAAGACCCTTGCCAGATACCATCTCTTGATCTTGGACTTCTCAGCCTCCAGAACTCTGAGCCAATACATTTCTGTTCATTATAAATCACTGAGTCTGTGGTATTCTACTAGAGCAGCACAAAATAGATGAGAAACTGAAAAATTTAATAGATGAGGAAACCGAATTACAGAGAGAATGACTAACTTGTGCAAGGTTAGGCTGCTGATAAATCACAGAGCTGAAGCTCCATACTGGTCTCGATTTCAAAGTCCATCCCTTTCCCAATCACTAGGCTGGATCCTAGAAGCCTGAAGGTTAACCAGAGAAAATTCCAGACTGCATGACTAGCAGAGTTTGCCCACAACCCCTAGGCAGGAGACACGTGGTTTGTAAATCACATGTCGCATGCCAGTACGTCTGCTGCCACCACCTCACTGCACAATAATGAGAACCACCTGCTGCAAAACAAAGCAAGGAAAAGAAAAGAAAGCTTCACTGTGGGCTGGAAATTGCTGCAATTAACAGCAGCACTGTAGCCCAGCACATAGGCAGATCATGAGGCAGCCGCAAGCATAGCCCTCTGCAGCCAGGGCCTGGGCAGAAAAACCTGGTGTAAGTGGTACCCATGCACTTCCAGCCTTGAATTTGGGAGAAAAAGATGAGCCGATAGTCACTAAACTTCTAATATGTGTCCCTCATGGCACTATACACCTTCCTATCCTGTACTTTATTTGCTTCTGAAAATAATCTTGTGTGATGTATCTTACTCCCATTCTACAAATAAGAAAACTGAGGCTCAACAAAGTCACCCATCTAGAGAGCAGAGTCAGTAGCTAAGTAAATGAATTCAGTAGTAGTAGTGAGAACTGACCAAAGGCAGAGTCCAGAGAAACAAAGGGAGGGGGAGAAGTTCCTACGCATATACCAGTTCTATTTGCTGTAAAGTACACCCTGTCTACCCAACCCCATCCTAACCTAAAGAACTTCTATTCAAGCTTTGAGAGTCAGGCAAGTCATCACCTCTCTGAAGCCTTCCTCAATATCCCCAGTTAGATCTTGTGATCTAAAGCCCTGACATAGTGCCTAGAATAGGACCCCCTACCTAATAGGTGTTCAAATATTTGTCGACAGATAAGTAAGTGACTCAGCAAAGATCTAGCGCAATGTTGCCCAACAAAACTCTCGCAATGATAGACGTATACTTTAACCTGTGTTGTCCAGTGCAGCAGCCACCAGCAACATGTGTGGCTATTGTATAGAGCAACACATGTCTGGATACCTGGTGCTTTCTATGCTCCTGCCATTGCTGCCATCAGGAAACTCAATAACCATGAAGGCCATGCAGGGGGTGGGGGCAGTGGGCAACCAGGCCCAGCTGATTCTGCAGTTGGGTAAATCCAGCCATGCTCCTTGGAACACGGCTAGCTTATCCCGAAATATACTCTGGGGACTTCTACTTTCATTAGCTATTGGTCCAAGATAATCACCACAACAGCAATTTCTAAGTAAATATAAGGATTTGATTCTCTGTGAGCACCAAATCCTTCCATAACAGCAAGAGAGGCATCTTCATCTCTTCATAGGGCCGTTTTGGGTCCATTTTACTTCTCAGCTGAGCACTGTGGGAAGCTGACCAAAGATGGATGAAGCTCAAGCATTTGCAGTCTCGGGGAAGGGATTTGGGGTAGGGATTAGGGCACAGAGATGGTAATTCCAAGGTTGAAGGCACCTCTTTGGGAGCACTTTAGTGTTTTCCAGGCTCCAAACATCAGGGCACTTCAATACCTATTTCAGGAATTGGTACTTTAGGAACATGTTGATACTCATTTAGACTGATCTATTCCTTCTTCCGGAGCACCTGGGACCAAACTTAAAGTTCATTAAAGAGTAAGGAATGGCAGGAGGTTAGGCGGGAGCTTTGACGCTCTGTAGACAGCTTTCCACATGGAGCTGTTAGGCCAACTCTGAATGGTTAGCAGTCTACTTCCTGCCCTCCAATGTGGTTGAAGAAGGAAATCAGAGAGGGCTGGTGGCCCCTGAGTGACGCAAGGGCCCTGGTTTTAAGTAGTAGAGTCACTGCTCTTCCCAGCTGGACTGGGCTACCATGGCGGGCACCAGCTGGAGGCACCTTATGTCTCAGCTCTGTTCTGACCTGAGAGCTCACCCTGCTTCTAGATGTTTGTGGTTTGCTTGGATATTAGGTGTAAGGGAGATGGAGTGTGGCAGACTGAGACAGTCCTGTGGGTGATTCTGGGACACCAGGCAGAGCTGGGTCTCACCCTGTCCCCGACTTGTCTCTGAATTCTGCCCCTGACTCCCCACACTTGGGCCACATATATTTTCCAACATGGAGCGCTCCTGTTCTCCTCCTTTCCCTATTCCAGGCCCCCTATCCTCTTGAGATGCAAATGTGCTTTTCCTTTCCAGTCTGAGCGGTACAAGATTCTCTAAATTAGGGTGCTGACTCTGGGAAGAAATGTTTAGTGAATGATGGCTCATGGTTGCTAAGCAAATCTGAGCTGCCTGACTTCTGCATGGAGTTCTCGGGATTCTCCATGGAGTGACTAAGAACGGAACAAATCATTTTGCCCAGAGTAATGGGTTTCTGTGCTATTAGTCGAGGCAGCTTAGTGTAACAGAAAAAGCATTTTTTTACTGGTTGTCAGGAGTTCTCTAGATCTGCCTCTGTCACTGCCTAACTTGAGAGCTATGACCTCTCAGAGCCTCAGTTTCCTAATCGATCAAAAGAGGGCATGAGATCAGATTTTATGCTTGTCGAGCTGTATTCCTCACAGAATATGGTGGAATGGCAGTAGGTGGAACACTGAAACCCCCACCTCTGCTTCCAGTGGATTACTTATGTGTTTATCTCTTTTATTGATTTACATGTCTGCATAAGATTTAGTTTGAAAAAAAATATTTGATGGCTAAAAATAATCTGAAGTCCCTGGACTAGATGATCTCTAAGGCACCCTCGTAGCTCTATAATTTTAATGTAGCACCTGCTAATTGGATCTGATCGTAAACCCGGGTCAGAGACTAACAGCTTGAGGTAAGAAGTCTTGAGGCTGTGTTTCAACTCATTTTAGCAATTTGCTCACTTCTATACATCTGACCCTTGGGGTTAAATCTGTAGCTGTTTTTGTGTGTGAGCATTTGTGTTTGTAAGTGAGTGCTCTGAGCACTGAGAGAGTGTGCTGAAGATGTCTCTCTCATTTCATTTCCCCTCTGAGGGGACTGTAGGGTGGCACGCAGGTCTGCAAGGGAGGCTGAGCGTTCTACCTTTGCCTAGAGACTTCTGACGCCTCTCCCCCAGGAGGGCTCACTACACAGGGAGTCAAGGCAGCTTTCACTCATGGGTCATGGGAGGAGGCAGGGTAACATGGCAGTGTTGAGCATGGCATTGAAATTCAATGGTCCTTGGTCAAATTTGGGATCAGTCAGTTAATAAAGGTGTGGCATTAAGGCATTTACTTAATCTTTCTCAATTTCAACTGTAAATTGGACACTTTTTAAGGGCTCAGTTGCATGAATTTTGATGCATGTAAATTCCTTGTAACCCAAACCCAATCAAAACACAGAGCATTTTCATCACTCAACCACTTACTCCTCACCACCACACTATACTAGACTACCAATGGTGTGCCATGGTGGTGGACATGGTGGTGGAGAGGGTGATGGAAATGCTCTTGATTGGGGGTATTCACATAAGAACACATTTCTCAAAATGTGTAGACATTCTATAAATGTCCATTTATTATATTTAAATTGTCCATCAATAAAGATGATTTTAAATGAAAAAAAGACCCTTTGAGTTAGACGAGTTCTTTGCTCTAACTCTGGTTTAACCTTCTCATTGTATAAAGAAGAAATCAGACTGTCAGAGGTAGGGCAATTTATGTAGCAAATTGGTAGTGAAGCCCAGACCAGATCCCATATTCAGGGTTTCTCAGTCTAATGATGGAGATAAGGATAGCAGTGTCCATATCATTACATCAGTAAAAGTTATCATATCACAGAACTTGGTCAAACATGAAGAGGTCTCTGTCCTATTTTATTACAGTGATTACTCCTATGAATATGGAGTGCTTTACAGCCATATTTCTCTCACAGAAGGTATGTGTGAATCAGGTGGGGATCTTGTTAAAGTACAGATTCTGATGCAGAAAGTCCTGGGAATCTCAAAAACATTTTGAGGAATTCCAAACCAAAATTAAGAACATTACATTAAAAAATTCCCGTAAGATTTCCTCTCTTTCTATGGGAGAAACACACACACACACAACACACACACACAACACACACACACACACACACTCCAACCTTGACCATAGATATCAGTGGGCTTCTGATATTAGCCTTAACTTGATCACCAACGTGTTGATTACATGACAAATTCCTGGACATGGATTGATTGGTCACACCCACAAACCACATCTGAATGTTCTATTCGCTTACATTTTCCAGCTGAAATTAGATACCACAGGATTGAGTATTTTGATTGACTTTGCGTCTGGGTCACTCAAAATTGCAGGTCCCAGGGAAGGGCTATGTTGCACTAAGAGATTTTCGTTTTGTGCCGGCAGAACCACTTTTGGCAAGTGATTGATTGATAGATCCCAATCCAAATCTAATTGCTCATGCTTTCTGCCCAGAAGGATTCGGGATGTATTGATCTTTGTCCAAGCTCATCTGGGGAGAACAATGCTTCTATAACGGGGAGAGTGCCACTTGGGGTCCTGCATTGTGCTGCTTTTGTTTCTCCTGCCAACTCAGACCAAGGCTTTATCTGCAGAACTTTCGGCAGCTGGCAGGCATGATTCTCTGCTGGAGACAAATTTGATTCCCCATTCCACTGCATGTCCTTTGATGGCAAATTCATTTAGGCACATTACAGTCATACAGATGCAGACTGACCCAGTTAGCTCTACATGCGTTGTGAATCCAGTTAATTGTATATCAACTAATTGCATAATTCATTTATTAATGGACTGAATTAAAATCCAAGTGTTGCAGCTCCTCTTCAGAGCATCAGGATTAGTGAGAAGCAAAGCCTTGGGAGAATTTCATTTTTCAGATCCATGATCCGCCTCTCCAAAATATATTCTCTCTCTCTTTTTCATTTGGGAAAAGAATTATTCCATGAAACAATTAAGGATGAGATCAAAAATAAAACATAGCTACGTTACTTAAAATGCCTTTTTTTTTCTTTGGGAGTCTCATTCTGTTGCCCAGGCTGGAGTGCAGTGGCACAACCTCGGCTCACAGCAACCTCCACCTCCCAGGTTCAAGTGATTCTGTCTCAGCTTCCCCAGTAGCTGGGATTACGGGTATGTGCCACCATGCCCGGCTAATTTTTGTATTTTTAGTAGAGATGAGATTTCACCATGTTGTCCAGGCTAGTCTCAAACTCCTGACCTCAAGTGATCCACCCGCCTCGGCCTCCCAAAGTGCTGGGATTACAGGCATGAGCCACCACGTTGAGCCCTAAAAATGTTAATAATCCTTTATATCCAGCTGAATAATATTAGGATACAAATATTAACAGGTTACATTGGTGCCCCCAAAAACAATAGTTTTGAGAACACATACTCTGAGTTTAGAAGGGGGTCTGGATTCTCCTGTGTACCTCCAGGTGGCTCCTCATGGGATAACTGTGCTTCCCAAATGGTCGGGGTCACATGAGCTCTCTGTTTCCTAGAAGAGATGTACCCTTACCACCCGGCATCTCCAGAGCCCTCGCCTTGGATACTGGTTTCTTTGGAAGGAGGTTACCTCTTGTCAGCTTCCAGCAGCAAGAAGCAAAGGCCCAGTGTTGCTCCTTGTGAATAGCCTGCCATAGGCCTTACCCTTTTATCCCCAAAGTCCTCCTTGCTGCTGATTTTGGAAGCACATCATCACACGTCTTGTGAAGTAGCAGAAAGACATAGAGTGAGTCTCACTCTACATCTTATGTTGGGCTTTCCCAGAAGGAGACCTGAAACAAGAGTTTGAATGTAAATATTTTATGTAGACACGGAATTCAGGAAGCACTGGAATAGGAGTGGGGAAGACAGGAATAAGAAGAGCCGAATGAGGGGTGTGTTATCAATCAGGTTATCCCTGGGGCAATTGGGCTCTATCTGTTTGAGGATCTCTGGGAGACCACTTAGAGCATCCCTGGGGAAGATGTTGGGTTTGTCCTCCAATTCTTAGATGTCATTGGCTGAAGGCCTCTCCTGCAGCACTGACTCTTTGCCTTCTGTGGTAAAGCACTCTCCAATGGCAGGAGAGAAGGCTGTGTGGTAGAGAATCGCAGGTGCTTACCATGGGGTCCTGTGGACGTACATGAGGGCAACTAGGGCCAAGGGGATATCAGCTGGGCACTGTGAGCCTAGAGTAGTAACTCAAGGGCTTTCACCAGATTAGCTTTCTTCTTTGACTCTGGCCCTCTTAAAACCTAAAAAAGCTTACTCCAACCCAATTTCATTGCTTCCATTCTGTCTTCACTGTGGGTCCAGAAAAAAAGTGACCTCTGGTTCTAAAGAGGAAATATTCTCTCTCCATTCCTTATTTTACACCCTTTTCCACCTGCCAGAGTCCTAATTTTCTGCCTTAGGATAAAGTCTCTTCCTTAAGAGACTCTCAGTGTGCCACACAAATTCCTTTTAGGGGAAGCACAGCCCTGCCTCCAGGCAATATTCTTTCCCTATATCCTGAGGAGCAGTTAGAAAGTGATCTGTCAGTGGAGTGTTTTCCAATATATGGATTGGTAAGTCCCGTATATTATTATCTTGTATATTATTAATCGTAATAATGCCTTACCTTTCTATTGTTTTTATAATTTTCAATGCACTTGTATTTTCTGAGCCGATTCCAGCAACATCCTGGGAGAGAGGCATTATTAGATATTATCAAGAAGAAAATCAAATACCTAAGAGGGTAATTCAGTCCCTAAGGAGTAAAAATACCTATTAAGAGCTGAGGCTTCTCAATCAGTTGACCTGAGTCCAATTCTTGGCTCCTTCATTCACACGCTGTGTGCTGGAGATAATTTGCTGGACTTTCCTAAGATTGTCTTGTCAAATATGAAGTCAAATTTGTAATAGTCCCACTCCACTTGAGTGTTTTGAAGCTTAAATAGAATAACGGAAGGAAAAACTAGTCACTGGCTCATAGCAAGTGCTCACAGACCTGGTTGTTACTATTAACTGACTCAGTAGAAATTGCCCAAAATAGACAGAGCTTGAAGCCAAATCTTATGACTTTCCCACCATTTTATATTTTTGATTAAATTCTGCAGATGACCCCAAATCATGCATTTTGGTGTTAAATTTGTGCTAGACTTTCTCTCAATTCCTAGAAAATATTATTCAATTATAGTGCCTGACTTGGGAGGAGGAAGTTTTCAATGGTTGAAAATAAAAATAAAAACATTCATAGATCCATATAGCTGCAGCCTCCTTGAGTTTATTAGAACAAACGCCATGCATCCAGGACAAAACTATCTCAACCAGAATAAATTTGCCTTTTGATGCTGAGAGGAAGCTGAAATGAAGCTTTCAGGGTCTTGGTGTCATTGGCATCATCTTTATGTTCTTAAATGAAAACAGAGAAAGGATTTGCTTTATTACAGGAGAAAGGGCCAAATGTGTTTGCTTTCAAGTACAGAATAAAATGAAATGCATATTCTCAGGGAGGGACTTCATTTTGATTACCCGTCTGGAAAAAGAGAACAGGAAACGGCCGCCCATATCCATCCTGGTCCCCCATCTTCCTCTTTTTATTTGTTATTGAAGCAAATGAGGCCAATTGTTGGAAATTTCTGTGCAGCCTTGAATGCCTCAATTGTGACTCTCACAGAGATTAATGCATTTAATTTACCTCTTTGGTATATTCGAGACACTATTCAGCAGCCAATTGGGAGTTCCTTGCCCTGTAAGCTGCTCCATGATGAGATACACTCTGGCTGTGTCTACCTCACATGCTGCAGATGACTTCAGTTCAGCCCAGGGAGGAGGAGGGAGGCCCTGCATTTTCAGGCTCCCTTCTCCTCCTCCACAGGTGGTCATTAGTGAAGAAAATTGTAAAGAGCTGAACTTCAGGGACAGATGAGCACAAAAGACCTGCATTTACCATCTTTCTGGGCATTATGGACTGTCTTCTCCCACAGTAAGGAAGTCACTTCTATTTAAGGAAAAGGTCCCTATCTATGGGGCAAATCAAGGGGACTAAGTAGTTTTTCTGTGAATCAAGTAGTTTTTAACTTGTTGATAGTTAAGTCTTGACTTTGGCATATTCCCAAGAGAGACAACACTTCCTGTCCTTATTCTTTATTCCCAAATGTTTAATGAGTACCTACCTTAAGCCAGGCACAGTGCCAGGGCTGAGGATAGAGTAGGGACGAGAGACACATGGTTCCTGCCCTCCGTGCCCTAACCTGTTGGATGGTACACAAACAACCACACAAAAGTCTAGCTCGTTACAGTTTTGATAAATGTCACAAGAGAAACACAAAGGTGGCCTAATCTAGACTGGAGGATTCCAGGGAAATTCTATTTGAGGAAATATGCTTTAAATTTTGTTTCAAAGGATGATTAAGGAACCAAGAGATAAGAGCGTTTCATGGTTGAGGGGACAGTAGGACACAGGTGTCAGGGCTTTCAGCCTTCAGCTTGTTCCATGGCGGGCGTCTCATCAGACTGTAGTTGGTCCTCTTCCTCATCTCTAGAACCTAAGCACATTAGGACCAGCACCCATGAATCCCCAGGGGAAGCTATTCTGGGAGGCCCTCTTTGATCTTATGTTCTCTAGGAGGCCCTCTTTGATCTTATGATTTCCAGTCTTAAGTGCATTGTCTTGTCTTAAAAGCCCTGAGAAATGCTATATATTTTTCTATTTATTTTCAACATTTACTGGGTGCCTACCCTCAGTGTATGGCTATAACTTGCCATATCCTTTTGATCTACTCTCTCAAAAGGATAGGAGAATGTTACAGCTACTCTTCACTCTGGTCTTCCAATCCCATCAGGAATATTTTCAGAAGGAAATAACATCCAAGGATTTACCTTTAGAAACTGAGAAATGAAGCTTTAGCCCAAGACTTCCTCAGATAACTTTACGCAGAGTCAAAATATGGATAAAGTACCTGTACAGTTCCCTATTCACACATGCATTTCCCCTGACACTCAGAATATATCCTGATGAGGCCACTTCAAAAGATAAAACTCAGCACGAACATAGTAGGTGATTCCCGCAGAAGGTGAGCACATTTTCTAGGTCCAAGTAAGGTCTCAAATCCAATTTCTCACACGCATTATAACATGGTGAGGATTTCTCCCATGGCTAGAAGCAAACACAGCCTTAAAAATTCAAATCATGGATAATTCATGCAGAATTGGAAACTACCGTTTTTAAAAATGTTAAACGCATGTTTCAAAGCCAACTTCAAGTGTAAATTGAGCTCCGAACTTGCAGCACGCTACTGGGAGCTCATTGTTTCTATTGGGGCCTTAGTCCTTGAAGTTTCCGGTATGGGACTCCTGCCATCAAGATACTTTTTTCCCAATTGTAACACAGATGAAGCACTTCAGAAATGCCAGAGGAGGTACTGTCTGAAACAGTTTATTGATTATTTGCATCCCTTGTCAGGGAGAGCGGACGGAAGGTTGGGACACCTGGGCCTCCCTCAAAGCCCTTTTTAAAAACCTGATTGTGGGAAGTGGGGGGAACTGTGGTCCCTCCCCTGCCTCTGACTTTTTAGTCGAGCAGGAATTGTAATTGCGCTCTCTCCCTCCCTGCCCGCCCTAACCTGACTGCAGGGACTGCGAGCTCTAAGGAGGAGAAACATCACAGGGAGTGATATGTGAGCCTCAGAAGGCTTCATCGTTCACTCTGAAATGTTGGCACAGAGTCAAGTTAGTTCTTATGTGACATTAAAAACCTCACTTCAGTGAGGAAAACAAACAGATAAAGAACACCGGCTAATGACTTTGGAAGGCCAGAGAGCAGCTGAAGTATTGTTTTTTTAAATGCAATAGATTTAAAAAGGCATTTCCAATAATGAATAAGTCACCCAATTACTGCACTCTTCTCATTCTGAACACCTGTCCCAGTGATTCTCAATCTCCAGAGTGACTTTTATTTTTAACAATATTTATTATCATGAGTGTTATCACATTAGGTGAAATCAGCTGGAGACAGAGGCTGCATTCACTGATGGCATGGAGGCGCCGTGCACTGGGGAGGGTGCCTTTCATCCTCCTTTGGCTACTGCAGCTGCTCTGCACTGCCATCTCTGACAGTCCCCAGTGGACATGGAGGACAATCTCATAACCAGCCTTCAGAGTAAAATCTCCTTAGAGTGCCCCATCTCTGTCATCCCAAAGGATCCTTCATATTTCACAAACACTTGCTTGGAGACAAATCTGAGAACCGCCTCAGCATCCAAGGACCAGGGCTTTGGGGAGTGGGACTAAGTAGCTATGTCACTACCACGTAGCATTTCCCATTTGCTTCTGAGGAACTGCTAGAGAATTGTCAGGAAAGCAGAGAGGCCATAAGAACAATGACTCAACAATGCCTTCAGTGTGTCCTTTTTGTTCCTCAGATAGGGCCCAGAAATTAGGCAAATACTATTTATACAGTTCCCACCATGTCCCTAGCACTGGACCTGTCACCCTCCTTACAAAGGATCTAATTGGGAAGAGAAAGCTAGCCCATATAAAACAGCATTTCATAAAAGAAAATTCTTTTAGTTATTTATTCAACATTTACTGAAGGCCTGATATGCATTTTATATGTGAGATTTGATATACCAAGTTGAAGTAAAACAAAATTCCTGCATTTAAGAAAGTTCCGATTCTAGTATCCCCTAGTCTCTCTCCAGAATGCAGGCATTTAACCCGCTGCTGAACAGCTTCCCACATAGATGGGTGAAAAGGATAAAATAACTACCCTTTTCGAATGGTTGAACTGTAGGCTGCCAATGTGCTAACCATTTAACATGTCATCATAGAATTTACTGCTTAGGGCTACCCGGTCAGGTAGTCACGACTCTTGATTGTAAGAAGTAGACTTAAGGGAAAAGAAAAATTAACACAAGCAGAACAAAAGATCAAAGAATGCAGGGCAGATCCTCTAGCCATAGTGACTGGAACTAGAGATATGAACGCTGTTGGGATTATCCTTTTTTCTCACTTTTTTCTGTCTCTCATTCTCCATTCTCTCTCCCTCTTCTCTCTTCCTGCTTCTCTCTCCCTCTCTCTCATCTTTCCTCCTTTCTCACCTCTCTCTCCCTCTCTCCTTTTTCTCCTCTTTCCTCCTGTCCTTTTCCTCTTCTTCTTCCTCTTCCCCTCCTCCCCCACTTCTTCTCCTTGTCTCTGTCCATGTCTTTTTTCTCCACCCTCCATTTCACCTTCACTGCCTCACTCTTACCTACTATGTACAAGCCCTTTTTTTTCACAGATGGGAGACAGAAATAAAGCAGCCCATGGCTGATACATTTACATCACTACCATCAGGGTAAGAGGTTCCTCCCTCAGCTCTAAGAAATTTCTCAGTAAAGACATGGATTGGCTTTCCTTCTGTCAAGTACCTAGTCTAAGACTAAACACAATGAATAGCAAAGGAAGTTCATAAGAAGATTGCCATTCCCATTCAGGCCACACATTAGACTGCACGGTGTGGGAAGTAAGTGTTTTTCTCAGAAAAGTGGGAAGGTAGGGGTGCCCACTGAAAGAATCATTAGGAACTTAATAACCAGCCTAGTGTGTGATTATAAAGTATAGGTTTGTTGATATCCTTTATTGCGGATGATAAATTGGGAGCGAGAGTGGTTAAGAAATTTGCTCAAAGCATCATCTATTGCTCATAAGAGATCTGAACAAGGTGGAATATATGGTGTGACCTGGATTCTAAGCCATATTGGCATGTTGTCAGGAGTTGAAGTATTTAATAATCACCAAGGAAGAGACACTGTTCACCCTGCTTATTGAAGAAACAGCAGAATTCAGAGTGGCAGAGAGAAAATTATTCCAGGAAAAAACACAGGAGGCAGAAGAAAGACTTAAGCTGGCATGAAGGGGGCTCAGGAAGAGGCCAGTCTCAGTAAGGTGGAGTGTTTTTTGCTGTTGTCAGAATAATGGGACTGCCATTTGAGTCCCTTCATAGAGGTCAGTGGGACAGTGGGTTCTTTGTACCCAGTGCACAAATGCTGCCTCATGGTTGGCACCAATGCGATTTGCAGAGCTTTCTCTGTAGAGCTCATACCTGTGGCTGAAAGATCAGTGTTCCCTCAAAAGAGCAGTGCATGATCTTGAGGCTAATCTGTCATCACCTTGCTGGGGAATAAGTGAGTGGGTGTTTTGTTGTTGCTGTTGTTGTTGAAACAGAGTTTGGCTTTGTCACCCAGCTGGAGCGCAATGGCTCAATCTCAGCTCACTGCAATCTCTGCCTCCCGGTTCAAGCGATTCTCTTGTCTCAGCCTCCAGAGTAGCTGGGATTCCAGGCGCCCACCACCACACCTGGCTAATTTTTTTTAATTTTTAGTAGAGATGAGGTTTCACCATGTTGGCCAGGCTGGTCTTGAACTGACTTCAAGTGATCCACCCACATCAGCCTCCCAAAGTTCTGAGATTACAAGTGTGAGGCACCACGCCTGGGTAGGTATGCATATTTTTATCCAAACTTGGAGATCACAGCCTTGACCTGCATTTTCTTCCACACCTGAGGTCCTCACAATTTGGAAATCAGAAAAACAAAGATGCCCAGGTGTCTAGCAGAGTCTATGATGACTAAGCCACGTATCTGCAATGCAGACACAAACCTGCCTTGAAACTGGAACATCCCAGGAACCCTGGGTTAGCAGTGCTCGCCTCTAGATTCTGTGATCATGTCCACTTCAAATCATTGCTCCTAGGCCCTCCCTGCCTGAGTCACTTTCTCTAAGAAACTTGGTTTTAGCCTCAACTGATTCTCTTTTTCCTCCATTTCTAGGCTTCTGACAGTCTTTATTAAGTGCTGCTTCTGAATTTTATCCGTTTCATCCTGTCTTCTCTTTCTTAATCAGGATCTTCTCTTCCTGCCTGTGTCCTCTCCCTCTGGTCACATCTCCATTTGTGCTTTTTGGCTTTTGTTTTTCTGGTTGGCAACTAGTGCATCTTCCATCATCAGAAACCATCTTCTAGCTCTTTCTGCGAAGTGGGCTAGAGCCTCAGGAATGTGCCCAGTCTCTTGTAAATTTAACCACAATGATAAAATCACTAGGGCCTCTAAAAAGAAGGCCCCAGAATCTACCATGGGTGGCTTTGCTGCCTCCATGCAAAGAACAAATACCACTTGCACATTGAGAAATTTGTGGATTTGTATCTCTGCTTTGACCTCAGTCAATTTCCCTCTACTTAACCAACACTACTGGGGAGTTTTTAATAACCCCATAGAATCTCTTTTATCCCCACAATCTTGTTGCAGAGAAAAGACAGGGGTTGACTTCTGAGAATGAAGGAGAGAAATGAGAAACAAGCAAACACATTTTAAAAACTGCCGCAAATCTTCAAAAATACAAATCGTAAACCAGGTATCGGTACTTCCTATGCCCTCTCACCTCTAGAGCACAGTCGGAATATATTCTCAGGTTCCATGTGGGTCAGCCTCTGAGCTGTATTGTTTTTCAAGACTAAATCCAACATCTAAAAAGTAATTGAAGTTTCTAAAGTCTTTATTCACCTCTCAAAGGAGATAATGCTTCTTTATGATCCTCTATGACTTCTCTTCCTGTCTCATTGTTTTCTTCTTTTTTTTTTTTAAGTCAGAGTCTTGCCACCACACTGGGCTCAACTTTGAACTTTTTATATGGATGGGATCTCTGTTGCCCAGGCTGGAGTGCAGTGGTGCTGTCATAAGTGACTGCAGCCTCCTACAGGATCGTAGGTCACTGCAACTCCTGATTTCGAGCTATTCTCCTGCCTTGGCCGCCAAAAGCGCTGAGAATACAAGTGTGAGCCACTGTGCCCAGCCTACACTGGTTTTTGTTATGTCTTCAGCTTGACCCTTTGACCTCTTTTTTTTCCCCCATTGCTAAGATTTGTGTTACCAACTACAGCAGAGAATACTGGCACAGCAATAATTCTTCTAAAACATGGGTGTCCTTCTGTGTGTGTGTGTGTGTCAATACTTTATTGAATGCTTTTTCTGCTACATAAGTTTACCTGTTTTTTATTTATTTATTTATTTTTTAATAAAGTTAGCAATTGAGTTGCCATAAGACTTTGGCCCAGGGAGACACTTACAGGCTGCAATCTGGTTTTGAGAGACTACTGTCCTGTGTTAGAAGCATATTTGCACATTTTGACACAATAGGCATACAATTCTTAAAGAAATTCCCAGCTTGATTTCCCAGCAAGATAGATTTTGGTACTTCTGAGCTCTAGGGGTGGAGATGGACTGGCTTTCATCTAAGTTGTTTCAAGTCACTTGGCAAGTATTTCACTAAAATCTCCTGCCAGTGAAAAAGACATTCCTCTAGTAATTCATAATGTTTGTTGAAAGTTTCCTCTCTGTAGATTCATAAGTTTCATAGTATAGGATAAGTATAGCTGACAAAATCCCCTGCCCTCAAGAAGTTCTCTTTCTCTTTCTCTCATGCATACATATACACATTCATACAATACAGAAACACTTTTTAATCTATATGTATGCATCTATGAAATAGAATTCAAACTTAGTATACATCTTTGAGTATATTAGGAAATTTGATGAGACTTCCTGGATGAGAAGCTAAGTGAAATTATATTTTTGAGAGATGAATTTTATAAATATTTGCTTTTGAAACTTAAATTATTTATTTCTTATATCATTACAGAATGCAAAGTTATCAGAATCAAATATGTAAGTTTTCTCTCAAAATTGTAGTCTAGCCAATCATTTTTGATTGAATCACTCATTTCTCAATTATGTATCAATCCCTGACTTTGTACTGAGCTGGGAGCTCAGGATAAAGAGATGACCAAGCCATGACCCTTAGCCTTAAGAGCCCAGCTTCCATGGAAGCAACCACCATGGAAATAGCATCTGAGCAAGTGTGTGGTGAGCAGCTGCACGGTGATTATGGCAGCATGGAGTATGGATGCACACACTGGGTAAGAGGGCAGTTAAAGAGGACTCTTGAAGAAAGTGAAGCCTCAGATGTCTTATCAATGGCCTGTAGGAGTTAACCAGGCAAACAACAGGTGGGAAGGGCATTGCAGCAGAAGCCACAGAGAAGCAAAGACAGAGATGAGACGTGGCACAGGCAGCTATGTGTGTGTTTGAGTTGGGGTGGGGTGATTGGCCTCAAGTTGTTGAAGCACAAATTCCAAAGAAGGGTGTGTTGATAGACAAGAATGAACAGATAGGTAGACACCAGATCAGGGAGGTCTTATGAGCCATGTGAAGGATCTTGAATTTTCCCTGTAGGCAGAGTAGGTGATGGGAGTGGATAGTGATTTTAGTCTGGGAGTAATTTTGCCAGATTTTTATTTGACATAGCTCCCTCCCTGCCGAGGCCCCATGTGGGAACAATTAGCAGACAGGGAATCAGTTAAGGATCTGTTGCACTAATCCTGGTGAGAAACGATGGGTGGATAAAGTAGGAAAACTGTCTTAGGGATGAAAGAAAAAGAGTCTAGAAATCCGAAGAGATAAAATTAGGAGGGCTTGGAAAGTGATTTTTAATCATGAATCATCTCAGCAAATGCCAACTCTGTTCTTCCACTTGATCAGTTCAAAGGCCCTGAGTCACCTTTGGCTCCATTTCTCTCCAATTGAGAGTCCTATCCCTTAGGATTCAGCCCCTCCATTGCCAAGACTGTGGACCTCACTGCCAGTGCTTCTCATGGAGAGTGTTGCAGTGGCCTCCTGGTGGGTCTTGTGGCTTCTCCCCTCACCCTCCTTCAGGGTATTCTCTGGAATGCAGAGGTCGTATTAACACATGCCCGGCCAAAATCCTCCATAGCTGTTCATCTCACTCAGAAGAACCCAAAGTCCTCAAAATGCCCTTCGAGCCTGCCTGACAGACAGCTCCCTTCTTCTGTACCCCTCTTGCCTTTTCTCCTCTCCCACCATCCCCTCCAGTCTGGGCACCTGCACCTCCTCTGTCCTCCTATTGGCCAGGTGTGCTCCCACACAGGGCCTGGGCCCTTGCTGTCTGCTGGTGCTGGAGGTTCTTCCCTTGGTGAATGCATGGCTCACGCGCTCACTTTCTGCAGGTCTGTCCTCACTTGCCAGCTCAGCAAGGCCTTTCCAGACACCCATACGGCACTGCCATGTCTCCGATGCATTCTATCCCCTTCCAGTTCATGCATCTCCTTGGCCCTCTCACAGCTGACATATTTCAGTTACCTTCCTTACTGTCTGCCTCTTCATAAGTGTTGTCTGCTCTGTTCTCAGCTGCACCTGTAGTGCCTAGAACGGTACCTTTCATATACTGGGTATGCAGTAAACTTCTATTGTTGAATGAATGTATAAACAAAAGAAATCGATTTGACAGAGAGGTAAGAGAAGGGGAAAGTATGAGTGTCTGTGTGGAGGGTGGTGTGACCGAGTGTGACAGAGGGCACAGAGATAGGAGGGATGTAAGTAGTGTCGATGAGGTCTGTAGTGTGATGTGCTTTGTAGATGTCATCATTTAAGACAAAGGTCACAGGAGCATTCATGGAGGATTCCACAGGACAACATGCCTATGAAAGGAAGAGTCCACTGAATATTACGACAAACAGAGAAACAAATGCACAAACACTCCCACCCCATGCCATATCAGGACACAGTGCATCCCAGGTGAATGAGCAAAGAGGTTTCTGGTAAGATTCTGAGGGAATGGAAGAGTTTACATTGATGGGGAAGACGGTCCAGGCATGAGAGACATCAGGGAGAAGGAACAAGAACAGTGAACCATTTGTTTATCATTTTTAAAACAAAACATCCACCCTTGGGTGCTCTGTCCAGCAGCCAGCTTGTTTTCCTATCATGGATAAGTCAAAGTTGTCCAGTCCAGCTCAGATGAAATGCTCAGAGCCCAGATCCACTGCCCAGCAGGCACAGAGTGGGATGTGTCTGTTCCCACAACCTTGGTCCTTCTCGCCTCCAGGACAGACACACTTAGGTTCCTGGTACTTATCTGCGTGCAAACAACACACAGACACTGGGAGAGACAGCCAGTGGTCTGCATTTTCTAATGTGAGCTTATACTGTGCAAACAGCTTTATTGTCAGCCGGCATGCACAAAAAGGCCCACAGCAAACAGATGCTCAGCCCCAACCCCCTTACTAGGGTTCTTGTGAGAATTGTGGAGCACGAGGTATTAACATTCCCCACCCACAATAAGTACATTTCATGCCTCATATTCACTTTCTATACCCTGCTCCATGCAACACTGCCCAGTGTATAGCACTTTTTAAATTCTTAATTCCTATAGCTGAACATACTCTGTGTGTGTGTGTGCATGTGCGTGCGCATGCAAGCATGAGCAAGCGTATGTGTGTGTAAGCACTGATACGCTTAAGGACATGCTATTCCAAAACACAGCATCTTGGCATTTGAGAAAACAGCAGAAGCAGGAAGATCACTCTCACTTCCCCCACATCATTTTCCCTTGAAGTAGGTCATGTGACCCTCATTCCAGTGATGCCCTTCCTCTACCAGGAGGGAAGGAGCACCCTTATCTATGAAGACACCTGGACACCAAGCAGAATCTGAACAAACACGGTATTGTTAACTACATCCCCAGTTTATTGCCATTAGATCCAACCCTTATGTCCAATCACACTTCCCCACGGCTGTCCACTCTTCATCAGATCTCAGCAGAAAAACACACACATTCCCCTGTTTTGGGAGGTGTTTATTTCTGAAGGCTCCCACGTTATATGAAATTGGCATTAAATACATATGTGTGTGTTTCTCTTGTCAGTCTGTTTTTTGATATGGAATAACATGAGAAAAGGTATTTGTTTTCCCTACAGCATACATATATATTATTTGTATTAATATGTATAGATGTGCATATATGGGTATATACATTTTCAGATCTTCCATAGCTGACACAGGAAAGTTAATATCACACTGAGAGTGTGTGCTGCAGAGTCTCCAGATCTGGGTCAAACTTCAGTTCTGCCAGTTACTCACTTTTGATTTTAAGTGAGGTATGTAATGTGTATAAGCCTTCTTTCTTATCTGGAAAGTGGGGATAATAATATATATCTTTCAGAGTTTGAAAATAATCTATTACACAAAGCAAGATAGTGTTGGGCTGAATGGTAGCTCTTATCATTAAAAGTACAATAAAATACCATTGAACCCTTAACAGAATAAGAGATACATATAAAATTGGAAAGGAAAGAAATCTATGGAGTGGGAAATATAAGTAGGTGTGTTGTGTGTTTGCTTCTGTGATAAAGCATTTGAGGGCCTCATCTGGCCCAGGAGTCCCTGGAGAGTCCTCTGGTGAGGGCATCTTCTTGGACTGTGCTGCTGAGAACATTTGGGATGGATGGTCCAGCCAGCAATGCCCTGGCGTTCAGTCCTTGTGTCTTTCCGGAAGCTGGTGGCGGGGTCAACTGTGACCATCTGCCAGGTACCCTCAGTCGAGTGTGTGGGGTCAGCTAAGGTTCCAGGGGGATCTGGTCTTGACAGGCTCACGTTTCCTGGAGGCATGTTCCAATATACGTGGCGGGGCATCCTCATCTCTTATTTAAAAACATTTGCTCTTTGCCCATCCTCTTGATGCCTCTCCTCAGTGAAGGCCCAGGATGGAAGGCAAGGCACAGGCAACATGGGGCTCAGAGAGCCTCTGCTCCGATGCAGAGCCTGGGTGGGTGGGAGGTGTGGAACATGCTGGCCCACTGGATCTTGCATTCCTCAGGGCCTCTGGTGGAAAGTAAATAAAGGATTCTGCTCTCTGGGGCTCTTAAGCCATCCTCCCTGGAAACCAGTTCTACACAAAACTGTTTAATTAACATGTTCCCACCTTCCTAAAAATAGGAAAGAAAAAATCAATAAGCACTAAATGGCTACAATCCTTGGATCAAAGTGGTTTTAAGTAAGGTTGTCTTCAGCTTTAGACCCTCTCTCACACTCTACATCTGCAAGCAGAAGACGCAAACTTGGTCCTCAGGAAGCGGGCAGTGTTTCGTCCTTACCCTGTCATTCCAACACCTGCACAGGTGCTCACGGCAGGAATGGGTCCTCTTAACCTGCAGAGGTTACCAGCTGGATTTGTGAGCAAGAAGGAACATTTCTAAGTCTACTTCCAAACTCTTGCTCCTTCATCTCTGGTGCTGCGATGTTTGTTAAGCACAGATATTTGTGATGAGGAGGGCATGTGGATCCAATCAATGTAATTAATTCTGACAACCCAGACCCCGGGCTCTTTGCATGGCTGCCTCTGCCTGGGCTGCTCGTACCGTTGGCTGCAGGGCTGGCTCGCTCATTTCCTTAGGTCCTGACTCATACACCACTTTCCCAGCGAGGCTTTTCCTGATCCGATATTCCAAAGTTTCCCCAGGTTGAAACAACGTCTCATTCCCCTCTCCTGCTCCATTTGTATTCCTTAGCACTGACAACTTTCTAACTAGGTAAATATTTTACTGATTTGACTGATAAAATTATCTGTCTCCCTCTCAAGGAGGTAAAGAAGAGATTTTTGTCTGTGTGGAGCTCTAACGTATTCCAAGCCTTTGGAGTAGTGCCTGGCATTTAGAAGGAATTCAGTCAACACTGGTTGGCGACATCCAGTGGTTAAGAGCCAGCTTTTATGGGAATCTCAGAGCCTCAGATTCCAGGTCCACTTCTTACTAGTTCTTCACCTTGGGCAATATTTTACTTAGCCTCTCTGTACCTCAGTCTCTTCAACTGTAAAATGGGGATGATGGTATCAGTACCTACTTCACAGAGCTGTTATAAAGATTAAGTGTGTTGATATGTAAAGTATTTAGAACAGAGTTTTGACACATCATGAACATATAAAGCAGTTAGAAAAGTATGTGGCATATATTAAGTACATAAATATTAGGTATTATTTTATCTCTTTTAATACCCAAAACCACACAGATACTATTATTAGCAGTTATTATTATTATATTTGGTGAGGTTACTTCACTCTCTCAAATCCAGCCTGCTGGTAAGGCTTAGATCCACAGAGACAATGCCAAGCACCCCACAATGATGCCTTTGTTATGAGACTACCCACCTGCCTCCATCCTGTTTCCAAGGCATGGGTGCTGTTGCTTGCACACAGACTGGTCCTTTTTTGCCTAGTTATTAGTTTTAATGGCTATGAGAGAACACTCTGAGACTCCTTGGATGACCCTGCACCCCTAAAAGTTCAAATTCAATCCAAGCCTATTCTCTGCGTTATAGGATGCATTACATGCAATTTTATCTTATGGGTCCTGTTGATTGAAATTGTTTAAATTGGCTCAGTACAGACACTATAAATCCAGAGCACAAAGCTTCTGAACCGACCTGGTTTGGGAACAGAGGTTGTGGCTTTTCCCTGAGGGCTTGCAGTATATTTGCTGCCCTATAAAACCAAATTTTACCCTGCTCCTTGCTGCAGCACCTGCTACCTAGCAGAACCACGCTGTCTTCCCTCACAGCCGAGGCCGATGGGGCTGGGAAAGAAGCCCCACAGAGCCATGGCCGGGGTCGTGGGACAGGCAGAGGCAAGCGCTCACACCTTCTTACTGTCTTAGGGCTGAGATGAGTTTTCAGAGCTGAGGGTGAGGAGGCAGGCAGTCAGCAGTGAGTGAGGCAATCAGTTTTGAGTGGCAGCACTGCCTCTAGGGATATTCCCGAGCAGCACTCATAACAAGGTTTCGGTTTCTTTTTGTATCCTAGCCTGAAACCCCCTCTTGCCCCAGCAAGGGAAGGCCAGCATGGTCACTTGCTGCCATTTAGGAAACAGTGTGCCCAATTTGTGGCTACTGGGTCCAGAGCCTATCCCAGAAGGAAACCTGGGAATGAGCTGCAAGAGAGCTTTTTGTGTGGAGGCAGGCTAGTGATTAAGATAGGAACTGCCTCTACACCAAATCCACCAAGAGAGGTGCTAAGTGGGGCAACTGGAGAAGCCACCATAGATAGGATCCGTGAAGCGGAGATACAGAGGGATGGCTGCATCCATGCAGCGCTGGAAGAAAAAAGACAAAACCCGTACGCTGATGGGGCTCTATCCGTGGGAAGAACAAGCGGAGGAGCACAGTAGTCCACCAAAGCCGCTGGTGCAGGATGAGAGGAAGGCAAAGCTGACGAGAGCATGGCCTGTGAGAGAAGACGGAACATCGCAGGGAAGGGGGAAGCGGCCCCACTAACTCACAGAGCTGAGCCACGATGAAAAGAAAGCTTCCCTTGCCGGGAGGCCCAAGCGTTGGCCGCAGAAGCAGACTTAGCTCTTTTCATCGCCACCCCTGTATCAGAGGGAGGCTGATAACAGGCCAAGGAGCCAAGGAGGCGCCAGGGCTAAGGCGAGGCAGACGGCACAGCCAGCTCTAGGCGTCCTGGAAGGCCCTTCCCGCCCCACATAAACCCTGTGCTTATTTGCCCTTTCTTTTTCTTGCTTTTATTTTTGTCTGAAATGTCAAATTTGGTGTCACTCTTCTGGGGTAAACAACAGACTGGTCTATGGAAGGGATCCACTAGAATAGCAAATATTACCAAGCAAAAATGGTGAGTGTAAATGCATTCTCTTATGAGGGCGTCAGAACCTTGCTCAGCTGCCCCGTTGAGGGCACGTGGAAAGCTCCGCTTCCAGGTCAGGAAAGGCTGACCTGGGGCACAGTAGGCACAACCCGGGGGTCTAAGGGGTCGGAGCAGGCAGAGCATCCCAATGGAATCCCTAGGAAGAGAGAGATCCCTAGAGCATCCCTAGGAAGAGAGAGAGGTGAGTGTGCTGGCCTAAGGAAGTGCCAGGCAGAGCTGGTAAAGAGGCCCAGCAAACAAACAGCTGGGCTCCAGAAAAGAAACATGGCAGCCCCAAGTCAACTACAGAGCTCGGTGGTCTCTAGCTCTCTCATGCCTTTGCTGTTTCCCCACCATGAATTGTGAACCTGCCTTTCTCACGGGTCATTTCTTCCCCATTTCCTCTTTCCTCTCTGCACAAGATGGAATCTCAGAACTACCAAACATTTTAATTTTTTTAAATGAGGAAGCAGCAAGCTAACAAATTTCTTGGAGCACAATAATAAAATGCCAGAGAAAAGCAGAAGAGTCTCATATAGATTTTTCTCAGTCCATCTTGCCTCCAAAATATTCCTCCAAAATAGTGTATTAAACACCAAAAAATAACAACGCTTTATTATGTAGTATACACACCGGAGTGTGTGTGTCACTGTTGTGACACCTGGAATCCTTGTCTGTTGGGCTGTTTTTCCTTCTGCTTCCTCTTCTCTCATTGGAGTGAGGAAAGAAGAGGGGAAAGGGGCGCACTTAGAAGAAGGGGCACAGAGGAGCAGAGGGACCAGGATGGGGCAAAGAGAGAAGAGGAAGACAGAAGACAGAGGGAAGAAGGGCAAGGGCGTAAGGGCTGTCAGTGCTCAAATGCCTTCCATAAATTAAAATGTCAAAATCACACTCCCGGTCAATATTTTTTGAATTTTTTTTTTAATAGAAGAAATGTGTAAGTGGTAAAGAGTGGAGTTAAAGATAAATTTGGTTTTTCTCATTAGACTGAGTCCATTTTCTGTTTTTGGCAAATCAGATTCTGCTTTGAAAGTAAAAAGGCAGGTGGTGTAAACCAAAAGTAAAATCCTAAGCCCCTGCTTAGGCTGAGTGGATGCCCTTTTGGCCAACGGGACCCCAGAAAAACATTAAAAACTTCGTTCCCAGTCTGGCAAGATGGGAGGTCAAACACGCTGTGCTGTGTCCCCTCCCTTTTGCAGTTTAGACCCAACAGCTGACCAGCTTTAACAGAGGCCATAAGACAGATGGAACGGATGTTCTGTGGCAGTAAGATTCCAAATGATAAACAGGACCTAAGGCTGTGCAGGCAGGGGTTAAGTCACACACCCCGCACGTAAAGCACAAACTAGATTCCAATTGCCACAAGATTTCCCTCTTTCCTTCTTTCCTTCTCTTTCTCTTTCTTTCTTTCCTTCTTTCTTTCTTTCTTTCTTCTTTCTTTTTCTTTCTTCTTTCTTTCTTTCTTCTTTTTCTCTTTCTCTCTTTCTTTTCCTTCCTTCCTTCCTTTCTTTCCCTTTCTTTTTGTCTTTCTTTCTTTCCTTCTTTCTTGCTTTCTATCTTTCTTTCTATCTTTCTATTTTTCCTCTCTCTTTTTTTTATTTGATGAAGTCTTGCTCTGTTGCCCAGGCTGGAGTGCAGTGGAACAATCTCGGCTTACTGCAACCTCCACCTCCCAGGTTCAAGCGATTCTCCTGCCTCAGCCTCCTGAGTAGCTGGGATTACAGGCACGTTCCACCAGGTCCAGCTAATTTTTTGTATTTTTAGTAGAAATGGGTTTTCACTGTGTTAGTCAGGATGGTCTCAAATCTCTTGACCTTGTGATCTGCCCACCTTGGCCTCTCAAAGTGCTGGGATTACCCAGGCGTGAGCAACCGCGCCCAGCCCTTCCGTTTTCTCTAGCAGCTAAACAAGCACTGGCTTTGAGATGAGCAAAATCTAAATAACCACAACTCATCAGCTCACAGACACTGACTAACTGATCCCCGGTCCACAAGCCACGACAACACCGATGAGACAGGGACTTATTTCAGTAACTTACTCCAGGTAAGAAGAGCACCGACCATGCACTGATTCCAGCTGGTTTACAAAGACCGTGCACTTGCATGCCTTCATCTCCTGAGAACTTTTAACAACTAAGGCCTAATTGTAATCCATTTAAATGCTCAGTTTCCCCCCCGAAGCGAACATGGATCCTATGTTACAAGGCATGTTTGTTCAATACGTGTGTGTCAGGATCACCTTCATGAATATTCGTAGCTCCTCCTGTCACCTGTTAAACAGGTATGTTTAGCCAACCCATTCAGTATAAAGCTCTTAGGCCAGCTCCTCCTCCTGTGAAGCACCTGTCTGGTTTTGGTGGAGGCAAGCCTCCCATCACGTGGGATGACCATATTGCAGGCTGTAACCCTCTATAAGAAATAAAGTCTCCCCTTTTCTTTTTCTAAATTTATGTTTGAATTTTTTTTTAAGTTAACAGTGGAGTGGGAGCTTTTACGTATTCTCTGAGCAGAGTAGAAAGAGAATCCCAGAATTAGAAAATATGGAATAATCAGATTCTGTTTAATGCCTCTCTTTGCATCCAGGGAGATTACACCTAAGCACTTAAGCTGAAGTCTCAAGGGTTGTAGTTGGTCCCATTTCTATTAAAATCTTGCCTAACAGGAGAGCACAGTAACTTTTTTTATTAAAGAGGAAAAGAAAAAAGCTGATGACGATACTAGTCTAACTCTAAACGATACTAGTTCATCTAATCACTCAACGATGCAGTATGTTTGCCATCTAATTTCATCCAAAACACCCTAAACTGAAAATAAAGTGCTGCTTAATAGGCATGCAAAGATGTCATTTCATTTTGCTGAATGTTCTAGTAGCAACTACTAATTATTTCAATGTATTTTTTTCTGTAATTATTTGGAACAGACTATTCAGCACTCCCCTATTAACTTCAGAAATATTTCAGTATCCTACAGAAATTCAGTAGTATAAATTTAAATAGCTTTTTCCCTTCTTTCTTCAATGTGCTGGGAAGACAGCTGGATGAAGTTGAAGGAGGAAACACATCTTGTGCAAACAGATACAACCAAAGAAGAATAACAAAGAAAGAAATCTCACCCCTGAACCCTCTCCTTTTACTTCTGGGCTCCTTTCTTCCCACATTCATTTTTCTTCAGGTTCCTGTGGGCAGGGTTATAGAGCTAATCCCCCAGATGTTCCTTTGGATCCTGACAGACTGAGCAGCCAACAGAGAAATGGCAGACACAGGGAGCAGCCCTGGCGAGGGAGGCAGTGGGGAGGAATCCTGTCGTCTTCCTGGGCTGTTTTTCAATCACTCTCCTCCAGAGTCAAGCCCTGTTTCTTGTTCATATCATTTAGAATGAAGAAGATGGGGTCGGGCGTGGTGGTGCATACCTGTAATCCCAGCACTTTGGAAGGTCAAGTCAGGAAAATCACTTGAGGTCAGGAGTTCTAGACCAGTCTGGCCAAGATGGTAAGATTCCATCTCTACTAAAAATACAAAAATTAGCTGGGTGTGGTGGGGCTGGGTGTGGTGGGGCACACCTATAGTCCCAGCTACTGGGGCGGTTGAAGCATGAGAATCACTTGAACCCAGGTAGCAGAGGTTCCAGTGAGCTGAGATCATGCCATTGCACGTCAGCCTGGGTGACAGAGTGAGGAACTGGATTGCTAGGCTTGGCTGATCCTGACAGAGGCTCCAATGTCCCTTTGAAAAGGAGGACAATATCCCATCCATTCCTGTTCAGGGTACACTCTACCCTGAGGGCACATCACAGCCACAACTTCAGCAGCACAGGGTTAAGAGGAGCTGACCTTTGGCACGTACTGAGTGGTGCACCATGTGTCTTACCCAAGGAACAGCAGGACTGAGAGGATCTCATCTGGCATCTTCATTTGACCAACCTGTGGCTCTGGGAGGTTTTCCCAGAGCAGGAGGAAGACATGATAACAGCAGGTGAACTCACCACTAGCATTTGGGTTTCTGCCTCTAGTATATTCACTGCTCCCAAGTTCATGCACCTTCATTAAAACCCCATCATGCATAGCGAGCACTGCTGAGAGAGCTTGTCATTTTACAATGCCCTTTTGCCTACATTCACCTATGTGAGAGTGACTACAAGGTGTGCGAGTAGGGAAGCCCAGCCCCGATGGCACAGCTCTGAGGAATGCCTTACCTGAGATGAGGCTGAATTGAGCCTCTGAGGTCACCTGCTTGTCTGTTTTCTCCTCTTCCTGTCCTGCCGCTCTACCTCCAGTGGATCCTTTGGATCTCTTTCTTAATTAACCAATTGCATGTGATGAAAATAAAACATAAAACATAACATGTTACCATATCTCACACTGTCGAATAGCTAACTGTGTGTCAGGAATTGAGAAATGGGGGCAGGGGGGTGGGGAGTGGAAGCCGTGGGAGAAGTTAAATCATAGCCTCTCATTTTCTATAACTGCCAAGTCTCCGCTTTGACGTGCATGTTACATCTCCCCATTTAATGTTCTTAAGAATACCACAAAGAAAATCTCAGATAGGCACAAATAAAATAATATTTTCTTGAGAATAAAGAAGCTGCCTAAGAAATGATTAGTTGACAAAGGACAACTTCTAAGAAGAGGTAAGTTCTATGTGGACAGCACAGAAAACCCTAAAGTCAACTGCTGGGCATTATTTTGGTTCACAATCCTTTAGAGCAGGTCAGAGTGCTGAGTAGCTGCAGAGAGATTCCTCTGCAGATCGTAGTGTGGGTCCTGCCTAAGTTCCAAGGTAGAGTTGACCCACCTCTGGGGAACTTCCAACTTCAAAATGCCGTAAGTTTTTGCTTTTGCCTCTCATTTTTACTGACTGAGCCAGCAAGTAAAACATGACATTCTCATACATACAACCTAATGATGTCCAAATTCCTTGAATGTTTGTTACTTCTCTGATCTTCCCAAGGCACATGTGCATCACTTGGTGAATGATGAATGAAATGGGGTCAGAGAGAGAATGCAACATTCCCCAGCTCACCCCCAAGCTCTTGGGTAGCTAAGTGCAAGGTGGGCGGGGGGATCTCTTTGTTTTGACTGTCTAACATTTCCTCCAATTTCATGATCAATACTTTAATTTAGATATCCCATGTGTACATCATAATTCTAATATTCATTCCCATTTCTCTAAAATTATATTTTGCTTCCAAATGATTCCCCTTGCTTAATTTCTCATAACCACTAGTGAAATCAAAAATGTGGAAGTCAGCCTGGATCCTTCTTCTTCATGATGCTCATGGCCACCCAATCATTAGTCATCATTTTTAGGTTCACTTTTCATTCATAAGCCTTTTTTCTCTTCTACATCTTACGAAGCACATCTCTCCCATTTGCATTCCTGCCCGTCATCAGGTTTGTCCCCTCCCATCTGTCCTCCATACAGTGCATTTCAGCATCTGGACAGCTCAATTTCCATTGAAAATGCAGTGGCTTGCCACATTCTTCAACAGAGTGAGGTTGGGGGCATGGGGCCCAGGCCACTCACTGCTTTTCCCTAGGACAGTCTCTGCAGGAGAAACAAGTCTTCACAGCCTCAGGGTTCCCAGACGTAAAGTTTGAAGGTCACCGGGTTAGAGATTAAGACTATCTTTCTGTGACCATGGCAAGTTCCTCCAAGACCTGGCTTCGACTTCATTCCAGTCTCATTCCTTGTCACTTACTGTCTGCCAGTTTATATTGCATAAAGAAAAAGAATCTGAGAAAATATTAAGGATTGTATTTTCTATATTTTTTATAGATGAGACAACCAAGACATGGTATAATTAAATAACATGCTCAAAGAGACACAACAAACACATGTGTGAGATAGCGTGAGCCCAAAGTTCATGCTCCTCCTCACAACATGGCAGCATCGGACACCTCCCAGGATGAATATTCCTGAGCAAAGTCTAGAATGCATTCTGTTTAGAATTTAAAAAAAAAAAAAGCCAAATATTTAATTCTGGCCACTAGAGAATCCAAGTAGAAACTCTTAAGTAACCTTAAATGTACTCAAATAAAAAGTGCAATTAATACAGCTCTGAGAATGATGGGCTTCTGATCTATAAAATATTGACTTTACAAGGTGGTGAGGATTAAATACAATAGTGTATATGGAACACTTCTGCAATCTTGAACGCAGAGACCAGCACAGGTTACATGAATGAATTCAGCTATCCAAGTGAAGACAGGAGCTGCCAACAAGTACTGGTTCGTTTTAAAGAGCCAGAAGCTACTCAGTTCTAACACACCTTTTCCTGAGACTCAGAAACAAGGTTCTCGGTGTTGTTAACGTTTCTGAATTCTCAAGAGAAGTCTTCCTATTTTTAAATATTGACAGTATTTAAAATCACGATGTGGGTCAAATACAACTTTGGAAATCATGCAGAAGGATTTGGCCATGTGGCTGACAGTTTGCAACCTCTGCCTGGTTAAGGGCTTCAGGGATGTTGGCATTGTCATGAGAGCTGAGTGGAACATCACAGAGGTAAACTAGCAAAAGCAAAGGAATTTGGAATCCGGCCGGGTGTCCTCCCAAAGTGGTCTAATTTTAGTGTGTCTAGAACAAGGGGAATAATGATTGTTTGCAGACAGAAAGCAGACGTGATAGGTGAGAATCATCAAGCAGGCAGAAAATTAGAAGAGTCAGAATCAATCTGCTCTTTACAGTCAAAGGACTCAATCAAGGTGGAAAACAATGAAGAGGAAACTGAAATCAATGAGTTCCAAGTGGTTTGTTTTGAACCCTGGGTCCAAAAGGGAGTCACATAAAATGCTGCTGATATCTTTTCTAGGCCCTTAAGTCTGTTCACTCCTAAAAAGAAAAAAAAACAAAACAAAACAGAAAAACAAAACAAGATGTTATTCCCTTGCACTTAGTTTTCTGAAGGAATTATGAATTGGATCCTGTCACTCTACTGCTTAGAACTTTTTATGATTTCCCATACTATATCCAAGGAGATAAAAGCTAAACTCAAAAACGTCAGCAGATAACCAGAAAGTATAAAGCATTTTCGAAAGAATAAAATGGAAAATTAAACGTAAAAACCACAACAAACCTTCACTTACTCCCAAGCCTCATTTACCTAGTCTTCTTCACACTAACTGATGGCAATTCTGTCTGACTAATTGCTCAGGCCAAAAAACGTAGAGTTGATGCCAAATCCTCTCCTCTCTTTCACCCCACATTCAATCCATCAGGAAAGTATTGGCTCTACCTTCAAAATAGATCCACAACCCAAACACTTCTGTCATGTCTAATACTCACACCCACACTCACCCAACGTCACCTCTCACCTAAATTCTTACAATATCTCCTGCTTCTCCCCTTGGCCCTATATTGGTAAGAATAGGCTATATTCTGTTGCAGAAATAAGCCACACCATCTTCTCTGTGACTTAATCAACAGGGTTAGTTCTTGCTTACTCTCACATTTGACATTGGTTGGAAGAGGAAGTCTGTTCACCATAGCCTCTACTGGACTCAGACTGACAAAGCAGCCCTCATCACCAGTCACACGGTAGAGGCAAAATTGCCCACAAGTCCTTAAACCTTCTTCCAGGAAGGAAAACCTATCACTTCTATCCGCAGTTCTTTGGCCAAGTTAGTCCCATTGCCATGCCTAACTTTAAGGGAGAAGGAAAGTACAACTTACTCATGTCCCAGGAGAACCAGAAATAATTTGCAGGCAGCACAAATGACACCTTCCTAGAATCTGTATTAAATACAATAGCCAAATAAGTTATCTTTTTAAAATCGTAAGCCAGATGATGTCACTTTTCTGATCTCCATTCCTCGCCAGAGTCAGAGTCAGAGCTCCCAGGATTAGTACAGCGTGCTGCCTGAGCTGCTGCCCCATTATCTCTCTGGCCCCACGTGCCCCACTTTCTACTCTTTCCAATCCCAGTGCTGCTGACCTCCTTCCTATTTCTCAAACAAGCCAGGCACACTCCTATCTTTTAATTTTTGCACTGGCTGTTCCCTCTGCCTTGAACACTCTTCCCCAGGTATATGCACGGCTATCTCCTTCACATCCTTCAAGATTTTCCTTAAATGTCATCTTATTTAAAACTGCATCCACACATCCGTATGTTTGACTGAGAATCCACAACATTCAAGCTGCATTTATTGAGAAATTTGCTTAATCCTTTAAAACTTCAATATCCTGCCGTGTAAGATTAGAATGATAGTACTCACCTTGCTAGACTATTACAAAGATGGAATGAAAAAGACACACATGGTGTTATACTTCTAACTGTTACTCAACATAAGGCTGGTCTCTCTTGCCCATCCCCAACCATAAAATAGCACACTGACCACTCAACAGCCTTTCATAGAATCCCATAATTTTGGAGAGTTGGAAGGGATTTTTAAGACAACCAGTTTAGTCTTCCCAAAGTATCTCTGTATCTTTACTGATGCTAAGCAAACCAAAACAAAGCAAAGCAAAAATAAAATAAAACCAACACAAAACCCCTAAATCCCATGGCCAGATAAGTCGAGAAAACAGGTTCTTCTATATATAGTTACCTGTTGGACACTCAGAAGTAACATTAGCATATTAAAAACTCTGAGAATTCTTGGAGTAAAGAAACCTTACAACTCTGTTTAACCCAGCATCTTCTAAACTTAATTGACCACAGGACCTTCTTCTTTTTTCTTCACATTAATGCTCATTAACATTCTGTGAAATTAATGTTCAGTTGAACACAAGTTGAGAAATGCTGAGCTAGTCTAAACCTCACATTTAATTGAAGAGTAAATCATAGACCAGAGAGGTTAAGTGCTTAGTCCATCGTGACGCAGAGGTGGAATGGGATTATGTATTAATCCATTCTCACCCTGCTAATAGAGACGTATCCAAGACTGAGTAATTTATAAAGGAAAATATTATGATTGACTCAGTTCCACAAGGCTAGGGAGGCCTCAGGAACCTGACAATTGTGTCAGAAGGGGAAGCAAACACATCCTTCTTCACACGGTGGCAGCAAGAAGTGCAGAGCAAAGTGGGGGAGAAATCTCTTATAAAACCATCAGGTCTCGTGAGAACTCACTCACCATCACGAGAACACCAGCGTGGGGGTAACTGCCCCCGTGATTCAATTGCCTCCCACCAGGTCCCTCCCACAACATGTGGGAATTGTGGGAACTACAATTCAAGGTGAGATCTGGGTGAGGACCCAGTCAAACCATGTCATATTGGAACCCACCTTTGACATAATTCAGTGTCAAGTTTCTCATTTCTAACTCACTTCATAATAGAGAAAGTCATTAAATGTGAAAAATATACTCTTTTTTTCCATATACTGACACTGTCAGACTCCCACGTCTCACCCTCGTTCAGGACTCAGGGCTTTTTTTCCCTGCCTGTTTTCATGCCGCATCCCCCCATATTGTTCTTGCAGAAAGGGATAGTCTTCCTTTTACCAATGAGCTTCTTTCTCTACTCGGTTTGGGTCTCAGGGCACAGAAAAAAAATAAAAATTTGAGAACAAATGTCTGGGCAGAACTGTTAAGTATTATTTATCTGTGCCTAGGTGTCTTTCTAGACTCTATGTCTAAATGAGGAGGAAAATTGCTCTATAAATAACAGCAATAATCACCCCATGGTTTTCCCATGCAGGAGAGCTCACAGACTGAGGGCTGCAGACAAATGATCTGCCATTCTCTAGTCCCCCTTCCTGCCCTCAAAGCCCCCTGTACCATGAGCCACCTACCAAATGCTCATGCCTCCTTTATCATTAGCTCGTATTCTGTGCAATGTGATGTGACAGGTGGACTTTTCTGTGTATAAAAGTTTTCAGGTAAGATGGATGGGCTGGAGCTATGGGTCAGACATACACTATTGGAAAACATAGCTCCTGGCCTAGGTATATAATACTTCCTTCCCCAATGTACCCACAGTTAAAGAACAATGTATAGGAGCTATCTCTGGAGTGATACATAGATCTACATTGTAATTTACATCCATGTAAAGTATGCATTTCAATAGTGTGTTTATTCTCAGGTATTGTCATATTAGATGCAAAATGATGTCTCTGGCTGACATGTTGTGCCTAACACAGCCTTTCTTCTCTGTTCTTTAGGTGATCCTGGCTCTCATAAGATTGTTTATGTGTCACAGTTACCCTATGAGATGGGCAGGGATGATGTGACATCCCCTTTTGATAGGCAAGGAAATTGAGGCACAGATCAGCTATTAGAAATTTGAAGAGGCCAGGCATGGTGGCTCACGCTTGTAATCCCAGCAATTTG
The DNA here is from genome assembly GCF_030222135.1 of Aotus nancymaae. Lineage (NCBI taxonomy): Eukaryota > Metazoa > Chordata > Mammalia > Primates > Aotidae > Aotus > Aotus nancymaae. Next base: position 35,715,580 of record NW_026988423.1, read on the forward strand.
GGAGGCCGAGGCAGGTGGATCATTTGAGGTCAGGAGCTCAAGACCAGCCTAGACACCATGGTGAAACCCCATCTCTACTAAAAATACAAAAATTAGCCAGACATCGTGGCACTCGCCTGTAATTCCAGAAAGTCAGGAGGGTGAGGCAGGTGAATCACTTGAACCAGGGAGGCAGAGGTTGCAGTGAGCCAAGATTGTGCCACTGAACTCCAGCACTCCTGTTTTCCAATGGGAAAAGAAGATGGGAACAGAGTAAGACACCATCTCGAAAGCCCCGCTCTTTCAGCCTTGCTCCTGAATGAGCTCCCGGATTGGTGACTTGGAAATGACGCGTGGTAGAATCAAGGTCAAAGGAGTTGTACATGCCCAAGATGCCTGCTTTCCAGTGAGGGAGCACATTGCCACCCCTGCAGTCCATAGCTGAACAGACAGCCTTTTCTCAATCTATCTCCTCACCTGGACTAACTTTAGTTACGGGGAAATTTTATATAATCACATTGCTGATATATTCTATTCTTTTGTGTAATAAATCTCTATGCCTTAGTTAACAAGAGACATGTACAAGTAGTAAAATGCATAATTTCTCCCCAAGTAAAAATAGCTGTAATGTGTTAGTTTCCCTGATTCTAAACGCAATGTATTTATTGTAAACAATTCAGACAACAGAGACACATATTGAAAGAATACAAACATCACCTTATTTCCCACTCCTGAAAGGCGTTAAGGTATTGGTGGGCACTCTCTGGGCACAACCCTCATCAGCGTGCCCTCATGCCTCACAGGAGACAGCACTGGCCTCTCTAGCTCTGCTTTTCTGAGCTGGCTGCTTCAGCTCCAACCATAAACATTAGCAAATTTGATCAATTCTGTGAGATGGCAATGGGAAAAGAAGAAAATCCTGTCTGGTGTGGCTCCAAGTCATCAGTTCTTAACTTTCAGGAGATCATAGATCTCTTTGAAATTTTGGTGAAAGACATAGATACTTCTCAAGAAAAAAGCATCTACCTATATTCATAGAATATTTTACGAACAATCTTAAGAAGTGTATCGACTCACAAAAGCCCATCTATAATTCCCTTGAAGCCTCCAGGTTAAAAAGACTCCTGTTGTAAAAGAAAATACAAGTGACCATAACATATGTCATAATCTGTATTTATTTATTTACTTGTTTAATATTTCTCTCCCCTACTAGATTGTAAGTTTCACAAGAGCAGGGACAGTTTATATCGTTTAAAGAGGAACACCTGATGCCTTGTAGGGAATCTGTCTCAGTTATCCGTAAAATGAATTCACAGACGAATAATGAATGAACGGATGAATGAACGAGTGCTTATTGGTGTTCCTTCTGCCACCAGAAGCTGCCTAGACTTTTTGTAAATAGGTGGACTGGCTAGGGAGCTTTAGGGAGAAAAGTGTTTTAATTTACCTTTTTTATACAGATATAAAAAGGATGGTAGGGTTGGTAACCCTACCCTTATGGGAGAGATGGCATTGATTGTTTGAAGGACGATAGTGGCCCAGGTTTTTGAAAACGCTGCACAATGGTCTATCACAGGAAAGTCTTTTCATCTACTTAGTAGAAGTTGTCTTCCCGGACCCAGGATGGGAAGGCATAACCCAGAATTTGCCATTGTTTTTCCAGGACCTTGTTCCCATTATATTGTTCTAAGTGCTCACTTTTCTCTGAATTCAAGGCTGAGCCTCTCTCTCTTTCATGCTTAGTACCTGGAAGGTCATGGCATATTGTTCACACTCACTAAATTCCTTATCAGTTACAGTCCCATAAGAAAGAATGTACTTTGCTCCAAATAACTGGTGCTGCTCATTGACAGGCTTGCATCTGAAGTGCTCCTTGGGCTGCATTCCAGTGGACTCTTTCTCGAGAGAGTCTATGGTTCAGGCTTGAATACATAGTGCAGCAAGGCTTCAGAGAGTGGAAGAGGAGCACCTCATTCTCCTGAGATATTAAGCAATGCACGGAGCCAGAGCATCATCACTTGGCCTTTGCTGCATGTCATTACCTTGCTCGGTGTACTCAGCACTAATTGCACAATAAACACAAATGTGTTCGGTGAGCTGCGCAGTGTAAAGCAATAAACTGGATGGGAAGATTAGATCACAGCCACACCACTGGGGTAAGAGGTACAGGCAGGCAGAGAGGGTCTAGAAGGAGCAGGGACCAGTGGGTGGAGTGACACTGAGTCTGCCTGCTTGGAGGCAAGCATTGCTCTTCAAGACCAGACCACAAAAATGCTCTGTCTCTTGCTTCTTCTTCCCCCTTGACCTCATTGGCCTTTGGGACCTCCTAGTTTTTAACCAGACTGTTAATGCCTGGTGCCTATCAGGCAATCAATAAACACGTGCTGATTGCAACTAGAGAATAATTTAACTCAATTATTCAGACATTTATTGAATTTTTTTCTTCCAGATATTGTACGAGGTGCTAGAGATGAGATGATTTTCCTCTCTAGTTCTAGTCCAGAGAGAAAAATTCACCCATAAACAATTTTTAAAAAGTACAGTGTCATAAGAGCTGCAACAGACTTAGACTATTGTTCTATAAAAGTACACAGAAAGAAGTAACTCTCTTAGCTTACAACATCAGGAGAGCATATAAGAAGCAATCTGTGAGCGTGCATTTACCCAAGCCACATCTATTGAGCATCTATGATGTGCCAGGTGTCATGTAAAGCATAGGAAAAAAAAGGTGCAGAATCATTTTGGTTCTAAAGGAACTTACATTTTAGTGGGAGAGACAGGCAAATGATAAGGCATTCAAGTCTAAGCACTTGTGGTGGATTGTAATAGTGTTTACAATCATTGGTTTCCTCCTCTGTAGGAGTTCACATGCCCATTTTTGCCTTGCCTCCCTGAGAGAGGAGTATGTTTTTCTGCCTCATTGATGTTGGATTTGGCCATGTAGCTTTCTGTGGTCAGTTGAATATGAGTATATGCAACCTACGAATGTCCTATCAGAAACTTTAAATTCTACAGCATTGTTCAACTCAGCCTCTTGTGTTCCTGTGCCATCTGCCATGAGAAAGACATGTCTCAGAAGGGGGCTTCCCTTTAGGCTTGAGCTCTAGGAGAAGGGATACATGGAGAAGACCTGAACTTGACCCACAGCCTGAAGCAGAGATTCACCAGGCATCCTATTCTGCAAACATGCAACATGGGCAACAAATAATATACATATTCTTGTTTTCCCATAAACTGCCGAGACTTCGGGGTTGTTTGTTATGTAGCATATCCTAGTGAAATCTGCTCTAATACTGTGGTATAATGGAAGTAAGCAGAGAATATGATGAGGAAACATTCAATAAGTTCAAAAGCAAACCTTGAGCAATGGTCAGCAAAAACTGCCTTGAAGAGGAGATGCATGTAAATTAAGTCCTGAGTAAAGAGAAGTTGGAAGAAGAGGAAGGATGATTAAAGAAGTGGGACGCTCATACAGAGGCTCAAATATAATAGCTAGCATGATATATTCAAGACCATCTGGATAGGTGAAGATTGGTTATGAGCTTACGCACGTACAAGGGAGTGTGTGGAGGACAGGCTGGGGAACAGATTAGTGGGAGATAAGACTGGAGAGGTGAGAAAAACCATCTTATGAAGGACTTTGACGCAATGCCAGCAGTTTGGACTTTATATTTTTGACTATATTCACTGAAGGGATTTAGAAGAGGGGGTAGGGGAAGTAACTTGGCATTTGAAAGTGATCATTATGGCTGCATTTGGAGGATTGGATGAGAAGGGATAGAAAGCCTGAGACAAGGGGGGCATATAAGGAGGTATTGCCATACAGCTGACAGACACAGTGCAAACAGAGAGAAAATGGTGCAGTCTGGAGATAGCAAGGGGCCAGGATCTAGAAAATTTGGCAGATGATGAGAGGCAAGGGAGAGATCGAAGACAAGAGGACTTCTAGATTTCTGCAGGAGCAGTAAGTAGATAGTAATGCCATCATCTCAACAAGGGAAATTGTGCAGGGATTAGGATTAGGAGTGGGTGATGGAAGAAGAGAGTAAGTTCAGTTAGGGACACACAGGGCTAAGTCCCCCTGATGCATCTAAATGGAGATATCCTTTAAATGCTGGATCTGAGTCTGGGGCTCAGGAGGGAGATCTGGCTAGAGATAGAGACTTGGGGGTTGTGAGGATAGAGATGTGAAAATGGGATTTTGTTTTGTGATTTTTTAAACATGATAGGTTTAAATGGTATTAGAAAAGTCCTGGCAAAAAAAAAAAAAAAGAGATGTTGGAGAAGAGGAAAGAGGTGGTATAATAAGTGGAAGGAAGTCTCTGAGGAGGAAGAAATGCCATCTAGGGCATTGAGGAATGACAGCAGAAGGAGCCCCTGGATCCCATGGTGATGGGAATGAGAGGGGACATATAGCAGGTGCGTGTGGGTGCAGAGTTCTTCTCAGATGAGGGAGAAGAGCTTGACAGATGTTCCTGTTATGTTCTTTTGGAGTCCCCACTCAGCACCTTATCAATGAAGCCTCTCTTTACTACCTATTTAAAACATTGATTTGCCCCTTCCCCACCCCTTGTTCATTTTTCTCCATGACAATTTCACTATCAGATATACTCTATGGTAGTGAACTTGATTACTTGTTTATTTGTCTGTCAGTTCCCAGTGGAACAGAAGCTTCACAGGGCAGGGATTTTTGTCTGTTGTGTTTACCCCTGTATTTCTAGCAGCCCCTCACAGCCAGAAGCATCCTGGGCTCATAGAAGGAAATCAATAAATACCCGCTGAATGGATGAATGAATGAATGAGAACTTCTGTTTTTCTTCCAGTGAAATAGGAGGCAAAGTCATCTGCTAAGGGTGGAGAAGAGAGTGTGACAATGGAGAAGAGACATATCTAAGGAAGGACAGATGTATTGCCATGCAACATTAAGGCCCCAGGGGAAGGTGGACGCCATGACATTGTTTACGAGCTGTGATTTTCTCCAAAGGTTCTTAGCAGTTCCCATGTAGAAAGGGAGATAACAGTTGGATAGATTCAGGGTTGAAGCTTTTTCTGGGTCAATATAATGGAAAGAAAGAGGGCAAGAACACTTCGGGAACTTGACAGGAGTAGGGTTGAAATGTTAGACCATGGAGTTTTGCCTGGATAGAGAAAGAAATAAAAACAGAAGGCAACTGACAGATTGGGAAGGAGGAAGGAGCAGCCTTCATGATAATGAAATTGAGAATTCCAGGCACAGTGCATTGCACATCCTAATGAATGGAGACAGGCAAAGCGTGCCCTGAGTGAGATGGAGCTGAGTGGGCTGACTTGACAGCAGATGTGATTAGTCTCAGTCGGGTAAGGGTCTTACATACCATGCTTAGGGATGGCTCTATGGAAAGGGGTCTACATTTAGAATCAAGACCCGGGTTGAATTTAGACTCTGGAACTTATGAGTGTGTGATCTTGGATGAATTCTTCTCTCTAGGTCTCCATTTTCTTATTATAAAACTAAGGATAATAATAACATTTTTCTCATGGAACATTTATGAGATTGAAGGAGATAAGAAATGCAAATTCAACTACTATATTTAAGGGAATACTTTAGATGGCACAGACACTGCATATTGCCTGTATGGAATAAGTGTTCGATAAATATTGGTATTCTATTGTGTTGCTGGTTTGCCCATTTGTTTTTTGTTTTGATAGGTCTTCATTTACACACAGAGCTCTGGTGGTCATGTGAAAAACACATAGGTAGGAGACACCAAGTTGCATGTGCAGAGAGGCTTGGAACATCGCGGCCGAGATACTTGTCTTGGCAGGAAACTGGAAGAAGTGAGAGGTTCATCTGACCTCTCATTAACTTTTCTGTGTCTAAGGAATTGGGTATTAGGAAAGATGAATTGGATTCCTTATAGTTTATGTTTGAAAGACTGGTCAGATCCTGACTCTTCCATTTATTGAGTGTATGACCTGGATTAATTACATCAGCTTTCAGTTTCATTTTTTCTCACATGCAAACTAGAGGAGGTAAAACTCACCTCAGAAAGCTACTGTGAGGATAAAATGAGATTACGTATCCTAAGGACATCTGACAGAAGTCCTATCTGGCACTAAGTAAGTGTTCATTAAATAACAGTAGTGCTTATTGTTGATGTTGTCATTATTGGTGTCCATGGGTCTCCGAGGTGAGTTGTTTTCCAATAGGTAAATAGTCATGACCTCTGCAGTTTGAAAATAATATGTGGTTGATACATTATTTAGGACAGGTGCTAATCTCCACAAGAAAGATATACCAAACTACAGTGCTGTCAACAAAATAGAAGTTCATCCCTCTTTCACCTAACGGTCCCACAGGTAGTGGCACAGAACCAGTGGAGCAGCTCTGCCATGCTCCTACGGTTTCGACTTCTGAGTCCAAGGCAGCTACTCCAGTTTATTCACCCCTAAAACTCACAGGGAGTTCCATTGCTAGAAGAGGAAAATGGGTAATGGATAGGGAAGAAAAGAGAACAAGGTGACCCTGGGAAGGGAAAGAAGAGTTGGGTGAGAAAATAGCAAAGGCACATTCATTGTGGGCATCTGGAAGACTTGGAAAATTCTTAGCAAGGTGAGGTTACCTTTTCATCTGCCAAAGCTGAATCAGAGGTAGCCTGGTCCATGTAGCTGAATTACAGAGAGGCTTAGAGCCAAAGATCCAGGAATGGGTTTATCATATAAACCTTATAGAGGGAGAATCAGGTAGTCTCCAGGTAGGACCATCATCCTAGTTTGCCCAGGACTGTTTCAGTTGTATCCGTGAAGTTTATCACTGTCAGTGATAGTTGGTCAGCTCATCTCCAGGGTTCATTTGTGAAATTTCTTTTCAGTGATGCTTCAGTTACTTCCAAGTAGGACAGCCTTTCTTTCTCCTATCACAACTGTGACACACACACATACCGTCCACCCCTAGAAGTTCCCTAATGGGTAAAAATGCTATGATCAATCTCTTATGGAAAGATAGGGCTCAAGGAAAAATATAATTTGTTCATTTTTTTCATCATTCTTATGTACTAATCATATAGCAAATACTATAAAAGGCACACAATGTACAAGGACAAATGAGACATGAACGCTGATTTCAAAATGTTCACAGTTAAGTTTGGAAGAGAGATCAGAAAACTGATTATTGCAATAAAATATGTAAGTGGTAAATGCTGTGACAGGAAGCAGCCTAGGATCTGTAGAAATGCAAGGAGAATATGCCTGGCTTAGCCTAAGGAAAGCAGGGCAGGTCTCCTGGACCTAGACACCTTAAATTCTTACCTGAAGGATGGTTATTAATTACTCAGGCAAAATAGCTCTGGGAAGGAAGATGGTGTGTAGGGGAGAGGAAGTTGCGTAGGAAGAAGGGAGAAGGAAGCTAACCCAAGTAAAGGGAGCAGCGGAATGCCTGAAACATAGATTAGGCAAGAACGGACTTCACAGTGGACACTTAAGAAGGAGTCATGTTGGTTGAATGACAACCCCACTCCCAAAATCTCCCTACCCCGCCAACTCTCTCCTTGACCAGGGTGCTCTTGCTGTTAGAACTGCATGGGGATCCTAGTAAGTTGCTGAGAAATGAGATGCTCCTTTTGAAGACTTCACCTTTAACCATCAATATTGTGGAAAGCAGGTAAATGAAGTCAATCAGAGTCTCAAAATCTTCCAGGAGTCCTGCATCCATGTCCTCAGCCTGCCCAGCCAGGGAAAACACAGATGCATACCAGAAAAACTGAGTTCTCTAAATGCAAGTGAAGCACATGGGAATTCACCCTTCTCCCCAGAAGAGTCTAATGCCAGCTGCATATTTTTCTCTAATGGAACTGTGTTGAGCTGGTCTAGATCCAGGAAAGTTGTGAAGTTACAGGATCTTCCCGTGTTTTCCATGAATAATACAAAGTATTAACCAAAACAATTTGTTAATGAAATTGCACATTGCTGTGATTAAATCTAATCAAAATCTTATTCTATATTTATATTAACATTTGCCAGAACTTAAATTGAGTGCGCGTCTCCTCCTGGAACCAAGTCCTGTCCTAGTCCAGGACTCATTTTACTGTCTTTTTTGTCCTGACTGCATTATTAGCAGCACCAACAAGCACTTTTGGGATGCAATTATTGGTCCTGGCCACAAAGAAACCCTTTGGAAGGTGTCTCTTTTCTCTTCAGGTAAGTCTCCTACACCAGCTGCCACAACCTCAGACTCTTCGCTAAATAAAGAAGAAAAGAATAGGGCTTGTCTTTCCCTCTTCGTTAGGAAGGAGGGCAACACCTTTGCTAGGAGAAAGGATCTTACCTGAACCTGCGCTGACTTCTGCATCCTTAGATGGATTCCTCTCTGCCTTTCATGGGATGAGGAGTGGGAGACACTCTTCAGAAAAAAAAATTGAAATCGGTTGCAATAGCAGAACGCTAAACTTCTATACCTTAGGCAAGGCTTAAGGTGTGTTTTGAAGATCAGACCAGGTTACATTTTGTAGAGGCAAAATGTCTTTGCTGAAAGGATTTCTGCTTTCCTGATCTGGGAGCAAAGAACACCTCTGACTCCAAGACCTCCTGGGGATCCTTTCTTTCTCTAGAGAAATAAAAACCCATCTTTTCTGTTCAGTCCCCCTCCACAAGGCAGCTCCCCCTCCGCAGCCAGCAAGATGCATTGGCAGTGATGGATACACCCCAATTCTCACACATATCCCAACAGAGTTGGAGAGTGAGAGGGTGCGAGGAATGACGAAGAACGCATCTGGAGGGCGTTGTGGAGGGAAGACTGGAGGCGTTGCCCTGCCTGCACTTATGAAGAATTCATGGATATTCTTGCTGCAGCCACTTCATTTAGCTGGATCCCTCACAAAAGAGCCATGCATATTGAATGGCCAAAACAAGTGCCTACTCCAGGAGTGGAGGGGCCTGCATGCATGCTGTCTGGTGCAGGCATGCAGTTTGCAAGACGTGTTCTCTGACACCATCTTCTGTGGCCATCGCATTGCTTTATGTTTAGTGTCTCAAATGTGGTACATTATTTGGTTGCGAGCATCGCTTATCTAAGTAGATCGATGCTGGACCGTCACTGTGGGATGGGTGATGCACGGAAGACAGGCACAGTCTCCTGGTTGGTTGGTCTAGAATCTAGATTACTCTTTTCTAACTGCCAGTCTTGTCACATTAATAATCACAAAAATTAACTTATTAAGCCACAGTCAGCATTAAAAAATAGGATGGAAAAGAATTAAAAATTTCAGGATGGATACACACTCACACACACACCTCACAATATATCCTGATATAAAACGTGAATTGTGATAAAAACAATTTGAAAGCCATTGGTATATATGGTTTTTAGGTCCTGCTTGTACCTGAAATTCCATCATAATCCTATGATGCTTCTAGTTTGTATTGAGCCTTGTGCAAGGCACTGCGGGATACAAACAGGTTTAACATATATTGTTAGACTGGGGCCCTAATCCAGGGAAGCAAAAATAGCTGATATGTCTAAGCTCCTCCCTTCCACCAGGCATGCAAAAATCCTGTGAGATACGTATTGTTCTTTGTCATGTTCCAGGTGAGGAAACAGGCTGAGAAAGGCTAAGTCACTCCATTTTAGGCCACATGGTGATCATGAAGAACAAGACCTCACATGAAATAGCCAGGGATGATAGAATTTGGGAACACAACTTCATTCCAAATGTTTGATACAGGCAATAAAGGTAATAGAGAATGCATGGAAGACGAGATCAGTGTGAAATCGTCTGTACAAGCAAACCGGTTGTCATGTTGTCACCAGTCTGATAACCTTTGTTGATGAAGTCATTTTTAGTTGGAGAAACAGAAAAAATATAAGTTCAGATCAATTCAAAAAACACTGACTGCATTCCAGAAACTGTGTTAGCAGCTGGAGCACAGCAACATGTTTTAAACATTTCCGCCTTCAGGGACCTTCCGGTCTAGAGGAGGAGCTTGCAGAAGGGAGAATTGGGGTAGTATGCCTATCTCTGTAGCTGAAAGCATTTCAGGGGGCTCAAGCAATTTCCTGGCACCTGGAACATATAGTTGTAAAGGAGTGGCCCATGTAAAAATATTGTCTTTTCCCCAGTTACCAAGGTTTCGCTTATTAGAGAAAGAACAATTTACTGAATTGTATAGAATGGCTGCAAGAGCGAGGTGCTTTTTCAGGGCAGCCAAGAATATACTCAGGGAGTTTCTCAGGCATAGGAAGGGCCTTATTCAGCAACTCTGAATAAAACCCAAGGTATATTTAAACAGCCAGAGTGTGGGCTTGGATAAGATTCATTCAGCCTGCTCTATGTTCAGAGCTGCCTGGGCATTGCTCCAAGGGCCCAATCATCTTTTGGGTGTCTCATCATTGCCTTTCAATCATGTGTTTCTTATTACTTCAAAATTCCATGCCAGGGCTAAACGACCTCCCTCGTAGTTCACTGGTACCCACCATCCGCTTCTCTCTAGCATTTTCTCGTCTCTATCAGAGCCAGCTCTTTTGCCCTGGATTTCCTTCTTTGTCCTATTCTGTGTTCCCCTATTGGTTTTTTGCTAAAGCTCAGCAAAATGTCTCTTTGTCCATCTCCTCTTTTTTCCCACTCATGTCATTCCCAATTCATGCCTCAAAGAGTGCCTGTAAGGCATCCGTTACACACAGAACACACGCCGACTTCCTCAAACACCTGCTGTCTCTCAAACTGAGCTCCTTTAGGAAGTTTTCCCTGACTCAAGATCAGAGAGACATGATCTCACCTCATAGGAACATCCTCTTTATAAAACTACTTCTTAAAATGAATTCAGTGCAGCAGAGATACACAAGATCATTAGGAATGGCAACTGCTTTAGCTTTGCTGTGTGGCCTTAGAGCAGGTGTTTCCAATGGCGGAACCCCTTCTCTTTCTACTACATAATTGAGTGGTATCTGGCATGCTGGGGAGTTCAGCCAACAGAAGCAATGTGGGGATAGACCAACGCATTCATGCACAATTAATGGATTTCTTATGTGCTGGGGGATACCGAAGATTAAAACATAAATTCTGTCCTTTGGTAGGTTACATTGGAGCTGGAAAGAGAGATGCAGACATATTAGTGAAGAATCCTTGACAAAAGACAGAATTCCAGGTGGAAGGTCGTGTATGCTTCTGGACTGCTGTACCGGGCACTTTTGTTGGTTTATTTCTCCTCTCTCTCAGGCCCAACAGGCCCACAATCTTTCCAGGAATGATCAGGCAGCAACTCAGCTCTTTGCTTTCCTTTCCCCCATGGTGCATCCCTGCCTTTCACCTGTCCTGCCTGTCCTGGCAGTCAGGAGATGGCTCCCTCAGGATGAATAAGAGAAGGGGATTGCATCCTTCGTGTATCATGCTCAGTGCTGGGATGGGTGTACTGATGAATCAGGAGCTGGGAGCAAGTGCAGAGAGGTGTGAAATCATACAAAACTCAGTACTTAAAAAAAATCAAAATGAAATAAAAGCAAAATATTTTCTGCCTATTTTTTCCATGCAAACTTCTCAACTCTATACAAATATTTGATTATTATATTTTCAAAGAAAGAAATGAATATGCAAACAAAAGTGGAAAATGAAAGCCACTCTTCACTGCTGTCTGCCCGCTGATTCCTCATCGATTCCCCTCTCAATATATAGGTACATTTATGCTTGTCTTTCATCTATAAATGGGATGTTATCCTCATTGCTATTTAATTTTTAAATATTATAATAGGACAGAGATACTTCCGTGTGAGGACACATATGCTATACCAAAATTAATAGAGCTACATCCTACTTTTTTCACAACTGTATAGCATTCCAGAGAATGGAAGAACAAACATGTACTTTAAAATATCTTTTCTTGGCTGGGTGCGGTGGCTCACACCTGTAATCCCTGTGCTTTGGGAGGCCAAAGGGATCGAATCATGAAGTCAAGAAATTGAGACCATTCTAGCCAACAGAGTGAAGTCCTATCTCTACTAAAAATACAAAAATCAGTCTGGTGTGGTCATGTGTGCCTGCAGTCCCAGATACTCAGGAGGCTGAGACAGGAGAATTGCTTGAAACCGGGAGGCAGAGCTGGCAGCGAGCCAAGATAATGCCTCTGCCCTCTGGCCTGGCAACAGAGTGAGACTGTCAAAAAAAAAAAAAAAAAAAGAAACGAAAACAAAAATCCTCTTGTGGACATCTAGTTAGTCCTTGTCTTCATAGTTACATACAGGCTTAGTAAACACGCTGTGGATGGTTCTTTGTGTCTTTGTGTATTTCTCCACAATAGAGGAACTAAGAGTAGAATTGTTGACTCAGTGGGAATGTACGTTTAAAATGTTGATTGATACTACCAAGCAGTGGTAAAAATGCTCGTTTCTTTCATCCTCAACAAGTCTTGATCTTATCAATATTTCTACAAATATTACCAATCTATGGCAGGTGGCGAAGTAGCAAATCTTGATATTGTTTAAAATGGAAGACCTGTGCTTGCTCATAAGCCTGAACATCTTGTATGTTTAATTACGTATTTGTTTGTCTTTTGTTTCTGTGTATTGTCTGTCGCTTGCCTGTTTTAATATTGGGGTGTTGCTGGGAGTGACGATGCACTGGCTGGCAAGGGGAGCACTGTCAGCCCCTCAGGGATCACCTTCCCTGTTGGGAGCCTCCTTGCCCAGGGTCACACCCTTCCCACATCTGACTATATTCAATGACTCATTGAGATGGAGGTGCCATGGCCCGGCTATCTCAGTCCCTACAAGACAACTCTGTTGGGACAGTTGAACTCCAGAGATACTCATGGGGTTCGCTTGGTGCCGTTGGGCCAGCTTCATAGCTCAACCTCTTCCTCTGGCCAATCCTACCTCTTTTCCCCTGTCTTCAGGTTTTGATACCCTAACAAGCATCCCGCACCATAGGCTCCATCTCAGAACCAGCTTCCCAGAGCCTCTGCCCAGCAGCAGGCTGTCTGTCTCTATCCTCATCGTGCCTCGCAGGACCTTTTGCATTCTAGCAGGGATGGCAGAGTAATGGGCGCCAAACTCATGGAAGCCAAACTCTTGCCTTTTCTCCAACTTAATTTGATGTCAGCCCTTTCCACTAGGTGGCAGAAGCTGAATCTTAGACGCGGCCATCATCAGCCATTTCCTGAACTGGGTTCAGATTTGGGGAGTGTTCCTGGTGGCAGGATGCGGGTCCTCAGTCGCTTTTTGTCCACATTGACATTCCTGGGAGAACACTTATGCTGTCTGGTTCTTGGTGCTCCAGTTAAAGCTGACTCAGCCCTTGTCCCATTTCAAGGTGACTTTGCTTGCTACTTCAGTGCCATTACTACTCGCACTGGGGTAACTTGGCTATTTTTATGCACGGGGGAAATGTGCGAGAATGTGTCAAGCCCATCCTCCAAGACACACCACCCCTCTTCTCTCCCACAACACCCAGCTGGGCTGTGGGGAAGAAGTGGAAACACTGGGGGCTTATTCCTCCCTGGGCTGCTCCACTTTGGAAAAGGGAAGTCAGATTCTTTGTTTTTAAGTTTTCTGTCACTAGCAAACCTTACCACCCCTCGCCCCCTGCCCCCTACACACACTGCCCCTGCACAACCAGGCACAGTCCCTGGCCGGGGCTGGGGCAGAATCTCTTTCTTATGAACCCACTGATTTCTCAACTCTTTACTTCCCTTTCAACTACTCTGCTTTCTAAACCAATAGAATCTTGATTGAGAAGACAATAAAATCTTAACGTTGAGGTGACTACAAATACATTTTTCCAAATAGTTTTTCTATGCCCCATCCTAGGCTTTTGAAATTCAAAAATTGTGAATGGCCCCTTTGTTCTCTGCATTATGCTGTGTCATCTCTTCTCTGAGGCGATGAACATAGAATGTCCAGGCTGCTGCCAAGTGGACAGGGGTGGTTGGTGGGGATGGGGTGGGTATAAGAGGAAGATAGAGAAAAATCAGTTATTATATCAAAATATTATTTCACTGCCCTGATGTTTCTTTCACTTGTATTTTATCTTTGTTTATGGAGTCTTTTGTCATGCAGACATTTATAATTTTTGTACAGCAAAACCTGTCAATCTTTTCCTTTTAAATTCTAGGTTTTGTATCTTTCTTAAGAAAGCATCCCAATATATAAATGAAAAATAAATTCTCTGATATTTTTCTCAAACACCTTAGAATTTTGTTCTTTACCTTATGCTCTTAAATGCATCTCAAATTAATTTTTTTGTACAAGGTAAGAAAATAAGGGGCCTCTCTCTTTCTCTCTCTCTCTCCCACCCTTTTTAGATAGACAGCTACCATTTTAAACGCCATTTATTTTATAGACTATTTCCTAACTGATTTAAAATTCCATTTTCATTATCAACTAAATTCTGACTCAGCCCTTGTCCCTTTTCGAGGTGACTTTACTTGCTACTTCAGTGCCATTCAGGTGCACAACTCTTATTCTAGACCCTATATTGCAGAATGTTCTAGCTCATAGTAAGGACGAGGTAGTTGTATACTGCGCTTTCATTGGCTTCCATTCCTGTGTACATTTTGTGAAAATGAATGTGATTCTAATGTCTAACAATAATATGTTTTCAGGCAACATGGCTGCTAAATTCAACAAGGTACTTCATTTTGAATCCACTCAAAATAAACCCAGTGAATTCTTCTAATTCTGGAGAAAAATAAATTGTCTATCCTGGACTCCTAAGAAATTTTAAAATATAATTTTGACTGTATATAATTTTGTACATCATGAAACTCCATTGTACTCTTTTAATATACTGATAGATACCTTTTAAAATATATTTGAGGGTTATTATATTCAGAATTTCTGGCAATTCTATATTCCTTTAAAAAGCTTCTATTTTATCTAGATTGTCAAAAGATTTGGTTGAAAGTTGTACCCAGCAATCCTCCTAATATTTAAAATTTAATTCACGTCTATTTCTTATTTCTAATGTTGCCTGGATAACATATTTCCTTTGATCTCACTAGCTTGAGTTTTATGTATTTCATTTTTTTCAAATAACTAGATTTTGCTTTTATTGATCAAGTTTTCTGTTTTGTTTCTGTTAGATCTTTCTTCTTTTCTAGCTATTTGTTATTTCCATTGACTTTACTATTCATTTTCAAGTTTTCCTTAGAGCCAATATTAGCCATTTGGCATGTTCTGGCCAAAGAAAACTATCGTTTTTGTGTATGAGGAAAACATTTGCTTTCCTGAAACAAGAGGATGTAGAAAAGCTGATAAATCCTTTCATATTCTTTCTTCCTGCTTGGACTATGGAGGTAATGTCTGGAGAACCAATTGACACCTGAGAGACAAGGCAAAGTCACACAGAATTGCAGCAACATTGGCCAGGTTATCATTTAGCCACTGAACCACTGGGCCAGTGACAGTCTGCTCAACTCCAGACTTCTTTTCAAGTGAAGAAAAACAGCAATAACAACTGGTTCTCTTTGTTTAAGGCGCTATATACATAGATTTTGCTATTTGTGAAATATATAGAACAAAATAACAACAGATATATATGCTTACCTACTGAATTTATTTATAATCTTTTCTATCATCTAGTAACTTCATTAAGCCTGTAAATTTCCTTTTGTCATTTCCATAAAATTTAATATCTAAGGCTGAGCGTGGTGGCTCATGCCTGCAATCTCAGCACTTTAAGAGGCTGAGACAGGTGGATCTTTTAAGCACAGGAGTTCGAAATCAGCATGGCCAACATAGTGAAACCCTGTCTCTATTAAAAAGTACAAAAATTAGCCAGGCATGGTGGTGAGCACCTGCAATCAGAGCTATCAGAGCTACTCAGAAGGCTGAGGCAGGAGAATTGCTTGAGCCTGGGAGGCGGAAGTTGCAGTGAGCTGAGATCATACCACTGCACTCCAGTCTGGAAGACAGAGTGAAACCCTATCTTAAAAAAAGAAAAAAAGATTTAATATTCTAATTCTTTTATCAATATTTGTAATTCGCATTTGAATCCCTGTTTAACTAGAATTTTTCTCTTTTAGAGTGAAGAATTTCCCTATGTCTTTGTTAACTTCTGTTACTGTATTTCTCTCTGAGAACGCGCCTAGAGTATTCTGATTGTTAAGGTGTATGGAGATTTTTTTGACCTAAAGATGATCTACTTGTGAAAATTTCATTGTGTTTGGAAAGGCTGGGCATTTTCTCTTCATGAACTTAAATTTCTGTCTGTTGTTTTATATCTACCTATCTATGCACCCATCCATCCATCTTATTCATTTAATCATTTTCAGAATGTTGACTTATACTAAAGTCACTGTGTCCTACGTGCTTTTTCTCATTTATGCTCTCAGTTTTTAAAAGTTGCGTGGATATTTTTTACTTTAATTGGGGAATTGTCCATTTTTAAGGAAAAATGGACATTTACAAAAGCCTTTTATTTGGTAACCGTTTTGTTCCTTTAATCAAACTCACGACTATTATTTCTTCTTAGTGGGTTACACTATTTATCCTATGAATACCTCTGTTTTTCTCAGGGTTAGTCTTTTCCTCTTGGTTTCTGTTCCTTTTGACATTAACACCATTTTATCTGTTTTCTTGTTATTATTTTCCTTGCACATTATTAAAGCTTCTGCATTGCTTTATTTTAGAGGTACCTTAACAAATAGCATAAACTGTATATTTTTTTCCAATCTTCGGATCTCTGTGTTTTTACAGAGAAAGTTCATTCACTAATATTTATTAGGGATAGTAAAATGGGAGGCCATTTTCTAGCCACCTGACTTTGTACCACCATTCTTTGCAACTGTTTATTTACCTCTTTCAGATTTTTTGCTGTATTTTTAAAGTTCTCTGTATTTCTGTTTTTCTCTTTTTTCCTTCTCCATAGTTTAGAAATCAGTATCTTTCCATTTTTCTGCATATTATTTATACATCTTTCACACATGGAATTGATGTATTTTTCTAAAACTATGTAGAGCTGGTCGTTATTCTTTGGTTTGTCTTTTCTTCCTGCTTTCCTGTTCCACTGCTATCCACCTAGCAAAACCCTTGGTCTCCCCCATGTCAAAAGAATCTGACATTTAAGTTTAAGATGTTAAGAATTATTTATTTTTGCAAAACCGTCACATCAATAATGATTAAATTGAACAGTAAATACTGGTTTCTTTCTACTCTGCTATCGCTTTTATCTGTATCACTTTGGCATTTAGAAAATGCTTTCTGTCTCCTTCACCACGTTTATTATAGCCATTATGTTCAATGAAACTGTCCCAAGGTTTGTCAGTGTCTTGCGAACGGCATCTTCCAGCATAGTACCTTACAGGAGGTGTCTCTAGAATACAACGCCTACTTGTTAGCTCACTGCCATGGCCTTAGTTTGGGGCTTTCACATTTTTTGCCTAAGCTTTTTTTGACCTCCTAACTGGTCTTTCTGCTGCCATACGGGACTTAGCATGAGCTAAAAACAACAACATTAACAACAACAACAATTACTTTGCCTTAAACCACTGAGATTCTGAAGTTTTTCTTTGTGTCAGTTATTGTCACTGATCTTGATTAATTCAATAACCATTATATTTATAACTGCTGATCAGTATCCCACTTCAACTGTGAGCAACTTTACAGAAAAAAGTGCTAATAGTTGAATCTATAGTAGTTGGAAAGTGACTGCGTCACAGTAGGTGCTGAATAAGTACTTTTTTCTAGTCTAACTATAACTGTAGTCTAGTATAACTCTAGTTATACCATAACCGAGTAAACAGTTGGTGTCCTCCTGGATAGCTGGGACAATTGTCACAATATTTAGATCAGACAGAGCCTGTCCCAGTGCCTGAATGTAGCTTGAGCTCAACACCACTTGTTGATAGCTTGATTTATGAATGCACATCTTTAACTCTCTCTAACTTGATGGAGAAACATAATAAAATCCTATGCTATATTTAAAGGAAATAAAGCACTCAGCACTTCTGTAATAGGACCAATGCTTTTCTAAAGTGGGGACATCGTCTGGAATCAGTAATTGCAATCTGAAGGCTGAGAAACAGACCTCATGCATTCTTCTGATTTGATTATATCATGACAGCTTGATTATTTAGCTGCTCAGTTTTCCTACCTATAAGATAAGGAAGAAAACTAAGGTGAGTAAAGCATATATAATAGCCAAGAAAGATGTGAAAATTCTGGTTATATTCTCACTACTTTCACTTTCACATGTGATTTTGATCGAACTACTGTTGTAAATGCAGAACTCAAACAGGAAGAGAAAGAGCGTGTGAGGCTGTTTTAGTATTGCCATAGAAAAATAGATGAGGCTGTAATAGCCTTATAAAGAAAAGAGGTTTTATTGGCCCACAGTTCTGCAGGCTGTACAGGAAGTGTGGTGCCAACGTCTGCTCTGCTTCTGGTGAAGCCTCAGGGAGCTTTTACTCATGGCAGAAGGTGAGTGGGAGCAGGCCCATCACATGGTGAGAGTGGGAGCAAGACAGGGAGGAGAGGGAGGTCCCAGACTCTGAAACACACCAGATCTCATGATCTCATGTGAACTTATTACCAAGGAGATGGTGTTAAACTGTGAGAGGTCCTTCCCTACGATCCAATAACCTCCCACCAGACCCCACCTCCAACATTGAGGATCACATTTCAATATGAGATTTAGAGGGGGCAAACATTTAAACCATATCAAAGAGGGAAGAGTGTGGTGTCAGTGTGTGTATGACTGTGCCTTTGGCTTTTATTGGGAGTCACATTTCCTTGCCCCATATGGGTGCCTTACTTTTGCAGTGACATTTCTACAAACATTTCATTTCTAATAACATCAAACATAAACATCCTCATTAAAGCCATGTTGCTCCCCGGAAGCCTTTGGATTGACACAAGGATGTTTCTGGACTGCTGTAGCAGATGCAAACCGTGTCTGTGTGTACACGGTTCTCTTGACAGTGACAGGAAGTTGTGAATTGAGGGCCCCTGAATCTCCTCTTCTCCCAAGAATAGACTTCCCTTTTGAATGGGATGGATGTGGGGAGCAACATTCTACCTGGAATTACTTCCTCTCCCATATGTCAGTAGTCATTTTTAATATATTTGGCAATATATACCACCCCCAGAAAACTGTTTTGGACTAAATGCCAGGAAGATATACAGAAGCCTAATTTATCTATTAAGTCAACAACCTACATTTAATTTACAAACAAAATAAAATAAAGACAGAAAAGAAATCAAAGGTAGAGACAAAGAAATCAAAATTGTAGCATAAAATCAGTCTTTTATTTCCTTAAAAACTTTCCTCCAAAGTAATCATATATCTCTACTTAATTGGAAAAACAATGTTCCTCTAGTAGGAGACCTAATATATGCTTTGAGCATCTTAAGTGCCAATGGCTTTGCATGTGTGCTGTGTTTAATCTTGTGAGATTGTTTTTTCTCCCCACGTTCACTAATGGGGCATCTGAGGCTTAGACAGCTTAAGTGTCCTGAGTAAAAGCTGTGTATACACGGAGACCTGGGGGAAGAAGCCAGGCCTGCCTCCCTTCAATGGCCATGCCACCTTTTCTGCCTCCAGGCCTCTAAGCTAACTGCAGATACTTTCTTCTTTCATAAAGTATTTTTATTAATATTTGTAGCATTTTCATTATGTTATTTGTGCATATTTTCTTTCATGCTCTGTAGTAAATAAAGATGACTGATGCCCGAATGTTGAGAATAGGATAGGGTGTTAGGACACCTTGGTTCCCATCACCCCTCCACTGCTGCCTCATTGTTCTTGGCTGGGAATTTCTCTTTTCAGGGAAAGTCAGGAAATCCAGTTTTTATTTTTAGTCCTGTTACTTTTCTAAGATCACTTCCAGATGTAACATGCTATCATTTTCTATGCCTCAATCTTCCATCCTAAAACAAAAATGACAATAAGAAGCACTGATGAACACCTATTTAATGAGAAGGTTATGAAGCAGGATATGCAAATGCACTTTGAAAATATAAATGCAACTTAGAGATATACATGTGTTTGTGGTTATATCTGTTCATAAATCATGGTCACAGAATACTTTGCCAAGGGCCCCAGCATTCATTAATTTGCTTTCCCTCCCATTTGGCTTTGATCTCAGCCTAATCTAAAGCCCATACAGAATGGTAGGAAGGACTTGCACAGTGGTCAATGAATCACAATTCTTAGGGAGACAAAGGGCAGAGTGAATGGGTATGGGTGGGTGTGGGTGGTGCAGAGCACTTCAGAATGATTCAGATAACTGTCTCCCTCTCTCTTCTTCTGGGCATAAATCAAGGGTTCCAGCTTTCTAGGCTGCCAGTTCAACCCCTTTTACAGGCACTTAATTCACTCAGAAATTAAAAATATATACATATCTCTAGCAGAAAGTACCATTATTCTTCAGCATGACACATGATTTGATTTTAAGCCTTTATGTGTCTTGTCTATATTCTACTGTGGGTTAGAATCAGTCAAATGTCTATGATGAACAGCCCTTGCTGCCTGGGCTAGTCACCTCCCACAGAGACTCCACTGATCCTCTCCTCCAGGGCTCTTATCTCCTCCCATCCCTGTGAAAGACGTCAGCGTAGCTTTTGGTGGGGGCAGTGCATGGACAAGTGGGGTGTATGATAAAAGCATTACCCCCACGCCCTCCTGCTGCCAGCTCTATTTCTCCTCTGGAAAAACAACAGTCAGAATCACAAAGAGGGCCACGTCTGTGGTTACTGTTGTCAAACCCAGTCTCTCAGGTTTCCATTCTCACCCTCACTTCACCTTTTCTGATACTCCATGTGCCCAATACCCTGTCCAGGGTCCCAGGGATCTTCTGGTCTCACCAGCATTCCTTCTTTTATAACCTATGCTTTCTAAGGAAGCTGAAACCCTTTCACCCCATGCTTTCAGTGATAGACAGCAGCTTAATTTGTCTTTTTTTTTTTTTTTTTTTTTTTGAGACAGAGTCTTGCTCTGTCACAAGGCTAGAGTGTGCAGTGGTGCCATCTCATCTCACTGCAATCTCTGCCTCCCAGATCCAAGTGATTCCCCTGCCTCAGCCTCTGGAGTAGCTGGGATTACAAGTGCACGCCACCATGCCCAGCAATTCTTTTTGTTTTTTAGTAGAGATGGGGTTTCACCATGTTGTCCAGGATGGTCTCAATCTCTTGACCTCGTAATCTGCCTGCCTCAGCCTCCCAAAGTGCTAGGATTACAGGTGTGAGCCACTGCGCCCAGCCCCAATTTGTTCACATTTATAAAAGGCATGGTTGCATTTTTAAGACTTAGAGCTTGCAGTTGCAAAGAGTACAATTTTGGGTAAACAAGACAGAGTGAATTTCTTGGTCAGAGGATTCTTCACAAGAGGTCATCCAATCAAACTTCGAAGGCATCCATACACATTCTGGAATACAATAAATAACACTGGACAAGAACCAAATGAGTTTATTCTATTCCCAGTTCTGTTGTATGAACCTAAGCACACAATTGCCCTTTTCTGGACCCACTTCTCAGTGTAAAACGACATCATGAGACACTCATAGAAGGGTTCCTGAACTATATTTCAGAGTCTTCCTCCAAATTCAACTGGTGGAGTTCAACATGTTTTTAGATAGTATTAAGATAGCATGAAGCCAAATCATTAAAAAAATATAAATCTTTCCCCAGACCATCCTGTTCCTCCCTATTTTAAAGTCTTCAAAATAGATACGTCCATGGGTAGAAATGGCCAGAAGCAGTAAAGTGACACTGAACTGTCAAATAAGCTGTTATCAGCTCCAGTGTAGGAAAGTGGGTCTGCTCCAGGTACCCCCCAAATCTCCCCACATTACTTGAAGTCTGAGCTCTACTCCTACCATCCAACTAGCTGGTGGGCAGCAGACTGCAAAGAAGAGGTTTCTAGGACCCACGTGCACCAGAATTACTCATATGTGTGATGTATGGGGAGGGGAGGGGGCTAAACCACTGTCCCACAGTCTGCCAAACTAGACTACAGATTAGCACAAGATGGGAAGTTGTCCACATCCAGAAGGCCAAGAGAGGCTTCTCTAGGGGAATGACTTAATTCAACATGCATTCCACGGTATAAAGCTTCAGAAATATCCAATTTTATTGCTTTTACTTTCTCAGAATCAATAGCAGTGATCTTCTCAAATTCAGTTCAAACTGTATAAATATTCAAAACTCTCTAGTTTAGGCCCAAACTCTATGAACTCTCAGTACTCTCGAACCACAGCCTCAAATTCATCCATGTTGGATCATGCTGATTTCTACAGAGCTTTATGCTCACCTCCAGCCTTTGCCAGGCCATTCCCTTCAGTTTAAGTAAGTTTCCACTTTCTTTCCTTCCAAACTGATCAAGACCAATGTTCTGACCTTCCCAGACTGCCATGATCTTTTCCTTTTGCATCTCAGTTTCACTTAAAGTATAGCCAAATATACATTAAGAGAAAGAGCAGGTTCTTGGGTGTTCAAAAGGCCTGGCCAGTTATTACCTGTACAACTGTGGACAAGTTATTTAACCTCTTTATTTGAAAATTAAGAATAATAGTATTTATCTTCTAGAAACACTGTTAAGGTTAAATAAAATGACATGCAGAATGCTCACACAGAAGAGGTTCATTAAATTTTTTCTTGCTCCCGCTTCCAGACCCCCAACCTTTAGAAGAAGAGGGATTTGGTCCATTGTGATTTCATCAATTACCTTATTTTAATTCCAATTTGATGTCAACACTGGCTTCTTGGTTTTATTTTTTTAAGTAAATGGCTTCAGATGCCTACATCTCTGCCTAAGGCATTCTCTCCCATAGCATCACATAATATGTAGACATTTTCATTTTATCAAGGAAAGTCATGTGGGAAGAGCAGGAAAGCAAGGACATTTCTACTCATGGGCCTCCATATGGGCCTTTAGTCCAGATCTTCTCAGGTGTGAGAGACAGAAGCTCAGCTCAAACTAACTTAAGCAAATAAAAGATCAGGAATTTGGAAGTGGGTGTCTGGTTCCAGGCGTGACATCTCCTCCTTTCAATGATGGCCTCTCCTCTTGCTCCTATTTTCCTTTTGGTTGGCTCCATTTCCTTGCAGAGTTCTCCATGTGTGAGGAAAGATGCCTTCTAGCTGCAGTCCCTCTGTCCCCAAAGCATCTAGAAATTTCTCAGGAAAGAAAGTGATTGACCAGCCCAGGGACCTGTGCCCACTCCTGTTCCAAGAGTAGAGCAGTGCCCACTCCAACCACATCCAACTGGTTCCCAGTGTTCTGGGCATCCAGGTGCAACTGCCACACTGTCTGCTACAGATCCAGGTAAAAGCCTTTGGCAATAAGCATCCTGAAGGCAGCCACTCGCGCTGTGAAGTTCTTGTTGAATATTATCCAGCACGCTGGTTTGTCTTTTCAAGCAAGCTAATCATAAAGACCAGGAGCCAATGTGCCTGCATGCTGACCACCGTACTGGGACATTTATAACCTTCATGTTAATGAATCTACAACAACCCTGCGCAGTAGATATTATTATTTCCACTTTAAGGATGAGGAGAGATGAGATGACATGAGAACATTGAGCATCACAGGATTGAAATTGATCAATGGAATTAGACTCAAATCCAGTTCTTCTGATTTTAAATCTTAAATTCCTTCTGTTATACTGCTCCATGGTAATTCTTCTTTTTGAGATGAAGATGATAAACACAAATCAAGGCCAGATGACTATGCCTATAATTTCATTAGAAAACACTGAAAACTCTCCTTTTGTAGGGCTTTGGGCTTACATCCCTGTGTCCTTAATTTGTGAGCTGCTAACAATTACACTTTCATTTTAATATCAGCTTAGGCAACTTACCAATAAATCAGGAAATCTGCTGCTCTAAGTCAAATTCTCAAAATAGACTCACATAATTCAGACATTACCTGTGCCTGGACCCATTGCATTCCCATCGAAAGTGACCATGCTCAGAGCCCCATCCAAGATGGCTGCAACTGTCCCTTTCTGGGGAGAGTCCCTTTAAAGTAGAAAGCTGCCTTCTTCCTGCCATGGTTTTCGCCCTCCCTGAAGTGGCATTGCAAGTCAAAGCTGAACCCTACTCAGCCCCAGATGTGCAAGGGCAGGCTGCCTTCCTCTTCCCCTGGGGCAGGCTCCTCCAAGCATCTGGGCATGTAAGATCACCAACCGCACAGAGCCTCAGCAGAGGCAGGCCACAGCAGGTGGATGGCAGCAAAGCGGCGGCTTTTGTTAAGTCCTGAACATTATTTCAGCACTGCTCTTTAGATTTAAGCTCCCGCAGATCTTTCCATAATAGCTGAGAGAAATAAAAAACACTGCCTCCACACCCCTTCCTCCCTTGCTCACAGGCACACACACACCCACCTCCTCCTCCTCCTCACGGTGGCATTCTGTCTGCCAGTCCTTCAAGCCTGGCCCACCATGTGTGAGTGATTATGCATCCCCTTTCCTAGGTCTGCTGTCAGGGTTCAGCTGGGATTTGGACAGCAGGACAGCCAGGTCCCACAGTGAGCTTACTGGACTTATTGTCTCTCATTGGGTAAGGTGACAGGTGTGCATGGGGGCAGTTTACAGAGAATCAATCCCTATTTGTACTAGCTCATTGCACACAGTGCAGATTCCTAAGCTGCCCGATGATAAAAGGTTTATGAAATGCAATCCTAGCTGCCCTCTCCAAAGAAGTTAAAGACCTCATCTGTTTCCCCTTCCTTATTTTTTTTTAAAAAAATTTATGCCCCTTCCTTGTTTCTTATCTCCAAACAGAAAAATCATGTCTATGGTAAAGTTCTTCTAACTCCAAGGAGTGTGGGTGGTGAAAGATTATTATTCTGTCTAGAATTTAAGGTCCTTTTCCGGACATTAATTTTGTCTTACGCCATTCATCCTCCTCTGCAAAAAAAAAAAAAAAAAAAAAGTGGGCCCGTGAACTGGGAAGTAAATGGTGCATAACATAAATCTGGCTAATGTAAGAGGCAAAGTGAGTCCTCCAGACACCTGATGAGAAGTACTTGAGCCTTCTAACTTGGAGGAAGGAGCTCTGATTGCTGAGGAGGGAAATGCAATTTCAAAATGTCCTCCTCCAATCATAGTTTCCCCCAATCATATCTTCCCCAAGTCAGAGGTTCTTTAGTCATAGCCTCACTTCTACTGGCAGAAATTTCTAACCATAGTCCTAAGCCACCTCAAAGCAGAAGGACCAAACTATGCACTCTTTGGGGCAGTTGCAACAATAGAGATTCTCAATCCTAAGCCTGACAGATCCTGAGACTAGAATGGAAAATGGAAAGGAAGGTTGCTGACTGCATTGATGAGACCTGTTCCATTAGGCAAGAGATGGGCCTGGTTGAATGAAGCCCTTCTGTGTGTAGCCTAGGATCAGCTTTTCGATTTGTAATTACAACAATGAGCAGCAGTCTATCCAGGAGGCCTGTATTGGTGACGCTGTGTTAAACCCAATCACAAAGGAGGGAAAAAGATGCCTTCTCTAGAAGGAGGTTAATGGTGTGCTTTTGTGAAATCTGAAGGCCATTGGGAAATTTTACTTCATGTGGTAAATTCAAGCATTGAAAAAGCTATAGCTCTCAAGATAGTTTAGCATTTAGCAATGTTCAGAACCCAAATTAGACTTCTGGTTCGGCAATCTCTGAGGATATATTTTGCCTCAATGAATGCACAAAGCATAATGCTGAAACTGCTCTGTCCAGGAGTCTTAGTTCCCAGCACAGATAGCTTCTTTCAATGACACATGGTAGACGGTATCCATCTCGATTTGGTTAAAACAGTAAAATTAATGAAAATCAGTTGATGGTTAGGATGTCTGGCTATGGTTGGGATGGAGGTATAATTGCTATCCTGATTCTGTTTCAGATGTGGAGTCGAAATGACTCAACCTAATCCCGCAGCCCCTAGGGGAAAGAGCTGAGATTTGGACCCCAAGCAAAGCACGCCTAAGTCTGTGCTCTTAACAAGCCATGTCAGTGACTCCCAGTGTCTGTGCCTGCCAGGTACCAGACATGGTTACCTTACCTGTGTGCAGGAAGTAACTGCCAAGGATCAGATACATTTTTTCAAAAACATTTTCAAGCTTTTATTGCTCTACAGACATGTAGGATGGGGGATGTCAGACAAGCCACTAGAATCTCAAATCTACCTAGTGTATTTCTAACTAGTTTTTAATTCATGATATCCTCGTCCAGCAATATCCTTCCCTCTGCCTCAAATCTAGGGTCAGAGTCAGTATCAAAGTATTCATGACTCCCACCATCTCCACAGAACTTCACAAACTATTATAGAAAACGACCACCTATCATATTCTGTCTAATAAAATTAATTATATGTACCAACCATTTGAAACTCAAGTAAGATTGAAAGCAGTATATGAGTCTTCCTTTAGTTTTGTATCAACATATGTATTGTTTTGTAATATTTATTAATGTGTAATCTCATATGCCATTGAAAACAGAAAAAAGGTTCTAAGTTAGGATGCTTGACATCTATTTGAGTCTCTCAAAGTATTTAGCACAGGATATTATTTTTGAAGTTGAGCTGAGATGAAAATGGTTAGGTTTAAATCCTGATTCCATTCTTTAACTGTTGTGTGGCTGTGGACAAGGTTTTTCTGAACCTCAATGTCCTCGTCTAGAAAATGGGGATGATATATCACCACTTCATAGGTTGTCAGGATTTAACAAGAAAAATGCGTGCAAAACACTGAGTATCATGTCTAGCATGTTGCAAGTGATCAATAAATATCAACTCTGATGATTAATTTCTTATTCATTTTACACACATGGTAGCCTAATAATCATTGGTAACTGTACAGATTTAGTATAGTTCAGGGTGAGGACATTTACAAATGTTAGTGTCTACCTCTCTGGATTGGCCCTAAAGACTTACCAGTGGCCCATGATCTTTATCATCGTTCTGGAGAGAAATGAAATGGTGGTGAAAGGAAGCCACCTTCCTTCTGCACTGCACTGTTATCACCTGCCGTCACAGTTGTTCCAAAGCATTTAATTACACATGTCACTACGCTGAGCGCCGCACAAAAAGGCTCATCTACAGATAAAATTCTTGTCCATTGGGAATTCACAATATCAAGGACATTTTGATAGACATGTGAATTAGAACTTAATGGCAAGAAGAAAAAAAAAATACCAGTTAACATAAAACACCTGTAAAATGGGAAGGGGTATAATAAATTATCCAGTTCTATAATTTTACAGACAAGAAGCCAAGGTTCACAGAGGTAAAATGACCTGCCTGAGGTCCCTTGGTGGTGCAGAGTTGTGAGTAGGAGCTTGAGGTCCCCAGGTCTTGAGGTCCCAGGGCCCCTTCCTCTCAAGGTCACAAGATCACAGGCTTCCAGAGAGTATTGTTCCTATTCATACACAACAGGAGGTAAACTTCTGGGCGGCCAAGGCTGGAAGGACGGCTTGAGGCAGAGTTTGAAACCAGCCTGAGCAACATAATGAGACTTCACCTCTACCAAAAATTAAAAAAAAAGTTTGGCATGGTGGGTAAGGTAGGAGGGTTACTTGAGGCCAGTAGTTCAAGGTTGTCATGACCTATGATTGCACCATTGCACCTCTGATTGCACTCCAGCCTGGGTGAAAGAGCAAGAGTCTGTCAAAAAAATTTAAAAAAAAGGCATGGTAAATTGTGCCTCTTAGACATGTGCAAAACGGCAGTGATGTGTTCACCTTTGTACGCTGAAATACAAACAGGCAATGAGTACTTTTGTTCTATGCAGTTTGAAAATACATACACTAACATTTATATGGGGGTTAGAAGGAAGTATAATAATTAGCGCTGGAGTTCCAGAAGAATATTTTTAAAATATGTGTCAAGGCATAGTGGGGGTATGAATGTGTCAGAATTGGGTAAGGAAGGTTCTGTGAGAAGTTGCATTTTCTTTTTTCTTCTTTTTTTTTCTTTTTTGAGACAGGGTCTGGCTCTGCCACCCAGGCCGATGGTAGCAGTGCAATCTTAGCTCACTGCAACCTCTGCCTCCCAGGCTCAAGCAGTTCTCCTGTCTCAGTCACCCAAGTAGCTGGGACCACAGATGTGCACCACCACGCCTGGATATTTTTTGGATTTTTTAGTAGAGATAGGGTTTCGCCGTGTTTCCCAGGCTGGTCTCCAACTGCTGAGCTCAGGCTATTATTGGCCTTCCTCAGTCTCCCAACGTTCTGAGATTAAAGGCGTGAACTGCTATGCCCAGCCAGGAGCTACATTTTCTAGAATTTTTGTTCATATCCTCTAACTTGCTTCTCATAAGAGGAAGCCAAAAATTAGAATAAACTTCCAGGCCCTAGAATTAGATCTCTTAAGAAATCATTTCTATCCATTAGATTATTTATGTTTGGTTTTTATTCTTTCCCATCACCAAGGAGATTAATGTCTCCAACTCTGAGGAACTATACCAAGTTTACACTCAGAATGCCCCTCAGCATGTCTAACCTGAATCTTTCTTGCTGCAGTTTAAATCACAGACGCTTATATTATTGCTTTAGTGGATGCGGATTGACCAAGTCATGTGGAACAAACTCATACTTTGCTTTCCTTTGAAGAAGGTTCTCCATCTTCAGACTGCAGACCTTCTTCTCAAATACCAGGTACTTCATATACCTTTTCATGGTATCATATACACATGGATGACTTCAGGAAATTGATTTTTAAAAAGTGAATGAAAAATAGGAGTAACATAGATGTTCTGAAACTGGAGTGACAGGAGGAGAAAATAGAAAGTTATTTACTATTTTCAAAGCAACTAAGTAGAAGGGTTGATGAAAGAGAGAGAAAAAAATCTGTCGCTGAATGATATTTCCATTGGAGGGAAAATAGGTACCAACAAATGAAATTTGACTCATCTTTGCAAGTTTCACTGAGCATGAAAATGTTCCTTTAAAATTTCCCATAAGCCATGGCTGGCTATGGGATTTTTCCAGTGCAAAGGGAATCTGAGTTCAGGAGGCCAGGGAATGCCAGGGGGAAAGGGATTTTCTGATACTCGGGGCTCAGAGACTGTGAGTTTAAAAAATGAAAGTAATATAGAAGGGGCAAATCGGCATTTATCATTCTATCTCTCCAGGCTCCTGTCTCTTTAATCAGCTAGCCTGATTTGCCCAGTAAATGATTCCTGAGAGTGTGTGTGCGTGTGTGTGTGTGCCCGCGCGCGTGTGTTGTAGCTCTGTCAATCCTTGGATTAGAACCAATGATTGCAGCTTGTAGGAGGGCTGTCCAGGGCCAGATTGTACAATGTGTCTCAGTGCCAGAGTATGAGTGGAGATAATTACGGAGAAGTCATACTCTCTCACACCCTCGGCTTTCTTGTTGTGTCCTTCAGCAAAACAGTGGATTTAAATCTCCTTGCACAAGCTTGAGAGCAACACAATCTATCAGGAAAGAAAGAAAGAAAAAAACTGAACCTGACAAAAAAGAAGAAAAAGAAGAAGAAAAAAAATCATGAAAACCATCCAGCCAAAAACGCACAATTCTATCTCTTGGGCAATCTTCACGGGGCTGGCTGCTCTGTGTCTCTTCCAAGGTAAGAGCTTGCATTGATTTGCCTACGGTAGACCCAGGAATTGTACAGTGTGCTTTATAAGATTCGCAGACTCCCGGAGTCGGCTGTGCTGCGCTGTTTGCAGGTGGAGGAGAGAGCGTTTAGACAGCATGGCTGGGGCTTCGTTCTCCTGACTAGGCTGTGAGAATATTGATTTGATTCTGGCTGCTACCGGAATGGGGGAATGTATATGCATAAGTGAAACGTGTTTGGTGCTCCTGTTAGGTCTGTGGTTGTGTGCTAGGCTCCCTGGCTTCATGCACATTCTTGCACACATACACAACAGAGCACACATGTGAGCAGGGGGAAATGACAGATTCGGAGGGCAACGGGGTGGCTAATGTGTTGCTGATGCGTCTGGAAAGAAATTACAAGAGGAAACTTTAAATATCGGCCAGTGAACTTGCAAAGCTTTTAAAAGGAGCAAAGGGGAAAATGCAGGCTAGAAAGAGTCAGGTGCTTCCTGTGAGGTTCTGGTCAGCGATCCAGCTTCAGGAGATGAGTCAATTTGCAGCAGTGGGGGACAACTGTGTTAGTTTTGAACGTGTTCGGGTGTTTGGGAGTGTGTTTGTGGCTGAGGTGGGGCGGGGGTGGTATAGATAACAATCAGATGAAAGGGAGGGGAGCCTGGGCTCTAAAATTCTAAAAGGCTTTTCAAAGTTGAAGGGAGAGAGGCAATAAGAGTCGAATGCTAATTTTCTGTTTGTTTATCGGCTGAGCTCGGAGCCCTGGGGGCTGCGGTTGAGCGCCTGCTTTGATGCTTCCAGTGCTGTGTTCTGTGCGTTTGGAATCGGCCTCCACCTTGAGTCCATTTGCTGCACCGCGCCCCCCCATCCCAGCTCTCACATTCGTTAGTTCCAGCAGCAGAATTATCTACTAATCTGCTTGCTCCCAACCTGCCCTGTCCTTTGGGGTAACTAGTTTGTCTGTTTCATATGAAACATACCTAAACTGTGAGGATCGAGACAAGCTGAGAAACTTTCCCTGAGTGGCCCAGCAGGGCTTTGGAGAAGGAGCCCTCTCTTGGGAGGTGAGGCTCAGTCCTATGCAGTTGTATTCCCAGAGGAAAGTTCCCTCTGACCCAGTGAAAAATGATGGGGAGTCCCACCCGCTGGCTCTCTTCTCCCCCTGCAATATGGAGTTCTCCTGATCTGAGCTGAGTCCTGAGCTGTTGTCTTGCTGACCCTTCTTTGAGGTTAGGCTTTCGGGGTTGCTGCTGTCCTCTTCACATAGGTTGCGGTGGCTGCAGTGTGAATTCACGTAAGGTGAGCAGAGAGACCAGGCTGGAAAGATCAAATGTGTACACCCCTGAGTGGGGCTTAAGGAAGAAGACAAGGGGGAACAGAAGGGATCTATGTTAAATGACAAGGAAGTCCACGGTGGTGAATCTTGCAGGGATGTCCATGAGGTCACCTGCTGCACCCAACCTGAGGGGCATGGGCCTCAGGATCTCCCTCCTCTCCCCTAGGGGCTTTGGTGGGTGTATGAGTGAAGGGAGTCAACTTGGAAGCATCCTTGATTGACTCCTCTTATATAATATGGAGCAGTATCAGCGTGTGTGTGTGTGTGTGCGCGTGTGTGTGCACCCCTGCTTGTTCTGGGTGCACAAGAATGAAGTAGGGAAGCTGAGTTCAGGATCGGGCACCTTCAGGAGAGTAGCTTCTCTGGGGGCTGACAGCAAAAATGAAAACTAAGCAGTCAAGGGGTGGGGTCAGAGGTAGGGAGAGGGAAGATTTCAAGCCCTCAGCAATTTCCAGCTGTCCTGAGGTCCGTGTCTTTTCTGTCTGTAACATCAAACTGAAGACAATGACCAAACTTTCACCATCAACAGCCTGCTGGCTGCATGCCAGGAGTCCCAGGGCCATACTGAATTTACATATAAATTAGCATACGTGATTTTTTTTTTCATCAGAATAAATGCAGGGAAGCATAATATTTGCTCATACTTTGAATCGTCTCTGAGTAGATGAGTAGCAAAGTGATGGTGCAAATTTATCCAAGGTGCAATCTGATTTTGTGGTCTTGTTCCTATCCTGGGGTAGGGGTGATGGCATCAGGACTATCTCAGACGTTATCACATCCTACCAAATCCTGAATTTCCCAAAAAAGAATAATGGTCTTATTTGTGCTACCCTCATCCAGTCAGCCCTGAATAGGCTTCAGTGTGTCGTAATAGCACAAGGCTGCCCAATTTTAATCTTTGCAGAACGACCCCCAAGACCCCCATATTGCATGCCAGTCAGATGTGGCAAAGGTGATGTCTGGTTTCTCTTTCAGAGGAAAGAAGCTGAAGTCTGCCAGCTATCTCTTATCAAACTTGCAGAATTACTGAGGCAGCCCAGGTCTTGCCTGCAATAATCCACCCCTATTGCATTGACCCAGTGGGACTAGTTAGAATGCAGTACACATTCCAAGGCGATTTTTTTCTTCCCCTCTGTTTTTGTTTTAAGCTGGTTCTTCCTAGAGCTGCTACTTCCTGTGTCTTCTGCCTCTTGAAAAGGTGTCTGGTGCTAGTGGTAGGTTAGGAACCCCTCCCTGACCTGCTCCTCCCCCCAATCCAACCAGCAACCAAGATCCAGCTTAGGTAAGGAGGGGGATTTCTGAGGGAATCAGCACTGATTAGTGACGCTGGCAGGAGGGGCGATTAGCTCCCTGGGGCTCTGGCCCTAAGATACACCAGGGTTGATTAAGTAGAGGCATCTCTTCCCTGGGAGCAGACGCTACGGAGCTGGATCAGGCGCTGTCCTTTGCAGCACACCCACCGCCCACCTTCTGCCACTGAGAGGCTCTGAAAGGAATGGCTGGTTGTGCTGCAGCTTCCTCTTTCTAGAAAACCGACCATTTCTCCTTCGAAGGATTATTGTTTCTTTTAACACCTTCCGATTTGCTTGGCTAGGCTCCTCTCTTAACCTTTCTCATTTCCTCACCTCTCCTCACGTCCCACATCCACTTAGCTGCTAGCTTGAGACACAGACAGGGCAGAGGAGAAGGAAAAGGTGCCTCAGCGAAGTTCACACTCCCCTTGGCACAGCACCCAGGAGGTGGGCAGTGGGCGCCGTTTGGCTGGGCAAGCCGGCCAGGTTCCTGCCATGCACAGTACACATGTGGTTGTACTGTGCCAGCAGCAGTCTGAGCTGGGCAATGCTTCTGAGATGCATGGGTGGCAGACAAGACTATAACAATATTTACTGGCAAAGTGGAAACATTAGCCTGGGATGATGAGACCTTGGACCTGACATAGGCCTTGTAGGCGCTTGGAAGCATGTCAGTGAGAGGAGGGGTCAG
The DNA here is from genome assembly GCF_030222135.1 of Aotus nancymaae. Taxonomy (NCBI): domain Eukaryota; kingdom Metazoa; phylum Chordata; class Mammalia; order Primates; family Aotidae; genus Aotus; species Aotus nancymaae. The sequence continues at coordinate 35,748,333 of NW_026988423.1, forward strand.
GGAGCCTCATTGAGTGGAACCTGCCTGCCAGGCTTGGAGCTGCCAACTTAGGGCAAGTTACAGGCGCCACGTGCACAGTGGCACAAATGTAGCTCACCTCCACCCTTTTTATTAGGAGGACACCCCCCAGCGGGGATGGCCCTCTGAGCATTCTCTCAAGGGTGCCTGGAGAGTGCCTGCCGTGGCCAGCAGGTCTTGCTATATGAAGATCATTCTTGAAATTGCACCTTTAGTTACCAGACCCGGAGCCTGGTCCTGGTCCTGGTCCTGGTCCTGATTCTTCCCTTTTTTTGATTCCCTTAAAGCCAGATATAAGCCCCCAAGTCCCTTCTTATCAGCTGCAATGTATAGTCCCTGACTTCTGTTCTTTCTTAGTAAGCTCCTTCTATAGTGCTGGTTTTCAGTCAGGGATCCTAAATAATGTCTTCAGGTGTCCCTCTTGGTTCCCTGCCTGAGGTGCTATAGTCTAGATTGCCTTCTGCCTGCATGCTGTCTGCCATGCTGATACTGGCTCCTTTTCATGATGGGCCAAGCAACCTGCTGTTGATTTTAGCCAAAACTTGTCCGTTGGGATGAAGTGAGCTCTCTCAGTATCCCAAGAGGTGGCAGAATTTCTGAATCAGTATAGGACACGTGATTCTGACGTGTGCAAGAAACACATGCTAGAAAGAATTGCAATGCTCTTGCCATTCAATCATAGTAGAGGCACACTTTGGGTAGGATGAACAGGTCTGGGATTTGGCTTTTTTCCAAGTATTTTGGATTCAAGCTCATGATCTGCTTCTGCCCACAAATTAGAATGCTAAAGATATATATAAAAAAAAAAAACAGAAACAAACAAAACCCACATTGCTCTCTATCTTGCTGTAGCAGAGATCCTACAAATGCTTCAAACAGCCAGTATGCATGGTCTCCAGGTTTTAAGCCAGTTCCAATATAGCTCCATGGGGGAACGTGTACATCTAAGCTCAAATTTCTCTATGTTTTCTGTAGGGAAAAATGTCTCCCTCCACCGGCCTGTCTCCCCACCTGCCTGCCAGGCCGGGGAGCGACTCCCCTGGGTGTTGTAAGGACTCATTAATGCTTGTAACACTCCAAACATGTGGTGCTAAGTGGAACTCCATGCTGAGATTGTATTTATGCAGTTTACTTCCTTTCTGCTCTATTGTCTTGTTACATGTTTACTTTATGTCTAAAGTCATTTGAAATTCAATAAAACCAATTAAACATTAAAAAAATGAAAGCATGCAGTAATAAAGAAGTCGATGGCATACAGGTTGGAAGGGTCAAAGGGCACCATCCTAGTGTTTCTGGAAGCATCTCTTTGCCACTGGGGTAGGATGCTTCATCTTACCAGAGAGTGCACTGGGAAAGGGCAGAGGGGCTTTAGAAGACACTTGCAGGGAGCATTCCTCCCATCCATTTGCAAAAGGATGTGTCAGTGCGGGACTGCAGTATGAATGGTGGAGAGGGGGAGCACTAGGAAGGATGGAGATGGAGGCAGGAGTTTCAGAAAAAACTGCTGTGATCTGGATTGGCAAAGGGTGGAAAATAGAGCTCTAGCCTTCCCTTTGACTATGATTTTGGTCAATAACTTCTCAGAGCTTTATTTTTTCTTTCATGTATGTATGTATGTATGTATATATGTATGTCTTTTATTTATGCAACCTTCTGGATTAAGCCTGCTCTTGCTACCACGGCTTAAACTGAAAAGATACAGGAGTGCATCTGTTTTCCTTCCCATTCTTTCTCCCTGCTTTCCTTCCCATTCTTTCTCCCTGCTTTCCCTCCCTCTATCCTTGTGCCCAATCCCCCTGCTTTTCTGTTTTCCACTTTCTCTTTTTCTCTTTCTTTTTTCTTTCTTCCTTTGGTTTTTCCTTCTCCTCTATGGGAAAAGTAATTGATCAGTTGACAGATCTAGGTCAAGCTGGCAGGGGTTGCTCTGCTTCATGCAGGCTTGCCTAGGAGAAGGAGGGGAGAGCCTGTCTTCACAGTTCACAAGGAGCCCAGCTGACGTGATGGAAGCGGGGAGGGAGGCCGATGGACCATGGGTGAGTTCAGCCCTCCCCAAAAGGTTCTCTGCGATCCTATTAATTAGAGAGTCTTCCATTATTTGGCATCTCTCACACTCTAATTTTCCATATCAAATTTATCTTTGCCTGTTTCCTCCTTTTTTTCTCAGCTTCTCTACTCTGTCTGTTTCGGGTTTTCATTTTTTTCTTTCTACTTGCCCTTCCTTTTCTCTTCTCCTTTTCTCCTGCTTCTAAAATCATGACAGGAGATCACAGAATCTCCCCTACTTAAGTCGTATTAGAGAAATGGCCTTTTGTTTATTTGCAAGTAGAAAAACAGAAACCCTGCCAGAAGAGCTCTGTAAGTCATTTGCAAACTGCAAAACAAACCAACAAAGATTCACATTTTCATTGCGGAGAAGGGAGTATTTCAAGAGAGACTGTCAAGCTAAGAAATCAAATATTGGAAAACACATTCTTCAGCTCTGTTACTAAGGACATCTTAGGTTACTAAATTTGATTTTTTTTTAGCTTCTGTGAGAGTATTGCCCTTTTCGGTAATAAAAGACTGATCAAAAGACTGCTGGTTTTGGCTTTACTTACTCATTCAAATTTGCTCTCTAGTGGTGCTTCCTTTGCTCATCTTGGAAGTGTCACCAAACTCTCACCCCAACACAAAATCCATCTGGTTGTTTATTTGTCCACTGAGTCAATCACATGCAAGTGTTTATTGAGTGCCTACTACGTTCGGTGCATTGTTTTAGGTACTGGAGGTACAACAGTGATGAAAAGCAAGTAACAGATAAGATAAAGACCTTGTTGCATCTCTCAGATTTGGCCTGGCTTGGCACCCTTTGTGACAAATGGAAAGAAACAACAGCGATATCAGTAGCCAGGGTGGAGACTCCATGGCACAGCCTCTGGCCTTCTGTGCAAAGGATGACGGGATGGCAGGAAAGTAACTGACCCTCAATCCTTGTTTTGAGACAGGGGCTTGGGGAGAGGAGGTGCACATCCTGGCCGTGGGTTCTTATAACACAGAGATGCTGCCTTTGCTACTCCACACAACCTCTTGTAGAAAAGGAGCTCATAGATGTCTGATACGTCTTCGGTGTATATAGGATGGGGACCGCTGCTGCGAGTTCACTGGCTCTGTGGCCCTTGTCTTGTGTGTTTGAATTACTGGTTGATGCTCAACAGCACTGTCACCTCTCTGACCTCTCCACCTCCTTTATGCCCTGACTTCTGCACAGAGAACTAGAGGACCAAGAAGATAAAGGGAGAACACCAGATAAGGCGGGAGAAGAATTTGCCTCAGACAGCTTTTCATCTAACTCTGGGAGGGATTCAGAATTCAGGATAGAGCTAAGAAAGCCTCCTCTATGAGAACTCCTTTAATTTGCTACTCACCCATCACACCTTAATTTGCAGTTCCTGAAATAATACAAATGCATCATTAACCAAAGAAATTTATTTATTTTCTTCTGGTGGGATACAGTGTTTTGGAAGTTGCATTGCATATAGTTGTTCTCCTACACACCCATCTTCTTTTAATACATGGATTGTGTTTGCAGCACTATGTGCACAGAGGTAACAAAGCTGCTCTGATGCTCATGCTGTGTACTATAGCTGCACCCTGAATGCTTTAGGAGGGCTGCTGCCATCTGCATTTCCATCATGGTGGCGGTGATCATTCCCAGCTTTTCTCATGAACAAGAACAGTAATTACCTTTCTCATGAACCCATGATTCTTCCAGGTTCCAGTAGCTTAGAGAAATTATACATCTCCTGACTTGATCTCAGAAGTCTGAATGACCCTCAGTGGGTAGGTGCAGTCTGCTTTTATTTGCAATACTCTCAGTCTCTAAACCAATGGATTGCAAACTTGCCGTACCATAGAGTTGCCCGGGGAGCTTTTATAAAAATACCAATGTCTGGACCCTATCACAGACCAATTAAGTCAGAATCTCTTTGAATGGGGCCCTATACTGGTAGTTTCAAGAGCTCTCTAAGAAGGCCTAATCTGGAGTCAGGTTGAAAAGTATACCTTTAAAACCATCTGAACATGTTCGAAGACCTTGGGCAAGACACATCTCCTATATGGGCTTCAGTTTTCTCACTCTAAAATAAAACACTTGGACTAAAAGATTTTCAAGTTTCATTCCAAGTTCAACATTTGGCAATACTGCAAATAGTCTTTTTGAGTATAGTTATTGATAGGTAGTGGTGCTAAAAGAAAATACTCAGCACCAGCATCTGCCTGCAGGAAGCTAAGAATATAAACAGCACCACAGACGAATGAACAGAGTCAGAACATGTAAGTGGTGTGTGTGCGCAAACACTACATGCTGTCTCATATATATGATGTTGTGTACTCATATATGCATGTATTTGTTTACCTATAAGGCATCCTTTGAACGGAAGGAAAGGATTAACTAGTCATGGGTTGGGGGAATAGGACTGATAATGACTGAATTGGTCAATTCCTAAGCCTTCCTATAAGAGAGATTCAGGAGACATTTGATTGAGGCTCAAAAAGTAATGTGTTTGAGCTGGATTGGAAAGTGCTAAGCAATGGTGAGCCTTAGAAGAAGCTCCATCCTTAGGTGTGAAAATTACACATTTCTTTTCTACCTAGCCTCCCTGCCCCTACCCAGGAATGAGTTATGCAGCTGTGTTGCCTCCACTGCTCCCACCTTCTCATGGTCAATAAAGACTCATGCTCAGAACCTCAGTGACAATTTTGCAGTTTCATGTGTTAGGCAGAAGTGATGGTGGCTCCACTCACACAGCCGGGTCAGCTCCTGCGGTGTGTGCAGGAGTGAAAACTTGTTTGTTTTCTGATGGAGTCAGCAGATTTAAAAGGCACATGAGAAACGAGCTACTGGCAGATTTATGCCAAGTTTAGTCTCTGGGTAACCCACACACCCACCTGGCTCCCCAGAGTGTTCATACCGCTGTGCCAGACAACCCCTGAATCACAACCAGCTCAGACTCAGAGGGACTTTCAAGATACTTTATTTCAATTCCTCTCTTTGAGTTCTGACCCTTCAACAATGCAGCTGCAGTGGTCCTCCAGCCTCTATCTCCAATAATAGGAAACTTGCATCCTTCCAGAAGTCCATTGCATCTGACTGTCAGATTTCAAGAAGACAGGAGGATGGAAAGAAGAGGAAGGAGAAGAGGTAGGAGAAGAAGACTCCACCTTCTTATAGACTCCAGCCCCATGTCCTGTGTCTGGAGAGTGATTATAATACAGTAGCCCCAGGGCCAGATTGCCTTGAGCCAAACCCTGGCTCTGCTTCTTTGTAGTTTGAGACCTGTGGCAACTGAATCAACCTCTGTGCAACCCAGCTCCTCTTTAATAAGATAGAGATAATTGTAGGACTTACCTTGTAAGGTTATTATACGGATTAAATAGGTTAATGCAAATAAAGTGTTTGAATACTGCCTGGTACATAGTAAGCTCTCAATAAATATTACCTAATTCTACTACCCACAGGACTGGTCTAATTTTTCTACAACATGACTGTTTTCAAATATTTGAAACCATGATTTCCTCCCCTTCTCCCCTGAATCTCCTCTTTACTAGGTTAAATATTCCAAGGTTTGCCTCCTATTTTCTTTATAACTATCCATTAACAGAGTGCTGATTGTTCTTCTCTAGAGCTGTTCTGCTTCCTCTGCATCCTTCTTCCAGTCTTCTCCCAGCATGTTTTTGTGGCCCAGCATATTAAAGCCCAGCATATTATAGCGTCTCCTGATTCCAAATCCAAGGAGAGTGAAGGCTCAGCTCTTTGGCGAGTCTTGTGAAATCCTAAGGGTCTGTACTCAATTTGCCTCTCTCTCCTAAAATGCCGTATTCCCTGCTCCATGGCCTCTTCGGGGTTTCCTGTTGCTCCCTCTATAAAGCACATGTGCCTGCTATTCCTTCCGCTTATGCTCAGGCCCTACTCTGCCCCTGTCTACGTAGAAAGTGCTTTCGATAATGTCAAACTAAATTCAAGTTTCAGCACCCCTTTGAGTCTTCTTACTCCATCTCTTATGATCGCCTTTCACTTTTTCTTAATTTTACTCTTCATATCCACAACATGTTAGTGTGGGTGACCTATATACATGTCTATCTCCCCTTACCAGGCGGTGGACTCCAGAAGGATTGGGACTGTCTTATTTATCTTTATATACCTAGTACACTTAGTACAGGCCCTGGGACAAATGTGACACTCAGTGTTTATGGATGAAGGAAAGGGAGGGAGACCTGAGATCCCACTGGGTATTGCAGTTGCTCTACAACTCTGTCAACTTAAGGTGAGCTATTGTTCACTCAACCCTTCCTTATCATTTACCTGAGTTGTTTCACTAGGTATGCAAGATCCTGAGCTCAGAACTTACCCTTTCTATTATAAAGTCATTTTCTTAGATTCAACTCATCGTTTCTTTCTGACAAGTCCTTGTTTTTAGACTTTAAATCTTTTTTCCCATATATTAGTAATCCCTCCTGGCTGTAATCAACAATAAACTAGATGTTATGGGTACCTAGGTAGTACTATTTGTGGAGCCCAGTATTTCAGGCTAAACTGACCCAAGAGTGGAAAAGTCACTCTAATGGTGAATTGCTCAGATCAGTAGTGGAAGAGGGAGGAATCAACATTCTACCTCTAGGTGAGGTGCTGGCATCAGAGGGAAGAATGGGCACAGGGAAGCCTGAGCCTAAGAAAAGAGGAAAATGACTGGAAGAATTTATCTAGTTGGAAAAAGTGAAGTGATTCACTGTGTTTTAGCTGTTTTTCCAAATCTAGTCTCTTTTCCACAAAGTTGTCCACTAGGGTACTTGGCTGTCTTCCTGAACAGTCAAGAGGAAACTCAGCCCAGACATGGAATAGATTAACCAACAGCTTTTTTCTCAATGCAGTTGGTGATATATGAACATTTATAGTTGGATAAACTATTTCGCTATTTCTGAAGACAAATATGAATTAACTAATTGTTCTACGTTTCCTCCTCCTTTCCAAGAAAACTTCCTAATAAAAGGATCTAAATGCCATATTGTCATTTTTCCATTATTTTCTCATACTGCTAACTCCTTGTCCAAGGTCAAATCATTTAATAAATTAAATCCAAAAGCTTTTTCATGGACTCCTAGAGCTGTGAGACACCGTGGCATTTCACTTGCCCAGTCTCCTCCCCAAGGCAACAATACTATCTGAATTGTGTTGATTAATTCCTGCTCAAGAATTCCAGAGATTTCTAGTGACCAGACACTCACTACCTGACTTGCGGCTCCCAGTTCTGGCTGCCTATCAGAATCACCTCTGGAGACAGTTGTAAAGCAGATGCCTGGGTCTGACTCTCAAAAATTCTCCCAGCATAGGTCAGAACAGGACAAGTTCATCTCTATTTCAAAAAAACAACAGATGATACTATTGTGGAGGTACAAGTAAGGATAACTGATGTTAACACTCTTTTTCATAGCTGATAAACTCTGTAAGACAGCACTTAACAACTTTAGCAGGCATTTTTGATACCTCCTCAATATCAATTATATCCTTTCTCTTTCGAAACAGTACTCTAAATTTTTTCATAGTAGCAATATGCTCACTTAAAATACTCAATTTCCAGATTCCGTTATAACAGGGTATGGTCATACACTGTGTTTCAGGCCAATTGGATACAAGCATAAGACAACTGGATACGGTTTGGAAGATTGCACTCAGATGGCCTGTGCTTTTGGGTCTTTAGTATTGTCTGTTCTTGACTGGGAGACTGGGATCCTTCCTGCAGGTGCAGGATCCCACTTACAAATAGGAGGACAAAGAACACATATCAAGAATGACAGAGAAGGACACTTGTGGGTCAAACCACATGGACTTGCTGTTTGGGTAAATAAAAAACAATTGGGCTGGGCATGGTGACTCACGCCTGTAATCCCAGCACTTTGGGAGGCCAAGATGGGTGGATCACCTGAGATCAGAAGTTCAAGACCAGTCTGGCCAACATGGTGACACCCCGTCTCTACTACAAATACAAAAATTAGCTGGGGTGTGGTGGCAGGCGCCTGTAATCCCAGCTACTTGCAGGGCTGAGACAAGAGGATCACTTGAACCCAGGAGGCAGAGATTGCAGTGAGCTGAGATCGTGTCATGCCACTCCAGCCTGGGTGACAAGAGTGAAACTCCATCCCCCAAAAAATAAAAATAAAAAATAATTGAGTATAGGTAATTTCGTATATCTCAAACTAATAAGGTGAACTCAGGTTTGAGATGACATGGCAGCTGTACCAGCTCTAGAATGCATAGTTCTAAAGTTATCATCACTTGTGAAAAAAAAATCTCCATTTAATTAGTTTTCTTTTTCCTTGCAGCTGAATACAATTCTAATGAATCTATGTGAAGCAAAAATTTGTCTCTCCCTAAGTTTTCCCTTTTAGAGCTTTCAGGATAGAAGTAATAGTGTATGATCCACTTTCTAATAGATGACTATCATAGACCCTACTTATCTTATCTTGGCATTCTTAGTTCTGTCTTGTGATCATTGCATGGCACAGTTTCTGGAGCACTAATCATCCTGATCATTATCTTTGGAACATGACCAGTTTGATAATGATCAACTGAAAAGGTGTTGCTAGAGCAGACTCTGCCAGCTGTAATCTGATTGGCAAAGTAGAAAGTGAACTGCTACTTGGCAGGTTTTGGACTTTATAGTTATATAGTTTCCTTCAATTATTGTGTTAGTTTCATTCTTTTTTTTAGACATGCCATATCACTGACTCATGTTGAGGCCATATTTATTCCTCTCACAAAATAACTGATTCCACAAGACCTTGCCCAGGTTTTGTGGGGCACAGGTGATCTTCCCTAAGTGTTCCTTTTAAACACTTAAAACTTTATTGCCCCGTGCCCATTATTTAAATCCACTGAGATTATTTTTGGATCCTGAGGAGATGTCTTCATCAGCTTCGTGTTATCTCCCAATGATACAGACATGTCATCTCCACATCATTCCATGATAAAAGAGCAACATAATCGATCCAAAAGCATGGCCTAGTGCTTACTTTCATTTATATTTCATCCATTCCAGAATTATTTGTTCAGACCCTATAGGTATTAGGCGTAAACAACAACAAGGCAGGCATAGTTCCGGCACTCAGTTAAATAGACAAGTGACTACCACGTGGTAAGTACTGGGATAAAAGCTGGTCAGTTTGCTATGGCAGAATTTGGGAGACTTTTCAGGTCAGAAAAGTTCTCTGGAAGGAAGATCAGTTAAAACTGAGAGATAAAGGTGAATAGATTTAACCAGGTGAGAGGAGAGATTAGTGTTACAGATAGAAGAAACTGCATATGCTCATGTCTACAGGCAAGAGAACATGGTAGGAATTCAGGCTTCTGAAATCAAATTTGGCTAGATTGCATGTGTTTGTGTGGGGTGAGGGGAGGAGGAATGTAGGTGCAAAGGCAAGAGGTACACGTAGAGAGGTAGGCAGAGTCAGGGCTGGAACGGTTCTTATTGAAGATTTTACACTGAGGGAAGAGGGTGCATTGAAGGGTTGTATTCCTGATAGTAATATGGTCACATCTGCACTTGTAATAGTCAAACAACATGATTTGAGTTAGTTGAAAATGGTAATTTGTCACTCTGGTTACAATATGGGAGATGAGTTGAAATTGGGCAAGACTAGAGGAAAGGGAGCCTCCTAAGGGACGCTGCAACCATTAGGCATGAGGTCACCAGAGTGACAATTGCAGAGAAGGATAGACATGGGGTATTCAGAAGTTGTGGAGGTAGAAGGGTTAACACTTGGAGATGGATGGGGAAGATGATAAGTGATAAAGAAAGTGTAACAGGACTTCTGTTTTCTGGGTGAATGACTTAGAGGTGGGTTTTAGAGAGGTAGTAATCAATGCAATTTGGATCATGATGGATTTAACAGTAGCTTTCCAATGAGAAGTTAACTAGATGGATCTAAAACTCTGGAGAGATACCTGGGTATGAAAAAGGACAGTCTTCAACACAGATATGATTAATTGCCCAGGGAGTACATGAAAAAGAATTGAGGGCAAGCACTAGTCCTTAAAGGCTGGGAGGAGAAGGGATCTGGGAAAGCGGATTGACAAGAAGTGGCCAAACACATAGGAGAAAAATCAGGATAGCATGAGACCATCAAGGCCAAAGGATGTAAATTTGAGGAAGGCAAGAATATCGGTAGTGTCAAATACAGTGTCAAATACTTCTAAAGGATCAAGGGAGATTATGCTTAGTTGTAATAATCTCTTCCACGTCCTTGGGGATAACAGTTTTGTGGGGCAGAGCAATGGGGTGGGGATACAAATGGTATGAAGAAGTGGAGTCAGAAAATGTGTGTATTTATTTCAAAGGTTTTCTGGGTTTTTTTTTGTTTTTTTTTAAAAAGGAAAAAGAGAGTGAGAGGGAGAGATGAGAATGGGCCAGGGAAGGAGAAGCAGGAAGGAGGATGTGGGGATAGCTGGCCAGGTGAGGCCCTCAGGAAATACAAACAGGTGGGAGGAGTGGTGAATCCTGAGCATGGGTAGGGAAAGGAATCTTGAAAAGAAGAAGAAAGACTGCTTCCATTACTCTTAAAAGTGAGGAAGGAGAAAAGTGTTTGAGAATATGCATTATGATTAGATTCAGCTGCAAATGACAAAAATGATGCAATTAGAGTGACTTAAATAACATAATCTGTATCCCTCTGGTTATGGAAATACTCTACTTTGTCTGTTTGTGGCTGGAGAGGTTTTCCCTAAACTCAAGGACCCCGGCCTTCCTGCCATCTGGACCTGTTGCACATGGCCTTGCCTCCATGGTCTAAAGCAGCAGCATCTGTGTGCCAGAGTGGAATGAGGGAGAGATGAAGAAGAGACAGGAGGTACCTGGACATTGCCCCATGCAGATGCTCCTGGAGGCCATCACATGGCATCCTTGCTCACCTCCTCTTGGCCAGGACTCAGTCACATCACCACACCTAAGTACAAGAGAGTGTAGGAAACTCACAATCCCCTGTGGATGATCACATGCTCAGACAAATTCAGGGGCCTATCATCATGGAAAGAGGGGTGGACATTAAGAAACCATTGGTGTGTCACACGAAAGGAGGAAAAATCAGTATTCCCTTGGTAAGGATGGAAGAGGTCCTCAGGTCCACAGGGCACACGTATGGTTAAGGCATTGCCACCATAAAACCATGATGTTTCAGTATCACTAGTCATTAGGGAACCACAAATGAAAACCACAATGAGGTACAACTTCACACCCATTAGGGTATCTCTGATGAAAAAAAGAAGGAAAATAAATATCGGTGAGGATGTGGAGAAACTGAAACCCTTGTGCATTGCTGGTGGGAATGTAAAGTGATGCAACCACAGTGGAAATAGTTGGGGCTTTCTCAAAAAGCTAAAAGGGCTGTGTCAGTGGTTCATGCCTGTAAACCTAGCACTTTGGGAGGCTGAGGCTGGAGGATTGCTTAAGCCCAAGAGTTCATGACCAGCCTGGGCAACATAGAAAAACCCCATTCCTACAAAAAAATTTTTTTTTTAAATATTCAGGTGCGGTGGTGCACACCTGTAGTCCCATCTACTCAGGAGGCTGAGTAAGAAGATTGCCTTGAACCCAAGAGTTCAAGGCTGCAGTGAGCTATGATTGCACCACTGCACTCCAGCCTGAGCAACAGAGCAAGACTCAGTGCCCAAACAAAACAAAATAAAACAAAACAACATTAAACACAATCAGTCAGTGAATTGGAAAAAAATAAGCTAAACATGGAATTACCATATGACTCAGCAATTCTACTCCTGGGTATATATCCAAGAGAATGGAAAGCAGGGCCTCAAGCAGGTATCCAAACATCAATGTTCGTAGCAGCATTATTCACAATAGTGAAGGTGGAAACAACCCAAGTGTCCATTATCACCAAATAAATAAACAAAATGGGGTCTATGCATTCAGTGGGTATTATTCAGCCTTAAAAGGGAAGGAAATTCTGACACGTGTTGCAGCATAGATGAACCTTGAAACCATTAGGCTAAGTGAAATGAGCCAGGCACAAAAGGACCAGTGAGGTATGACTCTATCAAACCAAGTGCCTAGGGCAGCCATGTTCACGGAGAGGCTATCAGGGGCTTGCAGGAGGAGGGAAATGGGGTGATTTAATGGGCAAAGAGTTTCTGTTTGGGATGATGAGAAAGTTCTGGAAATAGATGGTGGTAATAGTTACACAATACTCTAAACATAGTCAATGCCACTTAACTGTACACTTAAAAATGATTAAAAGGGTGAATTTTATGTTATGCATATTTTACTAGAATAAACAAATGAAAATTAACAAAAGAGATAATCAGTTGTCCCTGGCGCAGGAAGGAGACAGGTAAATGTGTAAGCTTGGTGGCCGGAAGTTAAAGAGTTTGTGTTTGCTGGCTATCATTTTCCCTGAGTATAATGCAGGGAAAATAGTGTGTATTTGCACATACCCATGTCCAAGTCCATGTGTGTGTCCACATACCTGCAGCCTTGTTTTTCTGAGAAAGCAAAAAGGACTAAACTAGTTGCTTGTGTAATGGGAGAGACAGCTGATGAGTGAACCAGAGAATCCTATGCAGTACTCATCACTCTTCCCTCATGCCACTGTCTTTTCTCTGGACCTTAAATAAAAATGTAATCTACCCCTGTCTTCTTTCTTTATCCCTTTTTCTGATTCTGGTCCTGCCATTTAGGACCATCTCCCAAACATCTCCAGAGTTCATCATTTACTCCTTTCTTGCATCGCCTTTTTAAGGAATTAAAAAGATATATTTTTACCTTTACAAATTACAAAGCGTATTCATATCAAATGCATTTCTTAATCTCCACATCAATCAGAATATCCTTTCTCATCCCAGCGTATCATTAACTTTAGGAGTTGAGTTTTTTCCCAAGTCCTTATTTTCCTTGTCGTTTAAATAGGATATATGAACTTCCTTGGAATGTAGTTTTCACATTTAACTGAAGTAACTGTGTGAAAACTTTTGGCATTCAAATCATATTGCAAAATTAAAAGCCAACATGTGTGAAGCTTGCTGACAGCACAGGTATTCGTGACTGGACTTCCCTATCAAAGTAATCTACATCCCTCTCTTGGGCCCGCCTCTCTCTCTCTCTCTCTCTCTCTCTCTCTCTCTCTCTCTCTCGCTCGCTCTGTCCCCAGCACTCCCCTCTTCACTCTGCTCCATCACCCCAGGAAACACTGAACACTGATGCCCCTCCACAGCTCCATGCCTTTGCAGGAGCTGCTCTCTAACGGGAATGTTCTTCCTGCAGAATCAGGATCAGCACAATGGAACACTGTACATTCTCATCTTAATGTTGAGTGATGATGGAATAAATAAGACCAGGAAAAGAATTTAAAAGGCTGAAAAAAAATAGCAGAATAGGGTGCCTATAATTAACAACAAAGTATCATGTATTTCAAAATAGCTGGAGGACTTGAAATATTTCTACCACATAGGACTAATGTTTGAGGTGATGGATACCCTTAGCACCTTGATTTGATTGTTACACATTCTATGCATGTAGCAAAATATCACAGGTACCCCATAAATACGTACAAATATTGTGTATCAATAAAAACATTTTTTTAAAAAATAAATCTGAAACCCACTCCCCCCTTAAAACAAAAAGGATAACAAAAGTTTAAGACTGACTCCAACCCATCATTTTTTTACTTAGCCTTCCTGGGGACCCCAGTTTCTAATCTGCCCTGGGAAAATAGGAAGGAGTCTGTGACACCTAGCATCATTAGACCAGGACTCTCCAAGCGCAGTCTCTAAATCAGAAAGTATGGGGCCGGACCCCAACAATCTGTGTGTCAAGAAGCCCTTCAGGACATTTATCCTAAATTTTGAGAACCATTGACTTAAAGGAGTATGAAGACTGAATGTCCAGAGCCTTTGCTGGAAGGGCCACTCCCTGGGCTGGACACATAGAAGAGGAAGCAGCAGCATGGACCCTGCCTCCTGGGAAGGGCCTCAGTGTCTCTCAGATACTCTCACCTTCGAAAAAATCCACTAAGCCACCGGAGGCTTACTAGTGTATAAGCCGTATAAATATGTACATTCACTCATCTATGTAAGTACGTATAGATTCCCTTTGGCTGGGGCTGCCAGATTTAGCAAATAAAAATCCAGGATACCAGATATATTTAAAGCCCTGATCAACAAATGATTTTTATTATGCAGAGCACATGATAATACTAAAAGATATTTGGGTTTTCTTTTTTTTTTTTTTTTTGCAATTCAGATTTAATTGGGCATGTTGTTCTTGTTTTTAGCAGGCATCCTATCTTTTGCCTATAAGTATTAGGTATAGAGGGGAAATAGCCTGATCCGAATCAGTGTCTAAAAGGTAGAAGTGGGTTTTAATGGCTTATTTATTTACATTTTAATAGGAATGTGTATGAGTTGGCAGGGAAGAAAAAGAATGCTGCTCTTTCTGGCTCATTGGATTATTTTAAGATTTGTATTTGAAGAAAGAGAAAGCAAACGAGAGAGCATAGGGAGAAAGATGGAGATTGGCCAGGTGCAATGGCTCACACCTGAAATTCCAGCATTTTGGGAGGTCGAGGTGGGAGAATCACTTGAGGTCAGCAGTTTGAGACCAGCCTGGCCAACGTGGCAAAACCTCGTCTCTACAAAAAATACAAAAATTAGCTGGATCTGGTGGCAGGTGCCTGTATTCTCTGCTACTCTGGAGGCTGAGGTAGGAGAATTCCTGGAACCTGGCAGGCAGCGATTGCAGTGAGCCAAGATCCTCCCATTGCACTCCAGCCTGGACAACAAGAGGGAGATTCCGACTCAAAAAAAAAAAAAAGAAAGAAAGACGTTGGTTGAAAGTGGCACACATGCCAGCAAGTCCTCCCCTCTACTCAAATAACTGAGCACCTATTATGGGCCAGTCCCTGATTCACATGCCCCTGAGCAAGATAAGCAGCCGCTCTCCAGGAGGTTGAGCTCCCTGCCTTGGGCCTGGCTCCTGGGCAGGTTTCCTGCAGCCACCCCTTACCTGCCCCAGGTGACAGGATGCCACCTCAGAGGGTGGGACCTTGATGCTGTGACTGAGCAGTGAATGACAAGCTTCCTAACGAGATGCAGCTGGGGGAGCGGCTTGCTGACAGAACAATTTGCCGGTGCCCGGAATATCTGCCCAGCCTCGGCAAAGCGGCAGCCCAGCGGGCATCAGGAGAAATTTCAGGATTTGTCATTGGCCTTGGCGACAGGTGTGCTGTGCTTTTCCAGACCTGTAGCCTAGATGGGCGATCCACCCAGGCTTCTAGAGCCTTGGGAAGAACGTGTAAAACTATTTCCTATTTTTCCCCCTCCTGATCTGCTTGTGTTTATGTAAATGACTGGAAAAGCAGTTTTCAGCTTATTTTCACAGCTTAAGGGCTTCATGAGAAGCTTAATATTGAAAAATTAGAAACTGAAAGCAACTTCTTAGACAATGAAATAGCAACCCAGCGACTGTGTGTGTAAGGCTGGGTGTGCTCTAACTGGCTGCTTTACAAATAGGAACTCCCCTGGGATTCAGTAATCAAACACGTGGCAACAGGTTGTCTGTTTCAACAGAGAGTGAGTAATCAAAGGAGATTTGCAGTTAATCCAAATATAACAGAGAAGCATCCAAGGGAAGCCCAGGAAAAGGAGACTAGAAGGGTGAGGGGTAGATGAGGCCGGAGTTTCTGGTTTGGAGTTCCAGGTGCAACAGAGAGAATTGGGAGAGGGATAGAAGGCTGATCACTCTGAGTGTGTGCGTTGGTTCATTCGCATTGCTATGAAGGAATACCTGAGACTGGGTAATGTACAAAGAAGAGAGGTTTATTTGGCTCATGGTTCTGCAGACTGTGTTAGCCTGGCACAAGCATCTACTCAGCTTTGGGTGAGGCCACAGGAAGCTTTCAGTCATGGCCAAAGGAAAGGGGCTTTTTCATGCCACATGGTGAGAGAGGGAGTAAGAAAGAGAGGAGGGAGAGGTGCCATGGTATTTTAAACAACCAACTTTCCAGTCAATGAGAATCCATTACTTTGAGGAGGGGACCAAGCCATTCATGAGGGTTCTGCCCTCATGACCCAAACACCTCCCACCAGGCCCCACCTCCAACACCGGAAATGACATTTCAACATGAGGTTTGGAGAGAACAAACTATCAGCAATGGAAGAACAAACCACACAGAGGAAGGGAAACAGAGGCTCGGTTACACATTGAAGCAAACCAGAACCATAACCTGAACACTTGGCCCTTACCCTTGACCAGTGACGTAAAATTTGGGAGGAATCAATTAGCATTCAGTGATTTGCTTTAAAATCCTGAGTCCTACATTAGATTGAGGTCAGGGGTGGAGAAGGACTTGCTCCATCTGGAGGTGCTAGAAAGAAGACCATGTGCAGGCCTGGGAGACAGTGGTACCCACCAGCATTTCAGGGAGACACTTTAGTTTGCATGCATATCTCTGTGGTTCTCTAAGTGTGGTCCCTGGCCAGCAGCATCAGGGTCCCCTGGCATTTGTTAACAATGTGAATTCTCAAGCCCCACCCCCAGAGAGCCCTCTGACTCTGGACCTTTGAGGGGAGGCCCAGCAATCTTCGGATCAAAAAGCCATCTCGATGATTTTGATGCACACTTCAGTTTGAGAACCACCACAGACCTGGTTACCTGGCCAGAGCTACCAGGAGGTGTCCACTCAGGATTCCAGTGTGAGCTTGTGTGTGAACCACTATGCCCAGACCCCGGTGAGATCCTGGAGCAGTTCTGTGGTGACCCATCTGTCCTGATCTTCCTAACCACACGGGGCTGCGGGAATAGACATTTCCATTTATTACACGTATACTAGTGCCATGTGCCAGACACTGCTAAATGTTTTATATGTGATACTTTATTCAATCCTTCATCAACCTTGTGAGGTAGGGGTTGTAGATAATATTTTACTCCTGAGAAAATTTGGGTTCAGAAAGGCCAACTTTCCCGGGTCTGTATGTTTCCTGAGCCTGTACCTTTATTCATTCTCATATGGCCTCTCTGCCACATGTTCCTCTGTCTCCAGATGCTTTGGGTGCCACCTACACAAAGCAACTACCAGCCTGACAGGGCCCCAGCTCTCCACTGCCAGGCTTGGCCCTCCCCGCCCCACTCCTTGCCTCATGTTAATTTCCCACCTGAGTACTGAGTACTTTATAAATAGCAAATCTAAAATGAATTTTCTACCAGCGATCATTAGCTCCCTTGACATCCATTAAACATTCTCGCAAGCAGAGTGAAGTGACAAAAGGGATTGATTTTTACAGTATGCTTAATAGGGGAAAAGAAAGAAAGGTGTTGACAAGTCCTTTTTTTTCTGTCCTGATATCACCAGGAATTTGAAATCAGTCAAATGACTTTTATCTGAAAAAAAATAGAAAGAAAGAAAGAAAGAAAGAAGGCTAGGATTGGGTGCAGGAAGAGAGGGTCAGGAGATGGAAACAGGCTCCCCAGCACCCCGTGTGGCTCATTTCTGCACCCGTGACAGGTAAACATAAAGTTAGTTACCTAGTGCCAGCCACCAAGATGAATATGTCAGATTTAATGCTTCAAAATATATAGGGTCCAAGCCAGGGAGGGAATGGGGGGGAGTGGAGGAGGAAAGAAGGCTGTGTTAGGGGAGAGGGAAAATAACCAATCTTCTGCTGAAACTATTGGAAGAATAAATGTGTTGATACAATAGTTGAAGTCAGAGAAGGCTGGCATATGAGGCACTGTAGCTGAAAATTTAACTTTGATTTCAATTTTCATATTTGTCAGCAATAATTAGATTCAAGAAATGTTTTGCCACCGTTCTAAAATACTAATAAGCAGAGGGCTTTGTAGTGTGGTTAATGGAGTCTTTTTTCCTAGTGGTCTAGGAAAATTCCATTAAAGCAAAAAGTCATACTATATTACAGTGCTTCCATATACATTGACTCTGCTGCCGCGGTGATACCATCCCAGGGACGGGAGTCCTCTGTGCAACCACAGAGCCCCTGGCTGGGAAGGGGCTGGGGCTTCATAGGCCTTAACTGTCTATCATTTCTGACCTGTACAGACCTCCCTGGCTCATGGATGGGGGTAGGGGAAAGAGAAGAGCAAATTCAAAATAGCCTCGCCTTGGGAAGGATATGTTTTATAAGCGTAGCCTCCTGGAGCAGGTTGAAGAGAGGGCAGGAGGAGTTGATGGGCTCTTGCCGAAGGAGGGGAAGCACATTCCCTGCTCTCCGATGTCTGGATGCCTGTTGCCTGTTCCTTTAATGAAGAAGCTCCACCCAGTGGCAGAACCTACATGCACTCCTCCTCCCAAGTCCCAGCCTGCTCTGAACGTCTGGAAGGCTGCTTTCTCTTGAGATTAGAAATTGATTAAGAGGCCTAATGTCTGTTATTTTTTATTGGCTTTTCCCTGGAGTGCCTGTGCATCTCTGATATCCCAGGCAACTCCCTACAGGGCAATATGGGGTGGATTGAGTTTCACCTGCTTTAATGTAGAGGTAAGTGAAGGGTTAAGTGTATTATACCCACACACTCCAGAAAGTCCCTGCAGGTGAGGGAAGGCCTAGGGCATCCTCATCTCCCTTCTACCCTACTTTCCACACCACATCCCTGCCGTCAGAGATTAATGATCACATGCTGGGCTTATTCAGATGGGCTGTCTGTCTGGAACACCCTCTCCTAAGCAGACGGCCACAGCAGACACAGCCACCTGTTAGCCATCTCCCTGAGTCCTGTGAGCTCAAGAACCCTGCTCTCAATGGTCCTTCCTGAAATTCTGAAGTGGACCCCCAAAGTGGGATGCCAGTCCTTGCCAAAAGAAAGCCCCATGGGCCTACGTGATCTCACTCATCTCCCCACACATGATCTTCAAGTCAAATTGTGCTCTGCTTGACATAGTCGTACAGAGACTTGGAATTTACTAATCCTAGACCATAAATGGGAAGTGGTGGAGGAATGGATAGATGGCAGGTGAGGGGAGGAGGTCCCCACCAGGATTACCACCTAGGCCTGGATAAAGGATGACTTGCCAAAGCCACGTTTGGCTAAAGGGAGATCACACCCATTCCCTTAGTGCAGGTCAGCTCCCTCCTGCCCCTCCCTGTGCCCATCCCAGTGGGGGGTGATTTCCTGGGTCTGTGCCCTCCCCTTGCTGCCCCAACCCCCACAGGGTGAACAGAGAAGGAGGGCCTGTGCTTCTTCCCAACAGCGCAAAGACCTTTCTTTGGCCCATGCGTTTCTCTCTGCCCCTCCTTCCTTCCTTCTTTCCCCACCAATCGTTGCCTAGCTGCGGCTTCACTTTTCCCTAGTGGCATGTGCCAGATCTTATCCCTATGAAGCACTTGAGGATGAAAGAAGGAATGGGATATTAAATCCACCAGTGATACGCGTGGCAATTGGGAGAGGCTTTTGTTGTGTCATTTCCTACCTCCTTCAGCCTATTAAGCAAACAAAAGTGCTTGTGGAATGAGAAATGTAAATGGCCAATGCAAGCCGATTAATCCTAGATGTACAATTCCATTAATAAGGCCGCTTTTTAATAGGCGGCTCTGGCAGCAACAGCAGGCAGGCCAGGAATTGATGTATTCTCTGTAATTGTATTGCAACTAATAGGATATGAAGAAAATTGTACTGGAGAAGCAGGTCTTTCAACACGATTTTCCAATCAGCTGAAATAATGACTTGCAGTGGAAAGCCCTGAAAAGGAATGACACACACACAGAAATACAACATCGTCCAGAAGTGTCCATGATTCCCAGTGCCAGCTTGAAGCTTCTTTCTTTCCTTTTCCCCTGACCCCTCTCATTTCTCTCTCTACTCCACTCTCGTTCTTCATCTCTTCTTCCCCACAGGTAATGCCAAGACCCGGAAGAGTCTGGTCACCTGTGGAGGGTCTCCCAGGGAGATCTCCCACCCATACGCCCCAGCCTTTTGCCTGTCTAGGCCCCCTCAATAGCTGAGATTGCTTGGCCCACCTTTTGAGAAGTCTGAAGGAGAAAGAGAAAGGCTGGGTGCTCTGTGGAGAGAAGAGTGAGAAGGGACTCGGTGTCGGCCCTTCTACTAATGCTGGTTGGTTGAGTGGCTTTGAAGCCATGCTTTCACCTCTCTGGATTCTCATCTGAATGAACCTTCTGGCCCCAAAATGCAGTAGCTCTGAGTGCATTTTCAAAGAGCAGGCTAGGAGAAAAGCTGGCATCCTATCACTTCAGGACCAATGAAGGCTCTCTAAGAAGAAGAGCCCCTCTCTAAAGGGATGTCTTCATTATGTGAATGTCCATCTACTGAGAGGCTCTGCAGAACTCAGGCAGCTCAGCGTTGAGCTCAGCTGTAGAAATCGGGCCTGAGGGCATGCTTAATCATGGTTAAATTGGTCAATTCACTCCATCATTCAGCAAGTGTTCGCAGGGTGCCAATGGTACACTAAGGCACTGTTCTAGGTTCTGGGAATAAAGCAGTGAATAAAACAGGCAAAACAAAAATCAATCCTTGCCCTCAGGGTGTTTGCAGTCTATGGAGTCAGCAACACTTTTGGCGAGCCTCACAGCTAAAGTGTTAGGCAGTGAACCTTTCTCTGAGGCTACTTAGGAATGGAAACTAAGAGCCCCTCTGATGTTGTTTACTTGGCCAAGGTGGCAGTGGGAGCCGGGCTCCCTTCACATGGCCCCTGCCAGCACCTCTCAGTCCTGCTCTTGGCCTCTCCTGGTCACTGGGTCTCTGTCCTGCCCATTTGTATGCGGACTCTGACCCTGTTTTGGTCACAGGCTGGAGAGTAAATATAAAAAGAAAAGGCAAAGCACATTTCAGTTGAAATCCCCAAGGAAACTGATATGATTGCTGAACAGAAATGGTTCCAATAAGGGCAGAGAGGAATATTGCTTTTATAGCTTTTGGGACATAAAACATTTAGAAAATGTGATTGACTGGCGGGGTCTAATTTATCATTTATCTCATTCCCTTTGCTCTTGCACTCTCTATCTTGTTCCCCACAACACCCTGGCAGACACTCACATGCAAACTTTTTTCTCCTTTTTTTCTTTCCTTTCTTCTTCTCTCTCTGAGACTTGGATTTATCATCATTCCGTTAAGCAGGAGAACTCCTGTGGCTATTTATAATTAATGCTCAGAAACCTGCCAATCCATTTAATGACACTAGCAGGTCATGGCCCCTTATAGCTCTCCATTAATCATCATTAGAACAGCTCTGAGTTTTTACATTCTTTTTAAATGTTAATTCACCTCTGTAATGCTCCTTTTAGTTAAAACTGTAAAGGGAGAAGTGGCTGGTGTCTCCACACTGCCCGCCTGGGAATGGCTTGGTGGGGTTGATAAAGTCTGGTTGATTTCCTCTGTTCTTCTTGTCTTCTGACCCCTGTCCCTGCTACCAGATGTCAACCCAGTTTGTTCTTTGGTTGGCTAGATTTGTCTTCTAAAAAACACCCAGTGGCTTCAAGTTCTGGGCAAATAAACACATTTGAATGCCCTAAGATTCCCAAGGCTCGAGGAACAACCTGTGAGAAGTTCTTGACTTTCTCACTAGGCCCGGGGTCCTGACATGGCTGTTCAGCTTCTAGAGGTGAGGAGGCAGAAAGGGTTCTGGAGGTGAGCAGGGTCCAGGACTGTTCATGCAATTTCCCAACACTCAAGGGAAGGCTCCAGAAAAGCAGGTCAAAGGGGTGAGGTAAGAAATTCTCTTTCTTCCTATCAAGAGAGCTAACCACTTACTTCATTTTTGCCACTGATGGGCAATGAGACTGGGCAAAACCTTCAACCTCCTTCCTCACCTACAAACTGGGGTCCATATGTGTCACTTCCAAAGATAAGCATTAAATCTATAAAAGATTAACTGGCATTGGAATCATCCTGGACTTTTAAAACTGATCTCAGTGCCAGGCATAGTATTAGGGTCATTTCTTGCCCTTCTCTGCCACTTCCCTACGCACAGCTAGACCTCCAGCTCTGCAGCCTTCATCTCTATGGATGTGTATATTTTCACTTCTCTCAGTCTGCTGCTCTTATATCATATTTCACCAGCAAAAAAAAAAGTATATTTTGAATCATTAAAACAAATGTGGTGAAAGAATGTTAAATTAAGAATGGGGAACATAAATGTGAACACCAATTCTGTTATTGATTGTGCAACTCTGAGAAGCTCACTTAACCTCTCTCAGCCTCATTTCTCTTACTTCTGGACTCTATGATATTTTTAAGACGCCATGATCTAGTAAATCCTGTGATTTTATTGCTTTCCTGTGAGTCTTCCCAAGGGGCTATGACAGTTACTCAGGAATAACGGGGAAAGTGGTCCTGTTTTGACCATCTGACCTCTTAATTTTTCTTGTCTTGTCAAGTGACATGCCGTAGAGTTGAGTGTTGTAACAAAAGCAAACACAAATATAGGAGGAAAATAGAAAAGACATATTTAATTCATTTTTGGCTCACTGTCTCGTTTTTCTAGATATAATCCATCTTCATGTTAGGCCTTTGGAATCATACACTTGAATTTACTTTCAAGACTGCCTGAAATCTACGTGTTAAGCTGAGAGGACCCTTCAGGGACAGAAAGATATCGATGTCTCATCAATTTTATCATTTTGCCTTTTTAAGTACTCCTTCAAAGTAGCTTAACCTCATTTTATACATGGGTAAACTGAGGCTTTAAGGGGTAATATGGCTAGTCCAAGGCTGATGTATTTTGTAGTTTTCAGGGTCATGAGTCAAACCTAGCTCTCCTGAATTTAAGCCCAGCTTCTAGTTTTGTATTGTTTCACCTGTTTTGCCCACTCCCCTAGCCTTTTCTGGGCGGACATGAGGTGACACACCTTGAGTGAAACAAAGACATGTCGTATCAGTTCTCCTGTTCTGGCATGAGTTATAACAAGTGACCTCTGATTTGGGCTAGCAACCTCCTTTCCCGGGTTTATCCTTCGTTGTGTTCCAGCTCCCTTCAGCATCAGGATGTGTAAATGGGCTTCCTTGGGATTTTCCATAAGAAAGCCCACCAGCCATGCCTTCTCTTTTCCAGTCTTCATACCCATCCCCAGTTCTTACAGGGACAGTCAGACTCATCTCTCCCTTGCCTGCAGAGCACCGCTGATAGTCTAAGTAGACACAAGTCCCCAAGCTGGGCTTTGGCCATCTGTCTGCCCTTCACTTGAGAATGCAATAAAATCTGCTTGACAATTATGTCAGTACAAAGGGCAGAGAGGACTGCATGTCAAAAAGCTGTGTAAAATTTATTCTTTCAAAGGTTGTATCAAGAATATTCTGGCCAAAAGGAGCTCTAATAGCAAGCGAACACTGTGTCATCTGCCTCTTTCTCACATGGCTACTTTCCCCTATTAGTGGATCTGTGTTAGTTCTGCTTAGTACCAAGTTAATAACAGTAAGACCTTATAATAGTATAGCACTGTATATGTTTGAAAGGGCTTTCATGAATCTATTATATCATCAAATCTTCATGGCTGCAGTTAAATTTTATAACGGAAAGGGGTTTGGAAAACATTTAACCCAACATTCTCAGCTGATTATTATTGATGTATTTTGTTTAGCTTAAGTAATGTATCTGTATTAAATATAATTTGAAAACCATATAAAAGTAGCTTTAAAAAGATTTAAAGTCACTCATGCACAATTTAATGTATTTTTTTCTAATTTTTTCTTATTCTCTGCCATGGTTTTTATTATATAGTTATAATCATATCATTTATATCTCATTTTTTTCTTTTAAGAATAGATCAGAAACAATTTTCCATGTCGTTACATAGTATTAGTGAACATGATTTTAATTGGTTTCATTATATTACATCAAGTGGATGTACAATACCACTGCACTATGTTTGGACATTTATGTTGTTCTAATCTGTTGCTGTTATAAATAATGTTTCAGTGAACATCTCCATGATTATGGCCTTATTCCAGTTTTATGATTATTTCCTTAGACAAGATCATTATAAATTCTGTCACCACCGATACTCTTACTTTACTCAGGGGAAACTGAGGCATGAAAAAACAAAGTGATCCAAGACCCCACATTCCATTAGAAAAGCAACACAGACCCCAAGTCAAGTCTTCTGACCCTTAGTTTCACGTTACTTCCATTACATAGTGGTTCTCAGAATTTCTAAAATAAAAGGCTTGAACATGACATGAAAGTAATTTTATTTTTAGTACTCAGTGGTTGAAAAAAAATTACAATAAAAACTGCAATAAATCTTGTGGCACCTGTAAACAATGTGTATGCAGTTAAACACAGCAGCATTCATATGTATTTAGAAGCAGTGTGAGCAGCACAGTGCCCGTGGAGAGAGATGCATTGAAGCTGCCGACTGTGTTTCCTGTGTATATGGATCCTAAATCCCTTTCAAAACTTCCCTCTTCACCTCACATCCCAAACTCAGGTCCATTGTTCTTTAAAAAGAAAGCATCCTTCCTTTGCTGCCAGGATGTTAATTCCAAGCTGGAGTCCATGGGGACCATAATTATCTCCCTTTGAATCTCTCCTGCCCTGAATTTACAGGGATAGCAAGCATGGTAGATGAGAGATGGACTCACTATTCTGAATATTGGGAGCTGGAATAGTCCTGCAGTAAGATTGATGTACAGACATCAGGGCTCTACAACCCAAAAGAAGAGTCTCCAGCAGTAACAGTAGTTTAGATTTGCTGACTGCCTACTAGGTGCTAGGTACAACCCCAGTTACTATGTATGGATTGTATCTGTTCATTTTTACAAGATTGCTGTATTTGTCACAGTTTCACAGATGCGAAGACTGAAGAGGATAGTTGAATTGACACAGAAGCTGAGTGACAGGGTGGCAGTTTGAGCCCGGGAAGAGTTGCCGCTAACCCTACACTCTTACCCTCAACACACAGAACCCCTCAGCCAGTGTCCCCAGACGTTTGAGAAGACGTGTGAAGGCCAGCCATGGTGCTCATGTGGCCAGCTCTTGTTCTAATCCTTAGCACCCATTTGGAGGCCAGTTATGGGGAAAGCACAATGTAGGACTCTTGGGACGCTGCTCCTGACTAGCTGGCTTTCCAGGATCACTGAGATGGCTCTTCCTCTGGCATAGAAATTGATGGATGGTTATCCTGACAGCAACTTCTTTTACCCATGGGTGTGGTGCTCTGTTGTGACTGGAAAAGTAATTATGCACAGATTATGATTATGGTATTAGATTGGGTACACATGAAATTGCTAATATGCACCAATTTTGATATATGAAAACATCATTTTCATGAGGTTCATCCTAATTTATGCTACATATGGGACCTGATTGCCCTAACAGTAGCATGTTGGTAGCATGTTACAATAACATAAGAGAGGTGGATATCTAGCCACTTGACCAATCCCAATCAGCATAAGGAAGCCGAGAGGGGCCCCAGTAAAGCTGAGAGCATTGGAGGATGAGAAGGCTATAAATGAATAGACAGGACATCACCTGTTCCTTCTCTCCAATCTCTATAGCCCCTCAGTTTACCAGCTGTCCTGAAGCAACTGCAACCCAGTGTCTGTTCCCACCAGCTTTTGTGAAGGCTCTGCTGGGGCTTTTATCCCTTGTGCTGAAGACCATGCTCACTTTCTCAAACACAAAGCACCAGAGGAGCTCCATCCAAAAGCACAATCTTTATTCCCGGACTGTGTCTCTAGTTTAAATTCCTGGAGTGTCGGTCAAAAGCATGGGATTTAGAACCAGAGGGACCTTGGCTTGAATCCTGATTCAACCACTTACTGTGTGACCTTGAACAATTTATTTACGCTCTCTCCCAGCTTTGCTTTTGTCAACTATTAGATGATTTTGATAATTAAATTCCAGAATAGATAGAAATGTGTTGATGCATTGTCAACATGGAACACATTGTTACCTCCTTTTCTGAATCTGGTGACTAGAATAGATACCAGATAAGAAAATCTGAAGTTTCTGTTTTCACAGAGAAACTCTATGTACTGAACTGTAAGCTGATACCTAAGTGCCAGCAAGTATTGATATGCTTATGTGGACAATGTACCAAAGCATTTGAAATGAGGAATGTTTGAGAAAATCCAGGACATGTATTATCATTTAGTCATACTCCCTTCCTTGAGCTTTGAATAAAACCACTTTTCTTCCTGCTCCCTTGGGGTCTAATGTTGGTCCTTCTATGTTTCTGGAGTTTGATAATGAACTTTTTAAACAATGCCTTTCCTGCCTTTCGTGCCACCCCCACCACCACCACCACACACATATATATATGCATACATATAGAAGAGTGATGCATCCATAGACAGAAAGAAACTTTGAGACAAACAGAAAGAGAGAGACAGGAGAAGTGGAGGAGAGAGAGCAAAAGATAGATCAAAACACAATCACAAAAGCTAAAAATATTTATGCTTTAATTAAAAAAAAAAAACACCTAGAGGGCTCATAAAGCACACCCACACCACACAAAGAATAAAATCCCAGGTCATCTAGCTTTATCTGCTCCCACCAGAGGGCCATATCCCATCAAGAGAGCTGCAGCATTTGAGATAGTATCATTTTCACAGTAGACTACTGAGAATTTCCTTCTTACTTGTTTCCTTGGGTGAAAACATGGATTTTGAAAACAGGTAGACAAGGATTGGAATCCCTGATGGGCCCTCTGCTGGCTGTATGACCTGAGCAAGTTATTTAACCTGATTAAATGGGACTGTAATACCTTCTCTTAATGTTGTTATAAGGATGAGTGCAGTAACATATAGTGTACTTGATACATAGTAGATACTCAATAAAGACATGATTTTAATTTCTGCCATCCAGATGTGCTAGTAGTGATTACTTCTTTCTCTGTCTTCTATTGGACACCCTTTCTACCCACCTATGCCCCTCTCATCTCTGAAGATACTAAGCATTTGAAAAATATGTTCTACTTGAGACTATTAGAATAGTAAACTATTAGAAATGGTAAAGAATTTCTTCTAGATAAATTTTGTGATTGGACACGTCTTCATTACCCCATAATTATCCTCATCATTGTATCAGTCAGGCTGCTTGAAATATTTTTTTAATTTAAACTAGGAGCTTCACCAAGAGAAAGACTAAACTGTTACTAATGGTCACTGCTTGGCCTCTTAGTTACAGATGTAGGAGAGACTATTAGCCATGTTTGTTCAGCCATCAAAGACTTGGCAGAAGACACTTTGCTCTTGTGGAATAGCGTGCCCTGTGAGCAGGGAGTTATTCTAAGATAGTTTCTGGATGTGGTGCCAATTTTGGAAAGACAGCTGGCAGAAATTGGGCAAAGGGTCTTTGTTGATTTATATGGGTGGAAGCATTTGGCTTCACAGAGCCCTAAGTATAGATTATACTCCAAAAATAATGTTATGGCTCCAACACCATGAAAATCACATGTCATGTCATAACTACCATGATGAAATGTTGGATTCATATTTAGCAATTATTGTGATCTCTGCTCTAATACTCAGTTCCAAACACGAGAGCATGTCTAGGATTCAGCAATTTATACTGGGGTGTTCGGAAGAGCATTGTCAATAGAGACAATTGCTTATCTTTCCAAGAAAAGGGAACTAAGTCATAAAAAAAAACCCTAAAAACAAATGTTGGAGAATCCTGCTTGCCCAATGGCCACAGGGGGCTTAGCAGATTAGTTTCCCTGGGAAGGGTCAAAGAAACAAGAAACTAAGAGAAACAAAGGAGTCACCCAGAAGATGGACCACATTAATGGGACCTATGAGCCGACCAATGAGAAGAGCCAGTCCAGCCATCAGCTCCCTCATGCGTGCACACTCAGAATGGAAAGATACGCAAAGACAACCAAGAACCATCATAAGCCTGCAAGAGAATGCTACTGTCTAAAAAGTAATTGTTAAAGCATATAATCCAGAATGAAAGGTCCAGGCAGAATGACATATCCTCTGGGCATATGAGTACTATCGAATCTTTATCAGAACTCTTATCAGACTTTTACAGCGTCTGCTATAGTACCCCAGAGGCGCTCAGTGGGAATGATCAAAGGGTCGTATTACAGGGCCTATGAGGACTGTCATAAGGAAATGGCACTGTCCAGAAGGAGAAAGAAACTTAAGGGGTGACTTAATAAAGTTCACAATTAAAATAAAGGATACTCCATGTGGATGACAAGCAGCTTCTCTTCATTAGGCTTTGGGGACTAAAGAAGCAGAATTCCAATTTAATTTCAGTAGAAAAAGCTTAGACTGCGTAAAAGGAACAGATAACCAATCTGCTTACCACTTCTTCCAGATTCTGAGATTTTTAGGTCCCCTGAATTGTCACTGCTCTCTGAGAGGAGATACTGTTTGCTTACAATCCAGTCACAGATGGACTTCACCTCCCTGCTGGAGGTGTCCCTAGTGGCTACCACATGAAATAATGAGACACTCAACTGAGTGAGCAATGGCGCTAGTCCATCTCCATGTCCCAAATGTCCCTAAACCCCCAGTTTTTCACTCCATTTCTATTTTCACTTCACTCTTTACTTCCTATAGATGCTTTGGTCCTATGATTGCTCTTGCAAACACTCTCAACTCCCTGGTTCTCTTTCCTTCTATTGTAGTTTTCTGGCAAAATCTCAAGGCCTGCTTGACACCACGTATCCACTTTCCCTGATCCTGGCCCTCAAAACTATTCTAAGATGCATAATTAACTTAAGCGCTACCAAGAAAGAGTCGGGGACACCTATTCAGAGCTAGACATTGCTAGAAGAAACAAGCAAACAGCAACAAAAACCTAATGTGGGTTTTTGATCCTGATCCGGAACCTTCAGAGTTAGACATTGCTGGGAGAAACAAAGAAACAAGAACAACGAAAACCCAGTGTGGTCTGTGTCCTTTAAAAATCTTGGAGTAACAAATTGCAAATGGATGTTTACTACTGCGCCAGGAATCCCACTACGCACTTCTAGGAAGTTTGCTTTTCTTTCTTCAGAGACATCAAATTTGTATCTTCTCCACTCCCCAAAAGTTTTATAATCTTCCAAAAATCTCCTTCTTCACACTTGTAGTGAATGACTCACATTTCATTGAGGAAATAGAAGCAATCAGGAACTAACTTATCTTCCAGATACCAAATCTCTCAATATACCTGCCTTTCATTTGTAGGAGCCATACTTCACTCCTGTTGTAATAGGAAAAATATACCTCTCCTCATTTTAGAGTTCAACTTCTCAATTTATACTCTGGGGCCTCTCCTCTCTCCCCTCAAGGATTTCAATCCTGCAATTATCTTCCTCTTTCTTCTACATCATTGCATTTTTCCTCTCCACTAGGCCACTTCTATCAGCACATAAATCTCCCCTAGTATCTCCCGTATTTAAAATAGCAACTACAACATCAACAGTCTCTCTTGACCTCCCACTTCCTTCAGCTACAAACACATGTTTCTACTCTTCTTCCCAGTAAAGCTTCTTAAAAGAAAGACCTTTATTTACTGTCTTTACTTTTTCAGCACTCACACTTCCGCTCTGCAGTCTGGCGTTGGTCCATACTGCCCCACTAAAGCTACTCTCATCAAGGTCATCAGCAACCTTTATATTCCCAAGTGCAGTGCTCAATTTCCAATCTTTAATCTACTTCTCAGCAGTGCTTGACATAGTTGACCCTTCCTTTCTTTGTGAAATTGTTCCTCTTGGCTTCCTTGGCATCACACCCTCCTGGCTTTTTTCTTACCTCACTGAGCACTCCTCCGCTTCTTTTACTGCCAGCTTCTTCTCTGTATGCCTGGTCTCTAAGGGCTTGGTCCTCAGACACTTCCTCTACGGATTTACTTTTCTGGGAGAGCTCATCCAGGACTGTGGTTTCCAGTGACCTCTACATACCGGTGACTGCCAATTTTATATCTCCACCCAGACTTTGCCCATGAACTCCAGATTAATAAAGACATCCCACACTTAATATGTGATTTTGTTCATTGACACACCCATATTTTCAAGTCTCTGAAATTGGCACACATCCTTCAATGGATAGCATCTCGTAATCTGCACCTGCCCAGTGGAGAAGTTTAGTTGCCATCGCCTGCACAAGCACAGACTTAGTCACATTCCCTTCCCTTCGCTGAGTGATAGGCATTGTTGGTACTACATGTGTTAGGGTTAATTGCCATGTAAAATTTCTTCAAAAATGATTCTTTGAATCACACAGTGATTTGCCATTGAAATAAAAATAATCACATATACAGAAATGCATAGAAACAGAACAGCAGGATGTAAATCTAATAATAGGGAAGTGCGTATCTGTCTGTGGAAGAATGACCACAACTCCATATTCCCCTGCAAAACAACAATCAAGGGCTTTATGGCACCGAAGATAGAAGG
The DNA here is from genome assembly GCF_030222135.1 of Aotus nancymaae. Taxonomy (NCBI): domain Eukaryota; kingdom Metazoa; phylum Chordata; class Mammalia; order Primates; family Aotidae; genus Aotus; species Aotus nancymaae. The sequence goes on from NW_026988423.1 coordinate 35,778,685, forward strand.
AATACTCACAGTTGACAATTTTGCTGTTGAGATACATGAAAGGTTGCCTGCTAAACTTCAACCTAAGGCAGGGGGAGATGAACAAATCCCTTGAAATAGCAGAAGAGTTCTGATCCAGGGAGGCTAGTATGACCAATTGAAAGTGTCCCGCCACTCTTTCGTGGTAGCACTTAAGTTAATTATGCATCTTAGAATAGATTACATCTGTTATTAGATGCAATATGTGTTTCAAATGGAACTTGTTATCCGACTGTCTTCTGCCCCACTGGGAGGCTGTTTTTCCCTGAGTCTCCCCTAACTTAGTTAAGGGCACATTTCTAAACTTATTGTCCAAACCAAAATCTAAGAGTTTTCCTTGTCCCTCCCTTACCTTCACTCTTCACATCAAATCCATTAGCATTTCTTGTTAGTTCTACCTACAAAACATATCTCCAATCCGTATCTATTCACCTTTGCTCCAATACCTTCGTGCGTGGCACCTCGTCTGGACTACTGCTGTTGCCTCCAGGTGGGTTTTGCTGCCTGCACACTTTCAACCCATCCTGTATCTCATGCCTCCTATAATCTGTTCTTCAAACAGTAACCTACCTACTTTCCAAGCACACATCCAATTTTGTCACTCAGCTTTATACTTGGAATGAAATCCACACTTCCCCGTTGAGGTCTGTTGGCCTCTGCCTGCCTCTTAGGGACCCTCATACACTCCCATCTTCCTCAGTGACTTTGCTCCACTAACCCTGCCCCTCCTTCTGGTTCTTAAACTTGCCAATTTTCGTTGTACTTCAGGGACTGCACACTTGCCCTGCCTTCTTCCTGGAAGGTTTTCCCTCCAGATCTGCCGCTACTGGCTGCATTCCACAATTCAACTCCCAGAGAATGCTTTCTCTTCCACCCTATTTACGGGCACTCCGTCCTTCTCCATCAGGCATTCTGGGTAACTTTCTGCAACTTTCTGAAACTGTCTTGTTAATATGTTTACTTGTGTATTGTTTATTTCCTCCCACTAAGGTATTAATTCAAAATGGCAGAGGATTGTCTTGTTTATCACTGATCCTTAAGACTTAAGGTAGCATTTGGCAAATAGATAATTCCTCAATGATGTCATAGTTAAAAAGGGAAAGAAAATTCCTTTCTTATTACTAGGAAGTGATACATGAATGTAAGAGTATCATCACTCCAAACCATGAAATATACCTCCTTTCTATCTAGAAATTGGGACAAGTTGTTTAACTTCATTTACTTTCTGGCCACATATTTGTTTAGTGGCCACATAAAAATCCGTTATCTTCCTGAGGGATTTTAAGAATATATTGAAATAATTTACACAGACAAATATCTTGCCATGCACTCAAGTCAACCTTATTACAGCAGCCCTGCCTGATCCTCAAGGGACAAATTCCAAGACCCCCAGTGGATGTCGAGAAACTGTTGGATAATGCCAAACCCTAAATATGCTATGTTTTCTCCTATATATGTTTAATTTATAAATTAGGGACACTAAGAGATTAATAATAAAATGAAACAATCATAGCAACATACTGTAATAAAAGTTATATACATGTGATCTTGATCTCTCTCTCAAAATATCATACTGTACTATACTATTTTTGGACTGTAGTTGACTGCAGGTAACTGAAATGTGGATAAGGGAGGATGACTGTATATCACTCTGAGAAGGAGATAAAGACTGTTTCCCTCCTTCCAAAGTGCACAAATGTGCTCTAGGGAAATGCATAAATGTTCATGCATAACTAACATTTCATTGAGCAGCTCCAAAGACCACAGGTAAAGGCACTTTCCCCATCAAACATTAACTGTTACATTGGTTCACATTAAGCCTTTTTTCAAGTTGATTAAAACAACTCAGAAGCTTAAGATGTTCACTTTTTGCAGTTTAGAACACAGAGTAACATTTATGTTTTAAATATTGAAGACCCATGTCCATCTCTAGCCACAGGCACTGGCTCACTATTTTCTCGGTCCCAGAGCCAGGCCAACTAACTCCACTTTCCATTTCTATCCGTGGTCTGATATTCTAGTTACAAGACTGAATTTTTAAAAGGAATAAAAAAATGCAAGGCTCTCAGGAGAGGACCTTAGTGACTCAATGTGTCTGCCGTGAGATTCAGTGAGTTTTCATCCTAAGCACATCTGTTATGTGGCCAGAAAAAACAATGTCACAAAAGACAGCCCTCTGCACTGGCACTGTCCTTTGCTTGTCAGTTTGTATATAAGAGCTACATACAACGCCTTGGAAAGCAACACTTCATGGAATTGTGTAATATTTTACAGCAGCACCCAGTCTGTAGACTCAAAATCCCAGTGACCAAGAACAAAGATGAGACATGCGGAACATATGTGGGAATCATTCCTCAGACTCAGGGGTGGGGACAGGACAGCCAGGGGAGGAGGAGGCTGAAGAAAGAGAAGAGCTGCAAGAAGGTTCAAAGTGGGGACACAAGGCTTCCAGTACCTCCCCTGCACTCCACTCGGGCTTTGTCATACTTTCTGCCTGAACTCAAATACTACGGGGTCATCCCTGATTAACTCAGTAAAAAGGGGAAGGAGTCATGGGTCAGAAAAGGTTCCCAGGACATTCTTGCCCTCAAGGTGTCCTGGCTTTGCAGCTGGAACCAGGGCTGGCTCCTGGGCAGAGAGAGAAGATACTTCCTGATGAAGTTCGGACCCACCCCTTTCTCTGAGCAAATATGCCAGTAGCATTTGGGTTAATGAACTGTGCCTTTTAATAAATGGTTCTTATCTCACCAGAGTGGTGCTAAATTGTCAGGATTTTAAATTAACTTAATAGTTTCGTGGATGGTACTTATTCACTGGTTACTCTGAAAGTAGTGCGGCCCCCAGCCAGGACTTCTTATTGAATTATGCAACAGTTAGTTATTTCATTTAGGTTTAAGGGGAAATGTTTAGGATTAATGTGCAATGCCTCGGTGCCCCCCTTAATGGGCATTTCCAGGCCTCCCCGAAACTAAAAGCCAGTTATTAATCACTGAGTCACTCAGTTGTTTTGTAGACTGCGAGAAGTGATGGCTCTGGCCCAGGAATGGCCAATGCCCTCCCCGACCGAAAGAGGGAGACAAAACTCCTGTCTTCTCTTGTTCATGTACGCAAACTGTTTGCTGAGAGTGCAAACCCCTATCCTGCCTTTAAAAAGCTTACGTAAGTTAGAAAGTGGTAAGACAGAGGCAGCCATGAAATTCCTGGACTTTTGAAGAGGAAGGAAAATGAATTCTGTGGAGAGGAGAGGCAGAGGAGGGGTGAAGCATCTGGGAGGTGCCAACATTTGAAAACTGTATAACATTTATGTGATTGAAAATGTGAAGAGCATTCTAGGTCGAATTTTAATCTTGGGCCTCTCTACCAGATAACGATCAGCCTTTGGGCAAAAAGAATTGCCACTTTTGAGCACTTACTTTGAGGCTGGTATGAGTTCTTTGCGGAACCTTATGAGGTATCAACCAGTTTGTTTTCACCCTGCAGATGAGAAAATGAGGTTCTGAGATGGTAAATATCTTGTCCAAATCTCCACAAGTTTCGGCACACACAGATTCTAACTCAAGCCCAAGCTCATCAGTGACACTCTTCTCATATTCTCGGTTAAGTCACTCCTGCCCCACAGACATCACGCCAGCACCCAGATCATCTGCAAAACTTTTGTCAGGGATTCCATGCTGTCATACCACAAACCTGACTTTATTGTTCAGTGGAGGGTGAGGCAATCCCTTTCATCTACTCCAGAGGGATCGTGTCATCCCAAAGCAGATTCACTCATCATGCATCAGAAAGTACATTTGGAAAAACGGAGATAAGGTAGCATGTGGCAAGTAGCAATGTGCCAAGCACAGTGCCAGGCAGGGACTGCAGCAGGCACGGGGTTACTAAGACATTATCTGCACCCTCCAAAGCTGCCAGGGCCTACAGAGGAGGAACACTGTCCCCACTAACTGGAGATACACAAACCACGACAGAAATCACTGATGTCAGCAAACAACTAACAGGCAGGTGTACGGCCAAATACTAACTGTGAGGTGAAATCTAGCTAAGACTGCAAAGTATTAGCATCAAACACTTGTTTGAGAAGCAGAAGGAAGCAGGAGGGTGCATAACGGAGGTTGAGAATGGACACTTATCCCTTAGCGCTTCGAGTCCTCGTTCAAGCTGCCCCTGAGAGCTCCCATCTGGGCTACAAAGAGGTGTTGGAAACCCGGAGAAGCTTAGGCACAGCCTTCTGGCTGCCTTCCACATAGAGGTGCAGGCATCCCACAGTAGTTAACTGGGACCACCCTGCTGGGAACTTCAGGTGTCTCTGCCCCCGGGCAAGGACTCTACTATGAATGAGGAGAAGCAGAAAACAAAACCTGGCCCTTTCAGCTTCTCTGCTGGTCCCTGGGAGAGGCACAGGGGGCCTGCTGAGCGGAGTGACCTTGAGAAGGTCGAGCAGGCCTCTGAAGCAGTGCAGTGGTACGGGGGCAGGGGAGCGGCGTGAGCCATAAAGGAAATATTGTCTATAAAAGCCCCGTTTTCCCTTTCTTCTGGAGCAGGCACAAGGCACTGACTTCATTTTGCATTCATAAAGCCTGCCTTTGGAAGCGCCTTTAAGAACTGCTGCAGGAAGCTTGAAGAAGCATGTTGGAGGGTCAAACACACATCTCCTTAGGCTTTCTTTCATCTGTCTTAAAAACAAAAATCTCTTTTTTTAATCACCTCCTCCTGTAAAAAGGGCTAATCTTTTGTTAGCAGCAGGCTCCCATGGCACAGCATTTCAGCAATTAATACAAGAGAACAAGGAAGAGGCAGGTAGGGGAGGGGGCCTCTAGCTGAACAGGAAGAGGGCCTGGGAGTCAGGAAGGAAGGGTGAAGGATGGGAAAGATGGAGCAGGCCACTTTTCCCTAGAGCAGGGAGCAAGGGATCACAGCTGCAAAGCAAGCCAGGGATGGGCCTCGGAGAAAAGGTCTTATTGGGTTCAGGGTTTGGTTGCAAGCCTACAAATGTGTCTACAAACTAGTTCTGTCAAGGAGGGTGTAGAAGCCGAGTGTGGTGGCTCATACTGGTAATCTCAGCACCTTGTGAGGCTGAGGTAAGCGGATTGCTTGAGGCAAGGAGTTCGAGACCAGCCTGGGCAACACAGCAAGGTACCATCTCTACCAAAACTAAAATAAATAAATGAATAAATTAGTCAGGCCTGGTGGTCCATTCCTGTGGTCCCAGCTATATAGGACATTAAAGTAGAAGGATAACTTGAACACAGCAGTTTGAAGTCGTGGTGAGCTATGAGCTATGATTGTGCCAATGCACTCCAGCCTAGGTGACACAGTGAGACCCTGTCTCAGAAACAGACAAACAAAAAACAAAAAAATACAGAGAAGGATGAGGGAAGGAATTTCAATGGGTCACGTCCTTCGGATCTCTTCTTCCTGAGACACTTCTATGATTTCTCGCATCTATCTTTTTTTTTTAATGATTATATGGCCTTTAATAAAGGAATATCTCTTTCAACTCTAATGTAAACAAATTGATATTTTCTTTATTTCTGATTAGGATCTTTGTTTTTGGATTGTATTTCTAAAGCAAAATATGCTACTACCCTGCTTAAAACCCATTTATGCTTCATGTTCCATTACTGGAATGCTAAGCATGTGGGAGTTATTTATATCCTACTGTTCAAGGTCATCGCCAAGGTCTACTTTTTCACACTCAAAAAACTGCAACCTCAGGCATAAATGGGTTAAACATCTTCAAGGATTCCCCATTTTTTTCTAGGTGAAAACTCCAAACACTACAGCATTGTTTAAGGTTCTTGAGTCCTGAGTTCTATAAACCTTTTCACCCTCATTTGCTGCCAGACCCTTACATCACACACTTCTATCTTCATATCCAAGACTTGGGCATATTCTGATACGGTTTTGTCCCTGGGCGTTCCCACCTGGTAAATCCCTTCTCAATCATTAAAAGTCTGCTAAAATATCGCTTTTCTTGTGAAGGCTTCATGGACTCCTCCTGGGGGTTTTAATCATTTTCTCCCAGCTGCTTGTGTGGAAGTCCATGTGCATCACTTCTAACGTGCTTATGAAATTGTAATGCAATGATTTGTTTATATGGATAATTTTAACCTCCATATTTTCAAAAGCATGGAGAATGGCTTACCCTTCTTTCTAGCACAATGCCTGCTTCCTACTTGGCATTGAGCACATGTCTAAGCTAAAGATTGCTAAGGATGTACCAATATAAGACAATAATCTACCCTCAACACTCAAAGGTAGGATGAGAAAGAGGAGAAAAAGTCTTCTGGATTGCAGTGATTTTATTTTACCAGACGGGCTAAGGGGATGGAGAGAAAAGGCCTCCTGAAGTTCGTAGGTGGGGTCGTGTGTGTGTGTGTGTGTGTGTGTGTGTGTGTGTGTGTGTAGCTGAGAGCTGATGAAGCCGATTAATAGTGAGATGACTGCAGTCCACAACTCTTAGGGCTCCTGAAATCAGGGGAAGGTGATATTCTTCTCCCAAACTTGGAGGAGGAAACCCCGAGTGACCCCAAGTCTCTGTTGTAGGTGGGGATGCCTTTCTGCCCACCATGCCAGATTGGCAGAGCACAAAGAGCATTTCGGGCATATCAGAGCACATGGCTGTCACTTTTTTATACTTCTTTCCCAATTATGTGTTTGGAACAGAGCCCTGAGGATAGTTTTATGCAGCAAAGGGAACAAAACTATAAGCAGCATTTGTCTTACTTGTGTCTAAAGAGCTGTTGCAAAATCCCTTGCATGGTTAGATCAGAAAACGTAGCTGGGCCTCTCTGTTCTGAAGCCTGGGATTCCTGGACCCAGACTTACTGTGTACCCTGATCCTTCTCCTGGGGACTGAGGCCTGGGTGCCAGCCAGACAAAGTGTTCTTCAATGTCAATGCAATTCTAAGAGCAAATTCCCTTTCAGTGTATTGAACCCTAAGAGCTATACATTTTCCTCACCCTTTCCTGTTCTGTGTTAGCCTGGAAACTCCTGCCAGAAGGGATGCGAGAGCTGAGAAGGCAAGAAGAGTATTTGTTTGGGGTTCATGGGCCTATAAGTTCTCACCATGAAACAACGATGAACTCAGCAGGCTGGGTTCATGAAATTTATCAGGACCAAGCCCGAGGCTCAGCATGTATCATGTTTTGGGGCATTTCAGTTCCAAGGAAATGATACTGTGCAGAAGAAAGGAAAGAGCAAGCTAAGGAATGAGATGGGAAAGAAAAGCAAACAGTTGTTTATCTGCGTCTTTTCAACCCAAAGCACAGATTTGTGACTCTGATATGCACCTGTATAATCTCTATCACTTCAATTTTCAGATAATCTAGAATATTAAGACAAGACTGTCCTCCTTTTTCATCCCCCACCACATCAAATTAGACATTTAGATAACATAGCAAAAGTAAAAGACTTTGTTAATTCCCCCAAGTAACTGACAGTGATGAATTTGTTGCTGAGTGATGTGGTTTATTGATGGCACTCACATCTCATCTGCTGTCTGTGCTTATATGTACAGTATTGGTGCTTAGCTTGTTGAGTTAATAAAATCTACAAAGTGGTTTTAAAAAATAATATGTACTCTAATGCAATTCTCAGCAAAATCAACTGTGTGTGCATGTATGTTTCTTAATCCTCACTAATTAAAAGAAAGGGAAAACGTCTGCTTTCCGTTCAGTTATCTAAGTGGAGAACCCTACAGTACGAGAATCTTTTGTCATCAATGGTTTTAGATTCTGGGTGGAGCCTGGACCAGTTACTTAGGTCTTGGGTCAAAGGATAACATTAAATCTTTACGACCTAACAAGACCTTATTCTGCCTTGGGGTGAAAATGAGGCAGACCTTCTGTACTCGGTTTTGTGAGGTTCACACAACTCTTTGGTCCCATTCCTGCCTCAACTCCTCCCTTGTGCCTATAGAATAGATAATGGCTGTTCTTTCAAGGGATAGAGTCACACCAGAATAGAGTTGGTGGCACTTTGTAACCTCCTCGGAGAAGTCACGGCTTGCAAAAATATTGTTATCCATGTTAGCGAAGTAATTAAAATGAACTACTCATTTTCCAAAATATTTATGTATTGAAAGCAATTCCAACTGATTGCCTTTAAATAGAATTTTATTCTGTTTCGGTAATAAACAGGATCATGCTTCCTTTTGCTTTCTGGAGCGCCAGCCCACCCACTGTGGTGAAGACGCCAGAGTGGTGTGAGTTGAGTACAAGTTGAGAAGCGTAATGATCAATGGCACAGCCCAACCTTCTAGCCCTGAAAGAGCCGCTTGGCTGCTCTTGTCCTCAGGCCAGAGCAGTTTTTTCAGGAGCTTTGTGAAGAGACACCATTCTGCAGTTACAGTTGGAGTTTTCTCCCCAAGTGGGAATCTTTGTTAGCTCAGTGCTATTTCCTTTATATCACAGTCTGAAAGAACCAGCCGTCTGATTACATTAAGGCAGACGCACAAACAGTCGGGTTGCCAAACCTAGGGATGTTATTAAAAATAATAGTGTTTACGGCTGCATTGTCTTTGAAGGTGCAAGTGAGACACATATTCCTGCCGTGTGGGCAGCAGATTCCTGGCAGTCCAAACCCACGGGGACAGGCGGGACAAGTTATAGGGATGAAAAAGCAGGAAAAATGAGTCCACATGGTTACTGTGTTGATCTGACTTTGAGGAGGACAGGGGATACCGTGAGGACAAGGCCTCCTGCAGAAGGAAGGCGGAGGGAAGGTGCAGTGGCAAACTCTGGTAGAGCGGTGGGAACCTGATTCTTAGACCCAGTTTGACCCTAACTAGCTATGTAATTTTGGGCAAGCCCACAACTGAACCTCAATTCATCTGCCTTACCTGTGAACGGATAGATCTTTAAGGTTTCTTCCACCAGTGTCATTCCTGAACTCTCGAGAAAGGATCATACGCAGAGAAAGGGAGGAGCAGGGTGTTCTGGTGAAAGGTGGGGCAACATGAAACAGGTAAACTCTAGAGACACATGTTACAGCCTGGCTCTCTCTACCAACTGGGAAATGAAACAAACCAGAGTGCTCTAAAGGCGTGGATTTTCTTTGAGCAGAGGCTGGAGAGCTGAAGTCTCATCCTTCCCTTTCCAGGACTGAGTGGACAGTCTGCCTGCTGCCTTTGCCTCTGGCCTGCCCATTGCTGAGCTTGCCCTCTGCTGGGACATCAGTCTCTGATCTTTGGGGCCAGTGCTAGAGGCCAAACCCAAGTCTGTCCTATGATGAGTGCTGCTGTGTGCAGATCAGGGCAGCAGGTCCGGGACTGCCATTTCCCTCAGACATGTTCTTTCTGATGATCAGGAGCATTTGGGAGTGAATCGAGTCCTTTGGAGGAGGAAGGATCTAGAACAACACTCTGGGACATTCTTTGGATGCATACACCATGGTCTCCCATGCTCTGCTTTAGCTCTTTGCCCAGCATCCCTGGATTTTACAAGTATCTGCACGTGCCTGCTGCCATTGGTGGACTGAGGTCCTTAATTGGTTCCCCATTCCTTCTTTAACTTTGTCCAAATCAGCCTGCCTATTTCCCCGTTTATTGATGGGAAGACCTGCCTTCCTATCAATATACTTGAATTTTTCTAAGTTTTTGCAGGTTCTTTCTAACCCTTCAGAGACTTTCATGTTAGTCCTTCCATTGCCAAACAGGGTTGTCTACACAATGCAGTTGCCCAGGTCTTTGGAAAGCGAATTGTGCATTCCTAAGCTCCAAGCTTAGGATTCTAGTCTCTCCACCTGCTTCTGACTCCTAGTGTGAACAGTCATGATGACTCTGGAGTGCATCAGGCATAAGCCAGGGCAGATTCTTCCTTTGAGACTGATAGGACCATTTATTATTAGCAAATCCAACAGCAGGCCATCTGGAGACATAATAATGGATGGAATCGGAATGGGGTTGAGCTGTAATTGTAGACTTTTAAAAAGGATCCTAGGTGGTGATTTTCTAAGTCAGTGGGTTTTGAACTTAAAAAATTAGTGACACCTTTCTACAAAGAGAATCTCCTCACAGTGCCCAATATATAAAGCAGATGAAGCGAGTTTGCTCTAGAAGAAACTGGGTCGGCCTGATGCCTGGTGTGCCCAGGCTCTTCACAGAAGCTTTTGGAACCCCCTCTGAGCCCTGGCTGTGGTGAGCACACACTGGACGCTATCCGTCTAAGCTGACAAACTCTTCGCCAGGCGAGGTCATTATGGGAAGTGCTTAGCTAATTTATCCATATTGCTTGAGAATACAATCATATACTGCATTATTAAGCATAAACAAAATAACCCTAAATCAGTTATTCAGAATTGCACATCTAGTAAAGAGCAGAACAGAAACCAGAACTGTGGGCACCTGACTTTTAGGCCAGGACTCTTTCTCCTAAACCAATATCCCAGACAGTAACCTCCTATCACCAGGCACCTGTCAGAAAGCAGATCCCCAGGCTCAACTCCAGGCCTACCGGATCTGAAATTGTGGAGGTGGGGCCCAAAAATCTGTATTTTAAGAAGGTCTCCAGGTGGTTCTGATGTATGCTGAAGAAAAACTGTCAGGGCCTAAACCGCGATAACTCTCGAATTCCCCATTAATTTAGAATTTTCTTAGTGCTATATGATTTTCGCCCTAATTGTTTTTATATGTTTATTTTAATAGTGGGTACAGGAGGTAGCAGGGAAGATTTAAACCTATACACAATGTCCTGCATTATTCACTTCGAGAATAAGGTCGTCAGACTTGGCAAATGAAAATACAGAATGTCCAGTTATATTTATCGTTTGGATAAACAATGAAAACTATTTTAGTATGCGTATGCTCCAGACAATATTTGAGACATATTTACACTAAAAAATAATTTGCTTTTTTATCTGACATTCAAATTTAACTGGGTATCCTGTATTTTATCTGCAACTATATTTGGTACAGATCGTGAATTAGAAAGTTTTCTGTTTTTATGTTTCTTTCTTCCCTTTTCTACACCCAAAGCCAGGGACATATCTCAATATTGTGTTCTTATTTCCAAACCCCTTTCTATGTTGGTAAGAGAACCAAAGGGAGAAAGGATTTAGAATGTATGAAGTGGTAAATGAACTTACCCTTCAAGCTCATCATTTTTTACCATTATTTTTCACTTGCACATTTGCTGCATTAGAGGAACTGCTGAGTAAGAAGCCAAGAAAATCTTTGTCAATCACATGCTTACCTCTCCCTGACCTCCCTTCTACCCACCAAACACCATAGCCTGTTTGCCACCTTCAACATTGGCTGATGACTTCTTATTTTCTACTCACTGTGCTTGGGGAGCCAACTAGACTTTACCAGCAAAGTCAAGTCCATGTGTATAACACACAGTTAGATTCAATAAACAGACTCAGTCTAAACTTCTGTTGTATGTGGGGGCAGGGATGGTGAACATCTTGTGTGAGGCAAAGAAAGGACCATTGGTCTTACCATAAGATCTTCCAAAAAAACTTGAACTTTTAAAATAAGTTGATTTGAAACTCAAAGGAACAGATTTAAAGTCTTGTTTTTGATATTATGTCCTTTTAAATAGAATTTGAATTAAAGAGTGGGTTGGAAGATTGGAGGAATGTCAGCAGAGATGTGTAAGTGGAAAAACAGATAAAAATAACGGTTGTTCTCATTATATCCCTTTCTGATCTCCTTTGGTGGTGAAATGATCAGTAGATCTGTCTTCCTGTCTCAGTTCTATTTCAATATTATCACGTAACCTTGGGTCAGTCACAAAGCCTTTCTTATTTTCAATCTTTTCATTTGTAGAATGAAGATATTTGTAAAATTAGACAACTTCTAGTTTAATGGCTAATGAATTGTATCATTTTTCTCAAGATCTTCTAAACTCTCAGATCTTTCCATTTCTCTGAATATTAGCTTAAACTCATAACTATCCCGACAACCTCATGACAAGAAAAATGCCAGCTGATCAAATACCATTTGTTTCATCCATAGGACCATTCATTAAACACACACAAAAAAGAAATGGCATCGGATAATTTTTCCCCCTTACCTTCTACAGTGAAAGCCTACCCAAACTGTGGGCTCAGGGCTAACTCTAATAAAATACCATGTTGGACACAGACCCTTCTGATCCAATTAGTATAGCCTGCTTTGATGTGGAATGCTTTCCTGGCTCCAGAAAGAGTTGTATTTTGTTAGACATTAAGAGACTTGTTATTTAGTATTAGTGGGAACTGGAGAGATAAGTTAATTGGTCTAGAGCAAACCTGAAGGCAGTGTGAAGCTCTGTAGGTATACGGAAGAGTCTAGCCCTTAGTTCTGACCTGGTGTTGGGTTATTCTGAATACTGTAAAGTCTCCAGAGAATTTATGTTAAGGAAAATTAGAGATATTGTTCCTGGCTAAAATTATTGATTTAGATGGAGAATGATATGTTCATTATTTTAATTGAGGTGTTCAGTTTGGCAATTTAAGTAAAGATTGTGAAAATAATCAAGAAAAAAGGATCAAAGAACCTAAACTAGCATAACTCTCCACAATCCATGTGGACCAGCTCTCTTCACCTAGGAAGATGGGGCCTAATCCCCAAGAAGGAAGTCAGTCAATGATTTTCTTTCCCTTGATCCATAGCATGCACTGTTAGAAAGTTACGTTTCACCTAGAAGTCTCTGGCAGTGTAAGTCTTTGGGAAAACAGTCCATGGTGGAAAGTGTCCTGGGCTTTTGGCAGTCTCCTGATGAGTTTTGTTACAGGTTTCATTTGCTCTTTTAATGGGATTTTTCTCTGAGTTATTGGCAGTCAGAGAGGTTCAGACAACTGGCTGAACAGGAGGCATCACAGGATCATAGAATTGTAGAGCTGGAAGGAACTTCTGGGCTTGCCATCCAGACAGCAATCATCTTGTCTGAGGTTCAGCTAGGAGGTAGTGAGGCCGGGGTGATTGTATCCAATCCTTTTTGCCACATGACTAGACTGATGGAGACCTTTAAATGTCAACAAAGCAATTTTGAATGGGATTCAGAGCTCACTAGGAAGCTGGTATCAAAGCTGTGATGTTAGAGGACTCATAGAAACCAAATGCCTTTCTGCATCCCAACGGCAGTGTTTTGCATGGGCTGCAGGCTGCCACAGCATTATCAGCACATCTGCATTCTCAGTGATGCAGGCTAGAAGCTACGGTGCAGAGGTCTGTCACTGCATCTGTGAAGGTCAGACGCCACCTAAAGATACCCAAGCCTCCTTGGTTTCCCATCTTCCACTCACAGGGATTGGTAATAATTCTTTCAAAGACAGGGCTTTGAGCAAGTGAGAGCAGGTAGAGAAGGAACAAACACCTTGTCTGGGCTCCCCCACAGCGTGCGAATGCAGAGCAAGTGGTGGAGGCTGGCGCAGGGATTAGGAGCACCGTGATTAAATTGGTCTCGAAAGCCCACGGGTCCACTGACAGACCAGACATGATTATGTTCCTGTTTGTCTCTGTGCAAAGCCGACTACTTGCACCCTGGCAGGAGTCACTGTAGAGGTTAGGAGAGATAAAACCAAAGCAGAGATTTCCCTGGTCAGTCTATCGATTCTCTATTAAATTGCAAGAAAGCAAAACAGATCACCAAGGTTTTGTCTGTCTGCTGATATTCGTGTATCATACGTGTGCAAACAAAGTCTCAGAGCCAGGAGGGCCTGTACTCCACACCAAATCTCCTGTGCATTAAAATCAGGGCGGTGCCTTACGAAGAATTCACCCTTTGCTCTTTCGTTGCCAAATGGGGAGAGATAATCACTGAGGTATGCACTTACATGACCAGTTCACAGAGACCTCACAAGTCAAGGTGAGTCGAGCATCCCCCTTAGGTAAGCTTTCAGAGATCCACCCATCTCCCCATTTACCCACGCAGGCATCTGTTAGTTCATTTATCCATCCCTCAAACAGGTGGCTCAATCTACCATGAACTGGGCACTGAGCTGAGGCTAAATATATATTGGTTAACAACAACAACAACAACAACAAAAACACAACAACAACAAAAAATACACCTGGGCTTGATCCTTGCCATTATTTTATAGTCTAGCAGAGGAGTCCAGTCCTCAGTCCTAGAGAGAACAGCTAAACTGCTGGTAAGTCATTCGTCTGATTTTCTTACTTTATATGTGTATGAAAATCCATTATTAGGTGCAGGTAGATTGGTGAGTACTATGACAGTGCATATGATGAAATAAGGGAGAATAAGACAGGGGTAGAGGGAGATTTCCGTAGGTAGAATGATCCAGAGAAGGCCTTCCGAAAGGAGGACATCTAGGCTGAGGCCTGAAGGATGAGAAGGGACCAGGGATGAAAAGAGCAGGCAGAAGAGCCTTTCAGGCAGAGGGAGCACAATGAGGGGAGGTGGTGAGGTGGGAATAGCTCAGCATGTTTCAAGGGACTGAAAGAAGCCATCATGGCTGGGCTGGGTAGGTGAGGGAGAGAGTGGAAAGGAATGAAAGGGAAGGGGACAGAACCACATCATGCAGGGGCTTAAAGGCCATAATAAAAAGTTGGATTTCATTTAAAGTGCAATGGCAAGACATTGGAGGGAGGGATGAAGGTATAAAGGAATCTTTGAGCTACTGTGTCTAGAGGAAATTGGAGGAGGGCAGTAGCAGACATGAGGAGGCCATTACAGTCGACTAAGGTGGAAATGCTGGTGGTTTGGACTAGAGTGAGTGTGAGGCAGAGCTGGCTGTCCACCGTTTTTGGAGCACTCAGCCTAAGCCATCTGTGCCCAGGAATGCCGTTGGAGGATTCTGCTAGGCAGCCGTCATCAACCTGCCCCTTCCTTTGGTTGTTGGGGTCAGGTGATCAGTACCAGGTACCGTGTCCTGCTCTCATGTAGCAATTGCTCAATGGCATTGCATAAGTGATGGTATAGTAGGCTGGATAATGAGGAACCATGAGTCCCTAAGGGTGCTTAGGCCTAGTCTCTGGAACCTGCAAGCAAGACAGCTCCGATGGAAAAAGAGACTTTGCTGATTCGGTTAAGAATTCTCAGATGGGGAGTTATCCTGGATTACCCAGATGAGCCTGATGCAATGGCAAAGGTCCTTATAAGAAGGAGGCAAAGTCAAAGGCAGGAGCAGGAGACATGATGATGGGAGAAAGAAGTTGGACAGATGCGACGAGGGGCCATGAGACAAAGCATGCAGGTAGCCTCTAGAGGCTGAGAAAAAGGAGGAAACAGACTCTTCTAGAACCTGCAGGAAGAACCAGCCCCGTGACACCTTGACTTTAGTCTAGGGAGACTGCTTTGGGCCTTGGCATTCTAGGACCATAAGGTCATAGATTTATGTTGTTTTAGGCCACCAAGTCTGTGGTGATCTGTTACAGAGCAATAGGAAACTAACGTAGATAGCAATGCTGAGTAAATTATGGAGGTTCAAGGCCCTCTTCACTGGCAGGACCTTTCTCTTCAACCTCCAAACCTCCATGTTCTAGACCCACTGGGAGCTGTAGACTGACTCCCATTCTGATGCATACCTGGCTCACTCTCCTCTGCAGAGCAGCCATTGAGGGAATTGAAGCCACGGGCTTCTGGCATTGGGTGGGCTCAGGAGACGTAACTCAGAAAAGCAAACAAAAATGCATTTGTTTTCTTTCTTTTTCTGTCTTTTTAAACAAAAGTTCATTTTAGTAAGTCTGGGGAACAACAGTGAGAATCTTGTATCTTTAGAACCAGCATTTACTGGCAAATGCCCAGCCTGGTTCTCCTCTATGGTGTAACGCTTCCTCTGCTCCACACAGACCACACTCCGGAGCTTCCCACCCATTCTCTAGTCTTGGTCTTTCTCCCTTGCCCTCTCATGTCTTTCTCCAGTCTCTCTCCATCCTGAGCAGATGGAACGTCCACCCTTAGACCTGCAGCCCAGCACACAGGCCCCTGCAAGTATGAGATGGGCTGGAAGCTTGAAGAGAATTCTACCCGTAGGGAGGAGCATGCCAAATTATTAACTGCACCTTAACTTCAAGAAATTATGCATTTGCCCTGAGATCAGCATGTCCTGTATCTGGCAGCAACTCCTCACCTGGAGCAGAGGAAATGACTGACTCTTGTGCTTCCTGCCCTGGATGAGCAAAGGCCCTTGGCAAATATTTTTTCTGTGAAGCGACAGAGTTCACCTGTGCAAGAGAGGACAGAGGCATCAAAGAAAGATTTCCAATCCTGCCCATGCATGGCCCTTCTCCTGCCTGGCAGCCACTGTGCAGCCCTGCCTGGGGGTAGAGAAGACATTGGAGGGGTGCTAAAGGTTCTTTTGGATCCTTTGACCTTTTCCCACATAGACTCTTTTTTTGATACCAAGACTAATGATCTGGTAACCCTTTAGAAAACCTCCCAGAACAGGGACTTAATTAGGACTCATTTATAGGAAGCTACTGCATATGCAGTTCCAGTCAGTTTCCCTAAGGGCCCACAGAGGAGATGACAGGGAGGTGACGTGGGTCAAGATTTAGACTCTCCCTTTCTTAGAACTGTCTCCTCTATCCTACCTGGTTCATGCTTCCCATGCTGCACCTCAAATTTTAAACAAAGCAACTGCTGACTAACCTACATATCTTTATTAAGAACTACCCACCTTAGCCTAGGGAGATGCATATTTAGCATTGTGATTATTTGGGGTTAGCTATTTTCTTCTCCTTATGAATACACATGAGGATTTTCCTTTTTCTCGTCACTTTGTTATAGTGGCTGCCTTGCTAATAAGGGTTGTGCCTGTAAATGCATTTTACTTCCATAATTACTGGGGGATTTACATGCTCTCTGGAGATATTAACTGTTCAGATGTCCTGTGAGTAGGCAGTAGTCAGGAGCACAAGCCCGTGAAGAATCTGTGGATGGAATAACACTGAGAGTTTGCAAGTTCAAATCTGAGCCCCGCATTTTGTCCACAATGTCGTTAACTTGAGGGGTGTGGTCTATTTCGTCTGAGCACAGGAGAGCTCAGGATTCTGATAGGCTGTTGCAGGGATAGCTGGGACATCTGAGAACAGTCACATTTTAATGTTTCAGAATATTTCAGAACTTGGTGCCTGGCCAACTCCAATCTGCTGACTGCCTTCTTCCTCCTCTGCCAGATTCTCCATCACACTCTCACCGGGGTCTGAATGTATATCTCCTCCCCATGAGGTTTCCCACCTTCAGTCCTGTTACAGAATATTACCACTGGAACCAGGTGCTTGGAAGTCAGTGTTAGGTTGAGAAGTGGCTGTCACATACCTGAGTCTTTAAGGGAGCCATTAGTTTTTGACCAGGTGCAAATTAAGTAGAAAATCAGAAGCAGCAAAGTCCTTCTGGAATCTGCTTTGTGACAAATTTCTTGGGCAAATCTCGGAATCCCTCAAATTAACAAGCATCTTCCAAAGTAAATCGGGCTCTCCTCCCTCCTCCAGATCGTACAGAACTCGAGCAGTCCTGGACAACTCTCTGGACAGGAAATTGCATGAGAGCACTCTTCCCTCTCCCACCCTTCCAAGGAATGTATACCAGTATAAATCAAGACGTCAGCATGCAGGAAGTCATTGCAGATGGCTAATTTTACTCCTTCCTCCTACATTTCAAATTCACTTGCTTATTTGATGCATTTTACATGTGAGATTTATTTTTCCTTCTAAATTTTAAATAGTTGTTGAATATTGAAGGAATCATCAGCTTAAGATCGGGGACTATATATCTCCCTGTTCTTGTTTCTACTTTATAACCATGAATGAAGTAGTCTGCAAACAGAAAATAATCAATAACAAGATCTACTTTTGCTGAGCATTTATTATGTGCCAGAAATTGTATTAGGCAGCACTACATCTCTGCTACACAAAGTGTGGTGCTGGGACTATCAGCATTTTCATCACATGGGAGCTTTTTAGAAAGGCAGACTCTCAGGCCCCACCTCAGAGTTGAGCAAGATTCAACATTTGAACATGATCCTTAGATTATACATATGCACATTGTGGCTTCAAAGGTGCTACTTTGCGTCCTTTCATTTATCACTTAGAGTAACTTTAGGAGGTAGGACCTATTGCATCACATTATAGATGAGAAAACTGAGGCTCAGGAAAATTTAAAAAGTTGCTTAAGATCTCACCAACTGAGCCGGGCGCAGTGGCTCACACCTGTAATCCCAGCACTTTGGGAGGCCGAGGCGGGTGGATCACGAAGTCAAGAGATCGAGACCATCCTGGTCAACGTGGTGAAACCCCGTCTCTACTAAAAAAAAAATACAAAAAATTAGCTGGGCATGGTGGCGCATGCCTGTAATCCCAGCTACTCAGGAGGCTGAGGCAGGAGAATTGCCTGAACCCAGGAGGCGGAGGTTGCGGTGAGCCGAGATCGTGCCATTACACTCCAGTCTGGGTAACAAGAGCGAAACTCCGTCTCAAAAAAAAAAAAAATCTCACCAACTAAGTGTCAGATAGGGGATTTAAATTAAATTTTCTCTTTATCCATATTCCATGCCTTTCTGGTCCTGCTACAGTGAGTTAGAGGACAATCCATTCATAGTAAAGGTTCAGCACTCCTCCAGATACCTGGGTTCTCTAACTTTTGAAGTTTTCTAGAACAGGGCTGATGTCGGTGAAATGTTTAAAGGTATGGACCAGTAGGACCTCTATCAGTGTGTGCAGTTCATTTATTCACTCAGGTAAAACATGTTATTGTTACTGAGCTTATATTGGTAACTGGTGGCAGATAGGTGCTTCCAGGGGCACAAAGTCGACTACAGGCCTTGGCGCTTGCCTGGAAGGATGTCTGTTGCTGGCAGTTGTGAAAAGGCCAGCAGCCCAGAAACCACAAGTGCTTTCTGATGTCAGCTCAGAATCCGCAAAAGTGGCAGGTTGCCTGGAGGTCAACAAATCCAAACTGACTTGCAGGTAATAAAGTATCTGGTTCTGTCTGCATTGCCGGTCAGGGTGTAGCACCTTCCACCTCTTATCTAGGAAGGGAATTGTAGACAGCAATTCCAGTGAAGTCAGCAGCCAGACTCTGCATTCCAGAGCACATGTTTTATAAAAAGGGTGTTTCCATTTTCCCAAGCCTTCTCCAGGAGGAGGCTATGAGTGGTGCCCACCTGACCAGCTGGTCGGGGAGGTATCCCTGTGCATTTAACTTCCACTTCCCACTCCCTCCTGAGTGGAGAATGAGCTTAAAGCTGCCATGCAAATAAACTCTAATGGCTTTCTTCTTGCAGTTACATTATTAGGCATTTCTTTGACTGGCGTTATGATGATAAATGAAAAATGCTTTGCACCATTACATCAAGCACTAATGCAGAATAGGAAGGATTTCTGCTCTCTCACTTTTTTCTTTAAGGAAAGAAAGGAAAAAAGAGAGAAAATAGCAGATGGGAAATCAATTGAATCCCTATGTCCTACTAAGGTATTTGCATACAGGCCTGAGTAGAGGCTGCCAGGATCTCAATACCATTCACACTGCACCAGAGACAGGGTCTGTGACTCTCCCCTGCCTCCTCTGTACTGCAAAGGCTATGCCAGCCTGAATTTCAGTTTCTCAGGGATGTACGAACCACTTAGACCCATTTGACAGGCAGGCAAAACTGAGTTTTGGACCTTCTTCAAGTTATTACAGATAAATGCCTGGAGTATCTGATTGACCTGTGAACCAGCATGTTTATCTCAGCAGGAACATGCTAAGTTACTGTATAATTTGCAATGCTTAGTTATTTTTTTTTAAACTTCTTATTCTTCATATGTTTATCATATCAAATTAAATGCACTTAGTTGTTAAGATCATTAGAGTGAGAGGGGAAAAGCCTGTGATGTTCTAATTGTCTCCCTGTCTTCAAACCTTGGGAAAGTCACTTAACCTTTCTGGGACTCAGTTGTCTCTCTCACTCTCTCTCTCTCTCTTTTTTTTTTTTTTTTTTTTTTTTCTTTGAGACAGAGTCTTGCTTTATCATCCAGGCTGGAGTGTAGTTCATGATCTCAGCTCACTGAATCACCTCCCGGGTTCAAGCAATTCTCCTGCCTCAGCCTCCCAAGTAGCTGGGATTAAAGGTGCCTGCCACCACACCTGGCTATTTTTTTGTATTTTTAGTAGAGACAGGGTTTCACCATATTGGCCAGGCTGGTTTTGAACTCCTGACTTCAACGAATCCACTTGACTCAGCCTCCGAAAGTGCTGGGATTACAGGTGTGAGCCACCACGCCTGGCTAGTTGTCTCATTTTTAATGCGATATTTGATAGTTCTTGGGGTTTTTATTTGTTTATTTTTGGTTTAGGAGGGTTGAGAAATAATTTAAATGAAATAACTTATGTGCAAGGTTCTGTACAATCTAAGGCCATGGTTTCCCAAAAACATCCTGCAGCTCCTGCTGAGAGTTACATACTTTCTCACCTAAACAGTTCAGCTTCAGGCGCCTCAGTCAATAGCAGCTCTTTGATGTTAAGCCTCGAAAACACTAAAGTAAATAATATACACATTAAAAGCCCAACAACATGATAAGGAGAATTTAGAACTCTGAGAGAGGAAAGAGTCCAAAGCCTTCCCTGAAACCAGAGTCGAATATTGCCTATCCTCCACAATCACTAAAACAACCTGTTGATAAGACACAGCCAAGCTCATGGTTTCCTGTACTAAGGAAAGCCCCACACCTGCATAGTATCAGTAATGCCTTTGAAGGAAAAGGGCAAAGCAGGACCACTTATGAGACTTTGAAGCCTGGCTCAAGGCAAGTCTCTCAATGCAAGAGCCAGGGAGGGAGCTGATCAGTATCCACAGGAATCACGATGTAATCATGTAGGATCACTGAATATAAAGAATCTGGGGGTAGAAACTGCCCTTTAATTTTTTCTTTTTTTGGACGCTTAATGAGTCTTTCAGGAAGTTCTTTGGAGGAACAATAAAGTTATTTGCAACTATTGTCTTCCTGGAGAATGGTAGAGTTGTGTTGAGGAAGACAATAAAATAGTCTAGACTTGTTAATGTAGCCAGTAATGTGTGCAGAAAGCCTGGACTCTCACCAGGTGAGACATGAGGCTGATAATGGCTGGGACGCTTTCTGGAGGTGGTGACCAATGGCCTCACCTGCTGGGAGGTTGCCAGTGTCCCATCTTGGGAGGCATCACTGAGTGCCTGAGGGGTCTTTAGGGCATATGCCTCAAGCTCCTTATTCTTATTAAGCCAAGAGGTCGTCTTTCCCTTCAGATTCTTCTCCACCTTCCTGAAGACTTAGTGGCATAATCTGGGTGTCAGGATGAAGTCTGGGACTGAGACTGCACATCCCTGATTCCATACACGCATTTCTCTGTGGACCCCTTGAGTGAGGAGGACAGAAATCCTGCTCCAGGACAGTGGTGGGAAGGGTGACTGCACGGGGGTTAAGAGCCATGGGAAACCAGTGCATTCTCGCAAGGGCATGACCCTGCGCTCCTTCGCACACCCAAGGAACCCTGCTTTTAGCTCAAAGGAGCTTCATAAGCAGCGGAGAATTCCTCCACTACCAGCCTCTAAGAAGTTGTACTGAGCAACTGTGAATAAAAAACAATTAAATTTGCTAAAGGTCTGCGAAATCAGATCTAATCTCTTTGGGGACTTGGAAAAAACAAGCAAACAAAAGAGCTGAGTTATCGATTGCTGCATTTCAGCGGCTCTTAATCTGAAATGAAATCAGCCCCGGCTAGGACCCAAAGGCCAGAGACCCTGATATCCATTCTGCTCTTGTCGGGAGGCCCACCTGTCAGAGCCTGAACTCCTGCTCAATGGCTAAATTAGTAGGCAAGTGGCAGGTTGTAGAGAGCTGCTGCCATTGGGCTTCGGGCTTTCTTGGGGCATAAAAGGCGGAGGAAGAGCTGGCATATTTTTTTAAGTGTAAAGCATTGGAGTAAATTGAGTTCACCGGGTCAACATGCCTCCTCCCCTATCCACAGAAGCACCTCACCCAACCAGCAGCGCTTTCTCTCCAGCCTTGGATCTCCCTTTTATGAGATGCTGTCACTCTATTATCCTCCCCCAAGTTGGTCTTTACCCCTTTGACCTTCAGAGGTGGAGAGGACAGAAGGGCAATGGGCCTGTAATCAGGGGCTTGCCAGGAAGGAGAAGGAGGCTGACCTTGAATAAACTGCATATGTAGCTTTCCTGAGTCAGGTTGCATCTAGGATGCAAAGAGAGGTAACAGCAGTCTCGCTAGGGCTGTTCAGCCCAGAAGCAGAAGACCAGCACCTGAGATGTCAAGGTAAGCAATTTGGGGATGCTTTTTTTTTGTGGGTATGTAGAATTGTCGGAAAGACCATAGCATATTCCCTGAAGCAAACCCAATAAAGTTGGGTTAAGAAATGTGAATCTTTAGGTGTTAACTGTGAAAACATCTAGTAGATAAGTCAGAATGTCTTAAAAATGACAGCTTCTCTTACCAGTATATTTATGCTAAGAAAAAAATATGTACACCTTCTCAGTTTACCTTCTCTGATCCAGGGACAAGGAAGAAGAAAATGACCGATATCTCTTCTTGGTAAGACTTCTTGAACTCTATTCTCTCTGGAAAATCCTGAAGGGATTTACCTCACAGGGTGGACAAACCTGAAAACCTTCTAAATGAGAGTTTAAAATTCCCATTTCGCAGTGAATGAGATTGGGCCTTCCTTAATGCCGCCTGTCCCTTGATGTTCTACCTGCACTTCCCATTTTGCCTGATGTCTCAGTTAAACTTCTTAAAAGCAGGCCTCTAAGTGTTCGGTTACCATGTATTACACAGTTCATTGCAAATCAGCTTCCATCATGACACCTGTCAAGGTCAACCATGACCTTACCATCGACTCATCTTTTCATTTCTTCAACGAAGTTCCTTTGAAGGGTTGGCATGACGGGCCTCCATCCTTGAAGTGCTTTGCAATCTTGATCCCCAGGTCACTGCATTCTTCCATTCCTCCTTCTGCCTCCGTGACTACCCATGTGTGCTTTTCTTCCTTTCTCTGAGTTAGTATCGACATTTGTTGAAGTTTCATCCTTGTCTCTGTTTCACATGTCCACCTACCATCTGGGTGATCCCTTCATTCCATGACTTCTACTCTCAGCCTCACAAAGATGACTCTGAAACTTATATCTTTTGCCAGATCTCTCCCCAAGGATCTAGGTTCATATTTTCACCTACCCATTAAACATGTGAAATTCACTATGCAAGAGGCCTCTCAAACTCAGTATGTAGAAAACCATCTTCTCAAACCGTCTCCTCCCCGCGATGTTTTTATTGTAATCAATAGCGTCTCATCCACCTGGCGGCCCAAGCTGGAACTGTTGGTACGCCTGTCACTCTTCTCCCTGCCTACCTCCTGGTAAGCTCACACTCCTTTGCTGAGCATGTGCGCATCACTGGAAGTTGGCCAAACCTGCCTTTCCAGGCTGCACCTGCATCCAACCTGGGCCAGTTTTCTACACTTGCATATTTCCTCCCTACTTCTTGATTTCTCTATACATATCTAGTATGTGTGGCTTCTTTCCCCTTCCATGCTCTCAGTGCCTTATCCTGTGAGATCTGCTTTGGATGGCAGCCCTCTTACATGTCCTCTCTTTTCTCCTCGATGGACCTGGCCACCTCCTCATGGGCACTGCCTCATGACATGCTTCCCCGTCCGTGTGTCTCACTGTGTGTGACACATCTGTCCTCAGCCCCTAGACTTCAGGAGAGAACAGAAAGAGATTAATGCTTTAATCTTTGTATCATTTCAACCTCTTAGCAGAGTTTCTGACACATAGTAGAGCCTGAAAAATTCTGGCCTGATAAATGAATAAATGTTTGGATTAGAAATAAATTCTGGGCATGATGGCTCACACCTGTAATCCCAGCACTTTGGGAGGCCAAGGCAGGTGTATCACTTGAGGTCAGGAGTTCAAAACCAGCCTGGCCAACGTGGTAAAACCGCATCTCTACTAAAGATACAAAACAAAACAAAAAAAGAGCCAGCTGTGATGGTGGGTGCCTGTAATCCCAGCTACTTGGGAGGCTAAAGCAGGAAAATTGTTTGAACCCAGGGGGTGGAGGCTGAGACCGCACCACTGCACTCCAGCCTGGGTGACAGAGTGAGACTCTGACTCGAAATGAATAAATAAAATCTGCTCCAGACCATAAAGATAGCATGGTTCTGCCACAGAGCCCTCACCTGAGAACCTGGAAGGTGGTGATGCTTTGTGTCTGATTTTTAAGGAATTAAGGGATGGTGACAAGAACAACTAAAAATGAACACTGTGATTCCCTAAACCTCTCGGGAGAGAAATGACAAGGGAGACGGGTAGTTGCCTTGTAAAAGAGTTCAAAGAGCATAGAGAAAATGAAGAGAACAGCCGGGCTTTCCCTTTCTTCACAATGTGAGCAAGGACCCCCGCCCAGCCTCATGGTTCTATTTATAAATAGGGACAAGACACCCGCCCTACAAGGTTGTTGCGAGAACTCGCTGAATGCCCTAAGTGTTTTCACAGTCATTTAGGAGCCCAGATTTGAGCGCCATTACTTTTTAGAGTAATCATCTGTGATGCTAATGATAATGATGCTTATGAAAAAATACGAATAATAAGGACAAAAAGTGACACACAGATAAATAGCTACATAAGTCACATAGGATTGTGGAAACAAATGAAAATATCAGGGAACACCAGAGCCACTTAACTTGACAACTCTGGTGTTTCCATATATGCTATTTGAACACATCCAGCTGGGGGCCTCTTGTGTAAATAAATGATAACGAATGCATTTCTATCTCGTCTCCATATTGCTAGGCTTTTCTGCTCACACAGTATTGCACTAATGTGCATATTCGGTAGGATTTACAATGCAATTATGAATTCGTGCCATATACCTTTCTTGGTCTCCTGAAATAGCTTGCATTTCCTTCAGGTGTGTCCCTAGGCACTCTGATCTTACCCTTGTTATGGCGCCGACATTGTAATTGTTGGTTTACTTCTCCATCTGTCCCAAATATTATTTGAGCTTTAGGACAGGAACTGCATCTTGTTCAGTATACTCCTGTTACCTACTGTAGAATGAAGCACTTAAGTTGTACTCCAAAGCTATTTGCTGGCCTTTACTCACTCATTAAATACCTATTTGTGGAGTGCCTGTCACTGTGCTGGGCACTGGGATGTGGCAGCGTCAGCCACATTCACTCACGGAGACTGTAGCTGGGCAGGGATGGGCCATACAGAGTTATTTAATTAACACTGTAATAATTGCAATAAAACAAAAATACGACATGCTTAAGGAATGTACAAGGGTCCCAACCATGTGTAAGGGCACAGGATAGGCTTCTTTGAGAAAATTATGTCTTTAAACTACAAAGAAGAGTTATTCATACAAACGGTTCCAGGGATGGGTGTGGTGCTAGGTGGGTGAGAGAAAAAACCCAGAATGAGAGAAGAGCAGAGAGTCTAGTATGGGAAGGTGTGGGGACCATTGTGACTGCAACACACCTGAGACCCAGGCAGGTGCTTGCTTTCTCCAGGTCCCAAGTCAATTAATAGCAGAATAAGGACTGGAATCCACAGCTTTTTCTCCCCAGCCATACTATACAACATACAACTGTGGCCAGGAAAATGAGAGGAAGCCTTGAGCGACGTGAGAGTAACAGTGGGCAGAGATCCAGACTGATTACACAAAGGGAAGAGGCAAGTTCACCCTGAAAGTCACGTCATGTTTGGGGCACTCCCTGCTTCCTGAGCTCTGGTGCCTGTCCTGCACCTCATCACAGCGCCTCAGCAGAGCTGACAGGCCCCCTGCCCCCCACCATGGGCCAGATCTGTTTTCCTCTTTTGGAAGGTCTCCCTGCAGCCTACAGGGACCAGGACCTTCTGGGCCACACAGCTTGAATGCCCTGCTTTTCCTGAATGCTCTCTCCTGGCAGCATTCTGTGGGCTGCTGCCCTAATAGACTGTCTCCCCACAGGCCCCAGACTTGTTGCTGGATCATAGTTAGCATCTTCCCCACCCACCAGGCTGTCCCCCGAGGGACTGCAGTCTCCTGTAAGCTGTAGGGAGATATGCTATGGTGATTCATATTAGCTTGATTTGCAGCCATTCCACACAGTGTCGCAGAGACCTGCAAAATCCCCATAGTCTTGATTAGGTTTGCCTTTTGCTGTTTATCAGTCGTACCTGTCTATTTTTATAGCCACCCTTCAGCCAAATTCAGGATTGCAGATTTCACAACGGGAATCATTCCCTGGTAGTGTGCATCTCTCATTTGGGTGTCTTGCGGGCAGCAGAGAGGAGAGAAAAGCAAAAAGAATGCAGAGAGAAACGTATTCTGCACTGTGAGGGCTGCTTTTCTGGTGAGGGAACAGGCCCTTGGTATTCTCTTCCTGGCCAAAACACCACCCTCCCTAGACCCTTCACACACTCACACTTAGTTGAGTTGGTGGGTGGACAAGATGACAGGCAGATGAGATAAAAGATACCACTAAGCACATTCCCAAGATGCCAGCATCACTAGGCAGAACCCCAAATTGTCCTCTCACCCAGCCCCCACCTCTGCAACTCATAAGAGAGGAGCCAGGCCAGTGATCTGCTTACCTGCCTCCCTCCACAAGCAAGAAGCTCTGGACGGTAGAGACTCTCATGCTCATGAGCCATCCTCAGTGACCTATGTGACTGGCCCAACACCACTAACAACTGCAGTAAATATTTACTGTCTCATCTGATGCTCTCAACCACCCTGGATCTGGATAAAGTCATTTTGGTTTATATGCCCATTTCACAGATGGAGAGGGGTACCTCTCAAGGATACACAGAGCCTGGAGTCAAGCGTTCATCTCCTGATGTCACAGCCACTGGGTGAGGGTCTCCTTGTTACCCCATCCCAGCTCCCAAGTAGTTTCCACACAGTCCAGCAAAAATCCCACTCCCCACCCATCCCTGTCAGACAGTCCCCCACCGCCAACCACCACCCAAACTTCCCTGTTTGGAGTGGTAGAAGGAGGGATGGTAAAAGTATACACAAAGTAAAGTTTCAAGAATAAAACATACGTATATTTGATGATTCCTATTTGATGAATTAAACAATATTTAATGAGTGCAGGAGGTTATGGACCTACCTGAAATGGAGGGAAGATTTAGCCCTCTGCACGTCCAAGGCTTCATCTTTGTCCTGTGTGAATTCTTACCATTCACAGAAAAATCACAGAGGAGGGAGCGCTACCTTCCACCCTAAGAAGAGAATGCCATTGTTGACATGGGAAGATGGTTCTCAAGAAGGGCTTGGAGGTAGGCAAGCTCATACATTCTTTATTCTCTGCCAGTCCCTGAGGAAATAAGGGCTGACAACAAGTCCTATCCCTTCATGGACTCTATGGTTTAGTGAGGGAGACAGATATTAAGTAAATAATTATCTCATTACAAATTGTGGTGAGTGCTCAGGAGAACAAGTTTCTGTGCGAGAAACTGACAGAGGACCTTCTTTACATTGGAGGGTGTCGGGGAAGACACCTTTGAGGAAGTGACAGTTAACCTGAGATAACAACAATTAACCCTGCCTGGTTAAATGCAGTTAATGAATTGTTCAAGACCACATAGTAGGACAACTGAGACACAGTACAGTGGGGCTGGGTGGGGGGTGGACTAGGGGTCAGAGGACCTCAAGTCTGCAACTTTAAAAATCGTGTACTTTTTGTGAAAATAATTAAATATCAATAGAACCACAAATGTAATTTTAAAAAGAAAATTGACTTTACTCTCCTCATCCAAGAATTCCATTCTCCAAAGGCAACCATATTCAGCTCTTACCTGTTTATTTGGATATTTACTTCCAGATTTCTAAGTAACATCCTTCTAGTGTTACTTCATAAACTCTAGACATTGACCTACTACAAAAGATGAAGATTTAGCACTCTTAAACCTCTCCCATCACATTGACTTCTTCCATTTTCCTAATACATAGTTTTATATGAAATTGTTGTTTGAATCAATTATCAGTATTCAAATTATAAATATTAATGCAAATAAAAACAAGTGAATCATTATTACATTTACTTTCCTGTACAACTTCCTGTTTTTCCTAGAGTTACGTATTTTCTGTGTGAGGACGTCTATTTTCTCCCCTCAGTTTTCTCATTTTTCTTCCGCCATCTGGAGCTCCATCACCATTATCCAGACCTCTCTCCTATTTTGGAATCCCTGCCTCCAGGGATTACTCCAAAGTATAAGCAACTTGTTTCACATATGAGTGTTGGTTTGGTTGGGTAAACATTTCTCTCAGAGTAGTTTTCCTTCAGAATGTCCTCAATATTCTCTAACTTCCATGGTGGCTCTTTAGAAATTCGCTACTCTGATTCCTACATCTTTGTATGAGTTCTATATATTTTTTTCCCTTAGGAAGATTTTAGACCACTCTTTTTATCCCTGCTATTTTAGAATTTCCTTAGGTATACAATGTCTTGATATAGGCTTTAAAAAAAAACTACTCTCCTGTGTACTTAATACATTTCTTTTCTATCAGTTTTGAAAATGTGTTTCGTGCTATTTATTGGTTAAACTTCTCCTCATTTTTTCTCTTTTTTTTCTGACAGTTTTTAAAATGGATATTTTCTAATTTTCTATCATTTGTATTTTCTTTTTTTAAATTGTACTTTACATTCTGGGGTGCACGTGCAGATCATGCAGGATTGTTGCATAGGTACATACATGGCAAGGTGGTTTGCTACCTTCATCCCCCCCATCACCTATATCTGGTATTTCTCCTCTCATTATCCCTCCCCATCCTCCCCACCCTAGCTGTCTCTCCCCTACCCCACCCTGCTCCACTGACTGCAGTGTGTGATGCTCCCCTCCCTGTGGCCACGTGTTCTAATTGTTCAGCACCCGCCTATAAGTGATAACATATGGTGTTTGGTTTTCTGTTCTTGTGTCAGTTTGTTGAGAATGATGGTTTCCAGATTCATCCATGTCCCTATGAAGGACATGAACTCATTGTTTTTTTATGGCTGCATAGTATTCCATGGTGTATATGTTTTTGTTCTGTTTTCTGGGAGAGTTCTCCAACTTTATCCTCCTATGTTTAAAATTAATGTTCCTTAAAATTTTTTAACCTATAACTTCTTTTAATTTCTCAGAGTTCTTCATTATTCTCTGCTTATTGTTGTTTATTTATTTTTCTCTTGAGAGGTGAGTGTTAAAAAGCCCTTAGGAAGCTCTATACATGAGTTTGTTGACTAAAGGGCTTCTCTTTAAATTAATCAGGTGAGGAGCTACACATTTTGGTGAAGAGCCCTCAAGTGTCAATAATTTTTTTTCTGTATTCTTGTGGTTGCCTTTTTCAGAGAAAACTCTTTCAATCTGCTTAAGTTTCTCCTTCTCTGATGCTATCATGCTTTGTTATGAAGTGGTTCTCAATCTTGGACATGCATCAGAATCCCTGGGAAGCTTGGGACCCTGGCCCCTTCAGAGTTTCTGATTCTGTAGGTGTGGGATGGGCCCCTGAAAGTGCATCTCTAACAAGTTCCTGGTTGATGTTGCTGCTGCTGGTTTGGGAACCACATTTTTGAAAATCCTGGCTCTGGAGAATAAGCTCTCTCTCTTCCCAGCAGAGCAGTCTAGCTCTCAGGTTCCACAGAGGATTGAGGGAATGTAACTCTTTCTCATAGAGACTTTCAACAGTCATCTTGTTTTTTTGTGTCACCCTTCAGCACAGCCTCCATAAAAACATGGTGTCACAAAATGCCCATGTCTGGGGGTTTGCAGTAAGAATCAGCTTGCTTCTTCTCCCCAGGCATTTCAGCTTTTGCTTTCCCCACTCTGCTGAATCAGTTACCATTCATTCATCTGCTTTCCATCCTATACAATTTGCCAACATGTTTCATCTGCTGATGTTTTCTCCCATTTTATTTGTCTATATAGATTTTTTTAAACCGTCGTTTTAAAGGGGTATTGGGAGGAAGTAGAAGTTAACCCAGTTCTTCAGGCCACTGTAATTAGTCATGTCAGGAATTATTTTGATTGCAAGGCATTGTCTTTCTTTCCTATATTAAGCACAGCTCTTTTTGGTCATGCAGTTAGAATGAGCTGATGCGTCTCCAACCAAAGCCCAGAGACCGTGAATGTGCCATTATCCTAATCATGCAAAGCACTCTCATTTCTATTCTTGCTGAGGAAGAAATGCTTCCCAGAACTAAATTCCTAACTACAGAAAGAAGAAAAGGCAGTTTGAGAATTTCTTGACTGTTTGGAAATTTTTCTAGCACAACAAGCTGTTTATCCTTTACTCTGCTTCTTATTGAATTAAGGAAGGAGAAAAGAAATCAATTCACTCTCCATATGCTGCACGGCAAAAACCACCACTCACAACACTATGGAATATGTAGGGAAGAGGAAAAAAAGATAAATCCATCAACTAACAAGATAAGTGCCTTGTTCCTCCATCTGTTACTGCTGTGTCCTTATCTAGGACTGGAGCATGGCAGCTCCGATATATCTCGTGTCAGGTATTATATTCCAAACTCATATGAATGAATTTTCATGCTAGTAACCATCCATGATCTAGCCCAGCCACAGCTAAATTTGTCCTAAGGCACCAACTGTCTTTTTGCATTTGGAAGTCCATTGAATTCACAGAAGGGAATAGGGTTGTCTGCTCCTGCCAGAGGATGGTATCTGTTTCGTAGCTTTCCCAGCATGGCTCTCTCTGCTGTGCTAGAGCTGGTGCTGATGACTTACTTGATTCACTCCCGAGGAAGGACTGATGTTCTTCCAGGAGATTGGGGAAACACTGGAGGCCTGGAGATAATGTCTATAGAGGGCCCACAGACGGGTACATCTACAATGGATTGAATCATTATTTAGGTGATTGACTAGATGAAGCACTCCTCAGATCACAGGGGAAAAATTCAGAAGAGTGTTCAATTGGAATGACATCTCATGCTCTTCAGCAGCCCCAATTATGCGGTGTTGATTTCCTCATTCACAAACAGAGTTTATTTTGAGGACTGAGCCTTAACTGAGCATCCAGGTGCAGAAGCAGAGATGATGACATGTGGCATGGGAACCCGTGATTGTGGCATTTCTGACAAGGGCTGAAAGTAGCAGTAGACAGATAAAACTTGTTTGCATCCATGGCTGAGGCTGAGACTCACATTCTATGATAGCGATTGTGTGATTCATCTATGTTAACATCACTGTCTCCATCTTCATCACCATGCTCATCGATGACAGCAGTAGCAGCAGCAGCAGCACGACAACAGAGGGGACATACAGCTTTCAGTGCTTGGCCAAATTTTGTTTTATTTTATTTTAGATTGGGGAGTACCTGTGCAGGTTTGTGTCATGGGTATATTACATAATGATAGGGATTGGGCTTCTGGTGTACCCATCACCCAAATAATGAACATTGTACCCAATAGGCAAGTTTTTAACCCTCATCCCTTTCCTATCTTCCCCTCTTTTGGAGTCGTAAGTCTCTATTAGTTCTGTCTTTATGTCCATGTGTACTCATCTTAGCTCCCACTTATAAGTGAGAACATGCAGCATTTGACTTTCTGTTTCTGAGTAATTTCATTTAGGATAATGGCCTCCAGGTCCATTTATGTCACTACAAAGGACATGATTTCATTCTTTTTATGGCTTTATAGTATTCTGTAGTGTGTGTGTGTGTGTGTGTGTGTGTGTGTGTCACATTTTCTTTATGCAGTCAATCACTGGTGGACACTTAGGTTGATTCGATGCCTTTGTTATTGTGAATAGTGCTGTGATAAATACACAACTGCAGGTATCTTTTTTATATATAATGTTGGTAGATGCCCAGTAGTGGGACTGCTAGGTTGAATGGTTATTCTATTTTCAGTTCTTTGAGAAATCTCCATACTGTTTTCCATAGAAGGGGATATTCTTATCTGTTTCCATCTCTGTCCTCAGAACTTGAGGGCATCTAATACACTACACGTGGTGAACTGAGCAGGGTGTGCTAGGTTTGCTGCAGTGGTTCAAGTGAGATACAATGAGTGACTCAACTTTGTAAGTGGCAGAACACTGGAAAGAAGGGAAAATGTTTGAAAATATTTAGTAGCAAAATTCAACAATGAAAACTGGCCATATTGTAACAGAATGAAAAAGAGTGAAAGATGAAGTTTGTCTTTTCCATTTCAAGCTAGAATGCCTGGGTGTATGATTGTATCATATTTGGAGATTAAGAGAAAAGTCAGTCCTATAGCAGAAGAAAATATGTTTCCTTAGAATATACAGAGATTGAGGTGTGGTGTCTGTGAATCATCCAGAGAAGCCTTTCCTACAAGTAGTGAGTACATGAGTCAAACTCAATAGAGCTGCCCAAGGATCGAACTATACACATGGGAGCCATCGGTGCATAGGTGGTGTGGTAGGTCACCTCTAAGATAGTTCCCAGTAATCCCCATTGACTGATCTCCATGCCCTGTGTTATTTCCTCCCCTAACTGTGGGCTGGAGTTATTTATTTCATTTTATTGAGTAGACAACAGAAGCAGCTATGGGAACTCACTTCCAAGGTTATGCTATAAAAGGACAGTGACTTCCATCTTAAGATGTCTTTATCTGTCCATCTTGAATTACAAGCCTTGGTGAAAGTCAACTTCACCAAGTTGAGGTGTCCCTGTACAGAGACCCACCCACCTGCCAAGGAACCAAGGCCTGTAAGAAGCATGTGAATGAGCTTGAAAAAAGATACGTCCATACCTACTTTTATGTCTTCAGATAAAACTATAGTTCCAGATGACACTTTTGCTGCAACCTCATGAGACATCTTGACCAAAGACACTCAGCTAAGCCTCTTTCTGCTTCCTGACCTACAGAATCTGTGAAATAGAAAATGTTCATGTAATTAAATTGAAAGTTTCAGGGTGAGCCATTAATAAGCAATAGATAACTAACATAGGTAGTTAAAAGTATGAGAATAGTTGAGAGTTGAGCTCATTTAAGAAGAGGTTATAGAGAAAGGGAAATCAAACCCTGATGCTTAACAGTGGCTAAAGGCTAGGACAAAAAAATCAATAGGAGCCAATATGGGGGACAGAAAGAAGAAATGGAAGAAACAATAAGAATGAAATGAGAAAAAGCAGGGGCAACTTGACATGATGAAAGTCCAAGGAGTGTGTCTTATGGAAAGAGAGAAAAAAAGAGATCAGATTGCTCATATCAATTGCTGCAGATGGCTCGAGTAATAAAAAGTTTGAAATGACCTACAAGTTTTGCAGTTAGGAGGTCTGGGGTGATCTGACTAAAAGCAGTTTCAATAGACTAGAGAGGATAGAAACCAGAGGGCTGGGGCTTGAGAAATAGAAAGAGAAAGAGATAATAGACCATGTTTTGAGAAGAATGGATTGAGGAAGGAAGGAAGGAAGGAGAAAGATTGGATGGTAAAGAAGGACATGGCATAAAATAAGGGCTTTGCATGGAAGGTTCTTGAATGTGTTTAGGACGATCCTAGAGCCTTAAGAAACAGGAGGGTGGTGCAGAACATTTAGGATAGGTAAAGATGACCAATCACAGCACAGAGAGAGTGGAGAAGTTGGAGTCAAGGAAGCAAGTGGAAGTAGTTGATCTAAATAGGGCTTTCTGTTGGCTAAGACTGGAGGGAAGATGTAAGAGAAGGCCATATGTGGGTGCAAATGTGTTTCCTGGAAGGATGATGAGAAAACAGTGAGATTATACCAGACCCTGACTTTCTCATAAAATCAAAAGGGTCACATATCAAGTCAGTGCTTCTCAAACTTTTCCATAAATAGATATCTTAATGAGAGACAAAAGTAAGTGCATATTCATAGCAATCCGAAATCATAGTATAATACCAATGTGTCAGCAGCAATATTGGAAATTCACATCAATTATTAATCTATCCTATTTGTATGATGATCCTTATTATAACCATGTTTTAATATACAATGTTGTGAATTAGGTATAATATTTAACTTTCCTCCCAAATGATTAGAGCACAGTGAATGCTTCTGAGAGCTGCATCCTATTTCCCCTATGGCATGTATATCTCTGCACATTGCCCTGTACCCCTAAGGATATGTATACAGCCGTGCAGAGACCCAGCTTTATACCATTAGCATCCACTGACACATCTGCACATTCAGGTTTGAGATTCATTTAGTTCTCATTGGTCACCTTGGGAAGTACAGTGCATTATCTGAATGCATGAATGAGAAAAAGAGAATTCACTTTTAGTTGAAGAGATGAGGTAAGAAAGCAGATAGGCAAAGATGTCAAGACCTGGAGATTACTGATTAAACTGGGTAGACCTGTTTGGCAAATCAGAGGTAGGGCTGTGACCTTGTGGGGTGTGAAGGAGGAGCTAGACAACTTTGAGGTTAGAGATGGTTTGTGGTAATCAGTCCCAGAATATGAAAACAGGAGAAAGAGATGTGGAAGTGTTTAGAGGTGTGCTGGTGTAAGTGACAAGGACACACATGACTTGCTTGTTTTTCCAAATGATGAGCCTGGCAGACATTCACAACTCCTGCAAGATGAGATTTATCCAAATGCCATCCAACCACCTTTGCTTTTTGGGTACACTCTATAAATTGTCATGAACCCAGTAATTTTTTTTTGAAGTTAAGCATTAACAAATTCAGCAAAACTCACTGGTCAAATGCAGCCTGCCACTTATTAGTACATAAAGTTCTACTGGAAGTTAACCATGCTCATTAATTGACATACTGTCTATGACTGCTTCTTCCCTACAAGGATAGATCTGAGTAATTGTGACAAGGACTTGATGGCCTGCAAAGCCTAACATGGTTACTATCCGGTTATTTATAGAAATCAGTTGCCCACCCCGTTCTAGTTTGACCTATCTCAGCAACTAAAACTTCCAGATAATTTCTGCAGATCACCCATACTAAGTTTCTATAATTTTGAGTTTTCAAATATTCAACTTAAGGCATCACACTTCTTAAGTCCAGCCCAATTCCCCAAGCTTATTGGAGGAAGAGCTATCTTATACATAAGAGATTTGCCAGCCTTCATCTGAGCCCCACTTAAGTTTGGTATTGTGAGCCTATTGAAATGTTCTGTGCTGGAATTCAGTTTGTGTTCTGGACAACTGTTTCTATTACCATCCCCAGGAGAGAATTCCGAGGCCCAGCTCAGCCTCAGGGTAGTTTCCCAAATTCACCAGCTTGCAGTTAGAAACCGCCTATGCATTGTCTCCATTCATGCTTCCCAGCTGTTCTCCTTTCAAATTTCCCTTTTCTTTCCTTTTAGAATTTCCAAATAAGCACATTCAGAGTTTTAGACAAACTCTGCTCTCGCTGTCTCTCTTCTGTGAAGCTCAGTAGAGATGATAAACAGTACTAGTTAGAAGATTAGAAAACCACACATTCTTCATATAAAAGGGTTTACTCCATCCATCCCATCTAGGCATGCATTCGCCTTCCTCTGCCTCACCTTTGGAACCCAGAGCCTCCTGGAGCCAAGTGAAGCCAGAGCTCATGGCCTCGCCCACAGCACTTGGATCCACGCAGAAGTCATAAGCACTTCTCTGACTCAAGGTTTGGGATCAAGTCAACTCTAAGTACACATATTTACGGCCATTGCTGACTACATGTGATTCACGAGCGTTAATGCAGTTTGTAAGACCCAGATGACTTACTTGCAATGCTCAGCATACTTGGAGGCCTCCATCCTTACTGTTAACCAGAGTATTTCTAGGGCACATGTCATCATTTCAGTAGGTCCCAGCTAAAAGTTGGCTGTGGTCCTTCACAGTGACCAGCAGAGAGGCTGATGGAAAGCAAATGATTTAACTATTAGCCTAACTGAAAAGAAAATCAGAAAAGAAAGATAGAAATGGAATGTGTATATGACTGTGTAAGGCACACCAAAGCTGGAAATAATTACTTTTCTTTGATAGGCTCCTAATTTATGTGACCCAGGCTAAGGCTGCTGCTTATTAGCATGGGTCATTGAGCTGTCTGTATTTACAGGGAGATGAATAGTCTCCTTTAGAGAGACTTCCAGGCTTTTGGGAATTGCATATGGGGATATTACTGTATGGTGTTGTGATGGCCAAGAGGGCTGGTTGGAGAGCCCCAAATGTGCTTTTTGGACCCCCAAAGTTAGGGGAGTTACCTCTTCTCTGGCTTTTTCCTAGTCGCTGCTCCTTTTATCATTTTATCTTTTCAGAGATTACCTGCTAATCATGAAATAAAGAGACGCCCCTTCCCTTCGCTTCCCACTTGGTCACTGATGAATTTTGGTTGCCTCTTCAGAGGCACCGAAATCCCTGCTCTAATTTCAATTAGGGCGCGCTCTGTGGCGGTGCAGGCTGGGGCTGCAGAATCAATTCCTAATCCGCACATTAGCGCTGATTCATCTCTTTCCTGAGCTCTAGCACCGGCAGCTCTCGGGAGAGGGAGGGAGTGAGAATTGAGCAATCTTTCAGAAGAATAAATATGGTTTGTTTGTATTTGTATTTGTTTCCACGCCGAATTCTGATTGCGTCCCATGCCTTGACACCACAATTATTATTAATTTCCCCCGTCTGCTCTTCGATTCTTGCTGCCACAAAGACGAGATGATGGATAATGTTAGATGTGGTAATTGGATGAGTTGGGGGAAGGGAGAGGAGAGGGGAGACAGATGTTTCATTATGAGATTTTGCATCTCCATTTGGGCCTCCAGCGCAGAGGCCTAAACTGCAGCCGCCGCTGTGCACCGCGAATGAGGCTCCTGTTCAGGGCAGGTCTGGCCTAGTTCTGCATCTCTGCTCCACTTCCTCGCCTTGTACTTCTGCGTCTTGGGCAGTCGGGTTTCACATCCATTTCTGGTGAATGCTAGAAAGCCAGTAAGATGGAACCTAGAAAGCTGGACCTAGCGACTTGGAGGGTTGCACCCCCACCCTGCCCCACTACCACACCACGTCTGTCCTGTGCCACCTCTCAGCACGTGTGCTTCCATGTGTGGGCATGGTGGCCCCGGGTGAGTGCCCACTTTAGAGCTGAGAAGGCTGGGCTACACGAGGAAGGCGCTCAGCAGACTGTCCTGAGCTGAAGCCCCACCCTAGCTGAGACTGCCTTGTCCCCACCTTGCCCGAGTGAGGGGTTGGAGCAGATGTCACAGCTGCAACATCTTCTCCTCTGCGTGGTATCCAGTCTCTCTGTTTTAATCTGTCATCCCCACCAATAACTTTTCTGCCCTCAGGGACTCCTCCCCAGGGGGTTCACTGTCTCTGCCTCACACACACTAGCCTCCTGTCGGACATGATGCAGGGTGGCAGGAGCAACCTGGCTCTTGAATGCACACTTGGGCACATGGCCTGGCCCTTCCAGGGAGGCCAGGTGGGGCATTTCCTAGAATAATCTGGTAGATATGTGAACCAGGAAGACCCTGTGCATGCTAATGGAGCCCTCATTCATGAGAAAACCAGCAGAGGCTGCTGCACTTCCAATTTCTTCTTCTCTGAACATTTCTCAGTCTGGCAGTGAGGAGCACATGGAGGGAAGAGGCTGCCTCAGGCCAGAGACACTGACCCTGTCCTTGAGGCACTCCTCCAGGTTGCAGGGGAGAAGGCTGCAGGCTGGAGAAGGCCTTGAAGTCCCGCTTCTCTGTCCAGGGCTGACACTCTCTGCAGCAGCCCCAACCAACAGGCCAGTGATGTTGGTGGCCCAGAAGTCACGGCAAGCCTGCTGCATGCCAGTGGCCTTCACCTTCAGCTGGACAGGGCTATAATGGAGTGGCAGGAATGGTGGCCTAAGTCATTTTGGGGAGTTTTGCAGGGGGCACTGCTAAAAACTGTTGCTGCTCTCCCCTAGCGGGTTCTCAGTGGATGGACAAAGGTTTCTGCTTAGGAGAAAGCTTTTGTTGATCCACCGCGAACCCGCTAGGGGACAGCAGTAACGGCCTACAATAGGCACATTCAAAGAGCAGGGGCCAAATGCTGTGGTGAAGAAGAAGAGTTTGGAAAACAAAGGCCTGTGTGCTCCTAGGGAAGGGAAAGAAGGGAGGGTCTCTGGGGCTTCTGAGCTATAAATCGGCACAGTCAGATTAGGTGCTTACATTTATTTTTTTCTCATCAGCACGGACACCATGGCTGGTAATGGAGCTGCCGTGCAGTAACTCATGCATGAGATTAGCAACACGGAAGGACAGCCGGGGACTGCTGGTTGCAGGCGGGCACGGGTGAGAGGAACTGGAGGGTGACCACGTGTGGCTGCTTACTCTGGCGGACTCGTGCAGGGGCGTGGAGACAGGGGCTTACATTCTGAATTTCTGAACAAAGAAGGGACCCTCGAGATCATTACAGTCCAGCATCTTCATTGTGCAGATAAGGAGCAGAGGTCCAGATTGAGGAAGGGACTTGCTCAGAGGTGCACAGCGGGCTGGTGGCAGGTATGGGCCAGGCCTGAACCCTGTGGTCTTGCCTGCAGAGGGGCTACAGTGTAGGGAGGAGAGTGCCTGCCATGGCCGCACAGCCAGATGGTGATTCCAGCACTGGCCGGATCCCTGCCTCCTTCATCTCTCTCATCAAACCCTCTCTTCTTCTACTTCCCTCATGCTCTCTCTGTCCTCATGGTAATTTCCGCCAGCTGGCCCTTCAGAGAAGCATGTATGTGTCCAGAAGCACGGAGGCTGCAGGTGTGCTAGTTGATCCTGTCCTCCCGTGCAGGACTGTAGAGGCCTTGGAAGTCCGGCTCGTGTCCCACCTGTGCACTGCCTGTGGGGAAGCCTGTCCCTACAAACTGGTTCCACCATCAGCCCACTCTGCTTGCCAGATTAAAACTGGGTGAGTCAAGAAAAGGCAGCTTTTGCCTACTCACTGCACTTTTTGGTTCCAGGCAACATCCCCACGTTTACTCCCTTACACATTGGATTAGAAGACCTGGAATCTAAGATGCCCAGCAAACTTTAGCTAAGGCCACGGTCACTTCCATGAAACTGCTGCTGTAAGGGCCACAGCTGGAGTTATAACAATTTCTCTCCTTTCTTGCAGGTCCCAGGGTAAGCTGCTTTCTTTTTTTCTCTTAAGTCACCACCACTTACTTTGTCCCTCAGAATAACTTCCCAAGGACTACACTCCCATGTGGGCCAGTCTTCCGAGGTCCCATCTCCCCCGCTGCCTCCTTGCCTTTGCCAACTCCTGTCTTGGTCCTTGGCTACATTGCTATTGATGCAGTAGATGAGGAAGAGAGAATATGTTTATGCATGGAATGAGGAAGTGGGGGCTAATGGCTTCCACTCAGCATCTATTGGCCAGAACTCAGTCAAAGAAGAGCTACTCTTACCTGTGACAGTCCCTTGCTGCTGTCACCTCTCTGGGCCCATTCTTCCTGGGACCCTTCTCCCTTTTTCGTTTGAGGAATCCCTACTCTGACAGTTTCCAAATCAGGTCTTGGTTTGACCCCTGAGAAGCCTCCCCAGAGTCCTTGTTCCGGGCTGCTTGGCCAACCATGTGCACGGTAAACCCTGGGCTGCTCTTGGCGCCTTCACACTCCTGTGCACTCTCCTCATCCATTTTTCTGATTAGACCACCAGCTTCTCAAGGTCGAGGTCTCAGTTACATTTTTTTTTTTTTTGGTTTTCATTTTTAACACAGGACTTCATATAATAGATCAGTGGTTCTTAATAGAGATTTTAACTTAGAATCACTAGTAGGCCTACTAAAATATCTGTGCTGGGCTCTACCTCCAAATAATTAAATTGAAATCTCTGAATATAAGGTCTAGATTTTTTTATAGCTCAAATATTCATTCAGGGTTATGAACCATTATAGTGGATGCCTCAGAAATGTTTGTTGAATAAATAAACCCTTTTTCCCCCCAGAATTTAGGAGTGCAAAGAAGACATCACAGGGCGAGGGGGCTCTTGCTAGGGTCTTCAAACTCACTTGGATAAGTCATGCCCATTTCACATCATCTCTAGACATGAAAATTGAAATCAGTCATTTAAAAAAATCTTTCAAATTTGTTCTGGGTACTTTAAATTAAACAGAACAAAATTTCCTCCTTCTATTTTCAGAATTAGGAAAAAGTATACATGCCAAGAAAGAAAAATAACTAACAAATATTTTATTATAAGCACTTACAGAGCACCAATTCTATGCCTATATCCAAGTGGGACTGTGAGCAACATATGATGTATAAAGGCTTA
Source organism: Aotus nancymaae (assembly GCF_030222135.1). Classification (NCBI taxonomy): domain Eukaryota; kingdom Metazoa; phylum Chordata; class Mammalia; order Primates; family Aotidae; genus Aotus; species Aotus nancymaae. The sequence goes on from NW_026988423.1 coordinate 35,818,741, forward strand.
GATTTTCTATCTTTACAGGGAAACCAAGCATACGCACAAGAGAGAAATGTATAGATGAGTATTTTCTCTGGATATTTTAAAGATACATTACTTACTACAGATAATTAGAAAAGAAGACAGCATACCATCAGGTGCTAATTATGCAGTGCAGAAAATAATGCAAAAAGAGTGAGAGGAGGGAGAATCACTCTGGGGTGATGTCTTAGAGAAGGCTTTGTGGAGGAGCAAGACTGGGCACAGCTGGAAGGGGGTCCCATGCAGGAACTGCTGGGGGCAGAGGGAAGCCTTTCCAGGCCAGAGGACTCCCGTGTGCAGATTCAGAAATGGGCATGGTCATCTGGACGTTTTGTAAGAGATGGGTGTAGCTGGAACAGAAGGTGTTTAGAGGAAGGAACATGAAGTCCAGATGTCTGTGAATGACAGACCAAATGACAGGGAGCTTCAGCGACAGAGATGAGATCAGCACTGGAGCATGAGAACTAGTGCTGGTGTGCAGTCTGGGAACCCTGGGGTCCCCCAGGGCTTGGAGAGTTGGCTCTGACAAGGGCATGCGTGAAGAAGGGGTGTGAGGAGGAGTATACACAGTGGCCTGCAAGGGGGCCATTTGGGCTGCCAGGACATGAAGGAATCAGGCTCTGGCTCATGATGACAGTGGAGGGAGGGGCATGAGGCTGTGAGAGCCTGGCCGCCTTCAGCAGAACAGCTGGCAAAGCCTGAGGCACCCTCCCCTCTTCCAATGACCTTGGCTCCTCTGGGCTGCTGCCCCCTTCCCTGCACACTGAGCATCCACTCCTCACCTGGTCAGATGCCATTTGGGCCCTGGATTTGCACCTAGGGCAGAGCTTCCTCTAGAAGAAGTATGGGGAGGGATTGATGCTATTTTATCACCATCAAAGTCTTCTGAATGTGTGGAGATTTCTGAGTTTAATGGGCTGAGAAATGGAAAGGCATTCGTTGGCAGTGGCTGGACTCCCAACCTGCTGTGCTGCCGAGCGCCCCGGTGGCCTCCCCGCTGCAGGCCCCACTTTCTTTCCGATCTTTGCTGTGGCACAGACACGCTCTTTGCTCACCCACAGTCCGTTGGTGGTCTCGGGCAGGGAGTCCTCCTTTGAAGGCATCCTCCTTTTAAAGCTTGGGAAAAGACATTTCCCCTTTCCCAAGCTGAGAGCCTCTGCAGAGGGCTACTTCTTTCTAGTGTGGTCTGAATTAAAACAGGCCAGAAGGAAGTCTTCCGAATGGGTTACATGTGTGTGCTCATTTGTAGGAAGAAGTTAGCGATAACGTTTTTTGCCATCTTGTAAAGCTAAGTGATGATATGGGAAAACGTCCTCTGCATGGCAGGAGCTTCCTATGGAGAGCCACTATCGACACAGACATGTATTTTAGTCCCTATGAAGACACTGAGGCTGAAGGGCCTCTTGGCTTTCCCAAGACCCCACAATTACCTATGGTTCTTGTTATGAGCCCAGCTTCTCTGAGATTTCTGAGCCCTCTCGTACTTTTTCTCTTGCAGAGCAGACAATACTTAGAAATGAGCCAGACAGGTCATGATACTGCCTTTGGGTGGGATTTTTATCACTCAGATGACTGAGGCTACTACTTTATTCAATAAACATTCAGCAGGCATGCAAGGTGGGGGGAAAGGGAATAACCATCTTCATGGCTCGGCAACCCTTTGGGACTGTACAATTGTCAATGTCCTGGGTAATAAAACCATGCAAGAGTCTGGTTTCTTTTTCTCTGGGACCAATTCTCTCAAGATCGTATTTCCAATGGCTCTAGCTCAGTAGAGATGTCTGTCAAAAAAGCCGAAATATTTTGGGGCCATTGATGCTTCCTGAATCTCTGAGTCCTCCCTCCTTGCCCATGATATCGTCTCAGGACCACTGGTTGAAGACAGGGATCAAGATCATCAGCCCTCAACTACCATAGACAGAGGAGAATCCCCCACATTTATGACAGCAGGAGATCCTCTTGGAGATGGGAGGTTGGGACATAGAAGAGGAAGAAAGAAATGTCTTCTGTAGAAAAGTCAACCTCTGCAACTTCCCAATATGTGCCTTCAAAGAGAGGAGAACTCTTGTGATGATAATAAGTAGTCTGAATTTTTCCATTTTTAGGAGGCTTGAGGAACAGTAACTACTTGGTACTAACAACCTTACTATGAATTAGCCCATAAGTATTATTTCCTGCATGAAGAATGGAGATTACTTTTCTCTAGAGGTGGGAAAAGGAAGAAGCTACAAAGAGACAAGTACAAGGGAAAGAATTTTATTTTTTTAAAAAAAAGCAAATAAAAGGGGAAGAGTTTAGGAATTAGCAAGCCCACAAGAAGCCTTCTGGAATATACACCTTCCTGGTGTATTGGTATATTGTATTTTGGTATAAAATATGCACTCTAAGTGAAAGGGAGGTGTCTAAAGTTCCCAAACCTCAGCTTCCATGTCTGTATGGAAAGCAGAAGCCATTTGTCATCTCTAATGTTTGCTCAGCATTGGCTGCAAGTATCTGGCTGGGGAGGATGGTGTGATTACTCTAATGTCCACGTGTCCCTCCCATGCTGGCAGGCTCAGGGAAAGAGGGCTGAAGAGCCTTTAGGTATGGGGTTGCCACAGGGACGAGCCTGGAGTAGTGGGCTGGGAAGCGCAAGCTGGACTGAGCCTGTCTCTGTGGCAATGGCACGCGTCCCCAAACACACTTTTGCCCACTTTGAGTGGAGAGCACAGTCCCTACACACTGCTGCTTCCTGCACTTTTCAGAGCTAGGATCATACCCAGGGATTTTGTTAGTCAAGGCGAGGGAGGCAGAGAGCTTATATCCATCCCACAAAGCACACGGTTTGCAGGTGCTATAAATTTAAGGAAGTTGTCTTCATGGGCAGTGTGCTTGCATGAAGTGGTGGGGAGATGGGCGGGAAGCAGCAGAGAAAGAGCTCGACTTAGAAATTAATGACAGCTGCATTACATCCTGATTTGTGGACATCCTCCACACCGTGATTTGATATCACGCTGGGGCCACAGAGAGAAGAAAAATCACCTGTATATGGAGCCTGTATTTGGCATAGTTTAAATAATTTTAAATGAAACTGTCAGCCTCAAGCCCTGAAATGTGCCTCCAGCAAAAGATAAACACAGAGAGGAGAAGGGGGTGCTATAGGTGTGGGGGGAAGACATCACAATCTTTAATATTTTTAATCAGTCTGTCGTCTCCAAACCGGACACATGGTTGCAGATACCCTTGTAGACTATAAATTTTCTGATTTTGTGTGTGTGCTGTTCAACCAAAGCAAGAGGGTTCCATTTCAGAGGCTCAGCAAGACTTAAAACCTGTGCTTGGCAGCTGCTGGGCCAAGAAGAGCATTAGGTGCTGTCAGTGGGTGGCTCAGTAATCGACCTGAAATCTGCAACTGTAACGCAACAGCCTTAGCCAGCCCCTTGGGTACATAGGGCTTGGTCACACATTTAGAAGCAAGAGATACTAAGAGTAGGCAGCCCAAGTGGAGACTCACCCAAGAGGTTGTGCAGCCCTCTGAAGACTGCAGCCTCACCTCCACATGATCAGGCTGCTACTGGCCTTCCCACTGTCAGACCACTGAGCTAAAGTTCTGCCTTCAAGTGCTAAAACCTTCCCAAGGGCCTGACCACAAAGGAATAGAACCACGTATCAGAACGGTCTACCATTTTCTCAAAGGAACTGTTCCATGTAAGAAAATGGATCCCCCGAGGTAGGAGGAGACGCTGAGAAGAATGGAAGGAGGATCTCAAAAAGCTTAGGGAGAAAGGTTTAGCAATGCTGTTCAAAGTCAAATAGAGCTTTGCTAAAGTCCAGGCTCAAATAGAGGCCTGAGCCCAGGGCTGGGCAGAGGAGTTGTGTTTTACAAAAGGTCTGGACATGACCCAACAGGCCTAAGTTCTGAAGCCAAGCAGCTCAAGGCCAGTGGATGTGCTTGGGGTGGTGGAGGCCTTGACAAGGAGGACCGTCAGCAAGGCAGCGGGCATGCCTCAGCTTGGCACGTCACCTCTGCTGAAGTCAAATGAAATATAGAGATGAATGTCTAAATTTAAAACATTTTATCTGGTAAGCAAGAATTGCATTTGGAGGCTGACATAGTCTGGATGATCTTTGGTATGTCTGAAGAACAAAAAGAAAGCTGGAGGCTTTATTAAAAGGAGAAATGTTATTCATTGTTCTGAAAGATCATTGGCACTAGTAAAGTTTTGACCCATTTATGCCAAAGTTACAAATTTCTTTTATGAAAAATCAGATCTTGGCGATGGCCTTTAACAGTAGGATGTAAATAACTCCTACAAGCTTAGCGTTCCGATAATGGAACACTAGGCATAAATTGGTTAAGGAGCTGGCAAGCTCTGACTGGTGAGTGACGATGGTGGGTAAAACTAGTCTTAGAGTTTGTTTCAGTAGCAGTAGATTGTTTCAGTCGCTGTTAGATAAAACTGGTTTTTTGTTACAGCAGGCAGTTTCAGAAGCCAGGCTAGCAGAGAACTACATTCTTGAAGCAATGTTATGTGTCCTAAATGCTTTTTCCCTTGGCCTCTTGACTCTGTTTCAGTGGAGTATGACAGGAATGACCCACTTTGTATAATCAACGTTCACACCATCTCTGCTTCAGGAGCTGAGCTGGGACTTCCCTCCCTCCTTGGTTCTCGTCAAGCCTGCTAAAGCTTAGTGCCCCAGCATGGCTCCTAAAACAGACAGGACCAGAAAGCCAGTGTGGCTCTTTGCCTCAGGGAGGGGTGCTGCAAGGTAGACAGCTTGAAAAGTTGGAGGTTCAGCTTAGCTCCAAGGGAAATGGGACTGGGAAGGGAAAAGGGAGCCCAAAAGGAAACCTTCATTTCATGAATAATGCTAACTTGGAGCCAAAGAACCACCCTGCCTATAGAGAAAATCCTGTCTACCCATAAGGCTAGTGCATGCCTACATTTTGAGTTGGGGCTAGAGTTGATGACATTTGAATATTCCTTTGTGCTTTACAATTCTATTTTTTCTCTTATATGGACAGATCTCTGTTTCAGCTAAATTGGATTATTTGCTGGACCTAAGCTTCCTGTGCTTTCCTATCTCTATGATTTTCATGCTTTTCTGCCTCTTGAAATGTCTTCTCAGTTCATGCAACACCATGTGTCAGGTCCTATGCTGGATGGTGAAGGTCCAGCATCATATACGATGCTTCAGTGGTGCTCAAGGGGTGCAATGTTTATTTCAGGGAAATGGACTTGTAACATATTATAAATCAGTAATTCAATGGATAGCTATTCAGCATTCTTTCTATGCCAGGAGCTATATTCGGTGCTAGGGATATAGTGGTGAATAATGCAGACCTGCTCTCCTCCAGGATCCAAGTGACAACAGCAGGCAAAACAAACTAGCAAACATGTAACATGAAGAAAAACAAAGAAGGCTAAGTCCAAGAGAGTATGGCCTCTATCTTTAGATAGGGTGGCCAGGAGTAGCTTCTCAGATACGGTGCCATTTAAGCAGAGACACGAGAAAGTGAGAGCACACAGATGGCCATAAGGAGACCCACTGTATGCAGTAGGGAGGTGAGCACAAGCTGGGAGGCCACAGGAATCCAAAAGAGGGATGAGGGAAGGGAGGAGAGCAGCAGATCAGTTCAGAGAGAGATGGGACCAGACCAGGCAGAGCCCTTAGGTTGGCCACAAAGAAGCATTTGCGTCTTCCTCTAAGGGAGGTGGGAAGCCACTGGAGGCTATGGACAGAGGAAGTGGGAAGTGAACGGGTAGAGGAGCTAAGAAGTGGAGATTCCAGTCTCCAAGGAGGGCAAACAGAGTTTGCTGACATAAATCTCAGGTTTGAAAGGGTGGAGTCAAAGATTATTCCATGCTTTTGGCCAGAGTTCTGTGAATGTAGGTTCCTTTTGCTAAAAGGAAGATGATTAAGGGAGAAGAGCTATGCCAGAAATGATATCGGGGCATGATGAGTTTACAGTGCCTGTGAGGTAGCAAAATGAGTAAGTTAAGTAGGTATTTGTGTGTGAATCCAGAGTTCAAGAAGAGATTTGGACCAAAAATTTTGGAATCATCTGTGCAATGCACTGTGTTTGTCCCCCTGCCACCATCCAGATGCATGTAACCTGTAATGTGATGGTATTAGGAGGTAGTGCCTTTGAGGGGTAATTAGATTGTGAAGATGGAGGCCTCATGGATGGGACTACTGTCCTAATAAAGGCAGCACAGAGAGCTCTCGTTTGTGCCAAAGAGAAGGTAGCCATCTGCAACCCAGAAAAGAGCCCTCACAGAACCCAGCCATGCTGACACCACGAGCCCTGAAGTCCAGCCTCCAGAACTGTGAGAAATGCATTTCTGTTGTTCATATGCCACTCAGTCCACAGTATTTGTTATAGAAGCCTAAATGGACTGAGGGTATGCAACGCATGTATTTGAGGCTGGATCACCTAGGGGATGAGTGTGAGGAAAGAGAGAAGTGTGAGTACTGAGCCTGGAGTTACTCCAATACTCAGCAGAGAAGGAAGAGACTGGAGGCAGGAGGATAAAGAGGAGAGAGTGGGTTCTTGGTTTACAAGTGCCTTATGCAGGAGAGCAATCAACAGTACAAGTGCTGCTGGCAGGTGGAGTGAGCTGAGAACTAGGAAGAGACTGCTGGGTTTCACTGTGCCAAGATCACCTGTGACCTAACAAAAGCCTTCCTGAAGAAGCGATGGAGACACACAGATGGACACATTTGGAGGGGAAACCTCATAGTAGAAGCATTTATAGGGCACAGAAGAGAGTGGTCAACACCACCTGCGGAGCTCGTCCCCCAGCCTCTGCCTACAAAAATCTCGCTGTCATAAAATTCATCTTTCTCATCTACCTTCCCTCAGCCTCTCTCACTATCCAACTGGACTGTTTTCCTTTTAACATCCAGTAGGATTTTCATGACACATGTTACTCTCTGTCACTTAGGATAGGGGCTCTGGGTGATGTGTTACTCACATTTGTATCTTACCTCTAGCACCTAGCACAAGGTCTTTAGCAGAATAAACACTGCAGAAAACATTTGCTGAATTACGTTTTGAGAGCAGTTACCAATCTCAGGCCACCCATTCCCACAACTGTCTAAACTGGGTTGTCAAACGCTGAGCAATGCTTTGCAAAGTTAGTTCGCATCAAATCACCTCGAGGGCTTATTCAAACACAGTTTTCTGGGCTCCACCCAAGAGCTTCTGTTTTGGTAGGCTTAGAGTAATCCAAGTGTTTGCATTTCTAACAAGCTCCCAACTGATACTGAGACTTCTAGTTCAGGAGCTGCATTTAGAGACCTACTGCCCTGGGGCAAAAACATAATTTCTCTTAAGCATGTCCATTACTTGGCTTCCCTGGAGAAGCTGGCTCTTGTTTCTTTGTGAATAAAGGCATCCAGCTGGGTTGCACAGGAGAATGTGAATACCACCTCCCCACGCAGTTAAAATGCCTTCATAGATCTGTGCGTGAGCCCTCCACATGGAGGTGGAGACATATACGCCACTCTCAGAAAGTAGACCAGACAGCTGCCATTCAGGACCTAATGAATCCAGGGGCCACAGGCCTCTTGCACTCACCAGCAAGGTGCTGGATACACAGGTGCAGACTGTCCTCACCTGCTTCTCTACAGTTTTATCACCCAGGTCCTGAAAGGACTTGGTGGATTCCAAAAATATTTTTAAACTGTCCTATAGATGTGTTTATTACACATCACTGTGTGAGAAATGGGAAAGTTCTTCTTCAAAGTTTGTATCTTAGACTACATTATAAGGAGTTACATCTCTTGCTCTGTGGCCATTACCCACTATTAGCATAAACATACACCCATGTATATATATTCTCTGAATCAGCTGCATCTTAAATCAGCTACATTGACTCGCTCCGGCTTGTTCTGAACAGAAGAGGGCAAGCTCCAAGCCCTGGTGCATGCCATTCCTTATTTGGAAACCCTCCTGACCTTCTCCTGACCAGCTTCCTCTTATTCCTTGTCTTCTTCCTCCTCTTCTTTCCCCTTATCTATTCAGGAAATTTCCAAGATTTTAGCCAATTGGGTCATTGCATCAGGTTATGAAAGTTATAAATGTCCGTGTCTCCCTTGCTCAGGTGTGCTGTCGTGGCAAGACTGCCAGCAGGTTGCACTCTTCCTGCAGGAAGTAAACTAGCCTTGCTGAGTAATCTATTGTCTCCGTGTGGATTCTTCCCAATGTTATAAATCTGTTTCCAACAACTGAAAGTCTAAGTTCTATGTTCATCTATAGGATTGTTGAAAATAAGAAGTAAGCACGTACTATGATAAATAGTATTATCAGTATTTATCACGAATATTCAGAATTTCAACTGTTACACAATGCCAGTTTCTAGAAAGAAGGACGATAGGAAGAAAAGAATAAAATGATTATGAGCACTTAGAAAGGAAAACTGTGCTCACTGGAAACAAGCATTGATTCCCTATGAGTAAGTCCTACTAACCCAACTCAGTTCCTTTTTCTGCCTAGTTACTTGTGAAGAAATTTGGTAAATTTCACATTTTAAATCTAAGCACGGTCCTAGGTGGTGGGTGAATTTGTACCTAGTTGAATGACAGTCCTGATAGTGTTGAGTAGTGGGTCTGTGTCAACCCGGAGGAAGGCCTTAGTCTTCAGCTCTGTCTTGTTTAGCCTTTTTATCAGCATAAGATGGAGCTACTGAAGGCGTGCAGATCACACTTTCACCTGCTTCAAAGTTGGGATGGATTAGTTAATAGTCAGCATGACAGAATTGGATTTCAAAGGATCTTGATAAGCTTAGGAAGTGGGCCAGGTTTTGTATTTTTTTTTTAAATAAAACAATTGTCTCAAAGCAGTAAAAGAAAACAAGACTCAGTGGCAGAACTTAAAAAAAATGCTCAGGAATTTTAGTTGCTACAAAGTATGATGTGTCGTGAGTGTGTAGTTTCCCCAAAAGTTGAGCTATGGGACTGTATTAATGGACCAACAGTGTCTGGAACAAACTGCATTTCCAGCATTATAAGCAGTCAGGGATTCATAGACAAACAGAGTAATAATATCCTGCGTGGCCCAGATGATGAATAGAGTGGGTAATGTCTTCTGATGAGAAATAGAAGGAACTGAGAAAGCCTAGCCTTCAGTCTGGAGAGAAGAATGAAAATTTCAAATATTTTGAAAACTCTCACATGGTTTCCGCTTATTTTGAATGGCCCCAAAGGCCAAAAGTAAGATCAGTGAATAAAATAATAGGATTACATATTTTGGCTTAGTATAAAGTGAAATTTTTAGTATTCAGAATTGTTTATAGATGACATAATGACAGCAATGATAATGCTGATGAAGCTAGCAAAACTGTAGTAACTCACAGTTTCATTAAGCACTTCTTACTCCAAACACTATGCTCAATTCATCACACTATCACACCAGGAAAGTGCTTTCTTTTTTTTTTTTTTTTTCTTTCTGAGACAGAGTCTCACTCTATCACCCAGGCTGGAGTGCAGTGGCACAATCTCAGCTCACTGCAATCTCTACCTCCCAAGTTCAAGCAATTCTCCTGCCTCAGCCTCCTGAGTAGCTGGAATTACAGGCACCTGCCACCACATCCAGCTAATTTTTTGTATTTTTAGTAGAGATGAGGTTTTGCCATGTTGGCCAGACTGGTCTCAAACTCCTGACCTCAAATGATCCAACAGTCTTGGCCTCCCAAAGTGCTGGGATTTCAGGCTTCAGTCACTGCGCCCCGCCAGGGATATAGTGCTTTTGATGTCACTGGGGAAATTCAGCCCTTGGCTGAGCAACAATGTTGTAGAGGAGATTCAAGTACTGATAGAAGTTTGAACAAGATCACTTTATTTTATGAAAATATTGTGATTCTGAGCTTTCGTAAGCTTGTGCACAGTGAGAACTATCAGTACAAAATATTTTTATTCTTCAAATAGTTTAGATCATTTTCTCTGGATGTTTTCAAGTATAAGGGAAATTGTGAAGATGAGGATATTGGTTTCAAAAGCTACCCTTGACCTACATCTGAGAGACGGATTGCCTGTGAACCAGAATCTATGGGTGTGCCTGTGGGCAATCACTATTTCTTCATAGCCAATCTTGTGCCAATAAGACTTGGGTTGGCCAGTGTGTTGTAGTTCCAGCCCCCTTATTGTTGCAAAGTAGAATGTCTATTACACAATCAGTGGGTTGGATGTCATAGAGATATAGAAATCTCAGAAAAGCATCCCATGAATTCTTGTATCTTCCATGTTTGTATCTTCCTTGACTGACACCCATATTTAACAATTTTGCGTTGGTAAAAAGAAAATTAGAAAACAACTAAAGAAAAGTGTGTGTGGAACTGACATTAAGAGATGGGACAGACCTATGAACGTGCAGAAGCAAAAAGAGTTGAACATATAGAAAAGAGATTAGGAGGGCGAGTACCAGGGGCAGGGGGCGGAGGATGGTGGTGGAGGAAATGGGAAGATAATGGGCAAAGGATACAATCTTGTAGTTATAAGAGGAATGTTATGAAGACGAATGCAGAGAACAGTAACTATGGTTAATAATAATGCATTGTATAGTTGACATTTTTTTAGGAGAGCAGATCTTGAGTATTTTCACCACAAAAAAGAGATAACCATGTGAGGCAATGAGTATATTAACTACCTTGGTTATTATAATAATTTCACAATGTGTATGTATACCAAAATGTCACATTATACACTTTGAATATATATATAATTTTTCTTTGTCAATTATACCTTAAAGAGATGTGAGAGATAAAAAGCTGAGACATTCAAATTAAACATGCCTTTATCTTACATCTCAACAAGCCCAAGAGGAGCAAAAACATAGGTTTACACACAAAAAAACTGCATGTAAATATTTGCAACTGCTTTATTCATACTTTTCAGAAACTGGAAACCACCCAAATGTCTCTCAACTAGTGAGTGGATTAAAAAAACAGAAGAACATCACAGAGTGAAATACTACTCAGCAATAAAAAAGAAAGAACTGCTGATGCTGTTATATGTTTTGTGACTGAAACTCAAATGCGGATCCAAGAGGCTGAATACTGTATGATTCCATTCACAGAACATTCTGGAAAAGGCAAAACTATAGCGGCAGAAAACAGATCAGGTCTGGGGTTGTGGGATGAACTGACTACAAATGGGCATAAGAGAACTTTTTAGATGACAGAAATGTCCTACTTGATTATGGAGGTGGTTACATAACTACACTTGTGTTAAAACACATAAAATATACTGAAAATGGAGAATTTTCCTGGATGTCAGTCATATGTCAGTTTTAAAAAACAAACAACGGCACAATAGTTAAATGTACAAACAATAATGACAAAACAGAAAGGCTAGTGAGGGCTGAGTCAGCCTTACAAGAAGGAAGGGTGCAAATTGCATGTTGAAGTTAGTGAATTCGGTTCAGTGAAGAAGAAGGGTTGAAGATTGCCAGCTAAACGCTACTTTTCTTCGTCCCAAGTTCCCTCTTCCTTGGTTGAGAGTTGCCACTGTTTCACTTGAGGGAATTTTATTCTGTTTCAATGGATTCCTTTCGTCCTACATGGATCCTGGCAAATGCCAAGCGCGTCCTGCCCTCTTCTTAGCATTGGACAGCAACTTCCAGGAAGGGCCTGGCAGCAAAACAGCCTTCTCCCTGGAGCAGGCCCACCTAGGGTGGCCCAGCATGGCTTGTGCCTCCCAGCTGAACAGTGACAAACAGAAGGCTAACCTGGAACTAGGAAGAGCCACTTATCTGCTCAAGGAAAAAAAAAAAAAAGCATAGGTAAGAGTTTATTTGGAAGATTCAAATACAACTTCTCCGCATCTTCTTTGCACACAGTGCAGCAATTGCTGGCCCTTTAGAGACCTGACCTCTGGCCCAGGTGTGCCCTCAGATCAATGACTTCACCTCCTGGACCTTCAGCCTTCTCTTCTGGAAAAAGATTATAAAAAGATTATAGGCTCAACGTTCCATCCTACTGCCCTCCTGGCCCTCAGTGGAAAGCAGCCAGAGGTTGTTAGATCTGAGCACAAGCCTTGCTCTCCAGCCACAGCTCCTGGCGGCGCCCTAAATGACAGCAGCAGGTGCAGGATCCCTGAAGCCAGGGCACGTGCATCACCAGGAGGTCCTAGACCGCAGCAGAGAGCCAGGGATGAGGGCAGCACCCGGCTCTGCTCCTCAGTGTGTGACCTGGGCACAGCTGAGACAAACACTTGACTGCCATTTTCACAGCTGAGAGGTGTAGCTTGTCATCTGTACCTTGCTGGGTGGCCGCTGGGGCCCCAGGCTTGGAGATTAGCATATCAGCCAGGCACATGGCGAGTATTTACTCAATGACAGCTGCTAATATTATTATTTAATGTATACATGTTAAATATCTCATTGTATACCTAATACATGTATCAAAAATAAATCTATTGAATGCATTATGCATTATGATTACCGTTATCTTGAACTAACTTTACATTGTCCTACCTTCATAAACCTGACCCCTGCAAATACTCTCCTTCCTGACTCTTCTTTGTTGCTGAAATCGTCCATGTGGAATCCATGCTGGGGCATCGCCGCCTCTCAGCCTCAGCCTGAAGCCGCAGTGCCATGCATGCTAATCAGGCAGTGGCTCCAGGAGAACGGCCCAGGAAGGAGAAAGGATGGGGCCTGGAGGCGGCAGCCTGCCCTGGCAGCTTCTGGTTCCCAGAGATTGATTTATCACCAGGTTTCTGATGAATGTGTGAGGAACAGGACTGGTGATAAAGCAGCACGAGCCATAATTAAAGTAACAGCTCTTGTTTTTTAAACCCTGTTTATGCGGTGCCTGGCTTTCTAGGCAGTTTCCCTGTCTCCTACTAGAGGACCGAGTGTTTCCTCCCTCTGGAGATCATGGATGAGGGGCTGCTGGGGGAGGAGGGTGCAGGGAAGCCAGCAAAAGGAGCAGTGGACAAGGCTCCAGGAAGCTGGCCCCTTGGTCCTTCCTTAAAGTGTCAGGCAAAGCAAGTCCTTGGAGACCTAGCACCATATGGAAACTTTCTGGGAACGCGGCAGGGAGTTGCAAACATACTGTAGAGCCCTGGAACCTTAGAAGACAAGAGAATGATCTATCAGGACTCCTGGCCTCCCCCTCCCTACACCCGCAGAAACCCAGGGAAAGCTGGGGGGCGAGCAGCAACAAGAGAAAGGGGGCCCCGTCACAAATTCATGACTGAACCACTCTCTGGCAGCCGTCTCTAACCTGGGTGGTACATTTCACAGGTTATAAATTAACGGAGGCTCCACAAAAGACTTGCCTCCCTAAAGGATTCCCACCCTCTCTCAGTTTCCTTCTCTCTTCCTGGCTCCCTCCTCCTCCTTTTCACTCTCCCTTTCCTTGCTGCACCCTCCCCATCTCCCAGTTTGGCAAATATCCTACAGACTCAGGCAGTCTGACACCTCGAACAAGCTCACAAATCAGAGATGTCTTCCGCCTGAGTCCTGGGAACCAGCAGTGCCCCAAGGGGCCAGGACGCCCTTCTGCTGGCTGAGAACCACAGTCTGTGGAACTTTGGCTGATTTTCATCTGTCAGTGTCTACGCTGGGCTGCGAGGATCTGCGGGAGCCACAAGCAATGCTTAGAAAGTTGGTCGAATCCCGCAAGTGCTTTTCCTAAAATCCCCAAGCCTGGCCGGGCGTGGTGGCTCACGCCTGCAATCCCAGCACTTTGGGAGGCCGAGGCGGGTGGATCACAAGGTCAAGAGATCGAGACCATCCTGGTCAACATGGTGAAACCCCGTCTCTACTAAAAATACAAAAAATTAGCTGGGCATGGTGGTGCGTGCCTGTAATCCCAGCTACTCAGGAGGCTGAGGCAGGAGAATTGCCTGAAACCAGGAGGCGGAGGTTGCGGTGAGCCGAGATCGCGCCATTGCACTCCAGTCTGGGTAACAAAAGTGAAACTCCGTCTCAAAAAAAAAAAAATCCCCAAGCCTCTGAATGTGCCGGGCCAGGTTGATAGCTCTCCTGGACAAGGCCCCTTTATTTTATTTTTCCTCCATGTTTCTGGAACTGTTATTTAGGGGTGGAGGCCTTTGGAAAAATCTCACATGTAGATACACATATTATACACGTATATACACATATTATACACCGAGTTTAGCTCTTTCCCAGTTCTCCCTGATGGTGGATAAATTCCTAGAATGGATAACCCCAGAATGATTTATATTTGGCTTTGCTGTATGTTAGGCAATTAATGCACAGTGACATGACCCTCCCACTTGGGCTTTGCTGGTGACAAATGAGTTTGCATTTCTTGAATACTAACCAGCTGGGTGGTGAGGCAGAGCTGCTCAGGGATATGCTATGAGCAGATGAGCCTACCCATGGGTGACCTGCGGGTGCCTCAGTGCTCCAGGGTGGTTGGCCCCACACACATACCATAGCCCATTCCTTCTCTGCAGCCCAGACTGGAAAGGGGAGCTGTAAACTTGGAATCACACCACAACCTGAGAAAAATCCAGCTTACTCTTCTTACACTAGGAGTACCAGACTGGTGAAGGCGGGAGTCTCCATGGCCCACCAGGATAAGGTCATTCCTATGACTTTGCCCAGGTTGCCAGCTTACTATGTCTTGTCCTCCCACTATTAAAGTTCTTGTCATGCGTGGGGTCTTTCCCCCCAGATCCTGAGGCCTAAGTCCTTGGGATCTGTGTTCATCTGCGGTATCCTGGGACCTGTGATTTTACAGAGCAGAGCACAAACTTAGATGGAAAGTCAATAAAGTATTGAATTCCACAGTGAATGGTCTTTTCCTTTGTCAGAATTCCAAATTGGGTCACTGTTAGCACAGACAGACAGGACTATATACTTGCCTGAATGCACCAGAGCCATTCCCAAAGTACGGTTCTGCAGGACCATGTGGCAGGAATTGCACCTAGCTTCATAGAAAAGGTCTGTGGTTGACTCTCTGCTGTTCCCAGGAGCCACGAAGCCCCTCTATGTCCTCCAAAGCCACAGCAGGGTAACCTAATACTTGCTAATAACCAACAGATGGCTCATGGCCAGCAGGGGGTATGGCCCTTTGAGCTACCCTTCAGGGTAGAAGCTATCACCCTGCAGGAGTTTCAGGCAAAGCAGGATGTGTGTCTATCAGGAACCTATAAGCTTTTGCCCAAAGCCATCAGCCTTCAGCAGAAAGAAGAGCAACATGTGAGCAGGTGCATGGTCGATTCCAGATCTGCTCAGAGCCTGCCAGTCCCTGATAGCCAAGGATTGTGCCCATCAAAGGAGCCCGCAAGAGAAAGCAAGGGTCAGAGAGAAGAAAGCAGCAAAGAGGAGTGGGAAGACAGAGAAAGAAATGTTAATCGAGAGATGTGGGGAGGAAGTCTAGGCTACAAATGCAGCTCAGATTCATTGACTTCTTCTTAAGGGCCAGGCCTCCTGCAAAGTGCATTTTATTTAAACCTTACCACAATCTTATTACAACAGGTGCTATTATTATTGCCATCTTAGAGCTAAGAAAACCTGGACTCTAAGCATTTAAGTAACCTGATCTTAGATGCATAAACTTGCATAAGGCTTAAGCAATTGTGGAGGTTTGGGAAAAGTGACAACTGAGGTCAGCTCTTGGAACTAACCCCTCCCTGGAGTTGTGCAGGCTGTGTGCTAGCCCTTCCTCAGTTTCTCTTCGAAATGAGAATCATTCTGCTAATCCCTCTCCTTAGGATGTTATGCCGCACAAGTTCTGTGTGTTAAATTTGCAACATTACTAGCCTCTCAGTAATTATCTCCACGAATTCCCTCCTTTTCATTGAAATTAGGTAGTTGAGTATATCATGGTTCCAAATCACTGCAGTTGCTGATAGAGCAAATAGAATCAAGTGTATAACTAGTATACTTAGAAAGGAGACAGCTTTTTTGAAATCAAAATCATGTTTTTTCTCTTCTTTTAATTTATTTTCGTTGTGTTGGAAATTTGCAGGCTTATTCCTCACTCAATGTCACACTTTCACAACTGCCTGGGCAAAGGGAATGAAATCATTGGCTGCTTTCCAGCTCACTGAACACTCACTGACACACACAAACTTGTGCCCACACATGCTTGCACGTACATACACGCACATGCAAACACACCATACAGGCTCTCCACTCAATCTTTAGTTTTCTGGCCTACAGGGACTTTGAAAAATTGCTTCAGAGGTTTTGAGGGAATGTGTTCTCGTTCCACGTCCATGAGGGGGCGTAGCTTTAAGTGCAATAATTTACTGGTGCCATGCCCCCCTCCCATCTCTCTCCATCCGGGAGATTCAACGGTTTATGTTTGAATTTCGTGGGCGTGGGAAGAAACTGAAAGTCAGTCACTCCAGCGGAAGTTCTAAGGAACTCCTTTTGTTGGCCCAGGGTCTTGGAGAAAGTGGGGGTTTCTCCCAGGATAAAAGTCCATGCTCCCTCACCTGCGCGGGATTTCCAGCTCTCTGGAATCCCCTCCCACATGGTGGGAACTCCCTCCGGGATTTCCCCTTTGGAATCCCTTTCCACACTCTTGGCGGAAGCCTTTCTCTTCTTCTCCTTTCCTTCTCTTTTCTCTACCTAAATAAAATCACCTTTCTGCAACACTTTTTGGGTCCGATATTCTCTTTACGAGCATATGGTCTACCTGCAGTGGCCCCACCGCTTATTCCTTTAGAGATTGGAGGCCAAGAACCCACAACAATCACTGGCATCCAAGAAAAAACCCGGTTACAGTTTCAGGATGATGAAAAATAATGTCTTTAAAACGTATATTTACCTGTAATCCCAGCACTTTGGGAGGCCGAGGCGGGTGGAACACGAGGTCAAGAGATCGACACCATCCCGGTCAACATGGTGAAACCCAGTCTCTACTAAAAATACAAAAAATTAGCTGGGCATAGTGGTGCGTGCCTGTAATCCCAGCTACTCAGGAGGCTGAGGCAGGAGAATTGCCCGAACCCAGGAGGCGGAGGTTGCGGTGAGCCGAGATCGCACCATTGCACTCCAGCCTGGTAACAAGAGTGAAACTCCGTCTCAAAAAAAAAAAAAAAAAATGTATATTTACTATCAGTAAAGGAAAGCTAAGGAAGGAAGAGAGTAATGGAGGAAAGAAGAGAATGTGAGAACAACTAAGGACAAAAGGTGGGAACGAAAGGGTCAAGAGGGCTAAGAAGGAGAGGAATCCCAGGAGGAAGTGAATGGTGACTCAGAGAAGTCCTTGCTCCTGACAATCATGTCCTTGACCGTCTCCACTTCCACGGGAGATGTGTTAATTTCTCTCATTCCCGTAACTCATCAGTGGTGGTCAGGAGGGAGCCCACCTCCCACCAGGAGGGCTCAGGCTTCATCGGCCCGCTCACCCCGCTGCCTGCAGACATTGGTTTTACACAAACTAAAAAATTCAGCTGCACTTCAGAACTCTATTATGCGGCTGAGTGGAGAGCTGGCCATTATGAAAGCTTCCTCAGACGTTCTGGTAGTGATTCTTCAAGGTAGAAACTTACCTTGGCTACGTATCTGCTTATGTTCACAGCCCTGAGATACCTGAGTGATGAACTAAACCCGTGTTACTCAAACTGCAAGCTGCAACCCATGGGAGGTTATTCAATAATGTAGTGGCCTCCACTTATAATTTTTTAAAATAAAATAAAATAGAACTCCTGAAATGCTCAACATATAGAAAGGATATTTCATGAACAATTTATTTTGTGAAGTGTGTGCTGTGTGGGTCACAGTCCAGACAAGCTAAAAGCCACAGGACTGAATGACCTGTGAGGTTCCCAGAGAGTCTGTGACCTCTGAGTGAGCTGTTCCCCCAGCCAGTTAAATCTTGAAAACATGGGCCGGGAAGGAAGTCTTCTGATCATAAGCTCTCCCATGCTTCCTCTGTCTATGGGATTCTATATTTAAGAAGATTCTAATACATCATGGGCCTCCGAAATGTTCCAAAACGTCTTGAGTCACCTCTTTGGGCAGTTCCTGAGTAGTGCGGTGGGGGAATGGGATGAGGTAGGTTCAGTCTGAACTGACCTAACAAGAAGGACATTTAGTAGAGTGGCTTCCACAATGCAGAGCTCCCTTGGCTGGCAGGTGCACAGCCTGCCCACTCGCACTTTGCCCGCCCCCCTTCCTGCCAGTCTGCTCCAGCCCCATCTGATTGATTGGCTGGCTCAGGCCACCTAATGAGAGGCAACACCCCATATGACAAAGCCCATGCTGGGTAATGGGTTGATTGACATCCGCAGGATGTGATTCCGTGTGCGGCCCCACTTACAGATAATGTGAATGGCTGAGGAATTAAAACATTGCTCGGTGCTTAATGAATGCAGCATGAGCCTCATGTTAGCACATGCCAGCTGCATCTCTGAGAACCAGGAAGCAGCAACAATTTCTAAATTATTTATCAGTTCCCTTACCTCTACCCCAAAAGAAAGTCAGCTGATGCATTTATTTATTTCATGGGCTGATATGCAGAGTAATTGCTTTGGGTTTTTGTGAGTTTTTTTTTTCTATAGATTTTCTTTTTCTGATGCTACAGTGAAAAAAGAGAGAAAATATCATGTCAATGTCATTTGAATCATAATAGCTACAAATTCACTCCCCTGAATAAATAGAGAAGCTTATTTATCAAACACAGACAAGATGTCTGTCGAGTTGTTAACAGAGGAAGAGAGATTTGAGTAGGCAGGAGCAATTGCAAAAGTTTGCGTATCTTCAGAACTCCCTAGGGAGGTGCAAGCAGCTTTTTCCCCAGCCAGGAACTTTCTGTTTTGGCAGCTGATGGGCCAGGCAAAATTGGCTGTTCCACCTTCACAGGGTGAAAAAGGCAGGTAGTTCGGGCATCCTAGCTGAGCCTGGACCTGCCAGGTAAGAGAGTGCTTGTCCCCATTCCGATTCTTGTCCATTTAAGGCAGAACAATTGGATAAAATACCAAGGCGAGTAAGCAGATGGAAAGCGTTGGTTGTTCTTACCAGTGCCCTGTGGCTCTAACTTTTTTATTCTGCTTTTTCATCTTATTCTGGCAGGGCTGGCTGGTGCTCTCTGTTACAAACACAAGCTCCATTTCATTTTTTCCTGGGTCTCTCCACCCATAACCAACCCTTCTGCATCCCCACTCTCCACCCGTTGCCACTGTGAGACCACCTCTGCTGCCCTGTGTGGGCTCCTTGAATGCTTCTGTAAGAAGCAGCACAATGTAACTACAATGGCTGCTATCTTTGTAGTAGGGCATCTTCTAAGGGCTTTACATATATTGTCTCATTTAATTCTCATGATAAACTATGAGGAAAACAAGCTATTTTTTATGGCACTTTGATATAAATGAGAAAACCAAATCCCAGGAAGGCTGATGACTTGCCCAAGGTCATTCCCGGGATTTGAACCCAAAGTCTTGCCCACTACATTATACTGCCGTCTCAGGAGACAGACAACTGGCTGCACATCAGGAGACCCGAAGGCCATGCCTGACAGCTGAGTTGCCTTGGGCAAGCTCCCTATACCTCTCTGGGACTCAGTTGCTAGGCAGCTGGTAGACTCAGTGTCATAATGATAAGGTGGGTTTAGGACAAGATTGGCTGGGGCTAAACCCAGGTACTGCCACTGTGCTACCTTGGGTAGGTTACTTAAGCTTAGTTTTATCATCTGTAAAATAGATAGGATCATAGTACCTCCCTCACTGGACTGATTTTGATGATCAAATAAGTTACTACATGTAGAATAGTGAGAGCCTCCCAGCACTTTGGGAGGCCGAGGCGGGTGGATCACGATGTCAAGAGATCGAGACCATCCTGGTCAACATGGTGAAACCCCGTCTCTACTAATACAAAAAAATTAGCTGAGCATGGTGGCGCGTGCCTGTAATCCCAGCTACTCAGGAGGCTGAGGCAGGAGAATTGCCTGAACCCAGGAGGCGGAGGTTGCGGTGAGCCGAGATCGCGCCATTGCACTCCAGCCTGGGTAACAAGAGCGAAACTCCGTCTCAAAAAAAAAAAAAAAAAAAAGGATAGTGAGAGCCAAGCGTGGAGTATAGTAAACCATCTGTGTTCATTATCATCATATAGATTTTTGTCTGTGTGTCCATCTTTATAACATGAAGGGATTCAATACAATCACATTCTAAAGTCTAATTTGGTTTGGAAATTCTATGAATCTGGTCTGCATTTACATTTCCTTAGAGCTCTGTAGCTCTTTGTGGTATTATTTCAATAAGAACAAAATTGAGTGACTGAGCTGTGGAATAGCTTACACCTGGGTATCTCTTCTATATGGGCACAGCCTGTCCTCTTTTGCACCTTATTTCATATGATGGTATGACCCTCACATTATCTGCCATGGGCAAGGCAGGGTTACTTTTTCTATTTTAAAGAGCTGTTCTGCTATTAGCCTGGGGTTAGAAAGTTAGTGGGAAAGTAGGACTCTAATCCATATATACCACTTCCAAGAGTTCTCAGTTGTCTGAAAGGCAAAGGGATTTGGGCCTTCTGAGTTCAACTCCCAGCAAGAAGGTGCCCTAGAAAAGAAGCTTTTGTCTCACTGTATTAGCAATTTTTCACTCCAAAATAAAAGACTGGGCAAAGCATCCTGGCTGTATTTCACCAGCTCATTTTTCTCTAAACACCAACATTTACCAGCTTTCCTTTTTCTGATGAGAGAGTAATTAATCTTGTCTCCTCTAGACCCTCACACTGGCACACATTGCAACTATCTTGAAGGCAGATGGTTCTCCGGGAGAGGAAAGTGAGATAGGCCAGAGCAACAGGAAGGCTTGAAAGTTCAAAGTCCGGCAAATGCGGACCAGCACAAGTTGCCCCCAAAGGCTCCCATAGTTACTTCGGGGCTATCCTCTGGGAGCCAGCTCTGCCCCTGAACCCACCCCCCTTGGCTCACAGGCACATGTGCAGGTCAGACCGTGAAAGCAGCCCAGGTCTGCCTTTCTATGCAGCAGGGCTGTTGAAGGTCCTGAGAAGAAGGGAAAGGGGAGAGATCCCTGAACTTAAAAGGGAAAACAATCAGCTTCCTGGAGCTTTTGTCAAGCAAGAGGCAGAGAAGTGATGCTACAAACACTTGCATTCCCAAGCTCCAAGCCTTTATTATCTAGACCATGTAATCCATTTCTTAGCTACATTGTGCTTGCCGAGTAGAAATTTCATCTTTCTCAGGAGATCATAAGCTCAGACTTGACAGGAACCTTCCTGCCATACATTCTTACATCCTCTGCAGCTAACATCAAGCTGGGAACATATTAGATGCCCAGTGAATTCCTGAACAATCAAATGCGATTGACCAACCTGAACCTCACAGACACATTATTCATACATGAGTGTTGTCAGCTCTTACTCACCCACACTGGGGAGAGCAGTCTCAACCCAGATAACACCCCAAGAGAGGCTAATCCCCAAGATAATTCTATCTATTATTTCTCTAAACATAATGCACAGTTTTGTTTACCTATTTGCCTCCCCAGGGAAGTTTTTCCTTGGTTAATCCAATCACTCCTTCAACCAGTTTTTATGGAATGCTATCCGGCAGGCACTGTCCTAGGAAATTCAAGGGTAATGAAGCAGCCCTCATCTCTGCCCACTTAGGATCTATCACATATGGAGAAAAGATAGATATGACACCATCATCACATGAGCTATTTCATTGTAATAGTTACATATGCTCCTGAGGGATGACGAATATTTTAAGAGTGTGTTACAGAAATCCCACTTAAATCTGCCTGGGAGGCAGGGTGGCAGTGGGGGACGTAGTCTTTGAAGACATTATATTTACATTGAAACTTAGGGAATGAGTGTGAGAATTCCAGGAACATTGGAGGTTGAGGTGACAAGGTTAAAATGAGTTCTCATTTCTGATTGTGGCGAATAGCTGCATAGAAGCATGCCGGTAAATTCACTCTGTCCTAAAGGCAAACACTTGCTCCAGGGTCTGCAGCATAGCCTGCCTTGTTCATGAGTGAGAGGGCAGAAGAGCTGCTCCTGGAGATTCTATCTGCGGACTGGGGTTGTGGGGATTTACTCTGATCACCAGCTGCTTGTCT
The DNA here is from genome assembly GCF_030222135.1 of Aotus nancymaae. Taxonomy (NCBI): domain Eukaryota; kingdom Metazoa; phylum Chordata; class Mammalia; order Primates; family Aotidae; genus Aotus; species Aotus nancymaae. Next base: position 35,840,758 of record NW_026988423.1, read on the forward strand.
GTCTACCTTGAGTGTTCTGTGGAGTCAGTCTGGAAATGAGCTCTTCTTGCCAATGACTCAAAGTGGGAAAAATAAAAATTCGCTTATGGAGAGATTCCAGTGGGAGCATGGATATGCTATCTGGTGTGTAATGGCTGTGAATTCCAACCAGCCTCCTGAAACCAAGACGTTTCAATTAACAGGAGGCACTTCAAACCGGAACGTCTCTTTCCTGGCTTTCCAGTCAGAATGCTGTTGTATAAATAACAATAAGCTGGCCCCGTCAGAGGCGGTAATTGAGTCTCTTCTTTCTGCTGGCATCAGCGGGATTCCCTTGAGTGACTTACAGTGTGGCTATTTAATTGGGTGACACATAGGGAAGTCGGCCCTGCTTTGTTTAATTACATTCAGTATCCCCCATGCGTGGTGCCAGCACCCACTCTCTGGAAGGGCTCTTGGGCATCACTCTTGTCCAGGAAATTATTATAAAGGTGTTAGGGAAGACCTGGGACAGAGAGAAATGGCTAGATGTTTGAAAAAGGAAGGGAATGTGAATAGAAAAGAAGACTGACCCTATGAACAAAATAGTTGTCTGGTTTACAGATTTAACTTGTTCTGAACCAAACATTTAGTATATGTGTGTGTGTGTGTGTGTGAGTGTGTATGTGTGTGTGTGTGTGTGTTGGGTGGCTGCTAAAGGAGGGAAAAGAGCATTAGAAAGTGCACATAATCACAAAATGCAAGATAACAAATGTTCGATGTTGTAAGAAAGACAAAGTCATTTTTTCAAAGAATTTCAGCACAAATTTCTTCGTATGTAAAGGAAATGGGGAGAAGGGGATAACTTTAAAAGAGCTGATGGATGTTTAACAATGAATATATGTAATTTTACACCTTATCATAGCCCTCGAGGTAGTATTTAGCATACCCATTTGACAGATGAAGAAACTGAGGCTAAAAGACACAGCTAATAAGTGGTAGACATTCAATTCAGCCTCATGCCGACTCCAAAGGCCACATAATTCCACTACAGCCCAGAGATTTAGTGATCCCTTGATTTTTCTTCAAGCTGCTTCTATACCACATTGACTAATTACACCATGAAATATTAATTGATTTTCCACTGTGTACATAGAATAGATTTTGGCCTTGTAAGAATATGAGGAACAATAATAATACTAATAACAATGACAATAATCGCCAATATTTGCAGGGTAGTTACAATTTTCTAGGATTTGTTCAGAATACTTTATAAATACTGACTCATTTAATGAGATATTTGCATTAGGTAACTGGACTGCAAACACACTCCCACAATGCCCTTGAACAGTGAGCCTCTCACCCCTCATTATTTGGGGCTGCGTAGCAGGCAGGAGCAGAGAGGAGGCTGTAACCCACTATGGAGGCCAAGGTCGGCGGGGGTGCCTTGGGCTGTGGCATGGCAGCTCCACGCCCAAACACAAATCTCCCGTGCTTTGACAACTGCTCCAAGAAGGTTTCCTAAGGGACTCCACGAGCAGAATGTATGGATCCTGGATGGGGAAGGAGAGCCTGTGAATCAGTCGGTGAGGGAGTATTCACCAGACACAAACTCGTATGTTTTTTATGTTCACTCATATGGCCTCAATGTTCCTCCACACCTGGTGATACTGCACATAAAGATGGCCTTTCTCTACTCAGCAAAGAAGCAGGGATAAGCAGGGTTTCAATCAGATTAGAAGAACTAGAGAGTGGACATTACTTAGAATTTCCTAGCTGCAAGGTTTTGAGAAGCTTGGAAGCATAACTGAGCTGGAAGAGGGAAGGAAGGTAATGAGGCGTGGCCGTCCCAGGTATCACAGCAGCGTGTTGGAGAGGCAGTGGGCTCACTCTGTCTCTGGTTTCCTCTGCTTCTTTCAAATAGAACTGCTCTCCCAGCCAAATCACATGGACAACTCCAGAGCACATCTTCCCTCTCCCTGCTGAGGGCTGATTCTGCCCCTTCTATCTTCTGCTTCTGTCTTCTCCCCAATTCTGTCCCATCCATTCCTTCCTTCTGTCTCTGGAGTCTTCACCCTCTCCTTCCCTTTGACTACCTTTTCTTGATCTACTTTTTTGTTTTCAAACTATCGAGTTTTCCTTTAAAAATTATGGTGGGGGTGTGTTTGAAGTCCAGTTATCTAAATGCAAGTATCTTATTAAATGAGTGAATATTTATAAAATATTCTGAACAAAGCCTAGAAAATAGTAATCACCCTGCAAATATTGGTTATTATTGTCATTGTTAAATGACAATTTTATTTAAAATTTAGAATAAAAATAAACCCTAAACATGTTTTCTTCTAACAGTGGTCTTATCTTTCTCCTTCCATTCTCATCCAGCTTTCTTTAAAAAGTAGTTCACACCCCCACTATCTTCACCTCGTTCTCTCATTTTCACTCCTCAGTCAACTGTAATCTGGCTTCTAGTCTTACTTTTTCATTGAAATTACTTATTCAAGTCATAAACAATGACCTCATGCCCAACAAAAACTACAAAGTGCTTTCAGCATTCTCTGATCTTCCTCTGAACATATCCACGTCTCTCATCTTTGCAGCAGTTGACACAATTAACCCACCCCCTCCATCCAGAAACTCTTCTTCCTCAGCTTCTAAAGTACTTTCCTCTTTCCCAATTTTCCTCTTACAGGGTTAGTTTATTTGGGGCCCAACTGTAGCTCACCTCTCGCTCTACGTCTTCTCCTTGGCAGTTTCATGTATGCTCATGTCTTAAAGTCCCATTTATACACTAGTAATTCCCGAAACTGATCTCCAGTCCATGAGTTCCAGCCCTATGTGCCCACCTGTCTGCCAAACAGAGTCACCTGGATGGCTCCCAGGTACCATATGCCTCAGGCTCTTTATATCCAACATCACATTCATCATCTATAGCTCCTGCTCTGCTCTCTTCCGAATTCTCTTTCTTGATTTGTAGCATCTCCATCTGCTCAGCTGCCAAGCCAGGAACCTGGACTTTTCAATATTCATCTCTTCCAGTGCTCCATTTATAACTAGTAGCCAGTCTTGAAATTTTTATTTCAGATATAGGCCTGTCTTATCATTCCTGATATCACTCTCTTAGTTATAGATTATCATTATATCCTTCTTGGACTATTGCAATAGCCTCATCTCTATTCTCCTTTCGCCTTCCAAACCTATCCTCCATACTGCTCCCAAAGCAATGTTTCCAAATCGTGGAGCTGGCCATATTAGTACCCATATTTGACCACACATAGTCCAGGCTTCTTTATGTCACAAAGAAAGGCTTAATATATGTGATGCTGGGCTTTCTTCCTATCCTCATTGCCTGCCCTTGCTCTTTATGGAATAACAATGTCATGCCACTTGTAATTACCCCAAGCTATCAAGTCCAAATGTTTCCTGGCCCTCTGCTCAGAGTATTCCTTCTGCCTGAAACACCTCCCCTCCTCTCTCCTCCACCATCTTGTTTACTGCATTGTCTCTGTAGTCTGTTCTCTTGGTTGGCTGGACCCAGCTGGTCATAGATACAAGGAAGCAACTTTTGCCAACCAAGCCCCATCTTATAAGCAGACAGAGTAGGTGTCCGCCCACATGGTTTGAATGGTGAGGCTTAAGGAAGCTGATAATTAATTGTCTTTTATTACTTAAAATTATTTCATTATAGGGTTATTCCTCCAGTTTTCTTTGCATTTTTGTTCTTGGAGAGGTCTCTATCTATTTTTATGAGAGGAATGTAATCCCTTAAACCTTTGTGAGTTTCCACACATGAGAAGGGGGCCATGACAGGTAGCAGAGGGTAAGGCTCTTGGAAAAATGGGACATGAAATAAAAAATTGAACTGAGGAGGAGGAAGAGGATTGAAATGCAGGGAGCTGATAAAGTGCTACATATAGCAATCAACCTCACACATCTCACTTGGGTAGGTCGTGTGGGTGATCTAGTAAGTTAGGATTCAAGTTAATACTTAGACCACTTAGAATGAGAAAATATAAATATTTTTCCTGAATAATACAGAATTATCACCCACATAGCCCTACATTCATTTTCTTAAAGAAAAAAAACTGCCAAAGACAGATTATTGGTTTAATGGGATTTTATGAGATGAGCCAAAGTATACCTGGGCTTTAGAAATGAAAGATAAAAATAATGAACTCAATACCTTGCAGGTCATGGGAGACAGAGTCAGGAAAATATGATGTTACCATGAAAAGACTTGGAAGAGAAAAAAGAGGCAGGAAGGTAAAGACACATTCAACAAATGTGTTGAGCATCTATTATGCAGACACTGAGATATGGGCATAATCCCTGCCTTATCTACCTGGCACATGGCAGGTACTCAGGATAAATATTTGTGGAAGGAAGGAGTAAAGGAAGGCAAAAAGGAAGAAGGAGGGAGGTGGGAGGGAGGAACTGGGGAAGGGAGGGAGGAAAGCCTGTGTGTACTCCTTAGTCTGTCCAAGATGGCTGAAGTTAACTAAATCTATATTTACTGTTTAGCTTTTCACCCGTTGTATGTTCCTGCCCATTGTATGTTCTTCTAGAAAATTCATAATAAACCCATTCTCCACTAAGTTTAGGGAAAACTCTACCATGCTATCTATAGACTGTGTATCAACTCACTGTGTTAAATGTGATGAGTTATTTCACAGACAAGTGAGTGGCAGGGTTGGGGTCTAAAACCAGGTACCTGTAGGACCCCAGCTGATCATGTACCTGGGCTCTGGGGGCATGCTTGGGGTTGGAAGAGGCCTCCCTGCTCGCCTAGGCTGCTTGCCAAGCCAGCCATCTGTTACTTGTCCAGAAGAGGGAAGAGAGGTAGCATGGTGCTCAGGGCTGTGGCAGGTCCAGTCTCAGTTTCCTAATCAGTCTATTATTTACAGGCTCCAGAGTCATGGGAGGAGGGGCAGGCTTATAACCTGTGATGAGAGGGGTTTATGTGTGTTCTGGGCAAATTTTGTAAGACAGCTGCCCCTATAAAGGATTTATCAAGACAATAAAAGAAAAAGGAAAGAGCCTAAAGACCCTCTAGTGAAAACAGCCTTTTTATGGTATGACAGTATAAGAGGGAACACTTTGAAAAGCAGCCACACTTTCCCTGCCCACTCCTCCCACCCCTTCTCCTACTCAGCGCACATAGGCAGAAGAGCTCTCTAATCTTCATCTGAGGGGCTAAATACTATAAGCATTTAAAGTTTATTTTTGTCTTATGACGTCCAGCCTTCAGCACCATACTGCAGATGGGCTTTCCTTTCATTAGGAATGTCTTTCTTCTTTGGGCTATTCTTGGGGATGAAAGTGAGGAACTTGGGGGAACTTGCTATGCATACCCCACACCCTCTGTTTTCACACAGTGATAATAGGTTCAGCTTGACAGGTATGTCTTAGGCCTCAGTGAGGGTTTGATCCAGACTCTGGGAGGGTAGCACAGCTTAGAGGAGAAAGGGTAACGCTTGGAGGAGAAAGGCAAATGCCAATCCCCAGATGATCCATGGAAGAATCATATCTGTAAGGTTTGTTAAGTTCTCGCTGAGTTTGAAATGAAGAAACTGAGGCCAACACAAGAAGATCCAATGCGAATTTATTCGGCTCCCTGGCGAGGTTCTGCGGTCTGACAGGAGGGGCTGGAGAAGTCGCGCGGACTCCTTTCAGACGTGGGGTTTTATAGGGAGTGGAGGCATTCGATTGGTTGTGGGAGAGCAGGGTGTGGGCAAGACAGGACTGCTATTGAGTAGGGTTACAAGCCTTTGTTTGCATACAGGACTCGACTGCTATTGGTTAGAGTTACAAGACTTCGTTTACATACAAGACTTGACTGCTATTGGCTAGAGTTACAAGACTTCATTTGCATACAGGACTTGACCGCTATTGGCTAGAATTACAAGACTTCGTTTGCATTTTTGTGGGTTTTTTTTAAGGGAGAGCTAGGCTGTGTGGGGTGAGGGGGGGTGTCCGAGCTCCCGGCGAGGCGACCTGCCTTACAGTATCTATTTGTATTGGTGTGATCACAAGCAGCAGTCTCAAAGAATCCTAGTCATAATGAATCTCCATCTCAGAGATTTATGAAGTCAGAATAGAGTGGAAGCAGTGAGGAAACTCATCCAGATTCCAGAGCTATCAAGGAACAGAGCAAGGACCCCAACCCAGGTTTCCCAAGTCCAAGTCTAGTTCATTTATTTCTACCCCACTTCTGCCTTTGGGTTGGTGCTGCCGTTCTCTGTGGCCAGAGCATCTAATCTGAACCAGGTACTCTTCTAGTAAATGTGGCCTACCACTGGTTGGGAGGGAGAGAAGGAGAGAGAACAGAGATGAGGGGTCATTGTGATTCCAGAACACAGAGGCTGTTCCCTCTGCTTCCTTCATCAGCTTGAATGTTAGTGTCCAGTAAAATCATATCAGTCCTGTTCTCCTACTCTCTTCTACCTCCATGAATAATCTCTTACAACTCTTTACCTTCGTAAAACCATTTGCTGATGATTCTCAAAATACTGTTTCCCAGATAGGTATGTTTTCTAGATATCTCTTCCCAGATGTATCAAAAGTCTGTAAAATGCATGTGATAAAAGCTGCATGTATCACCTCTACTCCCTGCTCGCCATCCTGCTCCTCGTCCATCAGAAGTTCAACTTTATAGCCTGTGGGTCACACTACATTCCTTCTCTATCCTGACCTACAATCTTTAGCTGGCCACCAGGTTCTGACAATTGCAGCTCCTTAGGACCAGTGGAACCTGCTCTCTACCTTCCTTGCATTCCCTTGGGTTAGACACAACAGCTTCTTGGCCCACACTGCAGTAGAGACCCAAAACTGACTTTTCTGCCTCCACTTATCTCTTCTCTCACTGCTTTCATAATAATTCTTCCTAAAGAAACACATTCAATCAGATCACTCCCCTTTGTAAAATAATCTTTCAGGGCAAGTATTTTGACTTTTCATGACCCAGCCAGTATCTGCCATTCACGTTTCATTTCTTCCTACACCTAACCTTTCAGCCTCATAGTCTCCAGCATGGAAACTTCCTTTATCCTGTTTTTGTACTCAAAATATTTGCATATCATGCTTTCATTGCCTAGATTATTTTGCCCTTCTCTTTGTTACTTGGCTACTTCAAATTTAGGAATTACCCGCTACAGGGCACACATCAGGAATTAACTCTTCTGGGGAGCGTTTCTGGACACCTTGCCTAAGAGGCAGGTAGCATACCAGGGTACCAGGTGCATATTTCTGTCATAGTGGTTATTACATTGTAGTATAATTCCACATTCAGCTAGGTTTTTATCTGCCTCCTCCGCTCGACTAGGAGCCTCTTGTTTTCTGCCTCTTGTATGGCTAGAGTCTAGCGAACCTGCCTGAGGGTAGGAGTGTTTAGCAACTAAATGAAGGCAAGCTTCAGATGGATTAGTAGTCTCTGTGGTTATCCCAAGCACATAATCATAATGAGAGACTCTGACCACAGTTATAATTGTTAAAAATAATGTTCCCATTGAATTTCTTCAACTCACATCTCCACAGGAAGAGACTCACCACTCTGATACTCCCACCCAGGAATGGTTAAATTTCAAAGATATCTAGTTTTGTCCAATGACGTTGTTTTAAAATTGAAGCTAGGCATCTCAGCTCAGTGAAAGCCACAAAGTACCTTTCCACATAGCCCAGCACCTACATTTCAATCCAGTCTGGCTCTTTACTTGGTCCTGCCCCATGCCTGTGTTGGGTGTTGGAAATAACATGTGGATTCCACTCAGCTCCAGGGCTTGAGGAGCTCGGTGAACACTCACTCCCACAGGGCAGCACTGATTCCTAGTGCCCTGCACACCACCTTGCAAAGCCAGGGACTTAATAAAGCCTGGTTTATGAGCATTCTGATCATGATGACTCAATTATCCAATTATTCATAATTCATTTAAATAACCACCAAACTTGTTTTGAGCACCTGCTATATGCCTTTTGTATAGAGATGAATTAGAGACATTCTCTCTGCCCTTGTGAAGCATTTTAGGGCTTGGTGAGTGAGAAAAATGTCCCAACAGGCAATTACAATGCAATGGAAAACGTGCTAATAGAAGTCTCCACAAAGGGCAGGTTTTGTGGACAGAAGGAAGAGACGAGAATATTCCAGACAAACAGAACCACATGTATAAAAGGTGAGAAGGGTAAAAGAGAACATGAGAGGTTCGAAGAACTGTTCAAGAGCAGCTGGGATGCCTCACAGCATGAGAGCAGATGGGTTATTTGCGGAGCCTGGAAGAAGGAATGGTGAGAAAGGAGATTGCAGAGGCAAACCAAGGGTTGCCCAGGGCGGAACAAAGAGAGAGGAGGCTGCAGCCAGACTCAAGTTTGGAACTCCTCACCTTGGGCCCTAGGGAGCACCATATGGCTCTGGAACAGCCAGAAAAGTGAGATCTACAGTTTTCCAGGAAAAGAGGAGTTCTGGAAATCTGCAGACCAAACAGAGAACTGTTGAATTAACGTAAGAAAGGGATAATGGGGAAATGATCTGGGGCTGTGGCAGTAAGAATGGAAGAAAGGGAGTGATCCCAAGGTCATTGCGAGGTAAAGGTGCAGGTGATACGCCATTGTTGGTGGGAATAGCAGTTAGTACGGAAAGCAAGTCAGGTGCTCGGCTGCATGCCAAATTGAAGCAGCGTGAAAGCTCGGGGAGAAATATTGCAACATTTTGACAAAATATTTTTTTAAAAAATCAAAACCAATGTTAAAAAACGTATTAACAAAATACCAAAATTTAAAACAGAGGCAGGATCAGTATTACTGATTTTTCCTTTTTCCTGTGGCTCTATTATGGCTTGACCTGGTACTATACTGATCCTAGCTTTATTGAAACTTTTGATATGTCATTCATCATAGGTTTTTGCATTGATTTTACTGTTAAAAAATACTGCGTTCAATTATTGTTTATCTTGATAATGTTTTTTTTTTTTTTCACTCTCTTAAATTTTTGCACTTACTCAAGTGCTTCAACCTACTCCTGGCCTTGGAACCGGGTAGGAGCAAGGAGGGGTGGTTATCAGGAATGATTGCAAGGGTAACATCAAGTAGGGTGCATTAATGCACTGGCACGATGCCTTACGCCACTGCAGGACAACTCTGTCTGCTCCTAAAAGTGACTTTGTTTGGATACCAGGATACTACCTTTCCTCTACTCACCAGTAGCTGTCACTTGATACTACGCGTTTTCACCAATGAAGACATCATATAGACCCCCCACCTCTACCCTGACTTCCTCCCTCTGAGCAAACTGAGTTTGGGTCTCCCATGATGAAACTCACATGCAGCTTGTGTACAACTTCCCTAAATGCCACAAATGCTTTGGAATAAGCATGAAAATTGGTTTCTAAGCTCCAGCAGTTTCTAAAATAGGGGTGGTTTAAAATAAAAGCAGTATGATAAAAGGGATTCCTATAGAGTAGATTGTGGGAAATAACAGTGAGCCTCCAAAACAGAAAACTTGGGGAAAGAGTCAGAAAGGGCATCTAGCCATTCCTGAGAAAGGGCAGCGTGAGCAGCAACTGTGGTCTTCCAGGAAGAGTGGCCAGCTCTGTCTCCATTTCTTCAGTCTGAGAGTGGGAAAAACTCATTTCTTTCCATCCCTTGAAGCTTCTTTTTACTTTATATCCTGGCTTGATGCAGATGTAATATATTCTGTCAGTGCAAAATTTGGACTAAAAAATACTGTGGCCTTTGAAATTGAGGAGGGAATTGGGTGGGGGTTTTCCAAATTAATGGCAGTGTACAGATGAATACATTGGGCACAGTGGGGCAGAAGTGGGAGGGTGCTAGGAAGTGTACCTCTAGTCACATGACAGCATGTAAAGCAATGCTTTAATGGAGAAAACAATAGAGTAGGTAGAAGTGGACATTGATATACAGAATTTGAAACTGATGGACTGTGGATGGAAATTTGAGTAGAGCACACCTGATAGCTTCAGTTTCCTTAGAGGAGTGGGAGAGAAGGTTGTCTTGTAAGAATATGGGCTTGAGGTAAATATTTAGCAGAATACTGAAGGTTAAGAGAAGTAGAGATTGAATTAACCAAAGATACCAAACGGACTTGGAAGAGTCCTAGAAGATCCCCTGAACACGGAGACAATGAATGTGTGTGGCTCCCATCTCCACAGTCACATGAATTGTGTTTCTAGCTGTGCTCGGCTTTCTCAGCAAAGGCTTGGAGAAGGTGAGTCATAAGACTGACCCCAGTTTGGGAAGATGCAAGGCCTGTGAAGGGTGGAGGGTGCTGCGTGGTGGAGGAGAAGGAGGGTACTTCAGATGTGTTTGATATCGGGGCAGTGTCTGATGTGGCCAGCAATGGCAGACATGAGCCACACTAAGCCTTAAGCTTCCAAGTGTTACGTAGCCTTCTCATAACACTAGAAAGAGCTGAGGGAGTTGGGTGGTTGCAGGGGCCTTTGCAGGGAAGCACCCCGGGTCAGCATAGGCAGCCACACAGCCAGTGTTTTCTAGTAACTAGGCTCCCTTTAGTCCTCTTGGCAACCCCTTACCATTGCTATGAGCTCTGCATTGTTAACAGTACAATCTCTGCTTTTTAAGTGTAGCCACACAGCCCCATCTTAGGGGAAAAAAAAAAGCCTTATTTGCTTCTCTGGGACACATTTAGGAACAGGCCTGGTGAAGACGACATTGCCTTTGTGCACCGTGTAAGTTCCCACTAGTCCTCCTACTCATAATGAAAATGCTCATATATGGGAACCAATGATGAGGCCCTCATCCTCAGGTTGATAATTAAGACAGATGCCACTAACATTTCTTAAACCATGCTGAATACAGTTGTCAGGGCAGGAGGGAATTTGAGAAGGCGGTATATAATTAACCTAGTTGGAACTGGGCCAGGGGACCCAAGGTTAATGGCCCTGGGAATGGGAGCATTAATGACCACTAATGGTCAAGCCCCTTTTCATGTCTTACTCATTAGAGCTACCTTTTATATTCTGTAAGATCATGGCCTTTGGCCTCAGGACCAAGAGTAATGGAGAGTTGCCACTCCCCCAGATGATGTGTTCTGCATTCTGACAGCTTCTGTCCAGCTCTTGATTCCCCCCCACATCTCAATCTTCAGGTATAGTGTATAGCAGATCTCAACACATACCAGCCATCTGCTGAGCCCTGCTGATGAGAGCTGAGACATACACATGATGCATATTCATGGGCAAAAAATTGTTTCAGGTTTTTATTCAACAGATTGACAAAAGTGTGACATCATCTTGCTTTTACCTGTTTGGCCCTGGTGTTCGTTTTTCTATACAATTTCTGGGTGAACTGGAATAGAATCTTTAACCACTCTGGGATGTGTCCCCCATCGTATCTGATGGCCACAAGAATCATTAACCTGAATCTTCACAGGCTTGCACGCTGCCTTGATTGACAACGAAACTGCTATTTTTGTCCACTCTGTTTCTCCTTTGCTTGTACTCCCTTTAACCTCCAAAAGAGATTTCTACCTTTGCCATAAGCTAATCTCCTGTGATAAGCTTTTATGATGCAAATTTGGGACAGTGAATAGACGGAGACAGAACTAGAGTAAAGGAGATGAGGGTACAGACTCATGGAAGAGAAGAAAAGGCAGAAACAGAGCAGAGGAGAAAGAGAAAGTGAAATTTGCTGTGGGTGTGATTTGTGTGGGGGAGTCTAGCATGGGTCCTGGCAAAAAGGAAGCTTCAGGCAGCTGTGTTGTGAGTGAGAGAAAAAGCATAAGCAGGGGAAAGTTAATTTTAAAACGTCTAGCTGATAGTTATCAAGCAGATCTCTTTCAATATTCTTAGAGGGCTACAAGTAAACACTGGCATTAGTTTTAATTGCATCAGGTTGTTAAAGTGTTTTCCTTTTCATGGAAACTCCCCTGCCACCGACACTGGGTCATAGGGGGTTCTCGGATGACCTGAGCTTCCATGTTTAACTGGAAAGCTGAAGTCAAAGCTTCAAGAGAAGCTCAAACGGGGAGGGTGGCTTTGCCTCCTCCTTGACCTTAGTAGTGGAAACACATTCTGCAGTTCTAACTTTCCTAATGAATTTTAAAAAGCAGAGTGTGTTGAAAATTGCCAGAGACCAAGACGTCCCATGCTCTCTGCGGGGTTACACATTTGTTTCAGTCCTCACATCAAGTCTCAAGAGTAGGCATTACAAACCCATTTGTAAATGTGCAAACTGAGGCCTAGTGCCATAGAGCGACTTACTCACTTAATCATGAAGTTAATAAGAAGCAGGTCTGAATTTTATAATAAAAGGGAAGGTGAAGAAAGAGGGAGAGATACTGAAAGTGAAAATTAAGCTCTTAAGGAGAGGCAGGAATTCAATGAAAGCTACAGGGCTCTTCTCCAGCTTCTTTTGCCAGGCTCATCTGGAAGATTCTCTAACACTCAGTGACTTTGAGTTCTTTGTTGTGAGAGTGCGAAGCAGAGCCACTGTGCTTCTGCTGCATTTCACCTGCATGAAAGCCTCCGCCGGCTGCTGGCCTCTGCCCCTGCCTAGGCCCTTTCTTTGGACTCAACAAGGGCAGTAGGGAAAGCAGAGCCTGTCTTCTGCACTTGGCAGTTAAAGTCCAGGTAGAGGCAGGACAAGGAAGACGTCTGCCTGGCGCTGCTGGCCTTGACGTTGCCTCCACGAACCTGCAAGATAATTCATGCCATTAAATCATCCATAATCAGATGCAGTGACTATCATTTTTGTGTGTTTGAACATCTCACTGCCTGAACACAAACATCTCAATAGCCACGGACCCCTAATTTTCTTTGTTGGAGACAACAAAACCAAAGGTAATAAGCAGGAGGAGGGACTGAGTCCCAGGGGGCACACTCTCTGGAGGAGTCTCCTGGGCTTAAAGACATCTAAAGCAGATCCAAAAGAAAGCAGTGATTACAGGCTAATTTGCTGCCTGCATTATGTTAAGCGTCCCATCGCTACACAAATGGCAATTGCTTTATGCCAGAAATCTTTTACTGAATTCCTCTTATTGGTAAATTTTGTATTAAAAAGTGAGAGACAGACTAAAGAAAGGTTTTTCAATTGAAAGGTGAGACTATCGGGATGCCAGTAAAAGATACAAGACTGGCACATCCCCAAGAGTTGATTTTCCTTTTCCAATGCGATTATTAGAGAAGGCAAATGGTCCTGTCCTTTGAATGTGCCAGTTAAGGGTTTTAGAGCCACCCAGCTTCAGCTGGAGGAGGACACAGCTCTGCCGCCGCACACTGAGTTCTTTGCTAAGACAGCTGAGGGGGCTGAGGCAGGGGGCAGAGGTGAAGAGAGGCTGATGCATTTGAGCCTTATGAGTCACCAGATGGCCATCCACAGGAGACTGAGGTGGACACCTGAGACCCTCTTCCTTTTATGTGGACACCGCCCCTTTCCCAGGAGCAATGAGAGTCAGCCCAGTCACGTCACTGACTCCCCCTCCTCTTTCAGTCTGGGTCTGAAGTCCTAAAGACACTTTTTTTTTTTTTTTCGCATGCTATTCCTTTATTCACTCCTCATTCATGCAATGAATACCTCCTAAGCATCTTCTGTGCTACAGACAGTGGGCCACACCCTGAGAATTAAAAAATATAGGAATTATGATAGTCAAACAGAAATGGAACATAAGCATTGAAATCAGGGAGATCTGAATGGAAAATTCCACCAAACCCCTCCTTGCCTTGGATAAATATCTGAAGATCTTATACTTGAAAAATGGAGTAGGAGGAGGGAACGGCTGATTCCTGCCTCAGGCACTGTGGAAAGGATTAAATAATATCTCTAAAGCAACTAACATAGAGCCTCTAGTATTCAATGCCCAATAACCATGTGTTGATTCTGCCCTTATTTGAAATTCTCAGTTGGTACCAGAACTTTCCCCAACCCCAGAGATGCATCTGACCCACACCCGCCAGGGCATCAGGCCAAGAGACACATACCTTCCCTAAGTAAAATGCAAATCTGTGGTCCTCTTGACACAAGGCCGGGAGGAAGGATGAAGGATGAAGGCTGTGACATGAGCGCCTGGTGGGGCAGGGGGAATTTGGGATCAGTTCCAAGGGAAGGCAACAGGGATGCGAGAGAGGCCTTTCTGTGCCAGCTACCACATCAGGGATTTTGTACAGATTATTTTGCAATGTATGTTGCGGGGTGGTACTCCCCATCCAATCTAATCTCAACAACTCCAGGTGAATGTTTGTGGTGAAGTCAAAAGACAAACACAAAATTGCAGTGTCCCAGAGCCCCTGAAGAGAGCTAAGCATTGGCCTTTGGGCACCAAGGCATGTCTATTTCTGAGGCTGTGTGGCAGGACCATTTATTCCAAAAGGAAATGAAGATTTATGTTGCAGTTGAGAATAAGTGGTAAATTAGCAATAAGTCAACTTTTGATCCAACATCCCCTGCAGACAGGGCATTGATACCAGGAAAGATTAGACTATTCTCCAAGCATCCCGAATGGGAAACTGGGAATTAATCTAAACTTGTCTATGTGTGTCACGTGCCAGTGCTGAAATGGGTGTTGCTCTTTTCGTGACTGGTTACCTCCAGTGTTGAATGCAGCCTCAAGGGCATGACTGTGAGGAACAGAAGGAAGATATTGGTCTTCATTTCTCAGAGATCCTAGGCATGGATTGCAGCCCACACTTTACCTATGATGAATGTGACCTTGGGCAAATTATTTCTTTGAGCATACTATAGCCTCTGTAAAATGAGGATTGTAACATCTGACAGGGTTGTTTTAAGGCTCAATTTAGACAACACAATTTAAATACCAAGCAGAGGAACCGCCATTTACTGGACATTCAGTTGATATTAGTTCCCTGACACAGAATACAGAATGAAGAACACTTGGCAAGGATTTGGTGTTTGATATGATGATAATGATAATAGCAGCATTACTGTGGGTGTTCAGAAAAGAAGACAAACATGGGACTCTATTGCCTCCAGAACTTGGCAGGGAGTTGAGTGCTAGAAGTGGAAATGGGGGTGGCTGTAGCTTTGCTGATTCATGCTACCAGAAAGGCCCTGAAGTCCCAGTTCCATACGGCATGCAGGACACCACGTTGTACAAGGATATAGATTCATGGTTCTGCTTGGTCACTCAGCTCCGTCTTCTCCATCTCAGGTTCCCAGGGCCAACTGCCAACTTATCTCCTCTCTTCTTATGAAACTTTTGGAGTCTGGCAGAAATTGATTCCCAGATTGAGTTTTTCTGGTCAGAAATAAGCAGGCATGCGAAATAACGGAAATCCACACGATTCCGCCTTTTGGATCCATTGGAATTTAGAGCAAATTTTCTAAGGCACTGGGTCCTCTCGTGGTCAAGTTGAATAACTCCCATCACCCCAGCAGCCTGTCACCCTCTTCCTTTCCTTTTTTTCCTTTCTAACCACATTCTTCTTCAGCTTCTCTTTCTCCTGGATCTGCTCATTTCTCTCTCATTTAGTCTTACTCAAAATTGCTGTGTCAAAGATTCTTTTTCCTGCAGTCCCTCTCAGGAAGCAGACGAATAGCGGGATGCCAGCCCTGGATGGGCCATAAATAATGCATAATGCCCAGGAACAGCCGGAGCAGCCCTCTGATTACAAAGAGAAGATCTTTTGATAACATATTATCCTATTTACTCTTTGTAATGCCACCAGTTCTTTATTCAGCAACGATGCGCACCTACTTGCTCACCAGTTTGAAACCCCAGCAAAAAAACGGTGTTCCTGCTGCTGTCTGATCCCGGCTCCACCACCAGGAGGGCCTGTCAGACATCCTCTTCCGATGCCTATGCTGCCATTCCCGGGCCCCTGGAAACCTGCCAGAAGGGTGGTCAGTCTTTTTTCAGTTCAAAGCATATCTTTCTTTATTTTAAATTCTTGTTATAGCCTTCGTGTTTTGATTCTTGCTGAACTCTGGAGAGGGTAAAGACCTCTAATTCAGCCCCCTATGTAGATAAATATAGTACCTAATAAGTTCTATATTCAGGACCCAGGGCTTCATGAATGCTGGTGCCCCAAACGTAACCCTGTAAAGTAGGTTGTTATTATTTCCAGTTTCAGTAAAGGACATTATGACTCAGATAAGCTAATTGATTGGTTCAAGGTTACCAAGCTGGTAAATTAGAAACCCCCAGCTGAAATCTAGTAGCCATGACTTCCTGTTCCATTATCATTCTTTGTTTCTCCTGGTTAGGATTCAGAATTAGAGACAAGGATAGGTGAGTATACTAGCCAGGGTAACAGTAGAAAAGAGAATTTCATTTCATTCAAGTGAAGATATGGTATTGAGGAGACAATTTACAGAGGTTACAGGTAGGGTAAAGAACACCTAAAAGGAATGTGGAGGCACTCAGTGGTTTGCAAACAAGAAAGCCCTTGCCACATCTAGGTGTAAAGAAGAAAGGGGAAGAGAAAATGTTTTGGAGCCGAGGGGAGGGCTGGAGCCATGGAGGAAGATCTGTCTGCTTGATCTCTGGCTTGGAAGGCTCAAATACTGCCAGGCGCAGTCCTGGAGCAGGGACGGAATGGGGAAGAGGACCACTTTCTTTGTCAGGCATTTGCCAAGTTCAACTAGAACCAGCCAGCAAGGGAGGAGGTGATAGAGTTGGTGGGGTCTACATTCCCTGGCACAGAGCAGAGCCTGTGCTCTGGTTCTTCTTCACAGGGCTGCAGGCGAAAAAGCCAGTGCCTTCCTACCCAGACTCTATACCTACAGGGGGATTCACCATGAAGCCAAGAAAACTCAAGCTTCAGGGGCTTTTCTCGTTATGTCTTGCTTCACGATAGTCCACCCCAAAACTTGGGGGTTCAAACAAGAATGATTTACAATTTGTTATATTTCTGTAGGTTGGCCGGGTGGTCCTTCTGCTTTTCGCGGTGTCAGCTGGAGTCACTCACACAGCTGCATTCAGCTTGGAGCTCAGCTGGGTCTGAAACATACAAGCCAGCCTCACTCACACGTTTAGGCTTTTCAGTTCTCTGGCACAGAATCCTGATCTCTGCACAAGATCTTGTGTCGTTTCATTCACTGGCCTGAACTTCTTTTTATGGGGGCTGGCTTCCAGAAGGAAAAAAGCAAAAGCTGTCAGGCCTCGAAAGACCTAGGTCAGGACCTGACACAGCATTGCCTCTGCCTCACTCTATTGGCCAGAGAAACTTGCAGCCCAGCTCAGATTCAAGAAAAAGGGATAGAGATCCACTTCATGATGGCAAGTGCAGCATGCACATACAGGGTGGGAGGAATTCTTGGAAGCATCTATCCGGCCAATCCACCACAGTCTGCCTTCTCACCACAGCAATTCATGCCCTTCTTATGTGGAAAATATATTTTGCCTCTTTTTCAAGACATCCAAAATTTTCATCCCATTATGATATCAAACCAAAGTTCAATAATCTGTATTGGGCTGAGATGTGGCCATGGCACCTCTTGGGCTAAAGAATTGTGAGCTGAAAATACAAGGTAAACTCCACTATATCCAACACATAATTGTGATATAATGCTGATATAAGCACAGAATAGTTGCAGTAAACACTGGGATATAAAAAGGCGAAGACCAGGAAGTTCATCACAGTTACTGGCCCATAACAATTCTAAAATCAAGCAAGGCATTCATTCACTGTGCATTGAGCTTTCCTGGGAGCAGAGAATTTTCCGTGATGAGCGTCAAGCTCTGCCTCTGTGAGGTTCTTGATTCAAGCCAGGGATCTGGCAGGCAGACCTTCCTCCACGGCTGCAGCTCCCCGCTTGGCTCCAAACATTATCTCTTCCCACTTTTACTTCAACTGTTATTTTCCACTTTTGGTCGATTCCACTTTCTGGGCTCTTTGCTATGATTCATTCATTCTTCCTTTTTCATAAGAAATGGTCCATGTTTGCAGCCGAATAACTTTCTCAGCTTGCTTTTTTTTCCCATTGAAAGCTTGGGACTCAAATGCTTCTTTTCACTTTGAACTTCCTTATTCTTTTATTCAATGGTAGTTCTCTCATCAGGACAATTCTCTTTAAAATATTGTGTGCCTTCCATTGACCTGACTGAGGTTCACTCTGTGCTCCATGCCCTAGGATAATTCTTTCAGCAACTAACCTCCCACAACTTTGTGTGTGTAAAGCAACCTCCTTATGATTTCCAGGAGTTCTTTTGTCTGACTTGGACGGTCTAGGAAGCATTGCCTTCAGTCCTCTAGAACTCTTAAGAAGGTGTCCTTCAGCCACAGCCTTGATTTGATCTTTACTCGAAGGCCCATATTTTGCGAATCTTTGACACCTGGAAAACTACGCTGGGGGCCCTTTTATTTTCTCTAAATTTTTCTTGGAAACTGGTCAATTCTTTGGCTCCTCTCTCCTTTGCAATGCCTCAACATATACTATTAAAAGAACCCACTTGACATTTTCAATTTTACCCGGCCTTAACCAAGTTCACAACGTATTCACTTACCTCACCATTCTCCAAGCCTCTCCTCTTTACTCTCAGTCTTAGCCTTTTTCTGTTGCTATAAAGGAACATCTGAGGCTGGGTAATTTACAAAGAAAAAAGTCTTATTCATCTCATCGTTCTGCAGGATATCCAAGAAGCACGGCCCCAGCATCTGCTTCTGCTGAGAGGCTCAGGCTGCTTCCAGTCATGGTAGAAGGTGAAAGGGAGCTGGCGTGTGCAGAGATTGCATGGCGAGAGAAGCAGCGAGGGTTGGGGGAGGTGCCAGGCTCTTTCTAACAACAAGTTCTTACAGAAACTAATGATGAGAACTCACTCACTACCAGGAGAATGACACCAGGTCATTCATGGGGCACCCACCCCTATGAACCAAACACCTCCTACCAGTCCCCACCTCTAACGCTGGAAATAAAATGTCAACGTGAGGCGTGGTGGGGCCAGATAAACCATATCCAGACCGCAGCACCCCCTAACCTGCCACATGATCCCAAAGAAATGTGATATTTTGTCATGACAGCGTCACGCACCTTAGTAAAAATTCGTTGTCTGTTGTTTTCATTATCTATTGCTGGGCAGAAAATCTTCCCAAAACTTAGTGGCTTAAAACAACAACAAGTATTTACTTTAAGATTTTGTAAGCTGTGCAAGGCTCAGCAGGGATGACCTCACGCCGCTCCACATGGTGACGGCTGGAATCATTTGCATGGCCGAGTTCAGCTGGGTGCTCCTCTGAAGTCGAAACATGTAGGAAGGCCTTACCTGCGTACGTTTTGGGATGGTCTGGTGCCAAAAAAGCTAAGAGAAACAGGGCCTCTCACTTGCACTGGCTGCTTGCAAGACTGTGGAAGAGGCACTAAGAAGATAGTCACCTGGTCGTATTTTGTAACCCGTACTGATGTGAGACATTTTAACTGCAATCAATCAGGACTTCCACTGCTTTTAACCTGATACAGCACTCATCATATTGCAGGTGGCATTACAACAGCAAAAAGGATTTTTGGGATTCACCTAAGAGAAATTTGCTTTGGGATGCACTGAGTTTGCTTTAGTCAAATGTACTTTATGTACCACACATCATGTCTATGCATATTACATTCTTGCTAGCTGTTCTGATGTAGGGATGGCTTTCAGAAATGTGTCTGCTGCCTACAATGCAGACACAATGTCCCCCAGAAGTCACAGGGTCCAATGTGAACACGTCTCCTGTGGTCCAGTACTCGGGATATGTGAAGAGAGGAGGAAATTTGAAACTAGTCTGTGGAAAGTGTACCAAGTATCATAGACCTTGAAAGGAACTCAGTGTTATTCCAGACCAAAATTCTAAGAATTTCTATAACATTATCAATCATGATTTGGGAAACTGAAAGAAACTATCTTGAGCTATCAATTAAAAAAAATCAGTCAACTATGCTAGAATATATACTGAATTACTTTCTATTCTTTCTACAGGAAATGGTAACATAAAATTCTTTGCATGTGAAGATGCGATAAAAAGTATATAGCTGAGAATACAGGAAAATGTTACAGCAGTGCATTGGGGAGACATTTAATAACAATATTATTTTCCTGGAGTTTCTGATGTCTGTGGGTATATTTTAGCTTTTAAAAATTATTACTTGTGGTTTCTCATTTTAATTAAATATTCACATCCATACCTAATTTTATACTGCTAATTGCATATTCTTTTCTTAAAGAGCACCTCAAAATTGTGTAATATTCAAACCCCACTGAATCTGGGCCATGTTCGTATCTAGACCAGAGGCTTCACTCTCAAAGGCAATGTAAAGATATAACTAATAAAGTAGTGGAGTTGGTGCTATCTCCCAACATAAAAGAGTCATGTTCAGTGTAAAATGACTTATCTGGGTTGCATTTCTCAGGACAATAGGGAATCAGAGGATACCAGGGCAAGAGAAGACAAGATGAGGAATGAGAACAGCTAAGACAAATGTCACCTTATTCAGTGGCTTCAGAGACAGACATGGGGATGGTAACTTTAGGACACAGAACACACTCAGATCTGGTAACGATCTGGGGACACAGAGAGAGCAACACTGCTTATTATAATACCGACAGTAATAGCGTAACTCATTTACCTAATTATTTTGTATTTAGCACTGGCTTGAGCACTTTATATGTATTAACACATATGATCTGCCTAACAACTCTGCAAGATAGTTTTTACTGCCATATCCATTTTGGAAATGGAAAGAAGGCACAGAGAGATGCAAGAACTTGCCCTAGGTCACTCTGCCTGCAGCTGCTGGACCTGGGGTTCCATGAGTCCATCTGCTCCAGAGGCTGCTGGCTTAACAGCTCACACCCTTACATTTGTATAGCACTGTGTAGTTTATCAAGCAATTTTACATACAGCATCTCCCTTATAATCCTAACGGCCCTGAAAAGTTGGCAGGGCAGTTGCTGTTACTCTCATTTTATGGGTGATTAATTGAAATCTAAAATAGCAGAGTGACTTATTCATGATTCCCAGCTATAAGTGGTAGTATTGGAGCCGAAAGCCAACTCTTGGGTATGTTTCATTTTCTCACATTGTGTATTAATAAATTTCAGCTATAGTTATCTTCAGTTTCTAAGACATCTTGATGTATAATGCTAACATGGTAACTTCCACAACTATAACAATAAAGAGGCGTTGTTATTCTCCCAATGTTACCAAAGAGAAATATGTGATTTAGAGAGACGAGCCCTGGTGGTGTGACTCCAAATTCACAAGCCACACTCTCTCCTGCACAAGCAGCCACGGCCACAGTCTACCTGCTAAATCATGAACACGACTTGATCCTTCCGATGCTCGGGGAACAGAAGATGAATTCAATACCTCAGGACTTCAAAGTGCACAGTGATCTTAGGGGACATCAAATAGATCCATGTGTCTGGAGCATGGATATCAAGTCGAAAAAAATGGGACCAGATGGTGGGGGATTTGAGTGCCATGATGTGAACATTAATTTGCAGGGAGTGAGCACTGAGTACACAAGATCCATACTAGGTACTGTGAACAAACTGAAGAAATAAAAGTGTGGTCTTAAGCTGCAAACTGTTTGGCCTCTAGTATAGGAGAAGCAAGCCTGTATGAGAGAAGCAGAAAACAAAGCAACTTAGGGCCAAGTGTAGTGGCTGATGCCTGTAGTCCCAGCACTTTGAGAGACTGAGGCAGGCAGATCACTTGAGCCCAGAGGCTCAAGACCAGCCTGGGCAGCATGGTGAAACCTCGTCACTACCAAAGAAAGAAAAGAAACTACAAAAATTATCTGGGCTTGGTGGCACATGCCTGTAGTCCCAGCTACTTGGGGTTGGCCTAGGGTGGGGTTGCTCATGTGGGAGAATCACTTGAGTCCAGGGAGGTTGAGGCTGCAGTGAGCCGTGATCATGCCACTGCACTCCAGCCTGGGTAGCAGAGTGAGACACGGTTTCAAATAAATAAAGCAACTTAGAAGTATTTATGAAAGAACAGACAAATGGCTTAAAAGACAATTATTATAATGTCCATTGTGTTTTCAGGTCACAGAACCATGGATTAAAAGGAATAATCATAACCATAATACTTAAAATGCCCCCGAGACCCATGAAATAAAAGAGCCCTGCTTTCTAAATGTGTTTCGTTTTAAGGTAACTGAGCAAGTGATCCAGGTTGTAGCTTGTCTGGTGGCCATTCATAAGGGGGAAAATTCTCTTTTAATCCACAGCTTTTTGCATTAATTTTTCTTAAGCTCCTGAATGTATAACAACCACCACAACAACAGTGCTGTAGCTGCCATTGGTTCATAGCTCACTGTGCTGGGTAACTCCCGTGGATTACATCTGATCTGAAGCCACTCTGAAAGTTAGTTATTGGTACCCCAGTTTTACAGATGGGGGGCAGCAAACCCCAGAAACAGTAAGTGACTTTTCCAAGTGATAATTCACAGTTAAACGCAAGTATAGAAGAATGTCAGCCCCGGAAACCTTTGACTACACTCTACCTCCCCCTTCTTTTACCCGGAAACCAGTACTGGAATTTCATTTTCTCTTCCATCAAGGCTGAGAACTCATTATCATATTCACAGCCTCCACAACGGAGCCTCACCTACATAGCCAGCCTATTTTTTTCTCTGTAGCCTCTTATTTCAACTCTGCTTTCCTGCCAAATTTATAATCATTTCTCCTCAATTACCTTTTATTCTTATACTCCTAAATGTCTGTCATTCAGCAGATTCTATTTACCTAGAGTTTATCAAGTACTGTACTCAACATGTACACAGTGCTCCCTCTCTAGAATGCACGTTTCCCTGTCTCTACCCATCAAAACCCTATATATCCTTTAAGGTTATGCTCTTTATGTCAGGCACATAGAAGATGCTAACAAACTGTTCCTATTATTATTATTATTATTACTATTTTCATCATCAGTTTTCCAATGAAACTTTGAGCTCCTACAATGTCTATGGTCTGTGAGGTAGTAGAGATAGAATTACCAATAAGCCATGATATTGACCCCCAAGAGCTATGACCAGGTTGTGAGAGGAGAGGACTATGTGGCATGAGCAGGTGACAACACACAATAGAGCATGGTAGGAACAACTAAAGGTCGTGGAATACGAAATCCGTTTTAGCGTTCTCATAGAAGGCTTTCCAGGGGAGATACTAGCTGATGCTTAGTATTGAATATGGTGAAGTTAGCCAGGCAAATACAACTTTCCTATTACAGTAACCAATTGCACCCATTTGCTGGGGCTGGGAGTTTTTATGAGTTATGGAACTTTCAGAGCTATGGCTGGGACAGTCTGGGGCAAACCTGGATGACTGGTCACTCTACTGCATGTGCAAAGATGATAACCAGATTCTGGCGAAGTATCTTGAATGAATGCATAAATGAATGAATGAATGGTGCATCTATCCATGAAAAAAATAACCTCCTACCAACTGACCTCCTTCCAAATATTTGCTAACCAACTTGACCTTAGTCTGTGTAGCTCCACCCTGCAACATCCTGTCCACTGTGAACATTCCTTCTGGGATTTGTGTCATAGCAAGATTTTAACAATGAAGATACAGCTGTCACCAGAAGGTGGGCGGAGGCAGCTCTGGGAAATCACTTTCTCTCTCCCTCTCTTCCTCCCAAGTCTGTGTGCTTCATTAAAATATGTATGACAACATTTCTTCTCATATTATTGTATTATACCATCCTTAATTGCATAATTCAACATTTTCAAGGGTATTTAGAGGAAATTTGGACGGTTCATTGACTGGTATTTGAAGGAAGCTGAGATTTAAATTTAAAAACTTGAGGGAAAATTAGTAGTAGAAGAGACTGATTGATGGGCCAACTCTGAGCTTTTGGGTCCTACCCCCTCTCCACTTTCAGTGTTCTTGGGTCTTCGGCCCTACACATAGCCGCTAGTCCCCAGCCTGGTCCCAGAGGACAGCCAGCACAGCCTGCCACTTGCCATTCAAAGATTCCTGCTGTCGATAGTCCCCTCTCCCACACTCCCCCTCCCCTGTTGTTTCTGTTGTCCTTGTTTGTGATTTTTGACATGCATTTTGCAGATTGCATGTTTTCTCTTGCTCTGTTGAATGCACACGCCCCTGGCTGATTGCAATCATGCTGATTGGGAGCTGTGGCCCAGGGGCCAGGAAGGCTCTGCACTGCCCCTGCTGCAGAGGGACTCGCTTCTGGCTCTCTGCCCCCACCAACTTGACTCTCCCATGATGACGTTCCCTGGAGCGTCTTCCTGGCCGCCCAGGCGGTGCTGGGCCAGTGTGGTGGGTACTTGGGAGTAGGCTCTCCTCCTTCTCTTGGCTCAGGTGCTGAGATCATGTGCTGCAGCCTAGGAGTGCGGTCAGAAGAACCCAGCCTTTAAACAGGGCTGGGCAGGGTGTGGGGAGCTCTGGGCCTCCAGGGCCCAGGGCAAACATTCAAGCCCCAAAGTGTTTCAAGCTGGGGAGGGGGATTGGGCCCTTCTCAAGTTTCAGCAGAGGCCCCAGGTTCAAGCCAGCTTCTGGCTCTTGCTCCCAGCCAACCCTACCTGATTACTTCCGCAGGGAATGTACACAATGATACATTTGACTTCATCGATGGGATGGATTTGCTAGCAAAAGAGACTGCTGGAGGGTGAGAGAGGTGTTGATTTATCAAAAGGATGTTGAGAGTTTTAAAAATGATTGCAAGAAATCTGAATTTTTTTCCAACTCTGGCAAACTTGAGATGTTTGGCTGAATTCAATGCTGAACTCATTAGGATAGAAAGAAAGTTGACTTGCATGAAAGCAAGTGAATGTCCCTTGACCAAGAGTTCAGAAGGAAACAGGTTTCTCCCTTTCCAAATCTCCCCTTCCACTGGGATTTTCTGAGTGCAGCTCCCACAGTGTGGGAGAAATGGCTAGAGAGAAAGAACCATTTTAGGATTGTTTCCTATTCTGGAATCTAGGAGTCATGGCTGAAGATGACCTAGACAATGGCTTTTACACCCCCTTCACCTCAAAGAATTATGCTTTCATGGTCTTCCTGACAGTCAGCTGGAGTTCAGCCTCATGTCTGGTGACACTGCACCTTGCGCCTGTCCCTTGGCAGCGTTTCTGCAAACCCCACCTTGTTCTCTGGGTGATTGTGCTCACCTGAAAAAAAGGTCCAGCCTTTGTGATAGCACTCAGTATCTTGCTGCAGACAAAGCAGTGGGGCAAATCCCCGGGCAGGCCAGTCCATGGCCAAACGTAAAGGCCACAGAGGCCACAGACCTACCTCATCCCCTTCATTGCTCCCCAGAAGGGTCCGCCAGCAGCTCTGGGAGCCGTGGGCTGAGTGAGTGAACAAGAGCAAAGCCCTCTTCACTGGGAAAGTCATTCTGACCCAGCATCTTCATCAGCTTATTTGGGAGCATTTAGCTTGTTCCAGTTCAATAATGCATTCAATAAAACTGTTAGTGCCTGACATGAATCCCAAATGGGTGTGTAGCTGCCAGGCATGCTGGCCCAGCCAGCACCTCCTTCC
The DNA here is from genome assembly GCF_030222135.1 of Aotus nancymaae. Taxonomy (NCBI): domain Eukaryota; kingdom Metazoa; phylum Chordata; class Mammalia; order Primates; family Aotidae; genus Aotus; species Aotus nancymaae. Next base: position 35,866,124 of record NW_026988423.1, read on the forward strand.
CCCATCTCCTGCAAGTGAAAGCCAGGTGATATTAACATGATTAGCATGGATAATATGAAAAATGACAGCAACTTGGGAACAGGCACGGAGAGTTTTTGTGAGTCCTCAGCAGACAGCACAACCAACCACAGAACTCAAGCCAGCACTGGAACCTCAGGCCTCTCCCTCTGGCTTCCTCCTGAACCTAGATGGGATGTGCTGTTACTGCATTCTCTCTAGCAGGAGGTCGATAATTCAGAGATTGGGCTTTACTTCACAGTGAGGTTGTTCAGGTTTTGGAAGAGAAACTCGGCTCTGTGTGATCTCTGGCCAGAGAGAAGACCCCCTGAAATGGGGCCTCCATTTCCTACCTGTTATCCGTGCCCCCCACTCTCAAGTTTGCATCATAGGTTACTATTTCTTTTATTTATTTATGTTTTCAAAATAGAATCTCACTCTCTTGCCCAGGCTGGAGTGCAGGGGGGCAATCTCAGCTCACTGCAACCTCCGCCTCCCAGGTTTGAGCAATTCTTCTGCTTCAGCCTCCCGAGTAGCTAGGATTACAGGCTCCCACCACCATGCCCGGCTAATTTTTGTATTTTTAGTAGAGATGGGGTTTCACCATGTTGGCCAAGCTGGTCTCGAACTCCTGACCTCGTGATCTGCCCACCTTGGCCTCCCAAAGTGCTGGGATTACAGGCGTGAGCCACCATGCCTTGTCCATAGTTTACTATTTCTAAGAGGCCCTTTCTGAGGGTCTACATGATGTGCGGTGCCCATGTTGAAAATACAACCACATTAAAAAAAAAATGCCTGTGGTCAGCAGCAGCTTTGACCAGAGGTTGGAAGTAAGGGCTCTGCAGTCAGACAGACATAAGTTCAAACTCTGGCTCTACCACATACAGGCAATGGGATTTCAGACAGAACTGAATTTTAGCTCCCAAATTCTGAGAAAGAGAGGTAAGAATATTACCCGTCATCTAGAGTGGCTGGGAAGATGGAGACACAGGTGGCTTGGCATGTAGCTAAAATTTATTGAATGCTTATTAATAGTTACTGAAATCATACTAAATTTTTTGTATTGTCACTTTATTGATTTTTTTCATTGTAATGATTAGAAGTTTCCTCTGAATCCTGCAGATGGCTCTGACCTCTACCCTGGCCTATGACCTTTCCCTCCTTTTCCTCCAAACACACACACACACACACACACACACACAAACACACACACACAGAGCAAGTTATTGCCCATTACATCTGCTCTTTCCCTCTGGTCTTGTTTCATTAAAAATGCTAATTCCCGCAGCCTGCCTTCCATCTTGGCATTTGCATATACATGAGCAGCTCATTCCTATTCTGGAATGGTGGCCTCTGGGCTGATCTGGGGCCTGAAAGGGAGCTCTGTTGGGAAGGGCTGGGGGGAAGCCAGGTCCAAAGCTGCCAGGAGGAGGTGGCCACTTGCTGGGCTCCTCATTTGATCTCTTTTATTCTTGCGTGCCCTCTCCTGGAGGCACCTGCTGGTAAGCAGGAGGATGCCAGCTCATGCCACAGGGACTTCTGCCTGGCATTGTCTTGCCAGTGTCAGTTCCAGGCAGGAGATGTGACCTGTGCACTCTGCAGTGGCAGGAGGCTGGTGCTGGCACTGCCTTCTGGGGAGGCAGCATCATTTGGCCAAGCGGCCCCTGGGACATTCTTTTCCAGCACTTGGAAGCACACTCTGGAGTCCAGTCGCGCTAAACAATAACGCACAGTGATTATGACAGCTCACGGAGCCCTGGAAGACATTATGACCACTAGGTGGGTGTCTGTAATTCGATAGGAAAATGTCAGGAAACATAGATTCAATGATTCTACACATTCTTTTTGGAGTGAGTGATGTGGCAGACAAAGAAAGCATTCTTGAGATCCAGGCAGTAGGTTTCAATGCTATCTTGTCACTTAATAGCTAGATAGCCTAGGTACTGATCAGCTCAGGGCCTCAGTCTCCTCACCTTTGACACAGGCTTAATGATGACCCCTTCCTAGAGTGAGAGATGTTGTGACAGGAATAGTGCCTGCTCACACCCCTCCACTCCCGTCATCTCTGCTGTCCCCAGCCCGGTCTGAGCCACTTTCCTCTCCCACCTGGAACACTTCAACTGCCTGCAGAAGGTCTCCCCACACTTCACTTTTGCTTCCTTCCAATCCATTTTCCACGCCACGCAGAAGGTGCTTGTAAAACCACAAATCGGATCATAGCATTTTTCCTGCTTTAAACACTAAACTGGCTTTCCCTTCTTCTTGGGGAAAAATGTTCAAATATTCCTAAGTTGTCTTCTGTGACACCTCCAGCCTCATCTCACTCACTCCTCTCCTGCTAACAATTCTTCACCACACAGGCCTTTTCTATTGTTATTAATATGCTAAGTTTCTTCTGCATCAGGACAAAAAAATCCCCGGAGCTCCCAAGCTAGATTAGGTTCCCCTTCACCCCCATCAATGTGCTCTGCATTCACCCTGTGGGTTTAGTGTGTACTTCTGTGTCAGCTCTATCCACACTTCTATCATTTTGCTTATCTTCTATTATTTTAGGAATCATTTCTTCTCTTTGACAAGTCACATCACTGCCAAGGAAGCCGCTGATGAGAGGGTACAAAGGAATGAGAGCAGTCCTGTGCCTGGGGAAGGCATGGGAGGACTATGCAATCCTGTGCATAGGGAAGGGGCTTTCTGCAGATAGACCAGCTTTACTCAGCAGAAATAAGAAGAGAGATTAGAGCAGGAACATGCAGGGTAGATCTGGGGAGGAAAGGTTGAGTGTTGCAGTTTCCTTCTGATTGTTCCTGGCTCTGCAGTGATGTAAGAGGTGAGGTTCTACAGGCCGGGCTAGCGGTTCACAACTGTAATTCCATCACTTTGAGAGGCCAAGGCAGGTGAATCACGATGTCAAGAGATCAAGACCATCCTGGCCAACATGGTGAAACCCCGTCTCTACTAAAAATAAAAAAATTAGCTGGGTGTGGTGGCACATGCCTGTTATCCCAGCTACTTGGGAGCTGAGGCAGGAGAATCACTTGAAATCGGGAGGTGGAGGTTGCAGTGAGCTGAGATCACGCCACTGAACTCCAGCCTGGTGACAGGGTGAGACTCCTTTGTCGAAGAAGGAGGAGGAGGAGGAGGAGGTGTGGAAGGGGAAGGGGAAGGGGAAGGGGAAGGGGAAGGGGAAGGGGAAGGGGAAGGGGAAGGGGAAGGGAAGGGGAAGGGGAAGGGAAGGGGAAGGGAAGGGGAAGGGAAGGGAAGGGGAAGGGAAGGGGAAGGGGAAGGGGAAGGGGAAGGGAAGGGGAAGGGGAAGGGAAGGGGAAGGGAAGGGGAAGGGAAGGGGAAGGGGAAGGGAAGGGGAAGGGGAAGGGGAAGGGAAGGGGAAGGGAAGGGGAAGGGGAAGGGGAAGGGAAGGGGAAGGGGAAGGGAAGGGGAAGGGGAAGGGAAGGGGAAGGGAAGGGGAAGGGGAAGGGAAGGGGAAGGGGAAGGGAAGGGGAAGGGAAGGGGAAGGGGAAGGGGAAGGGGAAGGGAAGGGGAAGGGGAAGGGGAAGGGAAGGGGAAGGGAAGGGGAAGGGAAGGGGAAGGGGAAGGGAAGGGGAAGGGGAAGGGAAGGGGAAGGGAAGGGGAAGGGAAGGGGAAGGGGAAGGGAAGGGGAAGGGGAAGGGAAGGGGAAGGGAAGGGGAAGGGGAAGGGGAAGGGAAGGGGAAGGGAAGGGGAAGGGAAGGGGAAGGGGAAGGGAAGGGGAAGGGGAAGGGAAGGGGAAGGGAAGGGGAAGGGAAGGGGAAGGGGAAGGGAAGGGGAAGGGAAGGGGAAGGGGAAGGGGAAGGGGAAGGAGAAGGGGAAGGGGAAGGGAAGGGGAAGGGAAGGGGAAGGGGAAGGGGAAGGGGAAGGGAAGGGGAAGGGAAGGGGAAGGGGAAGGGAAGCAGCAGCAGCAGCAAAATCAGGTTCTCACAGAGGGAGGGTTAGAGACAGAAGAGGCAGTGGAGGGCCTCCTCTGGAGGAAAGGAGAGCACATGTACCAGGAAAACGGACTGGGATCATTGGGTGACATCAAGCCCACTTGATACTTGAGGTTATACTTTTTTTTTTGGGACAAGGTCTCACTCGGTTTCTGTTGCCCAGGCTGGAGTGTGGCAGGCAGCACAGTCATAGTTGACTGCAGTCTTGACTTTCCAGACTCAAGCATTTTCCCACCTCAGCCTTCTGAATAGGTTGAGACCACAGGCACATGCTACTATTCCTGGCTACTTTTTTCTTTTTCTTTTTTTTTCATAGAGAGTCTCACTGTGTTGCCCAAGCCAGTCTTAAACTTTTGGGCTCAAGTGATTCTCCTGCCCTGGCCTCCCGAAGTGTTAGGACTACAGATGTGAGCCACCACGCCCCACTGAGGTTATACATTTAAACTCGGGCTAGTTGGTATGGTTGTGCATGTTTCTCTAACCCATTTGACTGCTCTATTAAAGGTGAAGCTAACTGGGGTAGGAATTAACTCAAATGCCACCAACAACCCCTACACTGACTACCTTCGTTAGGGCCGTTAGCACTTTAAGGACAGGAAGATCAGAGCATGAAGGCCAAAGATATGGCCGTATAAGAGAATGGGATTCCAGAAAAGGTGCTGGTCCAGCTCTCTTTGACCCACACTCCTGAGGGCTGCTCATCCAGGACCACCTGGTCGTACCAGCTCCCACCAGGCCCCTGCTTCCGGACACTGTGGCTTGTCCCTCCACATCTCCCTGCAGGCCCCTTTCGAGTCCCACCAGCCACCTCTGTCCTCAGCCTTCTGCTCTCTGTCTTGCACAGTGCATGCCTGAATTCAGCCGATTTTGGTTGCCTGTTCCCACTCTAATTTGAGAATGCGGACCCCTTGGGCTCACGTTCCTGGAGAAAACACAAACACCTCTCCTCTCCTGACATGGGGATACCCTCAAATTTGGTGGCTCTCGGTTGCCCCCACCTGCCATAAATCAGATAGGACTGCAGCTACCCAGCTCAGCCCTGGTAAACCCCTGGGGCTTGGCAGGAATGGCTTTCCCAGATCGAGTTTCTTGGCAGAGAATTGGAAGGGATTTAAAATAACAGCATACCACACCACCCGTTTCCAGCTCCAAATAGAATTTGGAGTCCATTTCACACAGCACTGGGGTTCTCTCACCCACAGATGGTGTTACCAAAATTGTGTGTGTCACTGCTCTGTCTCTGGGCTAGTCTACCTCGACCTGCATTGATGGCCTTTCCAAACGCTCCCTGGTCTGCATGCTCCATGGCCATCTGGGTGTCGGCATGCCCCCACGTGTCTGTCAGCTGCCAGACTCCCTGGATCTCTGTCTATTGATTGATCTGTAAATTTCCTGCATTGTGCATCCATCAGCCGCCCACCCCCTCCGCTCCTCCTGCATGTACATATGCCTGCCTGCACCCCACTCCAGCCTGGCGGAAGCTTTCTCTCCTCTTTTGGCAATTGGTGGTCATGCCTCAGAATCCACAATCTGTTGATTCTTTTTGGAGTCAACCCACCTTCTCCTCTGCACTACCCGACCTGGCTGGAAAACAGGCAGAGGCTGCTGACATGTGTGTCGGGTGCTTCTCTATACCACACTGGGGTATCCTGCAGTGGAAAGAGTTATGGTCCCAGAGTCATGAAACCTACCTTCTACTTGACAATCGGGAAGTCACGAATCTCTCTGAGTCATTCTCCACATCTAAGAAATAGGGGTGATATTACCTGTCCCTCAGGAGTGGTTTGAGGTTTTGATGATAAGATGTCTCTGTGAAGCTCAGCTTACAGCACAAAGTAGGGATTTAAAAATGTTCTTTAATCTATGCTCTATGATAACTATCAAACATGTAATGCTAACAACTATCATTTACTGAATAATTATTTTCACTGTGTTAAGGATTTTATATATTTCATTGGGTTTAATTTTGACAAGTCTTAATAACTTTGATCATCAGAGTATGGTCCCCCAAACAGCAGCATCAGCATTACCTGGGAATAGTTACAGACGCTGAATCTCAGTCTCCGTCCCTAAGCCTTTTCTGTCAGAATTGACATTTTAACAAGATTCCCAAGATGTTGAAAGTGACATCCTGCTATTATTTACCCTCTTCCACAGATGAGGAAACTGAGGTCTAAACTGGGAGCATAATTTGTACTGGATCACACAGCTGGCAGCTGGCAAATTTAGGTTCTAAACTGGCTTCCCAGACATCAGTCCTTCACCACCATAGTAGAGTGTGCTAATCAGTGTTCACACACACGAACATGCTCACACCTATGGAAAGGACAAGGTGGCCACTCAGCAGGTTCAGAGCCCATGATAAGAAATGCCCAGGGTGCAGAAGACCAAACTCAGTTGAGAACTACCGTCCCTTCCTAGAGGGAAGTGTAGCAATAGGAACATCAGAATGCAGGCTTCTATTTAACTAGTTGTGAGGTCTCGTGCAAGTTACTTCACCTCTCTAGGCCTCTATTTCTTAGATTTACAAAGTGAGATGATTCGCCCAGATGTTGTAAAAACATACCTCTGTTACTGCCTTTTGCCTTGTTGGTGATTCTGTTTTGACAGTCGTGCCCATGAGAAGCCTGTCAGTGTTTCTGTCTGATGTCAGTTATCACTCCGACAATGGAGTTAGGATGAAGGGGAGAGAGAAGGGGATATAAGAGATTGTAAGGGAATGGTTGAATTAAACCTGGCTTCCCTTACGATGACTCATTCTCAAGCATAGACAAATCAGGGAGGTCTGTGTCAATTACTCCTTATGATTATTCCCAAGCCTATTTGTGGAACTCCAGGTCCTTTCTGTACATCATTCTGAGGGCTTTTCTCAGGGGGTTTATGGACCAAGGACATCTGGTGCCTGAGGCTTTATGTCTGTTGGTGTGATCAGCCAAACTGGGGAAGGGCCTATAACACTCCAAATGCTGGTGCCCGAATATCTTTAATTCCTTCTGAAGGGTCGGGGTTATTTCTCCATCGGGAGTGCTAATGGGATTCTAATACCCTGGCAAATGGGATTTTTTACAACTGCCATTCTGCAGTTACTGAGATGGCGTGTCGCTGGGACAGCCCTATAAATCCTGCCGACTCACTCCGAGGAGGAGGAGGAGGTGGCCATAGGGAGAGTTGGCTGCCTCCAGTGCTGGCAGCCTGGGGGGGCCCTCTGAGGGGTGCCCGGGTTCTAGTTCTCAGGATGAGTTACTATCTCTGCCAGGGAGCGTTGCTAAATCATGGAAATGGGGCAAGGCACAGGCCCAGGGCCTCAGAGAAACCACAGAAGTTTGATGGGAAGGAGGGAGTAGACCCCTGGGAAAAGCGCTCTTCACTGACTCTCCTTTTGCAGTTTGGTTTTCTAAGGCCTCTGTTTCTGAGGACTCATGGGCACAAGACCTAAGGATATTTGCCAAAAGCAGGTACCAATGTCCTTTTAAGCCCAGGGGAACAGAGCTCAGAGAAAAACTCACAGTAGATATTAAGGAAAAGGAAAATGCAGTAAAGCCCATCTTGTTGCTGGAGTTAAAATAGATGCCCCAGGGTAAAATAATTGTTCACAAAGACAGATATTTACATAGATATGTCATGTTCAGATGAATAACTCTCTAAGCCTGGGTTCTTTGTGAAGCTAGGTTCCTTGTATCCGTACACTGTTTATAGACAACCTCTCATTTTGATCACTAGAATAAATCAGAAAGATCAAAGGGGCAGATTATATTCGTTCCATTTCAGAGATGAAAAATAACACTGGAGGCCTTAAATAACTTGTTGCTGGGAACATCAGTTGAAATTTGCTCAGTTAATACTCAAACCCAAGATTTTGTCATTTTTAAACTCAGTCTGTCCCCTTGCCTCTACACCATGTCGCATCTTCCAGGAGGATGCTCCTTTCCTCCTCAAGGTCACACTGCCTCAGATGGAAAGCTTTCCTAATGACTGATCTGAAGTTGGGGCTTTGGGGTTGCTTATGGGTTGGTGGTTTCCCTGAAGACCACCTGGTTTCGGTGCCATCATGCATGGGCTCTTGCCCAAGAAGTCCACCTTGGCCTCCCTTTACTCTGCTGGCGTCGTATGTCTGTAAGTTCTTCTGGTTTGCAGTTCTTCTCCTAACTTTGGCTGCCTTCTTCTCCCAGATACAGGAAAATTCTTCCCTGGTCTTACATTGTGCTAATACAATGAGGATAGTCTTATCATCACCAGAATGTAAGCTTCTTGAAGGCAAATTGTTAAGCAATTGCTGAGTGAATAATGCTTGCCTAACTGGACCCTGTAAGAGATAGGAAGATGTAAAAGAGCCAGTTCTAGTTTTCAAGAAACTTACACATTTCCTGGGAGACAGTTTATCTCCATACGTTAAACATCTAAGTGATTTCTTACTGTTTTCTGGTTCTTTACCATGCACGACAGTTTCTCAGCAGTGTCTTAGTCCAGCCTTCCATTAATCATGAGAGAAGGTTGGGATTCTAATTCTTTCTTTAAAGATAAGAAAATAGAGCTCAAAGAGGTAAAGGAGACCTATGTAGCTAGAAAGCTGTTTAACTAAAGGTCCATCTTCCTCAGCCCATTGTTTCAAATAGCATAGACTGGTAGAATAAGATAATGCCAATTTTCATGATACAGAGACACATACCTCAGGGCATCAAAACACAAAGAAAATTACTGAGCAGAAGAATTAGAAAAGGCTTTCTGAAGGAGGTGATTTCAGAGGGCTGTGAGAGACCATGTTTCCCACATCTCTGGAGTTTCTTCCTGTGGCTCAGTAGCTGAGCTCCCAGGGGTGCCTGTGGAGGAAAGGTCATGGGCCTGGAGCCCACATAGCCATCATCGGGTTGAAATTTACAAGCGGTATGAAGCAACACAAACTGTCCCACTTAGGGGAAAAGCTGCGCGATTTCATTTTGGAGAATGAGCGCTACACTGTGTGGTTCTTCTCACTCTGCCTACTTTGCAGGACATCTGCAGCAAGCTCACTACGCATCACCCTGGCTTAGTGACCCTGTGCTTCCCACCACTTCAGCCCAGAGCAGCAGGGCATTTTCCAGGTCAAAGCAAAACCTGCTTCAAGCCCAGTAAATCACCTCTGTCTGTGTATTTTCTCAGTCTAGATGGAGAGTGGATGGGTCTGCTTACCAACTCCCCTTTCCTGTTTCCTAGCCATCCAAAGAAGGATGCATGGAGCCAGGAAGATTTCGGCTCAAATCCGGCTCCAACTCTTACCTGTTATAAGACTGGTCACGCTACTAACTTATTCTAAGTATTCAATAACTTCAGCCTTAATTTTAAAAATATTCTGCAAAACGATTTCTATCTGCCTTATCACTTTTATTGTCATTTGATTATCGCTTTTATTTTGTGATCACTAGACCTTTATAAAAGTCCTGGGGGCCTTTGTAACTGGATGAACAAATGCTCAGCTCATCTTGAGCCCATCTCTTTCTGTCTGCTCATTTCCCCAGCCCTGCAGTCAAGGTTTGTGTCCCAGTTGGAGTCCACTGGGTCTACAGTGGGGCTGGTGCAGGGCTCGGCCTTCTGCCCTGTCCTGGCTGGAGAGGGTCTGCGTGGCCCACTAGGCCATGGGAAGAGCTCCCTCTGCAGCAGCCGGTGCCTCTTGATTCTCTGGAAGGAGGCAACAGCCATCTGTGTGGAAGGAAGGGGGCATACTGTGTCCTAACCTTGGTTCTGCCTACCACTTAAAGTGCAGTTTGAGGAAGTCACTTACGCTCTCGAGAACTCCAGTTCTTCAGGTTAAAAATGGATTTTGAAGAGACTAAGACCTCTTCAGGGCTGTTGGCCAGATGGAGGGGGATAATGCCCTGTGCTCCCGGCCACATGATGAGTGGGGCTTCTAGGAGCTCATCGTACATTCCTCTGAGACCTACAGCACATACAGAGGCATCAGAGAAGGGAGGTAGGTGGTTGGTACACACGGGTTCCTTGGACCAGAGCAGAAATTCAGGAGGAGCCAAGCCATCCCGTCATGCCTGAGCCAGGCCATGAGCCCAGCAGGTAAGGCCGGGACACCAGCCAGTGTGAAGAGCAAAGCAGTGCCATGCCCTAATTGAATCAAAGTCTGGCTGCCAGAGACCCTCTGTCTTGGCCTGCCACTGGCCAGGACTCTCATGAGATTCATGCTATTACCCTGTCAATTCCAGCGCACCCCCTTATTTCCCTCCCTGCTTAAGAATGGTTTAAATCACAATGCTAGTGCCTCCAAACTTCAATCTGAAGCCTAAGGTCACATGTAAGCTAGACTTTGGGCTTGCACTTAACAAAACACAACAAAAACCCTGAGGTTATGCATATTACATGACTGGGTCCAATCTCTGCTTAGGATTGATTTTTCTCCGTTCTCAATTGCAGAATGCCAGAATGATGGGATTATAGTCTTGGGCAATCACACTGTGGCACCTGGCAGCTGCGCCCTACACCTCCTTTCTGTGTATACTACTAAATAGACAACATCTAGTTCCATTCGGTCCCCAGAATCCTCAGCTCTCACAGCACAAATGCAGGCATTTGCTCAATCCCGTTATAACTGGAAGCACTTTGCAAAGCCAATCTCTATGTCAGAGGTCAACCTTTCAAAACACAAAAGCAAAAGAGCCTGCCCACACCTGGGATGGCAGGCGCAGGGCCCAACCCCTATTCTGTGGTCCAGCATTTCCAGCCATAGTGAAGCCAGAGCCACCTGCTGTCTAGACAGATCATTACTGTTACTGGAAGGGAAAAGAAACAGCACAGGGGCTAGACAGGTAGGCACCCACTCAAGTACCGAGACCAGCAAGTTCCAAATTGCGTATTCCACTTGCCAATTCCAGGCCTAATCACCAAAGCTCTCCTATGGGAGGAGCTGTGTGGACTATGAGCCTTGGGGACACGAGTGGATCAAACTGCTTGACTTCTTGTTGTGTGCCAGTGGGGGCATGCACAGTGCGGCATGTACCGAACTGATTAAGGAAAAATCATTTTTGAGTTGGCTCATTTGTCTTTCATTTGTTCACTTTCTGAATATATCTAAAATCTCTGTCTGCGTCCTTGCTGCCGGCTTCTACTGCAAGGCCTCGGTAGACCACGTCTGCTACCCTCACTCTGTGCTGCCCTTCCTCCGCCAGCCCAGGCAGCGACTGTCCTCAAGCTGGAGCCTGGAGAGAGGCCCGTGTGATCTCACCTGGATGGAAAGCACGGAGGCTGACTCCCACAGCTGGGTACCCCCTGGAAGATTCCCACCCACCAGGACAGAAGTCTTCCTCTCTATTGCCTTCAGTTTCTCTCAGCCGGGCTTCTCCTGTTCCCCACACAGCAGGCTCAGCCCAGCTCTGGGCTCTGAGCTGATGACAACAGAGAGGAATGGAGAAAACAGAAAAGGCCATGGTATCTTCTCCCAGCCCCAGCATGTGCTGGCTGGGCCACAGGCTGCTTGGCTTTGTGGTCTCCACTCTCTCATCTCCTTAGTCACCTTCCAGACCAGGATCCACAACAAGGGTACAGGGAGACCCCCAGACACCTGTGTGGTTCCTGAAGGGACAGCTCTACACCCCCAACCCTCTCCTTGTCTTGGCTCAAAGTTTCTTCTGCAAAGTTTCCCCTCCCCTAGTCTTGATCAATGGTTCAATTTAGCATTTGATGGTTCAGCCCTGCACTTGGCACCGCTGAGATATTGGGACATTCCCTCTCGTTATTCCCAGCCCCCTATTTTGCTCCATGACTGGATCATTTCAGCCTGTAATGCCACATCCTCCTCACGTTCTCCAGGAAGGCTCTGTGCCCCCCAACCCCATCCCTAAGCATCACAAGCTGCACTGTGTGAATGCGTAAGCTGTGTGAATGCGTAAGCTGTGGCCCTTCCGCGGCTAGGGGTCAGGCTAAGGGCCTGAACCCAAAGTGCAAAGCGAGATCAATTCTTTGCACCAGCAGATCCTGCTATCATTGCTGTTGCCAGGAAGCCTCCCTTCACCCACAGGTTGGAGGAGACATTGTATCGAGCCCTCAGAGTAGGAGTCACAGACTCTGCACCCATCCTCTGGGGTTTCCATAGGAGACATCCCAGAGGTCCACAGGCCACAGAGATGGTCAAGCCAGCCCGACCAGAAATACTCAACAAATACAGAAAAAAAAACATCCTTTGAACACAAATCAAGGTCAGCTCCTCCCTGAGCCTGTGACATGAGGGGAAGGTGCATTAATTTCAAGTTTGCAGGAGACAGGATTACGGACTGAGAGTGGCTTCCTTCCCAAGTCCTGCTTCCACTGTCAGATATAGGGAAGGCAGAATGAAAGGACTGATATGAAAGTGCTTTGAATTTTTTTAGGCTCAAAGGAGCTTTAAGGATCTAAAGTATTATGATTATCTTTTGGCAGCATGATAATATTGATTATACAGGGGCCTGGTGAGATGTCTCTGGCTGTATCCATAGGGTCCTTGGGAGCTGAAAATATTTATAAGTATTGTTGTGTAAAGGTCCCTGGCAGACTGATTCAGAAGGAGATTTATAAAGGTAGTGCAAGGCCCTGAGGTTAAGTTTTATCTTAATCGTGTGTTGGGAAGTGGCTTTCCAGGGTCACAGCCGCAGGGGAAGAGAAGCAAATGTCCCTTCCCAGCACACCCTTAGCCTCCTGACAGAAGCATGCTCTTTGTCATCTTTACCTTGGCTTCCGCCTCTGGAATTTATGCTTCCAAGCCTTGGCCTCAGGCTTTGCCAGGAGAAATTATTATTAATGATAATAATAATAATGATAAGTCAGCATCGCTAATGTCCCAGGGGAGAAAGCATAAGAAAATTGCCTCTCACGTAAACACTTTCTGCTACAGGGGCTGAAGTGGGAAGAGCGCAGATTTCAGAGTCAGAGAAAATGGAGTGCAAGTGTCTACCCTGATATGTTCAGTCTCTGGCTAGGCCCTTCTTAGTCTCAAGTTCCTTATCTCCAAATATAGGTAATATAAACATCTACTTCATAGAGTTGTAAAATTCCAAGTAGAAGGAACATGTGATGCATTCAGCTGACTGCCCAGCACATAATGGCTGTCAAGTGACATTACATATTAATAATATTGGCGTTATTGGCAGTCTTTGAAAAGCCTCAGAGTCACCGCTCAATGATTTTAAAGGGCAGATACAGGAGCCCACCCCCAAGATCAATGAATCAGAAATTTTAGGAAGGTGGAATTCAGGTATTTATATTTTCCTTACTGTGTTATGTGTTACTTTTTTTAAAATTAAATTTATTTTGTGATATTTATTTATTTAGACACAGGAACTCACTCTTTCTCCCAGGCTGGAGTGCAGTGGCACGATTTTGGGTCACTACAGCCTGAACTCCCAGGCTCAAGAAATCCTCCCACCTCAGCCTCCTCAGTAGCTGAGACTACAGGTCCCTACAGGTCCGTGCCATCACGCCTAATTTTTGTATTCTTTTTGAAGAGGTAGGGTTTCTCTATGTTACCCATGCTGGTCTCAAAATCCGAGGATCAAGGGATCCTACTGCCTTGGTTTCCCAAGATGCTGGGATTATGGGCATGAGCCACCATGTCTGGCTTTGTATTATATACATACATACATACATACATACATACATACATATATATATAGAGAGAGAGAGAGAGAGACAGAGACAGAGACAGAGAGAGACAGAGACAGAGAGAGGTCTTGCTCTGTCACTCAGGATGGAGTGCATGGTGTGATCACGATCATGGCTCACTGCAGCCTTGATTTCTTGGGCACAAGGGGTCCTCCTATCTCAACCTCCTAAGTAGCTGAAACTACTATCATTGTGTGCCATTATGCCTGGCTAAGTTTTATAAACATTTTGGTAGAGATTGGATCTCCCTATTTGCCCTGGCTGGTCTCAAACTCCAGGACTCAAGCAATCCTCTTACCTTGGCTTCCCAAAGTGTTGGGATTATAGGCATGAGCCACTGCACACGGTGAGTGTTACTTCTGATTCTGGATCTGTACCAAGAATCAGAACCACTGGCCTCACCCACAATGTTTGTGAGGCTGCATGTAGATGATGCTCATCAAGCACCTAGAGTTGTGCCCAGCACTCAGCGTGGGGAAGTCCGTGGCATTAGAGAATGTTCTGGGAGCCCGGTCCTCTGCCTGTGGTAGACGGCCTTTCCTGCCTCCATGTGAGCATTTAGTCACCTGCGGAAGCAACTTGGTGCTCCGTATCCTCCCCCAGCATGAACATGAGCCTTTACATGCTGGGGGTAACTGAAGGTGAACTACAGAGCTGGATGGACTCGCCTGTTCAGACAAGTAACCAATGAGATAGGAGATCTACATGAGTTCAAGAGGAGAATTGTAAAGATCATTTTCTGCTGGTGTTAGGGACATTATTTCAGGAATGTGTGATTCTGGCCTTGGAAGCCCAAGCCTGGTTCAAAGCAATAACTCACACGTAATAAACTCACGGAGTTATGACCCTAGGATCAGAGATTTTCTCTCGCTCATTTGAGTAGTTTGGCTGCATCAGGTGTTTAAGTGTAGAAATGAGAAACGTTTCAGGGAGATTGCACATATAAAGCTTCCTGTGAATGGCCAGCCTAATTTACAGTCATTTTTGTTGAATTATCATATGTACTACCATGGTAAAACCGGAAAATGAGTCCATTCTCTGCCTAGCTTCTAGGTGGAGAAATAGTCACAAACATAAGGCTTTTGCACGTGGATTTATATGGAATTAGGCTTTAGAAAATATAAACAACTTGCTAAACTTTGTCATTTTTCCAATGAGTCAAATGGAACTTATTCATCCCCTTGATAAAGATGTGTATTGGTTGGAGTTTTAAAAGTAAATATACTAGCTATACAGAAAACATTTCTTGATTGAATAGATGCCCTCTAATCAATGTTTTACTTCTGAAGTATGCTTTTAATTTCTCAAAGTGCTTTTCCATATGTTATCTCATTTGATTTACACAATGGTTTTGCGTAGCAGAGAAGCAGGTATTGTGTTATTTCTATATTCTATATATAGAACAGATGTTTAGGTTATTAATTCGGGGGGCGTAGTAGCATTCTAGAACTAGAACCTCAGCCTTCTAAATCTCAAACCTGTGCCCTTTGTGCAGATTGACCCTGACCCTTTTATTTTCATTGTTTTTTTTTTTTTTTTGAGATGGAGTTTCACTCTTGTTGCCTAGGCTGGAGTGCAGTGGCACAGTCTTGGCTCACTGCAATCTCTGCTTCCCTGGTTCAAGCGATTCTCCCACCTCAGCCTCCCAAGTAGCTGGGATTACAGGCACGAGCCACCACACCTGGCTAATTTTTTTAGTAGAGATAGGGTTTCACCATGTTGGCCAGGCCAGTGTCGAATTCCTGACCTCTGATAATCCACCCACTTCGGTCTCCCAAAGTGCTGGGATTACAGGCATGAGCCACCAGGCTCGGCCCCCTGACCCTTTTAAAAATTACACCCTGCATTATGAGAAAATGTGTATTGTATTAATTGGGCATTGGAGGTGGAGGACTGGAAAAGCATAAAAGAGTTTCTCATGTAACTACTCAGAGAGAAGGTGGTTTCTTTGTCTCGGTCTCTCTCTATATCACTCTCATCCTTAATGATAAAGAATCTTTTTGCATCCTCCTGGGCTTTTTAAAGTGGTTTCCACAGTAGATACAGGGCCACTTTACATTGGATTTCAAGGTTGGTTGCTGGAGCAGGAAAAGTGAATATGGCATACAGAGTGGCTATGTATACTCATACAATAAGGTAGGCATGGGGGAAGGGTCGCCATTGGGAGTGGCTCTAGGCGTGCTTCAAGGAAGGATAAACAGCCTGATTGGGAAGTCTTTCCTAGTTTTGCAGCAGACTTTAATCTTCTGGGTGTGATCACAGTGTCTGACTTCTCATTGTCTATGCTGTGTGCAAGGACTTGAGCTGCTGATTGGGTCTCAATTCATAGATATCCCAATCATGACCTCCAAATGGATGCTTGATTGTGTTTGTACCCAAGACATTGATGAAAGATTCTGGGTAATGTATGGAAAATTCAGAATCTGGCTGCCTGAATCACATGTGAAACAAAGACTCCAGGGTCTCTATACTGGGGCCACAGACTCAGAAACTCCCCTTCTCTTTTGCTATCACCTCCACCCTTGTTTGCTGCACAGCCTGAGTATCCGCACTGAGTGTCTCCTAACGTTATAGTTACAAGAGGAATTATATATGCAGACTGGAAAATCGGGGAGCAGAGACCTGACCGAGTCCTGCTTCTTGCTGCTTACTTACCAAATCCTATGTCTCAGATATGCCCTTTCCACGGCCTTCCTAATTGATGACCCAAGTATCATTCATTTTTTTTCCTTTTTTTTTTTCTTCGTTTTTAAGCTAATGAGGGTAGAATTCAGACTCCGGTCTAGTCTTTTCTTTATGTCTGCTCTGGCTCAGGCAGAAGAGCCTTCTAGTCCTCAGCCTGGTCCTTGAAGAGACTTTACAAGAGTCCTGTACCTGTGTTGACCTACCTTCAGATGTTGGATCTAACGCGTTCATTTTCCAGCCAGCCCCCACTCTTTTGAACTTCCCTTGCCTGCTTTCTCATTACACACCCCTTCCTCTAGCTCAAATATCGCAGGTTGCATGGTCCATCTGTACCACTCAGTATTCTGGATATCAGCTTAGCCATTCGAATTAGCACTAACACAAACATCCTCATTTACATGGAACGCACAGAAGGTGACATTCTGTCTGTAACAATAGGTTATAATTACCATGTCTCTCATTTGTATTCCATTTTACAGCTTCTTGAATTGTTTTCACATGCATTACCCCATTTGATTATTCTCAGAGTATTGAGAGGTAGGCAAATATTCTTTCATTCCTTCACTCACCAAATATTGATTGAGGGGCTGGGGAAGCCAAGGTGATTAAGACAGGCAGGCATGATTCCTGTCCTGGTGGAGCTTATATTCTAGACAAAATGGATTTTGATTTGACAGCAAAATGGAGGCTCGGGGAAGTTAAGAGACCTGAATCTCCCATGTGGTAAGTGCATGGGACTGGAACCTCGATCTTCAGATGCTTACCCAGGGCTCCCTCTACATCTCCTTGCTATTTCTCAGAGGATGCAGGAAGTCCTCCTCTGCACATGGGCTGTGGTTCAGAAGTCCTTTTTATAAAGCTGAGTACTTAGAATTCAGTACACATTTTCCCATAGAAATTATGTTATAAATGGTTACTATGCTACAAGGCCATCCAACAAAAACCCAGTTAACCCATTGAACCCATAATGTAGCTGAAGCATGCTATTAATAGGACAGTTCCTTCCACTGCTACACCATTGGGGAGGAATTTCATTGGACTCATTCAAAATTGATGCTGTGTGAATAAAATCACTCTTTGGCCTTTGGATTTCCTTAGTGACTCGCTGTAGGCATGACACTGTGCCGGTGTAACGGGCTCTCTTTCCTTCATTTGCGTACCTTCCTCATCTTTTTGGCTTTCTCTGTTTTTGTATGTGTTGCGAGAAGCTAATGTATATAGGCACCAGGCTTCGTTTGTATGGATTGCATGCCATTAAATGAGTAAGTGCTTGTCTGGCTTAAGGACAAATATATGGCTGTTTCCATAGATAGCCGACCTTAATAACTAATTAGGACAACACATTTTCCAAACCTATTTCAGGGCATCTCAGACATAGCATCCCACAAATGTCCTGTATTGTAGGTGTATTTTTCTTTTTATTTTTCTGTAGTAGTATCAATAAATAAACTCTACTGCCTTTAATAGAGACTAAACGAATAGAAATGAGGAGTTTTGCCTTGTGATGCCTTGAATTAGGGCTAGGTAAATAGGTTATGCCTCACCTGCACTTCTGAACAGGGATCAGATGCACTCCTCCCAGGGATGCTTCATGAGGAGAAGCCCTGAGTTTCAAACTGAGAGCCAAAGGACATACTTCTTCTCTCATTCCCTTCCACTGCCCTATTCTCCCATTTGAGGCTTAGCTGCGACCTAGAACCTGCTTGGTAAGGAGATGTGAAGTTAGTTATAACCAACCCAATTCTTCTTTACTTTCAGATCTTCATAGGAGGCTGCATCTTTAGTTTTATTTCTGGGTTAGACCTAAGAGTTGGTGAATAGAGTCTTCAACTTCTATCCTCACTACAGTTGCATTATAGAATCACCAGATAATAAAACATCAAATTTCTAAGTGTCCTAGAACTCCTTTAGTGCTGGTAAAGCAGGGTCTTCCAATAATAATAATATTTATTAAGCATCCAGCACATGGAGGCATGGTTCTAGGTGCTTTGTATCCCTGATAATCAGACAATGTAACTTTTGAGATATTATCAGTTTTAAGATAAACAAACTAAGCTGAAAAGTTTAGGCGATTAGTCTAAGATCAAAAAGATGATAAATGGTAGAGTTGGGATTTGAAACCAGGAGTCCATTGGGCTGCACTCCACCAAGAAGTTCAAAGGAATCGGGGAAACAACAAATGTCTATCTGTTTGATGTCTGTCCACCATACTTCACTGGTGTCCAGGATAGTCACGCAGTTTGATTTATGAACCTCCTTAGATCTTGACCCTTTCTCAGAAACTTGGGGAGCAGGAAGACCTTTTTAAAAATCCTTCCAAATACAATTGATCTATGATAGTCAACTTTGATTCTGTCCTTTGTGTCTTATGACAGCTGCCAGCATTGTTGGAATGAAATGAATTCTTACTTTATCTGTATGACTTAGAAGCTTATATGTATACTACCCTTAAAAGAAAAAGAAATCTCCAAAACCTACCTACTCAGCACTCTTCCTTCCAAGTACATATGTCTTAGTCCATTTTGGTGTTTCTATAAATGAATAACTAAGGTTGAATAATTCACAAATAGAAGAGGTCTATTTGGCTCATGGTTCTGCAGGCTATGCAAGAAGCATGGCATCACCACTGGCTTCTGTTGAGGCCTCAGGAAGCTTCCAATCATGATGGAAGGGGAAGGGAAACCAGTGTGTGCAGAGATCACAGGTGAGAAGAAGAAAGCAAGAGAATAAACCAAGATGGTTGACCAGGCACAGTGGCTTACACCTGTAACCCTAGAATTTTGGGAGGCCGAGGCAGAGAGATCACGAGGTCAGGAGTTTGAGACCAGCCTGGCCAATAGGGCGAAATCCTGTCTCCACTAAAAATACAAAAATTAGCTAGGCGCGGTGGTGCATACCTGTAATCCCAGATACTCAGGAGGCTGAGGCAGAAGAATCGCTTGAACCTGGGAGGCAGAGGTTTCAGTGAGCCGAGATCACGCCATTGCACGCCTGCCTGGGTAACAGCGCAAGAATCCATCTCAAAAAAAAAAAAAAAAAAAAGAAAGAGAAAACAGAAAACAACAAGATGCCAGGCTTTTTAAAATGACCAGCTTTTAGGGGAACTTTCGTGGGAGCTAACAGAGACAACTCACTCATTATCGTGAGGACAGTACCGAAATGTTCTAGAGGGACCCACCTTCATGACCCAGACACCTCCCGTCGGGCTACCCTCCAACACTGAGAATCAAATTTTAACATGAGGTTTGGAGGGTCAGCTGTCCAAACTAGAGCAGCATTCTAGAAGGACTCTGCATATGTGAGTTGAAACATGCTGCCCTGTCCTCAGAATGTAATCAGGACTCCCTGTTTCTATTCCTCTCTACTACCTGCTTCCCCCTTTGTCAACTACTGGAGTTTTCATAAATTCATGTTTTTCTCCTTTCTAATATAATAATAGGTCAAACATCCCTCGAAATTATGAGCAAATTAAAATTTAAATTGACGAGATTTATGTGAAAGGATAGCCATGCAGATATGTGAAAAGACTCCGATGGAAAGTGACTGACTCTGGGTTCCTGGATGAGAGAGATGAGTAATTTTATGACTGCTAATCAACTGCAGCAATGTATGTTAATTTACTGCTTGGGTCATCCAGGATCTCTTCCCCTCCCAGACTTAGCATCCCCGGCTGACTTTTGAGTGAGTTCAAATTTCCTTGGGATCATTGAATACTGCAATTACTGGGAGAATGAGAAAAGATATGGAGAAATAAAGTGAAGCCCTGTACACTCTCAGTTGGCTTGTAAGTCAGGTGACCAAATGCATTGTTAACAATATTTACAGAACAACAGAAAAAAAAAGTCTTTTTGTTGCTATTTGTGGTGTTTCATTTTTAGCTAATGTAAGTCTAGAAACGAAATGGTCTGCTGAAATCTTTACTGATGGGTATTTCATAACAACCACTGTGCAATTCACAGTTGAATTGATGAGCTATCAGGGTTATGTGTTTCTGTAAAACAGAGACATCTACCTTGGAAAAGTTTTCTCCAGGGAAACAGACCTATTTGAGTTAAATCAAAACAAGATTAAAGTGTGATTAAAGTGCTGCAAATACAACCTACGTGGAGAGGTTGGAGGGAGTGGGATTATTTAACCTGGGACAGAAAAGCTGCACAGAGATTCCAGGCAAACTTCAAGTGTCCAGAACACTGCCTCCATTCAGTGCTTTGGAAGCATGATCTTAAGCTGTATTATTAGGGATTTAGGTCAGTCAACGGCCTTCAAGCCCCAGCTGCTGCACGTTAAAATCACCTATCAGCCATTTAAAACATGCTAATGCCTGGGTCCTACCCTAGACTAATGAATATCCAGAGGTGACACCCAAGCATTAGGATTTCCTAAAAGCTCTGCTGAGGATTTTAGTATGTAGCCAGAGCTGAGAGCTACTGGGTTAACTAAAGGAAAAAAATTCCTGACCATACATGTCTCAGAAACATGAAAGCATCTACCAATGTTTTTAAAATCTGGGTGCATCGTATTTGAGATAGATTGGTTGTGATTGTACCAGCTGACTTAGTATCCCTATTCCTGGATTGGTCATTCTTTCTGCTAAGCGGTCAGGGAGCATGAAGTCACAGAGAGTATTTCAGTGGAGGTTCTAAAAAGATATTTGTTGAATGAATAAGTGAATAAATAAATGAATATCGAGAGAACTCCTTGGACATTAGCTGACAGTTTGTAATACTGGTTGTCAGAGGTGGGTTTTAAGAATGGCTTCCCAAAGGCACATGATGGTTAAAGTAAGAAAATGTCACCAGATTTTACGATCCAAAAATACCAGCTAAACTTCAAGACTTTCATAACAAAAAAAGGTAAAGATAGAAGTCAGAATTCAAAAGTGAATAAGGAACGCAGTAGTACAGAGGTGTTGGTAATGTATGTCGATCACTCCTTTATGAAGTTTAGAAGGAAAGGAAGGGCTGGGTGCAGTGGCTCGCACCTGTAATCCCAGCACTTTGGGAGGCTGAAGTGGGCAGATCACTTAAGGTCAGGGGTTCAAGCCCAGGCTGGTCAACATGGTGAAAAACCCGTCTCCACTAAAAATAAAAAAATTAGCCAGGTGTGGCGGCACATGCCTATAATATCAGCTACTTGGGAGGCTGAAACAAGAGAATAACTTGAACTCAGAAGGTGGAGGTTGCAGTGAGCCAGGCCACTGCACTCCAGCCTAGGTGACAGAGTGAGATTCCATCTAAAAAAAAACAAACAAACAAACAGGAAGAAGAGAGAGTATGGTACACCTGGAAGTGAAAGAATTCTCTGTGCAGGTTTGAAAATAGAAAATGGGGGCAGGGTGGGGAGTAAGATGCTGAACAGGGTAGCATAGTTGAGGGAGGAAGACTCCAGAGGAGATAAGATTGAGGACGCTGCAGAGGACTTCTCACCATAACCCAGTAATAATTCAGGTAGTGTGCCTCTGATCTAGTAAGCTTCTGTCATGTAACAAACCATCCTGATTTGTGGGTGGGGAATTTGGGCAGAACCCAGCTTGGTGATCCTCCAACTCCGTGTGGTCTGTTAGGCCTAGTGGTGACATTCACCTGGTGACTGGGCTGGTCTGGAGGATCCAAGACAGCTTCACTCTCATGCCTTGCTGCTGTGGAAGGCCAACTTCACATGGGCTCCTTCTTCTCTTGTGGAGGCTCAAGATGTTTCTACACAATCCTTCCGGTAGGAATGCTGGGCCTTCAGTGGCAGCATCAGGCTCCAAGAAACCAAGGTGGGGCTCTCCGTCCTCCCAGACTGGGCCTGGTGCTGACATGTGATCACTTCTGCTGCACTCTGTTGGTCTAGCAAGGCACTAAGCCCAGCCCAGAGTCAGAGAGAGGGGAAATGGAACCCACCTCTCAGCGACAGGACTATCAAACACCTCGTAGTCATCTTTAATCCACCAGTGTCATGCTCTAGAAAGAAAAGAGCATAGAAGAACAGTTTCAAAGTAGAAAATAGTAAAAGTGACTAAACATAACCACTTATTAACCAATTAATCTTGAACTGTTTTCTCATCTGTAAAGTGTGGTTGATAGTAGTGATAACGGGTTTTCCAGGAGACAGAATCTGAGACGTAATTTATCAAGTAAGTTGTTGATTGGGGAGTGCCCTTGAAATCAGCACCTGTGGAAAGGTTGATGAGGAAGCCGGAATGAACAGAGGGACAATTCAGACTGTGACACTAATCAGTGGTAGCCGGGACCAGCCCCAAAGAGAGTGCTGGAGTGAGGATGACCTAACCCCTTGGGCCATTGGTTTCTCTGAGCCTCGGTTTCCTTAACTGTGAAAGGGGTTAATAGTGCTTGCCTAATGGCACTGTCGTGAGGATTGAGAGCACATGTGCACCTGCACAAAAGGGAGCCTGGTACAAGGGATGCTTGACAAATGTTTAAGGTGAATCTCAACACCCTGGGATGCATCCTAAGTAATTTCTGAATGGAGCAAGCAGGCAGTAATTATTCCTCAGAGTAATTCTCAGAAGGCTAAGATCGTCAGATCTCTATGCATAGTCTTAAATGTGGCCACCTGGAGAAGGGACATGGCTCTGAAAGAGGTCTCTTTCCAGCAAGGTTGATCCCCAGAAGGACTGAGAGCTATAACCATCTGTTGGCAGGCTGGGCAGCTGGGCAACAATCTCTCCCTGAAGTGGGACCTGGGTGCTGCCCCTAGTGCCCATCGCAGGTCACTGGTAATGCTTATAACGCTCCAGAAATCGCATCTTGTACACTGGAAGCACTGTTTGAATGTCAGCTGCTGTTGGCCAGTGGTTGCCGTAAAGGATTTGCAGGCAAGACAAGGGAGGTAGTTTGCTGAATGATGATGTGGAGAAGGACCAGAAGATAGCTAGTGCCTCTGTTCAGGGGCCACACCAGCATTTAGCACAGTCGGGGTGGGCCAGGAGTCAGAGGTAGCCAGAAGGAGCCTAGCTAATGGACTGGGCAAATTTGGAAAATTGCTAATATGTTCACAGACTGGTGTCAGTAAGGTGGCGCTCTCTTCACTGTGGGAATGAATGAAAAGGTCATCAGACCACACTGCTTTGCTTTCTTGTGATTATTCAGCATCACTGGGGCATGAGGTAATGGGAAGATAATGGGCTCTGGGTTCAGATCCCAGCTCTGCTGTTCTCCAGATGTATGAACTTTGGCAAGGTAATTAAACTCTCTGATCTTCAGCCCCTCATTTTAAAATGGAGATCACAATAACAAACTTGTAGGGTTACTTAACAGTAATGTGTGTGTGTGCGCGTGTATATATACATATATTTTGCCTGGAAAAAAATGCCTGAGATCAACAAGTAAACGTTCCTATGATACACAGAGTCGCTTGCAAACTGCCTCATGGCTCCATTCAGAAATTACCTAGAATGCATCTCAGGGAGTTGAGATGCAACGTAACATTTATCAAGCATCCATTGTACCAGGCTTCCTGTGGTACAGGTGCAGGTGTGCGCTCACTCAATCCTCACAAGAGTGCCATCAGGCAAGAACTATTGACCCATTTCACAGCTAAAGCAACTGAGGCTTGGAGAAGCCAAGAACCCAAGGGGTTAGGTAGCACATTCAATGACACAGTCAGAATGTGAGCCCATGTCTTTGGATTCCCAGTCTGCCCCCCATTTTACTGCATCACAGTAGAAAAGATAGTCTCCCTAAATTGAAGCACAGGTTAAGTATGTCTCTGCACCCTAGCTGGGGATGATCGAGTGGGCAGATGCAGGGCTACAGTGGTACTTACACTAGGACAGGTTAGGTGTGTGTTTCGGGCATGCTAATCACCATAGGTGGAAGCATGCATGTCCAGCGTCCACTTGGACTGACAGCTTTCTTTGGAATAATTAAAAGAAGGTAAAGGAGGAGGAAAAGGACTAAATAAATCATCTTTGTACATTTTAATCTGAGCTGTTTTTGAGCAGTGTGATAAGGTAGGTTGTCGAAATGTCAGCTTCTCCTTATCTTTAATTGACTTAAGTAGAGGCAGCTCTAATCCTTGTGTGCACAGGAGCCTGGAATAGAGAGATGAGGCCGATTGATTCCTACTTTTTAATTAACAGGTGAGCTGCTTAAAAACAATAGTATATTGGGGGCAGGTTGGGAGCAGGAAGGAATGTGAGGGAGGGTCATCTCTACCGCAGTGGCATTTAGAGCAGTATTAACAAGTGTCAGCATTTGATTTGAATCAGAGGCTGGAGCAGAGGTAAAAGTTATGTCTCATGCATGGGTGTGGTCACAGAAGACTGCTGCCAAAGTGACAAAAAAATTTATAATTCTCTCCACGCACAAATGGAAAGACCCTTTAATTTACAAAGTATCGTGAGGGAGACCTCAAGGTATTCTCTTGCGCAAATTGCTCCACATACTGACCCCATGTTGCAGCTAGGAGCAGTTTAGTTCATGGTTTCAGTCCTATCTAATCCTGAGCAATGACAAGTCAGCCTGGTAACCGCTTACAAGTCTCACTCAGGCAGTGCATCTAATCTGGAGGAACTATGCCCACACTCTGGTTGATGTACCTACGTGTAAGCCCCCTGGTCACCCAGAGCTGACCAGTTATTCTCATCATATGTGCTGGTTCTAAATGGATGGGCTTCTGCCCTCATTCCCTTGGGTCTCCTTCTTGTGAACCCTGTTTGGCTGATGCCCTCATTCTCTACAAAATAGTTTTTATTCTCCTACCCCTGGGGTCTGGATTTTATATTCTGGACCCTCCTCCCCTTACTTCATCACTAGTCCTGTAACCAAGAGCTTAATGACACCTGTGATCACAATTCTCTTCTGCATTCATTGCACATGACCACCACCTGGGTAGTCTCATCACCATGCCCAGATTAGTTCGCCGGCATGCTCTTACCTGAACGGGTAACACTAAGATTTGTTCTGTTTCCTCGATATAGGCCGTTGAACTTTGTACTGCCTTAGTTGGGGACAGAGAAGGAGGAAGAGGCCTCATTACTGAATTTGCTTCCCAAGACTCATCTTTGGAAAAAGCCATCTTATGTAATTTCTTTCTTCCCTGCTATTTCCAAAATCCCAGAGTCTTTCAGAGCCATGCAGGCATAGCTCATAATGGTTACAACGTTATGGGAGCATGCACAAAAATACATGGGACTTTTAATTAGCACTCTTGGTACATTAATATGTGACAGGCACGGGCATGGACTAGATGGACTCTGAATATTTCTCTTTCCAGGATTTAACAATCTGACTCTTTGGTATATTTGGAAAGTGATAAATCAAATAACTATTGTTGATGTTCAGCCCATTGATCATGTACTAGTTGAATATCCTTATCTAAAAATCTGAAATCTGAAATGTTTCAAAATATGAAATGTTTTGAGCATCAACAGAAGACTCAAAGGAAATGCTCATTGTGGCCCTTCACATTTTTGGATGAGAAATGCTCAACTGGTATAATGCAAATGTTCCAAAATTTGTTTAAAAAATCTAAAACCTGAAACACTTCTGGTCCCACGAATTGCAGATAATGTCTAACTTTCACCTCTCTATCTTTAAGCTTGTTTTCATTTTGTCTGTTTTTATTTAACTTCTTAAAGTCTTTCCCAAAGTTCTGTTATCAGGAAGACACCTGGGTCTGGGAATTTGCCTTTCCTCTTTGTTAGAATTCATGTAAGTTTCGTGAAGATTGGCACCATGTTTGATCCATTGAGATAGCTCTATAACAAAATAATTGGCATTTATTAAGCACTTGCCTTGTCTCTGAAATTGTGCTGTGCCCTTTACATGTGTACTTCACTCAGTGCTCACATCTGTTCTATGAGGAAGGTGTTCTTATTACCTGCATGTTACAATTAAAGAAATAGAAGCTAGAGGATGTTGAGAAACTTTCACAGGTTCACACAGCTACTCAGTACCACAGATGCTTCACCAAAAGGCAATACAGTCTTTCTGCATCTAACTGAGTGCCCATGATGACTTCTCATTCTGTATTTGTTGAATGAATGTTGTGTTTAGTCATGGATTCTGTTTCCAGTTCTGCTGCTAACTTGAGTAATCTCCTCTAAATAACTGTGCTCATTCTTTTTATCTACCACCTTCCACAGATCCCAGTACAGAGTAAGTATTCAGTAAATATTTAATAAATGCATGCTAAATAAATGGATGAATGAGTGCTTGATCCCAGAAGTCTCTTCTAGATCTAACAGCCTATGACTGTAGCTTATGTGGATTTCTTCTTCCCTGACCTCTCACAGTACACTTGATATTTAGACATTTGGTTTGATTTGATTTCATCTTTTGTTGGTTCTCACTGTTCCATGTGTACGTTTTGTCTTCCCCAATAGACTGCATTCTATTTCCTTGGTATTCCCCACAGTGCCTAGCCCAGTGCCTAGATGCAACGAGTGCTCAGTAAATACAGATTGCAATGGAATCGAGCATCGCTTCAGCACACTTCAAGCCAGAGGAAACACTGAAATGAGTTACCTCCTGGGCTGTTGTTTTCCTCTTTAGAGAAGCTGCCATGTAGTTTCTGCTACACAGATGTTTTGGACAGGTCAGAGAGCAGAATCCAGGCTGTGGCTTATGGCACAATTTGACATCCTGCCACAGTGTACCCACCCATCTGCCCATAAGTGCTGGTCCCCAGATAGGGAAGCTATTTATGAAGCTCTTAGTAAACCCAGAGGACAATCATCTAAAAGATAGACTCTTAGATAATTGATAAAATTTCTCTGAGTCAATGGAACCCTTAGGTTGCTGTAAACACATATATACATGCTTGCATGTACACACCCAAGACCCAACTTTGATCCTTGAGGGAAAAATTAGAATCTCAACCTTGTTCCTTTCTGATCATGGGAAACAAAAACATTTCTCAGAGGGCAAATATGATTGGGAAATGCAGAGAGGCTCACCAGTACCCAAGGAAACCAAGAAGGACCATAGGAGTGCCAAGGGTCTCCAGGGAAAATGTGGGTTTCTACAGCATGGGAGACTCCAGAGACTTAGATGTGTACCAACTGAAATCAAGGCTGATAGGTATATGTGTTGGTTTCATGGCATGGATGTTTATACAAGAATTATAAATTCACTAGGAAGTGATTCAGAGAAAAAGCAAAGGAAAGACAGGAAAGTCTGGGCCTGGAATGACTGCCCACCTACCCTTAGATACCACCCCAGTGCCTAATGTACTTGATGTTCTTTGCAAATAGGCATAATCACTACTGTTTTGAAATTCTATGATAACCCATCCTTGGAGGGAATGAAGTTTCTTATCCCATTCTGCCATCCTCCTCAGCCACCCTCCTTCTCCCCCAACCTATAATCCAAGGACTCCACCTCTCCACTTCACACACTATTACAGAGTTTGTTTGAGGAGTGTACAAGTGCCTTCTAGAAAGGAGTAGACTGAGTATTTGTTTATTCTAGTGCTATCATCCCTCCCCACTGGATGCATCTGAGGAGGTGAATTACTTGGGGCTGCCTGTATATCTTGAAATCCCTCCACACATGAGATAGAAAATCACCTTGCAATTATATATTCACCAGAAAGTTTAGGGCGAGGACGATGGCCCCTTTGTCTGAAACCCTCTGGTGCCTGGCACAGTGCATGGTGCATAGTAGGTATTTAATAAACACTTGCTGAGTGCATGGATGAAAGAAATTCTAGGAGGGTTTGAGAAATACCTAGACTACTGTGATGGATGCTCTATATCCTTTTTAAATCTACTTTCTACCCTACAAGAAGGTTGAACGCATGAGAATTCAAGGGCAAAAAGAAAAAAGACAGAATGAATTTACTGTGAAAGTCATCTAGTAAAGTTGAGTGCCTTTCTCAAAAAAAATAAAATAAATAAATAAATAACTGATCAGTTCTTTAACTAGGGGACTGAAAGCTCACAAAAGAGAAAGGAGGGTGGGAAAAAGGAGGGAAGGGAAAACACTTTGCCCACTATAGGGAGGGCTGGAACTGTGAACAAAAGCCCTGTGATTCACCCAAGAATAGAAGCTTAAAGGACTCCAACTACATGCCAAGGCGCCAGAGGTCCTGCCAGCCTCAGCTCATGTGGGGCATTTGCCCTTTGATGCAGCCAAGAAAAGGGATTTAAGCAGCAAATGGTGACCTTAGAACAGCTGTGCTGGAGGGCCAAAACCCCTTAACCTCACTCTGACCCTAACTCCCTCCCCTCCTAAAGGCTAAAGGGAGCAAATGAAAGAGTTAATGATTAGACTAGAAAAATCAAGACCGTGTTGCCCATAGAGTAACTCATCAGACAAAAAATTGGAAAGCAATTAAGGAAGAAATCAAACTAAACCTTGCCAGGGGAGGGAGAGCAGCAAGAACAGTGGTGGGAGGTAGAGATGACCAGTGAGCAACGTGATGATGGAGGCTTCTGCAATAGATCACTCAGCACAGACTCAGTGCATGCCATGAGCAGCAGCGCCCACATATCATTTCACGGAATCATCACTGGCCGCCATTTAATGGGAACCTGTTATTTCCACTTCATAGAAGAGAAAGTTGAGGCTTCGGCAAAGCTGACTAACAAGACCAAGGCTCCACTGCCAGACGAGAGCCAGAATTTTTAACTTTTTTACCCAAGATCTCGCTTTGTTGCCCAGGCTGGACGGAATGATGTGATTATGGCTCACTGCAGCCTTGATCTCCTGAGCGCAAGCGATCCTCCCACCTCAGCCTCCTGAAAAGTAACTGGGACTACAGATGTACGCCACTATACTCTGCTAATTTTTTTGGGGGGGGGCGTGCGGTAGACACAGAGTTTCACTTTGTTGCCCAGGCTGGTCTCAAACTCCTGGGCTCAAGTGATCCTCCTACCTCAGCCTCCTGAAGTGCTGGGATTGCAGGCATGAACTGCCGTACCCTTCCTAGAATCAGGATTTAACCCCACGTGTGTTAGATGCCATAGCAAAGTGTAGTGAAGTGGAACTTAAGGAAGGAAGGAAACACTTTTTTTATCTTTCTTGACGTTTCCCTTTCACTATTGCAATTGTAACAGCTTTCTCCGAGCTGTTACGACTGCTTGTTCCCTCTGCATAGAACTAAAATAAAACTAAACGTAAGCCAACCTGAGTAATTAAATATTTATTGAGTTTCTACTGTGAGTTAGGAGTTATTCTGAGCTGGGGATACAAAGTGAGTAAAACATTGAGGTAGAGGGTTTTAATAAGATGCATGTGAAATGCTTTAAGAAAACAAGTATGGGAACATTAAGTCCTCTGATAGGAGGGGAATTAACCGAAGCTTCTGCAATAAGCTGATAATTTGGAGGGCGAGGTAGGGAATGGTATTCCAGACAGAAGGAACTGCATGCACAGAAGTGTGGAGCCTGACAGCTCCTGCATATTGTGTGCAGGGATTCATCCAGGGTGTTTGCTGGGGAGAAGGGAAAGGTCACAGTCAGCCTGCAAGATCTGCTGCCTCCATTATGTTTGTTGCTTGGTTTTGGGGATATGCTGTTTGTGGTGACTGTCCTTTATTGTAGTAAAATATACATAACATCAAATTTACCATTTTAAATATATAATTTACTGGCATTAACTACATTCACAGTGTTGTGCAACTATTACAACCATCTGTCTCCAGAATTTTGTTTTTAATCATCCCAAACAGAAAATATGTCCCCATTAAATAAGAACTCTCCATTCTCCACCCCACTCCTTCAGCTCCTAGTAACTTTCTGTTTCTCTGAATTTGCTGATCACGTGTGTGATTTCAGGTGTGTGA
This sequence comes from Aotus nancymaae, assembly GCF_030222135.1. NCBI lineage: Eukaryota > Metazoa > Chordata > Mammalia > Primates > Aotidae > Aotus > Aotus nancymaae. The sequence continues at coordinate 35,896,114 of NW_026988423.1, forward strand.
AATCACACACGTGTCATTTTTAGCTGGCTTATTTCATTTAGAATAAGGTTTTCAAGATGTATCTATGTTGCAGCGTGTATCAGAACTCTACACCTTCTTGTGACTGAATACAATTCCAGTGCATGCGTACACCACACTGTGCTCACCCACTCTTCTGTCATGGACACTGGGTTGTTTCCACATTGGCTACCGTGAATAACGCTGATGTGAACACTGGTGTACATGAATCTGTTCAAGTTCCTGCTTTCTGTTCCTTTAGGTGTATACCCAGAAGTGGAAGAGCTGGGTGAAATGGTAACTTGAACTTTAATTTATCTGATGAACTGATAAGCTGTTTTCCACAGCAGCTGCACCATTGTACATTCTCACCAACAGTATACAAGGGTTCCAGGTTCTCCACATCTTCAGTAGCACTTACAGATTTCTATTGATTTTTTTTTTTTTTTTTACATTACAGACATTCTAATGGGTGTGAAGCAGTCTCTCACTATGGTTTTGATTTGCATTTCTCTAATGATCAGTGATGTTAAATATTATTTTCATGTGTTTATTGCCTTGTATGTATTTTTTGAGAAATGTCTATTCAAGTCTTCTGCTCATTTTTAAGCTGAGTTTTTCATTGTTGTTTTGTTTTTGAATATATAAGTTGTGACTACCAGGAGCTCTAGTATTGGAACTAAATGTCACCAGTAAAGGTGCAGGCATATTTTTGTTTACATTTAATAAAACACAGCTCTGCCTTGCTGAGATGTGAGACCGGAAAAAATACGTAAATAATCTTTATTGTTGTTGTTTTGGTTCATACATGTTTTCTTGAATAAGTGACTCTTCTACACTCCCCCATGGCCAAAGGTAATAAAACTCATAGCAGAAGTGGTAATGGCAAGCTAAATAAAATCCCAGGAAAACCACTGCAAAATTGTCTGCAGATGTAAATCACACATTGTGAAAGCCATTGGATTAGAAACACATTATCCTTGTCTGCGTCGCGCACACCCACATGTTCCTAGTAAGCTTCAAGCGTGATTTACACCCTGACATTTAAGGAACTGGGAAAGGGTGATGCTGCGTGGCCTTGATAAATGCCTTTCTCTGTGTCTGTTACACCAGCCCAGGAGAGAATGGGGTAGATGTCTCCATCACTGAAATGGGGGGCCTGGGCCTTCTGCCGAAACGGCTTCTCCGCCCAGCCCTGACTCAATCAGGAAAAGCAAAGTAGCTGCTTGGCCCAATGACTATAGTCCAGCTCAGAATTTCTGGCTTCAAATCCTCGCCTGTCCGTGTTCTTGAGGTGGCCTCAGAGCTTCCCTTCTGTGAAATGGGGGCAGGAGTTTGGCTACAGGCTCATTTTATGCTTCCTGTGAAACCAGGCAGGTTCTGCATGCGTAGCCGATCTGCCAGGAAATACAGCTGGAGAGATAGATGCTGCAGGAAAAAATAAAGCTCAGAATGAGGGGTGAAAAGGCTACAGCAGCCACACAGACATTGAAAAACAAGCGGCAGGTTTTGTCCAGCAATGAAAGCCAATGATATCTAAAAGCTGGAAGTGTATTTGCTGTGTTTTCCCACAGATTTGAAGGCCCCTGTCCCATAACACAGTCCTCCCCACCCAGCGTCCAGGGACCTGTGTATTTCTCCGCTCACCTCTCTTTCCCCACTGGGCCTTGGCATTTCCAGGCAGTGCCGCTCTATAAACACTCATCCTAATGTCTCCTCTGGGTCTGGAGCCGGGCGGTTAGCTGCATTCGTGAATTCAGCATTGAGTCCCTCATATCCTTCAATCCAAGTGAACAGCTGGCAGTAGATACTGATAGCAAGAAAAGAAGCCGTCACTCTGTCGGATGTTTCCCTGAATAATAAGTGAACTGCTTACGACATTTCTGAGAGCATCCAAACAGCCATCACCCAGCCCTGGCCATGTCCGAGCTACTCAGCAGGGGGAGCAGCCTCTCTAGAATTGGAAACACGGACGAAGGAGAAGCTCTCCTGATGCTCATGGGCGATGGATACGAACACTGAGATGTCAGACGGGACACACACACACACACACACACACACCCCACACACCACACACTTTAGAATTAAGTTTTAATTATTAGCTTATGAAGCATCTCTGAATCTTGGTCCCCTCCTCTTTAAGATGGGGATAACACCTTACCAACGATATCCTGGTAATATTTAATAGGACAGCATGTGAGACAGCCTCTGGCACATCACAGGTGTTCAAAAATGTTTAGTCCTTTAGCTCCTCACCCAACATGAAAGAAAATCTTGTGCTTGTTTATTTGCCCAGATAACAAACCTTATTCTGATATTTTGAGGAGAGCACGGGAGTGGGAGAGAAAAAGAAACTTTCTAACCATCACACTGATTTCCTTTTTGGGCACACAGAGCCATTATTGAAAAGTCACTTGCTGAAATGGTTGTACTGTGGCCTCTGCAGGAAAAGGGGTGTGCTAGGGCCGAGCCAGGCCGCTGGAGTGCCTGGAGCACAAAGCCCTTCTGAGCATGCTGAGCCCTTGATGACTGGTGTGGACTCGGCCCCCACTCCCTACACAATCGTGCGGCACAAATCCCTGTATTTTCAATGGAAGGAGCCGCTCCAGCGGCTCTGAAGAAAGAGGGAAAAATCCTTTCCTTGCAGGCAGGTTTGCTCTGCAACCATCACCAAAAGTGTTTTTAAAATTCACATTGAGTTTGCCTCTCAGGGTCCTTGATGCTGCTCGCAGAGGGAAGGTATACGAAGGAGGCTCATTCGTCTGCATGCCGTCATACCTAGGGCGGTCCCGGGGACAGCTGTTAGCTCTCGGGGACAGCCGAAGCACGATGGGCCCTCAGCAGAGAAAGGACTTAATTAATCAATGCATTGATTGAGTGCCTACTGTGAGTCAGGCACTGTGATGGTGCCAGTGGGGGCTGGGGAGCAAGGCACAGTATCTTAAATTCTGGTATCTTAAATTCCAGCCAAGGGTGTAAACAGTTATTTGGCAATAAAAGAAATAAATAACAACTCAATCAATAATATGGGAAATGTCACACAATTTTCTGATCCATGATTAAAATGAAGAGGACATTAGGGACTGTGGGAAAAGATCAGTTATTAGCTGCTTCCTGTAGGCCTCTGACCATAAAACAAGCAAATATTTCTAAGGATCCCTATGCTCGTCTCCTCATCTGATGCTATTTTGAAATTCTTGTCAGTCTCCTAACTGCTATGCAAATGGCATAAGGTTCTTATGAGAAACCCTGTCCCCTTCCATTCCAGGTGCACAGGCTTCATGCTTAAGTCCTCAAAGGAAAGAAGGCAAACATTGCAATTACCCCAACGGGAGCTTAGCACGCCACACGCTCTGTGTGCCTCTCCCTGGGAATATATTGCCACTGCCATATAGATCTGATATCTATTCAAGAACTGCTAAGAACAGACAATGTTTTACCAGAAAGAATGAATGCTGCCTTGTCAAAGAGCCAGTATTGTAACAGAGGTATAGATTGGGTGGTTGTGTAGTGCCACTCACCTTATTTCTACTTTTCCTCATGAGAAGAACTTGGGGGTGGGGTTTAACCATATCTTCCCAAAGGCAGTTCCAGTAGGCAAATGGGTATTGCACCCCAACAGCTATAGGAGGAGGGTTCTTACTCTTGCTCAGGTTGGGCAGAAGAGGTGGCCAGGGGCGCAAGGTGGTAATGTACCCCTAAAACTTCCCAAGCCTACTGTGTGAATGCTGTCCAGCCCTGATGGCAGATCAGGAAGGTGGATGCTCAGCAGGGGGCAAACCAATGGCACATGAGCAGACAGCACCAATAACGAGAGATTATTTGTGGAGCACCCGCTGCATTTTTCTCAGCATCACCCGGGTTATTGCAGGGGGCATGCACACAGAGGATGGAGCTCACAGGTAGTAAGTGCTTAGTTAAAGTTTGTTAAGTCAACATGTTAATAAATTACATAGAAGATACTTAATTTTTTTATTATTTTTACATGAAAGTCATCAAACATACAGAAAAGATGAAATAATCTTACAGCTGATACCCATTTACCCATCACTAGATTCTACAATTAACATTTAATTTAATTTTCTTTATCAGAAATTTACTTATCTGCTGCTCATCCATCAATCTGACACTTTTGGTTGTATAAAGGTAGATTCTACTTGGGGAAACACGATGTATATGCGTGAAACAATTACTCAGTATTTTCTAGGACAGCGCTAAATACTGAGGCATGGGCATACATCTGGATAGAGTTAAGAAGGTGATCATCCATGAGGAATAATATGTTCAGAGACTGTTTCATGGAGGAAAGAGGATCTGGAAGAATGTACAAGATTTGGGTAGGAAAAGCGAGAAAGGGTGGTCTTTAGTTGTGTGGAGTCATATAAATAATGCCTGAGGGAACCCAGCCCGAGGAAAGGTGAGTGGCTTCCCTCTGCCCAGTGTTACACCTGGCTTCCGGCCTGCTTGAGACTCTTCTGGTACCCATGGACTCTGACTACCCTCATTATCCGAAGTACCACCAGCCTGGGGGATGAAAGCTCAGTCTGAATGCCTCCGAGGCACTGCAGACCCTGAGGAAGCTGGGTGCCTCTCTTGTTAAATGACTCATAGAAGGATTAAAGAGATAGGTCCATGGGGATGAGCTTCTTCATCTAGAATGAAGTTAAAGAAAAACAATTGAGTTGGATACGTGTGAAACATGGGAAACTGAAAAGCAAAAAGGAAATGAATGAATTTGAGGCCCCATCCTGACAGTCCCTGATAAAGACCGGAGAGCTTGTCTGCCTGTCTCCCAAGCAGCAGTAGTAACACAGACCTGCCTGAAGGTCTGCCACCTTCCCATGGGGCACCCAGAACAGGCAGTTGCGCGGGGTAGAGGCAACTTGTGCATCCGGAGCTGACAGAGCCGCTAAACACCCATGCATCCACCCAGATGCCATCTTGGGAAGAGGCTTCCGAAGATAGGCTTTAAAAGGCTTTTATTACTTAAGGTCCTTCCTGGGACATTTGCTGGTAACGGGAGTCAGATGCAATCCTCGCTTGTGCTTAAAAGGCAGACAAGATGGTGCAGAGCAATTACTGAGTATGTCTGCACAATTTTGAAAACCTGCTACCTGTCTTTTGGCAGGAGAAGCTTTGGCTGCCTGCAGTGGGAACTCTCTACCTTGTCTCTGTTTTTCCCCTTTTCTTCCACCGTCTCCCAGAACCGCCCTCCCAATTCACCTGCGTTGTTTCTACCTCCTTCCAGTCACTGCGCTAAGTAAGCATGGATTCCATCTGCTTGGCGCTTTCTGGAGAAGGAACACACACCTTCCCTCTGCAGTGGTCCCCCAGTGCTGCGCTGGTCAGCACACAAGCAGTGGACCCCGTGCTGAACAGAACAAAGGATAGCTATCCTGTGAGTGGTCCAGCCACACTGGGCCGGGAGGAATTCATGCAGTACAGCAGAGGGATAAGCACATTCATTTTTGTGACGCAGCCTCTGTGTACTTTGTCAGCAAAATGGAGAACACTCACTATTTTCTCTGGCTTTTAGGATTTCCATATTTATTGCTTGTTTGCCACCACTAGGGAGAAGGAAAGAGGAGAAAACAACTTCCTCCATTTGAAATTTTAGAACATGAACATGTGAGGTTTATCCTCCCTCCCCTGTCCCCCTGCAGTTTCAGCAATGCATAGGACCGTAGAATGTTATAGCTGGAAGCACTTGAGAAATCTAAACAATAGTGTCTCATTTTACACACAAGGAAATCACGGGCAGGAGGTAAAGGGGCATGGTCAAAGTCACATACCTATTTAGTGGCTACCCTGAGACTAGCATTGATGTCTGCAGAATCTTACTTTTTTTTTTTTATCACTGTACTGTGTGAGTTCTGTTTCGATTCAAGTCAAGAATCCTGCTGTGTGTAGGAGATCCTACTCTGCATACGGTACTGTGCAGGAGGCTATGCACTACTCGCTTTAATCCTCTCAATGCCCCACTGGCATAGGATTTAGTTCCATCCGTTCAGTTGCTATAGTTAGCGCCGGATCACAGGGCTGGAGAAACTCTGGAGCAGAGCTCAGGCAAAGGCTGTTGCTGCCCTCTGGACTGTCCTGTCCTGTAAAGGTGGACGTACAGGATAAACGCGAAGCAGGAAGGAGCAAAGTGCGTGGCACGCAGGACACACTAGTTGTTTGTTAAAGGACGAGGTGGGGCTGATGTTGATCAATGGGTACAAAATCTCAGTTAGACAGAGGGAATACATTTTTGAGATCTATTGCACAACATAGGGACTATAGTTAATAAAGTATTGCACATTTCAAAATTGCTAAGAGAGTAAATTTCAAATGTTCTCACCATAAAAATGATAAGTATGTGAGAGAATGTGTGTGTTAACTTAGCTTGATTTTTTTTTTCCATGTTTTGAGACAGGATCTTGCTCTGTTACCCAGGCTGGAGTGCAGTGATGTCATCACAGCTCACTGCAGTCTCTACCTTCCAGCATCAAGCAATCTTCCCACCTAAGCCTCCTTAGTAGCTGGGACTTCAAGTGCATGCCACCGTGCCCAGCTAATTTTTGTTCGTTTGTTTGTTTTTGTAGAGATGAAGTTCTACAATGTTGCCCAGGTTGGTCTTGCACTCCTGGGCTCAAGCAGTCCTTCTGCCTAAGTATCCCAAAGCGGTAGGATTACAGGCATAAGCCAAAAAGCTAACCCATCAAGGAGCCAGGAAGGCTTTGCAGAAATTACCTTCTGGAAGAATTTCAGCCAATAGCCAACAATGCAGGAATTAGAGGGAAGGTATTTCAGGCAGAAGGGAGAGCAGAAGCAGGATGTGTTCAGGGAAGAGCGTGTAGGCGAATGTGAATGGGGATGAAGACTTGTGTACCAACAGAGGTAAGTGGGGCTGGAAAGGGGTTCAGTTATTTATGGGATGATATTAATTAGGGCCCATCATGCGCGGGGCACTCTTCTAGGCCTGCGGCTTGGCAGACAACGATGGGAAGCACCTACTCACAAACAGATGGCCCTGTGACAGCCAGAGCCTGAGAGCCTAATTCCATGGGGCCATTTAAAGTAAGACCAAGAGTTCAAGGAAAGGTGGGCTTTGAGAAAAATCAGGGCCAGAGAGCTCTCCAGGCAAAGAAAAGAAAAGAAAAGGGCTTTGAAGCAAGAACTAGAGGCCCTGCGGAATGAATAGAGATGGACCTACCAGCAGGAGAGGAGCTGGGGCATGGACACGGAGGTGACACCAGGCAGAGCCTGTAGTGCACCGCAGGAGCTTCAGTTGTGTCTGAGCTACCATGGGAATGAGAGGCCCTATGTTATCTGGCCTCTGCCTCTATCCTGGACCTCATCTCCAGGGGAAAAACTCATCTCTGTTTGTCCAGGACTGTTTCAGTTTTAGCACTGAAAGTCTCAAATCCCACGAACACGCTAAGTTCCAGGCAGGCGGGCAGTTGGTCACCTTAGCCTCCACCTCACCTTTGCCCACTACAGTCCTGTCACAACTATGTGGGAACATGCTGTGGAGTCCCTTAAAAAGCTCTGGCTTTTATGAGAAAATGCATGGCAACTCAACATATGTGAAAACAGGACTAACATAATTATAGCTACTTAAGCATTTTTTTAAAGATACTGACAACCTCTAAGGCCATTCAACTTACATAAAAATGCCTTTCTGTGGAAATTTGGGGATTCCTTTGGATATGGAGAGGCTAGTGAGCCAATAGGCATGGCTGAATATAAGAAAGTTCTTCTCCATCCAGATGTTCCTGTTCACATTCTCTCATGCAGCATAGATTAGAGTATAGAGTATTTCTTCTTCATTCTTCAAGACTTAAAGGTGTAAACTCAAAATATCATTAGAGTAAGCAGAACTTAAAGGAACAGACCTTCGCATGGCAATCCCAGCTGAATCTGCACAGGGCCCTTATGTAAAGCCAGTTGTAAGAGAAAAACAGTAGCCTCTGAACTCATTACCTCTAGAATTGCATTTTCTAGCTTCTTGTTACGTAGGGGTGAAATCAGAATAGGACTTTGCCCCTTTAAGAATCTTTCCCAAGATAATGGGATTCATGATCTCACAATCACATAAATCACTGCCAGGCTCCTTAAGTCAATTCATATTTCTGTAGTTCGTTAGTGGCGCGGGAGGAAATTGCATTTATTATAATTGCCTCTAATTGCACCAGATTAGTGATTACAATTATTGATGGCAGCTGATTATTCATTAGGCATCAAATCAATCCCAACGCTTCCTCATTACTCGAAACAGTAACTCTGATGAGAGGTCTAAAGGAGGCCACGTCCACCCTTTCCCCTAAATGGCAAGTTGCCTCCCAGTGCTGCCTCTAAACAAACACCTGAAAATAATTTAGGACTTAAAGTGACAGAGAACCATCCCTTGCCCTTCCCATGCAATGCTGGATCCTGAACCCAGCACTAACTGATGAAATTGTGGAATCTGTTAAACATCAACAAAGACTATTTGGAGGTCCCAGAATGCTCCAGAATTGCTAGCTTTTCCAGGACGCCCTTCTTGGTTGCAAAATGAAAATTTCAGAGTTTCCTGGTTCATCTCTTCTGGAATATATGTTACCTACAATACATGAAGAGAATGGACCTTAGAGTCACACAATCAGACTTAAATGAACTATGTAAAACCAGTCAATTTTTGTGAGCTATGTAAAGCCAGTCAATTCATGTGTGAATATTTGTGAGCTGTGTAAAGCCAGTAGATTTGTGTGTGAATTTTTGGGAACTATGTCAAGCCAGTCAACTCAAGTGTCCTGTCTGAGCTATAGAATAGCTGCTAGATTGTGCATAAACAAGCAATGAAAGCTCTGCTTCTCTTGTTCACCACCAGAGTCTATCATCTAGAATAATGCCTGCAGAGAATAAGAATACAATAATCATCTAAGGAGTTAAATACATGAGGATATGAGGATATGAATACCTGCCTGCAAGGGTTGTGATGATGGCTGAACTAGATAACATATTTAAGACCTTGTGTTGTACCAAGTAAAAAGCAGTTGCTCAATTAATATCAATGCCTCTATCCCCTACTTCCTCCATAGTATAACATCTAAATTACCTTCAAAAACCTTGTATCCTTTATCCAGTGTATCTCTTTATACACTGGCTCAATATTAACTAAATTTACCTTTTTTGTGTGTTCTTGTTGGTGAACATCAGCATATATGTAATAGAAGTGCAGATTCCAGAAGACCGTTGCCTCGTTGACTGGTAGCTACAGTATGCCAGGCACTGGATCTAGAGGACTAGAGAGAGCAGCAGAACATAAGTATTGACCTTGAACAGCTCACAACTAAATGGGAATCGCTGTCCATTCTATTTCCATGTGTTGTTTGCATTAAAGGAATATCCAAGTTCTAATGAGCCCATAGGGGATGGAGAAACCCAGCTCAGCTTGGAGGGTCACGAAGGCCTCAGAGTTAGCTTTTGAGATGAGGCTTGAAGCTGTATAAATTTTTCCAAATGCCTAACAGGTCACTAGGCTTCCGACACACCATGTAGCACCTGAAGAAACAAGACAGCAGAAATGAGCACCTCTTCAGAGCTGTGCTGTGAACTTCTAGGTGCTTGACACATGAAGACAGTGAAATGTTAAATGCTGTTTTCCAGATGCTCCCATGGGTGAAACTTCTATTGCAAAGGGATCTTTTCTTCTCTTAGCCGCTGACATCTGAGAAATGTGGTGTTATCTTGGGGTTTCCTCTATGAACTTCTGTGAAACCTTATGTTGCCTTTGGTGACAGAGAACCCTATCCTTTCCCGAAGTCCCCATCTGAGCCAAATGTACCCCCTATTCTAGCACCCACATTTATCAGCTCCCCCTACTTCTCACAATCCCCCCTACTTCCACTCGTGAGTTAGTTCAAAGAGCCTAAGTGTCTGCGGGTAGCAGAGGCATTCGTTTAGAGCACACCACTGTCTCTACCAATGCAGGAATTCCTGAAAACCAGGGAGACGGGGAGGGAAGGAAAAAGGAGGCTGTGGGTAAGGAGGTGTGCAGCCTGGCTCTTTGTCAAGTCTTTGTCCCATGTAAGAGTCAGCGCCGATTTCCCTGGTTGCTTAGGCTTGAGCCCTGTAGTGTGTCTGACCTATACCCAGATCCTCTAGGGATGTAAACACAATTATTCCCCCAAACAATCCAAAACACAAGGTCCCTAGCTTAGAGAACATGATCCTGGTGCCCTTTCCCTGGAAGCCTTCCTTGCCCATACGGTTGTCAGTTATGCTGCCTCTTCCAGGGAAGTCGAGGATGAACACGTGACATCTCATAGCAGAGCCAAGGTATCTCCTACCTTAAGTCTCTTGTGCATCCTACTTATGAGCCAGTTGAAACTTTGCCATTTTCTCCAAAGACTCCCCTCTACATCAAGGCCTTGCAATCATGCAGGAAGAAATTAGCCCTCTTTTCTAGCTAACATGTTCCACTACCTCCTCTGTTTTCGAAACTTCCCATGCAGTGGCAGTCTCTGCTCTGAAGGCTGCTTTTTTTAGACAGGAAATACACAAGGATAGCATCAATTCCAGAGAAACAAGAGAATAGACTCTGATAGATCAGAACACCAGATAATGCCTTCCTTTTCTTGGCAACTGTACATATCCCTAACCTCTTTCCCAAGACCCGCAGAAGGGCAGGGTCTCTCCTGAAGGGCAACAGGACATGATCCACTGCCTTGTAAAGGAAGTTGTTCTCAATGGTTTTCTGAATAGGGAGGAAGTTGCTACAGCCAGAGCCAGAGGAAAGCTCTGTCTGGTGATCAAGGACCTTGGGGGTTTGCCTTGGCTACTTTTGGAGGCTGCCCAAAGCCTGCTAGCAGCTCCCACACAAGCTGGGGAGAGGCTCTGCTTCCCTCTGCTCCAGCACAGCTTCCCTGATTCTGAACTTCCAGAGAAGCGCAGGTCCAAGCCCCTTCCCTTGCCCAGTCCTTCGTCAGCTGGTGCCTGTAGCCCTGCATCATCCTGGTAACAGTTGGTAAATGAGTCCCAGTCTAGCCGCTTATGCAGGATGGTTGTGCAGTAAGAACCTTCATCCTTATGGCAGGCACATTAATGCCAAGTTTGCTCATTCTAATTAATAACAGTCAGTAAACACCAAAGAGAGCTAATGATGATTACAGGCCGCAGCTCCTGCGTGTTAGCAAACACACCAGGCAGGTGGCCTCTCTTCTCTTCCCAGGAAAGAGGCTGGGTCTGCTTCTTGCAGAGATGTCTTGGCTCCTCAAGGCCCCTACCCTCATGTTTAGCAAATCTTGGGTTGTTTCTTAGCCTGGAAAAGACCAAGATGCATGCAGTCCAGTCCGATGGAAAGGCTTTTGGGCTGGCTTCAAGATTAGAGAACTAAAGAAGCAGGACCTTGGGTCCTTTTGGGTTCCCAGACGTATCTTTCTGGCACTTGGAATAAAACAAACTCTTCTTAATTTAAAAATATATTTTCCGATTTCAAAGTAATACAATTTGCTTCAAAAAATTAAAATACTGCAGAGGTATATAAGAAGAAAGGGCGAGTCTCCCTTCATCCTCTGGGGAGGCAGGATTCAGTGCCTGACTGGTTTGTCCACAGTTTCATCTCCTCTATCTCTTTTTCTTTCTCCAGCTCCAACTTCTATTCCTGGTACACAAAGCTTCTCATTCTACTACCAAATTATCCCTGTCGTGAATCCTTTATTCCCCATTTGGCGAAGCTTTTACTCCTCCTCTATCCCTAGACATTCTTTTTTCTGACTCAAGCCTTCTGACTATGGTAATATTTTCTGTGATCCTGAAGGCAAAATGAGAGTTCGGCTCCATGGTGGCACTAGGACACCTCATCTTAGAATGTTTTCTTTTCTGAGTTCCAGGGGTTGTGGCAATTAAACATAATTACATCCACTTCCTCTCATTCAGGTAAGAATCTCAAGTTGGAGAATGTTTTATTTCCTGCTCCACAGCCCTGGGCATACAAGGAGATATGAAGAGTGGACCCGCGGTTCTGATAGAGCCTCCTGGGGGAAAGCGCTTGCCCAGCGTTTTGAGCTCTCCAGGAGCATCTCTGCCTATCTAATCAGATAACTCGATGGCAGTGGGCAGAGGTGGTGTGAGGAATAGGAAAGGCCACGATGGTATCAGAATCTTAACACTAGCTTGATCATTTGCTGAAGGACCCCAGACCGCTCTCAATCTGTCATTATTTATGTTGTTCTTGTTAATCCCATCCTTTTTTTTTTTTTTTTTTTTTTTTACAAAATTTTAGTCCACTGGGCTATGAGGGTAATATTTTTTCTATCACTATCACTGCAATTCAGGTAATAGTTTCTTTCTTATTGGGCTGTTAAGTGTATCCCACTCAGAGCCCATTCACTGAGAGTTTAAGAATGAAAAGAATGTAAACAAACAGTGAAAATGGGTATCATTTCTAAGGATGCTTATAAAGTGATTCAAGCAGATACTCAGGTATAACTAGAATGGCTTATCTTACCATCTTTTTAAATGCATGGGACCATTTCCCTCTGTTTCTTTGTCTTTTTTTTTTTTCTTATGTCTGTCTCCTTTTCTGTGTATATTGTGTATATCAGTTTTTCCTCCATTTTTTTCTTCTTGACTACTGTTTTTTTTCTCTCATCTTTCTCATTCTCTTTCCTTTCCTTTTAGTCACAATAGAGAATTGAAGGGCGTTTCCAAGTTTGGTTGGGTTCATCCATCCATTTATCACCCATCTATCATCTATCCTTCCATCCATGTATTAATCCATCTATCTATCCTTCCATCCATGTATTAATCCATCTATCTATCCTTCCATCCATGTATTCATCCATCTATCTATCCTTCCATCCATGTATTCATCCATCTATCTATCCATCCATCCATTTATCATCCATCTATCTATCCATCCATTTATCATCCATCTATCTATTCATCCATCCATTTATCATCCATCTATCTATCCATCCATTTATCATCCATCTGTCTATCCATCCATCCATTTATCATCCATCTATCCATCCATCCATCATCCATCTATCCATCCATCCATCATCCATCTATCTATCCATCCCTCCATTTATCATCCATCTATCTATCCTTCCACCCATGTATTCTACCAGCATTCACTAAGCTCTTTTTTTTTTTTTTTAAAGAAAGAAAGAAAAAGAAGAGGAGGAAAAAGGAAGAGAAAGAGAGAGAGAGAATGGGAGTATTGCTTTCTTGCCCAGGCTAGAATGCAGTTTAGTAATGGGTATTGAAAACCTCTTTTATACCAATAATTATACTTGATGTAAACAGGAAGGAATAAGGGAAGAAAATAACAAACGAGCAGCCAACCAATATTTCATTTAAACCTATGAAATGCTATGCGATTACTGAGGAGTGATTTACTTCCAATTATGTAGTCACTTATGGAATAGGTGTGAGGTGGTAATGTATGTTTTGTGTATTTGAAGTGGAGAGTTCTATAAATGTTTATTAAGTTTACTTGTTCCAGGTCTGAGTTCAAGTCCTGGATGTCCTTGTTAATTTTCTGTCTCATTGATCTATAAAATCGTTAGCTCTTCTTGTTACATTGATCCTTTTGCCATTATGTAATGTCCTTCTTTGCCTCTTTGGCTCTTTGTTGCTTTAAAGTCTACTTTATCAGAGGCGAGAATTGCATCTCCTGCTTTTTATTTGTTTATTTTTACTCTCTGATTGGTTGATAAATCTTCCTCCTTCTCTTTGTTTTGAGTCTTTATATATCGTTGCATGTGAGATGGGTCTGGATGCAGCATACCAATGGGTTTTGGCTTTTTATCCAATTAGAATATATATAACTTTAATACTGGCATTTGATGCTAGCTGGCTGTTTTTCCCATTAGTTAAATTTTTCGTTGTGTTAATGTTCTTTTCTTTTTGAAATATTTTTGGAAAGGCTGATATTGGTTGTTCCTTTATATGTATAGTGCTTCTTTCAGAAGCTCTTGTAAAGCAGGCCTGGTGGTGGTGAACTCTCTAAGTACTTGTTTGTTCGCAAAAGATTTAATTTTTCCTTCGATTATAAAGCTTAGTTTGGCTGGATAGGAAATTCTGGGTTGAAAGTTCTTTTCTTTAAGGATGTTAAATATTGGTCCCCACTCTTTTCTGGCTTGTAGGGTTTCTGCTGAGGGATCTGCTGTAAGTCTGATAGGTTTCCCTTTGTGGATAACCTGACCTTTCTCTCTGGCTGCCCTTAGTATTTTCTCCTTCATTTCAACCCTAATAAATCTGGCAATTATGTGCCTTGGGGTTGGTCTTCTTGAAGAATATCTTCGTGGTGTTCTCTGTATTACCTGGAGTTGAATATTACCCTGCCTTGCCAGGTTGGGAAAGTTTTCCTGAATGATATCCTGAAGAGTATTTTCCAACTTGGATTCATTCTCTTCATCACATTCAGGTACACCTATCAAACGTAAATTAGGTCTTTTCACATAGTCCCATATTTCCTGGAGACTTTGCTCATTCCTTTTCATCCTTTTTTCTCCAATCTTGTCTTCTAATTTCATTTCACTGAGCTGGTTCTCGACTTCTGATATCCTTTCTTCTACTTGATCAATTCGACTGTTTAAACTTGTGTATGCTTCGCGAAGTTCTCGTGTTGTGTTTTTCAGCTCCATCAATTCACTTATACTCCTCTCTAAATTGTCCATTCTCATTAACATTTCGTCAAACCTTTTTTCAAGGTTCTTAGTTTCTTTGCATTGGGTTAGAACAAGTTCTTTTAATTCACAGAAGTTTCTTATCACCCACGTTTTGAAACCTGCTTCTGTTATTGGAACACACTCATAATCTATTAAGCCTTGTTCCATTACTGATGAGGAATTGTGATCCCCTGTAGAGGAAGAAGCATTCTGATTTTGAGTATTCTCTGCCTTTTTACGCTGATTTCTTCCCTTCATTATATATTTATCCGTCTGTTGTCTTTGTAATTACCGATTTTCTAACTAGGTCTCTGAGCAGACGTCCAACTTGTTGATTCCCAGCGCCGAAATCTGAGCAGTCCACTGCGTCAGCCAAAATAGCAGTGTTAAGATTGATGGTGCTTTTCTGCCCGGGAATCTCCGGACTCTGCACCAATAACTGGTGCGCTAAGGCACCAGCAAAACCGCCGCACCGGCCACAAGAGTCGCCCTGGCGACCCGTGGGGCTCCTCTGCTGGGAATCTCCTGGTCCGTGAGCAACAAATATTCGTCTGAAAGTGTGGCATCCTCTCGTTCTCTGCACTTTCACTGGGAGCTACGAGCCCGAGCTGCTAGTGATCAGCCATCTTGGATCTCTCTCTCACTAAGCTCTTCTTGGCATCAGTCTCTTTGCTAGGTTCTCAGAATAGACAGTTGAACAGCCAATCCCTGCTCTCAAGCCATATTGAATCAGCAAAGAAAGAGAGACATGAAATCAAAGAAACTATTAAGTCCATACAGGATACAGTGGGAGCTTTAAGAAGCTAATGAGCAGTTCTATGGGGACATATCAGGGAAACTTGCTAAAGCAAGTGACATTTGGGCTGAATATGAAACTGAATTGAAGGTGTCATCAAGTAGAGGAGAGGCAGAGGCCTGGGGAGAACATGGATTTTTCAGCAGAGGGAGCTGCTATGCCTTCATGCAAGGAACATTTGAATATTTGAGCATTATCTAACCTGGCTGGGAGGGTTTCAGTGAGACTTGTCTCAGGGAATGACTGCTGACTTTGTCCATCAGAACCCGGCTGTGTATGGGTAGTCAGCTTAGAGTGTGAGGGAGGCATTGACATGTTACCTAACATGCTGCTGTGGAATCTGAATTTTTATACTGTAAGCATAATTTACTTTTATCAAAAGAAACACTAATAATTTATAGTCTCGTGCACCATGTTACAGTGTTAGGTCTTTTTCTTCAGAGCTTTTCCTTTTTGCAAGCAGGGAGATAGGAAAGGTTTGAAGAGGGGCAACTGCATGCTTCAAGTTGTGTGACTGAAGCTTTATTTCCTGTCCCTTCACTTTAAAATAGGTTGAGTATAAGCTTTCTGTATGCTTCTGTAACAAGCTAAAACAAGTTCTTCTTTGCCTCTAAGTAACCCTGGATTGATTTTATTTTTCTCTTGATCCGTGATCCTTGATACAAACAAGGTTCCCACTGTTCCGTTAGCCATTCCAGTCTATCCTTGGCCGTTGTCTTGTTCTCCTGGCATCCCATGGCAAGAGACCTGCCTTTACTTTCACCTTCTGCACAGCAGGGATTTCTGCAAAAGCTGAAAAACTGCCTATCAATCCCTGGCCAAAATCAACTATGTCATGTTCTGGGACTCAGGAGGCCAGCCTATGCTTAGCTTCCTGCACTCCACTGCTGTACCGAGCTGTCCTGCTCTCCTTCAGAGCTTTTCCATTTGGCTTCACCTTGTTCCCGGGCAGCGAGAGAGACCTAGCAGCCTCTGCAGCTGCCTGGGCCACTGGGGGAATGTAAATGGAGCAACCACATAAACCAGGAGTGACAAGCACCACGCTGAGCTCTCTGCAAAGCTGCCTAGTGACCCTAGGAGGGAATGAGAAATAAATTAGCCTTGGGGTTTGTGAGGAAAGCAGGAGGCCCAGAAAAACTCTTTCTCTTTCTTTCCATTGCTTCTCAAACTGTACCTTTTTTGTCCTTCTAAATCAATCTACCAGAACTCCGGAGCCCCCAGGTGTTCCCCCAGGCAAGGCTGTCTTTTCCCTGTCCCTACATCCCCTGTGTTCCTTCTTCCCCTTTCCATCATGTCTCTGAGTTACTGTTCTACGATGCCCTCCTCCAGCCTCCTCTTCCAAGAAGCCCTCTGTGATGACCAGTGCAAGGTCAGAGACAGAACTAGATCTGTGCATATATGTTTCTTTCCTCAGATCAGAATTTCACTGATGTTATTTCAGTCATAAAAGCCATGACCGACATGGAGTTTCCAATGTGGCAATTATTCATAGTGCATCCCATTCACTCAATAGTCAGAGGCATGAGCACACAGGCCTTAGCAGACCCACAAGTCAGTCAATATTGCCAATCGTATATAGTAGGATACTTAATCATTATATAAATGTTATAGATTAACACTTCCACATCAAACAAAGTCACATTTAACATCAAGAGAAAAAGGGATAGGAAAAAGGGGTTAATGAACCAATCCCAGAAGAGCAACTTGGAAAAAGAGTATGCTGGGCTGATCCAGACGGTCTTCAACGTCTTGCAAGGAAGAGGCTTTGATGTGGGCAGAGCCTTTGGCAGCAGATGCCAGGTGCTGACCACGGGTAACAGTGGGATGGTGTGCAGTGAAATGCTTTTATGGACGACAGTAAAGTCCTGCTCTTCTTAGAGTCCTTGAGTCTTCTGGTAAGGGCTGATAGTAAAGGGTGTGTCCGGTTATGCCCTGGTCAGGTTGAGTGTAGTTTCTAATGATTAGGGGAATATCTGGTCCTGTTAGCATGATGCCATTTGAGGTGTAAGATGGAGTTCTTTTCTAAGATGGAGTCACTTGTGTCAAGAGTGATTATACTACACACCCTCTCAGAGAGTTCACTCTTAGTTCTCTCCTGGTCCCCTGAACTCCAACAGATTTGGATCTTGCACATCAATCCTATCTCCCTTTTTTGAAAATCCTTGGAGGGGAGCTAGGATTGATACGTCTTTGGTATCTCTCAAACCTCATAGCACAGTGCTAGGCAGTAGGTGGCTGATTAGCCCATGCCTAGGAGGTGTCCAAATAAGACTGCAAACTTGTTTTCAATCACACCAAGAAGAGCAGGAACTTGCAAGGAGACAGAGGGGCTCTGACTCATCATCTACCACATACTAATTAGGTGACCTTGGGCAAGTTTCTGAATTTAAATGAGCCTCTCTTTCCAGAACTGTGAAATAGGGATAATAATACTTCTCTGGGAATTTTAGTGTTAAATTACATATGCAAAGCCAGTAACTCAGGGCTTAGATTTTACTTGGTAGTTGATAAATCTTAGTTTCTTTCCTTCTTTAATCTTGGCAAGAATTTTTCCCTTTGGCCACAAATACGTTTTGTCTCCACCATCCCAAGTTGATCCTGCCCAGGAAAAAACAGCCCCCAGGCAGTACATCCAGGTGATGCCTCAAGAAATGAGTCAAGAAAGGCATAAAAATTATGAAAAAAAAATAAAGCCTATCTCCCTAGAAAGGAGGGGTGAAGCCTGAGTATCTTTTTTCATATTCATAGTGCTTTCTTCTCCCCAGAGACTCAGAGCTATATAAATGTAAAGTTATAATAATTATAACATTTAGATTAAATGTGATGCTGACAAGTCTTCATGAGATGCCAAAGTTTGCTGATTCCCACTGGAATGGGTAGAGCAGAGTCTGCCTTCCCCATCCTGACTTATTTCTATTCTGATCCAGAAGGACTGCCTGTGGGGAGGGTGAGGGAGAAGGTGAGAGACTGACAAGTGTTGCTTTATTTATTTATGTGATATCTATCAAATGCACCCATTGCCTCCAGGTCTGTTAGTATATCTAAATCCAGCGCTTAGCATGTACATGGAATGAAAAGAAGCCTACAGCAAACTTCCACCATCAACCAAATATTTAAGGTCAGTTACCAAATACCTGGAAACTGGGGATGCTGAGACAGAAAGGATAGCAACGAGGAAGCTACAATAATAAAGAACTTTACAGCCAGTGACAAGATTCCACTCAAACCTGGGGGTCCTGGAAGGCAGAATTCACAGCTTATGCATCCTTATTTTATGTAGGGTGCTTGTGCATATGCCATCATTAAAAGTAGGAATGAGTAAATCGGTGAATGTGTGAATGAATGAATGAATGAACTACAGGCAGAAAAGCTCCTCATCTCCACCATTTACTACACTTTTTAGTTCCCTAAAAGCGATACCAAGAAAACACAGAAACAGCATAGAGGCTGGCTGGGGAGGAAAGCTGTATCTTTTTCCGGAATATCCTTGGATCCCATTCTGGAGTTTGACAGCAGAAGCGTGGAGGCATGGAAGCTGAGGTCACTATTGGAAAGGGATCTTGAGTTTATCTGAGATGGTACCTCTGAGAACTCTATTCAGCATATTGTGATAAATTGAATCAGAAAAAATTATGTCTGTGGTCACACCCGACATAGAAGAAACTCCACGCACAAACGTGCTTCTAAAATTTTTTAGACAGAAGGAGAGAGTCAAAGGGTTGTGAACTGTCTACAAGATGTCAGGCACTAAGCTAAATCCTTCATACATGCTATCCCACAATGACACCATGGAGTAATGACTGTATCTTTAATTTCTCTGGAAAACAACAACAAAACGAAACACTCTGTGCTCCAAGGAAGGGAACTAACCTGCCCAAGCCACAAAGGGCTGGGCTTTCTGGGACCCACGGCTCTTTGCCCCATGTGTTCAAGTGTCTTTGACCCTCAGAAAGGGTTTTCAGTCAGAGATAGATTTATTCTATTGGGGGCTATTCAAAGCTATTACATGCAGCCTTTAAAAGATCTTCATTAGTGGAGAGTCTGGGGAAAAAATAAAATATTCACATGAGGAAATTAAATTCTGCCCCAAAGATGATTAACATCCTAACACTTAGTTCCGTCTTTCAAGTGACAAGCCACGATTCAAGGTGATGTCTCTTTCCTGTACCCAAGTGTGCATATCTGTATTATGTTAGTACAGCTAAGTGTGTGGTGACTTGTATTTCACGTCCTGCAGGGCGGACGCAGGCATAATCAGTGTTTGCGTTGCTCAGGGGAGACATGTGGCTCTGGGTCTTGAGAATCAGGGACCTACACTGTCACAAAAGCTGAAATAATAACAGGATGACAAGAACAATAGACAACTACACTAAATATTTACTACGTGCCAAGCACGGTTCTGAACACATTACATGAAATGTGTTAATTAAGCCTCAAAAATTGGGAAGATGCTTGAGCCCAGGAGTTTGAGACCAGCTGGCCAGCATAGCAAGACCCCATCTCTACAAAAAATTTACAAATTAGCTGGGTGTGGTGACATGCACCTGTAGTCCTAGTGATAGGGTTTGAGGCTGTATCCCTGCCAAAATCTCATGTCAAATTGTAATCCCTAGTGTTGGAAGTGGAACTTGGTGAAAGGTAATTGGATCATGAAGGTGAATTTCCCTCTTGGTGCTGTTCTTGACATAGTGAGTGAGTTATCGCGAGATCTGGTTGTTTAAAAGTGTCAGCACCTCCTCCTTCTCTCTCTTCCTCCTGCCCTTGACATGCAAAACATGCCTTCTTCCCCTTCGCCTTCTGCCATGACTGTAAATTTTCTGCAGCCTCCCTGGTCGTGCTTCCTGTACAGCCTCTGGAACCATGAGTGATTAACCCTTTTATCTTTATAAATTACCCAGTTTCAGGCATGTCTTTATAGCAGTGTGAGAACAGACTAATACACCTAGCTATTCCAAAGGCTGAAGTGGGAAGATCCTTTGAGCCCAGGAGCTTGAAGCTGTAGTAAGCTAAGATCATGCCACTGCATTTCAGTCTGGGCAACAGAGCAATACTCTGTCTATTAAAAAATTAGCCTCAAAAAAAAAAAAAACCCTACCAGACACTGTTCTGCCTCTTTTCTTCATGAGGGTACCAAGACTTCCAAAGGTTAAGTAGTTTATTAACACTGTTGCCCGTCTGGCTGTGGATAAGCCTAGATTCAAAACCAAGCCGCTGACTCTCCAACATTTACTTTTAAGTTGTTTTTTTTTTTTTAAATTTAAATTGTATTTTATGTAATTTTATTTGTGTTTTTGTAGAGACAGGATCTCACTATGTTGTCCAGGCTGGACTTGAGCTCCTAGGCTCAAGCAATCCTTCCACCTCGGCCTCTGCAGCAGCAGGGACCACAGGTGTGACACTGGTCCCAGCTCAGTGCACTCTACTCCTTACCATTTCATGGAGAAGAGAAGATGGGAGGATCCAAGGTGACCTTTAGAGAGTAGAGCAATCAGCAATCACTTTAGGAAGAAGATAATAGCTCCTAAAGGAAACATGTTTCAGGTAGCCAAGAGAACATGGTAATCTCTTGGAACTGTATAAAAAAAGAAGAATGGACTTTGAAGGTGAAGGGAGCACATCTAGTGTGGAAATATTGGGAGAGGTTCCTCCAAAAAAAGTTCATGATTGCAATGAACCTAGTGTCTACTAATATCTCCCTCTTGGAATTCAATTCTCAGTGTACATAGGGACTCCAGGAAGCCTTGCAGCTGAAAAACCAATTTAACTTTCTTAAAACCAGTCTGTTTCAGACACATGCAATGGTGAACCCACTGGTCCACCATTTTCTCTTTATACCTCTATGAACGTTGCTGTGTATGTTCAAGCATCTTTTACCCAGGAGACTGCTCTGTTTGTAAATCACTTATCCATGTGGGCTTTCTTCTACCCTTAAGAAGATCAACAGATGTCCTTGTGGAAACTTCTGGTGATTGCAGAGAGGCATGCAGGCCCAAAGTTATGGCCACAATAGCAAGCCCTAGTCCTCAGGTAACTTAGAAGGCAGCCACGTGATGAACCGTAGCAAAAAATTCGTTTTTGAGGTGAAACTGTCATATCCCACGTCAAAACTACCACACACTGGGCATGACAGAAGACAGGGACAGATCTCTTGGCCATCCAGAGCAGTTCAACAGCTGGCAAGTTTCCTACAGACACCATTAGACAATACAGCAGATTGCAGTGAGCAAAAGATCTACATGTGCATTTTATAAAAGAGGACCCAAAAGGCCAAGTCAACGTCACTAGGTAACACAGAGAGGCAAATTAAGACCACAGCGGAATATAAAGGCACACCCACTAGAATGAGGAAGGAAAGAAGGAAAAAAGGCTGAGAGAGAGAGAGACAGTGTCAAGAAAGAATAGGAAATGCGAGAGAGAAGAAGAGACAACAAAAAAGAACCTGCCAATATCAAGTGTTGTTAATGATGTCATGCCATGGTAGGTCTCACGCACGGCTGGAGAGCTGAAGACAGTGTAAAACTGATGCTGTCAGTTTAAAAACCAGTTTACTTTATCTACCAAAATTTAAGATGTGCATGCCATATGACCCAGAAATTACACTCCTGTTTAAAAGAAACGTGTGTGCATAGATACTAGGGGATCAGGGCAGGAATGTTTCTGGTAACCTTGTTTGAAATAGCCTCAAGATGGAAACAATGCCAATGTTCACCACAGAATGAAGACAGAGGTTGTAGTGTATTCATTCAATGGAAGGTCAAACAGCACTGAAAATTAGTACATTCAAACTACGTATCACAAGGACTCACACAATCTACACTGAGCTATAGTGACCAGAAAAAGAACACATACTGCTTGGCTTTCCATTAACAGGCAAAAATAAACTCTTGTGTACAGGAATGGATGTTTAAGTGGCAAAACTTTAAAAAGAAAAATCAAGGCCGTGGTTATAATAAAATTGAGGAGAGGGGTTATGCTTTGTGAGGAAGGGGAGCGCTTGATGGGGAAGGGGCAGGGGAGGACATGAGGGCTTCTGCGTGCTGGCAGTGTTCCTTTCCTTGTCTGGGTGGTGGATACAAGCATCTTCAGTTTACAATAGTCCATCAAGCTGCACATCTATGTTGTGTGCACTTTGGATGTTGTGTATATTCTACAGGTTGTTAGAAAGGCTTAAGCAATCTGGATGAGAACACAGACCAATTGCACTCTCCTGAGCACTAGATGTGTGCCGGCCATGGCTTACCAGGCAGCTTCACCCGAGGACCCACAGATTCCTGGCCTGAACGTCTGTTCCTTCTCTTGTGTTTCCTATTTTAATAAAGTGGCTACACCATCCCATTCTAGAAACCAGGGAGGCATTTTGTCTCTTCCTGCTCCCATGTGTTCTGTATTCCATTAGTTTCTAAACCCAGTTATTTCCACCTCCTACACATTTTGGAAACTTATCTTCACCCTTCACGCCCACTACCAAAATCTCAGAACTGTGTAATCTCTAACCCATATTATGGCAACAGTTCCCCACGTTTTGTGGTTGTTGCTGGTGGTGTTTCTATTCTCCCCTCCATATAATTTTATTTGCTTCACTGTTCTCAGAGGGACCCTCCCGAAACGCAGAGCAGGTTCTGTTGTAGTTGTAAGATCAACATCATTTCCCCATCATCTGTAAAGTCAAGTTCGTACCTCGCCATGTGGCACACATGGTCATCTACAACCTCTCAGCCACATGTATTTTCACTCTCATTTCCAGTGAACTTGACCACTTGATACCTCAAGCCCTCTTAACCCACAAACCTGTTATTTCCTTGGCTGTCAATGCCTTTGTTCCTCTTCTTTGTCTGGTCAATCCCGCTCATTTATCAACTGTTCAAGGACCAAATCAAATGAAGCTTCCTCTCTGAATGCTTCTCTTCCTGCCTTTAAATCCTGTAAGAGTTGACTCCTACCTTCTAGGTTTGTTTAGTTCTTATGAACTAACACATGTTCACGCTCTTTTGCTATAATGCGTTGTCATATCTGTTTCCCTTTTGAGATCATGTGGCTCCTTCACGGCTTTGTCATAGTGATGCCCGTAGTTCCTAGGACAATGCTTGACACAAAGTACCCTCTTGAGGAAAGTTATTGAACAAGGGAATGAAGACTAAATAATTTCAGTGATGACCCTGTGATGGTTTGAGACTTAAGGGATACCCTGAAGAAACCAAGCACCTCCAATATTTGGTGGCATATCAGCTGACCAAAAATACAATATTTAATCACATGAGACTTTTGGCAGGAAAACAAAGATCCTCAGGGATGTAACAATTTATAAATAAGTATTGCTGCAAATGATCTTTCTTTATATATAAAACTTACTTAGGTCACCTGCAAACACACACATGTCTACAAAAAAATAACTCATGGGTACAAGGAATGATAGAACGCTACTTCTTAGTACTCCAGTCTACTGAGTCCTCCTAAGTTCTTCATTGCTTTTTACTGTCATCTCAGATAATTCACAGGTGGGATGCAAAGGAATTCCTGAGGTATAAATTGTATATTAGTACAACTTTGCAGTATATCACAAGTAATTATGTTGCAGCAATGTTTTTTGACATCACCTGGATTTTTCCATCCCTTACTTTTTGGAGAAACTCAGCCTATATGCTTGAATGCGCTTTGCTTTGACTTCTGAAGAAACCATCTCCCGGCGCTCCTCCTGAGTGGGGAATGGAGGCTACTCATGGCCGGGCATCTGTCCTAGTTGTCCAATCTAATTAAACTTTTCAAGGTGTCTCTGGTGGCTAGGTAAGCAAAACAAAAGAGGTCTTTTGAAAAAGCTGTACACCTTCTGCATCATCAATATGGGCTGGACGTGGTGGCTCACACCAGTAATCTCAGTGCGCTGGGAGTATGAGGTGGGAGGATTACTTGAGCTCAGGAATTTGAGGCTGCAGTGAGCTATGATCATGCCACTGCACTCCAGTCTTGGCAGTGGAGTGAGACTCAGTCTCAGAAACAAAACCAAGAAACAACAATCACTAGTATGTGTTCAATACAGTAAATTCCATACACGTACTAAATATAACACAAATGCAAACATTGTTCTCAACCTGTGGCAAGATAAATTGATACCTGATATCATTTTGTTTGGGTCCTATTTGTCTGTTTCTTAGAAAGAAGACAGGATAACTGAGCGGAATTCCATTAGACAGGGTTGTCATTGGGCTCTTATGATTAAATCTATATTGAAGGCAGTCTTCCAAAGGTGAAAATCTTTGAAACCCATTAGTAGTTCCCAGGTCTTTTCTTGGTGTGGATTGTAGAACAGAGCCCTCCACTGCAGGAGCATTAACTGATGGTCCTGAACTGCCTACACATTCCCAAAGTCTGCACCCTGTGGCATACCCAATTACTGGTAGATTTGGAGTGAGTAAAATATAGAGCAGTCTGGGAGCATTTTGTTGGCTCCTTCTTCAATTTCATCGTTGGCCCCAGCTCGGTTGTCAGCCTTGATTTTCAGATGGTGTCTGGGGAGAAGAACATTTCTAGCTCTTGCTCAGGCAGGAATGGCCCTGCTCCTGTCTTCCCCTTTTCTTTGCCAGCGTTGTCCTCTAGGAGGATGACAACGCCGTGGAGCATAGAACCGCTTCTCTGATAGCATCTCTTCCCCAGGCAGCTACTCCCCTAGGGAACTGACTGAATAGAGACATCCTAAATGCCGAGGAGTGATAGCGCCAGAAAGCGCCAGACATGGGCCCCACAGGCAGCAAACAAAAAGTGTTCCAAATAGCAAAGGTGCTGCCCTTGTTTATGACCGAGAGGAAGTTAACCCAACTCCAAGAGAAAGTTAACCCAACTCCAAAGGAACAGAGTCAAAGGAAAGTTTCTTGCATTTGCCAGAAAATGATAGTTTTCTTGTGGATGAATGTTTGCATTTTGAGAGCTGTCATGGTGGAGACATGTCCTTGGAACTGAAAACAGAGATAGAAGATCTGAAAAAAGAGTGAAAACTAACACAAGTGACAAGATTAGAAACAAAGTTGTCTCTAATGTCAGCTTCTCATACGATCCCCAAGTCACCTTCCCCTGCCAGGAATTAAGCCCTTAAAACTGAAAGTCACCACCACTTCTTTCTTTCCCCCAAAAAGAGGGAAGCAGGTAGACAGAATATTGTCAATGAGGATAAATTTAGACCAACAACTTCCTCTATACAGGTTACATGAAAACCAGAGTATTATAACTTAATGCTTCAGCTTACACTTTTACTAGAAATGATACTTAATAATTAATAAGTTAGAGTACCCGAGTTTAAAGCCTGGTTCTGCTACTTGTAAATTGTGAATTCTTAGACAAATTACTTAAACTTTCTGTGTCTTAATATTCTTCTCTGTAAAAAGGCCATATAATAGCACCTAACTCATAGGGAATTTTTATAATTAAGAGAAAAACTGTATCTGAGAAAATTATGTTGTGAATGTTAGCTATTATTGTTGTCTATACTATCTGGGACAGAGCCCTAATGATAGGTGTACACAGTGTCTTGGGGGGTGTGTGTGTGTGTGTGTGTGTGTGTGTGTGTGTGTCTGCAAAGGGGAATTTCAGGTGATTTGTAAATTGTTTTTTTTACCATGTGTCATGACCGCCAGAGGCAGCAGATTCCAGTATTTTAAAACAAAAATATAAAAGAATAGTATCTCTCCAGTTAAGCCAATGGAATATGGCTTAAAATAGAATAAAGTAGAGTAACTAGATTGTCGTGTATGTCTCTGTGGCCAGGATATGCTCCATGATCAATGAGCTATTTTGTGAGTTGGGTAACCTGGTCAGAGGAATGAAAAAAGAGATCACAATTCAGAAAGCAATGGCCATCACCTCCACCTGATCATTGGTGCCCCGACCCTTTGAAAGACACTTCAACTTTTGCGCTTCAGGCTCCTACTCTAAAAGTAGAGACGTGGACAAGAGTCCATTTTTACAAGCCTGAAGGAGATTTAGATCCTTTCCTCATCATGGCTGAGTGATAGTGCCAAGATCTTTCAACATTAAGTGCCCATCAAGCCCTCTCTTTCAGGAAGTCTAGGTTCCTGGGCCCAAAATCAGTAATAAACTTATCTGACTTCTAACCTGAAAGACACATTTTTAGATTAATATGACTATGCTGTGTCAGCTCTGTGATACGCCTCACGGGGACTTGTGGGTCTTTGTGTCTGGCTGCAGGGGGTGCTGTTGTTGATCCTATTGTGTCTTACTCAATTAGATGCTTCTTGGAGCATCGGAATGAAGGGCTAGCGGGGACATGGGCGTACGGGGTGGGAGTGGAGGCTGAGTAGTGGTCTATCACAACTGTATCTCTGAGAAAATGGGCAATGTCAGCTTACAATTAGAATAGCAAAAGAACTAAGCCCCAGAGTCAAACACGTAACTCACTTTGCCACATGCAGCTCAGCTTTTGAGGGGTGGTACCTCTGCTGCTGTCTAGAAATTCAGTATCAAGGTAACTGAAGAGAAAAACAATTACCTACCAATGAAACCTTGTCCCCTACAGCCTTCCATTAACACGTTCTGTTTAGTACTGACACACACAACCAGGAAGCTCCTTAATGAACTTGCTGAGCCTTTTGTACTGTGAGATTTTCCCTTTGACCCCAGCCTCTTGAGAAATAAACACCATTCTGTGCATGGGGATGCTTGGGTTGACGTGGGACTGGACCAAAGTTGCCTTCTTACCTTTGGAAGTTCTGTGTGCTTTTTGGAGCAGCACAGAGTCCCTGTGGGCCTTCCTATTGAGCTCAGACACTCTACACAGCCCTCCTCATACCTGACACCCTCATTCTGATTGGCTTAAGACACAGAGACCTGCAAATATCCATACCCGTCCAGCAGCTCATCATGATTCGTATTGTCAGGGAATTGAAGGGCAGACAAGGAGGCCTGTTTCCTAATCCTCAGAGTTTTATATAAAGATGCTCCTGGTTTGTTTTATGATTCCAAAAGGTTCAGCCACCTCTCTTCTTTTTTCCTAGAGCTACAAGTCTGTTTGGTTCTCAAGTAGTCAGGATTTCCCACCTTTTTGGTATGTGCACATTCTACTATTAAAACAGTTCTAAGGTGATCCTCTGAGAAGTTTAGACAATTGTTTGCTAATGGGGTCGGCAATGTCCTAGTAACCCAAGCAGTATATGCCTTGGCCTGAAGAGTAGGGAGCTGGAAAGCTAACCAAGTGCTATCAGGATAGCTGCACATAAAGTCCATGTCTTTGAGAGGATAGTGTCAGCTGCAGGAGAAGGGATGGCGTCCCCTGCCCTCGCTAGATCTCTGCAAGTGGCTTCATGATGACTGAACAGGACTTGACCCTGTGGGAGATGGAACATGGATTTCAGGTTTCTCGTGTACCGTTCTATAGTATGTGACTCATGCTGACCTAAGAAAATGAAAAAAGAAAGAAAGAAAACAAAGATAAGCCGATGCAGCAAAACTTAGTAATTAGTGAATTTCAATAATATACATATAGACTTATTTTACCATGTTTCTGTGATGCTTGAATATTTTCTTAACGAAAATCAAATTCAATATCAAATTGAAGGATTTATCATGAAATACCTGCGAGGAGGTTTTAAAAGAAAGAACAAGCAGGAAGTTTGCGTTGGTTACTTCCCATGGTCGGCGTGTTTTGCGGTTAACTCGGATTTCTCCAGCCTCCAGGTCTGCACATTTCCAGCCATGTGCCCAAGGCCTGGTGTAAAACTCTTCTTTTTATTCTCTTTAGTAAAACATATGGCTATTCCAAACAGTATTCATTATGTTACACACACAAAAAAACTTACCAACTACTGCTGGTATTTCGATCAAGTGTTTCTTGTCAGTTCTTTGAGAAGTGATTAACCAGCTGTCTTTTTACTTTTAAGAATATGCTTCGCTTCTCCATTCCTTTCTTCTTATTCATATCCTTAATGCCTGTCAGGAAAAGCATATTCACCATACCGTCTCAAATTTATTAGATAAATTCCTGATCCTTAAGAATTTTGTGTTTAAAATAGAGGCAACAAGAGATGGAGACTATCCTGGCCAACATGGTGAAACCCCGTCTCTACTAAAAATACAAAAATTAGCTGGGCGTGGTGATGCGTGCCTGTAGTCCCAGCTACTCGGGAGGCAGAGGCAGGGGAATTGCTCGAACCCGGGAGGCAGAGGTTGCAGTGAGCCGAGGTCGAGCCATTACACTCCAGCCTGGTGCCTGGTGACGGAGTGAGACTCTGTCTCAAAAAAAAAAAAAAAAAAAAAAAAAAAATAGAGGCAAAACACATAATGTCTCAGTTTCAAAGATCATTATACCTGAGTTCTATATGAGTCAAAACATAGGCTAAGATGCTGTAATCAGACCACTCCCCAAACGGTGGCTTAATCAAGGTGGAAATCTATTTATCTTTCAAGTAGGGATCTAGAACTATGAAGCAACCTCGACAGCCATGGCTGTAACTCTAGCTCCAGCGGCCGCTTCTGCACTTACCATCGCATTTATGACCCAAACAACAGAGAGGAGTAGGGGAATATGAGAGGCACACATTCGTTCCTTCTTAAGACTTGACCTGAAAATGCACACATCCCTTCTGGTCTCATCCCATGGCCCACCTAACTGCAAAGGTGGCTGGGAAATACAGTCTCTACCATGAAAAAAGGGAGGGATATTGGTGAGAGCTAGATTTGTCTGGCACAAGCAGCTAGTGACAGATCAGAATTCAAATTCAACTGTTTTGACTCTGCATGCGGTGCTATTTAAAACAGATACCAATCTCTTGACCACGTCATCCACCCGCCTTGGCCTCCCAAAGTGCTGGGATTATAGGCGTGAGTCACCGCGCCCAATGTGGTCAACAAGGTGAAACTCCGTCTCTACTAAAAATACAAAAAATTAGCTGGGCATGGTGGTGTGTGCCTGTAATCCCAGCTACTTGGGAGGCTGAGGTAGGAGAATTGCCTGAACCCAGGAGGCGGAGGTTGCCGTGAGCCGAGATCGCGCCATTGCACTCCAGCCTGGGTAACAAGAGCGAAACTCCGTCTCAAAAAAAAAAAAAAAAAAAAAAAAAAAAAAAAAAAAAAAAAAAACAGATACCAGCAAGTTAAAAAATGATTTCTTCCCAAAAACAAATGAGCACAATTGCTGCCTCACATGTCTTCAGGAGATTCTGCAGGTAAAAGTTTTGAACCAATCCGTTGAAGTAATTGATCTTTGCAACTCACAGACAGAAGTGACTCTCCCTATTCAGTCACGTGTTTTGCTTGGCTTTATCTTTCATGGAAGGCTAGGAGGTTTTCCAGCTTTCTACACGGAAGACCCTAGTTTTTTCTCACTTTGAGATTGCAGAGATAGCTACATGAACATAGATCCCTATAGCCGTAAATGCAGTCAAAGAAATTTTGATTTAAAAATATATTATACAAGGTCACGGCCAGAATATATGTTCCAACATGCCATCAATTCTCTAGTAATCGTATGCTCTTAAAAAAAGAAAATCAGTACCATGAGGTCAGCTGCAGTATAACACACAAGGAAGAGAATCTTTTGTGGAATTTATTTTCCGTTAGATTTTTGTCCAGTGCTCTAAATTCCAGAAGTGATCAGCTTCCTGGATGTATACTTTATTCATTCTGCCTACTCCTCCCTTCTTCCTTTCTTGCAGTCACGTCTTTTGAATATGAAAAAGCTATATTCAAAGCTTAATGTATTCTTCCTGAAAAACCTTTAAGGCCATCTCAATAAGCACAACCATTTCTTATTTAATAAACAATCGCTGTCTCATTAAATGTAAATTAGTTCTTTATCCTTAGCTGTATTTGTTGAATCTATTACTTACTGTGTTTACCAATTTTGTTTCCTTTGGCTCCAAAGCTTTCTGTAAACTACTCATAAATATGAAGTTGAAAAGAAGGCCCCTTCTCTATGTGTAAGCACCTGCACAAGCGCTTGGAACAGCCCTCTCCTTCAAGCCAGCTCTGTCTTTCCTGTACCCCCAGGCTGACCACCCCTGCCACCTGGACGTAGCCCAGAAAGATTTCGGGTGACATGCAAGGCCACTCTGGACCTTCATCTCTCAGAAAAGCCAGTGTCAACCTCCCTAGTTCTCTGTTGCAGAAGTCAGAGGTGGCTGCAGGTGCAATCTGGAGGGAACAAGCGCCATCAGGCTTTTACCGAGGAGAAATTAGTTATTTTGGTGGCGGCAGCATTTGGCGCTTCCATTCACTGGGCACCAACATGTCCAAGTTTCCTGGCTTAGAAGGGCACAGTGTAAGGCCCATCTGTTCCAGCAGGCTTTCCCTGATTAGATAGGATGCTTGGCAAACAGAATCCCAGATAATGGATATTTGAATATTTTTGTAATTTCCAGGCTTGTGCCTAACAGCTTAGCAGTTGGCCCTATGTTTAAAGAAAATGGGTAATAATCATGACTAATGTGGCAATTTCCATTCAAAAATTTCCAATGGTGCTTAATTAAATCCTACAATAACATTTGGAAACAAAAGTTCCCCCATCCATGCTATCCGTGAAGAAGAAAGAGTGAAAGGATAGTGGGTGGACCCTTGAGACACTCCCTGTGGCCAAACCCAACCGAGGCACAAAAACTGTGGCCATTTGCTTAGTTACAGATCCTAGAGGATCCCCTGTAACCCAGCCCTTTACATGGAATTGGTCTATCTTCATTCCTTCAGTCCCCGCTGGGGGACAGGCAGGAGCTGGAGTGAGAGAACAATGTGTCAGTATCCCAGCTAGACTGTCATTCCCACCAAATAGAGACACCATTACTGTATTGCCCCATACTTTTCCTTCCTGGTCCAAGAAAGCCTCTTTTTTCTTTTTACCCTTCATTATAATTTTTCTTCTTCACCTCCTTTTATCTCCTTTTCCCCACCTGTGAAATCAGTCAAACAGGACTCACCCTTTACCCACTAGGGATGCTGGAAGACTGATAACATGTCAAGAAAAAGACTGGATTTATTAGAATTTCACATTGTCCTATTTAAACAGAGAAGAGTCCACTGAGTAAAGAGATTTGGAAACCACTCTCCTTTATTTTATTTTTGTAAGTCATTTTTCTCTCCATTATTACTATTTTGTGTTATTTTAAAAGATCTTTTGGTGTGGGTTCTACTGCCAGTCGAAGTGTTTTATAAGGGTCCCAAATGGTGCTGGAAAGCCGACCATGTTCTGCGGCAGGGCGAGGAGGAGGAGGATGCAGCCGGTCAGGCCCGGGGACCGACAGCGCTGTCACGCTGACTGATGATGGATGAGGGAAAAGCCTATTTCTCATCCGCAGTGGGGGAGGTGACGTGTAAAGAAAGATGCTCCAGGAGTCTCTGGGCGATTCATCTTGCAGCAGATAAACTCTAGAAGCTACAGAGTTGCAAGGGGGAAAGAGGAAAAATTGAAGAACCAAATTCATTATGTGAAGTATAATCTCATGAGGAAATATCAAAATATGTCAGCAGCACCCAAGATGGGAAGGTGGGGAGAGGGTGGGGAATTCACTGATGGCATTTGTCAGCTGCTAAACCAGGCGTGGAGGGGAGAGGCCCTGGGTTCCACTGTTCTCCTGCAAACAGCCTTCCCCACCAAATTCCCAAGGAGGCCTGGCAGAGCCCAGGGCATGTCATGATGGATGAAGCCAGGAGATTCAGCCCGCACACAGGAGACCTCTTTGAAAGGCCTCTTCTGCTGTCTGAAATTCACTTTCGCTACCTTTCCTTCATGTTTCTTAAATTTACGCTCTGCAGAAGACTAACATAGAGGTTAGATACGGATAAGTAATCCCATTAACAGTGGTACAGGGTGCTTCCTTTCTGGAACATTTTGTAATTATGTCTTCCCTACCCACTTCCTGTTCATTTCCAAATTTTAGCAGAGCTCTACCTAGTGACAAACAGCCTGAACCTTGCAAGTGAAAATAGTTTGGGGAGCTATTTCCTGCCCCTTTAAATATGCCTAGTGGACTGGAATTCTCTGAGTCCTGCATATGCATTAGGTCTGCAGACCTAGGCCCTCCATGGCCCCAGGGGTGGAAGATGCAGAAAGCTTCTCTCTGGGCATGGGGCGGGTTCTGTCATTTCAATCTCTATCCCGCTTCTCATTCCCAGAGCGACCTTGGGCAAATCACTTTCACCTCCTTGAGACTCAGTTTCCACATCTGGAAAGCTGAGATAATAGCTACCTGCCTCCTGAGGGGACCTGCAAGGCTTAATTAATTAATGTTTGGCAAAGCTTCCTAGACCTTTGCTTGAAAGAATCCATGCAAGTGCAAATTATTATTATTATATCACTGGAGCCTTAGCTCCAATTTTGCTTCTGAGGCTAATGATTATTTCTTTTCTGAAGGAAAATATTAATTTTAACTCCAAGTAATTTATCGGGTAGTGGGGAAAAAATTACCATTTGTCAAGGACAGCACTCTCTAAATGGAAGTTCCAGCAGCCCCTCTCTGGGAAAGATTGCAAGAAAAATCTTCCTATTTTACCATCTTCCCTCAGCATCTTCTCTGCAATGCTCCTCCCTGCTCCCTTTCCTTCACTTTCTTGCCACCCGGTTGTGGGTGCTGGCCTGGGAGGGCCAGGGCCAGACCTCAGCTGAAGTTGCTTTCGATTTTTCCCCTGACAGCTCCAGACACTTTCTTTGGCTCAGCAAAGAAACCAAATACCACATATTTTTAAGAAACAAAACTTAATACAATACCCTTGGATAGATTTCAAATAACTAGGCACCCTCTCTATTCAAAGTTTCAAACTAATTTACTGAGTCAGATGAACCCCCTCCCCCAAGACAATAGCCCATGCTTTTTCAGGGATAAAAATAGTGAAAGGCATTGGTGGTCATTTTCTCCCTTTCAGTTTTCTGCCTGTAAGGCTTAATGAATGGCCTGGCTCTCCAAGCTAGGCTGACAGTAGCCCCTAGAGCAAAGCACCTCTGCTTTTCCCTTGCTGTTTTTAAAAGAGCCTGCAAGTTCTTCTGTGGCTGCATCACCAAAGAGAGATCTGACTGTGCTCCCCAGGCTTTGCCCTGGTCCTGCAACCTCAGACCACAAAGAAAGTAAAATTAGTCTTTGCTTCACTAGGAACACCGTAATCGCTTATCAGCTTCAGCTGTAGAAGCAGACATTTTGTGCAAGACTTTCTCTGTCAATGGTTTATGCCCCTTGATTCCTGCATGTTCTTTTGGAATTAGACAGTCAGTATCGACTCCATTTTATTAAGGGAGGAAGTGACTAACCAAGAGGTCCTTTTTACTCCCTCTTTCTTCCATCCTGGTGCAGTTAGCCCCTATGCCACCCTATTTATTTATGCCATCTTATCTATTTGTTTATTTTTAAGAAAAGAAAAACTATTTCTCATAATTCCGGAGGCTGGAATCTGAGATTAGAGTGCCAACATGGTCTTGTTTTGGTGAGGACTCCCTTCCTGGCTTACAGACGGCCACCTTCCCACTGTGTGCTCACATAGTAGAGTGAGAGGGGGAGAGAGAGAGAGAGAGAGAGAAAACGTCTCTAGTGTCTCTTCTATTTCAAAATTTTTTTATTTTTACGGCTTTTTGGAGGTATTGTTGATATACAAAAAATGGCACATAATTATTGTATACAGTATAGTGAGTTTGGACATATGTGTCTACTCATGTTATCATCACTACCATCAAGATAATAAATATCTCCATCACCTCCAAGAGTTTCCTCATGTCCATTCATTTTATTTTTATTTTAAATTTAATTTTTTTTTTTTTTTTGAGACAGAATCTCACTCTTGTTGCCCAGGCTGGAATGCAATGGTGCGATCTCGGCTCACTGCAACCTCAGCCTCCTGGGTTCAAGTGATTCTCCCTCCTCGGTCTCCGGAGTAGCTGGGATTACAGGCACCCACCACCATACCTGGCTAATTTTTTGTATTTTTAGTAGAGACGGGGTTTCATTATGTTAGTCAGGCTAGTCTCGAACTCTTGACCTCAGGCGATCCACCTGCCTCGGCCTCCCAAAGAGCTGGGATTACAGGCGTGAGCCACCGCACCCGGCCAAATTTTAATTTCTTATGGCAAGAACACGTGCCGTGAAATCTAGCCCCTTAACAATTGTGACTTTAATACTCATTTTCCTCTTTGAGCTTTCTTCAGACATTCCTCCCTTAAAGAATATTCTTACAACTCGCATCCTCGGACATGCACTCTCACACACACACACACACACACACACACACACACACTTTCTTCTGTAAGTGAAGCCCTTCACTTCCTCTAGGTCCGCCATGGGTGCACTGCCCAGGCCGCAGAACCCTTTCCCTTGCTGTGTTTCTAGTACCTGTCACCTACACCACCACGGGGCATGGCCCGGGACGACACACTCCTTCTTCGGTCCTTCTCACATCTCAGATGCTCACGGTCACCCGACCATGAGAAGGACAGCACTTCTGAGGGAGCTGCAGACACCCCGGCACTGCATGCTGGCCGTCTGCTCACCCCAGCACTGTCCCATGTGAACACAGGCAGCAGCCCCCTTCCCGCAGCTGACCCCTCACTTCCTCTCCGGGGCCTCCTGCCTCTCTGTTCACCTCTCACCTCAACCAAATATAAGCAGCTTCCTGAACACTTTGCGCCTCATTCTCCGTGCCCTTATCCACGCCTGTCTCTGCCTGGCATGGCATGAACTCCTCTTTCTGTCCAGAAAAATCCAAACAATATTGTTGGCCCAGGTGGAGCTTCTCCTCATGAGGTTTCTGGGTCTCCTCCTGCCTCCCTGCTGCCTCTGAGGTGGTGAGAACGAGGTTGGTTCTGTTCTCGTGCCATCACCACACCTTGTACACAGCTCGGTTGTTGGCGTTCTCCATGCTGGGCTGAACGTCTTTGTTATCATCGCTCCTTCTCCTTCTAGCCGCCAGGCATTGTGAGAGCAGTGTCTGGACTTTGTATGGTACTCAATAAATACTGGATGCATAATTGAGTGGGCAAGTAAGTGCCTTTATGTTCTTCATTTTTAGAGCAAAAATTAATCATACATTTGATTCATTTTGCAGTTGTGCTAGAAAGATGTCTGAGAGATCTGTAAAGGGCCCTGAGACCCTGTGGGGACTCTGCCCCGTGACTTCTGGCCTCCCTGGGCCTGGTGCACCTCACTGGAGTCATGCAGAGCCCACGTATCCTCAGCACAATCATGTAATTCAGTCACCTATCTTTTGCCTAGCATTCTCAAGGGAGATTCATGATCCTTCTGCGGACCCATCCACACAGTCAGAAAGTCCTACTTCTGTCCTACCTGAAGTCCTATCAGTCCCAAGCTAGAAAACACTGGGCTTTGGAAGAGGATGAGTAATCTGTGTACACATCAAGCCTGAAGTGGTTAGGAATGAAAACGTGATGTTGATGTGAGATGATGTTATTAGAAACCTGTTAAATGGACTCCTGGCGTGTGCTGTTAACGTCTCTCCCTTCAAGAGAACTGCCCCACACCAGGTCTCATTTTGCACAGTCAATATAATCCTGATAAGACCTATCACAGCGCTCCTGGTGCTGGAAGAAATTAAACATTTAGGGGACTCCTCCAGCGCCACACTGATTGAGCTCAAATGATGCTGCTAAATTGACAGATGCATTTGTCTGTTCTTGCTAGCTAGTAAGTCTCCCTTGCAGAATGTACAAATTCCTTAACAACAAGGAGATAAAAACAAATCAGGAACTCCTTTGTGCTACCTTTATGCTCCTTTCTCCAGGAAGAAGTCTCCCTGTGCCTGCCACTGGTGCATGTGTGTGTATGTCTGGATGTGCGTATGTGTGTGCATGTATGTGTGTGTCTTTGTGTGTGCGCGTGTGCTAGATGCAGGGGCATGCAGCAGGAGAGCCAAACTGCTGCTCAACTCATCATCCACGCAGTGTGAGTCTCGAGCCTTCCAAGGCTGACCCTCTTTTCCCGGCCATTCTGTTAATTGAGGCAACCGTGCCAACTCCTAAAATGCAAGGACAGTCCTGTCAGCAGGGGAAGGCACCTTGCACCTCTTAGCCAAATGCGGCACAACTTTAAACCGATTAATAAAACTCTTAAAAGGATAATATTGTTGGGCAAAGTGCTAAGGTTTCCTGCTCTCGCTCAGGTTGTATTTTTATTAAGCTGTAAGCCTTGTTCTGAGAAAGAGAGAGGGAGAAGAGGGAGTAGGAAAGAGACAGAGACTTTTATAGCCTGCAGCCTCTTGTTTGCAGATTATTTTCCAAAGATGCTCAGTAGAATATCAATTGCCTGTGATTAGAAGTCCTGCCAGGTACTACCTTGAACAGAAGAGGCTTTAGAAGTGAAAGCAGTGCCTCAGAGAAGTCATACATTTTAGTCTTGAAAAAAATCTCTCAGTTGAAATTTGACCCTCAAGGTGGTCAGAGCTAGGATGTGGGGGTGGGGCTTGGGGGATGTGTGCAAGCGGGGAGATGGGCAGGTTTGGAAGCTCCTATTCTGTTTTACCTAAAGAGCATGTCATTTCCTCATCACCAGAATGACCCTGTGGGGGACTGGGGAGGAGAGGGACTGGGAGAGGCTTGGTGGGAAAACCTAAAAAAACCCCTAGAGGCCAGGCATGGTGGCTCACACTTGTAATCCCAGCACTGACGGAGGCCGAGGCAGATCACTTGAGGTTACAAGTTTGAGACCAGCCTGGCCAACATGGCGAAACCCCATCTCTACTGAAAATACAAAAATTAGCCAGGCATGGTGACACACGCCTGTGATCCTGGCTACTTTGTCCTGAGGTAGGACAATCGCTTGAACCTGGGAGGTGGAGGTTGGCAGTGAGCCGAGATTGTACCACTGTACTCCAGCTTGGTCGACAGAGGGAGACTCTGTCTAAAAAAAAAGAAAGAAAGAAAAAGGAAAAAACGTAGAGTCTGGACAAAGACATCTGGAAAAGCTCTGACCTGGAAACCCTACAAAACGTCTCCTGTCGGAAGCATTGCTGCTCAGGGCCCATCCTATTAACTCTTCTATTTCATGAGGAATGCAATTTACCACAAACATTAAAAAATCTTCTTTCCTTTTTAATAAATAGTGATAATTTCTAAATGGAAGTGTGAGCCTGCATCAGCTCAGTTGTGTAAATGTTAAAGTCATGTATGTTTCTTCCCAAAATTATTTCACAAAGGTGCTACTTGAATCCATTCCACTTGCCCATCAAAACAAGAAGATGGCACCAGTGAAGGCAGAACAGATGGGAGAGATGGAGCATCACCTGGGTTCCCAGGGACCCAAATTCTTACAGACATTTGTAGTGACAGAGGTGCTATCATAGCGCATGGTATGTGCCCATGAATAAATTCATCAACAGTAATCATTATTATTATTACTACTATCACGTAGCAAACACTTACTGAGACCACAGTATCAGCTGAGAGCATGGTCCTAGGTGTTTTACATAGAGTAAATCTCAGAGTCCCCTCAACAGCCACAGGAGGAAAATTCTCTCTGTTTCAGTGGTAAGGAAAGTAAGTTTAATTTGCCCAAATTATTAGGAATTATTCATAAATGAACTAGCTTCCAATCATAAACAGTGAAAAAAACGTATGTGGCAAAAGTGGCCGGCATCTCTAGAGCACCGAGCACATATGGGGCTCAGTCCTGGACGATCCCTCATTAAATCTTCACAGCCCTCTTGCAAGACAGTGAATGTTAGATTCATTCTACAGAGAAAGAAACTCAGTGGCCTGTTAATCTTCACTTGATATGGGGTCTTCATTTTACAAGTGGGGAAACTAAAGCTTGGAGAAGCTAAGCTCTTTGCCCAAAGTCAGATAGCAAATTCCAGAAGTAAGATTCTAGCCCAGAAAGCAAGAGTGAGAAATTTTCCTAGTCTTGTATGATGTCATAGCAACTGTCTATCAAGAGACCTTTGTGTAGCTTCAATTGGTCTCAAGAGAGTAGTCTTGCCCCAGTGCAGGCTGTACCCACACTTCTCATGGGAGTCTTTCAACACCCCTGAGACAATCCAACATGGCAGGAGATGTCTTCTGCACATACTGGGCTTATAATCCACAGCCTAGTTCCACTCACCTCTCTGATGTTTCCTCATTCCACCACGGCCAGTTGAGTGTAGACCACCAGGACACATTCAAAGTCAGCCTTGCTAATTAGAATATGAGGGGGCCTTAGTAATGTCAGGGAGAATTACAAATATATCAGTTCACATTACTGAGCTTGGCCCAGCTGGATACTTAATAGCTCTCAGGTACTCTCTCTCTCTTTTTCAACAGCTTTATAGGGATACAGTTCCATAACACATCATTCATTCACCTGGTTAAAGTATCCACACACTTGGCTTTTAGTATATCTATAGAATTTTGTATCTATTACTGCAATCAACTTTAGAACGTTTTCATTATCCCAAAAAGAAACCCTGAACCCCTTAGGCATCTACTCCTAAATCCTGCCATTGCTCCAGTCCTAGACAACCCCTAATCTGCTTTCTTTTTTTTGTTTGTTTGTTTTGTTTTTAGGTTTTTATGGGTTTTTTTTTGTTTTTTTGGTTTTTTGGTTTTTTTTGACAGTTTCGCTCTTGTCTCCCAGGCTGGAGTGCAATGGCATGATCTCAGCTCACTGCAACTCTGACTCCTGGGTTCAAGTGATTCTCCTGCCTCAGCCAACTGAGTGGCTGGGATTACAGGCACCCACCACCATGCCTGGCTAACTTTTGTATTTTTTAGTAGAGACGGGATTTCACCATGTTGGCCAGGCTGGTCTCAAACACCTGACCTCAGGTGATCCACCCGCCTCGCTTCCCAAAGTATTGGGATTACAGGCATAAGCCACCATAACTGGCTCCCAATTTGCTTCCTGTCTCTATAAATGTACCTATCCTGGACATTTCATGTGTCTTTAAATGACATTCCTTATTCCTACTTATACACTCAGGTTTTTCTCTATCTCACTTTTCTTTTTTCTTCTCTCTCTCTTCTTTTTTTTTTTTTTTTGAGACAGGGTTTTATTCTGTTGCCCAGCCTGGACTGCAGTCGCGTGATCACAGCTCACTGCATCCTCGAACTCTTGGGCTCAAGCAATCTTCCCTCCTCAGCCACCTGAGTAGCTAGAACTACAGGTGCCCACCACTATGCCTGGCTAACTTTTAAAAAGTATTTTTGTTAACACGAGTCTTGCTGTATTGCCCAAGCGGCTCTCAAACTCTTGGCCTCAAGCAATTCTCCTGCCACAGAGTCCCAGAGCTCTGGGATAATAGGCATAAGCCACAATGTCTGGCTTCTATGTCACTTTTCTAGAAGGCCTAGGCCTTCTTGACCCAGGCTGCATGCTCACATTTTCTTGCCTCAGAATTGTCTCTTTAGAAAGGGCTGAGGTTCTGCTGTGGCCTCTGGCCACTCAGGGAAGCTCCTAGGAGCTTGTCTTTTTCTTTTAATTGCTGCATTCTTCCCAGATATCATTTACTTTGTCAGCGTCAGTCTTCCTTTTTCTCTTATCTTTGCTCTCAAGACCAAGTCTGCGCTCCTGTAACTGAAAACTGCACAGAATGACTCGAAGCTTATTGAAAAGGCAGGTTCTTGCATTTCAGGCTCAGAGGCCTTCACTTAGTTCAGGGGAAACAGCGTTTTTCGTAAGGCCCCCAGGAAGTTTTGAAGTGGGTGATCCTCTGATTTCACTTTGTAAAGCTCTAACTGTCCTCTCATAATACTCCTCGCCCAGGTTTCCGGGACATTCTCTATTCCTTGGTTCTAGCTGTGGCCTAGAATTCATTCACAAATCCTAAAAATTTCTAAAACCTAGAAGCGATAAACGAACCTTGAAAGAGATGCCTTTAGAACATATTAAAAGGAGTGACTTAGTAGATCACAAATTTGTAGAGTGTTTGTTTACCCATAGGAAATAGTGTAGGCTTACAATAATAATTTTAAAATAATAAACATTATTCAGTAAACAGAATTGCCTATTACCTGCCAGGCACTG
This sequence comes from Aotus nancymaae, assembly GCF_030222135.1. Taxonomy (NCBI): domain Eukaryota; kingdom Metazoa; phylum Chordata; class Mammalia; order Primates; family Aotidae; genus Aotus; species Aotus nancymaae. Next base: position 35,936,472 of record NW_026988423.1, read on the forward strand.
CAGACTCAAAAATGAACAAGAATCACACACCCCTGGCTCTCCACAGGGAACAGAGTGGCAGAGAAGACAGCCATGGAAGAGGTGATGAAAGCAGCATAGCGGTGCAGAGCAGTAGTTAAGAGCAATGGGTTTCAAACCAAATGTGCTGAATCCCAGTTCTGCTGTGCAGCCTCGGGCACGTCACTTAGCTGCTCTGTGCCTCAAATTATTGATTTGAAATGGGGATGATAGTGGTTCCTCATGGGGTTGGTGTGAAAAGTGCTTTCAACAACGAGATGCTCAGGAAGTATTAACTATTAGGTAACTAACCATATTTTTTATAAATGCTGGAGTTGAGGAGTGGGAGTGGAGTTAGTAGCTTGGCAGGAGCTGCTCACTTGGTCTGAAAAATTCTGATGAAGTGACATTGCAGTGGCTCCAAGCACCACACTTGATGATTTACATATGTTAACATGAATCCCCCAAATCCTGTAGAGTAGATATCATGCCTGTGTTAATTGACCCAGGAGAAAACTGAGCTTTCCAGAAAGTTTGAGCATCTTGCCCAAGGTCATAGAGCTGGAAATGGAGCCAGGTCCCACCCCAGCTCCCAGGCAAGCTCTTAACACGACAGGCCAGCAAAGGTGCAACTCTGGGAGAAAAGCTCCATTATTAGTTATTGGAGGAAACCAACATATTTAAAAATAACTGTGCTCTCTCACATGCTGCCTCTTGGTACCACAGTCAAAGGAGAATGCTAAGCTGGAAAAACGTTGTGTTTAGGGAGGCAGATATTCTATCCTTCTGTTTATGTTCTTTGTTAAAGACACACTGTAAAAAGACAAAAGAGATTCCGGATTCCCTTCTCTGAAACAGATCCCACAGCACAGAAGGCTGCAGTCTGAATCCTGTACTATTTAATTAAGGCAATACAGGACTCATCCTTTCAGAACTAGGTCACAAATGTGCCTCAGTGCAGAGACTCCTTTTTGGTAATATGGGCTTTTGGAGGAGGAGAGCGCATATGAAAAAATGTGAAATCTATCTTCCAAGATACCAGCTTTCTGTCTTGAAGAGGGTACAGCGGGCTAGGCGAACAATTTAAAACAACAACAACAGCAATCTGAGAACCTGGTTGGTCCAGTTTAAAAGACATTGGACCAATACCCAGACATTTCATAAACTCCCATTAAAATGCACAAAAACGCTCACATCAGGTCAAACCCACAGTGCTCTGGCTGGCAGGTCAGTGTGCAGCCGGGTGACCTCTGGCATGCAGAGAAGGACATAGGCACACGCAGGGCAGCCTCTCTCTTTCAGAAAGGATACCATTGGCCTCAGCGCTTCCTAGGGAGGCCACGGGGTCAGACAATCAGAGGTGCCCTGATGTACAAGGGGAGCCTGGCTAACAAGGTCACAGTGATCTGTCCCAAGATTCCCATCCCAGAACCCAGGATCCTTCTGATACACTGAACAATTGAAGACATTTGCCCCCTAAGGACACTCATAGGCATTATTCTTCTCCGGAATGATAAGAACCAAAGCTGGATGGTCCCTGATTCCTGTCCCAACCTTCCCATCCAGGCTGGATGTTACCACTTCCCCCACCCCTGCCTCCTTCCCTTTGTCTTCCTTTACCTGGCTATGCCTTTTGATCTTTGGTGTGACAAATTTCAGCTGCCACTAATGTTCATGTAGAGCATGTTTCTCTTTCCCTTGGATGACTGTGCGAGCAATGAAAGACTTTGCAGAGACGGCTCTCTGAATAGAAATGCATGCCAGACAAACAACGCGAGCAGCTCAGACATCCCCACAGAGGCTCCGGGAGCTTAAAAAGCCCACGTCGCCCCAGAAAAGAGGCTATTAAGGTGTGACGCGATTCTCACTTTCAGGCAGAAGCTTTTTAAGCTGCTGTAGAGCCCAATCAAAAGGAGATGAAAACTTCAGTTTCTCAAGATATGCAACTCTTCTGCTGATGAAGGAGAACGTGCCCGGGTGCAGGTGGAATAAGAATGGGTTCCTGCCACACACACAGCTACCTGGTGAGGAAAGCTCGGACCTTGTGGCCATCACCTCCTGTCTGTTGGCTCTCCGAGGCCTCCAGAGCCAGGGGGCTGGGCTCAGGACCCTGTAAAGATCTCAGTGGAGCTGGGCGGGGGAACACCACTGACTTCTGCACTCCCTCCTCCTGACATGGCCCTGGAGAATCCCTAAACAAGAAGCAGTAGCAGCAGAAGCCCAGGAGAATGTGCTGGAGAGGGTTTGGGAGCTTCTGTTAAAGTCTGACCTGCTGCCTGGAGCCCATGTCCTCTTCTGTCATTCCTAGAAGGAAAATTAGACCCAGAAGCCTGGCTTTGGAACCGGAAAGACTGGGGTTTGCATTTTGGCTCTGCTTATTTATCATTGTGTCCCTAAGCCACAGTTTGCTCATTTGCAAAATTTCTGTTTTTCAATGCTGTAGAAAGGAACAGATGAAATGTCTTGCAGAAAGTGCCTCACAGAAGAAAACCAACATAAACTAGCCTATGTGATATTTTCAAATGGCAAGAAAACGAAGGCAGGGACTCCCAACCAGCGGGGGATAATTCAGTTCAACTGAAAGCAACTTCAGTTTTCTCCCATTGTTGAGTAGAAACAGAATTTCTACTCTCTCTCAAAGTCTCATAGGATAGATGACCACCTCTCCCAGGCACGTGCCGCTTCTCCAAGGCCCCGCCTTCCAAAACAGTTCCTTCTCCTATGATTACCAAGGAGAAGCTGGAAGAAGAATAAACAGAGATTATTTTAGTTAACAAGTGAATTCTATCCAGCTGACATTTTCCTGCTCCCAAATCTCTCCTGAATTATGGTTATATCCTGTACTGTCTCTCCATGGAAAGGCTGGGCCCTTTCTCTTAAAGAGTGGGAACCGGAAGGCAGGCTACTCAGTCATCTCTTGAGTATTAGTAACCAGAATATGCCTGTCCACGTGTGGATTTCTTCTAGGGGGCTGGTGCACTGTCCACCTGTGGGCACTGAAATCTCCAGGGGTTTCTCTTTTTGCCCACCAGACACAGCCCCATTACACAAGCCAGAGCAACCTCATGCTAACAGGGGATGAAGGTCTGCAGGCTCTTCCTTATTCTTAAAGCAAATTGCTTTATTCCCTCTCATGGCTCCAGTACGTGGGTGTTGGGGACAAATTTGGCTTTGCAGTTGTGAGAGCTAGATGCCCAGCATGTGTCTGGGGAGGGACGACCCACAGCAGCTCTAACGTGCCTAGAGAGTCAAGTCTGTCTCAGCCTTTGGAAATCCAAAAATTCTTTAGATGCCAACCTTATGCTTCATAGCTATAGTGAACTATTCAGTGGTGGCTGCAATTTGGGAAATGATATGACTGCACTCCCCAGTCCGGTTAGTGACCCATTAGATAAAAGCTACCCTGTGCGTCCACACTCCATATTCTCAAAGCCCCCTCAGGTGCCCCACTCCCTTCAATTCTTTCAATGTCTAGGAAAAAGATGTTGTTCATACTCTATTTTATAAATGCATAAATTGAGACCCGGAGGGTGGTGATGTGACTTGTCCAGGTTATGTAGTGGGTGAGGTGCTTTCAGAATCCCAGGCCTGAGGCATCTCCACTGGGCCACACTGACATATTCAAGAAATGCAAACTAGTGTGTGTGTGTGTGTGTGTGTGTGTCTGTGTGCATGAGTGTGTGTCTACACATGCACCTTTACATTCACGTAGGGATGGCTGGGATCCCTTCCAGTGATCTACACCCAAAGCCAGTCCCAGAGTTCCCCAGGTAAAGGAGAAAGAGCAGATAGGAGAACATCAGAGTGGCAGGAAGAGGCGTGGCCTATGCTTTGTAAAGGAAGCAATAGTATTCCTCCTGGGAAGTCAGTTGTCCCCCCATTTTTGAATGGGAAGCAGCCTCAGAGTCCCTTGGCATCGAGGGGGCTGCTCCCTCCCTACTACCCACTGCTGCCTCTGGGTGTAGGGAGGGGGCTGAGGGGGTCTTTGGGGCTATTTGAATAGCAGCAGTTCTCCTGATTAGCTCCTCTCCAAAAAGCTCCCTACCTGCCTGTGGTCTGAGCTCTCTCAGGCTTGGAAGAGACTTTAGACAGCATCTACTTCAATCTATGTTTAGTGCAATAATCTCCTATTCAGCAGGAATTCTCAAAATCTTTCCCAGAAAACCAGTCCCTTTGGATGTTTTTTTTAAATAAAATGAAAATAAAGCCTCCATAATTCACCAGTTTAGGAAATTCCTGGATACATACCATCCTCTGAAAGAGTCCCAGTGAGCTTCAGCATATGAAGGCTCTGAGAAGTCCTGCAACAGGGAAACCAGTTTAACATTGTTAAATTATGATAAGACGAATAGGCTTTCATACAGACATACTTTAAACCTCTTCAGTGATAGGAAGCCCCCATTACATTAAACCTTTCTTCCCAAAGTCCCCTTACCGTATATATCTTTGGGCCTATATATATATTTTCATTTCTCTTCTGGTTGAAATGTTTCTGGAGTGCAAGAACTATATACCAAATTATTTATATGACAGTACACAACACATAGAGACACTCAGTATTGCTCTTTCCAACAGGACATCTAAGGAAACTGAAATAACAGGAATAGCACAGTCTAACTGCAGAGCTTAGTTAATGAAATCAGGGTGTTTTCTTGTTAGAATCACTATAACTTTTAGAGTTGAGATAACTGAACGGGAATCTACGTTTCTGCAATTCCCAGCCTGATTTTTCTACTCTTACTTTATTTCCTCCTATTGCTTAGCTAAATATCTTCAAGAAAGTAGTTTAGTGGTAGGGAAGGTAACGGAAATAATAAAAATAATGTGTTATCTTTCCCCAATTCAGAAAGAGTTCGAAGTGTAGATGACTTTTTGTAGACCAGCCCTTGGATGGCATTTACCTCTAATGAACTAACATCCTCTCCTTGGCTCCTGGAAGCTCCTGCTCTCTCCAGGCTCACTGGGTGTTCTGTGGATTCCAGACGAATTATCTCAAGTGGCAAATATACTTTAAAAGGAGGAGAAGTGCAATGCATCTTCTATTACCAGGGTTAAAATTTCATTTCATTTCTTGTCTGATGCTATTCAGGACTGTTATGTTCCTTCGTGCTCAATAGGCAATAGAAATATATACGTCGGCAGAAAGCCAGGCTCAGACAGGATACCTAGAGAAGGTGGGCTAGAAAAAGGGAGTCAGTGTGATCTGTGCTCCCTTCCTTCCTCTCTGCTCTTACCAATTAGAGAAGGGAGGGACCCAGCCCTCAGACCATAAATAACAGGTCGCCCCTGAAGTGACATGGCTCTGTCCACATTGGCTGCATATTCTATAGGCTTGCGTCCTTTTCAACTATTCCCCAGCACAGATGAACAAATACGAGAGGAAACAGCAGGATGTTAATATTTGAGGGCTCATTTTTCAAAAGACCAAGGATTGGTCCACCTAAATGTACAGAAGCGAAAGCTCTTCCTAGCACCCTCTTTCCTCCTGTTATGGTTCCCCCTCCTTACTTCTTAGGGTCGCAGTCCTGACCTGCCTTCACCCATGGTCTACACTTTTGCTCTACTCTCCACCGCCAAGATTATCAGAGCTTACCTGTCTTTCTGCTTCTTCCTTTCAGCGTTCTCTCAACTAGACACACTAGAGAGACTCTAGTTCACACCAAACCTTCAATGACTGGCCAAGACTGCCTCTATGTAAACTTAAGAAAATGCCTAACTCAAAAGAAAAAGATAATCTCTACTGATAGATTCACATAGGAGAGCTCATAGGAATAGATAGTTTCTCAGACCCTTCCAAGAATGGCCAAAGGGCATCTGCCTGCATCAAATTTGATAATAAGATGATCTCTGACATAAATAACAACATAATTATTAATGGCGAAGTCTCTGGAGTCTGACTACCTGGGTTGAATCTCAGCTCCATCAATTTCTTACTGTGTGACCCTGGGGAACTTCCTGATTTTTTTCCACAAAATTCAGTGCAATAATATCGCCAATGATATGGTATTGCAAGATTAAATAAGTTAATCTTTGTAGATGCTTAGCACAGTGCCTAGCCCATTGTGCACACTCAGAAATATTACCTCTCAATACTTGGATACTAAGATAAGGCCATGTGGCCTACAGGCACATTTCAAGGACTTTGAGGTCAATAAAACTTGAGTTTGAATTTTGGCTTCTCTGATTACTGACTGTGTGATCGCAAACAATTTATTTAACCTCTTTTTAGTGTCAGTTTCCTCACTGGTAAACAGGAATAATTGCATTTCCCTCATTAGGACTGTCGTGAATGTTGAAGAAATCATGAGTTTGAACATGCCTTGTAGCTAGGAGGCATCAATAAATATTTGGGGATGGGGAAAACATCCTCTGAGCAGATAGCTTAAAAAAAAATGACAAGGATTCTTTGGGGCATTTAGATGTGTGCATTTCAATAATGGACTTGCTTAGTCGCTCTGTCCTGAGGCTATCTATCAACTCTTACAGCACTTCTGTGAGGCGCAGAGCAAATGTGGATAATGGTGTCTCAATTTTATTAACAAAGTGAGTGTCCCAAGAACTGTCAATATAGCACAATCAAACACAACTCAGACAGTCGGACTGCTTTCTTCCTCTACAGCAGTAGTTTTCAAATTATATTTTGCACCTCACTTTTTCAAGAAGGATCTAAAATAGGGCATTATTTTAATATATAAAGTAGTGGCATTTCGTGGAACGAAAGTGGCTAGGGCTGTGCCTGCTCTGCTTCTCCCTCAGACCCTGCGGTGGTGTCTACAGCACCTCTAAGGAAATCTGGGGCTCCACGGGATGCAGCTTAAAAACAAATACTCTAAAGCCACGGAATTTTCTTCAGACTCTTACAATGTGCAGTATGGATTAATAGTGATTTCCAACTGTCTTAGATTTATTAAGATTAAGTCACGTCAGACAAACCTCATTTCCTACTTTGACAGTATTCTCCATGGAAATGTAGTGAATTGGTATTTCAGGAAGGCATTTTACAAAGCCTTTTGTAATAGCTTTATTGGAATGACGAAGAAGTTTACACTGAATACTAGTAAAATGAAGTGTATTAGTAAGTAGATGAACAACTATAGCTAACAGGTGCTGAACAACTAATTGATCAATGTCAGGCAGCAGGCTGCCAGGATACACAGGACACTGGTTGTGTCCTGTACCATTAAACATCTCCATCGCCGACTTGGATGAAGACATAGAGATGACACCTATCAAATTTGTGCATGACACGAAATTCGAAATTGGGAGGGAAAGCAAATTTATCAGGTGATCGAATCCAGAAAGATCTTGTCAGGCTGACAGAATGGGTCACATCGAAGATAATGGAATTTCACAGGGAAAAACTGCAATATTTTTTAATTAGATCCCCAAAGCGAATTATTCAAATATAGGTTTATGTCAGGTCTTATGTCAGATTCAGGTATAATCTATCTAACTGCAGGAAGTAGAGGCTCTTTGAAAGAGTCTTTCAGGTAGATTTGAGCAGTAGATAATGGGATAGAGAAAAAGGCCAGTGCGTTAGGCACAAGGTGGATACTGCAGGGGAGAGCTGCAGGGCAGTGGGGTGGGTCAGAGTGGGCAACTATTCCAGTGAAAACAGAGACAGGGGAGTTAGGTACATAAAATAACTCTTCCATTAATTCTTTCTGAATATATTAACTATGAGACCAGAGAATATGGTCTTTAAGAGCATAGGCTCTAGTCCCAGACTGTATGAAATTCAAAAATGGTTTTGTTACTTCCCAGCTGTTTACCCTTATGCAAGTTACTTAACTTCTCTGTGCCTCAATATCTGTATCTATGGGCTAGGACTGTATTTGTAACTACCTACCTCATAGGGTAATGGTGAGGATTCAGTTTAATGATACTTACGCAGTATTTATTATTATTATTATTTTATTGCATTTTAGGTTTCATATTTATTATTTTGATGATTTTTCACTAATCACACAGCCTGACTGGGGAGGAAGAATGAGACACATTACTTTTTTGTGAAGAAAGGCTGATAAGGGCCAAGCAGAATACCCTATGCAAGAGATTCCCAAGGCCTGGAAGCTTAGCAAGATAGTCACAGGAGGAAAGACAGGGGACCAGGAATCAGAACTGCATAACGTGGAGGAAACTGGACTGGGGACTAAAATAGAATTTAAGCAATCGAAAGAAATGCAAGGTCTGAGTCAAGCTAACAGTTGAGGGGGAGCCCGAGGTGTTGGGCTGCTGTTCTTTAAACCTCTTGTGTTTGAGATCAGGATTGATTACAGGAGCAAAAGCAGGGTGGAGACTGTTGCAGAGTCACGTGGACCCTGCTCTGAGGAGCAATGGGGGACAGAGGCTGGAAACTAGGAAGAGCCTCACAGATTGGAGACGCAGAGCTTAGTCATAGTAGGGCGGCAAAATAAGACAGAGAGAAAACAAAACAAAACAAAAACATGAATAAAAGCTACCTGGTTTTGCTGACTGTAAGTTTCCTACAAGTTAGAAGAGTGAAGTTCCATCTCTCTTTTATACTGTCTAAACAGAATATTCAAGAGTGCTGCGTTACTATCATAAACCAGTCAGGCAACCCCCTAGAGTACTGTGCTAATCAATTCATCCCATTTTTAAAAGGTTTGAGAGGGCCCACGGCCTGGAGGATAATCTTACAGGAGCCCATAACATGTGAGCAAACAAAATAGAGCTTGTAATGTCCCTTTGAAGGAACCGAGGCCATGTTCACACATGGAAAGAAGATCTCTCGCAATATTTGCAAGGCTGTCTTCAGAAAGAAGAGTGGCTGATCCTTGCTTATTATGCTGCCAAGGACCAGAGAATGGAAGCTCCAGAGAGAGAACTTACATCCAAAGTCAATGCAATGGCAGAGATGCAGGGCTTCACCTGGGGAAGGGCATCCCTCCCACCGCTGGGAAAGTGTGCTTAGGGGTATTCCAGCATTGCTTGAATGGGCTAGATGGAAGCGTTGAAAACCTTTCCCCTAACATGCCGTTCTATATTTCTATAAAAACTGCTATGAGACAGTTGAGCGAGCCCCAGGATTTTGGCATGCATCAATGCCATCTTTAGAATGGCTGCTCTGAGCATCATCTTTCTCTGCCATCTTCGCAGTTATTCCTGGGAAGCAAGCTGTAGTTCTCTGCCGAGCCAGGAGGTGGAGACGGCCCGTAATGTACCCAGAGAGCCTGCAGGGAGGGCTGCGTGATGAGGTTGAGCGGTGGGCTATCTGTGCGCATTGGCAGCCATAAAGGAATCTGAGAGCTCATCGGCCGCCATCTGTCTTCATTTTGCTAACCCCCTCTATTGGATGCCACAAGCAGCTCACTTCCTATATTTATAAACATCCCCAATCAGTCATTTCTCTGCCCGCTGTCACATATTTGTGGCATTAATGCTGGCTGCTTTATCACAGATTGGACTTCATTTCAGGCATAACTCTCATATACTGTGGTTCTGAGATCTTTATAGCCGCATTACGGTATATGGCTGAGTTGTGATTACACATCAGTACTGTGAGGCCACAGACAGCGATCTGGCCCTCTCCCACCCACCTGCCACTCCTGCCCTCTGTGGGCAGCTATAGATCATGCTAGAGACAAAGGAAAACGGGATCTGTGAGGGAGGGAGAGAGAACAAAGAGTCAGGCGCACACTCTCCAGGATTTGGGGTAGGCCAGGGCTGTTCTGTAGGGCTGAGAACCCACAGGACTGTCTCCTATTGGCAAAGTGACCTGACAGATGGAGAGAGTTAATGGGAGGGGAAGGGAGGTGAGAGGGAGAAGTCTATAACTGAACTGACCTTTCTGGTCGCCCCCGATCTCAAAGCCAACAGCGGGCGGTAGACTTTCTTTTCTGATGTCTGAAATCAGGAACGTAAGTTAGCGTTTCTTCGTACTCTCTTGCGTCATGCTTGTCCCATTCATAAGACTGTTCTCCTTGTAGAGAAGAAAAAAGAATCTTTTTTTGTCCCACTGTGTTTGGGTTCTTGTAGCTGTCATGCACGGATCCCAAGAACCACAGTCACAGGGGAAGTTACAAAAATTCTCTCTCGTGGAAGTCACAGTGGCCACCAAAAGGTCAAGAGTAACAGCTATCCTCGGTCAATAGACAACAAACGAGCTGGGAGGCAGGAAGCAGTAAAACTTTAGGGAATTTTGGGGCCCTGGGTTATTGCTAAAAGGGTGTGCGGTACAGGATTTGCCATACTTATATTCAGACAGAGTATTTTCTTTATTCTGGAATAAAACAACTTTTTCAAGTCTTCCTGGCCATGCCTTCTTCTTACAACTCAGAGACACAGAAGCGCTCTTTCCCCATGGTGGGAGGAGTCCACTGCCGTTTCGGGTTGCTGGCAGTCTTCCTGGCTCCTGACTGTCCTTCCACCTCTATTTTCTTCTTGCTCGCAAAATGCATAGATACTGTCCTTTTCCTTGGTCCGCAAGGAGGCATGGACCACAAGGTGTTTTGAAGATTGAGCGGTAACAGAGCAGAGTTGCTTCAAGGAGAGGGAGGAAGTCTAATAGCGTCAGATGACAAAATTACAGCAAATTCACTTGAAAGCTCCATTTGGATTTTACTTTTGATTCTAGGATCTGTAAAATAAAATGAATGTTCCTATGTGCTGAGCTGAGGGTGTTGGCTTTATAGGCAGAAAAGGGCTGGGGAAAGCAGAAACAGAGAACAAAAAGTCAATTGACCCTTTTTAAGGGCTACTTTATGGAGTTCAAAGAAGGGGACTTCCTTGTTACTCTGTCTCTGGCTGACCAGAATCGCCTGCATTTTGTAAAATTGGTCCATTTCAAAGTTTGGTTTGATTACTGAACACTTAACACAAGCGACTCCGTCCTGGTTTTGGTCTGCTCTGCCAGGACCCAGGGCAGGAGGCTGATCCCAGACAATGGCCTCCCATGCACTTGGTTTAATACGAGATTTCTGACTTCATCTCTGAAGTCCAGCACTTGCAGCCTTTCCCTGACATCCACACTCCACTGGTGCCCCGATCCTTCAAATTCCAGGGTCCCAAAACGGCCCTCACTCTCCTGCCTCTTCTCAAGGGAAACAAACTATCTTCCCTAATCATTCTAATTCCCCCGAGAGGGTGCTCTGTCCACAAAGGAAACAGGCTTCGCCATGCCCATGCAGAGCTCTTCCATCCTGATGACCTCAAATCCCATCCTAGAGTGGCTCTGAGCCTTCACTCCGCAGATCAAGAAGCCCACCACAGTGGCTTTCACCCACCCGATGCCCACCTTCCATACCCCCGGGAGCCAGCTTTACTCAGACGAGTTCTGCTCCCAGCCTCTAGAATGCAGACTAGGCTGCTGCTTTCAAAGCTACACTTCTGTGGAGTTTCCTATACTAGTGAAATCTGTTTTAAATGAACATCAAGAATAGCCTTGAAAGGGAAAATATGGACTCAAATCTACGCCGACTGGCACCAAGCGGCATGTGAGAAACGTGGGGAAAAAAGTCCAGCTCTTCCTGCTCGTCAGCTGGGCCCTCCCTCTTCCGGAAAGCTAACTGTATGTAAATGAATCCCTTCATCTTTTTTTAGAGTGATAGCAGTTGCTGCGCTTCTAAATTTAAGTAATATATGCTAAAGTTAACTTAGTAGTTAAACTATGCTTTGGAGTTAAACTCCCTGCATTTCAAATCCAGGACTTACCACTTATTAGTTTTTATTTTTGTTTTGCTTTGTTAATTTTTTTTAACTCTAGATGAGTCTCCATTTTCTCATCTGAAAAAATATATATGTTATTTACTCCTGCATTGGTAAGAGGAAGGATCAACGGATGCCTTCAAAATACTTAGGACATTTTGTGGTGCATTAATACCCAATAATTGTCAATGTCACATTCTCCGTTACTTTTCTGTTAGAAAAACAACAACCCCACGCCCCCCCGCCCGCCACAAAAACATATCAGCCACTTCTGAGATTTACTGGCATTTAGGGTAATGGCATCTCAGCAAAGCTGGGCACTACGAGTCCCATCGTATCCCGCTCTCTCTCTACTGTCCCTCTCTATCTGGCCTGTGGCTTCATAGCCCGTAGTTCCTTCTAACTGAGGTTTTAAGAAAATCAAATAGAAGGGATTTCTGCAGGACAATGGCTCTGAATGCTGCTTGGGTCTTCCAGATGTTCCTCTTTTCACACACAGGCAGCGTCTCCTTGGCTCTCTTTGATGATCCAAATCCATCACTAACCTATTTCCACAGTGCTGGGGACACTGTGCTGGGAAGCTGCCTCTGAGTCCTTGGTATCAACAGAGCAGATTATGTTCTGTGCTCTTCCAATTGGATTCAGGTCCCTAAGCTGAATACCAGCCACTGGCCCTCGAGAGTAGAGAAGACAGCCTCTCTGTACCTTGAATTTTTCACTCATTTCAAAGAAATTTGTAATCTCCTAACAGTGCCTTCCCCATCCCACCTCCCCAATATACTACACACGTCTCATTATCTAGTTCTTTAGCTCTTGTGGCAAATAGATATTAAAATATTAAATCTGTCTAAGATATTTTCTTCATAAAATATTAAGGGAAAATGTCTGTGTTAACAATGTTTTAACATGAAATAATAAACAAACTGCAGTAATTGGGTATTTTTCTTCTGAAGGTCATATGCCTCCATAAAAATCACCCTGGCAAGTGTGCACTTCAGAAGAGTAATCACTCCTTACCTTCAGACACTGTGCTTTTTTGTGTTCAAAGAGCATTCTTTAAACATTAATTAGTTACTCCACCAAATATCCTAGAAGGTGTGGATTAATATCTGCTAACCACAGATGGTGACTCAAAGGGAGAGGGAGACTGACTCCTGCCTCCCACCACACAACAATTCGGAGGCCGGACTTTTTAGTTTAATCTTTGTGAATGGACTAGCCATAAGTCACAAACTGGGGCTGAGGAACCCAGGGGTATTTATTCTAAATTTCTTACGGATTTCTTCTGTTCTTGGATTTGCATGAAACTCATGGATGACCCCCTGAGAAGTGCTTTCATGGATATGAATTCACTATCAATGGACTCCTTAAATCAGATAGTCACTGTCTCAAGGGTTGCCAGCTAGAAAATGTTAACATGGAGCTCTCTCTTCCTGCCTGACAAGATGGGAACTACTTGCTTTCAAGTCCATTTTAGCTACAAGTGATCTTTTATGAATGCTCAACAGTAGAAAGAAGAGACATGCCGGCAGCATCTTCCTGGGATCCCAATACACTAGAACTACTATAGGCAGAAAGCTCAGAGGTTAACTGGCTGACAGCCCTCTTTGCTGACACCCACCACGAGTGAGAGTGTCTCTCAGTCCCTGCCCCGTGCTTTTCCTAAGGACTTATGATGTTCCCATCGCATAAAACCACTTGCAACTGTTCCCAATAATTGCAGTGTGAAAAGTGAGCTGATCAGCATCCGACTTTTATGGCCGGCTACTAACCCAGCCAGCATTTTCTAATAATACTTTGCCTTTATATCCCAGGATCGCAGAGCAATTTAAGAAGATTAATTAGAAGCGCCTCAGAACTCTCATCTTTGGTGGAGGCAGGGGCGGAGGCCATGAGAGGGGAGTTAAATTAGCCTCCCTGGAGTGTGGGAAGTGAGAATTTTAAGTGCGGGCTCCTCTTGTTCGAGCCAGGACTATATCTGAGAATAAAACCCTGTGTCCGATTAGTAGTCAACAGAGAAACAATCTGTCATCTGATATTCCAAAAGGATTCAATTGGGAGGAAGTAACCAGCCTGTTTGTGTTTATTTTTTATTTGAAAAGTGATGTAAATACCCAAATTTGTTACTACCCCTGGGGTCTTGGCATGATGCCCAAGATATCTGCAATTTTGTGAGATTACAGCTTGTGTCACCCCAGAAGGAGCCATTTCACTCTTTGCCCTTCAGTGTCCTCAGCCTGCAGTCCCTAGTTCCCTGAGAGGCCGAGGGTGAGCTGGGTGGGATCCATGTGACCCTTTGATGTCTGATGGGACAGAGGCTGGCCCTCTCCGGGCCTCCCCCTCTCAGTGCTACACTGGGCCTGGTGCTGCCAGGATCCGCTTGGCAAAGAATAGGGAACGATGGTGGAGAAAGGACTCTATCAGGCCATTGAGGAAGTGCAGCTGCTGAGAGGCCAAGGGGGATGCAGTTGGGGGGGGCGGGGGGAAACTGCAGTGACGCTCTGTTTTGTTCTTGCAACCAAGGCACAAATTAAAGCAAAATTAGAGACTTTCTTTGGGCGATTGGACGGATGGGAGGAGGAGGAAGACGGGGAAGCAGAGCTTTTAAGGACAGCAATTTGAGAACATCTGAGACAAATCTGTGGCTGATTCTTTTTTTGTGTGAATTAGTTAGTGACTTTCTGTTTGGATTCCGGAGGGGTTTTTCCCCCCTTCCTTTCCCTTTTTGCACCATGCACATGTAAATGTGATTGAGAATTCTTTCGTCAGATCTGCTGCCTTGGCAGCCTTCCTGCCAGCTGGCCTGGCTGGGGGAACCCACGCTGGTGGCTGATTGCGATTGACAAGTCCTCCCAGGCTTGGTGGGAGGAAGTTCGCCATGGGAGACACTCCTCAGGCCCTCCTTTGGGGTTTAGTTCCTACAGGAAAGGTGGGCAGAGGGGCAGGACTGAACTCCTCTCTGTCCACAGAGGGTGCCCGAGCCAACACCACCATGTTGTGTGAGCACACAGCAAGCACAGTTGTGAGGGCAGAGGGTTGCTGCTCTCTCTGGGGCACCATCGGATGCTGAATCACTGGTGCCCAGAGTTGAGTAGATTTTGAAAGGCCGTGGAATTTACATCCCCCTCCTCTATCTCGCTTCATGCCTCTATCTAGGGCATTTCATGAAAACACCAAGATAGAAGAAGTGTAAAAATCTTGCCTGCCCCAAATGGTTGTAGTATGTGGTTTGTCCTATTTTTGGCTTCTCTGTTTCAGCTCATTTTCTCTTTGTGTCCCTTCCTTTTTCCCTCTGTGGCTCCAGGCCATGTTGATTTTCTAGTGTTTTTCCTTATCATCTTTCCGTTCTTCTCCCTGCCCACTCAGATTCTCACCAATTTGCCAGAACCTAACTCAAGGCTTCCACCCACGCAAGTTCTCTCTGCTAACTAAATGGGACTGTGTTTACACACTGTTGAGCACAGAACCTCACCTGTAGTAACTGATCTCTAAAAGGCCAGTGAAATTACACACTCTCATAGGTAAGCTCGTGTGTGTGTGTGTGTGTGTGTGTGCGTCAGACTTTTAAAGCAATATTTTAGTTTTTCCCTTATTTTTTTTTGAGACAGGATCTCTCTCTGTCACCCAAGCCGGAATGCAGTGATGCAATCACAGCTCATTGACACCTCAACCTCCCAGGCTCAAGCAATCCTCCCATCTCAGCCTCCCAAGTAGCTGGGACCACAGGCGTGTACCACGATGCCCAGCTATTTTTAAAAATTTTTTTTTGTAGATACAAAGTCTTACTATGTTGCCTAGGCTGGTCTCGAACTCCTAGGCTCAAGGGATTTTCCAGTCTCAGTTTTTCCATAGGTTCATAAAGCCATGTGCATTCAAAATCTCTCCAGAGGTCGCCTGTACGTAGATGATTGTGGCAGCCAGCCACTGAGATGGGCTTCAGACCCTCACCTTCAAATAGAATACAGCCGTAGTGAGGGGATGCCACTTCCACAATTAAGTGACAAAAAGCTCATGGATTTCCTCTTGGTCAAGCTCTCTTACTCCCTCTTGGATTCACTCAGGGAGCCAGCTGCCATGTTGTGAGGAAGCCCCGTGTAGAGACCCCTAACCTGCTAACAGTCACATGAGTGAGCTTGAGGCAGATCTGCTCCTCCTTCCAGGCAAGCTTTTAGAGGAGACCACAGCCCTGGCCCACAGATTGACTGTGCCCTTAGGAGCGACCCTGAGTCAGAGACACCCAGCTAAACTCTTACAAGATTTCTGACCCCAGAAATTGTGAGATAATAAGTTTGTTGTTCAGGCTGCTTTGTCTGTTACACAGCAATAGATAATTAATACAATGGTTTCTCAGGCCACTATAATACTCTATTCTCCTCTTAAGGTGCTTTAAAAGAAAAAGAAAGTAGACAACCAGCTTCAGTACTAAGAGACTGCTTTCTAAGTGTTTTTAACTCTTTGAAAAGAACAGTCTATCTCACTTATCTCACACTGGCCGTTTCTGAACCTAGAGCAACTTTAGCTATTGAAACATGTATCAGGCAATCTACTACATCAAATTAATTCTAGTTGACCTAAAAAATAAGTGATGCTCAACTGGGAGGCTATGGAGCAAGAAGAAGTACTCAGAAAAGAGAAGGACACTAACCAGTGCTAACTACATCCAGTCATTACTCCACATGACTTGCATTGTATTATCTCATTTTATTTACCCATTCTTCCTCTGGAGTAAGTTCTATTATTATCCCCATTTTACAGATAAGGTAGCTAAGCCACAGAAAGTTTAATTACATTTCTCAATGTTATATAGCTAATAAAAGCCTTACTTCGAAGTCCATACTCTTGACCACAAATTATTCTGACTTGCCATTTCAGACAAATTCAAATTATTAAATACAATACAGTCTTAGGACTCACAAATATTGGTTAATTGAAAAATTTATGAATAATATAGATGTAGAAAAAAATTGATACTATATGATATATTTTTAAATTTTGTCCTATATATGAAATGCTTATTTCACCAGTTATAACACACACCTGCATGAGTGGAATTGCATCTTAAATGCTCCACTGCACCCAGTCCAGGACTCTATTCGTTCATGACTGTGCATCAGAAACAATTGGAGGAAGTCAGTCAAACAGGGGCCAGCCACAGAGAGAATTACAGGAGTTGACAGCATGAAAGAAGAGGTGGTCAGAGATCAAAACAAGTTCAGGGCTCTTGGAATACAAACTGAGAGAGAGAAAAACCAAATCATCATCTTTAGGGTGAGGCTGATGAGGAAGAGTGACCCATAATTGAGCATTCAATAAGCCAAGGATGCAGAAAGACAACTAACAATAAAGCACGCGTGGGTGTGGAATGCTTGCTGTGTGCCACGCATTGTTCTAAATGATTTCCATGTATTGTCTTCTTTGATTTTTCATCACCATGTGAAGTGGTTACTAAAAGCATCCCCATTTCACAGATGAGGAAACTGAGGCACAGAGAGATTATTGTTAACTCCCAGCCACAGTTAGCAAATAGAAGGGTTAAGACAAAATGTGAGATCTGCTTCAAGCTTACTCACATGGCTGTTGGCAGGTTTTGATCCCTTGCCAAGCAGGCCTCTGCACAGGGCTTCCTCACAACATGGCAGCTGACTCCCCAACAGTGAGCAACTCAAGAGACAGTGAGAGCCCCAGAGCAAAGCCATAGGCTTTGTATAACTTCATTTTGAAAGTAACCTCAGATTATTTCCGATATGGCTTGAAACAAAAATCCTTTCTCTTGACCACTACTCTAAATTTTCTTGGCAATATAGTTTGAGTCAGTACTAGTATGCCATGGTTATGAAATTTGAATTAAGGAATGGGAATGTTTATTTTTTGGTATATTTTATAGGTGTTGGATCTGGGTAGGGCAGGGGCACAAAACCCAGCAAAAGCCAGAGGGATTTGCCATCTTGGTAGCTTGAGTCTACCTAGAACCAAAGCAGACAATCAAAAGAAAAGATCTTCAATCAAAAATTCTAGTCCTGGTAGAATTTTACTGAACATCAAATGTTTAACACTTACAGTGAACCTACTATGGGGAACGGCATCTGGCTAGTTGGGTATAGAAAACTATGTCAGACAAGGTCCTCATCCTGCTTATGTAAACATTAAAAATACATATTTAACTCAGGGCAATGTGTACTTATTGTTAAATTGGTTAAAGACATTAACTGCTGGATGATTCTGAGAGGACTCACTGTGAGCTGCTGTGCTGTGATTTGGGTTTGCAACAAGAAAGAAAGAAAGAGAAATGGAATTGACAGAGGTGTGGCTCGTGCAATGTGGAAGTGGAGGATTTCTATGGGAGAGTAATGGGGCCTCACGCTGCAGAGGACTCAATGTCTGAGCACACTAGGGGAGACGTTGATCTTCATCCTGTAGGTTGTGGGTGGACACTGAAGGTTTGTGAGAAGACGGGTGTCATGATAAATGTAGTGTTTAAACGAGATTAACCCAGCAGAGTTATACAGGAAACCATGCTATTGTTAAACTGGAAATGTGTGTGTGTGTGTGTGTGTGTGTGTGTGTGTATGTGGGCTCTGCTTGTAGTGAGAAGGCACTGGGCTAGAAGTCAGAAAACTCAGTTTCTTGTAAATATCCTACCATTAATAATACACATGAATTTAAGCAGGGCATTCTTCTCTTCCCTGGGACACACGTTCTTCATTATAAAGTGATGAGAGTGGAGACTCTCCTAGTCCTTCCAGCACTAGCATTCTGGATTTTTCACACTACTGTCCCCCTCAGTTAGTGCTGTAATCAAAAGCTGCCTACATATCCATTCTCCATCCGGAAACTGAAGTCCAGGGCTTCTCACACGAGCTTTTGCAGAGGCAAAACAACCCCATCCTCTTCTTTCTTACACATGATGGTGAAACCAATGTGTTTTTCTCCTCTCCGCCTTATTTAACTCCAAATCATTATTTGTTCTTTTGTGTCTTATGCCTTCCATGTCCTAGGTTTGAAGGTGATGTATACATGGCAGGGAGGCACAATCCCACCCCTTCCTCATCACCTTGTTGAAAATTTTCATGCATCCACACATACACATGTGCACACACACACTTGATGCCAGGTCAATGCCTGGCCTCACTGTTGAGGAGATGAAAGCAAAGTTTCCAGAGCATTTATTGTGTCCACCTGGTGTCCCTTAGCTGGAGGTGTGAGGCTTATATCAAGTAATACAGCGTGGCAAGCTCAATCCCCACATAAGTAGTACATTTCAGAAAGTAACAAAGAATACTCTTTCCGTGCTAAAACCCAACAAAGAAGCAACGGATACACTCTTCCCCAACCACGTGCCAGAATTCTCCTAAATGCAGATATTCACCAAGGAACTGGAATGTTCTCACTCCAATGCTGGAGAAGCGACTCCCGGGATAATCTGTGAATGTAATTCGTCTTTCAGTCTATTTTGCTCAATCTCTACCCTGTGCCCAGCCCTTGATCTTGCTACCACTGGGAGGCTCACTTTCATGAAGGGGACAGCATGGAGAATCTCTGTCCTGCCCTAGTCAAAAGTCATCTGTGTCCTTTCTGTTTTTAGAACCAGGACTGTCTGACAGCAGTGATGACCCTGGGGGCTTGTGTCAAAATTCAAATCCCATAGTGGGGAAGCAGGTGGGAGCAGAGAAGCAGAGATACCTATAGCACTCAGAAGTGGGTCTGTCCAAGAGCTGAGTGTTCATTAGACTGAAAAACGGCAAACAGGTTGATACCTCAGAGGAGGAGGTCCAAGAGACACTCTGGGAGGCCAAAGTAAGAGCCTCAGAGTTTTAGAACAGGGGCAGAAAACAGTGCAAAGCAGATCCCAGAGACAGGGCCAGAGGAAGTGCCGTGGAAGCTGGCCTGTGGCATCCAAGCAAAGCGCTGAGTCAGGTGTCCCCTGCACTGCAAAAGGACCATTGGATGGCTTCTTAATGTCCCAATATCAGGGCACTGGCAGCATTTCCAACTTATTATTACAGTAATGTTCCTTCTTTGAATGCTTACTCATGGCCAGGCACTGTGTAAGGGTTTTAGAACGCTATCACAACTGATCTGCATGGCAATTGATGTGGGGGCTCTTTTCCCCATCTTGTAGGTGAGGAAACGGGCTTCCTAAAAGAACTTACAAGACTTGTCCAAGCTGTACTGTATAAATGGCAGATGTGAGGTTTAACCCAGGTATGACCCCAAATCCAATGCTCTTAATTACTGAGCTTGGCCGTCCCCACATACCTCCAAAGGCATAGAATGCAGTGGATACCCAATCATCATTTGGGCAGTGTTAGTGGCCTGAAGTGAGGTGGGCTGGAAGCAGGATTGCACTCTCAGGAGAAGGCTCCAGGTAACCTGAGGTGACAGGAGCAGCAAGCAGGCTGCATGAACCAAATGAAATCCTTAGGCGTAGTTTCAGTTCATCCATTCTGGGAGAGTCAGCAGCACTGATTCAGCCAGAGCTCCAACTTTTTAGGGAAATTTCTTGCCAGCTCAGCTGTTAAGACTCAAATTCCTCACCTCCTCCCAGCCCCCACTGCAGGGTTCTCTGCTCACTGCTCTCATCTTCTTGATGTCACTCACTCATCGCAGAACCAGAAGGCTCAGCCAGCACTGAAAGGTCCCTGGGGAAAGAGGGGCCCTCCTGGGGGTCCCAGATCAGTAACAAATGACTTCCCGCGGAGACAAGCTGCGCTGTGCTCCGAGGCCCTGCTGGGGAGAGACGAAGTCTCCCCATGGGCCTGCCTGGTGTATCTGCTGCTGACAGTCCATGGAACTGAGCTGGGGGAGATGGAAGGGAGGCACACCCTGCCTCCCCACTGGGTTTAGCACCCAGTCTGCTGAGATTCGTCCCATCTGACAGCCCTACACGGAGATGCATGGATTCCCTGCCCAACAGAACTGTCTAGTGGTGAGCTGAGCCAGGTAGCTCCCAGCTCAAATGAGGCAAGGCTTGAGATTTGCTCCCTGAAAGGGTCACTGATAAAGCAAACCCCAACTCTGTTGCCTCCAGTGTGTCTTTCACCAGGTAGATAGGTGCTGTCAGTCACATGGAGGAAGCTTAGTGTGGATGGCTCAGCCCTGCTCATCTCAGCCACTTGGAAAATACCCAGACCGCTTATGTGCCCAGTAGCAGGCACCAGCACGAATGGGAAGGGGGTATTTCATTCACAGTTGAAATGCACTTTCCTGTGTCTAACCTGAATTCCTCCTGCTGTAAGGTAAGCATCCCTTCCCTTCTGATTTTCTGATTGTATTAGAGAAATCGCTCTTGCGTTATGCTCTGGGTAGGAACTACTCAGTTGCTGGAAGCCCAGCACCAGGTCATCCCACAACCTAGCCTGCTGTAGGTCAGTCACCCCTTCTTTTCCTCCACTTACACAAGTGGAACACTTCTGCCTGTGGTTGGATAATGACACTCCTCATAATAGGTTAAGTCAATGGTTAAGTCAATGATGAGGGGTAGGAAACTATTTTTGTTGGGTATCCACTATGCGCTCACTCCACTTAATCCTATTTAACCTAATAGCTGTCAAAGGATCAGAGGAACAGCTCTGACTGTGGGAGGCAGAATTCCTGGGTCTCTGCTAAAATGTGTGGTAGAGCATGCTGGTTTGGCTTCAGAGAGACTGGAGTCCTCACACTGCTGCTGGCTGAGAAGCTTTGAGCATGTAACTTCACCTCTCTGAGACTCAATTTCCTCATCTGCAAAATGGCTTTGATATATCTACCTCATTAAGAGCAGCGTCTATATCCTTTTAATCTAAGATCCATGAAGTCTAGCCCAGGGCCTGGAAATCACACATGCTCAGTAATGACTTGTTTAGTAAACAGGCCAGTGCTTAAATGGTTGTGGCACAGATCATTCAAATAACATATTTAAAATTCCTTACAAAGCTTGGCATATAATAGGTCTTTCAAAAAAAAAAAATTTAGTTTCTTTTGTCCTGCAGTGGTGATGAGAGCCAAGCAACCAGGACCTGAAATTTCCTTTCTCCTATTCACCTTTCCAAACACACACACACACACAACACACACCACACACACCACACACACCACACACCACACACAGTCCATAGTTCAAAGTTGACCTTTCGGGCTCTTTCCTCCTCCTTCCCCACCACCGCCGCTTGCTCCCTTTCTCTGCCTGGTCTCCTCATCAGCCCTGGTCTACCATGCTCCCCATGCTGCAGCCCCCAGGTCCCCTCTCCCTGGCCCCTGCCTCCCCACAACACTGGGCTCAAACCAGATGTGCAGCAGCCTGCCATCATCTCTGATGCTGCCCATCCCTGCCAATCTCCGGCCGTGTCTGGCAGCTGGAATTGCAATTCTCCTTGTTTACAATGCACTGTAATTGCAGGCACAGGCTATGCTGTCACTTGTAATTTTATCTTGTCCTGTTCTCCCTGCACACTCCCTTGCCTAAGTGTCAAGGAGTTGCCCTTGTGAGTGGCACTATTGGCAGGAAATGTGCTCCAACATCCAGCAGAAAGCAAACTATTATTTATTTCTCATTCCCTCCCTCTCCACTCAATAGATAAATTGGCAAAGAGCAGCCCTGCCCCTCCTGCAGCACCCCCCAACCCTCACACCTCTCCTTCCCCAGTGCCATTAGTTCCTCTAATTGCTAGATCCCCTCTTTCAGCTTGGACTTTGCTTCAGGAAGTCTGGAGATTACAAGAATTGCCTTCTCTGCTATAGTTGTCTTCTGACAAGCAAGGGAGACGTTGCCTTGCTTAGCTCTCAAATGGTGGGTTGCTAGCATCTCCTGGAGACAGGCTGCTGGCTGGGAGTTACCCACCCATCATGTCAGGCAGAGGACTGAGCCTCACCAGGGTCCACGGGCTCAAGGCAACTCTGCCTGTGGATCTGAAACAAGGCAAATGGAAAGGCTTCCCTGCCCTGCCTCCCTGCCATAGCATGCACTGTTCTGAGTGGATGACATGACACGTTACCCTGTTTATTCCCCACTAGAGTTTTGTAAAAGCTCATTATTACCTCTGCTTCATAGATGAGAAAACTGAGCCCAAGTGCCCAGTCAAAGGTCATTCAGCTGATAGTACGTGGACAAGCTGAGATTTAAAATTCACTCAATCCAGTTCTAAAACCTCTTGTATTTTGTTGTATTTTCTTTTGTTTTGCATCACATTCTGTGGCCTCATGAGGAGCATGTTTATCTGTGTTTTTGGACATATCAGTGTCTGCACTTGGCAGGTTGCTTTATGATTATCTGTTTGTCTGTCTGTCTGCTGCTAGATTGTAAGCGCTCTGAAGGCAAGGCCTGTGTTTCATTTTATTACCCCCTGTAGTGCCTGCATGGTGCCTAGTGGATCTTTCTCATAGATGTGTTAAGATGAATGCATTCAGAGATTCAATATTTGGTTAGGTTGCTGTCCAGAAATTGCTAAATTCTATGCACCAGCCTTTTATAGTTTTGTTTCTGATGAACATGGAAGAGTCTTTGCCTCTAAATGCATAAGGATGATTGTTCTAGACAGAAGACAGG
This sequence comes from Aotus nancymaae, assembly GCF_030222135.1. Lineage (NCBI taxonomy): Eukaryota > Metazoa > Chordata > Mammalia > Primates > Aotidae > Aotus > Aotus nancymaae. Next base: position 35,959,657 of record NW_026988423.1, read on the forward strand.
AAAACTCAGAGTATATATCTCATGACAAATGGATTCAAGGAAAAAATACACACTAATAGGTCCAATTTATTTGTCATTTGTAATAACTTGGTCCTGGGAAGAATCAGGAGGAAAAATTCTGCTATGTCCTGTAAATTTTTTGAAATCTAGTACAACTGTCCTGTACCAAGTACTGAGTACTCGCATTAGTGGAGTATATTAGGAGTTGGTTCTCTTTAGCTCCTTTTCTCCAAAATCTTATGTAATGCTCTCATATTACATTTATAACAAAAAGAAAGCTTACCAATTTCTTTTTAAGACAGGGTCTTGCTCTGTCACCCAGGCTGGAGCGCAGGGGTAAGATTTCAGCTCACGACAACCTCTGCCTCCCAAGCTCAAGTGATTCTCCCACCTCAGTCTCCCGAGTAGCTAGGACTTCAGTGCATACCATCATGCTCAGCTAATTATTTTTTAAAAATTCTTTTCTTGAGATGAGTTCTCACTATATTGCCCAGGCTGTTCTCAAACTGCTGGGCTCAAGCCACCCTCCCACCTCAGCCTCCCAGAGTGCTGGGATTATAGGCATGAGCCACCATGCCTGAAAGTTTACTAATTTAATGTTGGTAACAATGCTCCTTCTGTGGAAAATATTGCAAAGTCTTGCAGGGAGGTCAAAGGAAGGAAATGAGCTCTGGCTTGTTCACCTGCATTGAGACCTAGAGAAGTTGACAGGAAAGATAGGAGAGTGGGTCATTATATATTCTAAGTACTGCAGTAATTTCTCCCCTCTTCCTCTGCCTGGCCTTGCATCCCTACTCAGCCCCTCAGTACCTGTGTGTCTTTAAGCCACTTGCTCAACCTCTCTGGGCTCTGTTCTCTTACTTGTAAAACTGGTCTAAAGATAAATCTGCTTCATAATATTTTGTTGGGTTTAAATCATAAAATGTACGCAGAATGCTTGGCACAGTGTCTAATGCAACTGAGTCTTTAATTAAGGAGGAATTCAACATCATAGCTGTTTTGCCATTTGGGTAGTAAGGGCAGTGACTTGAAGGAGGTGGGATGGCTGTAGCTGAGTCTCAGCATGAGGCTTGCTGCTCTGTCTAGGGCTCATCCAGCCACAGCAAACACCGGGCATGGTCCACCAGCGAATCACCTGCTGGTGTCTGTACCCTCCCTCCACATCACCTTTCGCCTCCACCAGCTGAAGGCAACAGAAAGCTTTGACGAGATCCAATTAGGAATACAGATTCTATATTCAAGAGGGCTGAGCAGTTCACGTGAAGACGGAAAAAAAGACCCTGTAATTAGTGCAAGTGCTCAGCTTATGTATCCTCACAAGCTAAATAGTGAAGAAAGATGTGTCATTTAGTAGGACTGACCCCTGGGGGTGTTTGCCTCTCATCAGCTGAGACACTATTATTTTGCAAATGACATCTCCATCGCAAGCAATTGTGTTCCCCCCTTATTCTAAAATCCACATAAATAAATGATATTTAGAGAGCTGCTGACTGTGGAGGAGGCTTGGCTCAGATGAAAGAAAAGAAGCTTGTATTTGCCAGAACGGACTCTTCACAAACCCCTAGGATGAGCTGTGTACAGATAAAGGTTTTGAGTTGACAGAGAAGGTGTATCAAGCCTCTGTGCCTCCTATTGGAAACTACTGAGGACTTTGGAAAATTAGAGGGATTTGCAGGAAGGCAAAAGTAGCTCAGGAAGACCTCAAAAGCAAACCCTAAATACTTCAGAGCAGATTCAGGGACAGGGCTAGACAGGGAATGGTTTAATTGAACAATAAAGCAGTAGACAGAAGCCAGGGGTTCTTGTCAATAGGACGTGAAATACTGGAGCCCATGCCTGGATTGATTGACATGCCTCATTAAGGAGCTCGGTCCTTTTGCAGTCACCACCTGCATGGCAGGGTGGAAGAACGCCTTGAGTCTTCATCAACAGTTGCCAACAGTGTGACCGGGATACCATTTTACTTGTTTATAACGTGAAGCTAATACCTCCCTTGTGTCTGGACCTACTCCTGATATTCAACTGGAAGACTTTCTGTTGAACTCCGAGGTGTTGTTGACCTGACTTTTCTATCCCCTTGATGATGAGAAACCTCGATCGAGATGCCTTCTAGTATCTTCAGTTCGATCTAATGTCTGTCTTCTTTTTGTTGTCAAATTCAAGATTATTATTTAATTGAGAGTCCAGGGATCAGCAAACATATTTAGTAAAGAGAGAGATAGTGAATATTTTAGGCTTTGAGGGCCATAAGGTCTCCACTGCAAATACCAGACTCTAGCATCACGGCATCGTAGGTAAACAAACGGCAGTGGCTGTGCCAGTCAAATGTCATTTACAAAAGCAGGTGGCCGGCGGAATCTGGCCCAAGGCCCATAGTCTGCAGACTGCTGACATACTCCCTCTGGGTTTGCCTCCTCTGCCGACCTCCTCCTGCCATCCCCTCTAGCCTTCCTTTCCACTGAGCTAGCCAGGCAGCAGGGTCAGCATTCATTTAGGGTTCTGGTAAATCCGCGGGAACAGAAGTATGTCTAAGGACACCACGCAGGCCCCAGTCCTTTCCCCACGCCCTCAGAGGTCTTCTGCCTGTGTCCCTGTGGTGCAGCCCATACTCCACCAGACATCCCTGGGGCTGGAACTCGGACTGATTCTCCCAGTTAACTCAGTGTGTTACTCAGGGTTCTCTACAGGGACAAAACTAATGGAATATATATATGAGTTTACACATATATATGTGAGATGACTTACATATATATGTGTGTGTGTGTGTGTGTGTGTGTGTGTGTGTGTGTGTGAGATGGCCCATTGTGGAACCTTGTGATCGTGTGAGTTAATAATTATTAAATGAGTTCATTAAGTATTAACTCACACGATCACAAGGTCCCACAGTGGGCCGTCTGCAGGCTGAGGAGCAAGGAGAGCCAGCCAGTCCGAGTTCCAAACTGAAGAACTTGGACTCCACTGTTTGAGGGCAGAAAGCATCCAGCACAGGAGAAAGATGTAAATGGGAAGGCTAAGCCAGTCTCTCTTTTCCCATTTTTCTGCCTGCTTCTATTCTAGCTGCGCTGGCAGCTGATTAGATTGCGTCCATTCAGATTAAGGGTGGGTCTGCCTTTCCCAGTCCACTGACTCAAGTGTTAATCTCCTTTAACAACACCCTCAGGCACACACACCCAGGATCAGTATTTTGTATCCTTCAACCCAATCAGGTTGACACTCAGTATTAACCATCACACTCAGGTTGGGCCCTTGGAAAGTTTTATGCCACGTGGGAGGTTCAAGCTGTCTATTGCACTTGCTCTGTCTTCCTCTCTCCACCTCTTTGTCTTTGTTTCTGTCTCTCTGTCTCTCTCAGTCTCTCCTCCCCTTTCCTCCTCACCCTGCCTCCACCAGCACTGCTTTCCGCTCCAGCTTGGTGGGGAAGCACGTGCAGAGGCTGCGCTCAGCAAATTCCAGCTGAGAAACACAACTCCAGCTTCCCGGCACCCCTATCCACTTCAGCTCCCTCATTCTGGCCCGAGCTCCTCTTTCATCCCACCTGGACATATCAAGGCCTAAAGCACACAAATTCCTTTTCCTGTTTCCACTGCAGTGCACTGCCCTCCACCCTTATCCCTGGGCAGGAGGGGCCTTTGAGTGCAATGGTCCTGTCTCTGAGCTTTGTGTTCAGTGTCTCCACCGTGATCTCTCACTTTCAGGTGGCCCCAGAGTGAGGGGGAAGCAAAAGCAAATGGGGAAAACATTCAGTTAAAATCCGCCGGTTCCTACCGCTGGTCTGTGGATCAAGGGAGTGCACATCTCCTAGCACGAAGCAGCCCCTTGTTGTCTTTATTAAGTTATCTTTGTTAAGCCTTGTTAGCTTTAGGGAAAGTTCATCCAGAAGAATACAACAGAGTTCATTTGCCCAAGGTGAAAAAAAGCCCATCAGGAGTCCACAGCCCATCAGAAAATCCCAAAGAGAGACCAGCGACAAAACTGGAAACGTGGCCAGCCTCAGTGGCCCAGGACCCAGGGAAGGGAGACGCCGGCCTCCAGCCCTTCAGCTGGGGTCCAGTTGGCTCTGCTCCTCCAGGCTCCACGGAGGGCCAGGGCAAGGGATCCCCTGGGGGCCAAGCTCAGACCCTGCCCTCTCCAGGCTGGAAGGGGAGGGTACGAGGGAGCAGACACGGGTGTATGGGGACGTAACTCACAGTTTTCAGAGGCGGGAGAATTCCCCTGACAATCACTCTTCTAAGAGATGCCTCAAGGGAGTATTAAGACTAGGTCACATTTTTAGAATTTTAGAAACTTTTCCAGAACTGTTTTATTTTCTAGTTGTGGTGCCAGATGGTAATGTTCTGGTAAATTTTCATTTCCCAAGTGGAAGTGTTTGGAAATGATAAACAAAACAAACAAGCTAACAACAACAAATCCCTTTCAGCACACGCTTGCCCTTCTACACTATCGTGGTTATGTAGATTCTGTTAGGGAGGATTCCGTGTGGCTTTACCGAAACAAAGGTCTATTGCTCCCACACTGCACAGAGGGAGTGCAGGTCACTGTGTGCGTCACAAGAGTGCATTCGGGGCGGGCAGCTCCCCCCACTACTAGTTACCGGGATCCCAGGCTGATGGGAACCCACCACCTTAAATGCTGCACCATATGAACACCTGGCTTCCACCAGCACCATAGCAGCAGCAAAAAGAACTTCTGCTCTCTTCTCATTTTCTCTTTCCTTCCTTCCTTCCTCCCTCCCTCCCTTCCTCCCTCCCTCCCTCTCTTTTCTCTCTTTCTTTCTTTCTCTCTTTCCCTCTTTCTCTCTCTCTTTCTCTCTTTCTTTCTTTTTTGACAGAGTCTTGCTCTTGCCACCCAGGTAGAGTATAATGGCGCAATCTCGACTCACTTCAACCTCCGCCTCCCGAGTTCAAGTGATTCTACTGCCTCAGCCTCCTGAGTAGCTGGGATTACAGGTACCCGCCATATGCCTGGCTAATTTTGGTATTTTTAGTAGAGATAGGCTTTCACCATGTTGGCCAGGCTGGTCTTGAACTCCTGACCTCAGAGGATCCACCTACCTCAGCCTCCCAAAGTGCTAGGATTACAGGCGTGAGCCACCATGCCTGGCCTCTCTTCTCATTCTTGATGCATCGGCCCCTGAGCACACCATGCCCTGTCTACCCAGTCTCTTGAGCAGAACTAGTCATGTGGCCCTGACTCACTTCAAGGGGACAGAAGGGAGAAAGTGTCAGAGTGCATGGATATTTGATGAGCAGTAAATGACTGCTACATAGATCTTCAGCATCTTTTAGACCCTGTTAACAGCTGCTTTAGAGGGAAACATTTTGTTGGCCATATTATTTATGTATTCATTCATTAATTCTAAATAATTATTGAACACCTCTGCTTAATATATTACCAGTCACCGATGTCATCATGGTGAGCAGAAGAGAACCCACCCCTCCCTCATATGGCTCATAACAATTAAATATTGTCATGTGACAAATGCCATGATAGGCAAGGGACAGGGCACCCCAAAAGCACAGAAAAAGTTTATGTGTCTGGGGTATGTCAGGAAAGACTTCCCAGAGAAGTCAAGGCTGCAGCCGACCCATGAAGAAAGGTTGCAGATTTCTCCCAGTCACACCTTGGATCTGTAGCAGAAGATGCAAGCCAGGAATCCTGCCTCCCTAGTCAGAGTTAGACCCTGCAGGTGACTCCCTTCTGGAGTAAGGATAGCTTAGGAGTAGAAAATATGCCCCAATTGCTATAAACAGAGACTGCCTTAGGCTGATCGTTTTCCTTGCCTTCTCCCAAAGAGTACACAGCACCTCCCTGAGGCAGCTCACCTCTGGCGGCCAAAGTTGAGCCACGTGGAGGAACTTGCTCAATCGGCTTCTGTTATAGATACGAAATTATTAATGACCGGGATGTAACTGTGAATGTTTGGACCCTCCTCCCAGCAACCCTCTCTGGGGGATTGGGGTGAGGGTTGTAGGGAGACACCTTGCTGTTTAATAAATAATAGAAGAGGTTCATAAAGTGTCTGGGAAGCACATTCCTCATGCAGAAATGTTACGGAATAACACAGGATGAATAATAGAAAAGGTTATTGAAAAATTCATAATTTCCAAGTGCCAGTGAAGGGCAGCTCCTGTGCAGTCTATTTGCCTGTAGAAAAGTGATTAAAATATATATTATTGTCCTGTCTATAGGAAAATGTATTATTAAGTGGATACTAGCGTGACATTTGAAAAATCCATTTCATTCCATTTAGCAGCAACGGGCTTTTGGCTGCTGCTTTGTGCAGCAGGTTTCACAAGCATTTTAATAAGCCATTTAAAAAACAAAAAGGGATTTTAATTATGGCCCCTGCCTCCCAGCCAGGCTATTGCTTTGCATTTACAGTTTTTCTGCCAAAGAAATTTTAAAACATATAATGGGGGAATGTAAATACCCTGCTTACGTTTAGTAGGTCCACTGCCAAGAAAGGAACCTGACCATTGGCCAGGAGGCACTTATGGGCTGCAGGAAGGCAGAATGGGAGATAGGTTTTCCTGTCCAGACACAACAAGAAACAAAGCCTGCCTGTCAGAGGCCCATAACCCCTGCCAAGCCCTCAGTGTCACTGCTCTTCTGCTTAAACATTCACTTTTTTTTCCATGTGAAACCAGGAGTTACTTTTGAGATCTAATGAGAAATCATTCATATTTCTGAATCATGAATTGAGTCAGGATCAGGGATCATCTGATTTGCCCATCTGCTTCTTGGCAGAATGCATCTCCTCGGCTTGAAGATCATATGCCCAGTACAGCTCGGAGCTGGATTCTGAATAGATTCAGGTTTGGAGCTTGGGATGGGGCACCTCTCCATGCCTTGTTCAGTATTTAAATCCTCCTGTAAGTCAGGTAAGGGCCAGGGGACAGGATGGTATCTGAGAGGGGCGGGCTGTGCTCTTTCAGCCTCAAGCTCTGATTCAGCTGGGACAGCTCTGTGGTCCCGTGGTCTTCCGGTGAGCATACAGATGGACAGTGGTGGCAGCAAGCTCACCCCAGCAGTTGGTGTAGGAATTGGGGCAGAAGCAGCATGAAGGACCACAGCATCATCGAGGCCCCAGTCTCTTTTCTACTAACTGTGTAAGTTTGGCAGAGTTGCCTGACCGCTCTGGGTCTCTGCATTTTAATAACGAACAAAACCTCTTTGGGTTTTAATGACAGAAATAGAGCAATTTACATCACATCATAGCTTTAAACATTTTTATTTAAGACCCTTTTTAATAATTAAATCATTTGTTTTAATGAAATCTCATTTAGAAGCAGATAAAATTGTTTCTCTAGTTGAAGAGGGATTAGGGGACCAAACTGCCTCCCACCTCAAACCCCCTTCCCTCTCCTTTTTAAAGGCAGCCCCAGGAAGGCTGCAGTTCTGATTCCACAGGGATTCCCAGAGCACAGTATGAAAACCAACACATTTAGTGATACATAAGGTCTCTTCTGGCTACGAGTTTCTGAAATTGAATTGTGGCCTGTGTCTGACTCCTTGGGATGAGAGAATGGCTTTTCTGGCCTCATTTTTACTCCCATTTATTTAGTCATCATATATTTATCCATTTATTCGGCAAACATTTAACTGAAAACTGCACGTGTTGCATTTACTGTAGAATACTGGGCTAAGCACTGTCTGAATATGGAACACGAGCAAGACATACTCCTTGTTACCTCTAATGAAGCAACAGGCATTTAAACAGCTTGCTGTAGGGTTCAAAACAGGGGAAATAAGAGTTATATTGGGGCACAAACAGATTTTTTACTAGTAAAAATTATGAATTAGGTTTAAAAAGAAACTGAATATCTCTCTAATTCGCTTTGAGGCCAGTTTATTAATTAAAACTGCATCTTCCATCTTTTGGGTCCCTGTGTAGATGGCAGATTGCTACTCAGGCAGACTGTACCAGGATGGTGTCTCAGTTGCTGAAATACTGAAATAGTTCATTTGGGTTGGTGAGTAGATCCTGCCAAAATTCCCTGAATGTCCTTTGCTGTTCTGTTACCTTAAACCCACCTATCTCCAACATTTTCTTGATTCATCTCCTCTCCTAGACTGTGAGAGTAAGGACAGGGCTTTTCAGCACCATGGAGTGCGGTGCTCAGAGCCTGGTCTGGGTGGTTAATACCATTATCTTACCACTTATTAAATATGTTGAAAATATCCTTCTCAAAAAGTCAGTCTCTATCAATGCTTCTTTTCGATTCCAAGTTCCCAAAAGACTTGGTTCTACTTAATATTCACTCCCCATAGAGTTCCCAGTGTTTTCCTGGCTTGACAATCAGATGGTGAAACTAACATCCCTCTTTGGCATTTTAAAATTGCTTCGGATTCTCTACACTCCCCCTAGGTGATCGCATTTAAATGGCATCTTTATGTTAATGACTCTCAAATTTATATCTTCAGCGCAAACATCTCTGAGTTCTAGACTCACACATCCATCTGTCTACTTGACATCTCTACTTGGACACCTTTCAGAAAGCTCAAACTTAACATTCTCTAAATTGAGCTTTCTTTTTATGTGGTGCTATATACCTGTCCCCGTCAATTGTTCCTGTGGCAGTAAATGGAACCACCCTTGACTCGAGAGTTCATGCTAAATGCCCAGGAGTCACCCCTGAAGCTTTTCTTTCACTTACCACCTGTATTTAATCGTCAGCAAGTCCTATCAATTCTACCTGCAAAATGCGTCTTGTAATCTAACTTTCCTCTTCATCTCCACTACTGCCATTTTAGTTCAAGGCACAAATGTCTTTCTGCACAACAACTAACCAGTCTCTCAACTTCTACTCTTGATCTGGCCCAATGAATATTCCATACAGCAGAACTGTGATAATGCCACTATTTTGCTAAATCCTTTTGATCTTCCTTCCTTGCAGTGAAATCCAAATTTCATCCCTAGACTGTAAGCCCTGCAACTACGTCCCATGCTTGCCTCTCTCCACTAACTCCATGCCATTTATCGTTTTCTTCATGCTAGACCAGGTGGCTTCTCTCTATTTCTCCAACACACACTTCAGAGTCTTGACTTTATCCTCTTTCTGCTTAGGCCGGTGCTTCTCAATTATAATGTGCATATAAATAACTGGGAATCTTATTAATGTGAAGAATACGAATCCATGGATTTAGGGTAGGGGCCACAATCTGCATTCCTAATAAGCTCTCAAGTGATGCTAACCCTGTTAGTCCATGGACCACAGTTTGATTAGTGGGGCTTGAGTTACTGCTATCCCAGCTTATTGCTTGGCTATTTCTTCCTCATTTAAAAAAGAAATCTTTATTGAGATATAATTTACATAACCTACAACTCACAGGCTTAAATGGTGCTTAGTATATTGACAGAGTTGTGCAACTATAACTACAGTTAATTCTAAAACATTTTTAGACCCTATGAAGAAGTTCTGTAACCGTTGGCAGTCACTTTTGACATTGCCCCCTACACTCAGCCCTGGGCAACCACTAACCTACTTATGTCTGCACAGATTTGCCTATTTTGGACATTGAATATCAATGGACTCCTACCTATGTGGTCTTACGTGACTTACTTCTTTCACTTAACATCGTTTTTCAAAGTTTATGTGTGTTGTAGCATGCAGGTTTCATACCCCATTTCTTTTTATGGTCAAATAATATCCTATCGTGTAGATGTACCACATTTTGTTTATCCATTCATCAGGTGATGTGGATTGTTTTTACTTTTTACCTATTGTAAATAGTGCTGCTATGAATTTGCATGTACAAGTTTTAGTGTAGACATATATTTTTATATCTCACTAGTGTGTGACTAGGAGTGAGTCATAGGATAATTCTGTGTTTAAAATTTATAGGAACCGCCGAAATGTTTTTCAAAATGTGGCCACACCGTTTGAAAGTCACATCAGCAGTGTGTAAGGGTTCCAATTCTCTGAATCCTCCACAATCCTCGTTGTGATCTCTCTTTTTTACTATAGCCTTCCTGTGGGTGTGAAGTGTTATCTCATTGTGGTTTTGATTTGCATTTCCCTAATGACTAACGATGCATATTTTCACGTGGTTATTGGCCATTTGTATATATTTGTATATCTTTGGAGGTAGGACTATTCAGATCCTGTGACCATTTTTCAAATTGAGTATTTGTCTTTTTATTACTGAGTTTTAAGAGTTCTTTGTATATGTGGGATCAGTCCTTTATTAACTATATTGTTTGCAAATATTTTCTTCCACTCTGTAGCTTCTCCTTTCACTTTCTCGACAGCGTCTTTGAATCACAAAAGTTTTAACTTTGATGAAGTTCAATTAATCTGGATTTTTTTTTTTGTCACTAGTGCTTGTGTTGTCATATCTAAAAAACTATTTTTTTTTTTTTTGAGACAGAGTCTCACTCTGTTGTCCAGGCTGGAGTGCTGTGGCATGGTCTCAGCCCACTGCAACCTCCACCTCCCAGGTTCAAGTGGTTCTCCTGCTTCAGTCTCCCAAGTAACTGGGATTACAGGGGCACACCACCACGCCTGGCTAATTTTTCTGTATTTTTAGTAGAGACGGGGTTTCACCATGTTGGCCAGGCTGGTCTCGAACTCCTGACCTCATGATCCGCCCACCTCAGCCTCCCAAAGTGCTGGGATTACAGGTATGAGCCACCATCCCTGGCCACAAAACTATTTCATGGCCCAAGGTTGCAAAAATTTACCCATATATATTCTTCTAAGAGTTTTTTTTTTTTTTCATTTTAGCTATTATATTAAAGTCCATGATCAAATTTAAGGGTTTTTTCTTTTTTTTTTTTTTTTTTTTTTTTTTTTTTTTTTTTTTAGGCGGAGTTTCGCTCTTGATACCCAGGCTGGAGTGCAATGGCGCGATCTCGGCTCACCGCAACCTCCGCCTCCTGGGTTCAGGCAATTCTCCTGCCTCAGCCTCCTGAGTAGCTGGGATTACAGGCACGCGCCACCGTGCCCAGCTAATTTTTTTGTATTAGTAGAGACGGGGTTTCACCATGTTGACCAGGATGGTCTCGATCTCTGGTTTTTCTTTCTTTCTTCTTTTTTCTTGGTGGAATGTGGAGTAGGAATCCAACTTCCTCCTTTGTGTGTGAATATCCGGTTGTCCTAGCAAAAATTTTGAACAAATTATTCTTCTTCCCATTGAATCTTCTTGGCACGCTTGTCAACAATCAATTGACCATTTGTTATATATGTGACAGTTTGTTTTCTGGACTCTATTCAATTTCACTGGTCTATATGTCTGCCCTTATGTCAAAACTCACACTGTTTTGATTACTGTGGCCTACTAGTACATTTTGAAATCAGAAAATATAAGGCCTCCAACTTTGCTCTTATTTTTCAAAACTATTGTGATTATGGTGGGTTTCTTGATTTCCATATTAATTTTAGGATTGGCTTGTCAATTTTTACAAAAAAAGGCAAATTGAGATTTAGATAAGGATCATGGTGAACCAATCAATACATTTAGAAGTTTAACATTTTAAAAGTATTAAGTCTTCCAATCTATGTTCATAGAATGACTTTTCATTTACTTGGGTCTTTTAAATTTTCTTTCAGCAATGTTTTATAGTTTTCAGAGTGCAAGTTTTGCAATTCTTTTGTTGAAACTATCCCTGAATACTTTATTCTTTTTGATGTTGTTGTAAATGAAATGATTTTCTTAATTTCACTTTTGGATTGTTAATTGTTAGTGTAGAAAAGTATAATTTATTTTTGTATATTTGTTGCGCACCTTGCACATTTGCTGAACATATTTCTTAGTTCTAGTAATTTCTTAGTAGTTTCCTTGGAATCTTCTCGGTATGGGATTATGTCATCTGCAGACAGTGATAGCTTTAATTCTTCCTCTCTGATCTGGATACATTGTATTCACCTTTTTTGCCTAACTGCCTGACTAGAACCTCCAGTACAATGCTGAAGGCAAGCACCAAGAGTGTACATCCTTGTACAGTTCCTAATCTTAGGGAGAATGCTTTTAGACTCTCCCCAGTAAGTATGAGGTTAACTCTGGGTGGTTTGTACGTGCTCTTTATCAGCGTGAGGACATTTCTTTCTATTCCTAGCTTGTTGAGTGTTTGTATCATTTAAAGTTTGAAAAAATAAATAAATAAAGGTGCCCTCTGCAATTTGAAGTCAGCTTCAATGGTTCCTTGGTAGAGAGCAGTATTCCTAGCTGCCTGAGAGCCTCCTCTAGGACTGTCTCACCTAAGGCAGCTTCCCTACCCCACTCAATTATTAATTATTGTTTCAATTCTGTGCTTTCTCTTTTATGTTACTTATTTAAAATTGTAAATATTCTTTCACTATTCTTTTCTTTTTTCTTTCTCTGCCTCACTGCATCAAAAGAAACTCTCCCCAAGGACAGCAAGGGACCAAGTTTGTCCAGTTCACTGCTGTGTTTTTTCGTTTGTTTGTTTTTTGAGACAAGGTCTGGCTCTGTCACTCAGGCTGTACTGCAGTGGTGCCATCACAGCTAACTGTAGCCTCAACCTCCCTGGCTCAAGTGATTCGCCCACCTCAGCCTTCTTGGCTCAAGTGATTTGCCCACCTACAGGCACACGCCACCACTCTAGGCTCTTTTTAAAAGTTTTCGTAGAGCTAGGCTCTCAGTATGTTCTACAAACTCATCCTGAACTCTTGGCCTCAAGCGATCCTCCTGTCTAGGCCTCCCAAAGTGCTGGGATTACAGGCGGGAGCCACCAGACCTAGCTGATGGCTGTATTTTCTGCATGTACCACAGTTCCTGGAAGATAACAGCTGATCAGTCAATGAATATTTGTTGAATAATTGAATAAATAAATGTATTATTGATATCCTAGGTAGATAGATGCTGAGTGATTCCTCATTAAATAGATACGGAAGAGACCGATGGCCAGTGACAGGACTGTAGCTAGTGATGACAGTAATGGATTTGGAAAACAATAGAAAAACTTTTACAATGGAGGATTTCAGTGGCTAAGACAAAACAAAACTAACATGCGCGAACTGACTGTGAAAAGTGTTGTGTCAAGGGGGTGGGCACACTCATACTCTACCTGAAACCAGGGTACGTTTGTTAGCAAGTACATTTTGTTTTTTTTTATAGGGCAAGAAAGAGCAATAATAGCTACTAAATTCTCCCTGGCAGTCCAGGATCCTAGGCACTGGGCCAGCGTGCTTTAGGGAGTTTTCCTACCCCAGCATAAAAAAAAAAGAGGCTGTGGTTTAAGAGACCACATGGTGGCTGGCTAAATAGACCTCTAAATGTATCTTTATCATCAGTTTCATCTCATTTCTTTTACCACCCTGGAGTTAAATCTGTCCATTTCTCAGCCTCCTCCTCCTGAGCCCCCATCATGATCATCTAAATTAAAATCTGTTATCGGTTTCTGGGTAATCCCCTTTGATGCCCTGAGTGCCGCAGGATCTGTCTTGCTCAAACCTAGCATGCAAGTGCTGATAGCTTTTGAGCAGCTAAAATGGCTCTGTGTATCTCACACAAATGTCTGCATCACTTGCAACCAGCCAGGAGCTGGCAAAAAAGACACGTTTATGGCTGGAGGTTTTATGAAATTGTGAGTGAAATTGCCTTCCAGGGTGGCTCAGGAGGACTGAAGCTGCTGGCCTCCTTGCCATTCTTTGTTCACTCCCTCAGAGAGAAGAGGAATGGGGCCCTATGCTTCTCTGCTGTTTCGTGGTTGTAGTCCTCCCTGTACTGTGTTTTGTTTGTTTGTTTTTATAATAAATCTTGCTTCAGTAGGTTATCCCTGGGTCACATCAGTGGCCAAAGTATAAATTAAAATTTTGGATGAACAAGTAATAACTTCACCTGGGCCAATTAATCCCACTCATGACGTAACTCATAATTGCAACTTTGTCACTTTTCCATTTCTTCCTTCCCTCAATGATGGCCTCTCTCTGCTGGGGTAGGGGAGTATGTATGAAAGAGCTTGGGGTCAGGGTTAGCAGAGCCTGCCTGTAATGAACACTAGTTGCAAAATGCCAGAGCTGAGCTGTGTGAGCCCTCCAACACTCAGGCTTTTGTCTATAAAACAAGGACTCTAATTCTCATGTAGCATTTGTTAAAAGAGAATAAAAAGGATCATTGTTGTACGAATTTACCATCACTCTCCGTGCTAGACTGCAAACTGAACTGCAGACTCCAGGAAGGCAGGTGATGATTCTATTTTGTTTTCTCTATTGCCAAACCTTGTACACATGGTTTGGTCTGTAAGCTCATTATTGAATGAGTGCATGAGATGACTTGACAGGAAAGGACTCAGTGCTCAGGATAGCATAGAATAGGTGTTTAGAAAATCATCCTTCCTTTCACTAGTTTGAATGTTTCCCAAATGCTTTGTATCAACTGGTAGATTAGAAAAACCTCAATTAAGAAAGAAAGCTCCTTCTTTTGGAGTTTCGTCCATGTGAGGATGTTCCATCATTTCTTACGGTGACAGACCCTGACAGTCTCATGTCTCCTGACCCCAGAGGCTGTGCCTTAATCAGATGTGCATGAAACCACAATGCAGGGAATGCCCTCCATTCCAGGCCTTGCTCCTTGAGGCATGTCCAGGGCGCATGTCCATTCCTGCCTTTTTTTTCAACCTATCAATTATTCCTTGCTCTTTCTATCTTTCTCTCTCTCCCTTTTTTCCACCCCCAACTTTCACATTTTTCCCTCTCTCTATTTATCTCCTCTCTTTAAATATACCTTTCTTATAGAGTTTTCTCTGATATTTTCTGATCCGGTTGGTTCATTTATTAAAAATAAAATATTTTCAGAGACATTGGATTCAATAGTCTCCCACAGTGAGTTGACGATGAAGTCATGATGCAATATCAAACTTGGAATCCTGAACCTATTGGCTTTCCTGTGTTTATCTACTGACAGTAGATGCAAATACTAGTTAAAATAATAATATAGAAGATTTTCTTAAAAACCAGGGGAGCTCATTTATGAAAATAAACCTATGCGCATGCCCAATAGTTAAAAGTACCAAAACTGGGGGTACTTGGGTCAGGGTATGGACAGGAAACACCCAGACAGCCTTCTCTGAAGCTCAGGAGGCTGAGCTGGGTGAAGGCTTGGGTCCTGCAGGCCTCTCTGCTTCTGTGCTCTGGATGTGAGAGCTGTGACTGCCAGGGTTCCTTTCCCTGAGGCACGCAGGCATTACCTTTCTGACAGGTTTTTCTCAGCCACACTGAGAGCTCAGGCTTGAGTTGCTTGGTATGTTGTGCCGTTTGCATTGCTATGCCTGGCTTAATGATAAAGCTTAGAAGGGTGGTCAAAGTCCTATTATTAAAGTCATTTAAACCCAGACAGGACCGCATCTGAGAGAATGCACTGCAGGGAAGCACCTTGCCCACACTCGGTAATGGAAGCTATGACCTAAGCCTTCTCCCTCTCTTATTTCAATTTCCCCCATGTCTGCTTTCATGCTGTGTGGTTTCCTGACTGTGACTCAGTGTGGGTTTCCATCAGCAGGCTTGGACTTAATCCCGAGAAGATCGAAGATGTCTTGATGGGGCAGGGCGCTGGAAAAGCAGACGGTGGTTTGCATTTGAGCTGGATTTATCTCTGGTGCTTTTTGTATGAGTAACAATGCCAAGCCCTGGTCTGACACTTAATAGATCCTTATTTGCAGAATGTGTAAATAATAACTACTCTCCTTTATTCACTCCTCCTAAAGAGCTAAACATGCTTCTGTCTTCAACCCTTCTACCCAGTCCCTAGTTCACTTAATATAAATGCTAATTAGGATGTGGGCTTAAGGTCACTATTCCCTCTCAGGGAGAAGGCACCACAGCTAGGCTTTCCATCTGCAGAGGATGGCAGAGCTCAGGATGCCTGTCTTTCTTTTGCTTCCGCCCCTTCATGTAGTAAAGGAGGCAGGTATCCCCGCTCGTCGCGACAGGAGAAACACATTTCTTTGAGTCATTTGCACAGTTCTGGCATAATCACCCTAGCAGCATCTTGTGGAAAACAAAAATGCAAAGGCACAGATGACTCCAGCTTCCCACAGTGGGTAGCCCTAAATAGGAAATGCCAATGGCACCAAAACAATCGCTAAACTGTCCAACAACGAGCCGGGTAAACAGAGAAAATAAACCTAGTGCAAGCAAACAAACAAAACTAAGGTCACCAGCATGAGTGGAATGAATGGAACGCCTCCTCCATGGCGCAGGAGGCTGCAAGCCCCTCGTAGATCCAGATTCAAAGACTTCAGATTTAACGATGGCAGGAGACCCAGCTCTTTCCACCCAAAGCAACTGCTGAACCGGAAGAAGAAGAAAGAAAACCATTAAAAACTTTGTTCCTGGGGCTTTTAATGGGGCTTTTGGCCCATAGAATTCATTAGTAAATAAGTGCTGAATTCTTCTCCTATGTAGAACAGTGGACTTGACCCAGCTGGGTGGGTGAGATCCACAGTTTCATTTAGAAGAAGACTGTTGTTCAGGAAACTCTGCACCAGGAGCAAGGAGAGCTTGGTTTTAAAACAAGACTATACACTGGGGCCAAGGAGCAAAGCAGACAATAATCTGAACTAGGGTTTAAGACAGGAAGCTTTCAGAAGCTCGAGCCCCGGAGAAGTGTTCTAGGAGGCTGTGGAGCACTGGCAGATAGGTAGCATCTGGGCAGGCAGGGGTAAGGCCACACTGGGAATGGAAGAGGGTGTGAGTAGCAGCCTGAGATGAAGATGCTTGAATTGGTGGGAGTGAAACATAGTTGGGGATATGCTTTGAAATGAACATTGAAGATCCTAAATGCCAGACAAAGGAGCTTAGATTTCATCCTGACATCAGTGGAGAAATGCTGAAAGGATTTTAGAGCAGAAGAGTGAAATGAAAGTGGCATTTAAGAAAAATTGATCTGGTGAAAGCGTGCAGAATCGATTGGATTGGAGGCATTAGAGGTGGACAGACAACGAGATGCTGATGTAAATAATGGGGTGGGAGCTGAGGGGAACCTGGACTGAGGTGTCTGTAAGAAGGGGAAAGAGGCATGGAGGAGGGAAGCAGTTCAGCATCCATCTCTGAGTGTAGGAAGGGCATTGGGGACCAAGGAAGCTAACCCGTCGCCTCGGGTTATTAGCCTTTGCACCTGAGGGAGGGAAAAGATGGAAACGTGGTCAAGAAAATGTGAATCAGGAAGGGGCGCTGGCTTTAGAAGGAACATGAATGTAGCTTTCCTTAAACTTGTTAAGTATGAGGTAATAGCAGGATATCCTAGGATAGGAAAGTAGAGAAACTCAATTAGAACTTGAGCTTCAAATAACACCTTGGATCTGTGCAGAACTAATTCCTGGCTCCTGCATGTACGATAGCATTTTATAATCACACGCTACACACTGCGTATGAACATGAATTTGGTAATTACAGGATAAATCCTCTGGCTCTCTGCCTCTCCGGCTCCTCTGTGCGGAATCAGATTGCTCTGGGACAGAGAGAACAATAGATCAAAGGGGAATCCACTTACATAAAGAAGGAAGAAAAACACAAGGAAGAAAGACAAAAGGTTTTTAATTCGAAAGGAGCTGAGGACCTAAACACACATTGCTCCTATTGCTAATAGCAAGGAACTGGAGCTAGAAGCAGAACAGAACTAGTGAGAAAATAGAGGCATGAGGAAGGAAAACCTTGTGCTGGAACTGGGCTGCAATTGAGGGTGGCACAGAAGTTACCAGAACCAACGTAACGTGTGAAACGTGTCGACCAACGTGGGAAAGACCAGACTTTCCCTGACGTAGAGCTATGATGATTTACTTACATGTCTGTGTTCGTGAACACCTGCTTCTGAAGATGGTCAGAAGTAGGTTCTGGAGATGAATTGCTAACTGTGGCAGCCCTCCTTCAAGGATGACTTCGGTGACCCTCACCTCCTGGTACACACACCCTTGGATAATTCTTTTCCACAGTCTGTGAATAATAGAAAATGGCAGAGGTGATGTACAGCCAGGTCATAGAAGGCATTACCACATTTGCCTTCATCTTTGTGTCACTTGCATGGGGGAAAGCCAGCCACCACATCCTAAGGACATTTGAACAGCTCCTTAGTGATAACCAGCACTGATTTGCCATCCATGTACATGGGCCACCTCAGAAGTGGAGGCACCCACCGCAGTCAAACCCCTGCCTGCAGCCCCAGCCTACCTCTGACTTCAACCTCCTAAGTGATCCTGAGCCAGAACTGCTCAGCCAGGCTGCTGCTGAATTCCTGCCCTGCAGAAACTGAGCAGTAGTAAAGTGCTATGGTAGCTTAGACCATTAAGCTATGGACTGATTTGTTATGCAGCAACAGATAGCTAATACACTAGTTCCACACAATGTACTAGAACTGTGGAGAGTGCTCCTCTCAATGTTTAATGTGAAGAATATTTGGGCTGCTGCGGTGCATCACCAATCTATTGAAATTTATGAGTAAAATGTTTTCAGCCAAAGTCTATCCAAAAGGGCGCAAAGCCTCATGGAGGGAAGCAAAGCTCAGAAAAAGAAATGGATGCATATTAGATGTCAAACATGTGCTTATTGAGTTAAATTGAATTGAAATTGCAGACAGTTACAGATGAAGCACTTTACATTGTCACCTCACATGTTTATCAAATGCTGAACTACTGACGACTGCGCTAGTGGAAGGCTTCCCTGGTTTCGCTTAGCACAGTGGAACTCCAGTTTACCCAGCCACACCAGTTGGAAGATGTGCTGCAGGGCCCCACTAAGAACAGCAAGCTGCTGTCTCTGGTTCGCTCTCTGGGCACAGAACAGCAAGAAGCCTGTCCCCAAAGGTCCCTCTGTGGCCTGGTTGTCATCACTCCCTTTGCCTCTGCTGCAGGAGCCAGCAGTTCCGTGATAGTCACAGTGCAGCCTCTCCATAAAGCAGGTGGAATTATCCATTGCTGCCACCATTTGGGGTAGAAGCTTAGTTCCCTGGGGCCTGGCACGTTTGAGGACACCCGGCTGTGCTGCACTCCCATGTGCCTCCCAGGTCCTCCTCATTCAAGCTTCTCTTCCTCCATTCCCACTTCCCTTACAGAGCTTTTTCCTTTTCCATCTAGCCCACTTCTTGCAGAAAGGGTAGGTAGGGAGCTTTTTCCTGGTGGCTGGCCATCAGCCCTCAGGTCTGGGCACCCTCCTTGCCCTTGAAGCTCCTAGGCCACTCCTACAAGCAGAGCCTGATGCCCTCCCCACCCACTGACCAGGGACACCAGCCTGATTTCTTAGTTTTCCCTAGCCTAGAGCCCCCACCCAAGGTCTCTGAAGTCACATTTTACAATTATTCCAAAGCCTCCATGGTCCTCCGTGCGGAGCACATTTTTCTTCCAGACGATGCAACCAGAAGGTCTCAGCCCTGTCCTTGGGTGGCTTCTTAGGGTAAGCTGTCCCTTCCTTTCTAACTTTGATTTCCAAATGCCAGACAGAGGAGGGAATCTATGGTAAGATGGGCACTTCTTTCAAATCTAGTAAATATTATAAACTTACTATGACTCAAGTTCAACAGTCTCTTTTTAAAATGCGACTAATTCCAGCTTCTGCTAGTGTGCCTTGCTGAAGAGCCAGGCGCGATGCTGAGAACATGATGTGTGGTCACATTTCATCCTCACCCACCACGGAGAAGGGATTTAGCTTTCCTGGTTCACAGGAGACACTGAGACTCCGAGAAGTTAAGTCACTAGCCCAAAGCCACACAGCCTGGAAGATCTGAGACCTTTGTATGCCCCACTCTCTTAAAGCTGGGGAGAGGCTGACAACACCACGTACCTGCCTTGCTTTGGTGTCTGAGGAAACAGAGGAACCCTGGTGTCTGGCTCCTTGCTTTCTCGACTCCCATTGCCTACCTTTGTCTGTGAAGTTCTCTTTGTACATGCAGACATGCACCATGATTTTCCCTCCCTGCTCTGCAGAAAGCATCAAATAGTGGTATCACAGAAGGACTTATGAGTAGCCTCTCAACACTTGGGTGCACCATGGGGTGGAGATACCCTGTGCTTGCAAGGTTCACTGAGTTCTGGGGCGTGGGCTATCAAGAGTCTTGAACTAGAAGCACAGAGTTTAAGAGGCTGCCTCCCTCAGTGGGAGCTCCCTTCTCATGATGCAGAAAACAAGCCTCTAAAGAGGGACCGCGAGTGCAGTGGACGAGGCTCTATTTCTAGGATCATCCCTGTATGACCTGAGGAAGGAGAGTGGTTCCCGTAAATGCCCAGTGCCCAGAAGGACCATGCAGAGTTCAGACGGAATCCTGCCCCCTGCTCCGTGGAGACCCACCCCTGGCTCCATCTCTGTTATTAGCAATTACAGCTCTACAATGGAAAATAAACACTTTCCCCGAAATGGGTCTGTTCTTTTCATTTTAAGCGCTTATTCTTCCCAAAGGGGACAAAAGTGCTGATGGTCCGAAAAGCTGTGAGGGGACTGATGGGCGGGGGCAGTGCGGGGGGCAGGGAGCGGAGGGCACGGGGGTGGGATTCGTCCTTAAGGCCAGAGCTGGTCTGCAGCTCTTCTGTGCCATTTGGCCCAGTTTTCTGGGGCCAGCTCTGGGTGACTTTTTCTCTGCAATCGTCACTGCTCTGTCAGTTCTTGTTCAAAGGTCCCCTGAGTTGTAAAACTGCCATTGTCTGTCTCAGACAGTTCTTACACTCTCAGGTCTCAGAGCACATAAAACGGTTGCAGCTGCATATTGTCCATCAAGACTATGAAATTGGAAAACATGCTTGGATTTAGAATGTGCTCAGTTGAAAGTGAGATGCTGGAGATGCCTCCCTCACGTGACCAGCGGCACCGGCCCTGCCCGCCCCGCTTTGATTCCAGCTGTTTCTCTCACACTCTCGGGCTGGCTGGCCAAGCTCCTGCCGGCTCCATTCTGCCCTCACCTCCCCCACCCCCTGACCTTTGTGGTGTGGTGGAAACAGATGGTCTTGCCACCAGACAGGGGTTTTTCTCCTTGAAGCTGCTTCTCCATCCCAAAAAGCTGGTGAGCAGATACATTTCTAGATAAAGCAATATTCTATCTTCCCCAAGACAGCACACACAATGGCGAAACACTTGGGCTGAGAAATCGGGCTCTGAGAGACCAGGGTGCTAGCTCTGTGTCTTCTGAACATAACACAGTCTGGGACTAGGGTCCAATTACTGAGTCTCTCACAGTCTCACATTCCTCTGTGGCAATACAGAGACATCACAGTATCTGCATCATGGGGTTAGGAGGCGAAGTGAAGGGGCCTTAAAAGTTTAGCAGCATGCATGGCTCAGCAAGTTTTTTTGTTTGTTTTTTGTGTTTTTTGAGATGGAGTCTCACTCTTGTTGCCCAGGCTAGAGTGCAGTGGTACAGTCTCAGCTCACTGAAACCACCACCTTCCAGGTTCAAGCAATTCTCCTGCCTCAGCTTCCTGAGTAGCTGGGATTAAATCAGGCGACTGAGACAATGCCCGGCTAATATTTTTTGTAACTTTAGTAGAGACGTGGTTTCACCATGCTGGCTAGGCTGCTCTTGAACTCCTGACCTCAAGTGATTCCCCCCGCCTCTGCCTCCTGAAGTGCTGGGATTACAGGTGTGAGCCACGGCACCTGGCCGTAGCAAGTTCTTAATAAACAGGGGCCTCAATTGTGTTATAGGCTGTTCAGATCATGGCTCCTGTTAGCTCACAGCTTCAAGACAGCAGGGATTTTTATACTATGCTTATTTTGTGAACCAAAATAAGCCAAGGGGCTCACTGAGTCATCGTGGAATCTGCTGCTGAATGAATAGCGCATGGTGGAAGCCAGTGAACACGCCAGGATCTCTGCTTCCCTTAGGCAGTGGCTGGGGCGTGGCCTAGAGTCCTTTCCAGAGCCTACTGTAAGAACCAAGGCTAACAGTGTCTGAGTGTGTATATTCAGCGTGTTGGCTGATTCTTCACATTTTTGCTTGGCCCTCGAGAGAATCCTCAGGACCCGCTCTCCAGGGCTCTGGGCTGCTCTCAGCTGCTGCCTCTGTTCCTGCACTCGCATGGCCTCTTTCATCAAGAGGTAGCAAATCATCTACAAATAAGGGTTACAGGCTCTGTACAGGGGACAGAGACAAAGGACAAATTGCATCCTCTGTGCAGCGCTGGGGAGACAGCATCTGTCCCGTGCCACCTCCCACGGCAGGTCCCTTTAGGCTTCCTCACCCAAGACAACCTGCTCAACATCCCTATCACCCAGAAATGCAGCTTGGGAGTTGAAGGACAAAGGAAACAGAAACATTTATCAAACTGGAGAATGGGAAATGACCATAGACAGAGGCAAGGGAGAGAGCCAGGCCTCCACAAAGCAGAGAGGAAGCAATTTGACAATGAGGTGAAAATTGCCACTGCTGATTCTCCCAACACTCTGAGCTTTACCCATGGGCTCAAGGAAATATGTCACTGGCTCACGGAAATGTCTGCAAGGAACTCGTAATAGTTTAGTAATGGCCTGGTGACTTGGAATGAGATGGAGGCTGTGGCGGCACCAGGGGACATACCTCCTGTTTTTAACCCAAGATGATGAGATATGGAGACAGTTCTCTTCCCTACCCTACTCCTTTTGTGACTGAGCCAATCAGCTCAAAAAGCTTCAGGGACAGAGAGAGAGCATGAGGCCAGGAGGAAGTTCAGATTGAGACTGGGTTTTGCAAGCACACAGTTGTGAGGGTGTGTGTGTGTGTGTGTGGTGTGTGTGTGTGTGTGTTTGGTTTTCCTACAGCTGTTTTAATGAATGCACCTTCCTTTCATGCAGCCCTCCTCCTCTGTAGCATATCTCTGCTTTATGGCAAATGGGTTTTGATTCTGAAGCAAATTGACCTTGAAATAAGTTCCAGGATCTGAGTTCTTACACCCCAGATGCTGGATTTGGAATAAGCAGACTGCTCAATCAGCAGATCCCAGCTCTGGCTCCTGCATCTGGAGCGGGGACACTGCATTTGTCAACCTAATAGGCAAAGTTTGAATTGTGGAGCTGGATGCTGCGAGGCTGAAGCCGACAGATCTTATGTGTGTTGCCAACATCACTGTTCCCTCGGTTCTCCTCTCTGATGGTGTGTGAGTATTCCTGTGTAACTGAGGCCACTTGGGAATTTTGTGGTGAGTGCTGAGAGTGGAGAACTGCAAGACTCTAGGGTGACATGGCTACAAAGCTCTGATCACAAACTCATCCTGTCACAGGGAAACTGAGACATTTTGTGGAAAGAAAGTGTGTGCTATGTACGTGCATATGTGTATACACAGAAGCCAGAATTTGTTTCAGCCGTACGTTTAAGAAGATTATCTTCCTCTTAGTTTTGCTGAGTTCCCAATTCTGAGATCGTGATTTAGGGATTTTGTTGCAACAGACCCAAAGACAGCAAGTATTTATTGATCATCTACCGTGTGCCTGGCAATGGAACAACTATCTTTTTTTTTGAGGCGGAGTTTTGCTGTTGTTACCCAGACTGGAGTGCAATGGCACGATCTCGGCTCACCGCAACCTCCACATCCTGGATTCAAGCAATTCTCCTGCCTCAGCCTCCCGAGTAGCTGGGATTACAGGCACGTACCACCATGCCCAGTCAATTTTTTTGTATTTTTAATAGAGACGGGGTTTCACCTTGTTGACCAGGATGGTCTCGATCTCTTGACCTCGTGATCCACCCGCCTCGGCCTCCCAAAGTGCTGGGATTATAGGCGTGAGCCACCGCGCCCGGCCTTGGAACAACTATCTTTAACGTGAAAGTACGAGCTGAGCTAAGCCCCACGTGACTGCATGTGCTCAGCACGAGGCAAGTGTGTGCTCAAGGCTGGTGTCTGAGTGCAGAGCAGTACAGGTGATGGGTTTAAGTTAAAGGAGATTCTGGTGACTTTAATGTGTCCAAGTGCTGTGTTGTTTCTGAACTGAAAGATGAATTGAACTGGCAATATAGGGGCTTGTGTGAACAGAGCTAAAATGTCTTCCACCCATTTTCAGCTTCCACAACACAAAGGATTGTTGAAACTCAGTTCTTTCCCCTGGGGTTTTTGTTTTTGAGGCTGAAGCAATGAAACAGATCACTGCAAAGACAACTAGATGCCTTTTATAGATGACGGGGCCGAATCTAGACCAGAAGGCAGATAGGCAGGGGGTCGGGAGGGAGAGACACCCAGTGTGCATTCTGACCTTGAGATGGACAGGGAGGGGCTGTCTTAGAAGAACCAGAGCCTCCAGGCCAGCACCGGGCCACTCTGATGTGGCCTGGGCCAGAGCCTTTGAGATGAGAGCTGGGCAGAGAAATAGGTAGGAAGTTGGTGCTGTAAAAGCAATCCCAGAAAGGCTTGAGGCTGCTCATTTGCATGCTGTGAGTTTCTCTTCCAGCAAGGGAGACCTTTGGGAGTGATTTTTATAGAAGAAGCAGTTAGGTATAACTCTGGTTACAGCAGAAATTCAGCAGATCCAAGACCTCAAAAGGCCTCCAGAGGTTGCTTAGTGCAGCCCATTCCCCCAAGCAGGTCTGTGCCTACAGCCATTCCAGAACAATGGTGTTTCATTTTAAATATTTCTCAGGAAGGGTATTTCATAAACTCCCTGATGCACTGGTACCAAAACAAAGCCTAGCAGAAAAAGAACCAAATTTTCTCTGGACTATGGCCAAGTGCAATCCAAGATGGATACAGATGTTGCAAAAGCAGTCAGTCAGCAAATGTGCCAATATACCTCCTCTCCGTGCCCTCTGGTGACATGCTTTCCAAATTATATTAGCTCAATATTGCTTGGGACTCCTATTTGACTGATTCATTCTGGTGGGAGCAACATTTTAAGTTTGAGGAAGAAAGGTGGGCAGAAGTCTTTGCTCCCAGTAACATCAGGATGTGAGCCCACTTTAACCTCCCCTATGCTCAGATAAGATGGAAATTGAACTTAAACGCTAGTTACACACTTTCTATAATTATCTTGCATTTTAGACAGTTCAGGGATAAATGAGTATTGAAAAACCAACATGTTCTGGAAGCAGGAGGCTCAGAACATGTTCTACACAAGGATAAAAGGGAAGTTGTTCCAATGAGCTAGAAGTTATGTGCAGTATAAGACTGACCACGTGTATTCATCACCAACTATTTATGCTACCAATGCAAGATGGTATTTCTAAAGGAGTGAGAGTGAAGGCATAGAAAAATGTAATTGTCTTTTTCCTTGTAAATCTGTTTTAGTTCTTCGTAGATTCTGGATATTAGCCCTTTGTCAGATGGGTAGATTGCGAAAATTTTTTCCCATTCTGTTGCTTGCCAATTCACTCTAATGACTGTTTCTTTTGCTGTGCAGAAGCTGTGGAGTTTGATTAGGTCCCATTTGTCTATTTTGGCTTTTGCTGCCATTGCTTTTGGTGTTTTGGTCATGAAGTCCTTGCCTACGCCTATGTCCTGAATGGTTTTGCCTAGATTTTCTTCTAGGGTTTTTTATGGCAGCAATCTTGCGTGTTCTTCACATGTACCCCCAAACCTAAAATGCCATTAAAAAAAAAAGAAAAAGAAAAACATAATTCTCTGGCATGTTCGTAGAGCATATGAAGAGTGATTAGGTAGGGCAAAAATCCTGTGAGTAAAAATATGACGAAAACGGAAGAACTAGTGCCAGGCTAAAAAGCTATCCAAAAACAAGCAAGAACAAAAAGGTGTTAAGAGCTTTGCCTTTGGAGGGAGTAGTTGGAGTTTCTGAGATCAGCAGCACTCCGTAGTGAACGAGCCTATGAAAGAATGCACAGGCATACAGTCTGACAACAAGGGAAGGCGTGCTGGGAATTGAGTGGCAAAGCCCTAATAAGGAAAATGGAGGCAGTCAAGTGGAAACCTGCCATGGTTATCGAGATAGTTTCCTTTCTTCTTGCACCGTATAATAATAGGGGGAGGCAGCCAAGACTTACAGTCTCCCAACTGCTCCCGCTCTAACTTTGTGTAAAACACTTGACGCAGTCAGAAGAACCTGGAACACATATATCTCTGGTAACACTGAGGCTGGGACACACACCAAAGGCTGTGGGAATACAGAGGATGTGCTCATCCTTTGCAGCAGCTGGGTCAGGAAGGAAAAGCAGAAAGAAGGAAATTAAAAGTGGATATGGATTTAGTACGATGTTATAGGATTTTGTCTTTAAAAACCATAGTTTATCAGACTAAAATGGTGAGCCATTGACAGTAAATGGAACACACCCAAAAAAGAGAGAAGAGAGGGGCCGGGCACGGTGGCTCACACCTATAATCCCAGCACTTTGGGAGGCCGAGGCAGGTGGATCACGAGGTCAAGAGATCGAGACCATCCTGGTCAACATGGTGAAACCCCATCTCTACTAAAAATACAAAAAATTAGCTGGGCATGATGGCGCGTGCCTGTAATCCCAGATACTCAGGAGGCTGAGGCAGGAGAATTGCCTGAACCCAGGAGGCGGAGGTTGCGGTGAGCCAAGATCGCACCATTGCACTCCAGCCTGGGTAAAAAGAGCGAAACTCCGTCTCAAAAAAAACAAAAAAAAAAGAGGGAAGAGAGAATACAGTTGGCCAGGAAGTGAAAGAGTCAAGACACAAATTTTGCATGAAAAGGAGAGAAATGCCCAAATGGAATTAACATTAGATCTTATGGAGAGTAGCAGATGTGGTGTAGGAAAAAAATGTGGCAGATAAGGCACCCAGTAAAATAGCAAATAAGGATATATGATCTACCACTGAACGGTTTTTTTTCTTTGATATGGAATCTTGCTCTGTTGCCCAGGCTGGAGTGTAGTGGTGCGTTCTCAGCTCACTGCGACCTCTGCCTCCTGGGTTCAAGTGATTCTCCTGCTTCAGCCTCCCAAGTATCTGAGATTACAGGCACACACCACTACACCCGGCTGATTTTTGTATTTTTAGTAGAGATGGGGTTTCACCATGTTGGCCAGGATAGTCTCGATCTCCTGACCTTGTGATCCACCCACCTCAGCCTCCCAAAGTGTTGGGATTACAGGTGTGAGCCACCTCTCCCAGCCTCACTGAACATCTTATATACCAAAGCATAGAAAAAAAGTAGCCAGTAAAGATACTGAGACTATACCAAAGGAGGCAAGTTCTTTGACTCTAGGTTTGAAATCAGGTTTCCTTTACAGACATTTTCCCTGTTTTCTAGTCTCTACTGCTGCACCAAGGGTCTCCTCGTGTCTGCAACTCAAACCCCTTCAAAGTCATCCTTTTCTTTAAAACCCCTTTTCTGGTCTCCCTACCTCTTCCCATCTCTCTTCCTATTCACTACTCATTAGGCAGAATGACCCTTTTTAAACATAAATCAGACCACATCACTCCCTACTTATTTCTCCCAGTGGCTTCTCATTCCATGTAGAAAATGATTCAAATGCCCCATCCGGCTCACAAATCATCTCACATCCTAGCTGTTCCATGATCCCATTCCTACCACCTCCCCTTACTCACTCAGCCCCAGCTACATGGGACTTCTTGCTGTCCCTCAAACCCACCAGGCGTAATCCTGCCTCAAGGCCTTGGCACCTGCTGTTCCCTCTGCCTGAAAAGTTCTTGCCCCTGAAATGCACATGGGCTGCTCACCAACTTCACTGAAGTCTATGCTCCCATGCTATTTCCTAACGGAGTGAGTCCACCACCTGCAGGCCTGCTCTGTCCTTCTTCATAACACGTGGTGCTCTGGGATTGCAGATCATACATCTGCTTGTTATTGCCTGTTATCTCTCTCTTAGACTAAGATGTACTTTCTGTGATAGCAGCAATTTTGACTGTTGTTCCACTAACATATTCTCCGTGCCTAGAAGTGTACTTGGCACATAGTAGATGTTCAATAGCTACTTCTTAAATGAATGAATGAATGAATCATAACTATAAATTATGCTAACCAATGCAGCACTAGCCGTTAACCAATTTGATGCTGCTAGACACAAAGCTTGTCATTGTACGTTGAAAGAAAACAGAAACTGAATGATGTAGCATGTGAAATCAGGAAGAGAATTCAGGGTTAATTGAGCTCACTCCCTATTAAGGTAATGAAACTGAAATGTCTAATGATTTATTAATGTTCACATAACTAGTAAATGGTGGTCCAGGCGGTAATTTAGGTCTCTATATTCACCAGGCAGAGTCTTGCTTATTTACACTACCCAGCTACATATTCATCCTCTAAAAACTAGGATTCTAATAGGAAAAGCCACATGTATTAATTTGACAATAATTTAAGAACAGGTGCAAAGCATCGCTTTTTTGTCACGTGATCAGGAGATGAAGAGGGGAGAGGAGAGATGTTCCTGGGGACATCCCTGGGGAAAGCTTTGTCTGTATGTTCCTAAGTGATGGTCACGGGCAAATACAAGAGCAAGTGTGCTGTCTGTCTCTAAACACAGACCACAGATCGAGTTCCAACCTGTCAAAGAGGAAGCCACAGGCCTGGCATAGTGATTTGTGCCTGTAATCCCAGCACCTCGGGAGGCTGAGGCAGGAAGATTGCTTGAGTCCAGGATTTCAAGACCATGCTGGGTAACACAGTGACAACCTGTCTTTACAAATATATATACATATATATATATATATATATGTTTTTTTTTTTAATTAACTGGGCATGGTGGCTTGTGCCTGAAGCCCCAGCTACTCAGGAGGCTGAGGTGGAAGGATGGCTTGAGCCTGGGAGGTTGAGGCTACAGTGAGCTGTGATTGCACCACTGCACTCCAGCCTGGGCAATAAAACAAGACCTCAACTCAAAGCAAAAAAAAAAAAAAAAAGGAAGCTACAGACAGGAGGGTAAAGAACTGCTTCTATGTGGAAGCTTTTGAGATACAGGACCAATATCTGGGGGCCTCAATGGCAAAGAACAACATAGAATCAGGAGCAAAATATCCTTTCAGTCTCTCTTTGGAAATCTCTCTTTTGGAAAAGCACATGAGCCAGGAAAGCCACATTCCCCAGAAGGGTCCCGTGGCTGTGGTCCTGGCAGGCCCATGCTGGAGAAATGTGTGGGCAGAAGACACTGGCAAAGGGCCTGAGCAGGAGGATCGGGGGGACCATCCACAGAAAGCCAAACCATGGGGAAAATGGAACCGAAGATAAAGTTCCTGTAATTAGGTAAAAGTGCTAAAAAGCTAGCAAGTTTCATCTATTAAAAATAATGTGACCTCATGGGTACCCATGAGCTGGTGATAACAGAGGAAAGATGTATAAAAATAAAACAGGTGAATATGTGTCTCATTTACTTCTTAATTTGCATAATTATAAGTAAACAAGCATGAAAGAGAAGCCTCGGGCCCCAGGCTGTGTCCATCCTCAGCTCGAGGCTCAGGGCCAGACGCTCATTTGTATGCTCAATGTCGCAGAGATTCAACAGCATTTAGGGAAAGAATGAACAAATAATTTATTTCTTGCTTGAAAAGTTAATTCATTTATATTAACATTTTATTTATTACCTCTAAATTGACCAGGTTATTAAATTAACCATTATTTGGTAGCCAAAATTTTTGCTATACACACAGAATATAAATTGATGATATCTATTCTGTGATCACACAGTTAAGGAAGCACTGAAGTCAAAGGATGAAAAACGGCAGAAATCTGCTTCAGTTCTGCTGGTAGGCCGCTGTTTTCGGACACGTTCTGTTGCAGACAGGATGAGACAGTAGGGAGGAGTCCTCATGTTCCCCTCCCCGACAAGAGCACCCGTATCCAGCAACTCTCCTGTCGGCCCTTGAACTAACATGCTGAGCAACTGCACCATGTTAGTTAGGGCTCCTCAGGTGGCATTCATCTGCCAACATCACAATTTTACATTTGTCACTAAGACATCGGCTGCCTTCCGTCCAGGTGCTTTCACTGGTACACTGGCCTTCAAATTGGAGTTCTCCAGAATAAAAAAGAAAAAGAAAAAGAGGAAGAAAGGGAAAAATCGCTCTGAATAAACAACTTATCTCAATCTCAGAAACTCACCTGCTTAGAAGACCCACAGCAATCACTGGCTGCCGGCAGATACCGGGGCTCCTCTACACTGGAATTTTGCTTTGTAAGCCCACCGTGCAGTGGGGAGATTGCCTTAAGTGGCAGTGTGGGCATGAAGTTTGCAATCACACTATCAAGGCTGACTTCTGATTCTCTCATGTGATCGCTGGGTGACCTTGAGAAAGTCACTTTCCTTCTCTGGGCCTCAGCCCCTTCACTGTCAGTGTGGATGGCCATCCTGCCTCCCAGGACTGTTTTGAGAATCCAGTGGAAATATATGTGAGAAAGATTTGCACCCAGTAAAAATCATATACAAATATGGGGTATCATTAGAATGACTTCCTTTTGATTATTCCATAACCAAAGCCCTTGGCTCAAGTCCAAGACAGATGTCACGCTGTCCACCAAATTCCATTTTACACCAAATCATGTTAGAGAGTCCAGAGTATTTCCATTTTAAAATCCCATCTTTGGCTGCTTGCATGTTTAAATGAAAATGCATTTGGATAGCAGCACGCTTGGAGCAAGACAGCAGTAACTAAATAAACAACTAATCAGCGATGGATTAGGCCTCTCCATAGGGACGCGGATGGAAGATGCTTGCGGTGCGCCTGCCTGGAGTGACCCCAGCAGACAGTTTTGGGCTCCAGTGTGTCCCACTCTGGGCCAGCACACAGCCCAATTTAAGCACCCAAAGTGTACGCTGGGGTTGGAAAGGAGATAATGGCGTGTATTTGCTTTTTTATCCATTTTGTATCCTGCGTTTCTTCCACTGTTAGCCAAGGAAAAATCTCAGGGCTGCCATAGCTGGGCAGGAGGAAATGGAGGGCCTGTCCTGGCTGCTCTGACCTTGAGTATCCTCGCTCACTCTTACCCACAAAGGCAGTTGCTCTGACCGAGGTCACTAAAGGCTCTTAATTCTTTCTGTGAAAGACACTGATGGGGCCATGTCAGAGTGTTTCTGCCCCAGTCATTTCATGGGGCACCTTGTACTCTGTCTCTGCAGAGGCTGTGTCTTCGCATTTGTGATTGAAGGCACAGGCAGACAAGAGAGTTCAGATTCAATTGTCTTAGCTCATGAGGGTGATTCACTGGCAGGTCGCTTAGTGCAGCCCAGCCTAGGCATCCTGTCCATCTGTGTCCTGCCCTTATTCAAGGACCAGCTTCCTGAGTACGTCATTCAGTGGCAATATGGCATCGTGTCTCTGCAGTTAGAAAGCCACTGACCACTACTGTAATCTCAGACAGTAGATCTCAGATCATGGCAGCACAGTGGTCTCATGAGTGTCCTCACCTGTAAAATAGGTGCAGCCCTATTTACTGCACAGAGCAGTCCTAAATATTAAATGTGGTCCTACAAGTACAGAGCTAAGCCAGTGTCTGCGGCCTCATGAGCCAGGGACATCACAGGTCTTCCCAGTGGCTCCCACCCAGAGCTAAGCCTGCTACAAATTCTGAGCCATTGGTGAGTTCCTCCTGTTATCTGCTGTTTCATTAGTGCCTGCCTCTGACAGTAGGACTCGTGGCCACTCAGTGTTGTATTACTTAAATAAAGCACTTAGCATTTTACTGGGCATAGGATGGACATTTAACAAATGATTGGTTTGTGCTTTGTGAAGTCAGATGTGCCCTTCCACGCTAATCATGGAGGAATCCACAGCCTGTGCGCAGGGTGGGTCCCTCTATCTTTGGTTCACGCTTCAGTTTACTGGAGACATTCATTCATTCTCTCACAGAACTTGTCTCACATGCCTACCTCGTGCCAGGAATCCAGGAGGTGGTGATGATCAGGCAGCCAGGATTTCTGTCTCCACAGAGCATACAGTTTAGTTGGCTCCACTCATACACCTAAAGCATTTTTGCTCCCTCAAAAAAGAAATTATCAATGATTCCAAGTACTTAGAGATCACCATAACCTGAAAAGCTTGCTGGGTTGTAAATAACAACCTCACCTTATTATGTTTATCTGTCATTGAACTGGAAACAGTTACAAAGGAAGATGTGCTGCACTGCCTATTTAGTTTATTTTGTCTTTTATACAGAAATCAACCTTGTAGAGGAAACCACATCATTTTTAAAAATACTCAAGCTCCATTTTAAGGGTATAAAGTGATCATATGTTTCAGAGATGAATGTGTCCCTTCAAAAGCACCTGACTACCTCAGAGGCCAAGATGCAGATGTGGTGGGCCACCCTGATAAAGTTCCCCCATGACAGGCTGTAGGGAACCCTCTGAGCAAAGGGAGACATTCTTGCTCCATTCCTGAAAAGTGGTAGAGGAAGAAACAGGTGCCTTCGGGATTCAGAGTTGATAAAATCCACAAAAGGCAATCCAGTTGCTATTTGGGATTAATAGAAATTAGACCATTGGACACTTCTTAGAGAAAGAAAAGGACAGAGACAGAGACAGAGAGACAGACAGGCACAGAGACAGACAGAAAAGATGGAGGGAGGATAAAAGAAAGGCTTCATTTCTCTTTTTATTTTGGAATAATGTTCTCCAATAAGACACATATAGCCTCCTGCACAGAATGTCAGTTCAATGAATTGTCACAAACTAAACACGCTCAAATAACCAGCATGCAGATAAAGACACAGAATACAGCGCACGGGAATCACCAGGCCCTACTGTGGTCGCAATTGCCATTGCCCTCTTCCACAAGTTAACCTCCAACTTGATGCCAGGCTCCCTATATAAGTGTGCCTGCTTTTCAACTCACATGAGTGAGGTCACAGAGGATTCTTCTCCAGAGGCTGGCTTCCTCTGTTCCACGGAGATTCAAGCATGTCGTGGCCTGTATTTGTGGCTGTCACTCTCATGGCTGTATAGTATTCCATTGGGTGAATATGCTGCACATTATTTTCCCTACGGTACTTTCAAAGGGCGTCTGCATAGTTTGCAGCTTTTATCTGTGACACGTTGCTACTGTGCACATTTTTGTACAAGGCTTTTTTGTGAATATATGCCCTTATTTTTAAAAGGGATGAGATAAAACACAGTTTAATTTCAAGAATCCAAGTAACTTTATACATGTTGAAATTATTACATAAAGAGTCATAGAAGAGAAAAACTTTAAAATGTTCAAACACGCATGGAGAATATATCTATTAAATAGTACTGAGGAAAATATCTAACTGAACTGAGGCACTTCTTCAAATATCTCTTTGTAGTGACTCGTAATTACTGTAGTGTTAATAATTACTAATATTACAAACATATGTGAACTATTCATTATTATAAATGCCAATGCTTGGTTGCTTTGGTAAAGCATTCTATTTTGTCACTAGGATGACGACATGTGTGAAATATGCAGTAGTCACTGATTCACACCTATAGGAAAGTTGGCTCGTCTTCCAAAGGGTGACAGCTTACCTCAGTGGCAGGCAAAGCATTCCTCAACAGGAGATGATCAGCTTTAAAATATTGGTCTTGCAACTCCTCATGTGTAAAGCAACAGTAAACATTGCAAACCAGGAGGTGATGGGCAAAAGGGGAAAACAGGCATTAATTAGAAGACCTTTATACTCAACCAAATGATTGAACTAGAACCGAAGAATCTGCAAGGGAACGAAGGCTCCTAGACAATCTCTATTAATTCTCCATCTGGGACCTGCAGCTATCTTTCTTCCGTGGCCCAGTTCTCCCCAACAAAACAATTGCCATCCTCTGCGTCGTAATGTGCCAAGAAAGCAAAAACTAACCGAATGACTGACTGAATGAATGAATGTACAAATGAATGAGTAAAGAAAAAGAGCCCAGCCCTTGTTCTCGGAATTGCTCCCTCCACCTGCTCCTAATAGGGAAGCCACTTTGTGAATTACAGCTGCCTGGGCAAAGCTCTGAGGAACCTGTGTGCTATCTCACTTCCCTTTCACCCACTGAAGGGTAATGAGATGTGAGGCTCCGGTGTGTTTGACAAGCTGGTTGCTCCAGCGGGCTCAGGGGCTGGGATGGGAGATTAATTAATGCTAAAAGACACAGTTTGATGTGGCAATGAAATTTCGATTATAATAATCTCTAATTATCTTGTACCTCGAGCGCCCTGGCTCTCCCAGGTGTTTCTTCTTGGTTGGAAATTGCTATTTGTGCATGAAATAAAGCAGGCCGCATTTATTTTTCTGTGGGGGTAGGGGTATGGGGAAGGACGTAAAGAGGAGTGGAAAAGGAATACACACTGCCGTGTTTGAGAGCAGAGGAATGTCTGAGGTAGAGTGTCTCTTTGAGGAAAGCATAGTATTCAAGGAAAGTAAAGTTGACATTACTTCATAGCAAATGTAACTGAGACAAGATAAAGGAAAATGTAATAAAGAAACCAGACTATGGATGGCCAGGCAAAGACCTCCATGACTAGAATCATGAGTGTGTGTCTGTGTGCATGTGTGGATGCGTGTGTGTGCGCGCCAGCATACTGGAACATACTGGCCCTTCAGCTTTCTTTTGGGCCTGTCTGGCAGCCAAGAGTCAGACACCAAATGGTACTCACGTCTCTCTCATCCTCATTCCCAGTATTAATCATCCTGCTCTCTAAGAAAATGGCTGCCTGCGCCTGAGCCTTCTTACCTGTTGGTATTGGTGGTGTCTCCAGACCAAGGGACACCTGAGTTGCAGACTGGAAGGGATCTTCCTCCCTGCAAGACACTAAAGGGTGGGCTGAAGTGCTGAAGTGCTGGTCACGTTTTTTTTTTCTTGTTTTTTTTTTTTTTTTTTTTTTTTTTGAGACGGAGTTTCACTCTTGTTACCCAGGCTGGAGTGCAATGGCGCGATCTCGGCTCACCGCAACCTCCGCCTCCTGGGTTCAGGCAATTCTCCTGCCTCAGCCTCCTGAGTAGCTGGGATTACAGGCACGCGACACCATGCCCAGCTAATTTTTTTTGTATTAGTAGAGACGGGGTTTCACCGTGTTGACCAGGATGGTCTTGATCTCTTGACCTCGTGATCCACCCGCCTCGGTGGATTACAGGCTTGAGCCACCACGCCCGGCCCTGTTCACATTTTTAAAAGGGGACCCTGAGGAACTGCTGCAGCTCTGGGGCAAAGGCAGATGTCCAGTGGGGCTGATGGGCCATGAGCCCAAGGGTCAGGTCTGTGGAGCAAAGGCGGAGAGTGTGGCAGGAGATGGGCACAGGTCCTGCACAGAGGCAGGTGCTTTGCTCATGTGGGAGCGTCTGTGCACGGTGTGGTGAGGGTGGTGACCAAGTTGAAGGAATCGACAGTAAGCAGCGTCTGTCAAGTCCGTTGTCTGCTCTGTGTTAGTGCATGGATTAGGACCAGGCGGATTTGGGACAATGCCCTTGTGCAGCTTGTGGCCGAGGGTTTGAGGAATTTTTCTATCATCCCTTGAAATGAAGATGACAAAGGTCTTCTCAGGGACTTGATAATAGATTCAATTAAGAGTAACTCCATGTGGAGCCTACGTCATTTCGAACCAGGCTTCCTTAGTCTGCTTATGTCTAGCTGTGATAAAACGGAGTCAGGCTTTGACCTGCACCCAAAGAAGCTGTCTTGCACCCCACCCACCACTACTCCGTGGCTGCCCAGGCCCTGGAAGCGTCCTATACTTAGAAAAGTTTTATAACCTTACATGAAGGACAGAACAGGCAGCTATATGGTGAGGAAATGTACAGGCATGGATATCCATGTATTGAATAATTGGCTGGCTGGGGAGAATGGAACACTCTGTTGCCTCTTACTCACACTTATCTGCTTAAAATTGCTTCTACTGATGGAAGCCCCAGGAAGAAGGCAGCTTGCTTACAAGAATCACCCTGGAGGATGCACAGCTACATGCACACAATTTCGAAAGGAGAGTATTTACATTCGGTTGCTGCAGCTGAGCAGAGGACAGAACCTCATTTGCTTTCCATTACACTCACACACGGTGTGTAAGAATAAAGGACTCAAACTGGTATTTTGCTAAAGGAGTGTATCTGTTAGGACAAGGTTTCTCTGCAAGTAATGGAAACCTGGAAAGTAATGACTTCAATGATATAGACATCCATTTTTTCACATGCAAAATTCTGAAGAGGGAGTCAGGGCTGGTGTACTGCCGCTGTAATCTGCCAGGACCTGTGCTCCTCTGCACCATCGTGATATGATGCTTGACCTCATGGTCCACCCAGAGCCACAGCCATCCCAGAATTCTCCTTTCAAGCAGTAAGAAGGGAGAAGGAAAGGTCAAAGAGCATAAACCAACTGTTTTAGGAAAATTATTGGATGCTCCCACACGACCCTCCTGCTAGCTGGAGCATCATCACATCACTCCATCTACCGGCAAAGGGGATGGGCCACAATCTCTAATAAAAATCAATGGTTCTATGAAGGCGAGAATGGATATTGGAATAGAAAGTTAGCAATCTCTCCCTCGGATCAGGACAAATCTATTACACTTGATATCTAAAAATCTGATATTCCCAGGAGTAGATGCTTCTCAAATATTTTTTTCTCTCTCTCTGCCAAACCCCAACTTAATCTCTTGTGACTAATCCCAGCTTCAAAAATTTGGAGAAGCCCTTTCAGATGGAATCTAGAGAAAACCTTGGAAATGTTCAAGTTTGCTTGACTTTTCTGTGCTCTCAGTGTTTCCCTTTTTTGCATTCTACTTGAATTAAAGAAGAATCTTTGCATGATAAGAGTTTACCAATACTGGTGACAGTTCCCACAAATTATTTCCTGATTCCTCAGCATTCATCCAGTATGCATAGTCTGTACAGCCCAGTAATGGAAATGTGATCTACAGTCAGAGGACAAGTCAAAAGTTGAAGACTCTTTATAGATGATCAAATCAAGATCCGATAGGCTGTTTTAGAAACGTGGATTTCCTCCTTGCTATAGCCCTCCTGGGTCAGATCATGATTATCACCGCCTGCTCTGGGATCTCTTGGAGGTTAATTAGTTATCTGTATTGCAGCTCAAGTCTTTTATTGAATAGTTTTCTCTCCTTATCTTTGGCACACTACATGAAATTTTAACTAGGGTTTTTAGGGATTTAGAATTTTTTCCCTATGAAAACTTAGTTTTTAATGGTATCTTTGTGATAATATTCTTGGATTAAAAAAAAAACACTGAAACTGTGCTTTCAAAAAGCAAAGCTTTTCTCAATTATTATTGTCTCATATGTCCCACAATGGCCAGCCAGCTTTTCATTGCCATCCAGTGAACTCTGCTCTGTTGATCAGAATGAAATCAAATAATTGAGGAAGTACTGCATAGCAGTTAGGCACTCAGGCGTGGATTCAGAAATATATGGAATTCAGTAGGGCTCTGGCACCTACTAACAATTTGGTCACTCTCCCTGGCTTTCAGATTTGCACCTATTAAATGATAATAATACCTATTGTGAGGTGTTGTGAAGAGTTTATGAGACAATGTACAAAAAGTGCTTAGCTTACGAAGTGTTCAGTAAGTGCAGTGTGTGTGTGTGTGTGTGTGTGTGTGTGTGTGTGTGTATGTCAGGCAGAGAAAACCATGCAAATTACAGAAAGCACCTGAACGAAAACAATTTTCAATCAACCTAACTTGTCAATTGCAGATTCTGTTTCCTGGTCCTAATATTGCTAGAAATTATCAAAGCCAAGGTAGATTTTTAAATCATAATGTATACTGCTCTCTAAAAGTCCTGTCTTATGTTAATGAAAAAGATGAAGGCCACTAAGAGATTGAAATATTTTTAAAACTATGTTTTTGATACAGACAGTAGCAATTGACTCATGACAAAAAAAGATGTGGAAATAAGCGCTGTAATACTTCCTCCCACGTTCCCATTAATTATGTCATTATTTTTCCATTGTCATTCACTTTAATTTCTACAAGTTCCATAATCGTTTGGTCCTAATTTTAAGTGTTAATGCATTAAAATTTCACAACCCAAGGATTCTGATGCCTCCTTTTCCTCCACTGTGATTGGTCCATGCATTCTTGTATGTTTCAGAATATCTGCCCTGTGTCTTTCAGGCAACTTGGCTGCCATAATGTTTTGAGATGACATTTTATTTCCTTCGAATTCTGGTAAACACTGCTGTAATATCATCTAGTGTTGAGTGTTACCTTGGAGAAGTCTGAGATTATCTTTTATTTATGTTATTTTATTTATTTCTGGGGACTTCTCTTTATTTTTTCCCTAAATGCTAGATAATTCTTACTTTATCATCAATGCTAGACTACTTAGGAAGCATATGTTTCATCACCCATCATTCTTAAACAATTTTTCAAGGAATATGAAGTACTTTTTGGTTCTGCAGATGCAGTTATTTCTTAATTTCAAGGCTATTCTTCTGTATTATGTATTTGAATACTTTTTCACTGTGTTTATTTGGTGCTGAAGCTCTTTGTGTCAAGGATAGCACTTTTTTAAGTTGGATTTGCTCCATATTAATTATCTTCTCCCTAATTGCTTGAGTCATGTTGTGTTGTTTTTCTCGGCACTGACTAACAATATCTCAGATCTCCCATTTATGTTGCTGTTTGAATTGTCCCTTGTACTCCCTCTTTTATTACTGGCTTTCAATTTATTAGTCCTAAAATGGCCCTCACTTTGGTATTGGATCCATAGTCTCACTTATTCATCTCAGTCTGAAGGGTTATAACTTTTAAGTCTGATTTTATATTTGCATTCTTTTTTTTTTTTTGTTACCTAATTGTACAAAACAAAGCTCTCATGGAAAATGGTCTTAGACCATTTTCATGTCAGATTTTCTTCCAAACAGTGCTCTTCCTTTGGCATTTGAAAGCAGAGTTTCTTATTTCTAATTTGTTCTTTTCCCCACTTTTCTGTAATATGTTTGTAGAGCTGCCATAGACTACTTTTTATCTTGGTCATGCTTGGGCAGCTTTGTTCAGACCATCTATGTGTTCAGATGATCTCTTCCTGCTGCATCCAAAAGCTACTCAGAAATGCAGGTGTTTGCCATTCTAACCCAGTTTGCCAAAGCCTGAGACCCAAAATGGGGGAGAGATCAGTTGAGCCTGTTTGAAGCATGTTTTAATGATTGGGTTCTGATTTATCATTTTCTTTTTTGTTAAATGCTGACTCCCAAAAATCTAGCTTGGACTGAGGAGTATTTCCCCATTTCATCTGGGAACACTGAAGACCATATCAGTCAGCAGAAAAGCAAACCTATTTAGATGATTTTCCCTTTCTTTTTCACTTATTTTACCAATCCCTCCTGTCCCATTGACTCCAAATGGAACTTAATGTCTTGTGTATTGAATTGAAAGTGAGACTCTACAAAATTAATTATGGCTTCATTCAATCTCCAATCTCCGAAACAGAGTTTTCCATTAAGTTTTGAAGGTTTTTCTGTCTTCCAGTCTTCAAAGGAGTTTGAGTTTGCTGCCTATCCTTCTCACTGTTTGAACCAGGATTCTCTCTCTCTTTTTCTTTCTCTCTCTCTCTCTCACACACACACGCGCACGCGCACACACACACGCACAGCCATACTATTTAGAAGAGAAAACAGCTGGACATAAAACCTGTTTTTGTCTTCTTAATGAATCAGAACTTCTACCACAGAGAGCAATTTCTGAATCAAATTGTATAGGGAGGGGTTCTGTTTCTCATGGAATATTATGCACAGCCAATGCATATTAGGGTAGAGAGAGAAAATGAGACAGCCCAAGATCATGAATATCCAAAGCAGCCCAACTCTATCTCTTCAAGGCTATGTTGAACCAAAACCCCCTTGTGAGCTGTTTTGAGTTGCAGATCTGTTTGCAAATGAGCTTGGAGCATACTGGGTAAACAGGGGTGGTTGGTAAATTCTATTTCACTTCACCAGTGAGCTGAAAAAGCATTGGATAATATGTTATGAGTTGTAGATCTGTTTGATTGCATTGTTGCAAAGTGGGAATTGTTTTGCAACATAGATTCTTAATCACGGAGGCATCTATGATTGAATGCGTCGAAAATTGGCTGAAATTGAAAGTTAACTATACTGCAGACAGCTTATTCTGGTGTATAATTGAAAATAAATTCTAATAACTCTTCTTGAAAGAGCTACTCAGAGGAAATTTCAAGCCCCCTGAAAAAAAAAAAAGTGCTTTCTCAAAGAGACTCTTTCTCTGAGTAATATAGTAATGAAAATAAAGCTCTCTTCTAAGCCTGAACTAGCTTTTCTGTGATGTGAATGCACTGACCAAAATATGTCGATATTGAACACTTGCAGACTTATTTTGTAACGTGCTTCCCAAGCCTTTATGCTGGAGAGGTCTTATCATTTCTCTTTGAAGTCACTTTAGGATCATTTTTATACAAGGACAAACCAGCGGAAAAAAAGAAAGAGTGAGGTTTTTTTTAATCAAACAGCCTTTAGATTGAATCCCTGCTCCAGTCTTTGTGAACTTTGTGACTTCAGCAATTTTTGTTGTTGTTATTTGTTTTTTAGTTTCTGAGCTTCAGTTTCTATCTTTGTAAAATGAGTTTAATAACAGAATCTAATTTTCCCTGTTTTGTATACTTGTAAATATTACAAATAATACATTCACATGAATAGTACTTTGTACATAATTGGTATTCAACACATCATAGGAGTTAGATTTGGATACGTGTATATATATAGAAGCTGCGTATTCATTTCAGTGTCATTCACATAGAATATTCTTGCTTAGATTTGTCATGCAACAAATAAGGATCTTTTGGTCAACAATAGACCGCCTATTCCACGGTGATTTCATAGGATTATAAAAGAGCTGAGAACTTCCTATTGCCTGCTGTAGCCATCATAACGGCGTTACTTATGTGTTTGTCCCGTCGCTGATATAAACATTTCTCCCTAGAGACTGACTGCTACCTCCAGGTGAAAATGAGACTTTTTAAAAGAGTAACACCTCCTCAAGAAGAGCCTCAGGCAGGTCCTTCAGGAGAGATTCCAGAAGAAGGCATTGCTATCACAGGAGATGACATCTCCTGCCCCTGAAGACCTTCCAGTGGGATGAGATGTGGAGGAGGCAGACAGTGATACTGATGATCCTGACCCTATATAGTCCTCAGCTAATGTGCATGTTTGTGTCTTCGTTTTTAACAAAATGGTTTTAAAAGTAAAACATAAAGAAAATCTGAAAATAGAAAAACGCTTATAGAATAAGGATATAAAGAAAGAAAATGTTTCTGTACAACTATACAATGTGTGTACTAAGTGCTAATATTACTATAAAAGAGTTTAAAAGTTTAAAAAATAAAAAATCTTGTGACGTATAAACCCTATAGGCTGGGTGCGGTGTCTCACGCCTGTAATCCCAGCACTTTGGGAGGCCAAGGCGGATGGATCATGAGGTCAGGAGTTTGAGACCAGCCTGGCCAAGATGTTGAAACCCCACCTCTACTAAAAATATAAAAATTAGCTGGGCGCAGTAGCACGTGCCTGGAATCCCAGCTACTCAGGAGGCTGAGGCAGGAGAATCTCTTGAACCTGGGAGGCGGAGGTTGCACTGAGCTGAGATCGCACCATTGCACTCCAGCCTGGGTGACAGAGTGAGACTCCGTCTCAAAAAAAAAAACTCTGTAATAACAGGTTTGAGCTTATTATTGAATAAAGACTTTTAAATTAATTTAGTGTATACTAAGTGTACAGTGTTTCTAAAGTCTGCACGAGTGTACAGTATTGTCCTGGGCCTTCATATTCCCTCACCGCTTCTCACTGACTCACCCAAAGGAACCTGCAGTCCTGCAAGCTCCATTCATAGTAAGTGTCTTATACAGGGGCACTATTTTTTCTTTTACACCATATTTTTACTGTACCTTTCATCTGTTTTGTTATATTTAGATATACATGGATATACATTGCATTACAAATGTCTATAGTATTCAGCACAACCACATGCTGCAAAGGTTTGTGGTTTAGGACCAATAGGCTACACGGCTCTACCATCCAGGCTTGTGTAAGTGCTCTGTGGTGGTCATACAATGGAGAGATTGCCTAAGGATGCATTTCTTAGAACGTATTCTGTGGTTAAGCGGCAAGTGGCTGCATTTAAGCCCCTAATCCTGCTCCAATTCTGCACAACTATGGGTAACAATTGAGTAGGAGAATCAGGAGCCATGGAGGACTGAATGCCCACCACGGAGGACTGAATGCTCCAGTCCTGGATGCAGAAAAACTCGAGTTCTGACTCTGGCTCAGGGTTAACCTC
Source organism: Aotus nancymaae (assembly GCF_030222135.1). Taxonomy (NCBI): domain Eukaryota; kingdom Metazoa; phylum Chordata; class Mammalia; order Primates; family Aotidae; genus Aotus; species Aotus nancymaae. Next base: position 36,001,666 of record NW_026988423.1, read on the forward strand.
TCTAAGGCTACATTTTGTTCCATCTGTACAGCTGAAGGAACAGCTTCATATATAGCTGGCCCTTGGTATCCACAGCAGATTGGTTCCAGGACCCGCACAAATACCAAAATTCATGGCTACTCAGGCCCAGCAGTCCTCCCTATGGAACCCTCAGAAACAAAATTAACTCTCCCTATTCACAGGCTTGGCATCCTAAAAATACCTTGCTTTCCATCCATGCTTGGTTGAATCCTTGATTCAGAACCTGTGGACACGGAGGGCCAACCGAATTCCAGTGCACTCCGTTGTTATGTAAAACATTACAGACTGCCTGGCGTCTATGAAGTTCCTTTTAAATGTGTGCTGCACTGTTTGTGAACTGCTCCAGAGCACAGTGGAAGAAGAATAGGCTTTGGAATGAAACAGACCTGGACTCCCCCGACTCTTCCCCTAACGGGCTATGAAACCTTGAGCAAGTTACCATATGTCTGTGGGGCCACATTCCCACGTAAAATGAAGATTATAACACCTCGCAGTGGAAGGAAGAGGCTTGAGATGGCGAACGCCGTAGGCACTAACCATGTTAGCTTCTGTTTAACCCCTCTCCGCTTGTAGTCAGCCTAGTTTTGAGCAGCAGTGGACTTTAATGTTGCTTTTTTCATGATAGCGTCTGCTCAGAACTGGCTAGAGAGACTGTCATCTTTGAGATGAGAAAGAACCCAGATCACCCTTGAAGCTGGCTCTTTCTGTGTCCAAAGAAAGTCCCCTGTTTCCCTCTTACTTTCTAAATGAAACATCTGCTTCTTAGTCCAAGTCAACAGATGCCAATGTGGGTGCACCAGCTGTCTACTCCATTTCCTGGTCAGCTGCAACAATGCTGTGCTCACTTCTTTTACAAAGATAAGTCCAGTGAGGCCTGCGATGCATAGCCAGGACATCCATCTTCGGCTGGCTATGGTGAATGTGGCCCCTAAGCTTGTCTTCTTGAAAGACTGGAGTCAGTCTCCAGAGAGGAAGCAAAAAGCACTAAATCACAAGAAAAGAGACACTCCAGGTGCCAGGGAAATACTCTTTGAGGAGGGTTTGTGCACATTGAGAGTGATTTGGGGGTGCTCTGCATACAACTACACCACACCTCCTTCCCTGGTTCTCACACTGGGTTCAAGGCCCACCCACCCATATTCATAGGTCTTTTCCAGATGGCCCACTGTCTAGGTCACACCGCCTAGGTGTGCTGTATGTTTAACAGGCCAGGTACTCTCTACTTATAATAATCCTGTCTCTCCTGCTTGTGAGCGGAGCCTGGTCTACCCCCAAGGCTGATAAGTGGCAACTATATGTCTGACCTCCTCATACCATTACTGAGGGTAGTAATTACCTTCTCATCTCTGCTCCCCTCCCTCACCAACTACCTTCTTTTCAGTTCCTGTGTCCAAGCCAAAAGAGCAAAACCACACCATCCTTAAGTAGATATTTTGCATGAAATTTTGTCTACTGAAAGCCCAGCTGACTTAGCCACCTGGTGGTACACAAGAGAAGGTATCTCGCAGAGATGATGCAAGGATTAGACATTAATTAAAGTTCTTGGGATAAACGTGCTCTCAACAATGGTAGAACTTTCTATTTGCCTCACAGACTCTGATTATAGTCTCTTCCTATAAATCAGTTTCACTGTGGACTGATGACTAACAAAGCAAAACATCCTCAATAGCCCCATGTCCTCAGTAGCTGTATTTATCCAGGTCACATGGCTACGCCAAGCATAACACAAGCCTTAATGGTGTGACCACAGTTATTTCAGGAGCACCTTTAGTTTGACAAATCCCAGTTCTTATGCAGCATAACCTTTTCTGGGAGGAAGAGTGTAGATATATCAGTTCATGATAGTTACCAATCACAGGAAAAATGTACTTTGTTGATAAGGTTAGGAAGATTATTCTCATATAAGAGAGACAGGGCAGTTTAAAGACAGTTTTTTTCTTTTCAATTTAAGTTTTAAAAACTTTGAAAAACTTAATTTGAAAGCATGCTAAGAAAGAAGCCAGGCACGGTGGTTCATGTCTGTAATACCAGCCCTTTGGGAGGCCACTTTTGGGTGGATCATCTGAGATCAGGAGTTCAAGACCAGCCTGGCCAATATGCTGAAACCCTGTCTCCAAAAAAATACAAAAATTAGCTGGAATGATGGCGGGTGCCTGTAATCCCAGCTACTCAGGAGGCTGAGGCAGCAGAATCACTTGAACCCAGGAAGCCGAGGTTGTGGTGAGCCGAGAGCTCCATTGCACTCCAGCCTAGGCGACAGAGCAAGACCCCGTCTCAAAAAAAGAAAAAAAAAAAAGAAAAGAAAAGAAATATGCCTAATAAGTAAATCAGATAAAGAAGACTTTTTTTCTGGAATTGCTCTGCTAAAATGAGATGGGCTGGCTTCAAGTCATACCTGTTATGGCATCCCTTTTCTACCTACTTCTAAGGATAACGATAGCATTCTGAAAACATAGATTTTAGTCCCAGACTTTGCCACTAAATAGCCAGGGGATCTTGAACAATCTGTTTGGTCTCAGGTATTTTTTTTTTTTATTTCTAAAATAGAAACAGTGCAATTTTCCCTGTACACCATATGAAAAATAAATACGTTTAAATTTAGAATAATAACAATAATAGCTCAGATTCATTAAGTGCTTACAGGTATTCTTCTAAAAGACTTTGTATAAATAAACTAATTCAATCTTCACAGCACCTTCAACGGCCAGCTACTACTATTATACTCATTTGATACATGAGAATACTGAGACACAGAGAGCTCAAGAAACTTGCCTGAGGTCACACAGCTGTTGAATGTCAAAGCTGAGATTTCAAACCAGGCCACGTGAGTTCACACTGGCACAACTATCTCACACTGCCTTTCTAACAAATAAGACAGGCACACTGTGGTGGTCACAGCAGTGTGTATTCTAGAATTTTAAGATGTCTTTTAGCATAGAGATAATTGTGGACATACCATTTGGAATGGAATGTGATACTACGACTTTGGTTTTTTTTTCTTTTGATTTGGGGATTTACTAAGAAGTTGCTGACCGCGCCTTCTCTTTGCAGATAGCATTTATTTTCCAGAGAAAATGGCAGTTTATCAGATAAGAATTTGATAGTTGAAATGGAAATGCCACTTTCAATAAAGAAATCTTAGAAGACTAAAAAAATGACATGTGCTTTCTTTGATATCACACCATAGACATCCTACATCGTAGGTCAGATATAGTTCTGCATAGTTGGGAACTGCAAAACCTAACTATTTTCTGTTTAACTAAGGGGTAGAAGCATCTCTTTCTGAAGCGTAACTATTGCCTCTGGCTCACCATGCAAAGACCTCTCTGACCCTGTCTTGGGAGAAGCTGGTAACCTTTCAAAAAGTGAGTGACCCAATTTCCCTTCTGGTTGTATTGAGCTAGGGAGACATGGGAGTGTCTGTCCAGGAAGAGGATGGTGGCAGAGAGGCTCCAATTCTGAGAACATCTTTTTGTTTTCTTTCTTCTGTGATCTCGTGCTGGTTCCATAACCTTGCAGCTGGGAAGAATATAATCTTCAAAGGGTTTCCTTAAGCCTGAGCAAAGGATGAGACCAAACCGAAGGAAACCGTACTTCCTGATGCTGGAAGGATAAACACGTGCAACTTGTTTTTGTGACAATAAAACGAAGACTCAAAGCGAAAATGGGTTCAATGAAGGTTTAGATGCATGTATCCTAAAACTGATGATTCACAAACGCAGATTCAGCCTTTGTTCGTTCTTATCCGTGGAAGGTAAAGCCCAGGGAGGACTCATTCCTCCCAACAGAGGCTTCCTGCAGGCTCTCATCAGCCGTATTTTGGTGTTGCCTGAACCGTGAGATTGACCTAATTTGCCATCTTTTGTCTTGCTAATGAGGCTGGCTCTACCCTACTGCTTAGAGAAAGATCTTGTGTTACTTTAGTAGCGAAATGTGAGACTGTGAGTCCAGAGGCCACACTTGCATGATATCTCACTCCACAGGTGATTTCAATTAAGTGCTGTGGCTACTAAGCCAGTCACCTCGCCCTTCTTAATATGGAAATTACCCGTAAAGGTTTAAAAAACCTGTGGATATCCTTATCCCACCCCCTCTAAAACTACTAAAGCAGCATCTCAAGGACGGACGTAAACACTAGAATTGTTTAAAATCTTCCTAGGTAATTTGGGTTAAGAATGACGGTATCTGACGCATGGTGTCTCCTTATCAATAACTAAAGGCAACTGATCTCTGCCTTTTCTTTACTCATCAGGCTATAGAATTAAGGAAGTTACTCGCATTTTTTCAGACATGAAAATCAACACTCCATGTTTGCTATCAGTACTAATACAAAGGGAATCATGGGATGACCTTGCTCAAGAGACCTGAAATTGATCTACACAAGCAACTGCATATTCTTAGGAGCAGTCTCTCTGTGCTCAACTGATAGCTGTCTACACTGACACTACTTCCTAATTCTTCTGGTCAGACTTGCATTCCTACCCAGGTCAATATGATAATGATAATGATTATGATGTTTTCCTAATTTACTAGACTGAGGAGTTCTGTGAAATAACAGCATGACTTTGAATGGGAAGTCTGAGTTTTATTTGACATTCTACTGCTGTGATCCTATAAAATCACTAATGTTACTCAGCCTTAGTTTTCATTGTTTTTTCTTTCTTTTTTTTTAATTTATCAAAAGAGGGGAGTTAGACTACATTGGTGGTTTTCAAAAGCTGTTTCACATTGGAATACTTTAAAATAAACCAGACGGAAGGGAAGCTTCTCTGGTTGCCGCAGATCTTAGGTGGTAGAACTGAGACCTGCCTCTGCGAAGGCTCTCTGAGACCTCCATGGATCCTTGCTCTGGTGAGGTCAAATGGAGAGAAAGTCTGAAGGCCATTCACTGACACCTGTCTGGGGTTTTGAATGTCAGCCTGCCTGCCATTTCCAGTGGGGAAACCTATGGGTTGCCAATCTCTTTTCTTTGAGAGGGAAAGACTAGAATTTCTTTGAAAAGAAAAGACTAGAGAATTGGCAGTGGCCATGAAAGGTGCACTGCCTGCAAATTAATTCGGTGGATAACTGAGTTTCTCAAAAGCTCTAATATTCTAGACTTTAAGACATTCAATCTTTAAAATGACTCTTCTGGAGCAGTTGGTCAGGCTGGATAAACAGTGCTAAGCAGGCCACATGGAGCCTCACAGATGTGAAGGTGTGGGAAGCAAGTTCTGGCTTGTAAAGACCACCAGGAACCTCACTCCCACGTGTCCTCCGCACGTTAGAGAGCCAAGGCAGTGTGCAGTTGAGTCAGCATTTCATTCTAGACACTGGAGAGAGATCCAGATAGCTGCTGTCAAAAGAATAACAATTTGGGGAAGTGGGAGAACTGACTTTGAAACAGATGAAACAATATAAAACTCCAATAAACTCAGGTATCACTCTGGAATTAATGGAGGACAAATTGGATCTGCTGTTAAGTTAAATATCCATCTGCTCACATCCCTGGAGCCCATAAATTTGTGGGGCTAATTAGCTGTTGCCATCCTTAGAGCAGCAGGGGGCTAACCACGTTCCCTGGAGTTTTACTACAGACATGGACCATTCCCTGATGCCTGTCCAGACACCTGAGCTACAGGGGAAGGAACAGAAATGGAGTTGGCCCCACCTGGGGTCAACCAAAAAGTGTGAAGGACATAGTGACATCACCCATGTCCTCATCTTGACCTTTCTGAAAGATGGAGCTGAGGAGTCCTCAAACCAATTTAAATTTCATCCACTATTTTTTTTCATTACTACAACAAACATTGCTATTTCTCATCTATCCAATTATCGTCCTGTCTTCTCCTCAGTCCCCCTCTGCTACCTGACTTGACTCCTATAAAAGCAATTCTGTCTGTACCCAAAATGTGAAGCCTTAATATAGGCTCTTCAGCATAATCGCTTCTTAATTAAGTCAGGCTATGGCTCTGTTTCCCAGAATCGTTTCCAGAGGGCTTAATTTTACTTCTGCTCAGAATTAATATTTTACATTCTACACTTAAAAGAAACAAAAAAGCATGAAAAGGAACTCGAGAAGAGGGGAATGAGAAAATGGTTGAGGGGAAAAGAGAGATCGTATTTCAATTCCTATTACAGAAGCATTCAAGCCCCTGTCGTTATTTTCAGCAAGTGATACTCAATTTGTGACATTCACTTTAGCACAACAAAGCATGGATCAAGGTAATTAAATGGCACAGCTCAGAGTGAATTAAGGGATGATTCTATCAACAGGAGACTCCTGCTGATATGACACTTTGCATGTGCCTGCTTTGTTCTGGCCGTGCCAGTCATGGCCCAGGGGGCTATGGGAAGCCTGCTGATGGTTCCAGCGCATTGTGTACATGGATGTGCATGGAGTGGCCCAGTCTGAGCACTGTGTACTCGCCCTGTCGGTGGAAGACCCAGGGGATGAAAGCTGTTAGTGACATTAAGGCCCCTTCCTCAAGAGTTGGCCAACTATTGTCCTTTGCCCTGGACCAGTAGTCCCTAGGGGCTCTACTCAGCTCGCTCTCTCTCTCTCTCTGTCTCTCTCTGTCGTGTTACACAGAAGCTTATGGATATGTTTTTTCCTGAGATTGTAGTAAGCCTAATCTTCTACAGGGAAGTGCAGGATTCCTGACCCGACTGAACCACCCTGTCTATCATCCATTCAGTCATCTTAAAAATATGCATGGACTTCCTACTATGTGCTGTCTAGTTGCTGGAGTTACACTAACACAGTGTAGAAACACGTGCTGCCATCACAAGCCTGCAGATCTATGGGTCGCAGAATACAGAGTCAGGCAAAGGGTTCATTTGGACAAGCTCGGTATGTGCGAGGGAGTTGTAAAAGAAGACTGAGAGGTCCTCAGACCTGAGACCAGAGGTGTGTCCTGAGGGTACACACTGCCCCAACATGGGTTCTGGTTTGGATCTTGGCAGGATGGGCATAATCATGTATGCACAGACATTCTGAACTTCTTTGATCATCATTCATTATAAGACGATTTCTGCAGAATCTCCCAGGAGAATACAGACTGGTGTGAGAGGAATGGGTACAGAGGCCATGAAGCTGGAACTCTGGTGGTGTGGCTTTGGCTGAATGTGCAGGAGGTTGCATGCGATCTCCCTGAGAGATTCCCTCCCTTCATCTTCAGCTTTCCCTCCTCTCTGCCTCCCAGCTGAGACTGCCATTATCACTGGGGGAGGAGGGAAGAGCCAAGGGCAGTTGAAGATGCTCAGCAGGACCCATTAGACTGAGAATCTATTTACCTACTCACGAGGAATACATGAATATATGTGATCACACCTGAACAAGTGATCATACCTGAACTTCTGGTTCCAGTGGCTATGGTAGGATGTTGACAAGCTTCATCCTAGGACCTACCTCTGAGGCTGCCCTGGGGTATTTCCCATTCTGTTCTTTTGATTATTAGCCAGATAGCCTCATCAGTCCAGTTTCATGGCCAGCAAACAGTACAAATGAACCAGGGTTCTACTACTTAGCCTGCTCTTGCTGAGGGACTGCCAAATTCATTACTCGCCACAGAAGTTTACCTCCTAAATACCGTATAAGATAACAATGCAGTATACCAGCAGGAATTGAGAAATCCTTTCACATGTGAATTTTCTTTATAATGGTATGTAACTCTTAGAAACATACTTAGGATAAGGGGCTTAGGTTAAGGAATTTCTCAGTTTCCTTCCCTAAATATTTTATCAACATGATGGATTTTTCTTAAGAAGATTGAGAAAGGCATTATTTTTCTTTGGCCACTTTGGGTAAGAAGGAAAATTAGTTCTTTTTTTTCCTAAAAAAATAATGTAGGATGCTGGCAATGAGCCCTTGTATGTTCAGGTGTTTTATAATGTGAACCAGAACCTCTTGATTTATCTCCTTTTGTTACATTTATTACCGAATTCCACCAAGTGCTGCTTCTGCCACAGGCAGGCTCATAGCACTGCCAAGCATGGACTCTGCCAAGCTTCCCTGGGTCCAGGTTTGGGGATCTCTGTACCCCGTGTCCACATAAAAATGTTCCACAGATTGAGCTCTGACCAGACTCTAGGCCCTATTTTAAGAGTTTTATTTATAGTAATATTCCTCACAATGATCACATGAGGTCAATAATATTGTTAACCATTTTATAGTTAGGAAAATCAAGGCACAGAGAAGTTAAGTAACCACCCTAAGGTGATAAGAAAGCAGCATGGTTTGGTTTTAATGACAAGCCCTTGTGCTTGGAAACCGTATGAGGCTGCCGCTTTGTGAGGCCTTCCCTGTGAGACGAGCCTCCTTTCCCCTCGCCATGAGTTTGCTGTTCCCAGCCTTTCTGCAGTGCGCCCAGTCCTCCTGAGTCAGACACCACTGGCTGGAGAGAGAGCAGAGACAGCAGACGTGCTGGGGAAAGGAGTGGAAGGGCAACGCCTTTCAGTCACATCCGTCACCTTCAGACGGATATGCTGAATAGGGAAAGGAGTTCTGGGTATGAAAGCAAACCACAGGAAGTCTATTCTTTCCCCTCAAGTGAAGTCTTACTGGTTTACAGACACTAGTTTTAAAAATTCACCTCTTCTATGAAGGCTTCATCTAAATATGTACTTCTGTATTCTTCTAGTTCTTATGTATTTATGTTTACTTATGTATACTCATTAGTATACTCATTAGTATACTGTATCTTTTCAAATACGTGTGTATATATGTTTTTTTGTTTTTTCCATTTGATTGGAAATTCTCCTGGGGAGTGTCAAATGTTCTGTCTTTCATACTTCTCCCAGTGGGATCTTGGATAGGTCTGTAGACACCAGGTTATATGGAGCACGTGGAATGAATGCATAGCTAACGTTGGGGTTGAATCAACACCGTAACATCATTCTGTACCATCAGAAATGTTCATGACGTTTAGCCTTTGCCAAGTGAGATACAAAGGCTTAGATTCTAACTGTGAAACTGGAGTAGGAAACCTAATATCAACCTTAGCTATAGGCATGTAGGTACCGAGCACATGTGTGAAAGGTGTAGAAACTGCATGTATGTGTATAGTTGGCACAGAGATATTGATAAGAGGATAAGTCCATTTCATGGGCAGGCTTCAATGGCAAATAAGCAATTGATCATCTAAGACAGGATCAGTAAACTATCCCATGGGCCCGATCTAACCCATTGTTTCTTTTTATAAATAAAGTGTCATAAAAACAGCCATATTCGTTATTTGTCATATGGTCTATGGTTGCTGTCATGAGACACCAGCAGAGCTGAAGAGTTGAATCAGAGAACGTAGGGCGTGCTAGCCTAAAGATCTACTACCTGGCCCTTTTCTCTATTTCTATTTTTGATTCATAGAAAGAAGAAAGTGTATCCTTACTTCTAAACTCACAAGGAAAAAAACGTCTACAAGGTCAACTTTCTTCCCCAGGCTTCACCCATTTATTTTCTCTTCTACTACTATCAATTTGCAAAGGAGATCCCCTGAACTTCTGTTTCTGCAAGTCAATTATTTCTTTAGAATATGCAGTGCCATGGTCTATTTATATGCAGGTTTTAGATGAAGTTCCAGATTTTGTATTGTGCTCTACCTTTTTAGAAGACATTTTAGCATAAGTGCTACTAAAATTTTTTGTGTATTGTCTCACACTTAGAATCATTTTTTTCAAATTCTGCAATTTAGCCAGGAACTTCTGGGGAGATGCGATAACCATCAGATACCTCCAATAGAAATGTATAGTGGGGAACTGAGGAAAAAATGAACTCTAAAGGGGGTTTCAATCTCAACTTTATCAACATTTGGAGTTTTGTTCCAATTTTAACCTACTATTCCCAGTGAGACATATTTCCTGGTTTTCAGTATTGATTTTTATATTATAGAAGACATACAAGGACATGCTCACTATTTCTGGGCCACATTCACACTATAAAGTGCTTGCTAAAGAGCATGTAAAGCTCTAGGTCCAGAATTAACTGGGGCCAGAACACGCAAAAGGGGAGATTAAAATAATGCACTGCCTTGCAGGGCTCCCAGGCCTTCGGCTGTGTGTGAAAAGTTTACTCTTAGCACCCTAGCAGTACCACCTGATAACTCAGGCTTAACTCATCTTAAATCCCACACGTTTTATCAGTGGGATTATATCCCCCACCAACTTTCCGTAACTAAAGGTCAAGTGGATCGTAGAGAGGGGTCCAGAAATAGCAAGGCAAGTCCTGGAGACTCAGAAGCATTTGATGCAGCGAAAATATGAGCCCTGAGCAAAGAAAGAAATTCAGGGCTTACTTTGGACTTGAAAGTCACACCATCAAGGATTTTTGTAACTGCACGGATGGACATCAAGAGGTGATTAAAGAGTGCTGGGCATGGAACACTGCATCACTGCATCTTTAACCCTCAAGGCTGGCTTCACAATGGGTAGCCCCACACTCAGTGTCTGTGGGCGACTCTGTAAAATATTATGGAAGGAGGTCATCTGGGGAGCCCCTTAACAAGGAAGGGTATCCTGAAGAAGGGCAAGTGATGAGAAAAACTTGGGGGTGTGCAATCTGACACACAATGAGCTGTACAGCCTGCCAGGTATTTTTTTTATATCTGACATCATTTGATTCTTGCCAAAGTTCTGAATTCTATAAATCGTGGCCATTTAATAAACAAGAGAATTAAGCCTTAGCAGAGTTAAACAATTTTTCTGAAGTCATATAATTTGCAAATGATGGAACTGGGGTATAAATTCATACGTGATTTTTTTACTACTCCATGCTGGGTCAAAATATTACTGCTCAAAGAGTTTTCAGGGACCGAAGACAGAAGAAAAAGTTTATGTGTACTTTATAGATACGTTTTATTTAACTATCTAGAAAGGATGATTTTTTTGTTAACTTTTATTTTAGGTTAAGGGGTACGTGTGCAGGGTGCAAGTTTGTTACATAGGTAAACATGTGTCATTGGGGTTTGTTGTACAGATTATTTCGTCGCCTAGGTGACTAAGCATAGTACCCATTAGTTTTTTTTCTTCTGCTCCTCTTTCTTCTTTCATGCCCCAGTGTCTGTGGTTCCCTTCTTTGTGTCCGTGTGTTCTCATCACTTAGCTCCCACTTACACGTGAGAACATGTGGTACTTGCTTGTCTGTTTCTGCATTAGTTTGCTAAGGATGATGGTCTCCAGCTCCATCCATGTTGCCACAAAGGATGTGATTTTGTTCTTTTTCATGGCTGCATAGTATTCTATTGTATATATGTACCACATTTTCTTTATCCAGTCTACCACTGATTCCATGGTTACATGCTATTGTGAGTGGTGGTGCAATGAACATGCATGTGAATGTATCTTCATGACAGAATGATTTATATTCTTCTGGGTATATACCCAGTAATCGGATTGCTGGGTCAAATGGTAGTTTTGTTTTCAGCTCTTTGAGGAATCACCACACTGCTTTTCACAATGTTTGAACAATTTACACTCCCACCAACAGTGTATAAGTGTCCCATTTTCCCCGCGACCTCACCAGCATTTGTTATTTTTTTGAATTTTAATAAGAGCCATTCTGACTGGCATGAGATGGTATTTCATTGTGCTTTAGAAATGATTATTTTAATTCTTACTTCAGGTAATTTCCTTTAGGCATATATCACAACCTGTGACAAGTGCACCTTCACACCTAGTTTCTTTTGATAACATATGTTCGTACAAACCCCACCTCTTTGTAATACCAACATGCCTTAATTATTCATGCTATGAAAAGAGGGGCAGTAACAGAGTGTGGATGGTTGGATGTAAACTATGATCACACTCTTATCCCCTCACTATACTTATTAAGTGGTGTGAAGATATAGAATCTAACATATATTGCCTATTTCTCTGGGAGGCCTTTTTAAGGAATATTCAGGAAATACTTTTTGTGGCACATCCAGAAAGAAGACATAGAGGAATAAAAACCACCCTGGGTTACATGAATTCAGGGTAAAGTAAGGACTTGACAAAGAGCAAAGCATGCCCCCTAAGGTCCCCTGATGTCGTACCCGTGTCGTTCTTCTCATCGAGCACTATGGCAGGTGCACAAGGAAAGGCTGGTCACTTGAACAACCATGAGTGTGCAGATAATCACCGCCACTCAAGCCATAACATTGTAGTGGAAAATGGCAAGTTCAGATTAAGTGATACCTTTCCCCAAATCCTAAGCAATAATGATAGTCATTATAACACTGTGCCTGGCACCACTTAATCATAAGTAGGGGATTTACTTACATGAATTAAAAGTCATGCTTTTGATAATCATATCCAAGTAAAGGGTAGAAAGGGCATCATGGCGTGTCCAGAAACAGAATACAGTGTCTGTTCATGCATGTTGGGGAGGGAGAGTGGGAATAAGTATTGAATGGGATAAAAAGTGGTCTGAATGTTCCCAAGGCTTTTCCATTACCTAGAGAGAGCTCCATCATTCATAATCCTAAAATGCATGGGCTGATAATTGCCTTAATCACCAGAGAAACATGGCTGAGATGTACTGAAATAAGCCATAAAACTCATTACAAGATAACAAGATTCTATCTATTCTCTGAGGTCACACTAGCATTCCATAAGGTCAAGGAGTTAATCACCTCATTCAGTAGAAGCACTGTAGATAAGAAACTCTGTGTGTGTGCCTGTATGGGTTGGCGGAGGGGGGTGCATGTAGTTTAAGCCTTTCTAGGTTCTAAGCCAATACACATGGTGACCAGATAGGTGAAATGAAAGTGAATGATAGTCCATGAATAACCAATAATTCTGTGCTTTCCTTTTTCTTAACATTTGGGGTGAACACGTTTTGTATGCTAGCAATTGTTAAATAGGCTTGTTTTGCAAAGTTAGCATTTCCCAGACTGACCCCCTTGGCATCTTATGATCTGTTCAATTCTAGTGACCTGCCCACGGGTCAACAGTGGTGCCAGAGCTGTAGCTCTAGACTTTGAGCAGCACGCTTCTTTCCTGATGAAGCGCACCACAGACAATTACACAGGAAGGAAGCTTAGGCATCACCCTTCTCACTGCCTCAGGTTTCTGGAGGAGGAAACAAGGCCCAGGGAGGTGTAATGCTGACTAACACCACACAGACTATTCATGGTATAGCAGGCCCATGAGGCAGTCCCAGGTACCATTTCACTAAGACACCAGCTGGCCAGGTGCAGCGGCTCACGCCTGTAATCCCAGCACTTTGGGAGGCCTAGGTGGGCAGATCAGACATCATGTTTTCTGATATGCAATGGTAGAAGCAAATGTTCTTCCTTGAAGATGAAATCTCTGGATTCCCCAGTGATTCTAAAAACAATGCCCTCCTAAATTTGGAGGGGCACATCCTCACAGGTGTACTAGTCAAGAGGTGTGGCCTTCGAGTCACATTGGTTCGCTGTGGCCAGGGACCGTTGCTTCTCCCGCATTGCTGTCCTCGTTGGATGATGTTGGTCTGCCTTCCTCTCCTCTTCTCTCCCAGACCTCTGTTCCAACATGGCTCATCACTCTTTGCCAGAGCTTCTGAAAGTTCAGTCTGACTTTCAGATCTAGACTTCCCTGGTTTCTCAGTAAAGACTATTTTACTATGAAAAACTGTAAAAATAACATGACGGTTGGTAAGATGTTTATGAAGACAAAATGAGATTATGTGCCTGGCTCACAGAAAGTCCTCAATAAATAGCCATCATCATCATCATCATCATCATCATCTAGGTAAGAAGGGTTCTTCTGTTGAGGGATATAAGAAGAATAATTTATTATTTTCCATTACTGCTATGGTCTCACTAGAGGAAATGAGAAAAAGAATACCTAATTAAAAAAATACTGGGAAATTCTGTTATATAATTTCAAGAAAATATATCGAGAAACTTCTTGGACTCCTTCTTCTTTGGGGGTTGGTAAACGAGTTATTGCTTGGAGACCGGGTGACTCCAGTGGAAGCTCCATGTATTTTCCAGGCATTTGGATACTATCAATCATCAATAAGTTACATATGAATTTAATCTACTCTCCAAGATTGCTAGTTTTTTGCTCAGTTCATTGTTCTTGGTGCATGTGGTTTACAAATATGTAGATACGAAACACCAAGAATGCTGTCATTTTTAGCTGAGTGAACAACAAACCCTAGATCCTGACTTTTGCAACTACCAACTCTTCTAAAAAGTATTTTTTTAAGTTTGCTTTGTAAAAACAATTTAAATGAAGCTCCTGAAATATGCATTTGTTGAGGATTTACTTTGATGGATACTGTGTAGGTGGTTATTGCAGAATTAATCCTCAATAAATATTTTTAATAATCATTTGATTTTCATTTAACACACAGTAACCACCATATAAATTCTAGTTGTGTATAGCTAGTCAAAAAACAAGTTGAATAAATACCAACCAGTTATTAAAAACATTTATTGAGAATTAACTACTCATTGTTATCTGCATTCAAACCAACTGCACATCTCCCATAGTAAACTTTTAGCAAGATTCCCTGGCAGACGCTGTGGAATAAAGCTCATTCACCAGCATTGGTAAGATTCTTGGACAGACTTTCAGCTCAGGTCTAGTACATTTAAATCTTTGCTTCCTAGGCTGGGGATAAAAAGATCATAAAAAACAAAATGGATTCTACTCGGAAGAGGAGGCTTAGGTCAGCGCATCAGCTATGCTGTTCTGAGGTCAGGGAGCAGTTAGATATAGGCCCAAATGGCCTGAGGTGGCCCCCAGCAGAACTGCCCTTTGTCCTGGAAGCAGACATTCTCCCATCAGAATGCTTAGAATTCAGACACAGGATTGGGGGCGTGTCACTCGAGTTCTAGACTTATGAGTTAAAAACTGTAACGTTAAGAAAATGGCAGCCTTTCCAATATCCACATCCTCTTCTGTAAAATGGAAGTGTAAAAGAAGCTTGACCTTATAAGGCTTCTGTGAGGATCAAATATCCTAAGAATGGACATAAAGGACTTTGCACACTGAGCAGCACGCGAATAGAGACGTGATCATGGTGATGTTTTTCTATGAGAAAGGGCTTGAGATAACACCCACAGTTCCTGATGAGGCTTCCTTGGCAACCAGATATATTTACTGTGAAAATCGGTGTACTCAGATTTCCAGTGGCCACAAGTCAGAACAAAGCAAGATGGTGGCCCAGGCCTGGTTCCCTTGGCCTGGGGCCCAGACCCAAGGTCATGCGCAGCTGACAGAGGAACAAGAGGCTACAGGGGCCCAGGCTCACCTCCTGACATGCTCAACTCACTCTCACAGTTGATGTTTTTGGAACATCGCTGCTCAGCACTGTTGTCAAATATTTAGCAGCCCAAGTTGGGGCAAGACAGCAGCTAGCTCACCCTACCTGTGGACCGAGGCAGAGCGGGTTCTGGAGTGGGGAGGATTTGTCAGCATCTGGGGCGTGACTGGTCTAGCATGCCCTCCCCTGCCTGTGGGGCAGTGGGACTCAGACCTGCTTTCTCAGTGTAAAGCAAGCAAACCAGTGAGAATAGACACAGTGGGATTGCTCCCTCCTGCAGCAGGGCAGGAATCTGAGCAAGTCAAGGCACTCCAGACCCTCTGATCAGGAAGTGTGCCCTGGCACAGGTGGCCGTGAGTGGCAGTCACTCTGCCTTCGGAAAGCCACTTGGAATGCAACCTGCTCAATTGCCTTCATCCTTTACTGCCCTGCCAGACTGTTTACTGGAGCAGCCTTATTACCAATCTCCTAAACATCTCCATAAAACCCACAGATCACAGGCTGCAGCATGATTACTGCCACCGTGCTACTCAACGAGCAGCTGCAATTTCTCCCAGGGACTGGATAAAGCAGGCCTCCTTCACCAAGTTCCCGTGGGTGTGCCCAGTGTGGACCACAGAACCAGCTCCAGAAAGGAGAAGGCAGGAAAGACGAGACCTTCCTTGGTCCCTCTTTCAGAGTCTTCCCTTCTTAGGGATCTTTTTCTGAAAATAGCTTTTTTCTTCCTTTGTTCTTTCAGTCTTGCATGTCTCCCCCGACCTGCTGTCTCTCATAGCCTTCAGAAACAGATGTGGCCCATTGGAAAGACAACCTCCTAGTCCTCCTTGCTTCCACAGGAGGACACATCAGCCGGAGGGCCCTGGGGGAGGGGCAGGCTCAGGTCTCGCTGGCTGCAGCTGCAGAAGAAATCTCTGATGAATTTCAAAACCTGCCTTTGCTTTGGATGTGATCAACGGTCACAGTGGGGCCTCTGTGTTTTACTATATGAACAAGCTCAGAGGGAGAGAGAAAATGCAGCCCCCTGGCTCTGCCTCTCTCCTGCCGCCGTGGCTGAGTGGAGGGCACAGAGAAACTGCCTCCGTGCTTTGAGCGTCTGCCTGCCCTGAACAGCTCAATCCTGAAAAAGAAGCAAAACAAAGGTCATGCCTTCAGCAGGCAGCCCCGCATCAGCTTCGCGCAATCCTCATCTGTGCAAAGTGTGGAATGTTTAGCAGGGTGGAAAGGTGGAGCCTGCTTGCTGCTCCTACCCAAGTGCCCAGGGCTGAGAGTGTGGGGCACCCCTGTGTGCGGGGTCCTAGGGGAGCTTCCAGTATGAGAACGCACATGGGGATCACACCAAAGCACCCCCTCAGAGAGCTCCACCCTCGGCCTCTTTACTCTTTACTAGGCTGTCCTTTGGAGCAGTGGCTTTGGAATGACCAGGATGCATTGGTGGTAATAGTTTGGTGAAAGGGGGCTGGAAATTATATAATTTCATGCAAGTAAAATTCCTGTCTCAAGGTGTTACAGCCTCCAGCCTTATCAGAAAGGCGAACAGGTGTTCATTGAGGGTGTTTGTTAAATATTTGTTGATTAAGCTCAACAATACCTTCCTCTCCGTCAGAAATGATGTGACTGCCTCTTGGCTTCCCTGCCTGTCAGATGGAGAGTTCATTCATTGATTAATTCAACAGATGGACAGCTCTCGTGTGCACAGGACCGTACCTGGTGATGGTGGGAAAACACAACCTTGTTCCTGTCCTTGGGAGGAGGTTTGGTGGGATCGTGCAATTCATTCTTGAAGGAACAAAGTCAGAATCCTCTGGCAACAGGAGAAGCAGGAAGAAGGGATGTCCTCTGCCTTTTCTTTTAGTGGTTGAAGCCCCTTTCACCTAAGGCTTCCTTTCCTAGACTGTCAGAAAAAGCCAGGTGACCCATCAGCTCCCACCACCAAAGGCAGGGCTGGTGTCCTCCTGTGTGTCCCAGGTAAGCCTGGGAGGAGGTGAGGGGACCTCACAGCCACAGGAACTGCAGTTATAGTGAGAAGTAACTCCCCCAGTCCTGACAGGGCTTTTTTTTTTTCATGAGTCTTAGGGTCTGTCTAATGCAGAGCTTCTCAGAGTCTAGCCTCTGCCAATAGCAGTAGCATCACCCAGTCATATCATTGCCCTCCAAATCTCATGCCGAAATGTGACCCCCAAGGTTGAGGTGAGGCCTGGTGTGAGGTGTTTGGATCATGGGGACAGATCCCTCATGAATGCATTGATGGGTCCTGGCAGTAATGAGTGAGTTCTGGCTCTGTTAGCTCACATGAGATCTGGTTGTTAGAAAGAGCCTGGCACTTCCCACACCCGCTTTCATTCCCTCTCTCACCATGTGTCACACCCACTCCCCTTGCCTTTCACCATGAGTGGAAGCTCCCTGAGGCCTCACCAGAAGCTGGCATTGCAACAGTGCTTTTTATATAGCCTGTGGAACTGTGACCCAAATAAACCTCTTTTCTTTATAAATTACCCAGTTTCAAGTATTCCTTTATGGCAATGCAAAATGGACTAATCCATCCAGCTACTCAGAAATGAAAAACCTCAGGCCACATGCAAATGCACTCAGTTGGAAACGCTGGGCCTGGGGCTTGCACCTGTGTTTCCCCAGCCCCCTGCTGGTCCTCAGGCACGCTCTAGCACACTGCGTCTCATGTTAAGCTGTATGTTGGAATCACTTAGAGAGATTTTAGAAACAGGAGTGCAAGTTCCCACTCTCAAGGATTCTGATGTGATTGGGTTGGGATATGACTTGGGTAAGGGGATTTTTCAAGTCTTCTGAAGTCATTCTTGTGAGCAGCCGAAGTTAAGAACTACTGGCTTAGTATCTGATAGCTCAGCTGTTAAGAAAAGTGGGGCCCCCATCCTTACCCTACACCCGAGCTATCCTTCGTGTTTGCTGGAATTCTTGGCAATTTCCAGACACTTGCTCCATCATCCAGGAGAAGATGCTAATTAGTAGCACCTAATCTGCTATCTTCCTCCTTCCTTTTTGAAGACACCTCACAGAAAAACAGGAAACCTGAAACAAGGCAAGGTCAGCAACAGCCTCCAGGGCTCCCAGAAACACAGAGAAGTCTCTGGCTTGGTTCTGTGCAGGAGGCTGCTCTCGACTGCTTTGCTGTGAAAGACACAGATGGGAGGCTGTCGGCTTGGCCTGCTGGTGGGCTGCGACCACAGTCCCTGCCGGGTCCATTCTCCACTCAGAAGTGGTGGAGAGAGGGGGGTGGGCTGGCAGGGAGGACAGCTGAGATTCCCTAGATGTTTAGCACATTGTTCTGTCTGACTGTGGAAATTAATAAATATGCTCACTGGAATGAAAAGAAAAATTTCCTACCCAGCCAAGCGCTGTGTGAGGCAATGAAGGGAAAGGGAAAGTGCTGCTCAGAGAAATTCTAGTCTCCACTGGAAGACTCAGAGCAGCATAGAAGCAGTGCTTTTCTGAAATGCTGGGACCAAATCCATCATCCATCTGGGCATCTGCCCCATCCCGCCATTGAACCTGTGGCCTAGGTCCCAGGAGGCCCTCAGCCTGGGAAGGAAAGGGAGGGCAGATGAGCGACAGCCTAGACCTGTGGTCGGTTCTCCCTGCTTCTCCTTCATTTCCCTCAAATCCATGAGACCCTTGCCTGCCATTTTCCTGGGCCTCGGTATTCCCACCAGCGAAGCGACAGTGACAGACCTCGCACTCCAGGGCGTAGAGGAGACGTGGTAGGTAAAGGGAGAAGGCTTTGCATTCCAGTAATGTTTTATGCAAGGAAAGAAAAGACCACAGAGAAAAAAGTCTAAGAGATTCCTCTCCATACCATGACCGTCCCAGCTGGGGGGCTGACTGGAAAGAAGATTTTAAATCCACCCACACTGTCTTTTATAAAGACTTGCCTAAAAATACTGCACCTCTAGATGACCCCACTTCATTTCTCCACCTAAAAAGACACAGAAGCAACTCTTCCCTTCTTTTCCTTCCTGTGATGCAGCATGCACTGTGAGGAGGCACCTCTGAATCCAGTGAATAACTGCAGGCATTGAGGAACCATCCTCCCAATGGCGGGGCTAGACTTGGGACTTGACACAGATCCTTGAAAGATGCTAAGGAGAAGGAGTTGGAGGCTTGGCCTCCTGCAGCCTGTGTCGCAAAGATACTGCTACAGGTCACAGAGGGCAGAGCTCCTGCTGATGAGTTCTCTGGTCTGGTTTAGACAAAGGAGGAGGGCGGGGCATGAGAGCCCAGGGGGAGGAGGAAGGGGCACAACCTCATTCTGCACCTACGTGCTGACCCCTGGTTTTTTCACCCTGTTTTTCTTTTCTCGAAGGCGCAAAAGTCTTCAGAGAGGGTATTTGAGACACAGCTAGTCTAGGTCCAATTTGGAGTAGATATGTAACTGTCACTATAAACACTTTCCAGGAAGATATCCCACTTCTGCAGAAAGCACTTGAAACCTGGAATCTGTCCTTTTCAAGTTTGGCCAAGTCCTCTGTGCTCCATGAGCCGCCATGGTGGTCCGGCACTGTTGCTCAGCTCTTGGAGGCTGAGGAGCGTCCCTGGTTCTGGAACTGAGGGGTTAACCGAGTGCTTCTCTGCACTCACTATTAGCGGGAGGAAAGCAGGTCTGGAGAAGGACAAGCTCTTCAAACGAAACCGACATTGAGCAGTTGAGCTGTTTCCACTTGTGAGTTTACAATGGCCCTATAAAGACCAGCCAAAAAAAAAAAATCATCAAGATGGGTCAGGCGAGGGGAGCCTTGAGTGGAGGCCCAGCGTCAAGCTCGCACTGGCCCAGTCTGAGAGTTAGGGTTCTGAGCCCTTGGAAGTGGTAAGCATCTGAGGCCAGCCTTAGATTCGGGAAAGGTCAGTGGGGAATTCCATTGCGGAAGAACTCTACAGTGCAAGAAGGGAGAAAAATAAGGCAAGCGTTCCCTGGCATGGAGGAATGGAGGGCCGAGGGTGGACCAGTGTTTTTAATACCACATATCAGCAGGGACCGGCTCGCAAAAGGCCAGCCTCTTGGAAGTTTTTGTCGATGGTCTCCACCAATTCGTTTTTTTTCTTTGTATTGTTCTTAGCACCAAAATAGAAGATGCTTAACCTCCATCCCCTCAGAGTACCCCATGCCTATCTCTGTCTTGTCAATAGGATGCTATATTACAGCTCAGCACCTCCTCATCTGTGTGCCTTGCCAGCATATAAGGAGGTGGGCATCGTATCTCTTATCTATGTAGTCCCAGCACTATCTCAGCATGTCGCAGAAGTGTGTATAGAGCCACAATCTCTTATCTGCAAACTCCACATTCACAAAGGTCTGGAAACGTCAAGCTTTCTTATAAGTCATTTTGCAGCAAACCCCAGGCTAGGTGTTGTGAAGGGTTGCAAAGTCAAAATGTAGAAAGAGCAGACTCGAATACATGGCAAAACAGAAGAGAACCACAGGGCAAGGCAGGCAGCAGGCTGTTGAGTATGGGGGGGAGAGTGAGACGTGAGTGAGGCATTCTGAGATGAGCTCTGGGAAGACCTAAGGGGCCAGGTGATGCTTAATCTGGGTTTAAATTGTAGATAAGGTTTGCGAAGATAAAGGGGTGGGGAGATAATCTTGGGACAATGTGGTTTTTTTCCCTAACTTCTTATAGACATATTCCTCTCTTTCCATTACGTTTTCAGGCTCCCCCAGGGCTGGGATCTCAGTTCCATTTCTTCCATTCTGTCCTCTGTATGCAGAACATACAGTCATCTCTCAGAATTCTTCTATTCAATAAGAAATTATTCTTGGACTTACCCATAGAATGTGCTTGAGAAGATCTCTTGAATGAATAAGAACTTAAGGGTCTATAATTTTTTTTAATTCATAAACTTTATTTTTGGAGCAGTTTTAGATTCCAGTAAAATAAGGGGAAAATACAGAGCATTTCTACAGATCCTTTTTCCCACCACCCACAGCCTCCCCCACCATTGACATTCCACACCCACGTGGTGATCTCTTATATCCATGCACCTACATGGACGCCTCATTTTACTGATGCCCATTTGTCCTTGCGTTCTCTCTTATTCGAGAGTAATACGGGAGGCATATGAGCATGGTCTCTTTCCTCCCAACACTTAGAGGTTCCTGGTCTGCTGAGAAACTTGCCCGGATGCAAAGCCGCAGAGCAGAGACAGCAGGATCACAAGTTTTAAAAGGTGTAAGTGGCTGGGTTCAGTGGCTCACACCTGTAAGCCCAGCACTTTGGGAGGCTGAGGTGGGTGGATCACCTGAGGTCAGGAGTTCGAGAACAGCCTGGCCAACATGGCAAAACCCCCTCTCTACTAAAAGTACAAAAAATTAGCCAGACGTGGCAGTAGACACCTGTAATTCCAGCTACTTGGGAGGCTGAGGTATGAGAATCGCTTGAACCAGGGCGGCAGAGGTTGGCAGTGAGCTGAGATTGTGCCACTGAACTCCAGCCTAGGGTGACAGAGCAAGAACTCATCTCAATTTAAAAAAAAGAAAAAAAGGTGTAAGTACTGAGAAGGCAGAGAGAGCATCCCTGCATCCCTGTGCAATAGGGAAGACTTGTAAGCACAGATATTAAAGATGGAAAAGACCTCTGGGATCAGTTCCCTCCCTCAGGGTCCAGAGCAGAGGAAGTATTCATGAAACTGCTGTCTCTGATTTCTCATTGGCTGACCACAGACAAAACCACACATTTTTCACCAGCTCCCAGGGCAGCTGAGGCCAAGTAGTCTCTTCTCCGGTGAGTGTGGCCTCAAGAACAGAGGTCCTGACACCACCAGACCGTAAAGTGTTTTGCTCTTTACAGTTTGCAAAGCACATTTAAAGGATCGTTGCAGCCCACCACATCCTAGTGGGGTATGCAGGGTGCTTTGGGGTCCTCACATCTCACAAGTGAGAGAACTGCGGGTAGGAAGGGGGTGCCTCTCCATCACGCTGGGTGAGGGAGCGGAGTCTTGCTTTGTCGCCAGGTGCCAGGCTGGAGTGTGGAGTGCAGTGGCACAATCTCGGCATCTCAGCTCACTGCAACCTCCACTTCCTGGGTTCAAGCAATTCTCCTGCCTCAGCCTCCCAAGTAGCTGGGACTATAGGCATGTGCCACCATGCCCAGCTAATTTTTGTATTTTTAGTAGAGATGGGGTTTCGCCACTTTGGCCAGGATGGTCTCGATCTCTTGACCTCATGATCCGCCTGCCTCTGCCTCCTAAAGTGCTGGGATTACAGGCGTGAGCCACCGCACCCGGCCTGCATAGATCTTTACCTCGAACCCTCTCCAAGTTTTTAATATATTAATATGGTTGGGATGCAGCATTTCCCAACAATATTTGACTGTAATTTCGTTTCTGGCAGAGCATCTTGATTGGAAAACTCTTTGGGAGATGCAGCAACAGAATTAGTCAAACAGGGGCACATGGATGCTTTTCTCTCCAGGGCTCAGCTCTGAGCTGTCCTCCACAGAGAGGCTCAGAGGAGCCTGAAGGAGGAAACACGGAAAACTGAAATCTCTAAGAAGAGGCTAAAAGGAACTGAGTTATTCAGGCATAGTAAGAAGACACTGGCAGGACATTGAAATCGATTTTCCAATATGTGAGCATGTGAAGGTTTCGCTGCATAGCGTGGTGTGGCGAGGGGCTGTTCTTGCAAGTAGAATGCTCAGAGCCTGGCTTCCCTGCAGCCGAAAGGACTGAATCAGTCAGCCACAAGGAGCTTGCTGCCTGAGAACAGGGAGCCTCTGGGGCCAGGAGCCAGGCAAGGCAGGAACTCAGCATCTCAGGGTTCTCAAAGGATCCCCTAGGACTTGGGTGGACCAGTTTGCATCCTGCATTGAGGCAGAGGACTCAACACAATGACCCGTGCAGGTGGTTGTTGGCCTCAGGGTGCTGCAATAATGGGGCTTTCTGTAGAAGCAGGTCTGAAAGACAGATGCTGCAGGATGAAGCGGGGATAGAAATCTTGGGTGAATTCATTCACACCCAGACCAGGAGGGCTGAGGGGGTGAGAGTAAGGGAGGGAGAGAGGAGGAGACTCAGAGCAAGCCATTTGAAAGAGTCCGAAGCCACCAGGTGGAAAGTCACCCTGCGGGGAGCTGACCTTCCTCCCTCCTCCCGAGAGGCACCAGCTGGCGCTGACCCTGGGTCCCATCTCTGTGGCCTGTGAGAAAAGAGGTGAAAAGCGGCTCCTCGTGCCTTGAAACCTTGCTGCCCACATCTGAGGGCTGGTCTTGATCTCTGGGCCTGTGCACCCCTCCTCATTCCTTCCTGACCTTTCATCCATGAAGCAGGTACAGATGGTGTGGGGCTAGGGTGGTGAAGAGGGACAGGAGCCGCAAAGAAACAAAAGGAAAATAATGCAGAGAGGCCGGGCCCTGGGGATGGGCTACTTGCAAAATCCTGAGTTTCATTAAATATAGAAAGGTAGGATGAAAAAATAATATTCACTCATTGTTACAGTTTCAAAGTCCTAAGCTGGCCTTGATTTCAAAGAACTTGTGTGTAATGTGGTGCATGGCTTTCTCTTCTGTCTCTTTTTATAGGTAAGTGACATTTCATTCTGCTCATCCCCAAGGCAAAGTTGGATGTTTTTAAAGTGGAAAAAAAATGAGCGGAAAAAGAAACGGGGAAGGTGGGAAGAGGTGGAAATGGAAGGGCACAGGTAGGTGCACACTCAATTCTTCATCTTTTGCACAGACTGGTGGGGGGTCTTCCCCTTAGATTCAGTGGAGAATCCTTCCCTCAGGACGGAAGGTCGGGGCGGTGACTGCGGCTTTTGAGATGATGATGCCTTTGCTCTTTGAAAGGGGTTTGTCCTGGCATACAATGGCCATCACTTTTGCTAAGAGGTCTTTCCTGGGTGAAGTTTCAAGTCAGAAACGATTTGGGGTTTTGCACCCTAATGCTATGTGTCAGTTACATTGCTGTGAGTAGGTCCTAGAGGAAGCAGGGAAAAGTGCTCTGGAGAGCCAGAATTGAAAGAGTCCAGGAAGAAAAATCAAGAACAAGGAAGAATGACATTCCTGCGGTGGTCAGGCAGTAAATGGCATGGAAATTTCTGGACAGAAGGGAGGTTTGTGGGAAAACTGAGATTTTGTACCTTAAGAATTTTTTACTCAGTTTTAAGGTCTATCTAACTACTGTCAATGTATTTTTCTATTCCTGCCTGGTCGCCGAGGCTGAAACACCACTTATTTTCTTTTTAGCATGAGGCAGAGTAGCTTTCTAAAAGAGCTGGGGGCTGGTTTGTCATTGTAGTCACTGTACCTTTTCTCGGTCAGTCAAGAAAGGCATTTTGAAGTTCCAGACTAGTTTCAGCTTTCTACTGCTCTTAAATATAATTGCTTTCCCCTAAGAGGAGAGTGAAAATGCTCTTTTTTTTTCCACTGTGAGTTGCCAACAATCCACTGACGTAATTGACTGATGGCTCTGTCCCACATGTATTTGTTATTTTCTTTGAGAGAGAGAGAAACGTAAAACATTCTATTTAACAGTCGACAAATCCAGACTGGAAACATAAAACTCAATTCAGCAAAAATATTTAACATTTGCAGTCTTATCTTATGTCCAATTAAAGGAGATCAACAGAATGAAGTGGGGGCTTGGCTAGCAGAAAAGGGAAAAAGACGAAAACAATCTCGACTGTGTCTAAGGCCTCAGAGGAAACGCTCTCTCACACACATGCGAGAGACAAATCTATAGGAAAACCCTTTCGGAAATCTTCGAAAGAGGCAAAAGTACTAGAATTTGTTATTGAAAGTGTTTAATTCTCTTTCTGTAATTTGAATACACAGATGTTCTTTCAATCTTCTTCCCCTCACTTTTAACAAAGAGGAGGAAAAAAGAAAACTCAAAACCCAGCTTCCCCCTCTAAATCAGAAAAAGTGTCATCGTATATGGAAAATCACAAAGCGTCTCTTTCCATGATGTCATGTCACACTCCCGTGGTCTTTTATTTCCTCCGAAGACACTGTGACTCGTGTCACATTTTCACGGCTGCAGACACACCTGGGAATGCTTCTTGGTATTTGCCCTGCATAATGGGGAAAATTAAGCTGCCATCCATCTGGCTCCCAGCCCGAGCAAGGGCTGTACACCACCCCCACTCTGCTTTGAAAGGGAAAAATATCTGCAACCAGGAAGCACTCCTAGAAGCTGCCCAACATGACAATAAGAAACTGGGTTCCCAGCCACGTGGCTCCCTGCAGTCCCTCTGACACCGTCAAGGCCTGTTGATTGAGGTTGATGGAGTCACTGATTTAGTGGGAACATGCGTGTCTTTCTGAGTGTATCCACAGAATAAGGGCTGCAACATAACTTCTTCCTGGTCTTGAGGTCTCCTGCCTTTTCTGCATAGGATAGGCTTTGCGTGGATGGAAAGGGACGGCCTTCCCTCCTGGCTCCCTGTGGACCTCAGAGCTTGCCTTGTCAGCTTGGGGCAGGGAACGCTGAGGGGCCCAGCTTATTGTGATGGATGAAGGCAGTCCCTCAGAATTTCACATTAATAAGGAGGTAATTGAGTATATGTTAATTTTACAAGAACATTTTCCACAGAGTATATAAGTACATGGGATATATTTGAATAGTTTTAATACGCTATGATTCTCGGAACCATGGGAATGAAATTCTATTTGCACCTACCTAATAAACAACACATTCCCCAGCACCACTGGGCCTGGTGGAATAAGAGGACAAAGGGATAGTGTTTATACACACCCCGCCAAGCACACAAACGCCGGCACACGCTCACACACACATGCATATTCTTACATGCATACTCACAGAGCTGTGATTTTGCCTTTGAAAGGTGACAAGGAGCAAAGACATTTTTCAGAATCAGATCTGGCCTCTCAGTATTGTTTCCAAGATAATATGTGTCCTGTTTCATCACCCTCATTGCTCACCAAATGCCTGGCCCATCGCCGCGTTTAACTTCACAGCTTGGCTGCAGAAGGCGCCAGGCTCTTCATTTGCTTGGAATCCATCGATCTGGCCGTCTCCCTAGTGCCAGTGCCCCAGGTTGGCACACTTAATCATCTGGGGCCAGTATTGATCCCTCTCATCCATTCCCCTCTCTGCCTCGGGTCCCAAACCTTCTTTGACCCCTCTGTCTGTCTGCAGCAGGGGCTGGACCACTGAGAGGGTTTCTGCTTCTCAGCTCTGGTTCTCTAGCTTTGAGGGTGCAGTAGTGAGTGTGAGGAAGACTGTGTGCAGCGCCTCTAGCAGAGATGGAAACAAAGACGTGTGTGGTCTTCAGCAGTAAGTCACGTTGTCCTTCACGCCCTTGCCAGCCCTGCCAAAGCTGGCTTTGGGAATTGCTAGGATTCCCACCCTCTCTTTGGACAAAAATGTTTTTGTTACCTTTTTTTTTTAGCTAAGCCTTACTAAGTGTCAGACACCTTACTAAACAATACACAAACACACACAGAGAGATTTATCTTATTTTCAAAGCAATCCTGCGATACTGGTTTTATCATCCTCTTCTGACAAACAAGGAAATCCTGGCTTAAAGGGATGAGATAATTTGCCCAAGCTCACATGACCTTGAAGCTTGAATTTGAACTTGTGTCTGTCTGACTACAATACCTGTGCACTTAACTGCTTTGGCATGAAAATCCTACCCCAAAAGATCAGAGGGTGACAGGAAAGGAAAGTCTTTGGACCACCCTGCGCTCGCTCCTCTCTAGCTGTGAAGATCAACCAAACTCTTGACTGCTGGGCCTCTCTGGACAGGACTCTGATGGAGCCAGCACAGGGAGGTGACAAAGAGCTGGACCCAGATTTAGAAGAACCTGGTTTGAGGCCTGCATCTGCTGCCAATTTGCTGTGCATCCTCGGGCAATTTATTAAATTCTCTGAGCCTCTCAACATGAGGACAGAGACATGTTGGTATAATACTACGTAAGCTTAACCAGAGACCAGGTACCTATAAAAGGAGGCTCTGACAATATTTAATAATTATAATTACTTGAAAAAAATCCCTTTCACCCTGGCCTTCCAAATTTCTGAATCTAGTTCTTGATTTTTCTAAGGAGGTCTAGAATTTTTGCCAATGCAAGGAACAGTTCTTGGCAGCTTTCTGCATCTTTACTTCCTTTCAATACCAGGCCTAGTGGAGAGCAAAATTAGCCTGCCAATCACTCAGAGGTGTATGGGCCCCAGGAAATTAAGTTTCCCCTCTCTCCAGCTGTCTATCCCCAGTGCCAGGTACCAAATGAACACGCACGCCATACGTTGCAGTTCCCGTGTCTTCTTCTTCCTATATGTTAATTTGATAATTTTAGTAAAATAAACCAAGTAGATTTGAGTTGTAGTTCATTATCCCCAAAGTCAAGAGATTATAGAATACAGTTAGTCAGAAGGGGACCACTGCTGTCTTCAATTTGCTTTTTTTTTTTTTTTAGATTTTAGTATTTTCTTTTTCTGGCAACATTTAAAAGCCACTCTTTTACATCTGTTGCCATCTTTGAATGACGGACAGTAAAAAGGGACGACTGTTACTCAGAGAATCTAAACAAAGGGATTAGGATCTCTGCACATCCTCATGTGTGGCTGACTTTGAACTCCTGGAGCCCATATCCTCCGCGCTTCTGTTAGGTACCAGAGACAGAACCCGCAGACCTGCTTCTGCAGCCACGGATGGGTACCCAACAAGCCTTAGGGACATCCGTGCTCCAAATGCCATCTGTGTTTGCCAGTGGCATTCGCACGTTCCCTCCTGTCCCTCAGGGAAATTAAGAAGGGATCTCCTCTCAAGGCTGACACCTGGAGACAGCGGCTTCCTCCTACCCATCCTGCCCACACCTCATCTCTGGAGTGAGTTATCTTAATCCTGACATTTGCCCAGCCATTCAGAGTGTAAATCTTTTTGTACTTCAGGATAAAAAATATTTTGGGTACACAGTGATTGCATTGATGTGAAAAGCCAAGTAGAGATCCCTGGCAAGTGAAAGATAAAGAGTTTTGTCCATAATATTTGGCCACTGTTATGGTTGAACAGGGTCTTTCCAAAATTTACCTGTTGAAGTCCTGACCTATACTTAAAGAGGTGATTAGGGTAAAAAGAGGTCATATGGCTAGGCCCCAATCCAGTATGACTGATGTCCTTATAGAAAGAGATTGGGGCCGGGCGCGGTGGCTCACGCCTATAATCCCAGCACTTCGGGAGGCCGAGGCAAGTGGATCACGAGGTCAAGAGATCGAGACCATCCTGGTCAACATGGTGAAACCCCGTTTCTACTAAAAATACAAAAATAAACTGGGCATGGTGGTACACGCCTGTAGTCCCAGCTACTCGGGAGGCTGAGGCAGGAGAATTGCCTGAACCCAGGATGCGGAGGTTGCGGTGAGCCGAGATCGCGCCATTGCACTCCAGCCTGGGTAACAAGAGCAAAACTCCGTATCAAAAAAAAAAGAGAAAGAGATTGGGACACAGCACACAGAGAGGAGAGTTCATGTGAAGACACAGAAAGGAGGCAGCCATCTGCCAGCCAAGGAGAGTGCCTGAGAGGAAACCCACGCTGCCGACACATTTATCTTGAACTTCTAACCTGCAGAGTGTGAGGAAATAAATTTCTGCTGTCTAAGCTACCCCGTCTATGGTATTTTGTTATAGCATCCCTAGAAAACTAACAAAGTCCAAAATGAATTCATCTAGACTCAGTCCCAACGTCTGGGAACAAGCTGAACTGGCCATGGGCCATGGAAAGGAGGCAGACTTAAGAGACAAATGTTCGCTCCACCGTATTTTGCCTAACTTCTGTCAAGTTGCCATGCTGATCCCCAGCTTTCTTATCTGTACAATGGGCATGATATATATCTCATTGCTGTTTTGAAAATTAATTGAGATAAGGAATAATAAATATTTTAAGACACACATTGCCCAATATCCAGTTCTGCTAACTCTTACTATTTCTCTTAATGGTCATAGGAATACAAATAAGCAGTACATGTGATGTCATAATGTGCAGTATATACTAGGCTACATAGCCACTGAGGTCACTGCATCAGTCTGGTGTTTTCTTTTGTTTTGTTTTTTCTCCTAGTAATTGGAGGTAATACATCGGTTCTGAGGACTCAATGCCCAGGGCTATTGAATTCCTCAACCTATGGTCAAGTGACTGAGTGAGGCCTGCCCTTCACCCTTCACCTTGCCTATCACTCCTTAGTTCTCAGCTTTACTGCCTTGGGAGAAGCACTGACTTAGGATATGGCTGATAAGATGTCTACACCCTGCCCCTGCCCCTGCCTCCTGTCTTGTAATTGACAGAGGGTTCCTCTATTTCAGTGAAACTTACAGTTATAAACAGCTACAGCCATACTCAAGGATTCACTTCTAATGACTAACTTCACTGAGGAGGAGATTGTTGACAATGAACACATAATATACAGCAAACACACAAGGCATTTCAAGGGTAGGAAGCCACCTGTCTGCCCCAGCCTGGCCTACCCTATTAGAACCCTGCTTATAACCACCCCTCCCAGAACAGCGAGTCCCAGAATGAAGAGACATACTTGACAAACACATCCAATTCTGACATCCTGAGATAGGAGATACCCACGATCCCTGGGCAGAGGTTGACTGAAAACCAAGTAGCCCTGGATGGCATTCCCATGTGTCCCATCCACAACAAGGTCCTCAGTCTCTCTGGTCCACAAATGGATGGGATCAGTGCAACAGAGACAGCCAGGCTCCTAGTGAATGATTCACAAAGCTGCACTCACTAAAGGCTGGTGACACACTAGCATTCCGGCAGGATGACTTACCGGGGAGGAGGGCATTCTTCTCCAGCTGTGGCTAGGATCCACATTTCTGGAAGGTGAGCTATTGATCAGTGCCTGGGTGAGTAAAGATGCAGGCCTCACATGTGAGAGATTCAGCCCTGCACATTGGGGTCTGGGGCCATGCAATGTTGTCCACAGAGCTGATTTGGAGGCCTAGGGGACCCTAGCAGAGGGGAGTGCTTTGGCTGGCCCCTGGCTCCATGCCATGGCCTTGGTCCTCTTGATCATGCTGTAAGGAAGTAAGTGGGTTTTGGGGATGGCTTACTGGATCTTGCCATCCCACCTCTGTGCCCTACCTGGGATTCTTTCATTTAAAATCTCCCTTTGCCCCTAAAGAGGAGGACCCCAATTCTGGGTAGAATCTACAAAGCCCTGTGGGTCCTGGCCTCTGCTTGCTCTCCAGCTCTGCTCTTCTGTGGGTTGCTCTTGTTCCAGCCACATGGGCTTTATGGTAGTCTTTTTTTTTCGAGATGGGAGTTTTGCTCTCGTTGCCCTGGCAGGAGTGCAATGGCGTAATCTCGGTTCACTGCAACCTCCGCCTCCTGGGTTCAAGCGATTCTTTTACCTCAGCCTCCTGAGTAGCTGGGATTACAGGCATGCACTACCACGCCCAGCTAATTTTTTGTATTTTTAGCAAAGATGGGGTTTCTCCATGTTGGTCAGGCTGGTATCAAACTCCCTACCTCAGGTGATCTGCCCACCTCGGCCTCCCAAAGTGCTGGGATTATAGGCATGAGAAACCACGCTCAGCCTGTGATAGTCTTTATTCCTTCTGCCTAGAAAGCACTTCTGCTCCCTCTGTGCCTGGGTGACCCTCAGTACCCTTAATAATTCAGTCCCGGCCGGGCGCGGTGGCTCATGCCTGTAATCCCAGTACTTTGGGAGGCCGAGGTGGGTGGATCACGAGGTCAAGAGATCGAGACTATCCTTGTCAACACGTGAAACCCCATCTCTACTAAAAATACAAAAAATTAGCTGGGCACGGTGGCGCGTGCCTGTAATCCAGCTACTCGGGAGGCTGAGGCAGAAGAATTGCCTGAACCCAGGAGGCGGAGGTTATGGTGAGCCGAGATCGCGCCATTTCACCCCAGCCTGGGTAACAAGAGCAAAAACTCCGTCTCAAAAAAAAAAAAAAAAAAAAAAAAAAATTCAGTCCCAGACCCTGCCTTGGGAAAGCCTTCCTGATCCCCAGGCTGGATGCTCACACTTGAATCCACCCTTTTTCTTCCATACATTTGTTTTGCTTTGTATGTAAGCGTTCACTGGTGATCTGATTCCAGCTCCCCAGTAGGGTAGCAGTCCCATGACAGCAGGTGATACACCAGCTTTTGCCCCCAGTGAGCTTCCCAGAACCTGGAATCACATGAGTACTAATCCTGGTCTTGGAGGGACCCAGAGAAAGTTTTCTGCCTTACAGCAGCGAGCCAGTGTTTGGCCTCATGCTTCTCTCAATAGGAATAGTCCAGGAATGAAACATCCCTGAGCAGTTCTGGAGACCTTGAGGGCTTCTCACGCTGATCTCACCTTAGAACCATGGAGGAGCGTTTTAAGCCCATGAACTCCCTCCCCGCATGCCTTAGATTCCAACTAAAACAGTCTGGGTGGGCCTGGGCATCCTCAGGTGCCTCCTCTGTGCTGCCAGAATTGGGACCCACTGCCTGGAGACACCCCCTCTTCCCACTGCGGGGTTTTGATTAGTTGAACTCCAAGGGCACCTTTCTTCCAAGTTCCTAATAGTCACAGTTGCGACACACTGTGCAATCCACTTCTAGTGCCTTGTGCCGCTTGAGCCTCATAATGATGAGAGATAGCTTTTATCATGCCTATTTTGTGGTTGAGAAGCTGCAGCCGGGGGAGGTTAAGTATCTTGAACAAGACCTTGCAACTCGCATGAGAAGAGGCAGGATTTGAACACATGCCAATGGAACGCAAGCCTGGGCTGTTCATTTCTTTATTGTATCACCTTACGTTCTCGTGGCAGAGGACTTTGGAAGCACTTTGTGTCGTGCATGTGTGTGGACGTGTATATCTACCTCTCTATCTGTGTGTTTGTGTATATCTACCTCTCTGTATATCTATAAATATCTTCTACAGCATTCACTATCGGTAATGTCTGGACATTCCTAAGGAAGGATTCCCAGGTAGTACTACTAATTATGAGTGGAGATTGAAAAAAAAAAAAAACCTTGATTATTTGTTACAAGTCCCTAAGTGCTTGGGCTGTGCCCCCTCACCTGCTTGTAGCTTTGAGTGGAAAAAGGACAGCACCTGTGTGGCCACAACAAGCTGTCCTGGCCCTTTCCCTGTTGGACAGGAGCAAGAGGGGAGGTATAATCAGTCTGAAGCAGAGACGTAGGATGACTCATATCTTCCCCCTGCTAATCGCCAATTTCGGACAAACATGGGACCCAGAAGTGAGTGAGGGAATTAAATTAAGGAACACAATTTCTCCCTGTCATTGAACTCTGACTAATGAGTCTATTTCTGGGTAATAAGAAGGAGCAGGAAGTGACAAGGCAGTGTAATGAATTAGTGGCCCAGAACCTCGTTAGTCAGAATAATCTTTCCACGAAAGATAAATGATGCAAACATTAATTATAAAGCCAAGGTGGAAATGCATCCCATTATTTGGCTTCCTAAGAAATCTATCCCAGTTACTATGAGGCATTTCAAACAACAACAATAATAATAATAAGGTAAGGCTCAGTGAGAACTTTGGCCCCTGGGGAGACTGGCTCCACCGGTGGTGGCCGGTAGGGGGAGCACAGAGGACCAGCTCCGCTTTCGAAAGGGGCTGGAGCTCGGGGAAGCGGCCATGCCCCTCTGGGTTTTGTACCAGAAAAGATGTGGTAGTGTCTCTGCCCCAGCTTCTCTGCGCCCTGTAGGGTTGGTCACTCAGGGCAGTCCACTCTAGTCATCAAGATCCAGGTGAGGTGAGGAGTTTAACTAGAACATTCCCCCCATTCAAAGTGAGAGAGACAGAGGAGGGGGGGGAAGAACAAGGCTGGGGGGTTTCCAGGAATTCTGGCATCTTAAAAGGGGTCAGAGATCAAAGCCATGGAGGAAATCGAGGTTAAGAAGTCAGGCTCTGGAATCAGCCACGCTGAAACCCTGGCTTGGCAAGTTTTGAAAAGCCCCATAGTCCATTTCTTCCTCTGAGAATTGGTGGACAGCAGAGGCACCTGGTTAAGGAGGTGTTTTATGAGCATCAAGTGAGGTGTGCATGTATGATACTTGGCATCCATTAAGTGTTCCATGGATGCCATTGCTAATGTGTTTTTAATGCAGAGTGAAGGTTGTAGAGCTGAAAGGCATGTTGGGGACATTGAAGGAGGCTCCCTTATTGCACAGGTGAGGGGAGAGAGCAATGTCACTCAGCAATTCAGCCGTGGGGGCACCGAGGCTCTGGCTCCCAGCTCAGGTGAAGGTCTGTCATCTTAGGCTGTATTGTAGCCTGGATTGTTGGTCACAGCACAGAAGGGGGGTGGCGAGGGAAAGGGAGGAAGCTAAATCAATTTCAAGAAATGCGGTTGCTGAGACCATTCCTCAGGAGAACAAATAAACCAGAATTAAAAACTATAAAAAAGTCTCCTGCAGTGCCATGGTAATAAACTTGTCCGTGACTTCACGGCATGGAGGGTCCCAGCTTCTGAAGATTTGAGCTATCTGTTGCCTGCAAAGGGGTCGGGAAAGTCATTTGCTGAAGGGAGAGAAGTTTGAAGCAAAGATGCTGGTGCTCTCTGGAGTCTCCTTCCAGGTGGCATCCGATTGAAGCGGAGGCTGGGAGCTGCTTTTGTTTTGAAGGCTTTGTTGGTGTCTGACTGGCAACTCTTGGTAATGAGAGAAGAAAAAACAATTAATTGGAAATGAATTTTAATTGTCTCTGACTTCTCATTTGTAGGCTATTAAAATGAGTTCCCTATTAAAATATCACATCGGCTGCCTCACTGCAAGATAACAGAAGGCACCCCAAAAGCTCTTCTCCCACCACGTCCAGTACTCACTCCACCCTCATTTCTTTTAGCAAAAAGTAGTTCTTAGATTTTAAGCAAAATGAACCAAAGAGGAAAAAATAGAAAAAATGTCCTCAAATCTTTCCTTTTTCTTTCTTTTTTTCTTATACATTTATTTATTTTTGCTAAGGAATGCGTGCCCGCGCTCATTTATTATTCTGTGGCTGTCTGTTTCGTTCCCATTTCCGAGTGCTGTGGCAAAATGGCTTGGAGAGCAGGGCTTCGTCGGGGCTGGGCCTTCTCTGCCAGCCGCTCAGTCTCTACCTGGAATGGAGGCTCTAGTGGGGCTGGGGTGAGGCCAAGGAAATGGACACGAGGCACTGGGGCAGGAGACAGGCAGGGAGGGCTTGAGCGTTGGGATCTAGGACTACTGTGTCCCCTTCTGCTCCCGACCTCACCTGCTCCTTTACCGCACTGGGTCGGGGAGGTTTGTTTCTCAGACACAGATGCTGTCCGGGAGTTACAGCCCTTCTTGGAGGTCTCAGATCTAGGCTAAAACCACCTCTGACACTGCCCAGCAAGGTGTCTGTGTGATGAGAGCCATCCCCTGCCCCTCTGATCCCTCACTGAGCAATCCTAGTGTTCACTCAGTAGATGTTACAGGCCTGGGACCCAGGAGGCTCCCAGGAAATGCGGCCTCCAGCCCTTTCTGAAAGCAGACATCCTTCCCTCTGCTTCACCACCTACAGATCCTCTCTCTCTTCCTCCTGCTCTGTCCTTCCTCACTCCATCTTCCATTCTCTTTTTCCCGCCCCTGTCATCTTTCTTCTGACCCTTCTTCCCAGCCCTGATTCTCTCCTAGCAAAAGCACCAGGAACTCCTCCCTAATAGCCTCTGCTCGAGAACTTACTAGGAGGCTTTAGGCTCTTGCCTTTCTAGGTAAGGTCTGCACTAAGCAACTTTATGGA
The DNA here is from genome assembly GCF_030222135.1 of Aotus nancymaae. NCBI lineage: Eukaryota > Metazoa > Chordata > Mammalia > Primates > Aotidae > Aotus > Aotus nancymaae. Next base: position 36,036,600 of record NW_026988423.1, read on the forward strand.
TGCCAGGAAGGAGCCGTTTCAATCTCCCCCGGGCAGAGACATAATCAGCCTGGAAGGCTAGTTCCACCCCTTGGCTCCCTGGGGCGCTATCTGGTTTCTGTACTCACCCTCCCCGCCCAACCCCATCACTGTGCAATTTATTTATGGAAGGCCAGGGACACCTGTCTCCTTCCTTCTAAATCACCTGCATGTTCAGGGGGTCAACCATAGCTCCTGCTTGCACCGGCCTTATCAGCTCTGGGCTTGTAGAGAATGCGGTTGAAGCAATGTTAGCTCTGGGCTGGCAGGGCCTGCCAGCGGCTGCCCTCACCCTCCTCTGGAGCCCACACTGAGCTGGGCATATATGTGACTTGGCAGAGGTGGCAGATGGCTCGGAGCCCTGTGAGAACCGCCAAGAGTCAGCGGTATAAGAAGCTGAGGCCTTGGGCAAATTCACAGGCCACTGGAGAGTGACAAAGTGCCCATCAACGGTGGTTGATCAAAGAGGTGGCATCAAAAGTGGCAAAGAGAAGTGTGTCCCAGGAGCTTGCCTCAGAATAAGGACCTGGCCACCTGGTGGGGGCAATGATATTTGTTGGTTTGAGAGCTAAGATCCCTGTGAAGGTCAAGTCAAGGTTTGGGGGCTCCAAACCTTGAACAGCAGCAGGTGCTTGGCTCAAGAACAAAGAGGCCCCCATCCCAGCTCCACCTGAGAGCCCTGGGCTGGCTGCTGGCTGCCCCCACCTGCACCACCACTTGGCAGCAGATGGCCAGGGGCCCGCAGCGTGCCCTCGCTGTGTTCCTCTCCGCATGCCCGTTCCTTTCTCTTTCTACACAAATTGCCTGTTTCTGGAGTGGACTCGGCTTTCCACACCATGGGTCCTGGAGGAACGCCCTTCTTGGCAGACGTGGGAGGAACAAGTCTGAGTGGTGCTGTCCCTCCCTCCCCACCGGGAGCAGAGCCACAAGGGGACCCTTGAATGTACCCGCTCTGGGGAGGCCTCAAAAAAGAGCACAGGCCCAAATGCGTCAGGGTCCAGGCAGCGAAGTCAGCAAGCCAGGCCTCCGCGGTCAGGCGAAGGCAGAGGCAGGCAACTTGAGCAAAGAAGCCTCCTCTAAAGGAACTGCACGCGGACCGAGGAGCTGCGCCTGCTTCATGAAGCACCTGCGGGCATGTTTGAATGGATGGAATAAGTGCCGTGTGGCTCTGCAGCTCTGAGGAAACCGCATCATACACCCCAGACAGCTGGAGTGCCTCCCCGGTTCAGTCTCCCTGGGATTCCAGCGCATTCTCTTCTGCCCAGGCTCTTCCTGTTCACTCATCAGACCACGTTCAAACCCAGCTTGTCTTTGTTCATGGCGCTCTAGGCTGGCATTAATTGTATGACAGGATACTTATTCATATATATACCAGTGGTACTGGTATATATGCTACTGGTACCAGTGGGAAAGGGACATCATTGTACTTAGGTATTTAGCACTCCTGGTACATAGTAGGGCCTCAGTGGAAGCTTATGCAATTCAAATATCTATGGACCAGCCTTGGCTTCTTCTTTCTGGCCTTCAAAATAAAGCCTTTGTGATAACTGCTCCCTTAAAACAGAGAAGACCACTGTGTCTGGAGGAGGGGAGGGGAGGGGAGTATCCATGTTCCTTGTCTATTTTAGGCTTTAGCCTAAAAATAGATGGGGATGGATGAGAGGGCTGAGGAGGGCAGGAGGATCAGAAAACTCCTGAGGTTTCTGGTGGTAAATGGTGAGTACAGCAATGGGTCAGAAGGTGACCCCAGAACCCTTGCTGGGTGCCCACTGGGATACAGCTGGTGACCATGGGGATGATCAGGGCTTCCTACGGGCTCCTGACTGAGGGGGGAGGCTTGTGGTTGACAAGCCCATCTCGGCTAACCTAGGAGGACACCTGCCTTAGAGGACAAGGGACACTGGTGGCCTTCTCTGAGCAGGACATTATGGCGGCCCCAAAAGCATCACAGGGCTGTTTCGCCAGATCAACCTTAGTGCTTCTGCTAGGCCCCAGACCTGGACTTTGTAAGAACTGCCAATTGTGTCCTCATAATCTGTGTGTGAGTGTCAATGTATGCGTGTTTCTTCTTATCTCGTAGTCATTTGGGTCACCTGCCCACCTCTGGACAAAGCCTGCATTTAAATATGGCGCCAGACGGTGACATAATGCAATTAGGGGACGATGCTTGCCGCTGTAATTTTGCCAGCTTTTGGGAACTCTGCAAAAATGCTCTCCCATTCCACACTAGGAGCAGTGCTGGGCAAATGCTACTGGAGGGACCTGTGCAGTGGGGGGCCCAGGTGATGCCTGAGACCCTTTGTAGACAGCATGGCAGCCCCCCCTCCCTCTCTCTCAGCTCTCTCTCCGGGGGGTGGAGAACAGAGATCTTATGTTTGCAGACGGCCTTTTAAAATAAAGTGCCAGAACAAGGATTTGACATCCTCACTGAGGAAAAAAAAAATCGTTTTTGCCTAACCCCCCCCGCCCCCCCCCCCCGCCACTCCCCCGTCTGTTGGTGTCAGACTCTGATGGGTTGAAAGGCAGCACAAAGAGAAGGAGGGTGGGGAGATGATGGCAACTCAGGGAGATAATTGACTTCAGAAATGCTATGTCTTGGATGTAGGAAGAAAACAAGTGAAAATATGTTATTTTACAACCTTGATACTCCTGACCTCACGGAAAGAAAATATACACACAGCATAGGGGTGCGCAGGTAGGCAGGAGGAAGGGTCCTTGCATGGGGTGCTGGTGCCCTCGCGTGGCTGTGAGAAGTACTGCCACAAGCACAAGTTCTCGTTCCCAGAGAAGCAGGCAGGCTGCACATGTGCTTGGCCACTGCCTGAATTGAAACTGGAAAGAGCTCACTAAAAAGGAGTGCAGTTCATACGAAGTCTTCCTTCTCTACCCAAGATATTCTTGTCATTCCTAGGGCTGGTATTCTTGAAGAGGAGCGGCCAGTAGGTATTGTAGGAAGTGAGTATAGTGGAAAGCAAGCTCAGTCCTAAAGCTCAGTGTGGTGTTTATGACTTAGCAGCGGCGCATCCTTAGCGGGTCTCGGCTTTGTCATCTGTAAAGTGATCAGCAGGACCCGGACAGTGTTTCTGCTTCCCTGCAGCTGGGATGCTCTGGCCTTAAGGATGCTGAAACTCCAGAGAGCTGGCAACTCGCTGGTATCGGTCGGGCGGGAGAACTCTTTGTGTGGGATTGCTTCATTTCATTTGAAGTCCTTCGGTGCTATGATTGCAGTCTTTCTCTGGTTCTCGTGAATCTGGTGTTGGCTCAGTGTAACAGAACCAGCCTTATCATTCCCATTTGCAGTTACAAGAATATTGCCATTGTTATTTGCAAGCTTGATTTCCCTGTCTGGTTACCTGTAACGCTGCCTCTCTGAAACTCTCTGAAAGAAAGAAAAATCTTCCCCGCGGGATGTAGGTAATCTGGCACCTAAATTCATCGCAGCTCTAAGACATGCACCTGAAGAAGGTTCGTGAGCAGATGACACCCTGACTTCTGGATTAGGGACCAAAATGTGGGGCTCAGAGTTTGCAGTATTTGGTCTTATATTCTCCCACTCACTTGCTGCTCCCAGTATGCCAGGTGGATTCCAAAGTCCCATTTCCTGCATTCATCCCACCATATTTGAAGACTCTGTTCCTTTCAAATGCTTAGTCCGTGTGAGCAGACCTCAACCTTTACCCAGCAGCCCCCCTTCCAGATCCTCCCTGAGCTTCCGGATCTCCAGTTCCATCTTTACTTTAGTTCTTATATAAGACTAAGAGAGCATTTATCTTTTCTGTTTAAACCCGTGGGATATTTCTATTTAGCAAGACAGCAATTTCGGGCAGCTACACTGTTTTATTAAGTGTATTAAACAGCAGAGTAGCTCATCTGTTGTCGACTGGCTGTCTTGGCTCCATCCCAATATATCATGGGTGGTTTTCCCAACACATTTTAACATTCTTATTACTGACTGGGATATGATTTCACAAACATTATTATAATAATTCATTAGTATCTTACATAACCAGTAATACAGACTGAACCTTTGCCAAATGCATTGTTATAACGTTTTTGGAATGCTGGCCACATTAATTGATCATTGCTTGTTGAGGGCCTACTGTGAGCAAGATAATTTGCATTTTTCTTCTCATTTCTCATGACAGCCCAAGAAGGGAGGTAGTACTATCTCGTTTTAACCCTGAGGCCGAGGGAGGTCGGGCAGCCTACTCAGCCATATCCTAGAGGAGGCCAAATCCACCCCCAACTTGGAGTCCAAAGCTTGGGCATTTCTCATAATGACCCTCCGCCCACAGACTGTCTGTGTCCAAAATTCCACTCAGGGCCTTGACTCTGAAGACTCTCTGCCCGCATTTTGGCTGTGGCTTTGTGTGTCATCTCAGGGGAAGGTGACTGAAAACTTGACACAGAAGATGTTTTCCATTTAAATCCCCCAAAATAAAATGACCCTGTTTCTAGAGAGAGAAAAAGCTCAGACTTCGGCTCGATTTTGCTTCCAGGGACAAGAACTGGGGTCCAGATACATAATCTGAGAGAGTCTTTTATGGCTTTCACATTTGGTGCCGAGGGGATGGGCAGGCAAACCACTTGGCCCAATGGTTTGACCTTAGAAACTTAACCGGGTTGGTCTGTTTCACCATGGGACAGGACTGACAGCCAAATTTTGAAATGAGAGCCTTGAACTTGAACCGTTGCCTTTCTCTTCTGGAGAATTTGATTTTTAGCAAAAGTCTGTTGGAAGACACACAGGTCCATGTGTCTCTGAAACAGGTGAACACAGGGAAGAGAAACTGAGAAAAGGAGGCTTGGAGAGCACATGACTGTTTTCAAATATTTAAGTGCTGTTTGGTAGAAAAGAAAGATGTTTTCTGTATAATTGCATAAAGCAAAACCAAGACTGATGGACAGAAGTTATTTGGGAGCAATCAGTTCAATACAAAGGAAACTTTAAGGGTCCAAGCTACCCAAAGAAGTGAAGGGCTGTGTTGGAGTTTTTCTAACACTGAGAGAGAGAGAGAGAGAGAGAAAGTATGTGTGTGTGTGTGTGCGTGCGCGTGCACGTGTGTGCCTGTGTACATACATGTATGTGGGCAGATGCCTGTGTGTGTGCGTGCATGTATGAGTGTGAACCTGCATACACTCATGCACATACTGGAGGGCGCACATAAGAGACAGAGGTTTAATCAGATGACCCTCACAATTCCATATTTTCAGGAAGTCTATAGTTAAATTGTTTAAGATGGGCCTTCAGGCACCACAGTTAGCCACTGGAGAGAGGGATTTGCTCAAGAATCTGCCTGGTGCACTTTCCTTCATTGAAAATTTTAAACCTTTAAAAATGTAACAAAAGTAGTATATAGAACAGCTTCCCTCCCTATTTACTCTGCGTCTTCTAAAAACAAGATGTCCTCTTACACAGCATGCCTGAATTCCAGAAACTGAACCCAGATCCACTGCTATCACCTAACGTGCATTCTGCATCTCAGCCTCTCCAGTAGCCTGAATCATGTCCGTCATCACAGTCGCCCCACGACAGACCCGTCCACGTAGCTACATTCCGTCGTCATGTCTCTTTAGACTCTTTGAATCTGGAGCAGTGCTGTCGCCTTGGTCTTTGCTGACACTGACATCTTTGACGATGACATACTGATTGGTAGTGCCTGGTGCTTTTCAGATATTGCCCACATCACCAGCAGCTCGATCTGCCTCTGGCATCTAATAAATATGGAAACCCTATGGTGGGATGGGAGGAACTCTGTGTGCTGGTGGCCCCAAGCCCCCGAGCCCGCCCTGCTTGGGAGCACAACTTGTGTGCGAGGCAGTGAGGACCAGAAATGGATGCTCAAGGCCTGGAGTCTGTCCTGCCACTTTAGGCTATTTGAGTTTGCGCAGATCACCTTCCTCCCGTAGAGGTCCACTTTCTCCTCTCTGCAGTGAGGACCTTTCATGGCAGTGATGGGAATTACATGGCATATTATAGGTAGAAGTCCCTAGTAAACTCTAGCAAAGTGCTAGACCAATGCAATCATTTATTATTTATTTTTAATATACCAGCAAGGCAGCCTGAAGCTAGAACTGCATAGTGAGATTGAAGTCCGCGAGAAAAACCATGGGGAAAGATGAAAGCCAGGCTGGCCAGGCAGGCCGGCCGCATACACAGCCACACAGAGCCCTGAGTTCTTCTCCAAGTGTCAAATGGTGACTCCCCTGTGTCCACTTCCAACGGTACCAGCAACAGCCATGGCTTATCAGCATTTACTGAGGGTTAAGTGCTTAGCCAAGAGAAGCCCAAATTCTCATAAGAACCCAGAAAGTTCCGACGAGCTCTATGTTAAGATGCAGAGATAGAGTTTCAGAGAGGTTCTGCCATTTGCTCAACTGCATGCAGTCAGGAAGTGTCAGAACCGAGAAGCACATTTCCAGTGCCCCTGCGGAGGCATGGCATTCCTTGTCCCCTCCACGCCTCCTATGCCATCCTTGGTGGCCCTATAACACAGAGCTTGTGACACAGAGCTGGCCAGCAAGCCCTACTGTAAAGTCATGGGGTTTATTTGAATCTGCAAGTGATCAGCTTTCCTGAAGCAGGACCTTGTCTCTTACTGATATGCAGATGTATGCTAATAGGTTCCAGTGTCACCCTTCCCTCCTCGACCTTCTCAGCTTTATTTATTTACTGACTTGATGAAGTGGAAAGGCCAGAGAACTAAGGAATTCATGAGCGTTGCAGCTTCCGGGGGGATTCCTGGTACCAAACTCCCCCTCTCCCTTTTCCTGCCTGGAGCCCAGACGGCACCAGGGTTTGAGGGAGGAGAGAACGCGGGTGTCCTGACCATGTGCTGACAAGGCCCTGGACAGCCTGCCGAGAGCACACCCTGGGGCACTCCTCAGTTGTCCCACTGCGGGTTTCAGCGGGCCCAGTGGCTGGATGGCCTGACCGTCACAGAGGTGGGTGGCTCAGCCCTCTGGCTCTGGGCAGTGCCCACATCTGGCCCAGCGCTGACCACTCGGATTTCTGCTCTGTGGTATTTCTTCTTTCTTCAAGGAGGGCAGCGGAGGCCCCAAGGGCAAGGTCTTCTGAGCCCTGCTTGATCATGACAGAGAAAGAGGAAGCATTTGAAACAGATGCCCTTCCTCTTCTTCTCCCCTCTCAGCCTGGACCCGTGGATGCAGGAAAGGCCTGGCTGCTGGGGCTGGGAGTTTTAGACATTCTGCTGCCCCGACGCCACTACATTTCGCAGTTCCTCAAAGGCATCACTCTTTCCTTCCTTCTCTCTTTCTTTCTCTCTTCCTCTCCTCCCATCTCTTTCTTTGGCAAGAGCCCTTGGAGCTCCTGTTTCTCTTCCACCTTGGAGAAGAGGTTGTCACAGGAGCTGTCCACCTTCTGTGACTCATCCTTTTGTATCTGGACTTCTGACCCTCCGTGTAGAGCAGAGGCATGGCCAGAGCGAGGCTACACCAAGGCTGTTGGGGGCGGGGCCTGCATATCTGTGCATGGAGAGAGGGAAGTTCACAGGCCCCTCAAGCAGCAACCTTTGGCTAACACGTCCGTCTTCTTGCACACAGCTTCCTCTGACATCCTTTTTTCATAGTTCCTACAGCTATCATGTTACACAATTGCTTTTAAAATAAAAAATATTTCATTTCTGGAGACAGTGCTCACGGAGAGCAGCTGCTGTCCCTGCCCACTGTCTTCCATTCTTGCTCTGTGCCCACCCAGGGCTGGAATCCCACCGTCGTTTGCTGCATGATCTGCTCACAAATGGAAGTCAGCCCCCCTGACATTTGGGAATCTGCCTCCTCCCACATCAGAACGTGCTCCCTCCGGCTCCTCATCCATCTCCTCCCCTGTGCTAGGGTCCTGATGGCCCCCACGTGCACAGACAGAGGAGGACGTTCCACGCATGAAAAGAAGGAAGTGCAGTGGAAAGAAATAGGGAAAGGGTGCCTGTGGAGTCAAGGCCAAACTCTAGACCAAATAGAGGAAAGGGTTTTCATTGTGCCTGCCAATCCCAATCATTTTTAGTGGCTTTAGAAGGTATTGGATTGAGAAGGATTCCAAAACCAAGTCTGGGCTCCACACGATAGGCAGCCGTGATTGATTGCTAATGCCTGCGTGGACATGGACCCAGCAGTGCGGACATGCTGCCAGTCCAGCTTTCAGCGGTGCCTCTCCCAGGAGCCGATGTCTGTGCCTCTGATTATGCTCCTCCCTCTGCCGTTTATGTCCAGTTTCTCCCATTTCCCTCCGATGGCTTGTAAGCCAACAAGTGCCCACTAGTAAGGTAGTAAGAAATATTGTAAAAATGTTACAGCACCTGTATCACTTGAAACTTCTTTGAAATGCAAAATCTTGGGTCTCACCACAGATAATACTGACTTGGAAACTCTAGGGTAAGCACCAGAAAGCTGGGTTCTGACAGCCCTCCCAGTCATCCTGATGCAGGCTGGCATTTGAGAACCACTGTGTTAGGAGAATTAGGAGGCATGGGCTTTGAGATGGAGAAGGCTCATGCTGGTGTTTGATTAACTCCTTTTTTTGTTTTTAACAAAGTCATGCAAAGGTGAATCTACTAGTTTAAGATTCTCTGGGTGAAGCGCCTTGAGAAAGAACTATATTTTATAGCAATATTCAGCGGCAGATTTTATCGAGTTTCAGTAAATCCCTCCTGGACAGGGGGAGATGAGGCTCTCTGGGTGACTGCGTAATGTGAACCCAGACAGAGACAGCCCAGGAGCCCTGACCCCCCCATCCTTCTCTAGTATTTACATCTCTGTGTCAGCCATCACAGCACCTTGTCCTCCCTCGCCAAGGATTGGCCTGCTCATGAAATTGACATTTTGGATTTTACTGAAATGAATCAGAAAAGATACCAGATATGGGCTGTTAGAGAGAAGTGGGAATACCTAATAGCATTAACTTTTCTGTGGATTTGGGTGCGTCTGTGTGTGTATGTCTGTGTACTTGTCTGTGTATGTGTGTTTGTGTGTCTCTGTGTGTGCTTCTGTGTCTGTGTGTAAGATCATATGTCTGTGTGAGTGCCTGTGTGTGTGAGCATGCATGTGTCTGTGTATGTGCCTGTGTGTGAGCATGTGTGCCTCTGTGTCTGTGTGTATGTCTCCTTGTGTGTCTGTGAGTGCCTGTGTGTGTGAGCATGTGTGCACCTGTCTGTGTGCCTGTCTCCTTATGTGTATGTGCGCTTGTGTCTCTCTGTATGTGTGTAACTGTGTGTGCCTATGTGTGTGAACATGTGTGCGTCTGTGTGTTTGTGTCTCCTTGTGTGTGTGTGTGAGCCTGGTGTCCCTATGAGCATGTCTGTGTCTGTGTGTACGTCTCCTCGTGTGTGTGTGTATATGAGCATATATGCATGTGTCTGTGTGTTGGTGTGTGCCTGTGTGTGTCAGCATGTATGCATCTGTGTCTGTGTGTATGTCTCCCTGTGTGTGTGAGTGTGTGTTTCTTTGTCTGTGTGTATGTCTCCGTGTGTGTGGGAGGGGTCTGTGTCTTTGTGTATGTCTCTCTGTGTGTGTGAACATGTGTGCATCTGTGTCTGTGAGTATGTCTCCGTGTGTGGGGGGGGGTACGTCTGTGTCTGTATGTCTCTCTGTGTGTGTGAGCATGTGTGCATCTGCATCTGTGTGTATGTCTCTGTGTGTATGTGGGGGGAGTACGTCTATGTCTGTGTGTATGTCTTCCTGTGTGTGTGAGAGTGTTTCTTTGTCTGTGTGTATGTCTCCGTGTGTGTGGAGGGGTATGTCTGTGTCTGTGTGTATATCTCCTTGAGTGTGTCTGTGTGTGTATGTCTGTGTATGTATATGTGTGTATGTCTGTGTGTGTATATGTGTGTCTCTGTGTGTGTATGTTTGTGTGTGTATATGTGTGTCTGTCTGTATGTCTGTGTGTGTATATGTGTGTCTGTGTGTGTACATGTGTGTCTCTGTGTATGTGTTCTCACCCTCACCCTATGGCTAGAGAATCCAGCTAAGTGAAAAGTGATTGGTAGGCTGAGCTGACCAGTCCTTCGGATCTCAAGTGCTGTCTCTGGAAAAAGCCCTTCCAGGACCCACACCCCAGGGCTGCAGGCAGAACTGATGCACCCACTGACACCTTTCACCCGCCCTCCACGAGCAGTGCCTGGGTCATCTTTGGGACATCTCCCTGGCATGAGAGATGCTTGGGCTGACTCCTGTAATGTCTTACCAGTTCTGATCTGCACGCCTTCCTCTGTCAGCTACTGATTGAGGCAGCGCTGCTGGCATGCTGTGCAGCAGAGGAGCCTCTGTGTTCCTTCCTGTAAATCAGGGCAATACCTGTCTCAAAGGTTGTTGTGGGGAATCTAAGAATCTCTGTACAAAAACAGCAACTGTGGTTGCAGGCTGCAGAGGGTGTTCTGTAAGGATCACGAAAGACCAACTCAGAGGAGCCTCTGCCTGCTCCTGCCTCCTGCTGCCCTAATCCCATCAGCTATGGGAGCCGTGGGAGGCTGAGGGCCCTCCCTCCTGGTGGCGTGGACACAGCTGCAGAGCCGGAGAGCAGTGCACTCTCCTCTGCCAGCCTGTTCGGGACTGTGCCCCTCGGTGGGACCAGGGACCCTGCCAGCCTTAAACACTGCAAAGTAGAGGAGCCCAGTGTAAACCCAAATCTCACTTCCCCTGGAGGCCACTGACACCGAGACCAGGTCCTTCCTTGTTACTCCACCCTGAGTGCAGCTCTGCTGCAATTTGCTCTCAGTGTCTTCACTGAAAGTTGCCCGCATCCATTCGGTTCTGACAGCCATATCCGAAATCAGCTCCCTCTCTTGGTGCTGGATGCCCCCTGGCTCCTGGGGGCCCAAGAGAGGGGCCGACCCAGTGCTTACTGGATCACGGTGGCAGCCGCTGTTTTCCGGGAAGCATGCTGTGCCCACACGCACTCTGCACGTTTTCCCTACCAGCCAGGACTGAGGTGTGAAATGGGATGAGCTAGAAAAGGCAGGTAGATGTCATACATACCCCGACACCAGCCCCCCACCGCTATCTCTCTGTCACACATGCACACGCAAGGACGCAGCTCCGTCCCATTTTGTAGGAATTCTGTGGCGCAAATAACATCCCACACTCATCTGCGCAGCAATTATTCTTCATTAGAACTGAACCTTCCCTCTGAAAGCAAAGCTTCCCTTTCTTACTGCAAAACCCAACCAGAAGGTCTGCGTGCTTTATTCCTAATCAAAGGAAGAATGCTAACACCTGCCTGGCAGAGCATCACTCTCTGCGCTTCAGCAGCCCCCGCCTTTGTCTCTCTGGTTTTTGCTCCTCTGAAGTGAGGTGGGAAAGGGACTGGGGATGTGCGTGTCACAGGAGCCCCTTCGGCAGGGCTGTCTGCAGCGGGGCACTGCGCAGGGTGCACACGAGGAGGAGAAACAACCCCTGCCCTCCAGCGCTGGTACCTAAACCTCCCCTCGGGAAATGAAGGGATGACGAAATAGGCTCCAGAAGGAGTCTGACCAGGTTGATGCCTCAGGAGCCGAGAGTGGGGTGAAGGGGAGGAGGCACATCGAGGCAGCCGATGGACCCTAATTGCGCATGATAGGGTGGGTTTATAGTTGAAGAAATAGATCCCAGATGTGTCCAAGGTTCACTCTGTCGATATGTTCACACTAAACCTTCCCTGCAGAGGGTCGGAACATGAATAGAAAACCCTATCATGATTGCTATGGAGGGATCGGGCACGTGTGAGGTGGCCTGATCCCCAAACCAGCATTCATGCTCACATTCTGGGGGGGCTGCAGCACGACACCAAAGGCAGGTGGCTGGAAGTTTTAGAGGAAGGTCCCTGGGGGAGCCTCTGGGTTGTCCTTTGTCATTGGAGCTGATGGCCTCCCAGGCGGACTTCTCCCCGAGGTCTTCCCAGCCCTGGTGAGTGTTGCTTTGTGAGGAGCTCATCTGCTGGAGGATGGGGTGTACTCGCACTTAGAAAGGGCGTGCTGAAGGGCAGGCAGTGGTAAGAGGTTATTGTGACCTAATTAAACCCCACTTGCTTTGGAGTTCAGAAGAATTGGGTTCTAATTCTAACGCTACTACTTATTGGCTGGCCGTGTGCAGAGATTTCAAGTTCACTTAACCTCACCTAACTTCATTGCTTCATTCTGTCAGTGGAATTGGAAGAATCCCCTCTGGATTTTGCCGTGGGAGTGAAATGAACTCCTATGTGTTGGTTGCTGAGGGCACGAGGCTCAGGGAGAGCAACGCGGGGTGGGTGGCCTTCACCACAAGGACGTCCTGACGACAGCAACTCTCTCTGGCTCCTCCAAGCTGTCCAGAGTGATCCAGGGAGAATCCTCCTGGCTGGGTGGCAAGTGACGTCTCTGGGATGATAAAGCTATAGCCACACAACCGCCTCCCCACCTGGAAACTACAGAAAGGCAGGTCCCCCACACTCCATGGTGGCAGCCTGTGCCACTCTGCCTGGAAACCTTCCTCAACAGCCTCTGAACAGCTGGTAGCATCATCCCCTGGTGCCCTCCCCACCTACAGCTTCCAGGGAGCTGGGAGGAGCATGTCCTCAGGCTGTCTCTGTCCTCTGGCTGACACGGTGGCTTCCTTCATTTGCTCAGCTTTAGGACCTGCAGGAGAACACTTGGGCCAGTCCCAAGCTGGAGGCCTCGTGGTTTTCCCAGGTCAGCTTATCATGCTACCTCCCTACCAATGTGAGAAGCCTTCTTTCCCCAACATTCCTGCATTCCTAGAGAGCAGGGCGGGTCTCTGGAGGCAACAGTGCATACTCCGGTCCTGGGAATAACCTGTGGGAGATACAGTCTGGGCCAACTCTCTGGGACTCCATGCACCTGGCTGTGTAGGACAATGACCCTCCCCGCCCCACCGTGGTGAAGAGCCTGAGTTGGAGGTGGGCAAGGAGACCAGGGCATGAGTGAGCCTCGGGGGTGAGTGACTCCCCCAGGGTGAGCATGAAAGCCATCTTCCATGGACCCTGACCCAGAGCTCAGACGGAAGACCCACTCTGAGCTGCTCAGGGCTGGGATAGGACCCATCTAGTTGGAAGGCTCAACCCGAGAGTGAGCTTTCTAGAAATTCTAAGTTGGAGTGAGCTTTTTTAAAAATAGCTTACATAGGTATCATGTGTAATTGCTACAAAGTCCCTCTGAGGAGGGATTAATGATGGCCCTTTCAGAGCCCCGCAGAAGCTTTGCAGTTGGGCCCTTGACAAGATCACCCAGCGTGGGAGGCAGCTACGACTGCCCAACCCCAGTCCGTCCTTCCTGACACACTGCTTAAGCCAGACGAGGCCCCCCAGCCCGCATCCACGGGAAGCAGCCAGGCGCACATGGAGAGTCGGCAGGCAGGCCGAGAGCACTCAGAGCCGAAAGGCAGCGTGGGGTCGCAGCAGTTGCTTTGTGTCCGTCTCGTCTGTCTCTGACCCTCTATTTACTCCGCTGCAGACATGTAGGTCTCCATCTCCCGCTGCTCCCCTGTGCGCCAGGCACACCCCTGACTTGGGGCCTTTGCGCTTTCTGCTTTTCTGCTCGCAATGCTCCGCCCCCTCGCAGCAAGTGAATAAGTGAATTGCCCCTTCACTTCTCTCAGGCGCCTCATCAAACGTCCCTCATCAGAAATGCCTCTCAATCGCCCTATTTCAGTAGAAGCAGGGCCATAGCACACTCCCTCCTTGCCTTTATGAAAAGTCTGCTTAAGCATTTCCACGTGACACAGTATGCATATACTTGTTTATTTGTTGAGTGTCAATCTACCTCCACTAAAATGAAAGTTCCACACGAGCAAGGACATTGCTGACTTTTTCACCCATGGTGTCTAGAATATTAGCATAAAGAAGACACTCAGTACATAAGATTTTAGAATCTAGTCATGGTAACTAGAGGGCTAGTTCCAGCTCTGACATCCTACCACCTTATCCTATATAAGAAGTGCTATCCTTGGCTCAGAATGTGTACAAAGATGTCTGGACTTGGCCAGTATCTTCCCATCTCAAAGGAGTGGGAAGAGGAAAGCGTAAGGGGCTACACAGCCAGGGGCTGATGAGGGTCCCCACCCCAGTCCCCACCTCGAGAGCCACAGACCCCAGGCAACACGCCACGGTCTCCCGGGAGGGATCTCTCAGAGCAGGCTGGGCCTGCGAACTTGCTCACCATCCTGTCAGCAACTACAGTTGACCCTCAAATAATGCTGAGGTTAGAGGCACCGATCCCTTGCTTAGTTGAAAATTCATGTATAACTTTTGACTCCTCAAAAATTTAACTCCTGATAATCTACTGTTGACCAGAAGCCTTGCTGAGAACATAAACTGCCAATTAACATGTATTTTGCATGTTGTATGTGTCTTATACTGTAATCTCACAATCAAGTAAGCTAGAGGAAAGAAACTGGTATTAAGGAAATCATAAGGGAGAGAAAATATATTTATATTAATTAAGTGGAGGAGGAAGAAGAATCAGTCTTGTTGTCTCAGGGTAGCAGAGGCAGAAGAGGTAGAGGGGGAGGAGGCAGGAAGGGCAGGCACATTCGGTGTAACTTTTACTTTAAAAATCCATGTTTAAACGGATCTGTGCAGTTCAAATCATGTTGTTCAAGGGTCAACTGCACCTGGTGCAGAAGCCCCTCTATGCACGGCCACGCCGAGGCTGGCCAAGAGGCACAGATAAGAATGGGGTCATTTCCTTTGATTTCCTTTGATGTTTTCAAAGGAGAAAATAATTTCTGGCCTTTTCTAAGAAGCACTTAGCTGTGGGCTGCAGGTTGGAGAATGTTCCATCTGCTGGAAATGCTAATTAGAAGCAATCATGACCCAGACTTGGCCTGCCAGGGAGCACAGGAGTGAAGCGGCGCCCTGGTTGGTCGGTGTGGGGGAGCGAAGCCCGGGCTGCAGGGCCATGTGCTGCCCCCATTCAGGACAACCTGAACAGCTGGACTGAGAGACAGCAGGAACTGACCTGGGAAACACTCACCCGGCTTACAGGCCAGGCCTCGGGGGCAGGTCAGGGCTCAATCCCAGTGCCCCTCCACCTCATGCAATGCCGCCCACTGCTGTTATAAAGTAGTAAATGATTTCACTAACCCCACGTTCTAGGGGAGAAGGAAAATTGTACCTGCATGAAAGTGACAACACCGTGGCACGTGGGGTCAGCTGGTTGACAGCCATGAACCACGGTCTGCCCCCTCCCAGCGCCCCTCTCGCCCCAGTTGCTTCAATGTGATCTCACTGCCCAGAGGGCTACCTGCCCCTTACAACTGGGGCTTCGGGCAGGGACACAGGACATCAGTCCACTCGGTGACTAATGAGGGCTACAAGGAGGGCAAGGTGTGCGTCCCGCTGTGGCCTGGGCCTTCCAGGTCCCGGTAGAGCCCTCTGCTCCCTAGACCTTCGCCAGCCTGGCCACGGGCTAGGGGTCTTCGTGAGTGTCAGCCTGGGGTCCACATCCTGCCTTGCTTGTCTTCCCTGTCTCCCTATAGGTGTAGCTGCAGAGCTGGGCGGCCACAAGTCACTTGAATTAGTGCTGCCCAAGTGCCTGGGGTGGGAGTGGGGGATGCTGCGAAATATGAATGGCCAAGGCTCGTGCTCCTCAAAGAGCAAAACCACTCCACAGGAGTGCCACTGAGAGAGGGACAGGCGGCCACAGGAGGAGAGGGGGCCCCTGGGTCTGGTGGCGGAAGGGCTGTGAAGTCCCACTGCTCCTCCCGGCCTCTGCTGTGGATCTTTGAATGGTTTCCACCCCACCCTCACCCACGTGTCCTCCAGCCCCACACTCACATCCCCTTGGTGCTGAATATGTCCTAGCAAAGCAATCAGTGAACGTGTTTTTAAAAGAAAACTCATTTACCACGCAGGCCTCTGGAGTCGTTGATGGAATAGCCCTCCTCTGAATGGAAATAGTGGTGTAATGGCCTCCCCGGGGCTATTATTGCGCTGACATTACAGCAGGCTAATAAACCCCGGAGGGAGGGGGTGCGACGCGCGAGGCGAGGCGGTTCCCACAGCTGGATGAGCAGCAGCCGTTGCCGCGGGGGCGCGCCTGCAGCTCCCCACGACGGCCACTTGAGGGCACCTGCGCTCCCCGAGCCGCGAGGAGGCGCCTCTATCCAGCGGGAGAACCTGCTCCCAGGACTGGGAAGGGTCCCCTCAGAGGACTCCAGACGGCGGGAAAGCAGCCCGCCCGTCCTCCTTCGGTGCCCCTCCTGGGTTTCTGAAAGTGGGTTTCAAAGTAGGGCTGGAAGGAGGTTGGGTAGCACACGTCATGAACTCAGAAAATCCTTGTTAATGGTTACTTTGAAAGCCCATGAAAAATGCCTTCCAAACACATCAGAATGGGATAGCACGTGTCATTTCTCTTTTGGAGAAGTCAATCAGTTGAGCTCCAAAACCCCAAAGGTGTTAAGAGTAGTCTGGCTTCTCCCTCTGCCTGCTGCTCCCGGGCACACGCTGGACAGGCCCTTCTCCGGCTGCCTCCCCTGTGCCCCAGGGCACCGCCTGCCCTGTCTGTCGGCTTCACGTCCCCAGTGACTGACCAGCGTCTGCCAGGACGCAGGGCCCAGTTCATGCTGTGGGTTGAGCTTGATACTGTTTCTTCAGGGGTGGGGGGGTGATGCGTGCGTTGAAGACACCAGCTGCTCCCGGAGATCTGACACCCAAATCATCAGTCTTGCTGTCAGATCATGGAGCACTATTTTGAAGCAGAAATTAGGACCATCAGAAAATACGACCATCTTGCAGACCTATGGGCAGGTGCCCCATCCCCGTCTGAGATAGTCTCACCCCTGCTCAGAGGCCTGTGAAGTCCAACACGTTGTAGAGGTGTTTCCTTAGGATTGTTAGAGCTCTGGTGAGCTCTGCGAGACACACTCTTACTTAGCTCGTTGGTTTTTAAAAATGCATTTAGTTGGCTTTAATTTTACATGTGCATACCCTTCAGTGAAAACCAAAGCTACCAATAAATTGGATGTTTGTTAAGGAGAATCCCCGCAGCCCCCGAGGAAGGAAGGAACACTCTCTGGGGATGTCTACATATCCAGAGCTCTGCTTTTTACTGCGAAGACGGAGCCCTTTCTGCTGGAAGCCAGTGCACAGCCTGTGGGGCCGTGGGGAGGGCCCAGGGCCAGAGCCAGGCAGAAACGCAGGTGGCCTGGCAGGAAAGGCTGTTCTGTCCCCACCTTGCCCGCTCCCCAACATCCCAGTATGGCCCAGTCCCTCCGAAGCTAGCAATGATAAAAGGCTTGCCTCAGGAGGGGCTGGAAGGACGGAGAAAGGAGAGGGGTGAGAGCCGGGTCAGTGAATCTGTGTCTCTTCTGATCCTAGCACGGGACAAAAGCTCTTTAGAAAAATAACTTTCAGGATCTTAACTCAAGACTATCTCGGTCCCTAGGCCAGATTCACGAGATTCATCCCCTGGAATTCAATTTCCCCACAAATGTTGCTTTTGGCCTCATTGCCCTGGAAGCACTCATTCCTTCACAGATGCTCTGAAGACAGGTGGAGGTGAAGTCCTTTAGGAGGGCTGGCCGGGCCTGGGCAACCTTCCCGGAGGGCTGGGGTCTGGCCAGGCCTCATGCAGGTGGGTGGAGCTGAATCCCAAGAGAGGCCTCAGCTACGCAGCCTCCCCGCTCTTCCTCCAGGCAACAGGCTGCCCCAGGCTTGTGGGCTTGCACTCTGAGGAGCCCCGCTCTGAAAAGATCTCTTCTGTCTATGCCAAGTTCACCTTCGAGGACACCTGCCCATAATTGCATTGCCTGGGCATCTGCTCTCCTCAGTCGCCCAGGCTGCTCAAAAGCGAGAACGAGAAAGAGACAAGTGGGAATAATAGAGAGATTATCAGCATCACCAGCACCTTATATTGTGATTTTTCCTGCAGATCACGAAATACAAAGCAGGCAGGCGAAGGAGAAATCCTCAGCGAGGGCTCTTGGAGGGGGTGGGGAGCAAGAGCCTTGCCGTTTCTGGAAGGATGCGCGGTGTGGCTGGGCAAGTCAGACGGCAGAGGATCCAGCTCCTGCCCCACTTCGGCGCTGGGGAGCGCTGGGCTGTCCTCTAAGCAAAGCCTGCAGCCCTCGGAGGGCGCACCAGGGCCCCAGGCCACCCCTGGCCCTGCACCCACAGCCTGCGGCCCCTCCTCCCTCAGTGCCAGGGCGGTTCCTTCCGTCCTTAACCTTCGCGGAACGCAGTTCGGAACCTCAGGCGCAGCAAGCGCCCCTCTGTGGGCAGCCTGGGGGCAGGGGAGGCGGCCGCGGCGAGTTCGCCCTGTGGGCCTGGGCCCAAGGCGCTGCCCGGGGAGATACGGCAGCTGCTTCCGTGGCTGCTTCTCTTCCGGTCGGGGCACCCAGGGTGTCCACGTCCGGGCCCAGGCTGGCCGAGTCGAGATCCGCGGGCACCCCTTCCCACCGCCCACCGCCCACCGCGCTCCCTCCGGGACGCCCTTCAGGGCGGTGTCCTGTCCTGGACTCCATCCCCTCGTCTTCCCTGAAAGCCCCTCCCGGCTTCCCTTCCATCTCCTTCACTGTTTTCTCTCCTTGTCTTTCCTGTTGTCTTCTCCTTAATGTAAACCCCACAGCAGGATAAAGACGGCAACCCCAGGGCGCAGCCCCCGCGCGGCCCGGCGCCCGCCTCCCCGCGCTCCCGCTCGGCCCCGCCAGGTGGCGCCGGCGCGTTCTTTCCGCGGCGCAGGGCCGAACCGAGCGGGGCTGGGCTGGGCTGGGCGGAGCGAGCCGGGGCTAGGAGGGAGGCCGCGCATCCACAGAGCTCCGCCGGGTGCCAGGGGTCTTTCACGTGTCATCTCAGTACTCATGACACGAACAAAACAAGACCGCTGGGCGGGGTAAATATCGTTAGCTTTTCTAAATGAAGAAGCTGAACATCATGGCATCTGATCAAGAGAAAAACAAGGAGCTGGACCCCCTCCTGGGTGGGACTGCGGGTAGACAGACGTGGGAACTGACATCAAGGCATCCCACGTGACCCCTAGGTGAGCACGAGTGCGAAGTCTCAAAGGGAAGGGAGGAAAAACAGGAAAAGGGCAGGGAGTCACAGGCTGACACTTCGTGGTTCTTTACAACCTCGGTCTTTCTCTTGTCCTTCCATTCTGGAGCTAGAGACTGTCCCTCCAGGATTGATTCGGATGCCTCTAGAGCCCACCTACAGGATGCACCACCTCCCACACAGACCTCTGAGAGGTGCTGGCACAGGGCTAGCCCATCTCCCATGCAGACCCCTGAATAATGACGCAAATGCTAGCTCCTTTTTGAAGAAACTGAAAAACAGAAAGCGGGGGGCAGAGAGGAGATAGAATGAGAGCAGACAGAGGAAAGAGTGAGGGTTTCCATTTTGGCATCTGGGCCAAGAAATGCAGCCACATAAAACTCTTCTTAGCTAAGCTTTGTTGTGGAGTCAGGGATGAAAGTGTTATCCCTAGCTTCATAAAGGATGTCACATAAATGCAGAGAATCGGTCAAGAACCCAAGGAACCAAATCACCTAAACCTCAGTGTGACTCCTTCCTGGTTATAGAGCTTGAGATGAAAGTCAGAGGCAAAGGAGGGGTTAAAAAGGAGACTCGATTGACGAGTGATTCCAGGAAAGAAAGGGATAGATGTCACTGAGCATTCAGGGTTAGTTTCAGATGCTTCATCCAAGAAATCACATGGCAGATCATTAAATGAATTTAGTTGGGATTCTGGGTTTTACACTGTGGTTAATTAATCTATGTAAGTATCTATAATGGTAATGGTAGAGCAGCGACCATCAGCCAAGACAAATCATTAGAAGGCAAAGTTGGGCAGGCCTGCTGATGGGTTAGGGAGGGGTGGGGCCGGGAGTTTGGCCTTGCAGGAGATCACTGTGTTCTGGGAGTGGGGGTCAGGGCAGAGGTGGGCTGGGGGAGCTCACCAACCAACTCAGAGCTCAGGAGTCAGCACCCAGGGTAGGCTGACTGCAAGCGGGGCGGACGCTGATTCAGGGGACTGCTTTCTTCTTTCCTAGTTGTTCTGTCTCTGTGAGGGATGGGGGGAAAAATCTCCAGCTGAAAAATGTCACCTTCAACCTGACACTGGAGCCAGAGCATTTACAAATCTGCCTGTCACCATGACAGCCTGACAGATAGCAACCTTAGCCGGGACAGAGTTAAATCGCCACGATAAGTCTTGCAAAAAGTTTTGGCTCTTAAGATTTTTATCATCAAGACAGGTTAAGGAATGGGGGGCATGGTTTCCAAAACAGGAAGGAGACTCAGGCCCCATGCCTGCCTTCTCAGGAAATCCAGCAGCTGCAGGATTATCTATTACCTGAGGGGAGGTGACAGGAGAGAATTACCAACACCAGCCCCATCTGTTGCTGAGCACCGTTTATTTCACCTTCACTAATTCACTTGGTTTGTCATTTTTCCTTTGTCTCGGTGTCACCCGCCCAAACTCGACACATATATGCCCTGGTGTTCCCATCTGGGCATTGCGGCTGCAGAGACAAAGCCTCGGGTATCTTTTCAATGAGCTGCAGTCACTCTGGAATGTCTCTCTCCTCCCCTCTCCATTGTGATTTCCTCCGTAATTGATTAGAAACTGGAGGCGAGAGAGGAGAAGCTGTGATTGCTTTTACAGCCTGGGTCTGCAGGTGGAAGCACATTTCTGTGTTTGACTTCGTCTCCAGAGACCTGTCTCTGTCAGGAAGAGGTGGCAGAGTATTCAGGAGGTACAGCAGACTTGTGTCACGAGGAGAGAGGCTGTGAAATCCGGGCTCTCACATTATTCTTGGATGCTTGGTCACCCAGCTCCCCCCAACTCTCATTTTCTCCTCTGTCACGTGGATCTAACACTTATTCTCCTCCCTGCCAAGGTTATCATGAAAACTAAATGAGATAGTATTTGCAAACACTCACTACATCATGTAGAGGCCTATTCAGTGAGAACACGTATTTAAAGCACTTAATGGTGCCTTGCATATGAGAAATGTTCAGTAAGGACCGTTATTAATAGTGTGCGAATGTAAGTAATTGCGATGACTTGTTACCCTTGCAGCGTCTCCTCTTCCTCCAGTTCCCAAGTTACATACGGTTTTCATTCAACATTTATTGAGCCTCCACGGGCGGCACTGTATTGACTTACGGCTGTAGCGATTTTTAAAAATGCAAACAAAATGTCATTGCTAGGTCTGGAAGCAGAGTCTGGTGGGGAAGGCCTGTGACAGAGTGGGGTAGCAGAGCTTCCCCCGGCCGTCCCCGCGACTACTAAAACACCCAACTCGGAGTAGTGGGGGGAGTAGCCAGAGAAGGCCTGATGGAGAAAGTGACATCGCCCTGGGCTCTGAAGAGCTCAGCCAGTTGCTTGATGGCGAGAAAGGACGTACAAGGCTGAAGCGGGAAATGCAGTGAATGAGCTCAGGCAGGACAGGGAGCTGGGCCTGGGAACCGCGGGCTGGTAGTAGCTCCGAAGGACGGCTCCAGAAGAGCCGACACTGCACGAGTGGGCAGAGGAGCTCTCGCTGAAGGAGCAAATTTGGTTTTATGCCAAGACCATGCGCTTTTCTGCAGGGCATAAAGGCTTTTTAAACAGGAGTGATAGGATCAGGTGAGCCCTGACGATCACTCTGGACTGGATGGGGCGTGAATGCAGAGGAAAGATCAGCTGACAATGTAGGAATCTAGAACCTGCAGAGAAACTGCCTGCCTGCCAGACTCTCTCAGCGACCCTCGCGATCTGAACAGGGCCTGGGAAGGGAGGAACCCCAGCAGAGGGGCGGTCGGGGAGCCATGAAAATGAAATTGCGAGCCGCTGCCACCAGAGAGCAGTGTTGGACGGGCTGCGAGGCGCGCTGCCGCCGGGAGGGTGCAGGGGAGAGCCGTCTGCCAGAGGAAATAGGCGAGGCGTCGTCCAGGACATTCTCACCTTAAAACGTCTGGGCCTCGGACAAGCTGAGGATTTCAGTACCCACCCCCCGCCCTGGAAAGAAAATCTCTGAGACAGGATATGCACTGGGCTTGTATGAGAGTTCGTGTCTTGGCCAGACACCCAGATGCTACCTGCACCCCTCTGGCTTGGTGTTGAGCTTACAGAGCTCGCCCTAAACCTAGCAGCTCCCCGTGAGATGAGGTCAAAGACTGATCTGGGCTAGCCCAGAAAGGTTTCCTGAACGAATATCTTTATACAAACCTTCAGGCCGACACGTGTTTTCATACACATTGTCTCATTGAATTTTTAGAGTGATCCTATGGGGCACATATTCACATTTTATAAATGCAATTCAGAGAAGTTACATGATTTTCCAGGAAATGAGGGAGTTGGGGTTTGATCCAAGAGCTCAGACTCTTTCTTCTGTACCCACCAAATCTTCTTTGTCCTTTGAAGTGGGGTGTTTTTCTCTTCCACAGGGGTCAAATCTGTGAGTAGAGTTTGTGTAGGGGCAGCCTCACCTGCATGCCCAGCTTGAGAACTAGGGAATGAAGCAGACAGAGAACCGGGAAGTTTGAGCATTTATTGTAACAGAGGTCTTATATGGATGTTTCCCGAGTAATCCTTAAGGCACCCCCATGGGTAGGATTATTATCCCAATATTCCATTGAAGAAAGAGGCTCAGAGAGGTAAACTTTCCCAAGGAAACACAGCTAGTACCTATCAGAGGTCTATGTGCCTTCACGCCTGCACTCTGAGCTCTGCTCCTAGTGACAGCAGTGCAGTGTGTGTGCCAGTCGAAGGACAGGGCTGGAGTGCATGAGGAAAACTGGATGTGTGCTGCAGAAAGATGCATGCCCAATTATCATTGCAATCAACTAGCTTCTCGATAGAAAGTGTTGTTGATGTGATAGACATGGAAGAACCCACAGCCAAAGAGAGCCAGTCCCTGGGAAAAGGATGGCTAATTGTACTCAGGACAAAAAGAGCTATTAGCCTCAGAGGGAACAAATTCGGCCGTATGGGTGTGGGTTGATGTTGGGTGCTCATTGTCACGTGACTACTGGGGAAGGATGACATGGCACAGGACACACCCGGGAAGGATCTCAGGGCCAGCAGAAGGGAGAGTCGGATGCAAGCCCAGAGAAACAGGGACTGATGATATGGTTTTGTCTGGGAGTCTCAAGTTTCTTGAGTGAAGATTGTCTGGGAGCTATGGGTTACACCAGCACCGTTACTTACTAGACTCCAAAGAGGAAGGCGTATCAAGTTTTAGGGACCTTCTCTTCTGCCCGCAAGCCTGGATCAGACCACACAACATCGCATTTCATCGTGTTTCCATTTTCCATATGGATTCTAGACTCTTTCCAGAGAGTTATTCTTTCTCTGTCAGTTCTTTTCTTTATATTCCCCATAGCTAAGCGACCCTCCACTGTACCTAAACTCTCTAAGCCTGATTCTCATGTGATAAATGTGCATGATACTACTCTCCTAATCTGACTGCTATGAGAAGGGAAAGAATTGGCATAAATGATAGCAATTAGCTCAGGCGATGGCCCATGTTAAAGCCAAACAAATATTGGTTTTCTTTTCTGCTTCACCTTTGTGTCTCAAACAGGCGCACTCATACACACACCCTCACACACACATGCACTCGCATTCACACACACAAGGTAAACCACAACCCTTGCCAATAAATCTATGCTAACTCAGAGTTAGCTTAGAAAATCAACATGGTGCCGAGGCTTTTAAAGGACTGACATTCTTCGGGTTATGGAAAACAATAATAATAAATCTTAAGGAATGTCACCTTGCCCCTGGCACTGAAGACAAGAACCCGTGTCGTTAGTGGAAGAGCCCTGAGTATATGGAGAAAAGCTGCAGACATCTCTGCTCACAGCAAGGAGAGAGTGGCAGTTTTTAAACAAAGCCAGCTGGGGGCACAGTGGACTTGCCACGTAATTGTCAGGTTCTTTGCTTATTAATTTCTCACAAGATGAGGGCGCAAGGTAAGATGGATGTGAATATGATAAGCACAGACATTACAGTCATTAAAATTTTAGAATGAACTGAAAATGTGAACACATCAGTCTGCAGCTGGTCAGATGAGCTTCCCAGAGCCTCGTGGAGAGCTCTGAGGGCTGCTGCCTGTGCCACTAGTGTGGGGCAATTTTGAAAGCCTTACTTGGTCTACCACTGCAGCTGTGTCCAGAGTACTTCATGTCTGACTGTTTTACATATTGACTGATTATTTTTGATGCCCAGGACCCTTAGTAATTTTGGGAAATTGTTGGCCATCCAGTATCTCCTCAAGCATCATTTCTCAGCTCTCTTTCTGAAGCTCCTGTTGGGTTTGTGTTGAGTCTTCTCACTCTCAACTGCTATTTCATAATCTTCATTTCTGTATTTCTGGTGACTTCCCTGCATTTATCTTCCAATTCAGTAAGTTTATCTTTTCTGACAATATTTAACGTTTCCTTGAGATTTTTACATTTTCCTGACTTGATTTTTTGTTTTCAAAACTCTATATACTAGGACTGCACTTTTTAATGTCCTTTGATTTTGTGTATGTGATTCTTACATATTCCACATGAATTCTTGCATAGTCTCTGTTGCGTTATTTGATTACTTGCCGTCCACAGGAGCCTAAGAAAGTGTGGTTCCTGACTCACTCCGGCTCAGTTGCTTTCTCCTATGCTTGGAAACTTGGATTATGAGAACATCTTCAGGAGGAAAATGTGGGAACCAGAACTTTTGTGTGGCCTGGACAAGAGCACGTTCCTTCCAGAATAGTTCTACATTTGCCTCTTCAAGGGGCTCCACTGCTCAATCCACATAGGAATCATATATCTGAACCCCATGTTCACCTGCAGCACAGACTTGCAATTACACATTCCCTAGGAAGACACAGGTGATTCATCCACAGCTCAGGTCAAGACAGACAAATTTCTTATTGTCCCCATGTTCATATTAGGATTTTTCTTCTAATTCAACTTTTAGAGGTTCTCTAAGGTTCCAACCTTATGGAACATTCCACAACCTTCCAGAGCGAAAGTGTCATTCGGTTCCTTGCCTCAAGTTCCTGGTACACCTTAGTCACCTGGGACACAGGAACAGAAGGTGTCCCCCCCACCCAACCCCAGTGCTCACACACTCAACCACTCTATTGTATGACTCCTTTGTATCGTGGGTCTTGGAGAATTCCCTTGTTTTCTTGCAATCATAATCCTCACTACTGACATCGTCATCGTGGCTAGCGCTGATTGAGCCCTTGTGCTACATGCGTGCTCTGCTCTAACCTCTTTCCATGAATGCCTCGTTTAATTCGCAGAACAGCACGAAGAGGCAGATTCTGTAATTATTCCAATTTCACAGAGGAGGGAATTGTGATTTCCTTTAAAAACCAGACATTTCCCATTGGGGGAAAAAAGTCCTAAAGATGTAGCTAATAAGTTTATAAGAGGAAGAGGAGAAAGGCAAGGAGGAATTCACAAAGGAGGATTTTCCAAGGTTCACATGGTGAGGTCACATCAAAGTTGGAACCAGTGCCCCTCTGTCCTTGTTCTCAGCTCAGTGCCAGGTTTCCTCCTTGAGAGTATTCCTTCCATGAAGTTCTACTTATTTCTTATGCTGCAGTCTAGATTTGATTTGCTGAGAAAAACTTCTGGTGTCCTTTTGGTAAAGCGTACCTTGACAGCTTTTCTCAGACCTCTCTCTTGCTACTAATCTTTCTAACTTACCTCGATACTGGAAAATGTGGTCTTTGGAGCCGTGGATAGAGAACTAACTAGGGAAATATAAGGGGTGATGGAATTAATTCATTGTATCTTAATTATGATAGTGATTATATAGGAATATCTGATTGTCGAAATTCGTTGACTGGTTCACTTAATATGTGTGCATCTTTTTTTTTTTTTTTTTTTGAGATGGAGTCTTAATCTGTTGGCAGGCTGAAGTGCAGTGGCACAATTTTGGCCCACTGCAACCTCCACTTCTTGGGTTTAAGCCATTCGCCTGCCTTAGCCTCCCAAGTAGCTGGGACTACAAGCACCCACCACGACTCCCAGCTAATTTTTGTATTTTTAGTAGAGACGGGGCTTCACCATGTTGGCCAGGATGGTCTCGAGCTCTTGACCTCGTGATCCACCTGTCTTGACCTCCGAAAGTGCTGGGATCACAGGCGTGTGTCACCGGGCCCGGCCACGTATGCATCTTAATGCTTGTAAATTATACCTTAACAATGTTAACTAAAAAAAGTAATTAAACTCCCACGTTGGACAAGGAAGGACCTGGAGTACTGAATCCACACAGATTCTCTGAGCTCAGTCTAGGAAGAGAAGTGGGGCTGTACTATATAGAAAGTGTTGAAATTAGAAATGTACTTTCCAGAAATAAATTAAAAATTGAGTTTTTATGCACCTACAATTATCAGGCACTGTGCCAGCTTCTAGGACTGTAAAGAAAACTGTCTCTGATATAAGCTTATAATCTAATGGAGACGACAAAGAGTAGAAAGATTAAATTCAGTGAGTAAGTGCTACGATAGAGACAGGAGTGGGTTGCAAAGGAAAAGCATCAAATACAGATGAATGGCACAAAAGGCTTTCTGCAGGACCATTCCTATAGACCCTGAGAGATCAGGAGAACTCCTTCAGGGCCACTAGCTGTACTAGTTCGTTCTCATGCTGCTAAGAAAGACAAATCCAAGACCGAATAACTTACAAAGGAAAGAGGTTTAATTGACTCACAGTTCAGCAGGGCTGGGAAGCCTCAGGAAACTTACAATCATGACAGAAGGGGAAGCAAACACATCCTTCTTCACATGATGGCAGGAAAAAGAAGTGCCAAGCAAAACGGGGAAAATGCCCCTTGTAAAACCATCAGACATCATGAGAATTCACTCACTATCATGAGTGATATTAAATAATTAAATACCTCCCACCAGTGATTAAATTACCTCCCACCAGGTCCCTTCCACTGCACGTGGAGATTATGGGAACTACAGTTCAAGATGAGATTTAGGTGGGGACACAGCCAAACCATATCACTAGCCAAAGCAGCAGGAATGTGTGTATGTGGGTATGTGTGTCTGTGTATTCAGTGCCTTGAACTAGACCACTGCTCTTGAAGACCAGATTCTTAACCATGTAGAAACCTGAATAGCACATTTAGCTGGAAGCTAATCGTGAAGCTGGGAAATTATCCATGTATACTGATGTTAGGCACAAACTCATGTTCATGTTCAGGTAATAAGCAGAGAATTCTGGACCCCTTTCTTTAGGAGTGATGTCTAATTTTACCTCATTTGTTATTTCTGATTATATTGGTTACCAGCTAAAGAAGTGTCTTTCTTGGCCAGAGACTCAATGCCTTATTCTAAATATAGGGAAAGTCCTTCCTTTTGTTGAAACTCAGAAACTTTCTAATCACCTGTCTTTATTCAATACCTCAAAATCAATTGTATGCTTGTCATACTGTTTGCTTCCTAACACTCTCTTCTCTTCATTCTAGTCTTTCTCTTTAAGAGATCCCCCTTTCTCCCATAGTTTCAATTACCCAAAGGTTCACAACTGTTGATTCTGTATCTCTCACCAAGATCTGTCTTAGCTCCATTTGACCCAGTTACTTGCTGGGTCATTATGATCTTCTAGCTTCATGATGACCTAGTTGTTTACTGGGTTACAATAATGGCAAAGACTTACACTGTGCTTACTGTGTGCCAGGCACAGGTCTCTGCACTTTGCATGTATTAATTCATTTACTTGCAGCAACCTTTTCAGGAAGGTTCTAATATTGCATACCATCTTGTTGGATGCCTTTCAGGCACCTCAAACTCATTGTGTGCAGAACGGATGTAACCCTCGTTCCCTGAAACCTGCAGCTCAACCTTCTGTACTTCACATTTTATTAATTGACACCATCTTTTAACCAGGTGCTCAACCATGAAATCTGGACGTCATCATGGACCTTTTCCATATGCAACCAATAATTTACCACCAAACCTTTTTCCTTCAACTTTTCTTAGGAGAAGTGGCATCATGTAGTGGCTACAGGTGTTGTCTCTGGATTCAGACAGCTTAGATGTGAATCTTGGTTCTGCCATTTAATGGCTATGAGTCCTTACAGAAGTTTCTTAAAGTTTCTGAACCCTAGCTTTTTTGTGATAATTAAATGAGTTAAAACATTTAATATGTTTAGGACAGTGCTCGGAACTAAGTAATAAAATATTTATTTATCTTTCTCAGTTTCCAGTTGGTGGACAGTATAATTACTAAAATAACAAAAAGCAATAAGGTTTTTGCTAAAAACAAAGCAACTGGTGACATACAGACCTGGGATTATGTCAACATTTTACCACCTACTATATGCATGACTTGGGCAGGTTGGTGAATACACTGAGCCTGGTTTCTTTATCTCTAAAATAAAGATAATACCACCCACATACAGGGCCATTGCCAGGAATAAATGAGAAACTATATGTAAATTGCCTAGAATCATGCCTGGCATATGAGGACAGTATGTTATTCCTTTCTCCTCCAATCACTGCTCTTGAATTCCCTCATCTACTACTAACAAGGAAACAATCAGCTGCCCCCGAAGCAGCTGGGCATGGTGGATGTGACAAAAGCAGGGAGTCACTCAACCCATTTGTCAGTTTTCCCAGGAACTACAGGATCCAGAGGCATGGGCAGGGATTCTGCCTCTGCAATCACTAGTTCTCTAGCTTTATAAATCATGGCTTATGTGTTTATTTTACACCAACGTCCAATACTCATATTTCTGAAAAAAGTATATTTCTTAATCTTACCATCCTCATCACAGCAAGTAGTGGTCTCCTCAATGCTGAGGGCCTTGTTATTTCTTCATTTAATGGTATGTCCGTGGGGTCCTAGGGAAAGAGGGCCTAGACAAGTGCAGGACTGTCTCCACTCCATCAGATGGAAGTCCAGGAGAGCCAAGGGAGGGGTGGAAATAGGGGGTGAAGGGGTGGATGCATCATGGATAGACCCCAGTGCAAAATGAAAATGCAGGACCCCGGTTTCAAAAGTATCAAGTATTTTATGATGGCAACAGCAGAGCATTAAACCAAATGCGGGACCCTTCTGAGCTTGAGGCCCTATGCAACTGTGTGTGTCACACAGCCATGGTGCCAGTCCTTGGTGGGAAAGACATGGCTCCCTTTCCCACATTGTTCTGCTGCTTCTCTCAGATGCTCACAAATAGCCCAAACAACCCTCAGACATGGCTTTGTCTTTTTTCTCCTCTATTCAACTGGGACATTAGGAGATTACCTTAAAAAGCAGAGTTCCTGACACCACATCTTCCGTCTCACCTTCACTAGGGATCAGCCCACACTTGGAACTCCTAATCTATCATTGTCTGTGAGCACTACTCCTTCTCTTTAAAAAGAAAAAAAAATACCATAATGATGAAGTGTTGATTCTTAAAAGTCAACATTTAGTAAGGGCTAGTTTAATTCCACATAAACGCTTTTAGCATAAATTTCTATTTCATCTTTAAAATTATCTCATCATCACAATAGTAGCTACTGCAATAACTCCATCTTACATATAACGTACAGATTTGGAGAGATCCAGCATCTTGTCCAAGGTCACACGATGAGCAAGTGGTGGTGTTGGGTTTAGAACTCGCTCTCCACTCTTGACTCCTGAGTGAGGAAAGAGTTCCCAGAGCATGGAGAGGTGCATCATGGAACAAAATGGAGAGCAGCAGCAACAGACAAACAGAAAGAAATGAGCCATTTCTCTGACAGGAGGATCAAATACTATCAAGATACCAATTTTTCCCAAGTGACTATTGTTTTAAGGCATTTCTAAACAAAATACTAAGTGTTTTGTTTGGTTGTGTTTCTGAGAGAATAATGTAGATTTTTAGCCACCGGCAAGAAAACTGTAAAATAGAAGAATAACACAGAGTAGGAGGACAAGCCCTGGCTATTTTAAAACATTCCACAAAACTGCAATAATATAAATGGTGAGTTTCAGGCATAAGAGTTGGTAGATTGATGCATATAACAGAATAGATTGCCCCGAAACACTCTTATACAATAAAGGAATTTTGTGTATGAATATGACAGTTTGAGAAATCAGTTAGGGAAGAAGGGGATAGTCACAATTGTAGCAATCATTGATTGATAATTAGTGAAAAATCTATGTAGATCCCAACGCTTGGATTGTAGTTGGATTATAGAGAAGAAAGTAAAATGCAAAGCCATTAAAATGAGAAGTATTGAGTTAGATGGGAAGAATAAGTTCTGGTGTTCTATTGCACAACAAGCTGACTATACTTCATAACAATGTGTTGCATATTTCAAAATAACCAAAAGAGAGTATGCAAAATACTCTCTTCACAAAGAGATGATAAACATTTTAGGTGATTGATATGTTAATTACTTTGATTTGATCACTCCAGAATGTATACATGTATCATAATACCTCTTTGTATCTCATAAATATATACGATAATTGTTTTTCAATTAAACAGTTTAAAAATCTAGACATACATGCAAATAAATATACATGGGGATTTTGGAAGGAGAAAGTCTGTGTATGCCCAAAGCAATGATATAAATAATGGAAGAAAGACTGATGAATTTGGCTGCATTAAGATCAAATCTCTCTGAATGTCAAACATCATAAAATTTAAAAACAGTGATATCAGCCAGATGGCAGAACAGGAGTTCCCAGCTCTTGTCTCCTTACAGAAACACGGATTGGAAAAATGCACACACAAAAATACTTTCACAGAAGCCAAAGAATCCAGATGAGAGGCCACAGCACCTTGGTGGAGCAGGGAAATAAGAAAAGTTGCATTGAAGAGAGTAGGAAGGAGTTTCACATTACTCATGTCACCATCCCTCAAAGGCCACACAGCCCACTGTGGAGGAAGATAGGCATACATGAGGGGAAGAGAGCAAAGTGAGTATCCTACTTTGCAGCAGACCCAGCACTAGGCCAACTCCACTGAACCCCAATTCCAGGACTATAGTCCCAATCTCAAGGCCTGCCTTGATGACCCCAGGCTCCAGATCCACTTCTAAACCACACCATTCCCCACAGCTCCAGCCTCTAGGGTTGCATCCATAGTACCAGGCTTTAGACCCACTTCAGCACCCAACCAGCTCTAGTGACTCCAGACTCCAGGCTGGCTCATGTGGTTCGAGGCTCTAGGCCAGCTCTTACTACCCCTGGTTCCAAGCTGGTCTTTATTGACTTAGGACTCTGGCTCACCCCTGAGGACTAACAGCCTAGGATAACTCAAGCACCAGGCTGGTTCCCACAGAATCTGGCTCCAGGTTCATCTCCATAGACCCTGTCTCCAGGCCCATACCAGGGACCCCCCAGTGCCAGGCCAGCTCTTGTGAATTGAGAATGCAGTCCCACACCTGTAGACCCAAGCCCCAGGTTCACCCATGGGGACAAGGCTCTATTCTTTCTGTCACAGACCCAGGCACTAAGTTGGCTCCTGTGGACCTAAGTTCCAGGCCCACTCATCCACTGACCCAGACACAGGCCCCTTCAGCATGAGGACTTCAATAGCAAGCCTACTATGGACTTCATTAGATGGCCCCACCCAGAATCTCTGTACAAGCTGACTAGTTAATGACTTTACATAACAAAGCCAATATGTAAAAATTGGAAAAGATGCCTAATTTTTAAAATGCAGACACCAGTGCAAAGCCACAAGGATCACAAATAATCAGGAAAACATGGCATGACCAAAGGAACAAAATGAAGCATTAGTAACTGACCACAGAGAAATGGAGATCTACAAACTTCCCAACAAAGAATTTAAAATAGTCATCTTAAGAAAGTGCAGTGAGCTACAAAGAACACAAAAAGATAACCAAAAATCAGGTAAATAACACGTGAAGAAAATAAATTCAACAAAGAGAAATCACTTTAAAAAACAGAAATCTGGAGATGAAGAACATAATGACTGAACTAAAATGTTTCATGGAGAACTTTGACAGCAGATTTGATAAAGCAGAAAGGAGAATCAGTGAGCTCAAAGACAGATTATTTGAAATTGCCCAATCAGAAGAATAAAGGGAAAAAAGATTGAAAGAGTGACAAAAGCCTCTAGGAACTATAAGACACAATCAAGGAAGGAATATACACATTATAGGACTTTAAGAAGGATCAGAGAAAGAGAAAGAGGCACAAAACTCATTTAAAGACATAATGACAAAAAAGCTTCCAATATCTAGAGAGGAAAATAAACATCCAGATCCATGATTCCAGCACAACCTCAAACAGATTAAACATAAAGAGATCTTCACTGAGGCACATTATAGTTAAATTTGAAAAAGTCAAAAACCTAGAGAATTTTGGAATCAGCAAGAGAAAAGTGACTTGTATTCAAGGAAAACTTCTCCATAGGGTTATCAACAGATTTCTTAGCAGAAATTTTCCAGGTAAGGAGAGAGGGGATGATATATTCAAACTGTTAAAGGAAAAAAAAAACTGTCAAGCAAGAATACTTTACTCAGCAAAGCTGTTCTACATAAATGTAAAAGAGTCTGGGTAGTCTTAAGCACTTACCCAGACAAAGGAAAGCTGAGGACACTCAACACCACTATATTTGCCTTTCAAGAAATGCTCGAATGAATTTTTCAAGTTGAAATGAAAGAACGCTAACAACATGAATGAATAAAACCCATTATATAAATACAATTCAGAATATTCCAGTACTATAATGGTGTTTAAATTACCTCTGACTCTGCTATAGAAGTTAAAAGACAAAATTATTAAAAATAGTCATTGCTACAATAATTTGTTAATAAATACACAATATAAAAAAGATATAAATTGTCACATCATCAACATATTATGTGGAAAAAAGATAAGTTAAAGTATAGAATTTACGTATGCAGTTGAAGTTAGGTTGTTTTAAGATTAAAATAGACTTATAATTATAAGATGTTTTGATGTTTTATAGAAGCTTCATGAAAACCACAAAAAATCTGTAGTAGATACACAAAAGAGAAGGTGATCAAAGCTTGCTATTACTACAAAAAAAAAAAATCACAAAGGCAGACAAAAAGAGAGGAAGAATGGAAAACAACACAGCCAGAAAACCATTAAAACAGTCATAATAAGTTCTTATATGTAAATGGATTGAAATTTCTAATCAAAAGACATATAATGGCTGAACGAATTATAAAAGAAGATCCAACTGCATGCTGCCTTTAAGAGACTCATATTAGCTTTAAGGACAGGTGCAGGCAGAGGGTGAAGGAGTAAAAGCAGATACTCCATGCAAATGGTACCCAAATGAGAACAGGAGTGGCTATACTTCTACTGGAAAAAATGGACTTTAAGTCAAAAATTGTCAGAAGAGACAAAAAAGGCTGTTATATAATGATAAATTGATCAATTCATGAAGAGGATGTAACAATTTTAAATATGGATGTACCCAACATTAGAGCACCTAGATACATAAAGTAAACATTAACAAAACAAAAGGGAGAAATAGACATAATAGTAAGGGACTCAAATACCTCATTTAAGATAATGTATAGATCACTCAGACAGAAAATCAATAAAAAAAATAGATTTGAGTAACATAATAGATGAAAGGGATTCTAACCTAACAAATATAAAGAACATTTCATCCAACAGCAGCAAAATACATACTATTTTCAAGTGCACATATAACATTCTCCAAGATAGATCATATATTAGGCCTTTAATCAAGTCTTAAATAACTTAATATTGAAATTTATCAAGTATCTTTTATAACCATAAAGGTGAGAAACTAGAAATCAATAACAGGAGAAAAATTGGAAACTTTACAAATATGTAGAAATTAAACAACCCATTTCTGAACAATTAATGTGTCAAGGAAAAAACAAAAGGGGAAATTTTTTAAAACCTTGAAACAAGCAAACATGAAAACACAACATACCAAAACACATAGCACACAGCCAGAGAAATATTTTCTATTTTACTTTATTTTTAACTGACATAATAATTGTATACATTTATGAGGTACAATGTGATGTTATGATATACATACACATTGTGAAATGATTGAATCAATCTAATTAACATATTTTAACCTGATCTACTTATCATTTCTTTGTGATGAAAACTTTTTAAATTTACTTTTTAATAAGTTTGAAATATACAATAGATTATTATTAACTATAGTTACCATGCTATGTAATGGCTCACTAAAGCATATTCCGTATGTCTAAATGAGATATTCTTTCTGTTGAACCAAAACTGTGAATACTTTGGCCAACATCTCCTCTTTCCCAATCCACCCCACCCCTGAGTCCCTCAAAACTACTATCCTACTCATTATAAGTTCGACTTTTTAAGATTCCACATGCAGTAAGATCATACAGTATTTGTCTTTCTGTACCTGACTTATTTAACTTAGCATAATGTCCTTCAGTTTCATTCATATTGTTACATATGAAGAATTTCCTCTTTTTAAAGGCTGAATAGTATTTCATTTTGTGTATATGTCACATTTTCTTTATCCATTCATCCACTGATGGACACTTAGTTGCTTCCATATCTTGGCTATTATGAATAATTCTGCAAAGAACATGAGACTGAAGATATCTCTTTAATATACTAATGTCAATTCCTGTGGATATATTCCCAGAAATGAAATTACTGGATCACACTGAAATTTTATTTTTAGTTTTGAAAGGGACCTCAATATTGTTTTTCAAAATGGTTATACTAATTAGCATTCCCACTGACAGTGTACAAGTGTTCTCTTTTCTACACATTCCTTCCAGCACTCGTTATCTTTTATCTATTTAATAAGTCATTCTAACAGGTCTGAGCATTTGCTTTTGACAAAATTAAATATCTCTTCATTATAAAAACCTCTCAATAAATTAGGTACAGAAAGAATGTACTTCAACATAATAAAGGTCATAGGTGAGAAGTTCACAACCAACATCATACTCAATAGTGAAAAGGTGAAAGCTTTTCCTCTAAGATCAGGAAGAAGAAGGATGACCACTGCCACCACTTCTATTCAACGTAGTATTGAAAATTTTAGACAGAGCAATTAGGCAAGAAAAGTAAATAAAAAGCATCCAAATTGAAAAAGAGGAGGTAAAATTGCCTCTCTTTGTATTGACGGGATGTTGTGCCCAGGAAACTCTAAAGATTGACTCTACCAAAAAAACTGGTCAGGCTAGTATTTGAATTCGCCTGAAGTTACAGGCTACAAAATCAACATACAAAAATTAGTGAGAACTAACAATAAGCTATCTGAAAAATGAATTAATTAAAAACAATCAATGTGGGTAAATATTTTAAGCAATATAACAAACGATTAATACATATATTTTTTTATATAGTCTTTTTTATTTTACTTTCAGTTCTGGGGTACATATGCAGATCTTGCAGGATTGTTAACATAGATATACACATGCCATGGTGGTTTGCTGCCTCCATCCCCCCATCACCTACATTATGTATTTCTCCTAATGTTATCCTTCCCCAATCTCCCCACCCCCTGTTATCCCTTCCATAACCCCCCACCTCCCAACAGACTCCAATGTGTGATGATCCACTCCCTATGTCCATGTGCTCTCACTGTTCAACACCCACTTATGAGTGAGAACATGTGGTGTTTGGTTTCCTGTTCTTGTGTCAGTTTGCTGAGAATGATGATTTCCAGATTCATCCATGTCCTTACAAAGGACATGAACTCATCCTTTTTTATGGCTACATAGTATTCCATGGTGTATATGTGTCACATTTTCTTTATCCAGTCTATCTTTGATGGGCATTTGGGTTGGTTCCAAGTCTTTGTTATTGTAAACAGTGCCAGAATGAACATACGTGTGCATGTGTCTTTAAAACAGATCATTTTATCATCCTTTAGGCATATACCCAGTAATGGGATTGCTGGGTCAAATGGTATTTCTAGTTCTAGATCCTTGAGGAATTGCCACACTGTCTTCCATAATGGTTACACTAATTTACACTCCCACCAACAGTGTAAAAGTATTCTTATTTCTCCACCTCCTCTCCAGCATCTGTTATCTCCAGATTTTTTAATGATCGCCATTCTAACTGGTGTGAGATGGTATTTCAATGTGGTTTTTGTTTGCATTTCTCTAATGACCAGTGATGATGAGCATTTTTTCATGTTTGTTGGCCGCATAAATGTCTTCTTTTGAAAAGTGTCTGTTCATATCTTTTGCCCACTTTTTGATAGGGTTGTTTTTACTATATAAAGAACTTCCTAAATAAATAAGAAAAAAACATGAATACTTCAATAGTAAATTACACTAAAAATATGAAGAGCTATTTAAAAATATATGAATGTTCAAGAAACATAACAGAAACTTCTAATCACTTTTTATCAAATAATTTAAATTAATATAAAATTTAGATGAGCCTCTGTTTGTCTCACAAATTGGTAAAGGTTAGAAAAATATTGACTCTTCGTTTTGGCATTAAGTATTCCTAAACATTGACATTGGAGATGTGAGACAAAAGGTATTCTGACTGCATAAAACAAAGGTATTAAAATATACCAGTGTTCTCATTAATAGGATTATCTCCTAGGGTGATGAAAAAATAACTAAGAAAAATGTTTTTGTAAAAGACTGTTTATTGTGGTGTTTTAGGAAATAACAAAATAGTGGAATCAACCTAAATATCGACGA
The DNA here is from genome assembly GCF_030222135.1 of Aotus nancymaae. Taxonomy (NCBI): domain Eukaryota; kingdom Metazoa; phylum Chordata; class Mammalia; order Primates; family Aotidae; genus Aotus; species Aotus nancymaae. Next base: position 36,073,167 of record NW_026988423.1, read on the forward strand.
GAATGGTTACACACAGTCAATATAATGCAAATTATGAAAGAACTGAAATTTACACTTCCATTTATTCATGAAAAATATATTGAGGTCCTTATATATGTTTTTATGGGCATAAACCCTGAAATACCAATGAACTAATCAAAAAAGTCTTTGCTCTTCAGAAGCTTACATTTTTGCAGGGAAAAAATGGATAAGAAGCATAATGTAAGCCACAAATTTTAGCAAATGTTGAAAGATGATAAATGCTAAGAAGAAAACTATTGCTGGGTAGGTGATGGGGCACAGCAGGGAATGAGGTGGTGGGGTTGCAGTTTTAAAGTGAATTGTTGTAACTGGCCTCACTTGGAAGATGTCCTTTGAACAAATGCTTGAAAGCAACAATGGAGCAAGTTTTGTGGTGGGAGAAAAAATATTCTATAGAGGGGAAAAAAGGTGCAAAGTTCTCTTTGCAGATATGAGCATTGCTGATATGTTCAAGAACAGGAAGGAGGTCAGCGTGGCTGGTGCAGAGTGAGCAGATCACTCTTCTCAGCATACAAATATTCTGCAATTTCCCTTATCTGTTTCCCAAAACTACTTAAACACATGGAAAAATACTCACGATATCTTGTTTTATGCAGTATATAACACCAAAAATACTTAAGGTGATGCCACCGCCCTCACCAACAAAAGCCTCACCAAGCAGTCCATGCTCCCTGTGGCTGAAGAGAGTAGGGGCAGGGAGGAAAGGACTGCTTTCCCAGAGTCTTCTCTGGCTCCAGTTTTTCTCCAGCTCTCCACTGGAATCTTATTATTGGTTTTGCTTCTGGTAATTATTTTATTTCTGCTGTGATATCTACTCAAACATGAGAGTTAGTCCTTTGCCTTAATTTGCTAATGGAGTGGTTTTCAAAGTTTAAAATCCAAACCAGCACCATTAACAGCAACTGAGAAGTTGTAAAAAAAAAAAAAAAAAAAGCAAATTCTCTGGGTCCACCCAAGACTCAATGAATCAGAAACTCTTGGGTTGGGACACAGAGTCTGTGGTTCACCAGCTTTCGGGGTCATTCTTTTTCACTACTCCAAACCCTCCACAAATCCAAGGCTGTGCTAGGTAGGAAATATTTTCATAGAGGCATTTGTGGGTTACCTAGAAAAATCACACTTCATGCCACCCTTCAAACAACTGAAATATAATGGATGGACATCCCTCCTTATAGAAATCCTTTTTCCCTGCCTCTGTACCCACCAAGGAGTGTTTCTGGCTGCTGCACTGGTTCCCTTCTCTCCAAGGCCTCCTTTTTTTCACCCTCCTCCCTCTCCTTATTCTCTCAAAAATAGCAGGAATGTTTCCAATTGTCTTTGGAAGAACAGTTTAGTAACACATGACCATTGTTGTCTTTTCTCTTTCCAATGCTTGCACCCTCAAGAACATCCTCCAAATAAAGACAAATAGTCCTTAAGATGAGGAGTGCTGCTGTTAACTGTCAGAACTGTCTTCTCGCATATTTCTGTGTGTATATTTATAGTTGTAAGCATGTATATATATGTATACATATACACGAGATAAATAGAAATCATCATATATATATACATATGTATCAATAAAATGAAATGTGAGCAGTTACCGTAACTAGTGGGATAATAGATGGCTTAGGTTTTCTTCTCCTTCTCCTCCTACTTCTTCTTTGCATTTTTCAAACTTCCTGCAGTAGATACATTTTACTCATAGAGATAGGTGATTTTTTTTTTTTTTAAATACAGAATCTCACTCTGTCACTCAGGCTGAAGTGCATTGGCGTGATCTCGGCTCAAGTGATTCTCCCACCTCAGTCTCCCAAGTAGCTGGAAATACAGATGCATGCCACCACACCAGCCTAATTTTTGTATTTTTCATAGAGACAGGGTTTTTCCATGTTGCCCAGAAGGTCTCAAACTCCTGAGTTCAAACAATCCACTAGTCTTGGGCTCCCAAATTGCTGTACGCCATGGTGCCTGGTTAAGACAAGTGAAAACCAAGGAAGAAAGAAAGAAAGCAGGGAAGGGGAGGATAAAGGAAGTAAAGAGAGAAGGAAGGAAAAAAAAGAGAAAAGGAAGAAAGGAAGAAAAGCAGGCAGGAAGGCAGCAAGGAAGAAAAAGAATGAAAAGCAAGAAGGAAAAAGTAGAGAAGAGAAAAGAGCAGCAAACTAGCTTCTCTAGAATTTTGGGAATTGCAGTCTGACTGCAGCGACGGCTCCATGGAGCAGAGGAGAAGGAGCCCCGGTTGGTCAGGGGTGGAGGTTGCAGGCCTGCTCCTGGTGATGTGTATGTCCCCAGTTCTGCGTCTCACCCTCTGCTGCTGCCAAGTGTCTCCATAGAACAACATAAGGCTACGAATTTAGTCTCTCATTGAAGGGAAAACAAGAATGTCATGCCTCCTCAGAAGAGGAACTTACGGCAGAAGGAGAGACCAAGGCAAGATTTAAAGCAGGAGTGAAAGTTTATGAAAAAGTTTTAGAGCAGGAATGAAAGGAAGTAAAGTACATTTAGAAGAGGGCCAAGTGGGTGACTTGAGAGATTTGAGCACACGGTTTGACCTTTGACTTGGGGTTTTTTATGTTGGCATTCTGCATGTACAGTGGCCTGCCAGCACATGGGAGGGGCTGCATGTGCAGCGTTTACTGAAGTTGTACACATGCTCACCTGAGGCATTCTTCCCTTAACAGTCAAGTATTCTAGAAGAAGGTCACGTAGCAGTTAAAATCTGCCGTTTTGCCTCATAGCGCACATGCTTGAGCCCATTCACCCAACTCCTGATACCTTACTGGGAAGCTGCTGATCACCAGCTTCAGATTTTTTCTTTTCTTTCTTCTTTCTTTCTTTCTTATTTTCTTTTCTTGAGACAGAGTCTCACTCTGTCACCCAGGCTGGAGTACAGTGGTATGACCTTGGCTCACTGCAACCTCTGCCTCCAGGGTTCAAGTGATTCTCCCACTTCAGACTTCCAAGTAGCTGGGACTACAGGCATGTGCTACCATGCCTGGCTAATGTTTTTGTATTTTTGATAGAGACGGGGTTTCACCGTATTGGCCAGGCTGGTCTTGAATTCCTGACTTCAGGTGATCCACTCTCCTCGGCCTCCCAAAGTGTTGAGATTACAGGCGAGAGCCACCACACCCGGCTGAGATTTTTTTCTATCTGTTTAGAGACTGCCATTCCCTGTCACTGGCTGCAACCAACAATCATTTTAGAGAAACAGTGTAACAACTGCTTAGCCATCTCCTGATAGTCACCTGACAATCCTTCCATGGGGGCACCTTTCCCACCTTGCTCATATCTGACTGACTACTTACTGTAACATGTCATGGGCTAAACAAATGCCACCATTCAGAGTAGCACAGTGTAAGGCATGTGTCCCACCTCTTCATGTACAGCTGACCTCTATTCTACACTCATCAGCTTTTACCCAGTGTCATCCATGCTGCAGTTGACACCACTTTCCTCCCATTCTACAGAGGCATGCCCAGTGTCCACAGCCTTTGCAGTTTCCCGTGGTTAAGAAACAAGGCATTATGGTTCGAGCGGTGCTATTTTACCTGGCATGTGCTCATTGACATTTATTGAAATCCGTGCCTTAATTTTACAAGCTGAAGTGGTCATACAATCACACTTACTTAATTAATGCTTTCATAACAATATAAAGAAGTAAGATCTGTTTGTGCCTGAAATTGTGCTCGGTGCTTCAGGAATAGTCACAATAACAAACACGAGGAGCTTGTAATACAAAAACAGAAAAGGATGAGTGTTAGGTATGTGGTTATTAGGTGGAGGCCAGGCCACCCCAGTTACAGTGGCTTAAACAAGATAGAATTCTGTTCCCCTCTCACCTGACAGTTCAGATCATACAGAGTAAGAGGCCGTGCAAAAACAGAAGCAGCTACAGAATTACTATTCCTATTTACAGCAAGATTGAACCAGAGAAATCGTAAGTTCTTTGTATAATGAATCCAGCAATACTTCCCAAAGGCAAGTCAATTTGCAGAGGTTGGTGAAAACCTGGATCAGAAGTGAGTATGGGACAAACAGGAGGAAAGATTTTTTTCAGCATTTTAGACTATTTCCTCTGCAAATCACGGTTTGCCATTTTTATGTATATGTTTAACAGCTTTATTGAGGTATAACTGATACATAATAAAGAACAAATATTTAAAGTGTGCAATTTGATAAGTTTTGACATATTGTGCACATTTGTGCAGTCATCACAATGATCGTAATGAACATATCCATCAACCCAAAAGTTTCCTCATTCTTTTTTGTAATCCCTTCCTCCTGTCAGCCCCTTTCCTCCTCCTTCTGTCTCCTCCCCCAACTCCAGGAAATCACTGTTCTCCCTTCGTCACCATAAATTCATTTGCAGTTTCTAGAGTTTCACATATTTGGAATCACACAATATGTACTCACTTTGATCTGGCTTCCTTCACTCAGTGTAATTATTTAGAGATTTATCCATGTTGTTGTATGTATTAGCAGTTTATTTGTATCGCTGAATAGTGTTCCACGGTATGCATACATCACGTGTTTATGCATTCACTGATTGATGTGCATTTGTGTTGTTCCCAGTTTTTGATTAGTAGAAATAAAGCTGCTATGAGCATTCATAAACCAGTTCTTTGAGTGGTGTCTTAGTCCTTGCAAGCTGCTATCACAAAACATCATGAACAGAGCAGCTTATGAACAACAGAATTTGTTCTCACAGTTCCAAACTCTGGGAAGTCCAAGATCAAGACACCAGCCAATTCAGTTCTGGTGAGGACCCACTTTCTGGTTTATATATGGCGCTTTCTAGCTACGTCTTTACATGGTGGAAGCGGACAAACACGTTCTCATGGACCTCTTTTATAAGTGCACTAATCCCGTTTATGAGAGCTCTGCCCTCATGACCTAATCACCTCCCAAAAGGCCCCAACTTCTAATACCATCACCTTGAGAGTTAGAATTCCTTTCAACATGAATTTTGTCAGGGTCACAAATATTCAGACCATAACCTTTGGTCATATGGTTTTACTTCTTTTGCGTTAATATCTAGGAGTGGAATAGCCGAATCATATAGTAAGTGTATATTTAGCTTTTTTTTTTTTTTTTTTTTGAGACGGAGTTTCGCTCTTGTTACCCAGGCTGGAGTGCAAAGGCGCAATCTCGGCTCACTGCAACCTCTGCCTCCTGGGTTCAGGCAATTCTCCTGCCTCAGCCTCCTGAGTAGCTAGGATTACAGGCACGCGCCACCATGCCCAGCTAATTTTTTTTGTGTATTTTTAGTAGAGACGGGGTTTCACCATGTTGACCAGGATGGTCTTGATCTCTTGACCTCGTGATCCACCCGCCTCGGCCTCCCAAAGTGCTGGGATTACAGGCGTGAGCCACCGCGCCCGGCCCATATTTAGCTTTTAAGAAATTCCTGTTTTCCAAAATGGTTGTACCATTTTTCATTCCCACCAGCAGTACATGAGAGTTTGATTTCCTCCATATTATTTTCAACTTTGGAATTTTCATCACAGCAATTCCAATTCGGATAGTGTTATCTCATTGTAGTTTTAATTTGCATTCCCTGATGACTAATAATGTTCAGCACCTCTTCGTGAGATTATTTTCCAACCATGTGTCTTTTTTGGTGAAGTGCCTGTTCAAATATTTTCATTTCTTCTCTTTTCTCCATTGACTTGCTGTATCACCTTTATCAAAAATCAGTTGTTTTTATTAGCATGGATTCATTTCTGGACTCTGCTGTTTCACTGACCTATTTTTCTGTATTTATGCTAATACTATACTGTTGATTTTTAAGGCTTTTTAAGGCTTTTTTTTTTTTTTTTTGAAATGGAGTCTCATTATGTCACCTAGTCTGCAATGCAGTGGCACAATCATAGCTCACGGCAGCCTTTACCTCCTGGGCTTAAGCAATCCTCCTCCCTCAGCCCCCTAAGTAGTTGGGACTACAAGCACGTATCACTACACCCAGCTAATTTTAAAATTCTTTTCCAAAGATGAGGTTTTCTTATGTTTCCCAGGCTGGCCTTGAACTCCTGGGTACGAGCAATTCTCCTGCCTCATGCTCCCAAAGTGCCGGGACTACAATCGGCCTGTTTACTGTAGCTTTAAACCAAGTCTTCAAACAGATAGTGGTAGGCCTCCAACTTTGTTTTCCTTTTTCAAAATTGTTTTGAATATTCTGTATCTTTTGTACTTCCATATAGATTTTAAAATTAGCTTGTCAATTTCTACTGAAAAATCTGGTATTCAGATTGAAATTGTATTGAATTCATAGATAATATGGAGAAAATGACATTTTAACAATATTGAGTCTCATGACTGATTAGCTCAGTATATGTTTCTATTTATCTAGGTCTTTTTAATTTCTTTCACTGTAATTTTGTAGTCTTCAATGTACAGATCTTGGATATCCCTTGTCAAATTTATCTCTAAGTATTTAAATTTTTAATGACCTTTTCGAGTGACATTTTAAACATTTTAATTTCACATTGTTCATTGCTAGTATATAGAAATACGATTGATTTTTGCATAAGATTTTTTATCTTGTAACAATGCTACCTTCATTAGTTCTAGTAGTTTTTATATATTTCATCAGATACTCTATACGGCAATCAGGTCATCTACAAACAGCAGTTTTACTTCTTCCTTTCCAGTGTGAATGCCTTTTATGTCTTCTTCTCACCTTATTGTATTAGCTAGATTCTCCAGTACAATGTTGAATAGAAGTCATGTGAATGGACATTCTTGTCTTGTTCCTGATTTCACAGGGAAAGCATTCAGTCTTTTATCTTTAGATATGCTGATAGCTATAGGTTTTTTATACATGCGTTTTTATCAGTTTGAGAGTTCTCTTAATTTGCAGAGAGGTTTATTAAAATCAGGAACAGATGTTACAGTTTGTCAAATGCTTTGTCCTTAGTAAGATAATCATATCCTTTTCTTATTTTAGTCTGTTAATATTGTGAACTACATTGATTGATTATTTTTAATGTTAAACTAGCCTTTGATTCCTGGGATATGTTACATGGTCCTCATGTATACTTTTCATAGATTTTTGGATTCAATTTACTAACACTATGTTTTTTAGAATTTTCGTATCTCTGTTTACAGGAAATAATGGTCCATAGTTTTAGGTCTTTGTAACGTCTTTTTCCAGTTTTGTTTTTAAGATACTGCTGACCTTATAGAATGAATTGGGAATTATGATTTCCTCTTCAATTTTCTTGAAAGAGTTTATGTATAGTTGATGTTATTTCTTCCTTCACTGTTTGGTAGCATTTACCAATGAAGCCAGCTAAGTTTACAAGTGTCTTTGTGTAAGGGCTTTTATCTACAAACTCAATTTGCTTTGGATCTTGCTCTTAAGATGTATTTGGGGAGATCAGAACAGTGTTTACTATCTGGCCCCATCACTGACACGGGATACTCATGAGTACCCAACTCAATGCCTCATGAATTATTGGGTTCATCAAGTTTTCTATTCTGTCTGGTAGGAACAGGCAGTATCCTGGCCCCATGTGAGTGCTGGGCACTGTTCCCTCCAATCTTCTGGGAAGGTTCTTTGCCTAGCCTATGGGAGTTTTAGTGCACACATGCCTTATCAGTCCTCTGCTAGAAGCTCAAGGGGACCCTCTCCAGATCTCTCTGCAGGCTTCTCCTCCCCTGGTGTTCTATTCTGAGCACTCTAATTTTCTTGATCTTCTAGGACTTTCACTTGCTCAATTCTGGGAGTCCTCTAGGCTCCACCTAATTACCTCGCCATGCACCATGCCTGGAAATGCTCTCCAGGAAGTTAGCCAGGACAAATGATGTGCTCACCTCATTTTCCATCTCTCAAGAGTAATTATATATCATTGCCTGGTATCCGTGTCTTGAAAACCACTGCTTCTAGTGTTTTTGTTTTTAGATAGGGTCTCCCTTTGTCCACTGCTCACAGCAGCCTCAACTTCCCAGGTTCAGGTGATCCTCCCAGCTCAGCCTCCTGCATAGCTGGGACTACAGACACATGCCACCACAGCTAGCTAATTTTTGTATTTTTACCAGAGATGAGGTTTTGCCATGTCACCCAGCCTGGTCTTGACCTCCTGGACTCAAGCCATCTGCCTGTCCCACCTTCCTGTAGTGCTGGGACTACAGATGTGAGCCACCGCGTCTGGTGCTTCCAGTGTTTTGTCTCTCTTGTTGCTGTTCCTTATTTTGTTGTTGTTTCCAGTGGGAAGGTAATCAGGTCCCTTTTATTCCCTCTTCGTCCGAAGTAGAAGTCTGCTTTCTGCTCTTGAATATACGAGAAATAGTGCATACATCTCCCTTTAAGGATGAATGCACTATTTGTCAGCTCCATAACGTCAGAGAGAACATTCAAAGAGAAGGGTGAAGATAGCGCTTCTAAAAGCGGTGAGAGCTGGAATAAAATATGCAAGGGTCACAGGAAGTTGCTTGTAACAGAAGCAGGAGACCCTATAGCCTTGCAGGCTTAATGTAGTAGAGGGAACGATGCCCCAAGAGGGCTAAGTCAGAGAAACAATGGGTTTCTGGTTGGTCCTCTGGGTGCTATAGAAACCTGACAACAAGCCAGTTCGTGCCTGGGATTCTAAGCTCAATGCGCTACGAATTTGCTAAGTGTGGAGGCATTTATGAAGGCCAAGGGGACCCTGCTTATTGTAAGCGTCCTGTTGAGCCCCATCAGTGGTAATGGGGGCTGAGCAGCCAAATCATCAGGCATCACCTCCGCTGGGAAATTCACTCTCCAGGATCTAAGTGGAAAAGTAGCAACAGCTTCAACTTCAGGCAAAACTCACAAGGGTGCAAGTTGGAGATAATTGGAAATCACTTTGGTCTGACTGTGCCCAGATGGTGGACTTCTTTGTTGCAAGGTGTCATTCTCACACAAATAGTTCATGCTCACTATGTGTGTATTTTTGCTGTAAGCTGCCTTAAGATCCTTTGTGGGAGGAAATAGAGGCCCACCACCCTGGAGATTCAGGGGTTGCTTTCTTAGAGCAAAGAAACCGCCGGGCGCGGTGGCTCACGCCTGTAATCCCAGCACTTTGGGAGGCCGAGGCGGGTGGATCACAAGGTCAAGAGATCGAGACCATCCTGGTCAACATGGTGAAACCCCGTCTCTACTAAAAAAAAATACAAAAATTAGCTGGGCATGGTGGCGCGTGCCTGTAGTCCCAGCTACTCGGGAGGCTGAGGCAGGAGAATTACTTGAACCCAGGAAGCGGAGATTGCGGTGAGCCGAGATCGAGCTATTGCACTCCAGCCTGGGTAACAAGAGCCAAACTCCGTCTCAAAAAAAAAACAAAAAACCATGATCCAAAAAAGAAAATGGTCAACACAGGCTACAGATACTACTGTTTTACTTGATATCTCTTTTAGGAAGCAATTGAAAAATTAGCAATAATTGTAAGTGTATATTGTGCCAGCTAGTGTGCTAAGTGCTTGACATAAGGTACTGCTTTTAAGTCTTATAACAACCACATATGACAAAATGATCTCAAATTTATGAAAAGCAAATGAAGACTCAGAGAAGCCATATGCCTTAATAAATGCAGTGTATTTACCTTCAAATCCCAGGATCTGTGATTACGCTGTCTAAAGAATCTTTATCTTTGGACAGGACTATACTTGGTTTATTCTGTGAGGTTGCCCTGGAAAACAGAAAGCTCTTGGGCTTTGGAGGGCAACACACATAATTGAGAAGACTGTCTTGACCTGGAAAAATCATCCATTCATGCATACAACAGATGCATATTGCAGTTGATGAAAGAGGTGAGAGAATAAATCCGATGAGATTTTTACTGTTGCAGCCTAGTAATGGTGACAATGTTGATATTCAAAACCAGCTTTGCCCAGTACCTAGACTTGAACTCTTGCCATGACATCATTCTGCCTTCCTGATAAAATTTAGCATTATATTGACTTTCATTAGGCTAACGGACTATTTTGACTCCAGAGGCAGTGTATGATAGTGGTTAAAGGTACCAACTGTGAAACAGGCTCCCTGAGTTCTCATTCCATCTCCACCACTTACTATCTGTAAGATCTTGGATAAATTACCTAGCCTCTCTCTCTGCCTCAGTTGTCTCATGGAGCAAATGGAGGTAATGATAAGGACTTACCTGGTAGGGATTTTCTGAGGGCTAAATGACTAGATAACTCGTATGAATGTTTGATCCATCATAAATACCAAATTATTATTATTAGCATCCTTGTTTTCCTTGCTTATACCTAGAAATACTTTCTTATCTAGAGTTAGTTAATGAGGATTGTTTTACTTTTCTATGAAAAATTATTGCACATTAAGTCAATGATTTTAGAACTAGAAAGAGCAATGGAAAATATATTTTAAAATACCTAATATTGTCTCTAAAAAAAAAAAAATCTCCTACCAAATTAGGATAAGTGACCCCAGGAAACCAGGGTAACTCAGCTAATTAGTAGCAGTGTTATTACTAGAACCCAGTAGACTGCAGGATTTCTCTTTTCTTTATGTTACGATGCTACCCTTATTACTCTCAGATTTTATCTTAGCACAGTTGGTTTGGTGTCCAGAAGGCGTGGGATAAATTCCTGGTTTCTCTAGTTACTGGCTGGAGCACCTGTGCAAGTTACCAAAACTGTTCAGAGTCTCGGTTTCTTAAATCTATAACATGGGGATAACGGTTCCCCTTCATGAGGTTTTTGTGATCATAAAATGAGATAATGCTTATGATAGATTAAGCACATCATTGGCTGACATCATAAGAGCTTTATGAATATTAAATATGGTCAGCGACTGAGAGCACTGGCTTTGGATTCACATATGAGTGGATTTAAGCTCCCCCTCCATCTACCAGAGTTGTGTGAATTCAGTCTAGTTACTTAACTTCCTTAATCCTCATCTTCATGTCATGATCTGTACATTAAGGATTGTATTGCCAATATTTCAGGGTTTCTGTGAGGATTAAAGAAAAGAATGCTTGTAAAGCAAAAAGCAATGCCTGGCATACAGTCAGTATCCAACAAATAATAGTACATGCGAGTATCATTATAATTACTCTCATTATTATTCTATTATTCATCTGGTCTCCACGCTATCAAAACCACTATGTGATTAAATAATGTTCTCCAAGGTTCCAGACCTGCAAATTATCTCGCTACACTTAAATAGGGGGCTATTCTGCATCTCCAGTCAGTCATTTTCCCTCATACCACAATCAGTAAGAGTGAACCATTTGGCTTGCAAAATGGCAGCCTTCTTGTTGCCTGACTGCCAAAAGGAAAACTTTGGTGAGGTTGCTTTCATACGAACTCATAACCATAGAACCAGTTTGCCAGGGAATTCTTCGAGCACATAAATAATTGAACACATGTTTTAATTCAGAAACATACAGAGCTCCAAATCTTCGCTAATGTCTACAGAGTGAAGGAGGAAGATGAAGGTTAATCTACTGATGAGAGTAAGTATGCTGTTAGGGCTTCATTTTCTGCTTTCTGGTAGATCCTAGTGATGAGGAAGACCACAGTGACAGTCACAGTGAAACACTTGGCTCATCTGGAGTAGCTTCAACACACTTGGCAGGAGCTTCAGGGCCACTAGAGAAGTGACAAAGCCACAGCCACAGTGGGTAAGTTCCCAAGAAGGACATTGTTACCCATTACGATTAGCTGGCCTGAAACACCAGCTCTTCTTTATCTATTGTTGATATAGCACAAACACAATACATATAATACGCATCTTTAATCTCTAACTTTCCCAATGGGAAGAGAGTGTGACCCAGAAACATTATGTGAAATATCTAAACTCTCACAGCTGGTTCATGAAGAAGAGGGACCAGATTCCAACTTCTGGGCCACAATTTATATTATTACTTTCTTATGATTTCCACATTTAGTGCATTTGTTATTATTTCTTACTTTTTCAGATGAGTTAGCACTCTGCACAGACAGGTTAAATGTCATGCCATCCAGGGTCACAGAGCCATTTGATGGCCGATCAGAGACAGATCCAGTTCTTCTGATCCTCATTCTGCTGTTCTTTCCACTACACAATGGCAATACAAAAATCCTCCTCCTGGAGTCTCGCTGGTGAAAGTTATGAAGCATTATCTCTGCCTTTCACATCATCCAGTGGTGTTTTAAGCTTGTTTGCCATGGCAACCATCAACACATTAAGCCCTTCAAAGCAGGGTTGGAAAAGCAACTGCGGCTCCGCTATTGTTCCTGATGATGGATGGGAGAGTGCAGAGGCAAGGATCAGTGACTGCTGATCCTCCTCAACTCAAGCGATGTGGATTACGCAGTGGCTGGACCAGAATTCAGTCTTCTCCATGGAGCCTTCCTATGTGGTATCTGCAGCATGATGGGTTTATGTTAAACACATACAAATGAAAACAGAAATAAAAATGGTAGAAGGTCACTCCTTTCGCCTTCCTTCCCTCCCTTCCTTCTTTATTTCCTTTCTTTCTCTTTTCTTCCTTCCATCCATCTTTCTTTTCTTCATTTATTTCTATATGAAGGATAGTAGAGTCCTAAATTCCCTGTTAAGTATATTTCAGTGAGGCAGATAAACTCAGGCCATCATATCCCAAGCATCTAAGAAAACAGACTCTGAACTTGATGGGAAATATAACTAGATGGTTTGCTTCTTGTGTCTCTCCTTTCAAATCTTGTTTGCCCTCCCCTAATATCTTCAGCAAAGAAGTGTTCATGTGCCTGTGTATTTCTGTGTATCTGTTGCGTGTGTGTGTGAGAGAGAGAGAGAGAAACAGAGACAAAGAGGGGAGAGAGAGAAAGGGAAAGAGAGGTTGTAAAGATATTGAGTGTGTCTGCTAAGAAGGCCTAAAGGCCAATGTAATTTCTCTGAACCAAATAAACAATTCATGGTCATGTGAGGTTTCAAAATAATTTCCCAGTTTATCATTACTTATTCAGGCAGTGCATCTTTTTAAAAAGAGGTTATTCAGAACAAGTCAGAGGAGGGAGGGGCAACACTTTTCAAAAACCAGGGCTGTAATTAGTGCTAAGTAGACACACGTGCTAGAAGGGAGTGCTCAGGTACCTGGCCACGGCTTTGTTCTCCTGTCCAGATGCTGAGGCAGCTGCAGGGTGGCCAGGGCGGCTGTGTACTTCACCTTCTCTGCTTGTCTGGTACGTAGCTGGAGGCTTCTCTCTTTGTCTGCCCATCTGGCTCCTGGCACCAGGAAGTAAAATTATTATTATTTTTTCCAAATGAAAGGCTTTGAATCACAGCTGCTAATTACCAGATGATTATTAAAAACACATATTGCCTACTGAGGTTTGAGAAGACAACTCAGGCGTGCTGTCTGGCCCTACTCTCAGAGGCTCTCGGCCTCAACTCGTGTACAATTTCTTCAGAGAACACAATGTGGTTTTACTATACATGCAGACAAATGCAAATAAGAAAGGAAGTGAGGAGAGCCCAGAACTCTGTTGAAAGTTAATAAAGACTTTTCCCCTGCACATCACTCCCCAGAATCTCAAGTAGTTTATCTTAGCCCAATGCAGGTCTTGGATTACCTCCATTTCAAAACCCTCAGCCCCTCCGGTGGTGCTGACTAAGGCCTGTGCCCCAGTGATGCCTGAGAAAAGAAAAGAAAGACAAGGCCCGGCAGAAGGGCACTCACAAATTATAGACCTCAGCTGTCATGCTGGGGTGCTGGATCTCGGGTGAAGGACAGATGGAGGCTGCCTGAGTAGGCACAGCCTGGGGTGGGGAGAGCAGCCAGTGAGAGGTGCATTCTTTGCATGTCAGGGGAAATGACTGGAAATTATGACTGGGCAAGGGAGAGGCAGCAGGCTTGCAGCTTGGACTGTGTGTTGGAGTGGAGGGAGGGAGGGGCTCCGGATGCTCAGGGGCCATGGTTTAGGTTTTCTGTCTGGGAACTCAGGTCCAGGGACAATAAGTTCAGGCCTATAATCAAGGCCTATCCATTCTCTCTAAATTCTCAGCATGATGCAAGGCACTGCGGGGAACGCGGACGTCAAGGATGGGGCACGCTTATTCATGGGTTTGCAATCTTGTTGGCAACAAAGGCTACTATGGATGGACTACTTCACAAACAAGGGAGGACAGAAACATCAGTGCTAAATTCAACAAATATTTATTGGATACTCATCACAGCATGTGTCAAGTACTATATTAATAAACAAAATAGGAAAACATAAAATCTTTGCTCTCTTTGGGCTTATATTCTAGCACAGTGAGGCAGACAATATAAAATTTGAGGAAGTAAAATAGGCATGATATATGAAAATAAATTCTATGGAGAAAAAAAGTCAGGAAACAGGAAGGGTAGCCTTGGCAAGGGTGATTAGAAGTAATATGACCAAGGCAGGCTCCAGAGAAGAAATGACTTGAAAGAGGTGAGGGGATGAGCCATGTGGACGTCTCAGAAAGAGGAAGCATCCCAGGCAGAGGAAGCAGCCCCAACAAAGGTGTTGAGTCAGAAGCAAGACTTGCAGATTCCAGAAACATAAAGGAAGTCACAGTAGCTGGAGTGGAGTGAGTGGAAGGGACAGTGGGGGGCCACTGGGTCAGAGAGGAAGAGGGAGAAGCAATGCACATGTAGGGCCTTGAAGGCCGTTCAAATATTTAGCTCTTTGTTAGGAGTGAGATGGGAATGCCCTGTATCCTGTTGGGTTGAAGACAGAATCTGACCCTCATTCTAACAAGATGCCTCTGGTCCACGTGATGGCTCTCAAACTTTAGTGTGAATCAGAACCACCTGGAGAGCTTGTGGAGAGACAGACTGCTGAGTGCTGAAGCCTCTCCCTAGATTCAGCAGGTCTGGGATAAGGCCTGGGAATGTGCATTACTTACCAGTCTCTGGGGATGATTTTGCTACCTGTCTTGAGGACCACACTTTAAGATTTGCTCTAAGAGAAACAATAGGAAGCAAAGAGGGATAAAGCTTCCTGGACTCCCTCCCAGAGGAGGTGGTTAGATTTGAGGCCCTGAAGAAAAGATAGGATTTGAAACGGGAAAATTTACATAAGCAAAAGCAGACTGGTAGTGTTTCTTCTCTCCCACTCTCCCTGCTGCTAGAAAGACTTTAAAGAGGTCTACACAACATTTACTTACACAATTACCTGCCTAGAGCTCTCTCTAGCAATCCTATCTTTGTTGTGGCAAGTTCTAGCCTCCCTGGTGTACCTTTGCAAGGTTCACCTTTTCCTATTATGCTTAAAAAAAAAGGTGGTTGCACAAGTCAGTGTCTGTCCTTGGTTCTCCCTGTGGTCCGCTTGCTTCCTCTGTCTCCTGGCCCCTCTCACGCTGGGATTGCTGCCATCCTCTAATGGCATCCCATCTCCTTTACGGGACACCAGCCCTTTACTCTACTGGCAAAATAAGCCCTAACCCACGGCTACCGGGAGTGACAGGCTTTTTGCTGAAGGCTTGTTGGTTCTGGAGAGTGATAGCACAGCACAGAACAGAAAACAGCTTAAAATTGGCTACCGACCACCACAGCCCTAAAACCTCCTCAGCTATCCATGACTCTGGGAATTTCCTTGTTGACTCTTTTTCCCAAGCCTCAGTTTCCTGCCTTATAAATAGGTTCATTACTTGCTTCCAGGAACCCACCAACCCCATTTTTCTTTTTTGTTTGTTTTGTTTTTGAGACAGAGTCTTGCTTTGTCATCAAGGTTGGAGTGCATTGGTTCAATCACAGCTCATCGCAGCCTCAACCTAATGGGCTCAAGTGATTCTTCTGCCTCAGTCTCGTTAGTAGCTAGGACTACAGGTGTGCACCACCACGCATGGCTATTTCTTTTTCCATAGAGATGGGGGTGTCACTATGTTGCTAAAGCTGGTCTTCAACTTCTGGGCCCAAGCAACTCTCTCTCCTTGGCCTCCCAAAGCACTGGGATTACTGGTGCGAGCCACAGCACCTGGCCCACCCCACTGCTCTTGAAGCTGATTCCTTTGTCAACCAGTCAGGCTGCAGCCCTAACCCCTCTTCCACTGCCATGTGGAGCAGCTCCTTTCTGTTGCCTCCTAACACTTCCTCCAGTCTGTGCCTTTATGGGATTTGCATTTTCCAACCCCAAATAGCTAACAACCTTTGTCTAAGAAAAAGCAGAGTTGTCTTAGGAATACAAATTATGCAATCCTTTTGGAGCATCTGGCTTCAAAAGCAACAAGTTTATATAGAAATGCTTTTCTTCATCCTTCTAATTACACATATGATATAGCATAATCAAACATATCTTAAATATATCTCAAAAGTGGGGAACAGAGTGAAATAAAAGGAGAAAAATAAGGTGAAGCCAGTACACAAAGCACATGCCTTTTCACCCCAATAGCTGCCGGGACAGCTACAAATTTGGCTTTCCCTGGGTTTTCAAGAAAAAGGGAACCTGCTTGTGAACCGGTGAGAGCTGCTTCCTGCAGCAGCAGGAGTAATGCTGATTAGGTAAGTTAGAGGGGCCAGCCTACCCACATGCCAGGAGAGGAGTTTAGACTGAATATGAAAAAGCCCATTTAAGGTTTTTGTTCAAAGGCAGACAGGCTTTGATAACATCTAAGGACAATCATTCCGGCAAAAGTCTTCAAGACAGACTGTGGAATAGAGAATACGGAACCAGGAAAGCCAGTCCCAGGCTAACACTCATGCAAGAATCCAGGTGAGAGTTGCATTGCTCTCCTTTACCCATTTTTCAGCCTAATCTGCTGACATACAGCTCATTATGCAAAGCCCAGTTAACATGCAACCACTTCCATTGTCTTTCTGACTACCCAAAATGCAAGAAATTTCTCCTGTCTTCTGCACTTTTTAGAACGTGACATATAGCATACATTAAACACTTATTGTAGAATTTTTGTACATGTTTACTGGAAAACAAGCTGCATGAGAGCAGGGCCAGCTTGTATACCACGTTGCCTAATGTAGAGAGAGGGTAGAGTAATAACAACAGCAGTAATAGCAGAAAACACTTACTAAGAACTTACCTGCTCAGCCAGGATCCCTCTTCAGGTGTACATTAGTATAGTGAAATGTAAAGACATGGGTGGAAAAAACACACTCAGAGTGTTTTCTATTCTCTCATTCAATGACAATCAACACGAAAGATTTGTGTGACTAAATATGTGGGGTTTTTTTCCCACCAACAAGCAAGCGATCAACTGTACAGCAGACACCAGCTAGGTGGCATCCAATCCAGTTCCATTCTGACACCATCTACTTGGAGATAGAGTGAGATCCCACAGGGAGAGGGCTGTCAGTCTCACAAGACTCTTTCCCCAATTCCAAAGTTCGTGGCAAGCCTGTGCATCTGACCGACCTGCTACAAATCAGGAATCCCACAGCCTTCTCCTAGGGTTTGTTTTGCTAGAATGGCTCACAGAACTCAATGAAACATTTATTCGCATTTACCAGTTTATTATAAAGGATATTGCAAAGGATACAGATGAAGCAATGCATAGGATGAGGTATAGGGGAAGGGGCATGGAGACATCACCCCCTCCCTGGGTGATCCACCCTCCAGGAACCTAGCCAGAGGCTCTTTGAACCCATCTTTTTGGATTTTTGTGAAGGCTTCATTATATAGGAGTGACTGAGTAAAACCCATTTATGCCTAGTGTTCCATTATTGAAACGCTAAGCATGTGGGAGTTATTTAGGTGCTAACGCTCAAGGTCATTGCCAAGGTCTGATTTTTCAAATTCAAAAAATTGCAACCTCAGGCATAAATGGGTTTAGCCATTGGTCATTGGTGATCAACTTAACCTTGAGCCCCTCTCTCTTCCCCAGAGGAAAAGGAGTGGGGCTGAATGTCCCAACCCTTTCATCCTGCCTTTGTCTTTTGGGTGACAAGTCCCCATATTGAAGCTGCTTAGGGACTTCCAGCCACCAGTCAACTCATTAGTGAACAAAAAGACAGCACTTTGGAGATTCTAACAACTTTAGGAGTTGTATGTCAGGAAACGGGGTTGGAGCCCAAATATCTATTTTACAATATCACAAATGATATATGGTTATGATAATGCACCATAAGGTTGAGATACAGTGTGTAATGATAAGAACTATTGATTTAGGAGTCGGGCTATATGGATTTGAAATCTGAAATGTCCAGGCATTTACTAAAAATGTGACCTTGGGCAACTTACATAACCTCTCTGTCCTGAGTTTTTATCTGCTCAAAGGGATTGCTGATGAAGATTAAATGAGTTAATACATGTAAAGGATACTAAAGAGCTTCTAGAATGACCTGAGTGTTTAATAATGGTTAGCCACCAGGGCCATTAGACACAATGGGCATTTGAGAAATACTGGTACAGTGCATTCTGAGTGCACACCTGTGTACCTGGGTTACTGTGAGCTGCTAACGAAGACGGGATGTCAAAAGCCAGAGTTTTTCTGTGGAAACAAGTTAATTTTCACAGTATATAAGTTTGTTTGTAATTGAGATATAATTCACATGCTGCAAAAACCACCCTTTTAAAGTGTACCATATGATGTTTTTTAGTAGTTGCAAAGTTGAGCAACCACTATTACTATCTAGTTTCAGAACAATTTTTATCACCCCCAAAAGAAACCCTGTACCCATTAGCAATCACTTCTCATTCCCCCTCCTCCCAGCACCTGGAAACTACCAGTCTACTTTCTGTCTCTATAGATATTTCACACATACGAAATTCGCCACGTGATCTTTTGTGTCTGGCTTTTTCATTTAGCATTTTGTTCATGTTGCAGCGTAAATAGCACTTTTTTTCCTCTTATGGTTAATTTATATTTCCCTGTGTGGATATGCCATATATTCTTTATCCATTTATCATCTATCAACTGAAGTTGTTATCAGTTGATAGAAATTTGGAATATTTCTATTTTTTAGCTATCATTAAGAAAGCGTCTATGAACATTTATATACAGGGTGTTTTTTTTGGATAATGTTTTAGTTTTCTTGGGCATATACGTAGGAGTAAAAATGCTAGGTCAGATGGTAATTCTATATTTACCATTTTAAAGGACTGCCAACCTGTTTTCCAAAGTGGCTTCACCATTTTGCCTTCCCACCAGCAATGTAGGAGGGTCTCCACATCCTTGCCAGCACCTGTTAGTGTCTGTCATTTTGATGATCACCATCCTAGTGGGTGTAAAGCGGCATCTCACTGTGAGTTTGACTTCCATCTCCCTAATGACGAATGAGGTTGTGCATCTTCTCATGTGTTTATCAGTCATTTGTGTATCTTTAGCAATTAATTTTAATATGATGTATTTGAGATTGAGATAGCAGACCTAAGTAAAATTGTCTAAGAAGTAACATATGCCATATAAAGACATGGACACGTATGTAGAACAGATAAGGCTGGGGTTAGAGGTTTTGTAATAGTGAACATACAGATGGGCACTGAAGTCATAAAGAGGAGAAACGTCTAGTAGGATGAGAAGTCTGGGTGCTGTGGCTAACATCTATAACCCCAGCACTTTGGGAGACAAAGGTGGGAGGATGGCTTGAACCCAGGAGTTCAGGACCAGCCTGAGTAATATAGTGAGTGAGACCTGGTCTTTACAAAAATAATTTTAAAATCATCTGAGAACAATGATGCTTGCCCGTAGTCCCAGCTACTGAAGAGGCCGAGGCTAGGGGACTGCTCGAGCCCAGGAGTTTAACTTTGTAATGAGCTGTGATCACACCACTGCGCCCCAACTGGGTGACAGAGTAGACCCCATCTATTTAAAAAAAAAGAAAAAGAAAGAAAAAGAAAAAAAAAAGAAGAAGAGAAGAGCAGGGAATCTACAAAAGTCAGGTACGGATCTGGGGTGCCTCTTTGAGAGCAAAATTCGGGTTTCAAGTTCTATTAGAATCAACAACCTGCCCAGGGTCAGTAGTTTCTCTCTGATACAAAACAGTCCATAGAAAGGTCATTGCCAGCTCCAGGAGCCAGACAGTAAGATCTCACCAGGTTCTGCTACAAAAAAAAGAATTCGAGTTAGAGGGCTGTTGCCCAATGCTTCAGTACATTGGACTACAAGGCTGCTTTTTTTCTTACTCTGATGAAATACTTTTCAGTTTAAGTATTTTGGTTAAGAATATTTGAATTGTTTTCCTTTATAATTTCTGAAGCCATAAAAACCCCATCATTTGATGGAACACATTTGACTGTTGGTTCTAACATTTTGCGTGTCCCACTGCCTCCTCCTCCTCCCGTATGGGCTGTTCACTTATCCCTCCATATCCAATCTCTTGACCCTCATTTTGCTCTACTTAGAGGACTCAAAAGGAAAATCACAAGCATTGTGCATCTTTCTCTTCATTATGTTCACCCGGTTTCTTTAGATCTAAGATATGTAGATCAGCTCCCATTTTCGCGTTGCTTAAAATAACTCATTTAGTCTCCTTGGGCAGGTCAACGCTTAGGCTTGATGCTGATCTTCCATTTGCGAGTGAGATCAAAGCATTTCCTTGTATATGATGTTATTTAATCAACTCCAAATTCCTCTAGAAAAGGCCCTTAACTGCTCCTGTTTATTCCTCTTATTTCAGTTCACTTTATGCAGCTTCAGACACGACTGACACTCATCCAGGTCCATTAATGGAAAATAAAGGTCATGGCTGGGGCACAAATCTTCACTTTTCTATTCTTCCACACGGACCTGGGCCTGCATATGTCAATCTTTTCCATTTTCATCTTGATTTAGTGGAAGCAGTCAGAGCAAAACAGACCCTGAACATTGGCTGCAAAGCTTCCTCAAAGAAATTCAACCATAGTGGGCAACTGGCTGCCTGGACTCCATGACTCAGTTCACCAAAATCCATTTACAGGAGAAAGTGCCTGCTCAGCACAGTGTTGGGCAGGGGGAATCCCCCTTATGCAGAAAAGACTTCCTGGGTTTGGTATGCTGGTAACCGTTGGCCTCTGTTCCATACATTGGTGCTTCCTGGGCAGACCTCTCCCCAGAGCCTCTTATCTGTATAAGTTAAGGTGCATCTGAAGTCCTTCCAGGCTTGGTAGAGCAGAGTGGTTATGAAGAGGCATGGGCTTTCAAATTCAACTATCTCTGCCACTTCTTAACTGAATGATCTTGGGCGCATCTTACTCAAGCTCTCTGGACCCCCATGTATTCATCTAAAAGTGAAGATAATTAAAGAACCTGTTTTATAGGGCTGTCATGAGAATTAATGAGATAAGCTACAGCAAGTTCTTAGTACAATAGAGAGCACAAAATCTGGCTTGCATTTTGTTACTTACTAACCCAATTTGTTATTTATTCACCCAATTGTCCAAGCTAACTTCTGAGCCTTTGGAAATATTTGCTTCTCTCTTCATTCCCGTTCTTTCTATCTAATTGGCCCTATTTTCTGTTCATCTTTATCATAGAAAATCTCTGTAATCCATCACCTGTTTTCCATTCCCAGTGCCACTGGGTGGGAATCAGACCTCCCCATGTCTGTAGGTCCTGCTTTCCACCCTCTACCCGCTCTCTGTCCTGTCTTTCTCGGCTTCATCAGAGTTGTTTTCTAAAACACAGACTTGGTCACGTCAAATTGGGCAACAAACTTGCTCACTTTGAGATTTCAATAGGGGAAATTGGAAGGCAATTTACCAATTGTAATTTTAATAAAATGCCCCCATACTTTTGATTTTCATGGGTGTTTCATTTACAGGAAGTCTCATTATCTCAAGCTCAGTGCACTGCTGTTGGGTGCATGCTACATTTATGTATCATGTTATCCAACAACCGTTTACTGGGCTTGAGATATGGGTTTTATGTATTCCTAGAGGGTACTGGAGTAATTCTTAGTAAAGCCTATTTTTGTTGACACTTGTCTTTTGCCATGATACAGGATCTACAGACGAGACATATATTTTCTGGATGCATATATACTTTCTCATGTGCTTCTGTCATTTGCTCCCAATGATAGGTTTCAGTGTTTTTATTGATTTTGTTGGTATAACAGAATATTTTACATTAATATTAGGGCTGTGATAATCGTTTATGAATTTGTATAATTAGTATGATGATTGTAATTATTAACCAAATATTTAAGCCTTGCTTTAATGAAAAAATTATTTCATGTCGGCTAATAGCCATGTTACTCTCCTAGGTAGAATGTTGCTGTTCATTTCATCTCCGTGAATTAAATCCAAAGCCCCTTAGCGTGGTGTCCAAGGTGTGTTATAATGGATAATTCAGTCCTCTCTTTCATTGTTTTACTAACAAGGACTTTGCTTTCTTGTTCATTTCCTGGATTTTCCCGCACTTAACATCATGACATCATGACATTTTTCTATGCCATTAAAATTTATTCTAAAATGTTATTTTCCTCCTTTCTTTCTTTTTTATTTCTTTCTATCTTTCTTTCGAGTTGGAGAGTCTCACTCTGTCACACAGGCTAGAGTGCAGTGGTGCAATCTTGGCTCACAGCAACCTCCGCCTCCTTGGTTCAAGCGATTCTTCTACATCAGTCTCCCGACTAGCTGGGATTATAGGCGCACACCACCATGCCTGGCTAATTTTTTCATATTTTTAGTAGAGACAGGGTTTTGCCATGTTGGCTAGGCTGATCTCGAACCCCTGACCTCAAGTGATCTGCCGGCCTCGGCCTTCCAAAGTCCTGAGATTACAGGTGTGAACCACCATGCCTGACCTAAAACGTTATTTTCATAGCTGCACAATAATCTATCATATTGATGTGACATAATTTTTTTAACATTGCCATATTTTTGACCTTAAGATAATTTCAGATTACCTGGTATTATGATAATGTTATAAAGAGTAGTGCTGTTCATAATTTTTTGTCTGTATTAATAATTTTTTGAAATAACTTACTGACAAACTGAAAGAATGCTTAAAATAGCAACTGATGGCAGACTGCTGTGGGGCACAGATGTATCTGACCATGAAGGGACCCTCCAGTGTGGCCATGCAGGAGGAGAGACAAGGGAAGACAGGAGACAAGTCTGTGTCGACAGCTTCCCATGCATAATTGTACCCCCTCACCCCCCATCTCAGAAGCTGAGTTCCTAGGTGAACTGAGGCTGTCCTTTTAGTGGTCACTCTAGAAACGAACCTGGTTTTGGAGTGGTTGAATGGCCACTGCCATGGTACCGCATTGGAAGATTTGACGGGCCTACTTTAATACCCAGTATGTTTCCTTGACCCTTTCTGCCTCTGATTTACATTTTTCTACTTAGTGAGTCTTTTCATCCTTCCCTTCTTCCTTTCCTCCTTTTCTGCCTCCCTGTCTCCCTATCCCCATCCTTTTAAGAAACATGGACCTAATAAGTGCTTGGCAGTGTGCTAGGTAGAGGAACCCAGACATAAATGAGACGTAGCCCCTGCCAGGAGGATTGAGCCTCATCATTGGCAGGATACAGTCAAGAATACCTGCTTCCATCCCTGACTGTAGGATTCCTTAGTAGTGACTCGCAATCATCCTGTGCTCGTATCGCCCTGTGGGGTAGCTATGCTCTCAATACCCCAGCTCTTCCCTTTTACTTTACTCCAGGATGTGTGAGTATCCAAGTTATTGTTGCCACTATAAACATCATGATTAATAATCTAAATAACTATATCAGTATTACCAACAGTGCAATGTCCCCCTCTGCCACTTCTCACAGTCATTATTATACCTCTTTTTATTATTTCTCCACTATCACCCAGGGACTGTTCAGACAATTAAAATCCAGTAGTGAGAATGAAGAATAATTAAAATAACACCAAGAACAATAGAAATGTGACGATAAATACAGAAAAAGCAAAGGAAACATAACCAAGGGGCTAACTTCACAGTGATAGGTGCCAATAAGATCGACGAGGAATATGTGACAAAATCCTTCCTGAGAACTTGAAAATTCTTTCCATCTGACTCAATGGCCTTTTTGCCACTGAGGTCTCCAGAGGTGCTAGATTGTATAACACTTATTTAGCTGATCCTGCCAAAATTGTGTTGCAAGGAGGGGTGGTGGAGAAAGATGAGGAAAAGCAAACTCTTTCATTATGAGAGCCACACTGAAGACCGTTTCCCCTCTGGCTAGATGTTGGCAAAGCTCCCAGGCACTCTTCACAGCTGTCCAGGTCCTGGACAAAGCTTCATGGTGTTTAAATGGGATTCCCACTTCATTTCCCCCATCTTTTATGCTCGCTCACAGGTTTTGACCCTCAGTGTCTCCATCTGAAACATGAATGTAATGTTCAGTGTAAAGTTCATGAGAAAAGTCAAGTAAAATGTGTTTTTATATCCAAAATATACAATAGAGAGATGGCAGTTATTGTGATGATGAAGTACACAGGTATGAAAAAGCAGGGGGATGTGTGGAATTGTATTGTCTGAAGCAAAATCAGGTGGAAAAAAGTAAGAAGGAGCTAGAATAGGCTAGTCTTGTTCCACATATGCCCAGGCAAGGTATTTGACTTTGAATGAGAATACATCGCTGAGCTCTACCTTTGATAGATGCTGAACAACCACCTGTGTTTCCATGATGCTCTGCGGTTTTGTTGGGTGCTTTGATGCACCTTAGCTCAGTCGCTCTTTCCATGGTTCCTTCAGCAAAGATCTATGTGTCCAGGTTTTCCATTCATGAGATATAGAGAGAGAGACAGAGCAACCTCCGCTTCCCGGGTCAAGAGATTCAAGTGCCTCAGTCTCCAGAGTAGCCTGGATTAGGGATACATGTCACCATACCCAGCTACTTTTTGTATTTTTAGTAGAGATAAGGTTTTGCCATTAGCCAGCCTGGACTCAAACTCCTGGCCTCAAGTGATCCACCCACTTCCACTTCCCAAAGTGCTAGGATTACAGGCCTGAGCCACCACACCCAGCCTCATGAGATAAATATTAAGAAACTAAGGCCTAAGAAGGTGGCTTGTCTGAAGTCACCTGTCTCAGTGGCCCTGGACTCCCAGAACCCTCTACAGCTAGTCCTAGAATCCAGTGTTAGTTCTACGCCACCACGCTACTTGGTATCCAACATGTCATCAAAGTAGTCACAGCTCTCCTTCACACAGTCATGGGCATCTCTCCCTGACTTCCAGTCACCCCCCAGGCTTCTTCTACTGCTGGGAAAAATGTTCACATGTTCAAAAGTCCTTAGCAAACACAGTACATTAGGTGCCTCTGGAAACCACATTATCTGTCTGAGGCCCAAACTCTTCTCCACCTACAAAGCTCTGCAGTGCCCGGTGGGAGGTGTAGCAGGCCCAGCCCACATCCTCTCTGCCAATCAGCCCAACTTCAGCTGCTTCTCAAATGGATTTCTCTTTCTGTTCCATCTTATTTGATACTTCATCAGCTGGAGATGGCTCTGAGAAGGTTTTCTGTTAGCTCCATATCTGCCAAAAACCTCTCACTCCTTGGCAAGGCAGCCGAGGACACAATAAGGGAGAGAAAAAGAGGTAGATGATGAGTGTAACTCAACTTTGGTAAAAATAGTGCAGACATTTCCGCAGCATCTCTTAGGGTGGCATAAGGGGAGAGGAGGGAGACAAAAAGGGAAACATGAATGAGGAGAGAGGTGTCATCACTGCTTCCAGCCTGGAAGGAGGTTTATTTATCTGCGTTGAGAATTCAGTGTTGATCCACCACATTTGCACATGTTATTGTCACATACGTTTACTTTAAAACATGCCATCCTTAATGGAGGATGACTATGCAGAGAGCAATGTCACTGAGAGAGTCTCACACAGTGACTATCCTCAGGGGGCTTAGAATCACGTCCGCCCCTTCATAGGCATGGCAGTGCTATACATTTATTTAGCACGCTGCTACTTCTGGATGTCAAGCTGTCAGGCTAATGGTGTCAAGGGCAGGGAGGGAACGGACAGTTACTGGGTTCTGATGGATCTGGCATCTTGTAAGGTATCCCACATAGAAGAGCTCATTTAGCGGGAGAGAATTGGTCTTGTGAGATGAGCTTCAACCACTCAGTGCAATAAAGGCTGAGGAAGGAAACAAAGTGGCTGGAATGATTCCAAGTGAATTGGAAGGGTCGAGGCAGAGCCACAGATGCGAGGATGGCAGATCTCACCTCTCTGTCTTAAAAGAACCACCTTCAGCCTGGACCACAAGCAGCAGAGATCAAGAAGAACCTTTGTTCTGAAGTTCAGTTAGCACATTTGTTCTGCCTCCCTTCTCAGTAAAAGAAAAACCATTCATGCTATTTGTTTTACTGTAAGGCTATTTTTGTCTGGTATAAACTGTGTTGATTGTTCGGCATTTTCTTATTTGTTATTTCATTTGCCCTCCAGAACTCAGAAGAGAGCACTGAACATCATTTTCCTTCCTCCTTCCCGATCCTGGGGGAAGATGAATAGATCTGGGTTTTGTGATGTCCGTGCTCTCTGCTCCCTCTCCCCTCTCTCTTTTTCCTTCTTTATGTGCCTCTGCCTTCTCTCCTCTACTTGCCTCTGCAAATATCTTCCTCTTGGAATCCCATTCTTGATTTCTGCCCTGGAGTGAGCAGGAGGCAGGATGGGGGTGGGTAGAAAATGTTCCCATTCTCCTCGAACTCTGTCAAAAATATAAACGCCCAGTACAAGGTTGACACCTCGGGCCCCAGGTTGCCATTCTCTATACTTTCTTTCCTTTGTCCAATTTGGTTTCTGAAGTGAAATGGTCTCTTTTTTGATATGAAAATTAATTTCTGGACAAAAAGAAATATGCCTGCACAGGGGCCAAATTTGTGTTGTCTCCCAGCAAGGCTGTAATTACACTGTAGAGCAAACTGACGCCTTCGCTTTCAGTGGATTTTTTCCCTCTCTGATGTCCCTGAAGCTGCCAGGCTCACCAGCAGCAGCAGTTTTCATTAGCAGCAAAGCCAGGGGATGGGGATGGATGGCCGGGGCCAGTCATCACTCCTGGGTTTCTCTCCTCAAATTCTTCTTTTGGATGGACACGTGCAATCCAGGCAAATGCAGAGAAATGCAAGACTCTGGATCCTGTGTCGCTTGCCACAGTGTGGGGGTGAATGGCGGTGGCTCTGGGTACCCCTCATCCTGTGGGTTTCACCTTGTGGAACAGGCACTATCAGGCTTCTGTTTTAGGTGTCAGAAACAAGAAAAGTCTCACATATTACCCAAGGTCTCTACACATTTCCTATTACCATTTCGCCCAGCAGAAATCTGTGTTCACCTGCTAAAAATGGTCACTGTGAATTAGTATCAAGCTAAGAACTTGTGAAATAGGGCAGAACCAATGCAAAATTTTCCGGAGTCATGAAAGTGAAGGGCTTTTATGCTGCATTCAATATTGTGAGTTCTAGAGGAATTTTCAGGGAAACCATGACCCCCTTCCTGTCCTAACTTTCATAGCCAGTTCTCAGTTGCGCATACATAGCTCCACTATTGTTTGTTGGGTATAATTACACACCATGTTCTATGGCCCTCAGGTGGACATCCATGCTTTGCCAAAAAGCCATGAATTACTCCCCAAAGAAGCTTATTTTGATTTTGACATTTACAAGGTGAATGCAAACTATTTATTCACAATGTGATGAGCATTCCTTTAATTTCCCTATACTATGTTGAATGTAAATAATTTGTGTGTGGAGAGAGGAGTGCTTGGTCATACTTTATATGTTAGAAAGTCAGCCTGGGTGGTGTGGACAACTCCCGTCAAATGAGTCAAAGCCCCAGAATGAGATTCTATGGTCTCTTGGGTTGAACTAGGGGCCAAGGGATGTGGGCTTTGATCCTGGCAGCTTTGCACTGGCCCTGCATGGCCATTCATCTAATTTTCCATCTGCCAAGTGAAGTAACAATCCCTCCCACTACCAAGCTTACAGTCACATTATAAATATGATTGAGATTCCATACCTCAGTGGACTTGCAGGAGGAAAAGTGTTACCTTCTAAATCCTTTCTCACACTCCCACACCCACAATTTTTTTTTTTTAAAGAGTGCAGTGTTAATAGTGTTTTGACTGCTTTCGAGATAACAAAACAGCTTTTGTTAGAATGAAATAAACAAAAGAAGATGGGTTCTGGAACAGAGCATTTTAAGGTTCAAATTTCAACCTTATCACGTATGCATATTACAAGTCAGTTACTCACACTCTTGGAACTTTATGTTCCCAATCTGAAAAGTGAGGATAATAATGGCTTCCTTGAAAGGCAGCAGGGATAATGAGTCGCCATTATTGTATCAGTGCAATTCCAGCATGGAGAGAAAGGTTTGTGCCTCCTAGCTGCTTTCTGACCGGATGGCGCGCCTCTTCCTACCTCACACTGTCCGCCGTTGGCATGCCTATGTGTGTGCTCTGCCTTCTGTGGTGCCTGTGGAGAGCTCTGGAAGTCAGGGAATCTCAGTGCTGCTTTTTTGGAACTTGTCAGCTGTAGAGCAACCTACCTATTTACTTCCAGTGGACGAATGGGAAGGCATTGCTATATCACATAAGGACTCTCCTAGGGAGGGCAGTGTTTGCAGCATGAGAGGAGGGACATTCCAGTGTCACACAAAGTCCCAGATGGGAAATGGCAGTTGCCGAAGGCAGCCTGAAGGGCTGTTTTCTCTTCGCTCTTCAAATACAGGCACATCTATAGCAGGTGCTTGAAGATGAAGACCCTAGAAAACCGTGAGCGAGAGGGCCTCAAAATGACAGGGAAACACCAATAATGAGGAGGGAGCTAAATGCACAGTCTCTTACACCCAGGAGTGTGATTATCTGACATTTTGGTTTAATGAAAAAATCAATAGTTTTGGAGCCAAGCGTGGGTTTGAAGCTTCACTCTGATACTTTACTGTGCAGATTGCTGAGTAAGTTACTTTGGTCACCGACTCTCCATTTTCTTATTTACAATACTGGGATAATAATACCTCACTCACAGGGCTGATGAATGAGACCACAGTGGCGTGGTAGAAAGCATGGGCTATGTTGTAAGACTGTGTTCAATTCCCAGCCTCACTGCTTACACTTCTGGGTCTTTGGGAGACCTGCCGGCATCTATGTGCCTCAATTTCCACATTGTAAAATAAGGGTAATAACTATTGCCTGTCTCAAAGGGTGTTGTGAGAGTTACATATGGAGCACACAAGGAGCCTAAAGCACACCTAATGAATACAATGAACACTCAACAAATAGTTCCCTTTTAAAATTAATAAATGGCTATTGGTAATATTATTTTATTAGTTTTAGCTTTTTATCCACAAAAGTAGTTCTTACCTACTAATTGGACAAGCATAGGACACTAAGTAAACTATGCGTGTCATTTTTAATGGCTCACACTAAAAGCCATAGAAAAATGTTTATTTTCTTCAGTTTTTTTTCTTGACTCTGGGGTTTCCGTCCTTCTAATACATGAGTCTCTCTCTGTCTCTGTCTGTCTTTTTCTCTCCTCTCCATGCAGTAAAACAGAGCTGCAGGCAGTCAATTTCGAGTCAGTGGGCTGTGAAAAGCAGTTAGAATAATAGTTTATTGACCCTGAATGTGGCAGCTGGAACTGAGGGCCGTCTGGGTTCAGGCAGAGTGTAATGGTCACAATAGAAGTTTGATCATCTTTGATCATTTCCTTGACCTTTAAGAGACAAGGTGTTTTTTGGAGCCTAAGACCACCTCCAAATAGCCTGAGTCCTGGGGAGACGGCCTATCCAGAAGTGTCTGGGCTTGGTTAGAAGAAGACAGGTGGAAGAGGCCAGGATGAAGGCCTGAGTTCTGTACCATTGTGGGAGTGGAAGCTTCATCACTGCGGGTCTGAGTGCCTGAGCACAGGGGATGCTGATCCCTATTTCAAATGTGTCCCAAGCACAGAAATGCACTCTGTTTTCTCAGATTACCTTTGGAAGCTAGACTTTTCTCCTATGTACTGCAGAAATTTGCCTTCCTATTCACTCAGGTCATCATGGATTTTCTGGTAGAAATATAATTATAAATAAAATGTATATCTTTAAGTTACTTTAATACTTCAGTATTGGAAGCAATTTGTTTGTAAGTGGAATTACTAATAAAAAAATAGTTGAAAGCAGAGACTAAGGAGGAAATTCAAAGAGAAAGAGGAGAACAGGAGTATATAAATAAAGGATGGCCTATATTTAGCATAATTTGTAAATTAAAAAATAAAAATGTATCATCATAGAATATGTAAACTCATGCTCCCTTCAACAGCTCAGCTGGTAGAGCGGAGGACTGTAGAATACATGGAATCAACCTGAATGCCCATCAATGATAGACTGGATAAAGAAAGGGTGGTACATATGCACCATAGAATACTATGTAGCCATAAAAAAGAATGAGATCATGTCCTTTGCAGGGCCATCAATGGAGCCGGAGGCCATTATCCTTAGCAAGCTAACACAGGAACGGAAAACCAAATACCGTATGTTTCACTTGTAAGTAGGAGCTAAACGGTGAGAACACAGGGACACATAGAAGAGAACAATGCACACTGGGACCTATTGAAGGATGGAGGCTGGGAGGTGGGAGAGGATCAGGAAAAATAACTAATGGGTACTAGGCTTAATACCTGGGTGATGAAGTAATCTGTACAACTAACCCCATGACACAGGTTTACCCATGTATCAAAGCTGTACGTGTATCCCTGAACTTAAAAGTCAAAAGATAAAAAAATAAAAGAATACATAAACTCAAAATATGTAAATTCTGGGCAAATTTTGTTGTGCCCTTTGGAAAACGTTTCCAAACAATAACTTGTTACTTTATTTTGCGAGTCACATGTTTACTTCATTGCTGGTGTTGGGATTTATTCATTTTATGATCCTTTGGTTCTATTTATATTGTGGTAAAAACTACAAAAAAATGATGTTTTTTTCTTTTTAAAAGAAATCACCAATACAAATAAAAAGCATACAAATAACTGTTGGTATTTGTAATCTGAATTATGATACAGTTTTTCTATTGGACTAGAAAAATAACCTTTGTGAATTACATAGAATCTATGATTTTAGGCAAGCTGTTTCTAGTATTAGATAAAAGATTAATTGGTACTTATGTCAATTGTAAGATATCATGAGTTATTTCTTTTCATTTAATGTCTTTTTATTTAAAACAGGAAAAGTCTGGTAAACAAGCTGCTCAACTAAAAATAGAAAAGTCTCTTATTAAATAACCAATGTAAATAGAACTCATTGTTATGGGAGAAACAGAAAGAAAGGAGAATGTGTTCAAGAAGAACAGATTCTAGGTAAAGGGCAAGAATATAGAAATAAAATAATACTCTATTTTTCAGAGCAACAATACAGCAAGTGCACACAAGTCTGAATGAACTAAATGTGTAAGTGCTTGTCTACTGAGGAGATCACCTCTTAACGTTGACATGAGAACCCAACAGATTCAACTTCACTTTGATCAGTTGTTCATGTATTTATGACCATCTGAGGTCTTTAGCTTTGTTTGATTGTTCAGTTCAATTGTTGCAAGAAGGGAGTTCAGAAAATACTCCTTATTTATTTTTCTCTCTCATAACATATGTCAGTGTTTTAACAAAAGTGGAGAATTTAGACATCTATTTACCAGACCTGAACACAAAGACTTAACAAGTTGTTTCTTTATATTACCCTTTCCTAATTGTGCAGTTCACTGATTATTGTTAACTTTTTTCAAATTTTAGAGATAATAATTATTGATTAAGATTTATCCATTTCCAGTGTCTTACAGTTATTTAAGAAGCAATTTTGATAGAGATAATATAGAAGTGGAAATAAAATGTAGAAGCCATATTGTGAGGTTTATCTTTAGAAAATTTTCCTTAAAAAACTGATGTTATTTTTCAGAAACCAGATGTGGTATATGTCTGTAAAAATTATGAAACAAAATAAAACCAAATAAATTATACCGGTAGAACCTTCACAGTACTCTCCTAAAAGGAATAATTTGCCATGCAGATTTTGAATGTGTTCAGGATCATAGATTCAATTAAATTGAATTGCCATATGTGGAGTTCCTACTAAGTGGTTGGCCAGAGTGAGGCATATCAGACAGAGTGACGACTCACCCAACTCTCCAAATACATCTTCAAGCCACTGCACCTGTGTCTTTCTTCCATATCTCAAGGAAAACATGCAAAAAGCAATAAGAATGGGAGGTCATGTGAAATCGTGAAAGCAGCCATTCTTATTCTTTTGAAATTGTGTACATCCTTCAGCATAATAGAGATAAACTAGAGTTTTAGATGTATCCAGTACAATTCCCCAATGCATATTCTACCATTTAGTCTATTCCTTCTGGAACCTGGACCAAATGTATACTTTGGGGTTATTTTCGTTTTTCTTATGGCATATTCTAACATCAATAATCTGCCATCTTCAAATTGGTTCTTAAGATGAACCCCAAATGACCATGTATGCTAGAAACTCTTGATATACCAAAATTAGCCCATACTTGAGAAGAAGGTCCTATTCTCCTTCCTGTCTTTGGAGATTGCAACTTTCTCTAACTTGAAGCACATCTCTTAACCTTTCCTGATTTCCCCATCTGTGAATTAGAGGTAATTATTCCTAACTTTAAGGAGCCATTGAGAGGATTAATTTGTTAGTGTTCGTAAAGCACTTTAGATATGTAAAGTGCTAAGTATTATTAAATTCCACACAAATAATTTGCAATTTAACATCCAAAGGGACTGAATAATTGACTTTACTCTTGTAGGCTTATAATATTTTAGCAAATCTACAAATACATGTTTTTCCCATCTAACATTTGTACAGAGATTATTATTGTTTGTAATATAGAACATGCAAATCAACCCCTCCTTCCTACTCAAGTTAATAAAAACATAAAAGGAATGACTGTCATTAGAAGCAAACTAAGTATCCTGGGGGAAAGTATCTCCCAATTTCAAAAATTACTAGCAATTCCCTCTTCAAGCAGTCTGCAGAAAGGCTGTCAGGAGAGGTAAAAGGAAGAAAGAAGTCTATTAAGGAATTGGATATGGATTAGACAATTAATGTTTTTTTTAAGAAGAATTTCCTAATTGTGTTGTTCCTAGACTCTGAAACAATTTTAATGAATAAGCACAAGTGTCCTCTGCAGTTATTTAAGGACAGACTACATACTTACCCTCAAACCCAGCTTATTCAAGGCACATGAATAGAATTATGGAACTAATTGGATTCTCCTTAGCCCCAAAGATGCTCAAATCCCAGTTGTTCTGTGTCCCTCTAACACAATCCCACCACACTGGTGTCAATGCAGCATTTGTATCACATCTGGATCCCTGAGCACTGACTAAATGTTAGACAACTGTGAGCTGCTAGCTGCATCGGCATTTATCTCCTGGGTAAATGCAAACACTTTGAGTACTGACGCAGGAGGGTCAGACAGAGCTACAAATGGTGATTCAGCTGGAGTCTGTAAAGGGATGGCAGTCCTAAAACAAACTCTGACACACAGAGGCTTGGACTTCCACTGGGGTTGTGCTGACTTGCTCTCTGATTGATTGTGCTGCCAGAAACCACTTTATGGAGTTATAGCCTTGGGTGACAATGATTATGGCTTGTAATACTGGGGCTGTATTTCCTAGAACTTTCCCTCTAGGACTTAAAGGGATTCCTAAAGAGAGCAGAGTGCCTGTCCCCTACACGGGGAATGAGGAGGTGCCATTCAGGGAGCCTGAGCCAGGACAGGTTAAGGGTACTGCTCCTCAGTCTTCTCATCTTTTAAGTGGGGAGAGTTATAAAAACCTGCCTTGCAAGATGAGGCCAAAGTGACGAAATAACTTAGAAGGCATTGAAAATTTTAAAAACCCTGTGCAAACACTGTAGTATCAGAATCACTCTTTTTGCTGTGATCGGAGCCTTCACCCTGGCTTAGTATCGCTTTAGGCCCCATCACTCTGCCCTCATCTTCCTTGTTTTCCAAATTACTATAACAAGGAGTCAACGACACGTACAGAAAGGATCCGAGGACTGGAGTTGAAGTCCTCACTCATCACTTCCTGATTTGCTCTAGTGGTCTTAGCTAAGTCACTTCATCTTAGAAATTCCATTTTGTTAACTGTAAAATTGGGGCAAAAGTATCTAACCTATAGTAGGTGGTGAGAAAAAAAATGAGACACCTATTTTATTACAAAGCATTATACAAATATGTTAGGATGATTATAAACATTTCTTGGAAAATATTTCTAGCTCTTAGAGAAGCTAACTCCTTTACAGAGAATAAGAAAAGTTGTAGCACCAAAATCAATCCTTTGCAGTGTGCAGAAGAACTCCTGTTTAATTCACCGAAAGAAGCATTTCAAGGAAATATGCTCATTTTCCAGTCTGTGTCCCTCTTTCTGCTGTCCCTCTATCACCTGGGCTGGGGCGAGGTTGACAATGAAAGAACAGGGCCCTGTGAGGGGAGGCAGGGGCATTCCCGACCCCTCGGCCTGGTCATCGTCCACTCGGGAATGTTTCCTTTGCCCTCTTTCTGGGAGGCGTCATCCTCTCCCGCTGCCATGGATAATCAGAAAGACAGTGAAGGTAGACGTGGTGGGGAAAAGCAACGAAAAAAAATCCTCCCTCAGAAGGTGACTTTCAGGGCTGGCGAGATTTAATTTATTTCCCTGTGGCAACCATCAGGGACAGACATCTTTCACAGGCTACTTGGGTACATTTCTTGCATGCTGGCGGGATTTGGACACATGCTATGCTGCTCTTTTTCAACCCCGGAAAAGTAAAACATTGCCCAATGGGGAGCTCTCCATTGACTTGTATGTAGGGAAATGATGTAGCCAAATTTGTGTGGTGGAAGTTTTGCAGACAGGAAAGCAGGAAGCGGCAAAGGGAAGAAAGACAGATGCTCATGAATACATTTTTTCATTATGTTCCCAGGCACTAAGTTCGCCTTTCTTGATCCTTACGGTATAATTTTCCAGATCAAGATAAGCATTAAGCATGCGGTCTATCTCCTCCTGTACAATTCGCAGTTTCAGATTGTGTTAGATTGATACAACTCTGAGGATGCAGAGACATTAATAAGCCTATGCGTTTAAATAATCTTTATCTTCCAAGGGTTAGAAGATAATGGGACATTGCTTTTTGTTTTTTTTTCCTGCTTCAAATGCTTGGCATTTTTATAAAACTTTGAATTTCAATATCATCCTTCATGAGTCTAGTGTTCCCTCTTAAAAAGGCAGCCATGTTAACAAATTATTATAACAAAGAGTCAATGATACATGCAGAAAAGAATCAGAGGACTGGAGCTGAGGTCCTGACACATCACTTGCCAGTTTGCTGTAGGAGTCGTACCCATGTCCCTTAATCTTAGAAACTCAACTTTGATACCTGTAAAATTGGTGCAAAAATATCTAACATATAGCATTGCAGTGAGAAAGGAAAATGACAAACCTATTTTTTAATAAAGCATTCTATTATACATATATGTTAAGATTATTATGTGCCTTTCTCACAAGCCACTGCATACCTTAGGAGCAATTTCCTTTTTATACTAATATGCTAGAGAGAAACTAAGGCACAGATGGAAAATGTGCTTTTCACTATTCCAATCAGTAAACTAACAACTCCCCAAACTCTACGTGCAGTCAAACTGTCCTATGAACTTACAACTCATGCATTGGGTTGCCAGCTGAATAACCCACAAGCACCCAAGCTTGGCATGTCTTCTGAATTTCCCCGACAGTCCTGCTCTTCCACCTGAATCTTCCTGCAGAAGCTGTTCTTTCTTCCATTTGCTGGCACACATATTCGTGCCTCTGGGTTGTGACTCCTAAATCTTTCTCCCGTCAGCCTTCTTTGCTTGCCATTCCGGCTACTGACATCTTAATGAAGATCCTCTTGTGTCCCTACTAAATGCAAGAGCTTCGTAGCTGCACTCTCTGCCTTCATTGTTCTCCTGTACCCCTGAAATCATCTTCCACATCTGGCCAGAGTAGTGTAAATCAAATGCAAAATTAACCATGCTGCTTCTAAATGTCAAACACTTCTGTGGGGCCACATGGACCATAGGATGATCTGAAGCTTTTCTGGGTCTCAGGATCCAGAGAGCTTTGTATCACATAATCTCTTATACATCTTTCACTGCCATTTCTACCTCTCACTGGAGCTGCTGGCAACAGCAAGGGAATTCCCTGAAAGCTCCATGCAATTTTTTTTCACGTCTCTGCCATTGATACTGTATTGTCTTTGCATAGAATCCCCTACCCCGTTCCTTTGCTGGGCAAGCTCCTCATTATCCTGTGATCCCAGGAATGCCTCCACCAGGACACAACCAACACATCACCACTGTGTCACCATCATTGATAACAGGCCTTCCTGTTATCACCACTGCGTCACCATCATTGATAACAGGCCCTCCACTGCACTCGCTGGGTACCACATGGCACCTGCCATTATACATTATGACTTTAGTATTGCCTGATACATCTTTCTGAGCAGAATCCATTGTGTTCAAGAAGTTTTGATGTTACTGTTCGTACAAGTTAAAGGTGCCATAAGCTAAATTTGTTCAATTAGGTATTAGAATTGCACATGCTTGGTCATATAGTCACTCAAGCAGCTCTGATAGGGTTTACTATGTACTAGATACTCTAGTAGGTTCTGGGTACTGTAGTGGCAAAGTGGTTCTTGGTAAGGCGTCCAGGTTGTGTACCATGTAGTACATGACAGTGGACACACGCTTGCCACGCAGTCACCAGGACCGTGGACATTGTCTGAAAATAGTCACAGAGCAGCAGAAATTCTGAATTCTCACCAGCAGGGGTCAGTGCAGCTAAGCACAAGCCGCAAACTCAGCTAACAGGAAGAGGCATTAGGAGCTCGGTCTTGAATTAATACCACTCTAAACGTTTTCTATTTATATGTGAAAATTCACATTTCTTTGCCTTTTGGGACCAGACTAGATGTATTCATTCTCCTTTAATGGCTTTGTAAACACTGTGCCTTCCGTGACCTGCCCCCTCCTCCCTGTGCCCATCCACTGTTTCTTACTCCATGAAGTGATTTTATTTTGATTGTATTCGTTTCCTATAAGGAGAGAGGCTCTGAGTGAATCACACATCGGTTCAAATGACTCTGTTTTGAGAATGTTCCCAGGGGGGTGCAATTCTTTTAATTTATTTAATCCGATGTGCTTTTTCAGAATGGCTCTCCTCTGCAAAACAGATGGGAGGCGACTGCCCAGCACTGCCTCTCTTTCTCTCCACTCCCCTGGAGGCTGGCCTCTAGACATAAAGCATGCAGGAGCCTGTGGGGCTGGATGGTGCCCGGTCACCAGGCCGCCCTGCTTCTCCCACAGCACAGGGGCTTTTGACACTAGAGGGGCCCCGGCTTGGCCTTTCTCTTGGGTGTATCTCTGTGGCTGGCCTGCCTCCTCGTTATGTTCAGACAGAAAAAAGGACAAAGTAGCACGTGTCCTCACCACTTAGATCCATGACCGCTGCACATAAATCATCAACACTCTTTGGGCGCCGTGATAAATCAACAGTTGAAACAAGAGTAGGCACTGGAGAAGGTATAACAGATGCAGCCAGCTTTGCCTCTGAACGAAGTTGTTCTCACCCCTGTAATCCCAGCACTTTGGGAGGCCAAGGAGGGCAGATCATGAGGTGAGGAGTTCGAGATCAGCCTGGCCAACATAGTGAAACCCCGTCTCTACTAAAAATACAAAAATTACCCGTGCATGGTGGCACACACCTGTACTCCCAGCTACTTGGGAGGCTGAGGCAGGAGAATAGCTTGAACCCGGGAGGTGGAGGTTGCAGTGAGCCGAAATCACTCCACTGCAGTCCAACTTGGGTGACAGAGTGAGATTTTGTCTCAAAAGAAAGAAAAAAAGAAAATCATAAAGCGATCAGGAGCATGGCCGTACAGATCACAGGGATCTGGGTTTCAGCCTGGCTTGGCCACTTCCTAAGAATGTGACCTTGGACCCATGAAGATGTGTAAGCCGCCCTTTCCTGGCATGTAGTAAAGGAATGATACTGATATCCATTCCCAGGGTTGCTATGAAGAGGAAATGACATAGAGCCTGCAAAGTGCTCAGAAATGTGTAGGGCACAGACTGAGCATCCAAAAGTCGCAAGAAGAATGCACGTCATTATAACATTTGCAGGCTACATGCTATAGGAAAATCAATATTTTCCTTTTTATAATTGAAGGAATTGGGCTTGTTAGGTGCTCCCTACCTTCATCTCTCAGCCCCCGGGACGCATCTCTGTTGTTGACTTACGTCCCTGCATTGTCATTGGGTTTTTTTGTTTGTTTTTCTTTGTTTTGTTTTGTTTTGTTTTGTTTTTGAGACTGAGTTTTGCTCTTGTCACCCAAGCTGAAGTGCAATGGCACAGTCTTGGCTCACTGCTACCTCGCCTTCAAGCGATTCTCCTGCTTCAGGCTCCCGAGTAGCTGGGATTTCAGGTGCCTGGCACTATGCTCAGATAATTTTTGTATTTTTAGTAGAGACAGGGTTTCACTCTGTTGGTCAGGCTGGTCTCGAACTCCTAACCTCAGATGCTTCACCCGCTTCAGCCTCCCAAAGTGCTGGAATTACAGGCATCATCATTTTATATACAGGATACCGGGACATTTTCCTGTTGGCTGTGCAGGGCAGACACCAAATCTCAAACGTTCCTGCATCTCTCACATTGGGCAGAGGTCCTGCACGCAGCAGTTGCTCCAAGAATGCGGGATGAAAGCAAGCTGGGCACACTGTCTGGGAACCCAGTGAGTCTCGGTTTGCTTCCTTACGGTACCCCAACCTTAGGTGGCAAGCCATTAGGCACCTGCTTACACTCAACAGAGAGAAAGCATCAATCCCCTAACGTTCTCATTTCTCTAAGTTCATCTTTCCAAATACTTACCTTGCATTATTTTTGAGAGAGAACTCTTTTGATTTTATTCCCGAGACTGGGTGTCGCTACCTTTGTCCAGGATCTGCACATTGTTGGGTGGTGGCCCGGGATCCCCCTCAGTGTCTCCTTAGAGACCCTAAGTTATGGCCTTCAGTCACATGCACATTGTCACACACCCACGTGTTTTTACTGTCAGGGAAAGTGTCACTCTGGCAACAAGCTCCTCACCTCATTCTCCAGAGCTGGCCACGTTGGCCTGCCATGACAGTTACTGGAGCCACTGCAGGGTGCCTTGTTCCCCCCACCCCCCGCCCCTGACCACCACCCGGGTCTTTCTTTCTCTCTACTTGGTGCCTTCATCAAACCAACTGCTCAAACCAGAGACCCAGTGGCCTCCTGATCCTCCCTATGCTACCATTCTGGCATCTAAGTCATTATTAAATCCTGTTGATTTCATCTTCAAAATGCATCTTGAATTTTTTCATTTCCGCTTTCCTCCACGGCTCACCCCTTGGCCATTTCTGTGAAACCACAGCAATAGACTCTGACTAGCATCTCACTCTCCCCCTTATTTAAGTCACTCTCATTGCTGGAGCCTGGGTGAGATTTTGAATGAGGCTGTGCTTCGCCTATTTACCTAGCAGTGACTTTCTGTTCCACTCTGGATCCAATCCTAAGTGCTTCCCAGGACTTGGGGAACTCTGCGGTGTATGGGGCTGCCTGGTCTCTCTCCTCACCACATGCCTCCTCCCCTGCCTTGGTGTTCCCAACTCCTGGGACCTGCTTCCAGGCTGAGAGGACAGCACTAGCCCACCTCCACCCCGGGACTTCCACGTGGGACTTTTCCTCCATTCGGAAGAAGCCTCAACCACCCCACAGCCACTGCCTCTCTCCCTTCTTCAGGCCATTTGGGATGCCCTTCTTACTGCGTCTACCCTGATATCCTCTCTCACTGTGATCTATTTATTTTAAAAATTATACTTATTACCATTTGTAGCTATATAATTATAATTGTGAGTTTGTTTAATATCTGCCTCACACACTTGATTATAAGCTCCATAATGGGCAGAGATCATATCTGTGTCTTGCCATTTTAGACTCTATGGCTGCAGTGTGGTAACTGACACCACACTGATACTCAAAAAATTGCTTCATAAATGCAGAAGCCAACATTTATGGAATTTTTCAGAATATTTTAGAACTCAATTGACCTCAGGGTAATGCAAACCAAAACCACTAAGATACCACTACATATCTATGACAATAGCTGAAGGTGAAAGACCGACAGTACCCAAGCGTTGGGGAGTCTGTAGAGCCACTGTAACTATCACACACTGATGGAAAGATGGAAAATGCTAGAACCACTTTGAAAAGTTGTAGTTTTTTCCTTATAAAGTCAAACACACAGACGAGACATGGTGGCGCACACCTGTAATCCCAGCACTTTGGGAGGCTGAGGTGGGCAGATCGCTTGAGATCAGTAATTCAAGACTAGCCTGGTCAACATGGCAAAACCCTGTCTCTAATAAACATACAAAAATTAGCCAGGCATGGTGGCATGCACCTGTAACCCCAGCTACTTAGGAGGCTGAGGCAGGAGAATCACTTGAACCCAGAAGGCAAAGGTTGGAGTGAGCCAAGATTGCACCACTGCACTCCAGACTGGGTAACAGAGTGAGATGCCGTCTCAAAAAAAAATGTTAAACACACACCTACCATATAAACCAACCATTTTACCTCTTGGTATTTGTCCAAGACCGATAAAATCATATGTCTACACAGAGACTTTTACACAAATGTTCATAGCAGCTTTATTTATATTAGCCAAATTTGAAAACAATCCATGTCCATCACCAGATGAGTGGATAAACAATTAACAGTAAATCCAAACGACAAAATATGACTCAGCAGTTAAAAGGAATGCACTATTGATACAAGCAACAATGTGGATGAACTCAAACCATCCGATGAGTGCAAAAGGCCAGATCCAGAAGGGTGCAGATGGCAAAACTCTATGATTCCATTTATATGAGATTCTAGGAAAGGCAAAACTAATCTAAAGTGACAGAAAGCAGAAATGTGAAGGTCTGGGGCTAAAGAGCCTTGGAGATCGACTGCAGGAAGCATGAGGTAACTTTCTGGGACAGTGCGAGTGTGATTTTGATGAGGGTGGTGGTTATACAGATGTAATATTCATCAAAACTCATTGAACCACATCGCTAAATGGCTACATTTTATTGTGTATAAATTATACAATAAAAATTGGTTTAAAAACCTCAGCTGAACATAGCAGGGCACGTAAGTTATAAATGTGTATATATACTGGAGATATATATATATTTATGAAACGTACAATGTTTCACTCTTGGCCTAGGAGGAATCCCAGTGATGCTGGGGGTGAAGACTGGCAAGGCAGCAGAAGAGAGAACAATGACCTTTCCCTTGACAGCATTTTCAGTTTACCGAAGCAAAGTGAAGCTTGGGCTCAAGACATTAAGATATAGACGGACTGCATGTAGAGTTGCCAAAAAATAGAGGATGACCAGCTAAATTCTAATTTCTGAATAAACAGGTAGTTTTAGTATGAGTGTGTCTCATGCAATATTTGGGACGTATATTTGTATTACAATATTTAGTCATCCGAAATTCAAATTTAACTGGGCATCCTGTATTCCTATTTGTGAAACTTGGCAACTTTTCCAGCGTGGCATATTATCACCAGAATGTTCAAATTCATATGTGGAAGGATTTTCTTTTGAACATGTTTTTCATTTTATAAAGCTATTCACATAGAAAATAGGGAGCAACACTAGTGAAAGTAATGTGGGTTTTAGAGTGAATCAGACCTTAATTCTAACGCCAACTTTGTCTCCTAATTCATTCTGAAGCTTTGGCCAAATTGCTTAACATGTCTGCAAAGTAAGCATAATAACCACTAGTTCAAAGTTTTATCTGAGGAGAGGCAATAGAAGCATTAGCTTCCTTGAATCAAGAGGACTGTCTGTTTCCTTTCCCACTGCTTCTCTGAACTGGCCAGTAGAGATCACTGTCTTAACTTCTAGAAACAATTTAAAATTGTGATGCCTAGACCAGAGACAGCAGCTCCTTGCCAGCATTAGCTCTAATTCTGAAAGGGCTCCTGGGTTGCATCTGGGCTATCACCATCAATACCTCACACTCTCATTGGTGTCCATGAAGGGGAGGTGTTGTGTCAGTGGTGGTGGGAAGGGGG
The DNA here is from genome assembly GCF_030222135.1 of Aotus nancymaae. Lineage (NCBI taxonomy): Eukaryota > Metazoa > Chordata > Mammalia > Primates > Aotidae > Aotus > Aotus nancymaae. The sequence continues at coordinate 36,115,081 of NW_026988423.1, forward strand.
AAGTCATGTTATTTTTACTGTCTGCTAATGCTTCTTGAGGAAGGGAAAGGAGGGGCAGAAGTGAGAAAGAATAAAAATGGAAGTACTCTAGACAAACTAGAAGGGATCTCCTCTTGTTAAAGAATTGTTGGCAGGGTACAGTGATGCACCTGTAATTCCAGCATTTTGGGAGGCCGAGGCAGGAGAATCACTTGAGCCCAGGAGCTCAAGACCAGCCTGGGCAACATAGAAAGACTTGTCTCTAGAAAAAAATTAAAAATTCGCTGAGTCTGGTGGTGTGCACTTGTGGTCTCAGCTACTCGGGAGGCTGAGGTGGGAGGGTGACTTGAGTCCTGGAGCTTGAGGCTGCAGCGATCTGTGATCACAGCACTGCACTCCAACCTGAGTGACAGAGAAAGACCCCTAGCTCGCACACACACAAAAATTGCTATAATCAGGGATTATCGTATCTCAGGACAAAGAGGAAATTTGATTCAAGATGAAGAGAGAAAATGGGCCAGTCCTCTGACTTTCTTTACCTGATCGTAACACACAGGCCTAGGGTACTGGGTGAAATTTATGGCCAGTGAATTCTCAGCCATTAAACAGAAATGCTTCTTTGTCTGCTATGCAGTTGACCTCTGAGGAAGGTCATCGAAGCAGAATCAGGGACTATGTTTAGAAAGGGGATCCAGCAATTTTATGATTTATAAAAACTCGGCTGATGATGTGGCTTAGAGCAAGGGCCTCAAATGCCACCTCAGAGCCCTGGGCCACATCCCATGCCTTCAGCAGGGGCAGCCTGTTTGGGCTGCTACTCCCAATTCCATACATTATCTCCTTCCAAGAAAGGGGCAGCATCTCTGGAAACAGCCACATCTCCTTTGTGATTCCAGTTTCCACCTAACAGGCCCAGTGCCGTGGCTCCAGCTCCTACCAGGAAGCTCCAATTCTTGCCACCAGAAAGATCACTTCTTTCTTTGCTTCTTCAGTCTTAGGCCTGGTGGAGACTTCCTGTCACTGCTAATCTGTATGTCGGGCCACCATCTCCTCTCTCACTTCTCCAGAACTTTATAACCTCCACCTGGCTAGCTCCTCAACGATGTACCGGGGCATACCACTTTCCCCAGGGGTTTTAACCTATCACTCTACATACGACTGATATGGAGCTGCACAGTCCAGGCAAACTTGAGTGAAAGAATATTTCGACACCAACTCTCTTCCTGCCCTTCTAGAATCCATTTCTGGGGTGTGTTAGGTCCATATTCAATGCCAGGTGAGATGGGGCTCAGCAAAGAGATGTTTCCATTAGCTCAGGGGAAGTTCAAAGCATCAAGCTGTGACATTGTCTAATGGAGACACTGAGGTGACTTGAAGTTAAATCCTCAGGTGGTTATTATTATTATATTTGTTGTTGTGTTTTCTTAACGGGATGCTATTCCTAAGGTATTCTTATAAAATCAGGATTCAAAGTCATCTGATTATTACACAAAGAAATAACCAGAGTAAGAGCAGTTGGGACAAAGATTAGTCAAATGTGCCAGAATTGAGGAAAGAAACCCACCTCAACATTAAAATGCAAAGAACGTTTTAAAATGCCATTATGGAAAGTATATCCTAGGGATAAAATGGATAAGTAGATAAAAGATTTAATGTTTAGCTACTATTCTAACTTCAAATTTTCAACAGAACTCCATTGAATAGTCTATGTTTCTACATGGAGCATATTTCGAAGAATCTCCAGGTGGTCACCCTGAGCACTGCAGGGTCTGCTGAGAGCAAGTAGCCTTACTTAAGTGACAAGCAGGGAAGCCCAAGACTGTAAGTTCAATAGAGGCTATTGTAGTCAGTTTCACTCTATCCTAGTTGGTTGCCAATAGTAAGCTTCATTTAAATACATAGCTACAAATGGTACCACTCTTTTCATTTTCTTCCTTGATCCTTTAATACAACTTCTATCTCCGCCCCCTTGTCCCCCAACACCCCCGCCCCACATCCTCACTAGCTAATTGTAGCAAACTCTGATGATGTGGGCTAGTGATATAATGGGCATACTTCATTTCTGGACATTTCTGGACATTTCTGGGAAATGGATGTTATTTACATTTGAAAAAAAGTGAACCATACTTCACTTTCAATATGAAGCACTGTCTTCAAAGCAACATCCCCAAGCTCTTTTAATGAGAGAGGAGAGGGAGAGACTCTTTCTTCAGCAAGAAATTGCTGTCCCCAAACTTAGAGTTTTCTGCCTATTTTCTTATCTTTCTTTCTCTTTTTCTTCCTTTCTCTTTCTTCTTTCTTTCTCTCTTTCTCTTTCTTTCTTTTTTTCTTTCTTTCTTTCCTTCTACAAAATTTCACTGTCACGCAGGTTACAGTGCAATGGTACAATCTTGGCTCACTGCGACCTCCACCTCCCGGTTTCAAGCGATTCTCCTGTCTCTGCCTCCTGAGTAGCTAGGATTACAGGTACACACCACAGTGCCCAGCTAATTTTTCTATTTTTAGTAGAGATGGGGTTTCACCATGCTGGCCAGGCTGGTCTCAAATTCCTGACCTCAAGTGATCCGCCTGCCTTGGCCTCCTAAACTGCTGGGATTACAGGTATGACCCACCGTGCCCAGCCCTCTGCAGATTTTCTTAAAGCCTGTACCTGCCTAGATGATTCAGCAAAGAAGGAGTGACTCTTGGAACATGAGTGGGTCACCCGTTTTTATTAAGAGAAGGAAGGATCCACCCTCAATAACTCCATTCCATCTTTGAGAATTTGGTCTAGGGTCATCCAAAGAAAACAAAGCATACACCTATATAACTATTGTTTGGATTAAATTCTTTGAAAACCTTCACAACTTTATGATTCCACTTAGAACATGCTGCCATCATGAGAGAGTTCAGAGCTGCACACCCCAGTGCATAGGGAGGATCAGAGTCACACATCTTAATGTGCTCTCTACACCCTGGCCCTGTTCACAGGCATGTTTATACGTCCTCTAAAGAACTGCTTCAGGCTTTTATAGGGAATGAGAAAATAATTCCATCTTCATGGTTCCAAGAGAAGTATTCCTGGGGCTGCAAAACCAATACTATAGAGGATATGATTGCCTGGTGTTCTGGAACCCGAGAGCAAACAGAAGACACTATGCCATTTACACAGCTTTGCAGAGCTTATTCAAACATGCATGGGGACATGGACACTTTCGTTAAGTGTACCAACTTTTCTTTCATCTCTCTCTTTCCTTACCTCTTATCTCTTCCTCCTTTTTAAAAACTCATTTGGAGAACACAATAATATTTGTAACAATTTTATTTTCCTGGAGTAAGAAATTCGCAACCACATAAAACACATTTACAAGAGGTCAGAGAGAAGCTGCTCTTCCATGGGAAGCTGGTTGCCTGAAAGTGCTCAAGATTTTTTTTTTTTTTTTAATGATTTTAGTACTTGGCTTTTTAGGGCTTATTTTCATAGCTGCTACCAAACTTTATAAGAATATGCTTTATCCAGGTCATTAATTTACCTTGCTGAAATTGATAGTGTAGGAAGCAAGAATCCATTGAAACCTTGATCCCAAATGGATTTTTTCTCTCCAGGAAGGGATCCAAGTTTCCTTTTATTTTTAGTGCTTTTTAAAGTATTCTTCATAGGAGGGAGAGAATGATGTGAGAGTGTTAATGAAAAAACTAAATAACTTTCCGAACATGAACCTATCATCTGAAAAACAGAAGCTAATTTTGAATTATTAAAGGAGGCTGGATCACAACTCACCACTGAGAAATAGAGGGAGGGAAAATGGTGTTTGGGAAGTCCAATTATTTCTGAACCAGAGACAGTCTTATTAAGTTGGGCAGAAAATTAATTAGGCTAATTAGAAAACCTCATTGGAATTCAGCAAGGAGTTATGAGAAGAAACATGACAACACTGGAAGTGTTGAGGGAGGGAGAAGGTTCTATGGAGAGAAATGAGTTTTTCAGGAAGCAATTGGAGGGTGATTCACGCATACTGCGGTTGATCATTGGGTCACTTTGGATGGAAGCGGCAGCATTTTTACAGACTTTCTGTTCCCAGTTGTTGGTCTTCACTGAGTATTAAAAATGATGTCTGGTGTATGTTGCGAGGGAAAAAAGAAAAAAAAAATCCCTAAGATTTATTCCAAGGCTTCAGTGGGATTTTATATTTATTTTGGTATTTCCGATATGCTGGTTCATCAGCATGGCGCATTGTTAAAAAGTGCTGGGTGGGTGGTTTTTTATCTTCACGGATTTATGGAGTCCTTAAAACATCTGTTCCGTTCTGATTCCCCCGCTCAGTACAAAGACGTTAGTCAGGGGAAGCATCTCACACTGCACTGTTTCCACGCACTGACGTTGGCAGCGGCTAATAGAGATAACCCTGCTGAGACAATCAGTACTGTCTGGGGGCTGGGGAGGGGCTGGGGTTCCATCTCCGGGAAGAATCTCATGGGATCTGGGTCCTGCAACACAAGAGACTTTGAAGCGAGACAAGGAGGAACCCCAGGAAGGGTCACCGGGGTGTCTAAGGAAACCTGTTCCAGGGGACGTCAGAGCATAGGAGGAGAACTGTGCCCAAGAAGCTGGAGAATGATCTCCATGTCCCTCCTAAGCCCCTATGACAGTGATCTCTTCCCTTCTGGGGCACTAGGGAAAGGAGGAGCCTTCCTAGCTCCTGGGAGAGAATTATCAGGGCTGCTGTTATTTTTGAGAAAATAGCTGCAACCCAGCCAAAACTACCAGGAAGGAGGGAATCTTAAATGAGATGTTTTCCATATGGGGTGGGAAGGGCAGGGAAGAGGGGAGGATAGAACCCCTGATAAAAACTGGTGCTAGACTAAATCAGAGACCCCTTGAAAGAGGCAAGAGGGAGGGAAGGGAACCAACATGTCAGGACTTGGTATGCAATGAGGCTTTTTCCACATGAACACATCCTATTTCTCATAGCAATTCAGTGTAGTAGGTATTGTTAGTCACATTTTAGAGATGCGGTAACTGAAATTCAGAGGGTTGAAGTCATTTGGAATCCACACCTAACAAGAAGATGAAATTAAAACCCAAGGGTTACAGATGGAATGTTTTACCCCTGCCAAAATTCATATATTCAAAGCCTGACTTTTAGCATCTGAATGATAGTATTTGGAGCTGGGGCCTTTGAGAGGTAATTAAGGCTAAATATAGTGATGAGGGTGAGATCTACATGATGGAATTAGTGTCCTTATAAGAGGACTCTCTCTCTCTCTCCCCCCTCACCCCTTCACTATGTGAGGATACATAGGAAAGCAGCTGTCTGCAAGGCAGGGAGAGATCCCTGACCAGAGCCCAGCCATGCAGGCATGGAACCCTGATCTTGGACTTCCAGCCTTCAGAACTGTAAGAAAATAAATTTTATTGTTGAAGCCACCCAGACTATGGTGTTTTGTTATGGCAGCCCAAGCTGACTAATACACCAGGTTCGTTTGTTATCAAAGTTCCAGCGCTTTCAGCAACACCCTAGCACCTCAGGAGCGCCCTCGTTGGTATCTGAAGGAACTGGACACTCTGCCTAGGTTTTCACGTGGCTCACTAGAACAATGGTACAAAGAGCCCTTAGAAAAGTTCTTGTGGTCCCAGGATTGTGGAAACTGTCCCTGCTTATTTGGAGAAGAACTCTATTTTCACTCTCTTCTGGGGAAAGATCAAAAGGATCACAGGATTAAAGATGAGATACCCAGGGCGGGGAGACAGCATGATGACAGAGGGTTTGAGTTCTATGTGTTCTTCATCCCCATAGCACAGCGACAGGGACAGATGGGTAGCGTGGTCTGCATGCAGGCCAGGGGCAGGTTGGGGCTGCATGCTGGAAAATGACGACCCAAGCTGGAGGGCCTGACGCCAGGCAGTCTGTTCCAGCTCCCCCAGGCCAGCAGGTGTGACGGCCCTGTCGCCTGCCCTTCCTTGGCATGGCCTCTCCTGAGGCCGTCCTTTTCCAATCACCAGGTTTACCTGTCAAGCTGAGCCAAGTAACGAGACAGAAGTCAATTTGTTCTCCCCAATAGACTGCTCCTGTCTATTCCCAGCCTCCCAGGTGACCCCATTATGATAATGCCCAGCCTGGCTGCTCTTAGAACAGACCTGATGGAGAAGTGAGAGCTTCCTTGAAATGTGAATCATAGAGAGGCTGGCAGACCCTGGCTCTGTCCCCTGCTGGCTCTGGACAGCAGCCTTCTGCCTCCCCATTGTCACTGCTGAGCCATGCCACGTGCTTATTCATGCTACCTGCTGCTGGCAGCCCAGGAGCATCCCATTGTGCCATCCATTCAAACAACCGGCTCGGTTCTGCTGACACCCGAGGAGACAGGCAGATTCAGGGTGTGAAATGTGTTGCCATCACTCTGGCATCCCCATCTGAACTCAGTCTTTAGAGCAGGTGCTAATTTTATGGTCCTCAGGTAGAGGATGGTGTCCGCCATGCCAATGCCAGACCTCCATAAACACACCTTTATATAAAACCCAGGCAGCCTGACTGCCAAGCTTTGGTATAAAAAATTAGCAAGTCACTCAGTCATCTGGATATTTGATTTAACATCAAATATTTTAGTCTTTCCAAATATTTGGGTATGTTAATATTGTGATAACACAACCCAGGAAATGTCGTGATGCAGTGATTGAGTTTTGAATATTTTTCAAAACAGTATTATTCTCTACCCGTGGCAAGCATTCCACCTGACGTGCACTCACTAGTCATTGAATCAATGCAGGTAGTTGAAGAGTCGTTTTATAATACTTAGCCAAGACTAAAGCTAAATTTTGAGATAATTTAAAACACAGCGATTAAATGTATGCCACACTTGATAAGCTGTTCAGTTAAGGGGATTATGTTATCCAAGTGATTTATAGCCTTAGACAAATTACTTTGTGTTCCGGAGGTGATAAAATCCACATACATGTCTAAATCTAGAATGGGAACTTGGAGAGCTCGGGGTACCACAAACCCCAGGCATACTCATTCCAGGGCCCAGGCTGCTCTGCTTCTTATCCATAGGCACATCTTTTTTTTTTTTTTTCCATTGCTTAATGATTTCCTTTTCCCCTTCATTCTGTAAGCTGCTTTATACAGTGCATGTCCCCGTAGTTCCAGGATAATTTATTATTTAATTATGTAACCATTACATAATTCTTCAGCTTTAGCCTTCAACGTTTCCATTGTTGTTATTATAACTGCTATCAAGACATGTAAGTTTTATTTATGGTTTCCATTGAGGAGCAATAATTATGTAACTCTGCAATTCGGCAACTATTATTTCTATTTGTTTAATTACATCACTGTAACAAGATTAAACCTCTAAAACATTTGGTGATAGATTTATGGTGAAGATGCTAGGAGGCAGCAATAACAATGATGTATCAGAGTAATAATAAAACTAAATAATAGTATTAATATTAATATTAATATTAATGGCCATAACGGTAATAAGCGGCAACATTACCACTTGCTTTTTGTTCACACTGTATTTGGTCTTTTTAACGGGTTTCTTCCCGAATCTCTGTGGTTAATTAGCTCTATAACATTTGGTACTCAGCAGTGGGTACCACCTCATTTCCAGACTTTACCTGGCAAAGCTATGCTTTATACAACACCAGATGGAACGGGTCTGTTTTGTCTTTTTTTATCAGGCGTGGAGAGGGCAGATTTCTTTCTTCCTCGTGTCACCCGGGGACCTTCCATAGATAGGATGCCCTGTGTTGAGAGACACAGATGTTGTAGAATTCCAAGAACCCAAGATGTGTTTGGAAAGCAGCTCTCGTAGTCTTGGATGAGCTGTTATGGTGGAGAGAGCATGGGGTTTGGATTCCAACAGATCTGGATTGAATTTTGGCTCTGCCACTAACTGGGTGACCTTGCGCAAATTACCTAACCTCTGTGGACTACAGTTTTCTGATATCAAAAAGCGAGATAATTATATAATATAGTAATGTCTGCATTGCAAGACTATTGTGAGAATTAAATACAATCATGTGTGCAATTACTTGGGGTATAATTGATGCCTGTTGGCAGCTCTCGTTTTGGATCTACCAGTTGATGAGATTAACGGGAGAACATGACTTGAAGTTTCTCCTTCCTACAAATCACCTTGTCCTCACCTTCCCAGGAGTTCCCTCATCACAGATGCCCCAAAGTCATCATAACAGTTATAGAGAGCTAACCTCTAACACAGTGAGTGATGGTTATGTGCTGGACACATCACATGCATCATCTGATTAAATCATCACAGCCATCCTATAAGAGAGCTGTGACTGTTTTCATCCAGGTGAGGACGGAGACCCAGAAAGATCAGAAGACGTGCCAAATGTCTTGCCACTCACTGGCAGTGGAGCCCAGCGGCGCTCTCCAGCTACACTGTGCACTCCCCTGCAGGCGCGTATCCTGAAAGCCACTTAAAGAACGCGCTGTGTGAGTGCCGTCCTCCTGGGACAAATCCACTCCCTGCTTCTCATGGTGCTCATACCAATCCATTCTCCACAGAGCAGCCAGCCTGATCACTTTAAAATGCAAATCGGATGCTATTATTGCCCTTCTTAAACCCTCTGATGGCTTTCCATTGCTCTGAAAGTAAAACCAACCTCCTGTCAGGACCTAAATCTAAATGCCTTTATGATTTGTCTCCTGCTTACCAAACTCCCCTCCTCCCACTCTTCATTGCAGACTAGGACCCCGCACCTTCCCGGACTATGCCAGGTTCAACCCCCACCTCGCTAAGGCCTTTGCACTCAGTTTCCACTTCCTGGAAATCTTTCTATCTTATTCCGTAGGCCTCAGCTTATGTATAATCTCTTCTAGGAAAATTGCCCCAAAAGCTTCATGTAAATCAACCCCAGCCTCATGTCCCGTATTCATTAGTACATATTCTACTTGTCTCGTGTAACCTGGACCATGTATGCAGTCATTTTCCTTATTCTTCTGATCATTTGGTTTATGTCACGTGTCCTTCACCAAAATATAATCTTCACTAGGCCAGGCGCCATGCCCGGCTTATTCACAGTCAGACCCCATCCACAGCTCTGCGACTGCAGCAAAGCAGACACTCAGGAAACATTTGCTCATGTCAATCTAAAAAGAAGAAGCTGACATAAAATTAATCTAAGTAGAAAGTTTACTTAGGCCAAGATCAAGAACTGCAGCCCCTGAGCATAGATTCAAGGAGCCCTGAATATACACTCCCATTAACTGCAGTTACAAGTAGATACTTAAAGGAAAAGGAGAGGCAGTTCCTGAGTTGATCACCAAGAATTTACATTAACATAACATAAGCTGTGGACCTGAATATAATGGTGAGGCAGCTGGTCAAGAACAGTTGGCCTGGGCATGGAGAGGCTGACTCCAGTCCCACGCTCTTGTCTCTCTAGACCTGCATACCTCACACTGTTGTACCCGAGCGAGTCAAGGAATGCGCCACACTCTGAGATTGAATTATGAGTCCTTTATTATGCCGGCGACCGAGAGGTGGCTAACGCCCAAAATTCTCTCGGCCCCTAAGGAAAAGTCAGGTGGTCTTTTATACCCTAGTTTTGAAGGGGAGGGGCAATCTAGCTGAAGCAAAGTTTTCACAAAAGCAGAGTAAGCAAAAAAGTTAAAAGATAAACTGGTGCATGAGAAATAAAACAGTGCCAGGTGCAAGAGGTAAAGTTGTCATAAAAGACATACAACTTACAGATAATGGGGGCTCTGAGCGCTCGACAGCACCTTCATTCCCAGGCTCTGCTGGTACCACTTAACTCAGCCTCTTATCAACAAATGCATTCCTGCAGGTGCCCAGTGTCAGCTTGCCCCAGCTACATACTATAGTTACATACTTAATGGTGGGAAAATAACTAAAATGAAAAAGCTAAGATGGAGTCTGTCTGGCTCAAGAAGCTAACACAAAACCTGAACAGCTTTTAGTCTGAGAAAGAGAGAGTTTTAGCTGGCAAAAAGCAGCTTATCACAACACAGCTTAGACTGCAGCGAACTGTTTCTCATTCCTCACTTACAGAAAGAATGACTACTTACCCTCATGCGTCCATATATGCCCTTGGGGTTTAAATAGCTCCTGGGTAATGGGAGGGAAAGCAGGTTGCATTTTCACATGAGGAGCTGATGACCAGCATCCAAGAAGTGACATAGCAGCCATCTCCAGAAGCTCAGGTCTGATGCTGGGTATCAGGGGCCAGGAGCCGAGAGCACAGCAGGACTAGGCTATGGTCAGCCCAGGTGCAGAAGGCAATGCAAGAGAATGGCAGCAAAGTCAGATGCACTGAGGGGTGAGGGAGAGCCAGCTTGTCATGTCTCTGTACACGGGAGGTACGTCAGGGCTGTCATTCTAAACTGCTATTTAAGCAGAAACTCTGGGGCTGTTTTGTAACCCCGATATTCCCAGGGGTCACACCGCAGCCCCCGCTTCTGCTGAGAATATCTTTCGTTTGTACAACTATCAACCACAGAACTCAAACAGAGCAGCCTCCATGATTCCACCTGTCCTTGAGTTATTATTATTTTATTGAAGCATTTTCCTTCCTTGGGTTATATATATGTGTGATTTTAAAAATATAAATGACATTATTTATAGCAAGGCGTTCTCTCTCCTTTCCACTGACGATTTTCCTTTTCAATCAGATTCTCTTCATTTTACACATCCCATTTGAGTCACTGCCACGTGAATAACGGGGCCCATAAATATTCAGGCCCAGCCTCTTGATCCCTCTCCTAATCCCATTTTTCTTCTGACTTCACCTTCACTAGAATATTTCCAGTCCTTTTCCCAGTGGCTTTGTTATCACAATCGTATCTTTTTGCCTTGTCTTTGCTCCTGGTTTTTTTTACATTTAAATTATTCACTAATATAACCAAGTAAATGTTAGTTAACTATTTCAGTCATCTCTCTCTCTGTGTCTGCTTTTGCACCTAGAAAACTGGACAAGGCAGTCAGTCTCATGTAAGGGTCAACAATTCAGGCTCCAGATTCCCGATTTACTGAATTCCCAAAGACGAATTACTTAACCAACTCCAAAGAGAGTTCAACAATCTTCCTCACAGGATTGTTGTAAGAATTAAACAAGAAAATCCATGCATTGGCCAGGCACAGTGGCTCATGCCTGGAACCCCAGCAGCTTGGGAGGCTGAGGAAGGAGGATTACATAAGGCCAAGAGTTTGAGACCAGCTTAGGCAACGTAGCAAGACCCTGTCTCTGAGGAAAAAAAAAAAAAGGAGAAAAAAAGAAAATCTATGTGCTGTTGATTACATGTTTGTATCCCCTCCAAATTTATATTGAAACCCTAACCCACCATGGGATAGTATTAAGAGGGGGACTCTGGGAGGTGATTAGGTTTTGATGAGGTCACGAGGGAAAAGTGCTCATAGCAGGATTTGTGAGTCATAAGAAAAGACAGAGTTAGAGCAATGTAAGAACACAAAGGAAAGAAAAGCCTCTGCAAACCAGGAAGTGAGTCCTCACCGGACACTGAGTCCACCAGCACTGTGACCTCAGCTTCCCAGAGTCCAGAACTGTGAGAAACAAATTTTTGTGTTTTAAGCCCCTCAGTCTTTTTACTGAAAAGCCCATTTGCCTGACACATAGCAAGCCAATCCCTGAGACTTCGAGATTTGCAGCAGTGAAAGGCTTTATTCATGAGGCATCTAAGTTGGGAGACAGGAGAGCAGGTCTCAAATCAACCTCCCCGATGGGTCATTCGTAGGGCGGTTTTAGGACAGGACTGAGCGAGTGGGGAGTGGGTGATGAGGGGTCATGTGTGGATTGGCTGGCGTGGAGGAAATGCCAAGGTCCATAGATCAGGCTATTTGAGGAGTTCCTTTATTTTTTATTTTTCAGTTCATCGTTAGAGTTACAGGCTTTTGACATCAAAAGTTCACCCATTGAACACTTGCGAAAACAATTTAAGGGTCAGTATTCTTGATGATTTGAGCTGAATTCAGAGCTGAGTCTTGAGTTACTGAAAAACAACTTAGCCAACATGCTGTGATCATACATCAGGGTGAAATGTTATCTATTGGATCATTTTGGAAACTGAGGTGAGGCAGTGCAGCTGAGTAGGCAATACAGCTAACAGTGGGTAACAAACAGCTAAAGGTTATAGTCAATAACTGCCGAGAGAAACTTCAGCTACTGGCTATCTCAGCATTAATAGCTATCTGGCCACTGGTTTTAAGCCCATGCTATCTTATTATAGCAACACGAATTAGGTGTCATGTAAAATGCTTCACAATATCTTGATACATGGGAACTCCATTATTATTATTATTTGTTGTTGTAGCAAAAGTGAAGGCGTTTATGTCACCAATAGCACCAGTAGAGAGTAAGTCGTGACTTCTAATCTGTGGGGTCCAGAACCCAGGCCAGCGTAGACTGGACAAATAATACGCCCCAGACATTTTTGTATTACTATTGAAAATGTGCAATTGCGCATTACATTCAATAGTATAAAATGATTTAAGTGCTATTGGTTCCATCAGATAATAGTAAACCTTAATAGAGGAGGTGTCCGGTCTTCACATCTGTAAAAGCAGGTAAACATTGACCTTAACTACCAAGTACAAAGACCAGGCATGGCGCACGTGCTCCAGGCATTTCCCTCCCAGGACCACAGGTTGTTAAACATTCAATGGCTTCCTTTCCGATGCCCCTGCACTCACCTCACAGAAATTCTCTCCTAAGGTTTTCCTACATTTAACATTTTATTCCCATCTCAGAATCCATTACTTTATTTTCCCCATTCTTTCAGTTCTTATTTTATTCTCCAATGATTTGGTTTTAGCATTTTTTTGAGGCTAGAATGTCTCCTACTGAAGCTACTCTTTCGATTAGGGAGAAAAGCACTCAAACCCTCTTCAAGCTTCTGCTTCTGAAACTGCTGGCAGGGAAACTCCAGTGCAAAAACATAAGAGTGGATGCGAGGAGGGAGGAAAGAAAAAGCGAAAGAACAAAGAGGAAAAATAAGTGTTCATGAGGAACTAATTATTCTGGTATTTATAAAGAAGTCATTGTTTCTTTTTTTTTCTGGGAGATCAAAATATGTGGATCTCATTAATCACAGACATTTGGATAACACTGTCCTGCATGAGCTCCACACACTCCTGCCTGCGGAGCAGACAGCATTAACTCACTTTTACAAATGAGGTAAACCGGGAGACTCAGAGCACTGGTGAGGAGCACACGAGGTGACGCGGCCAATGACTTGGATCCAGGCTTTTGGTATCAAATGCTGTGCTTTTCTACTTGTCCTCGAGGTGGGCTTGAGGAGAAAGAAGCACCTAGAGCATCTCTGCCTACATATTCCAAACCAATGGAGAAACACATTGAGAAGTCACATGAAGGATGACAGCAGCGGTTTTGTCACTGGTAATAAATAGTATCTATTCCAGGCTCTTCTTTCATTGGCAGGCTGCTCGCCACCTGGCAGAGGGGAGACTGCATCCTGGGGCACCCCTTGCCTGAGCCCAGGAGCCCACGTGCTCAGGAAGTCTCCCAGGCTGACCAGTCAGCCTGATCTCTTCTTCCCTCGCATGAAGAGCCAGTGAGAGGGAGAAGGGGGCCAATGTATGTTTCCAACTCACATTCTTTTTTTTTGAGACAGAGTTTCGCTCTTGTTACCCAGGCTGGAGTGCAATGGCACGATCTCGGCTCACCACAACCTCTGCCTCCTGGGTTCAAGCAATTCTCCTGCCTCAGCCTCCTGAGTAGCTGGGATTACAGGCATGCGCCACCATGCCCAGCTAATTTTTTGTATTTTTAGTAGAGACGGGGTTTCACCATGTCGACCAGGATAGTCTCCATCTCTTGACCTCATGATCCACAAGAGGACTGAGCAACAGGTTCCTCCCAGATAGTCCATGTTACTATTTTGTGTGTTTATTTGTTTTAATTAAATCCTTCATCCAGCTAACCAGGTAGCAGGATTCCAGCCACCTGATTTGCGCCTCCCCTGATAGAGGAGACAAGATGGCCCCGCTGAGCAGCCCAGGCCTTGACTTTCTTCCCCTTTTGCATAAAAGGTGGAAAACTCGGGGTGTTAATGTCAAAGGGAAGATGAGGATTGTAGCTCCAGACCTATTGTAGCTTTAGAGAGCTGGAGTCATCAGCACAGTTGACTCTCTCTCTCCCTTCTATCAGCCACAAAAGTACTCACATTTCAAATGACAAAACACAAATCTCAGGCTTCCAAGGGCAGTCCGTTCAGCTTTCCTGCCTGAGTTCTTAGGGAAGTCTGAGAGGAATTACGTGTTTCCTTTCCAGGCCCCAGGGTTATGACCACTTCTGAGCCCTGCCTTCACTGAGTCATAAGAGTTCTTTAATAAGAAATGTCTGATAAATTAAATCAATAGTCTGTTGGTGAAGATGATGGCTTCCAAGTGCGAAAATCCCCAAATTCTGAGCTTCATGAAATGGAACTAGAACTGTCTGAAGGCTTCCATTGTTTTTTTCTCTACCAGTCAAGAACACTGTCCCTTCCCAATCTCACTTTGCAGGTTCAATGTCTGCCTCACCAGTATCACTACCAGCTTCCTCACTTGCTTCTGCCACTGTTTCTTGAGTCAGTCGGATCAGAGATGTCAATCATTGAACAGACAGCCTATGTGTCTGTCCCTATTTTCAAAGTTCACAGCTTTTGGCGTGACACAGTTGTTCTTTCTGTATCACTGTTCTGTGCCCCAAACAGTGGTTTTTGTCATCGGATTCAGGATGATGTCCCTTTTCATATTTACTATAGTACTGGTGACTCACAAGAAGAGTCCTCTAAGCACGTGCCTGGAAAAACCTGAGACCCACTTCTCAGAATGAGCTGTAAAATGCAAACACAACTGTAAAGCTTATAAAAACAAGTTTAGCAATAAAAAATATATAGTCTCCTGATGCATGGCATCTTGGAAATTCTCAAACTCCTGCTTCCATCTCACTGTAAAGCTTTTATCAATTATGTTATTCTTGTTCATGACTGCGGTAAAATGCAGTATGGTTTTTATGAAACTCTGTAAGTGTGCTGCTGGTTAGGAAGGTCTCAGGCTTTGTGCTCTGTTCTGTGTCCATTACATAGATGATAGGTTTGGAAATGAAGGTCCCAGGGTTTTAGTCATGATTACTGCAGAATATGACTAGGCTAATACCACAATCTATTCAGGTACACCATTCAGGATATAAGCGGGCATGCTCTGGGCCTTAATCATCTTCCTCATCTGATTAAACCCAGTAGCAGCTTAAAGTTACAAGGCCTCCTTTGGGCCCAAGTCTATATTTTAGAGTCAGAAACTTCGGTATTTTCAAAAACGGCAGTGCTGTGATTGAATCACTGAAGGCGACTGTCTCAGATCCAGCCATGCCCTGCACCAGCTGTGTACACACTGGAGCTCAGTGGACTCCTCCTCAGAAGTCTTCCTTAGCTCCATCTCTTCTGTGGAACACACTCAAAGCTCTGTAACCAGGAGGGAATACAGTATAGAGCCTGCTTCCTGCATTTCTGAGACAGTCATGTTGTTTCTCTTTGATTTAAAATGATATCTGAAGACAGTTAACAGTTATATTGGTAGTAATGTGAAATAGTATATGCTTTATGAAGAAGTTTGGATGAAACATGACAGGCTGAATTGAACCCATTGTGAGAAGATATCCTCCATAATTCCCGGGGATTTTTCCCCTTCCGTTTTCTATCTTCTTATGCCATTCTCAAATCTATTTTTCATTATTTACTCCCAACCTAATCCCAAGTTTCACTGTTGTTTATATGCTGCTTTTCTACTGCCATTTAACTTAAAAGTTATTTAATTCTGACTGTATTTTAACCTCATGCTAGTTGCTGATTATCAAGCCCCTGATTTGAAATAAACACAGTCTCTGCTCTCTTGGAGCTTGCGATCTGAAGAGACTGTGTATGCATGCATATTTTCTAGCTGCAATAGACATGGGGATACACCACATGTTTATTGTTACAGAGTATAGTAGGTAGAATTCTAAAATGACCCTGTAGTCCATCCTCCCACCCCCGTACACACCCTGTAAAATCTCCCCACCTTGAGTGTGGGAGGCGCCAGTGAGTGTAGGAGATATCACCCCTGGACTAGATTACTAATCAATTGTCTTTGATCATAAAGGAGATTAACCTGGGTAGGCCTTACCTAATCAGGTCAACCCTGTTAAAGGGAAGGTAACAGAGACACCTTCTTCTTCTTCTGCTGGCCTGGAAGCAGCCTATGGGAAAGGATCACGTGTCTAGAACTGAAGCCAGAATGGAGGAACAGCCAGCAGGAACACAGGACCTCAGTCTTGCAGGTGCAAGGAAACAGTTCTGCCAGCAGCCAGAGAGAGCTTGAGAGTGGATCCTTCCTTACTTCCAAGTCTCTAGATGAGGATGTGGCCAGCTCACATCTTGACCTTAGCCTTGTGAGATTCTGAGCAGACCACCCAGCCCGAATGTAAAGACTCCTAATCCATGAAAACTATGAGATAATAAATTTCTGTTGCTTTAAGATGTTAAGTTGGTGATAATTTGTTTTGCAACAATATTAATCTCACGCATGGAGTTTAGAACAAATGCAAGAGGATCAGAAAGGAGGAAACGCGTCATTCTATCTGAGAAGTGGCAGGATGTCATAGAGAGGAAGGTATTATCCGAGGTGAGGCTTAACTGAAGAGTAGACATTTTTTAGACAGAGAAGAGATATTTATGGCTGCGATGTCATCCACAATATGTTTGTAGAACTGATGCACTGACATAACTAAAGGGTAGGCATTTTAATCTGTTCCTGCTGTTATAACAAAGTGTCTTAGACTGAGTATCTTATAAATAATGGAAATTCATTTCTCATCGTTCTGGAAAAGCTGGGAAGTCCAAGGTCAAGGTGCCAGCAGGTTAGTGTCTGGTGAAGATCTGGTCTCTGCTTCCAAGGTAGCGCCTTGTTGCTGTGTCCTCCGGAGGGGCCAAGGCTGTGTCCTCACATGGTGTAAGGGATGGAGGGGCAAAAAAGGGCCAAGCAACTTTCTGAAGGTTCTTCTGGAGCCCTCATGAACTAATCACATCCCCAAAGACCCATTCTTTAATACCATCATTTTGGTGATTATGAGGGAATAGATACATTAGAGAGACATATATGTTCAAACCATAGCACTAGGGTACCTATGCTTATGTTTCTTTTTCCTTAAGACCACAATTTCAAAATTTTATTTATGAACTTTTCCATGGGTAAAGAAGTGAAGGTAGCCTTTGTTAGTTTCCCATATCATTAATGGCCCCCACCTATGCTGATGTCCAGCATTTTCTGTAGCCCCTTTTTCAACATTAGTCTCATGTTGATGCATTTTTAAATCAGAAATAAATTATAAATGCATACAGGAAAAAGTTGAATGGACTTTTTTGCCTTGTCTTATAACACCTTCTTTTCTTTCTGACTGCTCACATTCTGGTATGGCTAATACGTTGCTTCAAACTCATAACCTGGCCATCTAAAGTCACGTACTGTCCTGTGAAATACAATGTCTTTATCAAAGAGTAGTTAGTAACCTGACCGCGATCCAACTTCATTTTGCCGTGCACTTTCTCTGAGGGTGACTAAGCAGTGCATGATCTTCCTTCGTTTTATTGCACGGTCTGGGTCCTCGTGCATCATGCTGTCAGCTATGACTGCAGGACTCGCTGTACAATTCCCCTAAGTGTGTTAAAGCCCAAATCCAATAGTGTTAAGGACCTCCAGTTCCCTACATCTTCTGTCGTCCCACTTTTAAACAGTCAATAGCCTTGGTGTCATTGACTTTGCCTTCTTCTGTTGTTCCAATGTTGTTCCAAAATTGCTCTGAAACCTTCCGCCAAGCTTACAGTACTTAAGCATCAGCGAATTCTTCATAAATGTCAGTGGGAGACGCATCAGCTCTAAGAGCTTTCCTTTATCTCCATAACCTTTATTAGGCTTCCTACCCCTCAAGCACTGATTTTTGCCCCTTACAACCTCAATTTCTTCTTCCTAGCAGCATCTCGGTCAGAACAGGGGTGGGCTTCTCCATTTCTTCTTTGCTCCTCATGTCTGTCTTCTCCTTGGGGAAGCCCATTCTTATCGTTCACACTAACCCTTGACTTTTCACACAATTAACACTTTTTTAGGGAGCTGGCAAAATCACTGTCAAAAGTCCCTTTGCCATAATTCTTTTTTGGTAAACAGTACGCATTTTTATATTGTTTACTCTCTGAAATAGTCTTCTCCACCGTGTATAATTCCAGCTAGGCCAATTGAGCTCTATTCGTCAAGAGTTTTTTTCGTGGCATGCAGAATACATGAGGAATGTAAGATTTTTTGGCTCCAAATACAATTTTTCTCCTTGTTTTAGGCAATTGTGAGGTCACAAAAAATGGTAGCGAGAGTTTATTCTACAACTTGCCATTAAGGGATGCCCTCAGAGCAGTTCTCTTTGTGGTTTCCAGGAATGCATTAAGCTTAAGGTGAAGATAATCTGCCTCAGCATTCAGTGTGAGTGTATCATTGACGCTCTGAATGCCTCTGCAGGCTCCTCCTTCCTAGACGTGTATGTCTTTCAGAACAGACTTGGATTTCAGAACGGCTAGAGAACCTCAGGCTGCTGGAGAAATCCTATAACGTCTCAGGAGAAACAGAGTGCACAAGCTCCCTTCCCCTTTCTCTTCCTCTCCTTTCCCTGCAGTGGCTTCCCTAGGCTCAGCAAATGCACATCTCTCTGGAAGTTTTGTTTTTCTGAGAGTTGGAAATGAGCACTCCAAAGGTGAATACTTGCATGGTTTCCAGTCAGTATCCCATTGCTGCTATTCCAATATCCCTAGATAACAGTAGTTCAGCACAGGGTTCCTCCAGGGGAACGCTGTGCTTCCAGCAAATCCGCAATTTGCAAAACAATCACCTGTGTTTTAAAAAATATATATTCAAAAAATATTCAGAAAAATGATGCCTGACTTTCAAAAATGTTAGATTTGGAGGATTGTGACTCATCTGTAGTTGGTCCCTTTATTTAGTTCACTCGGTTTAGTTTAATAATTAATAATCTCTGCTTAGTCATTCACTTGGCTTTACTCTTTGCTGTGCATGAAACCTGCTTCACAAGGAAAAAGATAATGTGTCTCTTCCTGGAAGCGGGCTTCTCTGCCAGGCAAAGATGAGATGACATTTTGGATGATTTTTAGACAGCAAAAATCAACATGACTAAAAAATTTGTTATTTTAGTTATTCTTACTTAATAAATTCCCAAAGAAAAACATTAGTCCCTGCATTTCTCTCTTCCCTCTGTTGACATCACTTGTAGGTAGTCATTTAGGGAATATCTCTTCCAGATACTAGTTTTGATAATTTCTTCCATCCAAAAAGAGTAGTCGTTAAGCAACTCTTGATATACAGTACATCCTGTAGCTCTGTCTGACTTAGGAACAGCATGAAAAGAATTGCGTATACTTTGGTCTATTTATTCTAGGAGCTTTTAATTCAAGATGTAGAGTAATGTAAGGAGCTCAGTCAACATGATGTCTATGGCTAAATGAATGCTTCTGTGCCAAAACACAGTGGTAATGTGAAATTAATGTGGAGCCGGTGCAAGTTGTGAGAGGAGCGATGCATAATAAGTGACTATTTGGGATAGTGCATTTATTAGGGCAGACTAAGTGCTTTGACAAAGACGACCCACACCGCACATTGTGTTTCCAGCATCCAAAAAGAAAAGGCCAGAAAAGTGACCAGAAGTTCTTCCCTGGAACCACAGAGGAGACTGCTTTATTTCTCTGCATTTATCTCTAGCCCCTGTGTCTCTGTCTGTCAAGGTGTTGCTGAGTACCTTGAAGCTATCTGGAATAACAATCCTGAGTGGAAGCCCCACTCTTAATCAGGTTCAAGCTACAAAGTTGTGTCGCTTTGCCTAATTGGGAAGTTTTGGTAGATATTTTTGGCTCAAAGGCTTTTAAAGTCTTATTCCACATTGTTTGTCCTCCAGAAGCTGTTTCCAACCTGTATGACTCCAAATTTCTGATCCTTTAATTCTGTTTCTTTTTGTGTGCAAACCAGCTAATTCTATCTTGAACTCATCTTTCTCGAAATACCTTGCCAAACACAGTGAGGGAAGAGCAACATATGCTAGCATTCTGGCTCTTTCCTGCTACTTCCCTGAGATGCACAGGCTCAGTAGGCACTTGGTCTGCCTTCCACGTTAACAAGGGTGACAGTTTTACCAAATGTTTCACTAAAGCAAAGCAGCAATTTCCAGCTTGCTAGGTCTGTTTCCTCAGTGTCAACCACAAAACTGCTAAGCTGGTGTCAGATATTTTAGACATCTTGGTTTTTTGTTTTTTTTTTCTTTGGCAGCATCTACTTCAAGGTTTTGACTTCTGTATTAGGGTAACATTTAGCTGGTGCAACCAACAAATTCCAACATTGAATGACACAACAAAATAAAGGTTTATTTTTCCTGTACACAAATCCCAGTGCAAGTGTTCCTGGAGCAAGAAAAGATAGCTTTCCTCCACATGGTGTCACAGAGATCCAGGTTCCTTCTGTCTTGTGACTCCACTATGCACTAGGGCGTTTGAGTCCTCAGCATCCCACCAGCTGAAGAAGGAAGAGTAGGAGGCTTTTGTGGACCAGGCTTGAAAGTGGTACATAATACTTCTGCTCATTCCTATTTTGGTAGAACTTAGTAAACACTATACCTATGTGTAAGAGACTGGTGAAGGGGGTCTCTGGGCAGCCACTTCTCAGCAACAACAGTGCATATACTATAAAAGCTCGAATCATGAAGTTCGGGGGCAGAAAGCTGCTCCTGCCATACATGGAAAAGGTTTTGGAAGAAATTACTGATTTCTATTATTGATGGAAGTATTTAGTGTATTTATGTATATTGCATATAACATCTCCACCACCTCCCACCACTCTCTTGGTAGAGTGCCTTTTTTTGCAGGCCTGAGCTAGACAACCTGGTTGGGGAAGAGTTAATGTTAAGGAGAAATACTAGACTCAATAAAGAAAGCACATACATTCACACACACACACATACCCACACACATATATCTTTTTTTTTTTTTAATTATACTTTAAGTTCTGGAGTACATGTGTAGATCTTGCAGGACCGTTACATAGGTATACACTTGCCATGGTGGTTTGCTGCCTCCATCCCCCCGTCACCTACATTAGGTATTTCTCCTAATGTTACCCTCCCCGACATCCACACGCCCTGCTATCCCTCCCCTAGCCCCCGCCCCCCAACAGACCCCAGTGTGTGATGTTCCCCTCCCTGTGTCCATGTGTTCTCATTGTTCAACATCCACTTATGAGTGAGAACATGTGGTGTTTGGTTTCCTGTTCTTGTGTCAGTTTTCTGAGAATGATGGTTTCCAGCTTTATCTATGTCCCTGCAAAGGACATGAACTCATCCTTTTTATGGCTACAGAGGATTCCATGGCCCCCACACATATATCTTAAATGAAGATCTTTATTGTGGACATACAATCTCAATTATATTCATTTTTATTATATAAGGGATATTTTTAAAGTTGTGAGATATATAAACCATGTGCTTCTCTCCCAATTTTTTTGACTATATCCCCCTACCTCCCACCCCATGCAATCCTAATGTGAGTTTTCCCGGAAACATGCCGTGCCAGGCTCTTCTCTAATGCTACCATTCTAAGCATGAATTTGAAACGGATACCTGTTCTGCACAGCATGCTTTCTTATTCTGTGTTCTTGCCTCAGAAAATGGTGTAACAAAGCCCCAAACCCCAAAATTTTTACCCTCATTTTTTCAAAAATGACTTCCAAAAATATTGTTAGTGATACTGCAAGTTCCCTCTAATTTCCTTGCAAATTGACATACTCAGATATTACAGTTGCTACCAAGTTTCTGGTGGCTTCAGAAACTTTTACATTACATTAGTGTAATGACAGGGTTTTTCTACGGCTTATGGCTGTGAATCCTTCAGCATACATTGCCATTAATAGAAACACTGTGGATTTTACATTAATCATAACGGGAATTGATAATTGCCTACGGGAGTTTTTACCTATGAGCAAAAATGTTTGACCTAATTATGCTTGCATGGTGAGGGACAAATATATTGACTTATGATACATAGATCACTGGTGGATTTCAGGGAAGGAAAGGAACTATCCCAAAGGAATAAGCCAGAAGTGAGCAAGTGTTAACAACTTGAAAACTGATAATACCGTCATTACATCAACTGTCACAGCTCAGAAGTTTAACCCCATTCAATACAGGGGATGAAAAGGTAAACCTGGGATGTTCAATAATGTTAAGCACCTGTCATTCAAATGCCAATATCCAGATGGGTGTGTTGAGAAGAAACATGCAGCCTCTACACATGTAGCTGAAACCTGTAGTGATAGCTGGTGACTGGTTTTCCGAAAGGTTAAACTGAAGCTAACGCCACAGGCTCCGCATTTGAATGATTTGCCAAAAGATAAGCTTCCGGTCTTAATTCGAAAGCCATCAACTACATTCTTTGAAAGTTGTTTAAGATTCTATTTGGTGTTGATAAAGTTGAATGAGAAATTTAAAGGTGATTAATCATATTTAATTTCGAGCTAAACTCCCTTTCCACATATTTAACCATTCGAAGCCTGACAATGTTTGTTTGTTATTATGAGTTGAATAGAAAGCAATTACAAAAGAGAAGAAAGATCAATCGCTTTAGTTGTAGTCAGGAATTCTGCTTCTACCACAAATGACAAGTTCCTCAGATTCTACCTTTGTTTATAAAATGAAGAATTTAAACATAAAAACTAGCTCTAGCATATAGTGATGGTAAAATTCACATAGAGTATAGGAACTTTAGTCTCATTTTATCCTTCTCTTCAATATTGACTGCCTTTCCCATTTTCCCAAAACTGGTGATGACTATAGTTCAATTTTCCAGTTAACTATTGTAGTATGGAGAACTCTAAGATGCTTTCCAAGATCTTCACCCTCCAATGTACACACCGGTATATTACTTGATCTTTGAGCAAAGGCCAAACTTGTGAATATGATGGGATGGTCTATCATCACTCCCTGGGTTTGGTTATACTACATGGCAAATGTTGGTGGGATAGTCACCCCTGTGATTACATCACATTTTATAAGTTTTCATCATAGTAAACTGGGGAGCAAGAGGAAGTCAGTGAGACAAAGTACTATCAGCCAGGAAGGAAGCAAACAGCACTGTTGTGGACTGCCAACTGGGGCTCTGTAGCCAACAACCACATCACACTAAGTGGCCCCAGCTGATAGCTCATAAGATCACAAGGACCTCAGTTCCATCAGCACAGGAAATGAATTCTGCCCACACAAATGCTCCTGGAAGAGGACTCAAAACCTCAGGTGATAATCTCAGCCCTGGCTGACATCATTATTTCAGCTTGGGCAGATTCAGAGCAGAGAACTTATGGAATTATGACCCATAACAACCATGAGATAATAAAAGTGTATGTTTTAAACTGCCTAGTCTGTGGTAATTCATTATGCAGCTATAGAAAACTAACACAACTATATGCAAAGTTTCCAACCAATATTCAACTCATTCTTATATTTCATTGTATCTTTATTCCTTCTTGCAAAAAAATATTGCTTTAAGTACCAGCAATATGATAGATGTTGTCCTAGCAACCAATGGTATAACATAGTCTCTGCCCTTTATGTTTTGTAGACTAGTAAGGAAAATAGTTATGTAAACAAAATGTAAAGAAAGTAACACATGTGCTCTAAGAGGAGCTTCTACCTGCGATAGCCAGGGCACAAGGAGGAAGTCAGTCAATCTACCTGTGGGACAGGAGAGACACAAGAAAAGATTCTTTTACAAACTGCAATTCAGATCAAGGGTTGAGAAAGGAACAGATGTTCTTTGGGTAGAAAGGGAACAGAAGAACATTCTGAAAAAGGAAGCTATAGGACTAATTACACAGAGATGTTTTTCTAGGAACTGTAAGTGGGTAAGAATGGTGAAAAGGATAGGAGTGCAGTAGAGGGGGTGGAGAGAAAGATGGGTCTAGAGGTGCATGAGATTAGGAAGATATACCTTAGAGAAGTGCTACTGCAAGTGTGGTCCAAGGGGGAACAGCATGGGTGTCACCAGGGAAAGTGTTGGATGTGCAGAATCTCAGCCCCACCCACTCCCCCATATCAGAATCTATGCCTTCACCATATCCCCGGGGTGTTCACAGGCACTTTCATAGGTTACAGAGTCTTAAATCTAGTGAACCTGGTTGTTGTCTTTTGGAGAAAGGGAAGATATTGAAATGGTTTAAGTTGGATAATGACATAGCCAAATCTGTCTTTTAAAAATAGCACTGGAATAAGGAGGGAAGATGGATTCCTGAGGCACACAACAGGAAGCAGAGAAACCAGTTAGAAGGTGATTCTAGCGTCCAGACAAGAGAGCCATGCAGGGACAGCAGGCAGTGAGGAGTGCATAAGGAAGTCAGATCTTCATGGGGCAGCTCATCGAGTGTGAATGACAGATGAGATGACCTCACCGAGGTACAACGGCTTGTTTAAGAAGCATCTCAGCTATCTGCTTGAGGCTACGGGATAAGGCGGGCATTCTCAAATGTAGGAAATATAGGAGAAATAAGGAGTTTTATTTTTGACATGTTGAGTTTGAGATACCTGTGGGACTGAGATAAGATATTTAGGAAGAAGTGGGTGTATGGGTCTGAGATCACTAGGAGAATCTGGGTCATTAATTCAAATACCAGGGACTTTCAGCGTTTACTAGAAGACATGAGAGTGAATGAATGCTCCCAAGCTGCTAATTTCTACTCAGTGTTCTCTTCTAATATTCTTGACACTTCTACACTCAAAATTTCCATTGGCACTTGATTTTCCCTTTTCCACTTTATTAAAAGAATATTATGAAAACACGAAAAATATGTCCAACATTAAAAAGTTTGAAGTAGACTAAATACACAAAGCAGCTTTTGGAATCTAATGTGAGAGGATCCTTATGGTTTCCAGGTGGAAAGTGATGCTGTAATGGAGGAAAATCCACCTACCCATTAAGTTTCATATACCTTCTCCTTCATGGTTAAATACAAAGGAAAAACTAATAACCATAAGGAACTTGTGAAAAGATTTGCTGGAATCTGTGTTGTACTTACAAGATGAATACCATTATATCTAAGATGTAAGGGAGGAAACAGAATTTTTAAAAAAGTATACTACAGAAACCAGAAGACAGCTTTAGAAAGTATCTTGTACATAATTTCCATAAAGTCAAAAAAAATCACTAACTATGAAAAAGAGATAAAATAGAAAATGATGTAACTGTAGACCGATTTAAAAAGAGAGCTCTATTATATCAAGAAATATTTCAGGAAACCATAAATGCAAGAGAAGGAGCATAAGACAGAAATAGCAATCTAAAATTTAATCAGTGATGCAAAGAACACATTTGAGAATCTTTTTTCAAAATTAAAAGATAAAGAACCAAGAAGTAAAGAAAAAACATAGTGCAGAAAGCATAAAAGCTTTGACCTCAGGAGAATTTATGTCCATAAAAACACATCATACTGAATAGGAGTAATATTCAGATAATAAATATTTCCTCAGTTGAATAAACATTTTAATTTACATATAGAAAACATTCAGTAAACACCAGGTGAAATAAATGAAAAAAAAAAAACATAATGACATATGAGTTCAATTTAAATATGTTATATATTAAGTTATTATTGTTAAATGTGTGCCACCATAGCAAATACTGAGTAATACACTGTTGAATTAATCAATAAAGTATAGCATAAAATAAACATCTAAAACTTAATAGTGACGTTTCCAGAATTTTGCTTCTGGTAATAAGAGATTAGTACCAAAATTCCCTTCAGCTGTAAGTAACTAGAAAATGGCACAAAATATATGAATCATTGCTTTTCAGATATTGGATGACAGTCAATGAAGACTGTGATCCCTGAGAAAATAAAGCAGATGAGGTGAAGCCCACATGGTCCACTCTGCACTCTGCCTAGAAGCACTCTCTGGAAGTTCATCAGTCTTGCTGAGTTAAATAGAAATCAGCATTCAGTGAGGCTGAGGAGACTGTGGAAGGAGGTATAAAGAACTACAGAAGTTGATGTAGGGGTCTTCTAGACTTTACTGGTGAACACGAAGAGACACTAGCATAGGATGAACCTGCACACAGCATGATGGATGAATCCTAGAATTTATTAATGGTTCATTTGAGTTCTGACCAGTAACAGTGGAGAGATTTTATTGAATAAGTGGGACATTTAGTGACGACAATAGAAGGATTATAATACAGTAAAAAGTTAATATTTGAAAAGATCAGCAAGATTAATAAATCCCAAGAAGGCTGCTTAATAAAATACAGAAGAGATGACAATTAGCAAAACAGAGATGAAAGAAAAGCTGTCACTACCACTTCTACAGACATTAAAAGGATAATAAGGTTGTATAATAAAAACTGTATGTCAATAAATGTAGCAACTTAGATGTAATGAAAAAATTCCTCCAAAACCAAAAATCACAAAAATTGCCGTAAGAATAAGTAGAATACATATACAACGTTCCCACAAAAAACAACTCTAGGTCTGCATGACTTCACTGGGTAATTATATAAAATACTTAAGGAGGACATAATAACAAATCTATAGAAATAATTTCAGGAAATAGAGAAAAAAGAAACACTTCCTAGTTAGTTTTGTAAGGCCATTACTACATGTATATCAAAATCAAAGAAATTACAAGAAAAAAAACTCTATTAGTCAAAGTTACACATAAACATAGACACAACAGTCCTTGGCAATGTATTAGACAATTAAATCCAGAAACATATAAACAGAATCGCTTATGACAAGTATTTTTTATCCTAGGAATGCAAGGCTGGTTTAACACTTAGAAAGTAATTGATATAACTGTATATTAATAAAATGAAGGGGACAAAAATCAATAGAAGTGGAAAAAGCATTTAATAAATTCAGCATTCCTTTATGATACAAACTCTCAGCAAACTAAGTAAAGAAAGTAACTTTATCAACCTGTGAATTGCAATCTACACCCAACCCATAGCTATTATCATACTTTGTTGGGGAAGGAATGGATACTTTCCCTCTAAGACTAAGAACAAGAAAAGAATGTGGCTCTCACTACTGCTACATGTTATTGAGCTGGAGGTCCTAAGCATTGCAGTAATGTAAGAATATGAATAAAATGTATACAGATTGGAAAGAAAAATGTTAAATTCCCTGAATTCATGATGGCATGATTGTGTACATAGAAAATTCAAAGAAATCTATATAATTACAAATACTAATAGGTGAATGTGTGCAGTTTGAAAGTGTACAGTACAATTAACAAGGTTGTGTGATTACAATACCAATATATAGAAATATAGTTCATTTCTGTATATTAGCAATCAATTGGAAAACTTAATTAAAAATCCTATTTACAGGACCATCAAAAAACATAAAATATTTAGAAATAAATTTTTAAAGCTATGTATAAGACTGTTCACTTGAGGCTGGGTGCAGTGGCTTGCGCCTGTAATCCCTGCATTTTGGGAGGCCGAGGTGGGCAGATCATGAGGTCAGGAGTTCAAGACCAGCCTGGCCAGTATGATGAAACCTCACCTCTAAAAAAAAAAAAAAAAAAAAAAAAAAATACTGTTCACTTGAAACTACAACACATTGCTAAGGAAATGTAAAGGAAATCTCAATGAAAAAGAAGAGACAATGCGCCATATTCATGTGCTGGAAGATGATAGTCTAAAGTTGTCAGTGCTTCCCGAATTATACGTATGTTCAACAAAATTCTAGTCAAAATCTCAGCATATTGTTGGGGAGAAATTGATAGTCTGATTCAAAATAGCCATACACATATATGTTTCACTAATTTTCAGCAAAGAGGCCATGATAATTAAGTGAGGAAAAAGATTGTCTTTTCAATGTATGGTACTCAAAAAACTTAATATTCATATGGAAAAGAATAAACATCCATTCTTAGCTCATGTCATACACAAACACTCAATTCAGAATGCACCACAGTTCATAGAAGAGCAATAATTATACAACTTCTAGAAAAAAAATTTAGCAGACAATCTGTGTTGGCCTTGAGTAGGTAAATTTTCTTAGACCCGAGAAAAAAGCACAAACCGAAGAAGAAAACGTAAGCAATTAAATCTCATCAAAACTGAAATCTTTTACTCTGTGGATATATAAAGAAAATGACAAGGTAAGATACAAAATGGAAGAAAATATTCTCAATGCATGTATTTGACAAATGCCCTGTATCCATAACCTATAAAACAATCTTAACAATTTAATCCTGAGAAGGTAAATAATCCAATTTTAAAAAATAAGTAAAATGTTTAAACAGATACTTCAGCAAAGGCTAATGAGAAAGATCAATAATCACATGAAAAGAGGCTCAACATCAAGCCAGTCATCAAGAAAATGCAAATTGAAACCACAGTGGACGCCTCTTCCCACCTTCTAGAATAAATAAAAACTTAAAAGACTGAAAAAGAAAGTGTTAAGGAGGATGTGGGAACAAGTAGAATTATCTTATATTGCTGGTAGGAATGTTAAAATATACAACCATTTTGGAAAATATTTTGGTGGTTTCTTCTAAAAATTAACCATACACTAACATATGACCTAGTCATCTCTATGTATTTATATAAGATAAACAAAAATGTTCATAGCAGTTTCATTTATGATAACCGAAACTAGTACTAATTCAAATGCTCATCAGAAAATGAATAGATTAAAATGTATATTAGATTCATATAATGACATGCCATTGAGTAATGAAAAGAAACTTTGATACACAAAACAAAAGGAATAAATCCAAAAAAAATTATGCTGAGCCAGAAAAGCTAGATCTGAAAAAGAACATCTATGATTCTAGTCATATAAAGTTCTGAAATAGGCAAAACAAAACTGCAGCAAGGAAAGCAAGGCCACGTTGGCTGAAATACGTCGGAAAGGGACAGATGTTGGAATATTCAGCAGTGGTGATTACAGTAGTGGTGACACACAGACACATACACACACATATGTGTAATTGTACTGTACACTTTCAAACTGCACACTTTAAGTGGTTGCATTTTATCACATGCAAAATATACCTCAATAAAGTTGGTTAGAGAGTTTACAAATCATTCTAAATTTATCTTTTTAGTTTTTTCTATATGTTACAAATTGTTTCTCCGAATGCCTGTATTAATATTTTCATCAGTGGTAACCTTATAAAAATTATTTTTATATATTTTTATTGCTCACATCATAGAACCTGTGTAAGCACTCCTTGCAAGCAACTTAATCAACTCTACCTAATATAATGATAATCTATAAAAACTACAGTCTTTAAAATCTTTCTTACTCTGTGTGTGTGTGTGTGTTTGCATGTACACGTAATTGTAGGTTTTCTTTTACTGACGACATGCTGGACACATCATTTCAGAAAGAAAGGAAAAAAGAAAAGAAAAGAAAGGAAAACCTGCAAGAGACATCTGGCCTTTGCATGTGTAATTTTTCCCATCAGTCTTGCTGGAGCTGACCTATACAGCTTCTGGCCTTGTGACAGATCTGGGTGTGGGCAGTGGCAGGTGTGAGCCCAGCAAGCCAGTCACAGGCAGAATGAGAACACCTGAGAACACCTGAGCTGTGGTGAGGCCAATGTCGGATCAGAAGCAGAAATGAAGATGATATGAATTTTAACAAGTTAAACATAGGGAAGAATGAGACAGAGATAAAAATAGATCAGATAGAGTCTCAAAAGTGAGATTCGATTCTTCCAGATATCCAAGAAAGCTAATTCTACAATCGGGCCCTTGGTAGCTCAGGCTAACAAAGAAATTATGTAGTATTACTTAATTATCCTTTTCCACTGAAAGAAAGAGCATGCTGATTTTCTGAAAGGAAATATGTTCCTGGAACAGAACTCAAGACAGAATTTACTATGAGGACAAAGAACCTTTAATAATGAGGTAAATGGTATCTTCAAGAGAATTTTTAGCAAGGCAGAAACCTTGCTCAAAGACACTGTTCTTGCGCCCAAGACTGCAGAGGAAATAACACTAAGAGAATCGATGACGATGGTCAATTTGGGACATAAGGTTATAGTATTTTGTTATCTGATAACCTAACAATACAATGCAAGTAGGACTAGAAGAGGACAGGATGTGTTGTTAAAAGGCTGATATGCCTATTAAACAGTCTTTGTCAAGTATCAGAAATATTAGGATAGCCTTTGGTGAGTGCCAGGGCTCAGACAGTTTATGATTGAATTCTCTAACAGGTACCTGCAGTGCAGGCATTCTATGTTGCTGTGATGGCCATATGCTTTAGATACCAGATGGGAAGGAAAGTGTCATTCTGCTGGAAAGCTGAGGAGACAGACAGAAGGCTATTTCACTTTAGAGCAGGTGGAAACGGCAGGGTTTCTTTCAGGGAGAGCCAGCATTTTCTTCGGGGAAGAGCTTTCTATCTTCTAAAGTACTTAAGCATGTGTTTGGTTAAGACCTCAAAGTTCTCAACAACCTCGGGGAAAAATGGCATTAGCTTGAACATTTTCAAGACAAGTCTTGTAGCTGACCACCTTATCCATCAAAAGAACTTCAGCGTTCACTCTGTGGAATATCTATCTTTAGGCAGACTACACTTTGATGTGTTTTGCCAAGATGACTAAACTACAAGCGTTGCTGAAAACGTCACCTGTGCATTGGGGTTATATCTGTTTTGCCATGTTTATGCTCGTGAATGCTTTACAAATTCTGCACTTGCAGATTGGGTAAGAGTAATGAGGAGATGCTCAAGTTCAGATTCTTCTTGAGAACCATTACTAAAGTCAACAGAGGCTGGAGGAAAGCAAAGCACTTGATTAATTCAGCTTTATTTAGTGACCCAGATGATTACTAAGCACCCTCCAGGGTAAAGAAAATAAAACACAGATGCTATAATTTTTTTAAAATAGTAATTGTAAGGCCAGTTGCCTCGCCAGGAGCTCAGATGCACACCGCCCCCGCCTTTTGTTGGAAAGCTCGGACATGCTCGGACATGCTCGGGCATGCTTGGGCATGTTCCCTTCTCCCTTTCTCGCACATCCTGGCTTTCCCTCAAAGAACCCAGTATGCAAGCAGGGTCTTGTGATTCTAGCCAATAGTAGCCAAGTCTTTCTAGCCAATAGCAGTCGAGTCTTTCTAGCCAATAGCAGCCGAGTAATT
This sequence comes from Aotus nancymaae, assembly GCF_030222135.1. Lineage (NCBI taxonomy): Eukaryota > Metazoa > Chordata > Mammalia > Primates > Aotidae > Aotus > Aotus nancymaae. The sequence goes on from NW_026988423.1 coordinate 36,146,262, forward strand.
CTAACCAATAGCAGCCAAGTCCTGTATGCAAACAAAAGCTTGTAACCTTACCCAATAGTAGTCCTGCTCTCCCACAACCAATCGAGCTCCTTCACTCCCTATAAAACCCCACGTCTGAGAGGAGTCTGTGTGACTTCTCTGGCCCCTCCTGTCAGACCGCAGAACCTCACCCGGGAGCCTGAATAAATTCCTTCACATTGTATCTTCTTGTGTTGGCCTCAGTTTCTTCCTTTTAAACTAGGCAAGAACAAACCTTACAGTAATACCAGTCTCAGAGAGCTTGAAATATACAGACATGATTGAGTGATTGATCTTTTAGATTTATCATGCTATTTAAATATGAAAAGAGAACTAGAAAACATGTTCAAGTCAAGCTCCAATTGATAGCATTTAAATTAGAGATTGTACCTGCAGGAGGCTATTCCCATCATCAGCACTGGTTAGCAGAAGGGTTTCGATGCACGTCTGAAGAGGCATTCTTTGAGTAGGCTCTGTTGGCTACAGGCTATTCCTGTCCATTGAGCTAAACACTAGTTTAATGAATACTGAAAATAGGCTTAACTTTAATTATCATATGCTTTCTTTCATGTGAGGAAATTTTATAAATGGAATTATGTAAACTCTGGCTTCCTGAAAACATCCATGCATATGCTATTCTGTGAGCATTAATATTACTAAATCTTCACTTGCTATTGTGTTTGACAGCTAAAACCAAATCTTTGAATATTAACTACAAAAACTAAATTCATTAAGGTAGACAGATTACTTTTTAAAGTTCCCAAGATAAAATAGCTCTCGATCCAAATTTCCAGTAACTTATTGATTGTATTACAGTTTTACTTAAAGTCACTCCACCCATGGTATAAAACAACAGTTTATTAGGATATAATATTTTTAGTTAATTGTTCAATTCTATTACTAATATTTAAGTGGTATATTTGTGTCTACACACAAAAATGAGAATAATGTATAGTATTTTTATTAGATTTTAATATTAACATAATACTGGATTTTTAAACCAAATTTGGAAGTGATATTGTTTTCTATGCCCTGGGATAGTTTAAATATCATAGGAATTTAAAGGTTAGTTGAGGCCCAGCATGGTGGCTCACGCCTGTAATCCCAGCACTTTGGGAGGCTGAGATGGCTGGATCACAAGGTCAGGAGATCGAGACCATCCTGGCCAACATGGTGAAACCCCGTCTCTACTAAAAATACAAAAATTAGCTGGGCATGGTGACACATGCCTGTAATTCCAGCTACTTGGGAGGCTGAGGCAGGAGAATTGCTTGAACCAGAGAGTTGGAGGTTGCAGTGAGCCAAGATTACACCACTATATTCCAGGCTGGGCGACAGAGTGAGACTCTGTCTCAAAATAAATACATAAATCAATAAAGGTTAGTCGAACCTCAGCTGTGAACCCTTCTAGTCCTGGTGCCTACTAAAAATGACAGGTGTTGAAGTTGATGCGTTCAATGTTTCCACTTTCTGGATGAATTTTGGTAGTTAGCATTTTGCTAGGATATTATCCATTTTGTCTATTGTGCTATTGAGTTTTATATGGCATTCTCACAAAACATTTTAATCTGTCTGGACTCAGTGTTTTGTTGTGATTTTTTTTCTTTTTCCTTCTCTTTTCTAAGTCCTCATTGTGTCTATAATTGTTTTCTCTGTTTTTTTCTTCACCAGGCTCACAAAGGGCTTTTCAATGAACTGGCTTTTGAATTTTCTCCTGTACTCTTTCTAGTACATTCCTTGTTTGTTTTTAATTCTTGATCTTATCCATGTTAAGTCCATCTTCTTAGGTCTATTTAATTATTTTGTTGTTCTTTCTGTAATTTCTTAAGATGGGTATTCAACTATTTTCTTCTCTCTTCATTAATAACAAAGAAAATTAAGGTTACTTTTTTTTCCTGGTGTTTCACAGATTTTATGTAAGATGTTTTAATTTTATTTTCTTCTACAATAACTTGCAATTCCCCTTTTTATGTTTAAAGGTGATCTGGTATATGTTTCTTATTTTCTAAGTAAGGGCTTACCATCATGCTTTTAGTAATTATTTCTAATTTATAGAATTTTTATCAGAGACTATGTGTAAAATGTTTAATTTTCAAAATTTTTCAAAGTTTCCTTGCAATCCAATGAAAGATCAGTTTTTAAAACTATCCCTGTACATCTGTATTATGATTTTACATCCGGCAGGGTACATTGGCTTACGCTTGTAATCTCAGCACTTTGGGAGGCCGAGGTGGGTGGATCACAAGGGTGGGAGTTCAAGACCAGCCTAGCTAAGATGGTGAAATCCCGTCTCTACTAAAAATACAAAAATTAGCTAGGCATGGTGGCAGGCACTTGTAGTCTCAGCTATTCAGCAGGCTGAGGCAGGGAATTGCTTGAATCAGAGAGGTGGAGGTTGCAGTGAGCTGAGATCATGCCACTGCACTCCAGTCTGGGTGACAGAGCCAGACTCTGTCTCAAAAAAAAAAAAAAAAAAAAAAAGATTTTACATCCATTTATATACATACAGGATACAAGAATGTCAGCTTATACCTGGGGTCAATTTTATTATATACATACAGGATACAAGAATGTCAGCTTATACCTGGGGTCAATTTTATTATATACATATAGGATACAAGAATGTCAGCTTATACCTGGGGTCAATTTTATTATATACATACAGGATACAAGAATGTCAGCTTATACCTGGGGTCAATTTTATTATATACATACAGGATTCAAGAATGTCAGCTTATACCTGGGGTCAATTTTATTAACCATATTCTTCAATTAATCTATCTTCTTACTGTTTTTTATGAAATATGCCAACTTAAACAAATTTCTTATCTTTCCCATTATAATTATTTTTGTCAGTTTCTTCCTGCCTTAGGGATCATTTCATTTTATGTAATTGCCTACATATTATATAGTATATGGAGATTTATAGCTAATACATCTTAATCTCTAACCATTTGATGGCTTTCTTTTGAATTTTTATTTGTAATTTTTAAAATGTATTTTGATTTTGATTGATTGCATTTTTAGACATTCCATTCTATGTTATTAGCAGTGATAGTCTTCTCTGCTGACACAATCAGACATGTGTTTTCTCTCTATTGTTTGAAAATATTATAAAATATAATTTCCTCACCAAAATTGACTTTCACGCACCAAAATGCCCAATTTTCCTTCTAATCCTCCCTTATTAGATATAATATTTGGAAAATGTTTTTTCCTCCTCCCCACTTACCTCACAGCAAATCTTTGGTATTTTTTAGGGTGCTTCTCCCACTTTATTTTCTCCCAAGCTAGCGTTCTAGTTATGATGCAGTATTCTAGACAACAGTGAGACTTTCTTTTGAGGCCCATGCTCTCCTTTTCAAGGGTGGGTTTGAACACATTCTTCGGCAATCCCTCCCTAGTCACCTGGGAAGGAAGATAGAGAGGCACTTATTTCTCACCCTTGTTTCTTCTTCCTCATCCTTTCCTCCTTGTGGTCTCTGTTCTGGCTCATTACTCATTTGCTGAGCTGTTCTTGAGTGTTTCCTGCCAGGGGGCCGGGGTCTCTGCGTGGAGCACTCTCTGAATTAGTGCCGACTCTCGAAATCTTTCTACTGCTCTAACAAGTGAATGACATCTTACTGAACACAGGAGTCTAGTATTACAGTCCTTTTCTCTCAGTCATCAGTGGATGTTATATTGTCTTCTAGTTTCCTATGTTGCTGATGAATCCGTTTTTTTTTTTCCTTTGTAAGTGACAGGTTCCCTCTACACAGGAATTCCTAAAGTTATGTATTTATTTAGAATTCAGAAATTTTATTGCAGTTAGAGAATTTTAAAAAGATATATGTCCAGTAAGATAGAGCTACTGGAGATGACAAATTAAATTTTAAAAAATAATAATAATGAAGTAGATTTAAGTGGAGCTCAGAAGTATTGCTGCAGTTATGAAAAAAAAGAAAAAAGCATGTTTCTCAATAAAGAAAACAACAATGGTGGACACAGTGTGGCGATTCTTCAAGGATCTAGAAATAGAAATAATATTTGATCCAGCAAATCCCATTACTGGGTATATACCCAGAGGATTAGAAATCATTCTATTTAAAGACACATGCACACGTATGTTTATTGTGCCACTTTTCACAATAGCAAAGACTTGGAATCAACCCAAATGCCCATCAATGATAGACTGGACAAAGAAATGTGCTGCATATACACCATGGAATACGATGTAGCTACAAAAAAGGATGAGTTCATGCCCTTTGCAGGGACATGGATAAAGCTGGAAACCGTCATTCTCAGCAAACTGACACAAAAACAGAAAACCAAACACTGCATCAAACCAAACACTGCACCACTGTTCTCATTCATAAGTGGGTGTTGAACAATGAGAACACATGAACACAGGGAGGGGAACATCACACACTGGGGCATGTTGGGGGCTGGGGGGCTGGGGGAGGGATACCAGGGGGTGCGGGGACTGGAGAGGGATAGCATTAGGAGAAATACCTAATGTAGATGATGGGGGGATGGATGCAGCAAACCACCATGGCACGTGCATACCTATGTAACAAACCTGCACATTCTGCACATGTACCCAGAACTTAAAGTGTAATAAAAACAAACAAACAAAAAAGAAAACAACAAATTTTGTAGATGAATGAAAAGAGAAAGTGTCACTGTTGAGACTCAAATTAGTGGAAAACGACAAATTTTGTGGATAAATGAAAAGAGAAAGTGTCACTATTGAGACTCAAATTAGTGGCCTACAGTATAAAGGGCAAATTATATTTCAAAGTACAGATAAAAAGGACAAGAAGATGACAATCATGAACATGGGCATGAAAGTTTAATATGCAAATACCAATTATTTCATATGGATAAAAGGATTGATAAGATCAAGGTAAAATCTGAGCAAACAATAGAAAATTATTTGGGCAAGCTGAAGAGAGGCCTGAGTCTGAGTGGGTTTGCTCTATTCCAGGCTAGACTGATGAGAAAAAACACATGCCATTTTGCATGAGCTTTATTGCAATAACATTTCTGAATCTTGATAATTTATTATTTTTCTTCTTCAATACATTGGGATTCAGGTAATGGTAGGAAATTACTAAATAGGTGAGGGAAGTTAGAGTGGTCTCTTTCCCTGGGGATTGGTGGTGTAAAAATAGTGAAGTCTTTCCTACACACACACAGTTCCTTTTACCTTCTTGGCCTCAGAAGCAAGGATGCATTCCACGTATTCAGCACCTTCTAGACTTCCTGGTGACTTGAGAGCATCAGGCCATTCAAAGTAGGCAAATGTTGCGATGTTGATCTTCACCTGGGGTCTCACAGATTGTTGTGCAATAGGCTTGCCTTAAGATCCCCCACTTTCCGGTCCTGGATAAAAACACCTTGTGGTTAATATCTAGTCCTCTTGAGCTCACAAGAGAATAAGTCCTATGGGAATTCTCTCCATAGAAATTTTAGCAGTTACTAGCATCAGAATTGCCCTTTGGTCCCAGATGCGTAGGTCAAGAGACACAGATTAAAGTTGCAAATAAAAAGAAAAGAGAAGCATTCAGATCTGCACCAGGAAGTTTGTTTTAATCATTCAGAAATATCTTTGCAGCAATCTCTATCACACACAGAATACAAGCAGCAGGAATAACTACTACTAATTGATATTAGTGATTTAAGGTTTACAAAACACGTTTGATCTTTGAAGTCATCCTGTGTTATGGGTGCTATTGTGAGAAAACAAGTTCAAAGTGGTTTAGCGCAGTGTCTACACGTACAAGTTGGCAAAGAACAGCAACAAAACTAACGCTTTGTCTCTTCAAGTCCAGTGATTTTTGCACAATCATTTTAATAAGCAAGAGGAGGTCAAAGCTAGTTTCAGCCTGTCGACTTTAAGCATAGAATAAAGTAGTAAGGCATATGATAAAGCAAACAGCTCCCAACATCAATATGAATAAGGTACTTTCACATACTCTGGTTAAGAAAGAGTTATTTTCTTTTATCCAATACAGTCTTATCTTTCTAAAGCCAAGGACAGTATCATTTTTGCTTGCTTGTTTGTGTCTGTGTTTATCATTTTATTAAATGTAATGCGTGAGTGTGAGTAATACATACATCAATGTGTGCATACAGAGAAATCCACATATCATAAATGTACAATTTATAAAATTTTCCTAACTGAATATAGCTATGTAACTACCAGCCAGATCAAACAATATAACATCACTCACATTTGAGAAGACCCCTCATGCTCCTTCACAATCTTTGCCTCCCTTGACAAGGGCAACTATGACTCTGCCTTCCAACTGTTTAGAAGACTTTTGCAAGGACAATCTCACTTGCTATTCTACACGCATCATGTAATACAGAATATCTGCTGTGTTTGATAAATGTCTGTTGGATGTGTGAATGAATGAATGCATCAGTGAACAACTGAGTGAATCAGTGATTAAGTGAAGAGACCCTTAGAAGGCAAAGTGTTGCCAAATATGGCTTTGGAGCCAGAGTTTGAAGTGAAGTTCTGAGCTTAACTGGTTGTTTGATTTGAGGCAAGTTATTTAATCTCACTGATACTCTGGTTACTTATCTATAAATAGAAACAGCAGTGTCTATCCCATAGAAGTGTTTGTCATAAGCCTAAGATTAATGTATGTAGAACTAGTGTTTGGTCCCTGGTGGCTATTATTGATACGTAATAATTGTTATTACGAGAGAGGGATCCAGTTATCTGCATTTGGGGCATGAATAACCTTCTGACCCTGATCTTTTCCATTTTAAATAACTTTCAGATCCTTTCAGAACTGATACAATTTTAATGCAGTGAAAAATGTTTAATCACATCCAATATCCTAACAAAAGCAAAAACAGTCATGTACCTCATCAAAATATATACCTACTATGTATCCATAAAAATTTAAAAAGTTTTTTAAAAAACCACAAAGAAACAAAAAACGGAAAAGAAACAGAAATTGTTTGGGGGGGCAATGCAACTGGTTGGTGTCCTAGAGCAAGTTTAGGTGGAGATCTGGATTTCTGTTCCTTTGCCTGCAGTGCCTGCTGGTGACGGTATGTTCTCACAGATTTCTTATCCTCCAGGTTTGAATTATTCCTGGTGGTGGTGGCTCACCAGCCAAGCCTGGTTGGACTTAAGCTGGCATAGACCAATCAAATTCCCACTCTACACCTTGGATGTTTGAATCCCACGATAATCCAGCTTACATGATCTCCATCGCTACAGCTCATGTTCTTCACCTCTATTTAATGCCATCACCACCTCTTCATAAAACTCCCTCTTTCTGGCCACCACCCTCAGCCTCATTGCTTCCTCCCTCTGTGGTTTAGAGGGTGCTGCTGGAATGTCCATAACAAATGGGCATGGCGCCTTAACACTGCTCTTTCTGAAATGCCAGGTGCAGCCCCTTAATTTTTGATTTGGTATTGCTTTCCTCTAGCTTTCCAGGTAAGAAGAGTAAACACAGAGGCAGTTGGTTTCATACATAAGAAGAAAGATTAGACTTTAAAAAGGTTTGTTTTCTGTACATCTAGTCAAATACCTGTTTAGAATGTAAATACTTATGGAAGAAGTCATATTCATGTTAGTTAAGTTGCTTAATTTCTCTTACTAACTGGTTATCTCTACTGTAAAATGGAGACAGTCTGGATTGGGTTCCCCAGAGTGCAGTTAGGGAAATGCACATATGGATGTCGAGTGGAGAGAGTCCCACTAAAGTGAAGGCCCTGGAACTGCTCCTTAGTGAAAATCACCAACCTACTTAGAAGGGCTTTTTAGTATCTCCATGATCTATCTACATAAGAAATAAAATTGCAAAATATGGAGGGCTACCCGTGAATGTGGACTGAGAGATTTGTCGAGAGTCTGCTATGTTGGAAGAGTAATTTTCCTATTAGTAATAATGGCAATGCTACTATTATTTGGTTGCTGTGGTTTCTTTCATTGTTATTACTAATGATAATAAGAACAACATTCATTTGTTTAGTATCTGTTGAACTTTGTAAGGTGAAAGACCATCTCTGTCTTTTTGTACTCTATCCCCAGTACTTAATATCCAGCACCAGCTAGGGTCTCATGTGACTGAACGACTGAATGAATGAAAGGCAGATACACTGTGCCCAATACTTTACTGTGTTATCTTCTTTAACTAGAAGCAACTCTAGCAAATAGCAAGCATTATCTCCATCTTACAGATTTTTAAAACTGAATAGCAGAGATGATAAAGAATTTCTCAAAGCTATAGCACCTACATGTTTCCATCTCGGTCAGTCTGATTCAAAGAAAGTCTAAACAGCACTTACCACTGCTCTGTAAGCACAGGTTTACGAGGTGGAAGCTTCTTTTGGACAAGTGGAAACCCCTATATTGTCCTGTCACGCTTCCCATCTCCCCCCCTATTCTTTTCAAAAACGGGGATTGGCATGCTAGAAAGAGGTCCTGGCAGAAGTCTCCGGAAGCTGAGGTGGAAAGTGAGGCCTGTGTATGGGTCTGAGCATCAGCATACGGGCTAAGCGTCAGCTCTACCTCCCAGTTGCTGTGCGGGACTCTGCTTCAGGTCATTTCTATACCAGATAAAGGTAGATTGGAAGGTTCTCACCATGGAACAATGAGAATGACTAGAGTGCTGGAGGGATTGACTGGTGAGATAAGATTAAAAGACCTCTATATTTATCATTTTTCTAAGCTGAGACTGTGGGACAGATGGGATAACCATTGACAAATATTTGCTGGGTGTAATAATCTCAGAATACTGAACTCATGGACAGCTCTCCAGGCAAGGACCTGCTGCTTGTCAGAAGGGAATAAAGCGGGTGGGGAGGGTGTGGAGTGCCACAGCCCGTGCTGACCCTCCCTGACACCGCCTCTGAGTGCAGGGCCTGTCTCGCATCGCTAGCCTGGGAGGATAGATTTGTCTCTGCACCTCCACTGTGAGCAATCACACTGGTGTTTTGGGTACAAGCCAATCACCAGGATAAACATTTTGTAATGGCCCAACTTAAGTCAATGGAAGAAAGGGATTAATCCTTCAACTCAGTGATCCTCATAGTAATTGATTTGCAATAGCCATTAGCGTAAAACTCACCTTCCATCTTCATGCTCCCTAGTTTCCGTGTAAGTGAATGTTATAACATGAGGATTCTGCCTGTATTCTCTACCCATAGTTCACTACTTCGTTCCTTGGGAGTTATCCTAAGAAAGAACTTTACTCCTTGCTACTTTTTACCTATTCATTCACTGAGTTCTACAAGTGCTTGAATAAAAAATGGCAATAGCCTGACACAAAATAAGTGCTGGATGAGTGTTAAATGAATAAATGAGTAGTGCATATACAGGCAAAACTGTACTTTTAGAAGTCATTTTTAAGACACAATGTCCTAGAATGCATGACATCTAAAAGCAGAGATAGCTTGTGTGGAATTTAGAACAATGGTGAGCTCCACATATCATGTGAAAAGCATGCATGTGCTTTGCCCACTGCAGAAGAAAAGCCCAGTGCAGAAAGCTCCTGTATGTAATGGCCTCTGAGAGAATATATGACGGCCACCCCTGTTACTGCAGGGAGCGCTGGGTAATGAAGGCTTTAGAGTTAGGAGTACCTGAACCTACATGTCAGTGCCTCTACTCCCTGGAAGGGCAGCCCTGGGCAAGCTACAGAAGTGCTCAGCCATGCTCCTTCTTGGACCCTGTAGCCAAAGGAAAAAAAAAAAACAGCAATAGTGATGAGGTCTTTATTTAAAATGCTCACCCCTTGTTTATTCTTGACTTTTTCATTGAAAGTATTGGATTAAAGTGTACATCTCAATCGCTGAGTTTTTTTTCACCCACTTAAATTTCACTCCAGTGGTGAAGGCTCACTCACAGCAGCCTAATCCCAGTCCTCTTGTATCTCTTCTTCTTCATTTGAAAGATGGGATAATAATTTCTTCCTTATAGGGTTGTTGCTAGGATTTAATGAAGGAGTGCAGTGCCCAGGCGCTCCTAATACATGCGTAGTAAGTGGGAGATATTATTGTTATGTGCTATTTACTTAGTGTCACTTAAAAAGGGAATAGTGATATTTTAGGACTGTCCTTAAATACGCTATTGGTATAAAGTCAAATGCTTGATATGCAGCTTGTGGAAATGATACCTGATTGCCTCTAAGCTGCCCTTCAGTGCTCCTGTTTATTAGCCTGTCTCATAGCCAAACACTACTCTCTCAGGATGCAGCATAGATGTTTGCATAATGGGAGTCCCCAAAAGAACCCTGGTCCCACAGAGGCGTGGGAGACCCTTGTAGGAGTTTAATTCCCATCTATGCCAGTACAGCACCGGTGCCCATAAGTTCGGGGCAGACAGCAGATATCTATGGCATTTTCATTTTGTGCTGGGCATTGCCCGAAGTGGTAGCAGTGTAGTGGTTCATGTCATGACACTGCCTTGCAGGAACAGTTGACTGGGGGGAGGGGTGGGGGGGCGGCAGGAGCACAGAACTCTCAGAGTGATGGAATGACTGCCACCGTGGCAAGAATGCACAGGGTGCTCCGGAACCATAGAGACGACCTGCCTTGTCCAGTGTGAAGGGATCACTTTCTTGGAGTAAATGATGCCTGAGCTGCAGCATGGAAGTGGATAGGATATTCCAGACGGGAGGAAGAGGAAAACACATTTCAGATGAAGAAGTCGTGTGCAAGGGCACTCAGCTGCCAGCCGGCATGTGTGTAGAGGTATAATGGTCAGTGCCAAACGGGAAGGCATAACCCACACTCGTTATTTTTCCCAGGGGAAATCTAGGGAACTGGCCACAAGAGGCTGAAGGATTGGAAGGGCAAAATGAAATAGCAAAGCCCTCCTGCAGCTGGGGAAACAAAGGAGGAGGTTAAGATGGTCAGAAACCAGAACTTGTACGTGTGGAAGAGGCCCGGCACAGGGAGGGGGCCCAGCCCTCTCAGGAGTTGCCTGACTGTGCTGGTGTCTCAGGAGCAGGCGGGAGAGTCACGCGGAGCTGGGACTTGGGCCTCTGGGGAGGGGCATTACTGCTGCTACTGCTTCCTATGAGAGCGAATCGTAGGTGTGGAAGGAAGATGGAAGCAGAACTCACTACCACTGGAACTAGTGACTGCTGCCAGCACGAAGGGTCTTTGCAGGGAAGGTGCCACGGGAACAGCAGGCCAACACGAAGGGGTGTCCCTGTCCCCTTTTCTGCCCTCTATTCTTCTTAATGACCCCTTCTGAGGAGGCCAATAGGAAACCAGCTGGCAAAGAAACGGAGTGTGTGGAGGCCCAGCCTCAACATCGCAAGGCAGAATAGAGAGGGTGCATCTGGAGCTGAGAGACACAGGAGCTCATCGGTAATGTGGGATGGCCTCAGCATCAGCACACGCATGAGGTGAGAGGCTGGGGCTGGCACAGGTAGGGCCCTGGGGAGGATAGCGTAGTCATACCAGTTCCCTGTCATGCACCAATGACGGCAATGCCTGATCTACCAGGAGGATGCCTCCCGTTCTTCCTTCCTCCTAGAGAGAGTGGCATTAACAGTCAGTGTAGGAGTTGCATTTATTACACTTACAAATAGTCAAAAGTGATCCTGAGCAATTCATCAGAAATATTTAACAAATGATGAAATAGAAATATCTTTCTTCCTTTTGTTTTCTTACTGAAACACTGAATAGTTTAAAGACTAACTAAAGGAAATATTAATACTTAGAAGCCTCTAATAATGTAATTCTAATTAAATGATTTTTAGCACAAAACAGATTTTGAATAATGTGTTTAGCGAGTGATGGTTTTCCTGAGTAATCTTTACAGCAAGTAAATGACTTGAGATTGTGTATTACTAACTAGTGAGACACGTTTTTTATTGTTTTTTCCTTGTGGTTTTCAAGGGTGAGTAGAAGGACATCAGTAAAACAGTGAAAGGCAGAGTGACAACTGTCTCTGCTCCACATCTCCTTCCACATACTTTGATAGAACACTTGCTCTAGGTGGGACTCTGTAAGGGAGGACACGATGCAGCAAGCTCTAGAAAAATAAAACCTGGCTCCTGCCCTCTAGGAATTGATAATGGAATGAAGACACTAGGTGGGCAAAGAGCATTTGAGTGTGACGATGGGCAACACATTTGTTTATTCTGGATAGAATCGAAGGAAATCTGAGACGAATGGGACGTGTGCAAAGCTATGCCTTTTCCTCTAGTTGATGACCCACTCTGGGTATTGTTACTTACTTTTATGTTCTTTTGCTGATGAAGGCAAGAATCCCATAAATATTGAAAAGTAATAACACAAAGTATGGTAATGGTAATGTGTATAAATCAATAATGCATTTAGAACAATTACTAATGTAACTCCCAGGTGTCTTTTCTCACAGATGGATTTTTATAGTCACTGGAAAATAACAATTACCTTAGTATGTATCACTAATTAAAAACTGTTGAATAATTTCCAACAGATATTAAGTAATTATTGGCAATTCCATGTCAGCACCAGTAAATAATTATCTCACCTTGTATCATATAATTAAAACTACAATGGCCCCCTCCACAAATTTTCAGCAGTCATAAATAATTCCAATTGTCCACAAGTAGCAGCCACGCATTCAGCTCAGTTGTGTTTGTAATTTAAAATGACATTTTTCATTTGACGGCTGATTTATGAAATTAAAAAAAGAATCAATTTGCCTTTCGTAATGGTCTAATGCCCTTTGGGGATATACCAGATGTTCAACTGCCCAAGGTTGGCAGCTGGGCAGAAAAAAAAATTAGCCAAGCATATTGATACAAGACCTAAACAAGAAAAGGGTAGTAATAATGGGTGTCAGGGTAGAAGAAATGAACTGAAGTTTTGCTGTAGCATGGTCCTTGTGATCTCAGTCTTGATGATGTGTGTGGGTGCGTGGGCTACAGTCTGCAGGCTCCCCTGAGCACCTATCTGCTCCTCTTTCCAGTCACTGTTGTTAACATGGACATGGCAGGGAACTAGCACAGTGCTACAGTTCTCTTTTCTTCTTCTGCAAGGGAACAACATCTAGGAAAGAGGGAAGATGGAGCATCCTCCAACTGCTTTATGCATCTGCCCCCCTCAACAGTCTCGCTTCCCCCAGAAGAAGGACATGGTAGCAGAGGTGGCAAGGGTGAGGAGTCTAAAGCCTGACTACAAAGCAGATTCAATTCTTCAACTGATCCATCTAACAAATATTTCTTGGGCATTTACTATGTGCTGTGTACTATGGCTGGTGCTGATTTTAAGGTTTCCTGACTTTTAAAAGGAGACGCAATAAACTTTCTTTATTCCTTCACCTCAAACAATTTAAGAACTATTGATTTGTATCCATAAAACAGTATGTGGCCATTGTCCGTTTCTCCTAAGGTGTGAATATCAGATATGATATAGACAGAACATCTGCAACTCTATTGATTCAGAGATATCGTTCTGGGTCATTTAAGATGTCTGCAGCCTCCTTCCCTGTAGATGGATAATAACCATCTGCACTGGCACCTGCCTTGGGTTATTTAGGTGCTTTCAGGAAGCAGATGGTAACACCCAGTGAACTTCTAACTGCTTGTTCAATGATATCTCCCCTATTCGATTGCTATGTTCCGTGACAGCAGAGTCCATGTCTGTTTTAATCAACAATGCATTTCCAGCAATTAGCTCAGTGTAAATATTTGTTCAATTAATTGCTGATTAAAATTCCAAAACAGGAAAAAGAGAGCAGACGCAAATTTCCCAGCAACTCTTTTAGTAAAGCACTTTGTTGTTTGTTAACTTTTTTGTTTAGTACAGGACTTCATTGTTTATGACTAATATCTCTCACCCTTTATAATCAATTAAGAGTATACATCTTGAAAGATGAATATGGCCGTACATACTATATCCCACCCTAACTCACTCTAATTAGGCCCATCCTGTATAATCCATCCTCAGACTGTCCCATACTAATGCACAGAGTCAGCCTGGGATGTAATCCTCTGTACAGAATTCTTAGATGTCTAACTCCTGGGACCACATCAGGAAATGGTCTTATTTGAGCTAACGGGCATCTTCACTCATTGCATCAAGAAGGAATACTGCAGGTTCACAGACACATCAAAAAGGATTTTATTTATTTGTTCTATATCCTCAGGTAATGTGTGGGCCATATGTAGGGTAGGATTCATGAAGAGGTCTAGGTTGGAAAAGAGGGGAGACAATTCAAGGCCCCTGAACATCACAGGAAAACTAGAAGGGCTTTGGATTTGGAGCCAGCCAAATACATCGTGGCTCAGTGGAGAGTTGATTTGTATCTGTCAACCAGAATTGAGGAGGCAGGTTCTGGAGTTTTAAATCCTATGACAGCTGATCCAAGCAGTAATACCAAACAGACTGTCTTCCCCAGGAGGCATGGGCATCGGAGAGGACCTGTAAGGAGAGAGCAACATGAGAAATAGAAGATCAGGGTGTCTGACTTGGTGTGGTCTCAGCTAGAGTCCTAATACCCTAGGGTCAACTATGGCGGCAGCCCAATGTGATGGAAGGCATTTAGATATTGGTGTCAGGATGATTTTAGTTTGCATCGTAGTCCACTTCTCTCCACCTACAATTTTTCCAACTTTTATGAAACTCCTTGCCTTTATTTGGTAGTGGGAAAACAGTAGACATCCCTAAAATTATTGGAGTATGTGAGGAGATGATGCACATAAAGCACCTGGTGTGGTTCTCGGCACACTCTAGATCCTCGGTCAATCTCAGATCCCCACACATGGCGCCAGGTCAGCGGAATGAATGATGCTGAAGGAACTGAAGCTCTCTTTTAAGTACAGGTACTTACAAAGCAAACAGATTTTCCAGCACGAAAGGTTTATGACTTTTGGAATCCGAGAACAGGGGTTAAAGAAGTAATTGCAATCCCCATTGCCTCATCTGGTAGAACTGACCTAAACAAGTGAAGTTTCCCATTTTACTGAAAAACCAAGCAGGCTAACAGGTTTTACTTCCATTTCGCCCATCATTCTGTGTTGGTGACTGGAGAGTGTGCTTTAAAGCTGTGAGCCTCACCTTCTATCCCTTCCTGGCCTGAAGGCTCTCAGTGGGAATTGTGAAACATAGAACCACAAGAGTCTCCAAAAGAAGTAACATATCTTTTCTCCTCCCTGCAAAAGATTCATATAGGCTAAAAAATTGGATGAGTACATTTCGCTTTGTTTAAATAACACTTGGTTTTGCTGCTTTTAATCATTGGTTCCCCTGAGCCTGGCATGCTTTCTGCAGCACACACTGGCTGCATACCTAACAGATATTTTGAATACAACAGCTTGACTCCCCTGCTGCTTGGATGATAGCAATTGGCTAGGTGTTCCATCCTCTTCCTTCTCCCCCTCTCTATGGTTGCAAGGAGATTTCAAGTGCAATTTGGCCTTGCACATCAAACAGCAATTTTCCTGCAGACATCACAACCTCCAAAAACTCTACCCTAATCAAATCTATCAAGCCCAATTTAGGGGTGAGCTTGTGTCTGTTTATCAAGGAAATGGAGTTGAAATTGCCCCCTTTAATGGAATCACAGCTGCCCACCATAATCTTTCACATGGATGTTTGAATTAATAGTAGGACGTGGCCCGTGCTCTCCAACCTTGGAATTTGATTCCGGTTATAGGAAATTGCTATAATTTCTGTTCTGGGACTCTCAGAGATGTTGGGGCATTTGGGGCTGGGGTTAGAATTAATGTGTCAGAGGAATTTAAGAATTCAGAAGTGGTTGGGGGAAGATTAGCACTTTTACACAACACCCAATGAGTCACCTCTGCATCAAATCAAACCTGCTGTGACCCACGTGAACTACTTTTACCAAGTCAAGGAGAAAGAACAGAGGAATGATTTTTTCTGAAGTTCAAATTTTAAATCAGAACACAGCAGATATGGGTAGAATGTATTTGTCCTTCGGAAGTGTAGGGCAGCTCATTTGAACCAATTATGTTTTTGGAGCTGCCATACTGAGTGGCCAGCAGCCCAGATGAGATGCCTAGGTCCTCCCTGAGCTAGAGTAAAGGCTGGTAGCCTGTCCTGGGACCCACCCCTTCTCCTCATTCACTCCTTTTGTAACCTTGGGACTTTGTATTTCCCCCACGGAAGCCTCAGTATCCCCTTAGAGGTTGTGTTCCACTCAGCATGCAGACATAGATCCTATGGCAGTTTTGTTATAGCACAGGGTCATTTCACTTTTTAAAATGACCAAGGGACATTCAGTTCCTCTTTCAAGCACATTAGTACCTTTGTTTATATCTTGCTATTTAGAACGCTTTTTTTCTTGCATATTTTTGTGTTTGTATCCCATGTCATCCTCATGGTACAGAAGGGAGGTAAACCATTCCTAATGTGAAATTGTAAATGAGGAAAGCACAGCTAGATGACCTATTCAATTATGGGTGGCACTGGAACCAGGCCGCCTTGAACAAACCCGTGCTCTTCATGTAACACGTTCCGACGTCTTGAACCTTTCTTTCACTCCACTTGATCACTCACTCCCCAGCGTGTGAGCTGGGCACATCTTTCCCGAGGCAGAGTCCATGACCCCAGCCCTGTGCCACCCACACAGACCTGGTTACCTCTGACCCCTCAAGGAATTTTCTCCTCATCTGACCCTCCCTTCAAGAACTCATTCTGATAGAGGGTATTTCAGGGAGACATGCCTTGTGTAATCTTTTTTAAGTGCAGTATAATAAAAAAAAATTAAAATCCTTAAAAAAACTAATTCTGAGCATTACAATACATAGGTTAGAGAGAGCCTCTTTTCCTGAAACACACCTGAAGTTTTCCATCTTTCAATTGACAATAAAAAGCTCCTAAATTAGAGAATCATAGACATTTAATACATGTGGGGAGAGAGCCTATTCATTTTCTTCAAGAGCGGCTAATGCCTCTCAGAAAATTCCCCCATTTAGAATTAATTCAGCTTTTCTCTTGGACTCCTTTCTTGTCTCTTTTCCTCCTGCGTTGTCCTGCCTCTTTTCATTTTACTTAGGGACATTTGCATGAAAACAGCATTTCAGCTACTTGGGGTTTTATCTGCTGCCATTTACTCTCCATCAGAATCCATAATTCCCTGCTATCACCTCCATCTCTGCACCCACCACTCTTGGGATGCCTTCAGGGAGGAGGGCACACACCACCCATCCCCGTGAGCAGCAGCCTTCTCGAGAGCCTGGAGGCCTGGCGGTCCCCAGAGTACCCCAGCTAGGACAGAAGGATTGCTGGGCAGTGATGGGTCGGGGGCAGGGCCGCGAGGGTGAGTTGATAAGCTCTCTCCCTGTGCCATCTGCAGCCTGTCCTTGTCTGTTGATCAACGGTCGGTATGTGTGGGGAGTGCCGAAAGCCCTGGCTCCTTTCTCGTGCAAGCAGAGTGCTATGCTAACCTTCCTCACTGCATTCTGTACAGCTAACAAATAGTCATAGCCTGAGAAACTGTGAAAAGAAAGTGAGAAACAAAAACATCGTGTTATTTTCCCCCACTTTATATAATTGCCTCGGATTATTGATTGAGCTTTATCCATTACACTGTGCAACAGCCTTTGCTGCTGTTGAGAATTGTGAAAGGGTGCCTGTTCCTCAGGAGAGAGCCTGATGGGTTGCCGACGTGCTTATGAGCAGTTAGATGCAGCCCAACTCCAGATTGTTGAGGACCGTAGACATTGGCAGATAATTCTAGCACGTCGTTCACCTGGCATCCTCCGCTTCCAGACACATCACAGAGCTGCGAGGTAGCAAATACGGGACATTTGAATGAGATTTTCCCTGTATGGCAGGAGGTAACCCTCATTCAATTTGTGGGTGTAGAGAGGACATTCTACACCCAGTTCCCTGGCATCTCCATGCTTCTTCATCTTTTCCCACCTGTTTCCTTACCATATGACTTATTAATTATCAAATAAACTGGCTGAATCTCAAGCTAACTTCCTCCTTTCTGCAGCACTTGCTCCCAGCCACTGGCCACTCCTCTCTGTGAAATCTATATTACTGGCCCTCCAGACCTTGACCTTCCTTTCTTCCTGAGCCCTGGCTGCTTGGCCTCTGCTGCTTGAAGACTTCTCTACCTTGTCTTTCTCCCAAGTGAAGGCATTCTCTGGAGTTTTGTCCCCAACCTTTCTCTTGTCCTTTCTTTTCTTTTTATACACTCTTTCCCTTGGTGTTCTCATCACCTCCCACTGTCCAATTATCACCTCTGTGGGAATGATGCCTGAATCTGTTTCCAGCCTTGACTATTTATCCAAAAATCTCATCTTGCATCTATAATTGCCTTCACAATATTACCAGCTCTGTTGTCCTTGCCCTGACATAAAATCTGTCTCTCAGGCCTGATAATCTGTTGATTTTAACTTTGTTATTTTGCACCACTCCTTTTCATCTCCAGCACCTGCAACCTAGTTTGGTATTTTATTGCTTCTCACTCAAACTAGCAGAACAACCAATTAGTTAATCTCTCTCTTTCACCTCTTACCCTACACACCTCTGCTAGATTAATCTTCCCAAAGTACAGCTCTGACCCTCACACTTTCTAATAAAAGCCATTAATGATACCCTTATTTTTGCCAGGAAAGTTAAGTCCAGCTTATTTATTGAGGCATGGGTGAGGGGGTCGGAGCACGCTCATAAGCGTGACATCTGCTGTTTGCTGTGCCTACTCTGCGCTATCTGAAGCCCTCACCTTCTTCCTCTTCGCATGCACCAAGCTTTTGTGCCACAAAGGGCAAGAGGAGTTTCCTGAACATCCACACCCAGTGAGAGCTCTGGATTTGGTCGTGCCATCCCCTATGCCAGGATTAGCCTTCCTTTTCCCATCCCATTCACCTCACCACCTCCTTGCTCACGTGACATAGTTTTCATCATCTTTCAAAACCCACAGCAAGGGTGATGCCCTCTGCAGTCTTCTCTCACCCAACCTGACAGCATCAGCCATTCCCTTCCCTCTACTCCCAGGGCACCGACTGTGTCTCTCTTGCTGTGATTTGCATGTGTCTCCTCCAAAATTCATGTGTCAAAGCTTAATTCCCACTGTGCTGGTATGAGGGAAGTGATTAAGTCATGAAAGCTGTACCCTCATGAGTGTGTTAGTGCCTTGTCAAAGGGCTGAAGGGAAGTAGCTATGACTCTTTTTCGCTCCTTCTGTCCTTCCTGCCATGGGAAGACACAGCATACCTCCTTCTGGAGGATGCGGCCACAGGTGTTCTCTTGGAAGGGAAGACAGAGTCCTCATCAGGCACTAAACCCGCTGGCATCTGGATCTTGCACCCCAGACTCCAAAAGTGTGAGAAATAACTGTCTGTTTTTTATAAATTAATCACTCTCAGGTATTTTCTTAAAGAAGTACAAACAGACTAAAACATTCATATTATAATATCTGCTTCTATAAAGCAGAGGCCATCATGATCATCTTCATCACTGTAGCCCCAGCACCTAACATGGAACAAACATGAAGTCAAGACCAGCCCTCACTTCCAACCCAACTGAAATGCTTGTCTTTTCATGAGCATATACTATGATTCCTTCTGTCACTGCTTTTACTCTGGTCCCTTCCTGCAGCAATTTCCCCTCTATTATGGATTCACCAAAATTCCACCCGTCGTAAGCAATGCCCGGTGTATATATCTTTTCCCACAAGAAGCCTTCTTTGGTCTCTTTTATTGATCCTACATGGATAGGTGGGGTGTGTGTACGTGTGTAAGCATGTAAACTCCCAAACATGAAAAGCATATGATTTACAGTTATCAGACTTATATTAGAATTCGGACCCAGATAAATAGAGCTTTATTACTTAATTTTTTAAAAAGTTTACACTACTCTAATACTAAAACTCACCTTGCAGGGGCAGTAATACTAATTTCTACTAACAGAAAGAACCCATGATAGCACCTGGAATATAGCAAAGCATCAATAATGTTAATCCGTGTTCTTTCTTCTTTAAGAAACTTAACATTTTATGACTTTCAGCATATTCACACACTTCTTTATTGTCAATAATAGAACAAAACTGTCGTGAGAGAACAATATCTTATTCACATTTCTCTTGCCAGCAGTGACTATCAGAGGTTCTTATATATTCGTATCGCTTGGGATATTTATTAAATTTAATGGAGCAAATGGATTTAGAAAGTTTTATGCTTTAATAAACAATATAGTTTTATTGTTTGCACAAAATTAAACACAATGTTTATGGTCATGCCTATAAAATTTTGGACATCACACTTTCGATAAGGAATATAATCACACAATAACATTTCTCTGGGAAAATCAGATTTGACATCCATCGTTTCAATTTAGTGTCGTTAGCAGAAATTTTGCTCCTTTTCTCCATTGTAACTTAATGTAGGCATGAAAACATGAAACGGCATTGACTTGACAACATTCTTTTAAAAGGTGGTCAATGAGGTAAATTAGATTACCTGCTAAATTCCGTGCAGTAATTGAGTTTTCCCATGAGTCTAAGTGCACCTTCTTTGAAGAAATTTGTTTTCCACTATGGGGCAAATTATAAATAATTGTTTATATGCACTGAACTGCTATGACCCAGAATCTTAAAAATATCTAATAATCACAAAATTCGAAGCTCTCTGGACTTGAGTTCTTCTTTTGAAAAAGTAACTGTGGTTAATAATTGCCTCACTTAGACTGCAATGTTGATATGAAAACCGCATGTGAGCCTCTCAGTTCCAGAGTCTGTCTTTGTTTCCACATCCCTGAAGCCTAGTAGAGTGTCTGGAAGAGAAAAAGCGCTCAACAAATATTTATTAAATATATAAAGATTATGAGAAAGGTTGCTGAGGATTTTAAACTGTAATATAATACAATGTATATTATCTATACATTGTACTACCCTCTCATTTTAGACAGGGTAATGAGGCCCAGAAAGGAGAGGGAATTTGTCCAGTGACACACAGGAAGCCAGTGGCAGAGCAAGGAGTGGTTCCCAGATTTTATGCTTCCAGGTCTAATGCTCGTCACACACATCACACCATATCAGTCACAGATGCCATACACTCTCTGATATTAGAAAAACCAGTCCAATTCAACTGATATTTATGGATTTCTTATTAAGTTCCAGGCATGGTGCTAAGCACTGCAGGATTACAAGATGAGTTACACAGTCCCTGCGTTTAAGTTCACAAAAACACATAAACCGCTACCAAATAGTTATTAGGACATAAATATTGCCATGGGGATATAAAGAAAGCACTGGGAGCTCACGGCGAATGGAGTCATGAGGTTGGATTACAGAAGGCACAAAGTCAAAGGCTTTTCATGGGAAAAGTGTTTTAGGCTAATCTTTGGAAGAAACGCAGGGCAGCCAGCTAAGAAGAGAAGGAACAGTGCAGTCCAAGGAAAAGCACAGAGGACAAAGGCCCTGCCTCCCCAACGCCTGTGACTAGAAGGAGTCATCATAGAAATTATGGAATAAAGACTGGGAATGTGAATTTGTCCAGGTCATCAAGGGCCAGGAATACTATGCTTGGGAATTCAAACTTTATTTGATAGGTAATGGAAGCTTTTAAAGGTTATCTGAAGACAGGCACTACCTTTTTTGGAAAACCTTTCTGGCTGCAGTAGCGTAAGAGTGGAGAGAGGGACTGGAGACAAGAGAAGCTACAAGGCTGCTTCAAAATCTAGAAAACTTTCTCCAAAGAGGAAAGTAGTGCTAAGAACAGAGAGGAGGCCCGGTGCGGTGGCTCATGCCTATAATCCCAGCACTTTGGGAGGCCGAGGTGGGTGGATCACGAGGTCAAGAGATCGAGACCATCCTGGTCAACATGGTGAAACTCCATCTCTACTAAAAATACAAAAATTGTCTGGGCATGGTGGTGCGCACCTGTAGTCCCAGCTACTCATGAGGCTGAGGCAGGAGAATTGCTTGAACCCAGGAGGCGGAGGTTGCGGTGAGCGGAGATCGCGCCATTGCACTCCAGCCTGGGTAGCAAAATAGGAGGAACATTGCAGAGAAGAATTAGCAGCTTGGGCTCTGCATTCAGACTGGCCATGCCTTTGTGTCCTTAGGCCAGTTAATTATGCGTGCTCAGTTTCATCATCAGCGCAATGGGGCTAGAGCGCCCACTCCCGGTGTCGGAGGTGTAAAGCACTAAAAGGGATGCCTGTCCCATAGAAAGATCTCAGTAAGTGTTCATGGCGGCTGTTGGAACAGAGATGTTAACATGGAAGGCAAGTCTCACCAGAGCTGGCACCCACCACTGTCTTCAGTGCCTAGAAAAGTCTTTGACACCTATTAGGCATTTACTAAATACTTTTATTGCTTTTATTGTATCTTCTTTGTATTCTCCCTTTACACCTTTCAGACATGATCATATATGAAGTTATTTGCATAAAGACTGTGACTGGAGTCTTCAGATAGTATGTGTTGATAAGGGAAATATTATTGATGATGTCACGATTTTCTCTAAAAGTGACTATCACTTTCACTGTATTCGGCAGAAGGTTTGGGAAACAAAATGTTTAAGTGGAGGTGAACGTTTTGGAGACATCCTTCTTTGAATTTGATTTACAAGATCAGTGAGCTAAGGTTCAGCGGTAATAATTCACAAGCCTAGGGCTCTGACTTGGCTGGACAGGTGATTCACTGGGTCACGAGAGCTCCATGCTCTCTCTAGGACTTACTTTACTTATCTTTGAAATGGGATTTATTATCTGACCCCTAGAAATGCTATGTTCATGAATTGATACATGTTGATGGCTTAAGGGGAAGAAGGCAGTAGGTGGCTGATGAAACCCTCTGGTTTACAAAGTTTGCACAGATTCCTAAGATAATCAGGAATTGACAGTCCAGTTATACCTCCAGGGACTGGAATTCTCTTTGTATTTGTTCGATTATTTGTTTGATCGGAATTCATTTTCCTTCATTAAAACATCATTAGTGAAAAATGTCCTTCCAGCCACCTTCAGAAAAGCATCTAAGACGGGCCACACACACTGCCTAGCATAAGTGTAACTAAGACATAGTCTCTGTGAAGATAGGGAAGGCATATATATAAAAAATAAGTACAATAAAATTTAAAATGCTCTCATGGAGATATATGCAAGGTACAAACGAAGGAAAATTAGCTGTGTTCAGTGGAGTGGGTGTTGGTCCAGGCAAGGGTCACAGAGGAGTGGTCATGAGCTGGGTGTCTCAGGGCGAGTCGCATCACATGGGGTGTGGGGAGAAGAGCGTTCCTAACTGTGAGAGACAGCATGTGCAAAGCTTTGACAAGTCATCACTGAGAAGCAGCACATAGAGGAGGGAGAATATTCAGAATTAGGCTAGAAAGAGAGAAAGGGGTCAAGTACGAGGAAGTATGCCCCTGCACATACACAAACACATCCGGAGGCTGGAGGGACAAAAGAAAAAACTTATTGGGATCAGAGAGACCGAGGCTAAAATCCCAGCTTCTTGATCATTTCAAGTCTCGATTTTCTCATCAATAATAGAAGGTGCATCATACCTACCTAGCAATGCTGATGTGAATAGAAATGTAGCACACTTTTTATGAACTAGAAAATAAAGGAATTGGTGCTTGCATATGCAATAGGTGGATAGACTAGAATTAGCAGATATACGTAGACTATTCTACATCTACAAGACATGGGCAGAGAGAGATACTGATGGATGGATTGACTGATTGGTTTGGTGATAGATGCTAAACCCTTAATTTCTTTAGTCCCTTCCAGGATTTCTACAAAAGTCTTTGAAAGAATAGCACAGTTATACGTATATCATGCAACACCGGTGCTGATTGGTAAGCCAGTAAGTGGCCCTCCTCCCACACTGCTGGCTTTCTTGGGAGATATCGGGCAGCTGATTAACACTGTGTCTGATTCACCTTTTCAAGTCATAGAGCTGCTGCTGTGCATCCAGACTTCCCTGTCCCAGGGGATTTGCTGACATCAGTCCCTGGCCACGCCTCATGGAGCCACTGATCACTGCTACAGCCCCAGCGAGGCCACCAGTATAAGACCGGGCTACCAGGGAGCATGGGGGAGAACGGCGGGCGGGTTTCACAGTTATGCCCCGCACTTCAAACTGTGTTTGAATACAGGTTTCTGGATTCCCTAGATCTGTTCCTCCTCTCCCCACTTTTTGTCAGCTGCTATCTCAGTTTTGTTGCTGTGAAATCTCCTTTCTCCTTTTTGGAGAACTCTTCCTGATTTTGATCTGAGGCAGCTGTCGTCTGGTGACAACCAGCAATTTCTGCTAACGGCACCAATATAGATCCTCGGCTTCCCCCTCAGTTCTTGTCAAAGACGTGGGCCAGGGTGCCGAGTGAGACAGCAGCCCCTCTGACTGTGTCCCGAAGGTAGGTGAGCTATTGGCCTCCGCCAGCTGTCCTTTGAAATCACCTACGAGATTTGTTTCCAAACTCCTGCCTTGACGTGGATGTATGTTTTGATAGAAGGTTAATGCATATGTGAATACACAACTTTTTGATTTATTGGCATTGTGAACTCATCACTCTTTCCTTTAAATTAAAACTCCCTCCAGATGGGGATCGGTGACACAGATTTATCGATCTGCAATAAAACCTCACTCATAATCTCTACAGCGGCCCATTCGTCTTCTCGAGAAAGAGGGTTCATTACTCTGGATGTCCCAGGAATGAAAGCAAGAAGCTAACTTTCTCCTTTGTTCTCCTCCAGCCCCTCCTCTGCTTAAAGCTTCTCTCCTCCTCCTTTTCTCTTCCACCTCCTCCTCCCACATCATGAGACCAGCTGAATGCCTCAAACACATTGACTCCCTGTCCCCATCTTGCTCACATTCCCTTAGATTTCTTTTCACTCCCCTGCCACCCACCCTAAAGATGCCCTACCTTTTTGTGAACACCCAAAGAGTGCTGTGACACTGAATCTGATTAGTGGCAGTATAGCAATAGCACAGCCCTCTGCTCTGCTCTTTCCAGATGGGTCTGCACCCTCTAATCTGTACAAACCACCGTGGACTCTGGTAGATGAATGAGATCATTAGAAAAGGGAGACCCAAGCAGCCAGACTGATAGGAATGAACGTGAGTGGCAGGTGGGCAGATACCATGCCTGCGTCCGAATGGGTAAATGTGGATGAGGAATTCTTACTACTCTGCATTTTACTGGGTCCGGAGAGCCCTCTGATTTATTGCTTAGGAGATATTCCAGCGTGCACACGTGATCCAGGCTGCTTCCTCTGGTCAGCAGATGGTTTGGTCAGTGTGCCAAGAAGCAGAAGTTGCTGCTATCTCAGACTCAACAGAAGGAAGGGCAAAAGGACTTTTAGTGGGACCAGATGAATGGCCTAATCAGTCTAGTGGAGTATCTACTCATAGTGCTAGAATTCTCTTGGGTTTCTCCACTGAAAAATAAAGCACGGACATCATCTAGCCTAGTGGACTTCAAGTGGAGTGTCATGATATACTGGTGTGTTACAGTCAGCTTATGGTCTGATGTGATATTCCGTGTGTCACAAGTAATTTATTATTTCTAATATTAAATTACTGAAGTTTGCAAATGAAATACTTTAAAAAATCAGTTAGAACAGATTCAAAGTTACATTTGTAATAATGTCATTTTCACTCATGTGAATTCCAATATGCTTTCTTCAGTAGGGATGGGATGTAGTTATGGCTAACCTGATAGAAATTGCCCATTGTATATAGAGGTCTGATGGTTATGTGGCCAGTATCCACCACTGGGAGTTGAAAATTGCTGTCCTGGTCGGTCTCTCCCTATTAGGCAAGAGAACTCTCCTTAGAAGAATTCTAAGTCCTCATCTTTTATGTCCTCATAGCGGGACAAAGGAGCTTCTCATCATCATTTAGAAATAGCAAAGTCATAACCCAGACCTGAGCAGTGATTGCTAATGTCAGGGCTTGAACTCAAGTGTACAAATCAGCTTTTCAGTGTGCACATCCTACTGACCACTACCTCCTCCAATAGGCAGGCGGAGGAGCTTGGGGCAGAGGCGAGGCACAGGTGGAGGAAAAGCGAGTGGGAAATGAATCATCATTTATCACTGTAATCAGGAAGCTACCCCAAGCGGGTTTAATCACCCCATGCAGGGAGGGCTGCAGAGCAAGTTTATGGTTTACAGTGAGCAGGCTGACACAGCTGATTGATGTCAAATATGTCATGATGTATATTGTAAAGCAGGGAGATTTAATGGTGTAACTCTATGGCAGGCTTAGAAATGAGTTGCTGCAGAGTGAGGAGTGATGGATGGGCTCATTTACATGTAAAATTGCCAATGGCATTGACAGCATTGGTATGTGAGGGAAGATAAGAGGCACATAGGAAGATTCACTCTTGTCCTAGTGTTGGAATATTAAAATACAGCTGTGGCAGCATCTGGAATTTGTGATGGCCTCTAAAGATATAATTATTTTTTACCTCTTAGCCCTGAGATAATCTACATCTTTTATAAGGTTTTCTAAAAAGTTGCCATGCCATTCCTGGATCAAGTATTTACAGTAGATGATGCTGGTATGAAATTCAGTTGTATGGAGGTTGTTAGCAAACCAAGACATTCCACGGCTGTTATCTCTGCCCACCCAAACAACCTCCCAGTGCGCATAGAGTAACGATAGGAAAGACCAGAGAACTGACTTTAAAACTCCATTCAGCCTCCTCCAAACTCCTGCCCTCTGTGGTTTTTCTCTACCCTTTGTCAGAAAGATAATTAGTCAGCCCCTCTCTCTCTCTCTCTCTTCCCCTTCCTCCCTCTCATTCTCCTCTTTATTTTCTCCTCTAATGAGGCTGCCATTATCATATGTGAGCTGATGTCTGTAATATATGAGAGTATGAGGAATTGATGTATCCTTTCAGTAAATGGTGATATTTGGATCACCTCCACTTAAGGGTTCAGACATGAGGAGAGACTCCAGGACCTGAACTGGCTGACTTAAGAGCACTTCGTATTTGCCATTAACATTAGAAAAATGACAGTATGGGCTGGGTGCAGTGGCTCAAGCCTGTAATCCCAGCACTTTGGGAGGCCGAGGCAGGCAGATCACGAGGTCAAGAGATCGAGACCATGGTGAAATCCTGTCTCTACTAAAAAATACAAAAAAATTAGCTGGGCATGGTGGCGCACACCTGTGTTCCCAACTACTCGGGAGGCTGAGGCAGGAGAATTGCTTGAACCCAGGAAGTGAAGGTTGCGGTGAGCCGAGATCGCACCACTGCACTCCAGCCTGGCGCCTGGCAACAGAGCGAGACTCTGTCTCAAAAAAAAAAAAAGAAGAAAGAAAGAAAAATGACAGTATGGTATTAGAGCCTGCCTTTCCTTCTCTCCATCCCTCCTTTTTCCTTTCCTCCTCCATGCAACATAGACCAGGCATTGTGCTGGGGACTGGGGCACAGCACGGAGTGAGATGCTAGGCATGCCGAGAAGGAAGAAGCCTCACACCGGAACTCCAGATGGCTTCTACAATGCCTGGGAGGAGCCAGGAGAATGCATGGGACAAAGGCGGAGGGGAGCTGTCCCATAAACAGGGGTGACGTCTCAGAGGAATTCATATCTGAACCAAGACTGAAGAGGAGTTGAAGGTAGCAAAGCAAGGGAGGCCAAAGTGGAGATGGGAGCTGACTCCAAGGAAAGAAAGGTGCCCACGTCTCCACAGCAAGAAAGTGTTTGGCAAATTCAAGGGCCTACGAGGATCTTGGGGCAGAAGCAAAGAAATAAAGGTGCGTGTGAGGAGAGACAGGCAGGAGATGAAGCTGAAGAAACGACAGGACCCCTGCCCATCTTCACCTGGCACAAAGGTGGAGACTATTGCACTTAAGGCATCCCTTTGTTTTCAAGACATTTTAGATTTGCCCCATCTGTGGCTTTGCCCTTAATAAGCTAGGTCTTATTTCTGAACATGATTATCAGTTGTGATAAGGAAGTTATGCTGACAATCACAAAAGTTATCAAAGTGATGCTTTCAGGGCTGTTCACTGTCATTCAGCACATCGTACGAAGTGCTGAGGACTTACCAAGCATCAATTAAGTTTAAGGTATCTCATGTACTTTTTCAGTAACCAGATCATTGCCATCATGACACTGAATGATTTTTATACACAAACTAATATCATCTGTGCTTTATGATTCAGTCATTCTTTCATACCTTCAAAACATGTTTAGTAAGAACCTACTAAGTTCAAGGCACTCTGCTAGGTTCTGGGGATGCAAAGATGAAGAATACGAGATTCCTTCTCATAAGCTAATGAGGAAGACACACTGTGCTGAATCATGGCCAACTCATCATAGACGGAGCTCCTGTAAAGGACGGATGGAGGGTGTGGGAGGACAGGAATTTATGGCCTTTCTCTGGGGGAGTCTGGGGTGCTCAATGAAAGAGATATATGAGCTTTATCTTTAAGAATGTTTAAGACTTTTCCATAGGTAAATTTTACAGATGAGGAGGCCAAGGGCTTTGGATCCAGACAGCTCAGCCACATGGAGTTTCATTGAAATCCCCCAATAAAATCAAAGTGGTATTATAATTAGTAGGTACATTCAGCTCTGCAAATCATCTTTTCTTTCTTCTAGAAACTTGGCTGCAACACTACTTCTGTGATGCTATTGGCAGTATAAGTTATTGGTTAAGACCAGAACCTCTAACATCACAGAGACCAGGGTTCTAACTTCATCTTTGCCACCTAATAGTTGTGAGGCCTTGAGGGAGTCCCTTCAACCCCTTGGCCCTCATTCTCCTCCTTTGAAATAGTGCCTGCTTCACAGACTTCATGGAGTATTAAAAGAGGTTACGTACTGGGCTCAGTGTTGAGCCACAGTAAGAGTTGAATAAATGTTAGCCATGTATGATTAATAATATTATTATTATTATCTGTCATTTAACACCTAATGAAGCGTTGAATGAACCACAACCTAGTGACTTTACAGAGCTAATGTACCTCCCAGAGACCTTAATAGAGCACTCCACTCTTCTCTCTTCAGAAAGAATGTGCTCCCACGGCAATAAATCACCAACACAAAAGTGGGTACATGTGGTCTCTATTCTCCACTGGCCACTTTGGGTTTTACTCCAATTATTGTGCTATTTTCCCTGGAGTTTTCCTTTTTTGCTACTCAGCTGAAAACTTCTTGAATGCCTAGTTTACTTCCCGTTCCAGATCATTAACAAAGCAGCTCTGAAAGCCCACACCTGGCACCACTCCACCAGCTGCCCACTAGGTGCCTCCCCAGCTGGTCCTCTGCCGAACCAGATTGTGAGTCCACACAAATACTTCTGATCACATACACGTGTTGTCATCCTGAAAGCACAGGTTCTGGAACCTTTCCATACGGTTTCAGATGGAAGTACATTTCACCCCTCAACTGTACTCCCTGCAAAAAAAAAAAAAAAAAAAAAAAGCAAATGCATATATATCAATGGCGTGGATCCTAAAAGGATGCCTAGTCTTGTCCCTGTTTGTAGTCAATGCAGAGAAAATAAAATTAAACAGACAACTCATGTGGGGAGGTGAGCGGCAACTCCATTTAAAACGATGCCCACTCCTTGCTGCTCGTCTTGAGTTTTGCCTCCACTGCCCTGCGGGGCTCTGTCTGCAGCCTCCCCCACCACCTCTGCAGCTGCTTTTCATTCCGTGTTGCTACACCCACTCCAGCGCCCAATCTGGAAACCTGGGCTTTCATCTTGACTTCTTTCTGTTCCTCAGCCATCGTATGCAAGCAGCCACCAAGTAAATTCTGACAACCCAGTTTCCTGTATATCTCTCCAAACCCACTACCTCTCCCAGCTATGCTGCCAGCTTCCCATACCAACACACTGCGGGCAATGGATTTTGATCTTTCTTCTTCATTTTTGCCCTCTGCCAGTCCTTTTTCTGTTGAGCAATCTGAGATCTTTAAAAATACAAGTGTGGTCACCTTGCTCTGCAAGTAGAAATACTCGTGCGGCTTCTGTCATCCTCAGGCTCAAGCTTGAACTCCTGCGCTTGGCTTAGAGGGACCATCTGGACTTTCCCGCCCGCTCATCCTCATGCGGCCTATTGCTGCTCTTCTGCCCCCCGCCTTCTCGCACCCCACTTTTCTGTGTGCACTGGCTAACTAGAGTTTATGTGTCTGATAAGAGCTTAAATAGGTCTGCCTTCTGGGAGCTGTCCCACTCCGCCCACCTCAGCTCTCTGCCCTCTTGTATGCTGGGCCAGCTTCCCCACCCTCCATCCCAGCCCTCGCCCACCCGGTGCTGGGCCAGAGCTGGTGCTCAGCTGCTGTCTCCTTGGCTGGGCTGTGCTCTGAGAGCAGGTACCGCCCCTCTTCCTCACTGCAAGCTTCCAGCACGGTTCTGGAGGGCAGGAGACACTCGGTAGGGACTGGTAGGACTCTTGAAGAATTCTCTGAAAGAATCCTTTTGAGAAGTAAAACGAAGCCAGAGAGGAATGAAACCCAAATTGTCCTGCGCTCTGCACAGGAAAGGGGATGGCTTACCCAACCCCCACTTCTGCCCTCCTGTCCCCCCATCCCCACCCTGGGCCTCTCCCCAGCTCCTGGGATCAGCATCCAGCCTCTCACTTCTCTCAACTTGACAGTCAGCAGAAGGGCCTAAATTGGGATATTTTCCAGAGGCAGGTTGAGTAAGCACTGACTGAGCTGACCCTGATAGAAATACTTAAGAAGCTTTGCAGGGGGATTAAACGGCTGCCTTTAATCTTGCTTCCTTCCGGGTGGCGGTGGTGGGAGCGGATTCCAGCAGGCTGGCAGAGCTGGGCTGAGAGTGGTGAGCCCCAGCTAGTCTCTGCAGGAGGCGGGGCTTGTGAAGGGGGAAGCTTGGAATTGGAGATGGGGAAGCTTGGAATTGGAGATGGGGAGAGAGATGCGGTCAAAGTGACCATTGTTTCCATTTCAACCTTTTAAGAACCTAACTGAATTATCTTCTCTCTTCCTTTATTTTCAATTCCGGAAGCTTTCATATTTCCAAATGTGAGGGGTTCTCATTAGTTGCTAGAAAATTCTGCATTTTTTGATTATTTAACCACCAAGGCTAAATCCAGAGATGCATAAGCAGAAAAGGATTTGTTCTGGATCACACCAAGTAAATCCATGGAGGGAAACCTCTGAGGCTCAGTCAGTTACTCATCATGAATGCATCTCAGATGCAACAATCCTGACACAGTATGCTATTTTCACAAGGGTCATGTGGTGTAGCCTGGGAGTACAATCTCCATCCCTCAGTCCACTGTACTCCCCAAATAGCAGTCAACCCCTTTGGTTACCTACCACGGTAGTTTCATAAAAGCTTTTTACTAAATGTGGGGTATGTATCTTCCTGGATACCCTGTATCTTAGAAGCTTTGTTAATAGAGATTACAGACAAAAATGACAGTAGTTGACTTCTTGGTGGGAAAACAAATTCATTGAATATTAAAGAAAAAAAGGGAATTTAAAGATTATTTAGTCCAGTTCATCACTGGCAAATAAAGAACGTAAGTCTTGGAGACCTGTCCCCAAATCATACAACTCTATAACAACCCTGCTGGATCAGAATTAGATCCCACTTGCTTTCAGCCATAGGGAATTTGAGGTTTTAGAGATTAAGTGTTCTGTAGGTCTGTGTCTTTCTATGCAGAGATAAATTGGGCTATTCATCATTTGAGCCTCCTTTCAGCTTGAGGGCTTTGAGTTGAGGTTTTGGGTCAAGGGTCCGTACTTAGCACAGCCTAAAACATACCGGGCACTCAATGTACTTTAATTGAATAAATGTTAAATTCATGTGGTTCCGTTTACATGTATTCTGAGTGGGTTTCTGAGTGTCTGGAACTTCCAAATATTTTACTTAATCTTTCCTGAGATTTTTAAATATTTCCTTTTCTTCTCATGGCACAGCATCTATTTCCAAATATTTCTGATTCAGGCCACATGTTGTGTGGGCATTTTAAAACCCAGGGGACACTTTGGGCTGCATCTCCTAATTTTGGTTCAGCTTGGTCTATCATTTTAGGTTTTAATTTGAGTACGTTTTGGTCTTTCCGTAATTACTCAGTCTTTCTTTACATTCACATCCAAGCTGTTCTGAGTACCTGTATCCCTGAAAGACTCAAGCATATCATTGTACTTGGGTACTAATTATGTATTTGGTTCATTACTACTGTACCTCAAGCAATATGATCTCAGGGCATATACATGACATTTAAGACTAAAAATGACTTCATATACAACATATCTGCTTCAAAAATAAAATCATCTTTAGAGATTTAGGGAGAGTGAGAATTTAATGGATAGTACTGGATTTTTTTTTGAAGCAAACACTTGATCCTAAAACTGCTTCTTTCCATCTTTTGCTTCAGCCTGACCTAGAAGTAGCTTTGACTTTAACTGGGCACCTCAGGGTCTCGTTTCCCAGCAGATTCACTGCTGCTGTCATCTCTTAGCCAAAGTTCATGTTTATTGGTGGCGAGGAAAGCCCACCTGAATATTCAAGGAAGACTTGGGGTTTCAGTGCAGCATGCAGCTAGGTCTTTACAAAGGTTTTCCTGGGAGGGGCCTCTGAGCTTCCCTGTGAATTGTTCCCTCTGCTCCACCTCCTTCCACCAATCTGGCCCTACCTTTCTGAGCTGACACATTATCCAGCACCCCAATGTTAGCAATACCTCCCAATGAACAATAATTTCCAACCCTCGCGGGCACTGACTAGAAACTGGCCACCGCCTCTGTGTACCATGGTTTACACTGAATGACTTCTCACTGGAGCTGAGAGGGCCTTGGGGCTGGTGCCAGCTGCTGTAGCTGCGTGTGAACTGTACCACTTAGTCTTTATAAATAAGCACCAATCCCATTGACTGTGCTTTTTTTTCCAAACAGGTTTTTTGCCAGCAACAACACGGAAGATGATAGGTAGGGGAGCAGGGGTGTTGACAGTACACACTTGATACACATCAGCGGCTTTCAGCACCCACCAGTCATCAACTAAAGGAGTCTGGGAGGAACGATAGGCTGAAATCTCCCTCCTTGCTTCAGAATCCACCTTCATGCTGCAGTGCATCCTTTACAGTGATTTCCAGGGAATTAATATAAAATTTCTCCTTCAATCCTGTCAGTATCTCCTCAAAGGGCTCCCACCACCCCAGGCCTGCCTGATCTCCACCCAGACTCACTCCTCTTGACTTTGGGAAATAGGTAAAACATACTTAAACAAAACAGAAGACAATTTTTAAAGCAGTTATAAAGATCTTTACCTAGTGACATAGACTAAAATCTCATCAGGTGCAAACTTACCCTTCCTGGAGGAGGGACTATATCCCTCTTGGCTCTAAAGACACAAATTTGCATATTGATAGAATCCATGGATTTGTATAGCTGGATTGGGATATTAGAAGTCATTAATCACAGTTCAGCATAGCAGTCAGCCTCTTGGAAAGTGGTTGGGGGTTGAGGGCTCGCCATTTAACATCTAGTCAAACAGAAATACTTGCCAAAAACAGGCCACACTGATTCATCCAACAGAGGTACCATTCATTCATTCGTTCCTTCAATCATTCACTGAATAG
This sequence comes from Aotus nancymaae, assembly GCF_030222135.1. Lineage (NCBI taxonomy): Eukaryota > Metazoa > Chordata > Mammalia > Primates > Aotidae > Aotus > Aotus nancymaae. Next base: position 36,179,729 of record NW_026988423.1, read on the forward strand.
TTATTGCATATCATTTGTGTCAGGTCTTGTCGGTAGCTGGAGACAATGAGTGTGAAAGTCAGTTGCTCTCATGCTTATCTGAATTGCTTATATATGTTAACCAATCATCTGAGTGTCTGTCCTTCTATCCAGAATCTATGTAGAGTATAACGGGAATTACGAGGTCTTCTCTCTGCCGTTTACTAGATGCACATCTGTGATTTCCCCACAGAGATGCAGGACACAGAAAAGGAACTCAGTAACATTTATGCTGGTTGTTCTTCATGAGTTCTGGGAGATGGGGTTTCAAGGTCACACAGCTGACAAGTCCAAAGAAACCACAAAGATGTCTAGCTATCATCCCCTCCTAACCTTTTAAACTGTTGAGGATATTGAGATTTCAAGTTTAGTTTACCTGCCCAATGTTGCAGAGCTAAGTATTGGCAGGGGTGAGACCACACCCACCTGCCTCCAGGCCTGCTGGCTGCTCTGTCTACTTTGAAGTTCATGACAAAATCCTATGAGTCCAGTGAAGAAGGCTGTAAGAGACCCGCTAGTTCAAAGCTTTTCAACTTTGGCTGCACATATCCAGTGACCCGAGGGAGCATGCCACACTATCCCCCAGAAATTTAAGTTTACTTGGTTTGGGGTCAGGTCTAGACGTCTACATTTTTAAAGGATGCCCTAGATGATTCTTCATTGGTTTTAAGGAAAACTCAAACCACTCACCCTTACGTCCTACTGCCTTGTTCACTCACATACTCATTCATTCATTCATTAGTTCATTTCACAATTTTCCTCAAATATTACTTTAGAAAGAGAGACATACATAAAAAATCTCCAAAGTCATCCACATCCTGTGTCAGGAAAATCCCGCCAGGCTGTTGGCACACCACGGGCACTTTCCAAGCACCTCACCCGGTCTCTAAACATCACTAATAAGCAGCACTAGCCAGCATGCCCACGAAAGCCTGCAGCTCGTCCCCATTTCCAAGCTCACCTCGCCCAGGAGTCACTCGAGCCCTGCCACCAGGGGACGGAATGACGTCCACATTCAGGGCTGTGACAGAAGGGTACCAGGGCCTGGTTGATCTTTATTTACTTTTAATTATAATTTTCCTGTGTGGCTCTGCCCTCCCAAGAGAGCAGCAGCACCCTGTTAATGGGATTATGTGGTCTGGATGTTGCCGTGAACGTGTGTGCTGCTCCTCCTGTGTCTGAATTTCACCCAGATAATTGATTTTGGTCTGTTCCCTGACACTCGCCTTCGCGGCACAGGGTGTTATTAGGGCCTTTGTTCCATTTTTGAGTGACAAAGCCTTTACAAGCCAGCCAAGCAAAAGCAATTGTTGCATCTCTCACTTTTCTTATTAACTAACAGAGAATCGCAGGCAGCTTGAAGCCCGCTGAGAGAAATAATAACATAAGCGGCTGCTTGGGCGCAAAGTGGGTCCTTTCAACCACAACAGCTTGGTGAGATTAACAAGGGCCCCTCCTCTCCTCCAGCCACTGGATCCCCACTCTCCGTCTTCCCTGTCTCCCTCCCTTTGCTTTTCCCCCTTCACCTCTCTGTCTGCTTCTGGACACCATCTGGTTCTCTAAAGCTCCAAGCGGCCTGTGGGGAGAAGGAGTCCTCAAAGATTCCGAGTTGGTCAGCTCCATGTCCCGACTCTCTGGGGACTGGAATGACACATTCCCATACCACCACTTGGTGTTTCTGTGTTTCTGTGTTTGTTTCTCATTTTTAGATATGCATTATGAGAGAATTTAGACCTATAAAAAAAGTGAGAGAAAATAAACAATAGTGTATCTCCTACCTAGATTCATGTTTGAAATGTGACCAGTGCAGGCAAGGCCACCTGAGAGTCCTTTCCTGATCTGCTCTCCCTCTGTCCCACAGAGTTCACTGTGCTCAATTTGATATCTCTCACTCCCAGGTGTCCATTTACATTTCTACCACATACGTGTGCACCACTGAGCCATATAAAGGATTGACACGTTTTTAAACTTATAAAGATATTAATATACTAGGTATATTTCAATATCTGAAAGTTTTGTGACATTTTTCACTTGGTAAGTGAGTTGAAGTGTTCCATGATCAGACAAAATGATCTACTTAGCAATCCATTTGTCAGAGGACATTTAGGGTTTAAGGTGTCTCCATTCATTTTGCTGTTAACAAATGTGGCCACCATGTGTATTTGGATTCACATCTCCTGTGCACACACACAAGCCTTTCCTGACATACAAGCCTAGAAGGGTTGTAAGGATTGTGCATCTTCAACTCTAGCAGGTAACACCAAGATGCCTTTAAAAGGGTTGTTGTTTTTTTTCTAATTATGTAATAAGATGAAATGTAGGGATTGGTAATCCCATTTCACATGCAAGTGCAAAGAAATGACTTCTCCCTGTGTTGGGCTGCGAAGGCAACAGCAATGGGGAAAGGGAAATTACTTCCCCCAAGTTTCCATTCTTGGTATCCTACTATCTCGGGTATCTAACCAGACAGGAAGCATCACCATTATCCTAATGGAACTGGGAACTCATTCTGGCTCCTACTTTTCTTGGGGACTTTGTTTTCCAACCTCGAGCCATTGGCAGGTGAGATCCTTAGTCAGGACCTGCTCTTTCTTGTGGCCCAGGCAGGGAAACCTCTGCTCTGTGAAAGGTGCTCTGATCAGTTACCTCAGAGCTCTGAGCTGATACGCACTGTTTCCTGGTTGCTTCAGCAAGTAGGTGGTCACGTCAGCAAAAGCTTGACTCTTTCTTGAATTTGCATTCTCTCGCTCACTAATTTTGTGACCACAATCAAACACTTAACTTCTCAGATGCTGTCTCCTTCTCTGTAAAATGGGAATGATTGTGCTCACCTTTCAGAAAAGTTGTGAGAATCACAGAAACAAAGCAAAGCAACAAGCACAATGCTTAATACTCAGTGGTCATCCCATCAAAAGCATAAATGACTTTAAAATGCATGCTTTGCTCTGCACATGTGGTGTGAGGTGGAGGAAGGACTCTGGGGTGGGAGCGAACGATGCCCCCACTGACTGTCTTTGTTTGGATTCCAAATACTAGGGTTGGAAGACACTGACAAATCTTACACCACTGACTGACCCATGACAGTTTAGAAAGGAAGTTGACTTCACGGAACTTTCTTAGGCCTACTAATTCTTACCCCAAAGAGGCTAGTAAAAGTAGTTTCTTTGTGGGCGAAAGACGCAAAGGTGCATATGATCCTTCTGCCTTGATCCTGTACCTCTCCTAAGTGAAATTTTACTTTTGAGAAGGTGGAATTTCCTTCCTTTATCGATGAAAGCTCAGGAATGTCAAGACACCTTTAGAGATCCCTTTAGGGTGCAAGAGGGGAAGGGGTTCAGAACCCATTGTATGCTCCTGGGCACATAAAGTGACAGTATTGCTATGTCATCTTCTTCTTAGCAGTTCTTGTTTCTCAAGTAGTCATCGCCCCATTTAACCATCTCTCTGTCTTTGTTTCCATCTCTATCCACTCCCCTCTTCTACCTGCTTCCTTCTCATGGCTTCCTGGCAGCTCACAACTCACCTGCTTGTCTCCAGAGTCTTGAATGACTAATTACTGGAAGTAATAGAATTGTTTAAAAAAAAAAAAACACAATTGTTAAAAAAACACAATGTGTATAAAATGTGCAATAATAAAGCGGAATGGCACTAAATGAATTGTGTTTTTTTTTTAAAAAAAACAAATTACCCACCTGTCAAATGCTATTAACGCTCGAATCAGTAGGAAGAATAAGAACGCGTGTACAGAGGGAGCTTTTCTTCCTTTGTAAAACAAATACCAGCCCCCCCATAACAGCTGGTTTCAGTGTCTTGAATGAGTAACTGATAAGGGGGAGGAAGGTAGAAAACTCTCCAATGAATCGTTTTTCATGGTGTCAATGTAATGTGTTACCTTCATGCGTAGTTCAGATGCATTCTTATATTTGAGTGAAGGATTCATTAACTTTCCGTGGCTTAATGGTATTCCATAGGATAGGGCGAATGAGAAAGAGGGACTTATGAAAACAAAAGTGAGAGTGGAGGTGGGTTTTTAATCTTCAAGGACTCTTGCTTCTCAAAAAATAAAAAAAGCAGGTTTGAAAGCCAAATACCTTGTTTATGTGAATATGCTAAAAGGTAGTATTTATTTGGACAACGAACAGTAGGTTTTTTCCTTCATTTCTTCCTTCTATCTTCCTCCCTCCCTCCTTCCCTTCCTTTCTGCCTTCTGTAGTTTATTTTATCATTAATGCTGAAAGGCAGGAGACAAATGCACTGGTTCTTTAATCCAATGAGATTGTTTTTCCATAGACCCACATCTAAGTTAGTGTTAGGGATGGAAAGGACAGTTACATTACTTGGGAGGGGAGATACACTGCTGGTCATCATCACGGGGTATCGCAGAGACCATGGAAATACTTCATTTACTCTTAGAGGGTTGTTTTCTTCCCTAACATTGGTCAAAAGAAACTGCCACTTCAGCAGAGCAGAGGCCACACATGTCCTCATCCTTCAGCAATCACGGCTTTGTTGAATTCATGGAAGTCTCCGGGTTTCGTTCTCCAGGATGACTATGTGACCAAGGGAGTAGGTAAGCATGAAATTCGAAGTGAGTAAATTGCATTATACACAGATTTAGCTCGCCTGGCCCACCGGAGACGCGGATCACACCCCGGTTGAATTAAGGAATTTGATATGAACCCTCTAGCTGACCTGTGGCAAGCGTTCTAATTAATAAGTACTGTATCTGGTTTTTGTTCTCTGTTAACTACAGATAATTCTTCTTCCTTGACTTTAATATAATAGAAGACAGTCTTTAAAAGTGCCTTGGGAAAAAAAGAAATATAGAAATAGAAATCATTATTAATGTTCTTGCTTAATTGAAAGAGTATTTTCCTATGATATTTATATGTCTTTTAATTACCTCAATGTGCATTGCTTAAAATTTAAACAAAACAAAACAACACACCTTTGGGTGAGAGCAGTAATTGTGTTTATATTATTTCAGCTAGAACTAAATGGATTTCAATGGCTAACCCCAAATGTAAAAAGTTGTTACTTTGGCCTATGTTTGCATTTAAAATGCCCAAATAGGAGGGCTTAAATCAGAAAGACGTGAAGGCGCATGGAATAGTTCCCGGTTTCTGTTTGTTCTTTATGCAATTCAAGGCTGCATATGATTACAGTGTTAGTTGCATTTAAGTGCTTTGTTTTCCCCTGGGTTACAAACATCCAAGGGAGGCGGGAGGATAAGAGGATAAAGAGAATTGAAAAGAATTCTCAAAAGGCATTGTGAAGCACATCAGCTGAGGAGTGAGTTATAAATGAATCTAACGGAGAGACATTTAATTTCCTTCCACATAAGCTTGAGGCTGAAGAGGAAAACTTAGTGGGCATAACTTTACTTACAAGGAACAGCAAATTTTAACAACTCCTTGGTGTAGGGGAGAATAATTCAATCCATTTGGTAGTAATTATCCCTTACATTTGTTCAGCATATTGTAGTTCATTGTCCCCTACAACTTCTACATAATTCAGCTCCACAAATATTTGTTGAGTATCCACTGAGCTCCAGACATAGAGCTGGGTTTGGGAACATTAGGCTCAAAGAAGTAATAGCCCCCACTCTCTGTGACTCTCAAGGGGGTCACAGTGTACAAGATGGACACATAAGGTAACAGAAGGTAATGTGGCAAGTTCTGTAATAGTAGAAAGCATAAATCCCTAGCTCTGTAGAAGAGTGAGCGATTAATTCTGCTTGGACAACATGTAGAGCAACTCAGAATGTGTATTTATGTAAGCATTCATTCATTCATTCATTCATTCGTTCATTCAAAGAGCAAATGTGTTTTTCTTGCCTGTACTGTGACCGACATTGTGCTAGTCAAAGAATGACTTGAGTGACACACAATTATGAGCTGAAACATGTTGAATAATGAATGAACCTTACATAGGCTGTGGTCTTCCTCAGGCATGCCTTTCTTTCTTTGGCTGTGGAACTGGGGAAAGAGTAGGAGTTTAACAAAGTAAACGAGAGAGGGCAAATATTCTGGACAGAAGAAAGGGCTTGTAGAAAGCTCTGCTGTAAGAGGCAGAACTCTAGATGCTGGAGGAGAAGGAAGGCCAATAGGGTTATAGCTGGCAGAGCAGGAGGAACATGGCATGCGTGTTAGTTTGCTGGAGCTGCTGTAGTAAAGTATCACAAACTGGATGAACTACAACAGAAATTTGTTTCACAGTCCTGGAAGCTAGAAGTTTGCAATCACAGTGTTGGCAGGGTGGTTCCTTCTGAGGGCTTTGAGGGAGAATCTGTTCCAGGTCTCTTGCCAAGCTTCTGGTGGGTTTTGGGCGATTGTTAGCGCTCCCTGGTCACAGATGCATCATCCCAATCTCTGCCTTCATCTTCACAAGGTGTTCTCCTTATATGCATCTGTGTCCACATTTCCCCCTTTTATAAGACACCAGTCATATTGGATAAGAGGCCCAGGCAATTCCAGCATAACCTAATATTCGTTTAACTAATTATACCTGCAATTATTCTATTTTCAAATCAGGTCACATTCTGAGGTACAAGGGGTTAGGAATTCAGCATATGAATTTCTGTATGGTGGGTGGGGGAGGGGACAATTTAACTCCTGACAAGTTGGAATGAGGCTAGCACTTGATGTCTTTGGCTTCTTTGAGAACTGGCAAGTCGTGTTAGGGACTTGGCTCTTTATCCTCAGATTTTGAGCAGAAGATGCTATGGTCATGTTTTCATTTCACAAAGCTGTCCCAACCTCTGCACTGTATGGGAAGGTGAGGTGTGAACAGACCCATTGGCGGTTGCTGCAGCCATTTGGGCGAGAAAAGATAGATCAGGGTATACCAGGATGGAGAGGATGGACTGGAGAAAAAATAATACATGGGGAAGATGTTTAAAAGGCAAACAATTAATACGACCAGTTAATGGGTTTGGGTGATAAGAAGACGGTAGGGTCAAGGATGACAACTGGATGGAGAGTGGCATCATTTACTGACACAGGGCCAGATTTAACAGAGAAAAACATGAAGTCAGTCTTGACTATGAAGAGCTTAAAGTGCCATTTAAATATCCTAGGGGAACTATCGACTATGTTGTTGGAGGACTTTTGAGGTCAGAAAAGAGGTCTGGGCTAGAAATATAAATTTGTAGACTATTGCTCTATATGTTAATGCATTAATTAAACCATGCGCAGGAATAAAATTTCTTGGGGAGAGGGTAGTATAAAGTGGAGAGAGCCTAGGAATGTGCTTTAATAAACTCCAACTTTACGGGACGATAAGAGAGGAATATACCTACAGGAGAATCAGAAGAGTGGACGGGTGAAAGTAGGATCCAAGTCAAAAGAAGAAAGTAGTTCAGAAAGGGGAGTGATCACGACTTACACTGCTGATGATTGAGGCAAATGAGATGGGGCAGCGGAGGGAGGTGCCCACTGAATTCCACAACAGGAAGGTGAAGAAAGCCTTAGCGTGACGACAAAACAGGGAAGAAGAAGGAAGTTAAGGTGACAACAAGGAGAGCTAGAGGTAAAATCGACAAGTGCCATGAGTCTCAAAACAGCAATTTTAACAAAAGGGTAGATGGTACGGAAGGGTTGATGATCATCAGGGAGGATGCCTCCAGACTCTGAAGCGGATGTCAGAGTAAGAGAACGCAGAGTTAAGGTTGCGAAGAGCAGTGTCCTCGTAGATAGACAGGCTTAGACGGTCAGCTACATCAAGGCATTGGTCGTAACATTCCACAAAAAAAAAAATTTGGAAAAAAGATTCAAAATGGCATAGTGGAAGGTCTAATGGGTGAAAAAAAGAATGGAAGAATGAAGAGCGAAGGCCAGGATTGGGAGGGCTGGGTGGGGAGGAATCTTTTCATTTGATAGTGACAGAGATGAGCAGGGACAAGAACCAGGGTCCTTAGTGGTTAAGCCTCAAAAATCCCTTTCAGGATGCTGTAAGAAGATGTGTGCTGGCCCCAAACTGCCAGAGAGTTGGCCCTCTGGAGCTTTGGTGATATGAGCTTCAGGATCTGCAGTTTCTTCCTGCAGGAATAGTGTGCTTGCAAATCCAGGTGTGAAGCGTATGTACTCACATGGCATGGAATAGTGGCATTTCATCTAGCTGGAGTGCAGAAGAAAGATCTGAGAGCCTCTGTCCCTCTAGTTCATGGTGGAGATGGTAATGCCCCCAGGGAGTGCATTAATCCGTTGATTCATGCATGCATCCATTATTTCCTTTATTCATTCAACAAACCTTTTAGAGTAGCTACTTTGTACCAGACTCTGAGTACACATTGATGAATTAAAGATGTTAGTTCCACCTTCATTACCTTAAAGTCTATTTGGAAAGGAGAAAATAAATAACAAACAAAACCAAACAAGATAAAGTGTAATTACATGTTAGAAAACTGCTGTAGAGGTAAAGGCAAGATGCCACCATAGGAAATGAAAGGAGAGCGATACTTATGCAGATACCTTGAGCATGCACAGTGTGAAGTTTTTAAGAATCACGTGGTTCTGGCAATATGAATAGTTGGAGACCAAGCTATCCTGGCAGAAATGGCAAAGAGGAACGTGGACAACTGTGGGGCTACACACAGTGAGTGACAAGGAGTGACTGACTGTGTTGTGGAGAAAAGATTGTAGAAGGGGACAACGGGACGTATGAAGGGTTAGGTGGATTCAGAATCAATGTGTCTCAGTTCCTGGTTATCCCATTGTGCTTTAAAACAATTTGCCTGTCATTTGCCCTTAGTGGACACATTTTCAATGTCCCATGTTTTCTCCAAAACCTGAAGCCACGAAACCACACCACTTCCCCTTTATCACTACACTCTGCAGTGATCATGCAGATAACCCAAGATGAGGAAGTCAGCCAAGAGGGAAAACAAGTCTATTTTCACACTGAGTAGTTATCTTGAAGTTTAAGTTATGTATAGGTAGGTAAATTACAGATATCTGGTGTCATTCCTCAAACTAACCTGTCACATTCTAACAAGATGATCACATTTTATGGACAGTTACCTTGTTAATTTCTAAGTCCGTTCTCAAAGCCGTCCTCTACCATAATCAGGTACTGCTAATACACTCCAGGTCTCCTATTCCCAGACGTTGGCACACAAACCAGCTCCCTACTGGCTTAAATTGTTCTCACATTCTTACTTTTCTACATTTTGTCGGCCAAGCTCTAAGATGGTTAGGCTCATGACTCTGGAGTCAAGCTGCCTGTGTTCAAATATCTCACTCAACACCTAGGTATGTGACCTTGAAAAGCTATTAAATACCTGCCTCTCACAATGAAGAAAGCAACTATCTCACAATAATGTTTTTAGGTCTAAATGAGATGAATCAGGCAAGCACTTACCACAGCTTTGTGCATAGCAAGTACATAGTAAATGTCAGCTGTTATTTGTGCTATCATCACCATCACCATTACCACCACGACCGCTTTCACCGTTAACACCAATATCACTACCACCTTCACCATTATTGCCAAAATTGTCACTACCACAATCATCACCATCTTTGCCATCATTGCAACATCACCACCATCACTCATCATCAGCATCATCAACACCACCATCACCACCACCACAACCCTCATCAACATTGCCAACATTCCCACCATCACCGCCACCTTCACCATTATCACCAATATCACCACCATCACCATCACCATCACTACCACCACAACACCTTCACCATCCATTCTGACATTGCCACCATCATCACTGCCACCTTCATCATCATCGCCAACATCACTACCATCACTACCACCATCACTGCTGCTACTATATGATTGCGATCATCCACTGTCTTTTCTTTCCAGGTTTGACAGCATGTCTTCAAACCAGGACAATGCATACAACTTTTACTCATCCAGTTTTTTTGTTCCCTCTTTTCTTCTCACTAACCTAGTCTCTATTCTACCTTCCAAGTATTAGAGTATCTAAAGCTCACTTTAAAAACTGAAGTCCTTTATTCAGTGCACTTGATCATAAGAAAATTAAAGCTAGTAAAAAGCTCCTTTTAGCATTATGACTACTTACCCTATCACGACCACCTTTTATTTCTCTCTCTCTTTTCCTCTCTCTCTATCACTCTCCCTCTCTCTCTCCCTTTTTCTCTCTCTCTCACATACATACAAGCACTCACACAAACTCACATCAAAAGTTCAAAATCTTACAACCTCTTTTATCACCCCTTTATCTAAGCTTAGATCCAGTAATAAGAACTTCCAGAGCACCAATCCTCCCTATCATTTCAGAGAAAACATTTTTCTGTTTAAGACACACTTAAAAAATGATTACAACTTTTATTAGTTTAGATTCATGGGATATATGTGCAGGTTTGTTACCTGGGTATATCATATAATGCTGAGGTTTGGGGTACATTTGATCCCATTACCCAAGTATTGAGCGTAGTATTCAATAGTTTATCAACCTTTGTCCTCCTCCCTCCCGCCTCACTCTAGAGTTCTCTAGTGTCTGTTGTTCCCATCTTTATGCCCATGAGTACCCAATGTCTACGTACCACTTGTAAGTGAGAACACGCAGCATTTGATTTACTGTTCCTGCATTAATTAACTTAGGATAATGGCTTCCAGCTGCACACATATTGCTGCAAAGGACATAATTTCATTCTTTTCTATGGCATAGTATTCCATGGTGTATATGTACCACAGTTTCTTTACCCAGTCCACCACTGAGGGGTACCTATGTTGATCCTACGTCTTTGCTATTGTGAATAATGCTGCAGCATATGTATGTGTGAATGCATCTTTTTTGTAGAATATTTTATTTTCTTTTGGATTTATACCCAACAATGACATTGCTGGGTTGAATGGTAGTTCTCGGTTTTTTGAGAAATCTCCAAACTGCTTTCTACAGTGACTGAACTAATTTACATTTCTCATCAATAGTGTATAAGCATTCCCTTTTCTCTGCAGCCGTGCCAGCATCAGTTATTTTTTGACTTTTTAATAATGACCACTCTGACCAGTGTGAGATGGTATCTCACTGAGCTTTTGATTTGCATTTCTCTGATGATTAGTGATGTGGAACAGTTTTTCATATGTTTCTTGGCCACTTGTATGTATTCTTTTGAGAAGTGTGTGTCCACAGCTTTTGCCCACTTTTAAATGGGGTTATTTTTTGCTTGTCGAATTGTTCAAGTTTCTTATGCATTCTCAACATTAGACATTTGTCAAATGCATAGTTTTCAAATATTTTCTCCCATTCTATATATTGTTTACTCTGTTGATAATTTCTTTCGCTGTGCAGAAACTCTTTCGTTTGATTACCACTTGTCAATTTTTGTTTTTGTTGGAATTGTTTTTCAGGATGTAGTTTTTACCCAAGGCTGATATTGGGCTTTCTTCTAGCATTCTTGTAACTGGAGTTCTTACATTTAATCTTTAATCCATCTTGAGTAGTTAATTTTTGTATATGGTGAAAGACAGAGGTCCAGTTTCATCTTTCTGCATATGGTCATCCAGTTATTTCAGCATGATTTATTAATAGTGAATCCTTTCCCCATTGCTTATTTTTGTCGACTTTGTCAAAGATCAGATGGCTGTAGGTGTGTGTCTTCATTTCTTCGTTCTCTATTCTGTTCCATTGGTCTATGTGTCTTTCTACCAGTGCCATGCTTTTTTGGTTACTGTAGCCCTGTAATATAGTTTGAAGTCAAGTAGTGTGATGCCTCCAGCTTTGGTCTTTTTGCTTAGGATTGCTTTGGCTATTGGGGCTCTTTTTTGGTTCCATGTGAATTTTAGAATAGTTTTTTTTTCATTCTGTGAAAAATGACATTGATAGCTGGATAGGAATAGTGTTGAATCTGTAGGTTGTTTTGGACATTACGGCCATTTTAACAATATCAATTCTTTCAATCTATGAGAATGGATTGTTTTTTCATTTATGTCACTCTTTTTTTCTTTCAGCAGTATTCTGTAGCTCTCCTTGTAGATATCTTTTACCTCCTTGGTGAGCTGTATTCCTACTCATTTTATTTTATTGCAGCTATTGTAAATGGGATTACATTTGTGATCTGGCTCTCAGCTTGAATGTTACTAGTGTATAGAAATGCTACTGATTTTTGTACATGGATTCTGAAACTTTACTGAAATCATTTATCAGTTTAAGAAATCTTTTGGTAGAGTCTTTGGGGTTTTCTACATAAAGAATCACATCATCAGCAAAGAGAGATCTTTTGACTTCTTTTTTCCTATTTGGATGCCATTTCTTTCTTTTTCTTACCTGATTGCTGTGGCTAGGACTTCCTGGGACTCACTTTTATAATTTAATAGCTTCCAAAACATTGAAGGGCTCCTTTTCAGGTCCACATCTATAAAAATTTAATAGACAACTAAATTGTTGTGCTTTGCCCTTGCTTACAAAGCTTATTAACACATTTGATGCATGTTGAAGTCCCAGCACAGATATGAGAAAGGACTAGTATCCACTTTTGCCGATAAGCAAACCCATCCATGAAATAGATGAGATGCCCATGTCCTCGTGGTTGGAAAATAGCAGAGCTCAGCCCTGAATCTTAGCCTGTGCTATCCACACACCAGAACCAGGCTGGGCCACATGTGCATTCTAATGAGAGTTCCAGCCTGAGTCTGGTGACTTCCCCAAGCCTCGATAAGTTCAAAGCCCCAGGCAATTTGTACAGTGTTCATGCCACTATTTAAACCTTCCCAGTCTCAAATTGGTAAATGTGTAAACTTTTCAGATCTTACAGCTTATATAGCAAATAGCTTTCTCCGGGAAAGCCACTCCATAAATTCCAGGGGAGAGTCTTCTGGATTTGTGTTCATGCTATGACTTTTCTCTAAAAATTAGGTAGCAGATACTTTGACTTTGGGTCTAAATTAAAGAGATTGAATTTTACTTGACTACTCTTTGACTAACCCAGTGTTCAGATTATCTCAGGGTTTATGAGTCCTTTAAATATTCATAGAAGCATAAAAGATCTCAAAACTAATCCCAAATTAATTAGTTCTCCCAACATTAATTTATTCATATGTAATTATATATATATATGAAAAGCCTAGTACACACACACATGCACACACACACACATATGTGTATATATATATATATGTGAAATAATAAAATCAGTATTAGTCCATTCTCCTACAGAGGAAGCTTTTTCTGCATACAGATGGATGAACAAAAAGAAGCCACTTTGTTCCAAAACCTACTCAAACTCCCAAATCGCCCATCAAAACACGCCACACACACTCAAAAGCAAGTATAAACACTCAGGTCAAATTCCAGGTGTTAGAAGAGGGAAAAAAAAAAAACAGAGGTCATATGTATGCATGGCGCTTCCTCTTCTCACTCATGGGTTCAGAGTAATTTTTTCACTTGCTAACTCAATGTCAGAGTCCGAGAGACCAAATTCAGTCTCGACAGCTGGGCGACTGAGCATGTGATGTTTGGCAAAGCAATTATTACAAAGAAACCTCACTTCTAAGAAAAAAAACCATGGATACCCCGAGGAGGCTTTGACCTGTATATTTGTTCTTTGATGGTAAAAAGGAATCATGATTCTAAAGACTCACTAGCAGTAAAGAATTTACTATAAGCTTTAATTTTAATCCCAATACAGGTCACATTTTGTTGTGATAAATCCCAGTAGCCTATGAAAATTCATCTTGACTTCACCCTCAGCTTGGATATGAGGCAGCTCAGTGTAGGTTAACTCAAAACAGGGTCTGACATTGGGATTCTGGGTCCCTCCCTTCTAATTCCACGGCCTTAGATGACTAGTTAAGGCTTTCTAAGCCTCAGTTTCCTTGGCTGTGAAGTAGAGAAAACAATAATAACTGCTTCCAGAGTCAAGTTGGAGATAAATTGAGGGAAGCTGTGTGTATATGTATGCATGAACACACAATTAAATATATACATAGACAAGGATGCTTTAAAAACTATTATGTTCTATCTAAATGATAAGCTAATTTTAAAATGTAATTTAGGCTGTCTGCTGTGTTGTAAGGTATTTGCTGTAATGAGATTTCTCCTTTACTAATTATGAACTAATTTGCTCATAGGATGAATAAAATATTTATGAGATGATAGAATTAGAGTTGTCATTAATACCCATAAAATAAAGTTTTTCTCTACAATAGTAACTAGCCCAGAAAACATTAAGCTCATAAAACATATCCTATTGGCTGTGTTTTTAACAGAATTATATATATATTTCTTACCACATATATTAGATTCCACCTGTTCACATTTTCCTTAGATATATTGTGTGATTTTTGTATTGAATAATTGTGCTGCAGTGGCAAGGTGAGCTTTGCAGTCACATAGGCCCTAGTTTTACAGTGCACTCTAACATTTCCTAGCTTTGTCCTTGTGATTAATCCACTTTCTATTTCTATGCTATCAATATCTAACAATTGGCAGACACTTAATATGCTGCAGGAAATGTCCTAAGGGCTTTACACACACTACCTCATTTAACCCCCAGCATACACCATGAAGTAGGTACTAATTGTATCCCTATTTTACAGGGAAGAAAACTAAAGCACAGAGAGGTTTATATGCCTTTCCTCAGGTCACACAGCCAATATGTGACAAAGAGATAGAAGACACTCATGGGGGAAGCCAGCTCAGGAAACTGAGTGCATCTCTAGCTCACACATGAGACGGGAGGTGACTGTCAAGGCTGAATGACACATCATCAAGTCTTTTAAAATAGCGTTCAGTGACATGAACACATAGTAGTTCTTGGTTGATTCTCTCTTTAACCCTGCCATGTTTTTCATTAGGCCCTGTGCCTTAAAGGAAGGGGCTCTGCCTCTTTTCTTCCGAGGAGGCAGGATAGCCTAGTGGTTAAAGATGAGGGGATGTAACATTCAAGGGCACAAATTCTATTTTGCAAGAAAGGTAACTTCCTTTTTCTTCCTGTAACAACTCAATTTCTGTTTCAAGACTTTATTTTGCCCGATGACAGAAATCTGTATCTCTAAGACTTTTTTTGGAAGTTTTATAAGTTCTACTTGCTCTCCTCCCCACCCTATGGTATTCTCCATTTCTACTTGGGGTTCATCTAAGTTCTGGAACCCTTCCTTAGCCTCATGGCATGGGGATGGGGTGGAGGTAAGGAGAACAGCTGCCATATATACATTCTCTTCTTTATCCTGATATGTTCTCTTTCCTTCATTCGTTGGTTTCTGTTCATTTTCTCCCTTGGCCTCTGTTTTGTCTCAGTTTAATTCTCTGCCACGGTGCTACGTAAAATAGGGAGGCTTAGGGCCCACCGCACTCTCATGCCTTGAGTTGGCATTAAAGGTTGAAATTCAGTAGTAATCAGGCTTAGGGCCTCCTTCCTTCTCACTCTGCATTTTCTCAGTACCCACTCCCTTCCACACCTATGGCCTTAACTGTGACGTATTTCTTTAATTCCGTGGTTTCTGCATCTAATTAATTACTCATTCATCTTTTACTCAGTGTTTACTAAATAAATAAGTGTTTACTAAATTGTTTTCATGTGGTAGGCATTGTGCTTGGGGTTGCCGCTGTGAGTCATTAGGATGTGATCTGACTACATGGAGCTTCTGTTCTGGTCCTTACCATTCTAATCATCCCCGTCACCCCCATCATCACTGCCAGTGCCATCATAATCATCATAATCACTACTAATTAGTGAGCTCTCACTATCAGCCAAGAATCCTCAAAATAGTATATATATTCTGCACAGCAACACAGTGGGATAGTAAGATTATTATCCATACTTCACACATGAGGAATATGAGGCACAGAGGGATTATATCATCTAACACAGGTCACACAGCTACTTTAATATTAGAGCCAGGATCCAATCTAGGCATTTTTGCTCTGTAGCCCATAATTTAGATCACCCTGCTATACTGCCCCACATTGGATATGTGACCTAAAACATTTGTTTCTTTAATTTCTAACAAGTACAGTGGAGCTGATGTTCATTATGGTCAGGTATCAGGTAGCTAAAATCCTCTGAAAGAGGCCACCACCCTGGCCATTAGTTCATTCAACAAACTGCTTTAGCATTCTTACTATGTGTTCAGTATTGTTCTCAATACTGAGAAATACAGCAGCAAACAAGCAAACAAGTTCCGCCAAGGTCCCTGTCCTCAAGGGGTTTACACTCAGGAGACTGGACATATTATAAGTAGAACAGGAAATTTTAGGAGATGATAGATGCCTATTCTTTGTTTTCTACCAACATTCAACATATGTCTTTGAGCTTAGATCTGAAGCTATTTCTCTGTTTGAAAATTGCCAAATACATGTGTGTCATATGTGTGCCTTGGAATCTATTACAGTAATTGTGTGCCATCTAGAGTGTTTCTGGGATCACTTGTAAGCTTTTTAGTCTGAGTAGTTAGGATATTCAGGATACATATAATTGACAAAAGACTGAACTCTAGGATGTATAAACAACTCCTACAAATCAAAAATATAAAGATAGACATTCAATAGAAATAGAAGAAAGATTTTAAAAAGCACTTCACAAAGTGGTAAAAAATTTGTAAAAGGACTCAATGTCACTAATAATTAGGGAAATGTAAGTCTAAACCATGATGATATATTGCTGTATATCCATCAGAATGGGTAACATTAAAAAAAAACTGGCAATACTAAGTGCTGGTGAAGATGTGGAACAACTAGATCTCTCATACCTTGCAGCTGAAACCTAACTGGTACAAACACTTTGGAAAACTATT
Source organism: Aotus nancymaae (assembly GCF_030222135.1). Lineage (NCBI taxonomy): Eukaryota > Metazoa > Chordata > Mammalia > Primates > Aotidae > Aotus > Aotus nancymaae. The sequence continues at coordinate 36,196,466 of NW_026988423.1, forward strand.
TAGAGCTATTAATTACAGAATCTCTTATTATTCCTCTCAGCATAGATTTCCCACGTATAGATATATACATGTACCAACAGACATTTTACTTAAAAGTGTTTATAGATTCACTATTTGTTTTAACTCCAAACTGGAAGCAACACAAACAGTCAAATGGATATGTGAATGGGGACATATCCACCCAGTGGAATATTCTAAAGCACTAAGACTGATGACATACACATGCCATAGAAGAGTTTCACAAATATAGTGTCGAGTGAAAGAAGTCAGATACTAAAGAATCTATTATAAATGATTCTGTTTATATAGAGTGTAAAAATGGGCAACACTCATCTAGTCATGAAAGTCAGGACATTGCTACTTTAAGAGAAAGAAGACAGGCTGCAGGGAATAGGAGGCTTCTGAGTACAGGTCATTTTCAATTTCTTTAGCTGCTGGTAGTAATGCAGTTGTGTTTACCATGTGCATACTTATCAAGCTGTATGCTTATGATGTGCTCATTTTTTCTCTATATATGTAATATTTCAATAAACCTTTCTTGACATTAATTAGGATATTTACCACCTTACATTTATTCTTCTGTTCTCCAAGTTCTCTCCTGAAATTCTAATTCTGTTGAACTAGTTTGAGAGCTTCTCCAAGTCAGAATTCTTGCTCTTTCACCTTGTAAACCTCCTTTAAATCTTTTAGGACCTAAATAGGAAATGAATGAAAAGATTCGCTGTGGAAATTCTTATTTGCATATGTAATGTGTAGCACAATGCCTGGAACACTGTCTACAGACAGTAAATTCTTGACATATAAGTGAAAGGATGAATTAATGTTTTCTAAATCATATTAATCAATTTGTTTAGGATCTACACTGGTATGCAATTTATCTGAGCCTAGAAATTCAAACTCTGCTTTTCCAATGAGCACATTCCCCTCTGTATGTTTCTCTCCATGTCATGAGTGGTTGGACCTTTATTGAGTTGTTGCAGAAGTCAATTACCCAATAAGGGATGCTTTGTTTACTTGAAATATGTGCATAATGGTTTCATTCCTCAGGGGATTATTAATTACTGATTTACTAATTACTCTAGAACTGTTTTTAAAGAAAAAAATCTAAGCAGTTGTTTGAATGAATTCTTATTTAAGTGAGTAATTAGTTGGATCAAAATAATTGACTAAGAAATTCTTTAATAGACATTATTTAGGTGTCAGTTTGATTTTGCTCCTGGTGATGTGTAACACATCCATTGTGTGATTAGTAATAAAGCTGTCACTCCTGAAGGGATCCTTTCTAAAACAAAAGCAAAGTCTCTTGTGAGGCTGGAGAAGAACCCAAGTACACATAAGCTGTGAATTATTTTGCACTTTGTCTTTAAACTTTAGATTACAAACAAAACTTAAAAAAAGAGTCAAGGTACAGGAAAAATAAGTACATACGTATTAACATAAAAAATTCTAGCAGGGAGGGAATAGATATATTTCAAGCCATTTTGATGTCAGGACCAAGGTAGGTTGAAGCCACTTCATGATACGCATTTCCACATAGGCATCTACCAAATTTGCCCCTTTGTCAGAGATCAGTACCTCCTCTTCCCTGCCTTCTCTGACTCTCATCCCCCTCAATTAAGTATTTAGTGATTTCTAACACCAGCGTTTCCTAATATATTGTGAAAATCCTAAACCACTGTTCTTATTATAATTTAGGTATTCACTAATGGGCTGTGGCCTGCTGGAGTGATTGTCTTTGTAATCTAAGAAAGTAGCCTAGTTATTGAAGAGTGAGTCCAGAATGAGTTAATATTTAGGAGATTCACATCTAATTGGATCCTCATCGAGAACCTTTTTTTCTGCTTTGCGATTAACACAGTTTTTCTAAGATGAAACAGAGCACCCTTAAGTAATAGTAATCCTTCTGCTACATTTGCCCTGGGTGGTCCCGAATCCTCAGTTTGAAGGTGCCCTAGACAAGCCCAGCCAGAGATTTTCAACGGGCCGCAGCTCCCGGATGGAAAAGGTTCCTGTGCACCCGAGGGCTATGCGTGGTGTTGTGGGAGGCCTATCATTGCTGTCTTCCAGGATGCAAGGCCCCACGTGCGGGGAGCCACCTAGGTCCCCACGAGAGATGTGGCTCTCGGTGGTGGCGCACCCTGACGTGGGAAAACATGTTCTAACTGGAGATGTCTTTAACTGCCTGAACTCGAAAAAGGTTGTGTATAATACCAGGTTTTATATTAAACTAAAATAAATTTTCTCTAACGCGAGTTTTCAGACAGGTTGTCCTAATATATTAACTTCTGTCTGTGTTTTGAATAGTCAATTTCACGGTGAAATGAGTTCTTAATAATATATTTACCACCTGGGAAAAATCTCCCAGCCATCTGGAAAGGAGATGGGATTTAGTGCCTCCAAACAGAGATTGGATTTTTTTTTCACAGTTATTTATTTATTTTTACATCAGGTAAAAACTGGAAGGATAACTCGGTTCCAGCATCACTGCTGCAGGGGGCGGGTTGTAGACGGCACAGGTCGTGCGCATGCTCAGTGATCACTCATCCGGGAAGTCGGGCTTTGTCATGTGTGTCGGGACTAGAGAGCTATTTAGCGAGTCAACGATCCTGAAGGGCCAGCCTATGTTATATTAAGTACTGATGGGAAACACAAAAATAGTGCAGTAGAATGTCCTGCCTCCTTAGTGATTTACATGCCTATGGGCGTAGCGGACGTTCAAAAGTCAGAACAGTGACTTTGTTGGAAAATAGTGGACTCAATTCCTTTTTTCATGCATTAGTCATGTTGCAAATTGCTGAATCCCACTAAGCTTCATTTCCTGCATTTTCCACAGAGAAATAATAATGTCTATCTTTCGATGTTGTTATGAGATTGGAAATAGTGTAGGTGAAGTGCCAGTATCCAGGGTCAATATGGAAGTGATAAACAGAAAATATGGAGCGGAAGGACAAATTTAAAAATGTATGGTTGTGTGTACGTACAATGTAATATGGGCACTCAAACTGATCAGATAGAAGATGCTGGAACTGGATGGGTAAAACAAAGAGGGTTTTTATTAGTTTTTGAACAATATAGAATACAAAATATAGATTAAGAATACAAAAATATATTCCATCGTTTATTCATTCAAAAAATATCCACTGAGCATCTACTGTGTACCAGGTATTCTTGGAGGTGCTTTGTGTAAACCCAAAGAGGGTAGGAATGAAAACTATTCCTGCCCTCTTTGGGTTTAGATTCTCAAGGGGAGAGTGGACAATCAATGGTAAATGTAATAAGTAAATAATCATGTTGTATGTTTTTTGTTTGTGTTGAAACGGAGTCCCGCACTGTCGCCTGGGCTTGAGTGCAATGGCATGATCTCGGCTCACTGCAACCTCCGCCTCCCAAGTTCACACAATTCTCCTGCCTCAGCCTCCTGAGTAGCTGGGATTACAGGCACATGCTACCACATCCGGCTAATTTTGTGTACTTTTAGTAGAGAGGCGGTTTCACTATGTTAGCCAGACTGGTCTGGAACTCCTGACCTCGTGATCTGCCCACCTTGGCCTCCCAAAGTGCTGGGATTACAGGCATGAGACACCAAGCCTGGCCTGTATGTTTTAAGGTAAGCAGTTAGGTGGAAAAATATAACAGAAATGGATTAAAGAATTGGGAGTTTCAGGACCAGGGCAGGTTACAATATCAACAGGGCAGGGTATTTGAGGTTGGTGTCATTTATAAGCTGATGTTAGAGCAAATATTTGAAGGAGATGAGGAAGTGAGTTGGGGTCGGGAGAGGTCTGTCCACCTGAGGAAGCAGCCAGGGCAGAAGCCCTCAGGCCACCTATCCTGCTCCCTGTGCAGCAAGGTCAGCAGCGTCCTGGAGCTGAGTCAGGGGAGATTAGTGGGAGTTAAGGAAGCAAGATAACAGGACACCAGAAAAGGAGACTTACAGGTCACCATAAGAACATAAACTTCTACTCTGACAGTCACTGAAGGGTTTTGCCCAGAAGAGTGAAAGAATTTTATGTACACTTGAATAGAACCATGGATTATTTGGCTGCTGTGTTGAAACTAGATTTGAATGGGTGTGAGCAAATGTAGTTGTAGGGAGTATGGAAACTCCTGTATGGAAATGATGGGAGGTCTGACCGTGGCCTGGGCCAGGGTGGTAGCAGTGAACCAGTGGGAAACAGTCAGTTTCTTGATGTATTTCCCAGGTAGAGAGACACATGATTTCCTAAGGGACTGAATTTCAGGTATTAGAGACAAGGAGGAGGCAGCAGATGTGACTGCAAGCCTTCTGGCATGGACAACTGGAGGATGGACTTGCCATCAGCCGAGACAGACGATGAAGGCTGTGGGTGGGCCGTGTTGGGAGTTGAGGTCGGGGCTTCAGCTTTGAGGATATTGAGCTGAGTGTGTCTGTTAGACAGAGGTGGAGTTGGGAGCAGACGGTTGCATATACACTCCTGCAACTCAGACATGTACCAGACACATGCATTTGGAAGTTGTCATATAGATGCTATTTAAAGCCACGAGTCCAAATCAGATCCCCAAGGAAGTGAATGAGAAATGGAAAAAGGGATAAGGATTGGATCCTTAGGAACTCCAATATTAAGGAGTAGGTGAGCAAATGAGGACACAGAGCGGGAGACTGTACAGAGAAATCCCTGTATGTTCTCCTGGAAGAGCATGTTCTCCTGGAAGCCATGTGAAGAAGGTGCATCATGGAAGCTGGAGTGATCAACTGTGTCATACGCTGCCGATGGACAGAGTATGAGGTCTGAGGATTGACCATGAGATTTGAAAACAGGGAGCTCAGTGGCAACCTTGAGACCATTTTCAGACGTAAGAGCAGAAGAGAATTTAAGGAAGAATCTGAAGAGATGGATAGGACATTAAAATTGTCAACTTTTTATGAGTTTTTTTTTTCTTTCTACAGAGGGGAGCAAAAAATGACACATGTCCAAAAAGAGGTATATTTTAAAGAAGTGAAATGGACAAGCACATAAGTTTACATGTTGATGGGAATGACCCAGAGGAGAGAATTTGAAACCAAACAAAACCGTGTCTTCCATCCTACATTAGAGGGTGCAGGATCCAGTGCTGGCTCACTGGAGGACCTGGAGGTACAGATGTGGGCCAGCGGGACCCTGGGATTGCTCTTCTGAATGGTTTTATTTTTCTCAGTGAAGGAGGAAGTGAGGTAATCGGGCAAATCTGAGAATGATGGAGGCAGTGTCAGAGGTGGAGGACAAGAAAAAGTGTCAAATGATCAAACGTTCGTCTTGAGAAGTGACATGGTGAATGAACTAGTGGTAGAAAATGGTCTTCCAGCAGTACAAGACCCACTTGAGGTTTTCAGTGATTCGTTTAAATTGAGATAATTTTATTTATGGTCAGTTAAATAGATTTAGTACACATTTTTGAGACATTTTATAGGTCATGTACTGTTCTTGGCTCTGGAGGTATAAAAATGACTAAGATGTCGTCCCACTCCTCAAAGTCCTGCAGGGAGAGAGACTGAAATGTGAAACCAATAACTATAATAAACTGTAATAATTCTATAATTGAGTTACACTTATTGTTTGGGGGAAGTACTGCCAAGTGCTGTTGCCAAATATAGTGACACAGAAAGCTGGTGGTGTATTTCACATCAGAATCAGAATGTGGTTCTCCATAGTGACCTCCCATTTCCTCAGTAAACATTTATTAAATGTTCAGCACTGTGTGCTAGGTGTTACAGTTACAATGGCAAATAAGATCATTTTTGCACTCAAAGAGGTCACCATCGAATACAGTGATTTCCAACCTTAGCAGCACACAAGAATCACTTGGGCATTTTTAAAAATCCAGATACCCAGGCCATCCCCCAAACTAGTAAGTCACAATTTTTTTTTTTTTTTTTACATTCCCTAGTGTTTCCAATGTACAGTCAAGGAAGAAAATTGCTGATCTAGGGTCAGACACAGGTAAGAAAACAGAAAAATGGAAATACAGGTGTGATAAATGCTATTGGATAGGGAGGCACAAGCTACTAGGGGAGCCCTATTATGGGGTCAGCCCTGCAGGTAGAGGCCGTGAAGACTTCCCCAAATAAGAGCCCTCTGAGCTGAGTGAAGAGTGACTGGGGTCAGCGTGGGAAGCAGAGGAGGGATGGGGATTATGGCTGAAGAAGCAGGTGGAGGAGAGGCCTGGGAGCTGAAAGAACGTGTCCCACTTGGAAATCTGTGATTCAAAGTAGGGTCAAGCCAGGAAGAAAGTGACAAGAGATGCCACTTTCCTGACTTATTTCCAACTTCCTTAACACTCAGTGCAATATCCTCAAAGCTGAAGCCCTGACCTCAACTCCCCAACACGGCCCACCCACAGCCTTCATCGTCTGTCTCGGCTGATGGCAAGTCCATCCTCCAGTTGTCCATGCCAGAAGGCTTGCAGTCACATCTGCTGCCTCCTCCTTGTCTCTAATACCTGAAATTCAGTCCCTTAGGAAATCATGTGTCTCTCTACCTGGGAAATACATCAAGAAACTGACTGTTTCCCACTGGTTCACTGCTACCACCCTGGCCCAGGCCACAGTCAGACCTCCCATCATTTCCATACAAGAGTTTCCATACTCCCTACAACTGCGTTTTCTCACACCCATTCAAATCTAGTTTCAACACAGCAGCCAAATAATCCATGGTTCTTTTCAAGTGTACATAAAATTCTTTCACTCTTCTGGGCAAACCCTTCAGTGACTGTCAGAGTAGAAGTTTATGTTCTTATGGTGACCTGTAAGTCTCCTTTTCTGGTGTCCTTTTATCTTGCTTCCTTATTTCCAACTTTTTAAACTTATTTTGCTTTCCTGACACAAAGCAGGAAGAGAGTGGCAAGAGATGCCCAGCAGCCATTAGGCAGGTGCAACACTAGAATGGGTGAATTCGAATTTTGTTCCCACACTGCTGTCAAATTCCTATTCAAAGACAACCAGGGAAACCTACAGATCATAAAAAACAAGTTAATGCAACTTACAGAGCACGAGTGAGCAGCACCTTGAGAGAGCCTCAGTGGAGTCAGAGGTTAGGGATCTCCTTTACAGAGCTCTGAAAGCTGGAGTAAGCTGCAAGGTGGTTTTAGGGCAGAAGTTTCTGAGCAGGAACTGGTCATATCTTGCAAACCAGTTTAATTGCCGGAACAGACGATGGTCTTTTCTTTGGAACATATGAAGCCATGAGAAGGTATAATTAAGTCAGTTTTTCTATTGTCTTATTTTGGAATACAAGGGTCTGAATGAGCCCCTATTAAAACATTTTGAGCTTATGGTGTTTGTGTTGCATATCATGGCTCCATAGAGTTTATTTGTTGAGAATCGTAGCACTGTTTTGCAAGCTCTGCTTTCTGTTTCATTTCTTACTGTATTAAGAAAATGTGGTGTGGTAAGTAGAGCACCGAGAGGCAGGAGTCTTCCATAAAATATGGTGTCCACAACAAATCTGCTGACTCCTGGAGGTAATCTAAAAATGAACATTATCAGGCTGGGTGCGGTGGCTCACGCCTATAATCCCAGCACTTCGGGAGGCCGAGGCCGGTGGATCACGAGGTCAAGAGGTCAAGACCATCCCGGTCAACATGGTGAAACCCCGTTTCTACTAAAAATACAAAAATTAGCTGGGCATGGTGGCGCACGCCTGTAGTCCCAGCTACTCGGGAGGCTGAGGCAGAAGAACTGCTTGAGCCCAGGAGGCAGAGGTTGCAGTGAGCTGAGATCGTGCCATTGCACTCCAGCCTGGGTAACAAGAGCGAAACTCCGTCTCAAAAAAAAAATGAACATTATCTACTAAGTGTGTTCAAGGCATCCAGGGCAAAAAAAGTCATGAACTGACCTTTTTGAAAAAGACTGCAACGGAAGTACATTGATTGAGTATATCAACCATTGAGTATGAAAATCTGAAATGTTTTAGGCAAACACCATTAAATTTACTATCAAAATTTCTAATATGAGGCCAAGAGTATTGGCTTATGCCTGTAATCCCAGTATTTTAGGAGCTGCAGCTGGCAGAACACTTGAGGTCAGGAGTTCAAGACAAGCCTGGCCAACATGGTAAAACCATGACTCTGCTAAAAATACAAAAAATTAGTCAGGCATGGTGGCACATGCCTGTAATCCCCGCTACTCGGGAAGCTGAGGCAGAAGAATCACTTTAATCCAGGAGGCAGAGGTTACAGTGAGCTGAGACGGCACCACGGCGCTCCAGCCTGGGTGACAGAGCGAGACTTTGTCTCAAAAAAACAAAATCAATATAAAACGAAAAACAAAATTTCTCATATAAATATTCCAAATATATAGGAACATATGATGAATAATAAAAAAGTTGCTACCTCCAACTTTCCTCATGTCTTAATAGTTTTGCCAAATTTATTTCACACTTTATTATTAGAGAAACACATTACATGTGAGTCCACCTGTTTATTCTTCTCTAAATCCATTCCTCCTGCTCCTTTCTCCCCTCTCCAGAGGTACCCAATATTATGAAGGTACCAGATTTTTCTTCTCTAGTACATTTATATGTGTATAAATAAACTATATGAACTACTATAAATGGTCTCAGTCTGGATAGATTCTTCAGTTACTTGCCTTGTTTATGTAACTTCACATTTCTGATATTTAATTTATTCCCCTTAGAAGACAGTCCACTCATTCATTTTAATCCATTTTATGAATATTACCACTGTTTGACTCTCCATCGTTGCGAGACATGTGGGTTGTTTCTGCCTACACAAACCATGCTGCAATAAGCATTCATGTATGCGGCTTGTGCACATGTGAGAGGGAATTACTGGGGGTAGGATAAAAGCATCTTCAACATTTCTAAATATTGCCAAATTGCTTAATAAAATGGTATTACCAGTTTAAAATCTCAGTAGACCACATGCGAATAGGCAATTTGCTGGGCATATAATGATATCTTATTGTTGTTTTAATTTGTATTTTCCTGATTACTAGTGTGGTTGAGCATCTTTTTATATATTTATCAGCCATTTGATTTTCCTCTTAGTGAATTGCCTGTTTTTCCTACTAAGTTCTTTTTTCTTGTTTCTCTAATTGGTTGGTAAGATTTTTATTCTCTTCTTTTTTCATATTTTGATGTGAATTTTTTGTTACATGCATTGCAGTTCTAATTTCTTCTCCCAGTCTGTGACTCGTGTTTATACTTTGTGATGTCTTTTTTTGTAGAGAATTTTTTCCTTTAATAAGCTATAATTTTATTTTTCTTGATGAGTTTGTGTATGTGTGCATTTGTGTTTGCATAACAAATAATTTCCTACCTGGACAACATAAAAATACCGTCTTATATTTATATTCTAAAAACGACAAAGTGTTGCTTTTGGTATTTAGCTTTTTGATCTATCTGCAGTTGATGTTTGTGTGCGAAGTGAGACGGGGCCTTGGCAGCATTTGTTGATTACAGGAATCTGCAATGCTCTTTCTTTCCTTAATCCAGTTTCCATTTGGCGTGGTTCTGTCTTGGGACTTTTATCGGCTTCTGCTGGTTTGTTTGTCTTTCTGGGGCCCATTTCACACCACCTTAATTCCTGTAGCTCTGAAATGCATCTTGCTATCTGGGAGGATGAATCCCCCCATCCTACTCTTCAAGTTCATCTTGGTTATTTGGGACACCTTGTTCATCACCCTAAAATTAACTTCTAGTATCACGTAACATTCTTTTGAGATTGTCACTGAAGTTGTATTAAATACAATTTACAGAATATCTTCATGTAATTGACATATTTATGATGTGTTTTTTGCCTATGAACATGTTATATGCTTTCATTTATCTAGGTCTGATTTTTTTGGTTTTCAGTAGAGTTTTGTAATTTTTGCTGTAAATCTTCTTATACGTGTTTTATACAGTTGATTATTCTCACAAACAATATTTTTGTTATAAATAGCATCTCTTTTAATTAATATTTTCGTTTGTGTATAGTTTGTGTTCTAAAATGTAATTGATATTTCTGTATTCATCTTATATTCAGCAACTTTTCTAAACTCACATATTAATTCTAATTAATCATTAGATTCACTTGGATTTCCCACATAGATAATCAGGTCACTAGGCAGTTTGTTGTTTGCTTTTCAAATCCTTTCTATCTTCATTTCTTTGTCCAGTCTCACTGTGCTGACTCTGACCTCCAACTCACTGCTGAATGAAGCAGTGCAAATAAGCGTTCTTGCTTTCTTTCTGACTTCAAAGTGATTGCCTCTAATGTTTTGACTATTAAATATGAAGTTTTTCATATCCTTTTGGTGAATTCCCTTTCTGAAGTTAAGGAATCCCCTTTAAATTCATGGTTTTCTTTTGAATTTCTATCATGAATATATCATATTTTATTAAATAGTTGTTCTGTATTCTTTGAAACAAAAAACAGTGATTTTTTTTTTCCTCCAAGTTGATTAACCATGTAAGGAATTCAGTGAATAAATCTACTAATTACATCCAAAACCTGGCTCAGGGAGAATACCCCAGACAGAGATAAATGGAGGTTTGGTGAGCTTGTATTTGTATTCTGGAATGCGGCTGGGGAAGAGCTCTGACTGAAATGGAAATCTACTCCTTCAATACCAGCTCTCTACATTGTTGCTTCTCAGCATATAGAAGACAGAGCAGTAGCAGCAGCCTCCCCAGGGAGCCAAAAAATGCAGTCTCAGGCCCTCCCCAAGCCTTGCTAAAACAGAATCTACATTTAACCAGAGAGCCAGGGTTTGAGAAGCTGGTTTACGTTGTCCTTCAAATACCAAAGGTGAATTAATTCATGTTATCTAGTATATCTAATATGTCTTTGGAACTTAAACCAACTTTGCATTCCTGAGATAAAATATTTTGGTCATTAAAAAAATACATTCCTGGATTTTTTTAAAAAAGTACCTTTTCTTGCTCTCTAAAAGCACCTTAATAATTAAAAAAAAAAAAAAGAAAGAAAGAAAAAAAGACAAAATATACCTTTGAACTTAATTTGCTAATGTTTACCTGAGGATTTCCCATCCCTATAGGTGAGAAGGACATCTAATTTGCCTCTCTGGTATTATCCTTTTCTGGTTTTGAATCAAGGCTGTTCTCCATCAATAAGTGATCTGTGGAGCATTTTCTGTTTTTTTTTTTTTTTTTGAGACGGAGTCTCGCTCTTGTTACCCAGGCTGGAGTGCAATGGCGCGATCTCGGCTCACCACAACCTCCGCCTCCTGGGTTCAGGCAATTCTCCTGCCTCAGCCTCCTGAGTAGCTGGGATTACAGGCACGCGCCACCGTGCCCAGCTAATTTTTTTGTATTAATAGAGACGGGGTTTCACAATGTTGACCAGGATGGTCTCGATCTCTCGACCTCGTGATCCACCCGCCTCGGCCTCCCAAAGTGCTGGGATTACAGGCTTGAGGCATTTTCTGTTTTTAATCCTCTCTGAAACATTCCATTTAGCTTTTGAGTTATCTGTATCTTGTATTATTGTTGGGATTCATCTGTACATTCTTCTGTGCCTAATTATGGTTAAGTTTTTAAACTTCTGATAACACTTTGTTTTAAGCGTCACATGTATAATTTGACTTTCCATCCTTTGAATTATTTCCTTATATATTTTCTTGTTTTCAAATTTACTAGCAAGTGTCATTCCTGTTAATTAAAAGACTCTGCTTAATGTATTACCATCAATCAATTTGTTGTATTCCTAGTATTGCTTGTTTATACCTTTTCTGTCTTTTTTTCTTAACCTATGTTAAGAGAGGTTTAAGAGTTGTGTTGTTCTTTTCAGAGATCTACTTCTCAACTTTGTGAATTCTCTTGGATTTTTATTGGTTTTCTAAGTCAGTAGTTTCTTCTCTTATTTTTATTATTCCTTTGTTTTGTATATTCTTTGGGTTTACTCTGTTGTTCTTCTCTAATGACTTTAGTAGGTGATTAGCTCGTTGATTTTTATCTTTATATATTTTTTAAATTTCCCCTAAATACTACACTGTTTTAAGTATATCATGAGCCATTTAAATTTAATATTTTATTAACATCTCTTTCCAAATATTTTTAAATTATTGTTTGCATTTTAGATATATGAAATTTGAGTATGAATGAAATTTGAATTTTAAATATACCTATTGTATGTAAGTTGTTGCTTGCTCTGTAGTATAAATAGTACATATTCCATGTGTACTTGGAAAGGTATGTATTATTTATAGTAATCTATAGTTTCTATGAACACTCAGCAAGTGTCTCCGTGGAGCCTGAGTACAAACATTTAAGAAATAAGGAGCTGGGGCTGGGCTGAAGAGGCAAGATTAGCAGTCTCTCAGGTTGGGAACTGGCCGTAGGCTTAACAACAGAAATGCAGTTATTTGGGGGAAAACAAAAGCAGTGAGGTAGAAAATCAGGTAAGGAAGAGCAAAGCATGGGAGCAGAGCTGGAATGATCAGGAACTGGACCGTTTAGCAAAACCTGTACTGGGAAAGGTTTAGGGTCTTGTTAAGGCTCTGGCTTAAAAGCTATAAAGTGGGAACTTGATCATGACATGGTGGCTAAGGCTCCTGCTTCTGTGACTGCAGATTTAATTTCAAATCTGTATCTTTCATTTAGTTGTAGGGACTATGGTTGTCTTTTCTACAAAATAGGAATAATAATAATATCTCCCATATTGAGGAATTTGTCGAAAATTAAATATTGAGGCTATTGTGGAAATTAACTAATAAAGTGGTGAGTATTAAATGATTACTCAATAGCAAACTCAGTGAATTCAGTCTTATTATATATTTAAATTATTTTAATTACCTAAGTTTCAATTCTTATTAAATAAATTAAATTTAATTCTTATTAAATTCTAATAAGAGTAACTGTAATTGAGAAGTAGAAGGGAAGGAGGAGGGGAGATGAAGGTGAAGGGGAAAAAGAGATGAGAAGAGGCACAGAAATAGACTATTGTACATCTCCACTGTGCAAGGATAGGTCCTGCTTTCAGGACCTAGACTGTGGCCAACCTGCAGGAAGAGTCAGGAAGCTGTGGCTCATTCTGGGCAAGAGCCAAAGTGTCAGAATCACACAGTTCCTTCAGGAAAAGAAACCCAGCAATATTCTTCCCTCTTCTCCCACCTGTTCTGGAATTACAATCAGGTATAAAAGCAGTCCAGATTTGATGAACCATTTCTTACCTCTAGTATTGATTCTCTAGTTATGCCTCAGAACTCAGCAGTAGGGAAACACCTTTAAAAAAAATTGCAGATGGATGGGGAGTGCTGTTCACGCTCTATGATTAGGGAGGAAGACGTGCATTGAGGAAGTCCTGCTGCTTCAGTACCAGCCAGCAATATCATCCTTCAACTGTCAATACTTCAAATATTCTAACTGTATTTCTGTCCAGTTGATGAGATTTAAAATTATTTTGATCAATGTCTTCTGTTTGTCTGGCCCACTGAGACCATCCTGGAGGCTGGCTACCACACGTGGGAAATATCCATTATGTATTTGTAGAATTTTAACCAGTAAGAGAAACAGTTGTTCTCTTTATTCTTTATTTTAGTCTTTTATAATGAAGTTTGCTGAGTATCATGTAGATGTGTTGTATCATTGAATGGAATATCATTAAGGGGTTCTAAAATTCAGGTATAAAGTTGATATGAAATAAAAGATACACCGAATATATACTTTTTTCTTCATCTCATAAAAATTCCCTCTCCTCCACGCAGGTCTAACTTGTACATTTCCCCTTGGTTACAGCTAAACAATCTAATAGCTGTAGATAAAGACATGGTACCCGCAGTAGCCATAACGCTCCAGTTGGAGTTTCCTTGATTTTTCTTATTAAATAGTTGATCCCTTTTTCTTCTCATCTGATAAGGTTAAACTGCAGCCATTTGGAATGCTTTTCGTCTACATGAAAGTCGTCTTCCTGATGATGTGGTAATATCAATAGTAATACAGCATTCAGCTGCCTGCCAGGCTATGGGGAAGGTCACAATGGACATTATTACAGAGAACACATGCCTCCCATGAAACATTCATGCTTTATAGCAGCCTCCGCTTCACTGCTTCTTGAAGAGGTCCACTTCCCTTTGACCTTTGATAATGGCATTAACGTGCATGCTCATTTCAAAAATACTATTAATAACTAACATTTAGATAGTCTTTACATTTTACAAAGAGCATTCACATCTGTCATCACCCTTGGTTCTCATTCCAACTCTAGACTGCAGATGTCAGATTGGCGCCAAATCACACACCTAGGAAATACCAGAGCCAGAACTAAAACCCCTACCTTCTCCTCCAAGTCCCTGATCTTTTAATTACATCACAATGCACAGTAGAGTTTCAACACTGTATTTTTCACAAAGTAGGGAGTGTTACGTGAGCCAATTGCTTATTATATTACTTTTCAGTGTTTCCAGAAAAGGGTATCTTAAATAATCCCTTGCCAAGTGGCTGACTTTTCTTACACAAACAATTTTGCTGCTTAGAACATTTGTTTCCTCAAGTATAAAATAGGTGTATAATCATTTCTCCTAATAATGACATGAGGCTAAATGAACTCATTACAGTTAAGAATTTTTGGCTTCCCTATTTTGGCTTATCAATGGCATGTTTCAAGGAAAGCTCAATACTGTAAAAATTAAGACTTTAGAGGAAGACAGGGATGTACACCCTGCTTCCAGGAAAGACTAATTTACAGCAGTTGTTCCTAATGTGTTTTGGGTCAGATAGAACTAGATTAGGCCATTTTTGCATTGCTGTAAAGAAATACCTGAGACTGGGTAATTTATAAAGAAAAGAGGTTTAATTGGCTCATGGCTCTGCAGGCTGTCAAAGCATGGCACCAGAATCTGCTTGGCTTCTGGGTTGGCCTCAAGGAGCTTTCACTCATGACAGAAGACGAAGTGGGAGTAGACATTTCACATGGTGAAAACAAGAGCAAGAGAGAGAGGGAAGCGCCACACACTTTCAAAGGATCAGGTCTCTGGAAAACTCACTATCACAAAGACAACTCCAAGCCGTGGGGGATCTGCCCCCATGACCCAAACACCCCCAGTCAGGCCCCACCTCCGGCACTGGAAATTATAACTCAGTGTGAGATCTGAGCAGTCAAACATCCCAACTATATCAAGAACTTTGTAATCTTTTGAGGACAATGATCCTTCCTAGAAAAGTGTCCACTGATAAAAATTGTTGCATAACATTTCAGAGGCATTTATAGTTTAGCCAATATTCATCTCTGGTTGCCGATTAAGACTTCAGGGCTAGAGGCATGTAATTTGCACTCAGGTTGCTAAGTGTAGGTTGCAGTGACCGTCAACGGTAACCTAATACCCAGAATCAGCTTTAATTGCTTGCTAATATTAGTGTAGATATAAACACTTAATTAGTGTAAATACAAATCATTGCATTGACAGGTAAAATGCACTTTTACTTCCACAGTTGCAACTTTGGGTGTTTGGGTTAGCAAACTGTTTGAAGTAAAGAATTGCCATGCAGTAACAAACAAGGATATTCACTAAGTGCATTCAAATTAGGTTAAATTTGCATACTACAAGCTGTTATAAGACATTAGCCCATTGTAACCAGGAGAAAAATAAAGTTAGCACTATCTCTTTGCCTTCCTCACTTCACTTGGCTCCAAACTTAGCCACTCTGATGATACAGTGCTAAGAAGTCACACTTTTCTCCCTGTAAATGACTCCTGACCCCTGCAGAATATACATGTCTACTAGGAAGACACAGAGTTGGGAGGCTTTTGGGAGACTGGGGGTAGATTTCCTTTCCTTGACATGAAAGTTTGGCTTGTCCTTCCAAAAATAAGGTCGTTGTCTTCCATTGGCTTTAAAGAAAACTAAGAAACAAAAAAGGAATTAGCTGAATTTCCTTTGGGTAGGTAGCAACTGCTGATCAGAAGGGTCTAATGAGGTTAGCAGCAGCAATCAATGTTCAAAGAGAGGTGGTGACAAGGTCACCAGGTCAGGCAGTGCCATCGGATTTGGCTGCAATTGTCTCGTCGATAAATGTCCTGGCAGGAAATTACTATAAACAAACTGCTGCATCTTTTTAATTCAGGTGTGGGCTGAGGCTAGGGCACTGACCCACAGGATTTCCTGAGGAGAAGAGGCAGCAGGTTATTTCTCAGATTTCTTTCAACAGACAAATCTATGGAGCTGAGCTGTGTGTAGAGAGATGTCCCCTTTTCCCACCTGTCTTATCTCATCTTTGCAGACTGTCATTCTTACCACTGTCGCGTTGATGCTGCTACTGGCTGGGCATGTGCCCTCCTGAGTGTCCACATCAAAGCTGAGTTGAGACTTGCTTTAGTCCATGGGGAACCAAAATTTGTTACGGTTAGCTAACTCTTCAAGTCTAAAGGAGAGTATTATGAGTTCAGGTTGTATATAATTATTGGTGTCAAATGGATCTAAATAAGTTATTAACTCAAAGTATAAAGTATAGGGGAAATTCCAGTATTCAAAATCTTTGGTATCCTAGAGCAACAGCATCCATAGAATCATGGAGCTGTTGAATATTGGGCAAGGAGGGGGCTTGGGAGGATGTACAGTCCAGCACCGGCATTTCAGTTATAAAGCCAAAACCTCAAGTCGTTAAATGATTCCCTGCTCGCAAGGCAGCCCTCCTGCTAATAGAAAAAATATTTTATAATATTCTTGTTGTGTGGCTAACATTTTCATTCACCATGGATTTTATCCCTTAATAAATCTAAGAAATGACATTTCACATTCTGGCTGGTCTGTAACCTCACATGCCCTGGTGAGAATGGCCTTTGTGTGTGTGCATGTGGCCGAGTGAAGGTAGATTCAGAGGAAGCCTTGCCTTGTCTGAGAAGCTTCTCTTTGCCCTTTGCAGAAAGCTTGGCATCCTTCTTCTGTGCCACTTATTTTTATACAAATGCCAGTGCAGCACCTTTTAGGACATTCTGTCATTCTGTCCTGCCAGGCAGTAAACTGCTTGAGGGAAGGAAACATAAATTAGCAATTGAAAGTAACTGCCAAATGATGGACCAAAGCCTGGCAGTAGATTATCTAACAGTTTAGTAAAATAAGAGGCAGAGAAAACGACACGAGATGGAGAAGGAGAAAAAAAGCAAGGAGGAGGAAAAAGTTGTCATTTTCATAAAGAGTTCTGCAGAAGCTTTTGTTCACTTTTCATTTCATATCCTAAATCAATTTACCTGCCTGGAACCAGGGGCTGGGGTGCTCGCCATGTTGGGGATGAGAGGGCTTCATTACCAGCTGTTGGACTCACAGATAGAATTGTCCTTGATGTTCCAGAATAGATAGAAAGGCAGAAACTGACAGAGGGGGAGTGTGGGGAAGGCTCCTGCAGGGACAGAGTGTTCTAACCTGCTGAGGTGGCTCCCCACGGAGCCATGAGCTGCGTGCAAATGGCAGTCAGTGTGTGCTTTGAAGCCTCCAGCCTTGGGAACTTCAAACAAGGAGAGGACAGACAGATGATCTATGGGAAATTAATATCTAACAGGTCTAAAATCTGTTCTTCCTGTCACCTTAATCTCCTATCTGCTCACTGACAGTATTTATTTTCTGAACACAGTGAACATGTAATACAACAGAGGTTCCCACACCCTTAACTTGCCTAAAACAGAAAATCTTACATTCCAATACAATCCATTTTAATTATTTTATTATTATTATTATTATTGCTTCTTTTAGAACTGTTTCTTTCTCTAGGTTTTAGAAGTTTTCCTAAAGGAATAGAGTAAATGAACTTTGAGAAAAGAGGTAGGCTGGCAGGTGGAATGCTGTGCTACTGCCCCAGCAGCTCCCCAGTCGCCTGGCGGATGCTCATGGAATCATGTGGAATAACAGTGCCTACTGGGACAGAATCACGTTTTCTGCCTCATACTTTCTGATTTGCTTTGATTGCTGGAATAGATAAGCTCACTCTGAAGTATACCTAGGAAGGAGAGATAATTTGTCTATACCCATCCATCCACCAACCCATGCATTTATCCATTCACTCATTCATCCAACCATTCATCTACTCATCCATCCACCCATCTACCCACCCATTCATCCACTCACCAATCCACCCATCCATTCACCCATCCATCCATCTGTCCATCTATCCATCCGTCTACCCATTCATCCATCCATCCATCCATCCTCCCATCCACCCACCCATTTATCCACTCATTCACCCACTCACCCATCCATCCATTTACTCACCCATCCACCTGCCCATCCATCCACGCATTCATTCACTCAGGATTTGTGCATTCAGGAAGATATTCAATCTACAAACATCTTTAGAGTGCCCAGAATTATGCTAGATGCTTGCAGTAAGAGAAGAAATAATTTGTGGCTCTGCCCTTAACGAGAATATGTTCTACAGAGTCAGCGTCCCACAAGCAGACCATTTTTTAAAATTTCCAACTTTTAAGTTTATGGGTACATATGCAGGATGTGCAGGTTTATTACACAGGTAAACATGTGCCATGGTTGTTTGCTGCACAGATCATCCCGTCACCCAAGCATTAACCCCAGAATCCATTCACTATTATTCCTGATCCTCGCCCTACTTCTCCACCCCAGACTTGGACAGGCCCGGTATATTTTGCTTCCCCCACATGTGTCCTTGTGTTGTCATCATTTGGCTCCCACTTATAAGTGAGAACATGTGGTAGTTGGTTTTACGTTCCTGCATTAGTTTGCTAAGGACAATGGCCTCCAGCTCTATCCATGTCCCTGCAAGAGACATGCTTTCATTCCTTTTTGTGGCTGCATAGTATTCCACGGTGTATATGTACCATGTTTTCTTTATATAGTCTATCATTGATAGATATTAGGTTGATTCAATGTCTTTGCTATTATGAATAGTGCTGCAATGAACATACACTTGCATATGTCTTTACAATAGAATATTCATTTGGGTATATATCCAGTAATGGGATTGCTGGGTCAAGTGGTATTTCTGCCTCTAGGTCTTTGAGGAATCACCAGACTCTCTTCTACAAATGACTGTACTATTTTACACTCCCACCAATGGTGTAAAAGCATTCCTCTTTCTCTACAACCTTGCCAGCATCTGCTGTTTCTTTCTTAATGAGTTATACACTCCTATTTTGAATAATGATATATTTATTTTTGGTATAATTTTCTAGAAAGCTAGCAATACAGATTATACATAGAAGGGCCTAGAATAGATGCATGGTCCATCTGTAATAGGTTAGGAAAGCAAGCCCAGACACGTTGCAACAATTTTACTAATTACTCTCACAAAGAAAGCATGGATATGTTTTTTACATCTCATAACGGAAGTCATCTTAAAATAAGGTGTTTTCTAGAGTGTTGCATGGGTAAAGACCAAGAGGGTTTTAATCCTAGGTGTGAAGAGTCTCTGAGCCGTCTTCATAATCGTGGGTCGGATAAGGTACACAGCGATTTAAAAAGACATATGAGGTTCTTCTTTTAGGGAGTTACCATCTGAGTGAGAAGGTAAAGCATTAAAGGACACCAAATTGTTTTTAAAAAGGAAAACTTCTGTTGCTCACGAGCACTGTATAGACAGTAAAGAGATTTATAGGATAGCTGGGGATTTGCCTGGTGTGGTCAGGTAAAGTCGTTCCAAGGATGTGACATTTCAGTTGAAATCTGAAGGAAGAGAGAAAACCGGTACTGCAAAAAGCAGAAGGAGGTGTAGTCTACACCAAGGAAGCATAAAGTGCTGAGTCTTGACATCAGCATGATCCCAGTATATTGAAAAATCAAAGAGAGGCAAATGTGCTTGCAGCCCAGTGAGTGAGGGAGAGGATTGAGGTAAGTTGGGGAGATAGGGGAAAGATCAGGCCACAGTAGGAGTTTGGGGTTTGTTTTAAGAGCGATGGGAAGACTTTGGAGGTTTTGAAGGAAAGTGGGTATTTAATTTGTTGTGCAAATGCAGATGCTTTCGAAAGTAAAAGGGCATTCTCAATAACTAGACCTGGACAAGGGGCATAAACTGGGTGCTGCAGGTAACTTGGGACATACATTTTCCCTGGTTTCAAGTTGTATGGAGACACAACGTCTGTTTCTAAAAGATTGTTCAAACTGCTCTGCAAATAATGCATAGGAGAGTGAGAGTGGAAATGCAGACAGTATAGACCAACGCAATGCACAGGGGCGGGTCGGGGAGGGAGGCCTGAAGATGCAGATGTGAGGGACCCGTGTGATGGGAACATCTGGGCTCTGTTTCTGTGAGGTGCTGCAATGCAGCCAGAGTCCTCATCCTAGACAGGGAACACAGGTGATGTGGCAATTCTAGATCGTCAGAACAAAGAAGCACCACTTGCAGCTTAAAAACGATAAATTTAGAACAATTTAAAGGAAGAACTTTTTACCTGGCAGGTAGTACGTACATGAAACTTGCTACTCCAAGACATGGTTCAGACTCACAGTCTAACGCGGTTAAAAGAAGGTGAATGGAATGAGTTGCTATGGGAAACCTAGTTATTTTTGGCGTGTCCATAATGTTTTGATATTAATTTAAAGAAAAGCACACCACAGCTTCTCCATATTCTCCATACCAAATTCAGAAGCAAGAGAGGACTAAAAACCTTTGTATGTAACTGACAATTTTTACATTTTAAATTCCCAACTCTTTACCAACAAGCTCAGATCTTACTCATTCCAGTAAGCAAAACAAAACAGGTGACACACACACAAAAAAGCTTTCTTTTGTTTCTGTCTTTCCTCAAACTACCATACCTTTTTTCCTTTCTGTCATTGCCAAATCTCTTGAAGTAGCTGTGTACACTTGATAGCCTTCATTTTCTTGCCTTCTGTTGCTCCTTAAATCAATGCCTTTTAACTTTCATCCTAACAATGTGTTTAAAGAACAGTCAAAATTCTCATTCAAGAATGGTGAAATCTCCCTAATATCAAATGCAATGGCATTGCTCTTCTGATCCTTCGGTCGTGCGTGCAGCCCTGGGAGATCTTTAAGCTCCCTACATATCTGAGACCCTCACCTCCCTCCATGGATTTTGACCTCCCTGGGGTAAGGACCATGCCTGATCAATCCTCCATCCACAATAGCTAGTTTAGTGCCTGACACACATCAGATATTTATGACATATTGTGGACTTGGATTAGGTTTAAAATTATCTACCTTGTTCTCTGCCAGACCCCTACGCCTGAAGATGGTGAGTGTCCAAAAAATGTTTGTTGAATAAGTGAAAGAAGAAACTCCTGGACTGATTAGACAGTCACCACATATTTATTGATCCTCTCTAGGGCACGATACTGTGTTAGGAGCACTGGTACTTGTCGGGGTGAATAAAGTGAGAACCCTACATCCATGGTCTTAGTTTCCTCATCATCCTTTCACTCTAGCAGCTTACAATGCTATTTTTTTCCACATCTTATTGCTACTGAAGAAACTTCATCTGTAACAGTGTAGTAATGTCCTTAAAAACATCATACATGATGACTTTTTCTTAGGCCTCAAGAAAATTACATATTGCATAATTTTATAATTAAAAGACATATTAGAGATCATCTAGTCTGACAGTCTCCAATTTTTTCAACAAATAATACTCATTTCTTAATCTCCATAACACCATTTTCAAAAATGTCTCACCAAAATTGTATTCAGCAACAACTCATTGTTTCTTTCAAATAAAGGCATGTACATATCTGTCCTCAAAGCCACTGAGCAGCATTCATTCAGAACTGTATATTTTTGAGTTATTATGACCCCAGTGCTGTGCTACAGGCCAAAAATTAAATGATGAACAAAGCAGATTTCTTTCTTGATCTTATGATCTAGTTAATAGGAAATATCCAATCTTCCCATCCTAGTTTATGGAATACCAGCCTAAAGAAAAGAAATGTCTTATTTATATCCAACTGTCCTTTGAAGATCTATGTATTCTTTTTGCATGTGTTTGAAAATTGTAAAATATTTCTGACCACCTTGAAGTCCTAGTACACTGTGGGAATGTCCAGGTGTGAAGCCATTCGTCTGGTCTCATAGCCCATTTTACAGGCAAGGACATTAAGGCCCATCCAAAAAGCTTTATCAGGGCTTGCTAAGGATCACACATCTAAGCAATGATAAAACTGGGGCTAGCACCCAGATATGCATTTCCAACTCTGTGCTTTGTCCTTTTTTCTCCTTTGATAAAAAGCCCTTGATCCTTTTTTATCTTTTTATATAATCTTAAAGTATCAAAGAAGTTTGTTAGTATTAGAACCTGTTTAACTTAGTTTAATCCAGTATTTTCCAAATGTAACTTACCCACTATTCTCTAATCTCACTGGGCAGTTGTCACCATCTCCTAGAACACAGGCCTTCCACAGAACAGACATATGTCAACGCTGACCCAGATAGTGAAGTTCTAATTCCTTCATTTGTCATTGAAATCTCTTAACCTCAACGTTGCCATCTCTGTCTTCCGTGACTCTATGCATCCTCTTCTAAAATTATACTCCTGAGTTATTTTATTCCCTGCCCCGAATATGCCTTGCCTTCCGTGGCTGTGTCTTTTCTCCCATCGTATCTTGGGCTACTGCAGCATCCCCTTTGTATCAGCCCACCTCAATTCCAGACATCTCTCCATCTTCCCATCCAGCGGCCTTCAATGAGTCCAGCTGGAAATCATGATTTCTTCTCTCCCCTCCCATAGTACTCACTGGCTGTACCTTTCATTTGGCAGTGAAAATGCATTACTCCTTGCGGTTAGTTATCTTTGTGTGTTCACATGTCCTTTCCTGGGGATAGGAACCTTGTCTTGTTCTTTATAACTCCCACAGGACAAGCAGTCAGGAAAAACAGAGAAATTTGAAAGCCAGTCAGGATTTCTCCCTCTCCCTCGCCCTCGCTAAATGACACCGCAAATTTGTACATCTTTCCTATCCTTGTTGCTAAAGCCTTAAATCCTGGCCTGTTATTTCTTGTCTAGTCTGTGTTATTGTCTCCTAACCTGTCTCCTTATCTCCTGGCTCACCCACCTTCCATCATCCTCCCAGCACCCTCCCGCTAGATGACCTTTCTAAACTAGAAATCTGATCAAGTTATTCCAATGACATCTCATCATTTGCAGGATTGAGCCCCAACTCCTTCATGTAGGATAAAAGGCTCTTTATTGCCTGGTTCTCGACAGCTCTCTCTCTCTCTCCCCCCTGATTTCCCTCATACCCCTCTCTCTTCCTGCTCCATCTTTTTCAGCTCCTGCCCCGCCTATGCCTCACCTTCCTTCTCAGTCTACGTATTACCGTACTGAGCCTTTATGAGGTTCTGGAATACATAAGTTGTTTTGTGATTTCTGTACATGCTATTGTGTTTGCTTGAAACGCTAACCCTCACCTTCCTACACACTCTCTTTTCTCCCTGCTATACTTTTTCATTTCTTTTCATTGGCTGTGCTTCTGTTAGTTACTTTGCTGAAGCTTCTATGAATAGGCCAGGATGAGCAAGTTGATGCTCTCCCTCTCTCTCTTTACATTTCTTCTTACCCGCCCCCACCCACACACATATTATTAGACACATTGCTTTGCAATTATTGAATTACTTATCTGTTTCTCCAGTTGGGCTAAGAGCAGAGAGGGATGCTGTTTGGGCAATCCTTGTGTCTCTGCCTTCTACCACAGAACCTGGTCAATGTGAGGAGCTCGGTATTTGTTGAGTTAATGAATAAATGTATACATGATCACCATTCATAGGACTCAGGAGGTTTTCTGCACACTGGTGGGCTAAATGAATATAAAATCAGATGGAGAGTTAAGTGAGAAGAGCCCCACAAATGAGGCAATGGCAGCCGCCGGTGCTTTGCTGTCACCTAAGCGGACACTGAGCTCACTGGCTTTGCTGGAGCAGCTCTGCAGCACGTTGAGCCGCAGCAGCTGGAATCGCTCTTGTTTGAATCCTCCCTTCTGGAACAGGGACTGAGGGAGTGAGAGACTAGCAAATAATCTGTGGGGCTTAATCTTTCTTTGCAAATCCCCAAATCGTGTGAAGTTGGCAAGAATCCAGGCATCTCCAACCCTTTGCCTACCAACGAGTCCCCACTCCTGCTTCTACGGAGGACACCTCAGGTATTTTAAATGTGGAAGGTGCTGGGATGGTGGAGAGCACCTTCACTCCTCTAATATAATTCATTCTCAGCCTGGAAAACTGGGAACATAAAGATCACAACCTCAGCCCGTCAGAGTTTTGCCACACTTCAGCTCCTAAGAAATCATTTCAATTCCTCAGTCTATTTTCCCCTTCAACATTCATCCATTATTTGTCCACTCATTCATTCATCCATCCAACCATCCATCCATCCATTTGTCCATCTGTCTATCCAGCTGTCCATCCATTCATCCAAGAGACATATCAGGTGCCTTCCCGGTGCCAGGTATGTTTCAGAGAATATGAATTTATGTTTATAGGGTTCACAATTTAGTAAATATTTTGTGTCATCTAAGAGTGCTCTAAAAATCTATAATCCTGACAAGTAGAAAAGATAAAACTTTTGAAAACTAAGGTTTCAAGGAAGCTCCTATTTCTTTCTTTTTTTCTTTTTTTTTTTTAAATGGAATTTCGCTCTTGTTGCCCAGGCTGGAATGCAATGGTGCGATCTCAGCTCACTGCAACTTCCACCTCCAGCGTTGAAGTGATTCTCCCGCCTCAGCCTCCTGAGTAGCTGAGCTGAGATTACAGGCATGCACCACTACGCCCGACTAATTCTGTATTTTTAGTAGAGAACAGGTTTCTCCATGTTGATCAGACAGATCTTGAACTCCCGACCTCAGGTGATCCACCCGCCTCGGCCTCTCAAAGTGCTGGAATTACATGCATGAGCCACTGCACCCGGTCCAAAGCTCTTCTTAAAACTGTATGGAGGACTGACAACCTGGAGCTAATAAAGATCCTGGTATGGATGACTTTCCCATATGTGTTGCTGGGAATCTAGGTGTCTTGAGGGACAATTAGAAGTATGACTGCCTCTTGTCCCTTTCCAATAGTCCTTTGAGGGTTGTTTTATCCTTCTGCCATTTAAATCATATTTTGCAAGTCTAACGAGACTTGAGGGGGTGATGCTCTGTCTGAGACTTCTCTTGTGTTCTTAAAGCACACACTTGAGTGGGATCACGGTTCCATTACTTACCAGTTCTGTGACTTGGATACTTTATATAACTGCTCTTTCCCTTGGTTTCCTTATCTGAAAAATAGGAATAATAATAGCACCCATTACCTAATGCATCCCATGATGAATGCTAGCTGAAAACAACATACGTAAAAGGCTTTGCAAATGCCTGGTTTAAGTGAAGTGCTTGACAAACAGTATTGAACAGGATGATGTTGATTATGACAATAAAAATAGATTCTGAGACACTTTGTATTTCCATTTTAGACGTGTCCCCCCTGTTTTTTCTCCTTTTCTCTTTCTGAGACGATTAAAGATTGTTCTTATTAGTAAGGAAACTTTTCCCCCTTTCTCACTTCCTCCCCGCACCCCTCTCCATTTTCTGGAGGTTTCTGGGCAGAAAGAAACATGTGTTTTTTATATATGAATAACTCCGATATCTATTAGAGTCTTCCGAGTGCAGAGAGCTTAGTCACTCCTGGGGGATGACGCATCTATATCGGGCCTCAGCTCCTATCTACAGCCTCCGTCAATGTCAAAAAGATCTCAGAGCAGGTGTGAGGTTCAGGATTTAAGAAAGAGCTAGAGCCAGTGAGACAGCCTTCACTGAGAGAGGGAGTGATGGGGCCCCCACGACCACCTCGTGTTTGGAGGGTCTCTGGAAGGACTCCTGGGACTCAGCACGCAGCAGTGCTTGTGGCTGGACTTCATTCTGTGCCATGGTGAGGACACAGTGCTGGATCATAAGGGGTCAAGGCACCGGCAGAGTCTAGAGGAACTCATGCGAGGCTTCCTTATGCTCTTTCTTTCCCACGAGGGTCTCACAGAGCCCACTGTCCCCCCATAAAAATGCAGCAAAACATGTGTGACGTTTCAGCCCAGGGAAGACCAGTAGAGACTCAGAACTCAAGGTTTTAACTGGAGGCTGGTCATATCGGCACCCTCTGCCTAGCACGTACTCGTATACGAGATTCCCAGAAGGAAAATCGATACTCAGCATAAACCACATTGCTTGCACAGATAATCTAGGCACAAGGAGCCACCCTTATTAGTTAGGGAACAGTGGAAACCCTCCTGAAATCCAAGTTTTCTGACGCCAGCCAAGGACCAAGCTTGCAAGCAGGCCTTTCTAAGGGCAGCAGGTCGCAGGAGGTATACTTCCACCACACCCTGCGTTCTCAGCTGCATTTCCTCGGTGGAGGTGATGATGGGGCTGCATCTTCTTTCTGATTTGCACATCCTCCATGGACAAACATTTATCTCCCTGTATACTGGCTACATACTTGTGAAAAAGGCCTGGCTGCCAGAAGCATGATAATGCCAAAGACCCTGATGTCCATCAGTGGGCACCTCCTTGTGAGTTGGCACCACCTAGAATGGAGCCTGATTTACTAGGGGCTTTTGTACGTCGATTGGCCTCCACTTCTTTTAGGGAATAGTCTTAGTCCCCTAGGATTTCTTCAGCCTTACCCCGGGCTTTCTGGCTTTCCCATGGGTATCCTGTTACTGAGAGCTGAGCATGAAGGGGACAATGGAGTCAGAAAGAAGATCCCTGTCTGTTGCCAAAAGAAGACATCATTTTCTATTTCATGTGAGCGTCTTATGAAGAACTAGGAAGAGCCTACACATCAACAACAAAATATTAATAAAGAGAGGCTGTACGGTCCCATCCCCAAGTGCTAAAAAGACTGCGGACCAATGTGACCTGTGGTATAATTGCACAATTTCAAGCAGCCTTTCCAAATTACAACGTAATCCCCCAGCACTGAGGGGCTTGGGAGGCCCCTCCCCCTCCCCGGGATTCATTTCTCTCTTCCACGTCCATCTCTCTCCTGCTCTAAATCTCTTCCCTTCTGTCTCTCTGTCTGTTCATCCTTCCATGTCCTCTATCTAGCTCTTCCTTTCTTGATAAAAATTAAGGAAAAACAACTTGATAGATTTTCCGATAACCTTCTAGAAAGTCTCACCGGGTTACATTTTGCTTTAATAGCATTTAAGCCAATCTGCCTGATGTTGCTGTAAAGGTCAATTAAATTCACCCTAAAAATTTCACTCCTGGCTCATTATACAATTGGAAAATGAATTAGAAGCACATGCTGCCCCTGAGGTTTCTGATATTTCACTAATGAATATGTCTTAAAATGCAAAAAAAAAAAAAAAAAAAATGGTGTTGTAGGCCACACAGAAGCTTGCAGTGTTACCAGCCTGGCGCAGACCAACATCATAGGTGGTCAGCTCTTCACCACCCCTCTGCACATTTAGAGCCCACTGTTAAACCCCAGGGCAGGCATCCAGCTCACCTGACTCTTCACTGGCTCCTCTTAGTGTGGTCTCAAGGCCCACAATTCAGTTTAATATCAGCCTGAGCAAAATGTGATTCTGAAGGTAAATCTACAAGGAGCTTTGAGGACAGAGCACATGTATTGCAAAGTCAGTTCTCAGTTGATCTGGGAATTCTCAGACTGTGGTAACATTGGAATTGTTTGAGTAGAGAACAGTCCTGTGGAGGAGGGAACATGCATTCCTGGGTCACTTTCAGGGCACAACTGGGGCCAAGAATACAGAGAACAAAAAGTCAAATTTGAACTCAACTCAAGGGAGTAATTTTAACTGACTTTCTTTCTCCCCCACCCCTGCCAAAACAAAGCCATCAGACAAGATAGCAACTTCCATGTCCCTGAGGAAGTCTTCAACAGAGCAGAGCAACCCCGTCCCAGGAGTCCATGTTTCAGGCAGAAGGCTCCTGAATTCATTCACTTATTTCTTCATTCTGCATATTTATTTCTATGTCCTAGACAGTATTAATCTTGAGAATGAACACAACAGCCTAGTTGTTAATATATGAATTGAGGATTTGGTTTTTGTTTTTTGTTTGATTGCAAGTTTATGTTTTAAAAGAAGAGTCCATATCTAAGTACCTAGTTTCAAATATTGTCCTAAAATTCAGATTTTTGCCCACACTGGAGTTGTAAAGGATTTTCATGTTCCTCTTACAGCAAAGGCTGTGACTTTTCTGCTTTCATGAAACTGCAAACTGGTATTTATCTTAGGGCAAGATGGCTCCAGCCCTTGAAATATAAGTTATTGGATGTCTGTCTTCAGACTTAAGTATAAACCTAGCTGAATTGACTAAAATATACAGAGACAATCTCTCAAGCCTTTCAGAGCGGAGAAAGGAAGCCTGAGTACTATCCTCCATGTCTCACAGATGTTCGTATAGGATTTTAGGATTCCAGGATGGAAGGGACATTGAGGTCATCTCACTGAAGTTTATCCTGTCTAAAACAAGGAAGCTGAGGAGACTTCCCTTGGGCAGTACAAGAACAAGACATCCTTCACCTAGGGTCTCTAGACTCAGGAGCGGTGTTCTTTCTTGGTATCACATTGACTGCCTCCATTTGCAAGATTGTGCTACTCACATGTATGATATTTTGGAAGGCGGAACCAAAATTTCTAGGAAGAGTGAGATTGCAAACCATCATGATGTACACTGAGAGTAGCCAGTGAGGCAGTGAAGGAAGGAGGCCCTTGTGAAGCCCTGGGCGTTTGACCTCAGGGCTGCTGTTTCTGGTGCCTTGATGGTGCTCCTCAAAGCCTGCTTCTGAAAGATTTCATCCAGGTGCTGGTGATGTTTCTGTTTCCATTTCCTGCTGTCTCTGTGTCCCTGTTCTTTATGTCAAGCCTGGTGCCAGCAGATGTTCTTGGGGTCCTCCTGACTCCACTGTGCAGCAGGCTGAGTGCAGTCAGAATGTCATCAAGAAGTACTGTGACCTCGGTCCAGGAAGTGATGATCAAAGTCATTCAGCAACTCCTCAGCATCATTGATATTCAGCATTCTAAACTTGGAACTGCAGAAATATAATCCAATGTAAAGACCATGGCCTGGAGATTCATGATAAGCGAGGGAGGAGATTTCCCTTTCCTTCTTTCCTAAATTGAACCTGCAAACCCTAACATTGAAAGCTGAACACTGCCCTGTTTGATGTCCACAAGACCAGTATATGGAACGACATGAGCACAGGCTAGGGTCCCTCCCTTTTCCCATCTCCCTTCTCTTCCCTAAAAACCTTCCACAGGTTAAGGATGTCCTGCTACCAATCAAACATGAGCTCCCATGCCACATGGCTGGGGAGGACCAGCCAGCACTTCTGGGCCTGGCAAAATTGAGGACTCATTTTGATCCACTTACATTTAAATATCAGAGCTAGTTATAATGACATGCTATGTAACTGAACACAATCAAATTTCAGATAAACCAGGGTAGGCCCAAAAGTTCACCTGATGAATTTCCTTGTAGAAATGGGGTTTCTTGTAGAAATGGGGTTAGTAGAATAAGAAATGGAGTGCCCAGCCTAGGAAGTCAGAGGGGTCAGTGAGGAAAGGAGGGAAGGAAGGAAGAAAAGTGAGACAGGGAGTTAGATCAGTCAATCACAGAATTACCCTGAAGACAAGAAATAGAAGGACTATCTAGTTTAGGATGTTATATATCCTTCTTGAAGTGTAAAGAGTTAGGAAAGAAAAGGGGAAGGGTAGAAAAGCAATCCAACGAAAGACAAAACGAATCCATGAGGGCAAAATCCATCAGGAAGGAAAGAGTGTGGAATGACTCCTGCTTAAAGCCGGTTTCTGGTCAGTCCCTGGAGCTTGTCACATGACAGCAGGACTCTCCTGCTGCTGGAGAGCCTAATAGGCAGGATTGGTCCAGGAACTCCTCCCTTTGGACTAACTGGTTTCAATTAAGACTACCACAAAAGCTAATTATCATTTTAAACCTGACTCTCAGACTCACTCTCCCTCTTGCTGTAAATGGATTGCTTAATGGTCCCAGTGCAGGGCTCTGAAACCCTGGAGGTTTCCTATTATTTCTTTGCCTCCAGCAGGGACCAGGGACTTCTAGAGTGTTAGGTTTCAAGGGAGAATAGGAGTAGCAATACCCTCTTTCTTTTTCACAGAAACAAAGACTGTTAGCATTGAGGGAATGTTCGATTTTGGTTTTGATATAGTCGGACCTTCTACTACATGAAAGAGTTTCCCTATGTGCCACCTCTGACCAGGATTTCCTGGCATTGTTTGAACACAACTGGTGACAGGGAGCTTGTTACCTCCTGGTCCATTTTGGACAGTTCTCATATTCAAAATGTCTCTGCTAATGTTCAGCTGATATCTGCCCTTTTTAATGTCCATGACTCCTTCCCAGTTCTGCCGCCCTGTAATGTTTCTGGGCTTAGACAACTGACAGTCGACTGAGCCAGCAGGCCCTGAGCTTGAGAGAGAGGAAAGCCACACACGTGCTGCACACACATTGTACATACTTGCATGCTGCACACACACTGTACACACACATGCTGCACACACACTGTATACACACACATGCTGCACACACACGCTACACACACATTGCACATACATACATGCTGCACACATACTGTATGCACACACATGCTGTACACACACGTGCTACACACACATGCTGCATACACATTGTACATACACACATGCTGCACACACACTGTACACACACTGTATACACACACATGCTGCACACACACATGCTGCACGCACATTGCACATACATACATGCTGCACACACACTATATGCACACACGTGCTGCACACACACATGCTGCACACACATGCTGCACACACACATGCTGCACACACATGCTGCACACTGTACACACACATGCTGCACACATGCTACACACACATTGCACATACATACATGCTGCACACACACTATATGCACACACATGCTGCACACACACATGCTACACACACATGCTGCACACACATGCTGCACACACATTGTACATACACACATGCTGCACACACACTGTACACAAACATGCTGCACACACACTGTACACACACATGCTGCACACACACGATGCACACTGTACACACACATGCTGCACACACATGCTACACACACGTTGCACATACATACATGCTGCACACACACTGTATGCACACACATGCTGCGCACACACATGCTGCACACACATGCTGCACACACATTGTACATACACACATGCTGCACACATGCTGTACACAAACATGCTGCACACACACTGTACACACACATGCTGCACACACACATGATGCACACTGTACACACACATGCTGCACACACACATTGCACATACATACATGCTGCACACACTGTATGCACACACATGCTGCACACACATGCTGCACACACATTGTACATACACACATGCTGCACACACACTGTACACAAACATGCTGCACACACACTGTACACACACATGCTGCACACACACATGCTGCACACATTGCACATACAGGCTGCACACACACTGTACACACACATGCTGCACACACATGCTGCACACACACTACACACACATGCTGCACACACACTACACACACATATGCTGCACACACACATACACACACATGCTGCACATACACTGTGTACACACCCTGTACACATACACATGCACACACACTGTACACACACATCCTGTGCACACATGCTGCACACACCCTGTATAGACACACATGCTGCACAAACTGTACACACACATGCTGCACACACACACTGTACACACACACACTGCACACACTGTACACACATACATGCTGCACACACACTGTACACACTCATGTTATGCACACATGCTGTGCACACATGCTGTACACACCCTGTACACATACACACTGCACACACACTGTACACATACATATGCTGCACACACATACATGCTGCACATACACGCTGTACACACTGTACACACACACGCTGCACACACTGTACACAGACATGCTGCACACACCATGTACACACACACATGCTGCACACACACTACACACACACGCTGCGCACACACTGTACACACACACATGCTGCACGCACACTGTGCACACACACCACACACACATGCTGCACACACTGCACACACACTGTACACACACACTGTGCACACACTACACACACATGCACACTGTACACACACAAGCTGTACACACATGCACACACAATGTACACACACGTGCTGCACACACACTACACTCACGCTGCACACACACTGTACACATACATATGCTGCACACACATACATGCTGCACACACATGCTGTACACACTGTAAACACACACGCTGCACACACTGTACACAGACATGCTGCACACACCATGTACACACACACATGCTGCACACACACTGTACACACACACATGCTGTGCACACACTGTACACACACTGCACACACATTGTACACACACATGCTGTGAACACAGGCTGCACACACACTGTACACACACATGCTGCACACACACTGTGCACACACACACCACACACACATGCTGCACACACTGCACACACTGTACACACACTGTGCACACACTACACACACACATGCACACTGTACACACACAAGCTGTACACACACACGCACACAGTGTACACACACATGCTGCACACACACTACACACACACTGCACACACATGCATGCATTGGCAGGTGCTTCCTTTTCACCCTTCTTTTTCCAGTCTTGCCCCAAATTTACATGGGAATACATGAAACAAACAAAAAAAATAGAGCCAGGAATGTCTATGGGGTTGGGGCTGGTCCCCTCAATGGCATCTGCAGTTGCTGCCTGTGCTTTGCAGCCTGAGGCCTATTTCTCAGTCCCATCTCCTCGGGGCCAGATGCCTGGAACAAACCCAGGGGCAGGCCTTAGGCACTGGGACCTGGCCTGACTCCTCTGTAGGGCCAGGTGAGCCACGCCTTCAGAGCTCCAAATCCCAAAGGAATGAGTATGCAAAACCAAGACCCACCTGACATTAATTTAGTGGGTGCCTGTGTGTCTCCCCATTGCAAATCTGTATGGACTAAAAATACCTGTGCCCTCCATGGCGCCAGAGACTGCTGACAAAGGAATTTGCATTTGCAGTCAGAAACACCCTTGGATTACTTTTGAAATCACCTCCCTTACATTTTAAACAGATTGGTGGATTCATCATTTAGGCTACCACCAGGAGGCAGCTATTAAGAGATGTGACTGGGAATGGCATTTTTCTTAAAAGGTTAAAAAAAAAAAGTGGTGATTTTCACTACAGTGTCTTGATTTTTTTGGCTTAAAAATAAAATCTGTTTGAACCTAGGATTCTTCAGACGAACTGATATCTTTAGGGAAAGTAGGTTAATAGCAAATGTTTTTGGAAAAACCAGGTGTCTTCCCAGTTCCCGTGGAATGAAAGCAGGGACTGTGCAACGCAGCCAAGATGGAGAGCAGGGAAGAGGTGGGGGAAGGGGGCGGCTCCCTTTCCTTCTGGGCCTCTTGGACTAGAGGAGGAGAGGGCAGGGTGCAATCGCAGGATCAATTAGCAGCCCAGAAGTAAATTAGCCAGGAAATTAGCTTTTCAGGTGTCCAACTGTGTGTCTTCTCAAAGACTGCAGTCCTACCCATCTGCTATTTACACTTTGTGCAGGGCTGGGGAAGGAATGTGGTTCCACTTACACATCCGGCCTGCCAGAGAGCAGGCCTCAGGGGTGCCTGAAAGCAGAGGGGAAATTGGAGGGATCCACAAAGGCTCGAGCGGAGAGGCTGCACGTCTGTCGCAGGTGCAGCAAAGAGGAAAACGCTGTGTGTGTGTGGATGGGGAGGTCTGCCTAGATGTGTGTCTGTGTGTCTGCATGTGTGTATGTGACCCTACGTGTCTGTATGTGTGTTGGTGTCTTTGTGTATCAATGTGAATAACCATATGCGTATGTGTGTGTGTCTGTGTCTATGCATGTCTGAGTGTGTGTCTACCTGTTTGTGAGTGTGTGTGTGTATATTGTGTAAGTATGTATGTGTGCATGTTTGGGTGCCTGTGTGTGTCTGCCTGTATATCTGTGTGTACATACCTGTGTTTGTATGTTGTATGCATGTGTGTGTCTGTGTTTATGTGTGTATCTGTATATCTGTATGTATACCATGTGCGCATGTCTGCATGTATGTGTCTGTGTGTATGAGTGTATGTCTGGGTGTCTGTGTGTGCAAATGTGTCTGTGTGTATGTATATGCCTGTGTATATAATGCAGGCATGAGGTTTACAGAGTGTTGAGGGCACAAAAAGGGGACTTGGTTTACGCGCAAGCACAGGCCACGGGACCCCACCACCAGCAGATGGAGCTGAAGGTACAGTTTGCAGGAGGCCAGGCTGAACCGCCAGCTGTTTCAGGTTTGCTGGAGACCTTGTGAAGGATGACCACGTTGAGTGGAAGAGCTATCTGCACAGAGAGAGAGGAAACCCGAACACACCCTGGAGCCCTGCTTCTTCACTACAAAGCCAGTGTTGTTTTGACTTGCTGATTGAATCACAGGTGAAAACTGACCACAGCACACCTCGCTTTATTTCAGTGTATGATTGGGAGATAAGGGGTCCCCTGTACCCAGCTTAGAATTAGAATTTTAAAGTCTGGATAAACCTTTAAAAGTCCAAGGCACCCTTTTGCTTTACAGACAAGAAAAAAGGAGCTTAATTCTCCAGTGGTTTTTGTCTCCTCTCCCTCACTCTATCCAACCCCCCCACCCTTTTTTGTCCAAGTCTTTCTTATCAAAACCTCCCTCCTGCCTCCTTTTCCTCCCGTCCGCTACAGTCTTTCATCACCTCCCACCTGAGCTCATTCAATGGTCTCCTAACTGGTCTCCCTGCCTGTGGGCTTTCCCCACTCCAGCCCTCTCCACACTGCCACCGGGTTCACCTTCCAGCACAGCCCCGATAGTGTCGGGGTCTGTGCAGACACTTCAGCGGGCACACACTGATTCTGCAGCTGCAGAATCAGACCCGGCTGTAGCCCGGCTCCAGTCTGCAAACAGCACGCCTTTCCAGCCCCACACTGGGTCACCTCTTTTGCTCTGTGCCTTCGAGAGCCAAACTGAGCTTCTTACTATGTCCATGCACACCCTGAGCTCTGCGTCACTCTACCTTTGTGATTGTCTTCTTTATCAATTCGCCCTCATCTTGTTTTATTTCCAAACGTCTCCTTCATCTCCCCTTCACATGCTACCTTCCCCATAAGGCCGTCCCGATGCCATCAGCTAGAATGATCTCTTTCCTGCTCTGAGCTCTCCAGGCACTTCCTCTTGACCCCTCTGCTGTAACCTGGGCCTTTCACAGGACACTGTGATCATCTGCAGACATGACCTGTCCCTCTACGTTGAAGGGGACTCGCCTCTTTGTATTCCCACTACTGTTGTACAAAGGAACTCAATAAGTTGTAAGGGAAAATGAATACAAGTATTTGCCCTTACATACATTTTTCCCAGCTAAGCCTCCATCTGAGGCAGTTTACGATGGTTTCCTCAGCTCAGTCTTTCCCACTGACTGACAGCATGACCACACATAATCATCCCCGAAATCCCCACAGTCTGGCTTCAGTTTCCTCAATTCTTAATTGAGAACATTAGTAAAAATCAGTAGAATTCACTTTTTAAAAATGTGTGTGCTATCCCCTAGTGGCAGACAAGTTTACCTCCCTCCCGGGCCCTCTCCCTTCCGTCAGGACTGGAAGAGGGGACGGGCTTCTCCCCGCCTACGTCCCATGACTTGTTGGAAAACCATTGTTTCAGAGGAAGAGTCTCCAGCCCTGCCAGTCACTGTGTGATTTACGACGACTCCTTCTACCTTTCATAGCTGGGAGACTTCCTCGCTCTCCTTTGGGGTGTAGATGGAAGCAATATAAGAGTTAAGAAGTTCTGCTGTCTCCGGCATCTGTTAACATTTCACTGGCTTCCCAAGAAATTGGCTCATCCTCTCCTTGCTCATCTTTTGTCCCAAATAAAATTTAAAATTATTTCAGATGGCTTAGTCGATGCCAGCTTGTAGCCTTCCAACTGCTATTTCTAAAAATTTATGCTCTCATTTTATTTTATTCTTAGGAGGATGATAGACTTTTAGAAACAGAAGGACACTTCAGTGATAATTCAGAAGATTTAATTTAATTGTAGATCTCAGGTCAGGTGCCACTGTCACACGCTTTCTTCCTTGTCCCTTGTTCTTCCTCATCTAAGACAGCTTCTGGAATTCCCATTGAAATGGAAGCAGACCTTAGATTACAGCCTCACCCATCAGCCCTGAACAGTCACTCCTGTGTGAGCACTGTTCTGTGAGAACGGCTCTCACTAGCCTCCTCTATACCTAAGGACTTCACTGTTGCTACAGCTGTAGGTCAGCTGGTATTTACTGATCACAGACTATGTGCTATTCATCTTATTTCATTCACACCTCAACCGTACAGGGCAGACACTAATTTTACAAGATGGAAAACAGACATAGAATGTTTAAGTAACTTGACGAATGTCCCTCGCCTTCAGGAGGTAAAGCTGGGATAGAAACCTGGGAATTCTGACTCAAGCCTTTGCTTTTATCAAGTCCATTTTCATGCACTCTTGTGAAGGCAAAAGCTTCGGAAAGGAAAAATAGTTTATGCTGAAGTCATAGTAGAAAGAAAGTGGATAGGCTTTGGATTTAGAGAGAGCTGAATTGAATCCTGGTATTACTATTTACTTATATGATCTTGGGAAAGCTACTTTAATTTTCAGAGCTGTTGTTTCTTTATTAGCAAAATGGGATAATAACACCACTGAAAACAAAATAGCACGCTAACTGAAGTTCTAGGTGTGCCACGTCTAGCAATGGCTCCTGGTTGAATAGTGGGTGCTCTCTGAATCATGGTCTGTTTCCTGTGAATAGAAAGCCTGGCAGCCCTTGCCCTGCCTGATGGATGTCCCGGCCTGGTCATTTGGAGCCTGGCCTAAGGCTGGATTCCAGGCTGTGAGCCAGCAAGGCCCTCCTCTTTAAGAAGTGCCCCTTTGTAACTCTGAGCAGGTTCTCCCACACCTTCCTACCATTTCTGAGGTTCAAGGAATTCTATTCCCTTGACTCTTAATGGGGAGAAATTGCTGATAAAAAGACACCAACTTGGAAAATTTAGAAGTCAATTCTTAGAAAATTATTGAAATAAAACCCTTTTAGCACAGGACACAGCATTTCTCAATAAGAAATGAGCTTAAGAAATAACCCACGTGTACTGCCCAATACTTAATCCAAAAAAAAAAAAAAAACCTTTCTTCGGTCTCCCCACTTCCCCTAAAATGCAAAATATTTGAGATGAAGACTCAAATACGTCTTTTAAAAATATTTCTATTTCAGAACTGCTGTAGTAGGTGTGGTGGAGAGAAGGTGGTAAGATTGGGTCTATTTAAGGACCTGACCTAACCTAAATACAGAACCTACAAGCTGCCATACAGAGGGAACAAATGTGAGAAAGCCCATCTGAAAGCATCATTATATTTTTATAAGACTGTAGCTGAATCTATTGTGAGTATATTGTCTGTTGCTGCACATGCAAAACACTACCAGGAAAGAGTTTGTGTGATCATGTGAGCGGGTATGCTTGTGTTTTAATCAGTGAGAACATGAAAACCAACATACGTTGTCCCTCTGAGTCTTGGCAGCTCAGAGTTAAATTTAGTGCTCAGTGGCGCTCAATTGCCCAGCCCAGGTGGTGCCTGATACATTTCTTTCCTTGTTCATTTTAACTTTGTGTTCCTATTTTCATTTGTAGCTATTCTGCTTCATATATATTTTAGCATCACAAGCTGTCTCAGACCCTTTTTCCAAGTAGGTGGAATATAAATCACGAGTAAATAAATAAAGCTACTGAGGCAGTGAGTGACTTCTGAGGAAGTGGAGGTATCACAGGCAGGCAGACACAGCATGACAGAACGTTATTATAGTGTGCTTTATACTATGATGATAGAACTATAGCTATTAGCCATCAAACATTGTTCATACATTGTTGCCTTTTCTATGTTTATTAATTGATTTGTATAAACTTACATAAATAGCTTATCAATATGAATACTTTGCATTTATGGGCTTGTTCTCTCCCGGTTAATCCAAGGAGATGCATGGAGACAGGATTGCACCTGTTAACTGTTTCTCTCCTGCCTTTCCTCTGGAGTCCCTCCCCTCCAGAGACTCATCATGCTTTGTGGCTCCTGGAGGCCACCCTGCCCTGGGCTCCCTGGGGAAGTATTTTTCCTTTTCTTTCTGCATTTGCCACTATTGGTCCCCTAGGTCTTTCCTTTGTCATCATGTACCCTGTCTTCTTCTCTTCATTTCTCTGCAGCTCCTGCAGTTTCTCCCTATTCAGAATAAAGAGCTTCAGCCAGTTTCCATCCAAAAATTTGGAGGAATGTGTCAATATCTTCAAGGGCTTGCTTTCCAAGTTCTTCCTGAAGACATGCTGTGTACACATGTCTTCATGTACACTCCCTTGTCACATTCAGGAGTTTCATTCATTTTTCCACACTACTGGATTGTGTTTTCATGCACCTAAGACATCTTATTACCAAATCATTCTCCACTGGGTACAATTCCACTAAATCCCAGCCATCCTTCATCAAGAATAAAGTAGAGTCAGGCAGATCTGGCACAAACTATTCACAAACAGGTGAGAAAGCAGAACTCAAAGGCTTGGGCCAGACCTTAATTAACCTTGAGGAAGTCCTCCCTGGAATTTTACTGTGGCTCAGCAGCATCTGGCTTTTGGGTGGGAAGTGGCAGAATGGTTACGCACAAGGAGAAATAGATATTGACATACTTAGGAATACTTAGATTCGTCGATTTCTTAGTGTCCTTCGTCCTTGTTGTTTCATTTGTCTTGATTCCCCAAAAGGGCCAGTGGCTGCCTCACATATTGGCTTGTTCAGCCAAGATCTATGATCATGTTTTCCTCTTCACAAAAGCCATCCTATTAATATTACCAAACAGTTACCTATCATTTTCTGGCTCTCTGTCAAATTTTGGTAAATTTTGCAGACGCCCAAAGGAGTTGGTATATCTCTCTGCGTGTGTGCATGTATAGTTGAAAGAATATGAATTGTGTATTTAATTAGTGTAAAATGCAATTGTAGTATTTTAAGAACCCATCCAATTTGATGATTTATATTCTTCTATCAGTTGATAGGGGATAGACTGAATGCTGGTATCATTAAGATTTTATTAAAGAATTATAGTATTATACTGTGGGGTAGTTAGACCAGATTTAGAGGGGACAATGTTGACATTTAAAACCAGCAACAGAATGATTTATAATCCTTTGGGTATATACCTAGTAACGGGATTGCTGGGTCAAATGGTATTTCTGCTTATAGATCCTTGAGGAATCACCACACTGTCTTCCATAGTGGTCGAACTAGTTTACACTCCCACCAACAGTGTAAAACTGTTCCATTTCTCTACATCCTCTCTAGCATCTGTTGTTTGCTGACTTTTTAGTGATCACCATTCTAACTGGCCTGAGACACATGCACACATAAGTTTATTGCAGTGCTATTTCCGATAGCTAGGACTTGGAACCAATCCAAATGCCCATCAGTGACAGACTGGATAAAGAAAATGTGCCACATATACACCATGGGATACTATGCAGCGATAAAAAAGGATGAGTTCATGTCCTTTGCAGAGACATGGATGAAGCTGGAAACCATCATCTCAGCAAACTAACACAGGAACAGAAAACCAAATACTGCATGTTCTTACTCATAAGTGGGAGTTAACCATGAGAACATATGGACACAGGGAGGAGAACATCACACACCGGGGCCTGTTGCGGGATGGAGGACAAGGGAAGGGATAGGATTAGGAGAATATCTAATGCATGCGGTCCTTAAAACCTAGATGACAGGTTGATGGGTGCAGCAAACCACCATGGTACATGTATACCTTTGTAACAAACCTGCACGTTCTGCACATGTGTCCCAGATCTTAAAGTATATACATATATATATATACACACACATATATATATATAAAAGCAGCAGAGTATTAATCCCAAGCCTTGGTGGTGGTTGCTTCAATGTGAAAGTAAAATAGAAATAAAGGCCTTTTTGGTCTCTCCTGGGCTCCCACAGTCAAGGTCTGGAAACAGGTAAGTTGGGGAAAATGTGGCCTGTCACCTCTCCTACACACAAATGGGATAAGTCATTTTGACTGACAGTCCAGCAAGATGTGGAATGAGAGCTATAAATCTATGGCATGTGGCATGCTGCCTGTCTTCATGCTTGTCATCCTGGTTTGAAGTGATTTCTTTGAAGAGGAATTGCGTTCATCAAGCTGGCTAATTTTGTTCAATTGTTACTGAAAACAAGGACAAAAAATACGTAGCAGCAGCAACAAAATAACAGTAAGACATTCACCACTAAAGAAACATTGTTGCACATCACATGAAACAAATTTTAAACCCAGAGTTTTTGTAACATTCAGATCTTACAAGCCCTGATTTTGAGGGTGGTAGTTAAATCTTTACTATTTTACTGTTTCTTGCGCATTTTCAGTCAAGGCCTAGTAATTAGTTTAATGGAAAATTTTCTTTTACATAGATCTAGCTCTATTCCTTCGAAAACTGCCTAAATGGTACTCTAAATTAGTTCATCCAAATATAAGGAATAATTAGGATCATTTTGATTTGGCTAATCCAAGTCTACCAAAGATTAATCAGGGCTGTATTATTGCCAAAGGTCTTATTCCAGTCAAGGAAAAGGGTCATAACACCGGTTCTCAACCCTTTTCAGTTGGATTTTCTGTACCTGGGATAGGTACAGAAATGTACCTATTCTCATTTCTGCAGAAATGAGAAACTTAGTTGTGATTTGTAGTTGAAGAGAGTTTTCCTATTAGCTCACTATGGAAAGAAGAAACTCAGTAAGGCAAAGGCTGAGGTCCCCTTCCTGGTGACTGTTTGTATTACGGGGTCTGACGGGGCAGCAGCTGGCCAAAGGCAAGAATAGGGACTTAAGCTCAGACAGAACTGGGGCCACGTCCTGGATTCTCCACTTGTTCACTGTGCCTTGGAAAAGCTACTAAACCTTGTTTCATCACATATGGAATGGCATCAATATTTTCTCCTCAAAATTTTTCCCCTCACCATCCATCCTTCCTCACTTAACCAAAAAATCGTGGTTTATTGGTTTTATACATCGGGCTTCCTGGAAATGTTTTATGTAGACAAAGTTCCTCTCCACTTTAAAAGAAAAAGAGATTGAACATCATTGCTTATAATAGTTGGTGAGTTCCTTGAAGGCAGGATCGGTGATTTGTTTACTGCTCTGTTTGACAGCCTTGCTGAGGACCTGGTATTTAATATAGTAGGCTCTGAATTTTTGGAATGTTGAATGAATCAATGAATGAATGGATGAATCTATAATAATGCAGAAAATTTCTCTTTTCATATCCTTCAGCCAAGCACTGTTGTGCATTATTGTGTTGTTATAACAGCTGAAGAATGGAAAGCTGAAAGGGGAGAAAAAAGCAATACACAAGGAAATCAGAGAAACCTTTTGTAGGATTGTGAAATGTCATGGATTTTAAGTTACAAGAAAGCAAAGGGAGCTTTCAGTAGTTTCTGTACACAGCCTTGCACAATTAATCGTGTAATAAAGGCTTTTGGTAATGATGACATTGAAAATGATGAGTCTTGCTTCTGTGGGCTTCATGGACACTGTCCTGGAGCTGGACGTGGCCAGCTGGCAGGGAAAGGGCTCTTTTCCACTCATGACTTTGTCCTTTGTTTATTCTTGATTATTCCCTTTAGTGGAAGGCT
Source organism: Aotus nancymaae (assembly GCF_030222135.1). Lineage (NCBI taxonomy): Eukaryota > Metazoa > Chordata > Mammalia > Primates > Aotidae > Aotus > Aotus nancymaae. The sequence continues at coordinate 36,238,150 of NW_026988423.1, forward strand.
TTCCAAGAACTATTTTTCAGTTCATGGAGGCTGCAGTGGCATCCTGCAGGGTAAGCGGTGGCAGAGGCGGCGAGGAGGCTCCCAGGCTGAGGAGAGGAGCCCAGTGCAAGAAACAGCCGGGCCTGGGAGTGACACTCAACAATTTTGTTTTGAACTTCTCTGTTATTTCCAGCAAAGCGATTTCCGTGACATTTTCATGTGGCATTTGAAAGGGTGGAAAAGTAGATTTTTTTCTTTATCATATTTTTTTTTCCTTTTCTCCCTCCCCAAAGTGATTTATCTGGTCTTTCTCCAAAAGTCAACACTCCGTAGAGTCTAATCAACATGTGCATGTTGCAGGAGGAGGCACATGTGTGCTTCTCCAGCTGTGTGGGTGCCCGTGTACATGCTCGTGTGTGCGTGCAGTGAGGCAGCAGCTGTGGGCGCATCAAGAGAAATCCTGTCACATCAGGCTTGTGATGAAGACGCCAGTGACAAACAAGCTGCTGGAGGCCCGCTGGGCTGCCTCCACTCACCTCCCACCACATTCAGACTCTCTGGCTAGTGGATTATCCACAACCAATCTTTAATCCCTGGCCTGGTCCCAGGTGCCTGGCCCTATTGCTCTCCTGATGTGTGATCATGAAAAGACCAATTAATTTTAATCTTAGCCCAGGCAAAATATAATTACACAAATCTGCTAGAAGAATATCATATGAGGCATTTCAAAGCCAAAAGCAGGTCAAATTCTGCTACTAGGAAGGCTGGAAGACAATGTTACGTTTCTCTTTGTGCACTAGAGTCACCCTTAAAGAGATATTACTTATGCTACTCTCTACAGCAATCGGAGCTAAGAGAGGCCAGGTTATATGAGTGAGACATCCTCATTTTTTCTGTCTGTGACTAAAAATAACAATGGCTATGCCAGAAGGGTAGTGCAAAATTTAATGAAATAACACGTGTAAACTGTAAAGTGTTATATGAGCACAAAGCATAATTTTATGAACACAAGGTGTAGCTTTTCTTCTTTTTTGAGACAGAGTCTCACTCTGTCACCCCGGCTGGAGTGCAGTGGTACAATCTTGGCTCACTGCAACCTCTGCCTCCTGGGTTCAAGCGATTCTTGTGCCACAGCCTCCCAAGTAGCTGAGATTACAGGTATGTGCCACCATGCCCAAGTAATTTTTATATTTTTAGTAGAGATGGGGTTTTGCCATGTTTTCCAGGCTGGTCTTGAACTCCCTGCCTCAAGTGATCTGCCTGCCTCGGCCTCCCAAATTGCTGTGATTACAGGTGTGAGCCACCGTGCCCATCCCCAAGGCATATTTTTAATTGAATGGATGCTTGCTGTGCTGGGATTGTGCCTAGCTCCCTGATCTGCAGCAGCCATTCTTTGGGGCAGTTCATATCAAGCCTCCCTCCTGTTAAGGGTCTGCTGTTCAGTGCTGCTGCCACGACCTATGCAGTCTCACCACATTAGCTTTTCTTGCCTTGCCTCTTGTTTAGCTTGGTTTGGGGATTTGAAGGAGTTGGCTGTCCAAGACTGTGTCCACCAGGAACCTGGCCAGAATTCCTGACTTCAAAGGAACTCATAGGAAGGTTCTCACATGACAATGACTGAATCCACAGGGCCCCAGAAACCCAGCAATTCATTCTTCCTGGACCTGAGAGGGCCCTTTTGTATCCCCCCACCCCTATCCCACCCAGGATGCAGCAGTCACAAAGCAAAAATGAAATATACCCATCTCAGGCAGGCTTAAATCTCTGTTGGGTCTCCATTTTTCTTTCTTTAAATGCTTACGGAATAAATGGAATTTATAATCAGAAACCATAAAATGTCTGATTTATTACTCATCTTGATGACAATATTTAATAACTCATGTATATTTCATTGCATCTTTCTACTGCTCTGCTGTGGAATTATACTTTAAGGGACTCCTCCCTCTACATCGGATACCACAAGAGTCTCCTTTGGAGTCAGGGGCTCAGAGGAGCTGTGAGAGGGCTCAGCTCCCTCCAAGTGGTGTGGGAATCTCAGCTTCACAGGGCAGGGCTGGCCTCGTCCCACTGGAGGATGGTCTCAGGATGCCTGCGATGGGGGCATGCCAGGGCTTTATCACACTGACTTCCGTGTCTGAAATTCCATATTTGTACATTATTCCTTTGGTCCTTGAAGGCATTGTCTTTTCATGTGTTCTTTGCTACCATTCTGCTGTTCTCAAAAGGAAAACATGTTCTCTGTGAGTTCTGTGAGTTTGGAGATTATGTAATAGAGACACTCTGTGAGAAGGGGGTTGTGGCTAGAGATGTGGACAGGAAGGAGGCTGCAGAGGGAAGAAACACAAGTGGGATCCAAAGTGAAGCCAGCATGCTTGATCATTTTGCTTGGTAGGATGGACTTACCCTGTTAAGCTCCTGATCTTTTATTTAACGAAAATTATATCTTGGCCTGGTGTGGTGGCTCACGTCTGTGATCCCAGCACTTTGAGAGGCTGAGGTAGGTAGAACATCTAAGGTCTGGAATTTGGGACCAGCCTGGCCAACATGGCAAAACACCATCTCTATCTACTAAAAATACAAAAATTTGCCAGGTGTGGTGGCAGGCGCTTGTAATCCCAGCCACTCGGGAGGCTGAGGCAGAAGAATTGCTTGAACCCTGGAGGCAGAGGTTGCAGTAACCCGAGATTAAGCCACTGCACTCCAGCCTGGGTGACAGAGTGAAACTCCATCTCAAAAAAAAAAAAAAAAAAAAAAAAGTCTTATGTTTACACAGCACTTTAAAGTTATTATTTCATTAAATCTTGCACTACCTCTCTGTCATAGCCATTGTCATTTTTATTCTCTAGACAGAAAAAATAGGGATGTCTCACTCATATAAGCTGGTCTTCCTCAGTGCTGGCTGATGCTTCGCTCATGACTATTATCTTTTTAACAATGGCTCTCTCTTAAAATAAAGAGAGAGGGGGAGATCTTTGCCTAGGAGGAGTCCCCATGACCCCTAAATACTCCAGTGTTCACTTCCCCTGAGTAACAGCTCTCACTTCCTCATCACTATATACCCTGCCAATCAGGAAATTGATGCTGATGTCAATACCACCTCCAGTCCACATCTTTTGTCATCCATCTTTACAATGGCTCTTCTTCCTTTCTGGCCCAGAATTTTTTCCAGGAACACACTCTAAATTCAGTTGTCATAACCTACAGTCTCCTTCAATCCAGAGGAGACTTGGTCTTCCCCTGCTTCTCAGAAAACTTCATGTGTATTCAGACTTCCCATTCTGTAGGATGACTTTGAACCCGTGTATTTCCACCTTTTATTCCTGTCTGTCCCAGGCATTCATCTGGGTGGGAACATCACAGAAGCGGTGCTGTGCTTTCTTGGGGGCCTTCACATCAGGAAGCACGGCAACCACCCGTCCCATGCCTGGAGATGTTAAACCTGATTCCTGGGTTAACTTAGTGACTGCCAGATTTTTCCACTGTATGCATAACTTCTTCTGTAAAAATAACATAAAAACATTTAAATTTGGGGTCATCTTAATGACGACAGGCCCACTCCCAAACACATATCTTCAACAGTCTTGCTTTTATACTGAAGTAAACTTATTAGGTGAATTCAAGAATATAAAGCAAAATAGAGGGTTTCAGAAAGGTGGAATGGAAAATAGTCTTATCTGTCAGCTTTGTAGCATTATCGTATCTTAGGAAGAACACGACCAGCTTCAACTTCAAAATATTTTATTTTTTTGAAAAAAATACTTATTTGAAAAATATTTATTTATTTATTTTTTGTCACCTTTGAATCACAGAAAGATCGGAATCTAACTCCTTGAGGTCTTGTGAACAAACTTCCAAAAAGATCCTTGGCTCAAGCTGTGGTCTTCTCTTGCAGTCTTAAATAGTTGTCCCAAATTCCTTTCCTTTTTCTAGATTCCATATGTAGTCGTCTTTATGTTTCAATGGTCTGTGGCCTTAGAATCTTGAAGAGTTGAAAGAATTATCTGTTATAAGAGGTGGGGTGTTAGAATTTTTGTGTTCGTCTGCGTGGTGTTTGCCATTGTTATTGTGGTTTGCTTTTGGTTTGCTTTTTTGCTTTTGCCACCTTCAAGGATTACGATAGATTAGTGTATAGAGCCATAGTGGACAGGAGATAAGAGGCTGGAGACGTCGAAACATCAGCTTTCTTCCTCCTATTCCACCTCCCTACCCTCTCCCACATGCGCAGACACACATGTGCACACAGCCATCTGGGCAAGTCTCTAAATCGCTTTCAACCCAGCAGATAAGTCGTAAAACTCTTAATAGATAGACCAAGAAGACCAGTTTTGAGAGTGACTTTTTTCTCCTTTTTCTGAACCTCTGCTGAAGCCTTAAGAAGGCTGCAGCCTTTGCTGGTGGTGGCGGCTCCAGCAGCAGAACTTTCAGGCATGCTCAGTTCCGCAGCAAACAGACCTAGGTCTAATGCTGAATAATAGGCTAGAGAAGCAGAGGACTCAAGGGGCAGATGATCACAGGCTATAAATACCTTCAAGGTAACATGCAAATGAGGGAAGGGAATTATTCATTTTCTCAGCAGGTGCTAGGACAAGGAGCACTAGTTTGGAGCAAAGGAAGAGAAAGTTTAAGCTGGGGATTAGCAGAAAAGCTCCTTACACAGAGAGTTTCCTGCCCAGGGCTCTGGACTTGGGAGTCAGTGCCAGGTACCAGGGACAGAAGCATGATAAAAGCATCGGGAAGAATTCCTGCTCGATTCAAGGGTCACAGGGCTAACCCACAGCTCTCTGGTTATTATCTATATTTTTAGGATGACATACATACACTCTCCTTTGCCTCCGGCATTTAATTTATAGCCTGGCTGTTCAGGAAACAAATTCCTCCTTTTCAATCCCTTGTGGCATCTGGGATGATAAATTCCAAATCTCACTATTTTTTTTCTGCCCCCATAGCTGGGGTTAGCTGAAGTCATGATAACTAATTCTAAACTCTAATAGGTGTTAATCCCATATGCAAAGATGTAGGGCTCCTGAACTGCATGTGGTGGGTAGGGAACTGAGAGTATCAGGTGCTTAAAGGATATTAGGACCCACCGGAAGAACATTCCAGTGGTAACCATTACTGCTTAAATGATTGTCTACTTTCTGAATGTGTATCTTCACGGAACTTGCGAGAAGCCTCCTATGGAGAGGAATCAGTGTATTCCTCTGTGGTCTGCTTTCCTATACACATGCCCATAGTTTTCGCCCTGGCTTCATGGCTCGTTTCCTAAGGAGGCCTTCACGCAGCTGTCCAACCAAGTCTGGGGCTCCATTGTCGGTAATTTGTCTTCCATTCCTTTGCCCTCATTCACATGCATTGAACACTTACTATGAGAAAATAAGACAATAAGGACATAGGCGAATAGAACATTTTCTTACCACCCTCCTCTCAACGGTTTGAGGAAGCCCTATGGTAGTGAAAGGTACATGGATTTGAAGTCAGAAACACCGAGTTCCAATCCCGGATTGGTCACTTTTTTTTTTTTTTTTTTTTTTTTTTTTAAAGAGAAAGAGAGAGAATAGGAAGGAGAAAAAAGGAAGAGAAAGAGAGAGAGAGAATGGGGAGGAGGGAGAAGGAAAAGAAAGAGGGAGAGAGAATGGGAGTATTGCTTTCTTGCCCAGGCTAGAATGCAATTTAGTAATGGGTATTGAAAACCTCTTTTATACTGATAATTATACTTAATGATGTAGTCAGGAAGGAATAAGGGAAGATAACAAACAAACAGCCAACCAATATTTAATTTAAACCTATGAAATGCTATGCGATTACTGAGGAGTGATTTACTTCCAATTATATAGTCACCTTTGGAATAGGTGTGAGGTGGTAATGTATGTTTTGTGTATTTGAAGTGGAGAGTTCTATAAATGTTTATTAAGTTTACTTGTTCCGGGTCTGAGTTCAAGTTCTGAATATCCTTGTTAATTTTCTATCTCGTTGATCTATAGAATCGTTAGCTCTTCTTGTTGCATTGATCCTTTTGCCATTATGTAATGTCATTCCTCGCCTCTTTTGATCTTTGTTGCTTTAAAGTCTACTTTATCAGAGGCGAAAATTGCATCTCCTGCTTTTTGTTTATTAGTTTATTTTTACTCTCTGTTTGATTGGTAAATCTTCCTCCTTCTCTCTGAGTCTTTGTGTATTGTTGCATGTAAGATGGGCCCGGATGCAGCATACCGATGGGTTTTGGCTTTTTATCCAATTAAAATATATATAAGTTTAATACCGGCGTTTGATGCTAGCTGGCTGTTTTGCCCATTAGTTGATGTAAATTTTTTATTGTGTTAAAGTTCTTTGCTTTTTGATATATTTTTGGAAAGGCTGATATTGGTTGTTCCTTTATATGTATAGTGCTTCTTTCAGAAGCTCTTGTAAAGCAGGCCTGGTGGTGGTGAACTCTCTAAGTACTTGTTTGTTCGCAAAAGATTTAATTTCTCCTTCGCTCATAAAGCTTAGTTTGGCTGGATAGGAAATTCTGGGTTGAAAGTTCTTTTCTTTAAGGATGTTAAATATTGGTCCCCACTCTTTTCTGGCTTGTAGGGTTTCTGCTGAGAGATCTGCTGTAAGTCTGATAGGTTTCCCTTTATGGGTAACCTGACCTTTCTCTCTGGCTGCCCTTAGTATTTTCTCCTTCATTTCAACCCTAATAAATCTGGCGATTATGTGCCTTGGGGTTGGTCTTCTTGAAGAATATCTTTGTGGTGTTCTCTGTATTACCTGGAGTTGAATATTACCCTGCCTTGCCAGGTTGGGAAAATTTTCCTGAATGATATCCTGAAGAGTATTTTCCAACTTGGATTCATTCTCTTCGTCACATTCAGGTACACCTATCAAACGTAAATTAGGTCTTTTCACATAGTCCCATATTTCCTGGAGACTTTGCTCATTCCTTTTCATTCTTTTTTCTGCATTCTTGTCTTCTCGTTTCATTTCACTGAGCTGGTCCTCGACTTCTGATATCCTTCCTTCTGCTTGATCAATTCGACTGTTTAAACTTGTGCATACTTCGCGAAGTTCTCGTGTTGTGTTTTTCAGCTCCATCAATTCATTTATATTCTTCTCTAAATTGTCCATTCTCGTTAACATTTCGTCAAACCTTTTTTCAAGGTTCTTAGTTTCTTTGCATTGGGTTAGAACAAGTTCTTTTAATTCACAGAAGTTTCTTATCACCCACGTTTTGAAACCTGCTTCTGTTATTGGAACACACGTGTAATCTATTAAGCCTTGTTCCGTTACTGATGAGGAATTGCAATCCCCTGTAGAGGGAGAGGCATTCTGATTTTGAGTATTCTCTACCTTTTTACGCTGGTTTCTTCCCTTCATTATATATTTGTCCGTCTGTCGTCTTTATAATTACCGACTTTCTAACTGGGTCTCTGACGTCCAACTTGTTGATTCCCTGCGCCGAAATCTGAGCAATCCACTGAGCCGGCCAAAACAGCGGTGTTAAGATTGATGGTGCTTTTCTGCCCGGGAATATCCGGACTCTGCACCAAGAACTGGCGTGCTAAGGCACCAGCAAAACCGCCACGCCGGCCACAAGAGTCGCCCTGGCGACCCGTGGGGCTCCTCCACTGGGAATCTCCTGGTCCGTGAGCAACTAATATTCGTCTGAAAGTGTGGCGTCCTCTCGTTCTTTGCGCTTTCACTGGGAGGTACGTGCCCGAGCTGCTAATCATCAGCCATCTTGGATCTCTCTCTGGTCACTTTTTTTTAATGATCTGGGGTCATTTACTTGGCTCTACTGAATTTCAGATTGGGGATAATAAAACCTACCTAAAAGGTAATTGTGAGCTCTCAGTTACACACACACACACACACACACCCCACGCAGCTTTGACACAAAGGAGCAGCCAATATGGTTGTGGACATCAGCATGCAAAGCACAGTGGATAAAGTACACAGACAGGAAGAGTGTGAGGCAGCATTTTACTCCTCCATGAAGAAAAGTTGAAAAATGCAGTATGTCCTTTTAAAAGAGAGAAAGATATCCCCATTTAGGGAGTAACAAAAAGGCTATAGGGTTGTCATATTTTCAGCCTTCAATTTGTTTCTTTCCAGTTACTGAGTACCTTGTCTACCTACTCTTAACTACTGGGGAGTAATGGCAGAATAGGACAGGTGAAGGTGAGAAGCCACCTACATGCTTGAAAAGACAAGGCTTGGATGCAAATTGCTATTCCAATTATAGGCACAGTACTTGCAGGACAGAAGGTTGCGGAGCTGACCAAAGGGTGTGCTGTGCCCATCTCCATCACCAGCAGAGAACAATGTCACACAGCTTTCTTCTCTTTGTGTAACATAAATTAACTGGGATTTAGAAAATAGGGCAAAATCCAGGAAGAGCTTTACAGAGGAAGGATACATTCCAACAAAGTGCCCAAGAGAGTGTCTTGTCTATAGGGAAAGGAAAACAGCAGAATACATATGTATATTAGTCAGAATTATCTAGACAATCAGAGTCAGTAATCGAGAGAGAGAGAGAGAGTGTGTGTGTGTGTGTTTCTGTCTGGCTATGAGAAAGCGAGATTTGAAGAACTGGTTAATGGAATCATAGAGACTGGCAAGTTCAAAATCTACAAGATGGGCCAACAGGGAAGAGCTGATGTCCCAGCTCAGGTCCAGGGGCCTTTGGCTGGCAGAATTCCCTCATCTTCAGGGAAGATCAGTCGTTTTCTATTAGAATCTTCAACTGATTGGATGAGGCTCACCTATATGGAGAGTAATCTGTTTTACCTACAGTTCAAGGATTTAAATGCTAATCACATTTAAAAGTACCTGCACATGAGATCTAGAATAATATTTAATCCAATATCTGAATGCTGTGGTGCAGAAAGGTGGACATACAAAATTAACCATCACAATATAATAGAGAAATTACTTCATCAGACTGGTGCTGAATACTTGCTCTCTTTACATTTGGAGTATCTCATGAAGAGAGTGGGGTTTGGACGCAGCCTTCCATTATGGGAGAAATTGAGGGAAAAGACAATTCACAATTCCAGTGAGGAGTGATGTATCTGTTGGAGAGAAAAAGAGAGGGAACAAATATTCTTTGCTAACTTGTGATGGCTTCTGAGACAGGCAAGTCTTCGCTTTATTCAAGAGATCTTGAATATCATATCTAAACATTTAGGCTTGCTCCAACCAGCAATTGGTAAAAGGTAGAAGTTTCTGCTTCACTGTTTTTTTTTTTTTTTTTTTTCCTGAGAAAACAGGAAATAGGTCAAAAAAGTTCAGGAAAATAATGAATGACTGTGGTGAGTGGGAAGATAAGGCTGTACAAAAAGGACCAGCAGTCACACTCCCCATGACGTAAAGTTGATGGCATATCCTGAGTGCGCATTTCCAAGGAGGATGGAAAAGATGGCAGCACCTGCAGCAAGGACTTTTGTGCCCCCTAGCGTCACACCCAGAACAAGTCCCAAACCATCCCCAGAAATGAGAACATCAGAGATTTTCTCTTGGGCTGTTTGCTACTTGTCAAGACTTACACATCAGGACATAACCTTTTCATGCCAATTATAGTGCATCTCAAATAATTAAAAAGGAGAAGTCAAAACACGAATATTTCACATCCAAAGGTCACGGTATCTCCAGTCTCCTTCCCAAAGCTGGAGACAGAACTGGTGGGCTTCTCCATCGTGATGCCACAAAAATCCAAATGGAAATCATGGCCACTTGTGTGCCAGTAAATCACATCTTCCCTCTCAAGGCATCCAGAGCCAGAGCCCATCCAGATCACAGAGACGTTCTCAGAGACCTTTGAGTTACGATCAAATTCACAGAGCCTCTAAATTGACAGAGAGGGAAAGAAAAAAAAAACAGCACCAGATATAGCATCATCATTTTTCAAATCAAGAAACTGAAGTCTAGAGAGGAGTGATTTTCTCTTTGTGACACAATGAATTTGTGGCAGAATCAAGACTCAGACTCAGTTGGTATGACCCCCATACAGTGCACACTCTCTTTGGCTGAGTTTAGGGACTCGGTGTCTGAAATATTAAAGCAAAAGTGGTAGAGAGAGATGACAAACCAGCACCAAAACCAGACCTGTTTCCCCCATTCCTTCAAAGGTGCTGTGCCGTAATTTATTTTCAAGGTAAACCTCACTCCCCTACCACTCCCAAAAAGTAGAAAGGGCAGCATTATATCTTTGTACATGGACATGCCCTGCTATTCACGGCCCGATGGCATTGAATAGGAGTGGGTCTCAACCTTTCTTTCATTAAAGGGCTGCATGTTTGTGTGTACCGGGGGAGGAAGTGGCCATATGGTATCTACAAATAATAATATTTAATATTTACTGAATCCTGAAGATGTGACAGGAGCTATTCTAAGCCCTTCATAGGAATAAAGTCATTTAATCTTGACAGCAATGCTACAGACTAGATAGTAGAAGAGTCCCCATGTTGTGGATAAAAACACTAAAAAGTTAGAGGGTTTTAATATTCCCAGGGTCTCGTAGCTAGAAAAGGGCAGAGCTGAGGTTTGTGGCTCTGGAACCAGGGTTCTGAACTCCCACACCACAGTGGCCATGTAGCTTTGAGCATCTAGAGGAAATATCACTTGTGAACATTATGACATTTCACAAATAAACAATCCTTGGGTCTAGCACAGGGAAACACCGGGGCTCAAGGAAAACACCAGGGTCCTCCAGAAAGAACGCACGGTGATGGGAAGTCATGGAAAGGGGGCCATGTGGGAAGGGGCTCGCCATCCTGTCTTGAGCTGGTGATTGATGAATCTTGCAGGAACTATGCACCTGTGGGATCCTGGAACCAAACACTTCCATACAGAGAAAGAAGACAAAGGCTCTTTTGTAGAACACAGTGGTTAATCATTCTTGAGTGCTTACTTTGTGTCAGGGCCACTCTTAGCCCTTTAAATGCATTCAACCTTCACAGTAACCCATGAGGCAGGGGCTGTTAGTGGTTCTATTACGCAGAAGAGGTAGCTGAGGCACAGAACTTTGCAGAGAAAGAGCCCAGCCTTACAACTGGGCAACAGCTGATGCTGAGACTCACGGTTGGGGTCAAGCATTGTAATCCCTCATCTTAATGTAAAGAAGAGCCTCAGAAGTGGAGCAGAGTTGACGGAGGTCTCAGCTCTGAGGAGTGAGTAGGTCTGCAGGTCTGTGAAGCCTGAACACCACACCTCCCTCGGGAAGCAGAGAGGATAGGGTTTATTCATTCATCCAAGCTGAGCACCTGCTGAGTTCCAGGCAATGGATGTACAACAGCAAAAAGGCGAAGACTCCTGCCCTCACAGGGCTTCCAGCTAGAGAGGGAAAGGTGATAAAAGGATGAAAGATCCACCATATCTCCGAGAACCAATTTAGCATGGTGGAGCCCTTCCCTCAAGCCTGCACTTGCCACACGATTCCGGGTAGGTGGGGGCCCTGCAGAGAGCTGGCTGACATATAAAAATGGCCTTTTGCATTTCTGCTGACATGTCGTGTGTATCTGATGGAGCAACGTCTTCATTATGAAGTTAGATGAAAATCCTGATGTACAGACTAATAGATAGCATCCCACGCTCTTCCTCAGGGGCTGAGCAGCAGAAACTGCAGGAGCGAGGAGCGGAGCCAGAGCCTGCCCCCACCCCATCCAATTCCATTTTCATACCCACCTGTCACCTCCCCACAAACGTCATTAGCTCACAGAGGGGAAGGAGCCTCATTGCATTATCAGCCACCACAACAAAAGAGTTTTTGTACTCAGGCTGCAGTTGAATTATGGAATAACTAGACACATTCAATACAAGAGGCTCCCTGATGGGACAGTGCTCCCTGGGGCGCAGGTTCCTTATCTCCAGTGCAAGTGTGAACGGGCTTTCTGCTTAGGAAGTCTGTACCTGGTGCAACTGAAGACCAGAGCGGTGGCGTTGATGAGAAAAGGTATGAGAAAGTGCTGTACGTCACTCTGACTTTGGCACTGGAAGACGACTGGGTTTGTTCTTTACCACCCAGGAAAAAAGAAAGTGGATTACTCCCTTGAAGATTAAGTACCTGATTCCCTGCCTTTCCTTCGAGAGAATCCTCTCTTCCCTACCAGCCCTGCCAACCGGCACAGTTTCAATCTTGCTGCTCCCTGAGGGCAGGCCAGGCACAAGCAAGGCTCAGTGAAGCCAGTGCCTAAGTTTGGTTCAATCCTGCCCAGTTCACTCTGTCCTGGATAAATGCTTCCTACCCCTCCATCCCTGCCACGTATCTGTAATGGTTCACAATGTGAAAACCACCAGCTTCTATTTAATAAAACCAAGCCCTCGCACTTTTGCTGGCAATAGAAAGAGAATTCCCACGTGGGCAGGAATGGCCATGGACCTCCTGGCTGTCTCTAATTCCTGTGGCTTTATCCTCCTCGATGAACTCTGCCCAGGCAGGCTGCAGAGGAGACTCTCTGCCTTGGCTCAGGCCTTACTAAAAGAGCTCTTCCCTGTTCCCCACCTGGAGTGGAGTGGTTTTGCTGGGGCAGCAGATCACTCTTGAGTCCTGGGTTGAGTCACTTTTGCTCATATTCGCATTCTACCTCTAAAAAGAGCCTTTCTAACTGGGTCTCAGGCATGTCCCTTGTGTTTCTAGAGTAAACTATGTCCACTTGGTGTCTGCTCCCTTGCTAACTCAGCAGGGATTGCTGTATGCTCGAGTCTCCTGTTTCCCAGGTGCAGGGCTACACTAGGGAATCAGGTGAGATCCCTGCATCTCAAAGGTGAAAGGGGCAAAAGAGGCCAGGGAGCTTGAGGGAGCTTTCCTACAAAGCTCTGACCATTACCCTGGCAAGACGACAGAGCCAAGCTTTGCTAACAGACGTTGCTGTACTTTTTAGCAGGGAGGAAGGGACTCTGTGTCCCCATGCATCCCTGAGGAAGGACTCGCTGGCCTTTAACTGCTCCACTAGGATGATACTAAGACCTCTCATTTACAGAGTGCCCAGAATGAGGAAAGCAAAGGTGGAATGAATGAATGATTCTGACGAATCCCCAAGACCTGCCGTCTCACTGTCAAAAGTGGTTCAGCTGGAGACACAGACAATTAGCAGGGGATCCTCAAGTCTATCTCGAATCTTCCTCAGGGGCTGAGCGGCGGAAACTGCAGGAGCAAGGAACGGAGCCGGAGCCTGCCCCCACCCCATCCAATTCCATTTTCATACCCACCTGTCACCTCCCCACAAACGTCATTAGCTCACAGAGGGGAAGGAGTCTCATTGCATTATCAGCCACCACAACAAACCAGCTTTTTGTTGTAGGTCTCACTGGGTCCGAGGCAAGCCTTGTGTTTATAGAGTAAGCTCTGTTCATTTGGTGCCTGCACCGTTGCTAACTCAGCAGGGATTGCCGTTTGCTGTGTCTCCTTCTGTTTCCCAGGGATTCAGGTGAGATCCCTGCCTATCACCTGTTGTGTGTTAGGCACTGTTCTGTGCACTGTCTCAGTTAATCCTCATAATAATTCCATAAGGGGGCACTATGATTCTCATTTTACAACTTGTCTAAGCTCAAATAGCCCCTCAAACCCCCATCAGCATAACTCGAAAGCCCCTGATGAATACGTTCTGGAGAGTTAACATACAGCATGATGACTGCAGTTGATAACAATGTTTTGTACACTTGAAATGTTCTAAAAGAGTAGATCATAAGTATGTTTATCACACACACCAAAAAGAGGTAACTATGCAATGTGATGGATATGTTAATTAGCTTAATTGTGGCAATCACTTCACAATGCATACTTACATCAAAACATCACGTTGCACACCTTGAATATATACAATTTTATTTGTCAATTATATCTCAATAAAGCTGAAGAAAATGAAAAGACTGAGTACCTAGGAACAAGAACAAAAACAAAACAATAAATCCAGTGAATCCTTATTTCCAACAAAACGAAACCCAGACTGTCCCGTCGGCCTTGCAGGCTTCCTTCTGGCTTTTCTCCTGCCATTCTTCAGGCGCAAGCCACTTCTCACTGTTTCTTACCAAACAGCCATGATCCCTTAAACCTCAGCTTCTTTGTTCTTTCTGTTGTATGCTAGAAATTACCCGATCTCCTTCTCCAGCTGGTAACTTCCTACCAGTTCTAAAAAACCTATAAACCCATCTCTTCTGCTAAGTGTTCTCAAATCCTTTGATCCTTAGATGGACTCATCTTCCAAATTTCAGACTTGTTAGCTGCCACTCTCTTTGCTCCCATCACGCTGTAGGTAATGTGGATACACATCTGTCTTTCCTATTAAGTTATGAGACACCAGAATGCAAGCACAGGGTCTTCTGCACCGTCACCCTTGTATCTAGTTCAGTATTTGCTACACTATGGTGGCTTATTGGATGATTGTGAGAGCACGGTTCCAGGAAGTTTATATGAACGAGGTACTGTTATTGTCATCTTCAGTTTACAGATGAGAAAACCAAGGCAAGAAGAGTATAACTTGCCACATTTACCCCTTTAGCAAGTGAAGGAGCCATGTTTGAAATCTCGGCTTCTGGCTCCAGTGCCTATACGTTCTGTTGCTACTCAAAACTGCTTCCCAGTAAAATATTTGGTTAAAGAATATTTTACGAGCCCGAGGCGGGTAGATCACCTGAGGTCAGGAGTTCGAGACTAGCCTGACCAATATGGTGAAACCCCGTCTCTACTAAAAATATAAAAATTAGTTGGGCATGGTGGTGGATGCCTGTAGCCTCAGCTACTCAGGAGGCTGACGCAGGAGAATCACTTGAACCCAGGAGGCGGAGGTCGCAGGGAGCCGAGATCACACCACTGCACTCCAGCCTGGTCGACAGAGCGAGACTCAGTCTCAAAAAGAAAAAAAGAAAAATGAATGAGACCATGGTTACCACCCAGCCTATTTTGGAGAGGGCATCTCACACTGCAGAGAAATGTGCTGTTCATTCCCCTCCAGCGCATGACTCATTTTGACCCATCTGCCAGCCCAGATCTCCTGCCTTAGGAAGTGAGCTTGGCACAGGTGAGGGCTGTTCTCCTTTCCCTTCAGCCCCAGGTTTGGTTCTTTCAGATCAAAGGTCACATTGCAGCATCCCAAGACAGGTCTCTTGTGGTACCTGACTGCCCACTCTTTCTCCTTCCTCCTTCCACTTCCTTGTCACAGACGCAAAATCCTCACAGCCATCTCTGACGCTGCTAACCACAGGCATTCAGGAACAGTCTTGCTCCAAATCCTGCCTCCTATTTTCATATTTCCTGTGGCGTTTTATAGAAATAGCAGAACAATTGCTCATCCACAGGGGGTAAAGGGAGCAGGATTTTATATAATTAAATTTCAAAGTGACAAGCTTTTCCAGCCTATGGGGGAAGTAGAGGAAGGGGAGATAGGCTGCAGACCTTCTGGGTTTAAAGAAAAGCCTGGTCTTGGCATCGGTGACATAGAATCTAGCTTTATTCCTCTTTTTTACCAGGGACAAGGACTGTGGACATAATTTGTACCTTCAGTGCAGGCTCTCTGTTCATTGAGCTGCAGCAGTACCGAGTGCTAAATGAGTCCCTTGTCAAAGGCTGCTTGGAGTCACCCGCTTCCAAAGGGAGCATCTGGATTTTAGGAAGTGTTGGTAATTTATTTCCATCTCCTGCACCAGTGGAAGAGGAAACAAAATGATGGTTCATCTCCCAAAAGGAACATTCTTAACGTGATGAGGGACAGAGATCAGAAACATCTGTCTGCAGCAAGCAGGCTTGGAGTCTCCCCATAAACACAGGTTTCCATGCAAACCAAACAAAGGAACATAAGACACAGGCCAGGCAGATTCCACTTCAGCTCCCACACTGAAATAAGTCTCACAGCCTCCCTCCTTTTAAGGTAAGGGACCAGAGGGCCAGCCTTGGCTCTGACGGCCACACCCTAGCCCACACCCCCAGCCAGGCTGGCCTCATACAGCACGCCTGGGTGCACAGCACACCACTCTCCAGCCATTTGTTCCTTTGATGTGTGCTAAACAAAACATAATTACCCACTTTGTCATATCGCATGTGGCTTTGATGGCCCAGTGTGTGGGCCTTTAAAAAAACACATTAGAAGGTCCTCAAGGGAAAGCAATGTTCCTTTTGGGGTTTGTTTCAGGACCTCCACAAGGTTCTAAACAACAGACTCAGCGGAGCCTGGTTGCCTAGTAAGGAGCAGCGACTTTGTCCCCACTGCCTATCACTTACGAATAGAGAGAAAGGAGAGAAGAAGAACAACAGAGTGGGAGGTGCAAAGAGAGGCACATCCGAGGTTTTCATGAAGAAGGTGGGGGGAGGAAAGGAAAGGAAACCAGGAGGCACGGAGCACTGTGGCGCACCTCTTTTGCATGATAAATTGTTTCCAAAAAGATGGATGTCTCTGCAGGAACCCTCTCCCTCCACCTTCAGAAACTTCCTACTTAGGCATGCATTTAGCTCCTTTCCCAAATCCCTTGTATTCAAAGTCTCATTTCTCTTGTTCATGGAGACTCCTCCTTCTCAGCACACCCAAGGCTCATCTCTCCAGCAGTGCCCTCCTCCCTGACCCAATTCTCTGCTCCAGAGGAAGGTACCTGGCTATTTTAAGATAGCACAGACACATGCACAGCACACATATTCTCTCTCTCTCTCTCTCTCTCTCACACACACACACACACACACACACACACACACACACATCCACCACACCCCTGACCCTCTGAGCCCTCCCATCTTTGTAGAGACACAAACCATACCTCCTGGAAACAGAGCTTTTTAAACACGTTCTGAATCTCCAAATGCTGCTAGGGCTCAGACTGTGAGTTTCCTTAAATGTGAAGTCTGCTCATGACTGCAATTAATTGGCATTGCTGTGCTAATGGTAAGGCAGCCTCCTGTAATAACCACCAGCAGCCTGCTGAGTGCAGGGGGAGACAGTAGTGGGAGCTGAGCCCTCTGCGTTGCTTACAGTAGAGGAGACGAGGAAACCCATAAGCATTCTCCTTTTTTGTAAGACAAAGTTTCACAATTGGTTGGTATTTGCAATTTTCAATCGTCTTTTATTAGTGCTAGATTGATTTTCTGTTTGTTTGTATAAAAGCAGAATTCTCTGAAGAACTTTTGTCCCTGGACAGTTGATTAAAAATAACACCACTACCCAATTGCTTATCAAGAATCTCAGAATGAGCTCCTCGTGAAAAGCCCTTTAGATGGGAACAGATACTGTATGCTGCTTACTGTGTGCTGCTGATGGTGCCATCTGAACGCAGGCTAAGTGGGATGGTTATCTCTGGGATGAGTCTGTGTCTCTGGCTGAACCACTTTTGACAGTGGGATGGCAGGTCTCAGCGATTTGTCGGAATCATTGATTCATTCAACATTTTCTGTCCTCATTCTGGGCAAGCGCTTCCCTGATTTCAGGGTGGAAGTGAATTCCAGCTCTCCTCTAGCCTAGCCGTGTGAATTTGTCTAAACTGTGTCAGCTCTCTAGGGCTCATTCCCTCATGTACAACACAGGTACGTTGACTGAGATGACTTCTATGAGTCTTTTCGTCTATCAGGTAAATTGATCTAATAAAAAGACAAAGGTCTTAGAAACAAGGTAATCTCTTGTAGGGAAGATACCATATGTTGACACCCAACTATAACAGAAGACAACGTGTTCAATGTGCTGTAGGAGATATAAAACATTCCAGGCATTCAGAAGAGAGAGATCCTTTCTCACTGGGGTGACCAAAAGACAGGGCTCCATGGAAGTGGGGGTCAGTTGAAGTGGGTCTTGAGGGGATGAATAGTGTTGATTGACAGAGATAGAGATGGGGTGTAAGACATGGTGGACCACAAATTTGGGGAAGCACTTGGGAAGATGCTGTCCAAGAGGACAGGGACTCTAAATGGGGTGGTGACTTGACTCCCAAAGAAAGAGACCTTTTCAAAAAGAAGAGCATTTCACGGGACTGCATGCTGCCAGGAGATCAAGGAGTCTAGCCATGGCATCCTGAACAAGCAGCTCTCCAGAGGGACAGCAGGCCTCTGGTTCCCTGAGGACCCTGCCCACTCCACCGATGGCCACTGGAAAGCGCCCCTCAGGGCTCTCTGTGGTGGCAGCTGTGTCACTGCGTCTTGAGCCTGGCTGTGTCTATAATTCCCATGTATTGTTCTGTGGACGACAAATGCTGCCCTTTCCGATATTCAGAAGCGAGATAAACGGCAGGCCTGTTACACTGCTCAGACATTGTGGACTTTGTTTCTTTCTCTTCTATATGTCACATTTCTTCACTGGGTCTACTTCTTGACAATGGTTCTGGTTCTCATTCATCTGCTCCTGAATCGTAGTTTTCCTTTTGCCCTTTGTAAATTATCTCGATTATCCTATCTAAATACTCCTCACTCTCTGAAATGAGCCACAGCCTAGGGAGTATTTCTCAACGAAGGAGGGCAGCTTCTTGTATTTATTAAGCTACAGCCCTGTAAAATAAACTGATTTGGAGTTAGAAGACTAAATTTGAAACCAAAGTCTTCCACATTTCGTTATGGGAACTATGTCAGCTCCTCCTCTCCTTCTTCCTCCCCTCCTCCTCCTCTTTCTCCTCTTCCTCCTCCTCCTTCTTCTTCTCACTTAAAGCTTGGTTCACTCATCTGTCAAATGGGGACATGGTTCTACTAGACAGCGTAGCTGGGTGAGAATTACATTACATGACAAAGTATAATTTATTCTGCAAATTAACATTTTCATATCAATTATGATCATTGTAACTGTGCAAAGAGAGATAATCTTTCTCATTCTCAAGAGTTTATCAACCACTTCATAAACAAAGTAATGCATGTGAATTACAGTTGTGTAAACATATTGCATAACTCCTCTCAGCTGTGTGTACTTTCTTTTGTTGTCAGGAAGCCCTGGCTGATTTCTAACTTAAGTAGGGCATGCAATGCTTTGTCCCCTACTTTTCTCTGTGTCTTTCCCACTGGATGTGGGATGGCCCCCGTGCCTCTAATGAGCATTTGACTGTGTCTGGCATTGTGTGAGAAGGCCACGTGCTGCCCTGTTGTGAACAGTCTTGAGGGTGGAGGGAATTTAAGGATTCTGCTGCATCCATGCTCAGCATGTTCTCCTGTCAAGGAGCAGGTGACATTGTGAACTGGACAAGAGGGGGTAGCCAGAGCTTTGACCTTGCCCAGGCCAGCTCAGTACTCCCAAGGAGCCAGAGCTCCACCTGAAAAGAATCCACAGTGAGGCAGGGCATCTCATTGCAGGAGACCCCACAGCGGGCCACCTCAACAGTTCAGTAGACAGAAAGCTCTTCTCCTGCTGCCTGCTGTTCTTCCCTGGGAACAGCCTTGGCATACCCTTTCTCTCCCCTAGGGCAGAGCCTGAGTGTTACTTGTGGAGCCAACAAGTCACTTTGGACCTTTGAGCTCTTGTTGGGGGATTCTACTTTGTCTGGAAGGACAGAAGGAGGCAGAAAAATCAAGAACTCCATAGGAGAACAGCATATTCAACCCAAACAAAGGATGTGGGCGTTGTGGTCTGGATTATTTGTAGGGATAGAACTTTAGAAATGTGCACTAGTTTATCAATTACTTGGGTGCTCAATTGTTCAGGTGAAGACCCTTTGAAATTGCAGCATTGCTGGCCTGAAATATATTTGAAAGTGAGAATGTAGGAGGAGCAGAGGGGGAACCAGAAGCCCACTCATGCAAATACAGGGATATAAATGACTCAGTTTCCTCCTTCATAAAGAAGAAAATGATTTGGAGTTGCTTTGTTGGCAGGTTAGCTAATGAGGGGGTGTTGTGTTAATTAATGTTGCAAAGAATGGTGAAAGCATGAAACTTTAGAAGTACCCTAGTGCTTCTAGGAGTATTATTCTTGGTGTATTAACAGGCTGGGTCTGCCAATGTCTATGAGAGTGAGGAAATAAGGGAAAACTCGTGCAGAAGGCAGAAGACATGTGGACACAGCAGCACCAGCATGGGGCCAAGTGAAGGAATCTCAAAGTACCATCCTCAGAGCGTTAAAATATCTTTCTCCCAAGGAAATGGAAATGCAATACTTCGGATGTTTTTGGTTGCGAGTAATCAAGCCCCTTACAGCAGATCCTTAAAAAGTAAGGGCATCAAGGAGGCCTGGAGGTGGGGTGTCCCCATGCTCAGCAATGGCCTCCAGGACCCAGGACCTCAGACTTGGTCTCCCTCATGCTCCGCACGTGAGATCTGCATGTCGTGAGTGGAAGGAAGGTGGCCACCTTTCTCCATCTCTCACACCATCACCCAACCATGATCTAAGATAATAATGAAGTGGACCTAGAAGAGGACACATGTTTTTTTTTGACGAGGGAGGAACATATAGTCCTTCTACTGTGTAAAGTGACCTGCGTAGCTGCAAGAGAGACAGAAAGGTGAATATCTGGCATTTTTAGCTTCTTTTGTAGGAGGCAGACTTTGGCAGTAGGAAAGAAGGAAGGGGAGAGAAAGGCATTTTATAGAGAAGTCAGCACGGAACACCTCTGTGGACAATGGACTTCTAGATAAAGATCTGGTGTTTGTCGGGAAATACTCTGTGAGCACCGGGGACAATTGTGCCGCTTCTCTTCAACCGCCAGCCACGTGCTCGCCTAATAAGAGACACAAACCGGCTGCTCGGCTGTCCCGTCCTCTCTGTGTGCTCAGGCTGGGTCTATAAAGTTTTGGGTCAAAGCCACTTTCTCCCACACGTGGGTCATCCCCACCAACAAATTCACCCCGGATGTGCATATGGAGTCAGCACTGTGACCCGTCCATACAAGAGAATAAGAGAGTAAAGACTTGGAGAGATTTACCAGCTCTGCAAAACTGGATGTGGTAAACGATGTGTATTGCAGCTCTGAAAACCTGTACTGAGCTTCTGCTTGGGGCCTGACAGACATGGAGGCAGTTCTACTGAAACACCAGGCAGAGGGCCTAATGAGAAATCGGTCAGATGCGCCGTGACACTGCCTAACCCACAGGCTTCCATCTGCTTGCACCGTTCACTTCCAAAAAGAGCACCAGTTGTGTTTGTTCAGTGACCAACTGGCCGTCCATCCCCTCACCTCCTCCAGATTGCAAACCACCAGCAGCAGCAGCAGAGGTCCCTCCCTATCAGACCACAGCAGCACGAGAAGGTTGTTCATCCTCCTCCCTCTTTCCTGATGCATTTTTCATCATTAAAGGGAAAATGTCATTTTGGTGACAGATATTAGTATGATTGGTGTCAGGAATGAATCTTCCTTTCTCTGTCAGCCTTGCTTCACACAATCCTGAGACAATGTTCTGTTAAAAGGCCACTTCCATTTCCAACTCCAGCAGTGTGCGAGAAAGGCAGGCTTCGCTGTGATGGATGGGTCCGTCAAGGCTGGCGCTGTGCCAAGGGGCGCAGCTGAAGCCCGACCCTTGAACACCGGGCAAGCCTGAAGAAGCTTCTGGGAAGCTCAAGTCTTATTTCTGGTGGGATTCTGCTGAGAACATATCTTAAAAAGAGAAAACCTGCAGCTCTATTCAGTGATTAGGTTTTAAGAGGTGGAAGATTTGCCATCATCACTGATATATAGAGTCCCATAAATCCAAACCCGTTTATTGGAAAGCTGATCTGGAAATGAAGATTTTTATTTTCTGGCAGCAAAAATGTAGGTTAACTTCTCTAGATCTTTCCCAGGTGCAGACCTGGACCTTGTATGGACTAGAAGTAACCATACATTTCACCCCTACAGTGTGCCTCATCTGACACTCTGCATACAATCTGTCAGGACTCATTTACATACAACTCAGTTTTCTCAGCATGAAATAAAGATAATAGTACCTAGACTATCTTTCTCAATCACTGAGAGGTCATTTCATTTCAAAGAATATTCACTGAACTCACACTCAGGGTCATATACTTTGTTCAGCTTTGGGCAGGTACAAAAATGAACCAGCAATGGCACCTGCCTTCAGAGATCTTAAAGCCTAACTGGTGAGATCAGACAAATCTACAGTCAGTTACAATGCAGATACACATACACATATTTACAGAGTTCTATATTGTGAAATATATATACATTTCCTTTAAAATAACTGATTTCAACCAATACAAAAGAAAGGCATGGGAAGCATTGATTAAACAAATGTTTCATGGAGGAAATGGAATCCGAACAGGTTCTTGAAGCCTGAATAAGATTTAGAAGGCTGTGGATGGAAGGAGGGCACATTGGCAGAGCAAAAGTCTGAGCATATGCATAGTTTGTGATATGCAGAGCAACTTTCCAAGAAGAACGAGTAGTTTAACTTGATTGGGTCCTAGAATGTTAGGTGAGTGCAGAGATGGGGCCACAACAAAGACTAATGCTACTTAACTTGGGATACTTCTTGATTGTCGATATTAAGAGTTGGGTCTTTATGTCATAGGCAGGGGGAGCCACTGAAACTTACTAAATAGATCAAGGACATTATCAGATCCCAGCATGAGAAAGATGAAGCTGGCTTCTGTATGTGAAATGCTGTTGATCTGCTATTAATAACTTTTTCTAACATAAAAATCATTTAAAGTATTTTATAATACCCTCATTACTGTGCAGAAAATAAGTTCATAGATAACATATAATGCCTATACACGTACTTCAAAAAAGCCTGACTGAATCTGAAGGAGAAATAAATAGAAAATGATTGATAATAATATAAATGTAAAATAAATATTTGGATACAACTACACCATAGGATATAATGAAGTATGGATGTGTCTATATACAGAATCACCATGAATGTGAGAGCTAAGCTGCAGTACAGACTCATACGAGGACGGAGAATTAATTGATGACTCAATATGATGAGAAACATTCCCATTGAGTATGTGATTTTTCAAACTAGTGAACACTTCTTGGTAAAGATCTGAACAAATCAAAAACAATCTTTCTTTGGCTTGCAAGATAGTCGCTTTCCTGGAGAATTAGTGAACATTAAAACCTGGCAAGAATATCTGTGCTTATATGTAAAACAGTACATTTTAGGCTTAGATTTTTTTTTTTTAAAGAAAAAGGTTTCACTCACCTAAATGTCTGGCAGGCATTTGGCATCCGTGACTGAATAGCCATGCACTGCTGAGTCTCTAACCTCCCTGGCCACTGTACACTAAATGGCAGCAGTACCCCTCCAATTATGGTGACAACCAATATCCACTCAATTTTCCACTCCCACCCTCCAAAGAGTCTGCCCTGCCCTGTGAAGAAGCACTGATTCAGGCAGAGGCAGAGAGATAAGTGAGGATTTTATTAAAATAGAGAGAGAGAAAAAAAAAAGGCAAGAGAGCATTGGTGGTAGCATTGGGGTCTGTGAAGAAGGAAAAAAATTAAGAGGCGCTGATCCACCAGCGAGTAAAAGGTTGGAAATGCCTTGGTAAAGTTTACAGCACTGTGCAAATATTGTTGCAGTTGGAGTTAAATGTCATCACGCTCACTGTACAGAAAGGGTATCTGAAGCACTGGAAAGGTGCAATGACTTTTGCAAAGACACAGAACAGGTCAGGAAGTGCATTAGACATCCAATGCCTTAGACCTACACTTTTAGTGTAATTACTAGTGCAAAGGAGATTCTACTCAGCATAGGGAATTATAAGTAGAGAACTTAAGTAGAGCAAATACAAAGGTAGAAATAACTTCTGAAAACAGTCAAATTCCAAGTGTTCTATTTATCACCTCTTGATAGATCACCTGGAAAATTCCAGGATTCCAAACAAAGATCAATATTCCACAATCCACCATTTTTTTGTTTGCTTATACCTCTAAATATTCATCAGTAACATTTGAGACAAAGGAAAGAGATAATTATGAGGGGAGAGTTTTTAAAAGATATTAAAGGTTAACAGAATTCTTGGCATTTGTGTCGTGTCAATTTCCATGTAATTATGCTCAATTCCCAGAATTCAGTGTCAGTTGTGCCTGTTAATGCTTAAAGATGATATCCTTGGAAAATAATTTATAAGATCGTTTCTCAAATTTTTCAGTTTCAAACCAAGCACCCTGGCTAATAGGCTGATTATTATTAATGTTATTCTTGGATGGAGAGTGCTGGGAGGTCGTAAGTTGGATGTTGAGATCAAAGTGGATTTGTTACGAGAGTGTGGTTAGCTATCTCCCCCAAGAGCAAAATGACTGTGCTCGAAATGTTTATGTAACCTGATTTACAAACCTCTTGTATTTTTATTTGATTAATAATAAGAATGTGGGAAAGCACCCCAGTTCTCTGGAATATGACTGCCTCTTAGAAGGAGGAAAGGGGTCCAGTACTGATCTCTGCCTGTGGGGAGGAATGACCAACTGGCCTTGTGGAAAAACATTGAGATGCACAGGTCTAGATATTTTTTACATGCTTATTCATTCATTCGTTCTTCTCCCATTTGTTATTGAATGTATTTTACCTGTTCTTTGCTGAGATCGAATGATTATAAATAAGACACTGTCCTCTTTTCTGTTCTTTTGAAATTGTGTACATTCCCTTTATAATATTGATTCCAATTGTGATTCATTGATTATCTGTGCAATTATTTCCCACATTCATCTCTTCCACTGCTCTGTGGTCATGGAGGTTGGATACCAAGGATATGACAGTCAGTCCCTGATGTATCACAACACCTACCCTAGGACATGCTTGTTGAATAAATGTGAGAAGGGTGTTCTCATCCCAGATGGGCAATCAAAAATAATCTTTTCAACTAACTTACTCTGATCTTGATTTGGGGGAACATTTTCTAAAGCCCATCCAGTCTTGGCTTACCATGTTTTTCAATCTCTGGGGTTCTGTGCATTTATGCATCTGTGTCTTTGGAAATGAAATTGAAAAATAATATAGTTTCCCCACCTTCTGTTGAGGCCAATCTTGTGGAGCGTGAAGTCGGGAACTCAGGTGCATGCATTATCTGTTGTTAGGGATGATTGCTGTCACAATTCTCTGCTGTTAGAGTAAAAAATGAAGAATTCCGTGGAAAACCAATTGCTTCCCATCATGGCCTAGAAAGTAGGCTGACACCGGGACACACTGAGGTGGCAAGAAAGGGCTAAACTCAGAGTTTAGAGCTGTATGTCGTAATCCAACTCTTCCAGTTGCTAGAACTCAGGCTTTTGGAAGGAGGGAGCCAAGTAAAGTGAGGGAGTGTCCAGAGGCACTGTACAAAAACCAATGCGTGCACAGAGGAGCAGGGGGCCCCAGCCACAGTGAAGAGTGGAAGTCGGAGGTCATACATAAAGAAAACAGCCAAGTGAATGAAGGACTGGAAAGCAAGGCAGGCCGACTAACCCTGCCGAAAGGGAACTGTTCCCCTGCTCAGGATGCATTTCCACATAAATCTTGTACACACTTTTCACGGTATTTTAAAAATACCTTTACCAAGTGTACCTAAACATTCTACAAGGAGTTGTAATATAGGGTAGGTGTGTGTGTTACAGGGGTGGGAGAGGGGCAGAGAGAAGCAAAATTCAATTATCCCCAGCCAGGCGGACAGCAGACTTATGGGTAGGTGGGAATGTGATATTAGAAAGGTCACGCTGGGTCACATAAATTCAGATGTCCTAGTTACCCACTTTGGACAGTGGCAATTCTACATGAAAGTTACACTTGAAAGGTTAGAGATACACATCAGACACCTCTAACCTAATAAATAGTATGGGTGTATCACCCATTAATTTTTTCAAACCTTCTCATATCCTATTTAGAGATTATTTTTGTCTGCATAAGTTTTATTCAGACATGCTCGTTTTGATCCTTTAACTACTGCCTTGATTTCTTAGAGTTTTTTAAATTTTATGTTAGCTAGAGTTTGGTCATTAAGTATGTGTTCACTCTATCCTTTTACTTCGTGAATACCAAATGTCATCACCAATTTCATGTTCCTCGTTTGTAGAGATTTGGAAGTCCCTGCAAAAGAAATCACTTTGATTTTTGAATTTTCCCCAGCTGTGCTGGTCACTTAAATACCACAAATATTTATCAAAACCTATTATGTTCCAGACATTGTGCTGGGCTTCAGGAATGTAACAGAGAAAAAGAGAAATTAAACCATTGCAAGTATTGTGAGTGTTATGCGAAGCACTGATGCAGTGGACATAGGCCAAGTCTAGTGGAAAACACAGTGAGGGCTTCATGAGCAAGTCAGAACCGAAAGGGTGAAGACAACGCAGCCCGAGAAATGTGGGGACTGCATGCTTGGCAGGAAGTGGCACGTGCAAAGGCCCTCAATTGAGAAAGAAGAACCTCTGAGGAGTTAGAGTTGTAATACAACACAATAAAACCTAACACGGCTCCATAAAGGGACGAAGGAGTAGTTGCTACAGCTGAAAATACACAGATGCCACATCCTGAGGGCTCAGACACCACAGAAAGGATTTGGGGCTTTATTCAAATTTCAGTGTGGAGCACTAAAGATTTAATCGGGACAGTGACAAGGTCAGATTTCAGGAAAGCTTCCTTTCAATGTGGAGACTGAAACAGAGCTGGCAAGAGCAGGAGGAGGTCATCCATGTAAGAGGAATTTCAGGAATCCAGATAAGAAAATAAGGAGGCCTTGGTGTGGGCCAGGCAAGGCAGTGGTTGAGAAAGGTGGATGGATGTGAAAGATGTTTTGGAGGAAGAACACTAGAAAGAGAGGGAGACAGAGAGAGGGAGAGAGAGAGAGAGAGAGAGAGAGAGAGAGATTGGGTTATGAGGGGCAGTAATGAGAGGGAAGAGATTAAAAGTGACCCACGATTTCTGACTTTACTGAGTGCATAAAGTTTATTATTTGTGAGCTACCATAACTATTGTAAGCAATATTAGAAGAATTTTTACACAGCAATTTTGAGTAAAAATAACATTTTTGTGTCTGTTTCTATTTTTTTCTGATACCCTTTTAGTGTCTTTCATAAACATGTTTGGGCCAACACTTGTTTTTTTGGCAAAAATGCCTGATGTCTGCAGAAAATAATCTATAGTATCACGCTCCAAGATGTGTTGTAAGGATCACAGCTTGGGAACCGCTAGCCATGACTAATTCCAAGGTTACTTTCCTAGATTGTAAAAGAATAATCAGTAGCAACCATTTGTGGAGTTGGTACTACAAGCCAGGTACTTCACTGGTACTTTACATAAATTATCTCATTTTACCCTCACAGCAAAAATAAGAGATAGGTATTATTCCTTTTTAATAGAGGAGAAAAATGAGACTCTGAGAGGTAAGAACATTTTCCAAGGTCAAACCTGTAATTTGTGGAACTTGGACATGAAGTCAAAGCCATTAACTCCAGCATTCAAGCCCAATCCCTTCCATATCACTGTCTCTTAATCCACTGCCTAGATGCCAGCATATTAAATGCATACTTTAGATTATTTTTTCTGAAGTATCTTCTGTTGTATTTGCCCACTTTTCCACATATCCAAATAACTTTCTGGATTATTTGCAGTTCATCCATGTCGGCTGAAGATATAAGTACTTAAGGAAATCTAAGGTCTTCTGCAAACTTGGGAGAGTTCTCTATGAATTCCCTTTGACAGATCATTGGTGAAAATATTAAATTTGATTTGTCCTAACAACTGTCCCTTGGAGAATCTAGTATTAATACTTCCCCATATAGAAACATGTCAATTTATCCTTGATTTATATCTTAGCTTTAAGCCATCTTTTGCTTTTGAAAAAAAAAAAAAAGATAGTCTTCTGATTACCCACTTTTTAAAAAGGCATCTGTGATCCTGACACCTTGTCAAAACTGTCGTGAAAGCCAAGGTAGATGATTTCATGTGTTGTGGCTTATTCACATGCACGCTGACAACATTTTCCAAATTCTGCCTCCCCCAGGTTCAAAGCTACCTAAACAGCACATAAGCTCTAGGTCACTCACAAGTAGCTCCTTCTTTCTCATGACCTGCAGCACCACCCGTAGTTTTGTGGTAAGCTAGAGAAAGAAAGCATACCAAAGCTTTAGGGAAATCCTTGCTTTCTGGGAGGTACGGCCCATGTCAACCCCAGACTGGGAAGGAAGCACAGGGCTGAGATGCCCCAAGGGCATCCTCAATTGCTTTATTTAGAAAAGCCCTGAACTCATGATGGTAATGCATACAGGTGGACCAAAAGGTGAAAGTCACAGTGACTCACAAGCACGCAGAAATGCATTTGTTATTTCTCTGTAAGAGTCAATAAGTTTGTCAGAGTCAGTAAAATAAAGATGCTTTAAGTTGAAGTAAAGAAGGAAAAAGGAAGTGGATGGTTTGGGTATTCATTTAGCTAGAAGTATATAGAAGCTTGACATCCAGGGCAGTACAAATCCAGGCCTTCCATGAGCAAACAGTGGAGAGTGTGTTTATTTTCTTAAAATGTGTGAGTGCCTTCCCACCAGCCCACATGCTCCTCATTGGTGCTTTGTTCCCTCCATACCACGATTCCTGTCCCATGCCCTGCAAAGCAAACACTGAACATTTAAAAATCAAACTCTGCCGGGTGCGGTGGCTCAGGCCTGTAATCCCAGCACTTTGGGAGGCCGAGGCAGGTGGATCACGAGGTCAAGAGATGGAGACCATCCTGGCCAACATGGTGAAACCCCATCTCTACTAAAAATACAAAAAAAATTAGCTGGGCGTGGTGGCGCGTGCCTGTAGTCCCAGCTACCCGGGAGGCAGAGGCAGGAGAATTGCTCGAACCAGGGAGGCGGAGGTTGCGGTGAACCAAGATCGTGCCACTGCACTCCAGCCTGGTGCCTGGCGACAGAGCAAGACAAGTCGTCTCAAAAATAAATAAATAAATAAAAATAAAATTCGGTGAGCTAAACATTTAGGAACCTTAGAGTGAATGATTTTAGTCTCATTCAGTTCCCGCTTCCCTGAGGAAAGTTCAGATTCTGTACAGCCTTGATGCATTGGCTTAAAGTTAACTCAGTTTGAACACTAACCCATCTGATTAGCTGGTCGTTTGAAATCTACGTCTCAGCAGTCGACTGATCTGATAACTGGTGTGGTGTGTCTGTGTATGTTTGGCGTGGAAATGTAAACGTGTTACAATCACAGCAAAATAACATCACAGAAGTTCGGCCAGGACCACACTTCCAATAAAAAACACTGATTGATTTCAGGGATAGCAAAGATCAGTTCTATGCAATTACACTCTTGCTGCCCCTTCTAAAGCAGCATGACTCAGGAATTATTTCACAGCATTTAGCCTTTTATATACAACTGCTATTACAAAATGTTCTTTGTGACACATACAATCATATGTAGGTATATGTATCTGTGTGTGTACAGAATTTGCTATGAACATATGCCTAAATGGCTTGTTTAAGAAACCCAGGAGAGTTTGAGATAAAACACAGCAGAATGAGTCTAAATCATGAGGTACAGAGGAAAGAAACACTAAGAAAAGAGAGACAGAGAGAATCCAAACAAAAAGAAGAGTGGGAAAGAGATAGATACGAGAAACACAGAAAAATTCCTTTATGAAGAAAAGAAAAAAAATAGGGCCCCAGAAAGTTAGACAGAGTATGTAACTAGTCCAATAGACCCCTAATGCCCTTCTAACTCGGATATTGTGATAGCCCAGTCCTGGAAGGAGGGTTTAAATATTCTCTTTATGGCTGGATGCCTAGCATAGACTGTATCTAGACAGCCATGTCCCAGCTAGGCTTTAGGGGAAGATTCCCAAATGGGCAATTAATTTAGATTTAATAGGACAGTTACTGTAAGTTTAAATAAATGCCAGTTAAATATTAACAGCATATTTATTGAAGATTAACATTGCTGGTTGCATTGTGGGATTTTCTTTTCCTTAAAGAAACCCTTTATCGGAAGACTTTTAATCATCTTGACTCTTCCATCGTTTGCCTCAGATCCAGGGCAGCTCATTAATTACTTTGTACAACAGTTTTCTACACTCTGAAGTGGTTACCTAGATGAATGGGAAGAGTGGAAGGCTATACGAGAACGGCTATTTCTGTGCAGGAGGGACTGATGAGTGAATTTGATAAGAGTGTCGAGAAGCATTATAATCCTAGACTATTAGAGTTGGAAAGGTTCTGGGAAGCCATCTTATCCAAACTCCCATTTAGAAGGCAAGAGGAAGAGAGCAGGGCTGTGCCACTGAGCTGGTAAGGGGCAGATTGGGGCTGGAATTCCAGACCCTGAATCCCAGCCTCTTACCGAGCTGTCACCGTACTCTGAAAGTGTTCCTTCAATTCTGCAAAAGTGTGTTAACCTATTTGAGTGAATTAGTCATTAGACCTTCTCAGTGACCCACAGATCATGAAGATTTTTGATTTTTTTTTTGGACAAATCCAAAACAAGTCAGAAATTCAAAAACAAGCAGTGACTTCTGTAAGGTGACAAAATGATGGGCTGAGGTGAAACTAGAACTCATGTCTTCTGGTTTACTAAATATATTTGCACAAATGTCACCTCCAATAAAAATTACAGTTCGACCCATATGTTATTATGCAAATTCTTATGTCATTAAAATTTACTTTGTCTGCTGCTGTTCTTGGATGGGGAACAAGAAATAAAACCTTTAAAGAAAATGAGAGGAAAAGGTCAAACAGAGACGAAAGTTCTAGATGAGTGTTTAGGGAGAATGGAGCATAGGGGGAGAAGCAAGTCAGGTTCCTCTGACAGTGAACTTGGGATTTTAAACTCCAAATTTGTACTTGATAAAATTGCCATTCCTAGGGCTCTTTCTGTTTCAGAAGCCACTTCCCTACTTGGGCTGGGCTGGGCTTGGAAGCATTAGAACTGGTGTCTGTGTGCGCATGTAGGTGAATATCTGCTTGTAACTCTTCCACAGAGGTTACAAGGCCGATCCCTGAATGTAGAAATTAGGAGAGATGAGGCAGTCCCAGGATGTTTTTATCCAGTGATTCATCTAAGATGGAGACCTGAGCATGTTGCGCCTTGCGTGATCAAGGAAGCTTTGGACTCAGCCATCAGGCACCTAGAAGCAATGAAGGGCTTAAAAGCTCATGGAAGAAGGTCAGACATTGTGGCTCACTTTCTAATGGGACGGAGGTGTCCTGTCTTTTAGTCCGGTTCATGGGCTACCTTTCTGTTGTACTGGGTGAACATGGCAAATCAAAGTTCCCAGGCTGCTACTGAAAGAGAAAGCTGTCTCCTCTTTTCCAATCACAGGCTGTTTCCCACAGTCCCGAACAGAGGCCTGACAGTGGGTGGGAGCTGGGGGCCACAGCTCTTCCTGCTCTGGGTGGTCTAGAGGCTGTCCTACTTCCTCTCTCTGACTGCATCTCAGCATGATGTTCCTGCTCTGTCCCCCTTATGCGGTGAACCCTAAGAGCATTCCCAAGGCCTGCACTTAGCAGTCTGCTCCTAGATTCTCTGCATGAATATCACCTGTAGGCTGACTTAGAATGAGGGAAGCACAGCCAATGGCAGCTCCTTCCAGTCCCAGCGTGAGAAGCCTGGGAGCAGCCAGGCCTGTGCTAAACTCTTTGCAGCTGCTTCCCCACCTCGTCTTCACAGCAGCACTGAGCAGTAGGTATCATGAGGACCACTATTTTACAGATTAGGTTAAGGCATGTCCCCAAGGTCCCACAACAAGTAATGGAGAGGGTGAATATTTGACTTCTGGTCTGTCTGAGTCTAAAACCCAAGGTCATGGGGCTTACAGGATAAATATGTACTGAATGGATCGATGACTGCATGAACACAGAATGTTGACGGCATTAGAGGTTTTCAGTGCGACACAGAGCACCCCCAAGGTGCCCATCCTTAGTTTGCATGAACATCAGCTGTCGAGGCAGTTTCTGCTCATGATCCTTTCTGTCTCGGGTCATGTATCGTCTGTGCCAACCTCTGCCATCCACAAGATTCCTGCCCATGCTTACCCATCCCTTCATCTCCCCCCTCACCGTTAAGTCCAGTTGAACATCATTTCCTTAGGGAAAAGTTTCCTGATCTTCCAGACACGACGAGAATCTTCGATTCTGTCTTTCCTTCCATTTTTTTTTGCTCACAGCATTCATCACAGTTGTATCCACTATTTCAAAAAATTCTTGGTTGAATGTCTGTCTTCCCTGCTGGAAGTGCCCTTTATGCAGGGAGGCCCATGTTACTTTTGCCTTTACTCTCCCATTCACTGCTTTCACTGCCCTATTGAGTTGATGAAGGGCTTCCCGATATTTAGAAGTCCTTCGGAGCACCCCACCCCTCCGAATGCCCCTTTCAATGAAGCTAGAGAACCAAGACTGTGGCTGGGAATCTGACAAGCGTAATGAGACAAATTGCTTCCCACAGGCTAGGCAGAGTTCAGCTTATTTGTCCAGAAATGAGAAAGTTCTCAATGGCTTAAAGGGGAGTGTGGGGTGGAGTTCATTGTAACTTTCATGAATGTTAATAGAAACGAAACCACTGACAAACCCAATAGCCCTAGACCACATGCAACTCAAGGGCAGGGGCCACGTCTTTATCATTGTATCTCTCAACCCAGTTCCTGGTATACATGAGGAACTCAAAATCTACTTGCTGGTTTATTAACTAATTTGAATTCAACCAAACAATTGGCTACCCAAAGTTATCCTGGACAATCATGGTAATCTGTCTTCCGTGGGTCTCTCTCTTGGCCACAGATAGAGGAGCAGCAGGAGTTACTGTATTGGCTAGCTCTTACATATTGTTCTTACCTGACAGGTAGAGTAGAAAGAACTCTGGTGTAGGAGTAGGAGTTCTGAGTTCTAGTCTTGATCGGTCAGTTTATTAACTTTATGCTCCGACAATCACTACTGCTCCCTCCTGGAGCTCAGTTCTCCACTTATGAAATGAATGGATTATACTAAAGATCTTTCCAAGGTCCCTTCTGAATGCATCATTCTGTGATGTTATGAGTCCAGGGTTATCTCATGACCCAAAGCTTAGATGAAAAGGAAAGACTCTGCCCCAAAGACCCCTGCCTCTCAGGCTGCCCTCTTTGGGCACCTGCCTTTGATTTTGGCTTGTTAATCCTGCTCCCTGACTTTTCTATCTCCAATTGTTCTACCCACGATCTCTCTGCTTTATGCATCTCTTATAAAGTTTTATGGGTTTAAAGTCCTTAGATAGCCTCACCTTTGCCATTCCTTCATATCCTCCTTCTCAATTCTCTCTATTTGTGACCTCTTTTCTCTCCCTGGAGCCCTCTTCCCCTTTTCAAGTTGCCCTTTTGCTCTTTCTGCTGAAATCCTAACACGCTGGACTATAGCCCAGATGAACCACGATTTTATTTTGATCCTGTATTCATAGAGGAGCAAAAAATAGCATATATTTTTCCAGTTCCCAGTCCTTCCCTACTTACTGCCCTAGAGGCATCTCTTTATCCAGATTTACGCTGCCTTTCCTGATTCAGTCTTCCAATATCTATTTGATGTCATAGCACTCTAACTGCCCTGCATTTCCCATCTTCTCGCCTGCACTCCTATTTGAGATCTCCACCAGGAGAGGGGGGCCTTTAGCCTTTTTAGTCAAGGAGAAGCAGAACTGGCATCTGTTAAGCTAGTGCTTCTCTTTTGGCCTCTTGTGTGTGCAGAATAGTGACAGCTCTTTAGCTGGCCCTGGCTTGCTCCCTGGCTAACGTGGAGCAAAACAAAAACAACAACTAATTTCTCTTTCATCGGGAATTCTTCTCTGCTCCAGCCCTGCTTCGGTGTACAAATACCAGGGCTGCCTGAAGTCTCCGTCCACTGCTGTCTCACCTGCCCGCCAACCATCCAGAGTTCTCATGTTGGGCTCTTCCTTCCTTTGCGGTCCCAGGATTATTAAAGGGAATATGATTGTTTCCTTTTGCTGAGGGAGTGTGTATGTGTGTACATGTTTGTGAGCTTGAAAGGCATTGTCCTATAGATATTTTTATAACCTGAAGTAATTACAGCTGTCAGCACAGAGACAAGCTGTGACAAGTTGATTTATGTGTACAGTATATGTGTATGCAAGAAGGAAGGGAGGAAGGAGAGGGAGATGGTGGGGAAGAGGGTGGAGGTGGGCGCTCGTTAGGAATCTGCTTTCAAGAAGGCAGAAAGGAAGTTGTTTATATAAAGAACACAAATAATGAAATTGCTTTGAATGTCATCCCTTTTCATTAACTCGGATATGCTGGGAAAAATAAAATAGATCCAGCAGTTTTATGAAGCAGGAGACAGGATATAAGATAAGTCACTAAGTGTTGGTTATATTTAGGGATTAAGGGATGGAAGGGAGTTGACATATGATTTTGATCTTCATCTTTTCAAACTACTTCAATAGCCACTTTGAATAAAATGGATTTTGTCTTGCTAATTGTGTGGGTATCTCTGACCTTTCACCACTTTCTAAACTTCTGTTTTTGAATAAAGTTTGGATCCCTAGGCCCACGAAGCAGGTATGAGGTTGCAAGTGCCTTTTCTTTGTCCTCCCTGTGAGTTACCTGAGCTTGGCTGGGTTTTCTGCTGCAACTGCTCGATTGCCAAGCTTAGTGCTAAGCTTAGCACTCTCCCTTCATGGCCAGAGACAAAGGTGGTTTGATTGTCTTAGATCAACTGCACGCAGACTGGTAGAAAGTGAACATCTCAAAGAGCCTGTAAGAAGAATTATTTTCCTGCCCAGACATACTAATGAAGCAGTGGCAGGAAAATGTATTAATAAAGCATCTTCCATCTTAAATGGATTTCTAAGTTATTTTCCTGTAGAGTTAATCATATATGTAGGCCCCTCGGGAAAGCCTCTTGTTGTCATTATCCACATTCCTAGATGCAAAAACTAATGCTCATTTGTACCTACCTGGAAATTAGATGCTAGAGCCAGGATTAGCATTTATCATGAAAGGAATCATCCCTGCCATTCTCAGGCCTGCAGAGAAAGGACTCCGAAGCTCAGAATAAGTCCCTCTTCTTTCCCCATGACTATCATTTGTTTCCACTTGATGTGGTGAGGATGTGTTTAAGAAGAGGAGCTGGGAGATGGGAATATCAAGGATGGTTGAAATGAGTGGATGAATTATTAGAGGTGACTCCCTGGCTTGTGGAGAGGAAGCCCCAATTCAGCAGACTGAAAGTCAGCAAACATCATCTCACAGCTTCAGTCTATCATCATATTTATCTTAACTTGGTGAAGTTACTAAATTTCCTATTTCCACAATTGCCCATTGGAAAATGGAGACACGATAGAATCTTCCAAGAATGGACTGGTGCTAAAATAGGTTAATTGTCCTCCTTTCCTTTCAGAAATATAAACAAAACTCTTCTGCTCCGCACAGATGTAATTGTTTATTCCTGATAGTAAAGTCATTTGTTGCAGCCATAAGTTGACAATTGATAGTTTTGCTGTTATGTATCAAATGATCCCCAGTGGCCAAAAGTAGCAGATTAGTTTCCCTGAGAATTTAATATCAGAAAAGTCACCAGAGGAAAGGGGGGAACAATTGGCCCAATGATGAGTTAATGCAAAGTATTTTGAGATCTTCACTGTAAAGTCGCCCCACTCTTGCTGGCTGAGCACTTTCCGGTCAACTATGATAATGGAAAGGCAAGCCTTCTCAGTCTTCCTTTGTTACCCAGGAGTGTGGTTTCCATTTCTCCAAACTCTACTTCTGTCCTAGTTCCATAGTTAGTGTGAGGGGGATTTGATTGGTGAAATGTTTGTGTCTTCTCCAACGTGTTATCTACATGTAAGTGATTGGTACTGCTGCAAGGTTGCCAGAATGAGTATGGTACCAAGACCCTTATGGTTATGTGACTCAGTTATAGCAGTTCAGTCTCTTTGATGTTGGATGGCTTTTGATGCTGGGTGGCTTTTTGGAAGAACATTTTTCTGTTATTTAACAGTTAAAAAAAAAAAAAGCTTCCTGGTTGTGTTTGATAGAAAGTCTAGGGGAAAACCAAAGCTACCGTTGCCTCCTCTCTATCCCCAAGGGGAATGTGGGTCAGTGCTGGAGCCCGGCTCTGGAAATCCCTGAGAAGGCAGCATTATTAATGTCACCACCACTGCGCCTGCTGAGCTGCTCTGTGCTTCCCCCTAGCACAAGGACCAGGCCTAGCTGGGGAAGGGAAACGCAGGCCATTCCCTCAGAGCCGAAGTTAAGGGAGAAATAGTAATATAAACACAGGAGGTCCAGCAGCAGCCAGAGAGGAGAAGTGACAGGGACCAAGGCAAATCCAGTCTCTCCCTGGGTTTCAAGAATTTGAGAAACACAGCTCTTAAAGATGAAATCAGCTGTGCGAAAGTGTGAGGCCCAGGAAACCTGGGAGTCTGCTGTATAAATACAGCAAGTGGCTTACACTCATCCACTCAAGTGAGTACTTTTGCAGGCCCAGCATCTTTAAATGGCGACAAAACAAGAATAAAGAATGTAAGTCGGTGTCTGAACTTGACCAACATTTTGATGATGCGATTTTGCCAGTTTCGCACACTAAGAGGCTTCTGTGGTTCTGCGTTTTATACATGGCAGATTTCTAGAATGGTGGTGTTGAATCTCTGGGGTTTTGAGCAGCTTTGTGGGGGGCTGCAGGGCGGGTGCTGTACTACTGAATAACTATGAGGTTCTTCTAAAACATCCTCCCAACACTCTGAATTTACTCTGAATGCTAATGGAATTAATCTGATCCTTTTAAAGGTGCATGTATGCATGCTGCAGGGTGTTCCTTTTCCAGTTAATTAGTTTGTGACCCTTATTAAGATGTTTCCAGTCTGGGGCTTATTAAGGCTGCATGGTAACTTTGCCTTTTTTCCTAATTTGGAAGTGCCCGCTCTGAAAGGGGGGAAATGGTTAAACTCCTGGCCTGGGCTGGGCTTGTGCACAGCCTGGGCCCGGCGCGGCGGGGGTTAAGGTGGGCGCCGGCGCCCGAGCCCCGCGCCCCGCGCCCGCCCGCCGGGATGAGCGCGCAGTCCGCGCCGCCCGCCCGCCCGCTCGCTCCGAGGCGGCACCGGGAGAAAGTGGCGGTCAGGGATGGAGCTGCTGCCATGACAACCCCGGCGGTCGGGGCCCGCGCGCGTCGGGGCTGCTCCCGGGAGGAAGGCGGCGCGGAGGCCGGGGGCGGCCGCTGAGCTTGGCGTCCGCGCGGCTCCGGTGCCGGCTGCGCCGCGCCTTCCCCAGCGAGCGAGTGAGCTAGGGGCCGCCGCGGTCCGCTCCCGCCGCCCGGCCGCTCCCTCCTCGGCCACCGCCGCAGCCCCTGCCCCGCCAAGACCGGCCGGATCGCGGCAGCGGCAGCTGCAGCGCGCATTTGGGCTCCGAGGAAGTTGACTGAGGCGGCTGCCGCAGGATCCCGGGTCCGGATTGCACGAAGCCCGCGCGGCGTCTCCTCCGCGCGCCACCCGGCGCCTCTGCGAGCTCCACTTCCCATCGGCTATTGTTTCCGATTGTTTTCCGGTGGCGAACCCGGCTCCGAAACTTACAAAGTGTTGGATTTCCCCCGTGGGAACTGAGGGACTGCAGACCACCGCCTCTGGTCCACTGGATGAAGCCCACCCCGTCCCCTTCCGGTACCAAAGTGCTTTCTCCTCTCCAAAGTGCCATGTCTGAACTGCCACTGGCAAGAAGCGGCTCCTGAGACGCGCCCACACCTTTCACCTGCCTGGCGCTTCCCTCTCCTCGGCCACCTTCCCGGCCGCAGCAGCGAGGAGGGAGCCCCCTTTGGCCGCGCTCCGTGGAACTGGTTTTCCGAGGCTGGCAAGCCGAGGCCAGATTTGGGGGAGGAAGATCAGGCTTGGAGGAGTCTGCGCGCTTTTCTCCTCCCCGCGCCTCCCGGTCGCCGCTAGTTCACCGCTCAGTCCCCGCGCCCGCTCCGCACCCCACCCACTTCCTGTGCTCGCCCGGGGGGCGTGTGCCGTGCGGCTGCCGGAGTTCTGGGAAGTTGTGGCTGTCGAGGATGGGGGTCTGTGGGTACCTGTTCCTGCCCTGGAAGTGCCTCGTGGTCGTATCTCTCAGGCTGCTGTTCCTTGTACCCACAGGAGTGCCCGTGCGCAGCGGAGATGCCACCTTCCCCAAAGCCATGGACAACGTGACGGTCCGGCAGGGGGAGAGCGCCACCCTCAGGTAGGGAGCTGACATTCTTCTACGAATTGATGATTTGTATGGGGTGGGGGTAAGGGGCAGGGGTGCAGGTGTGTGCACTGAGGCGTGCCCGGGCTGGCAGAAAGGTCGCTGGTTCCCTGGGCTGCACAATTTATGGCTGCGCTGGGGGCTCTGCCCGGGAATGTGGCGGTCATAGGGAAAGGCTCAGAGATTCTGGCGGTGTGCTTTTTCCCCAGAACTGGCCTCTGCAGCTCAGGCACTTGCTGAGGGTGAGGGGTAGCTGGTCGCTGAGATTGAGGGACTTGTCCCTGGCACTGTCTGTGCCTGAGCCTGGTGGCCGTGGTGACTGGGAGCCTGGAGAGTCTCGCCGCGAGCCGTCTTCTCTGAAGTTAATGAGTCCCAAAGGAGGGGTCTGGGTTGGAGCGAATGCCCCCACTCGCCCATGCCATGGGGATTTGCCAGTCCTGGATCCTGCACTCGGGGAGAGCCGCTGTTTTGTCCTGGGCTTGACTGTGCCGGGGATTTCCTGGGGTGCCTTCATGCCGTGAGCTGGTGGGCAGAGATGCTTTCTCCTGTCTGAATGTGGCTTTCTGAGGCCCAAGTCGTGGAGTCTGATATGTCCGTGGAAAATGACATTTACTCTAGTGAACTGTGTTCTGTTCCTGCTCTCCATCAAAACAGTATGTGCAAAACTCGTCTACTGAAGAGAAACTAGGTTTCAGTGTTGGGTTGGGTCCTGATTGGCTTCTGGGGTTAAGGCTTGCAGGCACTTGGGGAGGAGAAGAAGAAGAATCTTGGTTATGCTTTGTGTAAGGTAGAATGATTCTATCTCCCTGATTACCTTACCTGCTGAAACGCTAACTCAATTTCCAGCGTTGATAAACCACACCTCTCCTATGAGGGCAACACACTTAATGAGTGCAATGGGAAATTTTATTCTCTGGAATTTTATAAGCGAATAAGCATGAAGTGGAAGTTAAGAAGGTTCATGGGAACGATTTCCCTGCCTCTCCTTGATTTAGTCTACCCTCTTAAATAAAGTTTTCCAAACTAAGCAACGGAACTAACCACAAGGTAGCATGGCAGTATTCTTGTCCTTTGTACATGAAGATTTCTGGAAAGATAACCCTGGTGTCGGTGTCTACTGTTTGGCCTTTCTGATGACTTCTTCTAGGATTGTGTTGTTTGTGGACTGTATACTTAAGGCAATATCTACAGGATAGAAAATGTTGAAGAGGTGGCAATGTCAATACAGCGCCGAATTATCAGGACATTGCCAAAGGAAGTGTGTAATTTAGGGACTCATGCAGGGCTATAAGCATCCAGTGATCCTTTGTCTTGGGAGAGAGCTGATCCTCATGGCTCTGGTGAACTCCTAGTTATTCCTTGGCTCATGAGACCCTCCTCTTCCACTTTTCTGGGCAAAAATAAAGCAACTAGCTCCCCTCATTCCAAAATGATTGTGTATCTGCTTTAGAAATGGATTTCAGGGTAGTTACAAATATGCAGCGATTTTAGACTACTTAAATAAAAAACCAAAAATGAACATCTAAAGCAGTAATAACCAAGAAGTTTAATGTTCTCTGGATGCCTCCTTTGTCTCTAGTCCTTGGCTGCCAGGAGGGCTTCCCAGGGACAGAGAGATTTTCATGTGGATAACGTTTTAGATATAAATGGGATGATTTTTATTTTTTCAAGGAAAAGGTACGGTAGCTCTGTAGAGATTTGAAGATAAATAAACAGCATGTGGGTCTTGGCAGACAGAGACCCTCTGTTTGGAGGCCAGGATCTGGTCTCCAGAAGGTAGTCTTCAAGGATTATGAAAATCAGGACTGTCCAGAGGGTGGCTGCTTTCAGCAGAGGCTGAATCACAGGACAGGCCTGGGTTAGGAGTAGCTTCTGTTTGAAATCGCATTATGTACTGGCTGACTTATCTTTCTTTGTCTTCCTTTCCATGGTCCTTTTTTCTCATTCTGTGGGTCTTCCTCTCGGTCTCTTTCAGCACTAATGTTTGTTTGCATTTTCACATGTGCTCTCAACACAGTGGTATTGTTTGGGTATGGATGGAGATGGGAACATGGTGGAACTTCCTTTCTAGACCCTTGAATTGGCCCCAACCCAGCCAAGTTCCTTCTGGAACATCTCCTGCCATTCTGTGCCAGCCTCAAGGGCTGAATGTCTTCCTGACATGCAAGAGAAAGGCCCTCACAGTGGATGGAGCACTACAGGACAGGGATTAGATAAGCTAGGGTCTGAGCGACACCAGCCCTTGACCATGGGTCAGACTGAGGATATGAATCAGGCACCAAGTGTAACAGGCAACCGGTATAGAGGATGCTGAGGTCTCTCAGGATTGCCATCCTTCTCAGACTCATGCACTAGAACAAGAAAGGGCTGCCCTACTAGGTGTGTTTTTGTGGAGTGGAAGCCCCTGAAGTCTCAAACACAGGCCCTACATTTTCTTGTTCTGTGTGCAGAGAAGCAAGTAGGAATTTCATAATGTATTTTGTTTGCATAATTTTCATGTAACCTGAGTGTAGGTTGCAACAATCTAGTAGTTCAGAGTTCTGAGTTATTTTCTTTTTGCTTTGTATTGTGTGTGTCTGTGTGGGGGGGCAGAGGTCCCTTCCTTCCTTCCTTCCTTCCTTCCTTCCCTCCATCCATCTTTCCTTCTTCTTCTGTTTTTTTTTTCTATTTTGGCTAATAATATGACCAAGCTGTAAGGAACCACAACTAGGGGAGACCAGAGCACCTGTGCTGTGGCCTGGAGGCTGCCATATCCATCTTCCTATGGGTGATTGGGTGATGATGGTGACGCATGTAGTTTTCTTCATAACCAGCAGAGGACTTTTTGCTCTAATTTCATTTTATGCTGCTTTGTTCTCACCAATATCATTTTTTGAGGATCTTTTCCAGTCCCTAAAGAGTAAATGCTCAGCAGAAGATTCCAATGTGAGGAAACTTTTAAAAAATGTTTTATCTTTTCCAAGTAGCTCTAATGATCCTTGTGGAGGTATTGGGAAACCTTTCACTTAGCATAGCATTGACAGCCTGAAAAGAATTACAATTTGCAATCCCCCACTCTTTCTGCCCTCGTGCTGACATTCTGTAGGAATATTTCTTAAAAGGGTGAGGTAACACAGAATCTACAATAATACTATTAGCCAAAGTTTATTGAGTGCTCACTATGTGTTATGGAGTATCTAAGTGTTTTAATGATATCTAACCTATCATTCAGCCTGATAACATTAACACTTAACTCTAATAACAGCCCGATGATGTAGGAGCTATTATTATCCCTGTTTTACAGATGAGGAAACTGAGGTGTGGAGGGTTTACATCCTTTGATGAAGGTGACACAGCTAGGAAGCTTTGATGCCAGACTGTAAAGCACTAGTAATAATCACGTTAATAAGATAAATAGTACTTTCCTTGGTCTGTTACTGTGTGAAGGTTTTATGTAAACATTAACATTTAATCCTCATAACACTCTGAAACAGACTTAATTGTTCCCCATTAAGGCCCAGAGATGGGGAACTTACCTGAAATCACACAAGCAGCCAGTGGCAGGCTGGTATGCTGGCTCAGGACTCCACTCCTTGACTTTGTACACCAAACTTCCCAGGACTCTTTAGGACCTTTTGAATTCTGTGTTCCTCTCATTCCTCTGTGGCACTCAGTGTCTGCCCCATTCATTTTGGCTTAGACCCTGTTTTCCAATGTAGTCTAACTCTGTCTTCTTTCTTCCCTTGGGCTGCAGAGCACCTCTTAGAAAGCAGGTATCATGCCTTGTCGTGGCATGAACACTGTGTCTGGCAGATGCTTACTCAAATGAAATGAATGAAAACAAAACAAAAATATCCCCCAGCTATATTCAATTTATCTCCTTACCACATTTCTCTATCATTTTAAATTTCAACTATGGTCAATCAAAAATGTATTGAGAGGTTCTTTCAAGAAGGGCACAGTATTAGTCCATTTTCACACTGCTGATAAAGACATACCCAAGACTGGGTAATTTAGAAAGAAAAATAGGTTTAATGGACTCACAGTTCCATGTGGCTGGGGAGGCCTCACAATCATGGCAGAAGGCAAAAGGCACATTTTACATGGTGGCAGACAAGACAATGAAAAGCCAAGAGAAAGGGGAAACCCTTTATAAAATCATCAGCTCCTCTGAGGCTTGTTCACTACCACGAGAACAATATGGGGTAAACCACTTCCATGATTCAATTATGGAGCTAGGAATTATGGGAGCTACAATTTGAGATGAGATTTGGATGGGGACACAGCCAGACCATATCAGGCACTGAGCTGGGTGTTTGGATGTAGAAAGGCATATGGCCTGGACTTGGCTTTTGGGGGCTTGTGTCCAGCTGAAAAAGCTGGCTGTGGACAAAGAGGTCATGAACCTTGTGAGGCAGAATGCGCCATGAAAATGTGGGCAATCACACTGCTGTGGCTGAAGCAGAGCCCCTCTGTTGGAGCGAAGGCTTTCTGTAGGTGGGCAGGACTGTGCTAGCTCCTAGCTCCTGGGTGGAAGTGAACAGGCATCTAGTGAGGAAACAGAGAGCCCCGGATGCCCAACTGTGTGGGTGTCATTCACTTAGAGACCTTCACTAAGCATCAATTTGCCTGCCACTTGGCAGTTTCAATGAGTGAATGCTTTTCTTGTTTCAGAGATTCTCCAATTAAGGCAGCAACTAGTAAAGTGCGTTATTTCCTGGGGATCACTTGGTAGGTGGGCATGAGAGGCTGAAGTCTGGCTTCTGTCGTGCCTCTAGACCATAGGCTTAGTGATTGGATGATGTTGTTTTTCCAGGGTGAGTTAGGAATTGAAGGTCTGAGAAATGTATGTCATTTAGGTTGAGTTTTTACATGGAACTCCATGGAATCACACAGAATAATGTGGTTTTGACACTTGAGAGGACCCAGGGAGTCACCTTCTAGATGGAGGAAGCTGTGGCCCTTTGCTCATGTCATGTAAAGTGCGCGGAGTTTCATTTGATAAGCAGATGGATTCTCTGGTAGTCCCTTCAGCTACTCCACAACCTCTCGAGGGCAGAACCATGCCTCCTTCGGGTTTGCCTCCTCACTGCAGCACATGGCTTGGCCCATGGAATTTGCCAATAAAATCTGAAGGACTCTCGCCCTGTCTTTCCCTTTACTC
The DNA here is from genome assembly GCF_030222135.1 of Aotus nancymaae. Taxonomy (NCBI): domain Eukaryota; kingdom Metazoa; phylum Chordata; class Mammalia; order Primates; family Aotidae; genus Aotus; species Aotus nancymaae. The sequence goes on from NW_026988423.1 coordinate 36,281,221, forward strand.
ACTCTGTTGTGGACACCCATAAACACAGCTTGTTCCAGCTGCAGAGCATTTCCTCTTGTGGATCCCACTTCTGGGAACAGCCCTACCCTGGTCTTCCCACGGACAGCTGTTTCTTATCATTTTGGCCTAAGTTCACACAGAATTCCCTCCCGCATGCCTTTTCTGATACCAAATCAAAATAATCTTCTACCACTACCACCAGTCTTACCCTGGCATATCATCCTGGACTTTTTCTTTACAACAGTCATCTCCATCTGAAGCACCTCATTCATTATTTGGTTATCTGCGTATGGTTTGTCTTCCCCAACGGGACTATAAATTCCTTGAGAAGAGATGTCCTCTGTCTAATTAGCACTGTGTAAGCAGTGTCTGGCAGATAGAAGATGTTCAATAAATTAGTTGCATGAATGACTGCGGGAATGAAGGCCTGAGATCACGTTTCTTCTCAGAGTCTGTGTCCTTTTTCCTGGATTGTCTTCTGTTGTCCTCGCCTTAGGCATGTTACTTCTCAGTGTCATTTCTGTCTGGGCAGCTGTGTGAGGCTGCTTTGCAGAGGCGCTGGGGACAGGTTACAAATACATAGAAGTCATTGAGCTTGTGTCTGTCTGTCCAGGCCACAGATGAGATGGGCTGTGTTGTGTGCCCATTATTTCGTATTTGCACCCATGACACATGCCTTCTTTTTGCTGGGTCACTTCCCCACCCAGTCCTTAGCCTTTGAAGAAACAATGATGTAGTCAACCCCAGGGAAATTAGCATTTCCAAGATAAGGAGGGACACAGAAAAGCACTCTGCCCATCCTTTCTGTTTTCGGAGTCTGCTGGCAGTGGTTGTGGTGGCGTAACTATTGATCTGTCGTTTACACGTTCACCCGTCCAGAATAGCAATGCCACTCAGGAGCCTGTGCTGCTGCCACCGCCCTGCCCCCTCTCAGGACCTGCCACTGAGCACTCACCTCAGGGCTTGCCAGGCATCCGGCTGGTGGCCTGTGGCTCTGAGGAGCAGGGACAGATGGGCCAGCAGAGGGAGGCTCCTGGAAGCACATTCAGCTGTTGAGTAGCCAAAAACTAAAATGGGAAAGTAAAAACCCAACCAAACGTGGGGCAGAAGGAGGAGGAGTATGCCAATTGTCACTGGAAGCCAGAGGAGGCTGCGGGGGGCTAGCTCAGTGCTCTCACACCCCTCATCTAAACCGTAAGTGCTTTGCAGAAAGATGTTGCCTTTCTCCCTTTTACATGCACAGCATTTTGAATTTGAAAGGATTGCAGAGATCAGGGAGGTCAACCACCTGGTTTTACAGATAGTGAGAGTAGTGATCATCAGCCTTGCACAGGGAGGCCTTCCAGAAGGGTGAGAGGGCTGGCAGCCAGTGCACACTCCATCCCCAGGCTGTGAGCCCTCACTTGGGACTTCGCATGATGAAGGGAAAGCCACCTTTTCCTAGTAAGTGCAGAAGTATCCTGCTGACCCCGAATGCTTTCAATGCAGTTAGCTGACATTTATCGCCGTATTCTCTCCTGGCTGCTGGTTTAGTCTGTACCACACCTTACATTCTTATGCTTTAACTCTGCCTCCATGTGGGACAGCTGTTTCCCGTGGGTCAGGTCCTGTGCTGAGCAGTTTACCAGATGCACTTACTCTGCACAGATGCTCCATTAGGTGGACACAATTATTACGCTGATTTTATAGATCAGGAGACCAAAGCGCTGAGAGGCACAGTGAAGGTATTTTCCCAGCTCACGTGCTTAGGTGGGTGCTGAGCCTGGAACTCAGGATGGGTAGTGTCTGACTCCTAGGCAGTCTCCCTCTGTTCCGTAGTGCTGGTCTTGTTCTGTCCCTTCTATTCTTCATTGCCAAGTTCCTCTCCCACTAGAGACCCAGTGAGTTTGGTTGTCCCTCTTTGTCGTGGTGCACAGGAATCCCCTCTCCTGATGTGTGAGGAACAGGGCTTGGGGAGTGTCTAAGATTTCGTGTCCTCCATGGCGTGGAGACACAGAGACCCAACCAACCCCTAGAGGTCCCTTCTCCTCACAGAATCCTACAATTTCCTTAATTCATTCGGAAAAAGACCCTTATTCTAGGTTCTTCCACTGATCTTTGGCATTCGATGTTGGACTTTCTCAATCTTGGACTTTCTCAGTGTTGGATTTTCTCACAGAGAGTTAATAATGTTAATAATACCATGAACATTTCCACGTACTTCTCTGGAATGTGGTATTGAACCAATCGAGGTGGACACTCAATTCTAGGAGGATTGCACAGGCCAGTCAGTGCATCTGGATGCCATGGCACCAGGGGGACAGGAGGCACCTGCTCCAAAACGCTTTCTTCTTCGTCTTTTTTTTATGCCTAGTAATAGGCATCTCTCCTGGGGAATCTTGTAAAAAAAGATAATTAATGGTAATGGTAGATTTGTTATCTTGGGTTGAAAGTCTCCACTGATGAGTAAAATAGAATATTATCCTGCGTTATTTAAGGTCATTTTGCTTCCTCAGAAGTAAGTTGATGGGTTCCCACTGTGTAATAGATAACTAATACTAAATAAATAATACTGCCAACGTCATCATAGGTGGTCAAATAATATTATTTTTTAGGAAACCAAGGATTTATTGAGTTTAGGATGCACTTTCAAGTTGCATGTGTGAGCTGAAGAGAGAAGGAAGCAACAGGGAAGTTTACTAGGAGTACAATCGCTGGAGACAAAGAGCCCCAACACACAAGACCTTACCGATTCATATGTGCCGGGAGTGGTAGGCTGGTAAGAAAACAGGCCGGGAGACAGAAATCTACAAACTCTGGCTCAGCCACTTTGTGTAATTGCAGGCAAAATTTGTAATCTCTCCACTCTCCATTTAAAGAGGACCGTTATTACCTATCTCAAAGTGTTGTTTTAGGTTAAAATGAGATAACACACACAAAGCTTAGTATATAGTTATAACTTTCTTTCTCTATATATGTATGTACACATGCATGTGTGCATATATGTATATATAACATACACACACATACCAATTTTCATTTTAAACTATTGTGGCTTAAATACTTCGGCCGATACACCACGTCTTGAATCTGAAAGATCCATAGAGAAATCCCCCGTTGTCCACCGATAATCGTGAGTTTTTTCGTGTTGCTTCTCCTACACATCTGTTTAGAGAGTCTTCAGTTTCAAATCATCCCTTGAGATGTTTGATTTCTGAGACGGAGTGAGAAGGAAGGTATTTCTTTGTTTTTCATAAGAAGATTGTTGCACAGCAAGTTGTGACAGTTCACGGCTCTAAAGATGCATTTTCCACCAGAAAAATTCATCCAGAAGGTTCTGTGGAGCAGGTTATCTGTGAATTCGTGCATAGATTTAGGATTGGCAGACCCTTTTTACTTGGAGAAATAATTTTCCATGATAATTCCTCTGGAGTCAAATGGTAAAAAACAGGGGTTGGGATAACATGTCTTGGGGAAGGGGCGGTTTGAGGCTCTTGCAGCTTTCTCTAACTGTAAATTTTCTCTTCATTCACATCACCCGATCATTGGGAGGCAGGCTCAGGACTTGCATGGTGATGGTGAAAACAGAGAAGGAGGTTTCTTTCCATTTGGGAATTTTACCTTTGGTCAAGTCTAGGGCAAGACCAATGCATCTGGCATTAGAAACTGATGTCTGCATTCACTGATGGGATCACAGGAGGAGTCCTGTCCATTTTACCCAATGCCAAAGGGCTTAAATTCATTTAAATGGAGTGAACTATGAATAGCAGTCTTGATCTTTCATGATTGGTTTTTCTTAAATCTCATTTATTCACATTGTTGAATTATTTGGTTTGATTTGGGTCTATTTGGCCAACTTGCTGTCTTAACGGTGTGAAATGTTTTGGCTTAGAAAGCTTTTGGGGGGTTAATTTGTCTTATAAAATGAACATATAAACTACTCTTACAATCTCACTGATGGATTTCTTAAAATAATAGAATTTTTAATGAAAACATCATCAACCAGCAGACTGATGGAAAATTTAAAAAATCGAAATCGACCTTCAAACAAGCTTTGTTGGCTTCGTGGAGTCAAAGAAAGATGTATTTGTGTGAAAATAGTTTCTTGATCTTCTCTGGCTTTCAAACAGGCTCTAATGTGCTAGATGAATGAAAAAGTGCTCTCAAATTCAGGATAATCATCTTTGGACAAATTTACCTGTCAGGAGAGCTCAATCCAAAATTCTAACCCATCAGAAGCTATGAGTAAGAAAGAGAACATATGCAAATTATTTTTAATTTAGTGCAGTTGTTATACAGAAAAGCTGGACATAGCAATGCTTTGGGGTTGTGGGTTGAATTTTGTCCCATCTCCTCACCATAAAAAAAAAAAGATATGTTAGTGTCTTAACCTCCAATACCTTACAATATGACTTTATTTGGAAATATGGTTGCTGTAGATATAATTAGTTAAGGTGAGGTCATACTGGAGTAGAGCGTGCCTCTAAACCAGTATAACTGGGTCCTGGTAAAAAGATGCCTATGTGGAGACACAGAAGACTCACAGAGAGTGACAACAAAGGCAAGGGCTGTAGTGATGCGCCTGCAAGCCAAGAAATGCCAGGGATTGCCAGCAAACAGGAACTAGGACGAGGCAAGGCGGGAATCTTCCCTACAAGTTTCAAAGGGAGCAGGGCCCTGCCAACACTGTGATCACCGTGATTCAGATTCCTGGCCTCCTTCAGAACTGTGAGACAACACATTCCCACGGTTTTAGCCACCCAGTTTCGGTACTGTGTCATGACAGCACTCGGACACTAGAACATTTGCATGTGAAAGAAATAATTTTGTTAAATCATCATCATCATCATCATGCAAAGCACTGTAGATAGGCCTGGTTAGATCACCCAGTTCCCAACTGTGACACAAGCCACTGTAGTCCACAGAGGAGGTACCAGAGTCTGGAATGCTTCTGGGTCTCCGTCGTGAGCCCAGCCTCTCCATTGCAAGTCTCAAAGAAGCCAATCAGGTTAGAAATACTTACATTTTTGTTCCTCAGAGACCATGAGGACAAACACTATTGTATCTTCTCACTTATCACAGCCACCTCAGAAGTCACGGGCCCCCAACCCCAGGGCCATGCGTCATTTTCTAGATTCATATCCCGACATCCAACAGTCTAACCGAGTTGCAAGCCTCTTCCTCATCCTCCAAACCTCTTAACTCTCTGGACTTAATGATCTGTCACCAGCAACACTTTTACATCTCCAGTCTCTTCTTCGAATGTTTCCCCCTTATGTTTTTTTCTTTTTTGCTTAAGTTGAAACTCAGCTGTTCCCTGGGTTATTTCCCCTCCTGGAGTCCTCAACAGTGGCTGTTTTTCTCCCATACCTTGCTTACCATGAGGCTGAAACTTGGATAAATGTCCTCCTTGCTACTCATTATGGCTTCTGGACATTTCTTTTTCCATCTTTCTTGACATCTCCAGTTAGGGTGGAGCAAAGGCCACTTGGCTTTGTTACCCTCTGCGCCTTCCTTGCCGGAGACGTCTGTCATTGGTTCTGACCACACTTCTTTACCCTGGACCTCCAGACAGCGTATCCTGCTGCTCATCCACAGAGGCTTTTAATGATGACATTCAAACTGGGTCCTCCCAGCCAGTGCCCTTGACATAAGGCCCATTGGACCATGGCCAGCTACTCCATCCTGCCCTCCCCTCAGTGTTTCTGATCTTAGTAACCGCAAACTTAGTAGATCCTTGATTATTTTCATTCTCTCCTGTGCTTCCTCTTAATTCATTGCTAAATCCTGTTTTTTTTTTTTTTTTTTTTTTTTTTTCTGAGACGGAGTTTCGCTCTTGTTACCCAGGCTGGAGTTCAATGGTGCGATCTCGGCTCACCGCAACCTCCGCCTCCTGGGTTCAAGCAATTCTCCTGTCTCAGCCTCCTGAGTAGCTGGGATTACAGGCACGTGCCACTGTGTGCAGCTAATTTTTTGTATTTTTAGTAGAGACGGGGTTTCACCATGTTGACCACGATGCTCTAAATCTCTTGACCTCGTGATCCACCCGCCTCGGCCTCCCAAAGTACTGGTATTACAGGCGTGAGCCACCGCGCCCGGCCTTTGTCTTTTCTTTTAAAAGTTCTCCTGAATCAGACCACTTTTTATCATCTCAAGAGCTACGTCCCTGGGCAAAGCCACCACCATCTCTCCTGGGCTCTTCTGGTGGCACCTTATCTGGTCTCCCTGTTTCCACTCCTGTTTCCCTGGAGTCTCTTATCTGCCCAGCAGCCCCAGCTACCATTTGACAAGAATTACATGACTCTGTTCAAAACAGTGGCTTCTGGCTAAACCTAGAATGAAATGTAAACACCTTGATGGCATAGAGGCGTTTTAATCACCTGGTGCCTGCCTAAGCCCATACCACTCCCCACATCACTGCTGCCTCACTCATGTACACGCAGAACACTGAATTTCTCTGCTGTTCCTGGAACTTACTGAAACTGTTCTTGACTTAAGAAATGTTCTTCCCTCTCTCAAGATCTGCTATAAACTTATGTGTTTAGACCCTCATTGAATTCATGCATCTGCTGCAATACCTCATCTTGAAAGAAGGCTTTGCAGACCATACAACTGTTTGAAATAGCCATATTCTCAGCTCCCATCTTTCTATCCTTCTACCTAGCTTTAATTTTCTTCATAGCCTGTAACACCTAGAGAGGTCTGTTATTTATTTATCTATTTCTTATTTATTACTACTCCCCTAAAATGCAGGGTCCACCAAGCTGCTGAGTTTATTGCTCTCATTTATAGTGATTACATTACTGCCTGGGACATGGGATATATTACAGGTTATTTGCTGAGTGAATGAAAGGTTTGTTAGGAATAATAGTAAGCTATTAATAGCGAAATTATTTATCTTTTCTTAGAAAGAGGAAACTCAGCTCTGTCTCTGTATTGGCATGGGATTGGGTGTTATTAAACAGAGTTCAAATAGGGTGTGTGTGAGCTGGTATTGCGTTTGTTTTCAGGTCAGAGAGTGGAATGAGACGTTGAGGAGGAAATCGTCGGGCAATGTGACACACTTCATAAAGTCTACACATGTGGAATTCTAAAGGGCCTTTAAATATCCACTTTCACAAGGAGTTTTATGGAAAATCTAATAAACACTGGAGAATAAGGATTATTCTGTTCAAGGCCTACAAACCTGGGAGGAAGGGAAGGAAGTGAGTGGCAGCTAGAAATCAGGCTGTGAGCCTGAAGTTTCACACATCATTCAATGTCCAGTCTTTTACGTTAACCTTTCTTTATTAAGAGAATTGTGCCTTAGGGCTCTAGAAGATAATGATTAAGTGCAGGGTCTGGAGCCAGACCCTCCTCCCATCCCCAGTTTCAAATACTGGCTCAGCCACTGGGTCTGTGACCTTTGGCACATGGATTAGCCTCACTGTGACTCAGTTTATCATCATTTAAGGGAACTGTTAATAGGGGTTCCAGGCCAGTGTGAAGTGTGAAGTACTCAGAGCAGTGACCGGCACCTCGCTTATACTTGGTGTTAGCCTTATACAGCTGGGGAAGGACCTGGCCTGCAATGGGTCTGTGGTGGGCAGAGGGCAGGGTTTGCCTCTAGTGACCCTGGAGCCATGTGTGGAATGCACAGTGCAGGGCACAGAGCCTGGGGCTGTGGCCGATGCTGGTTCACACTCTACAGCTACACGGACATCTGATGGTGGGTGGTTTTTGTAAAATATCAGCACGGTGTGTTGTTTTTGGCATAGGACTTGTGGTCTCGGACCAAGGTGACCTGGCTTTAAGTCCTGGCTCTGTCCCAATGCACCATGTGCAGCTGCTAAGAAAATGAGCATTCCCAGGCCTCGGGTCCATGCTGTGAAGTGAGAATACTGCTCTGTTTTGTTCTTTACTTTTGAGGAAGAGATTACTAGCTGCTCAAATCGTATATAAGTTTTTTATTTTCTCCCCTGGGCACAAACTGGGCTGCCTTTCCCAGCCTCTCTTGAATTTAGAGGTGACTATGTGACACTTCTACCCAGAGGAATGTGAGCTGAAGCTCTGTGTAGGTTGGCCCAGAAAACCTCGCCTGTGAAATTCTTTATGCTCTTTCTCCTTAGACCATCTGGATGTTGATGTCAAAAATTACCTTGGAAACCTGTGTCCTGTTTGACAGATGCTTCACGGGTCAAATTCCTAAATGACAGCACAGAGCAGGGCTCGCACCCCCACCCACCAGCTGGCCTGGAACCTTGTTAAATTATTACCTAAAGAAAAAACAAACTTGTATTCGGGCTTCTGAGAGTTCAGAGATGATTTGTTACAATAGCTAGCATTATCCTATCTAATTCAATACTCAACCATTATAATTTATATTTTTTTATTTCGACTGCATAGAAATATACAGCTGTAGTTTCTGAATCCAGACCTAAGCATTTATTACAATTTCTTGGCAAGACTTTGGTGATTTTTGCATATGTCTGAAAGTGAGAACTATGGCCTTTTCAAATGGAAGTCTCAAATGTTTGATTTTCAATTGCTTGACTGTTTACATCTGTAGTCCAAGTAACACGTCTGCTTTATTCTGCAGGAATGTAAAAACCAGTGATGGAGAGTTTTACCTTGAGGCAAATGAGCACATGTCCATAATGGACATAAGACATGCTATAATTGGTGAAAATACCTCTTAGATGACAAATTGCTCATTAATGGCTGGAGGTCACTTACTTAGTGTAACCTTTTGTGCTAGAGATATTCTAACATTCAGTGTTTTAATTGACACACACTAAAGAGATGGATAGGATGATTTGTAGGCTTGTTCTCAACAATTCAAAAATGTTGAAGAGAAAGGAGAGAAAACCACTATCAGAGTTCCCATCTTTTTTTTTTTTTTTTTTGAAACAAGATCTCACTTTGTCACTTAGGCTGGAGTGCAGTGATGCAGTCTCAGCTCACAGCAGCCTCAACCTCCCTGGGCTCATGTGACCCTCCTATCTCAAGCTCCGGAATAGCTGGGATCACAGTACATGCCCCCATGCCCAGCTAATTTTTGTATTTTTTATAGAGATGCGGTTTCGCCATGTTGCCCGGGCGGTTTCAAACTCCTGAGATCAAGCGATCTGCCTGCCTCGACCTCCCAGAGTGCTTGGATTAGATAGATGTGAGCCACACGCCCAGCCAAAGTTTCAAACTTTGAAGAGAAACCAGGTGGTGGAGCAATTGTGTGTGGATTTGGGTAAAGGAGAAAGGAAGGTGTGGAAAGGGGAAGAGGGTGAGCCAGAGTTGTGGGTAGGAGACATACAAGAAATGGAGGCAAGGCAGAGACGGAGGCAAGGCAGCACGGGGGCAAGATTCAGGTGGCTCGATTCCACGATTAGTAATTCAGGGGCCAGGGATCTTTTTTTTTTTTGAGACGGTTTCGCTCTTGTTACCCAGGCTGGAGTGCAATGGCGCGATCTCGGCTCACCGCAACCTCCGCCTCCTGGGTTCAGGCAATTCTCCTGCCTCAGCCTCCTGAGTAGCTGGGATTACAGGCATGCGCCACCGTGCCCAGCTAATTTTTTGTATTAGTAGAGACGGGGTTTCACCATGTTGACCAGGATGGTCTCGATCTCTTGACCTCGTGATCCACCCGCCTCGGCCTCCCAAAGTGCTGGGATTACAGGCTTGAGCCACCGCACCCGGCCCAGGGATCTTGTTTTATTTTTTTTGTTGCCTTGGTATGCTGCACAGCGCCTGGCACATACTAGAAGCTTAATGTATCCTTGGAGAATAGATAGATGAGTTTTGCTGTGTTGCTTCAGTAGTGCCTACTGTACATCTCCTATGAGCCAGAACTGTTCCAGGTGCTAAGTTCCTCTCTTACAGATTGATGTTTAGTGAAGGAGATGAGAGTTTCAACTTGTATGCATTAGAAAAAAGGCATCTTCTCCTAGAATACAATTTGCTCAGATCAATTAGGAGTAGGCACTCCTCACTGACGACGTTGCTCGCTAGAGTCCCTGGTTGAGTAAAAAGAGTGCCAACTGCATTATTAAGTTGCCTTCTTCAGCCCTCAAGCAGCGCACAACCTGCTCAATTGTACCTAGCGGCAACCAGGTGTCAGAAAACAAATAAGTAAACAAACAATACATCACATGATGGAAAGTATTGTAGCAAAAGGTAAGCTGTAGGTTAGGGGACAGAGTAACCTGGTGTACAGGGAAGGGAAGGGGCTTGCATGGCGGTCAACGTGGTGAACCATGGGGAGAGCTCTGCAGGGAAGAGTGTGCTGGGCAATGGGATCGACAAGTGAAATAATCTAGTTAAAGACCAGCAAGGCAAGGAGGAAGAAGTGTCAAAACTGAAGACCGAGCCGGGGGCGGTGGCTCACGCCTGTAATCCCAACACTTTGGGAGGCCGAGGTGGGTGGATGACGAGGTCAAGAGATCGAGACCATCCCGGTCAACATGGTGAAACCTCGTCTCTACTAAAATACGAAAGTTAGCTGGGCATGGTGGTGCACGCCTGTAGTCCCAGCTAGTCAGGAGGCTGAGGCAGGAGAATTGCTTGAACCCGGGAGGCGGAGGTTGCGGTGAGCCGAGGTTGCGCCATAGCACTCCAGCCTGGGTAACAAGAGCGAAACTCCATCTCAAAAAAAAAGAAAAAGAAAAAGAAAAAAAACTGAAGATGGGGCAGGCAGTCAACAGAGGGATGTGGGGGGCCGGTGTCTGTAAGTGCTCTTATCATGTCAGAATTAAGGTGTGAATGATGATAGGCGCACAGCTCTCAGGAGATGAGAATTAAATAAAATCCCACCTAAGTGAGTAGCCCCAACACCTGCATTGATTCACTTGCGCACAGCGGCCTGGCAGTTTCCACATAGACTTTGTGGATGTGTGGCAGCCCCTATTTGATGTGTTGCCCCTGGAGCAGACACAGCCAGCCACGAGGGTACAGGGTTTTCTAACGGAAATGTCATCCTTCTTGGGTCCACTCTTGTCATTTTCATTGATCACATCTGAAAATTATAAACGTTTAAAATATGCATAATATCCAATTTGACGTTTTACCTGTTGCCATTTCCAGGATATTACGTTGTGAAATTAAGCTGGCATTTTATGGTCATATGTGGATGTGTGTGTATGTGTAAGTAGGCACATATTTGGAATTAATGGACTCATAGAAATCAGAGATGGATTAGGTCTAATGAGCTGTTCAGAAGAATTATTTAGCACATATTTCATGTCTATTCAGTAATCAAACCTACGCACTGTGTATGCTAAGGAAGTGAGATTTTTTTTCCTTTTTAAAAATTTTCTTGGATTATCTCCATTTGAGGCTGAAAATTTAACATTGCACCCCTAGAGCATTTTGTGCCAACTTTATTAAGCATTCAGTTTGACATTTCCCTGCCCCTGGGGTTACCTTTGTTATTTAAAGAGTAGCTGTTTTCCTAGTTACCATTAATATATAATCAGTAGTTGATGCTGGGTTGCAAGCACCACACCAGGATACTGGCCTGGCCTTGGAGCCATTGTCAAAACAAAATCTTGCCCAAGTTTCTAGGGGTGAGTTAGGCCTGACTTTCACAATGTAGTGATTGGAAAACTTGAGAAGTCTTCCTAGATGGGAAGTGTATCTATTTTGTCAGAATTTTTATCTATAGTAAATGGATGCAGCCTTGCCTCTTCCCCTAAGGCCTGTGGTCACCTTCCTCATGAAGCCGTGTGCCCTTAACAGTTGTCACTTTGGCGTCTGCTCATACCTTTAAGCACACAGTTTCAACAGACTTTCAAAATACTATTCACAACATGGGGTTCCCTGCTCGCTAACAGGAAGAAGGAAAGGAAAGGTGGGATACTCGATAGTGTAGAAGGATACTTGATAACCAGAGAAGGATTTTTCTTGATGCTGTTACAGAGACATGAAATCACAGAGCCCTGTGGTACCATCGGAGATGAGGTCACCCATAGTCAGCCCCCAATAGCTGTAGATCTGCCCTGTGAATTTTCCTTACAGCATGGCTAAATACACTATATATATATTTATCCTAAACATATGTACTCAACTTATAAGTCTGCATGAAACATGTGAATTGAGAATATGTTCTGTAGCGGGAAAAATGGATTCTGTGAAATTATTAACCTAATCTCTCTGAGCCTTTATTATTTTTTTAATCTGTGAAATGGGGCTAAATTATATCTTAATACCTGCCTGAGAGAATTGTTCCAAGAATCATCATCATAATATTAATAATAACAACAAAAGCCAACACTGGTAAAAGCACTTAATGAGAACCTATCCTTACGTGATAAATGCTTTGCAAGGTTTAGCCGAGGGTCTACCCTGTGAATTTTCTTTATAGCATGACTGGATACTTCTCATAATACTTCTCATAAGTATTTTTGATAATTACATAAGGCAAGATGTAAAATCTTAAGGATTGTACCTGGCATATATGAGGCCCTAAACAAGTTATTTCATGCTGTTAATACATTCCATTAGCAAAAACGAGCTAAAATGCTTAGGCACGGATAGAGGGTGATAGAAGATAGATTCTTCCACCCACGTTCTGGCTCTTGTTGGAATCTCCAGACACAACCCTTTTCTGCAGTCTCCTATCTGTGTTTTATCCCACTACAGACTCTGAACTCACCATTCCCCATGGCTTGCTTAGCCTGGTTGGATTTTCCACTTCCTTCTCCGCTTCTCTTTCTCAACCACCCACCTACCGACCCCCAGCAAGCCCAGTGAAAATCCTGCAAACAGCATCAATCTCACCCTTTCCTTCATTTCTTCAATCAGTAGAAACCTCTTGTTTTCTCACGTTCCCATAGTTTGTTGTTTAGAATCATTCAATTATTTACTCAGGAAAGAAAGTGATCAACATCTGCTAAGTGCCTAACCGTTCTGACCCTGAGACTTGAGAAGACAACGAAGAAATAAGTGGCTGCGCAATGCGATGTCCAGTGGTCATGAAGGCTCTGAAGAGGAGAGCGGCAGCCAGAGAGGAGAGCGGCAGCCAGGGAGGGGAAAGGAGGAAGTAAACGAGTTTAGACGCGCTGGTTAGGGGAAGGCCTTCCTACGCAGGCCTTGCATGAGATCTGATGAATGAGGGCGTTAGTCTGCCCACATTTAGAAGAGGGGGTTTCTGAGGCGGGATCATCCTTGACCTGAACCAATCAGGGGAGATGTGTGCGGGGCCCAGGCCAAGCCACAGGCCCTGGTGATGGCTTTGGATTCTTAGTCTTATGGGAAGCCCCTGGAGCAGTTTGACAGTTTGGGCTGCTGCATGTTAAAAGTTTTTTTTTTTTTCCCTTGTTTTGTTTTTTTCCTTTTTCTGTAACTTATTGCCCTTATAAAAACTTTAAGTTTTTTATCTACAGCAAAGGCTACATTTTCTTTGCATTTTTTGTGCTAGAGACAGGACACAGCCCTCCCATAGAACCTCCTCTGCACTCCCAAAATTTCCTGTGCCACCCCCATCGTTTAAAGCACTTAACTGTGATACAGGACAAAGGTCATTTCTGGAGTCTTTCTCTTTTTTTGGCTCACACTGATTCACAAAGTATGAAGCCACTTCCAGTGGTCGTATCGTGAAGATTTCCTCGAAGGATCATGAAATTCCACAGAATTACAAGTCCGCTTCCTCTCCTGGGTGAATAAACACTATGCCGCTCCCTGGACTTTCCTTGTAGTTTGTGACCAAGGCTCAGCTACACTACCAGGCCCCTCCTGCTCATGGTCCTGTGATGGCTGGAATCAGTGAAATGTCCAGAAAGAATGATTTGTCATGAATGCCTCTGCAAAGAGCCTATAAGCTTCTATTCTCCTTTTCTTACCTAATTGTAAACACTTTTTCATTCCTTTAAAAAAAAATAGGTAATTACTGTTCATTTGCTGTCGATGTTATTGCCTTGGTCGGTGCTGGGCTGTTTAACCATTCACGGTACACCAGTGACTTTTTGCTCTGTATTTCCCAACAATTACACTGAGTTGCAGAGAAAATATTAATTAAATATACCTCTATTTTAAAAGGTAGTATTAGTATATAATTCCCATTAGAAATGCATTTGAAGCTTTCCTATTAACTCTTTCTTTTGGTCATGAAAGTCTTTCCTCCCAGACGTGAAAGTGAGTGGGACAAGTGGCCACATGTGGTCTGAGCAGGCGTGCAGAGGAAGAATGCAGGGCACTTGTTGCCCTGTGGTTGATTCTCCTTCCTCCATGATTATTTTCAATGGGCTAGCCCCTCACACTGGGCCCAGCTCATGCCAGGCACTCAGTAAATTTCATTAAATGTTTAATGAAATACTTACTCAAGGAGCACAATATTTTGTGTGTACAGGAAGCCAGATGCATATTATTTTCCTTTTGTTATGAAATATTTTATATATCAGCATGTGTGTAACATATCTATGTATAAAAACATAATATACTGATCACCTGTGTTCTCTCTGTACAATCTAAGAAATATAACCTTCTATTATCTGTGAAACTTTCTGCATTCCCACTTATTTTCTACCCTTTCTCCCGTGAGAAGCTGCCACCGGCCTGAACTTTTTGTTTCTTATTTCCTTCTTTCCTTTAGACTTTTACCAAATATATAATTATTCTCAAACAACATTTTTTCTAGTTTTGCTTGTTTTTCCCTCCAAATAGAAAGAAATTTTATATATTCTCCTGCAAATGTTTTTCATTTAACATTATGAATTTTATAATAATTTAAAATTAATGTAGTCCTGAATATGAACAAAGGCAGAGCTCTGACTCAGTCATTTAAGATAATTAACTGGTCTACAACCCATCAGTCAGAAGTGCTTTGATGCTCTTTGACTCTGTGTGTCTGTGCATACGTGAAACCCCTGCTAAAAATACTAAATAAAAGCAGAAAGGCTTTTACAGCAACATACTAGTGCTCATAACGTTTTTGCATAGTGGAATTGCCAGTGACGTGGATCTTTTTGTGTTTTCTCTAATTATTAAATTTTTAAAAAATAAATTTGGGATTTTCATAACCAGATAAGATTCCTGTCATAAAAATAGGTTCCTGGGCCGGGTGCGATGGCTTACATCTGTAATCCCAGCACTTTGGGAGGCTGAGGTGGGTGGAACACTTGAGCACAGGAGTTCAAGACCAGCCTGGGAAAAATCCTGTCTCTACACAAAATACAAAAACTAGCTGGGCATGGTGGCATCTGCTTGTAGTCCCAGCTACTGGAGAGGCTGCGACAGGAGGATCACTTGAGCCTGGGAGGTCAAGGCTACAGTGAGCCGAGATGGTGAGATGGTGCCACTGCAGTCCAGCGTGGGCTACAGAACAAGACAGTCTCTCTCTCATTCTCTCTCTCTCTCTCTATGTGCGTGTGTGTGTGTGTGTGTGTGTGTGTATGTGTATTCCTTTTGACCCCATAGTGAGTTCTGTAGGTCATGAGGCTTTTTGTGCACACGTCCCCATGTGTAGGGCATTGTGCTAGGTGATGTTTGGGCTACAGAAATAAACAAGACACAGTTCCTGTCTTCCACACGCCTGCGATCTGGCTAGGAATGGGGAGCTTAAGAAACAAAACTTCAGGAAGTGACCGAGAAGTAGCCATTGCTGGTCTAGAAGGCCGCCTTGTCATCTGGGATGTGGTGGGGGGTGGTGCAGGAGCACAGAAGAGACACTGGGGGTCTGGAGGAGAAGTGGTGGCAGGAAGGGGCCTGCGTCTCTGAGGGCTGAGGGTGGCTGTGCCATGGAAGCCAAAATACAATAGGGAACTGGGGCAGCAAGAGGCTACCAGCGACAGCTGACCCATTTCTGGAGGGAGAGAGGACCTCAGAGTCATGGGTGGCCTTGGCGAGTCCTTCCCGCTGCCGCCATGCTTTGATCCATTTCCAAGTGAGCCCAGAGCAGCCAGGGCTGTCAGAACCAGGAGGACTGATAAGCGTGTCTCTGAGTGGCTACGTCAGGTCCAATTTTATTCAACAAGTATCCATTCCATGCCAGCCATGCACCAGGCACTGTTCTAGGCTTTGTGGAATGCAGTAGTTGTCAAACATAATAAAATCGCAGTCCTCACAGCACTTCCTTCCTAGTGGAATGAGACAGTGAACAAAATACATACAAAACACGGAATGTACTGTGGAACAGGGCGGGCGGATAGGAAAGGAAGATGAAGCCGACGATTCCAAATAGGATGTCTAGAACAAGAATAATTCTTTGCTTATCTGTATAGTTTAAATTGTCAACAAAAACATGCATTATTTTGACATAAGAAGAAACATCAGAAAAAGGGAAAGACCACAGTTTATTACAATATATGCTTTGTTCAACATTTGAGGAAAAGGGATTGCGCACGCTGTATCAGAAATATGTTTTAATGTCTAAAACGGTGCAGAGCCAAAATGTTGATCTTCATTTATCACCCCAGCTCTTCCTCCTGGATCTTAATTGCCCCTGTCAGAAAGAATAAAAAATGGAAGCACTTTGTCCAGCTTCTGCACAGAAAGCCTGTCTCTGATCAGCAGACAAGGAATAGGAGACGGTGCTGGTGGTGGTGATTATTTATACCTTAATGAGCATGCATTGGTCGTCAGGATATGCTGCAAAGGGCTTTGTTCCCTGCCCACAGGGGACTTTCCAGATGCTACGGAGCTGGGCCTGAGCTGCAGGAGGTACAGAGGCTGGTTGGAACAGCCGATCCTCGGGCAACTTTTAGGCCAAGGGCCTTTGGAACCGAATTGAGTGGAGCAGTTTAACTGCCTGGGACACCCGAAGCCTCTTAAAAGCAATGGCCGGTGAATAAGCCAGAAGTCATAAATAGATAAAGTAACAAGCAAATAATGGGATTAATACATAGACAGGGGAGCAGAGCCAGGGCTGTGAGTTGAGCGCCACTAGATCAAGAAATGTCAGCTTTTCTCTCAGCTTTTCCTCTACAGCGCCAACTGTCAGTAATTTAACTAACATTTTGTAAATAAATGTGGCACTCGGACAGCTGTCAGCGCGCCTGCTATGAACACTCCTTTTGTCACTGAAAGCTGGCAGTGCCGCTCCGTTTCTCCTGCAAGTGCAGCCGGCACTGCCAGTTGGCTCCTGGTCGGTCCCGGGACTGTCAGGGAGCGCGTGGGACCCCGGGGCGAGGCGATGGGTGCCTGCCCCTGAGACCTCACTCCCCTGCACCTGCAGGCACCACATGGGCTCAGCTCTGTCTGGTGCACTTGGCCGGTTTGTAAGGTGCTTCTCTTAAAAGCGAGACTATTGTTTTCCAAACACCTTTGCGTTTTAGCTGAGAGTTCCATGTCCCTGTCCATCTAATTTCCCCCCAAAGGATTTGCTCTTTCTAAATAAGACATTCATTTATCTAGGTTAAAGATAAGAAACGTCCTGTTTTCCACTCTAGCTGCTGGATGATTATTTAAGGTTATGCAGCCGAGTCTCCTTGTGCTCTAGTTTGCTCCCGAGCTTGAAACGAATGGCTCTGGACTGTGCCTTAGGCCTCCCAGGTTTAATCAGGAAGTTTTATTAAGTTAGTACTTTAGTGTATCTCCTTCTCAGAAAGACTCTCCCTCAAAGCTTCTTAACCTATGCCCAAGCAGAATTATGAGAGGAAGAATCTGTCTTAATATCAAAGTCCCATGGGCAATGAATTTGGGTTATTGAAATATATGAAATCTAGCTTGGCAAGGAAAAGGGTGAACTGGGTAATTAAATAGTCAGAAATATATTTAATAATAATATAAATTCTAGTGGGCACTTACTGAATTTTTTTTGTGGAGGGCGGAAGATGTTGTTTTACAAAGTACCTAACATATTACCTCCTTTAACACTCAGAGCCCCATGATCATCCCTATTTAAAAAATGAGGGTCTAAAATACGAGCCTTTGAGAAGTCTTCATGACCAGTGTATGGCTGAATGGGGATTTGATCTCAGACAATTTAGGCCCTTTGATCCCAAGGGCCTGTGGTCTTAATACCAGCACTGGTCTTCCTTATTTATAATTACCATGTGCACCAGGTATAAAAGTACCAATTTTTAAGAAGGAAGAACACACAAAAATAAACTCCACACAAAAACTAAGGGACCATCTTTGACCTTTTTTTCTGGTGAATGAGAAGGCTATTGTATGGTGGCAATCCATTGAGAAGATTATTCCCTAGAGCATATCACAGAGTAATTTATGGAGAATACAAATAGATGATTAAGTGAAGGCGCTCTGCAGTCAACAGAGAAGTAGAATAGTATTAGTAAGTAATAGAAACTACCTTGTTGGGATGTTTTGAGGATTCGTTAAAAAAATCCATATAAAGTCTTTAGCAGCGCCTGACACAGAGTAAATATTCATTCATTCATTCATTCATTGAAATTTGTGTTATGTGCATGTGATGTGTCATGGATTCTGCAGTGAATAAGAGAGACGTAATGTATTCTTGGTGCTTACGGTCTTGTGAGGGGAGATAGTAACAAATAAAAGTAACATATACAAACATCTCAGGTGGGGGAAGTGGGCTGTGATGGAGGCTGCCTGGGTGGCTGGTGGGCTAGTGGATATCTCTCTGAGAGGAAGTGACATTTAAGTTGAAACCTCAGTGGAGAGAAGGAGCTGGCCGGGCAAGGATCCGAGAGTAGGGTATTGCAGGGAACAAGCCTCCTGTGCTGGAGGGAGAGAAAAGAGACCCCTGTGTGTGAAGCAGCATTGATGGTGGGGGAGATGGGGCAGACAGACCTGCAGGGCTCTGTAAGCCAGGCCACAGGTAAGGATCACTTTCCATTGTGCAAAAGGAGGTCATCAGAGTGTTTCCAGTGGAGCAGCGACATGGTCTGAGCCACTGGATTGCCACAGGATGCTGCTGGCCGGCCCCTTGGAGACTGGCTTATAAGGCTGGGAAGTGGACACTGTCTGTCAGGTGAGGGACAGTGGGAGATTTGGCAATGGTGGAGGCAGAAACAATTGAGAGATAGCCACAGATAGGTTTATTGGTGAAGCAGACTAAGCTGATGGGGATAAGTTAATTTGGAGGGTGTTACTGACTGCAATGCTTATATTCTGGGCTACTTTAAAGTAAAGAGTAATGGTTGCTTTGTTTTATTAGTGTTATTGTAGTATTTACATAATGAACTATTTACAGCTTGAGAGGTATGCAGAGATTTCTTTGCCACATGATTACTTTGAATTTAACCCAGACAACCTCCGCCTCCCAGGTTCAACTGAACTGAATGTAATTTTATATGTTTTAAAATGTTACTGTCTCTCGACCATCATTCTGAACACCAATTTTTATATTGATATTCTTAGGAGTTAATGAGATATTTAAGAATCCATTTTTATGCATATATATATATATATATTTCCTTTATTCTACTCTTTTTATCACTCTTACTGCAATAACTGAGCAAAATTACAACGCTGGTACTTTAATGCTGATTTAACCTAAGAACAACCTGTTTGGGAAAGCATCACTACCCCCTCTCTACTTAATGCCCATTCAGGATGTTTTTGTTCTTACTTCCTCTTCCTACTTCACTTATGAGATTGGGATCGATTTATTGTGTTTATTAGTGAAATATTTGTCCTAAAAACCAGTTTGTGGCCACTTCCACGTCCAAAGTTCCCTGGTGGAGTTATGCTGGAATTGGAAGGTTACATGCATGTGTGCACACGTGTGTGTTGACCACAGATAATTAGGATTAAAAGAAGGGTATCATGGAGATAGGTGAGGGGAGGAAAGAGAGGGGGTTCCCTGGCCTGTTTCATCAGATTTCCTCTGCAGCTCTCCTACTTACTGCCAGGACCAGATACAATTTATGTTGCCTGATTTCCTCATCCAAAGAAGTGATATATTTTTAATTAGGACCTCTTTCACTGTCTCATTACCTGCAGAATTTTAGACCGAAATTACAGAGGAATCTGTCCCAGATTCATACCCTATCTCATGTAGAACAAAGAACAAGGAACAGGCAGAGGAAGAAGTGGCAAATCTCACTTTTTAATAAAATAGAGGCATTCACTATCATTAATACTGATACTTTGTTCTTAGGTTAAATCAGCATTAAAGTACCAGCATTATAATTTTGCTCAGTTATTGCAGTAACTAAGAGAGATAAAAAGAGGGGAATCAAGGAAATATATATATATATATATATATATATGCATAAAAATGGATTCTTAAATATCTCATTAACTCCTAAGAATATCAATATAAAAATTGGTGTTCAGAATGATGGTCGAGAGAAAGCAACATTTTAAAACATAAAATTACATTCAGTTCAGCTGAACCTGGGAGGCGGAGGTTGCAGTGAGCCCAGATTGCACCACTGCACACCAGCCTAGGTGACAGAGTAAGACTCTGTCTCAGAAAAAAAAATTAGATTTAGCGTTCTCAGTCTCTCAAGACATTCAAGTGAGCCATATGTTTTAAGCAATTTAACATTAAAGTTGGTTAAAATTAAAATAACAAGTTTGAACATATAGGATTAAACTTCAGTTTGTGTTAGAATTCATTTATATCCTATATCGTGTTCTTCTATATAATACCAGAAAATGGAGGTATTACTGTAAGACGTGTGTTTTTTATCCGTCCTAAATTTTGAGAGCCTTCTATGGAAGTGCTGTTTTCTCTCATGCCTTTTTTTTTTTTTTTTTTTTGAGGAGGAGTTTCACTTTTGTTACCCAGGCTGGAGTGCAATGGCGCGATCTCAGGTCACTGCAACCTCCACCTCCTGGGTTCAAGCAATTCTCCTGCCTCAGCCTCCCGAGTAGCTGGGATTACATGCGTGCACCACCATGCCCAGCTAATTTTTGTATTTTTAGTAGAGACAGGGTTTCACCATGTTGACCAGGATGGTCTTGATCTCTTAACCTCCTGATCCACCCGCCTCGGCTTCCCAAAGTGCTGGGATTATATCTCCCATGCCTTTTTACCAAGCCTTGGACTTAGCTAAATGCAGTGTTATCAAACCATTGGCCAAAAGGAACTTGTTGCTAAGTGGTATGATGGACATTGTAGACCCAGAAGGAGGGTGAGTAGGGGGTGAGGATTGGAAAACTACCTATTGGATACAATGTATACTACTTGGGTGATGGATGCGTGAAAATCCTAGACTTCACCAATGTAAAATTCATCTATGTAACATAAAACCACTGTATCTCCAAAGCTATTGAAATAAAACAATGTTTCAAAAAAACTACACACACACACACACACACACACACACACGGAACTGGGGTCCAAGATCAGCCACTGTTCTAGGGGAAAAAAAATCGTAACTGCAATATATCAATGGATGGAACTGAGGCAGATGCAGAACTCACACTGTATTAATAGCAGGGTTATCAATCACTTACTACGTATCAGACGCTGCTCCAAGTGCTCATGTGCATCTCATAACAACTCTATGAGGTAGATTCTGTTATTACTCCGTTACGGGTGATGTCACTGGAACAATTAAATAGCATATTCAAGCAAACTGCTTAGTAAAGAGTCAAGCACAGTTTTCTACTCAGTCCCAAAGGTAAGCCTTATCTTAGGTCCAAAGAAAAATGTCCTACCCACCTACTATTTTAACTCTGTACGTTTCAGCTATGAAAATGTGAAGAAAGGGAACAGGAGGGAAAGTATTTCCTGTCTATGTTGTGTATACAGAATGTCTACTCTTTTATTTCTGCAGAAACAGGCGTTCTGCATTTTCACTCAGGAGTAGAGTCAGCAGTTTATGTGTGTTTTTTTAATACTCTCTTAGCAGTTAATTATTCCTTTTAATAAATGCAATTAAAAAGAATTGTTATTGGACTCGTACTTTAATTGAATTAGTAATTTATTCAAGCTATCAATGTTTTTTTAATATTCTGTGTATTATTTCTTGTTCTATTAGACAGATATGGCGGGGAGATAAAATGTGAGCTTGCACAGGAGCTGTATGGGTGCAACTCTCTGTGATGTATGGACCACTGACAGGCATCGCTCGATGGGGGTACATGTTGTAGAGAGAGGCCCAGAGATGCAGTGATGCCTTCTCATGGTTGCAAAATTGATTGAAGTCCTGTGGACAATTTCTTGGGCAGAGGTGAATGAAATAGCAAGGTCTTTCATATATGATATAAAATTTTTCATCTGAAAGTGACTTCTTGTAATCATCAAGTCTCTTCCCATTTCTCTAGTTACAGGCTGATCTAGGCATGGGTGTACTCTACACGTAATACCTTGGTAATCTGGCTCTGGGTCCAATGCTAGCAATAAATTATGCAACTTTACTTCTAGTAGAAACTCACATAGTTTTCCATTTAGAGAGTTGGCCCCATGTGAGAATGATAATAAAGGGCAGGAGGTATGATTAAAGTTATTTTGTAGGGCATGTTCAGCAAAATGTCTCAAAGGGCAGATAAAACACGAGATTCTTTTTTTATGTTGCATGTAGCAGGTCCTCTGAACTTGAGTGCCTTTTTGGTAAGATTACTGAGCCAAGCCTGAAAATAACGTTGTGTGCTACGTCTGGGTCCTAATAGGCATGCTCTTTATTAATTTAGCTATCACCCATCATTCCTTCAGTCATTTCTCTAACATGTATTCAGGGCTTATTACATGCCGGGCAGTATTCTAGGTGGTCAGGGCACACAGGTGATCCGGAAAAGGTCCTTGCCCTCGTGGAAGTCATCTTTTAGTGGGAAAAGCAGATGATGAACACATAAGTAATCAAGGAAGTTTTTGACGACAGGGCTATGAAGACAAGGACAGGTGACATGATGGAAAATAACTGGAGTGCGGTGGTCAGGAATGGACTATGGAGATGGGAACGGAGGAACTGAACCCTGAGGGATGGGCAGGAGCCAGCCATGCCCAGAGCCTGGGAGAAAGTACAGAATTCTAATGAGAGAGAAAACAAGTATGAAGCTGTGTGGCTGCAACTGTCTTGGCATGTTTGGGAAAGAAAAAGGAAGTCAGTGGGGCTGATCACAGTGCTAAGTGTGAGAGCACTACAAGACGAGGTCAGGGAGGTGGGCAGGGACCAGCTCGTGCCAGGCCTTGCTGGCAGGGTGAAGAGTTTGCATTTTCTCCGCATGCAATGGAAAAGATGAGAGGTTTTAAGCAAAAGAACGGCTTAGTCATGTGTATGTCTTTGAAACACCCTGGCTGCTCTATGTATGATGCAAAGTGTGGGTGGGGCAAGGTGACAAGAAGAAGACAGCTCTGGAGGTTTCTGTGGCTGTGCCTGTAAGAGGTTGCGGTGATGGTGTGGAAGGAGGTGTGGCAGTGAATAAACGGAGACGTAGAAACAGTGTGTGCCTATATTTTAAGGAGCACTGAGGACGTGATGCTGGAATTTTTGATGAGAGAGTGGAAAAAATCCAGGTTGACTTCCAAGAGCTGACTCAAGCACCTGTTGGGTTATGATTCTTTTGACCAGTGTGGAAAGACTGGTGGAATAGCTGGGAAGGAGGGAAATGAGGGAGCGAGAGGACTGTCTTAGACACACTAAGTTTATGATGTTCGTTTAGCATCAGGCAGACTTTATAGGTGGATTTATGATGCAAAGCTCAGGAAAGAGATGAGACTTGGGGATTTAAGCATGGGAAAGATCACCTTATATTGGTTTCAAATCTTGAAATTGGGTGAAATCGCCAAGATAAGGAGAATGTGTAGCTACAGAGGAGAATGGAAGATCGGAATCCTGAGCCTCTGCAATATTTAAAGGTTGGAGGGAGGAGGAGCAGAGAATTGGCAGCCAATGAAGTAGGAAGCAACCCAGGGGGAGTGTGGGACCAAAATATACAAGAGAAGAAAATATTTGAGGATAGAGTGACCAATTTTGTGGAATGCTGCCACAACTGGGGGTTCTGGAAAATGAGAAGTGAAAAGTATCCATGGGATTGGAAAAGATGATAGCTTGAGGATTTTGGCAATAGGGGTTTCAGGGAAATAGTAGGGAAGGGAAGAAAAAAAAATTAAAGAGGTAAATCAAGTCAAATAATTGGTGTGTGTGTGCATATGTTCAGACACACATTAACTAGTGCATGATTACGTACAGATGAGAAATCTCCATCTCATCGGTACAGAAGGAGAGAATATGGCGCGGGAGAGCAGAGGTGAGAAGGAGAGCGTAAGTACAGGACTGGCACACCTTTGGTGTGAAGGGATTTCTGTTGCTTGCTTTGTAAATCTTTCTTCTCTTAAAACCCCTGGTTCTTGCAAGGTGCTCAGCCGGAACAATCTGATTACATGTTTTTATGAATTTTCTAACAGGACAGTTGAGAGTCTGAGAAATTTAGCAAATGAAGAAGTGGATTTCCCGGATTCTTCTTTTACCCCCTTGAAGGATACTATGCTCTGTGCACAAAGCGACAAATCAGGAGAGTCACAGGGAGGGGTCTAAACTGGAGTAGGAAGAGGTGAGGCAGTGACGGTGGATGTGTGAGGAGAACAGAAAATTTCATTTGAGGAGACCTCACCGTGGTCTACTTCCTTGTCCGTAAGACTTCCATTTGAATGTTCTCTCTTGTTTAAGAAGTTCTGCTCTAGAGGTTCAAGCTAAACCCAGAAGGAAAAGAAACCTGTTTGAAGCTGTGTAAAACACCTCCCTTTAGAGAGCTTTTCTCACTGTTTTTAGTCTCACGGGAGATTATTCCAGCATGGGATGACGACCACAGAGATGTGGCTTGTCTTTACATCACATCTCCAGCCTGGACAGCATTGCTGAATGCTTCCCCAGGATTGTGGTTTCTTATATTTACTCCTGATCTAATGCAAAGGGCCATGTACAACTCATGTGCAGTTCCACAGCTAAATAATACAATGGAATCACCAAAAGACATTATCAGCTCCTCCCAGGTTACTGGTTGTTGAGGAAGAAAAGTGGGTGGTGCTTTTTGGAGATAAAACTAGATGTTAGTATACATAATGAGATAAATGCATATGTATTTTAAAGTTTGCTGAAGGGGACTTGTATATACTTGGTTTTCCCCAATGTTTTACAGATGGTGCAAAGTGTACATAAATGCACAACGTACGTATGACTGCCTGTCTTAGCAGAGAATTCCTTATAGTCCAGTTAACCTGAGCTAGAGACTCATACATTACAAATGATTTTCCAACAGCTTTCAGTGGTGTTTTCTTATTTTATCTCTTCAAGTAATTCGAAGTGACTTTTGGGATGAGATTGGCTTTTTTCTGATTCTAAGTATATGGAATATTTGAATATCTGGTACCAGACATGGCGATCTACTCTCTCTTTGTGCCCAGCCAATATTCAGTGTAGAAGGGGATTTGTCACTGAATCTGGCATGTTGCCCTAACATTGCTACAAGCCTGAATTGTGATAATTATTTAAGTAAGTGATCAACCTTGCTTTGATGACATAGTTTATAAGCTGATAGAGTGTTTTAAAATATCTTTCTTAATATGGGTACAAATGACTAAAATTTGTCAAAACAAACCCCTACATGAAAAGCTTCCTCTTAGATGATGCTGTTGACTGGAAGAGCAGGTCCCCATGGCGGTGTGAATAGGGCACATGGAAGGGTTAAAGGGGAGAGGGAAGATGCTCTGGAGGGTAACAAGATAGGCACATTGTACAATTGCTCACACATTTGATTTATATCTCTATAATTTTAAAAATTGGCACTAACTTATAAGTCCGTTGATTCAGTGGTACTCAGTAGCTGATATTTTTCCATATTGTGTTTGTGGAGCTCTATTTTTGAAGTGCAACAGAGTAAAAACCTGCTATTCTACATCATTTCTCTCAGTGAGAATTACAAGCCTGGAGTTGCTTCATGGGCTTCTGTTCCCTTCTCTGCCATCCCTGCCCCAGCCACCACCCTTTTGGGGAGACTTAGAATAGCATCAGCAAAAGAGCCATGGGAATGTGGATTCAAATCCTGTCTCTCACTCTCCATTGCAGAGTGTGGCCGTGTGACCTTGCGCGAGTTACTTAATTACTTAGCTCCTCTTGTGTCGTGCCTTCCAAGTGACAAAGCATTTCTTTATATTGTCTGTGTTTGTCTCTCTCTCCCTGGAGACTTCAAGCACCTGGAGGGGAGGGTGTATGTCTTTGACCTCTGTACCTCCAGTGCAGAACATTGTGGAACAAAAGCAAGGTAAATGAATGATAGAACTTTGTTTGACTCCTACCAGAAGCCTGTGAGGCGTCAGGAGGATTGGGATAACCTTGTAAAGCATCTAACACAGCTCAGTAAAAATGGACTCTTCTTATTATTGGGTAACAGATATTATTCACTTGGAGAGATCAAAACACTAAATAATGGGCTTGGTTCTCCACCCAATTCTTCTGTTTCCACTTTACTTCATTGCCCTTGAATCTAGGTGTAGATCCATTCCAATGGGCAGGTGTTTTCTGCATAATCATCCATATTAAAGAATCCACTTACAGTTATGGAAATCATCTCATATTATTTAACTCATTTCTCTTTCCTTGCTTGCTTCCTTTTCCTCTTTTCTCCTCCTCCCTTCTGAAGACATTTATTGATTATCCATTTCATGCCAGAGTTTTGTTAGGTGCTGGGGATTTTAAAAAATGAATAAAATGAAAGAAGTTATCATCTTACAGGAAGATGGGCACTTAAACAGCTAGCTGTAATGTAAATGGAATATAATGTGGCAGAGGCAGGTACAAACTGCTATGCAAAAGCAGAGAGAGAAGACATTAGCAGGGCCAGCCACTGTAATAACAACCCCTAAATCCTAGCAAACTAACACAACTCGTATTAATTCTTCCTCGTGCAATGTGCATGCATATACTGGTTCTCCTGCATGACTTCTCCCAGGTGGCGATTTGGGGAATTGGGCTCTCTTCTCCCTGTGATCCATATTGGAGTCCTTGCTTTGTTGCAAGTGGGCCGAGGAGAGTAGAGAATGATGTAGTACCTTTTGGGGCCAGTCCTGAAAGCAGCACCTAGAACTGCCATGAGTTCCTACCTGGAAGCAAGGGGGCTGGGAAAGGGATCCTTACTCTGGGCATGGGAGGGAAATGATGATGGTTTTGTGGACATGTAACATTGTCTCTGCACAGGGAGCAGCTCTTTCTATATGGAAGTTTGTAGATCCAGGAATATGATGCAGAAGGGAAACCTTTGTCTCAGCTCTTCAAGAATGCATGGAGTTTAACCTGGGTGTGGTGTTTCATGCCGGTAATCCCAGAACTTTGGGAGTCCAAGGCAGGTGGATCATTTGAGGTCAGAAGTTTGAGACCAGCCTGGCCAACATGGTGAAACCCATCTCTACTTAAAACACAAAAATAAGCTGGGCCGATGACACGTGCCTGTAGTCCTAGCTACTGAGGAGGCTGAGGCAAGAGAATCACTTGACCCTGGGAGGCAGAGGTTGCGGTGAGCCAAGCACTCCAATCTGGGTGAGAGAGTGAGATCCCGTCCAAAAATAAAAAAAAAAAAAGAGCGAGAGAGATAGAGAGAGAGAGAGAGACAGAAAGAATGCATAAAGCTTAGCCATGTGGGGTTACTCAGGGCATTCCCAGCAGAGACACTAAGAGCTAGGCATGCAACTGTGGGTTTTTGGAAAACAGTCGAGGGATTGGAATTGTCAAACAGAAGAGGCATCTGCAGTAGCCTTGCATGGTCACTGTGGCCTTCTGTCCTCTTCTCTCCCCTCCTTTCCACCATCCACTTGGTGTTGAGTTACTTATCAGTTTGGTTTCTTAGTATCCAGACTCCTGTGCTAGCAGAGGCCGCATCTCCACTAAGGAAGCTCTCTTCCTACTGTGCCTCTTCCCCTGGCAGTGGAACACAAGTTCCAGGCTCACATGGAATCTGTACCCAAGTCATCAGCTCTGGGCTGGTGACACAACTAAGAATGAGTGGCTAGTGGTCAGTCCCAGAGCCAGCTCTGATGCCCCGCAGCTGGGAGGGCCCAGTAACCTGTGCTGCAGCAAACCTTTGGATGGTTCTGATACAGCTACGTTCAAGAGCCACCACTTTTCCCTGATTTTCTTTTCCGAGTCCACTCTCCAGTTGTCCAAGTCTGTTGGTCTGGGTTGGCGCCCTGCCAGAGTGAAAGAGACCAGTGGGGCAGGCGTGCAGGCTGACACTTCTCTGGTTCCTTTGTTCCCTTCACCCTCTGAGCATCCACCCTCACTTCCACCTATTGCTTTCCCCAGCTAGTTGGCCCACACATGGGTAAAGAATTTTAGAAATGCAACTTTTTTTTCTCTATAGGTGCCAGTTCTGTCATTAGAAATGTCTTGCCAAATTAGAACACAAATAAGCCAAGAATATTCTTCAAAATGTAGCTAATCAAAAGCACAGCATTGGAATCTGATCATCCCCCACACATCCATGGTGACAGCCCAAGTTGCTCTCTTAGAGCCTGGCAGACATTCTAATTCCAACTCACATTTTTCTAAAAGGAAAAAAAATACCTGTTAGACTGATACTCCTTAAAGAAGAGTCTTTCTTAGAGGAACTTTATAAAAGTCATATTTAGGCGTTATTTGTATGTGAAAATTGTGCTCTTCCTGCTCATAAACTTTTCTGAAACACTTTTTTTTTTCTTCTTTTTTTGTGAGAGCTTAGAAAAGGGCTGGTAATTTGAAAACAACCTATGTGACACTGATATGCTTTTGGTAGCAGATAAATGCCACTGGCTGGTGCAAAGACAATTTGCCTGGAAAATGTGAAGCGCTATATATCTAGAAATACTAGGCACAGAGTAAAATTCTCCATTTGTTTAAAAAGAAATCACCCGACACTGACTTGCAGTAGTGAGTTCTGTGCTGGGCTTTATTAATCCTTCTGCTCATATCGCTTTAGACATAGGAGGCTTGCTGATTAGTGGTGAGCTCTTGATGAACTACATTTGGGAGGCCCCAGTTTTGCAGGAGGGAGCTCAGGCAGGTCACTGCTTCATGCACAAGACATAGGGAACAAAGGCAGAAGTTTGGATGACCACATCTCATCTCAGCCTTGCTTCCACACGAGGAACAATGATATCAGCATGTAATCTCAGCATTTTGCCCTTGAAATAAAATTCTGCCCGCCACTGATACCCGGTAGCTCACTCCTCACTAATTCAAAATAGGTCCCAGTGGATTGACATCCCCTCCATCTGAATTGCAACATGCACTTCATCTCCTCCTGTTTAAAATGAGGATGAGCATGCTTAGAGTGTTTAAGAGTTGGAAGCTGCTTCAGGGATAGGTATTTGTAGTTCCATGAATTATTTATTTAAGCAAATGTATACAGCGCATTTATGTGTTGGAGTATATGCCTGATCACACTCGAAGGGGTGTCGTGGAAATGTATCATGCCACGGCATCACCATTTTGACATGTGTAGCGCAGAGAACCAAAACACTGCTCCTGGGATAGAACAGGATTAGTTCAGTTTGGAATCATTTGGCTCTCATGATGCAAGACTAAGTAAATGCGTTTTATCATCTTCCCTGTTGTGTAAGGATAAAACCCAGCCTGGATCTATTTGGGCTGCATGCCTGGAGTTTTGAACTAAACACAGTCCCAGTGTGTGTAGTCAGATTTCATTGTTTTTGCTTTTGTTTTGTTTTCCTCCTTCACCAAGCACAAACCAGAAAAACAGCAGCATGTGCTTTAAAGGTTTGCAGTATTTTCCTTATAGGGTGATTCATAGAATTGCATAAATCAAGTTCAATTTTTAGCTATTTCTGTAAAACAAACAGAGACGCTCTTTCCCTATTTCCTTAGCATCTCCTGTCTCAGGTACATACACATAGCTAGAGGTCTGCTGGAACACTCAACGATGCATTCAGGTGTTCAGTTTGAAGCAGTGCAGGAAGTGAGATGCCTGAACTCCACAGTGCTCTCATATCTGGGCATACACAGCCTGGCGTTTACCTGGAACCCTTTACCCACCAGGTGTGGTTAGCCGCACCTCCCTGACTTTTTTTCTGGTCCATTTGACATTAAAGGTTTTGTTGTGGGGGTGAATCTAGAATAATCCCCTAACACATGTAAGCCTGTACCCTTCTCTGAAAATAGTAAAAAGCGAAATATCCAAACTAACAGGTTAACCAGGTGTTCAAGTTTTTACCTAAAATTGACAACATTTCAAAAAAGGTCGGCATCAGCCAGCCAGCATTTGTTAAGAAGAAAGGACAAATTGCATACTAGTTAATTTCCCTTGTGAGCTAGTCTCAGAACTGTGCAGTGACCTCTCGCTGACATTCCTGCACCTTTACTGATATGCTCCCGAAGTCTCACTTAGAAGAGTGAATATAATTGCTCACTCTGATGCGTCCATTCGGAAATCTCCAGGAGACGCAAGTATTAAAATGAATAGATGGCGTCTGGCAAATCTCTTCCTGCCAGCGATAAGCAATCTTGTCTATTAAATGTCTCCCAGTGCAGGAGGATAGTATATTCCATGCATAGTCAGTAGCAGGGAGCAGGCTGATGGATTGAATGTATCTATACACTGTATACAGCTAATGAACTGGGGATAGTTACGTAAGAGGAGGATTGATAGAACCCAGAAGTTATAGCCAGTTTCAGTCCAGAAGGAGAATGAGAAAGCGGTCCAGGAAATCGGGGTAAAGGGGGAGATAAATCAGGTAGGTAGACATTATCAACAGGCCTGGGAACCTGGGTCATGGAGGCAGTGGGTGACTTGCGGGAGACTGGGAGACGTGGGGAAATGGACTGCTTTGATTGCTTCATGCCTTCCCTCCTTAGCACACTTGGACTGGACAGACATATGTGCTTTTAAAGCAAGAATCTTCTTTCTGAAGCCTGGAAGCATTCATCTAAAATGATGTCAGACACATTCTGGTGCCCTTATTTTAGAGAGGAGAATGCGTCTAGGTCACATACATTGCCTCAAGGTCAAATAGGCCATTTCCTGATCACTGTTGCTCTTTAGAAGAAACAGAAAATTTAAAACATATATCCTACTATTAAAAAAAAAAAGGAGAGAAAGAAGAAACTATGCCTGTTGTTAAAAGCTAGAGTTCAGTGTTTTAAGAAATAGAAAGGAAAAGTTTCCCTGAAGAGATCTTTCTCTTTCTTCTCCAGAGAAGTCCATATGTTGGCGTGGATTTTACATCCATCTCTAACCATATGCAGTGCACGCAATATGAATCTTCACAAATGAAATATGTTCCACATATTGATCTGTGATTTCTTTTCTCTACAGATAGTATATCAACAGTAGGCTCCCGTGTCTGTATGTATAAATTAACCTTGTTTCTTTTACCTAGAAGAATAATATTCTATTTTCTAAGATTCCATAATGTATTTCACTAGTTCCTTATAAATTTAGGTGCATTTTATTTCCAATTCTTCTGCTCTGTCAAACAGGCTACCATGAGTATCTTGGTGTATACAGGAAAGTGTCTCTGAGAGCAAATTCTTGGTTATAGAGTTACTAGGACTAATAGCATACAAATTAAAAGCTTATGAAACATTGAAAATTGCCCAATATAAAGGTTATTGGAATGTACAATACAATGGAATGTACATGGATTTGTATGGACATTTCCAGAAAACCTGATGAGTAGCGGGGTTTTCCAAAATTTAACATTTGCCACACTGGTACTTAAAAAGTGTCTAATTTATATATCTTTAATTATGAAGTTTAGCATCTTTTTATATATTTACTGTGCATCCGTAATTCATTTTCTTTATATAGCTTGCTTATATTATTTACCTGTTTTTTACCCATCATTTTTATGGATTTTCAAGAGCACATATGCTAAAATAATTTGAGCATTGTTACACGTTATAAATTACTTCCCAGTTTGTTGTTTGCAATCTTACTTTGTTTAGCATATGTATTTTTCTGTATAAAATGTTTGATTTTATGTAGTCAAATTGTTTTGCTTTTCTGGTGTCTGAGCTCATGTTTAGAAAGATCTTCTCCATTCCAAGATTTTAAGCAATATGAATTATTTTCCCAGTGGTTTTATAATTTAATTTTTATGTGTAAATTGTTGGTGCATCTGAAATGAATTTTACACCAGGAAGGGGAATTCGGCTTTTTTCTTCTGTATCATTAACTAGATTACCTCCGCCCACTGATGGTATGTAACTGGCTCTCTGTGTCTGGATCAAATTCTGGACTCTCTTATTCCATTGACAGACCAGACTATTGCTGGGCCAGTTCTGTGCTGTTTTTAAGTTTTGTAGTTTTGTAAACTCCTGTAATACTTGTCATGGATACTTTCCCACATTAACTATCCTTTTCTGATTTTTCCTGTCACCCGAGGTGCAACCAATGATGGGGGACAGGGCAGGAAAAAAGGAGGGGAGGCCCCACCTTCCAGTGACTGTGTGGGGTCCTGACAACTCAGGGGACTTCTGGTTTCTTGGACACTTTCTCCTTTTTGGTGAAGCATGTGGGCATTCACCTGCTGAGTCCCAAGCCCCACAGAGCTTTCTTTGACACGCTTACTAATCCAGGCTTCCTGTTAGGAAGGAACACAGTAGGGGTCCAAGAGCAGGGCTGTGTTCTGTGACCTCCCTTCTGCCTCTGGGCTCCATGCAGCTGGCCAGAAAAATGCTCATTCCTTTGAATTATGGTGGTCTTGACTTGTTTACCCTGATACCTTCTTATATTGTATTCTCCCTACCTGATATTGAGGGGCTGGGTTTATCTTCCCACCTGATGCTACTATTCCACTGCATTATGTGTGAAATAACTTCCTGACTGCTTGAGGAACCCTCCCTGCCTGTGAAGTCATCTATTCTAATGGTCAGAGAGTTCTGCACTCCTGCCAGCCCCTCCCCTCCCCGGGACTGTCTGCCTGTCTTTATGAAATCCCAGCACCTCCGAAGAACCGGGTACATAGAAACTCTCAGAAAGTGGTTGGTGTAAGAAGAAAGAAAGGAAGGCAGGGAGGTTTGTGCAGGATGATACACGTCTTAGTATGAAACATTCACAGTGAATAGAATGTCTGTGAGACACAGGGCCCTAGGGTCTGTCCATGGGACTCATTTTTTCAATTTATTTAGTGCTTTAGGCCTCAGGGGCCCTGTTTACTCACACGGAAGCCAGTCAGTTACATTTACGGGGGCTGGTTAATATCCCGGTTAATAACAGTGACGTTGGCTTCGGTCAGATCTGAATGTGAGTGATGGTGTTCCCTCCTACAGGTTTTGTGATTGGTTTAATTGACTTCATGAAGCCTGAATTTTTCCTCCTGAGATTAGTAGTGAGGTTTAGACGAGGTATTGCATCGAAAGCACTTGATGCAAAGTCTAATGTAAAGTAAGCCCACAATAAACATTAGCTCCTATGAATAGTATTTATTATCATTAGACTATTTCTATTATCAAATGGTAAGATGACCCAAGCAACGATCTCTTTCACCAGAAGGCCATTGGTGCTGTGATGAGCAAGCTATTGTAATAGAACTTAAGCCCAATTATTATCATATCCAAAGGTTTATTTGGGGGCAACTGCCAACACTTAGCCCTTCTCATTTACTAAAGTGATGCTGGCCCTCTGGTGATAGAATCCTGTTTGCAGAGGAGAGAGTGTTCCTCAAAGCTGACTTGCTTTGCTTCTCGGAAGAATGATTACTTGAACTAAAACCAGCGTCCCCTGTTCAGCCCTTTAGCCACAGGGCCTTTGTACTTGCTATTTTCTCTGCCTGGAAAGGCAGTGCTCATGATATCTCAAGGGCTTCATTTCTTACTTCTTTCAAGATGGCAATATATCAGGGACGCCCATGCTGACAACTGATATAAAATAGCCCCACCACCCCAGTGCTAGGCAATCTTTAGCACTCTATTCCATGAGAAATGCCCATATATTTTTATGTTTTCAAAACTTTATTTTATTGCAGTCGGAATACCTAACATGAGATCTACCTTCTTAAAACATTTTAAAGTGTACAATACAGTACCGTTAACTATGGGAACATTGTTGGAGAGCAGATCTGCAGAGTATGTCTTGCATCATTGAGACTTCATGCCCATTTTACAACAACTCCACGTTTCTCCCTCCCTCCAGCCTCTGGGAACACCATTCTACTGTGACTCTATGAGTTTGGGTATTTGGGATACAGCGTGTCAGTGGAATCATGCAGTGTTTGCCCTTCTGTGACTTATTTCACCTAGTGTGATGTCCTCGAGGTCCATCCATGTTGTCACATATGGCAGGATTTCTTTCTTAGTTAAGACTGAATTGTGTTTATATTGCATACTGTTATATGGAATCGTGTTTATTACTGTGTTTTCTTCAATCATTCATCTGTTGATGGACGTTTAGATTTTTTACGCATCTTGGCTATTGTGACTGGTGGGGCAATGAACATGGGTGTGCTAATATATTATGTACATTTACTATTTACCTGTTGATTTCTAACTGTTCCTCACTAGAACCTAAGTCCATAAAGGTAGAAGCTTTGTTTTGTTCACTGATCCTATATCCTCAGAATCTAGAACAGCACTCTGTCCTAGACTCAAATCTCAGCACCTGTTTCTGTCTTCTTATTTACTAGAATAAAAAGGAATCTCAGTTGAGTTTTAGGCATTGTACAAAAAGCAACTCTCAGAATGACTGGAGACATCATTGGCTCTGGCGCCCTTGGGGATTCGGGGTCTTGTGTTGAGTCCACCCTGAGTACTGGCCCTATACCTAGAACAGTGACCCATAATCCCAGGGTCTCCAAGCTCCATCCTCCTGAGTCACAAAAAGATGTTCT
The DNA here is from genome assembly GCF_030222135.1 of Aotus nancymaae. NCBI lineage: Eukaryota > Metazoa > Chordata > Mammalia > Primates > Aotidae > Aotus > Aotus nancymaae. The sequence goes on from NW_026988423.1 coordinate 36,315,797, forward strand.
GTATGGCCAAAGTCACTTGCAACTCTTTTTTTTTTTGAAACGGAGTTTCGCTCTTGTTACCCAGGCTGGAGTGCAATGGCGCGATCTCGGCTCACCGCAACCTCCGCCTCCTGGGTTCAGGCAATTCTCCTGCCTCAGCCTCCTGAGTAGCTGGGATTACAGGCACGCGTCACTATGCCCAGCTAATTTTTTGTATTTTTAGTAGAGACGGGGTTTCACCATGTTGACCAGGATGGTCTCGATCTCTTGACCTCGTGATCCAGCCACCTCGGCCTCCCAAAGTGCTGGGATTACAGGCTTGAGCCACCGCGTTTTTATTTGAAGGTCCAGGTCCACTCGAGCGAGTGCTGACAGCCTTGCAGGTCCTTTTCAGAAGTCCTGGGAGGGTAGAAAACTCTGTGCTGATGTTGGATGGACATTTCATCTTCCTTCTGATGCCCCAAAGTCCTGTCCGTTTGTCCTGTGGAGACTCTCCTAGCTACTCACACTTTTCTCTCCTGACACTTTGCACACTGTTACTGTTTTCCTTCCCAAAATGAAGGATGCTTCTCTGTTTTGTTTACCTGCCTATTCAGACCACCTAACCTAGTGCTTGACCATATTCAGAGGCTATTTCTTGAACGTTATGGGTGGATTGACTTTGTTTTCCCTCCCCTTGCACACCACATCCCAGTAGTGACACAGTGGGAATCTCACACTTTAAATCTGTCTTCAGTGCCGCTTGCCTGGGTTGCCCTAGTGGCCTCCTATTTTTATTTTTTCTTCGTCCTGCAATGCATCCTATACAGCAGGGGACCCAAAAGGGTCCCAGAAGGATGCTCCTGAAGTTTGGTGCACAGCACCTTCCTGCTTTTCCACTGCACGCAGACCTTTGCCTACTAATATCACCTGGATTCCCTTGCCTGGTTTTCTGGTCATCCAGCACACCGGCTTCAACTTTCCTTTCCATCTTACCTCCGCTATCTCTGCCCTCTTGCTTCTACCAAGCCAGGCAATTCACCTGCATCATCTATACCCTGGCCTTTCTCTCATATACCTTGTTCACTAAGTACTCTCTGTCTGGGAAGCCCACTCACTCCCCCTTCACTCCATCCTTCCTTTGCGTGTTTAGGTCTTACCTAAGCTAAAAAGGAACAGGGTCTGCTCACATCTTGAATTTGCTTGGCCAATGGATTGCACTTTTTTTTTTTAGCCTCTGTTTACTAACCTATTAAGGGGGAGGAGATAATGGCACCTACCTTATCAGGATACTGTGAGAGTTACATTAGATACTGTAATTAGGCTGCCTGGCATACATTCTCCATAAATACAAATTATTATTTCTTTTCAAAGCCCAACTCAAAAAATAAAATTCTCCTCCATGAACCCTTCTCCAATCTTGCCAGACATGACCTCTCTTCTTTATGGTTCTCTTGGAGTTGCTGACCACATTACCATGTCTTAGAACTCACCAGAACATGTTCTGTCTTCCTCTCTATCCAAGGCGGGAGGCAACTTGAAGTCACCAATTATTCTTGTGTTCTCCACGGTACCCTGGGCATTGCTATTGTTCCATAATTGCTTTTTTTTAATGGACTGAATCATTTTGCTGCTGCCCAGGCTGCTTTCTACTACAATAGCCTGTAGCTTAAGCAAGGATGGGCTATTTTCCCTTTGGTAATGGGCCAGCATCTAGGCCTTGATTTTGAGTTCTTAATATGGTACCATGAAAATCACTAGTGTTGAAAGGAATAAGATCAGAGGGGGAATAAAAAGACATTTGATGAGGCTCTGAGTGTAACAGTATGTCTCACCCATCTTTTTTTTTCCTTAGCCTTTGAAATAGACAATGGCCTGGAGCCTTCTCGGCAGATGGACTGTGTTTGTGCCTTAGCCACTTAACAGCCATTAGCCTAATTCCATCCTCTGCAGCCAAATTAAATAATAAGTAAAAGCCTATGAAAAGCTGGTTTGGAGGCAATCTTACTGCCTTTCACTTGACAGGCTTCTCTGAAGCAGATGCTCCCTCTCCACCCTATTAACCTGCTCTTCTGAATAAGGAGCTGTCCACACAGAAGCAAAGACAGAGGCCTGCAGGAGAGTGGTCTGGATTCTGGAGATGCGGGGGAAATCCTGATTATAAAAGTGCAGCTTCTTTGGAAGGCCGAGATGGGCGGATCACAAGGTCAGGAGTTCAAGATCAGCCTGACCAATATGGTGAAACCTCTTCTCTACTAAAAATACAAAAATTAGCCAGGCATGGTAGTGGCGCGTGCCTGTAGTCCCAGCTACTCTGGAGGCTAAGCCTGGAGAATTGCTTTAACCCAGGAGGCAGAGGTTGCAATGAGCCGAGATTGCGTCACTGTACTCCAGCCTGGGTGACAGAGCAAGACTCTGTCTCAAAAAAAAAAGTCCATCTTCCATCTACTACTCCCACCTCATAAGCCACCTACTAAGAAGATGAGAGCTTCAACCCAAAGTCATGATAATGCGATTTCTGCTTCGATTGGTCAAAGTTGCTATTTGTTAGCAAATAGTACACAACCTATAAAAGTTCACAACAAGAAACTAACACCCTAGTCTGATTCCTAACAAGTCCGATAATACATTCTCCTTTATCACACTTGCTTTTTGCCTCTGTGTCCTTGCTTAGACATTCCTCTTCCTGAAATACTTCCCTCTATCCTCAAATCCTGGATACCCCCTCAAGGACAGCCTAAATGTCCCTATCCTCATAAAACACATCTTCGATTCTCAATCTCATTCTCTGACTCGAGTACCTCATCCTCCTTTGAGCACTCTTCACACTTAATCTGAACATAATTTCAAATTGTATTACTATTTTCAAACCTTTATTATAGATGTATGCATATGAGCCTTACTACCAGGATCTGTGTTCCTTCAGGGCAGGGAGTCTATAATCATCTAAATACTTCCTACAAGTTTAACTTTATTTGTATTGTGTTTGTGTGTGTACACATATATGTACATGCACATATGTATGTATACATATACATGTATACTCAGTAAACAGTTTTTGCATAAATACATGCAAACTCATGGGCATTTTAACTTTTTGTTTATCCTCTCTCTCTCAGCTATCCCTTAGTGGCCTCAGATTTTTTTCTGCATGTAGTCAAATAGGTCTCTTTGTTTCAGAAAATGTTTCTATCAACTGTGGATACACATCACCTGATTGTTAAGGTGTTAGTTCCAGAGATCTAAACTGTGTGACTGCATTTTTTTCAGTTTAAATATTGGCAGAAATCTAAAGCATTCAACCCAATTAATTTTTTCTAAAAAAGAGGAAATTACTCAAATACAAAGAAACCTATTACAATGGTTATGCTTTATACATAAGCAAACATGAGTGTCACGTTGGAATAGCTCTTACTGGTGGCCACTGCGTCACCTCCATTTCTTTCTTCTTGCCCTTGATATACATTCTACCATGTTAGGCCTTGATCCCCCAGAGAACAGCAAGGAAAGGCACCTTAGAGTTATTTTGCTGTTGTTATTCTGATCTTGTGTTGGCATGCTGACTTAAAGTCCTGATATTAGAAATACACACTAACTTTTTTAGGTGGGGGCCAGTTTTAAGAATTTTGAAAAATCAGAAGGTAGCCACTCATCATGACTCTTGGGTAGAAAGCACCATGTTCAAGTTCCTCCAGCTGCTGGCAAGGACAAGCATGGGGTAGGGAAGGCAGACCCTGGTTGGCTCTCAGGCATCAGGGAAAGACTGCGTCATCTGTTGTCATGGCAACATTCATTGGTTTTACCTTAAACATGGACAATGAGGTGATACGCCTTCCAATAACAGAGTCACACTCTTTTTTTTTCATATTTTTATAAGGTATTTTCACAATGTATCTTAGGACTAAAATTGAGGTCTATCTTCCTGGTTACAAAGGGTGAGTGTGGTATCCATAGCTTTTTGAATGGCAGCCACCACGTTTGTATGACTTGAGTATGCGTGTGTGTTCACGTGTATGCACACAGGTAATACTGAAGACAGGCCTTTGAAGACCATAACACCTACCTATGGAACATGACATCAAGTGAAATGTAGTATTTACATTAAAATATTTGGGAAAATAGACAATTTTACCACCTAATCCAAAGGAGGGAGCTTTTTCTAGGCAAGTAATTTCACTGAATTGATGGCTTTCTGTGGTTAGTTTTCTTTGCTATTACTGGCCTGGGCGACATTAAATCTGGCTGCGGCTCAGCACTGGACAAAATACAAAATGATCACAGGCTCTCGGGCTTCTGTAGAGCATCAATTTACTTTCTAATGAAAAAGAAGGAGTAAAAAGAGTGAGGGAAAAAAGAAAATTGTTGGCAAGCCAAAAAGAGTTTAAGAAACAAAGAGGAGAAAAGGTAAAGTGATCAGAGGTGAGAAAAATGGGGAGAAGAGAGATAAATGGTGTGCCATAAAGAGAATGTGGACTTTAAAAGTGAATCTGATGAACCAAGCTGCTCTGCGCAGATGGAGAAAGCCAGCCTCTCTTTCCCTCCTTAGCAGCCACTATTTCTGGTAATATCAAGTCCATCTGTAAGGAAGGTAAGGTGAATTTATTGTATCTAGTAGCTTCCAATTAAGTCAAATCGAAGGCATGTCCATTCTCTGCTTCCTGTGACTAGATGCTAATACAGCTGTGATTTAGGGTAAGCCCTCCTTTTTCCTAAAATAACCACCTAAGAGGATGTCTCCTGTCACTCATTGTCCTCTGAAAATCTGAGGCCAGTGGTTTTGGGAGCCAGACACAGGCATTGTCAATAGCACAGGACGCTTCACTCACCAGAGAGGGCAGGAGGCCTCAGTAGATGTTCAGAAGCCGGGGAGAGGTGGGCTATCCTGCTGCTCTGACCAGACGTAGCCAGGCAGGACGATGACTGACACTGCTTAGTGTCCTTCCTATCACAGCAGGGAGGCTGCAGGCCAAGCCTTCACCTGAACACAATCAGGGACTCTGGCTCTCTGAAGGAAGACGGTGATCTGTTTTCTAATGCACTTCATTGGGTCCACATTACTCCAACAAGTCAGGTTCCTCAGGGCTCCCAGTGCTACAGCAGGAAGATGTCCATTCATCCCTGTCCATCAGCACCTCCAGGGAACCTGCGTGCCTGATTGAAGTAATTTCACCCATAGTGACAAAGTGTGTACTCAATCAAATTTTATAGAATACGTTGTCTTTTTTTTTTAAATGAAAGTATTATGTTTGTTGTGGAAAGTTTTAGGGAGCAGTGATAAGCAAAAGCAAAACAGAACAATTAAAATCATCTGTAATTCCCCATCCACGTTCATCATTGTTCCTACAGTAGTATATATGCTTCAGTCATTATGTTATACAGTTACGTAATTATATTTTTCATTTACAAAAATGAATACAATCTTTTGTTACCTACTCATATAACTTACATCTATACACATCTTTCTGTATCATTAGATATTTCATGTTATATTTTATTGCTACAAAATATTCTATTTTCTAAATGGACCATCATTGAAGTATTAATCCTCCGTGGTGGGAGAGTTAGACTGTTTCCAGTGGTTTTGCTGATGTAAATACTGTTCAGATTAACACCTTCATTGTCTTTATTCGCAAGCATCATTACCTCCTTACGACATATTCTTCCAGCGGAATTGTGACAGAGAATATGCAAACACAGGCTTTTTGACACCTGCTGTCAAATTACCCTTCAGGCAGGTGCCCTGTGCACCTCCAGCCTCAGCCTCAGCCTGCCTGGTTCTTCGTGCTGTCACCGCTCACCAATGCTACCTATTATCATTTTGTTTAGGTTTGCTGTTCGATAGGTGGAAATGCCGTGCCATTGTTTTAAATTGCGTTGCTTGGAATAGTAATGCGTTTGAAATTTTCCCCAGATGTTGATGGGCTACTTGATCTTCTGTCCTAATTACCTAGACGCCTGGATCCTGGCTGGGCTCTGGGAAGTGGCGCTATAGCAACTGCTAGGCTTTCCCTCTCCTTGGAGAGGAATTAGAGAGAAAATAATGCCTCTTCAAGTGTGTTTTTAGAAGAGTTAAAGATGTAAAGGGGAAAATGTACATGGCCAGAGAGATAAATTATAAATGGAGGATAATTATCCTAGTTTGTAGGAAAGGTAAAACATGAAAAGATGCATAAATGATAAAAGAACAAAAAGTCTTAGGAAGCCTACTTGGCTAAGGAAGAGTGCTGAGTATGTGGCATCAAGACCTGGAAGGACCGCTCTCCCTCCTGCCCTGGTGCTGTGCTGTGACTTCACAGCGAGATTTTGTGCTTGTACCCCCACCAGGGACTCATCATCATTCTAGCCCAATGACACCAAAATAGCCTTCTCCTAAATATAAAGTCTGCGCTTTGGCTTTTAAAAATAACAGCAGAAAATGACCAGAGGGACACTCTGTGACGTCCAAGATTCCCGGGGCAAAGCAGCCCCTGAAGCCTGTTCTTAAGATAGCTCCATCCTTGTCTTGCTGAATTATTTACAGAACCTGTGAGGGCAGAGGCTGAGTGGAGGCACTTCCTTTCTGAACATGCTCAGGCACTCCCTGGGCCAGGCAGGGAAGCCGGTGTCTCGAGGATGTCTGATACCTGGTGTCAGGGAGTCTGCCATTGATTTTCTTCAGAACAGACCTCTCAGCAAATGCCACAGACTTACATTAGCCGCACTACAGAGACTCGGTCAGAGCCAAGCGCAGAGATGGGGGCAATGCCAGGTGTTGATTTCTTTTCTGCTCTGGGCAGTTGCTTCTGTTCACTTCCTTGTCTGAACGGCAGGGAGAAGCCGGGCGCCCCCACATCTGAGTCAGAATGGTGACCTCTAGCATTTGGAAGTCCTAGTTATTAAAGATACGATCAGAGTCATCCACATTAAAAAGGCATCTGGGAGTGCGGGGATATGGAGAAAGATGATGAGCTTGATGTTTGGATTGATTTCTTCTCAGCAGAGGTGATTTCAGCAGGCTTTCCCAGGCAAGTTAGGATACTTTAGCATTACTCTGGGTGTCTGGTCAGAGTTTTCAGGGGTGTTAAACAGTGAGGCTTTTAAGAAAGCAAGAACCTTGGGTCATCTCCTGTGCTCCTAGGGTATTGGGGAGCCTGGATTCCCTTCATAGGTGTTTGGGGGGATGGGGGAGGGTTGGGCCACAGTGGAGAAGAACTGTCTACATGAGACTGTCCCTTTCTTCCAGCTCTGATGTTCGCCTACAATTCCACTCACTTAAAATTTGCTTCTCTTCTAGCCAGGGGAAACTGGGTGTGAGTCAGTGGCCTTCCTCTTCTCTCTGTGGTCAGCCTCCGTTTATGTGGGACAGCATCAGCCTGAAGCCAGGCGAAAGGCCCAAGTCATGTAATAAGAAGTGTCCAGGGCTCAGAACTGGAACACACACTGAATGCAAGACTCTCCACCAACCAGCTTGGTGCTATTAATCAGATTCTGTAACTGCCCAGAGGGATGAGCAAACACCCTTTATTCCTCAACCACCTATTTTGTGCTGTCTACATTGTGTCGTGTGTGTTACCTCATTTAATCCTGTTAATCACGGTTTGGGTGGGGAGTATCATTGCTAATATACATATTTAGTAACAGGTTTATAGACGTCTAAGGTCTTGTAAGCTACGAGGTGGCCGTGCTATAATTTAAACAGCAGTTTTTATTTTAGTGGAAGTCTTGCTTTCTTTCCAAGATGTTACAGCTGTCTTATTTCACAAAGTTGTTCTGAGGATCAGATAATTATAATATATATGAGAGATAAAAGAAAAAGTCTAACCAATGTTTGGTAGTGTGATTATTGCTTTTATATTCTATTTAATTTTCTGTTATGAAAAAGCAAGTTCCCAAAGGCCCGGTGAGCTTTGAAGGGAAATAACGCAACTTGGTCCAGTCTCTGGGTTTATCCCAGGAATCCGGTTCCCCTTCAGCCCCCTCATGCAGGTGCAATTGTCAGCTGGGCCCTCAGACACAGCCCACTTTTCATCCCACTTCTTGGGAAAATTTCTCATAACGTTCACTAGCGCTAAGATCATTCTGAAACGTCTCCCTGCACCACTGCGGGACTAGTGCGTTCTTAAACCCTGGAGCCCAACTGTTACCTAGGATCTATTTTATTGTCATTTATTCCCACAGACAATACACATAAAAATAGAGGTAATAAATGTAAGAGCATTTTAATTGCCGTCCCACTAGTCTTAAATGACCACTGTTTCTATATATCCCCCTCTTACCCTAGAAAATTTCAGAATAGAGAAGATTAATTTATCATCTTATTCTCGTTTCCTGATCTCAAATTGGAAGACGGACGGTTTTTATCTTAATAGAGAGTTGTTTAGAGTCAGGGAATTTTTCTAAGGAAAGTAGAGCTAGATGGATGAATAAGTTGTGTGTGTGTGTGTCTGTGTGTGTGTGTACTATATATATTAATATTAATAGAAAGGCTTCCTTTGCAGCTTCATGCAGAATGCTTAAAGATCCTAGAAATTTTGCTCTAGGAATGGAAGCAGAAGAAGCCGCAGGCTTCACGGTTGATTGCTTTTCTGATTGGTGCCATAAAAAAAATGCATTAGAGAGAGAATGTTTGATTTAAAGAGCGCCTAGATGCCGACACCACCTCTGTTTGTTTTCCTTCCTTTAGCAGAAACCTTGTAAAATTTTTATGAAGCATTAATGGATCTGAGATTTTCTCAAGCAAATTTTATGAGGTGAGCTTAATCCCACACATCCGACCCAATTTAGCAGTCTTTAGAGACATAGAACATAAAAGGCACTCAGAAAGTATCCTGGGTGCCTCAGTACTAGGGGAAGTGACAGAGGCAGGGGCAGGGAATTTCCTCCCGCTCAGTGCTTTGATAGACTCTCAGGGGTTGTGGGAGAATGAGGCGAAGAGGTACCCCGGCCACAGAGAAGACCACACAGGTAAGCAAACACTGCAGATAGTAAATCTTAATTCACAGTTTAGCACTGACTTCCAGCACTTCCCCTATATAACGGTAGTCTTCAATGAGAAAATCAGGTTTAGGGAAAACAAAAAATTATTTGTATTAACAGTTCCTGTGTTGTCAACCTGGAATCACTGACTTTAATCTAAGAAAGAGACGTGAACACCCTTCTTTTCCCACCTCAATTTGTTTTCTGTATTTGAAACAAAAGGGCCTTGAAGACAATAAATTAAATTTTTGTGTATGTTGATGAGTGAAGTTACGTTTTGTAATGTGAAGTTTGGCATCCCACAGACCGAGCAACTCAACGAGCCCCAGTGCACCAGTGGGCATTGAGAGGTTCCTATCACCTCCCTGTTTGTGCTGATTCTGTACTACTACACAGAGTTCTTGCCCTATAATATGGGAATTCCATTAGATTTATGGTGATGAAATGAGGGAAGAGAAGTTTTTTTTGGAAGAGAAAAAGGAGGCTTCATCTACAAGAAATCACTGTGGCCTAGTCAAGAATGGTCAAGGGTTTGGGATTTTACTCTACTTTCAGGCAAACAAGTCCACATGCCACTGTTTCAGGGGTGCTGGCAGAAGAAACGAGACTCCAGGGTCAGATACAAAAGAATTTGTTACTCATGGTACGGCAGGCAGCATGAGCTCCATGTTCATGTCAGTGCTTTTTGTCCTCGAAGTCTCAAGAGGGTGATGTGTATGGCCCAAGTGGATGTTCTGTGCTCAGGTGGTTTGTACCACCACTAAGTAACCCCATGTTTAGCAAGCTCAAATCTTTTAGAATAGGCTGCCCTCAAACTTGCCCAATCTTTGCCCAGAAGAGAGGTGTTCTCTTTATTTTACTGGACATAAAAATCTGCCTTGTGCCATGGAGGGATACACTATTTCTGTCTTAAAGTTCTTCACTATACAAACATCTTTGAAAAGATAGTCATGGCCAGCCATGGTTGCCCCACCTGTAATCCTGGCATTTTGGGAGGCCGAGGTGGGAGTATCCCTTGTGCCCAGGGGTTAGATACCAGCCTGGGTAACAATAGGAAACCCCCTCTCTACAAAATAAAATAATTTTTAAAAATTAGCAAGGTGTAGTAGTACATGCCTGTGGTCCCAGCTGTTAGTGAGGTTGAAGTGGGAGAGTTATTTGATCCCAGGAGTTCTGAGCTGCAGTGAGCTGTGACTGCACCACTGCACTCCAGCCTGGGTGACAGTGTCTAAAACAAAACTTTACCTTGTTTTCCTCCTGGTGAAAATTCTTATGAGTAGACCACTTCATCAGCCACTCTGACTGATCAAGGTTGGTACCAAATTCATTCAATTTGTCTCATACCGCATTTAGTTAAAGCTACTAGCAACAGGATTTTGTGCAGGAGGATGAAGCTGTTTTACAGAATTGACCTCAACCTTGTTCCCTAGGATCCCAGACCTAACCAGATGAAGAAATGCCTTGAACAACCAGGGTCCAGGTGAGAAAGGAAGGGGAAAGTTTTCCTTAAGTTTCTATATTAACTTTCCCACTTGTCTGAGGCATGAATGGTATAGCAGCATGTACTAGTGAGTGCACAGACCTGAATAGGCTGTCAAAGAGGCAGTGGAAGGCAGTCCTGTTATCCATAACGATCCTGGCCAGTGCATTGAACTCCTTCCGGGGCAAGGGTGCCATATCGTTAAATACTTGAGGTTCTCTGTGAGCACCTCTATAGTGTAAAAGTCACAGCGTGTTCAGAAGGGGTAAGCTCATGCCTGCTTCCACACAAGAAGTACAAGCTCGAGGGTGTTCATGGTGCTCCTGGATGGAAAATCTCGTTTACAGCTGTTGGGAGCCCCCAGGTAAGACCTCTGTCCATCTGGGATCACAGCTTGACAGTGCCCCCAGTGTCGTCGCCTACATGGTTGTTAGGACTTAGGGGCTTCAGTTCTGTTAGAATAATTGAGTCTAATCCCTGTTTTTGAGGGACTTCCTGGCCTGTATATCCATGTCACCAGCTGGATGCCATTCATCTGGCCTGTGGAGCCATGGAGCAATGACTCTAGGAAGGTGATGGGAAAGCCAATGGACAATTTTGACCTACGTTTTGTGTTGATATTCCAGGAACTGGCCCCATCCCCTAATGTTCCTGATAAACTTCTCAGTTAGGTTAAGGGGAATGATGATCGAATTGTGTTGAGAGCTGTCAGGAGGGGATGCTGGAGCCAGGAGTCAGTTAAATGAAGGTATTTGCAACAGAGTGGGAGAACTGCAGCAGGTCATTTTCCTCATGAGGAAAATTCCCAAATTCACATGTTCAAACCCTAACCCTCAATGGGATAGTTTTTGGAGACGGGGCCTTTGAAGGGTGATTGGATCATGAGGTTGGAGCCCTCATAGTGGGATTAGTGCCTTTATAAGAAGAGACACAAGAGAGCTCCCTCTCTGCTGTCCTCCCTTTCAGAACACAAGAAGGCAGCCATCAGGAAACCAGGAGGTGAGCCCTTGCCAGACTTCCTTTCTGGAGTGGTTCTAAATGACAAAAGATCCATCCTGTTCCCTTCCAGGATCTACAGTGTTCCTCTCCCAGTGCCTGAGGTTTTGGCCCCTACCCTGCAAAATTGGTCTGTTACATCCAGTAGCTCTAACTTCACCTTTTCCAATCATTTCCTGCTGATACCTAGATCTTTCATCCTGAAGATTCAGGTTCAGGAGGGTCAAGATTGCTTTTTGAAGGCTGGGCATAGTGGCTCATGTCTATAACCCCAGCACTTTGGGAGACTGAGGTGGGTGGATCATGAGGTCAGGAGATCGAGACCATCCTGGCCATGGTGAAACCCTGTCTCTACTAAAACACAAAAAATTAGCCAGGCATGGTGGCACATGCCTGTAGTCCCAGCTACTGAGGAGTCTGAGGCAGGGGAATCGCTTGAATCCAGGAGACAGAAGTTGCAGTGAGCTGAGATCGTGCCACTGCACTCCAGCCTGGCAAAAGAGCAAGACTCCATCTCAAAAAAATAAAAAAGAAAAGATTGCTTTTTGAAATTCACAGAGTTGCATGATGGCTCCTACTTTGGCCTGTTTGGGCACTGTGGGGGGATTTGGACAACAGGGCCCTCAATCTAGTGGCCATCATCTTTTTGAACCAGGACCATGTCAGTCTAACAAGAGAATTTAGGCACCCTAGCCAGAATTAAGCATATGAGTCCTCTAGATCCTTTTGTGGCCAGGTTGTCACCCAAGGGTGGGCCAGCCATGCTGGCGTGGCGTTGCTGTTAAGGGAAGGAAATAACTTATGTTCCCAGGAATGGTCAGGCAGAAATCCTAAATTGGAAAAAGCCTTCATTGTTCCATTTACTTTGTCCTGTTGATCATGCAGGAAGTGGCAGGAAAGAGATGATCCCTTTCTTGGATAAGCCACTTTCAGGGACCAAAGCACCCTATTAAGGTGTGTGGAATAGGAGAACATGAGGGAAATAGAGCCAGAAATCTTTCTGAATCAGTTTTTCAGAGGCTGTTCCAAAGCTCAGTGGAACTGAGATTCACACCAGATGCCTGTGAATGATAGGGAGAATTAAAGCCCATCAAATAAACTTGACTGTCATCAAGCCCATTATTTAATCATTTTTGTGATGAAAGGTGCAGCATTGCTAGACTTCAGGTGCTCTGGAAAGCCTAGCACATGACACAGGTTGGTCTCAAAGGTCACACTAGCGTGGGTAGGAGAATCAGATTACACTGGAGCAGCAGCACTGTATCTTGCAACGGTGGCCAGCAGTGAGGCAGCACCAATAACCCTGAGAGGGGGTCAAAAGTCAAACTGAGTGAGTGAGTCTTCCAGAAGTGGGCAGGGGTAATTCCCCATGCCGTGCAGCCTTTCCCACTGAGACAGAGATCAACTTTTGTCAGGAATCACCAAGTGTGAAATGCAGTGGTAGTCCTTGCATTTGAAACACAGAGTATTTTACTATGTGCCCAGTCTAGGAGGGTGGACATGTTCCTACATCTGGGATGATGATGGTCCCCTGCACCAGTGGTGTCCATTTATCAGCAAGGCTCCATCAGCAACCCGATTTCACTTGGTCTCATGAGGGAACAGGCCTTTGTTGTAGTCATCTCTGTGAATGGCCCAGGTGGTTTATGTGTGCCTGCACCCATCAGATTTCCTTCATTCTGAGCCCCTTCCCTCCTCGAGGCTCCTTAGCATACTTTCCTGGGTGCGTATGTCCTGCAATAATCATCTTTCTCTTTAAAGCAGTTGAGGTCAGAGTAGAGAGGGTAGGAAGGATCAAGGAGTATGAAGGTTGAGAGCAGTTTCCTACCAATAAGTAAGGCACAGTCAACCAAACATGTTTCTAATCATTATGGACGGCACATTTGTGTCCTTCCAAAATTCACATGTTTAAACCCTAACCCCAATGGGATGGTTTTTGGAGATGGGGCTTTTGGAGGGTGATTAGATCATGAGCCCTCTTAATGGGATTAGTGCCTTTATAAGAAGAGACACAGCCGGGTGCAGTGGCTCACGCCTGTAATCCCAGCACTTTGGGAGGCTGAGGTGGGTGGATCACGAGGTCAAGAGATCGAGACCGTCCTGGTCAACATGGTGAAACTGTCTCTACTAAAAATACAAAAATTAGCTGGGCATGGTGGCGCGCACCTGTAGTCACAGCTACTTGGAAGGCTGAGGCAGAAGAATTGCTTGAACCCAGGAGGCGGAGGTTGTGGTGAGCTGAGATTGCGCCATTGCACTCCAGCCTGCATAACAAAAGCGAAACTCTGTCTCAAAAAAAAAAAAATGAAGAGATGCAACAGAGCTCCCTCCCTGCTGTCTTCTCTGTGAGAACACAAGAAGGTAGCCATCAGGAAACCAGGAGGGGGGCCCTTACCAGACTCCAGATCTGCCAGCACCTGGATCTTAGATTTCCCAGCCTCTAGAACTGTGAGAAACAAATGTGTGAACCACTCCGTCTATGGTAATTTGTTACAGATGACTAACTGGCTAGACACTAATGTTTTCAATCCACACAAAGCTCCGTATCCTCATTGCTCACGCCGTTTACCCTGGCTGTGGACCCTTGGGCTCAGCAGCGGCAGTCTTCTTGTCAGCTGGGGCTCAGGTTGCCACCCCATTTTCATGAAAACATCCCTCCCTTTTCCCACCCCATGTAGTGTAACCAATGACCACACTGTCTTTCAGCAGCTCGTTTTATTCCTATTTCTCACTGTAACCTTCAAACATTCATTAGTAGGTAGCATAGTGAAGACCCTTACTCTCACCCACCAGTGTGAAATAACATTTGCTACAGGATCTCAAGGAATCATTTCATATCCCTAACACAGCCTGTGAAGCCTAATTAATTCCTTACTTTTCCAGAAAGCTACATCTCTCAGTATCCCATTCTCATCACTGAAACCTGTCAGGAACTGTGACAGATCTGAGATTTTACCCCACAAAAGACACGAGACTCCTGCTCCTAGACAAAAGACTTTATTACTGTGGCACAGCCAGTGGCGTGAGCTTCAAGTTTACACCAGCTCGCCATGCTCCCCAAGCACCCCAAATCCACAGGTTTGACCCAGAACAGTCCAGGTGGAGGCTAGACACTTGGGTTAGGTTTACATTACAGCTGTATAACTTTGAGTTTGGGGAACCTGAATCTTTTATAATAGACTGCAAGGAAACCTGCTCAACTCTTGCCTGGGAGGGAAACGTTGCTTTTGTTATACTGGGTGTTAAAGAAAACATGTCCTCTGCTCAGGAGGGAGATACTATTTCTGTCTTTCAGGTTGTTCAGTCTACAAATATCCATGAAAAGACAGGTCACCTTTTGCAGTAAATGCAGGAATGCAAGACACCCGAGGAGAATATCTCCTGTGACCTTGCTAAAAGGAGACTATCTCCTGTGACCTTGGTAAAGGAATTCTAGCCAGAGGCACTGAGCAGATTATTGTCGAGCTCTACTCCTATCTTGAGAGCATCTCTTGATTCAGTAATTATGTAGGAGAACATGCCAGGCTCTGGAATAGGCACAGGGTAATGAATAAATAACACAGTAATGGTTTCTGCCCTGACAGAGCTTATACAGGCAAAATAATCATGATGACAGCTATACTTATATAATGCTCACTATGCACTAGGCCTTTTCTAAGTAATTTATATGTGCCTCCTTATTTAATCATCAGCAGGACACTTTGGGGTAGATACTATGGCTATCATTCTCATATTTACAGATCAGAAAACAGAGAGAGAGAGATAGAGTCAGAACTCAAGCCCAGGCAGTTTCCGAATTTATGCTTCTGACCTGTCTTAGTGTAACTAAGTACACTGGTTATATTCAGTGTAACTCCGTCTTACATGGCTTCCAGTGGAATTACCACCACGGATTATAAATTCAGTGATTTTATAATAAAAGAAGAACTGCAGACATCTAGGAGGAGTTTCTAAGCCAGACCAAAGGGCTGCCCAGAATAAGAGATATCTAAGAACAGTCTAGAAGGGCGAGTGAGTGTTAACCAAGGGAGCTGGAGAAGAGAGCTCTTAGCAGGGAAACCATGTGTGCACAGGCCCAGGGGCCAGTTGGGGGCCTCCTGAGATGACAGTAACATCTACTCAGATGGCCCATTTGTTGTAAGGCACACATTTCTTTGGAATGAGTCAGCTGGTGAAATTTCTCCCAGACTTCTAATTCACAGCTCTTTGTTTTCCATGTATTTTTAACGAATACACTGCACACTTACACTGTTGAGATATCACAGGAGCCTCTAAAATGTCAGCAAAATAAGCCAGGGCATAGCGAAAGTGACTAGTGAAACCCATCATTAATTGAATTTGTTTTGATTTTTGTAGAACTCAGATGTCTAATTATTAAGCAAGTAGAGAAATTAAGGCAAGATACACATGGGGTTATGGGACACAAGAAAAAAAAATAAAGACTCAAAGCTTCAAAGACTTTTTGGATATGAATAGTGTCTTTGATTGTCTCTCTTCATTATGGGATCATGTTAGGTATCGTTGTCCTCGTGATCAATGGCAAGATCTGGCCATCATTGCCAGTCTCCCAGCAGCTTGGGTGAGGCTCCCTGGGTTGTGAGTGAAGACTGGCTATCCTGGTCATGCCCACGCTAACCTTCCACATGCTCATTCCACATTTTCATGCGGTATCACCCGCTTGAGAGTGCCTGTAATCTGACAGCTCTGAATAATTGATGCCCCTCATACTAAAGGGGAGTTTAGGTTTTGTGGTTCAGCAGGATGCTTTACTCTCGTTGACCTCAACCTTCAGAGGCACTCGGGCATTACCAGGAGATCAATAAAACTTTCCCTGGCTGTTTTGTGAGGACAGGAGCCTGACAGAGAGTGATGATCGAGAGGAGAGGATGGGAGGATTGCGCTGGAACCTGGGGAAGAAGAGGGAGGATGTGTGGGGCAGAGTGGGGGAAAGGGGTGGGAGTGGAATAGGGGAGCATCGCAGAGTGAGGAAGACAGGAGCTCTGAGACGGATGAAGTGCGTGACAAAGCAATGGAGAGCAAGAGGTTGAATAGAGGGGAAGGAGTATCAGGAGGATCATACACAGAAGCCAAGAGGATGAATGAGGGACTCACAGGCAAGGAAAGGAGCTCCCATCTGTAACCCTCCTGAACGGCAGTCTGCAGTTGCAAAGCTGTACACTGGAGGGAGGTCACCAGGAACTCAACGTCTCCTGGGAAGCAGATAAGGAAATAACTTATAGAGCGAGGCAGAATAAAATGAGGGTTATAAGAAAGGAATGCAGTCACTGCTGGGCATTGGAGGCACATAAAAGGGACTTTAATGCTTGAATGCCAACTACCTGCTAAAAGGGCATCGGCACGTTATTTATTTTAATCATGTATTATTAGTTGTATTATTACATATTGTATTATATATAATTATTAAGTAGTATTTAGGATAATTGTCAAATGACTTTCTCAGGTAGGAATTATTATCCTCATGCTAAAGATGAAGAATAGAAGCTTAATGAGGTTGAGTGCTTTATTTTCTCGAAATTAATTTTTACTTGAAACGTTTTCTTTTTACACAACGAAAAACTGTCCCATTGACAAATGTGTAGAACATACCTTGAGAATCAGTGATGGGGAGAATTCCCTGGTGCTGCAGTATCCTAATTTACTACCCCATTCCTCTACTCTTGGACAAGGATGTTCAAATCCAAGATTCTTTTTTTTTTTAATTGTGCTTTAAGTTTTGGCGTACATGTGCAGATCTTGCAGGATTGTTCCATAGGTACACACATGCCATGGTGGTTTGCTGTCTCCATCCCCCATCACCTACATCAGGCATTTCTCCCAATGTTATCCCTCCCCAACCTCCCTACCCCCCACTGTCCCTCCCCTAGCTCCCCACCCCCCAATAGACCCCAGTGTGTGACCTTCCCCTCCCTGTGCCCATGTGTTCTCATTGTTCAACACCCGCCAATGAGTGAGAACAAGCGGTGTTTGGTTTTCTGTTCTTATGTCAGTTTGCTGAGAATGATGGTTTCCAGATTCATCCATGTCCCTTCAAAGGACATGAACTGGTTGAGTGCTTTGAGTAAGCTCGCTGATCAGCTGGAAGATGCTTATGACTCTGAAGCCTCTGCTCTTGTCACTGTCTCCGGCTGCCACCCAGAAAGGCAAACATTGGAGTGATTTGTTCTTACAGAGGCATTGGAGAAAACTTTAGTGGACTGTCAGCTAATTGAAGGTGAGGACTGTGTCTGAATTTTCAAGTCTGCCATGGCGAGCATAGTAAATACTGCATAAAAATGCCAAACAGTGTGTGGAAAGAAGGAGGAGATGGAGCTTGGGTAGGTAGGTAGGGAGGAAAGGAGGGAGGCAGGGAAGAGGGAAGGAAAGGAGGGATGAAGGGAGAAAGGGAGAAAGGAAACATGAGGGAAGGGAGCAATGGCTTTTTAGCTGAATCCAGAAAAACAAATTGCATTTTTCTGGGGGTGGCGTTAGGATAACGAACATTTGAGGCTGAGTTAATGACATAATCAGTATAGAGTTTGCATTTGTGTGATAAAGAATGACAAAAATTCACTCTAGCCAGATTCTAGATGGAAGAAAATAGTGGGAGATGAGTTTGCTGAAACAGAATGTATCCTGATTCATTCATTCAGTCATTCAATAAATATTTACTGAGGCAGAATCAACTGAGAATTGCAGTAAAGGCACAGCTATGAAGAGGCACTGATAAAAGTGC
Source organism: Aotus nancymaae (assembly GCF_030222135.1). NCBI lineage: Eukaryota > Metazoa > Chordata > Mammalia > Primates > Aotidae > Aotus > Aotus nancymaae. Next base: position 36,333,919 of record NW_026988423.1, read on the forward strand.
CTAGGATACGTCAGTGTACAAAACCAACAGATACAATCGCCCTCACAGAGCTTACATTCTAGTGGAGAGAGACAGACAATAAACATAATACAATGGATGAGGCATACAATATGCAACAGGTAACACATGCTGTTGGGTAGCGGAAAAAAGCAGAATAGTTGAACAAGAGATACAGGGACACGTCCTAATGGTATATTTAGGGCAAAGCATTAGGAAGGCGATGTTTAGCAACATCTTGAAGGAGGTGAAGGAATGATTGGCACATTTTCCTAGGAAATAAATTCCACACAGAAGGGACAGGCTATGTAAAAACTTGAAGACAGAAGTGGACCTGGAATTATCCATAGGCAGGTGTGGCTGGGATGCAGAGCGTGGTGTCAGGTGGGTAGTTGGAGAGGTAACGGCAGTCTTGATCAGGTCAAGTCTCAGGGACCCTCTCACCAGGAGAGAAACAGGAGCCAGTGGATGGCTTAGATCAGGGTAAGGATAGAATGAGATGTGTTCTAAAATGTGACGCTGGCCTCTGTGTGGGGGCAGGTATGGTGGCAGGCTGTCACATAGGAAGCTGCTGCTGTCGTCACCCACAGGTGGTGACTTGCTGATGATTATGTGTGCGATGTGAGAGAGACAGAGGAGTCAAGAGCAACTCCAGGGCTTCTGGCCCAAGTTGCTACTATCTGAGATGGGTTCTGCTGTGGGCAAAGTAAGTTTGCTAAAAAGGATCAGGAGTTATGTTGTCCACATTAAGATGAGATGACTGTTAGACACAAGAGTGGACATGTCAAGTAGGCAGGTGGATATAAAAGAGGCTGGCAGTGAAGAGCGGTATCTGGTAGGACATTTATACTGGCGTGGGGTCATCAGCACATGTATGGTATTTAAGAATGTGAGACAGAAGAGATCACCAGATGGAGAAGAGAAGAGGTCCAGACATCATGGATGGTCTCAAATGCCATACCCACGGTTTGAAACTTTAATTTATGATCAGCAGGGGGCAACTGATATATACTTTTTGAGGATAGGCGTATCACAGTCTCAACTGGACTTGTTTTGTTGATGCTTTTTGTTAGCCTGTTTCATGCAGATACCACGCTGTGGTCACGTGTAGGATGGCTCTGGGAAGGCCAGACAGGAGGCTGGTACACCTAGCCACGTGAAGGCAAGGTGAGGACCAAGCCAGGACAATTATAATGGGCCAGGGAGGAGCAAGATGTGGGTGGAGATAAAGGGAAGAAGGGAAAAGACAGCACAACCAACTTCCCTTTCATTCAGTTTAAAACAGCAATCACCAGATCAATAGAGAAGAAAACATAATTTAAGCCTGAAAAGAAGGTTTTTGTGTTTTCTCTGTCTCTCTTTTTTGCTGCTTGAGGCATGGCTATGGTTGATAATGCTTTGCTTCCTGGGGGCTTAGCTGACAACAGTAGGGAAGGAAATAGAGACAGGGTTTTCAGTATTTTAGAAATCTAGTTTCTATCTGAACTGTGCAGGGTGAGGTGCCTGCTCTTCTCATTAACTGGTCAGCATGTTCAGAATCTGGGAGGAAAGTTTTGAGACAAACACATCTGAATGCCTTCTGATAGAAAGATGGAAATGTTTCTCCTCCCAAAAGTCCCTTGACCTTTTAAATAATTGCCATTATACCAGCCATGTATAGGAATCGGCTAGAAATAACATATATAAAATACCAACCCATGTGCTTACCACGTGCTAGCTAGTGTTTTTTACCAACAGGAATGAGTACAATTTAAAATCACTTTTATACAGTTATCACAATGCACTGTCACAATGATCTTGTAAAGTGAATACAGATCTCCTGCCCTACACATTTTGCTGGGAGATAAAAAACAAAAAACTGAGATGTTAGCAGGCTAAGTGACTTGCTCGCGTTGGAGAGAAACAGAACCAAGAATGAAACCAGTTTGGGAGCTGAGGTCTGCCTCTCCACAGCCTTTGCTGTCTGAGGACAGAGGGACCATGCCACTGAACACGCTGGGCCCTGGTGTCTACTGCATCCTCAGGCCCATCATTTGCCATTGTTCATGATCCTCTCAACTTGACGTCCTCCCCAGCAACTGTTTCTTGAACATATTAAGGTAAAAGAATGGCAGGTGGCGCCCCCCGCTTCACATCGTGCCCAGCAGGAGTAGGCTCAAGGGCTCACATCTGGATACACAAAGGACTGCCCGTTTCTGTGTCTCTTACCCCGGAATTACCCATCTTGCCTGATCAGGGTTTCTGTCTTCCCGACTCCATGTGCTTTGCTTCTGAGTCTTGCTGGACTGCCCCCATGTGCTGTAGTAAAAGCGTAGGAGGGTTTCCAGCTGTGGGGTTGTTGCTGGGATATTTTATATCTAACAGGCATGGGGGTGATGATTCCTTTTTCACTTTTATAAATTACAGTTATCCTCCCCCGAAATGCATTTCGTATAGAGCTTTCAGGTGACCAAACACAAACAGCCTTCCACCGCCTTGATTCTCCTGATGCTTATTTCAACTGTTTTCCCACTGGCTTTTTCTCTTTCTGCACTTTGGGCCAACTGAAGGCCAGTGGTGTTTAAGAACTACCTGATGGATTCATTTGTCAGTAGGCAAGGGGACGCTACCTCTATAACTGAAACTTCTGTAATCAAACACAGTTAATTACAGGGCAAATACAAGACAGCAGCAGGGCTTTTAAAAATCAATTAGTGTGCAATTCAAGATTAAAAACAGAAGAGGGCTAATTCTATTTTTCATATGGGTAGTAGGCAGCTTAAGGAATAGTAGTGCAAAGACTGAAGCCATTGCAGAAATAATCAGAAGTACAGGAAGTTTACCCAGGTGTCTTTATGAGCCCCTTTTCCTCCTCAAAGCTCCTTAGCATACTTTCCTGGGTGTATATGCCTTCAGTACCCTTTGAGTGAGCGCCAAGATATACCACTGTGAATGACAGGTAGGGGCTTCATGAGAGCTAGAGGTGACTGAAGATAGGTCGCATTCTCCCAAAACCACTGATGGTGTTTTATCTTCCTACACGAGAATCTACTCCATTCTTTGAGCCGTACTCTGTATGAGTCATGTGTACTTGTTCATGTTTTTCTGCAGTTACTCAAAACTATGTCTTCTTGACATATGCTCTTTTTCCATCAGCTCCGGAGAGCAGGCTCCTTTAATCTGTTGGCTTTGGAGACTGAGCAAGGGGAGGCAGGGTGAGTCCTCCATGCCTTTCACTATGGATTAGCCGCATAATAGATGTCAGGGTTTCATGGTTTGGGGTTTTGTGGCATATGATGTGAATAGAAGCACTTTAGACTCTGGGCAGATCTATCTCTTTGAAGTTCTCTTATTATGTCTAATTTTGAGTACTGCACAGAATAGCTATAAATTTTGACAATGATAATCTGCTCTCTAACCCCAGGCAACCTACTCCCTCTTTCCCTTTTCAGGGTTTTCATTTTAGTATGAGGAAAGAATGAGGATAATTTATTTTTATTTTTATTTTTATTTTTTGAGACAGGGTCTTGCTCTATCACCCAGGCTGGAGTGCAGCGGCACGATCATGGCTCACTACAGCCTTAATCTCAAGATTCAAAAGATCCTCCCACCTCAGGCTCCGGAGAAGCAGGGACCACAGGTGCGCAGCACCAGGCCTGGCTAATTTTTTGAATTTTGTGGACGTGATGTCTCACTATGTTGCCATGCTGGTCTGGAACTCCTGGGAGAATCAAGTAATTCTCCCACCTTGGCCTCCCAGTGTGCTGAGATTACAGATTTGAGCCACTGCACCCAGCCAGTAATTCTCATGTAAAGGCAATGGAAGCAATACAAGTAGAAACTTCACCTGTACCTTGTCACAACCAAATCGTAATTGTCCTTATGCATCCAGGTCAAGAATAATGGTGTTAAAAGCCGCTTATCCTGGCTCCAATTTCTCTATGTTGACCTGAACTCAGTTCTTGCCAGTCTTGGGATTTGATGATGTGCTTTCTGTTTGGCTTCTGTGTTCTACCTGCCAGTGGGCTTGGGCACCTCTTACCACTCTGCACCAGGTAGACTGTAACTCCACATGGACCTTCTGATTTGGTAGTCTGAGCTGTCATTCATCTGTCAGGCCTGGTGTCACTAATCCTCTTCTGGAAACGCCTCATTCCTAGCTGATTGGTCACCTCTGCTCCCCATTCATTCCTAGGACCCACAGACAGAGGCAGCAGGTATATTTAAACTGTAGTCCTAACCTCTGGGATTCAACAGTAGTTCCACCTTGCTGCTTTTCCGACCATTTTTATATCGGGGCTTTTACCAGGTACGATATACATTCCAGTCTTATACCTGGGCTGTTCCCTTGTTCTTTATTCCTGATCCCATTCATTATTCTTCATTATTTTTACCACAGATGCCGGGTAGTTGAGGCTTGAGTTAATCATATTCCTCAGTTCATAGCACGTCATCATCCCTGACAAGGGGATCATTGATCCCCAAAAGTGGTACTCATTTTTCCCCTCATCTCTGATTCTATGCCTTGCCCCTTTCCGCTACAGCTTCCCACACAAAAGCGTTTCATAAATTTCATCAAGTGTGTATGTGTCTTTATAAAATGTGATGGTGCATTGTATGCATATGTCACTGATTTATCCTTGTATTTGATTTATCAGGGCTGTCTTTCCAATTCCCCTCTAACCCAAACAAGCCTGTGACAAACAACCCTTGACAAACTGATGAGAAATTTTCCCAGTTTCATAGTCAGTGGTGATGTCACTGGGTCATGGGACTCCACAGGCTTCATTGTGTAAGTAGCTACCAAATTGCTTTTCAATGTGGCTTTACAAGTTTACACTTGCCAGTAGAGTGCAAGAGTGCCCATCTGCATGCGTCTCCAACAAATCTTGGTTTTATCTAATTCCTGATTCCTATTTTTAAAACCATGTTCATGGGTATAAAATGACACCTCATCGTTATTTTCATTTGCATTTTCTCTGGTTACTGGTGGATGTGAGCTCTTCATTAATTTGTATGTCTTCTGGGCTTTTCCTTCTGTGTATTACTGATTCGTTGCCTGTTTTTTTTAAATTGAACCACTGATCTTTTTCTTATAGATTTTCAGGAAAAAAATGCTTTGTAGATTCAAGATGTTAATTACTTATCAGTTGTAGATATTGAAGATACGTATCATTTTGCTTTGCCATCTGTTACCATTTGTCAGTGGTGTTCTTCATTGAACAGCACAGTATAGGGATTAAGAGCATATATGCTGGAACCAAGCTGCCTGGGTCCAAATCTTAACTCTGCCACCAAGCTATGTGACCTGAGTGATGGTCCTTAGTTTTATATCTGTAAAATTGATATATTAAAATTTCCATCTCAGCTTGAGCAACATTCTGAGACCCCATCTCTACAAAAAAAAAAAAAAAATTAGCCAGCTGTGGTGGCACATACCTGTAGTCCTAGCTACGTGAGAGGCTGAGGCAAGAGGATCACATGAGTCTAGGAGTTCGAGGTTACAGTGAGCTGTGATCACACCACTGCACTTCAGCCTGGCAACAGGGAGAGACTGACTCAAATACAAACATACATACATACATAGAAATAAAGTTACCTTCTTCATAGGGATTTACTAAAACTAAATGAGTTAAAATTTGTAAATAGCTTACAATAGTGTCTGGCCAAACACATACATACACATACATGTATATGTATAAGTTATATATGTATTTTCAAACAAAACAAAATATAATTTCCTTTTAGCTTTATAATGTTACCTTTTCCATTTAGGTAATTAAGATGAAGTCTATCTTACATAATGAAAATAATATTAATGTAATAAAAAGTAGGGTTATAGCTTTGTTTCCTCTCACGTTACAAATCAGTTTTCCAGTCAACTGCTAAACTGTCTATCATTCCCATTGCTTTGAAGGGCTACTGTTTTCATATGTTGGGTTCCTGTATATACATGCTTCTTTTTCTGTGTTTTCCTTGGGTCTCCACATCACTTTTCTGTCCATCTCTGCTGATGGAGCCCACACATAATGTGGCTCTCTTGGTTTCTATAAGGCTCTCGGAAACTACCCTGGAACAGAGGCAGTGTCAGGGCAGTCAATAAACATGTTTTTAAAGAGAAAAAAGAATACCATTTACAGTCTCATGTATAATTTTAAATGAAAGGAAGCCTGTGATTTTTAGCACAGTTGAGTGAGTTGTGTGTCAGTGTTCTCATTTTGAACGTGTCTCATTCAGAGAGGTCTAAATCACTTTATGCCATCTAACTGAGCAGAAACGATTAAACAATAACCAGACAGATAAACAAATAATCAAGCAGACCAACGAAAAACAAAATAAACAACATGTCCTTTACAGTTTACTTAACTAAAAGAAAGATTCATTCTTCAGTATCTGTGAAGAACTCTAAATGTATTAGAATGACTCCACTTTTCCTAAAGAGTATTCTCCCAATCAGGGCTGTCTTTTTCCTCTATTCCCATCTATAGTCTTGTCAGATGATTGCACAAAAGAGAAGTGGAAAAATACAGTCAGATCTCCTATCACCTCTAATCCTTTTTGTGCATCCAGTTCTTCCAGTAGGATACAGAGAGGGGAGTTGAGCACAAGACTGTCTCAGTAACTCAGGACTTTTGGTAATTTCAAAGCCTAGAATTCTAAATGTGAGGCCTCTCACTTAGCTCTTACTTTACAGCATGTGGAGCAGTCCAGCTCCTCACCATCCAAGGCAAGACTAGTGAACCTTTATTAGTGCTTCTCTTGTAAAGCATCCATATTTGTTCCTCCACTCCATAGCGAACCCCTAAGGGCAGGAGGGGTGTGCTTTGTTTTTCTCATCTTGTTTTTAGAAGAGTAACTGGCTGGCATAGACCAGGTGCTGTGACTCATGCCTGTAATCCCAGCACTTTGTGAGGCCAAGGTAGGCAGATCACCTAAGGTCAGTAGTTCTAGACTAGCCTGGCCAACATGGTGAAACTCGGTCTCTACTAAAAATACAAAAATTAGCCAGACGTGGTGGTGCACACCTAAAATCCCAGCTACCCGGGAGGCCAAGGCAGGAGAATCGCTTGAACCCAGGAGCCGGAGGTTACGGTGAGCCGAGATTGCACCACTGCACTCTACCCTGGGTGACAGACTGAGACTCAGTCTGAAAAAAGCAACAACAACAAAAAGAAGAGTGACTGGCACAGCATAGGCATTTACTATGCACCACATGGGCTTGGACTGCATGGCTCGCTCATACACAGATTTTCTTCTGCCTCTGTCACCCCTGAGACTGGAAGACCAACTCCTCAGCCTGCTCAAACTGAAGATGGTGAGGATGAAGACCTTTATGACAATCCACTTCCACTTTATGAGTAGTAAATGTATTTTTTGTTCTGTTATTTTCTTAATAACATTTTATCTAGCTTACTTTAATGCAGTATTGATAGTATATAATACATGTAATTGTATTATATTGATATTATATAATACATGTATATAATTATATACATCATATATTGATGTATATACAATTATATACAATATGATGTATATAATTGTATATACATCAATATACAATTGATAGTATATAATACATGTAACATACAAAATATGTTAACTGTGTTATCAGTAAAGCATCTGTTCAACAGCAGACTATTAGTCATTAATTTTGTGGGGTGTCAAAAGTTATATCCAGATTTTCAACTGTTCTGGGGGCTTGGAACCCTAACCCCTGAGCTGTTCAAGGAACATCTATGTTCAAATGAACAAATGAATGAATGGTGATAAAATTGTGTTTGTGATAACTTATTCCTTACCCAAAATACATTTAGCCTAGCTCTTTTTAAGATAGGAGTTCTTTTGCATTTTCCTTAGCACCTCAGAATATTTCTTATAGACAATTTGAACAATGATAAGCATATTTATAATCTACATGTGAACTCATGCCCCTTTGATCTCATGTTAATTGGTCCAACACATTGTGAGTTAGCATCTTCCATGAGCATAGTATAACATCTGAGAGGTTCACAAAAGATACGTGTAATGTGAAAAGAGACTAGAAGATGTAAGCATGGACTTCTGAGTCTGACTGCCTGCGTTCAAATTTTGACCCTGGCATTTATAAAAAAAACATGTCCTTTGGTAAGTCACTAAAATGCTCTTTGCCTTAGCCTTTTCATCTGAAAAATCTTTTTCTCATAGAGTTAATTGTGAAAATTCAGTGATACATGTGCAAGGCTTAGCACATACTTAGCACTGCATAATTATTAGGTCCTGGTGTTTTTACAGTCTGACCTACAAAACTTTCAAATTTAGAGGGGGAAATAAGACAGACTGGAATAGTTGAAAAGACTAAAACATATCACAAATGTCCTAAATTATGTATTCTTACATTGTGTCCTTTTCTGGGCCTCTACTCCATGTATTAATAGTTTGCAAAGAACTTCGAGAGATCTCCCTGCATTGACAGATGAGTTTTCTTTTCTTAGTGGATATTCTTCAGACAGTGCAATCCTACCTATCATGTGCCTTAAAAAAAAATCAGATACAGTAATATAACTGCCTGGCTTCCTTGTTTTCCTTTCCTTATTTTTTTGCCCTTTCAGGTAATAAGTGGGACTGAAATAAGAATCTTGCCTTCTTGTGGAAAGTCTAGTCTCCTAGTTTTATAAGCCTTAAAAAGTTAGGAGAAAAGATAAACAAACCCATAAAAGCTTAAATAAGGCCCTACATGCATGAATTTGTCATCAAATGTGTTTGGGTTGCTTGCCACCCTATTTAACGGGATTTGTTTTGTGCCTTTGCTGTCTGAATCGGTGTGAATGTCTTCTCCACGATTTCCTTCTTGTGAGGGGGCAGATGGGTTGGATTCAAGAGTCCTCAGCTTACCGCTCTTCCACTTGAAAGGAAGAGGGTCATGAGAAGAGAGGGTTTCTGGAGTGGGATTTCAATCTCTGTGGTCATCAGGAAAGGGAAAACATTCTACCCAGGATTTCCTGTCATTTATTCTGGGGAGCTTTGTGTTGTGGTCCATGGAGGAGCCGAGATGTGATGAACTCAGCTCTGGAGTCTGTTGGGAGAACCAAGTAACTCTCACATCAGAAGAGAGATGTCCTTAGGCCTAACCTGCCCTTTCTGGGGTCTCCTTACCTGATCAAAAAGAACCCAGTGGCCTTTGAATACATTTTCAATCTGTGATTGGTACAGTTTCTTCCCTTCCTCCCTTCCTTCTTTGGTTTAACTCAGCTTTAAGTTTAATGGGGTGAAGTTGAAGCAATGAAAAGAGAGGTGGAAAGAGAATCATGGGTAAGCTTAGACTCAAGCATGGATGAGTAGAGGAGATGAGTTGCTCTGATTATTCTTGCTCCTGTTTTGCCTCGGCACCAGCTGGCCAGGTCGGGGCAGTCTGGTTTATAGACTGCCATCGCTGGACTCTTCCTTCTCAGTTGCCTTTTACCTTGAATGCATTTTCAATGTTCTGTTCCCACTTTCGATCCTAAGGAATTGTTGAATATATTTGTTTTCTCTCATTTTTCCTTTTTTTACTTCCTTTTGTCTTTTTTTAACTATGGGAGATGGGCACACTGTTCAACACGCAGATAATTTAGAAGAATGTTTCAGGGTCAGTTCTTCCTCTCCACCCTCTTTCACCCCAGTTCAGTTGTAACTGCAATCACAAATGAATGGATCCAATTGATAGTATAAATAAAGTGTCCAGTATGCTCTCTGGCGTTCCAAGATCCATAGGTCGCAAGCAGACTCACAGAATACAAAGTCTTCTTCAGGCCCCTGTTTCTCATTTGCAGAAGAAAACAAGCCGGTGAGTAGTATTTTGCATAGAAAAGCATCTCAGTGAAAATGCTACATGATAACACATCCCTCATTTCCATAATTCTGCTCCCTCCGGAGCACAGGTACATTTAATTTCTCTCAACTGTTCCCTAAATGAAGAGCAGCATGAGGAATACACAGAGAATGAAAAATATCGGTGTGTATGGGTAGTACACGACCACTAATCTTTCCTGACATTTACTTTCACTCATGAGCACAGGGGTGACCAGCCCCACCAGTCCTAGATGCTGAAGATAAATGTCAGCACCATCCATTGGAAGCTTTCTATGCATACATGCATATTGGAAATCAAATATATTTGGCTTATCACACACTGAGGAACCCATCCCTTCAGAAATGCGTGGATTGATCTCTGCTACCCCACTCACCAGTGCCATTTGGTAAAGTTGGGGAATGGTAGGATAGTTTGCTGCATTTTTAATGGAAGAAAAACAAAAACTGACTAGGCATAACAGTTTTTACATTATATGCCTTCAGTGCTGTGTGCTGTCACCCCACGTGTTGCACTGCCAAATCTCCCAAGAGCATCTGCTCTTCCTATTGTGAAAACAACGAGCTGGTGTATGTCATGCAAGGGCGATTCTGCCCATGCCAAATAGCTCTGTATGTTTTAACTGTCCTCACACTTGGCTCCACCAGTCACTCAGGTGCATACCTCTTCCTCAGCCCTAGGCAACAGAAGTCACAGCATTCATGAGCAATTGCTTTCCTCACATAAACGAACAAAGGATTTCAGTCTTAAGGTCTTGCCAGCTCATTGGCTAATTTACTCCCAATCCTGAATGTATAAAGCCAAGTGAACTTTGCGTTTGTAGGACATGGTTAAAGGCTTACGTAAATATAGCCGGGAAGGGCTAGGATTGTAGATGAAAGTCAGAAAGAGATGATTTTGTTCTTTTTGACTAGATACTGTAAATTCTGATGTCCAATTAAGATCTGAAGCAGAAACCTTTTTAACCCAATGCTGTGAGTTTCTGGAAGAAAAAAAAGGGAAACAAGTCTCCATTCTCAGGGACCTATTAACAGCACAGTACAATGACTCTTTATGTGGCCTTTGATATGCAAGAACAGCCCAAAATCATTTGTGGAGAAAATCAATCATGAGCCGAAGAGAAAAAGAAAGTTGCTCAGATTAATTACCAAGTCGGGAAGGATGGCTGCGAGCACCTGGAACCGCATGAAGTCAGATGAGCAAAGCTGTAACTTCTGGAATGTTAAGAATGAGAGTGCATATTATCTATTCAGTGAGATAAAAAAGCTGCTTCAAAAATAAAGGTGTATTTCATACCCTCGAATATGAAGTGCAAATTGACAATGGCTGGAACAATAGCATAGGCTAGCAAGCCTGGAATAGAACCATCACAGATTGAATCTAGAGAACTTAAGAAAGCTAATTATATGCATATTTTATCTTATTACACATTTTTCTTTAAAATAGTAATACACTCAGGGATGTTTGCAGTGGAGGGGATTTTAGAACACCTAGTCTGGTGGATTGCAAATTATTTTGGTCAGAGCACCTTTTCTTTTGAACAAATCTTACTCATTATTAAGAAATTAAAGCAAAGAATGTCAGAAGAAACAAAAACAGTAGGCCTGCTGTAGCTAAGGAGCTAATGAAGTTGGAGCCTTTTCCCCATTACCATTCCCACAGTGGTAACCTAGGGCTCTGTGGAATACTGTCAGAACTTAATTTTCCTAACTTTAATTCCCAAACTAGGACCATGCATACTCTACCAAAATATGTTTCCTTAATGTTTGTTAAATACTGCTTGCATAACCCAGAGTTTGGAGAGCTACATTAGCACATTGAAGGCTGTGAGAGTAATACTTCGGTTTTGAAATGCATTAACATATATTTAACCTGTTTTTTCACCTGCATGCTTGAATGTACCTGACCAGGAAGTCCTTTCATCAGAAACACCTATTAACATTCTGTGGCAAATAAATCCCCTAAGATACAGTTTAGAAAACAAAACTCTCGTCTGGGTTCCGGTCTAATTCCCTCATTTTTCAAATGAGGATACAGAGCCTCCCAGAGCATGTAAATCATTCTGGGCCACATACTTGGAAGCATAGTTAGGAATCAGACATAGGATTCTTGAATCCATGAAGCTAAGGGGATTTTCAAACATACTCTCTTTAATATTTCCACATGTCTGTGGGCAAGGAGTAAGTAGTCATGTTCTATTCTTTTGATGCTATACACTGAAACACAGGAAGTCAAGGTTACCCAGTCAAACTCTAGTATAACCCTTCCTTTAGTGCTCTGGTCTGCTTGCTTGGTGCTAAAAAAAAAAAATCAACCCATCTCCCTGCTGAATGGAAGAGGATAAAGCTGTCCAATTTTTAGATCTTAGACTGATATTTAACTAAAAGAAGTGTGTGATAGCATTATTAACAACTGGCATAGTAATTTCTTGAGGTTTAGATAAACTAGTTTACATTCACAACATTAAGTGATGATTTAAGATGTTTTGCTATATTGGCATTCAAAAATTGGGCAAATCTCTGGCCAAGGTGAAGTACAGTTCATATGTACTATGGAAATGCAATTAAAAGGAGTCACACAGCCTTCTCAACTGCCTGGACTTAATTAAGATATGATCTGCCAGTCTCTTTGTGGCCATTAATTCATTGTCTGGTAATCCAATAAGGGGTTATTGTTTGAAGCTGTTTGAGAGCCACTTGCTTCATTATTAACTCAAAATTGCCCAGAAGGCAGTACTACGATGTCATTCTCCCTGCCCAGAAGAGGACATGACATTGAAAGACATTTGACATCCACATTTAACAACACTTGAAATGGCAACATTATGGCTCAAGCATTCACAAGCCTATGGATATGATAATGGACCTGGTGACATCTGATTACTGGCTGGCAATTAATGATAATAGCCCTTTGTGAATATGTAGGGCCATCTCTACCAGAAGCTCCTTGCTCTTTGCACATATTAATTAATATAGATAGGCAGGTGAGTGCTAGAAAGGTGGCTTTGTAACATGACTGCTGGTGAGTAAACTGAGTCAGGTTCCAATGCGGAGAAACACGATTCCTTGTTTTGAAACTAAATGGATAACAATTTTAAAAGTAATTGAAGAGGAACAAGAACTGTAGGGAAGTGAAGGGAATGGATAGCAAAAGAAAATTCAAGGTTTACTAACTATTGGAATTTTTGATTTACTTCTACTCATGTTTCTGGAACAAGGATTTGTCATTTTTCCTGGATTGGTAGCCAGATATGAAAAATTAAGTAGGCTTTCAGCAAAATGATGCCTGGTATATTCAGAATAAGGCTGATTTATTTTCTCCCCACAGAGTCCCATCGATGCTGAATTTTTATTGCTTAATAGAATTCAACCTGGATGTTATTATCCCATTGGTCCTGCTAGATAAAACCCATGTGTATTTGCCAAATACTCACTTGAAAATGGAAAATTTAATTAAAGACAGGAAACTGAATTCAGTGATCTCTACTCATCTCTTAAATTCCCCAAATTGTTTCATTATGGCTTACTTATTAAATTTTCTTAAGGAATTTTAAAATAAATGGACAATTATCTGAATTTTTCAGTGTTGTATATGTAGAGTCTTCACCACACTTAAAAACAAGTGAGAGTCTACCCCACTAATTCATATATTCTTTCATTCCCAAGCATCTATCGAGCATATACAGTGTGCCAATGCTGTGCTGAGCTCTGAAGGTACTCATAGAAAAAGCTTTGACGTGGCCCTTAAGATACTCATTGTGGTGATAGAAAATTAAATAAGTACAACCCAGAGTGACCAATTCTGTAACAGAAAGATGAGCAAGTTATGGGGAATAATGAGGGCAAAAAAGAATGAGAGTTAACTTTGCAAGTAGCCCCTGCCTGGCTGTGTGCTAGCGGTTCAAATCAGACTCTACTTTTATCGGAAATACTTTGTTCCATCCCCCTATCTACCTGTCACTACTTCAAGTTGATTTTGGAGTTCTGCAGTTTGGACCTATGGGGTGTATGTGTGTGTGTTTATAATAAGTTTACATAAGGTAATCCTTTTACAACCTCTAATCCCTGTTGGGATTTGTTTGTTCTGATGGAAGGGAGGGAGATGAGATTTGGCACACAGCAGGTATTCAGCAAATGCAACTGCAGCCTGAAGAGTAAACGTAGACAAATCCCAAACAATGGGAGCCCTTTAGGAATGCTCCTCATTGTTTTTCCTCGGAATTGCATAAGGCTACCTAATGAGGACAGGAGAAAGAATTAAAGTTTCCCGACACTGTGTTCTAGATTGTGTAGCTATTAAGTGGGCACCCATTTTTCCACCTAAGAGCCCCAGCGTGCCTCTGTTTGACCACATGGCTTTCTGGTTGGCTATGTGACAGCTGGATGTCCCAGCACTTCTTTTTCCCTCTCCCTTTCCAATCACGAGCTGGGGTAATCTTGATGAATCTCTGCAGGCATTTCATCCTCAACTGAGAGATGATTCATTGGCATGAAGCTGCTAAGCAATTAAAATAAAACACTTTTATGGAAATGTTTTGCTTACCCTGTGTTCCCAGGCACCTCTGCGGTGTGTCTGTGGCAAGAGAGGACCGTAGGGGACACACATCGTCTTATCATTTTCTCTCTTGTTACAATATCCAATATTTCTGTGCTAGGGCAAAATTTGAAAATTGTTGTAGTTCAATTCAGATAACCTTGCATGTGCTCTTGAGCCCAGGAAAGGATAGAAAACAGGCCTGGCACAGTGGCTCACAACTGTAATTTCAGCACTTTGGGAGGCTGAGCCAGGTAGATCATCTGCGGTCAGGAGTTCAAGACCAGCCTGGCCAACATGGCGAAACCTCATCTCTACTAAAAATACAAAAATTATCTGGGCGTGATAGTGGGTTCCTGTAATCCCAGCTACTAGGGAGGCTGAGGCAGGAGAATTGCTTGAACCCAGGAGGTGGAGGTTGCAGTGGGCAGAGATGGCACCACTGCACTCCAGCCTGGGTGACAGAATGAGACTCCATGTCAAAAAAAAAAAAAAAAAAAAAGCAAAGGAGAGAAAAATTCGACAGAAAACAACAAAAACCAAAACACCAAAAGGAAAAAAAAAACAAACTCTAAAGTTTGAAATTACGTCCTAGGTTGCCCATCTGCTTAAGGGGAAAAGTCTATGAGAAACATACTGGGGTTGGGGGGAGGAGGAAGTTGGAGGCAGCGACACACTGTTCTTATGGAAAGGGAGGCCCTTTTTGTTTGTTTTGTGCACAGGAACTTGCCCTGATTGGAGAAGAGTTTGCAGCCCTCCCCAGTGTGGGGTTCCTTTGTTGCAAAGATCAAGAGGAGGCATAGGGAGTGCAAGAGTGGAAAAAGAAAGAAGGGGCCAGAACAAGAATGAAAGGAGCTGGAGAATGGAAAGGGACAGCAATGGCAGGAATGGAGAGACAGGTGGATAGGATGAGGAAACAGGCTGTGTCATGCTTCTCAAAGTGCCGGAACAGCTGGGAGAGGAGCTTTTGGCTTCTTCCAGCCAGGGTGCAACCCTACAGAAATCAGAGTTTCTGGGATTGTCCCGTATATGTGCCTTTTAAAGAAAGTGGAACTGGGGAGAAAGTAAAATATAAAAGGGGAGCAGGGTGGAATAAAGGGGAAAATTATTATGATTTTTTTTTTTTTTTTTGAGACGGAGTTTCGCTCTTGTTACCCAGGCTGGAGTGCAATGGCGCGATCTCGGCTCACTGCAACCTCCGCCTCCTGGGTTCAGGCAATTCTCCTGCCTCAGCCTCCTGAGTAGCTGGGATTACAGGCACGCGCCACCATGCCCAGCTAATTTTTTGTATTTTTAGTAGAGATGGGGTTTCACCATGTTGACCAGGATGGTCTCGATCTCTTGACCACGTGATCCACCCGCCTCGGCCTCCCAAAGTGCTGGGATTACAGGCTTGAGCCACCGCGCCCAGCCATTATTATGATTCTTAAACAGATGACTTTAAAAAGCAGTGATTTAGGTTCTTTTATTCATTACACATCATAAAGGACCCAGGCTGTGTTGCCCATTGGCTTTAAAATCTAGGACCCTATTAAAACCTTTTCTTGTTAGTAACTCAGAGCTTTGGAAACTCGCTAAGAAAAAAAGCCAATTTAATCAAGGCAAGAGTTAACACAAAGAAGGACCTGATCTTGCCTTTCTGCAGAAAAACTTTCAGGATCAAATGGCTTATGATTTTCATTTACCTAAAGAATCCCAGTGGAATCAGCAGTTGGGGAAGGGAGGGGTTCATTTCATTAGCTTGCAGGGCATGCCCAGATTCAGTTTCTTCCGTACCGGCTGCTTCCTTAGCTACTCAAAGGAAAACGATTTTTTTAGTCATACTACATGGAAGAAAATCCATTACCTAAAGAAGGGGCAAAAGCAAATCTGCCTAATGTCTGAAAGTAGGAAAAGGTTAGTTGGTTTATCTCAACCTCAATAGATCCCATTTTCAATAACCTGTAATGTACTTTCAATTCTCAAATAATTTGGCATAACAAAAAGAGATGCTGGAGCTGGAGAGGCATATGTGAGTCCAACCTCTCTAAATTATATAAATTATTAAACATAATAAATTTTAAAACCATAACAAGCCTTGTTTTTCACTTGTAAAATGGAGAGTATAATATTGTACCTGTTTTTTTGTTGTTTTTGAGATGGAATCTCACTCTGTCTCCCAGGCTGGAGTGCAGTGGCATGATCTTGGCTCACTGCAACCTCCGCCTCCCAGGTTCAAGCGATTCTTCTACATCAGCCTTGCAAGTCGCTGGGATTACAGGTGTGCATCATCACATCCAGCTGATTTTTGTATCTTTAGTACGGATGGGGCTTTACCATGTTGTCCAGGCTAGTCTTGAACTCCTGACCTCAGGTGATCTGCCTGCTTCAGCTTCCCAAAGTGCTGGGATTACAAGCATGAGCCACCACACCTGGCTATAATATTGTATCTTCTATTAAATAAACAAAATTCTGAGTTCAG
The DNA here is from genome assembly GCF_030222135.1 of Aotus nancymaae. NCBI lineage: Eukaryota > Metazoa > Chordata > Mammalia > Primates > Aotidae > Aotus > Aotus nancymaae. The sequence continues at coordinate 36,350,718 of NW_026988423.1, forward strand.
TATAAATTTATGTCTTGCTCACTTACCAATCTACAATGAATGTTTCTGATTGTTGCTGAGGAGAGAGACTCTGCTCCATGTAGTCACTCAGGGATCCAGGCTAACCAAGGCTTTGCCATCTTGAATATATGACATCTAAGGTTCCATGAGTATTAGCTTCCAGCTAAAGGAAGAGGACGGAGTGTGGAATAATACATATGAGAGATTTTTCAGGGTCGTATGCTATGGATCACTTTTTTTCACATTTGGCTATAATGAAATTACTTGATCTACATGCCTGCAGAGCCAAAGAAAAGGAATCTAGCTTAATGCCAAGAAAAAATAGACACAGATTTTGGTGTACAGGTAGCAATTATAGCTACAGCAGGCATTTCACTAAATACCCATTTGTACCCTTCTTCACGTACTCAGAAAACACAGCCCAAAGGTAGACTACTCAAAATCCAATTCAATTATTGCATTCAGCTCAAAGTTGAAGTTCACTTGTTGATATTTACTCCTTTTCCTTCATGATCAGCCATGACTTTTTATGGATCACTGACCTATAACTGAAAAGATTGCCACCCCTTATTCCAAAGTCCTTTTAAATGGGGTAACACCGTAAAATGCCTTATTTGGAAAATGGAAGCATTGGAGATAACACAGCAGTTACTGGTTCATGAGTGATGTTTTTGCCTTGGCAGTGGAGAAACTTATTTATACTCTGATTTTGTTCTCCAGGAGGAAATTTCTGATCTATTGTTATGGTGGGCCCCTGGCGTCACACACTGGATAGTTAGTTCTTCTTTGTTTAGTGTCTTCCATGGCCACCTCTGAAGTGGGGATTGTGGAATACACCCTTCTGGGGGGCTGAATGAATTATCTAGCCCATTTTCTGTGAGTGCATTTTGGGGTGTTTGGCAATCCCAGGCTCTTTTAAAGGAAAATCATAGTTTTTTGACTACACAAAAACTGTCAAACGTGTCATACGCTTCTTCTCTATTTATTTTCAGGTAGATCCATTTGGCACATGAAAAAAATCAAAGACATAACTAGATATCACTCATAAACCTACATTATTGCCTTCTTTTTGTGTTACTCTGCCTTTTTCCCTCACTTATTATGGATACATTGGGATTATCGGAAAGAAAGGGCTTGGTAAGGAAGGTAAAAGCTTTCATTTAATAACTGCCACAAAGATGAGGCCTTTTCTCCAATTGGTAAGTGTTATTGGGCCTGTGCTGCTAAGAACGATTGTTTAATTAATTAATTAATTAATTAATTAATTAATTTATTGAGATGGAGTCTCCCTCTGTCACATAGGCTAGAGTGCAGTGGCGGGATCTCCGCTCATTGCAACCTCCGTTTCCCGGGTTCAAGCGATTCTCCTGCCTCAGCCTCCCAGGTGACAGGCGCCTGCCACCACACCTGCCTGTTTTCATATTTTTAGCAGAGACAAGATTTCACCATGTCGGACAGGCTGGTCTCGAACTCCTGACCTCAGATGATTCTTGGCCTCCCAAAGTGCTGGGATTACAGGCGTGATCCACTGTGCCCAGCCCACTTAGAACTTTTTTTTTTTAAATCTTCTTCCTGACATTTGAGATCCAGACTGAGTTGGTGTTTCCAAACATTTCTGAAATCAGTCTCTCATCCCCTTCCCCTTCATTTGCTTGAAAATACGAATAATTCTTCTGAGCTCATCTCTTGCGATCACAGCGTAAACAAAGAGGAGCAATCAATCCCAGAAACGCTTTGGCTCATTCTATCCATTTCTCATAGAGCTGCAGTTTCAGTAGGCACTTGGTTTGCCATAGAAGTTATCACAAGGGACGGTTTTACCAACTATTTTGCCGTTTCACAATACGGGTCTACAGCCTTCTATCTCATTCTGTTTTATTGACACCCATTGCCCAAGTGCAATCTATGAACACATTTTTGATTTAATCATGCCAGAATCCTACTCTCGTTACCAATTTTAAAATTAACTAGGGACAGACTAGTTGTTATAATAAATAAACCCGCAAGTCTCTGTGTGTAACAATAGCTCTCCATCCCTTGCCCATGCAACAGCGCAACACCATGCTACTGGCAACCAAGGGTGTCAGGCTTGGCTTCAGACGGCATCCAGGAATGGTGCATCAGGAGGGGTTTCCTACTCCTGAGGTGACTTCCAAGATCGCCACAGGTCTCAAGATCTTCCTGGGGAAAGGGGAGAGCATGGGGCAGCATAGGAAGAAGTTATGAAGGGGCCAGGATTAGTCATACCTATTACTCCTATGCTCATTCCACTGGGTAGAATTCAGTCAGTGTCACGTGATTGTAAAAGGTGGAAAAATGGCATTGAATGGGGTGCTCAAGAAGAGAAAACAAATTTTGGTGAGCAGCAACTAATCTCTTACAATAACCCCCACATATAACTGTTGTAAGGACTGAGATAGGCCTATAAAGGGTCTGTCATCAGGACTCAACACACAGTGAGTGTTCCGTAAGTGTTCACGCTGTTCACCTTCCTCCACCCATTAGAGCCCCAAAGTACCCAATAAGCACTTAATAAACACAGAATAAATGAATTAGTATTCATAGTTATTTCCCCTCTGAATTGGAGAGCTTTGAAATCTGACCCTGTTTTGGATTGAACTACGCTGGATCTCTTTGGGTCTGATTTTTCTTTGAATTAGAAACATCTCTTAGGAAACCTAGACTATTTTTCAAAGAACCCCATCTGGCCTATTGGAAACATTTTCAAAGTTGAAACATCAACCCTGACAGGTCCTTTGGCGGTTAAAGATGCAGCCCCTAGGGATATGTCTCTGCTGGCTATTCACATGAAATAGCATAACAGAGATTGGATAAGAGTCATCTGCTGTTCTGGATTTTGCATCCTCTTTAAACACATCTGCCTTTAAACATGCTTTACACAAAAGCTTAATTTTCCTTCCCTAGGTTTTAAATCACTTTGCAGAGTAGAAAAAAAAAATTATTAAAGGCCTGTTTTTGTGCCATTCCTTTTCTACACTTGTCTATCACGTTTGCTTTTTCTACATGCCATTCATTTTATTGTTTCAGTTAATTAATTCAGCGTGTATTATGTCATGGAATATGTGGGACACATTTATTCACAACTCAGAGTGAGACTTGCTGTGACCATCCTATCTAAAACTTTAGCTCCTTCTCTCCAGAAGGTTTTATCTTTTACTTCTATTTTAACGTTTTCTTTAACACTTTAGCTGCTGGCTGGCATGTGACTTATTTATTTGGTTTCTATTTGCCTTCCTTATCAGAAATATAACCTCCATGAGGGCCAGGGATTTTTATTATTTTCCTTTATGGCTCTATCACTCCTGCCTAGAAGAGTGCCTGACTATAAAAGGATTCAGTAAGTCTTCACTGAATGAATAAACAATTCTTATTCCCTTAAAGAACTTAATTCTTATGAGGGAAATCTGACACATTCCAACATAATTATACTTCCAACACAATTCCAACAGAATTATTAGGCAAAGAAGACAATATTGACTTTTTTTAATGATGTGTCAGTGTTAAGCAAGAGAAAAAAGAGGAAAGGAGAGAGAAGTGGTTGTTGTTATCTTTTATTCCAAGTAAACTGTGCTCACATTATTTCATTTATTTTTAACTAATGTAGTAGTTCTAAAAACAGGTGGTAGGTATCCTATTTTACTAATGAAGAAACTGATGCTCTAAAAAGCAGTTATTTGTCTAAAGTTGTGTAACTAGCAAGTGGTAGAAACAAAGTATTCATCAGGTCTGTCTGGTTTTATTATCTGTATCAATCATTTGCAAAGTTGTTCATACCCACCCTTAGAAATAAGCATATTTTAACTGTAACACAGTACAGATAAATACACACATGCACATTCCTAGCAGACTGAAATTATTAAGACTTTGCTATGTGCAAGACATGTTATTCCATCCTGTTCCATTCCATTCCATTCCATTCCATTCCATTCCATTCCATTCCATTCCTTCCATTCCATTCCATTCCATTCCATTCCATTCCATTCCATTCCATTCCTTCCATTCCATTCCATTCCATTCCATTCCTTCCATTCCATTCCATATTTCATTCCAGCCCATCCCATCACATTTATCTTTTAAAATTTGACCCATTAAGCTGTTTCTGCAATAAAACAAGTGTATTGCAACATAAACCTTGAAGATCTTTGCTCTTTGGCACATTACCTGGTGAGTAAAAGAACTGAAGATTTAGACCACAAAATGAGGACTGGAGAATACTTTATTGTGGAGCTAATATTTGAGGTAGGCCTTGCATAATGGGTTGAGTATAAAGAAAATCTTAATAAAACTTTCATCATTTAGAGCAATATTACTTCACCTAGGCTTCTGTCAAATAATCCAAATGCTCCGTATTTTTTTTTATTGCATTTTAGGTTTTGGGATACATGTGAAGAACATGCAAGATTGTTGCATAGGTGCACACGTGGCAGTGTGATTTGCTGCCTTCCTCCCTTTCACCTATATGTGGCATTTCTCCTCATGCTATCCCTCCCCAACCTCCCACCCCCTGCTGTCCCTCCCCTATATCCCCCCAACAGACCTCAGTGTGTAGTGCTCCCCTCCCTGTGTTCATGTGTTCCCATTGTTCAAGGATGAAGAAAAGTCAGAATACTCAAATGTGTGGCTTTATTCATTTGAACAGTCAGCCACTCAGTCAAAGACTAGCAATCATTTGCTTAGGAAGTAAATATTGAGCATGTGCTGTGTGCCAGGCAGTGGGCTAAGTGCTGGAAACATGGAGGTGACTCATGCGCACTGTGTACCTGTAAGGAACATATGTTTGTTGCCTTAGTACAATCTGTTTGCTATAACAAAATGCCAGACTGAGTGGCTGATAAACAATGAACATTTATTTCTCACAGTCTGGAGGCTGGGAAGTCCAAAATCAAAGCTCCATCAGATTTGATGTCTGATGAGAGCCCATTTCTTCAGATGGTGACTTCTTGCTGTGTCCTCACGTGGTGGAAGGGGCAAGCAAGCTCACTAGGGGCTCTTTTATAAGGACACTAATCCCATGGATGGGGGTTCCACTCTCTTTACCTAATCATTCCCCAAAAGCCCCACTTCCAAATACCAGTAGCTTGGTGATTAAGTTTCAACATAGAACTTTTGGGAAGACCAAAAACGTGTAGACTATAGCATTGAAGGTTATTGTCTAATAAGATATTAACCTTTCCCTGTGCTGATTTGTTAAGGAACCTTTGCACAACGGGTATTCAACTCCACTCCACTGTTAGAGGAATTGGTGATCTGCCCTGTCTATATGCTGGGCATCCTGGGGACACTGCATTGCTCTTTCTTTCGCCGTATGATATGGGATTTGTAAGTTAAAATGGAGCTAGTCTTTGTGGCCTGGTGACATAGTGACTGGCAGTGGTGGATGTTCCATGCGAATGATGGTTGTAGACATGGTGAGGTAGGTTGATGGGTTTTGTCATCGCTTCCTTTACCTGAGATCAGGTTTTATCCTCAAGTCAGGAAAATGAACATTGTCACATCCATTTAAATCAGATTCACTAGAGAAATTGATATGTGTGGTTCCATAGGCAGTGCCTTCATTTTGACAGTTTTCTGGGTCTGATGAATTGATTGCCAGCAGAGACTGTTAGGTAGGCAGCTGAGCTTACACAAAAAGACCTCTCCCTAGAAGGCTTCTAACAAGAGCCTCCATTAAAATAGGTTTTATATGACAAAACAGTACCAAAAACACTGTTCTATTGCTTTATTTTAAGCCCATACTAGTGAGCTTGTGTTACTTTGGAATGGATAAAGAAATGAAAATACATAAACACTGAATAAAATAGAAAGACGTATCATCTTCCTGATTCTGTAAATCCAGCTATAGTGGGTCCATAACCTTCTGCACCAGTTTTTGTTTTGATTTGTTTTCATTGATACAGTAGAATGTATTGGTACTATGATCACTGAGGTACATTGTTAAATAGGCTACTGCTGATTCCCTTTTAAAATACACTAGACTGAAAATCCTTTGAGGATAGCTCTATGCTCTTTTGTCTCATGTTATCCCCTGCATGATGTCTTCCAAAAAGTGGCTGCTCAAAAACGTACTAATTAACAAATTAGTATAAACTGATATTTCAGAACAGCAATTTTTAATACACAAAACATTTTCATGTACATTTCATCATTTTAAAAAATCAACAGTAATGTATTTAGTGGTTTGTTCTTATCAGTGTGTTTAACCATGTTTGACTTACTCATCATAGCATTAAATTACAATATGATATTGCAGTAATAGTTATACATGGCATAAAAGAAACTCTTAGTAATTATTCACTTAACTCATGGGATCAGAAAAATGTGAAAGTACTAAATGTTAGTGTCATAACTATGGGCTTTTGTTACATTGTTTAGAGGAAATGACATCAGCTAATCTGGTGGGATATCTAAGTGAAAAGTCGTTAAGAGGTTCTAATGTGTATCAGTCAGATTCAGTAAATTATGCTGCAATAACAAATGCTCCCAATGTTTCAGTAGCTCACAACAAAGGTGAGTTATATACACATGCATATTTATATGCAGGCACTCAAACAGACGAACACACACAAACACACTCATTTACTTACTGGACCAAAGCATATAGGAGTAGGTTCTATTTAGGCCATGCAGTCTTGCTTCAGAAGGAAAAGAATGGCAGAAATGTAGGAATGCTCTTAAAGCTTTCATTTGGTAGTAATACATGAGATTTCTATTCCTTTTTCATTGGCTAAAGCAAGTCAGATGGCCAAAACTGATGTCAGTGGGGATAGTAATGTAATTATTTCATGCAGGAAGTTGTAAACGTTTGGAACAATAAAGCCATACATCCCACGTTATTATTATATGTAGCTGGAATGTTGAGACTGGGGTAGAGGAATCAATCTGACTGATTTGGATCCCTAAAAGCAACCAGTAAATTTGGCAAAATAAATTTTATTCATACGTTTTATGGACAAGAAAACCTAAGGCTGGAATTATTTTTAAATGTTTTCAACTCTCATAGCTGATAAATGGAAAATTCTAGATTTGAACCGAAATCCAAATCTGACTTTCTTCCTAACCTCAATTGAAATCTGATACTTTTCATAATGTGGCCACGCTGCGTATGTAAGTGTGTGGATGATGCCAGAAACTAAAATGAAAAATGAAAATGTTTCAGATAGAGGATGCTAGAAGATTTGTTTTTAAATTTTCACTTACATACTTCATATTTTTTTGGTGACTAATATTGAACATTCAAGGTCGTTCTCACCGTACATAGGTGTGATCATGATTTTCAGCACAAGATTCTCATTTTGGCATTTGTGTGGGTCTGTGTGTGTTTGCATATGTGTGTGTCTATAATGTATGTGTGCGTCTATAAATTCAGGTTCCTTCAATCGTATACAAAACCTTAACAAATTGTTCCTATAGCTTTTGCTAGAACTGCTGAGTTTCAAATCAGGAATTAGCTCTGATTTGTAAACCTGAACAGAGAAGAAAAACATAATCTACCTTCCTGCATTATTAAGATTTCAGATATACAGTTTTTTTAAAAGCTTGCAAGTACAAAATTTGCTGTCAGGCCTAATGTAGCATGGAGGATTCTGTCTGAACTAGCAGAGGATCACATTTTCATCTCCTGTGAGGAAGGGATTGAGCTCTATAAACTGTTTTCCACATATATGTTCTATTAAAAATAGTATTTCATTTTGAATCTTAATCTGTTTTTAGTGAGTGGGCTCTGAATCCAGTTACCTGATAAATTGCATTCTATATGTGTGATATACATACTGTCTAACCTGAACAAGAACATTGACTTCAGGTACAAGGAAAACCAATACTGCACAATAAATGGGTTCGATGACTCATTCAGTTTGATTAATGTTTACTATACATTAAGCACTGTAGTATGTACCATAAAGCGGATGCAATGCCATTCTAGCTACTGAGGAACTTTTATTGAAGAGATGAGTTATCTAATCTTGGATAGATGCTCTGGAAACGGGATTTTAAAAGAGTGATTTTGTTTTGTTTTGTTTTGTTTTGTTTTTTTTCCACCTGATCTTGATTCTTGTCCCTGCAATGGAAAAATAAAAGAAATAAATACCCATCTATTGCGTTGTGTAGTTGAGAACAGTAGTTTCACAATGAGAGAGTCGTGTTTGGAAGTCAGAGATTGAGTCACTGTAGACCACTTTTCTATCCTTTTCTCCCTTTGACGTCTTCTTCTAATTAATTAGTAATTAATAGATGATTGATTAAATGATTATTTTAGTCTTTCATTTAATAAACATTATTGAGGACATTCTATGTATTCAAGACTGTGCTAAATAATAGAGAGCCAGGGATATAAGCACAGCCCATATCCTTCATTTTAAGTCCAATGAGAGAAACAGAAGACAAGTGTCAATGTTGATCCCATGTGATCAAAGCCATGCCAGGTATAAACATTTTATGTAAAATATAGCTGTTTTAGGACACAGGAAAAGAATAACTTTTTTTCTGCACTTAAAGGGCCTGGTAAGGATTTCTAAATGAAGCAGTGCTTGAAATAAGTCTTCATGGATGATAAGACTAATTACCCAGATAAAGGAATGGGGAAGTCATTTGGACAGGTTGTACCTGCCGTCCCATGCACAAAGGCAGGCCAGAAACAGCAGGTTCAGGCATGCAGGACAAGTAGTTAAGCATGGTGGAAATATGAGAAATGTGTGAGGAGGAGAAAGGTTGGAGATGATAGTGGACAGTTAAAGACAGAAGTTTTATTTTCATGAAGTGCTTATAGACCATGTTTATTAATCTGCATGATTTTGGATGTATATATGGAAACCCACTCAATCTAGCTTGGGAAAGAAAGGAAACTTGACTAAAAATACACAGTTGATTCTTGAACAGCATGGGTTTTAACTTCACAGATCCACTTACACACAGATTTTCTTCTACATCTGTCACCCAGAGAAAGCAAGAGCAGTCCCCTCTCTTCCTCTGCCTCCTCAACCTACTCAGTGTGATGACTGTGAGGATGAAGACTTTTATGATGATTAACTTCCACTTACTGAATTAATAGTAAATCTACATTTTATTTTATGATTTTCTTAATAACATTTTCTTGTTTATCACTTTCCTATATAGATATGGTAAATAATACATATAACATGCAAAATATGTGCTAATTGACTGTGTTGTTGATAAGGCTTCTGGTCAACAGTAGGCTATAGAAGTTTGCGGGGAGTCAAAGTCACACTTGGATTTTCAACTGAGTGGAGGTCCACACTCTTCACCCCCGCATTGTTCATATTTCAGCTGTAGAATGAGCTCTTAGAGTATCCACAGCACTACAACTTTGCTTCAAAAATAGACAGGCACCAAGGGCAGTAATAGCATCAGGCACCTCAATTCTTCCGTTTTCTCATGGCTTTTTTATTCTTCCCTTTATGCAGAACTGTTTACCTCTTCTCTAATCTGCTCTAACACAGAAGTAAGAGCCTCTAAGATTATGTCTTACACACATAATTGCCTGAGAAGATTGAATACATTTCTATGTTCTGCTTACAAATTCACTTTGAAAGAAAGTCTGTTGGTTAGCTTGGTGCTGGGGCCTACACTTGCACTCTTGTGACTGTGGTCAGGGTGTGAGTTGTGTCAGAAGAGCATTGTTCCTGTGACCATGAGACTGGAGAGGAATGACTGCATTGGAAACTCCCAGAGAAAGACAATGGAAATTTTATAAAAGATCCCATTATGTAAGTGGTCCCAAATGCCAATCCATAGAGAGAGTGCCTCATCCTAACTTCTGGGAGTTTTGGAAACATACCCAATACTGCTGGGGGGTTACTCACTAAGTATTCTGATTTGGTAGATCTAGGGTAGGATCTGATAACTTGACTATAAAAGGTCAAAAAGTAATTCTAACACCTGGATGGATTGGGAACCATTTTAAGAAATTTAGTTTTTATCTCAAAGAAGAGATGAAACGTTAAGTGGAAAACAAAATCCTGATGGGACTGATTTGCATCATAATACACCCACTGGCAAATAGTTTGGGAGGGAGAGGCTGCAGGTGAAGCAACTTCTTGGGAGTACCTTACGGTCATCCCGGAGGGGAGAAAGGTCTTACCTTAAGGCAAGAGCCATGCAAGTAGAGAGGAGGGCTATTGAGAAGGTGGACCGGGCAGTTGGTTGGCATCAGTTGTATCTGAGGGACAAGGAATGCGTCTAGAACAAGCCCCATATTTTTGGTTTGAGTAATGAGGTAATTAAGTGATTGAGGAGGAGAAATGGGATTTGTAGTAGGGGATGATAAGCTGGGTTTTGACATCTTGTGTTTGAAATGCCTACAGGGCCTCCAATTGTGCAAGTCCAGGAAGCAGTCGTATATATGGGGATCTGAGCTGAAGATAATGCTTTTGTAATCATTGTTTGCGAATGATAGATGAAGACATGTGTGTGCAGATTTCCTAGGGTGGGTATAATTAAGAACAAAGAAAAGAAGTCTATTAATTTCAGAGACATACAAAAATTAAAGGGAATTGAGAAGAATGGAATAGAGCAACCATAAAGAAGAGACAGGCTGAACACAGTGGCTCACACCTGTGATCCCAGCACTTTCGGATGCCACCGAGGGTGGATCTCCTGAGGTCGGGAGTTTGAGACCAGCCTGGCCAACATGGTAGCAACCCCATCTCTACTAAAAATACAAAAAATTAGCCTGGCTTGGTGGCATATGCTTGTAATCCCAGCTACTCTTGAGGTTGAGGCAGGAGAATCATTTGAACCCAGGAGGCAGAGGTTGCAGTAAGCTGAGATCATTCCATTGCACTCCAGCCTGGGCAACAAGATTGAAACTCAAAAAAAAAAAAAAAAAAAAGAGAGACACAGTAACGTAATAGAAATCAAGGGAGCTCCAGTCCCTAAAGGTGGAGTAAGACATTAAAGAAGACAGGATTAACCAATGGCATGAAACACTCCTTGCAAACATGCTCACTGGATTTGGCTAGTGACAAGTCAATGACTACCTTGAGAAGAACAGTTGTATTCTTTATTGTTATTTACATACCTATCTGTCTTCCCTACCTAATGGTAAACTTCTTTTGCATTCAATGAGTAAACATTCTGAGGGGCGGGAAGGGAGTCCTGAAATATGAAATTTCTGACTCAGGGAGCTCATAATTTAATGGAAAGACATGTAAAAAGTTGATAGGAGAAAGTGAGGGATGCTGATGGAGGTCTAAACAATATTAGGAGAGCCCTCAGGAGGATTATCTAACCTCTCAGCCAAGTAAACACCCAATAAAAGCTTATTCAATTAGCACAAAATACATGCTGGTGCAAAAACAAGTAGCATTAAAAGGTGCACAGAAACAGGAGCATCTAATGTGAGCGGTGTGTTGGTGAGATTTTGTTGAGGGAAGCAACTCCTCGTCTATGTTTTTTTATATGCTCATATTTTCCAGGGTTTCCTCATAAGCCCACTAGCCTCCTGTGGCTCTACACAGACACCTAGGACTATTTCCTTCTACTTCAGTAATTTTAGCTTTTGGACCACTAACTCCCCAGTTTATGTCTCTGGCCTTTCCTGGACACCAGATCTATTTCTCCAGCTGCTGTTTGGATATTTCCCCCATGTATCTCGTACATACCTCATATTTAACAAGGCCCAAACTGGACTCTCTATCCAGCTTCATATTCCGATTTTCTGCTCCTAAACCCATTATCCACCTATTCACTAGATACCTAAGAGCTGGCCTAGATTCCTCCCTGTCTCTTATTCCTCATTGTCTGCTGAGTTTATTTTTAATGGCTTTTATCTGCCACGTGCATTTATGCTGCCACTGTGGTGGTTCAGACTGTTGTTCCCTCTTACTTGCATTATTGAAATGAGCTGGGCTCCCTGCCTTAGATCCCCCTGCTCTCTAATGCGCCTTCCACAGTATGGCCAATCTCACCTTTCTGTCTCCTTTAAGCCCAAATCCAGCTTCAGTCATGGATGTTCCATGGTAAGGATGGGTTACCATCTAAGCACTTAGCAGTTCATAAAACACCTTAGTTACCTGTTTTCAGTCTAGGTCTATTCAGCAATGTTTAACAGAACTTAAATTTTTCATTCTACGTGCCATACAGTGGGCCAGGTGCTAAGATTAAAGCACTCTCACTCTGCTGGGACTGCCATTCTAGGGCAGAACACAAGAATGGAATGGAGGGTTGAGGATCTAGTGAGTGTCTGAAAGAAGGGCCTGGAGGGATGGGACTGTGTAACTGTACATTTGGTTTGCTCTAGGTACTGTGGTGGTATCCTTGAGGCTTCTTAAAAGAAGCTATGCTGAGGTTGTGGTGTGGATGATGAGGAGGAGTCAGCCAGCCAGAGTTGTAGGGGAGACGGGCATGTGCCAAGATCCTGAGTGGAAGAGAACGTGAGATAGGGAAGAGGGACCGAGGCTGAGAGAGGATCCTGGTGCTCAGCAGAGGCCAAATCATGTAGGCTTGGGCATGTTACTGAAATGTCAGGGTCTAAGTCCCGTTGCTTGCTGCACAGAAAGCCAACAACTGAGACAACAAGTGAAGCCAGCAAAGAAGGCTTTATTCAGGTGTCATCGGCCAAGGAGACAGGAGATCAGTCTTTAATCCATCTTTCCCTAACCAACTAAAATTGGGGGTTGATATAGTGGAAAATGAATGTAGCTACATGCAGGAAAATAGGAATTAGGGACAGGTAAGGGAGCAGTCTTGCTTAATGAGGTCTGGCATCTCATTGTCTGCATGTGGTTATCTGGTGAGTTTCATTTCCTCACATTATCTGGGAGGCCTGAGGGTCAGTTTCCTGAGAAAGGAACTCAGATAAAACAAATGTAGGCTTCAAGCTTTTAAGAGTGGGAGCATTAATTTCCATGTTAATTAAAAAATACATAAACAAATTCTGTAAGGAAATTGGGCCAGTTTCAGGGGGACTGCCCCAGGGAATTTAGACTTTCTCCTATGGGTTGCATTACACATCTGAAGAGTTTTCAATAGAGACATGGTCAATTTGTGTTTTAAGTAGAGGATTCTAAGGGTTGTGAGAGGAATGGATTGGATTAAACCGAAAGTTAAGGTAGAAAAAGCAGCCACCTTGCTATTCCCCCACCCTCCTCTCCCACACCTGCTGTATGCTGCACAGTGCCTGACACATATGTACAGTAAATGAATTAATATATACATATCTACTACAAGAGACAGATGTGCTAGGCATAACAGATGTCTATATCTGAAATGTGGGTTGTTCTTTTACATTTCCTGCCACTGTGCAGTTTCCTCTACCTGAAATTTAGCCCTTCTCTTTAGGCACTGGAAAACTCCCATCCATTCATTAAGATGCTGCTCAAATCCCACCTACACACCTTATCTCCTCTAATCCTTAGAGCAGCCATAGGAGGCAAATGTTTTATCTTCACTTTACAGATGAGGAAGTGGCTCAGAAAGATTAAGGACTTGCCCAGCGACACGTAGTGGTGTCTTGGGATTTACAACTGGGTCTTCATACTTGCTTTACCCGCCACTCTTCAAGGTTCCTGGAAGCATGAGTGATTAAGGAGGAGTCACTGCCAGCTCAGTGTCATTGCTCCAGCCTCCCTGAGGCACACCTGGCTCCCTGGGAGTGTGTTTATGCTCCGCCAGGACACTCCCCAGCCTGTGTTCTGAAGCATCTCCTTTCTTGCTCTGCTACACCCCACCCTTCTAGATAGAGGGAAATGCTCCTGTATATGGGAATTCACACAACAATAATTCATCCAAACATATCACTGGCTTCCTATCTTTCTCTCCTTCCCAGCCTGGACAACCCATAGCCTCCATGATCAATCACTTTATGAACACAGTCAGCTTCACCGTGGCCTCTCCTGGGCTGGCTGCTAGGCTGGCTAACAACTGCAGCTGACTAGCTGCAGCCAGACTCTACCTTGGGTATTTTAAAACACTGTCACCTCTGTTTGATATTCTCTGAGGTCTAAAGTAAGCATACATCACTTTTCCTGCTTCCTTGGGTTCTGTGTTTGGGGGCTTGACAGCCAGAGTAGCTTTGCTGGAGAAATTCATGCCCCTGGCCCACCCACCTCCTCGCCCTGCCTGGAGGACAGATCACTCCTCAATGTGCTTCTGCTGGGAATGGCCACAGTGCATCATCCTGTTCCTCTGTCTGTGACTTCTGCAGGACAACTCTAGCTTTTTCTGGGCACACGCAGAACACTGGGCCAGGCTATTAAGTTTGGAAGATTTAAGACTCCAGATTGAGGTACATGATCAGACTGTATCAGTCACAGTGACTTGAAAGGAGCCTCAGTGGACCTCAGCTCAGAGCTGGCACGGAGGAGTGGTGAGCACGTGGGCAGTGGGTTTGCAGGCACAGCACAGGCTGTGACTAGATAAAAAGGTGTTCACACCATCATTGACAGATTTCCTTCTGAACTGCGTGGAACACTTACAATGATCTGAGCTGTGTTTCTCTCCCTTTTCTCTTCCTTTTTGTCTTTTTTCTCCCTCGCTTTTTTTCTTCTTGGAATGCAGGTGTCACAATAATGGGAAGATGCCCTTGAAAAAGTGCTCCCGAGCCTGCACTTCCCAGTCAGCTTCATTTGTAATCTTTCTTATTTATTTATTTATTTGTCTGTTTGTTTGTTTTGTTACCCAGGCTGGAGTGCAATGGCCCAATCTTGGCTCACCAAAACCTCCACCTCCTGAGTTCAAGCGATTCTCCCACCTCAGCCTCCCGAGTAGCTGGGATTACAGGCGAGCGCCACCATGCCAGGCTAAATTTTTCTATTTTTAGTACAGATGCAGTTTCACCGTGTTGGCCAGGATGGTCTTGATCGCCTGACCTCGTGATCTGCCCACCTTGGCCTCCCAATGTGCTGGGATTACAGGTGTGAGCCACTGTGCCCAACCCCCATTTTTCATCTGTCAAATGAAGGTGTATTTTGCCCAGACCCTGTTAGCTCTGAGGCTGCCTGTGGAACCTTCAGCTCCCATTGTGTGGTAAACAGTACTGGGGTTTTGGCATTTCAGTGCTTTGAACTGCTGAAGAACCTAAAGCCAAGCTCCTATGTACCTCTCCTCCTTCCCTCCCCCGCTCCCCTTGCTTCCTTTCCTCCCCTCCCCTCACTTCCTGGTTCTTCCATCCAGGATCCACCTTTGCTCCAGGCAACCCCCCCCCAACCCATGGTGTTCCCTCAGTCTTTCCTGGAGGCCTTGTAAATGTACAGACCATTTAGACTTTAAGACAGTGGGGCCACTTTTCATCTCAGGCCAGGCTGCTGCCTGGTTTTACGGGGTCGTAAAAGTCCTGACAGGAGTCATAAAAGCCTCCAATTGCACTGCAGAAACCCTTGGAGTATATTTTAAGGGCCCCTGAGTTTTCATTTTGCTGCTTTTATGGGGACTCGTAAAAGCTGCGTGGAGTGAGCCCACCGATTGGCTGCTCAGCACGGAGGTAGTTAAAATTACAGCTTTAGACAAATTGTTCCAGTCCCAATAAATCAGCATCCGGCATGTGGCAAGGGGAAGGCTTCTAGCTCTGCTGCATCCTGAGCCCCCCTTGTCCTACCACACAGGCAAAGCTGTGCTAGGGGCCACCCTGGCCAGCTCTCCACCATCCCTGAAGCCATTCCTTGCAAAGGGGACACAGCTTAACCAGCTGTTTTTATGCATTTTGCCAAATAGCCGGTTGACTTTTTTTTTTTTTAATTTCCAAAAATCTGATTTCAAAAACTGAATTGACTTATTTTTCAATTCAATTGTTGGAGAGACTCTGCAGGTCAGCCTGGCCATAGGTGCTACAGAGTACAGTCTGCTTTCTCCCCTTTTGGTCCCCACGTCCCATCTTCCCAGACACGGCCTTCTTGTCTTCTTTCTACTGTTGCCTTGGTATGTGCCATATCCCTACAATGGGCCAGTGCAGGGCAAGAATGATCAGTGGGGATGTCATTCCGTGAACCCATCCCAATTTCCCACTGCTTATGCCTGGCAGAGAACCATACCAGCGTGGGTATTATGAGAGACCGCTGTATTTTGTGCCATTGGTAACTTTTTGGGAGCTTGTGGCTCAACTACATCACCAGTCTAGCAGATTCCCAAGACACTGATTGGAGAAGCAGACATTGTTTTCTCTTCCCTTATTTCCAGATCCAGAAGCAGTCCCAGCTGAACTGCCATGCTAACAACCTGAGGATCAAACAGACTCTTCATCTCTGATATGGAAGTTTAACCATCACCATTGTGTATACGCTTCCTTTGCAGGTGGAGAAAGCCTTCAGGAGAGGCTCTGAGGATACAGAAGCAGGGAGGGGTCCCTGCAATGTGCTACTCCTGTTTGTGTGTCCGCCTCTGTTCCCATGGCAACCACCTCTCTCCCTTGCTATTTCTAAAAAGCACGTGTGCTTGTGAGAGTACCATTTGGAAAAAAATGATGCTTACTCCTCCCTTTCTAGATCTTAGCCAAGTCAATGCTTCAAGCAGCACGAGGTGTCTTATTACTTGAGCAGTGCCCGACTCATGTCAATTGGTAGGAGAGCCAACTGAAGTAAGGAGAACAGTTTGGGGTAGAAAGGGAGAAAAGCAGGTACTGTCAAGCTGTGGGTTAGGAGAAGGATTAGCCTGAGAAATACGACCAAGACCCATGTGAGGAAAACCCCATCACCATTAGTTCACTTTCAGAGTCACGGCTGGCAGATGAGCCCTTACAGAGCTGGGAGGAAAAGGGATGCAGGCTTTGCTGCAAATTTCCTGCATAAGTCAGTGGAGAAAACAGGTTCTCTTCTGACATATGCCTCTGTTTTGAAGGGCCTTGTTCTTTTCTTAAATAAATGAACCAATCACAAAGGTTGTAGGCTATGTGAGAGAAAAACACATCTTATTTCTGTCTTGCTCTAGTTTTATATAATTATTATATCAACTGTGGCTGATCAAAGCATTCATTAAAGAGAAACTATCTCTCCCGTGCTTTTGTTACAGTTTGGAGAGATTTGACAGGCTTTATACATCTCTGGCTATATTTCCCTTTTTCTTTTTCACGGTTGATTTCGCTCTTCTTCCTCTCCTCCTCCCCTTCCTACGTACTAGTGATTTCTAACGTGACTTTTTTTCTTTTCTTTTTCTTTTTCTCCATTTCACCTAGCCTAATCAAATCTCCCTTAAGGCATCAGGAGAAGCATGAGCCACAGCAACTCTGGGAGTTATATCGGTACATTCAGGTGAGCACAGGCTGACCTCCTGCCTCAGAGCAGCCCTCAGCCTACCTGGAAGCCAGGAGGCCTCCCCGGCACACACTCCCAGACAGTCCCTCTCTTCCCCATTGTCTTTCTCAAGGACTCTGATTTCTGTGCGGAGCTTACTGCCCTGTTCCAATAGCCTCCTCCCAAAGATAGGCAAATATCTGAGACTCCTTTGTCAATCTTTGGGGAGTTCTGTGGCCAGCAAAAGGATTTCCATGTCATCAACTCCTTGTCTCTTTGCAAACGCTCATCTTCCAATGCGGTTTTTGCTATTCCTCTTTCCCAAGGAGGTTGTTTCAGTTTATTTACCGTAAGGTCGTTCTCAGGGGGATTTCAGCCATGCAAATGAATTATGGAGGATATGGCTTAAACGTGCAAAGCATTCGGGGTGAATGTGTACAAGTACATTTTTCATATGATGTGCCCGTGTATCCCATTGTGTGGCATGATTTTATCTCATTCTGTACTGGACTAATGACAGACTCCTTCACATATTTATAAAAGTCTGCTTTGATCTTTCCTCTGTATTTCATCTTGTACTTTTTTATTCACTCACTCACTACTCTGGTACCAGGGGACCAGAAATAGTCTGTCATCTTGGAATTCATAAACAAATAGAACAGGAAAAAATGTAATCAATTACCTTACAAAACATTGTAGAATATGCAATGATCTATCAGGAGGAAGTAAGAGTAAGAAATGAACTTTTAGTGGTGTTTATCTTACCTGGGTTTTTCTCCAGAGGAAAGAATAAAGAAAGGGCATTCCAGGTAGAGAAAGCGATGTGGGAAATTCCCAGAAACATAGAATGGCAGGGCATGTTTGTAGCATTCATAGTCGTCTGCCAAAGAATAGGTGGGAAAGGTCTTGAGCAGAAAAGAGGCTGAAGAAGAATCCAGGAAGCGTATTGTGAGGAGCGTTTGTATTGCAGGATACAAAACTTGGGTTTGAGGTTGCTAAAGAAAAGAAGTGGCATTGTATGATTTCATATCAAAGTAAGGCATTGTGGTCCCTTTAGCAAATACTGAATGCCTGCTGTGTACAAGAGTATACCAGGTATAGAATAAATACAAAGATGATGCAAAGGTGTATCTTAGTACCACTTTTTAAGGATCAGAAATTTTCTTGTACAGATAGTGCATAAACATAGAAAAAGGCTGATTTATGGTAAAATGTTGTGTTAGGCTGTTCTGGCGTTACTATAAAGAAATACCTGAGATTGGATAATTTTTGAAGAAAAGAGGTTTAATTGGCCCCTCTTTCTTCAGGCTGTACAGGAAGCATGGCACTGGCATCTGCTTGGCTTCTGGGGAGGCCTCAGGAAGCTTTCAACGATGGCAGAAGGTAAAGGAGGAGCAGGTATCTCACACAGTGAGAGAGGAAGCAGGAGAGAGAGAGAGTGGGGTGGAGGTACCATACCCTGAAACAGCCAGATCTCATGAGGACAGCCTGAAGCCCTGAGGGATCTGCCCCCAAGACCCAAACGCCTCCCACCCGGCCCTACTCCCAACACTGGGGATTGTAATTCAGCGCAAGATTTGGCAGGGACATATATTCAAACTATGTATCATGCATATATACACACAGGCACAGACACACACAATCAATGTAAAGAGATGACAAAACCATACGTGAGCAATTCACAAATGATATTAAGGACAGACAATTATGGAAGTAGAGAAGAGTGCAATTACAGAGGCATGGGTGGCCAAGGAAAGCTGCAGAGAGGAGGTGAATGAGTGGATAAGGAGAATGGATAAGATATGGAGAGGTGAAGCCTCATGTGTAGAAAGACTTGAATACTGATCAGCACGGGAGTTTTGACCTGTTCCGTTTCAGACCTGGGCCTGTTCACCCCTCCTTAGGCAACCTGGTGGTCCCCCGCTCCCAAGAGGTCACCATATTGATGCCGAACTTAGTGCGGACACCCGATCGGCATAGCGCACTGCAGCCCAGAACTCCTGGGCTCAAGCGATCCTCCCACCACGAGGCGGGTGGATCACGAGGTCAAGAGATTGAGACCATCCTGGTCAACAAGGTGAAACCCCGTCTCTACTAAAAACACAAAAAATTAACTGGGCATGGTGGTGCGCGCCTGTAGTCCCAGCTACTCGGGAGGCTGAGGCAGGAGAATTTCTTGAACCCAGGAGGCAGAGGTTGCCGTGAGCCGAGATCGCGCCATTGCACTCCAGCCTGGGTAACAAGAGTGAAACTCCGTCTAAAAAAAAAAAAAAAAAAAAAAAAACTTGAATAAAGGAGCAAAAGGACCGCCAAAGAGTAATCAGAAACGTTTAGTGAATTAGGCTTACAGGAGTGGAGAGTTGATGGTGTCCATGGTAACCGGGGCTGGAGGTTATGCTGCCTGAAGTGGGTGGAGGCTCTTCAAATGTCAGATTAAGGGTACTGGACTTTTCTCCATTGGCAACAGGGAGTCACTGAAGGTTTTGAGTAGGGAAGTGATATGGTATTGCTTGGACTTCTCTTGTGAGCTATTTGTGGCAGCTTTACTGTACAAAAGCCAACAAATTTAATAATTCTTCAGTTATTTGGAACATTAATATGGTAGTGTGTTATATTTTAATAGGAATTCAGGAATGGAAGTTTTCTGATAAGCAACTGAATTGGGAAGAGAACAGAAGGGGAAATTTTAGAAGAGGAAAAGAATGGGAATTTTGAGTGGCAATGGTAAACGATTAACCCTACATCTCAATTCATCATAAGCAAATACAATTAATACTCTGCAAATACTATGTAGAAGAATGAAATGATATGTTGCTGTCTTTCCCCCAAATCGGAGGCTTCTGACCATTGCTTGAATAACTTCCTGCCTGTAGTATCCACAAACATGTCTTGTTTTTTCTTTTTCTCTTCATGCATCTCCTGAATCATTCTTCTCCTCGGGAATGTCAATCTCTTAAATTTTATGGCATCACAATGCCTGGGTTTGAATTCAAGTTCTGCCACTTCCTTGCTCTGTCTCTTGCTCAATGAACTCATTTGGAAATGTGGAGAAAATCCTAGTAATGGTTTCCTAAAGTTGAAGATTGAGTCTTATATGTATAAAGTATTAGACCAAAGCCTGTACATAGCAAGTTCTTAGCCAATGTTAGCAGCCATTATTACTATTTACTGTTAGTAACAGAAATTACTTTTTTTTTTTTTTTTTGAGACTGAGTTTCGCTCCTGTTACCCAGGCTGGAGTGCAGTGGCACCATCTCAGCTCACCTCAACCTCCGCCTCCAGGTTCAGGCAATTCTCCTGCCTCAGCCTCTTGAGTAGCTGGGATTACAGGCACGCGCCACCATGCCCAGCTAATTGTATTTTTATTAGAGACGGGGTTTCACCATGTTGACCAGGATGGTCTTGATCTCTTGACCTCGTGATCCACCCACCTCGGCCTCCCAAAGTGCTGGGATTACAGGCATGAGCCACCATGCCCGGCAGAAATTACTATTAAAAAAGAAGAAACAGCAAACACTTTTGTCTTCAAGAAGCTTTTATTGTCCACCTGTGAAAGTTCCTGAGGAGTGGCTGGTTTCTGACTCTTAAGATAGGGTTAGGAAGGTAACTAGTGAGAGCAGAGTTGGGGCTATTGCACATCACTAAACAATGAAATGCCCTGCCACAGTTATATGTGTAATTGACTTTCAATTACAGTCAATTTTGCTTCTGTTTCCTACTTCACCCTAATGCTAACCCTGTTCTGAGCCAGAGTTATTTTTCTCTGCCAGTGGTGCGCATCAGAATCACCTGGAGGGCTTGTTGAATCCAGATTCCTTGGCCCACATCCCTAGAGTTTTGTAGTTTTTTGTTGACAGATTCTTTGTTGCCCAGATTGGAGTGCAGTGACAATCACAGCTTACTGCAGCCTCGACCTCCTGGGCTCAAATGATTCTCCCACCTCAGCCTCCCTGGTGGCTGGGACCACAGGTGTCACCACTATGCCTGGCTAACTTTAAGATTTTATGTATAGACAGACTCTTCTTATGTTGCCCAGGCTGTTCTTGAGCTCTTGGGCTCCAGTGATCCTTCTGCCTCAGACCTCCAAAGTGCTGGGATTATAAACCTTAGCCACTACGCCTGGTCCATCGTTTGCATTTTTTAACAAGTTCCTGGGTAAAACTGATCCTTGTGGTCTGGGGACCACACTTTGAAAATCTGCATTGTACACTCAAGAAGAAAAGGCTTTTCCTGGTAGGTCTGTCTCTAGCTCAGTTGCATGTCCCACATGGAGCTCACTCTTTCCCATGGTACAAAACCCTCCTCAATTCCCTCCTTGGAATCTACACAGAGGAATCCCTGAGCTTTACTCTTTCAGGATCTACCACTTTACAGAACCAGTTTCTTTGAGATGTTGTTTAAATTTAATTTCTCAACTAGCCGCACAGATTCTCTAAAAGATCAAGATTCTCATGTAAACTTGTTGAACGTTCTTTAGCCCCTAGATGGCCCAGAGCCCCTATCCTCACTGTTCAGGTTTCATAGTCTCCTTAATCAAATATATTAGCATAATGTATTAGCATAATGTATTAGCATATCTATAGCACAATTATATTTTGATTGCTCTGGTCCCAGTCAGACTAAAGGCTGCCTTCAATCTAGATATAAATAATTTAGAATGTTTATACCAAAGGGAATTATAGGGGAAGGAAGAAAGGAAAGAGAATATTTGTGTGTGGAGGGGGGCGGGGATGAAGTGGGTATTGGGAGAGTAAAGATGGTGGCAAAAGGTAACTTGGATTGCCACTTTTTACCACAACTCTTTTCTAGGCTATTTCCAGTAAGATAATGTGGATTATATATATTCAAAATACAGATACCATTTTGAATTGCTTTAAATCTTCTCCTTCCTTTAATCTCATTACATCTGTCAAAATATGTCTCATTTACTAAGTAAAAAGTAGAAGCTGGTTTCCAGCACCTCTTTCTTCCTTATGGCCTGATCCCTGTGTAAATGCATCCTCCTGTGGTTCATCTTTGAAAGATCTCCCTTCCCCTGTCTGGTTAACTTCCTCCATGACCACTGACCGATACCATGTATCTTTGTGCTACTTTATTGTCCACTTGGAAACCTGATTTCCTTTTATTAGTGTTCTCTATAATAGGTTAGCAGAAATCTTACTTGGTTCTGTTATAAGTAAAATTTTGATGCCACTAAAGAAATAGCACTCGAAGATAAATCCAGCAAGGCAGTTTACTTCTACAGAAGTGTGCAGTGTGCAGATGGAGCAATGGTGGCCACACGCTTGGACAAGGGGGGAAGGGGTACTTATGCCTGATGGGGGTCATCTCTACTGCTGTGTCATTCCCCCATTGGCTAGGGTTAGACCGCACAAGCTAAAACTAATCCTGATTGGCCAGGTCAGAGCTGGAGTGGCAGGGTGGGTCAGAGCAGGTAGTCAGGGGAGACCTAGGTGACGGTGTTGAGTCAGGATGGAGCCGCAGCATGGGGTGGGGGGAGATTGGGGGGGAGTGGAGGACAGATGTGAACTACTGATTAGAACCAGTGGAGAAGGTTGTTTACTGGAATTACAAGGAAGTTAAACTTTAGAGAATTAAAGAATAAGAGAGCTGAACATACTGACATACTGATTCTTTGAAGAGAAACTTGGGGTTTACTATAACAATCCCACATCTTGAATTTTTACAGTTTTTATTTTATTTTATTTTATTTAAACTTCCTTAACATGTCTTGGCTTAGTTGTTTTGTTTGTTCCTCTAAAATTAATCCATCTGAATAGGGTGGAGGAGGAGTTGGGGATATTTTAGTAAGAGTTGTGTCTACTAGCCTCTGCACGAGTCCTCGGATGCATGGTATGACAAAACATCTAACGAGAAGTATAATTGTCACAGTTGCTAGAGAGGTAAGAACTGAGGTTATGGTTTCTTTCCATTGACTGAACCATTTTTGGAACCAATTTGAAATAGGGTTATTGAGGCCAGAATCTTAGCTAGCTTATTTGATAAAGCAGTATAAAGCAGTAGGTACTTGGAGGGCTTTTGTTATGCTCCCATTGGGAGCAGTGTTGTTTAGAATAAAGGTGCAATACTGGGTTTTAATTATAACACAAACACCATCTTTCTCTGCTAATATTACATCTAGGGCTATTTTTTCAGGCCATTTGGCTAGTGGATCCTAATTGTTCAGCTATTCCTTTGACAGCATTTTTAGTATAGTTAACAAACTGTTGCTGATTGCAACAAATGTAGTTTATTTAATTTATGATTTTTTTTTTTATTATTAATTGTTACCTACCAGAACAACATTGACTTAAATTTTGCAGCTATTTGCTCTCAGGCTTTAAATTTATCTGGTACTCCTTAAGGAACTCCAATTGCATCTAAGTACATATGAGAATTAAAAGACCTATAAAGAACTTCTTTTATTTGCTGATATCTTAATTTCTTCTTTTTCTGGTTGATGAAATGTCAGGGTAAAAGGGATAGACAATTGGACTAGAGCACAAGTGCCTCTTCAATTATTTGGGAGTGTCCAGTAAAGGTCCGCCACAATACCACTATACATCGGCTCAAGGATGAGTAAAGGCGGACTAATGAGCCAGCTCTTGGAAGTACCTGACTTTACTGCATCCTGTTAAGTTTCCAAGGAACACTAAATTCTCCCCGTCATGAGAGACATGAGGCAAACTTTGCCTTGGGAGACGGAGGCTGTATGATCCTTGGGGCTGACCTGCAAGGTGTTGAACCTTAGGAAATAGCAGCATAAGAACTTGGCACAATTCCTTATTCCAGGCATTGGAATCCTGAGAAAGAGCTACTATGCATTCCAGGTCCACTTGATTTGAGGATCATCCAAGTGGAAAGGTGATAACCTGGGCCTCTGGCTTACTGTGCACACAAGCCTAACAGTTGCATTTATTTAAGGCCTGAATGGAATATTTAATCTATTCTAACCAGGCATTTGCATCCTTATATCCTGTTTTAATGGCTGTGGTTTGCCTTAGGTCCTTTACCTTTACTGTTGAGACTTTGGTTTTGTTATTGTGTTTAGGAGGAGTGATTGATAAAGAGGTTGAAGGAGCAATAAAGTAGATTTTAACAATTTCTTTTGGATTCTTTCCTGAAATGTTAGCCCCTATACCATAAATACGACTTAATAAAGGGAAAGAGTTTTCAGATGTTGCCATAACAATAGTAAGCTGTACAGGATTACATTGGTTATATTGACAGCTAGGAGTAATGCCTTTGGTGAAGTTGGTATATAGTTTTAAGGACTGACAAAGACCTGTGGAAGCAGTCTGTCTTAAACCTTTAGTGTTCCATGTGACATTAGACTAAGCAGAACATAGAGATTCTGTTTTAGAGGGACAAGAGTCTGATTCCTACCAATTAATACAGCTACCAGTCCTTGGATTACTAGTATCCATAGAGGAACTCACTATGTCTTCAAATCTGAGGAAGTCTAAGAGGGACAGAGACATCCTCCTGAAGCAGCAAGCTGTCATTGGTTATGCAAATTTCCGCAAGGCATAACTAAAGCAACAATTGAGGTTAGTCAGATCTAGTCACATTAATAACAAGGTGGGGAGTAGTTAAAGAGAAGGAAAAAACAAGATAGACTAAGCTTTTCTTAGCTTTAACTTGGTTGGGTCTGATCCCAGAACAATAGCCCATGATTTTAATGGCGATGGTACTTTCTTGACTCAAGTGTGATGTGTTCATCTCTTTTTTACTGTATGAATGGCAGTCTTGGTGGCTAGCAGCACAAGGTAGGGTGATCTCCAGGCTGGTGCTGGTGTACCGGAAACTTCAGGGTGGCATCTGTGCTAAAAGACCTTTAGTTCTGAGGGAAGGGAAAGTGGAAGATAAACCAAGTATATAAACTGATTTTTTTTGTTTTAAATCTAAGGAGATTAGTAGTAGAATGTTTTTTGTGGGGGCAGTTTGGACTCTTAACAGAGTAATAGGCCTTGCTACTTTCCCTAGTAAAGGTGGGTGCCAGGGAGTACGATATTTCCATGTTATATTGAGTACCTGGGCTAATTTCCCAATGATATGTGCAGTAAAATGAGTCCTATTATTTGAATTAATGTTTTAGATGACCAATTGGAGGCATCTTTGTGTATTTCATTTGGACACTTTGGAATGGCCTTAAGCCTGGATTCCTTCCACAAAGGGGTAATTTTTTTAAAAATAGTTTATTAGTTTTCTTACGTACTAAGCAACTGTTTGCAACCCATTTGGCCAGGGTACAAATCCCTATGCACGCATAAACTCTGAAGACTGCATCACACATGGTTTGGGGACCCCAATGGGTCCCTAGATACAGTTGGAAGCAGATTCCCCTCATAAGGGGTTTGGATAACATTTCTCTCTGGTCTGGCAATATTCACTTTCCTTCTGAATTCTCTTTAGCACCTGTTTTTGTTAGTTTTTAGACCAAAGAAAGCCAAAAACCATTTTATATTTAATAATGCTTCCCGTATGATTTTATACCAGATAAGCTAAGTTTCATCTTTATATTAATGTGCTATTAATGTTAAACTTAATTTTAATGAAACTTTGCAGACATATTTATCCAAATTTAATATCTGACAGTAAGGTAAGATTTTTATAGACTCTTTTTAATCCTGTATAATTTTTGTTAAAGAGCAGGTTAAAGCCTTCGAAACAAACAAACAAATAAAAAACTGTTGTGCTTTTAATGTCCAGTTCACAGAAAAACTGGGTGATACCCCTTTAACATTAAACAATATGCTTACACACAGAAATTCCTTTATAATTAATATTTTAAGACTTATTTAAACCTTTAAAACAAAATATATTTTTTACTTTTGTAGGTAGAAATCCACATTCTACCTTATAATCCACATTCTCCTTAGAAATTTACATTTTCCCTATAATCCTTTTACCAAAAGTGTATTTTATTTTTCTTACACACCTTACACATAAATTGTTTCTTCAATAGTTTTACATTCAGGAGGCCTAATTACTTTTAAATTACACAACATTTTTTGCATAAATTCCTTTTGTAACATTTTTCATGACTTTCACATCTTTAACTTTCTGACTTTTACACATCCCTTTCTTTAAACAGCCGGTTATTTTATTTTAGCACAAGAATTTACCATATAAGATTCTTTTTACATGAACTCTCCTTTTTTAAAAAAGATAATAGTTCTTTTCCAAAGCAAACTTTTTTTTATTTCTGTAGATTAGACTGCCTAAGGCCACAGATTAGAAGTTAAGATAATACATGTTACACTGTTAACTTTTAGCAAACTTTCTACGTAAGTGTTGTCCAGTAATGCGTTTGTACCATCCGTGGGTTACTGGGTTCAGGATTTTTGATAGGAAGGCTACTGGTTGTCACTGGCCTCCGTGCCTTTGGGCAAGTACTTTTTTTTTTTTTTTCTTTTTTTTGAGACGGAGTTTCGCTCTTGTTACCCAGGCTGGAGTGCAATGGTGCTATCTCGTCTCACCGCAACCTCTACCTCCTGGGTTCAGGCAATTCTCCTGCCTCAGACTCCCGAGTAGCTGGGATTACAGGCACGCGCCACCATGCCCAGCTAATTTTTTGTATTTTTGGTAGAGACGGGGTTTCACCATGTTGACCAGGATGGTCTCGATCTCTTGACCTCGTGATCCACCCGCCTCCACCTCCCAAAGTGCTGGGATTATAGGTGCGAGCCACCGCGCCCGGACTGGGCAAGTATTTCTAAGGCTACACCTTTGTTTACACTGATAAAAAGGTGGAATGGCTGCTTAAGGAACTAACATTCCCACGTGCTGGATTTCTGGTAATTGCCAAATGAGGGGATTTAGCCTGTCTTTAATGAGCTTTTTGTATAAGGGCTTTATTTTTAGAGCATAAGAGTGTATCCATGGAGGGAGACTCCACAACTGTCCACTGGTATTGCTATTTTAGACTGGAGTGAAGTTTTCTCACTTAAAGGCAAATAGGTCCTGGCTTTCTTTTGCCAACGGACAAGCCCAGAAGGCATCTTTTAAAGGTATTACTGTAAAGTACTGGTGATTCTAATAGTATAGGATTGGGAACAACAGCATTTAAGAAGCCCATCACGGAGAAGTCCTTCAATTATCAATTTTAAGTTTTACATTTACCCTGGCTTTAAAAGAATAGGGCACATTGCATTCTCTTTACTACTTCTATCTCTTCCTTTCTCTCTCTCTCTCTTTGACTCTGTATCTTTCTCTCTCTCTCTTTGACTCTGTATCTTTCTCTCTCTCTCTGACTTCCTCTGTTCCCTCTGTCAGTCTTTCTCCTCTAGGATTTCTGTTTTCCTCTTTCTTCAGAGTTCTTTTCAACTTTCCCTTTATGGTACTTGTTGACTATGGGTCTCCCGCTGATATTTAGCCTTAGATGGAGTTTGCCACCCGCTTTAGGCTGCATTCCCAAGCAACCCGACCTCGGGAAGACCCGGGCTGGCATGCTGGGAGCACTACTGGCTCACACGATTCAAAGGCTGGGCCTTGATCAGAAGGACTTGGGCCCCCCATGAGTGGCGCGGCCCTGGGGCTCCCTCAGCCCCAGGATTCCGCAAGTGCTGCTGCCAAGGGCTGTGACAGTGGTGGAGGGTAGGCCTGCTGCCACCCGAGGGGGTGGTGGACGGGGGCCCCCTGAGCCACCTTCCCCGCCGGGCCTTCCCAGGTGCCCAGGAGCGGGTCGCAGACCGTCGCTGGCTGGGGACAGTCCCCCACTGACCCCACCCGCTCACCCCTGCACCTTCTCCCTGCTGGAGCCTGCCCCCTCCGAGGAGGAGGAGGGTTGGTGGGAGAGGGAGAAGCAGGGACCGGGAAAGATCCGCCTGGCCACTGGCACCGCCTGACCTGCGGCAGGGTTGAATCCTTTGGCCATTCTGCATGGACTCTACCCATTTACCTCTTAACAGTTTCATACTCTCTTGAACTCTCTTTTAGAAGCTCTTTGACAGGTTTATCTTTCTAGTTCTCATTTCTTATTTTTTAAAAATTCTTAATATTTGGCCAATTGTTAGTGACAAAATTAAGTTTCAAGATTCCCTGCCCAAGAGGATCCTCAAGAATTTTTGATCCGCTGTGGGGATATTTTGGCCAGGGCGAGTGTGCACGTCCCTAGGCTCCCATAGCAGCTCTACGGATCATACCCATTTCTTCCCGGAGAAGAGGGGTAAGGGAAGTTCTGAATACCTTTTTTTTTTTTTTTGTGGGGGGCTCTATCTCATGTTTTTCCCGTTTTGGGGATAAAGCTTAATTTCCCTTACCGGAAATGTCTCGCCTTTGTGGCTCAATTTCCCTTACTGAAAGTGTCTTGCCTTTTGGGATGAGGTTCAATTGCCTTTACTGGAAATTTCTTGCCTTTTGGGGTGAGGCTCAGTTGCCCTTACTGGACATTTCTTGCCTCCCCTACTATTGGAGGTTTGTGTGAGGTTCAGTCCCCCGCAATGGAGATGTCTTACCCCTTTTTAAACTTCAAGCTGCCCCAACCAAGGAATCCTTTACCGCCCCCTCCTCCACCATCACCGCCCGCCCCCCGCCCCCCGCCCGGCTTTCCTTGTCTTGGTATATTCTGACCAAGGAATAGTTTACTGCTCCCCCATCCCACAGCTTTCCTTATCTTGGTCCCGACCACCAGGGAGATATTTTACCAGCTCCCACAGTGTCTTTTTTTTGGTCTGTGCACAGAGTTGCTTAGTTGCTGTGGTATTCATAGCCTATCCCCCTTTTTTTCCCCGCGTTGCTGAGAGGCCGGGCTTGTTCATCACATCTGGTAGGTCTCAATCCCTTACCCACAAGGGGGCTGTAATGAAGCAGCAGGATGTGTCTCCTCACGAGAGAGGGCTGGAGACTGCCTGAAGGAGAACGGTGAATCTCGGAGGAGCCCCCCAGAATTGCTGTAAGTAAAATTTCGATGCCGCAAAAGAAATAGCACTCAAAGATAAATCCTCTCAGCAAGGCAGTTTACTTCTATAGAACGGTGCAGTGTGCATGGATGGAGCAATGATGGCGGCCGCATGCTTGGACAAGGAGGGAAGGGGTACTCATGCCTGACAGGGTCGGCTCTACTGCAGCGTCATTCCCCTATTGGTTAAGGTTAGACCGCCCAAGCTAAACTAATCCCGACTGGCTATTTTAAAAAGAGCAGGGGTCCAAGCTGGAGGGGCGGGTCAGAGCAGGTAGCCAAGGAGAACTAGGTGACTGGGATGAGTCAGGATGGAGTGGGTGAGGGGGAACAGATGTGAACTACTGATTAGAACTGGTGCAGAAGGTTGATTACTGGAATTACAAAGAAGTTAAACTTTAAAATAGAATTAAAGAATAAGAGAGCTGAACATACTGATTCTTTGAAGAGAAACTTGGGGTTCACTATAACAGTTTCAAAGAAGTTTCTCTTTCTCTCACACATAGAAACACATACACAGGTGCATTGTATCAGGTGGAACATCGTCATATCTGTGGTAGGATCACAATCATTCAGAGCTTATGAAGTTCATGGTACCTAGGGGATTGATTCAGCTTTCAAGTAGCTGTGGACGGTAAGATTAAAAGGACTGCTCTCCTTGGGGACTTTTAAATAATGACATTATTGGTTATGCTTTAAGTAGCATGGAGAGATGTGTGAAACCTGAAATGCAGACCATTTTAATAGTTGCCTTTAGAATGGATGATATTTGCAAAAATCACTACTTCTTTACCTTACCACCCAGAATGACAACGGGGTGCTAGGAATAAGTGGACTTCAGTATTCTTCTGTATCTGATGTGAAAACATTATAGTTGATGGCTCAGGATCTGTGCAGAGATGGTAAAGGGGCAGAGGATGGAACTGTGAAATCAGAATATTGGCACACCTGGTCATTAGATTAAGTCTAGCAAGAGAGTTTTAAAAATATCAGTCTCCAGGCTCCATGCATGGAGATTTTCATTCTGCACCTCTGGGGGTGGAATCCCATCAGCTGAGTGTGATAGCTGGCTAGAATTGGGTAGTTTGGGTTTGGATGGTGTCAGAAAGACCAGAGAGTAAATCTTCTCTTGGGTAATGAATATCTACAAAACCTTAGGTAAGACACATTTTCTCTGAGTCTCAGTTTCCTTATTCTGTGGTCGTTGTCTTTACCGGATGGTGGACAACTTGAGGGCAGGGGCTCTGTCTTCTCTTTATAATCAGCTACTTGCATTGTGCCAGACAGATAGTAGGACCCTAGGTAAATGGTTTGGAATAAATGAATGAGTGAGTAATGAATGAGTGAAAGATGAATGAATGAAGGTTGGAAGGAAGGGATATGAATGATATCTCATCAATTTGTTGTGTGTATTAAATGAGGTAATTGTACATATTATGCCTGACAGATAGTGGGGATTCTAAGAAGTTTCCCTCCTCCTTTTCCATTTTCATATTCTACCATCCAGCATGCCCATTGTGTGGTATTGTTTTTATATTTCTATCTCTTCCTTTTGTCTTTTTGAAAGAGGAAAGAGGGGCTCAGTCCTTACTCCTCCTGTTTTCTGTTTCGCTTGCATCTACCCACAGCAGGCTCTTTAGCATATATTATTAGCTCACCTAGACTTACAAACTACCCTTCTAACTCAAATCCTTCCTGTTTCCCTAAAGAAAATTTTTTTGTTAAAAAATTTTAAAACAACAATAACCTAGGTTTCGAAGAAATAAAAAGTAAAGATTTTAACCACATTTGTGTGTTTCAATTATTAGTGTTTTCCCTGTGGCCCACTCACGTGGATAAGAGACAGCTCTACATTATTATCTTGTCAGAAATATAGCCCCTTCCCCTTCCTCTCATCCGATTAGGCATTCTCCTCTTTTGGAAGCCTCACGCCATTTGGCTAATGCATCTTGACAACTCCTTTAATAAGAGTGCTTGGTGTTTGCATTTAAGGATGTGTAGGAGTTGACAGAAATCTACCTTGTAATCTTTCCATGGCTTGAAAATAAGCCACTTCACCCAGGGAGACCTAGCACCTGCATCTCTCCACTCAAAATGGCAAGAAAGCTTGAGGGGAGAAGGATGGCCATTGATTTAACAGAAACAGTTTTGTTCGTGTTTTTTTATTCTCTTTCTTGTGAAAAAGCTAGTGGAGGGAGGGAAAATTTGGGAAGCAGAAAATGTTTAATCTACCTAAAAAAGAGGAAAAAAATAACCCAACAACAAGAAAAGCCAAGAGAATATGAGAAGGCAGCCTCCTTTTGAAATAGATTAAGGCTTTATTATAAGAGCATCGTAGGACAAAGGTGTCTCTGCAGGACTGGGAACTTCAGCAAAGCACATAAAACCTGATTCTCAGACAGGCCTGGAAGAGCCACTCCACAAAGCAGTGTGTACCTAGGCACCTCTTCTAAATTCAGGAGAGCTCTGCAGTCATTTCTTTTGGGGACAAGGCTTATGGGGCTGGTGTAATCAGGGATATAACCAGGAATCTCCTCTAAAGAATAAGTGTATACCAGGTCAAACAGAACTGTTGTGATGTATTTGTTCTCCACAGTCCCAGGATCTCAGGCCCCTTGTCCTCTGTGGTCATAGAATAGCCTGGGACACCACTGTGGGCTGTGGTGATCATGGGTGCCACTTACTGAATATCTTTGTATCCTGAGCACTTCCTGTGGTAGGATTGTACTTCCTCCTTGGTCGAGAAGAACATTGACTAGTGCTGGACAATGAGAGGCAGCTACAAATGACATGTGTCACCCTGTGGGTGGGCTAAACATTTTATTTCCAGTGCGAGACCCTCCTGGGTGCTCTCTTTTCTCTATCATGACAACCAGTGACTTTCAAGATTGTGACTGCTCCCTCAGAGATCCCTGAGTGAGTGGATGAAGAAAGTTCCTCCCTGTCACACCTGTGATAGATGTCTATTGTGAATGAGAAATATACTTTTGGGACTTTAAATCACTGAGGCTTTCATGTTGTTGGCTATTTCAGCATAACCTACTTATCCTGACTGTTACAAAGTCTGATCCTAATGCAAAACCTAACCAGGAATTGAAGGCTTTTATCTGTGGCCCTTTATTTTTGAAGGTGAACATTCTGCAGGGCAGTTTGGATGAGTGGCAATAAGGGAATGGTGCTCATTAATCCCAGGATCACTTAGGAGCACAAATAAGACCGCCAACTGATGCCAGGCTGCACAGCAGGACACTAGGTCACCAAGAGAGTCAGAGGAGCATAACTCCTGCTAAATGTTAGGAAGCACAGCAACATGTGATCTGGGGCCTAGCAACAACTATGGACTCAGTAAACAGCCCTGAAATGTGAGGTCTCCAGGCAGATCTTTCTGATGCTCTCTTTGGTTGCAGTCTGCTTTGCTTTATTTATGCAAAGAGTATATCCCTGGGGGAAAAATCAAGTCATATCATAAATGCATCAGAGAAGCTTACTATTTAAAGAAATCTACGGCAAATCCTTTTGTGAAGGAATAATCGTCTACCTGATTTGCATTTGCTTTGTAAATTTTGTTTGTATATCAGGTTTTATGAATTTGGGGCACATCATAATTCATAGCATCAAACAGAGTCCAACAGAGCCGAATTTTCATCTCAGGTCAGCTAAAACACAAAGCTGGAGTTTTTCAGGGGGTACAGAGTGAGGGGCCAACTGAGGAGGACTTTTTTGCCTAGAAATCCCTGCAACTTCAGAGTGGAGGTACAAGGTAAGATGGTGGTTACTCCCCTGGATGGAGTCAGACTTGATATAAGGGAGGTCAAAGAAGGGAAGGGATATGAGGAGTAGAAAGGAAAACATTAAGTGGGCCATGCTTCGATTTTGGAATTGGCCTTATATTGTAACAAGGAATTTGGGGAGATACACCTAGTCCTCTGTTCAGGCCCCAAATGAAGCAAGGCAAGAGAGAGCACATCCTTATGTACCAAGTGTGACTACACAGGGAGTTGGGGTTAGCTTTTGACTCCACTGTGTGGGGACCGTGATGTAGTGGACTCTCGTCTAAAACAGATGGGAGCTGAAACACTCACTTTACCACTTGCCCTTACAAGATGCATCTCTTTGGACAGGGTTTGCATTTGTAAAATGTTATTGTCCTCATTTTAATCTTTCTGAGACTTGGTTTTCCATCCATACACTTGAGGTCTTTGTCCCTCCTGGCAGGACTTGTGTGAGGATCAAGAGACCGTGAATGTCAAGTACGTAATATTATAGCTGACCTCAGATAGGACTCAGGAAATTAAAGCTATCAATATTGCTGCCTATATATTTTTTTCTAAGATTGTAAATGTTAAAGTGTTAGTATAGTGTGGAGTCCGTGATGGGTTTTTATAGATATTTGTGGAAAGAATGAACCATCTAGTAGCCCAGGAAGCATGGGAATGAACACCACATGTGATTGCTGAGGGTTATGGAGCCTCTGTGAATCTTACACCTTTCCTCCCTGGCATTACAAATGCCCGCCATTTCCCCCTGAAAACATGTCTGCTTCACAGAATCCACATTGCTTACAAAGATTGAAATCATTTTCAATGATTCCATGTTTTTCTTTGTCCTTTCTGCCTTGCCACATCAGATTATCTGACCATTTGGTTTCAGCAACTCAAAGAGCTCTTCAATTTTTCCCTTTTTTCCCTTTTTTCCCTTTCCTTTTCTTTGTTTCCTTGTTTTTTTCTCCCCCTGTTGTCAGAGCCCTAGGAGTTTCTTTTCCCTTTTTAATTAAGAGCGAATGAAGGTAACAAAATGTTTTATAACTGGAGAGAATTCACCAGCAGGACACCAAGGCAGAAATCCACATCCTGAAAGAATTGCAGACAGACACCAGATCAGCGCTGTGGGGAACGTGTCCCGCACGCACTCTGCTTCCTGCTGACTGTTGGCCCAGCCCTCCCTCTGCCATCAGCCTGGAAGCTTTACTTCTGGCGGAAGTCTCCCCGTCTTTTGTTAAAGCTACAATTGGAAGCCTGCTTTTCTAAAGCATTTTAAAACACACAGTGTGTTCCCCTGAACTACGCCTGTGCCTGCAATAGTCCTGTAAGTTAATTCCTGCTGCCCAGGGAAGTGTCCTAATTTTCCCTGACTTTCACTGACCTACTCCTCATTGTATACCTGGCTGTCTTTAAGCTGGGGAATGGTTTGAGGTTGGAACAGCAAATTGCATGGAAGAGCCTGTCAGATGGGTATGTATGTGCTGATGCAAAGCCAGATTGAGGCTAAGAGGAAGAACGTGAGCAGAAGAAAGAATACAATCCTCCTGCAGACAGTGGTGTGGAAAGGGACGTCTTTTCTGGCACTGACACTGTGCTTTGTTCCAGTGCCCTGGCTGTGCCATCCTGGAAGCTCTGGGGCTTTCTGACAGTCCTAGAATGGAGCACAAGCCCCCAGGGACGTCTTTGGAGCCCTAATTTCGGTGCACTGTTTTCATGGGCTGTTTTGCACACCACACTTGGAAGATGGCATTATGAGACTGCTTCCAAGCACAGCGTGCTTTTATTAAACTCCTAGACCAAATTGCCTCCGTGTTGACCTCTTTCTTTGTCATGAGACATGATGGGTTATTACATTTGTGATTAAAAAAATCCATCATCGGTGTGTTTTACCTTTTCAGTTTTCTAGGAAGGTGATCATGATGCCGGTTCTCAGGGGAACAGAAGGATGAAATGAGCATATTTTGTGTTTTAAGGAACTTGCCCCTCAGAGAAGGTTGGACCTTTTTTCTGAGTTCACTGCTCACCTTGTGGCTCAGATGGCCGCAGAAGGTCACTGAGCTGACCGTATACACGCTATATCAGTTCCACACAGCATGAGTGAAGAAAATGGACAGACCAACTTCTTAAGCCAGTGACTAGATTATAGAGATCAATACAGATAATTCTGGAGTTTTTAGAAAATCCAAACATCCACACCACGGCTCTTCACATAATACCTCAGCAGCTTCCGCTTCATGTTAGCTTTGAGCATACTCTCTATTTGGACCTCAATGTTTCAGAAATGACTTTTCCCTCCTTTAAAACATGTTGAACACAGAACTGAGCTCTTCAAACTCAACATATGTGTGACAAAGCTATAGCCCAAGCTTTTAGCTTACCTCGGTTACTCAGATGACAGAAAGGACAACGATAAGGATTCCTTTTCTCTGAGGCTAAACTGGTGAAGTTATAGGATGACAGATAGAGTCTAAAGGTCAGTCCCTGGCTGCTCTTCCCAGCGGCCCTCTGCCTTACACCTACCCTGCTGGGATGGCCCCCTAACTAGTTTCTTCATTCCCAGTCTCTAGTCTCCGGTCTGCACCGACCTCTGCCATACTTCTTTGTGCTAGAAGAGTGATTTGATCATGTCTTTCCTCTCCTTGAGCAAACCTTAATGAAGTTTTCCTCCAATGGCCAGTCCTGTCTTCTCTTGGCATTTGAGGCTCTTTATTAAGAAGTGATCCTTTTTTTTTTTTAACCATGCTCTTCTGCTAGACTCTCATATCATCTCTTTATGGCACCTAATTACTATCATAGAAGGACTTCTTATACTTTCTCCAGTCTGGGAACTTGGTCAAGTATCTTTGTGTCTCCCTGTAAAGTGTTTTCACCGTGCATTTTTGCCTATCACAATTGTACAGTTTCCTCAAGGCACAGCTGTGTGCCACTTCTCTTAAGAAAATTCCCTGTTGGAGGTATCATTTATTGGTGCCAAGTGACTGAGGTTATATTCGCAGCCCTTGGACAAGACTGAGACTCTCATTGGTCTTAGTTACTTTTCTGTGTATAACCACTAAGCACCCTTCATCTGAATCCCATAAAAGAAAGTGACCTGATACTTACATGTCAATCTCATATGGACTAATGCCACAATGTATGCTCTGTGGCATTGAGTTGTTTTCAT
The DNA here is from genome assembly GCF_030222135.1 of Aotus nancymaae. Classification (NCBI taxonomy): domain Eukaryota; kingdom Metazoa; phylum Chordata; class Mammalia; order Primates; family Aotidae; genus Aotus; species Aotus nancymaae. Next base: position 36,386,742 of record NW_026988423.1, read on the forward strand.
ACGTGTTTAATTATAAGCACCAGCAAGCATAGAACCATTTCTCATGATTAATATCCTTCGTAGCAATTAGGTCCATGTTTGTAAAATTTGTCGCATAAATATGTGACTGAAGAACTGAATAAAATCACCTGTAGTGAAAACTCTACTTGATATCGATACTGTGATTTGAAAAATAATAAACTGAGATGGGGAACTCCTTGACAACAGTTCACTGCACCATTTCTAACATTTAACTCAGAGTATAAATAAGTGGATTTTAGCAAATCAACCTCTCTTTGAAGTTAACTGAATGCTAGCTGTGTTCTGGAATGAAAAGGTTCATGCATCTCTGTTAAGAAATGCAGAACAGATAATGGCCACCAAGTCAATTAAGTCAGTGCCTCATCTTGAACTGGGTGAGCGATCCCTAAACATTTGTTATGCAGTTTCTTCAGCAGACAGTTTATGTCTAACGTGTTCTTTCTTTCTTAAAAGAAAAGGGTATTTGCATTTTTGATTTACAATTTTATTACTTACTAAGTTCGTGACCTTTACAAGCATTATCTCAATTAATTCTTATAACAGTTCTATGACTTAGAGTTATAATGCACATTTTAAAGTTGAGAAAACTAAGAATGCAAGTAAGTTGGCCTAGGTCACAAAGCTAAATGAGCTGTAGAGCAATTATTTCAACCCAAGCCCATCTGATTCCAAAATTTCAGTTCTCTCTAGTACTGGAGGTGGTTTCTACATGTGCCTTACATTTTCCTGCTTTTCGGAATCTTGGAGTCTGTGCACGCTCATTCCTAAGCCTGTAATACCTTTTCCCCATTCCGTATCTCCAAAAGGGTCCCTCCTTATTCCCAATCCCTGTTCTGTTTGGAAGTAACTGTTCTTTTCTTGAGAATTCTCACAGCACTTAGATTTTTATCTCAAACTCCTTAACATAATTGTTTTCATCTGTATAATATAGTCATGTGACTCTTTAGGTATGACATCTTTTTTCCCACATAGGAAGCTCCTTGAGGGCAGAAGTGATGCCCTTTGATTCATTTTGTAATCTTCAAGACTGACTAGAACAGGGCAGTCACTCTGTAAACTTATGCGGTGGATGGGGTCAGGGAAGGAAGGAGAAAGAGAAAGGAAGAGAGGAAGGAATCAAAGAACAATAGAAGACAGTATATAATTGTTAAATTGTGTGGTTCAGACTAATTATAAATTCTTTTAAAAGAAATGCAATTTTATTACTTTCAAGAACATAAAGTTAAGTTAATTAATGGCTAACAAAATGTCAAGTAGCTGTCTCGTCATTCCCACTGTAATTAATCAATGCTTTTGGCATAAATGAAAAAGTGGACTTAAGCCCAGCCCATCTCCAGATTATTGAGAATTTTAAATTAGCACAGTCTGAAATAATGAGGTTACCTCCACCCCTGGGTTAGACAGAAGTCTTAAGATGAAAGCATATGTTGATAAAGAAGACATAAGAAATTTTAAAACTTTCTCTTTAATGGTACTAATAAGGGCCTCGCCTCGTTAACAGGCAGGTGTTAATGGGCAGCTTTAACAAAAGCACATATAGGACCTTATTCTCCAAAATTATAGCACATTTGCTTAGAAGTTCGAATTCTTTCTTAATTCCTCTTTTAATTTAATGACTCATTAATTCATTTTTTTTAAAAAAAGAGGATCTAAAAAGGCTATTTAGAAAAAGCTAAAGCCATATACAGCAGTGAAGCTGCTGCAGCCCAACACAAAGTGGGTGGGAAGAAGGGGCTAGAAGTGGTAGGAGAGGTTGTGGGAGCCATTCAGAATAGCATAAGGAAGAGGAAGCACAGCCGAGTAGCCTCAGGTTTCTTTCTTAGGTGACTCTTCGGAAAAGACCAGCGAACAGAGAGGGATACAGAGATACTGAGACCAGCTCCATCGTAGAGACCCCAACCCAGGCTGCGCTGAAGGCATTGAGAAACAGACAGAGATATAATGCAAAGTGGCACTATCAGGGTCTAAGATAAACTTAGAAGTTTATCTAAGAAATTGTTTTGAGAAGTGATATCCAAAGAAGTCAGAGAACCACTTGAAGAGATTGGTGTCAAGAAACCTAAAAGAAAAGATTTTTAAGAACTGAAAAGAAAGCCGTTAGCTGTTGCACTTAGAGGGTCACTGATGCTGGCAGCTTATTGTCCTAGTGGAAACGAAGCTTGACTGGGGCCTGTTGTGGAGTAAGCAGTGGGAAAGTGGCAATGTCTATCATAAACCATTCTTTAAAGAAATGTAGCAGTTAAAAGAGGTAGCTAGTGGAGAACCTGGGAGAAGCAAGAAGATTGGGAAGTAGATAGGATCTAGAAAAGTGGTGGTAAGAGCAGCCTTCTGAGCTGAGAGCCTTGAGCAGCCGCTGACCCATGTATTTATTCTCTCTGAACAGGTGATTATTATCAACATGCAGGTGTTCTGTGTTTTCTCCTAGAACCAAATTAAACTAGGCAGGCAGCTGGTGCCTGCTTACCACTGATCAAAGACCAATCAGGAAGTCTTCTCCAGGAGGGAGCCACAGGGTCAGAGTCACATATCCGGTGTTTAAAGAATTGATTTAACTGGTATATAATATACATATACTGTTTACTACTTTAGAACGCCCCAGACCGTTTTCCTTGCCATCATTCTCAGCAAACACTATACTCCATCACACATGTTAGGACTTGTCCCAACACAGAGATTTGTGAGGAAAAGATGGAGTTAATTTTGGACTTACTGTGTTTTGAATGCTTATGAGATATCTAATTAGAGCTGTTCATGGAGCAGTTTACTTAAGATCTGATGCTCAGAAGTGAAGGTTACTTGAAGATGGCCAGTTTTGGAATCACTGATGTGGTAAAGGAAGATTTTCACAAAGGGTGGCTGTGTGAAGTCAACAGAGAATAGAACAAGGAAGGGTACTATAAGGTTGACCGAAAGGATGGTGAGGCAGACCCGGGGTCAGGTTTAGCAAGTTTATTTCAACCTGCCAGGCTGGCTGCCTCACCACTGGAAGTGAAGGCAGCAGCCTGGCTTACAGACTATAGGGGCTTTGGAGGTAGCCGGGTGCTATTCTAAGAAAAACCGTACATATACACCATGGAATACTACGCAGCCATAAAAAACGATGAGAATTTGTGTCCTTTGTAGGGACTTGGATGAATCTGGAAACCATCATTCTCAGCAAACTGACACAAGAACAGAAAGCCAAGCATCATATGTTCTTACTCACAGGTGGGTGTTGAACAATGAGAACCCGTGGACTCAGGGAGAGGAGCATCACACACTGGGGGCAGTTGGGGGAGACAGGGGAAAGACAGTAGGGGGTGGGAAGGGAGGGGAGGATGGGGAGGGATAACATGGGGAGAAATGCCAGATATAGTATGCACCTAAACTAAATATTTATTTTACTTTAAAAAAAAAAAGATAAAGAAAAACCTCACCTTGGTTCTCAGGGGCTGACATTCTGCTTAATTCAGTCAGCATCCTGGGTTCAAGAGCTGAGTATGACACATCCTAAAACCCAGGTGCCCTGTTTACAAGGCTCCAGGCTGTTTTTGTTTTGAGCTTGGCTTAGCAGGGGAGAACAGGGAGGGGGTCTATGGGCTTGCCTTGCTGTAACCCTAACAGGTACCATGAAGATTAAAGGTAAGGTTCAGAGAAGTTTATCTAAGAAGTTGTTTTGAGAAGTGATATCCAAAGAAGTCAGAGAACCACTTGAAGAGATTGGTGTCAAGAAATCTAAAAGAAAAGATTTTTAAGAACTGAAAAGAAGCCGTTAGCTGTTGCGCTTAGAGGGTCACTGATGCTGGCAGCTTATCATCCTAGTGGAAACGAAGCTTGACTGGGGCCAGTTGTGGAGTAAGGAGTGGGAAAGTGGCAATGTCTATCATAAACCATTCTTTAAAGAAATATAGCAACTAAAAGAGGTAGCTAGTGGAGAACTTGGGAGAAGCAAGGAGACTGGAGAGTAGATAGGATCTAGAAAAGTGGTGGTATAAGAGCAGTCTTGAACAGGGGCAGTGCCATCTCCCCTGCTGAGAGAAGAGTGGCATAGTCCTGAATGGTTCTGACTCAAGATAGATCTGATGAAAAGTTCAGCTCACTACTTCATTTGTTTAGGCATAATTTATGTACCATAAAATTTATCCACTTTAAGTGTACAATTCAATGACTTTTGTGGTTTTTGTTGATCCATAATATTTGTCCATGTTTATGGGGTACGTGTGATATTTTGTTACATGCATGGAATGTGTAGTGAGCAAGTAGGAGTATTTAGGATATCTATCACTTAGGTATTTATCATTTCTATGTTTTGAGAACATTTCAAATGATCACTTCTAGCCATTTTGAAATACACAGTACGTTGTTGTTAACTATATTTACTGTACTCTGCTATCGAATATTAGAACTTATTTCTACACCTATCAGCCAACCTTGTCTAGACCAATGTCCTGGAGTGTTTCTCCCATGTTTTCTTCTAGTAGTTTTATAGTTTTAGTTCTTACAGTTAAGTCTTTAATCCATTTGGAGTTGGTTTTTTGATATGATGAGAGATGGGGTCTAGTTTCATTCTTCTGCATATGAATATCTAGTTTTTTCAGCACCGTTTATTGAAGAAGGTGGTCTTTCTCCAATGTGTGTTCATAGTGCCTTTGTCAAAAATCAGTTGGCTATAATTATGAATATAAATATAAATATTTCTGGGTTCTGCATAATGCTCTGTTGGATTATGTGTCTGATTTTATCCCAATATCATGCTGTTTTGGTTACTATAGCCTTTTAATATATTTTGAATCCAGTAGTGTAATGCCTCTGCTTTGTTCTTTTTGCTCAGGATTGCTTTGGCTATTCAGGGTCTTTTTTTAGTTCCATACAAATTTTAGGATTTTTTTTTTCTATTTCTGTGGCAAGTGTCACTGGAGTTTTCACAGGAATTGCATTGAATCTGTGGATTGCTTTGGGTAGTATGGTTGTTTTAACAGTTTTAATTCATCTGACTCATAGGCATGGGATACCTTTCCATTTGTTTGTGCCTTCTTTAATTTTTTTGTCAGTGTTTCGTAGTATTCCTTGTAGACGTCTTTTTACCTCCAAAGTCAGATTTATTCTTACATATTTTATTTTATTTTGTGCAGCTATCATAAGTGAGATTGTTTTCTTGATTTCATACTCAGCTAGTGACTTCTTGGTGTGTAGAAATGCTACTGACTTTCGTATGTTGATTTTGTATTCTGCAACTTTACTGAATTTTTTAAAATCGGATCTAAGAGTTTTTTTGGTGGAATCTAGGTTTTCTAAATATAAGATCATGTCATTTGCAAAGAGGGACCATTTGACTTCCTCTTTTCCAATTTACATGCGTTTTATTTCTTTCTCTTGCTTGATTGCTCTGGCTAGGACTCCCAGCACTATGTTGAATAGGTGTAGTGAAAGTGGGTATCTTTGTCTTCTTCCAGTTCTGAGAGGATAGGCTGTCATTTTTTCTTATTCAGTATGATGCTTGATGTGGGTTTGTCATATATGGTCTTTATTATGTTGAGGTATGTTTTTTCTCTGCCTGTTGTTGAGAGTCTTTTTTTCCCCCCATGCAGGGGTACTGAATTTTATCAAATGCTTTTTCTGCATCTATTGAGATGATCATATGGTTTTTGTTCTTCATTTTGTTGATATGATATATTGCATTTGTTGATATTGTATGTTGAACCATCAGTGATTTTTTTTAAAGTGAATGTATAGAGTTGTGTTAGCACCACCGCAACCCAGTTTGGGAACATTTCCATCACTCCAGAAAGGTCCCTTGTGCCTGCCTATAGTTAATCTGCATTTCTAACCCCAGCTTTAGGCAACCATTGATATAATTTCTGTATCTATAATCCTTTCCTGGACACTTATATAAATGGAATTGTGCAATATGTAGTTTTTGTATCTGGCTTCTTTCATGTTTTTGAAGTTCATTCTTATTGTGTAATAATATTCTATTATAAAAAAGTAGGACACATTTTGTTTATTAATTCACTAGTTGCTAGACATTTAAATAGTTTCCAGATTTGGGCTATTATGAATAATGCTGCTGTGAACATTCACCTACATGTCTTTATGTGAACATATGTTTTCATTTATATTATGGAGATCCCTAGGAGTGGAATTGCTGGGTCATATGTTAACTTTATTTTAACTTTGATAGAAACTTCCAACTGTTTTTCCAAAGTGGTTGTAACATTTTACATTTTCACCAACAATTTATGAGTTTTCGGTCTTCTCTACGTCCTTACCAACACTTGTTTTTGTCTTTATTTTTTATTACAACAATTCTAGTGGGTGTATAATAGTATCTTCTTGTGGTTTTAATTTGCATTCTGTTAATGATTAATGACTCTGAGAATCTATTCACATGCTTATTACCACTTATATATCTTCTTGTGTGAGGTGCCTATTCAAATATTTTGATGATATCTTAATTGAGTTGTTTATCTTGTTATGTTGTAAGAATTTTTTTATATATTCTGGACACAAATTCTTTATTATCTGTATGATTTGCAAATATATTTTCCTGGTCTCTGGCTTTTCTTTTCATTTTTTAGTTTTTTTTTAATCACAAAATTTTAATTTTGATGAAGTCCAGTTTATTAATTTTTTCTTTTATAGATTTTTTTAACTGTCATATCTAAGAATTTTACATAATCCAAAGTCATGAAGATTTTTCTTCTATATTTTCTCCTAGAAATATCACAATGTTAGTTCACACATGTATATCTGCTATGTATTTTGGGTTATTTTTTGTGTTTGATATGAGGAAAGGGTCTATGCTCATTTTTATTTACATAAATGTTCAGTGTTTGTAGATCTATGTGTTGAAAATCCATGTGTTTTCAATGGTCTTTTTCCTCAGTGAACTGTCTTAGCATTTTTGACAAAATTCATTTGACTGTACATGGGATTTATGACTCTTCATTTGCTTCTGTGAATCGGATTTAATTTTGGAATCTCAATTTTATGTTACTGATCTAAATTTCTATCCTTCCATCGATACCACACATTCTTGATTACTATAATTTTATAGTTAGTTTGAAATTGGATAGTGTAAGTCCTACAACTTTGATCTTCTTTTTCAAAATTGTTTTAGTTTTTTCTATATCTTTTGCATATCTCTATATAGTTTAGAAACAGACTGTCAATTTGTATCAGCCTGCTGAGATTTTAATAGAGATTGCATTTAGTTTATAGTCAATTTGGAGGGAATTGCCATCTTGATTTATTGAGTCTTTAAATCCATGAACATGGAATGCCTTTCCCTTTATTTAGATATGTTTTAATTTCACTACACACTATTATGTAGTTTTCAGTGTAGGCATTTATTACTGTTTAATTTTTCTTGATGCAGTTGTGAATGGAATTATCTTCATTTCATGTTTGGCTTGTTTATTGTCAGTATAAAGAAATACAATTGGCTTGTGTATGCCAGTGCTCATTCCTGAAACCTTGATAAATTGTTTACTAATTCTAAATGTTTTTTGTGCACTCTTTAGAATTTTTCATATCCAGGTTGTATCACCTGAGAATAAGGGCAATTTTATTTATTCTTTTTTCAGTCCTTTTTCTTCTTTCTCCCTCTCCCCACTCTCTCTGTCTCTTTTCCTCCCTCTCTGATTTCCTGTCTCTCTCCTTTCATCCTGTCCTTTCTCCCTCCCTCCTTCACTGCCTCCGTCTCTCTCTCTTTCTTCTTTTTCTGCCATGTTGGATGGGTAGAACCTCTAATACAGTGTTGAATAGAAGTGTCAAAATTAGACATTTATGCCTCTTCCTTGATCTTGGGAGAAAATATTTAGTCTTTCATCATTGCTCTGTGAGGTTAGCTGTGGATTTTTCTTAGATACCCTTTGTAGGATTTAGTCTAATCCTCCTGGTTGAGAAATTTTTGTTGTTCATTTTAAATCATAAATGGGTGCTAAAATTTTAAAAATGTTTTCCTTTATCTACTGAGATGAGCATATGGCTTTAAAATTTTTTTTATATGGTATATTTCATTAATTGATTTTCAGATACTGAATCAAGCTATCATTTTTACAATAAGTCCTGGTTAGTGTGGGTATATGACCTTGCTTAAATATTGTTGGATTCAGCTTACTAATATTTTGTTAAAGAGTTTGGCATCTATGTTTATGAGATATAGTAATCTATATTTTTATTCCTTATGTTTCTTGGTTTTAATATTGGATGACATTGGACTCATGAAATAAGTTGAGAAATTTTACACCTTTCTCTATATTTTGGAAGAGTTTGTGAAGTATTGACGTGTTTTGTTTTTATATTTGGTAGAATTCACTTGTGAAGTCATAGAAACCTGGCTTTTCTTTGCTGAAGATTTTTCATTACTAATTTAAATGCTTGATTTAGTTTTATTCAGATTTTCTACTTCTTCTTGAGTCATTGTTGGTAATGTGTGTCTTTCTAGGAATTTTCACATTTCATATAAATTACCTAATTTGTTGGCATAAGGCTGTTAAAAGTATGGTCTTCTGATCTGTTCATAGTCTGGAAATGTTAGGGTCTATAAGGGCATGTTTCCATTCTTTATTCCATGTTGATAATATTTTTCTTCTCTCTTTTTCTTGGTTAGTCCAGCTAAAAATTTGTCAGTTTTGTCAAAGAACTTGTTTTATTGGCGTTCTCTAATTTTGTTTGCTTTTTTTTCATTGTTTCTTTCTCTTATCATTATTATATCACTTATTCTGTTTGATTTGAATTTAGTTTTCTATTCCAGTTGTTTAGATCTAAGTTTACGTTATTGGTTGAGATTTTTTGTCTTTTTAACATAGATGTTTACAGGTGTAATGTACTGTAAGCACTGATTTAACCGCATTCCATAACTTTTGAATATCTTGTGTTTTTTGTTTCTATCCAGCTCAAAATATTTGTATTGCGTGTGATTTCTTCCTTGACCCATGCGTTATTTATGTGTGCTGTTTAGATTTCAAATATCTGGGTAGCTCCCCTATTTCTTTCTATTTTTGATTTGTAAAATTTAATTCTGTCATTATTGGGAACACAATTTTCATTATTTCAGTTCTTTTCAATATATTGGGACTGTTTTGTCCTATCTTATGTTGAGTCCTAGAGAATGTTCTACATGTATTTGAAACAAACATACTACAGGTGCTGATTGGAGCATTTTAGATAAATCAACTATGTTAAGTTGGTTGATAGTGCTGCTCAAGACTTCTAGTTCTGTTATTTCTTGAGAGTGGGGTATTGAAATCTCCAACTTTAAATGATGAGTAGTTTATTTTTTCCTTTCAATTTTGTCAGGTTTCCTGACTATATTTTGAGATTGTGCTTTTAGGTGTGCATACCTATATAAGTATTATATAAGGATATTCATATATCCTCCTGATATATGAACTCTTTTATCATCCTGAAATATCACAGCTTGTCTTTGAAATAGTAGTCTTAAAGTCTATATTTTTCTGGTATTAAAATTTTTTTCTTTCCAATTTACATGTCTTGTTTCTTATGGTTACTGTTTGTGTGGTATATATTTTCATCTTGTTACTTTTAACCTCTTTGTATCTTTGAATCTAAGGTGTAGAAACCTGAGATTATTAAATGCTTTAGATTTTAGATATAATATCTATGTATAGATATAGATAATGTTAAATTGTATATTATAATAAATATATATAATATATATTATAATAAACTGGATCTTACTTTTTTGATTTAATCTCACAATCTTTGCCTTTTGTGTTTTTAATTTAATTTTTGTTTCTATTTATTATTTTTTTCAGGGGGTACATTTATATTATAAATTGGGTAATTTATATTAATCAAAGGGATCTTGCATGATGCTGAGTTTTGGAATATGATTGAACCTGTCGCCCACATAGTGAGCATAGTAACTGATAGGTAGTTCTTCAGTCCTGCACACCTACCCACCTTCTATTCCCCCATATCTATTATTCCCATCTTTATGCCCATATGTACCCAGGGTTTAACTCCTGCTTATAAGTGAGAATAGGAAGTATTTGATTTTCTGTTTATCTGTTAGTTCACTTAGGACAATGGCTTCCAGCCGTATCTATGTTGCTGCAAAGGATATGATTACCTTCCTTGTTTTATGGCTTCATAGTAGTCCATGGTATATATGTACCACATTATCTTTATCCAGTCCATCATTGATGGGCACCTGGGTTGATTATATATGTCTTTATCATTGTGAATAACACCAATCTCTGCCTTTTTATTGTGATATTTGTATTATTCATATTTACTGGTACATATTTTTATTATTGGATTTACATTTGACATTTTGCTATTTTATTTCTGTGTGACATCTGTTTTTAAGTTGCTCTATGTCTTCTTCATTGTCTTATTTTGTATTAAATAAATATTATAGTGTACCATTTTAATTATTCTATTAACATTTTGCCTATATATTTGAGTTAATTTTTAGTGGTAACTCTAATGAGTGTGCTACACTTTTTAACTTATTGCAATATACTTTAGATTGATACTAACTAAATTCTGGTAAAATGTAGAAAATGTCTGAATTTATCCATCATATTTGAAAATAAAAGGTTTTTCTGAAAACAAAATTTTTGGTTAATGGTATTTTATATTCCTTTTGGTACTCGAATATGTTATTCCATTGCCTTAGCCTTCATTATTTCAGATGTGAGGTCAGCCATCTTAATCTCATCAGTGTTCCTCTATTTTTTTTTTTTTTGTATGGCTATCAGTTTCTCTTATATGGTTGTTTTCTTTTCTTTATTTTGTTTCAAAAGTTGGATGATTATGTATCAAGGTGTGGCACTTTACGTAGTTATCCTACATTAGATCTGTAGAATTTTTTAAATATCTGGATTAGTGTTTTTAATCAAATTTGGGAAGTTTTCATTATTATTCATTGAGTGTATTTTTTGCTTCCTCTATGCTCTCCTTATGGGATTCCCATTATTATATATACTGGCACTCTGAGGCTCTGTTTATTTTTCTTCTATCTTTTTTTCCTCTCTTTTTTCAATTGGGCAATTTATATTAATCTAAGTTCATGGATTCTTTCTTCTGTCATCTCAAATCTGCTCTTGGGTTCTCCAGTGAGATTTTAATTTTCTCATTGTACTTTTTGTCTCCATAATTTGCATTTGGTTCTCTTTATACTTTTGTTTTCTTTGTTGAAAATTTCTCTGTACAGAATTTTTTGTTTTCATATATTGCTTTAATTTTAAAAACATGGTTTTCTTTCATTATTTAAATATGTTTATAAGAATGGCTTTGAAATTTTGATTGGCAAATTCAACATCTAGGGACAATCAGAAAACTTTTATTGCCAACTTAGTTTTGTATGGGTCACAATTTCCTGTTTCTTTGCATAGCTCATAATTTTTAAGTGTACATTTTAGAAAATATATTTTAGCAAATATTCCTAGCCTCACCTTTCCCCTAAAGGTTGTATTTTGCCATTTTTTTCTGTTTATGTCTTTCCTTGTTTAGTAAACTGGTTAGGCCAATTTGTGGAATCTGTCTTCTTTGCTGTGCATGGCACAGTTCCTAATATCTCAGATTAGGGATTTTTTGTTGTTTTAAAATTTTTTAAAAAAATTTTATGTGCTGTTTTAATTTTTAAGTCTCTCTTCCTGTAGGTTGCCTCTCGATTGAGTTGACATCCAAGGATTAAACGGAAGTTGTGCTCAAACATCTTGAGCCAGTTAGTCCTCTTCTGATAGATTTGTTTATGGGTAGGGAAGCACCTTCAAAGTGCAGACCATTTCCAGTGTCTTCTGGTATTTGCTTCCTTCTGAGTCCTGTCGTGTCCTTTCTGCTCTTGTTTCAGCTTTAGTGTCGCCTAAAAGTATAGGCCTGACCTGAGCCCTTTCCAGGCTGTGCCTTCTGAGTCCTGTCGTGTCCTTTCTGCTCTTGTTTCAGCTTTAGTGTCGCCTAAAAGTATAGGCCTGACCTGAGCCCTTTCCAGGCTGTGCTGTGTGTGCACGCAGCTTTATGCTTGTCTAACCCTGAGCAAAACCTGGAGCAGTCATTGGCCCTCCCCTCTAGCCTTTGAGAGAGTCACTGCTACCAACAGTGCCACTGGCTGTGGGTGCCACTCACCATTCAAAGCACGTGAGCCCCTGAACCAGGGCAGAGATGCCGTTGGTCCCCAGGTGTTACCCTACCCTGGAGAAACCTCCATGACTGAGCTGGGACTGGAGTCAGAATACTCCAGAGCCCCACAGTCAAAGTTCAGAAGTTTTACAAGAACATATGCTTCCCAGATTGTTGTTAAGATTTCGTTCACTTACCGCTCCACTGGAATGGTTGATTTTGTCAATTCTGCTCGACTTTATGCTCTGTTTTCTTGGACAGAATATTTGCCAGTCTTCTTTGCCATAACAGAAGTCACTGGTCTTTATTTAGCACTGTTCTCAGACATTTATTTTGTAGCTTTGGGTGATGTTTCTTCAGAGTCCACGTGATATTGGTTATCACAGCTCTCTAAATTTGTCAGTATACTCTTAGTCCCATGTGGCCCTGCACAGGACACTGCCCCCTCTTTACGATTTGCCTTGAGCTTAACTAAGAGCCCTCTAACACTTAGGTTCCTAGATCCTACCTCTGACTGTGAAGTAAATTACAAGTTCATGTTTGTTGAGTAGAATAAAGTCAAATGACAGTCCCTAATCCACGCTTCTCTTGGATTCCCTGGTTAAACTCAGGGCAAACAGTCCATAGACAGCTTTATCCCTGAAGTTGTCATGCAGACTGGATACCTGTAACTGCATGGAATCAAGTACAGCAGGAGGAATCTAAGAAAATGTGCATAGTGGTCCTTTAAGATTTGAAAGGTGCAATTCAGAGGCTGTTAAGACCTTCAGCTGGTGATAATTGGATTTGTAAGACAGTGTGCAACATGTGATAAAAATGCTCCTGTTGGATGGGATCCCAGTTTTCTTCTATCCTTCCTATTAATGTGATAAATGTTGCTGTCTCAGCTGATAGGGCCATGTTGGATAATCAGATTGGAATCAAGTTTGAGTTCCTCAGGCTGGCTCCATGTGAAGCTCGTGGGAAGATGTTTTTTAAAAAAAATACTATAAAGAATACAAGGAGGACCTGGGTTTGTAGAAGGGAAATTTTACTGTGATTAGGAGGCTCTGCAGTATGGGGAAGACACATTTACCACAGACCCTAGTCACGTGCTGCCGCCTCTGCATGTCACGTCTCATGGGGACTGTGGGAGACTGTGGGACATTATCTCCATTGTTACTGGGCACATGCGGTCGTGGAGCCTGGGGAGAAAACAACAGCAGCTCTCCATGTGGGTGCTGGGGCAGAGAGGAGCCAAAATAATGTTGGAAAATTAAACCTCTCTTAATTAAAGCTGATGGCAAACAAACACAAGTAATAATGCACTACAGCTGGGAAGCACAAGTACAATTTGAAGCTGAACAGCTGTGAAATTGAGCCTTCTGGTCACAGCTGGGCCTGTGAGAAGGCCAGAAACCCTGGCAAAGGTGTTGCCCCTGGCTGCAGGGCTGGCAGGGCTAGGGTGGTCCGCCAGAGTGGCTTGCTTTCCTGGTTGTTTCGGAGTTTGCTGCTCCTCCAGTGTCTAGCTCTCTTTGCATTTCCAGACTCCTTCTCACCAAGAGCACCCCTCTGTCCCTTAGGTTTATTTAGGCTTCTTTTCGACGTGAACAGCATTATTACAAGCATTGGAATTGAGGGTATGGAAGGAAGGTATGTTTTTGCGGAGTTTTTTTTTTAATATAATAATCTTCCCACAGAGAGGGAAGGAAGTACCCTATGTTTGTTTTTGTGTTTCTTAAACTGCTCCATGGATTTTCCCAAAGACATCCCGGCTGTGCTTTCACTGTTAGCCTGCTCCTTTGGTCAGAGTCTGCCACTGTGTTCCTGACCTGCAGACTTGAAAGGCTTGTGCAGTTGTCCCGGCCCTCACCATCTGAGGGACACTGGTTCCAGGATTTCCCTCTATTATTAAAATCTGCAGGTGCTCAAACCCCTTACGTAAAATCAGAAAATATTTGTAGGAAATCTATGCGTATCCTCCTATATAACTTTAGTCAACTATAGATTACTTATAATGCCTAATACAATGCAAATGCTGTGTAAATCTTTATTGTTTTGGATTTTTTTTTAATGTTTGAATAGTTTGATCCCCAGTTGGTTGAATCTATGCATTTGTAACCCACGGATAAGGAGGTTCAGTCGTATAGGGCAAACGTGGGACTGCTTCCTCTCAAAAGAGAGGGATAAATGGACACCTCAAACATGCAGATACAGTCTGGCTGCACTTATGCCAGGATAGGTATATTCTAGGCTTTCTCTGAAGTTGTCAGCTTCTGACTCAGTCATGTTCTTGACCTCTGAGCAAGTGACTATCACTTTCGCTTGCATATTAGCCTTAGTCCTTTTACCATTTGTTTGTCTGATTTAGTTGATCTCTACAGGGGTTAGGAGCACACACTGGCCATGGGCACTGAGTGTCAGGAGCTATGGAAAGAAATATGCCCTGACATCCTAGTGGCTTAATGCCATAAAGTGAATTCTTAGTCTCTTTATTACCTGGAGTAGGTTGCACAGACCCACAGAATATCTCTCCACTGACAGGAGACTCCTGTGTTAGAATTCCTTCCCTTGTGTGGCATCAGAACCTTGAAGTCATGGGATTCAGCCACAGAGGGGAGAGAGTGAGGCTGGAAGGCTGAGTGGTGGGGTAGCAGGGAAGATGGAGCAGAATGTTTCATGGCCAGGCCTAGGACTGTCTTTCTCTCCATCTTCCATTGTTGTGTAGTCATTCACATGCTGTAGGGCTCACTATAAGGGAAACTGGAGAAAGAGATCTGTCATCCTGTGTGCCCAGGATTTTCTAGGGCAGCTGGTCAGTATCTTCTGCATTTTAACAGACTGCCCAATTATTGAAGTCTTAATGCCTGGGATTGAAGGGATCTTTGGAAGCAATTTTGTAATTCTTCTATCTGCATCTAAAACACCTTAGACCAGTGCTTCTCAAAGTGTGGTCCTGGGACTTGGCAATGAGCATCAATCACTTGGCAACTAGTTAGAAATGCACATACTCAGGCCCCATTTCTGACTCATTGTATGAGAAATGCCTGGGGTTGAGTCAAGGACTCCACTTCAGTAAACCCTCTGATGCTGCTTCAAGTTGAGAGCCACTGTCAGTGCCTCACTGACAGCAGTTCTCACTCCACTGTGACTACCCACTGGATTTGCCTGGGGAGCTTTAGAATGTCCTCATAGCTGGGTCCACAGCCACAGATTCAGACTGAGGTGGCCTGAGGGTGTGGCCTGAGCTGAAGGTGAGAAGCATTGCCCTAGAATGATTATTGAGGAATAGCTTTTACCCCAAAGTTCTCCATGAAAATAGATTTCATATGGCTCCAATGGCACTTACTAACCACTCAAAGACCATGGGAGCAATTGATTTTCATGTCCTAAGCACTTTCCTTCCCTTTCAATTGGAAGCAACCTCCCAGCTTTGCATAAAGTACAGACAAAATAGAGATTTTGGAATTTGGACATGGAAACTTGATTCTGTCACTGACTCATCACGTGGCTCTGAGTAAGCCAATTAATTTCTCTGTGTCGTGTGTCTGTAAAACGGGAGTAGTAACACTTGCCCACAGATGTTGCCGGCATTATCTAATTAATGAGCACAGACTGTTTGGGAAATACAAAGTACTGTACAAATGCTAATCATTATGATGAATGCGGTGCATTTTGCAGATACAAAAGTGCTGTGTTTATGCTCATAATTATTATAATTATTGCTAATACTGATAATATTCCTACTGCTAGTGTATTTCCCTTGCAGTAAGAGCTTAGCGTGTTCTTTGGGTTAACATCTTGCCCCACGTGATCAGGAAGTCTTGCTAAGCAGCTGTTAAATGTCCCTTGCTCTCCACCTTTCAGAAAAGTGTCACTCATCAGGAGTACAAATAGTCACGTATGCAAACCGTCCTGGGGTCCACTTACATGAGACATCCCTGGCTGCTAGGTCACTGCCAGATCATGTTAAAGAAGCCCATCTTTAGGTTACAGAAATGCCTAGAATGTAGAAGTCATCTGTTTTTCTTGTATTTTCATCAGAGGTATATTTTTTTCCTTCTACTGGTTTTTTATCTACAATAGCTTTGTCATCTGCTTTCATATGGTGCTAAATGTGCTGAAGAAAATTCTAGTGTGTGTTGGTGAGTGTTACTAGGTTCCAATGCTGACAATTCACAGATATTATCAGCAGCAAATGGTGTTGAGAACAAGACAATTATTTTTGCTGTGGTTTTGTTTGTTCAGTTTTAGCTTTGGTTTTGATTGGAGGAGAATTGTTGGGGAAAGGCAATTGTTTCTCTCCTTTCACTTTGTGAAAAGGGAATGCTATTGAGGGTTGTGGGACTGGTTTGAACACAGCAGGCTAGAAATAAACAGAGCAGATAGATGACTTTAGGATGCAGTTAGCAGTTACAAGACCATTGTTTCTATGTTCATGTTTCTTCTGTCCTTCTGACACCCATTTCCTGGTCATAAGATGTGGACCTTTGTTTTTTTTAGATCTTGCCTGCACTATTGCTTCTTGAATTATTCATAGCAAATTGGGAATTAAACTTAACAAAAGAAACTCATCCTGAGAATTATCCCAATTTAATCCAAGGCTTTGGAAAAACAAACAAAAAACAGAGTTTACTGACTGTCCATTCCATAGATGCCTGATGGTTCAGCTGTTATCATCATGTCAAAAGTCCTGATGCCTGATGATCCTCTTCCTTTTCCCCTTTTGTGGCCCCACATGATATATGAAATTTCACATTTCTTTGCTTTGGGCTGAAACTACAACAACTGATGAATTCGTGCTGATTGTCTTATGCCAATCTGAATCTCTGATTGATAGAGAAATCCCTGATAAATAAAAATGGGAAAACAAAATAATGATCAATATATGTAGATCAAAATTTCTGAACTATATAATTTACCTTTTCTCTGAAAAATGTCTTTTAGCATTTGTTGCAAGGCAAGTATCCTGGCAATAAATTCCCTCATTTTTTGATTGTCTGAGAAAGTCTTTATTTCTCTTTCACTTTGAAGAATAAGTTTGCTGGATCCAGAATGCTAGATTAGTGGTTATTTGTTTTTAATACTTTAAATATTTCACTGCACACTCTTCTTGTATGCATGATTTCTGAAGAGAAGTCCAGTGTAATTTTGACCCTTGCTTCTCTATTGGTAAGCCCTCTTCCCCACCCTCAGTTTCTCAAGTTTCCCTGTCTTGATTTTCTGCAGCTTGAATAAGATATGCCTAGGTATAGATTTTTTTAGTATTTTGATTAGTGTTCTCTGAACATCCTGAATCTGTTGTTTGGTTTCTATCATTAATTTTGGAAATTCTCAGTCATCATTGCTTCAAACATTCTTTTCTGCTGCTTTCTCATCTACTTCTAGTAATCCCATTACACGTATATTACAATTCCTTTTGTAATTAGATATTCTGTTCCTCTTTTTTCAGTCTTTTTTCTCTCCGTATTTCAATTTTAGAAGCTTCTATTGGTATTTCTTCAGGTTCACTGGTTTTTCTCTTGGCTATATCCAATCTATTGATCCATAGCATTCTTCATTTCTTCATTTTTTTATTCCTACCATCTTCTTTTGATTTTTTTCACAGTTTTCATCTTCTGCTTCCAGTGCCAATTTGTCCTTGCATGTTGTCGGTTTTTTCCATTAGCACCCTTCACATATTAATCATAATTACTTTAAATCCTCAATCTGACAATTCCAACATCTCTGCCATATCTGAGTATGTTTTTATACTTACTCTCTTTCTTCCAGCTGTTTTTTTTTTTTTTTTTTTTTTTTGGTCTTAGAGTATGCTGGTGGTACTTTTTTCTTTAAAGCCAGACATGATATACTGGGGTAAAAGAAATTGGAGTAAATAGATTTTTCATTTAATGTTTTATGTTTCTGGCTAGGGGTTAAACTATACTTATTGCTTGTTATAACTATAAGTGTCAGAGGTTAAAGTTTCCTCTGGTGTTCTTGTTTTCGATTTTCCTGTTGTCCCTAGAAATGTATTTTCAAATACCATCTGAGATACAGTATTCGTTCCTTTGCATTCCCCTCTTGTATGATGTGGTGCTCCTATGGATGTGGCCATGGGTGTCAGTGGAGGGAAATGTTCTATAGAGCTATGAGCAGGCCTCAGTATTTTACTGAGCCTGTGACCCTACGCTGTGAGCTTCACAAGTGTGTCTCAGGGTTGCTTTTCTTCCCCTACCTCAGGTGAGACAGAAAGTGTAGAAGGGGCTGCAGTTGGGTGTTTTCCCTTCCCTGGATCATTAGGCTCTGGTAATATAATTTCTGTTGAGGGCAGGCCTCCATAAGAACAGGATGCATATGTCACATTTCAAAATGGCTGCCTTTGCTCTCCCCCTGCTGGACGCATAAAGGGATTTTTCTTTGATCCTTACTATGAGAACCTCCTAGGGATCCTGGAGGCAAAATGTCCTGAAGTGTGGAGTCTCCCGAAGTCCAGAGCTCTCGCATTTTACCCCTCAGACTTGTGCACACGGAACCTCCAGCAACTCTTCAGTTTCATTTTAGTTTTTCTATCCTGATACTGGTTTCCACAGAGGATTTTTCATTTGGTTGGTTGTGGTTTTTTTAATTTTTGTTTTATTTTGTTTTGCTACTGGGCTTCTGCTTTTATAAGTTGTGATTCTCTGTATCCATCTATCTGTCTTTTCAAATTTAGGGGCAGTGGTTTGCTCTGCGACCTTTCTAAGGAATCTAAGAAGAGTTGTTGATTTTCGGTTTGGTCAGCTTTTTCCATTTCATGTGAAAAGCATGATGACTCCAGGCTGTTCAGATGCTGGACTGGAAGCTGGAAGTTGTTTGCTCCAATAATTATCCCTTAAGAAATTCAATCCACATAGTCCATTAGGCAAAAAATAATCATATGGGCCTTTAATTGTGAAAAAGTGGGAAATAGAGTAAACATCAGCTTATAGTTACTACTATTTGTTCTTATTAATGGACTTTTTTGAAGGAAAAATAAGAAAAGCATATAAGTGAGGGAGTAGAGGAGGTGGTCAAAGAAAAGGAATGGGTATAAAGTCATTTCTGCCTGTTATTCATGAGGAGAGAATGATCAGGACCTTCATTACCAGTCCTCGTGTTTACATAGGGCAGGCTTATTTATGAGACGTCAGCAGTGTTCCACATGAATGAATTTGTCATATAACTAAGCTATCATCCTTTAAATAGATCTCAAAGCATTGCAATCCTTTTTGATAGAGTTCTTTTTTCTGAAATGTATTATTGTTCTATCTTATTGAGCAAAACATGAAGAATATCATTTGTCTTATTTTGTTACTTAGGTCATTATTGAAAACATCACTCACAGAGTGACTCTGTCATAATGCGGAGCAGGTAACTGAGGTCATCTGCACCTAAACACACTGCCTGTCTGGCTTCCTAATGCCTACCTTAATTACCCCTCTCCTCAAACACTCCTAAAAGCCCCTACCTCACCTACGCCACCTAAAATAAAATTAAATACATTAATTGCTATCTTATTTGTGTCAAGGCTAGTCCACTTATCTCCTAAAATTATCCCACATATCACTTTGTGATATACATACAACAATTAGGAAATCCAAACCAAAACATTGTGCTTTAGGATAGGGAGAATGGAGCCTATTAGTTAATTACTCACCAGACTTTATGCGTGAAAGCAGTGTCTGGCCGATAGGCTAGAAAGTAAATAGATGCATCATGTGCCGTCTGTACTATGGCATGCTATGGAGAAAAATAAACCAAGGCCAGGGGCTTAAATGGAACTAGAGATAGAGGTGGTCATGGAAGGCTTCTCTAAGATAGTATTTTAGTGAAGATCTGAAGGAAGTGAGGAAAGGAGCCATTTGGATATTGTGGAGTTGGGCGAGGGAACTGCATATGCCACAGCCCTGTGGCAGGAGAGGAAACCTAAGAGGCCGATGTGACGTGGCTAGAGTGAGAAAGGGAGAAGAAGCAGGAGGTGAGAGCGGAGAGGTAGTGGGAAGCTAGATCACTGAGGTCGTCAGCTAGTGCGGCAATAGTGCTGTGTAAAAGTCGGGGGCATGCAAAATAGCATCTTTTTTCTCACTTTGGACTTGTGGGTTGGCTGTGATGACTACAGACTGAAAATTGGGCTAGGACTTCTTCTACTTGTGTTCATTCTGGGGCCCAGACTGAGGAGCCAGCAGCTATTCACCCAAACCTGGTTGATGGAACTCCAGGGCCCAAAATGGCAAGCTGGCCACCCATGCACATTGCAAGCCTCAAACCTGCTCACTTCCTGTCTGCAGACATCATGCAGGCCAAAGCAAGGCACAGGGACAAGTTCCAAACACCGTGGTGGGACAGTACACCCTGCCACAGTGGGAGGGGAAAAGATAAGTGACCAGTTACTCAACCTACCACACAAACCAGAGAGTGTGGGTTTTTGACTTTCACTCTTTGTGTGAAAGTCTTTCACTTCTGCTCTTTTTGTAAAGGGAAGTCATTAAGTCGTATTGAGCTGAGAAGTGACTTTTATTTTCAAAGAGTAACTCTGGGACCATGAGGAGAATAGACTCCAAGGGTCAAGTTGGAGGCAAGGAGACCAATAAGGGACTGTTGTCATATTCCAGATGAGAGCAGAGAGTGGCTTTGACCATGGTGTAGCAGTGGGGATGGTGTGAAAGAGTCATCTTCTGGATATGTTTTGCAGGTAGAGTGATGAGAATTGGTTGGTAGCTTGGATGTTGGTATGAGATAAAGAGATGGGTCAAGGAGGACTTCAAGGTTTTGGGGTGGAATGATGAGTAGGGAAGACTGGATGAAGTTCAAGTCTGAAGTTTGAGGGTGGGAAATCTGGAGTTCTACTTTCATTATTAAGGCTTGAGATGCCTCTGAGACTTTCCAGTGGAGATGCCAAGTAGGCAGGTGTGTATACACATCTAGTGCTCAGGAGAGAGGTGCACAGTGGAGATAGGGTTGAATGAAAGTTGTCAATAGACTAGACATGTCCTGGATGTTGAAAATAATATTTTACTCAGAGTGAGACAGCATGATTTGTATAAACTATTATGTGTGGAAGTCTTTAAATTTTCTCGTTCTCATCTGGTTTTTCCATCCAAGATAACCTACTCAAAGCCCCTCCCACCCATTAATCTTTCTCCTTATCTATCTCTATCTTTCATATTTAATTGGCATTTTTGAAGACTAGTCTGTCGTTATTTATATTCATTTACTGATCAACGGAAATCTATATTATAACTGCTGAAGTTATTAAAACTGTTCTGACCAAATTTCTCACACGCTGCACACATCCCAGTGGACTCTACGCTGCTGATTCCACCACTCCATCACTCCACCACGGACCATGTGTCCACCACTGTGTTCAAGCCATTCATCTGCCTGTCTCTTCCGAAGCCCTCTCCCACTTTGGCTTCTGCAAGGCTGCTCTCCTGCTCTGCTTTTTTTTTTTTTCCCTGCTGTTCCATGATGCTCTGGCTTTGTCTTCTGTGTGCGCTTTCTCTCCTGTGCTAACCCCTCACATGTTGCTTCTGTCCTTGACTCAAAGCTCTTGGTCATCTCTGCGGGAAGTCTCATCTATTCCTTGGAGTTTCACTGCTGTTTGTGTATAGAAGCTACATGCGTCACTGTCTCTGACCCTGGCCCCTCCCTTGAATGTACTGAAAGTATTTCCAACTATATGTAGGATATGTCCAAGTCAACGTTCAGTAGACACCTCAATTTCAACATATCCAAACTGAAATATCCTGTGGTGACTGGGGAGGTAGGAGCCATCACTCTTCTTCTAAGTCCTAGTGACTAGGACCTTCTTGTAAGTGCCATACTCACCAGTCCCTACTCCAACACCTGTTCAGCTCTGAATTCACTTGTAATCCTCCAGAGTGGGATGTCCTCCAAGTCACCCCTTCAAGTTTTCATTTACTCATACTTTAAGACATCTGATTCAATTTGTATCTCCTCTAAGAAGGCTCCTCTGAGTTCGTAACTAGGATACAGCATTCTTCCTTGGTACTCTGCCAACATTTTATTCACATCTCATCATATTATGTTGACGTTATGTGTATATAGTTTTCCCCAACATCCTAAGTTAAACTTCTCCAGGACGAAATGCTATATTTATCATCCCAAGTATCTAGATCAGTACCTAACATTTAGTAGGATTTTAGAAGACATTTTTGAACTTCACAGAAAGGACATTTAGATTAATGAACCCAACCAAAGGTAAGTAAGGCCGAGATACAGCCATATATGCCTGGTTTTTAAACCTCACAGCTTTACCTCTGAAATTCATAATAATGTTGATCCATTTGAAAGCTTTTTCTTTGTGCCCAGTATACACAGATAATGAGAGGGCACTCATAGCTGCAGGCAGGTAGCACCTCATGATTGACATGAGTTCTGACAACTCCTCAGAAAAAGAAAGTAGCCCAGTCATCCCCAGCTAGATGATGAGTGTGTCTCGTGTTATTTTCAGGCAACGTAAGGTTTTATTTTTGTCATGCACCAAATGGACTTGGTGTCAGGCAGTCAAATGTCTGGCAATCTGCCTAGCTGCAGAGATAACATGAGTGGTGAATAGAACATTATTGTGTGATAATGATTTCCAGCAGCAATTGGAGATAAATTCCAATGCAAAGTAGAAAGCTTTATTTCCAGGGGAGGAGATATTGATCCTGTGGCCACTGTAAATAAAATGAGAGTTGCAGGTGTAGACAGAAGTCCAGTCCTGTCACCACCACTGAGATCTGACTAGCAGAAGGAACTGCCTCCTGAAGGCAGATGAAAGCTGACTTGTTTAGGAACTGCTTGATGCTCCCCCTAATGCTGTCATTTTCCTGTTAGGACTGTGTCATGTGAACCAGATGCAGCTTGAGAAGCATATTACCAACGCAATTCCTGAATGTGAAATCAAAGACCTCTGCAGATCAGCCGTCATTGGCTGTGGCATGGTCCCTAGGATCTTGCTTGGTTCTTTGAGAAAAACGTTTTTATGAGTCAGAGATAGATCAAGAGCCTGGCTTACTGGATTTGTTTTATAGACTTAATGGTTGATTGAAACAGGAATCTCGTATTCTTTATATACAATTTGAGATTGATGATGTGATTAGTCTTCATTAGGTTTTGACAAACTGGTCATTACAACCTGTTACTTCATAGAATATTCAGTCTTAGAAAGACCTTAAAGATCATCTCATCTAATTCTTTTATTTTTCATGAAGGAGACAATGACTTTAAGATGGAAAACACATACACAGTCTCATAGTTAACTTGGACTCTTTTTTGAGGCATTATCAAAATACATGACTCTTTTTCACCTTACTAGGCTTCTGCATTAATGCAAAGCTGTTTTCTTTGGGATAGCACTGATTTCAGAAAAGAAAATCTTCCCGGAGACCTTGCAAATGCTTCAAGGTCTGGGAGTGCTGTTTCACAGGCTACAGCACATAGTTTTTAGTCCTTCTGTGGATAAATGTGAACTATCTGGTGCCCTCATCTCTTTCCTCCCTGCCCAGAGATCACCTGCTACTAGGCACTACTAGTCCTGAATTGCCTCACCACAATTTGCTTCACCTGTCTCAGGGGGTGCCTGAGGTTCAATGTGACAAACCTCAGGATGTATATTAAATGCATCTGTGCATCTCATAGTGGAGGACATTTGCAGGATGTTGGAGCTCTGTGGCTGGAAGGTTAGCAGGTCAGAAGCTAGCTCAGGTGAGCAACTGGATGATGGCAGATGGGTTTACATTCAATCCAGGTGAGATCCCAGAGGGCATTTGGGTTAACCCTCAGCAATGGGTGGATGGTAACTCTGTCATGTTACTCTGCCCTTGACACTAGTTTTGCCATCAGAAGGTTGGGAGTTTAGGGACACAGGAAACTGGAGAGAGGAGCAGACTTTCTTTTTCTCTCCTTGGAGCCTCAGAGAAATGACTGCTCTGCTCCCCAATAGACTGTGCCCCATTTTAACTGTGCCGAGGCTGGATGCTTGCCAAAGGCTTTCCTTGTTTCTTCAGTTGATGATCACGATTCTCTAGGTCTTGACTGTCAGGCCGGTAGCCTCGCCCAGAAGGCTCTCTGATGCCCCCCACCTTCTTTTTCCCTGCCTTCCTGCTGCTGTGTGCTCCACCCAGGAACTCTCCAAGCCAACCACGCCCCGGCTGATGCAATCCTAGCCAGCTCTTGCACCGGAAAGCCCGCCCAGCCACCCGTTACCCAACAACGGCCCGCCCGGTTCTGATCCGGTTCCCTCAGGGCCAATCAGAGGGCCTTGCTGTTGCTCATTCCCCATGCCATAAAAACCCCATGCCCCGGAAAGTCAGTGTGACTTCTCTGGCCCCTTGTGTCGGACCGCCGAACCTCGCCCTGGAGCCGATTAAATTTCTTTATTTCAATAACTGGCCTCAGTTGCCTCATTCGAACCTCGGTTGCTTCATTCAAACCTTACATTGACCTAGTTGCTAAATCTCTACACTGGTCAAAAATCTTCCCACTACTGTGGGCAGATGATATGCATTCATGATATAAGCACTCAAACTCCAAAGGGATAGTGCCAATAGGAGCATATTTCTGGCCTCCTAGCATCTTGATTACTCAATTTTAAACTTGTTTATGCTCATATTTCTGATGATTTACTTCCCATGGTTTTCATTAATGAAAAAATCTGTTTTGCTGTTGTTTGCTTTTAGTGACTGAGAGGATTGGATGAGAGAAATTTAAAATGTCTCTTTCTAACAGACCTTACATGAACTTGATATTCAGGCTCTCCTAGATGTTCATTTTAATCTGTAAGAAGCTATGTTTATGATTCTGTCATACCAGAGTGAGTCCCCTCTTTTCTCTTCTTCCGTAGCTCTTGTTGTCTGTACCAGTCATGTGGCAGTAATTATATACTGCCTTGTGGCATGATAATTTCACTTTGTGTGTTTTTATATCATCGATGTAAGTGGACTTGGATCCTTGAGGGAGAGAATTAAGTGTCATGCTTCCTTGTTTCCTCTCTAACACCAGGCAGAATGCTATATGGATAGTCGGCTGTCAAACAATATTTGCTGAATGATCCACCACACAGAATTTCTTAATGCGTCTGCATAATGGTCCCAGAGAGAATGTTGCATAAAAAGAGACAGTATTCTTCCCAGTATTAAAATATTCGGTGAAATGCCACAATAGTGATGTTTTAGAGGTCTGCAGATGAAATGTTTCAGGGAGTGTAAATTGGCGATTGGGCTATTGGGATGTGTGTGTGTGTGTGTGTGTGTCTGTGTGTGCCCACACACATGTGTAATGTTCCTGTGTGCATGAGGCCCGTTCCTTTCATCTTGAATTCTGGAGCCCTTTGTCAGTCCTTCTGATTGAGGTTGGAGGATGCTGGCTGGGTAATGGATGTCTTACTCTAGCTGGCAAGGCAGTAATGCTTCAACTGGAAAATCATTAAATCCCAGATTTCAGCCTGTCTCTCTGCCACCTCTCATCAGCAGCAAATCTGCTTTAACAGCTAAGAATTCCCTTATCTCTCCATGAGTGTGGACCATGTGCTGCTGCTCTCTGTAGATGGGAGATAGAGCTGCATCATTACCCAGGGGTGACAAGGATATAATTTACAGGCTCAATCAGTTCTAGTTACCATGTAATTACAGAGTTATTACATGGTCATTTGTTCCTGATGGACACCAGCGATCTCTTATCCTATTCTACTGTGGTCTGTTTCTTGTCTTATGCTACTAAGGATATTTAGTTTCTTCTGCATGGAGTGTTAAATGGTGTGCTAGGGAGGAAGGACAGAAACGATTTGGGATAAGATGTTGATTATGCTGCGATGCTATTTGTTCTCCTCAATTGGCCTGGTGATAATAACAACATGCTGAGGCTTTCCTCCCCAAGGCTCCAAGTTCACATTTTCTTCATAAGAGAGGCTGGAGACAATATCGTACATGGCAGCATGGGAGAAATTGGGTGTAAGGAATATTCTGACCCATTCCACTCAGCGAGGAGATGACAATATCAACCCCAAGATTATGTCACTGCCTCTTGTAATTTGAAGCTCATGTTAATGCAGTGGCTGTTGGAAGAAAAATTTCTTTTTATAATGAGAAAGGAGAGGAAAGCATTTAAGTGTGTAATTCCTTATCAGGGAGAAATGCTGAGAAGGTTCAGTAACCTGCTCAGTGTCACCAAGTGAATGGTATATCTGGAACACAAATGACAGAGCTTGGCCCCATCCACTCGAACCCATTTCAATGAATTCTGTCATTGGGAGGCAACACACTTTTAATAGCACAAGCACTGGAAACCATGTGGAGAAATCTGAATATTCCCTCATGTTTGCTTGAATTACCTGGGTTAAACGCTTTTCTTAACTCTTTGTTTTTATTAATTAAGAACTGACGTGTGTCATACTGTGACGCGTTCTGAGGATGTCTAATGTAGGTGGATTCCTAATCCTTGGGAAAATGGACTGAAGGGCCGTGTGTCTTGCTATGAGAAAGTGTGGCAGCCACGTGGTGGTGTGGGTGGTATCCTGGGGTCAGCACTGGATGCCAGTCAGGAGACCTGAGTCCTGTGTCAGTTTTCCCATGGAGCTGTGTGATTCGGAGTCTACTACTCTGCCTGCTTGGGAATCAGCTTCCTTTTCCAGATGCTATAGTTTGGATGTTTGATCCCTGCAAACCTCTGCTGAAGTTTGATCCCTGATGTTGGAGGTGGGGCCTAACAGAAGGTGTTTGGGTCATAGGGATGGATCCCTCATGAATAGATTAATGCCCTTTCTTGTGGGTGAGTGAGCTCTTGCTCTGTTAGTTGCTATGAGAGCTGGTTGTGGAAAAGAGGCTGGTGAGAGATGGGAGCCCTTCTCTCTCTTGCTTCCTCTCTTACCCTGGGATCCCTGCACATGCTGGCTCCCTTCACCTCCTCCATGAGCGGAAGCAGCCTGAGGCCCTCACCACCATGCTTCTTGTGCAGCCTACAGTACGACGAACCAAATAAACCTCTTTTCATTATAAACCGTCCTATTGGGTATTCTTTTATAGCAACACTGAATGGAGTGAGACACTGGACAATAGTCAAATGGGCCAGATAGTTGCTGAGGTCCTTTCCAGCTGACCATCGTCTGTGAGTCCATGATTTAAGCTGGCCCGCAGAGGAGAGTCAGAAAGTACTAGGATATCATTAAGGCTGAAAAACACAGGTCATGGGATGAGGATATTCGGTGTTGTTATCAGAGAAGCTTCTTTCCACTGGGAGCCAGAAAGTTGCTTGCATGCACTCTGCTTTTCAGCTGATGGAATGCTGTGAGTCATTAACACACTCTCCTACTTCCCCTCCAATGAAAACACCTTGCTGATTTAATTAAAATACATTTTTTTCATCTTTCGAATGTCTTTGAAAATGGCACTAATTATAATGTAACTGCTATGTAACTAATATGTGCAGGTAATATCGTGATTATATATAGACAGCCATATGCCGCTATGCAGCCACTCTCATTGCTGTTAAACTGCTGAAGCAGATAACTCCATGTCCGTGCACAAAGTAATTGCACCAAACTAATTTGTGTTTGCAAACGGATCTCAAATTAACTATGTAAATAGGCAGATCTGCAAACAAAATACTAGACGGTGCATGTGTGCACACACGGGGCAGAAAGGAAGTGGTTTTTTACCTGCATGAAAGATGTCACCGGACTGGGGCTTGCCTGTGGCATGTGTTGCCTGGTGGGCCTCCTGGTCCCACTGAGCTCCTTTCCTGCTTTAGTAAGTCTGAGTTCTGTTCCAACACAGGTGACTGAAGGCAGCCTGAGTTTGTTTTCACTAGGGGTAAAGGGTTATCTTGATCAGTCACCTTCCTTGATGGTGCTCATTGCCCTCATGCATTCTTTTGGCCAATGATATTCCCAAGACAGCTGGCCCCGGCTGTGTGTTGTATGTGGAGTCAGGGAACCAGACTGTCCTCAGTCACAGCCATGAGCTTCCCCATCCATCGCAGGGAAGCTCATGGATGTGATTGAGGACAGTCTGGTTCCCTGACTTGCAGTTGTTAGTGCCCTGAGGACCGCATGATCCTTTGAGTATAGCAGGGCTATTTGAAGCCGGGTTCCACCTTGGGCGAGTCACATATCCTTTCTGAGCCTCAGTGTCCCCCACTGTAAACAGGGGGTAAGATTGGAGTTGCCTCGTGGGGCTGTTTAGAGGATTAAGTGAGCAAGTGTGCGTGTGTAGCATTTAGCACGTTGCCTGGAATTAGATCAGCAGTCAGTCTACCCTTGCTGCCGTGGCTGCGCTTACTGGCGCTGTCACCCCGGCTGGGCCAGGGGTGTGACCACTCCTTGTGGGCCCTGGCAGTGATGTGCTGATGGTTGCATCCATGTTCCAGGTGAGGAGGTCAGCCTCGAAGAAGAAAGCCCATTTTCATCAGGCAAGGTGGGCTCCATAGGACGTCGCACCTGTCTGCCTTCCTCATGTCCCCTTGTTCCTCCTGCACTCAGCATCTCCCTCTCCTTCAGCATGGAACCTCCAGACTTTACCTTCACACGCTCTACTCAGACAGACCTCTGCTCTTCCATTTCCCAGCAGCTTCTTGTCTTGTAAACCTCACTCTCCCCAGGCTGATTCTCTCAAGTCTTGCTCTGTGTCTGAGCGGTTGAGTGAGGGCA
This sequence comes from Aotus nancymaae, assembly GCF_030222135.1. Lineage (NCBI taxonomy): Eukaryota > Metazoa > Chordata > Mammalia > Primates > Aotidae > Aotus > Aotus nancymaae. The sequence goes on from NW_026988423.1 coordinate 36,415,462, forward strand.
TCAGTCAGGTACAGCAGCCACGCTGGTGTCTGTGGGCTGTTTGCGTCAGCTAGTCCCTCTGTCCAGGGAGCTCTGGAGCCCTGGCCCTTTGGCCTTTCGGTCTATGCTCCAACCTCGCCTTCCCCAGCAGCACTGCCTCCCACCCAGTTGCACCGCAGCTGGCCCCATTCCCACTCTCATTCTTCTTACCCTGTCCTATTTTTCCTTTGCTTCATAGCCACCCTCACCTTCTAATATTTTGTGCACTTGACTTATGTGTTGTTTGCTGCCTGTTACTCCTTGCTTGCTTGTAAGCCCCCTGAAAGCAGGGCCTTTTGTTCATTAATGTTTGTCAGAGATCTCAGTCTGAGTCTAATCTAGGAAGGCCCCTCGTAAATAATATTTTTTAGAAAGACAGGGTCTTACAATGATGCTCAGGGTGGCCTTGAACACCTAGGCTCAAGTGATTGCTATAATTGTGAATCTGTTTCCTGTCTGGATTCTTTTGCTTTCACTCTCAGAAGCCAATGACCTTCAATGAGAAGGACCCGAGGGCCAGGAATAGGAGCCGAGAAACCTTTGCAGAGGTGGTCAGAGGACAGGCAACCCAGGGACCAGATGGGGCTGGGAGCTTAATGGGCATAGGGGTCTGAAGGAGGCCTGAACTGGAGGAAACAGAGGCAGGCACCAAGGCAAGGGTGTGGGCATAAAACAGCAGCAGGAATGTGCACGTCACTCCCATGCTCATGTTGCAGATGTGACCAAGTGATTTATTTTATCTCTCTGTGGCTCAGTTTCCTCACCAGTAAATTACCATGAAATCTGCTGTATTCACCTAATCAAGATTTTCTGAGGATGAACTAAGACAACCACCTGAAAGCTATTCCCAAGCAGATATTACTCTTTTTTTATTTTTTTGAGACGAAGTCTCACTCTGTTGCTCAGGCTGGAGTGCAATTGCCTCAGCCTCCTGAACAGCAGGGACTACAAGTGCACGCCACCACATTTGGCTAATTTTTTGTATTTTTAGTAGAGACGGGGTTTCACCATGTTGCCCAGGCTGGTCTCAAACTCCTGAGCTCAGGCAGTCTACCCACCTTGGCCTCCCAAAGTGCTAGGATTATAGATGCGAGCCACTTTAAATATTATAGTGGCTTATTATTATTTCTGTTTGTATCTGATTATTATTTCTGTTTGTATGTTACCAGTCTGGGAAATGAGCCATAGCAAGGATGGCCGTGAACTAGAATGGAGATTAAGTGGGAAGTAGGATGGATATTTCTGAAGGATTCTAAAACACCAGCGTATACTGCATGCACCAAGAAATGGGCCCGTTTGGGTGACACTTTTCAGGAGAGCTTGCATCTTCCTCAGCACACCTGAAGGCATTTCTTATTGCATTAACCTAAGATTAGGAACAGCCCTGTGACAAAATAAAAATGCTGGCCATATTGAGCTGAACAAATAATTGATCCAAGGTGCCACCTGCTTTCTCCCAGGACCCCTGTGATCCTTCTCCTTATGCTAAGGGGCCTTGTTCCCACCCCCATCCCCAGGCTTAGGGAGTTGTGGACAGGCTACTATACACTTGTAGACATTAAAATGTGAGAACAAAGCTCCTTCTGCTCTCCTCTTTTTTTAACCTCTTTGCTGAATCATGTCTTCTGTCTATAGGTCACCTAATTAACCTGTTCAGGTCTTCAGGATTTTTATCTGTACATGTGCTTTGGTTTCAGATTAGGATTCTGACATCAGTTCACCACTGGCTAGCTATGTGACTCTGAATGAATTGCGTGACACTCAATGTCCTTATTGGTTGAAAAAGGGGGTCATAGCTAGCTCCGTGGTGTTACAAAGATTAAATTAGTTAATATTTGCAGAAGTACCTAAGACAACTCCTGGCATCTAGTAGATGTCCAGTAAATGTTAGTTTCACCCTTTCTTCATAAAATAAGCACACTGGAGTCTTCCATACCTGACATTTAACAATAAAATTGTTGCAGTTACATTTTTCTGAATTGGAGGCTTTCTTTGTGTGAAACACACATATCACCTCTACCTTTTGTTATTTTTGCTCTGCCTTTTTGTGTATGTGTGTGTGTGTGTGTGAGAGAGAGAGAGAGAGAGGCAGGGGGGAGGTGAGAAGTGGTTGGTTTTGGGGATATCATTTTTGTTCTTTGTTGTTGTTTTTAAATTTGTAAGCAAGGAGATGGGGGAGAAACAGGGGAGAAGCCACATGTATCTGAAGACAAGAATGTGGAAGTGAAGGATGCTTGTGAGACTCACTCTTACGTGATGATAGCAAAGGACTTTTGTTGATCAGATTTCCTCAAATGTATTCAGAATAACCGTAAGCATATTTAGTCAGTCATACATTTTATTTTTGTCTCTGGGCATTAATGTGCTGACTTCTGGGATTATTAAACTATAATTCCCCAGGATACATTTCTGTAGCTCAGTGGATAAGAACGTGCAATTATTAGCAAATCCAAGATTTAGGAGTCTTGCTTCTCTCTCCATGGTAAATGGAAGCAGAGGAAGGATCATGTCTGATGACAGCGTCTGGGCCAAACACCCACCTACTACTGCTGATAGTGGAACGACTGTGGCCTTTGGATCCACAGTACAGGGCAGTACTGAATGATAGTGGAACGACTGTGGCCTTTGGATCCACAGTACAGGGCAGTACTGAATGATAGTGGAACGACTGTGGCCTTTGGATCCACAGTACTGGGCAGTACTGAATGACAGTGAAACGACTGTGGCCTTTGGATCCACAGTACTGGGCAGTACTGAATGATAGTGAAATGACTGTGGCCTTTGGAACCACAGTACTGGGCAGTACTGAATGATAGTGGAACGACTGTGGCCTTTGGATCCACAGTACAGGGCAGTACTGAATGCTGGTGGAACGACTGTGGCCTTTGGATCCACAGTACTGGGCAGCACTGAATGATAGTGGAACGACTGTGGCCTTTAGAACCACAGTACTGGGCAGTACTGAATGATAGTGGAACGACTGTGGCCTTTGGAACCACAGTACTGGGCAGTACTGAATGATAGTGAAATGACTGTGGCCTTTGGAACCACAGTACTGGGCAGTACTGAATGATAGTGGAACGACTGTGGCCTTTGGATCCACAGTACTGGGCAGTACTGAATGATAGTGGAACGACTGTGGCCTTTGGAACCACAGTACTGGGCAGTACTGAATGATAGTGAAATGACTGTGGCCTTTGGATCCACAGTACTGGGCAGTACTGAATGACAGTGGAACGACTGTGGCCTTTGGAACCACAGTACTGGGCAGTACTGAATGATAGTGGAATGACTGTGGCCTTTGGAACCACAGTACTGGGCGGTACTGAATGATAGTGAAATGACTGTGGCCTTTGGAACCACAGTACTGGGCGGTACTGAATGATAGTGGAACGACTGTGGCCTTTGGATCCACAATACTGGGCGGTACTGAATGATAGTGGAACGACTGTGGCATTTGGATCCACAGTACTGGGCAGTACTGAATGCTGGTGGAACGACTGTGGCCTTTGGATCCACAGTACGGGGCGGTACTGAATGATAGTGGAACGACTGTGGCCTTTGGATCCACAGTACTGGGCGGTACTGAATGATAGTGGAACGACTGTGGCCTTTGGATCCACAGTACCGGGCGGTACTGAATGATAGTGTAACGACTGTGGCCTTTGGAACCACAGTACCGGGCGGTACTGAATGACAGTGGAACGACTGTGGCCTTTGGAACCACAGTACTGGGCGGTACTGAATGACAGTGGAACGACTGTGGCCTTTGGAACCACAGTACTGGGCGGTACTGAATGATAGTGGAACGACTGTGGCCTTTGGATCCATAGTACTGGGAGGTACTGAATGATAGTGGAACGACTGTGGCCTTTGGATCCATAGTACTGGGCAGTACTGAATGATAGTGGAATGACTGTGGCCTTTGGAACCACAAAACATGAAGCTTGCTTCTGGTTCTCACATTTACTAGCAGTGTGACTTTCAGCAAGTCACTGAACCACACTGAGGCTTAGTTTCCTCATCTGTAAATTGGGGAGAATATCCATCATGTTAAGAAGATCAAGTAAGTGCCATGTATTAGCACATTACTGAGCTGTAAAACAAGAACTATTGTTGCATGTGTTAGTGGTCTTGAGTTATCACTTAGAGTTCCAGCCTGAGGACTGAGTACCAGGATTATAAGCTAATTATCATGAAGGCTTGGTGTGCTATTGACCTTGTTAAATTTATGGCTATGTTTAGTTTTAAATGTGTAAGCAGTAGGTTGCCACAATGTAATCTCCCTTGTACACTTAAAATCACAGGTACATGTCTACACATTTTCCTCTAGACCCAAAATGAGGAATTCATTTGGATCAGAACCTAGAGGAGGTGTTTTGCTTTGGTCACAGATGCCAATAGCATGCCCCTCATTCCTGTTCTGTAAGTGAGAGCTGTGCTTCGTTTATCAGTAGAGGAATGGCTCCATTTCTACAGCAGCTCTGGCTGCTGGGGCTGGAAATGCCTGAGGGAGGTTTATGCTTCCTGCTGGTCAATCACATCTTCTTTGGGCTCCAGATGTGTTGCTGAAGAGGAACAATTTTACCAAAAAAACAAAACAAAAAGCTGATGTGAGCCTAACCTTTTCAAAGTCCCAGATGCTAGGATTTTCCACAGCATCACTCTTTTCAATGAGTGCTTTTAATGTTGTGCTGAAATTTCCCTGGACGCCTTCAGTGAAAAGGCTGCTAGCTCTTGCTGTTGGGCACTGCCATCGTTCTCCTCCAACAGCAGAAAGGATTCTCCCACCCTAAACAAAGAGCCTTTGAGCTTAGAGATGGGAACTCAAAATTGAGTACAAGATGGGTCCTGCCATCATAAGCTCACAGACTTCATGGTCAGAAATACCTGGTCATGGTCAGTATTGTATCGGCCATATAAGGCAGAGTAGAATAGGCAAAATACACAAAGCTAGATTACTTTTTTAATTAAACAATTCTTTATGTAACATCTGCTATGACATTGTATATAATGTCTGTCATCCGCATTACATCAAATCTCGATAAAGACGGTCTCTCCTGTTCGTCTTATATCCCTAGTTTGTAGGACTCTATCTGGTATATAGTTGGTGCACAAAGTAAATATTTTAGAGCCATATTTCATTTTCTGAGCTTATTACTGTTGATTTATGCCTCTGTTACATAAGTGGAAGTTATGAAGAGGATTTGATTAAAGCGAATACATTGTAGAGGCAGGGGCAGCTCTTATGATGCTGTGGCATAAAAGTAGAATTCGGGAATCCTCTTCCATCATTCTAATGGCCAAGGGATGGGTGTAAGGCATTGCTTTTTGGTAGTAACTGAGGAATCCTAGGTTTAGTCTCATGTTCTCGCTACTGCTTAGCTTTGGTTAGTCTTTCTGCAAACTCCTACGTGGTCACTAAGGACCTGAGCTTGGTTTTAAGATTTGACCTAATTCTTCTTCCTTCAAGCAATATGTTTTCTGGTTAATGAGTTTGTCAAAAGCAAAAGGAACAATTCTGACCACCTGTCCCTTAACAAAGGACACTTTAACAGTAAGAGCCATGTGCTTTTCAGCTAAGATGAGGGACGGTGCTTTCAGCCAACTGTCAGTAGCTCATCAAGCCCCTTCCTGCATCCTCTGTCACTGTACAATTATTGAAGTCCAGGGTGTAGCAAAGCAAGAGACCTGGGTGCATGTTGGCCCTACCTGGAGCCATAAACCCTGACTCAGGTGATTTTGACAGATTGTTCATTTAGGTTCAATTATAGTTTCTGCAAGATTGGAAAGTGGTCACCCATTATGGCTCTTGTCCACTGCTTCTGGGTCATCTCAAGCACATGATTCAAGTATTCTCTTCAGAACTAGCTGGCAGAGGCAAACAGGCCACAGCATCAGACATTCGCAGAAAGTCTAGGGACTTACCATGGTCAGGTAGTATCAAGTTGTGTCTGGATGGAAGAGGAGAGAGGTAAGATTGAAAATCCATTCAAAGCATACAAAGTTTTGGTGGCATGAAATACATCATCTGGAAAATGTCACTTTGTCCTGAGAACCATTCTCCTGGTTAAAGAAGGCCCAATCTTGGGATAAATGGCACTACTGCCATCTCAGCATTTTAAGAAGGCAGACAAGTGTCTGTGTGCGTGTGTGTGTGTGTATGTGTGTATGTGAGAGAGAGAGAGAGATTTGAAATGGGCCTTATGCAGTGCCTACCATGAGGTCATTCTGTAATTTGTGGCCCTTCAGCTTCAATAGTCTCTGCCAATAATAGGGCTCAAGTGATAATAAGGTTGCCTGTGTGACTCTTTCTTTCATGCAGATATAAGGCATTTTACACGGTAAGGCTTACCTTTTACCTGCAATACATGGAAATTAGAGTCAATGAGATACATTGTGTTTCAGAATTGGGAAATCTGAGGCCAAAAAGAAAAATAAATTGCAGAATTCAGTAGATGTGTCCGTTTAAGAGGAGGACACCTCTCCTGAATTCCGTGCATCTTCTCATGAGTTCCGATATTTTCTTATTTCCATGTTCCTGAGGTGGCCCATAACTGAGAGAAGATGACGATACAGGAGAAAACTGGGGAGTCAACAACCTGCCCCGTTGCTATCGTGGGTGTGATATAAACCAGCCCCCACACTGGGACCCTCACCAGTGCGAGTCCTCTAGCGACATTTTATCCCCGAGTGCCCAGTGCTTTTCCTGAGCATGACTCCGTGGGACACTGCCTAGTGGAAGAGACCACAGTGAGATGAAGGGAGAACTAGAAAATCTAGAAGAAATTGATAAATTCCTGGACACATGCAGCCTCCCAAGACTGAACCAGGAAGAAATTGAATCCCTGAATAGACCAATAATGAGTTCTGAAATTGAGGCAGTAATAAATAGCCTACCAACCAAAACAAGCCCAGGATCAGACGGATTCACAGCTGAATTCTACCAGAGGTACAAAGAAGAGATGGTACCATTCCTACTGAAACTATTTCAAAAAAATTGAAAAGGAGGGACTTCGCCCTAACTCAAAAATATGAGGCCAGCATTAGCCTGACACCAAAATCTGGCAGAGATACAACAGAAAAAGAAACCTTCAGGCCAATATCCTTGATGAACTTCAATGCAAAAATCCTTAGTAACAGCTTTAGTGTTTCATATCAGGCTGTCTGTTGTGTTCTCTCTGATTGGGATACAGTGCTCTTGTGATAAGCAGTTACACATCTCTTTGTACTTATTAAAGGGTTAAGTGCTTGCAGTTCTGGGAGGTAACTGTCATTTAAAGAAGTGGAAGAAAGGATGATGTTGAGAAGGAAGTGAAATGGAGAAGGAAGAAGTCAGAGGAAGGAGGGGGAGGAGCCGGGAGTAAAGGAGCCTGCTCTTACAAATGTATTGGTAATTAGACTGTGCTCTTTAAAGATTAATAACATTTTTCTCATTTATTATTCTACATGTAGAGATATCTGAAGTTATTATTTTTGTGTATTCCCTTATATTTGGCTTCTTTTACAAACATACTATTATGGTCTTCTATGCAAGTATTTAGTTTTCAGATGTGATATGAATGGCAATTTAATATTCTATTTTGTGATTAATCCACCATTTCCTTAGGTTTAATCCAACAAGAAAGGTACGGGATCTACTTACCTCCCAAAGATGAATGCAGCTAGATCAGAGATAAGAAATGTGCTTCCTTCGAAGCACGTTTCTCATCATCAGTCAACACTAGTGAGGTGGAGGTTTTCACTTGTGGACTCTCCCTTTTTCCCACGGCACAGCATGTGGGACATGGCAGCCGTACAAGTTAGTGCTCCTGGCCCAACAGCTCACTTTCTTAGAGATCCTGGAACTGGTGACCCTTTTCTCTGAGCTCTTTCTGAACTTCCTCTGTCTCTGGAAATCTGTCCGAGGATCCACAGCAGTGTTGTTTTTGGATGGGAAAATAAAAGATGAGTGAATACTGCTGTTCTCGTCCTGCAGTTTGTGTGTAAAAATAGAGTTGCTGATATAAAGACTCCAAGATGGAATTTTATCTGTACATTGCTCTGTCATCCCTTCTTCTAGATTATAACCATCTGAACTGTATGACCTTGGGTGAGTCACTCAATATATTCAAGCCTCAATTTCTGCAAAATGGGGATAATAATAGTGCTTACTTCATAGGATGGTAATGAGGATTAAATAAGATAAGTAAAATAATATGCGTGAAGTGCTCAGCACAGAGGCTGGCTAGTGTGTGCACAGCTAATGTTGACTGTTCATGCTATTTTGTCAGTATCACTGTCATCCTGAGCTCTTCCACAAGACAAGCCATATTGTATTTATTTTTGTTGAAGGCATTCAAATAGATGTTTGTTAAATTGAGCTAACTGTTCTAAGTAAAAGTAAATAAGAAAAGGAAAAAAAAATCCAGCCCTTTACATAACAACGCAGCACTTGTACTGGCCGATGGAGAAGTCATACGTCTTTACTGCTGTGAGTTATTATACTCTCTGAATAAACATAAGCCTTTCATATGACCTAATGATTAATGGCTTATGCAAAGAAATTTTAATGCCATTAATAAAAAATTAAGCAGCAAGCTTCCCCCACTTTTCTGACAGTGTCAGGCTTTCACCTGTTCTCCTGGGGACAACAGGTTTCCGGGAACATGCTGAGTACACATAATAGATCATTCATTCCCAGGCGACACTCCCCTGTGCGCCTCATGTCTTCCTGGGCAGCATGTAGGATGGATACAAGGCGCTCTGTAGAGAAAGGCAAGGGGCCTTCGTGGTGGGGAACAGAGAGCATAGCTGAGCACCGGCTTACTCTGTCTGTCTGTCTATCTACTATTTATCTACCATGTATCTACCATCTATCTATAAATCATTAATCTATCTGTTATCTATCACCCAGTTATTCTATCATATTGAGTATTTACTCTGTGTTGGGAATTACACCAAGATCTGTCTTACTCAGTCCCTATAGTAACCCTAGGAATTTCAAGGTTAACCTCTGTTTTACCCATTGAACCCTCGGCTCAGAGATCATTTCCTGTCCATGGTCACATGGTGACTAAACCACAAGTCTGGAATTGGAAAGTAGGCCTGCTTATTTCTCAAGCTTTTGCTTTGACCTTCTTTGCCTACATCCAGTCTTCTGTGCCCCCATGGGCTGGGATTTGACATAGATGTCGTTCATTCTAAGAAGTGTGAGCAGGATTCTGACACTGAATGCTCCAGAAGGGAAGTTTATCCTTTTAACTAAATATTCTTTCAATGTTGAGGTCAAATTTCACACAAAGTCTCCAGGCCACCCTGATGCTGAATTCCAAATATCCCTTATGAATATTTTGTCCTATTAACTAAATAGTTTTCAGTGTTGAGGTCAGATTTCAAACAAAGGCTCCAGGCCAGCCTGATGCTGACTCCTCAGTATCTCTCATGAGTACTTTGTCTCCAAACCTTTGGTCAGCTGTGCTTCCAATTCAAATGCCAGTTTTCTTCAAAGGCTTGATCTCAGCACCTCTTATTTATTTGAAGGAAAAGCTCCACGCTTTCAAAACGAGGATTCCTGGTCTGCAAGGCAGGGGAGTCTGCTAGAGCCTGGTCGTCACTGGCGTTCTCAGCAGATAACAGCCTCCTAGCCATATCCCTGTTCTTGACCCAGTGACCAGGCAGGACAGCCTACAAGCTCAGCTACAGACACATGCCCTCAACGATCCTCCCTCCTCTTGGGCCCCATTGTTTTTCCACATAACTTTTCTGAGTCTGAGAGAAGAAAACTCTGGTTTCCCTAAATCAAGAGTAGGGGCCTCATTTAGGAAAGCCAGACTTCTGTTTTACGTGTCATGTTACATATATCCTTGACCTGTGTGAGACCTCTTTTTGAGGTCAAAGTTGAGTGGACCACCTGCTTGACATCTCAGTGTGGAGCTGGATTGCCCTTCAATCCCTAATGCCATCACTTTCTACCCAACTTAGTATTTCACTTGTAATTAGTTCCTATTAACTTTCTTTTTTTATATAGCTGAATGTGTCTGAATGTCTACATGGGTTCATGTTTGCATGCCTGCTCTGCTTAGCTTTGTTTAAACTATAAGAAAGAAGAGACCATTTTTTCTTTATCTGTCTTTTGGATGAGCTCAAAATCTAGAGGTGTACAGAAGTACCTCAGATCACACTGCTGCCTGACCAATACCTGGGGTCCCTCTCCCCTGCCGAATCTGAAGGTGTGCACTGTTGAACAATAAGCCCCTCCATGCCTCCACCTCTTCCCTCCCATCAGCTCCAAGGCAGAGTCTAAGAGCCTCCGGCAAAGAGCGAAGACAGATTGTCTTTTGTAGTTTGTAAAGATCTCTGGTTCCATGCCATCAATACATTTCTGGTCCTTGTGTGGGGAATTGTTGAGTCATTATTTAGCATCAAGAATAGAGGGGCCAGTACTTCCTGGGGACTAACAGAACGACCGTGATATCCATGGAAGCTTTTCTTGTAAGAGCAGATTCTTCTCACCCTTCAGAGTGCAAAGGGTTCTGCATTTCAGGTCGTAATTCCAGAATCTATCTGAAGCCTTGTGTGAGAAGGTAGTGTGAACACAGCAGATGTTTGTGGATGGTTGCGTCCAGATGCAACCGCAGTGGCTCAGGGACTCAGAAGTTGAGACTCCCAGCAGAGGTCAGTCTGGTCTCAGCATTCTCATTCCGACATCCTCAAAACAGACAGACAGCCCAAACCAAAAACCAGGAACATCGACAACAACGACACAAAACTACCAAAAACTAGTGACTCCAGAACTGCAGAGCTGTTTCTTTTTGAGCAGATGCTACACGAAAATCATAGACTCTTTCCTTCCGTACCTATTCATGTAGGGTACTGGACTGGGGGCTTCTGAAGAGTCAGTGCTTACCCTGTAGGAGACTCAAGGCTGACTTACCCGAGAGAGAAGGACTTCTGCCTTGCTGCTCAGGATTTTTGTTTTTATTTTTCTGTTAATTATGAGCACAGAAAAAGAGAATTTCGATTTTTCAGGTATGACCAGGTCATAGGAAACGTAACTGAAGGGAAATATAATTGGACGAGATGTAGCCTCTTGACTTCAAGGCCACACACCTCACATACCTAAGGAAAGAAACAAAGGAGCAAATCCAACACATTAGACAGAAGTGAGACAGAGCATAAAGTATATCTGAAAACTCCAACAACACTTCCTGCAAGTGACCCCCGGAGGAAGACATCCCAGGTGGCCCAGGCACGGAGACTGTGAGACTGATATCTACAGGATGCACTTATGAGGACAAAGGCAAGGGGACATTTCCCCTTTGTGCTATGGGGCTGGTTGCACCTGAGGAGGGAGCTATGCCCTTTCATCCATGCCAGTCTCCTCCCTGTAAGCGAGGCTAGGCTGGGGCAGGGATGTGGTGGTGAGGCTGAAGAGCAGCCAGGAGGCAACACTTCTAGTGAGTAGAGGATCAACTCCTCCAGCACACATGGGCTCTGGGGTCTCTTGCAGGGGTTGCCATTGAGAGGTATGTGCCCTTGGCTGTGACCTGGGAGTGATCAGCATGGCTGGAGATGAGGTGTACGTTGTTCCACCACCCTCACCTGGGACCAGGTTTTGCTTATCTTGGTGACAGCATGACTGATGGGATGTGACACCTCTGGGGAAGAGGACCAGTGCTTTGTTCACCCCGGGGTGCAGGATGGGAAAACCTGATGAGGGGAAAAGCAAACCAAGAAGGGACATTTCAGTCTAGCTCAGTCACGAGGGTGGCCACCAAGGTTTTTGCCTGTCAGACTTGTCTCCGACTTGATGGAGGAGGACCCACTTTCTAGGGAAAACTGATGCCTCATTTCTGAGAGTCTCCTTCTGGGGGGTCCCTCCGACAGTTTTTGATACACAAATATGTGCAGCCTTCTGAGTAGGTGACTCTGAAAGATGCAGCGTCTCTCTCCCAGCTTTCCACTGACCTTTACTGAATTTCAGAGTTGGGCTATCCCAAAGGCAGTTGGAAATTTGCTCAGTGGCATTTACCTAACTGAGGCCACTGGCAGCATGACACAGTTGGGTGACTTTAGGGTTTAGAGAGAACAAGCTGGCAGGGGGCTGGGGAAGGGAGAAGGGTGGGGTGGGGGGAAGGATGAGCTCCTCTCTCCTGTATTGCTATGCGTTGCTCAAAGGCAAGCTGGCTGGCTAATAATTACCCAGCCAGGGTTAATCAGCTAGAGAGGAAGTTAGAGAAATTCACAGCCAGGTCTCTGAGAGTAGCCTGTGAGCACAGCTCTGTCCAGCGGCAGCAGAACCTTCCACGGCTGATCCTCAGAGCCCTGTGAACCAGCCCACCCCTGCAAGGATTTTCTTGCTCTGAAAATTCCTGAAATTGATTTGTAACAAAGATGGAGAGAAAGGGGCTGGGCAAATTTTTGTGTAACAGGCACTGCATTCACTGTGGGACAAGAGAGAAAGTGCTCCTGCCTTCACAGATCTTACCATGAAGTGGGGAATGAGGCACAAACATGCGATTACACAAATAAATTGCCTCCAATTGAGACCTGTGCTTCCAAGGAGAAGTGAGTGCTCTGAAAGGGTTTATGGGGGACAAAGCCTACATGGGGGCATCTAGAGGCTCCATAAGGATGAAAAGGAGGCAGCTAGGGAAGGGCAAGGTAGAGAACTGCCCGTGAGCAAAAGGTACCCAGGCCACCAGATGCGGGCACACAGACACCTGCAGGGCTAGTGTGTCAGGAAGATGTGGGGCACACAGACACCTGCAGGGCTAGGAAGATGCGGGGCACACAGACACCTGCAGGGCTAGTGTGTCAGGAAGATGCAGGCACACAGACGCCTGCAGGGCTAGTGTGTCAGGAAGATGCGGGCACACAGACGCCTGCAGGGCTAGTGTGTCAGGAAGATGCAGGCACACAGACGCCTGCAGGGCTAGTGTGTCAGGAAGATGCGGGCACACAGACGCCTGCAGGGCTAGTGTGTCAGGAAGATGCGGGGCACACAGACACCTGCAGGGCTAGTGTGTCAGGAGCGGAGATGGGTGGAGCTTGCAGGAATGGCCCGTGTCTTCTCTTTTGGTCTTACTTGCCTGCTTCTGGTAGTTTTCTTTTTATACTTAAATATATTGCCCCCAGCCTTGTCTGGTTCTTCTTCTGCATAACTATGCCTGCTTGTAATAGAAACTCAATAAAGAGGACTTGATAAAATCTGAGTCTTGCAGTGTGTTGGGGGTGGTGGGAAGGGTGTCTTGGTCCCAGTGAGTTGGCTGACCTTGGTCAAGACAGACGCCTTGCTCCTTGGTTAGGGAATTTTCTTCTGGAGTCAGATATATGTCAGTTTGAATTGTAACCCTGTGACTTTGGTCAAGTAACTTAATCTCTCAAAGTCTCAGTCACACTGGTGGAAAAGTACAGATAATGCCTACCTTTATTTATTTGCAACATAATAATGATGATGATGATGACATTTTTTTATGCCAGGTACTGTTCTAACTGCTTCACAGATATTAGCTAATTCAATCCTTACAGTAACCCTGTGAAGCAGGTACCATTATTATCCTAACTTTATAAATGAGAAAACTGAGGGACTGAGAGATTATGACACAGCTACTATGTATTAAAGCCAGGGTTTGGAACGATGGAATCTGGATCTTGAATCTGCAATCTCAACTACTTATATTTTTCTTGTATTTTCACTCCGTGTGGGTTCTGATGACCAGGAGGGAAGAAAGAAAGGTTTTTGGCCACAAGGACCTTTATCCTTGTTGACAAATCACTTAATGTTTTCCTGTGACTCTAGTCTCCCAGGCTCTGACTGCCTGGACAAGCAGCCCCTGATGATGGTCAGGCTGACAAGGTGCTGGTAGGATTGGCTCAGGAAGTCAAGAGCCTCCTCCTACCCAGGAGGACCCCTTAGACACCAGTGTCAGAAGAATACTGGCTAAGCCCTGGCCACTCCTCACTGCTCACCTAACTACCCCATCTACAGTTCTGATCTGTAATGTGAGGAACAAAGCCATATGTGAGCTTTATCAAATGCTGAGTCAATTTCAGAAGCGACTCTGAGAAGACATCAAAACTGGTTGTTTATTGCACCATGATCCCTGAAGATTGGATGCAGTTCTATGGAAGCTGGCAGAATAATGGGCCCAGCCTGACCTGTGTGCTCTCTGAGGGATGGCACCTAGTTGGCTCAGTGCTCATCTCTCAGGTCAGAGACAGGTGGGAGGCAAAAGAACTGATTAAATTGACAGTGGACATTTTACTTCTACAATGTAGGGCAAAATAAATAAATAAATAAAGAGGACTTTATAGAAGTTACTTATTAAAGTAAAAACATTCGTGTGTCAAAGAAATATGCAAATGGTTTAGAAAATCCTCAAGAGATACTTATCCCAAAGAGGGAGACTCACTAAGCCAAATTTGCTCTTAATCCTTAATCCACAAAGCTGTGATCCCACAGTTTCACCAGGAGTAACTGACATGATTGGAACCCTCCCTTTTTCCCTTCCTGTTTTTTATGTTTTTCTGTTTTTGGACACCGGCATTCTCTCTAAATTTGGGAATCCTGGTCTGTTTCCCCTTACATAGTGATGTTTGAATTCCACTACCCACCACTCTCTTTGGCATTCATAGTGTAAATGGCACTTTATCAGTTGAAAATGTGAGTCTTGTCAACAGCCCCTAGCTCTGCCATGCTTATCAGGGCAAGGAAGAGGGAGAGGGAGATTCAGAAAGATGTACTCCTCCCTGTTCATTCCAGAAGAGTGATAGATAATAACATTCTCAGGCAAGAAACAGCAGGAAATCTAACAGACAGGAATTAGGGCACCAAATGGAAAAGTCAATCTCTTATTCACTCCAAGTTTTCTATTTGAAGGCAATGTTATTTGATTTGGGGAATCCCTCATTCTCCCTTTCGCTTTTCTAGGGGGCATGTGGAATCGTAGAATTGATTCTCTCTTCACAATTATATTTTCCAGGCTCAATGTGTGTGTGTGTATAAATCCTCATTTAAACTTTTACTAATGTCTAACAAATGCGTGTTTCTCAAACACGTCAGGTATTTCAGAGTTCCATGTAAGTAAAAGAAGGAATCTCTGGATTTTTTTTTCTCATGGTATGTCTTGTCACCTCTAAAATGGACCTAAAGTAAGAGCTAAAATAAAATAATAAAACAACAACAACAAAATACTGCCTTTGTGGTGCTGCCCATCTTATTTGTACCTTGTTCGATAGTTTTCCACTGCATTTTCCTTGCATTTCACCAACATCACTAGTTGCTGTTGTTTACCAATCATAACAAAAATAATGAGCATCTCCGCCCTGGGCATGCATGATTCAGCATAATGCTTGCAGTGGCCTTATGAGTGGGTAGCCGTCATTTTCCTCCTTTACCAATGAATAGATACAGGCTTAGAGAGGTTGAGTAACGTGTCCAAGGTCACCCACCTGACAAGTGATGGAGATGAGATTTGATCTGAGGCTTACCTGATGCCAGGGCCTGACCTGGTAAAATGGGCATTCTTTAAGTGACAGAAATGAGGCCGAAGACTTGTGAGGTCACCAATAGATGAAGAGTGGATCCAGGCACAGAATCTGGCCTGTCGACACTCACAGCTGCTCTTCTTACCTTGCCAAGTCTAGGAAAAAAGAGCATCTAGTCACCAAACAATCTCATGCTACAGGGACTCTCTAGTCTCTTTCATAATGCAAAGGAAAAGGATTCTGGAATTCTGGACCAAGCTGATGGGGGTTTTCTTTGAACTGGAGGGATTAATGAGGGCAGGAGGAAGACCTTATCAGGGTGAAACAACATGAAAAAATGAGGACAAACTACTCTTTCCTCATCCACCACCCGACCTCTCAAATAAATTCCTTGCAAAATTAAGTAAATGCTTGCTTCAAAAACTTGAATAGAGCATTCATCTTGTTTAAAGCCATCCAGGTGTTTTCTAAAACAGAAGGCACTGAATGTATGTTCTTTATTTTTTTGTGTGCTGATTACCCTAATTGGTGGGTTTCCTTCCAGGATCAGCAGCCAGTTATCCACTAGAGTAGCATCACTGAACCTTAGGGTCTATTTGCAATAGCAAATATAGCGGTTACCCAATAAAAAAGTTGCTGGGCATGGTGGCTCACACCTGTAATCCCAGCACTTTGGGAGACCAGGGCAGGTGGATCACTTGAGCGCAGGAGTTTGAGACCAGACTGATCAACATGGTGAAATCCCATCTATACTAAAAACACAAAATTAGCTAGGCGCGGTGGCGCATGCCTGTACTTCCCAGCTACTCTGGAGGCTGAGGCAGGAGAATCGCTTGAGTCTGGCAGGTGGAGGTTGCAGTGAGTCGAGATTGTGCCACTACACTCCAGACTGGGAAACAGAGTGAGATTCTATCTCAAAGAAAAAAACAAACAAAATCAAAATATTGTTTTCACACTGCAGCCTCAGCCTCCTGCTATCTAAAGGGCCTAGGACTTTCTATACAGCCAAGCTATGTGGACTCCATAGGAGACTCAGGATGAGCACCTTAGAGTCTTGACTGGTTTTTCTTCTTTAAATGAAGCTGTAGATTTAACTACAACGCCATTTGTCTGCACTTACACTGGATGCACACAGTGGATTCTGATTTGTAGTCATCTTCACTGAAAATAGCCAAATCATGATGAATACACTTTGAGGTGAAATCCTTTTTCTGAAGAGTCCAGAGCAAATTTCCATGTTAGGGAGAGGCAGATGGATGGAGGCAAAGTTAGCTTGCAATGAGTTAGAGGAATGTCAGTATCTCCTTGACTCTACCAGTAGCTGGTAGAATAGAGTGTATTGTATATTCTAAATATAGAATACAGTCAATTTAGACCCAAGAGAAAGAGGAAGGAGGGGCAGCAGGAGGTATACTAACTTATGAACTTGCGATTTATAAGCATTATCAACCTTGAATTGAGAAAGTGAATCTCTTGAGGGAGTACTGGTGGCATTCCAAAAGCTAACCCAGGCATCCGTCTAGTTTATAGTAAACCTAGGCACATAATTCCCTTAGATAATGGAATTGAGAAGGAGGACCTGGAAAATGATCAGACACCCTTCCTGTCTGGAGTGGAGCTCAGAATGAATTATCTGTGGTTAAGGGACGAGTTGAGGGAGAAAATGGTGGCACTGGTGGGGCGTTCCAAGGGCTTGGTTCGAGGATGCAATAGGAGGTGATGGGATGCGAGTGGGTAAGAAGTGGGGCTCACAGACACCCTACTGGGGCTGGAAGGTAGCAGCAGGGTATTTATGGTGCTCTGCCCATGGTCAGGCGGTACACGTTCCAGGGACATCACTGCTGTGGACATGTAGGCATTCAGCTTTCTGCTGGCAATGCAGATGTAACAGTGGTTTTCAATAGCTGGAATCCGCACTGAATGAGTATGTTGTGTGTGTATAATTTTGTTTTGTTTGGTTGAGTTTTCCTCAGTCCTCTGAAAGGTCTTGCCAAGGGTATTGCACACTCAGTGATGGCCATTCACAATAACAGTAATAACACAGGTGACACTTACTGCACATTACAGGGCACTTGTCACTGTGTCAATGGCCTTAACCGAATTACCTCATTTTACCGTCACAGTGTGCTGTCACCACCCCCATTTTGTAGATACGGAAGGCAAGACTCTTACAGATTCAGAAACTAATGCAAAGTCACACAGGAAAAAAAAGTGACTGACTGCAGAGTGTGGGTATTCAGCTGCTAGGTCAAGCCTTTTCTCACTAATTTATTTAGAAAGGAATTTAAAATTTTTATTAAGTAGTTTATAGGTCTCAAGACATACGTAAAGAAGTACCCTTTGGCCAATAGCCAGCATGGCATTGTGGTGAACTCCCTTCGGTCATACCTTGGATCCATCACTCACTAGCTGAGTAACCTTGACCTAGTCATTTAAGCTCTCTGTGCCTCAGTTTCCTCATCTGTGAGAGGGGTAGGGGTGTTGCTAGTATGTACCCCATAGGGTCAGTATGAGGAGCAAATGAGATAATATTTGTAAACCTCTTAAAACAAGGTAGTCAGCACTATGTAAGGGTTTGATAAACAGAAGCTGGCAGGACCAGTGGATGAAATCCAAGAGGGTCTGAGTTCCCAGCTAAGCTTTGGAATGGAGTAAGGCAGATTGCAAAGGATGGGGCTGGCCTTGAGGTTGGATCATATGTGGCTGTTTCTTTGACTGTCAATCTTCATTCCCAAATCTTCTCACTTGAACACCTTTTATTGGCACTAAATTTGTTTCAGGATAATGAACGCAGCTGTTTCAATTATGGCCCTCTCCCCACTCACCTCTGTGTATCACCTCTCAAAGACGCCGCCCCTCCCTTGGGACTAGCTCTGAGCATGGTGAGGCCGGCATGCCCAGGGCTGAGGCTAGCACTTGGAGAATGCTAACGTCGGAGGGGTTAACACATTATCTGGGCATACTCAAATAGTATGAGCCCATCAAATAAACAAACACACCAACTTGCAAATAAATAGAAACATGTTTATTAGAGTAGAGGAAAAACAGCTTTTTGGCACATGAACACTGTGGCATCAGGAGTGGCAGCTGCAGCCTGGGACAACAGGCAGGGAGGAGGAGACAGTGAACGTGCATTTTCAAAGTTCTTAACATCAGGAGAGGGTATTTCCAAGTAAAGAGGGGTGTGTCTGTGTGTGTGTGTGTATGTATGTGTGTGTGTGAGAGAGAGAGACAGAGAGAGAAAGAGAGAGAGACCCATCAAAACAACACAGAGGCCAGGAGGCAGTGGTAGTGTGCACAGAAGAGCTAGGTAGATGTGGGTTGAATCCTGTCTCTTCCAGGAACTGGGTGACCTTGGGCCCTTTACCTCTCTGAGAGTTTGCTTCTGTCTCCACACAATTCTCTTCTAATCTGTCCTTGGCAAGCTTATAAATGAAGATCATACGAGATGATTCATTTTAAGCATCTAGCACAGAACTCGGCCCTCAGAAACTGCTGGATAAATGCTACTCCTCACTGCAGTTCTCTGTTAGAATATTCCAAGTTTTCCATGGTTTCTGAGCAGGAAGGCAGCTGTGCGTTTAGGAAGAGAAGTGTGAGGTGTGGGGCAGTGGGAAATCCTCATGAGCAGGTTTCAATTAAGAAATAATTCATTTTTGCAGTGGGCAGACAAATTGGAAATGACAGACTCCTCCCATTGTAAAGTTAAGAATTAAAAGTGTTTATTTTTATTTAATAGATACCAAACCATGACTATAGTATACTTGTATTCCAAACTTTGATGATTTAAAAAGGGAAGAGAGGAGGAGGTGGGTGAAGGGAGGAGAGAGAGTGAACGGCTATGAAAAGGAGAACCAGACTATATCCTGAGTCCCTACACATCATTCCCCTTCCCCAAAATATTGCAGCTCCACTTGTATACATTGATCAATTTTCAATGTAGCAGTTCATTGGCAGAGAGGAGGAGTCCAATACCTAAAAAACAGTTTGATAGCTCCTAGCGTAGATCATCTGCCATGTCACCTGATATTTCTTCTTCCCCACTAAAATGTAAGCTCCCTGAAGGCAGAGATTAATAATGCATCTAGGAGGTAATCTTTGTTATTTTGGATGAGGCAATGAATACATGAACGAATAAATCAATGAATGAATGAATCAATAAATAATGAATCAATGAATGGAGAGACAAGGAGAATCAGACTGTCTTTGACCCAGGAAATGTTGTATCTTTGAACATTAAAGTTATGTTTCTGTCTTTTCTTGCTCTTCTCAACCCACCTTGCCTGACAGTTTGTTACATTGTTGAATTCTATCATTTCTTCATTTAGTCTGATTTAATTGTTAGCAAAATTCTTTTTTTTTTTTTTGAGACGGAGATTCGCTCTTGTTACCCAGGCTGGAGTGCAATGGCGCGATCTCGGCTCACCGCAACCTCCGCCTCCTGGGTTCAGGCAATTCTCCTGCCTCAGCCTCCTGAGTAGCTGGGATTACAGGCACCCGCCACCATGCCCAGCTAATTTTTTGTATTTTTAGTAGAGACGGGGTTTCACCATGTTGACCAGGATGGTCTCGATCTTTTGACCTCGTGATCCACCCGCCTCGGCCTCCCAAAGTGCTGGGATTACAGGCGTGAGCCACTGCGCCCGTCCGTTAGCAAAATTCTTACACCCACACAGATGATCCTCAACCTTTGTATGTTCAACTCTTGCACAGTCCACAAATCCCCCAGCGCACCCCACGGAAACCACTTTGCAAATGCCAACCTGGCCTTATGTGCCACCTTGATGAATGAGTCATCACCAGCTGCGCTGCCGACCCAACAGCTTCTTGTACCAGGGGCGCCGCCTGCTTTGTCGTATAGCGGTGTTTGTAAGATTGTTTGAATATTTCACTGCATGCTTCCCTCACAGAAAAATGAAAGTGCTGATACCAGTGATAAGAAACATAGGTTTCATAAACTTAACACAATTGAGGCAAAGATGGAAATCATTTGGCGTGCAGAAAAGAGCAAATGTTTAGCCTCAATCGGGTGCTTATCACGCTTGAGCTATCTGACTGTGTGCTCAGCTGTAAAGGAAAAGAAAAAAGAAAAGAAAGAGAACAGACACAATGCAGTAAATATTGTCAGAGATTAAGTCTGAAATATATGATGTATTTTGGAATTGTTTGGGCTTTTAGATTTCTAGGAATGCAGATATAAATCTAGTTCCTTTTCACTCTCTGGCATGTTTTAGCAACGGGTAGCGCAAGAACCTCTTCCCTGATTTCCTTGTCTTACTTTGTCAGATAGACTCAACTGTGTATTTATATATTTAATAATTTTAGTAATGTCCTCTCAGTTGTCTAATTTTTAAGAAAACATCTTTGAAAATAAATACTTGGGATTTTTCCTACCCCTCCCGACATGAGTGTCCACCATTCGTCCCTTTTCTCCAAACGCTGCATATTCCTCTGCGCCCTGGTGCCTCCTCCTTTCCTCTCTGCTTCTGCGTTTCCTCTGGAATCCTGTCTTCTTCTTCATGGTCTCTGGAGGGGACACTGCTGATACTTAATTTGTATGGGGTAACTATGCAAACTTAGTAGACCCTAAAAAAAATTTTAGTTGGATTTTGAAGTGGGCTAGACTTTGCATGTTTTTTTCTCAACATCTTTTTTCCCTTACTCAAAATGTTCTGCAGCCAGAGCCTTCTCTCACTGTATCTGTTTGTTGTTCGTTTTGTTTGTGTCTCCTCAGCTTCCTCTACCTCATTTCATGATCATTTTGTAAATTACCTAAGACCATTGCCCAGTAGCTTCTCATTTCCAAGAACTCTGCTTGGGTCTTTTTTCACAACTCTGTGCTTGTCTCATAACCTCTGGTCCTGTTCACGACTGAAATACTTTTTATCTCTTTCTGTGGACATGAAACCTACATATAAAGTCCTACTCTCATTGCTCCTTTAGCTCTGGTCCCTATGATTTGATTTGTTTTGTCTGCTGAGCCATTTTTATTTTGTTTCTTTATTTGATGTTCGTGGTGGTGGTCTTTGTGAAATGTTTGGTGATTTCGATTGAACCTGTCTCGGTAACACTGAATGCACGTTAGTCGCTTGTTGCCTGTCCTTGCATTCTGATGCAGGAAGTGGATGGGAGGTGCTGCTGCTGGAGTGTATGCTGGTTTTGGTGATAACAGGGAAGGCGTGGAATGTGCTATGGGGCAGTGCGCTGGTCCTGGCTGTGGTGAGTCTTTGATGCTCCCAATGTCACCTGCCTTGAGAACTCTGCCCTACAAAGTGAATTCAGTCTCTCTCTCAGCCTTCAGTCATGCACTCCGTGTCCTACTGTTTGGGGTGGAGATTTAGCCTGTCTGACTTCTCCCACTACAATGAGATGACTCATGCTGTGTTGCTTCAGACCATCCCTAGACTTCCATCCCCCTCTTGGCATGGGCACGTGCCATGGGTGCCTCTCTCTGCTTGATATCATTCAGGGATTATCCACATTTCTATTCCTAGTATTTTTGTTTCCTTATTTTGTGTGAGTTTGGCTGGGGCAGGGAGTTCAGAAAGGGAAAGAAGATTGTAGCAAGCCACCTAAAACAGGAAGTTGCCTTCCTCTCTGAGTCTGACATGCTGACTCCCAGAACATCAGGAAACCAGGAGGATCACAGCACAGGGAGGGCCTCAGTCATCTTGTTTGAACCTTGTCATGGATACACAGCCTGTGCGTTTCACACGTAGGAAGCAGGGGTGCACAGTGGGTTCTTGTTCTTTATTGAATGAAATTGAGCCAATGTTCTCCGCAATGTGTGTGATAGATATTGTGAAAATGTTAAGTAGAGGAGTAGGGGGGAATTCAGTGTTCTGGTGGTATCAAGAGTGCAAACTCTGTTTGAGGACTCCTTTCACAAAAGCTTTATTTATCCTCTCTAGCTTAAATATATATATATATATATATATATATATATATATATATATATATACAGTTTTTATTAAATTTTTATATATAATACATTTGTATTTAATTTTTGTCTAATTTTTATATATAATGTATTCATATTGTATATAAAATATAGAAAAATATATATTTATATTATATATAAAATAGATGCATTTATATTATATATAAAATAGATATATTTATATTATATATAAAATAGATATAATATATTATATATAAAATAGATATATTTATATTCTATATAAGATATATATATAATTATAAAAATATATGTCTTTAAGAACCCCACTATGGTGCTTTCTCCCTCCTTCCATTCCTGCCTGGACCATCTCTTCCTCTCACAACCTGGAAGCAGCCTCCGGGCCTCCACCTTCCCTCTTGGTTGTCCCCTGACTCTTGTCTAATACTTGCCTCTTTGTAGAGAGGAGCTTCTCAGGCACATGGGAATCATGGGCCAGGTAGTTCAGCAGCCTGACAGCCTGGATCCTCCTGACCCTCTTCTCCTCGTGGCCAGCCCCTCTCATGGCCTCCTCTGAGAGTCTGGCCTCCACAGAGGAATCAGAAACTTGCGACACACTTGCTGCCTACAAGTTAGCAGTGCTTCAGGTGTTTACCTTTCCTCAAGTCGTAGAACTATAGAGCAGGGCAAAGCCTTAGGGACCGTCTGTTGACTGAGTAACAAACTCATTTTTTTTGAAATTAAAAAGTTGATCCTAAACACATCAAGAGACTTTACCAGCAAGTTTGTGGTAATAGCTGGACTCAAATTCAGATCCTAGGTTAGCAGTCCTGTAAATTGAGAAACAGAACCTCACTACTCAAGCCAACCTGATGTCTACCCAAACCAAATATTCAAGTATGCTGGGGTAGGTGCTTTGTGATCAGTTCCCACGGAGACTCAGACTCTACTTCTGAGTCCTTCGAATCTACCCCCTGCCCCTCCCACCGCCCCCGCTCCCCTCCCGTGAGTTCTGCCTCAGCCTCAGAGACTGGTTTATTTCTTCAGCATATTTATGTCAAGGACTCCCACCTTTGTTATTCAGTTCCTTCCCCACTGATTCCAGCTCCATTCCCCAGCCGCACACCAAGCTGCCCAGTGCCTCATGGGCTCCCAGACTGCACTGGGTTCTTGGGAGCCCTTTCTGCAGCATTTTGATGGAGGTGCCTATTTCTTCCAAATCAGAGACCCTCCTGTCCTCCAGACACCTGTAGCTCTCCAGGATCCCCCAGCTTCCTCTAGGCAAGCTTATGTCTCAAGTTCTTCCCTCCCAGGTCAAGCGGCAGAACTGCCTCTTCAGGCCAAGACTCAGGCATGCTGCCTCTCAATGAAGAACACACCTTGGCATGAAACATCTTCCCAAACTTACAATACATCCAGACCCTGGGCTGTTTGTTCTAGATTCTTGCTACACTTAAGTGTCTTATTACAAATCTCTTTCCTGTTAGGGAATGGGCAATGAAACTGTATAGGCAAAGGGTACTTAGTTTACCTGGTGCATTTAAGGCTGAAGACAAGGAGACATTGTCCTCCAGAATCTTTTTTTGTTTTTAAAGCAAATCTGCCCTAGAGTAAAGCCTTCCTAAATTTTAATTGTTACTGTGCTATGAACGGAGGTTGTGTCCATATTTAATGGAACACAGAGGTGAAAGAAACTGGAATGTTGGAACTGCTCTTCTCCCACTGATGGAAGGACGTGGTAGATAATGTTTTGCTGCTGGTAAACAGGCAGAGTAAATACAGAAATGTGGAGCCATGCAAAACACATCTGACTGTCACATGTTGTTGGTAGAAACTGCTCATAGAAAATCAAACACAGACTCTGACTTCCAGTCACAGAAATAGTATATTACATGGAATTTCTTTAGGATTTGCAATCTCTTTGCAGTTTCAGGCTGCTTGTGTTATGTTTCCATGAGCGTCTAGACCTGAGGTTGCAGAATGATTTAGACATCAGTTGCCTGCTTCATATGGTGTGATTAATCTTTTTTGATTTTACATGTCTACAAATGGTGTTAGTGGTCATAACTGCAAACTATTGCTATTTTTATTGGCTTAGAATGTGAATGTTTTTGTTAGAGCATCTGCAAAAGCAAACACTTTTGCTATGTTGAAAAAATAATGAAGATCTAAGTGATTGTAAGATGGCATTTTGTGAATGCATGCTAAAATGCTCCCAGATTTTTATTTGTTTTATTGTTAATGCTGCATTGAAGATACAGTAGCGCTGCAGCACAATTTTTTTCTATTTCTTCTTTTCCTTTGTCCTTCAAAAAACACCCATTCTAGTTGCAGTTTTTGTTCAAAAATCAAGATAGTCACACATTAAGATAAGTTCACTATCTAAGAAGTAAATAAATGTAGAAGTGAAGCATCTCATAGCAATATCAGCTATTTTGTGTCATACATAAATAATATATTGCTTAGCATTGGCATATTTTTTGTGTTTATTCTAATAGAATGGCCAATATATCAAAGTCATCTAAATGTCTTTATTAACACCTTAGGTATCACACTCACTGAAGTTTAGCGTCTTTCAGATTGCAGTTATAAAGGTCCCTCAAACCCTGGCTGATAAATTGTTTTAGGTTTCTTGTGAAGAAGAGTTGTGTTTAACTATTAATTTTCATACCAGCTTATACCTAATAGAGTGTGTGGCTAATGAATGTGTTGAATTAAATTGAGTTAGATTGAATCAAATTGAATTGAACAGAAATAAATTGAATTGTATTGAATGATAAACCAGAGAGGGATAATGCATGGTGATCTAACAGCATCTGATAACAGAACACTGAATTTATACGCCCAACTTAGGAGATATTTGATAACTCATGAGTGGGAAAATTGCCCTCCTATGTTCCTGGGCATCCTTGCCAAGTGGAGATGAATGTCACAGGAGACCTCGGGCAATTATACAGTTCAAGCATCTTCTGTATTTGTGTGGCAAGAGACTGTGCCAGAAGGGTTACAAACCTGCTTTATTATTCTGTATGTCACCAAGCAGGAGCTCCATTTTTAAAAATTTTCCTTTGTTAAGCAGCAGCTGGTTGTGTGCGGGTACTCGGGAACAAGTGATGCGAGTGTCTGTGTGGATCAGATAGGGGGTATCGTTTGCTAGTTTTAATTGGTAGATTCAACATCTTCCACTAACCATGCAGAAGCCACTGGCTGAGACGTTACCATGGTAAATCAAACTTCGGTGTGCAATTGATAGACTTCTGAAGCAGGTACAGGCACTCTAATCAACTCCAGGAATGTTGAGGCCATCTGGTTTTGCCTCACCTGGAAGCAATTTGCCACCCCAGGCGCAAAAAATTTACCCTGAGGTCAGTAACAATAAAACTGCCTCAAAGATGTTCCAGCTGAGTATGGAAGAGGAGCAGTGTGACATAGTAATTTCTATGTTTGTTTTTATATTTTCAAGCTTGGGAAAGTGAGGGGCTAATTATGCAAACCAGAGCCAAGAATAGATTTGGCAGGTGCTGACCCAGCTAGTTCCAGACAGCAAAGTGAAAACTCCTGAAACTCAGTCTACAGCACTGCTTTAACTGTCCAGCTTGGAATGTCTAACTGATTTCGATTTTATGAAAGGAACTTTGACTAAGCATCAAGTTGCTCAAGAATATGGCTGAAGAGACAATCTTTTTTTTTTTAGTAGTGAGGAGTGAAATGGGGAATATTTGCAAGGAGGGGAATCTTTTTTTTTTTGAGATGGAGTTTTGCTCTTGTTACCCAAACTGGAATGCAGTGGCGCAATCTCGGCTCACCACAACCTCCGCCTTCTGGGTTCAAGCAATTCTCCTGCCTCAGCCTTCCGAGTAGCTGGGACTACAGGTGCACACCACCATGCCCAGCTAATTTTTGTATTTTTAGTAGAGACGGGGTTTCACCATATTGACTCGGATGGTCTTGATCTCTTGACCTCGTGATCCACCTGCCTCGGCCTCCCAAAGTGCTGGGATTATAGGCGTGAGCCACCGCGCCCGGCCTAAGGAGGGGAATCTTTCAACAAGGCTTCTCCCTCTAAAAGAAAGTTTTTGGGCCATAAACATTCTGCATAGCTATTTAGTATTGTAGATATTCTTGTAGTCAGGCAGGATGTAGCCAGCCCTAACCAAAATACAGACGGTGAGAAGACTTCAGAATCATTAGCTCTTTGGAATAGTTAGAAGAATGTGTTCGGCTCATGTGACATTGATTTGTTTTGGCTGCACTTGAAATGTGTGGTCTTTGCAAGTCAATAGAAATGAAGTCCTTTATTGAATAGGAAAAACTCCATGGAGTGAATTATGCAAAGAAGTGGAAGGCCAGGGTTCTCAGTGTCTTGTGTATTTGTGGGAGTGCCAGGCAGGCTTGATTGGGCTTTGGAAAGCAAAGCTCAGGAGCTTGAGAGAAAGGAGAAAGGTCAGTGTTTTTTATCTCATACCATAGACTGGGTAGGTTAAAGCAACAGATATCTCTTTTTCACAGCTCTGGAAGTTCAAGATCAAGGTCCTATCAGGTTCTGTGTCTGGTGAGGGCCCTCTTCCTGGTTTACAGATGGCCGTCTTCTTCCTGTGTCCTCATGTGGTGGAAGGGGCTAAGGAACTCTCCTCTCCCGTTTGGGAGGCTCTGGGAAGGCTTCACTCTCCTGACCTAATTACCTCCGAAAAGCTCCACCTCCAAATACCCTCACATTGGAGAGTAAATTTCATGAATCTGGGGGACACAAACATTCAGCCTTTGACAATAGGAATGGCAAAGTCAGCTTAAGGGACAGTCATGGAGAAGGTCATTTTGGAAGCTGGGCTCTTCCAGAAGTGTGATAATCCCACAAGGCTGAAAACAGGAAGGCCCTGAAAAATTGACTGGTGTGACTCCTCCATCTATTAACAAGAGAGGGCAGAAGGCCAGAGAGTGGCCAAGGGCAGTGTAGATAAGGCATAATCAAAGTAGTGTTGGATTTCGATTTTATGGTACCCTGTTCAGAGATGCACTGAGCCAGCAGAACCTGAAAACCTGCTGGAATCATGTGTCTCCCCACCCTCTGGTGCCCTAATTGTGTAGTTATTTCAGACTTAGAGTTCAATCATTTTACAAGTTTAATACTGCAAGGACTGAGGTGGAATTGCTCTTTGTCCAGAATCTTTTTGTTCTTTGGCTCAAGAACAGAGAGGAATGGACAGACCTGTCCTTATTTCCCCTGCCTGGAGAGGGAACACAATTAGGAATCCTGGTAGGTAAGTCTGTCTCCACTTCATCTCCTCCACAAAAAGGGGCAGATATAGCACTGGTGATAAACCAGTTCCTCTTACCTTCTTCACCCTCTCTAAGCTTCTAGTCCATTCTCCCAAGAGTCAGAATCTGTTAAAACTCACTTAACTTGACCCACAAAGCAGCACAATGCTAAGGAACAGGGTGCTGTGTCCTTTAGCGTGTGGGCACCACACCATTCCCTCTAAAAGCTAACTCATCAAGGGAAATCGAGGAGGGAGGTCATGCTGGAACAGCAGTGCGAGGAAGAGAAGAGGAGGCACAAAAGCACAAGAAGGAGAAATGGGAGAGAAAGAAAGGAGAAGGTGAGAAAGGAAGGATGGTTATTTCTAAACATGCAAAAGGTAAGAGTGAGCTTTTTTTGGGTTGCACACTCTCTAAGAATCTGATAAAAATTATTTCCCTGGAAAACAAAATGCATAGGATCATATACACATTGCAAATAACTTGGAGTTCAGAAGCGCATACATAGACTTGGGTAAAGAGATCTATCTATCTATCTATCTATCTATCTATCTATCTATCATCTATCCTAACGAGCACGATTCAGCAAAGTTACATACATATATGTATATTTATATGTCAGTGTATATATAATTTTCAAATTACCGTTAAGTTAGGTACACATTACATACATGGAAATATGGCATATATGTCAAACACAATCCCTCATTATCCAAAAACGTACACGAGTGAATAATGAAAAAGACTTGAGCAAAGATAAATTCAAGGTGACTGTCAGCAATGAAGAGTTAATAGTGAGGCCTCCTACAATGTATGACTCCTTTAAGGGAAGGGATTTGAAGCCACGGGATTTTTGGATGCTTTAAAATGAGCCTCACTAAAGCCCTGGATCACACAGTGCAGGAAACAAACCTGAAAATAGCCAGAGTAGCAGGCAGAGAAGACTAACTGATCTCTACTTTTTGAACCCCATGGTTCCAGTCCATTTAATTGTTCTTCAGGCTAACAACTTCACTTTCCATAGGGAAGGCAGTGTAATTGACCATGGGCTGGGGTTACAGGTCAGAACATCATACCTCACTATTTTAAATGAATGAACAGTTCAAACAATCACTGCATTTCATTGGTTTTCCAGGACATGATTCATTGTACCCATGTTTCCTCATTTCTATTTAGTTGTGAAATCCAGTGCAATATTATGGATTCATTGTCACACTGACAAAGATGTGTGTGTATGCTAAAATTCAAAAATCACATTTGTCTCTGCTCTCATAGGAAGAGGTTAGGGGAATGGCACATTCCACTGGCTTGTCTGTGCACAGGAGTGCAGGGCATGTGACTCTTGGGGAAACTCCTACAGCTGGCTGTCTGGATTACCAGGAATCATGAAAGCAGGCTTTGTAAACATTGCATGCATTCCCAGCCATTGAACATTGTGACATTTCATGACCAGCTCTCTCAGAAGAGATGCCAAGTGTAGAAGTCCTTTCTGGAACATCCCTGCATAATTAGGCTGTCCCCAGCTCACCACATACATGCAACATTTTCCTGCTGGTGAGTAATCATTTGTGCCTGGCTAGTTTTCTGTCTCCACAAACATCATCTTAGGGCAAAAAGACAAAGCATGTAGAATATGCTTCTTATACCATGGTTAACTAGGGCTTCCTCATCTTATTACTGGAACTTCCTGCAGCAGATTCCACACTGGCTCTCTTCTCACTTCATATCTTGTTCATATGATTGTTCTTATCTTTCTACCACCAGATAATGATCTTGTTTAGAAGACAGATAACGTTACAGTATCCCATATTTTATAATTATTCTATGAATCACAACTCATATCATAAAGTTAGAAACCTTTGGCATGCCAAAGAATTTTTCAAGAAAAATTCTGATTGGAACCTAACTTTTCTAGCCTGGTAGTGGAAAAATGAAAGATGATAAATCACAGGTTCTAATCCTGACTTCTTCTACTTGCTTACTTTTTGTTACTGGGTCCTTGGTTAAGTTTAAAGAACTGTGTAGGCATGTGACATACATTAGTTCATTGTAACAATTGGGTGAAGCAGGTGCTCTTCTCTTTATTGGTTACATTAAACTCATAAAGGTACAGAAACTTATCTGTGGGCATGTGGACTTGCTTCATTTGAATTCACATCCATCTGATGTAAATAGCCATGCTATACTGCCTTTCTTTGTGTATGCCTGTGCATTCTTTTTTTTTTCCAATGTAAAGTGGGGTTGTGGAGAGTGTAGACTAGACCATTTGTTTTCCGTGTTTTTACAGTTCTCTTTATCTCTGATGAAGCACAATTTGAAAATCACTAGAATACCTCTAAAATGATGCCTGCTCTGACATTCTAATTTTATCTTTGTCATTATCAACCCCCTTCCACCCCTTTTCAGCATGATGGATCTCATGGTTCCTCCATTTGAACAGTGTCTTCTGCCCAGAACGTTTTGATCATTTCTGCGCCTCTACTTCTCCCACATGCTCTGCTGCCTGTGAATCTTTCTCAGTCTCCTCCCTCTGAAGAACTCTTCTAAGCCTTTTGCACTTTGCTTACCTCTTTATTGTTGTCAGCCAGCCCTGTATTACAGTGAGCTGGATATTCATGTGGGTCCTCCCATAGGTTGATCTGTAAATTTTTGTGATGGAGACTAATGACTTTCTCATTTTAGCTTTCTGTAGGATCTGTGTTAGTTTCCCATGCCTGCGGTAACAAATTACCACAAACTGGGTGACTTAAAACAACAAAAGTTTATTTTCTCACAGTTTTGGAGCCCAGAAGTTCAAACTCAACTTCACTGGCCCCACATCAAGACATTGGCAGAGCCATGGTCCCTATGGGAGCTGTAGGGGAGAATCTATTTCTCATCTCTTCTGTCTTCCAGTGGCTTCTGGTATTCCTCAGATTGACACATTACTCCATTCTTCAAGGCCAACATTTTCAAATTTTTCTCTGATGCATACTCACATTGCTTTCTCTTCTATATATGTTCAAATTTGCTTATTTGTTGCTCTTATATGAATTAATTGGATTGCATTTAGGACTCACTCATACTCCAGAGTAATCTCCCCATCTTAAGATCCTTAATTGCATCTGTAAACTACCCCCCACAACCGCCTCCACCAAACACACCCACCATATTAGCTCATGTCCACAGATTCCAGGGATTAGGATGTGGATAGCTTTTGTGAAATATTTTTTTTTTCTTTTGAAACAGTGTCTTTCTCTGTCTCCCAGGCATGAGTGCAGTGGTATAGTAACAGCTCACTGCAGCCTTTACCTCCTAGGCTCAAGAGATCCTCCTACCTCAGCCTCTTACGTAGCTGGAACCATAGGCATCTGCCATCACACTCAGCGAATTTGGCTATTTTTTGTATTTCTTAGGGTTTCACCATGTTGCCTATGCTAGTCTCAAACTCCTGAGCTTAAGAAATTTGCCTGCTCCCAAAGTGCTGGGATAACCAGGTATGAGCCACTGTATCCGGCCAGCTTTTGTGAAACATTTAGAAGCCTATCGCAGTGTCGCCACCCTTTGGCTTCCAAAGATTCATGCCTGTCCCACATGCAAAATACATTTTTCCCATACCAACATACTGCCAAATTTCAGCCTGTTATAGCATCAGCTCACATGCAAAATCTTACCTAAATGTCATCAGCCCCAAAAGTTCCAAACGCAGCCTCTAGATCAGGTATGGGTGGTACTATGAATATTATCCATCCCAAGGCAAAATTTCTGTTCACTTGTTGACCTGTGAAACTAGAAAACAGGTTATCTACTTCTAAAATTTAATAGTAGAATAATCATAGAGTAACAGTTGTAGACACTCCTATTCCAAGGGGAATAAATGGAAGAAAAAGGTTACCCAGACCCAGATAACCATTTTCTTCCTTCCACTCTCCCCTGAGTTTGAAGACCCAGACCTTCAAAATCCCGGTAGGGCCAATTCCATTAAATGCAAGGCCTGGGAAGAATCCCGTGAGGCTAATATCACTGCTCTCTGGGCCCACAGCTCTGCCTTCTTGCCTTGCAGTTCTGGACTCTGGCTCCAAAGCTCAGCCGTCACAGTCATCTTTCTTTTTTTCATGAAGAGTAGCACATGTTTGCAACTTCGTAGTTTTATGAGCTTATTTTCTTTCTATGGAATTTTGGGAGTCTAACAACCTTCTTTCATTAAGTCACATTCCCAATCCTTTCAGTCTAAGCTGGAAATGTTTCTACTGATGTAACATTCTTAAAAACCTAGTGAGTCTCCTGTATGTGTCAGAGGGATTTATACTGTTAGACACAAGGGTCCTCCACAGAATTTCTTAGATAATGTCATCTTTATTTCTGACTTATGCCGATATCCATGCATGTCCAAGCGTCGTATACCCACTCTCTTCAGTGCTAGCAACAGGGTGTCCAGCCATATATTAGGCGTTCTCTCCAGAGGACATTTTGTTAACAGTGGATCTTCTAATTTTAGCATATTTTGCAATTTAAAGAAACCGGTAATTTCTAAATCAAAGGTATTTTTTTGCTTAACATTTCTTTCCTCAATTCATCTCTTTTCTCTCACATTTTACTGCAAGCAGGAAGAAGAAACCAGAAGAAACCTTTAGTACTTTGCTCAGAAATCTCATCGGCTAAATAGCCACATTCATAGCTTATAAGTTTTTCTTTACACTAACTATAAAACAATTCAGCTAAGTTTCTGCTTCTACTTAATGAAGATTGCCTTTCTTCCGGTCTCCAACAACATGCTTCTAATCTTTTTTTATGAGACCTCACCAGAGGAGCTTATATGGATTAGCTGTTAAAGACAATCTGGGCTTGTTCTATCGCACACTTTTGAGTTCTTTGAGCCTCTACACATTGTCCAGTTCCAAAGCCAGATGCACATTTTTAAAGATACTTCTTCCAGCCACTTCCTTGTAGCAAAAATCTCTATCAGTCAGGGTTAAACCAGAGACACAGAACTAGTAGGAGACATCATAAGGGGTGCATTGAGAGGAGTTGGCTCACATGATGATGGGTGCTGGCTAGGCAAGTCTGAAAGCTCTAGAGCAGGCCATCAGGAATGGCAGCTGGAACTTTCTGGCACAGGCTGACACTGCTGTCCACAGTGGGATTTCTCAGTTCTGCCTTGAGAGCCTTTCAACTGATTGGGCAAGGCCTACCAGATTATCTAGGATTTTATTTAAAGCCAATTTTATTTTTGAAGGTTAGTCTCATCTAGAAAAACAGCTTCACAACAATGACTAGATTAGAATTTGACTGAATAATTGGGCATTGCAGCCTAGACAAGTTAACACATAAAACTGACCATCATAGGATCTGCCATTACTATGCCTGCCTGTATTAAGTCCTTGATGCCTGCGTATCAGTTACAATGAAACATTGTGATAATAGAATGTTTTTTCATATCAGTGAGGAGATCATTTGATTCAAATGTGGGAAAAAAATTAAAGATCATGAAAATCCATCAGCCATGGTTATAATGGGAATGTGGGGAAGTGCATGATAAGTATTTAGCAGGAGCTAAACTTTTAATTAAATGAGATCTCCTCTCCTGGGCCTGGTGGACCCAGATGGACTTCAGCAGGTGATGAACCTCCCAGAATTATATGGGGTGTGTGTTTTTGTGTGAAAGAGAGAAAGAACATTTTTTTTTCCTGGAATTAGAGTTCATAGCTTTTATCAGATTCATGCAAAAAAGTTTGTTACTTTAACATTTTATGTATAATAAATTTAATTACCTCATGTATATGGTAACCAGGTCATCCATCAGTAGCACTAGGCCTGTATTAGGAGTCCTTGACTGTGGATCTAATAAAATCTTCTGTGCTCATAACTCACACCTACCTGTATATTCTAGAATCTGCTCTTGGAGAACTCAGAGAAGTAATGCAGATAGTGGTGCTTATAGGGATTGGCTAGGGCAAAATCAGGAGATGCCTGTTGTATCAAAGCCTACTTATATGTTTCCCACTAATAAATCATGCCTGATGGCCCCAAGTCAGTGACTCAGTAGAGAAAGTGAATGATGAGGCAGGCAACATAACTCTGTGAATGAGCCAACCCCAGCCCTTTCCCTGACTCAGAAAGGGGTGAATGCACACAGATGGCTGCAAACCCCCCAAGCAGTCAGCATACTGTAAAACAATATTAACATCATTGCCTTTTGAATACCATGTCTTGTAAACCCCAGGATATGACAAGCCTCTTTAGAGTCTTCTTTGATTGTGTTACTCAGACTCCCGTAGGGAAGTAGGGAGGGGGAGGGGTAGATACCAGAGGAAATGTGTAATTAGGAGTCTCTGAGAACAATAAGGGTTCTCAAACACATATGTGTGCAGCTGATTTGTTGCTTTTGGTATTTCTGTTGGTGAGTAATTAACTAGCCATGTTTTGGGGCAGTCTGTGCAGGCTTGGGCAATGTGATAGTCGTGAACCCTGGGGAAAGAATAGTTGCCTTTAGCTATATTTTCAGAGAAATACTAAGTGGAGATGTGAATGGAAGGGAAAGAACAGACTTTCTGGAGAGATGCCATTATGGTAATGTCAGAATTTCCTTTCAGTCTTAGCTAAATCTTTCTTGTTATCACCCTTATTTTTAGTTTTACACAAGACAGGAGGCCCAGTTCAGTGGGAGAGTGCCGTGTACACAGACATCCCTGCCACCTCCCCAGGAGAGAGGCACAGGGGCCTCTGCGGGGCTCTGGCGGTCTCTTCTTTTAGGGTTGTGATTCCTCATCACTGTGGTGCCTGTGTGTGGGGTTGCAGGGAGCGGGGTCTTTTGATTTGACTGCTGAAAGGAATAGGGGTTTTCTCCTGGGAACTCTTCTGGGAGAACAAGCTTTCGACAAACACTCTCTGAAAGTTACTCTATGGCCAGATGCGTGCAGATCCGAAGATGGTGTCATTTGTGAAAAATGAGGCTGGCTTATGAGCTGGGTCCATTTGCACACAGCCTGCAGCCACGGAGCCCCTCAGCTTGGAGATGTGCTAACTCCTTCTGTCCTGTGGGCCACTGGGGCTTTGTGTCACTGGCATCAGAAGACAGAATTTGGCAATTCGCTAGGCTACGGGTTTCCAAACTAAGTGTCCTCTGTATTAAAAATGAGGAGCCAAAATGGGGACTTTTCTATTTGTGAAGAGAATCCAATGAAAATAAGCTATTTTATTTTGGTGACTTTGAGTATAGGAATTGTCTTCCCTGGACCTCAGTTTACGCAACCAGAAAAATGGGAGCGGAGGTGCCTAGTTATCTTTAGGAATGTTCTGACTTAATGAAGCAATGTTTATGTAATGATTTGGTGGTGTAAATGTCCCCAGCAGTGCATGATGTTAGTTGTATGTTTGTGAAGCACCTAGCTCCTCTGGTAAAAGTAACCTTTGTAAATGGCAAGCTATGAGTATTGGCAAAAGGACAGATGACCCCACCTTCTTTCCGAAAAGATAACTGAGGAATATAGGGCCAGTTAAATAGCATGGAAAGAGATTCAGAGTGCCTTGACCTAGAGCAGTCTTTAAAACTTCAGGCCAAAACTCCACTAGGAAACGCACCAAGCTCACCATTATGGTAAATTTCATTTTGAAATAAAGCACCCTAATTCATTTGTCCAGGAGTCCAGGTTTCTGTGTGGCCCAAGGTTGGATTCAGAGGTCAGGGTAAATCATGTTGCTAAAGAGCCGCTCCTTCTAGAAATAACTTTCTTAATGTCTGCAATTTCTCAATTCTGTTCTTGGATTCTTCAGTCCTCTCTCATTTCTGGCCACAAACTTGTTTGGGGTTTGCTCAACCACGAGCCAACACATGCACCTGCTTTCCCATCAATTCCCAGACTTCAGAGGACATGGTAGGTCTGCTAAGTGGCTTCTTTAAGAACTTCTGGGTCGACATGCTTGGAATGTGTGCTAACAGGCTGGTCTCACAGTGGCAGTTCTAATTGGCTGAGGATGAGTCTTGAAATGTCACAGAAAGATTTATCTCTCAGCACAGATTCTCGCTCAACTAATTTTGCAGTACGTCACCAGATAACGGGTTGTTTGGAAAACAATACACAGTTCTCAGATGCCTTTGTGTGTTGGAATGAACGTGGTAGCCCATTTGAAGCAAAACGGCTCATGGGAAGGAAGCCCATGACTGACTTACAGGCAATTTGGCATTGAAAGTGACAAGCCTTGCTCATGAGGGATTTGGCCAAGTCAGTTTCTCAGGGTTCAGCACCTTTCTTGTGGGGACTCAGCAGACAGGTGGGTAGGGAAACCTGTCTCAGAAGTTTGGCTTATAAAGGAATACTGTGATTGATATCTGGATCCTTTTGTATCAGCAGCAAGGATTAATTTTAGAGAAGATATTTCATTTAAAAAAATGGATTCTTCCCTACTGTCTGTCTCCCAGGAAAAATATATTTGCTTGATTTGAAGGTACCATTGACTGTTAGCTGCTGCTTGTTGATTTTATAAAAGCTTTTTTTTAGGATTAAGGGAAATAGAAAAATGGGTATCATGTTAAACATACATACAGATTATAAGATAAATTTCTATTTCAGAAACATTTCAACACTATTCACGGCAGCCAAGATGTGGAAACACTAAATGTCCAATGATGGATAAATGGATAAAGAAAATGTGGAATTTACATACAATGGAGAAATTTGTTAAAGAATACAAACATACAGCTACACAGGATGAATAAGTTCTGGTGTTGTATACCGCTGTAGGATGACTATAACGATAAGATATGACGTAGTTTCAGATAGCTAAAAGGAGGATATTGAATGTTCCCAATGCAAAGAAATAGTAAATGCTCAAGATGATGGATATATGAATTACCCTGATCTGATCACCATTAAGTTGTATGAATTGAAACATTGCTATTTATCCTATAAGCATGTACAGTTATTAAGTGTCCCTTTTTTAACAGTATACAAAGATGTATACAGGGAATGCTGCAATATGTGACATCATGAATGGACCTTGAGGACATTATGCTGAATGAAATAAACCAGTAAGAAAGGACAAGTACTATGATTCCACTGACGTGAGATGCCTAAAATAAGCGAATTCATAAAATCAAAGAGTGGAATGATGGTCACCAGGGGCTAGAACGAGAGGGGAATGAGCACAGAGCTTCAGTTATGCAAGATGTATAAGTTCTGGAAGTCTCCTGTACACCATTGTACCTGTAGTTACTGTATTATACACTTAAAGTATGATTAGGAGGATAGAGCTCATGGTAAGTGTTCTTACTACTGTAAAATAAAATTTTAACAAAGAAACATTAAAATGTAACAACATATTTTGTAAAACTAAGGTGCAACAGTATTTTTGGTGACTCACCATTAAAAGTCCTACATACATTTGCTCTAGAATCCTATTTCAAGATGGGATTCCAGGTTGATTTTACATTTCTAAGGTTAGCGAAGCGTTTTGTCTTTCATTGGTTGTTTTATACATATGTATACCTAAGTTAGAAGAAAATTTCTGATGATCTCAGGTTCATACACAGCCCTTGTCATCTCCAAACAGCTCTGGATTTTTTGAGCTATTATTAGCCTGGAGAGTATAGATAATTGCAGTCTACACAGAAATCTAAAAATAAACTGTTTATCCATTTTTCTAAAGAATTTTTTTAGCACACAGTCTCTTCCCAGAAAGGTTGACAAGTGCTTAGATTAAAGGATAATTATTTTCTCTCCCCACCATTCCCCTCTAAATTTCTGAAGAAAATGTAAAACAGCCTAAAGGCAGAAATCAGGATAGAAAAGAAAGTACAGTAAAGGTCTCAATCTCTCTCTCAGAATGATGGAAAATTGGCTGAAAATCTAATTCTTCTTATGCGATAGGTAACCTTTTTGCTGGTGGCATTTACCTGAACTAAGGTAAATGTCGACAGCATTGGTGGGTATGTAATCAATAGCATACTTTCATCACTTATTTTTTTTAAACAACAGACACAATAGTATTGATTACTCCATACATTTTATGCTAAATAGCTGTATTAATCTGACTTAATGAGTATGTGTTGTTGAAATAGCTGTCCTCCAACTGTAACCTGTTTTTAGCAACAGTCCTCCTTGCCAAATACTCCTTTTTTTTAAATCTATAGCTTCTACTTGATTCTTGTGAACCAGGGGTCAGCAAATTTTTTCTTTCAAGGGACAATTGGTAAATATTGTAGACTCTGTGGACCATGCTATTACTGCTGCAACAACTCAACTCTGTCATGCAATAGAATAGGCATGGCAACCCAATAAAAATTCACTTACCAGACCTGTGGGTGGGTGAGACTTGGACCACGGGCTACATCAGCTGATCCCTGTTGTGTTCCAAGGTTGGAAAAAGAAAGCAAAATCAACATCATGATTTGTTGAGGCCAACTATGCAGAGGGCATGGTTTAACAGTGTGGTGGACAGGCTGGGCGAGGTTCCTGCTTTTCTGGAGCTAGCATTCTCATGGAGAGTAGGGAAATTAAAAAATCAAATCTAATACGTAAGTCAACAAAATAATTTCAGTTGGCAATAAGTTCTATGGGAAGAAAAGATGATTTGGTAAAGAATGACTTAAGACTTAAGAGGACATAATTGGTATGAAGTATTAGGGGATTTTGAACATGAATCCATGTTTTTGAGTCCTACACCAACATTTTTTCTAAGGAATCTCTCAACCTCATTTTCTCTATTTATAAAATAATTAATATCAATACTTATTGCATAGGACTACATTGAAGATCAGATAAGCTTTATGAAAGGTCTTCTGTAAAACAGCAAAGCCAATTACAAATTGATTCTATCTTATCAATATTGCTCGTGTCACCATTTTTGTTACCCATCTCTTGATCGTGTCTCATGTTTTCTTGTAAGTTGTTTTTTTTTCCAAAACATAATAGAATTTTTAAATGACATTGTTTGGACTGCAATTCTTTGCCCTTCATATTCCCTAGAAGAAGATTTCTCTAAGTCGTTGGCAAGTTGAAACTCTTTTCTTCATGTTAAGCTGACTTGAGAAATCAGTGTTTAATAGTCACACTGTATCTTACCCTACTAGAATATCAGTGATTATCATCAGCCAACCCTGTGGACTTACTGGTGACACATGAGAAGACACAGGGTGAGCTGGTCCACAGCTTCAGATGAAGAGTGTGAAAAGACTTGGAATTTGATCTTGCATATTGGAAGCCTTATAAAGACATCTAATGATAACAGCGATGAGTGACAAACTTAGATAATTAAAACTTCTTAGTCTTAAAGTCTTTCCTTGATTCAAAATGACAATCTGAAATGTCTATTACTGTGCTTACACTTTACTTGAAGAAAATCTCAATAAAGTTCAGGCTCTTAAGAAATTCATGCCTGCAGAATGGAAAGGGCAAGAGGGAAGACACCAGCAGCTATCTTTTGCTGAATCCTTAGAAGCCAGGAACTGGGCGGTGTGTTGGATTCAACTTTTCCTCCACCCCCACTATCTAACCCTTTATCACAACCTTCAAAGGAGTAAAATTCGCCTTTTCCACAGGAGGAAGTGGAGACTCAGAGAGACCAAGTGTCTTCTCAAGGCCGTCTGATGGATAAGGGGCAGAGGCAGAATTCACGCTCAGACCTGCCTGATCTATAGCCAATGGTGTGTTTACCAGACAGGCCGTAAAATGTTTTAGATTGCTTATAGCCAACAATGGAAAAACAAAGCATGAAAAATAAACAAGCAACAACAGCAGACTTTTTATTTTGGTAGAGAAAGGGTCTCCCTTTGTTGCCTATGCTGGTCTCAAACTCCTCACCTCATGCACTCCTCCTGCCTCAGCCTCTCAAAGGGCTGGGATTACAATTGTGAGTCCCCACACCTGTCTAACAAAAACCTTTTGAGTATCATTCATAATATACATATATTTATTGGCGAGTTAAATTCTCACACCATTATACTAATGTACATTGAACAAATTATCAAACATTTAAACCCTTAAAATCAGAAATGTATAAAAGGATGAAATAAAATAAATATAAATGGAAAATCTCATATATTCTTACCCCACATGAGGGGATCATCACCTGATTCTCAGTGTCTGCTTTGAACACCATGACACTGAACCAAATAGATACATCAGGTCTAACAATATTTGGTCTCCCCGGTAAAGTCACTTTAATCTCTGTTTAGCCCTGCCTACATAGGCTTAGTTTTTCAAGGATTCCAAATGAGGACTGCTTGGCCTGGTGAGGCTGGTGCAGGCTGCTTGAACTGACACACTCATGGATGTGAGTCTTCATCCCTCAGCAAATCGATGGCTCTAGAGTTAGCACGTTGCCAAAAGTAGGGCTTAGTCTCACTTAGTCTCCGTGTAGCTCAGGCTGCTGCAGCACACTTAGTACTGGGGTACCTGGGTGAGAGCCACCGATGACACTAGCAGTAGGCTCTGGCCATTTCAGAAAATGAACTGCTGCTTCCAGCACACAAATATCTTGCTAATTAGCAATTAGTCGTTAAGGGAGAAGAAACTGAGGGGAACTGGGAGTCTGAAATAGTCTCCTAAGAGACATGAAAAAAAGCAGCACTTAAAGTAAGCCAGATAGAAACTGGGAGCTGCCTCATTTGGGCAAGATGTCTCGAGCCATTTTTCTAAATGTTTTAGATTCAGCAAAGGACCCCAGTGCATTCTGCCAAGTGCTTTTCCCTTTAATTTTTAAATGCATTCAAATTTCAAGGGGAATTTAATCCGTATGTTTCTGGTTTTTTTCACTTAACTCATCAAAATGTTGTTCTTTAAGAGCTGTTTGATCTGTAAGGCTTATGAGCCTTTGTTATAAGCCTTTTCAAAACCTCTTTCCCCTTTTTGAATCAGCAAATGGAATTTTGCCAATTCTGAATGGGATTTGAATAAGGAGAAGTCCAACTTTAGGATTAAATGCAGAACCTCAAGGATATCTGACCTGACTCTGGAGAGATGCACACTGGACCCTTGCATCCTAGGAGGACCGATGGCATCATGGGGTAGACCCAGTGGCTGGAGCCGTGCTTGTGAGCGTGAGCCCACAGAAGACAAGCAGTGCGGCGCAGGGTCTGTGCTTCTGTTACAGAACCAGTAAACCTTAGATTTAGACATTGTCTATCCCATCCTCTCATCCAGTGATATTCGTGACACATAATAATGAAAATGACACTAATCAGTAGCCGACACTCATGGAGGCCACCTGTATTTCCAGGTGCTTTTCTACACTGTTTGTATGCACCATCTCCATCTCTCATACTCCTCATCAGTATGCTGTGAGGTGGGTGTGGAGGTAATAAGACTTAGTGGATACAAGTTTAAGATTTAGAATCAGGCAAACTGGGTTTGAATCCTAAAATCAACAACTATAAACTCTAGACCTGAGGAAATTTCTTTAATGCTCGCCAAAGGGTGCTTCCATCTGCAGTTGCTCCTTTTACCATCTTTGTTACGGATGATGTTGATGCTATCTTTGTTCTAGTGATGGAAAAAGTCAGTATCTCCTGGTGCAGTCACTTTTATTGGTAACTTAGCGAGTTTTCCATTTTTTTCTTGTTTATTTGTCAAAATCTCCTGTTTTACAAATTACGCCCATTTGTTCTAAAATAGAGTTAGACTAACTCCCCTTTTGCATGGCAGACCTTCACATTCTTGACGACAGTTATGAGGGTAACCTGGTTGCATGTTCCTGACACTAAAACTACACACAGTGCTCTGGATGGGGTTTGTCCAGTGGGAAGTGCAGCAAGACCTTGCTCTCTTTTGTTTTGAATTTTATACTATTAATACGATCATATAATCTATTAACTTTTGAGAAGCCACATCACACCTTTTTGTTCATCTAGAGTTAATATCAACTAATATAAGGCCTTTCTTTCATGAACTGTTTGTAGGGAGGTGTTTCAGCTCTTGTATTTCTGTAGTTGATTGTTTAAATGTGGAAATATGACATTTTCTCATGGACTCTAATAAAAAATGAGTATGGATTTAATGGAGAAAAATACACATGGTACAGGGTTTTGATGTTAAGTGTGGGTATGATAAATTGGAAGAGTTTCTGCATTCCAGTTCCTATATTAACTAAATTCATAGCCCCAAATTTTAAGCCTTCAGAGCCTCATCCTGAAGAGTCATTGTGAAACTCAGGTAGGTTTTATCATGAAAGAATGCTGAAAAAATCAACGTCTTTGGCCCTCCCATTGAGTAAGCAACTGAAAGTGAGCTTACAGCCTGTGTAGGACATCTTTTAATTTGCCAAGTGACTAAATGTGCAGTCACTGCAGCAGGCATCCACCAGCTGTGCCCACATGGCCCACTCAGCTAGACTGCTTTTCAAAGAGCAGACAGAGCTTATCTTGGTACCAAAACTCCATGCCAAAAAGATCATCACTGGGTTTCAGCATTTGCACAAAATCCCCAGCAGCCAAGGGTAGACAGCTTTGGTTGAGAAAAGCAGCTTCATTCTTTAGACTAACAGGCAACTTTGGCTACCACCGGACACTGTGATAAAATGGCTCGGCACAGGGGCTGAGTGTCAGCCCTAATGGTGATTCCAGCCATTTGGTCATTTACCTTTTACCTATATTTCATCTCTGTATTCCCTTGGGCTCTGGGAAGCCCTTTAAGCTTCAATGACCAACTCTGCATGAGTGATGGACAGTTTTTGCAGGTTCTTACTTAACCTGAGAGCTTGTTAAATGCATCCCCATGGAATGTCTTCTCTTGCTGATAGTTGTTAGTTTGGATTTCAATCTAAAAAAAATACTGTGAAATGTGCTTGTCCCATATGGTGCTTTTCTGAGAGGTTGCACGGAGATCTAATACTTTGGTAGCTGATGGCAATGAAGATATTTGATTAATCAGCAGCACTCACGTTCCTGATATGTACCAAGTCCTGTGCTAGATACAGTAAAAATATGAAAGTTTAGGGCAAGGTCCCATTCTCTACCCAGTTTTGAGGATTATATAACATAGTGGAAGGGAGAATGTTCATGTAAAGGAAGAAATGTAAGTATATAAAAGAATATGCACATAGATGCTAAAGGATTTGGCACAGGCTGCGAAAGCTGTAGTCCCTCAAATGAGGAAGAGTTCACTGTCGGTGAGAATATTTCAGAAGGCAGGACTCTATTTGGGCTTTGGAGCTGCATAGGAATTAGATTGGTGCAGGAAATGGTGAAGCTTGGGAATGAGAACGGATCATTATGAATTTGCCGTGTACATGGAAATCAAACACACATGCGTACATACCTATACATATTACACTACACAAATAATGAGCCAAGACTACTTCATCTTCCTTTAATTCTCTAATAACTAAAACCTACATGATTGTTTGTTCCAATAGTGATGTACATGAGAAC
This sequence comes from Aotus nancymaae, assembly GCF_030222135.1. Classification (NCBI taxonomy): domain Eukaryota; kingdom Metazoa; phylum Chordata; class Mammalia; order Primates; family Aotidae; genus Aotus; species Aotus nancymaae. The sequence continues at coordinate 36,458,448 of NW_026988423.1, forward strand.
TTCTTTCCCATCCCAACAGGATGGACAGCACATCTTCAAAAGCCAGAGTAGCTCTTTAAATCTATGAACACTTGTAGGAAATAATAGCTTTCAAAGTAGTGTGTGAAACAGCTACTTGGAGAGGTGGGGCAGGAGGGTCATTTGAACTCAGGGTTCAAATCTAGCCTGGGCAACATAACAAGAATATATATATACACACACACACACACACACACACACACACATATATGGTCTTGTTATTATATATATATGTATATGTATATACATATACATATATATATAGTCTTGTTATGTTGTGTGTGTGTGTGTGTAGTGAATAAAATAGTGTGATTACTGGCAGAGAAAATATGAAAAGCACCTACAAAAATTATGACAGGACTTCAAAAATTCGTGGAAAAAGGGAATTGAAAGATAAAAACAAAAAAAACTTTATTTCTCAAAAAAAGCTTCATCAAAGTTAAGACACTTTTGTAGGTGATGATACTTGGCATTTAATCTATCTCTAAAGAACTGACGGTCCTGGGAATGATACAGGATTTTCCCCCCTTCGTTCAGCTAAATCCAGATTCTTGTCTCATGACCAGGAAAAAAATAGGCACGCGGACACATTGAAAGGTGAGGAGGGCAGAATTTATTAAGCCAAAGGAAAGCTCTCAACAAAAAGAGAGGTCCTGCATGCAGGTTTCCCTCTCACAAACTGAATGCCAGGTCACCAGTCACAAGTTGCAGAGGCAAGGCTCCTCCCCAGCGTAAGGTATGAGTTCCTGGTGGCTCCACCTCATTCTTCCAGTGTGCATGTGGGCCCTTAGTCTTCTAAAAACTCAATGTGTACTCCACATTGATTTATTTTCCTTCCTGGGCATGTGTTAAAGGACAGATTTTCCTACCATGGGCATGTGTTTAGGCTAGTCCCCTGTGCACAATGACTCGGGCAGGTCAGAGGTTCTCTGGCGACCCTTTCCTATTTGCATAGGCATTTGGCTGTCTTCTGCTCTATCATTCCCCCATCTAAAGAAGTACATCTGACTGCTGTTAGAATAAGGGTAAGGATGAAGACTGATCTTAACTGACCCTGTTGACAGGGGGCGCTGTTTGGGGAAAACAGCAGTCAAAGCTCCCTCAGAGGCCTATCTAAGGGTCCCCAGTAAAAGGGGGCCATTGTTTGAGGCTCTGGTTGCATGACTCTTTGGAGTTTGGTGGCCTGAAGGCAAGAAGAGACAAACTGGCTTATTAGAAGACATGTATCAAAATGAAACAAAAGTGAGGGTAAGGACAGCTCAAAAATCCCGAGGCTGCTGGCAGGTTCGGGTGTTGGCGATAGTTATTCCTGCTAAAATTTGGGTGCATGGGTTTTGGCTTTTGGTTAGCTCCCTTGGTCTTATTTTCCCAAAAAGAAACCTGCAGGTTAATGGCACCCTATTACTTCTATCACCTGGCAGGATTTGCAGGATAATTGCCCAGAACTGGAAAAATTGATCCAGATTTTTATATTACCTGTCCCTTTTTGTTTCTTCTGAGCTGCAGCCAGAGATAACGGTTTAATTCACAGGAATAAGCAGGGTTAGTTTAAAATGTAGATGAAAAACTTAAAACAATGAGTGAATTAGAATTTAATGACAAATGTATGATTAGCTTTGAAATGTAATTTCTCTCTCCAGTCCTCATTTTTGTTAAAAACAAATCATGGCAGTACTGAGTTGTTTGCAAAATAAACTTTAGTCTTATTATTTGGCCTGATTATTTGCATAAAGTGCAGCAAGAAGAATTATTTTTACATAAGCTTTTAAAACTGGCTTTGATGGAACTTTGTTCCACAAGGAATCTCAGACAGGATATTTTTAAAGCTGAGCCCAGCCATGGGTTTCTATCCTTGAATACCTAGGAACTGGGTGAACTCTTTTCTTCTTGAAGTCACAAGAATATGGAGTTCCTGGGCCTGTTAGAAAGTGACATTCTTTACTCACCACAGCTGAGGAACCCTGAACAGGTTCTGTGTAGACAAAGTATGAGGCCAATTTCCCTAATGGGCTTTTATCGGCTCTGCAGGTTGAGCTTGACTCCTTAAATGGAAGCAAGTCAAACCCTTAGTCAAACAACCAGTTTCTCCAGTTTCATCCTCTTGCAAAAGAAAATGATTGTTATTGCACTGATGCAAATAACTATATTGCCATAAAAATACTAACAGATAGCTTTCAAATTCTAGAGGATCCCGGCAAAGAGAAACAAACACGCTCCAAATTTTTTTTTGTAGGAATCTACCTTACTCAATTATTAAAGACTGTAAATAGTTCAAAATAAGTGTCCTTGACTGAGAAAAAGGAAACAAATATTAGCAATGTTTTAAGCAAAAGTTTTTAAAAAAGGTCACTTCAGCTTTCTATTATTTCAGTCTATTCAGGTAACTCTTGTTCTCCTTGATATTCATGAACATTTCAGCTCTTCATGTGTCCTGTACCTTTTTCCTTTATTCCAATGTCATAATTTTCAAAATGATCAGAAAACTGCATTTCAAAGCACCTGTCAAAGTTCTATAGCTAATTATAAACCATCTCTTGAAGGGGATCAAAACAAGACAACAATTGTCTGTGAATTAGAATATGTACAGGTTAGTTACAATCAAAAACACAATTGAAAAAGAAATGTGGTTATCTCTGTGGTTTATAATACTTAACACTCTTAATTATGATTGATAGCATATACTCAGATATTAGAATTTTAGAAATCCCCTATAATTTTGGAACATATATTAACATTGTTCACTAAAATATAACCTGAATAAGATTAAACGTCATTTTGGTAATCCCATGTACCTAAACGTGTCAGATAATTGTGTTTCCCTCTCGTCTGTATGCTTCAAGGGCCCTCTATAGCATCTGTAAGATAGAGGTCAGTTTTTTAACCCTAGGCAAAAATTTACATTTTCATGCCTTCTTACAATCCTTTACTAAAGACACATTTTACTCTTATACACCTTGCCACCTTCAAGATGAAACTTGATTTTGGGAAGCCTGTTAAATATCTTAGAGGTTTAAAAAAAACTTGATGTTATGAAATAGAATTCCAGATTACCGTAAGTTATTTTGCCAAAATGATGACTCAAAAAATTTAAAACAAGGCAAAAATTTTTACTCATTAAGAGGGAAGACTTAGCTTTCCAAACAATGTCTCCTATCTTTTCTTTATTTTCCTTGGTAGTCTATCCACAAGGCAAACAAAAATATTTCATTATGTTACTATTACACGAAAATCTTCTACAAGGAGGAGAAAGCCAAATTTTACTCTTACATTAGTTTACTATTAATGTCGACCCTGATTTATTAAATGACACCTTATAAACGATTCTATGCAATCTTAACCAGCTTGACCAGGAGCTGAGATTCTTATAAATCTTTTATAACCCTTTACAAATTTTGCTAACCAGCAGATTAGTGCCTTAAGAAAACCTTTCTGCTTTTATTTCAATGCTCAATTTAGTCAGTGTTTACACACAGAATTCTTTTGCAGGATTAATTTTTAGAAACCTTATATAACTTGTTTAAACCATTGTCTTTATCTTATCTAATTTAAAACAGTTTTTTAACCCTAGGCAAAAATTTACATTTTCATGCCTTCTTACAATTTCTTACTAAAGACATATTTTACTGTTATACACCTTGCATGTAAGTCTGTTTTCAGTGGTCTCAATTACATGTTATAATGTTACTTCTTAGCATTTTTTAACTTTAACATAAAATCTGTTAAGTTGTTTTCATTGTGTAGTCGGTGCTGACAAGGTTTTACTCCTTCTGGCATAGGTAAGGGTGTGGCTAATTCCATATGTCCCAGGTTTGCCACCTGGGAAGCAGGCAAGTGGAACAGTTCTCAACAGCTAAAGAAGCAGTTTATAACCTTAAAACATTTAGCAAACCTAGTATCTGACCTGTATAATTTAGACCACCTATTTGTTTTTTAACAACATTTGCATTTTACCAGTAATCTTTAAGACTGTTTTTATTTCTCAAAGATTAAAGTTACCTGAACCAAAAGGCATTATAGCTTTTATTTTTCCTTCAAAAATATTTGAGCTATACACTTAATTTTTCTTTAGGCCAATTAATTGGAGCTCTTTTTTATAGACATCACACACAACACATATATAACTACACAGATAGACAGAAGAAGATTCAGTTGTTATATTTCATTCTCCAATCTCCTAATTGTATTATTGGTCTCAGGTGGTGCCCTTTAAGAGCAGGGCTAAGAAAGCATACTGTTTATAGGGCTTAATAAATAGGCACAGCTGGAAAGCAAAACATTTTGAGAGGGATCTGTCTCTAATTTGGGGAGGTTTCATGAGGAAAGCAGAGATCTTTTTCAAAATGGAATCTGTGGTGCCTTTACTGTTTTTCCCAAGGAGTCTCAGGGCATCAGAAGTTATCTTAGGGCCTATCACACATGCATTAAGAGTGGCAAGACAAGGTGGAGAAAGGTAATTCAGTCAAATGAGAAAAATCTTTTTATAGCAAAACAAGATCCAAGAAGAGAAAAACATAAAGGCCTTTTAAATGTATTTATAATTTGGATATCCCATTTTAATTAAGCTGAGTGCTATTTAAGAAAGTCCTTTTAAGTCCCTTATTGCCCAAAGTTAGCTGCACCAAGTGGCCAATATTTCTGGCTTTTGAACTTTACCTAAAGTGTCCTCACAGGTAAAACCAACAAGCCTCAATTAAGAGACTCAAAGCACACCAGATTAGCTACAGCTTAAGCCCAGTCTCATATATTCTTTTTTCATTAATCAAAACTTTACAGAGAATATAAAGTGATCCTTATCATTCTTTTTACTGGTTTGCACAGGGAGAGATTGTCCAAAAATCTAACTGGTAAAAAATCTTTTACCCTTTTGCCAGCATGTCAGGTTTCTGCGTTCTCTTCCCCTGAGCTCAATTCTAAGCCAACCAAGTTCAGGTTTTGAAAATTAACTTTTCTCAGTCTGGAGGAAGCATCTGAGGGGAGTGTCCTGTAGTACAGGGACACAATTACCCATCTGTGAAGTGAGGACAGAGGAGGAAAAAAGAAGGCTTTCTTCTTCCAAAGGAGCCTTGGGGGTTCAGGATCCATTCAAAAGGCAAGCAGACTGAAGATTAAGGGCTACTTATCTAGAAAGAGGGGAACTCTCCATCCCTGGTTTCTTTCTCTTCCTAGCAAATACCCAGGATATGTGAGGGAGAGAAGAAATATGCACCCTTTCTCCTTCTTCTGTCCTTATATTCCCAAATTGCAGTGACCTCAAAAGGGTGCCTCCATGGGTGTCAATATGGCTTTCACCTATGCTAACAGGAGGCCTTGGGGATAGGATTATCCACTTTTACCCACACGCTGCCTTTCCCTCTGCTGTCAATAGTCTCTGACTTCCCTAGACCTCATTTATGCCGTGGATACTAGCATGACCTTTATCCATAAAATGGGAGGCTTGGCTTAATCAGCAAGAATTAGTCATTCTCACCTACATTGTACCTTTTAACTTCTATTTTCATCTCCCTCTGGATCCCTCAGATCTAGTTTTCCTTCCTAAGGCTTGAACCCAAGGCTTGGAATTGAGTTTGGGACAAAGGAACTGCCTCAAGGAGGTGTCTGGATTCATCAAGTCCCCAGTGCCCCTCGCCAGACTGGGTGCTGCCTCCTTATCATAAGCCCGTTGCTAAGGTGTATCTGTGGAATAGGGTCCTTCTCAAACAAGGGAGGGAAAAAGGGTGTCTGATGAATTGGGGTCCTGGTCTAATATGCCTTTCAAGAAGGAAAAGCCTCTCACATAATAGTTAACTTCTTGCAGGGTGGAGCAAAGGCAAAAAAAAACCAAAAAGAAAAAAAAAAGAAAAAAGCTTAAGTGCTGGGCCAGGAATATGTCTGGGGGAAAAACCTCTTGTTCTTTTGCAAATAGGTTTCTCTAACTGGGAGAGAAACTGTTAATTGCTGTCAGACCAAGCTGGATTCATTCGCCAGGGGAGGAGAAAACTCTGTGGATGCATGGTGGGAAATGATGGCCCTTGAGGTCCCCCTGGGGCCCAGGCAGCAGCTGTGACTCATTCTCACCCTGCATGGCCCTTGGATGCCACACACACACACACATGCAGCAGACACAGCCATGCACCCCGGCCAGCAGGGAATGGAGCAGCAAGCCACCACTCACCCGTCCATCCCTCATGCCCAACTGTGGCCATTGGGGTGGGAATGGAACACCCCCAATATTGTAAAAGAAAAAATAGATCCCATTACAGTACCAAAAAAAGGAAGGAAAATACCATAGAAAATACTGGGTTGGGCTGGGCTGACATTCCTGACCCCTGAGAGCAAGTAGGGGAGGTGGGGCAGTTTCCCCTGCTCTCAGAAAAAGTCTGAGGATGAGAAAGCTCAGAAATGCAAGTGAAAGATATTTTGGGGTCCACATTTTACTCACCTTCCTCATGTCTCCGTACTGGCCACCAAAATGATGCAGGATTTTTTGCTCCTTAGTTCAGCTAACTCCTGGGTCTTGTCTCACGACCAAGAAAAATTAGGTACATGGACACACTGAAGGGTGAGGAGGGCAGAATTTATTAAGTGAAAAAGAAAGTTCTCAACGAAAAGAGGCATCCTGCACACAGGTTTCCCCCTCACAAACTGAACACCAGGCCACCACACATGAGTGGAAGAGTCCAGGTTCTTCCCCAGCATAAGGGACAAATTCCTGGTGGCTCCACCCCATTCCTCCAGTGCGCATGTGGGCCCTTAGTCTGAGCCCCTCCATGTTGATATATTTCCCTTACTGGACATGTGTTAAGGGATGGAATTTTTCACCGTGGGCACGTTTAGGCAAGTCCCCTGTGCACAATGACCTGGGTGGGTCGGAGGTTCTCTTGGGAACCTTCTCTGTTTGTGTGGGCATTTGGTTGCCTTCTGCCTCTATCAGGAATTTAACCCTGTCAATGCAGTCTTTTTCTTACGTTATTAACTGAAGAAAAATGGGTGCCCCTTAAAGATTTTTTTTAAGATTTGGAAACAAAAAGAAGCCAGAAACAGCCAAATCAGGACTGTAAGGGGAATGCCTAATGACTTCCCATTGAAACTCTTGGAAAATTGCCCTTGTTTGATGAGAGGAATGAGCAGGAGCATTGTAGTGGTGGAGAAGGACTCTCTGGTGAAGCTTTCCCAGGTCTTTTTCTGCTAAAGCTTTGGCTTTCTCAAAACACTCTCATAATAAGCAGATGATATTACTGTTTTGTCCTCCAGAAATTCAACAAGCAAAATGCTTTGAGGATCCCAAGAAACTGTTACCGCGAGCCTTGCTTTTGACTGGTCACTTTGGCTTTCACTGGAGTACCTCCACCTTGTCTTGGTAGCCATTGCTTCAATTGTGCTTTGTATTTGGAATCATACTGGGAAAGCCTTGTTTCAGTTCTTCAAAGAAATGCTTCAGGATCTTGCTCCCACTTGTTCAAAATTTTCATTGAAAGCTCTGCTTTTGTCTGTAGCTGATCTGGGTGCCAGAGTTTTGGCATCCATTGGGTGGAAAGCTTGCTCAGTATTAATGTTTTAAGTCAGAATTTGATAAGCTGAACCTGTTGCAATGACTATGGTGTTTGTTATTGTTTCTGCTGTTAATCATCAGTCTCTTCAATGAGGACTTAAAAAAGATGAATTTTTTTATTACAAATTGATGTGAATCTCCTGCCCTGGGCTTCATCTTCAACGCTGTCTCCTCCCTTCTTAAATTCAGTTATTGATTTGCAAACTACTCGTTTCTTTAGGGCGTTGTCCCCATAAACTTTTGTAGAGCATCAATGATTTCACCATTCTTCCACCCAAGCTTCAGCATAAATTTGCTGTTTGTTCTTGCTTCTATTTTACCAGAATTTGTGTTGCTCTGATAAAGGCTCTTTTCAAAATGTCTTATTTTTCTTAGTGCCTCAAACTTGATTCTGTTTAGATGTTTTATAACCAGTGATTATGAGTTTATTTTGATGCAAAAAGTTTTTTGAAATTCACGTATTTTTTATGTTTTTTTCTATGATTATTTTAAATACCCCTTGTATTTACACTTCATAGAGCCCTTAGTGTATGCTAAGCACTCTTTCCGATGCTTTGTATATATTGTCTCATGTCATCCTCGCAATATCCTTGGAGGGTAGGTATGATTATCCCCATTCACTGCCAAAAAATGACTTATAGAGAGATTGAGTAACTTGCCTAAGGAAAGACAGTTAAAAAGTGATGGAATGAGACTATAAACCAGGTATACTGACTTCAGCGGAAGGTGAGCACTTAAGCCCTGAGCTGTATGTAGGAAAATAATTTAAATCTGCCTGGCAATTAAACATTTGCAAGTCTCCTTCTTATGCCTTGTCTCCTTGGCCCTTCACACCTTCCCTGTGGCAGACAGCCTGTTAGGCCTACAAGAAAGGTGGGACACAGAGAAAGTTTCTCTTAGGTTTTATAGTCTTCCTGCTGTTCAGACGTCCTGTACCCGGGGCATCAGTCCTCCAGCGCCCCGCCCTCTCAGTGTTACCTGCTCATGCCCACTAGCTTCGTTTCCCCTGCGTTTTAGGGTGCCATGCTCTGGTTACCCTCTGAGCTTGGTGATCACGCCCACTGTCTTTAGCTCCTCAGTCACTAAATCAGAAAATTTAGTGAAAATCAGTCACTAAATCCTTTCCAGCTGGAGTCATTTCTCTTCTTCGATCTCATTGGAACCTAAAGCTCCTTGAACACTCTACTTTTCCTCAATCCCTTAGCCACACCCTCTCTTCATTCCCTTCTCCATCCAGCCCAGAGGTGGCGATGCATGGCTTCATCTGTTACTGTCAGTCTCTTCAACCTCCTTACCCCACCATCTTCCTATGACATTTTCCTGGAAAAACTCCACTCCAGAAAAAATTAACGTGCTAAGACTTTACACTGGGTGGTGCTGGAGAAAATTATATTTCTATACAGTGGCACCTTCACAAATTCATGATCTCTCGCCTCACCCAGACCCACCAAAAAATGACAGTTCTCTGATCCTGTTCCCTATTTTGATCTTTCTTCCTTTCTCTATAGTGACTATTTCCAATTTTCTCCATTCCACACACACCTTGTAATCCTGTGTCTTTCTTACTTAGGAGGTTTATTGGCCGTTTTCCTTTGGCAAACTCTTTCTAGGTTTCAGCTTAAAAATTATTTTCTCACCGGTACATGGTGAGAAATCCTACCTTATAATCCTAGCACTTCGTGAGGCTGAAATAGGAGGATTGCCTGAGCCTAGGAGTTCAAAACCAGCCTGGCCAACATGGCAAAACCCTGTCCCTACTAAAAATAATAATTAAAAAAAAAAAAATAGCCAGGCATGGTGGCACATGCCTGTAATCCCAGCTACTTGGGAGGCTGAGGCAGGAGAATTATTTGAATCAGAGAAGCGGAGGGTGCAGTGAGCCGAGATCACACCACCACACTCCAGCCTGGGCAACAATGAGACTCTGCTTCAAAAAATAATAATAAATTAATAAAATAAAAAATAAATTATTTTTTGAGAGGTACTTCCTAATACCTATATCCTTTAATAGTTTTCTATATTTCTCAGTTATAATACATACCACATATTCAATTTATTGAGACAAGATCTTGCTCTGTCACCCAGCCTGGAGTGCAGTGCTGTGATCATGGCTTACTGCAGCCTCGACCTCCCTGCCTCAAGCTATCCTCCCACCTCAGCCTCTGGAGTAGCTGGGACAACAGTCATGCACCACACACCTGGCTATTTTTTTAAAATCTTTTGTAGACTTGGTAGTCTCCTTATATTACCCAGGCTGATCTTGAACTCGTGGGCTCAAGCAATCCTCCTGACTCAGCCTCCCAAAGTTCTGGGATTATAGCTGTAAACCACTGTACCCGGCCCCAGGGGTTTTTTATTACTGTTTAACTTTACAATTATCAATAAGTTTCCTGAGGTCAGACGACATCTTGTACCCCCAGCAACTACACATTTTAGTCGACGCCCAATAAATATTTGTTGAAAAAAACAGATGAATGAATAAATTAATGAATGAAGAAAACATAAATATACCATCATACGAGAGCTCTCATAACTTTCTGCCACCAAAGCTGTGAGTCCCCCTTCCCTTCCACCTTCAATCCTCTTAAAGAAAAACTGTTGCACCCAAAACTAGATCTTCTAGCAATGCTATGGACCTTGTTCACACCTATCTTCTCAGTAACCCCATTTAATAATTTTTCTTCTCTTTCTTATGCCTTCGGTCTCTCACTTTCTATTTCCCCTCAGCAATTGAACATATCAAATCTATTTCACATTTAGAATCCTTAATTTCTTGTTCAAATTCTGTTCTGATCCTTCCCTGTGATAGCCACAAGCAATTCCTCAGCATTGTTTACATTTGTTTCTACTTTCCCAGTCTGCATTTAGTCCTTCTTCACTGTGTCTGACCTCTGCCCTGCCACTCCACTGAAAATGGGAGCTCTCACCAAGATACCCACCGGCTCTGCTCTTGTTCCTTCCAAGGGGGAATTTTGCACTTGACTCACCTGACCTCCTCAAGTCACTCAGCACCTCTCTCCTTGCTTCTGCAAACCTTAGTACCTGGATTCCCTGGGCCTATCTGCCTGTCTTTCATAGTGTTCTTTGAGATGCTACTTCCTCTGACAATAACAGCAGTATTGGTGTCCCTGAGGCGTTACTTGGTGAGTCCATCATGCTCCAGGGTTCCAGTGCCGGCTGTATGCTGATGGCTCCCTAATCGATAGCTCCAGCTTAGTTTCTCCCAACCCTCAATCATTGTCTTCTGGGTGTTTCCATGGAAAGATCTACTGACACCTCAAATACAGTGGGTCTAAACTGACAGTATGATCTTTTCTTCAAGCTCAGTTTCCATAGGGTGGTCCCTCGCCAAGAGGATGAAGCCAGAGACCTTGGTATCACCCTGAGTCCTCCATTTCCACTTCCCAAATCTCTCTGAAATCTAAACATTTCTTTCCATCCCTCACTCTTTGGATAACTCAAGCTGCCAGATCTCTCAATGGGATTACTATGACAGCCCCTAACTGGCCTTCCCATCTCAGGTTGGCCTTGATCCAATTCATTCTCCATGCTGTAGCTAGAAAGAGCCTTTGAATTGGAAATATGATTCTATCCTTACACTTTGTAGAACTTTCCCTTGGCATTCTCATTATATTTAGGATAAAATCTCACCTTCGTAGCTTGGCTCAGGGTGCCCTAAGCCTTCCATCACCTGACACCTTACATGTGTCATTTCTACCCTCGAATCTTTACCTACTCACTCTGTACCTCTCCACATATTCCTCACCACCCACATTCCACTCTGGCAATACAGACTCATTCCTGTTTCCCTCCATGTTCCCTCTTGCCTAGAAGACCTTTGCGCAGGCTGTTCCCTCTGCCTGGGACACTCCGCGGGTCTGTATTAGACATGCATTCTTTCTGAGCCCACAGGGCATGGGACACTAGGAAGAGCACACAATTTGGAACCAGAGACTTAGCTTACCGGCTTATTTTTCCATCTGTTTATCATTCATTGTTCCGTCCAACAGATATTGGACTGAGCACTCTTCTCTTCCTCCCTTCCTCCAAAACACGCTTTGCCTGGTATCTCCTGCCAGGCTTCATGCTGCACTTTAGACATCAGCTATCCAGAATGCTTTTCTTTAACACATATGCACACTCATAAGTCTCTCTTTTTTGATATTGCATTGTACCCTGAAATTCTCTATCACGACAGTTTCTTTCAGTCAGCAAATATGTGTTGGATGCCTGTCTTTGTAGGAGGCATTCTGTTGAGCACTGTTTACTCGTCCATGTCACCAACAGGGTGGCATGCTTTATGACGGCTGTGACAGTGACTATTTCACAATTGCATGTGCCCGTAACTAGTACTGCTCTTGGGTTAGGGTAGATTCTCAAAAATATCGTAGATTCTCAAAATATATTTATTTATGTTGTTAAAAGAAAAACGTCAGCAGAATTAAATTTCAGAGTTTAATTGATCAAACAGCCAATTAAATTGTGTAGTTTCCTGAGTCAGAGTAGGCTCCAAGACTCCAGCACAGCCACGTGGTGAAGACTTATGGGCAGGAAAAGGAAAATGAGCAGAAAATGGAAGTGAGATATAGAAACAGCCGGATTGGTTACAGCTCAGTGTTCGCCTTATTTAAACATGATGTTAACGGTTGGCCACCTTTGATTGGTCAAAACCCAGTAATTCGCCCAAGAGTAGGCAATGGTCTCTTTACAGTTTCATTTAGGTTACAGTTCACAATGCACAGATACACCTTTAGGCCTAACTGAAAACATATAAGGAGGCAGCTTTAGGCTAAACTTGATTATTTAACAATGTATTGATTTGCTGGCTGGCCAGCCAGCTGGATGGATAGAAAGATGGAAAGATAAGTTGGCAAGCTGAATGTCTGGTTCCACTTCTTGTGCTCTTCCTAGGACACCATGCTTTTGTGGGCACAGAAACTCTGTGTTTCTATGACAGACCTTCGGATACCACTCAGGGAGCACTTGCTATCCTCAGTGGGTGCAGCCCTTCGTATCTGTGGCTACTCTGGTGTCTCTCTCTCTCTCATTTTTCACTGCCAGACTCTCAACCCTTAAAGAGTTTAGTCCTTCTCTTTAGGAAGATCAAAAATGAAGGAGAGTGGCATAGATTTGAAGGATGAGCTGACTGAAAGGAAGAGGTGACTGATTTGTTTAGATTTAGTAGTGTATTGAGGACACTGGTCCCCAGGTGTTGGTAAATAGAAGCCCCTTAAGCAGAGGAGCAGCAGGCTTTTCCTCCTCTTTCATTATGGTGATGATGATTATTTTTGTGGTTCCCATGGAAACAACCAAAGCAAGAGAACAAAAAAGTCAGGGAGGTTAGAATGATGAGACAGCCCCCATATGCTTAAGAAGACTGTGTGTGTCCGTGTGTGCAGCGGTGTGTGTGCGTGTGCACTGCCTGCATGCTCTGCTCCAGCACACTGCCGGGTCAGGGAAAGTTGTGAGGCTTATTCATGGCATTTGTTACAATTGGTCTCGGCAAGGAGACAACTCTCAGCTTTTAGCAATTAGGGAGTCTCTGTAGCGACAGTTCCATGATAGCAGGGAGAGGACAGACAGAGATGGAGACATTCCCCATGTGAGCCAAAGGAGTGTCAAGAAAGAAGACAGAACTCAAAACTGGAGTTGCCGGCCCGCTCAGGCTCCCATCTTTTTGTCTGAGAGGGCTTACTCTGGGCGTCTCCTTTGAGGCCACAACGGGCATATTGAAGGCAGTTGCCTGCAGGTCTGAGAGTCCTTGAGCTCTTCATCTGCTTGCTGCCTGCACTTTTGCTTCTCCCCGCCTTTCTGATTCTTCACCTAATTTGAGAGTGGGAAGAAAAGCCAGCCCAGGGCTCTTTTCAGAATGGTCAGCCAGAGCGTTAACATCTTGAGCACCGAGAGGGTCACAGGAGCCCTTCCATAGGAACCCTTTCATCCACTGTCTCTGCCGAGGCTCTGCAGGGACTGGCGGCTCCTTCTTCCGCATCATTTGTGGCCGGGATGTTCAGGAAGCACAAGGCTGTAAGTGGTGTCTTAACCACAGAAGGCATAGAAAGAAACAGACTTGAAAGCCCTGAACTGAGAGGGAATTCATTCTGATTGAGCAGAGAACACAGAAGACCAGAAACTAAAGAAGACACTGGGACAAAGGCAGCTGCTGTCCATTTCAGGCTGAGCTCCTTCCTCAGTAGCGGGCATATGTGTCCGAAAATCTCAGAACTCCATCCCCCAGCCATCCTGTGTCTAGCTGTGGTTGTCACCCATATAATTATATGTGGTACTTCCAGACTTTCCACCAGCTGTGTATCAGCACGCAGGGTGATCCTGGAAGGCACGTGTTAGAAAGGAAGGAAACTCCATTAGCCTGGACTGCTTCAAGTCTGCCCAGAAGAGATTTTGCTCCAGCCCTAGTCCTGCCTAATGACCAGGAACACCCACACTGGACTCTACCTGAGCCCAAAAGACTCGTCTTGTGTATTAGCCATGGACACTTCGGAGTTTATTAGTTCCAGTGCTGACTGCTGCAGCATCCCACCGTGGGAGGAAGCAGGATGTCCTTTCTACCCCAACCCCACTGCTCCCAGGCCCCATGATCTGCAACAGAGTTCCTCTCTGACAGAGTGCGGTTGAGCCTCAGTGACAGATTCTGTCTCCTAGGCCATTCTTCTTTTCTTCAACGCCATTCCATTGACTTTCTCTCCCCACACTTTTTAGTCTTCTTTTCTCCCCCCTGAATGATTTGTTTCTCTATCTTTCTGACCAGCGACCTTTGATTGCAAGGAGCAACTCAGTTTCACATTACTAGAGTAACAGAGTGTGTTGTAATTGGCCGGGAATTGGTCTTGAAATGTCAGGGAGAGATTTATTTCCTAGTGCAACCTCTCTAGGTGCTAATTTTGCTATAGGCTGTGGGATAATGGTTCCCGCTCACAATGGGCGAGAGTTCCTAATCAGAATACAGGGCTGTAATTGGGTTGAAGGGATTTTAAATCATTAAAGTTGCATTTAGAATGGGGAATAGAAATAGAACCCCAAGATTGAATGACTCACTTAGTATTTAATGAGGGAGTCATGGAGTATTACTTATAATATTCTCTTAATGATCTTACAAGCAATGTAACTCCCCCGCCCTCTAGGGCCTATTCACAAGACACAATTCTGCAGTCTCAGACCCACCACTCTGGAGCAATTAATTACTGACCCATCAAGGAGCAATCAGACTCTGCTCGGCCAGCAGAAGCGCTGATTTCTTCCCCTACTGTCTCCTCACTCTTCATCTTCCTGCCTGCCTTGTTCTAGGGCCTGCGGGAGAGGAGTCGACATTTGCCAAGCCGTAAAGCATCATGCAGTCTTTGGAAAGCCCGGCTCACCATGAGAGGAACACCCTAGGGTAACCAAGGGTGCCTGTGGAGAATCTGAGAGGAGAGGGCATCAGAAGGAGGCTGTGCTGCCCCCAGGAGTGTACAGTCTACAGATTTCAGAGAATATTCTCTGGTGCCGCGAGACACCTAAGTGTTTGGCACATAGTAGGCACTTAACAAATGGCAGCTTCTTGTGATATGACTATGACCAAAAGTCACTAACCCAGCTGAGTGAATTGGTTTCAGGTTTCAGGTGGTGTGAAGCTCTAGCAGTTACTTTGGATTTAACCTCTAGGTAGATCTGTAAGGCCAATGTTCCCGTAAATGGAACTCCTGAGAATTTAGGTTATAGAGAGGCTGCTTGAAATCTGTGTACCTCTTCCTTCTGCGGGCTCAGAAACAGCTCAGCTCTCTAGAGAGAGCATGCAAGTGTTGCGTATGTGCTTGCATGCTCTCTCCAGAGAATTGTGTCACTGCTAATGGTCCCTCCTACTGGGGACACACATTTAGAAATGTGATTGACCTGGTTGAGTGGCAATGGAACTGTAGCAGGTCACTGATCCTGAGTTAGCCTCTCTTGGCCAGTAGTACCACGTCGGCCAGGATGCTGGGGACACTCGGTGTGTGTTGCACTGGTGGATGCTCCCGGACGCTGATGGCTCACGGTTCTAAATCTCATCAGGGAATATCACTTGTCCATCCCGTGCCGGGCCTCAAACAACTTCCATCTCTTCTAGTACTTCAAGTAAAAAAAGTCTATGAGTTTCTTTTATGATACGTCAGTTGTAACTTGTATCGTGTTGGCATAACAATTGAGATATAATGAGTAAATAACACTGAGATGAACCCCTAGGTCGGGTTGGCCTGGGAAAAAGCTTTCTATTTGAGAACGTCTTGAACATAGAGCTTGGAAGGTAGGAGAGACTTTGTGAACGCTCACGAGAAAAAAGTGTGAAGGCCGAATGAAAGGGCTTCTCTTCAAATATGCCGAGCTGATAGCTTCACTCAGGTGATTGTGATGAGGACTTTCTTCCATAAAGGAGCCAGAGGGTAAAGGGTCCGACATGGGTTGAGGTCCTTGGACTGGGCCAACGGTAGGCTGCTCATCACACAGAAGTGGACTCATCTGTGATGCCCGTTTTGCAATTGAGGAAAGAAAACCTTACCACCTGGGGATAAACTAAAATATTCTACCAGTTCTGCTTTTGCCCAATTAAGGCAAATAAAGATTCGCAGCAAGTATTTTGCTGTAATATTTATTATTATGAATATCCATTGATCCTGCTAGAAAGAAATGTGTCATGATGTGGAAAGTTAAAACAACTAGGATATTCTTTAATAATGAGGTGTTGACTGATTTATATTTAGTAACTGTTAAAATATCAGTAGTTAAATCATTAGTTTACCAAAAATTAAAAGTGATAATGCCTGCTTCATACAAATCAGAGCCAAAACAGTGTAACTTTGGGCATGAAAGAACATGCTGGGCTTTATGTAATTAGTATCTTCCCCCCAAAATTGTGACTCATGATACATCGAATAATATCTTAAATGCAAAAGGTAGTCTGGTATTTTAAAGAATCTTACAGAGAATCTTTTGTATGAAGAGTCTTTGGCATTGCAGCTGTCTCCATTAATCCATGTATTCTGAAACTTCCAGCTTCTCCTATAAAGAAGCCCACCTCTGTGCATGATCAGCTGGACTGTGGCTTCGTGGGTGGCAGCTGTTACCTACCCAGGTGCTAGAATGACTGAGACTAATGCTCCAGCCCAGGCACCTCAGTTGCTCGCAGATGGTGTCCCTGTCCTGACTCTAATGCCATTGTTTTAGCTTTGCCTTTTCAGTCTTCTATTTCAACTCCAGGCAAGTCTGACTGCCAGGCCATAGGGTACCTTTTAAGAAGTGGGAAACTTGCCCTCTCTGGGCAGATATAGCCCCACAAGTGCAAGGTGTGGTGAACTTGTAGCATCTCTATGTGAATTCCATCAGGGGATGTAGCCCCAACCTGGCGTTTGCAGCTTAACAAGCAAATAGTATCTGTACTTCAGCCTCACATGCTTCCTTGTCCTGGGACCCTTGCGCAGTGAACAACCTGCACAACCTGTGTACGGCAGTCCTGTAGCTTGAGCTGTTTTGATCACAGCCAGAGCAATGTCCAAGTAATCTGCCAAATATTTGTGCAAACATTATGTTCATGTTTAATCGGGAGCGATAGTTTTGTCTTCTTTATAAAAGGAGCAAATCCCCAGAAGCTGGTCAGGAGCACCAGCTGTTTACTGCCTACAGAAGCCACTGCTTATCTCCTTGTAACCACCTGCCTCTTAGAGATCATGTCTTAATTAACTCAGTGTTATCGAAACTGAAATTGTAGCAACATTGTAACATCAAATTGTAAATGAGAGATAAAGGGGAAAGAGCTCTGCTGACCAGGAAAGGGAGCATGGAAACTCTCTCTTGAGCTGTAGGTAGTTGGCTCCAGGCAGATTGGTGGCAGCCTGCTGAGAATTAGAATCACAGACTCATATATTGTTTCATTGGGAAGGTGTCTTGGAGGTCTTCTAATCCAGTGGTGCTCAAATATTTTTTATCTCGTGACTCACAACTTATTCTTCTGATGTTCAATATAGGCTGATATTTTCTATTCTATTTTATTTCCTTTTAAAAATTCATGAATAAAAATCATTTCATTGATTTCATGACCCACTACAGATTCATAACATAAAAAACTGGAAAACAGTGATGTAGTCTAATTTCTAAAATCTAAAGCTAAGGACTGAGGGACAAAGAGGTGAAGTGACTTGCTCAATGGGTATTGTTCTTACACCCAGGTCCCTCCCAGGGGTTTGGTTCCTGAAATCTACTAAAGCCTGCCACTGCAGGACAGCTCCGAGAAGAAAAGCAAGTCTTAGCCTAAGAAACAGGTCTTCTTTCCGTATAACAAAGCTGAGTACCCACATAATACACAATGTTCCCTTTGAGGAGATGTCAGGTTCTTTCTCACATGAAAAGCCTTGTAGCTGATGCTTTGAACGCCTCACTGTGTTCCCATGCTGAAACGGTAGGGGCGCCATGCCTCCTAGTACTGGTGTACCTCCTTAAAACCTTCACACCCTGTGCTCCACCCTATACTTTCTTCCTCTTTCATTTCCTTCACCCAAGTTGCATCATCGAGATCTCTTTCTTCTCACCGCCCCTTACACTGTTCCTTCTGAGTCACTGGACTAACATCGTGAACAAAATAGGCATTCTCACAGACACAGTAACTCCAAATTAAAAACAAGAGAACTTTTTACATTTCTCTGCCTATATTTGCATGTTTTTAACAAATTGAAAGAAGTTTTCCAAATGAAAGCTGTCTGAATGATAGCCATACCCATGTGCCCCATGACACTCACTCTTGGGAGCAATCTCAGGACCAAAACAGAGTTTGTTTAGTATCTTTCTGTGACACTGAAAGCATCATTGATTGATGAATTACCGTCTATAGAACTGGGGTTGGGGGAAGCAGGCGATCTCCATTTACTTCTTGCAAATCCATTTCTTCATTTCCTCGGGCCCTGGACATGTGAGCACAAACTTACTCGAATGGCCAGATTCACAGAAACACAACTTTCTACAGCAAACTGTTATCAGCTGTTGCTGCCTTCAGAAAGGCTTTATTCTCTCCTAGCTGAGGGAATCCCTCCTTTCTTTCCAGTGTTCACAACCAGTCCCCCACCCCCGCACATACATATACAGACAGTGAGCTGTGTTTCGATATGTGAGGTGGGCTATCAGCTGTGATTTAATGATGAGTATCACTGTCAGACTTTACAAAATAGAATTCCATCAGATGGTGAAGAAAGACTTCTGCATAGAAACTACAGAGGGAAATTTGACGGCTTTTTCAATTCAGTTATCAAAGCATTTGCAGTTCAAAGCAGGTGAAACAATAATGTAATCTTAGCACTGAATGCTCATTTGTATCTGAGTGTTTCAATAAATAAAATGGTCAGGGAAATGAAAGCAGACCTGTTGTCTCCAATCCACTAAATTTAATATCCAGGGTATTGACTGACAGCTTTTTATCACCATAATTAGTATGGATTGTTCCTGAGGCCATTGATCAATCTTTCTTACCTCTATGGACTCGAGTGGCTGTTTTCTTCCTCTCCTGCCCTCCCCACCCTTTATTTTAATATTGATCGTGCCAGTTGTGTTCCACTGCAGAGAGGCTGCTCACTTAGACAAAAGAAAACTCAGGATGAAGAGAGATGGCTGAGCAGCAGCCATTTCTAGGTGGCATCCACCTGTGACATCACTCTATCTCATCTATGTTGACCTTGTAACTTGACCTCTTGGTACCAGTGACCTTCAGCCCCTCAACACGGTAACCAGTGTCTTCCCCACTGGGTGGAAGTTACACAAAGACAAGCCGTGGAAGCTGTGGTCAGTAAATATCTATTGAATTAATGAATACCCCTTCTGTAATGTCATCAAGCTAAATAAGGGAATTTGGATGGACCACTGAACTCAGCCGTGTGTGTTTGTGTGTGTGATTGTATGTGAATATCTGTGACGTGACCTGTTCCATATAATGCAGGCCAGAAACCTAAGACCTTCTTATTTCTTATTTCTCATCAAGCCTTTCCAATTTGACATTGTCCTCTTCACAGTCTGTCTGTCACTAGGCATATACAGTACGTAGGTATACACCTCACTACCTCTTGCCTTAACTATTGTCATAATTCACTCTAATTTCCCTGCCTCTTGTCCGATCTCACCTAACTCCAACCTTGCATCTTTAAATCTTCCACACAGAAGACAGGGAGGTTTTTGTAAAACATAAACTATTATAGTCCTTGACTGTTTCACATCCAAGCTCCTTGGATAGCACAAAAAGCTTTCTGTAAGCTGATCTCTCCTCCTTCTCCTTACCCCTCAGCCCCATGTCCCACCATTCCTATAGGTCACACTCCTGGAAGGTAGAATTGCAAAGGTTCCCTTCAGTCATCACCTGCTTCACGCCTCTAAGCCTTTGCTTATGTTCTGAATTTTGCCTATAATAGCCTTTCCATCCTTTTTCTCCTTGACCACACTTTCTCATTCCTCTTTGAATTCATTCAGATGGCATCTCTTTCAGAAAGCATTATTTTAGCTCCCAAAGTACCCTAACTATGTCTTCTTCTCACTTCTGAGATTTTAATAGAATATATACATATACTTTTTTAAAGCATCTATATCCCATACCAGAGAATGAACCTAAATGGGACAGGGGCTACGTGTTTTTTTGTTCTATCTCCAATGCAAGGCACAACTCCTGGCTCCTAGGATATGTTTCTTGCACTGGAAAGAAGTATTCCTAAGAAGACAGTCAGTGTTCCTGAAGAGCTGGGGCATCCATTATGTCAAAGTGGATCTGTCATGGGACACACAGCATGCTATGCCCTAGAACTGCACCACGAACCAGAGCGACGTTGATCTCACTTATTCTCAGAGTGGCTGGAAGAGGCAGGAAAATATCCCTTCTGCATATAAGCAGGTAGCAAGGTCTCTTTCTGACCTTAAAGAATTAAGATGTTGTAGACTGGTTATTTTCCACAGTGTGGAAGAGTTTTGCTATCTACGCACTGGAGCAGTTTTCTCATTGGTCTTCCTAATGGAATTTCCCTCTGCCCACTTGTGCATATAGATCACCTGTTTGCATAACTTTTCTGAAGGATGTTTCCTGAGGGGAGCAGATGCCATGCATTTCTGGGAGTGCCCCATGAGCCACACTGACCTTACACAGCCCCTTGCTCCCAATCTGCATACTGTGTGGAGCCTGTCTTCCCTGTTTCTGGCACTGCAGCCTGCCTCCACAGTTACAGGTGCTTGCACACATCAAGTGCAACTTTTCTGAACTGAGCACAACAGAGCCAAATTGGACTGGAAAGGCCACAGGTGCCTCGGGGCCTCAGGGAGCCTATGGCATCTACATTGCAAATTGGCCCCTTAGAAAAGCAACTGATGCCAGGGCCGGCTTTCACTTCTTCCCTACCATGCCTATTGAACCACAGCGGCAGATGTTTCTGGAGGTGACCCCCTAGATGCACAGAGGCGCGGGCAGCACCTCCTCCTCGCTGGCCTCTCTCCAGGCTTATATAAGACAGATTTGACAGACTGGTACCAATTGGCACATCTTCCCTGCCAGATTGGAATCAGACCCTTCTACCGTCTTTGGGGTCTGCTGCGGCTCCAAGTAAAATGTACAGAAGGAATGTGATTCTTAGCTACAGCCAATTTTCCCTTTGCTACTGCACTGGCATTTCTCATCTCGGGCGTTTTGTTGCTGTGGAGCACATCACTACAAATCCAGTCTCCAGCTTAGGAACTTTGATATTTGCAAGCATGTGAAAATGCCTTTCCTTATTCCTTCAGTTGTCTGGATAATTTATTTATTTTAATGTATTGTTTAGTGCAAAACGATTAAGTGAGCTTCAGATTATATTGTTACATTGTTGCTTATTCAGTTTTGTATGGCTGGGGCAGGTGACAACAAGGAGAGAAGACGCCTTCGTCACTTACTCTTTCCTTTCCGAAGATTTCTGCAGCTTCAGCCTGTAGATACTTAAGCCTAAAAGGGAAGGCAGTGTGTATATTTTGCCTCCTGGGTCCCTGTCTCGACTGTACCACTGAGTGGCTGTGAATTTGTCAAGATAATTTTTCTAAGATTTCATTTCCTCACCTCTAAAGGTCTTCCCAGGCTGGAGGGTTAAATGAGGTGATGCAGATGAAGCTGCAGAGCAAGGAGCTTGACATGTAACAGAGGGTAGACAAATGCCTGTCCTCTCCCTTGCTGTCCCTTCAAATGGCCTTCACCGGCAGACCCAGAGTCACAACACCTCTGACCTTCAAATAGTCTATTAGTAGCAGAACCACATTTTAAGTTATGCATACGGTACACACCAAAGTGTATGTATGTTGTTTAGGAAGGTCATCCTAGAGAGTGCGTCTGATGGAGAGAGGGACTGTGTGTTTGTGTTGTTGTTTTTGTTGTTGTTCTAGTCCCAGTTATGCAAGGCACAACTCCTGGCACCTAGGATGTGTTTGTTGCACTGGAAAGAAATAATCCTAAGAAAAGAATCTGTGTGCCTCAAGAGCTGGGGCATCTATTATGTGTGGATCTGTCATGGTGCATGCCACGTGCTGTGCCACATGACGCTTTGTACCAAAATATTTACAGTAGAAATTTCTGAGTGACAAGGTTATGGGATAATAAATTTCCTCCCTCCCTTCCTCCCTCCCTCCCTTTCTCCCTCCTTCCCTTCTTCCCTTCCTTCCTGCCTCCCTCCCTCCCTTCTTCCCTGTCTTCCTCCCTCCCTCCCTCCCTCCTTCCCTCCCTTCCTCCTTTCCTCTCTCCCTGTCTCCCTCCCTCCCTTCCTCTCTCCATTCCTTCATTTTTCCCCTTCCCATTTTCCTTCTTTGCATCCTTCCTGTTCATCTATTTTTTCCTAAAATTGATATCTTATAAAATAGAAAAAGATACAAAAACACTCTAGCTCTTGAAAAACTGATTTCGACCAGGTACAGTGACTCACATCTGTAATTCCAGCACTTTGGGAGGCCAAGGCAGGAGGATTGCTTGAGCCCAGGATTCTGAGACCTGGACCACATAGTGGGACCTCCCCTACCAATAATAATAATAATAGTAAGTGGGTGTGGTAATGCATGCCTTTAGTCCCAGCTACTCAGGAGGCCAAGGAGGGAGGATTTCATGAGGCCAGTCTAGGCAACATAGTAGGACCCATTTATACAAAAAGAAAGGAAAAGAAATTATCTGAGCATGGTGGCACAAGCCTGTAGTTCCAGCTGCTCAGTAGGCTGAGGCAGGAAGATCACTTGAGACTGAGAGGTCAAGGCTGCAGTGAGCTGTGATTGTGCCACTGTAATTACTCCAGCCTGAGTGACACAGGGAGACCCTGTCTCAAAAAATCCCAGCACTTTGGAAGGCCGAGGTGGGTGGATCACGAGATCAAGAAATCTAGACCATCCTGGTCAACATGGTGAAACCCCGTCTCTACTAAACATACAAAAATTAGCTGGGCATGGTGGTGCGCGCATGTAGTCCCAGCTACTCGGGAGACTGAAGCAGAAGAATTGCTTGAACCCAGGAGGAGAGGTTGCGGTGAGCCGAGATCGCGCCATTGCATTCCAGTCTGGGTAACAAGAGCGAAACTCCTCCTCAAAAAAAATAATAATAATACATAAATATATATTTCATGAGAAGCCTAAGGAGGAGGGCAACATTGACGTCAAACAAGGAAACCCAGCTGTGATGAGCTTTGACGATGTCCTCCTCCTTTCACCATGAGGAAACCTCAGGTTCACTGTGTCAGCTCACCCCATCTGACCCACAGCCCCATCACCTTCCTCTCGGTGGGTGGAAGGATTCCCTCAAAGCTCCAACAGGGCATGGCTGAAGGAGCATGAGCTGAGGCCTGAAGTCTGAGCATGGCTTAAGATGGAATGTTGTTTCCTGAAACCATGCCCCCTATTTCCGGATGAATAAACTTGGAACATAGAAAATTCCTAAGGGTTACAACACTGGTAAGTTCAGAATAAATAAATGTATCTGCTTATTAATGTAATAGTACTGTTAACTCCGAAACCTATGCGTATTATTGTAGAAAAGAGAGCTATTAAAATTCAACTATTAGGAGAGAAACACGAGAAGAGAAATCAAAAGAAAGGGAAGAGGAGCATAATAAAGAGGCCCATTAGGAAGTGGGGAAAGAGAACAGGTGGGAGGAAGGAGCCAGAGGAAGGCCGTGGTTAGCAGGAGGAGTGGAGAAAACAATGGGAAGAGACAGAACCCCGGCAGGCAGCAGAGAAATGTCCATCCTGTTTCCAGGGTCAGTATGAGACTGAGGCACTGCTGCAGCCAGACCACATGACTAATTGTCCTTCATTGTCATGAGTTGACTCTCCAGGCTGGGGGTCCCAGGCAGTTTTCTCAGATTGGCTGGCTGACACTTCAGGTTTCTGTCCTCATGCAGCCTTGCCGCTTGCTTCATGCTGGCGGACGTTGGCTCGGGGCCACCTTCACTCTAACCATCTTCTCCTTTTTAACCTGAAGATTGTTTCCATATCTAGAAAGAGGGGATGTTCTATATGGCACCTGTGCACGTGTGGGAGGGAGGCGGAGATGGAGAACCTTGTAACTCCCTCCACCACCCTGCCCAGTCCCTACTGTACACTCAGGCCCAGCTCAGCAAGGAAATCTTAAAACGGAGTCACTTTGAGGGTGGCCTGGGATCATGCGCTCCGTGGCAACCGGGGTGGATATTGGTCTGTAATAAGTCAGTGAAATAGTGAGGTTCAATTACTTACATGTTCCCTGAAGCTGAAACAATTGCCATTATCCCACATAATGTTGCTTGACCTACATTTTTACTTGAAAGCCTTCAGCTAACAATTAGTTTGAATGTTGAGTTATAAATGAACACATTCATATTCCAGAAATGAAAAGGGAAAGGGGCGTGATACCAACACAGTTCCCTCTGTCCCGCCCTCTCTCTCCTTTGCCTTTTGTATGATATTTCAACTTAGCTTTTCCAAGATGGAAGTCATTGGAGAGTTTGTCTAAAGGGGGACCATTCAGAGGTAATGAGACAACTGGGCTTTATCCGGAAAAGGGGCAGCTTGGTCGGTGCCAGGGAGATTTGAGCCATCTGGATTAAAAGGGTCAAACTCTCCGCAGGCAGCAATTAAGCAGCTCCATGTGGAGAAGCCACGTGACCACACCAAAGGAGCTGCCAAGAACAGGAGATTAGTAAACAAAAGTACCCGGCAGGAGGTGTCCAGGTTGGTCACTGCTCTGGCCACTTGGCATTTGCACAGCTTCCTCTCTCTCTGGCATCCCATCTGTCTGTACCCACAGCCCACCTATAGGATATCTGCAGATTTTAAACAAACTCAGGCAGAACCGAGTTTATTTAAAATGTTAAAAGTCCAAGGCTTAGTCGATGGTGATGATAAATCTTAGACATACGCAGCATCCCTTTCCAAGTGTTCTGGCAATGCCTCTGATGTCTTTGATGACTCTTTGCTGCCTCACTGTGAAAAGCCCAAAGGGGGACTGCCATTGAGCAGCGATGCTTAATTCCCTGAGCGTGATCATTTAGCCATAGGTATTCACAACTAGGTTAGGAAGCATGTGCCTGGATTATTTTACTGCAGGTCTTTGTGAAGGCTTGAGAATAGCTGAGTTCTCCTTTCACTCTAAGAATCTTTCCATTTAAAAAAACCTATAAAAGCCATGTAAAACTCCCAAACATATGCCTTTCTTTATTCAATGTACATTTACTAGCCAGGCACTGTATTAGCCCCTGTGGCTAGAATAGAGACCATTCTCATGGATGTTACCCCTTGGCCAAAAGAAAGAGGCACAGGAACTGGGACTGTCAGCTACTCCCTACACAAGTCCTCTTCTGATTTCCAATCAAGTCAGTTTCACACAACACAAAACTAACTTTTTTCAAGGATCTGTAACATCTTGAAGATTTCATGTGACCTGAAATGGGCTGATTAATGTAGAAATTAATGTAGAATGGTAGTTCAAGTAAAAGATTTGTGCTTTTTTTTTTTTTGAGACAGGGTTTCATTCTGTTGCTCAGGCTGGAGTACAATGGTGCGATCACAACTCACTGCATCCTCAACCTCCCAGGCTCAAGAGATCCTCCCTCCTCAGCCTCCTTAGTAGCTAGAAGTACAGGTGCACCGCTCTACCCAGCCAATCTTTGTTTTCTTTTTTTTTTTCTTTTTTTTTTTTTTGAAACAGAGTCTTGCTCTGTTGCCAGGCTGGAGTGCAGTGGCGCAGTCTCGGCTCACTGCAACCTCCACCTCCTGGATTCAAGCGATTCTTCTGCCTCAGGCTCCCAAGTAGATGGGACCACAGGCATGTGCCACCACGCCCAGCTAATTTTTTTGTATTTTTAGTAGAGACGGGATTTCACCATGTTGGCCAGGATGGTCTCGATCTCTTGACCTCATGATCCGCCTGCCTCGGCCTCCCAAAGTGCTGGGATTACAGGTGTGAGCCGCCGCGCCCAGCTTTTTTCTTTATTTTAAAAAATTTTTTGTAAAGACAGTGTCTCACTTTGTTACCCAGGCTGATTTCGAACTCCTGGGCTCAAGTGATCCTCCTGCTTTGGCCTCCAAAAGTGCTGGGATTACAGGCACGAACCGCTGTGCCTGACCTTTACTTTTTTCAAATGAGTGAACAGCAGCTTACTGTGCAGCAATTTATCATGGGAACAATCTATGATACGTTCTCATTGTTCCTCATGTTCTTTATTTCCATGACTCATTACTCCCTAGTTTTCTTTGTCCAGCTTTTCTGAGCTCTGCATGGCACACTACATCGTCTTGAATGTTGTCACGCTAAGGACTTGACTCTGTTTTCCATGCCCTGTCTGCACATACACACCCAGACTCTCTCACAAATTGACATCTTGGCTCCAACACCTCCACTGAGCTTCAGAATTAAAGGGACAGTGATCTGATAGAAAGTCCCACACAAATATATAATGATCATGCTCACTATTGTTGTACTGGAGCGATCATAGAAAGTCAACACCAAGACAAAATATGCCAAATTGCAGGGTCTTTATTGCCGGCAGCCATGGAAGACTGATGTCTCTCCAACCCGAGGCCCCGAAAGGAAGGTGTCAAGACCTTTTATACCCGTAAACCACCTCGGGGGTGAGAGTGAGGGCCGGGGGTGGGGTTTATGGGCTTTTACCATGTCACACTATAAATTCTGGCGTGATTCCAAGAGGACATTTCATGTACAAGTCTGAAACAGAATTTGTTTTGCTCATACCCTGCTAATGATGCCTACTCCTTCTCAGTAAATAACACCACCTTCCACGCTGTTGTTCATGCTGAAATTGCCACATACAAACTTTATTCCTCTATTACCATTCCTCCCCATCTGGTCATCTCCATTGTTTCTAATCCATTCACATTTTGTTGAGTGAACTTCCAAAACATATCCCCAATGCATACATTTACCTCTGTTTCCACAGCCTTTAGTTTAATCCACTGTCATCAAAATGACAATAGCTGCATGAGTCTCCTAAGTGATCTCTTTATTACCTTGGCTTTCCCTTGATACTCTGTTCTCCAAAAGAAATGCAAGCATATATTTTTAAGGAATGAAATAGTGGCAATTGTAGCAACTTGGATGGAATTGGAGACCATTATTCTAAGTGAAGTAACTCAGGAGTGGAAAACCAGACATCATATATTCTCACTCATAAGTGGGAGCTAAACTGAGGACGCAAAGGCGTAAGAAGGATACAGTGGACTCTGGGGACTTGGGGAGAAGTGTCGGGGGGAGTGAGGAACACAAGGCTACACATTGCATGCAGTGTACACTGCTTGGGTGACGGGTGCACCAAAATCTCAGAAATCACCACTAAAGAATGTATCCATGAAACAAATTGTCACCTGTCCTCCAAAAACCTATTGAAACAAAAAATTTAAATATTTTTTAAACATGACTCATCTATCATATTGCTTTCCTGCTTAGAACCTTTTTAACCAAACCCTTCGTACTTAAAATCCAGTCTACTCCTCAAGGTGTCAAGACCTACGAGATTTGGCCCTTACCTTCCCCTCACCTCCATGTCCACTGCGTCTCACTGGGCCACCTGGCCAGCCTGGCAGCTCTCCTCTCAGCTCCGGGACACCAAATTTTTCCTCTCTCAGCACACTGAGTGCACTGCAGTGTGCACTGTCCCCAGTGTGTAATGTCTTATCCCTCCCACTCTTTCCTCCAAGTCCCCAAAGTCCATTGTGTCATTCTTATGCCTTTGCCATCTCACAGCTTAGTTCCCATTTGTAAGTGAGAACATAGGATGTCTGGTTTTCCATTTCTGAGTTACAATTTGCCTGGTTCTCTCCTCTTCTGTCCCCCAGGCCTCCACTTGACAGACTCCTGCTTACCATTCAGATACCAGGACAAATGTTACCTCCTCAAAAGGGACTTCCTTAAAGACATAACACTTTTCCCTTGGTCTCAGCTCTAGCCCATTTCCCTGTGTGTTGTCTTCAGAGCACTTACTGTGCGCTGCAATAAACTTATATCTTTTTCCTTCCTGTCTCTTCTGAGTAGCGCATAGTCTCCAGGAGGGGAAGGCGCTGTCTTTTCTGTGCTGTACCCCAGTGTCTAGAGCTTTGCCTGGTGCAGACTTGATGCTCAAGAAATATTTGCTGAATAAATGAATAAATGATTACATAAATGAATAATGCACTCTTCTTTCCATAATTTTGGTTTTCCGGGCACTGAAAAACTTAGGAAATAATACGATCTTCAAGGTTTGTACATGTTTTATCTCTGC
The DNA here is from genome assembly GCF_030222135.1 of Aotus nancymaae. Lineage (NCBI taxonomy): Eukaryota > Metazoa > Chordata > Mammalia > Primates > Aotidae > Aotus > Aotus nancymaae. The sequence continues at coordinate 36,486,729 of NW_026988423.1, forward strand.
CAAGGACAGCTACCTCTCTGGAGAGCTGACTTGTTGACATGTGGCTGAAGTGCCATCGAGTGGACTGGAGGAATGCACTGATCACATTGCCCTGTGGCATGGGGTTTAATCAGCCTTTCCATTTTTGGCTAAATGGCTTCACTGCAAATGCTTTCGATCATATCCATGTTTGGTTGAAATTTTATGGTGAAACATAACCCTAGGCGGATTTTTATTTGAAAATTACACTAAAACATACTGTTCTTTCTAGATATATGTTCGAGATTTCAGTGAATCAATGTAGAGTTTTTTCTTGAACTTCTCTATTCATATAGAATATGAATTCTCACTTTTGTCATAAGAGAAGTAAAACTTAGGCCGAGTATGGTGGCTGATGCCTGTAATCCCAACACTTTGTGAGGCTGAGGTGGGAGGATCACTTGAGCTCAGGTGTCCGAGACCAGCCTGGGCAACATAGACCCTATCTCTACTAAAAATATAAATAAAAAAATTAGTCAGGCATGTTAATGTGTGTACCTATAGTCCCAGCTACTTTAGAGTCTGAGGCAGAAGGATCGAAACCAGGAGATTGAAGTTACAGTGAGCTGTGATTCTGCCACTGCATGCCAGCCTGGGCGACAAAGAGAGACCCTGTCTCAAAAAAAAAAAAAAAAAAAAAGAGAGAGAGAGAGAGAAATAAAACTGTGATCCAAAGTTTAATCCCTGTTTAAAATAGAATGAGTTAGTCTTCTTGGTAGCAATGCATATGGCAGGAAGTCCTCAGAGATTTATGTGCATGCCTCTGTGTGTGTGTGTTTGTGTTGTATGTGTGTGTATTTATATATATGTACATATATAAATATATATGTATTATATATACACACATATATATATTTCTTGATTCTTTGACTTTTTAATCTCCTTTCTCTCTATGTTGAAAAAGTTTTAGAAAACAAAAACAAAACAAGCCTTCCAGTCAAAAATTTTTAGCACAAGATAAGTGAACAGAGGGATCTAGCATCCTGAGCTGTTTTTAATAAGCCTTAATACAGCTTTAATGCAACCCAGAGGTTTGGACACAAGGATAAACATCAGGCATCAGGAGCTCAAATTCCAATTCGTAATGCTGTGGTCCTCTGCAGTCCTTAGCAAGCCAGGACGGCTCCTTAGTGTCACAGTATGCCCTGTGTAAAACGGAGATTGTTTTAGGAAGATCAGTGAAAGTTTAAGAACTGACCTCCTGAAAAGAGTTGTGGATTCCTCAGACATCAAATTCAGCTAAAGAAAAATAAGAACCAGACTTCAGATTCATTCCACCAAATGACTTCCTGTCTAAATTCTACAATAGGTAAAATAGAAGACGTTTCTTCCAACCGATCAACACCACCTGAAAGCTGGGTCCGGCTCCAAATCATGGTTAGTAATAAAGACGCTTCACTACTAGTTTGAATTTTCTGGCGAGGTTGTCAGCGATTCGTGCTTGAGGCAGAAGGAAACCAGTTTTATTCTTGCATAGGCGTTTGGCAAAGGAAGAGAGAAACTTTGCTTTTCTCAACAGAGGCTAGAAATGACTCAGACTACAAATAGCTACTCTGCCATACAATAAAAGGTCATCCCTCCCTCTCATTTTTCCTTTCCCATTTGTCCTGAATGAAGGCCAAGCTATATTTCCCCTTCTCTCTTTTCCCGTCTCAAAATGCATAGCCTTCTTTATGTGGTGCCTTCTAGTTCTGGTTGGTGTGTGACCCAGGCTAAGATAGTGTTATGCAGATTGGAGCATCCTAAACAGACCACAATTGAATCAGTCTTGCCGCCATTTGTCCTGTCCACTATAAGGCATTGAATGGTAAATGAAAGAAACTAGTGTCTCTTATTCAATCTAGTTCACTTCTTGCACACATGTTTCATAGAAGGGTACTGATCAACTCTTAGAGGAAAAATTACTAACGAAGAAAGACATTTTCAGAAACGATTCTCTTAGTAAATAATGAGACTCCTTAGAGAATCTCTTGTGTTTCTCTGACTTAATAGAGAATGATGTTTCAGCTTTGGTATGGGAATGACTGGTGGAGTCAACAGCAAGAAAACGAGACTCCCAGTGGGAGAGCGTGTACTGCCAAGTACTATGTGGGCAGCACTGAACGCAGCCAAGAGGCGGCCTTCCGCTAGAGAAGGCCTCCTGCTCTCTCATCATGAGGTCCCCAGGCTCTCAGAGGGCAAGACTTGGATCGAACGCCTGTGTTGGCCTACTACACATTTTCTGGGACTGCACACTTCCACACACACACGTTACATGACAGAATTCTTCTGGATGAGCAGGAGGGGCTGCTAATCAAATGCATCCCTGGGCTTCTGTTCAGATTAGCTTTGCATGAAAACTACACCAATTCTGTTTTCTTATTTTAAAGACCACAGAGATAATCTTCCTTGGTCACAGTTGGGGAAACAGCCAAAGGGATCTTGGGACCTCCAGAAAAGCCCTGGAAGATATTTGAATTCCTGCTGGGCCCATTGGACCATCTTTTATGTTTTTAGACAGAAGGAAAGGTTACCCCAGTGAGATTCTGAAAGCAAGTCCTCCTAGTCATCCTCTCTTGGTATTGTTTATAGCTAGGTCCATCTCTCAAAGTGTTTATTTTTGCATACATGCATACATTATGCACACTACCTGATGGCTTTGATCAGGTTAAGGGCAGGAGCATGCTCTACTTGCATGTCTTGTGGCACTTCCATGCAGTCTGCGCCCACCTGGGTGGTTGGTGAGATATTCAACTAGAGACTTGCTTCTTAAATAACACTGGAATCATATCCACAGTTGTACTAAATGCCTCTGTGATTTGCATTTAAATAGTATTTTTCTCCACAGATCACAAAGAGGAAAGCTATCTTAACTCAACATCCTGACTCGAATTCTCTCTATCTGAAAGCCAGTCTGTGTGTACCACATACACATTGTCCCTCCAGGTGTCATTCAGATCTGTGTACCCTACTGATCAAAACAAGTGTTTGCTTGCATTAGGATGGAAGCCCCCGGCAGCTCTGGCGTGCACTGGAGTCTCTGCACTGCACCCGCTTCATCAACCCAGATCTCCATGAGCTCTGATTGCAACGCCTTCACCACTGGCTGGGATGTGAGAGGCACTCCCAGATGGTGTGCTCAGTGCCAGTCAGTTAACACAGTCATTTCTTGGGTGGCCAATGAAGCCAGTTGGATCTGGAAATGATTGAAAGGCAGTAAATATAGACCCCCAGAGTCACCTTAGCAGTTGCTTTCCAGAGTAGCGTTGTGCTTCGAAGGACTCCGTGCAGTCCTAAGGCTCACTATCCAAGCCCTGAGAGGACTAGAGAGACAAAGGGCTGGCTGGGCTCAGGGACAGAAAGGGTGCAGAAGTCAACATCAGGCCCCAGCTTCCAGCCCCACGGATGGCAGCTTCATGCTGATTCCTCGATTTACCCATGCTGCGACTCTTTCCACCCGACTCCAGGCTTTTTGTTTCTTTTCATGTCATTCTTCCTCATCTTGGGGAAGGATTTTTTTTATACTGTACAGTTGAACTTATTTCATCATCAACACATTTTTCTCTTTCCCATGGATTCTTTAAAAGACTTCTTTTGAAGATGTATTTCTATTCAGATGCAAGCTTTTGTTTAAAAAAATAAAAGAGGTGTAAATATGGAATGTTATTGAAAAGGTCTCATCTTGCTTTCGACATGACATCTAAAAATATGTTTGAAATAAAGAACAAGTGTTGTACAAGGCATGTGTCAAGGCAGTTGGCTTCCAGCAGTGAGAGCTGGGTAGTACTTTGAACACTTTTCTGCCCCTACAAAAGCTTCTCGCAGATTAGGACCTTGCAACCCAGCGTCCTCCTCTGTAAATGTCCCTTTCTGATCGGCCACGAGAGGGCAATACAGGGCACTTGGTTGGCTGCCTCGGTTGGATTGCAGTCGGTAAGCTACTTTCAATGAGGGAAGCTACTCAGTCTATGATAGTAATTATATCAGCCTCATAAACGCCTGCTCTTCCTAACTTGCTTCTGCCCTTTTTCCTTTTCTACCTGCCTGCCTTTCTTTCCCACACCCCTGGCCATTGGCTTTGCATTTGCAGATAACTCACTCATGATCCTATATGGCAGAGAAGAGTATGCAAAATTAATGTTTGCATTTTAAACCCTAAAGTAGAATAATAGGTTGTTTCTTGGGGGAAGGATCTTGGAGATTATCAAGTTTAGCCTCTTTAACATGAGGAAACCTAAATCTGGAAAGGGGTTTGACTTGTTCAAGGTCCCACAGTATCACGGGTGGCCTTCAGGGGCATAGACGTTCTACAAATGTTTACATTTTCTTTATCCAGTCGTCTGTAGTTGGACAGTTAGGTGGCTTCCATATCTTAGCTATTGTGACTGATGCTGCAGTGAACATGGGAGTGAGGAAAATCCTTTGGGATAGTGATTTCATTCTCTTTGGATATATACCCAGAAGTGGAATTGCTAGAGTCTATGATAACATTTTCAGCAGCATGGATGAATGTGGAGGGCTTAAGCTAAGTGAAATAAGTCAGACATAGAAAGACAAATACTGAATTATCTCACTTATATGTTGATCTAAAAAATAATCAAACTCATAAAAGCAGGTAGATTAGTGGTTGTCTAGGGTGGGTGGAGCGGGAGAGAATGGGAAGATGCTGATGAAGGGGTGCAAAGTTTCAGTTACATGGATAATTCTGGAGATCTAATGAACGGCATGGTGACTGTAGTTAACTGGACGGCCTCCTTGAAATATGCAGAGAGTGGATATCAAGTATCCTCACCACAAAGAAAAGGAAAGTAAAATAGTGAGGAGACAAGGTGATAGACATGTTAATTAGCCTGGTTGCAGTGATCCTTTCACAATGTATACGAGTAGGAAAACATCAGATTGCACAACATAAATATATGCAAGTTTTGTTTGTCAATTATTCCTCAATAAAGCTGGAAAAAAGATAACATTAGGGCAGAAGACAAAGGAATATAAAAAAATAAATAACGTTTATTTGTAACACACAAACTTCCCGAGGCATTTGGCTCTGTAAGAGGAGGCTCAGCCGTGGTCTGGCCGGTGATGCTCCATTCTACACACGGTAGCCTCGGTATTCAGCCGGGGACCCAGGAGCTATTGAAGAAGCCATGACTCAGTGTTTCCGTGACCACTTGCCCTTGTTGTTCTAATGTTTGCTTAATTTACAAAATGATGATATTGCGTTCCTCTTCCTTCATTGATTATCACTCAAACCTCGCAGGAGCCTTTACATGCAAATCATTCACACACTGTGTGGCAAGGGCTGGTGAGCCCTGCTCCTTCATCAGCTCTCAACCTGGGAAGATCCTTTCTTTATTGGGACAAATAAGCAAAACAACCTAAAAATGCCTTTACACATGCTCATCCTCCCCCTTGTAATGCTCTTTGCCCCATTCATCCTTCGGTTGACTGCTGTAGCTGCTTCTAAACTCAGCTCAGTTGTGGCCTTCTCTGTGTCTCTTGGAGCATTTCTCCTGTCTCCCATTTCCCTGGATTAGGCACCGTACTTGTCAGAAGCCACTCTCGGTACAACGGTAGTTGGACTTGTTTGCACCTGTGATGCGAGGGCTGAGAAGCTCACTAGGAGAAGGCGAGGCAAGCAAGGGAGTAAACAATGGCCAATTAGACTACTCCCATATCCACCACATCCATAGGGCTGGAGGGACACCGGGTGGGACACCGCTTTGAAGTGGGGGCCACAATGGCCGACTAGACTACTCCCATATCCACCACATCCATAGGGCTGGAGGGACACCGGGTGGGACACCGCTTTGAAGTGGGGGCCACAATGGCCGACTAGACTACTCCCGTATCCACCACATCCATAGGGCTGGAGGGGCACCGGGTGGGACACCGCTTTGAAGTGGGGGCCACAATGGCCGACTAGACTACTCCCGTATCCACCACATCCATAGGGCTGGAGGGACACCGGGTGGGACACCGCTTTGAAGTGGGGGCCACAATGGCCGATTAGACTACTCCCGTATCCACCACATCCATAGGGCTGGAGGGGCACCGGGTGGGACACCGCTTTGAAGTGGGGGCCACAATGGCCGATTAGACTACTCCCGTATCCACCACATCCATAGGGCTGGAGGGGCACCGGGTGGGACACCGCTTTGAAGTGGGGGCCAGGCCAAGTCAGCAGGTGCTGGAGCCACTGGGAGACACTGCCCTTGCATAGTACCCAAACAGAAGTAGGGGGTGATACTTTCTCTGACTCTTCCCCTGACCAAGACAATGCTGAAGCCAGAGGGCAAGGAAGCCTGGGATTTACAGGGAATGCAGTTTCTGGATACAGAGGAAGGCAGAGAAGGTTGGGAAATGAAAAAGAGGACAGACACAGGACTGCCCGCACCTCTTCTCTGGACTGTACTGCCTCCTGTACTTAATCACCTTCACAGTAGTAACTATAGGGTGTCCTCAGTGTCATTCAGGGCAGGAGTGTTCCTTCTACCGCAGGCACCTAGCATAGTGCACAGTACTGGAGATATGGAAGGAATGCACATGTCAGTTTGGGAAATTGTGATAAGCCATGGAAATGCAAGTCATGATTATTACGATCCAGCCAAAAGCATGAGCTCTGCTGAGGATGACAGTTACAGACCTTTCTTCATCACATCTAACAGATGGCTCAGCCCCCTTCCGTGATGCTACCCTCATTTGCAGACTTGAAAACTAGTGCAGTTAATTAAAATCATGTGGATGAATGAAATATAGGTGTAGGGCAGAAAAAAAAATGCTGCGAGGAGCCCAGGTCGAAGGAGAGTAAGAAGGAAAGTGTCCATGGAGGACAATGCAGAGCTTCGTATGCTAATATTTTCTCAAGAGGTGAGACTATTTCCTGGCCTCCTTTGATCAAGGCAGACTTTTGTCAGCCCCCCAAAGTCGTAGAAGTCCAAAGTTCCAGAATGACTCACATTCATTTCGAATTCTGCATTGGAAAATTTCTATTAGAAATCATGAGTGTTCATTTAAAATGATTGTCTCTTTGTACTGCAACTACGTTCTACCAGTCTAGTTATCCCTCTAGCAATGCAAATGTTATTCAGTCTTGCTACATGAAGACAAAGAGAATATTTGCCAACCTCTCCATAAGGAAAGGGAGCATTTCTTTTTGTTCCTTCTCTTTTTGATTGAGTTTGAAAAGGTTAGAAAAGTGTGTCGGTCTTCAGACTGGAAGCTCTGAGCCTGGTTCCTCTCCCCCGTCTGTGTCCCACCTTGTTTCGCTTCCTGGTCATATGATGGACAATACTTTGGCCCTTCCAAGCTAAGCTTTTACTGGTGGAAGGAGTGACAAGTCATTACTCTCAGAAGTGAAGGGCTGTGGTTTGACAAAGGACTTTGAACTATTCTGATATATAAAGCATTAATTTCATTAATGTAATCAATGCTAAAGAAGCAGACCAACCAGGCCCTTTGATTCTTCCCAGGCTCAGATCTGCTTGGCCGATGCGATCCACCAATAATAAAATAGTACCCCTACCCATGCTTTCTGTTGTCCGCAGAGGAATTTATCGGTCTGCACTGGATTTTACTGTCTGATGTATTTGTTTATTTGGGGTTTTGTTTGTGTAAGTTCCATGAGAACAGGGGCTTCGCACTTTAAAAAATGCTTTACTGGTCTATTTCTGAATCGAAGAACAAGCACACTGTGGGCACTAAATAAATGAGCATTGTACAGAATATAAAGTACCCCAGACACCTGTCCTACTTCAGGGCAATCCTGAGCTGTTAGTTATAGGTATCTGTCCCTAACTGAAAACTGAAGAAGAACTTGGGCTGCTTTGGGACCAATGACTCCTAACTAACTTGATTTAAATCAATCTTGGCACTCCCATCTGCCAGCCTTCATATCATCGTAGATTAATTGCAACATAATATAAAACACATTTATGTCACATCTTCACAATAGTTTCAGGGTCCTTTACAGTCATACAATCTAATTAAGTTGTAGCTTCAAACATGAATTTCTTTAGTATTTTCAATGCATAAGTTGAGCAGATAAGCCTTTTTGAAACTTTACTATTCTAAAACTAAAAGACCAGCTGATTCCAAAGTCCCTGAGTATTATTAATTACCAGTGGCTGCAATCAATGCACAGGGCTTGTCTAGAAAGCTATTTCCTCCTTAGGTGAATGGTTGGGAATACAATATATAGTAATCAACAATTTGAGAGGGCTGAGCATAGATTGAGGCTGGCAAAAGGCTGGGACTTGGCACTGCATATCTCCTGTGCAGACGGCAGAGAATAAATCTTGACTTTGCAAGGAAGGTAAAGCAAGGTGGAGGTGTTTTCATCACAATCGCACACCACATAAATGGCAGAGAGAAGAAAGAAACCTTGGAACACGGGCTTCCTCTCCAAGGACAGGTATTGCTGTTTTGGAGAAACCTGATCTGCCCTTGTTTCACCACCAGAGAACTTCTGTCCTCAAGGGCCATGGAAAGAGGACCAAAAATAGATGAGAGCCCACCAATAAAAGGAATGATGAAGTGGCCCTTTAAATATATATCTCTGGAGCCCCCAACTCTGTGGATGTTCCCTTAAGTATTCAAATGAGATTGCAGCATCAGATTGGTATGCATTAGGCTGGTTTCAATGAAAATTAACATGTAATTGCTTCAAATGAAGTAAGTGAGGAGGTAATCTGTTCTTAAATTGGATTCCCAGGATTTTGTGGTACCATAATGCAGCTGTGAAATGAAATATATTTTAAGGATGATGTCCTCAAGGGGGTGAAGGGGCTGGGAGGGGGAGTAGAGATAGTCTATAGTAGAAGCACCTCTCCCCCCAGCCTGCCTCATTCTTTCTCTGTCTCATTCTCCAATTGCACTGGATGAAAAGATGCTCTCTCATCCACGGGTGGCTCCCATGCTCTGGGACCTGGACAGACACCAGCCAGTCTCCTCTACTTCTTACTGCATCTGGAACTGACTCCCAGAGGCTGTAGCTCCCCAGGGTTATAGCTCTGTTGTCTCCCTCCACACTGGATTTGTAAGGAGAAGGTGCTCATCCTGCAAGTGGTGTCTACTGAGATCATCAATGGCTGAAGAGTGCACTGGCACAGTTGGGCAGATTGTCCAAAGCACACTGTGCAGTAAGAAAAACCATCACTCCTTGTACTCCTGGTGTCTGAAAATGGGGACCCTTCTGATATCAAAGAGTGGAGCTGGGGAAGCAGCAGCGGAACAGCCGCCAATTCCATTACCACCACCGGCCTCCACGGCCTGGGTTCAGCCAGACCAGGCACCCCTGCCAGCCGTGATGATATGGTCTGTGAAGTCCGAAGATGAGCCTGGGAATAATTAACCTTCTTACCCTTCAATCAGGATGGGAAGCAGCTGGGTGAGGAGTCAGTGCAGGTTAATGCATTAAATTGTTTGCCTTTGCCATCCTAGGCTGAAATGGGATTTTCAGTCACAAAGGAAATAAGCTGGCAGTCCTCTGGTCCCGTGGCATCACATCTCTCTACCAAAGAGCCATATCTGATGGGCTTGGGGGACCTTCTGCACCAAGGCTACAGAAGGGCAGAGCTGTTAAATGAAATGCAATCACCTGGGAATGCACAGGCAGTGCTGGGTTAGGGACCACACGGCAGAGCAGTGCGGCTGGTCTAGACCAAGTCCCCGTCAAGGGCTAGAATGACAATGGCATGGCTGCCTGTGCATCAGCTCCTAGGGAGATACGGATTTATGATATGCTGCATAAAGAATATATGCTCTGGTGGAAAAGCCCCCATCAGAGCTAGAGAGCAGGGAAATTAACAAATCTGAGATGAATGCAATTCTGAGCATTCTCTATTGCACCCGAATCAGGTCCCCAGTCTGAGCCTCCCGCTTGCCTTCCCTCCCAGTCACAGCTTGGTTCTACAGCTCGGCTGATGATTTTTTTAAAAAAAAATTCTTGTCTTTGTTTCCTCCTGTTTATGTTGCTATTTTCTTTCTGCACATGTTGAGCAGATCTGGCTTTAAAACTGATCAGAGCTAATGGCTTCTTCAAATGTACATGTTGTATTTCTGGAGCCTCTCAGTATATGGGACCAGGGGTTTTGAGAGAATGCCAGAATGTTTCTGTTCTTCCCAGGGGTTGGCGGACTTAGGAATTTGAAGAAGATAAAAGGGAAAAGAATGAAAGTGAGTGGTGACAAAACTCAGTTTACCCAACCGAGTTTAGCTCTCCCTGAAAACAGTGGACTGAGACCCTTAAGACCCAGCTAATGGCTTTTATTTATTTCCTGCTCTAAAGATGGCCCCAAGGTTGCAAGAAACAGGGTCTTTGCTGTGGGTGTGAGAGGGACCAGGCTAATTAAATTTTGAATCAGTCCATATAAAGAATAGGACCTCTGGCTACTTTTGAAGACCAAATCTGTAAACCACATTGGATAAATCATCTGTGTTGCTGGCTCCTTTCTTTCTTCATCTGGTAGTAGGCACAGTACAGTATTTGCCTTCCTGCTTAGGGTTCTGCAAGGATTAGTAGGCATTCATATCCACAAGAGTCCCTGGAGAGAGGCATGCCAACAGCGAGAAAAGAGAGCTTAGCGTCCTTTTCTAGATTGTCCATGGATGTGGAATCTACTGTACAGTCTATTTGTACTCTAAACCCCAAGGCGCCTCTTGGTAGAGTATGAATGGGCTGCTACAAGCTGAGCTCTGCTGGAAGAAGTGGGATGAAATGTATTGTGTGTGTGTGTGTGTGTGTGTGTGTGTCTTTGAGAGTGAGCGAGCATGCACACTCATTGTAAGTTTTCAATGATCTAATATCTTGAATTAATCATTGTGATGCCTTTCTCTGCTATCAAAATATGTCAAGCGATCACCTTGACATGCTCCTCTGGCGTAACTCTCCTCAAAGTCTGCCGTGTTGGCAGGAGAAAAGTAGAAGGGGCCCGCGGTTTTATTCCCATTTTAGAGATAGGGAGGGTTTCACCGCAGGAGCCTGAGGATGTGCAATTCATCTTAATCACTAAAGTTGTCTCAGGCAATGACCTCCATAAGCCCTTCTTCCCTGGACCTCATTTGCTTTGAATATGAAATCAGGGTCAGGGTGTTAATGTCCTACTCTTAAAATGCAAACCAACATCAAGGTCTAAGTATAAAAGTAAAATATAAAACAAAATGCATGAAGTTGTAGAGACCGTAGATAGCACAGTGTAACAGAATATACTGGAAAAAAATATGAATCTGGTATGACTCCTGGGGTCAACAGAGGCATGATAAAATGCAGGAGATGAGGACAAATGGAAAATGCGCCAGCTCCATTTATTTAAGCAAAAGGATTATGAAGTACAGAAAGTATGAGTGAAAAGCTGGTTCATTACAGGATCCTGTTCCCAGCTCTGTTCTTGTCAATCTCCCTTTGACCTATGAAATCCTCTCCTGTTTCTCTTTTAAATTCTACCTCAGAACCTTTAATTTTCATTTTATTTTCCTTTCCCACAAGTAATCTATGTCCTCACACAGCTCTGTGTCCCTCAATTCCAGTGGGCAGACCCACCCCTCTTATTCATCCCTCCTCTCTCTAACGAGCCTAGACTGACAATTTTGCCAATAGTTTTCATACATAATAACTTAAGTGCATCACTTTTCTACAAACATGTTATCATTAGAGTTCAATTCTTCTGCTCCCAGCCTTTGTGCCTGGTAAATATATTTCTTTGACGTGTGTTTTGGAAGATGGCTCCATTTTATGCATGTGCATTAGTGCCAATTGCACAAAGCAGAAACACAAATTACCTGCATTCTGCAGACAGATCTAATCACCTAGACACCATGGGCTGGCATTCATTGCAGCCTCCACCTCTACACATGAAACTGAAAGGAGAACACCTAAACTGCCTATTAGTTTGAAATGTAGGCAAAGTGCTGTAGGCGCTGAATCACGTGTAAGCTGTAGCGTGGCATTGTGCTAGGATCCGTGCACTCGGTGTGGGCCCTTGCTCAGAACAGACAGGCCTTCTCTTTGGGGAGATGTAGGGCTGGGGTGCTGGGACCCTTCCAAAGTGATCCCTGCCTGAGACTGGAACAGAAATGAGATAAATAAACAACAAGGGAGGCCACTGGATAGGACACCTGGAGGGGTAGATGTGGGCTTTCCCCACTGTGGGGCTCTGTAAGATTCTTTTCCAACTGGTTTTATTTCAGCAACTCTGTAGTCAGCAAAACAACCTCCCCTGGGGCTGTTAAAATCAAATCCAGGAGGTTTTCATGGGAGCGAATATTTATAACATAAACTGGGGCTCCGCCTACTGTCAGACTTTGTGTTTTTTAAAGATGCCTGAAGACGTGCCTCATCTGCCTGGCGGGAGGAAAAGAAGGTCCCTTCTGTAAATGAGCTGACGCTTGTCTGATAAAAGTGGTGCCTTTGCTCTGATCATCTGAGGACAAATAAGCAGCAGTGCTGCCTCAGAAAGGGGTGCCTCGGAGCCCCAGAGGTGTCCTGAGCAAAGGGAGAGGTTTCCACACCAGCTGCAACTGGGAAACCTCCCGGCCAGGGATTAACCCCTCACCCCCAAATCTCATGAGCTCCTTAGTTAGTTTCTTTAAAGATACTTAATTTTGCCCTGTTCAGAATTCTTCTGGGTTTGGAGCTTGTCACGATGCTGCCCAGAATTAGATTCCTGTTGCCTTGTCACACACAGGTACACACGCACACAACACACACACACTCACACACAGATTCGCTCATTCATCTAACTGGAAACAAAAAGAACAAGGGTGATGGAAAACACGGCCTCTGGTTGTTCTCCTTCCTCCCGCCTTGAATGGATTCCTCATGCTCCCCCCGGCTGGCCTCCTCCTCGCACATTTTTCCTCTCTTCTCTTCTGTGCGTCACTGTCAGCCTCGCCTCTCTGGGTCTCACTCCCCCTTTGCTTCTCTCTGTCTCTTTTCTCTCATCTGCAATGAGGCTGCTTAACTGCTGGAGGGTCAGGACAGTATATCACTGAGGGATCAGCATGAGGGCCACATTGACAAGGAGAGCTGTCATCAAACTTTACAGCTTCATGTAAAACGCACTGTCCATGGCAAGGACAGAGAAGGGACTGGAAGAGCACAGGGGGCAGTGTGGGGAGAAGGGGTAGTTAGGAGAAAGGCTCTCTCGTAGGTGAAGAGGGAGGTAAACCTGTGTGCTTTCCTCAGAAAGGTATTCATGGAGACAAATCTACAAACCCAACCATGTCTCCGGAAGCCTCACTAGGAGGCCAACAATTACTAACAGTGTCAGTTATGGGATGTCTGTGTGGTACATTGCATAGAGTGACAGAGGAAGCCGATCCAAGCTTTGAGTACAAGGAAGCCGAGGGTCGTGATGTGGATGGGCCTATGGCCACTCCTTTTTCAGTGAGAGCTAGGGAACTCTCCTGCCTCTTGTCCTTCCCATACGCAGTGCTCTATGCACATTTGATGAGCCAGTCAACAGGTGCCTGAGTACCTGCTGTGAGACCAGCTGTCAATAGCTACCTCTGAGGCACAGCAGAAGGGACCATGTGATCAAGCCTGGGTGGGCAAACAAAACCAGTCCAGCACAGTCCATTAGAGAACCACGTGTGTCGGTTCCTGACCAAGCGTTAGGTTCCTACGTGTGCACGGAGCCTTCCCTGAGATTCCATTCCTTAGGACTCTGCACCAATCCCATCCACTTTCTCAGGACAGAAACCAGGAGGCAGAGTCATACCTTGCTGTCGAGTATGGGTCTCCTGGAGACGGTCACCAGAACTCAGTGCCTGCTCTGTAATTGAGTAGCTGCATGACCCGAGGCGATGTATTAGGCTTCAGTTTCCTTGCACGCAAAGTGGAGACATTTTTGTTAACTACCACACAGAGTGGCTGTGTGGCTCACGTAACATAATGTGAGTAAAGTGCTTTGCATAGTGCGCGGCACCCACTAGTGATCAATAAATGTTAGTCAGGGTCATTACTGTGCTATGCCTCTTCCTTTCCGCTGTTGCCCCTCCCATCCCCAGATCTTCAATCAGGGCTTAGGTTCTACTTCCTGGTGTCTCCAATCTCCATCCCTTCCTCCCCTGCCCCTGGGACCCCGCCCTCCCTGATACCCCAGCAGCCCTGGCTGGCCTGGGCCCTGGTGGTTTCATGAGTGCTCTGGCTCTGCAGGGAGAGGCAGGCTCCCAAACACAAATTCCAGCGCAGTGCGGTCCTGTTGGAAGCTCTTGGTGCCTACGCCTTGGATTCCTTAGGGCAACTAAAAGGCCCTTCATGAAAATACTTCTCTTAACCTGTCCAGATTTCTTGCCCATCTGGTTCCCCATTTCCACGCAAATCCTACTCAGCAGCTTCTCACAATAATGGTTCTCAGCTTTGCACATCAGAAAAAGTTGTGGAAATTGTTTTTAATATTGTGCCTGTGTGGTGGCGGGGGGTGCAGGTAATTTATAAAATACAGGCATTTATATAAAGGTCCACAGTGGCTGAGTATGGTGTCTCATGCATGTAATTCCAGCACTTTGGGAGGCCAAGTGAGGAGGATTGCTTGAGGCCAGGAGATTGAAATTGTCAGCCTCGGCAACGTAATAAGACCCCATCTCTACAAAAACAAACAAACGAAAATAGCTAGGTCTGGTGGTCCTAGCTTCTGTACTCCTAGGTACCGTGGCTAGCGCCTGTTGTCTCAGCTACTCTGGGGGCTGGTTGGAGGCTGTGGGGGGCGATGATTGTGCCACTGCACTTCAGCCTGAGTGACAGCATGACATCCATTTCCAAATAAATAAAGCAAGCTCCACAAATGGGCCTGATTTTCCTCTCGAGTCGTAGAGCACCAGCTGCCCAAACACACCCTGCCTTCCCCACACTGCCAGCACATCGGCTACACCCCGTCCCTAGCACACTGATGGGCTCACAGTGCAAACGAAGTTGGGCCACTGACTGAGCGAATCAGGAAAGGATATTTTTCATGGTATCGAGTGAGTTAGACTAAGTCGAACCCTCCCACAGAGTGTAAAGTAGAAGATAAAGAAAATAATGTGCTTGGGTGTGTGTGTGTGGTGGGATACATGGTGTGAGTGTGGTGTGTAGTGTGTGGTGGGGTATGTGGTGTATGTGTTATGTGATGTGGTATGTGGTGTGTATGTAGTGTGTAGTGTGCGGTGTGTGATGTGTGTGTGTGATGTGTGTATGTGGTAGGGCATGTGGTGTATCTTGTGTGGTGTATGTGGTGTGTGTGGTGTGTGGTGGGGTTTGTGTAGTGGCATGTTGTGCGTGGTGTGTGTGTGTTATGTGTGTCTGTGGTGTGGTATGAGTGGTGTGTGTGTGTTGTGTGGTGTGTGGTATGCAGTGTGTTTTGTGTGTGGTGTGTGGTGTGGTATGTGCTGAGTATGTGTATTGTGTGGTGTGGTATGTGGTGTATGGTATGTGTGTGCTGTTTGTACAGTGCAATGTGTGATGTATGTTGTGGTATGTGGTCTGTGTGGTATGGTGTGTGTAGTGTGTATGGTGGGATATGTGTTGTGTATGTGGTGTGTGTAGTATGTGTGGAGAAGTGTGTGTTGTGTGGTGTGTGGTGGGTGTGTGTTGCATGTTTGATGGGTGTGTTGGGGGTGTGTGTTGTGTGGTGTGGTATGTGGTGCATGTGTTGTGTGTGTGATGTGTGTGATGGGGTGTGTGTTGTATGTTGTGTGTGTTGTATAGCATGTATGATATATGTGTGTATGGTGTGTGTGTTTTGTGTATGGTTTGTGTGTATGTGTTGTTTATTATCTGTGGTGTGTACATGTGTAGTATGTGGTCTGTGTTGTGGTATGTGGTGTATGGTGTGTGCACATGTGTGGTGTGTAGTATGTGGTGCATGTGTGTTGTGTGTGTGGTGTGTGTGGTGTGTGTGTGGTGGGGTGTATGGTATGTGTATGGTGTGCGTGAGTGTGTAGTGTGTGGCCTGTGTTGTGGTATGTGGTATGTGTATGGTGTGTGCACACATGTGATGTGTGGTATGTGGTGCGTGTGTGTTGTTTTCATGTGTGTGCTGTGTGGTGTGTGTGTGCAGTGGGATATGTGGTGTGTGCTGTAGTATATTGTATGTATGGTGTGTGTGCATGTCTAGTGTGTGGTCTGTGTTGTGGTATGTGGTGTATCATGTGCACACATGTGTGGTATGTGGTATGTGGTGTGTGTGTGTTTTCGTGTGTGTGCTGTGTGCTGTGTGTGGTGTGTGTATGTGGTGGGGTGTATGGTGTGTGGTGTAGTATATTGTGTGTATGGTGTGTGTGCATGTCTAGTGTGTGGTTTGTGTTGTGGTATGTGGTGTATCGTGTGCGCACATGTGTGGTATGTGGTGTGTGTGTGTTTTCGTGTGTGTGCTGTGTGGTGGGTGTGGTGTGTGTATGTGGTGGGGTGTATGGTGTGTGGTGTAGTATATGGTGTGTGCATGCATGTGTAATGTGTGGCCTGGGTTGTAATATGTGGTATGTGTGTGGTGTGTGCACGTGTATGGTGTTTGGTATGTGGTATGTGTGTGTTGTTTCTGTGTGTGTGCTATGTGATGTGTATGGTGTGTGTGTGTGGTGGGGTGTGTGCTGTGGTATGTGGTTTGTGTGTCCATTGTGTGTGTGAGAGAGTGAGATCAGCAGCGGTCCCAGGCAAGGGGTATGTGTGGGCAGAGGAAGAGGCACAGCCCAGGAAAGGTGCAGCCTCAGTTTTCCATAAGCACCTTGGATCCCCAGGCACCCCTGTGAGATGTGGGACTGGGAGATGGAGTGGGCGCGAGGGTCTGTGCACCTGGGTGTGTGAACGAGTGCAGAAATACAAACAGCTATGAGCCAGAGGATCCTCAGTCCATCAATTCTTTGCAGAAGAAAAGTCTGATGGATTGAAATTGTCAGCACAAGAACACTGTGAACAATAGCAGGGAGATACTGTTTCTCTCCAGCCCAGCTGTGGTGAGTTACTTCTTAATGGCAAGGTAGGGAGATACACACCATGGACAATGCTGAGGGTGACAGGAGATGCCTGTGCCAGTTATTTATTATGGGAGAGGAAGGTGTTCCTTCTACTTTCTTCCCCTTCCATCAGCCCCATCTTTTTTGTGATAAATGGGGGCTGAGCTGTTTGTGTTATGCAGAGGCTGACAAAATGAGGCGATAGGATTGGAAATCAAAGCTCTCACCATGGCTGGCAGTGTGCCGGGGACTTCGCAGCCACCTCCCCTGGTGGGGGCAGGAGGAGGGGGAGGAAGCAGCTGCTGTCATTTCTCCCCTAGGACTTGTTTTTGATTTTACTTTTATTTCTCCCAAGAGGAGAGGAGCTGGAGAGGGTAGCCAAACTAGCACAAGAAAGAAAAGGAGAAAGAAGGGCAAGAATGGAAATGCAGAAGGAGAAGGAGTCCTACAGGAGGCGAAGGGAGAGGGAAGCGAGAAGGCGGGAAGAAGCCTCCAGAACATGCCCTTTTCCGATTTGTGCTGGCAGCGACCTTGCAGCCTGTCTTTCCTCCAGCTGTCCCTCCTTTGATGTGAGAGGCGCTTTCTGTGACCTGCAAAGTGTGGTTAAATTTACGAGGTGAGTTGAAATGATTCAAGCACCTGCTCCTTTCACATATTGGGAAACTGAGGCACAGCACATTAAGAACGTTTTAACTTGCTTCTTTTGGGCCTTACTGATGGTCCTTTGCCCTGAGAGTTCCAGAAATGCTTCCCATCTCCAGCTTCCAGGATGAAGAACTTATTCAGCCTTTGCTTTCTGGTTCCTTCTCCCAGAACTACTCCTATTTCAAACTGCCCCCCAGAGTCCCTGAGCCTGAGTCTTATGGGTTGACTCTGCCCTCTGGTGGATCAAAAGGTGGTGAATGAGGTGGAAAAGGGAGCTCGTTCCAGAAAAACGTACCCTGGCAGGCTTCCCAGGAAAGCCTTTGGTTAAAGCAACCCGAACCCAAAATGAATACAGCTCAATATGCTGTGATGTATTAATATCCTGATAAGCGAGTCAGAATGTGTTTCCAAATAGACCTATTACATAAGTGGCAATAAATACTAACCCATCTCTCACCTTGCTGCGGTGAGCGCATAGAGAGGGATCTGTAGTGTGGGATTCCAGGCAGTCTTGGCGATGCTGACCTTCTGACGGATGGGAAATCCTGAGCCCCCTATAACACACGTCCCCTGTGACATCCACATCACACGATCATGCCCTTTGCCCACCTTTTTAATGACTTTCTATTTTGTTTTACAACCAGCAATCTGCTGCATATGCTGGTTAACAGTATCTATCTTTTCTGCTGTGGCTTGCTGCCTTGGATGCTTTTATGGGCATCGATTCCCTTCACTGGTTCCCCAAAGAGGTTCTTTTCCTTGAGCCAGAGCAGCATTCCGGCGGATTACAGTGTCTGCCACTCTGCACTCCGATTTATTGCCATCCTGGGTTTTATTCTCTCCTACATTCACAGCCAAGCCTCATTCATTTTGTTTTCTGGGGCGAGCAAATGGAAGAAGTTGCTATTAATAGGAGAAAGAATGTCATGCCGGCAGACTTAGTGATGTCTAACTTTATAGTCTGCAAGCCCGAGAGCCAAGCTCTGGTCTTAGATCCACCCTTCCCTATCCAAGGGACTGAACCAAGTGGGATGGGACTGAGGGTTGACCCTCTGAAAGAATTACGCTCTGCCAGCTTTTGTGGACAAAAGATGTTCACATATTCGGGCACTCTCATCCATAGTTCCTCTGTTTTTTCCTGTGACCATCAGTTTGCATTTGGCAGAAGGTTATCTGGGGTTGTAGATGACGTCTGACAGTAAACGGCTGGGGACAGGGCCCTGGAGAGGAGAAGCACATTTCAAGTGGTACAGGATGGCTGGCTTCTCAGCTCTGCCAGACACTAAAGTATGTGAATCCAATTAAAGTTGTTCTGCAAGTGTATTTTTTTTACATTGATAAACATGTTTACTAATCATTTATTACAAATTAAATAGGAGAGCAATTTCTAAACAATGTCCTACAGATAATGAATGTCTTTTGAATATGCATACAAAATGTTACATCTCAACTGTTGCTAGTCCTGCTTACTCTCTCAGCTGTAGAATTTGGAAGCCGCCCAGGGACTGTAGAGAGCACAGCATCACGTGCTGGCTCTGCAGGGACCATCCTCAGATCGTTGTGGACTGTCCCCGGGCTGTCCAGATGTATATCTCTTTCATGCAGAAAGAGGAGCCTCAAAGAATCTTCCCGTGGGTTATAGTTGTGGCTGTAGGAATTCACCAAACCAACTTAACTTGCCAGGAGATCACACAGGTACAAGAGGCTGATAAGGCCAGAAATCACCGTGGAGAGTGTAGGAATTTTTCTTTGGAATGGGTTGGTGTTACTAGTCCCAGCAGCTTAATGAGTGAAGAATTCTCTTCAGAAAGTGCCCCTGGAAAATTACGGTTTGCAAAAGAAGTGTGTGTGTGTGTGTGTGTGTGTGTGTGTGTGTGTGTGTGTTGATTGGATGGAAGGGATGGGGTTTATTGGTCACATATTCTAGAAGAGGAATTTTGAGGTTGCTGTACAGGGACTTGGTGTCCGAAACTATTTGCATTTCTGGAAGAGCAATGTTGTATAGTGCATGCAGCTGTATAAGTATTGTTACCATTGAATCTCTAAGTGATGGCTTGGAACCAACTTAGGGGATAGTTTTCCTGCATCTCACACATATATCGATTCAGAGTGTCTGGTCTGGCATTATCATCAGTAAGGTAACAAAGGGCAGCCAGAGTTGAGGTGTTGCTATTCCCAATGAGCCGATGTATCAGAACTCTGGGTAACTCGACCCAGTAGCTTACGCCCTCTGAGTTCCCATTCTTGCTTTGAAGGCAGGAGAAGTGTATTTTAAGACAGAATTCCTAAAGACAGACCTCAGGTGGGTTTTTCATGCCTACCTCGAAGTAAGGTCAGCTTCGGCTAATCTACGGCTTCCTGAGGGCTCTACCTCAAAGTCATGAAAGAATTCTTAGGAAATGAAAACTCATTTTTGCTGTTATTATTTTTCTTCAACGCACACATAGGATAGTCGCCCCCCAACACCAGTCATTTCAAATTGGGGCCCTTGGACTGTATTAGAAAGACAAAAAAAAGAGCATACAGTACTGGAGGTGCCAAACGGATGCAGCCTCAACGTTTAAGCTTTGCCAAAATCTTTCTGTCTGTTTTCTCCCACTATTTCCTTAATTCTGTTCCCTTTTTTCATCTTCGCCTACCTCCATTTTCTTGAGTTTTCTGGTGCAGTTTTGGTCAGGCTTTTTATGAAGAACAGCCTCAACTCCTGCCAATGACTGTATAGACTTCCTCGTTCTCTCTGGATGTTCTGCTGATCATTGAACATTCTTAACAGGTTTGGATGAAGCTAACATGTAAATGTATCCTATTCTTAATTAGAAGAATCCAATTCCAGAGTCTGTCAGGGCTTTGGGAGTAGGAGATTTGTTTTCACAGTAAATATTCTCAGAAGGAGAAAGGAACCTAGACTGATATCCCCAGAGGTGACCAGTAATAGGAAATCATCTTGACAGATGAAACCACTTGCATCTAGAAATCAGTTGATTAGTGGGTTGGGGAAAAAGAAAGTGAAACCTCAAAAATGGGAGTTGGTTCAGGGAGATGCAAGGAAATACCATACCAGTAAGAGAAAGTCACAAGATTAAGAAGTGTGGAATGTGACTCCAAGTGGGAAAAAAAAGGAAGATACCACATTTTCAATTCTCTTTCTTTAAAAAAAAAAAAATCCCCATGATAATTACAATGAGAAGAGCAATCATGTTGCTAATTTTACTCCATGCATTTGAGTTCTGATTAATGCTATCTGGTTCTTCTGTGTTCTGCTGAGGTGAAATACAGCATGCTCTATTGCACTTATACCCTCCTATCTCTCAAGAATTTGCAGAGGAAGTGAAGGCATGTTTGCCTGTATTGTATTTTAGTAATTGCCACCCCTGCCTTCACAGTTTTACATCAGTTTCTAGTCTAACCACCTAGACCTTTCCTGTCTCCATTCACCATAGCAAGTGTGGACCAGCTAAGGGTTTCAAACAACCCTGCCCTCAGAGAATAGGGAAGTTTGATGGCGTTGCAGGCAGTAGACCTAAGCCGCCAGCAGGCTCTTCATGGACCCCCACAGAGCGAGACGGGAGCTCTCTCACTGGGACAATCGCATGGCTGAGGACCCATAGATGTTACCATTGTCCTGTACAGAAAACGAAACCGAGGCCCAGGGTGATGAAGTGACTTGCCCACGATCACACATTTCATAGCCTCAGATCTGGGATTTGAGATGTGAGTCTACCTCCAACTTCGTTATGGTGATGCCATGAGATATGAATTATATCTCTGAAAGGGCTTTGCATGCTGTCATGTGCAAGGAAAGTTTGAGCTATTATTTTTCTGGTTAATTAACAAAAACATTGTCATGAAATGTCTGCCGCGTTCTTCCTTCTCATTTTGCAAGCTTTTGTGGAGCACAAAATGTGGCTTTGTGACTTCTAGTGGCGTAGCTCACATGTGCTGTAGATGCAGGCTTGTTAGGCTTCTGGCAGCCCCGCGTGAGTAACCATGGAGAACAGCTGGAGAGATGCCATGGTTGGGGCTGTGCGCGAGGCCAGCTATTGTCTCAGAGACACCTGGTTTAGGACAGATGCCTGCTACGGTGTGCCCTCACTTCAAGCAACTGATAAATTGCCTGTGGTAATGAACTAGGTACCATGGAAGGCACAATAGGGTGTGAGAGGATTAAGAAAAGAAAGAAAATACGTAGGTCTTGCCTTCAGAATGGCCATATGGCCTGGCAGGGGTTATGGGGGAACCCTAGGCAAGTGCAGCCTTGTTGGGTCAGAGGGAGCCTTGTGAAGGAAGGAGTGTGTGGGTGAGCGAGTGGGGACGGGTGCTGTAGGCAGAGGGGTAGCATGGGAAATGGGTTGGGGCATGGGAGAGCATGCCACACTTGTATCTAGAACTCAGTTGATTAGTGGGATGGGGAAAAAGAAAGTGAAGCCTCAAAAATGGGAGTTGGTTCAGCTTTGTTAGGAAGACGCAAGGAAATAACCAGGAAGCTCCTGGATCCCAGACCTCAAGGTCCTGGCATGTTCTTCTGAGCTCCTTGAGCTTCATCCTGAAGGCAGTGGGAACTGCTGAAGGCTCTTGAACAAGTGATTCTCAAACAGATTCATTAGCCAAGTTCCCTCCAGCAAAAAGGAGGGGACTGAAAAGGGTTGCATGTGGGACCAAAAGATCAGGTGGAAGAGGCCCCCACCCCCACTGCCTGGTGTTCAGAAGATGGTCCGTCTGACTGAGATTATGAAATGATTTGAGCTTGTGGTTGGAGGTTCAAAATTAGAATGCAGCAGGGAAAGAACCAGCTCTTCTACAGCCCGGCTAGAATCCCTTCCTACAGAGAGCAGTTAATAGAGAACATCATCGAAGGCACCATGAGTTTCTGTAAAGGACTTGGATCATTATTTGCCCGGTGTTCATTGAAGAAAATTACTTTGGAATAAACAGCTGTTGCAGCTCAGGTCCCTGAGGACAGATTCTTCTGCCTGAAATTTTATACCTGTGCAACCACCGCCCTACTCCCATCTTTGCCCCCAACGCTGTCAGGATCCTGGCAGCTCCTTCCACCAGGGTGAGAACTCCAGCAGAGCGAAGGAAAACAGCCCTCTCCTAAAGCCTTCCTTCTTTTGGTTCAGACTCGGTCGTTGTACTTTGAGAGTTAAAATTGAGTCCGTTTCTTTCTGTATCCATCCGGTGTTCATGATTCAATTGCCTGTGCAGGCCCCCTGCTTTATTTCATTTAAGTAGCTGTTATCTTCTTTGTATCATAAGCTCCTAATATATAGAGTAAGGAATATGTTTTGTTCTGAAGAGTGAACACTGCATCTTCGCAGGCATAGTGTAAGCTCAATAAATAAATGTGTAATGTTGAGCATGGTGATGTAGGCATGTATTTGGTTACTTGGAAAATAATAGGGAAGAGAGGGGATGATGGCATCTGCACCCGGAAGGTTTGTAAACATTAACACCTCTGTGCTCCTGCAGAGTCCTTAATACTCTTGCCCTCAATGCTGACACTGACCCTCATTACAACAAGAACAGGATGAGGCAGACCATTTTCCCCACTGACGTATACGAAAACCGAGTCAGAGAAAGACCAGGAACCCAGGCTCGTTTCAACACAATGGATAATGAAAGATGCACCCCACTGGACTCCATGGAAATCAAGCTACTAGGCGTGGTTGCTGCATCTCTCAAATATGAACAAGCAAGCTGAGGTGAGCATAGATAAAATATACGAATGCATGGCAGCTTCCAGATGGCAGAAATCTTGTTAAAATATGAGTAACACCCAGTGCATTGTCAAGCTTTCAAAATGTTCATTGCAAAATCTTACTCACCCCAAAAAAGACTATTACTAATTTCGAGTCAAAGAATCAGGAGATGCCCACTGTCATCCAAAATCTTTCTTGAAGTAAGTAGCTAAATAGCCTTAGGCTTATGACAGAAAAAGCTGCACAGACTTAACCTCTGTGGGCTCCTTAGTGTTAGATGATCTCCCATGTCTCTCCCAGCATCATATTTATACTCATTTATAAAGTTCTCAGCAGAAATATCACTTCTACAAATCCTTCCCTGACCCATCAGACTAGGCTGGGTTCCTCAACACGTGTCTACTTTCTGCACAACACCCATAGTTTCCTGTCATAAGAACCATCACACTTCTGCATTATAATCCTGTCTGTTTCTCTCTCTGCCTGAGTGTGTCTGCTTTGTTTGCCTCTGCACTGAATTCCTTAAGAGCCTAACACAATACATGGCACATCATAGGTTCTCAATGAACATTTGTCAAATAAATGGGTGTCTAATCCTATTCTAATGCACCTCAGTTCATCCACATCTTTGGAGATAACCACCTGAAGTGAAGTTTAAAAGTACGTTAGAAGCACAGGCCAGGGGATGGCTGTGAGTGGAAAGGTTACCCAGGGGGCCTAAAGAATGGGCCACAAAGACCCCTGACACACAGCCCCCCCACCCCAGTCCTGATTAGGTAGATTCCGGCCCCTTAAAAGCATATCTGCTTAGATGTCTGATGGCGAGAACAGGGCCTAATGTATTTGGCAAGGGCAACTCCCAGGAAAGGGACATGTCAGTGCTTCTGTTTCTGGCGCTGAGGGGCTTCCCTGCCCCCATTATCTTTTCACCCTGACTTGCTTCTTTATTGCTTCCAAATATGATTTTCCTCCTGCCATTTGGCTCTGCTCACCTGCTTTGCTGCTGATGGAAGCATACTCCCCAGCCTGGCATTCGAGGGCATCTTTGGCTGACTCTAGTCTTCCTCGGTATTCTCCCTCTGCTACTGTCAGATCCAACCTTTACACATATACTCCAGAGCCACGCCCAAATATTTATTCTTTGTTTAATTAATTAATCCATTTGTTTATTTATTTTAAACAGGCTCTCACTCTGTAAGTGGGACAATAGGCACACACCACCATGCCTGCTATTTTTTTTTTTTCGTAGACAGTGTCTCACCATGTTGCCCTGGCTGGTCTTGAACTCCTAGGCTCAAGCGGTCCTCCCACCCTGGCCTCTTCAAATGCTGGGATTACAGGCATGAGCCACCATGCCTACCTCCCACCCCTATCTTTAGATGCCCTTTTCTTTTTAGGGAGAACACCTCACCTTTTCTCTGTTTACTCAGCTGATTTTTGGTTTGGTTGATTGGATTTTTTTTTTTTATTTCAATAGG
The DNA here is from genome assembly GCF_030222135.1 of Aotus nancymaae. Taxonomy (NCBI): domain Eukaryota; kingdom Metazoa; phylum Chordata; class Mammalia; order Primates; family Aotidae; genus Aotus; species Aotus nancymaae. The sequence continues at coordinate 36,511,477 of NW_026988423.1, forward strand.
TTTGTGGGGACCAGGTGGTGTTTGGTTACATGAATGTGTTCTTTAGTGGTGATTGCTGAGATTTTGGTGCACCCTTCAGTGTACAGTGTACAGTGTATCCAAGGTGTAGTCTTTTAGACTTTGCCACCCCCACCTTTTTCCCAGAGGCCCCAAAGTCCAGCGTATCATTCTATGCCTTTCAGTTCTCACAGCTTAGCTCCATATATGAGTGAGAACATGAGACATTTGATTTTTCATTCCCGAGTTTCTTCACTTAAATAATAGTCTCCAATTCCATCCAGGTTGCTGCAGTTGCCATTATTTTGTTCCTTTTTATGGCTGAGTAGTATTCCGTGGTGTGTGTATATATATGTGTGTGTATATGTTTATATATGTGTGTGTATATATATGCACATGTATGACATTTTCTTTATCCACTCATTGATTGACAGGTATTTGAGCTGGTTCCATATTTCTGCAATTACAAATTGTGCTGCTATAAACACGTGTGTGCAAGTATGTTTTTCATTTTATATAATGACTTCTTTTCTTCTGGGTAGATACCTAGTAGTGGGATTGCTGGATCGAATGGTAGACCTACTTTTAGTTCTTTTTTTTTTTTGAGACGGAGTTTCACTCTTGTTACCCAGGCTGGAGTGCAATGGCATGATCTCGGCTCACCGCAACCTCCACCTCCTGGGTTCAAGCAATTCTTCTGGCTCAGCCTCCCGAGTAGTTGAAACTACAGGCTCCTGCCACCATGCCCAGCTACCTTTTGTATTTTTAGTAGAGACGGGGTTTCACCGTGTTGACCAGGATGGTCTCGATCTCTTGATCTCGTGATCCACCCGCCTCGGCCTCCCAAAGTGCTGGGATTATAGGAGTGAGCCACCGTGCCCGGCCCTACTTTTAGTTCTTTGAGGAATCTCCACATTGTTTTCCTTAGTTGTTGTATTTTTATTATTTTATTATGTCTTTTATTAGTTTTCTGTCCACATCCCCTCACGACTCACTGAACTCCCCAAATCCTCAACCCCTCAAAGAATGTCCCTCATTAGTTCCTAAGCCTGGCTGGATTGTGTCCCCTCACTCCTGTGTCCGTGACCCAGGAGACAGAAATGTTCTTGACCCTCTGAGGCCTCTTAGTCCAGAGCCAGAAGGGCCCTCATTCCTGGCTTCCGGCTGCAGGCTCTACCCTGCCCCGTGTCCTCTCTCCAAGGGGTGGGGTCACCTGCTGTTGCCTGTTCCCAGTGCCTGACCACAGACCACCCTGCATCTTTCTAGCACCTTCCTTTCCTTGCAGACTCCCAAATACCTCATACTTCCTCTCCAGAAGAGCTCCTTCTAATCACAGAGCATTTGCGGGATTTACACATAGGATTGTCTTTGTTCCAGTTTGCTAGAGGCAGACTCTGGGATAAGGATTTGTGTGGTCATGACGTATTAGGGAAGTGGGCCTAGGAGAAAAGACAGAAGGTGTGGGGGAAGCCAGGCAGGACAGGGCAAGAAGCCAAGTGGAGGCTCAATTTTAGGCAGAGACCCGCCAGGGTGACCAGGCCCTTTTGTAATTCCCACACAGGCTACTCCCAGGGGCCGCTCTGGGTGACACAAACCCCAGGCACTGGTGGCTGTCTGTGGTGGTGGGGTACAAACAGTCTCAGGCTGGGCTGTCAGAAGCAGAAACACGCAGAACCCAGGGAGCACACGGAAATGATGGAAGGGACCGAGGGGCCTGGGCTGAAGGCGGACTGCCTGCTTTGTCCTGCGCAGGGAGAGAGAGAGAGTGCAGTGGCTATGCAAATGATGAGCACCCCCACTCCCATTGAGGTGAGGGAGGGCTCCAGAATGACAACAGGCCCCAGCAAAGGTACTGTCCTCCCACTGGGAGCTTTCGCTTTCTGGGGGATGCGTCCTGTTCCCTGAGGTGCTGCGTCACCTAGGTCACTATCTGGAGAGACCCAGTGACCCCTTCTGCACTTAATTACTCACAGTTTCTTGTTTTAGGGAATGTTGTCTTTCCAGACCGTGGGGACCCCTTCCTTATCCTCACAGGCCACTGGAGAGAGGAGAGGCTTCTGTGGGCTCTACAGGACAGGGACAGAGAAGGATGAGCCTCCCACCACTGCAGTGTACACCTGCACGTCGGTCCTGCTCTCCCGTCCCGACTGTGTCTCACCTCCGTAGATGGTAGAAACGCAGCTCAGAAGCCAGCAGCCTCTCTCTTGGAGGATGCCAATCCACCCACCTGCTGTGCCTCACTGTCACCTAGACCCCGGGCAGTCATGTGGGCACTGTGTCACCACCAAAGGTGAGAGGAAATGGAGTCAAGGTCACTTAGTGAGAGAACAGACAAGGCCCACCTTGAGCCCAGGTGTCCCCTCTGTCCCTCTGGAGTTCTAGCTGTATCTGACCTTTCTTCTTGTGTACCGTGGGGACTGGAGGCAGCAGAGACTCTCTCTTCTTTGGTTGTGAATCAGCTGCACCCTCCCACCATACATGGCCATACATGTACATCATAAGTGTATATGGTCCCTGGGGCAAAGACCAGGTGGACAGGCAGTCTGCATGCTGCCCAGTTTGCACACACGGTTGCCAGGCTTCACACACACTGACTGGAAAGGAAACGGCAGCTGCATGTGGTCTGGGGGATGGTTTTGGTCTCTAACCAAATCTAAGCTGTGATTTTTTTTTTTCCCTTTTAGATCATGTCTAGATTCTAAGTGTGCATGGTGCTTTAGGGTGATAGGAGTGTGCTAAAGGTAGGATCCAGGCTGGGTGCTGGGGTTTGATGGTTAAAGTGTGTCTTGACAAAGGATTGGAGGTGGAACTAGCCCTGGAGATGAAGCCATGAGTGACACATACGCTCGCTTCCCCAGAGGCCTGTGCATCCTTCATAGCCGTGCCAGGCCTTGGGCATGGGAGGAGTGAGGTATTTCCAGCCTCTTTTCTAATGTGGCACCATGTGGCTAATCTATACTGTTCTTCCCAGTTTGCCTGAATAAGTCCTGGTTTAATCAGTGTAATTGCAAAAAATGCCAGGTTTGGACAACAATCAGTGTAACAATCAGTTTAATCAGTGTAATTGCAAAAAAAAAAAAAAAGTGTTTGGTTTGGACAACTGCCAGGCTGGTCTAACTTGTCCAGGGACTGGATGAAGCCCCATTTCTTCATCCAGTGTGTCCCAGAGTGTAGGGTGACCCACACTAGCCAGTGAGAGACTAAGCAAAGATGGAGGAGAGCCTGCAAGTGGATTTGTTTCAGGGAATCCTGATTCTTCTTCCCCGCCTATTCCCTGCCAAGGAGGGCTGTCCCCTGGAGAAGAAAGACACAAGCTCAAGCTTGCTACCATCTATAACCACCAGTGGTTCTTTGAGCTGGCCTTTGAGGAGGTCTTCCTTGTGGTTCCCTGTCTGCGCTTCGTCTTCAGGATAAAGTACAAACTGTTTCGCGAGGGCGTATTGCACAACCTACCTGTAATAGTCAGGGTTCCTGCAGGGAAAAGATGGCATCCTCACATTGGGTAATCTGAGCAGAGTTTAATAAAGTGGATATTTACAAAGGTACAACCAAGGTGTAGGGAAATCATAAGAGACAGTCAGGACCCTGGGGCTGTTAACACTCTTAGGCCAGAAGGAAGACCTTAGGAAGGCACTGTTAACACTTTTAGGCCTGAAGGGATAAGGGGAAGAGGTAGTGGCTCCCACTAGAAAGAGAGGGCTGTGTGGAAAGGGTCAGTAGTCAGGGTGATCTTTGATGGAGGGATACAGAAGGGCTGTGGATGGCCCCTGCTTCCTCCCAAACCCATCTCCTGTCACTGCTTCCCAGTGGCAGAACAACAGGAGGCTCGGGCAGGGAGCCCCTGTCCACATGATCCGTGCTGGTCAGCCTGCGCTGGGCGGTGGATATGCCAGCACACAGAGCAGCATGCTAGCTTGCTGGCTTTGTCGCTGCCAACTTTTCTCTTCTACATGTGCCTCCTATTCCATAAGCTCCCCATTTCCATCCTTCCACAAACTCATCGGTATTTTTCCCAGTTTCTTTGTGCTTTGCTCAAGCTCCTCCTATTCCTGGACATGCTGTTTACCATGCTCTTTCCAACTATGGCGACCTCCTTAGCACTCGCCAAGATCCAGATTGCCCTGAAAGCAACCACAAGTCATGTGCGAGGGTTCTTGGAGTAGAGAAAAACATTGTGTCTATTTCCTGCCTTCCCAGAGCTCCACATATGACAAAAAGATAAAGCATGCTTCCAGTACACACCACACACCAGGGTAAAGTATGTCTGGAGAACACTCACGGGGGAACAGCAAAATTTTGCAAAGAAAAGGTTGTTGGGATATGAATTAATATTTAAACTTGACCTTGGTATGGCATAGGAGGAATTTGTCTAACAAACAGTAAGGAAGGGCATTCCAAATAAAGCAGCAAGTCACAGAATTCCCGATGTGAACAGAGTGTACAGGAAACAGTGAGAGGTGGTCTGATGCACCTACTGAATGTCATGTTCGAAGCAGTGTGGGGTGGGAGCATGTATTAGTCTGGATTTTTCTAAGATCTATCCTCTCCCTCTCTCTCTCTCATCAACTTAGAAGAATTGGCTCATGTCTGCAATGTAAGTTTCAGTTTCAGTCCAAAGGCCTGAGACAGGGTAGCTGATGTCCAAGGACAGGAGAGGAATGTCCCAGCTCAGGTGGGAAGAGTGAAGTGCCTTTCCTCCCCTTTTTCGTTCTGTCCAGACCCTCAGTGGATTAGATGGTGCCCATCCACACTGGGAAGGGTGGGTCTTCTTTATGAAGTCTGCTGATCATCTCTTCTAGAAATAACCTCACAGACACACCCAGAAATAACGTGTTACCAGCTATCTGGCATCCCATAGTTCAGTCAAGTTGACACATAGAATGAACCACCACAAAGAGTGAGGTGGAACTTTGTAGGGATCACTCACTGAAGCCCAAGCCCCAGTGGCACATGGAGTCCACCTGAATTCCCACCAAACTATCTCTTGGCACTTCTGGGCTCTTTCCTTTATGAAAGGTTGGGCTCCATGACAGTATTCAAGAGACTCATCTGTGTTTGACCTATTTCAAATACGCTAGGGAAAGAAAAGGAAAGAAAAGCTTCCAGGTTACCTAGCTTTGGTCACTTGGGAGAAAAAGTCTCCACTGGTTGTGGGCCTATGATATAATGAAGATGCCCCACATTGCCCAGCAAAAGCCTCTACCTTTTGCTAGAGTTTAGAATTTAGAGTTCTTGACTGCATGTGTGTAACACAGAGTTATTGAATCAAGAAATGGCTTGTGGGAGCTATGACTTACAAATAAGATATGACCTATTGAGCGATCTCATTCTTGCTTCAGCGTTTAAGTTAGTATTGGGCTTTTGTCATGGGTACAAATCAAAGCGTTGTGCCATTCATGTCAACAAAAGTCATGGCCCACCAAACTCAACAGAGTTTGTTTTGAGATGATGCTACTGTATTTCACAGGGACAGGAAGGACAGATGGTAGGTGTGCTTATAGAGAAACTTTCTGGAGGTCCACAGAGCAAAGGCTTTTTGATTTATCCCCTGAGACATTAGACAAGTGGAGGGGGACTGCCTCCTTGAACGACTCGCAAAACACTAACTCGGCATTGGGGAGATGTGTGCATCTGTATTTGTGAGTGCAGGTTGGTGGGGATATACAGTGTAATTATCCTCACAAACTGGGCCTTTATTGGATGCAGGCCTCATAGTCTTTTATCTCTCAAGAGTTTGTAAAAGATGGAAGATTTTAATCAAATAATTAATCAGTGGAAGGATATTTGTGGTGTGCTTACTTTGTACTCTACACAATGTTCTGTAGAGACACAAGTGAAAATGAGACATGATCCTTGCTTTTCAAGAACTTACAATCAAGTCAGCAATGTTACATACCTAAGATGAGAAAGCCGTACATGTAATAGACTGTAGAACAGGTTTATTTGAGTTTTTACAATAAACAAAGCAATGTGTTTATGTGCGTGTTTCCCATTTAATCATCTCATTAACTCCATGCAAGAAGAGAGGTTATTTCTACTGAGATGACTTAAATGAAACCCAGTGGAGTGAGATAACCTCTCTGAGTCCTGAGGGGCATCAGGAACAGAGCTGGGACATTCGCTGTCGCAGTCAGACTTTAGAGCCTGTTCTCTTCGCTCTCTGTGACCCTTTCTCTTGACGACGGCTTCCTGCTAGCCGTGTGAGACTCACGGTGCAGTGTGTGCGCTGCTGATTTTGGTTTTGTTTCTTTTTGCCTCCCCGTAATCCTTTCACCTGTATCATAAGTGTGCTGTCTGCTTCCACCTAGGCATGATTAGCCCTCTTATTATTTTCATAGCTAGGAAAGATTCCATGGCATGCCTCTGTTTTCTTATGTAATGCAAAATTGGTGACGTTGGGAGATGTAAGACCAGTGTGCAATGAGTCTAAGTCTAGTATCCTTGTCTCTGTATGACCCAAATCAGTTTTGTAAACTTCCACACAACTTTAGAGTCTAAGAGAAATCCAGTAGGGTCAACACTGGCAGCCTGACTAGTGAAGCTTTCTCTTACAATAAAGGAGTAAGGTGCTAGCTGATAACTGAATTTTCAGCGTATTCGTGGTGAAGTATCCTGTTTTGTTAATTTCTTGGTTTCCCCCAGAGAACACTTTCTCACAGGAGCGGATGTGGAAGATGCACATTCCAACCCTGTGGCAGCGTGTGTGGGTATTTCTGAGCCATTTGTGTGGTGATGTTCCCCTGTGGTGCTTGAGGGGAGGCGCGGGGCACAAGCTGAATGCTCAGAGGAGCCAAACTTAGGGGCAGCTGGAGCATTTCTGTAGGATAAGAGGCAATTGTGACCAGGTGCTGCAAAGGCCGGAAGCACTTATTTTGCTGTAGTTTCAAGCATTGCCTGAGATGTGCTGCCTTCCAGAAGCAGTTAAAGGGCCATTTGATAGAAGGAATGGTTGGACTGCACACTGTCTGGATTCATTATTGCCCTCAGATCTTCAGGCAGGTGTTTTTAAGAAAGGCTAAGCCTGGGGTTTTCTCTCTTTCTTCATTAATCATTCTCCTTATTTCGACACTGTCTTTGCTCATCTTTAGAAGGTTCCAAGCAGACACTCTTGCTTTATTTTTCTTCCGATCCCCAGGTTCGTTCTTTTCCTCTCTCTCTCTCTCTCTCTCTCTCTTTCTCTCCCCCACCTCCCCCCCCCACCCCTGTCTCTCTCTCAACTCTCATCCTAAATCCAAAAGTGGCTTCAGGACCTGAGTCCATAGTTTTATGATTCTATTTCTGCAGTGCACATCTTGGGCTTGCTAAATCATTTATTTTTGCGTTTCCTCTATGTATAAATGCAGCATATGTAATAAAACAACTATTCATCAAAAAGAGATTCAGGACACAGAGGGTTGCATTTTTAGAACGTTGGAACAATAGGTGCAGCTGCAGAAAATTACAGGTATGGCAGTGTTCTCTGCCATACTCTGAGCTCCCATGCATGGGTGAGCATGTGCACATGAGGCTGGATCCTTTTCTGGCTAAATACACCCTGAGTATTGACACAGGTGGGGTACCCTCAATAATCCCTGCTCAAGTAGAACAGGCCTATTCTCTAAAAAAAGACACTCATCCAAAAAAGGAACGTGGTGCAGGCAGACACACACAGACTAAGAAGGGGACTGTGGCACAGCACTGAAATGGAAAATAAAGGCCCTTTCCAGGCTTGCTTTCTCTTTGTCTGGATTCTGCCAGAATGCTGGGTGGGCTAGCCCATGGGCTGTTCACGGAGGCCACACACAGGAGGGGAGGGCCATGTGAGGGATGCTGATGGGAAAACCATTCACAGAGACACAGAAGGCTGATGGCCACTGCCAGAGGGCTGGGGTGTGGAGGCAACTGGAGGGCAAGCGTTGAAGCTGGAGGACAGCGGGGAGCTGGCATTGCAGGGCCCGGTCCAGAAGTCTCAGGGGTACAAAGCTTATTCCTCTGTTCTGCATATATGTGTCAGGACGGGCAGAGAGGATGCCATGGGTGGGAGGGTGGTAAATCTGGAGGTTATGGACAAAAGGGGAGAGACTCTGCAGGTCTGGTCTGGAAATGTCCCGCCTTACCCGATTGCCCATCTTCTGCCTCTTGCTGTCCTACATTGTACTGATTTGTGACTATTCCCCAACACCTGACAAGCGGCCATCTCCAGCTCAACTCGCCTGGATGAGTCAGGGACAGTGGAGTTTGAAACCTTACTCACTCTGACTTAATCACCAAAGTTAAACACCTTCCTGAGGCAGGTGAGATACCATAACGTGTTTCGGGAGCAGTTTTGTAGAAGGACTATGTCAAGGGCTGTCTCTGAAAAGAGAGAACGCGTCGTCTGAATTTTCCACCTCCAGAGCCTTCTCTTTGCCTGGAAGAGCAATTACGCTCATTTTCACTTTTCTTTTTTTAACCTAGGAGCGATGTGTCCTCTGCATTGTTGTGGAGACTGGATAAATGAGACAGATAGATGGGGGCAGGTGTGAGTAGGTGACAGAGTTGGCCGCCGAGGTACCTTTGTGATCCATCTCTGCGGAAGCCGGCATTCGTTCCATGGGGATTCAGCAAGACTGATACCCAGCAGTGACAGTTTGGACATCTAAACATGACCTTGGATGTGCTCAGAACCGCTGCTGGAACTGTGCCAACTTCTCAGAGTAGTATATTACAGGGCCCGCAGAACCATGCTGGAAATTGGCTGCGCTCAGAGCGATGGTGCATCTGCAGGCGAACCTCTCTGGCCCTGTAGTGCAGTGCAGCGTTGGGGGACAGCTTCCGTTTCTGTCAATTTTCAATAATAAGATGCTCACGAAGAAGCTCAGGACAGTCCTCTCGTATTCATCGGGAGGTGGTGAGATGCCCTCGTTGTGGGCATCAAAAATAATTATTCAAGCCGTTTAGTGTTTGTCAGTCAGCATTTCCTGCTCCGTGGCCACTCATCTGGTACTTGTCAGATTTCAGCTCCTGGGGGAGAAAATAAAGGACTCTGCTTCTGGTTTCTCAGAACACATGGGTTACAGGAAAGTTCTCTCCTGTAAAATTTTGGAAAACTGTTTTGTACCAGGGTCCTTCCCTAGTGCCTATTCAGTCTGCAGCTCTCGTTTTGCCAGGAAATACATGTTTAAGTTAGAAGTTCTCAGGGAACTCTCCAGACCAGCCTCAACAGCACTTGGAATTATGTCAGAATGCAGTCTCCCACACCCTGCCAGGCCTACTGAATCAGAAACCCTTGGAGTAAGGTCCCAGTATTCTTTTTTTTGTTAGGTCTTCCAGGTGATTCTGATGCGTGGTGAATTTGAGAAGAACTGATTTCGATGTTCTTTTGGGAGGTCCTAGAAGAACACTAAATTTGGAAAACAACAAAACAAAAACTGGCATGTATCCTGGTTCTGCAGTTTAATATCAGCATGGTCTTAGTCAATATGGCTAATGCTTTTTAGCCTCGGCTAATTTTGTCTGTAAATTGGCAATAAGAGAACCCAACCAAGTTTGTGAGATGATAAAATAGTGCATATAGTGGGCCCATGTAGTCAATTAACATTGACCGTGAATGTGAATTTATCCAGTTCCCTCTTTGGACCCAAGTGAAGGTCAGCGCAGTAGCCACCCTTCAGGTCGTTAATACAAACGATCCTAGATGCATTACTAGCAAAGCAAGCTGCAAAGTGTGTTTTTGTTCTTGAGACATTTCAAACCTATGTCGTTCCAAATTCGTGTTTTAGACAAGGCAGTACCAGATGACAGTCATGGGGTCTCCAAGGAGTGTAAGGGAAGGTACAGGGTCAGTGCACCTGCCATCAACTGCATTTTTCTTCTTCTTGTTCACCCTCAGAGTCCATTGTCATCAAAGTCACAAGAAAGGCTTGGAGTATACTCCTGACCAGTTCAAACATCATGTGCATTCAAGCTACCTGGACATCTTATTAAAATGCAGATTCAAATTTGTTATCTCAGATGAGACCTGAGATTCTGCGTTTCTAATGAACTCCCACCCAAGTGATGCTGATGTTGCTGGTTTGCTAACCACGCTTTTGTGCAGTGCGGTGCTCGCTCAGTGCTTCTCAAACCCTCATGTGCATAAAACGCATGTCTAGTAATAAACTTCTAGTTGTGACTCAAGGAATGACCTGAGGCCATCAGCACTGGCATCACCTGAGAGCCTACTAAAAATGCAGAATCCCAGGCCCTACCTCAGACCTACTGAATCAGCATTTGCATTTCAGCGAAATCCCCAGGGGGCTCCTGTACACAGTAAAGCTTGAGAAACATGCAGAGCTGGCTTCACAACTTTGTTGATTTGCATAGAAACCTGTACTTGGTTTTAATGCTCTGTTCTCACCTTATTCATTCTTGAACAAAATATTCTGTGTTTTTATTTTGCACTGGGCCCCACAACTTATGTCATTTGTGGGGCCCATATTAGCTCCTTATTAGTGGTTTTGAAACATTAGTGTGTGTTTGACCCAACTGAGATGTTGTTATAAATTCTCAAATATTCTGAATCAGTAGGATGGGGTGAGACTCAGAATCTGTAATAAACCTCTCCTGTGATTCTAATGTAAGTAGTCCATGTCTACTTTGAGAGATAGTCCTCTCAACTTCCCCAAGTTAGGTCTTCACTCATTTCCATGCTGTGTCAGAATGGTGCCAGAGAGAGCCTGCATCTCATCTGCATTGCCAGAAAATGAAATAAGCTCCAAAAAACTTGTTGGACACCTGTGCCAAGATGTTTCTTGTAGGGCAGTTTTTCCCACAAGAGCTCTCAGCAAACTATCCATCTGCACCGAAGTAGTTCTGCCATAATGGTGAGACATTTACATAAGCAAAGCAGAAAGGATGTATGGTACAGCATGTCTCATCGGGACAAGGGCCTCCTGAAGAAGCAGGTGTGTGCAATAGCGATTGGTAGAATTTCTATGGCCACAAACCATTTTGAGAATCCAATAGAAGCAATCACCCATCCCCGATGAAAAATTCACCTTTGCACATTATGAGGCTCACACAGGACCAGGGATTAGAAGACTTGGCTGAGAGATCTGACTTCTGTACTTTTAGCTCTCATTCCCTGGACAAGTCACCAGACTGTTCAGAACTTTAGAGTCCTGATCTTTAAAGCAAAGAATGAGTACCAGTGTCAACCTCACAAATTTGTTGCAAAAAATCAAATGAGACATTGAGCTGTAAAAGTGCTTTGTACACTGCAAAATAATGTATACATTTGAGGCATCGTTATACATACTATGCTACATTGTTTTTTCCAGCGTTATAGTCAGGACGAGGGCACTGTGCTTGTGAATTTAGCCTAAGGCCATGGAACAGACTTGCCGTAGCGAGAGAGGGAAATGAATACAAGCAGAAAGACATGATGAGGACTTCTAGGGTGGCTAGGAAATTTAAAAGTGTAGAAAAGACAAGGGAGCTTCCACAATTCAAGGACTCCAGATGCAAAAATAAAAGAAAGAAAATCTATTTTTATATGTGCAGACAGTTTCGAGATTTTGGAAAGTGGCTTTAGTCTAGTAGTAACCGAACATTTCTGCCCCTGGGTATAATGAAGATGAATAGCAATAGTGGTGGTCTGTGTTTAGTTTTGACTGCAGAAGTCTTCTGTGGGAATTTGCTATTCTGAGATGACAGGAATGATGTTTAGTAGTTAAAAGCTGGGCCTCTGATCTAACACGTATTTATTGTGTGACTTGGAGAACTAGTTTCGTTTCGTTTCGTTTCTCTGCTCTTCAAGACCTTTTTCAGTAAAAGATTCTTCATAGGGTTGTTGTAAGTACTGAATGACTTAGTGCACCCAAAACACCTAGACATAAATGTGAGGGATTATCATCACTCACATCATGGAAATCCTTGAGCAAAGGGAGAGCTGGTAGTATTCGAAGTATCCAGCCATCCTGGGCATGCAAGATGCCTCCAGGTTATAACTGAGATCGTATTTGAAGTGGTTCTGTGCTCAAGTGGTTTGAGAAGCATTGAGCAGTGTTCTGAGACTATAACCCACAAGGCCTTTGCTGTGTTCCAGAAGTCTACCCCTGACAAATCCAAGGAAATGTATATATTGGGGGAAGGGAGAAAGACAAGATATTCCAGACTTGCCATGAGGAACCCCCCCGCCCCCGATGGCTGCTGGTGTCTCTCAGTCCTTTGACATACCTGTCTGGTCTTCCCTTCAGGTGCACTATTGACAACCGGGTCACCCGGGTGGCCTGGCTAAACCGCAGCACCATCCTCTATGCTGGGAATGACAAGTGGTGCCTGGATCCTCGCGTGGTCCTCCTGAGCAACACCCAAACGCAGTACAGCATCGAGATCCAGAATGTGGATGTATATGACGAGGGCCCATACACCTGCTCGGTGCAGACAGACAACCACCCAAAGACCTCTAGGGTCCACCTCATTGTGCAAGGTAGGTGGGCGTGGCTTGGTGGAGAGGTCTGGATGGCTAGCCGGGAAAGCCTTCGGGTAAGGGTTTTTTCTCTGATCCTCAACAGAGATGAGTTCCCCTTGTTCTATGCATCTAGGGTCCAGGACACATTTCTGGTTGTCATCTTGCAGTTAGAAGCTCAATTTTCCAGTCATTTTCATTGAGTAGAACTAAGAATTTTTCGTTTTTGTTCCAATACTGTATTTTCTCTGAAAATTATCTCTTAATTATTGCTTTTCTTGGCTTTTTCTCCTCTAAGTTTTAGTTTTTGTTGTTTTTAGATTTCATCCAATTTCAAGATTGTGTTATGTTTGAAACCAGAATTTCAATGCACTTTTGGAACTACGGGTATGCCATGCCCGCCTCCAGCCTTGAAAGAAAGCAGAGCCAACCAGGATGCACGGGCACTGCCCTCAGCTGCATCCTTCACAAGGGCCTGCTTGTTTCTAGCTCCCTGAACCTCCTCTCATCTCCCAGCCAGGGATTTTGGATGTCATTTCTCCCCTGTAGTACCGGTGTCTGACTCCCCTATTTTGATTCCATCCCAACTCTGCCGGCCTTTTTCTGCTCCCAGGCTCCTGGCTTCTGAGGCTTTGTGTGTTTGCGTGTGTGTGTGTGTGTGTGTGTGTGTGTGTGTGTGTACGTGTGTTGGTTCTGCTCTCTAGACCCTGGGAATGGAGCTCATGGAGCTCCCTTCTTCCCACAAGGCAGAACGAGTCCTGGGCATTCACACAACACTTAACCTGGTGGAAGGATTCCTAGTTAGTGAGCAAGAGCTGGCATCACACTTGGTCGCTTTCTGGCTGTGAGACCTTAATCAAGTTGTGACCACGTCTCAGGGTTCTCTTTCTGTAAAGCGGGTCAATGTGAGGACTGAATTGTACATGTATTGACATAGAAAACACTTAGAAGGTCTGGCACATACAAGTGCCATTTCAGTATTAGCTGTTGAGTTTTCTTTTCTTTTCTTTTTTAGTACTCTTACAATTTTTAAGCTTTATGAACATCTTCTACGGTGGGCCAAATATCTTATTTTGTGATGTCAACAGCGTAGCCCCTGAGCAGTGGTGTGCCAGCTCCCGTGCTGGAGCCATTTCCCAGCCTGATCCCAGGCCCCTTCAGCCAGGGACACACAGCTCCAGGGCGACAAACTCCTCTCCTAGGGGCTCCTTCCACTGGCCCCCTTGTTGGTGTGTTCAAGAAAAGCGTAAATAGCTATGGGATGATTGGTTAGAGACAGAATAGGAAGGAAGGCAGCTTGAGAAAGAAAGAACTGAAGTGAGCTGGAAGAAGGAAGGGGCGGCCGGCTTTTGAGACAGCAGGAGAAGGAGGAGCCGGGGTTGCGATCAGCACTGTCGAGTAAGGCAGGGTCAGCAGGACTGAGAAGAGGACACCCGAGGACATGCTGATGCTGGACCTGGCTCTGGCCAGAGCTTATACCAGGGGACACTGGAATCCCTCACGCCGTGGCCCAAGTTTGGTCATGCCAAGTTTTTATTATATTTTGTTTACTCTTTCTTCCCCAAAGGAAATTACAATGGCTCTTTAAAAATTGATTCTATAAATGAATACCTTTGAACTGATGCGTGCAAACAGCATTTTTAAGGAAAATAGAATTGCATAGAAGGTGTCAGAGTATATTACAAAGTGGGTAGGTGCTGCCACGTGAGGTTTTTCTTTCAGTTTGTGTACATTTTTTAATGTAAAATACATTTTGTATCGCGGATAAGGAGACCGAAAATGCTTGTGAATCTCCACTCTGTGGGGGGCCGGAGAATGCCCCAGTGCCACCATCTGCACAGTCTACCAGGTGGTGCTTTGGAAGCCACTGCTCAGCTCCCCTCCTGCCCTGCCCCGACCCCTGCACACTTACTGTTGAGAAAAGAATACCGAGCGTTGATAGTGAGAGACTCAGAAGTAGGAGCTATCCTATGATAGCTCCTACATTTGCTTTAGGAAGCAGGGCCTTATGGAACTGGAAAATGGAAGGAATTGTGAAAATGCTAAAGCCTCCTTGAAAACAAGGATCAGATTTTTGTCATTTTCTTTGTTCAGCCACCCCCACTCACACACCCCCACACACCCCTGCCCTGAACACCTGGCAGAATGCCTTATACAAAGTGAACATTTAATAAATGCTTATTGAAGCAAATGGCTAGAATTAGAGCCAGGCGGTTTTCTTTGGGCTCCAAGAGAGAGGACTGGGTGTTTGTAGGGGTGAGATGAGGGGAGGGGGTGGGAGGATGGAGTCTACATCAATCTTCACTCACGTCCAAGCTAATGGAAAATGTCTAATCCCCAGCTAGGCGTTTACATCTGTGACTTGGCTAGGTGCCCTCTTCCCATGACACACCACCTCAAGTATTGGAATCTCATCTTGGGCTAATTTTCGAATGCTGATGGGTGTATTGATCTGGAAACAAGCTGGGTTAAAAAAGGCATTGGTCTTGTACACAGACTCGGCCCAAGCTAATCCGCTGTCGATATGCCTGGACTGAGTATTATCGACACGTTAATGAATAGAGGACCATAGTTTTTTCAGAGCCAAACTGACCCCCTCTTCAAAGCAATCAGACAAACTAAATAGAGTCAGACTCCTGTGTTTCTATATTGGAAAGAGGATGCACCACCATCCTGAATTACAAAAAAAAAAAAAAAAAGAAATAAAAAAGAAATATATTTATCTTTGGATCGTTTATTATACTGAACATAAACCCTAATTCCCCTAGCAGAAGCTGACTGTCTGGATTTGAAGTTGCTATTCAGCCCTGAGCGCAATGCTTCTGGAATAAAAGTTGGGCATATTAGGTTTTCAAAATGGTATTATGATCATTTAAAAAAAGAAATAAAAACAGCAGCAACAAAAAGGAACTAAATTCATATTCTGCCCATGAGTTATGTGTATTTATGTATATGTAGTCAGCTTCATATATAAATAAACCTACACAGAAGGAAGGTAATGACATTTCCCAGCATTGTGCAAGCTGCTTCAGGTCTGGGGTTATGTCTTTCCCCTTACTGACAAATATCACATCTACCCCCTAGTTCTCTGTACTGGATTTTCTGCCTCTGTGGTTCTGATCTGATATGGTTAGTTCTTGCAGACAGCCATGATGCGAAGGTCACCACATGGGGCAAGTCTCTGGGGCAAGCTAGGAGCAAGGGCCATCCTTGGGGAGGAGGGTGACCCTGGAGCCAGTGTGAGAGGGAGATGGAGGGGAAGGCAGCAGAAAGGGGGAGACAAGAGAACTGAGCTAAGTAGCTACCTGCCACATGGCTGTTTAAAATTAAATTTAAATTAGCTACAACCAAACAACATTTAAAATTTACTTCTTCAGTCACACTAGCTACACTGAAATGCTTCCATAGTTATGTAGGACTGGGGTTCCCTTGTATTAGTTCATTTTGCATCACTATAAAGGAATGCCTGAGCCTGGTAATTCACAAAAAAAGAGGTTTATTTGGCTCATGGTTGTGCAGGCTGTACAGGAAGCATGGCACCAGCATTTGCTTCTGGAGAGGGCCTCAGACTGCTTCTAGTCATGGCATGGGGTGAAGTGGACCCAGGATGCACGGAGATTGCATGGTGAGAGGAAAAGCCAGAGACAGCAGGGACGGTGCCAGGCTCTGTTTAACCACCAGCTTTTGAGGAAGCTAATAGAGCAACAACTCACCTGCTGAACCCCCTGCATTTATCTCTTTATGCTCCATCCCCATGGCCAAACGTCTCCCATTAGGCCCCCACCTCCAATATTGGAATCAACTTTCAACATGAGGTCTATGGGAACAAACACCCAAACTACTGCACTCCTGCACTGAACAGTGCAGAGAGAGAACACTTATGTGAACTTCCACTGTAAAAGCTCTGTTGGGTAATGCTATAAAGGGTTGTTATGTGGATCGGCAGGAGTTAAAGCTAGAATGGTTTTTCATGACGTGAAGGGCCAAGTATATCGTGGAAAGGAGAGTGAAATTTTGGAAAGAAGATGGAAATTGCAAAAAGATGGTGCTCTTTTAAAAACGAGAGAATTGTTGAAAAAGATGGAGTAATGGAGTTCCTAGGTAACCTTAGGCAGAGAAAAGACTCTGGAGTCCAAAGACGTACCTGAAGGAGACTAGGCAGAGTTCAGGGGTTGGTTAAGTGTGAGCATGGAGGTGATAACTCCCCCAGGACACTGAGATTTCTACCTGTGAGCTCTGGGAGAGACGAACACTAACCTATCTACAGATCACATGGCAAAGCTGATTCATCAGCAGAGGGGAATGAGTTCAGATACCTGGACGTTTTGATTTTGAGATGCCTTGAATACTCCCTTCAAAATGTGAAATGTAAGAAATACCACCCATGGATTTGCATGTCCAGAACATAATCTTTTTGTCCAGAGTGAGGGAGATTCATCTAAAATTTATTAACATTTAGGTCTAATGATTCCTATCTCTTTGACCTTAGGGTTTTCTGCTTAATAATGTAATTAATAAGTGCCTGTGTCTGGAGTCTAGCTCAATATTTTATTCCTTTCACTCTCTTAATCCTGCTACCAAACTGAGCATCTTGCACATCTGAAAAAGCCCTACTTCTGTCTCTATTGTTCCCGTGAACAGGTTACATCTTGGAAAACAGGGTGGATCAAACACTCAGTGGGAAGGAATTGTTTGCCAAATTAAGGACAGCTTGAGAAGGCATCTAAAAGGCCCCGTCTGTGTTTCTAGGAACCCATGAATGGTGGTACAGCAAAAGTGTGCTAGTTGTCCATAGAATGTTAAGAAAGGCCCTCCTTATTCAAGCGTGGAAAACCGACTTTTCAGTTTTGACTGGTGAACCTGCAGGACTTCAGTCTCACTTAGAGACACATTGGGATGACAGAGAACAGTAGAATACAGTGCTTATAAAAACAGGGATATTCATGCAATAATTTTTTTTTAGAAAAAGCTTTTAGCCTCTTTATCTGTTTTCCAGGCCCTGTCTAAGTTTCTCTTTTGTCACTGGAGTCTCTAATCAGCCCCTCCCTTTTGTTTGGTAAAATGAGCTTTTCTATTTCTTGCTGGGCAGAATTAATCTGAAAATCCCTGCTATTGTTTGATAGTTAATTACCTGCCTTTGGAGTCAAACAGCTCTGAAGCTCAGGTAAAGAAGGGAAACACAAATGTCTATGGAATAGGGCAGGAATGAGGGAGAGAAGCCAGGGCATCTGTTCACTTCAGGTGTTCACGTAATTCCAGGGAGAAGGGGACTACACTAGGGAGACACCCAGCCCAGGCAGTGACTTGCAAATAATGGATATATGGCCACATCAGCCCCTCATTTACCTTTGATTGTCTCCCTGCTTCTGACTCTCTCTCTCTTACCCACCTGATATATACAACCACGTTTCTTTCCAATCCCGAATAATTAGTTGACCTTGTCAAGCAAAGCAAAGCTCGTTATTATGATTCAGAGAAGAGGAACAATAACTTTTAATTTCTGGATACCTACACCCCAGCGACCCCTCCCCACTCTGAATCTGAACTGAAGGAAATCTGTAACACAAAATATCAAAGGAAATAATGTGACCTAATCCTTACTTTGAAAGCAAAGCTTTCTGTCTTTCCAGACATGTCACCCAGAAAGCACCATGCCCTTTTGGCAGGGCAAGGCTCCCGGAGAGCTCTGCACATCTTTGCACCAACACTTTCCATCCAAGCTGAGTCCATGGGAGAGGAAAACATCATGATCCAATTCTAAATAGACTGATGTCACCTTCTGAGAACATCTGTGTTCTCCAGATGTCAGTAGCCCCGTGTGACAGTCAGTGGGGCATACTTATCATTCCAGACTGCTTTCAAATGACCTCTCTTTTTTGTGTCCCATTCAAGAAATAGATGAAAATGTATATTTGGTCTGGTCATAAGACTGTGCATCTAAATTTGATAGAAATTTGAAAAAGTCAGGAAATTAAATTCCACTACAAAATTGGAGCTCTCCTCAAAGCACCCTGGAGAATGACAAGGAAGTAGGGCATTTTACCTGAAATTGATGTACAATATCTAGACAGCATGCAGATGAGGCAACTCTGTTCTACCTGGTGAGTTTTAAAATTTCTTGAAGCACTTACTGACAACAGAAGGACAAAAATTGACAGAAAGACTAGACCAATGTTAACATTTCAGTAAACCCATCCCAAGCATCATCTGTCTGCTAAGCCAAGTAGGGCAAAATGTAAAGACTAAAGTAATCTCAGCAAAATGCCAGAGCAAAAGTCATGTTTGTTTAATAATGGCATTTTCCTTTCCTTTTGGTATGGCTAGGAAGGGGTCCTTGTGTTCTCTACGGAGTCTGGAACACTTGGCATCTTTTGCAGAAGAGTAGATCATAATAGGGCCCTCTGTTCTAGTCTAGCACACCCACTCATAGAGAATGGAGCAGAAAGTTTAGATGACCCTTATTGCTTTACAGCAAGCACTTACAGAAATCAGGCAACATCTCTCCAGGTAAGCAGTTAGGGCTCCCATGGGAACATCTGTAAGCTGCCACTGAGTTCTTACCCCTTAGGTGCTTTTCCCCAGGGAGTCTGGGCTGCCTCTGAGTGGCTGCGGATTCTAACACCATAGGATTGAGAAATGTGTCTTGGATTTCTTCTGGATCTTGATTCTTTCTGCAGCTTCCAAGTGAGAAATGTCATTTATTTTTGGGAAAGGACAAACATCAGATCCTGAATAATCAGCTTTTTCAAGATATATCCCTTTAGACTCCCATTCCCATAGCAGAGTGCTGATTTATTCAAGCTGCACTTGAAGAAAATCTTCTTAATTAAGGGTTGGATGAGGTCTCTTTATGGTCTCATGACCCGCCACTACAGATCTGTCCTCATTACCGTATTCCTAACAGTTTCAGAAGGTCACCCCAGCAGAGTGTGTATACAGCAATATTAAGAGAAGCCTCACTGAGTTGGAGGCCATGACTGTTATGAGAAGGTTCTTAGATACTCAAAAGACCCAAAGATTCTGGTCATTCTTTTCTTCTTAATACAGTTTAACTGTGTAGCTTCTGAGGGCCTGGGGAGTAGTTGATGAGGAAGGTTTCCATCCATCTCTTGTCAGATTGAAGACAGTCTGCTGACTCTGTTGAATTCCATTTAATGGTATTTTGAAGCTAGGTTTTGGGGACACAAAGATTCAGACAGAGCTCCTGCCCTGTCCGGCAGAGGAGACCACTATACTAACAAATATCTGTCTCATATGGTAACAGGGATTCGGATGTGTGAGTGTATAAATGCTATGAATACATTGAAATAGAGTAATTGAATTTACCTGTAGGATTGGACAAAACTACAAAGTTACATTTTATGAGTGTCTTCAATGGGAGTAGAGTGTCTTTAGAGGACCTGAGAGGAAGTGGCGTCCCAAACAAGAGCAATCATGTGGACAAAGCTTGGAAGGCTGAACGCAATGGTGTGTTGGAACAGTGAGGACGCTAATGTGGTCACAGGGCAGAGTTCCTGGGGTGAGATCATTCAATATATGGCCAGAAACGCAGGCTGCATCTCAGTTTCAGGTGAAACCAGACAGGCTTCCAACAGGCTTGTTTTTTCTTGTTGTCCTGCTAGAATGCTACTTCTCTTTCTCAAGGAAGTGCGCATTAGATTGTTCTGACAATGGTAATCAAAAGATATCAGTGGAAAAGAACATAACAAACACTTGGGTCAATAAACCTTGGGTGGAAAGAAGATATACTGGAAGGAAAGAACACATCCAGTCCCAACTGATTCTATGCCCCTTGCACGGTTAAGACACAAAGGGGAAAGATAGCCAAAGACTTTTCCACCAAAGAGTCAATTGTCAAAAGCAGTAAATGTATGTCTTACATTTGAATTTGTAATAATGATTCTTCTTCCATAGTAGAGTTAAGGTGCATCTCTTTATGTCCTAGCAAACAGAGTGTGTGGTACTGGGTTTTGTGCTGTCATGGTGATGATCATGGCAGAGAGGGTGAGGATGCTACCAAGGATGAGTGACAGCCGCAGGAAACAATCCCCAACCCTCAGGTCCTCAGCAGCCTCCTACCTGAGAGTCCACATGCAAATGAGAAGACGCCCTGTTTCTGATGTCTCCAGGCTAATTTAGTCTTTGAGGTGTCACCACTTGGAGGATATGTTGAGACATATTCCTGTTGAACGTCGCCTGTGGTAAATAAATGTCTAATGTTGGTATGAAATCTAATTGGCTTCCGCTAGAGCTTGGCTCAGCAGAGGAATTCACTCCTGGAGTTTTTGGAGCACCACACTTTGCTTTTGAGAGATCTTCATTTCATGTTATTTGAGAAAGAATTTATTGATGCAAAATCAGGGCAGTTTAATTTGGTGGCATGTTTTCTTTATGTCTCAATTATATATTCATGTCTTTGTGGTAAACTCAGCTGGTGGGGGGATTAAGAATTCAAAATAGAGGATTTTCACTTGGCAAGTAGTGCTTTCTACTGTGATTAATTGGGAGTCTGCACAATGAACCCGGTGTTGGCTCCGTTGGGGATTTAATAGCTTAGCAGAAAGAAGTAAATTTCAGGATTTAAGAGTTTTGGGTTACAGTCTGAATTTTGATAATTACCTGGAAAAAGGATCTCCTTATTTTAGTTATTCCAGATTAGATATTCCCAATTAGATACCTTTTATAGAAGTGGTTTTGTGTCCCCTAATCTGATTTGCAGAAAGGTGCCAAGTAGGTGCAGGGAAGCAGAAGGGCACCCCTCATTGTTGAGAACATTTAGCAGCCCTAAAGAGGAGGTGACTGCTCAGCAGCGCCCCTCATTGTTGGGATCATCTACCAGCCCTAAAGGCTTCTAGGTGCTTACATCCATTTGTCTTTTTCCTGCTTCTTTATATGGACCAAGTTCTCTAGACAGGAATGCACACATGTCCTGCTGCTGATGTGGGGCCCTGTTCTCAGGAACCTATCTGGATTGCATCCTGTTTCCCCATCCTCAGCCCCTTCCATGGAGCTCTATTGTTCCTGGCTTTCCAGGCTTCTGACCTGGTGCTGTTCCTCTGCTCTCTTGCCACCATCTCCCATGTTCTCACAATTCTGTTTGGGCATGTTTTATGGTATTCTTATTGTCCTAAAACCTGGACTTCACAGAGGGCACACGTGTGCTAGCACTGTTCCTCATTCTGAGGACTAGGCTGACCAAGCCATTTCTTCCTACTCTGAGAAAAATGAAAAATTTTGATTTTTTTTCCCCCCTTTCACACATAAACTACCATGTGTCCAGTCCTGAAATAGAAGTTGGAATGGATACGAAGATGGATGAAATGGGTCTCTACATAGGGGACATGCAAAGAGGGTAGGGTGCAGGTAGGGTGTGGAAGGGCAGTAGCTCTCACAGATGCCAGAGAGTCCCCAGGCTGAGAATGATGCCTGCAAGCTTGGGAGCCAGGCTTTGCTGTCCTAGAAGGCCAGGAAAATGGAAAGATCTTTGAAATTGAGTAGCGTGGCATTTCGGCTCCCAACTGTTAGAATAAAGATAGCGATTCTGCCGCACCCACTCTGCTCCCCTTACCCCTCATTTCTGCACTTGCAGCCTGAGTGATCTTTTCAAACCCAAATCTAGTGGTTCCTCAAGGACTTTTCTTTAGCCCAAGAGAGCCAATTCTTTATGAGGGAATTGATAATCCTGGAGGCCAGACTCCAGGGGACTTCTGCTCCTCATTCATGCCACACTCTGCTTCATTATTTTCATTCTAGCGTATTTTATTTTTCCAGTCACAGGTCCTTTGAACATTTCCTTCCCTCTTCCTGGAATTCTCTTCTACTTTTCACTCAGTCAGTCTTATTTATCCTTCAGACTTTGACTCAAATGTGATTTCCATAGAGAACATTCCCAGACCACCACTGCCACTCCCACCTCTGCCAGGAGCTAGAGCCTTGCCCTTCTTTCTGGTTCTTGCCACGGTTAAAATTTGGCATTTGTCTGTGTGATTGGTTGATTATGTTGTTTTTTTCCCGCGGTCAGGGGCCTGTATGCTTGTACATTCTATCCCCAGTGCCTGGAATTTAATAGAGCTCAGGGACTGTTTGTTATATGATCGATCTATAAAGCTTCTTTTTTTATTATATTTTAATTATTAAGCAAAATGATTCACTGTTTTTTTTTTTTTTATTACTAGTTGTAGTAGGCTGAATAATGGCCAAACAAACATATCAGATTCTAAATCCCTGGAACCCAAAAATATACTTTGCATGGTAGAGTCCTTACAGGTGGGATTTGTTTAAAAATTTGAGATAGGAAAATTGCCCTGGGCCTTAAATGCAATCACATGCATCCTTATGAAAGGGAGGCAGAGGGAGATTTGATAGGAAAACACACAGAGGAGAAGGCAGTGTGAAGACAGGAGCAGAGGGGTGTGAAGATGCTGACCTTTAGGGATACAGTGATGTGGCCACAAGCCAAGGAATGCCCGCAGCCAGAGCGGAAGCTGGGAGCACCAAGGAGCAGATTTCCCTTGGGAGCCTGTGAGGGAATCACAGCCTTTCTGATACCCTGGTTTCAGCCTGGTGAGAGTGATTTTTGGACTTCTAGCTTCCAGAATCATCAAAGAATCAATTTCCCTTGTTCGTTAAGCAACTAAAGGTATGGAACTGTGTTAAGAAAAAGGAAGCAAATACAATGGCCTTCAATGTTATGAATCCTGAATGGCTGGAAACAGGAAAAACAAAAATTGGTATTTGAAATCTGCCTCAGATTTAGTGTTTGTCCCTGTGAGAGATGAAGTAACATTTATCTTTTCCATTATTTCTTTTTAAAAAGAATCTCTTTGGAGATGCACCCTTGTCATGTGAATGCGACGAGGCATCAGCTTCTTGTCCTTTGGGTTCCTACAGGAGCCGACGGAATCATCCACGTTTTACAACTAAGATGATACTTTTGATGTTGAAAATTTCTGTCCCAGGGGCCCTAGGCTATGGAACAGGGAGGGAAGGACACCTCTGCCAAATACGGTTTTAATGAGAGGAAACCATTGACGTTGCCCGGCATTAGGCTGTGAGATTTGGTTTGTGATTGTGGGACAAACGTTGAAGATTAAAATCGCGAAATGTCTTCTTGTTAACCTGGGAGAGGAGCCTCATATTTGGGTTTTATCTCCACTACGTGTCTCATAGGCATCTCAAACTCAAATATACAAAATAGCTCTCTTGAATTCTAGCCTTCTTTCACAGCCACCCTCTGACTCCAGCCCTAGCCCTGCTCCTCCCGGAGCCTTGCTGTCTGGTAAATGGTAACTCCGTTCTTCCAGTGGCTCATGTGAAAGTTGCAGTCCATCTTCACTGTTTTCCTTTTCCCCTACTCTTCCTCAGTCTTGAGCATGTCCTGCTACATGAGCTGAATTCAGAGGTTTATCCAGTCCTGCCTTTTTTGCCCTGTCCCAACCTGCTGTTACCTTTCTCTGGAGCGTTCCACAGCTTTCCACCTAACTGGTCTGCTTTTCTCACTCTTATCTCCTGTCTGTTCTCCATGCTCAGTGAAAGCATTTCTGTACAGGCTTCATTGTTCCGGATTTAGTTGCTTTCTGGCTCACCTAAGTCCTTAACATCCCTTCTGTGACCTAAAAGGTCTTCCTTGGTCTGGCCACCAGCCTCTCCCCGGCCTGCCCTCCTCATACACTCCCCTTTTCTTACCCTGTCTCCACTACTCCTTGATAGGTCTGTAATACACCAAGGTGGCGCCCTGGCTTCCAGACCTTAGAGCTCCCTCTGCTGGGGCCCCAGGCCAGGTATCCTTGGGGCTCTCCTTAGGTCTCTGCTCAAGGTCACCTTAGGGGAGAAGCCTTCTTCACCACCTGCATAAAATAGAGCTCCCAACCCCATATCATCACACCCCAGCGCCTTTCCTGCCTTGCTTTTTTCTTTATAAACTAAGTCACCTATTGGCATCATGGATATTTCTGAGCTGGAGAGTCGTAGCCTGTTTTACTCCCTCTAGAACATGTGTGACATGAGGGTGGGGCTTGGCCTGCCATGTTCACTTCTGTGTTCCAAGTGCCTAGAACAGGGTCTGGTGCACAGTGGGCATTCTGTAAGTATTTGTCAATTAAATAAATGAATGAAAACAAAGGCCTGCCATAAAGTGGAGTTGATCATTTTATCTCAGCATTTGCCCAGTCTCTTTGTTCAAGCATGAGCACATAAACTGCTGTTACTTCTGTGAAAATGTTTTGGTCCTTCTAGTCTCAGACCAGGTGACGTTCAGCCGAGTTTTGCAGGATGCGTTTTCTTAGCAAGATAAAGAATTGAACCAGACTGAAGGAACGACTCACATAGCAGGAAGGACTCCAAGAGACCAAAGATGGTTCACTCCAGGTGGTGGGCTGGACAGAAAACAGGGACGATGGGGATGCACCACAGATCTCTGCCACCCCCAGGGTGTGGATTTCACTGTGGAGGGGATGGGGAATTACAGGGAGGGTTGAACAGGGAAATTGAATGAGTTGTATTTCAGAAAGATCTCTGGCATCAGAATGAAGGATGGATTGAGGGGAGTTTTGCAGCAGGGAGACAGAAAGAATTCGAACAAGGCTGAGATTGTATTACCTTGTGTTCCTGACTGGGAGTCCCCCTCTCTCCTTAAGGGGCTGGACAAACAGGGCTTTAAGAGCAGCTGCTGATCCATGGCTGGAGGTTACACACACAGGAAGAGTAGAAGGGGTCCCATGGCCACATGCTCCCAGTTTTCCTGGATGATCCTATTCCTAAGAGACACGTTTATTCTCCATGTGTGTTTGCTAAGAGAGTAAGTCAATAAAATTTAAAGTTTACACCTTTGTAAAAGTTTCAAGTTTATACATTTACAAATAAGGGGAAAAAATACGCCAGATTTGTTTCTGTTTGGAATTCTGGGAATATGGCCTTTGGATTATGGACATGAAATCATGTCACTAACAGGAGATGAGGTTGTGTGAACAAAGGGTGAAGCTTGCAATAAGATAGGATAAGACAGGATAAAGAACCAAGAGAGCCTTTTAAATAGGAGAAGATATTTGAAAGCAGAAAGGAGAACAGGTTCAGAGGATACCAAAACCAGAGATATCACAGGATGTCAGACCACGCATTCCTGCTACCTGCCTGGGAATCTCTGGAGGAACCTTTTAGAAATAAAAAGAAGAATGGAGAGCATTCCACAGATCCACTGAACCTGAAGTGCCCAGGTGCAGGCATGGTGGGGGGCACTTTGTGGAGGTAGGATTGGGAATCACAGGCTTGCGCCCAGCGAGCTAAGTAAGGCCAGAGGCAGCCAAAGGTCAAATTGGGAACATGCCTTACATCAAATCCTAAACGAGGTTCATGCTGATTAGTAGGAACTGTGTCAAATAGGTGAGCAGGCGTGTTCTGGGTTTCTGATTACAGTGTGGCTTTCATCTCCCTGAGCTTGGTGCTGCACTGTTGTTCAAATGAAAAATGGGAAACAGACATGAAGGAGAGCTGCTCCCCTAAGTGGGTCAGCACAGGCTTATTCCACCTTCTCCCACCTTGTTTTTCTAAAGAGTTGTCTGGCTTGGGTCCCTCACTGATACTCCCTGAGACGCGGCAGCCAGTCCTTTGCCCACTCTGGGCAGGTCAGCATGCGGCCCATTTGGGACTGGCAGTAGAATAGTCAAGGAATTCTTTTAACCTTTTTCTGGGGCTCATATGGCAAATGAATTTTTCGTCCGGAAAAAGCTTCCTGTGATTGAGTCCTGGTAGCACAGGCGGTAGCTAATGCACCAGGAATTGTCCTCAAGGGACAGTCTTGGCTGCAGCAGTGCAGGAAGCTCACGGCCTGGTGGGGAAGGGCAGCTGAAGCAGGCCCTCACCCCTCTCCCACCAACACATGAATCGCCTGCCTCACCTTTCAGCCCAGGACCTGGTTGAAGAAAGATGCATATATAGCAATAATCTTTTCTTCCTTCCTTCACCCATCAAATATTCCTTGAACCTCTACTATAACCCAGGCATCATGCTACACTCAGGGCAGAACATGAATGCCCTACTTACCCCCAAAGAAATAATATGTGGGCAGGTGACTGGAGAAGTCAGTAGTTCCTTATAACGGGAGAGAGCTGGGATGAGTACCAGGGGCTGTGCCAGATCTCAGGGGAAGCCCCTATTCCTGAGAAGCCCATGGACTTTGGAAATGAGGCTTTGTCCAACTGAGAGCTGAGGAGGATTTGCTGCTTGGCGTCGAGAAGGTGAAACCTTATGGACAAAAATGATAAGTGTGGGGATGAGGTGCTGATGGGGGCCGGGTTCCTGTAGAGAAGGAAACGGCATCCCCTGTGGGCACTGAGAGAAGGAGGAGGGTGAGAGGAGAGACCCAAGAGGGGAGCCACAGCAGATGGCCCAGGGCCTGGAAAGCCCTGCCGGTGACATTGGGATATTTCTTAAGGGCAGAAGGGGCCAAAGTTAGGGGAGAGCAGACCCAATTCAGAAGAATTCCTGTTGGTTTTAGTTTTGAAAAGAGGGTACCTTGGAGCAATGCAGAGACCAAAGGACCCCCATCATTCACAGCTTTGTGGGATCCTCTCTTCCTCCCTGCCTGCCCAAGGCTGCCCAGGGATAAGCGGAGGTGAGGAGGAGCTGAGCTCCTGCTTTAATGCTATTTGTGCTCCTCCAGCGAGGCTTCAGTTGTGGACGGATTCTCCCCACTGGAGTGGATGCAGCACCCTGTTGAGAAGGTCAGCAGATTCAGCAGAGCATAGATGAACACCCTTCTTCCTCTCCATAGACAATTCTCTTCTTTGCTGTTTTCTGTCTAGCTCTTGGAGGCTGTTTCTCTTTTGGTCTTTCCAGCAGCTTTTTCTTTTCCCCACAAAATGTTCTTTTTGCCATCTTCTGCCTATCACCGCTTTCATCTGTTTTTCTGTTCTTTTTCATGGTGTCCTATTTCACTCTCTTAGGCGCGCTCCTGTCTGACCCTCCCGTTTCCTCATGCATCACCAACCCCGCTCTTCATGTTGGACTTCGGTCCTGTGCACTGTGCACCCGTGCTCATGTGCCCTTCGGTTTCACATTTGTCACAATCTTCTTCCCCCCAGCTTCCTTCGCTTCCTCTCCTCTTCCCCTGGTGCCCCCTTGCAGGTTGCCATCCCTCTGTTTTACTCAGTGTCTGCTTTCTTCCCTGTGCTCAGCTGGGTGCACCCAGCCTGCCATTCCCTCCTCTGCAGCTCCGCCCCCGACCTTCCTGCTGGGCTGCTTCTCCACGGAAGGGCCCCATGGGTTTTGCCTCCAACACTCAGAGCCCACATGGCTGTTGAGGAGAGGATAAGATAATCAGATGCACCTTTTTATTTATTTATTTTTCATCTCACTTAATAAGCTCATCTTGAAATTGAGCTGCAGATATAATATATCATTTCCCTTGGGGAACCCACAGCCAACCCCTGTTGAAATTCTCTCCCTGCACAGTCCAAGGAAGAAAGACGGTAGGTTTCAGGTTTCTTTGTTGAGATTCAAGCAT
Organism: Aotus nancymaae; assembly: GCF_030222135.1. NCBI lineage: Eukaryota > Metazoa > Chordata > Mammalia > Primates > Aotidae > Aotus > Aotus nancymaae. Next base: position 36,539,382 of record NW_026988423.1, read on the forward strand.
GTTACCTCCTAATGTAAAGTGCGTGGGTCTGGGAGTGTGTGTTTGTGGGAGTGTATAAGTGTGTGTACTTTGTCCTTTCTGTAATGTGCCTGTGTATAAGAGAGTATTTGTGTTTATGAGGCAGTGTGTATGTGAGTGTGTGTGTGGGGGAAATGTGTATGTGTTTGTGTGTTTATGGGGAGTGTGTATGTGAGTGTGTTTATGTTTGTGTGGGGAGTGTGTATTTAAGTGCTTGTGTATGTGTGAAGAGTGTATGTGTGGAGTGTTGATGTGATTGTGTGTTTGTGGGGCATGTGGGGAAGACTCTGTGAGTGTGTTTATGTGTTTGCATGGGCCGTGTGTGTGATTATGTGTGTCTGTGGGGAGCGTGTATGTGAGTGCTTGTGTACGTTTGTGTGGGAAGTGTGGGTGGAGGGAGTGTGGATGTGTGGGAGTGTGTGTTTGTGTAGGGAGTGTGTATTTCTGTGGTGAGTGTGTGTTTGTGGGGCCTGTGTGTGTTTGTGCATGAATGTGTATGTGAGTGTGTGTGTTTGTGTGGGGAGTGTGGATGTGATCTTCTGTGTGTGAAGCATGTGTGAGTATATATGTAGAAAGAGTTTTCTATCTATCTATGAGCCATAGGCATGATAGACATGTAATACTTACCCAGAGTGAGTATAAAGACCACAGAGGGAAAAGGGAAGAGCAGTTACTCAAAGGGACTGATGATTTATCTAACTCTCCCCTGACCCACCCCAAGAGAAGGATCAGTTGTGAAAGTACCGATCACCAGAAGTGTGATGGCCACTCCACCAGCCACCTGGAGCCCAGTGGAAGGAGCATCTGCAGAGAGGCCGTGCCTGCCATTTGCACTGGCCCAGCCAAGGGCAAGCATCTCAGGAAAAAGGAATTTCCTGGAACAGTGCAGCAGCCACAGGACACGATTGTGGGTTTGAGTCCCAGGGGGCTGCTCTCGCCCCTCTAGGCCCAGAGGCCTCTTCTGCTCCAGGCTGGGGTCCTTTCCTGGGGCACAATGACTCGGGTGCCCCTAGCTGGTCTAGTCTTGGGAGATTGCAAGCATAGCTTCTCATGTCGCTAAACTTTTAGAGGCAAATGTAGGAAAACAGTAGATTTCATCACGCAATATTAATACTATTTGTATGTATCGCTTATTGAAACCTGATTATGTGGAAGCCAGGAACTAGATGAAGCTCATTATGCATACCATCTCATTTAATGTTCAAAGCAGCCCTGTGCAATAGATCCTGTCATTTCCCTTCCTTTAGAAATGAGGAGACGGACTAACCTGAGTAAGGTTGCACATTGGTAAGTGGCAGAGCCAGAGTTTGAATTCAGAAAGGCTGACTCTTCACAGCCCACTGCAAACACCAAGCTTTCCTTTATGAGCAAAGGATCAGGATAAGCTGACTCAAAGGACTGTATCCCAATTACAAGCACAGGCGTGGGCTCAAATTGTTTTAGGGATAGAAGCGACCTTGGAGGCCACCTAGCCGGTGATTCTCAACTCTGCTGCGCATTGCAGATACTTGGGGTATTGTTAGGTGATAGCAACATTGAGTTCCTTCTCAGAAATTCTGACTCAGTTTACTGGGGGTAAGGCCGTGGTGTCTTTGTTGTTTGTTTGTTTGTGTTAACCCCTGGATGTTTATGTTGTTTACCCATGTTGAGAACCACTGCCCTAATTTAACAGATGGGAAATCATGAAACTGAAGAGGTTAACTGGCTTATCCAAGGTCATGCCACTGGTTAAGTTCAGTAGCAAGGACTAATCCCCGCTCTCCCAGCTATCCTCCAGGGCTCTTTCTCTTGCCCTCGATGAAAGACAAATCTTTCCCTATGTGTGTGAGGGAACAAAATACAACACGGTGGGTAAAAATTTGGACTGAGACACCAACCGGGTTGGAAACATTGCAGTGTTATCTTGGTTTTTATGTGTTCTCTGTGCTTTGTTTTTTTTTCCATCAGTAAAATGAGGAAAGGAATAAATCTTGTCTGGCAGGATTCTTGTAAGGTGATAACATGAGATGATACCATAAAAAGGTGCCATAATCCAGCCCAGCATATGGTAATTGTTTTTACTGTGTGGAAAGGACCATTCATTAACATCAGCCCAGTGACTGGGCATTCTCATGAGCTCAGATGGCAATTATCAGTAGTACCAACTTTGAATTTTCTGAAGTAGTATACAAGTAAAGAATACATTTCTTTATTAGACTGTGAACTTGTTAAGGGTAACGTGTGCTATGCAAATGCACTCTACACAAGATAACGTCGCCTGTGGAGCCTCTGTGACAGTCGTTGATGGAGTGTCTGGCCATTGGTTTGGCTGAGATAGACCCAGAATCTAAATTTACTGTTGCCATGTCGGCCCTCTAACTTGTTGTCACAAATGGGGACACTTGATGTTCTTTCACAAATTCATCTCAATCTCATCACCAAGGCAAATGTGAAGACATTCCTAATGCTGACCACAGGCACAGCTCTGACCCTGTGAACTCCTGAGGTCTGTTCTCCATGGGGTGATTTCCATCAGGAGACACGATTGTTTCCATCACTGGTTTCAATACCATCCAACAAGGATGCCATGGAGATTGGAGCTTACTCCCTAACGATATTGTCCCCCAGCTGATGCAAAGGCTACTCTTACTGAGTTTCCCCTTGCCTTGTTGGAGTCTGTCTAGACGGCTGTTTGATTCTCAGCTCCCTTCCCCTGTTGGCCTCCACACCTTAGTCTTCCGTTCTTCTCACTTGGGCTACATGCTGTCCAATGACCCATCCAGGCCCAAGGTTTTACCTGCTGTGCTTTCAGCCATGATAGCCACATCTTTATATGTAAGAGCAGCAAAGCTATGTTTGTAGGAACCTAATGGAATCTCCTCTCAAAAGTGGCACAATGTATTCAAAATTAAACAAATCCTCTTGCCCCACCTCCCTTACCACCGCGAATTCATCTTGCTTCTGTATCAACAGTCTTGGAGCGGTAAAACACAATTCTCAGGATAGAGCACTAGAGATCATCCTTGATCTGTCCCTTTCCATAGCACTCCTCATTCAGTTATCTGCTCCTATAGATGCCCGCTACTCATAATTCTGCATCTCTGTGTCACGGCCTTGCTTCAGCCATTTATCTCATTTACCTAACTCATGGCCTTCTTACAGCCTCTGTCCTCCACTGTGCGTCCTGTGTCACATGGTCACACTAAAATAAGAGCAAACATGTATTGAGTCCTTTCCATGTGACAGGAACCGGGTTTAACTTACAGAGTCTCGTTTAAATCTCACAACAATCTTAAGTAGTAGATATGAGTGTGATATGAACCCTTTTAGATGAGGAAACTGAGGCTTGGGGGGTTAAAGTCTTGCTGAAGATCATCCAAATAAAAGATGGGGCTTGACTCCTTATCTGCTATGGAAAGAAGCCTGACAGTGGGGCTGTTCCTTCCTTAAGAGGCTGAGCTCTCTCTGCTTTCTCAAAAGCATCCCTCTGCTAAGTGCTCCTTGTTGCAGAGAAGAGTCTTCTTCTTTTATTTCTTTTTGGGCTCTCCTGTTTCCTTGGAAATGTTGATTTCATTGCCTTTTCCTAATATTTCATGCTTTAATTTAATTTATTTGATGCTACTGTACAGTGCCTTGAGCACCTCAGAGGAAGCGAGAGTTTTATAAATACAATAATTATTGCCGCTTGCTCTGATGGCAGCCCCTGAGCTATTTAGTAGATATATCAATTACTCTCAGTGTTGAAAATTTTCACCTAAAGCCCTTTATGGCCCGAGTTTTCCTTGGCTTTTTCTGCTCTATCCTGCTTGTTGTAGTTCTGACACAATCTTGTAGCACTTTTCTTTACTCTCGCCATCAGAAGCAAACAGACAGCAGCTCAGCAAAAGTGCCATGTAATGTATTCTTGAGAACATGGCCTAGTTTTCTTAACCTTGTTGAATCACTGAGTTCCAAATGTCATTTACTAGGCCTATAATGTCAGTTTCGCGATGAGTCAACCCTCCTTGCCCACCTCATGGTCTCTATTAGTGAGAACTCATTATCTAGTAGGCTGTTTCAGAAACCTCAGCCACAGTAATCTAGAGACGGGTATGAATCAATCACAACACTCTTTGGCACCCAAGACTTCAGGAATCTAAATTACAAGGCTTATGCAGACAAAAGGTTTGTCAAAATCTTGAAAGCAAGTGAAGCCCCAACACGTGAAGTCGGGTGAGTGGATAAGAGAGTGCAGTGTAGAGAACTGTCTAATGAAATTCAGTTTTCCTGAAGCTCAGAATGCTATGCAAACCATATAGTAGTTAGAGAGAACTGAAGTAATGTTGCATTCCTGGACCCAGTATTCTCAAGATGCATTAATCAGTCTTGGCAATTTGCATTCCTACTAAGCGCAAGCCACTGCTCAATATGCTGCTTGTGCTAAACTGGCCCATTCCTCTACAATTTCTCCTTTCATGATGAGTGAAGCTGGAACATGTCATAAGTGCTGCCTCTTGGGAATACACCTAAACGTGGCACTGACCATCATTTCCAGCATGATGGCTACTTTCTGGATTCTGCCTACCTCACAATCTCATAGCACTTCCCTAGCAAGAGATGTGAGAGGATCGCTGTCATGTATTTATAGTTTCAGAGACACATTAAAGAATCGATGGGATAAACCAATGACCAAGCTAAGATTTCTCCCTGGACATCTTCCACTCATGCAGTTAAACGTGACCTTCCCTCTCTCACTTCCCCCATGGCATCGTTTTTTAAAAATTCTATTCTGAAAACAACACTTTATTCTATCCTATTTTACTCTATTCTATTCGTTCATTCAATAAAAATTAGCTAAGTACTTGCTGTATGCCCAGTGATATGATTGGCATGTACAATGATGGGCAAGACTGACATTGTTTACTTTTTTGGAGTTTGAGTTCTTCTCTTCCGTTTTTTAAACATTTTTAAATTTGTTTTGTAGAGATGGGGTCTTGTTAGGTTGTCCAGGCTGGTCTTCAGCTCCTCAAGTGGTCCTCCTGTCTCGGCTTCCTGAGGTGCTGGGATTACAGGTGTGAGCCCCCATGCTAAGTCTTCTCTTTGTCTTGTCTTGATTTGCCTCCTTCTCAAGATTCTACTCGTTTTGTAATCTGTAGCTGTATTAAGGATTTCTAAAGAAGTTTCCTCATTAACCAGGAACAATACACTGTGTTGTCCCCATTTTGTGTTTTTTTTAGCAAACAAATGGGAGTAGCCAATCTGTCCATTATAAATGAGTTCATTCCCATTCAAGCAATGGCTGTCACATATCTTGCCTGAGGCTTCTTATGTTATGAGCAACATATTGGCTTCAGTTGTCTGTACTTTTTCCTAGCTGCACCGAGAGCCTTAGATGAAGGGAAGGCACAATAACTCAAAATAATTTATTGTATTATACATAGTAGTCATGCATAGTTCCAATGACAGGAAACAGTGAGCCTGTTCAAGGTGGATATGTGTAACCTTCTCTCCAGGCCGGGTAGAGATTGTTAGATCCGTCTAACAACTATTCTTCCCTCTTGCCAAATACGAATCTGAAACAAAGTATGACCCAGATATCCAGACCAGAAAGAAACAGATAGGATGAAGCCTGTTTTGCCCCCAATGGGAAGAATAACTTCCAGTGAAAACGACTAACTGGAAATACTTAAATTTCCATAGAGAGTGCAATGTAGAGAACTATCTAATGAAATTCAGTTTTTCTGCAGCTCAGAAATGTTTTGCGATCCACATGATAATCAGAAGACCCAAGTAATTTTGCATTCCTGGACCCAGCGTTCACCAGATACATTAATCAGTCAGTGGAAATTTGCATTCCTACTAAGTGCAAGCCACTGTTCAAGATACTGCTTGGGCTAAATATGTCTATTGCACCACACTTCCTCATTTGATGATAAGTGAGGCCCATACAACCATCAGATGCTCAGAAATACACCTTAAGAGGTCAAATCCTAGGCCCATTCTTTTCCTCTCATTTCTCCAGAGAGCTCGTGAGCCTAGATGGTCTTCTTGCATGGACCAGGACAATCTTGGGTTGCTGGTTAAAGGCTGACGTGGTCCATTTGCCTCTATTCTATTAGGTGTCTCATATCACTTTTATTATAATTCTCTGTTGGCCCTCTAATAAAAATGGCCAGCAAGCCCACAAGATAACAGAATGGGAATCAATGAGACCTGCAGTTGTCTGCATGCCAGATTCTCCTGTCAGCCTGGTCTCCAATCCATCCTGCCAACTCAACCTCCTCTGGGACTGAGACGTTTGAAAACAGTGCAGCAGCCTCATCTCCCGGGCAGTGTTTTTCTCCATCATTTGCTTTATTAAATATTGATTTTCTGTTGCATTATTAAACCTTAAGTCCAGAGCATAAATTCTAGGCTGATACTTTAATCTGGCTCTCCTCATTTTTTTGGCTTTTAGAACTGATTTTCAGGCCAGCTCTCCTGGGGTATCTTTAAGTCAACTTAGGGCCAGAGACAAACCTGCCTGTAGGAAAAGGAGAACCTGGAGTTGAGAAGGAGCTCGCCTTGCTGGTGCACTGTAAATAAGACTGTGCCTCTGTGAAGCAGATCTTCACTTTACCAGTGTCTTAGACACAGAGGCTTATGCTCCCTGGGATTCAGGTTACAGTGCAAGGAAGGACTTCTGGATTCCCACCACCAAAACTATTGAGTAGGCAAATGGTATGCAGAACTAATTTTAGAGTCAGACATCACAGAGCTCTACAGATATTATCAGACTCATTATCCATCCACCTCCTCCACCTTCTTTTGGTTTCTAATGTTCCTAGGATTTGAGTCAGAGATTATAATCACAGACATTTGGATTTCCGTTTACTTGGGGCCTCTGGTTTATTTTTATTTTCTCTTACTCTCTTTTCTCTCTAAGGACCAGTGGTTGAGTAGTCAGCTACAGCCATCCATTGTAGGATGGAGCTATCATACACTTTATGAAAGTCTTTCTGAGGGATCCAGACATTCCCAACCAGTCATATTAGCCAGAGTGATATCTAGGTTTCACTTCTTACTTTTTGAATAGCTTCTTAGACTGGCTCTAATATTGGCTGAGGCTAGGGTTGGTGATTTTAAAGATAAGAAGCAGAATACTGACAGACAAGCATGAGAAAAGAAATTCAAGTAAATATGTATGGAGTTTCTCTGGCGGAACTGGGGTGTGTTGCTGTGTATGTGTTCAGATGTTTGCAGAAAGCTGTGCCTATCTTCCTGTGTGACTTCGGTTCATCCCATCTTTCTATTCAGTTATCCCATCTTTGCCTATTAGGTCCTGCATCTTCAGAAATCTAGTGTTAGGAAATTATTCCAGGACCCAGCAGAGTCTCTGTTTAGGAAAAGAGGGAATTTGATTTGCTCTTCACTCTGGGTGGCCGAGGGAGCAGAGGTAGCTCCTGGGGCCACAGAAACTGGCAGCTACAAACTTTCAGATGCTGTGGGCCAAGTGCTGACTGAGCCAGGACAGCCACATCAGGTGCTATTGAAAATGATTTTTGGGGAGTATTTGACAGAAACAATGTGAAGATCAAACTGGAAGAAACGGTGTCCTTCATTTTTACCAATATACTTTATGTCACCAATACCCATAGGCTTCTAAAGAATAAGAGATGTTCTCTTTAAGGTCATGGGGATTCCAGTTCGTATATCTTCCCCCAATTCCATTTCAAAGCCTGAATTTCCTCTGTAATAGGTATATAGCTAGATAGGAGGTAGGGAGTATCTACCATTTGTTTGAACATTGTCAGGGATGAGCAACTAATTACCTATTCATCTAGGTCTTTTTTCCTTTAGAAAAGCTCTGTTATATGCACATATACACCTCTCTCCCTCTAATGTCTGCCTCTTGGTTACTTCTGTATAACCACATAGAATAAGCTGAATCTTCTGTAGTGATAAAAAGTCCTTGGCATTTAATTAAGAGCTATGAATTTTGAATCTTACTGTCTATGCAAATGTCTACAAGTTATAGGTCAAAATGGCTGAATATTGGCAGTTGCATATGTTTCAATCTAATATTTAATCTCTCAGAGCTTCAGCTTTCTCATTTATAATGGCTTGAGTATAAGAACTCGTCAGTTTATTATGAGATGGGATTGAAATTAGGTGAAATACCTAGCTTTGAGGAGCATTCAATTTTTTAAAAAAATTTCAATTTAACAAATATTTGCTAAACTCTTATTCCATGTCAGGCACTGTGGCAAGTGCTGAGAATAGGAAAATGAGTGATAAATGGTCCTTGACCTCACGATGGGGATTGCAGTATTTGAAGATGCCTATTTTAGTACTTAAGTCTTCTCTTCTTCCGCTAACTAAAGAGAGCAAGCATCACCTACATTTGTCTTTGTATTCACCTCATTAAATTGTAATTATCTCTTCACCCAAAAGATACACATTTTGGGGTACAAGAATTGTTCACTAAATGTCAAATATTTTTCTTTATAAATTCTGGTTGTTGGATATGTTTGTAGCTCTTCATCTTTTCTTGTGTGAAAGATTCTAGTGTCTAGCTTATCTCTTCAGATGTTAGCTGAGATTTCCCCAGGGCAGCACAAGCTCACAGAGGTCAAACAAGCATGAGCATGCTGACTTCCATTCAGTCACCTCTGCATGTCCTGCTGCTGATCTTTTATCTCCTGTCTTTATCTGTCTAGGCTACTATAACAAAATACCATAGACTGGGTTGCTTATTAAGGACAGAAATTTATTTCTTGCAATGTGGGAAGCTAACAAGTCTGAGATCAAGGTTCTGGTTGATTTGGTGTCTGGCGTGGGCTCATTTCCTGGCTCATCAATGATGACACCTTTTTGCTGTGTTCTCACATGGTGAGAGCAGTGAGGGGTCTCCTTCTAGCCTCTGTTTTATAAGGGCAGTAATACTGTTCATCAAAGCTCTGCCCTCATGACCTAATCACCTCGCAAAGGCTCCACCCCTAAAACCATCATCTTGGAGGTTAGGATGTCAACATATGACTTTTAGAGAGACTTAACATTCATTCCATTGCTTTCTCCTTTCACACACTTGGAATGCCTCTATTTTCTCTTTGGTTCTTCACTATATCTGCATATTCAATTTTTGTTATGATTAAAAATTCATCTGAATTGCAAGAATTCATTCAAATAGTTCAAGATGATTTATTGGAAAGATAGATCAGAATTTATGGAAACAAATGCAGGAAAAACAGATGAGCCCTGTCTGGAGGGGATTTCTCTGACCACTCCTCTCTGCCCTGCTCTCATAGGGGCTATGTCGTCTCCTTATTTGTGCTTTTTTCTGCACATCTCCTATGGTGGTCTCTTCAATCTCTTACTTAGGGTTTCTCTAATCCCCACTAGCTTTATTTCATGTGGCCTTGGCCTGCATTGCTGCTCATTCAGACAGCTTGATAGATCACAGTCAACTGACTTCGCATTGCTGCCCCAAGTTCCATGTAGCAGAACAGCAAGTCAGACTGTCTTCATTTGAGTTAAGTGACCAAATTGAGTTAAGTGAGTTAAATAGCTGTTGTTGAGGTGAGCATAGAGATTGTGTGATACATGATGCTATTTATGTCTATTCAGGGTTCTGCTAATTCAGAAATTTTGTAAAAATACATTATTAGCAACTGGTGGATCTCATACAGAGATGTTTGATAATGTCCACATGGTCAAAACCAAAGATGATCTGCTTGAACCTTCTCTGCCTTCTTTCTGGTTCTTCTCATCAACCTCACTCATTTTATGTATACATCCATTGCCAAAGAGATGTCTCTGCCCAAGAAATTGTCTGAAACTGTGTTCAGGGCATACAAGCTTTCTCTTCAAAGGACAGGACTTGGGGAAAATGTGTTCAATGGCTGGAAATCACCCTCACTTGAAATGCTTTGGCCTATTAAAGAAGGAGACTATTACAATCTGCTGAAATGTCAATAATTAAAAGCCAAAACAGTTATTGGAAAGGCTAGCTTATGCCAGCTCCCAATTCTCCCCAGCATGTAGCCTCACAAGATATATAATTTCCCATTTGTGTATAGTGGAGGGCTCCAGGTCACGTAAGAATATTGAAAATGGGTTGAGGACCCAGGGTCTTCAGGCTATTTCTTTCTCAAGTTATTTTGATTTTCCCGTTTGATGCTGTCAGAAACTCTGGACATGATCATTTGTGCTGGAAATAGCACAATGTCTGCCCTTTGTTTCAATCGCTTTTGCCGTGTGTGATTGGTGAATTTGATTGCTGGCCACAGAAAATTGCATTTGTGTCAGGAGCATTCAGAGCGGATCAATGTAGGAGGAAACCAGGCAGGATCAATTGTGATACCAAAGGACCAGTATAAAAAGTCATGCAACTCACATGTCATCCTATAGCTCTCAGTGTCTAAACATCACAGGGATTCTTGGCCACAATTCATAAGTCAAACTTCACAATACTCAATGAGGTTGGGTAGTGCCCCATGCTAGACATCTAGAACAGAGGGAAAGGCCATTATGCCAATCCAACTGTCTTTATGCAGAGAATTTGCAAAAAGTGAGACAACCTGCAATAATGCAAATAGTTATTATAGTCGCTCCATGTATTTTCCAGGGGCTGGCTATGTCCTCTATACACATTGCTAATTTTAACTTCAAGAGAAGTTAAATCTCTTTATCATTTCCATTTTATGACTAATAAATCAAACCCAGAATGCTTAAATTATGTGTGATTGTCCATGAGTGTGCAGTGAAGTGGGTCTCTGGAACACTGTTCTGATTGGCTCTGAATGTCGTGCTTTTAACCATCTCTATTTATTGTCTTTGTGTTTTCAAACCACAAAGCTATATACTACTGGGCGTAAGCCTTGTGATTGCTGCCACTATTCTTGTTATTTTACTAATTCTGCCAGACATGTAGTAAACTAAGCATTTTCTTTTCTCCACAAAGGGACACTAGGGTTCTAGGGGGGCAGTTATTCATGTGATTACATCTGTAATATTTGTATGCGTCCGACTTGATCAAGCAGTTTCCCTGTCTATTATGAAAACCAGCTTGTGGAGGAAGCAGAGCAAGTATCATTCATTCCATGTTCTAAGTGAACAGAGTAAGGCTCACAGATTGTGACTTGTGCCCAAGAATGGAGAGTGGAGCTAGGATGAGAAGTCAGGGCTCTTGGCTGCAGAGCTGCTGTTCCTTCCACTGTCTTGTTCTTCTATAACACTTCAGCCAAAGAGTGTGTCCTACTGTCTTTAGGGTTGGACCATGTCTTATAAACCTGTTTGGTCCTATCTGGTCCTTGATAGGCTGCCTTCAACAGAGGGAAGCAGTGGAGAAAGCCCTTAACTTGCTGCTACAAGACAAATTTATTTCTTAATGATACTTAATGATTCAGTCTCAACACTTTATTAGCAGAATTGTTTAGTGATGGCATCCTGCATTCTGGGTCCTCACTGGGCACTGAGTAGCTGGCCGAACTTGTATGAGTCACTTAACTTCTCCCGGCCTCAATTCTTTTTTTTTAATTGCATTTTACGTTTTGGGGTACATGTGAAGAACATGCAAGATTGTTGCATAGGTACACACATGGCAGTGTGATTTGCTGTCTTCCTTCCTATCACCTATATCTGGCATTTCTCCCTGTGCTATCTCTCCCCAACTCCCCACCCCCTGCTGTCCCTCCCTTATTTCCCCCCCGACAGACCCCAGTGTGTGATGCTCCCCTCCCTGTGTCCATGTGTTCTCATTGTTCAACACCCATTTATGAGTGAGAACATGCGGTGTTTGATTTTCTGTTCTTGTGTCAGTTTGCTGAAAATGATGGTTTCCAGGTTCATCCATGTCCCTACAAAGGACACTAACTCATCGTTTTTGATGGCTGCATAATATTTCATGGTGTATATGTGTCCCGGCCTCAATTCTGTCATCTGCAAAATAGACCTATTAATGCCTCTTTCCCTACTGCAAAGAGTTATTGTAAGAATAAAATTAAATCATGGTGAAATGCTTCTATAAACGAATGAACCCCTGTACTTATGCGACACATTATTTTAGGCTCTAAAAAATATTTGTAAATATATCAGCAAATTAACAATATACCTTGTTACATGCCCCCAGGGTAACAGAAACGATGTAGTACAGTGTCTTCCTGGATTGAGGTATGCTGCATTAAGATCAGACCATGAGGGGCGTCCTATGTCGCCTCTTTTTCCCTCTTGTGGAGGGGGCTGCCTTCAGCAGGGTGGAGCTGCTGTTCTTTGTGTAGCCATTCTCTTGGAACTGCTTCCTCTGAATGGTGTGATTTTTGTAGCATTTTCTTCTTTTTCTCTCTCTTTCTGGCTATGACTCTTTGAAATATTATTTTTGCTTCCTCGACGGCTGGGCTGTATAATTGATGGCCTCTCGGGGTTGCTGGAGTCACGCATTTAAACCACGATCGCCTTGGCCGCAACGCCTCAGAGTTCATTGCTTTTTGAAATGCTTCATGTCTGTTTGTGTTCAGATTATTGTTGCTCTGGAGAGGGAGGTTATTGTCAGGCAGGAAGAGGAGTGTGGAGCAGAATTCACAATAATCAAATTCTCTTCTCTTCTCGGATGAATATTTCTGGGTAACAAGACTTCACATTTATCTGGTATGGCTGTTCTGAACCAGGGGACCAAGGACCTACTTTCCCCCTGCAGCCTGCTGGAGGGAGTTTAGCAGCATTCAGTCTTGGAATGTGGGAGGCTGCTGCTTTGCAAATAAAGTGGGTAATAAAAGTGCCCAGTGCTGGTACTAGAGAATGATTTAGTGCAGTATGTGTACATGTAGGATTTTTAATTAAAGGTTTGGGGTACACTTGATTCTCGGCAATGGTGTGGGTGGCGGGAGCATGTTCTCTCCACTTGAGCTGTGATCCTCTCTCAATCATGCAGTGGTCGTCCCATCCTTCCCAGCCCTTGCCTCTCTGTCACCTCGTGGTCCCCCCACGCCTTTATCACTCATGTATGTCCACACTCTGGCTCCTGCTCTCCATCCTGCACCAGCTCCATTAGCATTAGTACCCCAAATTTGGTAAGCCCAAACAAATTTGTGTAAATTTGCAATATACAAGAACCTAGTCTATATGGCAAGTGAAGAATGACTCCTCTACATTTCCAGAAATGGAGACTCAGAGTTGTTGGGGAGGCTATAACTGATAACTTTTAATTCAGATTGTGCCATTCTGTGTATTTTTATTCTCAGACTAAAAAATCCTACCCCATTCTTTAAGACTGAAAGTAACCACCTTCTTGAGCAGCCACCCTTAGAAGCTCCCACCCCAACCTCCTTCTGTCTCAGGAAAACTCCTGGATTCCCCATTGAACTTCCAGAGGTCCTTATTTGTATCATGGCTGCAACATTCTTTACATTATTTGTAATTCTCCATCTTATGTCTGTTCTCTTTGCTCTCATTGTATCCCTTGAGGACAGAAGCTAGGTTTTTTGTTTGTTCGTTTTATTTCTGAATCAGCACCATCTAGTGTGGTTCCAACACATGTTTGACACTGAAGAAAAGTTCATTGAATTAATCCATGAAAGAATTCTGTGTGATCAAGTCACATTTTGACTTTTCCTTTAGTTAAGCGTGACTGTATGTGGAAGAGAAACAGTGTTGTGTGTGAGGGACACGCTGATTCATCTGCCATTTGGAAATACATACAGCTTCTCACTCCAGAGGGAGAAGTAGTTAGGTGCAATGCCTTAGGTGGGGCTATTTACAGAAAACTTGGTGGTAAAAAGTAGGCATTTCTAAAAGATGGATTTGGTGTATTTTGGTCAATTATAGATATAGAAGCAATTTTCCAGGGAAAAAAGAAAAAAAAATCTTTCATCTCAATAAGATGAAACACTTATAAGTTGAAGGCAGTTTCTTTCCTTTTTGCAACATAACAAGTAGAAGATATTGTCACATCTTGTCATTTGAAAATTATAAATTAGGTTATACATGTAACAAAAGATATCAGTTATATGCTGGTGTTTAACAAAAAATAAATACTTGAGGGAGTATTTTCTGTACATTTCTAAATAGGACACCGAGTGTAGATATCCTCCCAGATTATGCCTGACATGTTATGATATTCATAGATTTCTTAGTATTCTGGGGGTGAAGAAGGATTTTAGCCTCTGTGAATCCTAGTTGAGTATACATGGCTAAAGTTTTTTTTTTTTTTTTTTTTTGACAGAGTTTCAGGCCGGAGTGCAGTGCTTGGCTCACTGCAACCTCTGCCTTCTGGGTTCAAGTGACGCTTTTGCCTCAGCCTCTCGAGTAGCTGAGATTATAGGCGCCCAAAACCACACCTGGCTAATTTTTGTATTTTTAGTAGAGACGGGTTTCACCATGTTGGCCAGGCTGGTCTCAAACCCCTAACCTCAGGTGATCCACCTGCCTTCACCTCCCAAAGTGCTGGGATTACAGGTGTGAGCCACCCCGCCCAACATGCCTGAAGTTTTTATTGTTACTTTGCTACTCAGACTTTTTGACGCATTACAGGAGAATGCTAGATTGTGTGGATTGTAACAGTCTAAAGCTCTGCAAAGTGAAGGTGATTATCAGAATTTTAAATGCTGTGACATTTTGCTGCCAAAGAGTAATTGATTTATTAAAGACATTACAATATATGCATGATTCAACATAAGAGGTTCCTTTGAACTTGCTCAGTACCAAATCCTGTGGGAGACTATTTGCTTTCAGCACCACGGACAGAAATTCTCTTTCATTCCGATTTAGTTGGCCTTACACAAGCAAATACTATAGCTCAGCAGTGGCACTCCAATCCACTAGCCACAGTATGATCCAATTTAATAGCTTTAACATTCCAACTGATGGGTACTGGAATATTAATATTGTTTTGCACTTATTTTGCTGCAAAGTGGAATAAGGATCACGATTGGATGACTTTATAATGCATTATTATTACCTACACCTTGCTAAAAATAGAAATACTAATTCATAACAAATCAGATGAAATACATAATATTTTAGAAGATGTCTTATTTTTGTTTCCTAACAAGCAACTTCTTGGTAATGCTAGACTTCAAAACACTAAACAAGAAGCCATATTGAGTTCAGTGATTCCACACCTGATCACTGAAACAAAGAGGCTAATGAAATGCCTAAGGCTAATAAAAATCTTATTGTTGAAAGCAATGAAGCCCCAGTGGGGCATGGGGTAAAATACTGGAAGGATCAGGATCTTCATCTGTCATATGGCTATGACTAATGCACTTATCCTGACTGGGTAAACCTCGAGTTATTTCCCAATTGCTTCAGGCAATGGGTCAAAACTTTTAAAACAGACATAGGCTTAATCCAGAGTACTGTTTGCTTCCTTATTCACTGTTGATTATAAATATTCCAATGCATTTTATTTCTCCTCACTCACATGACAAAAGAAATGGAAAATTATCGTGGAGTAATTCAGTTTTGCTGAATCACTTACATTAAATTGGATTATAAACTACATCGCCACATTGATGCCCAAAGTAACGACTTTTATAGAACACAAGGTGATAGACGTCTTAGATAACATGAAGTTCAACCTGTCTCCTTATAGATAGGGAGGCTGGCTCCACAGGGTCTCATCTCTTGCCTGAGGTCACAGAGATAAGCACATGGTTGGGAGGGGCTCATTGGTTGATTGAACAACAAAGAAGAGAAGGAAGGATAAACTTTAATAATACCTAAGTTTTCTTGCTTCTGTTTTTATCCAGAGAATATGCAAGGCTTCCTTCTTACTCAATAAAATGCCATAATTTTATGGTTCCCATAAGAGGTATTCTCTTTTTCCTTGGACCTTATTTTATGTGTGTACTTTACCCTTTTGTTTTGTGTTTTCATTATAAGATTCCTCAAATTTATTGAGGAAATGATGAAATATAAATAATTATTAATAGTTTGATAGCCTTTTCCAATGTAATTTAATCATATATAAAATATGACCTGGACAGTTGACACCTTGTGTATTTTTTGTGGAATAACTTGGCTGTGACTCATTTGCTCATCTTAAAAATTGGGGGTGGGGGAAGAATGCTCATCATTTGTCTCTCAAGAATGCATGATGGGGGCAATTAAAAATGAAAAGAAAATAAGGGTTTTATTAGTGTAGATACAGGTTATGTAAGAGAGGAAGTATTTTCATTCAGAACAAAAATGTTTTTAAAATATTAAATGAAAATGTAGGTTAATATAATTTAGCATTTTAACTTGTCAATTGGATTAATGAATTAAAAGCAAAGAAAAACTTAAGCGTTTCAGTTATCCAGTTCAAACAATTACATTAATTAAATAAGCAGGATTCACTTTTTATTCTTGCTTTTATTTATTTTTCCATTCATTTATTGAGTACCTGCTATGTTTCAGGCACTCTGTACTGTCTGGGTATTCAGAGATAAAAGAGAATTGCTCTTCTCAAAGAGTTTTCAGGAAGCTCCACCTCCTGCTAAAATATGATACAATGAACTGCCGCAAGATGCTGGGGAAACAAAAAAGAGGGTCAAAACCAAACTGGTACAAAGTAGAGTGAAGCTTTGAGGAAGGCTCCTAGGACTGAGTCTAGATTTAAAGGCCTAAGAAAAATTTGTTATATAAAGATTGAGAGTCTGCCAATTCAAAGAATCAGAATGGATGAACAAGAGAAAATCCTAGGAAGACAGTGGCAGGACACAGATCCTAATCTAGTTCACAGTGAATAATGGTTTCAAGATGGGAGTGGATAGGTAAAGCTTCTGGTATATATGTGTGTGAAGAGAGAAACAGAGAGAAAGTTTGGGTGCATTATGGTAAAAGACAAGATGGGAGAGCTGTAAAATGGGGCAATCCAGAAGGGCCTTGCTTTACACCTCCAGCTAAGGGGTTTACATCCTGTGAAATGAAAGAGAATACTTTGCAATGTTATAAGCAGATAAGATTTGCATTTCCACAAAGATTCTTCCAAGTCATTTTGGAAGATGGTTTGAAGAGGGACGAAGCTGACCTACTCTTTGATAGTAATTCAGGAGAACAGTGTGGATGGCCTAAATGTAGATAATTAGCCGTCGCGATGCAGGAGATACAGAGTGGAATGCGTCTTTACCAGCAGGGACCCATGGGACTTGGTGACTGGTATGGGAAGAAGAAATCTTGAAGAAGAATGAGGAATTTCCTTGGCTGAGGGGTAGCATAGCATAGCAGTTTAGCATGTGGACACTGGGAGCAGACTGCCTGTTCTAAAACCTAGCTGTTTGACCCTGGCATATTTCTTAACATCTCAGTGCCTCCATTTCTTTATTTGAAAATAGTATAGCACTAACAATAGTGATGTTATTTTTCACACATTTTCAGAAAATTATTGAAAAATCATCACCCTTTTTAAAATCTCTTTAAAGGCCAATGGGAACCCTGTTTGAAAGCTCTTGAAATATACAAAAGGGATTGATTGTCTATGTAGAGAAAAGTGATTCATTCAATATGGGACTTCACATTCACTTTGTATTGTGTATTCACAGTCTAATAAATTATTACATAATTTGTGAAAAGATGAAAGAGAATAAGAACATCCTCAGAGAGGATGAAATAATCCAATAGAGAGATGTTGGTGGTGATTAGTGAAGACATTCAGAAGGCAGAGAGAAACTGACAGTCATGTTAAGTCTAACATGACTTTTAAAGAAGCCACTAAACAGTGATGGATTATTATTAAAGGCAGAGATTAGCCAAGAAGTAAAGCAGGCAACTTCAAAGGAATACAAAAAATGGGGGAAAAAGGCACTTCAATCCTTAAAAGAAAAGGACAAATGATAGAAATTTTTATACAACTGAACGGCTTCCTATAAACAGATAGCTCTGTTTTTCTCTCAATTCTAGATCTGCAAACTCACAGGTTTCCAAGTCTAGAAAATTAAAAACAAAAAACAAAACCAACCAACCAACCTAACAAACAAACAAAACAATCCACAAACCCTCTGAAGCTCTCAGACTTTTATATAACTTGTGTCCTGGGGATCTGGGCTTAAATTCCATCAATCTAAGGACATGAGTTTTCAAACACTATAAATCTAATGTGATTACCACCAGAGTTTGTACTTCAACTCACCACCTCCAGTCAAACCAGTTTTAGAGGATGAGAAACTAAAACCTGGTGAGGTTCTCCCTTCAGGTTTTATTTCCATTGTATTCTGCTACTAGCAGTCCTAGCCAACATGGGCCCCTTCCTAGAAGAAACTTCAGGGAAAAAAATGGAAGATAAAAGAAGAAAGACACGGTCAATTTAGTTCATTATCATGTACCTAAAGTCAATAATCCCACACCGTAAATTTAGGCTACTTATTTAACCTAAGGATCTCAGAATAAGTTATGCAAGTAAGACAAGTGATTGTGCTAAGGACGCAAGCAATTGCCTATTGCCAAATCCCATGACATCTTCTCAGTGCTCTTTCTGTCATAATTGATGCCGTTGCTACCACTCTCCTTACTAATGATACTCTTTCTTTACCAACTTTTCATGAAACTATTCCCTCTTGACTTTCACCCAACTCTCGCCACTTCATCTCAGTTTCTTTTCTTTATTCACCGTAATCCTTCTCATGAGTCATAAATGCTGGCTTTCCCCTGGGTTCTTTTCATGTTTTTCCCAGGTGATGCTACTCCGTCATGGCATCATCATGAAGATTGTGATTTGGGTAGTCATCCTGCTGTGTTCTGCCTCATCTCTTTTCTAAATTCCCAAAGGATTACAAGTTATCTGTTGAGATTCTTAGCTTTTATGTCCCGCAGACAACTTAAGCTCAGTGTATTCCAAACTGTTTTTCTTATCCTTGGTACCTAACTAGGTTTTTGGTTTCAATCAGTGGGGATTGATTCAGGTTGACTTAACAGAAACAAGGAGTTGACTGAAAATATGTTATATAACTCATGGAATTGACAGAGGTTTGAGTCAAAAATGGGAAAGGGGTCAATACATAGAAAAATTACAATGCAGGAAGTCCTGCCAGGACATCACATCCACTATAGCTTAATAGTGGCACTGATGTTGGCACCATTGAAACACTGGCATTTGATATGTCTTCTGTTCCTTCTGATACCTCTGAATGCTGGACATCCCAATAGTAGTGAATTCCAACTGTCTCTGTATCTTTGCACTTTTAATTGTGTATGTAAATTCCTTGACCAGAGCATCCAATAGACAGAAACCAGGTGACATTTCTATGCTGTATCTATTAGAGTACTATAAGGCAAGTCTGAGATCTTGTCAGATTTCAAAGTAGACTCACACTGTCTTGTTGTTGTTGTTGTTGTTTTTAATCTAGGAAGAGGGTTCAGATTCTGGGTAGTAGCTTAAAGGAAATGACAAATTCTTGCTGCATATTTCATGAGGAAATCTCATCTTCAGCCATTATTTCCCATGTTAACTAATGCCACCTACATATCATATCAACCAAGCTAGAAACCTCCATAATTTGCTAGTTTTTCTTTCATTTATTTTTAACATACCACTTTGTTAGTAGTGTTTACTTAAGTCACTAATCTTGCAATTCTATCTACCAAATAATCTTTTCCTTTTCTTCCATTCTGCTCTTTCCACCGTTAGAGAAGCCCTAGGTCGTGACTGGAGAGGACTTTTACATTTTTAAACAGTGATGTACTAGCTAAGGACGCATGCTCCAGTGTCTGATCACCTGCAGTCAGATGAAACTGCAAATCATGCTCACTTGTTGTGCGACCCTGGGCATGTTATTTAATCTCTCTGTGTGTCATGTATAAAATCGAGGGAATAATAATAATACCTGCCACATAGGGTCTCTGCAAGGACAAATTGAGGCTGTAGGTGTAAAGCATTGTGTATGCCCACAAGCAGTGTGCACACAATAAAGGCAAGGTGTCACTGAAACTGGAAAGTAATAGCGAGAGTGAGGTGGTGAAAACAGTAATGATGGCAGTAGTAATCTGGTAGTTACCTCTAATCGGTACTCTCTCGAATATGCAGTCTGCACTGCGGCCAGCATTATCTTTCCAAACAAATCTGCTTAGAATCCTTGGATGGGTCCCCATTTCCTATGGAACAAAATCCAAACACTTCAATAAAGCATATAACTTCTCTAAAATGGGGCCCCAAATTATCTTTTTACCATCAAATTCTGCCACCCACCTTATAGTACAGGAACACAGACCACTCATTTTCCAACATTTTAAAGATTTTACTTCTAGGTTTCACATATGCTTTCTGCTTCCTAGAATACTCTCCTTTGCTGCCTTGGAACTCCCACATTTTCTATAAGGCCCAAACACATGGCGGCTTTCTTTGCATTTTCCTCCCTGATACCTTCCCTGTGTTCCTATCACATTCTATATATGCATCTCACACAGCACTGTACAGTCATTGTAGAATGTATTATCAGCTTCTACACCTGCTGACACACCCTTGAACTTAATACTCCTATCTTGCTCATTACCATCTCTGTTACATAAGACCAGCACATAGTAGTTGTTCAGGGAATGGTTATTCTATTACTGCAATAATGAACATATTTGTAATGACTCTGCAAGGACCCAGAAACCTGGGGAGGCATGCCAACTTGTCCCAGATGAGTTAACCGTGCCCCACTGGCCACATTTGGCAGTGACCTAACAGGCTCAGCATGTGAGGGCCTGGACTCTTGAGCTCCACTTTTATCATTTTCAGTTTGTGCTTGGCAAAAGACACCATGAAAAAACTTTAACACGATACTGGGAAGACATGGTAGGTCCTTTTTTCTGAAGGAATGTTCATGCCACCAGAAACTCTAAATTAGAGGCATCATAGTTATGAGACTCTGGAGCCAAATTTGCAATCACCATTAAGACAAAGAACTAAAGGACTGTGCATGTCCCAGCAAGGTATTCTAAAACAGAAATTGCTGCTGCCTTCAACAACACAGGTGTCGCCTCAAAAATTTCCATGTTCTTTGAAAGCTCCAGGACAAGTATATCTTCTCTAGATCTATACGACCATAGAAACCTTAGACTCCCCACCTCCAAAAAATAAAGTGCAGAACTTGGTATAAACTGCTTCCATTTCTGTTTCTGGAACTTAATATTCAATGGAAATTTAGGCCATCGTTAGATTTTTCAAACAATACCCATGTTGTTGAAGGCAGCAGCAATTTCTGTTTTAGAATACCTTGCTGGGACATGCACAGTCCTTTAGTTCTTTGTCTTAATGGTGATTGCAAATTTGGCTCCAGAGTCTCATAACTATGATGCCTGTTAATCTAGAGTTTCCAGTGGCATGAACATTCCTTCAGAAAAAAAAGGACCGACTGTGTCTTCCCGGTATCGTGTTAAAATTTCTCCATGGTGCCTGGTGCCAAGCACAAACTGGAAATGATGAAAGTGGAGCTGAAGATTTTGTGTTTCAAACATTTTATTTCCGTTTTTTGAGTCTCTTTTGAAAGGACTGAGTTGACGGGGCTGTTGGTGCTTCTTCCTGTTCTGTGTCCTTTGTCTACCCACGGAAGAGGGAACTTCCCTTGACACTTCTGCCTTCTTGCCAAGACAGACAAAAGAGATCCTCTTTTTTCCACTGTTCCTTTACTCTGTTCTCTTGGGCTGAGGCTGGGGATCCAGTTGACCCAGATGGTCACTTGCTGCCTCCCAAGCAGATCCCTCTCTCAGCCCATCCTCTTTGTACTTCTTTGACACAGCTGCAGGGGCACTGCATGGCCCTTGTTCCTACATCCCACACCCAGGTGGGTGCTGCTATTTCTTTTTTCTTTTTTTTTTTTTTTTTTGAGACAGAGTTTCGCTCTTGTTACCCAGGCTGGAGTGCCATGGAGCAATCTCGGCTCACCGTAACCTCCGTCTCCTGGGTTCAGGCAATTCTCCTGCCTCAGCCTCCCGAGTAGCTGGGATTACAGGCACGCGCCACCATGCCCAGCAAATTTTTTTGTATTTTTTTTTTTAGTAGAGATGGGGTTTCACCATGTTGACCAGGATGGTCTTGATCTCTTGACCTTGTGATCCACCCGCCTCGGCCTCCCAAAGTGCTGGGATTACAGGCGTGAGCCACCGCGCCCAGCCTTGCTATTTCTTTTAAAACTTTTCTACCTACTACTGGATAAGTGGATCAGATTGGCTTTAGGCAGAGAGCTGCTTCTTTTTTCTTGAGGCAGAAGGACACAGGAAATTCTTTCCTGCAGATCCCCACACTCCAACCATCTGGCGTAATGGTTAAAAGGTGGTGAAGCCCTCTGATTCGCCTGAAGCCTGGCTCTTCCCTCAGTTGTTCAGACCTGGAAGGAAAGACCAGAGAAAGATTAGGATTAGAAATGAAGCTCTGAAGTCATAGAACTTCAAAGCTGCATTTTTCTTTCTGAATATAAATTTAGATTACTTGTAATTACTTGTAATTACACAAGAAGAATTTGATGAAGAACGAGCTCCACAAAGTTTTTTGGGAAAAATGATATTCATTTCCGGGCAGTTGACCTTCAGTGAGATTCATACCACATCATGAATGTCCCATGTCATCGTGAACCTATGCTACTGTAACTTCATGGCATCAGAGGTGTCAATTCAGAGGCAACATTTTATGAAACTGTGTGGCTGGGCCTCCTACTTTCAGCTCACCTTTTTTTTGTTCTAATTTATCTTTATTTAGAGTAATACTGTACTCTGCCACAGTGCACTGGATTATTTTGCTGAGATTGTTTATATGGAGTGGCATCCTTATGAGGGTATCTGATCTGTTATTATCCCACTTTCTCTGAATTGTCATATCTGGGCTCAGTGATGTAGAAAAAGAAGAACTTTAAAAGTGAAAAACAAAACAAAAAATTCACTGTTGGAAGACATTTCACACTTAAACATCTCTTTCTCTGTCTTGCTTTCTGTCACTGTAACTCTCACTACCCCCAAATATATGTGCACGTGTACATACATGTGAATGTGATGTCTGTGTATGTACACACAGGCGTATATCCAAACAGACATTTATCCACACATTTCTTGAGATATCAACGCTTTTTTGTTCCCATAATGTATGCCTCTTCTCTCACTTTTCTTTTTTAAGGGAGGAAATTTTCTCCCATGCGAATATCACTCTGAAATAAGCCCTGCATTTATAATGCACACAAAGACTTTTTCCAGTACTTGTCTAATGAGAAGCAATGCCCAAAATTAGAGCTTGATGCCTTCCAATTATCCTATTGCACATGATTTTGTTATACCACAAATAGTTATTTTCTTCCTTCCCCAACAGCTACATAAATGGGTCGTGGTAACCCACTCCAAAACAAATGGCTCAGTGTTGCTAACTTTGCTGCATGTAACTCAGATCTCTCCATTAATAAAGAAAAAGAGTGTCTGGTCATTCAATAATAATTTTTAGTATTATTATTGTTTTTTAATATGTTGGTCAGAGTCACAAAAATAGCCTACAGGTCTTTGGCATGAAGGAGGGTTGGAAGTTGGTTCTCAAGAGCATAGCTTTTATGAAAGCTGGGAGAGAGCCCAGGATGGAGTAGGAAGGGGGCTACAGGGCTGCGTGGCGTCCATTACTTTCACTTTATTTTTGGGCTTGGATTCTCTAATGTTGACCCTGCTTTGTGCTCAGGGAAATAATGGGTCAAGGCACTTCAAAGCAGACAGCTGCTCTGGACTTGATTCATCCTAATCAAAAATAACTGCCGCCCTTGCCTATTCATCGCTTTCCCACCCTAGAAATGGGAGATTAGGGGAAGAATGAAGTCAAATCCAAAGAGTTCTGCCTTAGATAGTTAAGAGGATGATTGAAATCAATAAATCCCAGGCTTTCGGGAAGCCCACTTGATTCCAAATTTACTAAAGACAGAAAGAAAGAACTCCAGCAGGAGCCTCCGGTGACCAGAACTACTGAGGCACTGCGGTGGCTCTCTCATCACCGGGACCTCCCAGGAGGAGCCTAAGTTTTACTTGATTCCACCTCGTTATGGCGCTCTCCCCAAGAAGAGTGTAAGTCACAGTGAGGACATGACAGAGTGGTTGGGAGACACAGCCACCAAGGGAAGCAGGCAGTGGATACCCAGTTTCCATGAATACACTAGCTTGTCTGTTTCTAGCAGCCCAAATCTCCTTGGAGGAAATCCCAGCCAGCCTTGGATCTCTAATGCAGCCTTCTCTTTTTAGTTTGACTGGTATCGCAGCTCCCTGAGGAACCTGCAGGCCACTTGAAATTCATGATGATAATAACAGATAGAGGCTCCATCTTACCATCCACGTGGCCACTGCTTTGGACAGCCAGCTTTTTAAATTATTTTTTAAATGTTTTGTTTTGTTTTGAAATGTTCAGGCTTTCAGGTCATGGCCTTGCAGCCATTCTCATATATTTTTTCTTTACTAATATGTAAACACTTTCACGGAGGTTGTCTTATTTGGTTCTCAAAAGAACATCATAAGGCAAGGCAGTTGTAGTAATTTTCATTTTGTAAATGGAGCAAATAAACCTGAAGATATCAAACCAGTGGCCCCGAAATGCACCAGGGATAGGACTCTCGCAGATTTGCCGTTCATCCAGTTCTCATCCCATTACTACTTCAGAGCCCGCTGTGGGGATCCCTATGATTTCCTCAAATGTTAGATGGCTCCCTGTGGAGTGCCCCTGTGCTCACACTTTTAGAGAGGGGTTTGTGGTGACCACAGGTCTATGAATGTCCATTCCTTTGACTCCGTGTCTAGGAGAACATTGTCTTCATCTGAACGCCAGGGTCCACATCTGTTCAACTGAACAGACTCCACTGAATGCGTCACAGAAGCAGGGCCAGACTGGCTACCTGTGGCCTTTCTATCTCATTGTTCACTTCCTTAGGGAAATATGCTACTTTTGAGGATATCTTCAGAGCGTTGCTTCTCTTTTCTTCATTTTCACTGGAAAGGAAGTTGCTCAGATGGTGTGTGTGTGTGTGTGTGTGCGCGCGCGCGCGCGCGTGCACACGCACGTGCCCGTGTGTGTGTGTTTTAAGGATTGAATGCCCTGAAAAATCAAGATGAGACTCTAGAAGTATGTTCAGCAACACCATATCTGGCTTCTCTTTACCCTCCTTCATATTTTTCTTAGCTGTTCTGTTTTAGTTAGCACCAATATAGTGCTCCCCTCCCACGTATCCCTTTAGGGTGAAACGCCTGCTCAGTGTGCTTGGGAAAGGCAGTATATTTTAGGCAGCCTGATAAAAGGCTCTAATAGCCCCAGATTAATGCATTCATTCCTAGCCAATTGAAGGATTCATTACAGCGCTCAGGCTGAGGCTCCTCTAACAAATTTGCCCTGGGTAATGAGCCATTCAGCAGCTAGCTACCCTCTGCTGCTGGTGACCTGCAGAAGGGACAGGGAAATGAAGCTGAGCAGACACAGGTGGAGTACAAGGGAGGGGAGAGATTCGAGGCCCCTCTGGGTGCTGGGGAGCAGCTGTAAGCGCAAGAAAATGCTTCTAAGACCGCATGTTCCTCTGGAGCCATGACAGGAGTATGACAGAGAACATGGCGCCTCTATACCTTCTGAGGCTAAGAAGTGAGATTCAGAGCAAGACAACGTACATCTCTGCTTTGAAAGTGATCATGGACTGGGTAACTAAAAAGAGAGTGATATGTAGGAGAAACTTCCAAACAATTGCAATCTGTGCCTCTGACTAACATGTCTACATGGAGACTTCCAAAATAGAAAATGAGACATAGCATCACAGAAAGCAAGAAAGCCTCCTAAAGATGAGCTAGCCCAGCAGCTCTACAGAGTCTGACTTTACCCTCTAGGGGACATTTGGCAATGTGTGGAGACATTCTAGCTTGTCGTAATTCCGTGCGTGTGTGTGTGTGTGTGTGTGTGTGTGTGTGTGTGTGTGGACATTGGCATGGAGCTGCTACTGGCATCTGCTGGGTAAAGACCAGAGATTCTGCAAAACATCCTGCAAAGCACAGGACAGCCCCACACATCAAAGAATCATCCAGCCCCAGACGTCAGTAGTGCTGAGGTTAAGGAACCCCGACTAACCCAAACCCCTCCTTTTATAGGAGAGAAAGCTGAAGACTTGAGAAAAATTACTGGCAGAGGAGGCAGAATCCTGTGTCTTGTCTCCCTCCAGGCTATGCCAGGCTTGCTTTTGAATGCTGTCCTGAAAAGTACTTTCAGAAATGAAGAGGTTCTTCTACTCCCAGACTCCAGGGCACCCTTCCCATCTCACGTTCAGGAAGGAAAATTCCACTGCCTGCCTTAATGAACTCATGCCGCTCCCTAAACATTTTGGTCTAGGCATATCTCTTCTGGGGATTAGCTTATTGTTTTTATTATGCATTTTAGAGGTGAATGGCACTGCAGATAAAAATGGGAATTGCCAGAGGAACCAGCACCAGGCATCATGATACGCTATATGTGCAATGTTGTTGCACACAGTTCCCCATGAGGGTGGGATGGAGACCCCTGCATATACACATAACTGTATCTCACAATTATTAAATATTGATTCATCTCAGCAGGGGCCTGTGTCTGATTTAAAATAAAGACAGGTGCATTAACGGATGCTAATCTAATCTAGACCTGTAGCACTACCCCCTGGGCTGTCTCCACTGACCCTGGTTCTCTGATTAACAGTGTGCTTGGGAGCCATTTCCTCTACCAACCATTTTGACTCTAGAAATGAGCGCACATGAGTTTATATCTGGAGTTATAGGATATGTTGGATGTGAGCATAAGAGCTTAATAAGAAGGAAAGGAGGCCTACATGATGATGAATAGCAATTACAGGGAATTAGATTAGTATCAGCGTCTGGAGTAATTGTCAACATTTTCTGGTGCTGATGTTTGATAGTGTTGGGAAGGGGGGCGGGTGGGAGATGATAGAAAGGGAGAGAGGCCAAAGATAAGAACAAATATGCAAGTCCATAGTGTGTGCTTAATGGAACTGAGATTTATTTCTCTGTGTGTCTTTTTAAGCCTCTAGATAGATCACGGAAAATACAGCCAGCCAGGAAAGAAATAGCCCAAATGTAATTTAAAGGACAGCTTTTTAACCAATACTTCAGCTTGGAGACACCTGTCCTATGTTCCTTGAAGATGCCCAGCTCAGGGGAGGAGCATTAAAGTTGCTGATTTATCTTCAGGAGTACAGACTGATTTTTAATTTATTGCCCAGTGACAGGTTTTTTGTTTAGCTTTTCTGTGTTGCTCAACACGACGTTCTCAGTAAAGAAGAGCTGCCTGCAGGACATT
Organism: Aotus nancymaae; assembly: GCF_030222135.1. Taxonomy (NCBI): domain Eukaryota; kingdom Metazoa; phylum Chordata; class Mammalia; order Primates; family Aotidae; genus Aotus; species Aotus nancymaae. The sequence goes on from NW_026988423.1 coordinate 36,566,560, forward strand.
GTTTTCTTTCATGTTCCAGAGCCTTAAAGAAAGGAACTGAACTTGGACTTCTCAAAAGCATGTTGACACTTTAGCTTCATGGCAAGCAGCAAATTCTGCACCAGGAAATAGAGTTGCCTTGCCCACTGATTCACAGCAGATATGTGCACATGCGCGTGCAAACAGACACACACACACAAAGACACACACAATACTTGAGTGGATTTTGGGGTGTGTATGACAGCAACAGTGTCAATAGTTATGTCATGAAACCTTTGCCAGAAATATATCTTTAAGTATTATAGAGCCACAAAAGAAATGTGTGTGATTCAGTTCATGCATACAAATGAACAATCATTTGTGGTGCCCCTACTATTCACAAGAAACACTGTTCTATGTTGGGGGACATAAAGGTGAAGCACACAAAAGACATAAAAACTATTATAGGTCCTGCCTTCTTGAGTCTCATATTCTTGTGGGAGTGATAAGGATATATACTAATAGTTGCTAAGACAAACTGTGATATGCTCTATTAGAGTGGTTTGAACAAAGGACAAAGAAGAAATAAATTAATTCTGGCCAGGGAGTTCATATAGTCAACAAAATGATTTGATCCCCTATTTTGTGCTGGGCATTGTTGGTGGAAGGGTCAGAGTATGGGCAATATATGGTTTGGTTCTCATGGCTGTTACATTCCAACGAGAAGAGAGAGACATCAGACACTAAACAAATGAATGAGAATTTCAGAGCGTGTCATGAGCCATATTAATAACCAAAGCATGGTAATGGGGTAGGCCAGGAGCTATCTGAGGTAGCATAGCCAGGAAGGGCACTGAGAAGGGGAAATTTGAAATGAGAACTAAATGAGAAACAACTAAATTTGTGACGCTCTCGATAAAGAGCATTTCAGGAGAGGAAAGAAACTACAAAGGCCTGAAGACCCTTAACCTTGGCACCTTTAAGAGATAGAAAGGGTCACGCGTGGTGGTTCATGCCTGTAATCCCAGCACTTTGGGAGGGCGAAGTGGGTGGATCACAAGGTCAGGAGTTTAAGACCAACCTGGCCAAGATGCTGAAACCTCGTCTCTACTAAAAACTACAAAAATTAGCCACGCATAGTGGCAGGCACCTGTAATCCCACCTACTCAGGACGCTGAGGCAGGTGAATCGCTTGAACCCAGGTAGCAGAGGTTGCAGTGAGCCGAGATCATGCCACTGCACTCCAGCCTGGGTGACAGAGTGAGACTCCATCTCAAAAAAAAAAAAAAGGAGGTAGAAAGCAGATCAGAGAATTGAGTGAATTCTGGGCAAAATAGTCCAAGGTAAAGTTAAAGACTTCCTTCAGGCATTAGCTATGTAGCATCTTAGAGACACAGGTATGGACTTTGAATTTAATTCTAAGTTCAGTCAAATGCCATTGGAGGATTTTAAGCATGGGATGATATTATTTGATTTTTTTTTTTTTTGTCATTTTGTTTTGTTTTAATTACTCTAGACATGATACAGACAATGAAATGTCCATGCAAACAGTAAGAACAGGAAAACCACAGATGTAGTAAAAGTAGAAAAGACTTCAGTAGTAAGAGAGAAGATAATGCTACCTAGTCAGGGTGACAGTCATTTTTTAGATAAAGCCACCAGAACAGAATAACTCGTTAAGGCGACTGAGGGAGAGAGAGAAATTAAGTATGACTATTGTTTCTTTGTCCTGAGCAATTGGGTAGGTAACGTTATGATTATGATAGAGAATACTAGGGGGAGAAGAAGGTTTAAAGTAGGGGTGGAAGGAACCCAGAACTCTGGGGCTTATTAAATACACTTACCTATTGAACAATTAAAGATGATACATAGGCCAAATCATTTTACTTTATTGAGCACACATTATGTGATCAGTGTTGCTCTAAGCACTTCATGTATATGAACTCACTTAATCCTTAGGATAACCCTCTGGTAAGAGTCACTATTATATCATCTTTTTACCAGAGAAGAAAAAACAGGTCAATGTCCAAAATTGTAATAGTCCAAAAGCTGAAAACCATTGATTCAGCCCCCACCCCTGGACACTGCCCCTCTGGAGTGCATATGCTTGTGGCCCTCACCCAACAAAGTGCTGTTGCTAGTGGTCTGGGAGCACCTTAGCCGCCCAACCCTGCCACCATGCTAGAGTGCTTTCAAACCTCAGCTCCCTCTACAAAATGCTGCTGCCAGTGATCGGGGAGTACCTCGCTCTCACCTTCCAGTGCAGCCAGTATTCAACCTCAAGGGGACAGAGGACAATGCCACAGACCAAGTTTGAACCCTACAGGATTAGAGCACACTGCCCAGGAGTGCTGAGCTGAGCCTTGGCCCTCTGAAAGCCTTTGAAAATGAAGCCATTTGTCTATACCCCCCTTGCACCATAGTCAAACCCTCAAGGGCAGTAAGGAACATAAAAACCAAAAGCCCTATCCAAAGGACAGTAACTTCAAAGAATAGAGGAGCATCACCCTTCACATGAGAAAGAACTCTGGCAACTTTGAAACCCAGAGTGTCTTCTTACTTCCAAATGATCTCACTAGCTACCAAGCAATAGTTTTTAAGCAGATAGAAAGGGCTGAAATGTCAGAAATAAAATATAAGATCTGAATGGCCTGGAAGATCAACAAGATACAAGACAGTGCTGAAACTCAATCCAAGGAAAACAGTAAAATGATCCAAGAGTAGAAAGATGACATAGCCATTTTAAGAAAGAACCAAATTGAACTTCTGGAAATGAAAAATTTACTACAAGAATTTTATAATACAATTGGAAGCATTAACAACAGAATAGACCAGGCTGAGGAAAGAATATTAGAGCTTCAAGATAACTTCTTTGAAGCAATGCATCCAAAAAATACGTTTAAAAAAGTTTTTACAAATGAACAAAACCTTCAATAATGTGAGATTATGTAAAGAGACCAAACCTACAACTCACTGGCATTCCTGAAAGAGGAGAGAAAGCAAGCAACTTGGAAAATGTATTTGAGGATATAGTCCAAAAAATTTTTCCCAATCTGGCTAGAGAGGTCAACATGCAAATTTAAGAAGTTGAGTTGAGAGAACCCCTGCGAGATACTATACAAGATAACCATCTGCAAGACACATAGCCATCAGACTTTTTAAGGTCAAAGTGAAAGAAAAAATATTAAAGGAAGCTAGAGAGAAAGGGCAGGTCACTTACAAATAGAACCCCTTCAGGTTAACAGTGAACTTTTCAGCAAGCCAAAATAAACTTGGGGCCTATTTTGAACATCCTTAAAGAAAAAAATTCCAAGCAAGAATTTCATATCTTGGGAAACTAAGCTTCATAAGCAAAGGAGAAATAAGATCATTTTAAGACAAGCAAACCCTAAGTGAATTTGTTACCACAAGACCTACCTCACAAGAGTTCCTAAAGGGAGTGGCAAACATGGAAAAAAAAGAGTAATACCTGCCACACTTAAGTATGTAGCACATTGACATTATAAAGCAACTATTCAATCAAGTATATGTATCAGCTAGCAACATGATGACAGGATAAAATCCTCACATATCAATAGTGACATTGACTATAAATGAGCTAATTGCCTCCCTTAAAAGGCATAGCATGCAAGTTGCAGCATGTTCTCACTCATAGATGGGTATCGAACATGGGAACACATGGACACAAGGAGGGGAGCACTATACACTGGGGTCTGTTGGGGGGGAGTGGGGGGGACAGCAGGGGGGTGGGGAGTTGGGGAGGGATAGCATGGGGAGAAATGCCAGATATAGGTGAAGGGGAGGAAGGCAGCAAATCACACTGCCACGTATGCACCTATGCAACAACCTTGCATGTTTTTCACATGTACCCCCAAACCTAAAATGCAATTTAAAAAAATAAATAAATAAATAAATAAAATAAAAGAAGAAAGAACCAACAGTCTGCTGCCTTCAAGAGACCCATCTCATGAGTAACAATGACCATGGGCTCACAAACCCAAAATCAGAACACTCAGGTTCATAAAACAAGTTCTTAGATATCTACGAAGATATTTAGATAAACATGCAATAATAGTGGGAAACTGCAACACCTCACTTACAACATTAGACAGATAATTGAAGCAGAAATCTAACAAAGACACTCTGACTTAACCATGACGCTTGACCAGTTGGACTTAATAGACAGGGGCAGAACACTCACAACAACAGAATATACTTTCTTTTTATCTGCATATGGCACATACTCTGAGATCAACCACACACTCAGCCAAAAGCACACTCAAAATAAGTTTAAAAAAGTCCAAGTCCACCATCCACACTCTCAGACCAAGTGCGATAAAAATAGAAATTAATACTGAGAAGATCTCTGAAAAACATACAATTGCATGGAAGTTAAACAATCTGCTCCTGGATGACTTTTGGGTAAAGAATGACATTAAGGTTAAAAACTAAAAAAAAAAAATGGAAACTAACAAAAATGGAGAAAAAATATATCAGAATATTTGGGACACAGTTAAAGCAGTGTTAAAAGGAAAGTTTATAGTGCTAAAAACTTACATCAATAAACTAGAAAGATCTCAAATTAACAACCAAATGTCATACTGAGAGGAAGTAGTAAAACAAGAGCAAGTTAACATCCAAAGATAACAGAAATAAAGAACCAAAATCAGAACTTAACTGAACAAAATTGAGATGCAAAAATCCATGCAAAAGATCAACAAAACTAAAAGTTATGATGAATAAACAAGAAAAAAGATATAAACCTCATCAGAAATGACAAAGGTGACATTACAACCAACCCCATAGAAATACAAAAACTACTCAGAGACTATTACAAACACTTCTATGCACACAAACTAAAAAGCCTAGAAGAAATGGATAAATTCCTGGAAACTACAGCCTTCCAAGCTTGAACCAGGAAGAAATTAAAATTTTGAACAGAGCAATAATGAGTTCCAGAATTGAATCTGTAACAAAAAGCCTACTCACCAAACAAAGACCAGGACCAGATGGATTCACAGTCAAATTTTACCAGATGTACAAAGAGCTAATACAAGTCCTTCTGAATTTATTCCAAAAAATAGAGGAGGAGTGACTCCTGTCTCATTCTATGAAGCCAGCATCATTCTGATACCAAACCCTGGCAGAGACACAATTAAACAAACAAACAACAACAATGACAAAAAAAATCTTCAGGTTATTATCCATGATGAACATAGGTACAAAAATCCTCAGCAAAAATACTAGCAAACCTAATCCAGCAACACATCAAAAAGTTAATTTACCATGATCAAGTTGGCTTTATTCCTGGGATGCAAGGGTGATTCAACATATACAAATCAACAAATGTGTTCCACTAAATAAATAGAATTAAAAGGAAAAATAACATGATCATCTTAATAAATGCTGAAAAGGCTCTGAATAAAATTCAACATCCTTTCGTGTCAAAAACCCCTCAACAAATTAGGCATCAAAGGAACATGCCTCAAAATAGTAAGAGACATGTATGACAAACCTACAGCCAACATAATAACTGAATGAATAAAAGCTCAAACTATTCTCCTTGAGAAATTCAACAAGACAAGTATTACCACTCTCACCAGACCTAGTAACATAATACTAAAAGTCCTTTCCAGAGAATTCAGGCAAGAAAAAGAAATAAAAGGCATCCAAACAGGAAGAAAGAAAGTCAGACTATCTCTCGTCACAGATGATGTTATTCTATACCTAGAAAACCCCAAAGACTCTCTGCCAAAAGGCTCCTTAAACTGATCATAGTAGAGTTTCAGGATACAGTATCAATGTACAGAAATCAGTAGCATTTCTTTATTTTTCTTTTCTTTTCCTTCCTTCCTTCCTTTCTTTCTTTCTCTCTCTCTCTCTTTTCTTTTCTTTTGAGACAGGGTCTCACTCTGTCACCCAGAATTGAGTACAGTGGTACAATCTTGGCTCACAGCAACCTCCACCTCCCAAATTCAAGTTATTTTTGTACCTCAGCCTCTTGAGTAGCTGAGATTATAGGCCTGTGCCAGCACACCTGGCTAATTTTTGTACTGTTAGTAGAGAGGGGGGTTTCACCATGTTGGCCAGGTTGGTCTCAAACTCCTAACCTCAAGTGATCTACCCACCTTGGATTCCTAAAGTGCGGGGATTACAAGTGTGTGCCACTGCACCTGGCTGAAATCAGTAGCATTTCTCTACATCAGTAACTTCCAAACTGAGAGCCAAATCAAGAACACAATCTCAATTACAATAACCACAAAAAGAATAAGATACCTAGGAATACATCTAACTAAGAAGGTAAAAAAAATCTCTACAATGAGAATTACAAAACACTGCTGAAAGAAATTAGAAAAGTCACAAACAAATGGAAAACCATTCCATGTTCATGGATAAGAAGAATCAATATTGTTAAAATGGCCATACTTCTCAAAGCAATTTGTAGATTCAATGCTGTTTCTATCAAACTATTAACATCATTTTTCACAAAATTAGAAAAAACTATTCCAAAATTTATGTAGAACCAAAAGAAGAGCCGATATAGCCAAAGCAATCCTAAGCAAAAAGAACAAAGCCAGAGGCATTATATCACTTGACTTCAAACTATGCTACAAGGCTACAGTAACCAAAACAGCATGGTGCTGTTACAAAAACAGACACATAGATCAATAAAACAGGATAGAGGACTCAGAAATAAAGCTCCACACCTACAATCATCTGACCTTTAACAAAGCTGACAATAACAAGCAACTGGAAAAGGACTCCTTATTCAATAAATGGTGCAAGATAACTGGCTTAAGCTTGTGTAGAAGATTGAAACTGGACCACATTCTTTTACCATGTACAAAAATGGATTAAATGCTTAAAAGTAAGACCTAAAACTATAAAAACCTTTGAAAACAAACCTAGGAAATATCATTATGCGCATCAGCCATGGCAAATAATTTAGGACTGAGTCCCTAAAAGCAATAGTAATAAAGCCCAAAATTGGCAAGTGAGACCTAATTAAACTTCTGCACAGAAAAATAAACTATCAACAGAGTGAACAGACAATCTATGGAAAGGGAGAAAATATTCACCAACTATGTATCCAGCAAAGGTCTAATGTCCAGAATCCATAAGGAACTTAATTCAACAAGCAAAAAACAAATGACCCCATTAAAAAATAGTCAAAGGACACGAACAGATATTTCTCAAAAGAAGACATACACATGGCCAAGAAATATATTTCAAAAAATTCTCATTATCTCTAATTGTTAGAGAAATGCAAATCAAACCACAATTAGATACCACCTCACACCCAGTCAGAATAGTTATTATTAAAAAGTCAAAAAACAACAGATGTTGGCAAAATTGTAGAGAAAAGGGAACAGGTTTACACTGTTCATGTGAATGTAAATTAGTTCAGCCACTGTGAAAGGCAGCGTGGAGATTTTTCAAAGGACTTAAAACAGAACTACCTTTCAGTGCAGCAATCCTGCTACTGGATATGTACCACAAGGAAAAGAAATTGTTCCACCAAAAAAAGCACATACACCCATATGTTTCTTGCGGCACTATTCACAGTAGCAAAGATATGGAATCAGCCTATGTGCCCATCAGTAGTGGACTAGATAGTGAAAATGTGGTACATATACACCATGCAGTACTATACAGTCATAAAAACAAACCAAATCATGTTCTTTCTAGCAGCATGGGTGGAGCTGCAGGTCATTATCCTACGTGAACACCAAATACTGCATGATCCCACATATAAGTGGGAGCTACACATTGAATACACATAGACATAAAGAAACAGTAGACTGTAGTGACTACTTGAGTAGGGGAGGATGGGAGAGAGGTATGGGGTGAAAAACTACCTATCAGTTACTATGGTCACTATCTGGGTGACTGGATCATTCATACACCAAACTTCAGCAACTCACAGTTTACTCATGTAACAAACCTGCACATGTACTTCTTGAACCTAAAAGAAAAATCAAGAGAAATAAATAAAATAAAAAGCTTTGAATCCGGTATTTGGTCTATGAGAGTGAAACTCAAAGGAGAGGTCAGGGCTGATGGCATGAATTTGGAAACCATGAGTATCCGATAGTAGTTGAGCCACAGATGGGAGGGAAGGGCGTTTTAGTTAAAGAAGAGGGCTGATGGTCATGAAATAGATCATGTCAACATTTAGAGTTTGACATTAAGAAGGAGTAGCCAGTAAGCTAACTAGAGAATAAGGACGATGTGAGAGCAGCAAGCCAAGGAAGGAAAGGTAGATGTGAGTCAAATACTGCTAAAAGATTAAATTATATTGAGGATAGGAAATTGGGCATTAGATTTGGTAAGACGTAGCTCCTGGGATTTGGTTACACAGAGATTGGGGAACATGATTCTATTAATAGTTGGATTGGTGAGTGCATGTTTGTGTGTGTAATTCTTTTTTTTTTTTATTTATTTATATATTTTTTTATTGCATTTTAGGTTTTGGGGTACATGTGAAAAACATGCAAGGTTGTTGCATAGGTGCATACGTGGCAGTGTGATTTGCTGCCTTCCTCCCCTTCACCTATATCTGGCATTTCTCCCCATGCTATCCCTCCCCAACTCCCCACCCCCCCCGTCCCCCCCCCTCCCCCCCTACAGACCCCAGTGTATAGTGCTCCCCTCCCTGTGTCCATGTGTTCTCATTGTTCAACACCCACCTATGAGTGAGAACATGTAGTGTTTGATTTTCTGTTCTTGTGTCAGTTTGCTGAGAATGATGGTTTCCAGGTTCATCCACGTCCCTACAAAGGACGCGAACTCATCGTTTTTGATGGCTGCATAATATTCCATGGTGCATATGTGCCACATTTTTCCTGTCCAGTCTATCATCGATGGGTATTTGGGTTGGTTCCAGGTCTTTGCTATTGTAAACTGTGCTGCAATGAACATTCGTGTGCATGTGTCCTTATAGTAGAACGATTTACAATCCTTTGGCTATATACCCAGTAATGGGATTGCTGGGTCAAATGGAATTTCTATTTCTAGGTCCTTGAGGAATCGCCACACTGTTTTCCACAATGGTTGAACTAATTTACACTCCCACCAACAATGTAAAAGTGTTCCTATTTCTCCACATCCTCTCCAGCATCTGTTGTCTCCAGATTTTTTAATGATCGCCATTCTAACTGGCGTGAGATGGTATCTCAACGTAGTTTTGATTTGCATTTCCCTAATGACCAGTGATGATGAGCATTTTTTCATATGTTTGTTGGCCTCATGTATGTCTTCTTTTGTAAAGTACCTGTTCATATCCTTCGCCCATTTTTGAATGGGCTTGTTTGTTTTTTTCTTGTAAATCTTTTTTAGCTCGTTGTAAATTCTGGATATCAGTCCTTTGTCAGACGGGTAGGCTGCAAAATTTTTTTCCCATTCTGTTGGTTGCCGATTCACTCTATTGACTGTTTCTTTCGCCGTGCAGAAGCTGTGGAGTTTGATCAGGTCCCATTTGTCTATTTTGGCTTTTGTTGCCAATGCTTTTGGTGTTTTGGTCATAAAGTCCTTGCCTACGCCTATGTCCTGAATGGTTTTGCCTAGGTTTTCTTCTAGGGTTTTTATGGTGTTAGGTCTTATGTTTAAGTCTTTAATCCATCTGGAGTCAATTTTAGTGTAAGGTGTCAGGAAGGGGTCAAGTTACTGCTTTCTGTATATGGCTAGCCAGTTTTCCCAACACCACTTATTGAACAGGGATTCCTTTCCCCATTGCTTGTTTTTGTCGGGTTTGTCAAAGATCGGGTGGTTGTAGATATGTTGTGTCAGCTCCGACGCCTCTGTTCTGTTCCATTGGTCTATATCTCTGTTTTGGTACCAGTACCATGCTGTTTTGATACTGTAGCCTTGTAGTATAGTTTGATGTCCGGTAGTGTAATGCCTCCTGCTTTGTTCTTTTTGCTTAGAATTGACTTGGCTATGCGGGCTCTCTTTTTGTTCCATATGAAGTTTAAGGTGGTTTTTTCCAGATCTGTGAAGAAGGTCATTGGTAGCTTGATGGGGATAGCGTTGAATCTGTAAATTACTTTTTTTTGATCTTTTAGCTGTGCTAAGTACTGTGTAAATCATCTAAATTACCATTTGTTATAACCACCCTATTAGGTATTGTTATCATTTGTATTTTGAAAAAAATGACACTGAGAAGTTAAATAACTGTCTTAAACATATGTAAGTTTATAAATTTATTTATTATTTATTTATTTCAGAGACAAGTTCTTGCTCCGTTGCCCTTGCTGGGGTGCAATGGTGTAATCTTGACTCACGGCAACCTCAATTCCTGGGCTTAAGTGATCCACCTCAGCCTCCTGAGTACTGGGTCTACAGTATCATGCCACCACAAACAGCTAATATTAAAAAAAAAAAATGTAGAGATGGTGGCGTTGCTATTTTGGACAGGCTGATCTCAAACTCCTAAGCTCAGGCCATCCTCCCACCTCAGTCTCCCACTGTGCTGAGATTACAGGTGTGAGACACGGCACTTGTCCTTACAAATGTATTGAATGCGACTGAACTGTATACTTAAAATGGCTGAAATGATAAATATTAGGTATATTTTAACATAGTAAAAACTTTGGAAAAAATATGGCTAGTAGATAGTAGATTCAGAATTGGAGCCTGAGCCTACTTGGCTCCTGAGTCTGTTCTTGGCTATGATGGTTTTCTGCATATTTGCATAGAGTCTTTATTGAATATTAATCCATTCATATAGAGACCAATATGTGATGTTTATCTAGCATAATTAGAGAGAAGAGTAGAAGGTAAGTGGAGAAGGAGGAGTGCCTAATATCTCAAGACAAGTACTTTAAAATTTATTCTGTGGGTAGACAGAGATGACAAACTTGAATATTTGAATTAGTTCACTCATTTAGTATCAGCCATCCAGCCAATATCTAATAAGGCCCTGGTGGAAGACAGTGTGTGTTTATCTAGGACTAAATGATGAGCAACATTTCAGACATGTAGACCTGAAAAGCAAGCATCTTGTAAGACAAGATAAACGCCATCAACCAAGACAGGAAGTACAGAAAGTGGCAGCGAATTCTGTGCTAGAACAGTTACAGTCTAGGGTGGCTAGAGTGCTAAATGGGAGCGGGCCTTAAATGACAAATCATGGGTTTTTAAATTACATTTTGTGGACAACTATGATTAGTTTTCTGCATTCAAAGTGGTATCAGAATGAAACATAAAAGATCGTGAAGCATCAGCAGGAGAAATCTAAGAAGGGCATGACACCACAGGTAGGGATCTTTTAGTATGTAGAGTGTAGTTGCTCACCTAATTCATATGGAGGAGGTTTATTACATGGTTAAAGATACCAAGGGACTTAGGTTCTGAGTTTTTGTCAGTTTTGAGGTACAGCATCTGCTTCTATATGCTTTTCTGTAATTGGGCATATCAAACTCCTAAGTTTGAGTAGCCAAGCTCTTTGATGTGTAGAGGTAAATGAATGCTATTCAGTGACACAGATCTTGTACAGTTCTCAATAGTAAGGGAAGATGCTGGCATAAAACCCACACAATTGCATTGCTCATAGTAAGTGGTCAGGTGGTCTCCTCCCCTCTGTATCCATAGATAGGGGAGCAATTCCTTTCTGAGTGATACCAGGGAGCAGATGGCCTTGTGTCAAGATTCATTGACATACTGATGGGCCTGCTTTCTCCTGCTGGGAACTGGTGAGGGAGAAAGAAGAGTTATTGTCAAATTCCCAGCCTGCCCTTTCTGATATAAAGTTCACTTGTAATTTTTTTTTTTACTTCTGTTGCTAATGCATTTTGTTCTCCTGAGTGTGAGAGACCCAGCTTCTTGCGTAGCCTTTAATTAGTTTCTGGATGATGACATCTCTACTGAGAAGCAACTGGTTGCGTCCCTCCAGTCTCAGGGGGAGATAAAGGAATCTAATAAAGACATTCGGCATTTCTAGGTGATGTGTTTGACAAGCTTTGTATTAACAAGAAGTCATGTTGAAACTTTTTTCTTTCCTCAACTGTACTGCCTCACTTGCTGCAGCACTGTGACATTTCACAGGGGGATTAACAGAGCTGCCGCTCTCACCGAGAACTTGTAGTTTCAAACAGACAGACCTGTGTCTCTACCCCTCACGCTAAAAGGGAAGGAGCTTCGCCTTGATCTGTTCCTCAGCCATAACCTTTATGAGGGATTTAGTGGCAATAGGTCTTGGAACACAAAATCAATGGATAAGTTTCCTTGGACAGCAGTGGGACCACCTCCCAGGATTCAAGATTCAAGGTCAGATAGTAAGATGTGTCTTCCTTGCAACTGCCTGAGTTCTTCCCAAAGACAGTGGTCACAGGGAGTGTGGGAACAACTCAAGTTTTGTGGCATGAGCAGTATTGGGACTCTAGCGGTAGAGAGAGGCAGAAACTCTTCTCAGGGATAACGACCCTCCTTTGCTGAACTCAACTGTGCAGTTATTTGAAGAACAATAAAAAAAATCTGTAGAATTATTTGCACTTTACTGCAGTCAAGGGGTGAGATGTGGTGAAGACTTTACCACAACGTTCTTACTGCAGTCAGCATAATTCCCTGCTGCATACAGTTTTATAGCTTGCGTTTGAGTGCATAACTACCAGTGCTTTTAGGCAATTAAGAATTAAAGTGCCGATGACGCCATGAAGGCAGCTGAGAATGTAAGTGAGCTTGGCGCTGTTGGCAGTCAGCAGATTGACAGCTCAGAGATGCAGGTTTCTGCAGAGCTGAGAGCCAAGAGCAGGGACCACCTGGGGACAGGGGCTTAGTCTCTATCTGGTTGACCTCCATTTGACCTGAGTGAGGCAGCCTGGGAGAGAGGAGTGATTGTTACCTGAGTATCTCTTAAGGGCAAGAGGCGAACATGAGCAGAAGGAATCATGGCTCAGAGTCTAAGAGGTTACTATGACCTATACATATACATTTACATATTTGTTTACCTGTATTATATCAAGATGTAGAAATACAAACTTCATTCTGGGGTAGAGTGATGGCACAGACTATTATAGCAAAATACTTTTTCTCTGTATGAGGTGGGTTTCTGAACAGAAGCAAGAGCATCCAAGGGTCAGAGTTAGCTAACATCTTCCTGAATTTGCAGACAGATGATGCTTTTTGAAAATGCAGTGGGATTACAGAGGTCGAAGTCCTTAGAACTAAAACGGAAGTATGTGTACCTAGAGGGTCCCTCTGGGTGAGGCTGGAGCTGCCAGGGGTGCCCGCTCCCCACGAGTTCTCGAAGCCTATTAGAATTCTAAGCCTAATGGGGTCTCGTTCCATTTCTATGAATATCTTTCGGAGATGGTGCAAAAAGTCCCTCTAGGGGAGAGAAGCAACTCATGGAGTCTGGCATATGATAGAAGTGGCAGTCACCATTGCATAGCTTATGGTATCTGGTTGCTTGAGTGTCATGAGCAGCTGCATTCTTGCTTTGGGAGGTGAAAGCCACAATAAGTTGCCAGATGCCAAGAGAGCAAACAACACACTTAAAGAGGCCTTGCCATTGAACCTCAAAGGATATGGCAAGGCTATGGCTGTTGGGAACTACAGGAATAGACGATTCCTGGTGAGAAGAAATTAGAAACGGTGGTATCAGAAATCTCTTGCCAGCGCCTAGTTCTGAGGAGAGGGCAGTTGTGAAGAAACCATGCATGTCAGGAGATGCTATAAATAAATCCTGGTCAGCACATCAGGGTTGGTTTTTACAGCAAACAATTATACTGTTTACCACTAATTGATTGAACTCTGAATCATCTCAATCACAATAGCATTCATTTGCAGATTGATTAGTAATTCACTAAGTGCTTTCAATTAAACCTACATATTTCATTTGATCCCAAAATCCCTGTAGGAAGAGCTTGGGTCTAAGAACAGCCACTTTCTAGCTCAGTGACTTTGAGCACATCATTGTGTAAAACTTCAGTTTCCTGGATTCAAAGGGAAAAAATATGGGAAGTCCTTATTAGGTCTTCAACAAATATTAGTTTTCTCCTATGAGGAATAATATTAAAAAGTAATATTTTCCTACGTTTTTACTTTTGTTCTCTTCCTCATAAAATCATGTAATGAATTAGGTTAATTGATTCGTTTCTCGTTGTGCCATTATTTCAAGTTTTGAGGATCTTTGACTTGTATCAATTTTGGCTGTCAGTTTCCAGGGACACCTTATTAGAGAATCTGCAGTGTGCCTGACATTCCGCATTCTGCATGATGGGTTAGTTGTGTAACCTCTCCGAGCTTCAGTTTCTCGACTACACGGTGGGGGGTCATGCCTTAGGAGTTACGGTGAGGATTTACCAGGGAGCAGCAAATGTGGAACACCTGGCAAAGTGCTCAGCGCAGAAGGTGTTCAGTGTTTCTTCTCTTCTCACCCCGTCTCTCCTCCCTTCATGAACTGGTCCCTAAAGAGTGAGGCCTGGTGGTGTAGGGCAATAATGCCAGTCACATACGCCCAACCCAAAGCATTCACCGCCGGTCCTGTCTGGATGGCAGAGCCACATCATGATCACCGATACGTCCCTTATATTTCCATGTTGAAAAATTGAAGAAGAGACACTTCTTAGTAATTTCTTAGATGTGGCCCACATAATGGGGCACTTAGGATCACAGGTAGTCGCTGTGAAATTCAATTTGTACCAATATGCCCCGAAGCCAAGAGTTATGGAATGAGGAAAGAATGGTGTGAACTTCACTCTCTTATGTCTCCATCAGGAATGACTGAAACTGGGTCAAGAGGCAGAGCTCATAAAGACTTCCTTCCACATTTCAGTTGATCCTGAAAGGAACAAGTTCCAATCTTCAGAATCACTGGTTTATGACTAATCCTGAATAAATCACTAGCTTTTTTTCCCAGGGCTTCCTGATTTTCCACCAAACATGAACGGTTTTACTCTGGAGGGGGAGAGAAGGAATGAGATGTAACAAATGACAGAAGGGTTCTGGTGAAGAGAATAATAATCCACCGAGGTTATGCCATTAAGCAGCTTTCCACATTTTCAGACTCTCATTGGGAATTCTGAATGTCTGTAACCTGACCCTTCCCTTCTTGAAAATGAAGGCGGCAAGCACATTGCTGGCAAAACAATGAGGTCCTGTTGCACAGCACATCCCAGCCTGGGGCCTGAGTCCTCATTTAAAGATGCGGTTTATTCTCAAACCATGAGCACATCAGCAGGGGTTGGTGTCCATCCCAACGTCCAAACCAAAACAGTCCCCTACTGCACTGAAAATCTCTATTTCTCTTCGTACTGGTCTCTAGCGGTACGTATTTTTAAGTAACACTAAGAAATGACATTTAATTAATGCTTTTGTATAAAAAGTGATTTTTATTTTAATCTGATTCATAGAACATCTATTTTGAGTCAGAAAGATAAGTATTGATATATAATGAATATAATCAGAGACTCAAATGATTACCATGCATTTATACAGCTAGTAACTTCGGGGTGTGGACTTAAAACCTGGGCTTCTGATATGAAGGTTAGGGTTCTTTTTTATTAAAAGAGACCATAGGAATCCCACAATACTGGAATGCATATTCTACCATACAAATATTTTTGGAAGGAAAGAAGGAAGAAAGGAAGAAAGGAAGGAGGGAGGGAGGGAGGGAGGGAGGGGAAGAAGAATGGAGATTAAATATTTTTTTCAAATGTGGGAAGATCCAAAAATATATTTATCAAACATCCAATCCACTCTTGTTGCAAAGAATAACATCTTATAGGTAGCAATGGGGAGTGCTCCCTTTGTTAAATATACCACGGGATTTCTGGGTCAAATGGAATTTCTATTTCTAGATCCTTGAGGAATTGCCACTCTGTACTCCACAATGGTCGAAATGAATTAATTTATACTCCCACCAACAGTGTAAAAGTGTTCCTATTTCTCCACATCCTCTCCAGTATCTGTTGTCTCCAGATTTTTTAATGATCGTCATTCTAACTGGCGTGAGGTGGTATCTCAATGTGGTTTTTATTTTCATTTCTCTAATGACCAGTGACGATGAGCCTGTTTTCATATGTTTGTAAGGTACATAAATGTCTTCTTTTGAAAATTATCTGTTCATATCCTTTGCCCAACTTTTAATGGGGTTATTCAAAGAATTATAAATCATACTATTATAAAGTCGCATGCACACGTATGTTTATTGTGGCACTGTTCACAGTAGCAAAGACTTGGAACCAACACAAATGCCCATCAATGATAGACTGGATAAAGAAAATGTGGCATATATACACTATGGAATACTGTGCAGCCATAAAAAAAGATGAGTTCATGTCCTTTGCAGGGACATGGATGAAACTGGAAACCATCATTCTCAGCAAACTGACACAAGAACAGAAAACCAAACACCACATGTTCTCACTCGTAAGTGCTATTGAACAATGAGAACACACGGACACAGGGAGGGGAACATCACAAACTGGGGCCTGGGGGGTGGAAGACTAGGGGAGGAATAGCAGGGGGTGGGGGGATTGAGGAGGGATAGCAGTAGGAGAAATTCCTAATGTAGATGACAGGGTGATGGATGCAGCAAACCACTACCATGGTATGTGTCTACCTATGTAACAAACCTACCCGACCTGCACATGTCACCCAGAACTTAAAGTATTTTATACACACACACAATGTGTGGACGTATTCAGCAAAATCCAGGGGCCACTGGGTTGGGATCTGCATTTTACTGGACTGAACTCTGTGTGATGAAAACATAGCTGGGATCATATATAACTTTCATTTAGTTGCCGCATTCACCACTTGTTAGCTGAGTGACCTTGAGCACATTACTAAAATATCACTAATCATTAGTTTCTTTATCTGGCAATTGGAATAACAATAGCACTGCCTCATAGGATTCTTATATAGGATAAGATTATCGAGTAATCCATTCAAGATCCATCCCTGTGAAGATTCTAATGCACAGTAGTTTCATAGGGTGTAGGTGTCCACAAATATATAGGTATTGGTGTTTGTTTATTCTTTGTGTATATTCCCATGATTCCATGTGCATTTGTTATTTTCCTAACCCATATTATTTCTATTAAAAATAAACACTGCAATTTTCAGCTGTATGTCCTAAAACAAGTTCCTTGACTCCTCTGAGTGTCCATATCCTTATCTGTAAAGTGTGGGAAATAATTAGGGTGACCGATGCATCCCCATTGGCCTGAAACACTTTTGGTTTCAGCAGTGAAAGTTTTATGCCTCAAGAAACCCTCCAATTCCAGGTAGACCTGGGTAGTTGGTCACCTTAGAGAGAATATCTATTTGTCGGATTCATATAATGAAAAATAAAATAAAGGTAATATCTGCTAAACACCTGTTATACAGCAGGTATTTAATAAATGGTAATTATAAACATCATTATGTTCACTTGCAGTCCTTAGGGGCAATTTAAAGATCTTGAGAAAATTCAGTCATTTCAATTTATTTGCATTTGCATACAGCCTTGAAAGAACACATTAATTCATTCACTCAAAAATTGTTGGACATAAACGATGCCTGGCATTATGATATGTGCTGACTGTTTGAATGAATGGGACAACCAACAGAGCTCACATCGTACTTAGGAGAGGCAGACAGTTGTGTAGCAAGCCGGAGAGCCTGGGGATTCTCTTGTAGAAAGAGGGTTCAAGGAAGGCTTCTGTGAGGAGCTGAGATTGAAAGAATTAGAACCAGTGTGAGGAGCAGGAGAAAGCCAAGTGTGAAGGACGGAGTCAGAGGAGGGCTTGAGGCATCTGAGGAGGCCAAGTGGCCCGCAGGGCGAGGAAGGGAAAATGCCGTGGGACGAGCACAGAGAGGGAGGCGGCGTCCAACTCATGCATGGCCTTTGGGACCAAAGGAGTTTGCCTTCATGCTCCGAGACAGATTCATCTCTCCATTCAGTCTAGATGAGAGAAGGGAAGTTTTAACCAAGCACATCTGCCACAGCCCAAATCCCACTAGAACCACTCAGCTGTGCCTAGCACTTGGGAAAAGATGGATTTGTCTCAAAACCAACACCTGCCTGGTTGCATCTCTCCAAGCTTTCTGATCTGGGTTGTACATTCATGCACCAGGCTGTTATCATAGGTCTGAGTGTCTCTGCACGTGGTCTGGAAGCCAGAAAGGTTAAGAGCACTCCAGATTTGTCCTGTTAATTCTGTAAAGACAAAGTTCCTAAAGAGGCCTTAGCAGCAAAGCAGCCCTCACTATGAGACCTGCCCTGAAGAGATGTGGGCATCTCCAGTCTTCAGGACAGAGGAGAAGCAGGAGGGCAAGCCCCACTGGCAGCCAAGGAAGCCATCTGGGATCTGTAGATCGGCATGTGCTGTGCAGTTACCTGGTCCAAGTGGCTTATGTGCATTCTCAGCCCCACAGGACTGCACAGTGCTTAATAAAGCATCCTAATTTGGATTTAATAGGATATCCACTGTGTGCTAAAAACAGCAAATTGCTATTTATTAATGACATAATTATTAAAACGCAACACCTGGGCAGTGGAAACCAAACCAGGAGTAGGGAAGTTCCTCAGAATACTGTTTTATTAATTATCTTATTTAATTATTTACACATTTGAATTAAAATTCAATAAGAACCAGATTAAACATTAACATAATGTATTAAATGTGGAACTGTATCTAAAAAGCATGGCTCACTTGGCTTCTGTCTTTCTTCCTAAACATATCGTAACTACTCCTTGGTCTTTCTGTTTCTGAAATTGGCATATTTTCTAGATTCAGCTCTCAGAAGCCAGGACCTGGCACCTCACACATGCCTGTGGGGAAAAGCCGATGGCCTATTCAATGGACTCATCCACTCTTCGTAGGTCTAATTTACTTCTGGGGCATCAGTTCTCACCCCTCTGCTGTTTATCTTTCATGTGGTTCTCAAAATGGGATCTTGCCCAGACCTCCAATCCTCTGATTCCAACTGCTGAAGCAATAGTAATATTCTTCCTGGATGTCCCTTATCATCTCACCATCAGCAGGGCTAAGACAGAATTAATCATACTAATGTTCTTCTCCCCAAAAGTAGTTCTCCCTAGAACGTCTAGGGATCTCCTTGTGCAGCTGACTAGATGCTACTGAATAGAATGGCATTCCTGCTTGACTCCATCTCCCTGGTTGCCCTCCCAGTAACCATTTGTGCATTTTTCCTGGGCATTGCTCTCCAATCCATCCCTTGCTTTTCATCTTTTCAGAGCCAACAGTTTAATCCAGGCTTTGAACGTCACTGTAGATTGATTTCTGTGACTCCAGTTTCTCTCTATTTTACTCCATGTGACACAATGTTAACAGATTCTTTCCCTTATAATAAAAATTTTAAAAAATTATGACATTTCCTTTAAAAAATGCAAATACTTGCCACTGCCTATAGGATAGAGCTAACATCTAGGACCTAGGCATTCAGGCTTTTCCATAATCTGGCTCTCGTTCACTTCGTGATCCTGTATTCCATTTCTCATTGATTCTGTTAAAATTTATTGACTGTCCATTCTGTGTTGACACTGCATATGTGTGTTTGCCAAGCACGTACAATATTAAAACTCACTCATTGAGCACTTCACATTGCCAGGAACTGTTCTCAGTGCATTTCGTAACTTACTCCTATGCCTTCAAAAGAAACTGATTATTATCTTCATTTCATAAATGTGGGCAGCGAGGCACAGGCAGGTGAGGTAACTTGGCCAAGGTTGCCCAGTTAGAAGATAGTGCAGCTGGATCTCAGCCCCTGCTCTGCGTTGCCTCTTGTAGTCAGGAGACTTTGTATTTCCTCAGTTCATGGATTTCTGCCTTCCCATCTGTGCCCATGTAATTCTGTCCCATTTGAAACAGCTTCACTTTTTCTGCCTAGATGCCTGTTTCTCATTTATTGATACCTAAAATAAACTCCAATTTGAGGTGAAGCCATCTCTGACACTCTCACTTGCTGTTATCGTCCCTCCTAGTAACCCATAGCACTTAACATTTGTACTGTTCATTCACATTCAATCACACACAATTTTCTAACATATTTTGCCTTTTTATTCAACTCTTTGGAATATTTATGTGCCCTGTTTCTCCAAACAGAATTATAAGTTCATAGAGAGCCAGGCAAATTGGTACACGTCTATATGTCCTTCATATGCCTAGCACACCATTGTGTAACAGTAGGTGTTCACAAAATGTTCACTGAATCACTTTTGGCCCAACCTCTAAAGCAAGGGTCTCCAAACCTCAGGTCGCATACCGGTACTGCTCTGTGGCCTGTTAGGAACCAGGCCACACAGCAGGAGGTGAGTGGCAGGTGAGTGAATGAAGCTTCCTCTGTATTTACAACCACTCCCCATTGCTGGCAACACTACCTGAGCTCTGCCTCCCCCCACATCGGTGGTGGCATTAGATAGGAGCGTGAACCCTACCTTGAACCGCCCATGCCAAGGATCTAGGTTGTGCACTCCTTGTGAAAATCTAATGCCTGATGATCTGTCAGTGTTTCCCATCATCCCCGATGGGACCCTCTAGTTGCAGGAAAACAAGCTCAGGTTTCCCACTGATTATACATTATGGTGAGTTGTATAATTATTTCCTTATATGTTACAATGTAATAGTAATATAAATAAAATGCACAATAAATGTAATATGCTTGAATCATCCTGAAACCATTCCTTCCCCCATTCCCAGCCCATGGAATAAAATTATCTTCCATGAAACCTGTCACTGGTGCCAAAAAGGTTGGGGACTCCTGCTCTATAGGAGACTTCCTCCATTAAAAATTATTCCTGGCCTGGGAGGCCAAGGCGGGTGGATCACGAGGTCGTGAGATCGAGACCATCCTGGTCAACATGGTGAAACCCCGTCTCTACTAAAAATACAAAAAATTAGCTGGGCACCGTGGCGCGTGCCTGTAATCCCAGCTACTCAGGAGGCTGAGGCAGGAGAATTGCCTGAACCCAGGAGGTGGAGGTTGCGGTGAGCCAAGATGGCACCATTGCACTCCAGCCTGGGTAACAAGAGCGAAACTCCGTCTCAAAAAAAAAAAAAAAAAATTATGCCTGGCCACAACATGTCTTACAAATAGTGCTTCCCTTAGTTTGTTGCCTTTGCCTGGGATATTTTCCTCCTTTCCTCTCCAGACCTAATTAATTTCTACTTACTCCTAGGGCTTAACTTAGGCATCATGTATCTAAAAAGCTTCTCGTGACATTCATGTCAAGCCTGGCTTAGGTGTCTATCCTCTGTGTCCCCATAACACCTGATTCACGATTCTGCATCACCATACATTAGAATAATAGGCTTCTGCAACTATTTTTGTATATTAAGGCTGTGAACTCCTTGAAGAAAAGCATGATATCTTATTTATTTTGTCTCTAACGCTTAGCACAATGCTGGTGTACGGAAAGTGATCAATGAATGTTGAAGAAGGAGTGAATGAATGAAAATAAGCGAGGCCGGGCACGGTGGCTCACGCCTGTAATCCCAGCACTTTGGGAGGCCGAGGCGGGAGGATCACAAGGTCAAGAGATCGAGACCATCCTGGCCAACACGGTGAAACCCCGTCTCTACTAAAAATACAAAAAAATTAGCCAGGCGTGGTGGCACGCGCCTGTGGTCCCAGCTACTCCGGAGGCTGAGGCGGAAGAATTGCTTGAACCCAGGAGGCAGAGGTGGTAGTGAGCTGAGATTATGCCACTGCACTCCAGCCTGGTGTGCAGTGACTCCTTCTCAAAAAAAAAAAGAAAAAAGAAAAGAAGCGAAGCAATCCTACCATGTTTCTAACAGTCTGAATGATAGGAATTGAGATACAGAATGTATCCATGGAAACAATATAGAAATATAAGTAGCCCTTTCTCACACTTGGGCAGAGGCTTCCTTATGAGGATGGCCTAGCTAAAACCACAGTGCCTCCTAATCAATTCAATGTAATCTTGAATACGGACAATGTGCTAGAAGTTGCCACCTAGAAAATCATACTTTCACTCCCTTAGCATCTTAGTCATATGCCAATTTGTTTCTGATAATTGGGATTCCTCTCCTGGTCAAACCACTTCATCTCCATGCCATACATGGTCTGTCTTTCTCATTCACCCAGGGGCAGTTTGCCTCCTTCAAACTGGATTCTTAGGCAGAATTTAAAAGACAGCAAGCACTTCCCCAACTTCTGCCTCATCAGTTGGATATTTTCCAATTGTTGGTGGGGGGAGACAATTCTAGATGATTCTTCTAAGCTTGAGGTACGATTGTCTCATTTAATATACTTCCTGCGCTGACATCTCTGGCCCAAACCACCTTCCATCCTTCTTGGGGACTGTCCATTGTTCTCTAGTGTATGATTAGCAGATTAGCTATCATGTAGGAAGCCAGGAAAATGAACTCACAGTAAGCCCTTCCAAAGCAAGAGTAATTCATTACCCGGCCTGATTTCCACTTAAAATGTACTTTAAGCACACTTCCAACTACGAACCCTAAATCACCCTGTGTTCACAAAGTCCATCATTTTTTATTTTATTGCATGGCGTTGGCATGACATAATCCCTTGCAGAGCATCTCAGAGTGCTTTACAGATCAATAAATTACTTACCTGCACAGTTGAAGCAAAGTCTGCAAGGCCAGCACAGACATTCTGCAGGCAGCCTGTCCTCCAGGAAGCAAGCAAGCCTGTGTGGGTGCCAAGAACGGGCAGGGGCAGGGACCAGCAGATGTATGGGTTGGTGTTGGGGGCGGGGGGTGCCTGGTGCGTGAGATGGGAACGCTCCAGTTAAAACTGTGAATAAAACACATCAAAGTGTCTATTTTTGCAATGATCAGTTTAAATGATTCCAGAACTAAGAGAATTTAGAAGTTTGTACCCTTCAGGCAGTCAGCAAATCAAATGCACAGTCATTAACTCATCAATTACCTTTCTGTCCTAGAATGCTCATTCTAGCTTTTAAAATGATACAACCATAAATTGCAATGTTATATCTTAAAAGTCCCAGATTGTAGAGCTAGCGTTCTCTCTCCTCCAACCCTCACCACATCCAATCTCCATTATTTCTGTCCCACACCATGCTTGTGAAAGTGCAAAATGTGTGTCACAACACACATACACACACACACAGACTCTCTATCTGAAGCTCAATGAGGATTGAAATCTAAAAATGATTAACTGGTGCTTACTCTACATAACATACCCTATTTAGAACAGCAAAAAAATAGAACGTTAAGTGAGGATCTTGTTTGATATTTTATATTAAGGTAATTTATAGTATAAAAGGTAAGATGGGATA
Organism: Aotus nancymaae; assembly: GCF_030222135.1. NCBI lineage: Eukaryota > Metazoa > Chordata > Mammalia > Primates > Aotidae > Aotus > Aotus nancymaae. Next base: position 36,589,751 of record NW_026988423.1, read on the forward strand.
CATGTAACGTAAGAGTTTACTTTAAATGCCATATGGGAGATACTACAGTGCTGTGAAATCCCCAGGAAGGAGAGGTCACGTCCTCTTGGGGATCACATGGACAGCCTTATCAAAGGGGTGGTAATTCTCTCAGGCCTTGGACAATTTTAATAGATGTGTATAGTCACAGAGAAGACTGTGAGCACTGAAGTCAGCAGCAAAGACATGGGGATGAGGAGACAGCTACAGAAAAGATAAGTTCAGCACATGCTTTTTAATGATGAGCATTTCAGTTGGGTGGAGGCAGGACATACATGGAAGATAACATTTGAGAAGGAGGGAAGGGGAAGAAGGCTAAGATATCTTTATAATGTCCCCTATTCATGAAGGAAAAGATCCAACACAACTAGGAATGAGTGAGTAATGCTTCAGGTAGAGGTAAGACCAGCATTAACATTTGCAAACCCATCCGACTTTAGTGTAAGGGCCCCACTCTGACTTTGGAACAAGGAATAAAGTCATCATACAGCTTCCCTGGGCCCTCCAGCAGGCCAGATCACATTGTGAGCCAGGTGGATGGTGTGCTTTAGAATTGCACAGCACAGTGGCTCTGAGGAATACTTACTCAAGGAAAGAGTATAACATGAAGAGACAGAAGAGTGTGGGTTGGAGGGAACACTTTAACTTGCCAAAAACTAAGAAATCAAAACCAGCATCAGTAGCATTGAAAGAATATCTGCCAGTGACCCAACTCTGAGGTTGTTGTGGACATGTTGCACACAGATTGGGACGGTGGTTCCCTTGAATAACCATTATGACTCAATTCTGTAAATGTTTGTTGATCTGTTAGTGTGGTTACAAATATAAGTAACACATTGTTCAGGTCATCAGAAAGCTCATGGCCTAGTGGTGATGCTAAGCACATAACCATAGCATAGCGGAATGAGTGTCTAGAATTGGAGTTTGGGAGCTCAGCATCTTTATTCCATCCACTTGAATGATAAGATGGATAAGTAGACACATGGAACCAAATATCACGTTTACCAATGGTAAAGCTAAGACTGGAGAATTAGGCTCAGACGTGCAGCAACAATTAGGATCTATGACTGGACCCCAAAAAGAAACAGGCACACACACACAATGGCTGGATGTACCACAATACCTATCCATCCTTGTGGGATGCTGCTTCTGTAAATAAGCATGTGGAGGAGCACACCACAATATAAGCTTCAGAAGGTTCCGAAATAGAAGACCGAAGAAAGTAGACATTCTGTCTCCAATTTTACCTATTACCCGTCAGAATGAACTCCTTCCCTCCCTAGGTGGAGTCATTTAGTGGAGAAAGAAGAGAGGGAGGGGGAAGGGAGAGAGATTGAGAGAGAGAGAGAGAGAGAGAGAGGGAGAGAGAGAGAGAGAGTCAGAAGTAAGTTATAGCTAACTGACGTTTTATTCGATTCCCCACCAGGTATGTGGCATGTGCTCTGGGCAGCACATGAAGCAGCAGCAGCCAATTTGAGATGTCCAAAAGGGCAGAGAAGTGTAGAGGGTCGCGAAAGTTTCAACAAAGAAAGTGGCATTTGGTTTGGGCCTTAAGGATGACTGAAAGTGCAGTTTGGGAGTCCGAGGCAGGTGGATTGCTTGAGTGCAGGAGTTCAAGACAGTCTGGGCAACATGGCAAAAGCTTGTCTCTACAAAAATAAAAATAATCAACCGGGAATGGTGGCCCATGCCTTCAGTCCCAGCTACTTGAGCTGAAGTGGGAGGATTGCTTGAGCACGGGAGGTCAAGTCTTCAGTAAGCCATATTTGCACGACTGCACTCCAGCCTGGGTGACAAAGTAAGACACTGTCTCAAAAATAAAAGTGAGGATGGCTGAGAGTTGTCCAGGAAGGATGTAAGGAACAATATGGACTCAAATGCATGATGCCCAGATAAGGCCTGATGTCCTGCGGATAACAAGGGGATCAGCAGAGGTGGAATCCCTGGGGTTGGCCATGGAAATGTAGACTGATGTTTGATTCTGCATAGCCTCATGCCTAGAAGGAGCCCCGCTATGACCAGGTGGCCATGGGGAACCATTGGAGCTGTTTTGACAAAGATGTGATATGATCAGAATTGCATTCTTTCAGGACATCGCTGAATGCAGTGTGGAGGATGGCTCGTGGATATGTGTTGGAGGTGGGTGGGGGTGAGTGGATACAGGAGGAGGGTGGAGGCTAGGAGAATAGCTATTGCAGTGTTGCAGTAGAATGTATTCCCACTCAGACTCCCTGACTGTGTTTAAATAGGAGGAAATCAAGGCTAAATTGAAGGTAAGACTTTTTTATATTTAAGGTAATTCCTCTAATTTCTCATCGTTAACTTGCTATAGTTCATGTATTTTACTCTCTGGACTATTCTCCCAACTGCCATGTTAAGAACTAAGAAATGTTTAAGCAGGATTTTTATTTTCATTCTGTCTTGTCTCCACAGTATCTCCAAAAATTGTAGAGATTTCTTCAGATATCTCCATTAATGAAGGGAACAATATCAGCCTCACCTGCATAGCAACGGGTAGACCAGAGCCTACGGTTACTTGGAGACACATCTCCCCCAAAGGTAAGAGAACAGCTTGGTGCATTGCGTCACGAGGGTAAATGGGGGAACTGTTGGCCCCTGGTAGGAGGTTATGGATGCTGGTACCTACTCCAAAAATTTCGGCGTTTTTGGTGAACTGACAATAATATACTCATGGCTCTGCAGAGAATGTGGATGTTCTCTGCAAAACAGGCATATCTTCTAAGATTTAAGAATTTATACCTCCGTATCTCTCCAGTCCCCTGGAAATTAATCCCAGTTGTTAACTGTATAAGTCCTCTGCTCCCAAAGGTGGCCGTCCCTGGGTAAAATGGTGGTAACTTTACATGTCGTTTGATGATGGAACAAAGCTTTAGTGGCAATTGTTCAGCTGGTTATTTTAAACGAGAGAAAACACATAATGATGGGTGAGAGCTTTAAATGGCCATATTCCTAAAAGGAGACGCTCCAAGTCCGTGCCTCTGCAGCCTTGCCAAAAATCTGGTCACGAGCTGTTTTTTGTGGTTTTGTTGTTGTTTTACTCTGATTGATCCTAGAGAACAAATATAACTTAATATGTGACTAAATTGCAAAAATTTACTTTATCTGAATGCTCAGATGTTATGTAGACCAAAGCGTTGTTTTGTGCTTTCACGGATTGAACATTAAAACCTTTAGAATTTGAGACAAAAGGGCATTTATTATTAAGGTAGCTTTTATTTGGAAATAAGAAAGATAAAAATATTTCATTTAAAAATATTTATTGAGTGCTTGTAATAGTCCAGCCTCTCTTCTGGGCACTGGGGGATATAGTAATAAGCCAAAGTGGGAAAGTTTTCACTCTCATGAGCTCACATTCTCATGAGACAGATGACAAAAAAAAAAAAAAAGTATGCTATATAACAGGTGGTGCTAAGGGTGAGAAAATAGAACTGGATGTGTTGACAGAATGACAAGCGCTTTCTTCAGAGAAGGGCTCTGAAAAGGGGATATTCGTGCAGAGACATGAATAGTGGTCCTTAATCGTGTTGCTTATTGCTGATTAATGTGAAATGTGTGCATGTGATTATGTGTGTATACATGTGCAGGTGTGCACAGATGGATGAAGGTGTGTGATTGGCATGAAAGACGCATATTAGGGGGTGCTTTTGGTCTCAACTCCCATGGAAGGGAAAGTGGGGAACATAGTTGGGCAGGTGAAAAGTTGGCTTGTGACACAGCACGGTGGGACATCTCAGCTGAGCCTACGGGGGGCTCTGAAGATAGGACTGCCCTTCAGAAGTTTCCTTTATTGAGGTGACGGAGCTAGTCCTCTACATCGGTACAGCAGTCTGAATTAGGCTGATCCCAAAACAGGTATGACTGTGGGCCAGGCATCTCTCTTCACATGAGACAGTCCCCACAGGGGGCTGACCTCTGAGGGCTGTTCACCAGTAGCAGGTCCTTTGTGAGGTATAAGTCCTCTGCTTCCAAAGGTCGCCGTGCATGACACTGTCCACTACACTTTTAACATTTTAATAAATCAGAGCAAGACCATGAAGGAGCCCGAAATACCAAATTCCAGACAGTGACAGTTGGCCCTGATGGATGTTCTCAGAGAAGGCATGACATTTTCAGTCGTGTGTGGCCTGAATTCCTGGGAGCTGTCCTGAGCCACCATTCTTGACACTTTCACTTTGTTCATTCTTGAACAAAGGGTCTGTGAGAGCCATTCAAGTCTCTGCCAGTCTCTCCATTTGAAATGACATCACATGTGGACTGGCCCAAAAATGGGGAGGAAGCTTCAGTTGTGTATGAGACCATCAGTGATGGGGAATGGCCCTGGGCCCCTCTGAAGGAGGGGCCATTCAGACGGATGCACACTAAGTCCGTGGTGTGCACCATTCATCACAGCCTGATGTGAGTCCCCAGTGCCAGTGGATGCCAGCCCAGTCTGTGCCTTCGGAATCTGCAGAACCTGTTTATCATCAGGGTAGGCGTCCTGTGCCTGACGTCAAGGGGCTCTGTCTTCTGTTTGACGTCTCTTCTCATTCCCTCCTTCAGCCAGTTCTTTGTCCTTTTCTGGGTGTTTCCTCTGCCTCTCCTGCAGGCACCTCCTTTCTGTCCTGCCACTTTATGCCTATGCCTTCCCTGTACATTTTTTGCTGTTGTTCTATGCTTTGCCTTTCTCTTGCAGGCTCTGAAATGTTTCTGCGTTAATTTCATTCTTTTCCACATTCTCTCTCCCCTTCTTGCAGTTGTTTGTTGTCTTCCCCTCTGACGTGTGAGCCTCTTGGGTTCGCCTGGCTGATGTTCACACTGCAGTGTGAGAGAGTCTTTTGTTTCCCCTGTCGTGGCCATTGAACAGATTCATTTCCCCAGGGAACTTTTACCTGAGCCTGGGCCAGGTGTCCCATTTTACTGAGGTTTTAGCTGCTATGGAAACAGAAGATGGATCAAGGAAAGAGGAGCAGGACAATCAGAATCTACCTGTGGATTAATTTACAAGAACGGCTTTCTCCAGATCTCAGGTCCAGTTTAGGTAGCCCGGATTGAAACTGATGAGACATGCCAAGCAATAACCAGTCACCTCGGAACTCACCAGGGTGCCGTTTTCCAAGTGACTGATTATTTGGAGATCAGAGATGTCACTAGGCTGCTGCCCAATCTGAACTGAAGCTGGAGACCCTCAGCGGTCAGGCCTTCAACTTTCCTGAGTAGTATTTCCTAAAAGAGACTTATTCTAAATAAACCAGGACAGGCTTGGAGCTCCTTAGAGAAAAACATGTGCACCTTAGCAGAGGTTCCAAAGGCAGAGCACCATTGTCATCTTTCGTGTCATTCTGCGAGGGTAGATCACGTTCCCATCAAGATATTTCTTACATGCAAAGCTGCCAAATCCCTGGGTGAACCAGCTGATCAGGGCTAAGCAATTTTGGCAACTCTGATAGCTTCATTGCATTTTTTCTCTCCAGACTGGTCTGTTTGTTCTGCACGTTCTTAAAAGTTCTTGTTTCCTTCATCATCACTCACGTGGTGCTGCTTGCAATAAACTTACATAAACCTCATTAGAATGTGCATTTCTAGCCTTGGCTACTTTGTGTGAAGAGGAGTACAGAAATGTTAAAGACTATTTTAGACGTGGCTCATACACTTTGATAGAGGGCAGCTCAGAAATGACCATCAGGTGGAAAAGGAGATGGAGGGCCGTGTGTAGCACTTGATATCAGATGGAGAAAATGTCAGTTGTCCATGTCCAGTACAGAGAGGGAGGTGGGGCCTCCAAGGCCACCTCTTGGCACTTCCGTTGATTGTTTGAAATAATTTTCCATATATTATTACTGGGATTATGCCTTTGTAGTTCCCTTCATGAATTTATTATTTCCAGAGTTCCAAGAGAAACGGCACTAGCTTTTTGAAGATCACTGCCCTGAATCTGCACACCTGTTTTGAGATGGGCAGATGTTATTTGCACCTGCAGAGACCTTGGTCTTTTCATAAGGAAGAGTCCCTATCTCACTCCTCTCACTAGCAGGAGCCATCTCCATCTGCATGAGGGTTTATTGACCCCAAGCCTGAGCCCCTGTGGGTGCTAGCATAATACTCTAGGTGCACAGGCGCCATCAGTGGAACTCTAACCTTCCATAGGTAGAAAAAAGGAACAGGGTGGCAACTGCATACTGTGCCTGATGTCATGACTCTGTGCTTTGCCATTTGTCCACATCTAGACCTTCAAGAATGTGTTTTTTAGCACAGCCTTAAACTCTCAGCTTTCTATCTCCAATAGAAGAACGTTAATGCTATCTGGTTCTCCTGAGTCTTCCCTAAATTAGCAGAAACATGATCTCTTTCAATATATCCCAAAAGATGCCATGTAGGACTTGATAGAAAAGTATTCTGAAAGCCTTATTTTTATGTTACCAGTTTCTGTTGGACTGTAAGAGCTTTAATGACACAGCTAGGATTTCTACATTGCCACATTCCTGGGAGCCCAAAATGAAACTCAGGTGAAGGGGTGAGTCCCATCACTTATCTGTGGGTGTCACTATCCATTTGCAGTCGGGGATTACTGAGTGTCCTAATGGAGCTCCCCTCTTGGGTGCACTTACCTTTACCTTTCCCTCATTCAACAAGACACTGAGAATGAAAACCTCATCCGGGATACCTAGAGAACACGTTATACTGAGATGTTGGGAGTGGGATTCAGCAAAGCCCTGTGAGCTGTTCACAGAAGTGTCCTGATTTCCAGTTTATTTGCAATATTCCTGTCCCATGAGTTCTTTGAGAACAGAATTTGCATCTCACTTCTCTTTGATTCTCTCCTTCTAGCACAATGCCTAGCACCTAGAAAGTTTATACTTCAAATCATCTTTAGATTACTTACAACATCAAATACTATATAAGGCCAAGTGCAGTGGTTGATGTCTGTAATCCTAGCACTTTGGGAGATCAAGGCAGGCAGATTGTTTGAGCTCAGGAGTTCAAGACGAGCCTGGGCAACAACATGGTGAAACCTTGTCTCTACAAAAAAAAAAATATTCAAGAAATATTGGTCAGTTCAGTGAACAAGCACTGATATTTGCCAGTGCCCCAAAGGGGTATGCCTGTTCTCCCAGTTCAAAGACTATCTGGATCGTTGAGGAATTCTCCTCCACTTTAATGTTGGCATGGAGACCAGGAGCGTTTTCTGCTGGCAAATCTCCAGGACATTTTCTCTGGTCTTCACAAGATCTCCAAGCTTTTCCTGAAGTCCCTTTGACAGAATCCTGCTGTGGCAGGGCTCGACTTGTCCTTGAAGAAGAACTCCTTTTCAAGTTTCCTTTTGCCAGAAGCGTGGAGGTGACTTGGACTGTGGATCACTTGTGAGCTCTTTTCTGCTGTCATGGCTGCCTCATTGCAATCTCTCTTCCTCTGGCCCTTCTAGTGAGCATCTGGCCCTTTTGGTGCCTTGCTGTTCCAAGTACTCCTGTGTCTAAACCCCAGGTGGCTCCCAACCATGATTTCCTAAGGGAATCCCAATATCACAAGGGAGATTAGTCAACCAAAGAAAAAGGAAAAGAAAGAAATCAATCAGTAGAAAAAATAAAAGTATTTTAAGCTCAGTTTCACTCTTGTGCCCCTTGCCTGTCTCTCTCTCGCTCGCTCTTTCTCTCTCTCTCTCTCTGTCTGTCTCTGTCTCTTTCTTTTTCCTTGTCTCTGTGTCCCTCCTGGTGTGTGAATCGAGGTGGATTAGAGATCAAAAGAGATCTTCCCTAGGGTCATCCAAAAACCTTAGGAGCAGAATGAGAGCAGAGCTTCGTGTCTGTTAGATTTCAAGCCCAGCCTTTGTTCTGCAAGCCTTTTTCTTTACCCAACTTGTGAAGCGGGTACATCTGCATGGCTCACTCTCCATACTTGCAGGGCTCAGTAACCCTCCTCAGCTGCCAGATCTCTTCCCTCCCACCTCGGTTCTTCTGTTCTACTTGAAGAGGCCCAGTGGGCATTTGGCTGCACTGTTCCTTTTTTCTAGAGTTTTCAAAGGCACCAAGTTGATGATGATTACCCCCGGATAAGAGCTCTTCTCCTGGCCAATGCCCTGAGCCCCGTGCTCCCTCTCCCCTCCTCCAGGACCCTCACGCCACCCTATATCCACCTATTTTCCTATTTGTCAGCACTGAGAAGGCCTTCTTACCAGCCAAGCAGGACACTAAAGCACTAATTGGCACTAGAGGTATCACAGCTTGAGTTCAACCAGAGCTGGCAGGCTCCATGACTCCAGTGACAGGTCTGTGAAAAAGTGTCAGGATCAGAGCTCTACCGTGCCATCGGCTGACTGCAGCACCATGGCACTAATGAGCAGCCTGTCAGCACCAGCATCAGGGGCCCCGTGTGGCGCTGAGATCATGAGAATGGCAGAGGAGAAAGACTTCCTCAGCAGAGAGGAGCTGAGGAGGGTAAGAGAGGACAAAATGGTACTAAAGATATCGCCTTACCCACAGAGGGCAACCACCCAACAGGAAAGGACTGAGAAGAAAAAAGAGAGAAAGAAAGAAAGAAAAAGATACTTGAAAATCTATCTATGCCAATTCTAGACAACTCTTGGAATCTCCTTTAGTTGGGTTGCCCTGTCAGTAATCAATATGGGCTGTAAACCCTTGCAGTAATCCAGAAAGGGGCCTCAGTGATTAAATTAATCTTCAGTCTTGGCTTTGCTATGAAACAAGGAAGTCGCCCCAGTCTCTGGGAAACAGGGACCTAGGGAGGAAGGCAAGACTTGAGATTGCAGTCTTTTGTTACTTGTCAGGGCAGGCTCCCTACCTAGGCCAGCTGCCTGCCTGTCTTCTGCTGGAGTATCAGCATCCAGGAGAGGCAATTAATAGTAGGATTCTTCCCTCTGTTATTTCTCCCCAGAGGGAGGTAGGGGGACTAGTAGGTGTGCCTACTCTGTATCTGCTTCCTGAGGCCAGTTGTGAATTATCCATCTTGTTCATTCTTCGGCTTCAGGATCAGAACTGGGCCTCCAGGTCTGAGCATTAAGCAATGCCTGGCTCTTCTCTGAGGCTTGGGCTACTAACAATGACTGTACTTCCAGAAGAGAAGGCAGCAATGTGTCTGAAAGAGACAGGCTTTGAAGGCAGGTCCCAGAGGATCTGAATTCCCATGCACTATGCACTGGCTGGGTCGTGCTAGGATAGTGAAAACCTCTCTGAAGATGTGCTGCTTTATTAATTTTATTCTTGCTTCTTGGCAGGAACCCTGGCATTTTCATGATTTGGTTCTAGACCCCATTAGCTCCACACACCACAGTCACAGTAACAACTTGACATTCTCCACTCTAGATGTCTTCACCTTTGCACGCACCATTTGTTCTCCTTCCACCATCCCCCCTACTTCTTTTGGTTTCAGTTCTACTCTTGTTTTAAGACCATACTCAAATGCTACCAGTTTGAAAGCCTTTGGTGACTTCCTTCAGGAAGACTGACTCATCTGTTTCTTGGAGATCCCATAGCACTTTGCGTGCATTTCCAATTATGGCACCTCTTACAGGTACCCAAAGACCCCTGACTAATTCCTGTCATGCCAGGGATCATGGCAGCCAAGGACCACCCTAACACTGCTTTGTTTTGTCTTTTGTGTCTGATAAAGCACCAGATGTTCTGGGGTCTTGTAAATGATTGTTGAATGAGGAAGTATCTGATACTGTAGATGTAGTTTTCAGTCGTTTCCTAAAATTAAGTCTCTCTTAATTTAATACCTATAATATTATATAATTAAGTATAATATAATCTCTTTGTGTCAGTTTTGACTGTGGATCAGCTTGTATTTCCCAAACCCATCCAAGGAATGCATAAGAAAAGGCCTTCCCCACACTGTCTTCCTGGTCTATACTCAAGTCTGAGCTTTAGACTCTCCGTGAGATCGAGATAATAATACCTTTCCACCATGGATATGACAAGGATTAAACACGTGCACCAATGGGAAGCTCCTGGCCCATAACAACACATAGTATTATCCGGTAATGTTCGCTTGCTTACCTTTATTCAGCCCCCTCCTCTTCACTCCCACCCATGAGAAAAGAACAGAAGGGAAGGAAACTCAAGTTATTTTTCTTCTGAAAAGATTGAATCTTTATAAAAGCTCAACTCAGTCCATTGCCAGAATGGATAGATATTCAAAGGTGCTTAATCAGCAGCACTCTCATCTTCACCAATTTCTAATTAACATAGGTGCTTGATTAAAATTCCCAGTACCCCAAGAAGCTGTCCCAGGAGGGCCAAGTAATTGCCATTGCAAAAGATATTACAGTCATCATCGGTGGTGGGAGAATAAAAAATAATTGCATCGTAATGGAAAGTGGCCAGCTTCCCGTTCAGAGTAGCTGCGAAACATACAGCATCAGGTCCAATCTATACAGAAAAGAGCGATTCGTTATGACAAAGATAAACCAGTGGTACAACCTCAAGTTGGGGAAAAGATGTCCAGCTACTCCTTAAGCAAGTGGTTCAAACACAGACAGGCAGACCAAGGTGGGAGAGAGAAAAGCAGAGGAAGACATTTACAGATCACTCTTTAACTCTGTCATTCTCTTTAACTGTAAAATTACTGCTAGATAGATACAGTTAGGGTAAAATTTGCCAGTGTCAATAAGGGTTTTTATAAGTTTAATATTTATGATCTGGTTTAAAGCATTATTATAGCTGTGTAACTTCCTACTTCAAAGAAGAGAGAAATCATAAAAAGACTGGTGGGGAAATTAATGAGTTCAATGTGCTGAATTGAGAACATATGAAATCAAGCCTCATTCTAGAAACCAAGGGCAGGAGTGCATACCACAGACACTGTTTGTGGTTTTACCCAATTATTTTAAAACCCTTGAAAAATATTGTAGAATCAGATGTCTGCTGAATTCAGACATCGCTAACAGCATCCTCCCCCACACTCTCAGGAGTCTTAAGCTATTTATGCCTGTACTTGGTGACCGTTACCATGCAGAACTGTTTTGATGGAACAAATAAAGGAAACATAATAGCAAGGAGATTGTATCATCCTCCCCACAGAAGCCATCCAGCCTTGGCTCAGTAAGAAGCAAGTCTCATTAAAACGGCAACCCCTACAAGGCAGGAGACCCGATCTCATAACCAGCACCCCTAAGAGTCAGCAACCCCAGGAGTATGAGAAGGTCCTTCGTGGGACGTCTCACTGCCCGTCACAACCAGGGTGCCTCCTCGAGTCATACTGCTGTAGACCAGCTGAAGGCTTGGGGGTTTCTTGTGTAGGACCCACGAAGCACTGCCAACCGAGCTTGGAGAAACTTTCAGATGAAAATGTCCTCATTGCTAGGTCCTCAGGTGTATTGTTCTGACTTTGCGCCTACTTTTGGATCCTGAGTCTTGTTTTGACCTGTGGCAACTGCCTGGTATTATTTTTCCTGGAGTCTAAATAACACCAGAAGCAGTATCATGCAATCATAACAATAGCTAACAGGTGGTGAATGCGTAAGAATGTGGGGAACTCTCTTCTAAAAACATTTATGCATAGTAATATCTATTCCGCACAACTATGTGAGACAGGTCTTCTTATCAGCCCACCTTACCCATGAGACAACTTAATATGTTTTCCCATTTGAATGAGGCTTAGGGAGACCAGGCTAATGGGCCCCAGTTATGCAGTGCCACACTGCAGACCTGAGTTCCAAGCCAGGCAGTCGATCCGTTCCCACCCAGAGTGCAGGGGCTTCATTGCTGTGCTGAGTAGTGTAGCTCTCAAAGGGCGGTCCCTGGATCATTGCACCAACCAGCATCACCAACTCATGCCCCAGCCTCACCAAGTTAGAGCCGTAAGGGTGGGGTCCAGAAGCCTGATTCTGACAAATCCTCCAGGCGATTGTGATGCACGCTTGTATGAGAACTGCTGCTGTGTAAATGTGCTCTGTGCCCAGCAATCTTCTTCATCCACGTTATGTTCCTTGATTGTCATGGAGGTCCTAATAAGTAGGCATGATTTTTATTTTAGAGACAAAGACATGAAAATCAGGGGACAGAAGAAGGAATTTGCCCACAAATACTAAACAGCAAAGGTGAAACTCAAATCCAAGTCTTTTTGACTCCAAAATCCATATTCTTAATGCATATTGATTTCCTGCTTGATGTCTGGCCCACTGCTTCATTTTGCTCTCTGGGACATGTCTATTCTCTGGTTTCATCCCACCTACCAGCCTGGGGTGCCCGGTCCTTAAGTTCTACACATTCTCACAGCATTCTTACACATTTACCCACACCTGTGTCCTTGCTCTAGACTCTGGGCTCAGCTGTGTGCCAGGTCTCTGCATTCCGCCCTCCCCAGCAACCTCAGGCTCTTTCCAGTAGGTCTGGAGGTGAGCACCTCAGTGCAAAGGACAGAGGCCTAGCATGGAGGTTGGACCTCTTCCCCACTGGCAGCTGAGCTCTTCCAACTGAATCAGCCTTTCTCTTTTCTCTCTTTCAACCGGATGTCTATGGCGCACAGGACGGACACAGCCTCCCTCTGATCTGACTTACGTTTTCCTCATGTTAAATACTATGCCATGTCTTGTGCATTGGTTGTTATTATAAGGTTGTTTTACACCTTAACAGCTTTAGATATGAAAAGAAATTGCCAGATTCCAGGGTGTGCATGTCCTTTCTTATCTGAGTCCCTTCAGTTTCCCCAGTTGTCCTTGTGGGAGTTGGCGTTCTTCATCTTCCTAGCTGTGTAGAATGTTTTGCTCTCCAGAACCAGGATAACTGAAAGGGACTGAGCAGAGGATCATCTCAGTTCCTCTAAGATCAAGGCCCCAGCCTGCTACCTGCTCACCAAATACCATGGCACAGCCACAGCCTGCCTATCGTGCTGGAACCCCGAGTCCTGAACATGTGGCCCCTTCCCTGGGAGAATCATCTTGCCCCTTACTCCTACCCAACAGTGGTGGGTTCTTCTCTGCTTACTGCCCTCCCTCACACCCACCCTACCCTGAAAAACAAACCCTTCTTCCTTCTTTTAACCCAGAATTAAACAGAATGACTTCGGACTTTGCAGTTCTTCCGTAGTAGTTTCAGGACTCCTGTTTAACTGATTTGCAGCCAGGGAGGCTGTTCCTCCCTAATTCTTGCATCACTGCCTCACCCTTTACGGAGTGCTTCGCTGAGGTGACTGTGGTTGAAGATATCTGGCCAGTTATCTGCATGATAGAAAAAGACAAATGGCTTTCTCCCTCATTGATTTATTTCGACACCTACCAGTCCAGAAAAGGATTTAAGCAGAGAAAATGGTATGGATTTTGTCCCCAGGAAAATCTTTTGGTAAAACAATTTTGATTAACTTATTTGTTCAGTAATTGCTTGTTGAACACCTACTGTGTGCTGGGCAACTCTATCAGGCACTAGAGATCCATGAGGGAACAAAGCAGCCCAAAGCCTTGGCTGCCCAGAGTTTGTATGCTAGTGGGAGGGAGAGAAAATCAGCCCGTGGATAAGGAAGCCCTGTAATATATTATATGGTAATTGCTTTAGGGTAAGAAGCAAAGAGATGATCAGGTGTGTGTTTGAGGGGTTATAGTCTTAAGTAGACTGGGTAGAATTGATTCATTAAGGAGATACCTCATGAAAGAGGGGAAGACATTTGGATAGCTCGGGAGGAGCACTCCTGGCAGGGTTCACAGTGACTACAAAGGCATGGGATCAGGACTCAGCCAGCATGCTCAAGGAACATCCACATAGCCACATGGCAACAGAACCTGTTTAAAACCTTCTCTGCCTGCACTAGACTGTAAGCTTCATGAGGGCAGGAAGCACGCCTATTCTTGCTCACCACTGTGCGCACCAATGCTTATCACCAATTTGCCTCTCAAATTATGTGCATTCGATACATATTTGTTTCAAAAATAAGTGAATAAAATAAACATGAGATTATAGTTTGAGTACTTGAGCAAGCATGCTGGAAAGGCGCAAGTTTCGAGTCAGAAATCGCGGTCCCTTAATTAGTGATTTCAGAGAATGACAAGTTCAGGCCAATGTCAGGGGCTTGTGGCTGAGACAGAGGGGAAGGCCCATGAGAGGACGAGATGACAGTGCAGATGTCTGAGGACTCATCACAAGGAGCGCTGCGGTCACCCCAGGTAATGGCTGAGGCTGGTGACAAGTCGGGCTGTGAGCCAAGTGTCAAAAAGTCCTGGATGAATCTTGAGAGACTCAGGATAACAGTCATTGGCAGAAAAGAAGAGGGGGTGGGGCAGCATTGGCAGGTGGCAGGAGCTTCCAACAAGCAGGGCTACTCAATAGAAGTGTGAAAGAGTAAAGGTCTCCATTGAGGAGGATCCTTCGCTACAAGCAGAATCAGAGCCCCAACCTCTGCATGCCAAAGCAAACAACCCAGCAGTTTCTTGAGAATGCTACCGAAGAGGCGCTGCCCTCAGGAAACAGCTGGGTTTCAATAAATGAGGGCAGTTCAGGGAGTGCTCTGTCTGGAGGCTGATGGTCTTGGGAGCATCTTGCTTATGTTGTGGATGTTCCAGAGAGCCCAGTGGATGGGCGTGGAAGATGGGGGAGAGTGAGAGATTGGCCAGGGGGGAACGAATGGGCTGGGGAGCCTGATGATGTTGGGGGAGCAGGAAGAGATGTGCATGCCTGTACTCACCCTGGCAATAAGAGACGAGGTGTGTTGGGTTTAATCCCACATGTTCCCAGTGGAAGGTGGAGAAACCTCACCTCACAGATTTCATCTGCAGCCTGTGTCTGTGGCAGGAGCAGAAACCCCTTTTCTTCCTGCCCCTGAAGGTATACCAGTGGCAGTAAGAGGATAGCTGTCCATAAACCAAGCCTTCCTGTGGTCCAGAGTAAGAAGACGTACCTTCAGGGAGGCAGTAAAAGGTCAAGGAAAAAGGTCCTGGGATAGTGCGAGTGGAGAAGAGAGGGTGAGGCTTAGAGATATGTTGGGGGCCAAACTGCCGTGACCTGATGCTCGGTCCAATTTGGGATGGGAGTGAGGGTGGAGGACAGGCTGAGAAGAACTCCCAGGTTTCTGGATTGGCCTCCCTTATTGCCTATTCGAGAGAACGAGGGGTTCTCTGTCCAGCTTTTCTCCTGTGTGGCAGTAGGTAGGGTATTATGGACTAGCTGATGTCTGATTTATTTCTGCCTGCTGATCCATGTGGGTTAGCTCTCTTTTATACAAAAATGATCATAACAACTCCAGACTCATTTTTTTAAGAGAAGAGGGATTTATAAGATTGAACAGAAATGATAGAATACAGCAGATATATGATAAATAGGCAGAATGGATCATCTTTTATTCAATAGATATTTATTGAGTAGCTAAAGCATGACAGTGTGTACTTAGGTGCTGCAGATTGCATGGTGAATGCATCTTTACCTCACGGGGCTGCAATATGGGAGTGTAGGCAATATTCAATAAATAAATATGCAACCCAATGCCAGGGAGAGATAGTGCCATGGAGAAAAATTTTTAAAAAAGACATGGGTGAAGAAAGCTAGGAGGAGCTGCTTTCATTAGAGAGTTACTTTAGTGCTGCAAGAAAGCCAGATCAGCATGGAGCCTAGAGACCCAGGCGAGATGAGATGGAAAAGGGTCGTATGAAGAGAGGGTGTTCCAGGCAGAGGTACCTGCAAATCTGAGGCCATGAGTGGGTAATGCATTTGGTGGGTATGAAGAACAGCAAGAATTCTGATGCTCAGGGAAGTGATGTGGGATGCTATGATGAGACTCCCTATCGTCAGTCATGCATGAACATGGAGAAACCATGTGTAAAACTGTGGGATCTGTTCTAATGAAAAGACAGCAGCATGTTTTAAGCAGTAGAGCAAAATAATTTAATAAATGTTTTTAGGGCCGGGCGCGGTGGCTCAAGCCTGTAATCCCAGCACTTTGGGAGGCCGAGGTGGGTGGATCACGAGGTCAAGAGATCGAGACCATCCTGGTCAACATGGTGAAACCCCGTCTCTACTAATACAAAAAATTAGCTGGGCATGGTGGTGCGTGCCTGTAGTCCCAGCTACTCAGGAGGCTGAGGCAGAAGAATTGCCTGAACCCAGGAGGTGGAGGTTGCGGTGAGCTGAGATCGTGCCATTGCACTCCAGCCTGGGTAACGAGCGAAACTCCGTCTCAAGAAAATAAATAAATAAATAAATGTTTTTAAAGAATTATTTTAACTGTGAAGAGAAAGATGGGGGGGCACCTAAAGATAGCAGTGCGTATACCATTTAGGATACTGTTGATTTCGTCCACCAAGAAATGATGATGTCATGGGCTGCAGTGTGAAGATTTACAATGATAGGACTATGTTTAATCTGGAATATATTCTGAAACTAAAGCTAGAAAGTTCATTGACTGATTTGATGAAGTTTGTGAGAAAGAGTTCGGAATCAAGAGTGATTCTAAGATTTGTGGCTTGGGCTGCTGGTGACTAGTAATATACCATTCTTGGCCATCAAGAACTCCAAGAAAAGCAGGCTTACGGGAGGAAGGACTTTGGTCCTTTAGATACACAAATGGAAATGTTGAGTAGATAGCTGGCTATGCTAGGGAGCTAGAAAAATGCATATGGTAATCCTAACCATACAGGTGGTGTTTAGAGCCAGAGGCCAGCTATTCCACCTGCAGAGTGAAGGCAGACAACAGCTGTGTGGGCCAGGAACAGTGGCACTCCAATAGTCCAGTGTCAGGAAAAGGAAGATCCAGCAAAGACAACTGGGAGATGGGAGGGAAATCTCAAACCAAGTGAAGGAGAATGTTTCATAAAGGGCAGGTTTGATTACAGCACAAGTGTTGCTTAGAAGTCGAGGGAGATTAGGACTGAGATTTTGCAAAATGCAGTTATACACAGGAGACATTGGGAAGAAGGGTTCTGATGAAGACAGTAGATAAAGGAGTAATTAGAAAGAGGGAGAATGGGTTAAAGAAGTCTAGAGAGTAATTAATTTTGCTGAGAAGAAGTTTTGCTACAAAGGGAGACAGAATATTGAGGGTCAGTGGTTGGAGGAGAGTGTGAGTTCAGGATGTTTTTCTCTGAAGTCCAGTCTGCAGCCTAATGTCCCTTGATCCTTTCCTGGCTATTATTGCAGTGTAATTACTTGTCTCCGTGTTCTCAGTTGTTCCTCCTTCTCAGATAAAATAGGAGAAAGAGTTAGCCAAGATTGGCCTCTGCTTGCTGAGCAATCTATACATTTTGATCTTCATCCAAATGACCTCAAAATTTTTGTGTGTGGCTTTTGGGCGCTCTGGGAATTTGGAAGGAAAGTCACTCTGTTGCTAAAGCAATTGACTGTGGCTGACACTAGGTGCTTTGTCTGGAAGTGAGACTATCTGCTGCCAGCCCTAATGAGGATTCCACTGGGGATTGATAGTTGTGGCACTTACGGGAAACGTTGCTTGGAGTGTGAACCAGCTTATGAGAAGGGGCAGGGGACACAGAATGATTTCTGCTCATCCCCAGTCCCTCCCCAAGAACCGGGGCAGAAGTTCTCAAAGTCCTCAATATCTAACTCTGCCTGACCAGATACTCACCTGAAGCAGGAGTGTATTAATACATCTTTTTTCAAAAATGATGCTAGAGCGGGAATCAAGTTAGCCTTTTGAACCCACCCCCTCTGGCCCACACACAAGTTTCCAAGTGAAGACTCCTCCTTGTCCAGGAGAAGCTCTGAAGGGAGTAGAAGTGGAGGGGCAAATCAATGCCAAAGCAGGCAAACACCACCCAAGTCGTATTGTCGGGAGAGAAGGGCTCTGAGGAAAACACTTTCGCTCTACACAGGTCCCTGCCCTGGGAATTCTGTGACCATCCCTGCTGCCTCATGCTGTGAATTCTAAATCAAGGGGGCAGAGGACACAGGCTGCCTCAGTGTTTAGGCATGAATAAGGTTAGGGATGAGGGAGAACTCACCAACCTGGAAAAGGTACCTGCCACCATAACTTGCTCACCTAATCCTGGCTTGCAGGTGACTTCCTGGGTATCCATCCAAAATGCTTCTCTTCAGAGTTTTAACAAACCCATTCTCATTGCCACCATTGCCCTAGAGGCACTCCTTTCTTGCAGAGGGAAAGCCAGTTGATTGATAGGACATTGTATAAGATGGGGAATAGGAAAGAATCGCTTCCATCCCTTTCTGCACCAGCCTTCTACCCAGAACTCATGGCTCTTGAGAATTTGGAGCAAATGAGTGAGAGTGACCACAGTGTTTTCCTCTGCGTCATTCTGGTGTCTTTAGTTTTGCTTCCAGCTGCCCACACTGAGCAGCCGCTGTCCTGCTTTCGAGCAGTCATGTTCCTAGTGTGCTGACCTGCCTTCTCTCTGCATCACCACAGCTTCCTAGACCTCTTGGTTTGGGTCACTCAGGTGTTGTCATGGCAATGACACCCTCAGTAGAGTAGCGCTGCTCATGCTGTCATGGTTATCAGGACCTCTTGACGGGAGCCCCATTTCACTGCTGTCATGTGGAGAGCAGGAAGGAACCCTAGGACCTTCCGGTAAGCCTGGATTCTTAAGTTAGGCACAAGTAGTCTATGCCTGAAAATGAAGGTGGCTATGATCAGGGAAATAGCAGCATCCTGTAATGGTGAGATTCTAACCACGTGAGAAATGAAAAACTGAAAGAGGTATTACCATCCTCATCACCGTGATTACCTCCTCCCCTTCTCCTCTTCTTCCTCTACATAGTATCCGATTTTTTTGTGGTAGCTTGGCTATGTTCCAGGCACTCTTCTAAGTGTTTTCCATGTGTGAACTCCTCAGTTTTCTTGACAGCCTTATGATGTAGGTGTTCTTGCTGCTCTTTTGCAGATAAAGGAACTGAGACACAGAGCTCTCACTTAGACCACTTGCTCACAGGTCCACCCTAGCATGCAATATGGCCAAGACTTAACCAGGCAACCTGGTTCCACAGGTTTCACTCCAAATTCATTATTTATTTTGTTTCAATACTAACAAGAAAATTCAACATGGATTAGTCTAGTTATTGAAGGCATTGCTAAAGTATATCACCCTTTTTGGGGCCAGATTCCATATAGTTTGTATTTTTTAATTATCTTAAGTTTTAAAATATTTTTGTTTGATTACAACAACTATATGCAGTTAGTATGACTATCAACTAAATTTTACAGATAAGAAGATCAAAGTTTTGAGAGTTCATAACTCCCCAAGGAAACTCAACTTCTAAACTGTGTTGGACTAGATCTGAATTCATGATAATCTATAGATTCAGAAGCTAGTATTTTGTCATGTCCTATTGCAATATCATGTCACGTTATATGGTGCAGAGTCTGGCTCTGGGGAGGAGAGTGGTTCAACCATCTAAGACAAATGGTTAGCAGCAGCCACCTCTATGGATAGAAGGACCACATGGCAAGTCTTGGCATGTTCACTCAAGGAGCCATTCACTCTCTTTTGCCCTCATTCTTCTAGGGCTAAAAATTCCATTGTTAGAGTACCTACTTTATTTATTGCCATATAAGCAGGAGAGCAGCAACCTTCCTTCCCTGGCAACTGCCATCATAGAATCTGGGCTGCTTTGAGCAAGTCATTTAACCTGTACAGGAGAATCCCAATAGAAGGTTAATTAGCTCTGTGTCTAATATAAATGACAATTAAACACAAATAAGTTACTTAGAAGCTGGTCTGTAAGAAAGTACAGAAAGACAGAGGAAGCTGAGGCCTGAGAGTCGATGTATCTTCTCATTCGAGTACAAAGGGATTGATTGGAGGGGAACATGCTGAGTGGGGAACAGCAAAGCTAATAAAGATGATTAAAAACAGTAGCAGCAAAGCCTTCTTGTTTTTTAAATTATCTGTGAGCACTTTACCTGTATCAGCATGGTTATCTTTAGAGCAGCACTATGAAGTAGGCAATAATGGTATATTATTATCCATATTGAGAAAATGGGGAATGTGAGACTCAGAAAGGTTAGGTAACTTGCTGGAGGTCAAGTCAGAGGTGGAGCTGGGACCTGCACCCAGCCTGATGGGTCTGGCAGACCCTGGATGGGTCTGGCAGCATTGGCAGCTGTCTTTCCAGGTTTGGACTGGGTTCCAGAACCCAGGCCTGAAGCTTAATCATAGGCATAACGTGATGAACCTGAAGGCTCCCTTTCTGCTCGCCATTCTCCAAGCAGCCGCTCCTTGTGCACTTTGCCCACCCACTCAGAGCCTTCACCGTCTCCTCTGTCAAGTGAAGGCCATGATAGGATGTATATTCCTGGCTTGTTGTAAGGACTACATGAGTCAGCTCATGTAAATGCATGCCCTGGGCCTGATATAAAACAAATACTCTGGATTGGTGTGGTGGCGCACGCCTGTGATCCCAGCACAATGGGAGGCCAAGGAAGGAGGCTCACTTGGACCCAGGTGTTTGAGACCAGCCAAGGCAATATGGTGAGACCCCATTTCTACAAAAAAAGTTTTTTTTAATTGGCTGGGTGTGGTGATGTACACCTGCAGTCCCAGCTGAGGCGGAAGGATCACTTGAGGCCAGGAGGTGGAGGCTGCAGTGAACTACGAGCACACCAGTGCACTCCAACCCATGTGATGGAGTGACACCTTGACTCTAATCTAATAATAATCATAATAATAATGCTGATTAGTGCCAGAGTGGTGACATCACAGGTGGTACCTAGAATGAGCATTAGATTTGGCAGCTTTTCCTGTCCTCGGCAATATGTCATCTTAATCTTAAAGATGAACATACTGTTTATAGCACAGAGTGACGTGCCGGATGTAGCAAGCTAAGATGCAAATGTCCATCTTCAAGACCTTTCCACAATACCTCATTTTCTCTAATGCAGAGTTTGGCCTACACTATTCTTAGATGACCTGTTGGTACAAGGGCTATCATTTTCTTTTGACAGTGTTTCCAAGTCTCAGTGACCCCTCAAGTGAAATCCATCATGTCTTCTAAGTTTCTAGTGGATTTCAAAGCCTCCTAATTAATGTCTATTTAATAGAGATAGTGAATGACTGCTTGTTGCTTTCTTAACATCTTTTCTTCTACAGGTAAAAGGATAAATTTACGATTAGTAGCCTCCAATTTGCATAGAAGCAGAAGTTTAATTAAGGGAGCAGAAAGTGATTGAAATTTAACTGAAAGTAATACCATGATTTAGGTTTTAATAAATCAAAACGTAAAGGGATACACTCTTATTTCTACTCTAAAAGGACACTTGATTCAAAATGTAATGGTCCAGTCTTGAATTGAGATATGTTTTTTTGTCATTGCTGGGTAAGCAACGTCCCAACCACATTACACAAAGTGGATTTAGCTATGAGCTATGAGCTGGATAGTGACTTGGAAATAGAGTTGGTGCTGTCCACAGACCTTGATAATATCAAGATGCTGCTGTCCTCCTTTGGTGCTTAAACATCAGCTCTGATGCAGTTTTCATGCACTTTTCAAATGAAAGCTCTCCCCTCTGCCTAGCTAATGGATAGGGCAGCGCCACGGGAGGGGACCCGTCTGCTGCCATCCCTAGGCGATGTGGCTGCCAAGCGAGTGGAAGGCAGAGCAAGAGAGCCAGGAGGTTCACAGCAGTGTCTCTTCCCAGATCCAACGGAGACACAAAAGGGAATTAAAAACTTCACGTTGCGTTGTTGTCACCCTACCCGCGTCTCGCCCGGGAGAGCTCTGCAGCTGGAGAGTGCTGAGAAGTCAGCCTTTCAGAGCAATTACAATTCATATTGACTATAAACTTCCCACTGTGCGAGGAAAGGAAGGGAGGTGCTTGCCAAGCGCTCCGAGGGGCGAGTGTAAGTTATTTCACCATCTGATGATATATACCACACTGGCAAACACTAGGGGAAAAGAGAAGGAGGAGAGAAGGCAAAGAGTTTGTGGGGAAGCTGACAACTGATCATCCAGCGTTCATGAAAGGAACTGGGACCGGGCACGTGGGTGGGACAGGTCACCCACCACAGCTGGGACAAGTCACCCACCTGTCGCTGCTGCAGCTGGGTTGTCTATGGTCTACACTTGGGCAAGGAAAGCTTTTAACCTGATGTCCCAGTTCACACATAACCAGAGGAGAGGGCAGGGAACACGGGAAGTGAAGAGCACTTTGGTCAGAACACTGGGTTTGCCTCTTTGCTCTGCCAGTTGCTAAGTGGGTGACACTTAACAAACCAATTAACCTCTCTGAACCTTTGTTACCTCATCTGTAAAATAGGATCAGAATGTGAAGATTAGCAACAGTACATTGCCGACGCTTTGTAAATAAGAACACATTATGCACATTGCTCTTTATTAAAGGTTTTGTATCAATTACACGTATATTTTCGGGCAGTGCCAAGAAAATATAAAAGGCAGAGAGGAGAGGTGTGAACCCACCACAGAGCAATCTTCTTCTTTTTTTTTTTTTCAGACGAAGTTTCGCTTTTGTTACCCAGGTTGGAGTGCAATGGCGCGATCTCGGTTCACCGCAACCTCTGCCTCCTGGGTTCAGGCAATTCTCCTGCCTCAGCCTCCTGAGTAGCTGGGATTACAGGCACGCGCCACCATGCCCAGCTAATTCTTTGTATTTTTAGTAGAGACGGGGTTTCACCATGTTGACCAGGATGGTCTCGATCTCTTGACCTCGTGATCCACCCGCCTCGGCCGCCCAAAGTGCTGGGATTACAGGCCTGAGCCACCGCGCCCGGCCCCAATCTTCTAAGACAAAAGTGTTTCTGAATTTTTGCAACACAAACTCAAAAAGCAAATAACGTAAGCAGTGTTTATGACCGTTGTTATAACAACAGCAATTATCATTTGTTCTCATTATTGTTTGCTAAGTCTTACATTTATTTACGCAGCGTAATTAATCTGAAAATTCACCTAACCATTTCACAAAGGCTACAGGGAAGTGAAGAGAGTTGATGCTGGAACTGATTTTTTTTTTTTTTTTGAAGACGGAGTTTCGCTCTCAATGGCGCAATCTTGGCTCGCCGCAACCTCTGCCTCCTGGGTTCAAGCAATTCTTCTGCCTCAGCCTCCTTGGGACTGGTTTTTAAAGAGCAAAAGGTTAAGATACAACTGGGCAGTGCAGGAATCAAAAGGGAAATTGCCAGGCAAAAGGAACAATGGAATTGATGCTAGTTTTAGAATCGGGCAGATCACTTGAGGTTAGGAGTTCAACACCAGCCTGACCAACATGGTGAAACCCTGTCTCTATTAAAAATGAAAAAAAAAAAATAGCCAGGTGTGGTGGTTCACACCTGTAATTCCAGGCTAGGTGTGGTGGTGCACACCTGTAATTCCACCAAGTCTGGAGGCTGAGGCAGGAGAATCACTTGAACCCAGGAGGCAGAGGTTGCAGTGAGCCGAGACTCTGCAGCCTGGGGGAAAAAGCGAGACTCTGTCTCAAAAGAAAAAAAAAAAAGAAAAAAGAATGGGACCAGGATATTTGACGTCCAAAGGATTTAAGATTCTCAAAGTCAGTGTTGACTCTCGTTGCCTCATTTCACGACACTAGGGATCAGCAGATTAAGGCAGATGGGTTTATGAATAGATTGTGAGCTCACAGTGAATTTTATATTTTTAAGTGGTTGAAAAAATTAAAGAAGAATCATACATTATGGCTTGTGCAAATTATTTGAATTAAAATGTCATTGTCTCTAAATAAAATTTTATCAGAATACAGCCATGCCCATTTGTTTATGGCTGCTTTTGTCTTGCCATGGCACAGTTGAGTAGTTGCAACTAGATTGTAGGTATGGTTGGCAAGGCCTGAAATATTCATCATCTGGTCCTTTAGAGAAGTCTGCCAATCCCTGCGCTACATAAAGACAGACTCCTCAAGGCTCTGACTGCTATTATTAAAATTCTTATTTTTATCCATACTCTCTTTCTGGTGCCTCTTCTCAGCACTCTGTAAAGTTGCAATGATGATAGTTTTCATATCCATTGCAAACAATGCCCACTTCTCTTGTCTTCCAAGAGTGGTCCCTGCCACCCCTGCAGGGGTCCTTCCTGGCTTAGAGATGCTGTGCTGTACCCAACAGCTATGGCTCACCTTATTTTCAACCTTGGCTACAGCAAGACACTTTCTTGCCTTGTCCCTGACCTGAGAGGTCCTTAGGAGATACCTAAGGAATTCAAAAGAGTTGGTGATAGTAAAATATGGGTTTGAAACCAGCAGAACTAAGGAGTATGCAGTGACATGTTTTGCATCTCTGCCTCCATCTTTGTTATTCAAACAGTTCTATACTCTGCCCACTTGGGCATTTTCAGAGTCACTCTTATCTGTGGTTAACAAAACTCTGATTCTTGCCCTGGTTCATTGGTCATGCTCACTGGTCTGCTGTTGGTTTTGGTTCTGCCAATGGGGAAGTTTTTTCTGTAGCACACAGCATTCTGTGGCAGCATCTGAGCCTGCCTTTGCATGAATACTGCCTCCGAGGGGGGCAGCATCTTCTCAGGAGGAGCATATTTGCATCAATCAGCACCTTCAACCAAAACATGTCATTGCATACTCCTTAGTTCTGCTGGTTTCCAACCCATTTTTACCATCACCAACTCTGCTCCCTGCCTCTTCACCCTCTCCCTGCTTCTATCCAAAATCACTCTGTAGCACACAGTTTGTTTGTGAAGCAGAGGTGGCATGCCTTAAGTTGATCAGAAGATCATGGTCAAATGAGCCCTACCCAATTTACTAAATTTCTTTTGAATTCCTTAGTTATCTCCTAAGGACCTCTCGGAATCCCATAATTACAATTTCATAGTTTCAAAAATACTTCACACGTTATAGTAATAACGATTTCAACGATAAGAGAAAGGGACCACTCTGTCATAGATATTTCTTTTCTGTTGAGATGGACTTTGAAATCTTGTCACTTTCAAAAGTGAATCTCAATTTTTACATCAAAAAATTAATTAGTGGTTATTGCTAACTGTTGGAAGTATATGTCATTTATATTCTTCTTCATAATTTTGTTACATTTGCAAATGTGTAATATGTGTTTGTGACAATCTTATAGTCATAAACTGAGCCTTTAGAAATAGATTTTCAACATTAGATTCCAGTAAGATATGTTTAGCTGAGACAGATCTTGAATTAAGGCAGTATAGGCCTTTGGTGAACCAGCAGGAAACATGCCTGCATGTACTAATGCGGTTCTCCCCTTTGCTGTGATGCAGAGAGTGTCATATGATCTGAAGACTCTGTGGTAGCAGAAGTCTGAGTCATGACATTCCCTAGTTGTCAATGGGATAAATTCTGGAATGAAGCCCAGATTCTAAAGTCAACCCACATGGGTTTTCTAATGCAAGGGGTGTCATCTCTGCTTCCATCTTCATTAAATATTATTAGAATCATCTTCTGACCCCTCAAGGAGATGAGGCATGTTGGAATCCTGCAATGATGCATCAATAGGAAGCAAGGTGGGTTATCAAACCCTCATCAGGCTTTAAGTGTTCACTGTGTGTGTGTGTTTCTGTGTGCGTGCATGTGCTTATGTGTGTGTATGTGTGTGTGTGTCTAGTCATCACGCATCTCCAGCCTCCAGAATGTCTTCCTCTTGTGTTGTAAACTGGATTGAAAGGTGGTCGCATTTCAGAATTAGCAGATGCCTAGAAGGTAGTACTTTTGGTAGCACTGAAACAGGAAAAACAAAACTATCAAAAGGAAATTCTGCTTTTTCCTACTTTTCTTTTTCTTCCTCTCCCTATGTAGCACTAACTCATTTGCCTTACAAGAGTCCCTTGGGCTTTTTATCAATTAGCTGAGGTAATCCAGGCTGAACCACATGGGACTCAGAGACCACCCCGCCAGAAGCAGTGACTTCTGACAGGGTGGATTTTCCAATATAGTTCCACAAAATTCTATATGGGCCTGTTTATTATCCCATTATTAGTGTTTTTAGAAGTGAACCCCTGGGAAAATTTGCATCTGATTAATATTCACCTGTGCATATGCAGTCTACTTCAACAATATGGTGTTTTTGACAAATACCAGCACTACTTAGTATACCCCCAGGAAGTAGTCACTGATCTGCCATTGCTGTGAACCTTTTTGGAAGACATGTCATAGAAATGTCTTAGATCTGGTTTAAAAAGTCAGCCCTCAATTTTTTGACACACACACACACACATACACACACATAAAATAAAATTGTATAACTCGCTTAATTTATGATAGTTTGATTCAAATGGCTGTTCACAAATAAAGCCTATGCTTGAAAAATGATTTTGTTGTCATTGAAGGCATGAAAAAGTATCATTAGCTAACTTTTCTGGAGCATTTATTCTTTGTCAAGCCTGAGTGAAGTGCTCTACATCTGTGATCACATTTAATCTTCATAATGAGGTAAGTACCATTGTAATCTTCATTTTACAGATAAGAACAGTGAAGCTCAGAGAGGATCAGAGATTTTTCCAAAGTTATATAGTAATAACTTTTGTGGCGATTTTTTATTAGCTCGTATGGCATCTATAGAAACTAATTTTACTTAGAAGGAAAACAGCACTGGGGAAAGATAATCGACTTGGAATCAAACAGACCTGTGTTTCCATCTGCTTCACATTTGTCAGCGCTTCTCCAATTGTAAATTGGGAATAATACATACCTCCGAAAGCGAGATTGCATAACTATTCCACATCCGCTGTAGGCATAATGGAGCACTAACCAACAGCAGCCATGATTACTAGTGTTATCAGGATGAGATGATGGGGAGAGACTTACCTGTACTTGAGTCAATGTAGGGATGGACAGAGCAATGAAAAGGCTTTGAATCAAAATCAGAGGCAGGGAAGCCATAGCACTGCCATAGAAAGGCAAAGCAAGCCAGAAAGAAGCAGTGGGCTGCGCTGGTGCTCAGATGTGTCTGAGAATTCTTTGTGCCCCTCTCACCCACAGCAGTCTAATCCCCTGTCCTGGAGAACGGCTGGCCTTAATGACACCCTCTGAAAGAATGGAGTGAGGTAGAAACAATCACATCACATCAGTCTTCTGTGATGTCCAAGGCCAGGTTACAGAAGGCCACACAGCTTCTGCTGGTTGTTCCTGGGGACACCACATGGAGAGATCTTCAAGAGAGGGGAGACTGGGGGCCCAGATCCCCAGGTCCAGCTGTCAGAGTCTGGAAGTACAGCAGCCCTAGGGAGGACCCCAGTCACCCTCGATCTGACCCACAACCTTATGGAAGACTCTGATGGGATCTGCTGGTTGAGCTCATTCCACCCCAGATTCACAAGCAGAAAACTAAGATGGCCATTGTTGGTGTAAGCCCTGTTTTGGAGCTGTCTGATCCTCAGCAATAAACATCCAGAGCATGGGTCCATCATCTGAGGAAATGCCAGATGCTCACTTAGATGTCCTATGGTCCTTTGCTCCTCACCTCGGCTCCCCTGTCCCTCTGCACTTGCTTCCTTTGGTCAAGGCAAGGTGGACCAATGGTCTTGGCTACACGAGGGCTTTTCCAGTGCCCTCGGTTTGCGATCTGATCTCAAGGTTTTTCTTTCAGATCTCAGTATGTCATGGTGATCCCAGAGTTTCTGTCAGATTCAGGTAGCTCCAGAATCACAAAGCCCTGAAACTTTGTCCTGATAGATAGCTCTTTACTCGCTCTGCCTTTGGGCCATTGAACCCATCAAAATGGCAGAAATTTAGAGAAGTCCATCCTGTGAAGAGGTCTACATTTTCAGCCCATTTGTGGACATTCTCACTCCCTGATAAAGCCGCACTTAGTCTCAGCATCTCAGGCTGAGGGCTACACTGTGGAGACAGAGGTGGGCTGGGTCCCAATGCTAGTCCATCTCTCTGGAACCCACAGGCAGAGGCTTCAAGCCACCTGTCCTCCCCTATAAATCAGAAGCAGGGCAAGTAAAAGCTTGGACGTCTGCATCCCTCCACAGCCAGAGGAAATCCGAGCGCGCAGAGAGATTTGGAGTTTCATCCTCCCCTCTCAGTCAGTCCCAGGCCTTGCCTCTGAGGAAACTCACTGAACCCTTTCAACAGGCTTGAATTCTGTCGGCAGCCCAACCATCCCCTTGTTTACTTTTGAAATAATTACTACTTTGCCATAATATTAGCTCTGAGCCGTGACTCCATTACCATTATCACCGGAATATTACCCATTTATTATCTCCCAGCAACCCTGGAAGATGAATACTGGGCTTCAGAGACCAATTGTTTTACAGCAGACAGGATCTTGGTGTGCATTGTTTAATGAGGTAAACTACATTACAGCCAGCATTAATTTGGCTGCAGTGCACTCCACTAAATCACTCTTAACCTGGAAATCTGCCACTTTTTTTGATGTGCCTTTAATCCACGAGGATGGGAGACATCCTTTGAGAAGAGGCTGGAGCTAAGGGGGAGAGGAGAGGAAAGGTTAAAGGTGAGCAAGCCCCTCCCAGAGATGTGTGCCCAACAGGAGGGAGGACTGCGGAGTGCGGGACCAACGCAGGCAGGAGGAGGAAGCAGGCAGAGGTCAGGCACCCCCTGTTCTGCTACTCCCAAATGCCTGGGAAGATGCAAAGGTGATGTAATGGCTGAGCATAATCCACGTGCCTCCCCTCTCTACGCTCGGGAGTTATGAATCCACAGAATCCATTTTCTGACCACGTTTAGCTTTTCTTTTCTATTTGGCATCTTCAGAATGACCACAGTGACCCACAACAGACAGAAGACAGAACTAGACAATGAGATTGTCGTTCGGCATGAGATTGTCTTTCTGTATAGATTGTCTTTTGGTTTGAGCGGCAGGGCAGCCTCCCAGAGCTCTGGCCATTTGCTGAGCTCACGGGAGCCTGCATGTGGACCTGCGGAGCTCATTGCCTTAGGTGAAACACAGCTGGAGACACACTGAGAAACAGAGGAGCAGATGAAAGGAGTTTCTGCATAAAGCCTCCCTTGTCACTTACATTCTCGCTGTAAGCTGCATAAAGTCACCTGAGGACTTCTGTTAAAGTGCAGATTCTAATTCAGCAGGTCTGGGGTAGGGCTGAAAAGTCTTCATCTCTAAGTGGCTCCCAGGGGATGCTGATGTTGCAGGTCCACAGCAAAAGGAGACTTGTTTCTCTAAGAAATGTCTGCACTGCCTTGTTCAAGATCATGCTTCATGAAGTCTAATAAAACAGGAGCACAGTTACCATTTTTGAGGTGGGCAAACAGAAATGAATTCCTTTTGCTCCATCAAATCCTGACTTCTTCTATACAGGTCCTGGGGTGAATGAAGCACAAAACGTTCTCAGAAAGAATATCCTGGGTACAATAGATAGCAGACACACTGCTCTAAGTTGGTACCTTCAGATTTGTAGGGCGGAGAACACTGGAGTTCTAAAATGTCCCAAGAAATTACTTTTATATTACCAATTGAGAAAGAATCAGAAGGGCTTGAGTACAACTTTAGACTCTTGGAATCCAGTCTAATCTTTTTCTATAAAGACAAATAAATATAGTTTCTGCTATGCCACTGGTGAGTTTCCCAAAATTATCTGATTTCTTGATGTTGAAAACCTTTTCTCTGCACAGCCTAAATGAATTTAAAACTTAAGCAATTCATCCCATAAACCTAACCCAGGTAATCATGGTTGAAATTAAAAATTGTTTATTAGAAAATTCCAGAGTTTCTTCTTTAAAAACTAAAATGGGGCTGTCATGTTTCTCAAAGCCTCTCTCAGTTTACCCTGTGCTCATCTGCCCAAGTAACGTCATCACTGAATTTTACTGAGAGAGAGAAAAAAGTCTTTGTGATTTAATATGTAATCTCAAGAGTAACAGATCTTGGCTGACGGTATAAATTGGTATTGTCTTTTACTGCACATCTTCCCTCCCAAAGCTCTTTATCGTATCCATCTTGAAAACTTATAATGAATATTTTTTATCTCATGTCATACATAGGAAGCGTAAGGGATGTGTATGCCTGTTTGTATGTATGTGTGTTTCATCCTCTGTAACAGTAGCATAACAATAATTTTCAAATTTTATCATAATTAAAGAAAAAGTACATCACTAACTTAATTTCACATTGTCTACCAAACTGTTCCACTAGTGTTTGGATAACATTTACCTGGTTTGGGAGCATCATGCCTTTCCTAGTTCATTTGTCCATCCATCTGTCATCCATCCATCCATCCATCCATCCATCCATCCATCTATATCATCCATCATCCATCCGTCTATCCATCCATCCATCCATCCATCCATCTATCCATCCATCCATCCATCCATCATCCAACATCCATCCATCTATCATCCACCATCCATCCATCCATCCATCCATCCATCCACAAACATTTATTAGGTTCTAGTAAAGCTGGAAAAACAAGTAAAAATTAGAAAAGTAAATACAAATGAGACATGGTTTCTGTCTTTTGGAGATTTTGTAATTTATCAGGGCAGACAAACATAAATAACTTCTTGTGATACCATTTGGTGGTACATTTTAGTTCTTCTCTTCTTTCCTCAACTCTATGGCAGTTTTCTTTGTAGACATAATCTCTAATTCTTTTTATTGAACCATAGATAAAAGAAGTCATGGAATCTAGCAGAAAGCTAAGAGTATGAACCGGGTACAGTTTTGAAATGGTGATTCTAACTGTCTTCTTGGGTAACTCCCCAATACAACTACAACTCCAGTTCTTTTTTGTAGGGTCTCCAGTTTTAAAACTGGGCATTACTAACTCGACTCTTCCAGATCAAGAATGTTTTTACATATTCCAATGAGAGATTTTCCTGTTCCAAACACGGGTGGAACCCTCAACTTAGCTCTAGAGAGCAGCTGTTCACTGGTGACTATACATTTGCCGGAAGAATGCCATCCTGCTGATGACATTTTGCCACTAGCCTTTTTCAAGAAGCCAAAAGTGGAAGACTGCACTGAAGGAAATTTTTTCAAAAGAACTTGAGAGATTAGGGGGTGAAATTAGATAGAGAAAAAAATTCTAAACACGGTGAGGTATGTCATCGATAAAAGGCACTTTGGCATAACAAAGTCGTGAATGGAAATAGTTACAGAAATATTGTGGTTAGGGAAGTCCCAAGTGTTTCTACAGTTGAACATCCCTGATTAGAAAATCCAAAATCAGAAATGTTCCAAAATCCAAAACTTTTTAAGTGATGTCACAAATGGAAAATTCCATACCTGACTTCATGTAACAGGTCACAGTCAAAATGCAGCCAAAACTTTGTTTCAACCAAAAATTGTTTAAAATACTGTATAAAATTACCTTTCGGCTATGTGTGTAAGGTGTAGATGAAACATAAATGAATTTTATGTTTAGACGTGGGACCCATCCCCAAGATATCCCATTTTGTGTATACAAATATTCCAATGTTTTTAAAAAATCCAAAATCTGAAACAGTTCTGATCCCAAGCATTTCACATAAGGGATGCTCAACCTGTATTAGATAAATTCAGAAATTTGCTTTATGTAAACTTTAATATATGTATTTCATATATAACAAATTTACATATAACGTTTTTCCCTTTTGGCACATTAAGCCTATTTTATTTGATTAATAATCATGTGACTGGTACTCTGAGGCCAATTTAACCATTTTTACGGAATAGTTACCATGTGTTGGACACAAAGCTAGGCAATTAAATTTAATATTATTTAGTCCTCATCCCCTCCTAGGAATACAATTCAGTGATGTCTAGTTACATGAGCCAAATTAACTAATGGGATATTTTGACTGTTGAGCAGGGCAATACAATCGGAGTAATTCAAAGTCCTAAAGACAATCAGCACCCTTTGGTAACTGGCTCTGTCCAGGCATGCTCACCTCTTGCCATGACCTCTTGCATGTGTCTCTGTAAAATGAAGCTCATAATGAATTGTTCCCTACTCCTAGTACTCAAAATATCTGTGATACGGGCATAAAACTTCTGAGGTCTTAACTTAAAAGCTATCGTGAAAGTGCACAATTATTTTGCATATTTGTATACAAGCCTCATATCCATGAGTGCACTTATATGCACCCTCCAGTCCTGCTCCCTGATTTCTAATACATTCCTCAAGCCCAATTGCCCATAGACAGTAGAATTATCTGTTAAGAAGCTGCATTTGGGAGGAAAATGTAAACTAGCCTTTGTTGTGATGTTCTCAGTATGTATGTGTTGTGTTTTCTCTCTCTGAGGCAAATTCCTGTGGTGAAACTCCATATTATGCTATCAGATACAATCCCAGCCTTTGCTCAATTGTACTTTGCAATGGCATGACAGATTGTGGTCGTTTGACACCATCTCCTTTGGTTACTCTTCTCACATTTGTTTGTCTCTCAGCTAATTGGAAGAATTCAAGAGCCTTCAGTAGGTCTCTCAGTCCTTAGCCTCAGATCGACTAGTGGAGCCTTGCCCATCCTGGGTAACCCTCTGGAAGTCAAGCTGTCTTGATTTGCATTACCATCTTTATTTATCCACTCTCCAGAGAAGAGGTTCCATTTTAACAATTAAACCACATACGAGAAAATGACTGAGGATTTCTTTCTGGCTTCCCTGGAAATGGAGGATCAATCTGAGTAAATTCTCCAGGCTTCTCAATTTGTGAAGAAAAATGTTACATTTAGGGTAAAAAAAAGGGGGTCCTGCTTAGTTCAAAAATTGGTGGATGGGGACAGGGTGCAAAGAATAGCAAAGAGAGAAGAGGTGTCATCTGGGCATCTGACTTGTTTTTCCTCTATCCTGGTTATCAAAAGAGCAAAGAAATCCACTTCTCTTTCCCCTCCCTCAGGTGCCCTCAGGCCTGCGCAGCCTGGGCTGGGCCTGCAGGACTTCCACAGGGTCCGAGTAGCCACCCCGCTTGAACGTAAAGCAAGAGCAGCCACCAAATGTCTGAGATTTGTGAGATCATTCCACAAATTAAAACCTTTTATCAGCCTCTCAGAGCTGTGCAAACTAATTATACTTTGGCCAAACTTTGCCAATGACTCCCTCGAGGTATTATTATAAAATTTTGAGCTTGGAAATGCGTCCCCATTCTGTCAACATCAGGTTGTTTCAGCTACAGAAATCGAGCTCCAGCTCATTTTAGCTTCCATGATGTGCTTTGCATAAACTGTGGCATTTCGCACTGTTGTGGCAGGAGGACAGCAGCACAGCTGGATTTGAAAACACACAGGGGATGATTTCCAGCAGTGTGACTTCAGACACAGGGACTGAGTTTCAAGAAAAACCCATTTTTGCCCCCCACTTTGAAGAAGACGCTGCAGGGTTCTCAGCTTAAGATGTAGAGGTGCATACTCAACATTCAGCTCTAACAGCTGCTAATTTAGGGAGGACCTATCGCTTCCCTTCTCAAGGTTTTCGGCTCTTCACATGCAAATGAACAGCTCTTACTAACAAATTGCTGCTCAAATGCTTGGTCATGTTTTGAAGCAAAGTCTGGGAGAGGAGGCTTTCTGGAAGAGCTTGGTAAGAAGTCAGTAAACTTTGATTTGTCTCGGAGGATTTAGATTCATAAATAGCAAAGATGCAAACTCCATGTGACTCAACAAATTTTTGAATTTGTCAGTCAGAATATATTTATTAAACATATACAGGCTATTTGGCATTGTTAGAGGTACCTGGAGTCACTGACCGTGCCATGCACGCCAGTGGAGCCGTTCCTACTCTTGCTCTGAATAATTCTGTGTGTGGCTGGCCTGGGAGTGCGGAATCCCTCTGCCCTTCCACACACTCAGAGCCCCAAGACACAGTGGACATCGAAGGGGAACAGAGAAATAGAGGGTTTCCCTCATCCTTAGCCCATGACTGGAACAGGGGGCCTGGGAATGAGAGGCGGTATTTTGTTTCTTTTGCTGAAAATGGAGTGAGGTGACCTTCTGATGTAGCCAAGCACCTTATGATAGTGTGTTTTTACCACTTCCCAGGACTAACCATCTGCCCAACTTTTTGACCAATCCTGGGCCACTGGTGGAGCCAGGAAGCCCGGAGGGTCATGGAAGAGGAGACTCTTGCCCAGTAGTCCAGAGGAGGGCTATGCAACTGGCATATTGGCCCACAGAACCCCCAGCCCTGCAGCATGGCTCTGAGCCCTCACAGGCCCAGAGCAGAGGCAGGAGTAGAGGCTGCCAGGGTGCAGACCCTCCTTCACTAAAGGGTCTCCAGGTTCATTTTTGTCTCCACCATCTGCCATCCCATCTCATGGGCTCTTGTGATGGGCTCATCAGGTTCTTGAATTCTTTCCAGTTGCCACTAATTACACTGCAGATCCGTAAATCATTCCAGGCTGGGGCTGACAGGGAGAGACAGGCCCTCTGCCATGCTGAGCTGGGGCTCCCTGCCACACCTGCAGTGAGTAGCCCTAAGGCAGCCACAGATCAGTGCTCAATGCAGAAGGGACAGGTGGCCAGTCCCTGTGGCCATGCCCAGGGGCTAGCTCTAGCCGGCTGTGGCTGCATATGCATGCTCATCCTGGGACCGGGTCTCAGGCAGTGCCACCCTGACTGGAAGAATGTAGCTACTGTCTCTGCCTATAGGTTTTTATTGCTGTTTGAATATTAAAGATAGCTGCGAGGAAAGGTGAGATGATTTCATCTGGAGTTTGATAAAGTTGGGACAGCACTTCTCAAACTTAGTTTAATAATGCAACAGACTGATTCATCAATTCTGGGATTGGGTCTACTACCAATCTTCCTTTTAAAGGTATACCCCAGGTGTTTCTTGGGTGGTGATTCAGTCCCCGACTTTAAAAACTGCGGAACACAGACTTAACCTTTACCTCTCTCCGGCTCTAGGCTATCATTGACCCTCTTGTTTCTGGATCGGGTGCTAATAGGGACACAGATTTCTTCTGTTCAAAACCACACTAGCTTCTCTGTATGCAGGAGCTATTCACAATGCAGGTGCCCCTATGCCTGTCACTGAGAGAAAGCCTGTGACCTCTGAGTGTTCTGCAGCCAGTATGGTGGGCTGAGAGGGAGCCCCCAGTTGACCCAGCCCACCGGCTCACTGCACAGATTGCTGGCTAATGGGGCGGAGCTAGCTGAAGTGCCTTCTATTAATGGAGCAGAATATAAACAGAATAAAGCCTTCATTTCCCAGGCTGTGGTTTCATTATTAATATACTTTACAGTTCACAGGTTGTACGTTTGCGCCCATGTTTTCTCAGCTGGTGTAATCTGCGGCGCCGAGTGAGAACAGTCATAAAATTTTCATTTCCAGTTGAATGTGCGTCCAATTCGCCGTGAAATGTTCTATCTGTCGTGAATATTAAGTGCACTGAAGCAATGGCTGCTGGATTAGGCAGAGAGGTTCCCCGGTCCCTCCCGGGCCTGGCAGAGGACAGAGGTTTGCTGGGGCATGAGTGGAACTTTTATGGCAAAGCTGCATGGCGTGAAGTCTGTTTTCTGGTGGCCACCTCCTGGAGCTTTGGTGGAAGAGAAAGAACCTACTGTCCAGGCAGGGGAGAGGTCAGAAATAATGGAGACTGTGTACCTCGGGACCAATAGAAAGCAATTAGACAGGAGGTGAAAGGGCACAGGAAGATCAAGTACAGAGAAGAGAAGTGGGGGGCCAGGTAATGCCAGGGCAGAGGTGAGGAGTGAAGGGATTGCAGAGGAGAGAGCAGGCCTGAGGGAAGCGTGCACCGGGGAGGCTGGTTGTCAGGCATAATATTAGAAAGAGCAAGCAGAGCATTTTATGCACAGTGCCTTTTTAGACACGTCAATAAAGTGCTGAGGAGATAGCACGATGGAGGAGGTGCAGGGACAGGCTGGGAGTGACAGCAATTAAGAGAGCCTTTCTGTCGGATGGCCTGCAGCCCCGGTGCGGGGCAGAGCATCATGGGGGCTCTGTCCTAAGAACAAATGTTTCCCGCTGCCAGCTGGCCTGCAGTGGACGTTATTTGCCTCCCAGCACTGACTTATTATCCCTTCCTTTCATGCCACTACCTGTGCTCCGCCATGCCAGCTGGCTCTTCCCTCCAAACCCTTCCCCTCTCCTCTTTCTTGGGAGTTGCAGCATTGTGCCAGTCTCAGGGTTGAAACCCCTTGCTTGTTCCCAGAATGTGCAGAGAGCCTCGGGGAGCCAACGCCAATAGAGGTAGAAAGCCTGCAGGATTCTGATCTTCTCTACTCATCCCAGCTGCTCCATCAGGATCTTTTACCCCCGGGGGTCCACGTGCCCCTGTCCTGTAGAGGTTTGATGTGAGAACTGCCCTAGGCTAGAGGAGAATGAGAGGCAAATAGAACGGGCCGAGAGAGTGGAGTCTTCTTGCTTTGGGCCCACAGCCTCCTTAGCAATGGTGAGTGGAACCAGCTGTGCCCTGCAGGAGACTCCCAGGAAGACACCAGCTTTGCTTTCCCACAACTAAAGTGCTGATTCAGGCAAAGAGGCCTTGCCACACCTCCCACCCAGGCGAGACTCCTCCCAGCCTGCCCCCTGGCCCAGGGAGGGGGTGCATGCGTGTGCACGTGTGTGTGTGTCTCCATCGACACAATCACACAATGAAAGTCAAACAATTTGTTCTACATCTCTTGGCTATTTACAGTTAAAGCTCCCAACAGCCCAGTAAAATAGCAATGGTAATTTTCCTCCTTTATAGGTAAGGAGCACGGCACAGCCACAGATTAAGTGATTCTGCCAAGGTCACAATGCTGAACTCCCAGTGGAAGCAGAACAAAACCCCTTTATTCTGATCTGGAGCCATGTGCATGCTCCCCCTCCCCTAATTATTGATAGTTGACTCCCTCTCTGGTTTCCAATTGTTTTGCTTTGGATAACATTCAGATAATTTTGTGTTTCTGAAACGCACACCTGCTGGGAGGAGTGAATTGAGAGGAAGAAGCTGAAAAATGAGCTAGGCTGAGATATTAAAGTGGTAGAAGAAGAATAATTTACCGAGTGACATCCTAAACACATGTAGTTATAGCCCAGGAAGGCATCATCTGTTCCGTACCATGACCATCCTTTCACACGCCAGTCACATACTGACTCACCTTCATTGTGAGCCTTGAGAACAAAGCTCAGCATCCAGCCTGATGCTTAGGACAGGCAAGGGCCCGCCCACCCTCTCTCGCCCCAGGCTCATTCCCTGCCCCTCCTGAATCTTCCCAGGGCAGACTCCAGACATTTAAGCTTTGCAGATACTGTTCCCTCTGCTGAGAATACCACTCCATCCTCCTCCCCTCCCTAAACCTGGTGCCTACCCTCATAGCCTTCCAGAGTCAGCAGAAAGGCTGCCTCTTTGGGAAATCTTCCTGGGCACCTGTTTTCACCCTCAAGCGCAGCCTCCTTCCTGGGATCCCCATGAACTTGAGACCCACACAAGGCTCATCATTGATTGCCCTGTGGTTTGCCATCTACGTGTATGTCCAGCTCACAGAAGAGACAGGGAGGTTTTCACAGACCCTAAAACACCTGTTCTTGAACACATACTCAGGGCCTGGGCATTGGAATTATACAGATTCGGGTTTTAAGCCCAGTGTTGCCACTTAGTTGCTATGGGGCGCCTGAGGAATTATATAACCGGCTTAGGCCTCGTTTTTTTCATCTCAAAAATGGGGATCAGAGGTAGGTTGTAAGCAATCAATCAGTGAAGAAATATATATATATATACACACACACACACACACACACATATATGCTATAGAAAACTTAGATTATTTTTCTTCCCTTCTCTTTAATAGATGTCTCTTCTCTCCAATAAATGTTTATTGGATGAATAAAGGAATAAGAAAAAATATATACTTAAGTGCAAAATTGTTTGGTTTACACTCAAACTATACTGGGGATTCAAAAGGAAAACATCCTCAAAGGGAAGTGTGGCCAGGGTCTTCAAGCAGGACATGGGTCAGGGAGGGATCTTGGATACGGAGGTAAGAACCCTTTAAAGTTGGATCTCGGAGACCACCTCTGCACATTCTCATACCTTCCTGCTTTTCTTTCCTTCAGGATTCCTCTTTTTTCCTCTCTCCCTCTTTCTCTCTCCCTCGTCTCTTTTCTGTTCTCTGATTTCTTTCTTTTATTGGACCTCAACATTTAGTAGACGCTCGCTACCTCATTTTACCCCCTGTGTATCTCTAACCTTGAATTTGAACTAGTTACTCCTAAGAAATGTCATTTCCAGCTCTTAAATCCTTGGATTTTCCAAGAACCTCACCTTCTCTCCACAGGCCCTAGAGAGAGCACCTGAAATGCCATTAAATGGTCACAGCCCACAGCATCCAAACATGGGAGAAAATGGAGAAATTAGGAGAAAGTGCTCTCAAAATGTGCTTGCCTGATGAATCTTTAATTCTACCCCTTGTGGCTCAGAACTCCTGTCCCTAAACTGCATTCAGAATGCATTCCGCCAGTGTCCCATTCTCAGGGAGAGACGGGGAAAAAACTGCACGTCCTTCTCCTGGCTTGTCACTGTAGAGTTGAGATAATAATAGTCTTTTTCTGATCCCCTGAACTTTCCCATCTGCTTCATAAAACAATGGCAATTTTTTTCCCTTGCTCTGTCTTCTTCTCTCTCTCTTTTATTTTTATCCTCCTACACTATAATTTAAAACTGTGGCAGTGCTCTAGCCCTTGAGTTTTTTTTTTTCTCTCTCTCTTTCTTCTCCCCTTGCTTTAATACATGATTGTTATTTAAAATGGCCTTTCATCTGAGCACCAGGAGGCTGCCTGAGCAAGCTGCCTCCTGCTTTTAGAGAGGGAGGGTAAGGCCAGTGTGGTCCCTGGTGTAGCCCAGCACCTAGCTCTCTTCAGTACTGCCAAGAAAATCAGAAGTGTTGTTTGTTCTTTCTGAAAGAAGACAGCAGAAGTCAAGGCCTGGAAGTGCCCCTGCCTCAGAAATGGCCATCGTATCAAGCTGGTGGCTGTTAGCGGTCCACCACGCATCAGGTCCAAATAAAGCAATTTCAGCTGAAGGCAGTAAATTCAGTGTGCCTATTGATGCCAGGAGGGGAACGTGTGTCAGCCACTCAGCACAGAGACTCAGCCGTTGCTATGCAGGCTTCTGCTCAGCTGTGCTGCCAGTCACCATCCAGATGCATCTCTCCTCAGCTGCCCAGAAAAGAGTGGTGGCCAGGGACTTCTTTCCCAGGGGAAATGTCATCCGTTTTGGGGATCAGAAAGGAAGGTGTCGGATGCTGGTGTTTCCCATACCAACTCTTCAGCATTCCCTGCCATAGATGGCCGTTCAGCTGCTGCTTTGGGGCACTGGCTGGAACACGCTCCACACACTTCCTGTCTGTATGACAGTTCAGTTCCGTGGATGCACCTGTACCTCTGAAAGTGATTTTGGCCTTGTCTTTTCTCTCCAAGCTCTCTCCAGAGTTCCCTCTGAACTGGCATCAGCAAAGCAATCATATTCTAAATGAGCTTCGTGAGGAATACGCCATTGCAGTGAAACACCAGGGACAGGACAAGGCTGAAGGCTAGAAAATAAATCCTGTGTGTGTGATGAGGGGTTGTTTGTGTGTGTGTGTGGAAGATGCGTGCCAGTCCTCACGAACATAGTGATCACTTCCTTCTTGGCTTAAGCAGCCCTTCTGCCAGCTGGAGAAGGAACTCCCTGGGGAAGACAGGGACCGCTTATCTCCAGCCGATCTGCTGAGGAGGACACCCACCTGCAGGAAGCAGACAGTGTTTTAATCCTGGCTATGTGGGTTGTTTCCTTGGCTGTGATGCCCAAAAGGACTGGCGGCAGGAGGAAGTTCCCGGAAAACTGGTCTCTTGTGTCAGGTTGTTAGGGTTGTTGGATTTCAAATCCTAGGTGTCATTACTTCAGTCCCTCCTTCTCCTTGGAATCCTCCTTTCCTTTAAACATTGGACATGATTTTCTCTCTCTCTCTCTCTTTTTTTTTTTTCTTTGAGACAGAGTTTTACTCTTGTTGCCCAGGCTGGAGTACAATGGCGTGATCTCGGCTCATAGCGACCTCTGCCTCCCAGGTTCAAGGGATTCTCCTGCCTCAGCCTCCTGAGTAGCTGGGATTACAGACATGCACCACCATGCCTGGCTAATTTTGTGTTTTTAGTTGAGACAAGGTTTCTCCATGTTGGTCAGCCTGTCTCAAACTCCCGACCTCAAGTATCTGCCCACCTCAGCCTCTCAACGTGCAGGTGTGAGCCACCACGCCCAGCCAAAGATTGGAAATGATTCTTTTTTTTTTTTTGAGACGGAGTTTCGCTCTCGTTACCCAGGCTGGAGTGCAATGGTGCGATCTCGGCTCACTGCAACCTCCGCCTCCTGGGTTCAGGCAATTCTCCTGCCTCAGCTTCCTGAGTAGCTGGGATTACAGGCACGCGCCACCATGCCCAGCTAATTTTTTTGTATTAGTAGAGACGGGGTTTCACAATGTTGACCAGGATGGTCTCGATCTCTTGACCTCGTGATCCACCCGCCTCGGCCTCCCAAAGTGCTGGGATTACAGGCTTGAGCCACCGCGCCCGGCCGGAAATGATTCTTAAAACCATGTACAACTCTTAAAGTGAGAAAGGTTGAGAAATCAAGATCCAGGATTTTCTCCTAAATCTGCTCTCTCACCGTGATGTGGTGAAGGTCATGACCCCCAGCCAGGTACTTTCTCTTGGTGTTCTCTTCAACTCATCAAAGGGCCATTTTAATCAATGTCTTTGCCTTCCCCACTGACAATCCAAGGATGTCCAAAGAATTTTAATGTCCTCTATCTTGGTCCAACTTCACTGTCATTGCTGGTATATAGCTTAATTAACAATATAGTTTCAGATATTGTTTTAAATGATGTTCACTGATCACCAGTTTATCACCCTCTTTCTCTTTATTTCTTCCTGCATCTCAGACTCTTTTTTTTTTTTTTTTGAGACGGAGTTTCGCTCTTGTTACCCAGGCTGGAGTGCAATGGCACAATCTCAGCTCACCGCAACCTCCGCCTCCTGAGTTCAGGCAATTCTCCTGCCTCAGCCTCTTGAGTAGCTGGGATTACAGGCATGCGCCACCATGCCCAGCTAATTTTTTTTTTTTTTTGTATTAGTAGAGACAGGATTTCACCATGTTGACCAGGATGGTCTCGATCTCTTGACCTTGTGATCCACCCGCCTCGGCCTCCCAAAGTGCTGGGATTACAGGCTTGAGCCACCATGCCTGGCCGCATCTCAGACTCCTATGTCTGGGATTATTTTCCTTCTGCTTTAATCCTCTTTAAGATTTCCCCTGGGATAGCTCTGCTGCTGGTGGCATATTTCCTCAGTTTTTGTTTAGTGAAAATGTCTTATTTTGTCTTGATTCCTGAAAACTACTTTTCTTATACAGAATGTTAAGTTGGAATTCTTTTTTTTTTTTTTTCAGTTTCCTAAGGAACATTTGACTCTCAGTTCTGCTGTTGAGAAGTCAGCTGTCAATCTTATTTTTATTTTCATGAAAGTTATCTGCCTTTCTCCCCAACCTCCAACAACCTCTTGTTTCTTTTAAGACTTTTTGTTTGGATCTGGATTTTTGCAAGTTCACAATGCTGTGTTAGGTATAGATTTCTTTCATTCTTTCTTTCCTTAACTATTCTTGGGATTTGTTAGTTTTCTTCAATCTATGGATTCTTTTTTTTATTACTTCTGGAAAATTCTCAGGTATTATCTATTCCAATATTGCTTCTTGTCCCCTTTTCCCTTTCTTTTTTCCTTCTGGGACTTCTCACTAAGTATAGACAAGACTCCTTCCTCTGTCAATGCCCTTATGCATTTTTGGCATTCTTCATCTCTTTGTTTCTTCACACTATCTACTGTTTTTTTTTCCTTGCTTAACTTACAGCTAATTGATTCTCTCTTTAGCTGTGTCTCATATTCTTTTAAACCATTACACTGGTACTTCAAATTTTTCTTTTCTAGAAGTCCTATTTTTACTTTTTTACTCAAATATGCTAGTTATTTTTCATAGCTTTATTTTCCAATATGATTAATCAAGTTCGTCATGTATTTCTTTATACTGAGGTAGTTGTTTCATAGTCAACGTTTCATGATTCTATTATCTGATATATTTGTGAGTCTATTTTTTTTTTGTCTATTTTATGCTCTTCTCACTCTTAGTATTATGGTTTCTTGTGTGCCTGGTTACTTTTCACTCTATGATGATCACTGTATTTTTTTTACAAACAGTTGAAAATTTTTGAGCCCTA
The DNA here is from genome assembly GCF_030222135.1 of Aotus nancymaae. Taxonomy (NCBI): domain Eukaryota; kingdom Metazoa; phylum Chordata; class Mammalia; order Primates; family Aotidae; genus Aotus; species Aotus nancymaae. Next base: position 36,631,757 of record NW_026988423.1, read on the forward strand.
AAATGAAAGCACCTTCCTTCAAGAATGATTTGTATTTACTTCTGCAAGATGACTGAGGTCTATAAGGGTGTCTAATTTCCTAGCGATCCCAGGTTATTCAAACCATAACACAGTTTCTTGGAGAGGATGTTTGTCTTTTGATTCACTCTCATCTTGGGGATGCAGCTTTTTGCAGTCTCCACTCATGATAAAGAGGTTTTCCTATTAGACTCTGTCACTTCAAAAGGGTGTTGTGCTTTGATTTCTGTTCCCCTGTCCTTTCAGGTTGTCAAACAAAGGCTTCAATTTGCCTGACTCAGCAAATGCCCTCAGGTCAGGAACCAGCTGTCTCTTGGTTCCTGTTTTTCCTTTAATTTAGGGTCTGGTAATTCTGTACCAAGAACGAAGCTTTTGATGCTTTTAAAACAGATGTAAAATGTCTCATCCAGTTCTTTTAGTAGATTTCAATGGGAGGGTTGGCCTGAATAACCCAATCTGTCTTTTCCAGAAATAAGAAGATCAGTACCTTTTTAACCCACATCCCACATCTGCTTTCCATCCACAGTCTGAACCTTCCTTATGTGATGATGAGTGTACCTAGAGGAAAGAGCAAGGCATGTGGAAGCCACTCCACTGCTCACCAGCTGTTTCACATTGTACGAAGATCAAAGTTTATATCTTTCTGTGTCTCAATATCCTTGGATGTGAACTGGCGGGACCAACAGCCTGCAGTGCCTATGTCTACTCCACAGGGTTATTCCAAAGCTCAAAATGATCCTCTGTGTGTATTTTCCTAGACTCAGTGGTGTGTATGAACGCGCCATTTGGAATTTCAAGCCTATTACTTATATATGGGACCTGGAATTTGCTTGCTTGTCAAAGAGGGGAGAGCCAAAGGGCAAACTTAGGGCCAGAAAGAGGCGCAGGCCTCTACCCATGAGAAGAAAGTCTTCAGGCTGAAAGTAATGCAGCACAGCACCAGTAAAGCACAGGTGCTCTAAGCCTGAGGCTCACCTCACCCCGCCTTTCTGCCCAGGAAGAGAGTGACGACTTCTCTTTGGAATGTCCTGAAAGTAGGTTTGTCCTTAGAGCACTCCCTGCCACAGGCAGCCCCTCAGCCTCACTCCCACCTCTCTTTTTCCCTCCAGTCTTAGCCAGGGCTGGTCACGCAGAGTCAGTTCTACTTGGCAGGCCTTCTTTTCCTCATCTTTATCTTAACATTTATTGCTCATCTTATGAAAAATTGCATATCTACCTACAGTCAGCCCTTCAACTCACCTCCTTATCAGCTCCACCATCTTCTCTTCTTATTTATTTCTGACAGGCATCGTATAACAAATTCTTAATTTGAGGAGCTTGATATAGCCCACTGGCAAAACAGTGGGCTGAAGTCAGGGTTGGCTTCAGGAATGTCCCATACTGTTCAGCCACCTCTTCTCTTGAGAGCAGAGAGTCCCCAGAAAAGGGTGGAAATGGGAGAGGAGTGATCCTGTAGGGGATCTGGCAGCAGGAAAAGAAAGGCTGGACAACAGTTTTCCGTGGGGAAGCCTGGAAGACAGTGTTGGACAGAGGCACCTGAGGCCAGAGATGTGGATGGGCAGATGAGTAAGAAGTTGGTTAATAAAAGAGAGAGAAAGGCTACTTGCAGCTTTGGGATACTTCTTGGTAATTACAGACCGGAAACACTGGTTCAGATACATGAACACCCGGATCTTTTTGTCCTGATGTATGGCTGGGGAAGGAGAGCAAGCATCCATGTACACCATGATTTCTGAAACCATTGTTCAGAGTGACATTGATTGTCTCTGAAAGGTTAATGGGTATTTACATAAGGAGGAAAAATGTACGTTGGTTAAATAAGTTTAAACAACTGTATGTGCTCCATTCCCCATTTGGAGATCCACAGGATATAAGAACTTGAAGATTCTAAAAATCCTGCATTTAATCTAATGAACCCAGTTTCCCCAGACTTGTGTGGCAAAGACATCCTCTTTGCAGAATACTAATTACAGTACCCTCTTGCAGGATACTTAGAAGAAAACATTCATTTAAAGCCATAATAGGCTCTGTTTTATCTCTGCTATTCAGGGATTCTCTGTCCAACAGCAATGTTTCTAGAATGGTAACTGTGAGCAAAATGTCCTTTCTGGAACACATCCCATGTCCTGGAACTTAGGATCTGGTAATCTTCTATCCTACTATCTGATGATGATAACTACCACCTTCCCCCCATTTACTGAGGGCCTGTTAATCTCCTAGGTGCTTTTTCTATGTATGACTTCTAATCCTCACTGTGATCCCATAGGAGAGATGGCATTGCCCCATTTCATCTGTGAGAAAACCGAGTCGGGCTTATTAAGTAATGTGCCCAAGGCAAGTGGCTAAGCCAGAATTTGATCCAAGGTCTGGCTAACTCTAACATAATGTTTGTTTCCATCATACTGTACCCATGATGAAAATGGGGCAGATTTCAAAACACAGAACAAAATGATTTAAAAAGCAAACAAATTCACCAGCCTGGCTATTTATACACAAGGACCACTTATTGATTGAATGCTAACTCTAGGGGAAAAAAATCTGAACATTATCTAGTCCTATTATTTATTTTTTCCCCTTGCAATAAAGAAACTGAGGTATGTAGAAAGCGACCTGACTTGTCCAGGCTCACGTGGCCAGCTGGTTTCAGAGTCTACATGATCACTACCAATTACTCTGACTTCCAGTCCAGTTATTTTTACCTACAGTGACTTCTTCCCTCTCCTCTCAGAGACTTTTTGTCAGGCTGAGACTTGCCAAAATGCTTAATTTGAAGTGTGAAGATGATGAGGACCCGCTCAGCTCGCCCATTCTATGAGGAGGCATCAGGAACAAGGTTGTCCTTCCCGTCTGCATATACTGAGGACCTCGTGCAGAGGAAATAGGAGCTCAGCTTGCTGTCGTCCTGCACTCTCCTGAGATCTCCCAGATGTGGAATCTGGAGAAATGAAGCAGTCTCTGCAGGTGTAGTTGGGAACTCAAGCCAAGCAGGGCCTGGAAGGCAGCTCTCTGGACTCTGCCAAAGACTCCTCTCACTTGGTGTTCTCTGCTATCGAGAATCCCGGCCTCCGGTCCACCAACTTTTCTAGATTTGAGCTGCCAAGTAAAGCTGGCAGCCAGGCACTTAGCCCTTAGATGCACTGACAGGGTCTGTGTGTTCCACTCAGCACCCGGCTAGAGACAGACTTATCTCCTGCCTGCCCTTACCTGGGGAGTGTCTCCCCGCAACCTGCCTTCATCCCCAGCGTTCTTCAATCTCCTTCTCAGCCACTTGTCTCCTGGTTGTCTAGAGATGTTGCTTTGTTTCCCCCTCGCCTTTTCCACAGTTCTTAGAAGGCCAGTCTCCTTTCCCCCACATCTCTGTGACATATCCGCTGTGAATGTGCTTTGTTTTCACTCCTGCCTCAGCTGCTCAGAGCTCCTGACAGTGTCTCTCTGTGCCCCACCACGGCATTGTTCTCAAGGCACTTCCACCATCATCCTTCCTTTGGTCACTCTTCTCTCATTTCATTTTCTTTGACCTCTTCATGTATTTTTCCTTTTCCGATGTGTTCCCCTCTCCCTCTCCCATTTCTGTAAGAGGCTTTAACTCTTCTAACCTGTGTCGTGAGTTTCCTTATTACTGGAAGACAGCACCAGCATTCTGTGGTGATGGCGATGGCTGCTGGTTAAAGGAAATCAGTGTCTCCTCTTCTCGATGGGTTTGGATGTTTTCCAGTGGGGTCAGAATCCTGTCGCCCCCGCTGGGATTCTCCAGTCTGGGGTTCTCATCCTTGGCACCGTTGATATTTGGGCTGGCTAATTTCTTATTGTGGGGGCTGTTCTATGTAAGATGGGATATCGGGTCTCTACCCACTAGATACCAGTAACACATATATCCCAACCGTGATAACCAAACATGTCCCAGACATTTCCAGATTTCCCCTGGAGGCAAAATCTTCCCCATTTGAGAAGCACGGTCCTAGCCAACACCCTGCAACCTTACTTCTAGAAGCACATGCCTGGGTGAGGTTTCTGATGCCTGTTGGATAAGCAGGAAAAGATGTGGAAGTGATGGAAGCTGTCGGTGGAGACACACAAGAAGGCTGTTTGGTTTGGGTCTGATCTCTTTCTACTCCTTTCTTTTAGCTTTTTATCCATGTCTTCTCTTTAGCCTTCTTTCACTGTAATCCAAACTTCTTTCTCTCCTGACAACATGACGCTCTTGAGGCCCCAGACTGCTGAAACTGGCTCTGATTAAGCCCTTTAAATGATTCCTGCAGAAGTGGCTCTGACGGTGTTCCATCTGTACCCTCAGAAAGGTCAAGGTGTCACTCGGCTGCTCGAGGGAACTCTGCTTCTGGGCTCCCAGGTGGTTAATGCCTGTTTGATTAGCTGTAAAACAAAATCCAGAAAATGCCAAGAGGCAAATCTCAATTCACCTTTCAGAATGAAGCTCACTGCCCACTCAGAGAAGGGGGTGTGGAGGGGGTGGTGAGATCCACAGCTGTTAAATTCGCAACAGGTAAGCCAGAGAATAGACTCAGTACTAATGTGCCTGCCCTCATCTGCCCAACCACCTGAGTCACCTTCACCTTTCTGCTGCTGACTCTTGGCTGGAAGATGTTTCAGGCCTATTTGCTCTGCTTCCCATGCAGCTCTGCTTCCACTTGGATGCCTACTTTCATTCCAGGCAGCAGCCCTGTTCCCTGCTCCACTGCCATCTTGTTGCTTTCCTTCCAAGCTCACCTCTACACCCAGGGAGCTGGTCTCGGCTGCACATCTTCTCCTTGCTCCTCTCACAAATGCGTCTCACTCCCAAATCTGCAGCAAAACATCAGAATCAAAGAATAATGATGAACAAATGGACATACCCAATGAACCTCCTCTTCCATCAAGCACCTCCCACCTTCTCTTCTATCTCCCTGCAGCACATCTGTGCATACTCCTTCCTACAAGGCAGATGTGGACTATTCTGTGTAGGCCATGCAGAGGGTGGGCTCCCGGGAACCATCTCCTTGTGCAGCGCTCTCTTGCACACACCACATACCACACACAGTGGTTCTAACACCATGGTTATCTTGCTTGCCAACATCCTTTTCGTATCATTTTCCAAATCCCAATGTAGTGCTCTTGTGTGCAGCCCTTCATTGAGAAAGACCGCGCTACCGACCCAAACACAATCATGACCACAGCATCTGGAACAAGAAACGCCCATCCAGTATCCACTCCTCCAGTATCCATCACAGAGGCAGCATGCCAGGAACATCGACAGGATTTCGAATACCGTCACAGCCCAGGCCCAGGGCCAAGCTAATCGCTTGCACTGTTCAGCCTCTGCAACAGTACACTTTCCCCTCTCACTGAACCCATCAGCCACCTTCCGCCTTTGAGGTCCATAACTTTGCCTGCTTTTTCTCATTGTCTTTGCTCTTCTTCTCATTCATGGCTCACGAGGTCCTTTTTTTCACCAGGACATTCCTAAAGAGAGGTGCTTGCTGAATGTGAGCTGGCCCTCATGGTGTCAGTTGATTTTTCTTTTTCTCGTGGCTTGTATTGACAGGCAGGGCCTGTTCTCAGATGGGAGGTGTGAAAGTGGCATAAATGGAACACGAATGTATCTGTAGAAAGCCCCTGCCGTGGTTCCCAGTGACTTCAGGAGAGGCAGAGGTGGGCCGATCAGCCCCACTCTCACATATGGTCCCAGCGATTCCAGCTGCGGGAGAGTGGGCCTGCCTCGCAAGGACCTGTGTTATCATCAGGGTCCCCAGCTCCCACAGACTGGATGTGTGTGTTTGTCTGGCTGCCTTTCTGCAGGAGCGTCTGTCACTCTCCAATATTTCCTTTATCATTGCAGCAAATTATTTAAACACTACCCACTGAACCCCATCTGTCACCGTGCCCCATCGCTGTCAGGGCTCTGCCTCCCCAGGTTTGCAAAGAAACTCGCTGGCAAAGGCTCTGTGCCAAACAACAGGGCAAATTAAATCAAAGCGCGCTCTGGCACCCAGGGGGAAAATGCACATCAGTTTTGACTTATTGCATGAAGCACGCTTACAAGAGAGAAAGCAGCGGCTTTTGTCACTGCAAGGGGCCATGAAAAATGAATTAGGGCCTCTGCTGAGAGAGGGCATGGAGGAGAATCTTTCATTCTGAGATGTTGTCCTCTCTCACCTTGCAACAAGGAAATAATAAAAGGAGAACTTGTGGTAGGTCTAAGTCTCTCCAAGCTTTGACACTGTCCTAAAGTACTTCTGGATATAGAAAGGAAGTAAGGAGTTGAAGAGAAAAGGACTTTGAGAGGCTTGGAAACAGCCTGAGTTACATGGTGCCACCAGAGGGTGAGAAGTTGAGCAGGTGCAGCTAAGAGCTAGCAGCATTCATCCATTCCAGGTAGCTGGAACAGAGAGGGACAGAGGGAAATGCGGGCCTGATCCTCACTCTGCCCAGCAGTGTGACCTGGGGACTCCTGAAGAAGCCAGCATGATGAGGGAGCAAAACCAATGTCACCAAACCCTCACTACACATTACTTGCTGGGGTAACTCTTCTTCACAGCTGATCTCTTTCAATGCCCACATTCTCATGAGATAGGAATTATTTTTGCCCATCTTACAGATGAGAAACCTCAGAAAGTTTAAAGCGATTGCTTGCGGTCATCCAATTTATGTGTGGCAGGGCCGGGATTCAAAACTACATCCATCTGATTTCAAAGCCCATTGCCTCTCTTTATAAAAGAATTTCTCCTCTGTCTCCCTGCTCCCTGTGAGACACAGCTCATTTGTTTTCCTATAATGAGGGAGGGGCCTTCGATTTCCTAATAGATTGCTCACCTGCCATCCTAATGGAGCTGGCATTTACTGTGGGTTTAGCTGCAGAACCTTCCCCACCAGACACATTTGTACTTCATGACAGCAAGAACACATGGACAGCTGCTGGGGCATTTCTAACGCAGCCCTTCTTAGGCAGAGATCTTGGCTGGGGGCAGCATGACTCCATCCTCCAGGAGAGGACAAGCCATGCGGCATCTCTAATTAGAACCCAAGCTGGAACATTCGGCCTAATGATCTGGGAGTTGGAAACGCTCAGCTGGAAATGACTTGATCTGGCAGAAAGGACAGAGGACCGAGGAACACATTTTCTAAACTGTCCTCATCTCAGTTGTGAATCACCTTCTGCTTCTGAGTACCCATCAATGGGTTATTAGACTCTGCTGTGCATTTTCCTCAAGTTCAGAGTGACCGTGCGTTCAATATATTGGACATTGGCTTAAATGGATGATGAGTTTTCCTGTCGTCTTCTAGGAGGTTGCCCAGTGTTGCCAAATCCTTGGGCAGTTCTTGGACTGCTGGCATATTATAAATAGAATGTGCCACCTAAGTAGTGTCTTTGCTTTTTGCACTCTGTCAAAACCAGGGAAGTCCCAGGTCAATTACCATAGTGTTGTGCTTTGCCATTGTGATTTTCTCACCTAGGGTTCTCTCCATGTATTTCTTGAGAGTTTGGACCCATATAACTTTAATCATCTTTCAAAGACTGTTGGCGGCAAAAGAGAAAGTGAATACCTCTAGACCTAAGGCCACAGTGTCAAGGGCCCACTGATCTTAAATGAGCCTTTTGTGTGGCCCACTATTTCCATTCTACGCAAGTACGCAGAGACACTACATGGGGAAGAGAATGATGCTTATGACTTTGTGGAAAATTCATAAGCACATTATTGTAGTGAATGAGTATTCATCTGTAAGGTAGTGACAGACATCCTTCATGCATGTGACAGTCAAACTGAATGTTCAGTTCAATTTCAGTCAAAATAGTCCAATTCGTTGAACACCCAATAGTTCTGCTTCGAAGCGTCTTCTGCGCTTAATTCCATAAGTTTCCTGTTTGTGCCCCGCCCCTGATTTAACTGCTAGAACTATTACTCCACTCTTTGTGAATTTAAAGTTAAGCATCGACCACCCCCCACCTCAGTTTCTCCATGAGTCACTGCTAGATAGGGCTGCAGAAGCAGGCTGATGATAGGTAAGAATGTTGCATCTAGAATCTCTCTGCAAATATATGATTTTCTAGTAAAAATCATGCTTTTAAAATAGTTGCCATTTTAAATATGAATGTCAGTTTTGATGTGATTAATATTGGAAAGAGTCTTAAATTCCAATATATGAATTTTAAAGGGAAAAAAAAAAGACCCTGAGGCAGTGTGAGGAACCTCTAGAGAAGCTCAGATGAAAAAAAGAAATGTAGAAACCGCACATTGCAGAGTGGTGGCGCTGCAGGGTCAGCTATAAAATAGTTTTTTAGGTCAGGTGCAGTGGCTCATGCCTGTAATCCCCTCACTTTGGGAGACCCAGTGGACAGATCACCAGGTCAGGAGTTCGAGACCAGCCTGACCAACATGGTGAAACCCCATCTCTACTAAAAATACAAAAATTAGCCAGGCATGGTGGCACGTGCCTGTAACCCCAGCTACTTGGGAAGCTGAGGCAGGAGAATTGCTTGAACCCTGGAGACGGAGGTGGCAGTGAGCCAAGATCGTGCCACTGCACTCCAGCTTGGGTGACAGAGTGAGACTCCATCTCAAAAAAAAAAAAATAGTTTTTTAGTCACCAATAAGTCAACTAGGACAGGGTTTTTCTGTTGTTTGTTTGTTTGTGAGAGGTAGTCTAACTCTTTCGCTCAGGCTGGAGTGCAATGGTGTAAGCTTGGCTCACTGCAACATCTGTCTCCCAGGGTCAAGCAATTCTCCTGCCTCAGCCACCCGAGTAGCTGGGATTACAGGAGCGTGCCACCATGCCCAGCTAATTTTTGTATTTTTAGTAGAGATGGGGTTTCACCATTTTGGCCAGGCAGGTCTTGAACTCCTGACCTCAGGTGATCCACCCACAACTAAGACAGTTTTGAGTAGAGTCAGTTGATGAAGGTATTTGCCTGGGTGGCGGGAGTAAGAGAGATGTACCTTAGGGAAGCATGAAAATTTTTGTGAATGGGAAACAAGAGAGGAAGAGGACTAGCATTTATGTTATTTTGTGACTTTCTGATTAGCAATGAACTAAGCCTGGCCCCAAAGTCAAACCTAAAACCTGGGTGAAACAGGCAGTCTTTCTTTAGTTACCACGGGAGCCTATGGATGAATCAAACATTAAATCAAAAAAAATCACACAGCCTTTTTATTTTAAAAAAAAAAAAAGATAAGAGAACACAAGTTCAGAGAAATTAAGTGAATTTCTCAAAGTCACACAGCCAATTAGTAGCAAAACTACAGTGAGATTCCAGACAGTGTAACTTTTTTTGTAACAGTCCTTCCACAGCATCCTGCTGTCTCTGAATTACCATGGGAATGTTTATTTTTGCTTGCTTGTTCTATTTGTTTTTAAGAAAGTTCTACAGCTTTGCTTTGGACAAAGGTGCTTCAAAATGCGGATGTTATAATTAGAAGCAAGAGAAACCGTAAAATGAGTAACAAATGTCCACCAAAACATTATTAGTATGGCACTCAGTGTTAAGCTGGAATTCTGGTACAAACTTGTGTCCTCACGTTTGACTTGTCTGTGTTTTGCACAACTAGACTATAAAATATTTCCAAAAATGATTTTATTCACAATCTGGCCAAACTGGCTTGTTTTGGCTGAAGAGTTACATCAAAAGAGGGTCACCAGATGGGAAAGCCTTCGTCTCCGGGGCATGGCCTAAAACACAGCTGAATTTTCCGGTGTTGGCAGTAGAACACCATGGAACCTTCTGTTCAAATGTGCCCTGAACCCATTAAGTCACAAGCCTCAGCCTGGTTTAGAGATCGGCTTCTAGGCGTCTTGCCTCATTTTCTCCTGAGCACCACTTGTAGACCTACTTTCTTTAGGAAAGGGAGACGGAGAGCCATTGGCAGCTCAGATGTGAAATGGGGTCATAGAAAGAGAGTATGCTTAGGCGTCGAAGGATTTGGGCACAGTCACTGGTTCTCATTTTAGCTGCACGGTTGTGCACATGTCTGTTAGCTAGATCTGAAGGTGACACAGGTCGTTCATTTCATTTAGGGGTGGCCAGGTGCACTAACCCAGTGTCCTAGGACTTCCAAACAAGCTCTCAAGGGCCTTCACATGTCACCTCATTTCTCGGAGCCTGTTTCCGCATCCTTAAACTCAGGTTGTCTTGAAACCCACCCCATGGTGGGTGGAAAGGACTGCCATAGACTGCGTGGGAATCGCTGGGGCATGTATTGGAATGCCAGGTATGAGTGCACCTGGGGGCACAGACGCTCCGGTCACAGCACTGCAGCTGTGTGGAAACCAGCTTCCTCCTCCTTTTTGCGGTGGTTATAGTACTTTGAAGAGTGGGGTGTGACAGTAGGGCAAGCACTGGGAAGAGAAAAGATCCTGGTTTTCTTCTTTGTTTAGTCAGAATTGGTTAAATGCAGAACTGGTAGTTTAGACTGCCCATGTTCCAGACCTAGTTAGATGGAGGCATCTCTGACATGCCTTTTAAGATTGAAGGCAGAAGCACAGAAGGCCGTGTGCCAGCACAATGGAAGATAGAATGCTTGTACCTCATTGTCTGGAGAATAGATAGGTTGCAGGCTTCAGTAGAATAGGAGCTGCCAGTCAAACCGTTTTAATAGAACGAGAGCAGATAGATTTCAATAAAAGAAATGAGTATAAATATTGTGAGTGGAGGAAAGGAGACAGCAGACAGATCATGTTTGACTAGTCACAGTGGGGAAACTTTTCACGACGTTTGAACTGAAAACACATAAAGCTGAGGTGGGTGACTGGGTTGAATCCACCGACAGCAGTAGATCCAGGGCTGGCCCCATGGGCATTCATTAAAGAGGCTCCAGCTGGATAAAGAGCACTCCAAGTCTGTGGTCCTGCCCCAAATCTAAACCCATCTAGTCAAGTGCAGTGAGCATTCAGCTATCTGTTCTATTGGCATCCTCCACCCCCACCCTATGCAGAATCCAGGGAACCCTACAGGCAAAGTGCCTGCGGCTGATGCCTTATTAGCCAGGGGAATTCTAAAATCATTCCCCCAGGAGTCCCTCCAGGGCAGTAGCCCCTACCACCATAGTCTCAGAGCATTCTTTGTTAATGGCTGCTTGATTTGTCTCCGGATTTGCAAACCAACCACCTACCAAAGGCCCTTTGGCTCCTTCTCCCCACTGCCCCAGGTTCCCAGGATTTCTGTGTCTTTTATTCCAGGGGTGGGACTTTTGGCCATTTTGTTTGCCACTTGCCATGGTCAGCTCAGGCTGCTATAATAAAATACCATAGATGGAGTGACTTAAACAACAGACATTGACTTCTCACAGTTCTGAAGGTTGGAAGTCCCGGTCAAGGCCCTGGAAGATTCAGTGTCTGGTGGGAGCTCTCTTCTTGACTTCTAAGCTGTTGCCTCCTTGCTGCTTCCTCACATGGCAGAGGGGGAGAGAGAAAGATCATCTCTTTTTTTTATCTCTTCTTAGAAGGACATGAATTCCATTCACAAGGACTCCACCCTCTTAAGCCAGTCACCTCCCAAATGCCTCATCACCTAATACCATCACAATGAGGATTAGATCTTCAACATAGGAATTTTGGAGGAACACAAACATCACCTCCGTAGCATTCTGACCCTATCATTCCTCCCAAATTTATGTCCTTCTTACATGTGCAATGCATTTATTCCATCCGAACAGCCTCAGAAGTCCAAAGTCTCGTTTAATATCATCTTAATCTGGTGTGAGACAAAATTTCTTTGCAGCTGCGAACATGTGAAAACAAACAAGTTATGTGCTTCCAAAATACAATGATGGGACAGGCATTCCCATTCCAAGAGGGAGAAACCGGAAAGAAAGAGGGGGCAACAGTTTTGGCAAGACTAGACTACAGGGCAAATTCCATGAGATCTTAAGGCTCAAGAGTAGTCCCGTTTTGTTGCAGGAATATATCTTCTTTTGTTTGATGCCCAGCCTTCCAGACCCAGTGGGGTGGCAGTCCTGCTCCCACAGTTCCTCAAGGCAGGGGTTACAGCTCCATGACTTTGGCAGCTCCAACCCCAAGGCTGTTCGAGGGGGCCGTCTGTCCTGTTGAAATTGAGGTGATGCTCCCCTGTCCTCATATGAAACTTAGAGGACAGCACTGATGATCTCCGAATCGCTTTTCTGGATTGTTTTTCGCTTGTCTTGAAGAATTGCACACATTTATAGCCGAGTAGTTCTATGTAAAATCCAAGAAATCAGACAGCCTTCCTTCCTTCCATTTCCTTCCATTTAAACTGGCAGTTCTCCTGCTAGGTCAGCTGATTAGCTTGTAGTTGGCATCCACAGATTTCCTTATCAAACAATGAGTCTGCCACACCCTTAGTTAGTGTTCTTCTCCAAACATGTGTTTTCATTTTTTATAATTTTGACCAACTGAGAATTTCCCAGATCTTTATGTTCTGGTTCCTTTTTTTTCCTGAACAATTCCATCTTCAATTCTTTTCCCTTTCTCATGTGTTGTTATTACCAGTCAGGAGGAATCAAACTGCTCTTTCAACACATTGCTTAGAAATATCCTAAGCTAAATATCCAATTTCATCCCTTACAAGTTCTACCTTCCACACAGAACACTAGAGCATGAACAAAATTCAGCAAAGTTCTTTGCTATTTTACAACAAAGATGACCTTTCCTCCAGTTTCTAATAACGTCTCCTTTATTTCCATCTGAAACCTCATCAGAGTGGCCTTTACCATTCATATTTCTACCAATATTGTGTGCCCGGTTATTTAGATATTCTCTGAGAAGATGGAAGCTTTCTCTTCAGTTCTCCTCTTTTCTGATGGAAGCTTCACCAGACTTGCCTTCAGTAGTCCCTTTGGCAATATCGGCCTGTTCTTGCATGGACCACAAAACTCTTACAGCCTCTAACCATTGCCCAGTTTCAAAGCTGCTGCCACATTTTTAGGTGTTTATTACAGCATCACTCCCCTCTTGGTGCCAGTTTATCTACTCTAATCCCAATACTTACTACAGTTTAGGTACACATGATCAATTAATATTAAGTTAATTATTATTAACATCTTATTGATTTCAATTTACAGTTTGATGACTGTCTAAAAACGTTTCTGTATATTATTCATGTGCTCCTATATAATGTGTAAGTTATATATCATATAAATGGCATTACATTTTACTTAAAGTTCTGTAACTCCATGTTCTAAACTTAATAGAATATCATACATTTTTTCATGTTCATCCACATAGCTAGCTGGCATTCGGTTTATTGCTACGTAGATCATAATATGGCCATATTAAAATTTATTAAACTTTGTGATACATAGTAAATTCTAATGTTTTGTTCTTCCAATGAGCATTTCCCAGAATAGCCTTAGGCATACAAATGTTTGTGTGTATGTACAAGGAATATTTTCATAGACAGGATTCCTACAATGGAATGGCTTGGTCATAGGGCATATTTATTTTAAATGTTTACATTGCCAGCCAGCTTGCCCTGTGAAAAGGCTATGTCAATTAGCAATCTCACCAACAAATAGAAGTGTCTATTTTCCCACCCTTTGGCCTATAACAGATACATTCAATAGCTTACATTTCTGCCAGTGTGATAGGCAGGAAATTGCGCCTACTTTAATTTGCATATTCCAGTTACTAGGGAAGCTATTGTGCATATTTTTTCATATTTCATATATTTATTGGGTATTTGTATTTCTTCTGTGAATTGCTTGTCCGTGTTCTTCTTCCATTTTTCTGTTGGGTTGTTTATCATTTTGAAAATTGATTTGTGAAAGCACTGTATACATTATAGATGTTAACCCTTTGTTATAAAGGTTATAAAGGGTGCAGATATCCCTCCCAGTCTTTCTCTTGTCTTTTACTTTATCTTATGGTGTCATTCGTCATACAACAGTTTCCGATTTGTATGTAATAAAATCTGTCAACCTATTCCTTTATGGCGGTATCATCTCGTGTTTTGCTTAGGCAGGCTTGCATTTTATGCATACAATGTCTTGGATATTTGCGTAAGCCATCTTAAATCTCTTAAAAATAAAGGCAAGATATAAAGAGATGAATGAATTAAAATAAGAAGAGTTCCTCCCAGGCATGTCACACGTGAAGACGGTAGTATCTTATAGTTACATACCACTTTTACTTCCCAAGTGTTTTCAACTTTATTATCTCATTACTCAGATCTTACAATGTTTCCAATAGACATAACCGCCAAAGGCAACCTCAAGCAGCTGCTCACGTATTTACCTCTGTGGCCTTCTCATGGCAAGAGGGCAAGAGCGTGGATGACAGCTCAAGTCTCCCTTCTCTTCTTATGAAGCTGCCTGTCCCATCAGCAGGCTCTACCGTAATGACCTTATCTAATCCTAATTACTTCCCAAAAGCTCCACCTCCAATCAACATATGAGTTTGGGAATGAAGGTTCCACCACATGGAATTTGAAGGACTCATTCAAATTATAGCAGTAGCTAAGGTGAGAGGATCAGCTGCATGTGTACCAGCTGTGGAGACTTGGGGCAAATAATTTTCACTTCTCTCATAGCATTGTCTTTTAAATACTATGGCATTAGAATCTACTCTCAATTTGTATGGTGATTCTCTGAATGAAATGACATTACTCATTTCAAGCATTTTAAACACAAATGCTCAAAAAGCCAGATATTTTTATTAAAAAATGAAATTTCTGGCATGGTTGAAAGGAGATGGATTTTGCAGGCAAACATAGGTTTTACTTCTTGTTCTGCCATTTTCCAGCCATGGGATTTTGAGCAAATTACTTAAATTTTCTAATAGAGTAAAGTTCTTTTCTGGCCCAGAAGAGGCATCAAATCTATTCTGAATTCATTCACAAGAAACAACCCAAACTCCCCCTTGCCTCCTGAACCCCAAACTAGTAGCCATGTTGTAGCAGTTTGGATTCTTCTTTTGCATACAAACCAGCGCTGATGTTAATGTAATCTAAGGGGAATATATTGCTGGGAATCTAGGGGCTTATGGAATTTATGAAAAGCTGGGCCACAAGCAGGAAACATGACATGAAGGCGGGTGGGAAGTAGGGAGCACAGGCACGATAATTGTGATGGTGATGATGATGACGCCAGCCTGTGACATAGCGTCGTTGTGCGTGAGGCACTATTTCAAGAATTTTTTATGTATTAACTCATTCAGTTCTAATAACAACCTGAATGAGGTATGTGCTATTATTCTCCCCCTTTTATAGATGACAGAACTGAGCCACAGGCAGAGAGGGGTTAAGTAGAAAGCCTAGGGAAACACATCTGCAGGTGGCAGGGCTGAGATACACTGTTGGGAGTTTTCACCTGTCCTGGCTCAGGGTTCCTAGAAAACAGAAACTTAAGCCAAAACCATGCCTGCTAATTCCTTAACATTGGGTGCTGTTCCAGGAGGAAGAATGAGGAAAAACATGAAGCAGGACAGAGCAGGAGGGAGAGCAAGTACAGGGGCGACCTTTCTTGAGCTGGTTACAGTTTCACAGAAATGCACCTGCCTGCCTGGTCTGTGAAATGGCTCAGGAGAGTCACAGAAAACACCTGCACTTCCGGACAGTCTGTTGTGGGGAGGAGAGCAGGGATTGATCACCCCTGATTGACGACCACATCAAGGAGCATTAACTCTCTTTAAGTCCGACTGTGCCGCCCACTCTCCCAGGCAGCTAGAGTCTCCCCGGGGTGAGTCCAGCTAAGGCACTGGCATGGCCATCTCTCTCGTTGCCAGCATGGGTTGAGGGACCCTGGTTCTGTTGTAGCAGTGGCAGCTGAGGCCCCCTCATTCCAACCTCAGAGCAGTGTGAGCCCTGCTAAGATTGCTGCAGGGAGGAGTGAAGCAGAAACTGAGACCCAACCTCCGTCTAAATATGATTTTACGTGACAATAACTCTAGGCAGAGCCAAATAGAAGCCACATGTAATGAAGAGAGAGGCTTTTAATCTCTTCCTCTGAGACAGTAACATGATCTAAGTTTTACAGACAGAGAACTCAAGAACTAGAAGAATTATGTGATTTGAATTAGTTTTATAGCTATTTAGACATGGTGGTGAGAAAGAGAGTCCAGGTTCTCTAGATCTTTCTGAGGTTTTGAGTTTTGTGGATAATATAGATCTAATATGCTCATAACAGTTTGGGGTCTGGTGGAAGGAGTTTCAGAGAGGAAAGCTGTGAATGTGCCTGTCGATGGAATTTGGCTAATTGTTTTAGAACAAGCACATATTGTTGAATAACTTAGTTGACATCTGAACCAGAGAAGGCCATTAATAGATTTTGACTGTAAATGTTTTATTTGAAAGCAAATGATCTTTATAGAGACTACAAGCATTAGAGATTGTTAGTCCTCATCAGGGAAGGTTGGCATATCAAATTATGATGGAAATAATCAACACTGAAGTTCAAGTAGCAGAGGAAAGACGGGAGGGGCCGCCCACCATTTATCATCATTTTCTTGTGCTAGCACCTTGTAATAAGGACAAGCGGTATTTTATACATATCTGCTGTACTCCCTTTCCCTGGAGTAGCTAGATCAAAGGAGTTTTCCTCTGGAAAGCTCATTTAGTCTCATAGCAAAGATTCAGTAGATGAAAGACTAGAAGTGCGGTCCAGGAGCATAAAATCAATTAACTTAAAAACACAGTGTAATATATTATAGCTGGTTACTTAGAGAGGCTGCTGCTAAAACATTGTAAAGATCATTGGAAGACATGTTATCATTTAAATATATACATTTCTCACTCTTTGGTTACGTGACTCTCTTTAAGTCTACTGAAATTTACATATCTCCCTCCCTCACGCTTTCCTTACCCGTAGTTGATGGGCTTCAAATCCGTACCTAACCACTTATCTTGGATGAATTTTTTTTTTAATTTTCACCCAGATGCCTTTGTGTGTGTGTGTGTGTGTGTGTATGTGTGTGTGTATGTGTGTAACTTAAAACTCACTGGAGCACTTTGGGAGGCTAAGGCAGGCAAATCACCTGAGGTCAGGAGTTCGAGACCAGCCTGGCCAACATGTGAAACCCTGTCTCTACTAAAATTACAAAAATTATCTGGGCATGGTGGCGGGTGCCTGTAATCCCAGCTGAGGCAAGAGAATCACTTGAACTGGGGAGGTGGAGGTTGCAATTAGCCGAGATCGCCCCATTGCACTCCAGCCTGGGTGACAGAGCGAGACTCTGTCTCAAAAAAACAAAACAAACAGAAAACCACAGCTCATTGGAAATCATATTGTATCCATGAAATTTCCTTAATGGAGTGCAAGTGGGTGTTTCTTTCGCATTGAGGAAATAAACTAATAGGAAGAAATGATAGTCAGACACATCTGAAAGAACACTGTCTTTCTTGTTCCTGTTAGGCACAGGCTCTTAGAAGTCAACAACTAGATTGTGGAATCCAAGCCCATGTGTTCATACCTACAGTATTACCAAGTAATGACTGTAATGAACTTTAATTGAATGCTTAAATGTGTAAAGTTTTTTGCTACTATGGAGCAAGGGTTATGTAACAAACACTTTCAGCTTACAACATAGTAGTTAGAGCTTATATTATAAGGTAGACTTCTGGAGTCCCACATTTTTCTTAATAACTACAAATATTAAGTCTTAATGCCTCAGCCTCACGTCTGTGTGAATAAAAAGAAAAGAAGCCGGGCGCGGTGGCTCAAGCCTGTAATCCCAGCACTTTGGGAGGCCAAGGCGGGTGGATCACGAGGTCAAGAGATCGAGACCATCCTGGTCAACATGGTGAAACCCCGTCTCTACTAATACAAAAAATTAGCTGGGCATGGTGGTGCGTGCCTGTAATCCCAGCTACTCAGGAGGCTGAGGCAGGAGAATTGCCTGAACCCAGGAGGCGGAGGTTGCGGTGAGCCGAGATCGCGCCATTGCACTCCAGCCTGGGTAACAAGAGCAAAACTCCGTCTCAAAAAAAAAAAAAAAAAGAAAAGCATGTATGGAGTGTTTCTTCATGCACTGCGCTAGCTACATGTACACTATTATTTTATTTTAATCTCTATCACAACCACACAAAGTAGACATCACCCTCATTTTTCAAATGAGGAATTCAGACTCCATGAACAGTTCAGTAAAAATTTCACAGCACACGTGTAATCATCAAACACCTTCTGCATCTTGTTTTATTTTTGTTTTAGAAGTTTGGCATACAATCGTGTTTGGTGAAGGAAGAGGTTACCCATATGTTTAGGTTTGGCTGATGGTTGTGATTACTAATTCAAATGTGTGTGTCTGTGTGTGGTGAGGAGGTGTGTGGAATGTGGTCTTCTATCTCTCCCTCTCTTTCTTTGTGTGTGTGTGTGTGTGTGTGTGTGTGTGTGTGTGAGTTTGTGGTGTTTTAGATAGAGCATTAAATTTAGGATAAATTTGCATTATTTTTAAAGATAGGTCTGAGCTAATGCTAATATTTTAGTTCCAAAGAAGGAAAAAGTCCAGTTTGCTATGAGAATAGTGACATTGGCCACGCTCTCTCTAGCAGAAAGGAAGGAACGGTGAGTCTCGGTGGGCAGCCTGAGGAAGGTCAGAGAATGCCAGCTTGTTCCTGAGTGGGCTTAGTGACGACCCAGACACCGTCAGTCACGATTCCTCAGCCTGGGGCATAATCAAAGGATCATCTGGGTCTCCGCTGCTCCTAATGCCTTTATCCCCTGCAATCCGAAGCAAGAGGGGAGAAAAACAAAACTGAATCTGAAGGCAGACTCCATGTGACCACTTTAATTAAATGTAAGAGTGGCTGCTGTGTGAGGCAAAAGCAGCAAACTCAGGAGAAAAGGCATGATATTGTTTTGAAGCAGGGAGGCTGGAGACATACAATAGAACGAGAAAATAAAGTGTGGAACAGCTACTGTCTGCTTCCTGTGCTAGAGCGAGTCTTCCATTCCATTGCAGGTGCAGAGACCTGGAGAGGAGGCAATACTAGTGATTTTGTTTTTAAATTAGTCACCAAAGGTAATTAAGTCTTCCCTTTGTGCTTCAGCGGAAACAGAATGAGTCAAGCTCCAATGGCAGGATGGCATGCTTCCTGGGCTAGACTGCACCTTCTATCCTGCTAAAATGGGCACATATTTCACCACAGTGCGGTACTTCTCTATGTTGCCTTCTGTTAATAAAATACTCATCAATAACAATCCCATCTAATGTGGCAGATTATTATATAGGTCTTACAATGTAGTTCACTTGATGTAAACAAGCCTGAAGAATAGATAATTTACAGTCCAGGATTTATATTCAAATTGCATCGCCCATAAATGCTATAGCCAGGATTGGAATAAAGATTCCTGACTTCCAACTCGGTGTTCTCTTTATCACACGATACTGAACGAAAGTGACCACTGCACTGTGGCTGGGCTGGGGGGTGAGAAAGCAGTCACTGTTGACTGGAGGATCCCGGCAAGCCAACAATTTAAAAATGTTCCAGACATCGCATCACTCAGGAGCCAACCCTGAACATACATCTGAGACATGTGTCATTTTCTCCATCAAGTGATTTGTGTGTGGTTTTTAAAATCAACTTTACTGAGCTATAATTTACATACAAAGACTTTCAAACATTTTAAGGTTGATGAGTTTTGACAAACTGTATACAGTCAGGTAACGAACTTAATCAAAATACAAAACCTCCTCATCAAGCGAGAACATTCCTTCATGTCTCTTTACATTTCTTTAGTCATTCTCTCTCCTCAGCATCTACTCCAGGCAATCACTGATGTGGCTTCTATAACTGAAGTTAGCATTTTATTTATATGAGATCATACATTATATATTCTTTGGGGTAAGGCTTCTTCACTTGACATAATCTCTCTGAGATTTGTCTTTATTTTTGCATATAAAGAGACTTGATTGATTGATTGATTGATTGATTGATTAATTGTTTTCTTTTTTGAGATGGAGTCTTGCTTTGTTTCCCAGGCTGGAGTGCAATGGCACAATATCGGCTAACTGCAATCTTTGCCTCCTGGGTTCGAGCAATTCTTTCACCTTAGCCTCCCAAGTAGCTGGGATTACAGGTGCCACCACGCCCAGCAAATTTTTGTATTTTTAGTAGAAACGGGATTTCACCATGTTCGTCAGACTGATCTTAAACTCCTGACCTCAAGTGATCAGCCTGCCTCAGCCTCCCAAAGTGCTAGGATTATAGGAGTGGGCCACCGTGCCTGGCAAGAGACCATATTTTTTTTTAATAAATTCTTTTGTCAAAAGAAATTTAGGTTATTTTTAGTTTCAGGTTATTATGACTAAAACTGTTATGAACATTTGCTTATATATCTTTATATATTTATTTTTGTTTATTTATTTTTTACTTTTTTGGGGGGTAATACCAAGGATTAGAATGGCTGCATCACGTGTATGTTAAGATATAAAAAAAATTTTGAAAAATGATTGAACCCCTTTACCACCAAAAATATATGAGCCTTCCACTTACTCCACATCCTTGCTCTTTAGAATCATGATTTGTGTTCGCATGTGTGTTACAATTAACTAATTAAAAGGTAATACATGAACATGAATAAATGCAGTTGTTAGCATTGTTGAGATACAATTAACATAGCTTACAATCTATTCATTCACAAGTGTATCATTTTGTGAGTTTGGGTATATTTAAAAGTTATACAACCACCCATTTTTTGTTGTGCAATAAAATCGATTTAGAAAAATGTTATCATCCCCAACAGAAACCCATACCTTTTAGAAGTGACCCTTCATCTCACCCTCCCCCACATTACCTTCCCTAAGCCCAGGCAACCACTAGTGTACTTTCTTTTTCTGTAAAATTGCCTATTCGGTTTTATATCTTTTGTCATTTGCCATTCCTCTGTTGACTTAGCATAATGTTTTTAAGGTTCATCCATGTTGTAGAGTCTATCAGTACTTCATTTCCTTTTATGACTAAGTAATATTCCATTATGTGGATCCACATTTTGTTTATCCATTCATCAATTGATGGACATTTGGGTTGTTTTCACTTTGGGACTTTGTTTTCACTTTGGTTGTTTTCACTTTGTTTTCACTTTGGGAATGTTCATAGCGAATAATACTGCCATGAACATTCATGTATGTTCATGTGCAAATTTTTGTATACACATATGTTTTGCTTTCTCTTGGTTATATACTTAGGAGTGGAACCACTGAGTGGTAGGGTAACTAACTACATTTAACCATTTGAGGAACCGTCAGACTATTTTCCAAAGTTGCTGTACCATGTTACATTCTCACTTTAGCATATGACTCTTCCAGTATTTCAGCATCTACACCAACACTTGCTATTATCCATCTTTGTGATTATAGCCATCCTAAGGGGGTGGAAGCGTGATCTCATTGTGGTTTTGATTGGCATTTTCCTGTGGGCTAATAACAGGAACTGTTTTTGATGTGCATATTGACCATTCATTCATACATCTTTGGAGAAATGTCTATTTAGAACCTTGGCCCATTTTTAATTGGGTTGTCTTTTTTTTGTGAACTGTAAGAGTTCTTTATATTTTCTATATATGAATTCCTAATCACATATATGATTTGCAGGTATTGTCTCTCATTCTTTATTTGTCATTTTACTTTCTTGGTATTCTTTGAATCACTAAACTTTTAAATTTTGTTGTTATTCAACTTATACATAAGTTGCTTGTGGTTTCGATTGTCATATAAGAAACAAAAATTATTTCACTAAGAAACCATTCCAAGGTAATCAAGGCTTATCCCTATATTTTCTTCTAAGAGTTTTAGATCTTATATATCTTGAGTTTTATATTTGGTACGCAGTAAGGTACAACTTTAGTCTTTTGCCTGTAGATATCTGTTTTCCCAGCATCATTTGTTAAAAAGACTACTCCTTCTCCTACAAACTGTTTTGATACCCTTGTCAAAAATCACTTGATCATAACTGTGGGGTAGGAGTGTTGCTCCTAAACTGTCCATTTTATCCCAATGCTCTATGTATTTATCCTTATGCCAGTAGCACAGTGAAGACACTCCTAAATTGCCATAGAAATTTTATCATCAGCTTGTCAGTCTTAGCAAAGAAGCCAGCTGTTATTTTGATAGCAATTATATTAAATCTATAAAATCATTTAGGGAATATTGCCATTGTTACATTAAGCCTTCCAAGTCATGAACATGGGATGTTTTCCCAATTATTTGGATCTTCTTTAATGGCTTTCTATAATGTTTTGTAGTTTGTGGATTATAAGGTTTTCACTATTTTATTAAATTTGTAGCTAAGCATTTTATTTTTTTGATACTATGGTAAAAAGACTTGCTTTTGTAAATTCATTTTAGATTGTTTATTGAATATATATATAAATACAATTGATTTTTTCATATTGCTTTGTATTCTGCAACATTTCTGAGCTCATGTATTAGTTCGAATAGCTTTTTAGTGGATTACTTAGGTTTCACTGTATATAAGATCCTGTCATCTGTGAATAGATTTTTCTTTCCTCCAGTTTGCCTCTTATTACATTTTCTTGCCTAGTAGCCCTGGATACAACATAGAGTACAATGTTGACTAGAACTAGTTGAGAGGAGATAGCCTTCCTTCTCTTGTTCTTGATCTTAGGGGAAGGCATTCTGATTTTTACCAGTAAGTATAATGTTAGCTATGATTTTTGTTTTGTTTTTATTTCTTGTAGATCCACTTCAACAGATTGAGGATGGACGTTTCCTGCTATTCCTAGTCTGTTGTATGTTTTTTATCACAAAGGAGTGTTGGATTTTGTCAAATGCTTTTACTGTATCTCTTGAGATTATTGTGTGGTTTTGTACCTTATTCTGTTGAAATGATGTATTATATTAATCAATTTTTGGATGTTGACCCAATATTACATTCCTGGTAGAAATCCCATTGATTCATAGTGCATAATCATTTTTGTGTTTCCAGGTTTTGTTGACTAGTATTTTTTTTTTTTAAGGAATTCCACATATGTATTCATAAAAGATATTGATCTGCAGTTTTCCTTTCTTGTGATATCTGCCTAGTCTTGGAATGAGGGTAATACTAGCTGCATACAATGACTTGTGAAGTTTCTTCTACTATTTTTAAAAATAATTTGTGGATAATTTGTATCAGTTCTTTAAATAATTGGTAGACTTTACCAGGGATCCATCTATGTCCAAGCTTTCTTTGTGAGTAACTTTTGATTGCTAATTTAATATGTTTGTTATAGTTCTATTTTGATTTTTAAAATATCTCCTTGGACACAAAAAATTAACCAGGCATGGTGGTGCATGCCTGTAATCCCAGCTACTTGGGAGGCTGAGGCAGGAGAATTGCTTGAACGTGGGAGGCAGAGGTTGCAGTGAGCCGAGATCACGCCATTGCACTGCAGCCTGGACAACAAGAGTGAAACTCTGTCTTAAAACAAAAAAATCTTCTTGAGCCTGTGTCAGTAGTTTGTATCTATATGAGTTTGTATTTATATGAATTTGCCCATTTCATCTAATTGATCTAATTTATTAGTATACAATTATTCATAGCATTCCTTTGGGATCCTGTTTGTTTTGTAAGTTTGGCAGTAATGTTTCCTCCTAAATTTTTGATTGTAGTAATTTTAGTTTTATTTCTTTTAGATTTTTTTCTTGTTCAGGCTTAGTAAACCCTTGTCAAATAACAGACAATTGATTTTCTTGATTTTTTAATTGTTTTTTAATATTTTATTTCATTAATGTCTTTTTAAAAAATAATTTTCTTCTTTCTGCCTGGTTTAGGCTTGGTTTACTCCTTTTGCAGTGTATTAAAGTGAAAGTTTAGGTTATCGATTTAAGATCCCTCTCTCTCTCTTTCTCTCTTTTTTTAATATTACAGACATTTATAGCTATAAATGTTCCTCTAAATATTACTTTTGCTGCATCCCCAAAGTTCTTGTTTTTTGTTTTTTTTAAGTTTTGACATATTATGTCTTCATTTTCATTCATCACAAAGCATACTTTGAGATAAATTTCAGATAATGTGATCTTATATGTAATAAATACCAAGCTTCCTTTGGCTCATTGGTTATTTTATTTGTGAATTTCTCAATTTTCTTCTGTTACATATTTCTAATTTCAATCCATTGTGGTCAGAGAATATACTCTCTATGATTTCAATCTTTTAAAATTTATTGGAACTTGTTTTATAGCCTAGTATAAGCTATAACTTGGAGGATAAACCATAGCATTTAATGTGTTCCAAGTGCACTTGAATAGGATGTTTATTGTGCTATTCAATGGAGTATATTACATGCCAGTCTCTTTAAATTTTAGCCAGTCAAGTGAGTATTCAGGCTGTTTCATTGTAGGGTTGATTCATGTTTTTCTGCTTACTAATGATGTTACTTGCCCATTTTCAAACAAAATGCATTCTGTTATTTTTGAGTTATAGGAGTATCATAATATTTGGGATACAAGTACCTTGCCAGATATATTTGAATTGCAAATATTTCATTTCATTTTATTTTTGGGGGTTACATTTTTATTTTCTTAAGTTATCTCTTGATAAACTTATATATAGCTTTTGTGGCAAGTCTAAAGATTTTTGACTACCCCAAGACATTCTGTGTTCTCTTCAAGATATTTTGTAGTTTTAGCCTTTATGTTTAGATGTACAATCCATTTCAATCAATTTTTTATATCATGTAAGGGAGGCATTGAGATATTTTCTTCATTTTTCTGATTCAGATATCCAGTTATCTTAGAATATGTGTTGAGGAGAGTATCTTTTTAACACTAAATTACATTGGTGACTTTTCAAAAATCAATTGACTATATATGTATGGGTATTTGGGAACTAACTATTATCTTCCATCAATGTATATGTCGATCCTTATGCCAATGCCACAATGTGTTGATTATTGCAACTTTCTAGTAAGCATTTAATGAGATAGTATGAATTCTCCAATTTGATTTTTCATTGCTTTTTCATCTTTTGCTCGTTCTGCATACTTCACTTTTCTACATATATTGCAGAGCAAGTTAGTTAATTCTTTTCAAAATACTGTGTTTTTTACTGGTGTTTATTTTTTTGTTTATTTCTTTAACTGATACGTTATTAAAATTGTGCATATTTATGAAGTAAATTTAATGTTTGGTATATGTATCTATGTTAGGTAATGATCTGACCAGAGTGGTTAGTATATCCAACATCTCATGCATTTATAATTTATTTGTGGTGAGAACATTCAAAAGCCTTTCTTCTAGCTATTTTGTAATATATAATATTTTACTATTAACCATAGTCATCCTGCAATGCAATAGAACATCGGAATGTATTTTTCTTGTCTAATTGTAACTTTATACCCATCGATCAACTTCTCCCCATCCTCGCCTCCTGCCTCTTCTTGCTAGTCTCTGATAACTGCTGTCTACTCTCTGTTTCTGTTCTGTCAACTTTTAATTTTTTTAAGATTCTACATATAAGTAAGATCATGCGGTATTTGTCATTCTATGTTTGGCTTATTTCACTTAACATGATGCCTTCCAGGTTCATTCATGTAAAGCAATGCCATGACAGATTTTATTTTTGTGTGGCTGAATAGTATTTCATCATGTATAGATACTACATTTTCTTCATTCATTGTTAGTCACTTAGGTTGGTTTCGTATCTTGTCTGCTGTGAATAACGTTGCAGTAGTTATGAGAGTTTAGATATGTCTTTGACATACTGATTTCATTTTCTTTAGACATACTCAACAATGGGATTATTGGATCATAAGGGTTAGTAGAGCAGACCTGGGACTACTGGCATTATAGAGGATTGCTTGCAAGCTTGGCTTTTGGGGGATGTCTCAGACTTGACTGGTAAACAGTTTCCTAAACTTATAAAAAAGACTTTGCTTAACTCATGAGAGTGGCTTACTGTGCATAGAACGATCACACAAAAAGCGTCGTTTGTGCTGACACCTGCTTTCCTTCTACGACTCTGGAATTTTGGTGCACCTTAGGCAGGGGGTATCTATGTAACCACTCCCCAGTTCAAACACTGCTCAGTGTCTACTGGGATTCTTTAGACAGCAACATCATGCACATGGTACTGCATTTTTGTTGCTCGGGAAGGGTGTGCTCTGTGTAACCCTTCATGAGAGGGAAAAAGCAAAGAGAAGCCTGTATGTGTGTTCCTCTAGCCTCTGCCTGTGTATTTATCCCTTATGATTCAGCAGTAAGTCTTACTCTACCATTGTTATAAGTCTATCCAAGAGGACAACTCTACGCTGATTCCTATGGTCCTTCTAAGCACACTCTGAGGTGTAGGGGTGGTCTCAGGGACTCCTAACAGATAGGTGGCTTATTCTATTCCAATTTGTTGTTGCTAGTATATAGAAATACAATTGATTTTTGTATGTTGACTTTGTATTTTGTGACTTCGCAACATTCACTTACTGGTTCTAGTAGTGCTTTGTAAATTCCTTATGTTTCTACATGAGAAATCATGAGATTGGTGAATAAAGATAATTTTACTTCTTCCTTTCTAATCTGTAATCCCTTTTATTACTTTTTCCTGTTTATTCCTAGTAAGGGTTCTGTTGGATGAAAGTGGCAAGAGTGTGCATTTTTTCTTTGTTCTTATATGAGGTGGAAAACATTCATCTTCTCATTATTAATTTATTATTGATTTTATCGACTTACTTATGACTTAATGACTTTGCCTTAACTAGATGTTTTTCTAAGAGAAGGTTGCTCAAAAACAGGAGACAAGAGCAAGGCACATATTGTGCAGGTACCGGGTGACCAAGGATTGCAGGAGAAGGCCTCTATGGGTGAGGATAAAAAGAGATAAAGGTGGCATTGTAATATCTAAGAATCTACTTGATATCTTTGCAGATTTTCCTCTCACTTGCTTTTCTTCTTTTCATTTATATATCTCTCAGTTCCTAGCCCAACATCTCAGAGAGTTGGTGCTCAAAAAATAAGAATTTGGGGATACTTGAATTGAAATCAATCAGCATAAGGGATTGTTTTTAATTTTGTTGGATGCCATAATTATATTCGACAATGTATTATCAAAAACATTACTTTTAGAAGTATTTCTGAAATATCTCCAGGGAAAAAAATATAATATTTGGGATTTATTTTCAAATATTCCAACAAATAACAACAATAACCAAAATGAGATTGTTATACTATTGATAATTGAAAAAGCTTGGTGCTATTTACATTATACTAAAAAATATATCTTTAAAAAAAAAAAATCAACCCCCTGTGCTACTTTTAATGAGAAATAGGTAAATTCTGGTTTGAGGACTCTTACTTTCTGAGTTCCAAGAAATTGAAAGCATATTTGCCAAATACTTTGTATAACAGTTTATTGAGAACTTGAAAAATTATTAGTATTAAGAAATCATCAAACAGTCACTGAAAGATAAGAGAAATGCTTGTAGAAAGAAGAGTCTACTTGCATCGTGCTTTGGGCCACAGTCACTGCTTAACTCACGATGGTAATCACATCACCGTGGGCCTTCTGGTTGCCAAATCCAGTAGAGATTTTTTCCTTACCTTAGTTCAACACTCTGCCTCCTTTACAGCCTACCCACTACTTTTCGAGGATTTCTGTTCCTTTGCTTGGCCTCTGTTCTACTTAGCTAGTGCTGTGTAAGAAACCACCCCCAAGCTTCATGGTGTAAACCAACCATTGTATCATGCTCTCAGATATTTTGGGTCAGGGATTGGTGTTGGACACAGAGGAATCAGCTTATCTCTGTTCCATGATGTCTGTGGGCCTCAGTTGGAAAGACCTGAAGGCTAGGGATGAGATGACAGCTGGAGGCTGGAGTCATCTAGAGGCATCTTCACCCATCTCTGCTAATCTGCCAGCCGGAACACCTACAGGTAGCCTCTCCAAGTAGTCTTTCTGCTTGGGCTTGCTTGGGCTTCCTCCTAGCAAGGTGGCTGGGTTTCTAGAACACAGGCAGAAACTACATTGCAGTCCCATCCAGACACCAGGGGAATGCAAGGAGGCAGGGTCCTATTCACCTCCCAGTGGGAAGACTGTCAAAGTCAGTGTGGTATGGGGCTATCGTCCAGAGATATTTGGAAAATATATTCCATCTTAGCTTCATAATGCTGCTTTGTGGTTCTACTCCTCCTTTGGAATGTCTTTCTTAACCTTCATTTGGGCTTTTTTTTTCCTCTCTCTCTCTATTTACTGCTTAAATGTCAACAATCTCAAGAGTGGCTCTGATACAGATCCTTTCTTTTTTTACTCTATGCTCCTCTCCTTCTATCTTATTCAAGCCCACAGCTATAACTTACACCAATATGTAGCTGCAATGAACATGTAACAAGCAGATCTGTACAGCTCA
The DNA here is from genome assembly GCF_030222135.1 of Aotus nancymaae. NCBI lineage: Eukaryota > Metazoa > Chordata > Mammalia > Primates > Aotidae > Aotus > Aotus nancymaae. The sequence goes on from NW_026988423.1 coordinate 36,660,010, forward strand.
GTCTTCACTCCTGAGAGCCAAATCCAAATATCCACAAGACGCCCCTTTTGAATGTCCTACAGTCACTTTAAACTTGGATCATCCAAATGGAATGCAACATGGTGTTTCCTCTATCTGCCCCTGACATTCATCCTATGCTGCTTATCACAGAGAATAGCACAGGCTATCCACTAGCCCCAAACGGAAACTTGTAAATTATTTTAGATGCCTTCTTTTTATTCCAGCTATCTTTTCAATCAATATCCAAGTCCCATCAATTAATTCGTCTAAATTTTAATATACTACATTCTGTCCATTTCCACAGCCACTGTCTACCTGAGTCATGTATTATCTCGTACTGGAATCATTGTGCTATTTCTCTCACTAAGCCGTTTATCTTTAGACTGTCCTCTGCTTCCTCCTCCATTCTCCTGCTAGAGGGCACTGTTTATCACAGAGATCTGTTTATATTGCTCTCGCTCCAATCTGGCAGATAGATGATGATCCGTGATTCTCAGGAAATAATCTACGGTCCTTTTGTTTGTCATATTTAGGTACCGGCCCACATGTTCACACCTAATGCTCACCAGAATTTCTACTACTGCACTTTAAACCCAAAGCTCAAAAAAATATGTATAAATACTTCTTAAAACCATATTTCTTCATGCCTCTGATTTTTGCACAGGCCATTCCACTTGCCTAGAATCCTTTCCACCACTGATCTTCCAGGCCTTTGTTTATATTTAGCCTTTAAAAATCTCAGCTTAAGTGCTACCTCTTCTATGAATATTTCCCTAATAACTCACCCCTCCATCCACACACATGCGCATAACCACCAAAATTAACAAACACAAGAACTCTGTAGGCTTGTGGACTTAACACTCTGTGTTTCCTTTGCATACCTTCCATATAAAGTTTCACATTGTGTTATAATAATTGTATCACAGAACTCTCTGTAGGCTGTTCATCTCTTAATGGTGAAGACTGCCTCAGTAATCATCCATTTATTAATTCATTCAACAAATAATGGCCAGTAACTCCTACCATATGCCAGTAACTGTTGTTGAAACAGAGTGCCACGGTAAACAGGACTTCATTGAAAGTCTGTCTCCAGCTCATGGCACATGGCAGAACATCAGTGTTGAATTTTTAAATCACCTCTGGACTATCATGGGTGCTCACTAAGTGTTGTTAAACAGTTGATGAGAGAAAATTCCCCTTGATGGATCTCAACCGAGGTCATTAGAGAAATCTTTCTGTACATATGGGTCAGGGATTGTGATTAGTTTGCATAATGCCAGAAAGTAAATTTGATGTTTGCTATCACAGCTCCTTTGATTTATCTTGAAGGCTGTTGACATCAGTATCCCCCCAAAAATAATAATGTAACATGGTAAAAGTACAGGACACTTCAGCAGAAAAATGCTGTTTGCATTTAGTTTGCATTTTTAGTTCACATTTATAGTGAACTAACTCTAGTTTTTCAGGCGACCCTATCCTGAGCACCCTCCTAGTATACTGGGGACATCTCCTGGCCTCATGCTGTTCTGATAGTCTTCCTCTTCTCCTTTTTTTTGAGACAGAGTTCTGCTCTGTCTCCCAGGCTGGAGTGCAGTGGTGTGATCTTTGCTCACTGCAACCTCCGCTTCCCAGGTTCAGGTAATTCTCTTATTTCAGCCTCCTGAGTAGCTGGGATAACAGGCACATGTTACTGCACTCAGCTGACTTTTGTATTTTTAGTAGAGATGTTGTTTCACCATGTTGGCCAGGCTGGTCTAGAACTCCTGACCTCAGGTGATCCGCCCACCTTGGCCTCCCAAAGCGGTGGGATTACAGGCGTGAGCCAACATGCCCAGCCTCTGATAGTCTTCTTATTGTGGATTCAGGATAGCTTTCATTTGTTTATGGCTCTGTAGACCCCGCCCTGGATTTCAAAGCCACCTATAGCTGTTCCTCAGATTTGATAGTCATTGCCCGCAGGGTAGTCATTGGCTAAGAGGCCTATGGAGGAAAATCATGCTTGAGGCAAATTACATTCTCTCACTGTTAGCAGCTTTTAACTTTCTTAAAGCCTCATTTTCTTTTTCCAGCCCCCATTGCATTGTAGACATTTTTATAATGAGCATAAATGTTCATTTACTTTTATTTGACATATGCTGCTTTGAAAGTGCCACATCAACACTGAGCATCACTCCTTCAGTGACTGAATTCTGCTAACAGCTTCAAAGGAATGACCCTTGGTGTGACCAGTGGTTCTTCAGAGCATGGCTGTGTTTTGATTAGCTAAATTTTCTCTTAGCCCAGTGAGTCCACACACCAGTTAGTGAAGCATAATCACAAGCCTGAAGGTTCGAGGAGTTTTCTTACAGGGAAGTAACATTGGTACTTTTCTTAATATATCATCCTTTTTAAGTAATTATCTGACAATGTCTAGGTAAATAAATTCTGTACACACAAAGCTCAGTGTGCCGCCAAAAAAGTTCAGCATCCACATATACATCTATGTTTTTCACAATTCAGATGCAAATAACACAGAAACATTTGTTCATCTTCAAATCATTTTAATAGATGATTGGGTTCCTTGTCAACCCACTGCACAATGACTGTGGGAGAACCTTCTTTCATTTACAGAACCCCAGTCTGTAAGAATCGATATCTAAAAATCCAGAAGCCTGATGCCCAGAAATTGTCCTTGAAGATTGATTCTGAAGCACAATACATGGAACCCAAAGCATAAGCAGACAGTAAGCTTTCACATCATACATGGGTCAAGCACAGACATATTTTTCTTTTAGGTTTGGAATAAGGGTTAATTACATCATCTAGAAAGCATCCAGGAATATAGCCTTGTGAATTCTCACAGTTATGGGTACTATCAAAAATTGACCTCACACATGATAAAAAGAACAAGAAATCCTGGTATTCTTTCAATCTCAAAAAAAAAGTATTATGATATTAATAACATAGTTACAAATTATTTTTATTAACTCCTACTTCCAAACTTTCAACCTGTGAGCTTTAAGCTCACATCTTATATTGTTATGTTTCATTTCCAAAAGCAACTACGTATTGATATTTCAGAAATGCTGCCGGGCCTTTATGTAACTAGTTGCTGTTTTACCTCACAAAATAAATAATGCTTCCTGTTTTTACTTTTACTTATCTGGAATAAGTAGCTATTGACATCTGCTGAAGTCAGTATAAAGATTTATTTACCTGAGTGCAGATATTGACCAATAGGGAGCCTGGCTCAATGTTTATATTGAAGGACAATAAATTGCCATATTGACTGGGCTGAGACATCAATATTTGCATTGTTGTAAACATTTTAAAAAATCTCCATGAAATATTTTTCAGAATTCTCTTGTCATCAGAGCAGCTGAGGTAGAGCTCTTTTGGGAATAGCTTGTGTCTGGAAGCCAGTGGGTAACTTGAAATAGCTATAAATTGTTCTGGTTTCCAAGTTTACACAAAGACACATTTTTTATGGTGATGTATAATGCTGATCATTAGAAGTTTTCAGACGGCAGTCCTAGCCCCCTCCTCAAATAGCAGATTTTTGTCTACAACAACTCCCTGAACAGAAATACGCTCCCGGAGCAGCTTGTGTCTTGAAAATCTCATGTTTTCCAAAAAATATTTCATTGCCCAAACCAAAAAATGATATTTCACATCATTAATTCCAACTAGATTAATTTTAAAATGTGGGCTGTTTCAACTCAGTTGGAATAACTTTTTCCTTTGTGTCTACAGCAGAAAGAAAAAGATGGTTTAGAAAAAATTAAGACAGGTAAAGTGATAAATTGCATATTTAGCCCATTTAAGAGAGAAACATAATCTACACAAAATCTTCTCACTTCCTGTGAATGCTTATTAATAGGCATTAACTTCTTAAGTGATATGTGTGTTTATGTAGTATATGCCGTTTTAATTGAGTTTGAGTAACCTTGTAATAGATATAAGACTACACAACTTTATCAACATGTGTTCATATAATTTTATGTACTTGGAAAGAATAAATCAGGGGCAATTTCTTTTTTTTTTTTTCTTTTTTGAGACAGAGTCTCCTTGCTCTGTCACCAGGTTGGAGTGCAGTGGCATGATCTTGGTTCACTGCAACCTCCGCCTCCTGGGTTCAAGCGATTCTCCTGCCTCAGCCTCCTGAGTAGCTGGGATTACAGGCACACACCATCACACCCAGCTTATTTTTGTATTTTTGATAGTGACGCAGCTTCATCATATTGGCCAGGATAGTCTCAATCTCTGGACCTCGTAATCTGCCCTGACTTGGGTGCTGAGATTACAGGCATGGGCCACCGCACCTGGCCAACAGGGGTAACTTCTATTATATAGGGTATAAACTAAACATCTGGCAAATTCGTAATTATTTCCAAGTTGGTAAAATCATAATCTACTTTAGCCAGCCCAGTAGTTCTAAGTGAGTGGCTCGAAATAATTAGCACCACCTCTTGGAGAAGCACAGATTCATTGTTCTAGTGCAGGGTTTGGTGCCTCATCGTCTTTGTCAAGTAAGACAAATATGACAGCGATCAGAGATCAACGAGCTCAGAATGATGTGCAAAATGTGGTGCCTATTTATGCTTGAATACCAATCTGGATGAAAAATTTGGCATTTTAAAAAATATTTGCATCATGGTTATATTCCTAGATGATGAATAAAAGAAAAGAAGCTTCCAATTCTCTCTGCAGTTGCTTCCATCTCTAGGCGGGGCTTCACAGCACCCTGTTCTAACTTAGGCTCAGGAACTGAGAGTGCTTTTAGCGAAGAGGGATAGGAGGGGAGGCTAAGATGGGCAAGTCTGAAATGTGCCCTCCTGTTAAATGATGGGCTTCTGAGGACAAGTGGAAATGTCCTGCCAATAACCGTGGCTGCAGGTGAAACACTCAGCTCTTGCCCAGGCCCTGTGGGAGCCCCTGTTCTGTCATCACCCTAGGGGCTCTATCTCAGTGACTTTCTCCATCACACCCTTTTCCTGGCCTCTCTTTCTCCTCTTGGGCTTCTCCCTCCTCCCTCTGAGACAGCTGCCCAGTGCTTGTAAAAAGCCCCACCACTTCCAAAGGACTGTCCCAGTCCCTGGGGCCTCAGCCCCAGGATCCCTAGAGGATGATTTTGTGGGGATTAGAATGAAAAGAAGGTATGGGAAAGAGCTGGCACACAATACAGCCTCCAAGGTGAGCCCCCTCCCTGTTCTGGACTTTTCCTTGGACACCCACTGTACTGGTTTCTAGCACTGCAGTAACAAAGTACCATAGCCTGGGGGGCTTCAACAACAGCAGTGCGTCCTCGTAAAAATCTGGAGGCCAGAATTCTGAGCTAACACTGTTGGCCTGATTGATTTCTGGGAGAGCCTCTCTCCTTAGCATGTAGATGGCCACCTTCTCCCTGTGTTTGCACGTGGTCTTCCCTCTGCATCTCTGTGTCCTGATGTCTTCCTATAAGGACACCAGTCCTATAAGATTGGGCCTACCCCAATGACCTCAGTTTACCTGAATGACATATTTAAGGACACTGTTTCCAAATGCTCCCACACTGTGATACTGGTGGTTAGGACTTCAACTTACAGATTTGGAGTGGGAGCACAAATCAGCCCATCCCTCCCCTCTGCCTCCTCCAACTCTCACATTGCAAACCCCACCTGACTCTTCCTTCATAGTGGCCTTGGGGAGAAGGGTGGGCCTGCCAGGGTTTCCACATCTGCCTCCAAGAGACCTGCCTCGGATGCCCAGCACCGCGACTACTGCACAGCCATGAGGCTGAGGGCTGCAGATGTGTGCGCGACTTCAGAATGTGTGCTGGTGTGTTTGCCGCAGCAACGCGATGAGGAAAGCACAGCTCCAAGAGAGATGGGGAGCTCATCCGTCTGGGGAAGGGTGAGCAGGAGCAGGAAGGTTCACTCTGGGACTGAGTTCCCAGGACGCTGAGATGCAGCAGAAAGAGCGGGGTGAGGAGCAGAGTGACGCTGCCTGCAAGTGCTTTTCGCTTGGACCCTCCAAGCCTCCCCACGTCTTCCCACCTGGACTCCCCCTCTTTCAAGAGGCATCCTCAGTAGTACTCTCTCAGCCCACCTGCTCCCCGGAGGCCTGGACCCCTGCCTTGCCCTCTTTGTGGCTTCATATTGACATCGAGCTGTCCTACCCGGTCCTCATGCCCACCAGCATTCCTCTCCACCCTGTGGTCACAGGAATATGGGAAGCCACCACTCTGAACGCTCTTTGTGCCTATCTCCTCTCACCTTGTTGTTGTTGTTAATTGTCACACACATCTTGAAAAAGGAGGAATGAAATGCTCCTGGCTAAAGAGGAATGAAATGCTCCTGGCTCTCACCAACTTTGTTTTTCTCACTGTCCTCCTCCTTCACAGCCCTGACCCAGATGGCACTGCCCCCTCACTGTCACAGCGGCCCCTCGCCAGCCTGAGGCACACTCCCTGCTGTTCAGGAGCACCCACCCTTGGGGCATTAGTGCACCTGGACTTGCCATGCATGTCTCTGGCACCACCCATCACACCTGACACTTTTCTCCATGAGACATTCACGGCAGTTCCCCGGGCATCAAATTGGCAAAACGAATTTAGTTCTTGGGACCAAAGGTCACACAGGAGATCATTATTCTTTACCTCACTCCCCTTTCCTCAGGTAGGATGGGAATCTTCCCCATCTCTCCTTCTGGCCCTATTTGCTGCCAGTCCCTGTCCCCCAAGCAGTCTGCCTCTCCTAGCCTTGACAGATGAGTCTCACTCCACCAGGGTCTTTACAATTCAAGGTATAGTCCAGCCTCTTGCAGATGGTAATCTTGCTAATGCAGCCACTCCAGCTTATCCCGGCTGCATCATGAGAAAAATGGAGTTAAGCTCAGGCTTACTGGCTTCCTAGGCATGCAGAGTCCGTAGACGGCTGCAAACTAAGAGCTTCCGGCTGCGAGGAAGACCTATCACCCCAAGCACTTGGCTTGACTGCCGGATGACGTTTGATCATCAGTACCTTTAGTTTGAGTCTCCGGTTCCTGTGAAATAATAGCTTCTAATATCCACACAGAGGAGTACAATTTACAGAATGCATCCATATATTTAAAATATTTAAACTGATCTATAAACTTCACAGTCGATATTATATCCTTCTCATTTTAACAGGAACATAAAATAAGAGACTCACTCAAGATACCTCAGTGACAAACTAAAACGTCAATGAGTCAGGTCTGTCTGTGGCAGTGCAGGCTATTTCTGTCTGCTACAGCAGGCTGCCACTCTACACTTCATCTCAGGAGAAGAGTTTAAAAATATTGGTAGTTCTTTTAAAATGGGATTGTGTTTCTGGTCCTTTCTTGGAAGAGGTCCTGAATAAAGGATTGAAAGATTCAAGAGAAGGAGATTTAGGAGTAACACAGAAGTGCCACTTAAGTAAAAGCTAGAAAAGAACATGAAATTACACACACTTTGCATTCCCCCAACCCCCAGACACACACAGCCTCAGTGCACGAATTTAGCCCACTTATTTTTGATACTCCTGATACTCAATGGTTTTCAACTGGGCACCATCTCTGGGGGAAATTTGAATATGCATAAGCCCACCAGAATGACTGCGTGGCAATACTGGCCCCCTGTGGCAGAGGGGCCAAATTTTTACCTCAAGAACCTACAGAACATCAACCTGCTCGCAGATCTGTGAGCGTCTGCCCACAGGATCCCTGAGAACCCCGACTATTGTGCCTTTCCTGCCCTTCTGCCTGTTGATCCTTCTTTTAAGATGCTTTTCTTCTTCGGTGCCTGTCTCCTTCTCACTCTTGAAACGTCTCAACTATAGAAAATCCTTTCTCTGGTACATGAACAAGGACTTCCTCCTTTAAATTCCTTCTTAGTGTATATTTATTCTTCAAAATACCCTCTAGACCATTTGAGACCCCCCGCCCCCCAGGCTGTCGATGACAGAAAACGTGCTGTCTGATGCTCATCCATCACTCTCCTTTATCAGATCTGTCTAACCAGTCCTGAAGCCCTTAGGCAAGGCCAGTTTCAGTCCTGGTGGGTGTAAAGCTGAGTGCTTTTCTCATGCACACATAATGGTGAAATAATGATAATCATAATCAGAATTATGATTTGGCAAATGGAGTATGCTATGTTTTCCAAATGCTTATTTTTCATTATGTATAGAATGAATAATGGAAGACACATGGAGCTCAGACCCAGATGTTCTCTGGGTACATTTCCTTCTAACAGTTTGAGAAAAGAAGCGTTCTTTTATCCAGCTCATGGCCTGTGTGTCAGGCTGGGTGGGCATCTGACTAAGCAGAGAACCCTGGAGCTGCGTCTGTGTCGTGCCATCTGAGGTTGAAGTTCTCTACATTCTTGGGGTAAAAAATCTAGTTTGTAAAAAAAAAATGCTTAAAAGCCTTGAGAAAGGGATCTGAGAGACAGAACAGTCCCTAAAGAATATAATTTCATGGAGTCAAGTACAAATGAATCAGGGACTTTTGACTTTATGAATGTTTCCCAATATAGAACATCTGAAAAATGAATTTAAACTTGAAATAAATGACAGATCTAAGTATTCTGATAGAGAAAGAAAAAAATGTGCTAACACATATGTGTGAGTGTGCATGTGAATGTATGTCTAATGCGCTTACATTTCATGAGCTTACAATTTGGGGTCTGGATTCACGTCCAAATGCAGGATATGAGTGTATATGAAAAGCAGGAGAAACATAGTGTGCTGGGGATTTGTTTGGCATATATGTGTCTATTTTGAAGAATATGGAAGAATAATGGAGGCTATTCATTTAATAAACATTTATGTGGTTCAAGGGTAAAATATACATTGTCCCTAGAGACAAAAATCATTAAGTAAAATTTCAGTTTCTTTATATGCTTTGTGAAAAATAATCCTTTTTACAAAATCCTTCAGCATTGTGCGCAGTGCACAGAGCCTAGAGTCAGCATTTCTCTGGGGATTGAAGCAAACACTTCAGCCAGCATGGGGGCGGATACCCAGGGCAGGATGTATGCCACATAGTGGGAACTATGATTCTTAGCGGAATAGAAAGCCCAGCACCATGGAAGCCAAGACATACACAGGTTTGCCGAGATGCCCCAAGCCACTGGAAAGAATGTGGAGTTTCTCAGTGCACAGAAGATTCAGAAGATTTACTGAAACTGAAAGGGCAAGTAGACCTTAAAAAGCTATAAAACTTGAGGACATCCAAGATTCTGGCATATGAAATACAGGTTTTTTGGCACCTATGGTATTGCCATACACTCTTAGCTACTAAACTTTGTAACTTTTTAAAAGTTTTAACATATACATAGATTCATATATACAATACCACCTGAACTGAACAGAATGCACAACAGAATACCCAAAACATTTATTTTGTTGCCTTTTTAAAGTCAAACCCATTCCCATTTTTTAACTTCTGTTGTTTAGATTGGATAATTTTTTTTTTTTTTTGAGATGAAGTTTTGCTCTCGAGATGAAGTTTTGCACTCAAGCTGGAGTGCAAAGGCACGATCTTGGCTAACTGCAACCTCCGCCTCCCTGGTTCAAGCGATTCTCCTGCCTCAGCCTCCTGAGTACCTGGGATTACAGGCACCCGCCACCACGCCCAGCTGATTTTTTGTATTTTTAGTAGAGACGGGTTTCACCATGCTGGCCAGGCTGGTCTTGAACTCCTGACCTCAGGTGATCCAGCTGCCTCAGCCTTCCAAAGTGCTGGGATTATAGGCATGAGCCACCACACCCACCCTGATAATTTGTAATTATATTTAAGTTTACTGACTTTTTACTGTCATCTCTATTTTGCTATTAAGCCAATGTAGTTAGTACCTAAAACTCAGTCCTACCTTTTCTTACTTGCTTCTTGTGTATAGCTTCTAGTTCTCTGTTGAGCATTTCCATCATCATATTTGTTTTAAAAGTGCTCACCTTTACTTTGCAGGGCATAGTTTTACTAGCCGCTGTAAGATCTGGCAATTTGCAACAATTCTCAGGTTTTCTCAGTAATGGTGTTTGTTAATTGTCTTTTCCCTTGGAAATTGTTTAGCTTCCCCTTGTTCTTTGTAGGATGAGTGATTTTTGATTATATAGTGCACATTTTGGTTATATTACTAGACTCTAGATTCTGTTAAGATCCTTTGAGAATACAGAGGCAGAGTTGGCCAACTAGGACCCCGGGTGGTAGTTTACATAAGGGTTCAGTTCTCAAAGCCTTTGATGCACTGTTCTAGCTGAGTTCCACATAAGTTCTGGGTGAACCTGGGACTTTTTACATTGCTATATCTGATTCCTTTCTTGAGCTCATTCTCTCTGTGATTTCCCCCTGCTCTCCAGCCCCCATGAGCCCTCTTTCTTTGCCACCTATCTAGAAAGCACCATCCTCTATCCCCTCACCCCCTGCCATAACCTTAAAGTTACTAATTTCTTGTGACTGAGTCCAACTCCAGGGAAAGTGGTGAGAACAAAGAGAATAAAATATGTAATAGATATTCTTCTACACTTTCCAGACCACAGAGGCTCCCGTACTCAGTTCCTCTGGTCGTGAAGTATTTTTAAGTTTTAGATGTCTTTGTGGCCCCTGCTGCTACTATCAGCACTGCTGCAAAAGTACAGCTTTAGGGCTGAGGTTTGCATCAGGGCAGGGCTAAGGGAAGGAAAGAAAATGGATTTCCCCTCACTCTCCATCTTACAAGCCTAACTTTTCCACGTCCTCGGAGCAACAGGAGTTTATCCCAGAGGTTTGTTTATTTATTTATTTATTTTCTGTTGGCATCTGCTGCACGGTTTTAGGATTCTGGCTGCTCTGAGTTTAAGCCAGGAAAGGCAGGAGGAAAACAAACAGCAGGAGACTTACCACTATATTGTTCTTTCTTCAAGTTTCATTTCCCTCCATAAGCTTCCCACTATTGTTGACTTCCGGAGCCCTCAGCTATTTCGTTTATGTATTTTGTCAGTTATAATGAATGGGAGAGAAAGGCTAAGATGTGGTTACCCCATAATAACCGGGGCTGCAAGTCTTATAGAGAATTAAAAATAATAATAGTAACACTGACTAAAAGTTAGTCTGATTTTTTTTTTATTATCACCGTACACACGTAATTTTAAATACTGTCAGTGAGCACACATCTACCACTGTCCTGCCCTTGGTAAACCACTGATAGGGAGAAACTGGGAGCCAGAAGCAATAGGAAATAGGGCTAAACAGTCAGCTATGTATGCCATGGGTTATAAAGAACTTAATAAGGATGGTGTCCTCCATTTTGGAGTTCCAAATATGCGTTGGGTACTGTGTGGATTGTTTTACTAGACCCTGTGCATTAAAGCATAGACGGAGAATTAACATTGACCTAGTGAATTATAAATTTATTGAAAGCAAGGAACATAGCAGCTTTACTTTTATGCATTTATTCATTCAACAACTATATATTGTATATAACTATATGTTACAGATACAAAAATATTATCTCCCTTTAATGGATCTTTAGTCTGAAGAGAGAGAGATAAATAACCAGGCCATTTTATTATAATGTAATAAGTGTTACCATTTTTAAAAAGCACCAAGTAGTTAAGATGTACACTGAATCGGAGATGGGGTTGCTATCCCAGGGAATGTGCAGATGTTACAGAAGGATTCTTATTAGAGCTGAACTTAAACTGTAACCTGAAAGAAAAATAAGAGACAATCTGAAAAATAGAGTGTTTCAGGTGATAGTATGGCTAAAACCAGGGAAAAAAGATAAGATGGCATTCTTCTAGAATTGTGAGTTGGTTCAGTTAGACCTGAGCCAAGTGTGGGAAAATGTAAGGGAAAAATGATGAGGAAATAAAGAGGCATTAGATCACAATGAGCTGTATAGGAGTTTATGCTGTGTTTGGGATGATGGTATCCTATGGCCTGGTACGTGAGTATGGATCAGATGTTGACATCTATCTAATATTCTTATTGAATAAAGATTAAAATAGTTAATATCTGTAGATAAGTTTTATAAATTTGAAAGTCCAGCAGACCCCTCCAGTGGTCCCTGAAGTGAGTGATAGGAGTATCAGTGAACAGAAGAGGATGGATTCAAGACCCACTCCAGACATAGAATTAATAAAACTCGGTGATGTATTTGATATTGGAGTCAAGGAGAGGTAAGTATTGAGTTTGACTTCTACATTTTTTTTGAGAAATGTGATTGATAAAGGTGCCATTTGTGAATAAGAAAAAAACTGAAGGAGAAGAAAATTTGAAGGAAGGTAAAGCTTGAAGAATTTCATGTTGGACATGTCAAATTTGGGATGCCTATGAGATTCCATGTGACCCTGAAAGGTAGGCAATTGCCTATGTAAGTCTAGGGCTCACGGGAGAGAAATAAGGTGAAGATATAAATTTATTAGTTATTACCGTAAGCCTGAATGTTCAAAGCCACAGAATAAATGATATTGCCTGAGCAAACATTGTAAAGAGAGAAAACAAAAGAATACCTAGAACCTAGCCCTGAAGACAAGCCAGCAAAAGAGATTTTGAAGGACGATCCAGAGAGGTGGATGGGCAGTTAGGAGATTACGACATTATAGAAGCCAAGAGCTCATTTTAAAAAGTGAGTTGTCAGCTATGTACACTGCTCCTGAGAAGGCTCTTAAGAAAACGGTAAGATGTGTGCCATGAATTTGGAAGCCTGGCAGTCATTCAGTGACCTTGGAGTGGGTAGGTTCAGTGGAGAGATGTGAACAGAAGCTGGATTGGACTGGTTGAAATGTGAATATGAGGGGAAGAATCTGAGACAGCAAATTTGCACAACTGTTCTGAGAAGCTTGACTGTGCAAAGAGGCTGCGGAGGTGGTGTCAGTGAAAAACAGCGGTGTTCAGGCAGACATTACAGGGTGTGAGAAAACCCATGAAAATGATCTAGTAGCGCAAAAGCAGATGAAGATTTAGGAGAAAGTCCGGGTAACTGATGGAGGGAAGTCCTTGAAAAGGTGGGAAGGAACAAAATGCATACAACAAAAGAAGGAATTGTTTTTTGTTTTTTGTTTTTGATAGCGGGAAGGGAAGACATTTGTTCTGTTAGACAGTTAGTGTAAAGTATGAATAGCAGTGAAGGAGTTGAGAGAATTTCCCCATGAGAGATTGCAATGGTGGTTCAGGAAATCTGAGTTTTCTAAAATTTTGGAGATAATGCTATGGCAAGCACAAATGTAGGTCTGTACATTTGCTCATGAGAAAATGAGTTTGTCTGATGGCTTCTCTATTCTCCCTCCTCCGACCCCTCCCCAACCCTGGAGGAGCAGGAGACAGCATCCTCAGAAGAGGACAGACAGCATGGATGGAGGGAGAGGGTGGTGAGACACTCAGAAGTTAGAAGAGGATTAAGAAGGAAAAAAGTGAACCTTGAGAGTACTCAAGTGTCCAGGGCAGTTGTGAGTGTCTGTTTGAGGTGGGCATGCCTGAATCTATGGAGAAACCAGTGTGCTTGTTTCTGTGATATTCCTAGAGCAGACACAGAGGAGAGAGACATTTGGATTCATCTAGGATGGGGTTTTCCCAGGCTAGTGGAACAAGGGAGAAAGGCGAAGGAGTTGAATATTTTCCAGGGAGAGATAACAATGATGGGTTATAAAATATAAATTTATCAAAAGAGATGTAAAAGTAAAAAAAATAAAATACCTGAAAAATGTTGGATCAGGAGATTTAAAGCCTCAGTGAAGAAAAATAATTATTCCCTCAAGTCACTGAACAAAGATTTTAAAAAGGTAGGAAGTCATGGACAGAGCGAGATGCTTAAGTTAATGCCTTCAGAGGTGGTTCCATTTCTGAAAAGTTTCAGGTGTGAATGTGGAGTAGGTCACTGAAGACAGCAGAGCAAAAAGCCATGGAGATAAGATCAAGAATATGAGGGGCAGGTTTTTGATGGATTATGTTTCTGGACAAGGAGGTCACTGAGAATAATGTAGGAGTTAGGATACAGATGGAGACTCTAAAAAGCAGTTTTTACCGAATAAAAAAAAAAAGGAGGTCAGTAGAGAACAGAAATGTGATGGAAGAGGAAGGGGGGGTGTAATTATTTAGATAATATGAACCTCAAAGATGCAAGGTTTAAAAAAGATGGAGCAAGCTCAGAAGTGTCATTGAAAATAAAGACACCAACCAATAACAAAATATGTGTGGTATTTGAAAATTGGTAGCCCCCACTTGACAGGACAGGCCTCCAGGAGAACCCATGCCCCCGCCTGAGTATGAGAGTGAGGTGGAGGCATCTCACCAAGAATTATTGGCTGCTGTAAGGGAGTGTTGATCATGCAGGAGAGGTTCCTGAGTGCGGAATGGAAGGACTGCGAAAGGGCAGGGAGGATGTGGAGTGGAGTCAGATGAAGGGTTATATGAAACAGCAGGTGTGAGACTATAGCAACTCATAGATGACTGGAGATTTATGCTTCTAGAGGAGAGGTCAGCAAACTACAGCCCATGGGCCAGATTCGGCCTGCTGCCTCTTTTCTGTATGCCCTGCAATGTAAGAAATCTTTTTTCTTTTTACGTTTTTAAATAATTGAGTATCAATCAAAAGGGGAATACTATTTTGTAGCACATTGGAATTGTATGAAATCACAATTTCATTGTCTGAAAGTAAAGTTTTATTGGAATGAAGCCACACTCACTAATTTATGTATTATCTATGACTGCTTTTGTGCTACAGTGGGAAGTTTAATAGTTGCTCCAGAGGTCGCTCAGCCTGCAAAGCCTCAAACATGTATTATACTATTTGGTCTTTTACAGAAAACGTTTGCTGACCCTATTTTACAGAATTGGTTATGGAGGTCTCCTGCAGAAGAGTGGTTCCTGGAGCTGATGCCGGGGTCTTCAAAGCACCATAGGATGCTACAGTAGTTTGCAGGCTAGCTGTTCCCACAGGCGTCATAGGAAAGCATGGTTAAGCCTAACACCTCCCAGAGGTGTGACTGTGACTTTGAGCTTTGATGAGAACACCGTAGTCATAGGAGTAAGCTTCTGATTTACCTAAGCAGCTGAATAATTGCCTTCAGCAATCATGTGTGTTCTGGTTGCTTTCTCTGTTTGACGTGTAATTTTACCATCTGCTTGTGCTCTCTGGCTCTCTCACACTCTCCTCTCCTTCCCCTCCCCTCATTCCTTCGTTCCACTTTTTTACCAGCTGCTAACTCCATTAGTTGATGCATGAGCTCCTATCTGTGCCTGTACTGCACCATGGAAGGTGCCATTCAAGTCTTAGATGTGGAAATTAGTCTTCTGAAGTTGAGATTTAGAGCTGAAATAAAAATAATGACTTAAAACTCTTCAGTTAAGGTTGCTAGTTTTTTCACTCCAAGGACCAATGACATTTTGGGTGTTGATTCATCCTATTTCTTGGAATTATGGGGAAGGAAGAGTTACTGGAATTGAAGAAGCCTAGAGGAATGTGAATTAATGCAACTTACATTGAGCAAATGAGGACAAGAGGTATCAGGAAGGACAGCACTCTCAGTGGCAGACAAAACCCCAGTCCTGAGAGCAGGCAGGTGCAGCAAAGTCACAGGAGCATGTCAAGGCCCATTTTGTAGTGATGGCAGCAATATTTTCCTTGCCTGTCCCAGGAAGGTAGAATTTAATCACATTCCTTGCAATCGTTCCACTAATTACATATTGAAAGAGCTGAATGGCCAGGCTGATCCCACTCGGAAAAAAAATTCAACCAAACTGATGATGACATAAGAAAGCTCTCTTAGATACTTCTGATTAGGGCACACTGCATCTCACAGAAGCAGGGACACAGGCTACAGGAGTTTTTAAGAATATTTGTGAAGGGGGCCAAACCTGGCTCCTTTCTTATTCATTGCAGGCCTAGCTTGATGAAGGTTCTTTTAGTCCCTCTTAGGAAATATGGAATAAAATTATTTAACTTTTGGAGATTTTAAGACATCTTTTCATGAATCCAGCCCTTTCTCTCTCTATCTCCCTCCCTCTCTCTCTCTCTTTCTCTCTCTCCCTCTCACACACACACACACACACACACACACACACACATGCACACACACTCACGAGAAAGTAAAACCTTAAAAAATATATATCCACTGTTTTCTTAAAGGTCGTCAAAGAATGTTCTGAATCATTGATTATGATAGGCTAGAACAGCCATCAAAACTCTAGTCAGCGAGTTCGTTCATTCAACCTTTGCCCACATAATCCTGTGGCCCCTTCTATGTGCTAAACCTGCGGTAGATATTGGAGGTATAGAGGTGCATAAAAGAGTCCCTGCTCTCTCGGAATTAGAGGCCAGTAGGGTAAACCTATATAAATAAATAACAATATAGTGTGACTATCAATGCTAGAGAAACAAACAGACAGTAATAAACTGTGTGGGGAGGAGGTCAGGAGGTTTGAGTGTGGCGAAAGCATTCCCGAAGCAGTGATAGCTGAGATCGTTTTGAAGGCTGCGTAGATATTTGAAAGTGGACAAAAGAGAAGACACACAGGCACAGTATATCAATACAATGCCTCGTGTTTTAAGAACTTCACTGGTATATCCACTGGGTGCAGGCGGAAATGAGATGGTAATAAAGAACCCGGAGAGGTAGGCAAGAGACGGCTCATGGGAGCCTTCACATTCCATGCCATGGAGCAGTGCGGAGCAGTGGAAGGATTTAAGCAGAGGTGGGACTGACTCCTATTTTTGGCAATTATTTTGGCAATAAAGAAAAGAATAAATGGGAGGCATGGAGATTCATAAAGAGGATATCGTAATAATCCAGAGTAGATAATGAGGGCCTGAATTAAGACAGTAGCAATGATGAGGAAAAGAAGATAATGGATTTGGAAGCTGTAGAGGGAGTGGACACAGCAGGGTTTGTTGACTGAAGGTGAGGAGTAACGGAAAGGGAACAAGCAATGTGACTCCCTTTTATCTTAGGAGAATGCAGATTTGGCAGAGCTGCCAAGAGAGATTAGACACAGGAGTGAGAGCAGATGTAAGGGCAAGGTAGTGAATTCAGCCTGCGGCGTCTGGGAAGCGTACAGAGGAGGCATTCCACGGGCAGTTATGGGCCTGGAGCTCAGCAGGTCCTCCTGGGGCAGGCATGCAGATGTGGAGATCAAAAGCACAGCTGGCCATCTACAGTGCGGGGATGGCATTTAGAAGGATAGGTTCACCCAGGGAGGGGGTACAAGTAGCAGAGGAGTGGGCCTCATGAGATGCTGTTATTTAGGGTTTGATTGTCTCAAACTTTTCCTATAGTTTGTTCCTTCTAACATTTTAAAAATTACTTCTCATGTATGAATCATTCTTCCATATATTTGCACGAATTCTCTCATATGATTTTCAGACCCAATATATGAGTATTTGAGTAATAAATAAACAGCCACTTTTTACTAAGGAGAGAACCGAGGCTCAGTAATTTACTCAAGTTTGCCAGTTCCTAAGAGACATCGCCATACTGAGGATTCAGGAGCACTACGTTTGTTTGCTTGTTTTAATGCATTGCATTCTATCCAGGACCCAGGTGAGCATGCATGAAGTAGAAAGGCATAGTAGTAGTGTGCCCAATGAAAGAGTAAATCAGCTCTTCTTTTTCTTTCCATCCACTTTTTATAGATTTCATGTAGGTGAAAATTCCACCTGGCAATGGAATACTGAGAACAGAGGGGTGAGGCATTCACAGATAAATGGGCAGGGCCCAGGCACATGCTTCCAGCAGGATGATTTGGTAGGAAGTAGCTGTGGTACGGAATAGATTTTGAGAACTGTTTATAAAGATTCATTTTTTTCCACAAAAACTTTGATTAAATGTTACACATACAGTCATTTTCAGTCATGTCTCCCTTTCTCCCCAGGCCCAAATGATCCTACTCCAATAGGCTTCCTGCTGTTCTATAGAATTGTGTGTTTTCCCAGCGTATTCTCCTCTGCACATGGGCGGTATCTGTCCTCTCCATGCCAACTGAAAATACACAGATGGCACTTCCATCTTTAGTATTCCTGGCGCCTTGTAGTGTTCTCCCAGGAGCTAATCTGAATTTATTCATTAGATTGTCTTAACTATAGATCTGACCCCACCCCAGGTTTCCTATTCCCTCTGTCCGCCAAGTGGTCACATTGACATTGAGGTTTTGCTTGATACCATTACTAATAAATGGGATTCTTCAGGAAAGCCTGTGTTTTGATATTGCATCTGAGGATGCTGCTTGCCAAGGGAAAGCCTGGCCTCCCTCCTCCTTCCGTGTGCAGGAAGCCTCTAGTTCATCAGTCAGTGGGCATGGGCATCTGCAGGAATAGGCAGAGCCCTGCATCCTCCTTGACTTTGAACTTAACACTTTGGTGGGAAAAGACCTTCCCACATTTAATGAAAAAAGAACCCCTATATCGATATAGCTGTTCTTCAGAAGGATTATTTATAAGTTATTTCACTTCCCATCCTCCACAAAATATTTAATGAAACATACGTAAGTCTATGCTTTCCTGTGGAGTGATGTTCTCCCCGTCATCAGTTAGATTTCTGAGGGCTTTTTCTTGGCAGACATGTGAGCTGACATGGATTTGGTTCTGCACCACCACTAGGGGATGATCCAGAGGCTCATACCAAGAGGGATACCAAGCTGTGTCCTGGGCTCCTTTTACACCCTTTTCAGAGAGCTGTAAAATCCCTTCTTAGGGAAAACACACACCAATGCACATATGCATGATATTATTTTCTGGTGTTCAAAGCCTCGAGGGTTACAGTTCCACAATTCTCAGATCGAGGACCCCTGCCCTACAAAATGTCTTGATGGCTAAATCATAGGCTGCCCTACTTCCCAAGGCGGTTGGTATCCAGGGAGTGAAGGTGACTTCTTATCTGACCCTGAGCATGATGGTGTCAGGAGAACCTTAACCCTTTAGGAGCCTCTTAAGTCAATAGCGTTTCCTTAAATTAATCTGGGCAAGGAATTGAAAGCAATTAACTCCTTCAATTTTATCAGCACTTAGTACCGGCTTATATCTCCAGCGATTTAGAAAAAGAGAAAGCAAACAGCCAAGATACTGAGGCAGTATGACACTGCGGAGTGCTATATTTATCCCCTATCAATGTCTTTCAGATCAAATTGGCTGAGTTTACAAATCAAAAGCTGATTTATTTTTTTATTTTTATTTTTTTTAGCAGCCATCAGCTGCACTACTGCAAATACACAGCTCCCAGACATCAAGCTGCAAACCCTAAACACCCAGCTGTGTGCTTTCTGACTTTGATGTCATCATGCGTAATAGAGGGTCTGCATGCAAAATTGAGCTGACGGGCCTACAGAGAAGGCTCACAGCAGAAGAGCACCCACCTCCCAGGGCCAGCTCAGCTTCTGAAGCCGCATCTGCAAAGAAAACTCACGTCATGTTGTTAGGGGAAGGAATCGGCCTCAGAAATGCTCAGGGCCTGGCTCTGCGGAGTACAAACAGTTCACTTCCTTATAATTGCACTTTAAGTTGGAGCTTCTCTTTAATATGGAGCTAATTATTATTCCCAGAAGATTTCCCTATCAAACAAAATTAAGGGATTTTTTTTCTATTCTACATATCTGTAAAATGTTACAGCTGATATATGCGTGGCCATACATATTCAAACATATACGTACATTCAGTTCCAACTACCAAATGAGTTCTTAATATGTGTCAGGATCTATGATGTTTTGTTGATATAAATACACACATATATGTGTGTATACACACACGCAATTTATAGTTGGCACCAGTTTGTACAATATTTTTATTGAATCTATATTTATTGCTTTGTGATAGAATCTGGTTAACAAATTATTTTAAAACTATTCGTTTGCATTTCTAGCTTATAGTGAACATGGAAGTTGTTTGGGGAACGGGACGTGGTACATAAGAAGGATGGCAAGGTGGAGGAGCTCAGGAAGAAGCAATTTCTGTGTATACAACAGAAAGGGTATCTTGAGAGAAAGGAGGAGATAAGTTTCCCAGATATAAAAGAAGTGCAGGCCGGGCGCGGTGGCTCATGCCTGTAATCCCAGCACTTTGGGAGTCCGAGGCGGGCAGATCACGAGGTCAAGAGATCAAGACCATCCTGGCCAATACAGTGAAACGCCGTCTCTACTAAAAATACAAAAAAAAATTAGCCAGGCGTGGTAGCACGCGCCCGTGGTCCCAGCTACTTGGGAGGTTGAGGAGGAAGAATCACTTGATCCTAGAAGGCAGGGTTGCAGTGAGTCGAAATTGTGCCACTGCACTCCAGCCTGGTGACAGAGCAAGACTCAGTCTCAAAAAAAAGAAGTCCAGGTGAAATAAACAGGATTCTGAGCTGACAGGGAGGCAATGGCACAGGGACGTTGCCACATGCATCCTATATGACTTATGTGCGCTCACAAACACCAGCATGGCCTATTTAAGGATGATTTATATGATGGGAGCCACCTATTTAGAACAATTCAGCTGTCCCATTTCCCAGAGACAGGCTCTGTGTTTGATATCAACTGTTTGTGGCTTGTACTGCAGTGTTACAACAGGAAAAAGTAGGATTGAGCCCTTCAGAACTTTTCCTATGAAACACATCTTTTAATTTGCCCATTTTTGGCAAGATCATCAGATTCTCTTTTCTGCCAGCCGTGATACCTGTATCCAAAGGAAATGTCAAGGAATTATGTGTAATATATATGTATGTGTATTACATATATATGTAGATTTTAAGCTCTCAGCAGTTCTTACCTAGGCTATGCAGCTATACCTGCTTTTTTAAAAGAAACAATCACGAGAAATTACATTTCTTATCAATCGCATCCTCTTTTAAGTGAAGAGAGTTAAAGGATCTCTGGTGAATCCTTTGTAAGATTCATTATTATTAAGTTCCTACTGGCAAAGCAGAGGTCTGATTATTATTTCATTTCTGAGTTGAGATGTTCTTGTATCAAGGATCATGTGTATTAAAGTGTGCTAAATCCTAGTTAGCATTTCAGTAAAAATAAAGGTCATGATAGCTACCATTTCCTGAGAGCTTCCTATTTGCTAAGTACTTTATCCATATTTACTCATTCAATGCTCACAATAATATTATAAGATAATCTTATGTTCCCCATTTTACAGAAGAGGAATCTGAAGTACAGAGAACTGAACTGTCAGCTAGTGTAGTCTACAGGGCTCGAGTGCAGAAATACTGGAACTCATCATTGCTCCCTGGTGCAGCCAGGGGGAAGTGGTGCTTACAGCTGCTATCAACTCTTCAACCATTACTCCAGCCTAGTATCAGGCCGACAGAAGCTATTCTGTTTAGATCATTCTACATGAATATCACATTGTGGAAACACTTTTTAACACTGATAGTTTCACCCTGTTGCAGCGGATATTGCTGTGTGAGTTACGTGGGTAGCTCACATGTCCCCAGCGTTGATGAGCTTGGCAGCACAGGATTGCGTTAATTTCACAGTACTGTGCCTCTCAGCACCCATCTGCCTGCCTGGGACCCTCGGTTTACCTCAAAACTGGCTCTGATATTTCCTGGAGTCCCTGTTACATGCTCAAATACAAGTCTTCTCATGCCACCCCCTTCGATATAGTCCCTCGCGTGGCTTCTGCTGCCAATGGGAGTGAGGCTGTTTTTGAGCCATATTGGTCTGTGCACTCCAGCTGCCAGGACTGCACTGAGTCCTCAGGAGACCTGGTGTAAAGAAAGCCTTTCCCAATTCGTCAGCAGGCCTTGACACCAGAACTCACAGTGGCTCTATACACTTATGTATTAGTCTGTTCTCACACTAGAACATACCCAAGACTGGGTAATTTATAAAGAAAAGAGCTTTAATTGACTCACAGTTCTGCAGGGCTGGGGAGGCCTCAGGAAACTTACAATCAGGGTGGAAGGGGAAACCAACACGTCCTTATTTACATGGCAGCAGGAAGATGAATGAGTGCCCAGCAAAGTGGGAAGCCCCTTATAAAACCATCAGATCTTGTGAGAATTAACTCACTATCACCAGAATGGGAAAGGGGAAACTGCCCCCACGATTCAATTATATTCACCTGGTCCCTTCCGTGACATGTGGGGATTATAGGAACTACAATTCGGATGACATTTGAGTAAAGACACAGCCAAACCTCTAAAGTCTTTCATGAAAACAGCTTCTTTACTTTCTGGCCAAGCCCACTTTCTTCATCAGACCTCAAAATCAGTTCCTGGGGCTTGCATGTGTTGGTACTGAGGAAGAAGACTCTCACCTCCGTCTGTCTTATCTCCCAGCATCTGAACAAAACCATGCCTTCCTCCAGTCAAAAAAGAAAACTCTGCATGCTCATCAGCCATCATAATGGCACTGGGAGGTACACAACTGTCCTTGAGGCCAGCCTGGGTTTAACAGAAGCATCCAATGCGACCTGAGAGGGTGGAGAGAGCAGTGGCTGCAGAGCAGGTGTGGGACTAGAATGTCACTGCTAGTCATGGGATATGGGCTAAAATTTAAAAATGATTCCTTCCAACTCTCCAATTCTGGGATTCTATGTTCTGTATCTTTTTTTCAATTTCTGACATCCAGTGATTTTTATCTCAGCTGGTATATATGCCATAAAAATATGAAGCAAAGAGGCAGCTGTGTCCTCTCCTCTCCAGCAGCTACAGCTGTTCTCCTGACAAGCTTATTCTTGGGTATGATAAAAATGGTCACTGTGGGTATTATTATTTTCAGTTATAAAGATTTTTAATGCCCAATGTATGAAGTCAGAAATGTGGGATTTTCTTTTCCAAAGGGATGTTATGAACACAAGACAGTCTCTCTCTTTTGATTAGCTGTAAATGCTGAGCTCAGCACTTTGGACAACACCAAACACCTGTGGAGATTTGGGCGCAGGTGTCATCACATATCCAGCTCACTTCATTTCCCTGCTTTGATTGTCATATTCCACTTAATGAAGTAGCTGTATTTCCAAGTTGGCTGTAAAATAAATTTCTGTTAGATTAATCATACTTCTTCATTGATCTACACTTTTAAATTAAGGATGCCTTCCCCTGAGGAAATAATTAGCCCAAAACTGAATATAAATTATACTAAACACTCGATAAACCTTTTAAAATCACATATTTAAAGAAAATCTTTTCTGTTAACATACTAACAGTGAGGATATTTTCTAAAGTCAGGAAATACAATTATCTTGCTAAGAACAATGACTGTATATGGTGTTGTTTTGGGAATGGAGCCACAGGAGGATTAGGTGAACAACAAGGGATCTCTGACTTTGTGTGTGTGTGTGTGTGTGTGTGTGTGTGCCATGTTTTTTTTATTGTACATTAAGTTCAGGGGTACATGTGCAGATCTTGCAAGATTGTTGCGTAGGTACACATGCCATGGTGGTTTGTTGTCTCCATCCCCCTGTCACCTACATCAGGCAATTCCCCCAATGTTATCCCTCCCCATCCTCCCCATCCCCTGCTGTCACTCCCCTAGATCCCCACCCCCCAACAGACCCCAGTGTGTGATGTTCTCCTCCCTGTGCTCATGTGTTCTCATTGTTCAATACCCACCTATGAGTGAGAACATGCGGTGTTTGGTTTTCAGTTCTTATGTCAGTTTGCTGAGAATGATGGTTTCCAGATTTATCCATGTCCCTACAAAGGACATGAACTCATCCTTTTTATGGCTGTATAATATTCCATGGTGTATCTGTGTCACATTTTCTTTGTCCAGTCTATCATTGATGGGCATTTGAGTTGATTCCAGGTCTTTGCTATTGTAAGCAGTGCTGCAGTGAACATACATGTTCATGTGTCTTTATAATAGAACAATTTCTAATCTTTTATGTATATACCCAGTAATGGGATTGCAGGGTCAAATGGAATTTCTATTTCTAGATCCTTGAGGAATCACCACACTTTCTTCTACAATGGTTGAACTAATTTACAGTCCCACCAACAGTGTAGGA
This sequence comes from Aotus nancymaae, assembly GCF_030222135.1. Classification (NCBI taxonomy): domain Eukaryota; kingdom Metazoa; phylum Chordata; class Mammalia; order Primates; family Aotidae; genus Aotus; species Aotus nancymaae. The sequence goes on from NW_026988423.1 coordinate 36,683,876, forward strand.
GTGTTCCTACATCCTCTCCAGCATCTGTTGTCTCCAGATTTTTTAATGATCACCATTCTAACTGGCGTGAGATGGTATCTCAATGTGGTTTTGATTTGCATTTCTCTAATGACCAGTAATGATGAGCATTTTTTCATGTTTGTTGGCCTCATAAATGCCTTGTTTGAAAAGTGTCTGTTCACATCTTTTGCCCACTTTTGAATGGGTTTGTTTTTTTCTTGTAAATCTACTTTATTTCTTTGTAGGTTGTGGATATTAGCCTTTTGTCAGATGGGTAGATTGCAAATTTTTTCCCATTCTGTTGGCTGCCAATTCACTCTGATTATTATTTCTTTTGCTGTGCAGAAGCTCTTAAGTTTAATTAGATCCCATTTGTCTAATCTGGCTTTTGTTGCCATTGCTTTTGGTGTTTTAGTCACGAATTCTTTGCCTATGCCTATGTCCTGAATGGTTCTGCCTAGGTTTTCTTCTAGGGTTTTTATGGTGTTAGGTCTTACATTTGAAAATTTAATCCATCTGGAAATGATTTTAGTATAAGGTATAAGGAACAGGTCCAGTTTCAGCTTTCCGCATATGGCTAGCCAGTTTTCCCAACACCATTTATTAAACAGGGAATCCTTTCCCCATTGCTTGTTTTTGTTAGGTTTGTCAAAGATCAGATGGTTTTAGACATGTGGCGTTACTTCTGAGGCCTCTGTTCTGTTCCATTGGTCTATATCTCTGTTTTGGTTCCAGTACCATGCTGTTTTGATTACTGTAGCCTTGTAGTATAGTTTGAAGTCAGCTAGTGTGATGCCTCCAGCTTTGTTCTTTTTGCTTAGGATTGCCTTGGCTATGCAGGCTCTCTTTTGGTTCCATATGAAGTTTAAAGTGGTTTTTTCCAGTTCTCTGAAGAAAGCCAATGGTAGCTTGATGGGGAAAGCCTTGAATCTATAAATTACTTTGGGCAGTGTGCCTATTTTCATGATATTGATTCTTCCTAACCATGAGCATGGAATGGTTTTCCATCTGTTTGTGTCCTCTCTTATTTCCTTGAGCAGTGGTTTGTAGTTCTCCTTGAAGAGGTCCTTCACATCCTTTGTTAGTTGTATTCCTAGGTATTTTATTCTCTTTGTAGCAACTGTGAATGCGAGTTCACTTGTGATTTGGCTCTCTGTTTGTCTGTTATTGGTATATAGGAATGCTTGTGATTTCTGCACATTGATTTTGTATCCTGAGACTTTGCTGGTTACTTATCAGCTTAAGGAGATTTTGGGCTCAGACAATGGGATCTGCTAAATATACAATTATGTTGTCTGCAAATAGAGACAATTTGACTTCCTCTTATCCTGATTGAATACCCTTTATTTCTTTTTCTTGCCTGACTGCTCTGGCTAGAACTTCCAATACTATATTGAATAGGAATGGTGAGAGAGGGCATCCTTGTCTAGTGCCAGTTTTCAAAGGGAATGATTCCAGTTTTTTTTGTTTTTTTTTTTTTGCCCCATGATATTGACTGTGGGTTTGTCGTAAATAGTTGTTATTATTTTGAGATATGTTCCATTGGTATCTAGTTTATTGAGAGTCTTTAGCATAAAGGACTGTTTAATTTTGTCTAAGGCCTTCTCTGCATCTATTGCGACGATCATGTGGTTTTTGTCTTTGGTTCTGTTTATGTGATGGATTACGTTTATAGGTTTGCATATGTTGAACCAGCCTTGCATCCCCAGGCTGAAGCCTACTTGATCGTGATGGATAAGCTTCTCGATATGCTGTTGCTTTCAGTTTACCAATATTTTATTGAAGATATTTACATTGATGTTCATCATGGATACTGGCCTAAAGTTTTCTTTTTTAGTTGTGTCTCTGCCAGGTTTTGGTATCAGGATGATGTTGGTCTCATAAAATGAGTTAGGGAGGATTCCCTCTTTTTGTATTCTTTGGAATAGTTTCAGAAGGAATGGTACTAGCTCTTCTTTGTACATCTGGTAGAATTCAGTTATAAACCTGTCTGGACCTGGACTTTTTTTGTTGGTAGGCCATTAATTGCCACCTCAACTTCAGACCTTGTTATTGGCCTATTCAGGGATTCAACTTCCTCCTGGTTTAGTCTTAGGAGGGTGTAGGTGTCCAGGAATTTGTCCATTTCTTCCAGGTTTACTGGTTTATGTGCATAGAGTTGTTTGTAGTAGTCTCTGATGGTAGTTTGTATTTCTGTGGAATCAGTGGTGATGTCCCCTTTATCATTTTTTATTGCATCTATTTAATTCTTCTCTCTTTTCTTTTTTATTAGTCTGGCTAGCAGTCTGTCTATTATGTTGATCTTTTCAAAAAACCAGCTCCTGGATTTATTGATTTTTTTGAAGGATTTTTTTGTGTGTGTCTCTATCTCCTTCAGTTCTACTCTGATCTTAGTTATTTCTTGTCTTCTGCTAGCTTTTGAATTTTTTTGCTCATCTAGCTCTTTCAATTTTGATAATAAGGTGTCAATTTTAGATCTTTCTTTGCTTCTCATGTGGGCATTTATTGCTATAAATTTCCCTCTAGACATTGCTTTAAATTTGTCCCAGAGATTCTGGTATGTTGTGTCTTCATTCTCATTGGTTTTGAAGAACATGTTTATTTCTGCCTTCATTTCATTGTTTATCCAGGAGCAAGCTGTTCTATTTCCATGTGGTTGTGCAGTTTTGGGTGAGTTTCTTAATCCTGAGTTCTAATTTGATTGAACTGTGGTCTGAAAGACTGTTATGATTTCTGATCTTCTGCATTTGCTGAGGAGTGATTTACTTCCAATTATGTGGTCAATTTTAGAGTAAGTGTGATGTTGTGCTGAGAAGAATGTATATTCTGTGGATTTGGGGTGGAGAGTTCTGTAGATGTCTATTAGGTCCACTTGGTCCAGATCTGAGTTCAAGTCCTGGATATCCTAGTTGATTTCTGTCTCCTTGATCTGTCTAACATTAATAGTGGAGTGTTAAAGTCTCCCACTATTATTGTGTGGGAGTCTAAGTCTCTTTGTAGGTCGTTAAGAACTTGCTTTATGTATCTGGATACTCCTGTATTGGGTGCATATACATTTAGGATAGTTAGCTTTTCTTGTTGCATTGATCGCTTTACCATTATGTAATGCCCTTCTTTGTCTCTTTTGACCTTTGTTGGTTTAAAGTCCATTTATCAGAGACTAGGATTGTAACCCCTACTTTTTTTTGCTCTCCATTTGCTTGGTAAATCTTCTTCCATCCCTTTATTTTGAGTATATGTGGGTCTTTGCACATGAGATGGATCTCCTGAATACAGCATACCAATGGATCTTGACTTTTTATCCAGTTTGCCAGTCTGTGTCTTTTGATTGGGGCATTTAGGCTGTTTACATTTAACGTTAATATTGTTATGTGTGTATTTGATACTGCCATTTTGTTACTGGCTGGTGGTTTTGCCCGTTAGTTGACACAGTTTTTTCATTGCATCATTGGTCTTTACCATTTGGTACGTTTTTGCTGTGGCTGACACTGGTTGTCCTTTCCATGTTTAGTGTTTCCTTCAGAAGCTCTTGTAAGGCAAGTCTGGTGGTGATGAAATTTCTTAGCAATTGCTTGTCTGTAAAGGATTTTATTTCTTTCTCCTTCACTTATGAAGGTTAGTTTGACTGAATATGCAATTCCAGGATCTCTGGCTTTTTTTCATTGAATTCAACCTGTTGTTCTGTGTCTGTCAGTCAAAAGTTAGTCAATAAGAAGTTGAAAAATTTTAACTTCTGTAAACTGGTTTTCTAGCTGCCTTGATAGCCAGAGATGTCCAAGACCTGGTTCCTGCTGTCAAAGGCCTTCAATTGCATTGGAAAAATAAGCCCTGTGTGTGCAGTACAAGACAACTACTCAAAAATTCTGTTACAGTTGCAGGAGCAGTGGATCGGACATCAGGAGACCTCGTGTTCTCTGTCACTGACCAGATGTGTGCCCACAGACTCCTCTAAGCTTCAGCTTCCCACAAGAAAAATATGAGGCTTGCCCATGCATGAGAATTTCCTAAGGACATTATGGAAACACTTTATCCTTGGAGATTCTGGTTGAGTGGGTATGACTGGGACCTAGAATTCTATATTTTAAGCAAATACTCTAGTGAATTCTACTGCCATCAGACTGTGTCCTAGCAGAGCAACTATGGCGTTATGTAACCATTCATGTCCCTTTAAGCTTTTAAGTTCTCTTATGATTTTAAAGACTAGATGAACTGAATGTGCAACAATAGTGCAGAAGAGCCAGAAGCACCAAGAGTTAGGAGACAAAAGGGAATATATTAGTGTCCCCAGGCTGCTGTGACAAGGCACAAAATATTGGGTGACTTAGAACAACAAAACTGTTCAGTGCTGGAGGCTAGAAGTTGAAATCAAGTGATTGGTTGGTCCACGCTCTCTCTGACAGTGACAGGGAGAACCCTCCCTCACTTCTCCTGGCTTCTGATATGCACTGGCAATTCCTGGCATTCCTTGGCTCCTAGAAGCATCACTTCAGTCACATGGTCATCTTCACCCTGTGTGTCTTCACACTACCCTTTCTCTGTGCATGTCTGCCCATGCCTCTTTTTGTGACACCAGTCATATTAGATTAGGGCCTACCAGAATACCTCATTTTAACTTGATTACCTTTGTAAAGACCTATTTCCCAATATAGTCACACTCTGAGATACTGATGGTTAGGACCTCAACATATCTTTTTTGGGAGGACACAGTTGAACCCTTAATAGGGTGTTTGCAAGGAAGAGTTAAAATTTGAAAGAGAGGTGATATTTGCTTAGATAGACCAAGAGGACACAGCTTTCTATGTGACCAAAAAAAAAAAAATCTGTGAAGAACGAATCATCATGTTGGTCCAGGATGAGAACTAACAAGGACTGGAAGAAGAGCCATGGCAGTGGCAGTGGTGGCGTGGTACCAGTTGTTTAAGTCCTGCAGAGGGCTTCTCCTGGGCATCTCACTGTCCCTACTGCACTCCACGTGTTGTCTTTCACAGCAACCCTAGAAGTTGGCAGTGGTATTCCGAGTTGTACAGGTGAAGACATGTTGGTACAGGGGAGTTAGGTGACCCACTCCATCATGAAACTAGAGGGTAGAGAGTTGGCTTTTTCTGATCTCAAACTTTTGCCTTTTGGGACGATAATCAGTTGCCTTCTTCATAGCACTCATGCAAGATAAACTTGAGTGAGTAGATCAGGGCTACTTTATGGAGGGCTTTGATAATAAGGCAGTAGCGTTTGTGTTTGATGTGACAGAAAAATAAGGAGTCATTTCTAGTATCTGAAGAGGTGAACCATGCTAAAGGGGGTGTTTCAGGAAGATGGGTGTCTCATTTCCACCCGAGGATGCATTTTCTTTACAGAAAGAAAAAGACTTACAATAAGAAGCTATTGACCATGAAGAGTTTCTTTTCATAGGGTTTTATCAAGTGGTTTGCCTCTTCCCCACTGATGTCTCTTAACCAAAAATATCCTTTGGCACTTTAAAAACTAGGCTTGCTTGATTTTTTTTTTTAACCCAACATGCTTTGTAAGTCCCTCACACTAGTGATAAAGCACTGATCACTTCGTAGCCACAGCAGAAATGCTTTTAAATGGAACTTTTCCTTGATTTATTAACTCTAGAAATTCAGATTTCAGTTTAGTGTTTTTGGGAATTTGTTTGTTTGAGGCATCTTGTTTAAGAACCTGATTTCGAGTGGTTCAAAGTTTACTTTGTTACATATAAACTGACCAACTTTCTCTCTGGTTTTGCCACGTATGCCTCTAGTAGAGAAAAAGGTGGGTGAGGAGAAAAGTGAGCATAATGATAAGGAAAGCTTTAATTTATTAAGCATCTTACTATGTACAAGTCACTTTTTACCTGCCTTACCCAACTCAATCAAAAAGTGTACATGTAATAACTGGTGAGCAGTGAAGTCATTATGGTTTCTCTATGATTGCACATTTGGTCCAGGGAACATAGGATGCTAGGATTAAGCCTCAATGTTCTTGCAGGAGGACTTCAGGAAAAAAATCTCCTTCTTCTGGAATTAGAAATCTAGATCAGTAGAGACCATATGCCTTCCCCAGAACTTGAGCCATCCAACTTCCTTTCCTACACAAGATCACCTGACATAAATACACAAAACTACACATACATTAATGCACCCATGTACCCGCAGAAACCCCGACGAGTTCTTGTTGTTGACGGCCTTAATATCTGTGTACCTGCGTTTCAGTCTAGGACTGTCGTGCCCCCAACAGGCCTTTCCATTTGGATCTCCATATGACAGGTTGGCCCCTGCAAACCTCACTGTGACCACAGAAGAGCATATTTGGATTATGGAATTAAAACAGAGGCTTGAACTTTAGCTGAAGAGCACAAGAGATCCAGAGAACCTGCGTCTTTTTGTTTGCTTCCCTGCTTTGGTGAAGTACTACACAGCCTCCCAGGAGACCTGAGATCCTACCAGTCACTGCTCCAACCCTGGAGCTCAATCCAGAAACAGCTGTCCAGAGCTAATTTATTTCCTAATGCTGCAGCACTGTTAATTTATAAATTACACTGGTAATTCGAGCTATTATTAATTTCAGATGGTGTAGGGCAAGCCTAATTAAAATATGACACCAGTTGTCACACATATGTACCAAGGACTACCATTTAAAATTAATGGGAATATTAAGTGTGACACTGGTCTCCGAGATGCTTGGCACAGTAATTATAGCATTGTGGCAGGGAAAGATCTGACAAATGTAAGCCCGTGGTTGGTAGCAAATAAACAACGACAACACAAGAGGAATTACAGATTCTTCGTTCAAAGCTCTTCTCAGTTCTCCCACCCATCCTCAAATCAAGGTTAGTACCTTTGCCCTAAAGACACTTATCAAACAACATTAATAAAGGCTACTGAGACCATTAGAAGTGTCTCACTGGTAGGAACTATGAGTCTATTTCGGTTAATGTTGTTTGTCCCCTCCATATCCTGCTCTTTTGGGCCACGTTTTCTACTTATGAACAGGTTCCTTGTCTTGTGAATTTAATAACTCTTCCTTGTTTGTTATAATGGACGTAGCTTGTTCTTTTCCTCTTCTCTATGTAACAGAGGCAAGAAAGTTTCTGTATATACATAGTGTAGGTTGCCTATGGCCTGAGGATGTATGAAGTGAGGCTCCATTTGGTCATACTGTTGAGCAGTGGCACAGATTTATCATGGGCAAACGGCGCTGATTGAGTGGAACAAGGCAGTGGCCCTTCTTTGCAAGACCACGGTCTTACTGTTGTTGCTACCGTTATCGTGGTTACCTTGACAAAATAGTTACTTCAGCACTGTCATGGAATAGATAACAGTCATCCCTTATGGACCGTACACATCATCCCTTGCTATATTGGTTTCTTATGGCTGTTGTTTTCGTGATCTGAACCAGCAGAAACATGTGGCGTTATAGAAGGTTTTTATGACCTGGGGAATATTGGTCCTTTGTTCGTTTTCTTGGGCCACTCATATTCATACAATCCTACACCACCCGAGGCTGTGCCTCCATCCAGATTACAGGATTAATAGCTAAATCAACAAGTGTGCAGCACACAGGAGTCTCAGAGTGCTTTCGTATGTGTGTGTGAGTATATACGTGTGTATATGTGCATATTTGTGTGTTAGTCTAAATAGCCCTAAGACCCTGTGAGGTGTTAGGATTCTATATGTATTATGTTTGGGAAAATGCTTCTCAATTGCTAGAGACAGTCTTAACTTATGCCTGTTGTCTGCTAATAATCATTATTAGCACCTCTTTGCCTTTAGAGGTATCCAGGTTTAGGATGCTGTCATCCGAATTACCCTCATTTAAGAGATAAGGGAGGATAACTGAGGATGTAAGCCGTTACTTTTGTTTTTCACTGTCTTTTGGCAAGGAAGCTAAGGCTCAGGTGCCTCTGGGATAGAACTTTGAAATCTCCTCTAGCCTTGAATATCTTGGTCTTTCCATAACTGAGTGCTCATGGCAGACGTCAGGCACAGAGTCTGGTAGGTGGAGGGTTGTTATTGGTACTCATAATTTTTCACTAAAGACGGCAAGTCCTGCAGTCATGACAGGGCTGAGTGGATTCGCAGCCATATCACCTGACAAATTTCTGACAGGCTTACAGTTAGGCATCAAGTGCAGAGTCCCATGGCTACTCTGTCTTTAGGATCTTGTACCTGGGAGCTCTAGCACGTCGAAGTTTAGCACATTGATTTCTGCCTATCCAATTAATTGTCTGAGTCAAAAAAACAGAAAGTTAAATTTATTATGTTACTATTTCCGCTGCCTTTGTGGTACATCTGTGTGTGTGTGTGTGTGTGTGTGTGTGTTTGTGTGTGTGTGTGAAGCTGCTGGTGTGGCATTTTTAATTAATTCATGCTCAAGGATACAGTCATCAACTTTATATTCAAGGCTCAGTCTAAGTGATACCTTGAGATCAGAAAGAGTTAAGTTACCTAACTCAGATCCCAGAGCACGATTGCTTGGTAAGATACCGGCAGTATAAATGTCAAAATTATTAACCACTTATTGGGGATCAGTAATTCTCTAGGCGCTGTGCTTGGTTCAGTTAGGAACACAAACATTTCAGCTGTTCCAGTGGGGAACCAAGGACAAGCTGGTGGTGCAGAGGTGTAGAAGAGACGGAGGAGGGAGGAGCCACACAGTTCCTCCGAATCGGAGCTTACAAGTGGCACAATTCTCTGCAGACATAACCATTTTATACTTCTTTTTTTAGGTTAATATGGGTTGGTCTTTTTGCCTTCTATTTCACCACACGTTACTGCTTTTCCTGCAGCTGTTGGCTTTGTGAGTGAAGACGAATACTTGGAAATTCAGGGCATCACCCGGGAGCAGTCAGGGGACTACGAGTGCAGTGCCTCCAATGACGTGGCTGCGCCCGTGGTACGGAGAGTAAAGGTCACCGTGAACTGTAAGTGTTTCCACTGCCTTCCCACCCTGCGTGTGCACGAGGCTGGCCTGTTGTCACGGCCGCCACACAGAGCCTACTGGCACAGCCAGCTACTGACTTCGGGTGGGAAGGAATGCAGCATCCCTTTCCATGCTCTGCTTTCAGGAGCAACCATTTCAAACTCTAGTCTTTGACATCTCAAGGCGTCACAGTGTCACACTAAAAAAAAAAGGAGCTGAAAGTAACTGAATACCAAACTTGACTTACAGGGCTGGGAGATCATTAAATGGCATCCAGTGCATAATTTATATCAACATGTCTTCAAATCCAAAATTTTCCCGTAATTTACTCACACAATGCAGCTGTGCTGGAGTGGCTCACTGTCTATACCAGGCATCTCCATAATGGGACAGGAAACTGTGAGCTAGAGTGTATGAAGGAAGTTTAGAACTTTCATTTATGGTACGTTTATTGTATCTCATTATTTTACAATTATAGCTGTGCATGGTATGCATACAAATAGCTCTGATACAGATCTTAGAGGATGTATCAACAAATTTGCTTGTTACTAATACAGGTACAGAATCTAAAAAGTTTGGAAGGCCCTGTGTGGACCCCCTCATTCTTCTTTCTCAGCCTTCCAGATTCTCTCTGACATCAATCCTACGTGAATTTCCTACCTCCTTTCAGTCTTTTCCCTCTGGCTTCCTCATTATGTACCTTGACTTAGCTCCCTACAACATTCCGAAGATTTTCTCTGCTGTGCACATTGCAGGAAAACTTATGAAGAAATAGAACTCAATAACTAAATCAGCAAATGAGATGACTTTTCCTTAAAAATTTGGGCGGGCTGGAGTTAGAAGAAGAATATTGTATCCAGGCGAATATCCAATCTCTAAGATTTAGGTTTGTGTCACAATGTGAACCCAGTCAAGATAAAGCAGTTTAAGAGCAAGGCAACAGGTATAAAAGAAATACCTAATGTATCTGGGGTACAGCAAACCACCATGGCACATGTATACCTATATAACAAACCTGCACATTCTGCTCATGTACCCCAGAACTTAAAGTATTAAAAAAAAAGTCATTTAAAAAATCATATCACTGTTTTTTAGAAAGGGTCTTAAGATGATTTACAGTTTATAAAGATGAACCTAAAACATAAAGAAACAAAAGCAAAGAAAAAATATACTTAGGAAAATGAAAGCTAGGAAAACCCCAGCACGTGAAATATTACCACAAGACTGCTAGGTGCAGGTGCAGAATTTGGCTTAGCCTTGCTAAAGCAAAGAGGGAAACATCACCTGCTTTAAGATTTGTGTTGTCCCTAAGATAAAAGCAAATTGGTTGCTCGGGAGAAACACTGCTTTCCCTGGTACTGAGATCCTAGAGAAAATTCTCTTCAGGGTCTCCACAAATAGAGCACTTTGAGATAGAGTCAGCACCATCATGTACAAAATTTCTGCATTAAATGGAATAGCAAGCTTACTGTGGCTGCTTTTCATAACGCCCTGTAATATAAACTGTTAGAATGTTAAGGGTAGTTTGGCAAAGACTTCAAAATGAATGCAGACCAAGTGCTTAGGTCTAGTTTGGTCACCTGGTCTGGTTTGATTCAGGGATCTGTTTCAGAATGCCAAGAATGACTGATCTGTATATCCTTCAGGCAATTCTCCTTGAATATTATTTCTTGCAATTGAACTTTTGATGGGAATTGAATAGTTCAAGGTTATATACTTTTGGCAAGAACGTGGTGTGCAGAAATTCTAGAAGGCTGATTAAAGGTGCTGACTGACAACCCATGGAATGTAGGGTTGATGGGCTGCCATCATCCTAAGAAAGTTAAAAAGTGTAAACAGAAAATACGCATGAGCACATGGTCATTTCAACTCTGTGCAGAGGAGAACGAAACCGTACATGCTAGGAAGACCCAGCTTTTCCCTAGAGCGGCGTCAAAAATGTTTTCATTCTCTGGTACAATTTTTACAGCAATTTTACCGTCTAAGTAAGCAGAGCTGGGACAGAGAATGAGAAACAATATCAACAAATGAAGCAGCCGTCCTCATTTTAAAACGCATTATAAAATGCTATAGGTTGGGCGTGGTGACCTGTAATCCCAGCACTTTTGGAGGCTGAGGTGGGCGGATCATCTGAGGTCAGGAGATCGAGATGAGCCTGGCCAACATGGTGAAACCCATCTCTGCTAAAAATACAAAAATTAGCCAAGCATGGTGCTATGCACTTGTAATCCCAGCTACTTGGGAAGCTGAGGCAGAAGAATCGCTTGAACCCAGGAGGCAGAAGCTGCAGTGAGACAAGATCATGCCACTGCACTCCAGCCTGGGCAACATGAAGGAGACTCCATCTCAAAAAAAAAGAAATACTATGAGACATCTTTTCTCTGCAGATCCACCATACATTTCAGAAGCCAAGGGTACGGGTGTCCCCGTGGGACAAAAGGGGACACTGCAGTGTGAAGCGTCAGCAGTCCCCTCAGCAGAATTCCAGTGGTACAAGGATGACAAACGGTAAAGCTTCCTTCTTTCACCTCCCGCCCCCACCCCCATCCCCAGAAGAAGAAACTCTTCCAGGATCCTGATTCCAGATAGTTTCAAACGAATTCCATAAAATCCTCTTTGAATGTCTCCTCTTAATATTAATCCATTAATGTTAAGAAAAGACTTGTTTGCATACAGGGGGCAAATATGCAAACAAGTCTTTTCTTAACATTAATGGATTTCAGCGACGTTTTTAATGTCACCATGCAGAATTATCACTGGCCAACCAACAGACCTGAAAGGTAATATTTTTTTTAGAAAAGCAAAATCGCAAGAGAAAGGCCACCAGGAGCATTGTAAGGCCTGTGAATTTTTTATAGGCCAAGAACATAATGTGTTCGCCTGAAGCTATTTTTACTACATTCTAAGGCTTGCGAGGAGCTAGGAAGGCTCACGGGGCCCCGGGAGTGGCTAAGAAGTTAGCTGCAGCTAACAGGTCTCCCCTTCTGTTCCAGACGCTATCAGTAGCGGTGTGTAAGAGTCCATGACCCAATTTAGCCCTCGCTTTGTGCCCAAGTTGTTCTTTTACTGTAGGAGAAAAGAGAGGGGACTATTCCCTTCCTTCCCATTGTCACAGCCCTTTTCGGGATATTTGTTGTGAGTCACTGAAGATGATCATTTCGAGGCGTTATCAAATGGCATGTCAGTGCGGGGATCACTATCTCCGTACAGCCAGGCACCGGGGCAATTGCTGTTATCAAAGAGCCATTTTAAGGGCCGATGAACAATGGGAAATGTGGGAGAGCTGCCTGTGTTCAGAACATTTTCACTTAAAAAGGGATGGTGGCATAGGGGATGCAAAAGAGTCCTGAGGTGTATGTTGGGTAGAGTAGGAGGAAGGAGTGAGGGAAGCCAGGAAGCTGAGAAGGAAAAACAATGAAGAGGGCATTCTGAGAAGGAGTGCAGCATGAGAAACCACGGGCCAGGAGCCAGTGAATGGCTGCCCACACTGCGTGCACATCTTCAGCCGGCCTTAGCTCTCTTTCCTTATTCAGTCAGACACCAAAAGCTCTTTCTAGCCTCTAGATTGAAAATTGAGTTTTGTTTAGAACCATGTCAATCAGTTGTAAGATTCACTGTGTCTTATCATAACCCACCCCCCAAATGAAAAGCAGTGTTGTTTTTTTGTTTTAATCTTTAAGGACATATTCTGGCAGCTTCTAGTGAGGTGTATGATATTTATGTAGCCCATTTTACAGATGAAAGAACTAAGACAGAAAGAGGAAAAACAAACTCTCAAAGAAACAGAAGAAATAGAGCTGGTGTTCCCCCTTTTTCCAAGAAAGAAGAATTAAGCAGAATGGAGTGTGTTTTTCTGATCAATGTGGTTACCTGACTTAGAAATTCTGTTTCACTTATCCATTCCCTTGTACTAAGAAGTAAACTGAGGCATAAAAATTAATGATTGAACCAAACCAAACCAAAAACCTATTGAGCTATGGGGTCAGTTCCCAAACCTTCAATTGTCTAGGTCTTAGTGAAAACTCATCAGCTGCGTCCTATTACTCTAATTCTTTATTGGAGAAAAATAGAAACAAAATATAGGAGAAAGCAAAATCTTGGAGGAAAATAAAGCAAAAGTGGCCAATGGTGAGTAAAAGGATGAGAGAGCTCTGCTATGTGCAGCATCTGGGTTCACCACAGGGACAGCCATCCCCGTCACCATTCACCCAGGAGGAGAGAGCGGGCTGGCAGGGCCAGGGATAGGTTTTAGAGGCCCCTGGCTCAGGCTGCTTTGTTCCTGCCTTTCAGTTCTTCTGATGGCCTCTCCTTTTCTTTCCTTTCCATTTAGTTAGGTCAGTTTTCCATTTGATGCTCATGTATTTATTAATTTCCAACATGCTGCCATGAGACAGGCTGTCTTTCCTCCTGGCACCCAGCTTAGCCTCGGCATCCCTGCCTCTGAGGTTCTGGTCACAGCCCGTTGGGTCTGCCACGCAGGTTTCCCAAGGCATGTTGTGTCTGCCCTGGGGGAAGACCAAGACCAGCTCTAGCCCCTCTACCATTTCCAGTGAGATGAGCAGACTTCCAAGGCAGATTAAAGGAAACTGTGTGGTGAGGACAGCCATTTTCTCAAGCGTTAGGTGAGAAGTCATTTGGCCACATGCTAGCACCACTCAATTGCGTGCTGTTATGTGTTATCAAACAAAGAAAGAGGAATGGAATGCTATACTTAAGGAAGGCCACCCATCCAACAGGGGCACTGGCTAATGAAAATTCCACAGCTTTCATAAGAAATCGAGGTCTGGAAGCAGTGCAGGAGGGAGGGGGTGTGTGCCGGCACAGAGAAGGGGAAAGTGTGTCCTCCCAGGAGCTGCAAAGTGCTGCTGGCCCCCTGCGCTGTTTTTAGCTAAAGACATTTCAGAGCTGTCAAGCAGGAACCTGCTTCCTGTTAAGTCTCTCCCCACTGCGGAGCTGAAATCTCATTCACAGTTTGGTTATGAAGGGTAGGCTTCCTCCCCATGGTGGAGGAATGGTGTCAAAATGGCCAGTGGGATCAATCAGCCTGACTTGCCCACCGAATCCTCCCGGTGGGAGGTATGGACAGCACCCCCTAGAGGATCAATATGTACATAACAAGCTGAAATGTAAAAGTGGCCTCTGGCTGCACAGCCGGATGCCTCATTCCATTTGGACAGTGCTAGCATTTTAATGAAGTCATGGACTCAGGCCAGTTCATTGCCCCTAGCTTTTGGAGAGGAAGGCTCCCGGAGGAACATCTACATAATGAAAAGCAAGGCAAGTCTGTCCAGCCTATCTTCTGACTTCCCTGGAGGCAGATGTTGGGTTAGAACTCCAGCCAGAACCGGGCTCTCTTTTCTGATCAAAGTTACTGTAAGTTGCAGAAGTGGAGAAAATTATTCTGTAATTCCACAGAGGCAGGTCTTCAGATAATGACAAAGCAGCTGCCCTCTATGCCAAAAACATACTGTGACCCAGGGATGGGCAAGAGTCATCTATGTCTAACTCCATAGAAATACATTACACTGAATACCATTTTGTGGTCTGCAAAACATTTCCTCATCATTGTCTCACTGGGCTTCACTTTCTCTTTCTGCCTTGAGTTCTGTTTTTCTCAGTTTCAAGACTCCAGTAAGCATCCATTTGCCTCAAAGCATGTCCCCTGAATCTGTTCCAATATGCTCCCACCGTGACATTGTCTGCTTGCTACAAGGTGAGCTCCAGCCAGGCCCTAGACAGGACACTTAGCCTTGTGTCCATATTCCCTGAGATCCTTCATTAGAAGGGATTTTAGCCTTAATCTTTCCCATAGCACAGAATCAGCTTCAGGGTAAGGATTACAAATCGTTTCAGGGAAAGTAAAAGGTTGGCTTAAAGCTCATTCTAAGAAATGAGCATTTCAGAATCTTGCAGAGGAAGGTAGGTGGTGTCCATGATTGTTATAGGAATTGCTGTGAAGAGCCTCCTGAGAAGGAGGACACGTGCCTACCTACTCCGACAGCAGCTTTCTCCTTACCCTTTTATCTGCCCAGTAATAGAATCCATGGTTGTAATAAGCATACCTAACTTCCCCCCAATTAACTCCCTGTGGCATTTCTTTAGTGGCCCCTAGACCAACGCAAGTCCTTGTGGCTTTCTGGGCTGCTATTGTGGCACTCAGGGAGACTTTCCTGCTTCTAGAGGGACATATTCTTAGGAATCATTAATCCCTCCAAACTAATCCTCTATAATAGTCTGGGCAGATCACTCCTTCCAAGCCCTTCATGATCCCCTGATGAGTAAATGATGATTTTCTCCTCTTCATAGCCAAAAAATTAAATATTATCTAGACGACGCCTCCGGTGCTTAAGGAGAAATTAGATTACCCAGGTGCTTGAGAAACATTTTTCATTCAAATTCCTCAGGTCGCTCTTCTCTCGGAGGTTTGAGGTTTTCATTTGCACGGTTGTCATCATCACCATCACCATTTTCGTTATCACCAGCATCATCAAGTCCACCCTTCGAGAACCTACTGTGTGAATCATCTCGCTCTGAACGCCACACAGCTGGGAGGGGGTATTTGTTGTGGTGTGACTGACAGGGCACAAAGCAAGGATGAGAGGCTAGGGAGCTCAGATGTTCTGGCAGGAGTGTCCCTGGGCACATATGTGAAAATCAAGAAACGCGTGTCACTATCTGTGCTACGTTATGGTGTGGTTGAGTGCATCAAACAGTGGTTATAATGATGTCAGAGGCAGGCAAGGAGAAGATCACAAATCCCCGGGCCTATCCTATGAGGACATATAACCATCTTGTTTTCTTCTTCTTCTTTTTTTTTTTTTTCTTGTCTTTTGTTTCTCTCAGACTGATTGAAGGAAAGAAAGGGGTGAAAGTGGAAAACAGACCTTTCCTCTCAAAACTCATCTTCTTCAATGTCTCTGAACATGACTATGGGAACTACACTTGCGTGGCCTCCAACAAGCTGGGCCACACCAATGCCAGCATCATGCTATTTGGTGAGACTGTGCTCTGAGCTGGGCAAGAAGAGGGGGGAGGGTGCAGAATGGGAGAACTGGGTGGGAGGGCCCCTCAAGGCCAGGGTCAGAAGTTAGCAGGACAGCAGTGGATGAGGATAGGGAGAAAAAAGAGAGAGAGAGACACAGAGAACGAAATAGAGGAAGAGAGAGGGAGACAGGAGAGACAGAGACAGAGATAGACAGACAGAGGGAGGAGGCAGAGAGAGACAGAAAGAGACAGAGCAAGAGAGACAGAGACCGACAGTGTGCATGTTTACAAAGTAGTATATGTATATTACATGTGTACATATCAGAAGTGGGAAAAGAAAAATGAAAAAGAATGTTCGTGTTTCATTCTATAATGGAAAAGATCCTGAGAAGGAGAAAAAGACTCTAGAATGCCAAAAATGTCATTTGATTTTTTTTTTCTCAGTGTTGTCTCCTAAACTGACCGTGGGAATCATAATTAGGTAAAATAGTCAAGAGCTCAGAGGGTAACGTTTACTATTTCAGTCTTTGCTCACTGGCTGAGTGTAAAATTTTCCCTTTTCTGAAACTGTTTCCAGTCACTGGGATGTAAAGAGCCCCACCTTCGTCATATATCTGGCTACTGTATTGATAGCAGAAGCAAATGAGCGAGCTCCCTTGTAAACCCGATGCCTGCCCCTGCGAGCAGAGAGCTGTGCAGACGTGAGCCTGCCTTCCCGATGGTGCCACCAGGCAGGGCTCCAGGCATCTCATCATGGCTCCATCCCTTGATGAACGCAGAGCCTCCTTACAGGCCACAGGATTAAATTCCGGTTGGCTTTCAGGCAAATCCCTTCATACCCCGTCAAGTTCCTAGAGCTTGAGATTTTTCAGATCTGTTTCCCCAATCCCCCATGTTAACAACACTCTTGAATGTGATGGGGAAGTAAGGGGAGGCATTTGACAGATAACTGGCAAGAACACAACTTCCTTATATTCTGAGAACTTTGGGGAAAGTCGCGTAGCCCAGCCATGTGCCCCGGTGGCAGCGTATATGGCTCGCTCCGAATCAAGAGCCTACGCTGCTTCACCACACGATCTCTGCTTCCCTATTACATCCTCCCGCATTCTACGCCATGCAAATAATAAAGCTCAGCTTTATCTGAGAGGGCCGGAAAGGAGAAAGCCGCCCTTGATCCCCGAGCCAGTGGCTCAGAATGGGCAGGGCTGTGATTCCAGTGATTGATCTGTCTGGCATCTCACATGTTGATGACCATAAGTGCCCCTCACATTTGTCAGGGCTTTTTGCCTTTTTGGCAGGTGTCTGTCTGCATGAACAGAGACCAGGATTAGGAAGGAACATACCCTTCCTTCCCTTGCCTTGCAAATCTAAGGCTCCCCCTCAGTTTCCCATTAACCCCTCCCAAGTCCTGCTCTCTGGCCACAGCAGTCCTCATCCTTACAGTGGTCATCGTCCTCCCCCTTGACTATTCTCTCCTGACTTGGTTGCGTGAGATGGTTCAGCCGTGGGCTTTATCACGACTCTCTGCTTCCCCAGCTTCTTCCCCTTAAGCCATCTCAGGATGAGAATAGGGAGAAGCAGCAAACGTTTCTCGTAAGAGTGAAATAGATGGCATTTATGACAAGGAAAGCGGCGAAGCTTGGGTCATAAATATGCTCTTTTCAGCAGACGCACATGTAGCAATTACAACGTCTACTTCTCGGGACCCTCTGCCCCGTGGGTCTGTCAGCATCTGCCCTGTGCTTCCTTCGGGACGTTTCTACCACTGCCAGCTCTTTGGA
The DNA here is from genome assembly GCF_030222135.1 of Aotus nancymaae. NCBI lineage: Eukaryota > Metazoa > Chordata > Mammalia > Primates > Aotidae > Aotus > Aotus nancymaae. Next base: position 36,701,563 of record NW_026988423.1, read on the forward strand.
GTTCAGGGTTTTCTAAAAAGGACATGAAAAAGTAATAGTATGTATTCAAATATGTTTAGAAAGACTGGGTCAAACCAAGATGAATGGGGTACATGCGGGGATGTTCCTTAATGCCAGAAGTCTCGGAGTCTTGACATGCTAAATCTCTAAGGAGAAAAAGTTTGCAGTATGTTTCAATCAGAAACCAATTAAATTTTTTAGCCTCAGCTGAGACATCATTCCTGAGGAGCCCATCGCAAGAAATGCTTCCTGGGTAACATAGTTCTGTGGAGCTCGCAACCCCCGTTCCAGAGTGAGATGAGTATTTGCAGCCAATAGTTCAGATGTTACTGTGGCTCCTAGGTTCATTACTGAGGATCACCATCAATGAGGTCTTTTGACAAATATGAATTTATTAGGGAATTTTCCCTGTCAGTTTCCATTAAAAGCCAGCAAGCACACTTGGGGTAGGTTGGAAAACAGCATTTACTTTGTGTGAATTACAGACTTCTTGATGAAGTTTATTCTCCTGTGGCATTACAGAAAGCCAGAAAAATTATCATTTTGCCACCGACTTGTGCATAAACTGCACGCTGTCTCCATATGGTCTAGACATTGGGAAGTGAGGAATTCTGTTGCAAGAGACCGTAGTCCAGCGGTCTGGGGCTTCTTAAGCCAAACAGGAGCAGGTTGGTCCTTCCCATCACAAGCGCTCTAAGGTTGCAGGGCTTGCAGGGGCCTCTGAGAGTTCTGCTCCCACACTCCTGAATCACAGTGCTCTGGGGAGCTTGTTCCTACCATGGTGCCAGGGGCAGATTCCTGAACGTGGTGTCCCAAGAGGAAACAATGGAGGCAGGGAAGTGGGAAACAAGTCTCATCTGGAAACACACTTTAGTTCTTTGTTATCCAATTGGCAGCCTGGCTCAGCACAAATAAGAATGAATCCAGCTGCACCAGAAAGCGTATGGTGTGGCCAGCTCCCTCCCATCCCAGCCGTGGCGTGCAGTATGGAAACACACAGCATGTCAGTGTTTCTCTCGCCACACGTTGTCCTACCTTTGGTTTCTGTCTTCCTTTTATTATACATTCCCCAGAAATGTCTGTGAAAGCAGTATACAAACTATATATTACAAATATATAGCACTGTATATAATCTATGTGTTTGTTCTCATTTTTCTCTCCTGTGTGTCCTTCAACCGATTTAGAACTAAATGAGCCTACGAGCTCAACTTTGTTGCAAGGTCAGTATCCTCCTTGCTTTATGTTTTGTCTCCCTTTCCCTCTATCCCAGAGCCCGCCTTCCCCACTCCCTTTCCCCTGCTGTGCATTACCTGAAGCTCCTGTCTGTAAAGTGGCTTAGAAGATGGCGGTGGAAGGCTATTGAAGGAGGTGATGGGGAGCCAGGGAAACTTCAAGCTCCCTTGTCTCTGCTCATCCCTAGCACACACTCCCCCAGGAGGGCTGGGAGGTGGAAGGAAAGGAAAGTATCGTTAAAAGAAAAAAAAAGAAAGTATCGTTAAAATCTCAAAGCCCAGAGATCAGCACAAAGGCACAAGGTAGAGACTCAGTCTGGGACTGTAGGAAGACTACTTCAACCGACTGAGCAGGTTTCATAACAAGGATCTTATTGATGGTCCCTCAGCAGCAGAATCAGACACCAGGCACACTATGATTCAGATATTCTGTCCAATGTGTCAACTGGCTCCTGAGGTTCTCCAAAGGAGGAAGATGCGCATGGCGCTGCAGGAGTGGCTGCCAATACTCAATGATTTCCAGGGGATGCCACGGAGGTCTAGTTTAGGGCCTGGCGTTTAGTGGTTCTTCGGTCTTGGGCAAGTCACTAAGCCTTCTTTAGCTCAATTTCCTCTTCTGTACAATACAGTTGATGTGCTTTATCCACCTTACAGAGTTGTCCCAACAGTCAGTGGAGAGTGCATCTTACAAAGGCTTTGAAAACTGTGTGAGGTGCATGTTGAATCTCCAGACCTAAACCGAAAGGCAAGGACGCGCCTCAGCGGAACATCGTCAGGGTCCTTCACTCATTTCTCATCAGCTCCTTCTCCACCGTCCCTTTACCTCTTCTTCCACTTCCAGCCCTCCCCTGCAAATGTCTCCTGCGTCTCTTCCCTGTCTTTGCACATCCCTTCCAATTTTTTCACTGACCTAGAGTGAGTGACTCATTAAGACTATGACTAAGCATCCAAGCGAGTGGTGGAATAAAACATGTGCCACGTGCACTGCTCTCACCCTGAGGACAGTGCTGACCACAGCACTAGCCTTGCAGGAAGGCAGCTGTGAAGCCAGGGAGGGGAATGCTTCTCCCACCTTCCACCCAATCCCCTGATCTCCTCTCCCCACCTCACCCCACACCACCCTGTTCATCCACTCACATCCTGGCTTTGCAAGCAGTCATCGGAGGATGGCTGTAGACTTCGGAGGTGGACAGGGAGATGAAATGAAATGCATTACATGGGAAGCTGCTTGACAGATGAGGAAAGGTAGCTTTATCATGGAAAGAGTGAGGGCTGCATTACTCACCTTAGTGATGTATAGCACCACAGTGATGAACCACGAGCAAGAAAATCAAACAAAGAAATAGAAAGGAAAAGTGAAGTCAATTGACTTACTCAGATTCAACCTATGATTCAACTTGTGTTTGCTGAACCTCCATGTGAGTGTATTCACAAACATAAAACAGAGAGCAGTAGAAAAGTGGCTAACGTGTAGTACCAGGGAAGTGAGAGAGCCTGGAGTGTGGACGTGCATTGCCATGGCTATGCTTTTGGAAGGACTGAGCTGATTTCGCCCCCTGAGATCTTCATTCTCAGAGGAAATCGGAGCTTTTGAAACTCCGGTAGGGGTTTTTAACAAGATGGTATTTAACGGAAGGTGTACTCAGCTCACAGAGAGAACATCTTCCCATATCAGTCAACCATGGGAAAATCAACCAGAAACACAAACTAAACCAAAGAAGTTACTTTGCCTGGTCACTGAGCATGGGGCAAGGAGCAGGAGACATTTTTATTAGGCCTCATCTGCTGGAAAAAAGCTGGACTGCTCACTTCTCCCTTGTGATCTGATGGGTCTCAGTGAAAGGTTCTCTGTGCCAACTTGCTACTCTGATTCTTTAGGTGTGCTCAACTCCTCATCTCAGCAACCTTCTTGGGCGTAGGAGAGCGGGTCAGGGAAGAAGGCCTTGGACATCTAAAATGTTCTGACAGTTGGGTTAGTACAGTCTTTATTATAGGTGCTGGACTCTTGTACAATGAGAAATATTTTAGAGAGAACAGCTCTTGCACCTGCGCTCATTTACCGCACTCATCTGTGTTCATTCCTCCACCTCCTTTGCTAGTCTTCAGTACAATAGAGAGCTATCTGTTTTCTCAGGAAATACCCTCCAAGTTATACTCAGCTTACCTCAGAAATACCGGGAAAGATTTATATAAATGCACGGGTTTCCACTGACAGAGTACACTTGGCTTTAAGAGAAGTTCAAAGCTATTTTGCTACCCAATATCTGGATGGACTAGAAGGGTTTTGATAAAAGAATTTCGTTCTTCCTCAGCATTTTCTGCCACCATTGAAGTATTTTTCTGCTTCCCTTTTGCAAACAAAATAGATTGCGTGTCACATCTCCTATTAATATTTGGTGGTGCAGGACTCTCATGGTGATAAATAAGGACTCAGGGCTGTTCCACCATCCCTCACCGAACTTCTGTACAGGAAAGTGCGCTAGGGCCACAGTGCAAACTCAGCGGCTCCATGGCTGTTCATTTTCCACCCACTGGCCCTTCGTCTTTTATCTCCTAGGCATTAAGTCAGATTTGATGTTATCAGTCGACTGGGAAAGGTTGGCTGATTAATGTCTGTGAACCTCACAGTGACCATCAAATCAATTTATTAAAGAATGGGGGACCAAAGTAAACTCTACATATCAGAAACTCTATATATGCAACAGAAGAGATGATTAGTTCTTGCCTGCAGAGGATTAAAGACAGTTAATTAGGTCAGGTCATCCAGTAGTTAAGCATTTCTGTGGTATGTGTGTGTCTCAATATAAAGGAGAAAAGAAAGAAAATTCCCTCACCCTCTTGCCAGAAGGTTTATATATCCATCTTCACATGAAAACGGCCCTCCTCTGGCCACTGGAGCAAGACAACAGCCCTGTGCTTACCTGGACACTCGGATTCAGCTAAATTGGCTTTGCTGGCAAAAATATAACATTCTGGATTGAGCAGGCATTGAATATTGACTCGGAGATAGGGTGGGAGGGTTCTTTTTACTGTTGTTATTTTTCTTTTTTTCCGTTCTTTTCTCCTCTCCCCTTTCCTCCCTCCCTCTCTTCCTTCCTGTCTTCCTCCCTCCCTCCCTTTCTTTCTTTCGTCCTTCTTTCTTGGCAACATATTTTCCCACCCTCCTTGACTTATTGTTAGTACACCATTAACAAAGAAATCAATTAAATTTCAGTCGAGGTCTTTGTGTGGAAAATACATGCTTGAATTTTCAGGGATTGTTTATGTTCCTGATAGTCAAGTTGTTACTCAAAGACTTGAGCCTGCGGCCGGCACTAGCTTTGCTGGCTCAAGCAAGGCTCCTGCTTCTGGAAGCTGGACACCACACACCCTGGACAGAAGCATCTCAAGCATGGCACAGAGGACAGTGCCAGCACATGCACCTTCTCCTTAGTACCAAAGCAAGAGGGGTGGACTGGAGAGAGCATGATGAGCTTAGAGTATACACGAAAATATCCTGGCGTTTTCCCCCTCATTGTGGTGGGGTACAAGTGGGATCAGAAGGACACTCTTGTTAACTGGGAGCGTTGAACTCTCGCTACCTGGAAAAGCCCCAGGATGAGTTCTAGCTAAAGTCAAGGATGAGCATCAAATTGTGCTTTACCTCTATGGATACTAAAAAGAGTTAGTCTTCTTTCAAATAGTGTGTGTTGGAGATTCAGAGAAAGAGGAAAAAAAAAAACCCATGTGGATGGAATAATTAAGCTGAAGTTTTTTTCATGTCTTTGCTTTATAGAAAACTTCTGGTATTTCCAGCAGGAACTTGTGCTTTCAATGCATTCTTCTTTCTGATGATAATCCCAACTGCCGGATGGAAGCTCTCCCTGTGCCCCTAGTCCAGCACAATCCGAACCAGCACTCCCATCACTCTCTGGATAACCTTCCCCAAACTGCTTGTGGTTTGGGGGTAAAAGTTTTATGACTACTTTATCTTCTCAAGTCTGTCTTCAGTCCATCCTTCCTCCTTCCGGTTATCTTTTTTCCTTGGCACAGAGAGACTCAAAAATCACCGGTACCTAAATAAGACAATGAGTGAAAATAACCCCTCCCCCTCCTTAGCTTCTGAGCTTGTTTCTGGGGCCCAGCAAGGACTTCAAGGGCCCATCCTTTTTAAATGCACAGGCAACATGGCGTCCTCACCCCTGGCTTTTCTCCACAATCCTGCTGTACATCGGATATTTTCTCAATCACAAAACTTTTGATCGTAGATAAACCCTTTACCTCTTCGTACCTTCAGGGTAGCCTCTCAGGGTCGTTAATGGCCACTTAAATCAAGAGGGATATCATATGTCAGGTGACTTTATAGAATAGATTGAGGGCTTGAATGCACAGGTATGTATTCATCTGACTTTGAACAAATGTTTTAGTTGCTTTTAGGATGAGTTATATCTAGGTTGTCTTCCTGTGTGTGAGGACCTTTGCACAGAGAACATAGACTCCCAAGGTATCACTTTGATGCAAAAAGCTTTAGTGCCATTTTCCATCATCTCTGTATCCATGGTGAACAACAAAGAGGGAAGGAAGAGATTAGAGATCTCATTCTAAATTCAGGCCAAACAAGGCATCTACTATCAACAGAAAAGGTAGAGAAACCTGTAGGTTGTTCTGCCAGTTGAAGCTGGTGAAATAGAGATCTTTCACAGTCTAGGCAGCAGAGAGGGGCTAGCGTCCCAGTATTTCTACAGGGAGATCCCAGCAAGTGCTACTGTAGCAGCACAGGGGTGGGTCCTACAGCTGCAGGCTGCCCCAGAGAGATGAGGCTTTGTGGGACTTGGTATTGTCCAACTCCTCAAGGAAAGTCAAATATCAGTGGTTTGGGCTCCTCTGGAACATGGAAGCTTACTTGCCAGTGTTTCTAAATACATGGCTAAATGCTGTAGTATAAATCCATATGTAGCAATCACCTTTATACTTAAAGCCTACAGGCTTCAATGAATTAGAGGATAGCCTGATGACCAAAGAAAGAAAGTTGTTCTACAAAGGAGTTTTGGTTTGGTGCCTCAGGCTCCTAAGGTGCAACTGTGTCACCTGCTAAAATCTTGGCTCTGCTTCCATCTTTGGTCCAATCTGACTGTCATTCACGGTCCTTCTCCAGCCACCTGCTCACCTCTTGCGGCAACTGGCTTCCCAAGGAAACCAGAAAACCAGAGGGCGGTCACATAGGAGGGCTGGGCAATGGTCAGGACAGCAAGGGGTGTGTGCAAGAGGCCCAGGGATGCTCCTGCGCCAGGAGCACCAGCTTCTTCCTGAAATCTTCTGACGGCAAAGTGAGCGCCTCCGTCTTCTTCCGACCTTAACAGTGGCTTGTTTTTAATTTCTTTTAGAAGTGAAAACTACAGCCCTGACCCCTTGGAAAGGTTGGTATATGTTTCAGGCAGCTGCTGCCTTGGTGGGTGTGGGGTTTGTAAAACTCTTCACCTTCTTTCCACATGCCTTCTTTCCTGAGCTAACTCCAGGAAGCAGCCCAGAGGGAACCTGGACCTTGGGCCATCTGCATGTCAATTTAGATTAACCCCATCCCCAAGGACCTCCAATCCTTCCTGGGTAGATCCCACTTGCAGTAGCCTAACTTCTCTTTGCTGGCAGCACTAATGAGCACCTGTCAGTGCTGAGAATAGCTCCAGCTCTGGGCTCCTCTGCACCAGGCCTGCCTCTTTCCTCACACGGATGCTCTAATGCAGCGATGTTCGCAGACCTCGGCCCTGCATGCTGCCCTTGCTTGCACCGTTCTTTCTATCTCTCTAACTTGGAGCTGGAAGGGAAGTGGTGGGAGGGAGGGGCAGATGGGAGGAAGGGGGAGGTTCTTGGGTGAGTCACTTGGCTACGAATAAAATGCATCTTATTTGAAGCTTTCATTCCTGCCAGATGTTTCCGATGGATAATTGACACTCATCACAGTTCTCTGGGACCCTAACTGTCCCGGTAATTAGTCTCTTTAGGCCTCCACAGCTCTCTAATGAGATAGAGGCAATAAAGGCATTCACTGTGGAGTGGAGGCGTGGCTGAATGAAGAACAGAGGCCTCATCTGCATGGCCCGTGTCACTAGGCAGATGGGCTGAGCTGTCGCTCTGGCCAGCACTGGCTCTGAGAGAGCCTCACTCCCAGGGTGCTGTGATCCACACCCGCCTGGACCTAAGGTCTTCATCTCATGGAAGCCTTCCTCATAGCATTCATTCAGTGTGGGATCGCCTGCGGGACCCAGCCGCACACCTGTGGTTCCCACCTTAACCTGTACCCAGGAGGAGCAGGCCATACGGCCACACTGTCTTCTCTTGATTCTCTGAAGATGCATCTCTGAGATAGTGGGAAGCTAGTTGCATTTGAAAACAGAAGTCAAGAAACTTGGGAAAGTCACTTAAGCTCTCTGAAGTTCAGTTTCCACATGTTAGAAAGGGAGGTAATCATTCTCATCTCCTACATGAGTGTCATTAAGGTGCTATGATAGCTTTCCAAATGCAAGCACTCTGTCTGAAATCCTAATTGACGTGGCTTTGCTTCTATGTAGACAGCCACTCAGCCACAGGAATTCTCAGTAACTTGTATTGGATATAGTTAGAAACAGGGAGGAAAGGTATTTGGAAGAGAAAATTGAGGTAAGGAAGAGCGCAAGGTACAAAAAAGTTTTTGTTTCATTTTCTTCAAGTACAATCATAAGCAAAAGAAAAATACAAAGACAAATAAATGTGGATATGTCAGCATGAATGGCAGCGCCCCTTCCTTCTTTCATCAAACATTGGTTGAATACCTGCCATGGGCCAATGAGATACAGACTCTGCCCTTAAGGAGCTTACTGCACAGAGGACAGAGGAGGAAATACAAATAAGTTAGACACAGGAGGAGGAAATACAAATAAGGTAGACAAAGAGAATTATGACACTGAATGGTAAGTATTTTATGGCACTGAGCGAGCCAGGGAAGGCTGCCTGGAAAAGGTGTCTGAAGGCTGGAAGAGGAGCTGAAATGAAGAAGAAGAATGATATGCATGAGGCACATTTCAGACAAAGGGGAGAGTGTGTCAGAGTGGGCAAAAAAGACCCACCCCTGTGTGCACACGTGTGGCTGTGTCGCAAGGGGCAAGGGCACCGAACTAGCTGTGGCAAGAAGAGGCACCGCGGATGCAGATCGCAGACACATCACGAAATGTAGTGCTCGTTCCGCCGAGAAGTTGGGCTTGGTGTTAAGCTGTTGGACTCAAATAAATGAGGAACTTGATCGATTTGGAGCAGAAACATCACCCTGGAATTAGCATAAAGAATAAATTCCAGGGGTCAAGGCCACAGGTGGCAAGGCCCAATTTGTGAATATATTTGGGAATTGAAAGATGAGATGGTGCAGGCTGTCTCCTCTGAGAGGATGGTGTGGAATGCCCCTGCCTTGGGGCTACCTGTTTCCTTCTGCTTCTGTCCAGCTTGGTCCAGGTCAGGTGTCCTGGATGTGCTGAAGAGATAGACAGGTTTGGGGGGTGGCGAGTGCATGTACCTGTGGGGTGGGCTGCGGTGGGCAGACTGGATATGGTCACATGGTCAGTGCCAGCTCCTCACCAGCCTGAGATGGAGACGGAGAGATTCAGAGGGGCCTCTCAGGCTTTTCCTAGATATACTACAAGCAAGAGAATGGCTGGCAGGCACTCGGTGGCCTTTTTCTGTCTTCCATAGGAAGAATTTTCTAACACAACAGGCCAGGACTCATCCCTACAAGCATTCCGTAGTGCTTCCCAGCAGGGAGCAGAACCACAAAAGAACTCTGAGGGGCGTAGCAAGAAGACCAAACACAGACACCCAGTGAGAGTGCCTGGCATAGCTGCAGGGCCATTGAGATGTGCCACAGGGGGCGTTTGCTCTCTCTCAGTCGTCTCCCGGGCTGCAGAATCCCCAGCCTGGAAACAAGGTTTCAGCGTTCCCTTACACTGTAACCACGCCAGGCCCCTGCTGGGCTGAACACCTGGCTGTGGCGTTCTTCTCCCTGGAGGCTTCCACTGGCTGGTCAGGATGCAAGGAGGGAGTGAAGGAGAGAAGAGAGGACATCTCAATGTAGGGAAGTGGCACTGTTTTCCGTCTCTTTTACCCAGGACATCTTCTTAGCCATTGGCAGGGAGCGGGAGACGGGAGGTGAGTTGCGCGGGAACTGAATGGAAAATGGATTTCAAAGATGTGCATGGGTGTTCAGGAGAGCAAAAGGGATGAAAGACGCAGAGCAGTGTGCTGACAGCTGTGTGTCCTGCCAGGAGTTGAGCACACCAGTGTGCAAGACACTTGTGGAATTGCACTGTGTGACGCAGGTGTATGAAGGTAGAAGGTGACTACTGACTTGCTGAGGCAAAACATGAGACCTGGCTTCCACAATGGCCCGCTGGGCCAGGTGGACTCAAACCCACGCTTGTCATCTCAGAGTCCTCAGCCTCAGGCACAGACAAGGGCCTTGGTGGAAAGAATCCTGGAGTTGCCAGACTTCCTCGGAGAACTCTTCCTCTTCATCTCACCCTTGAAGGCATCGGGTGGAGGCTTCTCTCCTTTGATTCCAGAGAATGTGCTGTGTAGATGGCAGAGTGAGCGGCTGCAAAGAGGGAGTGTCTGCTGATGGTTTTTGTGGACACACAGTGTTTTTAGATTCTAGAAGACACAACCAGTTAGTGATTGATCCTAAATGACAAGCGTGTCTGGGTTGAAATGTAAGTCCTCGGGAGTTTTGCAGGAATGCTCCTTGGTCATCTATATCCCAGCATGGATGCCTTTGGTTTTGTGTTTTCTCCTTTCTGCAGGGTAAAGAGGAGAATAAGCATCCCCTGGGCTTCTCAGCGTGGGGATCTGCACCGCTGAGAAGTTCTGGCCTTAGGGATACTGCGAATCACCAGGGAAACGTGAGGTTGATGACCTGTTGCTTTTCAATCTTGTGGCTACCTATTCAGCCACTACCCCTAAAGTAGGGATTTATCCCAAAAGGCCAAGACATAAAATCGTATGGGCAGTGCCTTCAGGCCGGGAGTTCTAGACATGATGGAATAATCCCACATGGAATCAAGAAGCCTGTTTTGATTTTGAATTGCTTTAGCCAGAAATGTCTCCAACGCTGAGGATCCAAGTCAGGCAGGCAAGTTCTGGCTTTACTCCTTATTCCCTACCCCAGGAGGACATGGACTTAGTGAGGCCACCAGCTTTAAATACCTCTACTAAATTGAATGCAACAGAGCATGCCAGAGCACGTCCAGTCTGAGAAGGTGGCCTGGCTCCTTGGGTACCTAATTCATCTAGTCATCCAAACTTACGTACCCTACAGAAACCAAAGCTTCACTGGTCATGTGGTTTCTTGGCCACAAGGGCTGAGGTAGCCAGGAAGCATATGTTTCAGAACAGTAGTGAAGCTGCTGGGGAGCTGTACCACCTTGCAGTTCTCCTACCTTCTGTGTTTGTCTCCATCTCAAAGAGTATCTGTTTGCCGACCATGTCAGTGTGTGCCTCACAGGGAAAGGTGCCCCCACCTCCCCACTGAAGGACGTACACTGGAGCAGGTTGTGCCTCCCAGTGTCCTCATTAATCTCCAAGTACATCCACATGAACAGAAAGGTTTCCTGTTTCTTTCTTTGATCTCACCTCCATCCATGTGGGCTGGCTTCGGCCTCGCAGACATGTGATTCTTGAACTGCATCTGCTCTTACCCCATCCAGATGGGGAAGAGGTCAAGTGCTCCAGGTGGAACCCTGGTGCCCTGCCCTGACATAGAGTGATTGGCAGGATGGCCTCTGTGCCTGAGGCAGCAGCAGCAGCAGGCAGACATGTTGTTGGAGCCACAGGCCGAGCAGCTGGAGGGTGGGTGAGTGTTTCAGGCAGGCAGTGCTCGGAAGTGGATGGGTGATGAGGCACACAGTGCAGGAGTCTGACTTTATTAAAGCTCTGTGTAGGATATTAATGAGTCTGCAGCCTTCTTGAATTTGAGCCTGAGCCATGGTCTTTGCATGTTATGACACAGTAAGGAAGAAGGCCCAGGACACTTTAACCTGAGCCTCACGTTCTCTGTTTGCCGGGGAAGGCTTCCTGTTACATAGTGTGTGTGTGTGTGTGTGTGTGTGTGTGTGTGTGTGTGTGTGTGTCTGGGAGATGTGAGTCATAGAATGTTCACTTCTAATGCTGGGGCTGGAACACCACGTGTTTCACTTAGAGGGACACCTCACCAGGGGCAAGGCCAAATGACAACAGCGTGTTTCACTTAGAGGGACATGTCACCAGGGGCAACACCTCACTAGGGGCAAAGATGAATGACCAGGCATTCACCGGGCTTTCCTTCCATTTTCTCCCAGGCCACTCACGGCGAGTGTGTTCTCTCCACAGGCCCGGGCGCCGTCAGCGAGGTGAGCAATGGCACGTCGAGGAGGGCAGGCTGCGTCTGGCTGCTGCCTCTTCTGGTCTTGCACCTGCTCCTCAAATTTTGATGTGAATGCCACTTCCCCACCCGGGAAAGGCTGCTGCCACCGTCACCACCGACACCACAGCAACGGAACACCGACAGCAACAATCAGATATAGTCAAATGAAATTAGAAGAAACACAGCCTCATGGGACAGAAATTTGAGGGAGGGAAACAAAGAATACTTTGGGGGAAAAAGTTTAAAAAAAAGAAATTGAAAATTGCCTTGCAGATATTTAGGTACAATGGAGTTTTCTTTCTTTTCCCAAATGGGAAGAATGCACACCCGGCTTGGACCCACTGCAAGCTGCATCGTGTGACCTCTCTGGTGCCAGTGTGAGCGAGGGCTCAGCCGCTCTGCCCACAGAGTGCCCCACGTGGAACATTCTGGAGCTGGCCATCCCAAATTCAATCAGTCCACAGAGACAAACAGAGTGAGACCTTCCGGCCCAAGCGTGGTGCTGCGGGCACTTTGGTAGACTGTGCCACCACGGTGTGTGTTGTGAAACATGAAATAAAAAGACAGAGAAAGAAAGAAAAAGGAAAAAAATAAGACCGTCCGACAGCAACAACAATCCCACAAACAACAGTCACAAAAGACACCGTTAAACTTTTTTTTTTTTTTCTCATTTTACTACATGGACATCATGGATAACAAGGGATTCTGACTCATTATTAATTTTATTAATTATATTTTCTGATATGAGTCTAGAACTTAGTGCAAAAACAAGACAAAACTAAAAAATACACAGCTGAAAAGGGTGAAGAGAAGTGTGTTTGTTAAACAGTAAAAATGAATTGAATAGTGTACTTCTTAACTAGGTTTACAACTGGTGGACCACACACCAGGCACTAATCACCTGGTGAGGATTTGGCATATCCACCAAAAATACATCCGATTTAACCAACATCTCCACCAGCGCTACAGATTCCTCCCGATTCTGGCATCTCATGCAGACAATACTATGCTCTCTACACACTGTTTAGAAATGGAAAGGTGATCTGCACTGTATCTTGGGTTTGTTGGCTATGCTTCTTTTGATGACATATATTATACAATATATATATACATATATTTTTTTTGTTAGAGTTCTAGCCATTTTATTTCTCCGCAGGGTCCTTTCTCAGACATTACTGCATGCTGTATATGGCGTTAGCTGTGTGTTGATCTTCTAAAAGATGATAGAGTTTACTGGTAATTGTGTAATCAGCTCCTGCCTTTTTATTTTCTTGGGTTATTTACATGTCAGAGACATTTATAAAAAGTGAAAAGAGAAAAAAATCCGACTAACACCAGGCGCAGCATCTTTCCAGGTGTGGCTCTGCACGTAGGCCGCCCCCAGTGGCCCGTTTCTCCATCCTGCCCTCCAGCATTAACAGACAGCAAGCAAATGAACAAGGAGAACCGTCAGGACCTACTTGCTTTAGCCCATTATGGGAATCTCTGATGCCTTCGTGACCACTGGAGAGTTCAATCCTCTTGGTTTATTTTATTTAATTTCCCACCTTTGTGTGAGTGTGTATGAAAGAGAAGAAAATGCAATTTTTAGGTAATCTTTTTTTTCCCTCCCCCGAAAGTCTGGGAACCAGAGAGTCCTCGGGGAGGGGTCCTGGATGTGATGAGGGAAAGTGGGATTGGGGGACCGGGGAGGGTGGGGTTGTCTCTGACTTGACATTAAAAAATGTTCCATGTCCCTCTTCACCTGGTGTGGTACCTCATTCTACAGCGGTGCGGGGTCACAGCCTGCCTAGCTCAGGTTTGAAGAATTGGGGAGGATGGGCTCTTAAATGCTCCTGGGGTGGAGGGGTGACAAGTGCTGAGATGACAAACAGGAAGGACACGGGACCTCCTCCATCCCCTGGCAGAGACAAGGTGAGGGTTATCTGATAGGGACTGCATTTCCAGTGCCTTCAGGAGGTCCTGGTCAGGGCTGCCAGTGTCCGGTGTGTGCTCAAACATCTCACCACACAATGTGGGCAAAGGTCAAGTCTAGTCGGGGAGAAGACTTTAGGTCCAATTATTTCTGGGAGGCAGCAGAAAGTCACTGTCACAGAAAACAGGCAAGAAAACCCCCATGAGCCAAAAACAATCTCCCCTCAACACAAAACAAAACAAAAAACAGAAAGCCAACTTGTAACATTGTGTGTTTGGTTTTAAATAATGTCAAACCCCATCAACCAGTCCTCCAAACCCGACCTCCAAACCTCACCTCTAGCCACATAAGAGGAACTGAGAGACAGAATTGGGTCTGAGCAAAAACAACTCAGGAATGGCAGCACTTGTGTTTCCGGGTCATCTCCACCTGAGAGGAACCAGGGAGGATCGGGACGGAGCTTTGTCATTTCCAGCTGCTTCTGGCAAAACTGAAGAAAGCTATTGATTTCACCTTTTTTTGTGTCCTTCTACCCTTTTACCCTAAACCCGCCCACATCCCAGCTGCCCCAAGTTTTTCCTGGCAGCAAGGTCTGGAACTGCCTGGCCAAGCCTCAGGGATCTCGGATGCATTCGTGTTTATCCCTTCCTGTGTCCCGGAACAATGAAAGCGGAGGGGGTTGAGTCTCCTTAGAATGAAAGTGGGTGGATGGAATTGACTATGGGTTGAAATGTAAGTCCTTGAGAGTTTTACAGGAATGCTTCTTGGTCACCTGTATCCTCATGTTCTCTACTTGCAGGAGAAAGCTTCCTGTTACATAGTGTGCGTGTCTGGGGGACAAGAGCCACAGAACGTTCACTTCTAATGCTGGGGCTGGAACACCACGTGTTTCAACCATGCCTAGCACCTCAGCAGACACTGGCCTGAGGCTTTGGATGCAAAGCATGGCTCACTGGAATAGAGTGGGAAAAAGATAGGTGAGTTCCATATTCCTAAACTGGAGCCCAGAAACACCTCTGAATACAGTGTCCCAAGGCGTCCGCAAAGAGGCACTTGTGAGGCTTAGCTGAGACAGGAGAACACAGTGCACACCACCTTTGTCCGAATGGGAGGTTTTTCTTTCACATATACTATCTACTTGTAGATATCTGCCAATGTCTACCAGGTGACCACCAGTCGACATTAGTAATATATGCTACTGCTAATCGTGCTTCAAATCGCCCTGTCACCATCCTCCTAGGAGAGAGTGCTGAGTCAGAACCAGCTGTAAAGTGGCATTGATGAGGACTTAATTTTACCTATTTGCCAGCTCAATAGTTTTCTTGCCTTGTGGCTCTTTAAAGTCCTGGTTATGCAAGAGCACATTCTTTTTTGAACCAGCTTTCCTGTGATTGATGACTTCACCAGATAGGAGCCCTCCCTATCCTGCTTCAAGAGGAGCTTACTCTCATCTTCAGCTGAGTGTGCCATGTGAGCCTCAGTCTTCTGAGTTGCAGTCTTTAGAGGGATTATGTGGGCACCACAGGAAAGGGTATTCTGCCTCCCAGGTCTTCAACCAGATTTAGAGTTCCATCTAGGAGGACATGGCTTTGAAAGGAGCTTACAGGGACAAGTCACAGACCTACCTTTTCTGAAAACAGGAGCTTGGTAAGAGAATGTTCATTAGAATTAGCATAGAAAATCACCCTGAATAGAGCCTGTAGTGATGTTTTTTCTTGGTACAGGGATAGATGGAGGGCAGTTGCTACAGATTGGCCTGGATTTCAAGTATACTGGACCCTGGACCCCTTGTGATTCAGAGATAAGTCACTGCCATACTTTAGGATTCCTCCACTATCCCTAATATTAGGATGTCCCCTGGCATGAGCATCATTTAGGATTTCAGCCTCTCATGAATGCAAGGTGGATGGTGAGGGACGCACAGTCCCTAGCCATTCACCAACCACTCCTGTAGAATCACATGGCTCTTCTTTCAGTGGAATACTCACTCCTTTCCAGCCATGCAAATGTGCAGTGGCTCTTCTGGTCCTGTTGTTACATCTTTTCCCATCAAGGCCCGTACACAATGGGTCCAGATGTCTAACTTGAAGCGTTGAGAATATTTATCCAAGGACTGCCCTCTGACCAGTGGGATGTGCCAAGCATATTCATGGCTGACAATCCACAAATGTTTGTTTTTGTCGCAGTGGATGGTGACGATGACAGTGATGATGAATGACAGCTATTGTTCTTCAAGCTGGAAATAAGTTAGCAAATGAATTAACACTGAAATTTAATTGAGGTTCAGCACATTTCACTGGACTGACTCCGACTTTATCTTATACCTCCTGAACTGAGATTTGGGAAGGAAAGACAGTTATTTCCTAGGAACCTAGTGGATGAACTTGTTTAATTAAAACATGCAATATGGTTCAGCGACACATTTGTAAGGATTTTCCATTCCCACAATGGTAAAAACATGAGGTACTTCTCACTGAAGAGAATAATATATGCTAAAGGATGAACGTGGAAAACTGAATGTCATTGTGTGACTGTTGGCCAAATGCACACACACACACCAGTCACTTACCCTTCATCAGATAAACAGTGTTAAATAATTGAGATTAGTGGTATCTGATGCAGCAATGAAGTATTACCTCTTTCCAGCATTAAAAAAAAAATTTTAAACTGAATCCCAGAGCTGATTTGTTTTAGAACTTGCTCATTGGGACTTGAGTGCATAGTATGTCTCCTTTGCTATCCCATAACTGCTCAAACAAGCCATTCTAAAGCATCAATTCTTCTCTCTCTATTCTCAATTCAAACCCTATTTCCATGAGTGTCCAACTTTATCCACCTCCAAGGCAATAAATGCAAATTAATATCCCCATAACTTGTGAATAGCTGAGCTCTCTGAGTCTCTGCCTTCTCATTCAGATTTTTCTGTTTTCCATAACACTATACCTTTGCCATCATGTACGTATTATGTGGTTAGAAACACATGCTATTTACAGAAAAGGCTCCTTAATTCCTGAACTCAAGTTAAGATCCATTCTTACAATTCATGTCTGAGGCATTTTGGTGCATTATCCTTTACGAAGATGACCTGGGTTGAATTTTGTTTTTTGAATGTTGATTTTTACTCTCATGCAAGCATCCAAATAACTTGGATCCCTTCTCCTGGCATGATGTGAGAGTATATGAGTTTATTTCAATATTTTAGGGATTGTTAACATTATTTGAAAATGAATTATTTCTCTCTCAGTACATCTATTTGATTAGAACCTTCCTGGAGTTTCCATGTGACTTACCTTGTTTCCAGTGAATCTTGAACTGTGGCATTTCTGAGTATCACTGTGATATTTTGGATACAGAACTGAATTGCTAATCAGTAGAATTAGGCTGCAGTCCAGATTTTATCACTAGTTAGTTGAATTTCCTTTCCTTATCTTTGATAGAAGATGTTATGATGGAAGATTGCTACTGTTCCTTCAAGCTTTAGAATTTAATAATTAAGTGATTTCAGGTTTTATAAGATTTCTGCAAGAAAAAACTTGGGGAAGTAGCATTTTTGATAAATGAAAATTGCAAGTGTGAATCTGGGCAAGCTCCACAGCCAATGCATTGTCTCCGTTTCCAGAATGGCTCATAAGAAGATAAAATGCATGATCCTAACGGCCCTTTCTGCAGAAATTTGAAGTGACTCCTTAAGGAGAACTTGAAGGATGGATGCTGCAACACTTGGAAAGAAGCATTGCTTAATAAAAGACAGTGGCTTTTTCTGGAACAGGAAATGATGTTAGCCCCAAGCTGCCCTCTATATGACACAAGTAAAACAAGAGAGAACAAACTGTCACACATCCAAAAGTCTAGAAAAGTAAAAGATGTTGGGAGTAGGCAAAATGCTCAGAATTTTCAGTACGTGTGTGTGTGTGTGTGTGTGTGTGTGTGCACGTTTGGTGTGTAGTATTTACTGTAATTATTTAATTCTTCAAACCAGATGACACCTGTTATTACCAAGATTCATCTTTAAAATAACAACAAATAGTGATAAAAAGAGGGGTCTCTAGGTACGGTTTGCAATGATTTCTCATCATCCTGATCATTGTAATCAAGGATCCAGAAGTGTGCATGCAGATTTCATTGGACACATTCATGTATTTTGGCTCAATTCCAAGTACATGGAGTCCTGCTCACTTTCCTCTCTTGCCTCTAGACTCTGGACTTCATTTCCAACCCCTCTGTGAAGAGCCTGAAGATATGAGAGGAAGAGGGAAAAGTGTGGGGTTGGAGCAGACAGAATGTGGGGTTGGCACATAGGGGAGCCCTGGTCCCTTCCCCAAACTGCCTGCCCCCAGCCACCCTCTTGAGCTTTAATTTCTTCTGAAGCTTCACTTTCAGAGTTGATGGAAGGTCAGACAGAGCCATCAAGCTGTACCTCCTGCACTTGATTAACTGTGAAAGTGACATGGACGCCAGGAAAGAGGAGTCCAGACTGCAGAGTGCACATGTGGATGAGGAATCCTCATCTTCTCATGGAAGGATGCCAGAGTAAGGGAAAGAAAGAGCAAATAAATGCTTTGCCTTGTCACTGATTCTACCCACCAGCCACTTTAGCTAGTGTCCATAATTCTCATTTGTGTTTGGCTACTCGAAAAGGAGCTAAGATCTGCAGCAACAGATGCTGTCCGTCAAATACAAAATTCCTTTTCCTCTAAGCGTTCGTACTACAATTTAACAGGCAAGAAAAATGAAAATAAAATGAGGAAATATAAAGGACATCCAGACAGTTAAAACTCGTCAGTGAGCATCTAAGTGAGAGAGGTCTGCATAGATGTGCATGAAATGTCTTCTATGATGCTAGAAGTAGGATCTCAGAGACAAGAGTTGAGGTCACAGGGAGCACCATTCCTAGACAGGCTCTCAGCAAAATACAATCAGATTTGAATACTAGGGGTAGCATGTGCTGTCATTGTATACCTATGTCTTCCCATTTTCCCAATGAGCAGGGATAGATAGAGTAGAGAGAATATGAAGCAGGCACCCAAACCCATCCTTGAGTTACTAGGGAACTACGGCAAGCTGCTGCACCTTCCAGTCCCAGTTTCCCCATTAATGAAATGAATGTTGGACAAGTTCATCTCAGAAGACCTCCAGTGTTCTGAAATCCTCTGGGTCTCCACCTGCATGCGTCCATAGGTTGTATCTATTTCCCTAACTAATAAAATTCCACAGTTCAAACCAAGGCAAAACCTTTATGTGGTGCTGCCTCCTTGGAGCTATGTAGGAGCTATCTCTGTTCACGCTGGACTTGGTTGGAAAAGCTCTTGTTTCTGGCGTGGCATACAGATTGAAAGGCTAGGGTCTTGACAGCTTGGATGTAAGACTGCCCCTTCAGAATCTGAAGAAAAAATACAGACACTGAAGTATAAATACACAAAATGTTCTACAGAAGTTTCAGTGGTTTGTGAGTTGTTAAAACTCACTAGTGAGACCCATGTTGAGAACCCCTGTGTGCAATTTCACCTTGGATTTGTCTCATAGGCTGCTTACATTTCTCAAATATAATTGGTAAGAATTGTATCCTATAAGGCTTTAATTTTTAACTAAATAAACAACAACTAGGGCATCCTTCTGAATCCCTCAAGAAGTTCCATAGGGACTGAATCTAATCCTTGGGGAATCAAACCTGTAGTGATCTAACTGTACAAGATCTTTGCCCCAAACTCTTTGCTGATGGACTCCTCTTGGCATATGTTCCCACCTCTGACAATTACACCATTCTGGATAAAACCAAACAAGTTTGTATTTTATTTATATAACTGGTGATACCAACTCCTGCTGTCCACCAGAGAGCTCATAGTTACAATGAGTCAAGAAAATCAGATCAGCACTGTTTTCCCATGCCCATTAGGCTTAAGGTAGTCAGGACTTTGATCTAATAACACCTAACTCAGGAAATACTGCCGTGCGTCAGGGCTCTATCCTTCTTGCCAGCATATTCTTATTTGTGTCCTGAGTACAAGTTGCTGCTCCCCCCACACCAAGTGGGAAACATGTTTTTCTTTCATCTAAGCATTTGATGGAGCTGACATTAGCGTAGCATGTACACAAGAGGATCAGGCAAACCATTTGCCCAGCCCTAGTCCTGAGCAAAGAAGTCAGTATTCCACAGTGTAATTCACTAGTCAGACAGAATCGCCGTCCCTCATGGCAGCACAGGGGCAGTAAATTCATTACAACGAGGTTGCTGCCGATTCTCACATGCACCTCAACACTGTTGTTTTACAAAAACTTCCAACACCCTGGCCCCAGATCATTTTTGCATTAATGCATGTCTTTTTGCCTAGCCACGTATAGAATACTGGCACACTAGGAACTTCTAAATTAATGTCTCATCATTCCTTGTTTTCAAGAATATGAAAGAATAATCAGTCAAATGGAGTCCACAGCATAGGATGAGCTGAGCTCCCGGAACACTGGGGATCAAATTAGAATCTGTGAGTAGCAATATAGCCCATTTCCTAACAAACAGCAGTGTTAAAACATGCCCCTATCAACGAGAAAGTTTTTCTGACTAAATAACTCACCAACCGAGCTCACTACATTTCCTTAGTAGCATTTTCTATATATTTCCCATTATCTCCTCTTGTCTCTGTCATTTCTTTCCCCCAGTACAGGCTACCTTTGCAGTAATAACCTGAGAAGCAAGATATTTAAGAAGAACCAATTGAGAAAAAAAAAATTGGTTGCACAAGGCTGTGCCATACCTCTTGGTTTACATTAGTCATTCAGAGAGTGACATTATGACTTGGAGGAAAGAAATGTGATATGGTTGGGCTATACTTGGGAATATGCATTACCTACACCTTGGGTTAAACATACAGTGCCCTGACATAGGCAGTCCATATCATTGGCAAGGCTTAGTGGACATCTGAGGCTATTCTGTACTAGGAGTTGCATCAGTAGATTTGAACCATTTGGAAATTAGTCAGGAAACTCAGTTGGACTTAGTCCCATGTGTTCACCTTTAGCCATTTGATGAATAACCCAGATTATCCACAAGAAAAGAACATTTGCCATGGAAGCCCAGGCATGATGACTTCAATAGTTCCTTGAGGAAAAGGAGTGGGCCATATTAAGCTCCAGCTTCCCCATGGCTGGCTGGAGGTTTCTGGCACATACCCAGCGTGGGCTGGAGACAGTTCTCCCTCTAGCACTACTCATATCAGGACTGTCAAATTCCGTTAGAACAACAGGACTCCACAGAGAGTCAAGAGGGGAATTCAGTAGATTTATGTTGTTGCTGACATTTAAGTTTATGTAAGGACTTTTTTCAGTCCAATTATATTTCTTTGTATTTCTTAATCACTTCATCTTCTTTCTGGTTCATTTCTTCCTAGGGTCCCCAAAGACCCTTCTAAAAACTAGTGAAGGAAAGCTGCCACCAATGAGGGGAAAATTAATTACATGTGGAACTAGATTAAAAAAACACCCATATGTATTAATTTATTTCCCACTATTTATTGAGAACTTAATATACCTAGACACTGTTTGCCATGCTGTGGATAAATGCTGACCAAATAAAAATACTTCCTGCTCCCAAGATGTTTTCAATCTAGCAGATTGAAAGTTAATGATAAAATTATATTATACACACAATGTACTGTGCGTGGGGTGTTATGAACACATGCAACACGAGGAGCCTGTCTGAGAGACCAGGAAGGTGTCTGGATGAGGTGAGGAGGTGAGATTTGCACTGAGCTACAAAGACAGGAAGAAGTTAACTGTGCAGATTGGGAGAGGAAGGGAGGAAGCACTCAGTAATCATCGGTAAAAAGGCCCTGAGAAAGGAGGAAGAATAACATAACAAAAAAACCCATCATCATCACATGTATTCGTCTCATATATATTATTTCTATGGATTATTCCTTTCTTCAGGTATGGGCAGTCTTACTATATCTATAGCTGAATTCAAACCAGCACAACTTTATTTTTTACACACACATTCCCACAAAATAATGCACCAATGAACTTTTAAAATATGAAGGTTCCATGTATCCCAAGACTTAGGCTCTTCTCAAAACTTCACGCAGCACATCTGACTCACCGGAGGAGACACCTATAGAAGTAGGATCTCCATAGGGAAGGCCGTGGAAGGAGTATTCTAAACAAGCCTCCCTGATGACCTTTCAAAAGGAGTAAATCCAAAACAGAACATGTGATTCATCCCAGTTTCTTTACATCCATAAATGGCACCATCAAACTGGGCTCAACCCCAAAACCTAGAACTTAGCCTTGCCTTATCCTTCTCTCTCACCACCCCCATGAAATCCATCAGAAAACTGTCATTTCCAATCTGCATCTCATCTGCATCCTGTTCTCTCATTCAAGCCCCCATTGTTGCTCAGACTACTCTATCCTAGTTCCCTACCTAGTCCAGAACAGCCCCATAGCTGGTCTTCATCTGTTGCTGAACTTTCATCATGCAATAATGCTGGAGTGGGACTTTTTAAAAGGCAATGACCCATTGTAGATTTTGGCTTGTATTAATTCAATTAGCAACTCTCTCTTGACGAAGCTACTTTTCTGGCCCTAATTTGCAGGTGAGGAAAGTCAGACTTAGGGAGCACTCAAGGTCACTAGAGATCAAACCAAGATTTAAACCCAGTTGTCTGAACTTGCAAGCCTACTCCCTAAAGTACACTACATTTAAAAAGTACAATTTTTATCTGGTTCTAAGATACATATGTTTTTACTTAAAAGTATTTGAAGTTAGAGCTGCGTGTTGCAATCAATGGCATGTCAAAGTTTAATGGGCATCAACTTTTCCTTACGGTATATAAAATAATTGCATATCTTACAAATGACAACTCCTAGAGTTGGTGAAATACAGTATTTGTTGAATGAATGAATGAATGAACGGGAGTAGGTCAGGGGAGCTACCCTGAACATCTTTGCTTAGGCTTTGTCTTGAAGGTAGCAACACATACAAGATGCATTGAACACTTCAGAAAAAGATGATAGTGACCTACATAACCATTCTTATTACCATCATTATTTATGGTTCCAATGAATCATATTTTAACTTATGTAAAAAAAGAACTAAAGATAAAGTTACATTAAAGTAACCCACTTTTGTTTAACATTTCCTGGTTACTATGAAATATTTAGTCACTTAATTATTTCTTCCAAACTGCTATTGTAAGATGTTTGAAGGCATTAAACTCACCCTATTTCATTACTCTAGGTGGTTTGAACTAGATGTTCCTAAATTTAGGTACCGTTATTACTCTTTGTGAATCATACACTTCTAACAATAGCCCAATGTTTTCTTGTGTTAGAGGAGAGAAAAAAATAGAATGCTCACCCTTCTATTTGCATGTATTTCATTCATTACTTTATGTGGATGGTTTGGATTGGACATTTGGGGATTTGCAGCATTACAATCAGTGAGTGAGGAATATCTGCCTAATCAGTCATGCCTTAGTAGTAGTATCAAACATAAAAATTTACACTGTGGTTTATAAAATGCTTTCACACACTCCATCTTACTTAATCTTATTTAAAACTCTCCATAACTGCGTGAGGATAGGCACGGCCTTTCACACTCAGCATTTTCTTAATTCTATTTCTCTCTAAATACTCTCAGGGCTCTGAAATGACTACTTCAGATAGGCCCAAAGTCATGAATTAGCGAAGGAGATACAGGGTCAAGAGTCTTAGAGAATTCTGGAAGTGCTTTTCTGAGTGGTAATGAGTCTGCAACTGCAGACCAGAGCTCACTATTGTGTGTTGTGGCACCTAGCGTGAAAAGATTGGGTTAGAGGAAATCTAGGGAGCAGAACCCGGGCAGCTGGAACCCCTTAGCCTGAGACATCTAACTGTGAACAGCTTAGTTCATTTGCCCTACTGTGCTATGCACATACACATCTCCATGTGTGCTAAGGAGTGTGAAGGGATGAGCAAGACTGCGCACTTTGGAATAGATTGAATCTTCTGTCTGGGCCCTGTCATTCCCAATGTGTGTCACTGCACATCTTTAGGTGGTGCCATGACCACTGGTCTACTTGAGGAATGTAGCGCAGGAGCTGAGGTGTGCACAACACACATGGCTTTGTGCTGGGGCTCTGAATCTCACTGCAACATAGATGCTAAGACCCACTCACCATCCCAGTCTGGATGTTGCCTTTTTTCCCAGAGATTCCATGCTAATCCAGAAGGCTTTGAAAAGCTTTAGGACTCTGGGAAATTTCTAGAGATAACCTAGTGATCTCTGAGGAAACAAAACTCAGAGTAAAAATATACTGCTCATTCCACACTCTGCCTTTTCTTTATCTCTCAGTGCCTCGAAAACACTTTCACAAATTCCCCTCCTCTGCTAAGATGAATTTCCTAAGTGAGATTTCCTGGTGAGCCAGATAGCACTAGGACTAGATGCATGCCCAAAACACATCCTCTCTGGTTAATCCAGTACAATTGAGTAAGAGCAGGTAGCCGAACCATATCAATAAAATGTGGGTACCAGCCCTTTATGTTAAATGGGATTAGCAGCCCAGCCATTATACAAAGCTGTAATGACAAAGGCTTTAAGACCCTCCAGGAACCCACGATCTCTGGGAATTTTTACCTTCCATCCAGTTTAAATCCAAGAGGCTTCTCCCCTGCTGGCAGCTCCAGAGTTACTGCTGAGACTCAGGGAGACGCTGTTATGAAAAGCTGAGGTTGTTGCTAAGCAAAGGCAGTCTCAGGGAGGCGACTGACAGCAGAAGCAACACCTGGTTAAACTGAAATTGACATAACAGCTTCCTTTGGCTTTAGGTTGCCTTTGCCACGGTTAGAGTTCCATTCGCCTAATATTGGAAAGGAAATAAGCATAGACAACTGCAGTTCCTTCAATAAGCAACCCCCCAGCAGTGGGGGAATAGCGAGGAATATGGCAAAACACAGGGTGAGCAAAGGTTATTGTGTCTTGGAGGATGAGGTCTTCAGAGTATCCTCAATGCCCAGCACCACATGTCCTCTGTCAGGGAGGCGTGAGCCATGTGGAGGAAGCAGCTCCCACACCTGCATTTCCTCCACCGTCCTCATCTAGAGAAAGGAAACTGTGAAGAGAAGTGACTTCTTCCTGTGGGGTCCTTCAGACTCTGGCTGATTTGAGTGCAGAGTTCCTGGCATCTGATGTTTAGGTGATTTCGAAATAGAAGAGCTCACGACAGTTCATCAGTGGCCTTGTCTTCCTTCAGGAGCCCCACTGTGGACTCAGGACTGTGCCCAGTTTGTTGGGAGATGCAGGAGACCTGCTGAGTGTCTCCTCCACAAGGCACCCTCTGCAGTACAGCACTGATACATAAAACGGAGGTTTATTAAAAAGACAGCAGAGCCGGAGGACATACCAAATGGTGGTGCACAGATTCTAAGAATGGAGGGAGGTCAACAGAAACACAGTGGCATGCGGCTAGCTGGGAGGGCCAGGGAAAATCAGGACTTGAGAAAGGGACAGGGAGACAGTAGGATGTGGATGACAAAAGGTCAGGCTTTTCTGCAGGGAAAGCCACACAACGGAAGCTCTTCAGTGGGAATAGACAGAGAAATTAGACCTTTTCTACTGACAGGTGACAGCAAGAGATGGCTGAGACCCGTGAATTGCTCAGTTTTTGCCTACCTCTAACACATATTAGCAAAGAGACGATAAGGGAAATACCATAGGTAAATGTACTCAGCTTATTCCCAAAAAGCTTTGACTGCAAACTCCTAGGGAGAACCCCTAGCCCGGGAGCTGGACTGAATCTCCTGTGAGTCACAGTCCTTTTCCATCTCTTACTTAAAGACTTACTACCCTGGGAAGCTGATCATTTGAGTCCAGAAGTTTGAGAACAGCCTGGGCAATGTGGCAAAACCCTGTGTCTACAAAACAAATACAAAAATTATCCAGGTACAGTGGCACATGCCTGTAGTCCCAGTTATTTTGGAGGCTGAGGTGGGAGGATCACTTGAGCCCAGGAGTTCAAGGCTGCAGTGAGTTGTGACCATGGCACTGGGCTCCAGCCTACTGGACAACAGAGTGAGACCCTGTCTCCAAAAAAAACTACTTTAAGAGCAGAAGAGGTTGCTTCCTGTTCTCTTCAGGCTAAACTTGACCCTCTAATGCAAAGAGGAAAAGAGAGCATTACATTCTAAGACCAAACTTTTTAACAGTAAACAAATCCTCTGCAGCTGGTATGCCAAGGGATCAGACCAGACTCCAGCCCCTAGAAGCAGGCCTGCAGAACCAGCTGTGCTAAGTAAGTAGCGCTGAGCACCTTCTTTTGCCCCTCCAAATCAATTCTCTATCCTCCTCCATCCCGCTCTGGACCCAAGAGGCTGACCTTAACTGCCAGCCTCAAACAGCCCCCCTGACCATCTAGCTCTAGGCTGGATCCTGCTAGTGAGGGAGCACCTGCAGAAGAGTGGAAAGGAGAGATAAGAGAAGCTGGGCTACTCTTCCCTTGGGCCCCTTTCTGCTAGGCGGAGGTCAGCAGAGTCCACATTTCTCTATAAAAGCCTCGGTTCCCATCAGTGGTTTCTCTCCATGGCCACAGATCCAACCAGATTCTCATAAACACTCCATAACTTTGACCTTTGCTGCTATGGTGTCTGCATGATGTGGATTCCTCTGCCTGAAAGTCTCTCCCAGTGTTCCCCAACTTTTGCCTGATTAACCCCAACTCTGCTTTAATGTCATTCCCTCCATGAGTCCAGAGGGATATTAACAGCTTCATTTCTCTTCAACCACACTTTTGAGTAGGCTGCCTGCATCCTGCAAAACTCTGCAATCTACTCATCTGACAAAGGGCTAATATCCAGAATCTACAAAGAACTTAAACAGTTTTACAAGAAAAAAACAAACAAACCCATTCAAAAGTGGGCAAGGTATATGAACAGACACTTTTCAAAAGAAGACATATGTGAGGCCAACAAACATGAAATAATGCTCATCATCACTGGTCATTAGAGAAATGAAAATCAAAACCACATTGAGATACCATCTCATGCCAGTTAGAAGGGTGATCATTAAAAAATCTGGAGACAACAGTTGCTGGAGAGGATGTGGAGAAATAGGAACACTTTTACACTGGTGGTGGGAGTGTAAATTAGTTCAACTATTGTGGAAGACAATGTGGCGATTCCTCAAGGATCTAGAAATAGAAATTCCATTTGATTTAGCAATCCTATTACTGGGTATACACCCAAAGGATTATAAATCGTTCTATTATAAAGACACATGCACAGGTATGTTCATTGTGACACTGTTTACAATAGCAAAGACCTGGAACCAACCCAAATGCCCATCAATGATAGACTGGACAAGGAAAATGCGGCACATATACACCATGGAATACTATGCAGTCATAAAAAAAGATGAGTTTGCGTCCTTTGTAGGGCCATGGATGAATCTGGAAACCATCATTCTCAGCAAACTGACACAAGAACAGAAATGAAACACTGCATGTTCTCACTCATAGGCGGGTGTTGAACAATGAGAACACATGGACACAGGGAGGGAGCATCACACACTGGGGTCTGTTGAGGGGGACTAGGGGAGGGACAGCGGGGATGGGGAGGTTGGGGAGGGATAACATGGGGAGAAATGCCAGATATAGGTGACAGGGGGATGGAGGCAGCAAACCACCTTGCCATGTAAGTACCTATGCAACAACCCTGCATGATCTGCACATGTACCCCAGAACCTAAAGTACAATTAAAAAAAAAAAAACAACTCTGGAGTGATACATACACAGCTGGATTATGGCAAGGTTCAGGCGGTATGGTGGAGCGGGGCATGTCCAGGGTGTCCACTATGGGAGCTTTCAGAGGGACAGCTAGTAGAGAAGCACTGCACTGTGTCAGTAGCTGCTGGAATCACACAGAGGGGTGCTGTCCCATTACTCTTGGACT
The DNA here is from genome assembly GCF_030222135.1 of Aotus nancymaae. Classification (NCBI taxonomy): domain Eukaryota; kingdom Metazoa; phylum Chordata; class Mammalia; order Primates; family Aotidae; genus Aotus; species Aotus nancymaae. The sequence goes on from NW_026988423.1 coordinate 36,729,023, forward strand.
GATTGCTAACTGCACTTGACTCATTTTTACAAATAAAGAAACCAAGACTCAAGAAGGTCAAATGAAATGGCCCATCATGATTTTCCTGTCTGCAAAGGTTTTTGGGTAACAGCTTACAAATCCTTTTAGGAAAGTGAATACCACATTCTATATATAAACCACGATATATAAAAAGAAATATGTAAGAAATTTTTTCAAAAGGGTCAGAACCCTGACTGCATTTATATTCTTTACCTGCGTTTTTTTTTTTTTTTTTTTTTGGTCACCTACTCAATGAATTTATTTTCTGTGCTCCCTGGGAAGAACTGTTATCCTAGCAAAGACCTTATCTAATTCTTTGTTTTGGTACAATGTCCAACATGGTTTTGGCATTTAGCGAATGTCTATTAATAGCCACCTATTCATGGGAGGCTCTGTGCTCAGTGTGATCACTTGCTGTTTCACATACAGACAGAATAAGGGATCCGCTTCTTTCCATATGAAATCATAGATCAGCACCAAGAAGGCTGTCAGAGGCCCGTCACTCAGCCCCGTCTCTGGCCAGTGCTGAGTTTGAACCGTGAGGATCACAGCAGCATCTCCTATGGACACCTGTGCTCATGTCCCCTGGATGGTCCTTCTGGGCTCTGCAGTCCTGACAATGTGAAGACACTTTCTTCTCTCTGATCTGAATCTCTTCTGCTGGATTCTCTGCCTGACACAACACTGTGCACACAGTGGGCAAAAGAAACCGATTACAGGCAAGGCAGGAGGAAACAGATTAAAAATGAAGGCAAACCAAGTGAAGCGTATGGCAAAGAGCTGAAAGCCTGCAGGCTCACCCTCCGTTGTTGCAAACAAAAAGAGGGGCTGATTTAATACATTCCAGGACAGTCCTTTATTCACCCAAGAGACAGATAGTAAGCATTGGCTATGTTTCAGGCACTATTAGGGACTAAGAATATGAAAGTGAATATGGCATCAGTCCTGCCCACACAGAGTGTTCCACTTAAAAGAGGATAAGTATCGGCTGGGCGCGGTGGCTCACGCCTGCTATCCCAGCACTTTGGGAGGTGGGTGGATCATGAGATCAGAAGATCGAGACCATCCTGGACAACATGGTGAAACCCCATCTCTACTAAAAATACAAAAGTTAGCCAGGTGTGGTGGCGTGTGCCTGTAGCCCCAGAGACTCAGGAGGCTGAGGCGAGAGAATTGCTGGGACCCTGAAAGATGGAGGTTGCAGTGAGCCAAGATCGCGCCACTGCACTCCAGCCTGACCAACAGAGTGAGACTCTGTCTCAAAAAAAAAAAGGATAAATATTGCAAAACATTACTACTGCCTGTTAATTTTTCTTTCCATATTCAGGGAGCAGCTGCTACATTGCAATAGCTCAGAATATGAACAAGGTAGCTTCTGCTGCTCTCTTCATGGTGTTACTCTCTGGTAACGGACTGGTGTTAACCAATAACATTTCCAATTACTTATACAAATACTATAGTACCTGTGGCTTAGCAGTTTTGTTAGGAGTAAGTTAGTTACTATACGTAAAGCACTTTGAACAGCATCTGGCCTAGAATAAGTGATGCATAAGCATAGGAAGAAAGGTACATCGTGAATGGAGGGGAAAAACTGGGGGCCTAAACTTTCTTTGGGGTCAGAAAAGACTTCTTGGAGGAAATGACATTTAAGCAGAGTTGGGGCTAATCAGACAAAGGTTGGGAAAGGCGGTGAGAGCCTTTGAGGCAGAGGAATCTACATCGTGTAGACCCCATGGCAGCAAACGGCCTGAGGTACAAAGGGCTGGCTGGAAGGCATGGTGACAGAGAAGCTGGATGTCCTCAGGAAGGGGGCTGTGCCAAGCCTCGCAGGCTGGGCAGAGGGTGGATTAGATTCCAGCCCTGACAGAACAAGTTTCACCTGTCTCCCTGGAGCATCCCAGACCCTCCTGCTAGGTGTGCAGCATCCTGTAGTGCTTAGGGTCACTGTTTGGAAGGGGAGTCCAGATCGACTTAGGATTCGATGTGCTTACCAGGTGTGTGGGCCTTGGACACTGAGTAGGACCCAGCTGCATCAAGCCTCATCTGGAGCAAAGAAGCTAGGTATGGCCCCAGTCACAGTCATGAGGACAAAAGCAGGGCCACTCTCTGTAAAGTGGCATCTTTGCATGCTGGTCAGTCCACCTACCATGCTGTCCTCACTGGGATGTGCCCCCGTCAAGTTTTCCAGGGTCTTTCTTATAAAAACAATGCCCATCGATGATAGACTGGACAGGAAAAATGTGGCACATATACACCATGGAATATTATGCAGCCATTAAAAAGGAGGAGTTCGCGTCCTTTGTAGGGACATGGATGAACCTGGAAACCATCATTCTCAGCAAACTGACACAAGAACACAAAACCAAACACCACATGTTCTCACTCATAGGAGGGTGTTGAACAAGGAGAACACATGGACACAGGGAGGGGAGCACTATATACGGGGGTCTGTTGCGGGGGAGTGGGGGGGACAGCGGGGGGGGAGTTGGGGAGGGATAGCATGGGGAGAAATGCCAGATGTGGGTGAGGGGGAGGGAGGCAGCAAATCACACTGCCATGAATGCACCTATGCAACAACTTGGCATGTTTTTCACATGTACCCCAAAACCTAAAATGCAATAAAAAAAAAAAAAAAAAAAAACTCCCCTTGTAAGCTAAGCTTCCTACCAAGTGGGGTGTTGAAAGCATGGAAGTAAAGATGCTGGGCTTTGGCCTCACAGATGTGAGCTACGTGGGCTGAGCTACAGAGGACCACATTGTCTGGCACTGGAACTGTGCCTGGGGAGCAAGAAGCAGCTCCCAGCCTGGAATGGGGCCATTCTGTGGAAAGCCTTGAAGTGCCTCAAAAATGGGCAGCAGACACAGTTTTGGGGGATGCACCAGCTTTCCCACAACAGCAAAGCCTTCTCAAAGCCAGGACTGGAATTAGGCAATGGTGGCTGTCACTTGCTTGGATATCCTGGTTCCCAGATGACAGCTAACTAACAAGGTCTTCAAAAATAGGCACTGCCTCCCTGCTGCCTGTGCCCAGTGTGTTCATGTGGTAGGGCTCCACTGTCCTTCCAGGTGACACCAGAGGGTTGGTACTGCAGCACTGCGGCAGCACAGCCTCCAGCCCCCACAGGCTCAGGCTAGGCGCCCTGCCCTGCTCCTCCCAGACAGCCACACGCGCCAAGCAGGAGCACTATGTTTGTCCTCACAAAACACAAAAGGTCTTGTCCATCCTTTCTCTAGGACAGATAGGACTATTGACCATATCTTTACCTTTCTAAAGGAGGCTGCACTTGGAGCTTCCGGAGTGACCTTCTCTCTAAAGGAGATCACCCAAGCACTTCTTGGGTGTCTAAGAGAGGCCACTCAGTGATTCTAAGGATATTTTTTCAGACTTAGCCAGTACTATGAAGTAACTGGTGATACTTCAACAAAGAAGAAAAAGAAAGGTGCACATGCATTTCACCTTAATGGTAAATCCTGATTCAAAGGCTTTGAGGACCATGTCCTAGATAAGGAAACTAGATTTAAAGAGTATACTAATAAAAGACTTCCACCTTCGGTCCTGGTAAAGCAACAGGGAGTGGATTTATCCAGCAGCCTCACACAACTGAAATAAGAGCTAAGTACGGGAAAGTGCAGATTTCCCATGTTGGTCAGGGAAGGGTGTGAGTCCTGCAGGCACTCTGATAGGAGCAGAGGCCAGCAGCACTCTTACTCACACTCATGGAGCATGCATTGGCACACATCGGGGGCATTTGGTTATATTTTGGGTGATCTGATGTAAGATCTGGGAGATCCAGATACAGCGCCCACGTGTGCCCTGCTGGTTTTTGGATGGAGTCAGAAGCACATTTCTGCACGGCGGCCCAACCGCCCTGGGGAGCACAGACTTTCCTGCATCTGTGGGGCCTTGGCACAGCACAGGAGAAAGACAGGTTGTTGGAACTACGCTGATGTAGTTACTGTCCCCGAGGGATGTCCTATTAGAAACTGGCTATATCAAACAGGGAGTAAGACCCACACAATTTTTTTATGAACTGTCTAAGTGGTAAAATATTTAAAAATCTCTCAAAAGCATCAGAGGAGAAAGAGCCCTGGAAGGTAGTGTCTGTGTCAGTATCTGCATACACCCATTTTCTAAAACGATAGAAGACTGCTTGAACTAGAGGGAGGTCTGTGCCAGACGTACCTAGAGGAAGTCAGGCAGTGTCTATACTTGTGTGAACACACCTGTGTGGGCGAGTGCCAGGCTGTGAAGTCCAGAGAAATGCTCCAAAATACCCACACTGCAGGCGATTTTATTCAGTGCAGTGACAGAAAAGAAGATTTAAAACTGTGACTCTACCAAGCCATTTAGATATTACTAGGCTGGCGGGTCCCTGAGGCAAGAAAAAAGGATGATAATTTAAAAAGCCTGCAAGACCCTGTACAAAAGGTCATCTGTGACCTCAAAACTGCTAATGCCTCGGTCCCTGTCACCAAGGGCTTAATGACACTTAAATGGTAGCTGGTCATGTGGAGGTTGTAAGAACTTGCATGTAGGTTTTTTCTACCATGAAACACAGGGCCAAGGAGGCTCTGCACAGGTGTTGACTTTAGAGGAACAGATCCAGGAGGCTGTGCAGGAGGGAACTCGGGATGGAAGCAGGCACGAGCATTCAGCATGACCTGCAGACTTGAAAGACTTAGCCTGGAACGGCATGCTGAGAGTCCACAGTTGGACCTGAGTGTTCTGCTGGTGGTGAGTAAGGTTAATTCTGGGAAAGGCAGAGAGAGGGCCAATAATACAGGTTCCTGAGTCACGGGAGGTCAGCGGAAGCCGGGCTCTGAAGCCCACCTGAAATCCCAGCTCCGGCCTCAGGAGCAGGACTTGATGTGAGTTTCTTAATACCTCGAGGTCAGTCCATGGTGCTGAAGCCTTTCTTGAGGGAGGCAGCGGTCAAACTTGTCCTACAGATTGACTCAGAATTCCTTTACACCCACTCTTCTCATTAGAATCCAAGCACCAGCAAGTCAGCCGAGAAAAGCATCCTCCAGTGCTCATTGTTTCTCAACGATGGTCTCTGCGGAGGCAGGTCTGAAGAAGAGATGCGGTGAGTCCAGGGGCCAAGGGTTCAGCCTTGCAGGGGATGTCCTTATAGCTACTTCCATGGCAACTACCTCAAGAAGAGGCTGCACTCAGTTCTTAAAGAGGGCAATGTCTAGAAAGCCTTACGGCAATGAGTACAGTCACTGTCTGTTTTGAGTAAGGTAGGTATACTGAGTTTCTGTTGCTGCTGTAACAGATCACCAAAGCACAAAGTTGCTTAAAACAATCCACATTTATTATCCTGCAGCTCTGGAGTTCAGAAGTTCAAAATCAGTTTCACTGGGTTCAATCAGGTGGAGGCAGGGCTGGCTCCATCTGGAGGCTCGGAGGGTGAAATCTATTTCCTTGGCGTTTTCAGGTTCTGGAAGGCACCTGAACGCCTTGGCTTCCTTCATCCATCTTCCATCTTCAAAGCACAGCGTCTTCTCCCCTCTCTCACTCTGACTCTGCTTCCTCGGTCACATCTCCTTCTCCAACTTCAGCCCTCCTGCCTCTGCCTCTCATAAGAACCCTTGTGATTACATTGTATCCACCCAAATCCTCCAAGATGACCTCCCTATCTCAAGATCTGGAACTTTAATCATGCCAGCAATGTCTCTTTTGTCAAGTAAGGTAACATATTCACAATTTCTGGGTATTAGGATATGGAGATCTTTGGGGCTGTATGAGGGCATTATCCAGCCTCCACAGGAGGCCACATTTGGCTGGACAGCTTGAGGCTGAGAATGTACACTTCGTGATTTTGAAGCAAATGTCCTCCTGGAAGGATCAGGGGCCCAACTCCAAAGCTGCTTTCTTACTGTAAAGTGAGGGAATGTAGAAAACAGTTTATTGAAAGGTACCTTTTTCTGGATGAAAGGGACCCTCGTGAGGTCATGAATAATCTGGACACACTGGGCAGAAGGAAGTGCTGTTGCTGTCTGTGCCAGGCCTCAGCATTCAGTGGTAACTCACCATTGTGTTAGGACAGAGTTGGTGGAGAACTGCACTGCTGTTCCTATTAAGAACTCCTACATTCTAAGTATGGAGTGTGGGGCAATGAGAGAGACAGAGGTGATGGCATAAAACGCAGAACTCTTATAAAGAGAGCTAGAGCTTGAGACTGGGTCTAGAAACCATACTCATCCATCCAGTCAAAACTCATTTCCAGAATCATCTGTGATTCCAAAACAGTTGACACCCTCAAGCCACAGAGACCTTGGAAAGGACTTCTCTCAGATAAGGACAGGGGACAATGACTGTGGCATTCACACCAGAAAAGCCAGTATGAGGGCTGAACAACCTTGTCTATTCAGGTGGTTCCCCTTGGGAAGGTGAGATCTATGCTTTATACTCAGCTTGATTTACAGTGATTCTACCAGTGCTGGGTGAGGAGACACATTGCCCAGGAGCCCTTTGAAGCCAAAGTGGCTGGCAAGCAAGTGTGCCCAGCAGGCAGCCTACGACTGGCAGCTCATTCCAGGCCTGCCACACTGCAAAGAGCCACCGTGCTGAAGGCCACCACCTTCCTGGAACAGTCCCCATGTAGTGACTCAATGACACAGCATCTAAGCACATAGCCAGATTTAACGGAAGTGCAAGACTCAGAAAGACTTTCTCTAGCGCTCCCCATCAGGTCAGCCAAGGCTTTCTTAGGCCCGAATCGTGGTTCGACCTCTCTTTCTGCTTCCTCCCTCTTGGGTTCACATATTTCAATCCCTAATAAATTCCTTGTACCCCAAGCAATACACAGTTTGGTGCTATTTAAAATGGAAGTCAACATGTCTCAGAGAAACATGGGCAAGCTCCATGAGATCTGAAGTTAGGAGCACACATGGACCCGACATGGTTCCATGGCAAGGAAGGATATTAGCCTGAAGAAAAATCAAATCTAGACCTGGAACACTTGCTCTAATCCAGGGATCCTTGGAAGAAGTGGTTGTGGCGGTGACTGCCATGATGCCAGTCTTCTGGGAACCAGCTCCCTGGCATGTGGTATGCATGGAAGGAAAGTGGCTGATTGTCTATGTGAACTAGGAAGCCATAAACTTGGAGACCAAGCATGTGGCCCCATTGCAGGGCTAGCAGAGATTTTGACAGGCAAAGCCTCTCAGCACCACAGCCAAGCACTGTTGTTCTTAGCAGTGACAACATACAGCCACCAGAAGAGACTTCTGCTACAAAGTCGGGGACTCCATTCTTTGTCTGGCACTTGTGAGGACAGCTCCCTCCCCTCCTTCCTTTCCTGGATTGAGTGATTTCCTTGGGGCTTGGATAATTGAAGAGGGGTCGCCCTTAAGAAAATGAGACCCTACTTTCCATTAATGTGGGCATGAGGGTCTTTGGATAACCAATTAAAATATAAAAGACATATGAATGCATTTGCCATTCAAAACTGATAGGATGAGTCATAAAGATTACATTTAGATATTCAAATGGACATCATCACTAATGCATAACACCAAATTAATATTAACACTTGTCTTCATTTCATATGTGTGGAAGAGAAGTTACTTAATTTTCTTTCAACATAAGAGGTTCAAAGAATATGGGTTATGAGTATGCAGAATGGGGAGGTGGGAAGATCATACTTCTCCAGAAAAGTAGTGAAGGAAGGCAGTTCTGGTTTCACGTGCACGATCCCAGTGATGCCCTCCTCTCCCCCGTGTATGTGCCCAGGCAGCAGGTTGACTACACGAGACACAGGACACCCTTCTCCCTGCAGCAAGTACAGGGAATCACAGACATCTGTGGATTGCTACTTTTGCTCCTAAGTTCACATTAATTAATTTTACAAAGAAGTTTGTATGTCATTAGCCTGCATCGCTGTGCACTGAACTCAATAATATTAAAGCCCTGGTGACAATTTTTAATATTATCCCACTAAGGCAAGGTCTCAAGAAGTGTGTTTTGCCACAAAACAGGGGATTGGGAGTGTTTCAGGGGAGTGGTTGGGGCTAACAGAAGTTAAGAGTCTCTGCAGGAGAGTTCAGGCCAAGGCATGTCATCAGGGAACCGAATCAGACCCAGGCCCAAACTGAAACAGTGAATTGACCACAAATAGATAAGTAGGTGGCCCAAGCAAAAGGGATTCAGACAACAGGATTCTTGGGAACCCAGCATGGCTTGAAGAAGATAAAAAGGGAAAAGGCATAACCTGTCGCTTTCTGGGGTCATGGCTGGAGTCCCTACTTTTTGAGGCACATTGTTCTCAACTGTCTGTCCTAATTAGCAGTGTCACATTCAGTTTTGAGATGAGTAGCAAGCAATTTCTTGGTAATAATACAGTAGCACATTTTGCTGATGATTTATTTCTTTTTAAATTAGATTCATGAATTAAGACTTCTTTGCTGGTAACTGAGAGTTAGTCAAATTGAAATCATTTGGATAAGAAGAGAAACATTGCAAATGCTATGTAACAACAAGAGCAGGATGCAGCTCTGGGAACCTAGAACCAGGACCCCGACATCCGCAGGGCATGCCCGCTCCGCTTTCCAAATCTACTTTTCTCTGCCTGTGGGATTCTTTCCTGCTGCAGGACAACCTCCTCTGCATGGCAGGAGACGCAGCTGGAAACAGTTCATGAACCTCATACCTCACACATCTTGACAGTAGCACATCCTGAATCTCTGTTCCAAGTTTCAATCTGAACATTTCTAATGTTCGGTAGGTGTGTCTTGGGTCATGCAGCCACCACCGGAAAAATGACCAACCAATTGTGGCCACCCAAGGTGTGTCACATTCGTACTCACCTCGCTGCAACAGAAATCCATGCCTCCCAGGGAAGCCGGTATCACCCAGACCCGATAGCCAGATGCCATTGTGGAATGAATGTATCCCATATCACATTCCAGTCAGTCGTATAGTCATGACTCTGGGCAATCTTCCACCCCTCTCCACCACTCTTTATATTCTTGTCTGCAACTTAACATCAGCAGAAATTCCTTTTGCATCCCGAACTCCTGCCCTAAACACTGTATTGATGGTATTCTCCTAACTGCCCCTGAAGATATCACCTCTCCAGTTCCTCTCTCAAGTGGATGCTGTTTTTCTCTCTCACTTTCCCACAAACACCTGTGGGTCTGAAACTGTACCCTTGGTTCTCCATTGCTGTCTGCAAACCACTTCATTTTTATTTAAAATCTCCAAGCCTCTGGAATCAGACCATTAAACCATGTCCATCCCTGTCCCTCTCTCTTGTCCTCCGCCATTGACCTACTGACCATTTCCCCTTGTTCTTTAAAAGTTCGAGTACTTGCTTCAACTGTCATTCTCTCTACTTCATGTTCCATAGCCATGAGGACAATTTGTTCAACATCCTGAGGTCTGGGGATATAATTTAGGCTAGTGGGGATGGGAGAGGTTGCAGAGGACAACAGAGAAGGGAATTAAAGTTGTTAAAAAAATGAGGACTTGGTTAGGTGCAGTGGCTCATGCCTGTAATCCCAGCACTTTGGGAGACCAGGTGGGTGGATCACCTGAGGTCGGGAGTTCGAGACCAGCCTGACCAACATGAAGGTACCCCGTCTCTACTAAAAATACAAAATTAGCCAGGCCTGGTGGCACATGCCTGATGCCTGTAATCCCAGCTACTTGGGAGGCTGAGGCAGGAGAATCACTTGAACCTGAGAGGTGGAGGTTGTGGTGAGTCGAGGTCACACCATTGCACTCCAGCCTGGGCAACAGGAGTGAAACTCTGTCTAAAAAAAAGAGGACTCAGCTTGAACTTGAGTGATGGATGGTCATTCTATAGGTAAAGCAGGAAAGGACAGGCCAGGGAAGAAGAACACGATGGACAAACTCACAGGGACAAGATGCAGCCGTATCCATTTGAATTACCGCAAGTCATTTGACTGGCTAAGACATAGCAGAGGGAAAAGGAATAAGGAGGTGAGAGCACACAGTAGACATGCTAATTTCAGAAGGCTTTCTATGCCATGTTTTAACAGTTCCATTTTTTTCCTTGTTTTTGCAATAAAGGGCAGTTGAATCGTTTAGCACATGTGTATGTCTTGATGATGGTACTTTGCACATTATGCGATAAGCTACTTCTCAAGCTCTCTCCTTTCACTGTGGATGCATGAGGGTGGAGACTGACTTATGCATCTTTATTATCTCCTGTATCTAACAGAGTGCACCTGCCGTAGGCATTTAATGTTTACTAACGGCAATAGCAGACTTTTGTGAAATGCCTTAAGATTATACTGTTGATAGAATTATTTATAAAGAAATCATAACAAAATATGTTTTGTTATAAATAATAGTTTATTTATAAACTATTTAACCCACTCAATTCACAATCCTGGGATAAAGATTGTGTGATTTTGAACATTTTAAAAATCTTCTGTAGAGAACCGTGATGCAGTTTCCTTGAGCCTAGGAGTTTGTGAACAGAGCTGACGCTTTACATGGCTTTATTGGTTTACAGTTTGCAAGGTGCTTTTCTGCTCCATTATTTTATTAAATCCTCTCCATCAAGTTTGAGAGAGGTGAGAGGTAGATCTTATTATCCTTACAATGAAGAGTGTCAGACAGAGATTTAAGCCACTTGGCCAAGGTCATACAAAATAATAAGAGGTAGAACCTGAACTTAAACTGGGACCCACGTTCTGAGCACAGTGTTCCCTGCATTCCTGCACACTGCCTCTAGATTACAGTGAGAACATTTGACATTGAAGAGACTGTAGGTAACAAGTGAGGTTGTTATATGCCATGGCTATAAAAAAGCCCAAGGTAAAGGGCACTTGTGCTAATAAGTGTGTGAATTGCCTACAAAAACTGGCTGTACTTTTACTCTTTTACTGCTTTGTGCTATTGGTTAGACCCTTATGTCTCCTCTGAATCTTAGTCTTTTAAAAGAAATGAACAGAAATGTGAAAGGGACTCAGCCTATTATATCTGATCTGTGAAAGAATATTATAGGGAGGATTATGTTCACCATCTCTGCCGAGGTCAGAGCCTCACAGGAAATAAGCATGTTACAGCAACACAAATATAGGCTAGACCGAAGAAAAAACTTACTGATTGTGAGCACTGTGAGATGTGGGGAATGTGTTTTCAAAGCAGGATATGAAATCTCTATCACTACAGATTTTAAGAATAGGAGAAATTCTGTTCAGAGTAAGTTGAAAAGCCTGGATGCTGAAGGATGTATGTAATTAGTTTTGCTTTCATCTCATCCAGGGTGAGCTGTGGCCTTGGGAACCTTGAGCCTTACCCCGAACTCATTCTCTTCATTCATTTACCCTTCCCACCTGCATTGTTTGTTTGCTTACTACAAGTTAATTTGTTTTACTCTCATTATTTTTTTTTTAAATGTAAAATGCCTTCCAGGTTTCCATTCTTGGAGAAAATCTGCTGTCTGGAAGGTACCACCTTCTGGTGATACCAAGATGAAAACAGAAAACAGGAAGAAACTAAGCCATCTGTCTATTTCCTTTCTTGGTTCCTCACCAAACCCTTAACCATGTTAGAAACACCACATAACACTTTTCTCAAAGCTATTAGTTATTTTTTAATGCTTTTAACCGATTGCTTTCTTCTGATTCTGCCCTCTTCCCCAGATCTAAGTGATCTTAGATTTTAGTCTGTCTTGTTTTTAAAAATATGTGTGTGTATTTTTGTATTTCTTTAATGAGTTCCTTCTTACATAATTATACACTGTTGTTTGGGTCATTTCAAAATGATGTGAATAGCCCCCTTCCTTGCATCCATGCCCCCTCTAGGTGTATAACTCCGAGAGTCCTCTCATTCTGAATCTGTGCTCAACTGGGACTGGCTCCAACTTACTGGATGTCAGCAAATGTGACAAAGCAGAGGCTTTAGAAGTGTTTGTGCCCTGGGGCTTGCTTCCTCTTTAAATCCTATGAGCACCATTGGAAGCAGCTCAGCCTAGCCTGGGGAAGAATGACAGGCATCATGCAGAGATAAGTAGAAAAGCCATTCCACTCAAGGTGCTATTTACTCAACCAGCTGACCAACTGCCCGACATGTACCTGAGTCCTGTCTGTATCGTCCAAGCCATAGACAACTCACCCGCTGACATCAGTTACGAGAGTGCAACCTAGATGAACCAAAACCAAAACCAAGTTACCCTGGATCAACCACCTACTGATACACAGAGTTATGAACAAAATACACGGCTGTTCTAAGCTACTCAGCTTTTGGATATTTTGTTATAACTTACACAGCCTACAAACTCAGAAATGGCAGAATTTGTTTTTAACCTCTTTCCTTTTTACTTGATCTTAGCATTTACTGCCATAAATTTGGTATGTTTCCCTTATCCAAGTTTTGTACTTTTATTATAATAAAAATCATTGTGCATGCTTGTTTTATTAGATAGAATTTTTTAAAAATTTATTTAATACAACTAATACATATTAAATTATACATAAATTTTATGTATGTAAACCTGAATTGATGTTTTCATTTCTCATCAGTAGATTTTTGGGGTTGGTTCCAACATTAAAATCTATGTATCTATAAAGATTCTTGTGTACTCCTTATAAACATATGAGGGAATTACCTAGAAATAGTTATTAACTCATTTAGTATACATTTTCTCAATTTTACTAGAAATGCCAATTCTTTAAAATATTTAATATGTAAACATTTTTGCTTCACCCATCTTTTAAGAAATTATTTTCTATACCACTTTGCAAGATATTTACCTACATATTCTTTTAATAACTTTATGGTTTTCCTTTAAATCCATGTGGAATTGAGTTTTGGGATTTTTTAAAAATAAGGTTTCACTCTATGGCCCAGGCTGGAGTGCAGTGGCACAATCTCTGCTCACTGCAACCTTGACTTCCTGGGCTCAAGTCATTCTTCTGCCTCAGATCTCTAAGTAGCTGGAACTGCAGGTGCTCACCACCATGCCTGGCTAATTTTTTGACTTTTAGTAGAAACAAAGTCTCACGATGTTGCCCAGGATGGTCTCAAATTTCTCAGCTCAAGAGATCCTCCTGGCTCAGCCTCCCAAAGTGTAGGAATTACAGACTTGAGCCAATGCACCTGGCCTAGAAAAGAAATTATCTTTATGCCATTATTAACCACTTATCTTTTCCACACTGACTTTAAAACTATCTCTATTAAATCATAAGGTTTAAAATATTTGGATCTGTGTCTAGCTCTTCTGTTGATTTGTTCTGTCTATTCTTGCACAAATACCATGCTTTTTAAATCAGTGTAAATTTAATATCTTTTTTTATAAAGAGGGCTCTCCTCTTTGTTTAGATGCTTGAAATACATAGTATACAAAATGAGTAAACTTTACTTCTCTTATGTACTTCACATTCTACCAGAAGGAGACAAAGTACACTAAAATAAATAAAGAACAAAGCTGGAGGTATCATGCTACCTGACTTCAAACTATACTACAAGGCTACAGTAACCAAAACAGCATGGTACTGGCACCAAAACAGATATATAGACCAATGGAAAAAAAACAGAGACCTCAGAAATAACGCTACACATCTACAACCAACTAATCTTTGACAAACCTGACAAAAACAAGCAATGGGGAAAGAATTCCCTATTTAATAAATGGTGTTGGGAAAACTGGGTAGCCGTATACAGAAAACTGAAACTGGACCCCTTCCTTACACCTTATACAAAAATTAACTCAAGATGGATTAAACACTTAAACATAAGACCTAAAACCATAAAAACCCTAGAAGAAAACCTAGGCAATACCATTCAGGACATAGGCATGGGCAAAGACTTCATGACTAAAACACCAAAAGCAATGGCAACAAAAGCCAAAATTGACAAATGGGATCCAATTAAACAAAAGAGTTTCTGAGCAGCAAAAAAAAAGAAAACCATCATCAGAGTGAACAGGCAACCTACAGAATGGAAGGAAATTTTTGCCATCTATCCATCTGACAAAGTGTTAATATCCAGAATCTACAAAGAGCTTAAATTTACAAGAAAAAAACAAACAACCCCATCAAAAAGTGGGCAAATGATATGAACAGACACTTTTCAAAAGAAGACGTCTAGGCGGTCAAAAAACATATGAAACAAAGCTCATCATCACTAGTCATTAGAGAAATGCAAATCAAAACCACAATGAGATACTATCTCACGTGAATGGCGATCATTGAAAAGTCAGGAAACAACAGACTCTGGAGAAGATGTGCAGAAATATGGACATTTTACACTGCTGGTTGGAGTGTAAATTAGTTCAACCACCATGGAAGTGTGGCAACACCTCAAAGATCTAAAACCAGAAATACCATTTGACCCAGCAATCCCATGACTGGGTATATACCCAAAGGATTATAAATCATTCTACTATAAAGACACATGTACACGTAGGTTCGTTGCAGTACTATTCACCATAGCAAACACTTGGAACCAACTCAAATGCCCATCAATGATAGACTGGATAAAGAAAATGTGGCATATATACACAAGGGAATACTATGCAGTCATAAAAATGGACGCATTCATGTCCTTTGCAGGGACATGGATGAACCTGAAAACCATCATTCTCAGCAAACTAACATAGGAACAGAAAACCAAACGCCACATGTTCTCACTCATAAGTGGGTGTTGAACAATGAGAACACATGGACACCAGGAGGGGAATATGACACACCGGGGCCTGTCTGGGGTTGAGGGGTTAGGGGAGAGATAGCATTAGTTGAAATTCCTAATGTAGATGATGGGTTGATGGGTGCAGCAAACCACTATGGCACATGTATACCTATGTAACAAATCTGCACTTCCTGCACATGTATCTCAGAACTTAAAGTATAATAAAAAGAAAAAAAAGTGAAAAAAATTTTTTGAAATGCTTTTTATTCCTCAATTGAAATAATTTTACTTTTACCTTTGTTCTGTTAATGCAATGGACTTGATTTCTACATATTGAATCAAGAAATACATTCTGGTTTATAATATGTATTTTCTTTATATGAGAACTATTTATGTTCTTTTTATTTGATAAATATACTTCTTATACAAAAATATGAAAATATATATTTCTTCTATGTATTCTGGAAAAATTCCACTTAGTCATACTGTATAATCCTTTATGGATGCTGTTGAATTTGGGTTGCAGGTGTTTTCTTAAGAATTTTTACATCAATATTCATAGTAGATATTAATCTGTAGCTTTCTTTGTAGTACTGTCTTTGTTTCTTTTTGATATCAGAAAAATGCTGGCCTCACAGTGAATTAGCAAGTGTTTCCTCTTCTTTAATTTTTTGGAAGAGTTTGGTAAATATTGGTGTTAATTATTCTTTAAATATTGGGTAAAATTTAATGAAGCTATTAGGTATGGGGCTTTCTTTGCTAGAAAATTGCTAATTATTGATTCTATCTTCTTACTTGTCACAGACATTTTTCCGATTTTCTATTTCTTCATGATTTATTTTTGGTAGCTTACGTTTTTGGATTTTTTTCATTTAATTTTGATTATCCAATTTGTTTGTATACACCTGTTTATAATACTATCTTACAATTTTATCTCAAATTATTAATTTTTTTGATCTTTTCAAAAAAATAATTAATTTTTCAAAAAAAATTATTAATTTTTTGATCTTTTCAAAAAATAATTCTTGATTTCATCAATTTTTCTACTTGTTTTTCTGTTTTCTGTTTTATTTGTTAATGCTGTAATCTTTATTATTTCTTCCCATCTGGTAGTTTTGTGTTTATTTGTTTTGCTCTTTTTAATTCCTTAAAATATAAAGTGAAGTTATTGATCTGAGATCTTCTTTTGTATGTAAGCAATTATAATTATAAATGTCCTTCTTATATTAGCCCTGCTTTTTCTGCATTTGTTAAGTTTTGGAATATTGTGCTTTCATTTTCATTTGTCTCAAAATATTTCCTAATATCTTTTGTGATTTCTTACTTGGACCATTTGTTATTTAAGAGTGTGTTGTTTAATTTCTACATATTTGTGAATTTGTGTTTTCCTTTTACTGTTGATTTTCTAGTTTCATTCCACTGTGACAAGAAAATATTGTTTCTATGACTTTAGTATTTTTTAATTCATTAAGACTCATTTTGTGGTCTCACATATGGTCTATCTTAGGGAATGTAACATGTGTACTTGAGAAAAATGTGTTGTTGTGGAACTGAGTGTTTTGTATGTGTCTTTTAGGTACAACTGATCTCTAAGATTGTTCAAGTGCTCTATTTCCTAACCGATCTCTTGTCTGTTTTATACATTATTAAAAGTGCGATATTTGAGGCTTCTGCTTATATTTTACAGTTATCTACTTCTCCCTTCAATTTCTTCAATGTTTGCTTCATGCATATTGAAGCTCTAATGTTTAGTGCATACAAGTTTATAATTGTTACATGTTCTTGGTGAATTGACCCCTTGTCATCTTTACAGTTTCTCTGTCTCCTATAAGAGTTATTTGACTAATGTCTGTTTTGTCTGATATTAACATAGTCATCCCTTCTCTCTTTTAGATGCTATTTCTGTGGATTATCTTTTTTATCTTCCCACTTTTAACCTATGCAGATACTTAGATCTAAAGTCTCTAGTAAACAGTATTTTGTTGGAACCTGTTTTTGATGTTTTAAAATTATTTTTTCATTCTGACAATCTATGTCTCTCTACTGGGTAGTTTATTTCATTCAAAGTAATTTTCTGACAAAAAAATATTTATTATTGTAATTTTATAAACGTTTTGTGTATATTTTATAACTTCTTTCCCCTCAATTTATTACTTCCTTCCTTTGTGTTTATTTGATTTTTTTGTCATAACGTATTTTGATTCTCTTCTAATTTCTTTTAGTGTATATGCTGTAGATATTTCCTTTATGATTACCATGGAAATTAAATATAATATCTTAAAGTTTTAATAATCTATTTCGAATTGATAAAAACATAACTTCAATTGCATATAAAAACTCAGCTCCCTAGAGCCCAACCCATCTCATTTTATGTTATTTATCTTGCAAATTAAATCTTTATATGTTGTATACTTATTAAAATAGATTTATAATATTTCTAATTTATACGCTTTTGTTTTATTCTGCTTATGGAACAAGATAAGAAGTTACACACCAAATTACAATAATACCTGTTTTTATATTTACCCTTATTAAAGAACATTTAGGGGAGGAGGAGCAAGATGGCTGAATACAAGCATTCACTGACTGCCATTTCTACAGGAACACCGAATGAAACAAACATGCGCACGAAAAAGCACCTTCATAAGAAACAAATATCAGGTGAGTGATCAGAGTGCCTAGTTTTAACTTCACATTACAGAAAAAGGCACTGAAGAGGGTAGAATAAAAACGGTTTTGAATTGCCAACTCTACCCCTCCCCCATCTCCTGGCGGTGGCCCTGTGATCTTATACTGGGAAACCTAAAAACCAAGTAACTACAAGAACTGATAAACAAATTCAGTAAAGTTGCAGAATACAAAATCAACATACAAAAATCAGTAGTAATTTTATTTGCCAACAGCATACAAAAGAAATCAAGAAATTCATTATAATTGATTGAAAGAAATCAAGTAATTGATTGTATTGTAAATCCCATTTACACTATCTACAAATAAATAAAACTAGGAATTAATGTAACCAAAGAGGTGAAAGATCTCTACAATAACAACTATAAAACATTGATGAAAGAAATTAAAGAGGATACAAAAAAAGGAAAGATATTCCATGTTTATGAATTGCAAGAATAAATATTGTTAAAATATCCGTACTACCTAAGGCAATTTACAGATTCAGAGCAATCCCTATCAAAATACTAATGGTAATTTTTCACAGAAATAGAGGGAAAAAATCCTAAAATTTATATAGTACCACATAGGACCAAGAATAGCCAAAGGCATCCTGAGCGAAAAAGAACTAAATTGGAGGAATTACATTACCTGACTTCAAGTTATACAACATTTTAATAGCCAAGCATGGTACTGGTACAAAACCAGACACATAGACCAATAAAACAGAATAGAGAACCGCAGAAGCAAATCCATACATCTACAAGAAAATAATTTTTTTATATTTTATTTTTTTGGAGACGAAGTCTCACTCTGTTGCCCAGGTTGGAATGCAGTGGTGCAATCTCCGCTCACTGCAACCTCCACCCACTGGGCACAAGCTATTCTCCTGCCTCAGCCTCAGGAGTAGCTGGGATTATGGGCATGCACCACCACACATAGCTATTTTTTTTGTTTTTAGTAGAAATGGATTTTCACCATGCTGGCCAGGCTGGTCTCGAATTCCTGGCCTCAAGTGCTCTACCTGCCTCAGCCTCCCAAACTGCTTGGATTACAGGCTTGAGCCATTGTGCCTAGCCCTGTCTTTGACTTGATAGTTTCTTACAATGTATCTCAGTGTAGGTCTCTTTGAAATTATTATACTTGGTATTCATAGAGATTTTTGGATTTCCACGTACACAATGTTCCATAAATTTGGGAAATTTTCAGTCATTTCTTCCAATAAGCTTTTTGATCTCTCTTTTTTTCTTTCTTTTCTCCTTCCGAAAGCTCCCATAATGCGTATGTCAGTCTTCTTGATGGTGTCTGAAAGTCTCTCAGGCTCTGTTCACTCTTTCTTGTGCATTTTTTCTTTTTTGTCCTCTCAGACTCAAATGGCCTATCTTTAAGTTTGCTCATTCTTTTCTTCTCTTTGTTGAGTCTGCTGTTTAACTCTTCGAGTCAATTTTTAAATTGAGTTATTGTATTTTTCTGCTCCAGAGTTTCTGTTTGATTGCTTTTATAATTTGTATTTCTTTGTTGATATTCTTATATATATTATTTTCTTGATATTCTTTTTTTGTCTGTTTTTCTTTAGCTGTTAGAGCATATTTAGGGCAGTTGTTTTAAAGTTCTTATCAAGTTAAATGCCTGTTTCTTTAAGGATAGTTTCCAGATATTTATTTGGTCCTTTAAATGTGCCATATTTTCCTGTTTCTTTGTATGCCTTGTGATTATTTGTTAAAGATTTGCCATTTGTGGGGAAAAAAAAAAAGCCACCTATAAAAGCCTTCATATACCAGCTCCATACAGTGGAATACCTTTAGTAATTACCGTGGCATATTTTAAACATTGAGGTGACCCCAAGGTGAAAGTTTAAATTCTTCTTAGGCCTTTTTCTGGGCATGTATTTTCTCTCAGTGTTTGTGGTGGGGGCTTTGAGCTTATTTTTTTTTCGGTATACCTGTCTGTGCATAGTTGTATTTTTTCCCAAAATAGTCTCATCCCAGATTTTTCTCAAGGTTTTATATGTTCTATTGAATTTGTCTCCCTATAATTCCTTGCCAAATGCATCCATGGGTGTGCACTTCCCCTGAAGCTTTCACTGGTGTGCCACTGCCTTCGGTAGCTCTTTACAATCTGAAATCTGAGCTGTGACACTTTTCCCTGTCTGTGCTCTTTTTCAAGCAATACAGACATCAAGTCCTTAGGCAGTCCACAGACAGGTTAAAACATTGTAAATAAAGTCCAGTCCACTTCCTCCCCATGAGGAAAGGGATCAAGAACTGGGCCACTTGCAACTTGAAGGTGCCAGGGAAGGTGTGGGAAAAGGGGAAGTGAAAATGCTCTGAAATTTTCTACCATTTTAAATGTGAATTTTTTTCTAACTGAATATTTACTTGATTTCTGTAGGCATTTGGTGGTTTTCCAGAGATCGTATAAAATAATTTTAGCCAGTTTCTAATGTTTGTGCTTTAATGTTTCCATGGGAATGAGGGCCTGGAGCTTCCTAGTCTGCCATCTTGCTGATGTCACCCTCTCTCTCTAATTAATTTGTTCTCTTATTCTTATGGAAGACTATTTCACACTTCTCCTTTCCAAATTTTCAACACCATGTTTCATGCCTCACTCAGAGTAACAAATAGTTCACAGCCCAGCACGAGAGTAAGGATCTCATTTTGAGTAGTACTGCTCTAAAGGCCCGCATATGACATGTATATTGTCTGGGGTATACTGTGTGCTATGGCCTGAATTTTCATATCTTCACAAAATTCATGTGTTGAAATTATAACCCCAGAAGTGATGGACTAAGAGGTATGACCTTTGGGAGAGTGTTAGATAATGACAGTGAAGCCTTCATAAGTCGAATTAGTGCCCTAATGAAAGACACTCCAGAGAGACCCTCTTTCCTTACACCACATAAGGACGCAGCAAGAGGACTCCCAGTATAAATCTTGAAGAAGGCCCTCACCAGACACCAATTCTGCTAGTGCATTGACTTTGGACTTCCCAGCCTTCAGAACTGTGAGAAATGTCTGTTGTCTATAAGCTACCCAGTATTTGGTATTTTGTTATAGCAGCCTGAATGCTCTAAGACACCATGGCATTGTAAATTACAGCTTACTG
The DNA here is from genome assembly GCF_030222135.1 of Aotus nancymaae. NCBI lineage: Eukaryota > Metazoa > Chordata > Mammalia > Primates > Aotidae > Aotus > Aotus nancymaae. The sequence goes on from NW_026988423.1 coordinate 36,749,427, forward strand.
CATTTTGTACCTTTTTCCACTAAACAAGAGGAATAACACTGGATTATCCTCCTCCTGGATTTTGGATTTAAAACATACTTCATTTGGAAATATTGTTTTAGAATATTTATTGAGTCATCCATAGATGGCAGTCTTCCCCTTTTCTCCTTCTCCTTCTCTTCCTTCTCTTTCTCCTCCTCCTCCTCCCCCTCCTTCTCCTCCTCCTCCTCCTTCTCCTTCCTCTTCTTCTTCTTTTATAGGTTCAGAGTGCAAGGTATGCTGTTCTGTCCCTTGGGTCATACAATCCAAGTTCTAGAAAACCTGTGGTGATTAAGAATGTATGAAATTTTTAGGAGACTCCAATGGAAGTGAGAGAGCACACACTGTCTGGAGCAAAAACATGACTTTTTAAAATAGATAACTACTTTGCCCTTGAAAAGCAGCTTATGGTGAGATACTAGGCCATAGTGAAGATTGAACACCTGATTGCAGAAAAAACAAATGACTGTGGCCTGCAATGGCAGAGGAACAAGAGTGTAAGGCCAAATATGGAGGCACATTTCATACATTTCTCAAGTTATACTTGCTCATATCCCATCAGGCAAACAAAGTTATACAAGTAACCTAAAGTCAAGGAGCAGGAAAGTCCATTCTGCTCTCTCTGAGGCCAAGCAAGTCACATAACCAAGTTAAACATCAACAAACTTAGAATGTATGCCTCTCCCACAGAGGTAGAGTGCAAGAGTGAATATTTTTGAAGAATAATATAATCTAACATAAGTACCAAATTATAAAGTTATGTAGTCTGAGCAGAAATTCATCATGGAAGAGAGCTGGTACATTTGGGACCAAGCTCAAACAGATCTAGGGAGCACAAGTGCATTACATAAGCAGAGGTTGTTTGCATTTTATATCCTACCTCTGTTCTCTCAAACCACACTTCTAACCTCTTTGTGGTGTGAGAAGACTGCTATGACCAATTCACAGAAGATAAAATAATTTTACTTGATTCCAAGATGTGCCAGTGTGAAGTGTTGACATTAACAAGACATGGACCCTTGTCCTGAGATTTCAAAGGCACGATGATTAGTAGCAAATGGAAATTCTCTTGTGGTAGAATCAGTCATCCATCTTGCCTAGAGGAAGAGATGGCCAGAAGAAAATATTTAGACTGACTCCTGGACAAATGGCCTGGCTGATTAGTCAGAGACTTGAAAGATATAATACTAGAAGAGAATAAACAAGGAGATCTGTAAAATAAATATGTGAATGGACCTCTGGGAGTGGAGGTGAAGGGTAGAGATCTTTTTGTTTCCTACCAATGCCCAGTAGCAAGCATCCATTGCAGAGCAGCTGCTGAGCAACCAGAAGGGGTGGAGAGTTTCTCCGGTGGACGTCAGTCAGCCTCTTTCCTCACTCACTGTGATGCACAGGGGCAGAGAAGGAGCCTGGGAATGGATCACACATGTAAGTTTGCCTTTATTAAGACCTGTCTAGCTAAAACCTCTGACAACAGCAGAAACGGATACGTGACACCACGTCTCTGGGGGGACCTAACATATAGTAGGGAATGAGTCCATTGTACAGCCTTCATCTTAGAGAAGCATAAATTCACCTTTATTCAAATAGATATAAATATCTATATACGTCTCTATCATCACCACCAGCCAAGGCTTACAGAATACCTTGTGCAGAGACATGGTATTACACAACCGTGCTACGTATCAAAGGACACGGCAAAGCACAGCTGAGAGTAGTTTCATCATCATGAGTTTCCCTAGTCTTATCTATCCTATCACCCAAAAGCAGCCAGTCTGAAATAACACTGCAATAGTTAGCCCACTGAAGACTCAACTAAGGTACCGGAAGTATGGCTGCTGTTTTCCAGGATTTGATATGTGTTAAGTCAATCACCAATATAGAGCTCTGTACCTCCAATTGTCATAATTCACGGACCCAGGAAATCAGAGTTGGAAACAGGAATGTCTCCTCTCACTATCATACCTGTGGCTTAGTTGTAGAATTTTTGCTTTCTGTCTCGTTTCAGCTATGCTGATCAGAACTCCTGCTCACAGCATGTGGAGAATTGAAGAGTTTTGCCAGGGGATATATTAAATGTTCCACTAACAAGGTGTAACTGTCACCTTGCTAATTTGGGCTTCTCATGTTGGTGGACAAACAGGAAAAAAAGGTTATGTAGCAGGTAGGGTTAACTGATCTTGTTTACATGAGGAGCTATAATTGGCACTATGTAATAAGGATAAATGAGTATGGCTACATTGTTGGAAAAGTAACTCTCAGAACAACTGTGCCTGATAACAACTGCCAATGAGCAAATATAACAATCCGACCCCAGCAAGTATGGGGAAACTAATGGCTTAGATCCCTGGGGGACCAGAGTGTGGATCACTCTACCCTACATTCACCTCTGGCCAGCCTGATAGTCCAAGAGTGAGAAAAATCGAAGATTTCTGGAACAGAAGAGAGATGATGGACAGCAATTGTAGGCTTGGGACCAGGTACAGCAGGGGTTAGTCCACTTTCTATCATTCACCCTGTTTGCTGCGTAAGTGCTTCAGGAGTTCACAATTGGCTAAAACCTTAAAGCGGATTCTAAGTGCTTGGACTTGTGCCCCTACTCCCTACTCCTTGGGGAAGATGCAAAGGTGTCATTTTCTTACAACACATACACACAGTCGTGTGCAAAACAGAAGTCCTATATTGCAGGAAGGAAGTTGAACGTAATGGGGAGACCGATGCCTACCTCTATTCTGCCCTGCTGTCAAGCTCTGTTCTTTGATCTCGGTCACATAGCTTATCGATCCTTCCCTTGCGTCCAAACGTTGATAAAACCCTACGCTGCATTAGAATCTCACACCTCCGGGCCACTAAAAAAGTCAGAAGATGCAACTCAAGAGTCCAGGAGTTTTCATGTTATTTATTTGGCAAACTTTAACCAATAAAAACAGGAAACAGTATGAAGTTGAGAAAATAAATTCCCCCCACTCCTCTTTCCCATGGACTATTCCAAGGCACAGCTTTTGGGCGGATGCCATCTGAGAAAAACCCACGTGCTGAGCAGCAGCAGATGCCGAGAGACCTGCTTTGTCTTTTCCCTCCTGGACACACTGGGAAGCAGTAGCCAATATGGTAAAGCATCATGATGTTTTTGTTTTGTTTTTATTTTTATTTTTTATTTATTTATTTTTTTTGAGACGGAGTTTCGCTCTTGTTACCCAGGCTGGAGTGCAATGGCGCGATCTCGGCTCACCGCAACCTCCGCCTCCTGGGTTCAGGCAATTCTCCTGCCTCAGCCTCCTGAGTAGCTGGGATTACAGGCACCCGCCACCATGCCCAGCTAATTTTTTGTATTTTCAGTAGAGACGGGGTTTCACCATGTTGACCAGGATGGTCTCGATCTCTTGACCTTGTGATCCACCCGCCTCGGCCTCCCAAAGTGCTGGGATTACAGGCGTGAGCCACCGCGCCCGGCCTTGTTTTTATATTTTTTATTTATTTATTTTTGCTTTTATTTTTTATTTATTTTTTTTTTTTAATTGCATTTTAGCTTTTGGGGTACATGTGAAAAATGTGCAAGATTGTTGCATAGGTACACACATGGCAGTGTGATTTGCTGCCTTCCTCCCCATCACCTATATCTGGCATTTCTCCCCATGTCGCACTTTACTTTTCCTTCATTCTTGCTACTGTGGGCCTACAGCACCCAGATGAAGCATCAGCACGTTACGGTTTCTAAGAAATCCTGTCCAGGAGGTGAGCCTTCATCTGAACACATGCTTTCATTCTAACTGCCTCTCTCAACAAGTAGATTACCCCTATTTCTATTTGAAGGAAGCCTCCCCTGCCTGGTTAAATCCATCCCCATTTTTTTCCACTTTGGCTCCAGTCTTTGTCTTGCAATCGTTTTCAGTTTCTCCTGCATTGTAATTTTTTTTGTCTCTACTGGGCCATTCCCATCAGAGCACAAAGGTGCCGCAATACTTCCCGTCCTTAGAAATCAATCTCTTGTCCTCACCTCCTCCAGCTACTACTAGCTTCTCAGGTATCTTTTATAGAAACATTTAAGTAACACTCTGTCTCTACTTTCTCTTCATCTATTATTTCCCTCACACATGCCAAGAATTGTCCTCATCACTTCACTCATTAAAATTGCACGCGTCAATGTCCTCGCTCTCAAAAAATCATTTCGCTCCCAAATGTATCAGTCAAGTCACAGTGGTAAAATCGCTGCACATTTTGGCAGCATTTAATGCAGTTGATCATGGCTTCTTTTGAAATACATTCTTCATTTGGGTCCTGGGATGCCACCTCTCTTTTCCCGTCTTACCTTAATGGAAACTCATTCTCGTTGCCTCTTCGTCGGCTAATCCCTTGTTTCTCATGTTTAAATGTTGGATTTCAGACCCTTTCTCTTCCCCAGCTATAATTTCTTCTTAGGTATTTTTTTTCCAACTCCAGCTTTAAATCCATGTGTATTCTGATGACTGCCAAATTTTTGTTTCCAGTCCCGATCTATCCCCTAAGCTTTATTCTTATATAGTAACTGTCTACTTGACATCCATCTGAATACTCAAGAGTAACTGCAAGTGAAACATACATGTATGTGTACACACACACATACCCAAACACACAAACACAGAGGCACATACTCCTTTGCTCACCTTCAGTACAGTGCACTACCCTTCTTCCAGTAGCTCTCAAATGAAACTTAAGAGACATCTTGATTACTCTTTCTCTGTCACACTCTGCTACTACCACAGCAGTAAATCCCATCAGCATTCTTACTAATAAATCCTAGGTCCAAATGTTCCTCATCGTCTCCACTGATAGCACCTAAGAGGAGCCACCAAAATGTCTAGCCAGGATGACTGCAATCATTTTCCTTTCTTTTCTTTTCTTTCCTTCCTTCCTTCTTTCTCTTTCTTTCTTTCCTCTTTCCTTCCTTCCTTCCTTCTTTTCTTCTTTCTCTCTCTCCCTTTCTTTCTTTCTTTCTTTTTCTTTCTTTCCTTTTTTCTACTCTGTTGCTCAGGCTGCAGTATCATGGTGTGATCTCACCCCACTGCAGCCTCGACCTCCCAGGATCCTCCCACCTCAGCCTCCATGGTGTCTGGGACTACAGGTGTGCGCTACCATGCCCGGTTAATTTTTGTATACTTTGTAGAGATGTTGCTGGGGGGGTGGTCTTGAACATCTGAGCTCAAGTGATCTGTCTGCCCACCTTGACCTTCCAAAGTTCTGGGATTACAGGAGTGAGCTTCCATGCCCAGCCAATTTTCTAACAGTTGTCCCTTTCTCTTCTTTCTTTCCTTCCTTCTGTGTTCTGTCCATTTCCCTTCATTCCTTCTCTCTTTCTTTTCCTTTACTGTTTCTTCCTCCCTCCTTTCCTCCCTCTCTCCTTCCCTCCCTTCCACCTTCCTCCCTCCCTCTCTCTCCCTTTCTTTGTCTTTCTTATTTTTCTTTCCTTTGCAATTAATTCTTCACGTAACGACCAACCATATTTCTTCAAAAATAAAAATTAGATTATCTTATTCCCAGTTCACAAGCTTGCAGTGATTTTATGGCCCACTTTGAAAAAAAATCGAAGTTTTTACCAGACTTATAAGACCCTGCATAACCAGACTTCTGGCTACCTTTGCCATTTAATCTCCCCCTCTCTTTCGTAGCTTGAGCTTGATCTCCTTGCAATTTCTCCAACTCCCAAGCGTGTGCCTACCTCAGGAACTTTGCACTTTCTATTTTGGCTGTCAGGAATTCTGTGTTTTAAGATCTTTGGGACTCACTTCTTTGCAACATTCGTGTCTCTCTGCAGTCTTTCTCCTGCTCTATGTTGCTGCAGCACTATCACCAGCTGACAACATATTGCATGTTCACTTGCATAATTTCTATCTCCTCCACTGGAAAACGAGGTCCCTGAGGATTAGGATAATGTTTTCTTTATCATCTCACTCCTCCAGCACTTAAAAGAGTACTTGGCTCATGGTTGGCATCAATAAGGGTTTGTTGAATGAATAGATGACTAAATGAAATGACTTAATTGTTCTTTACCAATAACACAGACATTCATTTCTAGGTTTATTTATTTATTTACGCCACCTGTTCTTTTTTTGTATGCTAATATCTTCTTACCTTAGGAATTTTAGGTTGTTCCCAATTGCTGTATATATTTACTTTAAATATGGCAATGTTGGATTTTCTAGTACGTTTAATGTTTTGGATTATGAACTCATTTTCCCAGGTCCTTTCTGCTGTGAGTGCTCTGTGTATTCTGTGAGCTATGGAGGCATCTGCAAGGGTGGTTCCTTGTTGCCTTTGCCAAATTGTTACTCATTTTACAGGTTCCAGACCAAATGTATTTAACACAAAAGGTTAGGCCTTATATCCTAGCATAGTTCAGACTAGGGTCTCTGATTACTTGCCATTGAATAATTTCCTCTTGGGGTCTAGATGTAGGTAACTATTTTCCTGCCTTATTCAGCCAGGAAGTGAAGGTTTTTGTCTAAGTGGCCACATTTTGCAGTCTCCTAGCTTTATCCAGGGTACAGATTTCAGCTGCTCTATATATCAGTGCTAGCAATTGATTTGTAACCGACACAGGCAGGAAGGTCTCTACAGTCTGTATTCTGTCCATTTCCCATCATCTTTATTCTGCCATGTGTTGCATCCGCATCTGCAGAAAGTGGAGTCAGTCTCTTCTTGATTTCCAGCTCAGCAACCTATTTGATTTCTTCAAAAAATATTTTATGTAGCATTTTAATATGTTTGAATCAGAATATGGCTTCTTATATTAATTCAGCATAATCTTCCCCAGAAATCTCTAACTTTATTTTTAAATGTCTGGGCTAGTGACTCTTAATCTATGTTTTCATAATGACGATAGTGGTGCTGGTGGAAACATGGTGTATTGTGTGGGAATGCAGTGAGGCTTTACAAGGCAATTCATATTGAGAAAAATATCCCATTGTCTGAAAAGAAATAATAAATGGTGCAGCTGTTGGAACAAATTTGCCACAAACTTGGTTATTTGAAATAGCACGTTTATTATCTTACAATTATGGATGCCAGAAGTCAAAGATTAACATTACTAGGCAGACATCAAGGCATCAGCAGGATTACAGTCCCTCCAGAGGCTCCAGAGGAAGAGTCACTTGCCTCTTCTAGTTTCTGGTGCTGCCAGTATTCATTGGCTTGTAGCCACATCACTTTACTCTTAAGGAAAATGTTTCAAATTCTTCTCTGATTCATCTCCCCATAGCTTTCTCTCTGTGTCAGATTTCCCCTATCTCTATTATAAGGATATAGGTGACTACAGTTAGGGTCTGCCTGGTTCATCTAGCACAACCTCCTCATCTAAAAATCCTTGACTTAATCACATCTGTAAACTCCTCCTCCTACCAGACTTCCCCATTTTTGGTTATATAGCGTGGGGATCACAGACTCAGGTGACTAGGACATAAGCATCTTTTGGACAGCCATTTTTCTATCACAAATGGTGGTGATGATTTTAAACAAGGAAGTTGTCCTTCCCCTTTCAGCATCCTAAGGTAACAATTCTATGGGAGATAGCGGGAGTAGAACACACGCAAGCCAAGGCTAGGAGAGCTGATTTATACAGGAGGAGCAGAAAAGATGATGAATTGAGTCACAGGTAACAATGCACATCAGAGAAATGATGGGCAAGAGATGATTCTGTTCTGGGGAAATTCTTGGGAGAAGACTGAGTGGAGGGAAGATAATAGAGATGCCCTTGACATCCCCAGTTCTTCATAGTTCAATTGCTTTTTAGAAAACAATACTTACTTGTGGAATTAAAACAGCAATAGCTATGAATGGCTAATGGAAAAAAAAAAAAAAGCCCTATAACTTGTTATGTCATACTCTTTCAGTAACTCCAGAGGTATAAAGCACTCAGGAATCCTGAGGGATGGGTTACACAGAGATCAATACATTCATTTCAAGTTCACCAGGCACGACCAGAGGTCAATGAGAACCCCTCACAATAAATTGAAGCATTTTATTCAGGAAGACTATATTTTCCCAAATCGAGGTGAGGGAAGTGAATATCATGGCTTGTAGGGGTCACAGAAAAAGAAGGGTGGAGGTCCACAAGTTCAATAAACTAAAAAGTATTAGCGGTGATTGATGCCAAGTCCAAGCTCTAACTTAGTGCTGTTTTTTTCTCTACAAAATTAAGCACAATAAGAGGCGTTTCCTGAAGACAAAAGAGGTCAGAGGAAAGACAGAAATTTTTTCCACAAATGACTGAAGTGATGAGATTTAGCATAGAGACTAGGCGATCTCCCACTTTGATGTGAGGATCTAGAGGATCTAGAGGGTCCATCCATTTTCTTTGGTCACTGGGAAAGTTAGTGAGGAGCTGGGTGGTCTAGCACCTAAATCCAATGAGGGGTGAAAAGCCCATCCTTCCAATTCTTTAACTGGAGTTCTGAATACATCTTACCACTTAGAGAGTCTTAAGGTAAGAGAGTCTGTCTTTTTAAATGCAAATAAACCCTGAGAGAGGAAATTTACTGGTCATTTACAGACCTCAGTGAGAATATCTTCAATAATTGAATCCCATTGTCTCTTCCCTGCTCCAGTTTTCAGGATGGAAGTAAAAACTTTTTATTGGCCGGGCATGGTGGCTCACGCCTGTAATCCCAGCACTTTGGGAGGCTGAGGTGGGTGAATCAGAAGTTCAAGAGATCGAGACCATACTGGCCAACATGATGGAACCCCATCTCTATTAAAAATACAAAAATTAAGTTGGGCATGGTGGCACATACCTACAGTCTCAGCTACTGAGGAGGCTGAGGTAGGAGAATCACTTAAACTTGGGAGGCAGAGATTGCAGTGAGCTGAGATTATGCCACTGCACTCCAGCCTGGAGACAGAGCAAGACTCTGTCTCAAAAAAAAAAAAAACTTTTGGTATGTGTGTGAGGAGTTCGAGAAAAATAGGAGGTGATTTTCTGGAATATGAAACACCCCTAAAAAGGGAAAGGGAGAATATAAGTAGAGACCAGAGTTCTGTGCTTTGGCCAGCCTCGGGGAAGGAGGAGAAACTAGCACTTATTCTTCATTATGTACCAAGCATAGTTATCTCATTTAAATTTTCTCAGCCCCGAGGATGGCAGAGCCATTGCATTTTACAAATGTAAAAGAGCACCTCAGGGAGATGATACGTGTTTAGGGTCAAAGGTGGACAGGAAGTCCAGCCTAAGTGTTTCTTTGTATTATATCCATCACTAGAAGTCTTTTGGCCAGAGTACACTGTGGAGCTTGATTGTAGACAACACCCAAGGGTATGGCCCCAGTTCCTTACCTGCACGTCAGTTGCCTCGTGTGTGGAGATAAGAGGGTGGTAGAGTTTCTCTTCCCGGACCCTGCTCCCTCTTCAAGGTGGGATATGCCCTTCCAAGCATTCTGGCCTTTGGTCTTAGCGATATGACTTTATGTTTAACTGATCCTGTTCTAACTGCCCTCTGGGCCTCTCGGAGGCAGAAACTGTGTCTTCTTTAGTACGCTCACCTGGTTCCCAGCACAGCACTGGCTATAGGTCCATGGCAGGGAGACTGCAGGCTGTCTTCAGTGCCCAGTGAGGGAATCTTTCCCAGCACCATTTGGATCCAGCCAACAGTTATAAAGTGGCCTTTGTGCTCAGGCACCATGCCAGGAGCTTGCAGATAATTTTTATTCGTTAATTCTCACACCACCTTATGACACTGCTATGATAATTCTTAATTAACAGATAAGGAAACTGAGGTGCAGAGAGGTAAAAGGGCTTGCCTCAGGTTTGATGGTGGCTGGGTGTTAAGATTTGAGCACATCTGTCTCGTGACTCCACATTCAGCATGCTTCCCCCATACCAGGCTTACTGAATATCCCTCCAAGGACACGGCTCTCTATCAGAACTAGCAGGAGAAAACATGGTCTTTGCACAATGGGAACTTAAGATAAAGAAAAGAAAGTGAAATACCTAGGGATGCTTTAAAAAGCCACATTTCTGATGCTAATAGGTAAATGGCCAACTGACCAAGGCACCGGGGAGCCAAGGGGATTCGGAGCGATCCGAAGTAAGTGGGGTTAATCAGAGGAGGCCACGTTTCCTAGAGGAGGTGGCATCGGAGCCAGCGTAGCTAGCAGGTCTGCAATGCAGAATTCACTCACTGAAAAGCGTGCTATGCTCACTTGGAAGTGGGTGTAATTAAGTTCTTCCCTGAGCAGCTGCAGAGCATGCAGGTTGCTGGGGCTGCCACCAGTGTATTGCTAGTGCCCCCCTGTGCACAAAGGAAGAACTGAGCAGTGTGCGGGGTAAGCGGGGTGGGGGTGGAACAGCTGCCTGTGCCCTTCACCAGGAGCACGCATATCCATTCTGACTTGCCTGAAACTGCTCCTTTAGTCTGAGTAGCATGTGAGTAAGCAGGGAGACCTTCCCCTCTCACATACCTGCTGCAGTGAGCGAGCCTCTGTCCCTGGGCACTCTGTCTGGGATCTCTCCCACAGGTACTCCCCTCCATAGATGTGCTGTGGACAGGGCAAGCTGGAGCTTCCCTTCAAGGGTAGAAGCAGGATTTTCACTCCCCGGCTAGGCTCTGTGCAATTAGGAAGCCCGGTTCAGTAGAAAGAGCACTGGGCTGGGACCTAGAAACCGTGAGCTCTAGATGTCAATGTTTTTTGCCTAGTTATGTTTTGCTGGGCAATTTGTTCTCTGGATTTCAGTTTCTTTGCCTGGAAAACAAATACTGGTTCATGTGGGGTTGGCCAGTGCATCAGCAGTCCAGTGCCTGCCTGGGTCCTTCCTCAGCTTTCCAACACAGTGGTTGGTATATTTTCTCACCTCCTCTCCCTCCTTGCTCCTCATTCTCTCAATCCCCTTGGAATTATTCATAAAGAATTTGGATGGTTTAGTAGGTTAGATCATTTATATAGGTTAGAAAATGAAAAAAAAAAAAAAAAGATGTTTCCTGAGGTTCCTCTGGCTGCCGACTTAGATTCTGTGTAAGAACAATCAGCCCCCACCCTGAAGATGAATAGCACTTTGTTTCCTTAATTTAATTCACCTAGACATATATGTGTGTGTCACACACACACACACACACACATGCAGTGACTGTCTATGTCAAGTGAAATACTCCCCCATCCCCCTCTGAACTGATAAGCTGGAGGAGATACTTACTTGCATTGTAAAGACTGCAGTATAGAATTATATCTTTCCTATGCTTACATCTCTGTAAAATTATGTATTAGACAAGAATTGGAGAGCAATGTTACAGATAAAAAAGCATAAGACAAGAGCTGATTTGATGGGGACTGTGAATGTGGAAATAGGCAGCTTTAAATGTTATGGTGTTATCTATGCAAATACTCACATGGACCATAGTAGGTATTTATAGACATAAGTTTAATAGATACAGGGCACCATAAAACGGGGACAGCAGGGAGTCACTTTCATAATGGCATCTAGAAAGCCTTGGTACAGATGGCATTTCAATGTCAACATTAAAAGAGGAAGTTTGCATACCCAATGAAGCAGCCTATGGAATAAAAGAAACAACAAATGGATTCATTCATTCATCTGTTCACTCATTCATTCATTGTTGGGAATACAAAGGAAATTGATGCACAGTTCATGACCCGAAGAAAAACACAGGGAGCACAAACTCAAATGACTCAAGAAATGTACTTTGTCAGGTGAACACGCAAACCTGAGAAGCGTTTCCTAATTAGCCATTAATGATTGCCTCCCACCTTGACAGCTCATTGTTTATAAGCAATCTGTCAGTTATAAGTACTACTATTATTAACAGTATTATTTTCTCTGCATCTATAGAGCTTACTGGGAGAAGTGGTAGAAAGGAAGGTGAGAACATGGGGACTGTGCATTTTAAATGGAGGCCTGAATTGGAATGGTAGTTACTGGGAAACCAAGCTTTCAAGTTCTTTGTGAAAACTTGAAAACACTCCTAACAAATGAATGGATCCTGAACTGTCTATCTGCTGTACATAGCCTGAAAACACTCCTAACAAATGCTGGATCCCGAACTGTATATACCTGCTGTGGTATATAGCCTACTTTGCCTCTCCATTCCCAGGGCAGTTAATAGAGAATGGTGTGCACTGTTTGTATTTCCCTTTCTTCCTCCCAGAAGCACAAACTGCATGCCTTGGACTGTGCTGACACCAGCTAGATTTTCCCCAGCAGACCAGATGCAGGTGGGAGCGTCCCCATCCGTACCCCTCCCTGTGTGCTTGTGGTTCAGAAGCCAAGATGATGCTGCGGGCAGGAGCTCTCATGGGAGGTGGTCACGTGGAGAGCTGGGCTGTAGGTGGTAGCATCTCCTTGCCATCAGAAGGTGAGGACATCCTGAGAATAGATGGATCCCAATCCTTGGCTGCATGACAGACCCTTGACTCCAAGGAGCAGACTCCACTGGTCAAGGGAGAGACGGCCGAACCCTGCCCAGTAGGACACCACTTCCACCTGGCTCTATTCTGCTTCCCTGGCAAGTCCGCAGGGCGGGGCACTGGCTACAAGAGCTCTTGCATTCCCAATCTCCTTCATTCTTGGCTTCCTATTGGCTGATCCATGATGAGTTCAGCAAAAACAGAAACTAAAAAACCTAAACTTTACCCCATCACACCATTACCACCAAAATTTCACTATTTGAAGTATTCTAGGTTTAAGTTCATACTAATAAAATAAGCCTCCTTTCCCTCTACTCCCCACCTCACTTCATAGAACATCAAGCCTTTCTATGAGAAGAGGCACACCGTATAAGAAACACTGTTGAAAGCCCATGATTTGTTTTGTTTTATTTAGGTCTTCTAAAACAAGCTGCCATCATTAATATTTATTTCTCAATCTCAGTCCAACAACAGTTTCTGTAAGTAAAATGAATAATGAAATTTAGTTTCCATTTTAGTTTTAGTTTAGCTTAGCAAAGGAATTTGACAAAAATCACTTTTAAATAAATCTTTTAAGGAATGCACTGAGGCTAAAAAAGCCCAAACCCACTACGAGGAAGCACATCACAGAAGGTCCTCTATGTCCCTATGCCCCCTTCTTCTTCTTCTTCTTCTTCTTCTTTTTTTTTTTCTTTTTTTTGAGAGAGGATCTCATGATGGAGTGCAGTGGCATCGTCCTAGCTCACTGCAGCTTTTAACTCCTGGGCTCAAGTGATCCTCCTGCCTCAGTCTCCAGAGTAGTCAGGAACACAGGGGTGTTCGTTTTTAATTTTTTGTAGAGATGGGATCTCACTATGTTGCCTAGGCTGGTCTTGAATTCCTGGCCCCAAGCAATCCTCCCGCCTTGGTCTCCCAAAGTGCTGGGATTACAAGTGTAAGCCACACCACCTGGCTTCATTCCATTTTGTAAACAATTATATCTCCCCATTAAAATTGAGCATTTGAAAAATGGGATGTGGGGCAGAGCTAGGGAAACAAAGGGTTAAGTACCTTCTTCTTCTTCAACAGTGAGCTCTGGGGATGAGAAGAACCCTGGTCAATAGACAGATATATTGACTTGTTATTATTTAAAGTTGTTTAACCAGGTAGAGATAAACGAAAGCTTTCAGCAGCTGAACTATCACACAAATCACAATTAAGGTGGCATATGTGTTTGGAAGACGTAAAATCAATTCCCGCGAAGATAATGTTTTAGTCTCTATTTGAACTTGAAAACAGAAGTAAATTTTCAGCAGCAACAGCTGGTCTTGTTCCATCCAGGAGGCTCTCTATTAACTGTACAAGAAGGGCCTTTATTACCTCTTCTAATGGTTTTGTCTTCATCAAAAAAGCCCAATTGATTGCCGTGGTGCTGTTTACTGATGTGGCACAGAGGACGGCAGCTGGGCGCCCACCCACCCCGGTGTTTGGACCTCCCTCCCCTCTGAGTGCTGTTTATTGTTTATGGAGGGAGAACAATGGATCCTGGGAACAACTGGTCTGGCTGGGTAGGGGAGGGAGGGGAATTTGCCATCTTTCTCAGCTTTCCTCCCCCAGGTAGCCTTCCCTGAGCTCCACTGGGTGAGGAAGTGTGTGTTTAGGCAAAGGAGGGCGTTTGAGCATTTCAAGTAGTCTTTGCAATGTAATCACCCCCTAAAATTTCTACCAGTGGGGTTTGACCTCTAAAGCCTACTCACCATTCAGGTTTTAGTCATGCAAATTTGTGTGTGCATGCACGTGTATGTGTTGTCCTCCCAATTCTAGCCTATACTCCCAGAGGCAGGGACCACATTTTATGCATTCCATTCTTTACCAGGCTGAGTGTGGTGCTGGCATAACACTCAGCCTGGTAAAGGATGGAGTACATAAAATGTGCATAAAATGGAGTGCTAACTCAACCAGGATGTGGCTTAGATGCAGTGGACTGGGAGTTCAAGTGATACTCCAGCCTCAGCCTCCCAAGTAGCTGGGACTACAGGTGTGCACTACGCTCGGCTAATTTTTGTATTTTTAGTAAAGACGGGGTTTCACCATGTTGGCCAGATTAGTCTTGAACTCTTGACCTCAAATGATCCACCTGCCTCGGCCTCCCAAAGTGGTAGGATTACAGGTGTGAGCCACTGCGCTTGACCCTGTGCAGTCTTTCTTAGATGGGGTACAAGGGTGCAGTACAAGCTGGTGGGAACTACGTCAGGTTTCCCTCTTGGGGTCACAGGGCTTGCTGGGGAAGAGGAAATGTACACTGATGGAGTGGAAACTTGCCTACACAAGAGCAGGAGGGAGGGTGCTAGGACAGAGGTTCTTGCTTGGAAACAGAGGCTGCTCAGGAGAGGAAAGGTTACGAGGAACAGATGAGCAGCCAGGGAACCTGGACAGTGACTCTCACCTGCCTCTAACCAGGTGTCAGACTAGGGCAAGGCATTGGGCTCTGTGTCACAGGTGCTTTGCCTGAAAAATAGCTGTAGTAAAACCCAAGGTTCTTACAAACTCAACTAGTTATGAAAATACAGGATTAGTATCACCATTCCAGAGGAAACAAACAAAGCATTATTAAAAGAAATTGCTTGTTCTGCTCAGGCCAATTCCTCTCAGACAGAATAAATAGACAAATATCATTGATCCTCCCTTCTCAATATCTTTCATATCTGTATGATCCCTCCCAGCTTTGGTCACTTTGGTCACCTCCTCCATCAGATGCTCATAACCACAAACACGGACCACCTGGAGCTTGCCCGCTCCCCCTTCCCTGCCTACTGGATCTGACTTTCCCGTCACTCTATCCAGTACATCTCTATGAGGCTTCAGCTCAAAGAACCATTTTGATTATGTTGTTCCTCAGTTTGAAAGCCGTGGATTCATTCATTCAGCGGATACCGAGGCCCACCCTGTGCCAGGCACTGTTGTAGATATTGAGAAAACAGCAAACGTACAAACTACTTCCTGCTATTGTGCTCATTGTCATGGAGGGTGACAAGAAAAATGAGACAGATGGAGAGGTAGAGAGAGAAAGAGATGGGTGGGTAGATATTTTTAAGTAGACATATATGTTTATGTTTATAATCCATATAAATGGAGTCATATTTAACTGAATTGAGTCAATATTTTACAGGCCATCATCTCTCTTCCCAGGCTGTGATTTTTGTCAGCCTCTGTTGTTTTGTCACAACTGAAAAAAAAAAAGCAAAGATTTCTTCTTACTCATATGATACTCCTTTGTGAACTTTGATTCTAAAATTAAGTCTTTTATCTCTTCAGTTCTTTTTAGGATTGTAAGATTCTTTTCTGTCTGTTGCTTCCCTGAGGCTCTGAGACCCGTCCATGGGTTAGCGTCAGTCTCAGGTGAGCCTGTGCTCCCAGTGGCTCATTCCCCAGTGGGAAGGTGGACAGGGTCAGTGCTGAACAGGGTCAGTGCTGGACAGGGTCAGTGCTGAACAGCACAGCCATTTCCTGCACCTGGCCTTTGAGTCCAGCCAGGAGGTTGCCTAGAAAGTTGATGTTGTTTTCTTTCAAGATATAGGAACCCCTGCCCTCCTTTCTTCCAAGAGATGGAAACTCTCTTTTCCTCCAAGAGACAGACACCCTCCTCACTTTGTGAACTTTCTGGAAGCTCACAAATAAGGCAGTCATGCAAGAGCCTGAAGTGACTTTCTCTTGTGTTCAGTAAAGATATCCCAGTGTGTTTTGGAACACGGGGTGAACCCTGAAGCACAGAGACAACCTGGTGTGTAACTGGAAAGGGTGTGCAGTTGGAAATTGGATGGGCTTGCCTTGGAACCCCAGCCTTGCTAGTCTTCCACAGTCGGCCTCGGAGCTTCAGTGGGAATAACACATTGTTCCCAAGGTTGCTTTGAATAGTATATGAGTTAGGACACTTGAAAGTCTGAACTCGTCACATGATTTCCGTAAATACACCTATGTTAACAGCTTTCCATCCTTGCTCAGCTCCCTCACTGGCCTCTGCTCCCTGCGCAGGCATCACTATTGTCCTAAAGTTGCTGTACAGGAACAGGAGCAGGTCTGCAGAGAAAGAAGATTCACCTGCAGACTCCCCGTGCACTTCAACAAAACAGCTTCACAAGACAGGATTCTTCGCCTGCATGGCGCCTTTCGCTTCTTGTCTCACTCTTTTCCTTAGCAGCTTCAACTTTCTTAAGGTAAGAAATAATTAAGAGGAGGAATGGGGTAGGTTGAAAAGTGCTGGAGCTGCCCACGGAACAGAGGAGAGAACAGGAAAGAGTGAGGCAGGGACAATGGGAAGTTTTGAGAGGAACTCAACAAGAAATTTACATCAAAGTGGAAACATCCCAGCAAGCAGACTGGTTCAGCACTGGGGCCACTATCACACAAGGTGGGAAATAGGAAACAGAGAGAAATTACGAATGGGGCTGTCCCCGCTGCCACGGCACTGAAACTGAACCTCTGCATGTCTCAAGAGGAGAATTGGCAGCTTTGTATCTGAGGACCTCCAGTGCATCCTTGTACGGTCTAGCTGACTCAACTAGGCAGTGACTATTTCTCTAATAAGCTGATTCCCCCGAGACCTTTAGTGAGAAAGAGACAGAAACTGAAGTGGTTTGGTCTTGTAACCAGAGCAACCGTCCTTGCAAATCCACCACACAGGAAACAAGATCAAGAGCAAAAGAGACAGGCTTCATGGGCAGAGCCAGCCTGCCTGTGTTCTCAGGTATACAGGTGCTTTCTGGGAAAGGGTCTGGTCAGTAGAGAACTTACAGGCGTCCTCTGCATTTGTAGCTGGTTCACTTGTACTCAAATGTCTTCAGAAAAAGGGAATTGGATATAATTAAGCATTTAGAAGATGGGCACCTTGCTAGGCACCCTGCATGTTTTATTTAATGGAATCGCAATCATACATCTGAGAATGTGATACTTAATTGAAAGCAGCCCTTACATAATGCCTTCTAGACAATGGTAAGTGGTAGGTGTGGGGTGGCTGGGAAGAGACAGAAGAGTGCTAAGAGGGTGAGGAAAGAAGTTAACTGACTGTCTACCACTGCATGCCAAGCATCTACAGGCAAGAAGCTATGCAGGGATTTTCCTATGACTCCTTCTCTTATACACCTCACAGCAATGTCATGGGGCAGTTCATTCTCAGCTCTACTTGGCTGAAGTAGATGAGTAGGCTGAAACTGTAAGAGATTATTTCATAAGCTCATAGGAACACAACCTGTACATGGCAGAATCAGGATTTCAACTCGGTTCTCCCTGACCAGAAAGACCCTGCTGTCTTGCCTCCTGAGCAACACACACAGATAGACCCAGATTCACATGACTCTGTACTGGATGTGAGCTGACAGGGCCACCTGGATGCAGTCAGACACCGTGGCATCCTGCTGAGATTCGGCCTCCTCTAGTTTTAGGACAGTCTCTCTGGGATCGTTGAAAAAAAAAATGAACAAGCTTGATGTATATCTCTATTCTTAAGTCATTCAAATGAAATGCATCACTCTTAATCAGAGGTAGGCTCTCTGACGAGGTTTGAAAGCTTAAAAACCTTTCTGGAATTTGTTAGCAAGCAAGTGAGCATCAAACTATGTGATGAAAATACGAAAAGGACTTGCATCATCATAATATTACAGGCAAATTGGGAAAAAAAAATCTACCTTCATTCACGCACTCTCAGTGGTCAGCCCTTCCCACAGAACCCAGTGAATGATGGCTTGGCCCTTTGTGTGAGGCCTGGGAAGCGACAAATTTCATCTAGGCAGTGGGACAGCTGTGCCAGTTCCCCCCCTTCTCCATTTAAAGCATCTGTTACTTCTTTACTGCCTAATCAGAGAACCGCTTTCTAATCTTCTATCACAACAAGCAGTAAAAAAACAGTACCTTTTTAAGATAAAATCAAGATACAGAGGAAATGGAGGATGATAAATGAATTGCAGATGGATGATCCAAGGAGCTAGAGTTCCACTGGAATTAAAATGGGAGGCAGAGAAAGGAAATCAGACATCCCTTGTGCATGGCAGTGGATATAATTAGATGACTTAGGAAAATGCTGATGGTGCTTAAACATCTCCACCTGGAGATTCTACAGATACTTAAAACTGGACATGTCAAAAACTGGATGGAACCTCACCATTCTCGTAAGTTTTGGGAATCATAGAATGACATCATCTTCCATCCAGTTGGCTGAAATGGAAACCTTGTATATTCTCCATATTCTACATCCTCCATCACCCCATACACCCAGGCCCTCCCATTAAAGCTACTCCTGAAAATCATCCCAAGTTGCCTGGTATTCCTTCTTATCATTTCTCATCTGAATTATTTCAATGACTCCTAACATGTTTTCCCCTTGCCAGTGTGACCAATGCCCAGTTAGTCCCTGCTGCTGCCTGGCTGATCTTTCTAAATTGCAAGACCAGTTTAGCTGCTCTTTTTATTAAATCCTTCAATGTCTGCCTTATTTTTTTAGGACAAGTCTTAATATATTAGCATTCCCCATAGAGATGTTTAGGATCTGGACCTCGTCTCCTGCCATGCACGTCTGCCTGCACCCTCTTGCGGTAATCTACGCTTGCAGTTTCCTGACCATGCTGTGCTTCCCTCGTGCCTCTGTGTGCTGTTTGATGTTCCTCTGTCCAAAGTCACTTGCTCCTCTCCGCCTCCCTTTCCCCGGCTAGGTCCTTCTGCTCCCTTAAAGCTCAGCTGAGACCTCTTGTCTTTTGGAAGTGTGCCCTCAGCCCTCCTGTCTGGGTTAAGTGCCACCTACTGGAATCCTCAAGCCCTTGATTAAAAACTACCCGGTGCTGCGCTTTGGAATCTGGGCTGGGACTTTTTGGAAGACAGACACTCCGTCTCTCAATTTGAATCCTCAGCACCTGTCATATATTGGCTATCTGATATATGGTTCCTAGATTAAAATTCTAGTTCTATTCTATTGCTTCAACACTCCTTTGGAATTCTACCAAAAACCTTATTGATGCCACTTTCTAACCTTGTGTTCCTGAGTAATCCAAGACTCAGAAATGTGTTTCTCCTTTTTGAACTTCAAGAAAGAAATTACATATGAATTATAATTTTTGATTTTTTCAAAGAAGTAAGCACAGTTGAACTATATCTTCAAAAACACAGGAAAGTGAGGATATTGATGAAGGTTGAGAGATAAACAGGAGAAAAAAAAAATGAATGCTTGCTTTGCAAGTAACTGCTATTACCTGGGACTCTGCTCGACAGCCTTTCTCATTTGTATCTAATAGTGGAATAATTCTCACAGCTATTTTTTTGAGGTGGGCATTATTACCATTGTTTCATTAAAGCTGAGACTGAAGTTCATTAATGGATAAGAAGTTCGCCTAAGACAACGTAACGGGTAATTTGTAAGGTCAGAATTTAAAAATAAGTTTCCTTAAACAAGCCAGTTGGTTTGAGAACTCACGGTAAAGGCAAGGCAGTATGTCATATGGGAGACAGGAATTCATGGAGACGTAAAACTGAGACTACTCTTATCTTGAAACAACAGACGCTGTGGGATGCTGACATGCAAATGACCCAGGTATTGCATCCTAAATCACAGAGTTTTAGTCTTCTCTGGAGAATCCGAGTCTTGAGGAACTATTCGGCAAGTCCACACTTAACCTCTGCCTATCCCTCCATGCCTCTGCTGCAGCACATGGCCCCAGGCACAGCTTCTCTTTCCCTCATCAGCAAGGCTCACGGTGTTAGATCCAGTGAAAGGTGACATGCTCAGTAATCCTGCGTGGGACTGAGACTTTATAACCAGCTTCCTAACCAGCTTTGACATTATAGGTGTTGCTTTCTCCTCTCCAGCAGGTCTGTGTTAGCTTATCATCAACTGCACAGTGTAGTCCTTTGGCCACTTGTAGTTTAAACTGCCTTCATGGTACTCATTCATTTAACAAATTTTATTCACTCCATTGATAAATTATTGAATACTGAATGTGCGTGATCCCGTAGCCCAATTATTTTTGTAGTCATATATATGTGCACCATGTCTGCAGCTTATATTCGCTGTTGTTAGCTGTTTACATTCTAGAGTTTTATCCCTGCGGAAAAAAATGGGGGAAAGCGAGAATGCCTCCTAATCATCTCACAATATTTGCTCTGCACTTTGCAGTCATTTCCTCATATCTCTGTCATAATACTTGCCATACTCAACTGTAATTTTTCTTCTTATACAGCAGTTTTTATATCTTAAATGTGAACTCCTTAAGGGGAGTTCCTGACTAAATGTGATGCATGAATAATGAATAAATGAATAAGTGGGGAAATATAAGGGAGAGAAAAAAAGATATCCCAGTGACCAGATGAACATATTAAAAGAAGGTAGCATCGTTTCTAACTTGACGTTTGGTTTTCAAAACTGATAATAGGGTTTGGCATCAATTAGCACCCCCCCCCCCGAATTTTTCTCAAAGTGAACGATTAATTCAACAGCAAATCAAATTGTGGGGAAAGAAGGAGGTCTGTTGCCAGTTAAGATCCCCCCTGTTTCTTCAGTTATTTGTTATGTTCATCACATGACTACACTCCTAGCATTACATCTGTTCATCCACTCCACTCCCAACTCCACATCCTCTTCCTGCTTAATACACCTTGATAGGAAGAGGAGTGCCCTTAATATACCTCCAGAGGTGCTTCTGTATATGTAGGATTTTCATAGGGCAAAGATAAAAATGCATTTAGTCATTTAGCTGCCACACTTACGAGTCACTAGATAAAGCTTCCCTTGTGGAATAGAGAGATAACAGCAAAGATTTTCATTACCTTGAAGTGGGTTGGTAAACAAGTGTGTCTGCTAAAGGCTAGCTGGAGCATGCCTGGTGGATGGACTGACAGCTGGGAAAGGATAGATGCTCTTAATAAATAGATGAGTGAGAAACAGTCTCACATTAAGGAGGTGTATGAGTATAGAAACGGAATAAAGTTTAGATAAATGGAAAAATAATATGCGAATGGATAGTTGAGTAGTTAGCTGATGGGAGAATAAATTGGTTCGTGGATGATGGATGGAGCTGAGTGACTAGATGGAGTGAGAGACTGATAGCAGATGGATGGGTAAATGTTGTGGTATGAACAGGAGCAAAAAAGAGTCAGGTGCAGATGGGAAGAGGTTGATGAAAAGGAAGGAAAAAAATGACAAGAAGGGAGTACTAAAGGTATGGAGATGGCTACGGGAACTGGAATTTCATTTCCTTGATGAATCATAATTTTACAGTGACCAGAGGGAATTGGAAACTCCCAATGATTGGTCCTTAGCGTTTACTTGCCATTGCAATTTACAAAGACCATGTGTCTAGTCTATCAACTTATTTGTGTTCCATTCCCTGTAGGGGAGACTGAGTCATGAGAGGATTAGCCCTTGTCTACAAAGGAAGCCAAGAAGAATGTAAGACTATAACTTTAGCTCAGGAACTTTGCCAGAAAAGCTACACGTGCTGTTAAAATTAATGAAATAATTTCAATCCACTTTCTACTCAGTTATCGAATCATAATCAGTCACTGTCCCTAAGCTTTATTTGAGGGTAGTCTTAAGAAATCTAGTAGTTGCAAAATAAACCAAATAGTGGCCAAATAATTTTGAATCAGTGTACACTGAGTGATGTAATTAAATTCACCAATGATACAGATGACAGAACAAAGGCTAAGAAAGTCACACACCAGTCTAAGTTCCCACACCTAGTTAACGGCAGAACTGGGAAGGGTTAATTAATATACAAATGACTAACAAGCTGTAAAAAGAAATTAATATCCATTTCTCCAGAAAAGCCAATGGATGTGTGATGGAGAAAAAGGAGCTGGGGTTTTATTGGAGGAGAAATGTGTTTTGGAAATGGCAACCAGAGGAAAGGAGCCACTCCTCTGGGGTTCTTTCTCATACTATTCTACAAGAACCCTCAGCTAAATGAAACCTAACCTAAGTAAAACTGAAGATGCATAAACCTTAATATAATGGCACACACTTTTAAGTATCAATGTACATCCTCAACCCCATGTCTTCTCATACTTACCCTTGTCAAAGTGGTGTGTACTTCAAGAAATCAAGCATCAGGAACTACTAAGGACTCAAAGCCCCAAACTGGGCGTTATCTGGTCACCTCTATTTTTCTGACACTTTTCTTCTGCTTTCCTTTTAGTTTACATCGATAAATAATTTAGACTATGAGGCTACAGTGACATTTTATATTGCTTGTAAACAGCATAGATATTTGATATACAAATGTAATACAGACAGTGCTAAGACTGCTTTCTACAGTGTGTGCAAGAGAGAGAAGGAGGGAGAAAGAGAGGTGGGGGGTGCAGCTCCAGGCTTTCTGAGTGCATCTACTCTCCAAAGCCAAAAACACACACATGGGAGAAGCACAACCCGCTTCATATTTTTCCCCTCCTGGATACCAATAAGATGTCCTAATAAACAGCCCCCCAAAAGTTACAAATTTCTTGAACTTTATTGATACACTGCACAATCACAACCATCTCGTATTCATCCTGAATTAGAAAAGGTCACAACTACAATGTAACATGCACAAAATTCAGGTAGTATATTCACCCTTAATACAATTATTGACAGAAATCAAGTCTTCATTGATTTTTTTAAGGAAAAAATAAAAAAGAAAAGAAAAGAATAAAGAACTCTAGAAGGCTGACAAAGTCATACTCTTGTATCATGTGATAAATTTTTAAAGCATTTGAACACAGATTTTTTTGAAGGATAATTGTGAGAATGGGCACACCCATTGTCTGACACAGCTATAACGGCACCATTGATAAGTCATAGTTTTTTTTTTAAATCTAAAGGACTCTGAACTTGACAGATACATGTTCGTACACCCACACATTCCTCACAACTGCACTTTACATGTCACAAAAATTTCTGAATGATTAAAAATGCTCCCTTTAACTAACACAAGGGCAGCTCGTATTACATAGCATTGTTATTATTGATATCTTTATAAATCTGCCAAATAATGTAGAATGTAGCCTCAAAAGGATGGTTGAGGGTTCACAATCTTTCTTTCTCCACCCAGTGGTGTGGAGCAACTCTATGCCTTAAAAAGGGCACCACTGAAAGAAACAAAAAGGGATCTCTTTCAAAATGCTGGAAATTAGACTTAGCTGACTGCTTTCAGGATAAAGACAATTGCATCTAATTAAGTCCACTCCACGTTTCTTTGGACTCTAAGTATTCTGCACCTGAAGGCTAAATTGAACTGGCTCAGCTCTATCTTTTTTTGCCACATCTTTAATTACAAATCTATTTCTTCTTCCTTTCATTTACTTCTCTTCTCTTAAGTAGGAAATGTGGGAAATGAGACTGGCATTTTTATTTGTTTGCATTTGGGGATCGTCAGTTCTCATCATATGGTCTCTTTTTGAAAATGTTGCCTTCCTACTTACACACCTGTGAAGTTTTACTGACGTGCTCAAACGTATTTGTCTTCAAGTAAAAAGACAGGAAAGCTCTGAATAATAGGAGGGGAGGCAATTGGGTATGAGAGTTTCCAAGAAAAGGTCTTGCACAAAATTAAAACAGAGGACTTCCTGTTGGAGAAAAAGGAAATAAATGCATTTTGCCAGAAAGAAAAACCTTATGCTGCTTCCCTTGATTCCAAAAGGATTAAAATTTGCTTTTGTGTGTGCGTTTCATTGCGGGCTGGTTTTAGGTAATGTAGCGCCAGTTTTTCTTTCTCAAAATCAAAGTCAGTATGAAATTGAGGAAAGATGCCCCACCACCAGATCTTACCTCATCTTAAGTCATTCCTCCCCTCCTTCTACAATGGGCTGGCAACAACCACCCAACACCTGAATATTCAACGTACAGCCACTCCTGGTGCAACGACAGGGATAAGTTCTTGTTGGGGTTGCCTGCCCATTTTGGGGTTCTCTGCTTTTCTCATGGAATAGTTCTCTCAGCATAAATAGAACTTGCTGACTTCTCTTTGTTGAAGGCGAATTGACTGAACTGACGCAGAATCAGGTCCTGAAACCCAGCCTCAGTTGTGAAGTTGCTAGAGTTCCAGAGTATTCTTTTCACCCAAGTTTTGAGAATGAACTGCCCAATCTGTGAAATGTATCATCTGGTAGGAGGCGTGGATGTAAGAGGAAAGAGGCTTGAGCCTCTTTGTGACACAAAACCTTACCTTTTTTTCTGTTCGGTGGAGCACACTTGCAGCAGAACAGCCATGCGCAGTACTTTGCATGAACCCTGTTCCTGTTTTCACAACCACTTCCCTACATCTCCCCCCTCCCCGAATTAAAGCAAGAAAGAAAAACTAAACACGCTTGTTTAGACTTGCAGATGACTGTATCAGGCACTTGACATTAAACCACTGAAAAACAAGTTTGTCCGGAGCCTTAACACGAGCACTTTCATTGGCATTACTTTGGTGGAAGTCCATATAAACTCTGTTTTGGGAAGGGGAAGGGTTTCAGAGTCCCTACATTGCTCATTCCTTTCACCTCATCTCCCAACGAGCCTTATTTAGCTTCCTTTTCATGTGGAAAACCTGCAAGAGATATACATTGCTCAGAGTTGTATATTTTGTCCTGCCTTACCCCCATCCCATGCCCATTACTGGCACCCTGAACAAATCTAGCCTGTAGGCCTTCTCCATGTACTCTCTGTAAGTGAAGCTGGAAAAGTGTGGATATTGTCTTGTGTAAGCATTTGTTGTTCTATGTGCTTCAAAATGATGGGTGACAGCCCCTGTCCCATGGAGCCATCCCCACCAAAGAAACGCAAAAACACAGAAGCAGAACTATGTCTGTTGTGAAGAAAAGTCATTTTCATTCCCAGTGAGTGCCCCAGTTGCCTCGGGTTGTATTCACTTTGTAGCTTTTACCCCAGACAGATGAGGATCGACTGGAGTGTTTTTCTACCTCAGAAACGTGGCTGGGTACTCACCCCAGGGGCGTCTTAGTATCCTGTGGAAGGGGGAACAGCAGGGTTCCATAGTGACCCAGAAGCCAGCCTTGTTGGGTTGAAAGGTTCTGACGATCTTGGCCAAAGGGGCATGGGCTCTTTCCTGTAGAACAAGTCTTGGAGTGAGGAATGGGTCCAGCTTCTCCATTTCAAGCAGTGTTCTCTAAGACTGTCCACTCTTCACAGCTTTCGCATTTATTTCACTCCCAAGCAACAAATTCATTCTGAGTAGAATGCTCAGATGACACATTTAATTTTCATACACTGTCTGACACCAACTCAACTTCAGATGCGGAAGGTGGTGACAGATTTGAAACACCTATGCCCGACCTTTAATTCTGGTTTTGTGCCTGTTGATGATTGTCCCCTGGAACTGGGAATCAATGGCTGCTCCTGGCACATCACTTATATTCCTGAATCTGGTTCCCAGCAGCTCACTAGGAAATGCAGATGTCTGTTTACAGCTGGAAATTGTAACAATTTCACTCACACTAGCTCCACTTTTAAGGCAGTGCTTAGCATTAAGCGTGCCAAGACAGCCTACGTTTGTGTGTATGTATATATGTATAGCTATATCTGTGTGTGTTTCCTCATGGCAGAAGTCACGCTCATGTGCTGTAATGGACAAAAACAGAGGGCACTGATACTGGAGGAAGAAGACCAGTTAAGCATTAAGTGCACAGAATTCTATGGTGCTCATATATATTTTTTATTTTTTAGACTGAGGGCCTGAAAAGGTTTTTCAACCGAGGCAGGGCAGCTCTGTGATTGATGCTGCATTCTCATCCTCTCTGTGGGTCAGTCCCTGAAGCACACCTGTGTGGTCTGCAATGCCTTTCTTCTGAATCCCAGGCACCCTTGCAGGATGAGTCCTTCTCATCCCAGGAAACAAGGCAGCAAAGGTGGGTCAGCTCTTGTTTGTATGCTGGATCTGCTTTGAACCTGAAGAGCTGTGGAAGTCTTCCCCAAAGCCACTGGAGAAGCAGCCTGCATCAGAGGAAACTGTGTCACTGACACTTTCCCCCTTCTGTTTGCAGTGTTGTGTTAATCAAGTGCTTGAAAATTAAGTCAGTTGCTCAAGTGCCCTCAGCTTAGAAGAGCTTCCTGAAACAAATACCAGAGTTGTCAATACACCCGCCATATAATTGGCCTCCATCAGTTTTTTACTGGATAGTTTTCAAACAGATTAAACCAGAACTGGAGCAGAAAGGAGACTCTAGCTGAAGTCATCCCACTCAGGCGGTGGACCCTTCACTTCACATTGCAGAGACAGATGTGGTTTTTTCTCTCATGTTCTTGCTGTTAAGGAAAGCCAGCCATAGGTTCTTGACACGCACCTTCTCGAATGGTTGAGAGAAGCATGAAGGCTGGCACCTTTGTCCTTCAAGTGCAAAACGAAAACCACAGTGCTAATCAAGACTTTTCTAGGCTGATCTGCTTCCCAAGAAGATGTTTTAGAAAACACAGGCTCTTCTGGGAATAATGAGTGACTGATCATTAGCTTGCTACTTTGGCCCATCTGTTAGTGTCTCCCTTGAGTGGATAGGATGCCAGATTTTAAACAGTCCACAACACAGGGTATTGCTTTCTTATGTTGTTAGCCTGTGAGATCATTGGCTTTCACAGGAGAAGTTGATAGATAATTTTGAAGATGCCAATATCTGCTGATAGTGTATAAATGAATACAGTGGGAGAGATATGATATGATTAGAGATTAATATGGGGATGAATTCATAGTGAGTAGTGGGGAGAGAAATAGAAGTGTTAGACAATCACATTGATAGATTGATAAACAGTAAATAGATTGCTAGAGAGGAAGACAGGTGGGTAGATAATTGGATGGTGAGATAAATCAGACATTTGAGTAGATGGGTAACTATATGATTACCTTGAGAGATAGCTTGAGAAAACCTAAATAAATCAGCCATCTATCGATCACTTTTATGAGTTGAACTTCTCTTTTGTAAAGAGAAGTACTATCTTCAAAATGCCTCCACCTTTTTTGGTCACTTGACTTGCAAATTTTTAGGGTTTGGTTGCATGCATAGCCCCAAACTTAATTAATATCTCTGCAGCTGGCCGAAGAAATGAGTAGGGCAGAGGGGCTACAGAAGATGGCACAATCATCTGTATCGATGTCTATAGATATGAATATAGTAGGATAGTGTCCCAGAAAGAAAAGATGTGAACCCTAATGGAATTAGATAATAATTTGCATGGATGGGGAGATAGGTACATTGTCACTAGGAAAATAATCACAGATAATAGGACACTTGGATGTAGCTCTTGCTGTGCACTATGTTATGAGTCAAGTTGTGTCTTCAGGGTGTTTATTGTGAGGCTTGATTTTTGCCCAAATGAAACTTATTTATGTTTTGGTGTGTGTGGCAGAGGATGTTGGTGGGAATGACGATGAGGAGAGAAGCAGAGGAAAGGGAAGGGTCAAGGTAGCAGGAGCAGACCCCATTTTTGGACACACCAATGAATGATTATCCTACACGTGGTAGAACCCTGCCCACCCCGCCCCCAATCCCATTCATTCAAGCTGGAAATAAAAGCAAACAAACAAACAAAAAAAAAAAAAAAGAAAACAAATCTAGAAGAAGAACAGAAAGAAACAAATAAAAAAAAGCCCAAGCTGGTTTGCTCTCCGCAGTGTAGATTAAAGTCTGTGATATGGAGAAGCAGGCGTTGCTCAGAGGACCTAGGATTTCTTATCAAAACTTGATGAAGAAGTGGGCTAAGAGGGTCCCTGATAGCCAGAGACAAGCCAGTGCTCTGGAGGCCGAGTTTACACCATCAATGACTGCTCCAGGCCCTGTGTAGGGGAGAGAGAGACAGACCCATTAGCACGCACCTAAGGACACCAGAGTTCTTCTCTGACAAGCAAATACACAGACATGCTTCCCACCTTCCACCCTTCCACTGACCATTCCAAGCCTAGACAATGGAAAATGCCCATTGGGAACATTTAGGAACTCAAAGGGGCAAACTGTTAGGATGCCTTG
Source organism: Aotus nancymaae (assembly GCF_030222135.1). Lineage (NCBI taxonomy): Eukaryota > Metazoa > Chordata > Mammalia > Primates > Aotidae > Aotus > Aotus nancymaae. The sequence goes on from NW_026988423.1 coordinate 36,777,779, forward strand.
ACCAGTGCAGTCTGCTCTGAAAGACTATGCTTAAAAAGTAAACATGTGAAGCTGAGGCTAGTCATTGAGGCCCATGGGCCCAAAGGTTAGGGCAACACATGGAAAGGCAGACCTGCTGGCTGTTTTCTAAGCAGTGCCTCTAATTGTGTGCTATACTTGGAGAGTGTCCAGACAGACAATGCTGAGTCAGGGGGCACAGGGCCAGAGGGGCAAGGAGCAGGTGGCGGGGTAGGAAGGGGACAGGGATGGAGTCATAAGTCCAAGTGTTGTGACAGACTCGTCATCCTCAGTGCATGCAGCGTAGGTATCATGGAGGCGCTTCCTACAGCAGCTGAAGAAGGAAGAACAATCATCCCCACGGGTTTTAAAGGCTGGAATTAGGCTCGTCCCAGCAGTCAGTGCTGCCTCCCTAAAGGCCTTGAGGCAGATCGACAACCCCAAAACAGACTGCCCCTGAAGAGTCCACCTGAGGAGCTCTCCCTTGATGTTTTTTTCTACCTTCTCTCTCTCTCTGGCCCTTTCCCGTATCCCTAGTAAGTCATTCAAGGTCCACTGGGAAATAAGTCCACAGTATCATGGGTGCTGTTCCTTTCCCCTCATGTTCCATGGCTCGAGAAGACAAATCATATGAATTGTTATTATCCCAGTCTGCTGCAAGGGCAGGTGTATCTAACTCGGCCCAGGCATTCCTCCATCACCTTTATCAGCAAGAACATAGGGTGGTATGCAAGACCAGGAGCCAGCAGCAAGTGTATCCCAGAAAAAGCAAAATCTAGTATTACCAAGGGATTAAAAGCCATTGAGAGACATTTCTATAAAACTAGTGAAGATGCAACGGAGATCTAGAGGAGACAGTATGCCTCTTCTACCATCTCAAGCCAGGACTTCATAGCTTCTTTGAAAAGCAAATTGGCCTACTGGAAACAAGCTGAGGTGCTGTAGAATCTCTTTAGATAGGACCAGTTCATTTGGCATGCCTGTCAACCTGATGGTGTGGATCCATGCCTTGCTCAGGAAGGCACTGATGGGAACATTTTACTTTGGGAAGTCAGGTCTCTCACTTCAGCAATGAGCATAAAACTGTTTCTCTCCAATAATTTTAACATGAATACCTTTTCTTCCTACTTAAAATATACATGCTTTTATGGACTAAAAGTCATTTTTATTTGATAGCCTGAAGTCTGACTCATATTACTCTGCATTTTTTTAGATAATATTCACAAACAAGGGTGGGATCCAGGTTTTGGTGACACATTAATGAGGAGGCTCTATAGATACTGATGGAAAGTAACCTGACAATGGGGCCTCCGGCAGTCCTGGCACACATCCTGAGAAATCATACAAGCCTGCAGAATGCACTGAGTTAGAAATGCTCAGGTTGAAGCTCAAGGGAATTCTCTACACATTGTCTTTGCAAAAGATGAATGATTTAGATTTTTAAATAGTTTATTTAAATTTTTAAATAAAAATATGTACATAAAGATACATTTAAAGAAACATGGGCAGATTCTCAAGGCTCATATGTTTCTTTAAAACTATCTTTGTATATATTTTTCTTTAAAAGTATTTTCATGACATATATGGCATATATACTAGACTAATTATATCTGTCTTTGTCTAATTTATTATTTTGAACTTAAGAAAAAAACTGAAGCCCTGATATGCTCCACTCCACACAGAACTCTGGAGTGTAAGAATCACTCTATCCCAAGTTCTACCAGTGAACTGAAACATTCCTGTGGATGTCAAGCCATCAGCACAAGGTTGAATATAGTTAAAGCCAAGAGGAGAGGGACAATATATACAGAAAACAGAGTGTGGAAGAGTGGGGCTCAGTGAGAGAAGGAGGCAGAATCGTAAAAGGAAGTGAGCGTTTCTGGTGATGAGCAGCAGTTGCCATCGGATGCTTGGTGCTTACTGGGTGGAGGTTTACAGCCATGTTCAGCTTCTGTTGACTGTTTCCAAGGGCGGAAATGCAAGGGGAACTTAGCAGATATGCAGGCTCGTCAGCCTGCTTAGAGCGACGATGACAACACACATTCCCACTATGCTCTCCATGTGGCAAGCATGATTCTAAATGCTAAACATATATTCACTCATTCAATCATCACATCAAACCCATGAGCTGTGTGCTACTGTCATTCCCACTTTATAAGTAGGAAATCTGGGAACAGAACAGTTAGACATCTTCCCTGTGGCCACACAACTTAGACACTTTGAGCTGGATTAGAACCAAGTCACTGTCCCCGGAATCTATGCCCTTAATTACTACAAGTCTACTTCCTCTCTGTGGAAAATGACCATTTGTGCAGGCTTTCCAGGGACCACAGTATCATGGTGCAAGAGAAACAATGGACTAGGATTACAGGTTCTCTGTGTGAATCTGCTGCACTGTAGCCGAATGACGTTTCCTCTCTGGGCTTTGCTTCTCCCATTGTAAATTGAGAAGAGATGGGGTTTGATGATCTGTGAGGTCCTTCTTCTATTAGCTCTCTGAGTTATTACAGGAATGGAAATTCTGCATCCTGGTGTTAGGAGAGACAGTGAGTAGCCAGACAGCCTTCTTCAATCACCATGAGCCTTGCACTTCAGCATTTCATCTTCCCTGAGATGACAAGAGGGCACCAAACACTCTAGACCCTAAAGTTTCCCTTTTCCAGCCCCATTTTCTATGTGTTTGCAGAAAGTTTTATTCTTCAGCAGGTATGGCGAGCACCTGCTTCGTAGCATCAAATGCCATAGCAAGTTATTGCCAAAGTAATGGTCAACTGATGCATGAGAACTGCCTGGGCTGTTGTGGCCAGAGAATGAATCTAATGCACTATGATACAGAGTGAAGCTAGCATCACTTTCTTCATGCAGCTCCTGGGCACATTTGAGACTTGTCAGCTGGGCCAAATGCCGATGCCACAAGGGTTCTGCCGGAGGGCTCTCCAGCTGTGTTTGGAGCAGGAAGAGTGGCTCACATCTATGTACCACTGTCTAGACTGGAAGAGTGTGAGACAAAAGCCATGGGCAATGAACTCATTCTTCAATTGCATCTGCAGTAGCCCTATGTGACGGAAATGAGGAAAATAATGTTTCCGGGTTAGTTATCTCCCACCAGGCTTCCATATGCTACAGCTGCTCACCTAACTTGACCACATGCTTTTCTGTTTTAATATAAAAGTGATGGGTTGCGGCAGTTTAAGTAATTTGGTGTGGTCCCGTGGCCTCGGGGCTCACATTTGGTCCCACAAGTTACCATGAGGCTTTTGTAAATGGTAGCTCAACAAAGCTATAGAGTCACTTGTGTGACAGGGGAGGACACAGTTTTGAAGGCACTCTTCATGCTGGGCTCAGCAGTGGTGGCACTGAAGCTTGCACACCAGGCTTCAGAGTCAGGTTGAGTACAGTATCCCTAGACCACGGCCTCACCAGGTAGCAGCTGCATGGACTGCTCCAGGAACTTGGTACCCAAGATGATACAATTTTGAGTTTCAAAGTATAGGGTTGGAAACCCAAATGTATTTATTTATTTATTTATGAAAATAAGAAGAAAGATGATTCTTCTCTAAAACCTAGAATCCCAGGTTTGGAAATGTGAGGCAGATTTTCAATGATGTGCTCTATTCCAGAAAACTGATGCTACAATGCACCCAGATAAAGTCCATGAGCTTGGAAGAAAGATGAAGGAGTGGAGTTCCTGGAAGCATAAGGGAGACAACATCCCTAGGGACCTCAGAAAAGGCTCTCTACACTCCCCCAGGATAAGGTCGCTGATGGAGTTCTGGCAACATTGGAGTTGGACCAATTTGGGTTTAAATCCTGACCCTATGGCTGGCCAGCTTCATGATCTTACGCAGGATACTTTCTGTTTTCCCACTGAAAATAGGTGAGATGATGCTGAGTTTGCAGAATTGGTTGAAGAATTAACATCATCAGTACAGTGCCTGGTACAAAGTAGTCATGTGAGCATGGCAACTGCTGCTGGAACAGGGCCTGCACACCTTCCCTGTCCCTTTCTTAGTGGAGAATAATACTAGCTTGTTTTGATCTTTCCCATATATGTTGAACCTGGGGTGAGTTATTGGTAGAGGAGTGAGTAAAGAGGTGAGATAGATTAAGGTTGGAGTGTTTGCTGCTGAGAGAGGCCACTGGCTGTGAGGGCTCTGGAGGATGTGGGGCCTTGAGCAGGGCACTGGGAGCCAGCTACAGCCGAGCTTCCTGGCTAGGTCCAAGGGTAATGTGTCCATCCTGCAATGGACATGGACCCCAAGCCAGTCTTGGAAAAGTTGCAGTCATTCTTTCAACATACATTAATTAATCCCCGCCATGCACTAGGCTCTGCTTTCAGAAAGAAAGACAGACACAGTCTCTACCTTCAAAAAGCATAAACTCCAGGAGGACCTTGCGTATCCTCTGTCCTTGACTAAATAGATAAACAAATAAACAGACAAATTTTTTTTAAATTATCACAGATTCTGGGAAGAAAGCCACTTGAAACATATAGCCCCAAATCCCTTTCATCTCAGGAACATCCGGCCTGTTGGACAGTCTTAAGAGGATTGAATTTAAGAATCAGAACTGAATTTGAATTCTGGCTCTGCTACCCATAGCAGGAAGACTTTAGACAAAAGGACAAACCGTCGACTTCTCCAAAACAGTTTCTTTAATGTATAAAATGTGGAAGGGGTAGTTCTATCTACCCCTGCAGGGTTTCTCTGAGAATTAGTTAAGATGGTCTGTGCAATCATCAAGTACAGAGTAAAGGATGCGTTGGAACTGAGACAAGAACTGCTAATCCACAAAACAACATCTTGTGTGGGGGTTCTGCTTTTAAAGAAAGAGGTATTCTGGAATGCTGGCTTCTCAAACACTACTGTCCAATACCAGTTGAAAGCAAGGTTGGCTCTGGCTGGTAATTGGGTGACCTTGTCCCTTCTGCAAAGAGCTGAAGTGGCTGCTAACCACAAGTAAAAGCTTCCTAACGAATGCCAGTTATTCTGACAAAGTGTATTCAGTAGCCCAGTGTTTTCTGTGGGCAAATGCCTCATTTAAGGACTCTTTCTCTATTTATGGTTAACAACGATTCAATTGAACTAGAATGGCTGCTACAAATATCAGGCTTAATTAAATATTTTCAGGGATAAATCGAAAGTGAGAACATGTAATTATGCCCTTTACCATTATCCCAGCACCTCCTCCTTCACCCTTTTCAATGCTAAAAATTAATGGCTTCTTCATGTCCGGAGTTAAACATCTTTAAAAATATAAGCTGAAATGAAGATGCAAAGCCACAGAATAAACTGTGAATGACAACAGCAAAATACTTTGAGGACAAGGACACAAACGAAATAAGATAGCCTTCAGAATATAGAAAGAAGAGTTAGAGAGACAGACATGGTTAAGAGACACGTTTCAGAAATGGCAAAAAGGTCCATTTGTGCGGGCATTATGGCCAGAGCAGGTCCATACGGCTACAGGGGAAGCTCAGCAGGGTTAAGACACATAACAAAAAATAAATAAATAAACAAATAAAGGGACTACTTTTGAGAGGCTACTTATCTTGGTAAATTGTTAGGTTTGTGCAAAAGTCATCGTGGTTTTTGCCATTACTTTTAATGGCAAGAAGTGCAATGACTTTTGCATCAACCTAATAAATATACTGAACATTAGTTTTTTTGTTTTTTTGAGACAGAGTCTCACTCTGTCATCAAGGCTGGAGTGCAGTCATGTGATCTCAGCTCACTGTAACATCTGCCTCTCAGATTCAAGTGATTCTCCTGCCTCAGCCTCCCAAATAGCTGGAATTATGAGCATGCACCACCACGTCTGGCTAATTTTTGTATTTTTGTAGAGACGATTTCACCATGTTGCCAAGGCTGATCTTGAACTCCTGGCCTCAAGTGACCCACTCACCTTGACCTCTCAAAGTGCTGGAATTACAGGCATGAGCCACCGTGCCTAGCCTAAACATTAGATTTTTAAGAAGCAAATTTGGTTGAAGGCTTAAAACAGAATGAAGTCACAGCTACCAAATAAGAACTGGGAACGTCAAGCCATCCTGGCACTAAGATTTTGCTGTTGCATTCAGGGGTAGCTCGTCACCCTCTTGAGAGGCAGGTATTGACAATCACAGAACCCAAACCCAGCACAAAGCTCTCAGAAAAATATAGAAGCTTCCTGCTGAGATCCTGCCTCATGAGAGATTTTGAAGCTTAAAAATGTGGTGTACGTAGCAAGCCATGAAGGTATTGGAATATGTCGCTGGTTTTTGCTTCCATGATTGTAATGAAAATATGGCATAGATCACCAGGAACCATAGACTGTGTAGCTAAAATTTTACTAAAATGGCAGGTGGTAGGATGATCACACTATAAAAGAAAATAAAAGAAGAAAAAACCCATAGGCAAGTTGAAGTTGTTGATAGCACAGCGAGATTAATGAAATAGCTGAAGTCTAAGAAGATACAGTTTTGTTCTGAAATTTGAATAGGTTTTATAAGTATGATTATGAACTGTGTGACCTTCCTAATGAGGAACCAAAAGGATAACGATGTTCTTGGTGATTAAAAGAGGAGCAAAGAAATCTAATTAGATGATGTATGTGTTACACTTGTTGGTGAAACATAAGCCTATTTTTAGAAGCGCTGGCTGACGAAGGCACATCACTTCCCTTCAAAGGGAACTTTTCCTTCATTGTCTTTAATTACAGTAGCAGACATGGCACCGTGTTGCTTCACAAGTAAGATCAACCAACAAGGCTCTGCAGCATAGCTAAGACCCGTCGATAAAGAGGCAACCATCTTTGTTCTGTTCTCCTTAACACACACTGTTATGTGCTTACCACAGAAACAAAAGCTTAAGAAGTTAATATCAGAAGGTAATTCAAATCTGTCAGCTCATCACAAACCTGAAAGAGACAAGACTTGAGTCTACGTTGAACCATAAGCTCTGTGTCTGTGCTGACATCAGCACACCCTGAACGCTCAGTGTTAAATTCTAAATGCTTAGGCTAATAGCCAGATGTCAATGATTCAGAGCATGGAGGGCGGGGTACGAGCGAACGACAGGAACCTCATCAAGAATGAAATGGGAAATGTCTGCAGTTTTTTTCTAATATGTTGACATTTTGCAGGTTGGGGGAAAATACAAATGATTACGCTGCTGTCATCAGCCAAAAGCAATGGTGTTTCTCTCTGACTCATTCCCTTCCCACCTGGATTTAAATTGTGAATTTGAAAAATAAAAATCATATACACGTTATCAGCAGGAAACGGACAAATATGTGCGGCTTTTGATGTCTCTGCAAGAAGATATCATGTGATGAACATCTTCCTAAACAGAGAATTGGAGTATTTGGTATAGCCTCCTTCAAAAAGGAGATGCAGGATGGGGGGACCTTGTATTTCAAATTAGAGTTGGAACATACAGGATGCCGGAATGCAAGGGAAAGTCAGGAAAATAGTGATTTGGCTTTCCTGAGGGGAGGGGACTACAAGTCCTCTCTGGTATTTGGCTTTTCTTTGGTTAGTGAAAAGTCTAAAACTGTATAGAGGCTATTACTGATGCCCCCATTGACTGGAAGATATATTTATTAATTCAGCTAACAGTTACTGGGCAACAACCACTGCAAGACACAATGTTACATCCTCTAAGTGCAGAAAAAGATACAAACAAAATATAAGCTGAGGGTTAAGCCATCCAAAAGATGAGGGATTGATTCTTCAGTGGAGCTCACAAATGCTTTACATATGGGGCGTCATTGAGCAGAACCCTGTGAGTACACCCTCATTAGGCAGAGAAGAGGGCACAAGCCTGCCTCTGCAACCCTCCAGCACACTGGGAGGGACAGTATGTGGATTTGAAAGAAACAGGATTAAGGTCAGACAGACCTGGGTGAAAAACCTGCTGTTGTCCCTTGCCCCTTCTGTCCGTGGTGGATTCACTCTTACTTGGGGGAATTCAGTAACATTATTTGTTCTTTGAGCGCTAGGCTCTTCTTCTGTGCCAGGAAAAATACTATCTATTTCAAAGGGTTCTTAGGTGTGCAAAGCCATGTGTGGCTGACACTCGACAGCTGACAGCTTCTTTATTCCTCAAGCATGGCACTTCTTATATTTTATTGTAACTATTTACTTGTTTGTGCAAGATCAGAAACTCTGTTTCTCCTTGTACCTTAGTCCTTAGGAAAATTCCTGGCACATAGTAGGCACTAAATAATAATGCCCCATTTGTTGACTAGATAAATGGATGGATGGACGAATGGATGGACGGACGGACGGACGGACGGACGGACGGACGGACGGACGGACGGACGGACGGACGGACGGATGGATGCAGAGTGGCAACAACATGATGTGTAATGGGATCTGGGGACACAGAGGTCCCAGCCTGGTGGATGCAGGGAAGGTCGCAGATGGAGTGCTGGGGACACTTGAAGCTGTAAGGCTACGCTGATCTCACAGTCAGAACAGCCTTAATGCCAAGCTGTTCTGCGAGGCAGAAGTTTTCAGCAACCAAAATGACAAGGTTCATTCTGAGTTTGGGAAATGTCACTCGGCCCTGCTATGGCAAACCGATTGGAGAGGGATTGCCAAAGAAAGGTGAGAGAACCAGTGAAAGGATATCACAATTGTCCATGTGCGACGCATGACACAACGTGAGTGAGAATGGAGATTGAGAAGTCACAGGAAAGGCCATTTGGTGAGGCTTGTTGACTGACAGAGGTGAGGAGTCAGGGAGAGGGGGAAGTCAAAAATGACCACAGAGATTCTAGAGAGTGTGCAGGGCAGGAGCGAGGCACACACTGAGCACTCCCAGAGGAGCGAGGCTGCCTTTGAGACCCCTGTGGAACATTCAGGAAGAGAGAGTGGCTTGTAGCTCAGAATTCAGAAGAGAACTAAAGACACAAATTCAGGAATTATCAGACTGTTGTTCAGAGGCTATCGATCTTCGGTGTGCATAGGATTCCCTGGAAGAGCTTCTTCAAAAGTGCATTCTCAGGACCTTCCCTAGAGGTTCTGATTAAATGATTCTGGGGCAAGGCTCACATATCTGCATTTTTAAAGCATCCAGAGTAAGGCTAATGCAGGCCAACAAATCCCTCTCCATTGGGTGCTTGAAGGTACAGAAGAGCCCTTCCCCTCTCATTGTAGGCTGACCCCCGGGAAGTCTGATGGGGCAGGTGCTGCAGGAGCTAGAAGCAGACTGAGGAAGGTAAGGAGACAGTCACCACGCGGTTATATCACAGAAGCCAGAGGTGAAGCACTGTTGGGTGAGAGGGATTCCGGCACTGAGAGGAGGTCGGGTGTTAGAGGGAGACAGATTGTGGTGGGCTGAGGCATAAGCAGGTTTGAGAAAGTGGAGCCACAACCTAGTTCTCCCTCTCAGAAGGAGATTTGGGATCTGGAGGGTTGGAGAGAAGAAAGCCAGGGGTGTGGTATGGAGGTTGCACTGAAGAGAACCTCGGTCCTTGTGCCCACTCTCCATGTTCCAGCTGGAGCCACCTGGGGATAGGTGTGGTTGTGAGGATGCCCTAATAAAGACATGGAAGGAGAAGACGGAGGCGGGATGATGAGGGAGGCGGGGGATAAGGCAGTGGTGCTGAGGGCTCTGCCCACGTGTGTGGTGGTTTTCTGTGAGAAGGAGGTCAGCAAAGGGAACAGGGTGAGAGCCGCTGCCTGGTCCAGGCTCTGGCTGAAAGAAGTCTAGCTCAGAGAGCCAGTCTGATATGTATATTTATTCTGGAGGAATGGCCATTAGCAAAAGAAAATAGAGATTCTGTCCTCAAGACTTCCAGGAGCCGCCGAGGCTGGCTGGAGTCACATCTTTCCCAAGAGGGCTAAAGCTCGGCCTGAGGAAGAAACTCTGTGCACAGATGTAGCCTTCACTGGAACGTTTTCCTTTTTCACTTGCAGTGACAGGATTCCTATGAGTTGTCCCTACGCCCAACACTTAACTCTTAATGTAACTAATTTGTGTTGCTCCAATTTCACAGATAAAATGGGAGAAATCTGTTTTTCTCTCTGCAGCCTCCCCACTCCGTCTGGGCTTTGTTTGCGTTCTCTGTCCCTTTCCCCTGCCAGTTCCAGTCATCCAGGCGTTTACATGCCTCATTAAGCGCGTCGCACTCTCTGCAGTGCCGGATGTAATCAAGTCCAGAATCTTCCTTCTCTGCACACTATGAACAGGACAGGGGGATGGGGCTTCTTGCTCAAGGCTCACAGGAGGCAAAGGTGGTTGGCAAGCTGAGTGACCTCTCAGCAAGCCGAGCCCCAGCCACCCCTCCTGTACGTAGCTCTGGCAAGGCTTCAAGTGCCAGAGGGCTCCCTGTGGACTTCCAATGGCTGCACCCACTCAGTAAAGCTAACGAATGCTTGGAGCAAGCTGCTTTGCAATAATAGTAGGGTGCCCATGGTTATGGCTGATAGCTTTTGGAGACCTGTTCCTTGCCCTGTGTTCCAATTGTTTCCCGAATTCAGCACCGACACTTAGAAAGCTGGAAATAACTTGGGAGTTCATCTTACTCTGCTTTTATGTTTTATGCACGACTTAGGAAGCAACAGCATCACAGTTTGTCTGTATCAGAGTCAGGAATGGAATCTGTGACCTTTGCTGCTAGTGTTGACCCCCTCTCCACATCCTGCCGCTTTTCCAGCACCTGCAGTTATCCAGGGCTCAGGAAAGTGGGTGGTCTAAAATGTGGCTGTGAGTTCGCGCTCTACCTATGTGACCACTCTGTCCTTGTGGCTCTGTGTGTGGAAGGCAACTGGTGCGGTGAGGAAGAAGCATTTCATACCGGTGCCAACAGCTGATTCGTCTTGGACGATCGCCTACCACGTTGTCGCTCACACATTTCTAGTCATTTCAGGTTTCAACCCACTCACCAACCCATTGTCTCCAGTTTCTGTCCTCTACATTCTTCCAAAATTGCTTTTATCCCATTTTCCTTTGCTCTTTACTTGTAGGTATGGAATATACGAAAGATGTATGTGTGAGAGAGGCGCGCTGTGAGGGGATCACAGGGGCAAAGTCAGAGGGGGCTCTCAGAAAGCAGACTGAGCTTCTGTGAGAGTAAATACAAATGTGTGCTTGCAGATGAGGAGCGTCTGTTGGGGAAATAGGAGTATATGGGTTGCAAATGTAAAAATTGTCCTTTACAAGAATGAGTTCAGAAGTAGATGGAAGAAGGGAGAATTTGACATGGGAGGTGGGTCCAAGCAGACTAATTTCTGATACGAGGCTCTATTTGGAAGGTCATCTACCATATCTATGATGGATTGCCAGGTCTTATGAGCTGGATGGCAGTAGGAGCAAAGCACTCTGGCACGGGAACGGGAGTACATAGGCTCAAATCCCAGGACAAGCACTGATAACCCGGGGTGTTTTGAGTTATCTGCCTAACCTCTCAATTTCCTCAAGTGTAAAATCAGGATAAATATAGTACTTACTTTACACAGAGTCACCGAGGGTGATGAAACAGGAAAAGCACTTAGTCTAGTGCCCGGCACACAGTAAATGGTTGGCAATAATGAGGCATAATTATGGGGGCACCGAGGACTAGGAAGAGTATGCCTGGCCAGGAGAAATAGTGGGTCAACCGGACACTCTTTCTGATCTTGTGCTGAAACTATTGCCATACAATCACAGGATCAGAGAATTGTGCTTTGTGGGGACCAAAAAAAACCAAACATCTTATCCAAAATGCCTTCACTGATTAAAAATATAAAAAGGCCCACTGAGATTGACTTTCTCAAAGCTGTTCAGCCAGTGAGCAGCATAGGGTATCAAGGACCCTGTGAGACACATATCCCTTCCTCTATGCTATGGCATTTCAATTCCTGACAGCAAAATTGTTGCTGTGACCAACACGACCTTTCCATCCCCACATATATTCACACATTCATTCATTCCACAAAGTTTTCCTGATGAGCTACTGTGTGTAGATCCTTGTATTAGGTCCCAGGGATTAAGCCAGATATGGCCCCTATGTTCATTGAGCTTACAGCCTCAACAAGAAGGAAGATTTTAATCAAACCAATTTTGAAGCATTAAAAGCAAAATTATAACTAGAAGATAAAGTCTACAGAAACAAGGAGTCTATCTGTTGAGTCACTGTTGTCTCCTGATCACATAGAACAGTGCCTGGCTTGCAACAGGTCCTAAATGCATGCTTGTTAAATGAATGCCAGGCAATGCCCTGTGTAAGTGCAGCAGTCAAAAGCAATGAATGAGTGGATGCAGAATGGGGGGCTGGCCTGCTCAGAGGAGTCAGGAAAGGCTTCCTTCAGGAAGGGATGCTGAATGCAAGTGTACGCCAACAGGGTGAAGTGAGACAGGGTGGGCTATAGGGATGGGCGAATGCTGGAGAGGAAGGGCACAGGGAGCTTTGGAGGAAAGAAAAGAAGTGCAGTCGAGCAGTGACTCTGGCAGGCATATGGAGGGAAGAGGTGATAGCATGGGCCCTGTCACAGCAAGTGTTGGCAGGTGCCAGGAGGGACACAACAGTATTCAATGAGTCATTCCACTTTGATAAATATTGTCTTATTCACAATTCACAGTGACATTCTCCTGTCCGTGGGTCAGAAAATATCATCCCGCTCAGCTGAGTAAACTCAGGCCTGTGGTCTTTGTTTGTGGTCAAAGTCACACATGTAAACATAGCATTTGTGAGACTCCTAATGTATTTAACCTTATTTCATCCTGTCATCAGTCTTTTGAAGCAGGCGTTAGTATCCCAATAGCATATATGAGGAAAGGAAGCCTCAGCAAGTTCAAGTGAATTGGGATGTGAAGGCTGAATGGGGATGTAAATGTCTGTGCTATGGGCTGAATTGCACCCCTCTACTACCAAATGTCTGTGTTGATGCTCTAACTTCCAGTATGTCTGTTTTTGGAGGTGGTACCTATAAGGAGGTAATTAAGGTCAAATTATGTCATAAAGGCGGGGCCCTCATCCAATATAGTTAGTGTCCTTATCAGAAGAGACACCAGAGAGCTTCCTCTCTTTTTTTCTATTAGAATTCAGAGGATAAACCATGTGAAAACACAGCAGCTGTCTACAAGCCAGAAGGTGAGCCCTCATAAGGGCCGCCCTGGCAGAAACCTGCATCTTGGACTTCTAGCCTCCAGGACTGTGAGATAATAAATGTCTGTTGTTTAAGCCATCCCATGTAGTATTTTGTTATGGCAACCCAAGCCAACAAAGATAGTTTTGCTGTACACTGGCTGTTATTAGCTGCTACGATACACCTCTTTCTTAGTTAATGGCAGAGAGAGACAAGAAGGGCCATTGGGTTGTCAGTCCTGTGCCCTTCTCTGCACCATACTCCCTGCCACTGCAATCCGACCAACCTGGGGATAATGGCAGGTCGTGGCAGGGAAGCCTCTCAATCCCACCCTATCTTCCCAGTTTTGTCAAGACCAAGGCATGGGTGTTCCTGGTCACTGGGGTTTGGGCAAAACTAAATGTCTGTGAGTGTCTTGGATCAAGAGCTGTGGCAGAGATAGTTGAAGAGCTGATTTCAGGTCTAGAAAAGTCAAATATCGTCTCTTTGCATGTGACTCAGATTGACATCTTAGAACAGTAGGGTTGTTCTGGAAGCAGAGCTGAGTACCAGCTACTGTTTCATCTAAATGCCTCAGTGACTGTGTAAGAGTGTGTGTGTGTGTGCATGCATGTGTGTGCATGCATTTGTGTGCCTGTTTGTCTTTGCTGATGCTCTGGGCAAATACTCCAATACCTAATGCAGGGGTCCATTTCTGGGTCTCATCCCATACGTATTCATTAGCTAAATGGCCTTCAGTGTTACCCAAGTTCTTTACTCCTCCTTTTACTTATCTGTAAAACGGGGTTAACAACCTGCCTTGCACAGCACTGACACGATGCCTAGAACCCAGTACACATTTGGTAAATAGCAGATATTATCATTATGAATAATAATCCCAAGTACTTCTATTTTAAAATAAAGTTTTTAGAACTAAATCATTACTCCTGTTTGCCTTGGGCTAAAAGAATAAAAAAATCATAGTAGGGAGACATTTCCACTGAGACAATTATCTACTAATCCAGTTGGTCTCTGGGCTGGATTGCTGTTGGTGCTGTTGTTTGTACAAATAGCAGAATGACCATCCTTTTCAAAGGCAACCAGCCAAGTGCAAGGTTCTTGTTTTGGGGGCATAAATAAACCCCTTCCCCCAAAACCCATAAAACTATTCCATAGAGTGCATGTGAAAGTCATCATATTCTACATGCTTATTATCTGAACTGTGTAAACCAAGCCCCTTGAGGTCTACCTCAGAGAAATAAATTGCAGAGGTGAAGCAGGCAAGCCTATCTTTGAAGTAGACTAAAACTCAGAGGCATAGGCATTCAGGCAGGCAGAGGTAGGAAGGAACATGCTGTACCCACCTGCCACTGCTGGTGAGGGGCTTATTTCTAAGACACACACAGCACAATTGCACACACAATGCAGAGAGAAAACAAAAGACATAGATCACACATTTCAGATGGTTGGTGGACAAAGTTTAGTTAATGTCAATGCTGAAAGCTTGTTCAGTGTCTGAGGTGCACGTGGAAACGTGGATACCTCTCTTCATCCTACTCAGCGGTTGCTTCCCTCTAACCAAACTTCAGCGGATAAACAAATACACACGCACATAAAGTATCACGACAAGCCGGCCCTGGCCCGTGGTGTGAAATGTTGCAGAAGGATATAGATGTGGCAGTGTGGGAAAATGGAGTCAGGGAGACATAGGGGCTTTAAAGGAGGTCAGTCATGGCTCCCAAGCCTTCTCCACCCATATGGGAGGGAAAGACCTTCAGAGAGGGTTTGCTGCTCCAGTTGTGGATAGAGCAGCCATCTGATAAGGTCTCAGACTGCTATTCCATTCCTCCCCATGGATGAGAGCACGAAATGCAAGCAACATGAGAATCATGATGGCAGCAGTTGACTTGGTTTAAAACAACAAATATCACCCCCAGAATCATAGACTCCAACTATAGAAGGCATCTTAAAATTATACAGTTGAATTGACCCATGGTTCTATCTTCTTTA
Organism: Aotus nancymaae; assembly: GCF_030222135.1. Classification (NCBI taxonomy): domain Eukaryota; kingdom Metazoa; phylum Chordata; class Mammalia; order Primates; family Aotidae; genus Aotus; species Aotus nancymaae. Next base: position 36,792,819 of record NW_026988423.1, read on the forward strand.
GACAACCATCATTCTACTTAATTCACAATTTGGTTTACTCTTGTTGTAAGGGCAGACCTTGCCTTTTAATGACCACAAGATATCAATTACTGTGTAACTATCACTGCATGGCATGCTAGGGGAATGGCAGGGAGAAGTATGTCTTATCTACAGGTGGTGGGTTGAGCAGGATGGATGGACACAGGCCAAGCAGATCGCAACTTCCTCCCTCCTGAGTCCCTCAAGCTTCCCCATGTAGCTGAGCCCACTGCATCCAGGCTTCTAGCACTCACCATACAATGTGATGCTGGCATTGGTGTTCCCAAGCTTGTTTGTGGCCACACAAGTATAGTTCCCATAATCCTTTTCTGAAACATTGAAGAAAGTCAGAGTGGACATGCGGCCTTTGTTCTCAATCCTCACTCCATCCAGGCCAGTGGCTAACCTGCAAGAGGGAAGGCATGGCCGTCGATTCATTCTACAAGGAGGCACTCCTCCTCACAAAATACTTTTCTCCAACTAACCCCGATTCTAAAATTCAAACCCCAAGGACCTCAGTGTCCAACAGGAGGACAGGGGAAAGGATGGCCATGCCCAACAAGATAAATGTGCTGGCTTCTAATTACCAATGACTGGCATGTGCACAACCATTCTCAGATCTGGAATCATGGTCAGTTCATTTTGTTCACTTCCCAGCCTCTTTCATTTTTTTTTTTTTTCTGGTTGTAAAAGGACTTTGTTACAAAAGAGGGTATAATAAATTTCTGTTTTGACTTATCTTTCCCCTTTCTTTCATCCTCATCCTTCTCCCATGTGGAGATGCCCCATCAGCTCAACTTCAGAGCTGTCTGGGTGTCATTTAAAATTTACCTGGTATCTTCCTTGAACCACTGGAATTCAGCCATGGGGACTGCAGAGGCTTCACAGCTCAGGATGCCCTTCTGACCAACTGAAACACCAGTGTTCTTGGCTTTTGAGATATAGGGAGGATCTGTGGGAAACACACACACATGCACGCACATACACACACAGAGTGATTTCATGAAAGAGATGAAGGGCATATCCAGTCATTTGCTATGTAAATAGACTTGGTGACAACTCTCTTTCCCAGTGAAATAATCATTTATTTCAGGAAAATAACTTGCTTGAAGACATTGCACTGACCCCCAACTTCTTCTTCAGACCTTCAAACCCATTCTCAGTTAACAATTCTCTCCATGTGCTGAAAGCTCTGGCAGTCACAGGAAGCCTCCAGGGACAAATGGCATGGGGGTCATGGTGGGCAAAGCCATCTGATCAAGTATTTTCCTGCTGGCAGCAACTTGGGTCTTTTGGAAAATGGCACTGCCATTACCAGATTGTCCCGCTACTCCTGATGCCCTCTTTCCCTCAGAGCCCCCTGGCTGCAGGTCCACTCACAGTTTACAGTGATTTTTACTTTCCGCACATCCGGCGCAGCGACGTCATTCAATGCGCTGCATTCGTACTCCCCGGACTGGTCTCGCTTGATGTCAGAGATCTCCAGGTACTCATCCTCACTTACAAAGCCCTGGCCTTCTGGGAAGAAAGAACCAGACAGCAAACAATCAAGAAACTGTGTAACTGGAGACAGAACCATAATCACATCTAGAGACTGTAGGAGGCAGAAGAGAAAAAGCCATCATAATGGAGTAGGACATTAAGTCAAAGACATAGGGCAACATGGTGCTCAAAAGATACGGCAATGGAAGAAACAAAGTCTCCACCAAAGAAATTCTCAAAGCCTGAGCCTCGCATCAATGTGTTTTCAGCCAAGTCACTGAGCTTTCTTAGAGCATTTGGTAAGAAAACATATCACTATTTTTCCTATATGGTTATTGTGATGATGAACTCAAAGATGACATGATATATACCTCAGTGCATTGCCAAGCTGATATTTTAAAAAGAATTGTCATGATCAATAATATAATAAAATTATGGAATAACTTTAGGATATGTTACCATAGAGCACATCTTAATTTTTCACTATGTAGAAATGTTTTGATATGCAGAATACAAACTACTACTTGTAGAACGAATAAGTACACATTCTACACTTTAATATAAGTAAATGCAAGGTAGTCGGTTTTGTTTCTCCTTGTGGTGGAGAAGATAGAGTGAGAATGAATGAATGAGGAAGGACCTCATGACCGATTTGTAATAGGTGCTCAATAAGCACTGGTCAACACAAATGTGATAGCTCCACGTGCTGGATCTTTGCCGGAACAGCCTAGTGGATTTAATACTCGATTTGATGGAGCTCCCTGGAGGATTCACTCACAGGTACTTATGAAACTTATAATTCATAATTCAAAATATTATGGGCTGCAAAATTTCTGTTGCTTTTAAGCCGCCATTATAGGTTCTTGCAACAATCTGGTCTCTCCACCTCACCCCTTATCTTACTCCCCATGGTTCAGTGCAAAGACAACAGACCCTCTGTCTTCCATCACAAATGTTCCGAGTTCTGTCAACACACTGGGATCCCGTGAAAACCAAGATAAAGCACACAGCCATTTGCATTTTCTATCGGCCTGCAGTCCTAAGGGCTACAGTAGTTTTCAGGGCAACAAAAATGTTAACTTTCCCCACAACCTTTTGAAAGCATGTTCTGATTCAACGTGTTTGGGTCCAGCATGGTGTGTAGATGGGCTGGTGTGCAGGGTGTAAGGTGGGCAGCAGGAAGATGGAGGGGGTGGGCTATGTGCAGGGTGTATGGTGTGAGCAGCAGGAAGTTGTCTGTGGAGGTGGGCCGGTGTGTAGGGTGTGTAGCAGTGATGTCTGTCGGGGTGGGCTGGGGTGCAGGGGGTAAGGAGGCAGGTACTTAGGTTTCCTGACTCTGGTCTAAGTCTAAGCCTCGGGGTGTCCACCACCCACCTGCTCATTTCCCCAGACCATGTGCTTTGTGGCTCCTGCTGTCTTCTCTGCCTCCATCTCCTACCCCAGATCATACCCACCCAGGGAGTACCATCAGTCTCTGGATACGGACTACCAATCTATTTATAGAAAGCTCACTGCAAATGAGCACCATTCTGTTAGCCCAGTTTGTGCAATTCCATGGAGGAAATAATGCGTTGGCCAATGGGAGCAATCCTTTTGCCTGGCTACCCTCCTCAAACCTGGTCCTGGTAACAGGGTCCCAAAATGTGCCCATAGGTGTGAGGTTCAGAGCCATTGGGAGATCTGGGTGAACCCACATAAAGAGTGGCTGAAGGGCGCAGGTGAGATCCCCAGAGTAAAGAAATGGGATCTGAGACAGCAACTCATACATTCCCAGCCTAGGATCGGAGTGTCTCTCCTGAATGATGCTGCTGGCCCCAAAAGGTCCCAGGCACCAGATGGGAACTTAGCAAATTTCAATGAAGAAACTGCAGAGCATGAGTCACATGGGTCTGGGTTAAGCCCCCATTTGCTTAACCCAGGGTGCTGCTGCTGGATCAAAAGCCTCTACCACAGCAGACATAATGATCCAGGCTAGTTCATATCCTGACTCTTCAAGGTTCATTAGGGACGTGCAAACACTTTCTCATCCTACTCCCTTTATTTCTCCATAGGCTAAGTGAAGGGGATTCTGAGATTACTTTTTAAATGAAATTTAATAAAGAAAAATTCGCTGACCAATCTAAGCATTTTTAAGGATTAAACAGCAATGGAATCAAACACATCAAAATGAAGTTCCAGACTCACTTCATCATTTTTTTTGCAAGAAATAAATGTGGTAGGATGAGAAGCCTGGCTTTTTACTACTGTGACTCCATTAGTTTTTCACAATGTACCACAGAGAATTTTGCCACAAGCTTTTTGCCATGCAATTAAACTGTATTGCATTTAGCCAAACACATGGGCTACCTGCAGAGGGCCTGGCTGGAGTCAGGCAGGGTCAATGATCCCCTCTCCTCAGAGAAGAAAGCTCCAGATCACACTGCTTGGTGGACCTCAGCCAGATGCCTCAAAAGCCCAAGATAAGGTGACATCCACCAATGCCAGTGGACTAGAAATGTTGACCTACACATAGGGAGGGATGGTTTCACAGAAGGGTGAGGCCCGTGTGCTTTTGCGTGGGTAAGACAGGTCCTGCATCCTTCCAGGGGAATTAACAGGTGACCGTGCAGTCTCTGGAATGTGGGATTTCTTTCCACTGTCTGTGATGCTGTTTTCATGGGACAGTTATGCAACAGCAGAAAAGGAAGGAAGAAAAAGTGCATTTCGCATAAAGTGGAGATCATTATAATACTACCTCATTAAGTGAGAAAATGAATTTTGTCAAGTTTGTACAATGAAGTAAGTGCTTCTCAGATTTTAATTTGCATATAAATTCTTCAGAGGTTTTTTTTTTTTTTTTTTTAAATATAGTTTCTGATCCAGTAGGTTTGGAGTGGGGTCTGGGATTCCACATTTCTGGCAAATGCCCAGGGGCCGCCTTCATGGCTGGGCCATGGCCCACCCCCTGAGCAGTGAAGCTGTGAATACCGTGCTGCGCTGTTCATGAGCTCTCTCCTACCCACACACATGAAGTCCTTTAGGCCTATAAAGCGGTCAGTGTGTTAGAAAAATATACTAAGTGCCCCTCAGGCTGAGACCCCTGTGGAGCCTGCACCTCAAAAGACTTGCTGTTTTGGAGTTTAGGGCTCAATAGGCTGGCTGCATTGAGGGTGAGAATCAGGACCCATGGACTCTTCTTGATCTTCCCACTACACATGCATCCACGCCAAAACATGTTTCTTTGTTGAAAAATGGAAAATGTTAATTGACACTTCTCTCCATCTCAGACTCAGTGAAGGTGACTTACAAGCTATTTTCTTAACTACTTTGAATACTGGGTGAGATTTTTAAAGCAGAACGAATCTAGGTTGCAAAACGCCTGGAGACCTAGGAAGCTGTAGGGCTGCCCTCTCCAGTTCTGGTCGCAATGTGAAATTCTGATTCCATGCTGCAGATAACGGGGCAGAAGGCAACCAGTATTTCAATTCTCTTTACTAGCTGCCAGGAAACCAAATTGCTGACTATGGAGTTAAAGGAAGGGAGGAACAGGAGAGGATAGGAAAGAGAAGGAGGAGAAGGAAGGAAAGAAAGACAGAGGTGGGGCAAGCAAGAAGGCCTGTGAGCCATTGGAAAGACTGAAGACATGTTCACCAAGGACTTTTTTTTTTTTTTTTTGAGATGAAGTCTCACTTTGTTGCCAGGCTGGAGTGCAGTGGCGCAATCTTGGCTCACTGCAACCTCCGCCTCCCAGATACAAGCGATTCTCCTGCCTCAGCCTCCTGAGTAGCTGGGACTACTGGTGCACACCATCACACCCAACTAATTTTTGCATTTTTAGTAGAGACAGGGTTTCACCATGTTGGCCAGGATGGTCTCGATCTCTTGATCTCATGATGCGCCTGTCTCAGCCTCCCAAAGTGCTGGGATTACAGGTGTGAGCCACCGCATCCGGCCTCACCAAGGACCTTTTTAAAAGGCTATAAGACTACAATATTTTCCTTGTCAAACAGGAGCTGCAAGTCTGCTCAACAGTTTTGCTTTATAGCGAAATGTCCTGTAGTAAGACAGTAAGTAACCCAGAGGCATTATGAACCTGCTTTAAGCAGTCCAACATCCCAATATAACATGGTTGGAAGCAACGGAAAGCAGATGCTGAATCATTGGCAGAAATGCATAAAAACTGAGGCTGTTTCTATGGAAAGAGTGCTTCAAAGAAGATTAGTTCAATTCACTGTATTAGCAAAATTAAGATCTGCAAAAATACAAATGAGGCCATTCACCAGGGGATGTGGGGTCGTTGCCTCAGATGCAGGATGCATGTTTGGGGATAGGATGAGCAAGCCTCAGGGTTCTGTGGACCTAAGGGGGCCTCTTCCGTAGGAACAGACATTCTGACAACACAGTCACAGAATAGAAACAGCAGGCAACATCCACAAGCAGGGTCTGTTCTGCTTGAAATGGAGGAACAGACAGAGAGACGACTCAGGGAAGAAGGACCACTGGCTGGCTGCTGGCTCTGCCCTCACTGTCCTTATTCTGTTCACATTCAGGATGAACAAGGTGTTGTGTCAGACACTGCGGTGAGGGAATGGGGGCAGAGATGATGCTTCACTTGGGTCTGCAATCTCATGGGGCAGAACTCAAAGCAGTTTATATTTTTCCATATCTTAGGTTCAATTTTTCAGTTTTTAGTCATTACTAGATCCCTCAAGTAAGGTGTAGTGAGTCAAAAAGATTTATTAGAGCTAAAAGAAAGCTAAGCATTTGGGGATGAAAAGATGAAACAGGAAATCCAGAGCAAAATCTGGGGCCTTCCTGACCTGCCTCTCTTTCCTTTCTCCTCGTATATCCTTTTGTGCAGCCATATCTCAGCCATCATTCTTGCGTCCAATTCTCCTGTTTATTTCCTCAGCCAATTCCTTAGAACTATAAAGTTAAAAGAACCATGAGAGATCAAAGATTTTAGCCTTCCCCTTTTTTGGATGATACAAAAGCCTGGCAGAATATCTTGTCTTCTCTGTGAATACCTCTGGGGACAATTTTAGGAGGTGATGATAAGGTTTGGCTGTGTCCCCACCCACATCTCACCTTGAATTGTAATAATCCCTACATATCAAGGGTGGGGCCAGGTGGAGATAACTGCACCATGGAGGCAGTTCCCCCATACTGTACTCTTGGTGGTGAGCAAGTCTTATGAGATCTGATGGTTTTATAAATGGGAGTTCCCCTGCACAAGCTTCTTGCCTGCCGCCATGCAAGATGTCCCTTGCTCTTCCATTATGATTGTGGGACCATCCCAGCCATGTGGAACTGTGAGCCGATTAAACCTCTTTGCTTTGTAAATTACCCAGTCTCCAATTTGTCTTTTTTAGCAGCATAAGAACAGACTAATACAGGTGGTCTACCCCTTTGTTGGTGTAGTCACAGTATGACCCCCCGCAACACACACACAAAATCCTTGTATTGAGGCAATCCTCATTTGGTTTCTTCATTTGGAATGACTAAAAGTCACCTCTGAGCATCCCCACCCCAACTGTCCTTCCAGGTTTGCTGCCTAGGTTCTGGCTCTATCTGCAGAAGCTGTACTGAGGTCAGGTGTCAGCATCTGCTGCAGAATGTACCAGACCTTCCAGGAGGTGACACAGAGAGGAACGTTTCTGGGAGCTTGTGCCACCAAGGAAAAGAACAACAGGAGATGATAGCAGTGAGGAGGAGCTAGGGTTTCAGGAGGCAGCCACGCAGGGAGGACAAGGTATGGGGAAGGGGAGCTGGGAGGAGCAAGAAAGCAAGAGAGAAAAGAGCAGCCAGAAGGAAGCCAGTGGAAGTAGGCAGAGTGTGGCCACCCAGGGGTCCTTTTGGGTCAAATGGTTGGGTTTCTGGGAAAACAAGATAAGGTGTTTCCCTGCTGCCCAGCAAGAGAGACTATTACAGATGATCCTGATCAATACTGAGTTTGAAAAGTTGGAATCAGATGTCCAGGTGATTGGTGATCAAGTGCATGCTTCTGGCCTATAAGGTCACAACTAGGCTATCTGATCCATCTTAGAAACAAGTCTTCTGCCTACTCTCCAAAGGTAGGTAGCAGTTCAAGCTGTCAAGGAACACAGATATTACTTCTGTAAGGGAAGAACCATGCTTATAAGTATCTGATTTGCTGGACATCCTGTTATGAACATCTGGAGCAAGATAGACCGCCGGAAGGAGCTAGGGCTGTCTGAAACTGCCTCCTCCCCACTGCTTCTCATCCTTGATGCGTGCAGGGAAAGGTAGAGACCATCAAAAGTTCTTAAGGAGGGAGACATGTGTCTGAATCCTGTCACTCATTTTTCTTTCCCTCCAGGATTTTGGCTAACATAATCACAAAACTGAGCCATGAGCAGATCAGAACACCAGCTGGACTACAATCACCAATTGGGATCCAAGGCTGATGTGAGGTTTTTGCCTTTTTCCCTGAGAATTAGAGACAGTGGGGCTTGCACAGTAGAATGCTTGACTTTAGTACTCAGTCACAGGCTCAAAGCTGGACCCGAGAGTACGAGCTGTGTTGCAATGCAGAGTCTGGGGTAAGGAGGGCCCCAGACCCAAGGAGCAGGCCAGGGAGGGGACGGAGACACAGGAGTGATGCTCTCACTTTTAGATGACAGCCTTATGTCTGCTTAACTAGGCCCAATGGATATTCAAGCAACCACTTTACCATGACCTTGGTTACCTCTCATGCGGGAGGCAAAGAGTGGACAAGGTGGAGGGAAGCTGCCTTCTAGAAACCTGTGAGGGTTATGAATAGGATTTATCCTTTTATCCTGGAGACTTCCTGGCATCCTTCTCCATCATATACCTCTTGACATGGGAGCCCCCTTCTTTTGATGGATACACATCAGAAACATGCTTGAATTTGGAATTACAGTAGGGTTTCAGCATTTGGGACCCAGCATGGCTCATATAACCTGAGTCTTGTACTGTTCACCCTTCTTCCTAGCCCACTGTCCAAGTTGCAAGCACCCTGAGTAAACATCACATCTGCTACTTCCTTAACTCCTTACAGCAGCTAACGTAGGCTAAGCACACAGTATATATTCATGTTGTGCCTAATGGTTAGGTTTGAAAACTGAATCCCTGCAGAACTCCCCCTCTCCCCCTCCTATTTAATCCACTCTTTTTTCTGCCAGACACTGCTCCACACTATCTGCCCTGCCTCAACCCTTGGCTCTCCTTAGAACCCTACTGGCAGCAAGCAACTCTGAGCCCACCCTCCTTAATTAAACCAAGGAGCGTGGACAGCAGTATACTGCATCCTTGCCTGCTCCCAACTTCCAGATTTGTTACCTTTGCCACACTGGAGTTAATGAAAAGTGTGATAAACCCACTGTTTCATTTTCCTTTAATTAATACAAGAAATTGAATTGTGCTAAAGTCACTTTGGTTTGGAGGCCAAGCCCCTGGTAAATGTCTCACTTGCTGGTGGTGACAGAAGCTCTTTGTCTTGGGCTCAGAAAGCTTTTTCAGGCTGTGGCTGCCAGGACCTCTTCTGTGGGAGGAGTGGCTTGCCCCCATCCAAGGCTGCCATGCTGGCTGCCTTCCCTAAGGCTGACAGTAAGTTGGCGAATCACAAGATCAATGTGTTACCGTGAAAGTTAACTGCGCTTCCAGTTGGGGGAGGAGTACATTAATAAAGATGTCCATAACTGGGGGCTCAGAGGAATTCCCTGGCAGGAGTGAGTTTTCTGGGTCCTCCCTTTCATGCACGGGTGAGGATGATGGAAGTGTTTAATGACCCTCACTGTCAGACCGGGAGTAGTTGAGGATGGCACAAAGAGAGAAGGACTCAAGTGACTCCTTTAGTACAACTGTCCCCAAAGAAAAGCTCTCATACACTGGGGTTCTTGAGCTCTTTACTGGGAAAAGTTAAAGGTGAGAGGATGTAATAAAGGGTTTTGTCTTGTAGGTGGAGGCAGAAGAAGGGATGTCAAGGAAACTCTCTGTAATCAGGTTTAAGAGGAAGCATCTAAAATAGATGTTCCCAACCCTGGTGGGTCATAAGATTTACCCAAGGAGCACTTTAAAAATAGATTCTTGTGTCCATGCTTATGGATTGGTGAACATGGTCTGGGGTGGGGACCCCAGCACCAGCATCCTCTAAAACTTCCCAGGGGACTCTAATGTATAGCCCGGGGTGAAAATCCAGGGTTGGAAGGTTGAGGACTCCTGTTGCTTTCATTGTCCAAGTTCCAGTTCCACACGTATGCTCCCAGGCTTCCTCTGCTGAGAAGTCATTCAGAGCCAAGGGGAATATGAGGATGTGCACATCTTAGAGTGTGCTCAGATCTCCTGTCAACTGTCAGCTTCTATGCAAACTATGCCATCATGATGTCAACAGCAGTAGCTTTATTGTAGGTGAGTCTAGAAAAGGAGATCTTGTTGTGGGGTAGGGTGGTGACAGCCAAGGTCAGTCCCCAGTGGCTAGGGATCCCCGGATAGCCAAACAAAGAGCAGGAAGACAAGAGTGGCTTCTTTCCAAAGCACTTGAAGAGGTGCATTTAGCTTGGCTCCGCTTGGCTCTCTCTCTCTCTCTCTTTTTTTTTTTTTTTGAGATGGGTTCGTTGTGTGTAGGAAGAAATCAAGGTACAAGATTTTTAGGATTTAGATGATACTGTTGACTCATTGGGAGTGGTTCTGAGTGAGCATCACAGAAACAGCCAGGGTACTCGCAAGGATGTGGCACATTCCCTTTAAATGAAAGTGCAGTATATGTGCCAGAAAAAGAGGAGAGGAACTAGACACAGAGAGGCAGATGAGGGAGGGTGAGAGAACACGAGGATGCAAAACACTAGAATTCCATAAAGACAGACAAATGGCTGAGGATAGAAGCTTAAATCTATTTGATGAGCACAGTAGCCTATCTGGATCAAAAAAAAAGTCACTAGCATTTTTATTCTAAAAAGTATTTAAAAATAAAGTGAAACTAACAGTTCAGACCCAAACAACGCAGGGGTAGAAGGAGAAAATTATTATTTTTAAATAGCAGAGTTTAAACAGTCAAGTTATTGACAAAATGTTTCAGTACACTTGAAAACTTTTTTGTTTTACAGGCTTTCCTCTTATTATTATGATTATTTGTATTCTAAACCAACAAGATTATTTTAGTATTAACAGGTAAAAGCGAAATGAGTTCTGAGAAGTAAAAGTACTGCTTTTAAAAAAAACCTTTATAATTAAACAACAGCATTTCTTTTTTAGAAACCTGATCAATGCATGGAAGGAGACACTGCCTCTTTCATTTACAACATCTTAAGAAAGTTGCCTTAACCTTGTCTGCAGCAGCCTGCGCAAGCACAGCCAGTCACCCAGATCCAGTTTCTTCAAGAAGACTATATTTTTGTAGCATAGAAATGTCTTGTGCCTTGGTGTGGTCAGTGGACTGCCAATATTGTGTTACCTCAGGGCGCTTCGGCAAAGTAGCTTCTTGAGCCCAAAGCAGACTCACAGGGCTGGCATCTGCCAGGGAGTGGACAGTATACAAAACCTTCAATTAGTTACAACATCAAAGTAAGTCCTTTGCTCTTCGCTTGCCTTTGGGGGAATTAGAACTTTCCTTCTAACACTAACCTCATCTGACTTGTTTTCCCTGGGGATTGTTTGTAAAGAAGTGTCAGGAATGCCTTTGTTGTTTACATAAGTTTGGGTGGACCTATAGTTAGGTTTTCCTAGGACAGTGCCAGTTAACATCTGTCTTCCCAGCAAACTTCTTTTTTTCTTTTTCTTTCTTTTGAGACAGAGTCTCGCTCTGTCTCCCAGCCTGGAGTGCAGTGGTGTGATCTCAGCTCACTGCAACCTCCACCTCCTGGGTTCAAGCAATTTTCCTGCCTTAGCCTCCTGAGTAGCTGGGACTACAGGTGCATGCCACCATACTCAGCCAAATTTTTTTGTACTTTTTAGTAGAGATGGGTTTTCACCATGTTGCCCAGGCTGGTCTGGAATTCCTGAGCTCAGGCAACCCACCTGCCTCAGCCTCCCAAAGTGTTAGGATTACAGGCGTGAGCCACCACCCCTGGCTGACAGCATACTTTATTATTATTATTATTGTTATACTTTAAGTTCTGGGTACATGTGCAGAAGGTGAAGGTTTATTACATAGGTATATCCGTGCCATGGTGATTTGCTGCGTCCATCACCCCGTCATCTACATTAGATATTTCTCCTAATGCTATCCCTCCCCTAACTCCCACTCCCTGATAGGCCCTGGTGTGTGATGTTCCCCTCTCTGTGTCCATGTGTTCTCATTGTTCAACACCCACTTATGAGTGAGAACATGCGGTGTTTAGTTTTCTGTTCTTGTGTTAGTTCGCTGAGAATGGTGGTTTCCAGCTTCATCCATGTCTCTGTAAAGGACATGAACTCATTCATTTTTTTATGGCTGCATGGTATTCCATGGTGTATATGTGCCACATTTTCTTTATCTAGTCTATCATTGATGGGCATTTGGGTTGGTTCCGAGTCTTTGCTATTGTGAACAGTGTCACAATGAACATATGTGTGCATGTGTCTTTATAATAGAATGATTTATAATATTTTGGGTATATACCCAGTAACGGGATTGCTAGGTCAAATGGTATTTCTAGTTCTAGATCCTTGAGGAATTGCCTCACTGTCTTCCACAATGGTTGAACTAATTTATACTCCCACCAACAGTGTAAAAGCATTCCTATTTCTCCACATCCCCTCCAGCATCTGTTGTCTCCTGACTTTTTAATGATCGCCATTCTAACTGGCTTGAGATGGTATCTCATTGTGGTTTTGATTTGCATTTCTCTAATGATCAGTGATGATGAGCTTTATTTGATATGTTTGTTGGCTGCATAAATGTCTCCTTTTCAGAAGTGTCTGTTCATTTGCTTCACCCACTTTTTGATTTTTTTTTTTTCCTTCTTGTAAATTTGTTTTAGTTCTTTGTAGATTCTGGATATTAGCTGTTTGTCAGATAGAGAGATCGAAAACATTTTCTCCCATTCTATAGGTTGACTGTTCACTCTGGTGATAGTTTCTTTTGCTGTGTAGAAGCTCTTTAGTTTAATCAGATCCCATTTGTCAATTTTGGCTTTTGTTGTCAATGCTTTTGGTGTGTTAGTCATGAAGTCCTTGCCCATGCCTATGTCTTGAATGGTTTGGCCTAGGTTTTCTTCTAGAGTTTTTATGATTTTAGGTCTTACATTTAAGTATTTAATCCATCTTGAGCTAATTTTTGTATAAGGTGTAAGGAAAGGACCTAGTTTCAGCTTTCTGAATATGGCTAGCCGATTTTCCCAACACCCCATTTATTAAATAGGGAATCCCTTCCCTATTGCTTTTGTCAGATTTGTCAAAGATTAGATGGTTGTAGATGTGTGGCATTATTTCTGAGGCCTCTGTTCTGTTCCATTGGTCTGTATATCTGTTTTGGTACCAGTACCATGCTCTTTTGATTACTGTAGCCTTGTAGTATAGTTTGAAGTCAGGTAGCATGATGCTTCCAGCTTTGCCTTTTTTGCTTAGGATTGTCTTGGCTGTGTGTGCTCTTTTTCTGGTTCCATATGGAATTTAAAGTGTTTTTTCCCAGTTCTGTAATGAAAGTCAATGGTAGCTTGATGGGGATAGCATTGAATCTACAAATTACTTTGGGCAGTATGGCCATTTTCACGAGACTGATTCTTCCTAATCATGAATATGGAATGTTTTTCCATTTATTTGCGTCCTCTCATTTCCTTGAGCAGTGGTTTGTAGTTCTCCTTGAAGAGATCCTTAAAATTCCTTGTAAGTTGTATTCCTAGGTATTTTATTCTCTTTGTAGCAATTGTGAGTGGGAGTTCACTCATGATTTGACTCTCTATTTGTCTGTCATTGGTGTACAGGAATGCTTGTGATGTTTGCACACTGATTTTGCATCCTGAGACTTTGCTAAATTTGCTTATCAGGACAGCATACTTTTTAACGTCACCTTTCACTCTTTAAAGTGAGTCTGGCTCATAAACCAGATGGCCGACATACTCCTAGCCTGCTGAAAGGTCTGCTGTCAGGCCCCAGGGCCTTAGTTACTGCTGGCATCTCACTCTGCTCCTGGGGCAGGCCCAACACTAAACCTTTTTAAGACAGACAGTGGCTTAGGACCAAACAGGGTGTGGCTGCTCCAAAGTAGTACCCTACTGGACTGATGGTAAAGAAAGATTCTGTGTGCTCTCTTTCTCCCAGAGCTCCAGCCCCATCAGCTATACTCTTCTCTGGGAGACAGACTGTTGCAGCTCGTTGGAGCCTAAGCCAACCAGAGAGGGAGTCAGCACTGCAGCCCCCAGTATGGAAAGCCAGCTAGGGCTCAAGGGCTCCTGGCCCAAAGTCGTGGCAGACCAGGTAACAGACGTTCCCCTATGTGAAGTGGTTGGGATGGCCCCAAGCACTGAGAGAAACAGTCTTAGGGTCTTTTCAGGGTATTGGGGAAATGCTCTTTTGAGGAACAGCACAGCCCAGTTTCTGCAGATGAGGTCTTGATGCAGCCTGACTCTTCTCAAACTTCCTCTCTTTCTTTCCTTTTATTCGATGCTCTCTTTTATCCTTTCCCTGTATTATTTCCTGGAATCATAGCCACTTGACAATGATGCCGACCATCAGCATTCATCAATACTTTCAAAATTCTTCTATTAGCTTGTATGCAAAGTACCCAGTAACTCAGGCAGCACAATTGGCATGCAAGTCACAACCAGAGACATCCTGCACACTTCGCAAAGCATAAAGGTCTGAGCTCTGAAGCATCACGGGGAGATAGCATCGCTCACGCACTGGGCCCTAGCATGCACTGAGAGGAAAGGATTTGGAGCTGTGCACGTCAGGGGTGAAGCCTTCACTGGGGGCGGGGGTCCCTTTGGAAACTTTCTTGTCAAGGGCTCTCCTCATCTGTACCTTGTGCTAGTCTAGGCAAGTCCCTCATACCATCTACCTTGGACTATGATAAGCTGACTTCTCACCAAAGGCATCTGTCTTCCTAGCCTCCCTTTTTATCCCAGTTACCCAAAAAGTCGCTTTATATGACCTTCTGTGACTCACGCTAACAGTAGAACTCAAGGAGAAAACCACTGAATTCGAGATCAGAAGATCCAGGATCTAATCCCAGTTTTGTCACGAATATGTGATTTTCAGTAAGTGTTTTCAGCACTTCAGACCTCAATTATTTTTTCTATCAAATACAAAAATTGCATTGGATGAACTCCAAGGTCACTATACGTTTTAATGTTTTATAACCTTTCATCACCCAGCAATATGGTCTATGACTATGAATCTCAAATAATTCCTTAAGTTCTGGAAATCTGATAATCATGGCATTGCTGGACTGAGTTCCAACCCAGGAGCTCAGGGTTCCTGTACCACAAGAAAGCATAAGGTCCCTGCAGAGCTGACCCAGGCCATGCTGGCTTTATTTGAGGTCTTGGCAGTGCAGGCACAAAAATAGAGACACCATGACAATTTCAAGGTAGCTCTTATCTGTCACTGTGCTTTAGCTGCTTGCTGATGGGGAGGAAAGAGAGGTTTTGACAATTATGAAGGACTGTGTGTGTCTGAAGTTAATGTCTTGTGTTAATGGGGGAAATTAATTCTTTCCTTTCCTTTCTAAGACTCCTATTCATGTAGATCTTGACAAGTAGCTGTTCTTTCCTCCCTTCCCTTCATGGGTAGACTGGAATAATGCCTCATGGTATAACTTAATCATCCACTTAGATGATTTGAAGCCCATTTTCATGAGTCTGAGGGTATACTTCAAATGCAGGAAAATGATGCTTCTACCTACTTTCCATCCTCCTTGCCTTTACTAAAAATATTCCTTCTTAGTTACATGGCTCACTTTGCTAATCCTTCCCAACCAGATACAGAGAAACAAGAAAAGGGGCTGCCGGGGCAGTGAAGACAATATCAGCATGATGCCCAAACTTTCAGCTTCACATCAACTATCAGAACTGGCCTATGACTACGGCAGCTCAGTACCAACAGGTTTAGAGAGGCCAAATGGAAGCTGAGGAGCCCAAGGTTTTGGTCTTTGCTCTGCCACTAATTAGCCAGGACCCCTGAGCAGGCCACTTTACTTCATATAGCCTCAGTTTCTTTACCTGTAAAATGAGGGGATCAGGCCAGGTCATTTCTTAAGTTGCCCAGCCACTACTCTTTCCTGGCTCTTTTCATGATGGCCTTTCTGGACCAGAAGATAGGGATTCTGTGCACTCGCTCCCAGTCCCCGGACAGCACTCGATGTTTGATTTGGGCCCAGAGCTTCTAGCAAGTGAAGTTTGGAGGTGTGTATGCTGTTTCTGCCCCAGAAACCTGGGCTGGCTCTAGTTCTGGGAGATGGAGCCTCTAAGCATGCTGTGATGTGATATGGTGGCTGCAGCCAGGGCTGGTTGTTCTCCAAAGCTCCCTGCCCAGGTCCCAGGGAAGCCCCCCAACCGCCTTCCTGGGTCTTCACGTGCTTCCTCATCACGTCTCCCAAGGCATAGATCAAATGAACACATCTGACCTAGAAAGGAAAGAGGACACTCCCAATTCCTAGACTGTTTCCCCACTAGCCCAGATTAGTTTATCAGTTTTGTTTTCGTTGCCTTAAGAAGCATGGAGCCTCTGTCTTCTTGGCAGACAATGTCGGTGTGAGGGAGAAAGACAGAGGACTGGAAAGTGACCAGGGCTCCGACAGAACAGGCCTGGCCTGCAGGATCCTGGATAGAAACAGATAGTTTGGAAGGGGCTGCTGCATAGGAAAGCACATGGGGCAGGTGCTGGAGGCTGGTGCCTTAACAGTGTTGTCTGCAGATTTTTAGGGCTGCCCATAGGGGGTCCTTCTGCAGAAAATGAGTCATGATGGAGAGGCAGCCACCTTTCCAATGTGGTGAGCTTACTCTACTTCCACTGAACTCCAGAGGGGTTTGCTTTTTCAATTATACAATATTGTACCCTGAGAGTAAGTCATGGAATTAATGTAAATAACAGTGTGATATTTACCGCTTTCTGCGTATTATACACACATACACAGACAGACACACAAGTGGTATAAATGCATGACAGTAAAGAAAGTAAGATGCAAGGTCATTCTTTTCAAACTTCCCTCTCCATTGAGGAAGTAACACCATGCTAGGGTCAGGAGTGATTATGATTTTGTCTGTCTGGACAAATTGCTTAATTACCCTAGGCTTCCTCGTCTATCATTAGTGAAAATAATGGGGTGGGGTTTCATTATTTCCAAAAAGTGTTAGCTCTAATTTTTGATGGTCAGTGACTGGTTGAAAAGTAATATGTGTTCCTTCCAACCATTAACTCAATGTGTGTGTGTGTGTGTGTGTGTGTGTGTGTGTGTGTATGTGTAAAGGAAAACACAGCTAAATAAGGAATAAATCTCACCTAGAATCTCATGAGAAGACACAAAGCAATAAGAAAGCCCAAGGAGGCTTGAGCTTAGCAAATCAGAAGGCAATTCATCTTGAGAAGAAAACAAGTGATATTTACATTATTAAATCACAATTACAAAGCAAATCAGCTGCAGAAGAGAAGAGACCATTTCCATCAATTATTACTGAGCTGAACATAATTTTTCAATCACCAGCAGATTGTAAATGGGGGCTACAGCTCATCCAGGAACTCTTCTATCATAGGAGTTATTAATCGGATGTTAACTTTGTCGAATTAGCAAGGACACTGACGAAATGGTGAGGGAAGCAGGAAGGGTATAGGGCTGGGGCGGGGAGAGCAGACCAGAGGACACAGCAGGTGAATTCCTGAGACCACGGAGGCACAGAACATTCTAGAAGGCCTGGGATCAGTCCTTTATGTAGCTGGTCCCGCTTCTGTGTTGAAGAAAACACCCATCTCTGCATTTTTCATTCCCAAAAAGTCAACACATAAACAGGTAAAAATAAAAAAATAGCGCCTTCTTGACTGGCAATTCTGTTCCTGTTTAGGAGTGCTGAGGGGATGCTAAGGTGGTGCAGAGCTCTAGGTGAGAGGTGCGGCTCTGCTGCTGCCCCTGCTGTGGGGCCTCTATCTAAGGCCCAAAAGTCTGGGCGGTCCTGTCTGGGTGGAAGGTGTGGGGCCATCTGTCCCATCAGAACCTCATGTAGATTGATGGAGAATGACAGCATGAACAGAAGACTTTTTCTGTGTGTTTCTTCAATGTGCTGTGGTTCCTTATGGGTCTCAGTAAAAACTGTTATCAGTTTAATAACTTTCTAGGTTTTTGTGCCTCGTTTTCTATCTTCCCTTATCTTACTACTTTTTCAAACTCTGTCCCCACTCGATTTCTGTGCAGCACAGAGTAGGCTTCCATTCCCCTAAACCACTTTGCTCCCTTCCTGGGTTCAATGTCCCCTTCTCTGTTGCCACAAGACAGGCTTGGCTATCAGAAAACTCATCCGTGTTCTGTTCTCAGAGCTGCAGAAGAACCGAAAGAATGAAAAACATTTTCCCTGCCCCATCCCCAAAGAGGTGGCAGGCCCTGGAAATCCTCAGTTCTTAGCTTCTTGCTTCAGGGTCGTTAACGACTTTTGTATCATGGGGTCTAAAGCAGTTGCTAGGCACCCGGAAGATTATTACTATTCAAGCTTTTGTTTCACAGAAACAAGCAAACAGAGTCTAGGCTCATGGAGATAGGTGGGCACCAAGCTGGGGAAGGATGGAAGGTCCAAAGCTTGGGTTTGTGGAGGTGTCCTCAGCAGTGGCACAGACTACCTGTCATTTCCCACAATTTCCCAGGTGGACCCCCAGTCAGTGACAGCACCTCACACTGGGTGACAATGAAGCTGGATCTAGAAGCCAGGATCCACTAGCCCCTCTCTTCCTTCCTTCCCTCTCTCCCTCCCTCCCTCCCTCCCTTCCTTCCCTCTTCCTTCCTGCCTGCCTGCCTTCCTTCCTGCCCCCTTCCCTCCCTCCCTGCTTCTTTCCTTCCCTCCCTTTCTCCTTCTTCCAGAATCCACAAACCAAGAGTCATCAGCAATTTTCCTCAGAAAAGCACTACCAGTGAGGAAATAACCTGTGGTATAATTTCCCTCCCTCCTTCCCTCCCTCCTTCTCTCCCTCCCTCCCTCCCTCCTTCCCTCCCTCCTTCCCTCCCTCCTTCTCTCCCTCCCTCCCTCCTTCCCTCCCTTCCTTCCTTCTTCCCTCCCTCCCTCCTTCCCTCCCTCCCTCCTTCCCTCCCTCCCTCCTTCCCTCCCTCCCTCTTTCCCTTCCTCCCTCTTTCCCTTCCTCCCTCCCTCCCTTCCTTCCTTCTTCCTTCCTTCTTTCCTGTCCTCCCTCACTTCCTTTGTTCCTTTGCTCAACAAACATTTTTGAGCTCTTACACAATGAGTCTACCACTAAAAACTGAAAACTCAAGACCTTTTCTCAGCATTCTGTATACTCCAGTGAAAAAAGACAGTCTCCCAAAATATGACTCAGACTGAATTTCTCACCAGCCAGAAGGGCGGCCTCAACAAATTAACTACAATCACAAACATTCTTATAAGTGAGATTTCAGGCACAGAAATAATAGAGTGTCACTCATATACCATCCTTCCTCCTTTCCCCTGGACATATCTGACCTTGCTTATAAGTCTCTTGTGTATTGTCTCCCTGCACCATGCCCACATCTTGTAAGAGATTCTTATTCAGCCTGCCTAGGGTTGCTCAGAGTTGAAGGTGCTATCTGTTTCCTGCTGGGGCCCTGACTGTTATACCTTCTTTGACCCTGGAGTCTTCCTTAGGTGCCCCTCATCTGGGTTCCTATAGAACCTACATTTGTCTTTGCATTTGTCATGTGAGAGCAGTAATTCTCAACCTGGTAATTTTGTCCACTGGAGACATTTGCCAGTGTCTGGAGACGGTTTTTGTCTTTACAGCTGGGGTTGGGGAAGCCGTACTACATTGCACAGGACAGTCTCTCTTGACAAATCATTATCTGACCCCCAATGTCACTAGCACCGAAGTTGAGAAACCTACATCAAAATGTAGATGGATATTGAAACCTCAACATCTCTCACTAGAGAGAAGGAAGCTCGGTGACTGCAAAGACCATCCATTTCATTCCCAGGGGCGTCCCCAGGGCCTGATGTAATTCCTGACACATGATTGGGTCTCACAAAAGGACCACTGAAAAACACAAAGAACAAGTAAGTCCATTCAGCAATGAAATGTAGTGCCAGTCTCATACCATCTAATTGTCTAGTGCTGAGGTAAGACTGATTACTCATAACTAAATATAAGCTTAGCAAGGACTAACCCATACATGCATGGTAACTAAGCCCCTCAGCAGGGTTTCAAGGACAGAGCAGATACTATTTAGTTGGGGGAGGCCGGTACAAAGAAATGTAGCTCTAGCTATAGACAATGCTTAAGGAATCTTTGAAATGTTCCCATCTCAGCAGGCAGAACTGGGATGGCGCAGTAGGCAGGGACACAGCACGGACAGGGTGAGGGGAAGAGACACTCAGGAAATTACACTGTGGGTTATTTCCTTATTGGTACTGCTTTTCTGAGGAACATTGCTGATGACTCTTGGCTAAGTGGCTTCTGGTTACCGAAGAAAATTCTGACCTTTTAGGTGAACTCAAGGAAATTGCAGTCATATGCCAACTGCTATTTTCATGTTTTGCCTTCTCAACATAGTTTCTCACTTCTATATGATTAGCAGAGAAAGATGCCTATTATGTGCAGAACACATGCTAGGGTTTTTTGCGGGGGGAGGTTAAGAAAGCAGGACTGGCAAGTAGACATCACTGAATGCATAGCCACTGCATTGAATCCTGCAAAGCACATTGTTTCATAACTGGTCTCATTTGTAGGGTTTATAATTTTAGACTTCAAGGGATGAGAGGGTCACCTTTAGCTTTTCTTGCTAGTTTTACAGACCCGGCTTCTTCCAGGTCATAACTTGTTCCTGGGAAATAAGGTCTGAGCAAACCAGCGTTTGCATCCAATCCTGGGAGAGGTCAGCAACATGAAAACTAATCTGAAAAGTGTGATGGTGGAAGTTTGATTTGGAAGGGTGAGGACTGATGGATGCTCAGTGAGCCAGAGCCCACTCTTCCGAGGTCAGGCTTCAGTGGGCTAATATCTCATCAGGAGGCACCAGGCCCCTCGCTATCCTGCAGTAACAGCCCCTCCACTGCGGAGATGCTCCACTGCCTCTTCCACGCGCTGCTCACTGTGATAGCCCCGTGGAAGGCTCCCAGGTGAGGACAGAGGGCAGATGATGGGGGCAGCCAGCACCCAGGGCCTTGGGGAACATGGTAGCAGCCATGTTGAATAGGGTGTGTGGTTTTCTGTAACCTATTAAATTTTACCCATTACGGAGAGGAGAGAAGGGCGGCCTTCAGATCCAATCAAGCCTGCTCTATGGGAAACAGGATGAACTGACTTGTTGGAAACCCACAGCAGCACATAAATTGCTTCATCACTGCAAGGACATATAATATCAGCACACAGCTAGTATGCACACTCCCTAGAAAGGACGTGATTTTCAGTCTAAAATGTCAATTTAGTTTTTTTCAGTAGGGTTTAATAATCATGCTCTGACCCTGCGCTGAATAAACACGTCAGGGGCATTGCCAGCATAACATCTGACTCACCCTCTTCCTGTGAGACATTTGTAATTTCATGAACAGAGTGTAACATCATTATAATAGAATGTATCGCATAAACTTGGATATATTACAGGTCGAACCCTGTCTCCTAAAACATAACAGCTACACTCTTAAATGATCTGATCTAAATCCCATGCTTCTAACACCACCGTTGTAAAAAAGTTTCACAGAGTTTGTGCGTCTCATTTCTGTTTAATTGTATACTCTGTAAATTCAGCACAGAATCACAGTGCATTGTACACCCATCCGGTGGGCGCCTCAGAGATGCCAACTGGCTGCTTAGCCTGAGAGAAGCCGGAGTGTGCAGTGACCTGAGATGGCTTACATGCTACAGGTGAGCTCCCTTAACTCAAAAGGTCACCTCATTCCCAGAACAGTGTCCCTGTGGGACTGGATGGTTCCCTGCAAGTAACAACCACTTCTAATAGGGCAGAAACAAGTAGGACTTGAGGTCCCCTTGGGCAAAGGTTAAATCTTCCAATCTGCCCTCCAGTGAGATCCCTTTGAAATGCGACTTAGGATTGTATGTTCTCTCTTGCTGGAGACAGTCTTTGTTTACATCTGTTCATCTGTTGTAATACGGATGCCAGTCCTTTCATTTTCAAAAGGGTCTCAGTGTAGACAGTACATTACATGTTCACTCTGCACTTAAATCATTCCAGACTCAAAAGCAGTTCTCTTGTGTTTAAATATCCTAAGCCAATTAGATATTGAGAGAGACTACCATTCTCTGTCAAAACCCTTCTTTGTCAAATTCATTCATTTATTCATTTATTCATTCATTCATAAGAGATAACCAACTTTATAGACTATAATCTCTGCCCTCACGCAGCTTGCATTTTAGTGAGAAAGCACAGACATCAGATGATATAGCAGATGATATGCGTTAGTTGTTATTGACTATCAAACTTAGATAGTGGAATCCTCTCTCTCTCTCTCTCTGCCAATAAAATCCTCTATTAATATTTTATCGAGTTATAAAAGCTGAGCTGCTATTTTGGGGTCAGGGTAGAGGGGCTGTGTAGGAATTCAAGGTTTTGTAGTCCAGTGCTCACTATCTCATTCTCACAGCTGTTCATATTGTCTCCCTCCCTCCGTCTCTCCCTTCTTTTCTCTAACCCTCACAGAGACACCTACAGAGGTTCAGAGGAAACCTTAAGCATTTTATGAACTGCAGTCAAGGATAAACAGTTTCCCATTGTTCAGGAGAGCACAGTGCAATTGCGAAAACAATACATAAACATATGAAACTTTACATAACAATGAAAAATTGAACAAGTCAGAACAAAAGAAAAGATGTCCAAGGCCTTGAGAATTAAATAGCTTGTAATTCTAATAATTGTTAGAGGAATTTTAAGGCAGGAGAGGTCACACTGGGCAGGAAATTTAAAATTTATTTTTAGTTAATTTTTTTTAGAATTTAGGGATTTTAATTAGAAGAAATTCCATATATCTAGTCAAATACCCTCGTGATCTGTCTTGCTCATTTCCAAGTGCATGGTTGTCAGCAGCAATAGAAAATAGCTGAAAAGATTTCATGTCTTCCACATTAGCCCATAATCACATTATTCAACCATTTATTCAACAAATGATAAATGATTCTACCTGTGCTTTATGTAGAGGGTGGTGAGGGTGGGGACCACACTGTCTTCCACAAAGAAGCAATGGCATTCACCTAAGGCATCAGGTGTGGGAGAAAGAGCAGTAGTGAACACATAAAGTGCATTGGACTTGTCAGAGGAAGTTATCAAATAAATGTATGCTATTATTGTCTCTTGTGCATTGTTCTATATAGTCCAGTTGAAATTACTTAAAAATTTAAACAATACTTTTCTATAATATTCTATTTTTACAATTCCCTGATTAAACGAAAGCTTATTAATCATGCTCATTAATCTGTTAATGCCTGCATTAGGCAGAAGGAATACAGCTGTATCAGGCAATCACTGTCTTCAGGGAGTTGGAAGTCTGGATGTGACAAAGATGATGACTACAGAATGTGGCTCATGCAGCAGGGAGGGATGTGGCAGAGGCCTGGGGCAGATAGGAGGGCACAGAACCAGACTGCTGTGGGTGGTTTCTGGGAAAAGCTGAGACCCGGAGAATGAGGATGAATTAGCACAACCAACACATTTTGAAAAGGCATTCCAGGCAGCAGAGGTACCGTGTCAGGAAGCACAGAGATAGGAGGGAGTCAGATGCTCTGAAAACAGAAGAGGATCTCCATGAGGCCAGCGAATTGAGCAGGGCCAGGCATGAATGGCCTTGAACACCATCTTAGGGCTGCTTCTGACAGGTAATAAGACCAATAAAACAAGGGGCAAGACATCTACTCTGCTCTTAGGAAGCTTGCAATAGACTTGTTGCAAAAGACAGCACACACACTGATACATTTGCACACATGTGGAATTCATGATAAAGCGTTCATGCTTTTAACAAATATTTATTGAGTGTGAACTATGTTTGAGGGACTGATTAACTGGATGCTCCATCAATGCACGCTGTGGGATTCCTGCCTTCTATGGAGGAGGCAGGCAGTAAGGAGATATACCAGTATAACATTAAACCATAACAAGGACAGTGAGGACATGCCAAAGCAATAAGACCCCCATCCACTAAAAAGTGCTGAGTGATCACCATGTGCCAAGCATTTGCCCTGAACCTTTGTTTCGCTTTCTGTGATGCTGTCCATGGTCTGGCACCCAGATTCCCACTCTGGGGCTAAAGCACTCCTGCCCCAGCTGCCTGGAGGATGGTCTGCTAGCCCTCTGGGGAATTGAGGCAATGGACTGTCTCTCCCTATGCTATGCTCATTCAATGCATTGTTGAACGAATTATTTCATTCAACAAATAACTGGTATTTTGTGCTAGGCACAAGTCTATGCATGGGTCCACACTAATGAACAGGACAGGCAAAGTGTCTGCCCTGGAAGAGCTTAGATTCCAGAGAGGAGAGCTGGCCAACAAACCAATAACATGGAATTTGTCAAGGGTCAGTGGTGCAGGAAAAATGTATCAAGCAGGTTGAAGTGG
Source organism: Aotus nancymaae (assembly GCF_030222135.1). Classification (NCBI taxonomy): domain Eukaryota; kingdom Metazoa; phylum Chordata; class Mammalia; order Primates; family Aotidae; genus Aotus; species Aotus nancymaae. The sequence goes on from NW_026988423.1 coordinate 36,816,941, forward strand.
GGTGGGAGGTGGAGAGATCTGTGGGAATGACTATTCTGTCCTGGGTGGACAGAGAAGGTCTCCTAGGCAAGGTGACGCATAAGCTGAGGAAGTAAGACATGAACATGTGAGGGTGATTGGAGAGAAAAAGGCATTTAAGCAGCAAAAGATGGACACTACACAATCCATGCATCAAAAAGCATGATGATTCATAAAAGGACACCTCAGAACCCCACTCACACCTGACTCACATGCAGAGAAGATGAGTTGCATAAATCTGGTTATGTTCTACCCACTTCCTCTGGCCAGCCACAGTGAACACATCCCTGACTAGGAGCTAAAAAATGTGGATTATAATCTAGACCTGCAGTTTAATTATGCACACCAGCAAGATAAAGATGGTGATTCCTTCTCGGCCTGTCTTGCATGGTTGTTGTGAGGTTTTGATGAGGTAATGATATAAAAGGAATAAGAACTAAGAAGAATAGCAATTGTCAAACCTTTTGCCCTCAGGACACAATGCCATTCTTAAACAATTATTGAGGACTTCTAAGAACTTGTTTTGTAATATTATGCCTATCAGCATTTACCATGTTAGAAATTTGACTAACTTAAAAAAAAAAAAGTTAGTGATTCCTTTTTTAAAAAACACCAATGGCTTGGTGTGGTGGCTTATGCCAGTAACCCCAGCACTTTGGGAGGCTGAGGTGGGGGATTACCTGAGGTCAGGAGTTCAAGACTAGCCTGACCAACATAGTAAAACCCCATCTCTACTAAAAATACAAAACTTAGCTGGGTGTAGTGGCATATGCTGGTAATCCCAGCTACTTGGGAGGCTGAGGCAGGAGAATTGCTTGAGCCCGGGAGATGGAGGTTACAGTGAGCTCAAATCATACCACTGCACTCCAGCTTGGGTGACAGAGCAAGACTCTGTCTAAAAACAAAAACAAACAAACAAAATACAGACACACACACACACACACCCCCCCCAATAAACCCGTTACATTATAAGTACTTATTTCTATGAAAAATAAATATTTTCCAAAATAAAGATCAGTGAAGACAGTTTTGACATTTTGGTAAATAATGCCAGTGTCTGCCATGACAGAGACAGGTAGATCCCTACATCTGCTTCTGCACTCAAGTCTATTGTGATAGATTGTTCTGGTTGACATATGTGAAGAAAATGCAGCCTCCCTCACACAGTGAGGGAGTTAGGAAATAAAATACTTAATATCCCTCTTAGATAATTGTGTGTATTATTCTTTGAGGTACACCAAAACTCAACAAATGGTAGTTTCTTAAAGCCTGGCCCTCCTGGCCTCTGGCCTTCAGGCTGTCAGACTTGGACAGGAACTTCCACTATTGATTCTGCTGGCATTCAGCCATTTGGACTCCAGCTGGAACTACAGCATCTGCATCCCTAGGTCTCCTGTTTGGAAAAGGCGGGTCGTGGGACTTGTCAGCCTCTGTAATCATCACGTGAGCCAATTCCTTTCTCTCTCTCTCTCTTTATACACACAAACACATACACACACACACACGTCTACTTCCTGTATACAACTACATATATGATAATACATATCTATATAGAAAGAATATATATTATATATATGTGTGTATATATATTATATATTATATATATGTGTATATATTATATATTATATATATGTGTATATATTATATATTATATATGTGTATATATTATATATTATATATGTGTATATATATTATATATTATATATTATATTTATGTGTGTATATATATTATATATTATATATATGTGTGTGTATATATTATATATTATATATATATATAGAGAGAGAGAGAGGTTGAGAGAGAGAGAGAGAGAGAGAGAGAGGAGATCTCCTACTTGTTCTGTTTCTCTGGAGAACATTGCCTAATATAGATTCCTTTTTTGTTCCACACATCATTTTGGAACATTACATGTTAGTTATGTAGAGGATCCTTTTTCCCTGCTATATGCACATCTTCCAAATGTTGACGTACTTTGTTATACAAAAGTTAAAAAAAGTCACATCTGTTAATATCGCCACCAATCTCATCAGAAATGTCTTTAGGCACTGGGAACCTGTTAGGCTCATGAAAGCAAATACAAGTTTTCCAAGATTCTAATTTTAGCTTAAAAGCTCAAATTCCATTTTTAGCAACAAATGCTGTCAGTGGTTTTCGTCCAAGTGACAGGCCCACATTATTCATTTTCAAGAAAAGATCTGCCAGATACTCAAGCCTGAATAACATTGAGTTATTTCTCTGTTGTTTTTTCAAATACGATGCTGTTGTGGGGGTGGGGTGGCTACTTGAGCTGGCAACCAAACAGTCTAACAGGTGATTTTTTCTTGTGAAAACATTGTACCTTGTGCTTTGAGCATACTGCTGTTTTGTCTCACAGAATGCTGAAAACTCATGTGGTCTAGGGTTGAGATGTAATAAAATTAATTTATGCTGGCTCAACAAGAATATTCTTAAGTTAAAGTGACTTTTTTTTTAACTGTGAGTTTTAGGAATGCAATGACTGCTAGCAAAGCCAATATGCTAACTTGATTAGTGCCAAGTCTCTAGCATGTGCAACCTCCATTGCTTTTGTGCTGAAGGACAAATTGAGAAAGGCTAATAATGTCTTAGTATTACCTTGAAAACAGTTTTGACCTCATAGCAATAAGAGTTTTGACCTCACAAACCCTCTGAAAGGATCTTGAGGATCCTCAGGGGTCAATGAATCTCACTTTGAGAACCACTGCCAAAATAGAAACTTAGAAGAACTGGAGTCAACAGGGCAGTAGGAATATGTATGGTGACTAAAGATAAATGAGATTTCAGCAGCAAAAATTGATGCTTGGTATCCTGACAGCAAAGAATAATAAGAGAAAAGTATAGAAAGTATTTGAAAGCATAGCAACTTGGGGCCATCTTTTGCAGGAGCACATAACCATGCACTTCAATAGCTCCAGAGAGTATCACTAAAATTCAAAATTCAGCACTGCACAATAAACACAGTTCACAAAGCTGACCTTGAGTCATTAAACTAAGGTTACAAAATATCACATATACTATGTTTAACAAGCCAAAGAAGGCAAAGAGTTCTCTTAGGAAGCATTCCTTAGAAAGAGTTCCAGAGCAATAATTGAAATTTTTTAAATTGCTTTGGAGTTTTATTTAGATATTTACTTGTGTGGGCTAGCTCATTTCAGATGATGGATAAACAAAGCATTTCAGTAATTAAATAAAATCCTGTGAAATTTGGTAGAATGACTTGTTCCACTTTATAGATGGGCAGTAGGGCTGAGTGAGATTAATGACATACCTGAGGATACTGAATAAACCCAAGGAGAACAGAGCATGAGTCAGGTTCTCAAAAGGTGAAATAACTATTTGGTCTTTCTCCTCTTTCCTGACATACAGCTCCTAAAACCCTCAGAATCTCTAGAGCTGTAAGAGCGCCTTTTGTATGCTAATGCCATGACTGGGGACTGAGGGCTCCTAGATAGCTCAGGCTGGCAGCTGGTCACCATAAAGATCAAGCACAGCATGTGGAGGAAAGAAGGATTGTAGGCTGAGTTGACCACCAATGGCCAATTATGTAATCAATCATACCTATGAAATGAAGCCTCTATAAAATTGCAAAAGAACTGGGTTTGGACAGCTTCTGGGTAGGGGAACACATGGAAGTTCCTAAATGGTGGTGCACCCAGAAAGGCATGGAAGCTCCATGCTCCTTCCCCATACGTGACCCTAGCATCTCTTCAATCTGCCTGTTTATCTGAATCCTTTGTAATACTCTTTGTAATACATGGGTAAAAAAATTCTGTTTCTCTGATTTCTGTGAGCTGATTTGCAAATTAATTAAAACCTGGGAGCAGGTAGCGGGAACTTGGCTTTATAGCTGTGGATTAGTCCATTACCATGCTGCTAATAAACATATACCTGAGACTGGGTAGTTTATGAAGGAAAGAGGTTTAATTGACTCACAGTTTAGCAAGGCTTTGGAGGCCTCAGAAAACTTACAATCATGGTGGAAGGGGAAACAAACATGTCCTTCTTCAAATGATGGCAGAAAGGAGAAGTGCTGAGCAAAAGGGGAAAAGCCCCTTATAAAATCATCAGAGATTACTAAGGCAGACCACCATTATTGAGGCAGTCATAACTGTACCTCTGCTAACAAAACTGCAAAGAAGTTTACACAGAAGCTGGGCAGAGCCTGCAGCAATTCAGCAATGCCTCTGCTGGCAGACTGTGACTAGACTACCTCCTTGCTGGGCAGGGAATCTCTGAAAAAAGGCAGCAGCACGTCAGGAACTTATAAATAAAGCCCCACCTTCCCAGGAGAGAGCACCTGGGAAAGGAGGGAAAAGAGGTGGTTATGAGTTCTGCTGCAGCAGACTTAAATGTACCTGGCCAGCAGGTCTGAACAGAACAACGGAGCTCCCAGAACAGCACTTGAGTTCTGATAAGAACAGACTGTCTCCACAAGTGGCTCCCTGACCCCCATATATCCAAAGAGACACCTCATAAAGGAGAGCTCAGGCTGACATCTGATGGGTACCCTTCTGGGATGAAGAGAACAGAAGAAGAAACCAGCAGCAACCCTAACTGTTCTGCAGCCCCCGTGGGTGATCCCCAGGCAAGCGGGGTCTGGAGTTGACCACCAGCAGTCCTGCAGTAGAGGGGCCTGACTGTTAGAAGGAAAACTAAAAAACAGAAAGAAATAGCTTCAACATCAACAAAAAGGACGTCCACTCAGAGACCCCATCCTAAAGTCAGAAACTACAAAGACCACAGGTAGATAAATCCATGAAGATGGGAAGAAACCAATGCAAAAAGGATCAAAACACCAAAAACCAGAAAGCTTCTCCTCCTTCAAGGGATCACAGCTCCTCACCAGCAACGGAACAAAGCTGGATGGAGGCTTCAGAAGGTGGGTAATAACAAACGTCTCTGAGCTAAAAGAACATGTTCTAACCCAATGCAAAGAAACTAAGAACCTTGAAAAAAGGTTAGACAAAATGCTAACTAGAATAAACAGCTTAGAGAAGAATATAGATGACTTGATGGAGCTGAAAAACAGTATGAGAACTTCGCAAAGCATACATAAGTTTCAACAGCCAAATTGACCAAGTAGAAGAAAGGATATCAGAGATTGAAGATCAATTCAGTGAAATAAAATGAGAAGGCAAGATTAGAGAAGAAAGAGTGAGAAGAAATGAACAAAACCTCCAAGAAATATGGGATTATGTGAAAAGACCTAATCTATGCTTGATCAGTGTACCTAAATGTGACAGAGAGAATGAATCCAAGCTGAAAAACACCCTTCAGGATATTATCCAGGAGAACTTTCCCAATCTAGCAAGGCTGGCCAAGATTCAAGTCCAGGAAATTCAAAGGACACCACAAAGATATTCCTCAAGAAGAGCAACCCCAAGGCACACAATCATCAGATTCACCAGGGTTGAAATGAAGGAAAAAATGTTAAGGGCAGCCAGAGAGAAAGATCAGGTTACCCAAAAAGGGAAGCCCATCAGGCTCACAGCAGATCTCTCAGCAGAAACCCTACAAGCCAGAAGAGAGTGGGGGCCAATATTCAACATCTTTAAAGAAAATAACTTTAAATCTAGAATTTCATATCTAACCAAACTAAGCTTCATAAGCAAAGGAGAAATAAAATCCTTTATGAACAAGCAATTGCTGAGAGATTTCATCACCACCAGGCCTGCCTTATAAGAGCTCTTGAAAGAAGCACTAAACATGGAAAGGAACAACCAGTATCAGCCACTCCAAAAATGTACCAAATGGTAAAGACCATCAATACAATGAAGAAACTACATCAACTAATGGGCAAAACAACCAGCTAGCATCCAAATGGCAGGATCAAATTCATACATAACAATATTAACCTTAAATGTAAATCAGCTAAATGCCCCAATCGAAAGACACAAACTGGCAAACTGGATTAAAAAGTCAAGACCCACCGGTGTGCTGTATTTAGGAAACACACCTCATGTGCAAGGATACACATAGGCTCAAAATAAAGGGATGGAGGAAGATTTACCAAGCAAATGGAGAGCAAAAAAAGCAGGGGCTGCAATCCTAGTCTCTGATAAAATGGACTTTAAACCAACAAAGATCAAAAGACACAAAGGAAGGCATTACATAATGGTAAAAGGATCAATGAAACAAGAAGAGCTAATGATCCTAAATATATACACGCCCAACACAGGAGCACCCAGATACATAAAGCAAGTTTTTAATGACGTACAAAGAGACTTAGACTCCCACACAATAATAGTGGGAGACTTTAACACTACACTGTCAATACTAGATGGATCAAAGAGAGAGAAAATTAACCAAGATATCCTGGACTTGAACTCAGATCTGGACCAAACAGACCTAATAGACATCTACCGAACTCTCCACCCCAAATCCACAGAATATACATTCTTCTCAGCACCACATATCACCTACTCTAAAATTGACCACATAATTGGAAGTAAATCACTCCTCAGAAAATGCAAAAGAACAGAAATCAAAGCAACCAGTCTCTCAGACCACAGTGCAATCAAATTAGAACTCAGGATTAAGAAACTAACTCAGAACAGCGCAAATTCATGGAAACTGAACAACTGGCTCCTGAATGTCAACTGGATAAACAATGAAATGAAGGCAGATATAAAGATGTTCTTCGAAACCAACAAGAATGAAGACAAAATGTGCCAAAATCTCTGGGACACATTTAAAGCAGTGTCTAGAGGGAAATTCATAGCAATAAATGCCTACATGAGATGGGAGGAAAGACCTAAAATTGATATCTCATTTTCAAAATTGGAAGAGCTAGACAAGCAAGATTAAAAAAAAAAAAAAAACTCAAACGCTAACAGAAGACAAGAAATAACTAAGATCAGAGCAGAACCGAAGGAGATAGTGACACAAAAACCCTTCAAAAAATCATTAAATCAAGGGGTCGCTTTTTGAAAAGACTGACAAAATAGACCACTAGCCAGATTAATAAAAGAGAAAAGGGAGAAGAATCAAACAGATGCAATGAAAAATGATAAAGGGGATATCACCACCGATTGCACAGAAATACAAGCTACCATCAGAGATTACTACAAACAACTCTATGCACATAAACCAGTGAACCTGGAAGAAACGGATACATTCCTGGACACTTGCACCCTCCCAAGCCTAAACCAGGAAGAAGTTGAAACCCTGGATAGACCAATAACAAGGTCTGAAGTTGAGGCAGCAATTAATAGCCTACCAACCAGAAAAAGTCCAGGTCCAGATGGGTTCACAGCCAAATTCTACCAGACATACAAAGAGGCGCTGATACCACTCCTTCTGAAACTATTCCGAACAATTTAAAAAGAGGGAATCCTTCTCAAATCATTTTATGATAGCAACATCATCCTGATATCAAAACCCGGCAGAAACTCAACAAAAAAAAGAAAACTTCAGGCCAATACCCATGATGAACATAGATGCAAAAATCTTCAATAAAATACTGGTAAACCGATTGCAAAAGGACATCAAAAACTTATCCATCACCATCAAGTAGGCTTCATCCCGGGGATGCAAGGCTGGTTCAACATACACAAGTCTATAAATGTAATCCACCACATAAACAGAACCAAAGACAAAAACCACATGATTGTCTCAATAGAAGCAGAGAAGGCCTTCGATAAAATTCAACAGTCCCTAAGGCTAAAAACTCTTAAGAAACTAGGTATCAATGGAACCTATTTCAAAATAATAAAAGCTATTTACAACAAACCCACAGCCAATGTCATACTAAATGGGCAAAAACTGGAAGCATTCCCTTTGAAATCTGGCACTAGATAAGGATGCCCTTTCTCACCACTCCTATTCAATATAGTATTGGAAGTTCTAGCCAGAGCAATCAGGCAAGAAAAATAAATAAAGGGTATTCAATTAGGAAAGGAGGAACTTAAATTGTCTCTATTTGCAGACGACATGATTATATATTTAGAAGACCCCAATGTCTCAGCCCAAAATCTTCTGAAAGTGATAAGCAATTTCAGAAACGTCTCAGGATACAAAATCAATGTGCAGAAATCACAAGCATTCCTATACACCAGTAACAGACATCAGAGAGCCAAATCAAAAGTGAACTCCCATTCACAATTGCTACAAAGAGAATAAAATACCTAGGAATACAACTAACAAAGAATGTAAAGGACCTCTACAAACCACTGCTCAAGGAAATAAGAGAGGACACAAACAGATGGAGAAACATTCCATGCTCATGGTTAGGAAGAATCAATATTGTGAAAATGGCCATATTGCCCAAAGTAATTTATAGATTCAGTGCTACCCCCATCAAGCTACCAATGCCCTTCTTCACCTAACTGGAAAAAACCACTTTATGCTTCATATGGAACCAAAAGAGAGCCCACATAACCAAGACAATCCTAAGCAAAAAGAACAAAAATGGAGACATCATGCTACCTGACTTCAAACTATACTACAAGGCTACAGTAATCAAAACAGCATGGTACTGGTACCAAAACAGAGATAGAGACCAATGGAACAGAACAGAGGCCTTGGAAGCAACGTCACACATTTACAACCATCTGATCTTTGACAAACCTGAAAAAAACAAGCAATGGGGAAAGGATTCCCTGTTTAATAAATGGTGTTGGGAAAACTGGCTAGCCATGTGCAGAAAGCAGAAACTGGACCCCTTCCTGACACCTTACACTAAAATTAACTCCAGATGGATTAAAGACTTAAACATAAGACCTAACACCATAAAAACCCTAGAAGAAAATCTAGGCAAAATCATTCAGGACATAGGCGTAGGCAAGGACTTCATGACCAAAACACCAAAAGCAATGGCAACAAAAGCCAAAATAGACAAATGGGATCTAATTAAACTTCAGAGCTTCTGTACAGCAAAAGAAATCATCATTAGAGTGAGCTGGCAACCAACAGAATGGGAAAAAACTTTTGCAATCTACCCATCTGACAAAGGGCTAATATCCAGAATTTACAAAGAACTAAAACAGATTTACAAGAAAAAAACAAACAAACCCATCCAAAATGGGTGAAGAATATGAACAGACACTTTTCAAAAGAAGACATATATGAGGCCAACAAACATAAGGAAAAATGCTCATCATCACTGGTCATTAGAGAAATGCAAATCAAAACCACATTGAGATACCATCTCATGCCAATTAGAATGGGGATCATTAAAAAATCTGGAGACAACAGATGCTGGAGAGGATGTGGAGAAATAGGAACAGTTTTACACTCCTGATAGGAATGTAAAGTAGTTCAACCATTGTGGAAGACAGTGTGGAGATTCCTCAAGAATAGAAATTCCATTTGGCCCAGCAATCCCATTACTGGGTATATATCCAAAGGATTATAAATCGTTCTATTATAAAGACAGATGCACACATATGTTCATTGCAGCACTGTTTACAATGGCAAAGACCTGGAACCAACCCAAATGCCCATCAGTGATAGACTAGACCAGGAAAATGTGGCACATATACACCATGGAATACTATGAAGCCACAAAAAATGATGAGTTCGCGTCCTTTGTAGGGACATGGATGAACCTGGAAACCACCATTCTCAGCAAACTGACACAAGAACAGAAAACCAAACACCGCATGTTCTCACTCATAGGCGAGTGTTGAACGATGAGAACACATGGACACAGGGAGGGGAGCATCATACACTGGAGTCTGTTGGGGGGCGGCTAGGGGAGGGACAGCGGGGGATGGGGAGTTGGGGAGTTATAACATGGGGAGAAATGTCAGATATACGTGGCAAGGGAATGGAGGCAGCAAGCCGCCTTGCCATGTATGCATCTATGCAACAATCCTGCATGATCTGCACATGTACCCCAGAACCTAAAGTACAATTAAAAACATCATCAGATCTCATGACAACTCACTCATTATCATGGGAACAGCATAAGGGTGACTGCCCCCATGATTAAATTACCCCTCACTGAGTCTCTCCATGACACGTAGGGATTATGGGAACTACAATTCAAAGTCACATTTGGGTGGGGACATAGAGTCAAAGCATATCAAGCTGTTCTGGAATAAGTATAGGTGACAATGTTCTACTTGCAATTGTCTGAGTGGGGGCCAGTCTTGTGAGTTTGAGCCCTTAGTCTGTGGGACCCAACACTATCTTCAGGTAGAGAATAGAATAGAATAAATAGAATAGAATAGAATAGAATAGAATAGAATAGAATAGGAAATAGAAATAGAATAGAAAATAGAAATAGAATAGAAAACAGTACAGAACAGAACAGAACAGAACAGGTAGGAAGACACACAACTGTGTCCACTGGAGAATTACTTTCTGGTGGGAAGAACCCCCCCCCTACACCACCACCACACATATACATTTTGGTGATTAGAGGTGAAGTATTCAGTGTTCTGTGTTGACTGTGTAGAAGAAGAAAAACCACTTTTTTTCTTTCCTACTGTATCTCTCAGGTTGTGTGCCATTCCCATACCACCTTTCCTGAGGCTGCCTGGTGGGCTTCCCTGTATCAACCACCTGTGAAATTGAAAAACTCAGCCTCTCTGCGAATTTGAGCCCCACACAGGAGATTTCAGGAAAGCTGGTTGTTCAGCGATATTGACATGAACTCTGTTCATAGCTTATTCTGAGCTGGAAGTGAGTGCCATTAGAAAAAAGGTGATGATTTATAACACCTAAATAATGCAGTGGTGTTTGTTTCCTGGCTAGAGTCTCCTTGGTAAAGGCTGTGAGAGCAGCTTCCTCTGCCATAATACATACGGAAATACAAGTTCAATTACATTGCATAACCTCTCTAGAAGGGAGAAGAGAATGATCATCCAATGATCAAGACAATATCTCTTAATGCCCTGATCCATCTCTTAGGCAAACATGAAATTCATGGCAGTAAAGTGAAATTCTGCAGAAAGAGGGTGGCTGGTGACCATGCCTGGATAATTAGGTTTTGCTAGAAGGCAAATGGTCAGGATTGTATCTGGAAATTGCCCCTGAAGTTCAGACATGGAGAGGGACAGGGGTAGCAAAGATGAACAAATTCCCAGACGTGGGGAAAAGAAAGTCCAGAGTCCCAAAAAGGCCATGATCACTCTTCAGCTGCTGCTCCAGTGTCTGTTCGCATGAGAAGTGCTAGAAGAACTTCTCTCTTACCAATCATCTGAATTAATCAAGTCAAAAATACCCACTTATCCAGCAATGAGGTATATCCCATGAGCCATTCAACCTTTGAGGACATCCATTTTCTCACCTGCCAATGGAGGTGCACAGACTACTAGATAAATAGTCCCCAAACTGCTGGTAAATCATCTGTGGCATTTAAGTAGCTTCCTAAAAATACAGATTATTGGGACCCTCCCCTGGGAATTATGGCTCCATAGTTTCCGAAATGCTGATAGGTCTGACTATTGCTAGTCTAGCTACTGTGCGTATTTCGCAAATTCAAAGATCTAGGTTCAAACATAGCTCAGGCACAGGATAGCCATGTAGTCTTGGGCAAGTAATTAACTGCTTTTAGACTCAGTTTCTTCATCCTGAAAATGGAAATAATATTATCAACTCCCTGGAGTTTGAACTACTAAACAGTTTATGTAATTTATGTAACTTAACACATAAACAAAATACATTTCATGACTTTTCCTTTTGTTTCTGTGAACTCCTGCCACCCCTCCCTTTCCTTCTCTGTCTTCCCAGCAGATGGAGATGATTCCCCTCCGAAGGTTTCTGCAGCTACTGTGCTCCCTCTGAACTCTTCTTCCAGAAAGTGCTTGCTTCCCCATCTCCTTCAGGTCTCTGCCCGGAAGTTATCACCGGGAAGGCCGTTGCTGACTACCCCACAGAATATCACAAATATTCCTCACCCCAGCCTCCGAACCTTGCCTATGTTTTTAATCAGAGGACTTCCCACTATGTGACATTATACTGTATATGTACTTGTGTATTTGTTTATTGTCTGACACCCACCCCACCTCACCCACTGCCTCCAGCCTGGCCACTAGAATTTAGACTCCATGAGAGCGAGAACTATGCTTAATTCGTGGCATAATCTCTAATGTCTAGAAGACGGTCTGGTACAAAACAATGGCTCTACAATTATTTGTTAAGTAAATGAATGAATACATAGAAGTTTCCACTAATCAAATCTCTACTTTTATTAGTTATTCTTGTTTTGATGGCCTTTGCTTTAACAAACTAATTTTTATCTGGGAAAATGGACAAATCATTGATGCTTTCTCAGGGTTTTTCAAATTGACGCCATGCAGAGTAAACTCCTCTATTTATTATTAATAAATTAAACATACGACTTGGGATCTGCAATAATTTTTTCATTATTTCTTTTTGCACAATTAAAAAAATGAGTAAACTCACTGATAAAATATTCAAACAATTAAGAAGTGTGTTATATGCATAAGATGTGAAAGTAGCCCCTATTTACAACTACCCTCTTCTCACTCCCTTCCCCAGAGGAAAGCATGGTTAGCAATCAATGCTACATCCTAATGTTACGTTTCCCATGTAGCTATGCATGTAGAGCTGTGTATATACATATTGATCTTTTCCATTTACAGAAATGGCATAATATGCTTATTATTTTTTAACTTTTTCATGAAATATACCTTTCCATGTCTGCATGGATCTGCCACACTCTTTTTACGGGCTACATAAAAGATACATCATAATTTATTTAAACGCTCCCCCTTGTGATGGGTATTTAGGTTGTTTACAGATTCTCTCTATTAGCACATCTCCATGATCATCCTTCTGCACATATTTTATCATAATACAAGAATTTCTATAGATTCTTAGAAATATTCAGTGAAAGTTTAATCAAGGCTACCAAATTGGTCTACACTGCGCTTCCTAACTTGCACTCTCCACTAGGGTACCTGAGGTTGACCCTTTTCTTATTCACACTAAAACCAGATGTTATTTATCTCCTTGAATTTTACAAATCTCATTTTGTAAAATACCTCCTTGTAGAAATCAATCATCTTTTTATTTTTATTATCCATTTGTATTTTCCTTCTGTATATTTTCTATTTAATCAATTTTTCTATTGGAATTTTTTACATTTTATTTTATATAACTCTGTTATTTTGTGTAGAGTATCTTTTTGCTTACAGATATTGTGAATATTTTCTTCCAGGCTGATATGTTTCTTTTAAATTCATTTATGAATCTCTTTCATTGTAATACGTTTTTTGACATTGCCAAATCTGTCAGTTTTTTTCTTTCATAACTTTTGCACTTTGAATCTTACTTACAAAGTTATTCCCAAACTCATTTTTAATACTTTTTCATTTTTATGTTTAACTCTTTTTGGAATTCACTTTGAAATCTTCCAGATACATTTTAAAAATAAAACCAACTTCTTTATTTTTTCATCATTAACCTATACATATCTTTAACGTTGAAAAAGTAAAAGGGATCATAGGCTGATTGGCACATTTTCAGGTCACTGTTTCATATTCCTGTCTTTTTCAGTCTTGAAAATTAGGAATCATTTGATGCAGATCTCCACCAATGCACACCTATATAGAGAAATAAAGTCTGATCTTAAGTATGTCAATTGCCCTTCCTACCAGGGCCCTCCTTCCCTCAGACTCATGTGGAATATCTCATGATAGAAGACAATGGCACAGGAAGGCACTATGGGAGAAAGTCCAAATGATTCTGTATGAGACATGAAACTTTTATCAATCCTGGTCAATGTTTGCTGGAGGTAAAAGAAAAAAAAAACAGCTTCTAAGAGGAATCCATGGAAAGAACCAATTAATGCTTTGGACTGAATCAGCAAGATAGAAACAGCTGGCCTGGGCAGCCCAAGATTTTCTTTCTTCCTTGATGTCTCTGGGCACATATAAAAGCTGGTGTAGGATGTGCCTCCAGCTGAGGAGCTGTAGGGTTTGCCTGGATATAGATAAATCTGCTCCCCAATCAGGACCCCAATAAGCACTCGGGGCTGGAGCCTGTGCCATTAACATGTGGCTGGTATACTTTCGTCCATTTTGGATCAGATATTGAACAAAAGAAACTGAAGCAGGTAGTTTTAATCATGCATGCACATATGTGTATTTTTACAGAGACTTATTATAATGCTGCGGCTTCATATTTGAAAAAAGAAGGAAAGGAAAAGGCCACCTAATATCTTTTCCTTTGAGGAGGGAGAGGGGGTTCCACAGAACAACAAAAAGGGAAAGATAAGACTATCCTGGGCTGAGAAGTGTAAAACTAAAGGATAATGAACTGGAGCTGATGCGGTTTAAAGACTCCTCATTACCTGGCCTGAGATACGGCACCCATTGTTGCTAGCGGTTGGAGATTATTTCTCACCCTGCCGCAGGCTGATAACAGACTGGTCCACTGGCCTGAAGGCTCATTGTTCTGCAGGCAGGAATGACGCCTCGGACAGAAGCCGAGTCCCTGTGCAGCCCTGCCCCTCTGGCCTTCCTTCTCCCTTCAGTGGGATTACAAAGGAAAGCAAGAGTTCCTATCACCTGAGAGGTGCGCTGGGACTTTTTCAATGCTTCCCCCTCACACTCCAGTGACCTAATTTGGATCAGGTAATTCTGAAGATAAAATGCTGAAGTTTTCTTTTCCTGGAGAACAATGTCACATTAGTCAACTTAAAAAGACTTGCTCACAGCACAAATTGTCTGTACGACTCATTTTGCCCCCTAATTATATTCCACCTTGTTTTATTATTTAAAGGCATCATGTGAGTTAAGTGTTTATAGATGTTTAAAACGTAGGAGTTGGAAGTGGGTCTGGAGATGTAGTTTAATGCTCTCATTTAAAAGACTGGCACACCAACGCCCAGGACACCATGAGGGGATGCTCACTGGAGAATACTGAGTGGGGAAATGAACTTTCTCCTCCCTCTCCCCAAGGCAGCACTATGAGAAAGGGGTTTCTGGGTCAGAAGGAAAGGGAGGCTTGCACGTTACTGCAAGAATTGTGGAGATCACAGCCTCTCTCAGATCTTAGTGATAATGGTCTATGAAACCAAATGAGAATCAAAGATTCTAAATTCAAAGTTCAGAGTCTTCCAGCCACTATTCAAGCTGCATTCAAAAGCAGGAGAGCTGACAACTCCAGGACAAGGTGTGTGTGTCACAGCGAACAGCAAGGTTGAATAGATGTGTTTGAGGAGGCTGGTGACATCCCTCTAGCTTCTGCCCTCCACATTCACAAACCTACGATGTGTCCCTAATCTCGTGACCTACAGGTTGAAAGGAAGGCGTGCTCCTCCATCCGAACAAAGCGGATCTTCCCATCTGGGCTCCCGAGCCAGCGTTCCTCTCTTTCGGCTTAGCCCTTACTCATGCGTCAGCTCTCATTAATCTCTAAACTGCTCACTCTCTTCTGGCTCTTTTTCTTCCATCTCCAGTGCTTTCCTAGCATTAGAAACAACTCCTTAAATTGTAAATGCCCCTGTAGCCAAGGTACACCTCTCCTTCCCTTTACAGGCAAACTAATTACAAAAACGTGCATTTTCTATCTATACTCCCCTCCTTTCTCAGTATACCTGTCACTGGAAATTCACTCCTGAACCGCTAGTGCCTTTTTGCATAAAACGTTGACTGTTTTCATTTTTCATAGAGTTGCATAGATTGTAGAGGTTTGTGATCTGCACTCATTATGTTGCCATTTAAAATGATTTCTAAAAACCTTGTTACAATAATACCTAACGCTTGTAATTGTTAGACCGCAGCTACAAAAATAATTATTTAAATCAATGTTAAAAATCTTTAACCTTTTTTAAAGAAATTGATTCTTTCAGAAAACATCCCAAGTATTCCAAAGGAGCATTGATTGAGGCAGTTTCAGGTTAATGTATCTGCCGAAGCATTACTTTATTGTTCTAAATAAGTAATTAAGAGAGCACTTTAGATTACAGTATGCTCTGTGAGGACTCTAAGGTAAAGCAGCTCTCCCTCTTTCTGGAAACTCATTTTAGAGAAAAGTCTGAAACAAAATTAGGTCATTTTTGATAAATGCTGGTAGATCTCAAAACTACATATACCTCCCAGAACTCTCCTGCACTCCAAAATCATGGCTCTAATCCATACTGATCCAGCCATACCCAGATACCCCACAGGCACCCCACACTCAAGATGCCCAGAATTATTCTCATTATCTCACCTTCAATTATCTTGCCTTCTGTATTTTACTGAAAGTAATCATTACGCAAGCCAGTGAGAAAGTAGGAGCTCTAGAAACATTCGTGGACAACTTCTTTTGTCTTTTTTTCTTTTATTCATTAAACCAATGTGTTGAACACCGTCTCTGTTCTGAGTTGCCTTGAATGCCAAGGATTCATGAATCGACAAAAGATGTAAGATACATGTCCTTATGAAATTTATAGTCTAGTGGAGGAGTTGGAAGCATAGAGAAAATACAAGGAAAAGGGAAAATTAAAAAATCACGGTTTAAAACTGAAACAAGGTGTTGCTTTAGAGCATAACTGGGTACTAAATGGAGAGAATTTTTGTGAGACTACAGCAGACCAAGCACAGAGCAGGGCTGACACCCATGTGTGTGTAAGAAAGCGTATGTGTCTGGTTGGAGGGATATCTGTGTGTGTGTGCATGTGTGTGTGTGTATGTATATGTATGTGTGTGTGTGGTGTGTGTGGGGTGTCCATGTGGGTGAGAGAGAGTGTATGTGTGTATATGTGTGTATGTGTGTGGGAGGTGTGTATATGTGTGGGCTGTGTGTATGTATGCATGTGGGTGTGTGTGTATGTGTATGTGGGGGGTGCGTGTGGATGTAAGTGTGTAGGGTGCATGTGTGTGTGTCTGTGTATATGTGGGGGGGTGTATGTGTATGTATGTGTGGGGGTGTTTCTGTGTGGAAGGTGTGTGTATGTATGTGGGTGGGGTGTGTATGTATGTGTATGTGCATTTGTGTGTATGTGTGTGGGGTATGTGTGTATGTATGTGTGTGGAAGGTGTGTATGTGTGTAAGTGTGTGCAGGTGTATATGTGTTATGTATGTGGGGTGTATGTGTGTGAGATGTGTGTATGTATGCATGTGGAAGGTGTGTATGTAAGTGTGTTGGGTGTATGTGTGCATGTATGTAGGGGTGTATGTGTGTGTGCATGTGTGTATGTGTGTGGGGGTGTATGTATGTGTATGTGTGTGGGGTGTGTATGTGTGTGGGGTGTGTGTGTAGGTATGTATGTGTGTGTGTATATGTGTATGCATGTGCAGGGAATGTATGTGTATGTATGCATGTAGGGGTGTGTGTGGGGGTATGTGTGTATGTATATCTGTGGAAGGTGTGTATGTGTGTATAGGTGTGTGTGTATGTATGTAGAGGTGTATGTGTGTGGGGTGTGTGTGCATGTGTGTATGTGTGTGGGGGGTGTATGTGTGTGTATGTGTGGGGTGTGTGTATGTGGTGGGGTGTGTGTAGGTATGTATGTGTGTGGGGTGTGTGTGTGTGCATGTGTGTATGTGTGTGGGGTGTGTATGTGGTGGGGTGTGTGTAGGTATGTATGTATGTGGGGGGGGTGTGTGTGCATGTGTGTATGTGTGTGGGGGGTGTATGTGTGTGTATGTGTGGGGGGTGTGTATGTGGTGGAGTGTGTGTATGTGGTGGGTGTGTGTAGGTATGTATGTGTGTGGGGTGTGTGTGTGTGCATGTGTGTATGTGTGTGGGAGGTATATGTGTGTGTATGTGTGGGGGGTGTGTATGTGGTGGGGTGTGTGTAGGTATGTATGTGTGTGTATGTGTGTATGATGTGCAGTGAGTATATGTGTGCATATGTATGTCTGTGTGTGTGTGTATGTATGAGTGTGTAGTAGGGGATGGTAGTGGTCATGAGATGAGGCCAGATAGGTAGTTTAAGGCCCAGTCCTGGGAGAGATGTTTGAATTTCATGCAAAGTGCTCTCAGACAACATTTCAGGATTTTGAACTTGCAAGTGTTGTGATGTGATCTGATTTATGTTTTTAAAAGATGACTGCTGCATAAAGAACATATTGTTGCAGAAGGGATGAGAAAATGGAAGCATGGAGATGGGCAGACAACATGTTTGTAGTTAAGGCAGAAAGCACTAGTGGCTAGGATGTTGGCAACAGTATGGGAGAGGGAGAGACAGGGAAGGATTTGGGGTGAGTTGTCGGGGTAAGAACCCCAGGGCTTCCTACGAGATCAGTTAGTCAAGATGAAGGAAGGTGAAGAATTAAGGATGACACCTAGATTTTTCTATGTGATATAACTAGATGGATAGTTGTGTCAGTCAGTGAGACTGAGCGAATTAGGACAGAAACAATGTAAGTTTCACAGGAATTGCAGGATTCTGTTTTGGACTTAAATTTGAGATATCTACTAGACACAGTAGAGATGCCCAGTAGATAGATTTGACACATGTGAGCATGCACACATGCATGTGTTTGCAGTTTGTGGAATATCAGTAGCAAGAGTAAAAGCGTATTAATCCAGCAGTAGGACCACTTATGTCTGTCAAGTTCCTCTTAAGTGTGATCATAGATACTGTTAACATCCTAACCACAGAAACGAGGAAACTGAGATTAAGTAAATTGCCCTAGGTTATCCAGTTACCAAGTAACAGAGCTAGAATTGAAACCCAGATTGTCTGGTTCCCAAGTTCATGCTCTTAACCACCCTACTAAATATGAATTTGTGAGTCAGTATCACATCGTGACATGTAAAGCCCGAAGACTAGTTGGGATTATTTCTTAAAAAGT
The DNA here is from genome assembly GCF_030222135.1 of Aotus nancymaae. Classification (NCBI taxonomy): domain Eukaryota; kingdom Metazoa; phylum Chordata; class Mammalia; order Primates; family Aotidae; genus Aotus; species Aotus nancymaae. The sequence goes on from NW_026988423.1 coordinate 36,835,683, forward strand.
AGAGATAGAAAAAAAAAAAGATGTTCTAGGACCTGACTATTCAATATGCCAAAGTTACGAATTAAGAAGAAAAAGGAGATCCTCAGATAGGACTGAAAACAAGTTTCTGGGAGGTAGAAAAGAATGCATGAGAATGCGAGGTCCTGGAAGTCAAGAAGAGTGGTTTGAAAAGAAGGTCATGAGCAACTGTTTCAAGTTAAATCAGCACCAGAAAGTGATCAGTGGATTTCGTAACACATTATTCAATATAGCCCTTGAGAAAGTTTCAGTGGAGTGGCAAATTGCTTGAGAAAGGGGAAAGAGATGAGGCCAAGAAACACAGCTGGGAGGAGGGGGCTTGCATGGCAGGTGCAGTGCTTTGTCTACGTGGCGGGAGATGGCTGTGGATAGTAGGGCAGAGCCTTCTAGTCACCTGCTCTTCAAGTGCTCCTGTTCTCCTCTTTACTTAGTTATCTATTGTGGCATACCCCAGGCTTAGTAGTTTAAAATAACAGTAATCATTTATTGTCTCTTACGGTGTCTGCAGGTCAGGGATGTGCAATGGCCTGGTAGACTGTTTCTGGCTCAGTTACAAGGTTGTAGTCAAATGCCAACTGGGCTGCAACCATCAGGTGTGCTTGGGGCTGGAGAGCCCTCTTCAAGTTGGCTCACTCACGCAACTGGAAATTGGCTCCTCCATTTGTGGGTGTCTCTAGAGGGCTGCCTAATTATCCTCACAGCAAAAGACCAAGACAGAAGCTGCAATGCTGTAAATTAACTAGTGTGAGAGGCAATGACACAAGGCCATGCATTCCAGGAGTTGAGAATCACCCAGGACCATCTTCGAGGCTGTCAGCCACACCCATTTCTTACTAAGCAACTCCCAATTTCATTTAGGATAGCCATGGACCTACATAAATGCATTCAACAATCTAGGCTCTCTTATAGCTCTAGAGCCAGGCCATCCCATTCAATGAGAACTCCAGCAAATGTTGACAGCAGGCTCATCTGATATGTCCCTCTTTTCCACCGGCCTTCACGTTCCCTCACCCTCTTTTCTTTGTCTGAAACACAGATGCAGTGGAGGAGGAGCAGCACTTCTACATCATGAAGGCCAAACTCATGTGCTAAAGATGGTTCTGGAAGGCCCTCTCTTGTCCTGGTGACCAAATATCCCACATTCAAGACTCAGCTTGGGGGTGCTTCTTTAGTAGGCTTCCTGGCAAATATGTAATAGCCAACATTTACATATGTTTCATAAAGGGAATGTCCCTACCTTTTAAATACTCCTCTGCACTTGGTGCAAGTCATTGCAACACGTGTTTTTGTTTGGAGTTCTAGCTTTCATTATTAGACTCTAAGATCCTTGAAGGCAAAGACAGTATCTCATTCGTCTCTGTATCCCCAGAGCCTAGGACACAGTAAGCACTCCACAAAAATCTGCTAAATGTGTAAATGATTCCAGTTTGTGTATATCCAGTAGGGAGCCGAGGGTTAACGCAATCCGTTCCTGACAGGCTTATCCATCCCTGTAAAAGCCTACGGAAGGCTCATTATGAAGGACAATGTTCTGTAATGAAGTCTTCTTGCATATCTTTGGTAATAATCATCATAGAGGGAGAAAATGAGCATCTCTCTGTAATATTTATATTTCCTAGCAGCAAAGACATTCTCTTCTGTAATTCTGCCTGTAAAAGCAGCAAGGAAGCCAAGAATATACAAGTTCTCCATGGTAACTGGGTCACAGCAGCTTGCAGCTTGGCCAGTGCTTCAGATAAATGGAATAAATGGAGGTGAGCTTCCAGCAGCAGGAACTGTGTGGGAGAGTGGAGCTTGCAATGAACAATCTCTCCCCACTGGGATCCACAGCCCCCAGCACGAGTGCTCTGTGCGTCGTCACTGCAGGGGGCAGTGGAAGCATGGCCTGATGGCATTTGTATCTGTCTCACTAACTTACAGTGCTGCGCTGACATCTCAGTTTCATCAAATCAACAGGCCACTTTTTAAAAATGCCTCTTATGCTCTGAATGTTAACCCAAGAAGGAGATTTTACCCCAAACCACCAGGGGATTCTATGTATCCTTAGGCTCTTAGATAATTTCTCTCAACTGCAAACTAGCGAGCCAGCTCCCTTCACTAGGCTTGGAAGAGGAACCATATTAAGCATCTGGTTAGAGAGAACAGCTGTTTAATGCATAGCAATGAAAAATTCTCATTCAAATCAGTCAACCCTTCCATCAAGGACAAGGGGTGCCAACTAGCAGATGCCAAGTGAATGACCTTTGGCAAAGCCATTCCCAGGGGCAGATTCCCAGCCAATGTGCAGCTTTGTGAAAACTTGTGAAAATAAATTTGTGAATGTGTGAAAATTCATGCAAAGGAGGAAAATCCACTGAAGGACAGAAAAAGAGCCCTCGAGCTACTGCAGACACAGAAACCACCTCTTCTGGACGCTACTCCCTTGTTGGAAAGACCCAATCTGTAAGTGAGGCAGCCCTACCAATTCTACAAATATGAAAGAGTGATCACTAAGGAAACCTAACTAGGTCAAGGATCCACTTCCCTCGCTGTCGGTGCAGGGTATGAAATAATGAAATTGACAAGGAGACTGCGTTTTCAGAGTCGGTGCTCTCCACTATCATTGGAGCCAAAATTCATAATTGCAGTGGCTAATGCTTATAACCTCAGCACTTTGGGAGGCCGAGGTGGGAGAATTGCTTGAGCCTGGGAGTTCAAGATCAGCCTGTGCAACACGGCTGGACTCTGTTTCTACAAAAAATTTTAAAAAGAGTAGGGCATAGTGGTGGTGTGCACCTGTAGTCCCAGATACTCAGAAGGCTGAGGCTGGAGAACTGCTTGAGCCCAGGAGGTCGAGGCTCCAGTGAGCCATGATCATGCCACTGCACTCCAGCCTTGGTGACAAGAATGAGACTCTGTCACACACAAAAAAATCATAATCCATAACTACACTAAGGAATGACTTTACAAAGGGCCCAAAAAGCGTGGCACAGATGAAAATCCAAACAATACCCTATATTTGTAGAGAAGCTAACAGCAGTCTCTACAATCCAAGGCCAATTACCTGCAGAAGCCGTCAGTGAACTTGGCAGGCCTCAGACATGTAGCTGAGCCATCCCTGGAACACATGGCAGGACGGATGGGAGAGATGAAGGACTTCAGATAATGGAGAGGAGCTTACTCGCGCCTGTGGGAGGGGACAACTGGCCTACATTTACCATTTACCCAACATGCAGCAGCAATCATATTCATGGAATCGTAATCACAGAGTCAGAAACATTAGCGATGGAGAGAGAGATTGGGTCAGGTAGCCCGCCTCCTGCCTTTGTAGCTTTGCTCCCTAGAGTCAGTTCTTTGGCCCAGTTTTTACCCTGTTTATAATTTGCAAGGAGGAGGTACCAGAACAGAATGCATTCTGGAATCTGTGGTCAAGAAGAGAGGAAATTAAGAGGAATTAGACCTCTTCACAAAGGAGAGAAAAAACCCCAGGGGGATATGGAAAAGCAGGAAGATGAAACACCAGGCAGATCACAGTGTCCCTGTAGCCTGTCTTCTTCAGTCCTTGCTGTCCCCAGATGCGATAGGTAACAAAGACATGCACCCTTTGCACCTGCCCAGCTCAGCCTCACATTCTCCCTTATCAAGACTGACTGTATACTCAGAATCTCAGGCCTCACTAATTGGAAGAACCAGAAATTCTTCTGCCACGGCCTCCAAATGGCTGGTAACTTCCAGCCTCCCTTCCTGAATAGACTGTTGCTATCCATCATTCCTGGTATTTGGTCTTCCATCTCAGTTCCTATTTACGCTCTTATCCTTAACAGCGTGGAGCGCCACCCTGAACCAGCAGATGTTATTGGAACCAGGACACATATCTGGTTCCTGTGAGCCTGTCTTCCAAAGTCATGAATTGCAGTCACTGTGGTATAAAATGCCTAGTCATACCTGGCACCTCAACTGTGTGGTCACCTGACGAAGAGGCATAAGCCCTTGACCACACAATGACTGTCCCCCTTGGTTTCTAGCATCCTCTTTCTTCGCCACAGCTGCCAAGTTCCCTCAATTACCAATACTGGAAATACTGTTCTCGCCTGCCATACTGCTAGGTTATTTCACCAGCCCTAGACTTCTGTGCTTTTCTCTTCCCTTCTCTCCATCAGCCCTGAGGTCCCTGCCTGAGTCACAGCAGAGTCCATGGGATAGGAACAAATAATAGATTTTGGAGGGTTCTGTATGAAAGCCCTCCAAAGATATAAGCCCCGCTAAGACTTATGAAGGTCTTAGGGCTGGCCTAAATCTCCAGAGTTATGAGATAGGCTTGCTTCTCCTTTTCTCCTATCGCATTTTTCTTAAGTGAGTCAGTGAGTGGACAGAAACAGAGGAGTTATTCGAAGAGATTTTAAAATTTGTGCTATACATGGAGCTCTGAAGAGTGAATTCAAGAAATTAATCAACCTCTTGCTATGGACTGAACTGCAACTGTGCCCCACTCCCGTTCTAACCTCCAGTATCTCAGAACATGACTGTTTGGAGATAGCGTCTTTAAAGGGGTGATCGGGTTGAAATGAGACCATTAGGGTGGGCCCAATTCAATCTGACTGATGTCCTTATTAGATGAGATTAGGACACACAAAGAGACGCCAGGGATGCAGGTGCACAAAGAAAAGAATATGTGAAGAGGCTGCAAGAGAGCGGCCATCTGCAAGCCAAAGAGAGATCTCAAAGAAAACCAGGCCTGCTTGCACCTTGCTCTCGGACTTCCAGCCTCCAGAAATGTGAAAAAATAGATTTCTTCTGTTTAAGTTACCCATTCCTTAATATTTTGTTATGGCAGCTTGCCCAAACTGTTCATACACCTCCTTTTAGCACAGAAAACTCATGTACCATGAAGCATTGTGCCAAACATTATATGGATATTGAACTCAAATGTACATTATATATAAACAGGTAGCTATACAGATATTTCATCTGTATACATTTATGATAGATGGACACACATACGAATCCATCTGTGTGACCCTGTGCGGGTGCCCTAACCTCTTTTGGCCTCAGTTTTCTCATCTGTGAAGTGGAAATGCCAAGAGTATCTGCCTCAAATGGTTATTGTGAAGATGTGTAGAATCCTTAAAAGTACTTGAAGCTGTCAGCACTATGTAAGATATATAATGTCTTGCTAAAAGCACTCATGTTTTTAGCATGTACATTATATTTACATATAAATTTCAAATAAAAGAGCCATACATTTGAAGTTCAAAAAGCTTTAGAAATCATATAGATTTTCTCAGCATTAAGGCACCTATTAAAAACTGTTACCTTCATGGAGGCAACAAAACTATCCCTGTGTTTGAAATATTTTGTCTACTAAACAAATTGCATTTATTTTTCCAATTTTTAAAATCAAGTGCAAATGTCCTTTCAATCTGAGTATTCATTTTGCTGAATTAATATGATTATTGTCAAAAATAGGTAAATCGACCACTGATCTTTGGACTTTTATAAGGTTTTTAAACACTGACAATAATGCACGGACTCTCGTGTTCACCCTGTGGTGCCCAGGTTTTCCAGGTTGGAGACCACTGATAACAGAGTTCAAGCCAATGGTTTTCAAATGAGGACTCAGAGCCAGAGAGAACTGCCCAAGATGGCTCTTGAAGGCAAGTCCCCAGACACCCATCTCAAGCTCCAGAGTTATAAGATAGGCTTGCTTCTCCTCTTCTCCTATTGCATTTTTCTTAAGTGAGCCAGTGAGTGTACAGAAACATAAGAGTTATTCGGAGAGATTTTAAAATTTGTGTTAGACATGGAGTTGGCCTACAGCACGTTCCTGGCTGCACATCCTTTTCCCTAGTTAGCCAGTTAGCCTGCGCTGCTCCCGGTAGTTCCAGGAGGCCACAGAGATTAGAGCCATGGAGAATCCGCTCTTCATGCAGAGTGGTACAGAAGTCTCTTTTCATCTCAGACCAAGTGAGGCGGTGACACACTGGGGACGAGGACTTCAGGAAAGAGGGAGGAGGCGATCGGTCCAGCTGAGTTTGGAGTCAGATGCTGCTTGTCGTGGGAAGCCTTTTGGGAATAGGCATGCCTTCTATGTTGGAAGCGACTGTCATTCTGGAAAGGGGAAAAGGGCAAAACTATCACTGTGTTTTTAAATGTAAGACTGAGAGAGGAGAGCTCTCTTAACCTCCAATATGAGAAATGGAGGCAAAGTTCAAGACAGATGCAAATTCATCAGGAATGAGCATATGTTTTTACTGGAGTGTGTGCTGTGTTTTTATTCTCAGGTGCTGGGTGTGGTAGGTGTAACGTTCAAAGACAGGAAACATAGACTGATGTGTGAAGGTAACCATTGACTCTAGGAAAGAGTATTACCTGTGTACTTATTTTTTATTTTCATTGTGAACTCTTGGGATACACAGAGTAAGTTACTTGAAAAGATTTTGATTAGGCCGGGCATGGTGGCTGATGCCTGTAATCCCAGCACTTTGGGAGGCCTAGGCAGGCAGATCATGAGGTCAGGAGATTGAGACCAACCTGGCTAACATGGTGAAACCCTGTCTCTACTAAAAATACAAAAAATTAGCCGGGTGTGGTGGCACACATCTGTTGTCCCAGCTACTCAGGAGGCTGAGGCAGGGAAAGTAAAGATTTTGATTTACATATGAAGACCTTTTGAAAGCATATCTAAAATGCAAATACTTTATCAAACATACGCATATATTTCTGAGATAGTAGCAAATAGAATTGCTTATTCAGTTTTAAATATATGGGGTTTTTTTAAGTAAAAATAATAATGGAAGATATTTAAAGTTGAAGACAATTAATAAGTTAGAAATTCAGCAAGCATACTCACATACAGTAAAAGATTAACTATACTAAAATTAAGATCAAGGCATGTGAAATGATTTAATATAGTATATAATAAATTTGGTTCTGTATTCAAATAGACTTAGGATCAAATACCAATTGTTCTAAGTTTAGATTCTGTGTTCTTCCAATATTTACATACATTTTCTAAATCTCAATTTTTTGAGCTGTAAAATGAGTTAAAAATACCATTTCTAACTATAAGATGGGAATGATTAAGTGGAACAGTGCAAGTGAAAGTACACAGAATAGAGTAGCTTGCACACAGTAGGTGCTCAATAAGTGCAGTGTATGATGATGGTGAGGAAGAGGATGATGAAGAACAGCAAGAGAAGTGAAGAACAGAAGAGATGAAGATGAAGAACAGCAAGAGAAGTGAAGAGACAGAGAAGGGGATACACAACACTTCCTTAATATGAGCTCCCCAAAGAGTCACTCGTATCAAAGATCTTGGTCCAAGCAGAGACTCTAACAGCAACATCGGGGTAATAAAGTTCTTAAAAGTAGAAAACCAAAATGCACATGTTCGTCAGTCCTCAACTCACTAGAGAACCACGGATGTGTTGTTTCTTTCACGCTCCATTTAATGACTTGTTAAATACTGGTTGATAACTGTTGTCTTTATCATCAAAATGATACTGGTTGAGCCTGGTAAAGTTCTTAAGTTTGTTCTGTGCTCACTCCTTGGTTTCTAAGGTTAATCGGTTTTGATTTACAGTTGCACTTAATACCCGTGGTTGCTTCAAGAGCCTGAAGAAAGGCAGCATCCACCAGCGAAGAAGCAAAATGTATGCTGAGATCAAGAGAATATAATTTGGGTTAAATAAAAAAGTCAGTGATTATCCTAACTGAAAAATAAAGGGCTACTCAGCAGCTGAACGTGTATCAAAAGTTTGTTGTTTTGTTTTCTTTTTCACAAGAAGATAGAGCACATCAAAACAAAATGCACGGAACTGGTTCTTAATATCACTGTTCAGAAGAGCTGTCCAAACTCACCTGAGAATTAGTGTCTAGGGATTAACAATTTTCATTCCAAATAATGAAAATGAACACTGTCCCCTGACTCATGACAAGCGAGTTACTTTGTATTGTGAGCATTTACCTCATAAATAAGTGCTTATGACGGTCCAGGACTGGGGTGGGAGCTAACAGGTTTCACAAAGCTGTAGGAGGGAAAGTGTTCCAATTATGTTTCTTTTGTTGTTTTAATTTACATCCAACCAAAAGCACAGAACTTAAGCGTTTGGTTTGATGCGTTTTGACAAGCGTAAACATTCATGTAGCTACCACCCAATCAAGAAATAGCATGTTTCCTTTCTCCCGCAGAGCTCCTTCAGGACTGGTTCAGACAATTCCCCCACCATGTGGCTCCTGCCACCCCAGCTCAACATTCACTGATCGATTTCTCCTGTTCTGACTTGGTGTTGACTGCTTTAGAACTTTGCATTAATGGAATCACATAATACATAATCTTTTGTGGCTGCCTTCTTTTGCTTAATCTAATGTGTTTATTTTGAAATTTATCCATGTTTTGTAAAACTGTTTTCTTTTTATTGCTGAGTAATATTCCACGGATGAATACAGCATCATTTATGTATCCAATCTTCCAATGATAGTCCATGTACTCTGTTTCCCTATATAACTGTTATAAATAAAACTTTCTTGTACAAATCTTTTTGTGGACAGATCCACTCATTTCTCTTAAACAAATACCTAGAAGTGGAATTGTTGTGCCATAGTATAGGTGTGTGGCTAGCCTCCGAAGAAAGTGCCAGTTTTCCAAAGTGCTCACCCTGTTTTAAACTCTCTTTGATGATTATCAACTTACAGGAGTTCCAGCTGTCCTGCCTCTTTGTCAGCACTTGGTATTGCCAGTCACATTTATTTTAGCCATTGTAGTTGAGTCAAGGATTCCAATTGCCTTAATACTCATAAAAGCTTGGTCCTCAAATCTTTACTATGCAGTGAAAATTACTCTCCTCATGTCTCATACAATGGTGTGGGTGTTCCCAGTGTTGCGGGCATTCTGGGGAAGTCTTCCTCAACCAACTGTTGACAGTGTAATTGTCACCCAGCATAAAGGAGTGATGCATCCATCTTAGGGTTAGTCATCTGTGAGCCACACAGTGGTTCTTTAACGATAGCAAGAATGTGCCACCAAGGTTTTGGTGAATTGGAAGGACGGGGAAGGGACCTGAAGAATGTAATTTCTTTATTTTAAGAAAAATACATTTTGAACTTCAGAACAGTTTTTTAAAACCATATTTTTATAGTCTTTTTAGAAAATGATTTCCTGCTCATATAAGTTTGAAATACTTTTCTCTCTCTGTGCTTACTAGGCACATTAGCCCAGCAAAATCCTGCAGTAAGGAACATATTTACTTTTATTTAAAATATTGTCTCAAAAATTTATTTTTCTGGACACCCTTTTCTCTTTTTTCTTTCTTTCTTTCTTTTTTCACATCACTTTTCAATATCCTTTCCTCATGACGTATTTTGGGAAATGTTGGTATAAAATATGAATGGCTAGCCTAAAGTCAGCATTCTTGGTTTCAATCCATTTAGCAAAGCTTAACCAAAGAGGGCCTGCGAAACAAACATATTTTGAAGCAATTAAAATTTGGGTGGTAACTCATTCTTTTCTTATTTACAACAAGCCCACTGGAGAGAGGCCAAGTGCAATTCAATGCTTATTACATCTCGTTGCATATTATTGGTACTTAGTAAACATTAATTATTAGTGGGTAGTTGAATAAATGATAATGGTAATAAGGATCATGATAATGCTGTATTTTCAACTTTGCCATAAACCAAAACATTTGAGAAAAATCTTGAGACAGCTTGTAAAACCCAAACACAGCTGGGCTCTCTCATCTCCAATGAGGATTTTTCACTCTGAAACAAATAACAGTTGCTACATAAAGAAAAACAGGTTGACTTGGGTCACTGAAGATGGTTACTCAGCCCATCATGTATCCAGTGACAAATTCACCTGCCAGAATTTTCTAAAGTGCGCCCATGATGGGCTATGTCTCTTCTGTCCCTTTAGAGTTTCCAACATGTCACTGCCTCATTGGCTCCCGGGTCCTACAGGACCGAGTCCCGCCTGACCTAGGACATCATCTGCTATAATCTCCCACATACCCACGGGCCAACCCACTTTCCTTCATTTGTCTGTTCCTACAGCGATTCAACAAGCATTTATTGGGAGCGAATTGCTTATGAGGCCTGGGCTACAGTAACTGTGAACAAGAAATGTGGCTCCTGTCTTCATGCAGCCTGCTGTTTGCTGCAGTAGCACCTCATTCTTGCTTTTCTCATGATGCTTCCCTTGGTAGATTCTCCTCTCCCTTCCTCTTTGCTACTGTGAGTGCCGCTTTCCCATTAGGACCTAGTTTGGGGTTTACTTCCTCCAGGAAACATTCCCTGATCTTACTACCTGACCACATAGAGTCACAGAAATGCTTTGAGTTGGAAGAAATCTCAGCAACCTTGTAGCTGAAGGCAACGAAGGTCAGGGCCATTAAGCAGTGGACCTAGGCACATCACTCATGATTGGTCATGATTCTTATCTTACTCCATCGTAATATTGCATTACTGCTTTCTAATATGCATTTCAGTTTTTCATTCTCAAATCGATTACTTTTATGACTTGAAGACTTCTATCCATGTAGATAGGTTTAATTTACTCTCTCCTCTCCTCACTGCTTATAAGATAAAATCCAAGCTTTTCTGTGGGATGTGTAGGGATCCAGTTGGCTCCAACCTACCTTTGCAGCCACAGCTCCTGCCATGTGCCTCTTTGCATTTGATGCCTCAGCCACCCTGGGCTTCCCAACCACATGCCTGTGCAGCTGCTTATACTGCTCTCTGCCAGGAAAGCCTGGGGCCTCTTTACCTGGAGAACGTCTACCCTTCTAAAAGGTCTTGTGAAAATAGTGTCTTGTGCGAAGCATTCTTTGATCACCGCCTGCCCTATAGAAAAAGTAATCAAACAACGGAAATACCACACTACAGTACGTGTCAATGGCAGGGATACTTCTGGGAAATGTGTCGTAAGGCGGTGTCATCCTTGTGTGAACTTCCTAGAGTACACTTACACAAACCTAGATGGTACAGCCTACTATACACTAGGCTAGACGGGACAGCCTACTATACACTAGACTACATGGGACAGCCTACTATAAACTAGGTGAGACAGTACAGCCTACTATACACTAGGCTACATGGGACAGCCTACTATACACTAGGCTACATGGGACAGCCTACTATACACTAGGCTAGACGGGACAGCCTACTATACACTAGGCTACATGGGACAGCCTACTATGCACTAGGCTAGACGGGACAGCCTACTATACACTAGGCTAGACGGGACAGCCTACTATACACTAGGCTAGACGGGACAGCCTACTATACACTAGACTAGACGGGACAGCCTACTATACACTAGGCTAGACGGGACTGCCTACTATACACTAGGCTAGACGGGACTGCCTACTATACACTAGGCTAACCGGGACAGCCTACTATACACTAGGCTACATGGGACAGCCTACTATGCACTAGGCTAGACGGGACAGCCTACTATACACTAGGCTAGACGGGACAGCCTACTATACACTAGGCTACATGGGACAGCCTACTATGCACTAGGCTAGACGGGACAGCCTACTATACACTAGGCTACATGGGACAGCCTACTATGCACTAGGCTAGACGGGACAGCCTACTATACACTAGGCTAGACGGGACAGCCTACTATACACTAGGCTAGACGGGACAGCCTACTATACACTAGGCTAGACGGGACAGCCTACTATACACTAGGCTAGACGGGACTGCCTACTATACACTAGGCTAGACGGGACTGCCTACTATACACTAGGCTAGACGGGACTGCCTACTATACACTAGGCTAGACGGGACAGCCTACTATACACTAGGCTACATGGGACAGCCTACTATACACTAGGCTAGACGGGACAGCCTACTATAGACTAGGCTAGACGGGACAGCCTACTGTACACTAGGCTAGACGGGACAGCCTACTGTACACTAGGCTAGACGGAACAGCCTACTGTACACTAGGCTAGACGGGACAGCCTACTGTACACTAGGCTACATGGGACAGCCTACTGTACACTAGGCTAGACGGGACAGCCTACTATACACTAGGCTACATGGGACAGCCTACTATACACTAGGCTAGACGGGACAGCCTACTATACACTAGGCTAGACGGGACAGCCTACTATACACTAGGCTAGACGGGACAGCCTACTATACACTAGGCTAGACGGGACTGCCTACTATACACTAGGCTAGACGGGACTGCCTACTATACACTAGGCTAGACGGGACAGCCTACTATAGACTAGGCTAGACGGGACAGCCTACTGTACACTAGGCTAGACGGGACAGCCTACTGTACACTAGGCTAGACGGGACAGCCTACTGTACACTAGGCTAGACGGGACAGCCTACTGTACACTAGGCTACATGGGACAGCCTACTGTACACTAGGCTAGACGGGACAGCCTACTGTACACTAGGCTAGACGGGACAGCCTACTGTACACTAGGCTAGACGGGACAGCCTACTGTACACTAGGCTAGACGGGACAGCCTACTGTACACTAGGCTAGACGGGACTGCCTACTGTACACTAGGCTAGACGGGACTGCCTACTGTACACTAGGCTAGACGGGACTGCCTACTGTACACTAGGCTAGACGGGACAGCCTACTATAGACTAGGCTAGACGGGACAGCCTACTGTACACTAGGCTAGACGGGACAGCCTACTGTACACTAGGCTAGACGGGACAGCCTACTATACACTAGGCTACATGGGACAGCCTACTGTACACTAGGCTAGACGGGACAGCCTACTATACACTAGGCTAGACGGGACAGCCTACTATACACTAGGCTACATGGGACAGCCTACTATACACTAGGCTAGACGGGACAGCCTACTATACACTAGGCTACATGGGACAGCCTACTATGAACTAGGCTAGACGGGACAGCCTACTATACACTAGGCTACATGGGACAGCCTACTATGCACTAGGCTAGACGGGACAGCCTACTATACACTAGGCTAGACGGGACTACCTACTATACACTAGGCTAGACGGGACTGCCTACTATACACTAGGCTAGACGGGACTGCCTACTATACACTTGGCTAGACGGGACTGCCTACTATACACTAGGCTAGACGGGACAGCCTACTATACACTAGGCTAGACGGGACAGCCTACTATACACTAGGCTAGATGGGACAGCCTACTATAGACTAGGCTAAATGGGACAGCCTACTGTACACTAGGCTAGATGGTATAGCCTATTGCTCCTAGGCTACAAATCTGTACTGAATACTGTAAGCAATTGAAACAGTAAAAATATAGCCTAAAAGATGAGGGAAAAAAAGTACACTTGTATAGGGGACTTACCATGAATGGAGCTTGTAGGACTGAAAGTTGGTCTGAGAGTCAGTGAGTGCATGATGAGTGAACGTGAAGGTCAGGGACTTTACCACACAGTACACTTAGGTACACTAAATTTATTCTTTTTAAGTTTTTTCTTTAGGAATAAATTATTCTTGTCTTACTGTAACAACTATTTTACTTTACAAATTTATATATTTTTAACTTTTTGACTTAAAAAAGTGTTTATTTTATGTACAAAGAGCTGTCATGGTTTTTCATTGGGTAGATGCCTTGGATAATCCTTTCAAGGAAGATCACTTAGTCCAACTTAATGAAACCTTTACCCTTTGTGTACTAGTAGAAACACTGGTGGTACACAGATCAGACTGTGCTGGTTTGAGCAGAAGCAACAAGAACGAGAACCTTGTTGGAATTTTCAAGGGTGGCTCCAGGATAGCCGGCTAGCGACCCAACATGCTCTCAGGAGTGAAATGAGATAAAAGGTCTTTTTGACTTTTTTGTTAAAATACTTAGTTTAAAACACAAACAAGTTATACTGCTGTACAAAAATATTTTCATTATAGCCTTATTCTATAAGCCTTTTCCAATTTTTAAAATTTAATTTTATTTTAAACTCTTTTGTTAAAAACTCAGACACAAACACACACATTAGCCTAGACCTACACAGGGTCACCCATCCCTGCCCTTGTCTTCCACGTCCACATCCTGCCCCACTGGGAGGTCCTCAGGGGCAGTGACACATGGAGCCGTGATCTCCTGTGACAGCAAGGCCTTCTTTGGGATCCCTCCTGAAGGGCCTGCCTGAAGCTGTTTTACAGTTACTTTTTAGAAAATACATAAGTAAAAGGAGTATACTCTAAAATAATAGTAAAAAGTGTGATATAGTAAATACAAAACCCAGTGACAGTTGTTTATTATCAAATATGTTGTGCTGCCTGTGATTGTACGTGCTGGACTTCCATACAACTGGCAGTGTGATGGGTCGGTCTACACCGGTGTCACATGAACATGTGAGTAAAGCACTGTGCTAAGACCTTAGGACGGCGGTGATGTCACTAGGTGACAGTGATTCTCAGCTCCGTTAGGATCCTATGGGACCGCCGTTGTGTCTGTGGTCTACTATTGACGTCATTATGCTGCACGTGACTGTGCCCTCTTCTCGCCTCTCTGGTAGTTTCTCCTACTTGCTATATTGTAATCTCTTTTGACAAGCTTAAGAGCACCTTGAAAATAGAAACTGCATCTTACTTATCAGCACCTCGCTTGGAAATCACCTGTTTTCCATACTCCAAAATCACTCTTCTGGTTCTCCTACTTCACTGGAACTGCCGTGGAGGTTTCTTTTGAAGGCGCTGCCTTTTCTCCCAGCGTTTTCTTGGTGAAGAGCTCCAGGGCTGAGGCCAGGCCATCCTCTCTGGCTGCACTCACTCCTTGCTGGTACTAGTGGGTGTGAGAGCCGTAAACGTGCTTTATACTCAAATGCCTTCCATGCGTCCACCTTCAGGCCTGACCTTTGCTTTGAAATGCAGACCTGTGTCTTCTCTAGTGTCTAAAGACGTTTCACGTTTGTCGATACGTGCTAAACACTCACTTTCCCCCAAAAACTGTCCTCTGTTTCCTTCATTTTGTTAAAAGTCACTACATGTGCATAGGAACTCAGGTCAAAAGCCTCAGACTCACTTTTGACTCCTCTCTTTCCCTCACACCCGAAATCCAATCTGTTAGCAAAACCTGCTTTACCTTTAAGATAATCCAAGCTGCAGCTCTTTCTCACCAAGTGCCCACTCCCACAATAGCATGGCCCACACAGCCTTCCCCAAGAATGACCTCAGCACCTCCTCACTGACGTCCTGCCCTAACTTGTTCCCCTCAGTGTGCTCGCCACGGGCCCTGGAGACCGATTCTTTTAAGGAGTGAATCAGCTGATGTCCTTCTCCTGCTCAAAAAGCACTCACAGCTTCCCAGCACACTGAGAATAAAATCCAAACTCCTTACAATGGCTTGGACTCCTCCATGTGCTCAGCCCTGTGGCTCACCCTCATGCTCCAGCCCCATTGCTTGTCTTCCAGGCACAGTAGTCCTCTTGCTCTTTCCCGGGAGTGCTCCTTGCTCAGACAGCGTGGATTCCCTCTGCTGTACAGCCTGCCTTCAGACACCTACTGGTGCACTACCACCTCATCTCACTCAGGTCTCTGCTCAAATAGCCCTTCCCCAGAGGTGCTCATGGTATACAAATCGGAATTCCACCCACTCACTCTTTTTCCCCATCCCTTGTTTTGTTTTTATTCATAGCATTAATCATTGCCTGAAACTACATTATATATTTAATTCATTAATTCATTCATTTATTCAACAGATACGTGCTAAGCCTCTGCTTTGAGCGAGGCACTGTTCTAGGGGTGGGGTCTACACCCAATAGCCAAGACAAAGGTCCTGCTCACATGGAGCTTACATCCCAACAGAGGAAAATGGGTCTTCAGCAACTTGGGAAATAAAGGAATCCCATACTGGGACAGTAGGTACTTGAAGACAAATGATGCAGTGTAAAGGAAACATGGAGATATGGCAGGTGAGGCTTGGGGCATGCCTTTTATTTTCTGTCCAGTGAACATAGAGTCTGACAAGTAAAGTGACATTTGGGTAGAGACACTGAAGTGAGTGTCACAACCAGAGGAGACAGCAAGCAAACTGGTGTGACCAGGACATGAAGGGAGCCTGAGTCTTGACTGAGGGAACAAGGAAAGGGTGTGGGAGGTGTCACATGGCCAGGACACAGAAGGTTTTGAGACCCATGGTAAAGATTCTGGCCTTTACTGTGAGTGAAAAGGGAAGTCATGCAGGGCTTGGAGCAAACCGTGGGCATGACTGAGGGGCCTGGGAGGGGAAACAAAGATAACAGTTAAGGGTCCTGCAAACCTGCAGGAGAGACTACAGACGCTGCACTGACGTGATGAGGGTAGAGGCAGTGAGTTTCAGAATATGGTACAATCTGAAGGTAGAACCAGCAGGATCTGCTGATGTATGGGGTATAGGGCATGAGACAAAGAGTAGAATCAAGTATGACTCCATTTCTTGGCTTGAACGACTAAAAGAATGGAGTGTTGTTGTTGTTGTTGTTGTTTTAAATGGAGGAGAATGAGAGAGGAACAGGTTGAGAGGGAGCCAGGAAATTCATAGTTCCATTTGGGGCATAGTAAACTTGAGAAGCCCAGTTTGGCTTCTGGTAGATATGTCAAGCAGGCAGTTGAATCTATGACTCAGGAATTCAGAGGAGAGGTTTGAGCATCATCAGCAAATCAATAGCATTTAAAAGCATGATATAGGATTTATTTATTGTCTTTTGGCCCTACCTTCAGGGTAGGGACTTTGTTTTGTGTTGTTCTATCTGTAATTTCCAGAAGAGTGCCTGGTGCAGAAGCATTGCTCAGTAAATATTTTGAATGAATGAACGCTTCAGTAGACAGCATCTAGCACATGATCGGTACATTATAAATATTTGATGACTGAATGAATAATTGCTCTCCAGAGGGGCTAGCACAATACCTGGCATACAGTAGCTTCTCAATACATACTGGATGGATGATTGACAGTTTCAACATGATTCTATATAGAACTGGATTGCCTGTCTCCAGGACCAGATGTGAGAACAAAGAAGCCATAAAACGTAAGGATTTCATGACCATCTTTTTCTGTGAGGCTAAATTGTGTGTGGTCGTGGGATCTCCAGCAAACCTGGGTGGATCGGAAGTTGGACCTGCTGGTAACTACAGTTGAACTGTAGAACTATGGAAATGGTGCAAGATGCCATGGCTGTCCTCAGTGGAATGAGCACCAAGGTAGAGCTGAGGAAGAGGGAAGGGAAGGGCTCCAGAAAGAAGCAAGTTCCCTCCTCCCATCTCAAAATCTGCTGAAATGCTCTTCCCTTTATATCCAGACAAGGAGGATATGTGCAAATGTTTTCCCAAAGGGAATGCAATTTCTACACTGATCCCCCAGGGTGCGCGATAAATATTTTAGAAGCATATCAATCTCTTGTTTTCTTACGATTCCCACTCTCTAGCTTTTAATCCAAGCTGCCTTCACCTCCTGCGTCTCTGTCCACGTCCCTTTACAGCTTTTATGTTTCCTTTTCCCTTCCTGTGTCTGCTTTCTGCTTTCTTTCTCCTATCCTTCCTGGACTCCCATTTCTTTGTTCAAAAATGTTCCCAAAAAAGGAGAAGGGGAGAAAAGATGCGCAGAGCATCCCAGTGGGAGACAACTGAAGAAAAAGAATTGCCAATTTTGAAGAGCCTTTCCCTTTTTATTGCAATGTTTTGTGCTTGCCCATATCAAATCTTTAAAGAAAACACTAACATTAATAATACATAGTTTGCTTTGTTCAATTTCATTTTATCCTGATCCAAAGGGCTTGGAATGCAAGGTATAGGAGCTTGCTTATCCCATGCTTCACAAAAAGCAGAATGATTGCCTCCACCCTGCTCCTATGTGACTCTTTTCTCATCTGTTTTGATTTCTGGGTGCAAAACAATTTCCGCTTGTTGTGGGAGCACTGGCAACCTCTGCCAGAGCTTCCTAAGAGCCATGTCCCAGCTGTTGCCAGCTGTGCTCCCTGTAGGGTGCCTTTCCCTCCCGGGCAAGGCCTTTGGCTGCCTTTTAGGCCTCCTGATTTGCCAATCCACTTTATGATCTCTTGTTAGGGTCACCTTTGACCCCAGAAATAACAGTCTCTGTTGTCAGATTCCCTTCAAATCCAAGAAGTTGTTGTCAATAACACTTCTGAAAATGCAAGAAGGACAATGTCAGTTGAAAGGTGTTGGGTTTGTTTTCCCATACCGCCGTGAATCATGCATAGGCCCCATGTGCTGCTACTTATAATAAAACTGCATAACAATTGCCTCTTTAAAAATAGACGTTTTAATTCTGTTTTCAATAGTGTTCATGATACTGGACATTTTGAAAAAGTATGAAATAAAGTTTTTTCTTTGCAAAGAGTGAGTTCAAGTAAAAATTGATAGTGCATTTGTTTTTCTTCTATTTTTGACAGCAGAAGACAAACAGGGATTTCTTCCCTCCCTATCCCATGTTATTTTCCTTCCTGCCTTTTTCCAGATTGATGTCTACAAAACCCTAATAATTCTCTAAAAAGATGGTTCTGCATGAAGAAGGCAGGCAAACATCTCAACAATTTTAGTGTCTTCAGTCAGCATAAGGAGAAAAAAAAAACTCTAGAATTTTTATTTTGCAAGATTTCCATGATTTTTCTGAAAAGTAATTTAAATCCACTGTCGAGGACATGGTCATTTTTTAAGAGGGTCCAACCAAATAGCAAATAATCTTTTTTTAAAAACGAAAACAAAAAAGAAAACCGAACATTTGTTGCAGAAACTTCCTTTCCTCCACCTCTACACAAACACCAGATCCAGAGGTGTCCCATAGGAATGGAACATGACACCCTGTAACGTTTCAAGACCCTTTGATGCTTTCCTTTAGAAGAAACAAGAGGAAGCTATTAATTGTCTTAGATTCAATTTCTCACAACCTGTGCTTTGAGAATGAAACTCGGACTCTACAGGGAATACATTTCTACCAAAAAGGATTTTCTCTCTCAACACTTGTGGAAGGCTTTTGTTTTTCCTGGAGTGCTTTTCTCAAAGTTCTACATCATTGTCGCCTCCTTTGAATCTCTCTTCTTTGTAGCTTATCTGGATATTCATTTTGCATTTAGGTATTCTAATTCATTTTGTTTCTTCCATTCTATTCCTTTCTGTTCCAATTTACCCAAAAAACATTTATTGAGCATACATCCATTAAAACTCTGAATTTTAGGAGTTCTCAATTGAGCGAGAGTGACAAGAGAAATGGCATTTATACTGATAACTATAAGACAACTACAATCTCAGAAGATTAATGTTTTAAAAGAGATGTTCAAAACATACCCAGGGATAAAGGGGAGAAAGTCGAAACAACTATGCACACGTTAGGGGAAGATATTTGCTTAGATATCGAACTCGAAATTAAAGTTTAATCCAGGAACTACATCAAATTATAATATACACTCATCAGCTCCCTTAAGGATAGCTTACAATGATTTTAGTCTCTTAGATCCATTTCACGGAATTTTACTGATTGTGGATTTTGTGCTATGACAGGTGCTAGATGTAGCATCATGTAGAGCAAAAACCAGCCCATGACCCTGATGCATGGACAGTGTTAGGCATGTCTTCTTAATCATCAACATGACCTGAAATAAAGACATATCTGAACTCCCCCCACTCCAGTCCTGGTGCAGAAGCCGTGTGTATCATACTCTTCATAGCCTCAGTCAAGTGAAAGAGCATGACCAGGCTGTCTTCCCTCTCTACATTGTGAGAAGGCATAAAAGGATGGATGTGAGAGTGGTCTCAAGGATAAACATGCTATATGTGTGAAGGGTGAGATGTTATTAGAATAAGATATAGAAGCATTTTATAGCATGCTGGTAATATGCATCCCCTGTAAAATGTGCTTTATTTAGAGTCATATCTTTTAAAAGTGTCAGAATTATAGAAATACATATTTTACATTTTTTTGAAATTACTTCTAATGCTTAATGGTTCTTATTAGGAAAATAATTTAGCTTCACCTAGAACACTGTGCTTGTCCTCTTGAGCTATGGGGAAAGCAAGATAAGACACAGCAGGTTGTCCTCCTGCCACACTGGGTTTGGTCAGTCATGCATGCCCTCTTCCTGGTTTGGGCCAAGGAGCCCCAAAATCTTATTCTGACAGAGCTCTAATCACTCAATAAGTTCAGAGTCATGCAAACAAAATCAGGAAAAGGTGTGGGCTTTGTTACACTCAAAATGTGCTAGCATATAAAGCAAAGTAGATCCAAGATTACAAAGTTTTGCAATTCTAAGACTAAGAGAGTCTCAACCCAGTATTATAAAATGCTACTATGTTGGCCCAGGTAGCTATAGAAAATTAAAGTCTTCACTATAGGAAAAAGCAAAGAGAAGATCAGGATAGATTTGATGATGCCTTACAGAGCCTTCCATAATGATGATCAGTTATCTTCTCCTCAATAATAATTATGAGCAGGTATCTTATATGCACTGCTTAATTAAAAGCCTAACAGTAATACCAGAGAAAATATTCAATGTGTGTCAGTATGTCTCTGTGTGTGTGAGTGATGGTGAAAAATGCTATACCATAGAATACTATGCAGCCATAAAAAGGAACAAGATCATGTCATTTTCAGGGACATGGATGGAGCTGAAAGTCATTATCCTCAGAAACTAACTCAGAAACAGAAAACCAAACACCGTGTGTTCTCACTTATAAGTGGGAACCGAATAATGAGAACACACAGACACATGGTGGGGAACAGCACACACTGGGGCCTGTTGGAGTGGGGAATGGGGAGAGGGAGAGCATCAGCAAGAATAGCTAATGGATGCTGGGCTTAATACCTAGGTGATGGGATGATCTGTGCAGCAAACCACCATGGCACACATTTACCTATATAACAAGCATGCATATCTGGCACATGTACCCCTGAACTTAAAAGCCAAACAACAACAACAAAAAGAAAATAATATGGAAAAACTAAAACAGGGTATGGGGACAGGAAATGCTGGGGTGATGTGGGAAGGTTGCTCTTTTATAGGCTGTGATCAGAAAATGTCTCAATGATTCGAAAGCCTTCTGAGAAGGGAGCAGAAAGAAGTATCAGAGTGAGCCATGCATACTTCTGAAGAAAGAACATTCCAAGCAGAGGTAATAACCAATACCATGCCCTGAAGTGGGAGGACTTCCGCTGAGGTAAAGGAACAGAAAAGAGCCTTTTGGTCTCAAGTGGACTGAAGGGAATAGCCATAGAACAAGAGGTCAGGAAGGTGACCAGGCCAGGTGGCACTCAATGTTTCTGACCACTGTTAGACCTTTGGCTTCCACTCTGTCATTCCTTGAAGCAACTACCAAAGATAGAGGAGAAAACTGCAGCACTACACCAAAATGGGAGGCTACATTCTGTCCTTCTCTTAATTTTTTTTTTTAAAACACTGATGTGTGGCAGTTTGACATTTTTGTTTGCAGTCAATAGTCACGAAAAGATCTCTTCAAAAACTTTCAAAATATATTGACTAAGACTCCACCTCTTTAATTGAACAAAAGTTCATGGTTTTAGAGAACATGAATTATTTAGAGAACATGATGAATTATTTGTCTAAATATACTCTATAATTTTATGGATTTTAACTCTTGACTGCAAATAAAGTAATCAAAGGAAGAGAAAAATACTCTGCTTCAATAAATCCATTTCAAATCAAAAGAAAAATAGTGGTAGCATTACTTAAATGATGGCTTAATGTGATGTTATATAGTTTAGAGGTTCAAGGAGAAATAAAACTTGAAGATTTCACAAAGTTAATGGTCCAGCTGATGTCCTACACATCAAGAACAAAGTCATCTATTTTTTCTTGTGAATATCACAGCCCTAGCATATGATCATAGGTTTCCATATTCCTTATTTCATTGGATTCTGACTATGCATTCATTATATTCAAGGAACCACAGTGATCACAACTCAAATTTTTGCCATGCAGCTTAAGGTTCAGTATTTTATCTATTCAATTTAAGACAGAAGAATCATACAACTTTTAAAGGAGAGAGTATCTAAAAACAATATCTAAGGATGTTGGTATTTGTCAAGATCACTTGGCTTTATTTATACTTAATTCTTCATAGAGGAAGTTTGAATTTTCCTCCACAATTCCTCTGTAGTGGAAGTTCAAATTTTCATGTTTAACACTTTGAGGGGGATTTTGAAGAGGGTCCCAATATTTTTAAATGATATGTATCAAGACACAGTGCACTGCTTTCTTGGAAATAGGACACTCTGTAGATTTGAAGAGGAATAAACATATCTTGCAAAAGTTTGGTTGCTCCAAACCTCAAAAAAAAAAAAAAATGAAATCCAGAAGTGGTATGTTCTATACAAATGGATTTGCATTCAAATGTAGGTACAGTCTCTATGGAGATATAGCCCTTTTGGGTCTCGGGCAAAAGCCATGCTCTCAGAATTCTGGGAGTATGCTTCCCCAGTGGGTGGTAGCACACCTTGAAATTCAGTAAGGAAGTTGATCCAGGCCGGGTGGAGAAGGAACAAGAACCAAAACTGGACAAGGCCACTAGGGACTAATGGTGGAGATTTGACAATTCTAGGCATAGGGGGCTGAAGAAAGGATCCTCTGCCAGCCCTAAGACAGCATAGGAACAGGAACAGCACTATGCAAAGAGCAGAGGAGCAGTCTGTGAAGACGATCTAAGCTCCATTGACACGGGGGGCTAAGAGCAGCAGGGCTAGGCATGGCTGCTCATGCCTGTCATGCTGCCATCCTCAGAGGAGCTGAGATTGAGGGCTTATCAGGGGCTGGAGGGGTCTTGCCTCATCACTATGCCATAGATTTCCTTGTTAGGCCTGGCACAATATGAGATACCCAAGAGCAAGGGGCCGTCAGTTGTCTGCAGAGGGGAGAACCAGCTCAAGCTGAAAACCATTCACTTCACAAAGATGGGAGGAGCATGGAGATGGGCATCGCAGAGGAGCAGAGGAATTCCATGCTCAAAAGCTCAAAGTCTGGAACTTGAATGCCTGGGATTGAATCCTATTCTGACTCTCACTGCCTGGCTGATCTTGGGCAACTGATTTCCTCTCTATGCCTCAGCATTCTTAACTGGAAAACAGAGATGTGCATTATAACCATGTCACAGAGTTATCCTGAGGATGCAAGGGATAATTACTTCAAGGCCATGGTGGCAACTGGAGAAGAGCCTGGCTCATGCCCATGACTATGTTTACTTCAGGGAGTTAACATCACGGTGCGTTCTGCCAACAGGGAACGCTATTTAAACAATAAGCCAACATTTGAGCACAATGTGCTGTTTCCTGGGTCTTAGGCATACAGGACCCAAAGAACCCAAGTATAGGCTTATTTATCTTGTCTGTGACTTGAAGTCACATTTCAAGAAGCAGTGAAGAGGAAGGTAATAGGTTGTGAAACGCAGTTCTGAAGTTGCTCAATCGCCTCATACATCAAATCACGATTGAGTCAGGACACTGATGTTAAAGTGAAGTCTAAAAGTGTGAAAACTACGTGACTATTTGGGATCCTTAGGGAAATTAAGTCTTCTTTAGACCGTGCCTTACAGGTAGTGTCTTGTCTCAGGCTTATCATGGCCCCTCTGCAAATGAAATTGTTCAGCTCCTCTAAGAATTAGTGTTTATCAATCATGCCTCATTGTTGGATTAAATATATCAATTAAATCCTCATCCAACTTCATAGGTCTGGGGTGGAACCCGAAATATATAATTTTTGCAAGAACTTAAAACATTCCCATAATCAGGCAAATTTAGTCAAATTTTGGAAACACTACAGCAGAAGATATGTAACTGCTGAACTTAACCTTGGATCCGGGGAACAGCTTCCCAACCCAACTTCCAGTAGGGGCCAGAGGGTTTTGAAGAAGCTGTCCATGTGGTCCTTTGGTCTTGTCTTCTGGTGCCTTTACATATTGTAAATCCACATGGTTCCCTATTAAAATTAATTAATTATTATTTTTTTTACTTTAAGTTCTGGGGTACATGTGCAGAATGTGAAGGTTTGTTATGTAGGTATACATGTGCCATGGTGGTTTGCTGCACCCATCAACCCGTCATCTAGGTTTTAAGCCCAACATGTATTAGGTATTTGTCCTGATGTTCTCCCTACCCTTGCCCCCCACCTGCTGACAGGCCCCAGTGTCTGATGTCCCCCTCTCTGTGTCCATGTGTTTTCATTGTTCAGTTCCCACATACAAGTGAGAACATGTGGTGTTTGGTTTTCTGTCCTGTGTTAGTTTGCTGAGGATGATGGTTTCCAGCTTCATTCATGTCCTTGCAAAGGACATGAACTCAGGGCCAGGCGCGGTGGCTCACGCCTGTAATCCCAGCACTTTGGGAGGCCGAGGCGGGTGGATCACGAGGTCAAGAGATTGAGACCATCCTGGTCAACATGGTGAAACCCCGTCTCTACTAAAAATACAAAAAATTAGCTGGGCATGGTGGCGCGTGCCTGTAATCCCAGCTACTCAGGAGGCTGAGGCAGGAGAATTGCCTGAACTCAGGAGGTGGAGGTTGCGGTGAGCCAAGATCGCGCCATTGCACTCCAGCCTGGGTAACAAGAGCGAAACTCTGTCTCAAAAAAAAAAAAAAAAAAAAAAAAAACGGACAATGAATTCATTCTTTTTTTATGGCTGCATAGTATTCCACGTGTATATGTGTCACATTTTCTTTATTCAGTCTATCATTGACGGGCATTTGGGTTGGTTCTGCTATTGTAAATAGTGCTGCAATAAACATACATGTGCATGTGTCTTTATAGTAGAAGGATTTATAATCCTTTAGATATATATCCAGCAATGGGATTGCTGGGTCATATGGTATTTCTGGTTCTAGATCTTTGTGGAATCTCCACACTGTCTTCCACAGAGGATTCCCTATTTAATAAACGGTGCTGGGAAAACTGGCTACCCATATGCAGAAAACAGAAACTGGACCCCTTCCTTACACTTTATACAAAAATTAACTAGAGATGGATTAAAGACTTAAATATAAAACCTAAAACCATAAAGACCCTAGAAGAAAACCTAGGCAATACCATTCAGGACATAGGCAAGGGCCAAGACTTCATGACTAAAACACCAAAAGCAGTTGCAACAAAAATCGAAACTGACAAATGAGATGGTTCTCTGTATCTAACTGGATTCCTGGTCCCATGTGCCATAGTGCTGGGGCCTGTACTTTAATGGCAAAATTTTTTCTTTACCTCTCTCTTTGGGAACTATCTTTGTCAATTGGTCTTGATTTGCTGGACATTTTTCTCCTTTCCAGTCCACATCTGCCCAAGGAGCTGTACACAGGCATATGCACATTCTTGCATACCAAGAGGCATGGCTGTCATAATAATTGTGGTAGAAATAATCATGATTTGGGAGGCCGAGGCGGGTGGATCACAAGGTCAAGAGGTCGAGACCATCCTGGTCAACATGGTGAAACCCCGTCTCTACTAAAAATACAAAAATTAGCTGGGCACGGTGGCGCGTGCCTGTAATCCCAGCTACTCAGGAGGCTGAGGCAGGAGAATTGCCTGAACCCAGGAGGCGGAGGTTGTGGTGAGCCGAGATCGCGCCATTGCACTCCAGCCTGGGTAACAAGAGCGAAACTCCGTCTCAAAAAAAAAAAAAAAAAGAAAAAAAGAAATAATCATGATGTCATATGGTTGCACTAACTCCTCACGTGGGTCATGCTTCTCACCTTCTACCATCATCAATGGCTGATTTTCTCCATCAACATGTAATTTTTAAAGTACGTAACATGTTTCATGAACCCAATAAACAAAGGAAGACACATGGTAAATAATTTTATCAAATTTCTCACTAATTGTAGACAAATTCCTAGTTAGTATGGTTTTAGTGATGGGGAAGGGAGGAGGAAGAATAGGTTCTCCTATTTGCTATATCTTGAAGTTACACAATACTTTCAGATGAATCTGTTTCTGAGTCATGTTTCTTTGTGAACTATAAGGAAGAAAAGTTAGATCTAAAAGAGGATACAGGACACACCTGCACTGTTAAATAATACCATAAAAGCCTATGCAGGAAAGTGGATATAT
Source organism: Aotus nancymaae (assembly GCF_030222135.1). Taxonomy (NCBI): domain Eukaryota; kingdom Metazoa; phylum Chordata; class Mammalia; order Primates; family Aotidae; genus Aotus; species Aotus nancymaae. The sequence goes on from NW_026988423.1 coordinate 36,861,694, forward strand.
ACTCAAGTAAGACCAAAAGGCATGCCTTCTGATGACAACCTCTACATGGTCATGTATTATAGATGTGTTTTATGAAGCTGTCCAAGAATTTCCCAGAGGATTTGTCACCTTCACCCACTACCCTCTGCTGTTCTACTGACACCCAGTTTCTCTCCTGAGCCACCTGCGTCTTAATGACACAGCATCGCCCTCATGGTGAGTTCTACAGACTTCTCTCCACCCACCTTGCTGTCTTTGGTCCTTTCCTTCCCTGTCATTCTTAGTCTTTCTCTTTCTTCTGGTACTTTTTTATTTTTCAGGCTCTCCCTTCTTCACACTTGCATCCTCTTTTTAAGCATTAATTGTGCCCCCCGGCCAGCACCAATGTGCCAGTTCTCCCATCACAGCTCCTTCTGTGTTTGCCTTTGTTGTCCCCAGTTGCCCTTCCCCTCTCCTCCTCCCTCTCTTAAGCTCCTGCTCTTCTTGCACCCTTCCTTGTTGCTTTCCTCAGAGCACATAGGCTGACAGAATGGGGACACTGAATACAGTTGCCATAATGTCAGCAGCTCAGGGGAGAAAAATGAAAAGGAGAAAAAGGGGGGAAAAAGAGACGGTTTTAATTAGATATCCATGCCACTGACTCACACTTAATATGCAAATTTTTATCCCTTCCATTGTTAAGTGAAATGAGAGTTTTATTTAAATGTGAAAATGGCTGGGAGATGAGGAAGGGTAATTAAGTAGCAGTAAAATGTAAACCCTGGTTCACGGTGCCTGTAATAACATATGGAAGCACAGGGATCCTGCTCACTGGAGGGAGAGGGGCGCCTTGGCTTAACAGTTCTCTCGCTCGATGACGATGACAGCACACACACTTTTATGCGCCTCTAGTGGACTCTGGTTCAAAAGCAGCTTCACCTCCCTTATAGCTGATCGTAGCAATATTCACAGGAGTGCAGGGGTGACTGATGAGTTCCATTGTACGGATGGGAACTAGAGGCTCAAAAATGGTAGGTGACTTATTAAAGGTCCCTGACTACTAGTAGAGTCGCCTGGGGTCTCCCCGCTATTCTACACTGCCAGTGTAGAAGCTAGCACAACACTTGGGATATAGGCACTAAGGAAACTGATTGATTACAAAGGCAATGTTGAAGAACCTGAGTTTAAAAATATTTTTGAATCTCCGTTTGCTGATGATGTTTTATTGGAACTTTGAGGCTACGGCTGTTTCCCGAGGTGTCAGGAAAGTTGCTACCCTATCTCAAAGGTTCTCCTTGTTGTCATTATTAGTATCTGGAACCGACATAGAACTTGGAAAACTGAAATTCACAGCAGTCAGTGCAGGTAGTAAGTACCATTACTTCTACTGATAGAATGCATCGATCACCTATGCATTGTCAGGCAGCATACATTTTCCTGTACCTACTATCGTAGTTGGTGCTTCACTTACAAGAATACAATTTCAGTAGCAAATAAAATCTAACAATGCATTTAAAAATATGCATTAACTGTCTGAAATTATTTTCAAGAATGAAAAAAGTGTCAATATTATAACTGAGGAACTCTAAAAATTTAAAAAGCAATGAGTTTGATAAAACTTAAACGTTTATTTGTAATCTCTAAATAAGTGAGATCTCTCTGAAAGTAGAAGCTAGCATTATACCTAAAAGAAAAATCACTAGAGACAATTTCATGAAAACAGAATGAAGACAAAGGATGCTAGTTACAATTATTAATATTCAATATTTTTCAGAAATTTAGCCAATGCAATGAGGTAGAAAAAAAGGAATACATAAGAAAAGAAGAAAAAGCATCTTATTTAAAATTGATATAGTTTTCTACCTTAATAACCCAAGGACTGTACATATTTTATCTTGTTTGCAAAACCGAAGAAAATACAGATGTGGTGGCTATTTCTTAATCTAGCATATTAAATATGTAAGGGTATCTTTTATGCAACTTTGTTAAAAGCAAGGAGAGAGATCTGCTTCAAAATTGTATTGAAATAGAAGACCCAAATACATTTCTCAGCTTCTCACTAAAATAACTTGCAAAAACTTGGGAAAAAAAATGATACTCATATTTTTTGGAAAAGTAAGATTGAAGAATAATCTAGTTCCTAAAATTAATCATAAACAATGCCAATAAGGAAGATAGACTTGATTTAATTAACAGAGACAATGTTCAAACAGCATGACTTATCTTTATGAAGCAAAGATTAAAAAGAAGACAGGAAGTAAGTATATACCTCCATAGCTATCGTTACCCTTATACAGATAATAAAACTTCAAACAAAAGCGAAGCCTCAGCAGCCATTAATAATACAAGCGCTGACTTGGACGGATGCTTTCGCTATCTACTGATGACTAAGAAGCCACCGCAAAATTTAGTGGCTCTAAGCAATACATATTTATTATCTCACACTATATCTGGGGGTCAGGAATTCAGAGCTGTGTCTGTTTTGGTACAGGCTTTTCATGAGGGCACAGTCATATCACTTGGTGTTGCAGTCATTTGAACGTTGACTAGGGCTGGATGATCCACCTCCAAGGAGACTCACAGGCTCCAGGCTCCAGGCTGGCAGGTTCGTGTAGGGTGTTGGCAGGAGTTTCTCACCACAAGAACTCTCTGTGTCATCATGGCATGGCATGGCATGGCATGGCATGGCAGCTGGCTGTTCTTGAAATGATTTGCTGGAGAGAAAGGGTAAGACACAGGGCAAGGGTGGCCTTTATGACTTGTCTGGGGAACCACATGCCATCATGTGGCTGTATGCCATGGTCATGCAGACCAGCACTGGTGCAACATTGTGGAGAGTACTCAAGGGCATGGATATCAGGAGGCAGGGTTATGGGGGACCCCCCTGAAGGCCACCCTCATAGACTTTCTAAGCAAACACAATGAGCTTGCAATACCAAAGCAGCTTCAAACAAATGAGCCAATGAGAGCTCCCCAAGCCCTAAATTATTCAAATTCTTCAACCACTACCATGCATCAGAGATCCCAAAGGACAAGGAAAAAACTACCATTTCATAAAGCAGAAGTATAACAGGTGGAAGCTAGAGACTGTGAAATAAACCAGGAGCACTGCATCCTAATAAATATTTCAAGAGTAGCATTAAAACAGGACTCAAACTTACTCAAAAGGCAGAGAGTAGGGCCAAGGCATCATCCACTTACCACAGAGTTTATACCAATTTTGAGAACGGGTGTGAGAAAAAAGGAAAATAAACACTAGTCACAAAAATTCCAGGAAGAGTGTACTTTAAAAAATGACTTCTATTGTACAGCAATGTGAATGTACTTAATTCATGTAACTGAACCGTACACTTAAAAAGGTTAAAGTGGTAAGTTGTACGTTATGTGCACCATATCACAATAAAAAAAATTGGCTTCCAGAACACTAATTAAAATTTTAGACAGCCATCTGACAACCCCAACAGAAGCAGAAAAGTGCAACCTTCAGGAAAAGACTTAAGGGGCAGAAGCTGGAAAAGAATGACATAGACCAGAGCCTAAGAAGAAAAGTTGTTGAGATGAACGAAAACGTCCAATTAGTTAGATATGAAGAGCAAGCAAGCGGCCTTAAAACAGCAACAAAATTTAAATCTCCTTCAGAAGTAAAACATATTAGATGTGAGGCTTCAAAAGATCAAATCAACAGAATGAATTTCAAACCTGAGCAGCTCTCCCAGAATACAGAAGAAAAGACAGAAGGCGATTAAGAGAGCAAGAGAAAGACGAAGGATACGAAGGAAACAGAAGAAAGAGCCGACACATGTGAAACTAAGTGTCCTCGGAACGAGCTACAACAGAACCAATCATTAAATATTTAATACATGCCCACTTTCTGCCAAAAAAAAAAAAAAAAAAAAAAAAAAAGAAATTCTGTGTGTGCCTAATAACAGGCTTATTGAAAATTAGGGGAAATCAGTTAGAAGAGACACATCACACCTCCAGGAGAGAGTTTTGAACTCCACAGGTAAAGGCATATTTTCTTATCTTCACACAGAAAATGGATTACTCATACAATTACAACTATCAGAAAAGAGGGCCTCAGCTTGCTCTGCTTCATCACTAAATGCCAAATATAATGAAGTGGTAACCACAGGAGTTTTGAGGGTAAAGACTGTGACCTTCGGATTTTATACTCAGGAAATGTGCCAATTACACTTGACAGCAACAAAAAACTCTTCGCAGGTAAACACTTCTTGAGGAATGGTCTGTGTTGTTTATCATTTTATCTCCAGCACCAAGTCCAGCTATTGTTGCAAAACAGGTTTTCAATAAATGTTTATCACCTGAAGAAAGACATATCCTAAGAATCAGAAAATACAACAATCACACATCTTTTTAGTAAAACATCTTGAAATGTATTCCAACAAACTTAAAATGAAGCAAAGAGAAAAGCTAACTAGTGTCATCTACAAGGGAATCATAATACGAAAGGTTACAGGCATCTGATTAAAGAATGAGGTGGAAGAAGTGGTATAAATCTGATAATTAAGCTAAATGAAAATGCCAGTGTCTCAACATGTAAACCTGAATTATGAGTTCAAAATGTGATTTTGAAAGTCTGAGAAACACAGTGCCAAGATAGGAAGGAGGGTAGAAGGAGGCTGTCACAATTCTTGTCTCCCGGAGAGGAAGTGAGGAAATATTTACTCAGCTTGAATAATGAGACTCAAGTGCAAATGCTCCTGCAAAATGTACATCTAATTACCAATATAAAAATATCATATATTTATTTCAAAAAACTATAGAGGATATAACCAAAGAAAATGTGTTTTAAATAGCACAACATACAAAACATGAAAGCTACTAGACAGAACAAAAAGAGGAAAACAAAAAACCGATGAGAAACAAGCACATCAGTTTTAATAACGCCTGCAAATGGGTGAAACTCCCCACTATAATGAAAAAAAGCTTAAGTTGGATTTAAAAAAAAAGATAACAGAATATGTTTCTGTTCTGTTTACAAAAGCTATATCTAAATCAGACTAATACAAGTTTTTGCTTTTTTTCTAAAGGCTGAGCAAATATACATTTGGTATTAACAAAATCAAAGTAGGAAATACAATCTTAAAGTTAGATAATGTTAACTGTAAGCCTAAAACATTAAATTAAAAATAAGTTATACTGATAAAAGAAACAATTCATAATAAAGCTCTAATTATTTTTAAATTTTATGTGTAAAATACAAAAATAAAGCAAAAAGTATTAAAATACATAGATAAACTGAAAACACTGTATTAAAATCTGATGTTACTCGTTGCTTTCATAAAGTTTAGAGAAGCAAATTATTCAATATGGCTATGCACAATCTGAATAACAGAATTATCTCTCTGTGGATATTTGTGTTTAATATTTACCCTGTACTGCAGTGTTAATGAAGTATTTTTATACTATATAAAATATATGTAACTATGTGTATATTCAATTACATATACTTCACATAATGTTTACATGATGTATACCATCATGTACTCATACATTAACATAAATATCTATAAACTTGACAACTATTGAACATTTATCAAAATTGAACCTATACATTTCCAAAATTATTTCAAGAGGCAAATTTTCTGAATGGAAACAACAAAGGTTTAAAAAAAAATTCCAAAAAGTACTCACAAACTAGATTTGAACCTTAATAACTATATAGACAATTTTTCTCAAACATTTAAGGAATATCCATTTTTAAACTGTGTTTAAAACAACTAGTACAAAGAGATAATCTATCAATTCATTTGAGTTATAAAGAAAACTTACAGACACGTTTCTTAAAAATATGGTGAACTAGAGATATTCCTAGTTATAACTACTAAAGCAAAAACAGTAAATATGAGAGTAAAAAAGAATGTTTTCACATTACAAAATAAATATCATTTTTTATCACACATATGGCTGAAAGGGAAAAATATATGACTATTTTTATAACTTGTCCAAGAAGATAATTTGATAAAACCTATCTTTTCCTGACTAAACATTTAATTGAAATGGGTAAAGGAATATTCTCTTTTACGGGTAAAGGAGCTCTCTGAAACCATTATCGGACCTAATAGAAAAACACTAGAAATGTTTCTATTACAGTGATAAAAATGGCAAAGTAGCCATTAACTATTACTATTATTAAATATTGCTTTGGAATACTTTAAAACCAGTTATTTTTAAACTCTTTCTAAAATACATAAAAGGAAAACATGCCCCAAATCATTTTGTAAGGCCATAATTACTGATACCAAAACAGGTTAATAATATTACAGACCAATTGCCCTCATGAACAAAACAAATGCAAAATCCTTAACAAAATATTGACAGAGTTAATCAACTAATGCCAGAAAAGGATAGTATGAGTATATCATGACCAAATCAGATTTATTCTTGGTTGCAAGGTTGGTCTAATATTAAAAAATAATTTCATGTAATTAATCATACAATCATTTCAATAGATGTCAAACAAAGCATTTGACTAAATACAAGATCTATTCACACACACACTGACATGGTTTGGTCACGTCCTCACCCAAATCTTATCTTGAATTGTATCTCCCAGAATTCCAATGTGTTGTGGGAGGGACTTAGGGGGAAGCAATTGAATCACGAGGGTCTTTCCTATGCTATTCTTGTGATAGTGAATAGGACTCAGGAGATCTAATGGGTATTTATTAGGGGTTTCCTCTTTTGCTTCTTCCTCATTTTCCCTTGCTGCCACTAGGTAAGAAGTGACTTTTGCCTCCCGACATAATGCTGGGGTCCAATTAAACCTTTTTTCCTCCCAGTCTTGAGTATGTCTTCATCAGCAGCATGAAAATGAACTAATACAGTAAATTGGTACCAGAAGTGGGATGCTTCTGCAAGGATATTCAAAAATGTAAAAGTGACTTTGCAACTGGGTAACAAGCAGATGTTGAAACAGTTTGGAGCGCTCAGAAGAAGACAGGAAAATGTGGGAAAGTTTGGAACTCCCTAAAGACTTGATGATTTTGATGAAAATGCCGATAATTATATGAACAATAAGGTCCAGGTTGAGGTAGTCTCAGATGGAGATGAAGAACTTGGGAAGTGGAGCAAAGGTGACTCTTGCTATGTTTCAGCAAAGAGATTGGTGGCATTTTGTCCCTGCTCTAGAGATTTGTGGAACTTTGAACTTGAGAGAGATGATTTAGGTTATCTGGTAGAAGAAATTTCTAAGCAGCAAAGCATTCAAGAGGTGACTGAGGTGCTGTTAAAGGCATTCGGTTTTAAAAGGGAAACAGAGCATAAAAGTTCAGAAAATTTGCACCCTGACTATGTGATAGAAAAAAAACAAAACATTTTATAGGGAGAAATTCAAGCTGGCTGCAGAAATTTGCATAAGTAGAAAGGAGCCTAATGTTAATTCCCAAGACCATAAGAAAAATATCTCCAGGGTATGTCAGAGACCTTCACAGCAGCCCTTCCCATCATAGGCTCAGAGGTTCAGGAGGAAAAAGTGGTTTTATGGACTGGGCCCAGAGTCCCCATGTTGTATGCAGCCTAGGGACTCGATACCCTGTGTCCCAGCTGTTCCACCGTGGCTGAAAGGAGCCAATGTACAGCTCAGGCTGTGGCTTTGGAGGGTGGAAGCCCCAAACCTTGGCAGCTTCCATGTGGTGTTGAGCCTGCAGGTGCACAGAAGTCAAGAATTAAGGTTTGGGACCTTCACCTGGATTTCAGAAGATGTATGAAAATGCTTGGATGCCCAGGCAAAAGTTTGCTACAGGGGTGGGGCCTTCATGGAGAACCTCTGTCAGGGTAGTGCAGAAGGAAAATATGGGGTCAGAGTCCCCACCCAGAGTCCCTACTTGGGCACCGCCTAGTCAAGCTGTGAGAAGATGGCTACTGTCCTCCAGATCCCAGAATGGTAGAGCCACCAACATTGTGTGCCTGGAAAAGCAAGAGACACTCAATGTCAGCCCATGAAAGCACCTGAGAGGGAGTCTGCACCCTGAAAACCCAGAGTCAGAGCTGTCCAAGACCATGGGAACCCTTCTCTTACATCAGCATAACCTGGAGGTGAAACCTGGAGTCAAAGGAGATCATTTTAGACCTTTAACATTTGACTGCTCCACTGAATTTTGGACTTGCATGGGCCCTGTAGTCCCTTTGTTTTGGCCAATTTCTCCCATTTAGAAAGACTGTATTTACCCAATACCTGTACCCCATTGTATCTAGGAAGTAACTAGCTTGCTTTTGATTTTACAGGCTCATAGATGGAAGAGACTTGCTCAGATGAGACTTTGGACTGTGGACTTTTGGGTTAATGTTGAAATAAGTTAAGGCTTTGAGGGACTGTTGGGAAGACATGATGGGTGTTAAAATGTGAGGACATGAGATTTGGAGGGGTCAGGGGTGGAGAGATACGGTTTGGCTGTGTCCCTACCCAAATCTCATCTTGAATTATATGTCCCAGAATTCCCATGTGTTCTGGGAGGGACTCAGGGGCAGGTAATTGAATCATAGGGGCCAGTTTTTCCTGTGCTATTCTCATGATAGTGAATTAAGTCTCACAGGATCTGATGGGTTTATCGGGGTTTCCACTTTTGCTTCTTTCTCATTTTTTCTTGCTGCCACCATGTAAGAAGTGCCTTTCACCTCCTGCCATGATTTTTATAACTTTAACTGTAAGTCTAATTAAACCTCTTTTTCTTCCCAGTCTCGGGTATGTCTTTATCAGCAGTGTGAAAACGAACTAATACAGATGCATACACACAAATTAGCTACTAGGAATAGAAAATAACTTTTCAATCTGATAAAAATCATCTGTAAAAAAAACCTACAGATAATATTATTCTTAAAGAGGAAAATGAAATGTTTTCCTCTAATCAGAAATTAGACAAGGATGTCAGTATTACAACGTATTTTAATATCATGTCATTGGCGAACTTAGCCAGTACAATAAGACAAGAAAAATTAATAAGGAGCATATTGATTGGTATGAAAGAGTAAAACTATCTCCTCATAGAGGACATAATCATTTATGTAAAAAAATCTTAAGTATCTGAAAAATGAACTAGAACCAAGGAATAAATTTAGCAGTGTCACAGTATGCAAGGTCAATATAAAAGGGTCAATTGTATTTATATGTATTTTCAATGAACAATTGAGATTTTAAAAATTTCTTTTATAATACTTTGAAAATATGAAATAATTTGGAACTATACATGAAAGCCATAAAACACTGTTGAGAAAAATTAGCCAAGACCTTAATAAATGGAAGAATATATTTTCAAGATTGGAAAACTCAATAGTATTAAGATGCCAACTGTTCCAAAACTGACGTACAATTTAAATCCATTCCCAATCAAAATCTCAGCACATTTTTCGATAGATGTTGTCAAACTGATTATAAAATTATATGAAAATACAAAGACATAGATTGGCCACTATTTTGAAAAAGAACAAGGCTGGCAATTTACATTGTCTGATTTCAAAACATTACCAGTGATTGTAATCAAAACACTATGGATACAGGCATAAGAATAGACATTTAGATGAATAGGAAATAAGAGAGATTCTCAGAAAGAAATCAAACAAATGGTCAATTGATTTTCAACAAAGAAACTAAGGTAATTCATTAGAAAAAGGATTGTGTTTTCAACAGATGCTTTTTGATTAACTGTAGAGCTACATGGAAAAAAGTTAATCATAAATCTTACTTCATACCATGCACATAAACTAACTCACATGGATCTTATAGCTAAACAAAAAAGTTACAGTTCTAAAACATCTAGAAAAAAACAGAATACAACCTTTATAACCTCAGGTTAAGTGTGAAATAGTGATAATTTGGACTTCATCCAAATTTACAACTGGATTCCTTTATAAATTTCCTTTAGAAGCATCATTAAGAAAATGAGAGGGCAAAGCATAGGCTAAGAGAAATTATTCTGAATACATACAGCTGACATAGGACATGTATCCAGAATATATAAGTAACAATTATAACTCCACAATAGAAGATAAACAACCCAATTAGAAATAGCCAGAAGATTTCAACCACTACTTCAGAAAATTAGATATTCCAATGGTCAATGAGCATCTGAAAAGTACGCCCAAACTCATTAATCCTCAGAGAAAAGCAACTCGAAACCAAATATGTTTTAGCTTACATAGCTATTAGAATAGACAATATTTAAAAGACAGGATACTGTATATTGACAAGCATGTGGAACAGCTGTAGTACTTATAGGAAAACAAATTTGTATAACCACTTTGGAAAATAGTTTTGTGGCGTTTTGTAAAGTTAAGCGTAAACATACTACATGACTTACCAATTCTGCTTCTAAGTATTTACTCAAGAAAATTGTAAATATATGCCCAGGAAAAGGCCTGTACATACTTGTTTATAGCAGCTTTACTCATAATAGCCAAAAAGTAGAAACAAGCAAATGTCCACCCAACTGGCAAATGAGCAAACAAACGTGGTATAGTCATATAATAGAATACCACTTAGCAATTTTAAAAACCACACACAACATGAATAAAACTCAAAAGTTCAGTGAAAGAACCCAGAAACAAAGTATAATTCTAAAATTATACAAAATTTTACATTTTTCCAGAGAGTAAATATGTGTGTAGAGCATAATATATAGTTCATATACACATTTTTCTAAAGAGATATTTGTGTTATATAGAATATATATACATATAGAAAGCATATAAATATTTTGCTAAATATATACATTATATATATGTATATACACACGTATGTCTGATATATAATAGCAGAAAACGTATCAGTGTTTGCCTCAAGTTGAAGGTGGAGATAAGTTTTGGGAAGATGAATAAGAAAAAGGGAAGCTTTTAGGTAATGGTAATATGATGCATCTCGACTGGGATGGTGATTATATAGATATATAAATTTGTCAAAACTCATCAAAAGCTGCAGTAATTTAAATTATGACTGTAATATTTTTTAAAATAAAAAACCCATGTTCTTCCCTGATGTTCACTGTCTGTTTAGCCATTCATGATTCACTCTTCATATACTTCTCAAACCTCAATGCATATCAAGGTATAGATGTTTTCTTGGTTTGTAGCCCTAATGTGAAGCAGAAAATGAGTTGTGCTGATTAATGAAGAAGTTAAGAGAAGAAGCCTATTTGGTTTATGTTAGGAATATGAGAAAATTATTATGGAAAGAGAAAAGTTGATATGGGAAGAAAGTAGAGATCTGGATAGTATAGAATTCTCATGGAATGTGGAAGGGAAAGAGAAAAGACTGCCATATTGTCAGTGAAATAGGTTGGCAAAAAAGCAACATTCAACTATTTTACTGTTATGGAAAACATTGGTCTTTGGGGGACCACTTTGAAGATTTGAGTACAGATTTTGCTTACATTAATTTTTTTTTTATTGGTGGGTTTCCATGGAAAGCAATGTCATAATAGGACCATTGACAAGTGAGTTCAATTTTATTTGAATTACAACAAAGTCATATTTTATCCTTCAGTAACAAAAAATGAATTTTATCTTTTGAAGTACACCATGTAATTTCTTATTTTCATGTCTTTTCTCTTATCTCCATTGCCTAGAATATTTCTTTTTGCATCTACCTCAACCATTTCATTTTCTTTCTTTTGAATAATTTCTGAATCAATGTTTAGGGTCAGATTAGTAGTCACCTCTTCCAGGAAGCCACCCCTGATTCTTTCACATTTAACAGTTGGATTTAAATGATCTTCTGTGAACCTGCATGATGAATATATTACTAATGCACCCACTTTTATTGTGCTATAATTATATGCTATAATGTCTGAGTCTCTCACTAAACTTTGAGCTTCCTGGGGAAAACTATAATTTCATTTATTCTTCTGTGTCAAGCACAGTACCTAACAGGTAGCAGGCACCCACTAATTCTTTCTTGAATGAATGAACAAGTGCATGAATGAATAAAAAACTGAAGCAATGTTGTTTCCATATGTAATACATTTAGCCAAAGTCTCCATTTCCTTCTGTGTAAAGTGTGTGTGCTACTCTGTCTACATGTTATTTTTAATTACTTATTTAGTTATTTTTGTCTGCCTTTTGACAGAAGGCTTTAATAAAAACCAAGATTAAGTCAAAGTGACATATCAATAAACTTAAAGGATGGCTTTGGTGATAACCATGATGACAATGAGGACATGCCATGGCATGGTTTTATGATATTGACACTTATATTGTCTTATAGTCAAAGCATGCCAAAATCAAAAGTCGAGACAGTCTAGCAAGCATGGAAGGCTTGAAAGGTACCCACAACCAGAAACAGCAATGGACAAAGGCCGATGCCACAGAGCTTGAAGGATCAGTAGCTCTTATGAATGAAGGCAGGTAAGGAGAGAAGGAGTATCAAGATAAGGTGATTTGAGACAGCAACACTAGGGGATAAGGATGTGCAGTCAAGCCCTATGTTTCAGCAGAGTCTGCTTTTCTGTGTGGATTCCTGCTGGGTACTGGAGGGCCTGGGCTCTCAGGAGTATAATTCTAGCTAAAGGCAGCTTCTGAAGCTTCTTTACCCCTTAGGCAGAACCAGAGGTGCAGGAATATCAGGAGATTCTTAAAATATGACTCAATATATTTTTGCCAAACTGCTTTTGTTCCAACAGCTTTGATATCTTCTGGAACAGAAAATCCTGCCAAAAAATTATAAAGTGCTGTAGGAAGTTTGGGACTCGGTGAGGAGTAAAAATAAGAAGGGTGCAGGGCATGGGAGAGAAAGAGGAGTGGGTAGGATTCCAAACATCTTGCTGTCTGATGTGCCAGAGTGCCGCAGCCCTGTGATGCCCTACAAAAGTGGCTCGGTTCTTCACCGGCAGCACTGGCAATGTTCCATAGTGCCCAAGGAAGACAAACCCTTTCACTGCAGCTGTGATTACTGCACCTGGCTTCATTTGTGCAGGGGCTCAGTGGAGCAGCAGGAGGTCCTGGAGTGGCCCAGGATGAAACAATTTAGACTGCAACGGTGTGAAGAGCAGAGGTGAGCTGAGCAGAGCTTGTTGGGAAAGGAAGAGAATTGGACAAGCAGGGGACCAGTGGTTCTGCTTATATCAATGACTGTATGAAACCTTTCTCTTAGGAAGCAAAATCATCCAGGGTATCATTAAAATCAAACTATTTTCAGCGCCTCAGGAGGGTTACTCTCACCATTAAGGGATTCTGGAGTGGGAAAATTTGATAGTATTAAAAAAAATAACACAAGGAAGGGGGCAGGGAAGGAAAAACAAAAGACAGGCAGAAAAGACTTCATTGATCACCTTCTTTGATTAAGGGGTGGGGAGAGTTGGGTTACAATTTAGGTGTTCTGTGGGAGTTCAAATTCCCTACCTCCTCACTCAACACCAGTCCTTGTTATTGTGTGAGTCAATCACAGCCTTCAGTTGCAAAGCCCAGATTCAAAGTGACAATCAACTGCTTTTGCTTCATGAGATCACTTCCTCTTGACCCTACTCAAATCCAGTGGAAGTTCCCTCTCCAAGGCTGGAACATTTGTTAAGACTGGAGAGCCCACTCCAATTAAAATCCTCCAAGCAACTGTTGGTTGGTTTTCTTCCCCTTTTCCTCCTTCTTCTGAATCTCACACAGAGAAGCAGCTTACGAGCCATGGTTACTACCTTTAAACTGGGGAGGAATGAACTTTTTCACCCTACCACCATTTCTAGAGTCATTCTTCAACCTCGGGCATGCGGGAGCTAAGACCCAGCATAGTTGAGGTTTATGATGTCAGGTGCTCTTGGAAGAAAGCAGGAAGAGCCTGCAAAGACAGAGAAGGTCAAAATTCTGGTGTCACACAGAGAAATGGATGATGTAAAATGGTAAGATCACTTGCCAATTTGTCAAAATCAAACTGTATGTGTTGAGGTAGGTCATTCCAACTCTTGTTATGCGTGTTCTTAGTAAAGGTAGAGTTTTCCAGCACAAGTCATAGGTTTCTGACAAAAAAGTAATTGGACAGGAATTGAAAACTATCTTCCAGATCACAGATCACCATGTCTAAAAGCCTAGACTAGTGAGAGCCTCAGTATTTGATTAATATAAATAAAACCTCAGCAGTAAGTTCACTTGGCATCCAGGGCTAACGGTGATGGTGGGGAAAATGGAAGAATGCTTGAGGGATAAGTGCAACTTCCTGCAGGCTCCTAACAGGCAGGGCTTGAAGTGCCTTCTCCAGAAAGCCTTCACTCTGTACATCAGATTTCCCCTTCACTGCACAGATAGCTTCCTGGGTCTGGGAACTTGCCTTTTTCCAGTGTCTTCCCCTTTTTTTTCTGGCATGCTACAGGAGCGATACAAGATGGATACATATGTGTGCATCCATTCAGTAGTCACTTTTTGATCACCTTCGAAATGCAAATCGTTGTGTTCTTGTGAGCACGTAAGCCCCAGGTACCATACCTGCTCTCAAATAGCCTAAGGACAGAGAGATGCAAGGGATAATTTCCGGCCAGGGTGGAGCACATCTCCCCAAGGAAAGGTTAGTGAATCAATGGATCCAAGCAAACTAATTGCTCTTCGTAAAGTTTTTCCAGAGTAGTGAGAGCCTGATCATAACAGAGGCTAGATTTAAGTCACTCATTGTGGTATCCTCAACACCTTTTTCATGGTAGGCACGCGTGCATTACATAAACATTGTGCACTTGGTGCACTGAGTTGGCGATGACCTTCTGGTGTTATTTACTCCGTGACTCAGAGCCAGAGCCAGTGTGTCTTTCTCAGCCTGATTCTAGCTAGTTTACATGTAGAACCTCTTCTGCAGCTCACCCAGAGATCTAAATCAAGCCACAAGGTCTTCAATCCATGGTGGAGACAGTGGTCTTAAATAGTTAATCAATGACTCCAGACAGCCACTGCTCTATGCTTTTACGTATGAAAGAGGTCTTTTCAGAGCTGGTTAGGCACCAGTCACCTTGTGGTACAATGTAGGTGTCTCTGGTTCTCAGTTTAGAGCAGAGATTATGTTCTACTTGGCTCAGTTAGATACTGCCCTCTACATGGCATGTGAATTTAATCAGAGCTACTTTGGCTCTAAGTGATGGAAAACTAATTTAAAACAGCTTAAACAAGAAAAGTTGACTTATAGGAATTTTACCCTAGGGATGTAAAGATTTTTAGAAAGAAGTATAAATGGCTTTGAAAACGGAACACCAAGGGTGGCAGGTGCACAGAGCTGGACCCTGAGGTCTTTTAAATCTACTATCAAGGGTGCTCATCCAGGAGGGAAGGAGGAAACAAACCTTTCTGAGGTTCCTTCAACATCTGGCCAGATGAAGGAGCTTAGTGTTTACATTAAAGTGCATTATCTCCAGAGGTGGCTGCAGTATGTTAGTGTGGAACCAGGCTGCTTATTATTTTCTATTGAAGCCCACTTTTCTTGTTCAGCAGCAAGAGTCACTGCGGACCCACTGCTGAGGCCAATTAGATCTACAGTACTTGTAAAGCCGGTCTCAATTTTATCAGTGTCCGACTGATTTCAATAGCATAATTTGATATAGCAATTGCGTAGAGAAGGCTTTACAACATACAGCAGGCAGCACTGGGTGCCTTTCCAATTGTAATTTTACTTTTGAGTTAGTTGGGCTTTTCATTTGCTATGACACATGTTAATATCCATTCTTATATTATAATCTAGAAAGTATTCAGAATAGATACTATCAGAATCCATCCTCCCTTCCTCCATATGGGGAGCAGATAATTACTAATTAGTTTCTGGTTTCTAGGTGGGGAAATAGAGACAGAGGTTTAGTCAATTGCAGATTTACATAGAGAATAAGTAGATCAGAAATGAGATGATCTTAGTTAAATCCAGGCAATCAACATCTTATTTCCAAGCTCTCTTACTTGAAACTCTTTTGCTATTTCCCAGTGCTATCAGAATAAAGACAAAACTCTTTTTTTAAATTATTTTTTTACTTTAAGTTCCGGGATACATGTGCAGAACGTGTGGGTTTGTTATATAGGTATACACGTGCCATGGTGGTTTGCTGCACCTATCAACCCATCACCAAGGTTTTAAACCCCACGTGCATTAGCTATTTGTCCTGATACTCCCCCTCCCATTGCCCCCACCCCTAACAGGCCCCAGTGTATGATCCTCCCCTCCCTGTTTCCATGTGTTCTCATTGTTCAACACCCACAATGTTCTCATTGTTCAACATCTCACTTATAAGGGAGAATATGTGGTGTTTGGTTTTCTGTTTCCCTGCTAGTTTGCTGAGGATGATGGCTTCCAGCTTCATCCATTTCCCTGCAAAGGACCAAACTCTTTAAAGGGCTGTAGGTGATCTGGTCTGCGACTATCCCATCTCAGGCCATTGTCTCTCCTGCTTTCTATGCATTCAAGACACAGCTCTTTGTTTCTTGAAGAGCCAGCTCCAGCACACCTCAGGACACTTGAACGTGCTGTTCCCTGACTGGAAGGCTTCTACTGAGCCCAGCCTCAGTACATGCACTCGTCTCAGCTTCCCTTCTCCCTCACTTCTGTTAATCTTCCAGTGTTAGTTCAAATGTCACTGTCTCAGAGAAAACTTACCCCAGGCTAAATCATGCCTCCCCTTTTTCCATCCTCACAGAAGGTACCATACTTTGAGATGCCATGGTCTTGATCACCTGATAAATAGCTATCTACCCCCACCCCTCGATTAGACCATAGGCTCCATATAGGCAGGAACTGTGTCTATCTTACATATCATTGTTCCTAAAGGGAAAGCAAATAGTTTCAGTGCATCAAATGAGTGAATGAATGCGTGCATAAGAGACAAAGATAGACAAGGCTTTACAACAGACGGTAGGCAGCATTTCCAGTTCCAATTTTACATTTGAGTTAGTTGGTTTTTCACTTCATATGATACAAGTAAAATCCATTCTCATATTTATTCTCTAAAAAGCCTAGTGAAGAAGCTAAGTATCATTTCCATGCAAGCCTAATTTCCAGCTGTCCCATTTCTGACATGCACAGTTTCTCAGTTCAGTGTGAGGATTATTAAGTAGACGTGGTCACCTATCAAGAATCACAGCTCACAGCTCAAGGCATCATGATTGTTTGTTGTAAGATGTGTTATTTCACCTGGGACTTTAGAAAGAGAACCCCAGGTAATTATTACTTATATCTTAGTGAGGGGTTTCCACCTTGGGGAGGGAAGACAGGGATCATCGCAAAGGCATTATGGATCTATACTTCTGAGACTTCCAGGGTTAGGTTAGCACTCTGGAATGTGGGTCAGGGCCATCAGCTGCACAGTGATACTTGCTGAAGACATCCCTCTTCTAGGATAGCTTGCTCTGCCCTCCTCCTGCTTGCACAAAAGAACTTCAGCCTCCCAAGAAAGAGATTCTCAGGAATTTATGACTCAATCAACTCACCCAAAAGGAGCATAAATGGGATTAGTTTTAATATTGTTAAGTTGCAAAAATACAGGCATATGTGCATGCCAAAGCAAAAATGTACGCAAGCAAAGGGGGAAAACATATGGGTACCCATATGGCAAAAAGCGCATTGCTAGACCTTCACACACTTCTCATTTACAACAAGAACCAAAGTTAGTGAACATAAATTTGCTTTGCAAAAATGTGAGAGGAACAGCTTGTTTGCCCATAACTGTTCCACTGAGCAAGATATGTATAACCTTGATTTCTCATCTCAGACACCTCTTTCTCACACTCTAGGGATTAATTAGGCTCTAAACATGACTTCAGATTAGAAACAAGGCTCCTAGCTGCCTTGGAGAGAGACAAAGAACTAGTAGCAAGACTGGATGATGCAGCAGGTCAACTAATAGGCAAATCCTATTAGTGGCTGGAACTGTTACCTGGGATGGCTTAGAAGAGAAATGAGGTTGGTAGGTCTCAGCAGGTTTATTTTAATTGAAGCCGATGAACAACAGGAACCTACAGCAGACAACGGCATGAATGCGGTTTTGATTTGGAGACTGTGCTTTTGTTAGAACAAATACTGGGTGGAAGCTAGAAAGTGCCTAGCCATAGGAAGGTAGGTGTGGACTGAGGAAAGGCAAAGCAGGAGTATGGGTGATGCTCAAAGCTAGGGAGCACACCCTTGGGCGCTCCAGATAACAAGCAGAATTTGATTCCATATACATTTTACACTATACCTGTTCCAACTTCAAGCTATGGAAGCCATCTTTGTATAATCTAAAGAGCTCCAGACTTGAAAATCAAAAACTAGGTTATTTTCATAAAGCTACCGTTTTAGTTAGCTGTGACTCATTCATCATTACTTAACCTTTCCATCTGTTTCCCTGCCTGTGAAATAGGCAAACTATTCTTTCTCTGACCTATTTTAGGGAGCTGCTATAAACTCACTTGAGATGATTCATGTGAAAATATTTTAGAAACAACAAATTCTTATATAAGCATGTGTAGGAATAAGTTAACAGAATACTAGAGACTCATTTTCCTTGTATTTCTATTTTTTAATTGTTTCATTTGAAATAATTATCGATTCATAAGAAGTTGCAAAAAGGTAGAGATACATACCAAGTACTATCACCCAGCTCCCCTAATGGTGGCATCTTATGTAACTAAATATGTATATGCATATAGTATTATATATAAAGTTTTATTTATAAAGTTATACGTGCCACATTTTCCTTATCCAGTCTATAATTGACAGGCTTGGGTTGGTTCCAAGTCTTTGCTATTATAAATAGTGCTGCAGTAAACATATGTGTGCATGTGTCTCTATAGTAGAATGATTAATAATCCTTTGGGTATATACCAAATACCATCACCCAGTGTGGGATTGTTGGGTCAAGTGGTATTCCTGGTTCTAGATCCTTGAGGAATTGCCATACTGTCTTCCACAATGGTTGAACTAATTTACACTCCCACCAACAATGTAAAAGCATTCCAATTTCTCCACAGCCATCTATTGTTTTCTGACTTTTCAATAATTACCATTCTGAATGGTGTGAGATGGTGTCTCATTGTGGTTTTGATTTGCATTTATCTAATGATCTGTGATGATGAGATTTTTTTCATGTGTTTATTGGCCACATAAATGTCTTCTTTTGAGAAGTGTCTGTTCATAACTTTTGCCCACTTTTTAATAGGTTTTTCTTTTTTCTTGTAAGCCTGTTTAAGTTCCTTGTAGATTCTGGATATTCAATCTTTGTCAGATGGGTAGATTGTAAAAATTTTCTCCCGTTCTGCAGGTTCATTCTAATGCTAGTTTCTTTTGCTGTGCGGAAGCTCTTTAGTTTAATTAGATCCCATTTGTCAATTTTGGCTTTTGTTGCAATTGCTTTTGGTGTTTTAATACACCATGGAATACTATGCAGCCATAAAAAAAGAATGAGATCATGTCCTCTGCAGGGACGTAGGTGAAGCTGAAAGCCATCATTCTCAGCAAACTAACACAGGAACAGAAAACCAAACAACACATGTTCTCACTCATAAGTAGCAGTTAAATAATGACAACACCTGAACACCGGGAGGAGAACAACACACACCAGGGCCTGTCAGGGAGTAGGGGACAAAGGAAGAGAGAGCATTAGGACAAATACCTAATGCATGCAGGGCTTAAAGCCTAGATGATGGATTAATAGGTACAGAAACCACCATGGCACATATACTCCTATGTAACAAACCTGCACATTGTGCGCATGTATTCCAGAACTTAAAGTAAAATAGAAATAAAAATAAATAAATAAATAAATAAAGTTATGAATAATTGCACTGTGGAGTTTAGTTGAACTTTACTAGTTTTTGCATGTACTTATTTTTATGTATTTGTGTATAGTTTGGCAACATTCAGTCACACTTGTAGAGTCATAAAGCTACCACAACAATAAACACACAGTTTAGCTCCATCAACCCAAGGAACTCCCTCCTGCTTTCCTTTCCTTTTGCTGCTCTCACCACTGGCAACTGCTGGCCTGTTGTGCACATTTATAATTTTGACAACCCAAGAATGTTATACAAGTGAATCATAAAATATGCAACCTTTTGAGACCAACTATTTTTATTCATCACAATGCCTTTCAGGTCCATCCAAGTTGTCAAATGTAACAATAGTTCATTCCTTTGTATTGCTCTGTAGTATTTCATGGTGTGATTATACCACAGTTTAACCATATACCCCGTGAAGGACATTTGGCTTGTTGCCAATCACAAATTAAGCAGCTGTATTTTTCCCAATCTACACTCAGGCCAAATAAATGAATCACTACATCAAAGACCTCAGGACTGTCAAGGAATAAGAGACAAAGACAAGAGATAATAAAATAGTAAAACATCACTTTTCTCCCAAGGCTGCTGGTGCATTCAGTGAGTTAAAACACACAAAATGTACACAACATGGCTTGGCATACAGTATGCACTCATCAATACCATCATAACTAGTACCCAAGTTATCTATATGTTACATGGCATGCATTCAAAGAATGCATTCAAATGCAAATATGGCACAATCACAGTTTGAAAATAACTGTTGAGTTAGTGTTCAACACTGTTACCTGCTTTCCATTCATTTTCTCTCATGATCCCTACTGACAAAGTTGGTCCCATTTTGCAGTAAACGATATTGAGGAACAGTAAGCTAAATTAACATTTCTAAAGTCACTCGGTGTGTTAACAACTCAGCCCAGATCTCATGCTGGGTTGATAAGACTCTGAAGTCCATGTTCTGTGAATGGGCTAACAACACCATCCAACAGGGATCAATACCTATACACAAGGCGGGTCAGTGTATCTTTTATTTGGGGTGCAAAGAACTTGGTGATTTCTTCTAAGATTTCTCCTTAGGAATTTCTACCATGAAAAATGAACACTGCAGCAAAAACGAATGTGGGATCAGTACATTTTCTTTTCTTTCTTTCTTTCTTTCTTTTTTTTTTTTTTTTTGAGATGGAGTCTCACTCTATCACCCAGGCTGCAGTGCAATGGCCCAATCTCGGCTACTGTAAACTCTGCCTCCGGGGTTCAAGTGATTTTACTACCTCAACCTCCTGAGCAGCTGGGACTACAGGTGTGCACCACCACACCTGGCTAATTTTTTGTATTTTTAGTAGAGATGGGGTTTCACCATGTTGGCCAAGTTAGTTTCAAACTCCTGACCTCAGGTGATCCGTCCACCTCAGCCTCCCAAACTGCTGCAATTAAAGGCGCAAGCCACCACGCCCGGCCGATCAGTACATTTTCTAACCTGAACATTTACCAGAGTGACTTGAATACACAAATGTCCAACCAGATGATAACCATGGGTGGTGATTATGCCAGTATTAGCTCTTTATGTCCATGGAATTCGCTCATCTTGCCACCTCATATATCTACAACATAGCCAAATATTATTTCCCCCAGACAGCCATTGATCACATTCATGAAAGCTAATGCCCTTTACTCAGAGAAGGCCCTTTCCCACCACTCATTCTTATTTAGGATTAATCAAATTAGTTTTATGGATTCTTACTCAAGACAAATTAGAAGCAGATCATCAGAAGAAATGTGGCTGCTGAAAGGGAAGTGCATGGACGTTACGAAGAACTGACAAGTCTGATTGAAAGGAAGAAAGAAAAAATACAGGAACTATTTTTAAAAGACATAAGAATTTAAACAGTATTGACAGTATTTAAGGGTCATATTCCTAGTTATCCCAGTTCCCAAATGGCAAGATACAAACAATTGATAGGTATAATCTTGATGTTATAGTATAAAGATGAGGCTAAATGGCATTCACTAGACACAAATAAACAGAATAGAACATAATTCATGATTTAAATGCTTTCATAACAAATAACTTGAGTAAACGCATAAAAGAGTCAGCTTCAGTTACCTGGAAAATTCACTTCTATGAAATAACTCATGCACTTGCTCCCTGAGATATAACTGTGTCTGAGTGGACTCCATGAGCAACTCACTCACAGGTGAATGAGGGCTGTCATCTTAAAATCTCAGTGGAGGGGAGACAGAAAGAAAGACTTTGTTATTTTTCCTAAATATCTGGCCTTTCCAAATATGTCATGGCAGTGGAGCCAGGTGTGTGAGGCATCACACTGGATTACTGTGGCATTGCAAGAGGGGATGACTACCCTCCTTAGAACACAACAGTCTCTAGGGTCTTCTTCTGCCACTCCCATCCCTGCAGCTTTTTCACATTACTCATGTGCCTAGAAGAGCCTGCCAGTTTATACTGGCCCAGCTTCCTTTCTCTTGCCCTTCAGGAATGGTAAAGAAAATAATTCTTGAAGACCAGCTGATTCACAATGTATTCCAATCCATTTTGCTTGCCTGTTTTGGGAACTGACTTTTTCCTGTGGAAAATTATTTGAGGCAGTAGCCTGCGATTTCATCACTATCCTGCTACCTGGGCTATCAGCTACTAAGTACAGATTTCCATAGTGTGACGGATGCTACACAAGTGCCATACCCTCCAGCAGATCTATATAGATATTTTTAATAAGCAATTGACTGCTATTGAAAAAATTAAGTATAGATTTTTATATGTAACCATTAAGAGTGAATATACAGTCAAAAGCTCAACAGTTTGCACATCAATGACAAAACCCCAAAAGAACGTTTGCATAGTGATTTTTGCTATGTTCACAACACTTAATCATAATCCTGGTAACCTCCAGCTTTTCTCAAAAGTGAGGCAGGTGTGCTCTGAAAACGCCCATGTCTGGGAATCCTGGCACACTTACAATACCGCAAAGGAGACGAGACTCAGTCTGGAGAGCAGAAAAGCTGGGAGGTCTTCAGGTCCATCTTTGGAAACTTGGGCATGCTTTAAAACTTTTACGCTACTTTGATAAGAAGGATATCTCTCTGGTTTGTTTGTTTTTGTGGAACAAATATACCTGAAAAGCAAAGATACTTCAAAGGGGCTCCCCAGAAGCATCAATGATGGTAGTATTTACACCACTGACACGGGCAAAGGCTACCCGGGCTCCTCTCTCACTCCCTCGCCTCCTCCCACTCCAATCAATTTTAATGACTTACCAGCGCAGCACTGTCTGAAACCTTCACTCTTCAACCATTATAATCTCAGGTAGAGATCACATTTCTGTATTTTGAGCTATATTTTTTCCTTCATTATATCTGTCTACTTTTTATATTTCAGACTCCTCACAGTTTCTGGTCCACCAGAACTTAACATTATTTTTCTCTAATGTGATAATGGATTTATGTATTCATTTATTTTTACCTCTTTTCTATCATTGTAAGTGGTCAACAGCATGTACTCAGATTGCCATTTTAAACCATCAGTGTGATTATTACTATTTTTAATCTATAGTAATCTGCTCATTAAAATATTTTTTAAATGAAGGCTGGTTTACTCATGCCTGTTTATAGATCCCCAAATTTAAATCATATATTTCAAATGTTGCATCAGCTAAATCCTCCACCATAATCCTACTGGAATTTCAAAGAAAATGTGATTGCAACCTTTATTTCTTATTCTTCCATGCTGAATCAATCAACAAATTTTTCTAAAAAATGCTATTTGATGTTCAAGTTTTATAGAATGTACTTCTAAACTTTTAAAACAACTCCCTAATTGCAAATGAGAAGGAGCATCCTTCTAAAAATAAATATTGGTAGCCACCCTGCAGATGCAAATTTTAAACTTACAAATACTTTGTCTTCCAGACTTTTCAAACTGGGAAACAATTTTTGGAGTTCAAATGCTTAAATGTCATTGAGAGAAGGGCGGGGAAAGACAATAGTGAAAATGAAAGACAGCAAAGCTAAGGCCAAGGTTATGAGAAAACAAAGCAACTTTAAAGTAGAGCACAGTCTGTGAGATTTAAACAAGAGGGAGCTCATTTAAATTTAGGATTTTCCAGTGAGGCTAAATCGCAACTATTACATTCTATAAAAGATTGGGAAGATGAATGAATCTCCCTTATTTTAAAAGGGAAATCTTACCAATGTGCCATTATAGAGAATTGTTTCAGAACATTTACACAACGTAAAAATGTCTTTTAAAAGATTTCCAAATGTTGAGAACTGTGTGTTTAGGATCAAATAGCTACATTCTGGGATTTCAAGCATTTATAAAGACAGTTGATTTTACCAAATACATAAAAGTTGATCTGATGGTTAGACACACTTTTGTATATAATGCAAATTTAAAATTATCTCTAACTTTAGGCAAAATTATCATGGAATCCTTGCCTTTGGGAAGATTATTGCTTTGTTTTTATTAAATTTGAGTTTTGCTATATCCCTTACATATACTTTAACATTCTCATTAATTTCACTTTATGATATAGAGACATTATGGGTTTTAATATCTGAGGTCTTTATACAAAGAATATTAGGCTAATTTATTAGCATTATCTTCCTTATAACAAGACAGTAGCAAAAAATATGTGTTCTCAGTTCACAAAGAGAAAAGCAGCAAAAGCTTGAATGATTCTCCTAGTGAAAGATCCAGTCTCTTATTTGCTAAGTGCAATGACATAATTAACGTTCCAAATTATGGAATTTTATGAAAAAAATTCAGGTCATTATTGTCTACATTTCTGTATACTTATATTTCAAATTTAATTGAACTCTAATTACCTATAATGAAATACACTTATTATTACGATTTTATCTGTTTTGACTAATTGACTAATTTTGACATCAACATAACCTTCATTCCACTCAAGATACAGAACTTTTTCAACATCCCTCAAAATTTATTGTGGCCCTTTGCAGTCACTTCTCCCCAAATCCCTACCCTAGGTAAGCACTGACTTGATTTCTGCTATTCTAGATTAGTTTGCCTATTATAGGATTTCATGTAAACAAATTCATACAGTATGTATTTTTTAGCTTTTAGCTTATTTTCCTCAACATGCCATTTTTGAGATTCATCCATTTGGTTATGTGCATCAATGGTTTGTTCCTCTTAATTGATGAGTAGCAATCTGTGGTTAGAATATTCCACAATTTATCTATTTGACTGACAATGGTTATTTGGGTTATTCATAGTTTACAGCTATTATAAATGAAACTGCTAAAAACATTTGTATACAATGTACATTTGGGAGAATATGCTTTCATTTATCTTGAATAAATGCCTAGGAGTGGAATTGCTGGGTAGTAGGCTAAGTGTGTGTTTAACTTTATAACAAAAAGTGAAATTGTTTCCCACAGTGCTTATATGACTTTACAGTTGCAGGGTTAATATATAAAACTTCAGTTTATCCACATTCTCACCAACACTTGATATTATCAGTCTCTTTACTTTTAGTCTTTTGAGGGATTATATAATGGTGTCTCATTTTGACTTAATTTTTATTTATATAATTAAGATGTTAGTCATATTTTTGTGTGCTTATTTGTCATTCATATACTATATCTTCTTTTGGAATTGTCTATTCAAATTTTTTGTTCATTTTGAGGTGGAGTGTTAGTATTGTGTTGGAAGAATTCTTCATATAAACTAGATGTAAATTGTTTGTCAAATCTATGTGCAAGAAATGTTTTTATTCAGTCTATGGCTTGACTGAATGTTTTTAATTTTGATGAAGCATGTGATGAGTTAAGTTACAAATCTATAAAAATGACACCTTGAATTCTTAATCCCCAATTCCTCAGAACGTGATCTTATTTAGAAATAGGCTCTTTACAGAGGTAGTCAAAGTTAAAAAAGTTACTGGCGTGGACCATAATATTATATGGCTTATATCCTTATTAAAAGGAAAAATTTGGACACAGATGCACCTAGAAAGAAGGCCATAGATCTCTGAAGGCAGAGATCAGGGTGAGGTGACTACAAGTCAAGCAATGCCAGTGACTACCAGCAAACCATCACCATCTAGGGGAAAGACATAGAATGAATTCTCCCTCAAGCTCTTTTTTTTTTTTTTTTTTTTTTTTCGCTTGGACCATGTCAGATACACAGGGAATCCCTCAAGCTCTTGAAAGGAACCAACCCTGCTGACATCTTCATCTCAGACTTCTTGCCTCCAGAAAAGTGAAAAAATAAATTTCAGTTATTTAAATCACAGTTTTGGGTATTTTTGTTTTATCTTGGCAAAACTTTGTCTTTCTCAATATTACTAAGATTTACTCTTACGCTTTCTTGTAGATCAATATTATTTTTTGTATGTTACATAGGCATACTCTACACATTTTTCTTATTTACTTGGTTTCATGTTTGGATATTTAATGCCTAAGGAAGCTCTTGTTTCTTGTATCATTCCTAGAATTAATCACAGCTTTTAGTAACAGTGTAAATACATCAAGTGGCTCTGTGCCCATCTCTTCAAGCTTGATTTGGAGCAAATTTTATTTCCAAAAGGACAAGACCCACTGTCCTTCTGGTTCCCTTGCTATTAAGTTGGAAATGGTTTTAACTGATGTTTTCATACCAATTATTGAATGCTCAGCACCGGCATGCCCAAATGCACTTAACCATTTCCATCATCCTTCTTCCACTCAAGGTGAACTATTTATGGACAGGTCAGACATGTGTGGCTCTGGATAAATGTGCTGAAGCAAGGAGACCTTTTTTCTCCTGGATGCACAATAATGCCGAAGTTCTTCATGGCCACAGTAATGCCCTTGCGCTCTGCTTCCAGAAAGAACAAACCACCAACTGACCCATCTCTACTTTCAGAAATTAACATCTTCATTGGAAGTTATTCTTATGTCCCTTGTTCTTCACAGTTTGAAAAAAAAAAAGGCTTCTAAGGTCATAAAAATGGCTGAGACCATAATTGAGCAAATTTCCTCTATGAATCCTTCTTTTGAAATTAAATAGGCAGCAAAAATTGGGTATATTACCTGTTTGATTTTATATTACTGGATTACAAATACAGTAATGTTTTCTGATTCCTGAAGCTCTACTGTACGTAAGAGCCAAGACTTTAACGTACTAACTCTGAAAACGTCTTCCAGGTCAACACCTTACCCTTGACTGACAGGTGTCTCCATGTCACAGTTGGCTCCGGTCTGCCAATAGCAAGACACAGCAGAGTCACGCTGCTTCCCTCATTCACGGTGATGTCAGAGGAGATATTCATGATCTGAGGAGGAACTGTAAGGAAAAAGAGGATAGAAGACACACCTGAGAATAACTCTTTACACTTAAAAGGAGGCGTTATCCTACAAAGTTTTGTACAGCACGTTTTTATAATAAATATTGTTCTCAACAATAAATTTCAAGTTGCTTGATTTGCCAAGAATATGGTCATGAACATTTGCAGTTCACTAATGGTAAAAGGAGCTCTATATTTTACCTCGGCGATGGCAGGAGGCAGATGTGGGAACGCTGATGCGAAGTAGAGAAACTGAGAGGGGGTGTGACTGTCTGTGGATTGAAAGGCAAAATCAAAAATATTCAAAAAGCCTTCCAAGAGCTCCTGTTTATCCCCATGTTTATTGTCTTCAGTGGAATCAGTGGCGTAAGCTGATAACCATTAGGGACCTTTGTCCCCAGTCTCAAGCCTTCCCCAATATTGCACTCGATACGCTGATAATACTGAGTTAGTTACTATTTTCTGAGCATTTCAGACCCTTTTAAACTCTTTGGCCTTTAACAGGTTGTTCCATCCTGGAATTATTTTATTTCTCACTTATTTTAACCTGAAACCCCCTAAACATCCCTTAAAACACATCCTTCAGAACTCAGTGAAATTTTCTGACTCTCTTGATAGAGTTAGAAAATCCTGCATCCAACCAGTAATGCATGGGTGTCCTTACTACTACTGTAGCCATAAGATTGTATTCTAAATTGTATTTCTTAAATGACATTATATCCTAATGGTTAGGAGCAGACCTCTGGGTTCAGATAGACCAAGGTTTCAATCTTAGCTTAATTCCTCACCTGCCTCATGACTGTTAGCAAGGTGACCTGCCTTTGTCCCTTTGAGCTCTAGTTTTCTCGTTTGTGAAATATGGATGATAGTAGTAGCTAAACTCACTGTGTTCTGAGGTTGAGGTGAAATAATGGCTTAGCAGAGTGACTGATATAAAGTAAGCACTCAATAAATGTTAGCTCCTAAGATGATGATGACGCTGATCATAATGACGACAGAAAAAACATCTTTCACAAACAACAGTTTTCTTCTCATGGGCCAAGACCATGCTCATGTACCTGTAGCACTACAAAGCCCAGAATGACTCCTAGTCTTACTGTCTCACCTCCAGGCCTTGATTCTCTTCAATTCAAAAGCGCAGTATTGGAAAATGCCTAGATTCCTTCTCAACTCTGATTTCTCATCACCACTGTTATGGTTGAGTTTCTCGCCAATTTTCACAGAGACAATTGCAATAGCCTCCCATCTGGAACCTTCCACCTAGTCTCTTTCCATTTGGAGGTCCCTCCAATCTATCCCCTACATGAAGCCTGAGCAATCTTTCCAAGCAATCATGGAGTCAAACTGCTCTCCTCCTTACTCCTTTACCCTGTAATGGCCTACCATGTTTAACAAACAAACCCTTCTGCATAACATAAGCTCTCTGCAGTCAAGCCCCCAAACCTATTGACAAACCTCACCTTAGACACCATCCCCCCTAACACAACACAGGGCACACACTGGCCTCTTGTCCTCTGCTGAATGTTTTAAAAGCATCAGCACTCCCATAGCTTTTCTTTTCCTTTACTGTCTCTTCTTGATTACCTACTTTTACAGATATAACTATCTTTCAAGGAGAACCCCAACATCCTCTATCCTCTGCCATTTCCCCTAACCTCTCCCCATATCCTGAAAGCAGAAGCAGTCATCTCTTCTGCTGCATTTTGTTTAGACCTATCTCAGGAAGGGCATTGAACATGCTGTCTTGCTTCGCCTGTCTCTGCACCTAGAGAATGACAAGCTGTAGGGCAAGTGTGGAATCACACACATCTCTACTCCTCAGTGTAAGGTACAGAGGCTGACAATGGCACATGCTAAATTTCTCTTTGAAAGAAAGATCCACAACAGATTGAAAAGAAATTCCAAAACTAAGGGAGGTAAAGCTTTGAATGGAAGATTTTAGATACTCAAACCTTTCTCTTCAATTTTATTTCAGATCCTCAAATAAAAGGAAGGATAACACAGAGAGGGGAGGCTCCAGGCCTGCAGTCATGCTGATTTATTTGTACTGCCAATTTAATTGTGAATTATTAATTATCAAACAGGTACAGCGCAAGTAGATTCCAACCCAACCTGAGTTGATGGCAAAAGAGAATTATGGCAAATGCTCAATTGAGACGACTTTGCAGCTTGGAGTTTTATGCTGCCGAGACCTTTACAGGCAAGTCTTTTCAAGGAGAAGCCCTGAGTAACAAGTAGAACATTTGAGCTCTTAAGGGAATCTACATTAGCAAATAAATAAAAATTGCCTAGCTTATAAATCTGCCATATTTTGGATTATTTCTGCATTAGGATTTGGCCTGAAATTTCAGTGCACATATTTTACCCAAATACATGCCGGGAAAAAATAGTGTACATTCTCGCTATACTGCATTCTCTCGAGAAAACTTTTCTACCTGTTTTTTCCTATATTTTCTAGCTTGTTAAAAAATAGTTCTGGGCTTAGAAATGTCAATACTTTTTTCACTTCTGTGAAGCAACAACTCAAGCGCAACTTCCAAAATATTCTCAAAATAATGTCTGCTTCAACTGCAAGTGTTAGGCCATCTGAAGTTTTTTGTTTTAATTTTTTTTTCAGACCCTAGGGGCTCCCTGATAGTAAGTTACACACAGCTGGGGAAAGCACAGTCAGTGAGCGGAGGCAGCTATGATGCCTCAGGATAGAACTCAGCACAGCCACGAGCTCAGAGCTGTTCTTTCCACAGACATCCTATCTCATCTGATAGTGTGAAGGAGGCTGGATTAAGAAATATGTAAAATTCCATGGTGCTTAGCATGGCATCCTCATTGCTCAGGTGCTCAGTCAATGTTACTCATTAGCGAAGGGCTTCCTGAAGTGGGATCGCAAAGACTAATCGAAACGTTCCCACTAAGCCCAGACGGTGTTGTTTGTGATCCTCTGCTGCTCCATCGGGTTCTCTGTCATTTTCTCCAAGGAGGAAAGATAAGTACAGTTTCAGGATGTGGACTGCTAACAGAAAAGGCAGTGCAGAGCATGAACTGGCAGAAAAGGAAGATCTTTCCCTTCTCAATCACAAAATCCTTAGAAACTAACATTAATATGTAACTTCATTGTTCTCAAATCACTTATTGAGATCAACAAGCTCCTTACATCTTAAAATGGTGAGAGAAATAGAATAAATATTCTCACTATTAATACTGAAGAAACTGAGGCATGGGGAGATAAATTGATCGAAATCACAGGGTTAGTAAATGAGAGCTTCTCTCACTGTATGATGGTTCCTTTTTGTTTATTGTTGATAATTTCCCCAAACACAGTATTTCCATTCATAAGGCTTCGCGTGTTTGTGTGCTCTGCTTCAAAGGTCTTCCCAGAGCCTCTTCGCTCACAGCACTTGCTGTGATGAACAAAACCATCCCATTCAACTCAGCCCCCACTGCACGCTACAGACCACAAAGGGAGGAGCCCATCTTCACCTTCCTTGTCTCCCAGGGCCATGCATGCTGCTTGCCAAGGAAGGTATTCAATACTTTTAATGTAAATTTAAATCTGAACTGAATTTGGCAATATCACTACGACTCTACCCTTGTTTCCATAATGACTTTGTGAAGAAAGAAACACTTGGAGATAGCTTTAAATGCTTCTTCATATTCTGGCAGGAGATCTTTGTTTAATTTTTAGACAAGTATCTGTAGCAAATGAATCTACATATATTGTATATTTACTGTTTGTAAATATATGCATAAAGAAATGAATAATAACCTTACCTGAAATGCCTAAATTACTCAAAGAAAGTGTTAAGAACCACAGAGTGTACCTAAAGGATAATAAATAACAGAGTGTGTTATCTGTGCAGACACTCTTGAGCCTCCCCTGCTGGTGCTGCAGGTATCTGCTTATCTTTCCACTGGTGGTGGTGTTTTACAACAGGGTCTTTGCACAGGTTGTGCAGAGGATTCAATGCACAACTACAGTAACTTCAAAATGTGCTCATTTTGGATAGATGACAGATGGGTAATAACTAGGCAGAAAAGAGATTGATACAGATAGAAATACAGAGGAATAGATGAGATATTGGCAGATGTGAGGTAAGTAGGCACTTAGAGATAGATAGATGATAGATAGATAGATAGATAGATAGATAGATAGATAGATAGACAGACAGACAGATAGATAGACAGATAGATAGATAAACATCCAGGCAGACAAACAGATAGATTTCAGATAGACAGAGAAAGAAATACGACTTTTAAATATCTTGCTTCTACCTAAAACCTCCAACATGTGTCCTTTGCTAAAGATGGAAGGTCTAAAACTTCTTAGCAGGATTTACAAAACCATTTGTCTTGCAGTCTGTCCAAAACATAACTTCTAAGTCCTTCTCTAAAGCTTCTCTCCAGAGCTCCATCACCCTCTCAATTTTGTACCTTTATACACACAATTCCCTCTGCCTGGAAAACCCATTCCCACTCCTATGCCATCTGACCTGCCCACTCTCCAGTTCTCAACTCACATTCACAGCGTTTTTGTTATTCCTAAGTTGCTCTTTCTCTTCCCATGACATTCTTGTTTATGCCTTTATCATACCATTTATCTTTGCAACTGAGCTATCCCGTGGACAGGATCTGTGATAGGTATC
This sequence comes from Aotus nancymaae, assembly GCF_030222135.1. Classification (NCBI taxonomy): domain Eukaryota; kingdom Metazoa; phylum Chordata; class Mammalia; order Primates; family Aotidae; genus Aotus; species Aotus nancymaae. Next base: position 36,893,303 of record NW_026988423.1, read on the forward strand.
CCTGTATTCCTATTATACACACAATGACTGACATGCAGTAACATCTTTTTATCCCTGTAAACACAATGTGTGACTGCATGGGTTTCTAAATTCAGTAGCTTATAGTGTGTCAAGTGTTTCTCATCCTAGAGACTGACATTTGCTCTATCCTCTCCCTGAAATCCTCACCATCCTATTCTTCATCCTATTCATCCAAAAAAATCGTGTAAGTTTTTTTTCTGGGCTCAGTTTTAATGTTTCCTCTTTGGGGAAATCTTTGCTAATGACGTCGACTCCTGCCCCCAATACCTAAATCAGGTCTCTTGTTATAATCTTTTCTCAACCTTTACATTTCCTTGTACAATACATACATAGCTTTGTGTTTTTATATCCATTTATATGATTACTTGTTTACCTTCTCTGGCCCACTAAACTATTGGCTTTATAAACCACTACACTCCCAGTAATTAAAATTATGCTTGCCACATAATATTTAACATATGCTTAATAAAAATGTGTTAAATAAATAAATAAATGACTACTATGTATACTGTTTTATTCAAATAACTGTGTACTTGTGAGAGAGAAGATTTGAGTTGGAAAAGGCTTTCCCAAAGATGAAACATGTCTTTCTGTACAGTTAGTTGGGACTGAAATGTGTAATTCTGCACATATCAGCCCCACCCTGCACAAAGTTTTCATGATGCGGTGGAAACAGCAGTGAGAGGCCAGGGAACATGCCTCTGGTCCTGAAGTCCTATAGATCTGCCCGGCATTGGACAGCTTTATTTACCCACTGTAAGCCCGTGGCTCCTCATCTGCACAATGAGAATGAAGGACTTGTCTCTTCAGGTTGTTGTAAGAACTAAATATGAATGTATTCAACACAGAAGCACAGTGCCTGGAAATAAGTATGTACCTTATCAATGTTAGCTGTTATTATCCTTTGTATATACTCATTATTGATATTGTTCATGCCATTTAGAATCAGAGAAATGGCTTAATCTGTGCCTAATTGCTCATTTTCTAAATCTTAGTTTCCAACTTTAAGTTAGGACTTATAAATAAATAAAGTTTACCTTAGAAATACACACACACACATGCGTGTGTGTGTGTGTGTGTGTATATATATATATACACATATACATAGATTATACGGTATGTTACATATAACATAGCATAATATATCGTATATTATATTTAATAACATAGTAAATAATTATACATTTCATATACACATAGAGCATATGTAGAGTATATATATGCATAAACACTCTAGCTACCAGAGTAAAAAGTACATATTCAATAACTAATAATCAGTTTCCTCCTCTTAAACTGAGCTATTGGGCCTAAGCAAATGCATAGGACAAATCTCACATGTGCATAAAGAAACTGCTTGACTTTTAAAATGTTTTCTCTTAGAGGATGTCTGTTTCCAGAAGGAACAGAGTACAGGACCACAGCACCACGCCCTGCTCAGCCGGGACCCAGACCTCATCTCAGCTGAGAGGCAGAAGCAAAGTGGGCCTGGGACCAGATGCAGAGGTGGCTGCCACTGCTCCCCACCTCAGTTTTGCCCACATCCTTAACAATGGAATAAGTAATGATACCTCATATGTGGCGGGGGTGTTTTAGGCTTTATTATCTAATTTGGTCTTGACAACAGCTCTGAGGTAGACAGGATAAGATAAAGAAACTGAAGTGTCCATAAGGCAGGATGCTAGGACACAGTCTTAATCCTCAGGACCAGACCCACTGACAGGGCATTCAGGGCAGCAGGACAGTGCTGGCCTTAGGGTCACACAGCTCCAGATCTGGTCTTGGCCTCACTTCAGCTGGATGCCTGTGTGCAGGTGAGTTCTGGATCTCACTGGTTTCCTCCCCTAGGAGGAGAACTCATGACACCTGCTCATGGGTTGGGTGAAGGTACGGGTAAAACTCTGAGCTCAATCCTTGCCAAAAGTAGGTGCTTATTGAATGCTGCTTCCTCATTCTCTCCAAAATTTTAGTTACCTCCTTTCTCTATCCCTAAGAGTTCCAACATTGTCAAGAACTCTCTGGGAATTTTTTTCATCGCAGATTATTAGATCTGAATTCGAACAGGGAGTAATAGTGTCAGAAAGTCCTCAAGGTAAATTTGGCGTGTAGTCAAGATTAGGAGTTATCAGTACACCCCCACAAGGGGTATCTGCTCTGGCTGGTTCCCTCCCAGTTACCCAAATTCTGTTCCACCCCTCAGCATCCTGTCCCTCCAGGACCCACTCCCCATTAGAGATGGCTCCACAAGGTAACTGCAACAGCAGCTTTTCCCTTCATCACAACTCTGCCCTGTCTCTTTCCAGTCACAATATTTAGTTGTCTACTCTTAATTGTTTTATTTAAGACCGTATGTCAGAATTAGAAAGAGAGTAATCTTGGGATTTGGAGTCATAGGGGCTAAGGTTTGAACACTATTTTTTCCAACTATTTTCTATGTGATTTTTGAAATAGTTATATAAGCTATTAAGTTTCAGCTTCCTCTACTGTGAAATGGGCATAAAAATATTTGTATCACAGAGATATGGAGATTAGATTAGTGATAATTATTTCAAAATGTCTTAAATAGCTTTATTATTGTTTTTACTTTACTGTTGTTATTATTCTCGGGGAATAACAAAATATTAAGAGACCATGTGAAAGCTAATATAAATGTGAAATAGTTTTCATTACAGTTTTAAACACTCAAGGATAATTTATAAAAAATAACACAGAAAAGACTTTTAAGGATCCAATGTTTTATCCTTATAGGGCTACCTTTTTGCATTTTAATAAGAGTGTTTATTTCTTACACCGGAGGCAAATTGGGAATTATGGCATTTATCTAGGCTGTGTTGTGCAATATTCTGTACGCTCAAATAGTATAATATTTTGCCAAAATCACTACATGAAGTGTAAGGAGAAGCAGATTCTGACCATTTTTCCTCCATAGCTCTGTGACCTTTTGCTAATCATTAAATGTGTCTGGCTAGAGCTGTATGTGCACTTGTGTGCTTGTATGTTTGTGTGTGTGAATTGTTGTTAATTTGTTTTGGCTAGTTTTAGAATGGAGACATTCGTTTGCAAATCCTCAGGTCTCTTCTGGTCTAAAACCATGGGAGCCGATGATCTTTCAGCAGCAAGTTAGGTCTATCGGTGAGCTCCTCCTGGATACAGGGTAATAACACCACCAGTAGCAACAACAAAATAGTTTATTTCTTTTTTTTTAAAATATATATTTTATTGCATTTTAGGTTTTGGGGTACATGTGAAGAACACGCAAGATTGTTGTATAGGTACATACATGGCAATGTGGTTTGCTGCCTTCCTCCCCATCATCACCTATATCTGGCATTTCTCCCCATGTTATCCCTCCACAACTTCCTACCCACACTGTCCCTCCTCTAGTTTCCCCCGACAGACCCTAGTGTGTGATGATCCCCTTTCTGTGTCCATGTGTTCTCATTGTTTAACACCCGCCTATGAGTGAGAACATGCGGTATTCGATTTTCTGTTCTTGTGTCAGTTAGCTGAGAATGATGGTTTCCAGGTTCATCCATGTCCCTACAAAGTACACAAACTCATCCTTTTTGATGGCTGCATAATATTCCATGGTGTATATGTGCCACATTTTCCCTGTCTAGTCTATCATTGATGGGCATTTGGGTTGGTTCCAAGTCTTTGCTATTGTAAACAGTGCTGCAATGAACATTCGTGTGCATGTGTCCTTATAATAGAACAATTTATAATCCTTTGGATATATACCCACTAATGGGATTGCTGGGTCAAATGGAATTTCTATTTCTAGGTCCTTGAGGAATCGCCACACTGTCTTCCACAATGGTTGAACTAATTTACACTCCCACCAACAGTGTAAAATTGTTCCTATTTCTCCACATCCTCTCCAGCATCTATTGTCTCCAGATTTTTTAATGATCACCATTCTAACTGGCAGGAGATGGTATCTCAATGTAGTTTTGATTTGCATTTCTCTAATGACCAGTGATGATGAGTATTTTTTCATATGTTTGTTGGCCTCATATATGTCTTCTTTTGTAAATGTCTGTTCATATCCTTCACCCACTTTTGAATGGGCTTCTTTGTTTTTTTCTTGTAAATCTGTTTTAATTCTTTGTAGATTCTGAATATTAGCCCTTTGTCAGATGGGTAGATTGCAAAAATTTTTTCCCATTCTGTTGGTTGCCGATTCACTCTAATGATTGTTTCTTTGCTGTGCAGAAGTTCTGGAGTTTAATTAGGTCCCATTTGTCTATTTTGGCTTTTGTTGCCAATGCTTTTGGTGTTTGAGTCATGAAGTCCTTGCCTATAGTTTATTTCTTGAAGCCTAGCATTTAGTGCTGTATATACATTGCTTCCTTTAATTCACAACACAGTCTTAGGAAATATGCACTACTAAAAACCAACATAAAGACAGTCATATGCATCAACAGAGTAGAACTGAGAACCCAAAAATATATCCACATTTTATGGTCAGTTGATTTACAACAAGGTGCCAAGTCAATTCAATGAGGAAAGAACAGTGTTTTCAACAAATGGTACTGAGACAAGTAGATATCCCCTTGCAGGAGAATGAATTTGGATCCCTAATTTATATCATATACAATATTCAAAACATTAATAGATCAAAACCTAAATGTAAAGACTAAACCTTAGAAGAAAACACGCACAAAAAACATAGTTTTTTGTATGTTTTCATTACTTATTCCATTGCTAAGGATGTGAGAAAGCAGTGGTGGGAAGCAGTAGCAGCCACCTCTGCATCTGGTCCCAGGCCCACTTTGCTTCTGCCTCTCAGTAGGCTTTGACTGGGTGATGAATTCTTAGATATACCATAAGAAGCACAAGCAACAGCAGAAAACATAGATAAACTGGACTTCATTCAAATTAAAAATGTTTGTGCTTCAAAAAGACACTATCAGGCAAGTGAAAAGGAAACACAAAATAAGAGAAAGTATTTGAAAATCATATATCTAATAAGGGACTACTATCAAAATATGTAAAACGAATAAAATGTCAAATAAGCCAATTTAAAACGAACAAAGGAGTTGCATAAATAATTCTCCAAAGAAGACATACTAATGGCCAATATGCACATGAGAAGATGTTTAGCACCATCGGTTGCCAGAAAAATGCAAATCAAAACCACAGTGAGGTATTACTTCACACCCACTATGATTACTTTAGTCAAAAAGCGGGACAATAACGAGCTTTGGCAAGAATGTGGAGAATTAGTAGACTAATACACTGTTGGTGGGAATGTAAACAGCACAGCCACTTTGGAGGGCAGTCTGGAAGTTCTTCAAAAGGTTAAATATAAGCTGTAATGATTCAGCAGTTCCACTCTAGCCATTTACCTAAGAGAAATGAAGGCATATATCCAAACAATAGCTTGTGCATGAGTGTTTAAGGCAACACTGATCTAATAGACACAATTTTAAAACGAGCCAAATATCTATCAAGAGATGAATGGATAAACAAAATGTGATATCTGTACAATGGAATATTACATAACCATAAAAAGAAACACAGTACTCATGCATGATCCAATGTGGATGAGCTATGAAAATATTAAATGAAAGAAGCCAAACACAAAAGACCATACTGTATGATTCCATTCACATAGAATATCCAGAATAGTAAAATCCATAAAGATAAAAAATGCATTGGTGGTTGCCAGGAGCTAGGAAGAGAGATAAATGGGAAGTAACTATTGATGGGGGTAGAGTTTCCTATTGGAATAATAAAGGTATTTTAGAATTAGATAGTGGTGACTAGTGTACAACCTACGCACACTCTAAAGGCTCTGAACTGTTCTCTTAAAAAGGGTTAATTTTATAGTATGTGAATTGTATCTGCATAAAACTTTTATAAAAACATCAATCATGGCCAGTCATCTCTTGTGAGGTCTTTTATTACAAGGAGAGACCACAGCTTAACACATGTGAGTTCTCAGAAAATATTCTTTTCATTTATTGATAGTTCCTTGAATAATGCTGCATAATGTCTGCTTAACTCTCCATTTCTCAATACTTGCCCACTGTTTGCTCTTCTCTTTCCCAGACAACTCATATTGCCCTAGTCACATCAGCCCATTTGGCAATGCTCCAAATACCTCATGCTCATTTGTGATTCCACACCTTTGCATGTGCTGTTCCTTCTGCCCATGTGCCATCTTCTCCACTCATCGATATGTTCAACTCTTACTCATTCTTGAACACTGATATTGAGATAGAATACCCTGTCTCCATCAGTTCCTCACATTCTACAGATGAATGTATGTCTGTGTTCTGTGGCAACCTATGTATAATGATGTAATGTATTCATTGACAACATTTTTTGAGTTCCCACTATGAGCTTGGCATTACACTGGAGGTAGAATAGCAAATAGACTAGGTCCCTTTCTCATGTAAGTTACAGAGCTTAGTGTATAGAGGAGAACACTCACGCTGATAAGTCATCACGAGAATCTATGCGTGATTTCACTCTGGCTATGGTACGAGGTGGTGCAAAGCTCCATGATAGCCCATACTAGGGATTTTTATTTGCCTGTGAATTTGGTGAGGGGTTTGTTGTGGGCAGAGCTGGGCAAATGGATCAGCCTGTGCAAAGCGTCGACAAAACAGAGCCTGATGAGCTTCAGTGACTGTGGATAAAATGAACATAGTGAATCTTAGGAGCTGAGGCTGAAAGAGCAGGTAGAGCCCAGAACTTAAAGATTCTTTGAGTAAAGACTAACACTTTTTATCTTTTTTATAACAGCAGTTGAGTGATACATTAAAATGTTTAAAGACGATGCTGTTGCTGTTGATGATGATGAAGAAGATCATGGTACTGATGATAAAGGTTATGATGAACGTGGCGATGGTGATGACGATAATGGTGATGGTGAGAGTAACAGTGATGATGGTGATAAGGATGAAGATAGTGATGGTGATTATGGTGATGACAGTGATGGCGATGTTGGTGATAATGGTGATGATGATGATGATAGTGATGACGATAGTGATGATGGTGATAGATGATGATGGCAATGATAATGTTGAGGGTGATGGGGTGGTGAAGATAGTGATGGTGATTATGGTGATGATGATGTTGGTGGTGACGATAATGGTGATGATTGTGATGGTGATGATGTTGGTGGTGGTGATTATGATCCTGATGATGAAGATGATAATAAGGATGATAATGACAAGTAATGCAAGGAATCCACTGGGAATCAGTCACTCCTGGCTGCAGTGTGAATAGACTAAAGTTGAGCAAGTGGAAATGAAACTGGCTAGAGAGTTTTCCAAAAGTGAAATGATGGCTGGTTCAACAAGTGCAGAAATAGGAGAGATGGGCAGAAAAGGAGAGATTTGAGTGATATAAACAGAGCTTGGTGAATGGCAGGATATGTGGTTAGTGTCACACCACTTTTCACCCCACTCTATTGTTTTCTATGTCTCTCTCACTCACTAGACTAGGGATCCTTACAATTAAGGATTGTCATTTGTTCATCTCAGTATTCCAGGTGTCTCTCAGCACAATGCCTGGTATATCTTAGGTGCTCAATCAATGTGTGCTAAATGTAATTGCTAATGCCAGAGGATTTTCAAAAAAATACAACCTCTCAGGATCCAGTGGAACAGCCAGCAAATAGGAACTAGGTTAATTGCATGCAGTCGCATCCTGTTCTTTGAGGCAGGGCCAGATCCACGTTATTTGCTCTTATATACTCTTAATGTGAATCAGACTCCCTCCATGTCCTGGTGTGATATTGTTTTATTTTCTGCTGCAGAATAAGCCCACTCCATTCTGATTGCTTTTCTCCTGTCTGCTCTATTTTGATGAGAGAAATGATAGGGAATGAGAACAAATAGTTCTGAATAACACATACATGAATACATGCCAGGGGCTGGGTGACATCACAAACCTCTCAGGCTCTGCTAAGTTCATTTGTAATAACCATTAGAAAAGTTTTTTATAGACTCAGATATACACTTCCTATTTTTAATTTGCACAATTCAGGCAAGTGACCATGATCAGAGGAACTGAATGCAGCAAAAGAGTCTTTCTTGTCGAGTTCTCTTCTTTCTGGGGCATGGTGGTGCCCTCCCTCTGGGAGGCTCCTTTTGTTCCTTCCCCCCACTGACTTGCAGGCTCCCCTGGAGAGTTCTTCTGGCCATACACACTTAGGATCACAGAGTTTAATTTACATCATAGAACTTTCAAGTCAAAATAGACATTAGGGATCCCTCTACTGTAGCTTCCCATTTTGCTAGTGAGGAAACACTTTGGTTCCAGTCCCAATTCTGTCAAGCATTTGCTGTGAGGTGGTGGCTGAGCCCCATGACCTGTCAACCCAAGTCTCTCTTTCACATGAAGGCCCCTGAGCATTTCCGGCCTCCCTGGGGTGAGTTTCAGACCTCTCCTTCTCTACCCTCCTCTTTAACATTGTCATAGCTGTCTCCTGTTAATACAATCTGAGCTCCCTCCCTCTTATTTACAGTGTGACCTTGAGCGAGTTGTGTGACTTCTCTAATCTCAGTTTCTGAAACTGCAGAACAGCATAGTGATCACATGTAACTTATAGGGTCATTGTGAGGAATAAATAGTAAATGAATATGAAAGGGTTTTGTCATAGTGCACGGTGCACAGTCAATGTCAATGCTATGGGGTCTTTATTCTACATCTAGATATTTTTTTTGGCCAGCAACTCTTATTTATTGAGAACTTAATAAGTGTCAAGTGACACAGTGCAAAGTTTGCCATGCATCACTTATTTCATCCTGTGAAAACCCTATATGGCAATTTTATTACTTAACATTTTAAGGATTAGATAATAGCAACAGAGAGGGGTTAAATAACTTGCTAAATGTCACATGACCTGGAAGAGCAGAGGCTGGGATGTGTCTCCCGTTGATTGCAGTGCCCGAGGCCTCAGCTACAGCCAGGCCGCAGCTTGAGGTGATCCAGTGTGCCTGGCTTCAAAGGCCAGGGGCTCTCCAGTCTTGCTGGCAGGGCTTTCGGTTTGGACACAGTGAGGTGGGTAAAAGGGAAGTCTTGTAAGGTTTAGAACAGAAGTGGTCCTCACTTTGATGATCTGAAAAGCAGGTCATACCAAAAGTACCAGCTGCACTGAGTAGGGGCAAAACCAAATGAGGCAATGCCGGGGGAGTCCAGCATCTTCTCATTATCTACTTTAATTCCTGGACCCATCATTTAGTGATCCTTGGTTACAGATGATCAATGAGGAGTGTGAGCAGGGACATTTCTGGCCCAGATCAACCAGCCTGTACTCCCCAGCTTCTCACCAGGGGTCCCTGATGCCTCCAGTCTTCCGCCTCGGTCCTGTCACATTTTAAGCCACTTCTGGCTGGGGCAGGTGGAAGTGGAAAGATGCCTGGGCTGAGAATTAGGCCAAATGTGTCCACACCCAGGATTTCATGCCCCTCCTCATCTCCATCAACTCCTGGACTTCCTGATTTTGTCACTATCCAGCAGATCTGCCTGCCGGTGCTTTCTGAAACTACTTTAGTGTGCCGATCGTGTCCCCCATCCTAAATATTTGAGGGGAAATGTGGTTTCTTCTGTTACTCTTTTTCTAAGTTTATTCAAGAAGCTTGCATAGCACCCAGTCTCCATCCAGGTCTGGAGCATAGCATTTGGAAGCCACATCAGCAGGACAGATTCACCCAACCTCTCCAAGCTTCCCGGGGTTGCTCCATGTTGCAGCCTGCACCTGGGGACTTGGGAGTATTGACAGACTCCTGCCCTGCTCTGCACCATGAGTATCCACTCTCACCTCCTCAACCAGAGCTTCCCAATGACGAGTGGGCCGCAGGTCTCTGTTGTGCTTTGCTCACCTGAGTAGCAATGCTGGGGTCCTGGGGTGCCTCAGCCAAGCTGGCTGCCCCGTGAGATGCAGCCCCACCCTCAGGCAATCTATCTGGAATCAGCCTAGGTACTCTTCCCAGTAAATTTCCTGCCTGTGACTGAACACCCACCCCTCTTCTCTTCTCTTCTACCACCTGCTTTGTGCTGCCAAGAGTAAATCACCGTGCCTCACCCCTGCATCCAATTTGTGGTCACTGTGTCTTCAAGTCTGAGACAGAATTGAAGAAGGAGATTCTCTGGGAACAGACACAGAAACTCTTTATCTTGGGAGAAAGATGGGATTTGAAAAATCTTTAAGAAATGGGCACTTGCCCATCATCTTGCCTGTAGGTGTATGCTACTGTGGAAAGACAGGGGAGAGAGTCTGGAGCTCAGGGCTCATTCTTCCATTGGTTAATTTCATGAAAACAAGCAGTATTTGGTGGCATGGGGATGATAGAGCTATCTTAAAAAGGTTCTAGCTGTGAATAAATGATATGATAAAAGTAAATATAATTTTTAAACTGTAAAATGATATGGAGTCAAGAGTGGTGGCCACATCTGTACTCTCAGCACTTTCAGAGGCGAAGTTGAAAGGATTGCTTGAAGCTAGGAGTTTTAGATCAGCCTAGGCAGTGTAGCCAGTCCCCGTCTCTTTAAAACTGCACACACACACAGTCAGGTGTGGTGGTGTGCGCTTATAGTCCTGGCTACTCGGGAGGCTGAGGTAGGAGAACCTCTTGAGCCCAGGAGTTCAAGGCTATAGTTAGCTGTGGTTGTGCCACTGTACTCCAGCCTGGGAGTACAGTATCTCCAAGTATCTAAAAAAAAAAAAAAAATTAAACAAAACCCCAAAATAATATAGACCATTAATTTAGTATATCCACTAAAAAAAAAAAAAATTAAAAACTACATTTTGAGTTCTCAGGGATTCCATTGGTTCTAAACTCAATGAGTTTCGACTCTGTTCTCTGTAGACCAGGGCTTGAGTGTAGCATACACAGTAATGGGTTCTTTATCATATAGAAAGTACAACATATAAGCCAAGTTTAGCCATATATACCCCCGCGTTTTTCTACCCACTCGCTGTCATGCTGGATCCACAAAGGACATTACTTTTAATTCTTGGATTTCTAAGAATGAAGAAGTCAGCCATTAGCTCCCCCAAATAATTATTATATGAGCCTTGTTTCAAATCTTTAAAACCTTCCTCAATTCCAACAAACTGGAAGAGTCTGGAAATAAGGATTATATCCACATTTTCTTACTCTCAGAAAAGGCAGGGGGGTCTGTGACTGAATATTGCTGATAAAAACATGATAACTGAGTCTCATTACAGCCAAAGACAAGTCTCATATTTTAGCATTTTTATTAAAGCTTTTTAAATTACTGAGTGTCTGGTATATTCAATACCAGCCTAAGTGATTTATATTAGTCTATCCCTAGATACTCCATCTAATAAATAACTTGGCAATCTTCTAACCCATAAATATTCCTGGCCCCAGCAAAAAGCAATTAAAGCCTGTTAAAAAAAAATGGCTTCCCAGTACTCCAGACCATAATGTCACTGGATGCTTCCAATGGAATAATTCACACCGTTTACTGAGGAGGGGTCAGATCTCCTTACTCACCACCTATCCACCAGGAACTGAGGCTCCCATTCCCTTGAAAGGCAAGACATACACAAAATTGTCTTTAAAATGTTTAACATGTCACAATGCTGCAGGGATTTTATCATGGAAAATATTATTCCCAGCAACAAGTGTTCTATAACATTTTAGACAGCTTAGGCTGAAATTATTGGGAAAACCTTTTGGAAAGCAGTTGTGCCAAAAATGTTTAAAACACATTAAGAACAGAGGCAGCCGACTAAAAAGTTATTAGAGGCTCCAGTGTCACCAGCCCAGAAAATATTTCAGGTTAATAAGGTTCACCAGCATGCCAGGTAAAAAGCCATTGATATTTATGATAGTGGCCTCAAGTTCAGTGCTTTCAGCTACAGAAGAAGACCACTTTTTCTGAAAAACCTCTTCGCTGGCTTTCCCTGGGTCTCCAGGGTCAGTGAAGGAGGACAGTCTGGGTCGTCACTTCCCACTTGTATAGATCAGTATCCTCTGCATTGCACACACCATGCCAGCTCCAGGCAGGTGTGGAAGGAGCCAACACACTAACATTTCTCGCTGTACTCTGCCCCATTCCAGATTTTATAGGAATTCTCCAAATCGCAATCCTAATGAGCCCATGGCATACTCATCACAAATGCCAGAGTCTCGGAGCTTTTAAAGCATCTTAATTTGATTCATCTTCCAATAATACTTTCAATTGTTTCACCAAACATTGTCTATTTTTATGTACCTCTCTTCCCAGATAATTGTCATATACATGTGATTGGGGGAGGGGAACAGTTGCCTTTTATAATTTCACAGAAGCCTAATAACCCACTATGTACAAGTCTTGCAGCTCCAGGATACATCGAGCAGGTATACAATGGTAATGTCACTACACTCGAACTTCATTATGGAGCTGTGAAGTGGGGAGATTTGGAAATAATTTATTTTCTTCATTTATTATGAAGAAGAAAGAAGGATAACTAAGTTTACTTCCACAGCCTGGTATCAGAATATCTGGGACACATGACAACAGGTTTGATGGAGAACATCTATTTTTGCATACAGAAATGTTTTTCTTTTTCCCTGTAAATAGGAGACTTGCTACAACCAGGTACTCAGCCTTCCCCAGAATTCTGCAAGCTACAAAATATCTTGTTTTCAAATTATTTAACTTAATCTTTTCAAAAGTTGATACATTAACATGGTTCAAACACCAATCTACTTTTGAAAGTATATACAGAAAATTTTTACTCCTACCTTTATCATTTCCATCCCTTTATTCCTACAGATTTCTACAACTTTGTATTTTGTTTATCCATCCAATGTGTGCTTACGTGAAACAAGCAAATAAGAAAATACATCATCATCCTTCCTAATACAAAGGCAGCAGAGTATACATGCTGTTGTTCCCATATTTGTAGAAATATACCTTATACATTTTCAGAGCTGCATAGTATTCCTTTGCATAAATATATTATAGTTTATCTAACTAGTGCCCTATCCACAGAACATGAGTTGATTTCAATTTTCAACATTTTGCTATCACAATTCCCCACACGACTTGTGAAGTGTGTATTTGGGATAGAGTCATAGAGTAAGTACTGGCTTAAAATGTAAATGCATTTATTTGTATTTTGATGGTTGACAGATTTTCTTTTCATGAGAGTTTTACCATTGTTCCTATCCACTGAAAACTTATGAGATAACCTTTGTCCCCAGAAGTCTTGTCAGAAGCTTATATAACTAAACTTTTAAATGTTTCCCAATTCAATAAGTGAGAAATGGTATTTCTGCATGGTTTTGATTACATCATGTCACCGTTGTGAGGGTGATTTCTACCGTCTTCTGTGAACTCTCCTACACTTCCCAGTGAGAAGGTGCTGGGTTTGCTGGGCTTCCCAACATCTATTTTATTTTATTTTTTTAATTTTTATTTTTTAATTTCAATAGGTTTTTGGGGAACAGATAGCGTTTGGTTACATGAATAAGTTCTTTAGTGATTTCTGGGATTCAGGTGTACCCATCACCCTAGTAATATGCACTGCACCCAATATGTAGTCTTTTATCCCTCAACCCTCTCCTGACCTTTCCCCCAAGTCCCCAAAGTCTGTTGTGTCATTCTTACACCTTTGCATCCTCATAGCTTAGCTCCTACTTATGAGTGAGAATGTACCATCCAACATCCTTTTTAATAAATAATCTTTTCACATATGTCAATTAAAGTTCATTTACTATGTTGTTTGGAGTTTGGCCTCTGGTGAGAGAGGGCCAGGTTGCTACCGTTTATTTCCTGGTTGCGTGACCTTGGAGAGTTTCTTAAGCTATTTGTACCTCACTTTTTTTCCCATCTATAACATAGGCATGTAATTAGTACCTACAAGGTAGGGTTGTTGTGAGGAGTAAATGTGTCAGTACATACAAAGCAGTAAGCCAGTGTGGTGGTGAGGAGCTGTCCTCAAATATGACTGCTCTCACACACCGCACATTGCACATTTCCCCAGGTGCTCTGTGCTGCCTCACAGATCGAACACATTAGGGAAAGGAAAGACTCTGTGGCCCTACCTTCCACTGCTGTAGACAGAGAAGAGTCATTTCAAAAGAGTCAGGCTAATAATTAGTCTCTGCAAACAAACACATCTGTGGGCTGGCACTTTTCATAAACTTGGGTGCAAACGTAAAGGCCACTTTAAAAATATGTCACCAGAGAAAATGTCAAAGGCTCCTGGGACACAGTAAGATGACAAGGGCAAAAACCATGCTTGGCACATACTCAGTGGGGCAGCAGGCCCTCACTTTATTGGAATTAAAATTTATGAAATATCTTCTTTCCTCTTTGGAAAGTGCCAGAGAAATACTACAATTTGACTGGGGGAGCTGCCGTAAGTAAAGGCAGAAAAGTAGGGTGGGAAAGCAGACCTTGAGGCGGAAGGATTCATTGCTTCTCTAACTATTCATTTGTGAGGCGGAAGGATTCATTGCTTCTCTAACTATTCATTTGTCTATCCCCAAGACAAAGAGGAGCGGTGAGTAAAGAGTAAACGGCCTGCAGGCATCTTGGAGAAAGAGAATGGCAGTCTGCTCCTGAAGACCCTGGGCGGGGCTTTAGGCAAGTTAAAGTAGGAGAAGAAGGCTAGGACTAGATTCTTAGAAAAGGCAGAGGCACGGAGTCTGGGAAAGTGAACAGCCAGGTTCCAAATCTAATAGACAGTAATGTGGTACTTCTAGAGAACTTACAACCCTTACTCCAGGCCCACATCAGATGCATGATCTTAAGAGAAGGTCAGTGTGCTAGCGCACCACCCATTTTATTGGAAAGTGGTGTTTGTTTGTTTGTTTTCCTTACATTAGGGATCTCCTAACTTTTTTGAAGTGGTAAGTTAAAATCTCTATCAAAGGGGTGGAGGGGAAAAAACAAGTCTCCATCAAGAATGTTGTCTGACACTTGCTATCTCTCCAAACGTGACACCATGTTTAGCCTTGCTCAAGCCTTGTTCGCATGCATTACTGGTGACAGTGTCAAGCAGCATGCATTGGTGGAAATGAAGGAGGGAGACCCAAAGGAGCTCTCCAACAGTGCAAGATTAATTACCAATGGATTTCACTTCTCCTAAGGTAGAAAAATAAGAGCTTAGACCTGGAACCTGCTGTGGTCCTTCTCAAGGTGATGAAAACTCATTATAGTTAGACACTGTACTACGGAGAGTGCCTGAAGCAGAAACAGCATTTGGGAAGATTCAAAGCTAAGAGAGTTGAATTACAAACGGGCTGTGTGTGACTGTGGCAACTCGGAACGGTTATCCCGTCTTTCCACCTCCAACATTGATCAAGACTTATGAGCCAGCCAGGCTTACCTGGAGAAGGCAAAGGAGCTGGGTGGGCAGGGTGCAAAGAGCACACAGATAATAGGACTAAAAAGACTAGAAGAAGCAGAAGAAAGTAGGTTCTAAAGGAGTAAGATGGAAAGGAAAGTGGAAATTTTGAAGAATTTGCCCTAGCTTAGAAATGTGTACAGAATTCCTGTTCTCCCTGGCACCTGCCACCACCCCCAGCACAAAAGAGAATGGAGATAATGGGGAACCTCCTGGCCCTGAAAAGATGGGTCTAGGGCAAGTGTGTTACTCTTTTCCACCACAGCTTGCTTTCATTCCCCCTCCATTAAGTGGCATTTAAAAGTTAGATAAGGCAACAAGCAGGTGTTAATAATCTGTTATAAAATAACAATATTAGCATAATGACAACAGAGCAGAGCCAACTCTCCTCTACTCTATTTCCTTAAAATATTAAAAAGTGAGGAGATAGCAAGGGATCTCCCAGTTTGGAAGAGACACGTCACTCCCCAAAACCAAGTGAACTCCTTGAAGGCTGGACTCAAGTTAAATTCAAACTGAAGCTTGTAACCATCTCTCGTGGTTACAGATAGGTGCCTCCCGGACATATCTGTAACCACGTCACTTTCCCCTTTTCTTTACTTTTCCACTCTCCATCTGCAACCCTCTGCTTCATGTAATGGCTAATGTAACTGGGATACAGGCATATAAAATATATGTAAATTGTATACAAAGGGACAATATTACCCCCACTCCCATGAACTTGATTAATAAATGCCACTCAGGATTGTCAGAGGAATTGGAACCAGAGCAACTCCATCTTGAACATGGGCTGGGTGAAATGAAGTTGAGACCTGCTGGGCTGCATCCTCAGGAGATTGGGCATTATTAGTCACAGGATGAGATAAGAGGTCTCAAGACACAGGTCATAAAGATCCTACGATAAAACAGGATGTGGTAAAGAAGCCTGAAAAAACTCACCAAAACCAAGATGGTGATGAAAGTGACCTCTGATCATCCTCATTGCTCATTATATGCTGATTATAATGCATTAGCATGCTAAGAGACATTCTGGCCAGCACCATGGTGATTTACAAATGCTATGGCAATGTCAGGAAGTTACCCTATGTGGTCTCAAAGGGGGAGTTTGAGGGAGGGAGTTTACCCTCAGTTCTAGGAAATCCTCACCACTTTTTCAGAAAACTCATGAATAATCCACCCCTTGTTTAGTATATAATTAAGAAATAACCATAAATACTGCTCAGTCAAGCAGCCCATGCTGCTGCTCTGACAATGGAGTGGCCACTCTTACTCCTTTACATTCTTAATACACTCACTTTTGATACAGGAGTTAAGATGAAATTACTTAGGCAGATAGTAAGGGCATGGGATTCCTCCGTAAGCCTTTTCTTTTTCATGAAAAGCAGCCTCAAATCATTTTCTAACAAAGAGTAGCCTGTAAAGTCAAGCTGCAGACATAGATGAACAAGCTGGGAGCTTGCAGCAGTGACTGCGGCAGGGACTAGGGACTAGACACGTTCAGGACGGCGGCTCCATCTTCCCTTCTGTTTGTCAGTCATGCCAATTGTGAGAAGCAGACAAGATGAAGCCAATTAACTGGAAATCCTATTTGCATAATAAGATTAGGGTGGGGTGACCAGCCTTCCCCAAGTCCTATGTAAACATCATACGGGATGGAACCAATCTGTGAGCCCTATGTAAATCAGACACCACCTCCTCAAACCTGACTATAAAATTCGACGCATTTGCCGCCTGCTGGCCCTTTCTGCTCGGAGACCCCTTTCTGTGTAGAGAAAGCTGTTTCTCTTTCTCTTCTCTTCTACCTATTAAATCTCTGTTCCTAAACTCCTGCGTGTCTGTGTCCTAAATTTTCCCGGTGCTCAATAGCGAACCCGGGGGTGTATACCCCAGGCAACGTAGCTGCTTCACTTTCGCTTCACTCTGTGGACTCACCCTGAATTCTTTCTTGCATGAGGTCCAAGAACACTTTCTTGGGGTTTGGATCAGGAACTCTTTCTTGTAACATGACTGCTGAAATCATATAAACACAAACTCACCTTATACACACAAATGTCTCCCAGGGCCAATTAAGACCTAAAACTAATGTAATCTGTGACATTAAGGGGGTGAAAATAGTGTATATATTTGTCCCTGCCAAAATCTCATGTTGAATTGTAATCCCCAGTGTTGGAGGTGGAGCCTAGTGGGTGGTGACTGGGATCATGGGGGTGGATTTCTCATGAATGGCTTAGCACCATCCCCTCAGTGCTGTCCTTATGACAGTGAGTGAGTTATCCTGAGATCTGGTTGCTCAAAAATGTGTGACACCTCTCTGTCTGTCTCTTGCTCCTGCTCTGGCCATGTAAAGTGCTCTGGCTTTGCCTTCCAGCACCAGGAGAAGCTCCCTGAGACCTCCCCAGAAAGCAAGTAATGTCCATGCCATACTCCCCGTACAGCCTGCAGAAACACCAACCAACTAAACTTCTCTTCTTTATAAATTACCAAGTCTCAGGCATTTCTTCATAGCAACACAAGAATGGCCTAGCACAGAGCGCATCTCTAATAAAGCCTGCCTCAGTCTGTCAGCAGGGAATCAATCTGGAGGCACAGAGCGTGTGTCTGAGAAGAGGAAGGAACAGTTTTCACTCACTACTGCTGGAGGAGCCTGAGTCCCCACCTCTACACTCCATCTCCTTGGTTCCTATGGCAGAAAGAATATTTGTGAACTGGGTGGATTATGCCATATGTGGATGCCGGGAAACATTTGAACAGAACCATGATGTCCCCTTTGTCTGAATTCTGCTACCTTCTAGTTAAAATTTATTTTTCAATTTAGACTTTAGATAGGAAGGAAATGGACCAATGGAGAAACTCCTGGGCTATGATGCAGTGAGTCTGGCTCCTTTACAAATCAGTAAAGTGCCACCGAGTTTCCATGTTTGTTTCCTGAAAGTGCCTTACCCTGAGCCTTCCAGAGAGATGGGCCGTTTCTCAGTGCAGCACAAAATAAAGTTCTGCATGAATTACTCTTTCTCTATTGCAGTTCCCCTGTCTTGAGCTTGCAGAACCAAGGGCCACTCCAGCAACACAAGGTCTACCTAAGAAGCTGCCTGTGCCCCATTGTGATTGGTCAGCCAGTCCAAGTATGCTAGAATTAGGAAATAGGGTGAAGTTGAAACCACCATTGCAAAATTGTAACTGAGGCAGTGAAAGAGATCTAACCTAAGCGACTCCATATTGCTTCTAACCTCCAAGCTGTCCTTGTTCATTCCTGGGCATAGGCTGAATTAACTTGAGGAGGGGCTTAGTTTATAGTTAAAAACAAAGATGATAACAAGTCTTTCCCAGAGCAAATCTCCTTCTTGCCTGGGGACTAGGCTGTCTTTGTAGTACTACCAAATTATCCACAAGTTTAGAAATTATGGTTTAGGAGTCATAAAGCTGGAGGCTACAAGATTCTGATCCTCCCTAAACTGCTCCTAAGATCAGTGCTTTAAATATTTTGCAGTCCCTGCTCTTGATGGATCCACTGGCACCACCCAGACGGATGAACTGGCTCATCTGATCCTGTGGTCCCCACCCAGGAACTGACTCAATGCAAGAAGACAGCTTCAATTCCCTATGATTTCATCTTTGACCCAACTAATCAGCACTCAACTCACTGGTCTTCCCCCACCCACCAAATTATCCTTAAAAACTCTGATCCTTGAATGCTCCAGGAGACTGATTTGAGTAATAATACAACTCTGCTTTCCTGCACAGCCAGTTCTGCATGAATTACTCTTTCTCTATTGCAATTCCTCTGTCTTGATAAATTGGCTCTGTCTAGGCAGTGGGCAAGGTGAACCCACTGGGCAGTTACAGAGTGGCAATAAATATCTTTGTCTGTGCTCTCCTCAATTCCAATTTTGATTTTTCAGGGTTTCCCTCTGAGTCTGGGTCTCATTCTCTATATTGTCAGACCACTGGTTCTCAAATGTGAGTGAGCATCCCAGTCACCAGAAGAGCTGTGAAAACAGATTGCTGGGCCCCGCCTCAGTTTCTAACTCAGTAGGTTTTGAGTGGGGCCTGGTTATTTCCATTCCTAAGTTACCCAGTAATGCTGGTGCTGTTGTTTTGAAAACTACATTTTGAAAACCACTTTATTAAAATAAATTATAAATAAAGTGAGCAGCATGGTGCACCCCTGTTAAGACTGGTAAGTCATTACATGAGACCTCTCCTCCATTCATGTGACAAACTTTGCCACCTGAGAAGGAAACAGGACACCAAAAACATTCTTCCTTTACAGAGTCGGTCCCTCTTTTCTTATCTGGTGTTCCTCGTACTATCTGTATGTTGGTACTGAGTAGCAATTTTAATCACTTGCTTGTATTTTCACAAAACAAGAAGTTTTGTTGTTTGTTTG
The DNA here is from genome assembly GCF_030222135.1 of Aotus nancymaae. Taxonomy (NCBI): domain Eukaryota; kingdom Metazoa; phylum Chordata; class Mammalia; order Primates; family Aotidae; genus Aotus; species Aotus nancymaae. The sequence continues at coordinate 36,913,039 of NW_026988423.1, forward strand.
TTTTGTTTGAAGTTTTTTGAATGCAATGAATAATATCATCACTCAACCCATGTGTTTATTTCTCAGAGACAGATGGAGATAACCTTTAGCATTCCCAGACTTACGGACATAGATATTATTCCCTGTGTCTAGAACATATTTATCTACTTTCTCTCTACTTAGAAAACTCCTATTCATCCTGTTAAACTTTTTTTAGGTATCATTTTCTGCCTAAAGCCTCTTACACCCTCTCTAGTCAAGCTCAATTAAACACTATTCTACTTTCACCCTGTGCTTTCTTCTATTGATGAGCTTCACACAATGAATTCAACTTATGATCTTTACCCAAATGACAGCCTCGATAAATGGGAAGCATCAGTTTGTCTCCCCTAATGGAGGATAACCACTCACAATCACTTTTCATCATCCCAGGAACCAAGCACAGCATCCTCACTTAACAGACGGGAGAACCATGGCTTTCGAATCTGAACTGAATGGTGGACTTAGAATCATGTAGGAAATAATGCTGCTGATTTAATAGGCATGGTTATTTGCCTTTCCCTGGAGACAGCCATTTATTCTTAAGTCAGTGTGGACAAAAGATTAGGAAAAGAAATGGAGAGCACGCTGTAAGTCCCGATACACTGACAAGTGACACCAACAAGGAAGAGTATGCATGCACACCAGGAGACAGAGCTTGGAACTACCAGGTCACAAAAGAGATAGCTGAGTGCATCTCTGTGAGGCAGAGAAATAGAATTAATTTCTCTTTAAAATAGGATGATAAGTAGGCAAGAAATGGTTAATTATCATCAGGTATTCTAGGCAGAGATGCTTATAACACACTTTTAACAAAATACATAAATATATTCTTAAATGTAGAGGAAGTGTGAATGTTTAGAAAGGAAGATTCAGTTATCTAGAAGATTCACTCATTTGGAACACCTCATTATCTGATAATGTGGAATGAATAATGCATTCCTGTACATTTTCCCCAGATCCCCCCATATTCTCCCTTCCCAAACTCTGCCAATCTGACTTCACAGATGAAAGTGCCTGAAGCTGAATTGGATCTACTGTGTTTGGTTTTGAATGCAAATGAGAAAAGATATTAATTTGGAAGCCATGAGCCAAAGCCTCCTTCCCTTCTCTCTCGATTCTGTACCCTTTATCATCTTTGCTCAACCCCCGTGGTGATGGGGAGCTGGCCTATGGAAAGCCTGCCTGCCAGGGACCTTTCTGGGAAATGCTCTGCCTACCTGGAAATTCGTGGGGGTCTGCAGAAGTTAGAGCAAAGGAGAACACGCTGACACCGGAGATTTAGATTATTAAGCGTGAGGATGAAGCTGCTCCCCTCCTCAACTCTGACTGACAAATTATCAGGCAAATTCCAATTTCCTTCACCTCACGTCAGTCTGCTGTTCCATGGCCATCAAACTGTGTTTATGAAGTTTATCTGGTTTTAATGTGAGTGCAGACTCTAGGCCAAAACTACAACATCTTTAGTTGGCTCCCATCTCACCCTAAAGGCCTCAGCCCCTGGCACAAGCCTGGTATTTGCCCTTCCACAGTGTGTTAATTCTAAGTCTGTCAGGGACAGAACGGGTCTCAGGGCAGGAGCAATTGAAACCATTTCCAGCAAGTTTTTGCCAAAGCTTTCAGTAGCCAGCTAGCTCCTGAGCACTGGGAACACACTTGCAAGCTTCCCTTTGTCAGAAGAGCAACGACTAGTCACAAAAAAAGATGGCCTGGCTGAGTTTTGCTGAGGATAGCGGGGGTCTCTCTCAGCTCTGTAGGTACCGCCCCACCTGCTGGGGTGTTTCCGCTCATGGTGTCCTGTGTCTAGTCTACCAGGCCAGAGCTTTCACTCTCACACTGAGGTTTGCAGTTCACTAGGTTCCCAATGTTCTGAGCCGTACCTCACGCGTTTGCCTAATACAAAGGAGGATCCTATGAAGGCTCTTTTCATGTGTTTATGTTATTAAGTCACGGAGCTTTTCTTTCACTGCAAACAGCATCCACTGAAAATAAAAAGTAAATAAAAGCCATAAAGAGGAGTGGGTATGGTTTTGTTGTTGTCGTTTGGGGTGTGTGTATGTGTGTTTCATTAGCTCTATGGTTAGATAGATCTAGAGCTGAGACTTTGATTTTCTGAAAGTTTCTGTTTAGGGAGTTTTCTCTAATGAGAACACTGTCCTAATAAGTCCTTAGTATGCACTCTTGTAGGGTCCATAATGTCAAGTGATCCAAGGGAAAATGGCAGGAGCATTGTGTGACAAAGACCAGTATGATTTCTCTGAGACAGTAGGGGAAGGACACTGCAACCTCAAGGGAAAATCATGTCTGATAAGTCTGTTAGATTTCCTAGAGAGAAACGTGATTTTTCTTGATTAAGGGTGTATTAGTTTTTTTTTCATGTTGTTGATAAAGACATACCGAAGACTGGGTGATTTATAAAGGAAAAGAGGTTTAATGGACTCACAGTTCCACATGGCTGGGGAGGCCTCACAATCATGGTGGAAGGCAAAAGGCATGTCTTACATGGCAGCAGATGAGAGAGAATGAGAACCAAGTGAAAGGAGTTTCTCCCTATAAAACCATCAGATCCCATGAGACTTATTCAGTACCATGAGAACACTACGGAAGAAACTGCTCCTATAATTCAATTCTCTCCAACCAGGTCCCTCCCACAACACATGGGAATTATGGGAGCTACAATTCAAGATGAGATTTGGGTGTGATCATAGTCAAACCATATCAAAGGGGAATCAGCCAATCTAAATTAATTTTGATTTATTTTCAGTGATTTTTTAGTCTCTGGAATGGCTCAACAAATCCTCAAGTCTGAAGAAGGGAGGGGAAGAATGAAGGTGCATACACTTCTGAGGCTGAGATAGTGAGGAACATGCCCCCCTCACTCATTTTGCTCACTGTTAATCAGAATTCCAGGACCACGTAGCACTGGTTTGAAAAAATAATGGCTTTCATGATCTTAACATGAACTCCTAACTGTGTGTGAGGTCATAGAACACTTGTGAAGTGAGATCAACAAAGGATGATCTCCTTACAAAGAGAGTATAAAGAACTTCAAAGGGTTGTATCAAAATGTTTCTTATTCTAATAAAAATTTTGGATTTTTTTTTTTTTTTTGAGACAGGGTCTCCTCTGTCACCCAAGCTGGAGAGAAGTGGTGTGATCACAGCCCACTGCAGCCTCGACCTCCCGGGCTCAAGCAATTCTCCTACCTCAGCCTCTGGAGTAGCCAGGTCTACTGGTGTGCACCAACACACTTGGCTAATTAAAAAAGAAAAAAAAAGGCCGGGCGCGGTGGCTCAAGCCTGTAATCCCAGCACTTTGGGAGGCCGAGGCGGGTGGATCGCGAGGTCAAGAGATCGAGACCGTCCTGGTCAACATGGTGAAACCCCGTCTCTACTAATACAAAAAATTAGCTGGGCATGGTGGTGCGTGCCTGTAATCCCAGCTACTCAGGAGGCTGAGGCAGGAGAATTGCCTGAACCCAGGAGGCGGAGGTCGCGGTGAGCTGTGATCGCGCCATTGCACTCCAGCCTGGGTAACGAGCGAAACTCCGCCTCAAAAAAAAAAAAAGAAAAAAAAAAAAAAGAAAGAAAAAAAAATTGTAGAGACAGGATATTGCTATGTTGCCCAGGCTGATCTCAAACTCCTGGGATCAAGAAATCCTCCTGCCTTGGTCTCTCAAAGTGCTGTGTTCACAAGTGTGAGCCACTGTGCCCGACCAAAAATTGTCGTTCTTTATAGTAAGGCAACCAGAACATATTAATTCTAAATTTGACTTAAGATCATTTCTAAGAAACGTGGGTCTATCTTACTTGATTTTTTTTCCCCTAGAATGGCAAGCCTCACCAAAGATCTTCAAAAACATTTTGGGTGTTTGCTTCTAATTATGGAATCACAAAATTTTAGAGCTAAAAGAGACATTCAAATTTGCCTAATGACACAACCTCCTCATCCTACAAATGAGGAAACTGGAGTCCAGAGAGAAGACACTTTCCCAAGGTCACACAAACAGGACCATGTGTGGAATCTCATCTCATCAAGTAGCTTCTGGCAGCTAGCAGAAACTTCCTAGGAATGTGGGAGTGAAACAGCTCTTCCAATTCATGCAAACAGACTTGAAGTTCACAGCATGTTTCCCACTGCCTTAAGAGGAGGTCGGAGAGGCTGCCACTTTCTCCTTCCAGAACAACCACCCTTGGCTGGCCTGGTGCACACTGCAACCTCTGTGATATGACAGCTGTTGTAGCCTCTGCTTCCTCTCCAAACCTACTCCTGATACTACATTTACCTGCACCCAGTACTGCAGGAAAAGAGAATAGTGACCGTAGTTGGGCCTGGACTGTCTGGGCAGATACTGAACTCCACTTTGTCCTCTGAACTGCCCTGAACCTGGAATTTTACCCTCTTGAAACCCACAAGGAGGAGAGTTCTGACTCCTTCTCACAAAATATATGTGTACTTAGGCCTGTGTTCCTGGCTGAAAACGAGTTTCCAATTTTATGTGTGAAATTGATTTTATGGAGCAGGATATTACCAAAAAAAATCTTATTCCTACCCTAGTTGACTGGGTATCTATGAAAAGAATAGAGACAAAGTAATAATAAAATAACAACACCATTTTTTACGTCTATTATTGCCTTTGCAACTGTTTTTATTAAATACAGTGCTCAGGAAAAGTGCCAGATTATGTCTGTGGGAGCCGGAAACCAATTTAGATTCTGTAGCCACAGCCGACTGGCAGCAGTGGATTCCAAAGTCTTTTCTCCTTAGTCATGGAGGGAGTCAGAGGTATCACATCCCTTAGAAATAAGTGAAAGAGGCATCTCTGTAAGCTCAGTTGAGAATTAGGGTTTTAGGACTTGGCTTCCTTTCTTCGTTGATCAATGCTGCAGTTGGAAACAAGCCTCACTCGGCCAGTGAAGCCTTGTCACAGGATGCTGTCCCTGACGCCCAACCCCCTCCTCTGGAAAAAGGGATGCTTGAGGGTGCCTGGCCTGCCACGACATCTTTGGTGGAATTCCCAATGAAGGGACATGGCTCCCATGCCTATTTTAATCCCATCTTTTCCTTTATTAATAATCCAATCCAAAGTTCACCTCTTCAAGAAAGCTTTCTTGGTGAACATTGTCTGATTCATGACACTCATTAAATTGTGTCTTTATTCAAAAAACACTCACTGAGCACCCTCCTATATTCTAGGCACTGTGCCGGGCACTGAAGTAATAAAGACAAATAAGGTTCAACGCCCGCACTGAGTTGCACTGTTTACACAAGAAGGTGATTAGCACACATAGGGTGGTGAGCAAAATGACGGGGGTGGATGGCAACCAGGGGAGTCAGAAAATGCTCCTCCGAAGATGCGACACTGTGGCCTTTTAGAGATATTTATAAATGATGTACTTTGTTTTAAAATCTCCACTCATTTATCTTTTGAAAAAATAACGTCTTCCTATCTGGTGGAACATTTAAGACAAAAATAAAAACACACATGCTCACACATACACAGACAGTGTTATTTGGTCCCAACTACGTGTAGGGCACGTGAGTAGTTAGAAGAGATGCAGTGAAGCGTGGCTACAGCCTGTTCCTGCTTCCTTGATAGTAGAGTTCTCTCTCCCTTTCCTGTATTTAGACCTTCATCTTTTCATATCCAGCTTCAGTTTTCCCTTTCTCCATAAAAACTTTTGTGACCATTCTGGCCCATACTTGGTTCTTATTTCTCCTCCCCCTCCTCCTCTTCCTCCTCCTCCTTCTTCTTCTTTCTCTGCCTCTTCCTCCTCCTCCTTCTCCTTCTCCTTCTTGTTCTTCTTCTTCTTCTTGTGGATATTAAGCCAGTAACAAGAACAACAACATAAAGTTGACCTCTGTGGGGTACAAGTGTGTCTATATGAACCATCCTATTTGAGTTTCATATTCTCATAATACCTTTTTTCTGATTGTATTCTCCTCACTTAACAGACTGCAATGCAAATACAGCTAATCTAACTGTAAGTGATCATTCTAAATTGCATAGTAGTGGCTGCCAGAAATAAAGCCTTGTCTTAACAATCCTGGCCTATTCTTTCCCCGATCCTGTTGATGATTGACTAATTGTTGAGTGTTCAATTTCTTTAACTAGAATCTTGATTTCTATGTGGGTGATATGGGCAAGGACACCCTTTTAGACTCCTGATGTTATTCCATTCACGTGCCCCCCAATTCCGACCAGAGCCCAGCTCATGGCTGACCACCAGCAAGTGCTCAATTAATATTGTCAACTATTTAGTTGGGAATTGTCAATTCAGTTCCAATCAGTGATCCATAGGATGATGACTTCCATGTATATTTAGTTTGAGAAAAGAGAGAAAGAACAAACTAAAAAAAATAAGAAAGAGACAAGGGGAGAGAGAAGAGAGGACAAAGAAGAAAAGAATGAGAGGAAGAGAGAAGCAAGAAGGGCAGAAAAGAGAGAGAGAGAGAGAAGCCAAAGGGAGGAAGGAGAGAGTGCAGCGTTCTCTGTCCCCCACTGCCAAGTCTATCTTGGGCCCTTACAGGAAGCAGGTCTGCAGAAAACCAAGCAAATGCTACAAGGTTATGGGTAATAATTGATGTTTTTGTGGGGCAAAAGGGAAAAGGAGGGGGTGAAGATGAAAGAAGTCAGGAGGGAGATGGAAAAGTTTTCAGGGTCACAGGATACATTTATCACAAGCTTTTAAAGAAGTGTTTAAGAGCAGCTAAGCTGTTGCTATGGAAATAGGTAAAAGCTAATCCATTATCTGCAACCTCTGGACGCCACCAGCTTGCCGCTGGGGGGCATTCTGCTTTTTATTAGTACTTCTTTTTCTTTTCTCTCTTCAATTTTTTTCCACCCCAAACACATCACTGGAATTATGAGAAACAAATTAATAAAAAAGGAATGAAAGGGAACTCTACTCCTTCAGAGATTATATTAACACATGAGGGAAACTTCACCCCATGTGTCAACTTGTAAAGAAAGAAGAGATTATTTCAAGAAGATAAGATGAAAAGAAAACAACAATATAGGACCACCTGGAGGGATAAATGTCCTGTTCCTCCTAGTACCACTCTTGCCCTTGTCTGCAGCTCTGAAGTTTGTGCTAAAACCCATAGAAGACAGCATATGCCTCCTGGTTTTAAAACCAGACTGTGACCCTTGATTGGAGCCATTTAAGAGGCTTTGAAGCTTCAGGAAGGAATTGGTAAAAGCCATTTTACAAGTTTCCCTCACTTTATATAAAAGCTATAATTTACCTATAGTCTCACTCTATGTGAGTAAAAAATTCATGTGAAGTTAGTGTCATTTCCCACAAATATACATGTATGAAATATAGATTTTAATTAATCGCTACTTAGTATATGCCTACTGTGGAAAATGCTAAAATGTCAATGTCAGTGTTACTATTATTCTCAGATTTTCCCTTTTCGCCATTCCCTAGGTAATAGAAATCTCTGCTATGACTTGAGGTCAGTAATTGTGACTCCGCACATGCAAATTTCAGGACTTCATTATCTTTTTCCATCTGTCTATAAAGTTACAGGTTTCACAGTTACATCAAATTCTTAGTAATAACAAAAATCAAAATCGAATACCATTTTCCACCCACCCCAATATCTAATTACTTATTTTTTAAATTTATTTTTTATTTCAATAAGTTTTTGGGTAACAGGTGGTGTTTGGTTATATGGACAAGTTCTTTATTGATGATTTCTGAGATTTTGGTGAATCCATTACCCAAGCAGTGTACACTGTACCCAATGCATAGTCTTTTATTCCTCACCTGCCTCTCAGCCTTTCCCGCAAGTCCCCAAAGTCCATTGTATCATTCATACATCTTTGCTTTCTCATAGCTTAGCTCCCATTTATGAGTGAGAACATATGATTTTTTATTATGGCCACTGCTGCAGGAGTAAGATGGTATCACATTGTGGTTTTGATTTGCATTTCCCTGATAGTGATGTTGAGCATTTTTCCATATGCTTGTTGGCCATTTGTATTTCTTCCTTTGATAACTGTCTATTCATGTTCTTAGCCCACTTTTTGATGGGATTATTTTTTTCTTGCTGATTTGTTTGAGTTCTTTGTACATTCTGGATGTTAGTTATTTGTCAGATGAATATATTGTGAAGATTTTCTCCTACTCTGTGGGTTGTCTGTTAACTTTGCTGATTATTTCTTTTGCTGCACAGAAGCTATTTAGTTTAATTAAGTCCTATCTAATTATCTTTGGTTTTGCTGCATTTGCCTTTGGGTTCGTGGTCATGAAGACTATGCATAAGCTGGTGTATAGAAGAGTTTTTCTAACATTATCTTCTAGAACTTTCATGGTTTCAGGCACTTCTCACTCAAACCTGAAACTTGGAAGTCAATTTAGACTTCTCCTGACTTATTAATACCAACACTCAAAATGTTACTACTTCTTGGCAATATTCGTTATCTGAGATGACTGGTATGTCCCCATTCTACTTCATCTTCACAATGATGTTCTTTTTTTTTTTTTTCTTTTTTTTCTTTTTTTTTTTTTTTTTGAGACGGAGTTTCACTCTTGATACCCAGGCTGGAGCGCAATGGCGCGATCTCGGCTCACCGCAATCTCCGCCTCCTGGGTTCAGGCAATTCTCCTGCCTCAGCCTCCTGAGTAGCTGGGATTACAGGCACGCGCCACCGTGCCCAGCTAATTTTTTGTATTAGTAGAGACGGGGTTTCACCATGTTGACCAGGATGGTCTCGATCTCTTGACCTCGTGATCCACCCGCCTCGGCCTCCCAAAGTGCTGGGATTACAGGCTTGAGCCACCGCGCCCGGCCTCACAATGATGTTCTTAATTGAGGCGCTTATCCCATCTTCAGTGAACTACCCAACTACCTCCTACCTGGTTTGGTGCCTCGAGATCTCTCTATTTCGTCTTCCACATTGATGAGAAAGTCCTATTTCCCTTCTTTTTTTCCCTTTTGTTTTAGACATAGTTTCACTCTGTCTCCCAGGCTGGAGTGCAGTGGTGCAATCAAGACTCACTGTAGCCTCTCCCTCCCAGGATCAAGCGATTCTCCTGTCTCAGCCTCCTGAGTAGCTGGGATTACAGGTGCCCGCCACCATACCCGGCTAATTTTTATATTATTAGTAGAGACGGGGTTTCACCATGTTGACCAGGCTGGTCTCAAACTCTTGACCTCAAGTGATCCACCTGCCTTGGCCTCCCAAAGTACTGGGATTATAGCCATGAGCCACTGCGCCCAGCCAAGAAAGCCCTATTTCTAAGCCATGATTAAATTATGCTTCTTAAAATTCTTCACTGGGTCCTGATCCCCTCTGTGAGCTCTTTAGGATGATAAAACTCTTTCCAATTGGCCCCTGCCTGTCTTCACTGACTCATCAGCTGTTCTTTTCCTGCATGTGCCCTGGACGCCATGTTTGTCTGCCATCCCCACTTGGTGTACCCTCCTTGAGAGTGTGGTGTTTTCAGGGCCTGGGTCAGTGCCTGGGACAACCGGCCCTCAACCAATGCCTGTTGTTGGCAGGTAGCTGAGATTCATTAGTGCACGATGCTGGTGAACCATATGGCTGGTGCTCCAATCCACTGTGAAAATCATTCAAGTTCAAGGCTTCACTGTAAAATGAATTCATGTCGTACTTAATCATTTCTGTGAATTTAAATTCTGAATCATGAGCTCAATTAGAAAGAGACGTAACTGTTAAACACCACATGTAACTCAGAGGACAATGACAGCACAGGAGAGCAGGCCTGTGAGCAGCCAAATAAATGTATTGACATTAACATTTAAACCAAATTATGATCCAGTTTGCAGCAGATTCACCTTTCCAATTGAAATTTCTGAGTTGTGGAGCCTCTAGTCTAGTATCCATCCAGCCACATTCTCAGTAATTCTTTGACAGAAAGAGAGTTACAAAAGGGCCATACTTGTATTGAAGGCTTCCAGGGTTAAAGAGAATTTTTGAAGGAGTTTGCAGTAAATTTCCTTTCCCCCTAGTCATGCATGAGCAGAAAGCACTGACTGGGCAGAGTCCGAGAGGAATGTATTTGAGTTGTAATATGTGTCTTTGTTTGAGAACAGATAATTAGCTTTCCAAAAAGAGGGCCTGGTAACGCCAGTCCTGTCAAATTAAAGAACTGAAGCACTAGAAACTGATGTTTTCAGAGCAAGACCTTTAATTACTTAAAGCTTGTAGAAAAATGATAGATTCAAAAAGTAGAGACACATAGATCTCCTGTAAAGCACGATTTGGAAAGTGGGTATCTCAGAAAAAAAAATGCCTAGTATGAAAAACATCAGGGGTACGACCCAGGGGAGGTCATTTGTTGGCATTTGGGTAGCTTCAAGGAGAATGATTCTTCCCATTTTTATGACTAAGAGGAAATCTATGAACCAAACTGAAGAAATTTCCCTTTTCTACTAGTCCAGAACAACTAAAAACAAGCTCAGGGTTAGAATTAAAAAGCAGAACTGAAATTGATGGCAAAGCTAGAACTACATGCCCAAACTATTTGATTTATATATAGGTTACTTCTCAAGATTATCTTGTCTGTTTAATATGCTAGTGTGCCTGAGGACACAATAAGGGAGAAATAATGAGGACTGAGAGGAAGGAAACCCTGATCTACACAGCAGGAACTTTTGATGTGGGTGTGTCCTGGCAGGAAGTTATTCAAGCAGAACGATGTTATGTGGGAGACCTTTGGGTTGCGGGGTGCATTTTATCATAGGGCTAATAATTTGACTCAGGCTGAGCAAATTAAACAACTTGGCTCACATTAAAATAGAAAACAGGCAAAGCTCAATTGCCACGAGTGATGGCTCTAGACACTGGAAATGCCTGTAGAATCTCTGAATGTACACTGAGCTCAGCAAGTGGAGACAGAGGTCAGTGAGACATTAATGGGCAATGTCGCTCCATAAAACTTGTGTGCTGTATTCGCTTTGCTGCTTTCAGTAGTATACAGAAAAGGCCTGCCTCTCCTCTCCAGTGGCACACAGTACTCCTTTTGTTGGTCAAACTATTTTTTTCTGTTCATTAAGATAAATCCATATGCACATTATTACTTTAAGCCATCATTAACGCCCCAGAGATACATGTTATCACCCTCATGCTAGAGATGAGGCTTATGCAGCCAGTCAATTGTGGACTTAGCATTTGCAGCCAGGGAGTTTGACCTCAAAGTGTGTGCTTATTAGCACTCTGTTATGCTGTAGGACAAGACAATGCTGTGATACTTAGAGTATAAAGAATCCATGTTAAATTTGCAGCTGTAAGTGTGAGTGAGGGAGAGGTGTATGTATGTTTGTGTATTTGGGTGCCTTACCTCTCCCCGAAGGTCTCTGGGTTTGTTGCTGTTGACTCTTGCACAATTCACCTTCTCTTTGGGAAGAAGTTCCTTAATGAGAATGGGCTTTTGCACTGGCTGATGGAAATGTTTTGCAACTAGATAGAGGTGGTGATGGTTGGCCAACACTGTGAATGTACTAAGTGTGATGGAATTAGTTTTCTACTTTAAATTGGTTAATTTTATGTTATACAAATTTTGCCTCAACTATTTTTTTATTTTAGCTTTTACTCCCATAGTTCGACTCACTTGACTGAAGAAATTTCCTTTCAGTGTCCACATGTCCTCTATGAAGGAGATCTGCAGAAGCCACTTTTATAAGTTTCTTTGAAAGCACTTATGTATTATTTTTCACTTTTGCATTATAAAAAACAAAACAAAAGACAAAAAAAACTTCACTGACAGCATTTTTTCAATCAGTGAACCCTTTTTGGTGGAGGTGGCAGAGATGCTGCAGGATATACCTCCAAAATGCTGATTGCTCCCCAAATTCTGCTGCTTCCAGATAGTCATGCCCTGGGTGACACTCTGGCTAACCACTGCCACGTGAAGAAGGGGATGCTCAACGTTGGACTCCTGAGAAACATCAGCCCACTGGCCCCTTTTATAGGTGAGAAAAGTGAGACTGAACTTCATGAAGCCATCTGACAAAAATCACATAGAAAGTTAATGATGTTCTGGCTTAGTGATGCCTGCTCTCACAATTGATCCTGAGTCCAGGGATCTCTTGGCTTGGTCACCCTGGCAGTTGTGGTCCTTGGATTTTAAGCATTAAAGTTTCCAACAGTCAAGATATTCTCCCTCTCTAACTCAATTATCTTATGAAATAAAATTCCTGAGAGACACAGCTCTTGCTGAGGTGGTACTTGAGAGTGTCCAGAAACTACTGGAGCTATGCTGAGAGACCAAACCCTGTCCTTCTGTAACAGCACACTTTAACATCACTCTACAAGAGGGGTATGTTTTGATGATTCTTCCCAGATTGTTCTCAGCAATCAGAGAACACATCTCTTATTTCTTCCGAATCTCTTCATAGGTTTTCTTATGTGAGAAGGGCTCAGTAAATACTGTTCACTGACTGACTAGTGGAGGTTGACATTTCAGGAGCTCCACATCAACTGATTATACTGAGGAAGTAATCCTACTGTACTCCCTAAGGTTCTCTAATGAATGTGACAGGCACTTAGAAAATAGGCTTCCAAAATGATGTGATGTGAAGACATTAATTTGCACTGCTCCTAAGGGAGTGTTCCCCTGTGTGCATGCATTATACATTCCACTGTGTTAAAAAAAAAAAAAAAGCAGCAATTCTGGTCTCTGTGGTTGTGTTTTATATGCTGTGTTAAATACACTAGGAAAGCTCAGTAGGTTTCATGGTCCTGGCAACTGGACAAAGTCAGTAGAGTCTGGTAGACACAAAACACGTAAATCAGAGACAAAAGACAGACATTCTACTCTTCTCTCCTCATCTTATTAACAGGGTCCTGGGAATGCCATTCATTATTGTAGAACTACTCTTTCTCCATCTGTGAAAAGTAACAACAGCAGCAAATCTCAGCTTGTTATGTTGTGGTGAGAGTCCAACAAGAAGCTGTAAGTGAAAGGGCTTTAAGAACTGTAAACGTCTTCTATTATTAAATCATCATAATGGCATCTCTACAATCTGTCAGATTTGCACTCTTAAAAAGCAAAAATAGGAAGCATCACATAGGCATCTTCCACAAAATGTTTCTGCCTCTAGGAAGCTCTCCAGGTTATCTTCTCCTTTACTTCCCAGATCCTACTCTAACCCATGGATCCCTTTTGCAATATGAACATATTTCAAACACTTTTGCTCATGCTCAGCTTCTCAACTTGGGCTGTTTGCCTGATGTATGCCTTTAATATCTGCTGGTGACCTCACAGAAATTCCCACCCCTGGACCAAATTCTGGCTACTCATTGAACTTGAATGTAATTTTGGAAATCATATGTACTCAGATTTGACCTCCCAGAAAGTCAGCTTTCACATGACTGCACTGCATGAATGGACCCACAGGGACCAGCATCTCCAAAGCCCACTCCCAGACTCCTGCTTCAGTGGCTTTCCTGCTCAGGCCCTCACGTGGACTCAAACATATATTAGGCTTGACTCTGACTACAGCTAACTAGAATTCTCTGGTGGCCCTCAAGCCACCCCAGTCTGCGATAGACAGTTCCCAATGCTTACAAGAAGCTCTCTTTGCATTTAATTTGACAGATATATAGAAAACCAATGTGTCTTCTGTTTTTATTTCTTTGAATGTATTATCGAGACTTATTTAGCCACTCAATTTTTTAAATATCTGGCCAGGCACGGTGGCTCACGCCTGTAATTCTAGCATTTTGGGAGGCTGAGGCGGGCAGATCACTTGAGGTTAGGAGTTCAAGACCAGCCTGGCCAACATGATGAAACTCCATCTCTGCTAAAAATACAAAAATTAGCCAGGCATGGTGGCAGGCACCTGTAGTCCCAGCTACTTGGGAGGCTATAGCAGGAAAATTGCTTGAACCCAGGAGGCAGAAATTGCAGTGAGCTGAGTTTGCACCACCGCACTCCAGCCTGGGTTGACAGAGCAAGACTGTGTCTCAGAAACAAAACAAAACACCTCCTGTTCACCTCTGTCTGATTAACATCTATTAAGTCCCCGATATTTACAAAGAATAGTGTTAGACACTGCAGGTGATACCTGGTAGGGGAGAAATATGAAGATAGAATGGTGTGAATAATTTGGAACAATAATCTAAAAGCCTTTTCTTTTCTTTCTGTTTAATTTTTTGTGAAAAACTTTGGTCCCAATTCAGACCATACCATTGTCTATGTATAATTCAGGAAGCTAGAGCTGTCTAATGCAGGGCTTAAAGATGGAATGTATTTGGCTTTGTGATTACAACATAGAGAAGGAAGGCATCTGGATACTTACTTGTCATCTCTACTCTTTCAGCACAACTCTTTTTTTAGGTGTTTTGCCCTGAATAACCCCAACAGTACATCAAGAGAGGTGGGCAGCTAGAAAATGCTACTTACCAATAGACTAACTCACTGGCTTAAAATTTCCAAATTATTGTGGAGATGTAAGATACAGTTATTTGAAAATGTGTGAGCTTTCTCAAATGAGTTATTCAATTTGCATCAACAGTTTTTGTTGAGAGACCACTTTGCTCCAGGTATTGTGATAATTTTGGGTGAAACAATCTCACATAGAGCTTTTGCGTTGCTGGGCAGTACATCACACTGCATTTTCTGTTTATCACTGTGAGGTGTCTTCACAGAGTTTGAAAACAAGTGCTATAAAAGCACAGTGGAGAGAAAACTAACCAATCTTAGAATGTAAAGAAAAGATCTAAAATAAAGCCATGTCTAAGTTGAGATGCAAAAATAAGTAGGTAGTACAGGAGTGAAACTGGGATAGTGATGAAGAATGTTGGATGAAGACAGAATCTAAGGCACAGAGACCAGCGTGCACAGAATCCAGGGAGAAACAGAACATGATGCATACTGCAACATCAGTTAGGATTTTTTTCCTGCAGAATGACTACTAGAATAAGTTTAAGCAAAAAGTAAAATTTTAAAATAAGGATGTCGGATGGCAGTATAGATCCCACGGGCAGAAACAGAGTGGCCTCAATCATGCATTGGGAGCAGGGACATGAGTACAGTAGGGACACAGACAGTCCTCCCGCTTACCACCTCTTGCCTGTACTCCTCACTGCATTCTTCTTCTTTCTAGTGGCAAGAAGCTTTTATCACTTCCTACTTCTTGTGGTGAAAAATTAACCACTGCCAACAGCAACTGAGTGGCCATGCCCATCATTGCAATCAGGTGATTTCAAATTATTTGGGAAATGGGGTTATTGGCCTAACCCAGATCAGGAGGTACCTATGGTCCTCTAAACTGTGCTAGAGGATAAAAGTCATATTGAACAAACATGGTTCTCTTGTAGCTCCTTTTGTCTCAATGTCTCAGGGTGGGGGGATTGGGGAGTGAGGTAGAGGGATGGTGAATTTGTCATGAAAGTGGAAAACACAGTGAGCTCAAGGGATAACTGGAGAGGTCTCCACAATAAGTGAGTAGTTAGGTATGTGGTGGCTCATATCACAAAGCTGTTATATTGCTGGGGCAGAGGAAGACAAAGTCATAAAAGGCCTTGAAAGTTATGTTTAATAAAATTGTTATCTTAAGGACAGTTTACTAAAATCCATTATCTTAAGGATGTTTAATAAAAATCATTATCTTAAGGACAAGGAAAAATCATTTGGAGTGGGATTTTACCTTTATTTATTTTAATGCTGGATTCAGAGGTAGATTCTATCTGATTTATCCTTTGGAAAGGTCACTGTCATTCAGAGGTTGGATTGGAAGCAGCTGAAAAGCTAAGGTCTGAGATGACAGTCCTGGTAACGAAGGCTCTGGGAGTGGGCCTGGTGTTGCACAGAGCAATTGTTGCATATTGTTTGACTTTGGTCATGTATGTGCCATTCACAGGTAGAAGGCTGGGAAAATGGCAACATAATTAGGAAGTGTGGGTGTGAGAGTAATTCAGCAGCTAATGTTGCAAATGGAAATGGATCCCTGGACTGAATAGATCACTCTCTTTGTTCTCTCTCTCTCTCCCTCTCACTTCCTCTCTCTCTCCCACTCTCTCTCTCTCTCTCCCTCTCCCTCTCCCTCTCCCTCTCCCTCTCTCTCTCCCCACCTGTGCATTTTGATTAGTCAAGGTGAAAATAAAAACAAAACTTTTCTATTCACCATCAAAAAGTATGCATGGGTATGCAAATGCCAAGAGATATAGACGGATAAAAAACCTAAAAGTAACAGCATTCATCAAGTAATTTCACCACCAGAAGTATATCCTAAGGAACTAATCAGTAGCATATACGAAGTTCTTAATACAAGGTTGTTTCTTGTCATGTTATTAATAAAAGGGAAAAATCTAGAAGAAACCTGTATTTCCAGTGTTTATGAATCAATTAAATCAATCATCACCATTGTATAAAATTCTAGGTGGCTGTACTGGGTTCAATAGTATCTCCCCAAAATTCATCTACCTCAGAACCTCAGTATGTGACTTTATTTGGAAACAGGGTCCTTGCAGACATAATCATACTGGATTAGTGTAGGTCCTAATCCAATAACTGGTGTCCTTATAAGAAGAGAGAAATCTGGACACAGATACACAACGTGGAAAGAATGCCAATTGATGACAGAGGCAGAGACTGCAGCGATGCAACTGTGACCCAAAGGATGATGACTGCCACAGCTGCAGAAACTGGGAAGGGGTGAGGAAAGACTGCTTCCTAGAACTTCAGAGAGAGAATGGTCCTGCCAACATCTGGATTTTAGACTTCTAGCCTTGACAACTGTGAGAGAATACATTTCTGTTATTTTAAGCCACTCAATTTATAGTGATGTATTATGGCAGCCCTGTGAAACGAATGCAGTGACCATTAAAATGAATTTGTTTAAAAAATAATTAATAAGATATAAAAACAGTATGTTCATTGAAAAAATAAAATGATAGATTTTAATTCACAGAAGAGTGAATAAAGAAATCTGATGTGATACCCAAAATTATCTTTAATCCTAAAAATATATAGCTATGCTGAAAAGCAGGAGGAAAGCCATTATAGATCAACAATGGTAAACACGCAGATATAGGGGATGAAATCTGTGCAGTGGGAAAGGCGTGGGTCAGGTGGCAGGGTAGGTTCGGTACTCACCTGGGATCGGGGCTGACTGTTCCCATGCTTCCTCCCCACCTCATATTTTTAAATTTAAGTTCTAAAGTCCAGTACCTCAGAAAGTGGCTGTATATGGAGATAACATCTATAAAGAGGTAATCAAAGTTAAAATGAGACCATTAGGAAATGCCCTAGATCAATATGCTCCATGTCCTCATAAGAAGAGGAAATTAGGACACAGATATGCATGAGGCACAGGGAAAAAGATAGCCATCAACAAGCCAAGGAGGAAGACCGCAAAAGAAACCAACCCTGTTGATACCTTACTCTCAGACCTGCAGCTCCTAGAATTGTGAGAAAATAAATGCTTGTTGTTTAAGCTACCCATTCTGTGGCAGGCCTAGACAATTAATATACATAGAAAAAAGAGAGTGTCAGTTACACAACAGAGAGGTATCCTTAAAGAAAGATACAGAGAAAATGGGAGAGAAAAAAATATTTCAGGAGATAATGGCTAAGAATTCTTCAGATTTAAGGAAAAACATCAGTCTTCATAATGTGGGATTGGGGGTAGTAGCTTCATTGAATGCTGAACAAGAGAAATAACATATAAAAATTAAACTACAATATAGTCCTAGATGTAATGAGAAGGAGGAAATTTGTAGGCTACCATAGAAAGTCTTTAAAACCATCAGAGAGAAAAGTTAGGTTACCTGCAAAGAAATGGCACTGAGCAGATTTCTTAGCAGCAGCAATAGATGTCATAATACAATGATCTATTGCAATGAAAACAACAAATTTGTAATTCTATACCCAGCTTTAATATCACTTAAGATGGAGGATAAAATACAAACATTTTAAAACATAAAAGAAATGATAGATTTTACCACCCAGAGCCTTGATCCTAAGTGACGCATTCAGTGAAGAAAGAAAACAAAACAAAACTAATGAATCCATTTGAAAGAAATGGGATTTCAGCAGCAGAGGTGAAAAAATAAATTAGTAAAATAAAGGTAATTCTAAAAATGCATTATAATCATAAACATAATTACTATTTTCACATTAAAAATACCTGAACTAAAATTCATAAATAAGGGGTTCAATAAACTGTACACCACAGGCCAAATCTGGCTTTTCTTTGTTTTCCTAAATAAAGTTTCATTGAAATACAGTCACAGGCATACATTTCACAATTGTCTATGGCTATTTTCATGTTTCAACAGCAGAGTAGAATTCATTGTAATATAAGTCACATGGCCTTTGAAGCCCAAAATATTATTGTTTGGCACTTTACAGGAACATTGGTGACCCCTGTTCTAGATCACAATGACGTGAAAATATTCGAGATGTTAGGAGAAGATGTTTTGAGGAGAAACTTTGTGAGGACATGAGGGTTTACTAAGGTCCTCATCTTCCGAAGCAGGCAGCATATCCTGATTTTCTTTAATGCAATTATTAAATACCATATTTGTAACTGTACATGCAGACTAGAATATTAAAGGTAGCCCTGAAAATAATTGGAATAAAATGCATTATCTTTAAACTAGTAAATTCAAGTAAGTAGAAAGATAACTGCATGTGAAAAGTTTTATAAATTAACAAACAGTATCAAAAAGGAAACAGGAAGAAATAATAGTAAATAAAAACAAATAATAATGTTTCATGGATATGTGTGCATGAAAAAATTATTTGAATATACTGAAAGAACTGAGGGGAAGGGAACAGGAATGAAAGAGAGATCAAAGGGGCCATGATGTTTCTTCACCATCTTATCATCATTGTCTATAAAATTTTGGTTGATTAGATATATGAGATAGATATATATATATATAATATTTGGTTGATTTTACATGTGTATATATATACATATGAAATATATAAATTTATATATAGTGTTACATATTTTTACATATACACATAAAATTAAACACATATATTTTAGAACATATAAAATATATGTTATAAATATATAAACATATTTATATATTTATATACATTTATATAAATATAAGTTTATATATTTATAACATATATTTTGTTTTATATATATTTATATAAATATATATACATTTATATTATTAGATATCTATTTATATAAAAATTGTATCTATTTATGTAAAAATATATATAATGTATATTATATAAATATACATTAAATATATTTATGTATAATATATTTAAATATGTATTTATACATTTATATGTATAAAATTAACCAAATTATTAAAATTATATGCATTATACATAGTCCCTATATTATATTATACAAATTATATCATAATATTACTACATACAATATATAATAATATACATTAACAGTGTATACTATTTTGGTAAGAACACTTAACATGAGATGCATCCTCGTAACAAATTTTAAATGTATAATACTGTATTGTTGACTACATATACGATGTTTTACGTCAGATCTCTATGGCTTATCCATGTTCCTTAACTAAAATTTTAGGCTTGTTGATTAATAACTCCCCATTTTCCCTTCTCTTGTGTGATGGTTACTATTAGGTGTCAACTTATTTGGGTTAAAGTATCCCCAGACAACTGGCACAATACTGCTTCTCTTTGTATCTGTGAGGGCATTGCCAGAGAAGATTGACATTTGAGTCAGTGAAAAAGAGGTGGAAGTCACATCCTCAGTGTGGGTGGGCACCGTCCAATCAGCTGCCAGCCTGGCTAGAACAATGTACGTAGAAGAAGGTGGGATAGGTTGGCTTACTGAGTCTTCTGGCTTTCATTTTCCTCCCGTGGTGTCCTCCCCTTGGACATTAGACTTCAGGTTCGTTGGCCTTTGGACTCCGGGAGTTACATTAGTGGTTTGCTGGGGGCTTTCCGGCCTTCAGCCACAGACTGAAGGCTGCACAGTCAGCTTCCCTGCTTTTGAGGCTTATGGACTCAGACTGAGCCAATACTGGCTTCTTTCTTCCACAGCTTGCAGATTGCCTATCATGGGACTTCACCTTGTGATCGTGTGAGCCAATTCTCCCTAATAAACTCCATTTAACTTTCCAATTATGGATTGGAAGACAATATTGTTAATTATAATTACACATATATCCTATTACTTTTGTCTCACTGCAGAACACTAATATACCTTAGCTTCCAGCAACCAGTAACCACCATTTCAGTCTTTGCTTTGATGAATTTGACTACTTCAGATATCTCATAGAAGTGTTATCATGGAGTATTTGTCTTTCTGTGTCTAGCTTGTTTTACTTAGCATAAAGTCCTCAAGGTCCATCCATTGTGTCACATATTCCAGAGTTTCCTTTTTGTGACTCTGAATAGTATTCTATTATACCCATACACCATGTTGTCTTTATCCACTAATCCGTCAATGGGTGTTTAGGTTGTTTCCACATATCAGCTATTGTGAAAAGTGCTGCAATTAACAAGGAAGTGCTTATATCTCTTTGAGATCCAGATTTCAATTGTTTTGAATATATACCCAGAAATGAGATTGCTGAATCATATAGTAGTTCTATTACTTATTTTTTGAGGAACCTCCATATTGTTTTTCATAGCAGTTGTACTGTTTTGCATTCACACCAATAGTAAGCAAGGGTTCCAAATCCCCCACATCCTCACAAATATTTTATTTTTTTAAATTTTATAATACACATTTCTGATGGATGTCAGGTGATATCTCATTGTGATTTAAATTTGTATTTTCCTGGTGATTAGTGATGATGAACCTTTTTTCATATGTCTCTTGGCCATTTGTATGTCTTCTTTGGAGAAATGGCTATTCAAGTCTTTAGCCCATTTTAAAATCATGTTATTTCTTTTGGTATTGAGTTGTATGAGTTCCTTACATATTAATATTTTTAGAGATTAGCCCTTTTTAGACATATGGTTTGCAAATATTTTTCCCCATCCCAAGGTTGCCTTTTTATGCAACTGATAGATTCCTTTGCTATGCCTTTTAGTTGGATATAGCCCCCAATTGTTGCCTGTGCTTTTCATGTCATATCCATGAAATTATTGCCAAGATCCCTGTCATGAAGATTTTCTCCTATTTTTTTTTCTAGAAGTTTTGCAGTCTCAGGTTTTCTGCTTAAGTATTTAAGCCATTTTGAGTTGGTTTTGTGTGTGGTATAAAATAAGGGTCCAATTTCATTTTTTTATATGTGAATATCCAGTTTTCCCAACAGCATTGATAGATAAGTGTCCCTTACCCACTGTATATTCTTGGCACCCTTGTTGAAGATCAGTTGACTATGTATGTGAATTTATTTCTGGGTTCTCTATTCTGTTTCATTGGTCTGTATGTCTTTTTTAATGCCAGCACCATATTGTTTTGATTACTATGGCTTCATAAAATATTTTGAAATCAAGAAGTGTGATACCTCCAGCTTTATTCTTTCTCAGGATTGATTGGTCTATTCCTAGTATTTTGTGGTTCTACATGAATTGTAGAATTGTTTTCTTTTTCTATTTCTGTAAATAATGTCTCTGAGATTTTGTTAGGAATTGCATTAATATGATAGATTATTTGGGGTAGCATGGACATTTTAACAATATTGTCTTCAAATCCACAAGAATGGGATATTTTTCTATTTGTTTGGGTCTTACTTAACTTTATTTATCAATTTTTTGTAGTTTTGAATGTAAAAATTTTTCACCTCTGTAGTTAACTTTATTCCTAAGTATTTCAATTTTTTGATGTTATTGTAAATGAGATTGATTTTCTAATTTCCTTTTAAGATAATTTGTTGTTGGTATATACAAACACAAGTAATTTTGTATGTTGATTTTGCCTCCTGCAACTTTACAGAATTTGTTTATTAATTTATTTAAGAAATCTTTGGGATTTCCTATATACAAGATCACATAGTCTCCAAACTTATAATTTTGTGTCTTCCTTTCGAATTTGGATGCTTAAAAAAATTTTTTTTCTTGTCTAATTGCTCTTACTATTAGAGTATTTATTTTAAAAGGGCATTAAATTTTATCCAACACATTCTTGGCATCTATAATCATGTGATTTTTATCCTTTATTCCATTGGTTTGATGTATCATATTAATTGATTTTCACATGTTAAGTTCCACTTGATTGTGGTGTATGATGCTTTAAATGTGCTGTCCAATTTGATTTGCTAGCATTTTGTTGAGGATTTTTGCATCTATATTGAACAGAAATATTTGCCTATAGTTATATTTTCCTGTGGTTTATTTGTCTGCTTTAGTATCAAGGTAATGTTGGCCTCATACAAATAGTTCAGAAGTGTTCCCTCCTTTTAATTTTTTAGAAGAGTTTGACGAAGATTGACCTTAATTCTTTCCATGATTGGTAGAATTTACCGGAAAAGCTATGTGGACCCAGGCTTTTCTTTGATGAGAGGTTTTTGATTACTGGTTCAATCTTCATACTAGTTATGGGTCTGTTTAGGCTATTTCTTCATGGTTTAGTTTTGGTAGTTTGTATGCTTCTAGAAATGTATTAATTTCCTCTAGCTTATTCAATTTATTAGCATTTAATTGTTTGTAGTATTATTTTATGTTTAAAAAAATTTTAATCATATCAGCTGTAAAATCTCTTCTTTCGATTATGACTTTATATATTTGAGTCTTGTCATTTTTTCTCCTTAAGTAGTCTAGTTAATTAAGAAAGCAGGCTTCAGAAGGTGGGTAATGACAAATTTCTCTGAGCTAAAGAAGCATGTTATAACCCAATTCAAGGAAACTAAGAACCTTGAAAAAAGGTTAGATGAAATACTAACAAGAATAACCAGCATGGAGAAGAACAAAAATGAAATGACAGAGCTGAAAAACATAACACGAGAACTCTGTGAAGCATACACAAGTTTCAATAGCCAAACAAATCAAGTGGAAGAAAGGATATCAGAGATTGACGATCAACTCAATGAAATAAAGTGAGAAGGCAAGACGAGAAAAAAGAGTGAAAAGAAATTAACAAAGCCTCCAAGAAATATGGGATTATGTGAAAAGACCAAACCTACATTTGATCGGTGTACCTGAAAGTGATGGAGAGAATGAAACCAAGTTAGAAAACACTCTTCAGGGTATTATCCAGGACTACTTCTCCAACCTAGCAAGGCAGGCCAACATTCAAACACAGGAAATACAGAGAACACCAAAAAAGTATTCCTCGAGAAGAGCAACCCCAAGGCACATAATAGTCAGATTCACCAGGGTTGAAATGAAGGAAAAAATGCTAAGAGCAACCAGAGAGAAAGATCGGGTTATCCACAAAGGGAAGCCTATCAGACTTACAGCTGATCTATCGGCAGAAACCCTACAAGCCAGAAGAGAGTGGGGACCAATATTCGACATACTAAAAGAAAAGAATTTCAACCCAAAATTTCATATCCAGCCAAACTAAGCTTCATTAGCGAAGGAGAAACAAAATCCTTTACAGACAAGCAGCTGCTGAGAGATTTCGTCATCACCATGCCCGCCCTACAAGAGCTCCTGAAGGAAGCACTAAACATGGAAAGGAACAACCAGTACCAGCCACTGCAAAAGCATACCAAACTGCAAAGACCATCAACATTATGAAGAAACTGCATCAGTTAAGAGGCAAAACAACCAGCTAGCATCAAAATGGTAGGATCAAATTCATACATAACAAGATTAACCTTAAATGTAAATGAGCTAAATGCCTCAATCAAAAGACACAGACTGGCAAATTGGATAAAAAGTCAAGACCTATGGGTGTACTGTATTCAGGAAACCCATCTCATGTGCAAGGATGCACATAGGCTCAATATAAAAGGATGGAGGAAGATTTACCAAGCAAATGGAAAAAAAAAAGCAGGGGTTGCCATCCTAGTCTCCAATAAAACAGACTTTAAACCAACAAAGATCGAAAGAGTCAAAGAAGGTCATTACATAATGGCAAAGGGTTTAATGCAACAAAAAGAGCTAACTATCTTAAATATATATGCACCCAATACAAGAGCACCCAGATACATAAAGCAAGTTCTTAATGACCTACAAAGAGGCTTACACTACTCACTCAAAGCTGCACAACTACATGGAAACTAAACAACCTGCTCCTGAATGACTACTGGATAAATAACGAAATGAAGGCAGAAATAAAGATGTTCTTTGAAACCAATGAGAACGAAGACACAACATACCAGAATCTCTGGGACACATATAATGCAGTGTCTAGAGGGATATTTATAGCAATATATGCCCACCAGACAAGTGAGCTAAGATATAAACTCAACACCCTAATGTCACAATTAAAAGAACGAGAGAAGCAAGATCAAACAAATTCAAAAGCTAGAAGAAGGCAAGAAATAACTAAGATCAAAGCAGAACTGAAGGAGACAGAGACACAAAAAACCCTTCAAGAAATCAATAAATCAAGGAGCTGGTTTTTTGGAAAGACAAGCAAAATAGATAGACCACTGGCCAGACTAATAAAAAGAAAAGAGAGAAGATTCAAATAGATGCAATAAAAAATGATAAAGGGGATATCACCACCAGTCTCACGGAAATACTAACTACCATCAGAGATTACTACAAATATCTCTATGCAAATAAACCAGTAAATCTAGAAGAAAGGGATAAATTCCTGGACACTAACACCCTCTCAAGACTAAACCAGGAAGAAGTTGAATTCCTGAATAGACCAATAACAAGGTCTGAGGTTGAGGCAGCAATTAATAGCCTACCAAACCAAAAAAAGTCCAGGACCAGACGGGTTCACAGCCAAATTCTACCAGAGATAACAAGAGGAGCTAGTACCATTCCTTCTGAAACTATTCCAAACAATACAAAAAGAGGGAATCCTCCCTAACTCATTTTATGAGACTAACATCATCCTGATACCAAAACCTGGCAGAGAAGCAAATAAAAAAGAAAATTTCAGGCCAATATCCATGATGAACATTGCTGCAAAAATCTTTGATAAAATACTGCCAAACCAAATCCAATAGCACATCCAAAACTTATCCATCACGATCAAGTCAGCTTCATCCCAGGGATGCAAGGCTGGTTCAACATATGCAAATCTATAAATGTAATCCATCACATAAACAGAACCAGAAACAAAAACCACATGATTATCTCAATAGATGCAGAGAAGGCCTTCGACAAAATTCAACAGCCCTTCATGCTAAAAACTCTCAATAAACTAGATATCGATGGACTGTTTCTCAAAATAATAAGAGCTGTTTATGGCAAACCCACAGCCAATATCATACTGAATGGGCAAAAACTGGAAGCATTCCCTTTGAAAACACAAGACAAGGATGCCCTCTCTCACCACTCCTATTCAACATAGTATTGAAAGTTCTGGCTAGGGCCATCAGGTAAGAGAAAGAAAGAAAGGGTATTCAAATAGGAGGAGAGGACGTCAAATTGTCCCTGTTTGCAGACAATATGACTGTATATTTAGAAAACCCCATCATCTCAGCCCCAAATCTCCTTAAGCTGGTAAGCAACTTCAGCAAAGTCTCAAGATACCAAATCAATGTGCAAAAATTGCAAGCTTTCCTATACACCAATAATAGTCAAACAGAAAACCAAATCATTAGCAAATTCCCATTCACAATTGCTACAAAGAGAACAAAATACCTAGGAATGCAAGGTATTCCTAACAAGGGATGTGAAGGACCTCTTCAAGGAGAAGGACAAACCACTGCTCAAGGAAGTAAGAGAGGACACAAACAGATGAAAAGCATTCTATGCTTATGGTTAGGAAGAATCAATATCATGAAAATGGCCATACTGTCCAAAGTAATTTATATATTCAATGCTATCCCCATCAAGGTACCAATGACTTTTTTCACAGAATTGGACAAAAACCACCTTAAACTTCATATAGAACCAAAAAAGAGCCCACATAGCCAAGACAATCCTAAGAGAACAAAGCTGGAGGCATCACGCTACATGACTTCAAACTATATTACAAGGCTAGTGTAATCAAAACAGCATGGTACTGGTATCATAACAGAGATATAGAACAATGGAACAGAACAGAGGTCTCAGAAAGAATGCCACACAACTACAAACATGTGATCTTTGACAAACCTGACAAAAACAAGTAACAGGGAAAGGATTCCCTCTTTAAGAAATGGTGTTGGGAAAACTGGCTAGCCACGTGCAGAAAGCTGAAACTGGAC
The DNA here is from genome assembly GCF_030222135.1 of Aotus nancymaae. Classification (NCBI taxonomy): domain Eukaryota; kingdom Metazoa; phylum Chordata; class Mammalia; order Primates; family Aotidae; genus Aotus; species Aotus nancymaae. The sequence continues at coordinate 36,939,206 of NW_026988423.1, forward strand.
CCCTTCCTTATACCTTATACAAAAATTAACTCTAGATGGATTAAAAATTTAAATATGAGGCCTAACACCATAAAAACTCTAGAAGAAAACCTAGGCAATACCATTCAGGACATAGGCATGGGCAAGGACTTCATGACTAAAACACCAAAAGCAATGTCAACAAAAGCCAAAATAGACGAATGGTATCTAATTAAACTTAAGAGCTTCTGCACACCCGAAGAAACTCTCAATAGAGTGAAAGGCAACCAACAGAATGGGAAAAACTTTTGCAGTCTACTTATCTGACTAAGGGCTAATATCCAGAATCTACAGAGAACGTAAACAAATTTACAAGAAAAAAACAAACAACTTCATCAAAAAGCGGGTGAAGGATATGAACAGACACTTTTCAAAAGAAGACATTTATGCAGCCAACAAACATATGAAAAAATGCTCATCATCACTGGTCATTAGAGAAATGCAAATCAAAACCACGTTGAGATACCAGCTTATGCCAGTTAGAATGGTGATCACTGAAAAATCAGGAGACAACAGATGCTGGAGAGGATGTGGAGAAATAGGAACACTTTTACACGTTGGTGGGAAGGTAAATTAGTTCAACCATTGTGGAAGACAGTGTGGTGATTCCTCAAGGATCTAGAAATAGAAATACCATTTGACCCAGCAATCCCATTACTGGGTATATACTCAAAGGATTATAAATCATTCTATTAGAAGGACATATACACACATATGTTCACTGCAGCAGTGTTCACAATAGCAAAGATTTGCAACCAACCCAAATGCCCTTCAATGATAGACTGGATAAAGAAAATGTGGCACATACACACCATGGAATACTATGCAGCCACAAAAAAAGAATGTGTTCATGTCCTTTGCAGAGACATGGATGAAACTGGAAACTATCATTGTCAGCAAACTGACACAAGAACAGAAAACCAAACACCGCTTGTTCTCACTCATAAGTGTGTGTTGAACAATGAGAATACACGGACACAGGGAGGGGAACATCACACACTGGGGCCTCAGTGTGGGGAACTAGGGGAGGAATAGCAAGGGGGGTGGAGTTTGTGGAGGGATAGCATTAGGAGAAATACCTAATGTAGATGACGGGGCAATGGATGCAGCAAACCACCACCATGGCACGTGTATACAGTGGTGTACATGTAACAAACCTGCACGATCTGCACATGTACCCCAGTATTTAAGGTATAATAAATTTTTTAAAATAAGAATTTGTAAATTTGGGTTATCTTTTTTTTTAAAAAAATACAATTCTTAGTTTCATCGATTTCTTCCTATTGTTTTTCTGTTTCCTATTTTGTTTATTTCTGCTCTAATCTTTGTTATGGTCTTTTTTTTCCCTAGCTAAACTTGAGCTTGACTTATTCTTCTTTTTCTAACTCCCAGAGGTGAAAGTTAAGTTGTTTATTTGTAATTGTCTTCCTTGTTTTTAATGTATGTATTTATCACTATGAACTTTGCTTTTAGTATTACTATTGCTGCATCCTATAAGGTTTTGTATATTGTATTTTTGTTTTCATCTGTCTTGCAGTATTACATGATTTTTAAAAAATTCTTCTTTTGACCTTTTGTTGTTCAACAATGTCTGGTGTAATTTTTATGTTTTTTTGAAGTTTTAGTTTTTCTCCTAATATTGGTTTCCAGTTTCATTTCATTGTGGTCTGAAAATATATTTGGTATAATTTCAATTATTTAATTTTGCTGAGACTTGGTTTGTAAATCTGACATATGATCTATCTTGGAGAAATATCTGTGTGCATTTAAGAAGAACATGCATCTACTGTTGTTGGATGTTCTATATCTGACTGTCAGACTCATTTTGTCTGTGGTGCTCAGTCCTTGGTTTCCTTACTGATCTTCTTCCTAGATGTTCTGTCCAGTACCAAAGTGGAGAATTAAAATCTCTTACTGTTACTGTATTGCTGCCTATTTTTCCTCTCAGTTCTGTCAAGGTATGCTTTACTTTTTTAGGTGCTCTGATATTAGGTATAGCATATTTTTTTATGTAAATATATTGATTATTCCTCTAATCATTCTGCAATGTCTTGCTTGATCTCCCTTGACAGTTTTGACTTAAAATCAGTGTTATCTCATTATAACCACTCCTGTTTTTTTTTTGGTCACCATTTACGTGAACTGTCTTTCTCCATTCACTCATTTTAAGCCTATGTGTGCCCTTAAATCTCAAATGATTTTCCCCTTACTTGAGTTGAGGTCATGTTTTTCTCTGGTCATCTTTTTAAAATCCACTCAGCCACTTAATGTCTTTTGATTGAAGAATGTAACGTATTTACATTTAAGCTAATTATTGATAGTGAAGGGTTTACTATTGGTAGTGGTTGTTTTATTTTAGTACTGTAGTTCTTTTGAATGTATTTTATTCTCTTACTGTTTTAATTTGTGTTTTACTATTTATTTTTGTATTGATATGCTTTGATTTATTTCTAGGTTTTTTTGTGTGTAAGTTCTATAATTTTATTTTTTATGTTTACCTTGGAACATACACAAGATAGAGACATAGCAGTCTAATTTAAGCTGATAACAACTTAAGTTTAATCACATGTAAAAACTCTGCACTTTAACTTCTCCCTCCTCACTTTATGTTATTGTCATAATTTCTGTTTGTTTATATTCTGCATTTTTAAACATGTATTTAGTTATATTTATTTGTAATAATTTTGTCTTTTTTATTTTTTAATTAAAAGTGACTTAACATTGTTCTGTATTTGTCTATATACTTAACCTTTACCAATAAGTTTCATAATTTCATATGCTATTTCATATTGTATTGTATTACTATTTAGTGTCCTTTCATTTCAACCTGAAGAACTCCTTTAAAATTTCTTATATGACAGGTTTAGTTGTGAGGAATACCCTGTGGGTTTTGTTGTTTTTTTTGTTTTGTCTGAAAGTATCTTTTTGTCTTCTATTATTTTTTAAATAACAGTTTTTCCAGGTATGAAAATCTTGATTGGTAGTTTTATTCACTTATTTTCCCCTCTACCATTCTTATGGCCTGTAAGGTTTCTGCTAAAAATCCACTCATACTTGTAAGGGAATTCCCTTGCATGTAACCAGTTGTTTTTCGCTTGATACTTTCAAAATTGTTTGTCTTTTACTTTTGACAATTTGATTTTAATGTTTATTGGTGCTGGGATTTTAGGAGTCCATTTTACCTGTTACTTTTTGGCATCTTAGATCTAAATGTACATTTTCTTCTCCAGGTTTGGAAAGTTTCCAGTTATTATTTCTTTGAAAAGCTTTCTGGTCTCTTGTTTCTCTCTTCTCCTTTAACACCTGTAATGCATATACTGGTCCCTTGATAAGATGTCCCATAAGTCCCTTAAGTTGTTTTTAAACTTCTTTTCATCCTTTTTTTCTTTTTGTTTCTCTGATTGAGTCATTTCTAATGACCTGTCTTAGCATTTGCAAATCCTCTTTTTTTTCTGCTTGATCTAGTCTGCTGTTGAACTTCTCTAATAAATTTTTCAATTCAACTTTTTCACTCTTTAGCTTCTTAATTTTTGTTGGCATTTAAAAATATTTTGTTATCTCTTTGTTGAAATTGTCACCTTGTTCATCCATTGTTATATTGACCTTGGTAAACATCTATGACAGCTCTTTTGTATTCTCTCTTAGGTAAATTATGTAACTCTATTTCTATAGGGTCGGTTTCTGGAGATTTATTTTGTTCCTTTATTTGGGACATTTTTGCCTGATTCTTCATTTTTCTTGACTTTTTGTGTTTGTGTCTGCATATTAGATTCTTTCTCCTGGTCTTCACTGACTTATTTTATAGAGGAGATGACTCCTACCAATCAATCAGCCTAGGTAGAAATTCTACCAACCCTTTCCCTTCCTAGGGAAAAGCAGACAGCTGTGTTTCTGTCTGCTTGCTCTGTGGGGTGAGCCAGGAAAGGGTGCTATAGTGTCTGCCAACCTAAGCTGCCACCTCCACTCTCCTTCAGGCTGCTGACTCATCCAAACTCCAAGACTGGAAGGACTGAGATCAGAGTCTGAGCCCATTCAGGAATGCTTGGGAATTGGATGCACAAACCAACCCCTTTTCTCCCTTGGGTCTCTTCCTGTGTCAGGGGCAGGGACTCTATTGAGAGGGTGTCCTGAATCCCCTTTACAACTTTAGTGAGTCTTGTTTTGCAGTTGTCTGGATTGTGAGAGATTTTCACTTAAGTTCTAGATTTCTCACAAAGCTGAATTGGTGAGTTTGTCAGGATAAGGATGGTTCAGGGCTGCCTACTCCTCTGTCTTGCCAATGTCACTTCTTTGGTTGCTAATGTTAGGAAAAGACTAAGCAAAATATCAACCATTGTCAATTCTAGCCATAGGAATTAAAGGATTTTTAAAATATTGTCTTTAATTTTCTGTAATTTTTAATTTCAAAAAATAAAATATGACTTCAAAAAGTATTATTTAATAGTATGAGATTACAATTCAACTATATTTATATGCCTACACATTCACAAACATAAACATAGGAGATGGGAAACGTGTATCAAAGTTTAACAGCAATTTTTCCATATCCCTAGGATGTAAAATACAGCCACAGCAATGAATATCCTCCCAAAAGGTAACAAAAATCCTCAAAATGGTATGAGTATTTTATTTTCTTGATAAATTATGTGATGATCTGAAGAAGAAGGGGCAGAAATGAAACTTTCTCTAGCTAGATGACTGGCTAGTCCTTTGGTGAGTTCTTAGTAAACACCACATCTGCTTTTCAGATTGTAATTAGTAATATAAGTGGTCATATTATCTGCTCAGTAACCCTGTCTACAATCAACCCATGACTTAGATCTGGTTTCTTTCTATTCTCTTTTCCTCTAAAGTTCTGAGTTTAGGTCTAAACCATTTGATCCCAATCTTAATGTTTAGAAAGGGACATCCATCAGTGAATTAGCCATGCTCGTGGTTATACTGATACCAGTACATAACAGGTGATCAAACAGGCAATGTCCTCTGATAGCCCAACAGATTACCGTGTATGTAGATGCACATATACAAGATACACAGAAAAAAATGAATATGCAACTCAATATTGGTATTTTGCTCTGTTTTATAAAAGCAGACTTTACCTGGTGTCTAAGTTATGTATGCATGAATGCCTCTTCAGTTTGAATTTCTGGGCTTTTAACAATGAATTTATAGCACTGGCTTCTGCATACAAATGTCCAGCCCACTTAGCTTTTACTGTGATGTCTCCTGTGTCTGTTTACAAGTGCAATTAGAGAATCTTATTTTCCAAATTGAGATTGCTGAGTTGAAAGTACAGTCCTCAACCAATGCTTTGAGTTTGCAAATCATATTCCAAGAAAACAAATTCGTTGTAGCAAATGCCTGAAAGAAAACAATAGCAGTAAATTCTGCTAGAGATGAAATAGGATGTTCTGTATCCATCACTAAGCAAAAAATTGAAAAATAAAAGAATAACTCTTGGTTCATTCTTAAGTCCTAATGCTAACTGGTCTGCATTTGTTGAGCTTTGTAACAAAAAGCTTTTGTCCACAACTTGTATTCATTTTAAGGTATGACAGTTCCAAAGCCTTGGTAAGATATAAGCCATCCTTGTTGAATGTAACATATTAAACAGTTCACTAAGCTTACAATGGTTCAGAATGTTAAAAATAAAATTGTATCAGTAGCTCTGCCCGTCTTTGTGCCAAAGCAGTACAAATGATTTTTGAATAAAGAAAACAACAGTGTTCATCTGAGCTTGCTAACAACACCAATGACACATGCTGCTGTATGATATTCTGACTCTATCTTGAACACCCATTAGGGAGCATTATCATATGCAATATTACATATTCAAGAACTGACAACAATTGATGCATGGCTGGAAAATAATATGATAGCAAAGTCACACTTGGGTTTTACCCTCTGGAGAGCAGTCTGCAGGCTTAATTTGTGCTTCTCCCTGAATCAACAAGCCTACCGCCCCTGCCGCTACCCCATTATATAGGAAAGAAAAAAAAATTAAAAATAAAATTAGTTACTTATTTCTAAAAGGATAGAAACAAAGTGAAAATGCACCCTGACTTTATCTCTGCCATTTTTCTAGAGCAGACAGTAATGATTAACTGTGGGGAGGCCTATATTAATCAAACAAATATGGTAACACAGAGTACACATCACGGCATCATGGGTCCTATTAAATTCTCCAGGTTGTCTATCTACTTCGATCACTGCTTCCAATCAAGAACTCCTGAACACTTTCTATAAGGTGACAAGAAGTTTGGTTTCTCCTGAGAAGAGTGTTTTCCTCACCAATTGCAAATTCCCACACCTCAGTGACTTGGGTGGCCTTTGTCAAGGAGACAGGCCTGTCAAACAAAGAAGGCAGGGAAGTTAGAATGAATATGTGTGTGTGTGATGAGGAAGGCTGGGGATAATGAGAGTAGTTGCACATCAGGTATGGTTTTCAGCCATAGTGGTGATAACAGCTTATAGGCAAGTGGCAGTGTAACTGGGAGTGTGCAGAAATGCCAAGGAAAACCCTTGATTAAATGCCCTTTGGAAATCAGAGGTCTCTCCTGCTCATGGTTTCAGGGAGAAAGCATCTTCCTGTCCCCAAAAGTTCCCAGGACCTGAAGAATTCATTTGCACTCCTCCCATTAAGAGCTTTTGCTCAGTACAGTGGCACATGGGGACAAGTTGTTCTGAGAAAGACGATCGAGCTCTGATAGACTGAGACGTGCTGAAGACAGAGTTGAATCTCAGCAGTCTAATGGGCCCAGTGAGGCAGTAAATTTCGCAGCAACTTGACACATTAATATAGAAGTACAGTCTGTTATATCAAAGGGAGATTGTCTTAGTCCTTAAGGGGAAACCAGCAATCCAAAAATGAAAAGTGTGCACTGGTGACTTGTGAAAAATGTAGTTAACACTGAGAGCTGAAGTACAGAGCTTTACGCCTTCTCTGGTTTGAGTTCCCATCAAGGGCAGGCTCTGGTCCCTCCTGGAGACCACACGCCTCACAGCATCCACATCTCCTAACCCTGATTCTTAGCAACCTTGGCATCTTTGCAGCCACAGAGAAGGGGAGCCAGCAGACAAGTTTTTATTTGGTTCCATGGGACAATGCAGCCTCTATCTTTCTAATGCTGTGTTTTCCCTTATGTCTTTGTGCCACCACAGCAGCTTGGAGCACATTTCTGTATGACTCCACAGGGGGGAAAAAAACCCAACAACTTAATTATCCAATAATAGGGAGACATTTTGGTAAATTACAGAATGTCCACTGGAGAAATATGACAAATCTGTTTAAATGATCATTATAAAAATTAAATGGAAAGAAACATAAGAAGTATTTATGATTTAATGCTCAATGAAAATGTAGACTACAACACTGTCAGAATAGACGTAAAACCATGAATTCATAGCAGTCAAGACTGGAAAGTAATATGTGCATATGCAACTAGTTATGTTAGAATAAAGAGATTATGTAGGTTTTTTTTCATTTTGCAAATTCATTTAACAATGTTGTAACATTATATTCCTAAGGCATATATTTTTAATAAGCTATATGAAATAGGAGCTAACTTAATTTATTAACACCTTTTGCCTTTCTTGCTTAGTAACTATCTAATACTAATACTTTCAGCACACACATTTAATTTTCTCCCAAAGCTATAGTCAAAGTATAACTGGAGACAGAAGGTGCTTCATTTCTTACACCTACGGTTCTGTCCTTTCTACCTTCCTTTCCTCACTTCTCAGCGGCTTAGGAATCAAACGTGGCCTTTGTGTAATAGAAAATTCATTTAACAAAATCAATGTGTACTGGTCTGACAGACGAGTTAGTTCCACAGGAGACCTTTCCATCATTCTTTGTGATTTTGTTTTCTTTTTGCTTCAAATAATGCTGTAAAAGAGATTTACATGAGGGTAAGATTTGATTGAATGATCCTAGCACCTTGGGGTCTGCTGGGGGATTTGAGTCCAGTCCAGACCACGTCTCTTGGAAGAGGGTCTAGACGACTACATATCTGGAGTAACAGCATCTTTAGTCTTTAAAAGGAAAAGGTCTTTAATGTGATAGAATTAAAGTAGTGTGTTTACAATTAAATTCAATTGTTTACAATTAAAACAATGAAGTGTGACTTGTCCCGATTCAGGTAAATGCTGTTCCCTACACCAAGAATTATATGATGGTTCCTATAGAGTATCGTGAAGGTGAAGCAATGCTCTCCCATTTACATGGGTTACAGTTATTTAGTGATTTAATGCTGTGTTTCCAGCTATCTTTTAACTTCAAAAATAGCCAAACTTCAATGCAATTGAACAAATCAACCACATCCTCTCCCCTGTGTGTGCATATGCTTTTAGTCCAACTGAATCCAAAAGGACCTAGTTAGGTTCTAGAGGTACCAGGCTCACTGCTCTCCTATGCTTTGGTTAACTTGTGATTATGTATGAAGTTACATCCAACTGGATGGGAGTCTCCCAGAGAAGGAAGAACTGTATCTCACCTACTTTGTTCACATACTGGTAACAAAATTCGTTTCGGAAAATAAATTACTTTGCTGGCCTCTGATGGCTAAGCAATGGGGATGGGGCAGAAAACTAAAGCAGAGAAGAGAGCTCAGCCCCAAATCCTGTTCTACCTTCCTACATCTTACATCTGGACATGGACTTAACAAAGTCCACATATTTCTTATGAATAACCCTAATAGACACAACTTTTATATAGAGAAAACTTTTTCCTTTTGGACTAAAGATTAGAGTCAGTGTCTACTGGGAGAAATTGGGCTGCTTCTGCTTGACTGCCATGAGGTCTGGGGTTACTCCTGGCACTGGTGAATGCTTGGAAGCCCCAGTGTATTATCTCATGGGGAGGAAATTCCCAGGCATTCCAGGTATTCTTATGAAGACAGAGACCTTCCCATGATGAGGACTGACTTGTCCCAATCCCAGAAACATGGATAGAGTTGTAAACAGTCAACTTGAGAACTGCAGCCCCCAGTGAAACAAACTGGGCTCAAATCACTAATAAATCTATATCTCAGGGCCCAGATAGAGCTATCTTAGTATGAGGAATAACAGAAAGAAATGGTGGGACTACTATTCACACATACGTGTGTGTGTGTATGTGTGTGTGTGTGTGAGAGAGAGAGAGAGAGAGAGAAAGAAAGAGAGAGAGAGCACAATTGCATGCAAAAGATGAAGGATCCCATGTCCATGTACAACTGGGAAAGAGAACAATTTTATGATCATTTCTACTGTAGAACAACCTTAAAAAGTGTATTCAATAAAATGGAAGCTTATAACAAAAAAGGACATTGAAAGGAAAACCATAAACCTAAGTAAACAAGTTGAAGGCCAAGAATAGACTTGGAGAAAATATGTAAGAATTACCAGGGAATAGAATGCACACTGCTAAAAAATCAAAATGCTAACACAGCAAAAAAAGGTTTACTATTACCAGTGATGCAAACAACAGCAACAATAATAAAAAGAACTAGATTAAAGTATGCAGAGTACGTAGTTTGGAAGTCACTCATACCTACAGAAGGCAGTCAGTGATAATCTATACTAAGGCTAATCGGACTCCTGGAATATTCAACTAAACATATGAAATAAAAGATGTTTTCAAAGATAAGATACAAGAAAATTTTCACCACAATGAAGAAAGAATTGAGTCTTAAAGTTGGAAAGTTACAAAGGGTTCCAGGAAATGTTGATATAGAGTAGTCAGTATGAAGATGATGCTTTTCATTTAAGTCACTTAATTTCAAAGATAAAGAGGTAGTTTTTCAGTTATGCAGGCAGCAAAACAAATCACTGGCAAGAAGAAAGCAATTGGAGTGCCTTCAGGGTTGTTTGTTGTTTCACTTTTTTGTTTTTGATTTTTTAAAGACAAGGTCTCACTGTCACCCAGGCTGGTGTACAATGGTATGATCATAGCTCACTGCAGCCTCAAACTCCCAGGCTCAATGGATTTTCCTACTTCAGCCTCCATAGTAGCTGAGACTACAGGTGAACCCCACTGTGATGCAAAATCAGTAAGAAAATGTCTCTATATTTTTGGGCTTTTTGTTTTGTTTTGAGACTGAGTCTCCCTCTGTCACTCACGCTGGAGTGCAGTGACAGGATCACATCTCACTGTAGTCTTGACCTCCTGGTCTCGAGCCATCGTCCCACCTCTCCCACCTCAGCCTCCCAAGTGTCTGGGACTGCAGGCATGTGACACCACACCTGGCTAACTTTTTACAGTTTTAAAAGAAAGTTTGTTTTATCCAAGACTATTATACTTAGGCTATTTGTTTCTTTGTTTGTTTGCTTGCTTGACATGAGACCTTGCTCTGTTGCCCACACTGGAGTGCAGTGGTGTGATCATGGCTTATTGCAGCCTTGAACTTTTGGGTTCAAGTGATCCTCTTGTCTCAGCCTCTTGAGAAACTGGGACTATAGGCACATGCCACTGTGCCAGGTTAATTTTTTATTTTTTTATAGAGTTGGGGGTCTTGCTTTGTTGCTTATGCGGTCTTAAACTCCGGGTTCTGGCAATCCTCTCATGTTGGCCTCTCAGAGTGCTGGGATTACAGTTATGAGTCACTGAGCCCAGCCATTGATGGTTTTTTTTTTTTTTAAATCATTCACCAATACAGTATCATGTAAGTATTTTCAAACAAGAAAGAACTTAGGAAATGCAACACCTTTTTTTTTTATTATTATTCAGTCTCCATAGAGACTGTCAAAAATTGCCAATGCCGACTATATTTCAAGTCGGCGGGGTATTGGGAAACGTTTTCAATTAGCAATAATCGCGCCTCGGATAAACCTCATTGGCTACGATACTGCCACTACGCAAAGCTAGGAAATGCAACATCTATGAATAAAACTCTACGTAATTACAAAATTTAGTGAACTAATTTAAAAATCAAAATAAGTAACTTGACAATATAGAAGACATGATTAAAAAAACGGATGGTTAAGGTAGGGCCATTTCAAAAATGATGGGCAATTGTAGCTAAAGAACAAACTAAGCTGTTTATATGCATAAACATATACACATAATATAATTAACAAATATCAAGTAGAAGTAGGAGCAAAGATGAGATAAAATGCAAATTTAATGGTGCACTCATCTTCATTGGAGGAAATCAATTGATGCTATTTAAATTTAAAGCATTTTTTATTAAGAAGGAGATCTAGATAGAGGGAAGCCAATCTATTAATGATTTTCACAATCCTATCCTCTTAACAGTAGACGGATATTTTAAGACCTAATATGTTTATTTGAAGATCAATTATTCCTTCATTTGCACTTAAATTTTTCTCTTTTGATAAATTCAAATGATAAATGTATTAATACTTTTATCAAAAATAAAATATGATTTAAATTTCATAAAGCATAATAATCCACTAATCTACTCGGTAGTTAACTGGATTATGTTTATGTGTTTGTGTTGCTCTCTGTAGACAGAGAGGACTACATGAAATGTGATTGTAGGACAGGGCTCCCTGATAAGAGTGAAGATGATCAGATCTCAAAATAGTAATTAATAGATGGTAGGATCCCCAAATAATACAGGCCCTGTAACGGTCGTAAAAGAAAAACGTTAGACAAATCAAATTGAATAGAATTTAACTGAGCAAAGAATGATTTGCAAATTGACGCCCAGAGCCAAAATAAGTTCAGAGTGTCTCTGTTCCTGCCACACGGTTAGATAACATTTATGGTCGAAAACAGAAACTGGCATTCAGAAAACTAAAGTGAAATATGGAAACAGCTGGACTGGTTACACCTAGGTGTTTGCCTTATTTCAACAGTGGCTGCCTATGACTGGCCCCGCCTTCATTGGCTGTGATTGGCTGAGACTCAGTGACTTGTTACAAGAGTAGATTACAGTTTGTGTACACATCCAGTTGACTTCTGGTTCAATGTGCATGGAGAAATCTTTAGGTTAAAATTAAATTACGTAAGGAGGCAGCTTTGGATTGAATTTAATTTAACAATTCTCCACTTTTGGTCAACCTCTCAATTTTGAGAGGTTGGCCAATACTTCAGGCGTTGATGCCACTCTGTCTCATTCATAAATGGACTATTTGGTCTCAAATTCTACTGGGAAGTAGCAGCACAGAGGGTTTTGTAAGACGGGAGCAAAGAAACAGAACAACAGAGAAAAACTGATTGGTTAACATTGGGTTATTTAAGGTTTTTTTTGGAAAAGTTAGAGAAGAATAACTTCCTTATGCTGGAATTTTATATTTTCACAAGAAGAAAAAACTAGTCTCTTTTGGGATTTATCTACTTCTTTAATGTTTCAGTTTGATTACTTAACATTTAGCATGAATGACTCCATTTTGGCTTGGTCTGGCCTGTCAGGGTCTAGTACACAAGCTCAAGATGATTGGGCAAAACAATAGCCCCTACAATTTTGTTTAACACAGTGATAAATCATTAAAATCAAGATGGGGCAATTGTCATACTGAGTAGCAACATTTAAGTGTCATTAAGGAGGGGTCAAATTTTTGAAGACCTATGGAGATATGGACTAAAACATGATATTCTTAGAGCCAAGAGAGATGGGTTCTGCTTAATTTGTAGAATCTAAAGAAATCAGGGACAGGTTATCAGGAGTCTACGGATAGTTACTGCAATAAAAACTTCCAATCTCTTGCCCAGTTTCTGGATCTTAAGTAGTTTTAGGACTCAGAAGCCATTGCAGGAAAGACAGCTGGCAAAGATATTCAACAGAAACTCCTTCCCTCCTTCCTAAAGGGACTGAAAGCTGTTTTATTAAACATCCACACATTTGGAAAGGGGTATGTTGTTGGATGTAGAATGTGAATTGACATTGATACTCAGGATCCAAGACATCATCATACCTGCCTTCTAGAAGGGAGGTGTAGGGGAGAAAAATGGCTTGCGTAGGGTGGGTGCACCGAGTCCACAGACCCATGTGAGGATCATTTCCGTTCCCAAACATACAACAGAATGAACACTGCCCTCACATCGTTTCCTTTACCTATTAACAGCTACTATAGTGGAAATCTTTGTACATGTCTCTACCCCATCCCTAACAAACCCAGCAAGCAAAAAGAAATGAAGCTGCATCTCTGAGATTCTCAATTTCTGAGACTTAAAGAAATGTGATATTTCTCTGTTATATCCCCATTTACTTCTGAAATTTTTCTTTCTCCTATACAAGTCAGATAGGTCATGAGTGATTACAGTGGACTGTCACAAACGTAACCAAGTAGTGACTCTCATTCCAGCTGCTGTGGCAGATGTGGTATCCCTGCTAGAGCAGATTAAAACCTGTGGGGCTTGTTATGTGACCAGTGATAAAGTGAAAGCATCCTTTTCCTTTCCTATCAGATGGGAAAATCAGAAGCATTTTGTATACTCCTGGGATGGACAATAATGTACCTTTATGGTTTGTCCCAGGGCTATGACAACTATCCAGCTTTCTGACATATTCCAAAGGGACACAGACTGCCTGGACACTTGGTAGAATATCACATTAAACTACCATATCGATGACACTGTGCTCAATAGAACAGATGAGCAAGGACTGACAAGTACATAGAAGGCTCTAGTAAGATGTATTTAGTCCACAGAGAAGGAATGAACCCTGCAAAGACTCAGAGGTGTACAATATCAGTGAAATGTTTAGGGATTCAATAGTCTAAAGCATCCTAAGACAAAAATGAAGAACAAATTATTACATTTCATGCTTCCCAACACTAATAAAGAAGCATAAGGCTTGGGAGCCCTCTGCAGGCTCTGAAGGCAGAATCTTATGCATCTGGGCATACTAATATGATTTGTTTACTGGGTGACAAGGATGCTGGCAGCCTTTGTTGACTGAGGTCCAGAATAGAAAGCTGCTCTGCAGCCAGTCCAGGCTATAGTGCAAGCATTCCTGATGCATAGGCCAAATGACCAACCGACTTGATGATACTACAGCTCAGCATGAGGGAAAGACACAGAGTGAAGCTTATAGCAAACACTAATAGAAGAATCTCCACAAAGACATTGAGGGGTTAGGAAAAGGACATAACGTATCCAACAGAGAACTATACCTCATTCACAAAGCAACATCAATAATATTAGGTGGCTTAGTAAGAGACAAGCTATCTGTTTACAAGGCATGAAATGACTGTGCAGTCAGAGCTGTCCATCATGGTCTTGATTCTTCAGACACATCAAGTCATAAGGTTGGGCAGCCCAACAGCAAACCATCATAAGATTAGGCAAAGCCACGGTGAGAGGACGCAAGGAGGCTGCACAATCAAGTAGCACATTTACAAGCTGTCCATCATGACTGCAATTGTGCCTCTCCCTCAGCCCACACCAGTGATGCCAAGGATGTGACCAGGTGTTGGAGGAGGACAAAGGACTTGCTCTATTCATAAGTGAGCCTCAGTATTTTCTTTACTGACAGAGCATCCTGCACAATATTGCCTTGAGCTACAGCACTCACTTTATAACTAAGGGGGTACAGCCATGAACATAGGGCCAAGAGAATTCCATGATTCTACTACATCCTGAGCTTTTCTAAAGCTCCTCACCTGATGGAATTGTGAATGCCTTTTTAAAATTGCAGCTGAGGTGTCAACTTGGTGGCAATACCCTGTAAGGATTTCACTTTATGGGGCAGGTTTCTTAAGAGCTAAAGTGCATCAGTACAGAAACCAAAGGGTGGAAGTAGGAGTGACCCAGATTGCTGTCTAATCCAGTGATTCACTTGGGAAATCTGCTCTTCCTGTTCGTGCAACTTCAGGATACAGGTGTAGAGGTTATGGTTCCCAGAGGTGCAGGGCCTCCCCTTGGGGATACAGAATGAGTCCCACCATACTTTACATTATAGTTGCCTCCACGTCACTTCACGCTTCTCATGCCATGAGATTAGAAAATCAGAAAAGAAGTCACCACATTGACAGTGACAATTGATTCTGATCACCAGGATCAGAATCCTGGTGGTAGGGCTGCTTTTGCATTATTGGGCATCAGGTAAGACTATGTTTGGGATCCGGTGGTTCTCTGTGGCAGCTTTTGATGTTCCATGTTCAGTTTTAAAGGTAAATGGACAAATACAGAGGCCATAGCCTCAGCAGGTCATGGAAACTAGGCTTCAGACCCCACAGAAATGAGATCCTTGGTCAATCCACAAGGCCAAGTGTCTAGTCCAGCAGAGATGCTGGCTGAAATGGGGAGAGTCTACAGTAGGCGTTAGTGGAAGAAAAGTGAAAATGATCTATCACATCCTTGTGTTGCTACAGCAGTGGATTCCATTGTCCATCCCTCTAATCCAGGAACAAGACCATCTCAAAACTTTGAACAGCTGTTCCTAAATGACTGAAATTACTCTAAGAGGCAAGCAGATGTAAGCAGCACCAGTGGTGGCCTTGTAGCTCTGCACCAGCCTCTTCTTCAGGGGTGATGCGCTGTCCCTTGGCTGCCAGGAAAACCCACTGATAGTAACTCAGAGCTGAATTTCTCTATGGGAATGGCTTTTGCACGGAGCACTTCCATGTGTAAGACAAAGTCCATTCAGGAGAGCATCCGTGGCCAATGTCTAACTGATTGAGGAAAATGAAAGTCTCACTAGGGATTGGCCACAGCTTCACTTGTAGCCAGGCTGTGGGTCTGCTTCTCTTTCTTCCCAGTTCTGCCTTTTCACTTCTTATAGATACATCTCTCAGAAGTACTTCACAATAGAGTCTCTGCAAGCAACTCTGTCTCAGATTCTGTTTTCAAGTAGTGCAATCTAATATCACCTGCTCAAACTCCCATATAACTACAATGCAACAGTGAGAAATAAACCTTCATTATATTGAGTCTGGGATTGTTCATTAGCGTGACATAGCCTATCATGGTTTACGTTTGTTATACAATAAATAATGTCTGTGGACCCTTGAAAGTGAATATAACCTTCATCAGTTATGAAAATTTGGTAAAAAGATAGTCTGAAGAATATGCAATCCATCTGCTATTCTGAGTATCATAGATTTTAGAACTAACCCAGACAAAAAATGCATAGAAACAATTGTTTTATACCACAACTCCCAACCTCCTCTGCACTGTTTAATCCCTCACCCAACATTTTAATAAAGAACACTCCGGTATTTGCCTGCAGTTTCCACTGTGGATGCTATTAAAAAAAAAAAACAGCCCATTGAACATCTCTATTGTTATTTTTGCATTCAACAAATATTTAGTTACTGTTTATTTTGTGCCAGATACTGAGAACTAGAATTTACCAGCTCAGATGAACTGAATCATGGTCACTGTCCTCATGGAGAATCAAACAAGTAAGTGAGTGAGTGAAGAGAAACTTTCAGATTCTGAAAATTGTTACAATGGAAAGTAACATGCGGCTATTGAGACACAACAAGATAATCTATTTTGGACTAGGTGATCAGAGAAGACTCTCAGAGGAAGTAACACTTAAGCGCAGGTTTGAAGGTACAGGTTTGAAGGACCAGTCGAAGCACCAGGCAAAGGCTGGGTGTGCTAGGCCACTGGGATACAGTAGAGAGGGACTTCTCATCTGTAAGCTTAACCCAGGAGGAGAGAACAGGAGAACAGGCAGAGTGACTGAAGCATAGTTAAGAAGAGGAAAAGTGGAGGAAGATGAAATTGAGATGAAATCTCTTTCTTGGGGGAGAAATTTTTCTTAGGTATTTTTGCTGGGAAGTTGTTAATTTTTTTCTGTTAAGGGTTGGAGGGTAAATATTACAGTCTGAGTATCATATGCTGTTGCTGTGGCTTATTCTTCTTCATGTTTTTAAACAACACTTGAAAATGTAAAATTCTCCTTGACTCACCCGGAATGGGTTAGATTTGGCCAGCTGGGCTTGATTTGCTGACCCCTGACCTAAGTGAGACTGATGTGTTTCTATTTATGGGCAATGAGAATCTTTTAGTGACTTCTTTCACTCTTTGCCTTATGAATCAGGAACCTCACAGCTGAGCTCCTAACTTGTTAGTTCTGCAGGGCTTTATAACATTTATTTTAATATATAAACTGCACATTCTTACTATTAAAATTTTATTTATTGATATATATAATAAAGAGATCTGGATTTAAAATTTATTTTGTATCTTTCTGTAACCTAATTCAAGTTTTTTTTTAATAAAATGAACATGGATAAATGAATGAATGGAAGGATGAACAAATCTAAGGCTAAAACAAAGGTGCCTCCCCCAAGACCACATCTACACAGTACAGTGTATTTGAAATGAAGAAAAAGGATGTCTGAAGCAGTCTGTTCAATCATCTATGGCTTTCATATAGGTAATATCAATAACAAGAACCAGAGAAATTATCATTTTTCAGCAGCTGTGGTTTACAAGGCCATGTTATAAATGCTTTACATGAACTGTTTCATTTAAAATTCTCGACATCTCCACGAGGTAGGTAAAATTCACGTTTTACAGATAAAGTAAAACAGCGTAGATAGCTTACTTAGCAGTTTAGTGGAACCCAGGTTTTCATGACTCCAGAGTCTCTGCTCTTAACCACGACTCTACATGAATTAAACAAATTGCACATATGCATGACACCAGCATAAACAATAGAGCAGTTAAGTGGTGACCAGGGTCCCAATGTGGGCCACTGTCCAACACATCACTGTCCCTTTGTGAGCTCTGCCTGCCGGGTGCCCTTTCCTCCCGGAGATTCTGGTTTCCTTGCAAATTTATCTGACAGCTTGTCAAACACTAAATCCACTTTTTATAAAATGTGTATTTTTTAAGTTTATAAGGCTAAGGTAATTATCTCAGCACTTTCCGTAATTCTCTGGAAGAACCAATATCTTCCAGGAACCTTTGAAAAACAACCTCTTTAAAACCAATTTCCCCTTGATCTTAGATTGTCTGTATTTCTCTTCCCTTCCCTCTTCTCTCCTGTTCAGATTTGCACAAAGCAAGATTGTTGTTCAATAGGAATCGCTCTCCTTCTGTTAGTTATCCCCAGCCTGAGGCTATATAATCTCCTGCATGCGATGCTACAGTCATCGCCCCCCTTTGGAGTTGCTGTGGAAATGATTATGGCGCCACAGACAGGGACGAGAGTGAGGCGAGCACTTTGGAGAAATGCAGATCCTTGAACCAGGCAGGTGCTCTTAATCCCAAAGACTGGGAGTCTAGACACGAAGCCATTTTCTCTCTCTCTCAAGAAATGTATTTCATATACCAAGTGGTTCTTAAATTAAACACTAAGAAATCTGCTTCATTACTTGTAGAGTAAAAGAGGAGCTGCACTTTGTACCTTTTATGTTTGACCTTTCCATCAATTTCCTTTAGCAATATTAAGTACCTGATTCTCCAAGTTCTAAGAGGTTGGATACATGGCACCATGAGCTGATGATCTAATCACAGGATTAGGGAGTTTGTCACTCTGAATTTTAATCCCCCACTGTGCTGAGAAATTTTCATATCGCCTTGAACAAGCGAGTCCATCTTGCTTTGTCTCAGTCTCCTCATCTTTAAAATGGGAACAGTAAGGATTGTGTCTCCACAGGCACCTATGAGGATTAATTACTTAAAATGTTACATAAGTGCTAAGTGCAGTATTATTTTGTGGTTTATCAGCGGAATAAAAAGAAACATTGTTCCTGCATCTCTGAGAAATGTTAGCACATACACATTTCACTAGAGACATTTATGTGTTCGTATGTGTATAAAGATAGGAAGAAAGACGGATGGGTAAACAGATTGATACTATATAGTGGGGATAAAGCTGTGCCCAGCTTTGCAGCGTAGCAATCAAACATGATATACTCAGGTGAAGAACAGGCAGTCAGAGGAGATGAACACTGGGGAAAAAAGCACAGATTCTGTTTCTAGGCAAGTGTCCTTAATAGTAAAAAATGAGACTGTAGAAATACAGAAAATGTGTGTGATATAAACAGAGTTGTTTCCAAATAGAAAACTATATGAAGAACAATATCAACTCATCAAGTCAAAGTGAGACAGAAGCCTTTCTCCAGGCTTTGTCTAAGTGAGGAACATTTTCCGAAGGTGGAGGGGCCGCAAGCTGCTTCTCATAGTGTGCATTTTCTGTGGGCATCAGGGCACATGCATATGCATGTGGAGGCATTGTGAGAGGTGGACCAGTTCATTGCTGTAACTTGGGACCTGAGGAAGGGGTGTATAGGGGGAGAAATCTGTGTAGAGAAATTAAAAACCCAGCCCAGGATAAGCCAGGGTACCTGGCTGGTATCTAGAAAAAAGATGGAGAGCTGTGGAGATCCAGATTGCCATAATATGTGAGAGACAGCGAAGGGAGGGGGACCTCAACCACTGGAATACTGGTGACTGCCCAGGCCCAGGCCTTGCCAAGACCTGGAGCTATCTGAGGTATAGAAACTAGAGGTTTACCCTGTTGAGTGGGTGACTGGGTCCTCCAGTGAGTGAGCATGCCCATAGCAAGAGACCTGCAGTGCAGGACCTCCCTGACATGCTTGGCTTAAGTTTTCTGAACACAGCCAGGATTCATTCTTGGTTATATACAAACCTGCATTCATTGTATGTCTTCCCCAAAAAAGAGGGGTCGAGAATGTACAAAGATAAAAGGAAGACCAACTAAAATCACCAATGATTGATGACCAACTGCCTGGTCTAAAACCTAGTAATTCTGTACGTGCCTGGAATGTAGTAAACACACAAAATAATTGCTCATTTATTCATCTAATAGTTACTGATTGTTCATTCTGTTGTAGGTGTCAGTCATACAGCAATAAATAGAACATACTGCCTTTACCTTCAAGGAGAGAGCATGTTCACGGAGTTCTGGAGAATGTGAAATGGATAAAAGGCAACAGAAGACATAAATAGAAATGACAATAATTTCAGACAGTGATGGGAGTAATAAAGAAAATAAAAGATTACAAAGGCTTATGAGGTGTCTGAAGTCTGGACAAGAAAGTCAGGGCAGGTGTATAGGAAAGGTGGCATTGTGCAGGAGCCTGTGTGAAGGTCTGGGAGGAGAACATTCTAGACAGAGTGAAGAGCAAGTTCTACAGCCCCACAGAGAGAAACGGCTTGGTGAATTCAAGGACCAGCAAGGATATCAGGGTATCTGGAAGAGGCAACTGTGGAGGAGAGCAGTGGATGGCGAAGTGGTGGAAGTAGGCAGGGGCATCTCACTCAGTTTCCTGTAGACTATGGCAAGGGGTCTGCGTTTTATTCCAAACACAATTAGACCACATTCAAGGATTTAATTGCGAGATAATTAAATATGTAGCCTCATTCATATTTAAAGACAAGCTCTACTTGCAATGTTGAAAATAGACTGAGGGGAGCAAAGAAAGTTATACAGAAAAAGAGGCCAGCCAGCAGACTGAGTAGATAAGAGGAGAGATCATTGTAGCCCTAGACACGGGAGAGAAGTGGTGAGAATTGAGATGAAGTTTAGAGGTGTAGTCAACAGAACCACCCATGGCTTAGGTAAGAGAATAAAGATGACTCCTGGGATTGGATGAAAAAAGAATAAATTAATCAATTAATTAATGGTTAAAACAACTAATTAATTAATTAGTGATACTTGTCCTGTAACCATGAAAAATCAATTATAGGAGAAAGAATTATTTAATAGATTAAAGGAAAAAATGATGATCATAATGATTAACATTTTAAGAGGATTTGCTAGTGCTAAAGAGCGCACCAAGTGTGTAAACATAGTGTCTCATTCCATTTTCTCATAACAGTAATGAAGAAAGTTGTGTGTCACTGCAAACTTAAAAAGATTAACAAATTTTATTAATGCCTCACAAATAATAAAGAGAAAAACAGGATGTGTTCCCCAGCCTGTGTTCTTAGCTATGATTTTGTACTGGTTCACCATCTATCAGCCTACAAAGCAGTGTCCAAAAGGGCTGTGAATAAATGCAAACTTACCTGAGGTAAAGATCCTTTACCTTTGAGACAAACAGCCATATTAAAAGAAAATACATAAGGTCATAAGTGCTGAAGTAGATAAAGGTTAAATAATATTGAAATGACATTTTTCACTTAAAGGTTTGCCATCAATATTTTTAAATAATAACATCCAGTCCTGGAGCAGACATGGAGATATTGCTACTATCCTATATCGTCAATAAATTACTAAATTTCTTAAAATATATGCATGAGAGAAGATTGAGAGGAATATAGCAATAGCTATAACAATGAGATAATTGAGTAATAATATTTGTGTATTTAAAATGTATTGAGATAATATGTTTTTATAATTTTAAAATTACCTTTTACATTAAATCCTTTTGTAATAATTTTTATATCTATAAATTTCTAATTAAAAAATAATTTTTGGTCAAATTATGAATACCATATTCATTTCAGAATACAATACATACCACATAGCTAGGTACAGGGAGAAAAAAGCATAAATTTCCAAAGGGATGGTCTGGTTTAATTCAAGACAGTCTGTTGGCCAAGGTTGAATATCCAATTATATCACCACGTCCAAAATAGATATGAAAATCTAAGCTGGTCAAGTCTTGGGAGAATAATGCCTGGTCTGATTTTCTGAATGAATGAATCAATCCATTTATCTAGTTCAATGTACTTATTTTATACATAAAACCTAAGTCCACACTACTAGTTACTGGCAGAGCCAGAATTACATGTGATGTTTCTTATCACTCAGATATCCCACCCCTGAGTTCAAGGCAGATATGCTCTATTTCAAGGTGTGTGTGTAATACAAAATTAAATCAAAAATTTTAAATCGTCATTGAGTTGTTGGTCTACATTTTGACCTGTATTGGAAAGTATTATTTTTGATGGATGTAATCAGAGTTCGGTCTCTCAGTGAATTTTGTCTCTCTGTGAACTGAGAGACTGTTCCTGCTGGTGATGACGGCTTCTGTTTGAGGCTGTGCTGCAGTTTGCGCAAGAGCTGAGAAAAAAGTGGTACGTTAGGACGGGGGAGGAGGAGGTGGGGGAGAAAGGGAAAAGGCATATTGAGAGTATGATCCAGGGAAAGGAGGATTTTAAAAAGTAAATTAAAAAATATAGCACGTTGTGCAAGTAATAATATTTCTACAGAAATGATAGTGGAATGGAATGGGCCCAGCATCACATAATAAATGTGTCCCTGTCCTGCTGCATGAAAATCTGTGGGCAAGTTATTAACAAGCAGATGGTCCTCTCTAACACCTGTCTGTACCACAACGCTTTTACTTTCTTTTTTTTCCCCTTTTGCTGAATTGCAAGTTTCCATTAATGAAAACTCTGAGGAGTCTGAAACCTATTTTAGCTCTGGGAACTGCCTGTAGACAATCAGCTACGGTACTGCAAAGGTAAAGGCGTTTGCGGGAGATGGGGCATGGGCTGATTTCAAAGACTCCACAGAACTCTCTGAGCCCCAGATTAGGACCTGTGCATCCAGAACAAAATAGCGATTTTCCTCCACGACCTATAAAGGTCTTGGAGGAAATCAACACCAGCATTTAAGCTGTTAAGACTCTGGGCATCAGTAGGACATGGCAGAGGCATCGGTCACAGAAGTTTTTAATTGGCCTGCTTTCTTGGGCGATGTCAAATCTGTGTTTATGTTGCTTCTCTCTGGGAATGACAAGGGTTGAATCAGCTAAGAGCCACCGACAGCATATGCCTAAATTTGATTTGGCTGTAAATCAAACTAGCTTTTCCTAACAGGTACTTACCCTCTATTGTATTTGGCTACAATTTCAATAAGTGATACATTGTTTTAGTTAAAAGAAGTAGCTTTGGAATCAGTTAGATCTGGATACTGTCCAGAGTCAACCACTTGGCTGTGTGACAGTGAGCAAGCAATTCAACCTCCCAAAGATTGGATTTTCACATACATGACATAATCATGTCATGTCCATAGTGGCTTTTGTGCAGACTGAATGAGAAAATGAATGTCAAATGTTTATCAGAGTGCCTGACACAGAGTTAAATAATCAATAAAATTTGGCTATTATTATTATTGTCATTACTATGCTTGGACAAACTATCAGTTGCAAAAATGCCTAAGAGGCCAGATGGTTTTGAATAGACATATGTCTGCCCTGTCTATATTTTTCTTTGTGTCTCCGTCCTTTCTTCTTTTTCTTTTTTAACAAAAATTTGCCAGTTGGAGTTCTGCCTTATAGCTTTGTTTTTGAACATTTATTCTATGAAGACAAAATAACTCTTAATTTTTTTGTTGGGGCTAGTAAGGAAAGAAACGTAGAAAGAGAGAAAGTGACAGATTGAGAAGTTTGCATACACACCCACCCCTAGACCCCAAGGACTAGAGCAAAAACCTCTAAGGATCTAGTCTGTCTAGGGCTGTGTTGTGTTTGTGCGAAAAAATTTGTAGACAACAGATCTAGGAGGTGGGGAGGACGGTGTTTTGCTTCTATGATTAGCAGAATTGTTAAACAAATTGAACAAGGTTCCTAGTCTTGGGGAAAACTACCTTCTTTACTCTTAATTCCTAAGCATCATACCTGTCTTTCCTAAAGTATGTGAAAATAATCTTTGGTTGAAAAAGTGTAGCAAAGTGGAGCCACAGGAATTGGCTTCCCATTAAAATAGGTAGCCATAAATGGACTAGATTGTTTAAGATGATTTAGAGACTGTAATTCTTCCTTGCATGTAGCTACAGCTGCCATTTTTGCTTACCCAGATATCTACAGCGTACCTCCTTGAAACACTTGAATTTTCAGTAGCTAAATCACCACCATGACCCCTACCCTGCTTCTCTCACATAGAATCTATGTAGACAGCAAATAGCATTTATCGAGGCACCATCCTCTTAGCTAAATATAAAACACAAGACATGTCTACTCATAGAGTCTGATAACATTTAAAAATCAAAGAAAGAGAAAGAACATGCCACTTTGTTTGTGAACTCTAAGCTGTTATCTTTCTACTCTTCTAAGAACTTTCTGCAGCTACCTCAGCTTAAAAACAGCTTGATTTAGACTTTATTACTACTCATTTTTGCAACACGCTATATGCAAAGGTATTAAATAATGAAAACATATTTTCTCATTGTTGAATGTGATGAATAAAGCTGAAATGAAAGAGGATAGCACAAATGCATTTAGAAGACACTGTTTAACCTGTCTCTAAAAGCTTTTAACATATGGCTGGCATACATCTGCTTGCCCCGTGATGATTCTGGAGATCTTACCGGCCTCTTATTATTGACTCTTTCCTGCTAACAAGCTTTGGAATAGCCCCAAACTTTATCAGATACAATACAAATAAAAGGAAAGATCATATTTCAGTCAGGACTTGGAGGTCCTCAAAGGTTTTGTGGTAACTATTGACAGTGACTACTCATATTACTGATTAACATGAGGCCTGAAAAGCATGAGGTTTACATAGAACAGACGAGTGACAATCGTGATGGTAAATGCTATTATCAGGATATGGGAAGGCAAGGCTTGAGCATGGATTATCCTCTAGAGTAGATGGTTTCATAGCTGCAGAATTTTTAAATTTGAATATATAGGATACCCAACATTTGAATAAAATATACAAGGACCAAACACATATAACACAAATATCCTTTATCTGTGTGTGTGTGCATATTGTTTAACACATTAAATACATGCATGTAAATGTGGCATAGTTGCCTTCTATTCCACACATTTGACATGAGTTTTCCTTAATGTGCTCAAGCCTCTACTTGGAATGCCCTCTGCTTCTTTCCCACTTTACTCATTTCTCTTTTTTCAAGACCAACTTAAAAGGTCGTATCTTCCATGAAGCTTGATCCAACAACTCTTGCTTCATTCATAGGTCCGTTCATTCTCTCTACCAATAATTACTAAACATATACCAAGTATCATGCATTGTGCTAGGAGCTTGATGATACAGAGAAAAAGAGGCCCAACCCAGTCTTTGCCTACCTGGAATTTGCAGTCTAGTTCTCTTCCATCACCATATTAGCAATTGTCAGCCTATTTTCCAACATCTTTTGACTTTTATTGCTATTTTTGATATGTGTCTATTTCACCTACTATTTGTTTCAAAATATTAGAAAAAATTAAAAATTATCTTTGCATTCTGACCCCTTGCATGCTACCTGGAACATAGTAGGCACTCAATAAATTTGTTGAAGCTTTTTTCCCCCTTTTTTTAAGTCGAGGCATAGGAGACATATAGATGCTCAATATCTCTAACTGTTACAATGATTACCAAAGTACGCCATTTTTATAAATTGAATATGCAACTGATAGTAACCATAAAAACAAGTATCAACACATTCTATTTAAGAAAAATAAAACATCAATTTAGCTCTTAGCACTGCTTAGAAAATTTCATCGACACTTTGTAATATTAATCTGAATAAGTTGGCACATAACGTTTGGTGTGCCAAAAAATACATTTGCACCACAATTGGTTTCTTAGAGAGACCATGGAGAGAAGTGCAATGAGAATGATCTGCCTCTGAATTTAATACAAATAAGTCCCTGACTGATCATCCTTTATATATTGAAATTTGAGTCACTTAATACTCTTCCTCCCATGGTTCAGTCAATATTTGTGAGCATCTTCTAGTCTATATTTCTTTAAAAAAAAAAACAACTCTCTGCTGGATTCTAAAGCTAACCTTTAAAAAAATATATCTTCAATATAAGTTGGCTTTTATTTGGGAGGTTGTTCTCTCTCCTTTAGCTCAGTCCTGAGTTTTGAAGAAGAGGCTTTACTAGTTCCGTGATCACTATTCAGCAGACAGAAAACCTAAGCCAAGCATGGCTGGGTGCTGTGGCTCACCTGTGTACTCCCAGCACTTTGGAAGGCCAAGGCAGGTGGATAACTTGAGGCCAGGAGATTGAGACCCGCCTGGCCAACACGGTGAAACCCCATCTCTACTAAAAATACAAAAATTAGCCAGATGTAGTGGCGGGTTTCTGTAATCTCAGCTACTCGGGAGCAAGGATTCTGTGGCAGGAAAATTGCTTGAACTTGGGAGGTGGAGGTTGCAGTTAGCCGAGACTGCACTCACTATAAGCCAAGCACAAACCAAAGATCTCTGACATAAAAATACAACTCCAAGTGGCAGGCTCACGTGTCTCTTTTTCTGATAAGCTTTGGTGGGGTCCACTTATTACATTACCAAAAGGTCAATGTAGAGGAAGCCCCAAGTGCCTACACCTAGTTGTGCATGCAAGAGTCTATAGTTTTGATTTATTTTTTACGTGAATGGAATCATACTGTACATACTGTTTTGTTATTTGTCTTTTTAAAACTTAATACTATTACTATATATTCCTATTTAACAGCATACAGTGCTATTTCATTCTTTCTGTCTGCAGCATAATATTCACAGTGAAACAGAGCCACAGCATCCTCAAACATTACTTTTTAGGGGAAAATCAGGTTATTCTGTGAGATTCTTTTGGATAATCTCAATCAATGGTTTTCAAACTTATGTAACTGAACAATCATTATTTTGCCTTCAAATGAAATGTTACATAACTCTCCAGAATACAAAGCAATCAATAAAAGAAGACTTGCTCCAGTCAAAGATGAATTTACGGGAACAGGTATGGGCAGGATCTGGAACTCACAGCATAGCTGTGAGGTGTCCTTCTGAACTGCTTGGTCCCATGTGTTCCTACAGCAGACTCTAGGCATCTAGATTGAACCCTGGTACTCCAACACCATAATTTGGAAAACTAAAAGAACCAGGACAAAGAGCTTAATGGTGCTCTGTTCTAAGTGATAAAGATACCTGACCAACTGGCCTGGAGATCAGAAAAGCCACTCACTCGAGTGGATATCTTTAAGCAAATGTTTTTGGCCTGCCTTCATCTTTACAAAGATGAAGATTCTGTAAGTGACAGTATTCTAGAATAGTCTTTAGATAGGACTAAATGTGGAGAAATCGAAGGCCAGCACGAGCCTTCCCAGCCTCTCCATGTGGAGTTTCCTTGCCTATTATTTGGGATGACAAGTGACTATAGTTTATTTTGTAGGAGAGGGGCTGTAAGAAGTTTTTTTTATTGCAACAAATTTGTCTTCCAAATCATGTTTTTCTTGGGATAAAAAAAAAAAGTACATTTTCAACTCCTATGTACACCAACTGACTAGTCTGCACCCCGATATATGATGTGTGACAACAAGAAAATAATTTGGGAATAAAATCTATTCTTAATTCAAAGTAAGTAATTTATATACTGTTGAATGAGAAACTGTAAGAGTAGATTAATACCCAGTTTATTATTTTTGATAACAGGTAAATTTCTCAACCCTTAAATTCATATTGTAGTCTCAGTGACTTGTAATATTCTTATACCTAGGAGATAGTAAGTATCTGTAGAATCAAATAGTTAACTTTTTTTTTTTTTTTTTTTGGTAGAGAGATGGTCTCTACATTGCTTAAATTGGACCTGAACTCCTGGGCTCAAGTGATTCTCTTACCTCAGCCTCCTGAGTAGCTGGGATTACAGGCGTAAGCCACTGTGCCTGGCTTAAATAGTTAACATTAACAAAATTTGTTTTTCGATTGCCAGTGTATAATGCATATATAAATTAAATAATTTGTGAAAATCAAATAATAACTCACATTGACCAGAAGAGCTGTGAAATGACTATTTGGGGTTAAAAATTAAAACAAAAAATTCTGTAGCACCAACAACTGTCTGTAAACTACTCCCATGTGGGCACAGCTGTGAAACGGTTTCTCCTCCTGCTCAGAATGTCCTCTTCCCTGGTCTGCCTCTCAGCTTCCTCCTACACCCATCCCTGCCTCCCAGAGCTCTTATTCTGCTCCATAACTGTGTAGAGCTCCCCACCTTGAAACTCCACCTAGGATTACTTAACAGGCCAGTCCCTTATAGTTACATAACCACATATCTCAGATTCTCTAGAACAGCCCCATTTTAAAGTAATCAATCTTACTTTCCCTAGAAATGCACTCATTTGTCAAAACATGTGTCTTGATTAGGAAGTACGAATATTATATCCATGCTACCACGTAATCCTCCATCCTTCCCCTCACCTTGCATCCCATCAGAACTACCATTCATTCCAAGAAGATAATTAAAGAATATCTGGTAAAATGAAATCTCATCAAGCAGAGAATGACTTGACCAGCAGTGATAACTGTTTTTTTTTTTTTTTAGGAAGAGGCTTAGTTCAAATTCATGAGTCTCCGATCTCAGCAGCTAGATATTGGTCCTTGAATACCTTCCTAGCACCCATCTAACTCCGCCTAAACTGACCATGGATATAAACAACTCACTAATTTTTCTATTTTTAAAGTTTCTTCTTGTTATTGTTCTCCAAATGGAGTCAGGGTGAGTGGTACACCTGTTTATAGGTACGTACACAAAAGAAAACTCTAAGAGGCTATGACAGTTTGGTTGCACACTGCAGTTACAATGTAGAATGTTCTTGTGTCAATATTTTCCTATTGTTATTAATGCTCTTAATCATGAATATTCCATGCATTCTCTATTCCCTCCAGGCACTATGAGTCATGTCTGCTCAAAAAGACACTGTTCTCACAGGCTGCCACTCACAGCCATTGTGAGAGACAGACACTTCAGCATCTACTATGCAAGTGTTTACTGAATTCACAAACAGAAGAGAGCTTCACAGAGACACACATCTCAGCAGAGCCTCCTGCACAGATGTCAGATTTCCACAGAAGCCTCCCAGAGGCACAAAGATCTCACAATGGACTATTTTTAGTCCTGATAATTAATATTGGAGGAGAAAGGGAGGAGAATGAAAATGTAGCTCCAGCAAAAAGGCAATTACCATCGACACCATATATTCTCACCTACAAGATGTGTTATTTTCAAGAAAATGAAAAGAAAAACCCTCCCAAGCCTATAGATGGTTATACTTTACCTCCCGTGAAAGACATTTAATTCTTCTCTTTTAAAATTCTAAAATAGCTTGGTTTCCTAGGTTAATATATGCAGCAAGTGTTTTACCAGTCTGGATTTTACAATTACAAAAAATCTGTGTTTCTGAGTCCCAGAAAGCAAGAGGTTCGTTCTCTCACACATACTGTGTAACCATGATCAGCAGGTGTACAAGCGAGCCTTGGCAACACCTTTCTACTCCTTGGTGTAGGGTCCCCAGTGTCTCATTTTAAAAGTATTTCTCTACTTTCTTAAAGTTTCATTGAAGTCAGTAGTTTTGCCTGTGAAGACCTTGGCATTGCCTCTGCATTCATCCCTATCTCTTAAGTAAGGATGCTTTTGCACAACCTAAATTAAATCCCAGTCCCTGAGGAGATGTAGAACAACTTTAGCATCCCTTGAGGTTTGGCAATGCAGTAAAAGGAGTCATGGGAACCACATGTGGCCAAGGTTTGCCTCTGCAACTCACTGTTGTTCACTTTTCCTAAACCGATGGCTTAGTGCTGAGGCCATGGAGGGTAGCAAGTTGCATCGTGAGGATCCACCTGCTGCTTCAACTGCTGAAGACAGTTCTCTTTTTAATGGATACCTCTGCTCTACTTGAGATCAGTGTCCTCTCCTTCTTAGGCTTCTGTGCGCTCCTCATTTCTACAAAACTTGTAAAGAATTTAGCCCTTTTCTGAGAGCTTCTCCACTATTCCCATCCTAGTTTGCTCTTCGTCTGAGTGCCTGAGAAATTTTGGTGTTCTCCAGGAATCAACCCTCTTCTTCCTAAATCTATATGTTCAGCCTAGACTCTCCAAGATTTACATTTGTACATTTTTTCACATCTGCCAGTGATCTCCTACTGATCCATCATAGGAATCTCAAATTCAACACACCCAAAACCGACCTTAATACCTTTTTACTTCAAGCCAGTACCTACTGTGCGTGTATATTGGTCACTGGTGCTATAATCTCCTCGGTCACCAAAGGTGGGCCACTATATAACTTCTACAGCTCCTTGCTTTCATCCTCCACATTCAGTTCATCATGAGTTCAAACAATTTCATCTCCAAAAGAGTTCTTAAGTCTACACATTCTTCTGTATCTCTATCATCACTCCTCTGGTTCAAACCCTTATCACTTGCCTGGATAACTATAGCAGCTTCCTAAACTATCTCCCTGTTTCCCTGTTCTCCAATTCATCCTCCCTCTGTCAGAAAGGTCTTTCTAAAAATAATCTGAACTATATAATTGCCCAGCTTAAAAAACTTTCAGTGGTTTCTTATCATCTGAAGGATAACAGCAAAACTTATTATAGCGTATAAATGGCCCCTGCTTTTCTATCTAATCTCAAGCTTTCCAAAAACTGTATTCCTACCTGATTGTACTCTAGCAATGCTAAACTACTTGAAGGTGCTCTCACATATCTTGTTTTCTAATCTGTTCAATTCTATTATGTCTTCCTAATTAGCTCATTTACCGTTTATATCCTAGATTTAGCAATGATCTTGTATCCTATGAGATCCAGCTTCCGATTCCTCCCTGATAGATTCCCCCGACGCCCGTGATACTTTATGGATACTTTATGCTAGTGCTATCAATGAAACCAAGACCCACAGTGTAAAGATGGGCAAGAGCTTAGCCTCTATCCTCAACAGTTAAGGAAAGCCCCTAAAAGTCATGGAGCAAGTTGAGGAGTCTTGGATTGGGGATCAAATTATCCCTTGTTTCTTCGTGTTTATTTTCCTAAAAAAAAAAAAAAAAATACAGGGAGGAATCTGTGCCTTGCTTTTGTTTTCCTCTAATTTCTCCTACATCTATTTGCCCACCCTTCACCATAACAGGCCCTTGAGATTTTCCTAAGATTCAGTGTGGAATTTTTCCTTCTTATTCCAGTCCCTTCTCCTAGCTCACTTCCTTTATTCCTGCAGCTTCAGCTCTCACTCCCTTGTGGAAGTTTCCAAAATCATCAACTCCCATTCTGATGCCCTTATGAACTTTGGGGACCTTCCTGAGTGGAGGCCAGGCTGCTCTTCTCCTGAATATTCTACTAGGAGCTCAAACAAGACTTTAAAATAAGATTTATTCTCTTCCCCATGACTTTCTTGTTTTGTTTAAAGGGAACAACATTCTTAATCACTCAGCCTTGAAAAATGCAGATTCAACTTTGTCATCTTCTTCTTCTCTGCCTCCCACATTTAATCAGGAACAACAGCCTTTTTAATTAATATGAATGCGGGGGAATTAACAAAGTTTTCAGATATGACAAGTAGTTTGGTTTAATTGATGTGGAGGGTATATTGAAGCATTGATGGCCTGTGAGATGAAAATGTAAGATGCTGTGGAGGCTTAAATCAGAGCTAAGGAACTTGGAATCCACTGAAATGGACGCTTTGAAGGTGATGAGAATACCTATCATAAAAATTAAGTTTTCGTAAAAACTAATCTGGCCCTGACATACAGAGGGTTTAGAATGGTGAAAGGGAAGTATTTAAAGTTAAAATACAAAGAATCACAGTCCAGTGACACACCAGCTGTGTGACTTGGTGAAGCATTAAATTTCTCTGAGCTTAAGTGTCCTTTCTAGAAAACAGTGCAATAATATCGATCACAGGAGCATTGTGTGGGTTAGAGATAATGCATGCAAACGCACCTTTAATAGTGTCAGCACATTAGTGGCAAAAATAACTTGTTGCCATGGTTTCAAGAATGACACCACTAACCAAGGGACTTCCTTCATTTTTTGGTTCCTCTGGCCTTGAGTCCCAGCTATAACTTAGTCTAGTCTCAAGGAACATTGAGATTGTTTCTAGACACAGTCAGACTTCATCAATGCCATAAAGAATGTCTATTATCCTAAATTCAGAGCACAAGCTCCTTGAGAACACAGATTTGTCCATTTCCAATCTTCAAAGCATAGTACGTACCCAACACACAGGAAAAACTCAATATGCATTGACTGAATAAATGAATGAATAAGTGAATGAATAAGTGAATGAATAAATGAGGAGGGCAAGGTCCATGGTTTGCCAGTGACAGCAGCTTCCTTTCAACTCTAGTTAGGTTTCCAGCTATTTGAGCAGCAGCATACTTCTCCAGTTCTGTGAACACTTTTGAGTTACCCTTGGCACCTGTAAGCAGATATTAACTGGTACTTGGGTCCTTTTTCTTCTTTCCAAGTGTCCTCAAGTACACTTTAAAGCTGTTCAAATTGGCAGAAGGAATTTCCTCTTGTATCTTCAAGAGATAAGGTAATAAGAATGCTTCAGTTCTATTTACATTAAAAGTTAATGCCTTTATTTATTCATCTACTTTTATGGATCTATTGTGCCTTCCTAAATCCATCTTCAGCTCTTTGGCTTTCTCTCTGGACAAAATTGCCCTTGCTTAAGCCGGATATATATAGAGAAATGAGCAATTAGCAGCCCCAGGAACTGCCTGCTGGGGAGACGCTCGTCCTGTCCCACGATGGCAGCTGTCCAGACCTCCCAGACAGACTCTGACTTCCTTGACCTCTGCCCTGCTCTTCTTAGACCTCCGCTGCCTGATTCCCCTGCATTTGTCAGAGCATCTCCTTTCACAGGATGATGTCTGCGGGGTTTGCTTTGTAATTTGAGGGAAAAGGCACAGAGTTAGAGGCCTTTCCAGGAAGAGCTGACCCAGGAGGGCTGCCATCACCCCCCTCTCCCACCTCCACTTTCTGTCTCTACATCAAGTAAAGCCACCCTGCAAGGACCATCACACCAGCCTCTAAGCTTCTCCCCTTTTCCCACTTCTGGGCCAATGGGACTGTGACTGCACCCAGGAGCCAATTAGGGCATGTTCCTGAAGTTAGGAGCTGGAGAAAAAGAAGACAAAGATACATTAAGAACTAGAATGAAGAAAAAATTTGCAAGTGAAATCAGAAAAAAGTCCCTTGGACTTGGGGCTGGAATTGATAAGTAAATGAGCAGTGTCTCCTCCCCACCACTCACTCCCAGTTCTTTTTATTATTTCTGTTAGTACTGTTAGAGCCAATTTGAAGAGACAGTATATAGAAATTGCTTCCCAGGGGTTTCTGTCTGTTAGGTTTCAATTCCATGAGTACTTGTGGCATAACTTAGAGAAAAGGGGTTATATTTTGGCTTCTGATGGAATTTTGTTTTCAGGCAGAATTTTCAATCACATCACTAATTAAGTAAGTGAGTCAAGTTACCAGCAGAGTGCTTGAGTCACCAGTAGGTGCCCAACAAATGGTCAGGCGTGGACTAAACTAATTACTATTATAATTACTAGTATTCTGATGTTGTTGTTGTTGTTACTGTGAAGAGTGGAATGTCTTAAGAGTCAACTAGACCGCTTAGCCTCTTGTCATTGCTGCCAGGGAGGAGGATGCTCACTGTGCATTTGGAGCCCCAGCCTTTTGTACAGCATCATGAGGTTGGGTGGGGTCTCTAGGCATAATCTATAGCTAGACTGTAGGTTGTTTAAACACAAAGTATGGAAGTTAGAATATTTCCCACCAAGCTTTTGTCTCTGATGGGCCAAACACTGACTTGAACACATGGTAGGAGGATAGGAGGAACTCAGTGACTATTGACTGGGCCACTTTGAGCTGGGTCGGGTCTGTGGTTTCTGTATCCATGACAGAAGTCCACAGTGTATATTTGAATCACACAAAGAATAGAGATGCAGCCTTAAACCACCTGCTTTTCTATCCTGAGGACATATCACACAGTGGTTAGGGTATGCTTCTAGAGTCAGATTTGGGTCCCAGCTTCAGCTCTGTGAGCTCATTAGCTGTATAATTTTAGGTAATCTGTCTCATCTAAGTTCCAGTTTCCTTTTATATGAATCAACACTATTGATAGCACTACCAGAAAGGGTAAACGAAGATTTTATTTGTTCTTATGCATATGTGGGTCTCATGAACACGAACATGGAGATTAGATTAGTGGTTACCACTGATCAGAGAATAGAGGAGGGAGGGGGGAAGGAAGGGAGTTTGAGTAAAAGGTACAAACATCACTTCAGTGGAGGAAATAAGACCAAGTGTTTACTAGATCAGAAGAGCGACTGCAGCATGCAATAATCTATTGCATATTTCAAACATCTAGAAGAAAATAATTTGAATGTTTCTAGCATAAAGAAAAGTCAAATATTTAAGGTGATAGCTATCCCAATTAGAGATTTGATCTTTACAAATTATATAAATGTATTAGATCATCACATGTACCCCAAAATACGTGCATCTACTTATGTATCAATAAAAAATAAGATTAAAAAAAGACTATTTGGAAGGGTTCAATAAACCAATGTATATAAGACATAAACCACAGTTGTTGCAGGAAGCACATGCTCAAATGAGTTCTGTACGTCTGACTGCTGTAAGACATTATGGATCCCCTTATACTTCTAGTCAGCAGCCAGCTCCTTGTATCTTCAGATCTACATTCTGCTCAGAGACACAATACTACGTCTCTGCTTTATCATTCTGACCAGTCCAGGGAAGAAGGACTGCTATTTTTATTTCTTTCTAACACTGGAGGCTGTTCAAACCCTGCCAGTGCAGTCTGTTTTCTTGATTTTAATTAAGTAAGGCTTTACGGTACTTGCGTCAGTAAAGCCCAAGTAATAGAGACGAGGTTAGCTGGTTGAACCCAAACTCTAGGGTGTTAGTCCCAGCTTTCCTGAAGATGCTGGGCAATCTAGCTTGGCATCTTGTTGTGGAAGAGAATTAATAAAAAATGATTATGTCGCTCTTTGCAAATATGACTTGCAGCAGGAATAATCAATGATAATAATACAGGACTGGAGCCGCTGGGGAGTAAACTAACCTTTACCAGTGGGCATACCCCAGGAAACCAGCCCCTCCTGGGCCTTCCTAAGGGCTGCCTGGAAATCAGTAGACATACAGGTATTCCAAATAAATGTGCACAATTACTCCAGGGCGTTCCTTTGATCATCAGAGAATTTGATCACCACATCATCCTCGATTCCTCCTGCTCCACTGTGGGTCTCCAATTTGTTATAAATTCCCGTGTCTGAGATTTTCTTCTTTCTTGTCATTGCCACCACTTGGGCCTCAGTCCAAGCCCTTAGTTCTTCTCTGGAATAGCACAACAGGCTTCCAACTGGTCTCTCTGCCTCTCCTGTCTTACTATGATTCAGGCCTTCTTTCATATTAGTGTGAGAGCGGCCTTTTTAATACACAGAGAACTGACCCATCACTTCTTTGATTCACGTTCCTCATTGGTTTCTCACTGCCTGCAAAATTAATGCCAAACCCTTCTGCGCATGGCATGCAAGGGAGGGGGTCTCAAAAAGAACTGACATGTAGGTCTGCTTATTCTGTCAGGAATTTACCCCAATGGCATAACAAAATAAGTTTTATTATGACTCTCATGTCCAGTTTAAAGAAAATGAGAATCAGACCGTTTTGGTAGCTTGTCAAAAGTCTCAGTGTGAATACTTGACCTCATAGGGTCTAACTTCCAAGGCCAAGTTCTTTCTACCAGGCCAGCCTCACTGCCTCATTCACAAGCTACTATTCCTGGCAGGTTCCGGTTAACATTTCCAGCCACAGTTGTTTCTCTGCCTACCCTTGTGCTCTGCTTGAAGGAGCCACACCAAACAACCCACAGTTACCCACCAGCATGCAAATATCCAAGCTGCAAGCCTTGCAGAGTGTTGTTTGCCTAGCACACGATTCCCAACACTCTTCCTGTTGTAGTGTTCCTCTGTGGCTCAATTCCTGCTCTTCCTGTAAAGAGTCAGTTGAAATGCCACCCATCCAGGAAAGCTTCCTCAATTCCTTGGGCAAAGTTCATTGTTCCTTTCTTTGTATTACTTTACAATAGCCATCACCCTTCCATTCACATACCTCTGCCTTAATGCTGCAATATCATTGCATAGGTTTAAGTATCACCTACCCCCTCTCTTCAATGCCTGAGAACTGTCTGATCTCTATCTGTATCTCTACTGTCTGGCACAGTACAGGGAGCATGGAAGGTGCTCACATCTACTTTAGTGACTGAGAATAAAGGAAAAATGAAATATCAATACAAGAAGTTATTATTTTCCTTGGACTGACATTTGTCTGTCTCTCTAGTAGCCATCACACACACACAAATACTTTTTCTCCTGGTAAATTCAGGTTATGTTGAGTTAACATTTTTCAAATAAATTTAGCAAGGAAAATGCTAAATCGGCTCTGAGTAAATCAAGCAACCATGCTTCTGCATGAGAATCAATTTCTCTATATCCCAGTTTTACAAAATAACATTTCTACTGGCACCTGGCTAATTTATAAGCTAGCTTAGGAACACCTACGGCTGCATGCCCAACCCCTCCTCCTCGTCATATAACAGAGTGCTTACATCTAGGGAGATTTCTCGACTATTTCTTGAGGTTAGTTAGGCAACTCTGCCAAAACCACAGGAGAAGTCGAACTTCTATACTATAAATATCTGGCTGTAAATCTCTTGCTGGTTACTTTTAACTAAAATGTTCCCTAAATAAGGTGATCTATGAAAGCCCTATCAGTTTGACCCTTCAGCAGCACAAATCTAAGCTTCCCCTCTTCGTTGATGTCATCATTTATAACAAAGCACACTAAAAGGAAGGGGTTGAAACCATGGCAAAGTGCAGATATTTGTATCACATTATTTCACGGGATAGTTGGCTACCAGAGAACACCGAGGGAAAATGATTTCGGTGAGAGCAGCTTTTGCAATAGCTGCAGCTGAAGACGCGCTCGGAACCAGGGGAGTGGGCGGGGGAGGCTCTACTGTCTTTGTCATTACTTGCAGCCAAAGAAACCACATCATTATTTCTGAAGGAGACTCTGGCCAGACATTTCATTTGAAAACTGTCATTTTACAAATGTTTAATTACTTCTCAAATGCAAAGGATGACTGCAAATTTGTGATCTGTCGTGTAAGAAGCTATCAACCTCAACCTCCTTGAGTCACTGGAAAGAAAAACATTTTTCGTATAAAATTAAAGTGGTTTGATCACTTTGTATTCAGAATGATTGTTCTGTCTTCCCTGTGGCTTTGTTCTCTGATCTCATCTATACCTCAGGGGAGATCTCCCAGTTAAAGCTTCGTGGTGAGCAATGGCTTTTCTCTCCTCCCTCTATGCTCATTCCAGGGACTAGAGATTTACTTTAGTTCCAGCTGCATGGCTAAGAAATCGCCTGAAAATTAACTTCTGATTTTAATTAGGAGAACTCCATGACATTTCTCTGGGATTCTTTGAAGACCTAGCTCATTTGGTTTTCACATATAAAATTTAAGTTGGCACAGTTTTTAATGGGGGTGGTTGCCGTTTCTAACGATGTCATATGTTCCGTTTGACAGATATAAATGAGTAACTTGGTCCCTAGATTTAGATCCAGAGAGGACACAAAAATGAGTAAGGAGAAATGTTTTCATGCTTCAGCTCTGCTGGTCTCTACACCTGGAATGCACCCCCAGCCCCACCCATTTCCCTAAACCCCAATCCACTGAGATTCAGTTCCAATCCCCACTCCCCTACTGCACACGTTTCCCTAACCCCAATCCACTGTGATTCAGTTCCAATCCCCACTTCTCCACACAGCTTCCGGTGATACCTAAAACTAAAAATAATCCCAGTCTTCCTCCATTAGATTTCCCATAGCTTTTTATCTGGAAAATTCTCATAACATTGATAGTTAATAACCATATTATATAGTTATTGCTCTTTTCGTCTCTCCTCAAATAAACTTTAAGTTATTTGAGGACAAGGTTTTTATCTCATGAATTTTGTATTCCTCCAGAGACTAGCATGCAGGAGACAATGAAAACATACGTGTTATATTAAGGAAAGGACAAACTTCCTCAAATTATTTATATTATAGTGGATGTGTGGGGGAAGAAAGGCGGGGGAGGAATACAATTTGAAGCAGAAAAATTATGTCAGTATTATGAGATGGAAGCCAGGGGCTCAACAAATTCCAGTGAGAGAAAGTCAGTAATTTAATTGGAGGAAGCGGTAACAACCGAAGGCTGGAGCAACAGCTGTTCTGATCTGCCCAGGACTGAAGGGTTCCCCAGGATGGGAAAAAATGGGACAGTCCCAGGCAAACCTTGACAAGGTGGTCAGCCTATTCAATGCCAAGACTCGTTTACAGTGGCAACCGGAGGGGACTTTCCACAGGAAAAACAGCCTGCCACAGCTAGAGAAGGGTTCTGATCTTGGTGTTTGATTGTATATACTGCCAAAAAAAAATTGTATAATTATTTCCTTCAAGTTTCTCTGTGACTATTAAGGGTATACATGTTACTGAAGGTTAAAGAAGAAATGATTGGATTGATTTATATTTCATCAAGAAGAATGTAGGCTGGGGATCAGGAAGAGTTTTCCCACTTTAAGTTACCTAGAAGGAAAAGCAAGTGTTGTCCACATCCAAAAACCTTTTTCCCTTGGAACGAACCAGCTCTGGAAGTATTAACTTTTTACATTAATTTATTGTGTACTCAATAATGAAGACACACTTATGAAGCATATGTTCGTAATATAAAGAACTGATATTATAGATATTAAAATTAATACACCTTTCAATTTTGTAGACTAAGTGACTACATGAGCCAATTCTAGCTCACATTATTTTTCTTAAGCTCTACATGAATAGAAGAC
The DNA here is from genome assembly GCF_030222135.1 of Aotus nancymaae. Classification (NCBI taxonomy): domain Eukaryota; kingdom Metazoa; phylum Chordata; class Mammalia; order Primates; family Aotidae; genus Aotus; species Aotus nancymaae. Next base: position 36,977,678 of record NW_026988423.1, read on the forward strand.
TCTGAGACCTGTTTTATCTTGAGCATCTCCTCAATGTGCTGACTCAGTTGTACTCCATTCATCAGAACCAGGAAGATGTGGGAGGGGAGAATATCACAGAGACTGGAAGCTGGGAGTTGATAGCAGGGCAAGGACAGAAGATGAAAGCTAGCAAGATAAAATGGGTTAAATTGGGAGTAAGTGGTCAGAGCCCAAGCAGAAACTTGAGAAGCCAAAGCAGGTTAACCAGAAACAGATGATCCCATGTAGGGTTGAGAGGCTGGAGGAAATCAGGCTGGAATGAAGCTGAGAGAAGTGCCTCATTCACAGCCAGAGCAAACGTGAGCGCAGGGCCTAGTGCAGCCTTGGTAGATGGTCGGGCTCTGCAGTCCAGTCTCCTATCGTCCGCTATTCTGTTTGTGGGAAATTCTGCCCCAGAGAGCCACAAATACTCCACAAGTGGCTTCTCATCAGATTCAAGGCACAGGCTCAATTCATTCTAGACAGTCAATCAGAAGACAGGGGAAATCTGTGACTAAGCAGTGTCTTTAGAAGCTTATTCCTGGAGGATGTCACATTCCCTAAATCGTGATTTAAAATTAGATAGGGGTAGAACAGATGAAAAGAAACTGCAGAAAAATAATCTCTTCGACTTGCAGAGGAAGTGGCATGGGATGAGCTGCTGGCAGGGATGTCACTCTTTCTGCTCATCTAGGCCTCCTGGAGAGCCTCCTAAGACTAAGGCCAATGGCCATTATTGTGGGGAAAAGCACAGAACATTGTAATCCTGTTCTACCTAACAAAAAAACTGCATCTTGGATAAACCTTTGCCAGTTTACAACGGGATACATGCCCTTTTACAAAAGGAGAAGCTCATTGTTCAGGAATCTAAATGAGGACATCCTCACTGAACTTTAAATCAATTCAAGGAAACCTCAAAGACAGCTATATTTTCAGTCTGTTGCAAGAACTGCATAAACTCAAAACATGCATACAGAACAAAACAAAACCAGCTAATTGATTTTATATACCTAAGCATTCACCTTTAAAAGAACTCCCATGGGGTTCCTTCTCTGCCAAACCATTTGAACTGTCCCAAGAAACACTTTAAAGGAAACCAAGGAAATAGTTATTGGAATCCCAGTTGTTCTTCCCCCGTTTTTATACGGCAAATCTTAGGGGTAACTACAAATGCTGAAAGATGAAATAATACAGTGGCCTTTTAGCAGGATGGAGAGGGGCAGCATATAACACCTTTCACTGAATTTAGAGAACAGACATATTTTTTACTTGAGAAAAGTAGAAATAGTATTATCAAAGCATGCAGAATTGCTGGAGAAAGAAGAAATCTGGGAAGCAAAATTATCGTTGGTGAAATTTCTAGTAGCACATTATATGTGCGTATGCTTGTGTGGAATGAAAAAAGAAAAGCAGTCTTTTGAAACCTCTTCTGGGGGTGCACTGCTGTATTTTTTGAGTTGTCAAGTGCTTATTTTTAGACATGAAGCATGTTACCAAACACATATTTTCTGTGTAGTAATGACCAGTCAACAAAGTCAATCCATGTTAACTTTAAAATAAATGGGATGAAAGTAGACTTTGTATTCCATAACCTTGTCCAAGTAGAAAAAGGCATTCAAGCTGCCCAGAATATGACCCTAACCAACTTTCCCATGCTTTAGCCCTGCTGCCTTCTTCGAAGGACTCCCGGTTCCAGTTTGATCCACTGCTTGTGCTCCCCAGACACACCCTGTGCTTTGCTACCTGCTGGACTTGGTCTGGTTTCCCTCCCCTAGAACATCCATCTTCTCCCTGCTTCCCTCATCACATTTTCCTGAGCCTGAATTTCACCTCCTTGATGAAGCCCTGTCACCATCAAAATCAGACTGTTTTTAAGTTCAAAGAATTCTGAGTGACCCCTAGTCAACTTTTCATTTAATAACCTTTGAGACTGAAGCCTAAAAAAATAGGGCTTGCTTGAGGCTCCACAGCAGTGAGTGGCAGTGGCACCTTCCTCTTCTGTCCCTCTGTGGGCCTTTGCACCCGTGTGTCTGCAGGTGATACATCACAGTCCCTGCTCTCTCCACAAAGGAGCTGCTTCTATAGGACAAGGTCTACCCTAAATGTTGAGTCTTGAAAACATAGAGAAATGCCTAACACATATTAATTTCCTCTAGTTGAAATGAGTAGAGAAAAACAAATCTTCCTCTCAAATTCAATCTATATTCACAGGTAAAATCTTTAGAATGGCACTGATGATGGAGACAGGCATTTCCCAAATAAAATTTGGCAATCTTAAAAGAGGTTATATCTAAGAGAATTCAGACATACAAAAACAATTAGTTTATTTTCATAAGCTATAAAGTCCGATAACACACTGAGATTTACATTTTTGTCCCTGACTGTTTCAATCCTGATTGATTACTTTAACAAGAACTGTATAACTTTTGCCACTGTACTGCTTGGCAGTTTTTATTGTCAATCGGCTGATTAGCTGGAGTGTTCAAGTCAAATTAAAATATGACATATTTATTGCACATATAATAATGCACATGTATTTTATTCAATGTATACTCTACAAAGGATTAAAAATGAGAAAAACAGTCTTTGAAGTTCAAGGAGCTTGCCTTTTTATTAATTTTTTTAAAGATGTGTGTATAGCATGGAATAGAGCAGAGGAGATAGCTCAAAAATAACAATTTTTAAAGAGTAAGAGGACTACTGGTTACTGCCAAGAATATAGGAAATGGACATTTGTGTTCTCTGAGGGAATTATTATACTGTGGGGGACAGGGTGCAAGTTGTAATGTTTGTCAAGACTTGCAGAAGTTTTTGCTCTGCCATTCATTAGTGGTGGAATCTTGGGAAAACTGCTTCTTGTCTCTAAGCCTTGGTTTTCATCTACAACATAGGATTAATAATGGTATTTTCCTCAAGACATTGATGTGAGGGTTGAATGAAGTACAGTTGGCTCTCTTTATCAGTGGTTCCATGTCCGCAGATTTAACCAACCACAGAAATAAAGCAATACAAATAACCATATGACAATAGAAATTACAAAAATATAAAACTACAGCATAACAACTGTTTATATAGCGTTACCTCTTATTACGCATTATAAGTAATCTAGAGATGATTTATACGGGAGGAAGTGCATAGGTTAAATGCAAACGCTATGCCATTATATATAAGGGACTTGAGCCTCTGCTGATTTTGGTGTCTGTTGGGTCCTAGATCCAGTGCTTCGTGGAGAGTGACAAATGACTCTAATACATGCAAATCACTTAGCGAAGCTCATAGCACAAACTCAATGAATGTAAACTAGTATTAGTTTTAAGAAAAGTACCTATAGAGAAGAAGAATCATAGGCAAAGTGTATGTTTTAGGAATGAACAGCAGGTGAGTAACCGAGAGGGGAAAAAAAGCAAAGCAGATTGGCCAGGGCCAAAGCCACAATTGCAAGTGTCGTGAAAGTAAGGTGACAGGAAGAAGAGCCAATGGCTTTCGACTACACATGAAGAAGTAGGAGTGCTTATGACTACCTGCTCTTCCCAACACCTATTTGGGCAAAAATAGATACCTTGGGATATTTTTTCTGGCGCATTGAGCAACCCAGCATAATTCTACCTATGCTCAATAAAAACGTTTTGATCTACTTACCACCTCATTCTACCTTCATCTTTGGAGACAGACATGGCTTTCAGTGTGTTTTAAAATGAGATACGAACTACTTTTGTTAACAGAAGGCCTTGAGCAGCAAAAGGAAACTCACCTAGTCATTATACAGTTGACAAGATTTTTACTTATGCGTACCGGCTAAACTAATGCACGCATTGTTAGAAAAATTTATAGTTGGCACTATTGAAATATAATTCTCTCTTGACATGAAGCCACAGAACATGACTTTTCTTTCTATTAGCAGCTATGGTGATCTCTATTATGTCTACTAAATACAGGGGTCTGAACACAGGAGTTACAAGATCTATATGAATTACATCAACCTGGATATATATATATATATATCCAGAAAGATATATCCCGAGGTATATATATATATATATATATATATCCAGAAATATATATATATATCCAGAAAGTATATCCTGAGGTGTGTATATATATATATATCTCCAGAAATATATATATATATCTCCAGAAAGTATATCCCGAGGTATATATATATATATATCCAGAAATATATATATATATCCAGAAAGCTAAAGAGCTATATATATACAGACTCTATATATATATACACAGACTATATATATACAGACTATATATATATATACACAGACTATATATATACAGACTATATATATATATACACAGACTATATATATACAGACTATATATATATACAGACTATATATATACAGACTATATATATATATACACACACACACAGACTATATATATAGCTCTTTAGCTTTCTGAAGAAAAGTGATCGCAGTTGATATTTAATACTGTGCTTCTCCATGTATTGTCTCTTAGAGAAAACAAATGCAGAAGTTGATGTTTTCCACGCCACTCTTCCCTTTAGAATCTGATATTAGTTCCTAAGCCCTTCTCCAACTTCATGGCCAATGAAGTGGATGGGACAGAAGTGGCTGCTCCAATAAGGAGAGCTTTCCCAATCTTCCAGTCTAAATTAGAAATCTCCTGAAGGCAGACACTATCCTGAGCAGGACATGAAGAGCAGGAGACCTCTGTGTCCCAGAAGAGCCTGGCTGTAAACATAGGCACGTGATCAATTAGTATGAATGAATGTAGACACAAGAAAGTTCTATTTGGACAATGTTTATGTGTCCTGAGCACTGCTAGGGTCTCATACCTGCCCGGAACATATTAGTCACTTAATTAATGCCTGTGGGAATAGGAAGAAGTAAATAAATAAACTAATATTTAAGAACTTTACTATTCAAGGTAGAACTTATATACATAATCAAAAGTCCAAGCAAAAACCGAATCTAGGATACCAGTCTAGAAGTACTAGGGGCCAGAAAAGACAAAATTCAGCATCAGAAATAGCTGGCAGCAAATGTCAGGGACACAAACCTGCTGAACAAGGAGAACTTAGACTATGGGCTAAATTCCTTTCAATTTGTGGCTCAAGAGTAGTAACTGTGGCCACTGAAAGGTGAAGGTTTCCAAGCCCTGAGCAGCCCATCAGCAGGCTCAGAGAAAGGCTAGCATACGATTCCAGGTATGTCCCCCACTTTGGGAGAATCAGGCTTAAAATGTGGAGGTGGTCTGGTCTCAGCAATGAGGATTTCCCAATTCTGGCAGATCAGCAAGAAGGTCTGATCTGCCAGGATTGGTGGAAAAAAAAAAAAGAGTGGAAATAGGAAGGTTGCATCAGTAAGGGACTGTTGTGTAACATCTTGTGGACTGAGATTTTCACCCAGAAAGAGTCGCCAGAAGAATTCAGCTTCAAATTCAGTTAAAAAAAAATCTAATTCCTTTTCTAGGTTTAACAACTACAGAAATAAAAAAATATATATAAATAGGTAGCATGAGCCTGACCTAGTCATCTGTCTTGGTAATTAAATGCTTGGCTAGTTGATGGTGTGGGGATGAAGCCAGAATTACATAAATGATACTCAAATGGTCTTGCCAGCAAAGCAGCTAGTAATACAAATACATTTTTCTACTAACGTATGAGAGCCTTTGAAATTTGTTTTTTTTTTTTCTTTTTTTTTTTTAGATTGCAAAACTGGATCTTTTCTAAGTTCAAGAGAAGGGAAAAATATTTATGAAGCTTATTAGTGAGAAGACAGTACTTTACCTGATAAATATAAACTATCCCCGAGCCTCTCAATGTCTCTTTAGCATCTCCCAGGGGAACAGAACAGGGTTTCTGCACATTAAAATAAATCTTCAGTGCTTTATCACCATGGGTCCTGAAGGGGCTGAATGAAGTGTCAAAAAAATTATTCAGAGATTTTTCCTCTCCACTCACAGTTCTGTAACCTTAATTTAGTGTATCCTCACATTTGCTATTTCTTTTCTGAGAAAAGCCAGAATAAATGCAAGTCAGGATGCATTATATGGAAAGCTTATTTGCTTGGACATATGATCACCGTGGTGCAATGGATCCACTTTTCTATGCCAGAATATATTCTAAGAGGAGGCTGGGACAGCCTTACATTCTAGGCCCTGGTGTTGTAGCTGGACTAGTTAAATAAGGTGCAAAGCTACATGAACTGGACAAACTAGGCCCTTTCTTCTACTTAAAATAACAGAATCGTGTGACAAATGTATGCGTAATGGTACATTTACCTTAAAATACCCAGATAATTGCTTTAACTCTGCACTTGACTTTACTAACATATCTATTCATTGCGAAGTTTCAAAGAAGCTTGTTCAAATCTGGATTTTAGGGAAATAACAATTTTCTAAAGCATCATTCATCCACAGACAATTTAGAACAATTTTATTTAAAAAAAAAATAGTAAAAGCACTTACATTGACCCTAAAAATATGAATATAGGGAACAGGTAACTGGGTACGCAAAACACTCATTTGCATACACAATCAGGCATTTACGGAAGCGTGTGCCCAATTGGGCATGTAAAGACAGGTTTCATTTGTACTTCATTGCTTCAAACAATGGGCACCCTGTATCCTGGGGGTCTATTCTCAACGCGTAGCTTTATAAATTTCCCATTTCAGCTTTCTTTTCTTTAAATGTGAAAGTAACCTGAAAGCTGCTTACTGAAGTTCAACCTCTTCCGCTTGGTTCTGTTGGGGAGATTCTAAGTGATGACTTATGATCATCATTACCTTGCAAACTTCTTTAGATTTCCAAGGAAGTAGGGTGGAGTGAATAGAAGAAATGCTAAGAGTTTTAAGAAAGTGCTGCTTGTTGACAGCAAAGATTATCTTGTTTGATAAAATCAATTTTGATGACACCACAATCTGAGACTCCCTTGAAGCTGCTTTTATCGAGAGAATAGATTAAGTATGTCTGCCAGCTAGAGTTTGGTCAACAAATTTTTATTTTGTCAAATTTCTCTTGTAGGCAAGACATATATCATGAAGCCTTGCTTTTTTTTTCCTTGAATAAAACTCCATTTCAGAAAGGAAAATACCATGACAAGGTATATTGGGGAAATAAATGAGTCTCTTTCTTTTCTAAATCATGTGGTTTGATGAGAACTTTTCATATAAGCCATCGATCATTCCTGAGCCTTAACAACATTTGACTAAAGTTTTTGTTTTTATTGTTATTGTTTTCTTTCAAGAACAAGGGATGGGAGAAATAGAATTGGAAATAATTTAAGTAGGACTTCTTAAAACTATACCAATTTTTATTTTGCAAAGGCAGGAAGGGATTGTGTTACATTTGAAAAATAAGCATACCCCACAGCTTTAGACCGGGGAATTTAGATTTCCACAATTTTTGCAGATGTTTAAGGGGAGAAAGACCTCCAAATAATTGGTCATCATAATTCTATACACAAAAGTTGATCCAAAAGAACTACTCCACACTGTAATACTCATGGCATTCCCGTCTCACATTTAAAAATGATACTGGATTTCTAAACACAATTGCGCAAATCTTAAAACTACTAAAATCTCCAAGAAAATGTTCCTCTTAGAACATGAGCTTCTCTGCAGCTGGTCTTACATCACAGTAAGAGGGCATTCTATTCTTATCTTGCGTGCAAGACTGAGTTAGAATCTTGTGTTCTAGTCCTGAGTGTATTGGCCCAGTTAATCCTCTCTAACAAGGTGAGTGATAGTGGAATAAATGTGACTTCACTCTGGGACCTGCTGAAGTTCAACTTCCTGCCACTTGATTCTAAGTGATGACTTAGGATCATGAATTCCTTACAACCTTCTTTTGGCTCCCAAGGGCAGTAGGGTGGAGTGAACAAAAAAAAAAAGCTTGAGTTTTAAGAAGATGTGCTTTCCTATCTCGAAAGACGCTTCCTGCTTCCTCATCCCTTCCTGCGAGGATACCCCATCTTTAGAGTTGAGGAAGCAGTACTACATAATACCCAAGGTACAGATCTAATAATCTGTTGATCTGTCCACTGTATGACCCGGCCCTTGAAGCATGTAACTATTGAGGCAGGGGCTCAGGCAGGACAAGAATATTTACGTTTCATTCCCCTTTGCCTTCTTTTATTTTGGATTGGAAATGAGAACTCAAAACTATATTAATCCATTAGTGACTGTCGTATGTAGTCCAACCTGCAGACATTTTTCACATGTGCAGATGATGTTCCTTGTGGAACTTTTAGGTATAATCATGGCGACATTGTTGCTTACCTACCCAATAGCTATTTCCACCATCCTTAACAACAGCAACCTACTTCCTTTATGAGAGAGGCCACTTTCCTCTAAAGAAGCTCAAATACCAGAAACTCATTTTCTGAGACTCCCTGGCAGCTAGGCTGGGCATAGCCAGGCCATCAAATCTTAATTAGCAGGATCCAGGGGAAAGTTTGAGGGCAGATATCTGGAGCAGCTTTCCTTCCTTAACAAAAGGAAACATGCAAGAAAAATCCCCTTTCCCTTTTTGCTTCTGCTAAATATTGCTGTGTCCACAAGCTTGCCTGCAACTGCTACCCTCTGATGTTTCAAGTCACACACTGGAGAAGACAGGAAGAACCTGGGCCTTGAGGCTCTCATTGTAGCCCTGACTTCCACCTCACCCCCGACTTCTTACATGAGATAATAAACATCTTTATTGTTGAAACCCTTTTTAGTTGGTGTTGGAAGGAAGCACTGTTGATGCCTCTTTTACCTAAAAGAAACTCTACCAAGTAACACTCTGTGCCTTTCCTGGCACCCTCCCTTACTTTCCCTCCCACTGTCCCCACCCCACACCCATACTACATCCCTCACCACCAGGGAGGAGAGACGGCTCAATATAATCCGGTTTGTGGAAGGATAAAGCAGGAGATATCAGCTCTTTATTTTGTCTTAGAAACTGACCTTCCAGCAGATGTCCTGTGCCATGCAATGGAAGAGATCAGGCTCAGACCCAGGTCCTGGGGTCTCCTCGCACTTCCTATGACTGGGGGTGTGGGGTCTAATACTGAGGGTCAGGATTGGGATGCCCAGTTGCTTAGGCAAAGCTATAAACCATATTCTCGGCTTTTAATTTCTATCAGAAATGAAGGGCAATTTTTATTTCCACTTGTTTTCTCCTTGTTTATCTCTCAAGTTGTTCTGAACTTGGGCGGGGAAAAGATAGCTACCAGAGCCTGTGATCCCAGCTACTCGGGAGGCTGAGGCAGGAGAATTGCTTGAACCCGGGAGGCAGAGGTTACAGTCAGCTGAGATCTCACCACTGCACTCCAGCATGGGCGACGGAGCGAGACTCTGTTTCAAAACAAAAACAAAAAAGAGGGTGAGAGCTACCGATTGCCCCCCTCAAACACCAACACTTGGGTGCTCTGTTACTTGCAACAGGACACACTGTTATGTCATTGGTGCAGATTTTCTCATTAGCCTAGGACCACCTTTACAGTCGGGACAGGCCACATTTCCTTAAGCTCCTCTGTCACCCAGCTTAGTCCACTTGTATTCTGGTTGCTGAGAGCTGACTCACTTGTCATGAGGCACTCAGGGAATAAATTTGTCATCCTCGATGCTTTTTTTTTCAATATGGTGAGAACATCCTTAGGTATTCTGTAGATGTATGAAAAAGGCTGAATAGTCATGTTTCTTTATAATCTCTGATGATGAAACTCCTCCCTGCCCATCTGAACAGTTGGAAGGAGTCCAGAGTTGAGCAGCAGCCGTGCTGAAGGCAATGGCTTACATGGAGATGTGGAGACGGCCATATTTGCATAGTTTGGCTATGTGACAACTGAGAGGCGGATGTGATAGAGTAGATACATATCTCACATACCAAAGACAGAGTGATTGCCTCACCCTGCTGAAGATGGGGAAGCAGAAAAGACAGAATGGAGCAGATACATCAGGCTGACTATCATGGAACCACTCAGGAGGCTGCTCCTCTGCGGAGACATTCTGCTTCGTGGAGATAGGATGATATCCTGAGAATCACAGAGCCACTGGAGAGATACAGACTTCACCTGAAGTCCCTGCTCTATTACTTAAAAGATATCTCACCTTAAAAAAATTACTTTATCTTTCTGAATATCCATGTTCTCACTTTTAACATGGAAATAGTACTACCTGCTTTTCTTGTGTTACAGAGTTGTGAAGGCGTAATGAGTTAATGACTGAATGCAAAGGAACCTTTTAAATCATAATATTATTTAAATGTCAGATACTGCTTTGATGACAGTTCCACAAATTTATGATCTCCTCCTTGCCCTGTCAAAAAAAAAAAAAAAAGCTGTTTGAATAAAGATGCCTAAGATACCCTCAGGGATCTAATGAGATACTGCCCAAATTCTCCATGTGCCACCATCATGTTCTCATTCTCTCTCTTTCTTTCTTTTTTTTTTTTTTTTGGCTGGATCTACATTCCCTATCCTAGGGATGTTTACAGAAGAGATTCTTTCAGGTAGAAACCATTTTAACAGCCCAGCCCAGAACAGCATGGCTGCCAAATTTTCATTTCCAGCTATATGTTTTGTCACCCAACTGAAAACCTTGACAAAACTTATAATTCAGTGGGCTTCTGTGAATGGGTCCTTAGAGTCTCAAAGATGTCTCGGATGTTAGCACACATTCACACACACAAAGAATGTGTTGATTTGACCTGTGATCTTAATAAATACCCCATGATACATCTTGCCATGCTGAAGGATTTTATAGATACTACTTGTCTTGTGCTTTTAAATGTATTTCTTAATATTGTTAATCTATTGACTTTTTAATAATACTTTGATCATAGGATAAGATTTTTAAAAAATAAACAGAGTTAAATGTGAATATCTTTTCCTTGTTAAGCTAGTTTTTAGGTTTCTTGTCTCGGTTTAAAAATATATTTCCTAAAACCTAGCAGGATTTTACATATATCTCTTTAATTTATGTATATTTACACCTAGACTATATATATGTACATATATATGTGGTTATTTTGTTCTTTTAGCATTTAAGTATTTAATCCATCTTCAAATTTATCTGGATTCTTTTATTGAGATAAAATTTTCAAACTACAGACCTTAAGTGTTCAATTTGATGAGTTTGAACAGTTTATATATTCAAGTAACTGCCATTCAAAACAAAAAATACTTCTTTAAAAAGTTCTCATAACTTTCCTCTAGCAGTAGCCCCTGGAGAAAGTTATAACTTTTTAAGGAAATATCGTATATCTCCTTGGGTTTTAGGAGATGTACTGTTTTGATGTCTATCACCATACATTTATTTTGCCTGATTTTGAGTTTCTATGTATGGCTTTCTACAGTACATGCCTATTGCATTTAGCTTCTTTCATTTAACATCACGCTTCTGAATTTTTCCTCCATCTTTTATGTAGCCATAGTTCATTTATTTTTATTTTTTTTTTTTGCTGAGTAGTATTTTGTTATATGAATATATTACAACTGGTTTATCTGTTCCCCAGTTGATGTATATTTGAGTTGTTCCCAGTTTTTTATAAAAATGAATGAAGCTGTTGTAAATGTTCTTGTGTATATCTTTTTGTGGACATAGTTCCTATTTCTTATACTAAGGAGTATAATTGCTGAATCATGGTAGAGATATATGGTGAAGTTTATAAGAAACTATCAAGCATTTTTATAATCATTCTACATTTTTGTACTCCCACCTGCAATGTAGGAGAATTGCAATTGCTCTGCATCATCACCAACACTTGGTATTGCCAGACTTTTTACTATTAACTATTCAAGTAAAGTAGTGGTATATGCTCTCTGCTCTCAACTATGAGAACACACACACACACACTCACACACACACGCACACACATGTATATTATGTCCTGTTCTTTCAGCTTACCAATTTAATTTCTCTCATATAACCAAATGTTCTTTAAAGTACAATTTTAATGGCTAAATTATAATCTACCATTTCTTTACTACTCCAAATAGCTTTACTTTATTGTCATAAATAACAATGTGATGAACCTCTTTATACACTGATATTCACTGTTTGTTATTCTTTAGTAAGAATTAATTGGTATATAATCACTGGCTAAAGGGATAAGAACACTTTAAAGGCTTCAGATACATATTGTGGATTGCTTTATAAAATAATTTACACCTCACCAAAAATTTATAACAGTGCCCTTTTTAACTACAACATTCTCACTATTTAGTGTTTTAATTTTTTTAAATGTCAGTATAGTAATTGAAAAATGACATTTTAATGTACAATTTCTTCATACTAAGTGAATTAGATTATTTTATGATCATAGTGGGGTTAACAATTTTTACATCTAGGTTTTAAAATATATATTCTTGTTTCTTTTTAATTTATTGTAACTTTATCTTTTATATCAATTATTACAGCCTACCTACAGAATAATAATATTAATTTTCTTCTTGACATGTTTCTAGTCAATATTTTTTCCAGGTTTCTTTAACTGCTTGATTTTGTTTTAAGTAGAACAACCTTCCACAAACCAAAGATGACAAAGTGTCATAAACTAAAGAATACGATGAACTCAGTGCTGCACCTGGGGCCAAGTAGGGAAAAACAAAATAAAGCAAAAAATCACTTTTAGATGTTTCTCACATTTTAAAAAAGGATTTTAGTGGTATAATAAAAGACGGTGGTTATATAACAGTATTTTGATACTAATTTCTGAAAGTTTCTTGAGTTACCCCCTATTTCTATATGCAAAAAGGACATCATTAATACAGATAAAACCTCACTGAAGATTATATGTAAATTAGCCGATCATTGTTAAGGTCACGACTGTGTGGTCCAAGCAGAAAGTGAAGACAGTAATTTTATTGTGTATAATTCTTATTTATCTTCTGATCAGCTAAGCTGCATAAGCAAGCCAAGCATTATCTACTGTTTGCAGTAAGTTGTTTTAATCAGATACCTGAGATTTGCTTTAATTAGATATGTTAGGACATGCAGACATGGAGATGACTGTCATGAGGAAGAAGTTCATTATATTCACAGATTCCTGGAAACAGGGGCACAGCGTACCACGCAGGGCCAAGCAGGGAAGCACCAAGGTGGGTTGGGAAGCAGAAATGAGAGGTAAATGTTAGTGTGCTTTCCATGGGAAGGAAAGGGCAGGGCAGGGCAAGCAGGCTTAGGATCGGTTGTCCTTAATAATTTCAGTGGGTTCCGGGGTGAAAATGAGGGTGTATATTAGTCCATTCTCATCCTACTAATAAAGACATACCCGAGAATGGGTAATTTATAAAGCAATAAGGTTTAATTGACTCACAGTTCAGCATGGTTGGAGAGGCTTCAGGAAATTGACAATCATGGTGGAAGGGGAAGCAAACACATCCTTCTTCATATGGCAACAGCAAGAAATGCCAAGTGAAGAGAGAAACGCTGCTATAGAACCATCAGATCTCGTGAGAAGTCACTATCACGTGAACAGCATGAGGGTAATCACCTCCGTGATTCAATTACCTCCCGCTGGGTCCCTCCTACGACACGTGGGGATTATGAGAACTACAATTCAAGATGACATTTGAATGGGGACATATCGTAATAAAGAAAATAAAGACAGGAATCACACATATGTCAACAGAAACACACTTGTCAAATTTCTTTATGTTGTCAGTAAAATTTGAAAAATGCTTTTTTTCACACAGTTTCCAAACATTACAATTATACTTTTCTTCTAACCTCTTTATCCAAACTGTCTTCAATTCACTTACTTTTCCATTGGGAATGTGAGCCATATTGCTCTGGCCCTTTCCTTCTCTGTTCACAGCTCTCTTCCATCTCCTCATTACTTACATCAAGGTAACATCATACCCTCCCATCTCACCTTCTTGGCTCCTGTCTTCTCTCCTCTCTCAGCTCTTCTCCATACCTTGGCAGACTGATTTTTAAACGCTGCTTTTTCTCACCTGCTTGCAAATCTGTAAATATTCCCTTATTTCTTATTTTATTTAGTGTTAAATCAAAAAAAAAAAATCAGCCTAGATTTAAAGTATGCTTCCTCTACACTCCCTTTTTCTTCACTACTATCACCTTTCCAATTATTACACATACAAGGCCCAGTTCAAACTCCACTTCCACTTCAAAACACTAACTTAGTCTTGCCCAACTTTTTCCCATAGTTACAGAAATGAGCTCCAATTGAATTTACTTTATTATTGTCTATTGTAAATGCATCAGCTTTCTCTTTTACTTGGATGCTCCTTGTTATTTTCACTCACTTCTAAGCTAGTACAGAACTTAATCACTATTGCCATTTTGCATGCTGTTCTCTCTACAAAGAATGTTGTTTCATGACTTATCTACCTGGAAATCATCTACATGTCTATCATCTGAAACTCAGCTCATTAAAGACTCCGTGACCACTCCAGACAGTTCACTTCTTCCTCCACAAATCCAAAATGCTTTGTTTGAACACAACTGCATCTCAGCATTTGATCACAATAATTTAATTCTCTGTCTCCACCACCATGGTGTAAACTATGCAAGGGGAGAGATCATACCTACAGGTCCTTCAATCTTTACATCCTGAAAGATTGTGCAATACATAGAAAATGATCAATATATCTGAAGGATTAACACTTAACATTAGGAATTATGGCTACAACGTCCACTCCCAATATTCCTGATGTAAAGAAGGCTGTAATATTTGATTTGAACTATTATTCTTTTCTTTTCTTTTTTTTGTTTTGAAACAGAGTCTCACTCTGTTGTCAGGCTGGAGGGCAATGGTGCAATCTCGGCTCACTGCAACCTCCACTTCCCACATTCAAGCAGTCTCCTGCCTCAGCCTCCAATGTAGCTGGGACTATAGGCATACGCCACCATGCCCAGCTAATTTTTTTTTTTTTTTTCATTTAAACCTGTGAAACACTATGCAATTGCTGAGGAGTGATTTACTTCTAATTATATGGTCACTTTTAGAATAGGTGTGATGTGATACTGAGAAGAATGTATGTTTTGTGGATTTAGGGTGGAGAGTTTATTAAGTTTACTTGTTCCAGGTCTGAGTTCAAGTCCTGGATATCCTTGTTAATTTTCTATCTCGTTGATCTGTCTAATATTGACAATGTGGTGTTAAAGTCTCCCAATATTATTGTGTGGGAGTCTAAATCTCTTTGTAAGTCATTAAGAACTTGCCTTGGCCGGGAGCCGTGGCTCACGCCTGTACTCCCAGCACTTTGGGAGGCCAAGGCGGGTGGATCACGAGGTCAAGAGATCGAGACCATCCTGGTCAACATGGTGAAACCCGGTCTCTACTAAAAATACAAAAAATTAGCCGGGCATAGTGGCGCATGCCTGTAATCCCAGCTACTCAGGAGGCTGAGGCAGGAGAATTGCCTGAACCCAGGAGGCGGAGGTTGCAGTGAGCCAAGATCACGCCATTGCACTCCAGCCTGGGTAACAAGAGCAAAACTCCATCTCAAAAAAAAAAAAAAAAGAACTTGCCTTATGTATCTGGGTGCTCCTGTATTGGGTGCATATATATTTAGGATCGTTAGCTCTTCTTGTTGCATTGATCCTTTTACCATTATGTAATGTCCTTCTTTGTCTCTTTTGGTCTTTATTGCTTTAAAGTCTATTTTATCAGAGACGAGAATTGCAACTCCTGCTTTTTTTTTTTTTTTTTTTTTGCTCTCCATTTGGTTGGTAAATCTTCCTCCATCCCTTTGTTTTGATTCTGTGTATGCTTGCATGTGAGATGGGTCTTTTGATTTGGGGCATTTAGTCCATTTAAATTTAGGATTAATATTGATATATGTGAGTTTGCCTGTCTGTGTCTTTTGATTGGGGCATTTAGTCCATTTAAATTTAGGATTAATATTGATATATGTGAGTTTAATACTGCCGTTTAATGCTAGCTGGCTGTTTTGCCCATTAATTGATGTAGGTTCTTCATTATGGTGATGCTCTTTACCTTTTGGTATGTTTTTGGAATGGCTGATACTGGTTGTTCCTTTCTATGTGTAGTGCTTCTTTCAGAAGCTCTTGTAAAGCAGGCCTGGTGGTGATGAAATCTCTGAGTGCTTGCTTGTTCACAAAAAATTTTATTTTTCCGTCAGTTATGAAGCTTAGTTTGGCTGGATATGAAATTCTGGGTTGAAAATTCTTTTCTTTAAGGATGTTGAATATTAGCCCCCACTCTCTTCTGGCTTGTAGGGTTTCTGCTGAGAGATCTGCTGTGAGTCTGATAGGCTTCCGTTTGTGGGTAACCTGACCTTTCTCTCTGGCTGCCCTTAGTATTTTCTTCTTCATTTCAACCCTGGTGAATCTAATGATTATGTGCCTTGGGGTTGCTCTTCTTGAGGAATATCTTTGTGGTGTTCTCTGTATTACTTGGAGTTGAGTATTGTCCTGTCTTGCTAGGTTGGGAAAGTTTTCCTGGATAATATCCTAAAGAATATTTTCCAGCTTGGATTCATTCTCTTCATCACATTCAGGTACACCTATCAAAAGTAGATTAGGTTTTTTCACATAGTCCCATATTTCTTGGAGACTTTGCTCATTCATTTTTACCCCTTTTTCTCTAATTTTATCTTCTTGTTTTATTTCATTGAGTTGGTCTTCAACCTCTGATATCGTTTCTTCTGCTTGATCAATTCGACTGTTAAAACTTGTGCATACTTTGCAAAGTTCTCGTATTGTGTTTTTCAGCTCCATTAATTCACTTAAATTCCTCTCTAATTGTCTATTCTCCTTAGCATTTCATCAAACCTTTTTTTAAGGTTCTTAGTCTCTTTGCATTGGGTTAGAACATGTTCTTTCAGCTCACAGAAGTTTCTTAATATCCACCTTCTGAAGGCTAATTCTGTCAATTCATCACACTCATTCTCCATCAGGCCTTGTTCCCTTGCTGATGAAGAGCTGCGATCCCCTGTAGGAGGAGAGGCATTACTGGTTTCGGATGTTCTCAGCCTTTTTGCACTGGTTTCATCCCATCTTTGTGGATTTGTCCACCTGTTGTCTTTGTAATTGCTGACTTTCAGATTGGGTCTCTGAGTGGACGTCCAACTTGTTGGTGATGAAGTTTTTTCTGTTTCCTAGTTTTCCTTTGGTGGACGCCCCTCCCCCACAGAGCTGGACTTTCCCGGGTTCAGCTGTGCTTGCTGTGAAACTCTCAATACTCAGCGTTTCCAATTGCTGTTTCTTTTTGTGGGGGTGGGACCAGCTGAGCCTGATCACCTGGCTCCCTGTCTCAGAGCCTTTTTTTTTTTTTTTTTTTTTTAGCCCAGCTAATTTTTGTAATTTTAGTAGAGATGGGATTTCACCATGTTGGCCAGGATAGTCTAAATCTCTTGACCTCATGATCAGCCTGCCTCGGCCTCCTAAAGTGCTGGGATTACAGGCATGAGCCACTGCACCCAGCCTCTTTTTTCTTTTTTAAAGAGGATGTTTGACATTTTACCTACAAGTTAGTGAATCTAATCCATTCATTTGGAATGTTAGAGTTATTAGATAATTCCTATCACTTTCATAATGATTCTTTCCATAGATACCTAGTTTATCTGGTCATTATATGTCTTATAGCTCCTCTTCTCAAGTTTTGTAAGCAATTCAATAACCGTTTCCCTCTCATTTGCTACCAAAATAGTCTTCTAATTGCCATAGATATAAAATGGATCTACTTATTTTTCTCTCCAGATTTATACTTCATTCTCTATTTATAGCTTTTCAGTGTTGGCAGGTGTGATGTGTTTCATCATTTGAATATATCAGGAAAATGTCGTTTTTTAAAGCTGTATATATATAAAGTTTTATATATATGATTATATGTATATATAAGATGTATATGTGTGTGTATTTGTGTGTGTGTGTGTATATATATATAGAGAGAGAGAGAGAAAGAAAGAGAGAATCTCCCTTTAAAACTGTTCTGTACACAAGAGATTTTCAGAAAAGAACAAATTTAAAAGAGTAGATGATCCAAAACTCAGGGCAGTTTGATTAGTAACTTCATTTTTTTTAAAAAAAGGCTCATACCAAATAACAATGAAGCAGTTTGTTCAAATCCTAAGCCCACTCCCACAATGTCACAAGGCCCTTATTGGAGAAAAATGCATTCACATAGACAAGCTAATTTTTCATTTTTACAAGCCTTTTCCCTATCTTCTATACACCTTATCTGCATTCAAAACATACATATATTTTTAACATCAAAATCTCGTTGTATTAATCTTATTTCTTTCCCAAGTTAAAATCATTCTGTGGTTTCCAAATTCCTTACCTTTGCATTTATTCCTCATAGTATCTTACTTTTTCTTTTCTGTCCAGCTTTATCTTCTCCCTGTGCCCCAGCCTCCACAGCTCCTTAGAGTGTCTTGCTAGGCTGTGAGTTGCTCAGGTCCATGACTGCAACACCTGTGTTCCTTTGTCAGGTAGTACTCCCGATCATCCTTCAGAATTTGTTTAGTGTCAGTCCTTCTGTAAAATGTTCCAGCCATGCCCCAGTAGGAGTGGCCATTTCTTCCTCTAAGCCCCATTGTACCCTGTTCATGCATCTATTATAGTGCCTGAGATGCTTTATCTATGAATGTTCTTACTTCTTTTATTTATGCCAAATGTTGCAAACTCCTTAAGGAAAGGGCCTACCTCATAGGAAGAGTTCTGGTGCTTACCTCATAGGAGGAGTTCAATTAATGCTTCTTGAAAAAAATAAATGGATACATGTATTTCAACATATGAATAAAACAAGTGCTACCATAGAGATATGGCCAATATGCATGGAGAAGGGAGCCTATAGTTCCAACAGCACTATTAGAGGCATTTCAAAATGGCTAGCATCAATGAGGACTCCCATGACCCACTGCAATTAGGATTTGTGAAAGACATTTGTGGGTATGGCTGTCCTTCCTCACATCACACATACCTGTGGAGAGCTCACTGATGCCAGGGAATGTGCTAGGTGCTGAGTATGCAGAAATGAAAGACTTCATGTCTGTTTTCAAACAGCCCATGGTCTGGTTTTGAAGACAGAAATACAAGCAGACACACAAACCCTATGACAGTGGTATATGTGTGTGACGTGTTAGCACATAGGAAAGCACCTTATTTTAGTTTCACATTTAGGAAAAGCTTTCCCAAAGAGATACCCTCTGATCTGCATTCTGAGGGGATGAACAGAACTGTTTCTGGCAGAGGAATAAGTAACTGCCATGGCTGAGAGATGCTGGAGATCATGGTGGTGACTTAGAGGCTATATAACATGGTGGTAATGTATTAGTGCTGATAGAGGGAAGAAGAAACATCTGAGATGACAGAAGTCATCAAGCCCCACTCAGATCATGGACAGTTTCTAAAATATATACCTCTTCACAACACCTTTCTCTGTAGAAAGCTACAATGGTGCTCTTTTTCTGGTCACTGTTCATGTAACTTAACCTGATCTGCAACAATGAGCAGGACAGTGTTGTAGGATACAAATTGGAGGGAAGTGAGGCAGGAGAAAAGAAACAAAAAACAACAAAAAGACAGGAGGTACTTGAGAGAATCCAGGTAAGAAGGGACAGGACCTTGTATAACAAAGTTGATTTTGAACAAAAGAGAGAAGAATTGAATAGATGCAATAAAAAATGGTAAAGGAGATATCATCACCAGTCCCACCAATATACAAACTACCATCAGAGATTAGTACAAAGACCACTATGCACATAAACCAGTAAATCTAGAAGAAATGGATAAATTCCTGGACACTTACACCCCCGCCAAACTAAACCAGGAAGAAGTTGAGTCCCTGAATAGACCAATAACAAGGTCTGAAGTTGAGGCAGAAATTAATAGCCTACCAACCAAAAAAAGTCCAGGACCAGACAAGTTCATGGCTGAATTCTCCTAAACATACAAAGAGGAGCTGGTACCATTCCTTTTGAAACTATTCTAAACAATACAAAAGAAGAGAATCCTCCCTAACTCATTTTATGAGACCAACATTATCCTGATACCAAAACCTGGCAGAGATGCAAATAAAAAAGAAAATTTCAGGCCAATATCTATGATGAACATTGATGTGAAAATCTTCAATAAAATACTGGCAAACCAAATCCAACAGCACATCAGAAAGCTTATCCATCACGATCAAGTTAGCTTCATCCCAGGGGTGCAAGGCTGGTTCAACATACACAAATCTAAAAACGCAATTCACCACATAAACAGAACCAAAGACAAAAACCACATGATTATCTCAATAGATGCAGAGAAGGCCTTCGACAAAATTCAACAGTACTTTATGCTAAAAACTCTCAATAAACTAGTATCCACAGAATGTATCTCAAAATAATAAAAGCTACTTATGACAAACCCACAGCCAATATCATACTGAATGGGCAAAAACTAGAAGTATTCCCTTTGAAAACGGACACAAGACAAGGCTGTCCTCTCTCACCACTCCTATTCAACATAGTATTGGAAGTTCTGGCTAGAGCAATCAGGCAAGAAAAAGAAATAAAGGGTATTCAAATAGGAAAGGAGGAAGTAAAATTGTCGCTATTTGCAGATGACATGACTGTATATTTAGAAGACCCCATCATCTCAGTCCAAAATCTCCTTAAGCTGATAAGCAAATTCAGCAAAGTCTCAGGAAACAAAATCAATGTGCAAAAATCACAAGCATTCCTATACACCAAGAACAGACAAACAGAGAGCCAAATCATGAGCAAACTCCCATTCACAATTGCTACAAAGAGAATAAAATACTTAGGAATACAACTAACAAGGGACGTGAAGGACCTCTTCAAGAAGTACAAACCACTGCTGAAGGAAATAAGAGAGGACACAGACAGATGGAAAACATCCCATGCTCATGGTTAGGAAGAATCCATATCATGAAAATGGCCATACTGCCCAAAATAATTTATAGATTCAATGCTATCCCCATCAAGCTATCATTGACCTTGTTCACCAAACTGGAAAAAAACCACCTTAAACTTCATATGAAACCAAAAAGAGCCCACATAGCCAAGACAATCCTAAGCCAATAAATAAATAAATAAAACAAAGCTGGAGGCATCATGCTACCTGACTTCAAACTATACTACAAGGCTACAGTAATCAAACAGCATGGTATTGGTATCAAATCAGAGATCTAGACTAATGGAACAGAATAGAGGCCTCGGAAGTAATGCCACACATCTACAACCATCTGATCTTTGACAAATCTGAGAAAAACAAGCAATGGGGAAAGGATTCCCTGTTTAATAAATGGTGTTGGGAAAAGTGGCTAGCCACGTGCAGAAAGCTGAAAGTGGACCCCTACCTTACACCTTATATAAAAATTAACTTCAGATGGATTGAAGATTTAAACATAAGACCTAACACCATAAAAACTCTAGAAGAAAACCTAGGCAATATCATTCTGGACATAGGCATAGGCAAGGACTTCATGACTAAAACACCAAAAGCAATGGCAAATGGGATCTAATTAAACTTAAGAGCTTCTGCAGAGCAAAAGAGACTATCATTAGAGTGAACCGGCAACCAACAGGATGGGAAAAAATTTTTGCAATCTACCCATCTGAAAAAGGGCTAATATCCAGAATCTACAAAGAACTAAAACAGATTTACAAGAAAAAAACAAAGAACCCCATCAAAAAGTGGGCAAAGGATATGAACAGACACTTTTCAAAAGAAGACATTTATGCAGCCAAGAAACATGAAAAAATGTTCATCACCACTGGTCATTAGAGAAATACAAATCAAAACCACATTGAGATACCATCTCATGCCAGTTAGAATGGCGATCATTAAAAAATCTGGAGAAAACAGATGCTGGGGAGGATGTGGAGAAATAGGAACACTTTTACACTGTTGGTGGGAGCGTAAATTAATTCAACCATTGTGGAAGACAGTGAGGCAATTCCTTAAAAATCTAGAAATAGGGCCGGGCGCGGTGGCTCACGCCTGTAATCCCAGCACTTTGGGAGGCCGAGGCGGGTGGATCACGAGGTCAAGAGATCGAGACCATCCTGGTCAACATGGTGAAACCCCATCTCTACTAAAAATACAAAAACTTAGCTGGGCATGGTGGTGCATGCCTGTAATCCCAGCTACTCAGGAGGCTGAGGCAGGAGAATTGCCTGAACCCAGGAGGCGGAGGTTGCAGTGAGCCGAGATCGCACCATTGCACTCCAGCCTGGGTAACAAGAGCGAAATTCCGTCTCAAAAAAAAAAAAAAAAAAAAAAAATCTAGAAATAGATTTTTTTTTTTTTTTGTAGAAAGGTTTTCTTTATTATAGGCATCACATTTTGGGGACAGGAAAGGGGTCAGGGTGGGAGGTGGAGGAAAGTGCAGGGTGGGGGTCCACACACACCTGCCCAGGAGTTTCTACAAGGAAAGTGACCAATGGCTTCAAAATCTATTGAGAAATGTGAAAAGAAACAAAGCCAGCTAATTGGATGTTAATGATAACCTTGTTATCATACCCTGCCAGTGATAGGAGCAGTTTCAGTAAGGGTGTGGTGGGAAGCCAACTATACAAACGTGTTCTACCTCCTCAATTCTGATAAACACTTGAGCCCAGTTGCTGAAGGCATTTGCCTACAGTTGTCTTTGTGGAAATTAAAAGGTTATCATTTTCATCAGAGGATAGTTTTATTAATCAATACATTAATCCTTACAAATAAATATTGAATAGCAGTTGGAACAGTAAATTGCAATATTTATTGAATTCTTACTACGATGTCACCAAAACATTAGGTGTTGCAGATGTGCTAAAAAGCACTGAAACAATTCTTAGCCTCACAAAGTCAAGAATCAAAAGCGGGATCACCAACATATGTTACATTGCAAAGAGCAATGTATCCAACAGAACTAACAGTCATCAAATATCAAGTGTTTAGTGCACGTATACCCCCCCATATTTCTCTTGTTCTTGTAATGAAAACTTGTGACCGATCTTTCAGTGAAAGTGGAGACTAGTCTTTAATATTATTTTTTAAGCAAAAGAGTAAGCATAGAAAAGTGACTTATATCTACTGTCATCATCTTAATGTATTTCAACCAGTCACAGCTGTCCAAATTGACCCTGTGCGAGGGGAATCAGAAATAGGCATGCTAGGGGAAGTAGCAGCCTTGGGCCATGCCTACCCACCCACACATTTTCACGGTATGTCAGATGATATATGACACCCAGCCTTTCCAGATTTTCTCGTTAAAACAGTGTATATAATAAAATGAAAATAACGATGTTATACCTACTGTGTAACCACCTGTCAGTAAATTTATGAACAATTAGAAAATGAAAGTACTTTCCAGGGAGCAATTTGTAGAAGCAATAAAATGCTCATTTTTTTCAGAGATATAATAGGACAACAACTTTTCTCTTTTTTTCCCCCAAAACAGCTTTTGTAGTCATTAATCAGCTCTGTTTTGTTGTTGTTTTTAACATCTCAGTTCTTCAAAACGCACCAGATAGGTGCAACGGTGGGCAATGAAGAAGCCATTTAAAATTTCCAGGTGAAGTAAAGCTCAGAGCCCAGGCTGTTTCATGTTTGATAGGTAGTCACACTTCTTAATAAACTTGGGTTTATGTGTGCTGTCTCAGGGGTTTTACCGCTCAGAAGCAGATGCCAGCATTTTCCTTTGTGGAGCAAACATTAAGCCAAGACATCCATTCAGAATGTGTGTGTTTTTCCCCTTTGACCTTATTAGCAAATGACCTGAGACTTCCAACATCCTCCAGATAGCCCAAGCTGATAATAAAATTACTAAAATTTATAAGATACTTTATGTAAGCTGAAATTCTTTCTTCTACATTATCTCGTTGAAATGATCGCCATTTGGAGTTGAGGAAGTTGAGGGTCAAAGAGATACAATGAGTTGCCTGAGGCTCTACAGTAAGCAGAGAACTAAATATCAAACCCAGGTTTCTGATTCCAAATTCTTTTCCTGTCCGCTGCATGGAGATGCTTCCCCATCACCAGTGCAGTCTGATTAATACTTGCAAACAGGATCAACGGGAAAGAAGGGTAGGAGAGCCTCCAAAGCACAAGGTGGTACCTTAGAGAGAAGGGGAGCTCTCTTGCTAACACCCCAGTGTTCCGTCCTGGGCCAAGGGGCCTGAGAAGCGCTGCCATTGTCTCCTGATCCTGAGAGTTCTTCTCCATTGACGTCCCGGCTGGACTGGACTTCCAGGATCAGCCAGCTGAAGCCAGCAGAGCAGATGAAGCGGCCTCCTGACCCACATCAGGCTCCACCCCAGCTGGTGTGAAAACATCAATTTCCTAGCAAAGTCATGTTTTTCCTCAGAGCGGTCGGTTAGTCCCTCTCTCTCTGCCATTTCACCTCTTCCTTTTAATCTTTTCCATTTTTATTTTTCATCTCAAGTCCTTTTTTTGTGCTCTTCGCTTCTTCAGTGGCCTTTTTATAGGTTTCCACGCTTCCCTCTCCTCTTTTCATGTTTGCTCGTTTGTAAGACGCCCCCTTTCTTCGGTCGTCTTTGTTGTTTGACTCCTCTTTTTAGGATGCCTTTCCCCTCTATTCATTGTTACGCTCCCTGAGATTTTTCTCTTGTCACTTGATGGACTTGAATTTTGATCTTTACTGCTGGACTAAAGCTTTGCCATCTTTGTGTTTTCTTTGTGAGTCAACTTTTTTTTTTTTTAATTCTCATCATTCTTCTTGGAACAGAAAGCAAGTATTTTTTTAGCCGTCTGTGTGATTCATTTGGTGGCGCTTTTTTTTTTTTTTTTTTTGGCCTAAATGTTTGTTCTCTCTTTTATAATCAATTAACTTAATTGTAGCTGTCTGGGCTCTAGAGGTAGAAAGAGATGATGGCTAATCTCTATTTCAGTAATTGGAAATCAGTTCTTTTCTTGCAGTGTCTACAAATTCCACAGAGGGAAAACATATTCCATTATCTCCTACACAAAAGGTTCTAATGGACACATCCAAAAGCTCTGGGTTTTTGTGCTTTTATCTGTATGTTTTCATGGAAAACTTAACATTTACTTCACAAAACCTCAGGAAGAGAGTGGTTTGGGTTGTGTGTGTGTGATTGAGGCATAAGCTACATGCAAAAAGGGACAGAGATTTTACATGTACAGCAAGGAGAACTTATTATGTGTAATCATCTAGGAGGTACACATTTGTGTGGAGCTTCTTTCACTCAACATAATATCTATGACATTCTTCCATGCTGTGTGTGTTTTAATAGTTTGTTTTTTAAATTGCTGAGTAGTTTTCCATTTACAGATTCCATAATCTATTTATTCATTCTCTTATGATAAAACACTGGTTGTTTTCCATCTTTTGGTCATTTTGAATAAAATTGCTCTGAAAATTTTTATTCACGTTCTCTGAGTGTACAACTACTAATTTTTATTGGGAAAATATGTAGAAGTTGAATTTGGGGGCATAAAATGATGCATGTTCAGATTTAATAGAAATTACCAAGCAGATTTCTAACACAGTTGAGCCAACTCCCTGCAGCAATATTTGAACGTTTCACTTAAGATGCATCCTCAGCAAGACAGTATTATCAGTCTTTTAAAATTTTAGCCATCTGGTAGATATGAAAGGAGGTTAGAATTTACAAGCTAACCACAGTAAATGCATCAATCCTTCAAGAGCCTTGCGTATCACATGTGTCCTACATGGGTCCTCAAATTCTTTTGGCTTCCTTCACTCCCAAACCTTGGTCTGCTTGCTCAGATTCCCCTGCCATTGTAGCTGGCATGACCTTACAGCTCCCCCGCTCCTTTTTTTTTTTTTTTTGAGACAGAGTCTTGCTCTGTTGCCAGGCACCAGGCTGGAGTGCAGTGGCACGATCTTGGCTCACTGCAACCTCCACCTCCCAGGTTCAAGCAATTCTCCTGCCTCAGCCTCCCAAGTAGCTGGGACCACAGGTGCATGCCATCATGCCCAGCTAATTTTTGTATTTTTTAGTAAAGATGGGATTTCACCATGGTCTCAATCTCTTGACCTCATGATCTGCCCGCCTTGGCCTCCCAAAGTGCTGGGATTACAGGCGTGAGCCACCATGCCCGGCCTCACAGTTCCCCCTTTTGAAGCTAATCAGCTGAGCCTCCAATATCTCTGGCTCCTCTGCTACACCCAACCTCAAATGAAATGTGATACTTCAGAGCAAGGGATCTGGCTTCTCTAGTGATTTTTGCAGGGGCCATGGAAGGCAATCCAGACATCGAAGGTGTGTTCACTCCCTTGGAGCAAACTTACACCAAAAGAAGACAGGACATGAGATGAGAGGGAGCCAGGTCAATGCATCTCTAACTGTTCTTTCTGAGAATCCATGGTTCCACAGTACACACTCTCTCTATGATCCTTCTGTAGACCTCCAGCATGGCTGAGTAGAAACACTTGCCAAATCACCAGTTGTTTCTCTCCCCTGTTCATTGTTGCTATGTAGCCAGTGTTGGTAAAGCATCAACCTTGGGTTGCTTCCCATCCTTCCCTTCCTGATTTCCCTCAGCCTTCCATCTCTCTGCCCTTCCATCTCCTCAATAAGGCATTAACATTTAATCACTCTCTCAAGGTCTGTTTTCTAGGGACCCAGCAGTAAGATAGTTTGGGGAAAAATTCCTTAACATATTAACTAGGCTTGATCAATATTGCCAATCTATCCAATTTCTCAAGAGCTGAAATGTGAGTGTGTAACTAGGATACCTGGACCAAGAGAGAGAAAGAAACAACTTATTTAAGAGTTTGAATGACCAAGTTCTACTCTTGTCTTTTATATCTGTGAGTTTCAGTGCATTAGTCTATGGCTCTGACTCCGGTTCATTCTTTGTTAAAGCTTTCAAGGATGCAGTAGAAATGTCATAAATACTCTTTTTTTTTGTATTTTTTTTTATTGCATTTTAGGTTTTGGGGTACATGTGAAGAACATGCAAGATTGTTGCATAGGTGCATACGTGACAGTGTGATTTGCTGCCTTCCTCCCCTTCACCTATATCTGGCATTTCTCCCCATGCTATCTCTCCCCAACTCCCCATCCCCCGCTGTTCCTCCCTTATTTCCCCCCAACAGACCCCAGTGTGTAGTGCTCCCCTCCCTGTGTCCTTTTAAGAGAACCTTAATATCAAATATGATCTCATGTGAAATTGCTTATACAGTGGTTACTATTCAACAGCATTGATTTTTTCGTCTCCTTTCCTTCAAAGAAAGGCATGCTCTAAAATTAAGAAAATATCTTATTTTTCAATAGGATTCTGACCATCACACCATTATCACTGAGATTTTTTAAGGAGACATGTTAAATAGATTTAATGTCAAATAAATAATAATAAAATGTAAACTAATTATGTTGTTTCACTCAATAGGGAATATTTTCCTCTTTGTCTTAGGCCAATTTTACCACTGTTTTCATGCTCCTTTATTCCAAGCCATTTTCTGTGTAACTCTGATTTCAACCTTTGCTGATGCCAATAGCATTCAGCTGCTCATTCATAATTTATTCATCAAGTGTCTATTACACACTAGGCACTATGTTTGGTACTAGAAATAAAATAGTGAACATAAACAGTACAATCTCTGCCCTTGTGGAATTTGAAATCCAATAGGAGGACAGATTCTATGACAAAATTAGGAAAATATATGTAGTCATGCAACACATACTCTTAAAGACATGGGGAATGCTATGAGATTCCATAATGGGGAGGCCTGGCCTATTTGGGAAGTTGTGAGATGACTTTGCTGAGGAAGTGACAGAGCTTGAGGAACATGAAGCTCTGAAAGACCATTTTGTCTGGCTGGAGTACAGAACCTAAAGGGGAGAGTGTTTTTAGATCAGGTTAAAGGACAGCTATGGGTGAGAGCTCCAGAAAGTGCCCGCCATCGCAGGAGCTTTCATGCTTTCCCTTGAAACAATAGGAAAGCATTTAAAGTTCTAAAGTGTGTGCTTGTGTGTGTACAATGATTACATGGTTAGACTTTTTAGGAGATTATTCTGGCTGCAGGGGCAATCGGAGGTGGTCAAGTGCAGGTTACAGGGAGTGAGGGAGGAATGAATGGAAAGTTATTGTTTAATGAGTGCGTTAAATCAGGTTAGAATGATGGGAAAGTTCTGGAGATAGAGTGGTGATGGTTGCACAATATTTTAAACGTAATT
The DNA here is from genome assembly GCF_030222135.1 of Aotus nancymaae. Taxonomy (NCBI): domain Eukaryota; kingdom Metazoa; phylum Chordata; class Mammalia; order Primates; family Aotidae; genus Aotus; species Aotus nancymaae. The sequence continues at coordinate 37,005,751 of NW_026988423.1, forward strand.
AATGCCACAAGAGTATACACTTTAAAACAATTAAAAGAATAAATTTTACATTTGGTACATTTTACTAAAATAAAATCAATTACAAGGATCTGTGTGGTAAAGAAGTTGGCAGGTTTTTGTGATAATTCAGGCAAGTAACAATGATATTCTGAACTAGATTGTTTGGTAGTGAAGGTGGAAAGAAGTGGATAGATTTGAGAGTTGTTTTTTTTTTTTTTTTTCTGAGATGGAGTCTTGCTCTGTCTCCCAGGCTGGAGTGCAGTGGCACAATCTCAGCTCATTGCAACCTCCACCTCCCAGGTTCAAGCAATTCTCCTACCTCAGCCTCCCAAGTAGCTGGAATTACAGGTGTGCCACCAGATCTGGCTAATTTTTGTGTTTTTTAGTAGAGATGGGCTTTCACCATGTTGGGCAAGCATTCACCATGTAGAATGCTGAAAAGAATTTGGTATGACAGAGACAAGCTAGCTATTCACCAAACAAAAACAAATAGCTCCCTGCAAAATAAAAAACAAACCTTTTGTTACATCAGTCCTTACCCTCATGTCCAGTTTGCTTGCTAGATGTCTGTGACCAAAGTTGGTGCTGTCATCATGCTTTGAAGACGGCAACACCTCCATCAGCTTTTATTCCTGAATGACTGCATGTAACCTAGCCCTTTGCCCTCTCCTGCCTCCTCGACAATTGGAATATAGGATCAAGCAGTAGAGTTTCATTGCATTAAGCCACTGTAACACTGTGGCTGTAAGAAGCTGAAGTTGCCTTCCTTGGTATCTGTTATGGACTGAATTAGGTGCACCCCAAATTCATACATTGAAGTCCTAATCCCTAATTTGACAGTTTTGGGAGACAAGGCCTTTGAAGAGGTAACGAAGGTTAAATGAGTCCATAAGGTTAGGGCCTCAACCTGATGGAACTGGTGTCCTTATGAGAAGAGGAAGAGACATCAGTGATCTTTCTGTGCGTAAGCACAGAGAAAAGACCGTGTAAAGACACAGCAATCAGGCACTGTCTGCAAGGAGAGAGCTCTCACCAGATACCAACCTTGATGCCAACTTCATCTGAGACTCCCAGCCCCCAGAGCTACAAGAAAATAAATTTCTGTTGCTCAAGGAACTCAGCCTGTGGTATTTTGTTCTGGCAGCCTGTGAAGACTGAAGCAGTATAATTGGCTACAGAAAGTGAAGTCGGTGTCTTTGACTGGTGATGTTTAAGGCTCAGGGACCTAAGTGCATGGAGGTGCCAATCACTGGGAGAGGGACACTAGACATAGGCCAGATTTGAGTTCAATTCTGCACATGTTGACTTCAATGTGTCCCTAAGATACTCAAAAGAAAATGTCAATTCAGTCTACGTAAAGCGTAAATAGACTCTCACTGGCCATACTATAAAGTAGTTTAATTCTTGCTCAGTTGAAGGAATTTCCTCTAATTGTTTTATGAGTAAATGTCTCTCTTCCAAAATAAAAACGTCCTTGGATTTTTCTCAACCTCCTCCCCAATAGTTTCTAACATATCATAAGTATAATTGACATTTAAGAAATCAATAGGTCATTTTACTGATTTCTTAAGAAGTGGTGGTTTGGTATCCAGAAGATATAGAATTATTTAGAGTATCTTAGAATGTTTAGAGTAGGGTTAGATTAGTTTAGCCAGTCATCCGCTGCAACATTTCCCAAAGTATACTTCTAATGAAAGAAAAGAAAACTCCACAAATATGGCTACTGTCTCCTTTGTCAGTGTCTCTGCTCACCATTAAAAATATTAAAATAAGGGCAAAACACAATTAAAGTGGATTCAATTTGATTCCATTGAGCAAACATGCTTGAGAACTCCCATCCACTTTGCACATTTTAGGTGATCAGGTTGACACAATCGATGTGTCCTCCAAGTGCTTAAAATAAAGGCTGAGGGGTGTGGAAATAATCCTACAAAAGACAGATAGTAATGATTTATATCATTCTATCCTCAGTGGGTAGCAAAGTGCCTAATTCAGAGATGGTGCCCAACAAATTCTCATTGAATATGCTTTCACATAGGAGATATTAATGCCTATTTAGTGAGTGAGCAAATGAAAGAACTGATAGACTATGATCTAAAACTATCTGTGAAGAAATTTTGAGAAGTGTTACAAAATGTATACTCCCAGGAATAAAAATCCAGAACATTAGAGCGGAAATGGATCTCAGAGATCGTCTTCTACTCTCTTATTTTATGCATTAAGAAACAGACTCTAGAAGGTTAATACATATGCCTAAGTTAGCACAGGTAATAGATATGAAACTGCCTTTGCAAAATTATGACAGTAAGAGAACTCTGAAATAGCTGTCTCCATCTTGCTTCTAACATCCAAGATGTCCTTTATCATTACTGGGTGTGAACAAAAGTAACTTTGGGAAGAATTTAGTTTATAGTTTAACCTTAAGGCAAGGATGACAATAGCCTTTCCCAAAACTAAACCACATTTGTAAAACTATTGAAAGTTCGTAAAGGTAGGGCTATGACAAGGGCTTGAATTCTGCTAAGACGTGGGCATAGTTAAAAGATAACCTGCCATTGTTTTGCAGGTCACAAGATATGTAACTTCCACAATTACTCTTACACATAACATCACTGTTGTAGGACCCTCTGATTGGCCTTTTGAGATGTCTTTTCAGACTTTTTAATTGCTGACTCCATCCAGATCTGCTGCTTGTGATTCAACAGGCCCTGTGGCCCCAACCAAAGGCAGACTCAGTGCACAAGGACCATTTTCCACATCCCTATGATTTCAGCCCCCAACCAACCAACACTCCCATTTCCTAGCCCCTGCCCACCAAACTATCCTTGAAAACCCCTAACCTCCAGGGCTTTAGGAAGACTGATTTGAGTAATAACTCCAGTTTTCTGGTGTGGCCAGCCTCATATCAATTAAACTCTTTCTCTACTGCAATGTCTCAGTGAACTGGATTTTCCTGTGCAGTGGGCAGCAAGTATTCGTTGAGTGACTATGGATACTGGAATAGTTTTCTAGATCTTTTGACTCACCACACTGCTTTCTTATAGCCACATGATTATTTTCTACAAAGAGAGTCCTAGACCCTTGCATTCAAAAGATGTTGACAACATGTCTCTACCTATGGACCCTACCTTGATTAGAAGAAACAAAGCTGGTCAGGACCCAGTACAGCTTTTAACACATGAGGAAAGAGAAGGCTGGTGGTCTGAAAGCTCATTTCAGCAGAGAGATGTGCAGAATTTACTAAATGAGAGAAGCTGAGGAAGCTAGAAAACAGGCTTACTGAGGAGAAAGTTCCAGCAGCTTGCCAGAGGCATGCTTTCAAAATGTGAGAGGCAGCATCTCAACTCTTAGCGTAACTATGTGCAAGGTGACACTTGGGGAGATGTGAGCTGGACAAGGCAGGAGCCTTGCTGGACAGCTGTAGACTTAAAGCTGGCCCCCGACCCCTGGGTCCATCACTCATTCCCATAAATCACACTCACACTTCTCCCTGGAATAGCAATCATTACAACCCCTCCTACCTCCTTGTGTTCCATGGACCCTAAAGTTCCTGAATCCAAACAGAATCCTTTCACTGCTCAGACTCGCACTTTGCATAATCCTCATGTTTGCAGGCCAACTAAATGTAAATATATGCAAATGTACTGGCAAGTTGGGCTGGCCCTCAGGCCTTCCAAAGAGACCTTTCCTGCTGCAAAAGTTAAGCATTGCCTGCTTAGAGGGAGGATTAAGGAGCTGGTAGAAGAAGAGAGAGGACAACAGATAACTTTAGAAAGTAATAGAGTGGGGAAAGAAGATGTAAGCATAACCTTTATATAAATAAGCGAGTCATGGCTAGACAGCAAAGCTCTGTTAAGGTAGCACTGGGATGGCTGTCATGGACAGTAGCTGGGCCTGGGGAGCATTTACTCACTTGAGACAGAAGATCACTGCAAGGCAATAGTTTCTGAGGCATATGTGAGCATCTTCTAAATTGTGTTAGGCCTAGAAATTGTTTTCCCTTCCTAAAGTTAGAGAAGTCTATAAAATCACTCTTGCTACAGTCACAATGGGTACTTTGTTGCTGATGTTTCACCTAGAAACCTCAGAAGAACCTGCTCACACTGGCAGAGTTGCCCTGTCAGCATTCCACAGACTTCCGGAGCAAGAAATGGAAAGAGAGAGAGTGAGGCAGGATCCGTATCCTGGAGCTTGAGCATGGAAAACACCAAACCCACAACCATTAGCACACTGCCCCTAGCAAAAGGAAATGTGCAGTGTGGGTGTGACTGCAAACATCAGTGGGTGGCCTGGTAGGATGGAAGCAAGAATCAGGAACCCTGGGATCAGCACAAGAGGAGTGTCTGCGCTTCTCCTGACTCAAACATTTACTTAGAGCCTAGAGAGAAAGGACTGGTCATTAGCATCAGCCACACACTGCAGTTAACCACCCCTATAAAATATGGGAGTTGTAGTTTATTTGTTCACCCTCACAGATGCCTAAATCAATTTGTTTTCATTCTCTCCAACCAAATATTGTCATTTCTTTTATCATGAAATACTTATTGATTACTCATTACATGCCAGACACATTTAATAAGCATTTTTGAGTATCTAATCAATGTGAGTTCTGTGCCTTACATTAAGGATAAGCGTTTCTGTCCATACAGAGGCAAAGACTTTGTTCCCATCCTCAGGGTGCATACATTTTGGTGGGGAAGCCAAGGTAATGGGTAACCCAGTAGTTACAGCACAGTGTGAGAGAGCCATACCCAGGGGTTTGGGAAACGGGAAGGCCTGAGTTCAAACGACACCTTCAGGTATTTGTAAGAGAAGAGTCCTGAATTGAGCAGGAAGAAGTAGGGCACTGCAAGGTGTACTGACGGGCAGGGAGAGGGTGGGCATCACCCCAGGCCTGCCATGACATGACCATCAGGGCACACTGCACCTCCCAAGAAGGCCCCGAACAGGACAACTTCTGCTTGGCATAAGCATTGCGTGTTGTGGACCTTCTCTTGAGTAGGCAAACTCTCCTTTAAAAGATTGTTCCAGAGGATACCTCTGGTCTCTCCCTCTGAGTAGGTGGCATGTACACACACCAGGGGTCCACACCTGCAACTCTGGGCAGCAGGCACCACCTGGTCAGGCCTGTCCTGTCCTGTTTGAGAAGCTTCCAGCACCTGCCCGGCACTTTTTCAAAGTGAGTTTCCTTTGAACATTGCCTGCTGATTGCCCCTGGTCTCTCTCAGAGCTATCCTTGGGCGTCTTTTTAATGGCCTGGCCTTAATTGCATTTTCCTGTATGCGCTGTGGCAGTCAGCATGCAGTTTAATAAAACATTTTCAAACCGCTGGGCCCATTCTTCCCTTCCCACCTACATCTTATGCAGTAGAAGATTTTAAGCCTTATTTTGAAGGTGATTGATTTGGTGTTTTCCACTTGCTTTCCTGCTGCGGGGACATTTTGCCTCTATGTGTGATAAATTTTTTTAAAGGAACTTTGATTTTCCTGTCCCCTCACTTTCCATCCTGCTGTTGCAGAACCAGGACTGGGAAGCTTTACTCCTTAAGTAGCTATTTTGCCTTCTCTGATTCTGTGATTAGTTGTTGGTACTTTGGATTAGCCGTGGTCCGTGCTCAGGATCTGTCATTCAGCACTCACATCAGTGGGGTGTTTAAAAGGAGGTGATGGAGATGTCTGTACTGCAGCTACCGACTTTTTTCTTTAGAAACTAGAGGATAGACTTTTATTTTATTGTGTATTATTTTATCTTCTTTTGGATGTGATCACAGATAAGAAGAATTCATTACAAATGAAGAGACTTGATTGAGTATGCAGTAGTGGCCCCTGAAAGACGCAGTCTTGGGAAGGTCTCTACATTTTCTATTTCCTAGCATAAGTCATATCAATGCTGGAATGGAAGGTTCTTAAAGAAAGTAAAACCTTTCATGAAAGCTTTAATGAGGCCTTGCTGATATTATTTCTCTTTTGCTTCAAAGTTGTCTGGTTCATCTCTTAATTCTCTCTCAATGAGCACAATTGTATTTTGTTTCGTTTTTTTCAGAAGTACACCTTGGACATGGGATTATAAAATTATGACAACGATATCAAACTAGTTATGAGAAGAATGTTTAAAAATAACAAGAATGTTATAAGACATTGAAGGAAGAGGTATCACATAAACACATACACATGTGTTCATACGTATTCAAAAGGAGGCGCAGTTATTCCAATGTTATTCACAAAATCTCACATAACTTATCAAAACTTATGAGGCTAATGCTTTTATGTGATAAAACCATATTAGAATGAGTGAAGCGACAGTTCTAGAAATTGCTGAACCAGCCTAGCATAATACTTGTCATGCAATCTCAGAGGCATTTTCAGGAAGTAACCTAGCAGCTGAAAATGAATCATTTTAATAAACTATGGAGGGTTGCCCCTTAGTGAACAACTTCATGAAGGAGTGGGGCAGGCTTTCTTTCCCACAGCTGACAGATGAAGACTCTGAAATGTAGCAAGGCAAGTGGTCAAACCAGGAGTTAAATTTTATATACCTTCTTCCTAAGAACAGCTCAGTGAGTGAGACTCTTTCCCAGATGTGAATTAAGTAAGGCCTTAGCTATCATTAGTATTGCCTTTTCTGTTGGATTAACCTCAAAATTAGAGCACATGGAAAACACAAGCCCAGCCCTCTATGACCAGCAATGTGATCAGTTCTCAGTGGTGGTGTGGAAAGGAAGGAGGGTGGAAGACAGGGAGAGGTAGACCCCTGTCCTGATCCTGCTGTGCCCCATATGGGACTATTTTAAAAAGCTCACTCCTACCCTGTCTTTACTAAAAATACAAAAATTAGCCAGGAGTGGTGTCACCAGCCTGTAATCCCAGCTTCTCGGGAGGCTGAGGCATGAGAATCCCTTGAATCCTGGTTGCAGTGAGCCGAGATCATGCCACTGCACTACAGCCTGGGTGACAGAGTGAGACTCCATCTCAAAAAAAAAAAAACAACAAAAAACAAACTCACTCCTATTCTTACCTCTTGCTGAAGGAGCTCAGACAGAGTGGCAGGAGAGCAGAGGCCCTCCTGTGCGGAGTGTGCCGTTTGCCCAGAGAACCACAGGGTGTTCTGGAACAAGGTGCAGCTTGGGCTTGCACCAGGAAGGCTGCATGCAGAGTCTCAGGAGTCTGGGCCTGTTGCTTGGTTTTCCCACCTCTGCCCAGAGAGGCGACCTCCGAACACCAAGCCATCGGCCAACCTCCTCTGTCTCTTCATTCTTGCTCTTGACTCCACTTTCCTCTGCTTCCTTTCTTTTCATTCACATCCTCCATTTGTACCTCCGTGGCTCTTTGCAGGCATCTTCAAGTTCTTCTTCTATCTATTTCCCTTATCACCTTTTGCTTTTCTCAATCCCTCAGGCAGGAGCTCCACTCCTCCAGCCCTCCACTTCTGGGCTACTCAAACTCTTATCAAGGGGAACATCCAGTGTCAAGCTCTCCTGTGACTCTCTCATTCAACAAGCTCAGTTCAGTCCGTGTTAGACAGTCATGCACCTAGAAGTATGTGTGTTTTGCTAATTGTAAATTATATACAAAATCTATATTCTGAATCAAAAAATTGGCTCCAAACTTTGTGTCTGAAAGAGACCAGACTTTTTGTCATCGAGCAACTTGTGCCTTGGAAATGACAAACACTCCTCACGGTAGTCAGATCCCAGGTCACGGTGGGATTTTTAGAAAACACTCTAAGTTCTATGTAAATTTTAGCTTGGCATTTCTGGGACGCAGAGGAATCTCTTCTGCCAACCTATAAATTCATTTAAAATCTGTGCTTTCCCTTGAAGAATAGTAATAACTAAAAGAGTCAATAACAATGCTATAATTAATGATCATTTCTATTAATAGAAAATAAATTTTTTTCTGACCTTATCTCTTCTAAAAATACAAAAATAGCTGGGTGTGGTGGCAGGCACCACCACAATTTAGGTGACATTCTGGGAGCAGTATTTCTACAGCTCTGTTAATCACCCTTTGTACATCAGTCAGAAGGAACTCCTTCTCTGCTTTTAACTAACAAAAACCCAGTAATAAAACTTGGATTCCCAGGGGACACATAGCTCACTTACCCGAAGATTTTAGGTTACCCAGGGAGCTGTTATGTTGTGTCTAAGGCGGAAATAATGTATCTGAACAGAAATTAAGAAAAAATTAAAAAGAAAAAAGATTTGAGAACAAAGAAGAATAATTCAAAGAGAGGGCACACATTTCTATTACAACAATATCATCTTCTAAAGCTGTTTATGATAAAAAGAGGATTTGGTAGCTTGTATTCCAACTACATTAAATTAAATCCAAGACCCCTTTCCCAGACACACAAAGGCCTGAAAACATCAATCCTATCATGACAAACTAGCCCTTGGGAAAAGGAATCCTCCTGGCAGTGAGCCATGGACCCTTATAAACTGTTAACCATGGTAATGAACCAATCCAAGAGATATATTAATAATGACATGAAGAGACACATTTATTGTTGATTGTTGAGATGGCGGCAGATTTACTGCCAGCTTGCCAGGAGGGAGGGCTTGGCCCAGCAATGGTGCAATTAAAAACAAATTGAATACAGGGACAAAGAATCAATAATCTAACAGAGCAACTTTTAGTTTGCAAAATACAAATATAAATTAATTGACCTGAACACAGTTGCTAACTGGTCATTAATGCTGCTTACTGGCCAATCAGAGCACATAAGTCATCCCATTAAATTGATTGCAGCAGGCTGGGTCCCTGCACTTCCAGCTCTGCCTGCCAGGGCAGCCATCAGGGTACCTTGTTTGGGGGTGATTTTCAACACCACTAAAGCAAAGTGACTGTGTTAGAAATTTTCCCCAGAAGCCCTAAATTAAGGAATTCTTTTTAAGGTTCCACTGAGAACTTCTTTATTCAACAGGCACGTTTTCAATGCTGCAGTGTACAGCGACCTTTCCCAAGGGAAGGGTCTTGAAGAGAATAAATTTGTGCTGGGCATGGCTGCCAATACCTCCCCCGGTAAGCCTCCCTTTGAGACGCTTATTCTTTCCTAAGAACAATTGACATTCTCCCTCAAACCTTCATAAAATCCTAAAAACATATTTGAGATATTTTGCTATTACTTTTATGGATTAATAACCTTTTATATGAATTTGTGAAAGAAAGCCTTCTATGGCCATGCCAATTCAGATTGCCATACTTATGCTGTGACTCTGAAAAATTACGGCGCCACCTGCTCTGGCTTGTCTTCAAGGAAGTTACAGTCTAGGCGAGGAAGAGAGTTACATCCACCAATAACTGAAATTTGAAACAAAAAGTTACAGGTATCATAAGGAAGTACAGGTGAAGTGGCAACTAGCATTTCAGAAAAAGCCTTAGCAACTCTAAAATTGTGGGATATGATAGCCACCGGCCACGTGTGTCTATTTCAAGTTAAATTAATTAAAATTAAATAAGACTAAAGACTTGGTTTTTCAGTCATACTAGTCACAACTCAAGTTCTCAACAGCCACTTGTGGCTAATGGCTACTACGTTGCAGAGTGTAAATACAGAACATTTCCATCATCACAGAAAGCTCTATTGGACAGTACTGCTTTTTGTAGGGTTTGGATATCTAGGGAGAAGAAGAACGTTCAAGACAGATGAATTATGTGAGAAATGGAGAAGAATGCAGCATGCTGCACAGCGGGGATCACACAAGGACAGCCTCGACTACATTGTGCATAGGACGTAATGGTGAAGAAATAAGAGTGGAGAGGGTGGGAGGGGGGTGAGGGATAAAAGACTAAAAACTGGGCTCATTGTACACTGCTCAGGGGATGGGTGCACCAAAATCTCACAAATCACCACTAAAGAACTTGTGTAACTAAATGCCACCTGTTCCCCAAAAGCCTATAGAAACAAAAAATTAAAAAAGAAAGAAACATTCCTCCCACAAAAAAAGTGAAAAAGGAAAAAAGAAGAAAAGAAGTAAGAGTGGAAAAGTAGGTTTGGCCCTGGATTGCTGAGCACTTGGAAAGATGATCTAAGAGGTTTTGACTCGACTTCAGTGTCGGTAGGGAGCCGTTAAAACACAAGTGGGATAAGTGACATGATCAGTGTGTGCATCAGAAATACTTAGACAACACTGTTAAAATGAATTGTAGGGAGGGAGAGATGAGGATGAGGTATCAATTAGGATGTGACAGAGAAAAGTCAGTAGAGACTAAGATTCTACACTTTGATGATAGTGGTTGTGGGAACAGAAAGGGAGAGAATGACGTTATTGGACATGACATCTGCTTTGATAGAGAAGCAAAAGAGAAAAAGAGTCAAAGCTTAAGCCAAGATTTCACATGCAATGGTGTTTCCATGAATGGAAATGCAAATTACAACAAGAGGAACAGGTTTTGGAGAAAAGAAGGTAAGTTCAGGGTAGAACATGTTAAAGTTCCTAAGGGATACCCAAGCTGAGGAGCTCAGAAGATAATCATACGTTAGACAATGCAATCAGGAAAGAAATAAAAACTGGACATTTAGATTTAGGAGACAATGATATAGAGCTGATATTAACTCCAAGAATAAAAGTTAAGATAAGTAAAACAGAAGGAGAGAAAAAAGTTTAAGGAGGACAGATCCTGACTGCACAGAGATAGACTCCAATGCTTTAACCAGAGACAGCCTGACACAGAAAGCATGTGTATTGTAAATGACCCGGCCTGGCAGTCTGACTTACCTATTTAAAAGCTATGGATTGAAAGGAAGTTAAGCCTAGATGCTGAGTGGAGAATTCCACTGTCAACAGAAGTGAGTTTAAAATACATCCTTGTACTTATCAGCAGAACCTGTAGCTTCTCTGAGCCTTAGTTTCCTCATTCAAAAAAATAGGAACACAAATCCAACTCTCTGGTGTTAATTGGAAAATAGAATCAGATAATGTTTATAAAATGACTGCCACGCCACTTAGTTAACCTTTGAACAATGTAAGGGCTAGGGGTGCTGACCCCCACACAGTTGAAAATCTGCATATAACTTTTGACTCCCCCCAAATTTAACTACTAATAGCCTACTGTTGACCAGAAGCCTTACTGATAATGTGAAATAGTCGATTAATGCGTATTTTGTATATATATAATATATTGTATTCTTATAAAGTAAGGAGAAAAGAAAATGTGACTAAGTAAATCATAAGAAAGAGGAAATACATTTACTGTCCATTAAGTGGAAGTGGATCGTCATTAAGGTCTTCATTCTCACTGACTTAGTATTGAGTAGGCTGAGGAGGAAGAGGAAGAGGAGGGGTAAGTCTTACCATCTCAGGAGTGGCAGAGATGGAAGAAAATTCACTTATAAGTGGACCTGCATGGTTCAAACTCATATGGTTCAAGGGTCAACTGTATTCAGTGGATGATAACCATTGTTTATAATTACTAAAAAAGATTATTGACCGTTTTCCTTGTGATTATTTTGCTTCACTTATTCTTCAATTTCTATACCTATAGAGGATACTTTTAGTGAACGAACAGTCAATGACTTTTTGAGAAACCAGAATAGGAATAGGGACAACAGTTACTATTGTCAAGGCACTGTGTTTGCGGGTAAAACTTGTTAACTAGGAGCCCAAAACTAGGTTCGGAAATGCAAGTGAGACTCTCCAAATCTGTGTACACGTGCTATGTGTAGAAAAACATTACTATTCCGAATTCACAGTTTACCCAGATGCTAAACAGTGACTAACTCATCTTGTGGGTGGTGAGGCTTGAAATCTTGTGTAAGATCCTGACAACATGAGGGTCATGGTGAACATTAATCTATCGGGAGAGTTTATGAACATTTACTGATTTCCCCGTCTTCTGAGGTATGATTGCTCCCCTCCTCACAGCAGCAGGAATGTGTGGGAAAAGATCTATTTAGTGGAGCTATTGGCAGACAGGTCTCTTAGGAAATAAGCTGAGATCACCATGCAAATTGAGCAGAACATAACAGGCATTTCATTTTCCCCTCCATCTCCACATCAGTGATGATTTTGAGAACAGGCATTATGACTGTTCTGTTTATTTAATTCTACTGCAAATAAGGCAGATGACAGCCCCAGGTTCTGACACTTCTCTTTTCTGGCTACTGTATAAATCATCAATCCAGGTGCCAGGACTGGCAGCATCTTCTTGGATCATGACAGTGAGGCTCTCTGCCTTTTCCCCAGCCAGGACTCTCAGGCAGAAGTGCTGCCCCTTGGCGGCGCCCACCCATCCTTTGTTCTGAACATGTATTCATCCAGGGTCACATTTTGTTTTGGTCTCACTCACCTTGGAAAATACCTACTTTTCCTATTCTTATAATTAATGAACTATAAGTGTCCGAGGAGAAATTGAGTGTGTCCTTCCCCATCTCCTCTCCTAGACAGAGGCTTAGCCTACATATTTAATGTGCTTTGGGATGGAATTCCAGAGGCCACGGAGGAAATAGCTATAAAACCTATAAAAATTATGTGAGTGTGTGTGTGCGTGTGTGTGTGTCCACATGTGTGAGTACAGAAGAAACAGGCATAAAACTCATGAAAACTGTGTGTAAGTGTGTATGTGTGAATGTGTATGTCTGTGTGTGTGTGTATGTGTGTGTACGTGGTGCCTGTGTGTGTCTTAGTTACAAAGCAGAGCAGAACAAAGCTTCAAAACAATGGGAGAAAAGACCTGATAAAAGAAGAAATCTTTTTTTTTTCCTTTTTTTTTTTTTACAAACCATGTTTTGACTGTATTTTCACCAACTACACACAATGTCATGAAAGGTCACAACGTAGGAGGCTCGGTGAAGGGCAACATCAATTTTACTCTGGCTACACAAGGTGTCATATTCAGGTAATATCTGAGCAACAGAGTACAGTCTGAGAGCTGGATAGGACCACTGCATGGTGGGGTGAGTGCAGCCTTGCTCTAAACCTGAGGGCAGGGTGCGGGGCAGGTGCAGAAAGCAGTGTGGGGACACCCTCCCAGTGAAGGGTGAGATCCCTTCCTTTATGTGCAATACAGGGCATTCTGGATAGTAACTTCATTCTTGATTCCTTTTATGTTATGGTTGCCTTCTTAGTTACCCCAACCCTTCCATAAAGCATGTGTATATACACACATGTACATATACATATATACATCTCAGACATCGAACATATATATGTATATGTGTATATCCCAGCATATATATATGTGTATCTTTACACACACGTATACATATATATGGTTTGATGACTTCTCCATTTATCAGGTCTCTTCTCCCACTGTTGTGAGGAGAAATATGTTGTTTGTTCTGCTCTGCTTAGGAACTAAGACACACAGAGGCACCGTGTACACACTCACATTCACTCACAAATGGCCTCACACATACACTCTTACATACATACACAGTTCATGGGTTTCATGTCTGTTTCTTCTGCAGTCACATATACACACTCACACAGTTTTTATAGATTTTATGGCTATTTCCTCTGTGGTCTCTGGAATTCCATCCCACTGTCTATTAAATATGTGTGCGCTTGATATGGGCTGGGAGGTGACAAATGTCAGAGAAGAACTGGGAAGCAAAGGGCATCTTTCTCTTCTACCTTCTTTAACCAAAAAGGTGACTAGCAAGGCTTAGAGTCACCCCTAACTAGCAGTGTTAGCACGGGACCCCAAATCCTAAAGCCTCTGAAGAAAATACAAATAAGAAATAGAAAGAACAAATGGCAAAGGACTGCAATTACTTTTACCCCAACCTAATAATTGCCCTATATCCCGGTGAAAGTAGGAGAGACACAGAGTGCAGACTCCTGATCACACACAGATACTCCAGGTAAATTACACGGAGAAATCGTAACACACAACAACTAGAAAGAACTTTTATACCACCGGTTCAACCCTTTCATTGCAAAGTTAAGGAAATGATGCCCAGAAAAGTTCCTACCCTAATTTTGGCTGTGTGCTTTACCTGCACACACACATAGAATCTACAGCATAGAGACACCTTCTCGGAATCTTATTTTCAATTAACATGCACGCACACATACACAAACCACAGTAGTACACATAGGATTAAAGTATGCATACATGCACATAAAGAAAATCAATTGTCTGAATTCTACTCTTCACCCCGTGATAAGAAGCCAGGAGAATGTCTTAGAGACACAGGCCTGCGCTGTTAGGAGCAAAGCTCAGGCTGGGGAGTGAGCGTTCTGCTGGTGGGTCCTGCTGTTTTCCATTCTTTTACCCTGGCTTTGTGAAGAATCAATGCGATGACAATTTTAAATAGAGGCTGAATACATTAAATGCATTTCAGGTTAACTGCCTTCTTTTCTTTAAGCCTATAAGCACACATGTTTGTTTAAATGATTAGGAAAAGAGGAGAAAATAGCCAAAGAAAGAGGTTGGTTACAAAGACAGAGCTGAAAATAGGTGAGTCCCTGGCAAAATCTATGGCCCTGTCTCCCTGGCCCCGCTGCAAGTGCCTCTTGGTGCAATCCCAGCATCTGTCTGCTGCCCCCACCCCAGAATTGTCTCTTCAGGGCCCCACCCTTTTCGGGAGCACCTCTGAAGGTGGACATTTTTCTCACATAAGAACGGGTACCTGTCCACTTACTTAGCTCTCAGTCAGTGGTTTGTTGAACACTGCCAGCTATGGAGTGAAAATACCCAGCCTTGGGTGTTGCTTCGCCACTTCCTCCCTTGTGTAACTTGGACAAATCACTTCCAACTCTCTGAATCTCACTTTCCTGTCTTGGAAAGGTGTGCCTTCCTATTCTGTCATCTTGGGCTTTTGGGAAGCATAATCAAAAGAGATAAAGTGTGTAAAGTGCCTTGTTAGCGATTTGTATTTTGATAATTTTTTTTTCTACAGAGAAAAGCTTAACCTCGATGAGTAAGTCTAGTGAAAGGGATTTAAAGCACGTGGCAGCTGCGTCAGCGTTGGGTAAGTTGTTAATCTTTCTAAGCCTCCATTTCCTAATTTGTAAACATGACTACAGTATATATTTTGTAGAGTAGATAGATGTAAGGAACAGCTGAGATAATGTTTATACTTAGCACGCCCAATGCTGAGGTTGGTTGGTGAACAGCAGTATCTAGGACTGGCAGGGCTGGGAACCCATTTTTCTTTACATGCAAAACTCAACTTCAGATACCAACCAGTTCCACTGAACTGACACCAGGCTAAGAGATCCAGAGTCTTTTGTTTACATAGAAATTGCATAAGCTTTCTGTGGAGCCTCCAATGTAAGAATTTAGTAAAATTCATTATTTCTAGCAGTCTGCATAAAATGAGGCTTAGCAAGAGGAGTTCATTCCACGAAAAGAAGTACCCTGTAGTGAAGAGGTTTCAGAACAAGGCGGAGAGCAGGTAGAGAATGCCGACATCCAAGAAGCAACCATGGACGGACCTTCTTACTCCGTCTGTCTTCAACCAACAAACAACAGCAATGACATGCCACAGGCACACATAGGTCTCTGCGTTGTTTCAGAATGCTGAAGAGTTCATGACAATTAGAACGACAATGAGATTCTGGGTTCTCAGAAGGGCCAGGGTTTTCAGTACTTACATAGGATAAAGTGGTAACATTTAAAATGCATATCCCTGGAGGGATGAGCTACTAGAAAATTAATTATCCTCTTCTTTGCCCCTCTCACAGCCTCTCTACATCATTTATTGTAGCTGTGGTGTCCCACTCCCACCACTAATTTTCTTTCTTGAGATTTGTCCTCAATTTCTGCTGCTACAATGCAATATCAGTAGAAGGAAAAATGAAAAAAATAAAAACACACGCGCAAGCAGATATCCTGAAAATAGTCCATTGCTCTGGAGAAGAGAAATAACTCTGGATGTTGTTAGCATTGGAGGGACTGCAGTACGCTGAAAAGACACTAATCTTGAAGTCCTGTGGCCTTGGTTCAAGACGCAGCTCTGCTACTTACTCACTGGGGACTCAGCCAGGCTCTTAACCTCCATGAGCTGCAGTTACCTAATCTGCAAATGGAGATAACAGTCACTGCGCTACAGCCTCCCAGGGCTTGTTGTGAGAGTCAAAGGCGACAAAGACTGTGCCGTATCTGTAAAGTACTATATAAATGCATGGAATTTGTGCTATTCTTTCAGAGCAAGCTGTTAGCTTGTCACATGGAGGACCCTCCTCTCCAGGACCATTTCCCCCATGTCTGTCCTCTCCAAGTTATCTGGACATAGTCTGACTCCACCGCTACCCGTATCTGCAGGAAGATGTCTTTTTGTCAGTGTGTTCCTATGCCACTCCAGTAGCTGTATCAATCTGCTTCTGCTCATTGTACAAACACTTGCTGAGTGCCTACTATGCCTCAGACAGTGTGCTAAGTGCTGAGGTTGGATATAAATAAATAATGATTCTTAACATTCTTTAGGAATAACCTCAGAACATTTACCTACTCTCCAGCCAGGAAATTCATGCTGAATCTCAAATATACCCTTTCTGGTGTTAGGTTACACCTGTTCCCTAGTTCTGTAATATCTTTGTAATGTTCGTGTGTTCTTTATTCCTAGACCTCATAAGCCCAACGCTGTTCCTTCCAAGTGGTGCAAGATAGTATCTCCCCAATCACTAGCATTTCTCCAAACTGAAAATCTGGGTGACATCATTTTAATTCTTCCCCTTTTCAGGCATGAGGATGAAAGCTCTGAGTTTCCTGTGGACAGTGCCTCTCAGGCACATCTGTATCTTTTCAGGTAGGCCCACAGTCACTCTGGCTGCACCACTTAGAGGGGAGTCACTCCTGCCTCTGCTTGTGCCTCTAGCTTCTCCCACTTCAGCGCCTGCTTTGCAGGGCTGCCAGACTGATTTCCCCCCAACTAATCTGACCCCACAGCGGTGCCTCCCCCTTGCTCTGGATTTCCTCCACACTGAGGTGTGCAGCCTGGATCACACTGTCACATGCTCACACGGTGCCTGCGCTGATCCCCTCAGTGGTTGAGATGTGCCTCGGGTATCAGCAACACTATTTTAATGAAGGCAGCTTCTGTTCTCAAAGAGAAGGATTTGGAAATTAGTTCCATCAGATATGTGTCAAAGGCCACCTTCTACAACAGGAAAGGGCAGGCAGAGAGGTTGGTGGGAGAGTATCTCTCAGTTGCTCCCATGACAGGTGGGACCACACAGCTGGGCCCCGTGGGCCTGCACTCCCTTCTGCTGATGGCATCTGGTTGGCAGAAGGAATGAGCTTCCCACCTTCTCAAATGGATAGAAGATACATAAACACCTTTTTGTTTTTATAAACAGACAAGTGGCAGCTTGGAAATTTTTTTGTTTTTCTCATTGCAAAATCAATACCCATCAGCACTTTAAAATCAAAGGCGAGATTAGGCCTCAGTTTTATACATGCCTTATTGTCTTCCAAAAGCTTTCTACTCAGTCAGATAAATTTTCTTTAAGAGGATTAGGAAACTTTCATTATCTTTAGCTAACTTGAACTAACACTAACTCCGAAAAATCAATCTATAGACTGGACAAAAGCCGATGACTGCTGGAAGAAGGAGAACTCTGGGGCTTCTTTCTAATTGAGTAGTGGGGTCTCTACATCCACCCTCTGATAATTCAACTGCCTTCCACAGAAAGAGCAAGTCACTGCATCACTAAGCAAGATGAAAGAATTCAGCTTTCTGACCTCCTTCTCTATGCCTCTCAGTAAAGGTACAAACCAGCCTGCCAAGGATCCCAAGAGAATGTTCTCCCCAAGAGAAGATCATCCCAAACAGAAGGTTCTTCCCAAGTAAAGCTCCATCATCCCAAAGAGAAGCTCTTCCCCCAGAGAGAGTCATCATCAAGAGAAATTCCTCCCCAAGAGAAGATCCTCTCCAAGAGAATGTCCGCCCCAAAAAAGCTATCCCCAAAAGAAGATCTTCCCCAAAGGAAGCTCTTTCCTAAGAGAAGATCTTCCCCAAGAGAAGCTCCTCCCCAAGAAAATGTCAAGAAAAGATCTTCCCCAAGAGAAGTTTCTCCTCAAGAGAATGTCATTCCCAAGAGAAGCTCCTCCCAAAAAGAAATTCCTCCCCTCCCATCCCCACCTATACTGTCTGCTTCTGGACTTCCCAGGCCACCTCAGAGGGTTGGAGCCAGAAAGTCACTTGGCCTGGAATGTAGAGACTGAGGAGCTGACCCCTGGAGTAGATGCCACACTGTTCTCAGACTATTTCTGAGCTGAGGCTTGGAGGCCCACAGGGACATGCCACAGGCTGCCACATTCCACCCAAGGGATTGCTCAACATGTGTTAAGGAGGACATCCTTCCCTATCACTCAGTCCCCCAGCCCATTATGTTGTGCATTGACTTTGATGTGCTTACATTATCTATCTTATTTCTTGAACAGGGATAGGCTTGCTCGGTTTGAGTCTCTCTCCAGTGCCTGGCAGTTCTTTTTTATTTCAGTGCCACATTTCCTGAATTTGAAGATAACTTTGCTGTCAGGGCCACAGAGGTGCCACTGAGGTGTCACTTCTGATGCTGAGAATGTCAGCTCCTCTGGAACCAAGCCCAGGTGCAGGCAGGTGGGGTAGTGAGAGCTCACAGTCTTTTGTTTTCTACACCCCCAGAAACTTTCAACAGATACCCCAGCTTATCGCCGATGACTGATCTCACCAAGTGCCTCTGTCGTCCTCTGAGGAGAAGTATCAGATGTGACAGTTGTCTTGATCTCCAGATGGCAGGCAGTCTTGTCATTCCAGAGCTGTGGGTGGACGTGTATGGAGAGTGGAAACCCACAGCGTCTGTAGACGTCTGTCGGATGGCAGGCGACGTGAGGAGGAGAGCAGGGCTTGGAGGCTGGGCAGGAGCAAAGCTTCAGGCAGCATGGCAGTGCCAGGGACTGCTGGGAAACAGCAGTGGCAGCAGACAGCTCTCTGGCCCCACACATGCCATTACAAATGGCTACAGAGGCAGGCCTGGCTGCTTGCGCCAAAAGGAAAGAATGGGCAACCTGAATTGTGCAAGTGACTGAAGCATGAATAGACAGCCCCCACACAACTGCTCTCCAGGAAACCAACTGAAATGAGCAACATCAAGGTCTTTTTTTTTTTAATCATAAATGAGGAATCTATCTTAGCTAAGCAAAGATGCCATATACATTTCACTAACTAAAAAGAAAAATGTATTGAATCTATGACAGATGGGATCTGAGAAAAGACGGATGCTAAAGACGAAATCACACATAGGGACCCTTTCTGAGAGCTCACTGTGTGTCCTCAAGAGATCTGTAAAGGAGGCTCTGAAGAAGTCCACCTGAACCTCTCAGTTGGTGGAGGAAGGATGTGTCACTGGGTGATGGAACTAATCTGCTTAGAACTTGATTCCTGCCGTGAGCCAACACCTGACAGAAATTGCTTTACATGGTGATGATAGTTGGGGTCAAGTTCAGAATAAGTTCATTTGGATTGCTGCCTTGCTTTAAAATGGTTCTCAAATTCTCGGAACTGCTATCTGCATGTGGTTTTAATTCTTAATATTTAATATCTGAGAATCTGACATTTCTTCAGCCCCATTTTAAAGTGTAATATGAAATTTAAATGAAAAACTATTTTTAATGCACATGTGATACAATTTCTGGGCTATCCTGATTCAAATTTTTAAAGGAGAATGGAAGCAGATGCTAAGTCTTCCTTCTTCCCCCTTTTTAAAATTGTCTGAATTTATTACCCACATTGACCTGCAGATATCATTCTAACTAATCTCCTTCTTGGGTCTGGGATCCATTGTGGAGCTATAAGAGAGTGTTTAAACACAGCAGCAATGCCAGGGAAGACCTGCCTAAGCGGCACTCAGAGACCCCTCCAGAGCACACATGACCAGCAACTGTGCAAAAATAGTCACATCACCTGATTTCCAATCAGCATCATTAATCTTTTATTATGAAATAAGTCTACAAGAGAATTAGAAGGCCCTGAGAGTAGTACCGTATTTATCTACGTTTGAATGTATTTCACCCCAGCTCCAGAGTACTAAGTAACTTATGAGAGCTCAACCAGTGCACATTACACAATTTATTGATAAGAACAGAAGGACTAGAGATAACATTTAGAAACTTTTAGAATATATTCAGCACTTAATTAAGTACCTATTACTTGGGAAAATTCCAAAATATATACTCAAACTCTGGATTCAATAGAGGAAGATGACTTTTGTGTCTTCATACACGAGTAGAACAAACACCAACTTGTTCTTCCCCTCTACCACTGACGGGAATGGCAACCCCTGGTTCAGTTGGGACTTACCTTGCACTATGAGGTGGACCCGGGACGTTTTGGGATGATTGTCTGTCTGCACAGAGCAGGTGTACGGACCTTCGTCATACACATCCACGTTTTGGATCATGATGCTGTACTGGGTTGGTGTATTGACCAGAATGATCACACGAGGGTCTATGGACCACTTGTCATTCCCAGCGTAGAGGATGGTACTGCGGTTTAGCCAGGCCACCCGGGTGACCCGGTCATCTATGGTACACCTGCAGTGAGGCAGGGAGTGGAGGAAGGAGGAAGAAGGGAAAGAGAGAGAGTGGAGAGATTATATAATATGATACATATGGTATTGCATTTTGAGGAGTAATTGAAACAACTTAACAGTGCTAAAAGGAAGCAACTAATTATTGATGAAACTTCCTAAATATAAACTATGAGTGGTCTGAATCATCTTGAAGAACTAACGATACAAAATCATTTCTATTTGAGTTTGAGACATGTTATGTGACTATCTTTGCTGTATATTTTCTTTCTCTCTTATTTTCTTCCCCTAGATTTATATGAAAATTAGTTTATGTTTCTTGAGCTCATTTATACTTTGCGGGAGAATTGGCCCAGGGGCACATGGGAGAGAAAGTGGATCAGTATTTCAAATAGGTCACAGATAATCCACAAAGCAAATACTTAACTTGTAGTTAATCAAAAATTGAACATATTTACCTCCAGACCTCCCTGGTGTTGATAATCTCCTTATACCCCTAAGCAGCCCAAAGCCTGCAAATTACAGTTATAACATGGGTTGGTAAAATTCACCTTAGAAAGCTAACACTTTTTAAGGAAGTCAAAACTGTATCTTAGGACTTCAGGAGAGGAAGGAAGAAAATTATCAGCAGAGTCCCTATTCCTCATATACTCCTGCCCCACCCAGGGAGAGAACAAGGCTATTATCAAAGCAGGGAGCTGTGCTCCACTTCCCAGCTACTCTGCTCAATAATTTGAGGCTATGAACACAAAGGATACCTGTGTGTTGGTGTGGATGGCCTGCGGGCTGTCAGGCCTGATACAGGACTGAATGTGCTGGACATCTGCGCATGTGCCCAGCAACTGAGAACACGGGAATGGAAGTGTGAGGAAACAGAATGCTTTCTAAACGTGGGTGCACACTCGTCACTCCATGCTGCACACAGGAATGCACAATGACAACCGCCCTGCCGCTGTCCTGGCAGAGAGAGGAGGGACAGGAGTCCAATGCCTGCAGGTGAGGAGAACACAGGGAAGAGGCATGGCCTTCCCTCACTGAATGTGACCTAACACTTGGCTGGCAGCAGAGATTCTACAGGCAGGTCTCAGGAGACGAAGGACCCCAGAGACACTCATCGCAGAGGCGAGGTCAGGCTCTGGCCAAATGGCCAGTCGCACCTGGCCTGCATGGCTCAGGGTCTCCCAAGCACCAAACCACAGCCTTCTAGAGTGGGGAAAACACCTGATCTAGGGCAGTCCTCTCCCTGGTTGGTAGGAAGAATAAAAGTAATACCAGCTTCCAGTCACCCAGGCATTTATATGAGCTGGGCCACCTGCCCTTCAGTCACTGAGAAGTTGGGTGGGGAGGGTGTCAGGTACTCTCACAGTATGGTAGGAGAGATTGTTCTTTTCTAAATAAGCATGCGAACAATATAAAGTGAATAATACATGTAAATAATACTAAGATGATACAGGCCCAGCTAACCATTCACTCCTCACCAATGCCCAGCACCCAATGGTGATTTGGTAGCAGCTTGTTACATCTCTGTGTACATCTTACTTTTTATACACATGCATGAACTTGTATGAAGCTTGTGTTGATTTGCTTTCACCTGAAATAGAATCATACTCTAATATTCCAATGAAACTTTTTTATTTGACTGCAGGCATCCCCTGTACTCCAGCAGTTATAGTCCTAAATCTGCATGCTTTCTAGGTAAGCGAGTTTCCAGGGCCCAACTGCATTCACCAGCAGGACCCGATAATTTAGGTACCATCGAATGATTCTTTCCCATCATCACAGAAATGTCATTGGTATAAAGAAAAAATGACGTCACGTTACCTCCTCCACACCATGAGGCATCTCGCTTCTCTTCCTGTTGTATTCTTACTTCCATAGCATTTTTCTGTTTCCCTTATGAAGACCTAATGGATCTTAAACCTAATGGATCCTCCCTGCTCCCCACTTTCAAAGGTTTTTCTTAGGGAAAAAATACGATAAGTTTATTCATTCTCAGTTGCAAATGACTGATGAGGCCAAATGTGCAAGCTTTCCTAAGGATAGGTGAATTTTTATAAAGGACAAATCTCTGTTTGAAGAATTCCTCCTAAAGAAGTTTCAAATAGTAGAATTCCAAAACTCAGCAAGCCTGGAAGTAGATGCTAAATTGAGACCAAGGGAAGGTCATGGTGTTCTAGTCCCTTCTAGTGTGTGGTCTTCTAGTCACCATATAACCCAAGTGACTAACTGCAAACAAATATTCTTGCTTTAATTTTGCACAGTTACGTAACCCGTTACACATTTTTAAGTTGCCATAAAAATTGTTTAAGCTACAATTCAAAAGGATGAATTTTTTGGTCTTTAGAAAATATTCACATTTAAAACTTTTTTTTTTAAGTCACAGAATTCCTCGTGTGTGTGTGTGTGTGTGTGTGTGTATTTGTTCAGTAGAATTTGCATATCACAGTGATTGATACTCATGATTATTCACTTTCAAAATTCAGGAACTAATTCTTTTTCTAAAAGTCATATGTGAATTGTTCCTTTTTAAACTGGAACTTGTATTTCCATTATATATCTTCTGCAGAAAAACTATAGTTTATGCCTGAAAGTCTTTTATTGATCACTTGTCACATTTATTTGCAACCAAAAATATATAGAGATTGCAATTGAAATTTCTTTTATGTCCTATGACCATAAAACTTTAAGCAATGATATGTTTCTTAAATGAATGATCATTACAAATATAGAATTGATAGAACATAAATACATAGCACATTTTGTTAAGTAATAATTAAACATGAAAAAGTGAACTTACTAGAAATATAGCTTTTAATTAGGTGGATAGCCCCTTTTTTAAATGCTATAGATAAATATCACTTACTGCTAGAATGAGATGGAGTTCAGGATCAATTTTATTTCTACTTTCACTTTTAGAGAAACCTTGTTCACATAAGAAGATGGAAATGAAAATTGTGCATAGCAGTGCTACTCAATTATTTGAATACTTTCCAAGATATATGCCAAAAATCACATAGTAACATAACTTCAAAGATAATTTTAATGATCTCACAGCTGACAAATCAATTAATTCCTCTTTCAATTTCTTTTAACGCAATGAATTGGAAAATATCTGACTTGCAAAGGGGTTTATAACCCAGTATTAGATTCATTCAATTTCTCAGTATCTGGAAAGTATATGATAACATTTTACCAGGCCTTATCAAATGACTCAAAAAGATGTTATTCTTTTACTGGAAGTACCTTGTTTAACCCAATACACTCAGAAATGTTGGGAAAATACAAAATACTGTTTGCTTTAAGGTGCTAAATCCCAGTGCCCTCTGTTAGAACATATCGCATCTCTGAGTTCTAACTCAAGATGGAAAAGGCACTGGCTTTGCCATGAATCTATTCCTGATGCAGTCATGTGCCATTGCCTTTAGTGCTGCTCTGCTTTGCTTCTGTGGGACTCTCCTTCAAGAGTGATACTCTGTTCCACGATAGTCAGGTGACGGAGGTTTCAAAGAAAGTGAAACGAGGTTGTCTCCTGGACAATGTGTGAAGCGGGAGCTGTCAGAAGGGAGACGCAGAATTACATTGCGACCTCAGGCACTTACTCAACTTTAGGGAATTTGAGATATTTGAAGTGCATTTCCTGAATCCTATCATTATCCTCATATAGGACCAACCACTGCAGGTTGAGGGTGCATAAAACCAGTGCAAATGACCACAGGCTTGAGTAAGGGTGGACTTTGAAATAGATCAATCCAAAACTACTCTCTGGGCCAGAACACACTCTCAGTGCTCTGGTCACACAGCCCTTGGAAAACCTGTACCTTGGGTAATCCTGCCCCAGTGATGGCCATGATCCAGTATACTTGCTCTTGAACCTGGGCCCAATTATGGGCATGAGTGGAAACAGAAAAGAGTAACTGAATAAAAGCCATCTCTCTAAATGGGCGAAGATGATTCACAGTTTGTTTGGTTCCCAGAACCTAACAACAGAGAAACTGATGAAACAATGAAGTCAGTTGAGGAAAGTTATTATCCTCATGATGTTGCTGTGCTTTAGAAGAAAATGGAGTTTCATGGCTTCATGCTTCCCTCCATCACCACAGGACTCTTCCAAGGAAGGTCCTCCGAATGGCAGGAAAGTGAATTCAGGGAAGGACTTAAAAGATTGGCTTGAGTGATCTTCTAAAGTCAGGCCCCTTCCCTGCCGTCTGTGGCCATGTACTGGACCCTCATTAACAAGAAGCACAGAGGGGAACACTTTTGATGTTGAATAAGGGGGAGCCAAGAGGCAAGTTGAAGAAGGTTAATGACAACTTTCTGATCTCTTAGAAATGACTTCAGATATTTAAAATCCTTACATTCCAAGCTAACCCTACCTACTGATCCTTGGTAAAGCAGAGCTCATTACAACTACATCATAAGTAACCTCTAAAATTATATATTGCTTGTAAGGTACCAGGCATAGTTGTAAGAACTGTAAGAACTTTACGCATATCAAATAGCTTGATCCTCAACTACCCTTTGAGATGTATACTAATATTACATCCACATTTTACAGATGAGGAACCTGAGGCACAGAGAGGAGAAAAGGAAAGCTATCTGGAAGACAGTTGTACACATCCTTTTTTTTTTGAGACTGAGTTTCGCTCTTGTTACCCAGGCTGGAGTGCAGTGGTGTGATCTCGGCTCACCGCAACCTCCACCTCCTGGGTTCAGGCAATTCTCCTGCCTCAGCCTCCTGAGTAGCTGGGATTACAGGCACGCGCCACCATGCCCAGCTAATTTTTTGTATTAGTAGAGATGGGGTTTCACCATGTTGACCAGGATGGTCTCGATCTCTTGATCTCATGATCCACCCGCCTCAACCTCCCAAAGTGCTGGGATTACAGGCTTGAGCCACCACGCCCGGTCTGTACACATTCTTAACCTCTAGCCTTGTGTGAGGAAACAAGGTGTAAGTAAGAGTCTGGAAGAGCAAAGAAATGCCTGAAAGACATCAGAAGGCAGAGATTTTTCTGAATATGTACCCTGGGGTTAAGATTCAGAGTTGTTTTTTGTTTTGTTTTCAGAGGAAGAGGTGCAGTTAGGGAAATCCATGCCTTAAAGCAGTGATTTTCGGCCTTTACTGTGCATCAAAAACAGATTGCTGAAGCCAGTCCCCAAAGAGCTTTCGGTTCCTGGAGCTGGAGGGACCAAGAATGTGCATTTTCAACAAGTTCCCAGTGGATGTTGATACCGCAGCTCTGGGGACTCCTCTTGGAGACCCACTCACTGCCTTAAATAAACCAGACAAGTGACAGGTCGGAATTTTAATCAAAGTAATTCCTGCAGAGTAAAATCAGCCAGCTTTAATGTTTTTGTGTTCTTTACTTCTGTTTTTGTTATTTTGTTTTTGAAAATGCAAAAAAAAAAAAAAAAAAAAAAAAAAGGAGAAGAAAGTACCACAATTTATTTACCAGATATCTAATGAGTGTGGCTAAGGTACATGAGATAACTTTCTAGGAGCTGAGAACGCAGTAGGAACAGGCAGACAAAGTTCCTGCTCCATGACACTGCCCCTCGTGAGAGGCGAAGAAAACATATATGTCTAGATATATTTGTTTCAGGATGATACTTGGAGAAAAATGAAACAGGGTAAGGAATGGAGAGTGTATCATGGGAACTGTGAACGTATTTGGAACAGAATTCACAGGAAATTCCCCTCCATGGCCTACATGCCAGATGTTGAATGGTGGTATTCAACAGTTTATAACTCTAAGCTTGAGTGCAATAAGTTGCACATCTGAAAATTATGTCTAACTTTAAAATGAAATTCTCATCTCACATGCATGCACAGATAGCTGCAGGAACATTCGAGTGATCTGGATAGCTGGAGAACAAGTCTTTTAAACCGCAAATGGTGTCCTCATATATTGATGACTTTTTAGATGTTAATGTTCAAAGAATTGATAATTGATATTCTGATAAACTGAGAGTTAACTAGAAAATACCTTTATGGTTCCTCCCTTGTTATGGTGATAATACCTAAAACAGGGTGCATACCCTTCTGTTTTAATTAGTAGACTATGGCAAATGTAGTTAAATCTTTAATTCAGACTCATCATCCTAAACCTCCATTCTCTTTGTAATACAGGGATAATACCAAAGATTCTAGACTCTTCATAGAGCTTACATCACCGAATTTAATTATTTATACTTTCCTGTGTTAAACTGTAAATGCCACATGGATAGTAACCATATTCAGTATCATCAGCACCTCCCAGCTTCTACCCAGCAGCTAGTAGGTCATCAATGCATATTTATAATGATAAAAGATGTAAGACAATGTTTTTCAAATGGGCATCGAAAGAACCCACATAAGGTGACATATATGTGCGGACATATATGTGTCTTTCTGTAGGATATCTGAATCTATATCTCTGTCTGTATCTACCCATACATAGACACACACAGGGTCCATGGGCTCTTTATGTGTATTTTCCAATTTAGTGTTTTCATTTCTATTATAATTGGGAGACACGTAATATAAACCTATGCTAGATGTGGTATGACGACAATTAAATTTAAATGTTCAGGTGTGCATTTGTGTCCACCACACTGGCACATTGAGAACTCCTCGCATCATCTCAGGCTATTGACAAAAACACAGAGATGACTTGCTTTGTCAGTGATATCTTTCTACCAGCAAAAGCTAAGTGATGCGGGGTCCACTGTAAGAATGAAGGTTCCCAAGCACCAGAATGAGCCACTATAGAAGGAGAACTTGGTCATCACAAGATGCATGAGGAACTCAGAAGGGGAAGCCTTACACCAGTCAGTGCCACATCCACATTGCAACTTGAGATTTAATTTTAATAAAACATCACCTGTTCCATTAAGTTAATGTTCCAAGCTTAAATTTTAGTGGTTATATATAACATATATTTCAGAAGTTACAGTCATATAAGAGTGTGAGGTTAAGGCATTTATACCTAGTATTATGATTGCACATATATAAAGTTGTTTTTTTTAATAGCTACCATGGGGAATCCATGAAAATCTTGTCTCTTCCCATCCTTGACCCGTGCTTTTAAAGTGGTCTTCTAAAGAATCTTCAATTTAAGAAATGCTGGGTCAAATTGTAAAGCCCAAAATGTATTTCTCTGAATTTACTTTTTTAATACATTCCTCCATATTATCTTGTAACTTTATGGTTTTTGTTTTGTCATTTGCTTTTTCCAATAAATTGAGAGTTAATTGAATTTTTGTTAAGAAAAACTTTACTATGTATCAAAATATGTTAATGCTAATTCAAAAACTGGGAGGAAAATTTTGCTTTATTGAACTCATAAACCAATGATAAATAGTTTTTTTAAAGAACAGAATCGGCAAGCCAAAAGGAAATATTTTTAGATCAACTCCCAAGGTATTCTAAATTGCAAAAGCTGTTTCCCCAGGAGCCTTTACTCAGTTATTTCCTGAGTTACAAATACAGTCAACTTCAGAACATCAACAAGGACCTTAAATTACGTAAGGGAAAACTTTATGATTCAGATAGTAGGAAATGCAACGAGAGTAATAACAGCTAGAGCTAATATTTGCTGATAAGGTATTGGTTGAAAATGTATCTGAAAGCCTCTGCAGAAAAATGGTGAGGGATAAGAGCTACTTAAGGAGAATACTGCACAAAAATATTTTAGTAGTGCAAGGGGTTGACTTTGAAGTCTGGCATAACATGACATTTGCAGCTCGCTGGAATATTGGAAGGAAGTGCCATACTAACACCAGCTGGAGGGGAGATGTCACATTAATACCTAGGAAGTATGCATGCCCACATGTGTGCGCATGTGTATGTGTGTGCGGAGGGGGAAGGAAGCTTATGCAGAGAAAACACACTAATGCCTTCAACGTGAGGGCCCTGACACGTGAAGATATGGAGTAGTGTAAATACAACCAAGGAAAGTTGCAGCCTTTCTTGAAAACGGCATCCCCGGAGGCAGGAAATCAGCCATTGGATGATAATCTGCTGTGGTTTCAGCCATGTCTGATGATAGACGAGTCCACCAGAAATTGCTTATTGTGTCCTGACGCAAACAAGGGGAATCTCTGGTCCCCACAAGCACAGTGAGGGCTGTACCTGAATGCAGAGAGCAATTTCCCACACCACACAAGTAAGGCAGCTGTGCTGACGGCAGCTCAGAACAGAGCATCTGATGTAGTGAAGGAAAATGAAGGGAGTGATTTATATGGAAAGATGGCTCCACAAAGAGGCAGAAATTGCTTACAACTACAAAAGAGGGGTTAAACTGCTTGGCTTTGGGAGGAGAGAGGAGGAGAATTCCTATCTTGGTAACAGAAGTAAAGCGTAGTGTAGTGAAACATAATTATAAAAAGTAAGGGTAGGCAGAAAGGCCAGAGAAAGCTCTCTGAACAAAATAATGAATGATTGAGCCAGGCTCCAAGTCACTCTATAAATCCACAAGGTGTGTTAAGGAGATCACATTCTTAGTTTCCCAAGAAGAGGTAGGCAAGGTTGAAATAAAAATAACAAAAACCATCTAAAGAGACAAGGCCTGCTTTCAAGGACCTTATTATCTCAGACAAATGATAGGACACAAGAGTATTACAAAGGCACCCTATCACATTCATGGATACAATAAAAAGTATGCATCTGTCTATTTGTTTAACAAATATTTAGTAAGCACCTGCGAAGGACCAGACACTGTGTCAGGCTCTAGAAATAGGACGTTGAGCAGACTCCCCATCTCTACGCTCCTGAAGCTTGCAGCTTTGTGGTAGCGATATGCAATAAACAAAGTCACAGAACACTCATTCATAAGTACAAGCTGAATTAGGATGGTGCTGTAGTTCATTTCCATCACCATAAGGCTGGAAACTTATTAAGAAGAAAGGTTTATGTGGCTCACGATTCTGCAGACTGTACGGGAAGCAATGGCGCCACTATCAGCTTCCGGTGATGACGTCGGGAAGCTTCCAATCATAGCAGAAGGGAAAAGGGACCTGGCATCACATGGCAAGAAGGGGAGCAAGAAAGAAGGGGAGGAGATGCTCTTTTAAGCAGTCAGCTGTCCTGTGAACTAACAGAGTCAGAAACCATTCCTCACTCATTACTGCTGAGAGGGCACCATACCACTCATGAGGAATCCACCACCGTGACCTAAACACCTCGCCCCAGGCCCCACGCCAAGCTTGGGGTTCACATTTCTAAATAAGGTTTGGAGAAAACACATGTCCATACCACATCAGATGATCATGTAGTTGGGGGCATGGGCAAGCCCTTACTCACACATGCAGTCTAGAGACTAGACCACTCTGAAGAAGTAACATAATTGTTACATTAACAGATTAATGCCTAAGGCTGATAACTCAGAAGAAACACTGGGCACACGTGTTGGGTATAGATAGCATCTTAGACAGAAGGCCGGGGCAGGTGTGCAGGGTCTGAGATTGAGGTTGACTCAGGTAAGGAATGGCGTGGAAGCCAGAGTAGTCCAAGCAAGATAGACAAGGGAATGGGTGTCTTCCTCGAGGATGCAGTGGTGGACATCTCTGTCGTAAAAAGTCTGCATAGGTTTAAGTAAAAGCTTGTGTTTTATGAGAATAGGCTGGACTTCCTTTGGAGAAGAGATTGTAGCAGGGCCAGAGGCAGAAAGAATAGGGAAGGGACTATTGCATCCCTATAGATGTGAGAGTACAGCTGCATGGCAAGAGGGTTTGCAACCTAAGGAAGAGCTTGAGGGAGCCAGAGTGAAGGAAGGAGTCATCAGAGAATGAGGCATGAGATGTTGATGAAATATTGGCAGCCAACACTTTCACTAACTTTGACAGCAAAATGGACTGGGGAGAGACACAGAGGTAGAGGGAGTTAGGCTCTTCAAAGCGTTTTTTGTTTTGCTTTTTTGTTGTTATTTGTTTTAAGAATAGGAACACTTGGGAACTAATTAATTCATTTTGCAAACGTTTACTGAATATCTATTGGGTGCTGGGAGGTTTCAACCTTTTGTTAGCCCACATATCACCTGTGCATCTTAATTCACTAAATTGGGTGGGGACCATGGTCTGCATTTCCAACAAGCCCCCGTGCTGAGAGCTTAATGCACTTTGAGTAGCCTGATTTTAGGCAGTAGAAACAAAACTGCATAAGACAAGGACCAGGACTTCTTACATTGCAGTATGTAAGTATATATGCTAATGAGAATGAACTTATCAATGGGAGCAAGTGCTAATGCAGGAGAAAGGGGATAACTGTCAGATAAAGTTACAGGGAAAGTGAGAAAACATTAGATACAAAGCACATGAAGGAAAGATGCTTTATCTGCTGTATCATAAGAGAAGAAAAAATAATAGAAACGTGGGTAGCTTTGTGGATCCAGCTATGGGAAAACCAGGAGGGAATTGAGTGATGTTTTCTCTTTTCTCCAAAGTAGAAGACCAAGTTATCAGTTGAAAGTAAATAGGAGAACAGAAGAAAGGGGATGAAAGATGCAAAAAAGTGAAATAACTATTGCAGAAAATGACAGGAAAATTACTAGGGAACTACAGTGGGATTTACAGGTTGTGTTGAGGCCCCATTTGTAGTTGGTGGTCAAGAATTTGTAGTGACAATATTCCGCTAGCTTTGAGGATATTTTCCAGCAATGCCCAGCTGCAGGCATAGAGAATGTAGATGATGGATTCATCCAGTGTTGGATTACACCAGGTGAGCAACAGAGAAGAAGGCAAGGATTACAGGAATTGAAAAATATTGAATAAGAAGAATGAAGATAGGAGAGGCTGATGGATACAGAGAATGTGGTAGGCTCAATGCATTAGAAGTGTTAATGAAGTCCTTGAGCTGGAATGAAGGAAATTGTACATGATAAAAAGTTGAAATAAGTGTTGAATGAGCAATATCTCCCTTGTCAATGACGGGTGTGAAGTAACTTAGAGACCAGTTGGGTCTTCTAAGTTCATACTGACAATGTCGAAAATGATGATGAGAGTTGAGATTTCTTTATGAGCTTTTGCAAAATGTATAAATTGAGCATTACAGAGATAATATGAATATATTGTGGTGTTCAGGAGAAGGCCTGTCATTGGACAGATGTGGGCTCTGCCACTTACAAACAGAGGGCACTAAGACAAGCATTTTGTTTAAACTCTCAGAATCTTCATTTGCGCATCTGTGAAGTAGGATGAATGTATTTACGTCATGGCATTATGCAATGCTACTGTAAGGACGGAAGAAAGTGATGTGTGTAAAGAATAGTAATTATACCTCATAAACAGTGCCTGCTCTATTACTACTATCAAGAGAGCTCTGTTACTTCATTTGGACAAATATAATTTGGACAAATATAATTCGAGCTCTATGATCTGAGAATGCATGTGAGTTTAACCATGTGATAGTCAATACATTCGCGTATCCTTTCCAAGGAATTCTGATGCCTTCTCCTTCTGTATTTTCAAATCTATACAGAATGGATGTTGAAGTGGTGCTAATCAGAAACAACACAAAATTCACATTTTTAGCATTACCTAGCTAATCCATCTGGGGCTTTTCCAGTCTACCTATAGATTCTTGTACTTCTAGTAACATTGTCTATTTTTTTCAAAAATTTCTTACTCTCCAGAAGTGTTCTATACTTAACCTATGTAGAATTCTGCAGTGGAATTTCATTTCCCTCTCAGGTTTATTTTCTCGGCTATAGCCACTGAGACAACTTTAACTTTTTATTTTGATCAGGACTTTTTCATAGTGTGTTGACACAGTGGTTGATGGGCTGGTTTCTAGATTGATGTCTTGTGGTTGGTGAAATGCTGTATTTCTAAAAATACATAATTGAAAGATCAATCAACACAATTGTGCACACCTGAAAGAGAATTCAGTTGGCCCTCAGGCCCCAGTAGCTGAGACACCAGTGTCCTTGTCTTGGGCAGCTTCAGTGATAAACAGGACACCGCTCAGTCTAGAAGAACCATTCTCAAGCAGGTTGAGGCATTCCTGGAGTTAGATGCAAACCATGTCAGCACTGAAGGAAATGAGGGAAATGGAGTGGTGGGAATCAGATCACAGGTGAATGGACTAAGGAGCTTCGGAGAAACACGTCCAATTCCCTAAGGACAAATTCACTACACAGATACTGCAGGGCACCATGGAAAAGGGAAAATTATTCTAAGGGCCTTACTCCCAACCCAAGGTGACACCATTAGCTGGTGAAGCAGTTTTTTAGAGTCAGTAATAGGGTTGCATCTTAGAATAGATGAATAAGCACAGACTTTAGCAAATGGTATCACCACAGAAAAATGCACTGAGCAAGCCGTTAGGGTATTGTCATCTCTTTTTTAGAGGCACAGTCTCTTTGGGTCTGCCTTCTTCCACTGTGACTAACTTAAATGGTAGTGCCACAGTACAAGGCAAAGTCGTTTCGGAAGCAGTGAGCTTTTGGGTAGAGAAGAAAAGTGTCTTTTAAGGTAAGAATGATAAAACGTCTCTTCTTTCCCAATATCCAGCTCCATTTTCCTTCTTTCCCAATATCCAGTTCCTCTGGTCATCACCAACGGTTTGGAGTTCCATGTGAAGTTGTAAAAGGCAATGAAGGCATAGCACTCACACCTGCCTGCCTGTTATATACAGCCTTTTCGGGAACTGCCCACTGACTAGTTACGAATGCCTTAAGAAGCCACCCAGAACATTTCCCATTATTTATTTGTCATCTGGCTCTGACTCTGCCCTCCCTTCCTCCACATCCTGAACAGCTTTAAAATTCAGCCTCCCAATTTGTTCATTATACTTGGCAAAGAAGAGAGCAAGATGAAATTAAAATGTTTCCCAAGCACACACCATTTTAATTCCATTCAATAGATTATCCTGACATATTTACTCACGACCATGTCTGTCTCAGTATCATCCATGGAAAAGTATAAATTAAAATTTTAAATTAAAAGCGGAGAGTCTGGGGAGCTTGATATCTTTTTGAAGAATGGCGCAAGTCAGCCACAGGCTCCCGCACAGGTATCGTGGGAGCAAAGACTTCGGCACTGCAGAAATTACAGCCTTCAGATTTCCCTACAAACACCTTCCTACACATAATGTACGGGATCACAGAATCCCAAAGACAGGCAAAACCTCAAAGGTCATTCTTCTTTCTCCAGAATTGTGCATAAACAAACCTCCTCCCCTTTTTGGTTCAAATGAAACTCACCCAGAACTGCTAAAGGACTGATTTATTTATGAAACCAAGAAATATACTGAAAATTGATTTTCTCTTATTCTATCCATAAAATTTCTGTGTAGCATATGGGGTAAGATAATAAATATTTTAATAAGAAGTATATGAGTTCCAGTCACAGGTCTGTAATTTACTAGACTCCTGATCCTCTGTCAGTATCAGTTTTCTCATTTAGAAATATTTTTTTTTTGGTATAAAAACTGGAGATTGTAATGAATATGCAAAAAAAAACTATTCTTTTTAGCACTGTTACCACAGTTCTGGAGCATCGTGAATAGTCAATAAATGTTTGCTATTATATTTATGTAATTATATACAACTAAAGAATAATGACACCTCAAACCTTATAATGATTTTAACTTTTCCTAGTGTTCATCTCTCCATCTACACATACATCAGTTATAGAGTTTGGAAAATTAAGTAGGACATCGATCCCTCCTAGTCACAACTGTGCTGCCTCAAGTTTAGAAAACAGAAATTGTGTGTCTTCAGGTTACTGTGGTTTAATGGCCAACTAGGAGGCCAGTAAGTTTGCTTGATTCATCCTGTGCCATCCTGAACAGATTACACATCTGAACAAAACCTTATTTGAGTTTTTAAAAATAAACTCTCATGAAACAGACAGATGGGCAGAGACAGATGGCGGAGGAGGGATGGGAGGTGAAGTCTTCACCGTTCATACAGCATTGCTCCTGTAGAATGTCAACTCTGCCTGTTTAAAAATATATGCTATATATTTTTAATAAGCCAATCAACTTTTGCAGAATAGTGGTTTATTTTATATAGATTATGCGAACTCTCTCTCTTAAAAAATAAAAATAGAAGGCAGGCAAAACTCTTTCCTTGGGCCACAAAAAGCCCAGAGAGAGATTCCCTGGAGGCAATAAGGCCACAGGGTTAACTTTTGCAAATGTTTCCAGTTCAGGACCCAAGAGTTGCTGCTTTTAATTTGTGTCACCTAGAATTCAGTGCCACCAGATTGCTAATATGGGAGGAAGAGGCTATTCTTAGCTCCTGGGACTCTCTGAATTGCTCCAACACAACCAAAGAACAGGAAGTCTGACCTGAAGGTAACTTGAATTTCTCCAGCCTTCTCCATTTTATTTATATGTGTAACAGTACTCAAAATGTGGGCAAAACACTAAGAAAGACTAAGCTTGTGGCTGGGCGTGGTGGCTCATGAGTGTAATCCCAGCACTTTGGGAGGCCGAGGCAGGTGGATCACCTGAGGTAAGAAGTTCGAGACCAGCCCATCTCTACTAAAAAAAAAAAAAAAAAAAAAAAAAAATTAGCCAGGCATGATGGCGGGCACCTGTAGTCCCAGCTATTTGGGAGGTTGAAACAAGAGAATTGCTTGAACCCGGGAGGTGGAGGTTGCAGCAGTGATCTGAGATCCTGTCACTGCACTTCAGCCCGGGCAACAGAGCAAGACTCCGTCTCAGAAAAAAAAAAAAAAAGACTAAGCTTGTAGGAGTCTCTATAGTGGAGGATCCTTCCATAGAAACTTGTAACTGAGAGGGTTTAAGAAGCTCTGGCATGAAACCCCAAATTTTCAGTATAAGTAGGGAAGGTTGAGTTTCTTTATCATAGATTTTAAATCAATAAATTGAGAAAGAAAGAGGAGAGGGGAGAAAAGGAAGAAAAAAAGAAAAAAAAAGAAAAAGGGAAGAAATAACCCTTTAGAAATGCATACATAGAAAATGCATAATTCATACTTCACAGCCGAAGCACCACCTTAATTGCGTTCTACTCAAGTGACTATTGCAATGATTATGCACTTCCTCAGCACACTGGCTACAGATTCCTGTTGTTCTGTGATGATTCTTTTGTAACACTTCCTCACTTGGTACTCAACAGATCTTCTGTCTGTGCTCTTATAACTTGACCTCACGTTGCCTTTGCCTTCAGTCCACCCTGGGTCGCTCATTCTCCTTCTCCTGCTCACACCTCGACTAGCACAAGTCCTACTTAGGCCATAGGTACGAAGAGAAGGGTAGCCTTCTACTCAAATTAACTGTGGGAAAGCAAAGCACAGTCTGGTTAAGCCCTTGGGGATTCCAGCAGAGTGGAGAATTACTCCTGTCTCAGTTCATTATAATGAATAATA
The DNA here is from genome assembly GCF_030222135.1 of Aotus nancymaae. NCBI lineage: Eukaryota > Metazoa > Chordata > Mammalia > Primates > Aotidae > Aotus > Aotus nancymaae. Next base: position 37,041,524 of record NW_026988423.1, read on the forward strand.
AAGAAATACTTACACGAGCTTTTTAGTAAATTATTCATCTTGTGCACTGAAGAATCAGGGCAGTAATGCGTAAGGGAGACAACTGGTGCATTTGGGATCCTAAAGTGCTCAATCTAATGCATTTTCAAAGACCATCTCCTACCTTCATTAAGCACTGAAGTAGTTGGGAATCTTGGAAAGAAGAGGCTTAAATCAAACACTTCCATCTCTTTCCTTGCTCTCTGTGTGTGGCTTCCTGTAAAGCTGATGCTATTTATAACATATTTGTTATTTTAGTGTAGCTCCAAGTCACTTGAAGCAACCTGAAAAGCTCAGCAGGGCCACCACTTTGCTGTCTGCAGCCATCATCAGGAGGTAATTAAGAGAGTGAGAATTGTTTCCAAACCAATAAAGCTCTTCCAGGACCCACCACTATCCCCATATTCACCCAGCCCCAACCCCTCTCTATTAAAAGGAGATCCATTGATTCCTGTAGGAGACAACATACTTAGCTCAGTTCTTCACTGCTTCCTACTTGATTTCATTGAACTGTCATTTGTTCATGCTTAGGGCCCAACATCCTGAGATGTTTTGAAAACCCTTACTGATTGTTGTAATATCATCTTTATCCTAGGGTAAATGAACATGAGGAATGAAATATTTTGGGGCTTCAGATTTTGATCCTCTAAGAAATAAGAGACTTTGCTCTTGTTAGGCCTTTATTTGTCAAGCTTTAAAAAAAAATCCTAAAGCCATTTGCCCTGTTGATACTGCTAAATCATCAATGCATATTACCAATAAGTTTCATGCTACCAACCTTACTTTGTACAGTTTGCACAAGATGCTTGCCCCAGATGAGGTCTGGCACCATTCTCTGAGTGGCGATACTGTCCTTCCTGACACAGCACAGTTAATGTCCACTCATGACTTGGTTTTTGTCCTTAGAACGCACGGCCGAAGCTCAGAGTTGACATTCATGAGCAAAACCAAACCAAACTTACAATGCATGACGATGATAATGATAGTGATCATGGTGCAAACAGAGAAAAACAGATGAAAGAGAGGTGGAGGTGGGTGGGGCATCGGAACATCAGACAGGAGAAAAATGTCTCTATGACTATCCTCAAAACCCAGGGGAGGAACCAAGTGAGAAGACTGTTTGTTTTCAGGAGTGAGAATCAAGAAGCTGAGGAAGTGTTTTTGATGCTGCCACGGATGACTAAGAGGCGGTATTGAGCTCCTCAAATGAATCCGGGTCGATTAGCTGTATCTATGCTCTGATAGGGTTGAGGCAGGATTGGGAGGTGGAAAAATGCCTTGTTTTGAAAGGGGTTAGGGGCTTCTCAGAGTTTCAGAGAGAAAGCACTTTCCGTTTTGGTCATTGGGTATTGGAAACCACACTTCTGACAGAGAAAAACACTTATCTGTAACCATTTAGAACTCCACGGGGAGAATTTTTCCACCCATTTTTTCTCACCTTATGATGACTTGTCAAAATAGCAATCATAAATTTTCCCAGAAGCAGAATTGGGGCCAAAAGCTGAATAGCAACTAGAGAGCATGAACCCAAAGGGTAGTGGTCTCTGCCACTCCGTGAAGCTCCATTCCATCCCATCCCTTCCTCCCCTTTTCTCTGCTAACCACCATTAGCAATTTACCATGACGCCTTCCTACATCTGTGCTACCCAATTCTACCTTTTTCCAATTGACCAGTACTATGAAAATGTATATTGAAAGCATACAGGCAGTGTATGGGTGAAGAGGCTCTTCAAAGTGTTTAGATAAAGCAGATATGTTCTGACAAAGCTAGATAATAAACCAGGCCAGGAGGTTTTTCTTTGAAGGAGGCTAATTAAGAACAAAGCAAACATACACTAACATTCTCCTCTAGGCACTGCACTCACCTCAGAAGAAATTTTACTATAAATCCAGAAAAGAAAACTTAGCATCACAGCAAAGAGGAGTAGCCAAAGCAGAGAGAAGTAGAGAGGCTTGCAGTTTTGCTGTGGGTGGAAGGGGCATCCAGGGAAAGGAAATTCACGGTCTCTGAAACAGGAAGCATTTAAATTCGCAGGAAGCTAAGCCAGGCTCAACAGATGGCAGGAGAGGAAGCCTGGCCTCGCCATCGAAGGCTGAACTTTTTGGCAGGGTGAACAGCCCCAGTGAATAATCAGATTTATTTTGTGTTGTATTTTTTAAGTGGAAAATTTGACTTGATCGCTTGACAAAAAGAAAATAAGAGACTCAAGGTGGAGTGGCACACGTCTTATAAATTGAAAGTAATTCAAAGACAACTTTTGGTGACTTTGAGGTGTGATAATGGTTGCTTTTTAATTAAAGTTTATTAAATTCTTAAGATCATAATACTTCCGAGTATAATTTTTCACTTGATATAACTAATTCAGGAAGCTTATGAAAAGGAGTTTATTAAACCAACAAGGAGCTCACTCTAAGGTAGAATAGATAGGGTTTTTAAAAGACCTTCTCATGCTGAGTTGCATTCTCCCTGTCTAAAGCATATCTACTCATTCCAGTTCTTCCTTGCAGCAGAAATAAATCCAGTGCTTCTTCTCCATGGCAGTTCTTCATGAAGATGAAGAAAACTACATATATATATATATATATATATATATATATATATATATATATATACATATATATAATTCTTTTTCAAGATGGTGTCTCACTCTGTTGCCCAGACTGAAGTGCAGTGGCGTGATCTTGGCTCATTGCAACCTCTGCCTCCCAGGTTCAAGGATTCTCCTGCCTCAGCCTCCTGAGTAGCTGGGATTACAGGCATGTGCCACCATGCCAGGCTAATTTTTTGTATTTTTAGTAGAGATGGGGTTTCACCATGTTGGTCAGGCTGGTCTCAAACTCCTGAACTCCTGATCCACCCACCTTGGCTTCCCAAAGTGCTGGGATTACAGGCCTGAGCCACCACGTCCGGTGAAGAAAACTATATTATCTACTCTAAGTTATCTTATTTTGTGAATAAGCTTGTCCACTTTTAAATCAGCTACTATTTATATGTTCTTTGTTCACATTAGTAAATTCCCCTGTGTCATTAAATAAAATACCCTACAGAAAGAGAGGCCATCTAGACAGGTGAGTCACATTAGGAAGCAACTAGATGGTGCAATTCAGTGGTCCAGATTTTGCCATATCTAAAAGTATGACAGTCCATATATATATATATATGACAGCCTATATATAGGCTGTCATACTTTCATCTGTGAATTTAGATTAAAAACAAACATCTGCATATATGAAAGATTTCATTTTTATTCACAAAAATCTTGGAGCACAACCCCTATACACAATGAAACAATGCATAGCTCTTAATTACATTCTTATATCCCTTTGTATCCAGGAACACAAACATTTCTATTCAAAATTGTATTCAAGGTTTTAATCAGAGCAATTAGGTAAGGAATGATATAAAAGACATCTAATTTGGAAAGAAAGAATTTAAAATATATCTCTGCAAATGAAATAGCTTATATATAGAAAATCATAAGGACCCCACCAAAATTAAAAAAAACACAAGTAGAATGAATAAACAAATTTAGTAAGGTTGTAGAACACAAGGTCAATATATAAAAATTAAGTGTATTTCTATACATTAGCAATGAAAAAGCTGAAAATGAAATTAAGAATCAATTTTATTTATAATACAATCAAAAGTAATAAAATATTTTAAACTACTTTTTAAAAAAGAAATACAAAAATCACCCTCTAAAAACAAAATGTTGAAATAAATTTAAAAAGACCTAAGTATTAATAAATAGAAATATAGCCAATGCCCATGAATTGGAGAATTTAATATTGTAAACATGGTAGTATTTCCCAAATTGTTCTACAGAGTCAATGCAGTCTTTATCCACATTTCATCTGGCTTCTTTGCAGAAATTGACAAGCTGATTATAAAATTTACGTAGAAATTCAAAGGACACACAGTGTTGTAAAAGAAGAAAAAAGTTGGAAGAATCACACTTTCCAATGTTAAAGCTTAGCAAAAAGCTACAGCAATTAAGACAGGGTAGCACTGGCATAAAGATAAATATATAGATCAATGGAATAAAATTGAGAATTCAGAAATAAACTTTCACATTTACAGTTGGTTGATTTTGACAATGGTGCCAAGACCGTTGACAGGGGAAAGAATAGTATTTTAAAGAAATGGTGTTGGGACAACTGGATATCCACCCACAACTGAACACAGTTAGACCTCTGTCTCATATCACATACAAAAAATAACTCAAAATGTATAAAAACTCTAAAGGTAAAAGTTGTAAATCTCTTGGAAGAAAACATAGACATAGGGTTTGGGACCCAGGACTAAGCAATGGTTTCTCATCTATAACACCAAAAGTATAAGCAACAAATAAAAAAAAAGATAAGTTGGATTTCATAAAAATTATCAACTTTTGTATTTAAAGACCACCAGTGAGAAGGTAAAAAGAAGATCTATAGAATGAGACAAAATATTTGCGAATTATATAACCGATAAGTGACTTGTTTCTTGAATATAGAAGTCACACTTACAACTCAAGAACAATAACAAAAAAAGAAATCCAGACAATCCAATTTAAAACAAAATTATCTGGATAGATATTTCCCAAATATATAAATGGCCAATAAGCAATGGAAATAAACTACATATTATTAATCATCAGTGATATGTTAATCAAAGTCATAATAAAATACCATTTTATGCCCACTAGAGCAGCTATAATAAAAATGAAAGAAAGGAAGAAAGAAAACAGATAAGAAAGAGAAAAAAGAAAGAAAGAGGAAAAAAAAATAACTAGGGAGCAAGGTAAGGCTATCCCTTTGTACCACTCCTTTTCAACACTGTACTAGACAGTCTGGCTAATGCAGTAAGACGAGAAAGAAAAGAAAACTAATTGAGAAGAAAGAAACAAAACTGTCTTTGTTCACACATCACATGTGATAAAATCATCTATGTAGAAAATATGAAATAAATGACCAACAAATCCTTCCTAGACTAATAAGCAATTAGAGCAAGGTTGCAGGATACAAAGTTAGAATATGAAAGTCAATCACTTTCCTATTGCCCCCAAGAAATAAGTGGAAACAAATTTAAAACACAGTACTATTTATATTAGCACTCCCAAAATGAAATACTTAGGTATGAATTTAACAAAATAGGCCGGGTACAGTGGCTCACACCTGTAATCCCAGCACTTTGGGAGGCTGAGGCGGGCAGATCACGAGGTCAAGAGATTGAGACCATCCTGGCCAACATGGTGAAACCCTGTCTCTACTAAAAATACAAAAATTAGCTGGGCAGGGTGGTGCACACCTTTATTAGCCCCAGCTACTCAGGAGACTGAGGCAAGAAAATCGCTTGAACCCAGGAGGCAGAGGTTGCAGTGAGCTGAGGTGGTGCCACTGCACTCCAGCCTGGCGACAGAACAAGACTCTGTCTCAAAAACAAAAAAAATGTACAAGATTAATATAAGAAAAACTACAAAACTGATGAACAAAATCAAAGATGAACCAAGTAAATGCAGAGGTATTCCATGTTCACAAACAGTAAGACTCAATATTGTCAAGATTTCAGTTCTTCTCAACTTTATCTCTAGATTCAGTGGAATTCCAATTAAAAATCCCTGAAAGTTATGAAAGTTACCTTGTGACTATAGACAGACTGAGTGTAAAGTTCACGTGAACAGGAAAAAGACCCAGAATAACCAACACGATATTGTAGTAAAATAATGAAGTTGGAGAACTGACACTACCTGGCTTCAAGAATTACTATAAAGCTACACTAGTCAAGACAGCATGTATTATTGGCCAAAGAATAGACAATAAATAAATGGGACACAACAGAGAGCTTCCAAATAGATCCACCTATAGAGAGTCAACTGATCTTTTACAAAGAAGCAAAGACAATACAATTAAGATAGTATTTTCAACAAGTGCCAATGGTACAGCTGTATGTCCACATGAAAAAAGAAAAAGGAAAAAGAATCTAGACACAGACCTTGCACTTGTTAAAAAAATTAAATTAAAATGGAAAACAGATGAAACAAAAAATTCTAAATCTCCTGGATAAAAACAGGAGAAAATCTAAATGAACTTGGATTTGACAATGACTTTTTAGACAAACATCAAAGGTGAAATTCATGAAAGAAAGAATTGATAAGCTGGACTTCATTAAAATTAAAAATTGTGCTCTATAAAAGACACTGTCAAAAGAATTTAAAAGAAGCCACAGACTGGAAAAAAATATTGCAACAGACATCTCAGTCAAAGGGCTGTCATCCAAAATGTACAAAGAAGTCCTAAAATTCAGCAATATGAAAACAATTTATTTGTAAAAGATGTCAAAGACCTTAATAGACACCTCACCAAAGACGTACAGATGGCAAGTAAGCATCTGCAAAGACGCTCCACATCATATATCATCAGGGAAATGCAAATCACAACAACAAGGAGATACCACTACATACCTATTAACCTGGCCAAAATTCAGAACACCGACAACACCAAATACTGACAAGGACATGGAGCAACAGAAACGCTCCTTCATTGCTGGTAGGAATGCAAAATGATACAGCCAATTTGAAAGATACGTTGACAGTTTTGTACAAAATTAAATGTACTATTATCATATAATCCAACAATTGCCCTTTTTACTATTTTTCTAAAGGAGTTAAAAGTTTATGACTGTGCAAAAACATGCACACAGATGTTTACAGCAGCTTTATTCATAACTACCTAAATTAGGAGGCAACCAAGAGGTTCTTCAGTAGGTGGGTGGATAAACTGTGTTATGTCTAGACAGCAGAATACTAATCGATAGTAAAAAGAAATGAGCTACAAAAAGACATGTTGGTAACTTAAATGCGTATTACTAAGTAAAATATGAATCTGAAAAGGCTATATATCGTATGATTCCAACTAGATGACATTCTAGAAAAGGAAAAACTAGAAACAGAAAAAACATCAGTGGCTGTTAGGGGTTGGGGAGGGAAAGACAAACAGGCAGAGCAATGAGGCTTACAGGATAGTTGAACTACTCTGTATAATACTAAAAGGATGGCTCTATCTCATTACCATGCTTGTCTAAATCCATGTAATGTACAAAACCAAGAGTGAACGTCATTGTGAACTATACAGTCTGTGGGTGATGATGATGTGTCAATGTAAGTTCCTAAACTGTAACAGTGCCCCACTCTGGTGGGGGTGGCAATGATCGGGAGGCTCTGGGGGAGAGCAGGGGATGTGTGGGGACTCTGTAACTTTCTCTCAATTTTACTGTGAACCTAAAACTGCTCTAAAAATAAGTTCTATTAAGGCAAATACTAAAATATTTGACAATAAAAAGAAAATATTAATGGAATAATTGTTAGCCAGGATGTGAAGAGATGAAAATCCTCACGGACTACTTGTGGGAATGCAAAATGAAGCAGCTGTGGTGGAAAACTGATGTCAGTTGCTCAGAAGTTGGTCATGAGATACCATATGACTCAGTAATTCTATTCCTAGGTACATACGCAAGAGAAGTGAACACATGTCCACACAAAAAATGTGTACCCAAATGTTCACAACAGCATTATTCATTATAGACAAAAAGTAAAAATGGCCCAAATGTTAACTGATGAACAGGTGAATAAGATGTGGTATATCCATATGGTGAAATACATTCAGCCATAAATAAAGAATAGAGAGGTGATATATTCTTCAACATGGATCAACCTTGAAAACATGCTAAATGAAGTAAGATAACAACGAAAGATCTCCTATTGAATGATTCCATTTATATGAAATGTTCAGAAGAGGCAAATCTTAAAAGACAGAAAATAGTTGATTGGTTGCCTAGGATTGTGAAGGAAGGATGAGCAGGAAGTGGGGAGTGACTGTTAATAGATGTGGGATTAATTTGGGGGATGATGGAATTGTTCTAAAATTGATTGTGTAGATAGTTTTACAACTCTACAAATATATTAAAAACAAGGTGTACACTTTAAATGAGCAAAGTGTATACATATAAATTATATCACAATAAAACTATTATAAAAAGGGAGGGGTGTGCCTAAACCATGAATGAGAATGTCATTACAAGAGATATATTGGTCATCAGGTGATCAAAATGAATGCTATGATTATGAACGTGTGAGTGTGATTTGATGGTAATCCTAAGGAACTGTTGGTGAAGACAAATGCGGTGGTAGGTGATATGCATTCTCAAAGAAGGACATTTTAGTAGATGCAAGAGTAGAGAAGGCTTTATCTCAATTTATTCGTCCATTTTTCTTTTATTTTGTGGATGCAAGATGCTTTATCAACCCACATGGATTCCAGAATGTGCTCAGGTCTACAGAGTGCAATTTCCCTTGTTGCTGTGGTAAATTCAGGTGCTGTGAACCACTCTGCTTTATTACCGGAGCTGATCAAGCCATTGTGCAATGGACCTGCCTCTCACCCAACTCCTTGGGGACAGACATCTGCTTTAATAACCCCAGTTCAGGCCAACACTCACTTTATCATAAGCCCTGTTCATCAACTCACATTCACTCAGGTAACCTGTATATTTCAATAGTGGTCTTCTCTGGGCAATCATCAGCATTACCAAGTATAAATGGGTAAGACTAGTGGGCAGGAAATCTCTCCCAGATTGGGAGAGAAACCCGCCCCTTGGATAAGTGCTAAAACATATCCTACCACACAGTTGTTCCCTTCGCCTGAGTGAAGACAGATCTGATGCACTTTCCTCGGGGCTGAAGAATAAAAATTTCAGGTTCAGAACCTTCCAGAGGAAAGGCCCTGGCTGCAAAGGCAGTCAAGTAAGAAGATGTGTGGAAGAGGGAGCTGGGGCAGCTGCGGCCACACTACCTCAGCTGTAATTGTGACGATTCTTCATTCTTAAATGCTAATTTTGAAGTTTTCCAAGGAATTATTTTACTTAGTGTCAACAATACAGATAACACTGTGGATAAGCTCTTTTTATTCCAGCAAAGAAACTGGTCAGTGTCCTCTCTGGGGGCCTATTAGGCAGGGCCCCGCTTGAATCACTCTGGCAGTTGCATGCTGGCTTCATTAATGATATTGACAAGCCGCTCTTGCATGTGAGGGATTCAGCAGCAGATGACGCCTGTTGCCTTCATGCCCCAGTCAGCTTTCTCCCTCTCTAAACCCATGGCATCTTTTCTCAGGCAAGCATTGTGCAGTGTGGCATTGGTGATTGTTAAGGGCCATGAAGCTGCTGAGTAATCTCGCAAATTAGCAGAACCCCTCCAGCCAAGAACGGCTGGCAGTCGGGGATTGCCTGCCTAAGCCTGAAAAACAAGGCAACCAGAGGAGTGTGAGGCCTAATGGTTGTCCCTCATGTTTTGACAGTGCCGGACTTGTCTCCAAAATCTTGTTTTCTGATAGTGATGAGGAGAGGAGGCAGAAAAATTATAGGCAGAAAAGGGCACCCACAAGCCTGGAACTGCAGCCCAAAGTGAGGACCTTACATCCACATTTTCCAGCTGAAATGCTGCCTTTTCCAAAGCCATCCCTGGCCTGCGTTGCCCCTATCCTGTACCATAAAATCTCCTGACTTGACTGGCAGAGAGGAAAGAAGGGGAGAAGAGGAGAAGCAGTTGCATGTCAGAGACTGCAGTTTGATGCCAGAGAGAAGTAGCTTGGCTTCATAGGGACAGTTTGATGGCATTTTTTCGGAGAGGAGTCTGGCCAGCAATGGCTGGATTCCAGGGTAAGATCACCTTCCCGCTCCATCTCCTCTCCAGCTCCCTTTCCCACTGAGAGCCTTTTTCACTGGCAGTAAAATCCTCCACGTTCACCACCCTTCAATTTGTTTGGGCAACCTCATTCCTCCTGGAGGCCGGACAAGAACTCAGGTATGGGTGCAAAAGGTCACACTGATGCTCCACTGAGCTGTTTAACACTTAAGCCGTCTGTGGATGGCAAAGCTAAAACAGCACTGTAACGTATGCCCTTTGGGTCTTCAGGGACACAGGTATCCCCCAGATGCTGCTGCATAGCTTCATGGAGTTTTGCTCCTGCCAGCGCCCAAAAGTGCTCACAGAATCTCCTGCACCCACTCACTTGAGTGCTCCCTCTCCCACAAGGAGTTGAGAGCTGTGGGCTGAGTAAGCGAGGCACCCTTGTCATGAGGCCTGGGAAGCGTCAAGAAAAATTTTCTGTTTTAATAGCGTTTCCAACCTAGGCTGACAGAATCACTCATAAAAGAGGCAGCAAAGACCACAAGAATTCATGTTACTTAGAGGAAGGGGGAATGAATAAAATTCTCTGTCTCATTCACATTTTGTAACATATCATCTTTTTAAAAAAGTCTTTTTTCTTTCTTTGTTTTTAACTGTTAAGATAGTAAAAGGGGGCCAGCCTCTTTCAAACCCTTGCTAAAAAGAATAGAATCTGAGTTAAGGGAGAACAATCATTTCTGGGACCTAATTAAGCACTCACACATGAGAAAGCCTGTTTAGAACCAAGGTCTGCCTGTGGCAAACTCAAAGCAGTTTGTGCTTGCCCACGCAGCAATAAAGAGGTGCTAAGGAGACAATTAACCTTTCCTCTAGAGAGCAACCAGGGAGAGAATAGAGGGCCAAGATCTGTGTAAAGAACCTATCTCAGCCCTGAGTAAAAGTTGCTCTCTCCTCAACATAGTTCTCCCATTATATAGCTACTAATTTCTACTCTATCAGCCTTTACAACGTCTGACCCTCTCTCAGACTGTGCCCCAAAGGTGTAATTCTGCTGCAGGTGGAAGGCCTTTCACATGCTCACTTGTAACCACCAGGTGCCATCTTCAAAAGGTTTCCCACTGCTCAGACTGGGGAGTAGAGGCAAAATAAAGTGTTCAAGGCCACTCAGAAGAATTAAGCCTCAAACTCATTTACAGCAGTCTCATTCTATATTTGAAGTTCTTACCAGTTTAGGATACAACTTAGATCTAAGTGATTGAAGGAATTTTTATTTACATTATTCTCTAATGGAGTATTAAAAGACTTGTAAAAAATATAAAAGTAAGACCAGGTGTGGTGGCTCACACTCTTAATCCTAATTTGAGATGCTGAGGCTGGAGGAGTTGGAGACAACCCTAAGCAACATGGAGAGACTCTGTCTCTACAGAAAATTTAAAAAATTAGTCAAGCATAGTGGCGCATGCCTATAGTCCCAGTTAGTTAAGAGGCTGAGATAGGAGGATGGTTTGAGTCATGGTCGTGCCACTCCTCTCTGGCCTGGGTGAGAGAGTAAGACTCTGTCTCAAAAAATAAAAAAGCAAAAGTTGATAGGTGCACTACTTTCTTAAGGAAAAATCTGGTCGATTTGCTTCTCATACTGGAAAAAGTAGATTATTTAGAGTCACAAAGCCTAATATCAAGTTCAAGTCCTGTGATTTACCAAATGTATGACTTTTGGTGACTCAACTTCTCTGAACCTCAGTTTTCTCATTTTCAAAGTTGGGATGACACTTTCTCTGACTGTGAGAATAAAATGAGGAGTTTGGAAAAGTTGTTTGGAAACCATAGCTCATGAATCCAATTTGCTTATTACTATGGCCCAGTATTCCGGTTATTCTCGTTCCATCTTTAGAAAGCAGAATGCACTGTCACTCAGAATGATACTGATATCTAGCCATGAGTCAGGTTGGCCAGCTATCCCTGTGCACATACAAAGCAGGTGTCAGAGGGACTTTGGGCAAGGGGTATTGGGAAAGTCCCTCTGAGTGAGTTTTGCTCTCTGTGAAATGATGGGATTGCATTGCATCATATCTAAGCTCCCTTTCAGTTTTAATATTCTGTAACTCCAGCTACTACTAACAGGTACATCATAATTTTGCTTCCCGAGTTGTCCCTTTCTGAATGTTTGTCTCCAATTTTATACTTGTATTAATATTTTCACAGACTTTTGTTATATACAAAATGCAATATTGTTTATCTCTATGTTAAAAAATCCCTTTTGTAAATAAGTACGTGTTGAGCAGTTCTAGGCTACACAAAAATCACTGATGGGCTGGGAGATTAAAACTAAAGAACTTGACATAACTCTCCTTAATTTATTTATAATGTTTAATCAATAACAATAACGAAGTTGGCTGCTGCTATAGTAGTGCCTATTTTAAATATATATGGCAGACACAGTATTCAGATTCTTTACATGAATTTTCTCAACATCTATGAGATAGACAACTTTATTCCTATTCTATAAATTAGTAAATTGAGTTTCAGAAAGGTCAGGTGTGTGCCCTGGAAAATATAGTCAGTAAGTGGGAGAGCTAGTTTGGCTATAAAACTCACACTTTACCCCTAATTCATATTACATCATATGACTCTAATATAAAGCAGAATATATTAATTGGCACATTAGAGTATTAAGCCAGTTCCATGGAAGACACAGATACTAAATCTAAATTAAATTCATTTGTTGGCTTTTATGGCGTTTAATATATATTTTTCTACCTCAATAGGACAAAAATGTCCCTAATCCTGTAATGAAAATAAAGATCATAATTATAAAATCAATGGATTCATTAGCTTAACAAATATTTCTTGAGTGCCCAGTGTGTGCTGAATATCATCTATACACAAAGAATTAATTAGCAGTGAAAAATGGCCAAAAATTTTTGTTCTTGTGGAGCTTTGCTTTCTATATACATTTGCTCAAAAACCAACCAACAGACAGAAAAATAAATAACGTTGTGGTCACTGTTGTAAGATGATCAGTGTCTCTTCTGGGTTGATTTTCTTCAACTGAATTTCATATTTGTCTTAAAGCTATATTTTAAAAAACCAGTTTGGGCTCAATATTGGTACACCTATCAGATATTTAAGAGTCAGCATTTCTTCTGTACCCACTAAAAGCTCTCTTACTAATCCACCTTTACCTAAATAATAAATTATCTGCAGAATAATAGTGTTTATGTAGAGTTGATTGAATTTTAGGTTAGTTTCTGGGGTACATATAAAGAACATGCAGGATTGTTTCATAGGTAAGTACATGGCAATGTGGTTTGCTGCCTCCATCCCCATCACCTATATCCAGCATTTCTTCTCATTTTATCCCTCCCCAACTCCCTACACCCACTGTCCCTCCCCTAGACCCCCGACATAGACCTCAATGTGTGATGCTCCCCTCCCTGTATCCATGTGTTCTCATTGTTCAACACTGGCCTATGAGTGACAACATGCAGTGCTTGATTCTCTGTTCCTGTGTCAGTTTGCTGAGAATGACGGTTTCCAGGTTCATCCAAGTCCCTACAAAGGACATGAAGTCATCATTTTTTTATGGCTGCATAGTATTCCATGGTGTATACGTGCCACATTTTCCCTGTCCAGTGTATCATCGATGGACATTTGGGTTGTTTCTAAGTCTTTGCTATTGTAAACAGTGCTGCAATGAACATTTGTGTGCATGTGTCCTTATAACAGAATGATTTATAATCCTTTGGATATATACCCAGTAATGGGATTGCTGGGTCAAATGGAATTTCTATTTCTAGATCCTTGAGGAATCTCCACACTGTCTTCCACAATGGTTGAACTAATTTACACTCCCACCAACAGTGTAAAAGAGTTCCTATTTCTCCACATCCTCTCCAGCATCTGTCGTCTCCAGATGTTTTAATGATCACCATTCTAACTGGCGTGAGATGGTATCTCACTGTAGTTTTGATTTGCATTTCTCTAATGATCAGTGATGATGAGCATTTTTTCATATGTTTGTTGGCCTCATATATGTCTTCTTTTGAAAAGTGTCTGTTCATATCCTGTGCCCACTTTTGAGTGGGTTTTTTTTTTCTTGTAAATCTGTTTTAGTTCTTTGTAGATTCTGGATATCAGCCCTTTGTCAGATGGGTAGATTGCAAAATTATTTTTCCACTCTGTTGGCTGCCAGTTCACTCTAATGATTGTTTCTTTTGCTGTGCAGAAACTCTGGAGTTTAATTAGATCCCATTTGTCTTATTTTGGCTTTTGTTGCCAATGCTTTTGGTGTTTTGGTCATGAAGTCCTTGCCTATGCCTATGTCCTGAATGGTTTTGCCTAGGTTTTCTTCTAAGATTTTTATGGTGTTAGGTCTTATGTTTAAGTCTTTAATCCATCTGGAGTTAATTATAGTGTAAGGCGTCAGGAAGGGGTCCAGTTTCTGCTTTCTGCACATGGCTAGCCAGTTTTCCCAACACCATTTATTAAACAGGGAATCCTTTCCCCATTGCTTGTTTTTGTCAAGTTTGTCAAAGATCAGGTGGTTGTAGATTTGTGGCGTTGCCTCTGAGGCCTCTGTTCTGTTCCATTGGTCTCTATCTCTGTTTTGGTACCAGTACCATGCTGTTTTGATTACTGTAGACTTGTAGTATAGTTTGAAGTCAGGTAGATTGATGCCTCCAGCTTTGTTCATTTTGCTTAGAATTGACTTGGCTATGCGGGCTCTCTTTTGGTTCCATATGAAGTTTAAGGGATTTTTTTTCCAGTTCTGTGAAGAAGGTCAATGGTAACTTGATGGGGATAGTGCTGAATCTATAAATTACTTTGGGCAGTATGGCCATTTTCACAATATTGATTCTTCCTAACCATGAACATGGAATGTTTCTCCATCTGTTTATGTCCTCTCTTATTTCCTTGAGCAGTAGTTTGTAGTTCTCCTTGAAGAGGTCCTTTACATCCTTTGTTAGTTGTATTCCTAGGTATTTTATTCTCTTTGTAGCAATTGTGAATGTCAGTTCGTTCTTAATTTGGCTATCTTTAAGTCTGTTATTGGTGTATAAGAACGCTTGTGATTTTCCTGCACACTGATATTGTATCCTGAGACTGCTGAAGTTGCTTATCAGTTTCAGGAGATTTTGGGCTGAGACGATAGGGTCTTCTAAATATACAATCATGTCATCTACAAATAGAGACAATTTGAATTCCTCCTTTCCTAAATGAATACTCTTTATTTCTTTTTCTTGCCTGATTGCTCTGGGTAGAACTTTCAATACTATATTGAATAGGAGTGGTAAGAGAGGGCATCCTTGTCTAGTGCCAGATTTCAAAGGGAATGCTTCCAGTTTTTGCCCATTCAGTATGATATCAGCTGTGGGTTTGTCGTAAATAGCTTTTATTATTTTGAGATACGTTCCATCGATACCTAGTATATTGAGAGTTTTTAGCATAAAGTGCTGTTGAATTTTGTTGAAGGCCTTCTCTGCATCTATTGGGATAATCATGTGGTTTTTGTCTTTGGTTCTGTTTACGTGGTGAATTACATTTATAGACTTGCGGATGTTGAACCAGCCTTGCATCCCTGGGATGAAGCCTACTTGATCATGATGGATAAGCTTTTCAATGTGCTGTTGCAATTGGTTTGCCAGTATTTTATTGAATATTTTTGCATCTATGTTCATCATGCATATTGGCCTGAAGTTTTCTTTTCCTGTTGAGTCTCTGCTGGGTTTTGGTATCAGGATGATGTTGGTCTCATAAAAAGATTTGGGGAGGATTCCCTCTTTTTGGATTGTTTGAAATAGTTTCAGAAGGAGTGGTACCAGCTCCTCTTTGCATGTCAGATAGAATTTGGCTGCGAACCCATCTGGACCTGGGCTTTTTTTGGTTGGTAAGCTATTAATAGCTGCCTCAACTTCAGCCCCTGTTATTGGTCTATTCAGGGTTTCAACTTCTTCCTGATTTAGGCTTGGGAGGGTGCAAGTCCAGGAATTTATCCATTTCTTCCAGGTTTACTGGTTTATGTGCATAGAGTTGTTTGTAGTTATCTCTGATGGTGCTTTGTATTTCTATGGAATCTGTGGTGATATCCCTTTTATAATTTTCAATTGCATCTATGTGATTCTTCTCTCTTTTCTTTTTTATTAATCTGGCTAGAGGTCTGTCTATTTTGTCGATCTTTTCAAAAAACCAGCTCCTGGATATATTGATTTTTTGAAGGGTTTTTTGTGTCTCTATCTCCTTCAGTTCTGCTCTGATCTTAGTTATTTCTTGTCTTCTGCTAGCTTTTGAGTTTTGTTATCTTGCTCCTCTAGCTCTTTCAATTTTGATGATAGGGTGTCAATTTTAGATCTTTCCTTGCTTCTCGTGTGGGCATTTATTGCTATAAATTTTCCTCTAGACACTGCTTTAAATGTGTCCCAGAAATTCTGGTACTTTGTGTCTTTGTTCTAGTTGGTTTTGAAGAACATCTTTATTTCTGCCTTCATTTCATTGTTTATCCAGTCAACATTCAAGAGCCACTTGTTCAGTTTCCATAAAGTTGTGCAGTTGTGAGTTAGTTTCTGAATTCTGAATTCTAATTTGATTGCATTGTGGTCTGAGAGACTGTTTGTTATGATTTCCATTCTTTTGCATTTGCTGAGGAGTGATTTACTTCCAATTATGTGGTCAATTTTAGAGTAGATGTGATGTGGTGCTGAGAAGAATTATATTCTGTGGATTTGGGGTGGAGAGTTCTGTAAATGCCTATTAGATTTATTTGGTCCAGGTCTGAGTTCAAGTCCTGGATATCTTTGTTAATTTTCTGTCTCGTTGATCTGTCTAGTATTGGCAATGGACTGTTAAAGTCTCCTACTATTATTGTGTGGGAGTCTAAGTCTCTTTGTAGGTCATTAAGAACTTGCTTTATCTATCTGGGTGCTCCTGTATTGGGTGCATATATATTTAGGATTGTTAGCTCTTCTTGTTGCATTGATCCTTTTACCATTATGTAATGTCATCTTTTGTCTCTTTTGATCTTTGTTGTTTTAAAGTCGATTTTATCAGAGACTAGGATTGCAACTCCTGCTTTTTTTTTTGCTCTCCATTTGCTTGGTAGATCTTCCTCCATCCCTTTATTTTGAGCCTATGTGTATCCTTGCATGTGAGATGGGTTTCCTGGATACAACACATTGATGAGTTTTGACTTTTTATCCAATTTGCCAGTCTGTGTTTTTTTGGTTGTGGCATTTAGCCCATTTACATTTAAGGTTAATATTGTTATGTGTGAATTTGATCCTGCCATTTTGATGCTAGCTGGTTGTTTTGCCCATTAGTCGATGCAGTTTCTTCATTGTGTTGATGCTCTTTACCATTTGGTACATTTTTAGAGTGGCTGGTACTGGTTGTTCCTTTCTATGTTTAGTGCTTCTTTCAGGAGCTCTTGTAAAGCAGGCCTGGTGGTGATAAAATCTCGGAGCAATTACTTGTTCATAAAGGATTTTATTTCTCCTTCACTTATGAAGCTTAATTTGGCTGGATATGAAATTCCGAGTTAAAAGTTCTTTTCTTTAAGGATGTTGAATATTGGCCCCTATTCTGGCTTGTAGGGCTTCTGCTGAGAGATCTGCTGTAAGTCTGATGGGCTCCCCTTTGTGGGTAATCTGACCTTTCTCTCTGGCTGCCCTTAGCATTTTTTCCTTAATTTCAACCCTGGAGGAATATCTTGGTGGTGTTCTCTGTATTTCCTGGACTTGAATGTTGGCCTGCCTTGCTAGATTGGGGAAGTCCTCCTGGATAATATCCTGAAGAGTGTTTTCCAGCTTGGATTCATTCTCTCTGTCACATTCAGGTACACCTATCAAGCATAGAGTTGATTTTAAATTTGATATCAGGACTGATGCCCAAACCTGATTAAATTACCTATTGTGGATGTAATGTTTAAATGGTTGCCTTGGGATTAGATTTTCTCTAAAAAATACTCCTAATCAAGCTTGTTCTTGCCCTGTCATCTCCATGCCAATAGTCTGTTGCAGTAGATAAGCACTGGATTTTCCCTTTCAGTTTTTGCGGTCCCTGGAATAGTTTTCAATATCTGTAGGATGTCAGTCTTAGTTGAATTCAGAATACATATGACATTTCCCCCCTGCTTCCTCAAGAGACTTGTAAAAGTAGCACATGTTGAGAGATTGGCTTTGGTTTCCTGAATTCTTTGGAAATTAATCAGAACACTTCTTGATCAAATTTTGAAGTCTATAGCCTACATTTTCCTTGGTGCTATCATTTTTCATGACACACCGGGTCATGACATCCTGGTCTGGAGCCACCACTTCCTGTGGTGCAAGTTTCTCTTAGAAAAGCTGCAAAAAACTACAAAGAAGACACATGTTTTAAAATGAAAGGTAGCCACCATCCTCTTTGGGAAGGAAACATTAATTACACTTTTGAAGGAGTTATAATTGGATTTTATATCTCCCTTTTTTCGATAGTTATTCAAGCTATGGAGTTAACACACTCCCCACATCTTTTATTCAGTCAGTTTGAGAAAAGGAAGAAAGATTTATTTGTAATTATCAGAAATAAACACAGTTCCTGAGAAGTAAACACAAAGGAGCAGAACCTGGCTTGGATCCCACCTCGTTAAAGATGCAAATTAGGAACAGGCCATCGAAATGGGAGGTTTCACTAATCCTTTCTCAACAATGTAAATCACTAAATTAGCCCCCAGTTCAATGGCATCTGCAGTGTGTAACTTCGGGTTTCATACAAGGGATCCCAAAAGGAACAGCAACTTCCTTTGGGCCTCTATTATTGTTCTGGTTGGCATTTATTTTGAGTCGTGTGGCATGAACCATGTTCACTTAATGCCTACCTCTGCCTGCTGTCATTGTATTGTCTGCCTCACCTATAGAGCTGTCCATTTTTTGATTCTAGTCCATTTGTGATCTCTCTCCAAACCTTCTGGTCTATTTCCGGTTGATCAGCATCAGGCTGTCCTTCAGGTGCTGGCCCCAAGCTCCCCGAAGCAGATGCGTGCAGAACATCAATTCTAACTCAGACTGTGCCACTTGCCTTTGGGGGACATGACAATTCCAAATACAACAACATTGAAAATGAAGACAGAAACCACAGTGCCTTGCCTTGGAAAATGGAGTTTTAACAATAATCTTCTAGGTTTTCTTAGTCATAATTGGCTAAATCCATGAAGGTCTGATCTGTCCTCTCCTCAAGAACTACCAAGGAAGATGGAGAACCCACTGCAGTCTAAGGAAACTGACTTTATATTACTTGCAAATAATGGAATCTGATTGATTCAACTGAAGAAACTCTTTTTTACTTTTCAAACCCCTTCTCTACACATAAAGTTGCTCCAAACATCATACCTCTTATGCAAATAGTTTCAGTTAATGGCCAGCACCTGGGTTCTCTGGAACTGGAGTATAAATTACCTCTCATTATTCCAATTTCTTTACTGCTTAAAACACTTCTATAGGAGCATCTCCTAATCCCATTCCCCAGTATCCTGAGAAGGTTCTTTAAGCTGTCCATTGACCCTCAGTTTCTAGGACTCTTGAAATTTTTATTTGTTTTGCCATGTATTCTATTCCACCACATTGATGTTTACAATGCTCTATTCTGGACACATCACCCACAGGTTGACCAGGAGTGTTTCACTCCCACTCAAACCCCATTTTCAGGGGGAAACACTCCTTCCTGATGGATATCAAGGAGAAAAAGCTGTGGCACAGAAAACCAGAGCTATAAGCAGAATTTCTGGCTGCTGTGCTAGAAAACAGACACCCATCCTGGATACCAGAGATAATTTTATGCTACTCAGCTACCCCCCAAGATATTTCTAGCTAGCTGAAGTCACACAAATATTGTAGGGTCATTTGGCAGAGACTATAACTAATTCTATTTTAAATAAGATCCACTGTAAATTTAGGCACTTGACAAACACTGAATAATAACAGGAAGAAAGACAAATCCCTCAGGAAGTTGTTTTACCATCTCATATGTATTACTGTTGGGAATTTTCCCCTCACTAAGGGACCAAATTTTTCTTGATTTAGCTTTATCCCATTAAGGTCAGTTTTGTCATATTATGTTGATTTGAATATGTTGATATATTCCGTTGATTTGAATGCTCTGCTCAGGACTTGGGCTTCTATTTCTCAATCTATGCAGTTCTTATAAACTTCTCTGCCTTAAGCTACATATATATATTTTAATCTGGATAGCAAGAAGTGATGTAGTATTGATTTGCAATTTAAGATCTTTAACATAAATCCGATGTTCTTCTGCAAAACTTAAAACACAGCCTTTCCTCAGCATAAAAATTATTTTTTAAAATACCTTTCTATTCTATTCTTTTCTTTTTTAATCCCTCAAATACTCAGAGAATTAAAAAGCAGAACTTACATTTAAATCAGCTTCTTTCATCCTAATCTCACCATTTGAGGTCATATCATAGCGTGTTCCATCTGAAAGCAACTCTCCTGTTTGTCACAAAATCAACTTCCAAATTAAAGTACTAAGTAACAAGTATTTAGAAACTGATTTGATTCTTGTAATATCTCCAGTCTAATTTGCATCAGTCACTTTACTTTCTTTCTTTCTGCAACTGCTTCCATACTCCCTGAAGAGCAGAGGGGTAGACTTTTTTAGAGCTAAATGTTTGATATAAAACAGATATTCCACTAATTTGCTTTGCAAATTGGGCTCTCTGTGATTTACTAAAGAATGCACTCCAGGAGACTTAAAAAATCTAGGAATAACTTGCTTTGCCATTCACACAAAGGCACTTCACCATTCTGGTTTATGCTTCTTCTATCCAGGAAATGACGATTCTAGTACCTAACAAGGAAGATGGAGAACTCACTGTAGTCCAAGGAAACTGACTTTGTATTACTTGCAAATAACATTTTTTATATTACTTGCAAATGTAATGACTTTATATTACCGACTTTATATTACTTGCAAATGTCCCTTAGCAGAAGGGACATTTGCTAGGTTTCCTGAAAAAGCCCTTTTTGGATAACAACAACAACAACAACAAAAATGTACATTAATTCCTGCTTTTCTGTTTAGGAAACATGGGTTGTTCTTTCTTTTCATGATTCTTGTCAAAAATTTAACTTTAAAACAAATAAACAGGCTGGGTGTGGTGGCTCACGCCTGTAATCCCATGTTGGGAGGCTGAGGCGGGCGGATCACAAGATCAGGAGTTTGAGACAAGCTTGGCCAATATGGTGAAAGCCCATCTCTATTAAAAATACAAAAATTAGCCAGGCGTGGTGGCGGGCGCCTGTAGTCCCTGCTACTCGGGAGGCTCAGGCAGGAGAATTGCTTGAACCCGGGAGTCGGAGGTTAATCGCAAGACTGCACTCCAGCCTGGGCGACAGGGCAAGACTCCATCTCAAAACACACACACACACACACACACACACACACCAAAACAACCCCACATTTTCCTGTGTAGTCAAAAAACAACATATCCTTTGCAAAGAAAAAGAAGTTGAATGGATGAGCACATTTATCATCATTTATGCTCTCTGAACTGTCGGTAAATGACAAAACATGAGGAGAAACAAGAGCACTAAACTGGTACCCATAGTCTAGTCCTGACTGACACCAGCTTGAGACCTTGAGTGTGACCTTGAGAAATCAAAGAGCTGTATTGGGCCTCAGTTATTCTATCTGAAATCCAGGATATTGGATGTGATGGTTGTCAAGACCTTTCCAATTAGGGGCTATAATTTAGAAACTGTCTTTTTTAACCCTTTTCAAGGAATGATAGTATATTCAATGCGGACTGGAAATAATAATGGTATCACTGTTTTTTTTTTTTTTTTTTTTTTTTTTGAGACGGAGTTTCGCTTTTGTTACCCAGGCTGGAGTGCAGTGGCGCGATCTCGGCTCACCGCAACCTCCGCCTCCTGGGTTCAGGCAATTCTCCTGCCTCAGCCTCCTGAGTAGCTGGGATTACAGGCACGCACCACCGTGCCCAGCTAACTTTTTGTATTTTTAGTAGAGATGGGGTTTCACCATGTTGACCAGGATGGTCTCGATCTCTTGACCTCGTGATCCACCCGCCTCGGCCTCCCAAAGTGCTGGGATTACAGGCGTGAGCCACTGCGCCCGGCCCGGTATCACCGTTTTTGATGGAATTGGTACTGGATAACCTTACATTAAGTAGACCCCAGGATGTATTTTCAACAAGAGAGCATATAATCCAATAGATCCAAAATGTAAAAATAGAAAAGCTCCTTTTTGTGCATTTAAGAAACAAACTGTAAAATGAGCTGACTGTGCTCTTTCAGTCTCTGAGTTGCCCTAGGGATTGTGTGCAACATGTAACAAATCCCGGGAATGCTGTTTCAGTCTATGAGGCAGGGCTCCATAATTATTTTTAATACATTTCTAAGCTTGTTTTCAGAATATACAAAGAAAACATTCAATATTGCCATCTAAATTGTGAAAGGCAATTAGATTGTTACATTGGGATTTTCACTGGATTATGTGGCAAGGTTTCCTCACTTGGAATAGGCCCTTCTTTGTTTTCTCATTGATTTAAAATGACAAGTTTATAAAGAGCAAAAATTGTTTGGATGACTGACAGTTCAAATTTTGCAGTAAAGAGGAATGGTTTTGTTCTGAGGAATAGGGCAAAGACTCTCTCTGTGTATTGATAAAATTGTGATTCTAGAAGCCAAACCAATCCCATTCCTAGCTAAGGGTATTAGAAGAGAAAAATGCCTGCAACCTTATCCACTGGTTCAAAAGTGGACTGTGTCACAGACAGCTTAGAAAAACATTTGTTTAGCTGTATTTTTGACTGAGATGGTTCGATGTCGTAAATTGATATTTAACATCTCTGGAGGGTAGAGACGAGGTGTCATGGAGGCATGAAGAGCAGGATTGCACAGGATTTGAGAACATAGTCTATGCAGTCAAAACACCAGCATTCCAACTCAGCCCTGCCATTTACTTACCTGTGAGAACTTATGCAAGTTGCTGAACCTTAAGAGAATCTTTATCACATGAAATAAGCTTTGTAAAATATATCAATGGAAAGAATGGGGTAGATTCATTTTGCCACACTAAATATACCTTTATACCTTCTTTATAAAGAAGTTAACAAAGAATTAAAATTTGCCTAGGACCATAAGAAATCATTTATATGAAAAAATCTATGGGAGTGCTCATACCTAATTCTGAGAGAAAATGACTCACCTTATGTATGTAAACAGAAGCAAAATCCTAAACAAGTTTCCGGGACCTTCTATGTGACAGTACTCAAGGACACTCACCCAAGGCTAAGAACACTAATCAAAATATAGGTTTAGATTTCACTTAGATCAGTTTTTCTTTTTCTTTTATTTTTGGCAGAGTCTTACTAAGTTGCCCAGGTTGGCCTCAAACTCCTGGGTTCAAGTGATCCTCCCACCTCAGCCTCCCGAAGAGCTGGGGTTATAGGAGTCCATCATCAAGCCTGGCCAAGCCAGGTTCTTAAACGTAATGTGCATCAGAATCAACTGGAAGACCTATTAAAACAAGATTACTGGGTTTTACTTCTAGAGCTTCTGAATCAGTATAGCTGAAGTGGGGTCAGAGTTAGAAAGTACATCTCTAACAAGACTAGACGGTGCTGGTATGGTGAGCACACTTTGAAGACTGCAATGCATTATCATGTCCCAGCGCCTATTTGTATAGTAAAATCTCTATTGGAGTGTGTCAAAGGAAAGCTAAGAGAGCTCACTGCTTGAAGTGGCTAGCGTGTTTCTTTCTCTCTGAGTACCAGTGCTTGAGACAGAGGAAAAGAAATGGAATGGCTAGTGTACCAAACCATTCTTTTTTTTCCTTCCACTGGTTATGCAAACAAATATTCATTCAAATACTATGTGTGCCTGGGATGTTTAAGTGTGTACATGTGTGCTCATGCTTGTGTGCCTGCACAGGCATAGTAGTAGACTCTGGCTTACAACATAAAAGGAGAGAGAACAAGACCCTGGCATTGGGGTTAATAAAGCCTAAGAAACAGGCAGGAACTCATTGCTCACCTCAAGCCATATCCAGCAGGATTTTGGACTCTGCTATATGTGTTAGCCAGAAAGCAGCTCTCAGTTTAAAATGAAATATCATAAGAAATTAAGAGATTCCATATAGAAAAGTGCAGTTGTATAAAGAAAACATGTAAAATAGGCTTTACAAAACCTTCAGGTTGACTCATTCTCTCATCAGAGCACTAATAAGACCTAACATTGATTTTGATGTTGCATAGAAAGCTCACTAAGTGGAAGATACTGTCGTACACACATTAGTCATTTTAGCCCCATGACCACCCTATGAAGTAGATGCTAACATAGACCCCACTTAAATATGAGAAAAATGAGCCACAGATAATTTCTTCTTTGCTCTTAAGGTTCTTTTATATATTACATAATGTATACTCGAAAAACACTTGACTATGTGAATTGAGAGTGAATGGATACATTCAATGGTGGGAAGATATTTTTGCTTACCGTTGATACCTCCTGACCTCCCATTTCATGGCTGCTCACAATCAAAACAGCTAGTGAGCCTCCTAACAGCTCTCTGAACTATATGAAGACTAGGTTAAAGTTGTTGCAGACAAATAATGGTCTCTTGGCTTTCACAAGATTGTCCAAGTCCTTATTTGCAATTGTGTCAACCTCTGTGTTATTTCTCCTACCAACTAACTCCATTTTCTTCCCAGTAGGGTAGCCTCTGCAGTGTCATTGGGTTTATATATCATGCATTTTAAAAATGTAGGATAAAAGTTATTGAGTGTCAGCTACATGTGGAGTGTTGGCCTGGACCATCCAGTGACAGCACCTGGTGTACTCCCATGGGTATTTTCAAGCATTTTGTGCCAAAAACTCAAATTTTTTCATCCTGTTAGCAAATTGGATGCTATTAAATGGAGAACAAAAGGCCTATGTCCATCCAGTTTCATTACCAAGTCTGATGAACATCTGATTATTGTCATGATTTAAATGTTCATCTACTCAGCATGAGAAGGAAACAGCATTTGAAACCACGTCTCTTCTTTTTCCAGAAATCCATTTTTATGCTTGTGACCAGCTTAGGGTACAATTTCACAGAGTGGACTGAGAAGTCTAAGCTCCGGTTGACAGTATCGACAGATTTGAGGGTGTTGATTAAGGGACATGATATGGCAAAATACCCTCCTGGTTGCAACCTAGTGTTTGTAGAATCATAAGCTTGCAGAACACGTGCTTCAATCAGCTGGCTGTGTAAGAATTCAATCAGCGTTAATCTAACACAATGCAGCACCTGCTCCCCAACTGATTTCTAGTGTTCTTCAATCAAAAGCAGCAGAAGAAAAGCATCATTTATTGCAAGCAATGTTAGCAGACCTGAAAATTCAAGAACCTGAAATTCAACAGGAAGATCAGGTTTGCCTTTTGCTTCTC
The DNA here is from genome assembly GCF_030222135.1 of Aotus nancymaae. NCBI lineage: Eukaryota > Metazoa > Chordata > Mammalia > Primates > Aotidae > Aotus > Aotus nancymaae. Next base: position 37,066,644 of record NW_026988423.1, read on the forward strand.
TTTCTGTCATTGGCACTGCTACAGAAAAAAAAAAAGAAAAGAAAAGAAAAGAAAAGAGCTGTTGTTCGCAAAGAAAGTGGGAGAAGGTTGATGTGTCCAGCACTAAATTTACTCCATATAAAATGAGTGCTGTAATTAGGTACTGGTAATTAACACTCGTTGCCATGCAGCTCATGCATCTATAGGATCAGGCATCTTTTGGGACTTGGCAGTTTCCCTCTAAGCTAAAGCACAACAGAGAGGACAGATGACACTGGTAGGCTGCATTAAAGAGAACCTGGCTATATTGCTCCATAGCCAGTCTTAGATCCAAAGCCAGCTTGCCATTTTGGTGGAAAATTGATAAATCAATCACTTGTTGGAAAATTAATAAATCACTCAAGGGAGGTGCTTTCAATCCAATAGAAAATAAAACACAGAAGCCTTTTCCCTTCAAAACGTTAAGCTTCCAGAGGCAGGAACTAGTAAATCCTGTTCACGATTTCATCCCACATGGTTAGAATGGTGTCTGGTTATAATAGGTGCCTCATGCATGTTTACTGAATAATAATTAAACAAAGCAAACATCACCAACATTTATGTGCAAAGATGTTTCTACCACTCAAGTTCTTGCCAAAATAAAAATTAAAATGTCCAATAGTCCTTGTATTGAAATTGATCATGAACCACATTTTCCCACTAACTTTAAACATTTCTTTAAATAAAAATTGTACAATTTTCCTAAAGCAGACACTTATTAAGAATGGAAACCATGCTTTGCAATTGAAACTCCCAACTTGATAGTATAATGCACAATATTTGACTTGAGATAGAAATACTTGTGACTTACAAGTAATGGAGAATTTGGTATCATTGGCGAATATGTCCTCAGTTCCTGGCTCTTTGCCCAGAAGGATTATTTTATAGCAGGTTGAATTCTCTACTAATTATCTTCAAAACAGCTGGACTACTGGATAAACTCTATCTTAATGCACAGTACAAGAGCAAATAAGGATAATTAAACTTGGATTTCAGACGAGACTGACAAGGGAAGTGAGTGGAAGACTGCACTCTAAGAAGGCAGAAGAGACAGCACAGTAGTTACCTCATAAAATCCCCCTTCAGGACCAAAAAGTATGACTTATTGTTAACACATTGCAGCTAACTTTGATGAATGTCTACCTTAGCCTGATTATTTCCTTTGCTTTGGGAAACACCTAATCAATTCCACTGGGGCCCTAAATGATTTAAAACAAATTGTACAAACAACCCCTTGATTTCATCAGAAACATGCAGCTAACAGAATTAGCACCTAAACTTCCTGTGGGCAAAGGTAATAACATCCTCCAAATGAAGAATATATTAAAAAAGCAAAATTCAACTGAAGGATGATGAAGCCATACTTCATGGTAAGTGTTCTGAAGCATTCTTGCCAAATGAGAAATCTGTAAATTACCTGGGTAAGCAATCAGCTCCAGATTATAATTGCCAATTTGAGAAAATTTCACCAACGATTAAGCAAAATCAAATAACCCATTTGAAGAAGTGGAATGGTATAAGCCACCACCTTCTCCTTCTTGTTAAGGTTTGCTATAATTTGTTTTCGTTTTCCTTTAGAAATTGAAATTCCATTCTCTTTTATTGGGCTAGAAAAAAATCAAGGGCCACCACGGAGGGGTCCAGATGCATCTGAACACGAGACTCCGAGTGGTTTGGTTTCAGAGTGAAAATAGGAGTTACGTGAGTCTGGCTGGAAATTGTGACCCAGGAATAAGAATCTTAAACTCAAATGACAAAGAAACACATGACCTATTTTTCTAGTTTATTATACCAAATTGGTTCCAGAAATTAGAATATAAACCAAACTCTCTGCAGGATGACTGAGAGAGGCTCAGATTTGATTTTCTTCCTAAAACTTCTCATAGTTCTGCCGTATCTAGCTATGAATCTTGGTGAAGTCATTTAAACTCTTTAGAGCTCAACTTTCCTCTCGTAGAGAACAAGATTCCTTCTGTGACTTAAAATCAATGTCTTAATTCTATAACTACTTGATGAGTGCTTACTATGTGCCAGCTATTGTGCAAAGTAAAGATATAAAAATGAGCAACAACTGTACATGATGCCAGGTGCTTCCTAATCTCCATGCTCCCCTTCTTTCTGACTAAGAGAACCCAGTGCTGTTCAAGCTGGCGATTGCATAGATAGAACACATCTTCCTACACTTTCTTGCAGCCGGAAGTGACCACGTGCCTCAATTCTGTCCAATAAGAAGAAGATGGCTATCTGCCCAAGGATCCCGGGAATTTGGGCTTTCCGGATACCTATGCTGCCACTCTCCCCTTCCTTCCTTAGTTTCGCTCTAGTCTGTGGTGACAAAGGAAGGAGCGGGCATTTTGAGACAGGGAAATGACAAGACTTAGAATAGAAACTATAAACTACATGTGACACAGAGAAAGGAAAGATAACACCTGTGACATGAATGGCATTAAAAAGTTACCTCCTAGCTCTGAAATGCGTATCTTAAAAGATTTTTGTTGAGAAAAATGAATTCCAGTTTGTTTCAACCCCAGCAATGCCTCGTATCACTTGCAGCCAAATACAACCTCAGCTGATGTATTATTTCCATCCCCTTGAGACACTTAGGGGGATTACAGGCACATATGCAAATTAATTAAAAGGAAATGTGGTGATGGTTATGAAAAACATGGAGAGAGAGAGAGAGAGATTGTTCTTTGGAAGCAGAGCCCCTTAGAACTTTGCCTGTCCATTTTGGGAGGTGGAGTCAAGTAAATGTTCCTGAAATATAATATGCTGTATAATCCTTGAATGATGGGTACTGTTAGTCTGGGGGGAAAGGGAGTGATGGTATGGTGTATTCTAGGCCAAATAAAAGTGCAATGGAAGCCATGGAAGTGCGGAGGCAGGAAACGTATTATGGAAATGTGCAATTCAAAGTGATCCATGCGCAAGGGGGTGAAGGGCTGAGCATGAGAGCTTATATAACACATTAAGGAGCTTAGCAATCCATCTTCAAAGGAGACAGATGCTGAGGGGTTTCATGACCAGGCTGAATAGCTTCACTAGTCTATGCTAGGCTTAACTGATAACGTAGGAAAACAAGCTTGGTAAACCTGTGTGCTCTGTGTATTTATGTCGTGACACAACAGATGAGGGCAGCCAGCAGGACCTGAACTAGGAGATCTCACTAGGCACATCTATTGGCTATTTCTTCTTCCTGACACCCATTAAAATGATAGTAAATGGGGAAAATGAAAGGAACTGCCACATAACATCAAAGAGCAAAGGTGAGGGAGGATCAGCAGACAAGCATTTTCAAGAAAATCCTAGAAGTATGGAGAAAGATGAAGAAGACCCAAGGAAGTCACTCCTTAGGAGAGCGCTCCAGCACAAGTGTGAACTTGTCAGACAGGATTCGGAGTGGCTTAGAATTTAAGGCAGAGGCATGGAGGGCAGAAAGGAGCAGTGGGGCCAAGAACAGAGACAAAATGGCAACTTCACCCAAAAGTCAGTTTTTCCTGTAGCCCTTCCTGCACATCTCTTTGCATACAGAACACAGACAGCCCACTATTAACCCAGGCAAATAGAACAAATGATTTCTCGTTTAAAAACATAAATAAATAAGTTACCAGGGAGTTTGCCCCGGTCTAGTATTTGAGAGTGCCCAGCCCTAAAATCTATTTCCATGTCTGTGTTAAGAAACGTGACACCTGCCAGTAAATAAGCTTAATCACATTCAGCACCTAGATGCTTTGGCATTCAAGGGAGAAACTCAGTAGGAAGAAGGATTTACAACAGCAGACAAAGCCCACCTTAGCTGTGATGAAATTCCATTCCAGTGCCTCACAAATACATATGACGATCACAAAATAAAACTAGTAAATTTTTAGAAGGCAAAGATAAACAAAGAAAACTGGTCTCAGAAGAAACAGGGAACAAGAGAAAGTATTTATTAAGCACCTAGAATTTGTATTCTCAGATATTTAAGATGATACTATACCAATAAGATGAATAAGAAGAAACTATGTTAAAGTAATCATCAGGGAAAAATAGCAATAACAATTTGGAATTAAAAATAATATTGCTGTATTAAGATAAAATTAATAGCCTAACCAAGAAAGCAGAGGAAATCTCTCAGAACTGGAGCAAAAAAGACTATGATGGAAAGTATGTGTGAGGAAGTACTGATCCTATTAGGAACTGTTGTATCACATACAACAAAACTTATACACACAGACACACACTCACACACACAGAGACATGTATGAAGACGTAGTCAACCCAAAATGTCCAACGCTGACTCATAAAAGTTGTGGAATTAGAGAATCCAGAAAGTAGAAAAGAAATTACTTAGGAAATAGTAGAAGAAAATGTTACAAAAATTATAGGCTGAATACCAAACAGAATTAATGGAATATGATTCATATATAGATACATCACTGGGAAGGTTCCAAACACTAAGAATAAAACAACATCATGAAAGCTTCTAAACAAAAATAAACATATTTCCATGCTCATATGTATAGGTCCTATATAAAGGATTAGTCATCAGGACTGACAGCAGTTGTCTTATTTTTAAATCCTGGATGAAAACAGCTAAATGTGGCAAAACTATTTTAAAATGAAATTTTTCCTGAGATTCATTGAGGTATAATTGACAAAGAAGAATTGTGCATATTTAAGATGCACAACATGATGTTTTGATATATGTATATATTATGAAATGATTGCCACAGCCATGTTAATTAACATATCCATCACCTCACATAATTACCTTCTTTTTTTCTGGGTATGGTAAGAGCATTTAAGAGATCTTCTCTCCTAGCAAATTTCAAGTATTCATACACTATTATTAACTATTGTCACAATACTATACATTAGGTTTCCAGAACGTATTAATCCTGCATAACCAAAATGCTGTATCATTTGACAAACATCTCCCTGCTTCCCTCATCCTCCAGTCCCTGACAATCACTATTTGACACTCTCTTTCTGTGAATTTGAATTTTTTTAGATTCTACACATAAGTGAGACCATGCAGTATTTTGTCTTCCTTGGCCTTCTTTGTTTTATTTAGAATAATGCCCTCCAGGTCCATCCACGTTGTCACAGCCAATAATATTCCATTGTATACTTTTATATAACACACTTACTTTATACATTCATCCATCAGTGGATGCTTAGGTTGATTCCATATCTTAGCTATTGTGCATAGTGCTGCGGTGAACATGGCAGTGCATATATCTCTTCACAATACTGATTTCATTTTGTTTTTTTCTTGAGACAAAGCCTCACTCTGATACCCAGGCTGGAGTGCAGTGGTGTGATCATGGCTCACTGCAGCCTCATCCTCCCGGGCTCAAGCAATCCTCTCACCTTAGCCTCCTTGAATAGCTAGGACCACAGGCATGCATTACCACAGCAGGTTAATTTTGTATTTTCTTTCTTTTTCATTTTGTGTGTGTGTGTATATATATATATATTTGGTTGTTGTTGTTTTTTTGAGATAGGGTCTCTTTTTGTTGCCCTGGGCTCAAGCAATCCTCCTGTCTCAGCCTCCCAGAGTGCTGGGATTACAGATGTGGGCTTCCACACCTAGCCCTGATTTCAATTTTTGAGGGGGTGTATACCCAGAAGTAAGATTGCTGGACCATTTCATAGTTCTGTTTTTAGTTTTTAGAGGAACTTCCATACTGTTTCCATAATGGCTATACCAATTCAAATTTCCACCAACAGTATACCAGGGTTCCCTTTTCTCCACACCCTCTCCACACTGATCTTTCGTCATATTGACAACGGGCATTCCAACAGGTGTGAGGTTATGTATCTTTGTGGTTTTGATTTGTATTTCCCTGATGATTAGTGATGTTGAGTCTACATATATATGATTGGTCATCTGTATGTGTTATTTTGAGAAATGTCCATTCAAGTCTTTTGCCCATTTTTAATAAGGTTTTATTTTCTTGTCATTAAGCTGCTTGAGTTTTTATAGATTTTGGATATTAATGCCTTCTCAGATATGTAGTTTGCAAGTATTTTCTCTAATCTTTAGGTTGTCTCTTCACTCTATTGATTATTTTATTTGCTGCTTATAAGTCTTTTAGTTTGATGCAATTCCATTTGTTTATTTTTGGGTTTGGTCTCATAAAACTAGTTTGGAATTATTCCCTTCTTTTCTATTGCTTAAGAAAAAATTGAGGATTGACATTAATTATTTAGACATGTAGCATAATTCACTAGTGAAGCCATCAGTTCTTGGGCTTTTCTTTTCTGGGAGTTATTTAATTTCTGACCAGTTATTTAATTACTGGTCTATTCAGATTTTCTATTTATTCATGATTCATTCTTGATAAATTATTCTTGGTTATTCAATTCATTGGTATATAACTGTTCATAGTAGTCTCTTATGATCTTTTGTGTTTCTGTAGTGTAAACTGTATTGTGTCCTCTTTCATTAATTTTTTTAAATTTCTCTCTTCTTTCTTTCTTAGCCTAGCCATAGGTTAGTCACTCTTGTTTGTCCTTATAAAAAGCAACTCAGTGTTTAAAACCTTTTATTGTTTTCAGTCTTTATTTATTTATGTTCTACTCTTCATTTATCACTCTCTTCTGCTAACTTTGGGCTTAGTTTGGTCTTTTTTTTTCTAGTACCTATAGGTGTAAAGTTAGGTTGCTTATCTGCAATTTTTTTCCCTCTAATATAGGTGTTCGTTGCTATAGTATCTCCACTTGAAACTGTTTTTGCTGCATCCCTTAAGTTTTTATATGTTGTGGCTCCATTTCTATTTGTCTCCGATTTTTAAAAAATTTTCTTTTGATTTCTTCTTTGACCCCTTGTGGTTCAGTAGTGTGTTGTAAAATTTCCAAATATTTGTGAGTTTTCCAATATTCTTCCTATTATTAATCTCTAGTTTTGTGCCATTGTGGTCAGAAGAGATACTTGATATAATTTTAAATTTCTTAAGTTTGTTAAGACTTACTTTGTGGTTGAACATATAATCTATCATGGGGTATACTCCCTTTGTCCTTGGCAAGAGTGTATGTTCCGTTGCTGATGGATGGAATGTTCTGTATGTATCTGTTAGGTATATTTTGGCTTACAATGTAGTTAAAGTTCATATTTCCTTATTGAAATTCTGTCTGGATATTGAAAAAAAAGTATTGAAGTCCCTACTATTACTGTATTGTTATCTATTTTTCTCTTTCATTCTGTTAATGTTTACTTTACATATTTAGGTTCTCCTATATTGGGTGCCTATATATTTACAATTATTATATCTTCTTGATGAACTGACCACTTCATCATCATTATATAGTGACTATTTTTTTATTAGTCTGTTCTCACACTGCTAATAAAGACATACCAAGACTGGGCAATTTATAAAGGCAAAAGTTTTAATGGACTCACAGTTCAGCATGGTTAGGGAGGCCTTACAATCATGGTGGAAGGCAAAGGAGAAGCAAAGACACATCTTACATGTGGCAGGCAAGAGAGCTTGTGCAGGGGAACTCCCATTTATAAAACCATCAGATCTCATGAAACTTAGTCACTACCATGAGAACAGTATGGAGGAAACCGCCCCCATGATTCAATTATTTCCACCTGGCCCCACCTTTGACACATGGAAATTATTATTATTTTTTTAATCAAAACTAAAAGTAATTTTATTAACCCGATTATTGAAGAATCCTTCAAATGAAGTTAGGCTTTGTTTCATAACTAATGCAGTGCCACCACAATGATTACATAAAACCCAAAGGAATTTTCGCCTAATCAGATACCTAGTGAGAGAGGCTATTGCTTCCAGACCCTTACCTTTACCAGGAACAAAAATATCTGCACATTATTCAGATGGAGGGCTGTGCATGGTAATAGAATCAGGAAGTTGTTATAAATACTAGCAGTCTCACTCTTTGATAGATCAGGGCTAATTGTTAAAGCAAAGTTCCTGCTTTAACTATGACCAGACACATGGAAATTATTACAATTCAAGGTGAGATTTGGGCGGAGACAGAACCAAACCATATCAATGACCATTTTTGTCTCTTATGACAGGCTTTTACTTAAAGTCTATTTTTGTTGATATAAGTATAGCCACCCCTGCTTCCTTTTGGTTCCCACTTACACAAAATATCTTTTCCTATCCCTTCACTTTCAGACTATGTTTGTCTTTAATGTGAGCTCCTTGTAGGCAGCAAATAGCTAGACCAGTTTTTTGTGTGTGTGCTGTCAGCCGCTCTGTCTTTTGATTGGGGAATTTAATCCATTTAATTTTAATGTACTTACTTATAATACATAATTTTCTCATGTCATTTTGCTGTTTTCTGACTGCTTGTAGTTTCTTTGTTCCTTTCTTCCTCCCTTGCTGCCTTTCTTTGTAATTTGATGATTGTGTGTCTATACGTGTATATGTGAGTGTATGTGTGAGAGTGTGTGTGTGTGATGGTGGTGTGCTTTCCTTCCTTTATCTTTTGTGTATCTACTATAGTTTTTTTTTGTGATTAGCATAGGGCTTACATCAAAACATCTTATAGTTATAATTATCTATTTTAAGCTGATAAACCTTAACTTCAACCACATACAAAATTCTACACTTTAACTTCTCCCCCACATTTTGTGTTGTTGACATCACAATTTACATATTTTTATGTAAATTGTGTTCATCAGCAAATTATTATGGCTATAATTATTTTTAATAATCTTGCCTCTGAACTATAATATTAAAGTTAAAAGTGATTTACACACCACTCTTCCTGAATTACAGTATCCTGAATTTGGCTATGTTTTTACCTTTAGAGTGACTTAGTTTTCACATATTTCCTTGTTGCAAGTTAGTGTTCTCTCAGTCTAACTTGAAAAATTTCATTTGACATTTATTGTAAGGCAGGTTTCATGGTGATGAACTCCCTCAGTTTTTTGTTTGTCTAGGAAAGTCTCCTTCGTTTCTGGAATAATATATTTGTTTAACGCTTTTTTTCCCCCAGCACTTTGACTACACCGTCCCACTCTTTCCTGACTCAAGTCTGCTTAGAAATCTGCTGACAGTTTTATGGGAGTTGGGGGAGGGTTTCCATTGTATGTGATGAGTCAGTTTTCTTTTGCTGCATTTAACATTCTTTCTTTGTCTTTGGCTTTTGAGAATTTGATTACAATATGTCAAAGTAAAGATCTGCTTTTGTTTAGTCTATTTGGAGTTCTTTCATCTTCATGAATATGGGTATTCATTTTCTTCTCCAGATTTGGGAAGTTTTTGTCATTTTTCCCTTAAGTAATTTTGTTTCCCCTTTCTCTTTCTTTGCTCCTTCTGGAACACCTATAATGCATATATTGTCTCATTTGATGGTGTCCCATAAGTCCTGTAGGCTTTTTCACTCTTTTTTTCATTTTTATTCCTCTACTTCAAATGACTTGACTTTGATTTTGCTAATTATTTCTTCTGCTTGATTGAGTCTACTGTTGATGCTTTATATAAAATTTTTCATTTCAGTCATTATCTTCTGCAGATCCAGGATTTCTGCTTGGTTTTTTCTTTAATAGTTCTCATCTTTTTGTTAAACTTGTAATTTTGTTCATATAGTGTTTTCTTTTTATTTTAAGCTAAAATGTTGGAGAATTTTATCATGCAGATAAGAGAGTTAATACAAGTATGATCCACGTAGCATTTTCTTAATTTTGTTTGGTTGCCTATCTATTTTGTCTTACAGCTAACTGAGCTCTTTAAAGACAATTATTTAAAATTTTTCAGGGAGTTCACAGATTTCCATTTCTTTAGGTTGAGTTACACTCACGCATTGCTTGACAACAGAGAGATGTCCTGAGAAATGTGTTGTTAGGTGATTTTGTTGTGCAAACATTATAAAGAATACTTACCCAAGCCTAGGTAGTATAGCCTACTGTACAACTAAGCTATATGGTGTAGCCTATTGATCCTAGGCTATTGGCATGTTGTTATTCTGTCCTGTAAGCATTTGTAACACAAGGGTAAGTATTTATGTATATAAATATATCTAAACATTAAAAAGATACAGTAAAAATATGGTATTATAATCTTGTGGGACCACCTTTCTATATATGGGCCATCATTGACCAAAATGTCGTTGTGCAGTGTATGACTATACTGATACTTTATTTTGTTCCTTTGGTGGCATCATACTTCACTGATATTTGCAATCCTTGTGGCTTTGTTTTGGTGTCTGTACAAGAAGTACACACCTCTTCCAGTCTGTATAGACTGTCTTTGACAGGGAAGTCTTTTCCCACTCAGTCTGTCCAGAGATTCTGGTGGGCTGACTGGTAGGGTCTACCAGTAGGCTTGTTGTTATGGGTGGAATGATCTGGTACGTATGTCAGTAAGCAAGCAGGTCTAGTGCCTGGATCTAGAGGAACTGATCTGGCACCTATGTCTGCAGGAGGCATACCTGGAGCCTGTTTCCACTGAGCAAGGCTGGAGTTTGGTTCCATGTAAGAAGGCCTGAAACCTGGGTTCACAGGGGTGTGCATAAAGCCTGGATCTTAGGGGACTGTCCTGGTGTTAGGGCAGGCCTCAGCCTGAGTCCATGAATCTAACCTGGTGCTGAGGCAGGAATGACATCTGGATTTGCAAAGATGGGCCCGGTTCTGATTCTATGTAGGTGACCTGGTACTGGGATCCATGGAACTAGACCTCGTGGCTGAGACCATGGTCGATGACTTGAAACCTGGATTTGCAAGGGTAGGCCTGGGACCTGAGTTTTTTTGGGGTCTACTTGGAAAGGCCTGGGCTGTGTTTGTTGGAGTTGAGGGCACAGTGACTGCTGTAGTAATGGAGAAAACCTAGAGCCTGAGTCCACAGGAGCCAGCTTAGTGCTTGTGTCTACAGGGACCTAGAACTAAATTACTATATGCAATTAAAAGGCCCAAAACAAAACATAACAAAAAGGATCAAATGAGTAAGCAAGGGTTCAGAACACTTCTCTCTCTCCTATTTTTCTGAATAAGTTACTTGAGAATGTACTGAAGAAAACTTAGGTTTAAAATGTTGTACCAGAGCCAGCATAGAAAGCCAACACCAAGATAAAAGTATGCCAAATTGCAGGGTCTTTATTGCCAGCGGCCACGGAGGACTCGGGTCTCTCCAACCCGTGGCCCTGAAAGGAGGGTGTCAAGACCTTTTATACCCGTAAAACCACCTCGGGGGTGAAGGTGAGGGGCGGGGGTGGGGGTGAGGGGCTTCAGACATTCCAAGGGCCAGTGGACTTTGAAAATTCTGTAAATCACCTCCTGGGCGGAGGTGAGGGTGAGGGACTTCAGACTTTCTGAGGGCCAGGGAACTTTGGACATTCCGATTGTTACTTAAGTGGTTCACAGAGTCAAGATAAGTGTTAGTTTACACATTGCCTGGGTAGGGTGGAAATTACAGACCTTAGTTACATATTGCAAGTCGCAGGGGCCAAGACAGCGTGACTTTGGACTGCTTGCCTGTCACATCAGGGTTACAGAGAGCAGCTTCAACAGAAAGCCGAGGTGTGGTTGAGGTATGAAGTTTTATGGGGCTTTTTCCATGTCACAAAAACAAAGAAAGTCTACCGACAATTAAATAAGGGTGAAAAGAGGATGATATTGGATAAAAGAAATTATGGTGTTGAACCAGTTTGTAAGTAAGTTTTAAACCAATAACAGTATGGCAGGTCTAGAAAGCAATTGTCTAGATCAGAACTAGAAGCCAGTAGCTATCCCCAAAATATGCGTTTGAGAGGAATAAATTGATTCCAACACTGGAGTGAAATATGTAAATAAATGAAAGATCTTACAGATATATGAAAATGTATATACTTACTTTCTCAGCAAGAAAAAAGAAAGTTGTTTAGAAACTCTAAAATAAACAAAAATAAGGTCAAAATATGGAGCAAACTGAAATGTGAAATAAATTTGAGCAATGCATGAACAGTAGGAAAAAACAATTCATATCACCTAGATGGTAAGACTATTGTTAATTCAAGTATCCAAGAAACTGTCACCCTAAGCCATTGAGAAATAGTCATTCTACAGAAAATGCCATTTACAAAGCTGTAATGTAAATACTTTTTATTGGCTTTAAGCCTTTAGAATTGACTTAGAGACTAATAAAGTAAAACATGGTTACAAAACAGACAGTTAACATCAATGGAAGTTAATGTTTAACCAATAAAGATAAAGAAATGGAAGAATAAAGCATGCAAACAGGGCTGGCTCAGTGCTGACTTCCATTGTGTAAATGTTGAGCAAATAGATCTGGCTGGCTGGCTGGGCGCGGTGGCTCACGCCTGTAATCCCAGCACTTTGGGAGGCCGAGGCGGGTGGATCACGAGGTCAAGAGATCGAGACCATCCTGGTCAACATGGTGAAACCCCGTCTCTACTAAAAATACAAAAAAAAAAAAATTAGCTGGGCACGGTAGCGCGTGCCTGTAATCCCAGCTACTCAGGAGGCTGAGGCAGGAGAATTGCCTGAACCCAGGAGGCGGAGGTTGCCGTGAGCCAAGATCGTGCCATTGCACTCCAGCTTAACAAGAGCGAAATTGCGTCTCAAAAAAAAAAAAAAAAAAAAAAAAAGATCTGGCTGAAAGGTAATCATACAAAAATAGAGAGTGTGTATTTATTTATTTTACTTTGTTCAGGTAGTACTTTGATTAGAAGGGATGATATAATTTGGATATGTGTCCCCACCAAATATCAATTGAAATGTAATCCCCAGTGTTGGAGGTGGGGTCTGTGGCCGCTGATTGGATCATGGGAGTGGATTTCTCGTGGATGTTTTAGCACCATCCCCTTAGTGCTGTTCTTGTGATGTGAGTGAGTTCTTGTGAGTTCTGGTTGTTTAAAAGTGTGCAGCTGGCTGGGCACTATGGCTCACGCCTGTACTCTGGGTACTTTGGGAGGCTGAGGTAGGCAGATGACTTGAGCTCAGGAGTTTGAGACCAGTCTGGGCAACATGGTAAAACACCTTCGCTACAAAAAAATAACAAAATTAGCCAGGTGTGGTGTTATGTGCCTGCAGTCCCATCTATTAGGGAGGCTGAGGCGTGAGAATCACTTGAGCCTAGGAGGCGGAGGTTCCAGTAAGCCCAGATATGTCACTGCACTCCAGCCTGAGCAACAGAGCCAGACCCAGTCTCAAATAAATAAATAAATAAATAAATAAATAAATAAATAAATAAAAAGTGTATGGCAACTCCCCTCCCCCCGCTCCTGCTTTTGCCATGTGACATGTAAGCTCCCACTTGACCTTTCACCATGATTGTAAGTTTCCAGCGGCCTCCCTAGAAGCAGATGTTGGTGCTATACTTCCTCTACAGCCTGTAGAACTGTGAGCCAATTAAATCTTTTTTCTAATAAATCATACAGCCTCAGGTATTTCTTCATAGCAGTGCAGGAATGACCTAATACAAGGGGGAGCAAAGTTAAAGGCATTGAAGATACTTGGCTGAGTCAATCACTATGATGCCTATCCAGACTCCAAGCGCTTTTGTCTGTAGGGACCTAAAACTAAAATACTATATGCAATTAAAAGGGCCAAAAAAAAAAAAAAAGGATCAAATGTGTAAGCAAGGACTCAGAACATTTCTCTCTCTCTCACATTTTTCTGAAGAAGTTACTTTCTGCCACCACAACAAAAGCTGGTGAAAAACTAGCAAAGGATAAGAATATAGGGTTCCACGACTGTCAGTTCTGATTCGCCCTACCAGGCACAACTGCCCTTCCCTGCTTCTTATAGAGATTTTTTAATGCTACTTCCTTGCTTTCTTCCTAGATGTTGAAATGATGTTGCCTGAGGAACAGATGTGTTTGAGAAGTACAGAAGTCAACCCTCTGATTAAGAGGTAAAAGATCTAAACCTACTTAGATGTGCTTGCACAATGTAGTAAAATTCTATTATGTGAGGTTCTCCTCTAAGCCCCTACTACACCACGCCCCTACGAGCCTGCACTTTACCTCTGCATGAGTTAGCATTCCCCCACCCTCTCAGAGGCCTCTGAATGAAGTAAGTAGATTTGAGATGTCTGACCCTGGTAAACTAGTAGTGTGTCCATGTAACTGAATGAGTTCATCTAATTAGGGGTTTATTTGTTTGAGTTGTACATGAATATACCAAATTACATTATCAGATGATAGTCCTGTTTCTGATTTATTCCTTCTTTGTTCTTCAAGGCTTCGTACATCTAAGCAATTAACCTCTCAAAGAGCTGGAGAACACATAATTATCCTCATTTGTCTAAACGTCGCCAAGATGGCCGCCTTTCAATTAACCTTCTGGGGATGGAAGAAAGTTGGAGTGATATAGTGATCATTTTTAACCTTACTGTATGCTTTTTTAAAATGTAATTTAATTGAAATAGCCAGATGATAAAATAGTCAGATACTGTTTCTACAGGTAAAAGGATCAAGAGGGTTTTGAGGAAGAAAGGGCTTTGGAAAGTTGACAGAGCTAATAGAACAGATGATGCATTGCATGAGAGAAAAGTTAGGCACAGCAATGTATGGAAGTGTATCAGTGAGCTTCAGAGCCAAGGCCCAGTGGAATGCCAGAACCAGACAGCAATAAACACATATGCTCCAGCCTTTCATCAGTTCCGGCAGACCACAGGAGATCCAGGAGTAAATGATATTATTGCTCTAAGCAGAAACATTAAAGAAAAAGAAAGCAGCTAATTGGTGTAGAACACCTAGCATCTGCCAGCACTCTGCTAGGCACTTTTGGTCCAGGATCCTATAGAAGACATTTCAGTTATGTGAGAAGATACCGAATGATATCTGCTCACTGACAATGAGAACACAAATAGGGCACACAGACGAGGACTCCTAGTACAGCCACGTTATTACATTATTCAGGCGCATGGCTGAGAAATGGTTCAAAGGGGTATTGTTTTAACCAACGTGCAGAATTAGGTCACAAAATAAGATAAACTACCCCATTACAGCCATCACTAGCAGGCTGTATGGGTATTTGCCCTAAATATTCTCTGAGCGTGTGTGCATCTTTCAACTTGGATATGTACACATATATTGACAGTAACTAATGAAGACTCCGATTGTGTACAGTTCTGGGTAGCACCCTTTAAGAATAATATTAATGAACAAGCACATTTACAGTAAACATGTTATAGAAGAAGTTATGAAAAAATTATAACCATTGAGCCTGAAAACAGTCATTTGCGACATATATGACAGTTCTCTTAAGTGGAAAAGGGCTGTCACATAAAAACAAAAGAATTACTCAGAGGAAATGAGTAAAATCAATAGGTAGGATTTCCAGAATGATAGAAACTACAAATTTATATTTCACCAAAATTCAACTGTTGAGTTGTGTCACGATGGAATGTGCCTCATGTTTGGAGGTAATATTATTTATAGTGTGCTTCTGCTGTGGTGAATATTTAAAGTGAGTGCTAAATGAATATTTGTGTAAGAAGTACCAGAAAATTACTCCTATACTGAATGGATAGACTGAAAAACTCTAGCTCCTTCGATTGTATACTTATATAACTATAACTCTATGACCTACAATCCTCACGATCACTGGGCTAATGAGTTTGCCTAGCGGAGTTAACATTTTCTTTTTTTCCCAACATACAGCTTCTTTCTTCTCTTTATAATCCTCCAAATATAAGGGAGTACCATATTTGCACAGGAGTATCACGAATAATGGAAAGAAACCCTCAAATGTCAATAACACTTCCATATGTGAAGGTCTTTCTAGTTAGGATGCCATTTGGGATTGAAGAACTATCATTATTATTACTCTATACTCAGTTATCATCAAAGGGCTTCTATATTAACAAAGGAACTGAAAATCAGATAGAGTAGGTAACACAGGTAGAATGTCCCTGGATCCTTCTTACCTTACTGGTGTCATTAGAATATAAGTGATTTACTCAGACTCTGATAGAAAGGATCAGAGAGGTTAATATGGCCTTTGCTCCTGGAGAAACATTGAAAGTTCATTAGTTAGAGAATGGAGTGAAGCTAAGAAATTTTCTCAGTGAATCAGAATAAGGCAGTTGCAGATAGCTCTAAAAATTAGACACAAACAGTAAAATCTTTTCCTTACACATACATTATGGCTACTAGTGTCGCTAGATACTAAAAGATCATGAGAAAGGACTTAGCACTTTAACGAAATGATTTCTTGTTAAAGAATGCTCATTTCATACTGAGCATATTTAAATGGAATGGCCATCCCTCAGTCCCTTGTCTCAATTTTTTTATTTTTAGCCTTGTGGGTCACATAGTTTCACTTTCCTTAAAAGAAGAAAGACAGGTATTTAATAAACTTAAAGGGAATCTCACCAGTTGTCATTTCTCTTCTCTGGAATTTTCTGACAAGCTGTGCTCTAACTTCCTGTGGTGATATTCATCAATAATGCATAGCAGATAACCCAGTGCCTCCACCTACATTTGTGGAACACCTTTCACTTGCCTAATGGAAACGTGTCAGCATCCTGCATGGTTTGTGATAAAAGTGAAGTCTTTCAAGCAGGCACTTTTTCATGTTCTTAAAAAAAGTGCCCAACTTTTTATTTTGAAACATTTTAGATTTATAGAAGAGTTGCAAAGATAGTACAGAGTGCTCCTGGATAGCTTTCACTGAACGTCTTAAAAAACCATGGTACAATAATCAAAACTAACACACGAACACTGGTACAATATTATTAACTAAACTGCAAACTTCATTATTTAGATTTCCTCAGTTTTTCCACCGATTTCCAGGACTTCGTCCCCATCTCACAGTGGATTTAGTTGTCCTTTTTCCTAAGTCTCCTCCAATCTGTAGTAGTGTCTTGGACTTTCCTAGTCCTTCGTGACTTTGACTTTGAAGAGGAGTGACCAGGTATTCTGTAGCATGCCCTCCTGGTTTTGGATCACTTGGCTAAGATGCTGTCTGCCAGGATTCTCCACTGTAAAGTTACAGTTTTGCCTTTCCACACTCTATTCATGAGATGACAGTCACTACAGCCCACACTCAAAGGGAGGGAGATTAAGCTCCACCTCCTGGAGAGAGGGGCACCAAGGCTTTATGAGTTGTTTAAACCAACACAATGATTGATAAACATCAGAGGGGATGCCCTAAGGCCCTGCGAATATCCTGCTTCTCTTTGATCTTTTGCCCACTAATTTCAGCATTGGTCAGTGGATCTTGCCTCTAGCACTATCATTTTAAACAAAAGTTTACTTTAATGGGATACGTGGATACATTTAATATTAGCTCAATAAAGAAACAAATGTTTAGTGTTTACTAAATATCGGTAATACAGCTGGTAATCTAATAAATAGTTCCCATTTATAATCTAATTATACAAGTACGTTGTAGAACTTCTCCAACTCTGGTGTACGCTGGTGTCACATGTGAAGCTTCTGAAAAAGGCAAAGACCTGGGCACATATATTTCAGCTGAACACGTATTTCATGTAGAGATATTTAAGCGGACTAGAATCTGACATAAACCAAAGGGTGAGAAACAGTTGTCCATTAGGAAGAATTCAGTTTTTTTCTCCGTTAAAAAAAATCTAGGATAGAATATAAAATAGAGTGGTATGTTTACTTTAAGGTTTACGGTATTTATTTGGATACAAACTTCTAGAAAATTGGAGTCATCCCATCTCTCAAATAATCAAAAAGTAAAGTACCTATACTACAATCAGCAGTGGAATCTATTATAAAGGAGATACAATGATATGTAAGACATGACCACCTAAAGTTGCTCATGATTTGGTTAGAAAGTTGAAAACAATTAGTTGAATAACTTCCTATTAGTTGTCAAATGGTGAGTTTTGGTATTGACTTTAAAAGCAAGTGAAGGTTGGGTTCGGTGGCTCATGCCTGTAATCCTAGCACTTTGGGAGTACAAGGTGGGCAGATCACTTGAGGTCAGGAGTTCGGGACCAGCCTGGCCAACATGGTGAAACCTCATCTCTACTAAAAATACAAAAAAAATTAGCCAGGTGTGGTAGTGGTGTGTGCCTATAGTTCCAGCTACTCAGGAGGCTGAGGTAGGATAATTGCTTGAACCTGGGAGGCAGAGGTTGCAGTGAGCCAAGATCGTGCCATTGCACTCCAGCCTGTGCAACAGAGAGAGACTCCATTAAAAAAAAAAAAAAGGCCGGGCACAGTGGCTCATGACTGTATTTCCAGCAGTTTGGGAGGCCGAGGCAGGCAGATGGAGAGCGAAATCATCCTGGATAACACAGTGAAACCCCATCTCTATTAAAAATACAAAAAAATAGCCAGGTGTGGTGGCACACACCTGTAGTCCCAGTTAATTGGGAGGCTGAGGCACGAGAATTGCTTGAACCTGGGAGAAAGTGGTTGCAGTGAGTCGAGCTTGTACCACTGCACTCTAGCCTGGGCAACAGAGTGAGATTCCATCTCAAAAAAACAGAAAAAATAAAAAAGTAAGTGAAGAATCAAGAAAGGAGAGAAGAGAGAGGGTGAGGAGTTGGAAGAGCTTTCATGGGGAATACACAGTGAAAGATGAACGACTTTGCATGCTGTAGAGGATGAGGAGGGAACAGAAGTTCAGGAAGAACCAAGAGCCTGAGTCAAAGGCTCCGGGCTGAATGCAAGAGACCAACGCCAGGGACAGAAACTGTTGGTGAACGAGACCTGCTTAGGAGGACAGCGGAAGCCCCAAAATACCATCTGAACTTAATGTGGATAAAACAAAGGAACGTCAGAGGAGCAGCCTAATGACAGGGATGTTCTTCTCTTACTGCTTTTATCTCTTGACAAACCTTCATATGGTTCTCTGCAAGTAAGAACACTCAATTAATATCAGTGATGAACTGATGTGAAGACTAAAATGATCTTGGCAAATGGAAAAAATGGAAGGAACCCAAAAGAATGACATTCAATAGGGCAAACACAGGCAAACGCAGTTAAAGAACAGATAAAACTGTCCAAAATATATCACAGGGATTAAATCTCACATGTGAGGATTGGAAAGTTTTTCAGAACTTGACACAAATTTAACATGAGTTGCCTGATTTTGATTCTCATACTTGCCCCTTGAACTAGTTAATGTATGTCCACTTACCTTTGAGGAAACTTAGGCTGAAGAATGTTAGTATCTTTTCCAGGCCAACATAGCTAACTATTGACAGTGAGGTCTTCTGAGGTGACATGCAGTGTGAATTACCAAACCACATAGAATCACTGTGTGAGTGTGTATATGTGTGCATGAGATTTTAGTATGTGTGTGTACATATACACGTGTGTGGTATACAGTGTACATGCACACATACATATGGTATATATGTATATATGTGTATGTATATACCTTATATATGCTATATATGTGTTGATAATCACAGAGATCCTCCCTTCTCTTCCCTACCCCTGCCAATGTACTTCTTCCTTAAAATAATATAACACACATACAATAATGGTATACACAAGGATTAACTTAAAGAGCAAATATTCAACTAAGTAGCAACAACAGTTTGCCTTAAATTTTTACAATTACCCTGGCTCTCACAATTGGCAGAACCTGTCTGAAAGAACCTGGGAAGCTTACTGTTTATAAGGTGTCTACCTTTCATATTACCTCACCCACTAAAGCCCCTGTCCCGTAGGATGGTGGCAGGAAGCCACTCCCAGAGAGGAGGGAAGGGTTGGTACAGCTATATCTCACAGAAATGTACTGCAGAAAATGAGATCGGATGTTGTTGGCAATTGATTTTGTAGAGGCGAATGAGAGGATGAATATAATTAGCAGAACTGCAGGCTACTCAGGACTTCAGCTTGGTTTTCTCAAAACCCATAAAACGCTCCACAGGTGCCCCCACCTTCCCCCACATCCCTCCTCCCCAACAAGTGGTCTGATGCAAGCTTGCCTGTCTCTACGGAGAGAATGAAGGTCGCCACTTAATAAGGCTCCCCCTCAGTGGAAGAGCTGTCACAGTGGAATTGTCTGTATTTATTTTAATAAAAGAAAGGTTTGGTTGAGATAGTGTCTGACACCAGGCTCACTGTTTCTCTCTTTTTAGCCGTATAGTCTAATAAATATGTATCATTTCTAACAGAAAGTACTAGGTCAAACTCCCACCCCAAGAACATGGGATTAAGAAGACGCAGTGCTGGCTGCTATTGCCAGCTCCGCGCCGCATGTCAATAAAACTCTGAGGTTCATCACATTTCATTCGCTGACAAGCGTGGCCTTCCAATTCATCTCTGAGCTGCCGCTTCCCGCTCAGCATGAAATCGGACCCACCAAAAAGCAATTTCAGCTCTTGCTTCTTGCAGGGTTTCCAGTTTTGATGCAGAGCTCTGGCACGGGGCAGCCTGGCGGTCAGGGAAGGAGAGGGGAAATGACATGCAGTTTACAAAGAAAGAAAGGTAATAAAATTATAAAATAAATTTTAAAATCTTGCTAGCCCACATCAGCTTACGGCTCATCTCTCTTCATCACTGGAGTAGGCGATGCTCACGCCTCTGTAGCAGTGTGCGGCATTTAAACAATTCACCTCTGCTGGCCAGGGCAGGCTCTTGAGGGTGTTTTCCACGCCCCAACACAGGCACGTGCTTCTTTCCTCCTCTTGGGTTCCTATCCCCTTTGTTTCCTCTCTTCCATCTGAAAGAGCTTGGGAGTTCCTTTAAGATTTTGAGGGAGCCAGTTATTACTTCAATTTGAAAATATAATGTCATCCATAACAAGACACTTTATCATGAAATTATAATGACACGATGCTTTGTAATTCATCATGTGCTTTATTTGCCAAATCATTAATTAATCCAAACAAGATTCGAGGATAATGGCCTCTAATCCTACAGGTGCAACAGTTTGTGGTAATTGCTGTAAATCACAATTATCTTTCCTGGTTTCCAGGAAGGGTTTGGTAAAGAATCATTCCGTTTATAAATAAGGTGAATATCTTAACCAGTATACAGTAAGAAACTCTTAAAAACTTTACAAAAATGAACATACTATCATTATGTATAGAAGCCACTTTTCCGTGACCTAAAGAACAGCATTTATTTCTTTTAGAAAATTTTACAATGATAAAAAGGGTCTTATAGAAAACTTCAAACCTAAGTTTTAAATTTCCTGTCATAAACCTTAAATCTCCTATCCTGAAACAAAGATATGTTCATTGATGTATTCAGTTCTCCTACCTCGTACCTAAAATGGATTCGTCCAGAAATCTGGAGTTGGCCAGAAATCGGGATTCCATTCCATTTATTTAGCATTCAGGGTCAACATCTAAGCCCATGAGTTGTGAACATGAACATCAGGCAGAAAAAAAGAGTCATGCAGGTGCCATTTTGTGTATGTTCTCCACCTGCGGGAAGCTGCCTGTCAATCGCTATTGAGATTCTAAAGCATTCGTAACTATTGACATGGTATTTCCACACCAGGAAAGGTCTCCTATGAAAACGATCCCCTTTCCTATTTCCCCTACAAAGGTGTAATAGACAAAAATTATCATTAAAGTGTTATTCATTGCAATGAAAACAACCTAAGTAAACAGTAATAGAGGATGAGTTAATTAACTTATGTTATATACCCAGGACAGGATATTATTAAATAAACATTTGAAAATGTTTATGAAAATTTTAATTTGCATGTGAATATTTAAGTTATAGTGTGAAAGGATAAATACAGTACAATGTAGACCCTATAAAAATGCAAAACGAGACTGAAAAATATATCCAGCAAAATACTGTCTGCCTCTCCAGCTGGTACAGTCACTGAAGACTTCTCTATTCGCCTACTTTTATACTTGTCTTAGGATGTTAAGACATGTCAAATAAAACATTTCACATTTTAAAAAATCTGAATATAAAGCAATATAAGGCTTCCCATAATATTGGACATACTGTAATACCACTGGATATCACATCTGTCTGAAAGGTTATCCGCCTGTAAATACGTGTTTTCAATCTCATGGACATAATGTGTTAGTCACAGAGTAGAAGGGTCACACTTAACACTGGGAAGATGCTTCAAAAGCACAACTTCTTCTACAGCAGTTCAAGGACAGAGTGAGGAACCTGCAGGAAGCTGGAGAGTCATGGCAGAGCACGCGATGCAGCATCAGAAAGAAAGTGGAAAAGTTAAAGTCAAAATATCAATTGATAAATCTTGACTTTGGACTCTGAAGCTTGACAGGAAACCTATAGTTGGTTATGTTGGTGCCGGAGTGGAAACAGGCCGAGAGCACTGGCTTATCGAAGACTCTTTTAATGTTTCATTTGAGTAATGGGCCTTGCAAATTAGCACCCCTGCAGCCTGAAATACATATCTTTTCAAGGACACACTGGCTTTCCATTCGACAGGTGATATGGAAAAAAATCCCCAAGGGGAGCTTTGATTTCTGTACTTTTCAGACACAGTTATATTTTATTCCAGCTAGGATGATGTGGAAGATAACAGAGAGCTCTGAGGGTGATCCGAGGGCTTGGGAAGGAAATGGAGCAGAAAACAGCTCACAGTGCAAAGGAAGGGAGGGCTCCAGGGAGGGAAAATGGGAAAGGCAGAGGTTTCAATCCCTGCTCCAGTCCTAGTGACACTTAATGGGGTCTCTGCCATCTTCCCTGCTCATGGGCAAGGGAGGGCAGGCAGCTGGCAGACAGCTCATCCCAGCCCTCAGCAGGAACTGTGTGTGACTCCACTACTCCTCACTCTTATTTGGCCCCCTCCCTCCCTCTCTCCCGAGTATCATTTGTCACAAAATAGCAAGACAGAGTCTAGCTCAGCGCTGGCTTTTCATTGGGAATAGTTTAACTGGCTCAATCACTCACTAATCTGTTCGACACAGACTTATTAAGCATCTACTATGTGCCACGCATCACATTAAATGCTACAGATATACAGATGAGTAATGCACAATTTCTGCCCATAAGCTGTAAACAAATTGACAGTGTTCCTTAGTGTCAAGAACACAGACTCTAGGGAAATTTGAATTTTTTCCTCAGCTCTCCTACTGTCAACTAGGTGACCTTGAACAATTTACTCATCTACAACAACCCCTTGTCATGGACTGAATGTTTGTGTTCCCCCTAAATTCATAGGTTGAAATCCTAGCCCCCTGTGTAATGATATTAAGAGGCATTGTGGTGGAGTCTTCATGAATGGGATTAGTGTTTTTTTAAATAAGAGACAGGACAGCTTGCTTTCTCTCTCTGCTTTCTGTCACGTGAGGTTACAACGAGGAGACGGCCATCTGCAATCTGGAAAGGGGGTCCTTACGACACCTCAACTACACCAGCACCCTGATGTTGGACTTCCAGCACCTGACACTGTGAGAAATAAATTTATGTTGTTGAATAGGCCATCTGTCTGTGGCAGTTCATTATAGCATCCCGAATTGACTGAGACGCCACCCCATTTTCTCATCTAGTCTACTGGGATAATGAAACCTACCTTTCAAATTAGTGGTCGGAATAGAGGTAGAAACACGTAAAGTGGATGACCCACAGTCGATGCTCGATAGAAGGCATGCTTTAAGTGACAGGCCTATCTGACTTTCCAAACACATTTATGTTTCTTAGAAAAAAAATTCAGTGCCAATTAATTTTCAGAAATCTATCAGCTAGAGAATTCAGCACAAGATATACTTTATTCACCAAATACAGTTTATCACAAAAGGAAAGAACGAAGGAGGCCGGCTCCAGGTGAGAGAGCTGCTGCTGAAGCTGCCTGAAGGTCTGCACTGTGGCCTGCACCTCCCACGTGCAGGCAGGTAATGAGAGCAGAGCAGACTCCCACACTCACTCCAGCCACGTCCTCGAGCCTGGTGTCACTGACCTGGGAATCCCAGAGGCTCAGAAGGACTATCCAGGAAGTAAAGTGTAGATTTAAGTGACCTGGGCTGCAGTGAAGATAGTCCCTGCTAAAAGACTGTGGAAACAAAAATGGATCTATTGTCTGTCTATCTGTTTATCTATCATCTATCATCTGTCTTCCTACCATCTATCTATCTACCTAATCTGAAAAAGCCAAATGCCAATTGAAAACCCCTGGAAAAGTGAACCCTGTAAAGGATTATATATGAATAAAAACTTTATCAGGAAAATTTAATTTAAATCACTTCACTAGGAGATGCGATTTAATACAATTTCCCTGCCAAATGTACTCTTCCTATTTGATATAACTTTAACGTAGTTTTTACAAAACAGAAATAGATGTAATCTCTACTTTTAAAAAACCCAGCACTCTGAAGTCTAATTCCATAATTTTAAATTAATATTTTCAGGTATATCTAAAACTGAACAATCATTTTTATTAAGTACCTAGCACAGGCTTGGCATCAGGAGTATACCAGGTGAGTCTCTTATAAAAACAATATTTTAAATGCCCTCAAGATAAGAGTGAAAAAGAGTTCTTTCTTTCTTATAAATAATTTCTAGAAGTATCTCAATAGAAAAATGGATATAGTACATGAATAAAACTTTACAGAAAGTAAGGTTATCATCAGTAAGCCTATCTAAAAATGTTCAACTTTGCTTGCTCTTGAGCAAATAACTAAAAATTTAAACATGGAGATACTTTGGATGTTTATCATATAATAATAAATAATTATGTACAAAAAAATAAAATGACCACAATAATACTGTACAAGGCTGAGAAGGGCCCTGCTGAATTGTCACTATTGTTCATAGTAACAAACACACAAGCTAGTGTGTCCACTTTAAGTGTTATTGGATGCTAACAGTCTTGCTTTTTAGAATCTATTATAAAGAAATAATCAGAGGTGAGAATACAAATTAATGCTCAAAGATAATACCAGAGTATATATTTTTTAATAATGGAAGGATAAAAACAGCCTAATATTTAATAATAGACATGGACTTAAAGAAGCATGTTCTGGAATATTATGTTCTGGAATATTATGCAGCCATTACGGTTATGTTTTAAGCAATATTTTATAGGCTGAAAATGTCCACAGAAGAGAGAAAAACAAGATACAAAGAAAAACAAGATGCAAACATCACTGCCACTATGCAAAGGAAACAAACATGTATAAAGCAAAAATGATCAGAAACATATCAAAATTTCACAGCAGTCATCTCTGGATGGTGGGACTATTAGAAATGTTTGTTTTCTTCTCTATACTTTCTATATTTTTCAAATTTTCTAAGATTAACATAAATTATATTGTAGTTAAAAAGATAAATCTTCCCTTATCTAAAACAAACAATCAAACTCAGAAAATAAAAAGAAAAGAAGAAACTTTGGAAAATGTATCTAGTTGAAAGATAAGGGACAGCTTTACAAAACAAAGCGGACTCTTTACCTCCAATGCTGCCTCCCTCTCTTTGAGGGAAATACAGTTTGAGTTTTGGAAGTTTGTGATTTTTGAAAGACAACAAAAACCGAAGTCAATAAGCTGTGCTGTGTATGTAGGCAAGGACGGCATTAGCCAGGGATCTTCAATCCATCAAATTTACCAAAAACAAGTAGATGGCCCTGCAACCGTCAGTGAAGAGGAATCCTGTGGTTCTTTCTGCATTCTGCACAGGGTACAGGAAAGCTCCCTTTTCACACCATCTGCAAGGTGGATTGATAACAAACCACATCCTCCAGCCTAGCTGGGGAGTCAAGGAAATGAGACAAACGTCTTTTCCAGTCAACGGCCAACTCGGTTTCCAAGGCTTAGTGTCTCCGCTCCAATTTGGTTCACATTCTTTCACCGGCTTCCCCCTTGGTCTTGGTGCACTGTCTTTGTACTCTCAGGAGATTCTTCTTGAGCTCAAGCAGTGGAGGAGACGTGATTTCAATTTTATTCTGTAGCACCAGTGGTGGGTTCAGGTGTTACAGTATTTGCATTTTTTAAAACTTGGGGTGTGTTCTTTCAAGAAAAAGAATGAGTGCTAAACTACATTCAAAATGAGTATTCGGAATGATAAAATAAACTACAACATATTACAAGTCTTAAAACATTGTAGGATGTGTTTTTAACTGTGTATGTATGCTGCATGGTCATGTATATTCATGGCGAGAGAGAAATCCCTTAGGACGAGGCGTCCGTGGGAACTGAGTTGTCCATTGGTGGATTTATTATCACGATGGTGGGGCAAGTCCCCCAGGCCAGCCTGTTTCTTCTGTGTCCCTGCACAGCTCCTGCACAAGGCACTAGCTGACGTGTCCATACCTGGATGTGGCCTGAACCTCTGCCGCAGGGGAGCTACACCACTGTGGATAGTGACACGTGTGCTTCTGGGTTCATCCCAGGGAGGGCAGCAGTGATCTCACTGCACAGGGAAGGGCTTGCGGGCCACATAAACACATGCTTGTTAAATGAAGCCCCATGTGCCTACTCCAGCCCCAGCTGTCAGGAAAGAGAGGGGAGTGTGAAGGAGCAGAGTCTGAAGGGAAAGAGACAGTGACTTCCTGGGTTGATATCTCCTACTTTGCAGATTTTATCAACAGATGACTATCTAAGCACATTGCTAGGGCTCCTCTCCAGGTCTCCAAAGGGTCTGGAAAGGAAGTGAAAGACAGAAGCATAGCTTCATGGCTTCACGGTCAATCCTGCCCTCGCTGAGGCCCATAGAGGTGATGTCACAGAGAACTGCAGTCCTCTCAAGGCTGACCCCAAAATACAGCTCCATAGAAGGCAGAGGAGAGGGCCCAGGAAGCAGGGCAGAGGGTCCCTGATGCCAGGCTCTGGCTGGCTGGCCAGGGCACGCCATCGTGGAGGCACGTGCCTTTCTGTCATGCAGACACTACCACAGTCGGGGCAGGTGCCCTTCTTCCACATGTTCGTTTGGGGAGACAGAGAAATAGGTCATGCCCCATGAGTGGCGAAGGCGCATCCTGTGTGGTAAATGGCTTGCTTCCCTGTTCCTGTGTTTGGTTTTGGTTGGTGCTGGGAGGGTATAAGTAATATGTCCCTCTTCTGAGTTTGGGATTCATTGAGAGACTGACAGGGGAGCCTGAGGTCAATGTGTCAACGGTGCTTCAGACATGAGGAAGGGGCGTGGCTGTGGTACAAGGGGCTTTCCCTTACTTCTCCCGGATTTAAATTAATCATGTGGTCACAGGCAGGCATCCGCGCCGCTGCCAACAGCAGACCAGGATGTCTGTGTGCTGTGGCCAGGCTGCTGCCAAGGAGAACCAGAAGGGGTGCGTTTTCAGCCAGGCAGATTCCTGCTCACAAGCTCCCCTGGGAGGAGAACAGCTTTTCTTTCCCCAGGAGAAGTCACGAAGGGATAGGGAGAGAGGCATGCAGTCAGACACGCTCAGAAATCCCTTTATATTGAAATGAAAAGCTAGAAAAATGGGTGTCTTCTAACCACAGCTTCTATGAGATGCCCCTCAACTTCCCCAGATGGTACAGATAGGCAGGGGCCAGGTTCTGCCAGCTGCTGTTCAAATGAGCTCGAGCTCAGAGTGCAAGCTTTGGCCTGGAGTGTCCTCTCTCCACATGCACTCCAGGAAGGCTGTGGGCTAGCCCACACAGATGTCTCATGTGCTAAACAGTTTGGAACTAGAGTCACCTGGGGACAGCTACCTGCTTCTGCTCCCTGGATCCACCAAGGACCAGCAGAGAGAAGGTATAATCATGGGGCAAAACCTACATTGCTACTAAGTGTGTCTGAAAATGCTTGCACTGGAAAGGGAAATATCTCATAATAAATGAATTAGCCCTGTGGATTATACATCCATTTCTGTGAGTTTAGCCAATGTGAGAGAGACTGCATAGCTCTGGGTGTATTGCTAAAGTCATGTTTGGGCCTGGTAGGACTGAAGACTAGGCCCTGAGCCACAGTTCTTGTTCAAAACATCTGACGGCATCTGGACCCTGGGAGCCAGCCTGCCGGCCGACCTCTATCCACAGCCCTCTCTCCCAAGTTGTCGTGGGCTGCCTCCTGAGCAGCTCTAAAGGGCCTCCTCTGGCCTGCCTCAGCTTTACTGACTACTTAGTGCAAGAAAAAGATAAATGATCACCCATTTTAAATTCCAAACTCATTTCTCCAAACATTCTTTTTAAAGTCTCTGGAAGAAGCTACTTACAGTTAAAAACTGCATTTGCCGAAAAGAGGCTGTCAATTCAAAGTTCCTGATGAATCCAGGCATTTAAAAGTCTCCACTAGTTCACTGGTGTAAGCTTTCAAAACCTCATCGGCACATATATATTTCTCTAATTGGCTCGCTATTTACCCGGGAATTTATTCTGGATGGAATTACAGAGAGATGATTTATAAATGTCTATTTTATTGTCAACTGTTCTTCCACAGCTAAAGACTGACCTAGGATCCAATTATTGAGATAACTGGCAAGAAAATTAGCTGGAGATACAGCATAGTCAGTGGTGACCTATTTATAAAATTCTTCTTAAAATGTCACATAATAATATTATTATCTTGTGTATGTAGACTATTTCATAACTACAATTCAACACATGCCTGTCAATTTTTCTGTAATAGCCTTACATCGAGTTTCTTAACATAAGGCAAAATTACAACTTATAATTCTGGACAAAGTAATTAAAATGATCTTCCTAGATAATTTAGCCAGCAATCATTTAAAATTGAATTTAAATTCTAAATCCCTCATACAGAATCCCTGTTTCTTCTCTTGACGTTATCTTACATGGATGTTTAGGATATAAATATGGTTTGATTGCTCATTCATTCATTCATCCATTCAACTTTATGTGCCAGGGCATTTATTCAATGCTGGAGACACAAAGCTGAGAAATGAATTTTGTCCAAACTTTCAAAAAGACTACAGCCAATTGGAGTGTGTGTCTTTCAGGACACTTGGTGTGAAGTGACACGCATTGACATGTTCATGTTCTGTATGTCTGCATGGTGAGGGGAGCTGGAAAACTTCATGGAGGTGGTGATGCTTCAGATAAGTCTTTACTTTGGCCAGCAGACAAGGAGGACAAGAGAACCACATGCAGAATCAGCACACAGGGCAAATGCTTGAAGCTGTTCAGAGGAAGAGCCTGGTAAGGGGTCACAGCTGCTTAGGGACCAGCAAGGCATGTGAGGACAGGTGGCCCAGAAGCAAGGCATGCTTTTGGGAAGAGGCAAGGACCTCAGATGCCATGTGAAGGGCTGCAAACTCATCTCTGGGAGCTGAGTACCCACACAGAATGTTAAGCAGAGAAGTGTTATGATTCAGCTTGCATTTTGAAAAGATTACTCTGGTGATAGGAAGAAGGGAAAATGCATGAGAAAAGTGTGAGGGATGAAACAAGAAGGTCCATATCTGAGATGCCAATGGGTAGTTTTAGCAAGCCTGTGGTTTGTGCAGTGGTGGAGTGGAAACTGGATTGCTGTGAATGAAGATTGAATAAGAAAATAAGAAGCAGAGGCGACAAAAATAGCCTGGGCTTTCAAGACATTTGGAAGTGGAGGAAAGGCAAGAGAGAAAGATCAATGACTGAAAAACCCTACCTGTTTGAAGCTATTTGGATTTCTTTCTTTCTTTTTTTTTTTTGAGATGGAGTCTGGCTCTGTTGCCCAGGCTGGAGTGCAGTGGTGCAATCTTGGTTCACTGCAACTTCCACCTACTGGGTTCAAGCGATTCTCCTGCCTCAGCCTCCTGAGTAGCTGGGATTACAGACATGTGCCACCATGCCCAGCTAATTTTTGTATTTTAAGTAGAGATGGGGTTTCACTATGTTGGTCAGGCTGGTGTCAAACTCCCGGCCTCGTGATCCACACACCTCAGCCTCCCAAAGTGCTGGGATTACAGGCATGAGCCACTGCACCTGGCCTGGATTGCTTTTTAAGAGGGAGATGTTTATGTACTGAAGCAAAGATAATGTATGTTTTGTTTCATACTTCTTTCTGACAGGTATCTAAACTCACACCACATCTATTTTATAAAGTTGTTTTTTAGAGGGGATGCAGGCTGGTGAAGAAGCTATCTGAATTTTTAAAAAACATACTAATCTAAAATGGTTGATTCTTCTTCTTGTAAAAACAAAAGGAAATGAAAAACTAAACAGCTAAGAACATGAAGTACTGCAATCAGCTGGCACTCTCCTGTGTCTGAAGTCTAGGGAGAGCCATAGAAATGACAGCTGAGCCAGACAAGTTGTAATGGACAAAGGCAGCCTGTTCTCACGTGTTAAGTCCATAGTCAAGAAGTATGCAGTTTCTAGGGAAGAGCTCACTAGTTTATTGAAACATCATCATTAGTTGATATGCTTGCCTTTTATGGTAGCTATCAATCATGTCTCCTCATTATTTATCATGAGTCATTAGCAGTAGGAGGGAGACCCATGGGTCAACTGCCAGCTCTCCATGGACTAGGCAGGATCAAGTAGAGGAGGTCAGATCTCAAGTGAAGATCTCCCAGACCTGGCCCTTGCAGCAGAAAGTAAAGTTTTAACGTCATTGCTCAGTGTCACTAAAGTGATCTCACTTTATGTGCCTTATCTTTATTTCTGCAAATTTCACACAGTAATCTCCGTATCCTGTAATTCAATGAAAAAGTATCAAGGGGACAGTGAGAGATGGAGGTTGATTGGAACATACTAGTCTGACCCCGGAGTTGATATTCTGGAGGTGCCTCTGCCCAGACACAGGAAATGGAACATTCTAGACCAAAAAGACAACCTGAAAATGCATGTTGCCTAGAGAGACCCCAATATACAAACTCTACTGAAGAAATAAGAGAACAAAGGGCCGTGTAATTAGAAAATGGTTATTTATCTTTCAAAGGTATTCGCCACAGCATGCGTTTTATACATAAAAAAGATCATGGCAGCTTTAAAATACGCATTTACTTACCAAAATCATATATTAATGCCAAGCTCCTCAACAGTATTTTTAAACATTCATATGGTGTGTTCTTGCATAACTTCACACATTAGGTGAGGGGAAGCATTACAGCAGAGCATGGGCTTTGAGCCAAACAGATTTGGGGTGAGATCAGGACTCTGCTACTTCCCACCACATAATATAAGTAGGTTAATTACTCCTTCTGAACCCCACAATATATACCTGCCTCTGAGGGTGACTGTAAAAAGTAGAAGAGCCAATTATGAAAAACCACTTAGTGAAGAGTGTCATGTAGTAAACATTCAGTAGTTCTAGTAACTTTTTTATGAAAGGTATGGTAGAATAGTGTTTAGGAATTTTTGCCAATATTTCATCCCCTGTTAAATCCAACTACTTTATCTTCCTTTCTCCCCCATTTTTCTTTCTCATTGCCCCTTCCTGAGGCAGCAAAGCCACTCCAGGCCTATGCCCTCCAGGCATTGTTCTTAACAGCAGACATGTGAAGTGAAATCACATACATTAATCCACGGGCTTAGAGTTTCTAAGGTGGACACCCTTTCTAAAATTATTTCTGGAAATAGGATGGCCCTCCAGCCCTTTCCTTCTGCTCCAGGAGAAATAAAAAATCCCTTGGCTAGAGAGAAGAGGGTGGGAAATCTGCAGAGGAAGTTGGTTCGCAGGCCTCGAGGTGCACGGCAGAGATGGCCACGTGGGGTGCTCAGGCCAATAAAGGCTGAGACAGCCACACGCAGCTTTTCAAGAGAACTGCCCAGTTATTCTGATGTGTAAATTTCAAGAGAACTGCCCAGTTATTCTGGTGTGTAAATTTCAAGAGAACTGCCCAGTTATTCTGGTGTGTAAATTTCAAGAGAACTGCCCAGATATTCTGGTGTGTAAATAGCTGAGCAGGGGTC
Organism: Aotus nancymaae; assembly: GCF_030222135.1. NCBI lineage: Eukaryota > Metazoa > Chordata > Mammalia > Primates > Aotidae > Aotus > Aotus nancymaae. The sequence goes on from NW_026988423.1 coordinate 37,098,257, forward strand.
CATAGATGCCTGTTACAATGTCATAGGGAAACTGACTCAAGACCACACTGAAACAAGGGCATTTCAGGGGGCAACTCCAGGTCAGAGCATGTCCAGAAACAGAACCCACCTCCTACCACCCCTTCTTTACCACAGTGCACTAAGCAAGCTCCCCTACACATAAAAGACACCCTGGAAGAGTGGGAGAAAATGCTGACCTGATCAAATTCATTCTTAATTGACTAAGAATAAATTATTTTACCCAAGTAAAATGGAACCGAGACAAACATTAAGTTCTCTTATGTATTAGTCTGTTTTTACATTGCTGTTAAAGAACCCTTATAAAACCATGAGATCTTGTGAGAATTATTCACTATCACAAGAATAGCATGGGAAAGACCTGCCCCCATGATTCAATTACCTCTCACCAGATTCCTCCCACAACAAGTGAGAATTTAAGATGAGAATTGGGTGGCAACACAGCCAAACCATATTATTCCACCCTGCCCCCCACCCACAAATCAATCTCTTATCTTCACATTTCAAAACCATTCATGCCTTCCCAACAGTTCCCCAAAGTCTTAACTCATTTTAGCATTAACTCCACAGTCCAAAGTCTCATCTTCAACAAGGCAATTTCCTTCTGCCTATGAGCCTGTAAAATCAAAAGCAAGTGAGTTACTTCCTAGATACAATGGGGGTACAGGCATTGGGTAAATACCACCATTCCAAATAGAAGAAATTGGCTAAAATGAAAAGGCTACAGGCCCCCATGCAAATCTGAAATCCAGCAGGGCAGTCAAATCTTAAAGCTCCAAAATGATCACCTTTGACTCCATGTCTCACATCCAGGTCACACTGATGCTAGTGTTAGGTTCCCATGTTTTGGGTAGCTCCACCCCTGTGGCTTTGTAGGGTACAGCCTCCCTCCTGGCTGCTTTCATGGGCTGATGTTGAGTATCTGAGCTTTTCCAGGCACACACTGCAAGCTGTCAGTAGATCTACTATTCTGGGGTCTCAAGGATGGTGGCCCTCTTCTCACAGTTCTATGAGGTGGTGCCCCAGTAGGGACTCTGTCTGGGGGCTCCAACTGCACATTTCGTTTCCACACTGCCCTAGTAGAGGTTCTACATGAAAGCCCCATCCCTGCAGCAAACTTCTGCCTGGACATCCAGGTGTTTTTATACACCCTCTGAAATCTTGATTTCTGTGCACAGCAGGCTCAATGCCATGTGGAAACTGCCAAGACTTGAAGTGTATAGCCTCTGAAACCACAGTCCAAACTCTACATTGGCTCCTTTCAGCCACAACTGAAGTAGCTGCGATGCAAGATACCAAGTCTCTAGGCTGCACACAGCAGAGGGGCCCTGGGCCCAGCCCATAAAACCACTTTTTCCTCCTAGGCCTCTGGGCCTGTAATGGGAGGGGCTACTGTGAAGATATCTGACATGTACTGGAGACATTTTCCCCATTGTCTTGGGGATTAACATTCTACTCCTTGCTACTTATGCAAATTTCTGCAGTGGACTTGAATTTCTCCTCAGAAAATGGGATTTTCTTTTCTATTGCATTGTTAGACTGCAAATTTTCCAAACTTTTATGATATTTCCTTTGTTAAACTGAATGCATTTAACAGCACCCAAGTAACATCTTGAACGCTTTGCTGCTTAGAAATTTCTCTGCCAGATACCATAAATCATATCTCTCAAGCTCAAAGTTCCACAAATCTCTTGGTCAGGGCCAAAATGCCACCAATCTCTTTGCTAAAACATAACAAAAGTTACCTGTGCTCTAGTTCCCAACAAATTCCTCATTTCCATCTGAGACCCCCCTCAGCCTGGACTTTATTGTCCATAGTGCTATCAACATTCTGGGCAAAGCCATTTAACAAGTCTCTAGGAAGTTCCCAACTTTCTCATATTTTCCTGTCTTTTTCTGAGCCCTCCAAACTGTTCCAACCTCTGCATGTTATGCAGTTCCAAAGTTGCTTCTACATTTTTGGGTATCTTTTCAGCAGCAAACCACTCTACTGGTACCAGTTTACTGTATTAGTCCGTTTTTATGCTGCTGACAAAGACACACATGAACTGGGCAATTTACAAAAGAAAGGGGTTTAATTGACTTACAGTTCCACACAGCTGGGGAGGCTTCATGAGCATCGTGGAAGGCAAGTAGGAGCAAGTCACATCTAACACGGATGGCAGCGGGAAAAGAAAAAAGGGGGGAATCTCCCCTTCATAGAACCATCAGATCTCATGAGACTTATTCACTGTCATGTGGACAGCACAGGAAGGACCTGCCCCCATGATTCAATTACCTCCCACTGGGTCCCTCCCACAACATGTTGAAATTCAAGATAAGATTTGGGTGGGGACACAGCCAAACTATATCAACTTACTTAAATAAAAAATAGTAAAAATGAGGTTGCAATTTTTAACTCTTAGTCTAAGTTTGTAGCTTGAAAGATTATTTCCAGTTATAAAAGAACACTGAACTGATTCCTTGTAGAACTAAGGAGTTGTTTAGGTAACTTAAGTAGGTGTGTGGGATTGCAGGATGGTGGCTAGGAAAATCAACTGCCGTGGGCCAGAAACAGGACCATGGAAGAAGCAGTAGAGAGTTAGGATGTGGATTTATCTGTGTAAAAAAAAAAAAAAAGCAAGGTCATTTTGGCCTGCTTCTATTACTTTAAGTTACAACTCATCCAACTGACTTAAAGGACATGGTTCTATGTGCCTGAAATACCTTCCATGCCTCCCCACTTCTTGCCAAACCCCTCCCTTTCTGCAGTTGTTTAGTATAAAATAATCCTACGGTATACTCCATTTTAATGTCTTTTATCTATGGACCTTGCCCTGACCCCATGCAGAATGAGTCTGGCATTCTCTGTGCTCCTGAAGTTCCTCGCACACGCTGCACATTCATCAACGCTTAGCTCTACGCTGATTGCTAACATTTATCGGGAACTTACTTGTGCCAGACACTGTCATGAGCACTATATATACACATCAATCAACTAATTTTCTCATCCTTCTGAAGAAGGTGCTATGAAAGGCTCTGTTTTACAGAGAAGAAAACCAGCATAGAGAGGTAGGGTCGCTCTCCTGAAGTCACGTGGTTAGGTAAGTGGATAGCAAACCCAGGTGTTCTGAGTCTAAAGTCCTGCTATTCAATGCTAGGTGATCTGACCTTGCACTTGTGCCTAGAGATTTAGGTGAACCGAGGTTCCCATCCTCATTTCTCCCAGTAACTTGTGGGCTCCTCCATTTATCTGTTCATTCAAGAAACAAACAGGTGTAGAGTCCTCCTATGTGCCAGCCAGGGCTCTCCTGGGGAGGAAAGAGCTCTGTTGTCATGTCTATAGCCATGGGCCTTTCCTGTGTGCTGCATACACCGAAGCCCCAACTGCTTTCCTGGCCAACCCGAGGCCCTAGAGCCTAGCACAGTCATCCTCAACCTCAACTGCACACTAGAGTCATCTGGGCATCTTTAAAAACATACTGACATTGAGTCCCACATCCAGAAATTATTATTTAATTGGCCTAGGCCAGGTCCTAGGCATTGGGATTGTTAAAACCTCCCAGGGGTGGCACTTTTGCTCTGGAATCTCCAGTTGGGAAAATGCTCATGGAATAAAATATCCTTCTACAGCCAGGTGAAATTATTTCCTGAGGAGGATTAGTTCCCTATTCTAAAAACTTTCACCCTTAAAAAGAGAGCAAGGCATAATATGACAGCTCAGGAGTGGGGAGGCCCGAGTGCAGGCTGAGATCCTGAACCAGCCCGTGGTGTACACAGCTCTGGGCTTCCCCATCCCCTCTGCCGGGTAAGCTAGGGACAGAGCTGAAGGGCAGTGGGGGTTTGTCCTTCAGAAGCTCCCTTCCAAGGCTGAGAGGGAGGAAGAAACAGGTTTACCACACAATTCACCAGGGAGCTTCAAGAACAGCATAGACGTTTGATTTACAGGGGAAACTGGTGAAAGATGAAAACGCACGCCGCGCCTGTAACAAGCAGGGCTGCTCCAAGGGAACACCTGTGCGGCACAGCCAACCCACCCTGGAAAGCGCCCGCATCCTGTCTCCCCTGGCCAGGCTCCTGTAGCCCTAGGCAGAAAGGGAGTTGCGAATTATTTGAGAATATGCTGAGAGTGTCCTGCCTGGCTGACAAGAGTCTCATAAATCATTCCTTCTGTGTACTTGATCTCTCTTTCAAGTGGAGTCATGTCAACTCACTGGGGAACCGGAGGCCCTGGAATCACTGTGAAGGCATGGTTTGGGTGTGCAGAGCTGCCAGAAGAAACAAAAAATGGAGCTAGGAAAATGGCAAAGGGGCCAGCCAGAAGGCAACATACAATAACAACAACAACAACAATAATAATAACAGTATCTACTAATTGCTACTAATTACTTTTCTGTCTAGCATTTTTTATCACCTGCTCACTTGTGATTTATTTGTTTGGTTTTTGAAGTTCCCTCCCCACTTCAACATAGCCTACATGGTGACAGTGTATAACTTGTTCCTGCTGAAACCTAAGTGCCTGAAACATTACCTGGCATAGAGTAGTGCTACTAAATATTTGCTGAGTTGATTAAGTGTAGGAGGATCTACATGCTATGATGCAATTGAACTCATTTAATCATCATCATACTGAAAGGCAGACGTTCCTGTTGTCATGTGGAAGTGAGGAAATAGACTCAGAAAATTTACAAAATTCCCCCAAATTAAATATGTAGCTGAGTAGGAATGCCCATTCAATTTTGACTACTGCCAAGCCTGTGCTCTTTCTACCACCTCCATGTTGTGCAACCCCCCCAAAATAAATAAGAAAGTAGAGGGAGGAGAAAGGCAATGATGAGGATGAGGATATGGAGAAGAACGAGGAGGAGCAGAAGGAAAAGGAAAGCGAACAAGTTCAATGCAAAAGAAATGCTGGTAAGAGGGTCAAGAGGTGGCACTCTTCTCAAATGCCACTGATGAAGGAGAGAAGCGTAGCAGCCTCAGGGAAGATGAGAGTAAAAATAGGTGAGAAATCTGTGGATTCACTTGAACTTGTTGTCACCTCACAGTATGCACAATGAATTTTATATAACAACATTCCTGTAGAGCTCAAGTAAAAGCAACCATAACTTGTACATAGGCACCTTTTTTTAAAGTCCTTACAAATGGACATTTGAGAAATCTTAAAATGCACATTATGCTGCAATATCTCATGATGTCCTGTATCTGTGAAAAACAAGGCACCCATACTATATATTATAGATACACTCACACACACATACACTTCCAAGATCAGACAAAGGTTAAATGGCCTGGTCAAGGTTAAGCATGAGTCACACCTGGGTAAGGAATAGAACGCCAAAAGATCCTTACTGTTACTCCAGTAGTCGCATATTCCAGAGCTCTCTGACAGTTACATGGTCTCCTTCGCTCATCCAAGTTTCAGCAGCCAGAGTTTAATCACACTTTCCCATTGGGAAAGACTGAATCAATTGCATCTACTCAGTTAAAAGGGGTTCAGATTGAGAAAAGGCTGGTGTTAACGCCTTTGGATTAAATTATTAGTTCATGTGGTTTGCATTCAAATGCCTTCTGCAAGGCGGCTGTGGAGTTTGTCAGAAAACATTAGACCACCTTTATTGCACCTTTATTGCACCTTTATTGATTAATGAGTGAGAACAGTTGTCAGGAGACATGGGAAGGAAGAAGCCAACCCAGATATATCATGACAGTCATGAGCAGGATATTCTCCTACCAAAGGCAAGTAGAACTTTTTTAATATGGCACCAAAGGTATGCTTTTCCTGAGCAGACTATTCTGAGTCATCACCATGAAGACAACAAACATTTAGTTCCATGAAGACAACTGAGTTCCTTGAATAAAGGGTTCAGATTGTATTTGCCAATACAACCTTCTATGTGACTTCCTTTTTTTTTTTTAAACCGAATCTTGGTCTGTTGCCCAGGCTGGAGTGCAGTGGTGTGAACTTGGCTCACTGCAACCTCTGCCTCCTGGGTTCAAGTAATTCTCTGCCTTAGCTTCCCAAGTAGCTGGGATTACAAGGGTGTGCCACCACACCCAGCTAATTTTTTGTATTTTTAGTAGAGACTTCTATGCAGCCTAACTAGATGTATAACAGATGCCAAGTGCAGTTGACTAATTAAAATAAAGATGAATAAATAACACAAATCAATCCATATACTAGACATACTTTAAGATTGTGTCATTATATTAATTACCTTAACTATAATGGAAATAACCACAAAGTAAAGCTACAACAAATAATCTTCTCTTAATAAAAAGGCATAATTGGCTAAAATACTCTAAAAGGAAATAAAGTATATCAGGTGTGGGCAAATGGCTCTGATCCTCCCTTGATAAATACGATGTCAATTATTTTCTTCTCTGTGTAATGTAATTTTGATAGTATAAAAATGTGGTGATGGAACTCAGGAAGATAACCCCCTGGAGAAGCACCTGAGTATAAATTGTCAAAGAGACAATTCTCTGTGGAAGACAGCTGTTCTGATAACCTGGACCATGGGATGTTAGAATGTTTACTGGCCTCAAAAGCAGATATAATCTCTGCTTCATAAGTAAGCTGGAAATGTGAGTATCTTTTAGCCCAAACTGTATGACAGGCACAAGGTGTAGATAGAAAGTGGTTTAAAATCTGCTTGACCACCAAGACCCCAGTTGGCCACCAAGAAGATTAAATTAAATCCAAACACTCTCTTATAGCATCATGTGAAGCCTATATTTGTAGAAAGAAAATTAGCTGGTGAATATCAGTCTGGCAAACTGAACATGTGAAGAAAGGATTTGGAAGGATTAGCTCAGGATAATCTTAAACCTAGAAAAATAGCCCTTCACAGAAGAAAAAGGTGTGTATTTTCACGTGTTTGTTTTGTCTGCTTTGTTATTATTGTTGTTTGAATCTGGAGCTGTGCAGTTCAGGAGAGCTTGTTCTGATGATGAAATGTTCCATCAGCCATCCATATATGGTTATTGGGTTCTTGAACTATGGATAGGGTGATTAAGAAAGTGAATGTTTAATTTTAATTAATGTACATTTAAAGTTACTAGTCACTCATGTCTAGTGGCTACTGCATTGGCAGCACAAATCTTAAGACTCAAAAATAAGCATAGGACCCAAGAAAGTCAGGACGATGAGTGGTTTATGAGTGAATATGGACCCAAACCAAATAGACCCCCAAAATTACTAGAAGGGTCTAACATTTCTAATAAATCTGACAGTGATGACAATCCAAGTCAACCTTAAAGAGTTACAAAAGCTTGGTTCTCTTAGATAAGACTAAGACCAAGAAGTGTGCCACAGCGTATTGCCCTACAGACTACAAAAGATAAGCCAGTCTATGATCAAAAGTTCAGTTATGTCTGTGCATGCTAACTCATCCACTAAAACTGGCACATTTATGTAATTCGCCCACTACATTCTGGGCACATTGTGAGGGCGTTGTAAGGTTATGGGTCTTCACATTAGGCTTGCCATGATTGGGGTGTGCTGTGCTAGTTCATAGAGGGGCATTAACAACGATGTGGAATTAAGAAAAGATTTTCCAGAAAATTAGACTGTTACAATTTTTCAGTTGATTCTTGAAGATGAGTAGGCAGCTAACAGGGTTGGGGATACTGAGGAAGACATTCTGGGAAGACAATGCAATTTCAGTCATAGCAAAAAGAAGTACAATTGTCAATTGCATGTAGGAAATGCAAAGCAAATAGGTGTATCAGGATTATTATAATAGAGGTAGAAGTCGTGGGATATGAAAGAGGGATGAAAGGTGAGGCTGGAAAAATTACAGGCAGTGATCATATTGTGTACCATTCATCCTAAGAGAATGGATTTGAATTTGCTGGCAGCATGAGGAATTATGCATGGATTTAATAAGTATTATTTTAAAGAGAACACTGTGTCCAAAGAGAATTACCAGTTCAACATTTGTTGGAGGACATGGAGATGTATGGTGAGACATAGCAAGGTCTGGTGGGAGAACGTTTACAGGCAGTTGTACTAGTTAGGAGAATATGAAGTTCAAACGAGAATAATAAGGGCCTAAATTAAGCCACTAGCACAGAAGTTGGAAAAGAGGTGAAAGATTCAAAAAATATTTAAGAACAAAAATCTACTGTCCTCAATGACTACTAGGTTATATACCTAAGTGGGGAATAAATGAAAGGAAAAATTCGTGGATCCCAGGTTTCTGACAAGACTGGCTAAGAGAGATTGTGATGTTGTTAAGGGAGAAGGGTGTTATAGACAAAGTAGCAAATGGGGAGGTGTTAATGGCTTTATCTTGAGCATATTGAGTCTGAGATTCCTGCTTGAGATATTTCCATACATTCATCTTAGGAGCGAGGTCTACACTGGAGATGTGGATATAATAGTCATCGTCATTAAACCGTAGTTAAAATGATGATGATAAAGATGAATTTTCAGGGAGGATGAAGGAGAACAATGAGGAATAAAGCTGGCACCCTATGACCCCAGTGTGTAAGGGGCAGCTCCAGGGGGAGAAGTCCAGAAAGGAGACCTGAAAGAAAGGCCCCAAATGGGTGGCAAACCAAGAAAGATTGTTAGGTAATAAGAAAGGGGGAGACAGAGAACAATTGGACTGCATGAAATAAAGCAGAAAAGTCTTGAATAACGTGGGCTGAAATGCGTTCATTGGGTTCAGTATTTAGAGATTAATGGTAACCACCATGGGAGCAGCCTTGGTGGAATTTCCATGAAGAACAGAAAGTAAGTATTTGGTACTTTAGAGGAAAGGACACAAAAGTAGTAGTATTATTGAGGGCAGAATGGTTTAAAGGAGAAACATTAAATTTCGAAAGATAGTTTCTCTGGAAGATGAGATGGAGTAGTGGGAAGGTGGTAAGTGGAAGCCTTTTTATTTGTTATAAATTTTCATTTTTCACATTATCTCAATTATATGTTTTACTTTATTATTAAAAACATACAAAAATGTAAAAATCATCATGAAGATGAAATAATTCTGGGAGCAAACATTTAACAAAGGTGGATGACTAAGAAAAAAAATAGAAGCCTTGGCTAAATATTTCTTTCAGAATCATATTTAAAGTCATGGAAGGTACATGACTCAGGGAAAGGAGACAGCAGATAGTAAGAAGGTGAAGGGAGGTATAGACACAAGACAAAAGAGATAATCCATATAGCAATGACCCATAGTAGATGAGCAAAAGAGGATTCAAAGAAGAAGGTTGGAGCTTGTCTGCTAAGGGGCACATAATTTTTAGAAACGGGGGGAAATAAATTGGATGTGTTTATGTAGTTGAGAGGAATTAGAAGATCATCCCACTTGCTGAGATTGAAAAGGGTAGGATGGGGTTCAAGAAGAGATGTGAAGGTTTGGAATGGGAATCCTAATGACGGGAAAGAGATCTGGCCAAAGATAGAAATAATTGTGAAGCTTTTAGAGGCTCAGCTGGAGCTGGAGACCACACACTTAGAGTGACACAAATCCAGAATGTGTGACATTTTCTTCACCTGAGCTCAGCAACCTGAGTATGAAACAAAGAATTTGATTGTCATATTGATCCACCAGGGTAAGTGTGGCGGAAAACACAAAGGTTACAAAAGAGAGCAAGGTGTTCTAAGAAATAGATGAGATGAGCTGGGCGAGAAAAGAAACTAGTCCAGGGAGATGCTGACAGATTCGGAGAAAACAGGGCTAGGAATCTCTAAAGTTGAAGGCAGGTGTACTGAAAAGGAATATATGAATCAGTCAAAAGCAGTATCAATTCAGACTTAAAATCTCAAGATTCTGAATTACATTGAATTGGAATTAAATTTCAGTCTTTCCATGCCTAGGAGTATGACATTGAGTAAATTACTTAAGTTTTATGTGACTTAGTTTTTCTTATGTGTATGATAGATTAATAACATTTATCTGAGAGTGTTTTTACGAAGACTAGATACAAAAACCTATCTAAAGTACTTATCATAATTCTTGATATATGGTAAATATTCAGTAAACGATAGGAAACACATAGACACACAATGGAGTTTCAGATTTTGAGATATGATGTTATCTGACTCCCACAGTAACATCATAAAAGGCTTTGCAGTTTCCACCTTGGTCTTCCTTGGATGACTCACTCTGGAGGAAGCCAGACACCATGTTATGAAATCATTCAAGCAGACCAAGAAATCCATAATGTGGGGAACTGAGGCATCCTACCAATAGCCAGCAGCCAGTTGCCAGCCATACGAGTGAACCATCTTGGAAGTGGATCTTCCAGTTCTAGTCATGCCTTCAGATGCAGACATCATGACTGCATCTTCATGAGAAACTCAAGCCTGAACCACTTATCTAACTTATTCTTGAATTTCTGGCCCACAAAACTTGTATGAGATAAATATTATTTTGGTTTTAATCCACTACGTGTTGGGAGTAATTTGCTACATAGCAATAAGTAATTAATATAACATTTGGTACCTAGAAAAGGGGTGCTGCCAATTGTAAAAACATAAAGTGTAGACAATGCAGAGGCTACAGAATATTGACAAATGTTAGAGAAAGCCTAAACAGGTCTGAAGAGACTGTTAGCATAAGCCTAGTGGCTCCAGAGAAGGTCATGAGTGATCCTTTACAGAAAAGTGAAAAGAAATTTCACTAGAAACTGAAAGAAAGGTGATTGCTATCATGTGGGGCAGAAAGCTTAGCAAAACTGTTGCCTGCAACATATAAAAGTAGAAAATCTATCTAACAAACTAGGTGATATAGATAAGATTTCCAGGCAGAGCTGAAGGTATACCTAAGTTTTTTGTGTTTTTTTATACTAAAATGAGAGATAAACTAGAAAAACGCTTTTAAATATAAAGGACCCAGAGCACACTGTTTTTGAATATGCCCAGCATCTCTAGATGGCAAATGATATTAAAATTTTTAAAAATAGCTTCTGAGAAAAAAATATAGCCTAGGAAGCTATCAGGAAAACTTGATAATAAACATTAACCCAAGAGTGTAGTTGTGAAATCTTTTCTTAGGATCTCAGAAAGATTTAGGTTGGTGCCTCAGAGAACCATTAAGTAAGACCAAAGGGCTTCTTAGAAGTTTAAGTTTGTCCAACGGCAGAAACCTAAGATAACAAAGACTTTTTTGGAAGAGATCTTTGAGTATTTTTTCTTCTAATAAAATGAAGGTCAGTAATGCTCACAGGGGACCTACACATCTTACAAGAGAATTTTATTGACAGCTATCCTGTCAGATTGGACTGAAAAAAACAGAGATGGTAAACAATTAAAGAGATCTTTGGACACCCAAACATCTACATGTAAGAAGTAGCCAGAAAAAGAAATACTCAGTTGTGAACAAGACTACCTTAAAAGGGAAAGAAAGAATGACTGAGGAGGTAAAATTAAGAGCCCAGAGGACAGAGGTAAGAATCATGGAGAAATATCCCAGGCCTTGTGTCGGAATCAAGGAACTGTCAACATGTACTTTGCTGGACTTCAGAATTATTATGAACCGGTAACTCCCATGTACCTCCTGTTGTCCTCTTTTTTGAATGGGACAATTGATAGTGATTATGCTAGGCCTGTCCCTCTATGACATGTTGAATGTGTGTGAGAGTATGTGTGCAGGTATGTGGAGTGGGGAGAGCAGGGACAACTGTCTTTTAAGTTCTTAGGTCTTCTGATTGAGAGAAGCTACTCAAAGCTATATGGAAGGAAGAACACTGAAGGACCATCATCCTCACCCAGAACTGATGTAAATGGTGAAATTCTGAACTCCAAGCAGACACTGTAATGGGGTAAAACTTTTCAGTGTTTGGAAGGAGGTAAATGCGTTTTACGTTTTGGAGGGATATGAATCATGAAGGTCAACCTTTAAAATGCCCCCAACCATCCTTGCCTTCTGGTAATTATGCCCCATTACAGAACCCTTCCACACTGAATTATGGTTGATTTGTGTGTCTAGTGAACTACGGCAGAAGTGACAGTGGGTAACTCCTGAGGTTACATCATAAAATACGTTGAAGTGTCTACCATGATCTCTTTCTTGGATCACTGTCACGTCATGGGGACATTCCAACAGCCTTATGGAGAGGGACACATAATATGAACTTAAGCCTCCTGCCAGTGGTCAGTGCCAACTTGCCAAGGCATTAGGGAGCAGGTCCTTCAGCCCCAGGTGAGCCCTTATGACTACTGCCCCATTTGATATATTGACTGCAACCTCCTGAGTGACTCGGAGCTAGAACCACCCAGCAGAGTCACTCATACATGCCTGACCCACAGAAACCGAGATGACGAAACTTGTATTATTATTTTCAGATGATAATTTTCAAAGTCATTGATATATAGTAACAGATAATTATTACAGTTCTCTGATGATGGAATGTTCAGTTTGTGGTTGTGGAGTGGGAATGATGAAAGTGAAATGGATTTTCTTCCTTGGAGATGAAGAGAGCATCTCAAATCAAGGTGTTGAATTATCTGCCGGTCAGTAGCATGACTGGAAAAAACAAATAAAATAACAGACTGCCTAGTTTCCAAATTCTTTCATAACTGTAGGTTAGTGGTTTGCAAGAAGGTCAAAGTTTAAGAAATGAGAATAGAAAGAATAACAAAATTAGATTTGAGAGAGAGATATCTCTCCTCTTTTATTTTTCAAGGGCAAAGGATTCATCTTGGGATTGCAATTTTTTGTCTCATAGTATTTATTCCCCAGAGTTTGTGTTGTTTTACAAATGTGATAGCAGCTATAAAGGCAACAGAAATGAATCACATGATCCCGACTTTTTGACACATCATGTACTCTATTAGATGTTAAATGTGTTAATATTTGTGGTTATGTGAATATGAATAATTATATAGATAGAACAGAAGAAAAATGTATAATTTCCATTCTAGCAATTATTCTGCTAGAATCATGTATGTGACACTATACGTTCTTCATAGTTTTTATTTAAAATAGCTCTTTGAATGAATATAGAATAATTTGCTTAGCCATTCCCGTATTGCTGACCTTTACTTTTACTTTTTCTCCAATTAAAAATCATGCTGTGTAGAGAGCTTCCTTCTACTTTTGAACTATTTCTTCATGAAAATTATTCTTGGGCAAAATTACTGGGTCAAAAAGGCTGTTGGTCATTCTAAACAGCAACAAAACAATGTTCCTTATTCTGGTGTAGTCTTAGAATATAACTATCAGATGCTACAGGATTCAATGAAATGGGAAAGAAGAAAAAGAGTTGGGCCACCAGAGATCAAAAGTGGAAACAGTGGCATTTGCTGGAGCAAAGCCATTAGTATCTCTATGCTCAGAATGAAGTCGAGGAGTGTTCTTATCTTTCACCTCTTTAAATCACCCACAGTCTTCCACTGTCTCCCCTCCCTCATCTAACTGCTCGATATTAATCAGACACTTAACTCTCCCCCTATCGGACACCTAGATAGCTCTGCTCTAGACAAAGCTAAGAGGTAGAGATTAGGCACTGAGATCGGGCAGGCATTGTGCTAGAGTGGGAAGCATTGCTGTTCTCACTTTAGAGAAGGAAATGTGGGCTGAGAAGCTAAGGGCATCACCTGTGTTTGAATAACAAAGAACTAGTGAAGTCAGGATCTAAACCTCAAAACTTATGTCTATTATTTTGCAGCATACCCTTTTAAGTATATAGTGTCACCTGTACTTCATGCTTAGTACCAAAAAATTCCTAAATGCCAGAAAGTTGCAAGCTTATCTGCTGAAGAGTAGATCACATTCTTTGGTCTAAGAAGTTTAAATATCCTCCCCTCTTCACTCATACACACAAGTGCCTACATCTTCCACTAGTGTAAACTTTCTATTTTATTTTTTAGTTTGAGGTGGCTAAAGAACATGGGAATGTCTAATTCCATAAAAACATGTCCAGCGACTTATAAAAATTGCAATTTGAAAGTGCGATCTCCATGGAGGAACATATAGCCTGTCCTCCACAAGCCTGATGGACTCCTCGGGTTGAGCTGTGCTCCTCTCTGCAGCCTCTATGTCAGGAAGCAACTCCCCTGTGGTTGTATAGAATCAGAGCGCAGTTTGTCATACTGTAGTTACTTACGGCTTCCAGTGTTTTGAAAACCCCAGACTCATCCTTTATTGAAAGTGGTTTGCTTTAAGTCTCTTCACTATTTTGCAGTTGGATCAGCTATTTTACATTAATTAAAAAACAAATGAACCAAAAACTGTAATAGCATGTCTTACCTTGAACCTTGTATTGAACTCTCAGACAGGTGAAAATGTCAAGAAGGGTTACTAATGAAGAGGTCAAAATATCCTACCCCAAAATATGCCACTAGGCATAGAGATGATTTTCAGCTGAAAACAATTGAGAAACAGCAGATGGCAAAAAAGCCGCCCAGCCCCAACGCCAGCATGTTTCCTAAAAGCAGGCTTAGACACTTAATAACGCGAGATAACTCTAGACTCCCATCCACTCAGAAATGATGTCAAGCAGAATCTGTGTGAAAAATCTTACTGAAATAACTTGTATCTTTAATTACTCTTCCCCAAATATTTACCTCCCCACAGTTTGTCACCCCAAAAAGCCTAATCCTCTTTTCCTCTGTCTTGTCACTTCTCTATACATTTATTGCTCTTTGTTAAGATGCTATAGAAGCCCAAGTCCTAACACTCTTTTGTCACTCATCACTGGGTTCCTTCCACGTTTACATGCTGCCTTTGTAAATAAGTTTGTATGGTTTTGTCCTGTTCGTCTGTCTTTTGTCAGTCTAATTTGCCAGGTCCCAGGCAACGAACCTAAGTGGGTAGAAGAAAAAGTTTTTTCCTCTGAAAAAACTTTGTAAACAGCTGTGATGTCTGAAAAAGAACTACCCACAGGCACCAATCAACCAGCTATAGCCAAGAAAAGTACTGCTGCAGATGCAGAAAATTTCATGGGTGGGACATAATACCAACCTAATAATTATCTCCTGGAAAATCCCACCAGCTGATAGCCAGATGATCAAGATGTTGTGTATTTGTGTATGTTGGGGTGGAGGCAAGGGAAAAGAGTATGTGATAAGAAGATTGAAAAGGAAAGAAGAGGATAAAAATTTGTGTTCATTATATTATTTTCTGAATTCTTGAATGATGTTATCTCTCAAATGTACCAGAGCCCAAAGCTAGCTTATCATCATTATAATCATAATTAAATACGTACTAAGTCTTAAAGTACAATAAAAATCAATGCCCCTCTGTACCCCATCAGTGTTTTGGTACAGCTCAGTCACTTGGACTTGTTTTTCCTTATTCAATCTATTTCTACAAACAGATTGCACTTCCACTACAGGAGTACAATCATAAATAAGGCAGGTGTTATTTGATTTTTGTTTACCTGTTACCCCCACCCTGTGCAAAAAAGAAAAAATATAACTTGATCAGTATTTGGATCTAACCTGTCACTTCTAAATTTGCATAGTGCTTAGAAGAGGCAGAAGTTATGGAAAAATAAGGGAGAAGCAGGTGTCAAGGGATAAATAGGAAAGGATGCTAAGAGTAGAGCTGACTTATTCATACTCCCTGCATTTTAACTGAAGGAGTGAAAATAACAATAATGTATCTGTGATGTATCTATTTATGTGCTCCTTTAATTAAGTCTGGCCCTCTCCTGCCTCTTGGCTATCAGCTCCATGGGAATGGGAGGACCAGGTAAGCTTGGTTCACTGTTACTTTCTCAGAGTCACATCTTCTGCCTGGCATATCATAAATATACACACTCCATTAGTGCATATTTGTTGAATGAATGGGTTTTGTATTAAATAAAACAATATGAATGTAGATAGAAAAAGCAGCCCACGGTGTTAAGTTATTCTGCCCTGAGACATTCTTCAATGTTTCTTCAGACTATTTCTGTACCATCTGCACTGGTAGGAGAGAAAGGCCTGGGGAGCCCGCTCAGTATAATTTATTACATTTATGTAGCACCTATCACCTTACTACTGTATCTAGGTCAGTGATTCCCAAAGTCTGTTTCATAATGTGCCAGAATATCTCTATGGGGCCATAACTTCTTAAAATATTCTTAAAATTAATTTTCATACCATTTAATTTTTAAAAAATAAACAGAGGCCATGAAGGGGAGGCATTATGAAAGCAAGAACACAATTCTAAACTACAACATTTCCAGGGAAGTTGGTAACCAGAGATTTTTGTGTTTATTCCAAAGTAGTTATGGATTCACTTATGAGTTCAATTTCTCAACAGTCATTTATGAAATGTTTACTTTGTGTCAGACAGTATACCAGGTATTTGAGATACAACAATATGCAGCACTCATTACTTCAAGTTGCTTGCTTAAAGGGCAATGTGATGAAGGGACAATATGATGTGAAGCTCAAAGTTCAAATCCAACATCCATGGGGTGCCAGCATGGGTAATAGAGGGTGCAGTATCCTATTTGTCTTACCTTTTCCTAGTGTCTGTATTCCTCATAACTGATACTACCTAAGGAAGCCTCTGCTGTTTGCAACCCAGTATATCCTGAGCCTGACAGAACCTATCCTGTTTCATGCACTGACTTCTATTCCAAAGACTCTCAAACTGAGGTGAGCACACCCAGCCAGCCTTCAATTCAGTACCTCTATCTTGTGAGACTTTGTATGTCCCACCTTCAGGTACCTCTGAAACAAACTAAACAGGCTCATCAGTAAACCAATTTCCCCACCCAGATACCTGATTTTTTTCTTAGCACCCATAGGTTAAAAACCTGAAAACATTTTCTATGCTTTAGGATATTAGAGCATAATCCTGAGAATCATACAGACATGAGCTCAACATGCAGGTCTGCCACTCATGTCCACCAAGTGGCATGACTCGATTCTTTTTTTTTATCTTTATCTTTTTTTTTTTTTTTAATGAGTCTTAAAAGTCTCCTAGCATACCTGCAGTGTTCAGTGCTGTTTTTTTTTTTTTTTTTTGGAAGAAAGAAAGAAAGAAAGAAAAAAGAATGAGGAAGAGGAAGAAAAAGGAAGAGAAAGAGAGAGAGAGAGAATGGGAGTATTGCTTTCTTGCCCAGGCTAGAATGCAGTTTAGTAATGGGTATTGAAAACCTCTTTTATACCAATAATTATACTTAATGATGTAGACAGGAAGGAATAAGGGAAGAAAATAACAAACGAGCAGCCAACCAATATTTCATTTAAACCTATGAAATGCTATGCGATTACTGAGGAGTGATTTACTTCCAATTATGTAGTCACTTTTGGAATAGGTGTGAGGTGGTAATGTATGTTTTGTGTATTTGAAGTGGAGAGTTCTATAAATATTTATTAAGTTTACTTGTTCCGGGTCTGAGTTCAAATCCTGGATGTCCTTGTTAATTTTCTGTCTCGTTGATCTATAGAATCGTTAGCTCTTCTTGTTACATTGATCCTTTTGCCATTATGTAATGTCCTTCTTTGCCTCTTTTGATCTTTGTTGCTTTAAAGTCTACTTTATCAGAGGCGAGAATTGCATCTCCTGTTTTTTGTTTGTTTGTTTATTTTTACTCTCTGTTTGGTAAATCTTCCTCCTTCTCTTTATTTTAAGTCTTTGTGTATCGTTGCATGTGAGATGAGTCTGCATGCAGCATACCGATGAGTTTTGGCTTTTTATCCAATTAGAATATATATAAGTTTAATACTGGCATTTGATGCTAGCTGGCTGTTTTGCCCATTAGTTGGTGTAAATTTTTCATTGTATTAATGCTCTTTGCTTTTTGATATATTTTTGGAAAGGCTGATATTGGTTGTTCCTTTATATGTATAGTGCTTCTTTCAGAAGCTCTTGTAAAGCAGGCCTGGTGGTTGTGAAGTCTCTAAGTACTTGTTTGTTCGCAAAAGACTTAATTTTTCCTTCGCTTATAAAGCTTAGTTTGGCTGGATATGAAATTCTAGGTTGAAAGTTCTTTACTTTAAGGATGTTAAATATTGGTCCCCACTCTTTTCTGGCTTGTAGGGTTTCTGCTGAGAGATCTGCTGTAAGTCTGATAGGTTTCCCTTTATGGGTAACCTGACCTTTCTCTCTGGCTGCCCTTAGTATTTTCTCCTTCATTTCAACGCTAATAAATCTGGTGATTATGTGCCTTGGGGTTGGTCTTCTTGAAGAATATCTTTGTGGTGTTCTCTGTATTACCTGAAGTTGAGTATTACCCTGCCTTGCTAGGTTGGGAAAGTTTTCCTGAATGATATCCTGAAGAGTATTTTCCAACTTGGATTCATTCTCTTTATCACATTCAGGTACACCTATCAAACGACTCGATTCTTCTCCCACAAAAGGACAGTCATTCTGACCACTAAGAATTGTTATGAGAATTAAATGAAGCAATGGGTAAGGCTGTTAATGCCAAGGAGTGTGAAACTATGCAATAATTGTTCTTTAATGCATATAACTTAAGTCCTTATAGTATTATAATTTCAACTCTAATCACTAAAGGCATTGGACACTGGCATTGTTCTAAATATATTTTAGATAATCATTCATTTAAAAAATCATATTATGATAATTAAAAGCATTTTGATAATTCAAAAATGACTTGCTTTAGCAAATGGTGTGAGATGATGTGATTTTCAGTGCTGTGAATGCCTGGTCAGTGACATAACCACAGTCCCATCCACATGGCTCCGATTCTAACGGATCACTGCGCCAACATGAGAGTGGTCTTACTAGTTATTATTAACAATGTTTGTGTCTCTCTAAAATTCATATGTCAAAACCCTAAGCACCAATGAGATGGTTTTAGGAAGTGGGGCTTTTGAGAAGTGATAAGGTTTAGACAAAGTCATGAAGATGGAGTCCCATTGATGCTATCATTCTTCTTTTAAGAAGTGAAAGAGGACAGGTGCTGTGGTTCATGCCTGTAATCCCCGCACCTTGGGAGGTCAAGGCGGGAAGATCACCTGAGGTCAGGAGTTCAAGACCAGTATGGCCAACATGGCAAAACCCTGTCTCTACTAAACACACACACACACACACACACACACACACACACACACACAAAACTTAGCTGGGCACAGTAGCATGTGCCTGTACTCCTAGCTATTCAAGAAGTTGAGGCAGGAGAATTGCTTGAACCTGGGAGGTGGAGGTAACAGTGAGCTGAAGATCACCCCATTGCACTCCAGCCCAGGTGACAGAGCGAGACTCCATCTCAAAATAAATAAATAAATAAATAAGAAGTGAAAAAGACTAAGAGCTCCCTCCCTCAATCTTGTGAGCACATAGCCAGAAGACAACTGTCTACAAGCCAGGAAGTGGCTCTTCACCAGACACCAGATCTGCTGGCACCATGATCTTGGAGTTCCCAGCCTCCAGAGCTAGGAGAAACAAATGCCTGCTATGTAAGCCGCTCCATCTCTGGTATTTTTGGTGCAGCAGCCCATGCCAACCAAGACACTGCTAATGCAAAGTTGGATGACTCATGGTCATATATTTTACATAGTTTTAATAATACATACTATATACGTATACATTTTATATAATGTATATATATTACATTATATATAATATTTATATGTAATACATTATATACATTATATAATTATAAATATATATACATTATATACATTTATATCTATAACAAATATATATTTGTTATAAATTATACATATGTTATAGAATGTATATATAATGTATATATGTATATATAATATACGTTATATATACATTATATAACATATATATTGTATAAATATATAATAACTCCTTCAGAATATTAAAGTATCATTATACTATAATATGATATGTTAAGACACCTAGTTCCATCCAAAACAGGTTGGGTTGGAATTCCAGGTAAATTACAATACATCCTAGTAAACATTTTCTCTAAATTTGTCTCTGCCCAATTTTCCTTCTGCTTCCTTCTCAAATTCTTACATATTCCCAAGATCAGTGGAGTCATCAGTGTGACTGATCAGATGATAGGGCCATGTTCCTAACAGGTAGGGTTCTGCTGCATGACAATGTCATGCTCGTGAATGGGCTTTCTTTCACATTATGCTCAGGAATTGGTGAGCAGAGCCAAGACCTTTTTCCTGCGCTCCCCCTTTCTCCCTGCTTGATAGTGCTGGTTATTACTTCATTATTGAACCACACAGAAAATGGTAAATACTTGAGACCTAGGTTCAAAAGGAAGTAGACTGCACACCCCATTCCAGCTCTACTAGATTAGCACTGGGATGTGTTGGAAACGGAAACTGCCAGTGATAAAGTGGTATTTCCCATCCCATCCCCAATGTCAGTATTTTCACACCTCCCTCAAAACCCTCCAAGAAGGAGAGATTATGTGAAGGGCATCTGACCAGATCAGAGACAGAAGACCTTCTTGCCTGAAAATATTTTTAGGAATCGCACAAAATTAGTAGGATCATGAAATTTTCTTTCCTAAAGTACTTTTCAAAAAGAGATTACCCTTCCCATCCCCTTGATCAGATTAGAAGGATATAACTACTTCTCTTCCTGGAATCCAAAGGATAACCAAAACTTCTGTATCAGAATCCAGAATAAAACATGGAAGAATCAAGCCCACTGGTCTCACATTTCACTCTACATTCCTCAGAACAGCGGGAAGTACTCCTGAAGTTAAATCCTAATTGCTTTCCACTGAAGTTTCCTTCCATGTTTACGTGAAAAGCAGCCTTAAAATTTCCTATTATATCACAGTAGCACCTATGTGACATACAGGGGCAAAAATGTCTCTCTTCATTTCTGTCTTGCCGCAAACTCAGATCATATTCTAGGCGACGAGCGGGCATGAGAAGACTATTCTCCCAGGCAGAAGGTTTTCCAGGACAGTGGACTCATCTACAACATAATGCTTTGTGTCATGTGGACCTACTCTAATCACCTCATGCTAAGGGATCCTTGGCATTTATGTCTATCCTGGTCTAGGTACCAAAGCTTCATTAGCCTATTCTGCCCACAGTTAGTATTCACTACATTTTAAAATATGTTATGGCTCATGCAAAGGTAGCAGACCATAAACGAAGAATTTGAAGACAGAAAATATGTGCCTGCGTTGCAACTCCTTGACTGATTTTACACCAGCCATGTAACCACTCTGTGCCAGTTCAGAGGACTCCTGGCTCATTTTTTATGCACTTGCTTGTCCATAAAGACAATCCATAGATTCCACCTGGAGTTTCTCCAGCTGTCACTGTCTCCCCTTTCTTACTTTTGTTTTGAAGCCTCTGCCTCCCAGCTTTGAACTTTTACGACATCATTCTAGTGTCCACCTCTCTCAAACTGGTTCTTTCTAGCATTTCGACTCAGCGCGTTCCTGACAATATTGTCTTAGCTCATTTCAAACTTTGTCTCCACCTCTAGCCATGACCCATGCTAGCCAGGCTGCTGTGAGCATTGATACGGAGGGCCAAGTGGAAGGTCTCAATACTCACCAGTTTAGAAGATTCTTTGCCTGTTATTGAGAAAGGAATGGTGTTTAGGCACTAAGCGTGTGTTGTGCATTGACTGAAAGTTAAGCTGCATTAGGCACTGCTGTGGAGAGCCATATATGAGATTCCACTGGGAAATATACAGAGACGTAAGAACTCAGGACAATGCATGTGCGAAGTAATACAGTACAAAGGGAGCAAATAAATACTGAGGGGACACCCAAAATACAAAGTGGGGCAATGCTGCCGAGAGCCGAGGTTATAAATACTCCCCAAGAGGCCGCGATGGTGAAAAAGTTTGAATCAACATTCAAGAGCAAGCTTAGGAAAGTGAACGAGCACCCTAGATATTCAGGATATGGAAGAGCAGGCAGCTCACCCAGGAACCACACCCCTGGGAGAAATGTCTTTGGGCAGACCAGCTGCTGCACCAGTCTTTTTCATGCCAAGGCTTCTGGACCTGTGGTTCAGCATGCCAGCTGCTTCGTTCTGAGTACCCTAAAAGAGCGGTCTCATGAGACAGTGCTCCATGAAACTCATCAGCACAAGTCTTCAGTGGAGATAAACTATAGTGTACAAACGATTAAAATACTGTTAATGATGACATCAAGTTACTTGAGGCTCTGACAGGGAAATTTTGAAAATGAGACATTTCCAGAAGCTCCGGAGCCTTAAGCACTTGTCAGTTGATGTTTTGAAAAAGTGCATTAGCGTTATCTGGCATCCATGTAACCCTTCTCCTCTCCCTTGCTCTGTTTCCCTGGCAACCATTTAAAAGTGCTGCAAAAGGCACTGCTGTCTTGAAAAAAGAAAAGAAAAGAAAGGACAATGGTCTTAAGCTTTCTCTCTTTCTTGAGGGTTTTTCTCCATCTTCCCAACCACTTCCCTGGCTCTTGGAGGCGATGCAGCCTCCGGAGCCGCTTCACCTTGAATGTACGAGTGCAGGGTAATTAAGGAGGCGGGTGTCAGGCCAGGTGGAAGCAGCGTCTGTGGGATCCTGGTTAGCCATTCAGGGTCAACTAAAGGGCTCTGTGATTGGGATAGAGTGGCACTCAGAGCAGAAACATAGCAATAGAAGCTTTCAGAAGGGATCTCCTGCCTCCCAGCCTCTAATCTGAGAGATGGGCTGCATAAGGGGCAGGAACACTGGTGCCGGCTGCCACTCCAAGGGAGCCCCTCCGGAGATGGCAGATGAGGAGCTCTGTCCCTGGGACAGCTGGACAGGCCCCGTAGGCCTCTGCTCTGAGCAGCTGTGGAGGCCCAGCACCTCCAGGTTTGCTCTCACTCCCTGAGCGCTCCACAAATTTTTTTTTTTTAACTAACAGAAAATTCTTTTGTCTCACCAACCCCAAATTTCCTGGCTCCAGGAAACAGAGAAGGAGAAAAGTGGTGTTTTACAGGACTCCCTGTCACACCCAGGGCAGAGCCACTGCTAACAACGGTCAGAACTTGAGTTTTTTGTCACCATTCTTTGAATGATTTGGTAAAGACCCTTTTTTTAAATTTATTTTTAAAAGAAAGGAATATACGGAACACCACCCTGAGCCAGGTGCTGTCACAGGACATACACAAGCATCTCATTTACTCTCCCACACACCTCTGTGAGGAGACACCATTCTCATCAGCATCTATAACCACCCTTCCTCCCGCCACCTCTGTGTCTCAGGGGTTAAGGTGTTTGCCCAAGGTCCCTCAGCATCTCAGAACTGGGATTCTGATCCAGGTCTGTCTAATCCCACAAAGGTCTTATTATTTCCACTGCTACCTCCCTGGCCTCACCCATGAGGGCTGAATGGACAGCCAGCCAGAGGTCAGGATTTGGTTTTTCCTGCAAAATGATTCAGATCAGCCTTTTATAACTCACTCATCTCAGTGATACTGATCTGAAAAAGGGGGTCCTACAGAACCTCCTCTGGCAGGTATGATTTCATAATGTGGCATTGCAGAGGTGGGTTTTTGACATTTTTTACTCCCAGGTGGGTATTAGGGACTTCCAGGCTCTTGGCACTCTGAGAAGTGAAGAGAGAAGCATGAGATAAAGAGCTGTCCTTCAAGGGCAAGAGTGGCTCCAGGCCTGTGGTGAGAGCAAGGCCTATGAGGTTTCCCAGAGCTGAGAATGATGACCTGCTCTACTGCTTGCTGACTGTGCAGCCTTAAGCAAGTTCTCTAAGCCTGTTTTCCTGTCTGTAAAATGGTAACCACATTGAGTCCTACCTCAGATTACTACAAGGATCAAGTGAGATGATGTAAGCAAGGTGCATTTAGGGTAATAACAGTAACTGGAAATACTTTTATTTTAAAGATGGGGTTTCATCATGATGGCCAGGCTGGTCTTGAACTCCTGACCTCAGGTGATCCACCCACCTCGGCCTCCCAAAGTGCTAGGATTACAGGCGTGAGCCACCTCGCCTGGCCTTTTTACTTTATTTTTTGAGACAGAGTTTCACTCTTGTTGCCCAGGCTGGAGTGCAATGGTGTGACCTCAGCAGCTCACTGCAACCTCCACCTCCCAGGTTCAAGCAATTCTCCTGCCTCAGCCTCCTGAGTAGCTGGGATTATAGGCATGTGCCATCATACCCAGCTAATTTTGTATTTTTAGTAGAGATGGGGTTTCTCCATGTTGGTCAGGCTGGTCTCGAACTCCCGACCTCAAGTGATCTGCCCGCCTTGGCCTCCCAAAGTGCTGGGATTACAGGTGTGAGCCACCGCTCCCGGCCTTGATTTTATAATTGTGGTAATAATAATTAAATAGAAGGGCAAGACAGATTATGACGAAGTTCCACAGTGAAAGACTTATTTAAGAACTATCAGCAACCAAAGAGATAACTAGGAGCTGGCATTCAGGAAAAAAATCAGTGAAGGAATTGAATTTGACCTAGGGTTTTTAGAGGCAGAAAAGCAGCAAAGAGGTATTGCAGGAAGGGCTGGAAGTCAAGAGCAAAGATGTGAAATTGGGAATAAGTGGGTTTCGGTGGAGCAGAGTGACGAAGAAGAGTGACAGATTCTTCTGGGACCATGAAAAAAGAAAAAGATGTGAAGGGAAGATGGACCTGGTTCTGGGAGACCTTAAAGTGGGCATTGTTCCCAAGATCAGTGCAGCTTTTTTGTCAAATAGGGTCCCAACACAGAGGAATTTTGGTGACTCCAGCACCCTGAGGTGGTACCAGCCTTCCTTGCACAGCCAGCCTTCCCGTACCAGCCAGCCTTGCAACCAAAAGGAGCCCACTGGGAGATGGCACCACAAAGTGAAATCAACCCAGAGCCTCTTCCCCAGTCCTCAGACTCTGTGTTTGACTGCATCTTTTACTCAGTGACTCAGGTGAAAGAGCACCAGAACCTCAGAAGACAGAACTCAGAAGGGAGGAGTTTATATTAGACAATGACATCAACCTAGGTAAGAAAAAGTTATTGATTTTGCCAAGAAAAAAAAACAAACTATAGATTCCAGACAAGTTACTAGAACATGCAATATACTGTCTTGGTGATGTAGTATATATATATACTTAGAGACAGGATCTCACTATGTTGTCCAGGCTGGCCTCGAACTGCTGAGCTCACACCATCCTCCCACCTCACCTGGCTTCATAATGATATTTTAATGGATTGAGCGATCAAGTGCTTAGGAGAGTTCGTGTCATCCTACACCAAATCCTGATCTTACTCCAACAGATTCTTTTATTTTAGCCATTCTATTATATTATTTTATCCTCCCACTGCTTGTCTTAAAAAAAACAAAAATAGGTTGAAAGCAAAAGTGAACCTGAGATTATTCAATACTGATTCTTCTGAAAAGTTATACTAACAGATTGGTTTTAGGATGGATTTGATGCTTAAGGGGATTGTTAAGACACTAAAAAACACGAACTAGCACAAGTTTTGGAAGCCAGTTGATTTCATTTAGTCATATCGACCCTGATTCCTGCTGGGCTTATGGAATCCTGTTTGGTTCACTGCATCTTCCTCTCTTTCTACACTCTCACTCATTCACAGATATGTATTGAAAGCCCACTTTCTATAAGCTGCTGTTCTAGAGGCTACAGACACAGCCATGACTACAAAAAAAGTCTCCAGCTTCACGGAGCTTATCTTCTAGTGGGGGAGTTAGATTGAAAAATAAAAATCAAATAGAACCATGCTGATGTTGCTCTGAAGAAAAGTAACGTAGTGAAATAGAATAGAGAGTGAGTAAAGCAGGGAGCCTGCGTGTGGCCTGTGCTTGGATGGAAGCAGAACCTGGGGGCGCTGGAGAGGGAGGAGAGAGAGGAGCGAGGGAGGGGCCTGCGGGGAGGGCAGCCTGTCCATGTGGCCTTAGCTTTTACTCTGAAGAAAACAGCAGGCTATTGGAGGATGCCAAGCAGAGAAGAAACATGAGCTGCCCTAGGTCCTAACAAGATTGCTCTTCCAGTTCTGCAGAGAGGATCTATGCTGGAGGGAATGTGAGTGGAAGCAGAGAGACCAGATGGGAGGTGAGCACAGCTTCAGGAGAGAGACTGCAAATTTCGACAGGGTGGCTGAGGTGAAGGAGATCTGCATGCACAGATTCTGGAGAGATTTTTTAGGTAGAATTGGTGGGACATGTTGATGTATTAAATACTGGGTGTTTTATGGACTATATGTTTGTGCCTTCTCCTCTCTAAAAAGAATCTCCTATATTGAAATCCCAACACCCACTGTGATGGTACTAGGACATGGGGCCTTTGAGATGTGATCAGGCTATGAGGGCAGAGCTCTCATGAATGAAATCTGTGTCCTTATAAAGGGACCCAGACAGTTCTTTCTACCATGTGAGGTTATAACAAGAAGATAGCTGTCTATGCCCAGAAGACAGCCCTCACGAGAACCCCACCACGCTGGCACCCTGATCGTGGACTTCCAGCTTCCAGCACTGTGAGAAATAACATCTTATTGTTTTATAAGGCACTCAGTCTATGGTTCTTTGTTACAGTAGCCAGAACAAGCTATGTCAGGCTGTAAGATACAAAAGGAAAGTCAAAGATGAAACTAGGAATTTTGGCCTAAGCAACAAGAAGAATGAAATTGTCATCCAACAAGACAGGAAGGACTGAAGGAGGAGCAGGTTGGCAGGGTGTTTGAGTGGGTGGTGGAGGTATGACAATCTAGAGACCCCGAAGGTTAGTTTTTGACAAGTTAAGTGTGGAAAACCTGTTAGGCATTCAAACAGAAATGTCATGTAGGCAGTTGAACACACAAGTTTGGGTTTCAGGAGATCGTTCAGGGCTAAATGTATATTTGTGGTTGTCCTTAGCATACCGATGGTATTAAAATATCCTGAAGTTGGATGAGGCCACCTAGGGGGACAGTAAAGACAGAGAACTAAGAGATTCGGAACTGAGCTCTGACAAATCCAATATTTAGGTATTGGAAGGTGAGGATTCAGTGAAATAAAAACATTAAGGGGAAACACGGGGATTGTGGTAGATGCCCCTGGGTCCAAGTGAAGAAATAGTTTTTAAAAAGGAGTAGTGAAACCTGCTTTAACCATTGAATTTATTTGTTTATTTGTTTAATTTTATTTTTACTTATTTTTATTTTTTGAAACAGAGTCTCACTCTCGCTCAGGCTGTAGTGCAATGGCGTGATCTCGGCTCACTGCAACCTCTCCCTCCAGGGTTCAAGTGATTCTCCTGCCTCAGCGTCCTGAGTAGCTGAGACTGGAGACAGCTGCCACCATGCCTGGCAAATTTTTGTATTTTTAGTAGAGACCAAGTTTTGTCCCAGCACTTTAGGAGGCTGAGGTGGGCAGATCATGTGAGGCCAGGAGTTCAAGACCAACCTAACCACTGAATTTATCATGGTAAAAGTCAGTAGCATCATTGTTAATGAAATTTTGGTAAATAATAGGTATGTGTCATGGACTAAATACTTATATTCTCTAAAATTTATATATTGAAAACTTAACCACCAATGTGCTAGAATTTTGCTGTAAATTGTATAGTATAAAGCTATTAGCACATGTGGGTCTGCTGATAGAAATAGTCCAATAGAAAAAGACAGCAGAGGATGCAGGAAGGGACAACCACAGGAAACAGGAAACAGAAACCAGAGCACAGGTGGAGGCTCAGTCTATACAAATCAAGGTCCATTCCAAAGAAAGGAAGGAAACGTACTTGGCTTGGTAGGTGTGGTGGCAAGGGTGTGTGCACACTCTCTTTTCATGGCAACCACATTCTTAGCAAAACAGCAGCAAGCCAAGAATAAGGAGAGATAGGAAAGACAGGAGATCTGAAGTTCATTTTATTGAATTTTGCTTATGCATACATAACTATTTGTCTAGCAAGGGATTTGAATATTCTGTACAAATCCATGTACAGTATTTTAATGAAAAAAGAAAATAAGAGATGACAACCTCCTGAAACAAAAATCCTGATCTACTGACAAATACCTGCCTTAGCAACACAGAATATTCTTTGTAAAGCAAAGCTTTTTTTTTTTTTCCTTTTTTCTTCTTCTTCTTTTTTTTTTTTTTTGAGACAGAGTTTCACTCTGTCGCCCAGGCTGGAGTGCAATGACATTTACCCCACCCTTCCACCAAAGGCATTCCAGGTCTACCTTCTGGGTATTAACACGATGTATTTTCTATGCTTCTGAATGGATAATACACATTCATTTTATGACACAGTCTACCTAGAGGCTGTGCAACTCACAAGTTGTTTGGAGGACAGAGGACAAAATATTATCAAATGGTATCTCTTCAAAACGTGATCATGAACAAACTTGATCAAGAAGAGATTTGTTCAAGATCAAGAATAAAACCTGTTCATGGCTAAGTGTCTCATTTGGGTCAAAATCCCACCTCCACTGTGCATTTCCCTACCAGACACAGTTCCTCTATCTTCCGTCATTCTATGTCTCCTTATTTTATTCTTTGTGGCCTCCGATTGTATTTTTAGTTTGCTCCCTGCCTGCCCTTGGCGTCCACACCTACAGCGGTGGTGAGACTCTGCTCCTGAGATGCTCTGAATGCTTCTAAGTCTCTCTAAACACTGCCACCAGCCTCAGATCCACCTGGAGCAGGGTGCTGTTGTGTGGGTGAGAGTCAGAATTCTTGATTGTAAATGCTCAGAGATCACTACATAAAATAAAACCCACAAACCTTGAGGAGATTTCAGTCAAATACTAAATTTGTTGTCTTTGTATTGGTGGACCAGAGACAGAGAGGATCTGCATATGGTAAGAGTCTGCATTTACTTAGCACCTTTTTTTGGTGGTTGTTTTTAGTCCAGGAAAGCATTTTAAATCAGTGATCTCATTCAATCTTCACTCCAATTTCAAGAAATAGGAATTATTAGCCCCATTTTCTAAATGAGGAAACTGAAATTCTGAGAACTTGGCCAAGGTCAGACAGCTATTCAGTAGCAGAACTGGAATTCAACCAAGTTCCGTTGGCATCCAAAGCCCTATGCTGGTAATCACGGCTTATTTTCTGCATCTATGAGCCCTCCATTGAATTGTTGTTATTCAGACTATGTGTGTAAAAGAAAAGTGCCAGTCAATACTTGAATTGCTCAAGGTGGAGAGTCCACCATTTCTTCTCACACATGTGCTTATAACTGTTAATGAGGAGAAACCAGTCTTCACAAAAGCAAAGCCCAGTAACATTATCTCTGCATTTCAGTGGGCAGATTGGGAATTGGACACATGGTCTAATCAATCCACATGCACACACAGTATTTAAAAGGCACGCGATACTACCGAACAATGCTTCTCTAGAGACAGGATGTTGGCAACAAACAAGATGCTAAATAGCTGAACCAAAGGACCCACAGACACAAAAGCAGGCTTAGGTGTGATCAAGCATGATATGTGCATGGGGAGGAGTGTTTTTGTGCAGTTTGGGTGATAGATGGGCTGTGCTAATTAATTGCGTATTTTGAAGTTTGTTGCCACTTCACACCAAGCATCTCCTTAAAATTAAAAAAAAAAAAGAATTAAAAGAGAGAGAGAGAGAGAAGCAAAACAAAAAACCTAATCTAATATTCAATAAACATTCTGCACCCAAACAGCACATCTTTGTCTGAAGCCTTAGTTCCAGGAGCCACTTACAGGCTTTCATCAACACATTATAATATTAATCAAGACTCATAATGCAGAGTGATTTGCATGCCAACAAATATATTTACACTGTAAATTGTTTGTTGAGGAGCCTTGGAGAGAAATGCAATTCACTGCCATAGAACTGAATCATAAGAAAAATCCCCTACTAAAATCCAGAGAAAATAAAGAATCTGTAGAAGTTGATCCTCTAGAGCCTTGAGTAAAAGATTTGTCGGCATGCCATCCAAACCCTTACAAAGAATTTAACTCCCAACGTACTCAACGATTTTATTAAAAAAATCAGTTTCACTATAAGTTTGGATGGCCTTTTCTCTTCTTTCTCCTTCTACTGGCATAGCTTTTAGAATTGGTGCCAGAATTACAGCTTTGATGGGAGAAGATAGATTGAAGGATAGAGAGATGATAGATAAAAGATAGGCCTCCTTTCTGATAAGCACCTGAGGAATTTGAGGTCTCTCAATAGACTCTTGTTGAGTACACCTTCTAAACAATTTGTCCACTTCTCCGTTCCTATCTCCAGTACTGTAATCATAGCCACTAATCTTGTCCTTTCTGGACTACTGCAAATGCTGCCTTACTGGCTCTTTACATCCACTCTTGACTTTTTTTTTTTTTTTTTTTTTTTTTTTTTTTTTTGGTGTAATGATTTATAGCATCCAGATTCAGTATGGTTGATAGGAAATGAGTTTTTGTGATAAATTTCATGATCACCTTCCTCAGGAGGCTTTGCACTCTGGTCCCACAGCCCTCCATTCACTACTCCCCCTCCCTCTCTGACCTTCTGACAGCCCTCACGGAGGCCATACTCCTTCCTGGCTGCCAGTCTATCTTAGAGACCCTACTGATACTCCCAGCACTCTGTACTTCCATTTCAGAGCACTTACCCCAGTGAGCAATTAAGTAATCATTTTAATTTATTTAATTTAAAGTGTGTTTCTCTTATTCTAAGTTATTTTCATAATGTGTTCCTGAATTACGAGAGATTCAAAGTCCAAGCACAATACACTAGGTAAGTGTTGATGAAAATATAATTGTCTTCCTTTATTTTGGCAAATATAAATTTAATGTCCATTGTATGCAAGTACTGTTTAGCTAGTTAGCCAGCTAGCTGGCTACATACATACATACGTATCTGGACCTAAATCTAAATCTAGATAGATGTGTACCCATTATTGCACTTACATAGACAGAAAGATATAGATAATAGGTAGACAGATAGATAGACAGATTTACATATACGTATCTGTCTGTCAATCTACGTAGTGCAGTGATGGGTACACATAAGAACTAAGAATCTCAGTCAAGGAAGAAGTAATTTCAGGTGGTAAGATCAGTAAAAACTTCCTCTCGAGTAAGTGAAACTGGAAGGAGAACTCAAACAATCTACTATCTAACCACAAACCCACCAAGGTTATTTCCACTGAACCAAAATATATTATAAGCACAATGGGAGAAAATGATCCTTTAGATCCCAGGTGCCTTTGGTTTTGCATATACCTCTTTCTTCTTGGGATCTGTCACCCTCATGCACATCAACTTTAATTGTATCTCCTAAAAGTGAAAGAAAGAGGCTTGGTAAGTGCTAAGTGGAAAGGGTTACAACCAACCTCTGCATATGGATTCAACAAGCAGGCATCCTTCAAGGTCTGCTGTGTTTGGGCTGAGAGTGTCAGCTCTACTGAGGGAAGGAAGGTCAGCAGGGTGAAGCTGCAGGGCACAAAGCAGGTAGAAAGTCAGCCCTTCAGTATCAGCCACCAATAATAAGGGGTTTCTGAAGCCACAAAGACTAGAAAGGTGTTGCTCTTATATTTAAGGGACTTCCTCCATGATGTGGTTTGGCTGTGTCCCCACCCAAATCTCATCTTGAATTCCCACGTGTTATGAGAGGAACCTGGTGGGAGTTTATTGAACAAGGGGGGTGAGTCTTTCCTGTGCTGTTCTCATGATAATAAGTAAGTCTCATGAGATCTGATGGTTTTAAAAAGAGGAATTCCCCTGCACAAGGTCTCTCTCTCTTTGCCTGCCACCATCTATGTAAGACATGATTTGCTCCTCCTTGCCTCCCACATGATTGTGAAGCTTCCCCAGCTACATGGAACTGAAAGTCCAATTAAATGTCTTTTTTTTTTTGTCAATTGCCCAGTCTCAGATATGTCTTTATCAGCAGCATGAAAACAGACTAATACACTCCATCACAAAGAACCAGCTTAAAGAAGTAGGCACCATGTCACATGAGAACTGGGAGATTCTCCTGAGAAAGAGAGTGAGGGGTAGTAAAAGGACCACTGCGAAAGAGACCTAGGGAGGGGCAGGCTCAGAAATGCCTTCAAAATTAATGTGACCATGAGCTGAGTTTGGAATTTGAGTGGCTGTCAGAGTAGTGCAAGAAAGTGTGATGTGCTGGGTGAAAGAAAGACCTCAAGCAAAGGCACTAGAAATGATGTGGCTAGTTTCTGGAAATCAAGCAGTTCACACTAAGGAAGTTCAACTAAAGCTTCATCCACAGTGTTCTAGGGGTGGGATGTGTGGGAGAGACAGAGATCTATTGAGGAAATTGGGCCAAAGACCAAGCCTTCACAAACTTTGTACCATACTAATGTATATTTGAAAGTTTCTTTACAGACAATTATATATTTAGAAAATTTGTAATTAAAAACTCAAATATACAGAAAATTTGAAATCAGCATAACACTGAACCATAGAAAACTACTGCTTTTAGGCAAAAATGATCTAATATTGACAATGTTCTATGGTTCAACCTAAATATAAGAAAGACTCATGTATCTTCACATAGATTGAGCAATTGCCAATATTTGCTATATTTGCTTCATCTTTTTTCCTGAAATATTTTAAAGTTAATTATACCCACTATGATATTTCTCTCATAAACATTTGTATATACCTTTAAATATTATATATGTTTCTACAGAAACACAATATTGTCATCGTGCTTAATATAATCAAAAAAGTTCCTTTACAACACCCAATACTCAGCTGACAGATATTCAAATTTCTCTAGTTTTTTTCAGACATATATTTTACACCTGATTTATCCAAACTTGAATCCTATCAAGAACCACATATTGCACATGGTTGTTACATTTCTTACATAAAAGATGTCTTTAAAAGAGTAGTAGCAGACAAAGCCATTTGGTCGATGTTTTACCTGTAAAATTATGACCTTAATATATTCTAAGTAAACAAATAATTTGTATGGTTCATGGATTCATTCCTGTAATAAGAATCATATATAGTCAAAGTCTACTCATATTTTTGTTAGGTAAACTGAGGTATGAAATGGTTACTGACTTTGCTATAGCTTACACAGTTGTTCATTAATGTGTCACCATTTTATAAGTCCTTTATGGCCAAAGTAAAGCCACAACCACCAACCAAACAACAGGGGTATATTGTACCAAGTTATTTCTACACATCTCCAGAATGTGGCTAATGCTGGTGAGGAGCACTCCACCCCTTAACAAGAGTGATGTGGCCTCAGAACAGCTGTGTCACACAGCAAGTGGCTGACAGCTTAGCTTGAAGAGGGAAGTCTGTCCAGCTGCTAAGCAAATGCAGAAAACACCATGTCCCCAGTCTACTCTGTCCTTGGGATCATACAAACGGGCTGTAAGAAACCCTGCTAGGGGCAGCCTACTTGCGGTCAGTTGCTGTGCTCCAAACGCAATTCATGACTTGTCCCCCTGACCAGGGTGGTAGCGGCTGTGCAGTTCAAGCATGAGTTGTATAAGTCAATTAAGTGCATGTTATAGGAGTACTAATTTTATGTATATGTCTACGAGGGGGTGTACCTTCTTCCCGAGTTCTTGAAATACTCGGACACTAGTGATGCTCCCAGTACTAAAACACTCCGAGTAGAATCATTAGAGGGCCACCAAGGGAGAAGTGATTAGAAGGTGAGAAATAACTGAAGACATGGAACTCAGCGGTGGTATTTCTCAATGCTGAAGTAACAGGGTTTCTTGGCAGCCAAGACAAAAAGAGATATATGATGAGCATATAAATTATCAGGCTTACATTTGCTTTCATAAAACATTGTCAATATCATCATCATCATCATTGCCACATTGCTACCAGGTGCGACTGTGTTAACATTTAGTGCTAAGGAGAACACCTCAAGGAGTGACTCGTTTACTTCATAACCTGTTAATTGTTTTCATGCATATAGCCCTGTGTTTGGTAGCATGAGAAATAAAATGACAAATGTATTTACAAGTCATGTAGAAATGAAAACCACATCTTGAAATGAGGCTCCAAATTGTTTAAAATTGGCTAAATAATTTCTATGTTAATTAACTAGAATATAATTTATAGAATGCCCTACTAAGAATCAGAACCTATTCAAGGTCTTTTTTTCTTTCTTCCTTCTTTTTTTTTTTTTTATTATACTTTAAGTTCTAGAAAACGTGCAGAATGTGCAGATTTATTACATAGGTATACATGCACCATGGCTGTTTGCTGCACCCATCAACCCATCATCTACATTGGGTATTTCTCCTAATACTATCCCTGACCTTGTCCCTCACCCCTCAACAGGCCGTGGTGTGTGATATTCTTCTCCCTGTGCCCATATGTTCTCATTGTTCAAATCCCACTTATGAGTGAGAACATGTAGTGTTTGGTTTTCTGTTCTTGTGTTAGTTTGCTGAGAATTATGGTTTCCAGCTTCATCCATGTCCCTGCAAAGGACATTAACTCATTCTTTTTATGGCTGCAGAGTATTCCATGGTATATATGTGCCACATTTTCTTTATCTAGTCTATCATTGATGGACATATGGGTTGGTTCCAAGTCTTTACTATTGTGAACAGTGCTGCAATAAACATACGTCTTTATAGTAGAATGATTTATAACCCTTTGGGTATATACCCAGTAATGGAGTTGCTGGGTCAAATGGTATATCTAGTTCTAGATCCTTGAGGAACTGCCACACTGTCTTCCACAATGGTTGAAATAATTTACACTTCCACCAACAGTGTAAAAGTGTTCCTATTTTTCCACATCCTCTCCAGCATCTGTTGTCTCCTGACTTTTTAATGATCGCCATTTTAACTGGCATGAGATGATATCTCATTGTGGTTTTGGTTTGCATTTCTAATGACCAGTGATGATGAGCTTTTTTTCATATGTTTTTTGGCCTCATAAATGTCTTCTTTTGAGAAGTGTCTCTTCACATCCTTCACCCGCTTTTTGATGGGGTTGTTTTTTCTTGTAAATTTGTTTAAGTTCCTTGTAGATTCTGGATATTAGCCCTTTGTCAGATGGATAGATTGCAAAAATTTTCTCCCATTCCATAGGTTGCCTGTTTATTCTGATGTTAGTTTCTTTTGGTGTGCAGAAACTCTTTAGTTTAATTAGATCCCATTTGTCAATTTTGGCTTTTGTTGACATTGCTTTTGGTGTTTTAGTCATGAAGTTTTTTTCCATGCCTAAGTCCTGAATGGTATTGCCTAGGTTTTCTTCTAGAGTTTTTATGGTTTTAGGTCATACGTTTAAGTCTTTAATCCATCTCAAGTTTATTTTTGTATAATGTATAAGGAAAAGGTCCAGTTTCAGCTTTCGGCGTATGGCTAGCCAGTTTTCCCAATACCATTTAATAAATAGGGAATTCTTTTCCCATTGCTGGTTTTTGTCAGGTTTGTCAAAGATCAGAAGGTTGTAGATGTGTGGTGTTATTTCTGAGGCCTCTGTTCCGTTCCATCAGTCTATATATCTGTTTTGATACCAGTGCTATGCTGTTTTGGTTACTCTAGTCTTGTAGTATAGTTTGAAGTCAGGTAGTGTAATGCCTTCAGCTTTGTCTTTGTGCTTAGGATTGTCTTGGCTATACAGCTTTTTTTTTGGTTCTATATTAAATTTAAAATAGTTTTTTTCTAATTCTGTGAAGAAATTCAATGGTAGCTTGATGGGAACAGTATTGAATCTATAAATTATTTTGGGCAGTATGACCATTTTCATGATATTGATTCTTCCTATCCATGAGCATGGAATGTTTTTTCATTTGTTTGTGTCCTCTCTTATTTCCTTGAGCAGTGGTTCATAGTTCTCCTCAAAGAGGTCCTTCGCTTTCCTTGTAGGTTGTATTCCTAGGTGTTTTATTCTCCTTGTAGCAATTGTGAATGGGAGTTCACCATGATTTGTCTCTCTGTCTGTTATTCATGTTATTGTATGCTGGCCTCATAAAATGAGTTAGGGAGGAGTCCCTCTTTTTCTATTGTTCTATTGTTTGAAATCATTTTAGAAGTAATGGTACTAGCTCCTCTTTGTATCTCTGGTAGAATTCTACTGTAAATCCATCTGGTCCTGGGCTTTTTTTGGTTGGTAGGCTATTAATTACTGCCTCAACTTCAGAACTTGTTATTGGTCTATTTAGGAATTTGACTTCTTCCTGGTTTAGTCTTGGGAGGGTATATGTGTCCAGGAATTTATCCATTTCTTCTAGATTTTCTAGTTGATTTGAATAGAGGTGTTTATAGTATCCTCTGATGGTAGTGTGTATTTGTGTGGGATCAGTGGTGATATCCTCTTTATCATTTTTTTAATCTGTCTATTTTATTCTTCTCTCTTTTCTTCTTTATTACTCTGGCTAGCAATCTATCTATTTTGCAAATCTTTTTAAAAAAAAACGGTCCTGAGTTCATTGACTTTTTGAAGGATTTTTTTGTGTCTCTATTTCCTTCAGCTCTGCTCTGATCTTTATTATTTCTTGTCTTCTGCTAGGTTTTGAATTTGTTTGTTCTTGTTTCTTTAGTTCTTTTAATTGTGATGACAGTGTGTGGATTTTAGATCTTTTCCACTTTCTCATGAGGACATTTAGTGAAACACTGCTTTAGCTGTACCCCAGAGATTCTGGTATGTTGTGTCTTTGTTCTCATTGGTTTCAAATAACTTATTTATTTCTTCTTTAATTTCTTTATTTACCCAATAGTCATTCAGGAGCAGGTTGTTCAGTTTCCATGTAGTTGTGTGGTTTTGAGCAAGTTTCTTAATCCTGAGTTTTGATTGCACTGTGGTCTGAGAGACTGTTATGATTTCCATTCTTTTGCATTTGCTGAGGAGTGTTATACTTCCAATTATGTAGTCAATTTTAGAATGAGTGCTATGTGGTACTGAGAAGAATGCATATTCTGATGATTTGAGGTGGAGAGTTCTGTAGATGCCTATTAGGTCCACTTGGTCTAGAGCTGAGTTCAGGTTCTGAATATTCTTGTTAATTTTCTGTCTCATTGATCTGTCTAATATTGATAGTGAAGTGTTAAAGTCTCCTGCTATTATTGTGTTGGAGTCTAAGTCTCTTTGTAGGTCTCTAAGAACTTGCTTTATGAATCTAGGTGCTCCTGTATTGGGTGCATACATATTTAGGATAGTTAGCTCTTTTTATTGCATTGATCCCTTTACCATATGTAATGCCCTTCTTTGTCTTTTAAAAATCTTTGGTGGTTTAAAGTCTATTTTATCAGAGACTAGGATTGCAACTCCTGCTTTTTTTTTTTTTTTTTTTTTTGACTTTCCATTTGGCTGGTAAATATTTCTCCATTCCTTTATTTTGAGCCTGTGTGTGTCTTTGCATGTGAGATGGGTCTCCTGAATACAGCACACTGATGGGTCTTGACTCTTTACCCAATTTGCCAGTCTGTGTCTTTTAATTGGGGCAATTAGCCCATTTAAATTTAAGGCTAATATTGTTATGTGTGAATTTGATCCTGT
Source organism: Aotus nancymaae (assembly GCF_030222135.1). Lineage (NCBI taxonomy): Eukaryota > Metazoa > Chordata > Mammalia > Primates > Aotidae > Aotus > Aotus nancymaae. Next base: position 37,135,428 of record NW_026988423.1, read on the forward strand.
CACTATGATGCTAACTGGTTATTTTGGCCATTAGTTGATTCAATTTCTTCACAGTCTCAATGGTCTTTACAATTTGGTATGTTTTTGCAGTGACTGGTACTGGTTGTTCCTTTCCATGCTTAGTGCTTCTTTTAGGAGCTCTTGTAAGGCAGGCCTGGTGGTGAGAAGGCAGGCCTGGTGGTGACAAAATTTCTCAGCATTTGCTTGTCTGTAAAGGATTTTATTTCTCCTTCACTTATGAAGCTCAGTTTGGCTGGATATGAAATTCTGAGTTATGTGTTAATTTGTTCCTGTCATTATGATGAGAGCTGGTTATTTTGTCCATTAGTTAATGCAGTTTCTTCATAGTGTCCATGTTCTTTACATTTTGGTATGTTTTTGGAGTGGCTGGTACCAGTTGTTCCTTTCCATATTTAGTGCTTCCTTCAGGAGCAGCCCCGGGTGACAAAATGTCTCAGCATTTGCTTGTCTGTAAAGGATTTTATTTCTCCTTCACTTATGAAGCTTAGTTAGACTGGATGTGAAATTTGGAGTTGAAAATTCTTTTCTTTAAGTATGTTAAATATTGGCCCTCACTCTCCTCTGTCTTATAGGGTTTCTGCAGAAAGATCTGCTGTTAGTCTGATGGGCTTCCCTCTGTGGGCAACCTAACCTTTCTCTCTGGCTGCTCTTAATATTTTTTCCTTCATTTCAACCTTGGTGAATCTGACAATTTTGTGTATTGGGGTTGCACTTCTCGAGGAGTCTCTTTATGGTGTTTTCTGTATTTCCTGAATTTGAGTGTTGGCCTGTCTTGCTAGGTTGGGGAAGTTTTCCTGGACAATATCCTAAAATATATTTTCCAACTTGGTTCCATTCTCCTCGTCATTTTCAGATACATCAATCAAATGTAGGTTTGGTCTTTTCACACAGTCTCATGTTTCTTGGAGGTTTTGTTCATTCCTTTTTATTCTTTTTTCACTAATATTGTCTTCACACTTTATATCATTAAGCTGATCTTCAATCTCTGATATCCTTTCTTCCGCTTGCTTGATTTGGCTATTGATACTTGTATATGCTTCACAAAGTTCTCGTGCTGTATTTTTAGCTCCATCAGGTAATTTATCTTCTTCTCTTAACTGGTTATTCTAGTTAGCAGTTCTTGTAACCTTTTTTCAAGGTTCTTAGCTTCCTTGCATTGCATTAGAACATGCCCCTTTAGCTCAGGAGAGTTTGTTATTACCCACCTTTTGAAGCCTACTTCTGTCAATTTGTTATACTCATTCTCCACCCAGTTTTGTTTCCTTGTTGGTGAGGAGTTGTGATCATTTGGAGGAGAAGAAGCAGTCTGGTTTTTGGAATTTTCAGCCTTTTTGCACTGGTTTTTCCTCATCTTTGTGGATTTATCTACCTTTGATTTTTGATGTTGGTGACCTTCAGAGAGGGTTTGTGTGGTGGGCATCCTTTTCATTGATGTTGATGCTATCACTTTCTGTTTGTTAGTTTTTTCAACAGTCAGGCCCCTCTTTCTGCAGATCTGCTGGACTTTGCTGTAGGTCCACTCCAGACTCTGCCTGAATATCACCAGCAGAGTCTTCAGAACAGCAAAGACTGCTGCCTGTTCTTCATGTGGAAGCTTCGTCCCAGAAGGGCATCCCCCAGATGCCAGCTGGAACTCTCCTGTATAAGGTGGTCTGTCGACCCCTGCTGGGAAGTGTCTTTCAAACAGGAGGCACAGAAGTCAGGGACCCACCTGAGGAGGCCGTCTGTCCCTTAGCAGAGCATGAGCACTGTGCTTGGAGATCTGCTACTCTCTTCTGAGCTGACAGGCAGGAACGTTTAAGTCTGCTGAAGCTGCATCCACAGCTGCCTCTTCTCCCAGGTGCTCTGCCCCAGGGAGATGGGAGTTCTGACTGGGGCTGCTGCCTTTCTTTCAGAGATGCTCTGCCCAGAGAGAAGGAATCTAAAGAGGCAGTCTAGCTACAGTGGCTTTGCCACATTGTGGTGGGTTCCGAACCCAGTTTGAACTTCCTGGTAGTTTTGTTTATACTATTAGGGGAAAACTACCTACTCAAGCCTCAGTAATGGTGGACACCCCTTCCCCACCCAAGCTCAAGTGTCCCAGGTTGACTTCAGACTGCAGTGCTGGTGGCGAGAATTTCAAGCCAGTGGATCTTAGCTTGTTGGGCTCTGTGGGGGTGGGATCCACTGAGCAAGACCACTAGGCACCCTGGCTTCAGACCCCTTTCCAGGGACTGTAAACAGTTCTGTCTCGCTGGTGTTCCAGGCGCCACTGGGGTATGAAAAAAAAAAAACACCTGCAGTTAGCTCAGTGTTTGGCCAAACGACCGCCCAGTTTTGTGCTTGAAACTCATGGTCCTGGCGATGTAGGCACCTGAGGGAATCTCCCGGTCTGTGGGTTGCAAAGACCATGGGAAAAGGGTAGTATCTGGGCTGGATAGCACCGTTGTTCATGGCACAGTCCCTGATGGTTTCTCCTGGCTAGAGGAGTTAGTTCCTAAAACCCTTGTGCTTGCCAGGTGAGGCAATGCCTCACCCTACTTCTCCTCACCTTCTGTGGGCTAGAGCCATTGTCTAGCCAGTCCTGCTGAGATGAGCCATGTACCTCAGTTGGAAATGCAGAAATCACCTACCTTCTGCATTGGTCTCACTGGGAGCTTCAGACTAGAGCTGTTTCTATTCATCCGTCTTGTCGGCCCCCTATTATTCAAGGTCTTTACATTGATTAACTCATTTGATCTACTCAATACTATTTTCATTTTAGTAATAGTACTGATCATACATATTAATACATTACAGGAGGAATTTGAGGTCCAGGGCAATTCAGACAATTCCTGAGGTACACAGCTAGTAAGTGGTGGAGTTAAGATTGCACCCACATTTGCCTAATTTGAAAAGTAATGCTTTTTCCACTATGATTTGTGGCTTTTTATGATCAAAATGTTCTTTCAAATGAGAAGCCCAGGAAGAACTATCTGAGAGCATCTTTAGGGAGATACTAGTAGTGATGGGTACAATGACTACATCTGATGTCATAAGCCGTAAACATCTGAAAGGAGCTACTGGTTAATACAGAATAAGAGAGGGAAAAAAATGAATGTAGACAGACACGGTGCTGCTGAAATGTCCCAGGTTTCTTTGTGGCAGAGCCCTGGAGAGTGCCCTTGATGTTGCTCACGCAGCTCTGCCTAGCTAAGCACAGGAGCTGTCATTCCTAGGAAAGTGGCCATGCTAAGCTGCTGTCTCCCTGGCTCCTGCTGAGCCATGCCTTCCCCTCTTTCATTTCTCATCTTACCACAAAGAGAAGTCATTTTACTCAGAAACAGTAAGACTCAATGATAAATAAACCAACTTGTGAATATGAAGGCAACCACTTTCTGGACTCAGATGTCTTGCTTTGCCTGATGACTACCAGGGTTCCAGAGCTCTAGACCTCAAAGGCATTATGCCAGTCACCTTATGGAAATTTAAATGGGTATATTGAGATGTTCTTTAAGTTGCTGGGTAGCTGATTAGCAGGAGGCATTGATCTCCCAACACAGAGATGTTCCATAGAGAAAAAGGGAAAATAATTAGAAAATGAAAGAAATGCCTCTTACCAGCTCTGCTGTGGTCATAAGCTTTGAAATGAGGAGTTGGCACTAAGATGCCTGTGGCTCAGGGCTAGCCAGAAAGTGGAAGTATAGAATGGGTGAGGTTTTGTTTCATCCTTCCTCCCACCCCACCCTTGCTGCTTGCCACCCAACCCAACAGGTACATCCACATCCACAACCTGTGAGCCTTTCCTCACAGGCCTTCTCATCCTACCTGCTGGGGAAGCAATCTTCCCTAAAATTGGTGACATTCCTTGAAGCTGATGACTAACCACATGACTGCAGACAGAAGACCTGGGTTTAGACACTATTTTTCCATTTATGAGCCACGGGATATGGCTTAACCTCCAGAGGTCAGGTTACCTATTTGTAAAGTGGTGATACTAATACCCTACTTGTAAAATGGTGATACTTTATAAGGTTATCATGAGAATTAAACCAGATAATGCATATAAAGCCCTCTTCATAGAAGCCAGCACATAGTAAGAATTTAGGAGAAAGAAGTATTTTCTCATTCTTCCCTGTGTTTCCATGCAGGACCTCTGTTCCACTGAGCAGAAGAAAGCCAGATTGGATGAACACATCTGTTAGCTCTTTCAGCCTCTCATTCACTCTTCTCTAATGCAGGAGAAGGGGCTTCGTTGACTAGTAAGGGTCTGCCATTCCTCAGGCCCCATGTAAGGACACGTAAGCTCAGATGCGATCTGGTATTTCCCTTGTGCTCTGCAAAATTCACATTCTAGCAAGGTAATCTGTTTCATTGTTCTACCAGGGCTTGTACACAGCCAGCCTAGCTCAGGCAGGGCCCCATGCCTGCCTCTTACACTGTCCTCAAAGCCTCTTTGACTTTCCCCCTTGCACTTGATTGGTGCGACACATCTCTCCCTTCAGAAGGTAGGCTGGCATTCGTTTTGTTGACCGAGCCTCTCCCCAAGGAAGGCCACAGGATCTAGATATGATGATGGTGGTGGCGGGAGGCCTAAGATGCATCTGACAAGACTGTACGGCTCTAGAGCCCTGGGATTCCGAGTAATGAAGTTCTCACTGGACTTTGACCTTATCCACATTCTCATTTCTGTTCTTAGTTGCCACGGGACTTCAAGAGGAGGGCTAACGTGAGTAATAAGTAAACAGGAAGTGGTCGGTGAGTACGACCTGTAACATAATTACAATTATTAAAATCTCATAATATTTTTATTATCCAAAACATTTCCTAAAGGAGAAGTGCTCCCAGGAACTTTTGAACTTTCATGTGAGATTTCTAGACCTGTGACATTATCAACTGTGAGGCATGAGAATCTATGATGGCTCTCTGTGTAAATGGTAGAGCTTCCTGTTATTTCATCTCTTAACTCCTGACACGAGCAGCTTCTTACCCTGCTCGTGTCAGGAATTAAGGCCTGAATTAAGGCCTAAAATTAATTTAGGCCTGAGAACAATCTTTTCTTCTTAGCTATCAAGAGAACAAGAACACTGGAGTTGATTATCTTACTAAGCTTAGATAGAAGCAGAGTCCAAATCTATAAAATCTTTTTCATCAATGAGGAATATGAGTAAAAGAAGAAAGACATCCCAGAAAGAGACTTGAAAAAATATCTTATGTCTCCTATATCTGCTTTCCAGAGACAATGATGTCCTAGTATTATCGAAAACATCTGGCACCTTCCTCTTGGTTCCTAAATACCATCCCTTACTCAAGAGAACTAGGTTTCCTTGGAGATATGCTTGACTTCAAGACCGGAAAGAGAAAGTAGAGATGAGTCTAAAATGTTCTGTCATGCCAGGAAAAAAGGAAATGTGCAAAAAATAATGAGCATACATCAAAATAGCACAGGGCCAGCTTGATGGGACACTAACTGGCCAAATCTAGGACAAATGAACATCAAAACAAATAACATAAATTGATTATAATCTATTGAATAAAATAAAATATCATGGTCCCATGCTTACAACTAAAAAAAAAAAAAAGCAAAGAACTAAATAAATATTGCAAAAGGGAAATTTCTTCCTTACAGAAATATGTCATCCAACAATTATACAAGAAGTGATGGCATCAGAGAAAAAGAGCCAGCATCATGCATTCATACCAGTGACAACAAATTCAGGTGAGAATTATCAAAGGATGCTACACAGATGGGCAGAAATTCGATGAAGGAAAGTTATTTACATAGTATCAAAATATTTTTCCAGTAATTAATTACTAACATCACTAAGAAAAATAGTAACATTAAAGTGCTAGCATCACCAATAATGAGACAGGCCAACAGCATGTCCCTCCTACCATGAACTACTTATGTATATGGTATTCCTGCCCAAAAAAATATAACCTGAATCCAGGCATAAGGACATATCAGGCTATTCTCTTGTAACCTCACATAGTACAAAGGGCAGAAGTCTCTCTTGACCCCCTTTTATAAGAGTACTAACCCCCATCATAAATTGTCCACTCTCATGACCTGAGCACCTCCAAAGGCTCCACCTCTTAACCCCTCACACTGAGGATTGGGATTTTAGTATATATTTTGGGTATACAATTCAGACCACGGAAGGGACATTCAAGTTCTTGACAGAAGAAGGCTAAAAAGATTACAAAGATAAGACAACTAGATGCATTATGTGATCTTGTACCAGATCCAGGATGGAAGAAAAATATTATAAAATATATTAGTAGGACAAATGGAAAATCTTGAATAATAACTATATATTAAATGATAATGTATAAAGGTTAAATATTCTAACTTTTGCAATTGTAAGAGAATATCTTGTTCTTAAGATAAACACCCTGAAGTGTTGGAGAATAGGGCTATGAAGTTTGCAGCTATCTCTGAAATGGTCAGAAAAATACTGATTCACACAGACATGTATATTATCTATGTTTATCTATCTGTATACCTGTCTACCCATTCCTAGAAAGGATGATAAAACGACTGTGACAAAATGTTAACAGTAAGCAAATTTTTTAGGGGGTTAGTAAGTGTTCTTGTATTATTCTTGCAATTTTTTTATAAATGTGAAATTATTTTAGGGTAAAAAGTTAAAAAGAAGTTTATATATGCAGATTATTTAGTTACCAGAGCAACCAGACATATTGGTTTATTCGACCTTCTCTAAGGAGCCCTGGGTAGTGTGTGGTGTGTGTGTGTGGGTGTGTGTGTGTGCGCGCGCGCGCATGCACACATGTGTATATGCATGCTCACCTGCGTTAGTAATAGCCTTATTTTGCACATGAATAAACTGAAGCTCAGAGAGGTTATGGAATTTGTTTGAGGCCAATAACTAATCTTAGCATAGAAATTCAGAATCCTTGAGTGCACCGGAAGTCAGCACCAAAAGTTCTCCACTCATTCCTGCTGAACTTCCGTTTAGCTGACATACTGCGTTACCCAGCCTTCTCCACTCTCTGACAGTCATAGGGATTGACGTCCACAGTGTGCTGAATTCCCAGTCAATGGCAGTTGCTCCCTCTGGCTTACCCAGGCGCTCATGTGTTTACTAGTTGAGCCATATGCTTACCAAGAGTCAGCTGCATCTTTTCTCAAAATCTGTGCTTACCAGGTGTACTTGTTCACTTAATTACATAATTTACCCAAACCCCTCACAAGCTGATACAATCTGAGTGTGAAAAGAGAATTGTTGTTTCTATGAAAAGTAAGTAGAATATTTTAGAAATATTCAATAAAATAGCTGGGGAAAAAAACCCTCCTGCAGTTGAATTACTTATGGAAAGAAAACGTAGTAGGGACGAGAAGAAATCATAGTCTAGAAATATTTTATACTTAGATTGCTTTACATTAGGATCCTTCGCCCTCATGCTCAACTTTAAAGAAATCCAAAGTAGAAATCAAGAGTGATGCCTTCAGAATATCATCTATTCAAGGAGACACCAGTTCCCAGTCAGCAGATACAGTCTCAAAGAAAAGGCGTTGACCCTGTGTCAAAAGTCAAACAAAGGTACACATACACGCTGTGGTATATTTACAAGTCTTTTACATGGCTGTTTTTAAAACATTGGTGTATGCAGCTTTTCCTTGTAACAAGCTACCTGCTCATTCTATTGGAGATGCTTAAAGGGCTTCGATTTGCTGTTCTGATTTTAGACTATTCTCAGTTCCCTATACCTCCACCCTTCCTGGTTTAGATTCTACAACCATCCAAAAGACCATCTATGATTCAGAACTCGTGAATGGCTTGTCCCCATTCTCTCAATCTCTACAGGACACTATCAACTGATATGTAGTAGGACACGGTGTGATTCATTTAACTCCTCACCCTGCCTCCAGACCACTGAACTATCCATCCTCCAAAATATGAGTTCAATTAAAGCAACATGGGAAGCATTGAGGCTTCTACAATTTGGGGGCCTGTCAATTAAAATAATACAACTACATATGTCTATAGTGAATACTGTCATTTTTTTAACCTGGGAAACAATTAGTGTATGTCGCTATCATTTGCAAATCATCCGGGGCTCTGAATGCTTGCAATAGATTTACTCTCAGTGTTACTCTGACCTGGAGACCTGGACAATGCCCAAGAGGGCTGGGCCTGGTGGCTCATGCCTGTAATCCCAGCACTTTGGGAGGCTGAGGCGGGTGGATCACGAGGTCAGGAGATCCAGACCATCCTGGCTAACATGGTGAAACCCTGTCTCTACTAAAAATACACACATTAAAAAAATTAGCCAGGCGTGGTAGCATGCACCTGTAGTCTCAGCTATTTGGGAGGATGAGGGAGGAGAATTGCTTGAACCCAGGAGGCGGAGGTTGCAGTGGGCCAAGATTGCACCACTGCACTTCCACCTGGGTGTCAGAGTGAGACTCCATCTCAAAGAAAAAAAAAGAAAAGAAAATGCTCAAGAGAAGGTAAAGCATTTAAAAGAGAAAAGAACACCACTGTCTATCTTCTCTCACACTCACTGTTGCTTGAATAAAAGGAGGAAAATGAAGCATACACCTTCTGCTCTGAGTGCCAGCCCAAGGAGTCCTGGGCTCCCCAGGTGAAATTTCCTAAATCTTACCTTACTGTCCCACACCAAGCCCACAGGTAGGTGAAAGCAGCGGGTGGTGGGAGGAAGCCGGGAGGAGAAAGTGGGACATGGATGAAAGGAGCACTTTATTTGATAAAATCGTAAAGAGCAGCTTGTACTGTAGAGCAAGAATCTCCAAGTAATAAATGTCAGGTTTATGAACAATTGAGTCTCTCCATTCCTGACTGAAATTGCTCTTTAAGGTCAGCTCCATAAGTGCTCCCTGAGGTGACGGGGCTGTGCTGCTGAGCGGGTTTGTGGTGGCTGCTGCACCACTGAGAATGGGAAAGGGGGTAGGGGATGTTGGGTTTGCCCATTGTGTTATTAGAGTCTCCACTGAAAGAAGTGATAACTATGCTGAGTAGTTTTAATAAAGAAAAACATCCAGACATCCCCATAAACAAGGCTTTGTGACTGGAGCATCAGTAAGGGGTCACTGAACTCTAGAGCCACAATCACTCAACAAGAGAAAGTACCTTCCTCAACACCAGGCTGCTGCACCCTCCCATAGCTCACACTCAGCTGCCCATCGTCAAAAACAGAAGCAATTAGTGAGATGGAATTCTCATCTCAGTATCTGCCCCTATTCTCAAAGTAGATGCTGCCTTTGGGTGGGCCAGTCCAGTAGCATAACCAAGGGATATGAATCCTTAGGTGGGGCAGAAGGAAAGCCACGTGGGAGACTCAGTGTGCATACCAAAGCTGACTTCGATGCTTAAAGGTCAAAGCACTGGATCCCTCTTCTTTTATTTCTGTCATAGGGACAAACACAACTTACCTCTCATTCCCTCATCGTCTACAGTGAAGGAAACTGAGTGAAATACAGGTTATAGGCATTTACAAGATTCCAGTTCATTGAAACCTTGCACATGGGAACACAGCAGGATCTCTTCAAATGCTGTTATGAAGATGTTCATACAGGCATCATGGGGGGAAGACTGGAAGGAATGCTCTGCACGCTGGGTGTGTGTGTGCTGAGTGTGACTCTGGGAAAGGTAAGAAAATGGCAGCCAGTGTTAAATGATTCTGAAGCGAGATCCTTCAGATTTAGTATAGGGAGGTATTATTAGAGGAAAGAAAAAAATCAGAATTTCAGCTTTTATTATCAAATGTCACACAATTTTTCAGAAATCAACAAATCACTTGCTGAACACTTGCTAGGTCCCAAACACTTGTCTTAAATGCTGGGGATACTGCACTGCCAAACATACGAATTCCTGCTCTCACGGAGCTTGTGTTTTTGTAGAGTGCGTTTAGTTGTGTTATATCCTTGTTGAAAATATAGCGAGCATTTGAAGTTAGTTAGCTTTGTGCTGGAGCAATTGCCTTCAGAATAAGGAAGGAAGGACAGAAGGGAGGCAGGGAGAGAGGAGGAAAGGCATGGAGGGCGGGAAGGAATGAGGGAGGAAGAACAAGAAATAGATACTGAGATACATTTTGACATTCTCAAATGGTCTCTTTCCAACATCCCCAGGTTTACTTCCTTGCCAAGCACACAGAAATAATAAGCCTTTCATTGGAGAACTAATTTCCCACCTGATTTTCCCACCAGAGTAGATAAGTCACAGGTGTTCAAGTCATGTGCTTTAAGGTTAGGCTAAAAAAAAACCTCCCCCTGGAGCTGCTAAGCCACAGAGTCCTCTGTTCCTCATTGTCCCATTCGACTCTGGGGCCATTAGAAACACGTTTCTGAGGAACTTGCTAGAAGCAGGGGCAGCTGGAGTTGAACCGCAACTGCAGAAAGTGGCAAAAATTAGTGCAAGCGAGAATTGGAGAAGGGGGGACTCAGGGGGCCCAGTGGCTGACGCAATAGGAAGCAGGGATGATGAGCGGTTCTGTGAGTTGATTTGTATTTCCTGGGGTTAAGGCAGCAGGGCCTTGATAGACCATATGGTCTGGCCTTGACCCTTAAATCTCTGCCTGCCCAGAGAGCAGCAGCCCTCACTGTAGCTGGCTTCCACTTCTTGTTATTCTTGGCACTAGGAGTCCTGATCGCAGGGTAGTTCAATATCATAATCCAAAGAATTAGATAGAAACCATCTGGAAGAGCAACCAACTTTAACCTTGAGGGCTACTTGAAAATAACCTTCATCCACGGAGCCCTTTGTTCACATGGAAAAACAGGTTAGTTAGAGCATATTTCAAAAAGCACCAGGGTCTTGGGAGCCATTCACCTCAGAAGAGACCAACATTTAACCACTATGCTTTGATATCTATACAATACATTTTTTCCCATCTGCTTGGTGCCAAATTTCCTGTTTCTTGCACGATGGGGATGCAATAAACAGGGCCAAGAAGGTAACAAAGCTCACTGCAGGATGCTAAGGAATAAAAAGCAGAAAGGCCACGCCTGTAATAAATCAATTAGCCGATTATTCCGCAGAGGAAATGTAGTTAAACAGACCAGTGACTCTTACTATGGATTCTGAAGGCACAAAAAAGGAATAGTGAGAATGCAAGACGGGCAATTAATCCTATTATGGCTGTTTCTTTCTTATGTTTAGGCTCCCAAGAGCCCCGACGAGGCTCCCACCACACTGACTTGTATCTAAGGAAGTCTGCATGGCACCCTTTAGGCACGCACACAGCACTTGTCAGCCTAAGTTTATTCCCTAGTGAAGTTGCAAGACTTCATCAATTAACAGTAACAGACAGGAAATGTAATTCAAAAAGCCACAGAGTCAGTCAATGAAAACGCACAGCATATGAGTTCAGAGTTCTCTGACTTAACTGCCCAGACTGCGATTCTCCACAAGAAACCATCTCTCTTCAAGGTGACTCTTCAGGAAGGAGTTTTGTGCTATTAGAAAAAAAGGGTTACATCTCACCTCTATTTAACACCACATGAGCTAGGAGTTAACACAGCCTCTTCTTGTAAATGAAGCATAACTGCGCTCAGTTAGGCAGGATGTCAGAGCAGCTAGGGAAGGAGCCAGGAATAGTCTCTCTGTTCTCTGGACTGGGGCCACACAGCCCCATAGGCATGGCCATTGTAGGGTAAATGCCATCTTCCGAAACACTGGTTCTTAGGTCCAAAGCACCTCCACTGTCTGCCGTGCTGGGAAATAAAATACTGGGGAAGATAAGATAGTAAGATAATAACCTGCCTTTTCTACCACCTGATCCAGCAAAAAGAGGAAGAGTAAATAACTAGCAACTACTACGTTTTGCCAAAATCCTTCTCTGGAATGGTTAGGACCTTGCTACCAAAGCTCTCATTTCTAAAATTGCATCCTAATCGTAAGCACCTTGGAAAGTGCAAGTAAAAATCACACACCAAAATGGTCCTGTGCACATGGTGGCAACGGATAGTCACATGTACACTGGGAAAGTATGTGGCTCCTTGGTAAAAATATAGGATGCTCCTTCAGAACTTGGGATTTCAGGATCCTAGTGGAAACAGCATGCCTTCTAGGGACTTGCCATAGCCTTTGCTAGCCTGTAGGGTACTTTTGAGTGACTAGAAGGAGGAGGGTGATACTTCCCCCAGGATGTCACAGTCACGGGGGGTCTGGGAGCAGGGCTGCATAAGGGCATGTGCTTAGTGGGCCCAGGGTCCCAGGAGGTGGAGGGCTCAGTGGGCTAACTTCAGGCCTCCTCTATCCTCTTCCCACCCTGATACAGTAAGACCACATCCACTTCTATCTATTTCATATGGTGAGGTTATCAATGATATTTTACTTTCCAGAAAATAACTCCACAGCTTAAATAAAAATGTTGAAGGCCACTGTGAGCTACATCTCAAATGGCCCCCGAGGGATCTTTTCCACTGCCTTAGCTCACTTGCAAAATACATCTGCATGGCCCAGCAAGCGCCATGGATGCAGAGGCAGAGTGTGACCAAAACCCAGCCCAGCCTGTCTTGAAAGTCAGACCTGAGGCACATTGGAGAGGAGCAGGGGACCTGGTAACAGAGTTGTTGTTGCTCTGCTACGAAATAAGAATTCGAGGCATAGAAATAACACACCGAGGAGTGAAAGGAAGGTAGAACTGATTGGCAGGGAGGGGCAGAGACCTAGGGAGGGACAGAGCAGCAGACAGACAGCAACAGAGGCGTCCTGAGAGGTGACATCTGATGACACATCCTCTTTTCTGAGCCTGCAGCTTCCTTCTAGGAAGGAGGCCAACATAAATTCTTCCACTCAGCAGTGCCGAGATAGACCCGAAACAAAACAAAAAGGGGATTAATCTCCGCATTGCAGGTGCTCCTCAGCCACCCTGCTAATACCCGCCTTCCATGGAGGGTTTGATTTGAGGAGGGCTTTGCCAGTAGCTGAAATACCAACCACGGGCTCTGCCCTCCCCCACTCCCCCTTTCATTTTATTTCAATCAAGCCGTGTGTCTGATTGCTTCACTCTGGAGGGCTGGCAGCGGTACATTAACCTGCCGGATCGCGGTGAGCGACGTGGGCTGCAAATGTGGCTATCAAAGGACCTCTTCTGTCTTTGCAGGTTCCTGGTGAGGCTGACAAAAAGCAGCAATAGAAAAGCCTCAGCATCATGGTGGCATTTTCTTACCTTCCAATTAACCTTCACATTGGTAAACACGCAATGAGCTTTGCATCGAAAACTGTGCCTCACCCATATTCTAGCGGCGTCTTCACTTTGAAAATGCGCACAACGAAGAATTCACAGAGGATGTAGTTTTGTGTCTTCTCATTCTTGTATGTCATGTGCTCAGTCCTCTTTCTGTAACTCCTTTCTTCTGCATGTTATGAGCCTCCTCTGGCTGTATAATTTTTATGGCCTCTCTTTCTTTGCCCTTTTCTGCATGTCCCACAATGGGTTAAGTGAGTCCACTGAGCCTAAACATACTTAGAAATAAGCCTATCAATTACCACAGGACCTCTGAAAAGGAAGAGTACTGCGCATGCACATTTTAATTGAGTTTTGTTAAGAGAGAGAAAAGACTCTGTACTTAGCACCCACTAGACTGAAGTCATAGCAGACTAGCAATGATTTGACTTTCAAAAAAATTTCCTGGTCCAAAATTATGTCCTACAACACAGGCTGTCTGGAAAGACCTTGTGTCATGCTGTCAAATTTTACCTATAGTCTGGCTCATTTCGAACAGACTGTAGTCTATGTGCTAAGCTTCACTCGGGACCATTTTAAATGAGGCAGCTCCTAGAAGGTTATCTGACACACACAAATGCAGTGCTGATGGGTTCAAAAACGCAGCCTGGTCTACTCTGCCCTGCTGTTCTCATCTGCACACTGAAATAATTCCCACTTCTTGTTAACTCTATTAATTTATTGCTAAAGCATTAAATTGTATTCTAATGGCTTAGAAGCAGTAAATTACTTCTCCAGGTACCCTACATCAACCTACAAAGTGGTTTTTTCATTGTGCAGGCTCTGACCAATAAGAATGGTCAATGTCACAAATGACAAAGTGGGACATCATGCTGGAAAGCCACAAGCCTTGCTCCCTTTTCGTATCTTCTTTTACACCGCTCCACACCCCAGCCCTTGGTGATTCTCATTCTGCGCTTACAAAGTGGAGCTAAGATTCACCATTCCAATCTCAAAGGGGCTGCACAAGCATTTGCACAAAGTTTCAGCTCCCTGAAGGTTTATTCCTAGAAATCAGAATAACTGGCTCCCCTCTTTCCTAGAATCCTCCTATCATTTCCTGTCTCCCTCGTGGCCTCGTCATGTTCCTCACTGCCTCCAGCAGACTGTGCCCATCAAGACAGCAACTGCTGTTTTTGGTGCCTCCAGGACTGGACTCATCATCAGGGCTGAGCATACAGTAGGTGATTAATACATTCTTACTGATTAATACAAATAGTACCACATTGATCACGCTTTTTTTTTATTTGTTGTGTGTATACCATTTATCCCAATTCACTTCGGAAGGTGACCGCCATATCATGTATTTCTCATGTTTTTTCCCATTCAGTCCCACCAACCTGGCACAGGTGAGCATCCAGGAGGGACTGCCATCAGAATGAATATGAGAGCAGTTGCCTTTCTATATTACAGTTGATGTGTTTTTCTTCTAACTGGTAGATGATCTTGGGATATTAATAAGTGGTTAATTTAATCAGTTGACTTGCTAAGTGAAGATGAATTGTTAACTGGAGCAGCATCTTTCTGGATGCTAAATTACCCAGCTAGGCTTGGGAAGCATATCGATGACTATGGTAGTTGGAGCATAAGAGTTAAAGAGCTGATTTAAGGCTATCAGAGCTACTTGTAGTTGGAGCTTTGCTTGATGACATTGAAGGTTTGCTTGCTTATTGGGTTTGATTATTTGCATTGCGTGATTATAAGGTATATCACTCCCAGAATTGATTTGATGTGTTGTGATTGCAACAGCTTTTTGTTATGTGACCTGATAACTGATTGGTTCAAGTGAACTTCTCTACAGAATTATCTGTTTATTCTCCTTCAATAACCACCAAACACACACATACAAACTCACTGAGAGGAACAGTGACAAACTGTATTGGTGTGGCATCTGTCACCTGAGCCTCCCTGGCACTCTGAGATAACCTCACTCCTCTCCAGAGCAAGTTGCCTGTCAAGCGCCACTATGGAGTCTCCTCTAGTGACACAATGATGTCTTCCCACTGAAGTTTCTTTCACCATTCCTGTTGCTGCTCCTCAGTATTCACTAAAGTGCCATGGGTGCCTGGCCGTGGGCATCATGCAGAAGCTTGTAGAAAACAGCAGAGCTCCCTGGCCTCTTTCAAAGAATGCCAGCCCAAGGTTCCATAGACAGGTGTCATATGGGACACTGGTTATACTTCATGGCACAAGTGCTACCTGCCACCTATGAACCACAGAATGCTGCTCCTTAGATATACGAATTAAAGTACAAAATGGCAAAATCCAGCACAGTAGAGGAGGCTGTCACATGACCTCAATGCATCCTGTTTCTTTTTTTTTTTTTTTTTTTTTGAGACAGGGTGTTGCTCTGTTGCCCTGGCTGGAGTGCAGTGGTGCAATCTTTGCTCACTGCAAGCTCTGCCTCCTGGGTTCAATTGATTCTCCCACCTCAGCCTCATGAGTTGCTGGGACTACAGGCATGCACCACAATGCCCGGCTATTTTTTGTATTTTTAGTAGAAACAAGGTTTCACCATGTCAACCAGGCTGGTCTCAAACTCCTGTCCTCAAGTGATCTGCCTGCCTCAGCCTCCCAAAGTGCTGTGATTATAGGTGTGAGCCACCACACCCAGCTGCATCCTGTTTCTTTCAGGAACATCACCTATGGTGTTTTCACAGCATAACTATTAACTTCATGCTAATGCACCTTATGTATACATAAACATAACAAACCCTGGTGGTGTTATCATTCCATTTCACAAATAAAGACTGTGGCTGTGATACAGTTTGGATGTTTGCCCCCTCCAAATCTCATGTTGAAATGTGATTCCCAGTGTTGGAAGTGGGGCCTTGTGGGTGCTGATTAAATCATGGGGGCAGATCCCTTGTGAATGGTTTAGTACCATCTTCCTGGTGATAAGTAAGTTGTTACTCAGTGAGTTCACACAAGATCTGGTTTTTCAAAGAGCACAGCATCTCCCCATCTCTCTCTGTTGCCCCTGCTTGGGCCGTGTGACATGCTGGTCCCCCATTGCCTTCCACCATGAGTGGAAGCTTCCTAAGGCCTCACCAGAAGCAGATGCCAGCACCACAATCTGAAGAACTATAAGCCAATGAAACCTCTTTCATTTATAAATGATTCAGCCTCACGTATTCCTTTACAGTGACTCAAGAATGGACTAACACAGGCTCAGAATGGTTAGCTAGGGCATGTGCCCAAGACCAAGCAGCTATGGAGCCAGCCCTCAATCCCAGGCCTGTGTGAGCAGCTGTTGCCCATTGCACTCTACTGTTTCCTGGAGAATTTCACTGTTAAAGACCAGAGGGATCACTGCATTAGCCCCATCATCACCAAAGGAACCTGGGTCCACAGAATCAAACAGGAAAGTAATTGTTATCTATAAAGCTGGGAAGGCTTCCCACTCCACCCTTCTCCATACACCATCACTGAAGGAGACCTTACTTCTCCAGCTAAATTACAAGCTCCTTAAAGGCTGAGGCCCCACTTCATTAACCTTGTGGTACACTCTAAGAACTAGCAAAGCATGACATGCAAAGATACTCACCAGCAGCCATGATTATCTATGTTCTAAGAAAAAGAGCCTCATCCAACTTACTTGCTCAGTCCAGCAAGTGTCTACCCTAGAAGCTCTGTCAGTCACATGCGCTTTCTTTAAGATGGTCTGTGTCAGGTTGTCTGGCTCAGGACACCTAGTTAGAACTAGTTAGAGCATTGCACAAAGAAAGCTTCATGAACATTACTTTTTTTATGTGCAAAACAATAAAACCTTGAACTGTAAGGAGGGTGAAATAAAGCCAGCAGGTCCTTTATTGGTGAGGAATTGGGGCACGGAGCTCCAGGGAGCCCACAGTCATCCTGGGGCAGGTGCCAGCCACCCAGTGGAGTTATTAATATATGAACTTTTCCTCTGCTCACCCACGCTGCCTGCTGATTTTTATACTATGTTGCATAATTAATCTGTCAACATTCTGTGACAGAGTATAAATATTAATAATATGATCACACAGCTAGCTGTTCCCTTTAAAATTCAGCGCCGAAAAGATAAATCGGCCACTTAATCTTGCTAGATTCCAAAAAGGGGAGGAAAGAGTGGGGCAGGAGGTGGAGACAGGAAGGAGAGGGAGAGGGAGAGGTTGGGAGCTAATTGGGAACACAGGAATCTTTGTTTGAATCTGGTCTCACACCTGTACCTTCAGGCACATGTTTAAAGGGACAGACCACTTTGCAGCTAGCTTAGTTCTTTCATTCCCATGTAATGAGATAAACCTTTTCTTTCTCTTTTTCTTTTTACTCAAGGGACAAAAGGCTCTCATCTTTCCATCTGGCATTCCTCATCTCTGGATCTGCATGAGCAGCAGTAAATTCCAGGAGATACCTGAGCCAACCGTCCCCTTTGTTTCCTGAAAGAAGAGAGGTTTATGTTCTCCTGGAAGGCTGACCAGCAGTAACTGAGGAAAGCCACAGGCCAGCAGCACACTGAAATGCAGATGTGATCAGATAAACCAGGGAGAGAATGCATGTTGTGCCGTTACAGCTTTACATAAAGTGTCCTTTTCCATTAGGCTTGCCAAGTGGTCTCTGTTGGTATCAATCAAACAGCTCCTAAAAACTTAACAATTTCCTAAAACTCTACCAAATTGGCCTTTCAGCAGTCACTGCACTGGCCCCAGGCTACCCACACTGCCGCGTGCTAGCAAGGCGCCCTTCTCCTTCCACTTTACACCTCCATTTATTCAACCAAAAATGTTTATTCGTCATCTGTATGGCAGTTGGTACCATACCAAGAGACATAGAAGATTAAAAAATAAAAAATCAAATACAAATCATGACCTCAAGAACATAAAATTTAGTGTAAAGATGAAATAGCAGCCGTTACTGTTACATAAAGAGGAAACTTATTGGTACAGCAAGTAAAATTCAGAAACAGTTTACATCCTTGTTTTTCTGTGGAATTTTGCAGTCTCATTCTGGTCATTATATTCCTGTTGTATCTTTTATTTGTTCATTTTACTGTCACTGTAATTTTCTCTCTAGGACACCACCTGCAAATAAGGATATGGGAATGAAAACCAAAACGGGCCTCTGAGGTCATCCAGTTCCACGAAGTCATTTCACAGACGAGAAAATCAAGGCCCACAGAAATTAAAAGATTTGTCCAGAGTAGTAGGTTCAATTAGTAGAAGTATTAGGAAGTATTAGCTCTAGGCCTCCCCACTGCCAGACTTAATATTTCATTACCAATGTACCTTTTGATAAAAAATATAAGTGAGAGAATTTTAACTGAATCTTCATCTTATTCTGATGTACAATTAATAGCACCGTGAATTACACTGAAGTCGCATATTTTCTTTTCTTTTCTTTTCTTTTCTTTTCTTTTCTTTTCTTTTCTTTTTGGAGCTTAAGTCTTGCTCTGGCTCACTACAACTTCCGCATCCACGGTTCAAGTGATTCTTGTGCCTCAACCTCCCAAGTAGCTGGGATCACAGGTGCCTGCCACCACTCCCAGCTAATTTTTGTATTTTTAATACAGACAGGTTTCATCATGCTGGCCATGCTAGTCTCGAACTCCTGACCTCAGGTGATCTGCTCACCTCAGCCTCCCAAAGTGCTAGGATTACAGGCATGAGCCTTAATTTACACCTGGCCTTAAGTTGTATTTTCTTTAAGTTGAAATGTATCACAGTGTACGTCCCAGTAAAGGATCTGAAGATAGTTTCTCTATAATATCAGTCAAGATTAGGGAATGACACTGGTTTTTCACTTACTCTTTATATTAAAGTCTATAGATGGGCTTCTGGGGGGTCCCTGCATTTCCTGAAACTGTGTTCAAATTGGAAAGGAAAGCCTGTTTTGCAAGAAGATTGTGGGAAACTGTTCAAAGGTTTTATTATATTTTTCAAGTTGTGAGTGATGATAGATGGACAGAAAGAGAGGGGAGGAGAGAGGAGAGAGAGAGATAGGTAAAAGAGAGGAAGAAACTTCTCAGTGCTGTATACCAAGCTGAGCCAGAGCTCAGGACTGCCCAGACTTTCTGCATGCTTTCAGCCTGAATGTGTGGCCCTCCACTGCAGTGGAATGTTAATGAGGTCGGAGCTCCAGTCTGTGTAATACAAATAGGGAGCAGTGGCAGCCTTTGCCACCAACTCTCCATCATTTTGTTTTATGGGTACAGAAATGAAAGGGATACTTTAGATTAAAAGATTTGTTTAATGGTCTGATTAATTCATTCCAAACAGACCAAAACTGTTCTACGATTTTCCTTTTGCTCTTAACCTTTTCAGCTTGTTTTTATGCATGCTGACTTTCCTTTCTTCTTTCTTCTTCTTCTTTTTTTTTTTTTTTGGTAGTTTAATTTAATATTCAGGAGCTACTGCTCTGATTCTGATGTAGATCACATGGCGTGTGAGAAAAATGGAATAAGTATGTTTATGTGAGTGTTTCCCATGAGAAGCAGGCAAATGCACACAAAATCCAAACCTGTCATCACAATCCTCATCAAAACGCATCATCAGGCCTTAAAAAAACACCATGGAGCTCAGTCAATGATAAAGGGTCATGCACCTCTCTGACCCTCTGTACTGGACATGAGTTCATTTGCTTGTGGTAGTTTGCAACATTAAGCAGTGGTCCAGCTCTCTGCCCCACACTGTATGTGAAACACCCAGAAGGATTTGCTGGTTCCAATGAACGTGAGGGGCTGTGAGCAGCATCAGCAGTGCCAACAGTAGGAAGACCAAGGACAGAAGCTTTTTTGATGGGACATTCAAGGGCTTCTCACCTTAGCTTATTAATAGTGGGTTATTTTTTTTGTTTCTCAGATTTTTTCAGCAAACACACCTTTCCTGCTCCTTTCCAAACCTGGTCCCTGAGAAAATGGCTAAGACTATTGCTTGATGCTGTGGCATTTTTGAAAGTGGATGGCAGGAAAGATACAGATTAAAAATCATTGTTCTCCTCCTGCAAATCCATGAGTCCACAGGGTTGAATGGCCTCAGAGTAGGTCTGGGAGGTATAGTAATGTAACAGGTGAAGATTTTTACGAAAACCAGTAAATCGTCCAGGTGCATGTGTACGAGGGCGGCCATGATGTATGTCATGAATTTACCTCATCTTGCTTCTTGCCACACATTGGGGAGGGGCTGAATTATTTCATTTACATTTAAAAATGTTCAATAACTAACTAGTTGCAAATAACACTGTCTTCCCTGGTAAACAAGCAAATACATACCTAGTCTGTGTATTTTAAATTTCTGATTATGGGGGCTTGTAAGTAGACTCACTGGGGAAGTAATATATGCAATACAGGTTATTTTTTAAATATTGAGAATCATAGCAATTTTCCCTATTTATCTATATTTTATATTTTTCCATTTATTTATTTATCTGGGCTGTCCCTTTCCATAAAGGATTTGAGGCAATGTATCAAGTACTGTCTGTTAGTAATAACTACTTTAGAAATTAACATCAAAATAGGGCCCAAGAAGGACCGGGAAAGAAACCTGGAGATGAATTTCATGTGTCAAGCTAATGAGGCCACAGAGTGCCCAGATATTTGATCAACCACTATTTTGGGTATGGCTGTGAGGGCATTTCCTGATGAGATGAACACTCGAATAGGTGGGCTGTGTGGGGCAGAGTGAGTGCCCTACCCCCCACCATAAGTGAGCCCCTTCCAATCAACGACAGACCTGAATAGGACAGAAGGACTGAGTAAGAGAAGAATTCTCTTGTCTGACTGCTTGAGCCGGGACACTGGCCTTTTTTTGCCTTTGGACTTAACTAAAAAATTAGCCCTTCCTAGGTTTCGGGACTGCCAGGCTTCAGACTGGAATCTAAACCACGGGCTCTCTGGGGTCTCCAGCTTGCCCACTGTGGACTGTGGGACTTCTCAGCCTCCGTAATTGTGTGAGCCAATTCCTTATAATAAATATATATGGGGGAATACACACACACACACACACACACACACATGTACACACACGTGCACATGCACATATGTATCCTATTGTTTTTGTTTCTCTGGAAAACTCTAATACAATAACAATGTGATGTTCACACCTAGATGAGGCCCAGTCAAAGCAGTGATTGATTATTTCTTTAGAGCATATTATCAGAAGCCTGTATAGAAGAGAAAGCATTTGGGACACTTCTTTGAAACCAGCAGAAAAATAATCTCTAGGTTAAATAAACTTTTAAGCCAGAGCTCAATACAAATGACAAATTTAACACCCTCAGAGACCAGACATACAACTAAAGTATCTAATGACGTCTTCTATCAGTGACAGAAATAGTCAAGACGACTTGCTGTTTCTGTGATAAACGTACGTATATATATATATATATATATATATATATAAAACACATATATATTACATATATATATTACACATATATTACATATATATATTACATATATATAGTTTGGTTTTTTTTTTTGAGAGAAGGAGCAGCCTGAATAATGAAGTCATTCGATTCGGAGAGGGCTGCCACATCCTCAGTTTCATCTGCAGCAGCTCCCTACTACTCTGAGTCTCTGCAAATGTTTAAAATGGAAGTTTCATTTTTCCCTCAGATCAGAACCTGGGGTTGCTGTCTGAGAGAGTCAGTGGTGACAAATCGACTCATTTAATAAAAAGATGTGAATGAAGTGAGGGGACGAAGCGAATGCACTGAGACTTAAGAGCTGCAAGTGTCTCCTTGTGGAGCCATCACTCCTATTGCTGGCTGGGTTTCCATGGAGACGGCTGGGTGCACAGAGCCCAGGCCAGTCCATGGCCCTTGCGTGGCATCCCACACCCACCACGGAGATGAATTAGGCTAATGAGGACCAACTTTTCTGCAGTCCTCA
The DNA here is from genome assembly GCF_030222135.1 of Aotus nancymaae. NCBI lineage: Eukaryota > Metazoa > Chordata > Mammalia > Primates > Aotidae > Aotus > Aotus nancymaae. The sequence goes on from NW_026988423.1 coordinate 37,157,473, forward strand.
CAGTTTCCATCTTTCCTAGTGGCTGCAGGATAAGGGTTTCTTAGTAAAGTGAATGCTCAGCAATGAGAGTGGCCTTGGCCAAAAAAAATGCTAATTCTGGAAAGGCATTTAATTATAATAAGATGTGATCTCACTTACACATGAGATTAAGGTTCTGGCTTCTCTGTTCTTTTTTGGTCTTGCTTTTTGGCTCCTGGAGAGATTCAGGAGACATAAAGTATAAATGACTTGCCAATTCTGCCCTAACTTCTCAAAAGAATAAAAGCTTTCTCCTGAGAATTCCTCTTCTTAAGGATGGGAAAATCACTTATCTAATTTCTTTATTACAGTGGGTAGGCTGAAGCAGAGTCAAAGAAATCATTTCATTGTTTAATATGTGTGCATATAGCCACACATTGACTATATAGACAGTAAGCTAGCTATGTAGATACACTATGTCTCTATATAAATATATCCACTATCATTATATATAGTTATATATAAATAACTGCATACATATAAATAAGTAATATGTATATATAGTGTATATAAGTATATATATATAGAGAGAGGTATGTATAATCCAGTTGTATCTTCTTTACTTTTAGAAAGACTAGAGCTTCTTAGAGTAGAGCAGAAATCTGATTTCTGCTTTTAGATCTGCTTTTAACTTACTGTGGGAGTTTGAAAAGGTCAGTTCACCTCTTTGGGTGAACCTACTTATTTTCATTCAAATTGGGAGTTTGGAAAGGGTTTGTTCCTACAATCTCTTTCATTTCTCAGTCTCAAAGTCCTTATCTTCTTATTTGAGGCAAGAGAGAGCAAAAGAGCCAGACGGAGATTCGGAGCTTAGTGGAAACAATGTGGAAATGGTCACTAAACTTGGCTTTACTTGTCTTCATGACCTCCAGAGTCACACATTTTCCATGTGACATGCCCCTTTACTCTTTCAGTATGTCAGACCTTCAGCTTTAGTGGAGTTAAGCCGTATGCATAACAGACTGATATCCCAAGAGCAACAAATCTGACCCAAGAGGCTACATTTAAATGACACCTCATAACAATTTCTCAGTCATGTTAAAACAGTTAATTCTTGGTTTTCCTAGGTGGCTTGCTCTTTGCCAAATTTTACTCTAAAATAAGTTAATGTCTATCAACTAATACTTTTTGGAGTTCTCTTTCTACTAAATTCTCTAGGAACACACTTCAACCATACAATTATCCTTAGCAAAAATAGAATACATCCTAAGCAAAAATCCAGGGGGACAAATAAAGGTATAATACTCCCAAAGGCATCAGTAAATCATTTCCTAACAATATATCCTTTCATTAAATCTAATTTACCACTCTTTCCCTAAGTATAGAATTGTTAGCTAAATGTATAAAAAATCTAAGTGAAACAAAGTACAACCTTACCCTAAATCCCATGGGAGAAAAAACATCATGCATTAAAACAAGCTCTAAAATCAATTTGGTCTGAAATACTTACTCATTTAGCAACTACCTTGGGAATATTTTTAAAAAATCAATGCAACTTTATTACTTTTAGGTGAATATTTTTATCTTACAGAATTTTTAAGTACAGGTTTTAGCCATCCTGATTTAATGATCAGATAGGCCGGATTATCAAAAATCATTTGTACACTAACAATTAATACGATAGAATCCTAAATATATTAAATGGATAATGAATAGACTATAGATAAAAATAAAACTTTGATTTTCAACCTGTAGCAACCTGCCCAGGAAACCAACCCTGCTATCGATGGTAACCAGCCCAGGAAGACAGGGTGCTCTAAGCCAAACTTGTAGGATGTCAGACTGCTATCTCTACTGACAACAGTAACCTTGTAACCTGGTAACAATTTGCCTTAACTATCCAAGACTTGATTAATAACTACTAGCTTCCCTAATTTGTGTACCTGCTTTAAATTTAAGACTAACCAGAGATAGCCAAACATATACCTCTAACTGATCACACAGAATGACTCCTATCTAGTTAGTCCACCTGCCTCTTCTCCACGGCACCAACTTCCAATCTGGCACACCCAAAGCCTTCCCGCTTTCCATTATAAAGCCCTTCTGCTTTTCTGCCTGCCTTTGAGTTTCTGCCAAAACACAAGTGATGGTGGCTGACTCCTTTGCTCCAGCAAGCTCCATGTAAACAGTCACTGCTTGCTCTCACTGGACTGATCTGTGATATGGTTTGGATGCTTTGTCTGCCCCAATCTTATGTTGAAAAGTGGCCCCCAGTGTGGGAGGTGGGCTGACTATGAGGTGTCTGCATCATAGGAACAGATCCCTCATGAGTGTCTTGTTGCTGTCCTCATGACAGTCAGTGAGTTCTTGTTCTATTACACCTCACATGAGATCTGTTTAAAAGAGTCTGGCATCTCCTCCTCTCTCTCTTGCTCCTGTCTTGCCATGTAATATACCTGCTCCTCCTTCACCTTCCACCATGATTGGAAGCTTCCTGAGGTCCTCACCAGAAGCAGATGCTGGCACTATGCTAATTATACAGTCTACAGAACCATGAGCTGAATAAACCTCTTTTCTTTATAAATTAACTCAATATCAAGTATTTCTTTATAACAACGCGGAATGGACTTACACAGCTGTGCTTATTTCCACAATGATACATCTTTTTAAGTTTATTTTCTTTTACATAATACTCCAAAGGTTACACACTATTTGACATCATGTACATGTAATTTATGTGCTTAGAAAATAATTTATACTTACATTGTATCAAAAGAACCTGCGGTTAAGTCCACATAGCATTTTTACAAATAATAATGATGATGCTGATGTCCTATTGTGAGCACCAAAACAATAAACTCACCATGTGATCAGAGTACTTTGCATGTAATAACTTATGTACTTCTCAGAGCAGTTCCAGGCAACAGGGTCTGTTATGAGCTCTATTTATCACATGAGGGATCTGCATGGTCAAGCCACTTGCTCAGTCTCACCAGCTAGTAAGCAGCAGACGCAGCCTTCCTTAAGAGCAGACTGCCTCTGCATCTAAGCATTTTACCATTATGTACATGGTCCAAATTGTAAGTCTTGTGGTTTGAAATAAGAGGAGGGACCTAGGCCGGGCACGGTGGCTCAAGCCTGTAATCCCAGCACTTTGGGAGGCCAAGGTGGGTGGATCACAAGGTCAAGAGATCAAGACCATCCTGGCCAACATGGTGAAACCTGTCTCTACTAAAAATACAAAAATTAGCTGGGCATGGTGGCGTGCGCCTGTAGTCCCAGCTACTCAGGAGGCTGAGGCAGGAGAATTGCTTGAACCCGGGAGGTGGAGGTTGCAGCGAGCCAAGATTGTGCCACTGCACTCCAGCCTGGCGCCTTGCGACAGAGTGAGACTCTGTCTCAAAAAAAAAAAAAAAAAAAAAGAGGAGGGGCCTAGAAGAAGATAAATGCTGCAGACATATTTCCATAAAATAGACACAAATGTACTTCTTTCTCATTAAAAAGAGATAAATAAAAACATCAAAACCAGATACAATGCAATGTTCCCTAGTAAATATACAACAACAACACAATCTACAGAATGCCAAATCTTTTAAAAAGTGATCAGAAGGAAAGGTCAGATCAATATCCTAATGTCAGCAACTCTGCGCAGCAGAATCACAGGGTGGCTTTGTAAGCGGCCACATGCCTAGGACCCACCCCAGACCTCTGGGATTTAAGATACCCTTGAGAAGTATGAGGCAGACAGGTGCACCTTGTAAAAAAGCGTCATAGATACACAGATCCCAACCTACAGAGGGAGACCTCAGATTTAAATTTTCCAAATATCCAGACGACCATATAAATGAAGCATAGAGCCAATCAATTGACATTTTAACAAAATATTTCATCCAGGAAGTTTGGAGTTGACTAAACACAGGATTCCATGCTTGGATTTCCATGTCTGATAGAGCTGGGTTTTGGGGGCGGCCTGCTGACGTGGACAATCACAGATGATGTAAATGCAGGAAACAATATCAAAGGTTCTCTTTACCCACACCCATCCTCCACAGCATCACAGCTCCCAGCTTTCCATCTCCAGCTGCTCTCCTTACAGACCAGCAGGGCTTATAGAATTTTCCCTTTGTTGGATTTCTCTAGCTTTGAAAGCTTTCACTATGTGGTTATCATGGAAGGGAAGAGTTGTGAAAATTGTCATTAATGGAAGTAAATACTGTTCATTAACTTTTGCTATAACTCATCTAAAAGCTAAAACAATTTCATAATTAAAGTGCTAACCAAAATTAGTCATTAGAGTATAAAAATTAATTTAAAATTGCACACAATAGTACAAATTTAAGGTAATAACTAAAAAGAAAAGAAATGGGGGAATGATATCTGTAGATATCTTTCGGATAACTCAAATAAAGTAAGTGATTTCACTATCGCACTTCTAAAGAAAAGAAATGGCTTTGATTCTGACATCTGGCATTTCCTAGTGTGGTTCCCTTTGCCTTTCTTACCCACCTGGCAGGTAGAGATAATAACATTAACTTTTTTTTGCCTCTTAGGAATATTAATATTTTAGAAGAATTTTGAGATAACTATGCAAAAGACACATTAGGGAATGGACAATTATTATATCATAGATTTAGATTGCTGTAATTTGTGGACGTAGGTTATACCATGTAGGTGTTTTAAAAACAAAATGTATTCACCAGATCTGTGTATAATAGATATTCAAGCAGTATCTGCTGAAGTGAATACATTTCAGTTCTTATATATAAATATTGCTTATCTGTCTTCAAAAGTGAATCCTCACCACTTACAGTTACACAGATAAACTTTAGAGACTTTTAAATCCTGTGGTCCTCAGGGTGGAGCATGAAGTAGGGAGTTCTGGTCTAGACCAGCCTAGTCTCCAAAGTCAACAAGCATCAGCACTTCCCAGAAGGCTTGCCAAACACAGATTGGGCCACACCCCTGAGATTCTGAATCTGTAGGTCCAAGTTAAGGCCTGGGAATTTGCATTTTCAACAAGTTCTCATGTGTGCTGATGCTGCCGGTCTGGGAACCAGACTTAGAGAACCACCTAGACTAAATAAGCCTCTAATATTTCCTGGTAACTGGGAATGTGTACTCCAGCATTCACTGTGTCATAAACAGAGTGCACTCCAAATTCAATATGCTTATTACTGGGAAAAATTCTATTTGTTTTACTTGATGTATGACTGTGAGCAACGTCTCTGAGCCTAAATTCCTTTAGCTGAAACGAAAATGTGCAGCTAGTTAGGAATGAAAGTATTATAGAATTTGTTTATTTTGTAATAAGTGCTTTTGGTTTTAAACAAAAAGCACTTTATGAATACTTTGTACAAGTGATTCAGTCCTTACTAATTGAGGGCAAATTGCATGGTTTTGTTCAGTTTTCACATATGTATAATGGGAATAATAGCCTGGACTGGCTTATTCAACAGGATTATTGTGAGTATCAGGTCTGCTGATGTTAAAAAAGAGGACTTTGAGTATTACAAGCACCATGCAAGCTTTACATAGTCCCAGTGATATTTTATTATATGTCCATTTAGAGTTGACCAAAGAAGGTTGGTATCCTTTGTGAACCCCTATGTTCAACTTCTAAATGTTTAAGTTCTTTAAAACCTACAGCCTTGGTATCGTAAGCAAACCGGCCCCCATCTTGTGCTAAAAAGTACCAAATGTGTTTTTCTCTTGTTTTATGTTCTTGACCTGTATATCCAACAAGCTCTTTCACATTTCCACTTGATGATTTTTTATTTTTTATTTTTAGACAGAATCTCGCTCTGTCACCAGGCTGGAGTGCAGTGACGCGATCTCGGCTCACCGCAACCTCCGCCTCCCACGTTCAGATGATTCTTCTTGTCTCAGCCTCCCGAGTAGCTGGGATTACAGGCACGTGCCATCACACCCAGCTAATTTTTGTATTTTTAAGAGAGACAGGTTTTCACCGTGTTAGTCAGGATGACCTTGATCTCTTGACCTCATGATCCACCTGCCTCAGCCTCCCAAAGTCCTGGGATTACAGGTGTGAGCCACCATGCCTGGCCCACTTGATAATTTTAAAAGCATCTCTGAGCTGATGTGGCCAAAATTGTACTCTTATTCTTTTCCCTGAAAAATCTACTCTTCCTCCAGGAAAAGATATGTCTTTTCATCCCCTTAATCTTGCCAGAAACTTGGGAATTATCCTTGACACCTCCCTTACCCTGAACCCCATTTCCAATCCATCACTGAGTCCGTTGATTCTGTCTCTGAAATATATTTCTAATTTATTCATTTTTCTCTATTCCCATCACTGCTCCTTATATCTCAGGATAACACAATCTCTCTGCTGGGCTAGTGAAGGATTTCCATTAGTTTCCTCACTTCCCTTCTTCCTCAGTATATCTGTCCTTAAAATTTCACCTCCAGACAGCAGATATTGAGATCTCTTTGAAATGCCATTGTCATCACCATCAGCATCATTGTGATCATCACCACAGTCATCTAAAATTTACACAACACTTTCTACAGGACAGGCAATTAGCTAAGGACGATATAGCTACTAACTTATAGAACAGCAACCTTTGACTCATTATCATCTCGGTTCTCTGAAATGAAGAAATAAAAACACAGAGAGTCTGAGTAGCTTTCCCAAGGTTACCCAGCTGGTAAAGAGTAGAGCTGAGATTCAAACCCAGGCCATCTGACTCTACTGCCTCTCACATGCTCCTGAATATGTTGTTCCCTGGATTAAACCCCATGGCAGATTCCCATTGCTTTTAGGACCCAATCTCTGTCTTTATTAGGAATTTCAGGGCTTTTTGCAACCTACCCTTCGTGTTCCTCTCTAGTCTCTCCTTCATGTGCTGTGAGTCAGCTGTGTCGGCTTCATCCATTTACATGGACCCATCAAGCACTCGAGTATCCTTCAGGACCTTTGAACATCCCTCACTCTGTATCCCATCACTTCAGGGACGCTTCCTCTGACCACACAAATCTAAATCAGGCGTTCCTCTTGTCATCTTTATTATACGTTGACTTCTCTGATAACACCCAACATAATGTCTATGTAGGTATTTTGTGCAATTGTTTATTTCACATCTGGCTTCAGGAGGGCAGAAACCACCTAGACTAAATAAGCCTCTAATATTTCCTGGTAACTGGGAATGTGTACTCCAGCATTCACTGTGTCATAAACAGAGTGCACTCCAAATTCAATATGCTTATTACTGGGAAAAATTCTATTTGTTTTACTTGATGTATGACTGTGAGCAACGTCTCTGAGCCTAAATTCCTTTAGCTGAAACGAAAATGTGCAGCTAGTTAGGAATGAAAGTATTATAGAATTTGTTTATTTTGTAATAAGTGCTTTTGGTTTTAAACAAAAAGCACTTTATGAATACTTCGTACAAGTGATTCAGTCCTTACTAATTGAGGGCAAATTGCATGGTTTTGTTCAGTTTTCACATATGTATAATGGGAATAATAGCCTGGACTGGCTTATTCAACAGGATTATTGTGAGTATCAGGTCTGCTGATGTTAAAAAAGAGGACTTTGAGTATTACAAGCACCATGCAAGCTTTACATAGTCCCAGTGATATTTTATTATATGTCCATTTAGAGTTGACCAAAGAAGGTTGGTATCCTTTGTGAACCCCTATGTTCAACTTCTAAATGTTTAAGTTCTTTAAAACCTACAGCCTTGGTATCGTAAGGCTGTGTCTTACGATAAGGATGTGTCTTGTTCACCGCTGCCTAAGCAACATCTAACAAAGCAAGTGCAATATGAATGTGAATATCTTAACAGAAAATGATAACATGAAAACAGAAAGAAGAAAAATAGACTGCCAATATATTGGGAAGTAAGAAGATAGGAAAGGCGATAGATGCTTAGAAAAAGAGTTGAAAATAAGAAGAGGATGAATTTACAAGAAATCAGTCGAGATCGTTTAGACAAAAGAGAAAAAAGACAGAATTAGATACTGACATCAGCAGGGGGCCTAGGAAAGGAGACTCCTGAGCGCTATTTCTGGACAAATGAATCAGGAGGAATAGAGTAGTAGAGGTCTGAACTTAGAGATTATATTTAGATCATCAAAGAGAAAGAACACTATTTTGCATGGGGGCGGGGAATACTGAGACAAGAACGAATGATATTCAGGAGGGAGTGAGTCTGAAACAACATACACAAAAGAAAAATCTAAGTTTATTTTGTACACTGTTCAAAGCAAACTCTCTGCCACAGTCAACCTGTAACTAGCCAACATCAGCAATGCTCCTCATCTGGCTGAGTGTTCATAGGGCTGAAGGTGTCACGCAGAAAGGGGAAGGAATTTCCCAAGCTCCCATCTAACACATCTTATGCATCTGCATTGAACCACAGCAGCTGTATCCTGACATTATTCCTGATAAGCTCCTAAGATATATCAGACAACTGGTAAGGAATTAGGACCATGGGTTCAAACTTCTTCACAAGTGTAGGAGAACAATATGAAGGTTTCTCAAAAAACTAAAATTAGAACTACCATATTATCTAGCAATCCCATTACGGGATATTTATCCAAAGGAAAGCAAATCATTATATGAAAGAGGCATCTGCACCCCCATGTTCGTTGCATTACTATCACAGTAAGATATGGACTCCACCTAAGTGCCCACCAACAGGTGAATAGATAAAGAAAGTGTGCTATATAGAGAGGCTGATTAATGTGTACGCGCATACAGTCAGATAAAAAGAGTAAGTTTTTGTGTTTGACAGCAAAGTAGGGTGGCTAGAATTAATGATAATTTATTGTGTATGTCAAAACAAGTAGAAGAAAATAGTGAAATGTTCCCACACAAAGATAAATGTTTTAGGTGATGGAAATTTTAAATACTCTGATTTGGTCATTAGGTATTACATGCATGTATCAAAATATCACCTGTGTCCCATAAATGAGAATAATTATTATGTATCAATTTTAAAAGTCAACCATGGGATGATAGGCTGGTGCTCATACTGGTTCCTTTATAGATTCTCAAGATTGTTTCAGTGACTGAGCAATGAGTGACTGTCAAATTGTGTGAGCTCCTCTCAGCCATGCAGTACCACACACGGCCTTCATTGGACTAGACTGGCGGGAACCTCGGAGGAAAGGGCCTGCTGTAGCAGCAGATGCCAGGAAAGGTCTGTTTCCACCTCTTCGGGTGGAGGCACACACACACACCTGCATGCCATTCAGATGGGGCCCAGCTTGGATTGCTGACTACAACAAATGCCTTCCAATATTTTGGTTATATGAAAAGAGTGAGAACAAAGTCACCCACCATAGAAATCAAACAGAAAACACAGCCAGGGAGAAAAGAGATTTAGATTTTGGCTCTGCTGTGAGGACATCAGGAAATCCTATAGTCATAGCCCTAGAATAGTAATGTGTACATAAATTGTAGCAACAGTGGCAATGTGATATCATTAGTGTCTCCTTGTGTTTATTTGGCATATTACAATTTTCAAAGTCCATCATTTCACTGGCTTGGCTGTGGGGTATTATAACACTGTCATCTATGGGGAGGATCATGAGAGCCTGTGGTCTACAGAGCTGCTGACATCAAAGCCATTCTGCAGCCAGGAAAAGTGGAGCTCAGCCTGATGAACTTGTCCACTATCTCACTGTTACAACTGGGGAAGACTCTTGCCACCCCTTCTTTTGGCCAATTCACTTGAGTCTGATATTTATTTCTCTTGTGCTATTTACTGTGATCGAAGAGATCAAAATAGACACTGCTTTATCAGCTCAGATGGATCCTAATGTTATGAAAACAAAGTTACCTATCTTTCAAGTGTTCTGGGTCCGACTTGCATGGCAAATTTCTAGATTCCTATGGTTCTAAAATCCCTAATAACAAGAGCTCAGACCCCTCCTAACTCTGATTTACAACCCAGATCATTACAACTCTGACTGGAAAGGGGACTGGCCTTAAAAACATCCTTTTCTGATAAACAACTGCACACCTTAAGCCAGTTTGAGCAGCTTATAAAGGCTGTCCCCTAACCTTTCGACATACAGAGACAAATTTCACTTCATTTCAATGCTAAAACCCTGCCTCAAAGTGAACATGGGATATACGTTCCATATATACTTACCTATTGCACATGCACTCGGCTCCCTCATAAATATGCACAGCTTCCCCCCAAAACCTGTGCAGGGGACTGTGTCTTCCTGGTATGCAAACTGATACCTCAAATAAAGCTTGCCTGTCTGTTACTTAGCTCTCATAGTGGTCTTTTGAATGACATTACCTAGCTCCCAGGTTGCAGTTTTGACTGGCATGGCCTCTCTCCGGTTGGAGTCTGAGCTTCTGAGGGCAGGTGATGGGTGCACTCAGTGCCAGCTGGCTGTGATTAGTACAAAGACTACCACATCATGGGCACCCATTTTGTGAAATAAAGGAACAAATGAAAGAAAGAGCCATGAACAAAAGCCAGGCCTTGATTCTGCATCCAAATGTCTCCTCATCGAGAATGCTATGTCTCTCTGAACCATTTCATTTGGTTATAAAAGCTCAATGGCAGGAAGGAAGCCCCTTTATTTCTGTGCATTTTTGTGTTTTCATTTTCTTTAAAATAGGGCTTTGCAATTGCTGCATATTCTGTCTTTACAATATTAAAATGCAGGGCATTGTTTTACGGAGAGAGACAGTTACTGCTACCTGTGTTCTGTATTCAAACTACTTACTGCACCTTCTTGTTCTCCACTGCCAAAAAGGAAAAAAAAAAGTGGTGAGAGTATGGAATTCAGAGAATTAAACTTTGATCTATTTTTATTGTAAATACTTCATTATAGAGAACTTTAATCGCATCTTTCAAAGTCAACTGAATTCTGAGAAAAAAAAAGTGTAAAGACTAAAGTAATTAAGTTTTTTCCTAATCCCCATCCTGGCTCCAGGGAGTCCGTTCTCCCCACCCCCGTTTCCATGAAAAGGGTGTGGGCATTCCTACGAGTTTTTCTTCCTTGTCTTTTCTTTTTGCTGCGCCATTTCGACAGGTGCCTTCAAAAAGGTCCAGATGACCTCTTTGCTGGCCTGGGAAGTCTGAAAGAGAGGCAGGCCAGGATGGAGGAGTGGAGAAGGTGTCGGAGGGGATGAGCAGCCCCCACCGGCGGCCCCCAGGAGGGACGCGGCCCTGGTGAGTGAAGTGGAAAGCCTTCTCCGGGCTCCGAGGGTCACGTTCAGCTGACTGAAAGGGTGGCTCCGGCAGCCCCTGTCTGTCAATTGTGTTTGTCTCCAGTCCATGGAATTTTCACTATTCATTATTCGCCGGGCATGGTCAGCACAGTAGCGCCGGTTTCTGTCTAATCCCCACCTGATAATGTATTTCTGATAAGCATGACGGAGCCCAGTGCTCCTGACAGGATTCACATTTCCAGACGGATAAAGCGCCGTTTACATGAAGCAGGCAGGCAGTGTGGATTCAGATCTGGGCGATAAAGGCAGCGGCGGGCTCTGGTGGTGCTGGCTGGGGACTATCGATTGGGGTCCGGGGTGCCTCCGGCCCCATCATTCTCCCCACTCCACCTAGAGAGACGGGCCCTGGGCGGCTTGCGTGTTGAAGGGGGACTGATGGGGATCCGCTGCCGGTGGGGCCTTGCCCGCCCTGAATCAGTGTTGCCCTTCCCCGGGGCCCCCAATAGATGAGGCTGTGGTACAGGCTTGGGAATACCACCGTCTTAAATCTGAGGCGAGTAGGGGGCATGCACTGCGCCTTTCTCAAGGTCAGAATCCATCTGCAGACATTACAAGCCCTTTAATTCCAACTCGTAGTCCTGTTTATGCATATCATTTTATTGCTCAAGAAAATATTTAAATGGCTTTCTCGCCAAATACTATAATCGGTTCCAGGGCAGGAACCTCTTAACGCCTTTGATTCCTGTCCCCTTGTCCTTAAAGCCAAAGAGAATGTGTCTGATGAGTCTGTGAATTCCTCAGCATCTTTTGTGAAAGAGGCAGGATTAGCACCAACTAGGGGGCACCGAGATTCAATCAATTCAGATGATTTGAGGGTGTCTAATGCTCTTTGGAGCTAAGGCCAATTCTACTTTTGTAACCTAGACATAGCCTGAAAAGTGACCCTTGCTGAGGGCACGTGCAACTGTCAGCTCAATCTTGGAAGCACACTCCCATGATGCATGCCACTGTCGTCTTTTAAATATGTCTCAAATCTGTCCCCCCTCTCTCTTATGGGACTACTGCCTGCCCTAGGCCAGGTCTTCTTCATCTCCTGCTGAGTTCACACTAAGGATTCCCTACCTTAGTGTCCCGGCTTCAGATCTCACCCATCACACTCAACCTCCTGCAACCTATGCAGCGTCCAGGTGGTGTGAACCTGGCTGCATCTCCAGCTGCTGCTTCACGCCCTGCTGTGGCCCCCATGCCCATGGGTAAAGAAGGCTACTGACCAAGCCACCCAAGGTGCTCAGCCACCAGCTTCCACTCATGCCTCATCTTCTGACTGTGGATAATTCTTTTTTTTTCCTTCGTACTTTCTTTGAAATCCCCCTACCTCCATCACCATCCTGTTTCCAACCTCATGCCCTTGTTAGCGCGCTCCCAATTCCCACATGTCAGTTGCCTCCCAGGCAAACTCCTTAACATGGGAGCTACGGCCAAGTTAGCATTCCACTCCTATTCTACCATAATACACTGAGCATATTCCAGCATGGCACTTACCACCTTTTATTCTCATGCTCTCTTTAAGAATCTATTTCTGATGGAACGGAATTCTGTGTACTCTGAACATCTGTGGGGCCCAGGGCAAAAGTTCAAAGGGAGTTCCAGCTGCTAGGCCTAAAGATTTAGAAGTTATAAATCAATCTATCCAATTGTTGGTTTAAATACATTTTATGTTCATACCTGGACAAATATTCTTTCTAATCACCTGCAAGATTTGGAATCCTTGGATACCTCAGGGTTCTTCACTGGAGCATGATGGTACCAGGGGAGCTGCCATTTCCTGGCTGTCTCCCCATTTCCTTCTTAGCCCGAATCCATCTTGCTCTGTGAAGGAACTTTGTGTACATGTACAGACACCACAAACCACACATCCAGGCTCTTCCTGAAACCCCTGCAAATAGCCACTTCCTACATGTGAATATCATATGTACAACCCTCACAAAGATGTTACTACCATATCCTTTCTAAGAGTAAATAACTGGAAACATACTAAATGTCATTGCTAGGGGAGAGGATATGTAAGCTTTGTATATTCAAACAATGCAATACTTTATAAGACTTAAAATGAGTGAACACAATTTAACCTATTAACCTAACAAAAACATGAAAATATCATGACTTAAAAAAACTATGAAAGATACATATGCCAACTGAATGTGATATATTATTTATGGTCCCATAAATATATAAAAAAATAATAAAACCTTGAGTGAAACTGACACATACCAAATTTAGAAGAATGTTAACCTCTGAAACTGAATGGAAAGTGCTTCACTGGTACCTATTCATATATGTATATATATATGTGTGTCTTAATGTATCATACTTAATATATATACCAATGTATACAACAATAACATATATATTTGAATGTGTATATATGTACATATGTATATACACATATATACACACACACATATATATACACACACACATACATATACATATACATATATATTCAAAAATCTGAGGTTAGCATTTCAAATATCTTGCTGATTACATGGGTGTTAGCTGTCATATATTTCATATATTTAAATTTTTCTTATTTTTTAAATATCCCCAAATTTTTAAGTGTGAGTGATGTTTGATTTTGGAGAAGACTCTAAATGAATATAAATTCTGTAGTTTTTTGTTTCTATTTACTGGATTAGCTTTATTAAGATATTTCAAATACCATATAATTTACCCATTCAAAGTATACAATACAATGTTTCCTAATATATTCACAGAAGTATACACCCGTTGCCACAATGAGTTTTAGAACATTTCCATCTTCCCAAAGTGAAATCCCGTGCCACTGAGCATGGCACTTAAAATGATGTAAAATGAATGAGCCAAATTTAGCCTATCATTTAACTCCCCATTTGCCCCCAAGTCCCTGCACTCCTACTCCCTGCCTGCCCTAGGAAGCCACATATCTACTGTCTGGTCTATAGATTTGGAAATTCCATATTTAATTTTATATAAAGGGAGTCATACAATAGTGTGTTTTTGTGACTAGTCTCTTTAACTTAACATACTGCTTGCCAGGTTCATCCACTCTCCACTTCATGAGCTAGGTGCTATTATCATTTCCACTTACAGATGAGAAAATTGATCTGAGGCTATATTTAGATTAAAAATGGGATAGAACTGACTTAGTCCAGGTCTGCCTGAGTTGTAAGCTTGTGCTCATAACCCTTGCACAACATAGCTGGCCTTCTGTATCTGTGAAGTCCACATCCATGGATTCAACCAGCCTCAGATAAAAAATATATTTTTTAATAGCATCTGCATTGAACATGTACAGACTGATTTGCTTGTGATAATTCCTTAAACAATACAGTTTATAAACTATTTCCATAGCATTTACACTGTATCAGATACCATAAGTTATCTAGATATGACTTAAAGTATATAGGAGGATGTGTGTAGGTTATATGCAAATACTATGTCATTTCACATCAAGGACTTGAGCATTCTCAGAGTTTGGTATCTGCACAAGGTTCCAGAACCAATTCTCCATGGATACCAAGAGACAAATGCACTTCATTTACTTTTGGCTAAATAATATTCAATTATATTAATATACCAAATGTTATTTGTCAATGTATCAATTGATGGTCATTTAAGTTGTCTCCACGTTTGGCTATGATAATTAATGTGGCTGAGAACACTTGTGCATGAATTTTTGTGTAGATACATGTTTTTATTTCTTTTGGAAATATACCTGGACACAGAATTGATAAGTGTGATAACTTTATGTTTAATCTTTTGAAGACTTGCCAGATTGTTTTCTGAAAGAACTTTGTACCACTACCAGTAGTACAGGAGAATTCAAACTTCTCAACATTCTCACTAACAATTCATATTATCCCTTTTTTATTATAGCCATGGTAGTGAAATGATATTTTACTCTTTTGTTAATTTGCACTTGACGGCTAATATGAGGCTCTTTTCATGTGTTTATTAGTCATTTGCACATCTTTGGAGAAATATCTATTCAAATTCTTTGCTCATTTTTAAATTGGGTTATTTATCTGATTATTATTGAGATACAAGGATTATTTACATACTCTAGATAAAAATCTCTTAACAAATATATGATTTGTAAATATTTGTCTCTCTAGGTTTTATTTTCACCTTTCTTATAGTGTCCTTTGAAGCACAAAGGTTATTATATTTTATAAAATCCAACTTATTTTTTTCTTTCATCACTTGTGGTTTCAATGTTATATATAAGAAAGTGTTACCCACCCAGTCTCAGGAAGATTTGCTTCTGTAGTTTCTTATAGGAATTTTATAATTTCAGCTCTTACATACAGGTCTGTGATCCATGTTGGATTAATTTTTGTGTATGGTGTGAGAAAAAAACTCCACCTTCATTATTTGCATGTACATATCCAGTTGTCCCCAAGCCATTTTTTGTAAAAACTATTCCTTCTGCAATTGAATTGTTTTGGCAACCTTGTCAAATGTCAATTAACTGTCAAAGTGAGTATTTATTGCTGAACTCTAAATCCTATTCTATTAATCTAGAAGCACATCTCAGAGATACTACAGTTCAGTTCCAGACCACATCAATAAAGTGAATTTCACAATAAAGAGAGTCACATAAATATTTTGGTTTTCCAGTGCAAATAAACATTATGTTTATACATATTTTTGTTTTCTAGTGCCAATAAAATTTATGTTTATTCTATACTGTAATCTGTTATATACTATTGTGTTAGCCATAATAGTATGCCTAACAAAGCAATGCACGTACCTTAATTTAAAAATACTTTATAGATCTCTATCAATGGGTCAGTAAAAAAGAAAACATAAGTAAATAAATAAAAATACCCCATTGTTAAAAAACACTAACAATCATCCAAGGTTTCAGCAAGTTGTAGTCTTTTTGCTGATGAAAGGTCCTGCACAATGTTGATGGCTGCTGACTGATCAGGGTGGTGGTTGCTGAAGGTTGGGGTGGCTCTGGCAATTTCTTAGAATTAGACAGCAATGAAGTTGGCCACATTGATTGACCCTTCCTTTCACAAAAGACCTCTCTAGCATGAGATGCTCTTTGATAGCATTTCACTCTAAATAGAACTTTCAAAATTAGAGTCAATCCTCTCGAACCCTGCCACTGATTTATTAACTAAAATTATTTTTATTTTATTTATTTATTTTTTTTTTAGATGGAGTCTTTCTCTGTCACCCAGGCTGAAGTACAGTGGCACAATCTCAGCTCACTGCAATCTCTGCCTGCTGGAGTCAAGCGATTCTTCTGCCTCAGCCTCTCAAGTAGTTGGGACTACAGGCATGCACGACTATGCCTGGCTAACTTTTGTAGTTCTGGTAGAGACGGGCTTTCACCAGGTTGGCAAGACTGATCTTGAACTCCTGACCTGAAGCGATCCACTTGCCTCAGCCTCCAAAAGTGCTGGGATTACAGGCATGAGCCACAGTGCCCGGCCCAATTAACTAAAATTATGTAATACTCTAATCCTTTGCTGTCATTTCAACAATGTTTCCAGCATGGTCACCAGGAGTAGATTCTGTCTATCTCAGGAAACCACTTTAGTTGCTAAGTCATAAGAAGCAACTCCTCCTTCATTAAGACTGTGTTATGAAATTGCAGCAATTCAGTCACATCATCAGGCTCCACCTCTAATTCTAGTTCTCTTGCTATTTTAGCACATTTGTAGTTACTTTCTCCATTGAAGCCTTAAACCCCTTGAAGAGTTAGCATCAGCTTCCAAACTTCTATTAATGTTGATATTTTGGTCTCCTTCCATGAATTACTAACGTTCTTTATACCATCTAGAAAGAGGAATCCTTTTCAGAAGGTTTTCAGTTTACTTTGCCACATTCATCAGAGCAATCGCTATCTATGGCAGCAAGATGAATGTTTTGTTAACAGGCATGAAAACAATATTCCTGTCCTTGTACATCTCCATCAGAGCTCTTGGGTAGATTGTCAAAGCAATAATATTTTGAAGTGAATCTTGTTTCTGAGCAGCAAGTCTCAACTGTGGGTTTAAAATATTCAGTCAACCCTAATGTAAACAGATGTGCTGTCATCCAGGCTCTGTTGTTCCATTTGTAGAGCACAGGCAGAATAGATTTAGCATAAATCTTAAGGGCCCTAGGATTTTCAGAACGACAAAAGAGCACTGGTTTCAACTTAAGGTCACCAGCGGCATTAGCTCCTAACAAGAGAGTCAGCCTGTTCTTTGAAGTTCTAAAGCAAGGCATTGACTTCTCCTCTCTAGCTATGAAAGTTCTACATGACATCTTCTTCCAATCAAAACCTTTTTCATCTACATTGAAAATATCTTGTTGAGTGCAGCCACCTTTACCAATGATCTTAGCTAGAACTCTGGGTAACTTGCTACAGCTTCTGTCAGCTCTTGTTCCTTTATGTACCTTTATGGAGATGGTTTCTTTCCTTAAATCTCATGAACCACCTTCTGCTAGCTTCAAACACTTCTACAGCTTCCTCGTCTCCCTCAGAATTTAGAATTGAGGAGCGTTAGGGTCTTATGGAGAAGGAGGGAGATGAGGGAACAGCTAGCCTGTGGAGCAGTCAGCACACACACATTATTCATTGATTAAGTTTGTCCTTTTATAATGGGTGTGGTTCATGGCACTCTAAAACAACCACAATATTAACACCAAAGATCACTGATTACAGATCACTGTAACAGATATAATTGTAATGAAAAAGTTTAAAATATTGTGAGAATTACTAATATGTGGCACAAAGACACTAAGTGAGCACACACTTTTGAAAAAACTGATGATAGGCTTGCTCAATGCAGGGTTGCCACAGATCTTCTATTTGTAAAAAAAAGTTGTATCTGCAAACTCAGTAAAATGAAGTATGCCTGTGTATGACTGTTCTTACGCCACTATGACTTTGTCTTCACTGCTACTATACTGCATTAAGTCCTGGATAGTGCGAATCCTCCAACTTAGTCACTTGTAAAGATCATTTAGGCTATTCTGAGCTCCTTATATTTCCATATGAACATTATTATCAGCTTGTCAAATTCAGAAAATAAGTCAAATGGGATTTCAATAAAATCTAAATGATTTTGAAACCCAATAAGCACATTTATGTCTAATACTTGGTGTATCCAGAATATCTAAATTTTTTTTGAGACAGAATCTCATTCTGTTACCCAAACTCAATCTCAGCTCACTACAATTTGGTAACTATTACCTTTTTAATAATATTAAGTCTTTTATTATATAAACATTGGATGTCTTTCCATTTATTTAAGTCTTCTTTAATTTCTTTCAATAATGCTTTGTGGATATCAGAGTATACGTTTTCACTTTTATTGTGTTTATTACTAAGCATTATTTATGTAATTGTACATGAAACATTTTAATTTTATTTTTGGATTCCTCATTCCTTGTATATAGAAATGCAATTGATTTTTACATACTGACTAATCCTGCAACTGTGCTTAACTCTTGTAGCATATCTAATCAAACTTTTATTGGATTACTTAGAATTTTCTACATACAATGTCATGTTATTTGCAAAAAGATATTCTTCCTTCTAATCTGAATTTTAAAATTTGTTTATGTTTGTTCGTTTTTACTAATTTCTTTACCTAGAACCCACAGCACAATGTTGAATGGAGGTGTGAGAGTGAACATCCTTGTCTTGTTTCTGATCTAGGAGAAAAGTCTTCAGTGTTTCACCATGAAGTATAATATAACTTGTAGATTTTTTATATATTCCCTTTATCAAGTTGAGAAGTTTCCTTCTAGTCTAATTTCTTGAATGTTTTTATCATAAAGTGGTGTTGGGTTTTGTCAAATGTTTTGCCTTACTAATGAAATGATTATATAGATTTTGTCCATTATTCTATTAAAATGGTGAATTACATAAATTGATTTTAAGATGTTAAACAAACCTTACATGTTTAGGACAAATTGTATTTAGTCATGGTGTATAATTCTTTTTTATGTGTCACTGTATTTTGCTTGGTTGCATTTTTTAAAGTTTCTGATCTATACCCATAAAACATTTTTCTATAGTTTTTGCGTGTGATGTCCTTGTTTTGTTATTAGAGTAATACTTACATCGTAGAATAAGTTGGAAACTATCTTCTGATCTTCCATTTTATAAAAAAGTTGGTGAAGAATTGATATAATTTCTTCTTTAAATGAAGAAATTCACCACCAGTAAAGCCTTCTGGGTATGGGCTTTTCTCTGTGGATAGTTTTTAGATTACTAATTCAACTTATTTGCTTTGTATAGGTCTACTCAAATTTTTAATTTCTTCTTTAGTTAGTTTTTTCAGTGTGTGTCTTTCTGGTAATTTGCCCATTTAACCTGTTACCTATTTTGTAGGCATATAGTTGTTCATGATAGTCTCTTATAATCCTGTTATTTCCCTAAGGTAAGTATTCCCTTTTTAATTTCTGATTTTAATAATTTGAGTCTTCTACTTCCCTGTCTAGGTAAAGGCTTGTCAATTTTGTTGATATTTTTAAAGAACCAATTGGTACTTTTGTTTTAGAAATAATTTTGAGATAGACATCCATTTTATGACTTTTATTCCAGCACTGTGAAAGATCCCAAAGATTCATGCCTGGAGAGAATATGATGTCTTCCAGAATAGTATAACCAGCTTCTCTCTGTCTCAATACACACCAGAATGAGATGGCACCAATTCCAAGTGTATTTAAAGAAAATGAATACTAAGTCATCTGTTTCTTTCCCTAATTCTAAGAAAGTTTTCAACCCAAACAAATAAATTACATTGACTATTAGTATTTCAAGAAATCTCTGAAACTATTTTTAAACTGCTTTTGACAGAGAAGAAACTGAGATAGGTATATGAATTTCTTTTATCTTGAGCTTTTTATTTTTGTATTTAAAATAGCTTCTACCTGCTTATGCCTCTCAGGTTAAGTCTCAGTCTGTTCTCCGAGCTCTAGACTCATGAATTCAGGAAATCTTTATTGAGTGCTAATTATGTGCCATACAGTATTCTATGTGCTTATTATGAAAGGTTGATGATGCCTCTGTCCTCAAAGCAATTATATTTTGAACTAAATCAAATTTTCAACTTTGGACATTCCTCTTTTGATATTTGTGAGGCATTTCAAAACTAATATTTCCCAAATGCTACTCTCGAATTCTCTCCCTTGAGACTTGCCCTCTCCCCAAACAACCCTCATCACCCCCAACCCACCCTTCATCATCTCAGTAAATAGCACCAACAGTCATGAAGTTAAAGCCAAAATCATTTCTGGCTACTCCCTTTTCTTTTTGACCATCAGAAAATCTTATGCTTCTGATTCAAATTGTTACCTCTAATAAGTTCTCTTCTTTGTACCTTCATTAGTCCAAACCATCGCCACCTCTACCCTCTTAACTCTTTCTCCTTCTTGCCCCAGCCAAGGATCTTTACCCAGGATCCGAAGTGAACTTTACCTCATGTAAACCTGACCATGCCAACCCTCCCCTACAAGCATTGTTGTGGCTTCTTACTGTACTTAATATCAACTCTGAAGTCCCTGACACAGACTTGGTTACTTGGCTCTTGCTTGCCTCTCCAGCTTCATCATGAATCCCCCTTGCTCAGCATGGTCTATGCTCACCAGTCTTCTGGTACTGCATCAACATTGGTTCAAGGAATGAATGGAGAACAACAAATCCTTCAGGATTTCTTAGAAACAATTTCTAACACCTTCTTTGTGATCTAGTGACAACATCTTAGTTATCACCCTTTTAGAGAGATTTTTCTGAACCATATAGTCTGAACATAACAGACACCAACAGCAGAAATATACAAAAGAATTAGAATATACTGTACCACAGAATATTTACTGGATTATTCTAAGTATCAGACGTGGTTTCAGTGACGGGTCTATGTTTCTATCCTGAGTACCAGGAAGTGCATGAAGTCAAAGCAATGTCAGAGATTAAATTTTCTTCAGTTTCCAGACCCATAGTAGAGCAAAAATCCCTGAATTTCCTCTAGAAATAAAGTCCGATTTCTATAGGTAGATGGGAAAAAAAGAAAGCGATCTTTGAAGTAATTTATTGTGCCATTCTCCACCCTCTTTGGAAAATTAAATGCTTTTTTCTTCCTAGTACTTAGACTTCACTTAGAATTAAAAGTAGAAAAGGAAGAACCATAACTTCTTTCTTCAGATGATCATAACTGCTTGATAGAAGGTCTTTAACAAGCTCCCATTCTAACAAGCGACTGTTGTTTCCGTGTTTTGGAATGGCTTAATCCTGGACACGATAACACCCTCAGAAAGCAAGTGCATTAAGCTGTGACAGTTTTCCACTGACCTAAGCAATTGCATTAGGAAAACGCCATTAGCAGCTCCCTCTCTTCATCTGTTCTCCCCTCCTCCTCCCCACCAGTAAAAGCTATGCTCAATACTACTATTAAATTACCCTTAGAAATACGCTCCTTGAAGAAAATCAATGCACATGTGTTTTAGCACTTGTCACAGATAGATCAAACGGCCAATCTAGCATATATTATTCCACTCAAAGGTTTCAATTTTAAACTAGCTCCTTTCGGTGGCACATTTTATGAGCTCACATCCAAACGAAGAAAAAGAATACAGTGGGTGAGGTTGGGGAAAAGCATAAGGATGAGTCTCACTATCATTCCAACCAATTTTTCTGCATCTCTGTAGTACTTACTGGTGACTATTAAAACCACCTGATGGAATGAGGTAACACTGGTGGGACCGTGGTAGCAGGGAACCAGAGGCCTAAAGCCCAAACTTGCTATGATTCAACTTAGAACACTCAGAACACTCATCCTTCACTAATGGCGGAGGATGTGCTCCCTCTTGTGATCATTTCTTCTTGCTTAGTCACTACCTACTTTCTACCAGAAGGTAACATAGTATGGTGGTTAAGGTACAGGAGCTAAAACTAGTGAGTGACTCAATTACTATATAGATGTATAAACTTAGGCATTCAATTAATATGTATGTCAATTTTTTTACTTAAAAATAGGGATAGTTCCTAAATTAGAGTGCTGTTGGAAGAATTAAATCAGTTTAATATGTAAAGCATTCAAGACAATGCCTGGCATGTGGAAAACCATGCTAACTATTAACTATTATTATTTAGGATGCTTGCTAAGAAGAAACGTTATTATTCCTGATAAGAATCCTTGAGACACATTACATAAATAATTTCCACTTTAATCCATAATGGAATAACTGTATTAGAATAGACCTTTGGCCATAAACAGCTATAAAATATCAAATATAACTGTCTTCAGTCAATAAAGAGCAGGCATCACAAGACTGAAATGGCTGATGGAAGGTGAGCCCCACAATTCACCAGGTTTCTACCTGGAGACAATTTCCCAACCAATTGCATGAAGCTGGAGTCAAAGCAGAGCACTGTGTTTCTGCAGAGCTGAAGTGGAAAAATCATATTTCAAAGCAGCTGGGGATTCTAGAATTTACAAGGTGGCAAACTAGAGAGGAGGAAACTGTGAAAAGGAAGCCTCACAAGATGTTCTGGGAGGCCCCTGCAAGTCTGTGGCTGAGGGAGTCCCCCACTGAGCAAGACAACCAGAAGTTTACCAGGTGGCAGCTGCTATGTAATTAAAAGCAGAACATAGCTACTAAAGGCACTGCTGGGGAAAATGCAGTGCTGGGAGATTTTGAAATTTAGGCCCTGCTAGAATGCTGAGATCTACTCCTTAGCCCATGAAGTCTAGCTGAGAGGCCAAAATGGTGGTCTTATGGTGTAATGACTACATATAGAGTGTGACTTATGCTAAACCCTCTCTAGAAAAGCCTCAAGTGAAGCCCTGACAAGATCCAATCTGGACACCAAGTTTGAAAGTTGAATCCTCGCTGGTTAGACCAGTGTGATCAGTCAGTAACTGAGTTACTTGTTCAAACAAGAATCAATAGTCTTTAGAGTAAGGTAACAGAATCTAAAGACTGTATACTGCATTATCTATAATACCAAAATTCAACAAAAAATCAATAGTCCTAAAAAGAAATAGAAAACAGTGATCTAGCCTTAAGAATAAAATCCACCAATAGACACCAAACCCAAGATACCAGATGTTAGTTAGCAGACAAATATTTAAAGCAGCTATTATAAATATATTCAAAGAATTAAATAAAAATGTGTTCACAAAATTATAGGAAAATATGATCTAAATGAATGAACAGAGATAATCTCAACATAGAAATTGAAACGATAGAAAAAGAACCAAATGAAATCCTACAACTGATAAGTACATCATTTAAATGAGAAACTGACTAGATGGACTCATTAGCATATTCAAGATGGCATTAAAAAGCCAGTGATTTTGAAGTCAGATAAATAGAAATTATGCAATTTTAAGAGAAGAAAAAAGGGCTTTATAAATTAAATAGAGCCTCAGTGACATACAGAATGCTATTAAATGAATTACTTTGTGTGCAATTGGTGCCTAAGAAAAAGAAGAGAGTGACATTGTGCAAATATTTTAAGATACAGTGGCAGAGAGCTTCCCACATTTTAAGATCAACTTATTGATCCCAGAAGTCCTGCAAGCATAAAACAGAATAAATATAAAGAGAACCACACCTAGGCACATCATAATCAAACTGCTCAAAACCAAATAAAAAGAGCACATTGATGTAATCCCAGCACTTTGGGAGGCCGAGGCGGGTGGATCACGAGGTCAAGAGATCGAGACCATCCTGGTCAACATGGTGAAACCCCGTCTCTACTAATACAAAAAAAAAAATTAGCTGGGCACGGTGGCGCGTGCCTGTAATCCCAGCTACTCAGGAGGCTGAGGCAGGAGAATTGCCTGAACCCAGGAGGCGGAGGTTGCGGTGAGCCGAGATCGCGCCATTGCACTCCAGCCTGGGTATCAAGAGCGAAACTCCGTCTCAAAAAAAAAAAAAAAAAAAAAAAAAAAGAGCACATTGAATAGAAATAACAGCAATAGCAATACTCTGACTTCTCATCAGAACAATAGAGGATGAAAGACAGTGGAACAACCTCTCCAAATTGCTAAAAAGAAAAGGAAACAGTTCACACAGAAATAGTACAGCCAGCAAAAGTTTCACAAGCAAGAGTGCAATAAAGACCTTTTCTATAAATGAAAGCTTAGAAAATTTGTTGACAGTAGACTTTCACTGTAAGAAATTAAAAAAGATATTTCTCAACTCAAAGGAAAATAATGCCAGATGGAAACTCAGATCTATAGGTAAAAATGATAAATATGTGGGTAAATATAAATGAGTAAGTTTCCTTCTCATAATTTACCTTAAAAACTGCTATTTAAAGCAAAAATAATAACAGTGTAAGATGGAATTCAAAACATATGAAAAAGTAATTTATATGACAATAATCGCACAGAAAACAGGGACAGGTAAATATATAGTAGCCAATAGGAAGCAAGAATCAGAAAGTGTCAGGTGTGAAATGTGAAAGAGAAGAATACATATTATTAATCATAGAGAAACCACTAAAATTATAATAGGAGTTTTAGCTAAGAAGGTAATAGAAGAAATACATTGGCAATCTGAAAGTACTGTATTAACATAGGAGGCTCGAAAGGGAAAAACAGAAAACAACAAAAGATAAAACATACAAACAAAAAAGAACAAATTGCAATATGGTAGACTTAAATCAAACCAAAACAATAATTACATGAAATGTGAAGGGATTAAAAATGCCAATTAAAAGGCATAGATTAACAGACTGGATAGGAAAACACAAACAACTGTTAGCTATCTACGTAGGACACACTTTATAGAGAAATAGGCATGTTTAAAAGGATGGAAGAAGATAAGACATGCAAGCAGCAAGCACAAGAAAGTTGATGTGGGTTTATTAATATCAAACAAAGTGGAAATCAGGAAAAAGTATATTACAAGAGATAATGTGAAATAGTGTATGATAAAAGACCAATTTGCCTGCAAGGCATGCTAATCTTAAAAATGTATTCACCTAGTAAGAGAGTATCAAAATCCATAAAGCAAATATTGACAAAATTGACTGAAGAAATGGACAAATCTACAACTAAAGTTGGATATTTTAATTCCACTCACTAACTGCTAAAAATGTAGGCAAAAAAGGAGGAAGAAAATGTAAGATCTAAACATGGTTGTCAACCAACTTGACCTAATCAACATTTACAGGACACTATACCCAACAGTGCCATCATACACATTCTTTTCAAATGTGTATAAACTATTAACCAATATATGCCATTATCCTTGGCCTTAGAACAAGTTTGAATAAAATTTAAAGGCTGAATTAAAAATTACAAGCAACAAAAAAGCACACATTTCTAAATAACCCATGGATCAAAGAAGTCACAAAAAAATTACAAAATATTTAAAATGGAATAATAGTGAAATATATTAAAATTTTAAAGATGTCGCTAAAGCAATGCTTACAGAGAAATTTATAGATTAGAAATGGCTGTATTAGAAAAGAAGACTTACATAAAAAAACTCTATTTCCATCATAAGTAGATAAAGAAGAAAAATCTAAATCCTAGTTATATAGACACAAAGCAACAATAAACATAAGAGCAAAACCCAATGAACTAGAAAACAAACAATAGAGAAAACCTGTATCTCAAACTTTGTTTTTTAATATATTAATAAAATTCATCAAAATCTCTAAAAAGAATAATCAGGATTAAGCAAAAAAGGCCAAATTATCAACATAAAGAATAAACTTGGGGCTATCACTAGAGATCTTCTAGATATTAAAAGGAAAACAGGGAAATGGCATTAATAAGTTATACCCATAAACTTGACAACTCTGATATTAATAAAAATCAAAAAGTTGTTTGAAAAGTGCATTCTATAAAAAATCTGTAAGTCCCATATCACTTCAAAGAATAAAACTTACAAATCTATGATAAATTCTTCTATTGATTCATCCCGCTTCACACACACTGATTCTGAATGTGGCTGTCCAAGAAGCACCTCTTAAAGTGCTGTGGGTTCCTCTCCCTCCATTTCTGAATAGCCTTCCAATGACCACATCTTTGTGTAGGCAGCCAGACCTGCCTGAAGGGAAATCAAGGAATCATAGACATAAAAGGGCAGGTCACACCTCAAGTAGTATTCTTCTCTGGGCATCTTTTCTATTAGATGCTCAGAATTCCCACTCCCAGCTAAACCCATATCAGTTAAAGGGACAGAATTTATAAATCTCTGGTACATTCTCTCATTCATTCAAGGACGGATTAATACCTCTCTTAAACAAACTCTAGCCTGAAGAGGAAATTCTTCCCAACATATTTGTAAGGCCATCAAAATTCTGATTCTTAATCTGGACAAAGATATCACAATAAAAGAAATCACATATTACATGAGTAAATAGGAATCATTCATTCATTCAAGAGAAATATTTTTAACAGTTCTTTCTGCTGGCAATGAATTTGATTGAACTACATGAAATTGCTGTATCATATAGCTAGCTGTAGATTTAAAAAGTCAAATACCAGCAATTTCATTTGGTTCAACGTTACACTAGGGGCTGGGAACAAAATACAGTTCTTTACCTTATAACGTTCACAGTTTAGAGAAGGTAGGCAGACACGTCCACATGTGATTACAAGACAATATAATAAAGTGCCGACTGCAGGGTGTTAAGACAGTACAGCATGGTGGGAACCTAAGTGAGAAATCTCTACCTGCCCTGTCTTGATGCACAGTGTGAGAGTATTCAGCAGGAAAGCATGCTGGAAAGGAATTCCTGGCAGTAGGAACAGAATATGCAAATACACAGTGCTACAAGAATGCATATTGGCCAGGGAAATTTGAATAGATTGATACATCTAAAATTTTAAAAGTACAGTGGAGGGGATGGAGCACTGTGTGGGATCATGGTAGAAGGCACAAGGCTGGGTCCTGAAGGGTTAACACATTTTTTTCCCAAATAAATTTGATGATCATTTTGTGACAATATTTTACAGATGTGGGTATAACCCCATGATGAAGCTTCCACTTTCCTAGTTAGTGAAAATGAAACACGATGGTGAGCAGGTATGATTGTCTTCTTTCCTTGCTTTATCTTTTCCTTCACCGACTTGCTGCTGGGTAATTATTGAAACAGATTTGTAGCAATTTGGGACTGTACAGAATATCTCTTGGCAAAGTACACAGGATTTCAGAACTGAAAGTAATTCTCCTGAAAAGCAGTAACACATCATTAATTATCCTATTAGTATGCTCTGAAGCCTGCATAGAGAAGGTCTCTTAGTGATAACCAGGACCTCTAGCCAAATGACTGTGCTGAGCTGCTGAAAACTTTTACTTTCAGATACAAACATAATTCAGATGGCAGTACCTTTGTTATTCTAAAAGCCCAAAAAGAAAAGCTTTGCTTTTTAAAATTTGTGTTGGGTGGTGCTTTTTTAAAAGTTTGCTTGTTTTTTCCCCACTGACAGCTTCTGGAAGGCTACACTCAAAGAAAGAAGCTGTCTGGAGAGTTTAAAGAAAGTGCCACTCACTCTCAGTATTTAAAAGAAAAAACAGAAGCAGCAAAAATTAATGCTAAGTTAATTTTCTTCCATAATGCTCACCACCTTCCTTACTAGACTGTTCACTGATATGCTGAGAAGCAGACACATGGCTAATTTACCTTTCATTTCCCTGGGCCACTGTGATTGTGGCGTTAACAGCAGTAAAATAGCAAAATGAGATGGGAAGACAGAGGAAAGTAGTGAGCACAAGTGTGAAGGAACTAGATAATCCAAACATCAGCTCCCCCCGTACTCCAGGGCTGACTTAGGAACCTCATTTGGACAGAGCAGCTCTGAGCTACAGTTATCACTGTGCTATGCTCACGGTGTGCCAGGAGAAGTGCTATGTGCTGACCCAGGATGATTTTATTGAAGTTCATGTGGGTGCATGGAGCTTACTTTTAATGTTCCTTACTATACATTATAAATCTTAACAACATTTTTAATATTGTATTTCTAAATGTTCCCCAGGGTTAATAAAAGGCTGGAGTCTCCAATAAGCATAATATGCTGATAGCTCATTTATTTAAAATGCCATCTTAAAAAATAAAAATTTTAATCAAAAAAAGTATTTATTTATAATTCATGTTAAATTCTATGAGAACTGGTCTCTGAATAGTTCACATTCATCCCCGCTTCACACACGCTGATTCTGAATGGGGCTTAGCCAAGAAGCCACCTCTTAAAGTGCTTCAGGGTTCTTTTCCTCCATCTTCTGAGCCAGCCTTCCAAGGACCACATCTTTGTGTAGGCAGCCAGACCGCCCTGTAGGGAACCACGGAATCATGACCATGAAAGGGCAGGTCAGACCTCAAGTCTCATTCTGCTCTGGGCATCCTTTCTGTTACGATTCCTACTCCCAGGTAAACCTAGACTAGCTGGATACAAGTGGAAAGAAAAGAAGGGCTCTAGTAATGGAAACTTCCAAGCACCAGCATGTCTAGACTCGGATCAGAAGCAAATACCAAAGAGTGATGTTGAAAATGGAATTTGATGGCTGTATCTTCAAAATGTCTGCTCTGGGCACCTCAAAGGCATGGCATCTAACAGTGGAGGAAGGAAGAGGGTTGCCTGTTATCATCCTAAGGGCTGAGTCTTTATACTACCAGTTCTCCCTCTCAGGTCAGGCCAGCTCCTTGACCTCAGTTTAATGAATTTCTTCCCTGTTTATAAAGCTCTTCAGGTGCAGGGTGGGTGGGGATAATGCATTCCCTTCTTGGGCATTCATTCCAGCATTTAACAATTTTCAGAGTGCTTCCTGAAGCCTAACCTGACAGGTTCACTGTCGGTGTCAGAGAATTTCATAATCAACATCTGGCACATTTTTAGGTCCCCCGCAAGAGTTGTGCGCTAACTACCTACCAGCTCTTTGCAAAGGGTTTAGTATCGTGTAAGGGCCCCCAAAATATTAATTAACCAATCAAACTGCTCCCAGCTGCAATTTGAACTCATTTCTTCTCTAGGTTGGGAAACGGGGAATTTGGTCATTATTCTCTCCATTAAAATCCTGCCCAGACATAACGATTATTATTAAATCTCTCTTACTTCTCTTTTTAGCACCAAGGGATTTCAATTATTTTCACCTTTCTTCAGAGTTGCAATTCATAGACTCACAGGTGCAGAAGGGACTTAACAATATAACTCAATCAATAATTATTTCCAAGGCGGATCGAGACCCCCTCAGATTTACTCCTGTACTGTGCCATCCCATCCAGATGCAGTTTTCTAGAAGGACCTGATTATGCCCCAGGAGAGTGGCTGTTTTGGTCTAAAAATCTTCCCTGGACATGTCAACACCTCTTTCTTTTGGTTACGGTTTTGTGTATTTTTTCTTACATGTCTGTATTTATAGCTTTGTTCCACATCAGAGTAAGAATAGAGACAGATCCTTTGACGCTAATTAGAGCCCCACATGTTAATGAACCCCCACCACTCTGCTGCCTTAGAGTGTCGGCAACCCCACAGGAAATTAATAAGAGCCTTAATCACTCAGAGAATGGAAAGGTCACTGCTCACTAAGGGTTCAAATGCAGAAACAGCAACACAATCATACCCTATTTCAAAAGCATAAAAACCACCCATGGGCGTGAAGAGTCTAACGCTCCATCAATAAGCAGAAGGATTAGAGCATCAGCTTGGTCATAGGACTAAATGAACATAATCACAGAACAGTTTGTTGCTTATCCTCAAATTATATTAATATATACAGCGATGTGGTCATCTCTTGTACCTCTTAGTTCATTTCTCCAGCTTAGATGCAGTGACTTACAGCATAAGATAACCTGAACAGACTGGAATCCCCAGCATTTTAGCCTTACTTTTCTCATTGCTAGCTGTGCATCACCTTCATCAGGTGCCCTTTTAACCTGACCTTATGGAATCACAACTTTAAGGAGCAAATGGGACAGGGAAAGAGCACATTCATGGTCAGGCCATTCCCTGAGCGGCCAGGGATGAAGAGCACTAATCTTCCATCTTCCAAGAAGGAAGATATTTACACCGTCCATTGCAAAGTATAGATCAGTTTCCTCAATTTTACTCCCTGTGTCTGAAAGGTGAACCTGAGCAACAGGCGGCAATAAAAAGTAGAAAAAAGAAATTATATAATCCGTTGCAATAAATGTTCCTAACCTACCCTACCGAGGGTAGAAAATTGAAACAAAGAAATAGTGTTGACACTGAGAAAATTAACATTACAGAATCAAGAGGGAGAAAGTTTTAAAGTCAAGTGCTACGAAGAGGTTATGAACTGAAAGCTGAGGCAAGACTATTAGAGCTAGCAATTAGGAGGTTATTGGAAATGTTTTAAAGTAGAGTTTCAATAGCATGATGAAGTAGAAAACCAGATGGTCTGCTCCCTTCTTTTATCTGTCTATTAAAAGTGGATCCAACATTTAGAACTCGGCTAATATTCTACTTCCAACTAAATGTAATTGCCTGTTCCTTGGAACTACAATGATCGTGATTATCTTATCACTAATTCTTCTCCTACTCTGTGTTATTACATATATTGTTATTAGTTATCATTTTGTATATATCTCCCTCACTAACTTAAATTCTGCTTCAGGGTAGGAGCCTGCTTTCACTAGTACCTTTCTATATCTTCCTAGCACTTAATACAGTGATTCCCACATAATATCTCCTCAAAAAATATTTGTCTAAAGCAAGATGAATTAGATCTATACAAATGTCCTATAATTCAAGGTTTGCACAGCTATGATTTACTAAATGAGACCTCCCTGAAAATACTGAGTAGTTCTATAAAACTTATAAACTTTCAAGTTAATTTAAATTAAAACTAAATGAAAACCAATAAAGTATTCCCTTTTGATTTTTTTTTTTTTTTTTTTTTTTTGGAGACGGAGTTTCACCCTTGGTACCCAGGCTGCAGTGCAATGGCGCGATCTCGGCTCACCGCAACCTCCGCCTCCTGGGTTCAGGCAATTCTCCTGCCTCAGCCTCCTGAGTAGCTGGGATTACAGGCACGCACCACCATGCCCAGCTAATTTTTTGTATTTTTAGTAGAGATGGGGTTTCACTATGTTGACCAGGATGGTCTCGATCTCTTGACCTCGTGATCCACCCGCCTCGGCCTCCCAAAGTGCTGGGATTACAGGCATGAGCCACCACGCCCGGCCTCCCTTTTGATTTCAATAGATTCTCTTTTTGAATAATTTTATTGCTTTTGAATTTAATTTCTGTAAATTTGGTACACTTTTTTTAAGATAACTTTACATTTTGATGATATCTTCAGAAAATCTTGGTTCATACTTTTTACAGCTCAAAGGTCATGTCCATCTGCACATCTCTTTTAAAGAACTCATACATCGAAACAATGTCAAGTTACAACTAGGCAGCATTTCTGAAGTCAGTGATAATTAGAACTCTGAACATATTTTCCTATTGAAAGAGTTTATTAAGAGTGTTGTTTAATTTTCAAAGTGAGTTCACAAAACTGTCTTTAATTCTGCATAAATACCAGCACAATGGTAGAACCTGAGCACCACAACAGTCACTTTATTGCATGAGGAATGCTACCAATGCAACAGAAGCAGCCCCCATCGTCAGCACCGCAGTGCCACAGCCTGCTGCAGCAGCCTCCTCCTCCCTTTTGTATCCTCATCTTAAAATCTCACTCTTAGCTGAATTTTATCTTAATTGGAGAGAACCTCTTCAAAGATTCACCACTGTTCATCCCCAGCATTAAGTCCAAACCCCTCGTTATAGATATCTTTTATCCACTGTTCTTTGTCCAGCTTCATCCCTCATCACTGCCTCTGTAAGCTCTTCCTTCTGCCAACCTTGAACTACTTCAATCTGTGAAACCCCTACCTTTGTTCTCATCTCTGCTGCTTCCCCTGGTGTATCACTTTCCCCCATCCTACCTTCCCTGGGATAATTACTGTTTGCCCTCAGCTTCAGCTTAAATGGACTCTCATTTTGGAAGCCAGCATTCCTCTCCCTTATCTGAGATAGGTCTGCATTTTACATGCACTAATAACACCTTTTCAAAGACTGTGTCCATCGCCTTCACAATTACATCTTTAGTGATCACCTCAAAGTTATCCTTTTCAGACTCAAATCCGAATGTCTACAACAGTTTTGATCACCAAGTATGTGTTTAATAAACAATTAATGAATGATGGATGAATGACAGCAGCCACTTCCAAATTCACCTTTTTTTAGGTTTCTTTGCTCATTCATTCATTCAAAATAGTATTGAATCCTACCATGTAGCAAGCAATATGTACTAGGAACTGGAGAGTGATGAGTTGAACTCATTGCCTGCTGTGTCAGTCAAGGTTCTTTAGAGAAACAGAACTAATAGGAGATTAAAGATAGAGATAGAGATGTATTTATTATTTGAAATTGTCTCATATGATTATGGAGGCTGAGAAATTTCATAATCTGCCATGTACAATCTGGAGCCCCAGGAAAACCTGTGGTATAATTCAGTCCAGAGCAAAGGCCTGAGAATTAGGGGAGCCAATGATGTAAATCCCAGCCCAAGGGCAGAAGCTGATGAAATGAGATGTCCCAGTTCAAGCAGTGAGGCAGAAATGAGAAAATGAGGAGGGGCAATTCCTTCTTCCTCTGCCTTTTCTTCTATCCAGGTCCTCGATAGATTGGATTGTGCCCACTCATATTAAAAAGGGCATTCTAGTTTACGGAGTCCAGGGTCCACCAATTAAAATGCTAATCTCATCCTGAAACACCTTCACAGACCCACTCGAAAATAATGTTTAATCTGAGCACTCCATGACCCAGTCACATTGGCATGTAAAACATTAACCATCATACATAGCCTAATGGAGTTTACTGTAATGGGAATTTGCTATGGGGGACTGTGGAGGAATTAGGATTTCAGACTTAAGACTCCAATGAAATAGACGATTCTTGTGGAAGCAGCTCACAAGGGGCAAGGATTCTCATTAGTGTGGATGAAGTGGGTCCTAAACACACTTCCTACAATAGTACACAATTACTCATAAGTGTTCTGAACTCAATGGAATATAACTCCTTTAGAAAAGAAAAGTTATAGTAAATCATTGTGAAGCCTTTACTGTGAACTTAAAAACCATCTTTCCCCAAAGAGCTCAGTTTCATTTCTTACCTGATTTTTGTGACCTCCCATAAAATCCTTTGCTATAAAGTTGAAGCCTTTGCTCCATCTGGGCTGTTTTAATCATCTTTTTGCTTCCAAATTGACCAAATTAAATCCATTTTTCATTTTTTCATGAGTCATCTTTCTAAAACATTTATCGGATTATGCCTTTCTTTTTTTGATGACCTACCAGGATTTCTAAGTCTTGCTATGAGAATAGAAGGCTCCTCATCTTGACCTGCAGGTCCGATGAGTATTTGCAGAATTCGCTACTGTAATTCAGATGGTGGGGACCTCCTGTGAAGTATGTGAGGATGGGAAGGGACTACACAAATATGTAACACATCAGAAAATAGAATAGATTAAAGATGGGTGGAGTTGTTTCAGTGGCTGCCCTTCACTCTCTGAGTTACGTTTGAAGTCCTTAGCAAAGGAATTTAAGGTCCATTTGGCCCTGATTCCTCCTGTCTACCTCAGATTATTTCCCCCAAAATATTTTATGTCCTTTCACGTCTCTGGAAGGTTTGTGTGGGTTGAGAAATGATGACGACGGTTCAGAAGAGTGAATATAGAGTACTCTTTCAAGTAGGTTAGGTGTGAGGAGAATGAGGGAGCTTATTGTGAGCCCCCATAGGAGGGTCTCCAAAGGAGGACATGGGGTTGAGATCATTTTAAAAATTCTTATTTATTGATTTATTTTCTTCAAAAACTCATGTTTATATGTTGTGACAAAATTTATTAAATCCCGTCAAGGTTGAAGATCTACAGGAAGAAAGAGATACTGAATGGCATAAAATCTTGAAGGAGAATGCAACAGACACAGCTGGAGAAATGTGTCTTGACTGCAAAGCAGAGATATGAAGAAGGAAGACAAGATGGGTACTAGATGTAGAGGAAGGAAGGCAGGAAGAAGCAGCTGGAGGCAGTTCACTCTTATTGGCCTGATTTTTCTCTGTATAAAATAGGACATGAAGTCAGCTGATGGGAATGTGGAAAGTGGCAAGGGCAAGTTGGAGTCTTGAGGAAATGGACATGTTTGCGACAGCTGTGCTGGAAAATAAGAGCAATATTGGACTAAGGACTCCGAGGCTTTCTAAGCAGCATGAAAAATCATGTAGGATGATATTGATTCCAACTGGCATGGCATTGTGGTTTAACATGGTCATAGACAAGGGAGTCTGTCTTAGGTCAGTTTCTGCTTTGAAACAGCTTGGCAAACTGTTTCTGTAAAGGGCCAGATAGTAAATCCTTTAGGCTTTGTGGGCCATGTGGTCTCTGTCGCAAATACACAATTTTGCCATTTAAAAATATCTCCTAGGCATTATGTAAGTGAATGTGACTGTGTACCAATAAAACTTTATTTACAGACACTGAAATTTGAATTTCACATGATTTTATGCATTATGAAATATTCTTCTTGTGATTTGTTTTCAACCATTTAAAATGCTTTTTTTTTTGAAGTACAAAAACATTCTTATTTCGTGTGTTATATAAAAACAGGAAGTGGGCATTTAACTCCAGCTGCAGGTAAGAGTTCTTGTTTATAGCAGAAAGAGATATCTGACACCTGGGTGTTCAAGGAACAAGGCTGTTACTCATCAGAGACGAAGAAAACTGAGAATCACAGAGTTCAAGAGTTCTGAGTGAGTTTTTGGTCCATTGTGGGCCTGCATTTCCATGACTCAGATACAACACAGACATACACCCTGCTTCTCCTGTTCATTTTAGGATATAGATAGCAACTCTTCTCTCATAGCCATATCCTTCTTTTTCGAAATCAGTTGTACAAGAGGGAGAGGAGTGTAGTTGACAAATAAGCAAGGAGAGCTTCAGTTCTTTATTGACTTCATAAAATGAGGGGTGAAGAGGGAGCTGACAACAAGAGAATCCAATATTGGAAAGACAGTTCCCCCTCAGAAAAACATTTATGTGCGCCTCTCCTCTCCCAATAAAGGGAATAAGACCCTTTTGTTGACTTGCAGCCTCGCTGAAGATAGAAGTAAGCAGCAACAATGCTGGCTCAGACGGTGTTAGATGTGGGTAGCACTTGTAAAGATGATGGATGTTGCCAAATGGTAATTTTCTCTGTGTGGTGGCTATGACTGATCTGTGGCTTGATGTGATGGTTGAGGCTTTCATATTCAATCTTAAAGAAAAACTATCATGTCATCATACAGTGGGAGATTCAGATGACTGGGGTGTGGGTGTTGCTGGGATAGTGCTTTTCTTTTGAAGATGAAACACTATGAAAAAGGAATATTTCTCTAAAACTCATCTACAAACCAGTGAAGGCCAGTGTATATAATTTTATTAATATAATATTCCAAATAAATTTTCTTTGTATCTCTATTTACCCTGTAGTCTTAGGTGTAAGACTGAAGGATTTGGGACCACAGGCAGTATTTTCGTGGCTTCTTTTTTGACTTTGGAAAAAGACTTTTTAAAGGAATGTGTGAAGCAGGCAGCTGGCTATATAGCTGATACTAAAGGAAAATAAGATTTGCTTTTCTGGATATATGCCTATGCTATCAGAGGTGATCTCATAACAAGGGCAGAGAACATCTCATAGTTCCCTGAAATAGAATAATGAACTTGGCAGGAGACAACTCAGCTTCACCAGGAGGCTCTGAATTTAAATTTTAGAGGCAAAAGGGAGGGATTAGATAAATCTATATATTTAGACCATAATGAGTGCCGTGTAATCCTCCCCCCGAAAAAAATATAATGGAAGAGGAGCCTAGGAATTATCAGGAGAAAATACTGATGACTACAGAAGTCTATATATCAATGTAAAGCGTTTTTGTACTGTACAAAATGAAGTTTAACCTTTAAAGAAATAAAATAATTTAAGTATCACCAAGACATTATGAAATCATGAACACAATATGGCATTGTACACAGGAGAAACTCATTCTAAGTTGGCATCTGATAGAAGAGAAGGTAGACAGCTGCATATTGTGTTTAGGAAGCATAAACCTGGATAGAATCCCACAGAAGTGAGAACAGACACTTGATGATAGAGCCTGACAATCTGGGCCTATGCTGTGAACTAGCAAAAGAAGTACTAGGGTCCAACCATTCACAGATGAAACCACTGTGGAAATACTGAGCTTGGAAGTAGCGAAAACCCTTGATTCATTTCCTGGATTTCAATTTTCTATCAAAATTCTCCATCCTTATATCTACTTTATTAATTTTTTTATTCTATTTTCTTCTATTTCATCTTTTCTTCATTTCGGGATAATTAATTGTATACATCAACTTGACTGGGCTGAGCTATTTGATCAAACACTTTTTTGTGTTTCTGTGAGGGTGTTTTCTGGATGAGATTTAATCAGTGGGTTTTGAGCAAAGTTGACTGCCCTCTGTAACATGGGTGGGCGTCGTCTAATCAGTTGAAGACTTGAATAAAACAAAAGACTCACCATCCAGAGCAAGAGGGCATACCATCAGCACACGACCTTTGCACTTGAACTGCAGCATCAGCTTTTTCCATGTCTCCAGCCTGCCTGGCCACCCTGCAGACTGGGACTTGCCAGTCTCCCTAGTCATGTGAGCCAATTCCCTAAAACCTTTCTCTCTCTCTCTCTCTCTCTCTCTCTTTCTGTCTCTCTGTCTCTGTCTGTGAAAGACAGATAGATAGATAGATAGATAGATAGGTAGATAGACAGATAGATAGACAGATACGAATGCATATATATAATATATATGAAATTATATTATATATAAAATTCTATTGTTTCTGTTTTCTTGAGAACCTTACTAATACACGTGTTAATTATAATTATTTCAAAGTCCTTGCCTGGCAAACCCAATATAGGAACCATATATGGGTCTGCTTCTATTATTTTGTATGCTGTGTATGGATTATCAGTCATATTTCTCTGCCTTTTCACACATCTAGTATTTTTAATGCCAGAAATTTTGTGCATACCAGAAAGAATAGGAGAGATCTCTAGAGAAAAATAATATCTGTAGCTTTATGATTCCTTTATATGCAGTGTCTGGAATATACTACAAGGTCACTAGAGGCAAGGAAATATGACTGATAATTGAACAGGGAAAAGATATTGAAGCAGATCATAATATGATACCTATATTGGAGTTTGCAGACAAAGCATTTAAATGACTATGATTACTTTGGTGAAAAAAAAAAAAGAGAGAGAGAAAGAAAATGGATGAAATAGATGTATGAATGAAGAATTTTAACAGAGTATTTGAATTTATTTAAAAAGAATTGCATAGAAATTCCAGAATTAAAAGACACAATATCCAAAGTCATTAACCCAATAAATAAATTTAATAGCAGTTGGACACAGAATTATCAACCTGGAAGATAGGCCAATAGATCATAACCAAATTTAAAAACTGGGAGGAACTAATATTTTAATGCTATTCAACATGCTGCCATTACAAATTCTTGTGCAGGATTCTCCCATTGTTATGACACAATATATTTATCTAGGCATATGAGATCAATGTTTATTTCTGAGTTGTAGGATGAGTGGGTTTTGCTTTTCTTCTCTTAATTATGATACTTCCCTCAAGAAATATAATAAGGGACATCATCAGTAGGTCATTTTAAGTATACTTTTCTCCAAATAACCAACCGAACAGCTCACTAAAGAGAGCATGTTTGTAAGCTGAGACTGCTGTGCTGTTTGTGATGCTCTGGAGCCAGAATGTGGCAGGGCTTCCTTTGCCGATGTGCCTTTACCCCAGGGTCCCGGGGCTGGAGGCTCTAAATGCTTCTATTCCTCCTCTCCATCCAGTGCCTTTCCTGTCTGCATCTTTGCTCTGGAAATGTCAGAGTGTCTTACATATAGCCTTAACATGGCAAAAACTGAATGAATGAATGAATGAATGAAACGAGAGGAAGGAAAGAAAATGGAGTAAAGGGATTTGAATCTCTTTCCTGCCATCTTGGGTTCTTAGGGGCCCATAACAGGCAGGGCTGTTAACCTCTAGTTAATGAGGGTCCTGCTTTCACATGCAAGTCCTGATAATCCTATTACTATAAGCTCTTACTACCTACCTTCTCATTCTGTCAACCACAAAAGTAGGAAAAAAAGCAAAAGCATTTCTTATTCCACATGTAGGTATTTGAGGTTAGATTTAATGAGGCTGCCCAGCGTCTGAGCAGGCCAGTGATAGGTGTCTTAAAAACAGCCAGACAGATATTCGGTTTAGTTCCAAATTCAAGAAAACCAATGACTTATATACTTATATATGGGTTTATATTCACATATATATGTAGTGTGTGTGTGTGTGTGTGTGTCTTTGTGTGTGTGTATTCTGTTTTTGAAAATCGTACTGTCAAATGCTACAAGCCCCTTGGCCTTACCCTCATTCAGGAAGAAGATGCCATTGGAAATCAGGGAGTTTGATGGGATGTGGTGGTGGGAGGAGAGGCAAAGACAGAGTTTCCAGAAATTGCAAAATTCACTGCACACATCTGAATAGTTGAAGCTGTATCTCAGGCAGTTTGGTGATAAAAGGAAACACCAGTAATAGAACAATTAAAACTTCCCCAAAACTATAATCTAAGATATTTTGTAACCTGTTTTTGCCTTTCCAGGACATACAATCTGTAGCTTGTAATTTTTCCCCCTATCTCCTCCCGCAAAACTTGTCCCTCTGATGGGGACCCTATTATAGATACATAGCATGTATGTTTAACCCAGATATTTTAGTCTTCCTCCATCATACAGCATTAGGCATCAAACAAAAAGACTACTCTTTTTCAGTGGATCTAACTGTAAATCACTTGAGTGTACTATAGACAATGAATCCTTGGGTAATGGAACCATAAGAAAAGCCTTCCCTGGTTAGAGGAGTGAGGTCAAGAGGCTAGGACTGCTCTTTTGCCCACTGTAGCATGCAAACGTACGTGTCATAAGTAAGAGCTTCACATGCATCTACAGTGGTATCTGGACTGTTAGCCTGACACTGGCAGAATGAAGCTGAGATTCTCCTGCTAGCTGAGACAGCATCAAGGCTAGGGGATGTCCCTGGGGTCCTTCCTCTCTCATCTCTAGTAAGAATATCCATACATTCCCTAGGCACAAGGCAAGGCAGAGAACAGGCTCCTTGGGACCAGCCACAGCTCTCCCTGGATGTCAGCCCCATCTGTGCCTTTCCCAGCTGCCTCTGGAAGGAGGGCAGGAGACCAGAGCCACCTATTCTGAAAGACAATCAGCTCCATGTGCCAAGCAAAGCAAGAACTTTGGGCAGCTACAGGGAGGAGAAACAGCCCATTTAATGTGCTCTGATTCCCTCCTGGAAAGACTGGAAAATTATCCGCTTGCCTCAAATATCTTCATTAAAAATGCATTTAAGCTGTGAAGCTCTACGAAGGAGAGACCTGTAATACATGAAAGATTAGCCCCAGATTGCTGATTGGACTATTTTACATCATTATGGTAATTAAGCTAGCAAGGCTGTGGTGCTGACTTCAACACTTTCTTCCATTTGCCTTTGTTTCCAATTCAAGGTATTTTCCCCCCTCTTTCCATCTTCAGCCTTCTTCCTTTCCTCTCCTTCCTCCCGTTCTCACCCCTCCCCACCAAACATCTCCTGGGAGCCTTGGCGGGTCCTGCCTCATGCATATGCATTGCACTCGGTTGGATTCAATCTCCCATGGCTTCTCTGCCAACCTTGTCTTGACTCTGCAGAGTAAAGGGAAGAAATTAATGGTAATTACTAGGTGTGAGTGGATATTACAGCTCTCTATCTGATTGCCAGTGAAACCAAATAAAAATGGAACATAATCAGCCAATTATTAAAACACAGAATAAACAAAAGGAGATTTGTCTCTTACTTGCCTTCCCTTGCTTACTTTTTATCCTCAGACCAGCAAGCCTGGCTCAGGGCAGTGACTGGGGACACCCGTGATAAACTCCCTGGGACTCCACTAGAGCTAACACTACACAGCTGGTGTGCAGGGCCACCTTCCAATGTAGAAGATGGAAAGAGCCTGTTCAAAGCCCCTCCATGATTGGATAGACCCTCCCCGCTCTCTCTCGCCTGCCCCCACCACCACTTGCCAGAGTCATCAGTACTCCCAAGTGTCCCCACAAAAAGAAGTGGTTCCATATTTCTTTCTACCGTTTGTAAATGCATGAATAACTTCTAGAAATAGATGCAAAACTCTGCACTCGGTGACATTCCCCTGAGAAACCAGGAGTCTCTGAGGCGGTGAATGGATTACAAGGAGAAATATAAGAGAAAGGCTTTTCATCTGTGACAGCTGACAGGAGAGGAAAGAGTGTGTGTGTGCACGCGCACTCATGCACCGTCACATACCAAAGCAGTTTTGGCCCAGGGGATGGTCCAGTTAGCTTTCTTCCGTTCCCTGGTGACCCAAGGAAACACTATCAGAACACTGATGGTAGAGAGAAACAGACAAAAACCAGAAATAAGTTCTTCCCTTTCCTGAACATTACTTGTGATATGCAGCTGAGATTTTTAATTATATAAAAGTACTGTATGCATATGTTCACACCCACAGCTCAGTTGTAACCTGAGGAGCAGCTCAGCATGGAGGTGTAAGGTCATAGTCTTTGTCATTAAATAGACTGGTTTCTACCCTTTCTGACTAATTTACTAGCTGTGTGGCCTTATGAAGCTTACTTCACTCCTCCAAGTCTCAATTACCTCATTTGTAAATGAAGACTATAATCATATCCACCTCATATATTTTGTAAGGATGAAATGAAATAATGCATGCAAAGTGCACTTTATGAATATTCATTGTTATTACACAACAATATATGTAAGTGGTAAGTCAGGCTTTAATCTTTGAATGTATTTCTTCATAGATTATATTGCATGCCAATGATCTCAAAAGAATACCTTACCTTACTTTTAGGACTTCAGTGGGTACCCAACTTTGCCTGGCCACCCTGCTATAATTTCCTGGTATGTTTGCTCATTTTCTTCCCCTGTATCTATTCCATTGTTTATCTCCTACATTCCTCAAATCTTCACACCTCCACACGTCTTGCCATCTCTTCCTTCCCAATAGAACCTCATTTCATAAGGTCTTGAGAACACAGAAGCCTTCTCATGGGGAGCAACCTTTTCTTCCCACAGACATATTTAGAAAACTATCAGCACCTGTCCTCATACCCCTTCCTCCCACTTGCTAAAAAAGATGATGTCTCTCTACCACTACAGGTGGCTAGCACCTTTTCCTGCACCCTAGATTCCAACCCTCTTTCCTGCCTGCTACGGACTTCACTGCTGTGGCCGTTGCCTCTCTCTCCCCAGCATCATCAATATATGCTTCTCTGTGGAACCATCCCTATCAGCATCCAAATATCATCTAGGGTGCCTGACTTATAAAGAAAACAAACAAAAGCACTCCCTTTAACTCATCGCTTTCTCCATTTATCGTCTCATTTTTTTTGTTCTGTTTCACAGCAAAACATCACAAAATAATTTTATATACACTTATGTCTCCACTTACTCTCAATTCATCTCTTGAGCACACCCCATCATCCTTTCATATCTGCCTCTCCACTGAAATGGCTCCGCAACGTCACCGACTCCCCTTCTATGGTTTAATCTGTGCATTGTGGGACACAATCACAGCATTCACACCGATGACCATGCCGTCTTCTAGAAAAGCTGCCCGTATGTCTTGTGACGTGCACTCTCTTGTTCTGCCTGCTGCCTCACTGACTGCTCCTGCTCTATCCTTCACTGACCTGTCCCCTCCTCCTGGACACCTATCTAATTGCTGGAGTGCAGGAAGGCTAAATCCTGAAACTCTTTCCTACCTACATCTCTCTTTCTTTGAACTTTCTCTCCCTCATTGATGCTGCAGCCTTTCCAGTTTAAATCTCAGACCTGAATCCTTACTGGATCTCCTCATTTTAGCTTATTTTATCTAAAAATCTGGCTTTCTGAGCCATCACTCATGCCTCTTCAAAAATACTAGTCCTCCTTCTCTAGCTTTCATTCTCTTACTGAATGCAACTGCCATTCATTTAAGCCATTCCAGACAAAAACTTAATCATCACCCTTGATTTCTCTCTTTCCTTTTTTCTTCACATCCAATTCATTAGTTGTCTCTGCTCATTGCAGCTCCAATGAGCATCTAGAATCTGTCTGCTTCCCTGTGTCCTTCCTGCTACCCTCCCT
This sequence comes from Aotus nancymaae, assembly GCF_030222135.1. Taxonomy (NCBI): domain Eukaryota; kingdom Metazoa; phylum Chordata; class Mammalia; order Primates; family Aotidae; genus Aotus; species Aotus nancymaae. The sequence goes on from NW_026988423.1 coordinate 37,199,870, forward strand.
AAGCCAAGTCAGCCTCAGTTCTAACTTGGATGCTGTAATGATACAGTTAGTCACACTGTGTTCATCCTCACCTTTTATCGTCTCATTTTTTGTTCTGTTTCGCAGCAAAACATCACAAAAGAGTTTAATATACACTTGGTCTCCACTTACTCTCAACTCATATTCTCTTGAGCACACCCATCATCCCTTCATCTCGGCTTCTCCACTGAAATGGCTCCACAAGGTCACCAACTCCCCAGCTATTGTTTAACCTGTGTGTTCATACATTCCCCACCCAGCTGTGGTCTTTCTAATCCAAAAATAAGAGTATTCACCTTCAAAAAAAACCTTCCAATGGCTGTAAACTTCAATTTGATCAATGATAAAAAAGTCAACCACCTTTCTGTGATTGTCATTCCCCACCCCACCCCGTGACCCAATCTCACACCACTGCCTCCTGCTGCCTGTGCTCTTACCACAAGATTTCAGTTTATCCGCCTATCTAAAGGGATTGTATGCTTCCTACTCTGTGTCTAGAAGGCCCCCTGGGTAGGTCTTTGCATGGGAAGATGCCTCCTGTCTTTAAAGTCTCAGAGCAGAGAGGGCTTCTCTGATATACAAGCAAAAAGGGGACTCCATCCTGCCTGCTTCAATCTCTACCATGTTGTTATTCAAACCCTTTCATGATTTCATAATATCTTTTAAATTATTTACATACTTGCTTATTATCTGTCTTCCTTTGTTAGATCGTGAACCTCATATCAGTAGTCACCTGCCTTTTCTGTCCATCCCCAGCTTTTCATCAATTTGAAAAGTACCTGGCATGTAGCCTAATTTAATGCACATTTGTTTATCACATGGATGAATACGTTACTTAGAGTCTAACTTCCTAAGCATACACAAGCCTCTAAATACCTCGCAACTGAAGCGCGTCCATAGCCCAAACTGAAAACTCTCAACTATGCCTGCCCTGATATTTGAGACCACCTCACTCCTTCCATCAAATCTCTGCTTGACCAGGACAGACCTAGTTTCGAATCTCACCTCCTCCATTTGGCAGAGTGACATTGAACACATTTTTAAACCCATTTATGCCTCCATTTTCTAAGAGTAAAATGAGATAATAATATACTTTGGAAAATTATTATGAAGGTTAATGGGATAAAGTTTGTAAAGTAACCAGGCCTGGCACGTATAAGACGTTCAATAAACAGCCTTTCTTCTTTCCTAAATATAAAGGATTTCAGCTTGCCACTTAAAAGAGGGGTTGAAAATACAACTCTAATTAAACAAATTTACACCCATGTGCTGATGACTCTTAGCCCTTCAGCATTCCCAGGGGAAGCTTATTAACCTAAATGCATTATTAATTGGTAGAGTGTCTGTTAGTTTAATAAAGTGAAGGGAAAGGTTCTTGTAGAGAAGTGAATACACCTTTGGGCTGGGAGTCGCAGAAACAAAGCTAAGGAATATGCTGTGGCCGGATGTGGTCACACCCAGTCAATTACTCTTGCTTTTCCTGGTGTTGTTTATTTGTCTTTTTCTCTTTGACCATATGTGAACCTGCTGCCTCCCTAGCCACTCAGGGTTTTGTATGCTTTTCCAAACTCTTGCAGAGTAATAGTTTCCACAAGTATTCAAGGCACCAGGACTTGGCTACTGTCTGCATGTAGCAATGCCATGGAATGTATGCCCTGTTCTTCTCTGTGAAGAGTTTGGGTAGTTATGGGTTCCACACAGATAATTATGTGCACACTAGCCTTTCCTGTGTACTTGTACACCCTTAAGTATGCATGCTTGTCTGTCACACAGTTAGCCACTGATCAGAATTTCCAACACAAAACAAGCTCCTGTTGGCTTGAAAAGTATGAAAAATGCATTTGAAAGAGCAAGTTTTTGATGGCAATTGTCATTAACAACGTTATTTCCAAATACATTTCACAATGCATTTCATGACAGGAAGCGTTTCTTATCTTCTGAACTTTTAGTCTGCCAGTCTGAATGGGATGATGATAGTTTCCTTTGAACACAAGTAGTGAAAGAACCCCCAGTGAATGGCAACAGTAAAGAGAAGATGCAAAGGGGTGGAGGTAAAAAAAAATGTAAAAGCATCCCTGTTTGCCCTTCAGAGACTCCAACAGCCATGTGACCTGTCTCAAGATTATTCCATAGAACAGAAAAGCCTACTTTATGTAACATGGCCACTGCACTTCCAAAACTTCCTCAAGGTTTTTTAGTTGTCAGTGATCCATGTGTCTGATTAAAAGATAACTCTCTAAATTTGTTGTATACTGCATTATTACCACAAAATTTCTTATGCAGTCCTGCTTGCTTTCTCTGAGTTTTGACAATAGATAAGAAGGTATGTAACCATAAAGAAGGTGGTATTTGTTATTACTGTTGATCTAAGAAGCTATAGGATTGGAAAAGAGACACATTTGCATAAATATACAAAAAGAGGACTTATCTGAATATTTTTAGTGTCCATAAGTAGCCTTTACCAGGAGCCAGGAAATACAGGGTAGAAAAAGGAAGATAAAGGGGAGACAGAGGAATAGAACAGCAAGTCTCCAAGTATCTACCCTGCCCGCATCAGATCCTTCTTAGCCCTTTGTAACTTAATTTGAGATCCAAAGTTCTCTTGTTCCATGTTCGTTTCTTTTTAAGAGCAGAAAATTGCCTTTTTTAAAGGTCTATAAACTATCGAGATAATGAGAAGACAAGACAGGCTAGGAGAAAACATCGCAAAAGGTGGATCTGATAAAAGACTGCATTCCAAAATACACAAAGTACTCTTAAAACTCAACAATAAAAAACAATTGACCCGGCCGGGCGCGGTGGCTCACGCCTGTAATCCCAGCACTTTGGGAGGCCAAGTCGGGTGGATCACGAGGTCAAGAGATGGAGACCATCCTGGTAAACATGGTGAAACCCTGTCTCCACTAAAAATAAAAAAAATTAGCTGGACATGGTGGCACGCACCTGTAGTCCCAGCTACTCAGGAGGCTGAGGTAGGAGAATTACTTGAACCCAGGAGGCAGAGGTTGGGGTGAGCCAAGATCGCGCCATTGCACTCCAGCCTGGGTAACAAGAGCGAAACTCCGTCTCGAAAAAAAAAAAAATTGACCCAATTTTAAAGGGGAGTAAAAGATCAGGTACCTCACCAAATGTGATACATAGATATCAAATAAGCATATGAAGAAAGTTCAACATCATACCTCATAAGAATTGCAAATGAAAACAATGAAATATCACTACATATCTACTAGAATGGCTAAAATTCAAAGCATTAACAACACCAACTTTTGGTAAAGATATGGAACAATGGTAACTCACGTTCTTTGCTGGTGGGAATGAAAACTGGCACTGCCATTTTGGGAAACAATTTGGCAGTCTTTTACAAAACTTAACATACTCTTACTGTACAATCCAGTAATCATACTCCTTGGTATTTACCCCAATGAGCTGATAAAGCATGTCTACACAATAACCTGTGCACCAATGTTTTAGAGCAGCTTTATTTATAATTGCCCAAACTTGGAAACAAGAAGTCCTTCAATAGGTAAATAGGTAAATAAGTTGTGGTACACCCAGGCAACTGAATATTATTCAGTGCTAACAAGATAAGTTAGCAAACATAAAAAAGACATGAAGAAAAATTAAATGCATACTGGTAAGTGGAAGAAGACCACGTGAAAATGAAATTATATACTATATAGTCCCAACTGTATGACATTCTGGAAAAGGCAGACTTATGAAGACAGTAAAAAGATCTGTGGGGTTGGGGTAGGGGCAGGAAGGGATGAACATGTAGACCACAGAGGACATTTTAGGGCCATAAAACCACTCCGTATAATACTACAACAACAGATACATGTCATTACATATTTGCCAAAACCCACTGAGTGCACAGCACCAAGAGTGAACCCTAATGTAAACTATGGACTTTCAGTTGCTAATGATGTGTCAGTGTTGGTTTATTGACTGTAACAAATGAACCATACTGATGCAGAATGTTAATGGAGGGAGAGATTGGGTGTGGGGAAGGAGGCTATAAGTAAGAACTCTATTTTCTGTTTAACCTTGCTAAAACAGCTCTTTAAAAAAGGTCTATTTATTTTAAAACAATACTCCATGAACCAGAAAACAAAATTATCCTATTGTTCACCAGTAGAAAATAAAGTAGAATTTTTTTTAATTGTTTAACATTTCTTTCCTCGTGTCATATGCAAATCATAAACTTCTGGGTGTCAGATGTTGGCTACGAAAATTCTTTCTTGCCCCAAAGAAAGCCAGTACTGATATTGAAGTTGTCTAGAAGGTCTACATGTTACTGAGAAACGACAGAATGCTCAGTGAATTTCCCAACAAGTGCCTAAGTATGCAGACAGAACGGGGCACAGAACGTGATTTCACTGGCCGGCCATGGGCTGAACACTGTGGTAGATATTGAAGAGAGTAGGTGCCTCGTTTTCCCCACACAGCAGCCTTGTGAAGACCACTCTCTTTCCAAAGGTAAGGACGAGGAGGAATCGAAAGTTTAAATAACTTTCCCAACATGGCAAGAAATTAGGAGAACTGACATTCAACATAAAGATTACTCTAATTCATGCACTGCTCAAAACTCGCCTGCTTTCATCAAAAGTTTGAGTCAGGATATTATCTATTCTAGTATTAGAGGAATCCAAGTTATACTAGTTTATGCTAGCCCAAATATGATCTGGTATCTCCGGAGGGGCAAAATTAACACAAAATGCTGATCATATTGTGCTAACTCAAATGGAATCTGGATTTAAAAATAATAGCAGCTAGGATATACTAGGTGCTTGTCATATGCTAAGTGCCTCATAGGAATTAACTCATGTAATCCACGTTGCAACCCTCTGAGACAGAGACCGTTATTTCTATCTGACAAGTGAGGAAACAGAGCATGAATGAACGACTGAATATTACTGAATGAGTCAATTAATGAAGATGGAAAAGCAGGATAGGACCAGTACAAAGCACAAGACTGAAAACATGCATACAGAAGAGCTACCCTGTGCAGACAGTGTTTGAGAAAGGCCTCTGACCTCCCCTACTGACTCATCTCCTGAGGAAAAGCAAAAAGGTCAGAGACGTGTGGGCAAAAGATCATGCTCCTCAATGTCCTGTCCAGGGTTGGCCTACATTAACAGCCTTGCATCTCAGCTCTGATGATAGCCTTCACTTCTGCCTACCTTTACTGAGCACATTGATAGAATTCAATAGAATCCTTTTTGGTTTTGGGGGTTTGCTTTGGTTTTCTGGCTATAGTCAAAACCTGTCAGGTAAAAACCTTCCCATTTTAGAATTAAAGTTCACAGACTCTATTTTTCTCATGTCTTTCTCATAAATGGTTTGGATCTCCTCATTTGGGGTTCAAGTCTGTCTATACTTGTTGTTATTAATTGTGTATTAATAGTATATCTTTAATATTACCTCTACTTGTTAATATTAATTGTGTATTGGTAACCCAGATTTCAGTCCAGGGATTATAAGCAAAGGGGAAAAAATGCTACATTAACATTTACTATAGCACAATGAATCCAGACATGTCAGGGTATATGGAACCTCTGGTTTGCAATAGCAGAATAGAATCTTTATGGGATTACTCTTTTCCCCCAGTCTGTATTATTTTCATGTGCATATGTTGCATTTGTACCAGTTCATGCACTGCTCCTTTATATTCATCAATTTAGCCTATATCATGTTTTTTAATCACTTGCCCATAAGGTTACTGCACATCTGGTGTTTCTTCCAATTACTATAGAGATCAAACTTAAACTATGCCAACTTCTCTGAGCTTTTAGATTTCCCCATATGGTAAGTACGTGATTCATAATTTCATCTCGACATACACATAAAATGGTGTTGGACTCTATCCTCTAGCTAAATGGAAACACCCTGCCTTGACATGTAAGGTTAGGACTGGCAAAGCACATGAAATACAAACAGTTGCCTTGATTGGATTAACCCACTCACAGCATGTGTCCCTCCCTGCACCGGAACATTCTACCCTGCAGTGTTGGTTCACCAGGATGCCTTCTGCAGTTCTCACTTATCATCAACCCCTTTATATTTGCTCTTTCCTCCACAAATATCAGAATCTAAAATCATAATGCCCAATTACAGACAACACCAGGAGGTGCTGGCTCATGGATGGAACCCGGAGAGATTTCTAAAGAGATTCATTTGCAGAACATAACGAGGAGAAGCAGAGGTTTAGGAGGGGTTGCCTTCCTCTAATGGATTCTGCTTCTCTATCTTTTCCCTTAAATTGTACATGTGTCATACCTTTCTAAGGACAAGAAACATACATGAGTGCTTTCTTCAAAGTGAAAAATGGAAATATGTTTTAATATAAAACTACAAGAGAATGCATCTCTTTTCACCCAGCAGTCTTGATACTCAGCAATATTGACGAAAGAAAGTGCAGAAGAAGCATAACTAAATTCAATAGTTTTGATGCAATAGGATATATTTAGAATATGTCTGAGTGAGGCAAGGTCTCTTTAAGTTCAGAATCAAATTTCTCCCACCTGCATTTTTTTTTTTCTTATAACTGAGCTACAGTCATACACTCAGATAATGAAGACTTAATTTTGCTCACTGACTCGTATATCCCAGTATCATAAACCTGTCTCGGTACACGTACATGAAAGCAATTGGGCAAATCACAGCAATTACACTTGGCATTAAAAAAAAAAAGATCCACATGAAATACAAGAGGAAATTTCAGAAGCATAAGGTTAATACAACTCACTATCACCCAATGAACAGAGGTCCAAACTCCAAACAACAAATTGGCGTTTGAACGCTCATTTAGCAGACAATGAAAGGCAGTGATTCAACCCTTAGAAGAAACCAGGTAAAATGATTTTCAGTCAAAGGGGAATAATCTACATTCATAAGCCCACAGGTGATGAGGCACCCCCACCATAGCTCCATCACAGGCGATGAGAACTGCTATTTTCAGCCACATTAATGCAGCTGTGTCAGTTTGTAGGTGAATCAGTCTTGCTTCATCAGACACATCAACATCCAGAATCCACACTGCCATTTTCCCTCTACTTAGACATATTTTCTTAATTGCCATCTTTAAATAGACGTGCTTCCTCCTGCCTCTCCAAACCCATCCATCATAACTGGTAATAGGGCCAGGAATGACCATTGGAGTCATTTTCACTTGGCCCTCTCTCCTGACTCCCTCTCCCCAATTCAGCATCCCCCACACAACTGTTCCCTATTTTCTTCCCTTCCTTCAAGTTTTAAACACTTCAAAGTTGGGCTGTCAAATTTGTATAAGCACAGAAAGCCCTGTATAAACCTTGTGGCAATAGAGATCTTTATTGTCATTTGAGGAGTTTGCTTTTTGTCCTGTCTTACAAAAATATAGTCATTAAACAGCAATCACTTTGTCTTTCCAAGTGCACCTCCTGTCTGCCCTCTTCATTTTCCTTCTTTTGCTGTCTCTGGAGCTCCAGCAACCTCTTACCCTCCCGCCAAGGAGAAGCAGGCATGCCTCAAGTCCATCCCACAATGCTTACCTCTCTTTTGGGACATTTGCTGCATGACAACTCTGGTTCAAAGAATGACTGTGGGTCTGGTGGTCCTGTTGAACCACAGCCTTCTACTTGCAAGGTGTTCAGTACTAAAGGAATCCCTAGTCACATGCAGAAGTCTACAACTTTCAGCATCATCAAAAGGCAATTAAGCATCTAACTGCATGTTCATCCCCAACCTCTTTTTTATTTTTTGCTTTTGATGAAAAAAAATAATACTTAAAACTTACAGAATGAGTGATTCAAAGTAAAGGAAGAGAAGGTTAAACCAACATTCTTTAAAGCTTGAAGTCTAAGCCTCAAATCCTAATGAAGGAGACCTAGCCTAGGTTAAACTTCAGTATGGGATCTTTTCTCTGACTTCTTCATTCCAACCAAAGAAGAGATATCCTCCATTTATGGATAATTATTCTGCTTATCTGGTCCATGAACAGACTTCTGAAATGATGTGCAACTTACAGGCACACACATACATCTCAATAGCATTAATCCGATTTTCTGAAAAGTCAATGTTTTTCTTTAAACAAAAGCTCAAATAAACAAAAACCCGAAAAAACGATTCATACATATTCCTAATCATGTATGCTTTTAACAATTTGCAGTAAGCAAGACTTTTCGAATACAGTCATGTGTCACTTACTGGCTGGGATACATTAGATTTCATCTTTTTGTGAACAGCATAGAGTGTACATGCACAGACTAGATGGCACAGCCTATTGCACAGCTAGGCTCTATGGGAGAGCCTATCAATCACTCCCAGGCTACAAGCCTGTACGGCATGTCGCTATACTGAATACTATAGGCAACTGTAACACAGTGGGAAGTATATTTGTGTATCTAAGCTTATCTAAATACAGAAAAATTACAGTAAAAATATGATAATGTTTTAAGAATGATACATCAGTATAGAACACCTAACATGAATGGAGCTTGCGGGACTGGAAGCCGCTCTGGCTAAGCCAGGGAGTGAGTGGTGAGCAGACATTACCGTTCAGTACTGTGGACTTTATAACTGCTCTAGACTTAGGCTACACTACATTTATTGTTTTTAGTTTTCTTTCTTCAATAATCAACTAATCTTAGCTTTCTGTAACTTTTAAAATATATATAGTTTAATATTTTTACTCTTTTGTAATAACACAGCTAGAAATACAAATTTGTACATTATAGCTGTACAAATATTTTCTTTCTTTATATCCTTATTCTATAAACTTATATTTTCTTTGTTTTCACTTTTTAAACTGTTTTGTTAAACACTGAGACACATACACACACATTAGCTGAGGCCTGCACAGGGTCAGGATGATGGCTACAACTGTCCTTCACCTCCACCTGTCATCCCACTGCAAGACCTTCAGGGGCAATAACACGCATGGAGCTGTCATCTCCTGTGCTAATAATGCCTTCTTCCAGATACCTCCTGAAGGCCCTGCCTGAGGCTGTTTTACAATTAACTTCCTTTTAGTAAGCAGGAGTACTTTCAAAAATAATGATAAAAGGTATGGTGATGTAAATATATAAACCAGTAACAGTCATTTATCATCATGATAAGGCTTAATGTGCCTTACATAATTGTATGTGCTCTAACTTGATAAGACTGGCAGCTCTGTAGGTTTGTTTACATCAGCATTACTAAAAAAACATGAGCGGTGTGTTGTATTACAACATTACAATAGCTATGATGTCACTAGTGCATGGGAATTTTTCAGCTCCATTATAATCTTAAGAGACCACCATTGTATATAGGCACTCTCCATCATTGACCGAAACGTCATTACGCAGCACTGTATTTAAAGGCAAGGTAATCCAGCAGGAGCATTTAGGATGGAACTACACTTTGGGGAAGAAGAGTCTAATTAGAAAGAGAAATGAAGTATGCAATAGCAAAAACACCTGTTCATTCTGGCACAAAAAGTATAATAGTTTAAAACGAAAAAGAGTTGGTAACTCTTGACCTATCGGTGCCCTTCTTACATACAATTTTTTGAGTAAAGGTTATGAGATTTCGTGAAATGTTATTTTACTTTTCTTGATCATTCAATTTTGGCTCATAGCTCCTTTTCTGAGAAACTAGCAGATGTTTGATTATAATCCATTTAAAAAACAATGGACTTTCTTCGTAAATAAGCAAAGGAAGAGAAGAACATATTGAAAGAGGAGATAGAGCCAAAAACCTTTAGGGACTTTGGGATTCAACTTTAACCTTTTCATTCCACCCGTAACACTTTGTTAAAGTTTTGCCAGTGCAATGACATTAATATTACTGAAAACAGCCATGGGAGGACTGCCTCCCCAACCCGAGAATGCTAAGTTCCATCTGAATACTAGCCATAAAGTTCTGTATTTATTTCCTGGGGCTACTGTAACAAAGCACCATCAACCTGATGACTTCACACAGTTCTGGAGGGTAGAAGTCCAAACCAAGGTGTGGCAGGGCCACGCCCCTCTGAAGCCTCTAGAGGAGGATCCCTTCTTGCCTCTTCCAGCATGTAGTAGCCCCAGGTCTTCTTTGGCCTGCAGCAGCACAGCTCTAATATCTGCCTTTGTCTTCACAGACTCTCTTCCCTCTGAATCTCTGCCTTCACATGGTCTTCTCTCTGTGCATCTGTGTCCAAATTCCCCTCTTCTTATTCCCCTCTTCTTATAGCCATATTGGTTTAGGATGCACCCTAATGACCTCATCTTAACCTGATCACATCTTCAAATACTCTATTTCTGAATAAGATCACATTCACAGGCAAGACAGTTTAGGACTTCAATATATCTTTTTGGGGAACACAATTTCACCCATAACACCTTGTTAGCTTAAAAATTTAGCAGTGCAATGATATTAAGATTAAAAAGACACATTTGGGGTTGTTATGCTGCTGTGAAGTTTGTAATTACAAAGAGAGGTCGATTAACCATTCAAGGCTGAGTCCCCTGGGTGGTGGCACTTTGTAAAAGGCATGGAGGGGAGGGGGCCACCAGCTTGCCAGAGCGAGGACCTCTACTCTGCAGGGTCATAAAATCAATTTCATCGCTCCACAAAGGTGGCCAGGCTGTGGATGATTGATTCATGCCCACCTAACTGACACAAGACAGATTTACAAACCAGCATGATGGCATATTCGTTGCCAGTGAAGAGTCTCCCTGGCATGAGAGAGGTTTCATATGCTCTGACCCTACCCTTCTCCATGGCATCTCCACTCAGGAGCGCAGACTGCAGATCAGCACACCACTGCTGAAGTGTGGGGTCAGTACAAAAGAAGTGAGAAATGCACTTAAAAATGCAACCAAGTTACAAAGTAGAAAGAGCTGCATTCTCCACTTCAGGAATATTATGACTAAATAAGAAATCAGCACTGGGTACACAGAAAGTGCTTAATAATGCCTCCTGAATGGATTAATGAACTGAGACCAGTGGTCTAGAACCAGAGCCTATCTCTCCCTAGTCAGTACCAGTGGTGATAGTTTCCTGCTCTCAGTTTGCTTTTTCTAGATGCCAGGCAGCATTTTCTATTTGTATTTGTTCTTGTGTAATAGTGGAATGTCATCTGTCTCTACCCCCAACTAACAATCAAATCATGATGGGATACCTGTGTTTTACTTATTTGTGCACCCCTGGACCCTAGAAGAGGCCTTAACACACAGAAAACATCTTTCACTGCTTTGCTGTTGATGGCCACATACAACTCAAATGCACTATGTCAAGGTTCAAGTGAACTGCAGTACCTTTAGGCCTCTTTCTTCTCTTTGTCAACTCTCTTTGATGGTGACATCACTGTAGACTAAATACCTGATCTAAAAAAATCCAAAACATTGTTCTTTATCACTTTCTCTTCATTTCCTATCAAAAATCAGGTGGGCCTTTACCTGTGCCGTCTACATGCAAATGTCCATTTTTGTTGCTGCTGTCCCATGTTCTCTATCCTTTGGTTGGGAAATGGAAAGTGGAAGAAATTCACTCTGTAAAATTGGATCCCAGCATGCCCATCCACGTGCTGAATGCTGGTTCCTGAATCAGGGTAGGTGGTAAGGGATGTATTTCAAGATGCGAAATTAACCAGTGAGAACATAAACGGCCTCCATGTTTTAACAGGGAACGTAGGCAGACATATCTGAAAAGCTTAACACCTGTATCCATGGTGTCTAATCCACAGATAAACATTATGTTGGCTTTTCCCAAATAATGAAAAATACACAAAGAAAAACACTGAACAGAATCTCATCAGTGTTAAGAAAACGAATACCCTGCTCGCTCAGTGTTACCTGTTAGGTGAGACTATGTTCTGCAGAGAATTATTTGTACAGCATGAGCCAGCTCTAGTAGCCCTGTGTGACTTTTGTCCCCTCAGGACTCTCTGAGAAATAACATATCTGTTTTAAGACTCTGAAGTTCAAGATGTATATCATGTGTGCATAGGATATTTTAATGGCAGTAATTAAAATATTACAACTTTTAGGGAACCGATAGTGTTATTTCATCTGCTAGAGGATAAATTTTTGGATTTATCTTATTGGATTATGACAGCTCAAATCAAGAGTTTTACGAATATTACACTAGCATGAGTCCTCTTTTCATTTTTTGGTCAGCAATATATTATCTGCTAATATTTGTTCTGTATTAATACAGACATCAAAGGACAGATAAATCCAACCACTGAGAGCTAGAGACGTGGATATGTATGGCATGACTGAACAAGACTTGAAATTTATTTAAGCCCAGCAGAAAAATCAATGGATAAGGAAAATCAAGACCACGGAAAAGAGCAGGGAGTGGTGCTGTGTGTGTTGGGCAGGGCGAGGTGAAAGCACTGGCATCGTAGAAGGCAGAAGTGGATTCGAGGAGTTCTGGAATCCATTTGATAACCAATGATCCTACATATGTAAATGACAAAGGAGCCACGAGAAAATAAAGTTAACTATCACCAAGGGACAATGTATGAGACAGAAAAACAAGAATGTAAGTGTTTAAAACAGTAATTGTAACAGTGGTCTTCTAGTTCCTTCACTTATCCCTGGACCTATTGTGCCATGTTCCCATCTAGCCACTGGTTTAACAAATAAGATGCCACAGCTGGCATCTAACCTAAGGTCTAGCTATAAGGGGGAAAATGATAAGACCTGCCCCTCGAGGAAAGCACTGTCCATGGGGAGGTCAAGAAAAATATGTGAACAAACCAGAGAAAGAAAAGGATGGGTCAATGACACACACAGAGATGTGTGCAGCGGACAGGTGTGCACATCAGCAAGGCATGGACAGTTCTTCCCGGGGACAGGAAACAGGAAAGACTCAATAGAAGAGATGACTCCTGCGCTAAGACTGGGGGACAAACAGGCATCCATGAGGCAGACTGGATGGACAGGGCATGGCGAGGGAAGGTGGACATCTGGGTGGAGGACCACTATGAAGCCTCAGGGGCTAAGGTGGGTCAGTACCAAGACAGGAACCCTCACTGCTCAGGGCCTCTGTGAACCCTTGACCTCCTGTCTTTGAAGGCTGGAGGGCCTCAAGTTCAACACCAGGCCTCTGTCACATTATCCTAGCTTAATTCCCTTTGTAGGATTTACGTTGCCTAGAATATTCTGGCTAAATGAGAGGTTTCCAGCAAATACTTACTAAATAATGAAACATGTTCATTAAATCCTACTGTGAGCCAGGCACCATTGGGTCCCAGGTAATACGGTCCTTGCCCTCATGGTATTAACAGTCAAGAGAAACGAAGCAATTAATAAACAAAAAAATACAATTAATTGAAATAGCAGTATAGTCTATGAAGATAATAAAACTAATGGAATAAATTAAAGGGAGTAAGTGTTGACAGGGCTACTAAGCTACATAGGGTAGTTAAGAAAAATAGTCCCAAAAGAATGTATGTCATGCAGACATTTGGCCTGGATAAGTGACACAGATCCTACCTACAAGTAACTAATAATATTAGAGAAGAACCACCTGTCGAATGACAGTGTTGGAGACAGAGCTAACGGTTGTGAAAATGGATTAATAACTTTATTATATAAGACTTTGAAAGCATTGCTGGCATAATTTTATTTCTGATATGTGTATGGTATGATAACACAGTCACAATCTGCTGTAATCAATTCATTTTCAGAAAATCGACTTGTAAAAATTTATTTTTGTATTGTGTTAGTACTACATTAATGCATGCCCATTGCCAAAGAGCCAAACACCACAGAAGTTTGCAAAGTAAGAGAGTGGGGGTTTAGAGATTGGAGTCATTCATGGCATGCCCCCGCTGCCACCGCCACCCTACAAGGAAGCAGCAAAGCTCCCTGAGAAGCCTGTCCCAGGATATGACTCAGCACTGGGCACTGAGCACCGGAAACAGTAGAGTCAATATATGGTTGTTAATTTGTGGCAGGAAGGCGGTCCTTAAGAATTTGTTCTAAGACACTGTCAACCACACACCCACAGAGAAAAGTGTTGCTGAAAGATTTCTCTGCAATACACCTTCCCGTGAACAGGAAAACTGGCCTCGGGAGGAAACAAGGGGCAGGAGCTGTTTAGCCTCCCAAACACCGCATTTTCCTCAAGAGAAAATTCACAGGGGAGACATCCACTTGTATTTCCCCACAGGGAAAGCATTTTCATCAACTTCATAGCCTTAGAAACCCTGTTTGTCTTGTCAGAAAAAAAAGATCTTGCAAAGTGGTGATGAGAATCTTGGAACGGCCTTGGGAAATCAGGTGGGACACAGGCCTGAGCCGCATTCATGGGCTGCATGACATTTCATCTCTGCAGAGAGGAGTGACAGGGGAATGCTAGAGCCCTGACTTCACTGACTAGAGCCAGTGACGATCGGAACTGCAAGCCTCAACGCTGAACACCAGGGCCCAAGGACAAACTCACGACTCCCTCCCATATGCTAGACGCTTGGCTGCAATGGCCGCTTTTCTTAATTTTCCAGCATGCTTAAATTAGGGTTGCTAGAGCTTTATAATAAGTTTGTGCAGGAGGCTAATTAAATGCTTCTTGCCACCCATTCCATATCAATTCCACGTGAAATTAGGACAAGGCTACAGAGGACTGCTCCTGCAGTCTCCAGAGCTGACCCACCACACTGCTGTTGTTGACACTGATTATTTAATCTGAAATACTTCCTCCACTGAGCGCCCCCCTCCCTCTCACCCTCTGAATAAAATACGGATCAGATGCTGCAACATTGCTATTCTTAGGAGCAACAGATGCAAATATGGTTGCTTTTTCAATTATTCGGCAACCGATCCAATGGTTCCAAGACAGAAGCTAATTAAAATCTAATTGAAATAAAATCATTTCCAATTCTGTCTCCCTTCGTCGACTGCCTGAGTGGAGGGTTTCTTACTTTGTGGACAGAGTGTTTTCCGTCGCATTAAGACTCCCTTCTGCTTTGTAAATAGCCATTGGTGATTATATCACAAAGTGTTTTGGTTTGATGGGAGGAGGCCCAGGCGGGGAGAAAAAGCCCCTGGGAAAACCACAGTAAGGATATTTACAGTGTAACTGGGAGGCAAACGTAAAGAAATGAGGACAGTGAAGGAAAAATAAATGAGAACAGGGGCCACAGCAGTGACCAGACAATTTAGGATAAGGAGGGACAGGAAGGCAGGGAAGCCACAGGGGCTGGCATGAAACTTCCGACAGCATTTAGCTTGCATGTGTAGGACTGGCCTCCCCAGGGTGTTTTTCAGATATGTCAAGAAGTCACCGACATTTAAAGATCAGGACATTTTACTTAAATATTCAGATTTCTGGCCGCCTTTGAAATATTAGAAAAATGCGGCAGCCCTGTGTCCACATGCCCACAGGGTAGCAGCTGACGGGGTCTGGATGCCCCCTTGCTGAGGTGGAAGGCCCTTGCTGAGGGCCCAGGCTTGCCAGTTCCCACTGGGGTGGTTTTGCTCATTTTCATTCATGTTGGTCCTGCAGGAATCTGAGTTTGAAGTTCAGCTAGGGGGTGGAAAGCCCTTTAGAGTCAAAAGATACAGAATTGAATCAGTCCTCTGCTACTGATAATGGGGGCATATGGGCAAGTATTTTAAAGCCCTAAACCTCATTTCCCTAATCCGCAGAAAGGGTGTCATAAAATTCTCATCACAACTTTGCTCAATCAGAAGTGTTAATCTGTCTTTAAATGCTCAGGAAATTACACAATGTTATTCATATTTGCTTCAAAAATGTTATCCCTTTTTCCTTATGAATGGAGGAGGACAGTAGGAAACAGAACCATTGGAGGGGCTGGAGAATGCTGGTTAGAAAAATGTTCATGAGGTGGCTGAAAAACCCGGCACAGCAGCACTGGGACAAGAAGGGACGAAGTAGAAGGAGAAAAGAAGATGCAGCAAAAAGAAGGGCCCAGGGCCCAGGTGGGCCTCCAGGGTGAGCTCACACGGGGCACTGCCTCTCAGAGACTGTGTGATCGTAGGCAGGTTCTGTAAGTTCACTAACCTCAGAGTCTTCATTGTTCAAGAGGGAAAAAGAATACCTATCCCATAAGGCTGTTTGCAAATGGAGGGAGAAACGGGTAACTATAAAGTACCTGGCACAAGTAAGGGCTCCATAAGCATTAGCCATTAAAGCAACCATTAACAAATGCTGCAAGCAATTACCCAGGACTTCACACTGTGCTGGGGGACAGTACTCCCCACAACTCAAAATGCTGCACTCTTGTCATTTTGGAAAATATAATGCAGAAGTTTATAATTTCTTACCTAGCACTTACTGACCCCCAGCCCTCCCAAATGGCACCACTAATTATTCCTTTCACTAAAGAGGAGAATGGAACGACAAAGTCCTGTTGAGGAGCAGGAGAGTAAACAGCAGTCATGAACTCTCAGGGCCTGGATGAAGATCTCTAGCACACTGCAGAGGGCAGGGCCTACCAGGCCCAGGGGCATTAAAATGAGATTCTTATTAACTGTCAATCAAAACATTCAAAGATATCTCCCCCCCGCCCCGCCCCAGCTAAGAGAGGAGGAAAAGAGTGTTTCTCAAAAATACAATCTACCTTCACTTGAGTATATGCAACAGCCATGTTAACCATTTAGAATAACTCCTTTTGAGCCTGGCCTGGTGGCTTACGCCTGTAATCCCAGCATGTTGGGAGGACAAGGAGTTCGAGACCAGCCTGGCCAACATGGTGAAACACCATCTCTACTAAAAATACAAAAATTAGCCAGGTGTGGTGGCGCGAGCCTGTAATTCCAGCTACTCAGGAGGCTGAGGCAGGAGAATCACTTGAATCCAGGAGGCGGAGGTTGCAGTGAGCTGAGATTGCGCCACTGCACTCCAGCCTGGGCAACAGAGTGAGACTCCATCTCAAAAAAAAAGAAAGAGTAACTCCTTTTGATATAACAGTTTCAACAAAGGACAAGATATGGTCTTAGTTGAAAAGAGAACACTTAAAATTATATATTAAATGTTTGAGGTGACAGGCTCTCACTAACACAGGGGAAAGTTCAGGAGCCATGGACATGGAGTGGAAATGACAGGAATTAAAGCAACTAGAAACAACCACTTTCCTAGCCATGAAATTGGCTTATTCCCTCAATCAGGGTCCTTCAGATATAAAAGTGTGTTTCTGTAACCCCGTCTACTACTTTTCCTCCTTCCTTCCCCAACACCCATGCAGCCATCTAGAGCTCCTATAGTAGTCCATTGTCAAGTCTTACTCTCACACTGCACGTTCCACTCAAGTGAATTATTCCTCATTATTCATCCTTGTGAGAGGTCGCTGAGGATCACGCTGATGGAATGATATCTGTATTAACAGGAACTCAGGGAAACTGTCACCGCATTACTCAGCAGCTCTGGCCACAGCCTCCCCTCTTCCCAACAATATTCGCAGTAGCTTAAGGGCTAAACAAACTTGGTTTGAGGACCAAAGAACTGAAGCCATTTACCTCTCCGCAGCTATTAACCTCCAGCATTAGGAAGCAGTAGCATTAGGAAGCAGTAGCCCTTGTAGCCCTAAGGGGGAAACCTTGCTGACACCAGAATTTAAGAAACTTGGAACTGACTGTTGGATAGTTCAGCAATTTAATGTTTGCTTGTCAGAGTCTTTTCTCCTCTAGGTACTATTTTCAAATCTTAGCCACATACACAGAAAAAATTTATCTCACCGTACCCATTCAAGAATTCATACCAGCCCTGGTCACAGGCTAGGGTTCTATTTAGATGCATTGCCAAAGCCTCCTCCACAAAACTGGACAGACTTAAAGCTGAACCCCCTCCACCTCTCATCTGACACATGAGATTTACATTCATCCTAAAATGTTAGGTGAAGCTGAGACATTGAAGGTTAGAAAAAATGAGTGATTTGCACATAGTCATCAGCCTAAGATGCTTGCTCGCAAATAGACAGACTTCAAACTCCTCATGCTTCAGCGGCTTTTAGAATCAATTAAACTAAGACATTATATTCATTTGTAGAAATAAGTTGCCAGAAACGTTTCATTCTTTTACACTTCTACTGTTTTACAGTGTGATTCTTAAAGGTGGGCATCCAGTCACCTGTAAATCTTTTTCCAAAATCAGTTCTACCAGCAAGATTCTGATGCAACAGTTCTAGAAAAGGGTACTCTGGAAAAGCTGATACATAGCCAGGAAAGAGAGTCACTGTTTAAACATAACACTGGCATTATTTTAGATGCATGTGCATATGTGAATGCATGTACAACACTTGTATCTTTGGCATCTAGAACAGAGCCTGGAACCAAAAAAATGTAAATTGATAACTGTTGAAGAATGAATAACAACTTTGGAAAAGTACATCAGTCTTTAAATGTTCATCACTGTTATTGAGATCGTAGCAGAAGGTCTGTATGTGTTACAAGAATCTATCATCACTGTGAAGGAAAGGGGAATGCTGTAGATTGTACCTGTCTACATCTATATAGGTTTTGCTGAATTTGTGTGATAGTTTTAGATGTACATATACATGGAAAGATTAACAAAGGGTTGTTAAGGTATCTGAAGACTAAGCCCATTGCATAGAAATCTAAACATACGATTTAACTGGTAAACAGAGGTCTCCCAAGTACACACCTGGGACATTGGGAAGAGCAGCCATTCATTGATTCACTATATGTCGTCAGTCTACAGCAGAAACCTGGTAGCCAAATACATGGGAAGTAAAGCCTTTAAGAGCTGATATATTTGGAAAATCCAAATATATCAACAAATTACAACAGGGCATCATCAACAACAACATCTATCCTGGAGACATGCACAGCTTGCCATGGGAGTAAAGCAAGGGGAAAGGAAGGGGTGATCAGAAAATTTTCCTGGTGGAGTTGTACCTGCAATGGGTTTCAAATAAGTGGTTGATATGGCTTGGCTATGTCCCCACCCAAATCTCATCTGGAATTCCCATGTATTGTAGGAGGGACCCAGTGGGAGGGACTCAGTGGGAGGTAGGAGATAACTGAATCATGAGGGCAGAACTTCCTTGTACTGTTCTCATGATAGACATCTCAGGAGATCTGACAGTTATTACAAGGGGGAATTTTTCCTGCACAAACTCTCTTTCTGCCTGCTTCCATTCATGTAAGACATGACTTGCTCCTCCCTGCCTTCTGCCATGATTGTGAGGCTTCCCCATCCACGTGGAACTGTAAATCCAATTAAATCTCTTTCTTTTGTAAATTGCCCAGTCTTGGGTATATCTTTATCAACAGTGTGAGAACAGATTAATGTAGTGGTGGTACAAGAAAAGGGAGAAGGAATCCTATCTAAACAAATGAATCCAAATTTTTGAAAACACAGAGTCAGGAAAAAGGAGAACTGTCCATGTGGGAAAAGTAGAGTGTGAACAAGAGGAAGCAATAAGAGATAAACTTGCAGAGGCCTTGCTGACTTGGCCACATGGAAGAGGAAGTAGATTTATATTCGGTAAGGAATGACAGGAAGAATGACATAATCATAATTAAGTTTCAGGAAGATCCCTACAAAAATATGCTGTAGGTCAGAAAAACAAAGGGCAAGACCAGTTTGAGAATCTTTATAATTAATTCAGATGAGACATGATGATTTAGAGTATAGACCAGGGCTTAAACATTTTCTGCAAAGGAGCACATAATAAATATTTTAGGCTTTGTGGGTCATACATTCTCTCTCATGGCTACTCAACCTGCCATTGTAGCAGGAAAAGAACCATAGAAAATACGCAAAACATTTAGCAAATCTGTGTCCCTCTGAAACTATTTGCAAAAACATGTGGCAAGTGAGAGTTGGTTTGCAACTTGTATTCCTTCTGGGTCACTGCACACTATATACCACTCATAGGTGAACGTATATAGTTGGTTAATTGCTACCCACATTAAGAGATTAAAGGAAAGTGCAGAAATAAAAGGAAATGTTTAAAAAAACACTGTAGTCTTTTTTTTTTAAAAGAAATCAAAGACATACCTGTATAGATAACAAACATGTCTTCACAGCCACAAATACACACCTCTTTAATTCCTTCCCTTGTTGGTGTGGGACCAAGGTATGTAGGGAAGCTCATGGCTGAGAAGCCACAAGCAGGTCACTGTAACTTGACTCTAGTTCATTACTTAGCATGATTCCCAGTGGCTTTCTTTAGTCATCAATGCCTCACACCCAGGGTAAATTTAATTGTGATATTTTTTCTCCTAATAAAGTCAATGTTTGAATTTCTGCAACTAGAACAGTCCTGTATTGCCATTTACCATGTGCTTAGACCACTCAGTTATTTACAAATGATGATGGCAAAAGTCTTTGAATAACTGCTTAAGGAAAGCATCTTTAGGAAAAGAAAATATGGAACAAAGCATCACATTTCAAACTCAAATACCCTTTAAAAATCTGCAGAATGCTATCTCTGATAGTGTCACTGCACTGACAGCTTTCCTCCCAGTAGCTATGCAGAGGGATTAACTGGCAGGATCCTCAGATGGCTTCTGGGCTCCCAGGGTGGGTGCCCTTCAGGTGAACAATATTTGAGTTCCTTAATGGGACCCCAAATTTTCTTGCTCTGTCTTGTTCCCAGGTTTCTGTTTGTTCATATTCAACATATCTTTCCTGAAACTTCTTCTAATATGCTCTTCCATAGAGATTCCCGTCACTCTGTCACTATTAGAGCCATTGATAGCTTACTCTCTCACACACACACACTCTTTCTTTCTCTCTACCTCCCCTCCTGCATTATTACTTTTTCTCATCTACTAATAATTTGAGGTGTATTTGCCCCATTCCCTCCTCAGTCCTCCATGTGACAAAAGGCCCAACCCAATGTCTGGCTGGGATACAACATGGGCGGGCTGGATGGAGCAGAGCCACCTGTGCCCAGTGTGGACACTTAACTTCCACCTCTTCCATACCACGCTTCAGAATGCTGAGAGCAATGCCTCATTCACCATCACTCCTTTACAGTGCCATAGAAATTAAAAGTTAATTAAAGAAAAGGGCAGGACACATTTCCATAAAGCATCAAACGCTCATGGGGAAATTCATTTATAGCCTCCTTTATAGCTGCTGTTGATCAGGTTCTTCCTTCCAGGGTTACAGAGAACTCCCTGGAAATAGTGTCTAGGATGATGAGTTTTATAGCCAAGGGCTTCATTGCCTCAATGTACTGAGATGTGGCCACATAAAACTTAACCAGCAACAAAGGCTGAGTCCCCTGACTGAGGACTGCTCCCCTAAGCATGTCTCACAGCAGGCTGAAAACACTGGTATGAACATGGTTCCCAAGGTCTATGAGTCAACTACATTAGCAGTTGGCAGATAATATCAAAATGGTTGGGAAAAAATTTATATTACCTGGCTACCACAAAGCTCTTTTTACTCCTTCCTCATAAATATCTGCTTCCTTATGAAAATGAGAAGAAAAATGTTTTAAATCTCTCAAATAGTTAAGAAATAGAGCAAGGGTAAGAAGAAACTTTTAACTCCACCATGGAACCGTTCACACTGTAAAAAATATATATAGAATCTTAGGATTAAAGTAGCTTTAACATTGATCTAGTCCGATAGTCTAGCATCTTCTCCTGCCCTGCTAAATGCTTGTCTGGTCATTGGACAATAAATGATTGTTGAGAATTTGCTATGTGACAGGCACAGTGTGAAATATCAGAGTTAGAAGGACAAGACTCCCAACATGCTCTACTCAATTTTGTAAACTTCTAGTGACAGGAAAATCCCTACATCTACCTTCCTACTTGGGAGAGCTCTGTACGTCTGAAGTTATCATTTAACAAGTCACTTAGTTTCTACTTGTTGATCCTAATTCTGTTCCTTGAGATACACATGATAAACTTATTAAATCATAATATAAGTTCCCCCCAGTGTGGTCTAATTCTCCTTGACAGATTGATGGATAGAAAAGGTAGACTACATAAAGGTCTTTCTCCAATGCCAGTAAAGGTATGAGGCTGTCTGTTTTCTAATGGGCAATAGATAATATGACACATCTTGGAGAGTCTGCTTGTCAGCCTAAATCACCTCTCAGAATCTGAGGGTAAGCACAGAGGGTAAGATCGTCGACCTGTGATAACTGAAGGTATTTTGGTGCATTCTCATCCTCAAGCACAGGATAAAAAGAACGAAAGCTAATAGGAAGACATCCTCAAAGTCATAAATCTCTAACTCTATATTATTTTCTTAAATATTTTCTTTCTCTTTTATCGAATGCTTCCTTTCACAGATAGATGTATATCCATTGCGTTGGAGTAAGATGTGTACCTTCCTGTCAAAACGTCCATGGAGTAAAACTCCAGAGTTGCACTAATTTGTACATAGTTATTCAAATTATAAACAGCAAGAAAGACCACTTTCTGAACTTGGTCCTGATAGAAGACAAGAACTCTATCTCTTTAGATTATAATAAATGTTAGTGATAATGACTTTTTAATACTCATTTTTTTCTTCTCTATGCATTGACTGTTCTGGTCAAGCATTCTCATGACTCCCAGAGGGAGAAGGGAGAGTAAAGGCAGCAAGTCATAATTGGATCTTCACAATGAGTTTCTCACTCTCTTTTAGGAATCTTGGATACCACTAAAAATGCTGTCTTTTGGTCAGGGATCTGAGCCTGAAATTAAACTTTTGAAGTATAGTCTTTGGAGGATTCTGTTTCTCTTTTTTCTCTTCTTTTAGTATTGATTTTTCTCCTTTCATTTGTTGATGCTACTTCTTTTCTTGTTGCTAGAGATTTGTTAGAGCCACATCTGTACATGATTTCTTATTTATGTTTGTTTTGTACATAAGCACCAGATGCTTCAAGTTCCAGCTTCCTAATCAGTCAAGAGAGTTCTGCAGAAGTCAGGGCTATCACTCAGAAGAATCAGAAACCCACCCACTTCTGCAGATCCCAAGGCAGTTTCATCAGAGACACAGGACAGACAGCCCTGTGGACATTGGCAGTAGAATCGATCAAGTGCTTGTTGTTTTGAGAAGAAAAATGGTATAAGCATACAGCCCAAATCAGTAATCAGGAGGATTAACTACATTTTTTAAGACAGTAGTAGGAAAAGGAAAGAAAGTTGGTAAATATTCACATGTGAGATCATATCTCTCAAGAGAAAGCACTGATTCCAGGTATCCCATGAGAGCTTGTACTCATGCCTGTAGAAAATTATACTGCTATTTTACAGGTATGATGTCACCTTTAAAGAATACGCTCACTGTTGTGAACATGATTTCTACAATCCTGGAGAAGTGATGGATGATGGTTTCCATTGTGGCATATTATATATTCACTATGCCAGCCTTTCCACTCACCTTAGAAAATAGTAAAGTCATCCCTTAAGACATTTCAGGAGAGCTCATTTTCCAAGATTCTCTGCCTTGTGGATGTATGCAGAATACTTGGCATTTCTCTCAAGTCTTGAGATGCCTGTGTTTGCTTGGGTTCTGACCATAACATCTCCAGGGAGACATCCTGAAAGCATTCCTCCCACTTACCCATAATTTTTGTTAAAGCCAGAAAGGAGGAAATCATGACTGGACCAAATTTGCATGCAGCTTTGAGTGTTGTGAGTATGACATACTAGTCAGCCTGACATAACACCTTTCCTGATTCAAAGTAATAAGATAGTGGTTAAAATATTAGGAGAGACCTAGCATATCCAAATTCTTGTTTTTACACCGCCTCTCATCAGTTGTGTGATCTGGGCAAATCACTTCACTTCTCTGCCTTTCACTTCCTATAGAATGGTAACAATGACACTTTTTCCTTTTTCACAAAGTAATTGTGAAAATCGAATTCAATCATGCCAACAGAAAAGCTTTATGAAGTCCTCTACAAATGGAAGCAGGATGTTTCTTGGTGAACTTGGTGAAGGTAAATGACTAGGTCCACTTGCTCTATCTTTGCCTTGGCCTCACACACAATCACAGTGTGGGGCAACTGATACTGCTTAATGGGACCACCGTGTGATGATGACAGAAGGAAATAGGATTGGAACTTCTTAGGCTTTCGTGCCATAACACTAAAACATAGTTCACATAATGTTAGATAGTTTACAATGCTCTTTTCCTTGCATTGTTTTGTTCTATCAATCCCGGGCATAAATATGACTTCCTCTATTTTATGGACAAGGAAACTAATGTGAAGAGAGGATGAATAACTTGCACAATCACCTTACTGTTTATTAGAAGAACGTAGGAATTTGAGGGTAAGATTTCATGTGATCTAGCACTATCATAAAAAGAAAGAAACCAACTGTCTATTCAATTCAGTCATGTAGCCAACACATGTAATTGAAGACTAACTTTATGCCAAGGCATTTTTGTAGGCACAAAGGAGACACCAATGACTAAAACAAGCAAAGCTTCTACCTTCATGAAGAGGCAGAATCTTCTGGAAGAGGAGCTGACCATAAAGAAGCAAAGGCAAAATTATGGGAGATGTCAAAAACTGCTAAGTGCTATGGGGACAAATCAAGTGGTGTACATGGAGGGTCAGGATGAGTGAAGATGCTATTATTGTATACTGAGAACATTCCCATATGAGAAGATCACCCAAATGCGAGACGTGGCTAAAATCAGGCATTAAGTCATGCAACTATCTTGAGGAACAGTGCTCTCAGCAGAGGAACCAGTAAGTAGAAAGCAGATACACAGCCCTTAAAAGGGACCCAGCAGGCATGTACCAGGACCAGCAAGGAAGGCAGGGTGGGCATGGGGTCAGCCAACTGAGTACGCCGCGTGTAATCAGGGGCAAATGAGGCCACATACTGGGCAGGCATTGTGCCAGTCCTCATGGACCAAGTGCAGACAGATTTTCTTCTGAAGGACTGAAACTGTTTCACGGATCTCTAAAGTTCTTTGCTGTGTCCACTTGAGCAGATGACGCGTCAGCTCCTTCCATCCTAACCATTTGAACCTGCATATGTTAGAAACTTCCCTAAATACTGTCGTCTTTAACCCGAGAGTAAGGATGGGAAAAAGAAACTTTTCTGACCCATCTAGAAAGTTTACAGTGAAGTATGTACATTTTATTTCAAATCTTGTGTTTAGCCCTCCAAGTGAAGTAACCCTTCAAAGAGACATTTTCATTACTAAACAAAGTCCCTCTGGTCAACCTCCTGTATTAATCAGGATGTGCATCTCATAGAAGGAAAGCGAGTCCTCCATACCCTCAGTGGTTATGGGTGACTGTTCTTACCTCCTTCCAGTGCACCAATCAGGCGCCATGTAATGTGGTCCCTAGCCATCTTGAGAAATTAGATCAATTCCCCTTTGTCCATTAAAAGGCTCATAAACATTTGCAGCATCAAATTAGTGCTGGTAGATTTCTCAAACTTGGAACATGTTAAAATGCACAGTTGGATAAGAAGAATCAACCAGGGCCAGACAGGGTGCTGGAAGTTAAACAATTTGTCTATTTTACAATTCTACACTGTGGAAAGGGTGTGTGTGTGTGTGTGTGTGTGTGTGTGTGTGTGTGTTTACATTTTAGTTCTGATTTAAAATAACTCATGTGTATAGTTTGTATAAATCAATTCAGTATTGGAGCAGAAACTACCCACAAAGTGAGAGGTTATTTTTTGAGGAGTCAGAAAAGGCTTGTATTTACAACTTTGTAGTTTGCAATTAAGCTTATTGTAGTAGCTTTCCCACCTCCTAAACCTCAGTCAACTAAGCTTAAATTTAGACAGGAAACTAGCAATTATTCAGTGAATTCCCTAAGCATACAATAATCATATTCCAGATAAAAAAGACCAGACCTGGCTAGTTGCCTCTTCTCCAAATTCATCAAACAATTGACAATTTTCCAACATTTTTTTCTGCCTTTGACATCCTTTCTAAATAAAGGCCAAAAATAGGTAAAGAAGATAATATAGAATAGAGGTTATTCACTTGGGGCACATGAATCCCCAAGGGGTCTGTGCATAGAATTCAGGGAGGTCTATCAACTTCAATGGGGAGGAAAATTACATCTTTATTCTCACTCACCTCTAATTGAAATGTAGCATATCCTTTATTTATGAATATAGAGAACCAAGCACAGTAGTGTCAGAAGTGCCTGTGACTTTATCAGTGAGAAAAATCACAGCTATTTTTATATCCTATTATACACGGTGCCAATATCTTGAAATATCCTTTTCACTCAAAACTCCTTCCAGTTTGTGTTAGTTGTTAGACTGACTGCTAGATTTGAATTTAATGCATTACTCATGAAGCACATGCTATACCACAATTTTTTAAATATTTTGATAGCTACACTTTAATACAATTAATGTTCTTTGTAATCCTATCTACATGTCAAAGGGGTCTAGAGTTCAAAACAATGAAGAACTCCAGGTCTAGAGGGGCAAGAGCTGCCATTCTAAGAGGCTCTGCTGGATGGTGCAGTGTGGACGACCAAACCATCCCCCCTTCAGGCTCCTCCCAGATAGGTTTCCCTGCCTTGCCCCTCACAGTGCCCAAAAGCCGACCAAGAAAACGGGTCACTTTTACTGCGATATTTCTTCCCTGCACATAATTAACAGCACACAGGAAGTTAATTCATAACTTGAAAAGAAGAATATAATTGGCAATAAAATAGTCACTAATCCAAGCACTCAGGTAAGCACTTTACTTAAAATCTTATTTAATCTTCAAAAACCTATCAGTGGATACTATTTCCTCCAATTTATAGATGAGAAGACTGAGATTCAGAAAGGTTAAGTGCCTTGCCCAATAACACCCAACTAGACTTTTTCCAAACTAAAGTCAATGACACACTGAGAGTTATTTTGTGTAATGCCCACTCACATGAAAGAACATGATGTGAAGGAAGAATAGGAAAAAGTTATATGACCAGTGCAGGAGTTCAGGACACGTCACCTCTTTGGCACATTGATTATTTTAAGCAAAAAGCACTTGAAAAACAGCAGGTGCAAGAAGAGCTTTTTGAACTTCCCTTTTCTTCCTGAATGCAGGAGATGTAACTCCCAGGTGAAAGGTGCCGTCTCTAGACCAGGGGAAATAAACATTCTTATCACCAGAGACGGGCAGTCGAAGTGAGAAATCTGTACAAACAGACCTTGTTAAAATAATTCTTATCTGCCTTTTTTTAGTTATTTTTTTGCAGTTGCCTCTCTTTGTTCAACCTAGTATTCAAGCACTTAGGCCTAGCCAGTTCTAGGTCTACATTTTTTAAAATGGGGGCTCCCATATATACGTAAAAATTACTGAAAAAAAATTGTATGCTTTTCTCCGGTTCATCTCATTTATGTCAGTACCAGCTGAAAAACCTAAGAGGGTAGAGGAAGAATTTTACCTCCCCTATACCAGCAGTTTTCAAAGTGTGACCTGCAGACCCCATAGGGCCCCTGAGACTTTTTCCGAAGGTAACTCTTCTCCGAATAATCCTAAAATATCATCCCCCGTTTTCATTGTGTTAATCTGAGTAACAGAAGTGCCAAGGCAATAGTGGGTGAAACTCCTGGCGACTGAGCATGAATCAAAGCAGTGGCACCAAACTGTATCAGTAGACACTGCATGCTTCCCCACCATGCATGCTCACATAGGAAAGAGAGAGAGAGAGACAGTGACAGAGAAGAAAAGAAAAAGACATTTGCCTGTTTCACTTAAGAATGTCCTTGAATAAAGCAGTGAGAGTAATTTTAGTACATCTTGACTCCTGACTGCACATTTTTAAATATTCTGTATGACAAAATAGAAAGCATACATCTAGCACTTATGCATACCAAAGTATGGTGGGTGTCTACAGGTAGGCTTGGCAAGGGCTGCCGCCTGTGTTTTTGTATGACAAATTTGAACTGAGAATTTTTTTTTGAAACATTTTTAAAGGCTTGTTAAAAAAAAAAAAAAAAGAAAAGAACATTTGACAGATACCTTATGTAGCCCACAAAGCCTAAAATATTTTCTTTCTGGCCCTTACAGAAAAAGTTTGCCAGAAGGAAGAAAAGCAATTGTGTCATCATTTGAATTGTGAGCAGAAATATCTGCATTTTTCATGAAATACTGCTTTTCCTTGAATGATCTTGAATGAAATTACAGTTATTCAGAATTGGTATCTTGCAGACATTTTCTCAAGAAGCTTTATTTCAAGGAAAACAATTGATAGTATTTATTGCCAGTGATAAAATTTGAGCTTTCATGGAGAAAATAAGAATTTTGGAAAACTTGAATTTGTCACCATGAACTTAACAGCTTTCCAATATTTAAAGACTTTTCAGATGAGATTGGTGGTGTTATTAATAAATGTTATTTTTATATTATATAATGAAATGTGTCAATATTTGGAAGATCTGCATAGCTCTGTAAATCAATATTTTCCAAGTGATTTTTACTGTGTGATTTTACAAAATTGAGCATGGTAAAAATACCAATTCAAAATATAAGATAGACCAGCAGATACATTTTGGGGTAAAACAGACATGGCATAAAATTCGCCCTCTTTAGGAATACAATTCAATGTGTGTTAGTATAAATAGAGTTGTGAAACTATTACTACAATCTTATTTTTGAAGAGCGCTATCACCATCACCCCACAAAAAAACCTCTTGCCCATTTATAATGATTCCCCATCCTATAACCAGCCTTAAGCCTCTAGTATATCTTCTGTTTTTACAGGTATGTCTTTTCTGGACTTTTCCTGTATATAGAATTGTAAAGTATATGCTCACGACTGGTTTCTTTCATTTAGTTTCAAGGTCCATCCATGTTGTAACATGTACCAATATTCATTCCTTTGTATTGCCTGTATGAAATATAAAAACATAAACAAAACTGCTTTTCCTTCTCTCACATTCAAGACTTAATTCTTCATAACCAAAATGTGTAGGGAGTTTTTCCCGTTCACCAAGAAATTCTCCAGTAGACAGGTAAATAGTGTTAATTGTGTCAATGGTGTCCTACCATTTAACTTAATTCTAACATTATCTAGTATATTTGAAGTTAGCTTCAAATCACATAGGGTAAGGGCTTAATCCCACAAGACCACCCTAATTTAAGATGCCAATATCAAGCCCCAGGCTGTTTGGTCTGACAAACAACTATAAATAGGGAATTACCACAATCCCTTTGGGGCAGATTTGCTAGGGCAGTTCACAGAAGTCAAGGAAACACTTTACTTACTAATACTGATTCATTACAGGGATTTTTTAAAGGATACAAATACATAGGCAGATGAAGAGACACACAGGTAGAGGTTCAGGAGGATCCCAAGTGCCAGAGCTTCTGTCCCCATGGAGTTGGGGTGCACCATCCTCCTGGCATTTGGCTGTGTTCTTGCTCATCAGTCTGTAAGCTCTTAGAACTCAGTCCTTCTGGGGTTTTATGGAGCTTTGGCTGCATAAGCACCATTGATTAAATCGTTGACCACTGGTGATCAAGTCAATGTTTAGGTCTTCTCTCCTCCCTCCAGATTGGAGGTTGGGAGTGAAAGTTCCAATGCTCTCATCACAAAGTGAGTTCTCCCGGCAACTAGCCCCTATCCTGAGGCTACCCAAGAGCCCCCAGCCATCACTCATCTCATTAGCATGCAAAAAGACACTGAGCACAGAAGAGATTCCAAGGGTTTTAGGAGCTGTACAGGAGGAAACAAGGATAAAGACTAAATATATATTTCTCATAAATCACAATACCACGTTGCCAAACAGTATTCCGTAATATGAATATGCCACATTTTGATTATGTTTTCACTAGTTGATGGATATAAGGGTTGCTTCCACTTGGGAACTATTATGAGTAGCTGAATAACGCCACAATGAACACTTGCATGCAAGTCTTTGTGGGACGTATTGAGACTGCCTTTGCAAAGATTATGACAGAGTGAAATCTAGCATAACATACTCCATCTTTCTTCTAGCCTCACAGGCTCTCTGTCCTCACTCGTTCCTGGGCATAGGCCAAGCTAAGCATGGAAGGGATTTAGTTTATAGTTTAACTTTGAAGCAGAGAATGATTAGTCCCTTCCTAAAACAATGCCCCTCTTTGCCCAAGGACCAAAGCTACCTTTGTAAAACTAATAAAAGGCTATGAATTAGGATTATGGGAGGGGCCTGAATTCTGTTAAAATGAAGGCATACTTTGTATAGTCGCTAACTGCTCAGGAGTCGTGTGCCCAAAGGTCTGTTTCTACAGATAACATCACTGTTGTAGAACCTAAGATTGGTCTTGATGCTTTTCAGATTACTTCATTCTGGTAACTGACTGCCTACATCCAGTCTTGTCACTCATGACCCAGAGGTGGACTCAATGCACAAGGACTGCTTTCCATACTCCGGTGATTTCATCCCCAACCAATCAGCAAACCCATTCCGTAGCCCCCTGCTCACCAAATTATCCATAAAAGCTTTAGTCTCTGCATTCTCAGAGAGACTGATTTGAGTAATAACAAACTCCTCTCCTCTGCTTGGCTGGCCTTGCATTAATTAAACTCTTCATTTACTGCAATATTGTTGTCTCAGTGAATTGGGTTTATCTGTGCAGTAGGTAGGACGAACCCACCGGGTGATTACAGTATTATTTCATTTCTCCTGGGTGAACATAGGAGCAGAATTGCTGGGCCACATGGTAACCTCATGTGTAACATTTTAGCCATGTGAGTGAGCTACTGTGGAAGCTATTCCTCCAATCCTGGTCAGGCAGCCTTCAGACATCTGCAGACTCAGCTCACATCCTAGGTGCAACCTCATTAGAGTCCCTGAGGCAGAACCACCAAGCTAATCCATCCAGGATTCCTGAACCTCAGAAATTGTGAATTAAATATTTGCTTTAAGCTGTTGTTTTTAGGGTAATGTGTTATACAGCAAAAGGTAACCAACTAATGCATTTTTTCTCAGATTTCTCCTCAGTCTTGACACCTTTGCTGACAAGATTAGCTTCAAGATCCTTAAATGCATTTTTAAAAAGTCATATTTCTTCCCTTTGATGACCAACTGGTGTGATGCCTAATGGAAGATAATGTTAAAGTTCAGCTGCATATGATTTCATTGTAGATTCCATTTCAAAATTTGTCTTTGCTTCTCTAAGGAGGAGTGCTTTGACTATGATAAGACACTTGAATGCCAATAGAATAGACCTAACAGTTAATCTCTTTGAACAAATAATCATGTCTTAGGCATAAAAATTCACTTTATAAATAATGTTATTAGGTTAGTAGATGAGAGGAAAACTAGTTCTCAATTTCAGTAAATGTGACAAAAATTAATCATGAAGCATAATAAATAATATGAAGAAATGGGAACTCACTTAACATGGGAAAGTGGCATGATGAATATCAAATAACACCTTGGTAGGACATGATGTAAATGTAAACAAAAAGTTGAGAAACAGTCACACTCTTTTCCAAAGTGATTGTGATAGAGTAGTAGTCAGGCAGGCGTGAGGAGGACAGGAGAGGGACTCCTCCAGGAATGTCAGTGACTATCAGCTGATGGTCATGCAGTTGTTAAACTGTCTCTCCAAAATAAAAATTGGTCACGGCCAGCACCAGGGAAAGGCAGTCTCCCGATGGATGGAAAATACCAGAGGCTGGTGATCAACAGCTTCTGATAAGATCTCAGGAGCTGGGCAAGCAGACTCAAGCATGCACACTATGAGGCAAAATGGCAGAGTTTAACTGGTATATGACCTTCCTCCAGGAATACTCGACTGGCAAGGGAAAAACACCTCCACTAAGCATGCACAGAACTCCAGTAAGCATGCTGTGCATGTGGCACCTCCCAAGTGCTGGCATGCCACGGTGCATGTGGACACCCACCCCAAGGGAAGAATCAGGAGAGAAGAGACACAAATCCCGAAGCATGTCAACATAGAAAAACCCAAGTGAAAGGCCCCACAGCACACTCGGGTCTCACAAATCATGCACTTGGCCTTCTTCAGAGTATACTTTACTTCCTTTTGACCCTGCTCTAAAACTTTTTAAATAAAATGTCACTCCTGCTCTAAAACTTGCCTCAATCTCTCACTCTGCCTTATGCTCCTTGGACAATTTTTTTTCTCTGAGGAAGCAAGAACTGAATTGCTATAGACCCATATGGATTTGCCAGTGCTAACAATTGTACCATTTTTACATTCACACCAGCAATGAATGAGGGTTCCAATTTCCCCATATCCTCCTCAACTCTTGCTATTGTCCAAAGTACTGTAGCTATTCTATGGTTGTGAAGGAGTATTTCATATGAGTTTCATTTGTGTTTCCCTAATGACAAATGACGTTGAATATTTTTCATGTGTTTAATGGCCATTTGCTTTTTTGTTTTGAAACTGAGTCTTGCTCTGTCCTCAGGCTGGAGTGCAGTGGCACAATCGCAGCTCACTGCAATCTCAGCCTCCCAGATTCAAGCAATTCTCCTGCCTCAGTCTCCCGAGTAGCTGGGACTACAGGTGTGCACCACCACACCCAGCTAATTTTTATATTTTTTCTAGTAGAGACAAGGTTTCACAGTGTTGGCCAGGATGGTCTTGATCTCTTGAGCTTGTGCTCTGCCCACCTCAGCCTCTCAAAGTGCAGGGATTATAGGCGTGAGCCACCACACCCAGATTAATGGCCATTTGTATATCTTTCGTGAAGAAATGTGCATTGAAATTCTTTGTACAATTTTTAAACTTTTTATTTTGAAGTATTTACAGATTCATAGTAAGTTGCAAAGATAGTAAAGAAAAAAACTATACATTTTCTTGTAACAGAGGAAGAAAATTTAATTGATATGGTTTCTGATTTTACACTGCAACAACTTTTTAGGAAAGTATCACTCGTTGAGTTTTGGTATACTATCAAAGAAGAATAGCCACAACTATCATAAAATCTATGAAAATCCTCCCTTTTTCTACTACAATCTGTGTGAAGCCAGATATTCTTACATACTTTAAAAATATATATACTGTAACTGATTAAATATAAAAGCAGATATAAGGCTGTAGCTGCATTCTAAGAAATTTGCAAAACTATAAAGCAATGTCATTCTTCTCGTTAATGTTTTTGTAAAACAATATAGCTATTTTTCATAAAAATTATGTTAGCATGTAATGAAATTTGTATTGCTATTTTTCCAAGAATTAAAAAGCGTTAATTTTTTGTCAGTTTTATTTTGTAACGTGGAGTTACTGATACATATCCCTCATGAACAAAAGCTCTTTGGAATCTTCAACAATTTGAAGCATGTAGAAAGGTCCTGAGACCAAAAAGTGTGAGAATTGCTGCCCTAAGTGTTACCCTAGGGAGAGAGGTATGGGTGGGCACTGAGCCCCTGAGGCAACGAGGACAGTGTGACCTCCTTAGGAAGCTGGTGAGTTATGAGGGGAGGACTCTGAAGACAGAAGTTGGAGGCTTCTCACAGGTACATATATGCACACATGTAAACTCCACTCATTGAGAAAAACTAGGAAGAAAGAGTGTATCTAACAGCCTAATTTTCTGTGTATAAATGCAGTACGGTACACATGAAAACTCAAATCCGCAGTCTATCTGCCCAGCTTTCAGGCTCTGGGGTCATGGCCAAAACACTCCAGTGACGCCCTGCTCCGCTTCCTTTGATGGCTCCACCTGGCTCAGTGGTGCTCCCAGGTTCCACCCTCTTTGACAGAGCCTGCCACTGGGCCTCCTTCCTCTTCCTTTGAAATGGCTCCACAGCCCCTCCCATCTGCCTGCAGGAGGCAGGCAGCCTCCCCAGCTTCCCCCTACCCTTGCTCTGCCTGCAAGAAGCACAGACCTTTGAAAACGATAATTTCATTGCTGAACACTGCTGGGAACTAGCTAAGGTCAATGGGAATGACCCATGTGGAGAGGTTATGAGCCTCCACCCAGGAACTTGTGAGGTCCCACCCAACCCAGGAAGGATTTCCCAGAGGCCCCTTTCTTTCCAGGGGTGAGGAGAACTTTGGCTCAGGTATCAGAAATCCAATCCAAGCCCTGACACTGGTAGCAGCATTAGTCTTTCTGAGTGTCATTTTCTCATCCACAACATGGGTGATGAATACTTCTCATATTAATCAAAGAAATACATATGTAAGTCTTTTTAAATACAAAACTCGTATCAGTGTAAGCTATGTTATTATTGATAAATCCAAAAGTACATTCTCATACCTTATTCAATGGATCCTTGTGATTATTTCATAAACTAACATAAAGGCAGCTGACTATGGAGTAATGCAGCAGAGAAATGCAAAAAAATCTAAATAGCATTGTTTATACATATGTGTGCATATGTGTACGTGTGTGCGTGTGTGTGTGTATACTTGGAAATCACAAGAGTATTCTATATTCTCTTCATTTCTTTGAGCCAAGGGCACTTGAGTGATTAGTTTAAATATTAAATATGCTCTTTTGTTTTCTCTCAGTTGGACTTCTTTCTGAAATATATTTACTTTTTTCATTTCATTTCAGAATTTGCTTGGAACCACACTTTTTAAAAATGTGAAATAAAGCAGCTGGAATTTTTGTGATTTAAAATCATAGTGATGATGATGATGATAAATGAAAGCACATTTCACTTTAGGGGAACTGAAGGAGTGGACGGTGAAAAAAAAACCCTACTTGCAGCCATGAAACAGCATGTGTGCCTTGTATGCTACACTGAGTTTTGCCATATGACCCTACAAAGTCACGGGTTTTCAGAGGTGTGAGTTCTCAAGGAAAGACTTTAGGTTACCATGCCTTAAATGCAGGTGGCTATATTGGAAAAAAAATTTCAACTTATTTCAATTGCCTGGACTGTGCAGAGGAAGAGAATCAATTCTAAGTTAACTGAGTCTGAAACCACATACAGCTGTATAGATTAGATTTTATATCATGAAATGCATTCTTCAGTAATAAGGAAACTTGTGGACTTCAGAATTGAGAAAAATCTCTGTCCAAGAAAGCTTCCGAAGCAGCATCTGCGTCCTGCGGAAGAGAGAGACTGGAGGCAACACAAGTCAGAGTTTGATTATTCCAGCAGCTTCCTACTTTCCCAGACAGAGCTTTCTTGAAAACACATGTGAAATTCTAATGTTAAAGGTCAGCAAAGGCTAGCATTTTGTAAGAGACAAATGAGAGTACACAACGAAAATATTATCTTCCTAATTCCCCTTTACATTTCAGGGACAGTTTTCAACAATATGCTTCCCGTATTTCACATGTTCTTAATGTTGCAAACATGCCTATTCATTTTCATCATTTTCTCAGCTGTTCTGTGGACTCAGCTACATATAAATATGAGACTTCAGCTTCCTAGAAGTAATACTAACCCTTACATTTTCTGCTTTCAATTCATTTAAAAAGGGAAAAATGCAATAAAGCATTCAAATAATTGCATGCACATTATTGCCCTACAAATACTTGCACAAGACTGACAAACTAGACCATTGGCTGACAGAATGCACTTCATAAGATCCCTGGAAAGGTTAATACAGGAAAGATCGAATCTGGTATATGCAAAGCATCTTATGAGAATCAGGTGTAACTACGAAAGGAAATACTTCTAAAAAGCTGAATGTATGGGAGTCAAAGATGTTTCACTGAGATGGTCTATGGATGCCTTTCTATTGCAGGGACCTTAATAACTTGTAGACAGCCTCACACTTCTCACATTCCTGAGCCTCATGCAGAACAAAGGCCTGGAGGGCCAGTTTTCATCTCAAAACTTGAGTTATACTAAGTGCTCACTGATTCATGTCCCGCTTGCCTCATTCAGTAACTGATTTTTAAATGGAACAACGTTTGACCTGACTTTTTAAAAAGGGTGTTCTTAAGTCATTATATAGAGGGAAAATACGATAACCTTATTAAATTACCTGCCCTTGTAGACTGGGTAATGTCGCAGGCCTGTCCCCCGAAGGCCTTTATTGATACAAGATGCATGGTGAAAGCCACTGTAATCCAGCGTGTCCTGCTTCAAGGTGAGTGTGGCAAGAGGAAAACTTTCCCTCCAAAGCCCCGGAGGAAAACTAACTCAAAATGGAGGGACTGAGGCAGCAGGAAGGGCAAAAGGTAGGAGTACTTTTAGTTTCTCAGGGTTCTTTTAATGGAAAAGCTGTTTGAACTCTTGGGGACACCTGAAAAGCTAGATTCATGTAACTGTATTTACTGTTTAACTATCACTGCCCCACATAAAAAATTCCATAATCATGACCTTAATCAGCTCTGAAATGCAACACATAAAATGTCGTGACATAATAGAAGGCATTCAGTAATACGTGCTTACTTCTTTGAGGTAGTAGGGAAAAAATTTATTTCTCTTTTCCTAACAAAAAAAGATTTAAGTGCGAAGAGATATGGAGAAACTGCAACTAAAATGCTATACAAACTAATATATTGTACAAGGCCACAATTTGCCAGGGACTTTTGCAGATATTTTAATTCACTCTATCTCATTTAATCCTGCCAACTGTCTCCCAAAGTAGATATTTCCATTTGCGTTTTCACAGATGAAGGAATCAAAACTCAAAATGTTAAATAACTCGTGTTCTTTATTTAAGTTAAATGTACCAGGCTTTCAGGATGTTTTACAACAAAGCCTTTACTTGAGGAAATGGAGTATAATATAAAGACAACTTTCTTTAGAATGTCTAGGCGCTTGTTTTCAAAGCTGGGCCTCTTCACTTATTAGCTAAGAGACACCAGGTTACTTATTTCTGAATTTCGGTTTCCTCAACTGAAAAACAGAAAAATAACTCCTTTGGGTTAAGGTTATATTAAGTATTCAAAATAATTTTGTATTCAAAAATGTACACATATGTATATGCTTATAAATACAAGTATACATATATACAT
Source organism: Aotus nancymaae (assembly GCF_030222135.1). Lineage (NCBI taxonomy): Eukaryota > Metazoa > Chordata > Mammalia > Primates > Aotidae > Aotus > Aotus nancymaae. The sequence goes on from NW_026988423.1 coordinate 37,236,588, forward strand.
GCATCCAAATACATGTTTGCATGTATGTGCCTCACTGTGTCTGACACCGAGTATGAGAGCCACGACTTAAAATTGTTTTATAATTTTACTCTCTCCTTAAGCTAGTTAACTGAGAATGAAAATAAGTTTACTCCTCCTGGATGCTGGTAAGTGTTTAGTCTTTTTTTTTCCCCTTTAAATCATTTCTTCAAGTTAAATTGTATTAATCTGAATGTTCTCTTTACTTGAATTTGCAGACATCTTCAATTTGTATGTTTACCAACCTTTAAACTTAGAATGATATTCTGCACAGCAAAAGCAATGATAACAAGGAAGCTGGAATGACCCAGTTTTTAAATAGCTTTTAAGAGGACATTGTAATTTCAGAAGAAAAAAAATACCCTGTATTTTACACATATATTTTCCCATGTATTAATAATTACTTTTAATAATTAGTATTTTTTCAAAGTACCCAACAATTTTTATCACTTCTCCATGTAAGCTGTTGGTATATATCTGCACTGCAGTTGGAAACCAAGTTTTGGGTAGGCTGGGCACATCATCTGTTTCCAGTTTGACTTGATTTTGAAATATTCCAATGCATAGTATCTGGATTTCCTACCAATGAAAGTAATATAGCAATCCTTAAAGATTCACACAGGTTAGAGCCAGACAGGCTTATAAAGACCATCACATCTAGCTCTTCCATCTCTACAAAACAAAACAAAAATACTCTGAGAGTACAAGAGGTGCACATGGCATCTCATGGGTCAAACTACTGGTTGGGATAAATTCAGGACAAAGCAAGGGTTCAGCTCAGGGTTCTCTCCATTGCTTGTGGCCTAGCATCCTAGCTAGGACAGAGGTGGCTAAGGAAGACAGTGGGCTGTGGAGATATTTCAGACATGGCACTACTGTCACTTCACAGCATGTTAGAAAGATTTTAATGGTGTCCGTCTCCTGGTCTATGCTAGCCTTCCCTTGCCTCATCCCTGGGAGTTATAGAAAAAAAACCCTGGCAGCTAAACTCTTCTCTAAAGCTTTTCTCTTTGGCTTAAAATTTTTCAAGTCCTTACACACAAGTGAGACCTAAAGTTTCCAGGTTATTCTTTCATAAAAGAAGATTATAACTCAAAAAGCTAACCATTTATGCAAAATTTTATCTGGCATGGTTACACTGAGATATGTCTTTGAGGTTAAGAAAATATTTTCTTTAAGGAAACTGTTCCTTTTACCACTTTTAAGATGACTCTCTGAACACACCGTATACCTGTCTATTGTCAGGGAGGGTAGGGGCAGCATCAGTATCTGCCGTACTGAACAGTCACCATGTGTCAGACCCTTCTTGCATGTGGTTACATTCCACATGTAATGTATGGTTTGGACTAGCATGTGTTTGCAGAAGAAAATCCTGAGCCCACCAACCTCACTCTGGCATCCAGGCTGGCTTTTGCAGTATAGTTGCATGAATTAATTTACATGGGAGCTTTTGACATAGGAGGAAATAATCAAATAAACATAATCAAATAAAAATAGAGCTACGCAGTGAGGATGTGTGTGAATATGACACAATGTGTATATTGACTTCTTTCCTGGTGAAGTGATTTTGAGTTGTTGGATCTCAGCAAACAATACCCCCAAATGAAGGTATCAGACGCAGCCTAAGAAGCAAGTTTCTCTCTGACCTTCTCCAGCCCTCCTGTCTCTCAGTCTTAAACTCTCCTGAGGCTGGCCATAGAATCCAGAACGCCCCTTCCTCAAGGCAGGTCACTGAAGTCAGAACCCCTTTTCTCCAAAGTCAGCCATACAACCTAATAATATGACTCTAACTTTCCTTCCACTTTTCTGGGTTAAAACTGGCCATAAAGAAATCATCTGATCTGCCTTGTTTGACTGAAGGTCATAAGACCGCAATACCCAGAAGGGAGGGATGCTGCTCACAGAAGCCGAGAGGAATCTAGACAGGCCTGGCTGGGTTCCCCATTCGGTCTGCTAGCATTAGATCATAACTGTTTTGTCCAATCCTATTTCTACATGGCTGTGCATAATTTGTTGAATCTAAGCATGAAAATGGACAATTTCCCTGTATCTTTGATTTTTTATTTGAAAGTTCCCATGTACACATTATTAAATTTTGTGTGCCTTTTCTCCAATTAATCTGCTTTTTGTGAGTTGATTTTTCAGCAAACCTTCAGAAGGTGAAGGGAAAACTTCTCCTCTACCCCTAAAGAGTCAAAAGATGTGTTTAAGGTTCAAATATGTCACCCACTCACCATGTCACTTCAGCTAAATTACTTAATGTCTCTGAGCCTCAGTTTCCTCATTTATTAAATAAAAGCAGAACTAACTATGTCTCCTCTTCACAGGGTTCAATCAATGCTCTGAATTATGTAAATTACAGCACTTTAACTGCAATGCAGTATGTAAAAATCAGGTCTAAAAATTCTCTGCGATTGGTCGTCTATAAATTGTAGGATCTAATAGAATTGCAAGTAGGAATTCAATAAATCTGAATAAAATCATGACCAGGAAGCAGGATAGGAAAATGCACTTCAGATTAAAAGAAAGAAATAAGAAAGACACATAAAATCTTGAATCACAAAGTAGCGATCTCACTTGAAAGTGGTTCTCGATCCAAAAATATCTATTTTTTTTCTCTCTGCGGTTCTGTGATATTCTTTGCTAGATGGTTCAGTAACAGTAACAGCAACATAGTTGGAAAAGCCCTCAGAGCTTATTACTTTATTAGGCAATTATTCGGCATCTACCCCAGGCCAGGCATTATGCTGAGAGTCGGAATTGCCCTATGAATGAAGGGCTCATCTCCCGAAACCACACTGGTGGGAGAACACACAGCGAGACCCTGGCTGCTACAGAGGATGAGAGAGCCTGCACTAGGGCATTAGCTCTGCAAATCAGGCCCTTCTGCTGCACTTTAAGTTTTGATTTACCGATACAGGCAAGTCATTCCTTTTTCCTTTTTAAAAAATATTATGAAATTTTGAAAATTAGATTTTTCGAGGGGATAGGTAAAGGAATGAATAGAATTCACACGCACACACACACACATACATACATACATCTTACAAGCTGAATTTAATAACAAGAAAATAACACTTGTAAATATCAAATATGGTTTGTTCATCATTCCTTCATAAGCCTTTTTCAATTCAAAAGGAATATATTTTTGAAAACCGTACAAAGAAGAAAGTGTATTTTTCTATGTTTGCTTAGGAGGCATTTTTGCAAACACTGTAAAAATTCCATGAAAAATGTTTACTACAACTGAACAAATAGGAGAACCAGAATCATACGCTCAACCCAATAGAGGAAACACAGCTCCTAGCCAGTACCATCACTTCTAGGCTTCAGCATTAGCATTTAAACAGCATCACATTTTCATGGTATTTCTGAAGCTGCCTGAATCTAGCTTATTGTTTAGAAAGCAGTGACTCAACATTGTTAAATGTGTGTAAGGCCAGTGTAGACACTAATGCAGTCCTCTGTAGACTTGGACCTAGCAGTAAACAGACTGGGGGAGTCGCCAAGACCAAGGCCAAATTGAGAGCAATTATCTGAGAACATGGCCCACTGTAATTACGATGCAGCTCCCAGCCTATACATGAGTGATTATAGCTCTGTAGCCAATTTCAGTGGTTTTATTATTATTAGAAAAAACTCATAGATAATGTAGAAGGAAATGGCAGGTCATCTGGCCCCTGAGAGTACTTTATCCAGTTGAGCAGTAAATGTTTCTACCACTTCCTGAGAGAGGCAATTCCACGATCTAATAATGGCTATTGCCAGGAATCTGTTTATTCCTGCTGGTCAGCTGACACTTTTTCATATTTCACTTCATCTATGACTCTTAGAAATTTCAGCTCCTTGGAGCACTCTTTAGTTTGGTCCTAGCTATCCTTCTCTCTTCTCCTCAGGAAGAAAACGTAGCTTAAAAATGGTTGCACATAAAAAAAGCAAAGATCCACTTTAATGAGATCTTAAATGATAGGTAGCACTTCCATATACTTGCACATAGAACATAGAATAGCTTTTTGATGTTTCCATTATGTGGCCAATGAAAGAATATAAATTGTTTTATTCATGAGGAAACTGAGGCAGAAAAAGGTTGAGCTGTTTGTTCAGGTAAATTTCTTGTGAAGCTAGGGATTCTGCAGAACCAAGGGGATGCTATAAAGTGCATCATGAAATCATCAAATGCTACTTGTGATCCTATTAAGCTGTGGATACACCTTGGCTGTGTCATCCAAGTAGGCCCTTCTTAGCACTGCAGGTATCTCTTTTGAAGCACTGTGCCAAGAAAACAATCTCAATTGGTCATCTGGAGGTCTTGTTACATTTCTTTTCAATTTTTGACTTTTTCATCTCAAATTATGCCAAGAGAAGAGAACCGTCATAATAGACAAGGAACAATGGTGGATTTTGAAATTTTTGTTTGTGTTTTGGATGCATTGCATATTTTTCACTGTGGATTTTCCTTTGTAATTAAGTTTAGCTTTTACTAACATTGTTAATAATGATAAATATTTGCATAACATTTTTGAGTGTACAGAGGATTTTCAAATGTTGTCTTACAAGATATCACTTCCATACTGTGAGGTACACAGAGTTCAATAGATTTCATTACTCTCGATTCAAAGATGAGTAAAACAAAATTCAGGAACCTTAAGCAACTTTCTGCAGGTCACAGAGCTCTGAATTTGCGTTTCCATGTTTTGGCTTCAAATCCCTTGACCTTCCTTCTGTATAATGCTATTGCTCATTTGTGTTCACTGATCAACTTCTAAAGGAGTGAGTAGTCGCCAAAAGCTAGATGCCAAGAGAAACAAACCCAGGCTTAGACAGTTTGTTAACACAATGCATGACACATCCTTTTCACTTAGACTTGCTGAGGCCCTTTGTAATTTAAAAGCTCTGTTATAATTGGTAATAATTTGGGCACATTTAGAGAGAAACCTCAAAAAGTTAGAGATGAGTAAAGTGATCTCTGAGAGTCTTTCCAGCTACATAATTCAGTGATAATCTGAATGGACTTGCACACACTGCCATGTTGTAACTGGTATTATTTTACATCTGACACCTTGATGGGTATGGAAGAGAACTGCTGGTGGGAAGAGCGGTGCTGGGAGAACTCAATTCATTAAAATGACAAGATGTTTCCTCTGTCACGGACTCAGCGTCTCAGGCACTAAAATGCAATAGCCAAAAAGTGTGGAGAGCAAAGGAAATCTGACTGGTGACTGCAGATCATCTAGCATGGGAACCTCACCAAAATAAATAGAAGCTACTTTCATTGAGGATGAAATAAAACGTGTGTTTTGTTTCGGGGCTGTGAAAGATGATATAAAGTTAAGCCCTCTGCCAGCAGAGCTTCAGGAAAAGTAGACTGTCAGACACATTTAATTGATTTCTTTATGGAAGTAGCTGAAAATAGAGCACACCAGTGAATCTGCTGCAGTTTTCTAACATTCTAGACTAGGCTTTCAAGAAGGGCGGGTGAGAGACCCACAGAGCTGAAGGGTTATTCGTTGCTGGGGCAGAATGGAAACCCAGTTAGTGGAACTGCTTCTTGCCCTTAACTTTCCAGTCCTCAGATCTCTCTGCCCACCTCCCTAAGTGTAATGGCCCTTATAACACCCAACCTATGTATGAGGATACTTGATTTAATAGTGTTAGCAAGGCATTTGGAGTTTTCTAAATGAAAGGCAGTGGAAAAGTACAAAAGAGTGTTACGATCTGTGTTAATGCGCAGGTTGTTGGCTGGCAAAGTGAAGAGGGTCATAGAAAATGTCACTCAATCTGCATTCAGAGAAGTGACAAAGGAGTTCTCTTGGGGCTCCATGTTCAAGTCAATCTTATTCATTAATAATAGGCACAGTAATACTTTGAAATTCTTTTGTGAAAATTACTCGGAGAGTGCAAAGTGCTTTGCTAGCACTAACATATTAAGCCTACCTACTTCTGTGGGAAGCGGGGAGGTGTTAAGTGTTATTTTCTCAGTTTCACAAATGAAGAAACTGAGGCACTAAGAGCTGTTTTCTCGATTTCTCACAATTGGGCAATGAGGCCAAAAATAGAAAAAATGGGAGGAATGGAATTTTCAGCCCATGAAATCATGTTTGGTTTATAAAATTTTCTACTGGGGCTGTGATTTTTTTGTTTTATGAAGGGGATATATTATATATGTTTGGGGTAATGAGATGCATCAAATTCAGCAAAAAGAAAATGTTGTGAATTATCAGGTGATGTGAACCCTGAACAGTGTCAGTCCTGTAGGCATCACGTTGTTTTAGGTAAGTCACTTAACATTCCTTCATGTCAGTGTGCACTTTCTAAATAATTGGAAAAAACTTTGTTTCCTCCCTTTGTTGTATCCTAAGTAGGAATCAGAGAGCTGTTCTAGTGAAGTGTGAAGTCCAGTCTAAGCTTTTCTGCTGGCCTGTGAGAAAGAACACATTTGCATCAAATTTCTTTAAGGAAGATACTCTAAAGGGCCATCGTCTCTCTCAGCCTCTAGCACTGTGGGCTCAGAAACCCAGATATGAGAAGAGAGGGGCTGGGATTGCTCTCCTGACACATCCAGGCCAGGATGATGGGCCAGAGGATGCTGCTGGCACTAATAGTTTCCTACTACCTGGAGTGGATTTAGGCCACCTTGTCTTTGAGAACTGTTTGATTTTGAAGGCAGGAAGTGCATGTGTGTGAGTCCACAAGTGTGTGTGAATGTGTCTGCACATGTGAGTGCTTGATCTCAAATTTACCTTCAGGGCAGGTGAAAGGCGTGGGTGCTGCCCCCAGAGGATACGCCGCCGGAGCTCCTGTAGGGAGCATGGCCTGTTCTGAGGAACAACATAGAAGTCTGTGAGCCAGAGAGGCATTCTCCTAAAGTGGGGTATGGCGGTACTTCCACCAGCACTTGGAGAAAAAGCACCATTGGAGGAGAGAGAGCCAGGGCTGAGAACAGAAGCCGAGACCAGACACTGGAGCCTCAGGGGCCACTCACACCCCGTGGGACTAGCATGAACAATCGAAGGAGTTTATCAGACTGGTTTCTTCCATCCAGAACACAGCTGCTGTAGTGTGAAGGAAGACCCAGGCCTGGCACAGAGCTTCCACAGAAGCAAACACTGAATGCCCATCCAGATGACAGCTGAAGGGCAAGGAGAGTTGACACTCCACCTCCTCCTTCCCACCAAAGTACACAAGGAAGATGCAGAGGGCTGGAGGGAACACATAGTTTATATAATAGAGCCAGTGAGAGCGGTGTCCCGTATCTTTAACATTACGAGGGTAAATATCAAACACCTACATGCATCTGAATAAAAACACTCACAACCAGGGAGGAATGACTCAGAAATGGTAATTTTTTTTAAAAAAAAAAAGGATGATGAAATAATAGGCCTTTCTTCCTTAAACACGATTTGATAATTTGAACTTAGTAAGATGACCTCCATAATAAGAAAGACGAGAAATCCCATAGCGTCATCTGTACCCCTGATTTGATACCATCTCCTGCCTTGTATCGTTAACGATCTGACTACGTGAACTGCCATTTTCTCAGCTAAATTCTGAAAGGACAGAGCTGTTTTAGCTAATTGTGCACATCTCTGGAAGTGTCCCAAGCACACTTTGCATAAAGTGGGCCTCAGTGTATATGGGCAACTTGACTGCCTCAAGATTCGGAAAAATATGAGGCTGTACTGGTGGGTCTGAGCACAGATGTACCTCTCATGCTTCTTATGTTCATTTACAAAGTGTGACAAAAAACAATGATCCATGTTTGAGAAAAACAATCAAACATCATCTATCTAAATGGGTGTAGAAATCATAATTATTACTGCATTCTACAGGAATTGGGATAAATAATATCATGTAATGCCTCTTTCCTCCTATAAACTCCATGCCTACCTACTACATGCTAGATTTCTTTAACCGCATAACATCATTTCAGCAACTACATAAGATAGACATTATTAATTCCAGTTTAGACATAAGAAAGCTGACATTGGGAGAATTGAAGTAATTTGCTCAGAGACGGGGGACTAATGAGTTCAGATAGTCAGCCTGATTCTACGATCAAGCACGTTCTTTCCAACAAATGTGAGATTCCTGCCTCCATGCCGCCACTTTCCTTGAGGGCAATGAATTAAGCCGATAAAGACCAAATTATGTACTCATATGTCACAAGGGTTATTATTAAAAAGATGAAAGATAATACGTGTTGGCCAGTGTGTGGAGAAGAGAGAATCCTTGTACATTGTTGGTGGGAATGTAAATGAGTATAACTGTTATGGAAAACAGTATGAGGGCTCTTCAAAAAATTAAAAATATTCTAAGTAGGCTCAAGTCAAATCAAAGAAAATAAAAATGGAACTACCACATGATCCAGCAATCCCATTTCTGGGTGTATTTCCAAAGGACATGAAATCAGTGGGTCAAAGAGATGTCTGCCCTCCTGTGTTCATCACAGCAACCGTTCACAACTGCCAAGATAATATGGGCACAACCTAAGAGCCCCTCAGCAGATGAGTAGGTAAGGAAAATGTTGTAGAGAGACTCAGTGAAATACTATTTGGCCTTAAGGAAATCCTGTCATTTGTAACAACATCAATGAATCTAGAGTACACTACATTAAGCGAAACAAGCCAGGCATAGATAGACAAGTACCTCATGATCTCACTCATATCTGAAATCTAACGAAGTTGAACACACAAAAGTAGGGAGCAAAATGGTGGTTACCAGTGGTTACTGGGGGGTAAGAAGGGGTGGTTTATGAAGATGTTGTTCAAAGGATAGAAAAATGTCAGTTGTATGGAAAGAATATATTCAAGATATTTATTGTACAACACAGTGACTATAGTTAATAACAATGTTTCATATTCTTGCAAATTGCTGAGAGAGTGGATTTTAAGTGTTCTCATCACAAACAAAAATGATTAGTACATGAGTTAATGATATGTCAATTGACTCAATTTAGCCATTCCACAATGTGTATGTATATATATATTCCAAAACAACATGTTTTACAAGATAAATACGTACATTTTTATTTGTTAATTAATTTTTTTAACTTAATTTAAAAAAAGACAGTCAGCCCTCCCTAATTGTAGGTTCTGCATCCATGAATTCAATCAACTGCAGATCAATGCTTTGATTTGATTCTTACACATTGTATGCTTATATCAAAATATCACGTCTACCCCATAAATATGTACAAAAACTATGTATCTTCAGAAAAAAATTAATTAAAAATTGTATCTGTACTGACCTGACTGGTACAGACTTTTGTCATTATTCCCTAAGCAATGCAATATCATGACTGTTTACATAGTGTTTACATTGTATTAGGTATTGTAAGTAATCTAGAGATGATTTCATAAGAGGGACTTGAGCATTCCTGGATGTAGGTACCGGAGGAAGGTCCTGGAACCAATCCCCATGGATGCTGGATACCACTGCATATATTTAATTATTGGTTATATTCACCGCTTATCACTGGTCTCCCTCCACGGGATTAAGCACCACAGATGCAAGGCACTTCCTCTGTTTGTTCATCTACAACAGTGTCTGGCTCAGACTACGCACTCAAATAGCCATGTTTTGGACAAATGCACTCTGTTGGTGTTTCTAGAATCATCTTCAGCTTTGCAGAATACTCCTGAAGAGAAATCATTCTCCTGACTCCATGGAGATTTCATCCATGTACGTGTATCTTTGTTTTGTTTTTCTAGCTATAGTTAAATGATACTTGCCTTTCCCAGGGTGACTGTCAACTCCTGTTGCCGAACCTGCCTCTGGCTGACTTTTCCTGGTTTTCAAATTCAGTCTTACGCATACTAAAATTTCATCCCATCTTTCGAGAACTTCCTATTCCCTTTCAACACTTTACTTTTCCTTCCTAGCACTGTTTACTTTCTAACATATTATGTTGTTTTAAATTATTTATTGGTTATCTTCAAGGTCAGAGATTTGATTGTTTTTTTTTGCCTTTTATCTCTGACTTACTAGAATGTTGCCTGGGAAATAGTTTGTGCTCAAAGACTATTTGTTAAGAAGAAGAACAAGGAGAACACGTGGACACAGGGAGGGGAGCACTACACACTGGGGTCTGTTGGGGGGAAATAGGGGAGGGACAGCGGGGGATGGGGAGTTGGGGAGAGAGAGCATGGGGAGAAATGCCAGATATAGCTGAAGGGGAGGAAGGCAGCAAATCGCACTGCCACGTATGCACCTATGCAACAATCTTGCATGTTCTTCACATGTACCCCAAAACCTAAAATGCAATAAAAATAAAAAAATAAAAAAATAAAAATAAAAAATAAAAAAAGAATTGTAAAATAAATAAATAAATAAATTATTTAAAAAAAAAGAAGAACAAAAGGAGAAATTCTTTTTGAAAAAGATATTCCAAAGTATATAACCTGCATATTCTACAGCATTTAAGACTTTGTTTTTTTTCCAAATATTCTTTCTTTTCCATGAAATCTGTCTCCTGAACTTGACTATTTTCCAAGCAATCAAATGTTATGGGCTGTTCCAGATCTGGCGTGTTGGTAAACTAATCGTGGGTAGAAAAGGCTTCCAGGTACATAATCACTCGTGAGACCCTCTCCACCTGGTGAGGTGTGCAGGCGACAACAGGGCACAAATTCACCCACCTCCACGAGTGAGCAGCTCCAGGCCTGGCCCAGTCTGCATAGCCAGTGACTGTGACCCATGAGGCAGGCACTGTGTTCATTCCCAGTTTATAGATAGGGATCTGAGGCCTAGAACCATTAAGCAACTCGCCTAAGTCCGCTGTTGGTCAGATGCAAAAGATATGAGACTTGTGGTGTGTCTGACTCCAGAAAATTATCTTAATTGCTTTTCTTAGTTGTTAAACTCATAACTTTAAGGATGTGAGTGAGTGAATGAAAGAGTGCATGAAGAAGGTTCTCCATTCCTGGTTTTGCTACCATCCTGCATGACTCCATTTCTTTTTTTTTTGTCACACCACCTTGCTCTCTGGCCATTAGCTCAGTATCATTAGTTACAATGTGAAATGAATACTTCTCTGTTTCAAGAAGACCTTCTTTCTTTTTTTTCTGGGAAATGCTGTGGCTGGCAGTGCAGAGGCAATTAATATACACACACATCATCCTGCAAGGAAATGCAAGCTCTGCTGGCCATCCTCAAAACCACGCCCAGCAGTGATGAAGGGTCCCCTCTGTCACCCTCTGCCTGACTGCCTTATGGAAGCTGAGGCTGCCTTTCAGGCTGGCGTTCCTGTTCTGTCAAGAAAGAGGCTCACTGTTGCTTCCAGGAGTGGTTAAAAGTCAATCAATAGATCTCCTCAGTCATTTCCAAGCTGGGCTGAATTTAGATTTGATAATAATTCCATTTTAACTACTTTATAATTCTATTATCTTCTCCTTTTGTTCAATGTTTCTGTACATTAAGCATTCTGGCAGATTTAACTAACGCTCTATGACCAGCCTAGAATCAAGTTAAATGTTACTTTCCTTTACGTAAACCATTTTCATTCTTTCCCAAGGCCAAGAGCCCCCCAGGTGTAGACAGGCCCCCCCAGAGCCTCCTGCCCCTTACTGCACCCCTTTCCTGGGAGACAGCAGAATGGGTACAAGTTCATGCTTGTTATTTGGGATAAAAATAATGCCTCAATAGGACAGAGGCACCCAGTGGGTGCTAGAGAGGTGTTGTATTGGGAATGGGAAAAGATAAGGTAGCAGGGTCCAGGCCAAAGGGAGGAGGAAAGACAACAGAAGAGGAATAAAGAAGAATAAAGCTAAAAAAAAAAAAAGTCATGACAAGTTGTATAAGAGACATCGAAAATTAACCTAGCGGCTGGGCTGAGAAGCTGGGGTCAAAAAAAAGGAAGGAAAAGTAATATTTATATTTTTAAAGGAATTGAAAGATAATAAAAAAGTGAACAGATGAGTAATAACTAAAACAAACTAACTCTAATAAAAAAATTAGAAAGTAAAGGAGCAATCGAAAGAGGAATTAAAATGCAGTCAAAGCATTAGTAACTTAGTGTTGTATATCTGCTTAAAAATATAAAATACTGCTCTGATGTAACAAATTTACCTCTCTTCCACGGCCCTGTGGTGTTCTAAAAATCAGTAGCTGAAGAAATAAATAATTACGCTGTCATACGAATCAGGTGCCTGCCTTAACATCAGCCCAGGGTTAAGATTCCTTTTATTCCCCATTCCAAGGGCTCTGGTCATTCAGGGTTCGGGTCCCCCCTCCTGAGTCTGTGTCTATATTTAATGACTGTCATCAATTATATACTTCTTTTCTCCCCATGACATTTTGTCAATCATAATTGGGGAGGGTATTTTTGCTATTATTATTATCATTATTATTTCAGTGATAAACTATCAGAGCCTGGCTCAGTTGATAGAAAATCTATCTGAGTCTTGGCTGTCAGGATAGCATTGCTGATTACTCTGAAGTAACCTGCAGCAGTGTTGAGAGAAAAGAACCATTGAAATGATCCAAAGGAGTAACTAGGGAACAATCTTTTTTCTTCCCTCCCTCCCTCCCTCCTTCCTTCCCTCCCTCTTTCCATCCCTCCCTCCCTGCCTTCCTGCCTTCCTGTCTTCCTGCCTTCCCTTCCTTTCCTTCCTATTTTAAAAATTTTCCTGAAGAGTAAACTATCTTCTTTGAAATGATTCGTCTCAACCTCATGCTGCCAGGGAATACTCTGAAAATAACTGGAATTGTTCTTAGGAACTAGCCTCTCCCAGCTGTTGCCGTTGGGTCTTTGGAGGAAACATAGTTGTTACCACTAATCGGAATAGACAGGTAAAACCACAAATAGATGAACAGCAGTTAGCCAATATGGGGCTGCAAGAAACCTTATGAACGCAACCTTAAGGTGGACAAAACTTCATGGACAGTCTGTTTTCAGGTGAGGAGCTTGGCATTACAGAGCTGTGGAGAGCAGAAGCAGGTGAGAAATCTAAGACTGCTTGCTTTGGCTGGGCGCGGTGGCTCATGCCTGTAATCCCAGCACTTTGGGAGGCCAAGGCGGGTGGATCACGAGGTCAAGAGATCGAGACCATCCTGGCCAACATGGTGAAACCCCGTCTGTACTAAAAATACTAAACTTAGCTGGGCATGGTGGCATGTGCCTGTAGTCCCAGCTACTCAGGATGCTGAGGCAGGAGAATTGCTTGAACCTGGGAGGCGGAGGTTGCAGTGAGCCACTGCACTCCAGCCTGGCGCCTAGTGACAGAGTGAGACTCTCTCCAAAAAAAAAAAAAAATGACTATTTGCTCTGACAGCCACAGTGAGTCAACATGTAAACAAAGGCTGAGAAATGTGGACTCAGCTCTTACCACAACTAAAAAGGCCTTTATTCATCCATGATTCTAATCTCATCCCTTCTCCACTCCCTAGAAATGATTTAAGATAAATATTAGCCTAAGTAAATATTTAAAACATATTCTCAGATCCTAATGAAGTTTTAAGATTTTCTAAAAATGTAATCTACATGTTTTTAAAACATACCAAGTATTTTATTTGAATATACCCAAAGAAAAGGGGACATGCACTTTGAAATCTATGAAACTTTACCATTTTTTAAAAAATGAATAATAATTTGCTTCATGTAAAGTACAAAATACAATGAACTCATGCTACATTATGAAACTACTTACTGTTGAGCCCATCTTTCCCTTTTCTAGACTGAAAAGTAAAATAACCTAGCGTTTAAACCCTTTCTCTATCACCTTGGACAAGTCACTTCTGAGCCTTAGTTTTCTCTTCTGCAAAAATGGGAATAATTTCAAAATTACAAATTGTTATATAAATTACTGCTATATACAACCTTATGAGTGCTCAAAATATGGTAGCTTTCATTCATTTACCCATCCATCCATCCATCCATCCTTCCATCCTTCCATCTGCCAATGTATTTACTTATCTAATATTTATTGAAGGCCTCCTTTCCAGCAGAGACTGTGCTGGGTGGTGTCTTTTATCAAGATGAGAGTCTTGGTTCCTCTGATTCTTTTGCCGAAAAGGTTAAGTTAGACTTTCAAGCATCAACAACCATACCAACATACAAACTGTGTTATTGCAACCCAGGTGTCAAGAAATAATGGTCAGAATTTGCACTTAAGAAGGCAGATGGGATCTATGTTAACAAATAAAACTTGGAGAATGATGGACAATTTGAAGTGCTTTGCATAATATTCTGTCAATTTTTTTTTTTTTTAATGCAAACCACAAGTTTTGCAGGTCCTGGTAGGGCACTGCTCTCAGGATGTTCACTCCTGCCCCACTCCAAACGAACTCCAATGCAAGGGAGGAAGAAATTCACATTGATTTCATAGAGGTCGGGAATCGATAGTTCTTGACAACCACTTCTTCCCTATAAACCTTAAGCCCAGGAGGTCCTCAAGAAGAGACTCAGTGCTCACAGGAGGAGGGGCAATTTGAGGGCAGACACATTGTCTTTCAATGCACAACCTCTGAAGTATCCTAGCAACTCCTGAGAGCAAACCCTTTATGATTTGAGTTCAGGGCCATCCAGTTCTGTCTCCTTAACACTGTCAGTCAGGGCTACCCAGGAAACATCATTACTCAGAATTTCACCTTGCAAATAAATAGCTCTGAACGGCCGCCAGAGGCAATGGAATCTCTCAAAGACATTATCTGGAAATAGTCAGTGGACGGCACCTCGAGTCCCATTAATCATCCTCATGCTTACAGTACTTCTTAATGGCTTTTATGGTTTATTCTTTGAACACCAACAAGGAGTGTGATTTTTCCTGGCTTATTCTATTAAGCAGGAATCAATATCTAATATAAATGTGCCGATGGTAGGGTATTTGGAAAGGCCAGGGATGAGCCAGTGCCCAGTTTTATCTTGCCCTGCCCAGAATGGTGTGTGGAGATTGAGAATTTAAAGAAAGGGTAAACATGCCTGGTGCTTTCTAAAGAATCAGAACACAACACCATCAGGGAATGAGTCGTCATGTATGACCAGCTGAATCTTTAGGGGTAAAGGATGTGGTTTTTGCTTTTCAAGACAGGTAAGGCTCAGGAGGTGCATGAAACCACAGACTGTTAAAGGAAGCAAAACAAAAAGATGCTTAATTTTCTCCAGGGAGTGATTTTAAATAAGGAAACATGATTGGCAATGGTTGCCCTTGTGGGGAAAAGAAAGCCTGGGCTTTGACTCAGAATTCTCTATCACACGCAAGGGAAGCTGGTTAAGCTGCCCAATCACTTCCCAGTGTGCCAAGAGGCCACAGTCGCCATTTAAAAGTGATATATATCCCACACACTGAAAAGCAGCAGTCATATTCTGCGGAGATGGATGTGCAAAATGTGCGATCCATCTTTTCAACCTGCAGAGGAGGTTTGAACCATTCAGTTCTGGAATTCCTGGTCAGCATTTTTTGATTTTTGATGGCAGTCTTTGATAGTAACTAAGTTGCCCCAACAACCCCCAAAAAGATGAAATATTCACTTAAATAAAGGTAAAAGAAAAGATGAGGTCTGCAGGTAATAAAGAATTAAATCATGGCATCAATAGACTTATCAGTGCAGCACCCAGCACCAAGCACATGGAGTCTGGCCCTAGCTTTGCTACCGATGTGTTGTGGTCACCTGAAGAATTCATTTGACTTCTCAGCTCTTCATTCTTTATTTGTAGAAAGGGGCAGCAGGGGACTGCTTACTTCATGAACTTGCTCTGACAGTCTTAATAGATATAATGTGAGCTATTAAAAGCCAGGACCCTCAGATCACAGAGCCCCGCTGGAGCACCTCCTAGCTGGAGGTTTCAAGTCCCGTGGGAAGCTGGCTGGAATGGAGATGTGGCCACTTCCTTCATTATACTCGGGAAATCTGCAGTATCTTCACTAGTACTCTACCCTATCCTAGACGTTCCTCTGTGCCCAGTCTACAAGCTGGGGTCATGCAAAACTGCTTTTCCTCAAACACACTGAAGACCTAAAATAAACACTCGTGACTAGAGCGATGTAAATTACTATTAAGTGTAGCCATATGATCATAGGAACACCACCTAGAAGCTTGTTTCTAATTGTTTACATTTTTTTTATTTTTCCCTGACAAATATATATGTTGACATTAACTTATTCACCATTTTGGTAAAATATTTATATTGGCTGGAGGTAGTTCTCTGATGATGGCTGTTGTTATCATTACTTTTGTATGTCAATTCGACTAGGGCACAGGGTGCTCAGATATTTGGTTAAATGTGTTCTGTAAGGACATTGCTACATGAGATTAGCTTTTGAATCAGTAGATTTAGTAATGCAGCATGCCCTCCCTAACATGGATGGGCTTCATTCTGTCTGTTGAAAGGCTGAATGAAACAAAAAGGCTGAGTAAGGAATAATTTTCTCTCCCTGCCTGATGGGCTTGAGCTGGGACATCAGTCTTCTACATTCAGGTTGAGGCTTGGACTGAAACCTACATCAGTGGCTCTCTTGAGTCTCCGGCTTGCCAACTGATTTTGGAACTTTTTTTTTTTTTTTTGAGTAGGAGTCTTGCTCTGTCACCCAGGCTGGAGTGCAATGGCATGATATCAGCTCACTGTAACCTCCGCCTCCCAGGTTCAAGCGATTCTCCTGCCTCAGTCTCCTAGGTAGCTGGGATTACAGACATGTGCCACTAGGCCTGGCTAATTTTTGTATTTTCAGTAGAGGTGGGGTTTCACCATGTTGGTCAGACTGGTCTCTAACTCCTGACCTCATGATTCAGCCGACTCAGCCTCCCAAAGTGCTGGGATTACAGATGTGAGCCACCACGCCCGGCCTGATCTTGGAACTTCTTGGCCTACATAATCATGTCCATTAATTTCCTATAATAAATCTCTCTCAGTACTCATGTATATAAATGAGTATATGTACATATAGATATACATATGTAGAGATACATATATAAACAGAATCAGTACATCTCAATATAGAGAATATCTATCTATCATCTATCTATCTCTCTATCTATCATCTATCTATCTAGTCTTTCTACTGAGGTATCTCCTATTGATTTTATTTCTCTAACATGCCCTGACTAACACAACTGGCATAGGAAATGTTGACCACAAGTTTTAGATATGGAATGTTTAAGCATTCTCTGCAGGTGTTATGATGGGTGCATCACAAAGCATGATTAGAATTCAAGGATCTGAGCATTAAGTGCTTCATATTTCATTCTGCACACTCTGGTTTAAAAGTGAACTCATCAAAGGCTCAGAGGTGAATTGAGTAGCCCATGCAACCAGGCTGAAATCATTGCTTAATAAAGGTGACAAGAGGTATTAAAACAACGTTTTTCAGTATGTCCCATTTCACATGACTCAGTGGTAGAAATTTTGTATAAATGAAACTAACATAAGTCAGCTATTCTCTTTGGAGACAAATGTCTAAAACAAAACACGATAAAAATCACTGATTCTTTTTAAATTACTATTTCACACGTATTTACAGAGAATCTACTATATAACAGCCATTCTAGGCACCTAGATAAGAAAGACATACAAAATATTCTTAGTAATAGTATGGAAATCATATAGCTGATGCTACAAAGCCCTGGATGAGCTGAAAGACAACAAAAAGCAGGGTGAACAAATACATGAGCTAAAAGCCACTCTGACCTATTTCATAGTTTTTCAGAAATCAGTGAATTAAAGGTAGGCAAAGAGATATCAAAGCTTCTGTGTGTTTTAAAAATAAGATGAGGTGTTATTAGAATGGAAGGCTTAAAGTAGAAATCAGACTTTGCAAGTTATTAGTAGCAACCCATAAACCAAATTACATTTTGCAAGAAATAAAGTGGGAAAGGTACTGGGAAAGTGAGCTTCTCCTTTCAGAGTGACATTTTTGTGATAAAAATATGATGGGTGAGAATAACAAAGTTCAGTGTGAAGTTCCTCTGCACAGCTATCAAAACTCTTGTGAGGAGAATTATAAAGAAACTCCCAGGCAACAGCCACCCTCAGCAAGAGCATAATGAATTATCTATAAGACTAGTTCAGCATTAATAAATAGGTTTTTCTTGTGTTTGTATTTGCAATAGTAGTGGGAGATATTCTAAGAGCCTATTTCATACATGGACCATTTTGGGAAAACAAAAACACACATTGTATCATCATACCTTCTTTATGGTGAACTAGGCATTGGGAGTATTCTGAATTCCATTTCATAGAAAGATAAAGTTACATTTCAGACACATGCCGATCACATGCCTTCTTCTCTTCAATTAACCTTTCCCCAACCCCACAGGTGTAATTGGCTCACTTCCCAGATGCACACTAAGCACCTCCTCTCTCACTTTTCCTTACTTCCTTTACTTCCAAACACTTTCACTGATCATTTCATTACGTCCCTTTATCTTCGCATTATTTCCTACCTTCTCTCTTTCAGTTCTTCAGCTTTTCCTACTCGATTTGTAAAGTCAGAAAGAACATAAAATTAAATAATTTATTATATAATTTTAAAAATGAAATGATTTTAAATGATTAAAATCTGCATACTCACAAACGTCTGCCACACTGAAAGCCACCACAGCTCTCTTGACCATCTACAACCTATCATTAGAATTGCTCCACTCTGTCTGTGCCTATATCTCTTCTGGGTCACAAACTCCAAGGGCCTTATCTTTTGATTAACTCAGTATTTTGTTTTCCTCTATTATAATAACACAAAGATATTCAACGTTCAAAAATGTCTAAGTTGATAATGACAGTAACAGAAACACATGGAGATTCACGTGAATTACACAGCAACTATCCAGACGCTGGAAACAAAACTGGGCACAGTGGCTGGCGGATTCTCACGCTCAGCCCTAGCTAAGGCCATGGAATGTAAAACATTGTTAGACCATTTTGCAAAAAAAACTCAATTAAAACGTACAAAATAAAGTGAACACCCAAAAGAAAAAGTTATTTGGGAAATGAACTGGTTAGCACTTACAGTAATTACTAGAGATTACTACTAAATTACTAACCAAATTACTGGTAGAATGGCCATGTTATTCTACTCCTTAAAATGACATCACATACCAATTTCAAGTAATTGTACATAATTTCCTTGACTGAGTCCAGATAGGAATTTGAAACTGATCCCCATGCAGGGTCTGTATGTCTTCCCATGTCTCTGACTGGAGTTTGACATTGCTTTAACCTGAAGACAACACTCCCCACCCTCACTTCCATTCCAAGCCCCTTGCCTCTTTTGGCCAGAGTAATAGCATAGTGGAATACACAGCTAAAAACAGTGTTTTTACAAGTTTGACCTTAGGACTCTGTGGTCACTCACATGACATAGTTTGAAAGGGTCTCAGACAAGCTGTTCACACCACTCTGGGGTCATGACCACCCAAAATGCCACCATTTATTCTTTAGTTGGGATGAAACAGTGGGAGGTAATTTACTGGATCCACTTACAGGGATTTTTAGGAAAGGATGAGATCTCTAACTACAAAAAAATTTTCTGAAACAGGGAAATATTTGGATGAGAAAATAAATATTTGTATCATAGATTTTATTTCCAGAAGCAGATGCTGAATGGGAGCCTGGAGTTCCAGATACTTACTGAAGCTTCACACCTGGGAAGGGAAGAGAAGGAAGCATGACCCTCCAGTGATGCAGGACTCCCAGGAAGGGGCATGAAGCACAAAGGGTGCAGCTCCACTGTAACTAAAGGACCCTCAGGAGGAGCAGAGGAGCTGTGAGGCTGGCAGAAGTCTTGCTGACTAGGTTCCCTGCAGCTGGGCAAGGATCTAGACAAGGAGGTCTCTCTGATACATGGTTAGGCTGGGGACCCTCCCGAAATACATCTACTCTACAGTTTCAGACCCAGGCTTTGTGCTTTGTACTAAAGAGTTAGGTAAGATCTCAATTTAAAAATAAATAAATAAATAAAAGTAAAAAGGCTGTCTTCAGAAAACAAAAATGGCATGACTAGCTCTATCATAAAGGATACACCAGTGATTGCAGAAATGTTGTTGTCTTTTCAAATCAGCCTAAACTGGATTTCCAAATTAGCAGCCCCAACTGGGACTGCGCAGTTGCTTGCATTTGTAGTGCTGAAAAGTTGTGTTCACAGATAAGAGAGAACCATCTAACATAAGGCTACCACATTTCCCCCTTCTCCAAATCTGGGAAATGTGGTTGATTTGCATATTTAGCATACATTTGCATTCTGTGTTCAATAGCCCCTAACTCTAATTATGTAAAATAAGATAAATTAGTACATTTCACTGCCGTTGCATTCTAGCCCTGTGGTTAGGGGCTAAAGAGACTTAACCCAACTTTTTCCTCCTCCTTCTGGCTTATTCTCTTCTAGGACAGAAGTCATTTGGTGTTCAGGCTGGGGACATTTCAAGGTAAATCCTTAAATACAGAGGAGGGGAAGGACAAGAAAAAGGAACGACCAATGATATCCAGAAATAGAGTTATAAATTTCTGTTATAACAAGTAAATTTAAAATGCCAACTTGATCCAAGTGTAAACAAAAAATGAACCTTGTGGATATTTTAATAAGTGAATAGAAGCCAAACCACTTATAAACAAAGCAAAAAGTATTACAAAATCGAATCCAGTCTGTCATCTTTTTGCAACACACAAATTTCTATCACCCTGGGAATAAACAGGTTTGTTGATGGAGAATGGTTCTAGAACCATGAAGGAAGATAGCAAATATCCAGGGGAAGGTCGTCATTGTTCTCCAGTCCGTCATTTGTGTCTCATGCTCTCTTATTAAAATTTCTAGGTCATCCTAGAGTCACTGGAATCACTCATTGATACGCCTTGCTGTTGAGCCTAATTCCCCAACTTCATTTAACCTTTATCTCACTGGACATATATTTATGAAGCACTTTCTATGTGTTAGCAAGGTTGAAGGTATAAAAATGAACAAGAACTATAAACGCAGCTTGCTAGGAAGCCACATGGAAAACTGACTGGGAAAGTGATTACGATATAACAAGCACCATAAGAGAGGTGTGTGAAAAATGTGATGAATGCACAGAAAACCAAATGCTTACATCTGCTTGAGAAGGAGTAGAAATGTAAGACTGGATAGGCCATAAGAGGTTTCCAAGAGAGAAAATATTTTATCCTGCTTAAATTGGAAGAGTAAAAACTTCTGAAGATCAAGATGTGGGGAAAAGACTTTCTAGGAAGTGGGAATTATGTGTATAATAGCATTTGCATTCATGAATTTGAATGCCCAATGAATAAGTCCAAAAATACTCAATGTGTTTATGAAAATAAAGGGAAATTCATTCCAGTTGTGAGGGTTGAATTCATGGAGATGGCAAGGCTTTCTTGCAATCACCAAAATGGTCTGATCTGGGGAGCAAGGTTCTCCCAGGAGGAAGAACTTACACAGATGCATGGCACTGGATCTCATATGCCTCATGCAAGACATGAATCTACTGGGTTAACTCAGCCATGAGAAGGCAGCAGTAAAATAGAGACCAAGGTGCCTAAGAAAATACAGTACACAAGCTAGAGGTCATATAAGCCTATTTAAAAAAATAATAATAATAAGGGAGCTGAAACAATCACATTAAATAATTATTTTAGGTTAGGCACCATTTAGTGATTCTTTATAGAAAAGACAGACAGGTTTATTAGGAACACACCTGCAAGAGAGCACAGGATTAATTAGTCCTGCAGACAAGAAGGCTATTGCAGAAGGCTGTTAGAGAGCTGTCTAATATCCCAGGTGTGAAGAGATGAAGAGCCCAGCAAGGTTGATTCCAGTGGGAATAAAAATAAAGGACAGGTATTAAAGGCATTTTGAAGACAGTCTTATACTACATGATTTTATTTAGGTTACGATGGCATACAGGAATACTGCTAACGTTTTATGACTGGGTAAATAGGAGCATGATAACAACAGGGAAATCAGGATGATGAGAGGCAATGGGATGGGGAATCACATTATTATGTGTCAACTGTATTTCTAGTATTTACCTATCAAGTTTATATTTAGCTCATCAATCCTTATGAAAACCCTATAAAATAAAAATTATTCTTCTACACTAAAAAATTGCAAATAGGGAGATTTTGCAAAAGGCAAAACTGAGTCTTGGATCGACTGTACTTCAGTTTCTGTTTAAGCTCTGTTGAATATGCTTTACAAGTTCCAGTGAGAAACATAATGTATTTGGACTTAGACATGGTAAGTTTGAGCTGATGGTGGAACATTCAAGAAGAAATATCTAGTGAGCAGTCAGACATAATAGATTTATAAATCTGGAAGGCTTCTTAAAAATCATAAAATCATAGAGCCAAAATTCTAAAAAGAGGTTATAGCTGGGGTTATCCATTTGGGAAAAATTCACATATTAGAAAATGAATGAAATCATCATATGAGAGAAAATATGCATTAGAAGGCTAATGATTGTCCTTTGGGTATGCCCACCTTTCTGGAGTGGGGAGAAGAAAAGGGTTCACTAATAGGACAGGACAGGGGCTTTCTGAAAAGGGGAGGAGATAGTGAGGCACCTCCCACGCCCGGAAAGGCAATTTGATACCAGAAGCTGGTATCAAAAATGTTGAATAGCTCTGATTAGTCAGAGAAAATGAGGCAATTGTCTTTGGTGGTTAGAAGTGTGTTGGTTGCCTTAGAGAACTTGTCAGAGAAATAAGGAAAATAATATAAAAAGACAAACACCAGGGGTAAGAAAGATTGCCTGGGGTTTCTTTATTTGACTAGATCTTAGAAAATAAAACATGGTAGAAATAGAAAATAACTCATGGGAGGCATGTAAAGTGGGAATTCTGTGAATATATAGCTTGGTTATAGTTTGCTGTGGTTTAAAGAGAGAACATCAAAAGTTACAAATAGCATAGGCTTTTGGTTTATTGAGATGAAAACTGTTGACAGCTATTATAATTCAGAACAATCTTTATAGTTTTGTGCAAGCTTTCATTAGTGGCTACAATCAAGGGTCTATGATACTTGCCACACAAATAATAGCAACAGTAAGTTAGGAACATTACCAAATTGTTTTCACTAAAATATATAGGTGGATACACCTAAAGAAGCTATTTCACAGAACTGAGAAGTGATGGCTCAAAGTTGTAACACATCATTTAAAAACCTATGGTTTCCAATAGGAGACTGTTGCCAAAAATAAAAGGCTGAGGTGCATAAAGCTGCACCTGGCTGAGCATTAGTGGAAGGAGAGGAATCGAGTCCAGTTGAGGCTGCACAGCTCTGGCTGACATTGATCATGTGTGGTGGACAGGACAACATCTACCTGGACCACAGGCTATGCCTTCTCCTCCACTCCCTCTTCCGCCATATCAATTAACTCACCAATGAGTCACAAATGCACCCCACCACCAAATGCTAGGTATCTCCATATAAGCCATGGCATAAGACCTCTTCCTAAATGGACTGTGACATTCTCTGCAGAACACTATGGTGGATGCCACTTGCAAGTAATGTCTAAAATCCGGGGAACTGATAAACTCTGCATTTCTATGGGCTGCAAAACACAATATGGGTCCTTATTAGAATAGAGCTAGTGTATTCAATAATCTAAAACCACGTTTTGCTAATCACCATTCTCTTTGGGTGACTGAGTTAATTTCTGCCCACGGTTAAACATGCTGTTTATACTGTCGTTGGAGGTCAAGAGGCACAGAAGGAAAACACAATGAATTTCCCAATAATATCATCTGCTTCACATGACATCAATTAATTCCTCAATAATATTACCTACTTCACATGACATCATAGTCTACATTATTAATATTTTGGGGGTGACACCTAGGACTGAGCTATACAGAAAATGAAGTTGGTATTTGGGGTAAAAGGGCATTCTCAATTATTAAAAAAATAATTTTTATTGTCTTTGTGCTACAGTTGAAAATATACAATTTCAGCTGTCACCTGCAATAAAGATGTTTTTTCCTCTTTGGAGGTAGCATATAAAATATTCATTATCTTGGAAGCATTAATTTCAAAATAGAACAAATTCATGGTAGAAAATCAAACAGTTGAAAAGCAATAACAAGAAAAGTAAATTTCTCTTGGCATGTAACATTTTCCCTCCCTGAGTCCTGATTCAATTAACCACTTCATCGTTTTTCTTGTATCCTTTCAGAAATGTCTTGTGTAGATACAAGTCCCACAAGACAGAAACGCACACACTCAAACACACAATCTCCTTTGCCTTCATTATACGAACACAATTATAGTACACATACTTTGCAACTAGCTTTTATCACCTCGCCACACGTCTTTATCATCTGTCCATAATAAGTATGGGGCTATCACATTCCTGTAAGGGCTACAAAGTATTCTATTGTATGGATTAGCGTAATTTACAGAACAAGTCCCATATCAATAAGGCTTCCAAAATTAACTTACTACAAAACTATTTTTATTATTTGTAAGCATTTATTATTTCTATTTTATTTTTTATTATAAACATTTATTACTGTCTAGTTATCAGTCAAGCTTACTGTCTAGTTAAATAACAAGCTTCATGAACCTTAGAAACATGAACAACCATGCTCCTGTGGGCATGGATTCTACAGGTCAGGAATTCGGCCTGCATAGGGATGGCTTGCCTCTGTTCTATGATGCCTGGGGCCTCAGCTGGGAAGTCTCAAATGACTGGGGATGACAGGGCTTGTAGTGTCCACGATGGCTCTTCATTCCTTATCTGACACCTTGGCAGGGATGGTGAGAAGGACCAGCTCCACCTGGAGGCCTCTCCAGCATATGGTCTTTGGGTAATCAGACTTTTCAGGTTCCTCCAGGGCCTGCCCAAGCCAACTGGGCCAAAGCTTCAGAGCCTTTTCTGACCCAGCCTGAGTCAGACAGAGTCACTTCTGCCACATTCCATTGTTTATGTGCAAGTCATAGGGCCATACCAGGTTCAGGAAAAGAGGGTCCGACTCCTCCCTGTGCTGGGGGAGTTGCAGCCAACTGATAGAAGATCAAAGAGCATATGAGATGAGATGTCCCTGCAGCATCTTTGAAAATGAAAACTGCCACCACTGTTTTAAAAGCCATTGCCCCTGCCTTTGTCCTCTCATAGTGTTTCCTGACCTCCCACATATACATCCCAGAACACTGCCATGCCCTGCTCAGACAATGCCAGTTGCTCCCTACAGGGGAAAGAGCACTAGTCCCATGGAGAACACATTAGATTCAAGCCACTGAGCATCTCGGAACCCCAGTTTTATCATTAAAAGGAGAAGATGAAACTAAATTAGGTCCAAGGCCCTGCTCACTTACAGAATTGTATCATTTTACGATCCTACCTGTACACAGTCATGCACCATATAACAACCTTTAAGTTACTGACAGACCACAGATACAATGGTGGTCTCATAAGATCATAATACCCTATTTTTACTGTACCTCATCTATGTTTAGGTACACAAATACCATTGTGTGACAACTGCCTACAGTACTCAGTACAGTAATATGCAGTACAGATAGTAGCCCAGGAGCAGTCGGCTCCACTGCGTGGCCTGGGTGTGTAGTAGGCTATGCCATCTAGGTTTGTGTAACCACACTCTACGCTGTTTACAAACAACCACATTGCCTAATGAAGCATTTCTCAGAATGTGTCCTGGCGTTAAACAGCACATGACTGTAATTCATCTTCCAACTTCTTGTTCTGAAAAGGAGAAACCAAAAAAATTAAATGGACTGAATGCAGCCCCAGTTTTCCAAGGGGTTTTGCACTCATCCTGAAGATGGGGCCTGATGGAGTAGAATGAACAGCAATGAACGTCTCACGACCTGAGTGTGAGTCCAACCCGGCCACCTAGTACAAGAAGTGCATTTCTAAACTTAGGAATGAGGAGGATGAGACCCAGTTGAGAGTATCCAAGCAAGAACATGAGGGTACTAAAATTTCATTGCATAGAGCAATCACTTCTTGCTTCCTTTTCAGAGAAAGGGATTGAGATTGGAGAGAAACAGGTAGGACTGATGTGACCAGAAATGGTTTAAGAGACTGCCACAAACTAAGGAATCACTAGCTTCACGGCTCCCTGTCCACAGTGAGGCACCTCTGACAGGTCTTCTACTACACTTAACTTTCTATCTTACTCTGCCTATGCTGTACCATGTGAAATATATTTCCAATCCCAGAGACAATTTCTCTCAGGGATTTCTACTTAGCATACGGAAAGTTGAGGACAGGCCAGAGGCTGGTCTCATGCCTGTCTAGGTTTTGTTGCTTCTAAGACCAGCATGGAATGTCCTCTTCCCATTTATGATAGGATTTGGAAAAGGTTTAGAGGAACACGCAGCCTTTGCATGAGAGTGCAGAAGAGAAATTACTGGCAAAGAGATAAGGCTGAATAAAGAAAGGAGGGGAGGCACAAGGAAAAGCAGGGTGTAGGAGCTGATGTGTCTGGATGTAGACAGCCTGGTTTGATGTTCGGTTCCCTTTCTCTTACTAAGATGGCCAGGATCTGGGTGGGACGTCTCACCCCATACCACAAGGCACATGGGCCCCACCAGGGGCCTTTGGGACAGACAGAAAGCATTCCACGCTGCACAGCCTGGAATGTATTATTTAGATCAGACAGACTGGAATGGATAGCCTTCTCCAGAGATCAGAGGCTGTGCACTGTCTCTGATGTGTGACAAATTGAAGGAAGCACAGCCATGCCTTCAGCATGCTCGCTGAAGGACGTGCAGGGAGAAGGAACGCGAAGGAGCCTGTGCCTGCCTTACTTTCCATTTGTTTCACTTTCTCCCCCCACCCATCTGCTGTCCTTGCAAAGCAGGAAAGGGAAAGGAAATGTCATTTCTCTGGAGATGTAACAAAAGGTTATTTTCTTCAGAAAAATGCTCTGTCTTAAATAAATGAAAGTTGTCTGTATTGTTCGTTTGTTTGTTTGGCTTTTTTTTTTCTTTCTTTTTTTGGCTCCTCAGTCACCCCATAAATCTCTGAAAATCACCTTACCATTCCCTGAATTTGTAGGAATCTCTTGCTGCTGTGTAAAGGCATAAGAATGGGCCAAGGCAAACATCTCTAATGTCTTCTTTCAAAACCAAAATGCATTTTAATAATTTAAAGCCACTGCTCTTTCAGTCACTTGATAAATTATTCACAAATTTTACAACAAAAAGAAAGGGGGAGAAATCTGTTCCCTTTACAAGTTCTGGAACATTAAATCATGTCAGAATAGATGAAAAGGACAAATCAGCACTAAACTCTTAGAAATCATGCATTTTACTTCTTTATCTGAGAGCAGTGCCGCAGTTTACAGGGCACTTGGCAGATGATTTTTCAGGACTTGTGTCCAGGTACAGTGAGAGAATAACAGCGTAGCAGTGAAAGAAGGTGGCTTTGGGGCGATACATAGAGAACATCTAGCTGGTTTGCCTCAGGACTGCAACTTTAAGCAGTATTTTAAGGAGATCTCAAGGATAGACAAGTAAAGAAAGCTGATTTGCTTAAAGTCACTCTAGTTAATTCTGGGCAAAGGAGGAATAATGGTGGCGTCTACTGTTCTGATGTTCAAACACCCCTTACATCCTCCTACCAAGCGTGGGCAAGTGCTACGGAGGTGCTTTCTGTTCAAATGTCCATGAGACATAACCTTCAAGAGCTTAACAAGCAGGTACTTCTGACTCCTTGGAATGAAGAATCTTTGCCTAGAAAAGACTTTTAAATTTGCATCCATGGTGATAAAAATGCCTCACCAACATAGTAAAGTTGTAGCTGAAGATTTATAAGCATCTCTCATCTCATTAGACAAACATAGTCACTGAAAGGTCAAAGTGATTGACAATCAAGGGCCAACTTGGCAGAACTACTAGGTTTTCCTTCCTGATACTTCCTACCAGAGATGACTCTCTCCTACAGTCAGTACCTAGTGCCTAATTATAATTAATACATTTTGTCATCAGTATTTTTGTCTTCCAACTCCATGGTTTATTTTTGTTCTGGATCTGAGAAAGGTAGCAGCATTGTAGAAAAACTCATTAGGATGTCATACTTCCATTAGGATAGGAATGAGGTTTGTCTGAAAAAATATGGCCCGTACCATTCCAGCACAGTGCTGACATATAGGTGATGTCAATAAATGCTTGCTTCCTGAATGAAAAAGTGAACAGAAATTGCAGAAATGGCCAGGAGCGGTGGCTCACACCTGTAATCCCAGCACTTTGGGAGGCTGAGGCGGGCAGATCACGAGGTCAGGAGATCAAGAACATCCTGGCCAACATGGTGAAACCCCGTCTCTACTAAAAATACAAAAATTAGCCGGGCGTGGTGGTACATGCCTGTAAACCCAGCTACTTGGTAGGTTGAAGCAGGAGAATTGCTTGAACCCCGGAGGCGGAGGTTGCAGTGAGCCGAGATTGCACCACTACACTTCAGCCTGGCAACAGAGTGAGACTTCATAAAAAAAAAAAAAAAAAAAAAGCAAGCAAGCAAGAAAGAAAGACGTTGAAGTTTAATTTATTATGTGTGCAACACAAGCATAGACCCCATAAGCTACGCACAAGTTTAATAGGCGGGCTATTAGGTTTTTTCTTAATTTGAGAGTGACAAAACCTAAAATAATTTCATATTTTAGGAAAGAGATTTTGGATGAAGCTTCCATCATCATCCACAAGGCAACTTTTTATCTTTGGAGGCTTTTGTAATTTTTTTCTACTTGCTATGCCTTCTTCCTTTTATAACCTAAATTTTTCTTTAATGCTCCTGAAATGTCTATTTTCAGGAAATTCATATGTCAAGGGTGTTCTTGGAGTCATCTGAGTGTTGGTTAAAATATCTTCTTTTCCACTTCAAAGAAGTCCTATAATGCTAGAACCATCTTCACTGAAAATATCTTTCTTCACCCTCCAAATCTCAATGTTCAGCTTCTGGGGGAGTCAAGTTACAAAAGAGCCAACCTATGAAAAATCCATGGTTCTTTAATTTTACTTCAGCAAGACAGATGCAGACATCCACATCAGTATTTGGAGACTGGAGAAGTGAAGAAGCAGAAAAAAAAATCATTGAGCTTCTAGAGTATGCTATCTATTTAGACATGCAACTTTTACCCAGAAGAATTTAAGGTAGGTTGCAAAGATGCATACAAAAGAGCAAGACAAAATTAAGAAAGAAAAATGACCCTAGGATAAGAAATAAAGTGAGAGCCTGATGATCTCAACGTGGCACTAACGCTCTTTATGTCTTCCCACTCTACTCTAAGGCATGCCAACATCATCTTACCTTGTTTATGTCCCACGTATAGTAGCATGCAATTTACAAGCCACATCTGGAGTCATTTACCTTGAGACAAATCAGCATGCATAATTTTGAAGATTTTTTTTAATTAGGTAAGGTAGTTCTAGGTGATTGTTGGTAACTTTTTTGGAAGTCTATATTACAAAAATTATTTTAGTTAAGTTTCCCAAAAGTGTCTGGATCTCTCGGTTCAAGTGTCAATTTCATTGATAATTATTTTTACATCTTGGGCACATAGCAAATGTTGCTGTTCCTCTGCTACCTCTAAAATCTTCCTGAGCTCATCCACCTGCTTAGGAAGATTTCTCAGACATCATCACAAAAGTAGCCATTTTCCCTCCCTTTTTGACCTTTCTTGCCCTTTACTTTATTTTTCTTAAAATACTTACCAGTATTTAAAACTGAGTTCATCTATGTGCAAATAAACTAGAATATAAGCTGGAATATTTAAAATTGAGTTTGCTTATGTGCAAAGAAACAAACTAGGCATGAACTGGAATATATCAATATATATTTGGAATATATAAATGTATATTCCAGTTTATATAAACCAGAATACACATTTAATATAAATATACACATATACATATAACACACATAGAAAATAAACTCCATGGGAGCAAAGCTTTTATCTCTCTTGTTCTCTTTTAGGCCTCCAGTGCCTAGAACATGGCCTGTCACAGAGCAAGTGTTGAGTGAGAGTTTGCTGAATTAATGAACAAATGAATGAATAAATATTTGGGGTAATATCTCGCCACTTCTAATTTGGTTCAAATATTATCTTCACCTCATATAAGCTGGGTCAATCAGCTGCATGAAATAAATTCTCATAACATCCAGACTTCTCAATTTCAGCGTTCCCTGCAAACATCCTCTCTTCATCCCGCCCATCCTCTCCAGCCCCACCCCTGCTGCCATGAACAGCGTGCCCTTCTGTCTGAAGGTTTCCCTATCCCTAGGCTCTGTTCCCACCCTTGCCTCTCCTCAAGGACCCACTCTATGGGTTTCCAGCTCCACTTCTTCTAGCTCTTTTCCAACAGTGTTTAAGAATATTAAGTTGATGCAAAGCTACGATATGAAAGCATGAGTACTTAAGGCCTTCTACTCCATTGTTTCTAAAAGACAAGGGCTTTGTCCCAATGTCATCACCTAGAAAGGTCTGTGACCATGTTGAGTAGCAATGAGGCTGAAGAGCTAGAGAGGCTGGAAATAACTAAATTTACAGTGGAAAAGGCAAAATTCTCCCCTAGAAGATTAGAATAGATCCTAAAGGTATATCCAGGAGATAGGAGAATCAAGAACTCGTTCTAACAGGGTTTGGAAGACAATGTAGGGTGGTTGAGAAGAAAAGGAGAGCTTTTTAAAGTGGGAGACAGAAGAAGGGCATGTAAAATATGGAGAGAAATACAGAGAAAAAATAATTTTAACATACTTTGATGTGTGTTATAAAGAGAGAGACCCTTTCTGACTTTCAAAAGTAAAGTATTCTTTCCAATAATATGTGTGATTGTTTTCACAGTGCTGCTATTTATTGAGTGGAATATAACACAGAGCATGGCATGAGCTAGAAGCAAGAAAGCCCAGCTTTATCTGGATTACATTCAGATGTTGGTATTCTTGAAAAACAAAGGTCCTTCCTATAGCTAGTTTCATGTACCACTCTCCTTTTCACAACTTCTATTATATAAAGGTTGTCCCCATTCGCTGTATATAATTCCTCTCAGTCACATTTCACCCCTCTGCCATCAACTTTCTGCCCCATTAATCCCCTCTTTTTAAAATCACCAATCATCTGGACTAACTACAGTGGATGCTTTTAGACCCTTCATTTTCACAGTACCGAAGCATTTGGCTGTTTACTTGGACAGGAGGTATAAAAACTCCAGGCCTAAGGTTGCAGTGAGCTGAGATGGTGCCACTGCACTCCAGCCTGGGAGACAGAGCAAGAGTGCATTTCAAAAACAAACAAACACACAAACAAACAAACAAAACAAAATAACCACGAGGCCTAATCTTTCCAGATAGCTAAGCCATCATCCTCAGGAAATACAGATACTTGACCATGGCTATGAGAAGTGCAGTTACCCCCATTCCTTCCTGTGAAGCCCTGTTTGCTGCTGCTGGGCACTCAGCTAGCCCATCACCGGTGCTTCTGTTTGGTCCCCTGGCATCATAAAGCTTTGTATGTGGCCTCCTTGTAGTTAGTTCCTCCATCTAGTCTGGAGGTGAGGAAAAAGTCGCCTCTACAACACCTTCCCTGGAAGGGGTGCAACTCAGAGACCATCAGGAGATCTCTGAGAAAGAAGCCACTAACATCTCTCTAATATCCAACTCTCTCTTTGCCTACCTCTTCTCAAGGCTAAAGGTGAGCAGTTAGCAATATTGTAAAATCCATTTTAGTCAACTCCTTTGCAAGCATTGCCAGTGGTCTGGCACCTTGCTTTGCAATATGGAGACAGCTTCTGTTGCTTTAAAGCTTCAGTCAAAATATAGAAAGGATTTCATATTAAACCATAGTTTCCAAAGATGATGGGCTGTACCTCTTGTCTCCTGGCTTCTAATAAGCAAAGTGAAGCTAGAGGCTGTCTTTACATACTCTTTTATCAAAGTGCTGTGTACTTGTTTCTTGGTCTGGTTGACTACATTAAATTGAAAATTCCTAGAAGTTAAGATGTGTCTTTACATTACATACACGCACACACGCACATGCACATGCACACAGATACACACCACAATTTACTCCGCTACTCCTGTTCCTTCTGTCATACTTCTGGTCTTTTCTTCTCTAAATAATCAGATTTCTAGTAAGAATTATAACGTTTGCTGACTCCATTTTTTTTTTTACCTCCCATTCAGTCCCCATTCTACTATTTAAGTCTGATCTCATCCTTGCCTGAAATACTGTTCATTAATGTCACCAATTATCTTGTTATTAATACACTAGGTCTTTTATAAGTCATTATACTTGACTTGCCAGCAAGCACTTGGTTCTTTGGACTATTCCCTCCTTCTTGAAATAGTATTTCTTGGGCTTCTTATATTTAAAAACAGCATTGCTCTCCTGCTAACTTTCTGGCTGATTCATATGTTTTGTTCATCCAAGCTGAAACCACTAAGTATTAGAGATCTCCAAGACTCTGTCCAAGGCACTCTCTTCTTAATCTTATCTTTATCTTCCATGGAGCTAATCCATACCTGTGACTTCAGGGACCCACACCACTTAAGACCCCATAGCTCTTCTGAGCAGCAGACACTGTGATGGTTAATTTTAGGTATCCACTTACTGGATTAAGGAATACCTACAGAACTGGTAAGCATTATATTGGGATGCGTTCATGAGGGAATTTCGAGAGGAGATTGGGAGGTGAGTCTTAGTGGACCAAATGAGGAAGATCCACCCTCAGTGTGCTTGGCCACCGCCCCATAGGCTGGGGGCCCAGATGGAACAAAACAGAGAAAAGGTCAATTGATTTCTTTCCTGGAGCTCAGATACACTCTTCTCTGGCTTTTGGTCATCAGAACTCCAGGCTCTCTGGTCTTTGGACTTTATGACTTACACCAGTAATCCCCACTTCTAGCCCAAGTTTTCAGGCCCTTGATCTTGGACTGAACAACACCAGTGGCATTCCTGGGTTCCTAGGATGTAGATGGCTGTCCCAGGACTTCTCAGCCTAAACAATCAGGTGAGTCAATTTCCCTAATAAATCCCCTCTCATATCTATACATAGCTTATTGGTTCCGTCTCTGAAGAATACTGACTAGTGCAGATTTTAGTACCAACAGTGGTTCTAAAGGAACGGAATTTTATGGATGGGTTTTCTTAATTGGTTTGGGGTTTCTAGAATTGGCTCTCTAATCTGGTTAGATCTAAAAATGCCAAGGACTCTACTTCTAACAGTACAGAAAACACTGAACTCTCTGATGCAAACTGCTCTTGGAGATACATAAAATAAATATATTTGGTATTTTTAATTCATCACTTATAAGACGCAAGAAATTTGGTGACTTCTATGTATGATACCCTTAACATCTGTGCAAAACCAAGTAATATAATGACTTTGGTTGGTTGCTCCTAATGTCAGTGGCCAAAGGGATGAAAGAAAAGAATGAGTTTAGGGATTCTATTTCCTGTTCCAGCTCCACATAAATAGTCAAAGAGCTTCTAAGTGTGCCTTGAGTCTGAATCTCCTCCTCTGTAGCCATAGGGCTGGGACTGCTGAAAATCAAACGAGAGCCCTCATCATGTGATTGGCTGAATCACAGCAAAAGCTGACCTCTCAGCTTCGCAGGTGTCTATGGTTAAAGTGAGGGCATTGGCTGAGAAAAAATGGGGATCTCTAAGTTGAGATGGGGATGTGTGGGAGGGCTCTGATGAGGCTGGGGACACTGAGCTCCCAAATTCTGACAAGTCTTGTTTGCCAGCAGAAATGGTTCCCACCCACAATAGTACAGGGTTTTCCACCCTGCATTGCCTAAGAAAATGGTAACAGCCTCCATGAGGCAGTTGCCAAGCAAGGCAATGCTGAGTCTCCTCAGAATCCACCTCCACTGCCCCTTTTTGCTTCTGGACCTGTAACTAGACTTGAGTCCCAGCAGGCCCCTAGAGGTGAGGTTCAAAGTGTGATTGAGGAGGAGGTACGCCACATTCCAAAAGACCTACCTCAGTGTTCTAATTTATACAAGCAGAAGTCTGGGGAACACCTGTGGGAATGTACACTGAGAGTGTGGGAATATGGTGGAAGAAGTATAAAGTTGGATCAGGCCAAATTTACTTATGTGGACCCTCTGAGCAGTGGTTCTCAATTTAACTTTACAGCTCAGGGAGTGAGTTTATTTGATTGGCTGGTAAAACATGGATCAAAAAACATGACCCACTGCGAGTGAGTTGGAGATGCCTGATCTCCCTTGGGCTAATATAGAGGAAGGATTCAAAGGCTTAGGGAGATTGGAAAGCTACTGTGGATTTGTCACTGGAACCCTACTTAGCCACACCAGGAGGGTCCAGAAGACAGACCTTTCATCAATACTTTGAGAAATGGATTTGTGAGGGAAGCCCCAGCATCCCTGAAGAGCTCTGTGATTGCTTTTCTCTGCAAACCAGACCTTACAATGGGTACTGCTATTATTCATCTGGAAAACTTAAATGTAATGGGAATAATTGGATCTCAATTGGATCCCAAGGTGGTGCAGACCAAGCGATGGCACTCAACCAACAGTGAAAGACAAGTTGAATGCAGTTTTCAAAATGGTACCTGATATGCAGCTACTGAACTGGCAAATATCCTTTTCTCCATTTGTGTCCATAAGGCCCATCTGAGGCACTTTGCCTTCAGCAGGCAAAGCCAACAATACACCCTCACTATCTTACATCAGAGATATATCAACTCTCCAGTTTTATGTCACAATCCTGTTTGCAGGAATCTTGATTGCCTTTCCCTTCCATAAGATATCACACTGTTTCATTGATAACATCATGGGGATTAGACCTCATGACCAAGAAGTAGCAACTACTGTGGACTTATTGGTAAGGCATTTGCATGTCAGAGAGTGGGAGATAATCCAATTAAAATTCAAGGGCCTTTTATCTTGGTGAAATTTCTAAAGGTCCAGTGGTGTGTGGGGCATGTCAAGATATTCCTTCTATGGTGAAGGATATGTTATGTACCTGGCTCCTCCTACAACCAAGAAAGACATACAATGCTTAGTGGGCCTATTTGAATTTAAGAGGCAACACATTCCTCACTTGGGTGTGTTACTCTGGTCCATTTGTTGAGTGTTCCAAAAGATCGCTAGTTTTGAGTGGGGTCCAGAACAGAAGGCTCTGCAGCAAGTCCTGTCTGCCGTGCAAGCTGCTCTTCCCCTTGGACCATATACCCAGCAGATTCGATGGTACCCAGGATGTCAGTGGCAGATAGGGATGCTGTCTGGAGCTGTTGGAAGGCTGTTGTAGAAGAATCGCAGCATAAGGTCTTAGGATTTTGGAGCAAGGCCCTGCCATCATCTGTAGATAACCACTCTTTTGAGAGACCTCTTGGCCAGCTACTGGGCCTTAATAGAAACTAAATGCTTGACAATAGGCCACCAATTACCATGTGACCTGAGCTGCCCATCATGAACTGGGTGTCATCTGACTTACCAATCCAGAAAGGGCATACACAACAGCAGTCCCTCATCAAATAATGGACCAGAGCAGGCCCTGGAGGTGCAAATAAGTTACATGAAGAAACAGCCCAAATGTCCTTGGTGTCTACGCCTATCACATTGCCTTCTCTCCCACCACCTGCACCTATGGCCTTATGGGGAGTCCCCATGATCAGCTGAGAGAGGAAGAGAAGACTTGGGCTTGGTGGACAAATGATTCTGCATGATACACAGCACCACCTAAAAGCGGACAGCTGTTGCACCTCAACCCCTTTCTGGAACATCCTTTAAGGACAGTGGTGAAGGAAAATCTCAAGCAGCAGAATTTAGGGCAGTGCACCTGGTTGTGCACTTTTGCGTGATTATGTACCGATTCACAGGCTGGATGGTCAGAGACTCAAAAGGAACATGATTAGAAAATTGGTGGCAAAAACATTGAGAGAATAGACATGTGGATAGACCTCTCTGAGTAAGCAAAGGATGTGAAGATATGGGTTTCTCATGTAAATGCTCACCGAAAGGTGACATCAACAGAGGAGTATTTTAATATTCAGGAGGGTAGGATGTCCCATTCTGTGGATACCAGTAAATCTCTCTTCCCAGGCACCCCTGTCATTGCCCAGTTGGCTCAGGAACAAAGTGGCTATGGTGGTAGGGATGGAGGTTGCGCATGGGTTCAGCAGCATGGCTCCTACTCACCAAGGCTGAGCTGGCTACCACTGAGTGCTCAGTCTGCCAGTTGCAGAGATCGACACAGAACCCTTGACATGACATCATTCCCCAGGGCAATCTGCCAGGTACCTGGTGGCAGGTTGATTACATTGGATAGCTTCCATCATGGAAGAGGCAGCATTTTGTCCTTTCTGGAATAGACACTTCCTCTGGATACAGGTTTGCCTTCCCTCCACACAATGCTTCTGCCAGTATTACCATCTGTGGACTCCCAAAATGCCTTATCCATTCTTATGGTATTCCACACACCATTGTATCTACTAAGAAACACACCTCACAGCCAAAAAAGTACAGCAAGGGGCCCAAGTTCATGAGTTTCACTAGTCTTACCATGCTCTCTACCAGTATGAAGCAGCAAGCATGACAGAACAGTAAAATGGCCGTTTGAAGTTGTAGTTACAACACTAGCTAACCTTGCAGGACTGGGGCAAGGTTTTCCAGAAGGCTGTGTGTGTTCTGAATCAGCATCCAATATACGATGCAGTTTTTCCCATAGTCAGGATACATGGAGCCAGGAATCACAGAGTGGGAGTGTCACCATTCACCAATACCCCTAGTGACCCACTAGCAAAATTTTTGCTTCCTTTTCCCATGACTCATGCTCTGCTGACCTAGAGGTCTTAGTTCCAGAGAAGGCATGTTTCCATCAGGAGACACAACAATGATTCCATTGAACTGGAAGTTTAGACTGCCCTCCAGCCACTTTGGAGGCCTCATGCTTCTGAGTCAACTGGCTATGTTATGGTATTCACTGGGTGACTGCTCCAGACTAAAGGAAGGGGAAACTGGATTACTACTCCATAGGATGTAAGGAGGAATATGCCTGGAATACAGGAGATCCCTTATGGTGTCTCTTAGTATTGCCATGCCCAAAGATCAAGGTCAATGGGAAACTACCACAACCCAATCCAGGTAGGACTACGAATGGCCCAAATTCTTCAGGAATAAAGGTTCAGGTTAATCCACCAGGTAAAGAACCATGATCAGCTGAGGTTCTTGCTGCAGGTAAAATAATACAGAATGGGTAGTGGAAAGCAGTTATATACCAGCTGTGGCCAGGTGACCAGTTACAGAAACAAAGACAGTTACTACCATGAGTATTTCCTCCCTATCTTGTTAAAGATATGTTTTGGTGTACATACTATAAATGTTATGCATATGTTAAGCAAATATCTTTGGTTTTGCTCCTGTCTTATCCATTTATTATGTACAATAAGATTTATTGACTTTATATCAGTATTTAAGTATTGTTAATTTTATTTCATAGTGTTCCAGTTACTTCTCTAGTGAAGAGATTAGTGCATTTTGCATTTTCAGTTGTATGCAGAATAGTTTCACCATGTTAGGTGGAGCCATTGCCTTGTTATTATCTTTATTTGGAGATAAAGTATAATTTAAGGGGATGCCTACAGGTGCCAAGCTGGCAAAGGGTGGACCTGTGATGATTAACATTAGTTGTCAATTTGACTGGATTAAGGAATATCTAGAGAATTGGTAAAGCATTATTTTGGGGTGTGTCTGTGGGTGGTTTCCAGAGGAGATTGGCATGTGAGTCTGAGTGGACCAAGTGGGGAAGATCCACCCTCAGTGTGCTTGGCCACAGTCCCATAGGCTGGGGGCCCAGATGGAACAAAACAGAGAAAAGGCCAATTGATTTCTTTCCTGGAGCTCGGATACACTCTTCTCCTGCTTTTGGTCAGCAAAACTCCAGGCTCTCTGGCCTTTGGACTCTATGACTTACACTGGCAACCCCTACTCCTATCCCAGGTTTTCAGGCCCTGGATCTTGGACTGAGCAACACTACTGGCATTCCAGAATCCCCAGAGGACTTCTCACATTCCATAATCAGGTGAGCCAATTCCCCTAAGACATCTCCTCTCATTGATTTTTATATCTCTGGAGAACCCTGACTAATACAGACCTGTACACCTTGCATTCTTTTCAACAGCTCTTAACTGCAAAGCAATTCCAAGTAGCCATGTCCACAGCAAGTTCATAATGAGCTTATTATAGGCTCATAATAAGGTCTTATTCCTGTACTTTCTATTTCAATGGATGTCCCACCAGCTATTCAATTAGGCCAGTCAAAAAATGGGGTATGATCCTTGAATCACTCTTTTCTTCCTCTGATATACAGTCTATCACCAAATTTCAATGATTGTGTTACCAAAGGGTTTCCAAATCTGTGTGCATTTCTCCCTTTCCAGTCATCATTGTAGCCTAAGCCACCATCATCTCTCATCTAAACTATTTCCTTGCATCCCATAGGATCTCCAGGCGCATTCAGGTCCCCTCATGTGCATTTCTCCCCATTGCAGCCAAATTATCTGTAAACAAACAAACAAAATATTTTTCAAGTCATCATTCTCCCCTCAGCTCACCCCTACTGATCTCTTCCATTGTTTTAATACAAATGAAGCCCCTGAATGTGCCCTACAACTTGGCACTGTCTCCATGTGCTCTGACCTCCAGCTCTATGGGTTTGCTTTTCTCCTTCCCGCCCTAGGGTCTTTGCACATTCTGTCCCTTCTCGATGAAACTCTCTCTAAACCAGTGAACTCCAACTCCTTCATTTTTACAGTCTGAGAAGCCTGCGCTGGCATTTTAACTAATCCAAATCTTCCTCTCAAATCCTTCTCCCCTGGCACAGGCAGTTCTAGGTAGCTCTCCATTCGATCCACTAGTGCCCCTGCCATCTCACTTCAGTTTGTGTGATTATTTAAAGTCTATCTCCAGGGCCAGGTGCAGTGGCTTACGCCTGTAATCACAGCACTTTGGGAGGCCGAGGTGGGTGGATCACCAGATGTCAGGAGTTCGAGACCAGCCTGGCCAACATATAGTAAAACCCCATTTCTATAAAAATACAAAACTTAGCTGGGCAAGGTGGTGCATGCCTACAGCCCCAGCTACTTGGGAAGCTGAGGCAGGAGAATCACTTGAACCTGGGAGATGGAGGTTGCAGGGAGCCAAGATCATGCCACTGCACTCCAGCCTGGGCAACACAGGGAGACTCCATCTCTCACTAAATAAATAAATAAATAAATTCAGTCTGTCTCCCGTGTTCGCTCCTTATCACAGGCGCAGTGTGCAGCATAGCACCTCACATCCAGGGCAAGGTAAATAAACATCAGCTAAATGATTCAAACTTCACCATAATAAATCACCAATGAACAACACAGTGTCTTTTTAAACTGAATAAATAATTGAGTGAGTCCTCAGTTGTCTAAAGCATGCAATGGAAAATAACTGTTTCACAAAGTTCTTCTAAAGATTTGTTAAATAGCTCAGCATTGCACATGTCATGTAACACTCTCAATAAAGATTTGCTTCCTTTATTTCTCTGCAAAACATACATTGCAAAATATACATAGATCATGTCATGGAGCCAGGGTGTGAAGTACACTTAACTACAGCATAAAATAAGGGCAACAAATTTGAGGTACAGATTCCCCACTAACATGTCACACTGGCTATTCCATTTTCCCTAGGCACCATGCTTCTCAGTGATGGGCGCTGTGCGTCCTCAGCTTTTTAACTTGCCTTTCTATATTTCTCCATCACAGTAGTAGTGAAAGAAAAGATAAAGAGACATAAAGGAAAAAGAAATGACAGTTTTCAGGCATGCCAAGTAGATTACTCAAATGCATCTTGATTTACACATAATAGATGTGTTCCTGAAAAATATAAACCGAATTGTACTTGGAATTCACAAGGGAATCTTGGTACTTAAAGAAATCCTGGACTGAATCCTTTTGGAAAAAGAACCACCAGCAGGATGATGAACTTCCCCGCTGGTGTTTGTGTCATGGGCATTATGTAACCCCTTTTTACTCCAGTCTAAGGTAAATTTATGTCTGGCTTATGTAAATGAAGATACTTTTAAATGTTAATTTCTGATGAAAAACCACCAAGTGGGAGGCCAGATCAGAGAAAATAGTCAATAAATCAAAGCTCTGGGCCCAGGAATTCATGGATTATAGCTGGTTGGAGCTTTCCTGACCTTCCCTTAGAAATCTGAGAGTCCCCAACTTTCTTCATTGCAAACTGAGACTGAATGGCTGCAGGGCGCTGACTCGAAAGTTACACAGAAAGTTGTTATCCTGATAAGGATGGGGCTGAGGTAGTCAGGGCCCTTGGGAATGAGCGCAGTTAATAGTGCAATTAGCTTAGAGGAAGTAAAAAGTAAAAATCTTCCTGAGGGCTTACGTGAGTAAGACAGCCAGTGTGACGTGCTCAGCATAGTGCCTGCCACATGCTGGATGTGCATGGGTGTGACTTCTGTGACTTGGCTGCTGAGCAACCCGCAGTGCACACTGCCCCAACCAAAGGACACAGGCCAGAAAACTACGCAGACGATCTGATTGGGCAGTGGAGAGAAGAAAAAGAATTCTGAAGGAAATTCAGATGTTTTATTGGGCTTGCTGGGACTCAGAAAATGACAACCCACAAGTGTGATGCTTTTGCATGCTTTAACAAGAAGGCTTTAGAAGTTGCCTCAGAATCAAGAACTTTCTGACATCTTCTGCCCTCACCCCTGGGAAGGGATCTCTCTGGAATTTTCGTATTGGACTAAGGAAGCTTCTTTCCAGAAGAAAAACAGTTGTCTCAAGACTTCCATCCTAGAAATCTCATCAAATAACCAGGAAAGAATCAAAGAGACTAAAAGTTGTCACCACACCCAGATAGACTTTTCATCTATTCTCATGAAGGCAACTCCAAGAGATTACCTGGGAGACTTTATCTGCATAATTAGACAATCTATGTTTGCAGTGAAGTTCTGCTCCTCAGCTTCGCACCACCTCCCCCAGAGCCCTGAGGAACTTCACTCCAGGCAATTGTTTCTTGGGCTCATTCATTTCACCTGAAAACCATCTCCTAACCCTCATACCTGCCTATATGCCCCATTTACCTCTCCTTCATTTAAGCCTCAACTATCTGGCCCTTCTTTGAGTCTCATATTATGGGACTTCTGTGTCCATAATATATTAATAAATTTGTTATGGCATTTTTTCCTGTTAATCTGTCTATAATCTGTCATTTCAGCAAACCTAAAGAGAGCAGAAGGGAAACTTTTCCTCCACCCTCACAGGCTAAAGTTTTCCCATATGTGACCAGAGGACAGGAGCCTGTTACATAATATTTATGCCATAAACTAGACCAGACTGAGATCTGTAACTAC
The DNA here is from genome assembly GCF_030222135.1 of Aotus nancymaae. Classification (NCBI taxonomy): domain Eukaryota; kingdom Metazoa; phylum Chordata; class Mammalia; order Primates; family Aotidae; genus Aotus; species Aotus nancymaae. The sequence continues at coordinate 37,277,863 of NW_026988423.1, forward strand.
ACTGAGGAGTTATTATTTCTCTCTTATTTATCAAATTCTCTGAGAAGCCTGACATTACTGTTATAAATCAAAAATAGAATTCTAAATTCCTCAACTATATGAATGAAACCCTTATCTCATCCAAGGCCATTCCAAAGCTAACCTGAAAAACTATTAATAGCTCAGGCCATGATGGGAACTGAGTGTTTGACATGCCTCATTATATCCTCCTCCTTTTTGGAACTCAGGCCCAGCTGACCAGTATTAACATCAACATAGAGACCTTAAGACTGATAGAACAGACTCTTTAAGTCTGACAAGAAACATTTACAATCTGGTCTCTGAAGCCTGCTACCCTAAGGCTTCATCTGCTTGATAAAACCTTGGTCTCCACAACTCCTTCTTGTAACCCAGATGTTCTTTTCTATTGATTCCTGGTCTTTAGATACTAACTCAAACCAACTGCCAGTCAGAAAATCTTTGAATCTATTCATGACCTGGAAGTCCCTACTTCCAGTTGCCCTGCATTTTCAGACTGAACCAATGTACACCTTAAATGTATTCATTGATGTTTTATGTCTCCCTAAATGTATAAAACCCAGCGGTAGCCTGACCACCTTGGGCACATGTCGTTAGGACCTCCTGAGGCTGTTTCATGGGCATGTCCTTAACCCTGGCAAAATAAACTTCTAAATTGATTGAGACCTATCTCGGATACTTTTTGGTTTACACTGTTAAGTGACACAGGCTTTTAAAAGGTAATGTCAGTGGTGAAGAGAGGAACAGGCTAGGAAAGAGACCTGGGTCATAGACGTGACTTGCAATCTAGAGCAGAGTGACCCTGGGCAAGTCCCTAGCCCCTTCAAGCCATAGTCCTCTCCAGTTGCATGAAATCTACTACATTTTCCAGATATAAGAACTTTAGGGATTTCTGGCACCTGGCACAGTGCCTGGCACAAAATTCTCTCAAAAGGAATTATGAATATTCATTATAAAGAGAAATGAGGCCAGGTGTCGTGGCATATACCTGTAATCTTAGTACTTTGGGAGACTGAAGGAGGAGGATGGCTTGAGCTCAGGAGTTCAAAACCAGCCTGGGCAACATACTGAGACCTCATCTCTATAAAAATAAATAAATAAATAGAAAAACAAGAGAAAAGAAGGGGTCAGTCCATCATCACTCTTCCAGCCAATGTTAAAATAGTGGAATACTACAACAACAAAGCAGGAAACATCTTTGGGAATGCTCCTCGCTAACCTTTCCACTCAGTGCAATTCTACTTCCTCCCTCTATTATTTAAGGGAAAAAAATGAGTGTTTGTATGTGCACGTGTGTGTAGTTTTCATTGGTAACAGCTGATGAAACTGGTGTTAAATTACAGTTCAAAGATTTGTCTTTGATAGATGGCATCCTCTATCTGAAATCAGAAATCGGCTATGTGGCTTCAAGAAAGCATATTATCTTATAACATCTTAATGTCAATATATAATCTAGGTGACTGGATCAGGGGCCAATGACACCTGGTGAGTCTTGAAAGTTTTGCCATGGGCTGGCAAACACAGACTGGTCTTAAAGTGTCAGGGAGAAGGGGAGAGGAAAAGAGATGGACTTAGCTCAGCTGGAAAAATCTTGGACACCCTTTTTTGAGCTCATCAGTTGTGTATCTACTGATTCAGGAAACACTTTTTACCTATTTGAACATTAATACAGCACAAACAACACACAGAGGAGAATGCATTTCTATCTAATCGAGTGACAGATGCTAGGAGCTGCCCAGAACTCATCCATGCCCAGCTTCCTCACTCCAACAAATTATAAAATAATAATAAAAAATCTAAATAACAACAGCAGCAGCTGAATTATTTCTCCATCTCAATTGATTCTTTAGATGGAATGTCATCTTGACAGATCTATTCTGATCGAGTTGTCTAATTGAATAGAGTTCTCATTGCTCTTGAATTTGTGACCTCAGACTGCTGTGAAATAAATGCAATTTGGAGAATTATTTCCAAACAACAACTGCTGCTCTTCTGGGAGCTGACTATTGCTTCTAGTTTTTGAAATTGTTAGTGAACCACCTACTGACTAAGCTATTAAGACTAGGTGTTTGTTTAGATTCCAGGCTAATAGTTCTATAAATTCAAAAGCAAGAAATATTGCAGAAGCCTGCAGATGGCCATGCACTTAGAAGGAGACACCCAGGAGGCTGCTGGCCAGGCTCCTCAGATCCTGACCTAGTTAGCAGCCCGCTCCCCTGGGCAGTCTGAGTGGTGGTAATTAGAGCCATGTGTGGAAAAACCTGCCTAATGAAACCCCTTTAGAGGTAGTGAGTTTGTTTGAATTGGGATTTTTCTCTGGACCTAAAACTTACACTGAGCTTGCCCAAATGTTTAACAACAAAACAAAATGTTTCAGAGACCCCACAGAGTTGCAAGTACATTCAGAATCCAGAATCCAGTGTACATGCTCAATGATGCCAGGATCCCTTAAGAACGTCCGCTACTTCTTGGACATGTATTTATTTCACCATAGTGCTAACCACTACGCAAGTCCAAATGGACCATCTCCTTTAGTTTACACAACACTACTATGGAGGCGCTGATAATTACACACCCATTTTATAATACTGAGGCTCAGCTATGTTGTAGAACTTGCCCAGTGTCCGTCTCACAGAGATCAAGGGACAGACCTGGGACTAGAAAGCAGTTCTTCTTTCTTTGTTATTTTAGACAGAGTTTCACTTTTTTTCTTTTTTCTCTTTTTTTGAGACAGAGTTTCACTCCGTCACCAGGCGCCAGGCTGGAGTGCAGTGGTACGATCTCGGCTCACTGCAACCTCTGCCTCCCGGGTTCAAGCAATTCTCCTGCCTCAGCCTCCCAAGTAGCTGGGAGTACAGGCGCGTGCCACCACGCCCAGCTAATTTTTTTGTATTTTTAGTAGAGACAGGTTTTCACCATGTTGGCCAGGATGGTCTCGATCTCTTGACCTCTTGATCCGCCTGCCTCGGCCTCCCAAAGTGCTGGGATTACAGGCATGAGCCACCGTGCCCGGCCCGGAGTTTCACTCTTGTCCAGGCTGGAGTGCAGTGGCATAATCCCAGGTCACTGCAACATTTGTCTCCCAGGTTCAAGCAATTCTCATGTCTCTACCTCCCAAGTAGCTGGTATTACAGGCACCCCCTATCACCCCCGGCTAATTTTTTGTATTTTTAGTAGAGACAGCGTTTTACCATGTTTGCCAGGCTGGTCTCAAACTCCTGACCTCAGGTGATTCACTCGCCTCGGGCTCCCAAAGTGCTGGGATTACAGGCGCGAGCCACCACGCCAGTCCTAGAAGGCAGTTCTGACTCCAGAGCCCAAATTTAACCACCATGCTAGGTAGATAGTTCCCCATGATAAAAGACTGATAATGAATGGGACATATTGACCTTCATGATCCAAAATAAGGAGACCAATCTCACTTTAAGAACACTCAGGCTGGGTGCGGTGGCTCACGCCTGTAATCCCAGCACTTTGGGAGGCCGATGCAGGTGGATCTCAAGGTCAAGAGATCGAGACCATCCTGGTCAACATGGTGAAACCCTGTCTCTACTAAAATTCCAAAAAAAAAAAAATTAGCTGGGCATGGTGGTGCGTGCCTGTAATCCCAGCTACTCAGGAGGCTGAGGTAGGAGAATTGCCTGAACCCAGGAGGCGGAGGTTGTGGTGAGCCGAGATCGTGCCATTGCATTCCAGCCTGGGTAACAAGAGCGAAACTCTGTCTCCAAAAAAAAAAAAAAAAAAAAAAGAACACTCAATAGCGGCAGGATAATCTAGTCACATTTTTTTAAAAAAAGTGAGCCCTTGGGTCAAATTGCCCTTCCAATAAATCCTAGTTCCAGAACTTTCTTCCAATATAAGCTTAGATAAGTTATCAAATGCTTCTAAGCCTCTGTATAATGGGAATAATGCCATTGTTGTTTTGAGAATTAAATGAACTAATATGTGTGAAAGGAGAAGGCACTGCCTCATATATAGCCAATGTTTAATAAATCGGAACGATTAATTTAATTAATGACGCATGTCTTAGCATTCATAGCCTTCAACCACTCCTCAAATGCACAGATTTTTCTAAACTACAAGGCATGTTTCAGAATGTGAGCATGAAGCCTCTCCACTTTGGCAGGGTTTTTTGAAACGCAGCCTAAAACGTGACTTTTATACACCCCGGTTCTCTTCTTTCTTCTCTTTGCTGCCTCTCGACATTCTCTTTCCCTCTGCCCGTACCAGAACGGGGGCACCTTTCATCAATGAATTAATCCATGGCTAAAACATGACTCATAGTAGAAATGCAAAGGAATATTCTGTCTGTGTAGCAGGCAAGGAGCCGTGGGACAGGTTCTCATTAGAATGCTTTACAATAATATCAATCAGTATTAAAAATGTATGTTCTACTCAATTTTTAAAACATCTTAAATAAATCTTTAAATAAAGCTATTTTGTTTTATCTTTAGGGCCTATGAATAGTCAGCCCTGAGGGGCCCTTGCTTCCCCAAGAACCATCCTTAAGTGCTTTCTAGAAAAGCCTGCTTAGTGTGTGGCTTTCTGGGGGATCTCTGTGCTGGGGGAGTCAAGTCTTGACTCCCTGTATGTTGTTCTGTTACTGCACCAGCACGCTGTGGTCCAGTTAGGAGTTTACGTGGTTGCCTTCCCCACTGAACTGTGACATCTGTGCATGCAGAGGCCTGGTTTAGTGTGCCTTAGTTATCTCACAGTTGATCCATAGTAGGGCTGACAGATGTAGAATGAGTCAATGAAAAAAAAATTGACTAAATTAGTTCCAAAACATATTGTGTCCCCAAAGCTGTTTGGTAGCTTTGCTTTCTGAAATCATTTGTAGTTGGGGATTTCCAAAAAGAAGTTGATGGTCACTATCACCAATAGTAGTGTTATACCTCCAGGAGACAAAAAACGCAGGAGTGCAAGTGAGAGGACTTTCAGCAACAGTACAAACTCCTGTCTATCAAATACGGCCCGCCTACTAACTAGAAGACTGACAGAAGGGTGACAAATGATGTTACAGAAAGAAAAGTGAAAAACATTAGTCCCCTCCCCAAAGAAACATAAGATCTCTCTCTCACACACGCACACACACTCATACATCCCCCTACAATTAATTAGCTGTTTAACTTTGGGGAGTCACTTAATCTCTGGGTCCCTAAAAAAATATTATTTTCCAGAAGAGAAAAACTTAGTGTATGTGAATTCCAAGTTTTGTGCTGACTTGAAGAGTCTAAACTTCTAAACCCTCTCTTCCTGGGTTTTTCCACTAGCCTTCTAGATACTTCCATAGACACTCCCTTGTGCAATACAGGCTAAATGGCCTAAGGAGTCCAGGAGACTGGGACAACAGTGTGGTCACCACCCTCGGATTGACCGCAGTTCCACCAGTTCTCACCAGACAGTTTCATCTTATTTATTGTAAACAGAAAGACAAGGTGCTGCTTGGTTACAAAGACACAGCTTATTGATTTGTGCATGCAATAAAATTGCCCTGCCTTTGCACTTTAATGTTAATAAGTGATGATAAAGGAGCCTCAGACAGGAGTCTACTCGGGCTTTCTAAACATTGCATTTGGTGGTCACAGGTAAGAGTGCTCAGCCTTCAAACATGCAGGATTGAGGTTTGCAGTGGACTGTGGGCACCAGCTTGAGGAATCCCAACCACAGCAGCGCTCTGCTCTGGAACCACACGTTCCCCGAGGCCTGGCAACCCCTGGAAGAGCATCGCTCCGGAGTCGCTGCACCGTCACTCCTCCTCAGAAGGGCAAGGGCGCCTCAGAGACAGAAGCATCAGGACAAGATGCCCGCCACCCAAACGGCAGAGCTGCTGTCGAGGAGCAGCTTCAGCAGCAGCCCTTGGGAGGCCGTCTCCCTCGGCTACCCGAGTGAACAGTCTCCTGCAGGGCGATCTACATTAAGGGGGACATTTTTCCACTTCTCACATATGTACGCTTTAAAAAAATAACCAGTCTAATGGTACGTTAATGATTCCAGATGGAACCCCAGACCTCAAGGGCTGAGTGTAACAGAAATTTCATGTAGGTCAAAATCCTTAAATGTGTTCTTTGGGTCTGAAAATAGAAGTGGTGTTCAGGTTGTCAAATATTCTAAGAGACCATTTCCTAGGCATTTCTCAGGAGAGAAACGTGTGAGGCTGGGATGCTTCTGCATCCTGTGTGCCGCAGTGTCCTAGAAGATGGCAGTCCACCCCAACCCAACAGGAGCTTTGAGGCCAGGTGAAATCACCAGCCCTTCCGCCGCTGCCATCTGTTCTTTCCCAAACAGAACCTGCAAGAAGAGCCTCCCAAATGACCAGCTTCAATCCCTTGCGGAGAGGGAGGGTGATGACACAGGAGGAAATGCTTCACGGGGCATTTCTTTCAACTGCCAGTCTGTCACATCAGTGTCGGCCGATGTCATTCTGAACAGAAAGCTTTGGGGCCCAAGAAATGCCAAGAAAATGGCAGCCAGTGGGCAGGGCAGCCACCGGCCTCTTCTTGCTAATATATGCAGTGGATGTGGCATTTCTGACAATATTGCTTCTGCCTCACTTGCCATTTAATGTTAAGAGGCTTCTAGAATCTCCTGCATTTAAAGAGTAATGACTGTTTTCAGGGTAAATGCTCTGTTAAATAACCCTGGATTATTGTGTCGTGTTATTACATTTATAAAATAGCATTTCAAAAAATAATAATTGTTTTAGAGTTAATTGATGTTTTTAACCATCATTGTGTGGAGAATTTTTATTCAGTAGACAGGGAGTGAGCAAGGGAAAAAGAGATTTCCATCAAGAGAGTTGGTACTGAAAATAGAAACCATTCCTGCATGTGAAATCCTGGTACAGAAGGCGCTCCTCCTCCGAGCACTGCTTTCAATAAGCTCTTTCCACTGCAATTAAAGCAGCCGCAGGACAAAGGTAAATCTCAGCCAAATTCTCGAATTGAGTCTGCAGGCCTTGAGACTGGCTGTGGTACAATGGGGCTGGGGAGGCCTCGGCACAGATTCCCTGACCATTATCCCCCCACAGGGGCAGGCCTGACCCCAGAGTGCCTGAAGCAATGGCAGAGACCGGCAGCTCCATAGAGCAGTGACTTTTCAGATGTGAAGTTAATTACACGGCCGAGAGTCTCAGAATTTCATATTGCCACAGGCAGAGCTGAATGCAGGGATATTACAGAATAAAACTTGGAAATTCCAAAATCTTCACATAGGGAGGATGCAAATGGTGCATAACCCAGAACCACATCCCAGGTGCGGTGGGAATGATGTCACTCTCTTCCTTCCTATACGAATCCTTCCATCACTCTCCTCAAGCATGTCTCGAGGGCAATGCCTCCTATTATGTGAGTGACAGATGATCTCTTCATCACATGGTTTTTCTTACAAGTATTTCCATGAAGTAGGAATTGGGTATTATGTTTATGCTAGGTTTAAATATAAATATATGCACACACATAGAAGATAAGGCTCATTTTCATGATGATGGAGCTTAACAGAGAGCCCAAGTCTTTCCAGTTGCAACTCAATTGCTGTTTCCACAATATATTCTATCATTTGGAATCTTCATACAAACCCTCTGGACCATTGTGGCTGCATGACAGAAGCCAGAGAAAAGCAGAAAGTGAACAAAGACTCCAGCTAAATTTGAGGAAACTAGAAAGACGTTGGAATGTAAGGGGGAAAAGAACAAAGGAGATTACTTAGCGCAAATCTCTACTTTATAAGATGCGGAGATTAAAACCAAGAATGTTAAGCAACTATCCAAGATCATACATCTGGATATTAAAGCTGCAGCAACAACCCACATCTTCTGACTCCAGAAATCCTACAGTTTACCCCAATTCTCTTCCAGCAGTCCTTACAAAAGTCTGCATGTAAACAATATCCATTTTCTCTCTCAGTCTCAACCACCACCATCAATAATGTGCAGGGTCAACTTTGCGAAGAATTTCAAGATAATTTTGATATCTCAACAGCTGGAAATCAGTCATTTGAGCAATAGATGTAAGTCTCTGTTTCTTGAACTGCCAAATAACCAATAGATGAGTCACTAATTCTGTGAACCTAGAATGACTCTGCAAACAATCATTTCATAGTGCAGAAAAAGACATGACAGAAGGAATTTGGAATCTATTACCTCCTAATCAAAGCACAGTTGGCAAAATGCCCTGGCTTTTCACACATTCGTCAAGACATCCCAAAGAGAGTTTGCCTGATTGCTTCAGGAACTCTCCTAAGAGTAAGTGGATTGGGATTGACATGTTATGCAAAAGAAAGTCAAACACAGAGACCAGTGAGTGCCACCTGACAGAAAGATAGCAAGCCAAGTGACTCTCCAGTCATACAATGTACCATGAGCCTCGGCATGACATGCACTGTGAGGGGACCTTTCTCTTCTGTCTTCAAACTTCGTAGCCTCTTTAGCACAAGCCCACCCAAAGGGCATAAATATGACTTATGACTTCACAGAAAGTGCTCCCCTTTATCCATTTAGTCTAAAAATGATAAAGTTTGTAGTTTTAGCTCTGTTTATTTAAATATAAAGAATTCTAATATTTCTAGACTTGTCAAACAGGTAATTCCAAGAGTTGGAGCATTCTTCACTGTCACCCAGTGTCACACAGGATCTTAGATTTAGAATGCACAGAGCTGGAGGTATCTGGTGAGTTATCCCTTTGCTCCTCTTCAGGACATAGGAAGTGGAAGAGGTAGAGGCTTAACAGCTTGAAAATTTAGAACTAATTGAGATGCATCAGTGAGATTCTGGGTATTAAGCCCCGAGGATCATTAGAACATTTGAATCTTCAGCATCCCATACATAAAGCCATGGAATAATGTGGATTCTTTCTGACACACAGAAGAAATAAAGTCCTTCAAGACTCCAACCAAAAAAAGAAAAGACAAATAAATAGCTAAGACTGCAAAGCTCTCAGATACAATATTGAAATTTTGACCTTATCTTTCATAAAGCTTGAAATTGTGATGGTAAAATATTATGACAGAAATATTTATATAGTGTACATTGCAAACTCAACAGATGACCAAGATACTTGGAATGATAATGAAAGTGTTATATCGGGACCAATACATAACTCAATATATGAGTCACAAGTGTACAACAAACCCCTTTCTGCCTCCTGGTTATGAGGTCAGGAAGCACAATTAATAATCAACTTCATCATCAATGCCATTATTATTAAAAAGCATATTTTTATAAAGCACTTAATATAAGTAGTTAAATAAACCTTTGGAAATCTGAAATCTATATATTTATAAATGAAAGACAAACTCTAAAATGGATTAGAAAAATATCACAAAGACAACCCCATGACAGCTTTCAACACAATTCTATTTTACTGATACACACCAACAGTTCTCAGAGTTTTTGTCTTTGACTCTCATTTCAGCCCACATCGCTCCATCTTCCACGTGCTGCTGCTGGAATGACCAGTTAATAAATCATGACTTTGCTCAAACCTTTCGGTGGCTTCCCGTAGGATAAAATCCATGCCAGATTTTCCATAGGGACTTTGAAAACAAATTAGCAAATTAACAGGCAACTTTTCACCATATATCAAATATATGTCAGGGACTACTTGATGCTTTCATATTTATAATCTTAATTTACCATTAGAATAATCCTTTAGGAGAGGCATTAGTATAGTCGGAGTTGCCTAAAGAGACAACTTGGAGAATGTTATACACAACCTGGCAAATACTCTACATATTACCATAATCTCCTATTTTTTCTATCCTTTCTTTTATTATTTAAAAGTAAGACATAAACAAATCACAGATTGTCATAACTGCATTGATTGAAATTGATACATGGCAACATTATGCGATTTTATGCATTTGTGCTAGCAAAGTAACTTAAAATCAATGATTTGGAGAGAAATTATTCGGGAAATCTTAATGACTTATTATGGTAAAAACACTTCTAAGCGTATCCATTAATGGAGGACAATTACTGGAAAGTTAAATTTAATATTCAGGAAATCAATTAACTAGTATTTAATTACTTAAAATTATGATCCGTTAGTAAACATTGGTACAATTGCTTACAAATATCACTTCTGATTATGAGTCATCGGGAAAATGGCTAATATTCTATCATCGAAAGCAATTTGATTCACTTCACATTCTCCCTTTCTGTCTTTCTGTGAATGACTATTGTGTTAAGCCAGAGACCATTAGAGCAGAAAGATGTGCTGAGGCCATCTGACCCCTCCTGATTTCACAAGGCTGACTCTCAGTCCAGCGTAGTGCCCTGGGTCTCTGAAGGCTGCAGAGCTCAACCCCCACCACCTTGGGACTAGAATCTAAAGCTCCCAGCTTCTAGGGCAGCTCACTTTCCATCCATGGCTCCTTCTGAAATAACCTACAACTCCAAGAGGGAACCAAAGGCCACACACCCTCATTCCTTTCCTCTTTTTGGAACTAGTAAAAATCCATGTCTGCTTTAGAAAGTCATGGGGCCAAAGTCCTTTCTCTCAGCTCTACAAGAGAAGGTGAGCCACCTAGCACTCTCGACAGACTCCTCCCCTCTCTGCCTCTGCTACAGCTCACTAGGCATCCTTTCCACTCATTTTCCGATGTTTTCTGCATTGCTATTGGCATAACATCCTATCAGTGCAGTTAATTACATCCACTTGGAGTGTGAAGGACAAGTTGATTGTCTCAAAAAGCCAGAGGCCATATAATCCATCTCACTGCTCTCACAAAACAAGTTCCCAATTGTCTCTGCTGCGAGAAGGTAAGAGGGATACCCCTGGCAATGTGCTGGCACCCATTCCCTGCCGCAAATGGAGAAGTCACAAAAGAAGTGTCTGTTCCTCTTCCTCTATGGGCAAAGAGAACTGCCTGTGGCTCTCTGCTCCAGATTCATGACTCTTCAATACCTCCACAATGCTTAGTGTCTTCCCAGTACAAGTCAATGTCATTTGATGCATTCTGAACTTGGTAACACCTATATGCAACTAAGTTTGCACATCTAATTACACGTCCTGGTAATATGGTTAATGGCATGTGTCCATAAATTTTCTGTTCCAATATGGTGTTTATGGAATCCTGTAGATTTACTACATGCTATCCAATGTCTTCTTTCTGTATATGGAAAAATAACCAAAAATTAAGCTGGGTTGCAGTTACAGCCACAATGTCTTTATCCCTTTGTCCTTAATCCTTGAACTTGAAAGCAGACTGAGAAAGCAAAGTCCAAGCAGAGCGTGAACTGCTGTGCCAGAAGGCAGGCTCTTTTCCTGACCTCAGTCACACCGCCCCTCAATAGCGCACCTTACAAGACCAGGATGTCAAACTGCCTGTGGTTTGGCTGATTCCTCTACAAAGCCATAGCAGCCACTGAGTCATGAACAAAGCCGGGAGATGGGATGGGGACACTCCAGGCAGTGTGAAAGCAGAGCCATGAGGAGCTGGCTAAGAAAGTGGTGCAGCAGAATTCCATATGCCATGATACAACACAAGGTCTTCTGTGTGACTCTCAAGAAGCTCTGTGTGGTCTTTGTGTGAGATCCCCTTATGCTGCTCCCTGCAGCTGATATTCTTGAGACGAATGCTGTAAGTTATATAGCCAATCACATTGCCTTCCAGGTCCGAAAACCATGCAGCCTGCACAAAAGCTTTGTTCTTCTCTTTATGTTATTACCCCTATTTTCCTTTTCTTTCCAATAAAAAGTTTAAAATGACATTAACTCCACATCTATGACCTTCTTATAATAGAGAAGTGTACAGAACACATGTATCTCATCTTTATCTTACTGCCTCATTCTCATTCACCCCTCCAGAGGCCCTGTTTCTTGCTTGTGTGTAAACTACCAGACCCTATCTACCCATTTTCAACATTATATATTTAAATGTATATGCACATCTATTTGGGTTATAAACATGTCATATGTACTGTTGGACAATCTGCTTTTTACCTCCCAGTGAGACATGCACATTTCTGGCATTGAATGTGTTACGATACCTCATTCTTGCACAGCTGCAAGGCATGACATGGAAAGGCTGGCAAGACCTCAGCCTGTGCAACCATTTAGGCGGCTTCCACATGCTTGCCCAGCCACCACTCCTTCTGGGATGGGACTATCAGAAGTACCTCCCAAGAGTCTTTCTAAATCCCCCTGCAGAGCCTGGGACCCAAAGTCAAGCATTCAGATCTCTAATTTTTATAGATATGAACAATCACTGTCTCCAAAAGATTCACAAATTTATAATCTCACCAGCAGTGTTTAAGAGTCACCTTTCCCTTGAGTCCTCACTGACACAAACTGTTATTTTTTATTCATTTTTGAGAGGTAATTTGTGCTTTAATTTGTATTTCCCTGATTACTCATAAGGCTCAGCATTTTCCAACATATTTATTCACTATTTTATTTCAAGTAATTGCTCATTCATATTTTTTTCTACTTTCTATTGAGTAATTTATCTTTTTTGGTGGTGATATGTGACTGTTCTTTATATAATCTAGATATTAATGCTATAAATATTGCTAATCATGTTTTCCCAGTCTACTGCTTATCTTTTCTACAGAGATCTTTCTTATTTAATTAGGCCATTCTATCAATATATCAATCTTTTCCTTTACTGCTTTTGGGTTTTTCCTCTTAATTACAAAATGTTTCCCAACTTCCAAATTCACGTAAGTGTACATGTATGCGTAAAATTCTTTATTTTTCTAATGCTGTCAGAAGTTACATATTTATATTGATATTCAGATCTCAGAGCCATCTGGTATTACTTTTTGATTATAAAGTATTATTTTACCTGTAAGGTATATTGCCGAGGTAAAATGAGGAAACTGAGGCCAGTGTGAGAAAATGAGAATCCAATTTATTCAGCTCCTGGGCGAGGTTCTGTGGTCCGGGAAGGGGCCAGAGAAGTCACACTGGGCTTCTCAGGGTGTGGGGTTTTATAGGGAGTGGAGGTAATTGATTGGTCTTTAGGGAAACAAAGAGCAGACAGTTTCATTGGTGAGGAGGATTGATTGATTATTAGGGAAACAAAGAGCAGAGAGTTTCATTGGTGAGGGAAAGTCAAGGTGCTGATGGGCAAGACTACTGGTGGGCTGACCGGCTGGGGAGGTCAATGTTAAGCTGCTGTTGGACAAATCTTTGGTGGGCTTTTTAAATTTTGAAGGGGTTGAGTGAGGAATGCAGGAGTGGGTGTGTGGAGCCTGCATAGAGAGAACAGATAGGAGTGGGTGTGGGGAGCCAGCATAGAGAGGCCAGCATGGGGAGAGATAAGTGTGTCCATTTAACTCCCAGTGAGGCAGCCGGCCTTACATTACCCATTTCTAATTGACGGTAACATATATATGTATCCTTATAAGCCTCTTTATACTCCTTGGAAATAGGACACTAATTAAAAGTCAGCTTTACAGTCTCATTACACCAAGAGAGACAGCCTCTTGTCAGGTATTCATGCTGACTCTCCCCACCCGCAAGGGCCCCTTTTCTCCATGACCCTGGGATTCCATGGCCTTGCTGAGCCATATCAATGTGCAACATGAAAAACAGACAGTGGCAAGTCTTCTACTATTGATGCACTGGCACTCTGGACAGGCATGAACTGAATTCCTGTGTAGAGTTGTCAAGATGGAGACAGGTAAGTAAAATTCACAGTTCCTAAACTTGAACACACAATCTGAATATCCCAACAGTAAACCCGGAAGAAAAGCGGAATAAAAGAAGACGTACTGTGAGGATATGAAAACTTGCACAGCCTAAGTAGTACACTTAGACCTTCGGGGCCTGAAGGAAAGTGATAGAATAAAGAGGCATAAGTCACTGGAAGAGAAGAGGAAATATGCTATGTGAGTAAAGAGAATGTCATGGAAGACCATCTAAGACTTTGTAGAGGCATTTGAGTGGGAAAATTAGAAAAGAAAAGGTTGAGGCTACCCTCAACCTGCCTCCTCCCTTCACGGAGGGGCTGAGGATTGTACTGCGGTTGGCAGAAGCATGTGGTGGTTACCAAGACAGACAGATTAGACCCTTCTAACAAGTAGGAAATTAAATTTTCACTAAGGCACCATTATTCTTCCCCTTCTTATTTTACTGTAAAATATGGAAGGCGCTTCACATCAGGTCCCAGAGGTTGTTTTGCAGACCTGGCCCCTGGAGATGAACCCCCAAGAGCGTAGAGAATGCACCCCTCCCAGTAATCAAGCCCAAGCTACCATAACTAATCCATCATCTGTGGCCAGCAAGGCTGGTTCCTGAGTGTCGATGTGGAGTTAATTAGACAAATACCGTACGCTCTAGTCCAATTGATTATTAAGACACCATAACGAGGATTTAACATCACGGCGTGTATTGGAAACACTGTATTATAACTTGCCCGCTCATCCTAGAAACTCTGTGGAGTCATCAAGTGACAATTAGCATTCAATAGTAGCTATGGCCTGTTTTTATCACTGCTGATTTAATAAGACAGTTATTGTTCTCTATGTTAATTAATATCTATTGATTAAAGTTGAAGGCTAGGCATCAGGAATATATGCTCTGGTTCACTCTGGAGTAGTTAGCATATTTTTCTGCTCAGTCTGACTTGCTACTTCCTATCTATGCTACAAAAGAGATTCTTTCAGGCCCTGAAGAGATCCCAGACAGAGTGAACATTGGCCTAGCAATTAATGGAGTTGCGAGACAGATGCTTCTTCCTGGGAATTGGGAAAGAAGAAAATTAACAGTGTTCTGAGGTACCTTGTTTCCTCTAAAGAAATTCTAAGTCTAGAAGCTGTAGGTTTTCTGGTTGCCATGGTACCTGGAACTAGATTGGCCAAGGTCACCTTTCCCTGGAGTCTACATGAAGAGCTCACTGCTGTGCCTGGGAAATGGTCTGATTTCCTTAGCATGAAGTAGCACAATGGCTTGCTTATCCATCTCTGCCTCTTTGGGCTGGGTTTTCTGCTGTGGCGGTGATTAATGTAATTGGAGGGCCTACTCAGATCATGTCAAACTCCTGTACTTCTGCCCTGAAATGTTAAGAAATGAGACTAGATCCACCGGGCCTTTATGTAGAAAACAAGCTTTTCATCTATGGTGCTCTATGATTTTTGGAAGAAACTCATCCACTTCTACCTCCATGCTTGTGTGGAGTGGCCACTTTTAAAAAATTGTTTTAATATGTTTTCCTATTTTATGATTAGAGTTAGTTCTATGTCACCGGTCTTGAAAATTATCTCACAATAAGGTAAAAGCACAATGTAATCTTTAATTTACTAATTTAATTAAATGAATAAAATATGATTTTTGCTTTTCTTATAATGCGATTTTTAACACCCACGTTTTAAACTATTTTTACATCCCTTTTTTCTGGTACCATGTTTATTGAGGAATAACGTTCATAAAGTGAAGAGCATATAACGGGTACTAATCTTAAGAATGCAGCTCAGTGATTTTTCTACACATCTACCCTTGGTTGACCACACCCAGATCAAAATACAGAACATTCCCATCCCGCTGCAACTTTTCCTCACACCAATTTGCAGGTATTGATCCTCAAGCTTCTCCCTGTACCTCCTGCCGTACCTGTACTGACTTCTACCATCATTAATTTGTTTTGTCCTGTTCTTGAGCTTCATAAAATTGGAATTCATAAAATTTTACTTAAAAAGTAAAAATGAGTGTATCAAAGGCAGGGGTCTTTGATTATGTTTAAATTAATTTATCGTACTTTATGATATCTCCAATAATCCAGTAATCTATTCTAGTAGGTTTAACTGAAATTTTTCATCTTTCTTATATTCTTAAGAACCTTGACAGTCTTAGTTACGATTCCCCAATCACCACCAATCTTACCAGAGGACATTTAAATTACAAAGGCTATAGAGGTGTCTAGTTCACATTCCTTTTCTCAACTTACACTTGCTAACATAAAGCACCGAGGCTGAAAAAAACATTGTCACTTTTGTCACTATAGCCATCTTATAAAATAGGAAAGCTGGGATTAGGAAGCATGACAATGACATCTTGGACTGACTGTTGTCTTATCTTTGGACACTTGTGTATGACTTAATTAGTTATGCTTGGAAAATTCAGGCCAAATTAAGCCTAGGAGCTAACAGTGGATAATGGTAAAACATATAGTAAACAGAACTAGTACACATGACATGTGGCAAGATTCAGTACCTTCAGTGGCACCTGAAAACACCATGAAACCCAGAACCAGGCAACATTTGAGAGTATACGTAGACAGATAGTGAGTTGGGCCTTTAGCCTCGAACCCGGATTTAATCACAAGGCTTGGGTCCTTGATAAGAGACTAGCAAGAGAAAGGCAGGGCTTTAGCTTCAGGGAAATTAATTTACTAGGCAGGCTACCAGGACAGAGACCAACAAGGGAAAGGCATGTTCTAAGACAGTGGCTCTCAGAGAGGGGTCCTTGGACAAGCAGCAACAGCATCACCGGGAAACATGTGAGAAATGCACATTTGCAGACATCCACCCAGACCTGCTGAGTTAGAAACTCTGGGTTGAGGCCAGCCCAGCAGGCTGTTTTAACAACCCCTCCACATGACCCTGACACAGGCTGAAGTCTAGGAACTATTAGCCTAAGTGGTTAGAATGAGAGTGCTAGGTGGAATCTGTTCTCAGGAGTTAGGGACGAATGTTAGAGTTGGGCTAACATCACAGAAAGCAGTGCTGAGTGCCAGGGCGATTGACTGCAGCTCCCAAAGCCTCTCTGGTGTCAGTGTTGGTCCTAGGAATGAAGAAACTCTGAACAGAACCATCGGAATCAGGTAGAGCCTGATGATACATGTGCCCCTTTGCAGAGGAGCTCAGCACATACCGTATGTGTTGAACTGCTTGCTTCTGTCCCTGCACCTAGGAATTATGAGCTTTTAAAAGACAGAGACCATGTTGTTCATCTCCACCCACAGTGCCTAAAAAATGCTTGAACCAAGACAGCAGCTCAAAAAACATTTGTAGAATGAATGAGACAGGAAGTGAGTGAATGAAAGAATGGATAAATAAAAGACAAGCTAAAAGCAGAGCACGTGTATTGTGTGAGTCCACATATACGAAATGTCTAGCATAAGCAAATTCATTGAGACAGAAAGTATTTGGAATTTGCCAGGGGCTACATGGAAGGGGTAAATGGGGAGTGGCCACTAATGGGTTTGGGGTTTCTATTAGTGGGATGGAATTATTCTGGAATTAGATAGTGGTGATGATTGCACAACCTTACGAATATACTAAAACTCACTGAATTGTACATTTTTAAAGGGTGGGTTTTATGATATGTGAATTATATCTCAATAAAAATAATTACATTTTTTAAAAAGCAGAATGTGTGAATATCAAGCAAGGCATTTCGGAAGAAACATTTCATATGTCAAAAGCTTTGCTGCGAAGACATGGGAATCTAACGCAATGAAACTTCACAGGACAAAACTACAAATACAAAAGGAGACTCCTGCAAACCGACTGCACCCTCTCGGGGCTCCTCATGCAGCTTCGCTATCCCAGTAGAGTAGAGGCAACCTGGAGTGTGGTAAGCGGCACCAGCTGCACTACGGTGTCCAGGTAAACTCCTCTCGAAGCGGTTATCCTAATGGCAGTACAGAAAAGCACAGGAGACCACAGACAGCAACAGGAGAATGGAGTCTGAGCCCCTCTCCCTTCCTCAGGCTCCTCATCTGTAGAGTGGAGACAACGGTCACTCTAAACACTAGAACTAAAAGTTACTGTTGTTTGTGGGAGAGGGCAAAAGAGCGCGTGAAAAGATGCACGAGTTAAAAGGGCACTGGGTGTTCTGGGTGCTGTCTTGGATTGCAGCCCTGTGGAGAAGGACAGGAAGGTCTCTCTGGGCCCCGCCCACTGCCTCCGAAGCCAGGGTGCACACGTGGCCCCAGGACAGTCGCGGCCCATGGGAGAAAGATGCAGCCAGCTCTCCGGGCGCTTTACGAGCCCTTCTTGTTATTACCTCCTATTTCTTTTTATGCTACTGCCAAAATACCACCATTAATCTTTCGCACTCCCTGAAGGCAAAACACGGGTAATTAGATTTATCTGGTTTTAGAATTTGTTAGGTTCCGTTACAAAATAAATAAATAACTGACCTCGAAAGAGAGGGGCGTCTTCCCGGCTCGTGCTGTCAAGTCGCGGCCTGGCCGGCAGGAGCCCGCCTAGCGTCGCCCGAGCTCATTAATCTCGGCTATCTCCTCCCCACACCTTGTCCCTCCTGTCTTCCAGCCAGTCCCTTCCTGCACTCGGCTTGATTTAAGAAGTTTTCCTCGCCTGACCCCCTCAGCTCCAGCACTTCGCACTGTGTCTGATTCCCCCTGCGGTCTTCCGCTCCCCGCAAGACGCTGGCCTCGTTTCATCACTTTTTTCTTTTTCCATCTCCTTCTACCACGGCTGTTTCCTTTCCCGATTGTACTGTGTGGGATTGTTTAAAACTTCCTTTCGGCAGCCTGGAACCTTCGTGTTTCTTGTCTTGTTTCCCTTGGCTTTTTTGTTTTTGTAAAAGATGTGGATGGCTGCAGACATCATGGGTGATCTTGGAAAATCAGTTTGCCTCCGTGTTTGGCTTTTGATCAGGGTAGGGCCACAGCATAGTGAACACAAGAGACATGCATTCTTTGGTTTGTCCCTTTATAGCACGTGTGTTAAATCCAGTAGAAGCACCCACCATGGGCCCTTCCAGGCCATGCTCATCCTTCTCTGAGAATTCTGACCACCTCCTCCTCCACGGCCCTCAGCCATAGCACAATGTGGAGGAGCCACATTTGTGCAATGGGGCTTGTGGACATTACTATTTGCCAGCCCAGCAGCAACTACTCACTAATAACTTGCTGACATCCAAGCATCCTGGGGAAGGAAGGAATGCTTGAAACCCTCTTTCCAGGCCCCTAGCTCCTCCTGCTAGGTGATGTCTGGAGCTGCTGCAGCCATCTTGTAGCCATTAAAGGTGCTGATGTCAGCACTTTAGTTGACGGAAACCAATCCTGGAACTGCCTCCCTCTAGCACCTGAGGGAGACTAGATTTTACCATTTTGTACATATCTTTAATGTTATATTTTGTCACTTGGTGTTAAAAGCATCCTGAGGCATGACTTTTGCCCCAACCCTAGCTGAATTGGATCAGGAGTGGACCCTCGACCCAAGCTGGGACAATCTGATTTAATCTCTCAGAAATTTGGAAATGAGACAGAGAAATACTGGATAATCTGTGGAGACTTGTTTGAACTGTAAGAACTATGAAGCCAAAAGAGGTCGGATGGCCATCTTCCACCCTGTGCAAGCAGAGCAAGATACAGGAGCAAAAGCAGCATGTGTGCGGGAAAACAGGAATAAGACCACAAGCCCACAGGAAAGGGGAAGGCAGCAGAGTTAGAGTGGCTGCCTCTGTTCTGAGAAGTGTCAAGTTCCTGCTTCCCTGCCTTTCAGAAGCCAAAAGTCTTCAGTCCCCTGCATTCCATGGTCCTTATAACACAGCCTACCTCTTCATTTAAATAGTTTGAGTGGGTTTTTTGGTACGTTTCAACAAAAAAAGTAAAGCAAAAAATCGTTGTACTCACAACTTGAGATACAGAGGTGAATTAATCATTTTCCCTCCCAAGAATGAAGTCCTGTGAGGGGAAGACACAGTGGGAGAGGCCACGTTCAGTGGCTCACATCTGTAACCCCAGCACTTTGGGAGACTGAGGTGGGAGGATCTCTTGAGCCCAGTTTGAGACCAGCCTGACAACACAGAGAGACCCCATCTCTACACAATTTTTTTTAAAACAATTAGCCAGGTGTGGTGGTGCATGCCAGCTACTCTAGAGGCTGAGATGGGAGGGTCTCTTGAGTCTGGGAGGTCAAGGCTGCAGTAAGCCACAATTGTGACACTGCACTCCAGCCTGGGCAACAGAGGAGACCCTGTCTCAAAAATATATAATAATAATAATAGTATGGCCAGATAACTTGCAAGATTATGTTACAGTTAACAATATATACATTCTGGGGGTGTGAGACGAGAACTAGTTCATTCCCCCTGCATGCTCCGGTAAACAGAAAAAACTAAAAAGGTCAGACACTTTTTTTTTTTTTTTTTTTTTTTCAAAAAAATAGTGCACCAAACTAGTTTTGCTGGCATGAGAATCAGACTCGTGGATCTGTATCTAAGCATTCCTGATTCTGTATTTCTGGGGCTGGGTACAGGAATCTGTATTCTAAAAATTCTTCCAGGATGAGTATAATGCCCAGAAAGGCTTGGAAGTCTTAGAAACCATTGAGATAAAGGTGAGAGGGAAATCAGAAAATATTAACAAATTGGAAGTAACATTTGAGAGAGACCTGAAAGATGAGAGAGACTCGCCATATATAGAAAGAGGTTGGGAAATAACTTTTCAGGAAGAAAGAACAAACTGAAAATTACCACACAAACAAAAGTTGTTCATGTTCACTATTATTTCCATTTTTGTTATGGTCACAAATATGTACATGTCTGATTGCACCCACTTATGCAACTGAAAAGAAGACAGGGCTAATGATAGATTCAATCCACCTGCCTCTATTAAACACACCCTATTAACATGCCCTGCAGAGCATCATAGAAGTTACTTGAGACAATTAAATTGAAATCCTATTCCTGCCCTCAAGAAACTACCATCAACTGAAGGAAAAAAAAGTATCTGTGTGTGTATGTGAAGATGGAGAGAGAGAAAAGAGAAAGTAACAATAAACAAATGATCTGATTACTAAAGAGTCAGCTACATCAGTAAATGCTTTGGGATGGAGGATGGATTGGGCTGCAGTATTATCAGAACTAGCTAAAGTTAATCATCTCCTCCTTTTCTTGAAATGTGGTCTCGGTCTCTGTTGTTGCTCAGACTGGACTCAAATTCCTGGGCTCCAATCATCCTCCCTGCCTCAGCCTTCTACATTGTTGGGAATCCAGGTGCACACCACTGCACCAGGCTTGAAGAACTTTTAAAATTTCTTGCAAGGCAAGTCTATTGAAGACAAATCTGAACAATTTCTCTTTGTCTGAGAAAGTCTTTATCTATGCTGATGATTCTTTTCTTGCAATGCTTTAAATATTTCACCCTGCTCTTTTCTTGCTTGCATGGTTTTTAAAGAAAAACTCAATATAATTCTTATCCCTGCTCCTCTATAAATAAGGTGTATTTCCCCTCTAGTATCTTCCAAATTATTGTCTTTGCATTTGAAATTCTTCAGTTTGAAAATCATATGCCTACGTACAGGCTTTTTATGTTTGTGTTTGTTTGTTTGCCATTACCTTCTTAGTGTTCGCTGAGTATTCCTGGAACTGTGGTTTGGTGTCTGGCATTAATCTTGGGATATTTTCAGTCACTATTGCTACAAATATCTCTTCTGTTTCTTTTCTTTTCTTTCTTTCTTTCTTTCTTTCTTTTGTTTCTGGTATTCTAATTACATATACATTGCATCTTCTGTCATTATTCCACAGTTCTTAGATTTTCTGTTCTGTTTTCTTAAGTCTTTCTCTTTGCTTTTCAGTTTTGAAGGTTTCCACTGGCATATTTTCCAGGAGACACAGTTGATTCTCTCCTCAGCTGTGTTCAGTCTGCCAAAGCGCCCATCAAATGAGCTCATTCTTCATTTCTGTAACAATATTTTTTTCTAGCATTCTTTTTGATTCTTTCTTAGAATGTCCATCTCTCCGCTTAACTTACTCATCACTTATTTCATGTTGTCCATTTTTTCCGTTACTCCTTTAGCACATTAAGCATAGTAATTTCAAAACACCAGTGTGATAACATCTCTGCCATATGTGAGTCTTGCTCCAATGTTTTCTCTGTCTCTTCAAACTCTTTTTGCTTTTTAGCTAGTGTGGGGTAGAGTATTTTCCATCCGGCAGTGAGATAGATTCTGTTAAAAAAACAATGTAATCAGGAAAAATAGTTTCTTTCAAAAATAAGCTTTTGTTAAGAAGAACAGAATCCTCTGGCCATGTTTCCATATGGTTACCCTGCTCTACCTACCCCTTTTCACTCTGAGAACCTGGTGGGGCTCCTGGAGGTAAAAACCACAAAAGTGTGGGGACTCCTCAAAGACTTATTGAAAAGTTTTTCATTTCAAGTTAGTCTACACATAGTCTTCAGCAATCAGTCAATGGTCCTTTTTAAAGTTCCTGGAAGAATCTGACTCCAGGGGTAGTTTCTACCCAAAATAAACAGTGAATCTCTGTATCTACCTGTCTCCAGTTTTTAAGGTGGTGCCCTATTCTATGACTTCAATTCTTTGACAGATCTGAGAAGAGTTGTTGATTTTCAATGTGTTGAGGGCTTTCACTTGTGTGAAGATGGAGAGTCAGCCCCCAAGCTCCTTACATGTTAGACCAGAAGGCAGAAGTCTCTGTCCATGACTCCCGGTTGCTCCCTACCACTCACTCTCTTGCTTACTCTGGCACAGCCTTTCCTTTCTGTTCCTAGAGCACAGCGAGCACACATTTGCCATAAGCCCTGTTCCTTTGCCATCCCTGTCTCTGAAACATTTCCACAAGGGGTTTGCATAGCTCACTTTTGCACTTTGAACAGGTTTCTGCTCAAATGTCACTATCATTGGACGTGTGGTTCCTGACCACCATGGCAAGAATAGAGACACTTATCCCTCTCAACTCACTCACCCTACTCTGTTACTCTTCAGAGCACTCATCACTGTGTAGCATGATATTGTGTTTAGATGCATTTACCTTGCTTATTTCCTGTCTTTCCACCCTAGATTGTAACTCTAAAGATGTCAAAGGCATGGTCTGTTTTGTTCACCGTTGTTAACTCCAGCTCCTGTGCCACCAGGCATATACTGTTCAGTAAATATTTACTGTATACATTAATGAATAAGCACATCAATCTTCCATGATCTATAAGAAGACATATGGATCGCTAGTGTAAAAAACACATAAAAAGGACAAAACATTGTTAGTCCTCAAGAAAATGCACTTTAAATTTTACAATGGTATGCTGCTTGTTACCTACTAAAATGACTAAAATCAAAAATTTTTTATGATTTGAAGACATATTTTATTTCTAAATGAATAAAAAAGAATACTCTTCAAAGAAACAGTAAAAAATAATCAGCTGCTTAAACAGCACATAGTATTTGCCCAAATAAAATTATTACATATCTCTACATTGCATTCTTATTTAAAAAATCAAGGCAAATGTGTAGCCTATTAACTACCAAAACATGGCATAATCGATCCAATAATTTCAAGATTAGTAATAATCAAAAGTAATATCCAAAATAGCATCAATCTGCCATCAGTTTCAAAAACATTCAGAAAAGTGTAATAAACAATTGATTTAGCTAAACTATGATTTTGTACTCTGGTTATATTAAGCATGTAGCCCCAATGTTAAAGAACCAGTAATCATATAATAATACCAATTTGGGCTCATCTGTTTCTCTTTTCATTTTCGCTTTTACATTACAATTATAACACATAATTACTTTGAAATATGTTAAATGTTCATTACACGTACATAATTTAGTAAGTAAAAGGAACACCTCTCCCCACTACTCTACCCTCACCATGAAATTAAAAACGGAAAAGTCTGACAATGCCGAGTGCCAATGAAACTGCGGAGCAAGTTGAGGCTTTATAAACTGCAGGTGGGAGCGTCAATTGACATAATAACTTTGGAAAATGGTCTGGCATATCTTTAGGTTAACTTACACCTACCATATGACTCAATAAATCCAATCTGAGCTATTTGCTAAAAAAACTAAAAATATATTTCCTAATAAAGACTTATAATTAGGCTAGGCATGGCGGCTCATACCTGTAACCTCATCACTTCAGGAGGCCAAAGTGGGAGGATAGCTTGAGGCCAGGACTTTGAGACCAGCTGAAGTAACATAGCAAAACCTGTCTCTACAGATAAATAAATGAATAAATAAATAAATAAATCTGTGTGTGGTGGTGCACACCTGTAGTCCTAGCACTTGGGAGGCTGAGGCAGGAGGAACACTCGAACCTAGGATGTTGAGGCTTTAGTGAACCATGATTGCACCAACGCACTCTTGCCTGGGTGACGAAGTGAAACTCCATCTCAACAAAAAACAACTTATAATCAAATATAATCAGATATCATTGTACCTTACAATTTGATGCCCATCAATAGGTAAACAAGTGTGGTATAGCCATAAAGTGGAATGCTACTGAATATTCAAAAAGGAATGCACTACAAGCAGTAACATGTACAAATCTCAAGTACATTACACTGAAAGAAGTCAGATATAAAAGAATACTGAATAATATAGTGTTAATATCATTCCATTTGTGTGTAATTTTAGAACAGACAAAACGGATTTATTGTGCTGGAAAGATCAGTGTCTACCTAGGGCTAGAGAATTGACTTCAAAAGATCATGCGGGCAAATGTCACTAAGAGGCAGACTAGGGAAGTCCAAACTCTCATTTTCTCCACAAAAACACTGAATAAACAAATAGAAAATGACTAGAAAAACCTCATATGAGCTCTGGGAAATAATCTGTCAAAGATTTATAGCAAGCAAGCAAATACCCAAGCAAAAAACAAAGATATGTTATTTGAAATGGGAGAAAATTTTCTGAAGTTTTTAGTCATCCCTGCCCCACTCTTCACTGGTATGGGGCAGTGTAGTTTGGAAAAACAGTAGCCTGTCTCTCTGCCCTCTCCACAAAATAAAGAGAACTGTGAAGATAGCACTTGCAACAGTCTAATCCGGCTACAGGCTGCCTGAGGTATTGACCTCTGAGATGCTGACCTCAGAGTCCAGACACCAAAAGCAGCTTGGATCTCAGGCAAGAGGAGGCTATGGTATGCATTAGGGCAGCCTGCCTGCAGCTTTCTAAGGCAAGAGATTACTGGCAGAGAAAAAAGAACATTTAAGAGAAAAGAAATTGTGGTAAGACTCTGGGAAATTAAGACATTTAAAAATAGCCATGTATGTAGAGGAATGGGGAAAAAAAAGGATGCACACAAGCCCAGGAAAGGCATATGCCCAGAAAAGGCCTAAGAAGTTAAGCCTTCACATCCTGCTGATTAGTGAAGGTCTTCTCTTGCATGGAGGCAGTTTACAAAGACTTGAAGAGGTAGCTGTTTTTTTAAATGCTGAATTTTCAACAAAAGATCACTAGGCATATAAAGAAACAGTAAAATGTGCCCCATTCAAAGGAAAAAAAAATACCCATAAGATGTTTCTGAGGAAACGTAGATTTTAAATTTACCTGAAAAGACTTTGCAAAAACTGCCTTACATATCCTCAAAGAGATAAAGAATAAAGAATAAAAAAGTATAAGGTATAAAGAATAAAATAATCATGAAAACAATATATACATAAAATTAGGCTATGAATGAACGGATACAATAATAGAAAAAGAAGAAAACAACCAAATACAAATTCTGAAGCTTAAAAATATGTCAGACTTGAACAAGCAGTAAAAGCAATCAGTGAACCTGAAGACAGATCATTTGAAATTATTAAGTCTGAAGATTAAAGAAAGAAGAAATGGAAATAAATCCTAAGGGACTTAAGAAACACTGCTAAGTAAGCCAATATATGTATTATGAGAGTTCCAGGAAAAGAAATAGAGAAAAGGGAAGAGAGTTTATCTGCATATGTAGCTACTGGAAATGTTCCAAAGTTGAAGAAAGAAATAGACATATAAGAACCTCAAGGAAATTTAAGTAGAATAAACCCAAAGATACCCACACTGAAACTTTATAACAAAATGTCAAAGACAAAAGAGAAATTGAGAATCTTGAAAGCAGCAAGAAACTAATTCATTTACAAGAGATTCTCAACAAGATCATCAGTGAAGTTTTCAGCAGAAACCTTACCTTTCAGAAGGCAGTGGATTTTATATTTAATGTGCTAAAAGAAAAAGCAAAATCAAATGAACAAACTAATCTGTCACCCAATAAATCCATATCCAGCAAAACTGTCCTTCAAAAATGAGAGAGAAATTAAGACATCCTCATATAAACAAAAGCTGAGGGAATTCATCACCACTAGACCTGCACTTCAAGAAATATGAAAGAGTTCTTTAAGGTAAAGCTAAAGGAAACTGAAAAGTAATTCAAATTTGTATGAAAATATAAAGTTCTCTGGTAAATATAGTATAAGGGCACATACCAAAAATAACCTGTATTATTGTCATTTCTAATTATAACTCCAATTTTATTTTTTCATAGGATTTAAAATATTAAACTATACAAAATAATAAATCTATATTCATGGGTACACAATGTATAAACCAATAATTCATGACATCAGTAACATATGGGGGATGCAAGCTGTCAAGGAGTAGAGTTTTTGCATGTAATTTAAGTTGTTATCAATTTAAAACAGTTTTTTTCTAACTTTAAGGTATTGTATATAAGCCCTATGTGTAAAACATGGTGACATATCATAAAGAAAATACCTATAGAATATACACAAAATAAAATGAGAATAAATCAAAATGCATCCCTGCCAAAAAAAATAATAAACTAAACACAAAGGAAGGCAGTAAAGGAGGAAATGAGGGACACAAAATCTGTAAAATATACAGAAAAAATATATAACAAAACAGCAGAGTAAGTCAGTGATTACTTTATCAGCAATTACTTTAAATGTAAATGTATTAAACGCCACAATCTAAAAACGCAGATTGGCAGAATGGATTAAAAAACAGCATCCAACTGCATGCTGTATCCAAAAGACCCAGTTTAGATTTAAATGCACACATAGTTCAAAAGTGAAAGGTTGAAAAAGTATTTGCTATACAAATAGTAAACAAAAGAGACCAGAGGTGGCTATGTGATACTACACAAAACAGACTTTAAGTCAAAACTCTCACAAAAGAACACATGATGTTATATAATAATAAAGAGGCCAATTTACCAACAAGACACAAAAAATGTAAACACACATACTAAATATCAGAGCATGTGAGTAAATAAAACTAACATTGGCAGAATTGAATAGAGAAATAGAGCTACAAGAACAGTAGGAGACATTAGCACTCTACTTTCAATAACAGATATAACAAACAGACATAAGATCAATAAGGAAATAAAGAACTTGAACAACACTATAGACCAATTAGACATAACAGAAATGTACAGAACACTCCACTCAGCAAAGGCAGAAAACACATTTTTCCCAAGCGGACATAAAACATTCTATAGGATACATTATATGTTAAAGCAAATTATAAGTATTAGTAAATTTAAAAAGAGAGAAATCATACTAAGTAACTATTCTAATTAGAATGAAATAAAACTGGAAAACAACAGCATAAGGAAAATTGGAAAATCCACAAATACGTGTAAATTAACACACTCTCAACCAATGAATAAAAGTAAATAAAAAAATTTTTATAACAATCTTATTACAAATGAAAATGAAGACAACACATACCAAAACTTACAGGATAGAACAAAAGCAGTGTTAAAATAAGATAGAAATTCATATCTCTAAACACTTACATCAAAAAAGAAAAAAAAAAAAACACTCAACGATCTAATTTTAAGCCTTAAGGAACTAAATAAAAAGAACAAACTAAACACAAACTAGCAGAAGAAAGAAAATAATAAATATTATAGGAAAGATAAACAAAATAGAGAATGGGAAAAAAGAAAAAATCAATGAAATCATGAGTTTTTTTCTTAAAATGATATAATTGGCAAAACTTTAGCTAGATTGACTAAGAAAAAAATAAAATTCAAATAACTAAAATTGCAAATAAAAAGGGCATGGTATAACTAAATTTATAGAAATAAAATGAATTGTAAAGGAGAACTCTGAAGAAATATGTGCCAAAAAATTTGTTAACCTTGATAAAATGGCCAGATTTCTAGAAAGACACAAGTCTGTCAAGACTGAAGCACAGAGAAATTGAAAATCTGAACCTCCCAAAAAAGAAAAGCCCATGACCGGATAGCATCACTGGTGAATTTTATCAAACATTTATAGGAAAATTAACAGTTCTCCTATGACGCTTCAAAAAAATTCAAGAGGAGAGAACACTTTCAAACTCACACTATAAGCCAACATTATTTCAATGACAAAATCAGACAAAGACATTATAAAAAAATAAAATACTAGTCCAATGTCCCTTGTAAATATTGATGCCAAAATCTTTCAGAACATATCTGCAAAGTGAATTCAAAGCATATTAAAAAAAGAATTATACTCATAACAAGTGAGATTTATTTCTGCAATGCAAAGATGGTTCAACATACAGAAATCAATCAATGAATACATCACATTAACAGGCTGAAGGAAAAAACGAAACAACATAACACATGGCCATCTCAATTGATACAGAAAATGCATTTGACAAAATTTAACACCCTTTAATAATAATAAAAAATAATAAACTAGAAATAGAAGGAAAGTATGTAACCTTAATAAAGGCCATATGTAAAAATTCCTCTCCTAAAACATATTCAACATACCAAATGAGAAAAGATGGAAAGTTTTTCTTCTAAGATTAGAACCAAGGCAGAAGTGTCTGATTCTATCACTTCTATGTAACATAGCACTGATAATTCTGCCTGAAGAGATAAAGAAAAAGATAGGCTGGGTGCATTGGCTCACACCTGTATCCCAGTACTATGGGATCCCAAAGCAAGCAGATAGTTTGAGTCCAGGACTTTGAGACCAGTCTATGTAACATGGCAAGACCCTGTCTCTACAAAAAAAAATACAGAAGTTAGCCTAATGTGGTGGCCTGTACCTGTGGTCCCAGTTACTTGAGAGGATGAGGTGGGAGAATCACGTGAATCCGGAAGGTTGAGGCTGCAGTGAGCCATGATTGTGTCTCTATACTCCAGCATGTGTGACAGAGTGAGACAGTGTGGTATCCTCTCTCAAAAAAACAAAAATAAAAATAAAGATGATAAAAGCATCAAAAAAGGAAGAAGTGAAACTATCTCTGTTCACAGATGATATAATCTTATGTCTAGAAAACTCTGAAAATTCCATAAACATGTACAACAATTAGAACTAATAAACAAATTAAAAAATCTGAAAACACAAAAAATAATTTTATTTCCAACAGCATCAAAAAGAATAAAATACTTAGGAATAAACTTAAATAAGAAGGTGAAAGAGTCATATGTACACTGAAACATCAAAACATTGTTGAAATAAATTAAAGAACACAAAAATAAGTGAAGACATTCTGTGTTTATGAATTGGTAGACTTAATATAGTTAAGATAATATAATCCAAAGCAATCTACCTCTTCCATTGCAGAAATAGAAAAACAGATCCTAAAATGTATATGAAACCTCAAGAGACTGGAAATAGCCAAAACAATCTTGAAAAATAAAAACAAAGTTAGTGGTCTCAAACTTCCTAACTTCCAAAATTTACTACAAAGCTACTGTAATCAAAATAATGTGTTCCTGGCATAAAGACAGACATACAGACCAATGAAATTAAATAAAGAGCCCAGAAATAAGCCCTTGAATATATGCTCAATTTCTTTTTAACAAGGGTACCAAGACCAATCAATGGGGAGAGGATAGTCTTTTCAACAAATGGTGTTGAAAAAATTGAGTATTGACATACAAAAATGAAGTTAGACTCATATTATACCATACACACACACACACACACACACACACACACACACAAAACCCTCAAAATGGATCAAAGGCTTAAACATAAGAGTTAAAACTATAAGAGTCTTTTTTTTAAGATAGGAAAAAAGCTTCATGACATTGGATTTGTCAGTGCCTTCTTAGATCTGATACCAAAAGCACAGACAACAAAAGGAAAAAACAAGAAAAGATCAATTGGACTACAGTAAAATTTTAAACTTTTCTGCATCAAAAGACACTATCAAAAGAATAATAAGGCAATCCACAGAATGGGAGGAAATATTTGTGAGTCATATATCATATATCTCATTAGGGTCAATATCCGGAATATATAAAACTCCAACAGTTGAGAAACAAAGAAACAATCCAGTTTAAAAATCGGCAATCAACTTGAATAGACATTTCTCCAAAGAAGGGTATACAAATGGTCAATAAGCATATCAATTTGCATAGAGAATTGCAAATCAAAATCACAGTGAAATACCAATTCACACTCATTAAAATCACTATTAATGAACATAATAAAAACAGAAAAAAAGTTTGACAAGAAGGTAAAGAAATTGGAACTCTTGTGTATTGCTAGTGAGAATATAAAATGGCTCTACCAAACTGTGTGGCATTTCTTTCAAAAATTAAACATACAATTACCATGTGATCCAGCAATTCCACTTCTGGGCATATACCAAAAGAACTGAAAGCTGAGATTCAAACAGGTATTTGTACACCTATGTTCATAGCAGCATTACTCACAATAGTGAATGCAATCCAAGCGTCCATCAAAGAATGAATGGATAAACAAACATGGCCTATACATGAAATGGAATTCAGCCCTAAGAAGGAAAGAAATTCTCACCCATGCTGCAGTATGGATGAACCTTAAAGGTAATATGTATAAATAAGTAAGCTAGTTACAAAAGGATGAATACTGTAAAATAACACTTATCCAAGGTACCCAATGCAGTCAAAACAGAGACAAAAAGAAAAGTAGTAGAATAGAATAGTAATAATAGTAACAGGATAGTAATTTCCAGATTCTGGGGGAGGGAAGAATGGGGAGTTATTGTTTAATGGATTCTGAGTTTCAGTTTGGGATGAATAAGTTCTGGATAGGGATGGTGGTGACGGTTGCACAGCAATGTGAACGTACTTAATGCCACCGAACTGTATATTTAAAACTAGTTTTGATGATACACTCTAGGCGTTTTTACCACAATAAAAATAGGGGTATGGAGGAACTTTCTGGGGTAACAAATATGTTCTATATCTAGTGAAATTGTGGTTACATGTGTAAATATATTTGTCCAAGTATACTGATGTGAATGCTAATATGGGTGCATTTTACTTTAAGCAAATTGTCTTCCTCCCTGTCTTTTTATCCCTCTCTCTTCCTCCATCCCCCCTTCCCATTCTGTGGGATCTGTGTTTTGCCAACATATTCACTTATTTAACATATGTGAATGCTCAGAGAAGAAAGTCTAGAATTAATTTAACTGTAATTTCCATACTGCTTAGAATAGTGCTGATGGGTACCCAATAAATGCTGCATGGATAAATTGTGAATTCAGTAATATATATATTTAACTTAATAGCAACTGTTTATTGTGCTGTTGCTGCCATGTAAGACTTTAATCCAAGATCTTTACAAATTTGATATCATTTACGGCCTCCCATCAGCCCAGTGAAGTGGATATCCAGTCTTTATTTTTTTTTTTAACCAGGAAATTGAGGCTTAGAAAAATTGAATCACTTGTCCAACCACATACCGTCACTAAGTACCAGAGTTAGGATTTGAAATGAACCTTTTGACTGTAAAGTCAGTGTTCTTAACTTCTTGATAGAGGTTATACTTGATCTTACATTTCACTAAGCACCCATTGACTAGCCCATCATAAAACAGAGCATGCAATCCAGAACATTCTAACTGTTTCCACTGCACAGGTACAGCAGGAGGCCTGCTGCTGATACCTATTCGGGGACCTCATAGCAAGAGCCTGTGACAGAAGCAGCTGCATTTTAGAGGGTCAAGTAGATGGGTGCATGAATCCCTTCACCCTGAGATGCCCTCTGGAATGTTTAGAGATGACTCACATTGACTTTTCCAACCCCTGGAATTTACAGATATTCTTCCAGAATGTGCCAGCCTCTATTATGTGACCTTGGTGAAGGGGAGAAAGCAGGTATACCTCCCTTGCCAATGGTCAGAATATCCTGCCTGTCGCTTCAGTGATATTGTGCAACTGTCAAATACTGCAATTATAACAAGCAGAGAAAGGACAAGTGAAATACCAACTATTTATGGAGATATTAGTATCTCAATTAGGATTCAAATGCCAGACTCTATGGTTGTAACTAATTATTCAACATGGGTAAGAATATCTCCATTAGAAAAGATAGATGTGTGTGTGTGTGTGTGTGTGTGTGTGTGAGAGAGAGAGAGAGAGAGAGAAGAAACAGAGAGAGAGAGCGATAAAGGAGAAGCATTCATCTTTTCAAAAAACTTAGAGCACCTACTAAGCATTAGGTATTCTGTTGGACTCTGAGAACATAAGATAAATAGATGATATTAATGCATTTAACAAAGGGCATGGGAGAAGCAATAAAAATGACAATGGGAAGAGGAATATCTTTAGAGATGGCATACAAAAGCACAGGGCAGTACAAATTTGAGTTCTGTAATTCCTCCCTCTTATACAGGGTGCCTTACACACAATATCTCAGTGTGAGTCTAGCCCCTCTAATAAATCCCTGACTTATTCAATTCCCTGGATGTACAGATGGTGACTCTTTTTTTTCTCCGACACAGGAGGTTCCAAATAGCAACCAGGAGACGTTAGTGGGTGGTCAAGGTGGACAGATACCTGAGACACATGCCATGTGTCTCAGAATAAACTGTTTAATTGCACATGAGCAGGGTAGACATAAGCAAACATCACTTGGCCGAGAGCTCCCATGCTGCCTGGATGTGAGATGGTGTCCAAAAAGATCCTTTGGGTAAAGAGGCAGACAGCAAGCATTGAAAGTCCTGGAACCACTAGGCCGGTCAGAGTGGGGTCAAGGGCAGGCTTCAACCCTCAGAGAAGAGATCCTGGCAGGACAAGGCAGGGTACCCAGTCACCCAGGGCCTGTGGTAAGTCCAGCATGGATTAGCAAGATGGGAACTAAGACCCAGTGACAAGAGGGAGATTTACAGCTGTAGGGCAGGTGGGAACAGAGGTTCAGAACACGCAGGACACGTAGCAGCAAGCGAGAACTGATCCTTCTAATATTGTTGCTTCGACTTAGAATGGGTGCTGGACAACAGGATATGTGTTGTCCTGGACAGTCAGAGAAGAGGCGCTCATGTCCCAGAAACTCAGAAGCAGGGCCCCGGCATTCTTTTTTTTTGAGACGGAGTTTCACTCTTGTTGCCTAGGCTGGAGCGCGGTGGCGCTATCTTGGCTCACCACACCCTCAGCCTCCCAGGTTCAAGCGATTCTCCTGCCTCAGCCTCCTGAGTAGCTGGGATTACAGACATGCGCTACCACGCCCAGCTAATTTTGTATTTTTAGTAGAGATGGAGTCTCACCACGTTGGTCAGGCTGGTCTCGAACTCCCGACCTCAGGTGGTCCACCCACTTCGGCCTCCCAAAGTGCTGGGATTACAGGCGTGAGAGCCACCATGGGGCCCAGGCATTCTTATCTGGCCACTTTCTTCCTTCTCTCTACCTCTGACTATTCCGTAATTCCACTTTAGGCCTTTTGTTTGTTTGTTTTTCTCACAGGTACATACTGTCCCTCCTCTATAGCTCCTTTCTTTCCCTTCTTTCAACTTCTATTTCTGGAACAACTCTCTGCTACTCTCTCCTTTCATGTATAATTCCATTTTTGTCATTTCTGTCTTTCATCTTCTTTCCTTTGTCAATATTTATGAAAATTTCCTCAATCATCTGAATAGTGACAAACACATACAGGAATCAAATAAAACAAAAGTGGCCAGGCACAGTGGCTCTGCGTGTAATCCCAGCACTTGGGAGGCCAAGGTGGGTGGATCACCTGAGGTTGGGAGTTCGAGACCAGTCTGACCAACATGGAGAAACCTGGACTCTACTAAAAATACAAAATTAGCCAGGCATGGTGGCACATGCCTGTAATCCCAGCTACTCAAGAGGCTGAAGCAGGAGAATCGCTTGAACCTGGGAGGTGGAGGCTGCCATGAGCCGAGATTGTTCCACTGTACTCCAGCATGGGCAACAAGAGTGAAACTCTGTCTTTTAAAAAAAAAAAAAAAAAAAGCTACATATTTTAAAATTAAATTTGGCTCAATAGAAACAATGCAATGAACTCCAAAACTTCGGAAACTATTCAGAAATGTCTTTGAGAAAATGTTTCCATATTATCTTCCTCTAATTACACCTACTTTTTTCAGCATGGCATTCACAATAAATAGAAAATTATCGTATTCATTTTTCTCTCTTTCGCGTAATTACTTCTACAACAACGTTGTTTTCTGTTATTCTTCATTGCTGGTATATAGCATTTTGGGTAATTGTGAGTTGAATTGTCTTCTGTGGACTAGCCAGAAAACTTAACAGCCACTGATAACATTCTTTATTCTGATTATGCAATGGAAACTTGGTTAATTGAGACACCATAAATCTTCAGACCCACTGAAAATGTTTAATATTCAAAACCAATTTCTAAAAATTTTGTTCATCAGCACTTTTATAGGAAGCCAGGTCAAGGCCTTCAGCATCTCTTTGATTTAAGTATTATGTAGCTCCAGGGACCAGGGGGGCTAAAGCTAGTCACATGGTTTCCTCTGGGGTATGATTCTGTGGCAAGGCCTGTACTCTCTATGTTCAAAGTCTTAAATTAAAACGTGAATATAAGGATGGGAAGGAGGATAATGGAGTGACATATTTTAGGGCTTAAACAAACTACTTCTCCTTCCTCTATACTTTGGCATCACTCATTTCTTCACAGGTCTCATTGTTGAGTTCTTACCAAGAAATGACCAGCTTATGTTGTCTTAGTTTGCAGGCCCTTTGAGGTTCCATATGTACTATGGAGGTCAAGCAACAGGATAGTACAACATTTAGGGCAGGTTCAAAGCCATGAGCAACAATGGTCTCCTGGACAGTGCATTGGACTCTGGCGGGTGCCATGTTGTACAGTGTTTGCAGTGCACATCATTTCCAGCCTCAGAGTAGTAATAGATGAGATTCACTTGAGTGCGAGCGAGGGAGCAAAGTCCCTGGAAGCAAGAAGGCTCTAAAGCTGAGATAGCAGAGGGCTGCAGCCTTCAACTAAAATGCAGATTTTCTGATCTTCAGGAACAGAAATGGTATATTTGGTTTATTTCTGCTTGTGGCATTTGGAAGTTTTCTCTGTCCTCTGTATCTGGGGAGGCGGGATATACTATGAAATTGGAAAGAAGCGTAAAGGTCTTCTAGGAGCAAACGCAGATTCTGACATATGATAATGATGTGACCAAAGGTAAGTGGTTTAACTTTTCTAAACCTGGACCCCTAGACTGTTAATAGGGATTGTAATGGTTTGAAAATTACATGAAATGTTAGGTAATTAATGTGGCATCTGACACAGAGTTAGCCATGTACAATAGGAGCTTTTGTTTGTTTCAATAGCATCACCACATCCCCACCCCACAACTTCCCTCACGCCTGCGCTCTTGCAAATTTTGTTGAAGGCTCTGCCGTAGTATCCTATAGTGGCAAAAGGTACAGACATTTCCTTTCTCTAAACTGCTCTACCAGGAAAGCTATGGACACAAGTCTAGGCTAGGCAGTGCTGAGCAGCCTAGACATCACATCTTCAATTTTCACTTCTTAAAAGAAAATACACCTGGGTATAAAAAGCACCAAGTAGGTAGTGTCATTTATTTGGGAGAGGACAGGGGCCTGAGAAAGGACCAAGATGAAAAGAGTGCACCCCTCCCCCAAACCCGTTTCATGCAAACTTGAGCTCCAATTACACCTAACATGAGCAAGAGCATCTTCATTCAGGGCAAACAATACATACCAACCTGAAATAATTCGGTGCTACCTTGTATATGTTAAAAAAAGAAGTAAGAAAATGAAGAAAAGTTAGCATTTGGTTCCTAACTTATTAAGCTATGCAAATTTTTACCAGCCTAAAGATGTCTTGGACTGTAATTCCCTCTTCTCATCTCATGACTGAAGACAGCTTCCCATTAATAATAAGTAATTTTAAAAGTCCTCCCCTGGGAAGGTCAAATGAGACCTACTTGACTCTTCCTCTCCACTGCATCTCACTGCCGGGTCCCATCAGATCCATAACAACAGCCTGCCAGACAGGTTCCCCAGCTCCCTCAGAACCAGCCACCTAGTGAGCACAGTGAGTGGGCCAAGGGCAGAGTCCTTTTTTAGAAACCAGAAGGAAAGGAAATGAGAAAGACAGAGCTAAACTGAGCCCAAGGGTCAAATTTTACTTAAAAAAGGTTAAACAATTACCCAAAGGGGTCAGATAAGAGCTGCTGAGTTTTCCAGAAAGGTTCAGAAAGCCATGGAGCATGTATTTCTATTGCTTTAAAACATCTTCTCCCATGGCCTACTTCAGAGAGAGAGAGTGTGTGTAGGATGGTGTGTGTGTGGTGTGTGTGTGTGTGTGGTGTGTGTGTGTGTGTGTGGTGTGTGCTGGGGGAGGCAGACACATTCCCACCAATCAGAGACGTTAGAGAGTGACACAGAGTCAAGCCAGCCTTGCTGTTTCAGGCCTGCCAGATTCTGCAGCTGTGACCCAACCCAGGACATGGCAACCTCCCTGCTGCCTCCTCGCCTTTTGTATCTCCTTGGTCCCACAAGGTAAATCTCAACAGAGATGGGTGTGCTTTCCAAGTAGTATTGGTGCTCCTCCACTGCTGCACAAAAGCAGTAGTAATACTGCTCTTAGCTCTGCCACCCTGCTTGTTGTCTTGCCTTCAGGGATAGTGAAGATTTTGCATAGTTTGGATCAGACTGCCATCATTGGTGGATTCAACTGTCCCCTCTGGCAAGTGATTTGAGTGGAATCCAAAAAGTCCCTCAAGCCTCCAAGATCTCTAACCAACTGCTGTGCCTGAATGTCCCAGGATCATATTTTAAAGACAATAAAATTGTTTAGATACATTGCTGTAGAGATAATAATATACTGGAAGTGGTTGCTTCCCATTAAGATGGATTAAAGCATTAAACCAATACTTACTTTTTTTAATCCTTAGTATTCACCACAGTATCTATACTCAATACATAAGGCACAGCTCCTAAGCTCCAGAAGTCCCCAGACTAACCATAACCAGACATGGAAAAATAACAGGTCCTAGTATGTAACTGTTAGAACAGAGTTCTGCAGCGAGAGTTACTGGAACTCTGATGAGGGCAATTCTTGACCACAAGCAGAAAGGATTCTGGGTAGAACTGTGAAAAGACTAATACACTTTAAAGCTGTGTGTAAGTGTGGGAATAGAAGAACAAGATGGAGCTGATGAAACTGAAAAATTTTGAGAGTATTGTCAGTTGTTATTGAGGAATTCAACTTAGTACTAGTAATAACTTGCACATATATGTTGCTTCATGGCTTGTAAAACAACCCATATGCTTCCTTTCATCTGATAATGCAGACCAGGTATGACAGATTGTTCCTATATGTATACAATTCAATTGAAGTGTTCAAGGTTGTGGAGTTAGTGAGAGGTAGAGCAAGAGTCAACCCCAGGTGCCTAGCCCCCAAACACAGAGCTTTCTAGGGCATTAACATAGCCAGTGAGGTGCAGTCTCACATGGGCTAGATGATTCCTTGGGAAGCAGGGACACTGAATAAGCCTTGCTTAGAGGCTCTAGGGCCAGAAAGGGCTTTAAAGCAGTGTTCTCAGTTCTGGCTCCACATTAGAAATACGGGAAAAGATGCCTTCAGTGGCTGCATCCATGCCCAAACCCAGGAATTTTGACATCATCAATCCGGGAGCCTGGCAGTGGAATTTCTAAAAGCATCCCAGATAACTCCAACTAGGTTAGTGCCACTAGTTGAGAGCTCCTTTATGGACCTGTCCCTGCTTGAGTGTCTTTTAATGTCTTTGTCTTCCCAGACCAGGAGGAATGCCTTTGCATTCTCCCAGTCCTTATTCAGCTTAGGCAACTGAAACATTGAAATGGAAAAATCATGCATTTGTTTTAAATAGTCTAATGGCTACTCAAAATTGTCTAATTTACATAACAGAAAAAGGAGCTGAAAGTGGGTGCAAAGTACAGAAACACACCCAGGCAAACAACAGAACTTTATCTGTGGAAACTTTACTGCCCAGGTTGCTTTGGCAAAATCCCCTGCTCAGATTATTCCTTGGCAGTAGTTAAACCTCAAATACTTGGTTTTGAATGGATTAGCCCAGAACTCCAAATGAAAATGCAGGGACATTTTAGAAAAGAGCCATTAAGCATAATCCCAGATCAGCAAGCCTGTATCAGCAAAACTGATTATCCTGCTGTTGAAATAAAAAAACACAAAAACAAAAGCAAAACACAAAGAAAACCCAGTATGTTGGTGGGAACTTTTCCCACTGAGTGGAACGGTTACAGCAACAACCTTGCCTCTATCTCACCGTAGCCCCTCAAAATGTTCATGTACATAGATGATGTGGACCCACAGAGGAACTCAGGCAAACTTAGAAGAGATTAAGGCCTATGAAGAAAGCACAGCTGGCCATCATCCATTCTGCTGAGATGGCTTAATAGACACCAGCTGACCACACTGAGTATCCTGGGCTCATTTTCCCCATGTGGGTATTGATTCGGACACATGACTTCTAGATTCTTGTCATATCTAATCTAATGGAGAGGCACAGAACATTTTGAACCCAACAGCAGATAATTGTAAT
Source organism: Aotus nancymaae (assembly GCF_030222135.1). Classification (NCBI taxonomy): domain Eukaryota; kingdom Metazoa; phylum Chordata; class Mammalia; order Primates; family Aotidae; genus Aotus; species Aotus nancymaae. The sequence goes on from NW_026988423.1 coordinate 37,316,323, forward strand.
GAAGTGATTCTGGCCAAGAGGGCCCATTTGTAATAATGAATTCAAATCAGATTCATGGGAGCTATAATTCAACCATAGTGAATAGCACCTTCATTTTCCATATCATCTCTCTTACAAGAGGGTAAAATAACTCAATATTCAAATAACTATTTTTTACTTTTCAAGTACCCCTATGAAGTAGTTATGAGGAAGATAATATTGCCTCACTTATAGAAAATGAGTTACATCCACGTTCAAAACTTCAGTGTCATTCTTTGGCACAGTACTTCCTAATGTCCTTCAGAGCAATCAAAGACCTGTCACAACCAAACTGATACCCCAAATGAAGGAAATCATTCTTCTCTAAGCTGTGCAATTTTTCATTGGGAAATTTAAAGGCAGACCCAGGTTTCTTGACTCCTTTGCTTTTCCTACTGTGTCTCTGGCCTCCTTACGGGACTTTAATCAAGATTTAGAAACAGATTTGAGATAATTTAATTCAGGACAGCCCACATTAAAAGGGCTTTCTGTGGCTGATGGGCATGGGTATCATTCAGTGCTTTTTGGAGCATTCCGAACATGTGATGCACTTGGAACATTCAGTTCCCAAGTAATGAATCCCTAATGAATGTCTCCTTAAGGAGACAAAAGAGTAAGAAAACATACTTTAGAATTACAACTTATAAAGCAAAACTCACCACCAAATAAAACATGGAACATTTATCTAGGATTGGGGCCATGGGCTTCCAGAAACTGGAAGCACAGACTCTCCCTCAGAGTACTGGCAAATCAGCTGTTTGTTAAGATGGGCACAAAACTGTTAACCAACAGAGCAAACGAGTGTGAAAACAAAAGGAGAGAGATGGGGACATACAGAAATTGGCAAAAGATGTTTATGTTCTTTTAAGAAACACTGTGATAGTAGTGAAATCAAAACCTTAAAAATTCAAGGAATAAGAAGACTTACTGATGAAGACAAAAAAGAAAGAAGATAATGAGTAACAGACAAAAGTATATATTATGAGAGCATCTGATAAAAATGAAGGAAGAAAATAAAAGAGGACGACACGAGCTAAGAGAATGAGGATTTAAAGAGATTAAAATGTAGAAAATGTGCTGAATTTCTCTATTCTGGGGTAAATGTATAGAAGAGAGGCAAAATCAACATGGGACGTGTGCTTACTTTAAAAAAAATTACACATGCAATCAGGTAACAGGTAACAGTGATGCTAGAACATGTAAGTTGTTCTTTTTTTCTGCAAAGAACAAAAAGCAACTATTCAGCTTTTCTTTTTTTATTCCCATCCCCGTTCCCAAGCCCAGCTGCTCAACATTGGAATTGAAGATCATGAAAACAGGCAAGCAGCTAATAAAAATTGGTAGATCAAAGCTGGCCCTCTGCTGCTGGAATAGTCTTATTGCATCTCAGAAAGCAGAAAGCTCACGTTTTCAAGTTTCTGGTTTAACTTGGGAGGACAGAAAGAGGACAGAGGATTTCGGAAAATTCAACACTGACATCCTACTCAATGCTAGACCTCTTTGCTCCCAGTGGTACAACAGATAGTAAAAAGGTGCATGGCAGCATTAACATTCCTAAACACTAGTAATATGTACTGACATTTCCTTGGTTAACATGTATAACTCATGTGCTACTCATATCTTTGAGCCAACTGGTCCACTGCAAATGCGTATTAGGAAATGTTCCCTGATTCCTCAGGGAACCTTCTTTGAAGCAATGAAATAGGGATATTACACTCTAGTCTGGGGCGGACTGGGCAATACCCACATAGCCTGGACTTTTCCCTTATGTCCAGGAAGGGCCTCTCTATTTGCTTTGGGCTTCTGAGAAACAACACATAGCATTCTGAGACCTGTTCTCTAAACTAAAAAGAAGATCCAGCTAGAACTACCAAAGTGACAGAATCCAACCTTCACCCTTGGGCTTAGGAAAGAATTTCAGTATCCCAGAGACCTGTCTTTCCTCTCCCAGGGAGAGGCTTGCCTAGATGCAGGAAAGGTTCCAGGAAAGCCAAGGGAGAAACAGGAACAAACCCCACCCTCACACTCTCCTTGGAGAAGCCAGGCATTTTGGCTGCAGAATCTGGGTCAGGATGTTTTATTTTCACCATAACCATCAAAGTCATAGGCAGGGCAAATGCATTCGCCTTGTGTACATTGTGAGACATAGTTAAGCTGGGACGTCCCTGAATCTGTCTCCTAGGACCAGAACTGCCTCATTAAAGGGATAAAAGATGATATCTGCTGAGCTGGTGGAAAGTGGTGGCTGCATTTTTATTAAAGTCTCTGCTGCAGCAAGCCCAGTCCCTAAAGGTTCATATTCCAAGATTCTCCACCTCTCTGCCTGGAGCATGCAAGTGATTCTCTGTAACTCATTAAGGTAAAACAAAAAGCTCTCCTATTGTGCTTTTCACACAGGAGTGATGCTGTTGCATAAAAGCTACATGTTTCCTTTCCTTGGCCCCAGTCTGCAGAAATAAAACTGCTCTCATAATTTACAACAGGGGCCCCAGGAGCACCACACAGGTTTGGCACGAGTGCTGGGTCTCGAGCAGACTCACAACGGGCTGTGGCCTGGCACTGGTAATTCCACAGCCTTACATTTGAGGTGCATCTCTGATAAGGGCTTAGCCTGGTGTTCCTGAGGATTATCCTGCCTCATCACATACCTTCTGGCCTGTGACAACCATCCAAGGGGCACAGGCTAACCACCCAGTATTTCAACTCCATGCCCTCATGTTCTCATCTTGGTGCCCACGCAAGAGAGAATCTAGCCTGTCATGGCTTCATAGAGCCATGGAGTCCCACGCGTGGACTTCAAGATTCACGCTTAAGATCCCGGACCAGCAAAGCCAGAGCAAATGACAAACCTGTCCAGGGGCACGGCAGTCGGCAACCACAACGCGCAAGCGGGCGCCCCTCGGGCCTGCACAAGGCCCTCTCGCGCTCCCATCCATCACAGAGCCTTCGGCCCCTCTCCCGTCCCCTCCCCGGCGACCACAGCCCAGGGGCTCGGCCCCCGCGGAAGGACGGCTTCCTACCTGAGGGTGGCGCTCTCCCCCTGCCGGACCGTCACGTTGTCCATAGCTTTGGGGAAGGTGGCATCTCCGCTGCGCACGGGCACTCCTGTGGGTACAAGGAACAGCAGCCTGAGAGACACGACCACGAGGCACTTCCAGGGCAGGAACAGGTACCCACAGACCCCCATCCTCGACAGCCACAACTTCCCAGAACTCCGGCAGCGGCACGGTCCTGGTCCCCCACCCCGCGCGCACCAGCCGGCTCGGGAAGCGGTGCGGGGAGGAGGGAAGGGACAGAGCTCGCCAGGAGCAGGGGGAAGGAGAAGAGAGGAGTCCAGGCGCTCCGGAGTCTAAGAATTCTTCCTCAGATCCTGCCTCAGCTTGCCAGCCTAGCAGAACCAGATGCCCCTTCCTGCATCCAAAAAGAGCTTTCTCGACGCTCCCCTGGGGAGGAGGGAGGTAGCCAGGAGGGGAGAGGAGGCAGCAAGGTGCGGGGATGAAGGTCACAGATTGCGCTTTCTCTGCCTCTCTCTTCAAGACGCGACTTTAAAGATTCAGTTGGGCACGTTCTGCAGTGCTCTGGCATCAAAAGTTTATAACCCAAAGAAGAAGGCAAGTGTCTCTGACATACAGGAGCTGTCATAAAAAGCTGCGGCTTCAAGAAGAGGAGGAAATGTTTTATTAGATCACACACATGTACAGATGTACGTGTCCCTCAGCCCTAAGTCTCGCATCTGGAACCCCAAGGCGGCAAAAAGTTCCAAGCGAGGACGCGCAGCCGGCGCAGCCAGAATCCTCCAGTCGGTGGCCGTCCTACGCAGCCCGGTCGGCGACTCGCGGTCAGCCCGGGGAGCGCCGCCCGGCGCAGGCTCGGGGCGCACGGGGAGCTGGGCGGACGGCGGCCCCCGCCTCCTCCGGGGACGCGGCACGGGACGCGGGGACGCGCGGACGCCACGCTCAGCGGCCGCCCCCGGCCTCTGCGCCGCCTTCCTCCCGGGTGCAGCCCCGACGCGCGCGGGCCCCGACCGCCGGGGTTGTCATGGCAGCAGCTCCATCCCTGACCGCCACTTACTCCCGGTGCCGCCTCGGAGCGAACCGGCGGGCGGGCGGCGCGGACTGCGCTCTCATCTCGGCGGGCGGGCGCGGGGCGCGGGGCGCAGGGCGCGGGCGCCCACCTTGAACCCCGCCGCGCCCACCGGACTAGGGATGCCTGCGGGGATGAGCCCGCACCGCGCCCGCTCCGCTCGGTCCCGACACCCGCGCCAGCCGAGAGAAAGCGGCGCCCCTCGTAGTGGCTCCCCCTGCAGAGGGGTGGGGTGGGGAGAGCGGGGAGGGAGAGGGGAGGGCGGGAGAGGGAGTTCTGGGGAAAGCAGCAAATTGAAAACTGACACTGGCACCTTCCCTCGCCGATGCCAGCGCAGAAGTTGCCGAACCCCGCCCTGGAGAGCTGAACTACCCTATCCATGCCCGGTGGGGCACCGGTGTGTGTGTCCATCGCCCTGCGGCTGCTCCCCACCCAGCCAAGTCCCGGCGCGCTGTCCCGGGCCGGTGCGCAGGTGGAGTGGACCCACCTCTGAGGACCCAAGTCGGAAAAGCCCGTGTCCCTTCACTGGATGTCTGTCCCCCAAAGTGGCAAATCTTAATTTCTCCTTACAACACAGCATGCAACACTGTCCCCGTCCTACACCTTATCGTGGCAAACGGCAAGAGCTGGGAAAAACACAGGCAGATCCTAAAAAGTACTAGGACTGATCCTACTAAAATCCCTCACAGGAAGTGGCGCCTCAGTGGTGATGGGAGGGGACTTGTGGTTCGGTGCTCTCAGAGGCCAGCCTCCCCGTTTCTTTAGTCTGGGATTTGTCTCTTTCCTCTCTAAACACCAGAGCTCCGCTTCCCTTGGGCCCCTCCGGAGGCCTTCTCCGCTCCCCTGGCAGAAGCCTCCCCCCACCACCCTTGTATTCTAATTTAATGGTTGCTATGTGCATCTGCTCTACTGTATTTTTTCTCAGAGCCTTTTGTTAAATTAGACTGGGCTCTGCACAATTGGCAAAATGAAATTTAATTCAAAACTAAGCATTAAGCTCTTATCGTTTATTACTTTAGTTGCTGAAGGATACAAAAGCATACTATTTGCTTTCAGTTCTGAGAGACTGAGTACAAATAAAAACTGCCCCATTCTCCATTCTAAAACGGTTGGCCCACATATATGTGTAGGTCTAAAATTTTTAATTAGAGCATCTTACCTAGAAGGGAGAATACTTATCACTAATCATATCAGCTATAGTAAAACATATACAGTCATATGCCACTTAATGAAGGAGATACAGTCTGAGAACTGTCTTTAGGAGATATTTGTCATTGTGTGAATATCCTAGAGTGTACTTCCATAAACCTAGAGGACATGGCCTATCACACACCTAGGCTGTATGGTAGAGCCTGTTGCTCCCAGGCTGCTAGCCTGTACAGCATGCTGCTGTACTGAATACTGCAGGTAATTGTAACACAGTGGTAAGGATTTGTGTATCTAAACACAGAAAATGTGCAATAAAAATACAAAAGATAAAAAATGGTACATCTGTACAGGACGTTTGCTATGGATGGAGCTTACAGAACTGGAAGTTGCTCTGGGTGAAGCAGTGAGGCAGTGGGGAATGAAGGCCTAGGACATTACTGCACACCACCATAGGCTTCATAAACGCTGTGCAATTAGGCTGCCCTCAATTTATAAAAAAATATTTTTCTTTCTTCCATAATAACTTTAGCCTACTGTAACTTTTTAACTTTATAACCTTTGAATTTTTCTTAACTTTTTACTGTTGCATAACATTAACTTAAAACACAAACACATTGTACAGTTGTACAAAAATATTTTCTTTCCTTATATCCTTATTCTAAGCTTTAATCTACTTTTTATTTTTCTTTTTAAACTTTTTTTGCTAAAAACTAAGACACAAATACACACATTAGCCTAGGCCTACATAGAGTCAGGACTATCTTCCTCCTCCACATCTCCTCACACTGGAAGAGCTGCAGGGGCAGTAACGTGCATAGAGCTGTCATCTCCTATGATAGCAATGCCTTCTTCTAGATACTTCCTGAAGGATCTGCCTGTGGCTGTTTTACAATCACCTTTTTAAGATAAGTAGCAGGAGCACACTCTAAAGATAAAAGGTATAGTAAATATAAAAACTAGCAACATAGTCATTTATGTTGGTTATCGAGTATTACGTCCTGTACATATTTGCATGTGCTAGACTTTCATGGGACTGGCCGCATAGGCTTGTTTACACTGGCATAACCACAGACACATGAGTAACACTTTGAGTTAAGACATTAGGATGGCTACAGTGTCACTGGAGGATGATAATTTTTTAGTTCCATTGTAATCTTTTACATACCACTGACACATATGCCACCTGTCATTGACAGAGCATCGTCATGCAGTGCACCACTGGGTTAGATCCTTTCCAGAAAGCAGATATGATCAAGGTGGCAGTGGGGTCCAGCTCTCACCCATAAGCTCCTGGGGTACAAGGCTATGGGGAGTTGTGATTCATAGAGGAGAGGCTGAGGGCTCAGGGAGCAGCCCCACAACCTATTCTGGGATTTCCTACCAGCTTTCATGGCATGTCTTTTCTCAAGACTTGAGTGAACCCGGGTTTCCTGATCAGTCGACATTATACCTCAACCTCTCACCTCTGTGAGTTCTGGTCCAGTATTACCAGATGGGAAAGGCTCTTTTCATACTTGAACTTGTGTAAAGCTAGAGAACCTGAGGCCGGGCTTATGAATTTCTTCAGTTGGAGGGTCTGGAGCTTGAACACAGGTGGGTGGCAGCCGTGGAGTTGGGTCAGGCTGCCCCTCAATGTCTGCAGCCGTGCCACTCGGTTGTAGGGTCTTCAGATCGCCTCCTCTCTCCCACATCTGCTGGTCTTATTGCTTCTCAGGAGACAAAAATGGGGTAGTTGCTAAATCAACTCATAAAAGATTGCTGGAGACAGGAAGAGTTACTACGGAAAGAGAGAAAGGCTAAGATAGCATGAGACTCCCCATAGGAAAAGAATGGCTGAGGCAAGTAAAGAAGAGCAGCAGAGATGCGTGGAAGTGAGGTGTAAATTTTCTTAACAATATATAAGTGTTGCCATTATGAAAAAATAAACCAAGTATCCCATTTTTGCAGGACTGGCTTCCCTGAAATAAGGTACCTGGAGTCCTAAAGAAAAGGGCCTGTGTCTATTTTCTTCTGTACAAATGTTTCATAGCTCAGTATTTCTGAGTGAATAAAAGGGCTCAACTCATGGGCTAGCAAATCAGAGAAATGACTGCAAAGGCCTCATGTCATGTTAATCTCTGTGAGCCTACAGTTGTGTGGGAGAGAGTTCATTCCTCTGTAGAACACTGCTGTGGACTAGTGTGTGCATTTATAGAATATGAGGCTGAGACCTAATTGAAAATGGAAACAGAAAATGAATTGAGCCTCACAATGAATGAGGACTAAGTAGTTTATGTCAGAACTTTTCTATGAAATGCTTGGCTGAGTATCACGACAGGGTGGCCCCTAGCAAAACCCTCTTACATATGTGAAAACATATATAAAAACAAATTAACCTCATGACTAAGAGTGTAGCTTGAGTATTTCTTATCAGAAATGCTTGAGACCAGAAGTGTTTCAGATTTTGAATTATTTTAAATTTTGGAATCCTTGCATTATACTTACTGTTAAGTATTCCAAATCGGAAAATCCCAAATTCAATATGCTCCAGTGAGCATTTCCTTTGAGCATCATGTCTGTCCTCAAAAAGTTTCAGATTTTTGGATTTGGGATGCTCAACCTATACTACTTCTGAAGTTGTACTGTCTGTTTAGATACTGACTTGTCATCTCTCTAGCTGCCTGGCTGGTACCCAGGAATACCTATACCACCAATCTTATAGGGTTTGAGGCTTCTTGACATGTACCTAACATGTTTTAAAATCAAGGCTGGTAAGATGACAGGCACAGAGACAACTGCCTTGAAAGATGAGTTTATTCCTAACAGTTCCCAAGAGGAGGGGCACACCATGCCATGCTGGACCACATGGGGAGGCACCAGGGTTGCTCAGGAGGCAGAAGGAGTGAGAGTAAGGCCTAGCACAGGGTCTTTATTGTGATTTCCATGGGAACAAATAAAGGAGGCAAGGTTGGCAAACTTGAGCAAGCTTAGGATTGTAAAGTTTGAATATTTCTGGCAGGCTCTGCGTTACGAAGCGGGGGGTGGTTCTAGTTGTTCTGTACCTGGCCCTGGGGTGATCTAGGGCAAGAGAAATATTGATTTGGTGTGTGAGCATTAAACGAAAGAAATGTTTGGGGTATGGGTTTTGGACGGATTGGTTTGCTCATATAGCAACGTTTTATTATCTCTAGGAATTAGCTAGCCCTAGGAGGGACACTTTTTACAGAATTAGCAAGACCCAGGATATCAAAGCATCATAAAATACAGAAAATAAAAAACATGATGAATATAAGGGACAATTAATGAGATAATGCACGCAATATATCGTCAGAGGACTTGGGACACTGGAAAATTTAATAATCATAAATTGTGATTATATAGCAAAACTCCCATTTTCACATGATAACAATTTTTGACCTGAAAAAAGATGTGAGTGAAAGGTTACAAATGTCCTATGTACAAACTAGAGATTCTACTCAGACCTACAGAAGTCTCATTTATGACAATTTGTAACAGAAAATGCAACGTTGGATCGTGATTGCAGGGTGGTAGTGATCACAAGAGAAACCAGTGGCTAGCCAGAGAAAAGCAAATGTGAACACACTTGAGAATGGGAATCCTTGCCAGAGGGAACTTTCTCAGGTAGGAGAAAGAGGAACAGAGAAGGCAAAGAGCTGTAAAGAACTCTAGGGATTTCCAGGTCAGAATTCAGGTGACTCTCGCAACTTGAAACTGACAGGTAGTTTCTGCAACCTGCAGAAGATAGAATGTCCCAGAGAAACTGGATGAAAAGTAAGGCAATCCACCTGGGAAAAACACCCGTAAAAAGTCTAATCACATTATCACGTTTCAAGTTGGTTTAAACAAGATTGTGTGCCTATAACATTCCTACTTACATAGGGACTGTGTCTGGTGATGGAATGTAGCTCATGAAACTGAAGAGATGCATCCTGTGAGAAGCAGCTGAACTATGGTGCACATGACTTGCAAACCCACAGTTGTGGAGAAAGACAAAGGGAAGGTGGGCCTTGTCGGTCAGCAACTTCTGTTCAGAACCTAAGCCATCCTGGCTGCCAGAGCTGACCGCTGACTACTGCTGCAGCTGCTTTGGGTATGGATGGATACTTCCAACCAGTATCCTGGACTGTGAAAACTCTCTTACTTGTGGCAGGACATTATCAGCCTTACAGTCTCACACAGAGGGGAATAACCAAGACTAACAGTCAAGGAAAGAACCCAATTTAAAAATGACCAAAAAAGTAACGCAATTTTCACTTACTCATTTATGAATTCATTTGCTCATTCTGTAAATATGTGCTGCACACTTATTTTATGTTGGGCACTGTTCTAGGGACTGGAGCTGCGTAATCAATGAGATCAGCTTTATTATATGCCTTTCTGCAAGGGTGTGTGAGCAGTGTTGAAGTAGGGAGAAAGAGACCATAAAAAAATAAATAAATGCAAATATTTAGATTGTGCTACAAGCTATATTTTTTTTTTTAAAGTATGATGATGCAGGAAGAGTGAAAAATCAAATAGCCGGAAGCGTCTCTGAAGAGGGAGCATTTGACCTGAGCCCTGACTGATCAGCCAGGTGAGGGTTGCAGCTGAGCAAACAAACACCATAGAGGCATATGGCAGAGGTAGCCCACTAGACCCAGGGACAGATCAAGGTGCAGCTGCAGTGGGCCTTGAAGGCCACAGTAACTGTTTTAGAATTGATTCTAAGTGAAATAGAATAACTTCTGAAACATTTCAGTAGAAAAGTTACGGGATGTGATTGATAAAATTTTACAAGTCACTTTGACTGCTGTGTACGGGAATAGATTGCAGGGGTACAGAGTGGAAGCAGAGGGCATGACAGGAGCAGCAGAGGCCAGAAACCATGGCAGTGGCAATGAAGAAAGAGAATTATGGAGAGGTGAGGGGTGCATTTTGGAAGAATAGTAGTCAGGACTTCCTGAGAGTTGGGATTGAACAAAAGAGAGGGATTGAGGAAGATTTGGGTGACTAGCTGCATTTTACAATTTCTTGTAATGGGGATGACACCAGAAGGAATGGGTTTAGGCAGGCAGGAACTGAAGAATGAGTAAAAAGTTCTGATTAAGTTGTGAAGCTATCACCTCTATGAGACAGTCAAATGGAGACATCAGAGAAAGGGATTTGAAACTTAGCATGGAGGACTGAGGGTGATACTATTGTTTCATAGGAAGCTTGCTTTCCTAATTACCATAAAAATAGTGATAAAGCTCTGTTGTGTGCATTTTTGGAAGGGGGTATATTATCCCTGGAACCCTCAACCTGAATCTAGAGGCTCCCATGCCTTTGTTTGTAACTGGGACATAGGCCTCTTCAGCCAACCCTATGAGAAGTAACCGATTTCACTCCATTTAGTAATCTCTTAATACATCGCCTCTACTTGATCACAACTCACTTTGTGAGAGTAGACTCTAACATTGAAGATGAGGCCATGAAGTTATCACTGTTTTTAAGAAAACAAGAAAATGCTGCTCACTGATCCTTAATGAGTCAAAGGACCTGGGTTTAAGACCTCGGCCTGTTTTGACTTCCTGCTGTGATCTAGGTGGACTGCATGCCTGTGCTCTAGAGTGCAGTGGGAAAGACTGGAGCAAGCACAGGGCAGTCAGGCATCAACCCCAACCCCACCTCTGCAGCTCACTATCTATAGGACTTTACACAAGCTCCTTACATTCACTCATCTTCCAGCTGCCACCTCTGTAAATGGAGACCACCACAGCAATGAATTTGTAGAATATTTGTGAGTGAATGTCTTAGTCAGCTCCACCTGCCATAACAAAATACTACAGACTTGGTGACCTCACAAAAATCGGTTTTCTCACAGTTGCACAGGCTGCAAGTCTGAGATCGGGCTGCCAGTGTGAACATGCTCTGACGAGGGCTCTCTTTCTGGCTTGAGACAGCTACCTTCTTGCTCTGTGCTCATATGGGAAAGAAAACTCTCTCTGTTCTCAGAAGGCCACCAATTCTAAGGGATTAGGGCCCCATCCTTCTGACCTCTTTAACTTTAATCACCTCCTAAAAACCTTATCTCCAAGTAGAGTCACATTGGTGCTTAGAGCTTCAACATATTAATTTTGGGGGCCATGATTCAGCTGACATCGGTGTTAAGTGAAATACTGCATGTAAAGTAATTAGCATTGTGTTTGGCACTCACTAAGTCAATAATAAATGCTAGTTATTACTGCCTGCAGAAAGAGGCCTAAGTCCCTATTGTCACAGGTTTCTTCTTTAAAGTATCTCTGTGGGTGGATAAGCTATACAGAGCAAGATGGAAAAATTCCCAAAGTATCCAAAGGCTTTTTTTTCTGTGTGTCTGTATAATAAAAGAAACAGGACAGTTCTTTCTCTGATTTTGGAGAAGGCTTTAGAATTAGAAGTTGCCTAAAAATGTAAAGATTTCTGTGGCTATTAATAAGCTTCCATTTTGCCCTGGAGGGGCTGTCCAGATGAGGATGGCTATTGGGGAATTTGGGATCTCACAGAACTATCTGAATTTATCTAATAAAATTTGTATTCAATTATAAAAGCAATTTCAAACTGTGTTATTCATGAATAAGGAAAACTTACAGCTTGTGTTTATCTGAGAGAAGATTGTACCCAGCTGTTCTGTGTGTATATTAGGGAGACGTATAAACTGAGAAGCCTGGGTTTAATGAATATTTGTATGACAGAAACCAACCTAAGTCAGTGTGGACCCAGTGCAGTGGAGTGGCTGAGGAGACACGGTGGCTTAGCTTGAGGAAGGTGGCTCTCTGGGGCCCTCTGGTCATGGTGCTGTAGTGAACTCAAAATGTGTTGTGGCGAACAGAGTGGTAAGAGTTGCCTGGGGCTTCTGTTTTTAGGCTAAGAAAGTCACAAGAAAGGGAATCACATACCACAGAACACACCACCTTGGAATAAGACATAAGCACTCTCCTCTAACAAACCCAAACCAATCCCTATATAATAGCCGCTTGCACAATTAATGCAAGAAATCCATGTGGAAGCTTGCTTCTCATTCTTGTTTACACTCATCCAAAACTGATACAAATACACATTCAGTGGTTTTCCTAGTCAGCTGCTGACCTAAGGTCAGAATTCTGGCCCCTTAAATCCCAACCTGTTCCTCTTTTCCATCACAGACCACATCACATCCTTTTCAACCTAGAATGCATCTGCTTGGACTGATGGAAGGAACAGACATTATGCATGAATTAAAACGCCTGGCTTCCAATCCCAGCTCTACTACTTCAAAGCAGCGTGATCCTCTGCGTTTGCGTCCCCGCCTCTCTGCCTCTCTGAGAAGTGTGCACAAGAGCTTCCTCACAGGACAGCTGTGAGCACGATGATGCACGTGAAAGTGCCCTTCCCAGAGCCTGGCATGCTGGCAGCTCTCGATGATGGGAAACATTCAATTCCTTTTTTCCATCCTTAATGCCAAAATGATGAAGTTGGCAAAACCAAAGCAAACAAAACAACAAAAAACAATCAAGTAGGCAAACAAAAGCGACATGACAACAACAACAAAACAACTTTAAAATAAACAAGCCAACCTAAGGCATATAAGATTTACACCATAAACAGATATCTATGAGGTTCCCCAAGACTTAAAGAGTGATCCATTGAGAGCTTCAGAATCTAGGGAGTATTACATCAGACCCTAGCCTACTCTTTTTCCTTCCAAGTTTCTGTGTGCATTGCATACATGTAAACTCTCTCTCTCATTAGAACTGCAAGGTCCCCAAGAACAGAGTGTTTATTTTGCTTATCCCTGATTCCTCTGCTATAGACTAGAGCCTAGTACAGAGTAAGTACTCAGCAAATATTTGCTGCACAAGAGAACTGATGTCCAGTCTCCACAGTTTGCAGAAACTCTGTGAAGCTGTCAGCCAAAGACCCAATGCCATTCCCACTAAGGAACTCTCTTAGTAACTCTCTCCTTCCCTCTCTGGCCCCTCAATGCCTCAACAATGGGGAAGCACAGGCATCAACTACATTAAAGCATTTCATTCTAGAAAGGCTGGAGACCCCTATAAAGGGACCAATTTCCACAACCCATACAATAAAATCAGCCTCATTACTTTATAGTCACACCTCATATAGCTCTATAAATCAAATAACAAAAACCATTATATTGAGACCTACAAGCCATAAAATGTGTATTTTAAATGTTCAGTTCTATTATTACAGTCTTACGATAGTATCTAACAGAATGACCATGATAGGTGGAAAATGGATTCTCCCTCCCCAGGGAACCCAAAGTGTGGAGGAGAGAATGCCGCTGGAGGTGGACTTGCCAGGCTCTAAATCTGGACCTGCCCCTGAGAGCTGGGGGTCCCCAGCAATGGACCAGACTTCTCTGAGTCCAGGTTTCCTACTTGATTGGATGGGGAAAACATCACTTTTTTCTTTAAAGAACTGAGCAAAATGTATGTAAGGTGGCTTGCAGAGAGCTTAGCACATAGGTAGTACTCCATGAGTGGTTGCTCCTTGCTGGGCTGTACCTGCTTCCTGCTAAAATGAATCTGATCCTCTGGGTCTTACAGAGGAGCCAGAACTTGTGTTTTGTATTATATGTCAGTTACTTGAAATCATATCTCTCTTGCCAAACTTTTTTAATATTTTGTTCACTACTTCATTCAAACATTCTTGTTTTTTTTTTTTGTTTGTTTTGTTTTGTTTTGTTTTTTTGGTGGGAGGACCAATGTTCATTGACCATTAGGCATTTTTCTAGGCCTGGAAATCCAAAGTACATGGTGTGTTACCTGCCCTCAAGGAGTTTATAGTCTAGTAGAAGAAATAAACCAGGTATTACAGTATGGTATGATAAATTTAAAATAAAAATATGTACAGAATGCTACAGGATCTCAAAATGAGCCCATTAAAATTAGACCAAAGTTCTTGAAAAGCTGCTCAAAGGAAAAGGCTCCTAAGTTCACTTTTGAAGACTGAGTAGGACTCATGCTGCCACGTGGCTTCTGATTTTGGCAGCTGAGTGGATAGTGTTACCAGTCCCAGAGACATAGTAAGAATAGTTGATACCGAGTGGAGGGCAGGGTGTTAAACACTCAACTTGAGGTGCTGGTGAAACATCCAAGTAAAAAGATGATGTTGGCATTTGGATATTTCCATTTTGAGCCTGAGCAGGAGACAATGTTTACAGTCATAGATTTTGGAATCATCTTTGCATACATAGAGCTGAAGACCTGGGTACTAATGAAGTCACTGAGCAAGAACGGGAGTGAGAAGACATGAGGCATTAAGTGTGAATTCTGGGAAACACAAACGCATAGGGGTAAAAGGAAGAAGAGCTCATGAGGGAGTCTGAGGAGTGGCCAAAAAATAGAAGGAAACTCAGGATCAGCGCCCACACAGAAATCAGGGAGGAGGCCTTTAAGAAGAAAAGAGTGGCTAGCAGCATCCACTACGAGAGAATTCAGGCTAGCAGAGGACGGACAATCATGCTTTTGATCTGCCACAGTGGAGGGCACTGATGAATTTTGCAGAAGCTGTTTTACTGCTGAGGCAGCAGAAGTGAGGCAGTGGTGAGCTGAGGAATGAGTGGAATCCCAGGAGTGGAGAAAACAAATGTGGTCCAGGGTGTCAAGCTTAGCTATGAAAAAATGCTGGATGGAGACTGGGGTCTGGTGAAGGCTGGTGCTGTTTTGTTTTATTTCATCTTCAGCATGAGAGTCCTAAATATTTTCTTAATGTGTCTGAAGGCTGAGTTCCTTGAAGGTGTTGTACAACTGCCTGTGTTCATCATAGGATTCCATACACTGTTGATGATTAATAAATATATACAGGATGAAATTGTTTCAGGTCAGAAAATTTCCATCCCTGGACCCAATCAGAAGCAGACCAACCAACCAATATTTAAAAAATAGTCACAGTTGTCACCATCATCATCATCATCATCCTACCAGCAGCCCAGACACTAGAACACACACCTGACAGATGCTATCTAATGTAATCCTGTTAACATTTCTATAAGGAAGGTATTATTTGATAAAGCAGTATATAGAGAAGAAAGGTTACTTCTAGTCATTTCTAGAAATGCAAGGTAGAAAATGCTGAATCTTTGCCTATTCCCCTCAAGGTTTATTGCTTCATTACTAGCACCCAGAATAATTCCTGGCATACAGTAGGTTTCCAATCAATATTTATTCAATTAATGATAAAAATAATTATGTATCTCTAGCCCATATTCTCCAATCTCACAGATATCGTAGCTATTCAAGATTCATGTATCAAATATTAAATAATCAAAGATATTTTTCCACATTTGGACACTGGATTTTATCAGTAGCAAATTAGCTAGAGGTGGACAACAAGAATTAGAGTGATTCAGTGTGTCCTGCTCTAAAATCTCTGGGCTCATATACTACTGATGTTGGAACACACTGTTATTTACATGGTAGGAAGTTAATCACAGTGGAAAAGCAGGTAGCCATACCACGTGACTACAAGCAATGAAGATGGACTTTGGGTATTAGGATTCTAATCCATACAACATAGTCAGATTCATCAGAAACATAGCTTGTGATTTACATAATTATTATGATATATTGTAACTCGGCTTAGAGAGCAAGTCTCTTATAAAGTATGATTACATGACAGAGCCCAGCCTTTATTCACAGACACACTCTCAGGCTCTCTCATATGCTCTTGTGTTCTGGGCATACGTGACACAGTATTTTTATTGTAGGTTTTGACCAAAACTCCAACATTTTGGTAGAAACCCACAATTGTGTTTTGACCAAATTGGATTGGACAGTTTCTAAAATTCTGCAAGGCTGTATGCATCCTCACCACCACTACTCTCATTTTAGACAATAATATCTGGGATCTGTTTCTGACTAGTCTCTTTTCATCCACTAATGCCCCAAACCCACTCCTTAACCCAGCACTAACATTGTATTCTGTATTCAACCCTAAAAGCTCTCTTCTCCCAGCAACTTTAGTTCCCTGTCAGCTGGCTGGATGGAATCAGCTTTACAAAGATTAAATCAAGAAAAACAAAAACATGGCTAACCATGGTGGCTCGCACCTATAATCCCAGCACTTTGGGAGGCTAAAGTGGGAGGATTGCTTGAAGCCAGGAGTTCAAGGCCAGCCTGGGCAACATAGCAAGACCCTAGCTCTACAAAAATTTTTAAAAATAGTAAGATGTGCTGGTTCATGCCTGTAGTCCCAGCTATTTGACAGGCTGAGGTGGAAGGATTACTTGAGCCCAAGAGTTTGAGGCTGCAGTGAGCTATGATCATGCCGCTGCACTCCAGCCTGGGCAACAGAGCAAGACCCTGTCTCAAACCAAAACCAAACCAAACCAAAACAAAACAGTCGCTCTAGGTTGTGAGGCTCAAAATTTCCTATGGTGGCAGGAAGTGCAGTTGAGAGGACTGGGAAGGAAGGAGACAGAGAATCTATTGCTGATGTCCCTCCTCCTTCCTCCAGGCATTAGAAAGTCTCCAGAAAACGGGGGTGAGAAAAATGGCAAAGAGGAGTAAAAAGGAAAGGAGAAGAGAGGAGAGGAGGAGAGGAGCTTAGCATGGGAGAGAAGCAGGATGGGTCTGACCATCTTTTCCAGGGAAACACAGCCAAAGGGAGATTATACAGAGATAGAGCCCAAGACAGAGCTAAAGATAAATAAATTTATATACTTAAACATATATTTACCTATAAATACACATACATATATATTGTATTCATAGGCATACCTCGTTTTATTGTGCTTCACTTCATTGTGTTTTGCAGATATTGGGTATTTTATAAATTGAAGGTTTGTGGCAACCTTGAGTCAAGCAAGTCCATTGGCATCATTTTTTTCCAACGACATGCACTCAATGTGTGTCTGTGCCACGTTTTGGTAATTCTTGCAATATTTTAAACTTTCTCATTATATCTGGTAGTGATCGGTAGTCTTTGATGTTATTATTCTTTGATGTTACTATTCTAATTATTTTGGGGCACCATGGAGCCATGCTTACATAAGACAGGAAATTCAATCAATAAATGTGTGTGTTCTGACTGTTCTACCAACCAACCATTCCTCAGTCTCTCTCATTCTCTTCAAGCCTATTTCCTGAGACACAAAAATATTTAATTAGGCCAATTAATAACCCTACAAAGGCCTCTAAGTGTTCAAATGAAAGGAAGAGTTGCACATTTCTCACTTCAAATAAAACTCTAGAAATGATTAAGCTTAATGAAGAAGACATATTGGAAGCCAAGATAGGCTGAAAGATAGGTCTCTTGCACCAAACAGTTAGTCAAGTTATGAATGCAAAGGAAAATTCCTAGAGGAAATTAAAAGTTCTACTCCAGTGAACACACAAATGGTAAGAAAGCAAAACAGTCTTGTTGCTGATATAGAGAAGGTTTTGGTGGTCTTGATAGAAAGTCAAAGCAGCCACAATATTTCCTTAAGCCAAAGCCTAATGCAGAGCAAGACTGTAACTCTCTGCAATCCTATGAAGGTGAGGAAATGGCAGAATAAATGTTTGAAGCTAGCAGAGGTTGGTTCATGAGGTTAAAGGAAAGAAGATATCTCCATAACATAGAAGTGCAAGGTGAAGCAGCAAGTACTGATATTGAAGCTGCAGCAAGTTATCCAGAAGAGCTAGCTAAGATCATTGATGAAGGTGGCTACACTCACGAGCAGATCTTCAGTGTAGCTGAAGCAACCTTGTGTTGGAAGAAGGTGCCATCTGGAACTTTCATAGCTACAGAGGAGAAGTCATTGCCTGCCTTCAAAGCTTAAGGACGGGGCTTCTCTCTTGTTAGGAGCTAATGCAGCTGTTGACTTTAAGTGAAAACCGATACTCATATATCACTTGGAAAATCGTAGGGCCTGTAAGAATTATGCCAAATCTACTCTGTCTGTGCTCCATAAATGGAACAACAGAGACTGAATGACAGCACATCTGTTTACAGCAGAGTTTACTGAATATTTTAAGCTCACTGTTAAGACCTTCTCAGAAAAAAAAAATGATACCTTTCCAAATATCACAGCTCACTGACAATGCATCTAGTTACCCAAGAGCTCCAATGAAGATGTACAAAGACATGAATGTTGTTTTCATGCCTGCTAACACAACATCTGTTCTGCAGCCCATGAATCAAAAACAAATTTCAACTTTCAAGTTTTATTATTCAAGGGATACATTTTGTAAGGCTATAGATGCCATAAATAGTGATTCTTCTGATGGAGTTGGGCAAAGTAAACCAAAACCTTCTGGAAAAGATTCATTATGCTAAATGCCATTAAGAACATCTGTGATTTATGGAAGGAGGTCAAAATATCTACATTAACAGGAGCTTAGATTAAACTGATTCCAGGCCTTATGGATGACTTTGAGGGGTTAAGGATTTCAGTGGAGGAAGTACAGATGTGGTGGAAATAGCAAGAGAAGTAGAACTAGAAGGGAAGGCTGAAGATGTGACAGAATTGCTTCAGTCTTATGATAAAACTTGAACAGATGAGGAGTTGCTTCTCACAGATAAGCAAAGGAAGTGGTTTCTTGAGATGGAAACTACTCCTGGTGAAGATGCTGTGAACATTGTTGAAATGATAACAAAGGATTCAGAATATCTCACAAACTTAGTTGATGAAGCAGCGGCAGGATTTGAGAGGACTGTCTCCAATTATGAAAGAAGTTATACTGTGGGTAAAATGCTATCAAACAGCATCGCTTGCTACAGAGCGATCTTTTGGGAAGGAAAGAGTGGGGCACGGTGCAAGGGATTAGATGGCACAGACAGTGGAAAGGAAAGTAGAGTGCAGAGAGGCCAAAAATAGCTCTGTAAGCATCGTAGTGATTCACAGGGTTTCCATTTACCCACATCTACTTTGGAAAAAAATCAAGATCTACGCACAATACTACTATACGCAGGCTCAGATTTAGAAGTGGCACCTTGAATCTGGGAGGTAGAAAGGAAATGGGAAAGAGAGACTACTTCAGGACACACCCTGTGAATAGCAGCCTGAGAAGGAAAAAAAAAAAACCCAAACCTGTCTCATCTCACACATAGTACTCAATTGTTCTTTCAAAATGAAATTGGGTGATTGCCTGTATTATGTCCCAGAATGGAACATCATCCAAAACACTCACTGTTATGGGGCAAAACTCCAACCTTCCATTAAGAAATGGGATCTGGGAAACATGTTTGGCTCTAAAACTGAACTTAAACAGCCTACTTGAACATCTTGACCTTGACCACAAATATTGAACTAGGAGGTTTAAAACACCAGAATTTAAAATGTACTATTCCTACTACTGCCACTGTTAATAATAATAATAAACGTACAAAGTGCACACAGCATATCCAGTTCCAAGGTAAATGACTTACATGCATAATCTCATTTAGCTGGCCCAATAATCATAACTTTACATGTAGAAAACTGAGGCCCAGGATAAGATGAGAATATCAAGAGTCACGATCTCCCTTGACAGCCCCAGTCCTTCCCTTCTTATCATGGGCACATCAGAAGTTTGCTGTGCTTAGCACAGACAGAATCCCCTTCTGAAGAAACTGGGAGTCCCACGTGTGTAAAAAGCACAACTGTTGTGGTGGAAGCGGGAGGTTGGGGCAAGGCCAGGAGCGGGGGCTGCGGATGGCAGAGGTCAACAGGGGAACAAAAACTGGAGGCAAGGCAGGATCCCTGCAAAAGCACAGGCTGCTTCAGTGGAGAGTAAAGCAGGGCTGTGAAATAAAGCTGCCTCTTCTGCTCTATTTTCCACCATCTCCCTCCCCCTCTCCATCTGTCTGTCTCTTCCCTTTTCTCTCTCCCTCTGTCTCTTCTCCCTTTGCAAATCTTCAGCTGCTAATTTCCATTCGACACGTTTATGAATTAATTCCAACACTTTTCTCTCTCTGTCAAGATATCCTGCTTTCAAATCTCCCCCTTCCTTTGGCAATGTGCACATTTCATTCCACACACTGTTTTACCGACAATTCCCAGACATGGTGATTTGCTTTGACATCTTTGTGTATGCAATCAACCCATGGTACAGGGGCCCCGAAGAGAATACTGGAGACTGGATCTGCAGCTGGACAACCCTGTAACCAGAGTAGGGCTGCAGTGATGCTGAGGACAGGGCCGGGCTGCAAGGAGAAGCAGCAGGGCAGCGATGAATGTCCTGCCCCGTGCTGCTGAATCTAGCAGCCTCCATCTAGAGCAAAGCTGCCGGATTCTGAAAAAAGGCATGAGTGACTTTCTTCTTCAAGTAGCAAGGGTCTGTCAGAAATAAATCCTTGGCATCCTCATCTAATTAACAGAAAACTAATAGTGCTGGGCAGGGAGTTCCAAAAATAGTTTTTCTGAAGATGCAGAAACTGACACAGACACGTGAGCAGCACCCTGAGCTGAGCTGGATCCCAGTATCTTTTCAGCTTCAAAACACGATGCTTCTAAGCACACTGACGCAGTAGAAGAATGGATTCTAAGAGTTTACATCTTATATTTTAAAAATACGTACATTTTAAGGATAAGCAGCACAAAGATATGTGTAGCATGAGATATAAACAAATAAAGAGCACGAGATATAAACAAATAGTGTATAGAGTGCCTGACATGGCAGTTCTGAATACATGTTTGATAGATAGCCTCGATGATGGGTGGATTGATGGACATACTTAAGGTGGAGGAGTCAAGTGATGCTATTTGTAGACGTGGCAAGGGGAAGAAAAGTCAGTGCTGAGCACATTGATGTGAGATGTAATTCTATTACCTAAATATGTGTGAAGAATGGTAAATATAAGTAGGCCCACAGGGCCAGGGTAAGTAACTGAAGAAATCAGGGTTTCAGACTTTGCAGAAGTTAGGTCAGCTCTCTGGCCTTTGGTTTCCTCATCTGTACAATGAGCCCCTTCAATTGATGATCTACAAAGCCTCTTTCAGATGTAATAGCCTACAGATCCCTGGCCATTGCTGGACCACTAGCCTTTCTAGGAAAAGACTGACATTTCCATCTTTCTCTGCATTAGCCCCCGTTGCTTCTTCCATATGAAAGGTCTTCCTCTGCCAACCAAATTATGAGTCTTGTCTCTAAGGCTGGGCTCAGAAGTTACCTTCCCTGGGCAGTCTCCCAGTTTCCTCTGCAAAAGCAATCCTTCTGTCTTCTGGATGTCCTCAAAATTTTATCCTCTGTACTGTAATCTTGTTACAGTACATTTGACCTAGTTGAGTCCAGGACACTTTCTCTTTGCTAATGTATTGAGGTCTTTCTCTATTCTCAGTACCAAGCACAATGCTTGGCAAAGAGGCCGTGCTTAGTGCATGTTTGCTAAATGAATGAGTGTGACACTTTTCCGCAGGAGGTCCGTTTTCATCCTGGCATTTGTTTTAACTGGATGCTTGTAACACTGTACAACAGAGGGCCGAGGAGGCTTCTTGATGAATCATCTCAGGAAGAAAACTGAGCAAGGGGAAAGCACGACACAGAAACCAGCCCAATTATCTCAGCCAATCCCGGTCTGTGCTCTCTCTGCCTGCACACCCTCCCCCATCATGATGATGACAGCATCCACAGACCAAGAGTGTGCCTAGGAACTCACATTCCTTTGCAATTAGCAAGCTCCCACGTGGTAAACAGACTAATTTTGCCTGCGCATCATCAGTTTGCCTAGTCAGTGATTTCCACTCAGAGCTTGAGGAAAAGAATTTAAGTCTAGACCATCGCACAAGAGAACAGAAATTGTACACCAAAGGAAAACCCTGCTATTATTCTCATATTTGTCACAGAGGGGACACCCAGTTAAAGACATGCCATTTCTTTCTTTAAACATACTCCCCAAATGGGCAAGTCTGTGTTTAAAACCACATTTCCCACTGACCCCAGCCTTGACTGTGCTCTGTACCATCCCCACCACCTTCCAGCCCTCCTCCTGGGAAAGAAGGCTGTGACAAAGGTAGTGGGAGGCACCATTTGGATCCATTCACAGGCAGGCACTTCACTGCATTTGGTTTTTCAGTCTTTGCTTTATGTCATACAATATTTACTTTACACCAGGAGCTCTCCAACTTAGCTTTTCGCTTCAGTACCTCCAACCTCAGAAGCACTTCATCCTCACCAGCCTGGCTTCCCCCAGTAGATAAGGAGACAAGACAGAGAGTGTTTTCTCTGCCAGACAGAACAGGAGGCCCACGTGACACAGCACAGAGGAATCTCTGAATGGGGACCTGCAGCTGTGAAGCCTGACACCACCCCTGGGCTCCAACATGGGAAAGTGGCATGTCATCATCCACCCTGCTCTAGAACCCCAGACGCATGCAGGAGGGGCATCAGGTTACTTGAAAATCACTGTGTCATAGACTTTGGGATCTGGAAGGGGCCTTACGTATCATCTTTGTAGTGTGCTATTAACGCTAACATCTCCCATGTGCAATTTCCCATTCATGGCCCTCAGGTTCTGCTCAAAGATTTCCATGAACACAACAATCACTACACCACAGATTGTCTTCAAATATTGACTGGTAGCTCTTGCCGTGAGAATGCCCTTCTTGCTTCCTCTTCCTTCACCATTCTGATATAGAGGAAGGGAAAAGTGAGGAAGCCGAGAATGCCAGGGTCTAAGTTGTCAGCAAATATCAGCTCTTCTTCCTATTCTTATTACAGTATTATTATTATTAATTGTTGTTGGTCTTGTTGTTGCTGTTTTGTTGTGTATTATTATTCCACATTTGAACACAGTCTCTGTCCTCGTTCTGCCTATATCCTAGCTGCACATTAGGGTTGGGCACCTGAGATGCATTCATTGTGTGGAGGAGGAAAGCCTCTGGAGACTGGCAGAGAAATCCTTCTGTGCTGAACCCAGAGGACAAGACACACCTAATGGCGCTGTTGAGAAGAAAGGAATGGTCCAGGAAACACCTCAAGGTGCAGAGGCAAAAAAAGTGACAGAAGGATACATAGGTAAAAGAGAAGAATCTTTTCTGTTCAGTGTCTGAATCATGCTGACTCCAAAAACACATGGAAATATTATTTGAAGCCACAGAGAGAATCCCCAGTTACAAGCCTGGTGTGCCATCTTCATAATGCTGCTTTTCATAGCAGACATGTTATGTAACAGGTGTTAGCATGACATTATGGTAAGAATATGGACTTTGCAATCAATCCTTCAGATGTAGGTTCAAATCCTGGTTCCACCCCTGAGTACCTATATGAACTGAAGATATATGCCATAACCTGTGTGAGCCTTAGTTTTCTCATCTGAAAAATGAGGATGATAACAACCCTACTTGGCTATGAAGTGATTGCATGAGAGAGTATATAAAATGTCTAGAAACGTTTGTTAAAAAGCCATTTGTTCCTTCTCAAACTCCAAACCTGCTCACCAGTCCTCCCTGTTACATCCTACCCCTGCCTCCTTCCCAGTCACTACCTTGCAAGGCTCAGCCAAACTTCGACTCCTCCACGATCTTACAGTCGTCACTGGAGTCTTCTGATACCTTCAGCAGGCACATATGGATGACACATTTTGACATAGAAGAGTAGGTAATATTACTACCAGTTATGTAGGTTCTATTCTTCCTTTATGTAGGCCAGAGAGGAAGCTGTTATTATGCCCATTTTGAAAATGAGAAAACTGAGGCTCAGAAAGTTTATGTGACTTGCCCAAAGCCATCAAACAGAAACTGGTGGATTCAAACCTAGGTCGTTTATTTCAAATCTCTGCATTCCTTATATTGCAACACACTATATTTTGCGGCTTTTTTCCTTAGAGATGTTATTCTTATCTGTCTAGTTAGATAGTTTGTGTCTTTGGAGATAGTAACCATTTTCTACACTTTTCCGTATCTCTCACTACATGGATGACACAGTGTAGGAAAATAATTAGATAACCAGAGTTCAGATCTTCACCCTGTCACTTGTAAACTGTGTAACCTAGAGCAGCTTATTTATCCTTGCCAGCCTCATTTTCCTCATCCGGAAATAAGTCATGAAGTGTTCCCTCTTCTTTTATTTCTCTCTCTCTCTCTCTCTCTCTCTCTCTCTCTCTCTCTTTCTTTGGGGGGAGGGGGTGAAGAAGAGTTTGTAAAAATTGGTGTTAATTCTTTAAATGTTTGGTGGGAATCACCAGTGAAGCCATTTGGTCTTAGGCTTTTGTGTGTGTTGCGGGGGAGATTCTTATTAAACTTCTTGACAATTTAGATTTTTTATTTCCTCTCGAGTCAGTGTAGCTTGTGAATTTCTGGGAATTTGGCTATTTCATCTAAGTTATCTAATTTATTGGCACACAATTGTTGACAGTATTTTGTTTATTACTCTTATTTCTATGAGGTTATTAATAATGTTCCTTCTTTTATTTCTAATTTTAGCAATTTATGTCTTCTTTTTTTTTTTCGTTTTCAGACTAGCCAAAGATTTGTCAATTTTGTTGTAATTTCAATGAACCAAGTTGTGGTTTCATTGATTTATTCAATTATTTTTATTCTCTATTAATTTCCAACTATCTTTATTGTTTTCTTTTTCTGCTTTAGCTTTAGTTTTCTATTTTTTTCCATTGTCTTGAGGTAGAAAGTTTGATTATTGATTTGAAAATTTTTATCTTTTTAAATATAGGAGTTTGCACCCAAAAATATATTCTAAGCAATGATTTAACTGTATTTCATGTTTCTCTATGTTGTGTCTTTATTTTCATACATTTCAAAACATTTTCTAATTACCCTTGTGATTGTTTTTCTTTGATTCATTGGTATTTGAATGTGTTAATTTCCATATTTTTAAATTTCTCAATTTTTTTCTTATTTATTTCTATTTTAGGTTTATTATGGTTAGATACTATATCATATGATTTTGATCAAGTCACATGCTATACTTTTTATTATTTCAATCATTTAAAGTTTATAGAGATTTGTTTTATGGCCTGGCATCTGCTCTATTCTGAAGAATGCTCCATATGTACTTGAAAATAATGTATATTCTGCTGTGGTTGAGTGGAGTGTTTCATAGATGTCTTTTGGTTATAGTTGATTCATAATGGTGTTCATGTCTTCTATATCCTTGTATCATCTGCCTAGTTTTATATATATTATTGAGAATGAAGTTTTAAAATTCCCAACTATTATTGTTCATTTGGTTATTTCCCCTTCTTTTAAATCAATATTTGGATGGCATATTTTGAGGCTCTGTGATTTGGTGAATATATGTTTATAATTTTTGTATATTCCCAATGGACTGACCCTTTTATCATAGTAAAATGTCCTTCAATCTACAGTAAATTTTGTTTTTTTAAAATATATTTTGTAAAACAGCCACCTCAGCTTTTTAATTCCTGGAATATATAATATATATATATATATATATATATATATATATTTTCATTTTGTAAAGTTCAATCTATTTGTGTCTAATATGTCTCCAATAGATAGTATACAGTTGGATTTTATCTTTTGTATCAAGTCTAACAATCTCTGCCTTTTGATTAAATTGTTTAATCTAGTCACATTTAATGTTACTAGTGATATACTTAGATGCACTTTTTTGTTTGCTACATGTCCTATGTCTTTTTTGTTCCTCTATTTGTCCTTTGCTGCTTTCTTTCATATTAAATGCAACATTTTAATTCCTTTAATATTAATAATTTTTCACTCTATTTTATTGAGATATTTTATTAGTGATTGCTCTAGGGCTTACTGTGTATATCTTAACTTATCAGAATCTAATTCAGATTTATACTTACTTAATTCCAGTGAGACATAGAAATATTACTTCTATATAGCTTTATACCCTTTTCCCACTTCTTGTTTCTTATACATATTACAACTGTATTGTTACAAACCAACAATGTATTTTTATAAACTACTATTTAATTAATTATATGACCTTTACAGAAGCTGAGAAAAGAAAGGAAAACAAGAATATAGAGTTGATGGTATTAACCATCTTATTTGCCATTTCTTGTTTTCTTTATTTGTCCCTGTGGACTCAAGTTACCATCTGGTGTTATTTCATTACTCTAATACAAGTTTGCTCCCACCTACCTCTTTTACTATTGTTATTGTCAGATAAATTACAGTTCTATATGTTATAAGTACAAGAATACAATTATATACATATTGCTTTCTACAATTGTTTTCTTAAATCAAGAGAAGAAAGAAGGAATAGGCATTTATACTGCCTTTTATAATTGCATAATTACTTTTATCAGTAATATTTGCTTTTTTATATCAATTTAAATTACTCTCTAGAGTCCCTTTCTTTCAGCCTAAAGACTGTCCTTCAGTATTTCTTGTAAGGGGGTCTGCAAGCAAGGTTTCTCAGTTTTTGTTTACCTAGAAATATCTTTATTTCACCTTTATGTTTTTTTAATTAAGGAATTAATGTCTCCAGAGTATGTTTAGGTTCACAACAAACCTGAAAGGAAGACACACATGAAGAGCCTCCCCTATTATCAATGTCCCCCACCAGAGTGGTACATTTGTTACAATTGCTGAACCTACACTGATACATCACTGTCACCTAAAATTTGCAATTTTCATTAGCGTTCACCTTTGGTGTTATACATTCTGTGGATTTGACAAATACATATCAACACACTTATCTTGTACACATTTTGTTAGATTTCTAGTTAAGGATTTTATTTTGGTGGATGCTAACGTAAATAGTATTGTGATTTTAATTTCAAATTCCACTTGTTCATTACTGGTATATGGGAAAGTGGTTAATTTTGCATGTTTACTTTCTTAGTCTGTTTTTCTGTTGCTTATAATGAAATATTTAAAACTGGATAATTTGTTTTAAAAAACAAAACATTTCTTACAGTTCTGCAGGCTGGAAAGTCCAAGGTTAAGGGTCACACCTAGTGAGAGGCTTCTTGCTGGTGGGGCCTCTGCAGAGTCCTGAAGGGGAGCAGGGCATCCCATGGGAAGGGGCTGAGTATGCTCACTTGGATCTTTCTTCTTCCTTGAAGGTCGCAGCTTCAAGTATTTTTTTTTCTTCTCTTTTCTTCCTCTTCTTACTAGGCTACAAGTTCCAGCCCCATGATGATCCATTAATCCATGAAGCCATGAATGAATGAGCCCATTCATGAAAGCAGAGCCCTCAGAATCCAATCACCTCTTAAAGTGATTGTTTACTACATGTCACATGTCTTTTTTGTTCCTCTATTTGTCCTTTGCCGCTTTCTTTCATATGAAATGCAACATTTTAATTCCTTTCAGTACTGCCAGCTCTCAATCCTGCCACATTGGCGATTAAATTTCAACATAAGTTTGGGAGAGGACAAATATTGTAACTATATCATTAATCTTTTATCTTGCAATGTTGCTATGATTGGTTATTAGTTCCAGGAATTTTTGTTGTTGTTGATTCTTTCAGGTTTTATATATGAACTATCATGTCATCAGCAAATAATGACAGATTTGCTTCCTCCTTCCCTATTAATATGCTTTTCTTACCTTTTCTTGTTCATGGACTTCCAGTACAATGCTTAAAAGGAGTGTTGGGCCAGCCACTGTGGCTCACACCTGTAATACCACACTTTGGTAGGCCAAGGTGGGCAAATCATGAGATCAGAAGTTCGAGACCAGTCAGGCCAATATGATGAAACCCTGTCTCTACTAAAAATACAAAAATTAGCTGGGCATGGTGGCACATGCCTGTAGTCCCAGCTACTCGGAAGGGTGAGGCAGAAGAATTGCTTGAACCTGGGAGGCAAAGGTTGCAGTGAGCCAAGATGGTGCCACTGCAATCCATCCTGAACGACAGAGCGAGACTCCTGTTTTTTTTTTTTTTTTTAAATAAAAAAAAAAGGAGTGGCGAGAGAAGATATCCTTTCCTTGTTTCTAATCTTAGTGGAAAAGCTTCTAGTTTTTACCTTCATTTTTTAAAAATTCATGGTTCTATTTTATTTTTTATTTCCGTAAGTTTTGGGGAGAACAGGTGGTATCTGGTTACATAAGTAAATTCTACAGTGGTGATTGGTGAGATTTTGGTGCATCCATCACCCGAGCAGTATACACTGAACACAGTTTGTAGTCTTTTATCCCTCACCCCCTTCTCACCCTTTCCCCTTGATTCCCCAAAGTCCATTGTGTCATTCTTATGCCTTTGCATTACCTTCATTTTTTAGTGGTAGTTTTGTTTGATAAACTATTTTTTATTGAATATTTAAAAAAATACTATTTTAAATATATAATTCTACTGCCTTATAGTCTCCATTGTTTCTAATGAAATGGTCTCCGTTAATCTTACTGGAGATTCCCTGTATGTGATAAGGTAGTTTTCTCTTGCTGCTTCCAATATTTTCTTTGCTTTTGTCTTTCAATCTTTCCTCTGTGAAGCTTATGGATGTGGATGTTTTCACATTTATCCTACTTGTAGTTTGTTAAGTTTATTAGATGTGTAGATTAATTTTTATCAAGTTTTTGAAGTTCTCAATTTCAAATATTTCTGCTTTCTCTCCTCTTTTTCTGGGACCCCCTCACTGTATTTAGGATGCTGTGCTTAATGGTGTCCCATATGTCCTGTGGCTCTGTTCACTTTTCTTCACCCTTTTTTCTCTATTTTTTTCTGATTGCATACTTTCTATGAATATAAATTTAAGTTCATTGGTTTTTAGGTAGTTGAAGTTTATTGTTGAGCCCCCCTCGTGATTTTTTAAAACTTGTTATATTTTTCATATACAGAATTACCATTTGCTTCTTTTGGGGCTCAATTATGTCTTATCAATAGTATCTATCTGATGAAGCATTGTCATCATACCTTACATTATTTCATTAAGCAGGATTCCCTTTAGTGTTTTTTTAACATATTTATTGTGTCTGTTTGAAGTCTTTGTTAAATCTGACATCTGAGGCCTCTCACAGGCAGTTTCTGTTGCTGTATTTTTTCCTGTGAAAAGTCACACCTTCCTGATTCTTTTCATGCCTCATAATTTTTGTTGTAATCTGAATATTTTATACAACATATTTCAGCAACTCCGGACACTGACCCTCCCCGCTGTCTCATTGGCTTATTTGTTTAATGACACATCCATTTCCCTCTTCACAGTTTCCAGGTCATTGTACCCCCTCAACTTCTACCTTAGAGGAGCCAAGTGCATCAAGACCCTCTTTTTTCACATATCCTTTATTATGTGTTTTCAAACTACGTTTTTTTTCACTTTTAAATTCATTTTACTATTTGAAAATCCTCAAGAATTATATAGGCACATACGAAATATTTTATTTATACTTAGAGAAGTTTTGCCTCAAGTCTAATCACCGTTTTGGGAAGAGTGTGTTTGAATATGGAGAATCATACAAATAAAAATGCAAAGGAGAGAAATATTAGGAAAAAAAAGCAAAACCAGCTGTTCTTTAATTTAAAAGAAGGTCAAGCTATTATAACAGTTTTTGAAAAATCCAGAATCATATTTACTTGATTTTGCATGTATCAGGCTGATCTCCTTTAGAATCTCAGTATCATCAATGCCTACAGAGTATATTTAAAATTATTTATTGTGGTATTCATGGTTCTTTATAATAAAAACTTTACTTTTTTCCAGCTATGAAAAATTTATTTTTAATAAAGTCATTTTTCCATAAATATCACATAAACCCTCATTTCCGTCAAATATCATTCTCTGTCTCCGTAAACATTTAGGCCTATGTTGTTTCCCCTACTCAAGATAAACTTTTCCTTTCTGTCAGGTCCAATTCTGTCTTTTCTTCTAAACAGCTTACCTCTTACCCTTCTTAGAAAAGCCTCCTCCAGTACCCACTGCTGAAGTTATCTTACATTTCTCTTAGTTACTACAGAATTTACTCCATCTATCTTTCCTTTAGCAATTAGAAATTCCCTAATTTATGTTCTCTATTCGATTAAGGTCTTGCCAATTAAACTGTGCGCTGTTTTCCTGGTGTTCTAGCTCTTCAAGTAGACTATCACCTCCTTGGCTACAGTGGCACAGTCTTCATTTCTCTTTCAATTCCCTACAGCACAGTACTAAAAGGACTTTAACCTTTTATACACAGTGACCAACTGACACAAAGCCTTTTTTCTAGATATTGAGAAAGAAGGCAAGCTGAAAAACAACATCTTTCAAAATTCCTCTAGCTGATGGCTCTGACAAGATTGATAAATGCCTTAATTCCTTGAGTACACAGACAAAACATTACTTCATTCTTTATAATAACCTGCACATAGTAGTGATCAGTAAATATTGAGTAAAATTTCCCAATGGCTTTCATACGGATTGCTGTGCCACTTTTCTTCTGTTGTTTTTTCTTTCCACTAAATAATGAGTGTGTTTCTAATGTGCTAAAATGAACAACAGATTTTCATGACTTTATCAGTGATGTGCAAGTCTTCAAGCTCCCTGCAAGCACAGCCTTTCTTTACATCATTCCAGCTAAGGCCATGTGTTCAACCCCAACCCATTCTTGATTCTTCTGCAGCATTGATGTGCTTTGCACTATAGCTTTTCTTGACTTGATACATCTAGCTCTGATCAATAACTTGGAATGGCCTCTTTGTAAAACTTTCAATGGCTAAGAGCTTTCTTCTCCTTATGTGGCTGTACAGAGGTGACAAGACAGTAAGTGAAGTGTGAAGACACACGCTTATCAAAATTTCAGGGAGGCCTTGTCTGCAGTCTTGGGGCTGAGGACAGGCTGCTTGGTCATTGCATTCTCACCTTTCCCACCCTCTTCTTTACTCTCTTTCCCTCCCTCCTCCAAACCACACCAATACTGGCCTATTATGTCTCCCAAATCTAGATATGTGGGTCCTAAAACCACTAAACCCTACTGGCCCCAACCTAGCCTGACACCTTGTATGTAACTTACTGTACTTCAGTTACTTGTACAATAACTACCCTGCTGCTACTGCTGCTGCCTTTATCCTCTTGGCAAGCATCAGTGTGGAGTCATTTGCTTTTACTGCAGAACCGTTAATGGGAATCCAAGGGCCTAAATACTTGCCATCCCAGGTACTCAGAGACAGGGATGGGGCATTCTTGTTGGTGCTGATCACACAGGCAGACGTGGAGTGGCTCCCTGGTCCAGGCAGCTTCCCAGAGGCAGTAGTTTCCTGAGAGTAATGCCTTCCTGATTTGGGGTGACTTTGACTGGGAGAGATGGCAGCTTCCTCATTGTAAAACAGAAGTCTTGGTGGCCCCAGTTCTATGGTGTGATTTTCTAAAAATTCAACCTGTTTTGTCCACCCTCTTGATGACTGGGCAAGCCATTTAATGCTCCATACTAAACACGTCTCTGCTAAAACCAGTTACAATGTATTCTGCTTACAGCAACTTCAACCTGACTGACGTGAAGGCCCTCCACCTAGCAGGGGTTGTCTGAAAGCAACTGGCAGCACACAGTTACCAAGGTCGCATTCATTGCTGAGTGAATATGCTCCACAACATGTCAGGATGGAGAGCCCCATTATTCATTTTCTGGTGCTGCATCTCCTTGTGTGCATTTTTATTAAAACCATCATTTGTCATGTTAAGCAGCTGTTGCAACATAAAGAGAAACTGTCAAATAATATGGCATTTGGAAATGGTGACATTTTCCTTTTAATGTCTCTTTCCTCCATTTCCCTCTACCGTCTTTCAAACTATTGCCACAGTGTCAATGCTCAAGGACCGTCAGCCTGACAAGTGGCTCTGTTAGCTGCAGAACGAAAACGGAACTGGGAACAGGCCCTTCCTTGTTCTCAGTGAGTTCTGTGATCTTCATGGGAAACTGTAGCCTTCTGCTTCCTCTGTTTGAGGCCCAAGAGGCTGACTGTCCTCATTCCACAGACCAGAGGCTGGTTACTGTTGGCACATGATGTTGTTGATAGAAAAAAGCACCATTCACCACATAGGGCTGTCTGGCACCTGGAACCCCAAGTTAGGAAGTCTAAGTATGCACAGGTCTGAGAAGAGCCACCTCACACAGCCCATACCTGGTACTCAGCCTCCAGCTATCTCCCTGCACCAAGCAGAGTCAGCAAGCATGACAGTTTTGTGTTTATTGTTTGTTTGTTTTTTATCAACTTATGTGCTAGTGCCAGACCCTGCCTTGACAACCTTTTTCTACTCATCAGTGAGGTCTCTTTATCCTCAATTTCTGGCTCCATCTGGGCCTAGACTTTAAGACAAATGTCCTCCTTCTCCTCCTTCTAAGGGATTTTATGGAGCTTATGATGAGGCTCTGAGCAAGTGGGTATTGTCACAAAATATAATTGTTCCCTTCCAACTCCAAAATCACTAATTGAAACATCCCATGCTTATACCACAATCCCTCTGTTGTCAGCTTGCTTCTCCAACTATTCCCACCACAGTGTGTCTTTGACTGCTTTGCGACTTCCTGGCCATTGAATCCTGTATTTTAACTCAATTCAGAAGACTTCTATTTTCTTCAGTTTCCTCTTAAACCAGCTTGGATTTCATGGTTTGTTATTATAATTGCTCCGACACCTTAAACTTCTTTGCTCAATACTGTTTTTGTCACAAACTTGTCATCAAATTCCAAACCTGTGTGAATTCAGCTTTCTGTTCTGAGCCTGCAGCTGAGAAGTCAAGCACAGTTAAGGACAGAGCAAAGTGGCCTGATTCCTTAATAAACTCAGCTCGCCGAAGGCAAGAGGCCCCTCAGCCTTACTTCACAATTTTCCAGCTACTCTTTGGTCAATTCATACATCTACTTTCCACAGTCACTCTTTCAAACCTTCTCCCATCCTCTCATTCCTCTGAGTCCCTACTCATCACCCCCTTGCTCTCAGCAGATGATCAGCTTCTACTTAAGAGCAAAAGAGAAAGCACGGAGTGGATCTGGCCTAGCCTGCCCCTTACCAAGCACACAGACCCCTATCTACATATGGGTCTTCTTTCCTTCCAGCTGCTATGGAGAAGCTGTCCCTTCTTGCATAATCACTCATCTCTCTGACTGTGCTTTGGGTTTTATCCTGTCTTGGTTTCTCAGGAAAATTACTCTAATAAGCATTTCTTGCCTTTATTGTATTTCAGCCTCACTATATCAAGTTTACCCTTTCTATTGGCCTTTAAATATATGACAACATAAACTAAATTAAGTTTTTAATTTGATCCTTCGTCTTCCAGCTACCTCTCTATTAGTTTCCTCCTCACTTCGGCCAAGTATCTCAAAGGGTTTTCCAAAACGTTCTTTCCCATTTCTCATCTCCCCATCACTCTTCTACACATACCAATATAGCCTTTAACTCCTCACTCTACCGAAGTTCTTCCTATCATCACCAAAAAAGCTCATCATCACTGGCCATTAGAGAAATGCAAATCAAAACCACAATGAGATACCATCTCACGCCAGTTAGAATGGTGATCATTAAAAAGTCTGGAAACAACAGATGCTAGTGAGGATGCAGAGAAATAGGAATGCTTTTACACTGTTGGTGGGATTGCAAATTAGTTCAACCATTGTGGAAGACAGTGTGGGGATTCCTCAAGGATCTAGAACCAGAAATACCACTTGACCCAGCAATCCCATTATTGGGTATATACTCAAAGGAGTACAAATCATTCTACTATAAAGACACATGCACACGTATGTTTATTGTAGCACTATCCACTGGATATTCTTAAACCTTCAATTTCCTGAGACTTCTCTGTATCCTTCAACACTTTCTCTCCCTTCAAACACTACTTTCCTTTCATTTCTTCCTAGCCCTAAGCCTGTTTCCTCTTTGTTTTCACTGCAAGACTACTTTCTTCAGCTTGGTTCTGAATGTTGGCATTATTCAATGCTCTGACCAAGGCCCTTTCATCTGTTTATACATCCTCCAGAGTCTACAGCTTCAATTATTACCTATATGCTCATAACGCACTAATTAGTCTCTTAAGTCTGGAGCCCTGTACATATATATCCACCCGCTATTTTAATGTCTTTTCTGGAATGCATTCATTTTTTTTCTCCCCAACGTTACTGAGCATCTACCTTGATGCCACTATAGGCACTGGTAATATAGATGTGAAGAAAATAGACCAAGTCAGACACATGAAACTTAAGATTGCAGTAGGATAATAAATAAGAAAGAAAGAAAATATAACAAATATAATGTAATGATAGGGAGTGGTAAGTATCCTGAAGAAAAATAAAGCAGGCAAAAGAATAACAATGATGGAAGTTTCGTTTTCGGTTGTACAGTGATGGAAGTCCTCTCTGATGAAGTGACATTTGATCAAATGAACCATGCAAAGTTTTGGAGGAAAAAATTCCAGGCAGAGAAAATAGCAAGAAGAAAGGCAATGAGAAAGAAGCATATAATTTGAGTATATGGGTGCATAAACTCAGCAGAAAAAAAAATAACTTTTCAGATTCCCTTAATTTACCCAACTTCTCCAGTCTGGATGTCACATCCAGGTTTCAAGCAAAAAGAGTACACCTTCCATATCTGACCTCTTACTAAGTCCTGAAAAATCCACTTCTCTGGAAATTCTGCTTTATTCTTCCTACTTAGTCATTTCCTGTCATCAGCAGATGACGTTCTTCCTCGCACTCTGCGTCCCCTATGCCAAGATCTGTCCACATAGTAGGCAAATCTAGATAGTAGCTTCTCCTGGCTTCTTCCATTAGATTCCATTCATCACATACCTGCTTAGCTATCTCTTGAAATGTAAGACAAAGTTGTTTTCAAAGATTTACTGATATCTGCTCTGGACTCTTCTTACTTGTCCAACATAAGGTGTTACTTATCTGGTCATGATAGAGTGAGTCCTTGGAGGTGTATTTTATTGTGAAAATCAGAATGAAGGGTAGAAATGCCAGCAATTTCCAGCAGATTTGTCTGTAGTTAGTTATTTGTTCTGTTCTAAGGACGGACAGCTGCTGGACTAGGGTGGAAAGCTGGATAGAATGAGATGGGGGAAAGGGTTAAAATTCAGAACATAGAACTTGATGCTCAGTTCCTGTTCTCTTAATGAAGTGGTATTTGCTGAAAGAAGCTATTTGTTTTGCCATCAGAAAGATCTCCTACAAAAAAACAGGCAGCCATTTATGAATCTCTAACAGTTGATGTGACCAGTATCATGCCACCTGTGACTCCTGTTTATTTCTCTTGTGGAGGCCAAGGATGAGGTTAACATGTATTGCAGCAACCAGCTCCAACCTCCCATCAGGTGTTCAAGTTGATTTGCAGAAAAATGGGATGATGATTTTATAATAGCTAATAGAGTTTCTGATTTAATGCAGCTGCTAGAAATTAGCAAGGATTCCATTGAAAGCTTCCCAGTCACTTATAATAACAGGATAATAAATCATTCCTAGCACTTTCTGGCATTTATAATTTTATTAGAAATGTAAGCCCTAGTTCAACTACTCTTCTCAGTTTGTTTTTTATTTATTTATTAAATTACCTTTTAAAGTTCAAGGAAAAAGAAAACATTGTTCTTACTTGGCTGCCAAATATATAAATGAGTGATAGTGTCTCCACGGAATTCCTTATTTCAAAAGGGATTAGAGAGAGAAGGGGCAGAATATTTAGATGAAGCCATAAGGAGCTTTTTGAAATTTTCATTGTCTTGGGGACAAGGTAACGCAAAACAGAAAGCACTAGATCATGACTGTGAAGACCCTCGTCCCACCCACTTTCCTCTGCTCCCTGCCTGCGTGACACTGGCTTAGTTTCTCCACATCTAAGAGCTTAATTCTCTCATTTATAGAAGTGGGATCATCATCTCTCTTCAATGTCTATTTGCAAGGTAGTTGGTATGTCTCATAAAATAATAAATGTGAAAGTGTTTTGTAATTTGTCAGGCTCAATGGATATTAGATATTTTTGTTTATGAAGGGCTTTGTTTTTTTGCTTGTTGAAAACACTTATTCAGAATAGGAGGCCCTGATTGCTAAGCTATTCACAGCTGCTTTGTTCCCCCTGCTCTGGGCTCCTAAGGAAGGTCTATCTCTCTCTCTCTCTGCTGGATCTCTGAGCTGATTCTCAACTGTGTCAATAACAACTAAATAATATCCCAAAATACCCAGAATCTGGAACTGGGCCAGCTTCCTTCTAGATTTAGCTCATAAGATAGCTATTATTCATATTGCAGTAGCAAAATCACAAGAAAATGTGTATCGCACTCACTGTGAATGCAGCCACACATTCACTCATGTGGCCATATTTTTTTCACATTCTTATAAATACACTTTGGCAGAACTTATGTCATCTGGTCCTTGAATTGTAAATATAAAGAAGAGATATTTAGGAGCACTGGGAGCTACTGTACCCAACAACAGCTGGCAGACAGAATTATATAGAGTGCATACAGGAGTCTTTGGTGACCCACCTGATCTACAAACTTGCTAAAATAGGAAGCAGGTTCAATATATTTAATTCAATTCAAAAAAAATTTATTAAAATGGATCTCTACTGCTTAGTGCTATGGAGAACAGGGAAAAAGAGCGTGGTGTGGTTGGTTTTGTGTTGTTTTGTTTTTTGTTTGCCCTGAAGGAGTTTATAATCTCATTGCAGAGATAAGATCTGCACAGTCCCAGGAGTGGATACAGAATTGATTAAGAGCGGAAATGGGCCAGAGAAGACACGGAAGTCCTGTGGAAAATGTAAGAGCTGCTGAAAATGGTTTGTGGACTTGGGAAGACTCTGATAAAAAAGGAAGAATGGAGAAATGGTGTTGAGAAACTGGTGGAGGCAGAAATAAATACTGGATGCAGGCAGCCTAACTAGGACCTCTGTCTGATAGTGGCAGACAGGGACATCACCTTCACAGCACAGGTGGTAAAAGAAACACAAGTAGTTGATGACCAGTGGGTGCTGAGGTAGGAGATAAAAGGTAGGAAAATTGTTTGGGCCAAGCTTGGGAAGCCTTTAAAATTATTTGACTTTTAACCTCTAAAATGAGAAGTCACATGAGTTTTTAAGAAAGGAATGGTGTGATCAAATTTGGGTTTAAAATAGTCCTCTTGATGTCACAGTAGAGAGAAAAGTTTGGTAGCAGGGAGGCCAATCAAGATACATTCTCTAGGCTGGGCGCAGTGGCTCACGTCTGTAATCCCAACACTTTGGGAGGCTGAGGCAGGTGGATCACCTGAGAGTGGGAGTTTGAGACCAGCCTGTCCAACATGGAGAAACCCTGTCTCTACTAAAAATACAAAGTTAGCCAGGTGTGGGGGCATGTACCTATAATCCCAGCTACTCAGGAGGCTGAGGCAGGAGAATCACTTGAACCCAGCAGGTGGAGGTTGTGGTGAGCCGAAATCGTGCCATTGCACTCCAGCCTGGGCAACCAGAGCAAAAAACTCCATCTCAAAAAAAAAAAAAGATATTTCTCTACTAAAAAGGTTTAAAATGGGCCGGGCGCGGTGGCTCACGCCTGTAATTCCAGCACTTTGGGAGGCCTAGGCGGGTGGATCACGAGGTCAAGAGATTGAGACCATCCTGGTCAACATGGTGAAACCCCGTCTCTACTAAAAATACAAAATTAGCTGGGCATGGTGGCTCGTGCCTGTAATCCCAGCTACTCAGGAGGCTGAGGCAGGAGAATTGCCTGAAGCCAGGAGGCGGAGGTTGCAGTGAGCCGAGATCGCGCCTTTGCACTCCAGCCTGGGTAACAAGAGCAAAACTCTGTCTCAAAAAAAAAAAGATGTCAAGGCTTTATAATCAAGGAAATATCCAGGGTGAGGGAACAGGGGTCAGCCCTTGAATCTCTGTCCTTCTCTGTCTCCGTATTCCCCCTTGGAGACCTCATATACTCTTATGGCTTTAAATATAATTGCTATGCTAATAACTCAAATACATGCATATACATACATGTACACACACATAATATGTAGATATATATGTGTATATATATACACACAGATACACACACACATGCATATCTTTCTCTGAATTCCAGAACTGAATATTCGTCTGCTTAGTTACCTTCTCCACTTGAATTTCTAGTAGGCATCTAAAATTGAAACGTGCAAACCCCGACTCATCCTGTTATCCTGTTCCCAGCTTACATCTCCCACATTTCACATCTCAACAAATGTCAATTTCATCTTTTCACATATTCAGGACCAAAACTTTGGAATCAGGCTTGACTCCTTTCACCTTCTCATATCTCATACCCAGCCCATCAACAACCACCATCAGACGTGCCATCAAAACACATTCAGAATCCTATACCTTCTTCCTCCACTGACAACAACCTGCTCTAAACCACCTCTGTCTCTCACCTAGATCACTCTGAGAGCGCCCCTGCTTCTGCACTTTCTGCCATGCAATACGTTGTCACAATAACAGGAGGAACAACTGTTTAAAACAAGTCAGTTCATGTCACTCCTCTGTTCCGAGCCCTCCCCGGCTCCATTTCACTCAGAGTGAAGCGCCTCGTGTAATGTGGCTGCTCATCCCCATCTGACCTCTCCTCCTCTCCCACAAGTCCATTCTAGCCACACTTCCTTGCTCCTTAGACAGCCTGGTCACACTCCTGCCTTGAGGCATATGAAGTGGCAGCTCCATATTCTTAAAAAGCCCTTTCTCCAAACATCCCAGAGGATGAGACAGCCTCTGCCAAGAAGTTTTTGCTCCAGTGTCCTCTCAGCGAGACCTCCTCTCAGCAACTCTCCCATGGTCTCTTCCCTCCTCCCCAGCCTGATTTTTCTAGAGCATGTTGCCATCTAGCATATTGAGTTTTTGTTTATATGTTTACAAATTAATGCATTTATTGTCTTTTCTACTAGAACAAAACTTTGCTTAATATCTCGACACTCAAGAAAAATGCAAAGTTGGGAAAGTAGACTTCGTGGTCTTCAGAATATAAGTAACAATGGAGGCCCTCGGAAGACGGAGTGTTTAACCAGGAGAAGCTGCTGCGAGGGCAGCATGTAAGAGACTAAGAAGGAAGAGATGTTGATAGAAAAGAAGGCAGGGCGGGTTATAAAGGCAGGAAGAAGCCTCACTACTCAAAATGAAAGGGTGAAGAGTGTTGAGA
The DNA here is from genome assembly GCF_030222135.1 of Aotus nancymaae. Lineage (NCBI taxonomy): Eukaryota > Metazoa > Chordata > Mammalia > Primates > Aotidae > Aotus > Aotus nancymaae. The sequence goes on from NW_026988423.1 coordinate 37,355,458, forward strand.
CAAAATATTGAGCCATTTGGTCAAATACTATAAAGAGGCTGAGTAAGATAAAAGATAAGCACCGAAGCTTGAATCTAGATATTACAGAGGTTATTGCCCTTAAGGAAATTAGTTTCAATTGGTAGAGACAGCAGAAGCCACACTACAGTGCCTCAAAATGTGAATGAGAGATAAAGGAAATATGGATGGCAAATGTATATTCACCAACTTGATGAAGGGACAAAGGAAGATGAGATGGATGCTGAATAAATAATAGCTCTATGCATGGATAGGGTATTTCCTGAGGTCTCAGTAACCTCTAGCTGGAACTATGAAAAAGAAAGCCAGAGAGAGATCCTTCTTGGATAATAAGTAGATGTACAATATCAACAAAATATTCCCCTTACTTTCTTAGTTGTCAGTTTATATTAAATCTCTGAAAGAAGAATTTAAGTTTGGCATTTTGTTATTATTAAAGTACTATATTAACAACAGTCTGACATCTTTAATCCGTTCAACTAGAAATTATTTGTTTCCCCTAGAACTAGAATAGGAAGTAGGAGGAAAGCAAGGTTTCTTTATTTGTTCTAAGTATTTCTTATTTTCTTAAAAAACATAGGCCCTGTGGATTTATTACTGATAAGTGCCTTGTAATGAAGTGTTAGCAAAGAATGCACTTGAAGTGCCTTTAGCAAATTTGATTTTTAAGTGTGTGATGCATTCAGAAAACTGACACTAAAAACAAGGATGTACGTTTCCATCTCCATTCTCCCTCAGTGGTTTCTGGGCCATCCCTGCTCCGTTCATAGGCAAGAGATAATTTGGTAAATAGCACAGTCTCAAACTCCATTTGGAATTAGAAAAACAGGTCCAAGGGTTTCCCTTCAATTTACTATTTCCTGTGGGCAAAAAGGAAAGTCTGATGTGAATTTTGGGATGTATGGTGACTTATTTCACAGCATGTACCGTCCCATGTCACTTAATGACAGGCATTCATTCTGAGAAATGCATCATTAGGCAATCCCGTGGTTGCGCAAACACCAAAGAGCACTTACACAAACCTATAGGCTACAAACCTGCATAGCGTGTTACTATGCTGAATACTGCAGGCGTGTTACTATACTGAATACTTACACAGTGGTATTTGTGTGTCTAAGCCTATCTAAACACAGAAAAGTTACAGTAAATATATGGTATTATAATCTTATGGGACCGCCATCACATGTGCAGTTCATTATTGATGCAAACATTTTATGCAGTGCATGGCTGTATTGGGCATTTATCTTGTGACTGCACAGTGCTAGGCACCAGGGAGGATACAGAAGAAATAGAAAAGACAATCATTTTTAGAACACTTTTAGCCCCATAGCAGCAATAAGACAGAAGAGATAATAGTGGAATAATTAGGATGTGGTTTCTGTAGATAAGTCCATGTGGTGGTTAGGGCAAAGCCCAAGGTGACAGGGACCCACTCTGTAGGCAGTGCTGGGCCCTGAAGGCAGAGTTCTGCTGGGATTTGTAGATGCATGGGGAGGCTATGGAAGCTACTGGAAAGCCTGAGAGTAGGCTTTGGGAGAACACTGAGGGATAATGGGGACTGGCTGAAAAGGGCCTGAGGGAGGAACGTGGATTTGACATGATGAGCTCACACAGGAACCACTGCACATTTATAAACATTAGCAGTTTACTATTGGCTAAAGAGGTGTTCCAGGAAAATTAATCCGATAATTACACATAAGAATGACTAGAGAAGAGACATTTTACAAAGGGGAAATGAAAAGATGGCGACGGATGCCATCTTGGCTCACGAGGTGATCCTAGACTCGGCTTATTTTAGAAAAAGGGTAAAACATAAAAATCAGTGGTATCTCCAAGTAAGAACTGACAGAAAACTATGATAGCTAAGTCAGCTGAAGTTTCTAAACCAACAGAATGAAGAAACAAATGGAAACTCATTTTTACTTGCCAGGTTCTGTGTTAGGTGTTTCACATTTTCATCATATTTTATCTCTACGATGACCTTGTAAGGAGAAAAATAAAGGTTTACAGGTTTAAGTTATTTGTGTCCATCACATATCCAAACATTTGTGAAATCAAGATGCAAAAGCAGGCCTTTGAGCTCTAAACCCATAACTCTTTCCATTTCATAGTGTTCTGCTGAGCCTTGTCCTGGATTCTACAGTTCTAACATGGGCATTGAAGCTTTTTACATCTACTCCACTAAGATGTTCCCATACTTGAGACCAATTCGGCTACTCTTGTTCCTTATGCAAGCCTCATTTTCTTCTGCCTTTACTGTTAATATTCCCACAAGTCCCTGTTTTCTTTCTCCTCTCCTCTCCTTATCTCTGTTAGAATTTTTTAAGCTCATTCTAAATATCATCTATTCTATGAAGTTATTCCATTTATCCCAAATGTGCGTGATCCCTCCCTCCTTTGAACACCTCTATCGTTCTCTATCTCCTTACTCTTATAATGCAGTTCCTTGGGTGTTTGTCTCATCTGTAATATCAGACTGCACCTTCCTAAAAATAAATAAAGCTCTTTAGGTGTCCAATAATCTTCATAATTCCTTCACAATAGGAACTCGTTGGAGAAGAGAAAGTACAAAGAGAGACAATAAAAGGTTTAGAACTCCAGGAAAAACAAAACATGTTGTAGCTACCCAAGCTTAACAAACACCAGGGTTTGACATAAAATGACCCTGAACTTGGAGGCAAGGGGAGCTGGGTTCTTCGGATAAGTCACCTCACCCTTCACCTCAGTTCTTCCTCTGAAATATAAGTGGTTTGGATATGTGGTCATCTCTAAAACCATGTTCAGCTGTAATATTCTGTTACTGATATTGGCAGGCAGAAAATAAAAATCCAGACCTTGAATATCTTATTAAACTTGAATATTTTCATTTTTAAAGAATCAGTTCACTCCACTGGTCAACTTTAATAAGCCAGTTCTCTCTATGAGCCCAGCATCAAGACAATTCCGCTGAGCCCCCAGCATGGGACACATGCCAACGCTTTCTTGGGCGCCTTGGCCCCTTGTAAATCACAGAGCTGATACTCCTGTTCCCAGCCTGGGTAATGTGCTGTGGCTTATTTGCATAACAATTACACACATTAGGAAGGCTACTGATTGGAGCACTCCTTGCCAAATTATGATGGCTTTTCGAATGAAGCTGCCTTTTCTGTCTCTGAACAGCTGCTGGTGCTATGCTTGGTCTTCAACCACCACAGGGAGAACAGCCCCCTCCAGCTTCCAGAGTTGCTTTTCAAGAGGCAGTCATCCCAAAATCTTTCCACACCAAAATCTCTGCTAAAGCCATGGCCCAGTGACCTTCCCAAGCAGGGCAGCGAAGACTCTCATAGCATCACTATTTGGGAGAACAGAGCCCGAGTCAGCACCCAAGTGCAATGCTGGGTAAATGCCTCTGGGATTGGTCCAGGCCTGGTGCCAACTCCATCAAGTTCCCACTTTCACAAAAGCCTCTCAGTTACTCAAGCAATGAATATTCCATTTTTTCTGTGTCAGCACTGTATCAGGTACCAGCCGTGAAAGAGGGAAGAGGCGCAGCCCAGGCTCACTGGTGAGACTGGTGAGTGATGACACCCAGAGCACTGCATGCGTGTTGTTCTCACTGATCGCGCTGCTTTCTGCACTTTCTACTGTCCTCTCTTATTTACTGGGTAAGCTCCTGGAGAACCGAGATCATGTCTTATTTTGCTATCACCTCATCCCCAAACATAATAGAGTGGCTTAAGCATTTTGAGAGCAAGGCCGATGTCTGATACTGTTTCTTCCCTGTCTCCCGTATCACCCAGGAAAGTTATTTATTTATACCGAGTACTCCACAAAGCACTACACACATCACATCCATTTTTAAAACAAAAAATATCAGCACATCTCGCCCCCACATGGCTATGGGTTCTTCTGAGGCAAAGCCAATTATGTTGATGGCCTATTAACATTCTACTGGTAAAAGTGAAGGAAAACAAAGAAAGAGATTAACGAGGACACTAAGTAATTTCCTTCTTAGTAAGTACTACTTTGTGCCAGCCACTTTGTCAGGTTCTAGTCCTTTGAGTTTAGTATTGTCTAGATTCCTCAGAAGGTTCCTGGAGGGCCACATTGTGATTGAGGCTTCATAATTCTACCTCTACTACTAGAACTAAGTTTCACAGAAGAGTGAAATTCAGGAAAGCACCTGCTTCCATGGGCTTTAGGTTGACCCTCCAGGTGATGTTTGCCAAGGCCAGAAAGCTGAGTGGCCATTTCATTGACCCAGATCCGGTATGCTATGCCACCATCTAAACCCAAGGCTTAGGTCTGCTGGGACATAAAACAACTTGCAATGATAGCTAAGCTGTATTGAACACTTATTATTTTTCAGAGATGGAGCTCTTAGAGTCCTTATCACTACTCGATAATTATTCATTTAAGATGAATTTCACAAATATTTATTAAGTACTTACAACATAATTTCAATCAATATGTTATATATTTCTCAGTACTGGGAACTTGGGGAAACAAGAATTAGTGCTTACTATTTGGCACACTGAATAAGACATACTGATAAACAATTGTATTACAAAGTATCACAATATTTATTATCTTTTTTATTCTTGCAATATTTAGCAATGTAGATTGTTAATCATTATTTTCCCCTTTCGTAAGTATAAAAGGAAAACAGGGCTTAAAATGTTAAGTAGTCCGAGGTAAAGGGCTCTACCTGGTAGATCCTCAGCTGTAACTCTGATGGTCCTAAAACCTTGTCCAGTATTCTCCATCACTATGTATACTGCCTCCTAACCTCACACAAGCATCCTTCTTAGAACTCCAAGCAAAGACCACTGACTGCTGATTGGACTCCAAACAGTGAACATCTGGAAGCTTCAGGGACCACCAGCAATGGCCTGAAAACACTATCTATTTACCGTAAGAATCTTGAGAGTCTAGCTAATTGTATCAAATATCTGACCTCTGTTGCACTGCGTTATTGTTGAATTTGAATACCTTTCAGTTACCTGCGCTTTCTCACATTCTCACCACAGTAGTGTTCTGTTCACCCTGCCACCCACTTCCTCTACTTCCCTTGTGTTGTGTGTAGCATATCCATGATGAAAAAATTTGTTCATAGGTGCAGCCAAATCACCAAGTATTTCTCTACCCTCCTGTCCTTTATTCCCTTGTAGAACACCCGCTCCTTCCATCACACTAAGAAGGCTGTTTATTTACTCTTCTCTACCCAGCATGATTTCATCACCTTCCATTGACTCTTCAGCACACATAATCTGGCTTTCATTCTCACAATTCCACTGAAACTTCCCTAGCCAGGACACCCATGGCCTCCTGTGTTCAATTCTTATCGTTATATAACAAATTCCCACAAATTTATCAACTTGAAGCAACAGGTTTGTTTTGCCATAGTTTCTGTGAGCAGGAGTTAGTAGGGCACTCTACTCAGGATATCACCAGGCTGAAATCAAGGTCTGGGGTGGCCAAGGCTGTGGTTCTTCTCAGAGGCTCAGAGTCCTCTTCCAAGCTTACTGGTGGTTGAAAGAATTTGGTTCCTTGCAGTTATGGGACTAGAGCTCCCATATTCTTACTGGTTGTTTGCAAGTCACCATTCTCAGTTTCTAGACACCGTTCTCAGGTTCTTGCCATGAGAACCCTCCATAGGGACATCACAACCTGGTCACTTGCTTCTGTAAGGCCAGCAAAGGAAAGTCCACTCACCTCACATCTCTCTCTTTCAAAGGGCTCTCACCTTTCAGGTCAAACTTAACCAGGAGAATCTTCCCTTAGATGAACTCAAAATAAACTGGCTAAGGACCTAATCACATATGATCCAAAATCTCTTCTTTCCATGTAATGTAGCCTGAGCATAGGAGTGAAATCCTCTCATATTCACAAGTCGCTTTCACCCTGAAAAGGAGAGGATTCTATAGGGTATCTGTACTAGGTCTGTCTTACAATTCGGCCTATCACACCTCCATATTTTGAAATCTACTTTTCTCTACTTCTCCTAATAGACCTATTCTTCCTTTTCCTTGCAAATAAATCGTTCTGTTCTGCTAATCTGAATGTACTTTCTCTTGGTTTTCCAATTGTCTCTCTGGCTTTTCATTTCTACCTTTTTCACAAGTTTTTCTTTCTTCGTGCTCTATGCTGAGCTACTTATCTTTTCCAAAAGGATCATTCTGTATCATACATCAGCCTGTTGAGACGTGCTTTTACCACTGCCTCAAATGTCTTTATGATGCTTTCTTCTTTCTCTAGCAAACTGCCATTCATCCTTTAGAATTCACATCAAGCGTCAACTCTGAAAACTTTTTTTTACTTTCCTTTTTCTCAATCTAATGGAAATACCCATAAAACCTCCAGTCTTGCCATAGCATTCCTTGAAAATTCTAACATAACCATTATTTCATTGTAGAAAAATCACTGACTTACTCATCTATCACTCTGACTAGATTCTTTGAGATTAGAGAAAATATCTCAATTTTTTTTTAACTACAAACTACCTCAAGAGTTACTCAGTAAACACTCTAGACATGAAGGAAAGTATAGTAATCATTTTACAGATGAAGAAACTAAGGATAATTAAGGTTAAGTAAGTCACTGAATTTTACACATTCAGTAATAGATTAGGAGAGAAGTCAGTCTCCAACAGGCTTAGGACAATCTCAGGATCCTAGATTTGGAAATGTGCATGATTATTATCAAAGTCAATCCCAAATGAGAATTTACCTACTCAGTAAATAGTTTTGAATGAAATCAAGGATTACTCAAACAAATAAATAATTTGGAAATAATTAGAAAAAATATACAAGGTTAAGCTTGTAATGTTCTACATCTGTGTACCTTTAGAAAGATTTTCTTCTTTTAAACGGAAGTTGGAACTTGGTTTAGGATTTAAAATACTAAAATGAGAATGGATAATAGAGTTTAATTCCCACCAAGGGAGAAGAAAATCCAGTAAACTAAAATAGGAAGTTGCCTGTAGATTCCATGACCCTCTGGAAGCAAATTAAGCAAATCTACAGAAGATGTAGAACAAATCCCAATAACAAGTCTTGAAAAAGTTGAACCTCTTAATGAATACTCTTCCAGGTTATCCAAGCAGCACCCTAAGAGAAATGAGGCAAACATGAGCCAGGGAGATGATGTGAAGGTAGGAGGGAGCACAGGACTTCGAGACGGGTTTCTAACTCTTCCTCCCCTAGGTAACCATGTGATCCATCCACTCTCTCCCTTCTTCACCTTTTCTTTTGACAACACTTCATGACACTAATGTGTTAGGTGCCGGGAAGATCATGGTGAACACTCCCCAGTCCCTGTCCTCTAGAAACTGTCTGTGTTGTGGAGAAGACTGGATAGTGAATAGAAAATGACAACCCACTGAGGGGGCGATGAGAGGAAAATGTGAGCATTCCTTGACAACAGTTTTGTAAGGGAGAGGGATGAAGAGAAGCACTGGGGGAAGAATCACTTCTACGCCTTTAGACTGAGGAGTCAGTCAAGGGAGCCTAGGGGAGACAGGTTTCGTGTAGATGTAAGAACAAAAAGACCGAGGGGTCCCTGCGTGTACCTGGGGCAGCAAGCAGTTCCGTGTGGCTGGAATATGGAGGAGGAGATGGAGAAAGTGGGACCGGACAGAAATAAGGATGCAGAGGTAAGCTAGGGGTTCGTGAAAGGCCCACTGCTAGAGAGTGTGTGTTAATTCTGAAAGCCAGGTTGAACTATCAAAAGGCTCATAGCTGGGCTAGGGTGGTACAATCAGATTTGTGATTTCAAATAATTACTCCAACCACAGCCGAGGATGTATTTTAGGGGGCAAGAGTGGAGACCAGGATGGTGTTAGAGCCAAGGCAGTGTCTATGAGAATAGTTAAGGAGAGAAATGAATGAATGCATGAAGAAAAAGAAAGCAGAGTGTTTTCCCTGTGCTCCGCCACCTAGCTCCTGAGGGCATCAGCATAGGAGTCCTTCTTTCCCCAAGGCCTCCCTTCACCCTGGTCCCCGAAAAAACTGTTGTCAAGAAATGCTTAAATTTTATTCTCATAGTCCCCTCAGAGGATTATCATATCTTACGAGTGGACAAGTTATTAAATTATAAATGTGGAAAATATCAACGCTTTACCTCATAAGTCAGTTGCAAAACTTAAATAAGATTATGGATTTGAAATTATCATGTAAACAAGAATGTGCTGTTAGTTATGACTCAACAAGGGAAATGAAGAATTTGCTTTCAAGTAACCAAAACAATAAAACAAGAACAGCTCATCTATGCCTTTGAAATACTTCTCTTTTTTTATTAGGACAATTTTTTGATGACAGAAAAGGAACACGATCATCCAGGATGGGTGAGGGTGGTCAGCGTTCCAGCAAGCAGCCAGGTTGAGAGTTGACTCACTGGTCAAGGCTGTGTTTTCCTCCTCTTCTGTTTTAACCTCAGGGTAAAATGGCAGTTTTATTAATATTAATACACTTGCATAAAGTGCTAATTTACTCCATCATTTTCCTAATTAGCTCCATTGAATTGTGAGACTCATCTGCATGAATAATGTATCCCTATATGCTTTTTCCAATGTCTGCCTCATCTCTGCTAAGGGAAGTACAGAAAGAAAGACTCCTCTGTATTTCTTTGATTACTTTGGAAAAAGATAGTCCCCTTTCTGAGAAGATGGTAAAGGCATCAAGAATGCCCACTAATTAAAGCTAGACAGAAATGGGGAGGGCTGCTCATCCTTTTTTTTTTTTTTTTTTTTAGAATAAATAACATGAAGCTTTTGCTTTAGGTCTCCTTAGTCCTGTTTGTCCCCCTTGGAATGCACTAATGAACACAGCCTGCTCTCTAGTTCTGACACAATGTCACTCCCTCTGCTAGTTTGAAGAATAGAAGATTAAAGGCGATGAGGTGAGGTCAGGAATAGTGGGTTTATTTGATCAAAGGATAAAATAAATTCATGCTTCCTTTAGTCTCTGGACTAATTATCTCAATTAGATTGAAAATGGAGCTATTCATATAACTGACAAAAATTAATGTCAAGAGTATTTAAAGAACTTCTAATAATAAGTCAACGAGAAGAGCACAGCAACACAGTTGAAAAATGGGCAAAATAAATGAACAAGCATAGCAGAGAGGAGGAAAGACATATGAAGAAATGTTCTGTGGATTCTAAAGACTACAATGATGTTGCCTTTCACCCATACTCCACTGGCCAAAATTCAAATGCCAGGCACTACTAAGCATTGGAGAGGCTGCGAATGTTCAGGATCTTTATACATTGCTGGTGAGAGGATAAGCTGCTGCTCTGGTAAGCAGTTTGGCAACACCTTCCGTATTTAAACATTCTCAAACTCTGTGACCCAGCAAGTCCACTTCTCAGCAGATATGTTCATAGCAACCCCATTCACAAGAGGAAAAAATCATGGGTTCAACCTAAATAGTCATCAACATAAAAATGGATAAATCAACTGAGAAATATTCATAAATTAGAATAATATATTCCACCAAAGCAAATGAACTACAGCAACGCACAAAACTATGGATAATTTTAGAAATAAATAAGTGAAAATTAACCCTAAATCACATATATCAAATGCATGTCCTATTTATGAAGATGAAAAAGAACAAAATTAAAAAATAATTTTAGAGACTCATATGTAAGTGATGCAATTGTGTGAAAATGAAAGCATAAGATACACATGGCATTCTGAATGATGGCTAAGGTCGGAGGTAGGCAGGAGGATGGACTGGAGGAAGACCATGCGGTAGAGATGCAGGTTGATGCCAAGGTCCTAGCATGTATGTGTGAGTGAGTGTGTGTGCGTTTGTGTGTGTGTGTGTGTGTGTTTGGAGATGAAGTCATGGATCTCTGCTTACGACACTATCCGTTAAATAAAAATAAAAGGGGGCTCAAACAGAATACTGAGAGTGTATCATGGGCCATTGGTTATAAATAATACAATTCTGTCCACCTGAAGTTCATTTTAAGAAGGAAAATACGGGCCAGGCGCGGTGGCTCACGCCTATAATCCCAGCACTTTGGGAGGGCGAGACTGGTGGATCACAAGGTCAAGAGATCGAGACCATCCTGGTCAACAAGGTGAAACCCCGTCTCTACTAAAAATACAAAAATTAGCTGGGCATGGTGGCGCGTGCCTGTAATCCCAGCTACTTGGGTGGCTGAGGCAGGAGAACTGCTTGAACCCAGGAGGCGGAGGTTGCGGCGAGCCGAGATCGCACCCTTGCACTCCAGACTGGGTAACAAGAGCGAAACTCCGTCTCAAAAAAAAAAAAAAAGAAAAGGAAAATACTTGAACTATCAAACATCTCTTATCCTTATGAGGTTGATTTTCAAAGGAAATAAATAAAGTCTTTCACTGTATCATTAATTTAGGTAGCTTCGTAACAAATGCATTCATTTTATCTCCCTGGGATGATTTTCCTGGTGTACCAAGGTCATAGCAAGAAAAGAAAGGCAGAAGGATCAACATCATGCAAGGGTATGAGTGGGTTAGAAGGGCAGTGGTTTGCTGAATCTTGAGACTTAGGTGGAGGGGCATAGTACCCTGTGTAGGAACACAGGAGCTGGTGAGAGGAAACTTGGTTCAGACAGCAATCCATACCAGCCACAGCTCTATAACCATGACTGAAAACAGACTTGGTCATTCCAGAAAGCTGTTTCCAGAGGGACAAAATCTCAACCACAGCTTATTGTAGTGGGTGCCTACAGGGGGTGCAGCCCGTTCTTTGTGTGCACAGAATGTTCATAAGTTAGATGTGTGTAACTCAGAGAGTGCCTGCACTTACCTTAGATCACTAACTCATGGCAAAGAAATGCTCCTATAGCATTAATCTCAGCCATCTCCTCTCTCAACATTTCTGTCAATGCAATTGAGCATAGAATCAAAAGGATTATTGCCTATATTAATAACATGAACACTTTACATTTGTATAACATCCCACTGTGGCTGTCCAACTGATTTTCACAACTACCTCAGCAGAGAGGTAGGCATTCTATTTTCCTATTTGTCATGTGAAAGAGCTGCGGTCAGGAAAGACTTTACATTGGTCACCTAGAAATGAGATTTCCAGTCACTAGCCCTCCATGTCCTTTTCAAGATGCCCCCAAAAAATAAGGAACTGGAGGAAACAGAGAGTTCAGACCAACATTGATTGAATACATATGTTAAATACATGACAAACCTCCGTCGTCAGATAAGAAAATGGAAAATGCAGAGAACTGAAGTTATTAGCTGTGTGACCTACAGCAAGTAGTTCAAGCATTCCAAGTCTCTCTTGCCTCTATCTATAAAATAGAGATCATCATGGTAACTAACCTCACTGAATTACTGGGTGGATTCATGAAATGTGGTAGCTTATGTACTTACTTTAAGAAAATAAATTGCACAAAGCTTATAAATGGTGAAAGTATGATTGAAATCACAGGTATATGATTCCGAGTCTTGCCTTTTCTAAGGCCATGTTGCCCCATAGGGGAATCAGAACAGATAATACAGACAAATTAGACTTGACCAGCTAAGCAAACCATAATTCTGACCTAATTCTTTGACATGTATCACCCATAGGATTGCCATAAGAAAAAAGTCTACAACTAATTCCTACCAGACACACTTCTTCACACCTGCCAAAGCATCACACAAGGCATCTCTCCATAATTTAGCTATTATTAGAACCATAAACTACAAAATCTTTTGACTGGCAACAGATCAGGACATCAATTTTCATCTTGCATCTGCTTTAAAGAGTAGGAGTGAAGTTAGATTATCAGTGACATTTTCTCACTGGAAAGATTGCCTGGATCATATTTGTATTCATTTTCATAAATGCAATATACAAGCCACTAATGGAACAAAATCTACTAATTAAATTCCATTCAATAATGCATTTTTCACCTTAGATTAGTGGTGTCCTTGTATATTTCTTCCAGTATAGTGCAACTAATGTCTTATTTAGCTTATAAATGGTGCTTATCATTAAATTTGAAATATTAACAAGCATCAATGAGCCCAAAGTGACAGCACTGTAAATAATTTGAAAGGGCTCTACAGTGCAGACCTATTTCTGCTTAATTTAATTTATTTATTAAAACTTAAACATATAAATTTGGCAGGATGCTAGCTCGCTGCCATGGCAGCCTAGGCCTTCAACATATTCCTAGAACAGGAAATACAGAAAGAGCCGCCAACCTGAGGCCCACACCTCTGAAGGGAAGAAGGCTCTTCTCTCAGGCCCTTCATTTGTTGGGTGGGAAATGTGAAAACCCCAAGATTTATTTCTGATCCCTGTTTTCCCTGCAGTTTACCTTAAGAGTTAAGACCTTTGGATTAAGTGAAATACCTGGAAAAGGTTTATAATTTCCATATTCATCTTTAGAAAAGTGTCATAATATCTGCATTGCCAATATTGTATATGTAGGCTCTCAGTGTTTACATCATGTGTGAGAGGGTTTGGGCAGGATATGGTATATATTAGTCAAGGCAAAATACAATGTGGGTTATTAACACTGTAACATTTGATCGCATAAAATCTTCAAGGGGTAGGTTGGACCAATATTACTATCATTAAGCCATTGTATTGATGAAGAAGCTAAGGTTCAGAAAGCCTACGTTATCTTCCCAAGTTCACAAAACAAGATAGAAGCAGAGCTGTAACTCAACCCAGAAAACCCTCCATGGCTTGGCTTAAAGTCTCTTCCAAACCTGGTATTTCAGGAGTTTAGGTAACTGCTTCTGTGCCTTTCTCTAGCTATATATATACACATACATACACACTCGCTCATCCATACTCACATATTTCTTCTCCGAAGTATATGTATATAAATATATGAAAATAAATATACATATATACTTAGAGAAGAAAAACTCCTATTCATATTGAAATATCTGTCTCCATTTTTATTCATTGACTACATTTCGTTATCTTATAAAATCATTTACTTACACATCTATTTAAAACAAATATTTATCAAACATCAACTTTTTGCCAAGCAGTGTTTTAAGCATCAAAGGTACAACAGAACAAAAACAAAATTCCTTGCCATCATGCAGTTTATACTCTTGATATTCTTGTGTGTGTGTGTGTGTGTGTGTCAGAGGAGAGGCAGGCAACAGGCAAACTAAATGGAAATATTGGATGGTACATTAGACAGTATTAACTAAGGGAAAATAACGAATAGGGAACAAGGGGTGCTGGAGGAAACATGGAGGTTATGATTAAAGGGCAAAAAATGACAATTTAAAAATTTGACAATTTTCCCTTTGGGGTTCTATCAGAAGGTTGTGGTCTAACCCTCCTCTTCCCCTGTACATTCATACCATGAACTGATTGCTGCCTAAAGATCAAACTACCTTTTTACAAGCAGAAGACTATTGGAATGGCTGTTTGTTTTCTAATTGGCTAGGGCAACGTTGACATCCAGTGGTGAATTCAATTAATCACAGGTGCCCGCACTCTTGCTCTTTCATCTCCGTGTATGGGAGGAGGGCTAGGATACAAGCACTGGTTAGTGGTGCTGGTTAGGAGTTTGTGTTGCAGTTCAGCCCCAGACTCCTCTGCAGATCCACACTCTCTCCAGCTCCTGCTTCCCACCCTCCTTCCACCGGTTAGCCTTGGTTTCAAGAGCATGCACGTTACCATAGCAATATAACTATGTCATCCCTAGCACAGCTCCAGGACGTGCATGACTATGTACATATCCATCTACCCACCTGAGGTTTGCATACACATGCATGTGCTTACTACGCATCTAGGTCAGTCTGTATACACATGTGAATCCTGTGCTACCTACACACAGTATGACACTGTGTTGTTCTTCCCCCTATGGCACCCTTTCTGTCCTCGGGAGCGTGTTAATAGGAACACGGAAAACCACCCTGCATCCTGTGTCCTTTTCCATCTGGTTGATGTTACATTGTCTGTTCCTAATGAAGCAGAAACGAGCATGACTGCCTTGGGCTTATTTCCCTCTGGGTCTGCCAGCAGCCATTGAGATGTCAGCAAGAGTGGCTGCCTTCCCATGAATGACACCAGGCAGGAGGGACCCATTTCATTTTCTTCATGCCCTCCTGGGTGGATGCGCTGCCCAGCTCCCTACTCACAAAGGCCAGGACACAGTACACACAGAGTCCCTGCCCTCCACAAGCCTAGAGTCTGGGAATACCATAGACAGGGTCAGAGAAAGATCTGGAATCAGTTGGAATCAGCCCTACCTTTGTCTTTAAATTCAGCACCTGTAAGTGCCACTACTTATTAATTAATACATTTTATGTGTTCAGATCATTTCTAGGCGTTGACAGGCCACTGACAACTTACCCCTGGAATCTGAGGCTGAGGCCGCCCCACAAGGCTGCATTTTGAAATCCTTTCTACCTCTGGGTATGGGAAAAGGGAATGAGAAAAAAAAAAAAAAAAGGCCCTCTAACGAGTTGAACACACTGCACAATTAAATATTGATTAGAAAGTCTCCCTGAGTATTTTTCCCTGCATCTCTCCGCCTCCGCAGGGAGACGTCTGGATGTGATTCCTAAGCTGTCCCCATCCAGTGATTACGTTCATTAGGACACCAGCCTTGTGGTTAAAGCACTTTCCTTACTGCTGCACGTTTAATTAGACAACTCTTCCCCAGAAATTATTTATAGCCAGGTTCCAGAGCTATTGTTAGTCCGAATGTAAATAAGATTCAGGGCGGGAGTCCCCGCGCTGCAGCGGCTGGCGCGCTCCTGCCAGGAGCCGGCGCGCGCGGGACCACGTCCAGGGCTTTTACGGCCGAAACTCGGGCTATTAAAAAGCCCAGGCGCGATTTTCTAATTAAACTTTTGATACAGGACCACACAAAAGACTAAACCTACCAGGTCAGCTTGAGTACGCGGAGGAGGAGCCTAGAAGAGTAGAAGGAAGGGCTGAGGAGAAGGAAGGGCTGGGGAGAAGGGGCGGCCAAGGGGGCGGCGCCCTGGCTTCACGGGAGGAGCTGCGGGGGAACCCCGGTGAAGGCTAAATGTGGGTACTAGGGAACTTCCAGCGACCAGGTACAAATAACAGCTTCGGGCGGGGCTAGGTAATGCCCAGTCTGGTGAAGGCTCAGGGCAGGGATTTTTCACCTGTTAGCAGCGTTTGCAATCCCTCATGGTCCCAGTGGACACACCACCCACCCAGACCTGACTTCAAATCTGCCTTCTGCATTCTTTTCAGTTCAGTTTAAATTAAATGCGAGGAGCTGCCTCTAAATGCCAAGCTCTGTTCGTAGCGCTGGAATTATACCAGCTAAATGAACACAGCCCCTGTCCTCAAGTTCCTCACATTCTTGTGAACAATGTGGACATGTAATCAAACGAATGAAAGCAATGTAAGGTTATAAGAACATCAGCAACCACTATTTACCCAGCGCTTAATAGATACAGACACTTTACATGCCTCCTTCATTTAATGTGCAAAGCGCCGCTAGGAGCTGAATATTATTATTGTCATACCCATGTGTCAGTTGAGAAAACTGAGACTCTAAAAGGACAAATAACTCTTCATAGGTCACAGGGTTGGTAAATAGCTGACTATGAAACCCAAGCCCCTAAGTAACCACCACTTCACTGTCTACCAGGGCACTCTGATGAGTGCAGCATAACCGAATATGTAAATCTGCAACTAGGAAAGCATAAAGGGAGAATGTTTCATATTATGGAGGGAAATCGTGGTCAGAGAGAGCTTTGCCAAGAAGACTAAAAATGAGTGAGTAGCTCAAGAATGAATGGAGGTTTGCTAGGCAGACAGGAGCCAGAGGATATTATAGTTGGATTGTATGACAACCCAAATGAACTGTGCTGTGCTGGTTTATAAAGGCAAACTTACATCTAAGGGCTAAGGTTCTTACTAAATAATAGTATTAGTAGTCATGGGAGTAGTCGTAGTGATAATAATAAAAGAGAATGTGGAAAGTAGGAATTTGAATTCAAAATGCTAAGGAAGCTAAAATCTCTCCTTCCCTCCCTCTCTCCCTTCTTCCCTCTCTCTTGTTCCTTCCTTCTTTCCTTCCTTCCTTCCTTCCTTTCCTCTTCCTTTCTTTAATGTTGATTGTGTTTATATGAAACCCTAGAAGAGTGTTTCTTGGGGGGGTCAGGCAAGTTCTTGGTCCCAATGTCAGAAGGATGTGAACCTCCTGTGAGGGCCAAAACCAACTAGCTTAGGGACTCTGAAGAAAAGAGCTGGCTTCAGTGAATCTGGAGATAGAACGTGTGTCCAGGATCACCGCGGAAAAAGTATCAGCTCCAAATGTGATTGGTATAGGTCAAGGTTCCAGAAGTGAAAGAACCAGCTAACTCTGTGAGGCAGGAACTCATATTTGTGGGAAGCACACAGCCTCTTGGAATCAACCAAAAGAAGATGAAATGTGATGCAGCTCCACTGGGCAGCCCCAGCCAGGAATTTCTCTTGAGAGTCAATGGTGGATGGTGGTGAGGGTCCCCTCCCGCCCTCCCACTGCAATCCATGGGTCTGGCTCAGCTCCCTGCTGCCCATGGAGCCCTCGAGTCTCTTATTCAATAGCATTCCCTTTGAAGGAGAGTTCTACACAGACTTTAGCACGTTTCTCACCAATGTCTGTCCTCATTGTAGATGGGGTTATTGAGTATGTTGTGCCCCCTGAAAAAGAAAAGGCACAGAGAAAAATACCTTGCCTGAGACTTCCGTACTCCCACTGCTCATCAAATGGTTTTTTCTGACATAGGATTTGAAGACAAATGTATGGGTAGAAAAGAGGGGTAAAGATTAAAGCTTGACTCATAACTTTGTATGTATTTTTTTTTCCTGGAACCACAAAACAAGACAATCTGGCCAGAAAAGTCTATTTCAGTAATAATTGTAGTGTGCTTGGCACAGACAGCTCCATGGAGAGTCCCTGCTCCATTGGCACCTCTGAGGCCAGTCAAAACCATCCCACTTCGAGTAGGGAAGACAAGGATGTCTATTATTTTAAACATATAATTGATTCTAATTCATCATTTATCGCTCGGTGACAGATTTCTATATAGTTTATTATCTCTGTAGCAGCACGGGCCCTGAGGGGCCGTCTCCTATTGTTCCACTTTTCCTGGTGCGGCCTCTGCTGAGGCAGCTCCCGTTATCTGTCTGATTAAGTTAGGGAGCCTAGTATCTCTGGGTCCCCAGGTAACTGTCAGCATTGCACGTCCTCCAACTGCAGCTTAAAGAAGCCTTTTACCCCTCTCCTCCTTGACCTGTCTGTCACAGTTTTTCTTCTTGTCTGCTGATTAATTTGGGACTCTAGGTCCCCAGGACCTGAGAGATATCTATCACTCCTCACCCTCATACATATCTGCACATGAGTGCTTGCTCCCAAAGCCTGGGAAGGGAATGGAGGCACAAGATTAGATAGGGCAGCCTTCTGATAACCACTGCTTTCTGGTTTTTCTGTGGCTGTGCTATCAGCCCAGGCCACCAAATATCTCATCAGGTTTTCCCTTCCCTTGTAGATCTTTTTGTTCTGAGCTGGTGAATCAAATACGCTTCCCTCTACTAAGAACACTAGTGAGCAGATGCCCTGTCATTTGTTCCTCCTGGAGATGCTATTCTTTTCATTCTTCCTCTGATTGGCACAACCCAGACCTGACTGGTAACACAACTGGAGTGACAGTGCTGTACCCATGCACATGTCATCCACACTGCAATGCTGGAGACTCGCTTGCTCCCTAGGCATCAGGGAGCCAAGCCAGATCCGTAGATGGTGGTGAAAGGGCAGGAGGGGACCCTCATCACCATCCACCATGGTCTCCCAAGAGAAAATGCCTGGCTGGGACTGCCCAGAGGAGTCGCATCACATTTCATCTTCTTTTGATTGATTCCAAGAGCCTGTGTGCTTTCCACAAAGGTTAATTCCCACCTCACAGAGTTAGCTGATTCTTTCACTCTTGGAATCTTGACCTATACCAACCACATCTTGGAGCTGATACTTTTTCCACAGTGATCCTGGACACACTTTCTATCCCCAGATTCACTAAAGCCAGCTCTTCCCTTCTGGGTCCCTAAGATGGTTGGCTTTAGCCCTCCCAGGAGGTTCATGTCCTTCTGACACTGGGACTAAGAACTTGCCTGACCCCTAGAAACACTCTCCTGCTTAACTGTCAGATGCCACAAAATTGGGCTTGGCATAGTTCCACCATCTGATTTGAATGTCCTGTGGCCACCTGCCCATCTTTCAAAGTGCAGTTAAAATATCCAGTCTCCTTGGTGAGCCCTGCTGAGTCCCCCGACAGGAGAGACATCCTGATGTCATGGTTCCATTCATGATGGAGCCCATGACGCCATCATGCAATGATCTGCAAATGTGTCTTCACATTAGTGTGAGTTTGATAGTGTTTGCTGAATCTAGCTGAGTGCATTGAGCAGAGTTTGTTTGCTCAATGGCTTACATGTGTCAGTCTACGAGGCAAAGGGGCATTTTCTCCCTGTCTTCTCACTGGGAGGGAGCCTATGTTGACTGTTTACTTGTTAGCATGGCTGCTGTGGACCTATTCATGCTCCAATCCCCTCCCCTATGAGAAGTTTTTCTGTTTCCTCTAAAGGTGACTTATTTCTTTAACTTCTTTAGGGCTTCCTGTCTTTGTCAGTGTTTATTGATGTTCATAACCAAAAAGGTGAGAAACCAATCCCCAACACAATTCAGAGAGAACCTTTCTATGATCTGAATGTTTGTGACCATCCAAATTTTATATGTGGAAATCTTGACCCCCAGGGTGATGGTATGAAAAGGTGGGGCTGTTGGGAGGTGATTAGGTGATGAGAATGGAGTCTTCATGAATGGGACTGGTGTCCTTATAAAAGAGGCCCAAATGAGACACCTCACTCTATCTGCATGTGAGAACACAGTGAGAAAATGCCATCTATGAACCAGGAAGTAGGCCCTCGCCAGATACTCAATCTGTTAATCCCTGGAGAGTGGGCTTCCAGTCTCCAGAAGTCTGAGAAATAAATTTCTGTTGTAAGCCACCCGGTTTATGGTATTTTGTTATAACAACCCAAACACACTAAGACAAACCCTAAGTATATACACAAAAGACCTCTGAAGTCATCCAGTCAAACTCCCTCTTTCCACAGATGAGGAAACATAAGGTCAGGAAATAGGAAACTTGTGTGATGTCAACTAGCTGCAGGTTGGTAGCAAAGAAAGTCCATATTTCTTTTAAACGCTGTGGGAATAGTTCCTGCTCCCTGCAGCCCTGCCCTATCTGGCAGGAGCTTTTCTCAGCTGATCTTAGGGATGAGCTTTGCCTCTGGAGAAGAAATTCGTGTCTCTAAACCTACTATCATTTCTCTTCCAGATCTCACCCTCCCCTGGTGGTAAGCCCCACTCTCACCCCAGTCCCCTCCCTAGCAATGACACTGCTGTTTCCTACAGCAAGTGTAAAGCACACACAGACTCAGTTTAGGGACAGTTAATTTCCAATTCTTTCCAGATGGGTTGGAATAATATCCCCAGGTGGTAAATACATTATTAAGAAGGCAGTTTGGTGTGAAATTGGCTATTAAAATATAGATAAAGTTTAATATATTGAGCTCCTTGTCAGAAAAATCACTTTAGAGGGAGCTTATTATTTGTTTGATATTAAAAGAGTCACAGCTCCGCTCCAAGTGACAAATGGGGGTGTAGGGGGGAAGAAATGCCACCGGTAATGAACAAAAGCTTTTTAACATTTAAATTTAGGTTTTTCTTGTAGCTCTGCGTGCTGCCATGAGCATGCCTGTGTGGTGCAGCCAGCAGCGGCCATCAGAAATGTCAGGTACTCAGGAGCCAAGGAGGCTGCCAGCCAGGCTGTAAACAGCTTGAGTCTATCCAAAAGAAAGAGCTACCAGACAGCAAAAAGTAGAGCTTCAAGTGGTTCCATTGGCAACATTGTGGAAAGCAGCCAGGGGTCTATCTCAGGACAGGAAGTAGAAGCTTCTCCCACCTTCTTCCACAGTATTCCCGCCTCTACCCAAAACACATCCACCTCAAAGGCAACTTGTTTCAGGAAGCCTTCCTGCACTTAGCCCACCAGACCTGGAAACCCATCTTTCCGGTGTAGACACACCACTGAGCCAAATCTATAAAAAACAAAGTTGACAAGAAAGGAAGTTATGTTAGAACTTCAGTTTTGTTTTGTTTTTGCTTTTGTTTTGAGACAGAGTCTCACTCTGTCGCCCAAGCTGGAGTGCGTTGGTGTGATCTCAGCTCACTGCAACCTTAGCCTCCCAGGTTCAAGCAATTCTACTGCTTCAGCATCCTGAGTAGCTGGGATTACAGGCATGCACCACCACACCCGGCTAATTTTTGTGATTTTAGTAGAGACGGGGTTTTGCCATGTTGGCCAGGTGATCTCAAACTCCTGTCCTCAAGCATTCTGCCTCAGCCTCTCAAAGTGCTGGGATTATAGGCGTGTGCCATTGCACCTGTCCTGAAAGTATGTTAGACCTTCTAAGTATAAACCTGTAGTTCCACATGTGCTATATGATACCCTTGACCAAGCCAATACTGAATAGGCAGTATGCTATCCGTGACCTCGCATGATCTCTACTGGAGGAAATCCATAATGTATAACTGCAACTGGCTTTATCTTTTCTCACACTAACAAAATCCTCCAGGAAGCATGCAGAGATGTAAAACAGAAGAGAAAAGTTGTAAGGGAGGGATAGAAACCACAGTCTCATTTCATTTAAACAATAGGCCCATGACCACAATTAGAGAGAGAAAAAAGATGTTCCTGGGAAAAAATAATGATAATTCGGTTTAATATAGTTTGTCCGTTCCAAATTTCATGTTGAAATGTAATCTCAATGTTGGAGGTGGGGCCTGGTGAGAGGTGTCTGGCTCATGGGGGCGGGTCTCTCATGAAAGATTTGGGGCTATCCTCACTGTAATGAATGAGTTCTTGCTCCATAGGTTTATGTGAGATCCAGTTGTTTAACACAGTGTGGCGCCTCCCCTGCCTTCTTTCTTGCTCCCTCTCTCACCATGTGATACACTGCTTCCCCTTTGCCTTCCACCATGAGTACAATCTCCATGAGGTCTCACTAAAAGATAGCAGATGTGGGCACTATGCTTCCTGCACAGTCCGCAGAACTGTGAGCTGATTAAACCTCTTTTCTTTATAAATTACTCAGTCTCAGGGGTCCTTTATAACAATGCAAACTGACTGACACATGATTGGACAGGAGTCTTTAAAAAGAAATCATAAGAACTAATTACAATGTTCAACAGGGTGAGAGTCCCTATTTCAAAGGTTTACTACCCACATGCCTATCCGTATGTACACCTGTGCATACACACAGACACACCAATGCATGGCCCCTTCCTTCCTAAGAGTGAATCCTTGTAACAAGAGAACTGGTCCCTGGTTTTTAAGCTAAACTGGTAGAAGGTATCTCAGTAAATGGTAAAGAAGAAGGCTATATTTTTCACCTGGACTCTATCATTGGGTGACTTAAGCATTAGTCATTCCCTAGCACCATGGTCACTGGTTGTAAAAGAACCGTAGCCACAGTCTAGGTCAAACCTTTCTTGCTAGCCAAAGCCCAGCCAATAACTGACTGTTATCTTACACACTTGGCGGGTAATCGGAAGAGTGATTGTGTCACATATTCAGTGGGACCAATGAAGTGGCGAAGGCCATCTGGAGTACCAGCCTTCCCCGTGTACTTCAATCAAGCATTGCCCAAAGTGAAGACCAACGAGGGAACTGGGATTAAAACCCAAAGGCCTATAGAATGCTTCAACCTCAGATCACTCAAGTATTGATCCCTTTCTCTCAGCGGAACTCTAGGTGCACCCGTGATAATTGTACAGCAAGGGCTGAGAGGGATGTGCTTGGCAAAATCCTCGTGATCTGGCAAGGGTTTTATAGTGAGTGCTGTTGCTTCAGCACAGTGCAGCTATTGCAATAAGTGCCTTTGTGGCTACGAGTAATAAATGACATCTTTTAAGTGACAAGTGGCTGGAGTTGTAACTTAACTTTTGACAAACAGAAAGAGAGAAAGCTTAAACACAAGTGGTTTGAAAGTGATACAATAAATAGGTCAGATGCATAGACTGGGATTGACTCTCTTGAGATCTGGACAGGAGTTTAAAATAAAAATAAAATGAAAACAAAAGCTCTTTGCTTTTGAAAGAAGAATTCTTGGGGCTGGGAATGGATCCAGGCATTTTCTCTTAACTTATTTCATTGAATGTTCACTCAGCTTCACAAAGTGTGTATGGTCTCATTCTGATGGCCAAAGAAGGTTCAACAGGGTAAGGTCACCAGCCAGGTTTCCAGAGCTGCTGAGGTACAAAAGTAGACTTTCATTCCAGGTCTGTATGCATGGAAACCACCTTGCTCAGTTCTTCCTGATTAGACAGGCGAGAATGCCTTTTCAGTTCTGCATCCATGTATTCATAAAGATCTGTGATCGAATCCTGACTCACCACTTACATCCATGTCACCCTGAGTAAGCCTCTTAACACTTTCTACCGAGGGGGTTTTTGCTTTCTTTATCTATCAGATAAGGAGAATGATGTTAGTTCTTTGTGCCCACAGAAGTAACATTAGGATTAAATACAATGATGGAGATAAAAATTCTCAGTAAGCTCTAAAAGGGTACTGAAATATAAGACATAATCATAAGGCTATTACTGTTCACTTTAAAGTGGAATTTTCTCTATAGATAATATATGTGTGGGTGTGAATGTATACGGGGAGAAAGAGAGTAGGGAAGGAGATGTAGAAGGAGGAAAGAGGCAAAGGAGAAAGGAAAGAGAGAGGGAGGGAGGGGGGAAAGAGAAGAGAGATTGATCATAGGTTGTTTCATCAATTGACCAATCTGATAAGACCTTTCACTCAACTTTTCACAGTGCTGGGCAGTTTGGAGACTTCTTACAACCACTTGACCACATTTGAACTTTAAAACAACCCCAGGAATTGTAGTTATTCTCTTTTTCATACAAGTGAGGGGGAAATGCAAGCTAAAAGTCACAGTGACTTTTCTGATATACCATAAAATCTTAAATCCAATTTCTTCATCTGTAAATGATAGCATATGCCAGATATTGAAAAGAAAAATATAGTGGAAAACTTGAAGAAGATTTGAGTCATTAAGTGAATTTTTATTTAAATTGAGAAAATGTCATCATTGATATATTTATATGAGCTTCCTGTGGCTGCTGTAACGAGTTTCCACAAACATAGTGGCTGAAAGCAATTGAAACTTATTCTCTCACAGTTTGGAGACCGGAAGTCTGAATTCAGTATCACTGAGGCCATATCAAGTGCCTTCCTGATCCTTTCTAAGGCTCCAGGGAAGCCTTTCTTCACCTCTTTCAGCTCCTGCTGGCTGCCCGCCCCACTTCACTTGTGGCCACATCTTTCCAACCTTCCAGCTCAGCATCTTCAAATCTCTCTCTACTGTCTTCACCTGTGCCATAAAATATCTCTTGGCCTGCCTTTTTTAAGGATACAGGTGACTATTTATGGCCTACTCAGATAATCCAGGAAGACCCCCCCATCTCAAGATCCTTAATCAATCTGTGAGGACCTTTTTTTTGTTATAAACATTCGCAGGTTCCAGGAATTAGAAGTTGGATATTGGCTGGGGGGTACTTTTCAGCCTACCACAGTATTCTATTGATTTGTGGAACATACTAACAAACAAGCAAACAAAATACCTGGCATTCTATTGCTTCTGGTAATGAATTTAAGCCCCTACCTCTTGAATATCTGACTTCCTGGAGGCGGTGAAATAGACTAAACAGCGCAAAGAGTGGTCTTTGTGCTGCGCACAACACAAAATTTCTCCAGACAGTGGATAAATGAATAACGAGGATCTTTGCCATCCATCGTGTGCCCCCGACCCCTTTTGACAGTTGTCAGGGTCCCCCCTGAATCCCGGGGGCCCTTTTGGACACACAGACTGGCAGCACCCGGCACACTGTCCTGTGGGCAGCAGATCCCTCGAGAAGTCCCTGCACCCCGAGGGAGCAGCACACATCTCTCACCGCGCTGGAGTCAGGCGGAAACGCCAGCTGGGAAGGAGGAGGCGAAGAGGCAAAGAGCAGGGGCTGGCAGCTGTGTTCTAGCTTGGAAGGAAGTTGGACACCCACACATCTCAAAAGCCGGAGCAGGCAGCCCAGAGAGCGGGTCTCGCTCCTCTGCCGTCTCATCTGAGGCCTCCTCCATCTGCCTTGCCTGAGAGCCACTTTCCATCGCCAGCGCCCCTGGGGATGTAACTGCCTCCTTAGAGGCTTGCCAGAGGAAAGCAAGTGTGATTTTGCTGTAGCTCTGACTTATTTTATTTTTATTTTATTTTGTGGGTCCTTTGGGTTCCTGCGGTGCTGATGTTTTATTAATGGTTCCACTCTCTTTTCAGAAGCAGTTGGACTCCTGTCTATCATCTGGCAATTGACAGCCAAGGCCCAGCAAGGCAGAACGTGGAAGCTGAGGTGTGCTTGGTGGAGGGGACACAGGGGTCAGTCTGAAGATGCCTCTGCAGGTGACCAAGGCCGGCCTTGGTCATGCATCTTTTGGCTGTCCTGATACTGCCCACCAATGCCCACACAGGCACCGCCGCTCCACACGAAGGGTCTGCTCTCCTGTGATCCAGTTGCTGCCCCCACTGCTAACAGCTGCTCAGGAAGCCAGCTGGCCTGGGACCATGCCCTTGCTCTGCTTCAGGGCCTGGCTTGGTGCTCGCTGATATTAGCTGTCTACTGAGAAGGTCCACACGAGACGCACGGTTGGGTGCTGGCTCAGAAGTGAGATCATACGCCTTCCTTCCACCACACTCCATCTGACCTACCCCTCTCTATGGAAGGCGGTTCAAACACCATCCCCCAGACAGAAATGTCTCGGTCCACTCTATCCCTCACTAGCTTCTGTGGACTTCTCCAGTGCCCGCCCATTCCCTCCACTGCACTGAACTAGTCTACATCGGGGTCCTGCCCACCTGGTCTCCTGCACTCTTTACCCCTCCCGTCCCTCCTTTCTCAGCATTGGCGGCAGCTGTGAGCCTGCAAAGCTTTCAGAATGCCATGCCCTTGATTGGAAACCTTCATGGCTTCCCACTAAGTTTAGAATGAAATGCAAACTTAGATTGAAGTCTCTGCCTGCTTCCGCACCTTTGACTCTCCACTCAATCTCTCTGGCCCCGGTTTTCAACCATACCCCTACTGCCAACCACAGTTCCTGGGGAGAGGAGATTCTAAAAAGACTGATTGTGGAACAAGTGCATGAAAGAATAGCCAGAATGAATGAATGAATGGCTAGATCCATTCCCCCACGTTGCTTGGTAGTAACATGACAGTAAATGTGATGTGGATACATACAGCAAATGCTGTTTCTGAGATATCTGTCTACATTAATGCTTTTTCACTTAACACCTTTGTTCTCCTTTTCCACCCCTGCTACTCCATAGCTCTTGGGTACTAGTTTTTCTCTGTGGGAAGGTAGGGCAGGTTACATTTGGTAGGGTGAGTGCAGCTTATCTGCTCTGCATTTCCACAGATAAAACATATTGTGGAAAAAAAAATTTAATATGACCTTTTCCTTAGGGACTACAGATATATTCTCAACCTTCACACTACCCTTTCCGATGGCTCAGCAATCTAAGAAAAAAAAAAACTATTACACATGAATACTTATCAATATAGTAAATGCATCTAATCCAGATTTTTCTTATCTTTTCTGTGAATCCTATATTTTTTTAAAGCTTTTCTTTTTAATTAAAAATTGAATCACATACTTTTATGAACTCCTTCAATTAGAAGATGGGTGTTTCCCTGGCCTTGGGGGACAGGGGCAGCTGTTTGTTTCCTAGGATCTATTTTTATTTTTGCCCTTAATTGTTGGAATTTGCAAGCATCCTTCAGGTTAGCTGTGGCCCTCAGTCTAAATTTAGGTTCACGGGATGTGTGTAGCTTCCAGGACAAGTTCTTAAAGGGAGGATGTCTCTTTTCCTTGCCCTTCTCTTTTCCTTCTGAGTGGAGTGTGGCCTTCGAAGGGAGAGCCATCCTAAGGGCCACAGAGAATGGAGTGTGCTCAGAGCAGTGAGACCTGGGTTTCTGGCTTGAGGTCACTGTGAGACAGCCAGGTGGGAGGAGGTCCCTGGAGAAACTCCAACCAGCCTACCTACTGAGATGGAGCCATTTGCAATGGGGAGGAGCCTGGCCCCTCCTCATCCTGTGTGGAACCTAGGATTCAAGCTGCTAGCAGGAAGCGCTCTAGCAGGGACTCTGGACTAGCGCACGGACAGAGTTCCTGTTTCCCCCTTTTCTTCCTTTTCACCCAATAAAACCCTATCTTACTCATCATTCAAATTGTCTGCGAGCCTGAATTTTTGTGGCCATGGGACAAAGAACCCCATCTTCAACTGAGCTAAGGAAAAGTCCTGCAACAACTGGAAGACCTTAAGTGAGTTCTTTAAAGGATCAAAAAAGAAAGCTCTATCTTGCTTAACCATCATAACTTGTTGTCCAATTAACCCAATTTTAACTAATAACTTGGAAATTTTGCATGGGTTTTTCTATAGGGTGCTGTTGAAAGTCGAAAGTCGCTGACCAAACCATGTCCCACTGGCCAGAACTATGTGAAACTCACACCATTTGGAAGGTGCCCAGTGCCCTTCCCTGGTCCCACATGTCTGCCACTTCCACTTTTTCTGCTAGAATTGTTCCAGCACCTTTCTGCACTGTGAGGTGTGAACGTCTAGACACTGGCCTGACAACACCTGCCCCATGAACGCTGCAGGTCCTGCCTTCTATCCCAGCAGGAGCAGTGGCCCCAGGATAGCTGGGCACAAAGTGCTAGCCAGGAAGATTATGTCAGAATGCTGTAGGCTCATGCATAGACCTGTCATTGGGCCACCTAGGCTGGTGTAGTGCTTGTGGCTTAAGCAGGAGGTCTGCCTAATAATTGTCTGCAAAATACCTGAACTGTTAATCCTTCACTCTTTAAAGCAATCATATTCACTTAATTTAAAACAGGAGATGGGAAAGGCAAGAGAAGAAAAGTCCTTTTCTTTCCAAACTTTGAGAACGATGTCAAACCAGTTAAAGAGGAGACATCCCCCAAAGCATTATTTTCCCCAGACCTATCAGGCAGCCATACAGGTGCATCCCCACAGACTATGGCCTTGGGGACTTTGTCCCACACAGCACAGTACAACCTGTTTTAGAGTTTGTTGCCCCCACCCTCCACTTATTTTAGCAATTCCTTGTTACATTCAAAATACCTGAGCTCTTTATGCTGCTGCAGGATACAGCTCCATCTACAAATGACCTCAGAGGAACTCTGGATTGATTTAACCTCCCTTATCTGTGTGATTAGCTCAGCCACAGAGCAGATACTTGGTGCTTATCACCCCATTAAAGAGTCAAAGAATGCTGTTACCAGTTTTTTATCTCCAAAATGCACACAAAGCCCTGCTGATTATTCTATTAATTTGTTAATGAACCTGTCCTTAGACAGAATCTCTGCTCCTTTGGAAGGCAGGGTGGGGAACTGAGCCTTCAAAGGTGTTTGAGCCTTCAGAGGTAAAGCTCAAAACTCTAGAATTGCTTGTAGAAGCTGGCTGGGATGCATATGGTTATTTTTACTATGCATTTTTATTCTCTTTCAGTCTTTTATTGAAATAGAAGGCACACAGAGAGACAAAGAAATTAGGCCAGAAAAAGTTGAATGTCTGATGGCAGCAGACCCAGGCCCTCACAGACTGGTGCAAAGACGCAGGCATAGACATTTTGAATAGTTAGCGCATATATCATGTCTTCCTGTGGCCAGATCGTTCAGCTTTTTTCAGTTGATACACGAATGGTAATTTTAGAACAAAGGGTTGTGGGAAAAATGGTTTATGCTTTTCCTGGATATATTGTCCTGTACTTTGGGGCCATTGTATATGTATGTTTTATATCTTCACAGACATGTGGACAATTCCACGAGGACAGACACAAGTCTGCATATGCTTCCAGTGTACTGTAGGTACCGTGTCAATAGAGCTGTCTCATCATTGGGATCTTATAGTATGGCTACTTGCATTGGACGCTCTCAGATTCTCCAAGGTTTTCACCTCCTACTATGGGCCTTCAGTTTTTCAAGCCTTTTGAGCAGAAAGATGGCTTTAAAATAGCATCAGTGACCAAGAATCCCTGGGTCATTCCATTGGCTACAGAATTAAGCTCAGACCTTCCACAGTATTAGCCACTTCTGACTTAATGGAGCAAGAAAGTGGGTGAATCACAGAGAGTTGACAATTGATTATGGTGCATCACTACTGTCAGGTAAACAACTAAAATGGAAATAGGAAAGAGATGTGAAAGGCATGTGTTCCTTCAAAATTAAAGCACAATTTCAGAAGGGAACCAAGATTGTGCTCGGGAGGTCCTTTTCTGACTTTTTTTTTTTTCCTGATGTGGTGGATGCCATGATGCAGTTCCCAGATTCCCCTTTGGGAAAGAGACACATATTTGTCCAGGTCAGGAATATTAGCTGTGGAAGGCTCCTCACTGAGCCTCTCTCTGAGAATTGTCCTCAGTGAATGAAAGCTGCCTCATTCGAGGTCACCCCACTTTACAGGCACAGCCCACTTCCAGGACTAGGGCTATATGGGAGTGGAAAGATCTTTCATCCTCCCTTTGTTTGGTGGCAACTTTGAAGGCCATTACTGCACCAGGGTCTCCACAGGACTGACGACACCTCTGATACGACTGCAACAATGTCCACTATTTCTTTCAGCCAATTCTGATCCCCTTCTGCTTTATAAGTGTTCTTCCCAGCAGTACTCCCTAATGCAAAAAGTCTCCATCTGAGAGTCGATTTTCATGGAGCCCAACCTAATATATCTGGTAAAACAAATGATTTGCCCATAAACACACCCGACTAAGGAGTCACAGCAAGAAGACTGAGCAATTTTCTGCATTACTAAGGACAGTAGCATGGACATGGGCTGACAAGGATTAATCTCTATTTGACATCTGTTTCAAAAGTTTTGATTATTTACATGTATTTAACCTTCCAGATAAGTCTACATGTATGGACATGTTCCATGGGTTTGAATTCATTCTTGAGTTCTATTTAGCAGAGAACAATGATTTAGATTAAGATATATTTACTCATCATCCTTTCAAGAAAAATAAACGCTGTCTCTACCCTATGTAGATACAATCCCTGACCTCAGGGAACTTCAAGCGTTGCCAGTAAACAGACATAAATACTTGCTTGTTAAAATGCAATGGTACATATTTGGAACAGCTAGCAAAGGTAACAAAACAATTGAATTAAAAAGATGTTCACAGTCTGTTCAAATATAACAACAAGTTGGTATTTCCAGGAACACATTAAGGAAAGCTGGCACTTTGGTTCCTAAAATCAACTGTACTGATACAAGATTGATCGACCTAATTTAGGAGTCAAGGTTCAAAGAACCCTGGCAATTTAATTCAGTATCCATATAGTATTCAGACCAAGTGAAGTGTTAGTCAACTCTGTATTGCACAATTTGGAAGGTACAAAGCAGCAGTCCCCAGTCTTTTTGGAATCAGGGATTGATTTCATGGAAGACAATCTTTCTACGAATGAGGTGGGTGTGGGGAATGAAACCGTTTCACCTCAAATCATCAGGCATTAGTTAGATTCTCATAAGGAGTGCAACCGAGATCCCTCATGTGTAATTCACAATAGGGTTTGCGCTCCTATGAGAATCTAATGCTGCCGCTGATCTGACAGGAGGTGGGGCTCCGGCAATAATGATCACTGCTGGCCACTCACCTGCTGTGCAGCCCAGTTCCTAACAGGGTATGGACTGGGACTGATCCACAGCCCAGAGGCTGGAGACCCCTGGGATATCTGCTGTCTTCAGTTCTAGATGCCATTAGAAAGCATTCAGTGGAGAATGCCTAGAATGGTAAGAGGTCAGAAATTTAGTTATTTGAGGAACCCTTGAAAGTTTCACCTCCCCCAGCCCCTTTTTATATCCTGCAATATAACCAAAGAGTTTCCCACAGCCAAGCTCTTCTTGTAATGCCTTTGCATTTTGAATCCCCACTGTCCTGTCCACTCTTCAATGAATAGCTCGGAAGTCTCCTCCATAGTGAGCCCAACTCCTCCACTGGGGAACTGGCTTCTGGGGGAGCAGTTTGCTCACACCTCTCTCACAGTACATGTCCTTCTTTCTGCTCTTGCTGTGGCAATCTACAAGAGGGCTGCCAGGGATCAGAGCTTTGTCACTCAAGCATCTAGAAGAATGTTTGCTATACAGAAAGTGTTTGTCATTATTTGACAAATGGATAATTGGTGAATAAATGGTTGAACAAATAAATGTGCAAATTCTAAATGCAGGAGAAGGCAGCTCAGAAGTGAGAACACTGGTAAGAAGTGAAAGAGTCTTCAAATATTTAAAGCATTATTAAAGTATTCTTGTAACACAATAAAGAAATACAGACTGGATCATAGCTTTATGGAGTGAATCTGTAATTAATAACTGTGACCAAAAGTTTTTTGATTAATGAATTAGTGGTGATATAGAAGGAAGTCTTTAGTGATAACTTTAAGATTTTATCTTTAGTCTCATCCTTTTTAGTATTTCTATCAACGAGCTAAATAAAGATATAAAAAGCATAATTATCAAAAAGTAGGGATGATGTGAAGCCAAGTGAAATAGTAAATAAATTGGAGGATTAAAAGCAGGATGCAAAAATATCTCAAGAAGCTAGAATTATGAGCTAGTCTTGCCAAGTTGATATTCAAGGGAGAAAAATAGAAAGCCATGCCACCAAATCCTGAAATAACTGTAAAATAGAAGATGAGGAACAAGAAGCTTAACTCCAGCATTTGTAACAATCAATAGGGAATTTAGTTGTGTAAGTTTCTAATAAGTTCACATAATCAGACAGCTTAAAACAAAGTCAACCCAAACTTGCAAAACATAATTGGTAGTACACTACCTGCAAGTTTTTTAGAAAGATGTAGGTAAACTGTTGCAAGCTGTGCCCAGAGCAGTACAAGCAAGCCAGGCAAGAGTTCTTAAAACCATATTATTTATGAAAATAAGAATCTGGCAGGGTAAACATGGAGACAAGAATATTCAGTAGAGACCTTGTCTGTTGCTAAATCAAGGAAACCTGAAAAATTTGCATCAAGCAAATGAGATCAGGTTCTTTCTACAGAGTCTAAGTGGTAGCATGATGTTTGAGAGCAGTAGATACAGAGGACCTGATTTCAACTTCATAGAAGAAAGTCTTAGTCACAGCTATGCAAAATAGTGAGAGCCAGTGTGAGAGAAGTGAGCCCCACTCACTATCTCTGGTTACTGCAGGTGTTGAGGCTGCAGCCTTGAATAATATCCAGGGAGAAGCCTGTGGTGTAGATTCATGTATTGCATAGATAATTGGAATCAATGACCTTTTAGGTTCCTGAGATACCATGATTTTACCCAAGGTTGACATGCCATAAAGCTCCAGAAGGCAGGACTATACTCAATTTAAGGAAAAACTTTTTAAAATCAAAGTTATTTAAAAACAGAATGAACAGTGACTTCTCTTTTTTTTCTAGAGATATTGTTATAATAGTGATCCTTGTATTTGTTAGGAAGCTGGAGTCAATTATCTTTGGGGTAAAGCAGGAAGACGGGCAGTCAGGAGCCACTGTTTACAGTCCCAAGCTCTGATGGAAGCTGGCAAGTCATTTAGCCATGCCTAGCCCAGTGTGCTTATCTGCAAATGGGGCTAACAGTACCTCTTCTACATATTTTATACAATTGTTGGAAAATCAAATAAAATAACATGCATTGAAAGGCTCTATAAAAGTTGACTAAGTATTGCCACACATCTACAACCATCTGACCTTTGACAAACCTGACAAAAACAAGCAATGGGGAAAGAATTCCCTGTTTAATAAATGGTGTTGGGAAAACTGGCTAGCTATGTGCAGAAAGCTGAAACTGGACCACTTCCTTACACCTTATACAAAAATTAACTCTAGATGGATTAAAGATTTAAACATAAGACCTAACACCATAAAAACCCTAGAAGAAAACCTAGGTAATATCATTCAGGATATAGGCATAGGCAAGGACTTCATGACTAGAACACCAAAAGCATTGGCAACAAGAGCCAAAATAGACAAATGGGATCTAATTAAACTTAAGAGCTTCTGCACAGCAAAAGAAACTATCATTAGAGTGAACTAGCAACCAATAGAATGGTAAAAAATTTTTGCAATCTACCCATCTGACAAAGGGCTAATATCCAGTATCCACAAAGATCTTAAATCAATTTACAAGAAAGAAACAATCCCATCAAAAAGTGGGCGAAGGATATGAACAGATACTTTTCAAAAAGAAGACATTTATGCAGCCAACAAATATATGAAAAAACGCTATCATCACTGGTCATTAGAGAAATGCAAACCAAAACCACATTGAGATACCATCTTACACCAGTTAGAATGGCAAACATTACAGCCGTGGGGAGGATGGGGCGGGATAAAGGAAAACACCGGGAGGAATGCCTGATGTAGGCGATGAGGGTCGGGGGAGATTGAGACAGCAAACCACCATAGCATGTATGTACCTATGCAACAATCCTGCAGGATACAGGATGCGCACATGTACCCCAGAGCCCAAAGTACAATAAAAAGTAAAAATTAAAAAAAAATCTGGAGACAACAGATGCTGGAGAGATGCGGAGAAATAGGAACACTTTTACACTGTTGGTGGGAGTGTAAATTAGTTCAACCATTCTGGAAGACAGTGTTGTGATTCCTCGAGGATCCAAAAATAGAAATATCACAATAGTAAAGACTTGGAACCAACTCAAATGCCCATCAATGATAGACTGGATGAGGAAAATGTGGCCCATATACATCATGGAATACTATGCAGTCATAAAAAGGGATGAATTTGTGTCCTTTGCAGGGACATAGATGAAGCTGGAAATCATCATTCTCAGCCAACTGACACAAGAACAGAAAACCAAACACTGCATGTTCTCACTCATAAGTGAGTGTTGAATAATGAGAACACATGGACACAGGAAGGGGACATCACACACCAGGGCCTGTTGTGGGGTGGGAGAGCTAGGGGAGGGATAGCAGGGTATAGGGGGATTGGGGAGGGATAACATTGGGAGAAATACCTAATGTAGATGACGGGGGATGGATGAGACAAACCACCATGGCATGTGTATATCTATGTAACAATCCTGCACAATCTGCACATGTACCCCAGAACTTAAAGTATAATAAAAAAAAAAAAAGAAAGAAAAGTTGACTAAGTATACTAGAAGATTAACGTGTTCTTGGCATGATTGCTAGCATTGCTATTGTAGGTCAGAAACAGCCATAGACAGATGGTTTGTAAACAAATAAATATAGCAATGTTCTATTATAACCTTATTTACAAAACAAATGGCTGGCCGTGTTTGGATCATGAGCTATAATTTGCTGACTCTTGGTCTAAAAAATTCTCTATTGGGGACAATTTTACTGAACAGGGGACACTGGGCAATATCTGAAGACATTTCTTGTTGTCACAACTCACGGAGGGGGCAAGGTATTATTTTATTGACATTTAGGGGTTTGAGGTTAGGGATGATGGTAAACAAACTGTAATATGTAGGAGAGCCTTCCTCAACAAAAAATCATCTGGACCAAAATGTCAATAGTGTCAAGGTTGGGAAACCCTGGCATAGACAAGGAAAATTATTATTTATGCTTATCCAAGGTCCTCAGCAACAAATTCAATCTCCTGTTGACTTTTGGAGTACAAATTACAGAACCGTAGAAGATTTGGTTTGGAAGCACTTGGGAAACAAAGAAGGGGAACATGAATTCTCTCTGTTAAACATCAATTGTAAAACAACTCAACACAACTTTCACTAAGTTTTCCTTTCTTTAATAATGGTGTTGCTGCCAGGCAAGGTGGCTCACACCTGTAATCCCAGAACTTTGGGAGGCTGAGGTGAGGGGATCAGGAGATCAGGAGATCGAGACCATCGTGGTCAACTTGGTGAAACCTCATCTCTATTAAAATACAAAAAAACTAGCCTAGCATTGTGGCGTATGTCTGTAGTCCCAGCTACTCAGGAGGCTGAGGCAGGGAAATCGCTTGAACCCAGGAAGCGGAGGTTGCAGTGAGCGGAGATTGTGCCACTGCACTCTAGCCTGGGGATGGAACAAGACTCCGTCTCAAAAAAATTAAAAAATCATAGTAAAAAAATAGAGTTGCCCATGTCAAAAACTCAACTCATAGTTTAGATTAGTTAGATTAAAAACAAAAGTTAATTGAGATATTTTCTAATGCTAAAAAAATAAAAACTGGTCTGTACTGGGACTTTCCCACAGCACCCTGGATATTCCTAGCATTCTGCTCAGACTCTCAGTGGCTCCCTTCCGAAAGGATTTGCACATCTCTCTGCATCTAAACTGGTCTGGCACCTCTCATGGGACATGGCACCAGAGTTACCGAATCTACCCTCTCATTCTGCAACAAGAAAACAAGAGAGGTTATGTAACTGATTCTTGGTCACTTGATTATGTAGTGGTAGAACTGATACTAGGACCATTTTTCCTTGTGAAGCCCACTTAACTTCCCCATACCATGGGGGCTCTGCCTCACAGAGAAAAAGGCAGCTAATTTTTTCCAGGTAAAACCTCTCTTGGATTAAAAAAAACACAAGAACATTTTCTTTTTTATGACCTAAGTCACTTTTTGGTTGGTGTACAATATTTCAAAAATGAAATGTTTAAAATAATGCAATAAATTCAGAAAGACTAGCTTAAACAATGCACATATCCAATTTATGCCAGCCCTATCATAAGGCCGAATTTTATTAAATGAAACTTAGTACTGCGTATCATATTTTTCTTACAAAGGTTTATTTAAATATTTTCTTTGAAGATGAAGTGTTTAAGGATGATAAAGATAATTACTCATCGTAAGGATAATTGTCTACTTGACAGAAGGAATTAAATGTAAGGATAACTTTTAATAAAAATTAAGCATTAGAAATCTCTCTTATACCACTCTTATTTGCAATGTTTTTTGGGGGAGATGGTCAAAAGTGCCACTCAGTCTACCTCCGCATAACGCCACACTCAACAGTGTATAGTCAGGTTCTTCTGTATGCCTTAGGACAGTAAGTGAAGGAGAGCCCTGTATTCCACTGAATCCTCAAGGTGGGATTTATTTGTACCTGCTGCAGGTGATGAATTGGTCTTGGGCCAGTGTCAGAGAAGCACAGTGCTATAATCAATTCCAATTCTCACCAATTAGGCTGGGTAAGAGACCAAAATTTGCCACCTCAGAATATGAAGAATTGTTGAGCTGAAGACCATTAACAGGAAACAGATGCAGGACAGCTCTCTGCCTCCCTCTATTTACCTAAAAGTAGGATATAGATTTACAAAGACAAAAGGAACCCTGCTCCTCCTCCCACCACCACTCCAGGAAAAATGAAGGTTAACCACTGAAGACAACTTTACATCCTTATCTTCTGGAGATGATACCAGAGGAATCTATTCGAACAAGCTTTACTGACTGGCCTTTATCTGGTAGTTATTTGCCTGCCCACAAGTTGCTGCCCCTAGAGAATCAAAGTCCTTTTCCATTATCTTGTCACTTCTCTAGAAATTTACTGTTCTTAAAGATGCTATATAAGCTGGAATTCAAAAGCCAGCTCTTGGAGAACTGTTCATTCCCTAGGTGGCTCTCGTGTGTATATGAAATACACATGTTGTTAAACTGCTTCTTTTTTTCTTGTTAATCTGTCTTTTGTTATAGGAATCTGTTTCAACTATAGCTACTCTAGAGCTGCAAGATATTCTCTTCTGTGCCTGCTGCTTCTCCACCTCAAGATAATGTTTCCACCACAGGTTTCTTTCCCATGAAGGAAGGGCAGGGCAGCACCAAAGGCCTCACAGCTTACTCAAGTATCACTAGCCATCTGTCAGCAGAGTCCAGAGGCTGTGGCCCAGACTGTATGTCCATGCAGGAGACAGTCATTTGACTTCATTCTGTGATGCACCCAATGTCCTGCTACAGTGACCTACAGGCTCTGCTCTGTCCTGAGGAGACAAGCTGCAAGGTTGCATTTGCATGAGCACAGCATGTGCCCCAGTAGGAGGAGAGAGAAAGAAGTATGTAGTTTTAATCTGAACTGAACACAAATATTTTTCAGGCTAGACATTTTGAGTATTGGTCATAGCCAGTTTATCTAAGTCTCAAGCCTTCCCTCTCTTCTCCAACCCACATCTACTTTCCTAGTATTGGTGATATTTTCTATTAAGAGAACTCTTGCATAATCCTCCCAAATCGCCACAGACAGAAGAGTAGAGGAATGAAGAAATTTATCTGTGCGTGCCCTCAATGGAATAATGTACAGCAATCAGAATGGATGAAATGCATGTACAGGCAACACATAGAATTAAGGTTAGCAAATGCAGTTACAAATACAAAAGAGTACTAACAGCATAATGTTCTCTTCTAAATTAAAAAAGAAACCTAAACAATGTACAGGTAATAACTTACATAGATCTGACAATATAAGATAGATAGGCGGGTTGGAAAATAGATTGATTGATAGAGTGATAGATGAATTGATCAATAGATAAGAGATAGAAGAGGGAGGACACACACCAGTAGATATAAATTGTCACTGTTTTGGCTTCAGTGTTGGGTAGAGTGTTAGAAAGTATGCATTATATAAGGAAGGAAGGAAGGAAGGAAGGGAGGGAGGGAGGGAGGGAGGGAGGGAAATTCATTGCACATAGCAGTCAAGAGAATGTGACGTGAACTCATAATTATGATTAATCAAATTCTGCGTGCTGGAAAGCCAAGTAGAAAAACAAATGTGACTAGTCACACTCCTGCTTACCAACACCTAGGACTCCCTATCATAAAAGCAAGATATTGCCCAATATTTTTTGGCCTGAAAAATCCTTTCACCTCCTGACTGCTGCCTAACTTTGCAAAATCATCTTTGGTCACCATTCATGTATTACAAGCTCCAGCTGCAACTGATCTTGGTTCCTCTTCCCCACTTGTGACAAACACCTCCAGACCACTCTGCCCTTGCTCCTGTTGTTTCCTCCTACAATATCCTCCCCATCCCTAACAAATCTTATGCCTCCTCCAAGACCCAGCCCACATGTCACTCTCTCTAAGACAGCTTTGCTGAGCTCCCTTCACCCCTAGCATACCAAGCAAGAATAAGCCCTTTTCCACATCCATGGTTCCTTGTGCCCATTCATTTAATAAATGCTTACATATTAATTGGCTGTACATCCTCAGCCTCTCTTGTATTGTGAGATTCTGAAGAACAGAGCTTTATTTTCTTCATTTGATATTTCTGAAGTGTAGTCATTTTCTATTGCTGTGTAAGAAATTACCAAAAATGTAGTGCTTAGAACAGTTTATTATCTCACAGTTCTGTGGGTCAGAAGCCAGGTGGGCTTGGCTAGGTTCTCTGTTTTGGGTCTCACAAGGTTGAAGTCAAGGGATAGAACAGCCTGGGCTCTTATCTGGGGGCCCTGGAGAAGATCTGCTTCCAACTTTCTTAAGCTCATTGGCTGAATTCAGTTCCTGGAAGTCATGGGACTGAAGTCCTTGATTCCTTGCTGGCTATTGACCAGGGGCTGCTCGTGGACATTCCTTGATATAAGCTCCCTTCGTCTTCAAAGCCAGCAAAGGCCTGTCAATTCCTCCTGGTACTTCAACTCTCTTTGATGTCCCCTTCTGTCACCAGCTGGAGAAAGTTCCTTGCTTTTTAGGGCTTCTATGATCACACTGGGCCCACTTGGATAATCAGGGATGTTCTTCCTATTTTACGGTCAACCGTGCTGTAGAACATAACATAATCAAAGAGTGATATCTCATTATATTCACAGATACCTGTTAGGATGGGACATGTTTAGTCGGCCATTTTGGAAACTTTGCCTGCCATATTCAGTGTCTACCACAGTTAATAAAAAGGAGAGAGAGAAGGGATGTCTCCACAGCTTATTTCAGCACACTCCACTGGTCCTGCATGTGTACACAAACATCCTCACAGGCAACCACAATCATACAACATCCTAGGAATTCTGGTCCATCTGCTCCTTTATAATGAGGCCTATGTTCCTAGTCCAAAGAGATATTGGAAAAATGTCCTCAGAAAAGAGTAGACCAACTTCAGGTCTAATAAATCAGAATCTTTGAGGGCAATGCCATGAAATAGGTGTTTTTAACAAGCTCTGACTTTGCTCAGGCTGTGAACTGGATGGCTTAAGCAATAAACCTTGATTTTCACAGTTCGGGAGGTTGGAAGTCCATGATCAAGGTGCCTGCAGGGTTGGATTCTTGGTAAGGGCTCTCTTCCTGGGTTACAGATAGCCACCATCCTTCTGTGTGCTCATGTGGCAGAAAGAAGACAATAACTGATTTTCTGTCTCGTCTTTTATAAGGGCACTAATCCCACTTGTGAGGGCTCCACCCTTATAACCTAATCACCTCCCAAAGGCTCTTCCTTTGAACACCATCACACTGGGACTAGGGGTTTGACATGTGAATTTTGGGGGAACACAGCCAGTCCATAATAGGCTCCCTAGGTGATTCTTAGGTAATTTAATGCTTGAGAACCACCATTAGGACTCCTCCCTTCCTTAGATTATACTTTATATCTTTGATGCTTATTTATGACACAGATGCTTGTTATACCAAATGCCAGCAGAAAGCTGAGTCCACCAGTCTCAGTGCTTGCTAGCAATTGGAGGAATAATAACATATACACTGTAGGAGTGATCAAGGAATCACTGACCAGGAGTCATTTTCAATGTCAGCCTTCAGTTTCACAGAAACTGTACAACTGATACAAAGGAAGAGCTGGCTCTCTGTGTCACAGGTTGCAGGTCCATGCCGTCTAAGCATTTTTGTCCGAGGACACTTCTGTGGTAGCACTCTGGGAGCAGGGCCATCCGCCCTTGGTGCCTGCAGCCACGGCAAGAGGGCTATACAGGCAGGGAGGATGGTGTCTTCTAAAGAGTGGGATCTCTCTTGGTTGTGAGACTGTGTTCCCACCATAGCTTTCCTTTGGGTTAAAAGTAACCCCTCTCAGGGCCCGGCGTGGTGGCTCACGCCTGTAATCCCAGCACTTTGGGAGGTCGAGGGAGGTGGATCACAAGGTCAAGAGATCGAGACCATCCTGGTCAACATGGTGAAACCCCGTCTCTACTAAAAATACAAAAAATTAGCTGGGCATGGTGGCGCATGCCTGTAATCCCAGCTACTCAGGAGGCTGAGGCAGGAGAATTGCCTGAACCCAGGAGGCGGAGGTTGCGGTGAGCCGAGATCATGCCATTGCACTCCAGCCTGGGTAACGAGAGCGAAACTCTGTCTCCAAAAAAAAAAAGTAACCCCTCTCTAATTCACAAGTCTGGTAGCTAGGGTTGTTATTTTGCTTTTGAAAAACTCATTAAGGAACAGAAAACATAACTGATTTGGAGCAAAGAGATAGGCCCTGTATTAAAATGTACAATGAATAGAGAAACTTCCGGGGCCAAAAATGGGTTCAGGAGGAAGAAAGAAAGTGCTGCAGTATATAAGTGTGTGTGTGTGTGTGTGTGTGTGTGTGTGTGTGTGTGTATTCTTTCTTCTCTTTTGTCTTTATTTCTCTTTTCCCCTTCTTTTTATTCTTTCTTTCTTTCTCTTTTCTTCTTTGAAATGTGGCCAGACAGAATAGGCACAACATCCCCAGAAACACTACTACCTGCCTCCTCTCCAAAATGCACATCAATTCAGACATGCCCTTTTGTAGATCGGAAATCCGACCCCCTTTTGAAGCCAGATGACCAATGGGATAGAAGGAAAAGGGACCTGAATTGTGCTCCACACTCTATTTAGAGGTCAGCCAGTCCATTGTGTGGTTGCTGGTTTCACACCAGCCCTTGAGAAGCCATGCAGTATAAAGAGCTCCGACTGGGCTTGTGCTGGAAACAGCCTCTTCCTGATCCCAGAGGGCAGGAGTGTGCGGGGGCACACAGCATCACCTATGGCCCCGTGTACCCTGAGGCGCACGCTGTGTCGTCCCCCAGCAACATGCCTCAAAGACGGCTGCAGCTGATGCTGCTTCGCCAGGGTCAGTCCTTAAATGAGGACTGACAAAACCAAAGCTCTGTGTGCCGCTCCCAGGAGCCGCAGGGATGATACTGAGACACTGACTCTCCTCTTGCTTTTTCAGTTCGTGGACTGAGCTTGAACGGAGTCCCAAATCCCCTGTGCTCACCTACAATCCTCACATTCGCTGGGCTTTGTTCTCAAAGATGATGTTACTGTGAGTGATTATGATCTCTGCAGGCTGGTGAGACAAAAGAGACCAGAGCAGGACTGTCTTGCTTTTGTTTCCTGGACACATGACACCTGGCCTGTGGATTGTGGCTTTGGTTGCCTTTTGAAAAGCCAGGCTAAGAAGAACCCAAGTAATGGACTCCCGTTTGCAGGGTAGTGACTTAACACTGCAGACCAGACTGCAGTAGAACCACCACATGGGAGAAATTCTTGTGTCCTTCAGGATTTGAGAAGAAACTCCAGGAATCTGAGTGATGTTGGGGTGAAACCAGAGATAAGATCGTTGAGGCTCAGCCCCAAGGTGACCTCTGAACCAGTCCCCTCCAGTGAGCCAGAGAAGTGGGGTCAGGCGGCCTGTTCTCCATGCCTCTCCATGCAGACACCACTTGACATTTGAATCTAAAGGTTAATTAAGTGCAGCTGCCAGGCAGAAAGACCACAATCAATTATCATGTCTTCTTGTCCATTTCGGCCTATTCTTAATTATGTTCATTGGGTTTGGGGAAGGTCTTTCAGCTAAATTTTAGAAAAAAAGGAGCTATTTTGTTTTGAACAGACAGATCTGCCCTCCTAGGCTACAACATCCATCTTCATCAACCCATGATGTTCCCTGGGCTTGTCTGTCACAGGAAAGGGACATTGGGCAGAGTACCATGGAGAACATCCCTGGGTATCCATATGGGCACAGAGGGGAGAGTGCATATTCCACGGCTTCCTTCTAGGAATTTCTTGATAGGAAGGTCCACTTCTGGTGCAACCATTGGGAGCCCAGTGTCATTCTCCAGAATT
Source organism: Aotus nancymaae (assembly GCF_030222135.1). Lineage (NCBI taxonomy): Eukaryota > Metazoa > Chordata > Mammalia > Primates > Aotidae > Aotus > Aotus nancymaae. The sequence continues at coordinate 37,396,570 of NW_026988423.1, forward strand.
GTTCTCCCTGAATGTTCTATGAAGCCCGGGCCCACATACCAGCTGAGGGTCCACTCAACCACACACACACAGGTATGCTCCCCAGTGCACATATGCACATGCTGACCCTTTGTCATAATTAACTATTTAAAATTCCACTGCTGCTAATCGAAGCAGCACGGGCTGTGTTCTCATTAAGGAGATCAATTCCTGTTGAATATTCACCTCCAGGGGCGGATGTGGTCGGAATGAGCTGATGGTTTCTGTCTAGCTCGCCAGAGCTAATGAGTGGCTGCTGCCATTACAATGCAGTCACTTGCCTGTAATCAGTCAAAATAACAAGCAGTAGCTCCTTCCAGGGATGCTGGGTATTCTACATAAATATACATAGAAAGACAGTTTCAGAAACAGTAGGCCCATCTCAATGAGTCAGGCTGGAGGTGTGGCCTCCCTGGATTGCGATGGATTGCAAGCCCACCTCAACTGCACTGTGCCTCCTTCTCCATGCGTCTTCCCCTTCACCCACAGACACTCTGCATGGCTGTCTGCTACAGTCCACTTCAACCCTTTTGAATGTCTTTAACCTAACTTGTTTCTATTTTTCAGTCTCTACTTCAAGTGGATTATCCCAGTTCAGAAGCCTCCTGAGATACTGGCTCAGCACTGAGCGGGGCAGAGGGCCAGTGGCCTTGGAAGCAGTTTAGCTAGTGAGTCCATCTCTCCCGAGCTGTCTGCACTGCAGAGAGGGCAGTTGGGATCCTTTGTCTTCCTTTCCTTTTCTGGAAACTCAGGATTAGAGAAAAAGTGAGCAAAGAGGAGGGATTTTCAAGATGGATCAAAATAAGCTGACACAAGTCAGTTCTTGACTGGTACCTGTACACATGAGAGAGTAATTTTTCTGAGCTATGGGATAAGGCCAAACAATTTCATGTTTAAAAAAAAGACTTAATGGTATGGTATAGAAAAGCAATGCTTTTTTTTTTTTTTTTTTTGCATAAAAGTGATTTATTTAGGTAAAGAAAGAGAAAAAGGAGAAGAAAGAAAGCTTCCAGGAAGGGAATGTGGAAGGGGACCCAAATATGGAATCCAGGAGAGGAAAAGCAGCTTTCATGAGGGTGGAAAGGGACCCCAGAGGGGGAAATCCCACAATACTTTTCTTTTAACATTTGGTTTGGTATACACAAATCACAACAAATCCCAGTAAGAAACTTTTTTTTCTGGGTTTTTTGGAAAATCTTACAAGAGTGACCTTGGCAAAGAATGGATTTTAATTTTTTCCTCCTTCCCACTTGGCATACATATACTCTCAGAGACTTTTGACTGATCAATGCATATCACAAGATAGGGTATTTAACCTCAGATACATAGCGTCCTTGCTCATTCATAGATGTGCTCATTTCTATGTTTATTCTAAAACTCTTCCACTCCTTACTTCATTGCTTCAGCCATTCAATAGACATGTCTCAAGCGTTCCCATGGACCAGACACTGAATTAGGCATTGAGATGACATGGTCCTTGTGGGGACCTTGTGGAGCTCTCAGTCTTGTAAGAGGATACATACAGGTAAGAGAATGAACACAATGCAGTGTGGAGGTCATTGACTTCTGATGGTGAATTGTTTTTCCTCAATATTTTAGGTGAGATCATTGTCCTGGAAATAACTCCTAAGTCCAGATAGGAAAGAAATGTTTTTCATAAACAGCCCACCTCAAACGGACACCCCAAGAGAGGGCCCTCACGGTATGCTTCTATTCAAGGAGATCTGTTTCATAGTCCAACATTTCTGTGATACACCCCAGTTCACAAATGGAAGACTCATTTTTTCGGTGTGATCAGCATGGTTGTAGGTAAGACTTGATCAATAGCAGTGAGCTTTGCTATATCAGCTAGAGACAGGATAATCAAATGGGCAGGGAGAAAAAGGCTTCCTCCTATGCCATGGGCAGGAGAGAGACGCTTGCTCACTTAAAGGTATGAGCCACATGTCATTGAAGAAAAAGTGGCGATAACTGGATGTCATTTCTAATCATGTCTGTCATGGACAAGGCTCGGGACAGCAAGGAAATGGGAAATGGCAGCTGGTGCTGCTCAGCATTCCAGCTCACCCATCTTTTGATCCCTATCAGCCATAAGGAAAGGTAATTAAGCCAGTGTCTTGCTCACACAGCCAATACTGAGCTGGTCGAAAATAATCTGCACCTAGTGAGCACAGCAAAATAGCACACCCTCAATCGTTGGCATCAGGGGACATTTAAGCTCCACTTGCCTGTGACTTGGCAGTGTGCTGAGCTCTGTGCTGCAGAGCAAAGCAGACTGGATGCTCAGTCTTTAAGGGTCTGCTTTCTAAGCACATGTATTGATCTGAATACACATGGATAGGTCAAACAGAAGGAGAGTAAAGCCATTAAGCTAAGTCCTGAATGAGAGAAAGGAACTGACACCCTACGAGGTATTCAGTCGGTGACTTGCTTGGGGTGGGAAGAATCTGGGTCGCTAATTAGCAGTAGAGCCTGAGGAACTCATCATGTGATCTTTGGTTATGAGGGGATGGAGGGGTCAGCAATTTTCTTGCTGATGGAGATGACAAATTTTTCTGGAGAAAGTGGAGTTTCAGAAGATATCCAAATGATGAGAAAAATGACCTCATACAGTAAACACTTGAAATAACCTGTGAGTCCTGATGACACGCTTTTGTGAAGGGAAACTTAATAGATGAATTCACCGTTCTTTCCCACTCACGCCTTTCTTCTGTTTTTTATTTTACTTTTTAACCAACCAACACATTAAAAATGTAGATTTAGAGATACAACTGCAGTTTTGTTACATACATAGACAGTGTAGTGGTGACATCTGGGCTTTTAGTGTGATCATCATGCAAATGGTGAACATTTTACCCAACAGGTAATATTTTTTTAACCCCTCACCTCCCTCCTATCCTCCCATCTTTTGGTGTCTCCAGTGTGTCTTATTTCACTGTCTTTCCATGTGTACTCATTTCAACACATTTTAAAATATCTATAATGTGCCACCCAAGCAAGGTGGAACAAAAGTCCAGAAAAATATTAATCATAAAGGGTTCAAAGATGGACCTCTGCCTTTTGGATGCGATTTTGGTCACTCACCATGGAAAAATATCATTCATGGAATAATAACAGGAAGCCACTAAGCCAAAGTCACACAATCGGTAAGTGGCAAAGACACCTAACATAAATTAATCCTTCCCTTTAAGGCTTACCCATTAATTCCACAGAGCCAGACCATCATATTTTCCTTTTGCAATTAAGAGACACAAGAAACAGGAGCATTGGAGAGGAAATGCTTGGAATGATGGGCTTTTGCTAGCAAGACAGGGAATGCTGTTTCTGCTAAGTCTACTCATGGGGAAAGGCAAGTGAGTTATTTGTACATGCATTACACCCATCGGCTTGATTGCATGCATTTTGGCATCTTTATTTTTTTGGAAGGGGAGCACTGAGACACTATTCTCAGATGTGTTAGCTCTTTAAGATAACCTCTCCATTGCAACCCTGACCTGGTGCAACAGTTTTGGGACTCAGTGCTGTAAGCAGGTGCAGAGCCCTCCAAACACTGGTGAGTGTTAGGTCAAAGGGCTCGGTCCCACTGCAGTCTAGTTCCCTGCAATTATCTGCTTAGAATAGCTTTGGCTGTCCATTGACTTCCTCCTGGTGTCCCCAAGCTGCAGTGCAGCCAAGCAGTAAAGCTAGACAACTGCTGCGTTTCGCCTGCGGGATGGGTGATGGATTTCTCCATACAGCATCATTACATCCACTAAGCACTTCACGATGCTCGGGGATGAAAGGAGTTATAAATGAAAGATATTATTATTAATAAGAATGTAGATGAACAAAGGGAAAATGTACTCGCCCTCACTATCCATCAACTTACCATACTTCACCTAAAGACCATGATCAGCTGGAACCTCAAGGAAAGCCTATTTGCAGAAATCAATAACTGGTTTTAAAAAATAGATCTAGGCTCCACTAGAGCTGACTGCTCAGGGGTTTCTCATAATTCTATGCAACAGTCAATATTAGCTATCACTGCCTCAAATAAAGATTGAATTCAAATTTAGTTAAGACTAGTTTTGTATGATAATCTACCAACCGATTATTAAATGTATTTACAGAGAGTTTTAAAAAATAGGCTGTGGGAGAAAAAAAAAAGAAAACAAAAAGCCTGCATGAGTCTACTTGATGTGAGCTATAAGGCTGACTCACAGTGATGGACTCACATTAGCTTGGTTCGCCTGGTTTAATAAAATTAACACTTGGGGAAATCGAGTTTCATTCTGTGGGTGGCAGGAAGCACTTCCATTCTATGCATCATAAGGTAAAGGAAGAATAACAGTCACTGAGCTGTCAGAAGCATGGATCAAACCCTCACCCTGCACAGAGGCCCAGAGCTAATTGTTGCACAGAATGTAGAGTTGGGTTTTATTACATATTTCACAGGAAGTGCCAGATAGCTCCCTCTCATGTGATCATTATGGTCCATGGAGAAACTAAAGCAAATGCCAGTTTACCTGAGCATATGTTACAGACATGCGTATAAACAGGGGACATTCAATACTGTTTTCCTGGGGACAAAAAACAGGAAGGAAGGGAGGATTCATCGGACCGACCTCAGGCAGGTTTGTCGGGGGCTGGGGGAAGAAGAGAAGAAAAAGCTTCTAGAGCAAGCGTGTTGTTCAGTGTTGATGAAAGATAGGAGCTTGCTCTGGGAAGGAAGTGTGTTCTTAACAGGTGAAACAGCATACATGTCCATTGAACTTAACTCATTATGATGGAGACCTCTGGAGAGGCTTAGACATGGAGGAATTGTAGGTCAAGCACACACAGAAAGAAGAGAAGCAGCTGCTCACACTTCAGAGGGGCAGGTTTCACAGGTAATAAGATGTAGTCTAAGAAACGCTCATTGCCTGCTGTAATATACCCTTTGCACGTAATTCATGTACAACAAAGAACTACACAGGGATTTTTGCTCTGTGAATATTTAATTGCAACTTGCAAAACATGTCAAGCAAGTCTCAGACTTTCCCTGGACAATTTTGATAGTGGTGAAGACATTTGGTCTACGAAAGGGGCGGGGGATGGGGAAGTTCTTATCGTATGCATCTTTGCCAGCCCTCATGCTTTTGAATGTGGGTTAGTAAGGGCATTTTGTGGAAGACTTGGAGTGTAAAATGACCCTCCCAGGACTCAGTTCTATCACTGTCATGGGTGACCTGGTGAGAGAAAGGACCTGCTTTCATGTTCCTTCTATGCCAGTGATTTCCCAAAGTAGAGTGCATAAAGATTATCTACAGAGTACAAATTTTTGCATATTTGAATTCCTGAACCAATGTGCACCGCAGGGCCTATGAACCTGCATTTTAACACACAGCCCTGATGATTCTGATGCAGGGAGTCCTCAAACTATACCTTAAGAAACACTTTTAGGCTGATGTGCTGAGGTATCTATGGAGAATATGTATAGATAAGCCACTAGCTCATTTTCCTTCATAGAGAGGAAAATGGGATTGATTTGGAAGTAATTAGAATATTAGAGTGCAATATACAACATAGTGGTAAGCATAAATATGCAAATATGGGGTGACTCTATAGTTCACAGAAATGTAAATTACTTTTATTTGTGCAAATATATGCCATCTCTTCTCACCTGTGACTTGTATCTCCATGTACTAGGACAGTCCATTTTTAATGTTGACATTTCTATGGGTGATTATGGCTGTTAAGAAGTTCTTGATTATATGGCTTGTTGCCTAATGGCTTGAAACCAGTACTAAGCAAAAGTATTCCCAAAATGTGTGTCTCAGGTGAAGTTTGGGTAACTGTATTGAAGAAATCCAAAGTTTATAACCCTTAACTATTTGGTAATCCAGTCAGTTGGCTCTCTCAGGAACACTGGATTCTTCAGTTGAAAGCAAAGCTGAAAATTTAAAAAGAGTGGTTTGTTTGGGTATTTCTTTTCTTGTCATTTTAATTTGATTATTTTTTAATGAAGATAAGGTCTCACTTGTTGGCCAGGCTAATCTCAAGCTCCCAGGCTCAAGTAATCTTCCCACCTCAGGCTCCTGAGGAGTTGGGATTATGGACATGAGCCACTGTGCCTTCCTATTTAAATTTGCCTTTTTTTTTTTTTTTTGAGACAGAGTCTTGCTCTGTCACCCAGGCTGAAGTGCAATCGCGCAATCTTGGCTCACTGCAACTTCCACCTCTCGGGTTCAAGTGATTCTCATGCCTCAGACAGTGTTTCAGCATGTTGGCAGACTAGTCTTGAACTCCTGACCTCAGATGATCCACCCGCCTTGGCCTCCCAAAGTGCTGGGATTACAGACAGACAGGAGCCTCTGAGTCCAGCCTAAATTTGATTTTTACTGTATTATTGTTCCTCTCATCATGACTTAATAAGAAGTTTAGGCATATGTGTTCAAGTTTTCTGTTGCACATAATAACTCTTGGAAAACACCACCCATCTGAGTAATTTTTGTTTTAATAGCCTTAATCATGATGAAGCTTTGTAATCTGTAAAGTTTTTGACCCAGATTAGAGAAGTCAGTTACAGAATTCCCCCTCCCTATACTCAAATGCATACATGTAGAAAAGGGTCAAATGGATTGGGGGTTTTGGCTTGTTCAGCTGTCAACATTTGATAGGTTTTTTGAGAATTCTGCGCATGTAATACTCTGATCGGTGGTGGTCTGATTGACAAGTAAGCACACTGCCTGCCTCTTCTTTAGGGAAACCTGTTTGCACCCTCTTTTCTCATCCTCAGTTCCTGTTTTGCAACCTCATCCTCAACACCCTCCACACAGTAGGTGTTGTCCTGTCGGCAGGCTTTTTCTTGTTTCCCACCTAGAATCTCTCCTTTTCAAACACCTAAATCTGGTCTAGGTAAAACCGTGATTATTTCTAGTTTATGTCCCAAAGTTTCATGGTGCTTTCTCTCATAACCTACCTTTTAGTAATAAAAATAATTTACATTTGCTGCTTTGTGCATTGCCTGGGTTCCTGTAGCTCTTACAGTCAGTAACATGTGTTTAGCAGTAATTTATCCAAAACAGTTGCCTGCAATCAGTTTTGTCTTTCCTGCTAGTGTCTAAGTACTACAACTATGTATGATGTTTGCATATGTTGGATTTATGCTTCATATTTTTTTAAAAAGTATTAGATTTCTAATGCATTATTTTTTCCTGTTGATATGTCATTTGGATACATATGTTAGAGCATCCTGATACATGTAATACTTCATGAGATACATAACTAACCTTGATACATGTTTATTTTAATAGTCTGATCACAGTGGAGAATTGTAAGAGTTGAGCCAGGCCACAGAGGGCAGATGGGAACTTAAGGTGGATCTGTAGCTGAAACGCTTGGGAGCTTCCAATCGCAGCTCCACTGCTCACTAGCTCTGTGACCTTCAGGAAGTTACATGGCCTCTCTGTGTCTCAGTTTTCTGGTGACCTAGTTGTCACAGTTTGCCTGGGACTTCCACAGTTTTAGCACTGAACATCTGATGTTCCTGGAACCCTCTCAGCTTCAAACAAACTGAGATGGTGGTTACCACCAGGTTCTTTTTGTGTATCTAACACAGGAGATAGCAGTTGTAATCTGTATCACATGGGGTTACTATGAAATAATTTATGTAAGTGCTAAGAAAGTGCTGAGCAAATTTTAGTTCTTATTGTATGAATAGGCTCAGTTCAGGTAACAAAGAAGGTGCCATAGACACGTTAAAGCAAAAATAAAGAACCAGTCACTTAACTAGTGTGTGTATGTCATATGTGGTCTATGTACTGTGTGTGTGGTGTGTAAGGTGTGTATGTGTGTTTAGTGTAGTGTGTGTGTGTAGTGTGTGTGGTGAATGTATTACATGTGTAGTGGGTGTGTTACGTGTGTGATGTGTATGGTGTGTGTGGTATGTGTGGTGTGTGTGTATGATGTGATGCGTGCATGGAGTGTGGTGTGCATGGGGTGGTGCGTGTGGTGTGTGTGTGTGATATGTGTGGTGTGTATGGTGTGCATGTGTATGTGGTGTGAGTGGTATGTGTGGTGTGTATGTGTGTTTGGTGTGTGGTGTATGTGTGTGTGCTGTGTTATGTGTGGTGTATCTGTGGTGTGTGTGGTGTGTATGTATATGTGGTGTGTGCATGGTGTGATGTGTGTATGCTGTGTGGTGTGGTGTGATATGCACAGTGTGTATGGTGTGTACATGTGTTTGGTGTGTGTGTATGGTGTGATGTGTGTGGTATGTGTGGCATGTATGTGTGTGTGATATGTAATGTGTGTTTACAGTATGTGGTATGTGTGATGTGTTTGTGGGTTGCATGATGTGTGGTGTGTGCAGTATGTATGGTATGTGCTGTGTGTTGGTACGATGCATAGTGGCATGTGTGGTGAGTATGTATGGTGTGGTGTCTGTCTGGTACATGTGGTATGGATGGTGTGTATGCATGTTTGGTATGTGTGGTGTATGTGTATGGTGTGACATGTTTGTGGTGTACGGTATCTGTGCTGTGGTGTGTGGGGTAATGGTGGTGTGTGTGAAGGTAGAGGTGAGAGTGCAGTGTGGTGTATGTGTGTATTGTATGTGTGATATGTTTGGTATGTATGGCATATATGCGTGTTTGGTGTGTGTGTATGGTGTGATGTGTGTGTGGTGTGATGTGTGTGTGGTGTGGTGTGTGTGGTAAATGTGGTGTGTATAATGTGTATGCATGCGTGGTGTGTCTGGTGTATGTGTATGGTGTGATGTGTGGTGTATGTGGTATATGGTATCTGCCTTATGACGTGGGGTAATGGTGGTGATGTGTATGGAGGTAGAGGTGGGAGTATAGTGTGATGTGTGTGGTTTGTGTGGTGTGATGCATGTGTTGTATGTGTGATCTGTATGCTTGTGTGGTGTCTATGCTGGTGTGGGTGGAGGTGACTTGGGAGTGCACTGTGTTGGTGTGTGTATGGTGTGATGCATGTGTGGCATGTACACTGTGTGTTGTGTGTGTGGTGTCTGTGGTGGTGTGTGTGGAGGTGAGGTGGGAGTACAGTGTAGTATGTGTTTATGGTTCAATCCATGTATGGTATGTGTATTGGATGTGTGTATGTGTGGTGTCTGTGGTGGTGTGTGTTTGGAGGTGGTGTGGATGTGTAATGTGATGTGTATGTATGGTGTGATGCATATATGGTAAGTGAGGTGTGTGTGTATGTGTGGTGTCTGTAGTGGGGAATGTGTGGAAGTGGGGTGGGAGTGTAGTGTGGTGTGTATGTTTGGTAAGTGTGTGATGTCTGTGGTGGGGTGTGTGTGGAGGTAGGGTGGGAGTTTAGTATGGTATGTGTGTATGCTGTGAGGCATGTGTAGTGTGTGTGGTGTCTGTGATAAGAGTGTGTGTGGAGGTGGGCTGCAAGTATAGTATGGTGTGTGTGTGCTGTGTGTGTATGGTGTGATGCATGTATAGTGTGTGTGGTATGTGTGGTGTCTGTGGTGGGTGTGTATGGAGGTGGGGTGGGAGTGTAGTATTGTGTGTGTGGTGTGTGTGTGGTGTGATGCATGTGTGGTGTCTGTGGTGTGTGTGTGGTGTCTGTGGTGGAGTGTGTGTGGAGGTGGGGTGGGAGTGTAGTATTGTATGTGTGGTGTGTGTGTGGTGTGATGCATGTGTGGTGTCTGTGGTGTGTGCATCGTGTCTGTGGTGGAGTGTGTGTGGAGGTGGGGTGGAGTATAGTATTGTGTGTGTGGTGTGTGTGTATGGTGTGATGCATGTGTGGTATATGTGATATGTGTGGTATGCATGGTGTGTGTGTGGTGTCTGTGGTGGGATGTGTGTGAAGGTGGGTTGGGAGTGTAGTGTGGTGTGTGTGTGTATGGTGTGATGCATGTGTGGTATGTGTAGTGTGTGTGCATGTGTGCTATCTGTGGTGGGGTGTGTGGGATGTTGGGTGGGAATGTAGTGTGGTATGTAGTGTGTGTGTATGTGGTGTGTGTGTGGTGTCTGTGGTGTGTGTGTGATGTCTGTGGTGTGTGCATGGTGTCTGTGGTGGAGTGTTAGGGGAGGTGGGGTTGGAGTGTAGTATAGTATTGTGTGTGTGGTGTGTGTGTGGTATCTGTGGTATGTACGTGGTATCTGTGGTGGGCTGTGAGTGGAGGTGGGGTGAGAGTGTAGTATTGTGTGTGTGGTGTGTGTGTGTATGGTATGACGCATGTGTGTTTTTAGGAATTCTACATGTAGTGAATACATTTTTTAAAAATTACTTTCTAGTTACATGGAGGTTAGCCTCTCCTTCAGGTACAAAAGTAAGATTTGGACACTTTTCATTAAAGTCCTTGGAGATGCAAAATCTCCCACATCTTTTCTCAACCAGTATTCTTTATTTTTATTTATTTATTTTTATTTTCTGCCACTTGTCTCTTTCCAGACTTAGGCACCACTCTTTGTAATATTTCTGGAGTCTACTTTCTCAGAATTGTTTAAAAGGCACACATGTCTTTAAAAAAAGAAAAAAAAAAAACAAGGAATAATTACTAAAGGTGGGATGTCAGGCAGTGTGGCAGGGTGGGGAAGCATATATTTGGAAAGGCTGCATGTCCACATCATCCTCTCCTGAAGGTAGCTGCCAGGAGTTAGCTCTTGCCTCATCTGCTTACAGGAAACTTCCCGAGATAATTATCCATCCAAATCCCACCACACCATTCACTCTGACAGGTATATACATTGCTTCATGTGAGGATCAAAAGCATATAACATGCACAAAGTTTCAATTATTTGGTAAGGAGTGTGTGTGTGTGTGTGTGTGTGTGTGTGTGTATGTATTTGTGTGTGTGTGTGTGTGTGTGTGTACATGAGAGAGACAGAGAGATTCATAAATGAGTGATACAGACTACTTAACTACCCACACAGTTGCTAAACTCATTTGTCTGGCAACCATATGCAGAATGATATTGGAACCCTACCTCTCACCATATACAAAAAAAAAATCAGCTTAAGATGGATTAAAGACTTAAAGGTAATACCTCAAAATATAAAAATCCTAGAAGAAAACCTAGGAAATACTCTTCTAGGCATTGGCCTAGGCAAATAATTTATGACTAAGTCCTCAAAAGCAAATGCCACAAAAACAAAAATTGACAATTGGGACCTAATTAAACTAAAGAGCTTCTGCACAGCAAAAGAAACTATTAACATAGTAAACAACCTACAGAATGGGAGAAAATATTTGCAAACTATGCACCTGACAAAGAACTAATACCCAGAATCTACAAGGAGTTTGAACAACTCAGCAAGCAAAAAGCAAAAAATCTCATTAAAAAATGGGCAAAGGACATGAACAGACACTTCTTGAAAAAAACATACGTGGACCAACAAGCATATGAAAAAACGTTCAACACCACTAATCAGTAGAGAAATGCAAATCAAAACCAAAATGAGATGCCATCTCACACGAGTCAGAATGGTCATTATTAAAAAGTCAAAATTAAGAATAACAAATGTTGGCAAGGCTGCAGATGAAAACGAATGTTTATACACTGTTGGTGGGAATGCAAATTAGTTCAGCCCCTGTGTAAAGTAGTTTGAGATTTCTCAAGGAACTAAAAATAGAACTGCCATTCAACCCATCAATACCATTAGTGAGTGTATACCCAAAGGAAAATAGATTGTTCAACCAAAAAGAACATACACTCATATGTTGATCACAACACTCTTCACAATAGCAAAGACATGGAATCAACCTCAGTGCCCAACAATGGTGAATTGGATAAAGATGTGGTACATATACACCATGAAATATGACACAGCCACAAAAAAGATTGAAATCATGTTCTTTGCAGCAACATGGATGCAATTGGAGGCCATTATCCTAAGCAAATTAATGCAGAAACAGAAAACCAAATACTGCATGTTCTCATTTGTAAGTGGGAGCTAACCATTGAGTTACCTGGACACAAAAATGGGAACAATAGACACTAGGGTTTCAAAAAGCGGGGAGGGGCAAGTGTTGGAATACTACCTATCAGGTACTATGTTTGCTATTTGGGCCACAGGATCACTAAAAGCTCAAACCTCAGCATCATGCTATACACTCTTGTAACAAGCCTGCACATGTACCTAGTGAATTTAAAATTAAAAAAATAATAATTTAAGTAAAACTCATTCATGATCTATAGCAATCTAAGTAGGGAATAATTATCTTCATCTTACAGAGGAGGGAGGGGAAGCACAAACAGGTGAAATAACTTGGTCCAGGTCACCATCATCTTAAGAGATGGTAATTAGGGTTTGGACCCTGGTCCACAGATTCCAGAGAGCTGCTCCCTGCCCCATCCCCTCAACACAAGGAGTGGTTTTGGGGAGCAATGCCCTCTTCTGGCCACACTACATTCCCAGAAACTGTTCCCTAGTGGGTCCTCTTAGAGTAAGTGAACTTTCTCGTTACAGAAACGCTGCAATACCAAGTCTCCTAACAACGATGTCTTAAACATGACCTAGAAAGGCAAAGTAGAATCCTTGAAACACGAGGTTAAACCAATTATATGCAAAGGCCTACACTGTGAGTAAAAACGTATGCCTCACTTCTGTACATGCTCACAAACCCTCAAGTGGGATAATGGTAGATGGGAAATAATGTAGAACTTAAGCCTGAAAGGTCTGTGCTCATGTTCTCTCCCTGCCACTCACTGTCTCTCTCCTGAATCACATATTTAAAGTCTTTGAGCCTTGTTTTCCTAATCTGTAATATAAAGACAGAACACTCTGTCCTGTCTGCCTAACAGAATCATCATGAGTCTTCCAGGAAAGAATCCACATCAAGACCACAAGAGTGAAGTGTAAGGTATTATTAATATTCACAAGTCATAAAATAAGACAGCATATAAAATGCAGCCCCCTGCTTCATCAATTTTACCTAGAATTAATATGCTAGCTAGAATATTCATTAAATATTTAATTAATACTACTGCTCATTTTAGATTTTAAAAGGTTATTTGGAAATGATTTCAATGGTCTGGTTCTCCTAAAAAGCCATTGGGAAAGTCTGAACTCCTGCTGTCATTTTTTTTTCTTGATGAATTTCACCCTACCAAGCAGGGAAATCCAAGCATTCCATTGTCCTTTGCACTGTGGTTGGAGTTCGGACTTTTTCTTTTTCTTCCAAAGAAGGCATTATAACAATATATATTTAAAAATCTCACTAAAGTTTATACTACGGAAAACTGGGGAAATGTGTTTTTATTGTTTCTTCTTGTTCCCTTACCCCTACAAATAGCTTAAGTAAACTCCAGAAAAAAAAAAAAAAGGTGTCACAACCTAGCTCTGTAAGCAGGGGCTTTGTTAAAGCATAATGGTTTACTCAGCACTTATCACAAAGTCTGGCATTTAGCATGTGCTCAAAAAGTACCTCTTCAAGAGACAAATGGATAGATGGATAAATGGGTGGATAGGTGAACAAATGGATGTGTGGGTGGATGGACCGATAGATGAATTGATATGTGGTGGAAAGATGGGTAGATAGATAGGTGAATGGGTAGATGGGTGAATAAATAGGTAGGTGAATGTGTGCATGGGTGGATGGATAGATGAATGGGTGGTTGGTGAATGGATAGATTGATGGGTATATGAATGAGTGGGTAGACGAATTTGTGGATGGATGGATGGATGGTTGGACGGGTGGGTGAATGGATGGATGGATGGTTGAATGGATGGATGAGTGGTTGGTGGATGGTTAGATTGATGGGTATATGAATGGGTGGACACATGAATGGGTGAATGAATGGATGGATGGATAGATGGTTGGATGGGTGGGTGAATGGATGGATGGATGGATGATTGAATAGATGGATGGGTGGTTGATGGATAGATGAATAGATGGGTGAATTGATGAGTGGCAGATGGAGGGATAGACAGTGTATGAATGGGTGGATGGGATGTTGCCAGTGTGTGAGTATGGCAATAAAAAAGCAGCTACAGCTTTCACTTCTCTGAGAGTTGCTGAGGGATACAGGGAAGTTCTGGAGTTATTGAGATTAATATAGAACAGTATGACAGAAAAAAATAATATTTCCTCCCTAAAGTACAGGCCAGTCAGGAACATTAGAACCAAGCTTTCAAATGAGCACTTCAAGACCTTTCCACATGAATAAAAATACAGGTTTCTATTTGGTGCCAAAGGATTAACATTTATTGAGTGCATCTTCTATGCCAATCACAGTGCTTTGTGGTTTTGTTTTTTTTCTGTACATTAACTCACTTAATCTTTAACCTTATGAGGTAAAGACTGATTGCCATTTATCTGGAGCTAAATGAGATTACATTGTCTGTCCAAAATCACATGGTGAAAGAGGGCTAGAGTGGAGATTCAATAGTTTAATTTTCCCAACATGCCTTTTTCAAATTTCCTCTGTAAACAGAGGCTTCCTCTCACCCTTCCACATTCATTTGGGCTCTGGTGTCACTAGCCCTTCTCTAGACAGAACAGAGGTCACATCACCTTGACCTGGTTAAATATGTTACAAATCTCACCAGTCAAAATGATCTAAGTTGGGCATATGAATCAAATGTGGCCAAACAGACAACTCCCTTACTTGACCCCTTACATAATGCCCCAGTCCAGTACATCTACCAGCACAGAATGGTGAAGTCCAAACTACTGCACCTATATTGGGACACTGACGGGTGGGCTTAGTCTTCATTCAGAAAGTGTGGTCTATCCCAGCTCAGCATGCTCATGCCCCTTGCAAATCACCAGGGGAAAAAATCCACATGCTCTTATTGGTGTTGGTTGTAAAAGTTTGGGGACACCATTTGCATATTGATGCCTGAAATGTATGATAGAATCTGGGGTAACAAGTCTAGAACTCACAGCAGTAAATGGCAAAAGAGTTCATTTAAATATCTTTTCTCAGCAATAATCCCACATACATGCATAAAGTATGGTTTTAAACTGAGATCCCAATGTAAGATACTAATGAAAGAAGCCTACCCCAGAATCTAACTGAGAAGCCCCTAGTTATCACCTGCGGCAGGATCCACCGTGACTATTGCACTATTCTGACCTGGAATTTGGTACAAGTCAAAGACTCTAATACAAACATTTCTTCTACTTTCAGACAGCTGGCATTTCACAGGAAACTTCCCAAACATCTGTTAAGCAACCTACTGCTTCTCTGACTTCACCAATTCCCTTCTGAAGAGAATTTTATCTCAGCACTGCAGTGAGGATAGTGAACATAAATATATATAATTACTCTACATTAATATAATTAGTCTGTCTTTCTCCCAGTCCAGAAATGGTAGTCCATATTTAGCTGTCAGTGGTTGGAATTATTTATGTCCATTTGTTCAAGTACTAAAAATAGATTCATTAAAAAAAGAACGCAGCTATTACCCAGAAAAGGCTCTTTCATCTTTTAAATCCTATTTCTCCAGTCTGGGTTCCATTGCCTGCCTTCTTGGGAATTGAGTCTGGTAGGTTGGAGAGATTATATTCACACAAGGCATTCTATTCATTTATTCCTTTTGATGAATTACCAGCAAGCTGACAAGACAAAGTACTTTGGTTGTTCCAAAGCTGACAACAAATACCATCCCCACTGCAGCATTCTGTTCACCCCTCCTTCTGTGCAAGGGTGAAGCCATATTCATGACAAAGTAGGCTCATTTAGGACTACACATTCATGATGCCTTCAATACCATCTAGCTCCTTTGACTATTTTGAAATCTCAGACACTCCAAATATTACATATATATATATATAACTTCTATCCATATATCCTGAAATCAAAATCAAAAGTCGCTATTAGAGGAAAATTGTATATAAATAGTTTCACATTTGCAACTTGCAGGGAATAAAGCTTTTCTTATAGTTTGTGTAACTTTACTTTGTTGGTCTTCATATGGTAGCTGACATGTTGATGCTGGTGTGCTGAGAACTGGACTACTTTTTGAATACAGCATTGTTATATTAACAAATCAGTGAGGTAAGGATGAGTATGGCCATTCTATAAATGAGAATACTGAGGCTAAATAGTTTGAAAATATGCAGCCAGTGGTTATAGATATCCAGTCAAGCAAACCTAGATTTGAATCTCATCTCTGCGACTTTCTAACTGTGTGGTCATGGGTATCAACTCACAACAATACAAAGGTAGATATGATATCCCCAACTTAAAGATAAGAAAACTGTGGTTCAAAAATTAAGTAATTTGTACAGGCCAAGTCTACATGCCAAATGTAGGATGGCCAAATCCATTTGTCTCCAAAAACAGTAATCTTAACTGACACCCTGTATCACTCCCTTGGTACAAAAATGACTTAGTTGTGATGGAAACAAGTATAGCAATTGTAAGGCCGGTTGCCTCACCGGGAGCTCGGATGCACACCCCTCCCCCTCTTTTTTCTAAAAGCTCAGACATGCTCGGGCATGTTCCCTTCTCCCTTTCTCACACAGCCTGGCTTTCCCTTAATGAAGCCAGTATGCAAGCGGGGTCCTGTGATTCTAGCCAATAGTAGCCAATAGCAGCCGAGTCTTTCTAGCCAATAGCAGCCAAGTAATTCTAACCAATAGCAGCCAAGTCCTGTATGCAAACAAAGGCTTGTAACCTTATCCATAGTAGTCCTGCTCTCCCACAACCAATCGAGCTCCTTCACTCCCTATAACACCCCACGTCTGAGAGGAGTCCGTGTGACTTCTCCAGCCCCTCCTGCCAGACCGCAGAACCTCGCCCGGGAGCCTGAATAAACTCCTTTATATTGGATCTTCTTGTGTTGGCCTCAGTTTCTTCCTTTTAAACTCGTCAAGAACAAACCTCACAAGTGGTGCTGGAAACCCGGGAGGAGTTGTAAGACCCCTCCTGGGGGAAACTGACTCCTCCACACAAAGCCGAACCGGGGAGCTGCTGTTTCACCACAAGGTAAGACTTCTGTTCCCCGCCACCCCACTAGCTGTTCTCGGGGAGTCCCTGTCCGAAACCGCTGCAGCGTCAGGGATTCCTGTTGGGGGTCCGGGACTCGAGTCCGGGACCCGGCCGTGGGTCTGGGACTCCAGCTGCCTGCCGTGGGTCCGGGACTCTGGCTTCCTGCCATTGAGTCCGGGACTCCGGCTTAGGACCTGAGTGTAAGAGGAGATGTCCCTACACTCTTGTCCTCTCCCTGTGAGGGGTTTTTTAGGGTCAGGAATTTGAGGGAGACGTCCCCACTTTCCTGAACCCTCACCAGTGACTGAGGTGTGGGTATTCAGAAGCCCCATTCAAGCAGCTCTGCCTTACGGCAGAGCCAAATCCCCCGGCTTATACCAAAATCTTTATTTTGAACCAGCCCATTGGCATAAAAGGCTCCCGTTAAGTAAGAAACTGTATTTTCGGTTTCTTTCTTTTTCTGTTTCTCTTTTTTATTTTTTTCTCCTTTCTCTCTCTCTCCCTCTCTTATATGTGGTCCTCTAATTTTGCCATGTGGCATATAGCCCTAGCCCTGTCTTTTTTTGTTTTCTTCCTGATTATAATCATTGTAAACGTGCAGGCTTTCAGGTGTCTTCATTCCCACCCCACCTTCTGTTCCTCTTGCACCACTGCCTAGGTGCTCCTAGCCAAAGAAACCTCCTCTATGCCCTTAGCCCCTCCACCCTCCCCCTCTTCCTTTTCCAACCCCGACACACCTGAGGAACTCTCATTTCCACTGGCCCAACCTAATAATCCTCCGCCCTATGATAGACCTCAACCCCCCTCAGCTCCTCCACCTCCTAATTAGCTCATACCCGCTCGCACTGTGCTCCTAACGACGAAGCCTCCCTCCTTTGCCCCCTCCGCGAGGTGGCCGGAGCAGAGGGCATTGTCCGAGTGCACGTTCCTTTCTCCCTCTCCGATCTATCAGCTATTGAAAAATGCCTAGGGTCTTTCTCCACCAATCCTACTGCTTACACCAAAGAGTTCCGCTATCTTACCCAGGCCTATGACTTAACCTGGCATGACATTTATGTAATTCTGACTTCTACCCTTACTCCTGATGAGCATGATCGCATCCATGTAGCAGCTTAGGTGCATGCTGATCAGGTACACCTCACTGATCCCCAAATGCCCGTAAGCGCAGCGGTGGTCCCTGACGCCGACCCTGATTGGGACTATCAAACCAGCCAAAATGACTGCCGCCGCCGAGACCAAATGTTGCAGTGCCTCCTAGCGGGCATGCAAGGTGCAGCTCAAAAGGTTGTTAATTACGATAAGCCATGTGAAATAACTCAGGGTCCTACTGAAAACCCATCTGCCTTCCTTGACTGGTTAACTAACGCTATGGTCCTTCACACCCGAGTAGACCCAAATTCCCCAGCTGGGACCACCATCCTAGCGGCCCATTTTATCTCCCAGTCAGCACCAGACATTAGAAAGAAACTAAAGAAAGCAGAGGAGGGCCCCCAAACTCCCATACCAGACCTGGTAAACTTGGCATTTAAAGTTTTTAATGGCCGGGAGGAAAAGGCTGAGGCCATCCGCCAGGCCCATTTACAGCAACAGGTGAGCCTCCAAACCCAAGCTATTGTAGCAGCCCTGAGGCTGGCAGCGCGCCCAGCATCTGGTGGGAGAAACTCCTCAAAGTTCCTCCAAAAAGGTCCCCTAGGACCTGCCCAGACTGCTTCAAAAGTCCCGCCCAGGCCCTGTTTCAGATGTGGTCAAGAGGGACATTGGGACCGGCTGTGCCCCTGTCCTCGTCCACCTCCCAGACCCTGCCCAAACTGCAAACAGACTGGACACTGGAAGGTTGATTGCCTGTTCCAGACCACAGGCCCACTCCCCGCACCTCTATGTGAGGAGCAGGCCGGTCCACAGGAGGCAGTCCCTTTGCCTGAATTTCTCAGCCTTCTGGACGACTGACACAGCCCGGACTCGAGGACCGCCGTCACCCTTGCCGAGCCTAGGGTAAAGCTGCAGGTAGTGGGTGAGTCTATTTCCTTCTTAGTGGATATGGGAGCTAACTATTCTTTCCTACTCAGGGCCTAGCATACTTTCCCAGGTCTCAGTCCTTCTTTACCATTCCTCTATACTCTTAGTCTTACTTTCTCTTTGAAAATCCTGTAGTCAGCCTTCATCCCACTTCTCTACTCAACTCAGCTACTTTGTTTCCTCTTCCATCCCATTCCCTCTCCCCAGCCCATTGCTGTCCTAAACTAATGGATACATTTGTTACACCTCGGGAGGGCCTGTCTAACCTTACTCTCTATAGCCCAGACCTTACCTTTTTGCCTCCAGGAGGATATTTTTGGTGTAATGGGACCCTAACCAAGGTTATAAGTGCCTCTCTCCCCTCCCCCTGTGTGCCCGTTACTCTAGTCTCACAGTTGGAGGTATATGGGCAAGCTGAGCTCCTATCCTTACGCTTCCCTCTGCTCCCCAAAACAAATGAGCAGTCTGTCTTCCTCCCAATAGTTGTTGGTCTCTCTCTAGCATCCTCTCTAGCAGCAGCCGGACTTGGGAGCGGTGCCCTAGGGTACAGTGTCACTTCAACTGCCCAACTGGAAGATAAGCTCCGTGTGGCCATTGAAGCGTCAGCCGCCTCTCTGGCCTCCCTCCAGCGACAAATCACGTTACTAGCCCAAGTAATTCTCCAAAACCGACAGGCCCTTGACCTATTAATGGCGGAAAAAGGAGGTTCCTACAAGCTTGCATGCAAGAAATTGGACGAGTGGCTGTCAATCAAATGCTGCTTCATCCCTTCATCCAATTCACAGTTGAGGCACCAGCTGACTGATCTGTCCCCCTTACTTTGCCCCTATTCAGCGGGAAGTAGTCAGAAAGAGCGGTGCCCTCTATCTATCATCAAAAGGTCAGAATGTAAGGCCGGTTGCCTCGCCAGGAGCTTGGACGCACACCCCCCTCCCTTTTTTCCAAAAGCTCAGACATGCTCGGGCATGTTCCCTTCTCCCTTTCTCACACAGCCTGGCTTTCCCTTAAAGAACCCAGTATGCAAGCGGGGTCCTGTGATTCTAGACCAATAGTAGCCAAGTCTTTCTAGTCAATAGCAGCCGAGTCTTTCTAGCCAATAGCAGCCAAGTAATTCTAACCAATAGCAGCCAAGTCCTATATGCAAACAAAGGCTTGTAACCTTACCCAATAGTAGTCCTGCTCTCCCACAATCAATCGAGCGCCCTCACTCCCTATAAAACCCCACGTCTGAGAGGAGTCCGTGCGACTTCTCTGGCCCCTCCTGTCAGACCACAGAACCTTGCCCGGGAGCCTGAATAAATTCCTTTATATTGGATCTTCTTGTGTTGGCCTCAGTTTCTTCCTTTTAAACTCGGCAAGAACAAACCTCACAGCAATTACTTTAGGCACAGTGTGAAAGAGCTTGCTTGCCAGGCATGGTTTCAGTGGTGATATTTTGAGAAATAGGCTGGGAGAATGCTCCTATAGAGGTAAGCTGGCTCTGGGCAGCTTTGAGGACCTAGTGTACCTCTATTCTTACCCCAAGCTTGCAGTTCTCTTCGGAGCGGTAGATCCCAAGCAGCTACCCTAAGGCAGTGTCATTAGCCCAACCAGAAGAGTAGCTCTGTATGTATAGGGGTGTGAGCGTGCGTGTGTGTGTGTGTGTGTGTGTGAGAGAGAGACAGAGAGAGAAAGAAAGACAGAGGGAACGCATGCAAGTGCTATATATGACACTGAAAAGCCAATTGCCTGTTATTTGACCTTAGACCAGTGCCTGTCATAAATCCAGTGCTTACTAAATGTAAAGGTTTATTCATATGGCGTACAGCATTTTTAAAGCATAAAATCTGGAGTTAGATTGTTCAGGGTTGAATGTCAGCTTTATCTCCTAACTCCGTGACCTTGGTCAAATTGCTTAACCTTAAGGTGCCTCAATGTTCTTCAATAAAGAATGCTGCTGTATGTACAGAACGAAAATAACAACAGTACCTTCCTCACAGGAGATATGTGATGCTTAAATGAGATGCAAAGAACATTTAGAAGTGTGACTGAGAAGTGCTTAGTAAAGTTAGTTGTTTTGTTTTTTCCTTCTTTTTTTTTTTTTAATTTGCTTTTATTGTTGTTAAGGCACAAGTACTAAGCCTATAAGAGGAATACTCTGATGTGAACTTGGAGAAACCCTGTATTCTGGACCCCAGATCTTCTTTTTTCATGCACCCCTCACCCATGCTCTGACAGTGCTGCTTCGCACAGGCACGAGCAGAGACATGTTCTCAACCCTGGCATGACACATTGGGAGCTCTTTGCAGTGATCATCAGCATCACCATCCTTTTAGGTGTGATCCCCTCTCCCCAGTCAGGTTGATGTGACCTTCAGGACCAGATGGATAATGCCCCAGGCAGGAAGAAGCAACGCTCTGGGAGAGTAGCTTTCAATAAGTATTATCCCTTCCTGATTTATATGGAGGGAAGGGTACTGTTGATGTGCACTCTTGGTCACAGATTATCTTCATTCTGGCTGTAGTCAGCCCGACAGGGAGGGTGTGTAGGGTGGCTTGCCACCCTAACTGTCACGTTGCTGAGGGCAGCAGCAATGCTGCCTCTTCCTAGAGAAAATTTCTACTCCATCAGCCACAAAAATAATATTGCAGGTGCATGTTCATGGATGTCTCCAACAAACTCCATCTTCAGGTTCAGTCACTGGATCAAAGCTGCAGGGAAAGAGAAAACGGCAGCACCTCCCAGCTCACTGATGAGAGGAAAATGGACATCAGGACCCCTCACATTAAAAAGACCAGTGTCCGGGAGTCAGGAAATGGAGCCAGAACAGATACAGACTAAAGTATTTGGCTATTCTCATATTATTTCTTCTAATATGTGGCACAGACTAAGGGCCACATCAGATCTCTGAGCCTATGCCTCCTATTTCTCTTTCATGCTCTGTTCTTGTAGGCTGAATCATGTCCCCATTCTTAGGTACTAGGAGTTAGTCAGCGTCCTAACTCCTAGTACCTAAAGAATGTAACTGTATTTGGAGATAGGACCTTTAAAGAGATGATTAGGTTAAGGCGGGCCATCAGGGTTGGCCCTGATCCTATATTACTAGTGCACTTATAACGAGGAAATTTGGACACATAAATGAGCATGTCCTTTCTGTAAATGGGAACCTTGGGGCTGAATATGGTTGAAAGACACCATGGGTGCAGTAGCACACAGAACTCAGCAAGAAGGCAGCCATCTGCAAGCCAAGGAGGGAGGCTTCAGGAGAAACCAAAACTGCTAGCACCTTCATCTTGGATTTCTACCTCCCAGAATTAGGAGAAAGTAAATTTCTAATATTTAAGCCACTCATCCTGTATTATTTTGTTAAGGTAGCCCTAGCAAACTAATAGATCAACATGAAGACGAGGTTTCTCAAAGTAGCTGAGACTTAGATAAACTAAAAATTTAAGGTCTACTTAAAATGTCAATGTGAAATAAAAAAGAAAAGTTGGTGTCCAGGAGCAGCTACAGGACAACAAATGATGGTTGCTTCGAAGGGCTGCTGCTTAAGTGCAATGATATCGAGTTGAGAACTTCCCTAATGCCAGTTCTTTCCCAGAATGGTGTGAACGTGAGTGTGTTCATTTATAAAAATAAATACGGAATAAATTCTTATTATGTGCCAGGCACTGCTTAGCTGCCAAGGTTGCAAAGATCAATAAAATATTCTCCACGGTCTAGTGAGAGAAATGTTAAATTTTATTGTTAGCATTTGTTTACATGCCCACATGCTGTAATTAGATGATCTAATATTTCTTTTATGTTGTTATTTCCTCCTTAACCCATATTCAATCATCAAACATTGCAATAGGTCTATTTAAGCATATCAAGTATATGTCATGCCAAGTACAGGAATGTGCTTCAGGGTTCTGTACTTGGCCCTGTTCTATCAAACAATGACCTGGTAAAGAATCTGGAATGCAACCTAATGTATTCTATAGAGCATACAAAGCTGAGAAAAATAGTTAATGCTCAAAGAGACAGAACCAGGATTCAAAATAATTTTGATCTCTGAGAAAAATAATCCAAGACTACAAAGATGACATTGATTCTGGATTACATTCTTCATTCAGAAAAGAACCAGTAGCTTAAGTTTCTGGTGAGGTGGGAAACAGAAGGGCAGCCTGGTTCACCAGTGTGAGGACAGACCCGATCTTTCGTGGTCTCACATCTATTCCTCCTTCTCTTTCATAATCCATTTGCTATGCTTCACTCCCTCCCACTTCTTTGCTTGTTCCTCTGTGATGCTCTGCAAGAGCTCCAAGACCTTGACCTTGGTCCTCCCTCCCCACAGTGTTCTGTTTCTCCTAGCCACCCTGCCTTAGATGACAAAGGGCTCTGCCTGACCACACTGTATGGTCCCAATCGAAAGCATTCATACCAGGCTACCCAGTCCCCTAGAAGAGGGCATTGAAGATAGCGAAAGGCTGAAAATAAAAAGCCATGGCTGAATCAATGGAAAATGAACACTATGAAAAGACAAGACTTATTTGGGTCAATAGAGCTAACTTCAAAGTAACTCAGATCACTACTGTGAGGATGAGGACTTATATCCATTCTGGGAAGCAATCCCAATGGGTAAGAGTTATAAGAAAACAAAGATTAGATTCAATTTAAGAAAGAAAATATTTAAAACTGTATTTATCTTGCATAGTACTGAGCTCTCTGTTACAGGAAGCGTTCAAGTTGAGGCTGCAGGACCATCTGCAGAGTCTTTCAAAGTGGTTTATTGGATTGGGTAGGAGGTGGGTCAGAATGACCTCTAATGTTCTAAATTTAAGATTGTCTTCTTGCAACCTAGCTGGACTATATTTTACTTGGAGCTAGACTGGAGTGGAAAGTGCAAGCTCCTATATATGAGATCATCTTGCCACCTTTTTAGAGAGCAAATGAAATTTATGCTTAGCTCCAATGTCAATTTTAGGTGTCCACAGCTGCTGGGTAGGAAATTCAGATGTTATTGAAGAAAAAGAAGGGAACCCAGCTGTCTTTGACTCATCACCCTCTTGTGTTGGCAAGGTCACTGTTATCTCGCAATTAGCACTTACCTTCAAAGAAAAGCAAACTCATCATCTGTGCTACGCTAGATAAAACTCTCCGTGGGCAGAAAAAGGGCCAAGACTTTGAAATGGTTAGAATTTATGTGAATTAAGATAACCTTTGATCTTAATGGGTGAATCTAACTGAGTATCTCTCACACTCTTTCCCCTTCTGGCTGTTTGGGGCCAAGTCCTTGAGAACAGGGTCCCCTTGGACTCATTGTGCTGGTCTCCTAAGCATCAAATGAATGCATGCTACTAGAAGGAGGATGTGCAATAATAGTTCTCTGTGTTAAACTGCATGTTTTAGTGGAAGGATTTTAGAAACCCTTCCACCCTTGGCCCATGTCGCTACAAATAGAGTGGTGGCCACCTCTCTTTCTGATGCCCATGTGGCTGGATGCATGGGAGCCGAGTGTGTGGGAGAGCTCTGAGTGTAGACTTAGGAGCCCTGGGCACTGGCCCTGTATGTCCCTTCCCATACATAGCCATGCCTCGTGAGCCATGCCTTTGGTCCCAATCAGCTCCTGTCTTAGTGTCCCTCTGGGGCTGTTTGTAGCTCAGGTGGGACACTCATCTGCTAGCTTTCCCTTACCTGTCCTTTCACAGTCTATAGGACTAAAGATGTTCTACAGGAACATCTTTAGGCTTCAGTTTCTTTATCTATAAAATGTGGGGAAAGTAATAACTTCCCTGCCTCAAGGTTGTTGGTTAGCCAACATGGGCTATGACTATCGGGACACCATGATCATTAATATATATGGACAAATAGAAAAAGATTCATGATTTTCAAATGTTTTCTTAAACAATGGCAACTAAAATTGAGTTATTGTATATTGCCAGGCTCTAGGCTAGAGATATTAGAGAATGCATAACTTAACTCTTCAAAAATCCCTGTTTTTATAGGGATCATTATTATCCCTCATTACAGATGATGAAACAGCTGCACAGAGAAGTTAAGTACATAGCCCAAGGTCACACAGCTAACAAGTGGCAGGGCTGAGTTATGATCCCACAACTCTCTGCTATCTAAGGTGAGTTCAGGCCAAGATTTTAAGAAACAAAAACTGGTTGTAATAGGGTCGATCCTCCTCTCATTCTTCTGACTCACTGTTGCCTCTGAGTTGCCCCCAAAAAAAAACCCGCTGCTGTTTTTGGTTGAAACATCTCCTCCCCGAAATCTCTGTGATCTTGGCAAGGGTGCCAGACTGGGAGCTACAAAGCGTCCTGCCAGCTCATGTTGGTTCTCATCTGTGACAGTTTCGGAAATCAGCAGGACCCACACCTGTCTCTTTTCTTTCAAAGCAGTTAGCAGTAAAGTGGCAAATGCCCCCGTTCCCGCTTCCTATGCTGGCTGGGGCTTGTTTTCTTATCCATGTGTTTTAAGATTTCAGAACTCCAAGGCCTTCAGTGCCTTCAGAGTGCATTCCATAGGCAGAGGATTGGCAGGGGATTGCTAGGGAGAGTGAAAACTCATAGGCTTTATCCTTGCCACAGCTTAGCCTTAAAATCTATGCCCCTGAAAAGGTAAGCCAACATCTGTGTGCTCCAGCAGGTGCCAACCTCCTGCCCTCACGTTTCCTTCTATCTCAGTACCCCTGTGCTCAAGACAACCTCAGCAGGTCTTGGGAGGGTCACAGGGAACGAAGGACTAGTTTTTACATTTATTACATTTCCTCCAGTCTTTGCCTCCTCATGTCTTCCAAAGCCCTCAAGCCCTCATCAGATGTGCTCGGGTTGCGTGAATTCTGAACAGTGAAGGCTGCTGTGTGCACTCCCTGTCCCCTCACCGGCACTCATTTGAAGAGTGGAGTGTATACCCATTGGATGGTGGTCAGCCTGCACACATGAACAGGGGGTGGAGGGTGCTTGCATTTTGAATGCCTGGCTGGGCATTACAGGAAGCTCCCTGGGTGCTGGGACCAGGGAGCTGCGGCTCAGGGAGCCCAGTGACATCAGCCACGATGTCCTT
Source organism: Aotus nancymaae (assembly GCF_030222135.1). Taxonomy (NCBI): domain Eukaryota; kingdom Metazoa; phylum Chordata; class Mammalia; order Primates; family Aotidae; genus Aotus; species Aotus nancymaae. The sequence continues at coordinate 37,422,518 of NW_026988423.1, forward strand.
CTTGGCAATCATGGGTGGGTACATCTGTGTGTGAATTGCCAATCATCAGGCAGACATTGCAGACTGAAAGGAAGGCTGGTCGTTCATGTGAAGATGGGGGAAGGCAGACCCTCTATTTCCTCACTTCCTCAGCAACGAAGCAGAAACTGTCCAGAATTAGTGTCATCCTCAAGTCAACTCCTTAATCTTGAATGCTGGATAAAAGGTGTTGAATTTTATGGCATTTTTAAACCACACTCTTTGACCCCCTTAAATAGAAATATTTCACCTCTGAGAATGCCTCACATCACCACCTCCTCACATTGCGCTACTGAGCTATTCCTATTCTTCTCAAGCTCACTCCTAACATTCACCCAACCCACCCCAAAACCTATAGCCTCCACTCACTCCCTAAAACTCTGCTCTCTCCCTCAAACACCTTCAATTGTTTCCTGTTGCTTTTAGTTAAGGCAATCCAAGCATCAAACTCTTTTCCCATGGGTCAAAGCCTTTCTCCATGTGGCCCCTCCGGTCCTTCCAAACTGATAATCCACAACTTCTCTATAGAGATGTTTTCTTTTAATTCCTGCATGCATGTGTTGGGAGGAGGGCTGGATGTCTGAAAAGGACCTTACTGAGGACTTGGCTTGGAAGGAATTTGGAAAGAGGGGCAGGATCCACCTTGTGTAGAAGTGGCAGGACGTCCCCCAGGTCTGTCACTGTCAGGAATGAGCTCCTGCTTTAGGAGAGGGGCCTCTTGCTTGCTTGGGTGGGGCAGTGAGTCATTCAGAGCTGCACACATTTGACTACCTCTCTCTGTAGGAGCTCAGTAAGTGCTCTCACATTAATATGTAAGTCAATACCACCAGGATGGGAGAAGGAGAAAGGGTGAAGTACAGGGAAGCACATCAAACACTCTGGAAAGTGGTTTGTGCAGTTTAAAAGCAACGATACCTGTAGATTTCATAATACAAAGAATTGAATGTAAAACCACACAGAGCATCTTCTTACCTGGTAGAGATCAGCAGGGAAGGAATCAGGAAGCTTTATGGGGGCTTGGACTATAAAAGGCTGAGAAATACTGCAAGTTAGCTGGAAAAAAACTTGATGATAGGATTAACTATTTTGGAGAGTTTGAGTTCAAATCTCAGCTTGTAACTTAATCTCCAAGCATTTTTTAGCTCTGACCTTGAAAAAGTTACTTAGACTTTCACCATTTGGGCTTCTTACTCATGGGAGTGTGTTTGTTTTTTAATCTGTGGGATGAGAAAAACAACAGCCACCACTTCTTAGGGCTGCTGAGGATAAAATTAGATAATGCTTATAAAGCACTCGGCTACAGTTTTGGCACGCAGTAAGTGCTCAATGTATCAATAAATCTTCAGTGATGGCATCATGTTATTAATATTGATTGAATCAACTTCCAAACAGCAGTGACACCTTATGGCTGGGAGCTGCCTCTCAATGCGTTTGCCTCTCTTTCCGCTGTAGCTGCCATCGCCACCTCTCCCATCCTCTGCAGTCTTTCTGCACTTGTCAATTGCCTGTAAGCACTTTCATCTAGAAGTAGATGAGGAATAACTTCTAGGAAAGGAGAGAGACACCCTGCCCTGTATCTTTGAGTATCCTAGCCTGGCCTCTTCCAGCAACTGCTTCACACATATACCCTTTGCTCTTAACTCTAAGGTGACCTTTTCGTGTTATTCAAAGAAAACATCCTATACCCCCTTGTTGCCTTGATCCAAAGAATCTTCTATCAGCATGATGAGGGTACATCCCTGGGAGTACAGCTTTACGAATTAAGAATGGAAAAGGATGGAAGAATGCATTTAAAAAGACAAAACCCCCTAAAGTCACAGCATTTCTGACATCGCTCTATATAGGTCTTCTTCGGGCCCCTCCAATCCCAAAGAGCAGCAGCCTTTCTGCTCCCAGCTCCGAAGCTTAGAGCCCTCGGGAAGGAAACACTGTTTGTATTCCACAAAAGGGGCTGTGACTCGCCTCCAAATCCCAAGACCTGGCTCCAGGGATCAATATCCAGTCCTGTTGGCAAACGACCTTTCCATCCCTCTCATCGAATGCATCACTCAGCATGCCGTGCAGAGCTGGGGGGTGGGGGGGAGCCTGCTTGTTCCCTCGCTGGACACTGACTAATCACCACCATTAGGCCCACAGTCACATGTGACGCGGAAACACAACGAGGCCCTGGCTCCTGTTTAATGAAGGCAGGCTCCTGGCACTACATGTCTGCAGTGCTCAAGGAATGCCGAGGGCTTCGCCCACGTGGCCAGCCCTCACCCTCCATGCACAGTAACCTTTCCCAGCATTAATTAGAAAGGGTCCTGGAAGCCTAATGGACAGGAATGGCCTCCTGTGTACAGAGCAGAGAAAAAGTAGTAAACACGCCACCCTCGTGCACTGAGCACTGGACGATGTATAAACCTTTTGACAGATTCTCAGTCTTCGGACAGTTCTGCCAGCTAAGCGCATCATGACTACCACCTTACAGGTGGGGCAGCAGAAAGACAGAGAGTGATGCAAACGGCGCAGTAGAGAATCTAAGTGCTAGTGTTGCACCCAAAGTTAACACTGGAACCCTCAACTACTCACTGAAGCAAAAAGCCTCAGTGTAACCGAGTCATATTTGTCATGGGACAAATTTGATTTTGAAGACACCCGGGCCGCCCTCTCTATTTTTGACATCAACCTGCTACTGTAATTTAATTATCAAGGGAGAAAATTAGGGATGAGATTGAGAGAGAAAAGAAAGTGTCTCCCAAGTGCAGTTCCACACTGAAAGGTTTCCTGCGAAACATTTGCAGACACCCAGCATTTCTCAGAGGTGATACTTTCCACATTTCTGCAGCCATCTCTGTCGACTTGGCCACACAAACACATCTGGACCCCTGTGCATCCAGGTTGGCTCAAGCAAACCACACGTGGATTCTCTTCCATCTTCCGCCTCATCAATTCTCCTCTTGCTGGAGAATCTTTATTACCAGGGTGGATGCAAGAAACACAGAGAGCCCAGCTGGGAATATGGGTCCGGGTGCAGTTTTCTGTTCTGGCTGTTCAAAACAATCCTATTTTGACTTGAAACTGGTCTAAATTTCCTCTGGAATTGATCGTGAGACAGCACATATGAAACCCCACCAAGCCATTCTTAAGGAGCCATTCTTCTCATTACCTCCATCTTTGAGGATGCCAAGCTGACCAAGGGCCCCACTCGCCAGCCCCTCTGCTCCTCAGCCCTGAAATTAACCAGCCTTCCCTTTCTGCCTTCTTCATGAACCATTCTGCCTTCTTCATGAACCACCTGCTGTTCTCCAAAGTGTTAGGTGGCAGCTGCGCACACACAGGGAAATAGATTTCCAGCCTCATTGTGATATTGCTTTAGGAGGGTCCGTGACACCGTCTGCAGCCTTGATGTGTGCACGATTAGACAACACACATCCTGACAAACAGAATCAGTCCTTGCCCATGCAGAGACTTCTTCCTCATGCATTTTTGTCCATCCAATGATGCTCTCAATTGTGAGTGATTGTGTGTGATTGCTTTTATGTGCATGATGAAAAGCACAGGAGAAAAGGGGGGACAGAAACATAACGAGAGAAAGCCAGACAAATCGTTCATAGCAGATAGATTGCAAATAATTGAAAGCCAGAAACACTTTCAACAAAAGGAGTATATCCAAGAGGGAATTCATCTGTTGATACCTTTATTCCTTAGTGCATGCATTCACTTAAAAATAAATACTTTTTGGTGATCTTCCAGGTGCCAGGCACTGTGCTGAATCAAGGTGGACACAGCAGACAATGACTGTTCTCACCAGGCTTACCGTCTTGTGGGAGATGCTGGCATATGGAAGATACTTAGAGTCCTGTGTATTGAATGCTGTGAGGGATATCTTTGCTATAGTGTGGAGAGGATCAGAAAAGGCTTCCACAAGGAAGCCAGGTCTAAGATGAAGTTAGAAAGAGCAGTGGGAGTAAGCCAGGCAAGGGGGGTGTGTGCATGTGCTTGCATGTGTGCCCGTGCATGGGTGCTTGTGGGTGTGGATGGGTGCATAGGTGCACATCCACGTACATCTTCCTGCTGCAGGTGGGAGATGGAGAAAGGGGTAATAAGAGATAATAAATGTAGAGATTAGAGGCGAAGAATATCTGTAGGAATATAATAAGAAAGGAGATAAGCAGTGGCCAGATCATGCAATGCTTTGTAAGCCATGACTCTTGAATGTGGGAAACGGAGAATAGGGGAGTAGATAAGCTCACTAAGGAGAGAGGCTAAATTGTGAAGAAGGAAAGGGGAAATTGATAGCCCAGTTTAAAGGATTGAGTCACACCAGTCATTAAAAGCTCATCAAGGAAAGAACCCACAAAAGAGGCAGAGGGCGAGCAGCCAGAGGTTAATAAGAAGGCATATTTATTGAATGTTTACTCTCAGCCAGGCACCTTGTATGTGTTACTTCCTTTAATCTACACCTAATTTTAGGAAGTAGGTGCTATTGTGAGTCATACTTTATAAATGAGGAAACTGAGGCACAGAGAGGTGAAGTAACTTGCCCAGGTCATAGAGCTGGTAATTAGCAGAGGCAGGCTCTGAATCCCAGTAGACTGATAGGGAGCCCATGCTCTTTAAGTCAGTTCCATGCTGGGGAGCATATGGAATGAGACTCTACAGTTGAAAAGAACTGTAGTGAACAGTCACAGATTCCTGAAACCCTGGTGAAAGATAGGCCCTAGAAATCAGTCTCTCATTTCCAAATGAGGACACTGAAGACCAGCCCTGAATCTCAGAAGATGATCTGGAAAGGAGCCCCTCCTCTCTCAAATGCTTTCCCATCTTTGGTTATACGCAAAAAAGTAACCATGTTTTTCAGAATCTGCAAAAGTCAACTTTAAGGAAAAAGTTGGCTAATCCCCAGTCCAGGAAGCCCAGGAAGCCAGCCAGGAGATCTGATCCTTGCCCCTCACACATAACCCCTGCTCTGCTTGGAAGCTGGGGTTCCCTAAGCAATTCCTGCACCAATCCTGTATTCCTTCATACCTGCTGGCAGGATGGACTCTAATTCATGTCACATTATTATTTCACACCGGCATTTTGTCTCCTCCTGAGATGGTTGGCCCTTCAAGCCAGGGAAGCACATTCTCAGGGGCTTCTCTATGGTCTTCACACAGCTCTATTGCAGTAGGTACTTCATAGGAGTTTGCTGAGTAAACAAAGGACCCACCCACCCCAGAGGGACAGCCACAGATGATTTCCTCTCATTCTTTCCAAAAACACAAGGGATCCGGCTTCTGGACAGATCTCTGAAAAGAAGTAGCAGCTGATCAGTGAAGCAGCACCATCATGGGAGAGGAAAAAATGAAAATTCAGTCTCTTTAAAATAGATGATAAAGGGTCAGGGTTTCACTCTTGGCCAAGGTGGGACACCACCCCCTACCACCCCCGCTGGAAAGCCCTGCCCTGTGAGCTGGTCTCCGCCATCTTCTTCCATCTCCCAATCAGGAGCATCACCTGTCATCAGGCTTCACATTTGCTGAACAGTGTGTATTTAGTGATGTCTGCATCTTCTAGCATGTTAGCGACATTTACTCTGGGCTTCTCTAAATTAGCTGAGAGATGTGCACAAGACTGCCTACTGGTAGACAGCTTCATAATGGTTAGACAACCTGCCAAGGGAAGGCTTCTTCTCAACGTAACTTTCAAATTAGGGCACTGTAATGGCTCAATAGTTACCTGCTTCCGATGGTCGCCTGTAGCCAAGCGAGAGGTGGAGCCAAGTCCCTGACAGTCGGTAGGAGTTACTGCTTAGCACGTGAAGCTACAAGATGCTCACCAGCAAGGGGCTTATGGAAAGGAAAGACAGTCCTGTTCTCTGCCTTCATGAGATGAGACTGAGAGCTGAGGCTTCTGCCTTTGTCTCGCTCTGGAAAGGAAAGACAGTCCTGTTCTCTGCCTTCATGAGATGTGACTGAGAGCTGAGGTTTCTGCCTTTGTCTCGCTCTGGAGACACCAGCCCGAGGTTTGACCTGGGGAAGTGTGTGAGAACATGCATACCCTTTAGTTCTTGACTTGCTGTGTGTTCTCAAACTACTTACTTAGATTCTCCAGGAAAGCTAAGGAGGAGAGCATCATACCTACTTTGTACCTTTGAAAAATTTCCCAAATTTTAAATATGTTAAAAGTTCTTTGGAAGGAGACACTGTATTTACAGAGACAAGCAAGAAGCAGTAGTTCATATCTGACAGTGTGAAAATGACTGACAATCAAATTTGTGGAGTAGTCAGTCCACTAAATAACATCCTACGCTGATTCGTTTTCTGCCCAACATGCTGACCTCTGCCCTCTCCATTCTTATATTCTGCTCTTGCAGGAATGAGCCACAGCCTCTGTCCCGTTGCCCTCTGCTGATAGATTTCAATGCCAGGAGCTTTTTGTCTAACATCAGAAAGCATCATAGGCATCATATGAAAAGGAAGTTGGGAGAACACAACACAACTCCAGGCATCTACTAGCTAACACCTCGCTTACATTCCTCCCTGCATAGCCCCTGGCATGTGGGGTTCTGCAGAGTACAGGCTTAGGGGCGCCCAAACAGTGGTGCACTCTTCCTTCCCCCTTGCATTCTTTCCTCTGCCTATGTTACGACCCATAGCATTTTAATGCCACAAGAGGAAATTTACAGATTTTTTAAAAAATCTACTTAGCAGCAGTCTCCTCTTAGAGATGTAAATATTCATAAACATATCAACTCTTCCCGACCCATCACAAATAGAACTGCCAATGACACCCCTGCTGCCTTAGGCGTTGTTCTAATAAGTTAGGAGCAGGGGAGTGGAAGGGGATATTTTTAACTCTACAATATTTTTTTCAAAAGCCATTTTAAAGTGCCCTGCTGGGAATGGTGCTGGAAAGAAGCTGTTTTCTGGAAACAGAGAATGCTTCAAACAGAGTTGTAGGTCAGATCTGAAATGGTGATCGAGACAAGGTAATCATATCTTGCATTTCCATCACACAGACCTCATGGAGGTTGCTCAGGAGAACAAAATCTGAACACGGCTTCACGTGGTCCAGTGTGGAAATGTGTGTCACCTTCTCCACAGATGGGGCCACCTCAGCCTAAACAGAACATGCCACTTTTAGGGGAAACCCCAGAGGGTTGACAGGACAAGATAGAGCCATGAGTATTCCTCGGAGTTTATTCACACAGTCGTTGGGGGGAGGATTTCCTCATAGTGATGCAGCTATTAATACTATGGCTTCTCAACTGGTGTAGCCACAATTGCATTATCTGGGCATAAGTCTTTGATAAATATGTTTCCTTGATACAGTTGTTATTTATTATTCAATAACTGTCCTATTAAACTTAAATTAATGGGGTATTTGGGATCCATTCCTGAATGCTTCTTCCACTTGTTTCTGTCAGGGAATTCTGCTGGATCTTTAATAACACCCAGCTTGTGGATGACACTGCGGCCCACATGCTCCAGCTGAGGTCTCCCACAGTTGTACACAGACAGCCTGGCGACTGCTGGCCATGGGTCATTGGCCATCCATCACTCTGGCTACACTTCTCCACCCCTCCTCCTTTTCTCTGCTCCTTCCTTCCGCAGCCCACTCCTCAGGGAGCAGCTTGAAAGATTACAGCTCAGAAGCAGACAGGGTGGGAAAAGAAGGGATTCGAGAGAAAATAGATTCATGAGAAGATAGATAACAGAGTTGTTGGGGCTCTGTTAATTAAAAAGCAGCAATTTGTCTGAATTCTGAATGTGAAGAATCCCCTGGGAGACGTTAGCCAGGCTTCCTCTGAGAGCCAGACGCGCTCCATTTCTACGTTGCAGCATGCTATGGCCGGGGGACTGTGAGAGGGCTTCTCCCCTATTTGTCCTTGTCCAGAAACTGAGAATTCCTGGAGGGCCAAGGCCACCATGCCCACTGCCGTCCTGCCCCATCCTGCCCAGAAACTCTCATTAGGGTTGAGGAAGGGGGTAAGACGCATGCACAGCTTGCCCAAATGGAATGTCCTGCTGATTCCATACGGAATGCTAACTCCCCTAGTAATACTTACAAAAAACTTGTCCTAGGCCAGGCACTTTCATAGGAACTTTGCATAATTAATGAATTTTAATCTTTACAACAATCCTATGAGGCGTGTGCTCTTATTATCTCCATCTTATCAGAGAAAACCTAAGACACAGGCATGCATTAACTCAATCGACAAATAGTAACATCGAGTTTCAAACACAAGCGGAGAGACTAGAGAGCCACTCTGATTAACTACTGCGCTTCATTGCCCATCACAAGGACTATTGACTGCATTAGGAGAGACGTCTAAAATCCCCTATGAGAATGGAGTCAACACATCATACCACTTAGCGCCAGGAACTACACGCTCTAAATAGACAGGGAGCACCTACTGGATAAAGAGCAGTTCTCAGTTTATTGCAGGTTAATTAATCTTGTGACTTTGTGTTGCCTTGAGAAGAGATGAAAGTCTCTCTTTGTCTACGGCACTTACTTACTTAGAAACAAAACAATAAAACATTTTTTCTATGGGCTCATGGTTCTTACTGACAGGAAACCCCAGAACAAAGAACAATACAGTACTAGATAGAGCTGATACTGAGAGATGCTTTGCTGTCATGCCCCAGAGAGACACTGTCTTTCAAGATTAAGTCTGGAACTCTGTCTGTCTCTCCTGAATTACTCTAAGCTGCAGCTCTTTGAAGGTATTTAGGACATGTTTCCCAGAATGCCAGGGTATACAAAGTGCATTTTGAGCATAAAGTGGCAAGCAAGCTAGTACCATTAACAAATCTAGTCGGTTTGAAAGTCTAATTGATCTTACTTCACAAAAGCTCAATAACAGATAAATGCTTTCCATTGATTCAAGATTAGTAGCTTCATTGAGCATTACTATTTATACAAAATATTTACCAAAAACCTTCTATGTGGCAGACTTCACTCTTAGTACTGTGGATACAGTAGGGAATAGCACAGATATCCTTGCCTTTGTGGGGCTTACAATCTAGTGGTTTTCCTGCAAATACGGAACTTCCTGTGAGCATAACATTGTATTCTATGTGATTTTCAGATTTCCAAGACTATTAATTACATAAAAAGGAAGCGTAAACCACAGCCATAATCTGAACATAACCTCTTCAGGTTAGCTCCTACTGCCTTAGAAGAATCAGTGGTAACTAGAATTGTCAGCAGGGAAGAAAATGGTCTGTCCACCAAGCAAGCTGCATCTTATTGCAGGCAGCCTGGGGTGGTGGAGAGAGCCCTGGACTTGGAATTGAAAGATCTGACACATCTGACCTCCCGCACACTAACCATATGACCTTTTAGCTAGCAACTTGACTTCTATGGCCCTTAGTGTCTTTGTCTGTAAAATGAGGAAGAATAATACCCATCACATCTATTTGAAAGTGTTAAAAGTCCAAAGCAAAACAAAAGATAAATTGATTGCAGATGAGAAAATGCTTGGAATTCATGAAATTGCATGTAAATGTGAAGTGCTAATATTAATGACATGAGGTGTACATAGACTATGATAAATATGGGCAGTCTTATAATCTGATTTGCTATCCTGCCAACCTGCAGGTCAGAGTCCTCCTCTAAGCTGGTTTTACTCCAGTGCTATGCTCTCCGACTGTGAGGACTTTTTTATGTGTCAGCTCAGCTAGGCTGAACTGCAGCCCCGGAATCAGCATTCTAGTGTATTTCCAGCTATCTGGGCTGCAAGGGAGACCCCCTCAGGAGGGTGGGAGGATAGAGGGCAGTAGCTGCCACTCTGTAGCATGCATGCCTCTTCTCTCAGTTATTCAGCCAAATGCTGATCTAGGTGCTCCTGTGCAAGGATTTTGCAGCTATGATGGAAATTCCTCACCGGCTGACTTCAAATTAATTGAAAGGGAGATTGTCTTCTGTGGACCTGACTTAACAAGTTGGAAGTCTGTGAAAGAGCTTGGTCCTCCCCTGAGGGAGAGATTCTAAACATCCCCTCGGCCAGCGCAGCATTCCTTCTCCCAAACCTTCCTTCCTGGCTGCCACCTTTACACACTCAGTTTTAGCTCCTGCCCACTGGCTTCTAGTTTGTTCATGATCTTCCTCTCCTGACTGTCCACCCTAAGAACTTTGGTCTTGTGTAGTCACCATCTGCAATGGGGTAAACCATTCCCTGCAGTAACTTCATTTATATACACATACATCTTCTTCTGATTGTGCTACTCTGCTTGAACCCTGACAGAGACACGTCCTAGCTTGTTTGTCCACTGGTTTGTCTGTAATGGGCAAATTATTTCTACCCATGGGTGTTCTTATGGTTAAAGAAAAGCTGACCTCAGTTTTCAAGTCCATTTGGAAGACACGACCATCTAGTCCATTGCATGCTGGAGAGTGGGCTAATGAACTGAGCCAATTTGTAATGCAAAAATCAATAAATAACAAGGTGGAGCCCAGTGATGACTTGCTTTGGAGTCCTAATTTCCATGTCCTACCTCTCAGGACCATGCCATGGGCTCAGCATTTCCTGGATGGAGGCCTCCCTGCTTAGAATTTAGTTTCACATTGCAGTGTGAAACTAAATGGTCTACCAGCTTCTTCTTTTTTTTTTTTCAGTGCAGTTTGTCCTGAACAATCAAGATAGATGGCCAGCTCAGGTAAGTTTGTGCAACAATCCCAGAGAAAGAAACACTAAATCAATCTATTGGGGAAATATTAATGCTCTCATTAGGAGGCTTAATTATTCACATCAGCCTCTGCTTCTTTCCATGACATTAATTCCATTTCTGACTTCAGAGCAATTGCTCTTCTCAAAGTTGCAAGACACCCAACAGGTGCTCTCTGTCCTCAGAATGTTAAAATATTTTGCATACAGCCAGAGGAGGTCCATCTCAGACCAGCCTTGCCTCCTCCTGTTCCTCCTTGGTGTGCACACATACACACACACACACACACACACACACACACACACCTCTCAAAGCTTATGCCCTCTGAATATTCAGACCAAAGCTCATAACTTCTCCCATGCACATTCAGACTTACATTCCCATCTTTTTCCCATTCAGACTAATAACAATGGAAACAAACCCACACATATTGATTTCTCTGTGCTGAGCACTGTTTAAAATGCTTTAAATATATCAACGGGTGTCTAGTGTCTGTGAAGGAGTACTATTTTATTACTCGTATTTTACCAGTAGGGGAACTGAGACACTGATGATCTGCATCTTGCCTCAAGTCTCCCAGCTGAACAAAGGAGGCATGAGTAAGTTAGGGTTTGCACCCAGACAGTCCGGGGCTGGAGCCCCTGAGCTTCATCGTCAAAGCACCCCTTCCTGTTCAGGCTACTCACTACACTATGCTTCTCTTCTGCATGCCTTCCCAGGAGGTTTTGCTATGTTTTTTTTAGACCTCTATCTTTCTCACTTGCTTGTTCCACTCCCCGTTCAAGCGTCTCCCCCAGCAGCACGTGGCTGTCTCTTGGCGATCATTAAAAAAAAGGCATCAAATCGACATAGGATGAGATCGGCCTTCTGTATATTTTCTTATAAGCCTCCCCCCACAACCATAACACAAATCTCAAATGTCTTCTAGGCAGCCCAAGCCCTTCAGCATCCTCCCACTGACACTGCACACAAGACAACATTTCAAATCCTCTGTAAGGATTGTGTAGTGTTCCTCTCTCCACCACCCGAGCCTGCGTTTTCCAGATGGACGGCTCTGCCGCAGGCACTTCAGTATCAGAAGCAAATACACCCCAAACAGCTTTTTGTCATGCACCTGTCTTTCCCCAGAGCTCTGCCTCACAGAGTCAGCAGGGAGGAGATAAACCCCCAGGGGTTCAGCAAAGCAAAGCTTCCTTAGAATTTGTGGGGATTTCAATTCTGGCTAAACCACCAGGTTCGTACCCTCAGGGGACATCACAAACAGATTTGAAGATTTTATACCAAGACAGTTTTTTTCCCTTTTGAATAAAATAACATCAAAAACACTGTTGTGATGAGTAGGCCAATAATTGAATACCCTATTTCCAAATAAACTAAGGGTTTCAGGGAGTTGGAGAATTATAGTTAGAAAAAATAATGATGAGTTTCAAATACATGAAGAGCTCTCCGGCCAAAATTAAAATAACCAGTAACCATATCAAGTGAAACAGACCAGTATTATAGAAGAATCACTTGAGGTCACTCAATACTTCAATAAACATGAGCCTATGATGTTCCTGTCACTGTGCTAGAGACTATATTTGATGAACAGGACTAAAAAGTTCTCTGCCCTTATAGAACTTCTATTTGAGCAGAATGCTGGGAAGCATATCTTGACACTGTCTGCAGGAGGGTCAGGTCCACATGCTTCATGCTTTAGTGGACATCTGCCCTTCACTGCCTGCCCAGCATCCCTTCTTTTGTTCGTGGAACCTGGATGTTTCCTTTAGAGAGCAACTTCTATGTCCAGATCAGTCCTGCTGGCTCTGGAGCCAGGCATGTGGGCCAGGGCCGATGAGAACACTACGTGTCTTTGGGGAAAGTGATTGTTTCTGAGATGAGCAGGTGGCCAAAGTCATGCAACAAGAGCCACCCAGCCACATGAGACTTTGACTCCTGCATTTTCCAATGGTTGGAAGTAAGCCATGATCTGCTAGATGTCAGCATATGGGGAACCTGCCCAAGACTAAGGGCAACAGAGTGGAAAGCAGAGGCCTGAGCCTAGGGGTGGAGAGGATCCTAATTACGCTGTTTGAGCCCCTGAATCCAGTTATACTGAAGTCAGATCTTCTTAGAGAATTTTGAAATACCTGAATTAAACCTCCCTCACTTTTTTATTTCCTTGAGTCAGTTTGAGGTGGGATTCTATCCCTTGCAACCAAAACAGGTCTTCACTAACAACAGTTAAGAAGAATTTCATTCATTTTCAGCTGGCCTTTGAATGGGAACGTTTCCATCTGCTGTGTTTACAAGATGTTGATTTAGAGTAAGACACATCTTGGTTGGACTCCCAGTTCATCATTCACCAGATTTGGACCCTGATACTTAGTTTTCTCACCTCTAAATCGGTGATGATGTCAGAGCCTTCCTAGGCTTGCTGAAAAGTGCCATGAGCTCATGATGGAGACTGCCTGGCACAGTGCCTGGCACATGGTAAGCCCTCAATGCATGGAGTGCATTGTGATTGCGATGATCATGCGACCATTATCATCACCATCATCATACACATTCCAAACCCTCTCTTGGCTCCACGCCCTTCCCTCTTGTAACTGCCTTGTTTCTCTGCTCCCTTTCACAACAAAACTCTTGTAAAAGATCACATATGCTCTCTGGTTTGCACTTTTTGCTTTCTGTTCCCTGGTTTACATCCATTCCAGTCAGGCTCTGTTCCCATTTTGCTACATAAATTGCTATTGTCAAGATCACCTGTGAACTCCCCCGTGCCAAAAACAATGATTAAATTTTCTCTTATTCTATGCAGTACCTTTTAGCACAGAGGACACCATCTTCCTCTTGAAACACTTTTCTCAACTGGCTTCTGGGAAATCATGCTCCAGGCTTTTCTTCCACCTGATTCTCAGTCTTGGCTGGCTGTTCCTCCTCTTCCTGATCAGCTCTCACTCCCTACTTCATCTCACTGAGTTCATACCCAGGAAAACCACTAATTCCTAATGGCTTTGGAATGCACACCTCTATTCTCAAACCCTCTTCTTAAGTCCCGCAATCTAACCATCCACATGACAACTTCACCTGGCTGTCCAACAGCACCCTTAAATACACACAATGAACAAAGCTGACTTGTCCTTTTCACCACCACTTTCCTCCCCTGAAATCTGCTCCCCTTGATGGGGTCTCAATCTTGGCAAACAGCATTGCTGTTCTTCCTTTCTCAGCTAAAACCCTAGATGCCATCTTTGGTTCTTCTTTTTCCCTGGTCACCCATCAGCAGGCACTGTAGGCTCTGGCTTCAGGTTTATTCTGAATATGAGTCTATCTCATTTTTTCCACCCTTCCCACCTGAGTCCAGGCATAGGAACACTGCAGCAGGCTCTGACTGACCCTGTTCTAATCACATTTGCCCTCTTGCACATTGACAGATCAGCTCACACTTCTGCCACCTGAAAACCTCTGGTGGCTTTCTATCATACCTGTCATCAAACCCAAACTTCTTAAAAATGTCTCATGGCATTTGTGTTATATGTGGTATGTGTACCTTCTTCTGACTGTCACGTGCAGACTCCGTCTCCTTGTCTGCTCCTTCTCACTGTTCCCCAGCCACACTCAGTGTGCACCAGGAGTCTCCACACAGGCCACACTGGTCCCAGGCTCAGAGCCTTTGTTGCTGCTGTTACTTTTGCCTGGACCACTGCTCTCCCAGAGCTGCTCCTCACAGAGGCTCCTCGCCATTACCTTCATCTATGTGTTGTCTGCCTTTCCTCACTGGGCATCTCATCACAGAGGCATAGATAAAACACTTACAGGGATTTAAAATCAACAGGCAAAGGCGATTCCAATTTAACCATCAAAAGTAAGAAAACTTCTGAGTCTGCTCTCTCCTTGTAATGCCTTGGAGAGTCCAACTGCCTCTTTTCAGCCTAGTGTGGAAATGTGAAGTTGAGAAACATACTTCCAAGTGGTGAGACCCCATGAGGGAGCTGCCTCGATGGTAAAAGAGAGAATATTTAAACACTTGGTGTTCAAGTGACTCAATAAGCCCAATTATCATGGATTGGGAGGAAGGAAAGCAAAACAAACCGGGAGATGGAGGGGGACAGAGAATGATTTATAAATGATTGTTATTCTATATATGACATCTATTAAAAAGTCATCAGTGGTCATTCCTAAACATATGATGTAAAATTGATTGTAATTTCATAAACTACCCTGTGGCCCTAAAAGGAAAAATGAGTGACTAAGATGGGCCCAGTGAACATGAATACAAAATGATTAGCTGCATAAACATCTGAATCCATAGCTGCTCAGAGTCTCCGGGGAATTGGAAATCAATCAGGTAAGCCAGATCAATGCTAAATCTCTCCCCAGATTCAGTAAACCTCTAATAGTAGAGAGAATATCTCTTTCCTTGAAAATAGAAATAAACCAGGACACATTTAAATCTACTGTGAAATTAACTAGTTATTTCAGAATTCCCCCAAATTAAATGTCTGGGGAAGAAAGTCTATTTTTACAGGTGAGGCAACATTCCTCTAAACTCAGTTTAACTGAACTTTATCCTACATCTAAGATGTTATTACCTGATTAATTCAACCTGATTCTAATCACACCTAATCTCTACCAAGCCCTCAAGCATGTGCAGTACTCAGATGGTTTTATATTAATTTTTAATCACTATGTATGGTTCTGTAAGTCTAAAATCTCATTCATGGACATTGTTTTCTTCATGAAATAGATTCATAACTCCTCAAGGGGAGAGACATTAGGTTGCTTACTTTTTTTCTCTTTTTTTTTTTTTTTTTTTGAGATGGAGTTTCACTCTTCTTGCCCAGGCTGGAGTGCAGTGTTCCAATCTTCGCTCACCACAACCTCCGCCTCCCGGGTTCAAGTGATTCTCTTGCCTCAGCCTCCTGAGTAGCTGGGATTACAGGCATGCGCCGTAACTCCCAGCTAATTTTGTATTTTTTAGTAGAGACAGGGTTTCTCCATGTTGGTCAAGCTGGTCTTGAACTCTCGACCTCAGATGATCCACCCACCTCGGCTTCCTAAAGTGCTGGGATTACAGGCATGAGCCACCAGCCACTGCACCTGACCAGGTTGCTTACTCTTTTATCCTCTGTCTTTAATTTTATTTGTCCAGAGTTCTGTTCCTTAGATGTAGGTGGGCAGGATCACATGGGAAGTACTTGGCTCCAGAGCCTAAGGGAATGCCCCTTCTATAAACTCTGCCACCAGGAGTGCCAATGTAGATTATAGATTGGCATGGGTTTGATTCAGAATTGTCTAAGGCCAAAAGCTGCTGGATTTGAAGCCCATTCTCTTAACCGTGTGGGCTGGCGACTCTTCAACTAATCGTCCGGTTCCACTCTCCACCCTTACTGTCCTGTGTGGTGCCTTGGAGACGGCCCTCTGCCGACAGCACCACCCCAGCTTCCCTTGCCTTCTGCTTCTGGGTGGGTGTGGACAATAGAATTCTCCAGAAGGAGACAGGAGCTGGAGGACAGAGTTTGAAGACTTATCACTCAGCTTCTGTTGGACAGCTCCTTTTACATAGCTACAGCCCACCCTTGTACCTATCAACTGGCCTGCTATTTGCCTTATTTTTCCAAGGGCAGAAGTGACTGCCACTGTTGCTAGTTCCCATCACATGAGTCCTGTGAACTCTGCCATGCCTCTATCATCACCCCTTCATTGCACATTCTTCCATTCAGTCCATTGGGTTTTCCACTGAAGTCCTCAGTACTCTCAGGGGCACAATGAGGGATACGAGACAAAAATGTGTGAACTCCTGCAGTGCCCCAGACAATGTTCCAGACATTTGCAATATAAGAAACTAATTAAACAGCCTATCTTTTCTAACACTGTGCATCTATTTTCTTTATAACACACTATAATATACTTTAGTTTTACTGGTGCAGTATCTGCCGTCCTCACTAGACTAGGAATACTTCCAGGACTGGAGCTATGGCTATTTTCCTCAATATATTTCCAGCTCCTGGCCAGTACCTGACACAGAGCTTGTTTACACTTGTAAAGCTCTTGGAGAATTTTAAGTTGAGCAGTAAAGCCAGGCAAATAATTAACTATAACATAACATAATAAATGTTTGAAAGTAGCATTATTGAAGTTACCAAACCACAAAGGAGGAAGAAGGACTTGATTCTTACTTGATTGCATTAAGACTTAAGGACAATCACCAAGAGGAGGTGACATATGACATGGAAATAAAGGATGAGTAGAAGTTCCCTAGAAAGAAGGTGGCAAAAGGAGAGCGTTCCAGGTACAAACAGCACCAAAGATGCAGGAGAGCATGGCTTGTTTGCAGGCTGGGGCGGGGGCACGCAGTGAGCATCCTGATACACACAGAGACGGGGGAGTCCAGCAAGAGTCCAGGCAAGTGGGGCCAGGCAGGTGTCACATGAGTGTGCCATCCACTCCTCAGCCAGTTAGGGACCCTCTCCCTGTGTCCACTTCTGTTTGTTTGTTTTTTTTTTTTGAGACAGAGTCTCACTCTGTCGCCCAGGCTGGAGTGCAGTGGCTAAATTTCAGCCCTGCAACGTCTGCCTACCGAGTTCAAGCGATTCTCCTGCCTTAGCCTCCCAAGTAGCTGGGACTATAGGCATGTGCCACCACGCCCAGCTAATTTTTGCATTATTAGTAGAGAAGGGGTTTCACCATATTGGCCAGGCTGGTCTCGAACTCCTGACCTCGTGATCTGCCTACCTCGGCCTCCCAAAGTGTAGGGATTACAGGCATGAGCCACCACACCCAGCCTGTCCACTTCTGTTTTATGGTGTACCTTCTAGAGTCTAGAGTTTCAGAAGGCAGCTAGTCTCCCTCCTACCGCAGCAGCTCTGGAGGGACCAGGCATCTCGGAGGGCGCTGGCATCTTCAGGTAGTGAGCACGTCTCCACGCGCCTGTATTTTTGCTTATCTTCTGTGTTTCTCGGCACCTTGCAGTAGGGGCCAGAAGTCTCATTTCTACTTTTTGCCCAAGTTAACATCGACTGCTGAGAGTCTATATATAACCTAAGTATTTTAAGGATAAAAATAATCTGGCAAGATGACTTTACAGTCAATAGATAGAAGTAACTTGCACTTCAGGAGAAGCATGAAGCCTGGCGTGTGAAGATGCCCACAGGGTAAGTTCCAAGTTTGTGGCAGCCTCACTGACCTAGGCCGCTGCTACTGGGGTCATGACTAAACCAGGAAATGAGAATTCTAGGGAAACTCTGCTCTAAGCTTCAGGCTTATGGTAACTTTGCAAGGACCTTTATCTTTTGTCTTGGAAACAAATCAAATTTTCCTCCAGGACCACCTTATGGATTTCCAGCAGGCTGACTCCATATCCGAACTACTGATTCTGTGTTGTATCATTCAGAGGTCAATGTAGTAATATCACAGACCAGTATGAGGGAACTATCTAGAATTGTATTGCCACCTTGACATTTCTTTTCTTTCTTTTATTTTTTTGAGATGGAGTTTTACTCTGGTTGCCCAGGCTGGAGTGCAATGGTGTGACCTCTGCCTCCTGGGTTCAAGTGATTCTCCCGCCTCAGCCTCCCCAGTAGTTGGAATTACAGGCATGTGCCACCAGATCCAGCTTATTTTTTGTATTTTTAGTAGAGATTGGGTTTCACCATGTTGGTCAGGCTAGTTTTGAACTCCTGACCTCAGGTGATCTGCCCGCCTCCACCTCCTAAAGTGCTGGGATTACAGATGGAGCCACCTCTCCAGACCAACATTTCTTATCTTACAGATAAAACACAAAGAAGATACCAAAAGGGTTTCTGGGCCCAGAGCCTTGGTACTCAAAGGATCTGCTGATTCTTTAATCTGGTGTTTCTCAAAGTGTGATCCACAAATCTCTAAGACTGCCCAAGACCTTTTAGGGAGGTCAGAACTATCCTCAGGATAACGTTAGGACATTATTTGCCTTCTTCGCTGTGTTGACATTTGCACTGATAGTGCCAAAGCAATGGTGGGTAAGACAGCAGGAGCCTCAGCCATGGACAACCCAAGCACACGCAGTCCATTGCACGAGTAGTCACTGCATTCTTCACCTCCGCACGCTCGCAAGGAAACCCAAGTACACGCAGCCCGTTGCACGAGTAGTCACTGCATTCTTCACCTCTGCATGCTTGCAGGGAAACCCAAGCACATGCAGCCCGTTGCACAAGTAGTCACTGCATTCTTCAGCTCCACATGCTCGCAGGGAAACCCAAGCACACGCAGCCCATTGCACGAGTAGTCACTGCATTCTTCACCTCTGCACGCTCGCAGGGAAACCCAAGCACACGCAGCCCGTTGCACGAGTAGTCACTGCATTCTTCACCTCTGCACGCTCGCAGGGAAACCCAAGCACACGCAGCCCGTTGCACGAGTAGTCACTGCATTCTTCACCTCTGCACGCTCGCAGGGAAACCCAAGCACATGCAGCCCGTTGCACGAGTAGTCACTGCATTCTTCACCTCTGCACGCTCGCAGGGAAACCCAAGCACATGCAGCCTGTTGCACGAGTAGTCACTGCATTCTTCACCTCTGCACGCTCGCAGGGAAACCCAAGCACATGCAGCCCGTTGCACGAGTAGTCACTGCATTCTTCACCTCTGCACGCTCGCAGGGAAACCCAAAAGCCAGCTTCACTGAAGAACGCCCTCATTAAACAAAGACACACTTAATTTTATTAAATTTCAAATCTTGGATACAAATTTAAAAATTTTTTTGTGATGAGATGGCTCACCCAAAACACTTCCGCTGCACAATGAAGTATGTGACGGTCTCAAGAAAACACTCTTTGGTTTGAGTTGCAAGCTGAGCTAGCTCTGTTTTCGCGGAGCACGGTGTGTGCTTGAAAGAAGGACGGACGATCTGTTGTTGTTAAACTTGGGCACTAGGCAGCCATTCTCCCAAAAGGGAACAAAATGGGTCAGTTGCTTCATGGAAACCAACTCACAGTATCCACTGCCAGTGTTCAAATGTGAGCTTTCAGGTAAAGAATATAATTTTGGAAAACTTTAATCAGCTACCATTATCTTTACAGCTTTCAATACTTCACCCTTTCTAGTGAGATCTGTGGTGATGTTCAGTTAGAAGACAGGATTTCGAATCCTAGATTTGCCACAAACTTTCCATAAAATATTTTAAGGCCATTCCTCTCTCTGGATCTCACATTACTAAACTTCAAAAAATGGAATTAGAATAGGATTTTTTAGGTCACTTCCAAATCTTATGCTCCCCTCCCCTCTCCTGTCTTTCCCTCCCCTCTCCTCTTCTCTCCTCCCTTCCCCCTCTTCCTCTCCCTCCCCCTTCCCTCAGGATTCACAGCTTCTAAGCTTGTAATCAAGGAAGAGTATTTACTACTAGTGTCAAGAGAGAGACCACAAAAGCTGTTAGAAGAGAATCATCCCCACTTTCCTTCATTTTCACTGAGCACTGCACCAACAGAAAATCTGAAATATAAGTTTCTGACACAATAGCCGCATGCTGTTACATAGAGCCACACATAGAAGGCAGTTCTCCACCTTCAAAACACACCTCAGTGCCTGTGTGCAGGTCTACGCTCAGACCAGTCCGCTCAGGGCAAAGTCACCCCTAAGGGCAGAGAGAGACACCAGGTGCAGGCAGGGTGTGGCCAGGCCTTGGCTCCCCAGGTCCCAGCTACCACCGTGGCTGCACGACAGGAGCTGACAGGTGAGAAAACAGGCCTCTTGCTGGGGAGGAAGGTGCCTCGGTCAAGACTCTAAGCTCTCCTGAAGGGTGCTGATTAAGCCTTATAGTAATTTACAAGCCAAGCCCACCTGGAGGCCTGGGAACCTGCACACAGCAGTTCCTGGCTAAAGGCTGCCACCGGGCAGCTGGCTGAATGCCTAGATGACAGCCTCACCAAACCCCATGTGGGCATCAGCCAATGGGCCCACTGCCTCCAGGGGTGCAGAGGCTGCTTTTCCAGTTTCCCCTCCTCAACAAGATCAGTTTTGTCTCCACTTAACTTTTGCTGTAGTTGAGTATCCTTAAAGTATGTTTAAGAGGGATTCAAGCTAAAGAAAGAAAAAGGATAATAGTTTTTGTTTGATTTTATTTGTATTTTTAATGTTGGGGGGGTCTCCCTATGTTGCTCAAGCTAGTCTTGAACTCCTGGCTTTAAGCGATCCTCTTGCCTGAGCTTCCCAAAGTGTTAGGATTACAAGAGTCTATCACCACACCCAAGAAGAATGGCAGTTTTGTTTGAAGCTGATCTCTTTGGCTGACTTTCTACAAGAAGATAATCCTTTGTGTTAATTTCTTCTTTGTTTAAAACTATCTGATTGAGTCTCCAAAAAGCTAGGGAACTGTTGGCAGAGTCCAAAGGATTCTACCTCTTCCTCTTCCTTCCCTTTACCTTCTGCAAAACCTGCAGCGACAAATAACTAATTCCACAGTGGATGTGTTTTGCTTCCTTACGTTATGGGGAAAAAGGGAAATGGGAAGTGGGGATGGGGGTGCGAGCATGGGGAGAGTCCTGGAGATGAAAAGGAAATATCCTTCTGGGACTAAATTGCATTCAACATAATAAACTATCACCTTGAAATGAGTGTTCCAATTGAGTTTTGATGTAAACACTAATATTTCCTCCACTCTGCTATTCTCTTCTGAGCTCTCATGTATATTTCACCATGTGTCCTACCTACTCTTACACTCATACATCAAAGGATTGAGGGCAAGGAACCTGATTTTGAAAACATTATTCTTTTAAAGATTTATCCTCTCATCTTGACCACCTCCTTAGCTGGAAGGGAGAAGTTCTCCATAAATTATTTTAATGTGCTATGCAAAAGGAATCTTCTCACCTCTCCTTTCAAAAACTTTTCCGCAAGTGAAATTAGATAGGGCCCTCAGTTCCATTTCTTTTATTTTTTCCATCTAAGCACACTTAAGCACATGCATAAATGGGAGAAGATACAAAAATAGAGGTGGGGGTGGGGACTGAACAGTTTGAGAATCTCATTGAAACTTTTGAGGAAGCCCAAAGGAAGGGGGCATCGGGTCTTGTTTAGCTGCAAAAGGGGACACCAAGTATGGTTTTAGAACACATTCCTAGCAATGGGTGTAAAGATGCATTTCATCAAACTGTTAGCCTGGCCTGTGCTCTGTGTCATTCTAAGGGTGTATGTTGTGCTAGTTTCAATTATGCTCAAAACTGCAAGTTTCCATAAAGAGTCCACAGTGTCAGGGAGAAAAGCACAGAAGCCACGTGCGTCAGACCCCACCCTAACACTAGACCTCATGTGAATCTGACTTTCCCGCCCTAGATGCCTGTCCTTGCGTCTTCCAGACTGAGAGACCCCCAGTGAAAGGAAGTCCGTGACTCCCTGCTGCATGTCCTTATCTTCAGTCTCTCAGGTCCTTACCACCTGCATAGAGGCAAAATCAGTACCAGTGTCTTCTCGTGCCTTTTCTGTTAGATTCTGACCGGCATCACCACTGTTTACAAATAGTACTGAGTAGTTTTCCAAAAATTTTTAATTTGTAAATGATATAATTTAATAGAACCAAGGCCCAAGAGTCCCTCCTTGCTTGTAAAACATTAGTTTCCAGTTTAATGTCAAGGATTTTGATAAAGGTCTTGGCTCAGAACGTTGTACCCTGCTTAGTTTCCAACCCTTCATCCCTCTTCCCCCTATAGATGAGGTCTTCTGAGCTCTGCTTGTAGATTTAACGCATCACCACATCCAGGACTGCCTGAGCAGCATCCTGGGAGACCCCACGGCCCACCCTTGCTGCCAGTTCAGCTTCCATCTCCTGTTCCAGCTGGGATTTAGGGCTGCCTCAGCAACCCTGTCATTGATCCTAATTCTGATCACTGGACCCAAGCATTGTCCCTGTCCCTGAGCCTCTGCTGTGGCAAGCTGTGCTCCACAGCAGCCTCTCTCCCTGGGAATGGCTTTCTGCCTTGCTCCAGCTCTGCTGCATGCAGCCAGCCAGCAGCTGGTGACTCATCTGAGATGCCTCTGCAAGACACCACTGTCTGTAAAGACAGCCACAC
Source organism: Aotus nancymaae (assembly GCF_030222135.1). NCBI lineage: Eukaryota > Metazoa > Chordata > Mammalia > Primates > Aotidae > Aotus > Aotus nancymaae. Next base: position 37,445,195 of record NW_026988423.1, read on the forward strand.
CCTCCTTGGGTCTGCCAGTGCCCCTCATGGCCGGAGCCAGACTGGGGTTTTTGGGTCATGGAGTTTTCCTGCTGTATTCTAGTCACTGTCTCAGCATGTGCTGTGAGTTCTATCCAGTCGGTCCAGAGACCAGCCTTCCCAGTGGAAGTTCAGTTCCTGTTCTGTCCCTTCCTATCTCTTTCTAAGTGCTCCAGACTATAAGAGTTATCCAGAGTGGCACAGGCTCTGAGTGAGGACAGATGCTGTGTCATACAGCGACAGAGAGAAGCAACCAGAGGGCTGGTCCCCTGGGCTGCAGCTAGTCCCCAGGGATGCCTTTTCCAGCCTCCTGGCTCCTTCATTAAACCCAGCAGACTAGACGGCCTCCCATGGGGCCAAGAAGGAGGAAAGCCACACTGTGCTCTTAGAAAAGGTCCCAGGGAACCGCATTTCATGGCTCTGCAGTGGCGTGCCTGCACTTCAAACTGTAAAGCAGTACCTTCACACTCATTTTTATAAGATGTGAATGACAATTGTGGGTTCTATTAATCTGCTGTAAGGTTTCCTTCAGTCTCATGCTCAGAAAAGGTCATTTACAGAGCAGTTGATGATTTATTTATTTATTTGAGATGGAGTCTCATTCTGTCACCCAGGTTGGAGTGCAATGGCACGATCTCGGCTCACTGCAACCTCTGCCTCCCCGGTGCAAGCGATTCCCCTGCCTCAGCCTCCTGAGTAGCTGGGATTACAGGCGCCCGCCAACACACGCAGCTAGGAGTTTCACCATGTTGACCAGGCTGGTCTCGAACTCCTGACCTCAGGTGAGCCACCCACCTCGGCCTCCCAAAGTGCTGGGATTATAGGAGTGAACCACCCAGCCGGCCCCAGTTAGTGATTATTAATACGAGCTAGATCTTTAAAACCGTTCCTGAATTGAGAAAGATTTCATGAATGTTTTCGTGAAACGGGCTAACCGCGAGCCTGGAATGTCTCGAACTCCTGACCTCAGGTGATCCACCCACCTCGGCCTCCCAAAGTGCTGGGATTATAGGAGTGAGCCACCCAGCCGGCCCCAGTTAGTGATTATTAATACGAGCTAGATCTTTAAAACCGTTCCTGAATTGAGAAAGATTTCATGAATGTTTTCGTGAAACGGGCTAACCGTGAGCCGGGTTTGGTCACTTGAATGTGTCATTTGTAGACATGGCTGGAAGATACTGCTTTAATGTTTTTTTTAACCACAAAACAAAAAACTCAAAACTGTTTTTTCAAGCCCCTTGTATTGGAGCCTATTGTAGGCGAAGGGGGCTGACCAAAGGAAGGAGGTGGCACTGATCCAGAGGCGGCGGAGTGAGGGGTGGAGAGGAGCCCGCCAAAGAGCGGGAAGCAGCGGCGGAACGCGGGCCCACCAGCGACCCCAGCGCAACTCGGCGCGTTCCCGGACGCTGCAGGATGACTGAAGCCGCCGGCCCGGCTTCTGCACTCATATGTGGAGTTTTGTCTCCCCTTGGTGGGAAGTCCGGGGAACTGCAACTCACCTGGCCTCCTTCCTGGCTGAGGTCCCAGGGCACAGCTCCTCAGTAGGGAACGTTCCGGTGGACAAACACCCGCTTCCCCGGTAGCTGTGTCAACAGTTGATCTGTGGCAGCGGACCGGGCGGAGGGCCCAATGGGAGAAGGGGCGGCCAGCTGGTCCTCAGGGGCCACTCCAGGGCCACCAGGTGTGGGTGCCCCTCCCCATGCTAGATTGCCGGGGGAGGAGGACTGTGCTTCCTGAATTCCCGTCCGGGGGGAACTGGCCTCGGTGGAGGCTCCGGGAACGGGACTTCCGGGCCGGGCCGGAGGGGAAGTGTCAGGAAGAGCTCAGGCTTTAGCGAGCCTGGAGGGAGGGGAAGGCTGAGGTCTCCTCTGCCTCCGCAGCCACATGGCCTGACACGGGGCGGGCAGGCAGTAGATTAAGAAAGCTTTATTCTCGTGCTGGAAACATTTCCTGGAAGCCTGGGTGGGATCTGAACAACTGCAGAGTTAAAGCTGAGACGCTGTCTGGGCCATTTAGGCCGGAACGTGCCCAGACCCAGGAACAGCCCATGCTCCTGCTGCTGCCCACACTCACGGCCAAGGCGCCTTTGCCGGAAGCTCCCTCCTCTCCCGGCCCCACCCACCCTTCAGGTCCCGCTGCAGCCTTTTCCCACCCTCCCCTGGAAAATTCACTCAGAGACTGACTCCGTCTACAACTGCTGCTCCAGCCTGTGGGTCCCGCCTCTTTCCTGTGACGCTCTCCTTTCTTCTTAGAGTGCACTCGCCCTCATCTGTCCCTCCCCTCCTGACAGGAGAAATGCCATCCTCGGTGGGCCTGAGGACCTTCATGCCAGCAGCATCTGGTCTCCTCAGAGTGCTGGAACACAGCTGCCTGCCCAGGACCCTCGGGCCAGCGGCACCCTGCCCGCCTCTGCCTGCCAAGGAGGGGCCACGGCCTGGGTGGATAAGGAAGGGAGTGGGACCCTGGCTTGCCCCACGTCCACTCCTGCCAATGGCTACTCTCCTCGTAGAGGAAACCGACTCTAGGACCAGTTAACAGACTAGGAATTTAAACCACAGCCACTTTCCCAACAGCAGAGACACCACTTTGACTCTTAGAATAATGGGCTAGCAATGCTGAAGAGCCTTCAAAAAACTCCCAGTCTTGCCCCATCCTCTCCTTTCATAGAAGAGGTTGCCAAGGCCTAGAGAGGGTACTAGGACTTGAAGGAGGTTTCTTGTTAGTTCAAGGAATCAAACTTATGTCTCTGACATAAGTCTTGCAATATTTTCATTAGCCAGGCGAAATCCAATTCCCAGTTCTGACTATGGTATCCCGCAACAACTAAGTCATTCTATGTCCTCCTGCAAGTCATGGGAAGACCCTCAGGCTCAAATCATCTGTCATATGAGGCTGCACCTCGTGCTCTCTGTCTCCCGTGTCCCTGTGAAGTTGTTTGTTTGGTTTGGTTTTCTTTTGAGATGGAGTCTCACTCTGTTACCCAGGCTGGAGTACAGTGGTGTGATCTTGGCTCACTGCAACCTCCTCCTCTGGGGTTCAAGCCATTCTCCTCCCTCAGCCTCTCAATTAGGTGGGATTACAGGCACATGCCACCACGCCTGGCAGATTTTCTTGTATTTTTAGTAGAGACAGAGTTTCACCATGTTGGCCATGCTGGTCTCGAACTCCTGACCTCAGGTGATCCACCCACCTTGGCTTCGCAAAGTGCTTGGATTACAGGCGCGAGCCACCATGCCCGGCCAGTGAAGTTGTATTGAGATAATACCTGTGAAAGTTATCTAAAAGGTAAAACCACTATACAAATAAAATAGAAAAGTAACAATAAGCCATGACATTCGGTGGGAAGGAATCCCTCAGTTCTGACTCTTTCCCTGTTGCTCCCTTATGGCATAACGTGCTTAAATTTGCAGAGCACTTCCATATGCAGCCACACATTCTCACAACAATCTTTTGAAGATGTGTGATTGGTACCATTTTCCAGATGAAGAAACTGAGGCCCTAGGAGATGAAGTCACTGTCATTTGCTCAGAGATCTGCAGAGAGTAAAGGATGTGGCTTGGATTTGAATAGGGTCTTCCAAACTGAGACTCCAGGCTCCTCCTACTGTCAATCGCTCTTCAATATTAAAGGAGCCACTGGCATTACTCACTTTGTGGGACTCCTCTGGGGTTGAAATGAGAAACTTCTGAATCTGGGAGCTCTCATGCCGGACCCTGGCTGAATCCTTGAGAGGACTCAGGGACAGCAGAATGTCAACTCCTCCTTCAAGGGGCAAATCATAGGCTGAAGGGAACTTTAGAGCTGCACTAGCCTGGCTTTCTTATTTTACCGAGGCATAAACACATCCAGGAGGAGAAGATGTCTTAAGTCAGTGGCATAAAGCACTTCCTGATGCCCAAAGTCCACCTGGGCAAAGTGGCTTGGTGGATGAAGTCAGTGTCTTGAAGCTTCTTGTTGCCTCATTCACTGGTCCTCCCTATGCCATCACCTCTTCCAACAGGATCAGGGATGTCATCCCTGATCCCTGACATGGCTTATGCCCAGGTCTGCCTACTTCCACTGTGAAATGCTGTCCAACCTCCCTTTCAAAATTACCTCCTCTGGGGAAAATGCTTGTCATGTATTTCTGCAAAGTTCTAGCAACTCCGCCCCATGGTATCTAGGGAGATCTGAAGGGTGGTTATCTTTGGGGGTGCAGTTATGAATGAATGTTATTTTCTTCCCTTTAATTGCATTATTTCCATGTTTCTTTTTAAATTTTAACAATAATAATGCATTTATTTATATGCTTCTTTTTAGGCCTTTTCTCAGCATATCGTTCCAACGAAAATTGATCTGATAAACGTATTTATTTTAAAGCAGCGAAGATTGATACTGACAGATGGTGTTTTTATTCCAGGCTCAGCATCACAACCTAGCGTACTTCTTTAAGCCGAAGCATCGACCTTCTGAACTGGAATCCCAGGCATTATGCTTTATTGGGAATAGAGCTTAGAATTGGGGCATAGTGGGTGTGGGCATAGGGAGATGAAGAAGCCTTTAAACTCTACTTTTTTTCCTTAATAGATCAGAAGAAAATCCTCATTCATTAGAATTTCATTTACATATGGGAGATTTCGGCCAGCAAAAGTCTATGCCTAAATGGTAAAGGAGAAGGCCGTCTCTCAGCCTGTCTTGTGAGCAGGGAGGACACTGCTGCCTCTTCCAGCACATTCTTCATCAAAATTCATGTGCTCTGTTCTCTCAGCACTCTCTTGTTTAAGTTCTGGTACACGCAAAACACATGCTCGAGAATTAGCTGGCACAAACAGTTGATATGTTGCTTTATGTAATGTGAATTTACATGTTCACAGGAGGGCCTGTCAGGGTAACTGGATTCAAAAGACTTACACTAATGAGGAAAAATCTAGGTACTTGACACATAAATGCTGGAGGTCTTTTTCAGCAGATGGACATTTTGGCGTTCCCTGAATATATGTATGCATAAGTTAGCACATCTGGTTGACGTTTTACTTGGTTGGGTTAGCCCCAGTTCCTCACGGACTCATTTTTCTCCATACTTGCGTCAGAAAAAATGGTTAAGGGTCAAGGTGCCCTAGGAGAAACCTACACAAACTAAATAGGTAGGTAGCATCGGTCAAGAATCCTTAAGCAAGTGACTAACTGAAACTTAGTTCACAGTGAGAGACAGAAAGAGGCACACAGAATCAGGAGGGAGTTACTTACATTACCACAGAACATTACAATTTGGAGCTAGATGGATCAGAGTGTGTTTGAGATAATCAAATCTAACATCTTTGAGATAAATTGTAGAAGAAACTCACACTCAGATTTACCTAGCCATTAGCGAGGAGACAATGATGTAGGGAAAAGAACAACAGCTTTGGAGCCTGAGAATATATACCTGAATTTTACTTGCTTTGTGTAGTAAGTGGATTAACCTTCAGTAAGTTATTTAAACTTTCAAAGTCTCAATCTTCCCATCTACAAAATGGGGATAATAATAATATATACCTAACCTGAACTATTTATAAGTGAAAATGAAACCATGAAACCGTGCAAGAAAATTCTTAACATATGTGGTAGGCACTTTATTTATTTATCTATCTAAGTGACAGAATACAAACTAGAAACAAGATCACTCATGATTTAGTGCTGTTTCCCTCATCCAGCAGTGGAAGGTTCATCTCAGCATTGCTTGGAAGAACTTTTCCAAGTACAAGTGCCATCGGCCCCTTTTCACAGAAGAGTGGCAGTTATGCGCAAGACCAGAGCTGGGGTGCAGGGACGAGTGTCAATTTGTGTGTGTTCGAACTTGAGTGAAGACACCCCGGAACGATGTGTAAGACACTATCAAAATAAAGGTGTGTGTGCGACTACACAGATGTGAGTGCAAATGCGGCTTGAAGCTATGTATGTGCCCTAAAACATGTAGAGTGTGTGAGAGCATGTGTGTGCGCTCACAAGCTTCCGAAGGGGACAAATGGTAGCGTCTCCACAGCACTCCTGTTTCCTGGGCATGTTTCTGCAAGTCTGGATGGTATTACAAACACAAAGGCACAGGTGACAAAGACCATTAACTCTTAGAAATGCCATATAATAATTATCATGATAGAATTGCTCTTTCATTACAGAGCCTAATTTGAGAGCCAGCTCAGAGGAGGAGGGAGACACGTGAACGATTCTGGCACCATCCAAGCTGACGCTGTGGCCCTAGCTGGGAGAAGAAAAAAACTACCATCTCCTGATGAGCAAACACCAGTCCCCAGCTCCCTGCTAAATTCCACTTCTAACAAGTAGTGGGGGCTGTTTAGTTGGTGTCCTTAGTACATATTAACAATAAATAAAGCTTCAATAAATATGCAAAGCAAAAACTAATTTAAATTGACATTTGTGTCGGGTGGGGTGAGAGAGTCCGTTCCACCATAAAGTGATTTAGGATATATTACCTCGGGCATCTGCATTACAGATTTACCTCTCATTACAGCTATGTTAACGGGAAAAGGCAGCTTCTCAACAACATGCAAGGCAGAGTTTATTAGCATAAATTTGCATAATAATTAGCTCTGCAGCAAGCAAAGGCTGTCGTGTCTTTCAAACAGGCAACTTCCAATGTCAATTTTCTGTGCTTCACTGCTTGTCCCTGTTCTGTCTAAAGCTCCTGGAACCCCCTTGGCCCTTCTTCTGCTAGATGATGAATTCTCCCACCCTGGTCCATTTAGGCTCAAGAGTTCACAGTCTACGCAGCTTCTCTTGGGAGAAAGCCAATACTGGGCTCCACCCAGGGATGTGATGACCAGAGCCTGGCCTACCGTTCTCTATCCTGCGGACAAGGGGGCCCCGGCTACAAACACTCACTCTCTACTTTCAGAGCCTATGCAGAGAGGTAATGTATCAGTGTGACTAATTCCAAAGAAGGTGCAACTGAAAATATTTAGATGATTTTTGGAACGCATAAATCCAAGTTGTTTATCAGCAATTTTCTTTATAATTATGTTGTGTCTAAGCTAATATTATAATTAGTTCCCATTGCCTGGGCTCATACTGGCTGGGTGGTCAGGGCAGGCAGCTGAAATAAATGAAAATTGTACCAGGGATAAAGCCAAGGGAGCAGGGTCTGGGGGTCGAGAGATGTTGGTTCCCTGGACTCTTGTCAGGACCACAGGTGGGCAGGAGAGTTCATACCCTGAGCTCAAATATGCTTCTGCAAACTTAGTGGCAGCCTTCAATCTTCTGAGACACAGGACACATCTTTCTCCAGCAAGCCAGGCAAGCAGGCAAGGCCTTTCCCAGCCACTGAGATGCATCTGGATGTTCACCTACAGAGGGAGCTTGGGAGAGACAACGTGATCTCCCAGCAGGATACATTCTTAGAGATTCCAATGAGATGATGTTTTAGAATATATCCAGATATGTCTCATCTATTAACATAAAATATACTAGGTTGATATGAGGCAGGTACTGGCTAAGACAGGCAGCTCATCAAAGATGATGGTTTTGCCCCATCCAAGCTCAGTGGGATGGATGCAGACAGGCAAAGCCTCTACTGTGCTTCAAGGAAACCAGTGTAGAACTGACATCTGAGAGAGAGAGAGACAGAGAGAGAGAGAGAGTGTGTGTGTGTGTGTGTGTGTGTGTGTGGTTCTCACTAGCTCCGAAAAGGGTTTTGCAGCATTTGGGTGTGTAGTGGGAGTGATTGTGTAAAGCATATAGAGGAGGCCCTTTTTCACAAGTGGAGTGGTGTAAAAAGTACAATGTATTGAGTGGTTCCTATGTTTGAGACGTAGTCTTATATTTAGATGTATAAAATGAGCCTTGAGGATTTTTCTGATTCCAAAGCACAAATTCTGTTAAAGGAATAGCAGGGGCTTAAGGAAAAATCACTGGCCCAGGAGTCAGACACAGGCCTGTGTACTAGTGCCACCTGTTGAGTGAGGCGGGCAAGCCACTCTCAGAAACTAAATTTTCCCAAATGTTAATGTAGATAATAGTGAGAGGTTAGAGGTGGAACAAGTACTTTCTTGTCTGACCCATTAGTTGTTCATTTTTTTTTTTTTTTTGAGACGGAGTTTCGCTCTTGATACCCAGGCTGGAGTGCAATGGCGCGATCTCGGCTCACCGCAACCTCCGCCTCCTGGGTCCAGGCAATTCTCCTGCCTCAGCCTCCTGAGTAGCTGGGATTACAGACACGCGCCACCATGCCCAGCTAATTTTTTTTTTTTTTGTATTAGTAGAGACGGGGTTTCACCATGTCGACCAGGATGGTCTCGATCTCTTGACCTCGTGATCCACCCGCCTCAGCCAGTTGTTCATTTTTAAAAGTGATGGAGAGAGTTTTAGACCCTTTTGTAGTTTAGCTAAATATCTGGCATCCTCTCAAAAAAAAAAACACTGCAGCTACAAACATTCATTCCAAAGTTTGAGGACTGAGCACTCCTGAGCCTCCTATACTTTTACTCCTAAAATCCTGCAAATCCAAGAGCAAATCTTCCCAATATCGCCCAATCCTCTTATTGTATAAATGTAAACTGGGCTCAGAAGGGATAAAATGCTTGCCCAAAGTCACAGAGTCAGCGGTAGTGAAGTCAGGACTGCGATGTGCAGGAAGGCTCCTTACCACCAATTGCTCCTAAGTGATTCCCGAATGATCACTGTGTACTTGTTTACGGTACTCAGACTCGATTGGCCAAATGAAGTCATGCGATGGGAAGTTAAAAACCACCTGCTGGAGGGTGAGATGGGGACAGACCACTAATGAGTACTGGTTTCTTTAATGGCCATGAAAATATTCTAGAATTAAATAGGGGCGATGGGTGCAGAACCTTGTGAATATACCAAAAACTACAAAATTGCACGCTTCAAAATGATGAATTTTATGGTGTGTGAATTATATCTCAATTTAAAAATAAACCTACTGTGACAATCACTCAACATGCTATTAAAGAACTTTGCATTTAAGAACATAAATGAGACTGAGCATTTAAAATAACTCAAAGGCAATGGCGGCATAATTCTCCTATAAATTTTAGGAGGAGTCAAAGCAGTTAGAAGGAGAAAATAGAACATCTAGATATAGTTAACCAAAACAAATGAATGAACCTCTGACTCATGCATGTGGGATAACACCCAAAGGGAAATCCATCCTCAAACCTGCCCTACTTACCTCTAGGGACTGCTTGATGGCCGGGTGTGGAATTAGTCTGTAAAGTATGAAACTTGTTTCGGCACTACTCCATAATCACCAGTTAGAGGAGGAGAATGTGCTGTGTATTGGAGGGGAGTTCAAGCTGACGGTACTGAGTTGACTCTGAGTGCAGTGCTGGTTTAGGGAGGGGACAAACAGTGGGCCCTCAGCAATTGGGGACAGGTGTCCCAGTGGGCATGGACTTTGTGCACCACTGCACGTCCCTCCATCAAACACATGGGGACTCAAAGTACCCAAGAGTGAGCGACAGAGATTTAGTAGAGGTGTTAAGTGAGTCTTGTGACACTGGTTTTACTGAGACAGTACGTTTGAGCCAGGAGAACATTGCCAGAGACGAGAACATTGGCGTGAAGACAGATTATGCTGGAAGCGACCCTGGGTGACTGGTGTGAGAGGAAGGAACGGTGAAACCCGGAAGGAGGAAGCTGACACAAAGAGAGCTCTCAGTGAGTCACCACAGTGAAGCCGACGTTCAAGTGAGGCTCAGTCCTGAGCATCCTCCTGAGGAGCCAGGTAAGATACACCTCAGAATTACCTGCCTGAGGGATAGAGGGGGAAGAACACACCGTCCATGTCTGCTTCCCCCATTGTCGTGGGTTCTTAACTGCCTCAGGCTCTGGTTAATACCTGAGCGCTCCCAAGTTTCCTTCAGGCACCAGTCAAGCCCTGGGGCAGGAAAGCAAGGTGCAGCCCAGGTGAGGTGCTCTTGGTTTGCATCTGCAAGGAGCTCATAAAAGGAGGACAGAACTGGTGTGAGTAGGGGCGCAGCACGGTGCTGGGGATGATGGATTTCCATGGACCAGTGGGACCGAAGAGGACAGCGCCAAAGGGCTCTCCTAGCAGGACTCCAACAACAGAAACCCAAGGCTCACAGGACGGGGAGCGGAGGGCAGTTCTTAGCACCATTCCAATGAGTTGCCCCAAAGCTGAAGTCAGTATTGTCCTGCCATTTACACCAGCTATAGAAACCGGACCGTAGGCTCCTTGAGGGTGAGAACGACATCGGCTCCATTTACCCCTGAGTTCTCCACCTGCAGACTTGTGCCTGCCACATGACAGGCTCTCCGTAAATACCTAGTGAATGAATGCGAAGTCACCGTGTTGCCAGGAATGTGAAATATCTGCCGGTCTTGACATCCTAACCTTCCACAATGCATTTGCCAAATGATTATACACAAATGCAATAAACAGTTACTATTTATTGACCCAGATACATGGCTATGTACTTTATATATATTAGCTCACTGAAAACTCACAAGACCCCTTAAAAGAAGAGCAATAAATTATCGTACTTGTTTTGCGAATAAAGAAAAAGGCTTACAACGCTGGCCCAAGGTCACAGAAGTGGTAAATAGCACATCCTGGGTTGAAAACCAGTTTGACTTATTCCAGAACGTATATTCTTCAGTGTCCATCCATCTTCCATCCCATGCCATCCATTCTCTACATGAATGACTCCAGTAATGGGAATCTCATTCATTATTTGCTGAGATAGCTCGTTCAATCTTTACAGAGCCCTTGGGGCCATACAGAATAAGTCAATCCACATTTCTTTCTTCAATATGCAAATCTACTTGAAACGTCTATATCTTTCTAGAGCTCATTTCAAATGATAATTTTTTATTTTTCTAAGACCACCAAGTAAAAGAGCTACTTTTCTTCCTTAACATCTGGACTCAGATGTTATATCTGGGGTTTGTGTGTCATATATGAGCTGGACCAGAAGACTTCTAAAGTCCTTCCCAAGTAAGAAATTTTGTTTCTCTGGCTCTAGTAAAGCAGTGGCCCCTCTCATGACTTTGACTGCCAGAAGACTAAGAGTTTTAGTATCTCTATGTTAAGCATACTCTGGTATTACTTGATTACAATCTGTTGCTGTGTGTTCCAGCTCCCTTTAGAGGCAGAAGAAAGCATAAACCCTTAGCCTGTGGTGGGGGCATATGCAGACTTTCCGGGCCAGACCTCAGAGGTCCTTGAGGTTGGCTCCCAGGAGGATGGAAGCCGAGGCCTGGGGAGAGTAAAGGCTGCCCACCAGCTCTGGTCAGGCCTCTTGCCCCCAGGATCCTATATGAAGCTTTGGTTCACAGATCGAGAGAGGCAGGATATTCTTGCTGTTGTTAATTTTTTATATACTCTTGCAAAAATATGATGAGAATGTTAATCTAGTCCTCTCCATAATCATGTGTTATTGTCTAATCCCTTTGTAACACAGGCATCTAACCCTTTAAAATGCAGCTATGGGTGGAAACAGTGCTATCAGAAGCCACATCTCTCAACCCCATTTCAAGAGTTGTCAGTAATGAGAAGCAAAGTTAAATAACCATGCACAGAATCATGCCCACCCCATCTGTCCACCATCATACTTTCTCACAAGCATCCTCAGCTCATCTGTAAGTGGCTTCTAGGGCAAGTGCTGTGGGACAGGAGGGCAGAGAGCAGAGAGGAAGAAAGTATGTGTGAGGTGGACATCAACCTCTCACGTGTCCCCACCCTGCCCTGTCAGCCCAGCTGCATTTTGTCACAGGCTGAGTAGCAGACGAGGCTCACCTCCTTCCCACACCCCCTTTCTTAATGTAGCTGCAAGAGTGCAAAATACTGACACTGACAGATATCAGAGGTGACTGTAGGATCAATATTTCTATGACATTGTCAGGATTGGTTTGGCAATCCGCTGTGTGCTCACCAGCCTTTCATTCATTATGAGGTCAAACAGGAGCCACGTTTCTCCAAAGACAAAACCATGACAGAGCTCTCTGGGTCTCAGGGCCTTCTCACTGAGGCCTTTCACTGGGACAAGGCCCTGCAGCAGGCGAATCTCTGCATCCTTCTGACAACTTCCTAGAGAAAGGAGGCCGTTTCCTAAGGGTGCTGGGGGACGAGCAGTAGGGACCGCGCTGCGCCGCATGCTGGGGTTTGATGCTGCCCAGAAGCAGTTTGATGCTGCCTGGAAGCAGTTTGATACTGACTGCTGCTTCGCTGCAGGGGCTTTGCTCTGAAGCTGGACACTGCCCTGTGCACACAGTGAGAGGCTGATCCCTCTCACCCCTTACCCCCCAAGAAAAGTCTTGGCCAGGAGGAAGCACGATCCATCTGCTCTGGGGATGGATCTGACAACTTAATCAGGAGGAAGAAATTCTTCTGAGCCATCCCAGGACACCCGATCCTCCCACTTTCCCCATCTCTGAGGCACCCTTTAACTTGGAGAGCTGAACTCAGAGAGCAGGAGACCCAGGCCTATAGGAGCTTGGTCCTGCCAAAGCCTGGGCTCTTGGATTCATAAGCTGGTGTGGAAACCAGAAGGAATCTTCAGTAATCAAACGTCCACCCAAATCCCAACCAACCTGTACTTTTTTCCTTTTTATTCAGTTAGTTGAACGATAAACATAATATCTGTTCTTTGGAATGATTTGAAGAATATAAAATATCTAATGTAAAATCCATGATCTCTGTCTCTCCCATGTACATTGGTACTGCTAATTTTTAGAATTTTAGAAATATGCTGTATATTCTTCCATACTTTAGTCTTGGTTAGTTACTTTTATATAAACATATATAAAACTCTGTACACTTTTTTGTTTATTTCATACAATAAGGTGGTGGATATATATTATTTTGTACTGAATTTACTTAATATTTTGTAGACATGCTTTCAAGTCAATGCATGCATATCTTTGAAAAACAAATTGGCTTCTTCCGTCTAATTCTATATGAACTTTTCTGAATAGTTTGCCCCCCTTCCCTATTCCAAACATTTTTCTACCTGAATTCCTCAGGTTTTGAGAGGCAGGTGATGTCTGGGCTGAATTGCTGGCACTTCTCCACTCCTCTGTGCTATGTGAGACTCCATCCTGCACAGGTTCACTCACACCACCCACTTCCACCTGCAAAGAAAAATGTCCCTGCATATGGGGTTCCATTTAAGACGTAGGGAAAGCAAGCCTTCAAGAGGAGATGTTATACAAGACTGCAGAATTTTAGGCCAGAAGTGGCTATGAACGTCATGCAAACGCAAGCAGCGGTCCAGGCTTGATTCTTCCCCTTGGCTGGCTTCCTCCTCTGTAACCTGAAAGACTCCTCAGAGCACTGCCCCAAGTCTCAAATGAGATGCCCCCCATACAATCACGTGTGAATGGAAGCCATCATCATCCTCATTATTGCCATCATCATCATCATCATCATCAAGATGTGGAAGGTCAGAAAAGCTAAGTGACTAACAGACAGTATCATCTTTCTGAGTCGCCGTTCTCTGAGTGACACTAGGGAAATCGGACGGGGTGGACTTCTGAGTTTTCCTTACAGCTCTGTGAGCTCATCTAGAACTCAACCCTGCCTGGATATTAGGAAGGTTGGGGTTGCCCAAGGGAATCTGGAAGAGGTCTGTGCCCCATCAAGCCGAGGAACAAGTGCTGGGACTGCCCCATGACTTGGAGCTCATCACATGGAATGAAGTTCAAGGCTTTCCAGCTCTGCTCTCATTTTCCCCATAAGCTCAGTGTGATACCTTTCTGAGTGGGAAGTGGAAAGCAATCTGAAATCAAGAGTAAAATAAAGCAAGATCCCTACCTAATGACACTCGCAAAACTGGATTCCATACAATTTTGGAACTGTAATGCGAAAAGTGAAATTCTAAAATCAATAGAGGGAAATGTCAGAGCTTGTCTCTGCGAACTAGAACTCAGTAAGAATTTTTTGAATTACTATAAATAACTTCAAAAGCAAAAAGTACAAGAAAAAATGATGACTGAGGGTGACAGAATTAAGAATTTCTGTTCAATGAAGGAAGCACAAGAAATGTGTTAACAGTTGACTCATTGGGAGAAGACATTTGCAATGCATTAAAAACACCAAGGGATGAATACTTTGTTTCTACAAAGAAAATATTCAAATCAATAAGAAAAAGAAAAGACTCTTAATGAAATATAGGCAAAAGATGCAAACAGACAATTTAAATATAAAATGCAAACGCCTATTGGCCACAGGAAAAAAATACTCAGATAAATACAGACTAAAAGAACGAGAATATGGAATAAAACCACTTTACACATAATTTGCTGGGGAAAATTGGAAAGCTGGATAATGGCAAGAGTTGGAGGGGATACAGGAAAAATGAGAAGCCTCAGGGAAGCCGCTATTCTAGGAAGGAATCTGTAGCTCTTAGACTGAGTAAATTACATCCCTATGACCTGGCAATTTCATTTCTGGGTAGATCTCAGGACCCAAGTATTATCGGCATCCTGAAGTGGGGGTCTGCAAGGATGTCTGCTGCAGTGTTGTGCAGGGAAGGGGCCTGGACGCACTGGAGTGCACAGCAAGCAGGGGTCCATAGGCAGCAGGTGTGGACGCACCAAGCACCCCACGTGGCTGTGCGCAGTGAACTCAAGGTGCTACAGCTGCCCGGATGATCTGATAAACATGAGGCTGAGTGAAAACTTGGGACCAAGGAGATACCCAACACAGCATCGCCTGCATTGTTCCATAAAAACAGGTGAACATCTACATGCTTTCCACACTGTACACGCAAACACGGCAGCACAACAGACACACTGCATGTGTGTAAGGACTACAGCAGAGACTGCAGATAAAAGAAATGAGCAAAGGAGTGAGCAGGTCCTTGTGTAAACCAGTGACAAAAAAAAAGAATATATTTCAGGCATTAGCCTGTGCCAGAGTGAAATAGAAATAATAAAATAAAAGGCAACATGCTTTGGAAGTTGAGAGACCTGGGTTGTACCCCTGCTCAATGACTCCTGCCGTCTAGGCCCTTGACCCTCTTCCCTCTAGTGAGGAGGGCGCAGACAACCCTGCAAATCACCTCTGGTCTAAGGTTCTGTGATGCACCACGGGCAGCTCCCTTAGGGCGGCAGTGCTCGCTTTTACAGAGCTGCACTAGCTCTGATCAGACACAAGAGGGCGCTCCCTGCCCGTGGATTTTAAGAATCTTGGCTGTCACTCCAAACTTAAGACATAAACCCAGAAATCTCTCCACCACTCCCCACTACCACCTTCGTACACTCCTTATGCTATGCTATTCTTTCACTGCTGGAGAAATACAAAGCACCCACCTACTAGGGGTTATAAACGACAGATTTTAGAGACTTCCGAGGCCACAGGAATCTTTTTTACTGGGAATCCTTACATTCCCGGAATAGACCATGCTTGTTCTCCCTCTTGCTGATCCAAGCTCATCCCCGCCCTAGTATTCCTTCCTCCTACTTAGTTCCTGCCGTGTTTTACCCAGTTTTCCACATACATGCCTGCCTGAATTGCTCTCCTGGCCCCTGCCTCTCTCTGGATGAAGGCATTTGCTGTTGGCAATCATGTTTGATATGTAATTGCTTGTACTTTTGATACGCATTTTAGGCTAGTGTAAGTAATGGGAGGCATATTTCAACTCAACAGAAGGCAAGAATGGATCTACGGAGCTCACAGCATCACAGCAGGGTTATCCCATCTGAATGCTCTCCCCTTTCCGGAAGTGCCCAAGGCCAGACGTTGACCCCGCAGGAATGCTGCAGGGGGACTCACATTTTTGATGGGCAGCAGGAGTAGATGGTGCTTCAGATAATTTCTAACCACTCATTTGTTTTCCATATATGTGAATTCAACTTATGATCTCCAATCTGATTTCCTTTCAGATAAATCAAAAATCTCTGTATGAAAAGATGCTAAAAAAAAGGCTAAAATAAATCTGCCTGAGTAATCTACACTTGTTCTGGGGCGATGAGAAAGTGACTGTGGCACCCTGAAAAGTGCACAGCTAGGCATGGCCACCCATGGTAAGAACCTTAAGAGGGTCACATTTCATCTCTTGTACCAGCTCACTGTGTAACCTTCACTAACCACCACCTGCTCCAGCTCCACCTGCCTGTTGGTGAAAGGAAGGAGCTGTATGTTCCCCAAGGTCCTGGCCACCTCTCGCACCCCCCAACCTTCTCCAGCCTGCTGCAGGCTCTGCCTTTTGCTCCACAAGGATGCCGGAGACATGCTGAGATGCCTGTCCAAAGGGGACGGAAGATATGCATCACGCTCCCTTTTCACGAAACAACTCATTGGGAATGCCTTTTGAACTTCAACCACGTTAGCAAAACAGTTTTACAGAATTAATTCGACATGAGGAGGAGCATTTTAGCAGAAGTTTCAGAGTCCATCAGCTGTTAGAGAGTTGGAAACAGAGCAATGAGAGGAGAAGAAAACTCCTTAGGGTCGACGAATAGGGTCCCCACTCATCCTGCCCATCCACACTAGGGTCAGAACTACTGGCCAATGCACAGAGCTACAGCAAACCAGCCAGATGCACAAGGCCAGATGTGTAGACCTGAGCTGTAATCAACCTGCAGGTTACAGGATGGTAGCTCTCAGACCAGTGTTCCCCCCATCACCCATGCGGTCTTGTGAGAATGTGGGTTCAGCTTCAGTAGGTCTAGAATGGTACCTGGGACTCTTGATTTTCCCCAAGCTCTCATGAACACTACTGCAGCCAGCATGTGGCCCACACTGAGAGCAGGAAGGCCCCAAGAGGGGAGATGAAGTAGAATGCCGACAATTCTATACGTGCAGTGGCACCATGAAAAGCCATTCCCATTTTGTTTATTAAATGGTTTTTCCTAAAACAGACTTTAGTCTCATTTGTGGAATGTTTTAGGTATAATGCTGCCTGAGACCAGGTTCGTCGAGAGGACACCCACAGGTGCCACATTCACACATTTCATTAAAGAAGTTCCTCCCTGCCCTCAAACCAGTAAAACACCCAAACCCACTGTGCCCGTTTCTTTTCACGTATTCTATTGAGGAGCCATTGAGCACCTTGAAGCTGTATAAAAGCTCTCGTTGCTATGAAGAATCTCAATGTCTTTTATTGCTTCTGTCCTTTGAACACCTTGCAAGCATCTGTTTGTTCACCTCTTCATTCATTCATTATTTGCTCACCGAGGCCTTCTGCATGCTGAAGGTTGTTCTGGAAGCTGAGATGTCAGCGCAGAGCAAGACTGCTCACGGGCCTCGCAATCTGGTGGGGACACAGGTGAGTGGAAGAGTGGGGGTGAAGGGTGCATGGTGGAAAAGGGTCTTACAGCTGGGCCTCACTAGCTTTTGGTGCTGGGACTAGTTTCAACATCATATCCACAAACATAAAG
This sequence comes from Aotus nancymaae, assembly GCF_030222135.1. Lineage (NCBI taxonomy): Eukaryota > Metazoa > Chordata > Mammalia > Primates > Aotidae > Aotus > Aotus nancymaae. The sequence continues at coordinate 37,462,550 of NW_026988423.1, forward strand.
TGGAAGTGTTAGAACTGAAAGGACCTGAAACCCAGATATTCAATGTAGCGATTCCTTGTAGGACGCTCCTGCAGCATCCCAGCGTGCTTGTGACTTCAGGGTGGCGTGCATTTGATGTCCCTGGTGGACAGGGGATGCATACGTATCCCTTATATTTACAAGACTTCGTGCTTCCATCTGGATGGGTAGGGCTCTTTGAACAGTTCTCCGTTTCCTTTGAGATGCCAGCCCTCGTGGTACCACCCAACAGATATCTCTGAGGGTGCTGCATCCTGTTATTTAAATGAATGCCTCGACCACTCAATCACAGGTTCCACAACTTAGGAACTGAGGCTGATGTTTCTCTGCATTCCCAATTCCTTACCCACTGTGTGCTCAGCACAAGCTCCACGAATATGTAAGGAATTCACGAGTTGCTGAGGGAATGAATGAAGTGCTCTTACGCAGGAGCACTTACTTGGTGTTCACAGCCCATCTTTGGTTTTAGATATCCCGGGTTAGGGTAGATTGACTTCTCTCCTTGAGATGACAGACGGAGGCTTCTATCACATTCTCCCAGTGGAAAAGCCCAATAGAGTATAAAATGCACTCCTGCTCTAGGGTCTTGAGACTGGACCTCACTAAGCCCTCTTAACCCCAGGGGGAGGCCTTGTAGGGTACATCAACGGTGCTCATCACTCAATCCAGAATCTCCTTCTAGGAGGAGAAACTGAGGCCACCGTAAACATCCTGCCCCCACTGTTCCAATGGCAGGTGAAGCCCTGGCAGCGCCCCTCCCCGCCCCTCTCCGCACACAGCCCCACCTCCTCAGCAGACTTCAGCCGCCAGCGTGCTCTGCCAGGCCCTCCCTCTTTCATGCATCTGCCCCTTGCACCCCAACGAGAGCGCGGTCCCCTGGGAGGCGACCCTCAGGAGTCCCAGGACGTTCTGCCCCGCCCTCCCGAGTCCACCCAGAGTCCTGCAGTTTCTTTCCCGCGCGCGTTCTTCACTGGCCCCATCCCGCTGCTGAGAGCCGCGTGACGGCCTAGAGTGCCCCGGCCCAGTGCAGCTCCGGGCTCGTGGACGCCTCCCCCGGCCAGAGGAAGGACCAGCCCAGACTTGGGCCTCCGCCTCGAGTCCCCTTCAACCTGCAGGGGAGCCCCGGGAAGCCACCAGATCCCGTGCGGCCGTCTCGAGCCCTCGGGTGGGCGAGCCAGGGCTACACACCGCGGGAAGAGGGACGGCTGGGCCTACCCAAGGCAGAGGACCCTCTCCGCTTTCCCCTCCCGACCCTCCCCTCCTCCTCCCCTCCCCACCCTCCCCTCCCCTTCCCCTCCCCACCCTACCCTCCCCTTCCCCTCCCCACCCTACCCTCCCCTTCCCCTCCCCACCCTACCCTCCCCTTCCCCTCCCCACCCTACCCTCCCCTTCCCCTCCCCACCCTACCCTCCCCTTCCCCTCCCCACCCTCTCCTCCTCCCCACCTCCCCTATTCCCCTCCCCTTCGCCCATCCCCCTTCCCCCTCTCCCCACCCCGTCCCCCCCGCCGCCCGCCGCGCGGCACAGCCCTCTGCACCGCCCTATCCACGACCCGGCGGGGCGGGGGCTCAAGGCCCCTCTGGGGACGGCTTCACCCCGCTACCCGTCCCGTCGCCGCGGACCCCATGCGAGGCCTCCCCGCCCCGATGCCACCCAGCCCCGGATGCCCGGGCCCGGCTCACTGACCCGGAGAGGTTGCGAGCCCGCAGGGTGCCGGGTGCCCCTCGGAGCTGACCTCGACCAAGGCACACGCGCTGGCCCGGAGACCGCCGCGAGGGGGCGCCGGGGGCCGGGGGTGGATGCCAGGCGGGTGCCTCGCGGGCCCCGCACCTCATCTGCGCGGCCGCCGGAGGGCGCCCGTCAGCGCCGGAACCCCTCGCGGAGCCCAGCCACTGCCTGGTGGAGCCACAAGGCGGCGCACAGCGGAGCCCGCCGGGAGACACCGCCTGACCCCGACTGCACCCGTGTGCGCACCACACTCACATCACACACACACACACACACAGCCTGGTCCCGACTGCACCCGTGTGCTCACCACACTCACATCACACACACTGCCTGGCCCGGACTGCACCCGTGTGCGTACCACACTCAGATCACACACACACACACACACACACACACACACACACACACACACTGCCCAGAGGGCCGCACAGCCAAGGGGCGGGGGCGCAGCTCGGTTCCGCTGCCTGTCCCGCGTGTGCGCTGAGCAGCGGGAGCTGCAGCCACCGGCTTTGCCTGAGCGGGGCGCGCGCTCGGTCTCAGTCCCAGACGCTTCCCTCGGAGCTGCCCCTCTCCGCGGCCCCGCGACCACATGCGTGTGCTCCCATTATCCCAGCCTGAGTCCCGGGTACTGGTGCCTTTGTCTCGGGTCACTGGCTGTGGAGAGGGCTAGCCCGAGGGAGCCAGCCCCATCCCACCCCAGCCCGGAAAGGGGCAGAGAGGGCCAGGGCCCGGGAAGGCTCGACCCATGGATCCAGCGTGCCTGCTCCCAGGAATTGCGCCTGGACTGTTCCAGCCACTGAGTGGATAATTCCACATCTCAAAGCTGGATTCATTTGCTTGTTCGCCACTTGCAGTGGAAAGAGACCTGACACTCTATTCATAATGGAACAGTTATCTTGGTTTAGGGGTACCCTGGAGAATATTCGTGTGACCACGGCCTCGCCACTGGGGAGAGGAGACAGTGAGTCCAGTAACGGGAGGCCCACGTGGAATGCCAGATGCCCTCCAGACCAGCCCAGGGTCCCACATGGGCTGTGAGTTCCAGGACAGGAAGGCTTCGCCTCACCAAAGGGTGCGGAATGAGGGGTGATGAACTTGGTAGATGCCCCAATCTTCTCTCTTTTTTTTTGAATTCTTACTGTGTGAAAAATCCATTTGGCAATTAATCATATACAGCCTTGTGACAACTTTTCTATTATTGTCTGGAATTGTCATTTTAATCTTTTGTTACTGATTGACTTTTTGCATGCTCCCGCCTCATCTCCCTAACTAGGTGGCAAATTCCTTGAGAGCAGAGACCTGTCCTGACATTTTGTTTTTAAACTGGCCAAGCAGAGACCGGATTGTGCATTGCATCTACCCGCAGAAAAGATCTGTAGGGTAAGCCTTATTGGTTTCATTTTATAGATGAGGTGAGTAACTAGATAAAAGCTGCTCTAAGAACAAACAACTAATACGTGGCAGAACCAGCATTCATACTTTGGCAGTTCTCCAAAGCCCACCCCCCAGACCCCTGCACAAGGCCTTGCACACCCTGGGCACTCCATAAACACCGTTTGGCTCTTATCATTCTCAACCATCAATGTTTTAAGAAGGTTAATTAACATTTGATGATGGTCAATTTTCAAATTCAAGTTTTAGTTTCCCAAAAAGACGCATTAAGCTTCAGCTGAAAGATTCAGCTTCCACACAGAGAACTCCATACCAGGGAGGCAAATATTGACCCAGGCATCTCTTGAGGGTGTCTAAGTTTGAAAACGAAGCACTTCATTCCTTAAAATGAAATTGAAGGACTTTGGGCCTGGCTGGGAGGCCTATCTGGGGTCAGACAGCACATCACCGTGCGTGTCCAGGAGCTCCTGGCAGTCAGGCAGACAGGGCCTGACCTGGACAGGAAGGGCTAGCCCCAAGCAAAGCTCTTTTGCTCAACCTCATGGGGTCTCCATGTCCTTCTGCACTGCGAGTATGAGATCACCTGTTATATCTGTGGTTTTTAGAATGCAACTCCCATAGTTTCTATTTAAAATCTTGCCATTTTTTTAAAGCATGAGTGAGCATCTATCATACAATATAGATTTATTATAAGAATGATGATATAAAAATACTGACATCAAAAACTTCACCATATTGTTCATCTGCTCAAAGTCCAACTTTGCTTTCATTACCTACCAAATAAAGATTAAACTACATATTATGTCACTCAAGGACTGAAATATCTTGTTCCTACCTACTTTTCTAAGTTTATCTCCTTCACTTTCCGTTCATGTAAAATCCAGTTAAATGGGCTCCTTGTTATTTAATGTTGAAGTTCATCCTTCCATTTAGATCCCAATTCCCTCATGCCTTTGCCTGGCAAAATATATTTATGTCTTCATTGATTCATGCAACCAGCCATTTCATGAGTGGCTACCTACTATGTGCCAGACATCGGGCGGCACAGTAGAACCACAGATCTGCCTGGAATTGACAGAGCCCACGCCCTGTGTTCAAACACTTCTCTGTCATGAAGTTTCCCCTCATTACCTTCCATACACAATACCTCCTTTCTGTCTCTGCCACAGTCATGTTGCACACAGCTCTGTGTTTTAATTAGCTGTGTGCGTGCCATTCCCCACACCAGACACTAAGCTCTTTGAGATCAATGGTGGTGTTTTCTTTATTTTTAAAGAGGATCCCTTTGGTACTCAGCACATAGAGTAAAAACTATTTGTTGAATTGATTTGAAAGAGCTTTCAATACATTTGGCAAGACAAACCATACCTAGCAATTAACTAATAAGGCAGTGGTATATCGTGTTGAATGTAATTTATATTCTCATACAATAAAGTACCAAGGCACATGTTATTGATGAGAAAGGAGCACTGTTAATAAAATGTTACATGAATTAAAGATCTTATAGACCAAAAGAGGGTAAAAGTACATGTGGACCTCAAAGACAAGGTGGAATTTGGACAAAGGTCTAGATAGGTATTCTAGGTTGGGAAGAAATGGAAGAAATGGAAGATGTACACTGGGTTCTAGTGTACATCTGATCTGAGAATGAATAATAAAAGTAGAAGGCAATCTAGGAGATCGTGCGTATATGAAATCTGCAGTAGCGAAGGCATCTTTGTAAGCTAGTTGAATTGTTTAATTAACATGTCAGTTCATCTAATATCTAACTGAGTGCTTTCCTGCTGCAGTGGAAATCCTTCTTCGCTTTATTCCATCCTCAGAGAAAATAGAGGACAGTTAATGATCCCTCTCTGTACATTTCAGAAGATGGCGTAAAACAGTGCCAGAGAAAGCCTTTTAATAATGTATTTCAAATATGCAGATCCAAAGGTGATAATTCAAGCACAGCTTTAAGATTTTTCAAATACCTTATTCCATCTGCCTTGCTCTGATGGTTTCTATGAACACATTTTCATTTTCTAAATCTGGAATTAGTAGAATCTGCTTGAAAAGAGATATTACAGTCAAGTGATGTTCTCAATTCGAGGTGTAATTATTTCCCCCCCCCCATTTAAAAAGCCTAACATAAAATGTGATGTGATTTTTTTTCAGCTTTGCAAGGGACATCAACTTTTTCATGTCTTCAATTTTTTTCTCTGAGCTTCCTACAACTTGGAGAATAATATAAATAAGAAAGGAAATGCAGATAAGTTCAATTTCTAGTTTGCAATAAAAAGTCAATTTATTGTCTGATAAATGTCCTCCTCTTTACCCCATCTTCCTCCTGTAGATGAAAATTCTGCTTAAATAAATGAAATTGTTGACAAGTAAAGATTGAATATATTCAAGGTGTGCGTGATGATTTGATGTACCTCTGTGTGGTGTAACGATTGCACAATCAAATTAATTAACACATTCATCACCACCCGTGTTGTACCTTAGGTCCCCAGAAGCTGCTGATGGAACCGAAAGTTTGTACCCTTTGACCAATATCTCCCCATCTCCTCCACGCTCCCAGACACTGGTAAACACTGTTCTCTGCTTTTATGAATTTGACTTTTAAAGATTCTACATATAAGTAAGATCGTGTGGTTCTTGTCTTTCTGTGTCTGGCTGATTTTGCTTAGCATATTCTCCAGGTTCATTCATGTTGTCTCAAGTGGCAAGACTTCCTTCCTTTTTTTTCTTTTTTTAAGCTTATTCTCAAATCAAAACTCTTCTCGATGCTACATTAACCCTTAGAACCTAAGTACACACTTGAACCTGCCTCAAATGAGATGGCACTTACAGTCAAACATCACAAATCTTGGCACTGAGAGGAGCATTTAAGATCATCGAGTTCAAACCTATAATTTAACAGATGATGAACTTAAGACCCAAAGAGGTTAAGTGACTGAATGAAGGTCACACTGCTGGTTAGCGAGAGCCGAGGCTTGAGGCTAGGATTGAATTGCTGCTTAGGCTTTTTTCCAACACTTTCATTCGATGTACCAACAGTTTTCAAGTGATGCTTTTTAAAATAGCAGTTTCCAGGAAGATGTTAAGCATTTTATTTTATTGTGTAATTTAAAAATATTATTTTAGGTTCAGGGCTACCTGTGCAGGTTTGTTAGATGGTATATTGTGTTATACTGAGGTTTAGAGCACATACAGGCCAGCCTAGCACCCAACAGGGAGTTCTTCAGCCCTTACCCCCTCCCTCCATCCCCCTTCTAGTAATCCCCAGTATCTATTGTTCTCATCTTTACGTCCATCTGGGCTCAATGAATAAGCATTTTAAATGAAAAGAAAAAAAAATATGCTGGACCAAATAAACTTAGAAAACATCAGTTTAACCTGCTCTGCTTCACAGAGTTTAACATATTAATTTTTTGTGGCACCCCACAAGAGCGATATCTGGCCAACACATTTGACTACAGATTACTTTTAAATTAACATTTAGGAGCATCTATTAATACATCTAAAATGCCAGTGTGCCAGAGAACAGCATTTGGAAGATGCTGCTCTTGGTTAGAACACTGCAGAGGTATGATCAAGTTTGACAGCAAAGGCTGATGCTTACAGAGTCTTTCCTGCACTGGCTAGCTGAGTAGTCATGGGAGGATCACACTCCACTGACTTCAGAGCCCCCATCTGTAAAATAGGCACTCACCTCTCTTACTAGGGTGTTAGGAGATGGTATAGCACAGTAATATATGTGAACTATAATTATCAATTGATTTGTGACAGTTTGCCAAAGTATCCACTGTATAGCACAATAAAGTAACTATACAAGGAAAAGATATGTAATTAGAAGATAAGGCTGATAAATAAAATACAACTGCATAGAAATAAGTATCAACATCCATGTGAAACGTTTTATATTAACGTTGACAGTGGATGGCAAATTTGACTTTGCGTTATTAAGAAAAGAGAAGAGTACTGTTACTTACTGTAGGCAAGTAGTCCATTAAATAACCATGAACCTATTACATGGGAAAACCACAGCTTTCCTAAGTACTGAGACATCAGAGACCGCCATGGTTTTCCATCAACTCTTAAGAGCATGGACTGTGAAGTCATGTAGTTTCACCTTTGCCTCTAACTTAGTTACTTTAGCAAATTACATAATTTCTTTTTTCTTTTCTTTTTTTTTTTTTGGAGACGGAGTTTCGCTCTTGTTACCCAGGCTGGAGTGCAATGGCGCGATCTCGGCTCACTGCAACTCCTCCTCCTGGGTTCAGGCAATTCTCCTGCCTCAGCCTCCTGAGTAGCTGGGATTACAGGCACATGCCACCATGCTCAGCTAATTTTTTGTATTTTTAGTAGAGACGGGGTTTCACCATGTTGACCAGGATGGTCTCGATCTCTTGACCTCGTGATCCACCCGCCTTGGCCTCCCAAAGTGCTGGGATTACAGGCATGAGCCACAGCGCCCAGTCCTGAATTCTCTTCTGTGCTGACCCCTGCTCCTGGTGGTACTAGGGACACAGCACTGACTAAGACAACCCCAATCCTGTTCTCACAGAGGCTCACAGTCCAGTGGGGGAGACAGACCTGTCCCTAGACAGTGGGCAGGGCTGGGATGGAGACCCAGAGTGGGCAGGGCTGGGATGGAGAAATTCAAAGGGGGCACCTGACTCAGTCTCAGGGTCAGGGAAAGCTTCCTGGAGGAGGGGACATAGTAGCTGAAACCTGAAGGGCATAGGGATGAGCCAGGGGGAGCAGCATGTTTAAAGTTTTTGAATTTGAGGCACAGAAGGAAGGTCAGGTAGCTCTCTATAAGCCCTGATCTTCTCTTTCATACAAGAGACAAGAGACAAGTGATCATGAATGCTTGCCCATGATGGGGGACAGTGCATGCCAATGGACACTCACTCGGTGGCAGTGCCAGTGGACACTCCCCTCAACAATATCTTTCAATATAAAAGAGACATTTTGTCATCTGTTTCTTTTGCCATTGGCTTACAATGAATTAGTTTACAGTACCAAAGGGTATTGCAATAAAAATAACTTGTTATCAAGCTCAAACATGCAGTTGTTTAGTTTAATTCAAGCAGTGGATTAATTGTATAACATGGATAAATAACTTTCTGCAAAAGTACTTTAAATGAGAATGGAACAATAGTATCACACATGATGTTTCTAACAAATCCCTGGAATGCAGGTCATTCATGTTACCAACCCAGAATGATCTAAATGTTTTGGCAATCATCTGAGCGGAGGGCAGGTTTGACAGTGCTTCTATAACAGGGAGAATAAGCAATCATGTCCCCATATTCTAACACATTAAGCATGACTACTATAATTTCATCCCAGGAAAATTCCAAAGCAAGTGATATCAATCATCTATCAGAGCAATGAAAATATCTCCAAAAGTTCCCCTAGGATGGCTAATGTAAAGTAATGTAGTTTCTAGATGAACCCACTGATATACACTGATTGCCAAATGTATCACAATGTGACAGAGCGATTCGACCCACAATATAGAATTGTTGGATCTAAGCCAATTAAATTGTGAAGGGCAAGTGCCAAAAAGGAGCAGCTGATCTTGAGCCAGTCTTTCTGATAATAGCAAGTGAGCAGAACCAATTGCCTGTTCAGATCATTGCTACTATGTGACAAGTAGAGATACACAGATAGTGTCTAGAAATATGTCAAACAGGCATACGTCACGCCAGAAGAAGATTCTGAGTAATGAATACACTTGAACAACAGTGCTACCATCTCCCAGGTTATTTTCTTTGAAGAAAATTTTATTTACTTAGATAAATGTTATTTTTGTAAGTAAAGTTATAAGTATTTATCCTGTGTTCCTTATTAATTGTAAGCCTTCTTAGGGCTAAGCATTAATTGTATCAACTAATGAATTCACCTACTCATTTGGAGATATTTACTGAGCATCTACCAGGCAATAGCAACATACTCTGTGCTAAAGGCAAAACAAAAGGCTTCTGACAAGGTCCCCGCTCTCTAAGGGCACATAATTTAGTCGTTCTGGGAGTCACACAGTGGAATTCATTAAGAAATAAAAAAGAATATTATTAAATGCCTGATAAATGGAATAGGCAATAACTACTTATCAAAGTACAGAAAGATGGGATACATTTGGAATTAAAACTATCAGAGAAGGATTTGTTGAGAAGCAGGGACTTCTACCAACCCCTCCCCAACAACAAAAAAACCCAGTGCCTTATGATTTGATAGCGACATTGGGGAAGGAAATTGAAGCAGAGGAATTAGACTCAAACCCTGCTTTCAATGATTTAATAAACAGATGTTTATTGAGCACATGTCATGTACGTTGGCGCTGTTTTAGGTGTTGGGAATAAAATGGTGAGCTAAAGTTAACAGGTTCTTTCTCCTTATGGAGCTTACTTCGTAGTGAGAGATACACGATACACTAAATATCAAAAATGTACACATGTAAATTCCCAAGGACTGTCTCTTGTCCTTGCCTCGGTTTTAGCCAAGAATCCTGCTAAGCCCATTTATGGATCATCCTTTCCATCCTTAGTATCTACACATGCTCTTCTTCCTTCACCTGGATACCTAACCACATTCTTAGTAATTCTCCATCCACTACCTTGCCCACTGACTCAGTCTCTGTTATATTTGAAGTTGAGTTCAGGCTTTTCCCCTTACTATGGCTGTCTTGACCCTTATTGCAGTAGACTTGTACAAAGTCTTTCTTGCCATTTTTACTGATTATCTGCTTCATTTTTTTCCTCTTTAACAAAATCTCAAATTATACCTGTGATAAAGATATGAAGGGGAGGCAGCTGGGTCCATGATACCATCTAAGAAAGGGAAGCAGGAAGAATTTCCGAGGAAATAATTGCTGAAATGCAATTCAGGGAATATGCCAGTATCCTTCCTGCATGGTATGTCTGAAAGACTAATAGAAGTTTGGTGTTGTCTGAGGCAGGGGAAGCAAAGGGAAGTTGTACATGGAGTGAAACCATACCCCACAAACACTCCAAACTAAACATTTCCAAATATGAACTCAACATCTTCCTCTCCTGAATCTGGTTCTTCTCTTCCATTCCAGAGCCCATGCTCCCCACACCTGAGACAGTGCTTGAGAAACACATTTGACCACCTCTTTCTTATTCCTGAAATCTGATTTGCCAATAGGCTTTATTATTTCTGCCTCATGACTATCTCCAGAATCAATTTGTGCTCCAGTTTCATAGTTGACACTCTGGTTGTGTTTCACCTGGATTTTTAAGGGTCTCCTAGATTGCTCTGCCTCCTCCCTTCCACAATTCAAAATGATCTTTCTAATGTATAAATCAGATAGGACCATTCTTCTAATTGAAATCTTTGCATGGATCCCACCATCTATATAATCCATCATCTGTTGCTTTCACATCTCAGAAAAGGCATGTTAAGGTGTACACCCTCCTGTGCTCCTCAGGCTAATATTCTTCTGTTTTCGTAGGACTCATAAATAGCCGTAGTAAACTACAAAGCGTGCTATTTCCAGACACAGCACCCTTTCCCTGGTTTCTTTTGTAAATGATGTTCCTTTTGCCTGGAATACTTTGTGTTTTCATTTATTAACCTATTTATTTCTCTTTTGGCATTAATATTTTTTGATTGCGGTAAAATACATGCAAAATAAAACCTACCATCTTAACAATTTTTTAATTGTGGTTTGGAATACCTTTATTTACCCTCCATGCCTTCTACCCACGCCATGACTTTCAGCTTGCAGCCCACTTCCTGCATGAGTCATGACCCTCCCTGCCTTTCCCATCCCCCAGCACAATTGGGTGCCCCTTGTCTATATATTCACCTTCACGCCTTTCTCTAACATAAGTCTCAACACATTACTTTGTATTTCTATCATTACCTGTCTGCCCAACTAGACTTTAAATAATTTAAGGATAGAGACTTAACTGTGCTATCTTTATTTGCCCAGATTCTATAATAATTTCAATGAATAATTCTTGGCACTTTTGACCTAATAATAATTCTTTTGTTTCTGGGATTGATTCCCAATATGCAGTTGTATGATCTTAGTGTCCAGATGTATAGTATATTACTCTGTCACCTTGGCTACAGTTAATCGGTGCTGTGGTCTGAAAGTCCCCCAAATTTCATGTGTTGAAACTTAATTGCCAACGTGATAGTATCAAGAGCTGAGGCTTTAGGGAAGTGATTAAGTCACAAGGGCAAAGTCCTCATGACTGGGATTGGCCACTACATAAAAAGACTTGAGGGGGTAAGTTGGCCCCTTCCACCCCTTCCCACATGTGGGGACACAGTATTCATCTCCTCAGAAGGACACAGCAGCAAGGTGCCATACTGGAGGCTGAGAGCAGCCCTCACTAGACCTTGATCTGCTAATGCCTCAATCTTAGACTTAGCGTCCACACCCGTGAGAAATAAATTTCTATTGTTTACAAATTTCCCAGTCTATGGTGTTTTGTTATAGCAGCACACACAAACGAAGACAGACATTGGAACTGAGAAGTGGGGTGATGCTGTAACACATTCCTAAAATGTGGACATGGCTTTGAAACTGGGTAATGGGCAGAGGCTGGAAGAGTTTGAGATGCATACTAGGGAAAACCCTAGATTTGCGTGAATGGAACATTGAATTTTACTCTGGTGAGGGCACAGAAGAAAACAGTTTTGCAGACAGACTAAATCTTCTTCGACATGATCAAAGTGGTCATGTACAGAATATTTGTAGAAATATAGATGGTAAAGACCATTCTGATGAGGTCTTAGGTGGAGATGAGGAATAATTTATTAGAAACTGGAGGAAAGGCCATCATTATTACCAAGTGGCAAAGCACCTGGCTGAGTTGTGTCCATATCCTAGTGCTCTGTGTAAGGCAGAGTTTAAGAGTAATGAACTAAGACATTTGGCAAAAGAAATCTCTAAGCAAAGTGTTCAGGGTGCTGCACAGATTCTCCTGACAGCTTATATGAAAATATAAGGAGAAGGAAACGGAGTGAAGACAGTATTTATAATTAAAGGGAAAGCGGAACTTGAAGACTGGGAAAATTTCAGCCTGGCTAGATTGTGAAGCACAGAAAAGCCTGTTTGAGAGAGAATACCAAGGGTGTGGCCAAGCTACCATTTGATAAGGATCAGTATGGATAAAAAGAAGCCAGACGCTATTCATCAAGTCAATGAAATGATGACCCAGAGGGCATTTCAGAGATTATCAGTGATGCCGCTCCCCAGAGTGCTAAGACCTTGAGGGTAGAATGGTTTCAAAGGAGAAGCCCAGGGCACTTGTGGAACCTCAAACCTGAGGACCCAGGGATGCCTAACATCTCTGTTTCTCACATCCTGTGCTGTGCTCCTTGGTTTCCCCAGCTATGGCTCAAGTGGACCCAGGTACAGCTTGGGCCACCACTCGATAGGGTACAAGTGGTCAGCCTTGGTGGTGTCCACATTGTGCTAATTCTTTAGGTGTGTAGGGTTCATGAGCTGTAAGGGCATGGCTGCTTTTACCTAGATTTCAAAAGATGCCTCGGAGAGCCCCACAGCCCAGGCAGGGCTGTCACAGAGGGTCCTCACTAGGGCCATGTGTAGTGGAGCTGTGGGAATGAGGCCTCCCCTATACCACAGAGCTGTAGGGCCACCAGAGTGCGGTGCCAGCCTGGGAAAGTCGTAGGCATGCACCCTCAATAGTGCAAGCTGAAGGGTGGGCTATGCCCAGCAAAGCCATGGAGATGAGTCTGCCTGAGGCCTTGGGGGCTCAGCCCCTACACCAGTGTGTCCAGGAGGTGTGACATAAAGTCAAAGAAGATTACTCACAAACTTTAAGATTTAACGTTGTTTGCCCTAGAGTTTTGGACGCACTTTGGACCTGCGACCCTTTATTTCCCCCATTTCTTCCTTTTGGAATGGAGATGAGTATCTTATGACCCTCCCACCACTGTATTTCAAAAGCATGTAACTTGTTTCATTTTACAGGCTGACAGCTGGAGGGAAATTTGTCACAGGATGACTTGCACCTTGAGTCTCACCCACATCTGATTTAAATGACATTTAGATGAGACTTGAGATTTTAGAATTTTGAATTGATGCTGAAATGCATTAAGACTTTTGGGGTTATTTAGATGGAATTAATATGTTTTTCATGTGAGAAGGATATGAATTTGGGGCTTGGGGTGGAATGTTATAGTCAGAATGTCTGCCAAAATTTGTGTGTAGAAACTAATTTCCAATGTGATAGCTTTAAGAAGTGGGGCATTTGAAAGGTGATTAGGTCATAATGGTGCAGACCTCATGAATGAAATTAGCAACCTCCTGAAAAAGGTTGAGGGGGTGAATTTACTTGTCACATTTCTTTAACCATGTGAAGACACAGCATCCATCTCTCTGGAGGAGGCAACGAGGCACTATATTGGAAGCAGATAACAGCCTTCCCCAAACACCAACCTGCCAGCACCTTGATTCTGGACTTTGCAGCCTCCACAATTGTGAGAAATATATTTCTGTTTATAAATTACCCAGTCTGTGGCATTTTGTTATGGCAGCACAGACTAAGGCAACTGATGAAAAGGGGTGGGCATCTAATACAAGGTCAACAAAGTGGAAACCTTCTCTGAAACGTTCAGACAGAGAACCACAAAGAATGAGAGTCAATCACAAAATAAAAGTCAAGAGCTGTGAATTATCTTGTTCTTTCTGTGTGAGGAGGTTGGTATAAAATATGACATAAAGGAGCAAAGGGTGGAAAGAGAAAGGGGGGAGGGAAGGGGAGAGAGAGAGAGAGGATTTCTGGTAACAGCATTCAGTTTCTATTACCAGTTATCTGAGACACAGCTGCACCCATTCTCATCCCATAGTTTGCTTATAAGAGATACTCATTGTTCATCTAATAAACCCCACTATTTTCCTAGACACTTTGAATTACAGTCTGTAACTTGGAACAGAAATCTTTGATAAATGCAAAGTAACTACAATTATTATCATTATTTTTTAAATTTTTTATTCTTTAAATTTCAATAGGTTTTTGAGGAACAGGAGGTATTTGGTTACATAAGTAAGTTCTTTAGTGGTGATCTGTGAGACTTTGGTGCATTCATCACGCGAGTAGTGTATCCTGTACCCAATGTGTAGTCTTTTCTCCCTTGCGAACCCCCATCATTTCCCCTGAGTCCCCAAAATTCAAAGTATCATTCTTTCTTTTTTTTTCACATTTTCGTTTTTTTTTTAAATTTTACTTTATGTCTGGGATACATGGATGCATGTGCAGAACATGCAGTTTTGCTACATAGATATACATGTGCCATGGTGGTTTGCTGCACCTGTCAACCCGTGTCTGGGTTTTAAGTCCCACATGCATTAGGTATTTGTCCTAATGCTCTCCCTACCCTTGCTCCCCTTAACTACAATTATTGAGCACCTGTTATCTGACCAGCATAAACTTAGGTAATTTATAATTAGAATTCTACAATGCTTATAGTGGTCTATGAAATTGGTATGACTCTCAGAAAATGGGGCCTAAATTCAAACCCATATTGGTCTGTCTCAAAAGCCAGTAGCAGGTGAGTGGTAGGCATTCATCAAATGTAGCTTAGAAAAATACAGGCTCACTGGAGTAGATGGCTTTTTTCCAGGTACTGTGTCTGATCAATGTTGAATATAGATTGCATGGGAGCTTTATGCTAAAGTTAGAAATCTGCACCTATTTTTTTTTTAAAGCAAGAGCCATCAGAGCTCTTTAATGTGGTAGGAAAAGAAGACAGCATGATGCAAATATCATCTCTGCATTAACATCAGTCAATTCAATGCACTTGAAAAACAGAATAGATAAAACTTAATTTTAATCTTTGAGGAAATATAAAATTAAGCCAAAGTCATGAATGTGAATGGATGGATATGTTCAGTGAATGCGTTGTATAGGTGTTTTTTTTTTTTTTCTGCTGTCATCTGAGTGCTAAAAATCAGGAACCCTAGTGTATCTAAATATCACCCTTATTTTAACGGCATTATTCTACTTATCTGGAAATGGGATAAAGTATTTCAGTAAAAAAAACATGTCGGTGCAGCTATAATTATCTACCTGTACTGAATGATGTGAGAGCAGCTGTTAATTACTTTACCTTTGAGGTTTGCAGATCAAAGTTTCTTTAAATAAAAAAGTGGTATATGTTTCAGCCAAGAAGGTGAGTCACAGTAAAATATTTAACACTAAGTGCATTTGGCTAAAGTCAGGTTGCTTAAAGACCAAATTTATCATACAAAATTTAGGACTCTGAAAATTCCATACTAAAAGTCTGTAATACCAGGGGCAAATGTTCAGATATTATTTTCAAGTCTACAAGTCATAACAATCCCTTAAAGAGTCATAGTTAACCTTTGAAGTTGCTTTGCAAATCATTCCAGTTTGTCACTCTTGCAATGCCAGCATCTCGATGACCTAGAGCAGGTGACACATGGTATTATTGATGTTTTTACAAACAAAAATCACTCAGACGCATTTTTTAGTTGTTTATCTTGTTAGTAGACTATGTTCTGCAGCTTCTATCTTGATGCAAGTGTCTGGATAAATGCTCAAATCACCAGAACTAAGTATGAGTCTTTGTTTATTCAAATAGCAAGAGAGAGAAAGGCAGTGACAACTTATTAGGGAACCAATGTCTGGAATGAACTATATGCTTACACATTCAAACACCTGCATTAAAGTTCTCTTGAGATGCTGGAAATGAGTTTGCAATAGCAGGGTCTTGAAGCATGTATCTAACAGATGTTTGAATTTGGGAAAATTTCATGACAACATGAATATAAAAATAGTACTGGAGTATAATATTAAAATTTTACCTTCATGATGCAGGACACTCAAATAGCAGGCCTGAGCAAATATTTGTTCATCTGGTTGCTGGTATTTGTACACAGAATTCAATTACGTATGCACTGGAATGTTATCCCATCATATAGTGCATTATATTCCCAAGTGGAAATCAACAGTGTTGTTAGATACTGGAGTTCCACATGATATGGTTGTGTCAAAGTTCAACATTGGCATACAGCTCATGTAGCTGTTCTGTTGGTGCCAGACAGTATCTCACTGGATCAATATACAACAAATTGTGTGCTCTTCCTGGTCTACTAGGTAAGATGTTTTCTAGCTGCATCTTCCAATAAAACAGTCCTGTTGGCCCAATTTGCTGAGGCTAAGATGATTTTAATGTAAATCCTTTTCTGCAGCTGCATGTATGTTTTTGTTTAGGGTGAATATGACAGAGTAAAGACCATAGGGCCTAAGAAACTAAAGGAAAGGAGTGAGAAAATCTCAGGGTTGAGTTATAGGAAAGAGTTACACAAAAATCATGGTATTTAATCCTTAGTATCTTGCAAAATACCAATAATTAGCAGATATTTTTCAGGAAGGGGGTAAATAAATGAAAGAAATGTAAGGATGGGTTTAGTAGCTTCAAAAGAAAATGCAGAAAGCTTACCTATTTTAAATCTGACCTATTTTAAGTATATGCTAGTGAAGGGAAAGGTTTTATTTGGAACTACTGATACAGTAGTCATGAATTATAACCAGAAAAGCCTACACCTTCCTATTCAATTTTCAGAAAATCAAAATAATGAAAAAAATTACAAAAAAAGTCAGAGGAAAAGTCCACCTTACCTACGAGGAGAAAAAATAAAAATTGCATCTGGCTTCTCAGAAACCATGTAAGCACAGAGTAGGGTGAAACACGCAAAGTGTTGAGAGAAACAAAACATGACATCAACCTAGAATTCTGTACCCTATGAAATTATCCTCCAATGGTGAAAGAGAAAGACACGTTCTGACTAATAAAAACTGAGAAAATTTGTGGCCAGTAAATCTGCCTTTCAAGAAATGTTATAGGAAGTTATTTAGAAAGAAATTATATGTCAGAAACTCAGATCTACATAAAGAAAGGAAGTGCACTGAAAAATGAATAAGTAAAATCAAAATGTTTAGTTTTAAAATTCTTCATCAATCTAACAGATTATGGTTTGTTCAAAGTTATAATAGCAACAATGTATTTGTGCACAAGTGTGTGTGTATGTTTATGTCTAAGTGAAATGAATGAATCCATTGTAGCAATGATACAATGGATGGGGAATAAATGAATTTAGAAACATTTTGTTATTATAAGGTACTTGTACTACCTTTAAGGTACTTCCTACCCATGAATAGGTATAGTGTCATATTAAAGTTGACATAAATTAGTTGTGAATGTATAGGGCACACTCTAGGGCAACCACTAAAAAGTGGTTTCTATAAAGTATAATTGAAATGCTAAGAAGATGCTAAGAGAGAAAATGAGATTATGTAAAATGCTGAATTAAAGACACAAAAGAAAGAAAAGGTGTGGAAGAGAAAAAGGAGGAACAAAGAATAAAGGCAATACATGCAAAATAGTGACAAATACAATCCATGTTAATCCAACTATCAATAAGCACGTTAGCATCAATGGTCTAAGCACACAGGTTGAAAGACAGAGATTGTGAGAGTGGGTCAGAAACAAAACTAGACTGTATATTGCCTACAGAATCCCATTTTAAATATGAATATTATATAGATTAAAAGTAAAAAAATAGAGGAAAATATGCTATGCTAACACTAATTAGAGAAAGTAGAAGTAGCTACATTAATTTCAGAAAGAAGACTTCAGAGCAAGGTAAGTTATCAGAGAGAAAGATGCGGCAATATATAATCATAAAGGAGCCAATATTCCAAGAGGACATAACAATCCTTAGTGTGTATGCACTTAATAAACAGAGCAGCAAAATATGTGAGACAAATACTGATAGAACTGCAAGAGAAAAACAGGTGAATCCATGATTATAGTTGGAGATTTTAATGATTATCCCTCTTTCAGAAGCGGACAGATCCAGCAGGCATAAAATCAGTATGGACATAGTTGGACTCAAAACTGTCATGAATCAATTGGATATAATTGACATCTATAGATTACCCAACAACACATGATCACACATTCTTCTCAAGCTCATGTGGAATATTCATCAAGATAGACCACATCTGGAACTGAAAATATATCTCAAGAAATGTAAAAGATAGAAATTGTGCAATGTCTGTTCTCACACCAAAATAGAATTAAACTAGAAATCAATAACAGGAAGATCACTGGGAAAACCTCAAGATACTTGAAGATTAAACAATACGCTTCTAAATAACACGTGTCAAAGAAAAAGTCTGAAGAGAAAATTTAAAATATTTTGAAGTAAATGAAAATGCAACTTATCAAATGTGTGAGTTGCATCCAAAGCATGCTTAGATGGAGATTTATAGAAGAATGATATAAAGCTAATAATCTAAGCTTTTCAACTTAAAAATCTAGAAACAAGAAGAGGAAGCTAAATCCAAAGTAAGCAGAAGAAAATAAATAGTACAATTAGAACAAATGACAATGAAATTGAAAAGAGAAAATAAACAGAGAAAATCAATAAAACCAAAAGCTGGTTCTATGAAAAGATCAACAAAACTAATAAGCCTGTAGCCAGGATAACTTAGAAAAAAAGAAAGAAGACGCAATTTACTAGTATCAGAAATGAAAGACGGTACATTACTACCAATCCATGGATATTAAAAGGATAGTAAAGAAATATGAACAACTCTGTACCCACAAATTTGATGACCTATATGAAACAGACCAATTTCTTGAATATGTCTGCCAAACTTACACAAGAAGAGTTAGACAATCCAAATAGTCCCATGTTGATTGAAGAAAGTAAATCAATAGTTAATAGCTTATTAAAACAAAAGGCACCAGGCTCAGATGGTTTCACCAGAGAATTCTACTACGTATTTAAGGAAGAAATTACACCAATTCTCAATAATCTCTTTCTGAAGATAGAAGTAGAGGAATACTTCTTAATACTTCATCATTCTATGAGGCCAGCATTATCCTAGTGCCCAAATCCTAAAAGACACTACAAGTAAAGGAAACTACAGATCACTATTTCTTGTGAACACAGAAGAAAAATCCACAGCAAAACTTTAGCAAATTGAATCCATCAATGTACAGAAAGAAGTATACCCTACTACCAAGTGGGATTTATCCTAGGTATGCAAGGCTGGTTGAACATTCTAAAGACAATTAATGCTATTCATCACATCAACAGCTTAAAGCAGAAAAATCACACAATCATATCAATAGATGCATTTTACAAAATGCAACACCCCATTCATGGTAAAATATCTCAGCAAACTAGGAATAGGAAGAGAATTTTAAAACTTGATAAAGAACATCTCCAGAAATCCTACAGCTAGCACCATACCTAGTGGTGAGAAACTAGAAGCTTCCCCACTAAAATCAAGAACAAGTCAAAGATGTTTCCTCTCACCCCTGCTTTTCAACCTTGTATTGGACAATAAAAAATAAAAGAAAATATAATGCATACAGGTTGGGAAGGAATAAATAAGACTGTATTTCTTTGCAGATGACATGATCATCTATGTAGCAAATACAGAAGAATTAACAAAAAAAGAAAAACCCACTAAGTGATTATAGCAAGGTTGCAGAATGTAGGGTTAATCTATAGAATTCAATCAATTTCCTATATATCAGCACTGAACAAATGGCATTTGAAAATAAAACCACATTACCATTGACCTTAGCACCCCCAAAATAAAATCGAGATAAATATCATAACATATATACAAGACCTATGTAGAGAAAACTACCAAATTCCATATGAAGAAAACTACAAAGATATCAAGGAAAAACTAAATAAATGGAGAGATGTTTCATGTTCATAAACAGAAAGAGTCAATAGTCTCTGAAACTTTGCCAATACCTGGTTTGTTTGTTTTTTAACTTTTTAATAATAGCCATTCTGACTGGTGTGAGATGGTATCTCATTGTGGTTTCGATTTGCATTTCTGTAATGAGAAGAGATGCTGAGCATTTTTTTATATGCCTGTTGGATGCATTTATGACTTCTTTTGAGAACTGTCTGTTCAGTTCCTTTGCCCATTTTTAATGGGGTTATTTGTTGTTTGCTTGTCGAATTGTTCGAATTCCTTACAGATTCTGGATTGGACATTTGTCAGACGCACAGTTTGCAAACATTTTCTCCCATTCTGTAAGTTGTTAATTTACTTTGTTGATAGTTTCTTTTGCTGTGTGAAGCTCTTTAGTTTAATTAGATCCATCAATGGTGGACTGGATAAAGAAAATGTGGTACATATGTACTACATATGTACCAGATGGAATACTGTGTAGTCATAAACAAAAAGAAATTGTATTTTTGAAACAACATGGATGCAGCTGGAGGTGATTATCATAAGCAAATTAATGCAAAAACAGAAAACCAAATACCATGTCCTCTCACTTATAAGTGGGAGCTAAACATAAGTAAACACATGGACACAAAAATCGGAAGAGACACCTGAGTCTACTTAAGCAGAAAGGGTGGAAGGAGGGTGAGGATCAAAGTACTACCTATCAGGTACTGTGCTCACTATCTGCATGATGAAATAATTCATAACCAAGCCCCAGATACAGGCAATTCACCCATGTAAAAAACCAGCGCAAGTACCCCCCGAATCTAAAATAAAAGTTAGAAAAAAGTTAGACTAAGACTCAATATTATCAAGATGTCAGTTATTCTCAACTTAATGCATAGATTAAATGCAATCCAAAACAAAATACCTGCAAGTTATTTTGCAAATACTTAAAAAATGACTCTAAAATGTATATGGAGAGGCAAATGACCCAGAATAGCTAATTCAATATTGAAGGAGAAAAACAAAGTTGAAAGACTGACACTACCCAACTTCAAGATTTACTACGATCAAGACTGTGATATTGATATAAGAACAGGCAAATAGATGAATAGAACAGAATAGAGAGTCCAGAAGTAGGCACACACAAATACAGTAAACTGATCCATGACAGAGGAACAAAGGCAATACAATGGACAACTAAAGATAGTCCTCAAGAAATAGTGTTGGAATAACTAGGCATGCACATATTACAAAAATGAATGTAGACACAATCCTTATAGCTCTTGCCAAAGAAACTGAAAATAGATCATAGGCCCAAATATAAAATTCAAAACTACAAAACTCCCAGGAGATAACACAGGAGAAACCTAGATGATCTTGGATACAACAATGAGTTATTTAGATGTAATAGCAAAGGCACAATCCGTGAAAGAAATAATTGATAAACTAGAGTGCATTAAATTTAAAAGCTTATGCTCTTGACTCTATCAAGAGATTGAAAAGAAAAGCCACAAACTGGGAGAAAATATTTGTGAAAGGCATATATGGTTTTTAAAAAATGTTATCCAAAATATACAAACAACTCTTAAAATCCAACAATAAGAAATATGTAATAACCTGATTTAAAACTAGGCAAAATAACTGAATAGACACCTCACCAAAGAAGATATACAAATGGAAATTAAGCCTCTGGAAGTATGCACAGCATCACATGGCGTTAGAAAATTGCAAATTAAAATGAAGCACCATTACTTGCCTACTAGAATGAGAAAAATCCAAACACTGACAATATCAAATATTGATGAGGATGTGATATGGGGCAACAGAAACTCTTATATTTATTGCTGGTTAGAATGCAAAATTGTATGACTATTTTGGAAGACAGTTTGGCAATTAGAAAACTAAACATACTCTTACATGATTTAGCCATAATGCTTCTTATTTTTTACCCAAAATGAATTGAAAACTTATGCCCATAAAGACACCTGCACATGGTTGTTTATGGCAATTTTATTCATAATTGTCCAAAACTTGGAAGCAACCAAAATGTCCTTCAGCATGTGAATGGTTAAATAAACTGGCTACTTCCCGACATTAGAATATTATCCAGCACTGAGAAGGAATGAGCTATCAAGCTATGAAAAGATATGGAGGAAACTTAAATGCATATTGCTAAGTGAATGAAGCCAATCTAAAAAAAACTATGTACTGTCTGGTTCCAACAATATGACATTGTGCAAAAGGCAAAACTTTGGAGGCAGTAAGAAAATTGATAGTTTCCAAGTGTTAGGAGGAAGTGATGAATAGGTAGGTTTTCAGGGCAGTAAAACTATTCTGTATGATATTAATCGTGGTGGATACATGTAATTACATATTTGTCAAAACCCATAGAATACACAACACCAAAAGTGGACACTAATGTAAACTGTGGACTGTGAATAATAAAGATGTATCAATGTAGTTAAATCAATTTTATGAAATTTTATGAAATGATAAATTTTACCAAATTATCATTTGATAATGAGGGAGACTGGAGCAGATTTGCAGCATGAACGGGGCAGATGGTATATGGGAAATCTCTGTTGCTGTCATCTTAAAACTTCTGGAAAAAAAGATCTAAACAACCCATCAGGGCTAAGAGAATTGTTCTCAGGATGAGACAGCCTCTTAAACATTTACTATTCTGGGAAATGCATTCTCAAAAACTAGGCCAAATTTGATTTTGACTATTCAAGATTGTATGTCTGTGTTGATGCAAACTCTGATATCTCTCTAAATGAGATAGAATCATGACTATGGGCTATGGAGCAGGAAAGTGGAGCCCCAGGAACCATATCAGGTTCTTAGCAGAAAGCCAGGATCTCCACCCTGGGGAGTGGAAGAGAATGACCAGTAGTTCCTAGCGAGAGTATCACTCTGAAGCTACCTTGATTATTGTCATCAGCTTCTCATACCTGAATCCAACAAAGAGACATAATGAAAATCCGTTTTATGTAAAATTAATACTAAAACCACAACATGACTTTTTTCTTATAGTGATCTGGGGATTCCTACTCTCAGACAGACATTTTTAATTTATGCATTTGTTTTGGCTTGTATTAGATCATTGTAAACTGTGATTTTAGGACTTATTTTACTTGACCAGTCTTTACACACAAAATACTTAGGAAACTTACAAAGTGTCCTTTTTTTTTTTTTTTTTTTTTTTTTTTTGAGACGGAGTTTCGCTCTTGTTACCCAGGCTGGAGTGCAATGGTGCGATCTCGGCTCACCGCAACCTCCGCCTCCTGGGTTCAGGCAATTCTCCTGCCTCAGCCTCCTGAGTAGCTGGGATTACAGGCACGCGCCACCATGCCCAGCTAATTTTTTGTATTTTTAGTAGAGATGGGGTTTCACCATGTTGGCCAGGATGGTCTCGATCTCTTGACCTTGTGATCCACCTGCCTCGGCCTCCCAAAGTGCTGGGATTACAGGCGTGAGCCACCGCGCCTGGCCCAAAGTGTTCTTTTTATCGGAAGAAAAACTGAGTCAACAAAATCCATATTATATTTTGAGATTAAATCAAAAATAAAATCTAAAATATGTCCCCATCTGAAAAATCGCCCCCTCTATGCCAGGAAGTCTAAAGATTAATAGGCTTAACAATGCTTTGCATTCAACTTCTCGATTTGCAGCAGATTTAGTGAGGCTGGGGATCAAAGAAGGAGGGCCAAGCATGGAGGTGTGGATTAGAATAAAACAAAATGTGACAAGAAAAAATTACAAGGTGAAAAGCCTTTTGTTCATACAATGGAACATAATTTTGTAGTAGACATTTTAAAACTTCTATTGTATCACACAGTGTTTCTTTGCAAGATTTCATGTGTTGTTGTGTTACAATGAATTTCATTTTGTCCCAATCAATGAATCTCCCCACTCGCTCTTACCTACAGGCCTCCCTAGCAGCCAGAGTTCTGGCTACCCTCCAATACCAGGCTGGCATTAAAGTAAGTAAAGTTGCTGGTGTCTGTCCAAATGTTCAGTCGAGGTAGCTGGAAAATGTCACCTACACCCAGATAATTTTTTAATTCCTTTTTCTCTTTTTCTTTCTCCCCATGCTCTGAAATTATCTCCAGCTTATTTGTCTGGCTAGAGGTTAATGGAACACTAATGATGTTAATGAGCCTTTCACAGTGCAAGTTTTTTCAGGAAAGAGATATAATAGCTGTTTTCCTTCCCTTTTAATCTTTTTCATCATTCAAGAGTTACAGACTGAGACAATTAGCAACTTGTATAGCTCTGTCTCCCTGCTCAGTCACAGCCCAGTGGGGCAAAAAGCAGGAGCCCATTAGACAGCTCCACATGTCCACAGGTGAGATCGCATAGATGGATGCAGCACACTGCCTCCTGCCAGAAGGCATGATGCTATTCAGGGAGAAAGGAGGGAAATTAACAATCTGTTGATGAAGCTTTACCATGGCAGGCAGGCAGCAGGAGCTGTCCAGAGTACTGAAGAGTCATCGTAAATTCCTTCCCTATCCCTTCATTAGACTGAAGGCATGCGCGAGAGCCATAAACCTCAAGGAGTTCAGAGTCTAGTTCACCCAAGCATCCAAATATTTAGTTACTGAGAGTAAACTTACCCTAAACTCATAAAGACCTGGAAAAAGAAGAACATTTTTACAAAACAAGTTATTTAGCAATACATCCCAATTTTTTGGGCATTTCTCCATTTTGTGGTGTTTTGGCATTCTGCCTGTCTATGCTTTGAAAGTATACATCCTGGATGCATATGGCAATTAAAACATGAACTCATAGTGCTGCTAAGATGGAAAAACATTGAAAGTAAAACATGTCCAAGATTTGAACTAATCTTGATTCTGACTCAGCTGGTGTTAGGTTTTATTTCTGGTGAAAGGGGCCTATAAATGCCTTCAGCAAATGCTTCAAGAAGAAATTCAGAGCACTCAACAGAGAAGGCTGAAGAATGTGACATTTCACTTTCCTTCAGATTGTTGATTTTTTTTTGTATCTAAAAGTGGATTTTAATTAAATGGATCATGGTTCACAACCAAGCTAGAGTGAAAAATATTAAAGGCCCAATTCAAGATCAGAAACTGTAGGCATAATTTTCCTATAAAGGTCACTCTCAGTCAGAATTCAACCACTAATGCTAGCTAACTCAAGATGTAATATAAAGCAAAATATTAATAGGCCAAAATAATTTTGTACAAATTGTATGTTATAGATGTATAATGAGTAGTTAGGCACATTAAGAATTTTCTATGTATCCTTAAACTTTATGGTTTAAAGAATTGCCTGAAAAAATAATCTAATGTTTGTTTGTTCACCTACTATGTGTGTTCAATAAACTTTACACTTGGTGAGATGGTGGCTAAAAATAAAACATAAGTCCTAGAACTAAAATACAGGGTAAAAGCATGTCTGAAGTAATTCAGACAACAATTAATTATGTAACTGTGGTGCTGATAGAGCTCAAAGTTCAAGGCAGATAGTCTTATTCAGACTAAGTGTAGCTGCTGAGAGCTTCATTATAGAGGTCACAGTGTAAATAAGACTTTTATAATTACATGGTACAAAAAAGGGGCTTTCCACGTTCAGGAAATGAAGGAAAAGTATATGTTTATTTAATCATGGATGACATATACATGTGAGAATCATTGTTTAGTGCCAGTGGGCAGATGAATTGAAATTAGCAGAAATCAAAGGTAAGTGAATTGTTTTATAGAGACTTGCCAAAGTTCAGAAGTAGGCTTAAAATGGAGATGGCAAGATGTTAAGACATAGTCAGAAATAAAAACGTTAAGACTATGACAAATTTGATTTGGTAGAAAAAAGAAAAATGGCTCAAAAAGGTTTTGGAGGATTTTAGCCAGGGCAACTGAAATTATTGGGTCACAAAAGAAAAAGAGGCAGGTCACAGTGCCTCAGGCCTGTAATCTCAGCACTTTGGGAGGATCACCTGAGGTCAAGAGTTGGAGACCAGCCTGATCAACATGGTGAAACCCTGTCTCTGAGTAGCTGGCACCTGTAATCCCAGCTACTCAGGAGGCTGAGGCAGGAGAATTGCTTGAACCCGGGAGGTGGAGGTTGTAGTGAGCCAAGACTAAGCCATTGCACTTCAGCCTGGGTGACAGAGCAAGACTCCATACTAAAAAAAAACCTTTTTTTCCCCAGAAAATCAGTATGTTCAATGGTGCCATTTAAAAAATAATATAATATTTTATCTAGAGCCACTACAGATCTGGCCAAACTGAACAATTAAAATGTTTTGAATTCTTATTCTCCATTCTAACAGTTGCTCCAGTTGCTCAACAGTGCATATAAACTCTCTCACCAATTTAACAATAATTTTATCAATTTACTTCAGTCAAACACTCATTGGAGAGAAAGATGTTTCGTGGACTATGCAGTTGGATATCATTATCAGCGTATGCTCACACTGTCCATTTGGGACTGCAGGTTTCTAGAAGGCAAGCATTGTACCCATTTAGCAAACTCTGATATACTCTTTAGAGTACCATGCAAATACATAACACAGATTTTCTGTAAGAAATGATGATGGTAACTAGAAATAGTCCCAAAGAATTTATCAAATGCCTTAGATGGTGAAATCGGAACTCAAGCTTTTATGCACGTCACATCCTTGTTTTCTAAAGAAATAACAACCCCCCCAGCAGTGTAAGGAACTACATAATTTTGTATATGGGGCTGCAGTGCTTATAGCAATGTGCTACATCCAGATGGCAAATGGGATGATGGTAAAGCCAGGATGAGGAAGCAACTAATGATACTTCAAATAGCAAACCGCAAAGCAAATGTAAGCATAAATGACATATCCAGGACCAGACAATAGAGCACATGTCAAAGTCAGCTGCCTAGGATTGGGTGGGGGTGGAGAAAACAAAAATAAAAAGTAAATATACACTACATAAACATAAATAAAAATGCATGATACTACTTCAGAAGCGCAACGCTTATCAGATCTGCCGTCATTCCCCATGCCTTGTATCATGACTCTCTTGGCTTAGCCCCGCTCAATGTAAAATGCACCAGAGGCAGAGACAGGCCCTTTGTTAATTGCCATGAAGAAAGAACTCTTCAAGGAAAAGCCACCCTTCAGCTCGGTAGGTAGTATATTCCAGTCTTAGGTATCCCCATTTGGAATCAGGGAAAACAAGTCTAAGGGCCTCTGGGGGAATAATACGTGGATCAACAGAGAACTCTCTCTAGCCCCAGACCACCTTCTCTTCTCTATCCAAGAGGACGATAGTGCAGGACACCTATCTTGTGGTAGGACAGTGGCTCCTTTCGTAGTGTCAGTGGTGAAGAAATGGCTCTATATTTAGACAGAAACTCTGAGGTACATAGAAGTAAATTATTAACTGGAACTTATAAGAACTGAAGACTTCTGTTTGTGATTTTCATTAGAGGGTATCTATCTGCATTTAAAGCTGCTGCACTCTGATAAGTGGGAGGGAGAGAGCTCTTCAAAATTGCCTGGACAGACGCTCAGATAATGCTTTTCAAACAACAAAATGCCCTCACTGATTTATAGAGCCATTGCTGTCCTTATCCATGCTTCTGGAGCTCCTGATACAAGCTATAAGAAGAAACTTCTAATCATAAATGAATATTTCTGGCCTTAACCTCTTTATCCAGACAACCTGTCAGCCCACCAGAGCCAGATTTTCTGTTGACATGGACACGACAGCAATACAATAGCTGGGTTTCTTTTCTTTATTATTGCCATTCACCTTTCCCTCCTTGTAGTCATAGATGCTTTGTCTAAGCAATAATAAAGACCCTTCCTGACTCAGTTTCCATTTTCATGTTGTCATTCCTTTCACTGGCTGCTTATTTATGACTGACGGCCTTGAAGTGCTTTCATGAAAAGATACTATTATACCAGAATGATGCTCTCTTGACACTGAAGATTGGAATCTACACAAATGTTCTGTAACAACTCATTTTAATGTTTGCCTACTTGTCTTAATTTATTTTTTATTTCTGATTCTCAACGTACCCGAGACAGAGGGAGGTTTGCTCCAGCTCAGGGAGACATGCCACAAATCTAGCTGAGACCACAGATGGTGTGGGTTGGGATGACTACCTCTTTTTCAGGCTTGGAGTGGCTATTGGTATGCAGCACACAACCCCGCATGCTCATCAAGATTGTTAAAGGAAAGGGTTCAGGATGCATAAAAGCAGAGCAGCCAAATTATTCTTGTTTATGGCAGGAGAGGGTTCACTTTAGATCAAGACAGAAGTATGTTAACAAAGAAATAAGCCTTAAAAAAGATTTTCTTTTTAAAATTTTAGAAACAAGCCTGGCTTACATTGCTGTCAAGGCACACTATCAGATGGGGCCAGAGGAGAATTGCTGCAAATTAATATGCAACTCTGTTTTCAGTCTTAGTCCTTACAAGGGTGTTGTTCTTCTAGGTGGCCGTATTTTGCTAAATTAGAGGATTCAAAGTGCACAAACATCTGGCTACACATTTACTTAGTGGACTGTTGTCAGAGTTTTGGCCTAACAATACGTAATGCAAATTTAATTCTTCCTACTAAAATTGCAATCAACAATTCATCATACCTTAAGGAGGAAATATCCCTGAAGTCTCCTGACCTGAGCCGGGTTAGAATGTTGTGCACTACAGCTTTCCAGTGGGGTAAATGTGAGCTTCAGAATCTCGTAAAGAAGCCACTATATATATACCTGGCTATTCCATTATGCGCCTACACTGAGCATTATCTGGCTCTTCCTCAGATCCCCTTTACTCTTTTGTTCATTGACTGCAAGTATATCACACTTGCTGGGTTTTAAGTTGCATTGAGACAAATTCCATATTTAATTAATCTTTTGTCTCCCATTATTACCAAAGACAGCACTTTACAAAGTGACCAAAACTATAGGTGATCAAAAAATATTTGTTAAATACATAATGAAACATACTCTGCTAACCACATCAGACAGGGAAAAGCGTTCATGGAGTGTTCCCTGCATACATGTTTCCATATGCAGAAAGCCTGACTCCATTGCCCAGGGCCCGGTGCAGGCCTCATGAAGACTTATCCCCACGCTGACAGTCTTAAAAAAGACTGACTGACTTACCTGTATTTACCTGTTTTGCTTTCTAGGTCCACTCTCAATGTCTTTACTCAGTTTCCTGACGACTCTTTCTATTTCTCATGAGATTGATTGGTTTCTCTAGCTCACAAAATTTTTCTTCTGTATTCTCTGGTCAACTTTTAATTACCTACTCCCATGACCCCAAAAAAGTGCTTTTTGGGTAGTCTACCTGGTGACCTGACCTCCTTGGCATTGCCTCAGGATTTATCCACGATTTTTCCCTGTCAGGAAGCATTGTTGAACCCTGGAAGATCAGACCCGGAAAGGGAGATGAGTCATTGCATTTGAGAGTGGGAATGTAAATTAAAGTTTATCTCATCCAACCTTCTATTTTACAGCTGAAGAGAATGAGACATAAGCCTAGAGCAGATAGAATGCATAGTACTTAATCTCAGGAAGCCTCAAGCCCAGCAATTTTCAACCAAAGACAATTTCGCCCTTCATGAGACATTTGGCAATGTCTAGAGACATTTTTGTTTGACAGGACTTGGGTGGAGGATGCCAGGAAATGTAGCAAGCAGAACCAGGAAAGCTACACGTCTTGTAATGGATAAGACAATCCTGTACCTATAAAGAATTTTCAATCCAAAAAGTCAATTGTGGTAAGTTTGAACAACCCTGTTCTGGTCCATTAAGGCAACATTTAACAGGCAAGGATAGAATAAAAAAGATAAATTTAGTATTTTGAGCTCTGAAGTATATATTGTCCACAGAGTAAGCATCTTAGAATAATAAGTGCTCTTAATAGTGGTGACTATTGGGACTATTCTTAAATGTTGATGAGCAAATGTGGTACCAGGAACACCTTACAGTCATCAAGTAGAGAAAATATATGTCCTCCAGAGTCTTGTTCAGCCTGGTGTTCCCACAGCATAAACTTGAGAACTCACTCATTGTTGTATGACTTAGGCTCTGAGTCTATAGCAGAGGTCACAGGCCCCCAAGGGTGATCCTACGTTTATTCTGACCCATAATTAGCTTGCCATATTAGTCAAAGAAGTACAGTCTTTTGAGAAGGATCTTGACCTTAAAGTCAAGGCATTGTTCTCTGAACTCCAGCTAAAGTGGGGATGTTTTACATGACCGGGAGCAAGCAGTATCTTCTCATTCTGGGTTCAATATGTGTTTCATTTGTTCAGTGCTGCAGTGCCCTAACCTCAAAGGCAGTAGCTTCCAGCTCTGACAATCTATAGGACTCTTTATATACCCCCAAACCTCCCTCCTAGATCTAAGGGTCAGGTGGCAAACAAATTACTTAACAGCATTTCCCTTTATAAACTGGAGCTCCACTAAGGGCACGACTAGGTAGAGAAGCATAGAGGTATGTGGAACAGGGAGGCATTTGGGGTTAGAATCCTGACTCTGAACACTCATTAACCCGTGCTATTGGGTAGTTATTAAACCTTTCTGGTCTTTAGTTTTCTCATCTATGAGGTGGGAAAGATAATAATAATACCTACCCATATGGTTTTTGACAAGAAAAACTGAGACGATAAGTACAAAGTGATCAGAACAGCTCCCAAATAAGGAGCTGAGGGGTTTCTGGGTCAAAGTTAGCAACATTATTCTCTTCCTCTTAGCTAGTCTGTTACCATGGAAAATAGAATTCTGAACATTGTTTTTGGTAATATATTTAATTCTGTGTGAATGAGAAAAAAATGCATAAATGTGCTATGACCCCAGCAGAATACTTTGTGCCATTTACAATATAATAGTAAAAGAAAATCATTTATCCACTGGCACTGTAGCTGGTTTCTCTGTGTATTCTGGTTGCGTATGTCCCTTCACTGTAATTTAGAGTAAAACCCAAGTGCCCCTAGGCAAATATTACTCCCTTTCTTTTGCTTCTGGCTGGAGAGAGAGGTTTTCCAAGATCACACTCCCTGTGTCTCTGCCCTCTAAGAGGTCACTTGGCTCTTTCTTTTGGCATGTTGCCCCAATGTTAGTTAGTGCAAGTCTTTCTCAGATACCAGCTCTCTCATTAGTTCCATTGGTTTCAACAGCTCCATGGACACAATAAATGCAATATTTAACACCCAAGAGGGAAGTGTTTCACTCGGATGATTCTTTCATCATCTCTGCCCATCTGGAGCTCCCTTTAAACTCATGGAGCACCAACTGCCTAGGAGAACAATGAACTTGGGTGACTTTTCCTTTCCTAAGCAGACTAGCCTCCCAGAAAATAAAGTTAGTGCCAGGAAGTGTGTTTTGTTGTTGTTGTTTGTAGGTGGGAGGAGGGTTGATCCCTCATAGATGATATTGGTTCCATCATTTCCCAGGGAATTGCACTGAGATTTGATTAGATTTCTACCTTTGATTGGCACCTGTTAATAACCTGCAAGATGGGTGGAGGATGTTTATATTGTCAGCCAGAGTTATCTGTGACTATTTTTCATCAGTTTTGTCACTCAAGGGCAGCAGTGAAGGATATTATTTTTTCTTAAAATGTTGTTATGGATCTACAGACACTGGACTGGGGAAATTGTTCTGTATATCCACCTTCACGCTAATTCTTAGAAAATATATTGCCAGGATTTCATGCAATATTCAAATAATGTGTGTATGTACTTTTATTATCCTACTTTGGATATGGTGACAGGCAGCTTTGTGAAAATCTATTTATTCCTTATATTAATCTTGGGAGTATGGTTTCATCTAAGGTTTTTTTTTCTTTAATTAGACTTTGTACTTACAAAATTTTTTCTAAACAAGATTTCAACCTTTTGAAGTTCAAGTTTATTGACTCTTGGCCAAAAAAAAAAAAAATGCAAAAATGCTAAAAGAAACAAAATACTTCATATCACTTGGAAAACCCAGTTGAATGTAAATGCAGGAAAATAAATGTTGATATTAAAAATCAACACTTGTGATGATGAGTATACAAAAGATGAAAAATTAGTAGAAAATTAGCAAAATTTAGAAATAAATAAAAAGTCAATTAGTCTTGGTTTTTCCAAAATCATGACATCTTCCAAGTATTGTAGACATGGGCAAAATGAGTTAACTTTCAGATGTTTTCTTAAAATATAAGACTTGATTTGTATAATTAAAAGGTGTCAGCATCTAGTGAGCTAAAAGAAACCCTGCAATGAGGGCTATTTGCCCTTGTCCCAGATTCACCAGTCCTGGCCTAAGGAAGAGAACAGCTGTGTCTTTCTCTCACTAATGCAGACACACCTCCCCCTGCCTCAACCTGTCTCCAGCACTTCAAGAGCAAGTGTCTAGGAGAGCCAAGGGCGAACAGGTTAAGAATGCTGAGAAACTCTTAATTACACAAGGTCCAGAAGAGCGGACTGTCATTCCCCCTAACCTTTGGAGGCTTTCACTGTGTCAGCCTCAGCCAGCAGCCCCAGAGGAAAGATGAGATGATATATGTCTTCCCCTTACTCCATGCCAGACCTGGGCAGATCCTGGTATTCACAATTCCTGTCTGCAATTTATCAGCAATTACAGAATATATACATCTCTTCCATCTAGATTTTCTGGCTAAAGTGAAAATATGCCAAATACATTTTAAAATAAGTCATTTAAAGCCCAGTGACAGTTCTGTGTCTGTTCCTACTTATCATGCAAAAAAGGCATCCTTTTTAATTTGCCTTTCCTCAGAGCTAAACTATATGGGTATAAAATTTTTTCCATTTCTTTCCATTTGCCTTGCTTAGGATCTGTTTTGCCATTTTGCTATCTATTTTCCCCCCACTTTCTTGAACTAGCCCTTAAAGTGCAATGGGGATGTTTTCAAAAAGCAAAATTCATTAAAAGACTCTTTTCAATCAATCACTCAGACTTTTATTTACCTAGAGCGTGATTTTAGGCCTGAGGGTTTTGAAACTTGAGAAGAAGGGGGAAGAACAAAGAAAAAGGAGAGAAAAGAATAACAGAACTACATTTGTTTTTAGAATGGTTTTACACATGTATATTATTATTTAATTCTTAGAATGCCACCAAGCCTAATGGTCACACAGAACCAAGACACAAACCCAGATTTTCTGACTCAAAATTGATTGCTGTTTTCACAGTAGTACAGAAAGAACTGTAGCTCAGGAAGAAAGCAAGGAACTTGAACCAAAGCTACAGCCAAATACTGGCAATGATTAACTGGTGTTCTGTTGTCGAAGGATAAGGCAATTTTGATAATGACTAAGGGCCAAAGAGTAAACAAAGCCTAAATAAATTTTAGGATTTGTCTTAGCTTCCCACCGCAGGTAAGAAAGTATTTATGACTCTTTCCCCACCGTGTGAATAAGGCTGCTCACTTTATTAGCCAGCTGAGTGTTCTGACCTCTGTGCTTCAGGCACATATTGAATTCTTTCTTCATTAGCATAAAAGTGAATGCATGGTCTCTTCCTGAAAGAACCATTCTTAGGAAAGCAGGGCAAGCTTTTTAGACCACCTTGTTCATCTTTATGAAAACTTGGGCTCATGCTTGGGAAGAGGCCATGATTACACCATTGTCTATCTAAACAAGCTCCACCCTGCTTCTTCAGAAACAGAGCATATGTACGAGATAAAGAGAATAATTATTCCTGATATTCGCAGTGGTTGAAGAATTTACACATAAACTTTATAAACTTGTTGCTCATAGAAATCTTATGTGACAGTCCTGAACCAGTTCTGCCCACAGCAACATCACTGCCTGGGCCTCTCCCTGAACTGCTCGCCCTGCTGCTGCGGAAAAGGCGCCCACAGCCATACTCCTGGCCTCTCCACATACTCCTTCTATGGTCTTTCCAATTCATCAATGGCAATGTGTCATCTTCCCAGTTGTTCTGGCCAAACTTTTGGGGTCATTCTGATCTTTTTTTAAACATCCCATTGCTTATTCATTCAAAATCCTATCAGCTCTACCTTCAAGACATATTCAAAATCTATAATTACTCATCACCTCTACTGCTACCATCTGGGACCAAATCAGTCTCCTAACTGTCTTCTTCCATTGCCTCTGTGTGTCCTTAATCCAGGGAAGAGTGATCATTTAAAGGTATAAGCCAAACTACCTTCAAAACTTGGAATGGTCCTCATCCTATTCTCAGCAAAACACATGGTCTAATGCTCCCCTCTCTTTTCACCTATCAAATGCCTCTTTTTACAAGGCATAAGATCCAGAAAGACAGAAATTTGCATCTAATTCTTTTACCACTGTATCTCTAGGGCATAGAGTAGTACTCGGAATTGAGTGGGTGCTAAATAACTAGTTGTTGGATGAATTAAGAAGTAGGAGGAGTTAAGAGCCTCAAAGCAAATGGTTGTGAGTTTCAGAGAGAGTGGCAGTTTGTGTAAAGAATGAAACAGATAGCGGGAAAGAATATTTTAGATACTTTGCTATACATTAAAAGGTACCTGTCCCCTTTTATGTTTTCTTAGAACTGAAGAAAACTTGAAATTTCTTTCAGTTCTATCTTTTATCGGTTGGTATTTTGTGTTTTTGACTTAACACTCTTCAAAGGCTGGAACATGTAGGATTCCAGTTAAATTCTGGTTATAAATTATTTGTACCATTGAGTGGGAGGTCAAAGGACATACGAAAGGCCCACATTGATCTTTGCCCATACACCAGCACTGACTTGTTTGTAGCTCTTTGATCTACATTCCAGCTCTGAGCCACTCAGCAAAGCTACTTGCCATCCCAATGCTATTCATAAAGGGAATCTACCACCTTGGCCTAGGATCATGAAGCCTCATTGCTCTTCAGGTTATCAGAGGACTGGGTGGACATCCAGCCCACCAGGCAGCAGTGACTACAGGGTGTTTTCTCGAAGCCCTTGGCAAGCCCGTTGCTCCTGCCTGTGTAGCCTATTACAGTAATGATGGTGAGGCAGATGAGAGTCTCTGAGGAACGGATCTCTCCGGAGTAGATTCAGTGCCTAGAATTTCCACTGAACAGCCACCTGAGAAGAGAACAGGTCCATCTGAAGCCTAATGTGATTTTTTTAAAAAAACAAAACAAAACAAAAAACAAAAAAAAACAGGCAGAGTTACACAATATCCCCAAAAGACAGAAACAACTCATTCTTCTGTATCACTTTGGGAAATATTCCATTTCCCACGAAAAATCTGTAATGAAAACAAGCCTCTAAGGTGGCTGAAAACTAAGGGACTCCAAATTTAGCTGAGTTGTCAGTGTCTCTGGATTGCTTTGAATTATTTTTTTAAGTGTAACTTTATTTATATATAATTTAAACTTAGAGGAAAAAATGATAAAATATCTTATATAACATTACCCAGATTCACTAATTGGTAACATTCTGCCCAACTTTCTTTATCATCTGTGCTCACATGTTTACTTCCTTATATAAGTAATTGAGAATAAATTTGAGTGATCATACCCATTTTTCCCTAAAATATTTTAGTGTTTATTTCTGAAAAATAAAGACATTATTTATATAACCATAGAAACATTTTCAAATTAGAAAACGTTTACATCAATATAGTACTACTAATTCATAATTTCTATGCAAATCAGGTTCTCAGTAGCATCCTTTATACTCTGTCGTCCTGGTTCAGGAGCCAATCCAGAATCATACACTGCACTTAGTTGTCAGGTATCTTTAGTTTTCTCTAATCTGCAAACTTCTTCCAGCTTTCTTTCTTTTAAATCTTAAGTTTTGAAGATGCAGGCCAGTTAGTTTGTAGAATGTTCCTTAATTTAGGTATGATGTATGTTTCTTCACTATTAGATCCAGGTTATGCATTTTTGGCAGGAATACCTAGGCGTGATCCTGTAATCTTCTCAGTGTATCTCATTAGGAGGAAGTTGAGATAGGTTTGGTCCATTACTGGTGATGTTCACTTTGATTACCTGATTAAGGTAGCATCTGGGAAGTTTCTATTATATCAAGTTACTTTCCTTTTCTTCTTTGTAATTTATAAGTAATTTGTGGGAAGATTTTTAAAACTATATGTGTATATCTTGTTCCTTATCAAACATTCATCCAATAGTTTTAATATTCATTGATGATTATTGCCTCAATCAACTCCTTCTGTGGTGGTTGCAAAATGGTGATGTTTTGATTGCATCTTTTAATCTACATTATTAGTTGGAATTATACTGTAGAATATATTGTTTTTCTTTTCTTCCATGTAGTCATTTGCATATTCAGTTATCTATTTAATTCTGTACAACTCATTGATTTTATTTTACTCAATGAATTAACATCTGCTATTTTTGTTATAGTCTGTTAAATACCATTTAAAAAATTTTTAACACTCAAATTATACCAGATTTGGTTAATAAGATCCCCTTCAAGTTGGGACTTCTTTCATTTCAAATGTTCTGATGATTTTGTGAGCACTCCTTTATTTTGTGAAACGTGAAGATGTTCTAGGTTCATCTTGTAGGCCCTAGATCCACCCATTTCAGCAAGGAGTTTGGGTTGCTTTTGAATGGCTTGTATAGTTCTTTTCATTCTCATTTATCTCACAGCTTGACACTAGCACTGAGCTACAAAGGGACCAAATCCAATTGGGCCCCATCACAGATGACCAATTCTCCCTCTCTTTGTTTCACTCCTTCTCTTTCTTTCATTCTTCTTCTTCTTTCTTTCTTTCTTTCTTTCTCTTTCTTTCTTTCTCACTATATGGCTATTTCCGATATAGGTAGTTTTTTGATGTTATGCTAACATGAGAAGTATTTACCTAGCTGAATTGGTCATGTGAGAGTCTGATTTTAAACCTACTGTGTGAGCACATACTAGATAATTTAAGTTGCCCCCAGGCTCAGAATGACCAGTTTGGTAATCACTTTCAAAATAAAAAAGTATTATCAACTGTAGAAAATGAAAATGAAAGTAATGTACAATTGCAGTGGAATACTAAGCAAGAGAGTTACTTAGCTCAGAAGCAAACTAAGCTCTGACTCTGGAATAATTATATAATACCAATAATAACTGATTCTGAAAGCATCACTGTAAAGTTTTGCAGGACTTTATCAAATGAAGTCTTCAAATAACATGTAAAAAGATGTTTCCAGAAGGGAATTGGGGCTAAGTTCCCCCATCCTTGGAGAACTGCAAGTGGGTGGAATATCAAATAGAAGCTCTTGTTTTCAACTTGAGTCTATAGAGGTGTGAAGATTCCCCAGCAGGTGAAACCCTCTTCAGAAAGAAACATGCCACAGTATGAGTCCCAGCTCTACCTGGTTAGCAAACTGTAACTCAGGTGAAACTTCTGGACTGCAGAAACTACTTTTGAATGTGTCTCTAAAAGTGGTGATGCAGTGCCTGTCTCCATATGTAGGAGGCCCTGTTTTTTCTGGACTCTCTGCTGACGTAGCTGAGTTATATGTCTATCCCGGGCTTTGTTCACATGTGAGCTGTAGGAAGGCCTCTGTGAAGAAAATACTATCTTTTGAGAGTTCAGGGTCTGGGCTACAGAAATAACATTACGTTTGTTTAACGGTGAGAAGTAAAAACTGGAGTCTTTACCTGTGTCAGGGCTGGTCTTCCTTTCATGGAGTTTATACAACGGTCCTGAATAAAGTGGCCTGAACACACTGGAAAGGAGACTGAATGCTTTCATTTGGTCAAGGAGACAGGATGGAGTGAATTGCTCGATGAAGACATGAAAGTCAAGTGGGCTGAGAGGTGGTGAAGAGCCTGCCTAGAGGCCGCAAACATGGCCATCTGTCTTCATAAGATGCTCTCTTCTCATATGGAGTGGATTTTTACCATACCAAAAAAAAAAAAGAAAAAAACAAAAGAAAACACAAAAAAACCGATGTCTTGTCCCCAATTTACTCCTGTTCAATAGCACAGAACTCCCACTCACCCTGCAAGCAGTTCTTCCTTGAGGTGGAGGAGGCAGGAAGCTGGCTGACAGCTAAGTATTCCTGGCCATGCCTCCCTCTCCCAATAAAGTGCTCTCTGGCAGCCAGGAACACAGCAAAGTGCCCTCCTGCATGGACGTGATCCAGTGGAGACCCTCCACCTAGCAAATGGCTGGTCTTGTTTTTAATTCAAATATTAAAATAGCAGTAATTTGGCACTGATTAGCAGTGTTAGTCCCGAAGGCCAAAGGAGGACTGGCTTTCCATGTGAAGCTCTAAACAATTACTTCCTTTGGATAATCACTTTTTTAGATGCCGACTGTGCATATAAATAGCACATCATGCCAGCGCTTGGCAAGTTTTTTATCAGCATCGACTCAGGCAACTTCCACAGCCATCATATCCCAGGCTCTATAAATGGACTGTCCCTCCAGCCAAGCCTGAGACAATCATACTGGCCAGGAGACTCTCAAAGAGGCTGAGGGGGCTCAGGCACAGCTCCTTCTCAGAGGCTCATGTTCCTTTTCTCATGGGCCAGACTATCTGCATCTCTTATCTTTGTATCTCTATAGATGTTATCTTGTATATAGTATCTATATCTTTTCAAATATACATTTGGAATTGTACTATTTCAGAAGGGCCTTCTGTCCCTGATTTGAAGGAAGCTGGAAACATATAAGCTGGGAATGCCATAACTAACCAGTAGGAGTAGGAATGCAACCATCTACTCACTCCCAGGGTCCTTCAGCCAATGGTTACCAAGCGCTTCTTGGTAAAAAGCCCAGCCCAGGCACTAGGGATTAGTAACATACTTGAATATACACAAAACCCTCTTATTTCAGCTGAGGGGAGAAACCATTCACCTGCCACAGTGCAAAACAGCATAGGGCATATCAACAAGGTATACACAGAGTCTTGAGAGACAATTTCAAAGTGTAAAATTCACACTGAGGAGGGGGAGGTGAGGAAAACTTCACAGAGGAGGTGACTGAGCTGAATCATGAGTAGTGAGAAATTCACTGGTCAGAGAAGAAAGTGGCAAAGTCCACAGCTCATGTGAAGTCAGGATAGGGAAGACTGAGTTCCATGTTCATGTCACACAGGACGCACATGGGACTGGAGCGGGTAGGGGAGCAGGCAGTGGGAAAGGGCAGGTAGGGCTGCAGGGAGAGAGGGGTGACGCTGTGGGGTGGATGGGTGGATGTAGGCTCTTCCTGCCAGCGCAGGATTGTGTGGAGTCAAAGGAAATGAAAGCTCTAGGTCTATCTCTTTATGCCTGTTCACAGTTTTGGGCCTGATCTGGAAGCATGAAACTCAAAGACAGCAGAATTACCAGCCCTGCTTCACCACCACCCATCAAAGCTCAGGTTAAGAGCTGAGGTCTATAGTGAGCCTCTCAGCCTCTGGGTTCCCAGGTTATAGATATAGATATAGATATAGACATAGACATAGACATAGATATAGATATAGATATAGATATAGATATAGATATAGATATATTCTAACATATAGTCTGTGTATGTGTGTATACACACATGCACACGCATTTACTGAGCAAAGCACTTTGCATCTAATGTGTACAAATGTCAAAAACCATTTCAAAGACCAGTCAGTTAATAAACAAATATTTATAAAGCAGCTACTATGGGCAAAGTCATAGGCACTGGAGATACAGCAGCAGCAATGCTCTCATGGAGTTTAAAATCCACTTGGAAAAACACAAGAGCTAAGCCTTCCTGAGCACTTACCCCAAGCCAGACACAGTTCCAAGCATTTTTCATGAATCGACTCATATGATCCTCCCAACCACTCTAGACAGCAGGCATGATTGCCTCCGTGGAACATGCTAGCTGAAGTGCAGGTGTGTTGAGGCAGTCGCCCAAGGCCATCATCTAAGAAATCACAGCCAGTAATTGAATTCAGAAGACCTGGCTTCAGTGACTACGCTTTTAAGTAAGTGATTCTGTCTTTGAATGGATGAAATCAGAGTTTGGAGGGGTTAGTTTTGTGAACAACAGTCAGTAATTATGATCTGTGTCAAGAGCTCATGCTTGGGCCAGTCTACTATAATCATATACATCTCAGAAGTTTTTCCAGTTGGTGAGAGATGGTCTGTTCTCAGGACCAGGGCTTCCAATGACAAGGAAGATACTGAACACTATCGGTTCTGATAATCACCCACAATTCTCCTTACTTACTTACTGTAATTCACTGAACACCCCATCATATTCTTTTTTTTAAGATGGAATCTTGCTCTGTCACTCAGGCTAGGGTACAGTGGTGCAATCTCAGCTCACTGAAACCTCTACTTCCTGGGTTCAAGCGATTCTCGTGCCTTAACCTTCAGAGTAGCTGGGACTACAGGCGCATGTCACCACGTCTGGCTAACTTCTGTATTTTTACTAGAGACAAGGTCTATAAATGGCCCATCCCTCCAGCCAAGCCGTGTTGCCATGTTGGCCAGGCTGGCCTTGAACTGCTGACCTCAACTGATCGGCCCTCCTTGGCCTCCCAAAGTGCTGGGATTATAGGTGTGAACCACTATGCCTGGCCCCCATCATATTCATTTAGATATGGGATTTACTTATCAAACCATAGCATTTCAATTAATCTATAACTGCACAGAATCTATAACTGTCTGGCAGAAACTAGAAATTTCTACTCTGTCAGTCATCGAAACCCATGTTATCTACTCATCTATCTCTTTAGTGAGTGCCTGCCAGGGATAGATATTCATTAGGATAGATAAAAGACATCCTCGGAATGTCCTGATATACCTCAGATGAGTCCCAACTGGGAAAACTTCTGGGTGTATGTGATTATAGTAGACGGACCAAAGCATGAGCTCTTGACACAGATCAGAGGAAGGTGATAGGAATCCTGGGCCAGGGGTCAATGTGGAGGAGTTAGAGACTACATCTGTTTATTAATATTCACACAATCTCATTTTTACTCCCCAGGCTAGTGAGATCTGGGGAAACAGTTTGTATCTAATTAGATTACACTCTCATAAATCTTTAAATTTACACTTGATAACACTAAAGTTTATTTGTTTCTTGCCTACCCATTTAAGGCTCTTGAAATCTGCCAGCATATTTTCCAGATGAACACCATTACATTTCCTTAAAACCTTCTAAAACCTTTAAGATTATAAAAAGTCTTTTATTTGAGTACGAATATTTTAGACAAGTGGTTTCAGAAAAATGCCCCAAGCTACTTCTAATGTTAACATTTCTGTTCCCAGGAAAGTGATCATCTATAATTTACACCTTATTTTTGGCCCTTACAAATTACAAAATATTCACACCATCTTGTTATGATTATTTTTGAAGTATATGCATATTGATGTAGGGCCTGATCAAATGTTTATTGAAAACCCATATTTTCAAGCCTCCCATATTCTCATCTGCATTCATATAGCATTTGAGAAAGTAATTTAGAAATAGCATAAAATTGTTGTTCCTGGTAATAACAGAGATATTATTTTATACATGTCTACTGCAATGTATTTCTGAAAAGAGCACGCATGATGGTAATCATATAGACATAGATGGAGCTTGGGACTCTTGAATTCTAGCTTCAGTTCAGCTGCTACTGTCTGACCTTGGGATAGTCTTGGGGGAGCAGTGGCTAATCCTCTTGGGACTTACTTTTCTTAATCCATAGTAAGAGTGGTAGGGTAAAGTCTTTTCCAAGCAAAATGGGTTTTGCAGTACCATATTGCTTGCTAGTAACAGACCTAGAATTTCAGAGTCAGATCTCTAGTTCCAAAACATAAGCATGGAAGTCCTCAGGCACTTCTGGGCAGGAGGCCTCTACTTTCTGGTTGACATGTTCTCACATCCTCTTGGTCACTTAGGTTTCTCACATTCCAGCACATGGACAGAGTCTGGCAGTGGTTCTTCACGAGGAGTGGAGGTGGGGAGGACAGAGAGTGTCTGAGAGCCACCCGGGCACCTTTTCGTCAATATATATTTCCCCTTCCTACACCTTTCCCCTTCTCTCTGGCATAACTCAGCGTTCACATGCATCTCCCAAATCCACCTCAACTAGAAAATTTAACATACCTGCTGCCCCAGGTAAACTGGAATCTAGTGTCTCTCTCAATAAAGGCTTAGCAAATGCTCACTGACACTGCTATGGCATTTGTCCCTATGGCCAGCAAGTAATTCTATTCTCCAGC
The DNA here is from genome assembly GCF_030222135.1 of Aotus nancymaae. NCBI lineage: Eukaryota > Metazoa > Chordata > Mammalia > Primates > Aotidae > Aotus > Aotus nancymaae. The sequence goes on from NW_026988423.1 coordinate 37,504,501, forward strand.
TGTTTTCATCATTATAAGGTATTCACATTCCCTTTTCATTTGGAAATCACTAGCAACGTGCTTCTAAAATACTGTAAAGATAGATATTCTAAAATTCTCTCAGAGCCCTCTGAAAGCAGAAATAATTTTTTTCCATGACTTCTTCCTACGAAGTGACATGGAAAAAATATTTCAGTCTGCAGAATCAATTCCCTCTCAGATCAGTGTGTACACTGTGACAACCCCAAGGACATGGGTTTGAAGGAGAGCTTTTTCCTATGACATCATTCAGTAAGAAATTCCTTCAATTCCAGATGCTTTATTGATTATACGGTTTGGGATCAGCCAGCTCATTTGGGTGACAGATGATTCTCGCCCTTGTGCTACCCTTGTTTTTCTCAGACTTTAAAAGATTTGGAAAAGATCATGAATATTAAACAGAGACCCTGGGTGGAGAAATTCTCATGCTAGAGAACATATTGTTGTTTATCAAGGTCTGTTTGTGTTTTATTTAGACGTTTATTTGCTGGGTAGTCTTTTTATTGTTTGCCCTGGTGGAAATGACAGCCCATACACACATTTTAAAAAATCTTTGCTTTTCAGATTTAAACAAGGGATGTGCCCGAGCCAAGGGCAGCATGCCTCCAAGGGTGACAAGCTATTCTGGACAGGTTCTCCACCTCCCTTCCCTGAAGCTGCTTTATCCAGGGCCATCTGGTCAGCCCTGCATGCTTGGGGGAGTGACCCAGGGGTCCAGATGGATGGGTTCTTGGAGAGTTCTTTAAAAACCCATGCACCCAACCCCTGAATAACCATATGCCAAAAGGTCACCTCCTCCCGAGTGGCATCCTTCCTGGGTTTCGCTCTGTGGTTTTTCATTCGGATTCAGCACCCTGGTGCTTTAAGGGGTTATGGGGCTTTTAATTAATTCATTATTGTAATTATTCTAAGTGCTGGTATCATTGGTATCAACCGCTCCATGTCATCTGAAGTTTCAGAAAATAAAACCAAGAGGAGGAAGCGGTATATGCTGAACGGTCTCTGTGCCAGACAAAAGCAAAGCCACCCCCAAGAAGTCGACAGCATGAGTCAGGTCAAAGGTTGTCAAATGGTCACCGTCCTTCAACAGCAATGCCAGCAATGACTACCACACCTTCAAGGCACAGAAAATGGTCTTATCTCTGCTCTGCAGGTGGGTACCCAATGGAGAGAAGGAAATGTAAGAGAAGAGTGCAAATGAGAGGGAGGATTAGTCTATTTCTTCCATACTTAAGCCGTGTCCTCAGGAAATTAAAAAAAAAATGGCATTTTAAGAAAGTGCATTTATTGTCTGATTCTCTTAAGTCCAGCTTTCCCTGAAGGTGAAGGCTAAGCTGTCTGACATTTACAGTTGTCTCTCAGCCCTAGGGCTCCCCCATTTCAGGGGCTCTTTGCAAAGCTCTCAGCAAATTCATTAGGATGCAGCCTACCACAGAAGCCTGGGATCAGGACATCTCCTCTGCCCAGGGCACCCTAGGCCCCTCTTTATGGCTTATTTGCTCCATCACAGATTCAGTGGCCCCTTCCCAGAGAGATAAGTCAATGCAACCTCAACTGGTGACTTTCTATGAGTGGCACATACCTCACAAGGGTCCCTTAACAGTGTGGGAAATCTCATTAAAGCCTGACATTTGCTGAGCATCTCCAGAGGGCAAAGGTGTCCATTCCAATCACAGAGCCCCACTGCAGGGCCCAGCAGGCAGTATGGGGACGTTGAGACTGAGCTGTTATCTTCAGGCCCCTTGTTCCTCAGCCTTGACCATGTTCTGCAACCCTGAAAGGCTCATCCACCCCTGCAGAACCCTTCTGATTTAGTATCCTCAAAATATTTTCCTCACCTCTGCCCTTCCATCATTTTCCTCATTATCTCCTTGTACAATGACAACTTTGCCAGCACTTTGTTCAAAACCAGCATAAGAACCTGAATTATCTTTCCATTCAATTTCTTTCTACCTGCAAAAGAAAGGAGAGAACTAAGGAAGCGAGGTCTTCCCAGTGGACACCCAAAGAGGAGCCTTTTCTTTCCTGTGTGTACCTGGACGTACTGGGCAGTTGTCTCTGGTTAAACCCCATATGGGTTGGGAATTCATAAAATTAGAACAAAAAGCCTCAATGGCTGAAGTTCCCCATGGTCCAGGCAACCATTTGGAATGGTGATTGTAATCACTGAAGAAACACTGATTGGTTACACTCCTGGTTCCAAGAAGCAGCATCAGGAGGCAGCTCCTTTCTTAATGCTTTGGATGTGTAGAGAGGGTATCTAAGTTACCCCAGGAAGTTGAGGAAGTCACATTTATATAGACTTTTATCTATTTTCCCTAAGTGAAAACATCCCTTCCCTGGATTCAGTTGTGGTTAATTAATCAAAGCTATTCCCAGTGTCTACATTTGAGCTTTATTACCCGAACTCTTTACAATTCAATCTCTATCTTTTCATCTTCCTCTCTACCCCACCAACGCTGCAAACATCCTAGCACCTACTGCATCAGCTACATATCCGTGTTTTATATACAGAATCGCTACTTTTCACCAAAGTCTGCAAGGTATCTATATCATCATTCTATAGCCCCTCCCCTAATGGTTGCATGTGAGTTGTGTATTAGTCAGTGTTATCCAGAGAAACAAAACCAATATGATATGTGTGTGTGTCTGCATATATATATATATACAGACACACACACACACACACACACACACATATATATACATACACACCTATATAGTATACATATAGACACACACACACGTATTTGAGAGAGAGAGAGATTATAGAAATTGGCTCACATGGAGATTGAAAAAGTGCCATGTTCTGCTGGAGAACCAGGAAAGCAGGAAAGCCAGAGGTATAAATCAGAGTCTGAAGGCCCAAGAATCAGTACTGATGTTCCAGGTCAGGGGAAGGCAATGTCCTAGCTCAAAGAGAAGCACATTTTCCCTTCCTCTGTCTTTTTGTTCCGTGTAGTCCCTGGATGGACTGGATACTGCCCACGCACACTGTGAGGGTGATCTGAATTCAGCCTGTCAGTTTCAGTGCTCATCTCTTCCAGAAACACCTTCCCAGACACACCCAGAAATAATGTGTCACCAGCTATCTGGCATCTTTTAGCCTCATCAAATTGACACATAAAATTAATCATCACAAACAGCACACAGAAAAGCACAGAGGACAATGGACAAATGCATATGTGCCCATCATCTAAATATAATGTGTTACATTCTGTCACTTTTACTTTAGACTTTTATTTTTTTGAGACGCTCTGTCACCAGGCTGGAGTGCAATAGCACAATCTCAGCTCACTGCAATCTCCGCCTCCCAGGTTCAAGCTTTTCTCCTGCCTCAGCCTCCCAAGTAGCTGGGATTATAGGTGCGCCACCATGCCCAGCTAATTTTGTATTTTTAGCAGAGTTGGGGTTTCACCATGTTGGCCAGGATGGTCTCAATCTCCTGACATTGTGATCTGCCTGCCTCAGCCTCCCAAAGTGCTAGGATTACAGGTGTGAGCCACTGCATTCAGCCTACTTTAGACATTTTTAAAGAATGAATAGAAATCTAACAGACAGAGTTTAAGTCTCTTTTGAATCCTTCTGCCCAATGCTATATAAGCAGTCACTATTGACATGTTTTTTTCTAGTCCATATTTTTATAATTCTTTCAAAAGAACAATGAGGTGATTGAGTAACTTGCCCAAGGCTACCCAGCTACACAAAGAAACTTGGCCTGGAATCCCAGCTCCCTTCTGGGATTCCAAGCCATAGGGACCCACATGCACCTGCAGGAGGTTGACAAAAAGGTAGGAATGGAGAAGGTGCACATCATCACTGAAGAGAGCGCCTAGAGGAGGGTCAGGTAGGGAAAAATATGGTTCTTTTTAATTTGGTGTTCTGGCAGAGAAGTGGCAGGATGGTACTTTAAATGGCATCCACATTTTCACTGCATGGCCAATTCTAGTGACACTTACTCTTTTTTCCCATCTCCAAACTTTCAAAAAATTATGAGACTATCTGTAAACCTAGGAAGGGTAACAGAAAGCTGTCTTAGATCTGCCCATTTCCCTCTTTTGATCCATCATCTTGTACTTCTAGGTCCTGCCACGTCTTGTAGTAGATATTCTTCCAGAAACCTGCTGATTTAAAAAGCTATTATTCTAAAGTTTCAAGATCCAACCATTTTGGGTCTCCTTTGTATATCTGTCAAATGATGATAATTATAGGCCCTCTGACTATCTCATAGGGTCACTTGAAAGAGAAAATGAGTCAAAAGTCATTTATCTTGGCCGGGCCTCGTAGCTCACGACTATAATCTCCCAGCACTTTGGGAAGCTGAGGTGGGAGGACTGCTTGAGCCCAGTAGTCCAAGAGCAGCCTGGGCAACATGGCAAAACCCTATCTCTACAAACAATACAAAAATTAGCCAGGTGTGTTGTTACGTGTCTGTAGTCTCAGCTACTCGGGTGGCTGAGGTGGGAGGATCACTTGAGCCCAGGAAGGGGAGGCTGCAGTGGGCTGAGATTGCCGTCACTGCATTCCAGCCTGGGTGACAGAGAGAGACTCTGTCTTAAAAAAAAGTCATTTATCAAATAAATATTTACTAGTTATCTACAATGTGCACAGGCTTGTGCTAATAACTGAGATACAAATGTGAACAAAACATATTGCTGTCATCACAATTTATCATCTAATTGAGAGGGAAAAAAAGAAAAACAGCAAAATACTAAAGTTTATTTTTCTAAAAGGCGAATATAAGGGTCTATGTAAGTATCAAGGCGGGGCACCTCATATGAATATAAGAGATAAATGATAAGACAGGCTTTCAAACTGGGCTCTGAGTGACGGGTCTGGTTGGCCAGCAGAAGACAGGGGTGACTATGCACTTTGTTCCACACGTGGAAGATAATGTGGTTTTTAAGACATGCTACTACGGTGGTGCAGACAACCAGCAGTCCATATCAACACAGCACGACTGGTTTCCCTGGAGTTTTTTCAGGAATCCCTTACATGATCTTCAGTTCCCCTCCTTGCTGTCCTTGGTCCTGATACTCTTTACCCCAGGCTTCCTCACCCGTTGATCTCCAGCACCTCACAGTGACTGCTCAAAGTGGAGGCATACTGAAAACTGATGGAATAAAGGAACTAATGAAGGAAGACAAATGGCATTGGCAGCCCTCTCCCCTCGTGCCCAAGGGATTCCTCAGATACTCCTATGGAGGTGGGATCAGATTCATTGCTCTCTGACAGTTGTACTAATGTCTGCCCTGCACAATCAGTATGAAGGAGCTGGCAAATATCTTTCTCAGCCTTCCCTCCCCTTTCAAATGTAAAAAGTAGGAGGGATTAAAAAAATGGAAGGCAAATAATCTCCAGAAAGGGTTTCCTTTTGTTCCTTTTGGAGTCCTCTTTTCTGTACCGCTCCCTGAGCCAAGTTCTCCACTCCACGAAATGAACTTCTCACTCATGTGGAGGACATGGCTCAGACTTTCAAACGGTGTAGTCCCTGACAGTGGAGAGGGCCCCTGGAGGTATCTCAGAAGAAGAGTAAGCCTCCGAAGGACCCTCAGCCACAGCTTGGCTTTCAAAGCAGCCTTCTCATGGGTGGGAGCTCTTTGTCTACTGACTGTGAACTCCAGGGTGGAAAAGATACACAGATTCCCAGTCCTGCCAGCATTGCTCCTGAGAAAAGCTGCATCTTTAAAACCAGCTTTTCACTGACACCAGGAAAGGGAGAGTTGTTACTGGGGCCAAGAGAGTGGAGAGAAAAGCACATCAGAATGAAGCGGCTTGGCCTATCTGTCTCATAAGGACCCCAGGAAGTTCCTCTCTGTAGCAGGGGCTTCTGCTTCTGGCCACAGAGGAGTAACAGGGACCAGTTTTGCCCTCTCACCTGAAACAATGAAAAAGCAGACAGAATATCTACAGCAATAACTTTCAAGGCCCTGAACATCAGGTGATGAGAGACAGGTCTATGAGAGCCGGAAAACAAAGTAAACCCGCAGTTGTGATGACTCCTTGCCTTAAGGGTTTACAGAGGGGAAGGGAAAACAGGTGGAACCTGAAAGACTCTGAGTTGAAGAGATGAAGTTGAGAGTCTGGGGGAGATCAAAGCAGCTAAAGTTTGCAGAATGGAGTACTAGAGAGGAGAGAGCCACACAGAGAGAACTTCAGAGATCTACAAAGAGCTCCTCCCAAGTACTCAGTTAAGTACAGATTAGATCCTGCATGTGAGGAAGCTACCCAGGGCAGGAGAGAGGATTAGTAACAGCAGCACACAGGGCCAGGAACAGTGATTGCTCCTAGTCACCACACAGGAAAGCCATGTAATGCACAGGACATTGGGTACAGTACATGGAAAGATTTTCAGTAGGGAGTGATTAGACGTAAGTTCTGCCTAATACATTTCAGAAGCAAAACTCAAATGGATGAAATTATTTCTATGTAATTCAAATGTATCCCAGGACAAAGATCAATAGTACTTATAGAGAAACAAAAATATCTAGTGCATAACAAGACGTAATTCCCCATGTCTGGCATTTAATTTAAAAAGTATCAAGCATGTAAAGAAGCAAGAACTGGGTGTGGTGGCTCATGTCTGCAATTCCAACATTTTGAGAGGCTGAGGTGGAAGGATGGCTTGAGGCCAGGAGTATGAGACCAGAGCCTGGGCAACAGAGCAAGAACCCATCTCTACAAAAATGAAAACAAAAAGCTGGGTGTGTCATGGCACATGCATATAGCCTCAGGTTGTTGGGAGGCTGAAGCAGGAGGATAACTTGAGCACAGGAGTTTCAGACTGTTGCGAGCCTTAATCATGGTACTGCACTCAGTCAGGACGATGTAGCAAGAACTTGTCTCTAAAATACATTAAATAAATATATAAATAAAAATAAAGAAGCCATAAAATATGATTTATATTGAAAAAAATCAATTTAAAAAAACAAGAGTTGACACCAATATTAGAATTAGTAACCAAGGATACTAAAACAGTTATTACAACTGTATTCCATAAGCTCAAATAGTTAAGCAGAGATGTGGAAAATGAGCAAACAATCATCTAAGCCATACTTCTAGAGATGAAAAGCTACAATGTGTGGGATAGAGAAAATACTAGATGAGAATAATGACAGATTAGACAATGAAGAAGAAAATAGTGAACTCAAATACACTACAGCGAAGAATACTGAAAATGAAGCATAGAAGAAAATATGATAAAAGAAAATGGGTAGAACATTAATGATCTGTGAGATAACTTCAAGAGGCCAAATATACGTGTAAATGGAATTGCTATAGGAGAGGAGAAAGGAACATAAAAGAAAGTTTTTAGAAATATTGGCCAAACTTTTTTTCATTTACATTAGCACCAAAAATATTGGGAATACTTAGATATAAATCTAACATAATATGTACAAGCTCTATTTGAGAAAAACTACAAATTCTGATAAAAGAAATCCAAGACCTAAATAAATTGATATTTTGTGTTCGTGGATAGAAAGATAATATTATTAAAACATTGCTATGATGAATTAAGACTCTAAATTTTTTAATGGAAACGCAAAGACCCTGAAATAACCAATGCAATATTAAAGAAGAACAAAGTAAGAGAACTGGTACTATCCAACTTCAAGACATACTACAGGGCTGCGGTGATCCAGACGGTGTGTCATCAGTGAAGAAACACATCAACGTAACAGTACAGAGGGCTTGGAAATAGAGCTACACAAAAATAGTCAACTCTATTTTGACAAAGGAGCAAAGGAAATTTAATTAAAGCAGATAAATTTTTCAACAGATAGGGCTGGAATAATTGAACATCCGCATGCAAAAAAAAAAAATGAATCTAAACATAGATCACTATAGGCTGAATATTTATGTCACTCCCCTGCTGCCTCTGCCAAAATATCTATGTTGAAACCTAATCCCCAGTGCGATGATAACTGGAGGTGGGAATTTGAGGTGGGGAATAGGTCGTGAGAGCAAAGGCTTCATGAACGGGATGAGTGTCCTTACACAGGGGACCCTAGAGAGGGCTTTTGTCCCTTCCACCATGTGAGGATAGAGCAAAAGATGGCTGTCTGTGAACCAGGAAGCAGGTCTTCAGCAGACGCTAGATCTGTGTTTTGATCTTGGACTTCCCATACCCCAGAACTGTAGGAAATAAATGTCTGTTGTTTATAATCTACCCAGACTATGTTATATTTTTATAGGAGCCAAAATGATGTAAGACACAGACCTTACATCTTTCCCCAAAATTAAATCAAAATGGACCATAAATTTAAATGTAAGAAGCAAAACAACACAGCGTCTAGAATACAACATAGGAGAAAATTATTTTTAAAAGTTCAACATCATATGTCATCAGAGAATGACAAGCTAAAACAACTATGATCTCCCACTACAGACCATTAGAATGACTAAAATTAAAAATACTGACAACCCAAATGTTGGCAAGGATGTGAAGCAACAGGAACTCTCAGTCATTGCTGGTGGAAATGTAAAATGATACAGACAATTTTGAAGACAGTTTGCAGTTTCTTACAAAGTTAAACACAGGCTTACTCTATGATATAGCAATAACACTCTTAGGTATTTACCTAAATGAGTTAAATACTTATGTCCACATAAAAACCTGCCGATGAATGTTTGCATATATTTTAAGACCTAAAATTTCAAGTGCTGTCTTAACATCTTTGAACCTCACAGAGCCCAGATGTCTAATTGTATGTTCTTTTTGTCTTTATATGGACAACTGGTTTTTGACAAATGTGTTAAAGCAATTCAGTGGAGAAAAAACAGTCCTTTCAACAAATGGTGCTGGAAAAATTGCATATCCGTATGCAAAATAATGGACTTCAATCCATATTTTGTACCACATACAAAAATTAACTTAAAACGGATTATGGACCTAAATATAAAATATAATGCTGTAATACTTTTAAAAGCATTCATAAAATAACAAAGTGACAGTTGGACTTCATCAAAATTAAAAACTTTTTTTAAAGACATTGTTTAGAAAATTAAAAGACAAATACCACTGAGATAAAGTATTTTCAAATCATACAGCTAATAAAGAACTTGTAGACAGAATATATAGAAACTCTCAAAATGTAATGGTAGAAAAACACCAACCCAATTAAAAAATTGGCAGATGATTTGAAAAACACTTCACCAAAGAAGACACACCACTGGATAATAAGCCATGAACAGATGCCTGACATCATGAGTCATTAGGGAAATACAAACTAAAACCACAGTGACAAGTCACTGCAACACTATACAAACAGCTAAAATTAAAAAGACTGATTATACGTGGTATCGGTGAGGATACGGAGGAACTGGTCCTCTGACACACTGCTGGTCAGAATGTAAAATGATACATGCACTTTGGAAAACAGTTTGACAGTTTCTTGAAGAGTGAAACACACCTATTATATGAGCCAGCCATTCTTCTTTTGGGCATGTAACTGAGAGAAATGAAGGTACACATCATTATGATGTGTATGCTAATATTTGTATCAGCTTTATAATAGCTGCAAACTGGAAGCATCCCAAATGCTGATCGACAGCTGAATGGCTAACCAAACTGTGGAGTACTGATACAGTGGAATACTAAACAGCAACGAAAAGAAATGACATATTGAAACACACATTTGGCTGAATCTCAAAATACTTATGTTGAGTGAAAAGGAGCCAGACAAAACAAGACTACACTCTCTCTGATTCTATTTATATATAAAAAAAGAAAATACAACTCATCCACTGTGATAGAAAGCAGATCCGTGTTTTCCTGGGGTTACAAAGGGAAGTGAAAAAAGTGGGGGACAAAGTTCACAAAGATACTCAGGGCCCGAAGATGTGAAGATGGGTGGTTGGCAGATGGGCCAGTGGTGTTAGGGCTAGCATGAAGTCCTCAAACTTTTCAGGAAGCTCTGTGGGGCTTAGAACCAATGTCAGAGAAATCAAAAAGTTTATTTCAGGTTTTCTGGTGTCTAACAACTCAGAAATTAAAATTCTGCCCACAAAGTAGGTCCTACACAGCCTGAAAATTCTCTGCTTTGTTAGAACTCAGAAGGCATGGCCTCCAAATGTTGCCTAATGATAATCAGGGCTTAAGTGGAATCGGATGCAACAGTTCCTGAGATCTGACACATCCTTAGGTGGCCTCAGGCCCCTGGGTGGCAGGGCGGCTAGAGTCTGGTTCAGAAGCAGTGTCCTGATTGTGCAATCAGAGATAATTGGTTTCTAACTCTGATCCCATTTATTCTTCCCATCTCCAGCCAGGAAAAGCTGCCTTGGCTCCTTTGTTTTTAGCCTCCAAATTTTCTTACTGTCAGCTGCTAAAGATTTTTGTTTCTTCCATCCTCTGGCATCTTCTCTCGCCTACCTTATGCAGCCCTTCCCTCACCTTCGGACTGCTTGTCAATCACTCTCCCCTCCTTGCTTCCTGGGGCACTATGAGCAGCCCATTCTTCCAATGCCCCTTTCCAGAACACCCCGATCACCCTCGGAAAATGTGTCCCTTATGCCATCCCCCGGGAAGTGAAGTAGCCCCCTCTCTCTTTTCCTTGAGCAGCAGCTACAGAACCCACCCTCCCTTTCGTTAATAACATTCCCTGCTGCCACGCTATTTCCTTAAAAACCAACCATCCCTGTGTCTCTTACACCAGACTGCCAGCTTCCTGGGGCTTGCCTTGCCAGCCCCTTTCCCATCCACAAGATGCTTGTGCTCACTGAAAATGTCACTAGGCTTTTTGCAGAAGCCCAAGTAAAGCAGAACTCACTCATTCGGGCGGGGGATGGGGGGAAGCCTAGGTTGCAGTGACTTTACACATCAACAAGACATATGTATAAAGCTGTTCAAGTTGTTAATGATTCACCACGAAACATCCAATACCACCCGGGACAAAGCACCTTACTAACCATTAATGAATATGGATACACAGAATATGAGATCGCTCCTGAATTCCTTTCAGCTGCCTTTGATAATACAGGCTCCTGTATCATCCCTGCCATGTAATGAAAACCTCAGCCTGAATTGTATCAATGCAAATCACAGGAGCTACCTGCAAGCTTGTGTATTATAACTTATCTGTGGGGCCAATAAAAAGATATCCCATTATCAGCCTTGTCCACTTAACTATTAATAAGGCACTCCCAGGCCTTTCATCCCATGCCCCTCTCCTGCTCACATGACCAGCACCTCAAAACCTGCTTCACTTCCCCACTTGCAGACTTAACTAGGGAAAGGTGCTCGGGGTGGTTTAAGCATCTACAAAATGAAATCCACATAAAATAACAGGAGGTAGTTCTTCAGTGTGCAAGGTCTTTCATCCCAAACACCGGAAGTCTCAGGGACTGAGGCACCTCTGTCCTGAGCCTCACTCCTTCCATTTCTTTGGAGAGGCCTCCCTCTGAGTCTTGGGTGGGTTGGTGAGCTGCATATGCCTCCTGTGCTCTTGTTTCCAGGGCAGTGGAGGCAGGAGAGAAAGGGGAACTGGGCAGTCACTCCTTGTGGGATCACTCTCAGCCCTCTCTTTCTGCTCCATCTCCTCAGCCATGGGCTCTCCTCCTGAAATATCCTCCAGGACTTGCTCCAGATCTTGTCCTGTCTTCCTTGCTCCAAGGGAACTCTTGAGTGAACCCTGCAAAGGAGCCCAGGCCATACCAAGTGAGATGAGCCACCATCCTACTATGAGCACCAGCAGGTGGTGCTGTTCTCCCTGCACCCAAAGTCATTCAGAGCCAGGAGGGTGCGGAGAGCTCCCCCACCCCAGCTGGAAGGCAATAAGAGAACACCAATAAGGTTCCTTGGCTCAGAGCTTTTGTGCATAATTATAGTCACTTTCTTTCACTTGTATTTTCTGGAGTATTTTTTCCCATTCCCAGACTCTCCTTCTCTTCATTTCTTGGATATTGTTCTATTGCACATTTTACACACACTTACTGATTCCCTTTCTTTCTTGAAAACAGCCTCATATTCATTTTACAATCAAGCACACAGAATTGTACAATCACCAAAGGGAAATTTCTGGAAAAACTGCTCTGAAAGACATTTTTCTCCCTGGTTAGCATATCCTGCTTTGGCTGGTCCTCCAGTTTGGTTAATCAACAACACTGGGGCCTCTCATCTGATGGTATTCACATGCTTTTATTATGTTTATGACCTTCACAACAATATGCAATGTAACAATAAGTAACAGCTGAGGTGTTAGTGATCCCTGTCTGTTACTGAAGAATTTAAGATGAGCAAAGTAGCATTATGATTAACATGTGATTAGCTAGTGAGCGTTGAGATTCTCCCAGAATCACACCCTTTGACTCCTGTTTCTGTCCTGTTTCTCCTTCAATAGCTTTGCCTCTTTCTCTGTTCAAGAGGTGGGCATGGTGATTCCTCTTCCTTGCCCTCCATAGGGTTTCTTTCTTTCTTTCTTTTAAACAGTTGGGTCAGACTGGGTTTTGTTTTTTAGACAGAAGGAGGATTTCCTCTCTTAGGAAATGCTCTGCTAAACCTGTCCCTACCTGGCTGAATTTTCTATGTGGGCGACCGACAATCTCCCATAGTTATTTATAGTACTTTTTAAAGTCCTTTCTGTTGTAATACTCTGCGTAATCTCCACAACAATTTACAGTAGGGCACAACACTCCCAAAATACAGATGGGAAGACTGAGGCTCTGAAGAGTTAACATTCCCACTAGAATGTGCTGGAGGGTCTGTGTTCAGAATCCCCACAGTAGCGTTCTTTTTCCACTTTGCTACCTGTCTCTCCCTCAGTTGCCTCTGCAAATAGCAGAACCAAAAGTGGGCTTTTTTGTTTTATTTAGGAAAAGACATGAAGGATAAGTTATCTTAGAACCACAAGAGAAGCAAGGGGTAAGCAGAATGTAATTACCCAAGTTGGAAAGTTGCCATATATAACAGCTGCAGAACTCCACTGTGGGACAGAAATGCAATATTGACCAAGAAATATCACATTACCCTTCACAGACCCATTCTGATAGTTTGTTCCTCACCCATATTTATTCAAAAGACCTAAGTATCTATCTATTTAGTATGGGAAACTCAATTCTGGCATTTGCAGATGCTCAGGGATGTAGTGTCTGAGATTGAAAGTAGGAGACAGGTAAGAAAAATTAATAATGCATACAGTAAGACCCATTTAGTTTTCTATTTGTGAAGAAGGGCTCTTATGAGTCAAGATAGAGCAGTAAGAGTTTGGAATAATATGCATGAAGAGAAATACAGCAATGGTAGAGTGAATCGAGCTTTTGACTATAGTGTCCATGCCTCTATGGCCAAACTGAAACCCACCCTCAAACAAGGCAGAATGAGCTTTCAGTGCAGAGCCCCCAACTTTTTTCTCACTTCCTAGAAGCCAGAGTTTGCAAGCACTGCAGAGGCAGACTGGGATCAAGGCTCCAGAAAGCAGCTTCCAGATCAACACTGAAGCCTTTGCAGCACACCAGGAGCAGATAGCAGCTTGGAAGCATGCAACACTAAAAATAGAGCTGTTTCCTAATGCTCTGGGTAGGCTTTCAAGAGGCATAGGTGGGAGGAAGGGCATTCCAGGAAGAGGTGCTCCTGGAATCAGGCACTCAGGCTGGAAAGAGTAAGAGAATAGGGAAGAGGAGAAATGGTGGGGAATAGAGGGGGAAAGAGAGAAAACAAAAGAGTGAGCAGGTGGAAGAAGAAATGCTCACCGGAAGTAAGATTGGAAATTTAGGATGTGGCTGGATTTTGAAGGGTCCAAAATGGTGGACTTTATTTGTTAGTTAAGGAAAAACCACTCCAGTTTCTACGTGCGTGTGTGCGTGTGTGCCTGTGTGTGTGTCTGATGGGGAAGGGGTTTTAATATGTTTTGTGGGGGTATTTTCGGGAATATTATTTTTCAGTAAAAGAGAATGGTCATCAGAATTCTGCTCTAAAAATAAATTACTTTGGGGAAATGGTTATGATGGATGCCCTCAAAAGAATTTGCATATTTGTAGGAACAAAAAGACCAAAAGGGCCATTAACGTGAAGGATGGTTTTGTCATTGCTGTTTTAGCTCCTGTTTAACAACAGGAAGCTCTGGGTACTTGTGGAAAGGTTCTGGGAGGTGGGGGATATTTTTATAGAGCATTTGGCTGAGCCTCTCTTGAAAAACCCTTCTAAGTCTGTGCTTTTATTAATGATTTCAAGTGAACAACTATTCTGCCTTACTAATACATTCACTCTTTTGGAAGACTGGTGAACAGTCTTTGGAGATTTGTGTGTAAGTGCTGTTCTTATATTTGCTTATTTTTATTTTAACTCTACTTAAAATGGAGATTTTTACTTTTCTGCAGTTTTACTTAGGCGTGAGAGAAACAATGTGGATACGACACTTTTCTTCTAAATATATTGATATTACTTGCCATTTGTTTGTTTGCTTGTTTTAAATAGAAGGCTGACTCACAGCACAGAAGGAATGTCAAGGAGTTCTAGTTATCTCTCTGCATTGGGCACTTCAGTAACAGTCAATATCATGCTGGCCATATTGCTTCTGATATCTTTACATCCATAAGATTAAATATGGAGTATCATGATGTCATTCTGCTCCTCTAAACTCACTTTGAATGTCAAGGTCTCCTGAGACAGGCCAAGGAACAAGGAACTGGTCAAGAGGGAGACTCTCTCCAAGTTAACATTTTATGTCCTGCCTGGAAAAAAGAATCTAAATGTTGTCATTGTTTCATATTCTTCCCCTTTCCATGTAGGGATGTTTCACACTTTAGCAGCAAATTGCACTTCCTAGCAACATCAGGAGCTCTTAAGCGTATCAGGAAAAATCGACCTCCAGTTAAAGTGTGAACAGTCTAGAAAGGTTTGCAAACAGGAAATTACATGCACCAAGAAGCTAAAATACAGGTTCTGTTTTTGAGAGTTCTTTTAAGAAGACAGGTGCTATGGTTTGATTGTGCTTTGTCCCCACCAACACTCATGTTAAAATTTGATTCCCAATGTGGCAGTGTTGGAAAGTGGGGGCTGGTGGGAGGCGTTTGGGTCATGGGGGTGGATTCCTCATGAATATATTAATGCTTTCTTGAAAGTGAGTTCTCACTCTCGCGGGACTGAATTTGTTACAGAAAGAGTGGGTGGTTCCTCCCCATGTTTGGTCTCTTTGCACACACCCACTCACTGCTCTGTTCCTCTGCCATGTCTTGACGCAGTGCACGACCTTCACCAGAAACCAAACAGATGCCAGTGCCATGTTCTTGGACTTTCCAGCCACCAGAATTGTGGGCTAAATAAACAACTTTTCTTTTTAAATTTCCCAGCCTCAGCTATTCTGTTACAGCAACACTAAACAGATTAAGACAAGGGGTGCCTCTGTTCAATCGAGGTAACCATACGGGGAAAGGAGCATCCTTAGAAGCCTACTGCCCTCCTCCTCCATATATAGATCCCTTCTATGGTGGCTAGGCTGCCAGGATCTGCCTCTGATTTGGAGCAAATTTTCTAACCTCTCAAAATCAAGTTTCTTCATACGACAATAGGACAATCTGCTTAATTTCTTGTTTGTAAATCCATGGTAAAGAACATGCCTTCCAGCCGGGCGCGGTGGCTCATGCCTGTAATCCCAGCACTTTGGGAGGCCGAGGCCGGTGGATCACGAGGTCAAGAGATCGAGACCATCCTGGTCAACACGGTGAAACCCCGTCTCTACTAAAAATACAAAAAATTAGCTGGGCATGGTGGCGCGTGCCTGTAATCCCAGCTACTCGGGAGGCTGAGGCAGGAGAATTCCCTGAACCCAGGAGGCGGAGGTTGCGGTGAGCCGAGATCGTGCCATTGCACTCCAGCCTGGGTGACAAGAGCGAAACTCTGTCTCAAAAAAAAAAGAACATGCCTTCCATAGTCATTCCCATTATCCTCTTGGACTACCAAATCCTGTTTATTACTTAAAGGAAGCCCCTCTTCCCACAGGTGAAGGAAACATCTCTCACTCCTGGTAGATGCTGTACATTTTACTGATCCCAAAGCTGCATCTTAGAGCAAACCATTTCTGAGACCCTCAGAGAGTCTCACTCAGGTCTTCTCCAAGAGTAAGGCATTCCTAGAGATGCCTACATAATGAACTTGCCTTTACTGAGCTCCCAAGCATTGCCAGGAATGCTTGAATGATTAGCAAGTCTATTCTTCATTCATAAACCTAAAAAGAGGGTCTTTCATTGACATGAATCTCCTCCCCAGACAAATGAACAGACTTAGAATATTAAATACGAGTTAAGTCCCCCAACTTAGAATGAAGCGTATTTCAAAGTATTTGCTAATTGATTGTATGGAGCTCAGTATACATTTTTTCAGATATGCCATAAATGATTGTCAGGGAGCCTCCGCCGACCCACAAAAATAATTTAACATGTAATGTTATTGAAATACGCTCATTAGCGTGCTGCTACACTAATAAGCAAAGTGTGAGAACAATGGAACTATATAAATCAGCCTCCCTTCTATGAGTTCACTGAGGATAGAAACTACATTAAATTCCTCCTTGCACAGCAAAACAATAATCATTGTTCACACTTATACAGGGCTTACTGTGCACCGGAAACCATTCTACGTGTTTAAGTATCTTAATTAATGTAATTCTCACATTAACCTTCCTGTAAGCTCTATTATTATCCCCATTTTACAGGTGAAAAAACTGAGACCTAGAGAGGTTGCCCAGTGCTAAAGAGTTAATAAGTGGTAAAACTGGAATTTGAATGCAATCTGCCTGCCTTCAGATCATCTGCTCTTCCAGAGAAAGCACTAAGGAGGTATTTATTGAATATTTAGATCTAAACAAAGAGCTTTGTTTTTGTTGGGGTACTGACACTTAATGGGAAAGAGTAATTAGAAGAAATGAGGCAGATTGGACTGATATTCTTTAGTGAGAGCATCTGACAATTTAGGAGCTGTGGGAACAGGCAATATCACCTCTGTTGGGCCATGTCTAATTTTACATATGAATGCAGGGCTTGAGTTTTCCTCCAGTAGACACATGACTCCAGCGCTTCTCATTGGGATCAGTCATGATTAGACTTTTATATTTTCTCCTTACAAATGGAAATAAAAAAGAACAAGTTTAATTTTCCTGAGGTGACTAGGGACTTTCAACAAGAAGAGGAAAAGAGAGAATAAACTAATGAGTTGGGGCTGGGCATGGTAGCTCACCCCTGTAAATACAGGACTTTGGGAGGTCAAGATGAGTAGATTACCTGAGATCAAGAGTTTGAGACCAGCCTGGCCAACATGGTGAAACCCCATTTCTACTAAAAATACAAAAATTAGCTGGGCATGGTGGCAGGGGCTTGTAGTCCCAGCTACTGAGCTATTGGGGAGGCTAAGGCAGGAGAATCACTTAAACCCAGGAGGCAGAGGTTGCAGTGAGCTGAGGTCATGCCACTGCACTCCAGCCTGGGTGACAGAGTGAGACTCTGCCTCAGTAATAATAATAATAGTAATAATAGGCCAGGTGCGGTGACTCAGCCCTGTAATCTCAGCACTTTGGGAGGCCAGATCACCTCAGGTCAAGAGTTCGAGACCAACCTGGCCAACATGGTGAAACCCCGTCTCTACTAAAAAAATACAAAATTTGCCGGGCATGGTGATGGGTTCCTGTAATCCCAGCTACTTGGGAGGCTGAGGCAGATGAATCGCTTGAATCTGGGAGGCAGAGGTTGCAGTGAGCCATCCAATTGCGCCACTGCACTCCAGGCTGGGTGACAAGAATGTGACTCTGTCTCAAAATAATAATAATAAACAATAATAATAATGTGTTGAAATCCAAAGTGTGTGGATTTGATATTGCCTTGTGGAAGGAAATGATCACTGCTGCAGTGGGTGAAGGAGAGGTAGGGGGCAGCATGGTGCAGGCACGTGGTCTCTATTCCAAGCAGGGCTCTCCCTTGAGGCCTCACTCATTTCTCCACTGACACCCTTTACTCTTGCATCCAGATCCAGCCCTCCTGGAGTTCACAAATTATTTTTTCTCTCTCTTTGGCTTGCTCTCCCTCTCCCTTTGGTTTGTATCAACTGTGTATACAGAACTGATTTCAACAAGTCTTCAAATGTTGCTCCACAAAATGGTCTTCATCTCTTTTGGGTTCCTCAGATCCTTTCCTGACCAGGGCAGCCCTAGCCTTTTCCCACTCTTCTGAAGCCTTATCTCTATCGTAAGCCCCCTTCTCTCTCCTTCATTACCTACAGACGACGGCAGTTCATAACTGTCGCTTTCACACAGATACTTCTCATATCTTTATTGAATCTCACCTTTCTCCTGCCTCCTGGGACCTTCACCTGGCTGCTCCCAGCAAGAATTAAAACCTGCTTTCTCTCCTGGGACGGCATAAGTTATTGCATTGAACTGTCAACATAGCTTCAACCAACATAACTGAAGCTAAAAATACCTTTTCCTTCCCACTCAAATATTTCCCACTAATTTCCTTAACAATATTTTTAACCATCCAGGATAATTATGAGGATTAATATTTCTACCTTCTTTATCCCCTAATTTCAATCTATCAACAAATCTGATCCATCCATCTTTCTCGCTCTTCGCCTCATCCATCTTTCCTTTCATTCTCGTTACCTCCATCCTGACTTTCAAGCTGTCCTCATTACTATGCCAAGTTCCTTGGCTTTTAGGGGATGTGTTTGCTGGGTTAGAGCCCAAGCTCTAACTTTTAATAGCTCTATTAAATAATAATAGTACATACGTCACAGAGTGGTTGATGTGATTAGTCGGTCGTGTGTTAATTCTCAATAAGTAGTACTTATCAATATTATTTATTTTCCTCTAGGCTCACCTCTATTTCAATCCACCATGTCTTCTACCAGCAGAATAATTTTTTAAAGTATTGTTCTGACAATATGACTTCACTCATCCAAAACCAAAAAAGGTCGCAAGTCTCTAATAAATAAATTCAAAAGTCTGTAGCTTGGCACTCAATGTTCTTCTCAACATGTTCTCCAGAGGCCGGACTGTCTTTATTCCACTCTGGTCAGAATGATTGATCTATTGTTCCCAAAACCTATGTCCAAGTGTCACCTTTGCTGTTTGAAAGTCTTCCCAGCTTCACACTGGAGCCTTAAACTCTGCTCAAGACATTGCACTGATGTCCCCAGTTGTAATTTCTTTAACTTCCCCTTACTATTTTGCATTTTTATCAGAATTGCTTACTCAATACTAACTACATATCCTAACTACTATCTTTTTATTATTTTTATTCCTAGACTGTCAGGCTGATGAGGACTGGGCTTTGATCTTACTCATATGGGTAGTCCTGGCAGCACTTAGCACACAGTAGGTTCTCATGCTTTTTGCTGAATAAAAGTGCATGAGCAGCCTATTTCCATGGATACATCGAAGGGTTTATAAATAAGACAGAGTTGTGAAGGAATGTGCAAAAGAGAAAGAAAGATGAGCATGGCACAGAGTGGCTGTTGTACGATAGGAATTCTGATGACTTCAGGCCAAAGTCCAAACCCTTTTTCCCCAAGTGCAAAGAATATGAGAAGGCACTTGGAGGTCTCTGCCCATACAACACAGTTTGGGCAAAGAACCCCAAGTGGCTTCTCATACTCCTTCACTGTACATCGTTCAATGTGATTGTAATTGTGCAGCGCAGGCATGGGCCATGCTGCTGGCTCTTGTCCTTAGGTGTGGTTTGATACCTGTAGTCCAATCTCTCCAGAGATCACATGCCTCACAAACAGCCCCACTGTGTACTGAGTATCTACTCCATGTGAGGAGCCTTAGCAAGTGAGCCTGACCCCAGAGTGCAGCCGGATCTTGGATAGATGTGAGGAGGAAGCAGTCCGATCTCCTCTCTTTGCAAAATAGAATGTCAGTGACATACGAAGAGTAGCCTACAGTGACTGGGGAGAGACTGGCTAGATGCTCACTCAGTCTGTCTCTCCTTCTAAGGCACACAGACACTACCTTCATAACTCCCTTGCGTTTAGGTGGAACATCATCATTAGCTTTCCTGAGTGGAATGAGAGTGAGAGTAACGTGGTCATCCCAGGCTGAGGCCATGCCTTCTCCTCTTCCATTCTCTATGGGGTGGAATGAATGACCAACATGACCTAGAAACATCAGGTGTGCAGGTGGCAGAGCCACAGCATGAAGGAATTCTGGGTCCCAGAATGCCTGCATGGAGCAGACACTCCTTGCAGACCCATATAGTATTGTGACATATGAGAGAGGAGCAATAATTTTTGATTAAGCACTAAAATCTGTGGGTTGCTTACTAGTGCACTTAGGATCCTTTAGAATAGCTAATGCACTGTTCAAAGTCCTTCCCCATATCTCATCTCAGCTGGACCCCAGAGCAAACTGAGATAAAGGAGGGGTGAATCGGATGATGCCGTTTTCCTTGTGGGGTAAGTGAGGAAAGGAATGTTTATTGGCCTGCCCTTAACCTCTCAACTAGAAGCCAGGGCTGCTGAGAAAGTGCCTACTTATCTTTCTAGGTTAATAAATACCATTGTTATTATTTCCTTCCACGGATCTACACATCCTATTGCTGTGATTCTAGCTGCAATAGGCTTATAAACCACATTGCTCTTTCTAAGAGGCAGGAAGAGGGAAGAGAGAAGGAAGGCGGAGGGCTCTTGAGACACTGCTCCGTGGAGGTGGAGGAGGGCTCGTGTGGCCCTTGAGCTCATGCTGTTTTGTCTGGTTCTTGTTTTATGTCTGGATGTGAAGAGGTGCCACTTAGTCAGGGTCTGCCTGCCTCCTTGTGTCTCATCCTCTTCTCTCCTCTGAGAGAGGACATTGAGGGGAACTTCAAGAAGGGCACGTGAAGGAGAGACAACTCCCTTTTTCTTGCACGACGAATGCTTCAGTCACTAGAAGAACAGGGGAAAAACAGCAGCCCGTCTCTGCTCCACTGTGCACTCTTCCTGGGGCTGGTTCCCAGGGATTCCATGAGGATTCAGCCCCATGCGACCAAGGCACTCCCTGCCACCTGCCTGCACAGATCCTGAGCAGAACCTGGTTCCAGCCCGAAGGGAGACACACACCCATGCCGTTAAGCAACCCCTTGTCCCTTTTGTTTAGAGGGTTGCCTTTTGACGCTCTTCAGCAACAATGTTTTATTTCTTTAGGCAGCTTGCCTATCCATTTCAAATACCTCCCAATCCAGAGCGATGGCAAGGAGGGATGGACGCGATTTGTGCGAACCTATCGAGAGTGTCCTTCCTGTGAGCCCGGGGAAGCCTCAGCTGTGCTTTCCTGCACACGGGCAGCATACGGCACGCCGGCCAGCACACAGTCAAAGTTTCATAAGCACATGTCAAGTGCATAAGTGATTAGATGATTTTTAGTACGCTCTGGGTTCCTATACATGTATATCCATCCTCCCTTTATGTGTTTATATCCAGTCTTAAACAGATTAAAACAAATGATCAAATGTCTATATTCTAACACAAGAAGCTACTTTTTACGTGTTTTTGTTAACAAGTAGCTAAGAGATGCTTCTGTCATATTCTAGTGAAACAAGTTGAAGCTATAGATCCAAATTCAAGCAATGAATCAAAAACAATACTCAGACATCTGGGTGAGAGGAAAAGTGTAATTAGCACAGCCGAGCAGTGAATTAATTCAAGTTTCTGGGAAGCAGAAAGCAGCTACTTTGTGGGCATCTAGGCAAGAAGTATCCTGGGCTCTTAGCAACAACAGCAGCCAGATGGGAGCTGAGTCTTCAGGTGGCCTATGGGAATCAGCAGAAAATGGCAGCAAGAGAGACCAGGTGAGAATTCATTTAAACAAATATGCTTTAGGCTTATAATGTATGCTTACTTGATTCTTTGGGGGATAAAGAGATTAAGTTGTCTCGTATTAATTAATCTAGGGCTGACTACGATGAATGACGGTGCCGTAACAGAGGTAAAGTGCTGTGGAAATGCTAGAGAAAGACATATTTTATCAAGGTGGGGGAGAGTGGTGATATCACAGGACATTTACAAGGAGATGAAATTTACTGAAGCTTTGCAAGTTAGATCAATGTTGACTGGCAATTATAGAAAAAGGAGAAGGTAGAAAAGGAAATTCTAGAAAGAGAGAACCTCTTAAAGGTAAACCAGAGAAAGGCAATTATTAAATTGATCAGCAAGCAAATTAGGCATGGGGATAGGGGTAGAAGTTGAGAAAAAGTTGTGCTGGAAGGAACCCTGGAAAGTCTGATAAGGTCACAATGCTGAGAACTTTAAATGTGAGGCTTAAGCACTTGTGCCTTCTTCTGAATGCAACGAAGAGCCACCCAAAGCTTGTGAGCACAGGAGAAGCAGGATACAAAGAAAGGAGCAAGGTAACCCTTAAGGCAGTGCACAAGGCACATTGGATAAGGGAGAGCTTAGAGGTAGGAAGACTGATTTGCAGGTGAGGATGTGGCCATGAAGCTCTGAGCTGGTGCTGTGTCCTCGGCCGTGTGCAGGAGGGGCTGGCACTGGAAGGTATAACCAATGGGCAGGAGGTGGATGCCGAGTAAATGTGAGGACAACAGACCAAGGAGCAAATGAAAAATCTGGAAGTTGGGATTATGATGACAGGAGGTGGAGAATGTTATTGAAAAAGTAAAGGGAGGAGGGAGAATGAATGTACAGTGGCAAGTTATTAATAACGTTCATATACGTTTCTAGCAATGACAGCTCTGTGATATCTTCTTATTCCCATTTTAAAATGCTAACATAGAACCACGATTGAAGCAGGGCAATAGCGTTCTAAGAGCTGAGATTTTTACTACAGGTTTACTGTGCTTGGGCTGTGTGCTGCCATATAAATCACTCAGCATTTCTGGGACTCTGGCTGCATGAAAGAGAAAAGAGCTACTAATGGCCCACCAAATAGCCTGCTTGATAAGGGTACAGGGTGATGAGTGAGCTGATGCTCGGAGCTCTGGGAAGGAGAGGTCAGGACCAATGAGAGTGTACCCTGCCACACTCTGTCTCCCATCCCTTTTTTGTTTTGTTTTGTTTTGTTTTGAGACAGAGTTTCCCTCTTGTCATGCAGACTGGTGCAATAGTGCGATCTTGGCTCACTGCAGCCTCCACCTCCCGGGTTCAAGTGATTCTCCTGCCTCAGCCTCCCAAGTAGCTGGAATTATAGTCTCCCACTACCACGCCAGGCTACTTTTTAAAAATTATTTTTAGTAAAGATGGGGTTTCACCATATTGGCCAGGCTCGTCTTGAACTCCTGATTTCAGATGATCCACCTGCCTTGCCCTCCCAAAGTGCTGGGATTACAGGCATGAGCCACCACGCCCGGTTCTCTATATCCCATCCTTGTCTGTCTTCTGCATAACTAGGGAACTCCCTCCACAGACCCAGTAACATGACAGGGCTAGAGCCCATGTTCACTGTAGACAAGGGGAATAAAAACACACATTTGAGATTAAACTTCTAAAAAGAGCTGTCCAATTTGTCAGCCGTTCCCCTCCTGACCTTTGCTGAGTACTGAGAAGCCATGGTACCTTCCCTGGCAAGTTTTCCCTCTGTAGGAGACTCTGATGAATGAAGCATGCTTAAATAAATGTCTCCAAGGCAGCCCCATCAAATATTAAAAAAACAGAACTCCCTCAGTCAGCAATAGGGCACGGCACCCAATCCCTGAGTGTCAGGGGCTCCCGCCTCCTCTGATCACTTAAACTTTAAATAGTTCTTCAGGGGGGTGTTCCGATCGCTAATGCTGCAACGTCTCTGCCTGGTTTGCAGTCCCACTTTCCACATGCAGGCTTTGTCTTCAGCACCTCTCACCAAGCACAGAGGAACAAGAAAACTTGATGACCACTCAGAAGGGGAGTGGCAGGTAAAGGAAGATGAGGGAGGTAGTAGGTCACAGGAGATTTGAGGAGTTACCACTTTTGATAGTCTGGAGGCCAAGGTTGAGAAAAGCTAAAGCTAGGCCCAGCAACAGGCAGACCTGGCATCTGGGGGCGGATATCTTGAGCAGACACGTCACTGAGAAAGCCCTACCTGCTTTAAAATCGGAAGACTCTAGCCACTGAGCAGGAAAAAGGCCAATTTCGATGGTAAGCAGCAATGACTTTGACCTTAGCAAGCATGTGAGAGTTTATGAAATGGGGATGAGAATGCCTACCTGGGATGGATGTTGTGGGAATTAAACCAGATAGCATACAGAAGGGATGGGTGGCTCTGCTTGACACTTCACAGGGGTTCAACAAAGGCCATTGTAACCCACTCTGCTCCCTACTTCACCACATCCCCCTTTAAATCAGCCCCTACCAAGTGCCAGGCACCAGAGCAGACAGGTCCTGGTTGTACAAACTGCAACTGATAGAATTCCTGTCCTTGAGGAATTCACCAGTTCATGCTGTTATTCATCACTTGTGCATACTCAGCTAGTTCGTAACCTCTGTTACTTCATCTGCAAAGACAGAATGATGATCACATTTAACTCAAAATTGCCCCGTTAACTGCCCATCCTACAGTTGTTACTCAGCAAATGCTTTCTTCCTCCTGCCCATCGCTCATCCCTCCCCACCCACCTACCCTCTGATGTTGGAGGAGCATAGTGTTAAAGGTGAGAATTTTACCCTGGGGCCACCAGCAGCCACACAGCCAGCTTGCCACTGTCTGTTCCAAAGTAGCTGCCTTTCAGGAGCAAACCAAGTGGATTTCTCAAAATGCTAAACTCCTATAGAATCCAGAGGTTTCATTTTCCTCCTCCATTCGGGAGACCCACTGGTAGCTCCCATTCCCTCTCCTGCTCCTCAGACGAGGCAGCCTCTCTCCTGTGGCCCAGGTACTGCGAGGTGAGGTTTGCCCACTGCCTCACTCTAGCATTGACCAAGCTCACTTTCTCATGCCATTGATCAGATAATTTGTACCGAGAGCTCTCAGCGAGAGATGATAAACTTGGAGGGAATGTGCAACCTATACAGACTCCCCTGTCACCTCCGGATATCTGCTTCTTACTGCAGTTGGTAAATGGAAATGATGGCACCAATCTCTCTCAAACAAGAGGGAGGGAAGCATCGCAGGCTGTTGGTTTTCACAGCCCTGGGCACTGGTTTGGAAGCTCTGCCACTTTGCAGGAGACTGATCTTTGGGTTTGCAGGAGAGACAAGTGGTGGAAAACTGAAACAGCCATGTGCACTTGAGCACTCATCCAACCGCCCTCCAAGGGGAGGATGGGAGGTGGTTCTGGTGTCCCAACTCTACAAACGGCAGAGACAAGGCCCAGAGCTTAAGTCATCTGTCCAGGATCAGACAGACCTAACTCAGATTCTGACTCTGAGTACAGTATGTTTTCTACTCTGGCACCTAGGGAGCTGCCTTAGATGACAGCTCAAAAGGGGAAAGAAGGAAGGCTTAGAGTGATGGACTGGGCAGGTAGCATCCACCATACCTCAGGATTTAGGGTCCTGATTAACCAAGCAGGCTGATGCATTCACTCTTGAGATAGAGAGGGGATAAAGTAGAGGTGGAGAGAGGAGAAAAAGTTCCCTCACCCACTGCCAGCCCTGTTCCCCTCCTTCCTTGAACACCACACCTGCTCTCTGAACTGGGAAAAGCAACAGCCACCTCAATTCTACTTAGCAGTTAAAAAATCTAAATTGATGGCTGTCCTCTTCATTTCTGAAGGTCTGTTATTTAGGTTTTGTGGTTTGTTCATCCTAACTTTGTTACGCACCATGATACTTGTAAATGGGGCAACGTAAACTAAGAACTGGTAACGATGACATTTGGAGCAGGTCCTATGGGAGATTCAGATGAATCCTGATTTGTGGATATGAGGAAATCTACCGATTTGACATTGCAGTATATCACCCATTTATTTCCCCCTACAAATATTCTTTCCTACTCTTTTCAGCCTGCGTCTTTGAGACAGTGAAAGGAGAGGCCCCAGACAACTGCTAGGCTTCCCACTTCAGTAAAACAAAGTTAATTTACTTGCAAAGAAGACATAAAATTTAAGTGTTCTCTTTCTCATCTCCTCTGCCATTTAGCGTGTCTCTGGTAAGCCGGTTGCCCCCTCCAAATTCTCTCAACCCATACCTGCACACTTATTGCCATCATTGAGAGAATAAATATCAGTTTCTGACTTGGTAATCGGCTGTGGACACTTTGTCCAATTAGTTGTGAGAGCACGTGCAGTTGATGGTGCTGCTTACTCACTGAAGCTGCTGCCTCTTTCTCATGTGCTGTCCGGCTGACCTTAGGCCACCCTGGGCACATTCCATCAGCTCAGAAATCCTTCAGTCTCAACAGCAGACATCCAATTTTGTTCCAAAGCCTGACCATTCACAGGAGGATTGTCCGGCGAGATCAAAATCGAGCCTTCTTTGGGAGCAGTGAGGTGGTTATGCCAGAGATGAGTCACCATCACTCTTAAAGAGGCCGGGACACTTCTACTCAGCACTGGGGAGAGGAAGCATCTGGAACTTGTGTTCTAGGAGGACTCTGTCCCTGCCTACAGAAGGGCTCCAGCCAGCATCCCTGGATTGACACTGCTCACCTACACTCACTCCTTCCTCTCTGGGCCAGGCCCAGGGCAGAGCTGTTTTCTTCTGTTATCTCATTTAAACCTTAAATTGTGGTCTTGGGAAACATATTTTTCATTTCTTTATTCTCCACCTTACAAATGAGGAATCACAGCCTCCAGATACATCAGGTGCACATTTGGGGCATACTAGTAATAATCACAATATCTAATGTGTATCGAGTCCTTACTCCATGTCAGGGACCGCGCTATACCCATTGCATGGATGGTCTCACCCTTTCCTCCAACAGCCCTGATGGCTTCTGTCATCATCTTCATTTTGCAGATGAAGAATCTGAGGTTCCAGAGGTTATAAAATTTGCCTGAGTTGACGCAGTTGCTAAATGGTGCAACTTGGGTTAAAAGCCAGGACTCTGAACCTTCTGTTTTCAATTGCCATCTCTATAAAAGTCAGAATTGCAGGAATTTGAGCCCATGCTGTTGTTTTCAGAATCCATGTTCTTCAAGCTCTGTCACCGAATGCACTGTATGCTGCCTTATAGTGTTCTCTAAAACACGAAACCACGTGATGTCTCAGTGCCTGGCTGTCACTTTACTGTCCTGGTGGCTTCCTGACTGTGGGATGCAGTTTGTCTCATGGCACTATAGGACCCCACTCCAGCCCAGAACCCCTGTGCAGTGTTGGCAAAGGTGCCCAGGCATCTTAGAAAATCTTCCTTCTCCCTCTTTTCTTTCCCCAAGAAAGAAACCTGCAGGAAACTCTCTAATGGACTTTGTAGACCTGGTCATAAAAATGAGTGTTGCCTCCAGATCGAACATTCCAAAAGTGGTCAGCTTGTGTGGGACAGCTGAAGGGCTGAGCAAATGGGTGCCTGTACCGACCCAAAAAGCAGCTGGGAAGGAGTCAGAGCTCCTCAGGAAGCCACATTGTCCCCTGCCCCAGAACCCTTCTAGAAAGAGAGTGGCCTCCAGAACTATTTCAGAGGCATTAATAATTCATCAGCCTCAGAGGGAAAAGAAAAAAAAATTAAAAGAGAAAACAAGAATCTAATGACCCCAGAGGCTCCCACACAATTGGCAATGATTGGATTTCCCTTAGGCTGCTGAAGATACAGGAAGATGGGGGAGGAGGGAAGGAGGAAAAATAGAATGCATTTGCTTAAAAAAAATAAAGCACACCTTTAAAAGCCAGAAGAACCTGTAACAATATGACCTTGTCCAGAATTTATAAAAGAGCATGTCCAGAGTTTACAAAAGAGCTTTGGTACATAAATTGGATCCTTGAAAATTATTGGGTGAGGAAAATGCAGTTATGATTAATCTAATTTTTCAGATAAGGAAACTACATCTTCACTAGTTTAGGGTTTGCTGACAGTCCAAGCCCTGGCCCTCCGTAGCTCAGTCCCAGAGACTGTTCTTCACCCTGTGGACACTGCTGCTGGTTCCCATGTGTGTTCTATCACAGGATGAGTTAGGCTTCATGGGATAAGAGCAGGAGATGGAGGTGGGAATCCTGGTCTAGAGTTCTCTAGATTTCAGCAAAAATTTCAACCGAGATCCCCAAGGGTGAAAAAAGACCCCAGGCCGTCAGAAACCATCATCCTTCCATTCAAGACTCAAGACTCCTGGGACTTCTCAGAGTGCCTTAGCAAGATCCCCAGGGAAGAGAATGCTTTTAGCTCTTGACCTTCCAGAGGGTTTTAGTGATTTTTTTATGAAGAACAATGACATATTTGTTCACAGTTGACGAGGAACAGAAGCAGAGATTTAATTTATAATCTGATGACTAGTTGGCTCTTTTTTTCCCCGTATATTGTTTCTACCTTGGAGTTCAGGTGTCAGAAACTGTCTGAGCTTATTTTTAACCTCCTTCAGAATCCAAGCCACTGCACAAAAAGAGGAATTATTTAAAAAGAGCGTGAGATACCCCTTCCAATCTCCTTCCTTACCTCCCCACTCCCACTATGATTCCTCTGCCAGTCAGCTCCCTAAAGAAAGAGGAAGATAGTGTTTGTCTTCTACATTGTGATGCTCATCAACAGTAGGCGAAACTCCACTGTTATCTGGAGCTGTGTGGCATTGTTTCACGTGAGTGCCCACTTCATTATTTCAGAACTTGGAGGTTCTTTTAAAGGTTGCTTCATCAAAACATGCCATTAGTTAGAGACGTCTGCATCCACATTGACCGGAAGAATGTCTAATTGCCAGCCCCTTTCACACCTCCTGCAATGCCACCCTCCCTAATCCTCCCCACTCCCACCTTGGACCCAAGGTAATCCATTCCCTCCTGATCCTCCCCACCCCCACAGACTGGTCTGTTTTGATTCGTTTCCTGGTGCAGAGACATTTCTTCAGTAATCTGGGAGTGTTCATGTGCTAATGCAGGTAAATTGTAATTAATTTCTCTCTAATTGATGCGTGGGACTACCTAGGCCCCTCATTTTCCTCCCTTCATTCCTTTATAAATATATGATTTGACAGGTTAATTTGAAAGCAAAAGTTAGATTCTTTACAGCCATCTAAGCAGAAGCCCCAGCACGCAATTTGCTGTCTAGTTGTATGAAGCATAATAAAAGAGTTGAAGTCAGGTTATCCTTTTTTTTATCATCATTTTGCTAATTTAATCTTTTTCCCCTTCATAAGATAATAAAATATTCATTTCACAGCCTGAAAGCCTTGGCAGTGATTGTCCAGGGAGCAGTCTCCACAGCCGGCCGTGTGTTCCACGGGGTGACTTTCTCCCTGGGGTCCCTGCAGCCTGGACCCCAGAAGGGGCACTGTGAGGGTCGTGTGGGCGGCTCTGGAGGAGTTTCGCTTTGGCATCTGAATCAGAACTGAGTCAAGCCTCCCACATTCTGCAGCAGCTCAGAGAAAAGTGCTAGAAATTGCTGGAGCTGTGGGGGGAGATGGGAGCCTTCCCCACAGCCAGGTACCCAAAGCCATACGCAGAAGATGGGTAGAAGTATTCCACTCAGGTGGAAGGCCATTTCCTGACAGCTCCAGCATAAGCCACAGGGAGGGCTAATGGCTGGACAAAGCAGCGCAGGAGTCAGAGCCTACTCCACAGGGGAGTGAGTCCTCCTGAGAACAAGGAGAGAACCCATCTGCCTAAATGATAGACTCAGGCATCACTCAGCTCTTTGAGTTCACACAGAAGGAAGGGCTGGGAGCACTGCAGTGGTCCACGTGAGGACATCTCTCAGAGCTCAGGTTGCCTTCTAACCCATTTTGGCTTCTTGGTGATTTGCTACAAAGCTCCCTGACCCAGGCTTGCTCACTTGAGAGGTGGCCTTTCTGATACTAGCCGACCTACTGGAAATATCCGAGACTCTAAGTGGCTCAGCTCTTCTTCCCAGAGAGTTGGGGTAACAGCAGAGGGACCTAGGTCTGATGGGAGCATCTCTGGCACCTTTCTCCCTGGGCCTCCACTTTCTCCTATCCTTATTCAGTTTAAAACAGGAAAAGGAAGGGAAGAAGGTTGCTTCCCTCTTGCAGGGTGCTATAAAATGACTGCCCTCCTGGGAAATGTGCTTCTCAGACTACCCCACAGATGTGAAGTATCACACACGGGGGCTCCATCTGGGGACACGCATTCCCAGGAAAGACAAGGAGACACGTTTTCACAGCTGACACTGTTTCCTTCTCAGTGAGAACACAGCAGTGTCCACTTTTTGGTTGAAGGACCCTGGCTGAGAAGAAGCAACTCTTACAAGGATGAAGACGGACCAGGGCCCAGTATTCACAAGAGTTGTCCTGCAGAGAGGGTGAATAGGAGCAGCTCACCCAGAGATCTCTGACCAGAGGACCCACGCTCAGCCCAAGACACAGCAGGTCCCCATATGTGGAGGCTCCCCAGGGGACGTGCCAGGCACAATGAAGCCAGGAAGGGGGCTCCTGCTGTCATTTCCATCTGCGCAAATGTGCTCATGCCCACATTTAAAAAAAAAATTTGAGGAAGTTGCCATGGTATGCTGACCTGGCCCTGGCCACCCCCCACCACAAAAGCCACAAAATGAGTGGTCTGACAAATCATGAATACCTTCAAATCACTAATTTTTTCTCTAAATCTAATAAAAGTGCATGTTTTAGTGGTTATATCCACCCTTAATTTTCTGGCATCATTAGAATTTTTAATTTTTGTAACAGATTCTATAATTATGATTATTCTTTTACACAAAGCTTTGTCTCATTCTTTTTGTCCAAACTATTTGGGAAACTTCATTGGGGAAAAGGTCGCTTTATCCCACTGTTATTTTTAATTATCAGTATTAAAGTATGTTAACAGGCTGCCTGAAAATTAAAGAGGAACACCACTTATCGAGGAAACAATTCAAGCCCATCCAAGGGAGATACTATCAAAATATGTCATGAGCAGATTGAGGGGACATTGGGAACTGAGAAAGAGTTCAGACTGAGAAATGGCCGATAGAAGGAGAAGGAGGAAAGAGGAGGTAAGTGTGATTTTTGCACATTGATTTTGTATCCTGAGACTTTGCTGAAGTTGCTTATCAGTTTCAGGAGATTTGGAGCTGCGATGATGGGTCTTCTAGATATACAATCATGTCGTCTGCAAATAGAGACAATTTGACTTCCTCCTTTCCTAATTGAATACCCTTTATTTGTTTGTCTTGCCTGATTGCTCTGGCTAGAACTTCCAGTACTATATTGAATGAGGAGGTAAGTGTGAAGCCTGAGAAAGGAAGAATAGTGAAGAGGATAGTAAAATGCTGAGCTTTGCAAAGGCGGGAATCAAAGTTTCTGTGAATGGAAGACACAGGCTCTGCATTGCCTTGAATTGCAATTCTTCTTATCTCAGAGAACTTTGCACCAGAATTGTTGATTGCAACTTTCCAGAAGAGTGATACAAGATGGGATTAGAGCGCACCCTGTTTATCCTATTATTGGGTTAGGATAGGTCGTTGAGGGTTTCCACAGGAGCCACGTTCCGAGTGCACACTGAGGGGGAAATTTGCCTCCTCTGCTACTGGGAAGTTCTCTTAAAGCCAGAGCAGAGCACTGGAGGAGCAGGAGGAAATACTTGCTAGTAAAAACCAACGGTCTATGAGAGGAGGGACTCTAATTGTCCCCATCCCTGCTTTCATTTTGCTGTCTTGAATGCATCACCTTTTCTCCTTTGACAGAGCAGGGCTATGAAAGAGTGGTCTACATTTGGAGCTCTCTTTTCTCACCTCCCTGTACCCTTCATTCCCTCTCACTCTCACCTGCCGTCCACTTCTACTGTTATATTGACTCTGTCGAGCTCTGAAGAGCTCTCGCCTGTAAAGTTCAAAAGATCATTTTTCACAACCCGTCTCCTTCTTAGTGGTCATTCTGATCATTCTGTCCTCCAAATACTTTCCTACTTTGGCATCCATGAAAGCAGCTCCTAAAGTTTCTCCCACCTTTTGGGCCAAATCCTTCCTTTCGTCTTCCCTGGGTTTCTACAATTCCTTGCATGCAAAGGCCCCCACGTCTCCTTACTTCACCCGCATACCCAGCCCACACCCTCAGCATCAACTATGCCGAGCAGGCTACTATATATAATCTATGCATCTATATGTCTATATCCATAACTATATGCAGGCCAGAACTCTTTTCTGAACTCAAATTTATTCAACTGCCTACTTGACATCTCCACAGATTTAAATTTACACCTACATCTCCTCTCCGAATGCCTGCTCCTGGCGCGTTCCTCCTCCTCCAGTCCCTATTTTGGACATGGCTTTCCATCTACCCACTTTCTAGAACCAGAATCCTGGGGACCATCCCTGCTCACCCCTTCCTCTCACTGCCCATATGCAAACTATTGAACGATCCAGAACTCTGTACCTACTGAGTATCTCTGAAATCACCCTCTTCTCTAGTCCTGTGTCTTTCTGCAAGGTCAGGATCTTATCATGTCTTATTTAACCTATCGGAGAGCAAGAAACTCTCCTACCAGTACTCATTTCTCACCAGTCCATTGTCTTTACTGTTAATGAATCTTTACAAAATCCTAATCTGATCGTATCACTCTCCTGCTTAAATGTTTTTTAAAATCATTCTTTGATATGGAGGATGAAATCCCAATTGCTTAGCATGGTAAGCAGAGCTCCCATTTTTATACGTTCCCTACCTAATCCCTACCCTCATCTGCTGGCTCAACCTGTTACCTAGACCTTTCACCCTGCCTACCTCATTTCAAGATCCTAGCAGCCACCTGGTGGCACAGATTTCTATAGGGACTTCCTTCTCTACGTAGCCAGCTCTTCCTCAGCCTCGGTGACTCAGTTTTACCACCACTCCCTGCACAGAGGATGAGCCTCTTCCTGCCCCTGTTCTGTGTTCCCAGAATTCCCAAAACTTACATTAAGAGACTAGCCGCTGAGCACATGCATTCCAATCGTCTCTATTCACTTCTTTTATCAGCCCTCTAGGCTGAGACTTTCTGGGGAGTAAGAGCCATGTTTCTGCGTCACCCCTTAGTGGGGAATCCTCCACATAATAGGAGCTAATGAAAAGTTGTTAAATCATTCATAAAAGTAATATGTAATAATTTACCACAAGCCTACCTATGAAGAAAATCCAATGCTTATTGCAAAGGATGTCTATTAAATGGTGTCCCTTGGGTAAATGTCTATTTGGAATCCCCAAAACAGAAAATCTACTTCTAACTAAAAAATAACACCAAACGAACGAAGCAAAACAAAAAACTACAGTTTCCTTTCATTGTTGCTATAAATAAGTTGCCTGCAAACGTGAGTAAGACACCTAAGAGTTTCTCTTTTGCTGGAGCCCGACTAAGAACACCAGGAAACCCTGCCTCTCAGCCCCTTTGAGCAGCACTCACAGCAACCTGTTCCCTGCTCACCCCACATGTTTCAGTCCATGAAACCACTTAGAAAAATGCATCCTCACAGCCACAGAGATACGAGATGCTGGGCTCCAGCTACATTTGCACATTTGCATTCTGCTTATCAGGTCACCCAATGGCAAAATCTTCAGAGGGA
Organism: Aotus nancymaae; assembly: GCF_030222135.1. Lineage (NCBI taxonomy): Eukaryota > Metazoa > Chordata > Mammalia > Primates > Aotidae > Aotus > Aotus nancymaae. The sequence continues at coordinate 37,537,971 of NW_026988423.1, forward strand.
GCCGACAATTTCTCCCTCATACTGAAGCTAATGAGCAAAATAGCTCTTGCTGAAGGACAAGAAAAAGTCGGCGCGCACACGGTGTACTGTGGGCACCACGGGCAGGCTGTCATCATTATGAAAAACCATCACAAGGCCTTACAAATTAAAAGCTGCGGAGAAAACTTTTGCTCTATTGAATTTGTAAGGAAGCATCTCGCTGTTCATCAGGACCGGGCAGCTGCAGTCGGAGTTCTCCCAGAATGCTGGCAGGGCCGGGCTGCCTCCTGCAGGCTCCCAGAGGGGACACAATGTCAGCTGTCAATTTCTAAGCAAAGGGAGATTGTTTTATACCCATTTTGGGCTCTCTCTTCATTTCCAGGCTTGCCTCACATAGTTGACTTTTATTACCATGTTAATCATCAGCAAGCTTAGCTGAGGAGTTATTAGCAATGCCCATCCTTCCACTCTTTCTCAGCTTTCCTCTCTGCCTGCTCTTCTTCTCCCACCCCGTCTCCCCAGTTAGCGGCTTCCTGGCTGATGCTTTGCATCTTCCCAACCAGCTCACGGAGAGATGAAGGAAGCTCATTTCGGAGCCAGTCATCAACTCCCCCTTTGGATCAAACCGCAAACGAAAATTGTACCCATCTGTCTAAACAACTCAAGGAAAATGGAACCCAAATTGCCCAATTTTGGTGTGTCCACCTAGCCTGCTAATTTAATTTTACTTTCCAAAAACCTGAGACCCCATACTGCCTCCTTTTCTGTGTTGATCCAAGAAAATGAGCAAAGAGAAAATGCGCATCTCCAAAAACAAATCATTCTGCTGGCCCCATCGAGCACTGGGGATACAAAAGGCTGCATCTCTGGGATCTGTATTTAGGTTTCTGACGAGGGCCAGCAGGAAGTGCAGAGCCACGGAAAATTGAAAAATAGTACAGGAAAGGTGAAACAAACATTTCAGCTTTGTCTTCAATGTGTGTTTGGAACTTGGCTCTGGAATAAGATGAGGGTGGAGAGATGCATTGCCCAGCAGTGTTTGGCTTTATCTGGGGCTTTACCAACAGACACTGGATTGTTGGACTTTTGTGTTCTACACACTCAGTTCTGGAAGGTGTGGCAAGTCCCTTCACCTGCTGATCCCTGAACTGAAGTCCTCTTCCCCCTACCAGAAGATGATTTGTGTTTCCGAGCAAAATATAAATGAGAGGCTTAGATGAGAAAGCAAAACAAAACAATAACCTATCAAGTAAATGATAATTATAAGGAAGATGTCAAGAATACAAATATTATATTCCTGTCTCAGATTCATGTCTAAAAAATACGCTCCAGGAGGTGCGAAAGCCCCTAATTAGAAAGGGGAGGGAAGTCCTGAAGAACCCCTTGCAGGCAAGGCTGACTGCTTTCCTCCTGTCTGGAGGGGGCCATTCTCACCACCAGCGAGAGCAAGGATGTCATCAACAGCCTATCTCCTATCACTGATTTGAACCAGGCAAAACGATGACACCAATGAATTGCACACTCAGGTGGCACATCCCCTTCATCACAGGCTTGTTAATAAGAAGAGTGAAATCACTCCTCAGTTCCTGAAATGATTTGGGAAGTCTTTCCTGCCTTTTCTTCTCCCTTCTACAAAGCACTCCCAAGCTAATGGAAAGTGAAATAAGGAGGTTTGCTGATCCTGAGTGAGACGGATAACACAAGGGGTTTTTAGAAATCTTCACGACCTAGGCATCTGAAAAGACGCCAGCCCATTCTCTGCATGCCAACAAGTTTTTCTGAATGGGATGCTTCATTCCCATGAGGGCTGTGCCCTGGGTTCTTGTTCCTGTGGAAACGGAGAGGTTCCTGGGGCACTATGTAAGCCTCAGTCAAGACAGGTTCAGTTATGCTCCAATAACAAGTGGCCCCAAATGTTAGAGGCAGTGGCAAGAAGCTGTGTGCTTCTCACTCACAAGGACACATCCCTTTGTCCCACGGGATATTTGCTCTACATCAAGACTGACAGAGGGGCCACTAAACGGCAGATTGTCAGTCTTACAATACAGGGAAGACAGGGGTGCAGTGAATAATAAAATTTCTGCTTGGAATTGACACAGTCTCTACTGCCCAAATTTCATTGACTAAAATAAGTCATGTGGTCAATCTTGCACTCAAGAGTGAAGCGAAAAATGTATATTCCACGGAGGGGACAGTGAAGATTGACAAACATTGTCACAGTCTCCCACAATGGAAGGCACTACTCCGTCGCCCTTGTACTATGGAATGGCTCCACCATTGTGGAAAGTCTCCTGAAGCCCTATGCTCCAGCCCAGCTGCAAAACAAGCAGAAGAACGTGTGCCCACCCTGACCCGTTTTAGCATCACAGCCTGCAGAGCCCCAGAGCACACGGGTTCTCATCCATAGGGCTCAGCTCTCTGAGGAACGTTTGTCACCTGGCTTCCCTTTTGATTTCCTGTGGTTTCAGCCTTGTGTTAGGAATAGAGACTCAAAGAGAAGGCTCAAACAACACAGACGTAACCAGCAATCAAAATCTCAGATGGGCCGAGTGCAGGCTCCCGGAACGCAAACAGGGGCTTAATGACATAATGTCTTTTAAATAAACCTGAGAGAAAGGATTATGTGCTCTATTACCTTTTTCTTTACTTCAGGAATTCAAAAGTATCCTCATCAAAGAACTTTTAGGGACCTTTAATGTGAAATGTGTAGCCACAAATAAAATCTTGTTCCTAAGTCTCTCAATTTATGAAAAACAGAGCTGAGCCTACCCAGCATTTCCAAGAGGGGTGAAATAAATCTGTCCATGGTGAATGACCATTCCCACAGCCTTGGTGCCCTTGGGGAGGATCAGAAAAAATAGTATATAATAATAACTGAGTGCTTACTATGTGCAGGCACTAATGTGACACTCCCAATTCCTGCCCCAGGAATAGCCCCAGGAGTTCACTCCTGAGTCAACTCAGCAGTAGACAGTAAGTAAAATCAACAGTTTACTGAAGTGCCTATTGGACAGATTATTCCAGAAACTGAACTGCTTGCTGCATTTGTCCTGAGCCTTCTTTGGAGCTAAGCACAATTTGTCTCATCAATATTTCTCCTCTCCTAGTTCTTGTTTGGAGCCCAGGCTTCCCGCTGCATTGGAATACCAACTTGATGGGCAGTTTCACCTTGGAGCTTGCCTCCCAACCTGCTTCCCTGATTCTCAACCTTTCAGTGTTCTGTTCTGCAACCCTGCTTTGGTGTAGCATCTCTGTGGATTGAGAGCCTGATGAAGGACCCCTCCAGATGTGGCCTGGGATTCCTCCAGCCTGGGGAGCCTTGACTGTACCTGCTCCTGTCCTGGCAGGACGTTCAGAGACTATTAGAGCTAGACATTGCATTCATCCTGGAGAGGCCTGGAGAGATCTGCTGAGAGATGGGAAGGACGTGAAGCCAGGAAGCATGTGGAGGGCTGGAGCACCACGTAGCTGCTTACTGAGCAAGCAGGCTGCCATGTTCTGTACCGTATGAGGCCTGCCCTGGAAGCAGGCCTGGCCCAGGTACAAGAAGCCGGATGGAACTGAGGCAGCAGGCCCGGCTGGGGGACAGGCAGTGGACTAAATGGGAATGTCACAGCTCCTGCCTTACCTTTCTCTTCCTCTCTTATTCAACTGAAGGGCATCCACAGGCGGATGTTCAGATAAGCCAGGGCACACCTTTGACTGTTTTCTTGTGGTCTCTGTGGCTTTGGGAATGAGGGGAAGTTGGAGGCAGTCATCCCGGCTGATTACAGTGATAAGATAAAAATGCAAAGAAAAAGCAATAATAACGTGTTTTAAAACGAAAGTTCAGTGATTCAGTAGAGGTGATATCAAATGGCATGAGTGGTACTGGATTTTGGAGGGAAAGAGCTTTTCAAAGTGAAGCGACGATGGAAAAGCTTTGTAGTGGAGGTAGAATTAAGTCCCAGCTAAGAGTCCTAGTAGGTAGAGAAGGGTGAGAAAGGTGTTCTGAGAACTGAATAATGGCATGGATGGGAATGTGGGATGGAAAGCTGTGAGTGGCAGCTAGCAGAAAGATTGTCCGTTCTCAGGGATAGGTGAGTCTGCTCAGACAACTCAGGGAACAGTTATAGAGGATCCCAAAGAGTTTTGTCAGCTGGACAACGTTGAGGTTCACCACATAATGGAAACAGCGCTCAGCATTTCACATAAGTCACGTCAAATGGAGAAGTTTGAAATGTGCACTGCATTCAATTATTAACTGAGGAAATGCTTGTGTATACGTATATATGTATGTATAATCTTGAGGGTGGGATATATTTGTTTGCATCTCCTACCTTCAAAAAACACAATTCTATGCATATCTTGGCATTTCAGTGCATACATAACCAAGTATATGAATAATATTTTGACATAGCAGAAAATAACGCCAAAAAACAGTGTAACCAAAACCATTTTCAAAATGCAGCCCATTGCCTGCCTCCCCGTCTCCCCGTACCCTCCAGTGACACTTTCCTCGCTAGATCTCCGATAACCACAACAAGTATGGGTAAGAGAGGCAGCCTCTTTGTTTTTTTGAATAAAATGGTGCCAATAAATCTTTTGTATTAACCACTTCCTAAACCTTTGAAAGGAGGGACAGGGATTTTCTTTTTCTTCCAGTTTGAACACTACTCAGTTCACTCAACTATGCCTAGACCTTGGCAGGGCAGGGGTAAGGGAAAGTACATGCAAACTGTCTACTCTGCAGAAAAGATGAGAAAGAGAGGAAGAGGAAGAACTCTCACTGAAGGAGTGTGATGGCCACTCAGGCCATAAAACGGGCGATATCCCCTGAGACGTGCAGGACAGGCCCAGAAGCAACACGGAGGCGCTCTCAGGGCCGGTGAGCAGCGGCAGACTTTGCCCTCCATGTACTCCAGAATTTTGCTGTGAGGTTTCATTAACATAAAGATAAAATGGAACACTGCTGAGCTACAGGAACTGTAGCTCCTGCTTCCTTAAAAAGAAAATCAAGTTTCGTATCTCAATCCATCTTGCTTTGGCTGGGGGGCCGGCAAGGTTCCTGTCATCAGTCAGTGCTGGCAGTGCAGGGAGAGAGGCTGTGGATCTGGGATTGCCGCTGCCGGCTTGTTTAGAAACATACTCACTACCAGCTACATCAACCAGATTTGATGGTAAACAGGGGTGACATTCATCATGACAGTGTCTTCATGCAAGAAACTTTGCAGTTACAGCCACAAAGGAAGAAAGGAAAAGGATCCGTGGTTGGGTCAGCCAGAAAGATACCAGAGGCTGGTGTGTGTTTTCTGTTCTACTACGGACTTCAGCTGCTCCATGGATATACCATTGTTTCCTTACCAGAAATCCCAAATTAATCTATTTCACCGGTAAGTGTACTGAAAACCAAGACATCTTTCATAGTAGTGAAACAAGTGTTTCAGACTCAGAAGAAGAAAGCCAGAGTTTGAATCTTGACACTGCCAGTACATAGCCTTGTGGTTTTGACCTTGCCACCTTAAGCCTCTGTTTACAGTCTATGAAATGACGATAAAGCCTCTCCAAAGGCGTGACATCTTACAAAGATGCAATGATGACGTGAGTAATGTATCTGAAAAGTTTTCAGAAATCACTTTCCCGTATTTATTTGCATGCTGGTTCTTAATGTTTCTTGTGTTTCCGTTTCTGTTCCAAGTCTTGTCACTCATTATTTCAGTTGGTAGGCAAGCTGGACAGAGGCTACGCGTTCTCTAATTTGGGGATATCATGTTACATCACAGTACATGCTCCCGCATGATTGTTTTATAAAACGTTCCAAGACCCTGGAGTTAACACCAGGGGGAAGTGTTTGCTGTGACGAACTTAGGATAGGAATTGCATAGGTAGAAAATGTAATAAATCTGAAAGTTATCAATCCTGGAGCACATGCCAAGAAAATATGATGCGGTGCTCAAGAGTGAAAATTGTTCTCTCACCTGTCCCACGAAGAAAGCAAAGGCTCATTCTTACCAGGCATGTTCATGGACATTTAAAAGTCAGGAGTCATTTGGGAATAATAGTTTGTTTGAAAGTTACAGACCATTGCAATACCTCTTGAATGAATTTCTTCCTGCCATTTCAGTATATGGTGTATACTACAGCCTCTTCTCCTTCTTTCTAGCTGTTTGGACAGCACCCTCTAGTGGTTCCTTTTTCTTCAAACATTTCAGCGTGGGTGTTGCAGGAAGGACTGATTTCAGTGTCCTCTCCCACCCACTTCTTAACTTTAGCAGTACAAAGAGGTGTTCCTGTCTCCTTTAATTCTGCTATAATTATATTGGATAGAGAAATAGCCGCTGTAATAGAACCATCACCTTCTCCCAAATTTCATTTTACTTTTGCTATCACAGCAACCCCAACCAGACTTTCATTAGACATCTCTCATATGGCTTTTGACTTAGTGTTTCTGCGTTATGTGGATAAATTCTCTCTTGTTAATGAACTGAATAAGATTGTCCCTCCCTTTCTACCAATAAGGGGTTGACGTCTTAACCCCAACATTTCTACTTCAACTAGAGCAGCCATTCTGCCCGTTTCACAAAGGGCAGGGCTTTGAAGCCGCCCACGGCATGAGCTAACTTGCTCCCGTATTAAGTGACCTTATACTAAGTCGCTTCTAAAAAGAAGTTGTTCAGATCTGAGTAGCCACAGTGCAGCACCTTCAGGTTACACTTGCCTGCAGCTTCTGTGCCTCAGATGATCAGTGGCAGAGAAACAAGTGTTTTGGGCAAGTAATGGACCCTCTGAGCCTTGATTTCCAAACCATCCCCCGCTTCCCTATTTGTAGAATGGAAACTATGATGCCTTTCTTGCAGGGTTAGTATCAGTACTAACTTAGCGCCTGGAACTGAAGCCATCAACAAATGTTTCTCAAATGAATGAATAAATGTTCTTTGGTAATGTTTTGGGCACTTTGTCAGTGCTTTGAGAAACCAGCCAGTACTCTTACCCTGGGAAAATGTCCAAGGTCATGAGATGATAAAGAGCTTCAGAGTCAGAATGATATATCCAGGTGCCATTGCTCGAGACCACAGGTAAGAGGCTTCATTTCTCCAAGCCTCATTTGAATAACAAGGACAATTCCCTCCTTGTAATGATGTAGGGATGACGGACATTGAGGCATAAAGCCCAGGAGCTGGTACGTGGTCAGTGCTCTATAAATGTTATCGCCTGTTCAATTTATTCCTCAATAATTCCAGGTGTAAATTAAAGGTGCTCTCCTAGACCCAAAGTCGGTAAAAGCCAGAGAATTATTCCTCTGTCTTCCCAGTACTGAAGGGATTATATATTTAGCCAGGATTAGGATTCCTTGCCTTACATAAAATATTGACATAGAATTCCAAACCAAACTGTGTCCTCTGGAACTCCGAGTCCATTTGCTTCTGATGAAACTGTCACTGAGGGGAGAAAAGAGTCTTTCAAATGCTTATTAGAATAGCTGGAAAAGCTCCTTGGATGCCTAATGTTCTTAAACAGCATTTTAATGATTTAAGGGTAAATGAACTAGAAACTCATGGATTTAATTTCCCTTGAAATACATATACATTTAAAAATTAAGGGGAAACGTACTCAGAGCAAAACATATTTGTGATTTGGTTGCAGCCAGAGTACTTACAGTGAGCCGAGCCACAGTCCAGCAAGCTGCTGCACAGCCGCGTGGCCTCAACTCCCTTCTGGGCTTTGCAGAAGGTTGGTCTAGGCAGGTGGCCAGTCTCTCCAATTGCACTGGGATGAGGGTTTTCCTGTACCAACGCTGAGGTGCTGAGGCTGTGCAGAAAGGCCTTCTGCAGGGTCACCCTTGCTTCGATCCAGGGACCCAGGTGTACGACCTCTGGAAGGGCCCCTCCCCTTCATCCAGAAGACTCTGCTCCTTGGCTGCAGCAGGAGCCTCCTGGAGACCCTTCCTGGCCAGAGACTCTTGTTTCACTGAAGGGATCCTGTTCCCTGGGCCTGGACAACCCGGTGCCCCTGGGTTTGCAGAAGAACTCATTCCCTCTTTGTCTGTAAACCTAGAGCCTTGATACTTTCCAAATTTTCAAATGTTTTCTATTTTCTCCTAGTTAAAGGTCAGTGGGAATAAATTTCCTCCAAGTTCCCATCCAATTAACGTAATAGTCTTTCCCCGAGGGTGGAGGCTGTGCCCTCAGCTTTTTGTTCCCTGTGTTTTACGTTTGTTTTACTACACAGCACCAAGCAAAAGGAGACTGAAGCTGCGCATTTGTAGGCCCTCTCCCCTCCCCAGGCTCTCGATTACTGGTCTATTCTTGAAGCTCACTTCATGTGTTTTCTCCAAGATGCTTTTTGATGACTCCAGACCACCCTGGTCCCTGGACCCTGAAATCCCTCCCACACAAGAAGGACCTGACCCAGGACACTCCAACTGCAGAATACCTCGATAAAAGCAATCGAAGACTCAATAGGATCCAGCTGTAAGGCCGGTGGGTCCCTTGGTGATGAAGACAATGTCTCTTCATCTTGAAAGATTTAGTGAATTCCTGTTCTGTGTCAACTATTATTCCACAAATTCCATATTTATATACTCACTCACTCATTGGATTCACTCAGATGCTGTGTTAGTCACTTTAATATGAAAGTCACTCTGTTCTTTTAACTAACAGTAACTGAGGACTTCCTATATTCTAGACAGCGCTTGCTTCGGGGGAAAAGAATATGTAAAACATTAAGAAGTGACCAATGCTTACAAGATCCTCACAGTTCAGTAGAAGAGGCAGTGGTCTAAATAAATTTATAATAGCAACTAACATTTCTGTAGTAATTCCTAGGTGCTAGGAGCTGTCATATGTCCCTTACATGCACTACTTCATTTAATCCATTGAATAGCCAGGTAGTAGTAAGTACTGTTAGTATCCCCATATTCTAAATGATGGAGTGGGACATATAGATGAAATGATCTGCTCAAGGCCATACAGCTCCTGATGGCAGAGCTGAGAGTCAGGCCTAGGATGTGCAACTCCAGTGTCTGTACCTTAATACTACTTTATGTGTGGCATACTTAATGTTATTTTATTATTGTTATCATTATTTGAGACAGAGTCTCACTCTGTTGGCCAGGCTGGAGTACAGTGGCACTATCTTGGCTCACTGCCACCTCCACCTCCTGGGTACAAGCAATTCTCTCATCTCAGCTTCCCAAGTAGCTGGGATTATAGGCGCACATCACCACATCCAGCTAATTTTTTTTTCCTATTGTTACAGCTAATTTTTTTTTCCTATTTTTAGTAGAGACAGGGTCTCACCATGTTGGCCAGGATGGTCTCAAACTCCTGACCTCAAGTGATCCTCCTGCCTTGGCCTCCCAAAGTGCTGGGATTACAGGCATGAGCCACCACGCCCAGCCAGTTAATATTATAATATTGGCATATGTTGTGGGAACACAGAGGAAGGAGCGATTTCTTCTGCTGGGAGTAGAGATGGAGATGACAGAAGATTTGCCGAGAATTGTATTTGAGTTGCCAGCATAGGTGTGCGATGCGTGCCAGCTTGATGTGCAGACTGGTTCTGAGCCGGACCCTGCTCCTCATCAGACTTCCTTCTCCCTCAACAAGGGAGAATGACCTGACAAACTCAAGAAGCAAGCCAATTTGGTTACTAATTCCAGGATAATTCAGATGTGAACCAGATTAAACTCATTTGCAATTACCAGACCTGTCCTCTTCGGGGTGAGCATTAGAATCTCTTAGCAATTCAGTTCAATGAGTATTGGCATTGTGTTGGATCACTGCCCTTGCATGGCTTGCATGCTATCTAGAAGAAAAGTGTGTGATTAATGGCAAATAGGCTTGCATTTTTCTCTCTCAGTGCTTTGTTGTCCCTGTCCTCCCATTATCAGTCTAGGGTTCTTTCTCATCAGAACAGTGAAATATCAGTGCCCAGAAGTAGGAAGTAAAAAGAGGCTGAACTGCCACAAAATGATTTAGAAGAGAAGGTGCTGAAAAAGCGTAGAGGCACACAGTGTCTTCTGTAAAACTGATAGGAGTCAGAGTTAGTGGCCAGGACCGGAAGGCTCCTCTGGCACTAACTAGGCGTGTCTCTCCAGCATGCTTCCTCTTCCCATTGGATCTTGGTTTGTTTTCCTCATTATTATTATCAATATTATTATTATTGGGATAATAATACCCAAGTTGCAGAGTTGCTGAGAAATATAAAATAAATATTATATGTGAAATCACTAAACCCAATTTAGGTATTATTGGTAAGCACAGTCCTGTTTTCTTGTCTAACTTAGTTGAATTCCAGGCAAATCTAGAATCTGGTTGCCTTCTAATTTGGGCCAAAACCTCAGACAGCTATGGGCCTTGTCAAAGGCTAGTAATGTTTCTGGGAGTTTCTTGTGACAGTCTTCTTTCTCTACCATCTTTTTTTATCAGGTTATGGATAGCTCAAGTTTCTCCATTCCTAAAAAAGTCTCAGCTCAATATCAGAGTTTTCCCAAATTTCACCTCAAGTCCCCTGGCTATCTCATTCTGCATAATCTCCAGGGTCATTGGTCCACTGCGGGGTGATCAGAGATCTCATGGGCATGCTGGCATTCCTAAGGCTGTGTAGCAGCACAGACCTTTCTGCAGCAGTTCACTCCAACACAACTTGTCTAACATCTTTCTCCCCTCCTTGGATTTCTTTCCAGTAGTCTCTGTCTCAATCACCACCACCCACCCAGTCACCCAACTAGAAACTTGAATTCTCTTGATATATCCTTTTCCTTCACATTCCTATCTATCTTTCAGTTCACTCATTCATTCAATTTACTCTTGTTCCTTCTCTTTAGGAAATTGCAGAAAACAGTTTCGCCCTTCGGGTGTTAGTTTCACTTATATTTCTACATTTTTATAATAACAGAAGATAAGAAAACTAAAAGGTGTGTCAGTGAATTCCCATGGGAAACAGTGAGAAGTGACTCAGTGATCCAATGATATCACACCTCCCAAGGAGAAGAATTGGAAGGCTTCACTTGACTGGGGGTGACCATTAAACCTTCCATGTCATATTTAGCATCCTGGGCACCTGCCGCATGAAATGCCTCCCTGAATTGCACAATAGCAGCCATGATGCCAGGGAGATACTCCAGGAATATGCTTTCCTCCTGGAATGAAACTGCTTTGCTGCTAGCAGAAAGGCCTCTAGAAGGTCAGAGGCAGGGTAACTGGGAGGGGAAGAGAGCTGGTGGGTAAAAAGGGGAACAGGGTTGGTGATTATGCCAATATGGTCCTGTTTTCTTCTGACTAGATAATCAGAAAGAGCCAGTCATGAAGATTTTGTTGTGGCCTAGTGTTCTAGGAAATGGTGGTCTGGGGTGAATAAGAAATCACCAAAATTGGTGTCATAACAAAAAAGGAAAATTATGGAGTTGAGCTGACAGAAGACTTAAAGTAATAAATTAAGGAAATACAAAATATGGTACAGTTTATAAAATTCATGGTGAATTGCTTGGTAGCCAGCCTTGGTTGATTCTATTTTGCCTAAGAACCACATCTTTCCAAAGACATTCCGCAACCAATGGATCTTCCAAATATAAAGATGAGTGTGCAAACAAGAGCTAGGTCACTCACACCCAGCATGCACTAACCATGGACACTTATGTTCGATATTTTTATAGGAATTGTTGTAAATTCTTTATACATGTTACACTATTACCAGAATCACATGTGAAAATAACTATTATTATTTGACCGGGTGCAGTGGCTCACACCTGTAATCCCAGTACTTTGGGAGGCCAAGGCAGGTTGGTTACCTGAGGTCAGCAGTTCGAGACCAGCCTGACTAACATGATGAAACCCTGCCTTTACTAAAAATACAAAAAACTAGCCAGGTGTGGTGGTGCACACCTGTAATCCCAGCTACTTGGGAGGTTGAGGCAGGAGAGTCACTTGAACCTGGGAGGCAGAGATTGCAGGAGCAGAGATGGCGCCATTTCACTCCAGTCTGGGTGACAGAGCGAAATTCCATCTCAAAAAAGTAAATAAATAAAAATAAAGAAAGTAACTGTTATTATTCCATCTCCCTGATAAAGAAACCGGGGCACAGAGAGATCAAGCAACTTTCCCAGTGTCACACAGCTGGAGAGTGATAGTGTCTGTATTTGAACTTAACCAGGCCAGGTCCAGAGGCGAATTTCTTAACCATATTCTCATATTAGCTTGCAAAATCCACATGAGAAGGAAATGATACTTACTGAGTTTAAAAAATTAAACAAAAATAAATAGCATGCACAGATGAGAGAAACAAAACTAAGTGATTATTAGGCACTAATCTCTGCCAATTGTCAGTCAAAAATCTAACTTCAGAGAGCCAGTTATCTTTGGATACAAGTTATGCTGCTGCAATATCATGGTTCTTTAGTGTTGTAATCATATATTAGTAAGGTTATTAAATACATGTATGTATTGGGTTTGCAAAAGCCTGGGATGTAGAAGTGATAACAAAACAAAACAGTTCTCCCAGGATCATTTCAATGTTCAGCTGGATCACAAATACATAGGCGATATATTTTAATAGGGGTTGACAGGTGGATCAGCGGAGCAACAAATTCTCCCCAAGGGAGTCTTGGAAAGTTTCTTGGAGACATGCAGTTAAGATTCATTTTAAAGCAATGGATTGAGATGCATCTTTTTGGGGGCCCAGTTAGAATGGTGATATATGTAATTTGGGGAAAAAGTCATATTATAATTCTATATTTGGAAAGCCAAGTAAGCATTTTAAGAATAATATGAGTGCCAAAAATTAAAGCTAAATAAAATAATTTTTGTTTGTGGATTATGAAGATCAAAGAGTATTGTATGAGTGTTTCTGTTTTTAAAATAGAAAAAAGTTATAAAAGGTTGAGAAGCACGTTTTTGAAAATTAAGCAAACTTGTGACTCAAGCTGTAAAATGAATATACACTGAAACCTCCCCTCTACTCTTAATAAGCAGCATCTATCTAACTATCTGTCTATCCATTTATGATTTACTTTTCAGAATAAAAGGATATAGCCAGGCTTGAAATCAAACTGGATAGGTCATGAAAAATCAGAAAAGAAAAAGAAATACAGCTGTGAGTAGGGGTTAGCTTCTCCAGATTTAGCAAATAAAAATACAAGACAGTTAGTTAAAGTTGAGTTTTAGTTTAAATGCATGAGACCTGTGTACTCTAAAGAAAATTATTTGTGTTTATCTGAATTTAAGTCTGTATGAGTGTTCTGCATTTTACCTCACTGCCCATAGAAGTCACAGGCCTACAAAGCCTCGAGACTGGAGATAGGAACGGTCTACCTGGAGCCGCAGCCCCCTCCATCTAGAAGGTGCTGGATCCTGGTGAAAACTGGGAGGCAGCTTGTCCTTCCAAAAGCACAATTAGCCGACTCCTCATGAGCAGGGAGGTGGTCAGTAAGGAGAAATTTGGACTCAGACTCCCTGGGGAGTTCCTGAGCCTGAGGCAAGAGTTCCTCAAATCTCTCCTCTGTGGGTCTGTTGGGGGGAAATAGGGGAGGGACAGCGGGGGGTGGGACGTTGGGGAGGGATAGCATGGGGAGAAATGCCACATATAGGTGGAGGGGAGGAAGGAAGCAAATCACACTGCCACGTGTGCACCTATGCAACAATCTTGCATGTTCTTCACATGTACCCCAAAACCTAAAATGCAATAATAATAAAAAAAGACAGGATCCCAGATAGATTGTAGGGAGGAGGCCCAGCCTGTTAGCCTTGGCTGTGGAGGCCTCAATGGCAGGAGAGCTGAAAGTGATCTACTGACAAAGGGCGAATTGAGGAAGAGATTTCAGAGTGTGAGGCTGGCCACATACCTCTTTGTTTTACTTGAGAATTGGCCATCCAAACTCCCATTTTCTCCCTGTCGCAGTTACCAATTCTGTGGCTGCAAAAGCACCTCGAGAAGGTATTTCCAGTTTGCTTTGAGGGGTCATTATCCCTGTCTTCCATTATCTCACCAGATTCACTTTCTCGACGCTCTTCTAGTCCACTTTTCCAAAAGGCTCTTATCTTGCCCTTTCTAATGCCTGTTATTTGCCTCAATCTGCTCCACAGTCTACAAGTCCACTCGATGACCCCTGAAGGGCAGCCGTGTGCCACAGCAGTCCCCTCTTGACTGGAATTCTCCTATAACCCGTAATGCCAGAACAGCCTGTCACTTTCAGTATTTTTAGTTTTTAAAACCTCATGTTTCATTTTTCCAGTGGACGCCAAGAAGATGAGGAAAATGCTGTAGCAGAGAGGGAAAATCAATATCCCACAGGAAGCCAGAGCTCAAACTGTTTGCTCTGTGTCTGATGCCGGGTTGTCTAGGGAGAATTTCACAGTCAAGGTCTAAGACTGCTTGTCTTTTCCCAAAGTTTTAGTGAAGAATCCTTCTGAATATCTGTTCTCCCAGGAGAAGAGACCAAGACATTTAAAGTGCTCTTTAACACTGAAATTCTTGAAAGATGTCAAAGAAACAGCAATGAGTGGGGGCTGGAAGAATCATTGCTCTTTTCCCAGGGTACAAAAGCCCTCCTCAGGGAAGAGAAGAGGTGAAGAAGGCACGCTGCTGAGAAGGCCAGGGGCTGGAACCTAGGTACCGCAAGTGTGGTTGGTTTATTTCATCATTATTGGAAAATTCATGGAATTGATTTAATGCTGGTCTGTTCCTTCCATAGCACATGAATCATGGTGGCTGCTTATCTGAATGCATAGCAGAAGCTCCCTGTATGGAAATAGCATGTAAATGCAGATGCTTTGAACTCAACTGGAAGATTAACCCTCCTTTAATTTAAAGTGTCCTTTAAATTATTTTTGAAACTCCTTTCTATTGGAATTGACTTTGAAGACAGACTTATTCATTCAGTAGTGTAGTACCAAGCACCTACTCCTCAATCTATGAAAGGCTCTGGGGACACAAGCGTGATGAACATGACAGTTACTGAAGCATAGAGATCATGGATCAGTAGGAAAATTTCAGATGCATTTGCAATGCAATATGCTAAGTGCTGTGGTGGAAACAGTGCAAAACAGCACCGAATGCTTATAAGTGGCCTGTCAGAGAAGCATGCAGGGTTAAGAAAGCTTCTTGGAAGAAGTGACTCCTACTTGAAACCTGAAGGATGTAGAGTAGAGAAATAGTTAAAATAACAGAGGACAGTGTTTCAGGCAGAGAAAACCCCATGAACAAAGCCTCAGAGAGAGGGAGAATCAGACGTGGTAAAGAAGTGAAACAGCTCAGAATGGCTGGAGCCTAGTGGCATGGGATAGTGGGGGTGGGAGACTGTGCCAGACTTTGAACTCAGGCATCTGTGTAGACAGTGGTGACACAGTCAGATTTATTAGTATTTGACAAGCAGCAGGAGAAGCAGATTTGAGTAAGAAAACTCAGTCCTCTTTTTAATATTCTGATTTTGAAGTTTCTGTAGGATGTCCAATTAACGATGCCCAAAAAACAATATATAACTCTAAAACACAGGAGAAAAATCTGGGTGAGAAAAAAAAAAAAAAAATCTAAATAACAGACATTGGCCAAATACCTACAAGATACTAGGTATCATGCTTTATATATTAAATACATTATCTCATTTAATTTTAACAACAAATGTATAAGGTAGATACTATCTGGAAATGAGAAAAAATGAATTTTGAGATGTTGATTTTTTTTGCCTGGGATATAGATTTGGAAATTATAACACTTAAAGTTGAATTTTTACACAAAGTTGCGTGGCTTGATAATCAAACATCACTCAGACAATTCTGAACCAAAGTTATTATGAGTGAACTTAATCTTCCACTTTACCGTGTGCTTGCTTCCAAGTTGTAACAGGCATTCCCAACAACTAAACCCATGCGTTAGAAAAATTACATCTAAAGGAATATTTCATATGAATTCCTAAGAAAGTGTCTTCCATGTTTGCTTAA
Organism: Aotus nancymaae; assembly: GCF_030222135.1. Taxonomy (NCBI): domain Eukaryota; kingdom Metazoa; phylum Chordata; class Mammalia; order Primates; family Aotidae; genus Aotus; species Aotus nancymaae. The sequence continues at coordinate 37,553,864 of NW_026988423.1, forward strand.
AATATTAGAAATAGTCCACGTAACTGTGAATCACTTGTCAGAATTATCATCATTAACATTGTTACAGCTATAATCACAATTCTTTAATAATATGTTTAATATCTGTCTCTGCTTGTAGACCACAAAATTCTTGGAGTCTAAGACTCAGAGAGAGGCTGTAGGTGGTAGTGCAGATGCCAGAACACTGTAGGAACTTAAAAGAAAAATAAATTGAGTGAACAAAAAAATAAATAAGCATCCACTGGCCACGGATAGATTTCTAGAATAAACAGCAGAGTGCCCCCCAACAATCTTTTCACTATAAGGAATTGTTGCAGTGGTAAATTGTTTCCCCAAAGGAGGAAGCCACCAGCATTCAAATCACATCACCGTTCAAATCACCCCCCAGTTGCTTCTGATTACAAAAATTAGCAGTAACGCAATGAGGCTGACATAAGGGTGGACACCTCCCTGCAAATGATAACAAGAATCATCAGCACCGACTTAGCGTCAATCCTGTTGAGGTTTAAGAATCTCTAAGAACGCATAAGTAAAGAAAAAACAGAATTACGTTTTTTTTCTTTTTCCCCATCCCAGATTCCATAGCAGTATGACAGAGCCTAAAGATGCAGGCATTGGGTTTATGAGGCAAATAATGAAGTTGATAGATGGGTCTGCACTCTAAGGGGTGGAATGAAGATTGGACCCGGGCCGGTCGGCACTGGAGCAACCCTCTCCCTCCATTCATTCTACCAGGATCCCCAGTCAGCCAACGCACTGGGATGCTGACATAAATCAGGGGCAGCAACAGATGAGCATGGAGAAACGGCCTGGCAGGCACTGCACTGCAGCCATAAATCAGGAACTAATTCAATCCTGTGAGATGCCTCGTTTGATTAATTTATGTCAGCGTTTTCTGTGTTGTCAGGCTGGTCCCTTGTGTCCTCCCTTCCCTCTCATTCTCCACCTTCTTTGGCACAAAGAAATGCTTCCCTCCCCTACCAGGACAGGAAGAAGGAAATGGAGCTCCGGAGTAGCTCCTAAAAGGTGAAGCACGATTAGAACCAAGCCTTCCTGGCAATCTTAGAGACCTGGAGAAAGAGGGTGGGGCCTCACATGAACCCACGTTCCAGGTCAGATGAAAGAACCATTTCCAGTTTCTCAAAAGCCCTATTCCCTGTGCCTGGTAGTAAAATAAGGCATAAACCTTACCTCCGGCTATAGGAGAAAGAATGGTTTTCTTAGACGAGTTAGAATAATATACCAACATTTAATTATCATGATGTAAAGTTGATTATGAACACTATGATTTATAATAGTGGAGGACTAGAAGCAACCTGCATACCTGAAATAACAGAAAAGAGTTGTACTCTATCTATATAGTAAGTATATGCATTTATTTGTGTGGAAAAAATGCTCATGGAATGCTGTTTAGTGAAAAAAAAAAAAAGCAGGGGAAGTTAAACACCTGAGTGTAGTGTGTGTTTTTATTGTCTCCTATCAATATTTTCATCTCTTTAACCACTATTTTAGTCATTTAACCCTATATTCTAATTTATTTATCATGAGTATATATTTCTCATGCACTAGAAAGAGTACTTTAAAATAGCCTGTAATCCTAGCAGGAGGATAGCTTGACATTAGGAGTTTAAGTCCAGCCAGGGAAACAAAGTGAGACCCCCTTGTCTCTACAAAAAATAACTTTTAAAAAGTAACTGTACATGGTGTTACACACCCATAGTTCCAGCTACTTGTGAAGCTGAGATGGGAAGATCATTTGAGCCTGAGAGGTTGAGGCTACAGTAAGCTATGATTATGCCACTGTACACTTTGTTAATCTTGGAAGTAGAACTGTAGCTATCTTTGCCACAAACTCAGTAACATAATAAAAGCTTTACTTGGTGTTATAGGATCAGTTTGAGCAGATGTAAAAAGGAGACTATGCTGTATTTCAGAGGACCACCATCTGTGTGGGCAGACAGAAGACCACAGCTCGACTCAAATGGAAGAGGCAACGATCAGAAAGGATGTGGTGGAGAGGAAGGACTTGCATCTGCTGTGAGTCCACTGGAGTCATGAGTAATAACAGCGCCTTCTATTTTAGAGCTGGTGGTGATAAAACTCTCTCAAAGCCTGACAAGTCATCTCCTCTATTGCTTATTTATTCTTGTTATTAAAGATGTTTATTCCTTACTTACTTTGGTATAGGTTTATAAGTATAACGGAAGGGAAAAATAGAAAAAAAAAGAAACCCCACAGAACTAGGTTTTCCATTATGGACTGCAACCCACGACAGGTTACATCTATCAAGAACACAGTTTCTCTGTTCACACATTTAATTAGGAAACTTGAAATTGAAAGGAAAGGACAGAAAAGGACAATAAGCTTTAAAAGAAAATTCTGTAATTCACTGTTGAGTTTTTTTGGTTGTTTTTTTGTTTGTTTGTTTGTTTGAGAGTCTGGATTTAGAGTGTTTCTAGATGATCAGCATTAGATATGACTAACGCACTCAGGTCAGCATGTGTGATGTAAATGGTTACACTTGGGAGTCTAAATTCTATCTCCCTTCATAGCTGAGTGCTATGAACCTCAGTGAAAGACAAGTGAGAATGTGCAATGAATGAGACCTGTATATTGGGAGCCCAGTTCTTAATTCCATAAAAAAGTTGTGCCTGTGGTTATGAAAAAATGTTCAATTAACCTAGAAGAGTTCAGTTACCAACTGAAGGATTATGGGAAAGCAGTATTTTTTCAGAACTGGGTGTGCATGAGTGATACCTATGAAGCCTTATGAAAATATACATCTCCTGGGCCCCAATTAAACAGAATTTCTATGGGTGTGGCTTCCAAGTTCATACTTTAAAATGGATCTCCATATAATTCCATGTACACCCAAGCTGGGTAAACACTGAGTTTCATGTATTTATTACTATTCCAAAAACAAAACACAAACTCTTGGGTGGAATTTACAGACAACAAGGTTTTAAGATGGCATAAGAAAGCATTTTTAAGATAGTCTGTGCAAACTCAAAGCTGTGCAAACCTGGAATTGAATGCTTCATGAGGTAATGAGGCCACATCAGGAAAAGATGAGCAATGCAATAGCCTTCATTTTGCTTTTCTTTCTTTTTTTTTTTTTTTTGTATTCATCACATTATTTCAACATGATATTTTCCAACAGCATTAGGTAAGCAACGTAGTTTGGATATTTGTCCCCCAAATCTCGTGTTGAAAGGTGATTCCCAGTGTTGGAGGTGGCACCTACTGGAGTGAGGCCTGCTGGAGGTGGGGCATCCCAGGAGGTGATTGAATCATGGGGTAGATTTCTCATGATTGCTTTAACACCATCCTCCTGGTGCTGTCCTAGAGATAGAAGCTCTCCTAAGTCCCAGCTGTTTAAAGGTATGTGGCACCTCCCTTCTCTTGCTCTCACTTCACCTTCTGCTATGACTGTAAGCTTCCTGAGGCCTCACCAGAAGCTGATGCCAGCACGATGCTTCCTGTACAGCCTACAGAACCATGAGCCAATTAAGTACCTTTTCTTTATAAATTATCCAGCCTCAGGTATTTCTTTACAGCAATGCAACAACTACTTAACGTAGCAAGTCAGCCATAATTGACCACACAATCACTACTGTGGTCTAAAAATAAATCACCTACAAGAACTCTGCAGTTGTCCCACCACCCGCCTGGCCAACATTGAGCAGAGCTGTGTAGCACCCTGACCCTAGCTCAGCCATGAGGCTGTCTTCTTACACTCCTTGGGCATGCAGCTTGTCTTCAGTACCAGCTAAGCTCCTCTTGTGCCATCATCCTGCTAGCAGGACTCTCGCAACACTAAGTTACTCAGTACCTTTGGGGCAATGGTCCAAGGGTCAGGTGTCACCACAATCATGTATATGTGACGGTTCTGTAAAAATGAAGTTTATTCATTTATTAATATTTCAGAGCACACCTGTGAAGGGCTCAGGGCACACCAATGTATGTCTGTGTGACTGTTGATAGCCTCTGATCCAAGCAGAGGATAGATGCAGACCTCTCCGAGATCTAAAAAGACAGTGGGAAATAAGGCTGGATGACTTTGAAGGTCTTTTTAAGGTTCTATAATTCAAAGGAAGAAAGTGGAAAGGGCCATAAATTCTGGTAGAACCCTGAGGAAATCAGTATTCTTGAACCACTAACGCTAATTTATGATTTTGGACAGGTTGCTTGAACTTTATTAAGCTTAGCTAGATCCACCGAAATGAATGAGAAAACAAATAAACAAATCAAAATTCTGCTTCCTGATGGACAGAAAAGATTGCACCGGACCCTAGCTTTCCCAGGGAGAGGAACTCCGGAATCTAATAGTTGGAGTGGCAAAAAAAATATGTGAATACAACTCCAGTTTTCTACCCGACCCTGCCTGGACTGCCCCATGATGCAATTCCCCCAAAGGGCAAGACTTCTCAGAAGCATCCAGTGAAATCTCAGTAACTGTGTGTGCTACACTAATGTCCACAGATTTTTCTAGCTGCTCGAGCAAATGTGGAATCTCATTATGGAATCGGCGCCACACATTTGCCGAAATGGCTCCAAAATTTGATATCAAAGCATCAAATTAAACATTCAAGATCACTGACTGCAGACTTTCATTTACTTCATGAGGAAGAAAGAGAGGAAGGGAGGCTGATGCAGGGGTCCATCTGGCCACTTTCAAGAGGCCTCTGTTCTTTTGAGCCACACTGAATAAATGAGAGCTGGCAGGAGGCAATCCCAAGGTTTAAGTCAGACTTACGATAGTTTTGTCAATACACATAATCCAGGATCCGTTTTGATCAGTCAAGTGATATTCATTTCCAAGGACAACTGACAATAGATGAGCACATTCATTAGTGTTCTAAAGTCAGGAGCTCTTACATTTGTAAATGTGATACCAATACACAGAGGCCTCAGGTACAAAAGGGAACCACAGCCTGGATGACAGACCAGTGTTAGAAACTGATTTTTGGAAGCACGGCCTCTCTGCTCACGGTTCAGGCAAAGGTCAGAAGGTGTGAGCACCACTACGTGTGCGTTCCTCAGATGGGAGGATGGTGCAGCGCTTGCCAGCCACAGGCTCCCTACTCTGAGGGACGTGGTTCACGGTCTTCGCACGGTCAGGCCCAGCCTCTGGGACCTGTGATCTGGGAGGTGACTTTTAAAATAGGAATATATTTATTATATTTAAAGGAATATATATTCATATGAATTTAAATGAACATATATATTCATATAAATATATATTAGACTCTTGCCAGGTGCAAATTACAGAGTAGAACCATGTTTTCTACCTATCAGAAGCCTCTGGGCTGGTTGGGGAAATAAGACATACTTCTCATCTAGTAAGGAAAAGGACAGAAGGAAGCAGCATTTTGGAATGGAGGCGACCACTGTGTGGCATGGTTTTACAAACCAGGATGGTGTGTGTCCTGAGCATGAATCTGAGTACACAGATGAGCAGACATGGAGAGGCTGGGGCACCAAGGAAGGACCAAGTGAGAAAGGCATCCAACTGAGGTAGGTGCTTCCATAGACACTTTAATTAATAGTTGGGGGAGTTTGATGAACATAATTGAGATGTTCGATGAACATAATTGAGATGATTGCTCAAATTCTAAGATGAGAAGACTACTTTAAGCATGCAGCACTTAATACATGTACAGTATGCAGATGTTTCAAAAAATTCCTCTATTTTGGATTTGTCATTGTTTTCACTCACTATCTCTAAAGGAGAAAAATTCTGAACTTCTATTTAATTTCTTTTAAATAGGCAAAAGCTCATTTCCCCATGATTGTCTGACATATTCCCTGCCCTCATTTTCTTCTAGGCAACACCAATTTCATTTACTGTCCTGCTGGTTGTCAGGCTAGAGACCCCTCTGGCCCTCACCTAAACAGAATAAACCTGGAGGCAATGTCTAATTTTTGACTGTGTGGCATTGGCTTGGTAAAGTGCTTTGGAAATACACAGGCACCTGAAAGATATAAATGTGAGGTTAAGAGAAATTGGAAACGAAAAAATAATGTAAAAAAATAATGAACTTGTTAATAAGGGAGAAGATGGTAGAACAACCCATTGATTTTTCAGGAATGCCCCTAGCCTAGGATAATGGATATCTCAGGGGGTGGTTGGCATTTCAGGGGATCAGCAAGTGTGATGAATTGAGCCCTGTGGGGTGGGACAAAGGCTTTCTCCATGCAGGTGCCCAGGAACTTCTGGGACTTCTGGGGAGGAGACTCCTCACCACTGTACAGAGGAAGGATCTGCTTCACATAGGGAGTGGGGACCCCGAGGCCAGGGAGAGTGGCACTCTCTTTCTTCTCCATCCTTCATTCAGCAGACTTTTCATTAGTTAGTTGCTAAATACCAGATACTGAGAGATCAAAGGAGAGCATTGTCCATTCTTAAGGAGCTCAGAGTCCACAGAGATGTGGACACATAAACAGGGACTGTGGCCACTGATAACCTGTACACTGAAAGCAAAGTGTGTGGAGCACAAAGTCCAAGTCAGGAAACAAGATGTTGGAACTACACCTCAAAGGTGACGTTGCTAGGAAGAGCTGAGGAAAGAGCATTTCAAATAGAAGAGCAGCATCCTAAAAAGTAGGTGAGAATGAGATGTGATCAGTACCCCTGTGAGGTTTGGTGGTGGAAGGGAGCGGCCTGTGAGTAACCATGGAAGAGGCAGCTAGTGGGAGCGGAAGGTAGAGCTGGAAGGTGAAACTGGGTGCCGGTGATGGAAGCCCTGGAATAACAGAACATTTGTCTTAGGCCACAAGAATCCTGCAGAAGGCAACCTGGGCCGGAAACATGGTCCATGACCCTGCCTAAGAAAGGCAGCAAGAATGAGAAAAGGCCAGAAGACGAGGATGAGCACTGCTCCATGCCTGTGAAAGAAGCACAGGAAGCATGGCCTTTCACACACAGTTCCCTAAGCTTTAAAGCACCACCCTTGGCGGGAAGTTGGATGAGGGAGCCAGGGCCAGGGTATTGTCCTTCCTGCCCTGGTGGGCCCTCACGGTGTGTATCCAGACCTGCCCAGTCACTGGTCTATGCATTACAAATGGGTAAAATGCCCCTCGGCCTCCGGTGGGATGAACACTGCTCCTGTGTTGTGCAGTTGGGCGCGTGGTATCGGCAGCTGAGTGCAAAAGCACGGAAGTCGATGAACCTCGCTTCTTCCCAGGACCTCCCTCCCTTTCACCACCGCTCACCCTTGGTCAGTGTCAGTATGGTTAACAAATATCATAACAAATATAAGCTTCATGGAAACAGCCTGCAAGAGAGGCAAGGTGATGTACGCAAGCATCACATCCCCTCTGCTCCCTCCACAGGGTAGGCACCTTTCAACTTGAAGATGGGAAATGGGAGGAAGAGGGTCTCTGGAAAAGGTGGAGTTCAGGCTAGAAGAGAGGACACGTGGTTGGGAGGAGGGGCTGTGAGCACGATGCGCCTCCTGCCTTAGTTTCCCTACTTACTGAATCGGTATGACATTGCTCGCTCTCACTAAGGCTGTGAAGGCTCCTTTATGGTAACGCATCGCACCCAGTCTAGAAAGACATCTGCACTCTCTGCCCATGGGCTATGATTGTGGAGACCGGGAATCTTCAACTAAGCCAAAAAAAAAAAAAAAAAAAAAAAAAAAACGGTGAAGGAAAGTAGGATTTAAAACTGTTTTATGTTCACAGAAAAATCTGTACGCAAGTGTTATGTATCAACTTTATTCATGAGAGCCAGAAAACTGGAAACACCCCAGGTGTCCTTCAACAGGTGAGTGGCTGAATAACAACCAGGCTAAATCTCAAATAAATAATATAGTAAAAAAATCCAATCCTGCAAGCTTAGATACTGTAAAATTTCATTTCTGTAACATTTTTAAAATGACAAGATTATAGAAAGGGAGAACACTCTAGTGGTTGCCAGGATTTGGGGACAGGAGCAGGAGGAAGGTGGGTTGGTTGTGAACACATGGGTCATTGTGGTGTTAGACTCAGGAATCTGCACAGGAGAAAACTGCAAAGAACTAAATAGACACACAGTGGTGAACACGGCAAACTGGGCAAACATGATTAGGACCCGTGGATAGGAGGCATGTCAATATCCCGGTTTTGATTTTCTACTATAGTTTGACAAGATGTTACTGCCGGAGGGGGAACTGGGTAAAAGGGACACAGGATTTCTCTGTATCATTTTTTCCCACTATTTATGAATCTGCGATTAGCTCAAAATCTGAACTTTAAAAAATTTTTTACGGGGCGGAGAAAAAACAAATCTTTCTCCATCCATTATACTTTTGTTCTACAGGGCAAATATTCTCAAAACCAAACTTCAGGGTGATCCTACCTTCCTTCCCCCTCAGAAGTACCTCTGTCCAGACTTGATCTTGGCTACTCACGCTGTGCTAGGATCCCTCTTAGAGCTGATCAATACCCCTTGAGCCCTCGTCTGGAGAAAAAAGTATGATTGGCAAATGCTGCCATCAGACAAATTACTAATCCATGTGCTCATATGTATGGTGAGGATTTGCATAAATTGGACATGTTTCACACTCTCTTTACTGGCCACTCTCTCAAAGCCGCATCTTCAAAAGGCAACAGGCTAGTACTGATCCCTCCGCAGAGTAATTGGAAGGCAGCCCCAATGCCGAGTCCCTCCTGCGAAGCTGGCACAGTGTAGCCTCTTCTAACATCTGCCTGCACGGCGCAGCTTCTCTTCTGATCTGTCTTCAACAGGGCCAAGCAGGGCCCAGAAAGGAGACATGTTTTCTTAGTGAAGAAGGTCCCAAATATGTGCTCTTTGAGAAGTGTCGCTATTGTTCTGCCATGCTCCCTTTAGGTGATTGACACCTTTAATTTTCAAAACAAAACGTGATGTCACCCCTAATGCTAAATAACTGTACTGCTCTCAGCTGACGGCCCATCATCAGTGCCTCGCAGAAGAAAATCCATGTAACAGGAATAAAAGACGTCTTCTTTTGCAATATACTAACCTTCTGAGAGATGGCTAATCTCCTGTACTTGAAATTCATGCTAAAATGGTACCAAAAGATTAGCCATTTCATTGATTTCTTATTGTTTTGGTGCTATAAAACATTGTAACCTTTATAAAATGCACAGCAGAGATGCAGCAATGCAATTTCTGTGTTTATCTAAGCTGAACAGATCTCTTATTCTTTTTTAGTAATACCAAACCAAGGCTAACACCTTGCCAGCTGCCTGCCAGCTATGTTCTCCAAGGATAACATAGCGGGGAAGAAAGGAAGAGACAATCCTCGTGCTAAAGAAAGCAGCCGCCTGGATGCTCCACTTAGAAGAATGCTGCTTCATCTTCTCTCTGAAAGGGATATCTTAATGTCCAGGAAAAAAATGCCAAGTGCTGGGAATCTCCCAGGGTTGCCAACAGTGGCAATGTCACCTGTTGGAAAGTGAGATAGCCACAGCAGAGATGCCAAGAGGTGGAGGTGGCTCACCTGCAAGGAAAACAAAGTGAAATGGAAAACCACGTTCCTGGAGAGGTGGGGACAAGTTTCACAAAGCTTTGTGTTATGGGAGTGTCATGGAATGTGGTGGTGCTAAGCAAAGGGATGTGAATATGATGGCTGCTGACGACCGACATAGATGCCTGTTCTCTCAAAGAACAAAGTCATTCTTCCTGGAGCACCATGAAGGAGCCCACCCCCAATTCATCTGGCTCATCAAGTTCTGATCCACAACCACCAAGATGAGGACTCAAGTGTGTCAAGGAAATTGAAATGTAATAATTTTGTTAGCACCACCCCACGAGGTGAGCTCATGGAGGTTATCTATGGTGCTGTTTCTATTTCAAAATACGAATAAAATCTCATTAATAAAGTTTTTTGCGGGTCCACTTCTCTGACTATAAATACCTAGAGAAAAGAAAATCTTATGAGTTCCAGTCTCACGGGATTTCTAGGTAGGCATGACACTCTCAGGAATAAAATCTGTTTTGAGCTTAATCTTTTTGGATTCTGGCAAAAGTAAATAAGCAACACACACTGACTGCACGATTTCTGCTGGATAAAGCAGAGAGAGAGAAAAAAAAATCCTTCATCTCAAACTGTGTCTTAAATTCTATCTCATCCTGCAAAGTTACAACTCACTGGCTAGGACAACTTTTCACTCCACAAAAAAGTTCCTAAACCTGTAGAATTTCCTGAAGAAGAAAACATTCCTGATGGTGGCAGAATTCCAAGCTGAGAAATAGACATTGCTAGTATTACTGAATGACTGTCTCATGACTGGAAAGTATTTTCTTCTAACTGCTGTGACGTAAGTATCAACCCTTCAAAAAACCTCTTCCCAACCCCCTCTTCCACTCATTTATTAAGGATCTACTATAATGACAAAATTCTACCTAAATTTTTGACAGTGTATGGTATATGAGATCATGGTCATGTTATTTTAAGAGATATAAAGGATTACAAGGTTGAGTTTTTGCCTTCAAGGTACTCAAAAATTATTTTGGAGATTCTAGGCAAACATTCAAAATATATGAATACAAGTAAAAGGCAGTAGGGGTTAGTGCCAACATGAACTCTTCAGCTCATGAATCTGAGAGAAACTCATACTCTAAAGAGAAAAGTAACCCTGAAAGAGCTTCAGAATACTTTTTGCTCATCCGTACTCTAAATACATGCTGTGACTTTCAATTACACCCTAGTCTGCTCTGGCTCACACTGAGGATTAACCAGTTTTCATCCAAAGCCCATTTATGCAGCATACACCCATTACCATGTGTGATAAAATGTGGTGTAGTTCCAGTTAGAATGGTGATTATTAAAAACTCAGGAGACAACAGATGCTGGAGAGGATGTGGAGAAATATGAACACTTTTACACTGTTGGTGGGAGTGTAAATTAATTCAACCATTGTGGAAGAGAGTGTGGCAATTTCTCAAGGATCTAGAAATAGAAATACCATTGGACCCAGCAATCCCATTACTAGGTATATATCCAAAGGATTATAAATCATTCTATTATAAAGACACATGCACACGTATATTTATTGCAGCACTGTTCACAATAGCAAAGACTTGGAACCAACCCAAATGCCCATCAAATATCGACTGGATAAAGCAAATGTGGCACATATATACCATGGAATACTCTGCAGCCATAAAAAAGGATGAGTTCATGTCCTTTGCAGTGACATGGATGAAACTGGAAACCATCATTCTCAGCAAACTGACACAAGTATAGAAAAACAAACACCGCATGTTCTCACTCATAGGTGGGTGTTGAACAATGAGAACACACGGACACAGGGAGGGGAGCATCACACACTGGGGCCTGGGGGTGGGAACTAGGGGAGGAATAGTGGAGGCGGGGATTGCGGAGGGATGGCATTAAGAGAAATACCTGATGTAGATGACGGGGAGATGGATGCAACAAACCACCGCCATGGCACGTGTCTACCTAGGTAACAAACTTGCACGATCTGCACATGTACTCCAGAACTTAATGCAAAAAATCTTGAAAAAAAAAAATGTGGTATAGTTATCTGGCTTAGCAGAGATGATCTGAGGTTGACGTAACAAACTTGCACGATCTGCACATGTACTCCAGAACTTAATACAAAAAATCTTGAAAAAAAAAAATGTGGTATAGTTATCTGGCTTAGCAGAGATGATCTGAGGTTGACATTGAAGGGGAGGAAGTAGGGCCTCAGAGGTTGACCCTAATCCTGGAGCAAGACGGTTAAAAGACAGGTGCTTCAGGTTGGAGTAGCCAGTGGCTACTCACTGAGATTCATTCATTTGTCTGTTTCTCACTCACTTAATGTTTATTGAATGCCCATTGTACTAAGACACCACTAGATGTTTGGGCAGATACAGTGGTGAATATAATGCCAAACCAGAAAAAGGGTGAGTGCTGTAACTGAAGACAAGATTATACAATGTGCAAGTTTAGAGGAGGAGGAGTTTACTTTTTATGGAGATGGGATCAGTTTTCTTCAATGAGGTGGCCTTTGAACTCTCAGCCTTGAAGGATGGGAAGGTTGTGAATGAGGTACCACCTGGATGGGATGAGGAAGGGATGGCTGAAAGAGAGAAAGGAACTTCCCTGGGGAGGGAAGAAGGTGGGTAAAATCCTGCTGGCTTGAGGAGCAAGCTGGTCGTGGCAGAAACGTCTGCGCCTTAGAAGTGTGTTCCGCTAGCCCTCCATTATCTACTTATAAAAATCACCATTGGCAAATCTATAAAACCTAGGTCCATTAAATTAACTATCTACTTAGAGTAATTAAGACGGGGAACTCTACTTCCATTCAGTAGGACAGTAGATCTCTGTTACCAAATAGGGCAGCTATTCACAGAAGACATATTGACTGCAGTTATTAAATTTCAACAAATACGTTTTAACCGTATGTTATTTAGCTCAGGCAATGGCATTATCCAGGATACATGGAAACCTTTTCCTAGGCAGGTGAATGATTGCTCTGACAAATAGAGAATGCTTCCCACAGGACATTTTCTAGTCTCATCCTAAATGTTTTCTTCTTAAATGCAGTTTCTTGCATTTCCCTTGAGAGCCTGAGTGATGATGAGCACATCTTACCATGTGGAATTTTGTTTAATGACTGGCTTGATTCTTTTTCCCAATTTTGACTCTACCATATTTCACTGCAGAAAATGTCTGGAAACTTCTACAAAGTCAACCCAGCTTTCAAACCTCATACTCATAAAAATGTTGGTCACAGAGAAGCCAAATATAAGAAATGTAACATATTCATAAACTCCACACTTTACAAAGAGCTAGTGTCAAGCTATCAGTCACTGGATCAGCCCTAAGATACCTTAAGAAAGACAAGAACTGACATCCATAATCAGAGTTCATTCGCCAATTACATTAGGATAATCATTGTCTGAGCCCATTTATGTTTGTATAAGATTATTTGATTTCCCACACTAAAAGGTCTTTTATTACCAACCATCAACACCATAATAGCAGTCCTAAATGTGAAGAACAGCCACTTAAATTAATACAGCTTTCTGACTTTATTTCACTGCATCAGCAGGGCATCACTGAGAGCTGCTGCAGGCTGCCGCCCATCACAGGGAAGGTAGACAGCCGTCTACAACGCATCTCATAGAAAGGAAAATGTGGTACAGTGGTGGGGATGGGGTTCAGAGGGTGAAGAACTTAGAGAACACCCGTGCATAGGAAACAATCCAGAAGGTAAATCTACTGAGAGCATTCAATGAGAAAGGGAAAGGAAGAGGGTAGATGGGGTTATGGAAGAAGCAAGAAAAACAGCGTATTTTGGTTCTATGGCTCCCATAGCTATTTTATTTTAGAATAAAAAAACAACCGTTCATTGTTGATTCGATCCCTTTCTTTGGTGAATCTCTGATCAATTTATGTCTTTCCTTCCTTGTACTCCCATTTTCTCACCATGACTTGAAAAGAACATTCTTGACTCCTATTCTACAGATGTAGAAACTTAAATACAGCGATCTTGTGAATTCTATAAAAGGCATGAGGTATGATGATGGAATAATGATTTTTTCACATTAAATTCTCAGAAGACACGTGTGAGTACTATTTTTCAAAGCAGTCACTGTGAGAGCATATGTACATATTCCAACAATGATATGACCGTGTTTCTGGACATTTATAGCAAATTTAGGTTTAAAACCAGAAATATATAGCCTCCATCCTTTGTAGTTATTTCAGATCCAAACAGATATTATCCAGCTTGATCATTTAGTTCGTTCATGAGACTTGCCTTTTGATGGCATTTAATTGCGTCTCAAAAGTAGTCCCACTGAGGGAAGGCAAATCTCTTACCTAGAACAATATGCAAAAGGTCAGCTCCAGGCTATGCCTGTAGGCTCCAAAAGAGAAGTTTTTACATATCAGGAACACAACAGAGAGGAAGAACCTGGCCTCCCAGGCTGCAGATTTTTAAGGGCACATAAGTCATTTACTTTTTTTTTTTTTTTTTTTTGAGACGGAGTTTCGCTCTTGTTACCCAGGCTGGAGTGCAATGGCGCGATCTTGGCTCACCGCAACCTCCGCCTCCTGGGTTCAGGCAATTCTCCTGCCTCAGCCTCCCGAGTAGCTGGGATTACAGGCACGCGCCACCATGCCCAGCTAATTTTTTGTATTTTTAGTAGAGACGGGGTTTCACCATGTTGACCAGGATGGTCTCCATCTCTTGACCTCGTGATCCACCCGCCTCGGCCTCCCAAAGTGCTGGGATTACAGGCGTGAGCCACCGCGCCCGACCCATTTACTTTTTTTTTAAATAACTTTTTAGTATTTTTTAAATTTTTTATTTTAACTTTTTAAATATTTATTTATTTTACTTTAGGTGCACATTATATCTGGCATTATCAGTTTGAGAGGCTTATTCATTTGTAAATATCACTTCCATGACATCCTTACTGGGAGAAGTGATTCAAATTCAGCCCCATGGCTGCCTCTGCTGGCCTCTGAAGAGGATCCTTACACCTGATGGGGCAGATTAGAATACAGGAGAGATGAGAGAGTAGAAAACAAGCGGGGAAGAGGAAATAGGGAAGATGGAGTGGGGGTAAGGGAGGAGGGCCTCACTTTCAGCTCGCCTCCTCTCTTTTCTCAGCTCACTCCTGGGTTCCCTCGGTTTTTGTGGCTTCTGTGCTCAGCCATTCAACAGATACTTAGGACGTGTCTATGATGTATAGGTGTTCCATAGGTTTGAGTTACGTCCATGAATGGAACACACATAGATTCTCATCTTATATACTGTATTTAGAAGGTGCAGGCAAGCACTAATCAATAACATAATAAGAAAGCCAAATACACAGCCTGCTGACTGGTGCTCAGAGCTGCTGAAGGTTTCCAGCAGAGGAGGGTAAGGGAACTGAGGCTGGAGGGAGTTAGAATTCTAAGGACAGTTCTCAGGGTAGGTTTCATTGAGAAGGGGCAAATGAAGCAAAGATTTGAAGCAGGTGAGGGAGTTAGCCAGGGAACTATCCGGAGAGAAAATATTCTAGAACAGTCATAGCAAATGTTCTGAGGCCAGAGTATGCCTAGAGTAATTACACAATAGCAAGGCAGGCATTGTGGCTGGAACAGAGTGAGTGAGGTTGGCATAGGAGGGAGGTCAGAGAGGCATTCGTCGTGGTGGTGGTGGTGTGTGTAGAGGAGAAGAGTTTCAGATGATGCACAGCCTGTTCAGATCTGAGCATTTACTGAGAGTCACTGCAGCATTGTAAGCGGAGAAGTGACATGATCTGAATCACATTTTACAGGATGCTTTACTGAGAATAGACTGCAGGGAAGAAAAGTAGAAGCAGGAGACCATCAGGAAGGGACTGCAGTAATCCACACAACGGAGTCATAGAGGTGAGGCACGGTGATCAGACATGATCTGCACCTACAGCCACATTTACCACGGCGTTACGTTCTCACTTACAATACACAGCCCGCATCTTTCCACTCTCACTGCGGTCTCTTCAAGGTTGCCTCTGCTTGGGTATCAGCTCCAGCTCTGGCAGGAATTTCATAAAGAACTACTGGTTGAGGTGATCCGCTCTGCAGTGCATTGATTTCAGGCCTGATGGTTTCCCCTGAAAGTTCCAGATGTCAAATGCTGGACCCGCTTGCTCTCTGCCCCAAATGTGGATGCCTATTCAGTTGCTTCTTTTTCATGGTCTGTCTGGTTTTCTGCTCTAGTTTCTCTTCAGATCCATCCCCTGTGCAACTTCTACCTTTCTGCTTCACCAAGACAGGAGTGTGAGCATACACCAACAGCACTAAACAGTTAAATGAGCCTGGGACTTGAAGTTCCCTGAACAAGGAGGCACCCAGCAGTTGTGCAATGCAGCCTAGAGCTACTGTGCTTAGGAAGGTTGAAAGAGTATCTCTTTCCCAGTGTTAGGTATAATATGCTTATATTGTGTACAACTTCTAAAGGGCTATTGTATCCTTTATTTCATGGGATCTTTGTAATATTCCCATGAAGTATGTTGTATGGATGAAACTGTGATATGTTTTTATATTTATCCCAACATATAAACTGAAGATCAGAAGGGTGAAATAAACTTTCTCAGACCACACAGCTGAGGAGTAAGAACACAGTTCCAAGTCGTTTCACTCCTGGTGCATGATGCTGTGCAAACACTCAGGCAGCTCTGGGTGACAACAAAAAGCAGGTTTTGAAGCCTTCTGTCCAAGCCGAGACTCTACAAACTAGCTTATCTAGCTTCTGACCTCTAAATCTTACTATTTTGTTCTCAAGAGGAAATGACATCAATTAACAAATAGTTTTACTTCTGGTCAGGATTAAGTGAATGGCGAAGAATGAATCTATTTGCCAAAAACTGTCATTGAAATTATCATTAGGACTTCATTGAGTTCCTGTCTGAGTGCTGTCACACACTAGAAGGCGCACATGGGCCTCATGCTACCTCCAGGAGAGAGCTTCGCTTCACGTCTGTCTTTATCACTGGCTCTTTCTGTGGTCACTGTTCAATATAAATTCATTTTATTATTTACTAAATGCTTCTCTGAGGAAGAGTGGGGAAAGCGATTCAAGTCTGCCTTCTCTTTATCAACTCCATTGCTATCCATTTTGTTACAGGTTAATTCAAAAAGGAAAAATAAAAAAAGGGAAATAATCTTTATTTCATCTTCCATAGAAAATAGGAGTGAATTAAAAAAAAATTTGAGATGTGTCCTACGTGAAACGTGAGAAGAAAAAGTCACAGACACAGGAGAAAAAACCCATAAAAATCATTGTTTTAAAATGTGTTTGTGTGAAAACATTTTTTAAATGCAGAAGAGTTTGGGGTAGAAATACAAACGTTGAGAAAAGTTAAACTTTCCTTTTGTTATTCCATTTTTAACTATAGGTAGCTTATGTGCCCCCAAATTTTCAAAGGAAGATCTATAAATTATCCTTGCTAGTGAGGTCCTGTCTGTCTCATGTAGCTCTGATGTAGCTAGTGTAGCTACCCTGAACCCCATCTCTCTCACCTCAGACTCCTCACCCAGGCCTGAGTTCTGCGCTTTGACACCTATAGAAAGCTGCTTTAGCGATGGACTTCCATTTACTACTACCCAAGTGATATCACCACTTATATTTTCAAAGATATTCCAGTACAAACTTTGTATATTCAGAACAGAGCCATTGGCCCTTGACCGCTGCCACTCTCACTTCTCAACTAAATGGGCAAAAAAATCTCTTCCCCATTCTCCATCTGGTTAAATGGTTCTCACCATCCATCCACTGGCCCAAGTCAAGATCTCATCCTTGCTGCCTTCTTTTCCCTCATGCTGACTTCCCATCAATCACCATGTCCTGATTCTTCTTCCCTCAATATACATTCACTAAATAAATACATGAAATCAGAACCTGGATAAAGAAATAAAAAATATTGTGATTTTTCATAAACTTATATAAATTTTGAATATTAGTGTGTATTTCACCTTAAAGGCGATCTGTCCTAATTTATCCACTTTTATTAGAGAAGAAAGCTGAAGACTAAGGAAGAAAACTCTAGATTACGTACTTACTGGCAATTATGGCACCTAATGTTCTTTCCAAAATCGGTCTCATATTTTAGCAAGGATCTGAAAAGTGGACTCTTAATTAGGAAGTATTGTATATTGGATACTAGTTAAACCTTACCAGATAAATAAATGTAGTATCCATTGTTATAAATACTGGAGTACTGAGAAGTCAGGTTGTCCATTTCTCATCTTGTTTATAAACAAAAGTTCTTCAGGAGATCCTAGTATATCAGATATCTGGTCTACAAAGAGGTTGTTGTACCCAGGATTCATAATTGCCTATATATCAAACTCCCTTCCCAATCGTTGTATCTGCTGGCCACTTTATCACATAACACACAACCAGTTTATTAATATAAATTAGAGGACAGACACCAGGTAGGGCTCCAATCAATTCAAGGTAGACTCCCAAAGGAACCAGTTGTCTGAGTCATTGAAACAAAACAAACAAATAAAACAGTTACTTCACATCTATCCCTGGTGGTTGCTTGCAGCTCGGGCAATTGAACATTATTCTAATTGAACAGGGAAAATAAGGAGTGGTTGCTGCCTTGTATTGAACAGATTCCACACAGATGCTTCATCCTTCCCTGGTGGGACCTGGTTATGTTTTCACCAGATTCAAAATTTTTATTCCAAAGGACTTCATCACTTCCATATAGTTCCCATTGGTCACAGGCAGGCAGGATCAATAAAGATATAATCCTACAGACAGTAGCAAACACAAATGTTCCTGATGAATTCCAATCCTGAAAGCCAGAGTCCAAACATGCTGTGACCAGCTGGGAATTTGCTCTAAGCTATCATCAGTCCCCAACATCTAAAATTTCCCCATGGAGACAAAAGATGGAAAAGCTGTGTGTAAGCTTGGTTCCATCTTGCAAGGCAGTATGTGCAAGCATAATTGTAGCCTTTTCCAGAGCCATTTTAAGGGACAAAAAGAAGAGGAAGGGAATCAATGCATATCAAAAATGTTGTTGTAATCTCTTTGAAAGACCATCACCATGAATTCCTTGTGCTCTCTTTCCCTCCCTCTCTAGCTCCCTCCCTCTCTCTCTCTCTTCTTTCTTTCTTGACATCTTTATTGAGATATAGTTCATATAACATACAATTTACCCATTCAAAATATACAATTTAATTGATTTTAGTATGTTTGCAGAGTTATACGACAATTACTACAATCAACTTTAGAACATTTTCATCAATTCAGGAAAGAAATCCTGTGCCCTTTAGCAGTCATCTCCCCAGTTCTAGAAAAGCATTCACATAATTTCTTTTCTCTCTAGAAACAAATGACTATTCTGGACTTTTTGTATAAAGAACATTATGCAACGTATGGTCTTCTGTGACTAGCTTCTTTCACTTGGTATAATGTTTTCAAGGTTCATCCATGTTGTAACATATATCCGTGTTTAATTTTTTTAAATTGCTAAATCATATTTCATTATGTGGCTCAATTATATTCTATTTATCCATACATTCATGTGTCGTTTAATCAGGTATATGTTTATTTCTTTTTTGGACTATTTTGAATAATGTTGCTATAAATATTGGTGTAAGAGTTTTTGTGTAGACGTACATTTTTATTTCTTCTGAGTATATGTTTTGGGGTGGAATTACTGAGTATTAGGATAACTACACTCAAACTTTTGAAGAACTCACAGACTTTTTTTGAAAGCAGCTGTACCATTTTTTTCATTTTCATATATATGAGGATTCCAGTTTCTCTACATCCTCATGATACTGGTTATTATCTGTCTTTTTTATCATTGTGGGTGAGAGTGACATCTCATTATGACTTTGGCATTCATATCCCTAATTACCAGTGATGACAAGGATCTTTTCAGGTGCATATTGACTATTTATATATTTTCTTTAAATAAATGTCTATTCAGATTTTTTGATCATTTAAAAAATTGGTTTGGCATTTTATTAGTAAAATGCAGGAGTTCCTTCCCTATTGCTCCTTGTTAATGATTGTAGAGGGCAATTTAGAATGTTCAATGTATATTTTAACTATTATAAATCATCAGAACAAAATTAATTCTATATTTCTAACTAAGGATGAAGGTATTTCTGTATCTTTTTCTTTTGTTCTTTTTTTTTTTTCTTTTTTTTTAAGACAGAGTTTCACTCTTGTTGCCCAGGCTGGAGTACAATGGTGTGATCTTGGCTCACTGCAACCTCTGCCTCCTGGGTTCAAGTGATTCTTCTGCCTCAGCCTCCCCAGTAGCTGGGATTACAGGCGCCCACCACCATGTCTGGCTATTTTTTGTATTTTTAGTAGAGACAGGTCGATCTCAAACTCCTGACCTCAGGTGATCCACCCTCCTTGGCCTCCCAAAGTGCTGGGATTATAGGCGTGAGCCACCACACCCAGTCTGTATCTTTTTCTTATCTCCAGCAATCTCACAGATGCCCATTGAAACTTCCATTTGTGTGTTGCACGTTGAAACCTGTGTACAGTCATTGTATATTTTTAAATGGGCAAGGCTTTTGGTGAATGATCTGCGTGTCTCTAATCCAAAATATAGAAAACTTTAGAGTTAAATAGAAATGCTTGAACTGTCAGCTGTTTTTAGTTCTGAGACAAGTTTGAAGATACATTCTTTTTAGACAGATACAGTAAAAAAGAACGATGAAACTTTATCGTACAGGGTAAATGCTCAATAAATGGCTGGAAGAATAAATGCGCAGAAGGCCTTTGTGAGGCATTGAATTGTAAGTGCTTGACTTTGTTTGTTTAGCAAAGCAGATGAAGGGGCCCAATTATTTCCTTCTTGGTCAGAGAGTTTTTGATCTTCTGAAGCCAGAGTCAATAATACTAATGTCTTGATGGACCTGAATGTTCTTCCAAATTTGGACAGGGAGGAAGCGCATTTGCAGATTGATAGCCCTATCTACAAATAGGTCTATTTCCCAGTGTAGGTCATAATATATACATGAGATGGTTTCTGTCTAGGTCTGGAAGAGAAACAGATCTAAGTTACATGTGATTATCAGACCAACTGCCTACTCATAGATCCAGAAGGATGTTTAAAAGCCATTTGTTCAGCAATTCTGTTGCCCTTGTAGTTACCACCCGCTTACCGAAGATAAACTTGCATTTCTTTTGTTTCCACCTCTGGTTGTCTATTCTTTGTCTCTTCCTTGATGTTATTCAATTATAAGTAGTAGAAAGGGACAGGGCTTCAATTTCTGCAACATTTTGGCTGTTTAATTACGGGTAAGTCACTTACGTCACTGAGTCTGTTTCCTCTTTCATACATTTGGGATGCTAAATGTAACAAATTTCCTCCCTCCTGTTCAGGACTATTGTGAATATCAATTTCTATAATAAGGGAAAGCACTGTGGAAAAGGCTAAACTCAAAACAAATTTTAGTTGTGGTTGCTATAATTATCTGGTAACCTCCAATCCACGACATTAGTTGCTTTGCATTTTCTTTTCTTTTTTTCCAGTTTTGTTAGCATGGCATTTAAAATGAGTTTAAAACAAATTACTAAAATAAAGGTTTAAGATAAATGGCTGATTTTTTGGCCTTGGATTCTTCTCTGCTAACACAGAAAGTAAAGAGTTTGCTGGAAAATAATCATGGGTACAAAGACATTGTTTCCCTGACCTGACAAAAAAAAAAAAAAAAAAAAATAGAAGTGAGTGCTTTTGTTGATGGTGATCTTTCTGGTAGTGGCAAGATCAAGGAGGCTGCTACAGCATGCCTCTAAAATCGTGCAAGAGAGAGTCACCTGTCTCTTTCCAGTCACAGATAGTGGAACCAGAAGAATCGTGGGTCTGTACATTCCCGGTTACGATCCCTCCTTTTCTAAATAACATAAAAAAAGTCAGCTCCTGGATGGGTTGGCTTCTTTTCAGTTGGCCAAGAGGAGAAATCCAAGGAGTGAGTAAAAGCATCTCCCCCAAAGAACTGAGCTGGGCTTTGTTTAAGTCACTAATGAAGAGAGAGTCTTAGAAGGTATCAAGCCAGAGCTACTGCAATTAAATTACGGTTAACTTTCAAAAAGCAAGAGGTAATTCCCAACTTGGAAACAAGCCAGAAATGAGAGATTGCCCCCATTTATTCCATTCGAAATGCCACAGGAGTTGAATGACCACAAAGACAATATTTTCCAGGAAATGAAAACCACTAATGGGCACTATTTTGGTAATTCAAATACTTTCTTTCATGATAAACACCTGCTCCTTTTGGAAACAGATTTAATGATGATGTTTACCCATTTATATTTGTATACTGCTGAGCCCACTGACAGCACTCAATAAATAATAAATAATGATAATAATAATTCTGATCCAAAGTCTTCAGGAGGAATAAAATAAGACCCAAAGATTTATTGTAGGCATATCCTGTAAAAATCGATCTGGCTCTTTAAATAGAAGAAGTGGCTTGAGGGGAGATAATGCATTGATTTATGATTCAAAGAAAATGTAATTTTAAGAATTACAATAATAATAACAATAATCAATGTCCTATATGCCCTGTAATAAAAAAAAAGAAAAAGAAAAAGAAAACAACACTCAGAAAAATACAAGCTATTACTTTAGAAAAAGAGGAGGTTTTCAAAAGCACAATACTTTTAAGTTACTGGATTCAGCAACGAGGTGTTCTAGATATAAATATCCACTTTTTTTTTTTTTGCTTTTTGAGAAAGGATGTTGCCTAACTGAGGTGAGGGGAGAAGCAAATGTGACTGTCTAAGTCTGTCCAGACCTGACTCCTTCAACTCATTGAAGCCAATGGCCATTGCTTCAGTTTTCTGTAATGTGCACTCTAGCTTTACTTCAGGCCACATCTCAGGATGATGAAGTTAGAATGAGTTATAATAACCTCACAACTATCCCGTAATACCAAAACTCTTCCATCTCCAACACATCCTTCACTTTGCCCTTATAGTACGTTGATAAAACACAAAAGCCTCTTCCTCAGGATTCTTTGAAAATTTCGTATTGCCTATGGAATGAAATTCAAAATCTGTGCTAATGACCTGGTCCCACCTTAACTTTTCAGCTTCATCCCCACCACATTTCCCCTTCAGAATCTTGCTCCAGGGATACATTTGTAACGCCCCTGAATCTCCACCTGCTTGCTGTGTCCGTGGCTTTGTTCAGCTGGCTTCTAGCATGGAATTCACAGCTGTACGTGCTGAAACACTCAGGGTGCAGCTCAGATGTCAACTCCTTCATGTAGCCTTTCATGATTAGTATCAATCCCTGTTTCCTTCCTACTCCAGTAGAATTATTAATAGTACCACTTTTATAACATCCATTTAGTTCTTTCTTGTAGAAAATTAAATCTATATGCAATTCTCTCTTAGTAAGTTGTAAGATTCCAGAGTGCATGAGTTTTGCATGCAGTAAGTGCTTAATATATACTTAATGAATTCCATTGCTACAGGGAGGAGGATACTCATAGGGGATGCTAGGACCTTCAAATGTAATGATCTTTTCTCTTTAGTAAAACTCTGGCTGTTTCCATATTTAGAGTTAACCTAGCATTGACACCACCATTATTCTAATACCTAAAAGTCTTCTCTTGTATTGTGCATGGCAGATAGTAGGGTTCAATAAATGCTCATTGGAGGCCATTGCTTAAGTAAGAAGAGCACCCATGAGAAAAGATGCTGAAATCCTCTACATGTATGTGTGCCTCTCTGCAAATCCAGCTTTTCTTGCAGAACCTCATTCTGACTTTGAAAAACATTTCACACACACACACACACATATATATATACACATATATATATATACACATATATATATATATATATATATATATTTTTTTTTTTTTGAGATGAAGTCTCACTCTGTCTCCCAGGCTGAAGTACAGTGGCGTGATCTTGGCTCACTGCAACCTCCGCCTCCCAGGTTCAGGCAATTCTCCTGCCTCAGCCTCCTGAGTAGCTGGGATTACAGGCATGTGCCACCACACCCAGCTAATTTTTGTATTTTTAGTAGAGACGAGGTTTCACCATGTTGGTCAGGCTGGTCTCAAACTCCTGACCTTGTGATCCACCCACCTCAGCCTCCCAAAGTGCTGGGATTACAGGCGTCAGCCATCACGCCCAGCCCTTAAATATATTAACGTTCCTTTGGATTCTATTTCCAGCATTCATTATGACACCCAATCAAGTGCCATGGACAAAATCAATGAATATGTTCTGCCATCAATCACACAGTTCATAAAACATCTCCATGGTATCTGTGTCGGGTTAAATTAGTATGGGAAGAAGTACAGGATTAAAAGTTATCATGGAAATGGTCTTTATCTTCAAAAATCACATTTACTTCTATATTTTAAAATTGCCTGGTTATGCCTCTTACATACCTTCATCTTCCCATAAGATTATAAGCGCTATAAAGACTAGGGATACATTTGTCTTCGTCATAGCTATATTCTCCAGCACCAAGCAGAGTCTTAACACATAGTATGTGCTCAATAAATACTTGTCACATGAATGATGTGTATTGTCATATTAAACCAACAGTGGTCCTTAAAGGTAGCACAATCACCGACTATGGTATTTCTACCTTTTCTCTTAGTCAAAGCGATACCAAATGCTTCCTTGAGCTTAAGGGGTCAGACAATGTAAATTTAAGGTAGTGCTTTGAAACTTTTGTTTGTTAAATTCCTTTGCAAGAAACTTTAGTTTTCAAATATTCATGAGCTGCTGAGATCAGTATACACCTGTGTCTTAGCAAATTAAAGAAGGAACTAAATAGGATCAGGGAAAATAAATGCAGGAGGAACAAGGGGGCTTAACTAATTCTTCATAATGACTTTGGGGTTTACTGCACCAAACCAGGTGTGGAATTTCTTGAACTCCCTAAATCGATTCTGCCCCTGAGCCTTTCTAGGTGTTATTAGTGGATTTCTTAAACACTTTGGTGATTTTAATGTCAGCTTAATGCACCCATTCAAGCAGCTGTTCACTCCAACTCCTTATCTTTTCTCCATGGGACTTCGGTGACTGGGTTTCCACTCTTCACCCAGCAATCCTTTCAGAGGCTCGCGAGAGATGCTCATACATATTAATCTTTTCAAAAGTGACAAGACAAAATCTAAGCCCCTTGGTGAAGGCTATTTTCTAACTCTCTTGCCAGGTAGACTGCTTCTTGTTACCAGAGTGGATAGCTTGGTGACCTAAGCACCAATTCTGAAATGTAAAAGTACTTTGTCCCTTAATAGCTCTGCTCACTGAGAGGTTTATTGACAGTCAAATATTATTTCTTTCCTCTTATGCAAAGCCAGCATAGAGTAATGGAAGAAAAGGGCAATGCTAGTGAGGAGGGTGAGGGACAATTGAGACCATCCCACAGCTAGAGCAAATCAAAGAAAGACTAATCCGTGAGCCAAGATGCATGGTCAATTGCCCAGTTGCACTGTGGTTGGGCACTTATAATTGATAAGCCTCTGAAATACTGAAGAGCTATTTATTTACATGTCTGAGGCATAAGGACCTGTTCCTGTAACTGCAGTGACCCCAATGGCTTACTGGAAGCAGGCGCAATTCTGTGGACAATTTGACATTACTCAAAGAGAGGGCATCTTGCCTTTTCAAATAAAGACAGGATGCAGAGACTGCAGAACCAGGGAAGCCAATCAAACTGGGAGTGAACTGCCTGGAGTGCATTGTTTTGCTTCAAATCAGCACTCTCAGAAATGTGCTCTCTTAGTTAAATAAAGTTTTCCCCACATCAGAAGGTAGAGTCTATTGAAACACCTATAAAATATTTTATACAATATAGCATTTTAGCAGACAAAAAATTTTTCTCCACTACACTATCTCCCTCCCTTACCAGCATCTGAGTGATACCATCAGGTATAATGGATCCTTGGAATCTCGTCCCATGAAATCTGAAAGGCTTGGTGAGGTAAAACTATTAAAAGTGTTACTTTATTTCTAGAGTGATATATTGTCCTTTATCTCAGAAAGGATCAATTCTTTGGTAAGAGATCATTAAACCTTAATATGTTCACCCATTAAAGGCAGCAACCTTGTCCTTTCAAAGTCCTCTACCAAACTCAGCACATGGTGCCTGCCTAATAAACGTGACAATAGGAGAGCTGCCATAACACTAAGCCCGCTAGTGTAGACTCATTACCACATCTCACTGCTTCTCATGGGTGACTAAGGTCTGGAAATGCCTAGATAGTAAGCCACTCACTCAATTAGATGGGAATGACTAATCACAGGAGTGAGCCAGTCTTTAGGTTGGTCATGGAACTCTTCTCTCTGGAAGGCTGACAAATGGTGTTTATGGCAATGAATTCCGAGTCAATAGCTACACTGATGCAGTGAGTATTGATCTAGCAGAGCTTGAGATCCAGCAAGTCTGAGTTACCATCTCTTTCACAAGTGCCTGTGTGTGATCAACTTTACTGATGCCTTGCTTCCATGGCGTAAGCGCAGTACGAGTAGGGTGGCTCCTTAAACAGCCTTTAGTCAAGGAACAGGTGAAAAATGGAGAAAACAGGCATATATTCTGGGGACGTTTATAGCCTGAAAAGAACGTACATGGCAGACACTAAAATGCCTTCCTCCAGAAGGCTTCACTGAATAACTTCCAGGCCTAGCCCAAAACATATCAACCCAGACAGATGAGCTATTTTTAAAGTACTCCTTTCTCCGTGTAAGGTTTACAGCTTTTATGCTAGTAGAAAATAAATGAAATTATGTGTTTCAACCTTCCTAGAATAAATAAAAACTCACTTTGATATCCTTCCAAAATGGGTTCAAAGGATTTCTATCTCATTCAATGATTTTTATACTGATGGATATGACGAAGCTATTTAAAACCCTATTCCATTACTATTGCTGTAGGTCCTGTGTAATAACTTAAACACCCAAGGGGGAGATGTGTTTTCATAACAATATGTGTGAAAAATCTTCAAGAGTTTTGTAGTTTTCTCACAGTTCTGAGTTTTAAAAAGTGAAATGGCTACTTGACAAAAGGACATTTGATCATGGATTGCATTTTGTTTCCATGGTAGGTACATTTAACAAGTAAAGAATCAAAACAAGAGAGGTAAAACTCCTGCTCTCCTGCTCTGCTTCACTCTAGGCAGCCCATATCTGGGGATAACATGTAGTAGGAGACTGTGCAAACCAAGAATAGTGGGCGTAAAAAACCCAGAATCGAGAAGCACTTCTGGATCGGGAACTAGACGACATGAAGAAAGGCATTGTCAGGGGAGACAAGAGGGCAGCGTGGGAACATGTGAAGCACTGTGGAGAGGTGGAATCACCCTTACTCTGTTGTCTCCCAGGGCAGAACTTGTATTAGCACGTGGATTTTACTGGGAGACCAAAGGAGTGCGACAGGATGAGGCCCATTCCCATAGCCACAGATACTGGGAGGCGTAGGAGCTGTGTCAAGCAGCAGACATGCTCAGGGAGGGTCTGGCAGAGGCTGTTTGAATGCATGATGAGGCTTAGAATATGTATATTCTGGATGGTGTGCATATGAACCAATGAGCTGCAAGTTTTCTTCCAATAATGATAGTATATGAATCCCTAAATCCATCTCTGTATCTTAAAATAGTTTACTTGGGAAGGTACATAACTCAAAGCATTTAAATAAATAGCTTACTCTGCTGTACACAAAGAAGTACAAACAACATGATGGATAAGAGAACAGAAAGATTACTTTCCCAGCAACAAAGTAATGCATATAAAAAAAAGAAATGTTAAGCTGGCTAACTGCAAACAACAGTAGGTTCTAGTTCACACAGAAATTTGGGCAAACCTAGGTCTTGAGGGGTACAAACAACTCAGGAAAAGAATAAGAGCCTGACCTATGCAGGAGGTGGGGAGTAGGTGGCAAGAGGGAATCGTAGGTGGCATTCTTTAAAGGATCTTACAATAGTTTCGTGTTTAAAATTAGCTCTGGGGGAAAAAAAAGAGAACAATATATTGTTATGTGTTGCTCTTGGAAATCACCTTTGCTTTTATTATTGTCTGAAAAGTAATCAATTCTCTCTTGTTTTTTAGTTTTAGCTGCAGTCGCTTAGTGATGGAAATCCAGTGACAGAGAGGCAGGGGAACAGTTAGCTGGACAGACGAGCCAAACAAGCCAACCCTCTATCTCGCAAAAGGACTGAGGGGAGGGGAGTGCACAGCTATTCTGATGTTTATGTTAAGACATCTTGGTTCCACCTACACATCTTCATCCTTCCCAAGTATGCTACAAAATGGAATATCCATGCTGCTCTGAATTATAGATTTGAATGACTAATCCTTCAGAAACACCTTGATGTCCCCTAAAGGCCTCTAATCCTTAATTAATGCTCACTACCAGCACCTCATACTGCAGTTTGCCATTGCTTGTCTTCTTTGAGAAGAAAAGAAAATTATCCAAGTCTACCAGAGTCTCCAAGAAGGCAAGGTTTATATTTCTTATTTATCATTAAATCCTCATACTTAGTAAAACTCTAACAGCCAGTAGATGCTCAAAAGCATTTATGAAATGAAGGAATAAACAGACTCAATTTCTGCACTGACTCGGGAGAGACTCCTGAAGAGAAGTCTTCCACAGTCTGGACTCAGCCTTCATGAGATTGTCCTATCTAGCCAAATAGTTCTGCATTGCTTAGATGAGTGCCATTTCCCCCACCCCTACTCAGCTCCCATCTCCATGGAAAGCCTGATGTCTCTGCTCAACTCCTTACTTTTCGAGAATCAACTGAAGAACATTTCCCCCGAGATGTCGCCCCGACTGCTGCACACAAGCCCTCGTTCCTTTAAGTGTCGCACCATCCTATGCATGTCACGTGGGCAGAGGTTTGCACACTGATTTCTACACTTATCTGCTCCTGTCTCCCTTAATAAAAGGAGCATAGTTTATTTGGGGGCAGAAGGGAAGACACTCATTAATACCCTTTTTTGTTGTTTTTGCCTCTAGTTTTTACACCGCAAATATTTTTCTCTTCACATAAAAAGACTGGAAACATATCAAAGCACATAAAGCAAAATCTCCACCCTCAGCAATCTCATTCTTTTAGAGATGGCCACTTGTATCAGTTGTTGTATGCTTTTAAAGGTGGTTTTCTGTATTTACAATCTCTCAGACGTCTCTGGGTATATATATCTGACCTATAGATGTAGATATGTACTTGGACATAGGCATACAGATATAGATATAGATACACTGATATTTTTAAAACAAGTTAGTAATGTATGTTTGCCAAATTGCAACTTATTTTTTCTACTTAACGATATGTTCCAATATCGCCCATGTCATTACATATAGAAGAATTAAAAATAAAACTACCATTCAACCCAGTAATCCCTTTGTTGGGTATATACCTAAAAGAATATAAATTGATCTACCATAAAGACACATACACTCATATGTTCATTGTAGCACTATTCACAATAGCAAAGACATGGAATCCACCTAGATGGCCATCAACAGTGGATTGAATAAGGAAGAAAATATGGTACCTATACACTATGGAATACTATGCAGCCATAAAAAGGATGAAACTATGTCCTTTGCAGAAACATGGTTGGAGCTAGAGGCCATTATCCTAAGCAAATTCATGCAGGAACAGAAATCCAAGTCCTGCATGTTCTCACTTATAAGTAGGAGCTAAACATTGAGTACATATGTATACAAAGAAGACAATAATAGATATAGGGGGCCCACGTGAGAGTGGAAGGTGGAAGAACAGTAAGAACTGAAAAACTGGGCTGGGCGCGGTGGCTCACGCCTGTAATCCCAGTACTTTGGGAGGCCAAGGTGGGTGAATCACAAGGTCAAGAGATCGCGACCATCCTGATCAACATGGTGAAACCCCGTCTCTACTAAAAATACAAAAAATTAGCTGGGCATGGTGGCGCGTGCCTGTAATCCCAGCTACTCAGTAGGCTGAGGCAGGAGAATTGCCTGAACCCAGGAGGCGGAGGTTGCGGTGAGCCGAGATCTTGCCATTGCACTCCAGTCTGGGTAACAAGAGCGAAACTCCGTCTCAAAAAAAAAAAAAAAAAGAACTGAAAAACTACCTGGCAGGTATTATGCTGATTACCTGGGTGACAAAACCATCTCTACATCAAACTCTCAAGATCACAATTTACCCATGTAACAAACCTACACATGTGCTACTGGAAATTAGAATAAAAGTTGGAAGGAAAAAATGCATGCTTTTTTTTTTAACAGTTGAATTGGATTCCATAGCATGGAAGTATATTTTATGCCTTTTAGTCTACTTTATATCTCTAAGATTTAGCACAATTCTTGACACCTAGTAAATGACTAGGTCCTACCTACAATTCAAGTTGGTCAAATGTTTTGATGAACTTTTCTCCCCCATTGCTCTAAGCTTTTTCCTGAGATAAATTGGGTAGCCATATCTTATTCCATTTTATCACAGGTAAGTAGGTAAGTGGCATGAGAGCAAGATCCTGACACCAGGAAGATGCTCTGTTCAGAAGATGAGCAGTTCTATATCCAAGCAGAGTGCAGAAAAGGCAACGAAGAAAAAGTAAATGAAGGAGAGAAGAAAAAGGTGGGATTTTCTGGAATTCCAGAGAGCTAAGGTAGCAGAATGGCAGATGAGTAACTTGGAGGACTTTGTTCCCGTGCTGTGTTTCCAGATCAGAAAAGGTCAACACTGGCTGAAGCCACTATGCCTGGGAAACAGGTTTGGAGGTCTCTGTCTGCTCTCTTACTGCATCTCTAAACTTATCTGCCCGTATTTACCTACTAACTTTTTAGGTCAGTATTTAATGCCATTCATTTATTAAATCAATGTTTTTTGATTGTTTATGAATCCGGTATTGTTCAATGTGCTGGGAATTTTACCAAAACAAAGCTCCCAAGCCTTAATGGAGTTTATATTCCAGTGGAACAGGCAGACAATGAACACACAATAAAAAGTAATTCACTGTCAGCCCCTGAGAACTACTGTGAAAAGATAGAGAGACATAAATAAATAGACAAAAATTCAGGAATTATACAGGTGGAATAATCAAGGAGGGGTCTCTGCAGAGGTAACGTTGCCCAGAGGTCTGTATGCCAAGAGGAGGTCAGCCATTCCAGCTCTGGCTGAAGCCATCCTTCCCTCCTGCACTAGGTGGAGTAGACGGGAGATGGCCTGTCCTACTTGTCGACTGAACCCACCCTCCATCCTTTTCACTCTGCCACGAGTTAGCTAGATCAGCTGGGGCAATTATTCCTACAGTCTGTCTTGCTTTCAACCTTTGTAAAACACGGAATTGGACTGGGGCTTCTATGGTCCCTCCATGAATAACAATCATCTATGGTGTCCTGTGACTGCTGTCAGAAGGACCTATTTCACCCTTTGTGTATCCCTTCCCAACATATAGAGACTCCAGTAGACCACTCCACAGCAGAGGAGGGCAGAAGGGTCTCGCCCTCCCTCATTGTGCCTAAGTACCTGAGATTGAGAGCTGTTGGCCAGCGGCTGCATCCCTTGTTTTTGATGATTTCAAGGTAACGATTCTGCCAGGGAAACTTCTTCCAGTAGCAACCTGCTCAGTTACCCTGCAAGTTAGGCCCCAATAAACCTTGTGGAAGCTCAGGTGGAAACCAGGCATCACGGACACTGGCTCTGTCATACCTGCCAAGGGATCCTGCCAGGATCCAACACAACGCTTCATCTCATAGACAACGTAGCCTCTGGGTGGGCTTGTGCAGAAGGCAGCAGGTGGCCGTGAGAATACACAGGCTTTGCAGCCTCTCTCCCAGAGGTGCAGCTTAGTGCTTCCGCTTACCAGCAGTGTGATCTTGACCCACAATTAAAAGTAGCTGCCCTTGTTTAGTATCTTCTGTGTGTCAGGGCCGAGCATGGGACCTGAATGGGCTTGTGTTTCACACAGGAACACTAGGAGGTTCTGCTACTACATAGGAGACACTGTCATGCCACCGTTACACAAATGCAGAGACTGAGGCTCAGAAAGATGATGAGTAACTTGCTTGAGACCACAAAGCCCGTGGTAACTGGTGGTAGAATTACTACTCAAAACTAGGTTTACTCCAGATCTCACGCTTTCAGTTATATATGTTCCAAGCAAGTTACTCAGTCTCTTTGGGATCAGTTTCCTCATCTGTGCACTGGGGATAATAACAGCTGCCTTGCAGCCCTGCAAGAAACAAATGCGGAGTCATAAAGGGGGAGTTGAAAGTGAGTTCCTTTTGCTGCTGTTACCTCTCTCAACCATTGCCTCGCAGTGTCTAGGAGGCCAGGAGTATCTCTGCCTTTCAGGTGAAAACCCTGAGGCATCAGGAGGCTAAGAGAACGGGTGGAAATCAGTGTTCACCTCAGCATTCACCTCAGGGGCTTTTGACACAGGACTTTACTATCTCAAAATACAGCCAAAATTAGTTGTGAGTTATCTTAAAGAGGTAGAACTAGACGATTAATTATGAAGAAGGGTAAATCATTCTCAATCTTTGGTCAATCCTGCCTATGAATGATTATACAATTTTGGATTTGTGGAGACCATGGTAATGAGGTATACCTGTATCTAGCTGTCAGATTATGCTAAGCCTTTTAAATGACATGATTTCTATTCATTGCAAAACAATTTAAAAATATGCAAAGAACAAGGGACATTTTTCATCTTAACTAATAATTGACATCTTCAATTAGAAAATATTTAAGTTTTACAAAATATATATTCTGAAAATAAAAGGACAAGAAATAATTAAGGCAAGTGTATTGTCATCTGAATGTCAAATTAAAAGAAAACCAAAAAACTGATCCTTTGAATTGCGTGTAAATCGTTTGTAAGCCCACATTTGAAACTTCTAGTTTGTCATTCATATGAGTGAGTATTTCCTCCCTGACCTCTTCAACATACACTTATTCTCCATTCTCTGATAGAGAAGAAGTCAGTGAGGAAGCACTGGATCACGTGATGTCCATCAAGTCTTCATAGAGAAGGATATTAAGATATATGGGCACCAGTGAGAATTTAAAGCTGCCAAGGAGTGGATACTTTAACAGGTCCCTGTGGCCTGACTTCGCACCTGTGAAAAACACACACAAACACACAACAAAACTATGCAAACAGTAAGTTTCTTGGGTTTTGTGTGTTTGGGTTTTTCGTGTTGATATTTCTAAACTGACAATTAGTTTCGTGATCCTTCAGAATTAAAAATACTTCCTAAAGAGCAAAAGCAATCTTAGTTTTCTAAACGGCCGGTGAGTAACAGGCTAGGGACAGGAGTGAACGCTGTCTTCACTGTAACTATTATTCCTCAGAAATGTGGAAAATCAGTTGATCAGTTGATGCTGACCTTAGATGACTTCAGGATAAGAAAATATTACTTTTTGTATGATTGTGATATTGTGATCTATAATAAATATACATATATATCATATACATATATATTTAGATATGATCTTTGTCCTCTTTCTTGGAACACTGCTCTGAAAAACCCTTGGAATCTCCAAAGTGACAGTGTCTTTTGTAGGCTAATGAGATGCCTGGCGACTGGCGCCCCAGGATGGTCTCATAATGGTGGCTGGCTGCCAAGAGAGCCAATTCTGTGATTAGATAATTGGAACTTTCTGTCCCACCCTCTACTTCCTGGGAGGGGAGAGGAAGTGAAGGTTGAATTGCTCACCAATGGCTAATGATGTAATCAATTACGTCAAACTAATGAAGCTCCAATAAAAACCCCAAAAGACGGAGTTTGAAGAGCTTCTGGTTGCTGAAGACTGGTAGGGTCCTTGAGGGTGGAGCTCCGGAAGAGGGCCTGGAAGCTCTCCTCCCCTCCCACTGCCTTACCGCACACGCCTCTTCCAGCCGACTGCTCCTCTGTATCCTCTACTGATACACTGGGAAGTGTATGGAAAGGAAGTGTTTCCTTCAGTTCTGTGATCCATTCAGTAAATGAATTAAACCTTAAGGGGAGGCGGAGGCGCTGGCAACGCTGATCAGCAGCAGCGCTGCTCCCAACCCTGGTCTTACAACTAGCACCTGAAGTGGGAGGCCGTCTTGAGGGCTGAGCCTCAGCCTGTAGGGTATGACGCCATCTCCAGGTAGACAGCGTCAGAATTGAATCGAATTGGAGAATGCCTAGTCCTCACGAGTGTCACTTGGTTGGTCGGGGGGAAAAATTTCTCATACATCTGATGTCAGAAGTGTTGTGTCGAATGAGACAAAAAAGTAGGAAAAACATTTAGGTTTTTTTTTTTTTTGTCTTTAAGAATTATCCTGGATGATTAAGAATCCCAAGAAAATTCCACTTGGTGTAAAAATATTTTGTGCTTATAAGTTTAGGAATTTTGTGCGTGCAAATTCACGGTGTGAATGAACAAGAGTTCTGGATTCCAACAAGCCGGAGGTGAGATCCTCCTCATAAGATGTCACAGTGCAATGACTAAGCGGGGACCAGGTTCTCTCCAAATCCCATCCAGCTCTGTAATCTTGCATAAGTTGTGTATACCCACTTAGCCCCTGCGTCCTGATGGGTGGGGTGGAGACTCCAACACTGTTGTGAGAAGTACAAGAGCTAATGCCCATACACAAGGTAGAACCATGTCTAGTGCCCACAGTAAACATTTAATGAATGTTACTATTCTGTAAATCAGCGTGATGATATTGGCTATATTTTATAAGGCTATTTCAAGGTTTCAAAGAGACAATGTACAAAAAAACTGCTTCCCATGCTGCCTAACATGTCATCAATGCTCAATGAATGCAAGTGGTACATTAAAGATCAGCGTGGTTAAAGACAGCGAGCAGAACTCGCCATACTGAGGTCTGTTCCTGTTTCCCTTTCTTAGAGACATTGATGCATTCAGTTTGTATCTACTACCATGTAGCGATGAAGCATTTAGGAAACTGCATAACTTCTGGAGTCCTCAGTTTCCTGAGCTATACAATATAAAAACTACGATAAAAGGCCCTTTCAGCTCTTAAACTGCTGGATTCTACGATTCTTCAGTTAAAGTTCTGAAAGCATGTTAAGAGAGGAAGAGAACATCCTGTGCTCTCAGAAACATTTGCAATTCCAAGCCACTAATAAATAAAGGGTAGTGGGTTTGAAAAGCTGTTTATAGGTTGTTCCAAAAACCAAGCACCCAGTGTCACCCTGAGAGATCACTAGGGCTGAGCAAAGGCTGCGTTCTCCTGCTCAATGCACCTCCTCTCTGTGTATCCTGGTATGCTTGTTTGCCAGCTGTGACCCACTGGTTCAAAATGAAAACAAGAAATGCCCTGCCTCGGCAGAGTCCTCTGGTCAGAAGGTTTGTGAGTGGATGGAGCACACGCTTACCTTCCACAAGCTCACAATGTCCACACAGCTACAGTGACCTGTTCATGTCTTAGGACTGGTAGCTGGAGGGACCCTGGGGGCACCAGTGACTTGAGAAGTGAGGCCTGGATCACATAGTTCAGTTGTTGCTCCTGAAATGCACTCACATGATTTCTCAGAGGAATGCCATAGAGAATCTCCATCTAAATGGTGTCTTTCATACTGAGCAAGTTAACAGGCTTTAAGTCAGGAGGGTAACAATTGAGTATCAGAGATTTCAGATGTTTCTCCTAGTAATGAATGGGGATAACGATGATCCAGTTTAAACAGTTTAAACTGTCAGACAGTGATTCTAATTTTAGATCTGTCTGTAGCTCTGTGACCATGGACAATTCACTCTGTCACTAAGTCTCACTTTTTCCATCTGTGAAACGGCAACAGTTGGGCTAGGGTCAGGAGAACTAGATGACTTCTGAGATTCCTTCAAATTCTGATGCTAATCATGTATGCATTCAAAGAAAATGGTATCTGAGATCGCCATTGGTGCCTTAAGTCTGTCATGTACTATCCAGACTCAGATGGCAATGCCAACCGAGGTAGAAGGCGGACTGTCAAATGCTGTTTGGGGGTTGGGGCTTCTACATACATTGCTGTCACTATGATTATCTTTTAATATGAGAGGACCAGGCATCCCTATGGCAACTTTCTTTCCTGCCATTGTTCTCACACTTCACTGTGGCCTTCTGGAACCCTGTAACATGCTCTGTTTTACCTAATCATTGGGTCTTCATTCATGCTGCACTTTTGCCTGAACAATATTTTCCCCTCTTTTACCCATCTACTTAGCACCTCTAAACTTTGTAATTAAGAACTCAAACTGCATTTAACCACCCTAGGCAAGGTTAGGAGTTCCTTACTCTGAGCTCCCATGGCATGATTTTTCTCTATTCAGAGCATCTACCATGCTTTATTGTAATCGCTGATTTAGCTGTGGGTCTTCCTCACTGGATTATAAACTCTGCTGGGGAAGGCAACCTGTCTATCTTGCCCACCATTTTATCTCAAGCACTTAGCATTTCGCTTGGCACATTGTATTACATGGTATTGCATTGCACTATATTGTTCTATTATCACATACAAATACCACAGTTTTCAGATGTTTCTTCTAGTAGTGAATGGTGATAATGATGATCCAATTTAAAAGGTTTAAACTGTCCGACTGTGATTCTAATTTTAGATCTGCCTGTAGCTCTGCGACCATGGACAATTCACTCTGTCACTAAGACTCACTTAGTGAGTGAATGAATATAGGACAGAAGTCCATACTACCATGTGTTCTACTGCATTCAATATCATTCTGTGGATTCTACTACATTCAGTATCATTGACAAGGGGCAGTTGGGGCATGGTAGAAAGGGCTGTAGGTTAGGATTTTGAAACTCTCTGGAGTTTACTCTGGGCACAGGATGTGATGCAGAGTAGTTCATTAAATTTATCTTGATCTCTCACTTTTTGCATGAATAGACTTGGATCATAAAGTGCAATGAAGTATGTCAGTAGGGCATCATAAATGTGATGCCAATGCTGGCTATCCACATATGTGTATCGGTGAAGCTGAAGTAGGAAAAGCTGGATTTTGACACACATTTGACATGCATCTCACCTCGAGTTACCCTTTGTCTGCTGTTAAGCTTCATGCACCTTCTCATGTCCATTTACTGAAGGAATTTCTGAGCGCTAGCCATCCATGTGAATAAAGGCTGCTGTAAGACTGAAGCACATGGTATCTAAAGCAATGGCCCTTCTCTAGGACCAAAGGGATACATCAAGTTCTGGAGCCAAAATACGAGGCTCCATTCCCTATAAATAATGTTACTCCATGACTGCCTATTCTAACTGCTCCCAAGGCCGCCCTACTTTAACAACCTCCACTGGAGTCTAAGATCCAAACCAATCTACTCTTGGGAAACGACATACTTACATGTGAACAAAAACAATAAACAACAATTGCCTGAAATGTCATCCTGTGTCCTCTTCACATGACTAATTCCTATTGTAAATTTCATGAATGCCTTTCTCGAATCCTCCCTCTTCCCCCAAACTGTCAGGTCCTCATTTAACACTCTTAAAGTATTCTGCCATTTGCCATTATATCACTTAATTACAGCCGTGATTAAGTAATTATTGGCATAATTATTTGTTTGATGTCTATTTCGCTTGACAGATTAAAAACTGTATGAGGACAAGGACTGTGTGAGACATGTTTACCCCTAGAATTTCATCATCTGGTGCAATATCTGGCATGAAAAAGATGTTCCACAGTGATTTGCTTAACGGATGATTATAGAACCAGACAAGTTTTCAGTATCCAGAGATTTGAGAAAAAGGTTTCACATCACACTTAAGAAAAGGCACACTTCTCAGCTGTCTCAATGCCACAAAATTAGATTTGAAAATAGAAATGCAGGTGTGTAGATATGGCTCACCCATGAGAAGAAACCCATGGGGCAAATACTACCCATTTGAATGTACGAGACGACCTATCATTCTTCAGAGGGAATGTCCTAATAGAGTATAAAACACTTGATGTTTTAGATATTTGACTTTGGATATGTCTGTTCTCCCAACCAGATCAGAATTCTGGTAGAGGAACATTGCTTACTTAGCTTGGTAACCACCCTGCTCCTAACACAGCGCACAGCTAAGAGTAGACTTTCATGAACGGTTTGTTGAGCAAGTGAATAAATGAGTGGATGAATGAATGAATAAACTAGAGATATCTAAAAAGGCAACTAAAGAAATGAGCCCAGACTGGAAGGCAGAACTCATTCATCCAGTAATGTCTTTGCATCAGGTATGAGAAAAATATGTTTCTAACTGAGTTTCGCCTCTATTTATTATTAATAAATAACTTCCATAATGAACATGACTTTTCTCAGAAACCTGCTAGATTTTCAAGAGGAAGCAACTGTTGTGATGAATTGGGAAGAAAAAATGGCAGCTCACCCGGGAGCAGGTGCCTTCCAATTTAGCTTAAGTATGCATGTTTGCGCGCACACACCTCTCCGTGCGTGCTGCCGCGGCAATGCATAAAGTCTGTCTCGCGGCATGTGCCTGACAGATGAAGCTGGAGCTGGGACGTGCCTCATTTGGCTGGGCTGTCACTCACCATTTTGTTTATTACAGAAAAAATGAAGTCCATTTCCAAGCGTTCGTGGGACACACAGTAATTGGGCTCTCCAAAGCCTTTTCACTTAATTTGCTCAAGTTGTATTTATTTTTTAGAGAACAAGGTGTTAACAGCTGATGGACAGAACATCATAAAGTTGAAGGCAAATGGACAGGATAATAAAGAAATGATGTGGCTTTCACCTGCTCCCCTGCACCAGCCCCTCTTTCTGCCGCCAGCCCCTCCCTTCTTTCTCCCTCTTGCCAGATTGTCCCACTGTGGAATTCAGATCCCTTTTTCTGGTCTGGGTTCTTTCTCTGATGAAGTTCCCTTCAAGCTTTTTGTTACAAAAACTTATATGTATCATGTATTTCTTTGACTGAATCTCTTTTTCTTTTGACTGGCAAAGCCATGGAGACTGAGCTCAAAGGGACATTTTCTCTTTGTTCCCTTCCTCATCCCCAGTTCTATCAAAGTTGAAGTGACCAAAAAATGGCTTTAGAGGAGTTGAAGATTCCAATATACGTTGCTGTTCCTTTTGGGGTAAATGTGAAGGTGGAATGAAGCTCTTTTCTAGGGGAAATCAACCTGGGCCATAGCTCAGAAAGACAAGGTCTCAAATTCCACTTATGTATGATCTAGGGAAGTTTTTTTTTTTTAATTCTCTGAACTTGCTACTTTTTTGAGACTACAGAAGATTAAATATAGTGCCTGGTACAGAGGAGTGTGCAGTAAGAATGTTTTGGGTCTCTTTACACTTATTGGTGTCCTCTAGGAGCATTTATCAGTCTCAGATTTTTAAACATTGCCATAATTTCTTTGCTCCCATAAGAGGAAACGATTTAGCTGAAAAATAAAAATAAAAAAATATATGCAGAGAAGTCTCTCTACAAATTATAACCACCTAGTAATAGAAACAAAATGAGGCATCATTCAAAACAGAGGCTTGCCCACTGCAACTCAGCTTTCTAATCATTCGTGATTGATGAGCCTGCCAGAAGGAATCAAATATTTCTGCAAATTCTGATGATTTAATGCACTCATTTCCTTCAGGTTCTGCTTGCTGGTGATGGTTTCCTGAGTCCCAGGGAGTGAGGTGGTGGACATTGGTTATTTCTAGAGCTTCTAATTGAGACCACAGCACCCAGCACCTAAAAATCCACTCTTTAAGCATAATGGTCTGTTGATTTCCTCAGTTATTGAAACCTGGGAAGTTCTGAATCCTCTCCCTCTCACACCAGGAGCTAAAGGACTTCAAAGCCTTGCACCTGTCAGGGATGGGTTTCCTGAACTACAAGACATTGTCAATCAGTGGCCTTGAACCCCTGGAGATACCCCCTCCTCACACATTGTTGCATATAAGCTGGGGGCGGGGAGCTTTGAAAACTTGAACCCTTCCTAGGGTTCTGTAACTGTGCTTTGGCATCAAGAGTGGAACATAGTTTCCTAGAAGGGAGCTGAGGTACCCAGAGGCCCTTCCCTAATAGCTGGAATTGTAAATCTTCTATTATGAGACATCCGAGGCGGGGGAGCCATCCATCCAGCTTTGTGATAAAACAGGCTGTGTGGACTAAATCATCGTTATCATCATCATTTATTATACCTTCACAATTATCACAACATGCTTTTCACAATCTTTTTTATGTCTCACAATCATCCTAATAAAGTAGACAGTTAAAGCTTCAAGAGTATAAGCATTTGACTCAAACTCTTCAAGGTAGGGAGTTAAAGAATGCAGAGTAGAAGGCAAGGCTGTTAGACGCTAAGACCTGCAAGTACAAATAGTATAAGATAGTGTATGTACTCTAACAAAGCCACCAACGCTGGGATGTCAGATGACAAGCCTAGTGCATACAGCCTCATAACAGAAGACTGGTCATGCCAGCCGTCACCTTTACAATCTCTATCACTAGAAGCAAAGCCTTTAAAGGGGGTGGGGTGCACCAGCATAGTGAGAAGGGGAGTCAGGATCTTTCACCTGCTGAAACCCAAGCATGAAAGCATCCACACCACCAACAATCACAACGTAATAATGACCCAGCACAGTGAGATGGGGAGTCAGGATCCTTCACCTGCTGAAACCTGAGCATGAAAGCATCCACACCACCACCAATCACAACGTAACAATTACGCAGCACAGTGAGATGGAGAGTCAGGATCCTTCACCTGCTGAAACCTGAGCATGAAAGCATCCACACCACCACCAATCACAACATAATAATGACCCAGCACATTGAGATGGGGAGTCAGGATCTTTCACCTGCTGAAACCTGAGCATGAAAGCATCCACACCACCACCAATCACAACGTAACAATGACCCAGCACAGTGAGATGGGGACTCAGGATCTTTCACCTGCTGAAACCTGAGCATGAAAGCATCCACACCACCACCAATCACAACATAACAATGACCCAGCACAGTGAGATGGGGTGTCAGGATCTTTCACCTGCTGAAACCCGAGCATGAAAGCATCCACACCACCACCAATCACAATGTAACAATGACCCAGCACAGTGAGATGGGGTGTCAGGATCTTTCACCTGCTGAAACCTGAGCATGAAAGCATCCACACCACCACCAATCACAACGTAACAATGACCCAGCACAGTGAGATGGGGTGTCAGGATCTTTCACCTGCTGAAACCCAAGCATGAAAGCATCCACACCACCCCCAATCACAACGTAACAATGACCCAGCACAGTGAGATGGGGACTCAGGATCTTTCACCGGCTGAAACCTGAGCATGAAAGCATCCACACCAACACCAATCTCAATGTAATAATGACCCAGCACAGTGAGATGGGGAGTCAGGATCCTTCACCTGCTGAAACCTGAGCATGAAAGCATCCACACCACCACCAATCACAACGTAGCAATGACCCAGCACAGTGAGATGGGGTGTCAGGATCCTTCACCTGCTGAAACCTGAGCATCAAAGCATCCACACCACCAACAATCACAACATAATAATGACCCAGCACAGTGAGATGGGGAGTCAGGATCTTTCACCTGCTGAAACCTGAGCATGAAAGCATCCACACCACCACCAATCACAACGTAATAATGATCCAGCACAGTGAGATGGGGAGTCAGGATCTTTCACCTGCTGAAACCTGAGCATGAAAGCATCCACACCACCACCAATCACAACATAATAATGACCCAGCACATTGAGATGGGGAGTCAGGATCTTTCACCTGCTGAAACGTGAGCATGAAAGCATCCACACCACCACCAATCACAACGTAATAATGACCCAGCACAGTGAGATGGGGACTCAGGATCTTTCACCTGCTGAAACCCAAGCATGAAAGCATCCACACCACCACCAATCACAACGTAACAATGACCCAGCACATTGAGATGGGGAGTCAGGATCTTTCACCTGCTGAAATCTGAGCATGAAAGCATCCACACCACCACCAATCACAATATAACAATGACCCAGCACAGTGAGATGGGGTGTCAGGATCTTTCACCTGCTGAAACCCAAGCATGAAAGCATCCACACCACCCCCAATCACAACGTAACAATGACCCAGCACAGTGAGATGGGGACTCAGGATCTTTCACCTGCTGAAACCTGAGCATGAAAGCATCCACACCAAAACCAATCTCAATGTAATAATGACCCAGCACAGTGAGATGGGGAGTCAGGATCCTTCACCTGCTGAAACCTGAGCATGAAAGCATCCACACCACCACCAATCACAACGTAGCAATGACCCAGCACAGTGAGATGGGGTGTCAGGATCCTTCACCTGCTGAAACCTGAGCATGAAAGCATCCATACCACCAACAATCACAACATAATAATGACCCAGCACAGTGAGATGGGGAGTCAGGATCTTTCACCTGCTGAAACGTGAGCATGAAAGCATCCACACCACCACCAATCACAACGTAATAATGACCCAGCACAGTGAGATGGGGAGTCAGGATCTTTCACCTGCTGAAACGTGAGCATGAAAGCATCCACACCACCACCAATCACAATGTAATAATGACCAATCAACCAAACCAGCAAGGACAACAACAAAAGACATTTTCCTGCCCCTCACCCCAGTAGATGCAAAAGTCCTCCTAATAGTCTGCAACAGACTGCACAGCTGGATCATCTACTGCCTTGCTTCCC
Organism: Aotus nancymaae; assembly: GCF_030222135.1. Classification (NCBI taxonomy): domain Eukaryota; kingdom Metazoa; phylum Chordata; class Mammalia; order Primates; family Aotidae; genus Aotus; species Aotus nancymaae. The sequence goes on from NW_026988423.1 coordinate 37,595,933, forward strand.
ATTTCTTCTCAGGTCTCATCTCCTGCCACTCTCCGACTGCCTCTAAATCCTAGCCACATTGACTGCTCTACTGCTCATCAAATACATCAAGAACTCTGTGTGCCCTGCCTTCACTTCCTGGAAAGCTCTTTCCCCATGCCTGGTCAACCCCTCACCTTCCTCAAGTCTTTGCTCCATTGTCTCATTTTCCGGGATGCTGACCCTGGGCACCCTATTGAAGTTGTAACCTACTCTGCTCACCCTGCTGCACTCTTGATCTCCCTTGCTGTCTTCTACTTTCTCACTTTTCCAAAGCCCTTGTCATCTTCTAACAGCCTCTGTGATTTACCTTCTCACTGAGACTGTTTTTATTGTCTGTCTTCTGCTAGAACAGAAGCTCCATGATTATATGGCTCTGTGTCTATTTTACCCATGTGCTTAGAATAGTGTTTGAATGAATGAAGCGTTCCCCAGCAGCTTTCAGTCTCTTGGGACTAAATCTGGCTCCCTAGCTGTTGAGAGGTAAGAGTGAACTCACGACACTGCATCCTTACAATGGGTTTCCATACTCTAAAATTCCACGTCTGAATCTGCATCATGCTGTTACACCATACATCAAACTTTTATGTCTGGTAGTACCTCAGAAACTCCAAATAATTTTGTTGATGATGACACCTTAAACTCTATTGCTATATAACAATGAAACATGAGAAATTGAAAGTGTAGAACGTTGTTCTACAGCCAAATGCCTCCAGTAGCTGCCACTATAATGTGGAGTGACATTATGTGCTTTTCTGTGCCTCAATTTTCTCATCTCTCTAACTTACTTCCTTTTATTTTTGAACCTACACACCATGATGAGCTAAGAAGGAAGAAAATGTTCTAAATGTTCTAAAACACAGGGCAATAGAGAGGCCATGATATTCATAATGAGCTTGTTTTTTGCCAAATGTTGCTTATAATGTTTAAATTCTAAAGAAAACATCTTAGAATCAAGCAAAAGGATGACCTTAATAGGCAATAATAATGATAATGAATAATTTAAAAGATGCTTTTTCATGCATAACCTCATTGCATAATGAACATCTAATGTAGAAAGGCATCTCTATAGGTAACAGCTAAAGTTAAAAATTTGGTCCTTTAAAGCAGCATTATTTCAAGGGTGACTGTCCTCAGAAAAAAGCACTGACAGTCTTCAGAAATTAATGTAGCAAACGGAGGGGCTTTCACAATAATTGGTGGGTAAAATATACTATAAAGATATAACATTCCCAATGTTAATAAGAATAAGAATAAACCACAATCCCCAGAGGATCAAATGAACTGTTATTTCAGATTATAAACATTTTTTTAAATTCACATTTTTACATTTATAGGCAGAATTTTTTTCGATATCTATCTAACATCATTTATGATAGAAAAAGCTTTGAAAAGCTCAGGCTAAATTTGTATACTTTATGTGGTATGTGTGTATCAACACATGCACTTATTTTAATGTGGGTATAATTATTACTGAATTGTGGCTTTCAATGGGAAGATCACTAAGGACAGTTAAATCAGACTGCATTTAGCTTTCATTGAAACTCTAAAATTATTTTTTTGAAACATTCAGGTTTTGAAAAAAGGTGAACTGTGTTTGTCTCAAATAGTCTTTCCATAATTTTTCAGACTGATATTTTAAGGCAAATTTAATCCATATAGTTCATACTCATTTACACTTAAATTATCCAACTAGAGCTTTTAACAGCTATTTAATGTCTCAGACACCTTTTGAGCTTTTAAAGTGAGCTCCTAAAAGCCTTTTCCATCTCATCCATCCTCCTCTCATCATCAGTTTAAGAGATTGCATTTTGCTCAGAGTAAACAAATTGAATACTGAAACTTTTGGTTATTTTTCCTCTCAGTTTATGACCTCTGAATGTAAAGTGGCTTTCAGATGTGACATAACTAATTTTCCCATCCCTATCAACCAATACAGAGTGTGTGTCACATTACGCTTACTTACGAACAGCTATATAGCCAGCAAATGAGGCAATCTCTGACCCCTCATTGGGCATCCAGAGCATATAAATGGATAATTACAGAAACTCAAACTTCTATGACATTTTTCATCTGAAAATTGCCAGGGCTTCCTTTAGAGTGGGATAAGCATGCATCTTAGAATTTGTCATAGTCACAAATATGCCTAGTTATGTCTCTAAATATCTATCTCCACCTTTTCACAGATGGCAAAGGCTTAAGCAGCTGTAAACCAAAGACCCAGAGGTCCTTCCTTCAAGGCGTATGGTTCTTTGAAACAAAGAAAGGTCATATTTTAACTGTGTGTGTGTGTGTGTGTGTGTGTGTGTGAGAGAGAGAGAGAGGAAAGCCTGATAATTTGAGACTTGCACAAACGCCTATCTCTTTAAAATTGCGAAGCCACTAATCACTAGGGTGTGGATTTGATGAACTCTTGTCATTTTTTTTTTTAGGAAGAAAAGGCTTTACAGCTGCTGCTTATGCTTATGTTGTTATCACCTATTCTTATTCGTTCCTTGCTCTCTCAGTCACCGATATCATCTTCCCGGATGTTTGAAAGGCACATCAAAAGTCATTTTCCCAATTTCTCTTCACCGATACCAGTTCTAATCCCAATACTCAGTGTATTCCACATCCTATTTCCAGGGTCGTGACGTGTTTTTATACCTTTAGATTGGTGAAAACTGGAATGGCCTGGGGAGACAGTGAGGCAAAGCAAAAAATTCCTCTGGAAGGATGCTCAGAGAAAGCAGGCCTTGTTGGCAGGGGCAGAATTGCATCAGAACATCTACTTTGATGCTTGAGGGAGCAGAGCCCAAGTCACACTGACCTGACAGGAGGCTGTGCAAGCCTGCAAAGGGAAGGCCTTCCACCTGCAGTGTGACCAGCAAGCCCCGCCCACCACGTGTGGGCAGAGCCTATGTTCTGGATGGCTACATTTTCCTAATAAGGCTTTGCACAAGACGCTAAATGAAGCTGGCTGCCCGGTTGAGTTCAATCCCAGCCCATTTCAGTTTACCCATTTCCTCAGAATGTAATCTCACCTCCTTTCTATTGGATTCCTTCAGGGCCTTGTAACTGATGAATAGAAGCCTCCAGGAGTGGGTGGAAGGCGGGTGGGAAGGCAGCACACTCAGAGGGCACCTTCTAAAAAGCCACAGAATGTGTGGGTTTCAAGGTGCAAGGGGGCCTCAGAAAACACGCAGTGCAGCCCTCATCTGATTTCGGATTCCCATATGTGATTGCCCTGCCTCTGCGGAAGCATCCTATGTAACAGGGGCCTCAATACTTCCAGGAGTAACTTTCTTAGGAAGTTCTCCTGTGTTTGAAATTGACATTTACCTCTCAGAAACTGTGTTTTATAAATGTAAACAGAAAATTCCTCCTCCAAATCACCCAGTTATAAAAGAGAAATGAGCCACTCTTGCAATAGAAGCATTTGATTTGAAAAAAAGATACCTCTTATGAGCCCTTTGGATGGTACATATTAGATGAATTTGTTCAAAACACCCTAAATAAGAGTGCTACCGGCTCCCCACCCTGATTTCTACCAACCCCAGAGAATGAGGCATTCATTCTTCAGCTAGTTGCAGACACAGAGGTGCTAGTTATATAAGTAGCTGTATCTGCCATTGATCATCTATTTTGTATGCTTTATACTCATTATCTTATTCTTTACATCTGTATGGTAATTTATATGTGTCATTATTTCTACCTTACAGAAGAGGAAATTAAGGATCAATTAAATAATCTACACAAGGAAACACCTTCCCTAAGTGACAGAACCGGGATTCAAACTTGGAACTATCTAAATGCAAAGACTATGCCTTATTGACTATCATGTAATAATATATGTAATAATGTGTATGTATATTCATGTGTATGAACAAATATATACTCAAACATATTCTTAAGGCTTTCTATTGGGGCTTGTGTACGTATTTATATGTAAATAAATATATGTGCTCACAAGTATGTTTGTATGGGTATAAAGGAAACAATTGATATACAAATATATGTAATGTATATGTATTTTACAAATAAATAATTATGTAAATATGAAGGTAGCCATAAATACTATGTGTGGCCTCACTATAGAGCTAAGCAGGACATGTGGCTTGGCTTGGTTTAGTCTGCAGATTGTTACTAAAGACTGTTTTCCAACCAAGTCTACTGGCTACACACGTTTGTCCTCTTGCGAAGAACTCAGCTCTTTTCCTTCAGAGGGCAGGTGCAGCCTCTCACTTCCAGGTGAGCAGTCCAGTCACACTAGGCCTCCCATCCCTCTCTTCTGGTCAACCTTAAGAAGCCTCTCTTGGCCAGATGTTTCTAGCTCCCTAGTCTGAGGCTCCAGTGCCCCCCAAAACAAAGCACCCACTGTCACACCCTTATTTTTGTAAACTACTCATCATTCTCACCCCTTCCCATGGGCAGAATTGGGGTCCCAGTGTCTTGTTCTCAGCACTGGACTCTCAAGACCTAAATGTTTGCATTTCTGAAGCTCACCTTCTGGTCTTACGTTTTAACGTACTTCTCTAATTAAAGCACAGTGGGGCACCCAGGGTGTACTCAGGAGGACATTTTTCATAGGATTGCAGCACCCATGAAGGTAACCAGAGGAATGAGTTTGCTTTTGGTCACTCCCCCCTGCCCATGGAAGTGGGTACTCGGCTGGCAGGGCCCTTGCCCTTTGCATTTCCTTGTTTGGTGAAGCCCTCTTCCGTCCAACTCAGGGAAGATGAGCAAGGCAAGGGACAGATTGCACTGAACTGCTGGGCTTTCTGGCAGAGGTTTAAGAGTTTTTCATCACTGGGCAGACTTCACTCAAGACCAGGTTCCTGCCAAAGAAATCTTGCTGGGGCTGGGTGCAGTGGCTATGTAATCCAAGCACTTTGGGAGGCTAAGGCTGGAGGATTACTTGAGCCCAGGGCAGCCTGAGCAGCATAGAAAGAAATTGTCTCTGCAAAAAATTCTGAAAGTTTAGCTGGGTGTGGTGGTGAATGCTGCTTAGGAGGCTGAGCGGGGAGGATGGTTTTAGCCCAGGAAGTGGAGGCTGCAATGAGCTATGATCCTGCCACTGCACTCCAGCCTAGATGACAGAGACCTTGTCTTAAAAAATCAAGAAAAGGAAGTCTTGCTGAAACTGCTTCACACTGGGGTTTTGTATATCTGGGGTGGGAATGCCAGGTGTATTTTTTATGTTTTATTTGATTGCTGGTTGAGAATAAATCATGAGAGTTCCAGGCTTGGTGTAATCCACATTGGAATCAAGTTAAGAAGCAGAGCTGAAAACCAATCTAGGAGCACTTTTAATGTTGACTGGGTCTGTCGAGTTCCCGAGACGCCAATAACTTAGTGTGGAAAGGAGAATTACAGTTTGTGCTGAAATACAAGGTTTGTCGATAGAAAAGGAATGAGGGCAGTAAACGTTAAGTGATCACCTTTAGAAAGCCAGGGAACACTTCTTTGGTTCACTAAAGGAGAAATGCCCTATAGCATCTTGTCATACAGAAAAGTCGTATTTGGATTTTCCAAAAAGAAGCTGAGGCAAGTACAAGAATTTGAGTCACTCAGAAACAAAGACAGTGAGCTAGTGTCCTCCTGTGTATGTAAGCTTGGACTGGTTGGTACTCGCTGCATCCAGGGTCCATGGGAAAGAGTAGGCTGATTCATTAGTGATGCCTGCAGCTGGCGTAGTGGGGAGACACCGAGACACACATGCAACTGCCTACCCTACTCCAGGGATTGCCTGGACATTCTGTGTGGTTAGGATTATTACATTTTACTCTGGAGCCGCTAAGCTCTCTTAATGGATTTGATAGAGTGAGAACCCTGCAAAGAGGTCTCAGAGGTCTTTGGAACTGACACTCATCTGAGTCCAGAAATTATACATGGCCCCTTACTAGAGGCAGGAGAATGGGCTAGTGTCTGTCATCTCACCATAAAACCGGGTGTCCCTGCAAAGCACTTGATGCCGTATGCTTATATTCCTTTGTTCTCCCTGCTTGTTGAATTTGTGATTGCTTTTATTTTGATACCTTCATATAGTGCCTTATATTATGTTTGCTTTTATTTTGATACCTTAATATAGTGCCTTATATTATGTTCGCTTTTATTTTGATACCTTAATATAGTGCCTTATATTATGTTCGCTTTTATTTTGATACCTTCATATAGTGCCATATGCTTACATTCCTTTGTTCTCCCTGGTTGTTGTATAGTGCCTTAAAGTAAGATTTGGGCATGCTCTATATTACGTGTTTTACCCCAGACATCTTGTGTCTCTGACCAGCTGCCTTGACTGTTACCTGGATGGGCTCTGGGCTGGTTAGCATCATTGTACCTATCATACATACATACATACATTCCTTCCCCAAATATGGGGAAGGAACAAGGCTTTTCTCAATTCGCTTCTATAACTAGTTATGCAATGCCATAAGGTAGCCAGTGAGTATTCTGTAGGACTTAGCTGATGGCCAGAAATAGTCTTAGGGTTCTTGAAGGCATTCACATTTTGGTAGCAACTTCATTGCAATGTGGTCCAATAGAACATTCTGCAATGACGGAATGTTCTGCAACTGTCCTTTCCAAATGATAACCACCGCTTACATTAGCCATTGATCACTTGAAATGTGACTGCAGAAACTGAGAAGCTAAAATTTTTAGTTTTGCCTAATTTGGTTAATAAAATAAAATTAAATAGCCACATGTGGCAAGTGGGTACTATTTAGCAATACTTCTCAAATTTTAGTGTGGATAGGAATCATCTGGAGGGCTTGTTAAAACATAATCAATCCCCTGGTCCCACCATCAGGAATTCTGAATCAGGTCTGGGGTGGGATGTGAAGATCTGTATTTTTAACAAGCCTCCAGATGCTACTTCACTTTGAGGACCCTTGACAGAGGAATCCAGAGTCATTTAACTCAGGAGTTCTTAATCAGGGACAACTCTACCCCCTCTAAGACATTTGGCAGTGCCTGGAGACCATTTTATGACGACAGTTTGGGGAGGGGGTGGTACAGAAACCTATTTGGTAGGTAAGGGATGCTGCTAATATCCTGTAATGCACAGTACCCACCTCCCCAAACCGTGATCATAAAGTATACAGCTTAAAACGCTAGTAGAGCTAAGATTGAGAAACTGCTCACTGCTCATGCCAGTCAGATCCTGGCCACAGAGACAGTTGTAGTAATATGTCTTCTATTTAATGTTAACCTGTGTCCTTGACAGGCTGTGACCTTATTCCCTCATCAAATATTATAATACCATTCATTCCTTTAATCCTGAGAGTGTTGAGGAAGCTTCAACACCCTTCCCATTCAGCTGGGAAGTGGGACACTGGCAGTGGAGGCTGGTACTTGAGTGTCTTCCCCTGGATTTTACAGTGGGAGCCCAGGCAGGTGTGCACCAGACACCAAGTCCTAGTAGAGTGCTTCCAGACAGGAGAGGGAGTGGCTTCTTTGTTTAGTCTCTGAGAGGAGTAGCACAAGGGATGTTTGATTTTTGCAGAAGTATTAGTCAGCAAGAGCTGTGCTGGAGGCATTAACCCAAGAAGCGCATTAGGATAAAAAAAAATAAGGTGATGAGACCACAGAAGTGCCAAGGTTCTGCTATTCCACGTGAAGATCACCTTTGCTTTCCCGGGGCTTTGCTGCAGTCAGACAGCAGCCTCTGGGAGACGCGGTGAACATGCCCTGGAGTCCTGGAGAGCCAGAGGTCAGAGCAGGAGAGGCCTCCCTTGACCGTCCTTTGCCTTCCAGACCTGAAGCCAGCACATGCTTCTTCAAGGAACACAGCCACTTTCAGCTTGCTTATGGGGGCACATGCTCGGGGTTTCTGGAGATGCTGTTACTTCAGGTCTTCAAATCACACGTGTGTATACTGCCTCTACCGCCACTACATGCTCTCCCAAAAGTCTCAGAGAGCAAAGTCTCCCTCACTCTCCATTTTTCCGCCCCCTCTTCCATTTTTAATTTCTGGACTCCAGTGGAGCTTCAGGAACCTCTAAATGCATAACAGCCCCCAAATCTGTAGCCCCCCGCTTTGTTCCAGTCTGTTTACAGAACTGTTTGCTTCTGGTTGCTCTGCTTAGCCATGGAAGATCCCCAGGCCTCAGTGGTGCGTCACTGACTCGAAATTGGACGGAACTAATCTCATGGTTATATGGCCCTTCCATCTTTTTTGTCGGAAATGAAAATCTAAAATAATTCTGCAACCATCTTCATGGCCTGAACCCGCTTTCCTTTTTTAGATCCCCAAACTATTTTATAATACTCAGAAGGCCTTCTTGAGTGCAGCTGCTGTCTCTTTATATGACACAGCTAAAGTCTATTAGCACTTTTGAATCTTTGGTTGGCCATACCCTGTCACCCGCCCCCTTAGCAGCTTGGGACGGAGCCGGCAACCGTGTGTGATGGCACAGTGACAAGGCGATTAGCTCACTTGAGGATAGCACGTTCTGTCTGCAGAAGGACTCAGTCAAAGCAGGTCAGTACCCATAAAAAAACTGTGTCCCCTCAGCCTCATGCTCCATGATCATTTCTGCAGCATCCTAGGCCCTTTCTCACCTTCGTGTTACAGCTGCATGACCTGAGCAAAGTTGCTTGGTCTGAGACTCAGTTTCCTCTTTCATAACATGGAGCTAACACCAGCTCTCTGAGTTGTGTAAGGTGTCAATTTGATAACACTTATTCATGTGTTGACACAGTGCCTTGTCCATGATGAGGGGCGCATTCGGAAATGCTGAAGCTCTTTTGTGGTGTCCATACCCGTGAATCACAGCTCCCAGGTCCAAGACCCACCCCCGTGTGAAGGTGCAAGACAGCATCTCTGAACAGGAAGTGAGGGGCACACGGGAGGAGGGTGCTGCATCCACCTCCGGATTATCCTGAGGCGTGAAGGGAATTATGCTGAGTGAGTGTGACTGCACAGAGAATGCTGTATTTGTACAGAAGGCAATTTTTTACACTTTGGCTAATGAGTTTTGACCTGTGTGAAAATGGTCTCATAATTACACAACTCAGATTTCCTGTTAGCCAATCAGACTGATGCTGTGATCTCAGTCATTTCAACAGTTCTTGATTATCAGAGCAGACACCAAGTATCGAGAAAAATAACTAATGTTCTCCTCTTCTGAAGATGTCTTATGTGAGCAGAACTGGCTTTCTGTGGTGGGAAAGCTGAAGGAAGCTTTCTCTTCCCATTTGTCAATGCCAGCTCTAGTTCCTTCCAGCATATACCTTCCCAAGCTCAAGGCAGTATAGGACGGGCTTCAGAACCCCCAAATCTATGCCCTACAGTCACCGTGTTCCCAGCAGGACTAGACGCTCAAGGATGGCTGCTGGGCTCTGGATGGGCAGGGCTGAAGAGACCAGACAGAGAAGATGATGGAAATTCAGGGGCCTGCGGATGACTAGGTCACCCTAAGGCTGAAGCCACACAGGCCTGTAAGGGAGAAAACAGGGAGAGGCTTCAGATACGGAGAGTGGTTGTGCACTCACCAGGCAGGAGGTGAGGGCCGCTTCTCCAAGGCAGTAGTGGCAGAGGTTATGGGGGAAAGTCAGGCTTGGGGTCTGTTTTAAAGGTAAAGCCAATAGGACAAGCTGAGGAAGAGGGTGACAGACGCTGTTCTCATGACTGCTCTTCACTGATGGGCTGCAGCCTGGGCCAGGGAGTCCGTGTCCACTCTAGGGACAGATACACACCTTGAAGAAGACAGTGGGAGCCACAGGCATCAGGCTGTGTTTGTTTCTAGCACTTAGGATGTAAACACCAGCCCAGCAGGTTGTGGGAAGCGGCCGTGGGCTTGAACTCTGCCCGTCCAGCTCTGTCTGGCCTCTAGCATTATAAATTAGGTAGCTGTCTTCATCTATTATTCAGCATAATTTATTTTGGACATTTGCATCAGCAGTTTATAAACAAAATAAACCAGATGCCAAAAGAGGGAGGAGAGAATTAAAATGGACATGCGTGGGGGTGGGGGGGGAGGAAAGGGGGGCGGTGCTGGGAATGAAGAGCCCCATCGTTAATCAAACACGGGCTCTGCAGTGACAGGAGGCAACGAAAGAGCAGGTTGGGAAGCACTTGGAATGAGAAGAAGCACCCGATTAGCCCTCCCCAGGTCCCAGCCTTATGTACTTGGGACATTTAGATTTCGCCTGTGGAACACCACATCTCCCACCTCCCTAGAACTACACCCATGGGAGCAAGGAGCAGCATCTGCCAAGACATGGGCAGTTGGCCTGAACCGGTTCCGGCAAGAGTCAGGGTGCCTCCCTGGGTGAGGGCCCAGCACCGAACCACAGCCCTTGACCCCAGAAGGAAGTGTCTCAATTATCCAATGTCCTTTCAGTGAATTCAGTAACTTAACCATCGTCTATCTTCACCGCCCAGTGCAACGACTTCAGACTCGGAAACGGCTTCTGACAGGAGCCTGCTTTGCACAGAAAAGTCCATTACAACCAGTTCTGGGGCACTGATGAGGAGCAAAGGAGAGGAACAGGACAGGGCCTAGGAAACGCAGGATGGAATATTCTCTCTGGGTCCCAATCAACTGTAGCTTTGGGAGAAACGATGAAGCAGGCACCGTGTTTTGTTTTAGTTTTCTTGTTTCTTTTTCCTGCCCAAAGCCTCTAATCCTTTCCCCTGCCATTCATATCTGGTAGCAGAGAAAAAACTGGAGGGTAGAAGGAGGCATGGTAGGGAAAAATATGGGGACAGGGGTCAGAGGCAAGAAACTGCATCAGGGGAGCACTTAGAGAAAGGAAACCACATTCCGGTTGCAGCAGAATCAATAAAAGATTTTATTTTGTGTTTCTGAAACCTGCAGGGTACGATTGGAGACACTTATGAAGTACAAGTTTTTCTGTGGCAGAAAGATGTTTCCATTGTTTTGTTTCGTTTTAAATGCATCTCTGCCTTACCTTACTTGTGGACCCGTGAACTAGCCTAAAATCGAAGCTCTGTGAAGCCCACCCCTGCCATTTCCTTTTTGAAGGCTGTCCCTTGGCCACATCTGATCCACCAGCTCCTGTCATTAGCATCCGAGTGTTAAGCCAGAGGAACTCAATCTGGGAACACCACCAACGTGGCCAGTAAGCTGCAATTTAGTTAATGCGCACTCCTTTAGGCCCTGGTTTTGGCTGGAGCGTATTTGGGTAGGGTATGTGGTGGTGATGGTGGGGAACTAGAGAGGAAGGGGAGGGCGATGAGCTCATTTGCAAGAACTGCCCAGCTGAGATAACATTTAAAATGAACAGGAGAAGGTCCAATGCTTTGTAATCCTCCAGCAGCTGCTCATTTTGGGTTGAGATCAGGAAGGAGCACTTTGCCATTAGTCCCTGAGCCAAAAGTGGCCGGTGGTGGTTTCTGCTCTCCCTAAGCCACCTCCAAAGGGGTCACTCAGCTGTGTCCTAGGGAAGCGAAACAAGAGAAAAAGAACAAGATGGCTTGTAGGCTTCATCCATGTGTGTGGCCCCAGGGATGCCCCTGCAGATGGGCCTGGTCAGAGACGGTGATATCTTGGATGGGTTCACTGCAGCTCCGTGCCCGAAAAGGGCAGCTGGTGGGCTTGTTCCGCTGTTCTTCAGCCTGTCACTGCACCACTCTTAACAAGTTATCCACATCCCAGAGATGCAGATTATCCCTCAGCTTAGAGGGGCAAGCTTCCCTCCAAGTGACTGAGCCTGCAAAAAGCTGCCAGAGTCCCTGAAGCCTGCCCAGATCCTGCCTCAACCCAGCCCAAGGAGTTAGTCATCACTCCAGCCAAGGGCTCACCCGGGCCAGATGTCTTCCTCCCCCAGGCCTGCGGTTTCTCCCACTTGAGGAAGAATTGCTTTTTCTTTTGCTGTACGATTACAAATAAAACGAAACTGACTTTGAACATATTAATGATAACAGATGGCTTCATAAAATGTAAATAGAGCAATAAAAATACAAATGGGGGTCCTCCCAGTAATTAACTTTTGATTTATACAGTCCCAAGACATTTGGAGCTAGTACTGCCTTTCCCACCCATTAGGTGGTAATCCGCTTTCCATCATCCTCCTAGGCTTGGCCTTGTTGGCTTTTCCTGACCCTCCTTCCCGAGCTGAGAGGTACTTGCAAGCTTCATGGCACTGCAGAGTGGAAATCAACGCTTGCCGTCATCTCTTCGGAATGTGTCAATAGGCTGCCTAATTAGGACAGCCATGAAGTACTTGGGGAACATGAAGTGTTCCATAAATGCGTATTATTCTTGCTGTAATTATGACACAGTAGTAATAACTCAGCTTCTTGAAGCATTTTCACAGTAGTTCATATTCTCTTATTTATTTGGCAATCAGGCACTTTGCTATTTACGGATGGAAAATATTCTTTGGTGCCAAGGTCAGGTCACTGGATAAAGCCAATAGAGTAGAGAGATTCTGATTTCTTGGTTCACCTTGAGTTCAGAAATATTCACAAAATCATAGTAACAGAAAACCACAGAATTAATTTTGCTCTATAGGCTCATGGACTGAGTAGTGAATCTTTTTACATCCAAATATTGGCTCTTCCGCTTACCAGCTGGGCAACCCTCGGTCCGTGACCTGCCTGACCTTCCAGCAGCTCGCTTCCCTCGTCTTTAGAATGAAGGTACTGACATCAAATTTCCCAATGCGATTGCTGTATTAATTAACACGAGAAAGCACTTGAAACAGAGCCTAGCTCATAATAGGTGTTCAGTAAGCGTAGCTGCTGTGACTGGCCACAATCGCCACAATACAGCTGAAAGAGGCATCTAGAGATCATCTAGTTTGGTGTCTGCATGACACAAAACAAAACAAAAGAAAAACCGAGGCCTACAGAGAGCCAGTGACTTATCCACACTCACTCAGGTAGTTTTGATAAAGGATTTGTGTCCCCTCTGTGAGGCCAGTATAGGAAAAAGGGCCTTAAGTTATGGCAAACTAGATTTAGAACTTATGAAATCAAGTTTCTAGTCTTAATTAGGTAAAAGGATGGATTAATGAAAAGCAAGATGGAAACACCTCTTAATAACTATAGTGATTAATATTTAAGTGTTTTTGATAGATACCAAATATTCTTCAGACAGTTTTCCATTACATTACATCATTCAATCCTCAAACAGCCCTACGTGCTTCGACATTTTACAGATGAGGGAACCGTACAGAGAGGTTAAGTTACCTGCACCAGTTGGCACAGCAATTAAGTGACAGAGCTGGGATTTGAAATTTTCTGTGGTCGGGCTGGGCATAGTGGCTCACACCTGTAATCCTGGCACTTTGGGAGGCCGAGGTGGGCGGATCACAAGGTCAAGAGATTGAGACCATCCTGACCAACATGGTGAAACCCCGTCTCTACTAAAAATACAAAAATTAGCTGGGCATGGTGGCTCGCACCTGTAGTCCCAGCTTCTCAGGATGCTGAGCTAGGAGAATCGCTTCAACCTGGGAGGTGGAGATTGCAGTGAGCTGAGATTGCGCCATTGCACTCCAGCCTGGTGACAGAGTGAGATTCCTTTTAAAAAAAACCGAAAAAAGAAAAAGAAATTTTTCTGTGGTCACCGCAGAGCCCTCTATGAATGAGATAATTAAGCAGGGATACAGATGGACTGGATGTACCCCAAATTTTCTTCCAGTGCTATGATTTCTTCAACAAATATTCCCTACGTCTCCACACCACCTGAACTCCACTTCCCTTCCTGCCCCTTGGCAGGCACTGGAATAGGCTTGGAGGACAGAGCGTTAACTTCATTTATGGCTCTTGCCCTCATGGAGCTATAATCTGTGGTTCTAAAAAATGCTACAATTTGTATTTATGTTTTGGGGGGTTTAGGGGTGGTCCACTCCAGCCAGGACAGAGCTCCCATCATGAAATGGTGATGACTGAGATCCAAAGAACTTGCAATGACAAACTCCTCCTTCTTGTATCCCCGAAGGGATTCCATCACAACTTGGTGGTCCACTTCCCTTAATTAACTAGATACTTCCCAAATGATGACCTGCAAGTGTCTATTCCTGTTCATGGCCAGCTCACAGTGGCAGTGACAGTGATGTATCTAGGTCAATCACATGTGATATTTTAACATCTAAATTAAATGGCAAGCAAGCCTGAAATCCATTACCTTCTCCATCGCTACTAAAATCAAGCTAATGGGATCAATTCAGTTTTTCTCTTACAGATGGAGCTTTAGAGGGCACAAAAGCCAATAAAAGAGCACAATCACTCTGCCCTGGGGGAGAGGAGGAGGAGCTGGATACACAGTCGATGTAGCCCAGAGGATCCCAAACCAGCCCAATTAACAACAGCAAGGCCCAAGTCCACCCTGCTCCCTGAGAGAGGAAGTCCCTTGACACCCACTCTTAGACACTCATAGCTCAATAGATTCTTGTCATGAGCCAATCTCACTGGGATTGATAGTGATGCCAAAATATATTTCATTTCATCAATTCTAGTTACATTATTGCATCTGAGGAAAAGAAATTTGCCTTGGCTGATGGGCAGATGTCAGCTCAAACCTGTTTCAAGGAGACCAGCGTGAGTGAAGGATGTTGTCCTCACCAGCCTTCGCCTCTGCACACCCTCTTTGCTGCTGCCTCAGTTGAGTAGATACCAATGACCCTGGAGGGACCCTGTGATCTCCAAGGATGGCACCTGTGCCCTACACACGGGATCCCTGTTTCACCCCAGCCGCACCCTGCACCGGCTCCTCAAGGGCTTCTTTGGAGGCACACTACATCCTGGTGCCATCTAAGCACATAAATCAGCTGTCAGCTGTACACCCAAATATCTTCATTCTTGTGATTTTGTCAGATCATCACCGCTAATAGGATGTTGAAATTCATAAATGTGTCTATTCCAGTAATAGGTCTATGTACTGCCATCTCCCAGTTTGAAAAGAGAGAGGTTTTTGCTGAGGACACGAATTCCACACGTCTCAAGAGGGCACCTGGCTGACTTGAATTGGGGAGGTGATTTCCTCCTGGGATAGGCTGCTGAGCTCTTTAATACCGAAACTTTAAATTTATCGGTGGCTGTGAAGCACAGCCAGCAACCTAAGAATTGCTCAGAAAATCACAGGATTTTTAAGCAAGGAAAGGAAAAAAAAAAAAAAAAAGGCAGTTCCTTTCTCCCCCTCAGGCTGGGTTCCCTGTTGCTTTGTCTGGAAATACAGTGGCCCTCCAGCATGATGGGCATCTGCAGAGCAAAGCCAGGCAGTAGCCAGGAGGCTGCCTGCCTCCCAGGAGAGTGCTGTTTTATTATCAGGCTCTATGGGTACAGTTTCCTGGAGGTCCCAGCAAAGAAGCACTGGACTTACCGCTCTCTAAGATGTCCTGTGGTGCAAGCGCTGGGCCCTGTGGCCACATGCAAAAGGAAATTGGGTCAGGCTTCAGCCCAGAGCACGACAGGACCAGTGGAGTGTCCCGACCAAGGCTGGGACCCTGGGGACTCTGCCCTGAGAGCTGGGGCTGGGTTTATCCAGCGTCTTAGGTGAGGTTTTCACTTTTATTGGGAGACATTTGTCTTTGGGATGGGAGGTGTCCCATTCATTAATTATTGTGCTGGCTCTGAATAATTGCAGCCAGAGACCGCTAGGCTGGGCGAGCACTGATGTCCAGTTCTACCGCCACTGCTGCCGTGACGCTGTATATGCCATTCATCGGTACGGCACTGCATTTTACAAGACACATTCCCATCACCCGCTCAGCTGTTCCCCATAATAACATGAGGAGGTGAGTACAGCAGGTGTCCACATCCCGGATTTACAGACAGGAACTGGTGGAAATCTTGAGGCTGAGGTTCACAAAGGTTAAATGTGGTGAAGGTCACACAGCATACATGAACACCGAACAAAACAGGACTAAATTCCCAGTTTTCTGCTTCTAATTCCAGTTCTTTCCACTATACCTCATGGAAACAGAATCTCAGAGACAATTTTCAAACTCATTCACAGTCTATTCACTATCTTCCACGGGCCAGCCCCAAGCCGAGGTGCCCGCTGGTGCTCAACAGCGCGGAAGTCTGTGGCCCTCCCAGGACGCTGCGCCCTGCCGGCCAGGCCTCCCCTCCTGGAGCCCTGCTTCTTGCCAGCTGCCCCCTCTTGAGCAGCCCCTCCTATGGCTCTTGCTGCCAGGCAGCGTGGGGCCTCCCACGAATTTATAGAAGGAGATTGGATCCTGCAGAGCACCTCAGCATGAGCCCACGAGGCTTCGCGTGAAAAATGATTGCACCGCACACACGGAGGCTGTTTAAACCTGTCACTTTAAAATATCCCTTCCCTCTGCCCAGGCTGGGCCAGGAGGAGCAGGCCCAGGGAAAGGAAATCAGTTTAAAGTGACAGCCCTTAATTTCTGAAGCCAAACCTCAGCATTTGTGGCAGACTTTTTATGTGCTGAGGTCTCAATTTAAAAGCAAAGTGTCCCAATGGCGCCACGTAATTCTCTGTAAGCTTTTGCACCTTGTGCTCGGGCCTTCTTATCAGAAAAAAATCCAGAACTAGGAAGAGGCTTCATCTCCTTCTTGGAGCAGGCCCAGCACAGAAGCAGGCCGGGGCATGAAAGGGACAGCAAAGGCCCCCCCGGGGAGCAAGCTGGGCCTGTTTAATTGCTTGTCTTTTGTTAAAAGCTGCTGTTACCAGGTTGCCTGGGGCAAGGACGGGATGCTCAGCATTCAGTTAAAATACATTTCATGATTGGAAGGCAGCTCTGAACCAAAGCCTGGTTATTTGTTAGATACAGTAGTACCCCCTTTATCCGCGGTTTGGCATGGTCTGAAAATATTACGTGGAAAATCCCGACCAGATCAATTGTCATGGTATTGCAGTGCTTCTGTTCAAATAACTCTTGTTTGACTTCACAATGGCTCCAAAGTTGGCAATTTGAATATGTCAAAGAGAAGCTGTAAAGAGCTTCCTTTAAGGGAAAAGGTGAAAGTTCTCAAATTGATAGGGAGACCAAGAAAAATTGTATGCTGAGGTTACCGAGATCTACAGTAAGAACAAATCTGTGAAACTGAAGAAAAAAATGCGTATAGTATATGCAGGATTTGGTACTGTTGGCAGCTTCAGGCATCTGCTTGGGGGCTTGGAATTATCCCCCGAGGATAAGGGGGAACTGCTGGACAGGTTTTCAGCATCCCGCAAGACTCTACTGTGTTTTCACTTCTTCCAGGAAGCCTTCCCAGACCTGTGCAAAACCTTTACTGTATGCAGTTAATGAGTAGTTCCCTGTCAGTTTTACTGTGTGTGCGTGTCTCTGTGTGTGTGTGTGTGTGTGTGTTGTGAATGCATCATTTGTCATCTAATAAGCTCTACTGAATGCGTGTATTCTCACTTAAGTGCCCAAGGCAATAGCTTGACTCTATTAGATATTTCAGAAAAAAAGCCCTGCTAAGATTTTTATCCAGAAGCAGGAAATGATCAATTTAAAGGATTAAAAAAGAAGAAAGCTTCCCAATGCATCCCAACATGCCTTTCCACTCACCATGGTCTTAGTACCAAGAACACAGTTAGCTGCTTGGAGATACTTGCTGAATGAATGAAGAACTGAAGACATGTTTACATTTGTATGGCAACACCACTTTCCAAATTACATGGAAAGGAGAACACTCATCTTGGTGCATGGTGGCATGAAGTGTGGTGAGGCTGGTGGGGCTCATGGGGAGAGGTACAGATGCTAAGTGACAGCCTTTCATAAGCTCTAGATTGTGGCAAAGGCATTCACACTCCCACTGTTATGGTCAGGGCAAGGTGTTGGAGAGCCAGCTGCTGTCATTCATTTCTCTGCCTCTCCCCTTCAACTTTTCTGTAGACCCAGACAGGATGGTGACCTAAGGAACAAAAGCACAGACTTTGAACCCTAACTGAAGCAAGAAGCTTTCTCTCTAGTCCCCCACCACACCCAAACCTTCTTCGCTTATGAAGTTAGTACTTTTAACAAGCACTCTTCTGGTACTTTGCCTTCCTAGAATGTTTGGTGGTCATAACTCGGTTAATTAATTGCATACTGTAAAAGGCATCATAAAAGTAGATGGCATGCAGACAGTGGGGCAGCCTCTATCCCAGCACCTCAGGGCCAGCTGGAGCCCATTTCACTGAGGACGGGCCCGTCTTCCTGAGTTGTCTACTTTGGTTAAGTGCTGCATTTCCAGGTTGCAAGACTGCTCCAGGGCTCTGCCGATCTGGTACTAGTATTCCTACTGTTTCTGAAATGTGGACAATCGGAGCGAAGAAAAGGGAGAAGAAAAGGGAAGGCAAGTACTTCTAGGAGCCTGTGATTCAGACACAGGATCTGCCACCTCTCATAACCAGGGAGGGTGTGCAGGGTGCTTTCCACACATTTGCAAACAGATTTAATAATAATGTGTCAAATTCCCTGCTAGCAGCACAAGAGAATATTAAGGAGGGAGGCAGAATGAGAAGCAATGCAAGGTCATGAGCTCTTCCTTTGTCTGTTCTAGCATACGATATGATTTTCCTTCAAATGGAGATTTCATAGAAGCATAATCAACCACCTAAGGAGTAGCTAGGGATGAAACATTTGAGGATAAAAATTAAGCTCCAGCTTGGGTACAGTAAGTGGTTCTCCTCTTCTGCCCCTTGATGAATAACAGGCAATGTAGCAGCGTGGAGAAAAGATTGGTCCCTGTACCCCAAAACCCAAGATCAAATCCCTTCACATGTCAGTACTGCTTAACCTTACTGACTTTCACTTCAAAAAAAGGGGGTGAGAGTTGGCAGCACAGAACAGTCTGAACTCCATGGTGTTTTAAGATTCCTGGGTGAAGATGTCATGTCTTGTTGGAAAAACATTCCATTGTAGTTCTAGGGCAGAGGTCTCCTGAGATCCCCAGTTGAAAACGGGCTCATCTCCCATCTCTCTTTTGGCACCTCTCACAGCACCTAGCTCAGCGTTAAGCACAGTAGATACCTCCCCGCACTGTTTTGATGAATGCAAGTAGTAATGGAGATCTCAGGCTCCGAAGTCAGACTTGCAGCTCTTCATCAGCTCTGTGACCTTGGCAGTATGCATAACCTCCTGAGACGTGGTTTCTGTCATGGGGTGATAACTATACCTACATTACACATGAATTAAATGAGACCACACATGCAAAGAACAAGCAACTGGTAAGCCCTCAATGAAGATAAGCTCTTATTGTGAAAGGAGAGGGGGCATGGAAAGTAAGAAGAAGGGAGGGAGGATCAGGCAGGGAGATCAGAAGTCAGTAGATTAAAATGGACACACAGTATAAAAGGCTTAGGATCCTGCAAGGAAGAGACCCACCAGCCTCATCAGGAGGGACGAGGGAGAGGAAGAGAGATAAAACAAATTCACTGTAGGCTGCTGGATTTACTCACAAGTCTGAACTTTTAGTTGCCTTGAACCTCACCGTATGCTTCCATAGCAGAAGGCCTGACCCAAGCAAACCAGAGGCTTTGTGAACCCAGCCCCAGTGGCTCCCCAGATGTCCTCCAGCAAGAGTGAATTTCCAGTGTGGGCAGCTCCATACTTGGTTTTCAAATATAAAAGATAAAAACTGCTCTTTGATGAGAAGCCATATGGTGTGGTAGAGAAAGCCTAGGATTTAGACTGAGGTCTAGTTTTGAATTCCTGAATTACTGACTGAGTTTCTCAGAGAGATAATAAAATCTCCCAGTTTCTGTTCCTTCATCAGAGGTATAACTATGTCACAGTTTTATTGTGAGGCATAAGTGACATAAAAGAACATGGAATGGATGTGCAAAATTTGATGCACTATAAAGTCATGACAGTTATTAGGACTTGGAGTAAGGAGAAGAGAATGTTCGGTTGTAAAAGCATAGATTCCAGATGTGAATCTCATGTGAAATTAAAAAAACACCACCTCACTCTTCACTTCATCCTGTTACATGACACAGCACATGCACACACACATGCACATACACGAAGAGGCTGGTGGTGAGGAGACATTATGACATTGCTTTGATGGATTTATTTATTTACTTATTAGACTGTTTTGAACATTACAACTTCATAAATGTTTCAAATGGGAGAGAAAACGTGGGGGAAAGATGAGGGGAAAAGAAACCCTCACCAAACAGGTCTGACTGCCACTGAGTGAATAAAATTACCTTCTAATCAAATGCATCATTAAAAGTACCGACATTAGAGCCCAGTGCTGACAGCTTTATGAGTAAAGCATTTGCAGTTAATTAGAATATACTGCCTTTGTAGTTGGGATGGCATCAGGGGTGCTGTTGGACTGCAGCTAAGTAGCACCTGCTTCCACTGTCATGGAACTGGGTACTCGGACCTTTTTGGGGGGTGGGTCTTCTTCTAGCCTGGTTTTGCAGATATCAATGGCCAATACTTAACTTGCAAATGCTATCCTGGACCATGTAGTAGCTAAGCTTCTTTCCAAAAGAGCAACAGCAATCTTTGTGAAAATATATCTAGAGAAATTGAGGACTGAAAGAGGGACTGAGTTTCCAGACTGGGGATAAGATGTATCTGCACCTCCCAGCTGCTATACCATCCTTTGTAGGAAGGATGTGCAGAGGCTCAGAACATGCCATCCCCAAATATACCACTTTTGTCTATTGATCATTTTGAGCTGAAGGAAATTGGGAAACATCAGATGTAGGAAGGATTCTCTGCCATCTCCCTTTCTATCTACAAGCAGGGCATAAAAGAAAGTTGCCCTCCCTGTACCAGGAAGAGGAGAATGCTCTTATTACTGGAGATGGAGAGTCAATGCCATGATGAATTAGTACAAACAACCCTACTAAAACAACCCTTATCTTCCATTAGTTTCCTCATATATTTTTGAGTCACTCACGCTTTGCCACTGTTTTATCCTTTGTCTTGTCACATCTCCACATTTTATTGCTCCTTGTTAAAATGGTATATAAGTCTCAAGTCTAACGATTTTATTAGCGTTTTCACTTCTTCCTATGAAGCTCCTACCCATAAAAAATATTTAACCTCAAATAAAATTTGTATGCTTTTCTACTGTTAATCTGTCTTTTGTCAGCATCCACCGTAGTCCTTAGCCACAGAATCTCAGAGAGTAGAGGAAAGGGCTTTCCTTCTCCACAGATGATAACTAGCATAGCCATGGAGCATCCCCCACCCACTTCCCAGACCAGTTGACCCGCCCCCCTCTGACAAGCTCCAGACCAACATCAGGCAGCTAGTCTCTAACTGCTCACTGTTCCACCTATGTTAGATAATGTAAACAATTGCAGAACCAAACAGCCATCTGCATTAACCAGGAGACTGGAGAAGTCACAAAATAGATTTTCCCTGAGCGGGAAGACAATGGGAATATTGTTAGAAAGAGAGGGATTAGAATTGTTGACTTTTTGTCCATATTGATGGAAACTTATAATTCCTTCCCAAATCCTACTCTTCCAGATCCATTTTTTAAATTTTGTTTTATTTTCTTAAAAAAAAAAAACAGCTTTTACTTCTTTCTATGAATAACCAAATCTCGTCTCTGGAAATGGCCCTAAAATCTTTTTGGAGGATTACTTAGAGGCTTCTGTCTCTAGGAAGGACCACAGCAGTCAGTGCAAACTTGACCTTTTTAAACCTAACCACCATTCTAATGATTCATTAGAAACATGGAATGGGAAGCAGGTCATCCAGTGTGAAGCAAGGGAAGGGGAGTGCCCAGGGTCACACAGAGGACTTTTCCTGGAAAGGCCTGGACTGGGCACGGGCCTCCTAATGGTGCAGCCATGCACTGTGTGTGACTGCGACTGCTCCTCTTGTTTTGACCTCAGAGGATGGTCAGAGCAGCCAGTCATCTCCCCCCTCCCCCATCATTATATGCATTTGCAGACAGTTATTAAATCACTCCTCAGCCTTCTTCCCCAAGTTAAACCATGCTAGTTCTCTAGCCTTTCTTCAGTGGTTTCATTCTCTAAACTCCTTAATCACCTGCGGATCTCTCCAAGCCATTTTTAAATATCTGATTTGAAAAGGGAGATGACGTTATCTTAAAAGAGCCGAAGAAGCACTCAATCATTGATAGAAACCCTTGGGAGTAATGATCAAAGCCCAGGCTCGTCTCTGGCCAAGCCTATTTCCATGGTGCGGAAGGTCTGTTGCCATTTCAGAGGTACCACACAAGGAAGATGGCGTGTTCCTCTCTAATGCCGTATTAACTGCAGTTGCAGACATTTGTAGAGGTTGCTGGGTAATTGAATGACCGACAGCAGTATCGGAGCTGTGCACCAAGATAAGGGTAATCAAATTTCATGCTTCAGGGGCTCCGCGGCTTTAGCTGGCCACCTCAGGGGTCACAGAGAATTCCTTTCCCCACCCAACCACACTATCTTTTCCTACAAATAGTTCTGCACAATTGGTCAGCTGCATTTTGTGCTTTTGTGTTTTCCTCTGAAGAGTCCCCCAAGGGCAATTCCTAGAAGCAAGTAACCCTCAGTAAGAGACCAACGTGGGCCAGTTATTCAGACACCCCAGAGCTCTCAGGAAAATGAATCCCTGTTGTTTTTCATCCCCCACTCCTAAGAAGCAGTTGATTATTTATGTAACTCTAGTACCAGACATCCACATGGGGACCAGGGAATGAGAACAAAGGCAGGGAAATAAAATACAAGAAAGGGAAAAGAGGAGAAGGGAAGGGAAGAAAAAAGCAACTAGAAAGGAATCAAACATATTCAGCTCCAACAACGGCAAAACGAGGAATGCTTGTGTCAGCACCAGCACCCAAGCTGCTTTACAAGACGTGGCAAAAGTCAGAACACATTGCGTGCAGCTGTTGCCTATAAGAGCTGCAAGATATAAGCTGTTAGGAAACTGAACACTGGCTCAACAGCCCCCCACAATATTACTCCCTGAGGTCCTAAAGGCACTCATTAGGGACCCCAGAAGAGCTTCCTTCTGCATTGACACCTGGATTTTCTGACCAAGGTCATTCACAGGCATTAGCTCAGAGCTACAACAAATGGGTGGGCAGTCAGGCATCAGATCTGGATTCAGTTACCACCTCAGACAAGAAGGTGACTGTCCCTTGCCTCATCTGTGAAATGGGAGGGTTGGACAAGATTTGCATGAAAGCACTTTCCGTGTTTGAATAAAATACCTCCCTTGCTATCTGCAGAGAATAGTTCCAAGACTCCCAGTGGATGCTTAAAACTGAGAATGGTAGTAAAAGCTGTATATACTACGCTTTCTCCTATATATACAACCCTGCGATAACGTTTAATTTACGGAATAGGCACAGTAAGAGTTTAACAACAACTAATATTAAAATGGAACAATTATGACAACACGTCAGCATCACTACTCTTGCAATTTGAAGTTGTTATTAAGACAATAAGGGCAGCTGGAACACATGAACTGCAATAATCCCCACAATCGATCTGATAACTGAGGCGGCTGCCAAGTGACTGCCAAGTAGGCAGCATAGACGGTGCGGGGATGCTGGACAAAGGGATGATTCACGTCTGGGGTAAGATGCCGCAGGACGGCGTGAGGTCTCATCATGCTACTCAGAATCACACACAATTTTAAACTTATAAATTGTTTATTTCTGGAATTTTTGTTTAATCTTTCAGGCCACAATGGACCACAGGTAACCCAAGTCACAGAAGCCATGGAGAAGGGCCCACTACGGTAACGAGAATTGTGGGGAAGGAGTCCCCTGTCTGAGCCGAGAAGCTTTAAGAAGTGCTATCTAGTTTGTCTGGAGGAAATCTTCTTACCAAAAAGATATTTTCAGAAGTGATCATTTAATGATAGGGCAGCCTATATTTCCACTGTTGCTTCTTGTTTCAAAGTGAGTTAATGTGAAGGAATTTGTGTAGACAACATTTAGAAAGGTTGTGCTTCAGATGAAAGCACCCAGAATTTGCACACCCTGGGATGAGGGGTGGGGTCCACATGTCCCGGCCGCTACAGCGTCTTCTCCCATCACCCAATCACTTCTCAGTGGACACAGCAAGTGTTCAGTGAGCATCTCTTGAGTAACTAGTGTGCTCTGGATGCCATGCTGTAAACAGTTAAGTACAGTGAGGTATATTACCAGGGCCAGGACTATAGTTAATGCAGTATGTTTGGGTTGAGGCAGGGGAACGACTTTCTAGATGGAGGGAACAGAGTGAAGAAAGTCAGAGGACGCAAGACTTTCTGACACTCTTAGAGGACCAAATCATTGCAAGAGGGAGGATGTTAGGCTAAAGGTAGCCAAGAGTTATGGAGGGTCTAGACTTTTTTCCTTAAGGCATAGACAAAGAAGTAATTGATGGGATGAGAAGCTTGCAGAAATAATTCCCCTTCATCCTTCCTTTCTTCAAACCGTGTAACCCTCTAAAGGCTCCTGGTCCTGGGCACACAGAACTGTGACCATATATCAGTGTGCAAACACAGATCACACATGGGTTAAGGCTGAGGAAATTCATCTATCAACCCCACTGCCAAAGCCCAGCCAGGTGCAGAGTTGGAGCTAGGATGTGCCTGGTGCCAGAGGATGGGAGAGAGCCAGGGCCCTGAAATACAAGCTCATCCTATTCATATGATAATAGGTATTCTTTATTGCATTATTATTACATGCTAGACATTGCACTAAGTGCTTCACAAAAGTAATCTCATAAAACTGTGACATAGCAGTTAGTGACATTCCTTAATTATAGGTAGAAAAACTGAACTCAAATGGATTAAATCATAGTAGTATTTCTGAATCAGTATTAACTTTAAGTCTGTCAGACTGTAGACCATACATTTGACCCTATAATACCCTGTGCTATGAGTGGCAGCCCAGAGGGCGGGACCAGGCATTCTAGGCTGTCTTCCTCAAAGGCAGTCTGGATCTGTGCTGCTATATACAGAGCCACTATCCACAGGATGCTATTGGGCACTTCCAACGCAGTTAGTCCGTCCTGCAATGCGCTCTAAGTGTAACACATACACTGATTTCAAAGGCTTAGTACAAAAAGATGCAAAATAAGAAAAAATTATTTACTGATAAATTTATGTTGATTACTTGTCGTTACAATTATAATGTCTCAGCTCTACTGGGTTAAACAAATTATTCAAACTAATTTCACTTGTTTCTTTTTACTTTTTAAAATGTGGTTCTAGGAAACTTAGAATCACCCACGTGGCTCACATAACTGTACCCAGTGCTTCTCCCGACAATGTTAGCTTAGCTTGCGCTCCGATGTCCTATCCACCCGCCTGCAAGTGCAGGCTTTTCCTCTGGTCATCAGAGCTACCCTCCCTAAGAAGCCTGAAGATGGCTACTGAGGAAAGGAGTTTTTCTGCCTCCGAGTCATAAAGCAATGTTTCCATTCAAACCCAGACTCTCATCAGAGGCTACCCCTCCCAGTCCTTGAGGGGAATAAAATGACGGTATTCTGTGTTCATTAGTTAATATTTGCAAAGTGCTTTGAAGATGAAATGCGCTACATAAATGCTAATAATAGCCCACTGTACTTCTGTGGGCCTTTCATCTGGAGATTTCAAAGTCCCTACCACAGGCAGCCATTATTGTTCCATTACTCTCATGTTAATTGTGCATCATTGGGGTGCTGGATCATTATCATCTTCACTACCTGGCCATAGGCAGGCTGGGTGGGGAGAGAGTAGCAACCAGTGAAAACAGGGAGTGAAGCTCTCCTTCGTCCCAGCCAGGTCTTCATCAAAGTCAGCTCGGAAGGCTCCAGTCACATGTGTGCAGGGGAGGTATGTCTGCAAGAGGGACCCTGACAAAGTGCACTGGATCATGCTTTCTTTGGGAATTGCCCTGCTAAGCCTGCAGGGCTTTCATGAAGCTGGACACACACGGAGTACTTGGTCGGGCCTTGCTGGTTGATGGGGCTGATAGGTGGAGTTGTCTGACATTCTATTGCTGGCCTTGGTGAAGGATGTAACAACCTTGGAAATGAACAGTCTCAGCTCTTAAATTCGGTGTTCAGTCCAGAACAGACCAGGCCTTGCTTGGACCCCTACCATTTTCTACATCCTACAGCTGGCTGAGATAGGGGAGTGACATCGGATGCTGGATTTAGTGGAGCAGAGAGAAAAAGCCCGCAAAAATAGAAAGGGACCCAGGGGGAGCTATGCTCCCTGCAGCCAAGGCCTCAGCCCCCTGCCTCAGGTGCAAAGTGCTTCAGGAATGTCACAGTGCAGGCCTTAGGGTAGCCTCTGCAGCAGACACCCCACCCCCTGCCTGCCAAGTGAGAAAGACCAAAAGGTAAGGTTTCTCACCAGGTGCAAAGCCATGGTGCAGTGTGACATCCCCACGGAGGAGAGACTCCTTCGTGCTAATTACAGCCACCAAGAAGTCAGCCAGTGTGAGATGACACAGCTGGATTTCCCCACTGCTCAGGAAGAACTGCTGGAGATGCCAGAGAAGGCGGGAGATAGAGAGAGCTCAGGAACACAAAGAGCCCAGAAATGACAAGCACTCCACCACCAGGCAGGGGCTGGGTGTGTGTGTACACAATCTTTTATAAAAGGAATAAAATGTGTCATTTTAGATTGGATAAGTTGAACATTACTAATTAAGAAATTACTTAATTATGGAGAAGAAAATAAAATGAAGGTGTCTTGCCTTTGAGGGAAAAAAAAATCTTCGATTTGCTAAATCAAGGAAATGATTAGATTCCAATTATTCATTAAATAATTGGAAATGGCTCCAACAAAAGCATTAGAGAATGTGTGTGCTGCTCAGGCCTCCCAGGAGCTCTGCCTTCTTTCAAAAGCCTCTGCATTGTGTGCTTTCCTCTTGTAAATAAGTCTCCTCTAGAATGGACTGAATACTCCCACATTTGGGCTTAGAGACGGGCAAAAAACAAACAAACAAAAAAAACTAAAAAACTAAAAAAGCAAACAAACAAAACCCCCAGACTTCCTTGCACTCTGCCTCATGTTAAGTATGTCTATCCAGAGCGTTGTATTTATTATCCGTCGGCTATGCTTAATTTCTGTCCACCAAGGCTGAGCTTTGTCCAGTCCCACACATGGCTCTTCAAAGAGTAGATTACAAATCCTATCCACTGTTCACTGCCCCAGACACCCATGTTACAGTGTGATGTCTCTGTTCCTCACCTGGCTCACCCGGTCTTCATTCTGCATCTCAGATGTGTCCCCATCATGGACCACAACAGCTAACAGTGAGCCCACCAGGCCTCAGAGCTACAAATCCCCAACATTCTAACATTCTTTGTCAAAATGACATAAAAGAATACTCTTTGTCTAAACACTGAGGTTGCCCAAGACTTTACTTCTGTGTAGATTACTCCTCTTTCTCTAGATAACCCTGCCTGTATTTTCAATCGCCTCCATTATAAGTCACCTTAAAGTCAACAAGTGTCCTCATCACCTCCTTCTTAGGCAACAAGTATCACCTCCCAAATCATTAGACTTAATTTCAAGGAACTTGAAGGTCTCTCAAATCTTTTATTCCTCCAAGCTAAAAACCAAAGTCAGATCTCATACATCTCTTTACCTTTCCACCGTATCCTATCAGTCACTACCCTCTGTTAATTCTTTCTTTGTGGCAGGCTACCCTATATGTATTTAGCTTTTAGAGCTTCCGTTCATTTATCTTGCTTGCAATTAAAGTTGAGGAAGTAGGCAGATATAACACAACCCTTCCTCTTTTCCTCGATGGATAAAGAGATGGAAACTCATGCTTAGCTGCACATCTGACAGCATTTACTGGGACAGTCTTGACACCATCTCCCCAGTAAGCCCTTCCTGAACCCTGAAGACTAGTTTCGTGTCCTCTTTAACTCCTGTAACACCCAATGCTTCCTCCATCGTTAGTATTGAACTGTTAGATCCGTGAGATCAGTAACTATTTTCTGTCACTCCCACATTGCTCAGGAGTGTGTGTGGAAGATAATTAGCACAGGCTGAATTATTCCCGATAAATGAATTCATGCACAAAAATAAGTAAATGAAATCATATTCCTAAGATCTCTCACACAGCTAGGAAATGGTAGAGCCAAAGCTAAGCACTCAGTTCTTTTTTCCACTGAGCACCTAACTGGTATCCTTGGCATATGCTTCCAGCATATGGTCAGATTAAATATGTAGGCATGTTTTATCGTCATATATCATATCATTTTAAAAAAGCTCTCCACTTGTTTCCAATTACCTAACTGATAAAAATCTAAATACCGAACTAGCCCTCACTCACATTTAAACCCTATTAGGAAATCTTATAGTTGAAAGACATCATAGATAATGCAGTTCAGCATCCTTCCTAATGTAGGGATTCCCTCAGAGGCACCCTTTTCCCAACATCCAAAGAGAAAAGCACTGGCAGTCCCCACCACCATCAGGAGCACACCATCGTCTCTCATGGTTCACCACCCGCTGCGGCCATCCGCACAACCACAGAACTCCCCACTGCCAGCAACTTCCACGCTTCCACGCGTGTATCTCTTGCATTGTTTCCTCCTTTTCTGCTCTTCAAATCCTGCCTATGCTATGGGGCTAGAAAGAGGACCACCTTCAGAAGGTCCTTCCCTGGTATACCCCAGTTAAAACCATCCACCAACATCTTTTTCTGCAATCTTTTAGAACTCTTTATCTTGCACACTTAGATCAACCATCTATTTTTATTTGACCCTCATAAATGTTTATGACTTACATGGCAGCTAAATTGTAAGAAGTTTGAATCCTCCCCCATACTGCATTCTCAGAAAATCAATCACCAAAGATGTATTGAGTCCCGATAAGCCAGCCCCTGTGTGCAGGGTCCCTTCACCCTCATTTTGTGCTTGAGTCATCTGAAGAAGATTTAGAGAATGCCTCCATTACCACATCACCAGTAGAGGAAAACTGAGCGTCAGAGAGACAAAGTGGTATCCTCACAATTAAACACTGAGTGAAGTGGCTCTGCTGGGTTTTAATCTGAGTGCCCTATTTGCACACAGGGCATTTGTAGTAATCTGCTTGGGCTGCTGAAACAAAGCACCACAGACTGTGTGGCTTCAATGGCAGAAATTTATTTTCTCACAGTTCCAGAGGTAAGAGTCCGAGATCCAGGTATCCACAGGGACAGGTGCTCCTAGGGCTGCTCTCTGTGGATTGCACGTGGAGAATGCTATGTCCCCATGTGTTCTTTCTTCATGCAGGTGCCCCCTGGGGCCTCTTCTTGTCCTCATAATGTAACTAGTCATATTGGATTAAGGCCCAATTGTTATGATCATATTTAATTGTGTAATTACCTCTTTTTAAAGATCCTTTCTCTAAATACTGTCACACTCTGAGGTACTGAGGGTCAGGACTTAAACCTATGAATGTGAGAGAAGGGGAGGGGACGAAACTCAGCCCATAACAGGATTCCCACTGCACTCTCTGCATAACTGCTCTTTGCCTGCCATAAATACTAGCTGAGTGCACCTGAGAGGCTGTTGTTAATTTTGAAAATGGAATATTATACATGTGTTTGTGACTGTTTTACTTTTTGGCAGAGCAAAAGAAATAAAAATACATTTTAGAAAAAATAGTAAAAAATAAAAGTCAAACAAAATCAGGCGGTAAAATAAGAAGAACTGTTGCATCGTTGCCTCTGCTTTCTGTTTCTTTTTGGTATTCTCTTTCCCTAGACTGTTCTTGCCATGGAAATGGGGAGCTCATCGTGTGTTCACTGCCGGCAATCGCTTGGAGTCTGGAGAGACCTGTGAAACTCCAGAATCTCCTGAAACTTGCAGGAGTCCAGAACTCAGTGCAAACAAGATATTCTTGAAAGTGACTGTTTTCTAACACCAATTACAAGGCTGGAAGAATATCTAGCACAGTACTTCAAACCCAGAGGGTACTCAAAAACTAGGCCAAATGAAGTGCCTGGAGTGGGGATCCTGCTGTGGGCATAGAGACAGCTTTTCCTGGAAAGGTGTGGGCTGGGCTTCCAGGTGAGTAGCAGTGAATGGAGTGAGCCGATTCGCCACTTTCACCTGCAGTTATCTTTGTTGCAATAACCAGCCACCAAGTAACTTGATTCCAGGGAGAAGAGGTGAGAACCATTTATTCTTGCAGGTGCAATGGAGCAAGGTTCAGTGACTTATTGTCAATGTGTTCACAGCAAGGTGAGAAGGCCCTGCAGAGGGGACCAGGCAACCGCTTTAAGAAAGAGAGTAAAGCAGATAATGTTGAGAGGCAGAGAAAGGCAGAGCCAGGCCTCTGGAAAGACAGAGAAGCCAGCCAACCACATGGCTTCAAAGTCCTTAATGTCAGTCTTTACTTTCCTTAGGGCATTGGAAGTTTTTGCAGGGGACCTGGGAGTGAGTGACAGAGCAAGCCATTTGTTTCAGTATGGATTCTCACAGAAGCAGACACTGAGATGAGGATATAAAGAAAAGTTGCTTATTTACAAAATAAAGGAAAGTACAGTCAGAAAAGCAACCGCTGCCAGCCAATGGGACTTCATCCTATTCGGGACAGTCTTGGAACTAGTGTAGGACACGTACCTCAGAGTTATTGCACTGGAGGTGGGCGAGGGAGCTGCAATGTGTGCACACCAACTCCTAAAGACATTGAGGGAGCTGCTTCAGGAGAGGGGTGGACATGCATCCAGCCTCAGTCCTTCCCTCCTGCCTGTCAGGAGAGAGGGGCTCCAGGAGTGAGAAGGCAGACTCCACCCTGGGGCAGAACATGCAAGTGCAGACGGCAGGAAGTCAGAGGATGGGGCAGGTGCAGTAGCACTGCTAGCCCATTAGAGCATGGGAGTGAGGACGCAGGCTTTGGAATCAGACTACCCGGCTTGGAATTCCAACTCCACCATCCAGTAGTGCGGTGCCCTTAGCCAAATAACTTAATCTTTTACCTTTCAATGTCTTCATCTGAGAACAGCAAAAATGGCAAGGCATGGACATACCTGAAAGGGCTGAGGTAGGATTGAAGGAGATAAACCTAAATACGAAGGGCAATACACTTCGTATTTGCCAAGCACCCTCAAAATGTTAGCCATTAATATTGTTAACCATTAACATCATCAAGACCAATGATTTAACCTGGTAAGGTAGCAAACAGTGTGTTCCCAAATGCCTGGGGTGTAGAACAGGGAAGTCCTAGAACACACGTGGTCTGTGATATAGTTCGGCTCTGTGTCCTCACCTAAATCTCATGTTAAATTGTAAACTCCAGAATTGGAGGAGGGGCCTGGTGGGAGGTGATTGGATCATGGGGCGGATTTCCCCCTTGCTGTTCTCGTGATAGTGAGTTCTCACGAGATCTAACTATTTGAAAGTGTGTGGCACTTCCCGCTTTTCTCACTCTCTCTCTCTCTCTCTCTCCTGCTCTGGCCATGTGAGGACTGTACCTGCTTACACTTCTCCTTTGGCCACAATTGTAAGTTTCCTGAGGCCTCCTCAGCCATGCCTCCTGTACAGCTGGTGAGGCTGCGAGTTGATTAAACTTCTTTTCTTCATAAGTTACCCAGTCTGAGGTAGTTCTTTATAGCAGTGTGAGAATGGACTAACACAGTCTGAGAAGGTTTGAGGGGGAGGCATTCTACCCTGAGATGGTGATGCCTGCCACGCAACAGGCAGCCAGGCCCTACTGCCCAGGGACTCTGTACTCTGGAGGCAGTCCATGAGGATGTGTGGAATGTCCCCAAATGCCCATCTTCCTCATGATTTCTCTGGGTTGGTTCTACTGTGAGTCTGCCATTACATAAAACATGGACTTCAGGGAAGTTGCAGTCAGGTCTCAAAGGTGCAGCCTCCTCTAGTTCTTTGGGGTTTGCAGCCATATAGCACAACATGCAGCCTTACTCTCAGCCAGTTCCCAACCATCTGCACTATGGGGGAAGTTCAAAGACAGGGATGCACAAATTTTGGATAACTCAAAATTATCTGATTTGGAGAATTCAGTTCTGAAAAGTTATTTACAGTTAACTTTTAGGAACTTTTAGACACAGCAGATTGTCTTACACCAATATTAAAATGAGTCTCTATTTCATTAGCACAGACCAGCTGGCAGTTCAAGGGGCCAGATCAAAGCCTTCTGAATGGTAAGAGAAGCCATATGGGAGCTGCCTTTGCCATTGATGTAGAATGAAACCTCATGAGCACCCAAAGCAGCCATTAGGTCCAAGGAGAGAACAAGAATCCTGGAGTGACTGAGTTAAGACCTTCCCAAGGCTGGTGTGTCAAAATCTCCAGCATACTTTCCCTTAGCTCAAGGTGATAGAGCACACATTCATTCTTTTACTCCAGATATCTTCAGTATGTTTTAAAGTCAAGAAGCTTGGTGAGTTACAATAGCAAAGACTTGGAACGAACCCAAATATCCATCAACGACAGACTGGATAAAGAAAATGTGGCACATATACACCATGGAATACTATGCAGCCATAAAAAAGAATGCATAATATCCTTTGCTGGGACATGGGTGAAGCTAGAAACCACCATTCTCAGCAAACTAACACAAGAACAGAAAACCAAACACCACATGTTCTTACTCATAAGTGGGAGTTGAATAATGAGAACACATGGATACAGGAAGGGGAATGTCACATACTGGGGCCTGTTGGGGGTGGGGGGGAAAGGGGAGGGAGAGCATTAGGACAAATACCTAATGCATTCTGGGCTTAAAACCTAGATAATAAGTTAATAGGTACAGCAAACCGCCATGGCACATGTTATGTTACAGACCTGCACATTCTGTACATGCATCCCAGAACTTAAAGGTAAATAAAAAAAAAATTAAAAGAAACTTGGTGGGAAAGGGGCCTATTTGTTTCATACTTGGATATTAAAATGAAGAGCTCAAAAAAATTCAATGCACATTTATTATATCTTACTGTATGATGAATTCCACATGTCTCAGGCATTGAGGATATGTAGTCTGTACTCTTTAAACTGTTCACAGTGGAAGGGTAGAGAAACAAACAGAGTTAGAGAACATTGTGATAATTGCTAAAGCAGAATTAGAGACAGGGTTCTATGGAAAAGCAAAGGAGGGCATGTAACACATGTTAGTTTAGAAGACTTTCCAGAGTTGATAAAGAATGAACTAAATTATGAAGCAAGAGCAAGTTTACAGGTGGCAAGTTGCGTGGGGGACAGTAGCAGGCACGCTCCAGACTGATGAAACAGTCTGTGCTGAGGAAGCGAAGGGTGAGAATGCAAACTGAGTCAGGGTGCATAAGTAGCCCAGTGCTGCTGAAGGTCAGGGAGAGGACAGAGTGCAAAGAACAGGCAGGGCAAGCTTACATTCAATGTGGATGCCATGAATTCTTCTCCATTTCTTATAAAAAGCACTCAGAAACTTCTCAATGCTTTTTTGAGTTAGAAACTATAAAATTATTATAATTTTGTTACAGAAAATAGATTGAAGGTGTAAGTTTGGAAACCAGGAGACAAGT
This sequence comes from Aotus nancymaae, assembly GCF_030222135.1. NCBI lineage: Eukaryota > Metazoa > Chordata > Mammalia > Primates > Aotidae > Aotus > Aotus nancymaae. The sequence continues at coordinate 37,629,243 of NW_026988423.1, forward strand.
TAGAAAACTCTTTTTCAAGCAAGAAATTATAACAATAGTACCGGTGGGAATGGTCAGTAGAAGACAAATTAAAACGTATTAGGTGGGTAGAATCGGCAGGGTTGGTGGTAGTAGCAATAAGGTGGAGAACAAGAATGAGCAGTGACTTGCATTGACTTCCACGTCTCTTGGGCCACGACATTGCTAATTATGTCAGTAGCCATAAGTTGAGCTATAAGAAGAGACTAGAATGAAAATAGAGGGAGAAGATGAGATCAGTTTTTAAAGAGATGAATTTAAAGTATCTCTGTCTAGTAAAAAGCTGGATATATCATCTAAAGCTTAGAAGAGAGTGAATACTTGAAACCACAGCAATGAACAGATTGTATAAACATATCACGAAGATTGAGAACAGAGAGGCAAAAATAATATTTTGAAAAACAATCACATATGAAGGGTGGGCTAGTGAGGGAAACTGAAGAGGACAAACCAGAGAAGGAAGAGAAACTCTAGGATAAATAAGGGTGCTATATTTTTCATGAGAGCATTCATTGATCCACCCATTCAATTAAACATTAATTGTACACCTACTATATGTCCTAGGCACTAGGGTTAAAATGTTTAGCAAAGATACATGGTTTCTTTCTCTATTGAGTTTACAATACATGGGGAGATGGATATTCATGAAACAATCACATAAATTCACAATTTTTATTGCAAATAAGGTCTTAAAGAATAACTAATGTTTTCTGTCCTTTCCTTTTTTTTTTTTTTTTTTTTTTGAGACTGAGTTTCACTCTGTTGCCCAGGCTAGAGTGCAGTGGCGTGATTTCAGCTCACTGCAACCACTGCCTCCCAGGTTCAAGCAATTCTTATGCCTCAGCCTCCCGAGTAGCTGGGACTATGAGAGTGAGCCACCATGCCCAGTGCTAATTTTTGTATTTTTAGTAGCTATGGGGTTTCACCATGTTGGTCAGGCTGGTCTCAAACTCCTGACCACAGATGACCACCCATCTTGGCTTCCCAAAATGTTGGGATTACGGGCATGAACCACGGCTTCCAGCCTCAAGTTTCAAAGAGAAAAGAGAAGGAATGGTTGCTAACATCAATACTAGAGAGATGTAGAGTCAGATGAGTGCCACATTGGGAACTGGGAGACCATTTTTCATTTTAATGAAATATGAATTAGTAAGCACATAAAGAAGTGAAGCTGCCATGGTTTGAAGGGTGCCAAGAAAATAAGGAAATGCAAATCATGACTGTAGATCACTCAGTGATCTACAGTGGATCCACTTCAGTGGATTATGAAGGAACGGAAAGAGATAAGACCAGCAGCAACGAACGTACAAATGTGTGAAATTATTTTAAAAATGTAGAGATTTGAACATGCTCCTTTTTTTCAAAGAAAATGGCAGAAGAAGTGATTCTGAAAATACAAGAGAGCACATGGACACATTAATGGAGTTAGGTACCCGTGGATTAGGGTGTACCTTTGAGCAGAAGGTGGGACACCTCTTTGGCTAAGGTGGGAAGGAAGACGCAGGGTAGACAGGAATGCAGATAGTCTGCTGGTAGTAGGTGGGTACAATGTTTGAAAAAATTTGTAACTGATTATTTATTCTGTAAATCTGAGGCAAGGTCATTTGTTGAGAATATAAATGATATATAGGAAGCTTGAAGGGAATGGTAGAAAGTAAAGTAGTCAAGGCAGAGGAATACCAACAAATGCAGATGGCCCGAGTTAGCCTCAAGCCATAACTTCCTAGTGAGATCCATTTGTGGCGTTATATTGTTTCCCTCAGCTGTGCTCAGAATCCTGCAGTAGAAGAGGCTGTGATGGCGTGGCTGCTCAGCATCAGGTTCTGCAAGGCCTTTGTGGAGAATGGAGAAGGGACAAGGTGGTAGGTAAGTTGTCCTAAGATGGATGGAGAAGTTCACTGAAGCTAAGAGGAAACCAATTTGGAGAAGAGGGCATAAAGGGCTGGAGTTGTTGATGTAGTGGGAGAGCATGGGCCACGGAAAGAGGGAATGGTGGTGTCAGAGAGTGAAGTTTACAGTCACAGCGTTTCCAAGTATTTTCATGTTCCAGTGTGTGGTCAGTAGAATGGACTACTGAGGCACAGTGAAGGTGAATGACTTTGGAGTTCAGGAGAAATTGTGAGATTAAAGCATGATCTGTGTCATCCCCTCATATGTGTCTTGCGAACATGTCAGGATCTCATGATCCAACATTGCAGAGCTGTTGGATACTTAAAACCAGTGATTTATTTCAGCTCCTTTTGCTGAACCACCTAGAATCTATGCAACCAAAACCACAAAAGGAGTATAATTTAGTCTGATTTTGTGTTACTATAAAGGAATACCGGGACTGGGGGTAATTTATAAAGAAAAGCGGTTTCTTGGGCTAGGGATTCTGCAGGCTGTACTAGGAGCACGGGGCCAGCATTTGCTTCTGGTGAGGGCTTCAGGGAGCTTCCACTCATGGCAGAAGGCAAAGTGAAGCAGGCATCCCATGGTAAGAGAGGAAGGGAAAGAGAGAAAGGGAAGGAGGTGCCAGGCTCTTTTGAACAATCAGTTCTACTGAGAACTGAAAGAGTGAGAATTCACTCACTACTGCAAGGAGGGTGCAAAGCCATTTATGAGAGATCTGCCCCCATGACCCGAACACCTCCAACCAGGCCCCACCTCCAACGTTGTGGATCAAATTTCAACATGAGATTTGGAAGGGATACATATCTGAACCGTATCAAATAGCTACTAGCCCCTCCCAACTGGACCCTTGAATTCTCTCTGCTCTAAAGTGGGTGTTTTACAACAGGATTGAGACACGAAGACAAAGGCAGAGGAGAAAAAGCTGGTGACGCCACCACCCATTTCCAATCTATCTGACTGTTCATGTATTTCAAACTTCATCTACCAGAGCTGTCAATAAAACCTCCACTCCCTGTGAAGATGAGATTAGAAGAAGACAGCTCCATAGCAATTCCATCAGCATTAAGCAGCTCTATAGCACTCTAGAATGTCAAAGCACTTTGTGACTGTGATTATTAATTTTCCAAATACAAAGCTAGAAGTCAGTCCAACAGCCTGAGCATGTCTTGTCAGAAGCACAATGAAAAAAAGATATAGAAATGGATGATGGTAGAAGCTAGACCAGGGCTTAGCCAAGAGGAAGTAACACAATTCAGGTTACTATCCATGAGCTTGGGAAATTCCATGTAACAGCCCTGAGAAACCCAACTTCCCTGGTCAGAGGCAATGAAGAAACTATGTCACCGAACTCAGCTTAAAGAATATCGTCATAAAGTATATACATTTTTGGTGGCTAAGAAGTACTCAATATCATAATAAATACATTCATGTAACCTCAAGCCCCTCCTTAGGGAATATGAGTATGTTTTTTTTTTGGAAAATTTCTTTAGGATTTATACAGATTTGTTCCCTCTTCTCTATTTCTATTATAATTCAATTAGAAATGTTACTTGAAGAATTTTATGAGAGTGAAGCTGATAATGGTTTGGGCAATTTCTATAATTCTATATCAGCTAAACTATCAATCCAGCTGTGGGCAAAGTAAATACATTTTCAGACTAAAGGAAAGAAAGAAGGAGGAAAGAAGAAGGAAGGAAAGAAAGAAGGAAGGAAGGGAGGGAGGGAGGGAGGGAGGAAATTAAACTAAAAATCTTATATAAAAAGCAATTTTAACATAGTTTATTGTGACAGTGAGTGAAGAGAGTAAGATAAAAAATCATCTTGATATCAACTTGATTAGACTGAAAGAATACAGTGTTTACCAAGAATGACATTAGGAGACATTTTATGAATTAGACTTTTCCAAACTTGTAAAATGGGTACCTGAAGGGAGAGAAAATACATTTTTAAGAGCAAAGAAAAAACTGTGGTTGATGACTCTTCTTTAATTTAAACTCTGGCTATCATTAGCAATGGACTTCTAGAATTCAAATGGTTGCCCATCCTGAAATGCCTCCCATTCCCCTTCACATTTCTGCCACACCTGCCAGCACACTGCTGCACCAAGCGGGAGGAGGAACTGCTTTTTGCAACACATCTACTGGGGCTGAAGGTCTCCAGCATGCTTAGGGGAGAAAGACGCTCACTGGAAATCAGAGAAGCCTTTTCCTTTGAGTAAAGGACCCACAGGCACTCTTAGGACTCTATCGTGTTTATATTGGGAATTCTACATCCATATGCTTATAGTTAAAAGATTATTGGAAAAAGAAATTCCTCACCAAAGGTAGGCGCTTTCAAGGGTACTGAAAACATGTTTCACGAGAGTGGGCTAGAGCAGAAACCTCTTAACAGAGATTGTTTGAGACCCTCTGAATTCGAATGGGAGCCACTTTATAGAACAGAAAAGGAAGGTCATAGAGCAGGACTGGGGACGAAGCAGTAGCCTTAGTGCCTAGAAGGCAGGTATCTAGAAATGGTGCTGAAATGGAGCCAATCATGTACAGGATGGATTTCTAGCCAATAATTATTTTCTGGAAATAAAAAGAATCACAGGTTCTCTGTGAGATGGGAAATGGCAGATAAAAGAAGCCTTCCTTTACCCTCCTCAAGTGTGTAGAAGAACCAGATCTAGTTTTTTGTTTGTCTGTGTTCTTTTTTGTGGGGGCGGAGTGCAGATCTGGCAAAGTTGTCTTAGAAGGTTTGTGTAGAGCAGGTAACATAATTGTTGGAATCACAATTTATCAGAAAAGTCAATGTCAAAGAGTCTGCTGAAATCCTATCTCTGAGAATCTAAATGCACCAGGCATTCGGACATGCTAAGTACTTGGTCTTTTGAGCCTCCTCAACATGAAGACAGATGTTTGCCTGTCATCCTAGACTAGTGAAATGCCTCTTGGTTGCCCGGAGAGGAAGGGTAGGAAAGGGGTGAAAAGGCTAACGCTATTAAAAGACTAAGATATTTCAGGCATTGCAAAATGCTGGGGTAGGTGACAGTCCCATCCTTTGTCTGAGAGATGCTACTTAGAAACGCTGGTCTGATTTCACAGCTGTTGTGCAGGAGGGCTTCCCACCAGAGTCCACAGGGGAGCGGGCCTTTAGCAAAAGTGCAGCCTCAGGCACGGAGATTTCCAGAGGGATACCAAAAAAAGATTACCCATTAAAATCTTTGCTGTAGTAGGAATTGCATTTTTAAAATAAATTATATTAGATACCAGCAAGGTTAATCTATTAAGATATCAGAATTAATTCCTAAGGGAAATTTCTAAAATATATGTGCACATACATACATATTCTTTATTAAAATAGGAGAGACAAGTTAGACCAGAAATATGTATGGCACAATCTCCAGCAAATTTCTCGTAATATTTAATATTAACGTTTCATCCAGGTAAGGTATCATCTTATTATGGGGTTGATGAAGCTTCGGGTAAAGTATGCTAGAGAGTGCAGAATTACATTTCCCTCTCCTTATAAAGTGTATATTTGGTTTATTTTCAAATTTCTGTTGCTTGGCATTCTTGTAAATTAAGCTGTCACCCAACGGCAACCAAAGTCACCTGGTCAGGTGCTGCAGTGCTTAGCTGGAGATGGGAAACCTCTGGAGGTCCCATTTCTGATTAACTCTCTTAGTTCAGATGGTTTCCAGTGTCTCCCCAAATGTTTTCCATTCTGGCTATTTTCTTCTAGGAATCTCATTAATATTAGCTATTGGGCTTTGCTCCATAAAACCTCCAGTCTGATTTCTGCCCATTTCCTGGTGCTCCCAGTTTGAGCATGACAGCAATTTGGGCTTTTATTTTTTTTCCCTTGAACCTCATCCTGCTGTCCAAGTAGAGGAAAAGGTAGGAGGGTTATGGTCAATTTCCCCATGAAGCACAATAAAAGAAACCCAGATTATGTGATTCCCAGGTTCTACTATAGAAAGGATCTTTTTCTTTTATACAGTAATTACCATGCCTTGGAATCAGAACTGTAATTAATAAAAATACAAATGACCATGTGATTAATGATGAGTACTCTTCTGGGGTCTTCCTATGTGTTCTATACAGTCAGTGCAAGTCATATTTTATTTTATTTTATATTTTCTTTTGAGATGGAGTCTCGCTCTGTCATCCAGGCTGGAGTGCAGTGGTGCAAGCTTGGCTCACTGCAACTTCTGCTTCCCAGGTTCAAGTGATTCTCCTGCCTCAGCCTCCCGAGCAACTGGGATTACAGACACACGCCACTACACCCGGCTAATTTTTGTGGTTTTAGTAGAGACAGGGTTTCACCATGTTGGCCAGGCTGGTCTCGAACTCTTGGCCTCAAGTAATCCATCCACCTTGGCCTCCCAAAGTGCTAGGATTACAGGCATAAGCCACTACACCTGGTCTGCGAGTCACATTTTAAATCTTAACAAATCTTGTAAGCAGCCTTTCCACAGCCAGTTTAAAACTGCTATTTTTTTTTTTTTGAGACAGAGTCTCGCTCTTTCGCCAGCACCAGGCTGGAGTGCAGTGGCACTATCTTGGCTCACTGCAACCTCCGCCTCCTGGCTTCAAGCAATTCTCCTGCCTTCGCCTCCCAAGTAGCTGAGACTACAGGTGTGCGCCACCACCTCCAGATAATTTTTGTATTTTAGTAGAAATGGGGTTTTACTATGTTGGGCAGGATGGTCTCGATCTCTTGACCTCATGATCCGCCCACCTCAGACTCCCAAAGTGCTGGAATTACAGGCATCAGCCATTGCGCCTGGCCAAAAGTTTTATTATATCATCAAAATGAATAAGCAAATAAACAAGTAAAACAAAGCAAGGAAACAAGACACAAACAAGCTAAGTGCAGTCCAGGGAAGTATTGTTTAAGGTTAGCATCAATTTTCTTTTTCCTTCCTTTCTTCCTTCCTTCCTTCCTTCCTTGCTTCCTCTTTCCTTCTTTCCCTCCCTCCCTCCCTTCCTTCCTTCCCTTCCCTTCCCTTCTTCTCTTCCCTTTCCTTCCTTCCCCTTCCCTTCCCTTCTCATGCTCCCTCCCTCCATGCCTTCCTTCCTTCTTTCCTTCCTTTCTTCCTTCCTTCTTTCTGCAAATATATATTGGGGAACAATTACTCTCAATCTGCTATGGGCAAAAGTTACAAAGATGACTGTGATGCTGGCCCTATCTTCAAAGACATGGAATTAGTCAAGAGACAGCAGAACCTCAATTCACTAAGATAAATGCAAATGTTAGAATCAGGGTATTAAAAAGTACAAAGGGGCATCAAAAAAGTGGGTATTCATTTTTGCTATGATCCTCAGGGAAGTTTCAGAGAGGAGATGACACTTGAACTGGGATTTGAATGATGACAAAGACTTAGGCTCGGAGGGAAAGGGGGAAGCACATTTTGGGCAGCAGGAGGGCGATGCAGCCCCAGAGAGAACTATGTGATGGGAGAGAGCGGGGCGTGAGTTTCTTCCCTGGTTCACAGAGCTACCACACACACATCCCACAAGGGCATTGCCAATCATTTATGTGAATAGTCAATGAAGATAAGGTGGCAAAAGTAGTTTTGGATCAGAAAACAAAGGCATTGGGTACCACACCGAGGATTTTATCCTCTAAGCATCAGTGCTTCTTCAATGGGGGATGGCAAAAGACACGCTCTGGAAAGGCAACTTTGGCAGGATGGGCTTGGTGCTGATTCCATTATGATCACTCAGGCCAAGGAAGATGAAGGTGAAGTCTAGAGACCATGGGCAGACAAGATTGAAGGAGGAGGCAGCTATAGCAGATGTCTTTGTAGAGTGCATTTGAATTTATGCCTAAATTGTGTTAGGGTGAAGGGGAAAGGAGTCAAGGGCAATTGTGTATCTGGGAACAGCTGGAGAGAGGTGAGTTTGCAGGGGAGTGGACCAGAAATAGCATACACAGAGGGGAACCTGAGAAACAGTCACCCTTCCGCTACTTTGTGAGGTCGCAGGGGATCTTCATGAGACACGTTAAATTAAATGTAGGTTTGGCAAACCCATTAAATACAGCACTGAGTTCAAAAAACGGGAAAAATCAGGCAAACAGACCAAATAAGGGGCAGGAAAGCCAAATTAAGAAACTACCTTGACTCAAAGACATGCTGGATTTTTAAAACCCACCATTGTAATAGAACATAATGAAGATTTAAGCTTTAAATATAATCTAATACCCACTAATTGGGATAATAAAATGTAAGGAGTTGCTATGCCATCAGTATGCTAACATAACTCAACTCCCTCTGCCACCTTTTTTTCTCCTTACCTTCCAGCCCTGAAGCCCTCCCAGTGCCTGCATGGGGTGGTTAATAGACAGGAGTGAAAGTGTGAAGCACAAAACTGGGGTATAAAACACTTAAATAGGAACATCTCCAGTCCTGTTGTCTGGAGAGATTTAATGATGTTTTACAGGGAAGGTCAGGGCATGGCACACATGGGGAATAATTTTAGGTTCGAGTCTTGCTAGGAGACTCAGAACCTAAAATTTTAGGTTCTTCTAGTCAAGGTTTTATTTGCGTCTATTTGGTTTTCCTACTTTCCCCACTATTGGCTTGAGACTGAAAAAAAAGATCCAGCAGCTTTTTTTTTTTTTTTTTTTAAAAAAAGACAGGTATATTTGACTATACCATAAAAAATTTTTGTTATAAAAAAAAATTATAACCAAGCCAAAAGACAAATAAAACATTTGTGGCTTGGGAGGATTGCAAAGAAGAGGCCACATAAAGAGATGAAGGAGAAAAACAAAACTCTTATAAATTAAACAGAGGAGATTAATAAACAAGTAAAAATTTGCAAAGGCTTATTCTCAGAACAAATACAAATGGCAAGCTGGTATACGGGACCTTGTTCATATTCACCAACAGTGGGAAATACAAACTAAACAGCTATGCCGTCACACTTTACTAGATGAGTAGGCACTTTGAAGGCTTAAAACACCTATGGCTGGCAGTAGAAAGGATACTTTCAATGTAAACTTTATAAAAAAGGAGATTATTATACATGTTTTGTTTACATTTTTCTTTTCTTCTACAATTATACCAATGAAACTCTCTCCAAGTTTCTGGTATAATTTACATTCATTCTCTTTAACGACTGTTTAATATTCCATGGCATATGTATAACCTAATTTATTCTGTCATTCACCTACTAGTGGAGATTCACTATTTTTGCTACAAAGGTAACTAAGGCTGTAACAACTTTATCACAAATTTATACTCTTATTTATATGGATTTTGTTTCTATGGGGTAGCTTCTAAGGTTTTCCAAAGTTTAGGAGTCCTGAAGGAACCCTAGTACTGTATGCATTTTCAGTTTCAATAGGAGTTGCCATTGCAGTGATGAAGCACAGTGAAGAAGGGCACAGATTCGTGAGCCCAACTGTCTGGAGTTCATCCGGGCTTTACCACTCACCTTGGACAGTTATTTAAACTCTCTGTGATTCAGTTTCCTAATGTGTAACATTGGGATATGATAATACCTTCCTTGTAGGATGTTTTACAGTGATTAAATGAGTTAATCTATGTAACTAATGTGCCTATATTAACGTGTATGGAATTATATGTACATAATGTGTATGCAATATAGTGATGCCTCATTCATAGTAAATGCACCATAACCTTTGCTATGATTATTCCTTAGAGAAAAAACACTGAAGAGTATGACAAGAATTCATTTTATAACTTTCATCGTGTACTATACACACTTCTAGAAGTATGTGGGATGACTTTAGGTGATACATGGTGGGATTATTTTAATGTTATTCATTTATTACAATTTATTATAGACTAAGAGGTGCTGTGTTCTTTTGCGCATTTATAGTCATCACAAAAGTTTCTTTAAAAATCAAGATATTTAAGTAAACAAATAGTTTTAAATTAGAAAATAAAATATAATCATATAGATTAGATACAAATACAGTTAAAAGTGTGAAGTTTAGGAGTGCTTGGTATTCTGTATTATTATTATTATTATTATTATCATGCATTGCTTCAATTCTCCAAACATTTATTGTGAAAAATTCCTCCTGGTAAATTCTCTTCACGGGTAACCGAACCATGTGAGTTCTATCAAGTGGTGGACTGGCAGACCAGCTCTCCAGTAAAAAACAAAAAACAAGAATGCTCTGATTAACAGTGTTTGAGGTAAACACTACTACCAAGGCCAATCTCATGTTACCAACTATTTAACTGTCCTGCAAAATTCCTAAATATTTAACAATCAGCTCTTTGCGCCCTACCTGGGTTCACTCCAGAACACCACTGTCCTACTTAACTGTTAAAGTCAAGTTTTGTGATAACTGAAGTGGACAAAACCAGGTATAAAAGTAGCATTTAGAATTCTGTCTCAGTAAGTTGTATTTCTATCTCAATGACCTATAATTTCAAAACTGTGCAAGGAAAGGTTAGTTCTGAATAGGAGTCCAAGTGTTTAGAAATGAGTGAGAGTTCTTAAATTAAAGGGCAACACTCTGAGAAAGGCAGCCCTGTGGGATGATTCTCATTTTACTGTGATTTGAAACAAAGTCATAGCTTCATGGAACATGCCTCCCTAATAATATGAATCACACTGCATTAGGATCGGTTGTTTCTGTACCTGCATCACAAATTGGGCTGTGTGGCTGCTTCCTCCATAGATGCCCAGGCCTCTCCCTCTGCTCCTGTGGCCCCTGGAGCTTATGCTATTAAAATCTTACACACTGAGCAACAATACTGTGTCCACCTAGCTGAGAGTACCTCTAACCACCTTAACTTCTTCCCTCTTCTATTCTCAGAGTCTAGAAGATGTAGGCACTCAATGAGTGTTTGTTGAATGCAGGAATGAGCAAACAGCTCTTAGAATCAGCAGGATTTAAGAAGACAATCAAGGGAGATTGTCTTCTTTGACTCCATGCTATTAGAGATGAGAACCCTGAGTTATTTTGCCATCAGTGATTTCTCCAGAGGTCACACATGTTAGACAGCTGCAGAACTGAGATTAGAACTCAGGTGTCCAGTTCTCAGTGCCCTCTCTTCCTTTTGTTGCAACATATGGCTCTTGTCTCCTCAGTGTCCAAAGAAGGCTGTATTGGCCCCATTCTGCCACTGATAACAATCTTGTTATAGCTTATGCCAACCTTTCATTTATCATCCAATAAATCCAATCAACATTTGTTGAGCATCTAGTGTATGCCAGATGCTCTATTCCTTCCTTTTTCTCTCCTTCCTTGTCTTTCTATCTTACTTTTTTCTTTTTCACTTTCTTTCAGGAGATCAACATAGCTGAACACCTTGGGGAAAACTTACAGAAAATACAAAGTCAAGATCATTAAGTGTATCGATTATTGGAAAGGCTTATTGGCCTTCAGATTTATTCTAAGATTGTATCGGTGGTGAGTTCAGAAGTGATGATAGTTAGCTGCTGAGAATTTCAGGTGGTTCAGCATGGGCCCATAGCCCTTTTCTTCTCTTTCTGGCATGACAAGCCACAAATAGTCACATGTCCTGGAGCTTCTCTCTGGGGTCCCCTTGCCTTGGCTTAAGCAGGCAACTCGCTGGCACCAAGGGCAAAGATGAGGATAGCCTGACATAGCCTGCTGGCCCTAGCCCATGAATGACATCCAATTTTGGAAGGCCACACACAAAGCAGTCAGCACAGAGTGGCAAAGATCCTTTTATTTCTGTGAATAGGGGATGTAGGGAGCTAACAAACAAATTATCTTGGTAGGAAAGACTGGCTCTCCAAGCTGAGTTTTATGGACAAGCATACTCTTCAACTGTTTGAGAATCAGTGGCAGGGCACAGATAAGGGAAGATGGGAAGGCGTGACGATGGACACTTGAGCTACAGGCACAGCCTCTCTTCATCACCTCAGGGCATGGCAAGGAATCCATTGTCACTTTGAACAAGGAGGTCCACCAGAGGTTACGATGATCGAGCTTCTACAGGAGGTTTTCCTGAGCATGGAAATTTGGGTTCCATTCTTTCATTCCCCACTTAGAGGTCACAGTGCCAGTTGCCTTCCTGAGCATTTGCTGGAATGGGTCACTGGGGACTGCTGACAAAGACTTCTGCACATGCCTCCTGGGGCAGAGGTCACTCTGTCACTGTGGCCGCCTCCCACTCACACCCATGGTTCTGGAGATCTAAGTACCCACAGCTGTCCCCAGCATTGCCAGGAGCCCTCACAGCCCAGGAGGCCCCACTCCACCCAGCCTGCCCCTGCCTGCCCAGAGATCTCCCCAGAGGCTCCTTAGAATGTTTCCTGGGCACCCTCTCTGCTTTTCAAGAAAAAACTGCAGTGAAACAGCAGGGCCTGGCAGGCTTTGGATTTGAAATCTGGATAATCCATTTGAAACCTCAAGGCCTGGGCAGAAGGAAAACTAAAAATTAAATTAAATCAGAAGCACAAAATCTGTCTTCCTGGCTCTAAGACAGCCTCACAGAGTGGATAAAATCACAGTCAGAAATTGTTCAACCTTTCCTACCTCCCCCTTCATTTCATTGGTAAGAAATTGAAGTGCAGTGACGGGAAATGGCGTGTTCATGGTTCCAGAGACAGGAAAAGAAAGAGTATTGTTTTATAAAGAAATACTTTCATAAGTTAGGATGAGCTCTCACTACTTTTCAAGTGTTAATCCATTTAATTCTCAGTTCGAATTTGTGAGGTTATATTATTAATCCCATCATTCACCTTCTCTAGTTTCTAGAAGTAAAGACTAAAGCACAGAGAGGTCTAGTATTTGCTGAAGGGCACACAGTTTGCAAGTGGCTGAGTTAAGATTTGTACCCCAGCAGTGAGGTTACAAAGTGAATGCTTTTCACCCCTGCTAAGCCATCCAGAGCAGTATATTTCTTCTTATAAAACTCTGACATTCAAAGTCAGGCCTGTCCTTGAAATCTGAGCTGTAGAAACACGATGCAATGAAAATCCTGAGTATTTCCATCTAAGCACAAAAGCCTCAATCTATTTGGGAAGAACAAATTAATTCCCTCAATCTTTGATGCAGAAGTGAGAGAGAATAGGAAAAAAGAAATTATACTTAAAAAAAAAATAGAATTACAGTAAAAAAATAGAATCTTAATTATTAAACAAATCTTATCTTGCCTGAGAGAAAACCAAGGAGATAAACCATGAGATAAAAAGGCCACCAATCAATGCTTTATGCCTTGGGAAAGTTTTTTTGTATTTACTCATTCAACAGATATTTACTAAGCACCTTTTATGGATTAGGCACTGCTCTCAGATTTGGGAATACAGTAGTGAACATAACAGACAATGTCCCTGTCTTCATAGCTTTTCCATTTAAATGAAAAGAAAGATAGACAATAAGCAAATAGAGAAATCAACCTGAATAAATAATATATGGGGCAGGGGTGATAAAGCAAGGAAGAGGGAATGAGGAGTTCTGGGACTAGGTATGTGATTTTATAGAATAGGTGGATTAGCAGCAACCCCCAAAATATAGTAGTGGGTGCTGTGCCTCTCGGGAGACAGAATTTCAGGCAGAGGGCAGAGCAATTGCAAAAGCCCAGAAACATACTGGACAAATTCAAAGAAGGTGGGAACCATGCACTGGAGACAGTGAGTGGAGGGAAGGAGGTGAGAAGCCTGGGGAGGGGATCCAGTAGGGCTCTGGAGGCCATGCTCAAGGTTCTGGCTTTTACTCAAAATGAGGCAGAAATGTAAGAGACGACAAGGTGTACACTGGGAAACTGGGCACTGTGTTGAGACCAGATTAGAGAAGGCTGAGACTAGGACCGGGGCTATTGCAGGAATCCGGGCAGGGTAGCTTGGACTAGAGTGTCAACAGTATATGCTGATAAGGACTTGCAGTCTGCAAAGGTATTGAAGGTAGAGCTCTGGGATTTGCAGCGGACTGGATGTGGCGTATGGGAGTGGGAGTCACGAATGACTGAAATTTCAGCCTGAGCCACAGCCAGATTTCAGTTGCCATAACCACATCTGGAATCCATATACTCTGCTTCCCCGAGCTCACCTGCTCTAAGAGTAGAAAGACTTACTTTCTTCCTTGATGCCGTGGTATATGTTTTTTTTTTTCTGAAACAGACTAAGAAGAAAAGAGGAAAAACAGAAAAGGTGGAGCACTAACGCAGAAGACTTACTGGATCACTAATTTTTTTGTTCTTGCATCTCTGAAGTGCAGATCCAGGTGGCCTGGCTACCAGCTCCCTTTGGCTTATAAGGTCAGTTCTTTTGTCCGTCTACTTCCTTGGCATAACAAAACAAGTGCTCAGAAACTATCTTCTTACTTGCTTTTGGATATCAAATCAAGTGCTCAAGCTATATCACTTGATATAGTTTCAGATGAGAACCACTGCTAAATGCACAGGAAGCCTTTGGGCTTGGGACCCAGGCCTGAGTCTAAGTAACATCCAAATATGGCCACTTCTTGGAATAAGGAAACTTCCTTTCCATTCCTGAGGTGTCCACTTGCTGAGCTATTAACTGATTGACTGGTCTCGTAGCTCTCTCTTCCTTTAGAGACTGGAATGTCTGTCCCTGCCCTATCTTTCCAGTCTTGTGTTCTACTTTGAAACACTTTTAGTGGTTCCATGTTAAGAAGAACCATTCTCTCTTCACCTCTGCTCAGCTGGTATCAGAGCAAAGAGTGGTGAGGCTGGCAGATGGTCTGTATCAGTCTCTACCTTTGGAAGTCCTTTCACCCTAGTCCTGTCTCCTAGATGCCTCCGGGATGGGTGAGCTCTCACCATTTTTGTTCACTGTCATATTCTCAGTGTGTAAAGGAACAGCACCTAATAGATGCACAATAACATTTGGTAGAAGGAAGAGAGGGTGGAGAAGGAGAGGGAAGGGAGGAGAAAGGGAGAGAGAGAGAATAAATTATTCTGCTTTCCTCTACTTAATTGCCTATTTCTGTGAGCGGCACAGAAGAAGTGTGCTTCTGGCTGAGCAGTGGCTCTAGTGGAATGCAGTGGGTAGGAGCAAGGGCTGTACAGGGCACCAAGTCACTAAGTTAACCCATTGCCCTCAGCCTCTGCCTACCTTTGAGGGTCCGGATGTTCTCGATCTCATCTGGGCACCATTGTTCCTGTCCTGCCTTGCTGTGGGGTGGTTCCAGCTACCTGACATTATGCAAAGTGACTTCACTACCCTTTACTTGAATTTTCTTTCTCTTTTTGAAAAAATGATTACTTTTAATTGACAAATAAAAATCGTATGCACTTTTGACATACAGCAAGATGTTTTGATGCGATAGACATCGTGGCATAGCTAAATCAAACTCATGAACCTATAAGCATTATCTCACGTATTTGTTGCTTTTGTGTGTGGTGAAAACAATGCCTCCATTTTCCAGAAAATCTAATTAGTAATAGGATTCTCCCTTTAAAAATTTGTTCTCCAGATTAAATGAGCAAATGCATTTCGAATGCTTAGAAACATTCCTGGGTGTAGGATGCACTCAGTAAATATTAACTGTCATTCTCATATAATATGCAGAGCATGAAGTGTTTGTGGTGTGGGGAAAAGAGGAATGAGGAAAATGGAGAGGTTTGGGGCTAACGCCATCTAACAGGCATTCCTTTAACTCTCACCGTGGGATGGGAGATTGGGTGTTAGATCTGTTCTGCAGAGGAAAGTACTGAGGCTGCGTGAGTTGACATTGCACCGAAAGTCACACAACGGTGAGCCAGCAGATGGATTTACACCTGCGTGTCAGTCCAGACGCCCTTCCTCTGCACCTACTGCCTCGTTTGCCAACTCTATGAGTATCTTGGGCCCTCTTCTGGGGCTTCCTATCCACTTCTTTCCAGCAAGCTCCTTGACGTACTTCCAGGACACCCCGACTGTGAACTGGGAATGACATATTCAGAGAATTAGAGGGTCATTTCGGCCAAGGGCTGCTGACGGGGGAGTCCCCAGAAAAAGCATGCAGGCTTGCAAGTGGATTTGCCCCCAGGAAAGCCCAGCAGCAGAAAATGGTGTGAGGATTCTCTGTACCAGTGGGGAATCCCGAGATCAGCGATGTTTGGGAGAAATACCTAAAGAGAGTTGGGGAAGATATCCTAGACTTCTGAGAATAAAAGATGAGATGCCCCATTTAACCTTACCCCAAACCAATAATGCAAACAGAGGAGTGGTCATGCAAAAGAGAACACACAGAATCTGAAATCAAATGGGCGTGGTTGGACCGTGGCTCAGACATGTACCACAGACCCCACACAAATAACCTAATTTCTTTGAACTCGCCCTTTTTTCCTCTTTAAAATGTAATGATCAAAGATAATATCATCTATTCGATGGAACTATTTTCAGGAACAAAACCAAGCAATTTATGTAAAGAAACAGACACTCAAATACAGTCATGCATCACATAATGATGGCTCAGTGAATGACAGACTGAATATCAACAGTGGTCCTATTTTTTAAAAAGGTCTTTTTACCTTTCCTAGGTTTAGATACACAAATGCTCACTACTGTGCTTCAGTTGCCTGCAGTGTCCAATACAGCCATTCTGTACAGGTGTGTAACTTAGGAGCAATGCGGTCAGTGCTGTAACGTGCGTAACCTGGGAGCAGTTGGCTCTACCATGCAGCTTGTACCACCTGGGTGTGTGTAAGTGCACTCTATGGTGTTTGCGTGATGATGAAAGCGCCTAACAATGCATTTCTCAGAATGTATTGTTAAGTGACGCATAACTATGGTTACTATGCACTGGGTCCTCACTTCTTTCTCATAAGTGATGTGTGTTTTGAATGAAGCTCCCACCACTAATGGGCAACTGGCCAGGGGTGTGACATAGGGACAGAATGTGGGCATTTAGATCCTGCTGAGCTGCGAGAGAAAGGCCCACTCAGAAAGAGAAAACAGGAACTAGAAAAAAAAAATGGATTACTTATTTTCATTCCCCACACCAAAAATCTGCCATGTATTTTAGCCTTGCTACTTTCCAAGCTAAACGTGGAGTTGTTTTGTAAAAGTTCTCCAGGCTCAGTTTGGGACCCAGGGACACTTCCCATTACACAGACTGCTGTCAAAGCCCCTGATGTCACGTTTAAAATGGAACACCGAAGGGATATCTTTTTATCTTCTGTTTTTATCTTTATATTTTATTCCCCCTTCCTAAACTCTGAAAAACAATAAAAAAAATCCCACTGAAAATAAGTATATTGATATTAAAAAAACAGGAAGAAAAATCAACCATTTGAGTTACCGAGAATGGCAGGTGCATGAAATGGAAAGTCAGAGAAACAAGAGGAATAAGAATAAAGGCAAGGACCAAGGCAAGTTAATACCTGAAGGAAAGGAATTCCCAAGGGAAGCACTGACGCTGGGGGAAAATGACTCCTTCCAAGTGACGAAAACACCATATTGCAAATTATTACATGCAGAACAGAGGCTACCATTTCAGGAAAAAGAGCGTGTTCTCATCTCCTGGACCTGATGAAGCTGACAAATACAATCAAAGCCTTTCTCAGTGAATTCTCAAGAGGGAAGTGTTCAGAAGGCGTTGCTATCTTACAAGTGAAGCCAACTTGAGACCTCCCAACCATTCCCTTGCACCCAGCACAGACATGTGAACTGCTGGTACGAAGGGCCCTTCTCTAGGTCTTTATCTGGTCTACCCAACAGTCCCACATGACGAATGCACACCCACCCTCGAGGGAACCAGGAGTGAATTAACACAGTGGTGTTAACGAGAAATTAGAGCACATATGGCAATTGTATAAGAGCACTTAGAAGCAAGTGCAATCTTCAGATTCCTCAATTTTAAATCAACTTTGTAATAATACCTCCTTTACCTAATTCACAGGGCTTTTTGCAAATTAACAGAGAAAATGCACACAGTGGTTTTAAATAAAATGTATTTGGTTATATACCTGTCATCAATATGTCATCATTAATCATAAATAGGTCATAGATCATTCAGTAAACTAAGTACCTTCAGGGGGTAGGATTCTAATATTTGCTGCATGGAATAGACCCTTTAAGTTAATTATGTGTTAGAGTTTTTCTACCACCTTTATAGGTTTAGTGGTTTTGCCTGCACTTGACACAGGAGTGAGGTAAAGTTCAGAGATTTTAAACTGCCAGGGTCTTACGGAGAGGCCTCAGGAGATGTGGAGTTTGAGTGCAGGTTGGTCCTTGATAACTCCCTGCACTGTGGGAATGGAGTGGGGCAGTGAAATGGTGTGACACAGGGTGACTTTCTGGAGGAGAGGGACATAGTGCAGTTCTGTGACCAACTGCCAGAGAGGAGTGGAGAGGAAAGGGAGGGACAGTCCCCAAGTGTCACATCTCCCTGCCATTGGCATTGGCTGTCCATTGATCAGCTCTGGGTGAAGCATGTCTTGAAAATCTGATGGGCATTTCTATCTCTGCTACTGCCACTTCCTGTTATCTGTCCTTCTAGAGAATGCAACATCAGGAGCGAGGAATGGATATTTACTATCAATTTCTCCTCTGAAAACAGGTAAGGAAAGAAATTTACCATTAATTGTTTCTGACAAGCGCTAAAGAACATAATGTCCCTGAAAGCAAGAGAAAGCAGGATTTGATTATTTTTTAAAACAAGACAGGGAAGCCAGTGTTGGGGCTGTGTCCCCATCAGAGTGGGATTCGCTCGGCGTTCCTGATTCCGTCTGGGAGTGAAGATGTGTCTGAAGGAGTCAGGCTGAGTACCACCGACACTGCCGGCGCTCCTCCCAGGTGTCAGATGATGAGTGAGTAACAAACTCTGGGAAAACAGGCACTGGGATAAATTGCTGCTGCAGTCCCACAAAAACAGAAAGGGAAATGTGCCGGAAGCAATCAGGGCTTTTGAGAAGCAGTGAGACTTCATGGCACATCTCTCAGCCAATCGTCTCAGATGGCTTTGCAGGCAGGCTTCGGGTAATTAGTCCCAACAACTTCACTGTGGATAAAGTATTAATAGGCCTCCGTTGACAAAAGGAGAAGGGATGGAGAAAATGAGGCACACAGGCCAAGAATCAAAATAGCAATTTGATAGCAACACTAGGAAAAAAAAGTCAAGAAAATAGACATTAAATCCCAAGTCAGGGTAACCAATCTCAGGTCTTTAAAAAAAAGCAACAACCTGTGTTGTTAAAGAAACAGACAAGGGAATATGAATCTTCTTTTTTTTTTTTTATTTGAGACGGAGTTTCGCTCTTGTTACCCAGGCTGGAGTGCAATGGCGCGATCTCGGCTCACCACAACCTCCGCCTCCTGGGTTCAAGCAATTCTCCTGCCTCAGCCTCCTGAGTAGCTGGGATTACAGGCATGCACCACCACGCCCAGCTAATTTTTTGTATTTTTAGTAGAGACGGGGTTTCACCATATTGACCAGGATGGTCTCGATCGCTTGACCTCGTGATCCACCCACCTCGGCCTCCCAAAGTGCTGGGATTACAGGCGTGAGCCACCGCGCCCGGCTGGAATATGAGTCTTTACACAAGAACCAGGACTTACGGAAGGGACTGAGGTGGCTTCCAATGCTTCCCTCCTTCAAGTCCTCCCCAGCACAACACACTTTGGCTCCATCCAGAAGGAACTTTCAATTATTTGATTACCCCACTCTCCTGCTCATTTTCACTCCTTCAAACATCCTGTCCCTGCAGATGGGAGTCCTCACCGACCTCCATGAACCCCAATCTTTCAAGACTGTCACCCATCCTTTTGAGTTCCCCTTGATGTTCAAGGATCTACCTTGGTCTCTAAATCCATATTACATTTGCCCCCAGAATACACAGTGTTCTTGCCCATCACAGTCTTCATCATACCATGTTGTTGTCCCTGCCGTTTTGTATCTCCCACTAAAGTGTGTGGTCAGGAGCTCACGTCCATCTTGCTCAGTAGCTAATCATCGGGACTTAGAACACTGTCTGGCACGTATTAGGATCTCAATACATATGTATTGAATGACTAGTTGGAGACACATCTTGCCTTAAGGAAACTTTTGATCTAGTGGGTAAGATAAATACATGCACACACAGTCCAAGGGAATGAGAATGGGTTGAGTGTAAGGTATGAGTTGAAGTAGCAAGCTCTAACATTCCAAGCCAGAACAATGTGGCTAATATATGGCGTATGCTATTGCTTTAGATTAGTATCCCATCCTAATAGATTATTCTGTGCTGGAGAGCTTCCCCAGCACAGAATAATGGATGAGATGAGATGTCTTCAGGGCAGGTGAGATGTCCAAATGGAAGCCCCCTTTTAAATTTTATCTCAGAGACTTGCCTGTCAATCTTTGGAAAGATAAAGATCTTTAAGATACATCTCCTGTGTTGTCCATCTTAAAGGCAGAACTATGATTCTGTACCTTGGGCAGATAAATAGTTGTTTGTTTCCCTAGAGAAGCTGTTTACTATAACAGGAAGGACTTTGTAGGCGGTGGAATGCAATGTGTTGGAAAGAGTGTACGTTTTGGAATTAAAATGACCTTGGCTCAAATCCCAGCTCTGCAGTTTACTCGCAGTTTGATTTGGACCAAGTTACAGTCTCTCTGAGCCTTACGCTTAGTATTGCTACAGAGTTGTACAAATTAATATTATATTACAGACGTGAGCCTCAGTAATTTTTATCAATGGTGTAAAATGGAAATGATTCCATTTCCCACCTCTGCCACATTCTAGCTGTGTGCTCCTGAGCAAGTTTTCTATTCACTCAGAGCCTCAGTTTTCTCACCTATAAGATGGGGACAATCAAGTCCTCCTTGCATATCTAATGTGAGGATTAAATGAGCTATGTATGTAAAGTTCTTAATTTGGTATCTGCATCATAACAGGCTCTCAACAAATATATTTTCTTATCTTTTTGGTATTAAATAAAATAGAATTCTATCAAATAATTGTTTCTCTGTGAGCCCTGGTAGAATATAACTGCCTTCTGCCTTTTTAATTGTAACTCCCTGATATGGTTTGGCTGTGTCCCCACCCAAATCTCATCTTGAATTGTAACTCCCATAATTCCCATGTGTCATGGGAGGGACCCGGTGGGAGCTAATTTAATCATGGTGTTCTTGAGATAGTGAATAAGTCTCATGAGAGCTGATTATTTTATAAAAGGGAGTTCCCCTGCACACACTCTCTTGTCTGCTGCCATGTAGGATATGACTTTGCTCTGCCTTACCTTCTGCTATGGTTGTGAGGTCTCCCCAGCCATGTGGAACTGTGGCCTCTCCAGCCATGTGGAACTGTGAGTCAATTAAACCTCTTTTTTTTTTTTTTTAACAAATTACTCAGTCTTGGGTATGTCTTTATTAGCAGCATGAGAACAGACTAATATACTCCTTCTCTAGCTCATCCAGTATGTACAGTTCCTTCTGTGTGATCCCAGTATCCCCATCCATTGCTATAATAATGGCCCTGACTTCTCCCTTGACTATGTTTTCCCCTTTCTCTCCTTCCTAGCCTGGTCAAGGATTTCTAGCAACCCTTCAAGGCCAGAGTGGAAAGCCCTGGATATTCTAGACCACATTTCAGGGAACTTCTTACATCCCACTGCTGTCTTGACATTAATTTAGAAATGCAGTCACCAAACAATTGGATAAAACATGTGTCACCTCATGAGACTAAAAGAATAGTATCACGATTCAGAAGCTCTGATATATAACCAAAAGGGACATTTCCATAAACATTCTGATTCTATTCCTAACTGTAAGAGGATATTAGGTTGTTAGCATAAAATTTGCCTATTCAGCTTTCTGAGTCTACTTTACGAGGAGAAAACTGATTTTCTTTTTAGATACAAATATATTAAAGTTCACAATTAATTTAGATAACACCATATGAGCTGATAATAAAATGTCTAGCAATTAAATAATGAACGCTAGGAAGCCACAGTCATCAGAGATATCAGAATACACCTTTATTATAATGATGTAAAATCAGTGTGTTTTCATATGATTTAATTATAGATTGACAGGAAAAAGTGCAAAACTATAGATTAACAATTTTAGGTAATGCATACACTAGAAAGTGTTTCCAAAACTATGATTAGTATGAGGAAGTAAAATTTACCATCTTATAAAAGAGTATTTATAGATTTCAAATATAATATCTTAGCATGAATAGAGGTAGGAAACCTTTGAGTTTGATA
Source organism: Aotus nancymaae (assembly GCF_030222135.1). Taxonomy (NCBI): domain Eukaryota; kingdom Metazoa; phylum Chordata; class Mammalia; order Primates; family Aotidae; genus Aotus; species Aotus nancymaae. The sequence goes on from NW_026988423.1 coordinate 37,651,235, forward strand.
TGAGTAGATAATTTTTCCTATAGCATAGAATGAAGTAATACTGCCAAGTAATGCACACATTTCTCTGAAGGCAGGTTTTGCCCATTATATTGTTCAGGATTATAGTAGAAAACATTGGTCCCACGGACTTACATCCATTGTAAAATGCAGAACCAACTATATCATGTTTTTACACAATTCTAGGGGTAATTCTTTGATGTGTGCTCTAGGACAGCTGGTAGCTCTGGGTCCAACAATATTCCACCTCTTCACAGAGACAGTAAGATCTACACGTTCAGAATGGGGAGTCTGAGATGCAGCAGAGACCCTTCAAGGTCTTCAAGTGGGAAAGGCTCTTTATGTCTAAGAGTGATGCTACGCTTCTCTGGGAAGAAGGGCATCTCTGAGCTCTAAACGCTCCATGTATCTGGCATTTTAAATAATAACATCAAATACGGGAGCCACTGAATTGATCGAATCCCAAACTGGAAATTCCCTGAGAGTGAAACAAACAAATAAACAAACTTGGGTTCTGACGTTCTACAGAAAGCAGTTGTATATGACTCAGCAGGAAAGAGGGATTCTCCTCAAAGAACCTCAGAACCACAGGGTGCTTCCTTTCAGAGGAACATAGAACAGCTAATTTGAGGATTTCATGGACACCTTCTCACTCACTGATCTGGTCACATTCTGTACCCCAATAGCCAGCCCAGATTTTCACACTGATATAGACTGAACTTTCTTCATTACTCATTTTTTTTTCTTTTACTGTTTAAAAGAAAAAGAATGATGAACACTGTGAATTTCACTTAAAGCCGTTGCTACCCATTTCAGGCAATGGCAAAAGCTAACATTAACTGGCTAGACAAAGTAGTCATGGGAGTTGAATTTCATGCCAGAAATGGACAGTATCATTAATATGCACTAAGAGCAGCAAATCGTCTCTCTAACTAGGGAAGCATTGTTGATAAGATTCCCTTTTTGTAAGAGCAAGAAGAATACCCCATCATTTACTGAAGAAGAGAGCATTGTGCAAAGGTTTGGGCTAACCTCATCACCCCTGTAGGAAAGATCTTCATGATAATGAAAGAAATGAATAAAAAGAAAATACCTCCAAGAGGTGTGATTTCATACGTTTTATGTTTGTAGCTAGATAACTATGAGGTATAACTTCAATATACAAGAAGGCTTAAATAAAAGATGATACTTGGGAGCTCCTGCATGCAGACATTGGAATCTAATTCTCACATTTTAGTCCCCTGTTCTATCCATGTAGAGGTGTTAAGAATGACAGCAAAGGTACCAAGAACTTCTTATTGCTACTCTGCTAATTTTTATGTTTAATTTCAAGTTTTGTGTGGTGTTTGTGTTGGATTGATTGATTAACAGAAAACAGAGCAAATCTATTCTCTGGGTCTCATTCAGCACACTGTGGAGTTCTTGATACACTGCAAAATTCTCAGTGTTTTCTCTGTGTGGCCTCACTCTATAAGCTTTAGTTAGATGGGAAATTATTCCACTAGTGAACTTTAAAATATCGCACAGTTGGGAAAAAGAAAAAAAAAAAAAAACACTTCTTTGTTCATCTGGAAAATGAGAGGGCTAGACACATGATCCCTCTGGTCTCCTCCAGGTCTTAAATTCTCTATTTCTCTGATGCTTGGAGACATATAAGGGATTGTTTTAGGAAAGAAATACTAAGTACCAATGACATGTTTTGGCTTCTATTTAAAATAGATATCAAATACTTGTTTATTCTTTCAGATGCGTGCATTCCCATAGCGATTTCTTATTCAATTCAACGTGGAGTTACACTAGCTGACAGATTGGAAACACTGTAAACAGGTGGTTTTAGTGGTTTATATTTTAACACTGCAGGCACTCAGAGAGCCTCAGACAGCCAGGAAAAGGAGAAAACATTTCCCTTCAATTAAATGGTTCCGATATATCCTAATATGCTTGCCACAGGTGTGACACATTCCAAGTCCAGAATCGTAGGTATGAGACAGTGAAAAGGACATTGGACATTCACCTGAGACAGTCTCTGCTGTGCTACTAAGTTTACAGAAGAAATATACAAGGCCCAGAGAGATTCACAGAAACGTTAACCTGAGGAAGTGGTCGACTAAAATCAAATCTACTGTGTCCTCGTTAAGGTCTGTACATGGATCCTGAATTGCTCCTTGAAGTGAATGCACCAATTTGGCATTTATGTTGAGGCTGACGAGGAAGGGTACAGTAAGAGATCAGACTTTGCATCCAGGAATGCCTGGATTCACCATTTACTTGACGTGTGACTTCTAATGAGTTGCGAGTTGTATACCATTTCTGTGTCTAAATTCCCTAATCTATAAAATAAGAGGATGGTAATGCCTACCTCAAAACATTTTTCTAGAGATTAAAGAGGGTACATACATAAAGTATCTCAGTATCCCAGAGCCTGGCCCAGAGTAAACATTCACTAAATAATCGTCCTTTCTTGCCATTTTCAAAGTGTTAAGGGATGAAGCATACACACAAAGCAATCTTCTTCAGTTCTTACCGTCTGGAACTTTGCCTGACATTGATAGATGCTGCCTGAATCTAAACCAAAAAACATGAAGGTAGATGGGCCTTAAACACATTAAGAATCAACAATTTCAGTAGAATTAAGTGGTAGGAAGAGAGGATATCATCATAGCCATCGATAATAATGATACCAATTAGCTTCCACTTAACAAGCACTTACAGCGTGTGTGGCACTATGATAAATACATGCACATTGTTTCACTGAACACATACAACACTATGAAATAGCTAGGGTTGTTACTTCTATTTTACTGAGGAAGAAACTAAAGCTTAGAAACTGATTGGTAGAAACAATATTCTTATCCCTATGCAATATTACCAGCCTATGGCAATGTTTCAAAAACTACTACAAGTATAAAATTGCCACCAGAAGTATGCCACCATAAAATTGCACTGATAGGCAGCATTGAATCAAAATGACTTTCTCATTCATTTGTTTGTGCATTGATTCATTGTATGTAACTCAATGAGCACTTACTATGCGCTCAGCAGGATGTTCAATGCAAGGGTGATAACATATAGTCGCTCCATCTGTGATGCTCAAGGTCTAACACACAGAGATGCAAACTAATTAAAATAATGCAACACAGTTGGGGTGGACACCCATCACTACCCTTTCTGTCCACACCACCGCAGGTACGCATCTTGGTGCAAGCTCTCTGAGCATAGGGACAATTCCTGAGGGAAGGGAGTGCTTCAGATACAGTCACCACCTGCACACAACAACATCTAATGTAAAGATTAGCCCCTTAGAAGAGGCTCATGTTTCTTAGCCCATATACTGCTTGCTGTGATGGTTAGGGTTAGTAATAAATTGCAAGTAGAAATGGTCTTTATTTAAGCAGTCTTAGGATATTTGGATCAAAAAAAAAAAAAAAAGAAAAGATAATTGAAAGATAAATGCAGTTTGCTTGCAGAACAAGAAAAAAATCTAACAGCCCAGAATATAATGCAAACTGCAGTTATTTATTAGATAGTGTTGTACACGGTTATTGACTAAATAAAATCTACTGCAATAAGACCCACAAAGCACTATATTATGAGGCATATATCAGGATGTAGATTTTTTTCATAAACAGCCCACCACCTTGAAACAGTATTCCCTGTCAGGGAGTTATATTTGTGTTTCTGAGCTGGCCTGAAACTTGTGTCCCCTGTGGCCATGTGAAAGCCATGCTGCTTCCCTTTTGGGTCTGCCCAGGGACACTTGGTGTAGGGTATGAGGCAAGAGACCAAGAAAGGGGCAGGAGGAGGTGGATTGGGGGGTGGAGGTGGACTGTGGGTGGTGGACGAGCAAGGTCTGCACATGTGCTGAGAATACAACTTTCTTATTTTGCCAAACTCACAAATACATATCAATTTGTTCAATTTCTCAGCTTCTATGCATTTCTTGTTAAGGAACATCTCTTTGAGAAGAAAGCCTCTGATAGAATATTCAAGCACAAAGGAATAATCCAGACCCAGAGAAGCCAAGTTTCTATGAAGTGGGGAGTCAGCAGGGGGCAGAAGAATGTTATTGCTTTCACTCCCTGTTGGAAAATTAAGGGCCTTCCTTTAAATCAAAATTTCCCTTTGCTCTTAATAAGATGACAGTCTAGAACACTCAGGCTGCTGCTGAGAGAGTGACTTCTTGCTGGGTTTAGATTACTCAAGAGCTCTGCATTTAATCTCGGAAGGCTGCCAGGGGTTTCAAGGAGAGCTGGCAGAGCACTAGACAGCAGCCGCCCACTGGAAGTGGGTGTCCCTCGTTAGGAAATCAAAGCTTGTGGATCTGCATGACCATCCTGTTTCATTTATTCTAGCTGGAATCAAAGGACAGACATAAACCAGCATCTTCTCTTAGGCACCTAAGTGAACCAGAGGGATGGGGAGGGGTTACTAGGGAAGAAAGAGTCCTAAGAGCAAGATGGAAAGAGTCTCAGGCCTCTGGGCTGCAAAAGTGCCCCATGTGAGCCAGGGTGCACTCAAGAGCCAGTGAGGTGCTGGGAATCAACTCCCATGGCGCCCACTAAACCCCACTGCCACATCCCACAGCATCCTGAGAAGCTGAAGAACTGACCCCACAGCCCTTGACAAGTTCCCACTGCTTCATTAAGCCTCTCCACGAAAGGTCAAGATTGTAATAATGTGGGCCCTTATGTCCTTTCTCTTGCAGAACCAAGGTTCAAGAGACAGAAGCTTTTTTTTTTCCAGAAACTAATTTTTAAAATTAATCAGTAAAAATTCTTCCTAGATTTTCAGTAGTCTCTCAAGGGAGCTGCTGAGCCAGAAGCTGAAGAGAGATGGCCTCTTCCTTCTGCAGGAAGAAGGAGCTTCCTTTCTGAAAATTGGAGCCACTTCCTATCCAGAGGCCCCTCAATCTTAGCAATGCTTGACTGCTTTAAGAGGGAATTGTCACATTGCAAGCTGATTTCCATCATTATCAATGGAATCTTTAAATCAGAAAAAGAATCTCATAAGTGTGAGCAATTGTAAGACCATGGGTGAAATCTGTAGTATGCATAAGTTTGATTATTACTACTTTGAAATTCATGTGTCAAGTCTATCAAAAGCACACAATAACAACGTGGTATAATTTTTGCTATTATACATGTAATATACAAATGTATTAAAACAATATTTGCACACATACATTATTTCTGTATCTAATTTTATCTACATCTGTATCTGCATTCAGCACTAAGACAAGTACACACCTCTTTGTTCAAAGTGTGTCGTCCCCACAGCCAAAGTCTTAACTGATGGTAATTCCCAGAATCATTTATTCACATGTTCACTACTGAGCACTTGTCATGGGTTGAATTGTGTCCCCTCGTTCCCCCAAAAAAGCTGTGTTGACGTCCTATTCCCCAGTCCTTCTGACCATGAACTGATTTGGTTATAGAGTCTTGGCAGATGAAATTAGTTCCTGTGAGGTCAGACTGGAATGGGGTGGGTCCTTAATCCAGTATGGCTTGTGCCCTTGTAAGAAGAGGAAGAAAGACACAGACACAGAGACGTGTGAGGAAGAAGGCCCTGGGACAGCAAAGGCAGAGACTGAAGTCCTGAGCCCACAGCCAAGGAATACCAGGATTTTCAGTGAAACACCAGACACCGGAAGAGGCAAGGTGGGATTCTTCCCTATAGGTTTCTGAGGCAGCATGGCCCTGCCAGTGCCCTGGTTTTGAACGTGGGGCTCTGGCTCTTTCAAACAATCACCTCTGTTATTTGAAGTCCCCTGGTTGTGGTATTTTATTATGGAAGCCCTGGGAAACCGGCACAGCCCCTCAGTGCTAGGCTTGGGAAGGGTGCGTAACTAACGTGACTGCCCCAGCTTCCAGGAGCACAGGGTGCAGTTGACAATGGCCTCTACGTGACCATACCATCTTGAACCACGAGCTTTCACAAGGAATTAATTGGTCAAGTTTAACTGAGTTCTCCCTTGGAATTTCTCCTTCAAATCCTATAGAAGTCAAACGGCCAGAGAGATAAACGCAAAGTACAGTTCAGCTAGAAAGCTCGAGAACTTCCTCGTCTTAGGCAGCTTGGGTATCGTTTATATTAATTTGCCTTTTGGACATTTAGATTTTGTCTTTTAAGTGGATGTCTCTTATCATTAGGGTTAGAGTGGCAGCTATGATTTTAGATGCCTCAGGAACATTTTTGGGTCTGGCCACAGTTAACAATTAAATTGATTTACTGACAAACACCCTTCAGCTTCCTGGTGAGTTTGCTTGGCAGAATCCCAGCAAAGGGAGTGAGAGGCTGGCTAAATATTGGGAAAATTGGATCAATTGTCAACAGCCTACTTGGATTGTGCCAACGGGGAGATCCTTTTTTTCTAAAAAATAAAAATATGTATTTCCTGAGTAACCTAGATATCTTTTAACAGAAACTCTCAGACTTTGGGGGTTTATAGATCAGTAAAATTTAAAAGAAAAGAAAGGGAAGAAGTTAGGTGCTAAATTTTTTATTTTGCCAAGCAGAAATGTCTACTTCCTCTCATCATTAATTCTTTAAAACTAAGGGTGCATTTTAACTCCATAGAGAGAGAAGATATAATTTCAGAAAGAACCGTTGTTGATGTGATGGGCCCCCTCTGACTTTGTTCTCCTAATTTTTTTCATTCCTCACAGGCGAGGGGCTTCAGCACGGGCCAGCATCATCGTGGGTCAGCATTTTGAAACCACTGACCTAGAGAATGTTATCACTATCCATCTTGCTTTGCCTCTACAAATACGGATATGAGCTCTAGCACCACCAGAGAATGACAAGTTGAGATTAATATACCGCAGTTGAAAATATTAACCTCTCTCTGCTGGACACTAAGAGCGTGGGAGCTGCGAATCTGTTTATTCACCATTGTATCCCTAGCACCCAGAAAAGCGCCTGGCACATGGGTATTCAATAGGCATTTGTTGAAGAGGGGACAGAGGGCATTCTATGAGTAATTGTTGAAGTTGTTACCATCTCCTTCCTTGTCTCAAACCTATGTCATTAAACCATTCAAACTCTTATCTTTTTATCCTCACATATTTTCTTCTGTCTCCTCCTGTTCCTCATCAATGAGTGAATGTATTCATTTATGACATGTTGAGGTTGTCCACATCCCCACTAAGGGTAACGAAATAGAAAACAAAAAGAAGAGAGATGGTTAGAGAATGAATCATGGCCAGAGACCCAAAAATAAATTAATCCATAGATTCAGTATAAAAAATGTCTTCCCAGAAAGCAACCATTTTGAGATATACAAATCTGGAAAATATGTCTATCTTTTGCAGGAAATATTTTCTTATGAGTGACAAAGAGGGAAAACAAGGGAAAGATAGAAGCCCTGGGTTTGTTTTCTTCTTCCTTCCTTATAAAGAAAAAATGATATCTGAGCATGTTTACCGGTAGAAGTAAGGAATCATGGAAGAGGTTGAAGATTTACAAGTGGGAAGGAGCAGAGAACTTGAAGGAGCTGGAAGAGCCAAGAGCAAGGGAGAAAACGAAGAGGTGCAAAGCAGGGAGTTTCTTAAGACTTCTCTCGGCCGGGCGCATTGGCTCACACCTGTAATCCCAACTCTGTGGGAGGTCGAAGAAGGTGGATCATGAGGTCAAGAGATAGGGACCATCCTGGCCAACATGGTGAAACCCCATCTCTACTAAAAATACAAAAATTAACCAGGAGTGGCGGCGCATGCCTGTAGTCCTAGCTACTTGGGAGACTGAGGCAGGAGAATCACTTGAACCCAGGAGGCGGACATTGCAGTGAACTGAGATGGCGCCACTGCACTCCAGCCTGGCAACAGAGTGAGAAACAAAAAGGATTTTTCTTTCAGGAGTAGGCAGTGGGGTCAACTCTGAGCAGGAAGGATAGAGGAAGGGTGAGGTTTGCAACAGCCATGCAGACAATGTAAGGGGAGTGAAACCTACCCAAATGTGTGAATATGATTTGGAGCACACTTGCTAATAAAATGTAGGTGCTCCTTATACATCCAAAAGCATAACACTGAAAAACAAGTTCTGACCTTGGCAACTCTGACATGCTGTACAAATAAAATGGAAAATGTGAAATTATTATGAAATCTAATGATCAAATCTGGAGACTTTTTCTTATTTTCCATTTTTCTCTGTAGTATCTGAAACTGTTGGTCATCTTGTTGAAATGCCCTTCTCCCATGATGCCAATTCTATTAGACCACCGGAGTTTGTTTTTATAACTTCTCTGACACGTCTTTTTCTTTATCCACCCCTTCCCCAACGACTTTGCCCCAATCATTTTATTCTTACTTAAGATCTTTGAAAGCCTTCATCCATTTCAATGGCTTCACTTATTTCTTCCGTGCAGAAGACTTCCAAATGTTTCTGAAATTTCAGACACAGTTCCAACAGTTTATAGATGGATAAATACAGATGTAGATGCCCTGTCTGGATTTCAAATGTATCTACTCTTTTACTTTAGACTTAAACATATTCTACTTCCTTGCATCCTTAATTTTGTTTACTGCAACATGCTCAGAACCCTCCCCTCCCTCTCCAGGCTCAGCTACTCGGAAGACGAAAACTTACTCATCCCAGACTCCTTTCTGTCCTTGACTCACTCCTTACTTCCAAATATGTGTTGTCACTTCCAGCCATCTCCTTTTAGCCACTACCACTTCCCTAACTCAGACGGCACAGATGCAGCCAATTTGCTTCCCTGTTCAAAAGTTCTCGTTTTCTTAATAATTTGGTTTTCTGGGAAGAAAGAAAATGTGCTAATTGATCAACGAGAGCCATACATTTTGTAGAAAATAAAACTCATTCTTCAGGGGTAAAAAAAAAAACCCCACAAAACAAACATTTTATTCATCCATGCATTAATTATTTTTTTACATTAGTTTAGGCATTCGGGTTGCTTCCAGATGAAGTACAAAACTCATGCAGAAAAGATGCTGCAACACCAGTGTTGCTGTCTGGCCATTTGAGCCTGGAAATGGCCTGTCTTCCACGTCCATATCACTCACCTTTAAATCACCTTTAAGTTATGTGGGGCCAGGTGAGCAGGAAAGACAACTGGATGATTTCTTACCATATGTATTCCTTTCAGATCCAGCATTTATATATATATATATATATTATATATAATCTCCAGTATGTATATTCACACACATATATGTGTGTGTGTATGTATGTATGTATTACAGGCCTTGACAATAACAGATGCTCAAATATATATCTATATAATATATATAATATATGTAGTATAATTACTTTGCTCATCTCATCAGAAACCCCATAAGATAGACATTACTGTCCCCATCTTATAGGTGAGGAAAATAAGACTAAGAGACATGGAGTAGCTAGTGGCCCAAGGCCCCTCCATAAGGACATGGCAGGGGTAGGATTTAAGCATGTATTCTTTTTATTTATTTATTTATTTATTTATTTATTTATTTTATTGCATTTTAGGTTTTGGGGTACATGTGAAAAACATGCAAAGTTGTTGCATAGGTGCATTCATGGCAGTATGATTTGCTGCCTCCCTCCCCCTCACCCATATCTGGCTTTTCTCCCCATGCTATCCCTCCCCAACTCCCCCCCCGCTGTCCCCCCCACTCCCCTGCAACAGACCCCCGTGTATAGTGCTCCCCTCCCTGTGTCCATGTGTTCTCCTTGTTCAACACCCTCCTATGAGTGAGAACATGTGGTGTTAGGTTTTGTGTTCTTGTGTCAGTTTGCTGAGAATGATGGTTTCCAGGTTCATCCATGTCCCTACAAAGGATGCGAACTCCTCATTTTTAATGGCTGCATAGTATTCCATGGTGTATATGTGCCACATTTTTCCTGTTCAGTCTATCATCGATGGGCATTTGGGTTGGTTCCAGGTCTTTGCTATTGTAAACTGTGCTGCAATGAACATTCGCTACCAATGACCTTCTTCACAGAACTGGAAAAAACCACCTTAAACTTCATATGGAACCAAAAGAGAGCCCACATAGCCAAGTCAATTCTAAGCAAAAAGAACAAAGCAGGAGGCATCACACTACCGGACTTCAAACTCTACTACAAGGCTACGGTAATCAAAACAGCATGGTACTGGTACCAAAACAGAGATATAGACCAATGGAACAGAACAGAGGCGTCGGAGGCGACACAACATATCTACAACCACCCGATCTTTGACAAACCTGATAAAAACAAGCAATGGGGAAAGGATTCCCTGTTCAATAAGTGGTGTTGGGAAAACTGGCTAACCATATGCAGAAAGCAGAAACTCGACCCCTTCCTGACACCTTACACTAAAATTGACTCCAGATGGATTAAAGACTTAAACATAAGGCCTAACACCATAAAAACACTAGAAGGAAATCTAGGCAAAACCATTCAGGACATAGGCGTAGGCAAGGACTTTATGACCAAAACACCAAAAGCATTGGCAACAAAAGCCAAAATAGACAAATGGGACCTAATCAAACTCCACAGCTTCTGCACGGCAAAAGAAACAGTCAATAGAGTGAATCGGCAACCAACAGAATGGGAAAAAATGTTTGCAGCCTACCCATCTGACAAAGGGCTGATAAGCATGTATTCTTATTTCATGTTAAAGGCTATTTCTGGAATGCCTCAGCAGCCCTTTTAAATTCTGTGGTCTGTGAGTGAGATTCTATTGGCTCTGGAATTCTGGAAGTCAGCCAGGGACACCTTGGTCTGAATATCCATTGTCTGACTGTAGTGTACGTTCAGCCTCCACAATGACAGGCTCTTTTAAGCCTGCTTGAATATCAGGTTTGGATCTCTTGGCATGGGAAGCACACAAATGCCAAAACTAATTGGAGTGAAACCTGAGTACTGATTTCTGTCTTCAGGTCCTTATGAAAACCAGCCCAAAGACAGCTGGAAATGAAGAAAATGTGCGATGACTAGGTTTCTGGGGTTTTCTTTTTTTGTTGTTGTTATTGTTTGGTTTTGCTTTTCCTCAAAAAAACTTAAGGTGCTTTATAAATCTTTAAAGATACAGGAGAATACAAAGTAATATCATTAAAATGATAGTTCTATACGTATGTGGGGCCAGTGGCATTTGATGCACCTTTCTCATTGTTAGCTTGGACTCACATTCTTCTCTCATTATGTTCTTATGAGGGAATCTCTGCTTACCCATTTGTGTGTGTGTGTGTGAGTGTGTGTGTGTGTGTGGTGTGAGAGGGTATAAGTGGAGGAGATTGAGATGAGAGGCTACAGTACTATGAGTGAGCTTCATTCTGGATATACTAGGAAGCTCAATTTTAGCTGAAGATTCAAGCTATATTCTCAAATTTAATACAAGTAGCAACAAACCTCATCTTCCTATTTGTCTGATTTAAAAAAAAAATCTGTCGGTCACCTACTCAACTGATTCTGGATTCAGTGTTGAGGAATGGTTAACGGTATGGTTAATTATCCTGACTCAACTCTCATAGAAATTCCATGAAGTCTACATTATCCTCATTTTACAGATGAGAAAAGTGAGACTTTCAAATTGTAAGTAACTTGACCACTTTCACGTGCCTAATCAAGAGTAGAGCAGGAATTATAACCTAAGCATGTTCAACTCCAAAGCCTGTGCATTCACCTGCTGAATTATAATGCTGGTGCTTAAACCTGGGTGATTTCACAGAATCAGGATCTTGTTCTCCAGACCTTGCCACTGGTAGCCCATGGCTGACTGGAAGAACTGACATGAGAACCTCAGCGTTTCCAAACCTGGCCTTTCAGTCATTTGACAGTATAAGTGAGTAGCAATCTCCCCTCCTTAAATGCATTCACACAGATAATTTTACATGTCACCAATCTCTCCATCTCACAAATGGTCATCACGTTGTAGTTAAATAATCCCCAGTGCTCTGATCCTCTCAGAATAGGTCATTTATTTTTCAGGTCTTTATTCATGCTACAGAATGCCTGATGCTGCTCTCTGAAAGCACAGAGGTGTGGCTAGGGCTCAGTGCTGTGAGCCTCCCCAGCAACCATGGGCAGCTTAGCACAAATGGACCTACAATCCAACATTAATTTCCTGTCTTCCAGTCTGAGGGCTCCTGATAAGCAGCTGTCTGGCTAAGGACCGCAGGCAGAATCAGGCTCTGGTCTTAGCAAACTCAGTACTTTGTTCCCCTCTGCCAGAGTTCCCTGTAGCTGCAGTTGCCCAGAGCTAAGGACAGCAGCCCCTCCCTCTCCACCTCCACCCCACTCCCGGCCGCTGCGGGTGTCCCTGCCAGCCTGGCCATTCACCTCTTCAAAGAATCTCAGTACGTTATTGAAATGTCTTCCCACCACAGGCAGAGAAATGAAAATGTTTTCTATTTTAATTAATTCCCTTTCTTAAGCAAAGAAATAAAAACAACTCTAGACCAGGCATGGTGGCTCACTCCTGTAATACCAACACTTTAGGAGGCCAAGGCAGGTGGATCACCTGAGGTCAGGAGTTTAAGACCAGCTTGGCTAACACATGATGAAACCCCATCTCTACTAAAAATACAAAAACTAGCTGGGCATGGTGGCTGTAATCTCAGTTACTCAGGAGGCTGAGGAAGGAGAATCGCCTAAAACTGGGAGACGGAGGTTGCAGTGAACAGAGATGGCGCCATTGTACTCCAGCCTGGGCGACAAGAGTGAAGCTCTGTCTCAAAAAATCAAAAACAAACACAAAAAAAATTTATTCATAAAGAATAAAAAAGAATCCAAATTATTTTTTAAATTTATTTTTCTCTCAAAACTTAGTAGATACTGGTGTAAATACTGGTGCAGAAGGAGTTAATTGCTTATTTGGGAGGAAATAGTGATGGGGCAATACTTGTGCCTCACTTCTCCAGCCACTTCCCCAACCCTCAATCCAGATAAAAATAAAAGAGCAGGACTAACAGGATGAGAAGTGGGTCTGGACAGGGAAGAAGTATTTATGGAACCTAAACAATTGAATTGTGTATGAACATTGGGAGTGCAGAGTGAAGACAGATATGGCCTCTGTTCTCAATGAGTTTATAATCATCAGGGAAAATAGTTGCACCCTCCTAAATTTGCATATGAAACCACTCTCTCTGTTTCATTGTATCTTTCCATTTACTTAAGCCTTGCAAATAAATTCTGTCTCTTTACCAGCCTGTCCTTTCTCTCTTTAGAAAGAGTATGTTCAGAATTTTGCATAATCTTAGAAGTATCTATGGCAGTTTGAGAATATAAACACGATTAGATGTTGCAGCAGGAAAAAATGTTAAGCAAGAACACTTCAGAATTATTCTTCACCTCTGGCAAGGGAGGAAGTGGTCTCAAAGTGGTTTAAATGAACTAACAGATCTTCTGTCACCTCAGCTAAAATTTCAGTTGCCAGATTGCTTTCAAGGAACATTTCGTTAGGGACCTGCTTTAAATTTCAAGACAAAATAAAATCCCCTAACATTTGTGTGTATCTCCAGAGCAACACCTAACATTTGCTCTGTTGACTCTCAGTTGCTTGAGGTACTATGTGTGAATAATTGTACGTCCTGTGCCTTGCATTTAGCAGGTGATCTATACTTATTTCAGGAAGAGGAGGAGGCAAAATATAACAGTCCATATGGAATATGATTTTGTTGGTATAAGCTGGTGCTCTGGTTGCATACAAACAATGAGGCCTCTTAGACTTTCCTTGATTCATTATAACTTCCAGGGATATGATGCTAAGAGTGGTAAATATTTCAAGAAAGTCAGGGCTTCCTGTGATTTGGGATCAACCAGTAACCAGAATGGCAAATGGTGAGAGAGAAAGAATTTTTTATCAAGAGCAATGAGAGAGTAGTAGATAGGTACTGCCCCTTGGTACCTTTTCTCATTGTCCTAACCTTCTTGGGGAATGTTTTCATTGCTTAGGGAAGATTATTCCAGTCTGGTAGCTGAAGAATTTCAAGAGAGGCACTGGAACAATTGTCTGAACAAGAGAACTGCTGCTTGTGGGCTGATCTATCCTGCAGATTGTCCTTCACTCGGTATCACCCGTCACTCTAGAGACACTTTGGAAAGACTGGAAGGGGTGTAATCCTGCTTGAAGAGGCACCATGGATCCATCTGATGTGGTGATATAGTTTGGAGGTTTGCTGCCTTCAAATCTCATGTTGAAATATGATCCCCAATGTTGGAGATGGGGCCTGGTGGGAGGTGTTTTGGTGATGAGAACGGATCCCTAGTGAATGACTTTGTGCTGTTCTCATGGTAATGTGCAGTTCTTGCTCTGAGCTGATGTGAGACCTGGTTGTTTAAAAGGGTGTGGCATTCCCCCACATTTGTTTGTTGCTCCTGGTCTTGCCATGTGACACATGCTGGGTCCCTGTCACCTTCTGCCATGATTGGTAACTTCCTGAGGCTTTCACCAGAAGCAGATGCCAGCACCACACTTCTTGTACAGCCTGCAGAACCATGAACCAATCAAACCTCTTTTCCTTATAAATTACCCAGCTCTAGGTATTCCTTTACAGAAATGCAAAAATGAACTAACACAAAAAAATTGATACCGAGGAGTGGGATGTTGCCATAGAGATAATTGAAAATGTGAACGTAGCTTTGGAACTGCGTAACAGGCAGAAGTTGGAAGAGTGTAGAGGGCTCAGAAGAAGACAGGAAGATGAGGGGAAGTTTGGAACTTCTTAGAGAATGGTTGAATGGTTGTGACCAAAATGCTGGTAGAAATATGGATAGTAAAACCAAGGCTGTTATGGTCTCAGGTGGAAATAATGAACTTATTGGAAATTGCTGTAAAGGCCACCCATGTTATGCCTTAGCAAAGAGCTTGACTGCACTGTATCCACATCCTAGGGCTCTGTGAAAGCTTGAACTTAAGAGTGACAACTCACAGTATCTGGCAGAAGAAAATTCTAAGCAGCAAAGCATTCAAGAAATGATGTGGTTGCCTTTAACAGCCTAGAATCAGATTTGGGAGGAAAGAGAAAAGACTTCAATGTGGAACTTATATTTAAAAGGGAAGCAGAGAGTAAAAGTTTGGAAAATTTTGCAGCCTGGCCCTGTGGTAGAGAAGGAATCCAAGCAGGTTGTGGAGCAACCACTTGCTGTCTAGATTAACATGACTGAAAGGGAGTCAAGGCATTTCCGAAGTCTTTGGGACAGCCCTTCCCGTCACAGATCCAGAAGCTTAGGAGAAAAGAATGGTTTCAGGAGCCAGGTCCAGGACCCCATTGCGCTGAGCAATCTCCAGACACTGCTCCCCATGTCCTGGCTGTTCCAGATCCAGCCGTGGCTCTAAGGGCCTTAGGTACAGCTCTTACCACTACTCCAGAGAGTGCAGGCCATAGCCTTGGCAGCTTGCACATGGTGTTAAGTCAGCAGGCTCACAGAATGCAAGCATGAAGGAAGCTTGGCAGCTTCCTCCGAGTATTCAGAGGGTGTATGGGAAAGCCTGGGTGCCCAGGCAGAAGCTTGCCACAGGGCCGGAGCACTCTCAGAAAACCTCCACTACGGCTGTGCAGACAGAGGGAAAATGGGGGGGATGAAGCCCCCCTGAAGAGTTTCCACCAGGGCACTGCCTAGTGGAGTTGTGGGAAGAAGGCCACCACCCTCCAGACCCCAGAATGATAGAGCCATGAGCAGCTTGCATCTTGAGTCTGGAAAAACCATAGGCACTCAACTCCAGCCTGTGAAAGCAGCCAGAGGGGCGCACCCTGCAAAGCCACAGGAGCAGAGTTTCCCAAAGACCTGAGAGCCCATCTATTGCACCAGTATGCCTTAGATATGGGGAATGGAGGTTACATTGAAGATTTAAGGTTTAATGACTGCTGGGTTTGAGACTTGTGTGTGGCCTATTGGCCCTTCCTTGTGGCCAGCTTCTCCATTTTGGAAAAGGAACGTTTACCCAATCACCACTGTATCTTGGAAGTAAATAACTTCTTTTGATATTAGAGGCTCATAGGCACAAGAATATAAGTCTCAGATGAGACTTAAGACTTTGGACTTGATATTGGAATGAGCTAAGGCTTTGAGGGACTGTTGGGAAGAGGTGACTGTATTTTGCAATGTGAGAAGAACATGATATTTTGGAGGATGGGGAAGGGGCAGAATAGTACAATTTGGATGTTTATCCCTTCCAAATCTCATGTAGAAATGTAACCTCTAATGTTGCAGATGTGGCCTGGTGGCAGGCATTTGGGTCATGGGGGCAGATCCTTCATGAATGACTTTGTGCCTTCCCCACAGTAGTGAATGGTATTAAGTTATTTACCATTACCAGCCACGAGATCTGGTTATTTAAAAGAGTGTGGCACCTCCCCCACCCCTTGTTCCCACTCTTGCCATGTGACATGCCTGCCCCCACCCTATGCCACACTTTAGCTCTCTGCTATGATTGGAAGCTTCCTGAGGCCCTTGCCAGAAGCTGAGCAGATACTGGCACCATGCTTTCTGTAAAGCCATGAGCCAATTAAAGCTCTTTTCTATTTAAATTACCCAGCCTCAGGTATTTGTTTACAGTGACACAAAAACGAACTAACACATGTGGTCATCATCACAGTTAGCATTCTAACTGTTCTTGGGACCAGATGGCTTTGCCCTTTAGCATAGATCAAAGAGGAATGCAAATCCCAGACCACAAGGTAAATCTACCAGAGAACTCTTGAAATAGAAGTTGAGGGCATAGGTCCCAGTATATGAGGTTCATTTTGCTGGAGGTAATGTTTTGGTATAGCACTATGGGCCTCATGCCTTAGAAAACTCACTTTCTGATCTGGACTCAGCTCCACATACCTGTGAGCCTTATGGAAACCCACCTGCTTCCAATTTTTTTACTCCTTTCTAAATTGAGGAGCTGGCCTAACATTCTCCCAGTCCACTTCCCCGCCAACACCTTAAAGTCAAACCCTAAAAAATCTTCTCACTTTGTCACTTCCTGCCAGCAGTAATCAGCCAAACTCTTTTGCCAAAATGGGGAATCACTAGAAATATTAACAGAAGAGGTCAATATATTGAGCTGTGTGGCCTTTTCCTGTTCTGAGAATATTTCATGTCTTTATGTTCTTACATTGAGAAAAACCTGGTCTGTGCCAATCTACATCAAATGGAAAGGGAGGTAAGAGGGAGGATAAACTCAAACCCAACCTGTGCTGCGGCTCTTTCAAATGGCAGGCTCATTACAACCCAGTGCCTGTCAGCCTCAGGATGGCCTGTGTCAGAGGCCCCTCTGGCTCTCACAAACAGCCCTGTGTCACAAGAATCACAGCAGGTCTGGGCAGCAGACACTGAAAATATCAGAAAGCAAAAGGGGGTGTCACTGTGAACTGGGGAGCACTTGCAATGTTTGCAGTACATACGAAACAATAAACCAACCACCAAACAGGACAGCACTGGGGAAGAGGAGAAAGACAGGATTGGGAAGGGAAGGGGGGCAACAAGTGGGAATGGAGTTGGGCTTTCACTCAAGGGAAGTTGGGATCTTGGGAATTTGGTCTCATTCGTTTAGCTAGTATTTTACTTATTATCAACTCATGATACTAGGCACAGAAAATATGAATGTGCACGAGGAACAGTAGCATATTGCAGAATAAAGACCATTGGCCTTAAAACAGAGCACACATTTAAGTCTTGGTTATTAGCATTCACCAGTTGTGATTTTAGGTAATGGAACTGAGACTCAGGGCCTCAGTTTCATCAAATGCGAGATAGGGATAATAATATGGTTTCATAAAATAATTTAAAGATTTAAATGAGCTATTATAAGTAAAATGCCAGCCACATAGCAGGAACACCCCAAATGGAAAAAAAAGGTAGACATGGTTCTTGCTCTAGGAGAACTTGGAGTCTAGGGGCAGAGGGGGTGGGGTGGGGGGGTCTTATCTGTACGCCACAATCACTTACAACTCTATATGCTATTAGATACACAAACAAATCAAGTCAGAACACAGGACATGAGGTAATTAATCCTTCCTAGAGTAATGAGAGACTTCATGAGGAAGGGAAATAAGAATTCTAGATGAGAACCCAAGAAATGGAAGAGTTTATTTGAAATGAGAGGGTGAGTCAAGCAAGGTGCATTTGTCCCATTTAGAAGACGAGCCAAGCTGCCCACATACCCTGTGCGCAATGGCTGAGCACAGGGTATGTGGGGAGGAGGGACATGCAGTGAGCTAGATGAAGCTCAAGACATGAAGGGTCACGCATGGCAATTTAAGTTATCTGACCTCCCCTACCACAGGGAATGACCAACCACTGAAGTCTTTTTCAGCCCTGGAGTGACCTTAGAAATATAAGGCATCTGGTATTTGAAGGATAAGTTTGAATGGGGGCCGGACTAGAGGACAATCTTAGGGAGCCCCTTGTTGTTGTGCAGGTCTGTTTTACTTGTTATGATCCATTATAATGCTTCATTTGAAATAGTGTCAGACTTAAGGAGACGGCAGTGGCAGTGAGGGTGGAGAGGAAGGGTAAAGAAAAGGCACAGACCTCAGCTGTTAAAAGGAGTCAGCTAGGGAAAGAGTGCTACATCTCCAATTAACTGCAACTCATTTCTGATAATGCCTCTCATTAACATAGCTTTGTTTACCTATGTATTTTCCAACTATTTATAAACTTTAAGAAACTTTCTTTCAGCTGGGTAATGATTTAACTTCTTAAAGAAGGTGTATGAGATTTTACCATTTTGTGGAATCTCTCCTAACGGAAGCGTATCGGTATGCTGAGTTCCCACTCTCTGTAAGGCTGTAGTACAAAGATGTGAGCAGTAAAATGTATGGTCCTGCCTGGTAGGAGTTGACAGATTCATTGGAAAGATATAAGCAAACACCAAGTGCATGGAGCAGTTCAAAAGATAATTGGCAACTCAAAATAATAGTACAAGTCACACAACAATATGAAGAAAGAGAAATGATGGAGAGGCAGGCTTCCTTCAAATGGGGAGACAAGTCAGTGTGCTCAAGGGCAGGTAGACTTAGATAGAATCAGCCTCCTGCCCCACCCCACCCCTGGCTTCTAAATCCACATCTCCGGATACACTACGAAAAAGTACTCACCTAAGAAGATGCCATATTCACAACTCAGCGTTCATTTGATTTCTCACTGATTAATTTCTGAATATTGGATATTTTGTTTACAAACTAATCGAGCCTTGTGGGCAGTGGCCCCGGCGGCCACATTGCTTATTTATTCTTGGTATGATTCGCTCGCTCGTCAATAAAACTGGAGCCTGACCATCTACTTTCACTAACCTCGAGGATGTGGAGGAGATACATGCATTTCTAAATAAAATGAAGCTAAGCACTCTAAACTGCATGACTAAATGGAACGATATTAATTTTAAAAGGGCTACAGAAAGCCTTTCGGGGTAAATGGTAATTGCACAAATGAACCGGTCAATCATTATTTGCTGAGCAGCTACTCTATTTGAGGCACTGTGCAGAGGAAGTTTGGGTGACCTAGAAAAAGTGAAATATATCACTAAGAGAACTAAAGGGCAAGGGCAAGACCTTGGTCATCTTTTATCTTCCACACAGCGCCTGGAAGGAGACGGGCGGGGCTGTGGACAGACGGAGAAGATGAGATACAAAGAGAAACACTAGTAAGAGCAATTCCTGGCCCTTCGTTTCCAACTGCAGAGCAGAGCTTTCCTACAGAAATAGAATATCAACCACACGGCTCATTTTTTTGCCATATATATAATTTTAAGTGTTCTAAAGGTCACATTTTAAAAAGTGTAAAAGATAAACAGTGAAATTATTTCGACATTTTAATTTAACCAAATGTATTTAGTTTTTTTGATTATTATTATTATTATTATTATTATTATTATTGAGGCAAGGTCTCACTATGTTGCCCGGGTGGTTGTAAACTCCTGGCCTCATGGCATCTTCTCCGCTTGGCCTCTGGAAGTGCTGGGATTGTAGGCATGAGCCACCACATTGGGCAAAATATTATTTCAACATGCACAGGAGCCAGATTTTAGCGGTTTGATAGCCCCCTGAGGCTCGTGTCCACCAGACCAGAAACAGCAACTACAGATATTGACTCTGATTTATTTCATGGGAATGTTCAGGAAAAAAGAAGACCAACAAATAAACAGATAAGTAGACAAAATTTGGTGTGAACTGGTGTATAGAAGAGGTGTCGGAAGTGGGTTGCAGACTCAACCACGAGCCTGGGAAAATAGGAAATACAAACTGTTGGAGATGGAAGGCTACAGCTCGCGTTAGAGGAACTCTCTGCATCTGTGGTTCTCAAACTGGGCTTTGTATTAACATTATCTGGGAACTTTAAAATCATATGGATACCCAGGCCGTACCTTGGATCAATTAAATCAGAATCCCTTGGGGGTGCTGAGGGAAAAGTCCTGAACACTAGTGTTTTTGTTCATTTGTTTTTGTGTTTTCAAATCTCTCAGGTGATTCTAAAGAATAACTAGAATTGAGAGAGACCTCTGCTCTCTACATTGGGGTTAGCTCACAGGAGGCCAACTGCACTGGGACGCTGGCCAAAAGCTCATGGTAATTAAGAGCATGCATTTGCCTGACCTCATCCCTTAGTGCACCTCTCTCAGGCATTTTGAGGGGATGATAAGAAGCAAGACAAGAATAGCCAGCACAGTGCTGGTTCCAACCCACTTGGATGCACATGTGGAACTCTCAGAACATGGTCACAGACATGCAGGGAGAAACTGAGGACCCTGGCACATGAGTGAGAAAGTCACAGCCATGATTTGGATGAAAATAATGCAGACCAGTATTATCCTAGGATTAGATGTTGTGTTGCTTGCTTTTGCTGAAATGAGAGTATTGCAAATAATGGATTAGGTTGATATCACTTATTTGTTCATTTATTTGTTTTGGATGATAAATCCTGATTTAGGAAACGTTCACATAAGAAATAAGGCAAATACTTATGATTTCCGACTTCTCTTTCATATTTTGGTAGCAATTTTATTTGATTTTAAAATTGACATCTTAGTTTCACACTATTCTTATCAGTACAGTGTTGGAGACTAGGGCTGGTTTTGTTGTTCTTTATTCACAGTTAACGAAAGGAAACCTGAGACAGGGGTGCTGAACTGAGTGAGGTCACACAGTTAATGTTTAAGCCTGGACATGACTTACACTCTTATTTCTTCTTCTTTGGTCTTTTAAAAATTCTAAAGGTCCATGGACACCCACGGAAAACCTTCTCTCCTCAACAGATAACTGAAGGGTGCTGGGTCTGCACAGACGCTGGGGGATTAACATCCATTTCCTCCCTGGGCTGTTCTAACTAGGCCACCTAATCACTGTGGAGGTGAATGAGGAATCCTAGAAGAAAACTTGATCTTGGGCAAACCACAGAGAACCCTTTACCCAGTGGAAAAAGCTCCAGATCTTTTTCTTTCTAGTCCATTAAGAAAATCTGAAATCTCAAATTCCGCAGTGACAAAGGCTGCATATTTTTGAATTGGGCCCTAGATGCAAGGAATATTCAGGAAAACCTTTGAATGTAGCATCACAAAGTTCTGACTCAGGAGCTATACCACTTTTGCTTTGGCATTCAGGTGTATCTGGGCACCTGTGGAGACCGGGAAGGTCAGGCATCCAGTGAGGGATGGTTAGGGTTACCATAGCTTAGTTCAACAAGAGCAAGCAAATGCTGGATTAGAGAGGTGACCCTCAGCAGAGCATGGTGCCTGTAGTCCAGATCACTTTCTGGTCTGTACCTGAGCCCTAAGGTAACTTTGAGTGCAATCAATGAACAAATCAAAACTCCAAGAACTAGTTTACTCTTCCCCATATGGACCATCCGAAAGAAAAGACTAATGCCTCTAGGATGTTGTGGGATGGGATGCGATAGTAAGCGCGGCAGCGGAAAACAGGCCCAGGTCCCTGAGTGCAGATAGGGCCACTCTCCACAGTCAGAGGCACTGTAAGCACCAGCCTCAGAGACCCCTGAGTGGCACCTGTGGCTGGTTTAGGATTATGCAACGAGGTATCACCAGACAACAGAAGGAAGAGAGCAAAACATAACAGGCATCCCAGAAGCCAAGGAGCCCATTCCATGGAATACATGGGCAACATGCCCTGGCTCCCCAGAGCTATCTAGAAAGGATTGCAGAAGAGTTTCCATTTCCACAGAGTGAATGGAGGCAGAGCTTGAGACTGGTTTGTCTGGAACCTTCTTCCAATTATTTTAAGTCCTGTGAGGCCACAGGAATGGAGTTTCAAGAAGAAACAGCAGCTTGCATTGCTATTCTACCCAGGACCCTTGAATTGTCCTAAGTCTCAAGTCCTCAAAGTCAAGGTGTGTTTTTAGACATCAGCCTGAGATACTCAGGTGAATATTCTGAGCAGCAGGGATTTCCGGGAAAGAATGTTTTTTAAGTGTTTAAAATCGCATGTCATAAATAGTTGCCTGCTTCACTTGCATATAACACCAACATTATTCATGCCACATACAGCTCAATGCTCAAGACTGTGTAGTCAGACAAAAACCTGTGTTCAAATTCTGGCTCTGAGGCTTACTAGCTCAACCACCAAGAGGCAAATTCTGGAGTTGTTTTGTTGCTGTTCCTTTGCTTTTGTTTGTTTTATAAATTTATTTGAAGCTGGCTCTTCGTCTCCAAAATCATGATAATGATCAGTGTTTCATGGGGCCGTCTGCTGGTTAAAGAGGATGCAGGAAGAGCTGTGAGCATAGGTGCTCCCCCACCCGAGAGATGAGCCCCACGTCCACTGCACCAGCATGCAGCCATGGATTGCCAAGGAGATCTACACCTCGGCCCCCTTCCCTTGGTGGTCAGGGTGCTGCTAGTGGTACCCCTCAGGAGCACAACCCCTATCCTTTCCCAGAGAAAGCCAGTATCTACCGTCCTCCTGGAAAGGCACCTGACATGGTTGCAGGTCCTGTGCGCTGCATGCTCTGTGCCTTTTCTCACCTCTTTCACCCACTTTTCCATCTCCCACCCTCTTCCCACTCCTTCCAGCACACCCAGTTTTCCATCTCCCCTCCCTCTTCCCACCCCTTCTTGTTTTTTGGTAAACAGTGAGATCATACAGGATTACAGCTCTGGGGGAAGGTTTTCCACAGCTGCTTTTGAGCCTCAACCTTTCCAGCAGCCTGGGCATCTGAGCACAAATTGAGCAACATTAATGAGATATCCAGTCTCAGCATTTTACTCTCCACTGCTATTCTAAAGTCTTCACAGAAAAGTTCAGGTGGTTCTTTTGAAGGTGCACACACACATGCACACACACCAAACCTCCCACCCCAGGGTCTGGGGCCGGCTTATGTGTGAGAAGCCAGCTCGCTCTGGATGTGCAATTCTGCAGTCTGTGTAGGCACAGTGGTAGATTACCCAAGAGAATGGCCTTACAGTTTTATAAACTATTTATTAGGCCCGTCCTGGAGAGCTACATCAATATGGCCATCGGTGAAGCAAAGCAGAAGCTATAAAAATATCATCTATCCCAAACAAGCTTCATAATCAAACAAAGCCCCGTGCTGGCTTGGACAGGCTTGTGTTCTGACACATAAGGGCCCTTTCCATCTTTAAAACAGACTATTAAAACACCAGAACACTTTGGCTCACAGAAGTCTAAATCAAAAGGGAGGAGAAAAAAAAGAGATCTCTTTTCTCCGAGAGTAATAATGCCTTTTCCAGCTCCTAGAAAAGCTTATTGCAATAGAGATGCAATATTCCTTTTTTCATTGTGGTTTCTCCGTTTCTTTCCAACACCCAGGTCAGTATGCTGGGGTTTACTGTGATTAACATTTCCAGCCAGTGCTCCTCCAGTTGGCTTCAAAACATGTCTTAATAAACTGCATTCCAAAAGCCCTTATATTTCCACCTTATTGCATCTGCTGGAATGAGATATAATATGTGGACTCGAGGAAAAGTGACGTTCAGTGAATGAGCTGCACAGAGTTATATAAGGAAGCCAAATCTCACTCCTTACCACCTGGCATACTGCTTGTGGCTTCTCATCATGATTCTAGAAGTCAGTCTGCAACTAAGATTCGTACATGGTGTTGTTCTGCTTTGCACTGTGGGCTGGAGAAAAGAGGTCTGATTTGCTTTCAAGGGTACAGAAGGCAAAAGAGAGGAAGAAGGGCTGTAGGGGTGGCTGGTTCACTCAGAGCTGCACTCCCATGACCAGCTGCTCCCTAAAGAAGTCTGAGAATGTAGACTCAGACTACATATGCACAACTCAATAACTCAGAGCTAGGCAGAAAATCCAACACCTCAGTCTGGGAGAAGTCTTCTGTGACATCTCAATTGTTTTTAGATCTGGGTAGAATTTTTGGAAAAGGAGAGACACAGCATGGACTGCAGAGCCTGAGCAGACACATGCAAAGGACAGTCACAGCACCCCACGCTCTTTCCCTACCCGCCCCCCGCCCATTTTCAACCTTTATTCCCTTTCCGTCATCCTGGAGATGCATACCCTCTGTGCTAGGATGGTGCATAGGGAAAGAGGAAAAAGTAGCATCTGCAACCCTATTTTCATGTATTTACAAAACACAAGAAAGTTCATTGACTGCGAAGTCCATGAGTCCCAAGGAAACGTGAATAGATTTCAGACTGAGGGGTATTCACCCTTAGTATATGCTTGATAGGCAATTCTTAGAGATGTGGGGGCCCTTCAAGTAATTGGCAGCAAACACTGCTACTAAGCAATAGATAACTAAGTGTGTAGCATCTCTCCTTCCCATGTCAGTCCTGCATGTGCCATGGAGAATCAAACACATGACCTCATAGGTGGGTATTGAACAATAAGAACATGTGGACTCAGGAAGAGGAGCATCACACACTGGGGGCAGTTGGAGCGGGTAGGGGAGGGACAGCAGGGGGTGGGGAGGGTGGGGAGGGATAACATGGGGAGAAATGCTGGATATAGTATACACCTAAAGTAAAATAAAATGAAATAAGAAAACTAAAAACAAACAAACAACAAAAAAAAACAGTAAACAGATCTGAGTTCTGGACTCAGCCCACCCATGGTCATCTTCAACATCTCAGTCAAGTCATTGACACTGTCTGGTTCCAATTTACCCCAAAGAAGAGAAGATCAAGGCTGAGATACATCACACAACAGTGATCTTAAGGTCTGATCTGGAAGAGAAACCCACACAATAAATCCACTAGCACACAGGTGCCCATTAGGGCTTAAGGACGCAGGTGAGAGATTTTGGTTGAGGAGTCTGCTCTCTTTGAGCATATTACACTTACGTCCTAAAGAAAAATAAAAGACCTCACAGAAAAGCATCCAGATGGTTTGTGAAGAAAAATATTGCAGCAGGTCTTTCACTTTCAAACTTCTCTTAGTAGCACAGCTGGATCTTCTGTGCGAGAAGAGTTAAGGGAATCTCAGTGAGAGCTGCTCACAGTGAAAATGATATGATTTTCTGGGATGTGGTGGAAGGAAGCACTGCATCCCTGAAAAAGTCATCACTGTGGGTCCATGTGGTACCATAGCTTTAGACCACCAAGAGGGATTTTCATCACTGACAACAGCATGAAGCAGTGTTCTGCAGAGGCAAATGGGCACACACAGAAATGACTCTCACACATCTGCTGGGAGGCAATACACCCACATATAGAACAGACCAGTGGCCTCCCCTGGTGCTTGAGATCAGGGGCTGAAGTCACAAGGCTACACCAGGAAGAATTCTACCACTGCTGGACAGCGCCTGCCTTCTCCTCCTCTTCAACTTGAGCCACCTCTTTTCCTTTCCAGTCCTTATTTATGTGGGTAGGTGGACCAACCTGATAAATTAGACATCCTGATTCACACCCACATTTGAAACAACCCATCACATGGCTTATATAATGTGCTACAGCTGCATGACAGTTCTATTGACATAAACCAGGTGTGAGGTCTGCAGGATGCCACACCAAAAGGATAATGAATTAATATGCACAAAAATCTTTCAAGGGCAAAACTGCTGCAAACTGAAAGTTTCTTTTTTCTTTCTTTCTTTTTTTTTGAGACTGAGTTTCACTCTAGTCACCCAGGCTGGAGGGCAGTGGTGCAATCTCGGCTCACCACAACCTCCGCCTCCTGGGTCCAAGTGATTCTCCTGCCTTGGCCTCCAGAGTAGCTGGGATTACAGGTGCCTGCCACCATGCCCAGCTAATTATTGCATTTTTAGTAGAGATGGGGTTTTACTATGTTGGCCAGGCTGGTCTCAAACTCCTGACTTCAGGCGATCCACTTGCCTTGGCGTCCCGAAGCGCTGGGATTACAGGTGTAAGCCACCGTGCCCAGCCTGCAAACAGAAAGCTTTAAACCCAACTTCTTTCACTGGGGAATATTTTTATAATGTCACTCAGTAAATAACCAAAGAGTAAAGAACATCTAGTTAATGCATAGATTTAAAGTTCTGTTCATTTTTTGAAAAAATATTTCTTAAGAACGTACACTTCTCCAAGAAAATACTAAAAATTTCTTAATTGATAGAAGTGGTAAAACTAGGCATTCCAGGAGTCACACAAAGCTAAGGTAGGTATGCTTACAAAATTCAAGGAAGGATGGCATTTTAGATTTGCACTGGAGCATAGACAGATTCTGAAAGTATGGTGGATGACAACTTCCTATTATACTCTTAAGTGTGTAAGGAAATTACAAATAAGCAAAAAAGATAATCAGACATCTTCAGTGAAAATAAATGCATTGTTTCAAGCGTATCTTACTGGATGTTTTTTTCAAGTAAAAGCAAGTTTACGAGAGAAGTAAAGACACTCAAGAATGACCACTCCATAGACAGAGCATCCCCGAGGGCAGCTGGTGGGCTTGGGTTATTTCATGCTAGATGTTCTTTGCTTTGGACCTATTTTACTGCTCTCTATATTACAGATAATTGATAGCAGTGCAAAATAGTTCTTGTATAAAGACATGCAAACAAATTCCTCTGGTATAGGTTCATTTGACATCCCCCAAATTCATGGAAAAAAACAATTTTGTGTCAATTTGCAAATCACAGTCAATAGTGCTGTATTTCATATATATTTGCATTTCTTTGACTTACATTTTAAAACAAATATAACATATGCCAGGTTTCCTCATTAATGAGTTAAATAATTTAACTCAATAAAATATTTAATGATCATCTATTTTTGGTCTATATGAGAATCATGATTTTAGTTTTGCTGAAAATTATCCCTTAACAAGTAAAGAGAGATGTTCCATGTATTTAATAAAGAAAATAACATAAATTGTCATCGAATGTAAAAATGTGTCCATAAATGATACAGAACTAGGACGATGAGTGAAGAGCATGTCTGCTGCCTGAATCAGAGTGAGAAATTTTCTTTAGCCTCATTTGGGTAACGTTTTCATCAATTTGGCAGAGGGAGGGGATTTCTGGTGTAATACTCAAAATACACTGTTCTCTGTGTTTTATTTAGATTGAGGTCTGCAATTAGCTGTTTATTTGCTTCTGGTGCAGATTCCAGTCATTGTGAGCCCATGTTTGGCCTTCACAATCACCTGAATTAAAACACCCCACACACACCTACTGCAGTGTGAGCTTCATGATTCTGGAAGCCCACTCGACAATTCCATTACAGACTCTGATCCTAGAGGTGATAGAATAGTTCTGCAGTAACTTTTATGAAATGGTGCTTCAATGTACCAAAAGCGACAGACACAGAGTAAATGTTAATTTCATTTAACAGAACTGCATCACCTATTGCCCCTCTGTGCTTTTATTTTCCTGACATTTTATACGATGCTTCCAACTCTGTGTAGAAGCATGTGGAACACTATAATTCGGGAATAAGGTAGATTGACTTTTCTCAGACCCAACCATGTGTTCAACAAGTATATAAATACAATACCTTTAAGACTGTTTTCTTCTATTTCAAAAAAGGCAGAATTTACTTGTGATGTCATTAGTAGAAATGAAATTATTAAAATTCACTTAGATGTTTTGTTGACGTTCATTCTTAGTAAATAGATTAACATAGAATTCATGGGAGTCCACACAATAAGTTGATGTACAGAGGTAAAATGATGGTTTTTTGGCATTCAGTCCCCAGGAATTTCTCATAATTGTATCATTGACACTGATCCAAAACTCACATTTATTTTAGCACGAACAGATGCAAACCCATTAATAGTGAACAGTCATACCTCCATGTGCCCCGCCAAGCTGTAGGAGCCAAAAGATGGAATGGGACCACCTGGGAAGGATGAATAGGAACTGGCCAAAGACTTCCTTCCAATGGGATTGACAACTAGGTAGGCTTCCGAAGTCTCTCCTGAAGAAGCTCAAGACAATAATTAAATGTCACTTACCTAGAAAAAGACAAAGGGAAAAGAGATAGAGAATAAGGAGAGTTAGAGTTTATCACAACCACATTATATTCCACTGAGATTATCTTATTTTAAGCAAAGGGATGTTTAGTGCAATGCAAATTCTCCACAAGCTCCAAGTAAAAACCAGGGAGTTTTAAAAATACCTGGGTATTTGAAAATGCCCAGGTAAAGGTCAGTTGTGAAAATGGCACACTGTTGCAAAGGCCATGCAGCCTGCTGTTTCTTTTCTTTTCCATTCTGGCATTCTTATACAGGTGCATTTAACTACTACTAGAAAGTAGGCCCTGTAACAAGGAACTGACTGGGGACTCTGTGATGTGCCAAGGAAAGGAGAAAAAATGCATACATCCCAGCTGCCTTAATGATAATGGAGGTTCTGTAGCTATGTGATTCAGATGCTGAGAAGATTGAACTAATAAAAAAGAAATGAGAGAACTGTCATCACAGATTACATAGTATTTATCCCAAAATCTGTTCATTATAGAAATTTGCAAGACAAATGTGTTTTTACCCAGGAATGGCAGCATTTTCCTCCTGGTAATTGCATAATGAGGCACCCAATTCGTCTAGAGCATGATCTCTCCCTCTCTTCTAAACAACATATGCCTGGCTTGAAATCCTAGTAAATTTCATTAAAATATCTATTAAGAGGTCAGCAAAAAAAGTTGAATTTGTAGAGTTCTATACAATTTACAGAGAATTTTCATAGGCACTATCTCCTTTGGTCTTTATGGCAATATTTTACTATGGAAAGAATAGATATTATTACTGTTCCCTCCTCCCCTTCTTTCTCTAATTCCTCATCCTCTTCCTCCTAACTCTCCTCCTTCTCCTTCTTTCCCTCTTTCTTCTTCTTTCCTTCCCCATTCTCCTCTTACTCCTCCTTCTTCTTTCTTCTTTATAAGTAACATAGGACTCAATTTGATTAATCAGCTTGCTCAAAATCACATGCACGTCCAATGGTAGTTCCAGGCCTTGAATTGTGTTCTCCAAGTTTCATACTGCTTTCTCTTGCTCTCTTGATCAAATCCCAGACATAGTATAAAGATAGCCAAGAACAAAGATAAGGAAGGATAGCAGGAGAAAGGAGCAGAGGGGAAATAAATAAATTGAGGAAGAGAGAGATAGTAAAAATAAGGAAGTAAGAAAGACAGAAAATGGTAAAAGTCATCAAATATTTGGAGCAAATTCTTCATTAAATAAATGTATTCAAGTAAAGAGCATAGAAAAACACCTGACATATATAACACTCCATACATGTAGTTGCTATTATTCATTTTTTAATTCTATTGACCCAAGGAAAACTTGACTAGAACAGAGGATGTCATCCCTACAATGGCTACTCTTGGTCTCTCTGCCTTAATATCAAAATGACATTGATCAGAGGAATGACTGTGTCAGAAAAATGTCATTCCACAGAAGAAGAAAAAAACCTCTATAAAGAACATTTTCTGGTCATGTTTTAAGCTCTTGACATGGACAAATGGTTGATTCCTGGCTTGCTCATCAGCAACAAAGTACTAGACACTTTGTTGTCTCCCAGTAGTTCCAATGAATCTAGACTTTCTTCTCAGGCAGGTCCAAGAGTCGAGGGTTTACTTGACATCTGCATCACATATCTGACTGCTTGTGTGATAACAAAAGTGGCCATAATAAAAGTTATAAAACAAGCTATGCGCTGGAGGTGTAGAAAGAGGAAACAGTCAACTTTCATGCATAACTACAAATTTCTCTGTATTATGGCCATTATTTGACTAGAGAAGGGAGTTCTTAGACCCAGATCAGCAGGGGGAAAAAAAATGAAAGGGGACTTAGGGTAGTACCATGAGATCATCTTATTTGTAGCTTTTTATTGAAAAGTAAGTATAGCCTTATTCAATTATGACCCAAAGGCACCTAATCCCCTCATAAATGCTTCTATACTCACCACCCAGCATTTTCTGAGGCTGCTGGCCAAATAAATGTTGGCTATTTCCACCTGGGTGATAGCAAGGCTATTAATTGTAAACTCTCCATGAAACTTAATTATGCAAAACAAAGAGGCAACTCTGGAGCCATTAATCAGAGGTTTCATTCAGAAGTAATTTGTTGCTGGAACCCAAAGAACTGTTCTTCTGGTTCCTTCCACTGTGCTGCACTAGTAGTTAATACCTGGCTTTAATGGAAGCTGCTGGGGTTGAGGCTTCAAGGTCAATAGTGGCAAAGCAGCTTGTGAACATCACCTTGCTTACTAATGGGCAGACACCTAATTTCTTCTACTTAAGTCACCTTTAATTAGAGCAACCAGAAACCAACATCATCCATGGGTTATCAAGAACAAGTAGCCAATCACTTATTTCCCAATTGCCCAAAGGCAGAACAAGAGAAAATGGGTAGATTATTAAAAGTGGGTTAACATGTATGAGAAAGAGAGACCAAAATACCTGAAATTGACAGAAGAAAATAATTTATACCATATATGAATATCTTTGGAAAGAATATTCTGTGCCTAGCTTTTTATTAGGGAGGATTTCAGTATTTACTCCCAAGTGGATGAAGGGCTAAAATGATTAGGATGACCTAAATGGTGCCTGAGGAGCTTCATGCTTGTTTGTGATGAAGAGCAGGCCAGTGGGAAGAGGAGGAAGGAAAGGATCCCTACCTGGTGAAAATAATTAAATACCACCACCACCACCACTAACACCAGCATTATCACTAAAGACCTTCAGTGAAGTCCCAGGGTCCTTAGTATAAATCTCCATACCCATTCATTCACCCCTTATAAATTACTCCCTGTGCAAATTAAATTCTGGAGACAGAAAAATGCACATGCCACAGTCCTTTCTTTCAGTGAGCTCACAGTCAGATACAGAAGAGCTACAAAGCCAAGGAGCAGGAACAGCAGTACAGAGGGAGGGAAATCACCCTGGCAGACCTTAGGAAGAGTTCAGAAGCAGAGCATCAGAAATTACCAAAGGGGAAAAGAAATGAAGGATCATGGAGGTATAAAGATGACTGAGATATTAAGCAGAAAGAGAGTTTTCAAGTAAATAAAGTAGAAGAATGAGGAGAGCTTGGAATGAAGAAATACCAGCCCTCTGATGCCAACCTGACTTTCATGCTTCTCCCCTGCTGCTTTTGCATGAACTCTGTTTTCAAGGCAAGGTGGTCTCCTTTTTTGTCTCCCCAACATCCTTGCTTAGCCCCTCCTCCAAACCTTTGTTTGTGCTGTACCCGTCAGCAATGCATTCCTCTGTATTTTTCCAAATTCTGCCTATTCTTTAAAGGTAAGCTTGCCTCAAGGTCAAGTGATTTGTTTCTTCTGCAGCACAATATTGTCCATATCACTCATGTGTCACTGAAAAACAATACTTCCTGATCAGGTGTCTAATTTTAAAAGATGGGAATACTGCAGTGAGCAGAATAATAGCTTCTAAAGATATCAGGCCTTTTCCCTGGAATTTGTAAACATCACTTTACATGAGGAAAAGGAGTCTTTGCAGCTGTGGTTAAGTTAACAGGGAGACGGAGATACTGCCCTGGATTATTTGGGTGGGCGCTGAACACCATCACAAGTGTCCCCGAAAGAGGGAGGTAGAGCGTGATTTCACAAAGACAGAAGAGGAGGAGGCAATGCGACCACAGAGGTAGAGATTGGAGTGATGCAGGCACAAGCCAAGGCATGCAGGCAGCTGCCAGAGCTGGAAGAGAGGAGAAAAGGACTCTCCCGAGAGTCCCCAGAGAGCACAGACAGTCAACATGGAGATTTTGGCTCAGTGATACTGATTTTGGACTTCTGATCTCTGAAACTGTGACGGAATAAATGTACATTATTTCAAGCCACCACATTTGTGGTAATTGTTAGAGTAGCCATAAGAAACTGACCCAGATGTACAGGGTGACCTCACATGCAGAATTCCATTTACGCCCATCAGCCCAGCAGGATTCTAACAGCTCCCCTTTCGCTCTCAAGACTGTTCTAGTTTGGTGATAAACTATATAGTCACCCTAGATATGGGTAGTATTTTAGTCTTCGTTACATCATCCGTGGTACAATTAACACAATGCCATGCCTAGAGTAGGCATGCAATATATAGTTTTTGAAGTACAGAAGAAAAAGTCTGTCATTTTAGAAATAGTTTGCTCAGAAGCTTTTCTACAAATTTTGGAAACAAGGAATTACTTTGAGTGGCTGAAGTAGAGAGAATCTGCCAGAGATATTTACTGCTTAAAGATGAGGTTTTCAATTTGTCTCAACACAAAAATACAAATTTGAAGTTTGTTCTAAAATGAACACAGATCTCAATTCCAGGTCATACTTTTTAAATCGATAACACTGAGAGCTTTTGGTAGGTATGAGGACATGTTCCATATGTTTAGGTAAATGTGCTTTTAAGTCTTTCTTTGCTTTATTTCAGAAGAAATATCTGTGTAAACTTATTTGATGATATCCGAGGGCAAAACTGGAAGTCTCATCTAAAATAATTCTTTGGCATGAAGCTTAGGTAGGGTACCTGGACTCCTTCAGAGTAAATGTCTGCTTGTTTGTGGATATTTATTTGTGGAGGGTGGAGAAACAATCAGAAAAAAAACTTAATTTGGACACTGAGCATTTACAAGATAGTATGAAGAGCCATTAAAATACTTAATATAACTTTAGCCAATGATATCTTCGGGTCCATAGTCAGAAATTACATGGACTCAAGTAGCAAATATGCGTGAATGTGAATTACCATATACTAGCCACTGGAAAATGCAAAAAGTAGAATATTTAGACCACATACATAATTTTGTCCAGGACATGAAAAGCTTGGAATGACATAGAAGATGCTGGTCAATCAAAGGTCAGTGCAAGACGTTCTTGTGCTAAGTTACGTGATTCTGACTATAAGTGTCAGAAGAATTAGAGAAGGAAGAGTTCGTTGTGAGCTAGGATAAGTGCTGAAAGCTTCTGATAGGGTTTGGCTCTGTGTACCCACCCAGACCTCACCTTGAATTACAATCTCCATAATCCCCTCATGTCCAAGGCAGAATCAGGTGGAGGTAATTGAATCACAGGGATGGTTCCCCCATGCTGTTCTCGTGATAGCAAGTGAGTCCTCAGGAGATCTGATGGTTTTATAAGCATCTGGCACTTCCCCTGCTGGCTCTCATTCTCTCTCCTGCCTCCCTGTGAAGAGGTGCCTTCCACCATAATTGTAAGTGTCCTGAGGCCTCCCCTGCCATGCCTAACTGTGAGTCAATTAAACCTCTTTTCTTTATAAATTACCCAGTCTCAGGTATTTCTTCATAGCAGAGTGAGAATGGACTAATACAGCTTCATACAGAGAAGCAAAACGACCTGGTGTGTGAACACAAGTAGGATTCACACTGGCATTCAAATGGGCAGGTGGGATGGTGGGCAAGGCTACTTCAGGTAACAGTATAAAACAGGAATTTCACACGGCATATGTAAGGAGCACCACACATCACCTTTGCCTCAGCATTAACTGCTGCATTTGGTTTGAAATACATGCTATAACATTTCTAAAACCTCATATAACTTAGAACTCATTCCTCTCTATTCCTCAGGGTAATATGAAAACTTCAACCTATCCTCTGAATCTAAATTCTTATTAATTGAGCTAATTAAAAGAGATCCTCACAAGTTAAAGAGATGTGATGTTACATATTGGGACATAGTGATGCAAATTCATTTAGATAACTTTAATTAAGAAAGATCACACAAACCTTTTCTTTTCTGTAATGCTACTGAACTAAATCAACTTAGGAATGATTAGATAACTTGCCAACATACTAAAATTCCAAGATTTTCCACTGAATAACACTCTTCACGAACTGACTGTGTTTGGATATCAGTTATTGAGAGAAAATGCCTGAACATTGGGTGACTTAGGCTGATCTTGGTTATGAAATATTTGCAAATAAATAAGCATTGTGAAGTAAGTGAAAAAAAATTCTGAAAAGAAAATGCAGCCCAGAAGTAAATACACTGACGTATGTTTTTGGATAATGAAGTTGGAGCAGAAGAGGGAAAATATGAGGCCCTCTGGTGCACAGAAAAGACAATTAAGACACAGAAATGGAGGCTGGCATAAGGGGAGAGCAGCACTTCAAAAGTATTTAAGCATGTAGATCCAATTTCCTTACCAGGAGGCAATCATACGCATTGTACGAGAAGAGAAACAAAAATGTGCCTTATCACATGCTCTCTACCTTCATCTACCTACTGCATAACAGAATGCAAATGGTAAGCTACAAGGTTTCATGACTGCTAATTGCTGAGTCTGCTATTCATTGCAGTTGGCTGTTGGTTCATGAGTGTTTCACTAAATAATGGAGCTAGAAACTCTAGTAAGAAAACAAAGAACACCTGGATTCTATTAATAACTTGCATCACAATGGATATTTTAATATGGTCTGATGTTGAATGAGACTTTCAGAAAATATACTACCATATGTGTTCTAAGATTGACCTTGACCTATTATTGAGGGTATGTTATTGATAAGCTGATGTTAGTCATTTAAAAGTTAGCACAAATTAATGATCAGAGAGTAGTTTGAAATGTGGGGATGATGAGAACTCCAGAAAGTATGTAGAAACAAAAAACAAATGATGGAAGACACTGTTGAATAGGAAAAAAGTTGCAGAATAGGGTCATCTAGGACAAATGATGCATACCCAGTAAGTTTCTCTGTGTTATCCATTCCATCGGAGTAAAGAACGGAAGCCTGAAAACTTAATTGTTATCATTCGTATCATTCAATGTTTTTGGTTGTAGATTTAAACTTTAATAACTACTGGAACAACTTAATGTAAAAATTACTCTTCCTAAGTCAACTTTATGTGTAAAATGTTTAACTGATAAAATTTTTAACTGATAGAATTGATAAATTTGGATACTGTCATTTTATTTTGCAAGGCTCTTGGAAATTTAGAGATATTTGCAAAAGGGAACACAGTGCACTACGTGACTGGATCCACAAGGGAGGTAAGCACCTACCGCTGACAACTCTAGCATGGTTCATAAACGCAGCAAGCGTCTGTTGGGACATGAAGCTTATATTCACTGTAATGTAGCCCCTTAACTGTGGAATAACAGTAAGAGAGAAGCAAATTATCTGAATAATCACAAATAATATTTGTGGAGCTCAGCTTCTTGGTCCTTTTTCTTGTTAGAATACCAAAGACCTGACAGGCCCAGAGGACAGAATAAACTCAGAAAGCAGCAGACACGAGGCTAAGCACTTCACAACAGTCCCGTGAGCTTGGGACCTGTTATGTCTTCCATTTTACAGATGCGGAAGCAATGCCCAGAAAAATGGATGCAATTTCAGCTCCATAGTGTGTGCTTGGATACCACCATGTGCTTAGCCATTCTATGCCAATGCCTTCTTGAAGTCTTGGCCTCAAGTGATCCTCCCACCTTGGCCTCCCAAAGTGCTAAGATTACAGGCATAAGCCCCTGTGGCCAGATACAATGCCTTCTTAAAGCAAAAGTGTGAAAACAGGGAATATCCCAAACATCTGGGCTGAGATGAAGGAAGGTAGCCTAAAAATCCCTGAATATGGCAGGAGAATTGATTAAGGGACACAAATATTGCCATGGAAAGTAAACAACTAATGTCCAGTATCCTGGCACATATACCTTAACTACCATCTAACCCTTTCCTTTTCAAAAATACTTCTGAGGGATTTTTCCTAATAAAAATGAATCTCAAATATGAAACACGAGTTGATAGAAAAGTAAAATTCATTCACAGCAATTTGCCATATAGTCAAATTTCTTGAATTCTGTCTTAAGTGTAAGGAGACCCACCTACACCAAGATGTGAACTATATGAACTACAGTCTCAAAACTGCAGCTCAGATGGAGTAAGCAACTCCCCTGCCATGCAGCTTTTCATGTAGAGTGAGAAGCAGAGTCTGATTCCTAACTTCATTCTCCCTCATTACAATCACTATATCTTTCTTCTATTTCCATCAAAGGAGAAAAACCCCTTTCTCTTAATATTTAACTCACAGAAACGTTGTTAGTTTTACATAAGATAATAGACAGGAAGCAGGCACAGTGACTGTCTTACAGGGATGCAATGAACACTTATTATTATATAGTTCTCAGACTCACGGGCTTCCCCTTGTACCCCCCTCCAAGGACGACCACAACAACATGAAGATGTCAACATTGGAAAGGGATGACTGGCTCACAAGTATTTTCATTGCATGTGGAAATAGATGAAGCCCTGTGGGAGGTTAAGGAGCCTTCCCTTCAGCTAAGAACACAGAGAACTCAAATAAAAATATCATAAAATACAGGAAGTCTGACTATGAGAATCATTTAAGTGCCTTGCACATGGATATGCAGTTACTTTTAATTAAATCAATAGTTTTAAGTGATTGCCTATTACAGCCATGCTTATCATTTTCCCTAATCTGTCTTCTAAGGCCAAATTTTGCCACTATTTGCTCTCACATTTCCTGATGTATAGATTTATATTAGGGTTCTCCTCTACCCCATTTACGCAGACCAACATCGCCTCTCTTCTTCCCTTGATAATTAATAACCATGCATGTTCCCAGGGCATCCTCTGACCTCCTTCCACAGTAGTCTTTTTCTGTTGATCGTAGGCGGTTCATCTTAGAATTACACAAGTGGGAGCCAAGATCAATGGCAACCTGATTTACAGCAGCTCTTACCAACAGCTTGTGGAAATTAGAAATAAATATGGGGTCAAACGACTCACCAGCAATTTGACATTGGTAAATCTGGCTTATTTAGAAGTCTTAAATAATAAGGACCTTCACATCGTTATTTCAACTGAAAGAACATCAGTGCCTTGCCTTAAGAGCCTTTGAGAGCTGAAAAGGTGATTTAAGGTATATTGCCATTAGAAGTATTTTTCTATTATCTTAAGTATTGCAATGTATCTGAATTGGTAGCACAGTACTGTAACCATTCACAGCCCTAACTGGCATACACCAGTAAAAAGATCAATAGAAGAACTGCCCTTGGTCCTGAAATCACGAGTGCAGCCCAGTTCTGTGTTTCTGTTTTCAGGTTGCGTTACAAGTCAAGAAAGCAGGTGTCTGTATTTCTGAGTACTCTGGAAATACCATAACAACACACCAAAATGCCACAGCAAAGTAATTCAGAAGCTTTATGGATTAAGTGAGACAGAAGTAATGCGAAACATCAAAAATAATGACAATGTCATAACTAAACATTTTAAGACTATGGTGCTTAATTTTGAATGATGATTTGATGTGGTCAGTCTAAAACTGACATTGGTTTCGATTTACAAAGGAAAATTTCTTATCTTGAAATAGCTATAAAATATGAGTTTTGAACATATGGGGCAACTTAGCAGAGGCAGCAGTATGTACATGTGAGCTGTATGCTCCATATTCTGCAAAAGTTGTGCTGTGATACACAATGACAAAACCGAAAATGTTATATAACTGTACAAAAATCTGATAAAATGTGAAAACAGCTCTCGAGGGGGAAATGTAGTCCATCTCACCTTCTAAGAGTTCAGTTAAATGATGAAGGGGTTGAAGGTGTGGACTCAGTTTTGAAATAGCACAGGGAAAGACAGTCTACAAATTGATGTGATTCATAATTTGCCTGACATCAGAGCTACTCTTCATGCCTAGCAAAAATTTTCCATGCCAGAATCAGATTCTATTTCTTCTTCTGGTTTTATCTTTAACCAAGACACATACAGCTGGCCATGTAATAGGCATCATACAATTGAAAATTGCCTGATCAACTTCAGGGCAGGATCTGTGTGGTTAGTAGATAACCTTGTATCACAAATATAGTGTATAAGTTATGGTATTTTTAAGAAACATTCAATAACATGGTAGTGATACAGACCTGAAGCTAGAGGGTCATAGTCACCTCTGCTCTCCTCTACCTCCCTCCACTGTTCCTCCCCTCTTTGAATTTCATAGGCACAGCATCTTACAGCATTTATACCTCCATTTTGAAAGTAAAAGTAAATGAATGTCAGAGGTAGCAGCATAGGTGGTAGTCAAAGCCAGGGAAAATGAGAAGCAAAGAGAAGGAAGTGGCGTAAGAGATCAAATTCAACTCCTTAGTTTTTAGACAGGAAGAATCTAAGGGTCAAGAAGATGAAATGGCATGATAGGGGTTACATAGCTGGTCAGGCATATACAGTCAAAAGCAGAATGAACCTTCTAGTTTTGATTTCTGTGTCCTTTCTGCTGTATTATATTACAAAATATCTTTATATACATTTTACAGTGTACACAATACATATATAAAAAAGTAGCCAGGGAAAAGACTGGTATAGACAAAATTGGTTTTTCTGGCACTGCAGTTGCCCTTTATTTTTCTTTTGGCTGTCCATATGCCCATGATGAATGTACTGTTATCCTTCCTGACTGAGGTCACACCTGAGCTGTTCTGACCCTCCATTTAGACCCAACCCATGGGAGGAGGCTGGGGCAAGGACAACAGCAGCAACTTAGGTTTTACATATTGTTATCTAGTAGCAAACTGGGATTAAACTCAGGTCCATTTTGATTCCAATATCTGCAACATTAACTGTGCCACTTTCACAGTGGCTAGGAGGGTTAACAAAGATGACCTCCATAACGTACTTGATCCATGGTAGACAAGTAACCAATCTTATTTATGTTTTCCCTTGTTTCCAAGCTTTAAAATTTTTTTTTTACCTCCTAGGCAAGTTATCACTGATTTACTACTGATTAATAACTTTTTAAATAAAATTTAAAAATTAATAAATTTTTTAATAAAAATTAATCAAAAGTTGCATGCTTTTTTTTTTAGTCAATGAACATATATGGAGTTCTGAATCATGTTTAGTGCAAGAGCTAAAAACCTAACAGTGAAAAGTGAGATAAGAGCCAGATTGGGAAGAACTCTATATGCAGTACCAAACACTTGAGCTTTTGTCTTATGGGCTCAAGGAAGATATGGAGAACAACAAGCAGCAGAGCAACAGAATCTGATTTTTAAGTTAATTAATCTGACTGTCATGTGAAAAATGTATCCAAGGTGAAAAAAAATCACTGGCAATACCAGTTTCAGTGGTCTGACCAGCAGAGAAATAAAGAAGTCTTAGTTTATACCATAGGCCATTGTAGGAAGAAAAACAAAAAGAACTGTACACTGACATTGTACTTTAGTTTTTTTCCTTACAGGATTAAGGATTACACAAGTATGAAACAACTTTACTTGCATATTAGGGTTAAATAAATAAAGAAATTACAGATATGAATGCCAGATTTCTCACTTGGAGAAAGAGGTTTCAAGTAAGAGAAGAAAGGGAGACTAGAATAAATCCTGTGGTGCTGAGTAGAGTCAAAGCTATCAATATGTACTTATGGGATTTAAAAACATACTGCAGATATATGGAAAGATAGAAAAATAGATAGATATAGCTGTGTTTATGTATGAGTTAGTACACATTCATACATTTCCTAGCCCCATCACTCAGAGGGACTAGATGTAGTTAACCCACAGTAACAATGAGCACATCCAGCACCAAGATATTGGTTTCTAAATGCCGTTCATCAATGCAAAAAACAAATACCATTCATCAATACAGAGAACAAGGGCTGGCAGAGTTCAGTGTTAAGAATGGAAAATATGAGCCTGTAGCATATTTTGCTGCTGAAAAGTAAAAACAAAAATTTTTTAAAAAGAGAGGTATGTAACATTAAAACACCAAAGAGCCAACTTCAAAGAGTTCACATTAACTATAATTGGAGCAACTTGAAAAGTGAAAAAATAACAGAGGCTAAAATAACAGCCATGAGTTCACATTGATATAAATAAATAAATGAATATTTAAATAAATGGAAGAGTAGACCATTCTTCCTTGAAGAAAAATTCCAATTAACCAACATAGAAAGAATCGGGGAAACAGAAAACCACCGTTAGAAGTTTACAGTAATGATTTCTTCAGACAAGAACCACTAATGAATACTCAAAAAAAAATGGGCAAAAGTTTAAGCAGAAACAAGATATGTTCCTCCCCACAAATATTTACAAAGGGAATAAAGTAAGTGTGCAATGAAGAATTCTGGTAGATACTGCATTCACCAAGGGATCAGAGATAACATCACCAGTGAGGAACACATGTCAATTTCAAATACCAGCTGCTCTCATGAACTGTGAAGGACACAAGATCTCTTTGGTGTCCTTCCCAGTAATTCATAATATTGTACTAACCATGAGAAAACATCAGCAAAATTCAAATTGTGGATTATTGTACAAAGCAATGAACAGAACTCTTTGAAAGTGTCAAAGCCACAAAAGACAAGCAAAGACTAAAAACCTGTCACAGATTGGAGAATACTAAATGCAAAAGAAGACATGACAACTACATGCAATGTAGAATCCTGGATTGGATCTTGGGACAGAAAACAGAGCTGAAAATTGCATTTGTGGTAAAATGGTTAACATTCTAATTTGTTCTGCAGATTAGTTAACAAGATTATGCCAAGGTTAATTTCTTTGTTTTGATAACTATCCTATGGTTATACAGAATGTTGGCATGAGGAGAAACTGGATGAAAAGTATATGGCACCCCTCAATGTTTTCCAGAATAAAGACTAAGCAAACTTGTAGACAGTGGAACTGGAGATGGATAGAGGACAGGGTAGCAGAATTTATAAGACCAGTGATAAAGAGATGTTGAGTGCTGACTGACCCAAGGATGAGTGATGTCCATTGGTTGGGAAAAGTCAGGTGGGAGTGCAATGCTTGAAGGGCAATGAGGACTTCATTCTGGGACATGCTGAATTTGAGGTGCTTCTGGGACATCCAGATGGACATGCAAATGAGGCCATTTGATAAATGTGTCTAGAGTACGAGAGAGATGTAAATTGGAAATATAAATTGTGAAGTAGTCAGCATATAGAAATTTGTTAGAGGCACGAAGATGGATAAAATCATAGAGAAAGAACACGAATGATGAAGAGAAAGGAGTCTGGAGGGTGAAACTAAAATTTAACTCTTGTTCACACAATCTGATTTCACAAACTTTTGTGGAAAAGGGGCTATGATGTTCGTTTTTGTGGTGTAACAACTTACTATTTGCCTGCCAAATGACATGGGCCCATAAACATGTACTGAACATACGTTTGCATGCACAAATTAATGAAGAAATGAATCCATCTCCTTGGATGTGGGGATTACGTGGACATTTCGGTTTCTATGCATATTTCAGTCTGTCCGCTCATCATACTTGAATCTCAGGTTTTATTTAAAATGCACTTCCCTTAGTTTAAAAATCTAGGTGATTGGTAGAATGGATACCTCAAAGCAAGTTATACTTTATGATATAAGGTCTGGTTATATCTATTCCCCCACACCATTTCTTAGAGAATGGTGAAACCATCAAGTCTTTTTTTTTTTTTTAAATCTGGAAAATACTTCTATGGGCCCTGCACTTTCCCAGCAGGCCTTGTCCAGAACAAAGAGGAGCTCATTTCAGTAGTTTCATAGTTATTCCCCTTTCGTAGTTACCGCTGAATGCCCAAGCACTACTCTTCCTTGGGAGGACTGTTCCCACCAGGATTCAGGTGGAATGAGTCAACCCACCTTAAATGAGAATCAGCAGCCTGAAATCCTGGCTCAAATAGAAAACAGAATATCTCACTGTCACCTACAAGTCTTCACACAGTGTGGAGCTCCTGCCTTGTGCTTCCCAGCACTTCCAGGTAACTCTGTGTGCTGTGCAAACATTCTGCTAACACAGTTTGCTTTGTTCTGGAAAACAGTGAAATATAATGATATTTTAAAAGATGAGTGGCTGCTGAAATCCCCATAACATTGCACTATTTGAGAAAATAGAGCTTACCTGAATATTTTAGGCTTAACAATTGCCAACCAGATGGCAGGCGGCAATATAAAAGGTATTACAAAGCTCCAACTCCTTATGTGTGTCATTTAGTAGGATATTGCAGTCAGAATCCTGTTCCATCACTGTTGGGTTAGTTACTTCCATCCCCCATTTTCAATTTTATTTTCTCATACCAACACTTCAGGGGAAAACATCATTTTAAATCATTGCCCTGGATTCCTGATTTATTACCTTCACGCTTATTGGCATTTTCCTTGAAGCTCTTCTGGGGTAGAAATTGGGGAAGAGGGGTGCTTTACTAGGAGGTCCAAAGATGTGAGTTTGGAAGAAATGTAGAACACACTTCTTATT
The DNA here is from genome assembly GCF_030222135.1 of Aotus nancymaae. Taxonomy (NCBI): domain Eukaryota; kingdom Metazoa; phylum Chordata; class Mammalia; order Primates; family Aotidae; genus Aotus; species Aotus nancymaae. The sequence goes on from NW_026988423.1 coordinate 37,693,693, forward strand.
CTTGTTACGCAACATGAGGCTTTTCCTCCAGTTTGTGAAAGCACTGAGAATTTGGCCCAGACTTTCTAGCGATTTTAGGCATCAAAACTGCATCATTAGTGGTGAGGTCTTAGGATTCTAAAAGCAAAATTCTCAGCTGGCGTTCAAACAGAAGCTCAGGTACAATGGGATGGGGTGTTTGGGTCAAATCCAGATGTAGTAGAAGAAATGAACTCTAAGTAGGAAGACAGCACATAGTGTTCTAAAAAATGTATCAGACAGCACATAGTGTTCTAAAAAATGTATCATTCAGAGGGATCAAGAAGGATAAATTTCAAGGAATTTAGGAGGCTAAGAGGGAATCGCGCAGGCTGGCCACCCACAGGAGTGAATGTAGCATAGCAGCAGATAGAAGGGCCGGAGTCCATTGTCTGAGAGCAAGTAAAAGCCAAGGCCAAGGTTTGGAGAAACCAGGGCATAGAGAAATTGTTTAAGTAGACATTCATGCATGGACAAAATGAGGTAGTGACAAGCTATGAGGACAGTGTTACAGCTGGGCATTTATGATGGAAGTGTCACAGTGCTTCTCCACCAAGAGCTGGGGCCACAGCTGCAGTAGGGGAGACATGGAACAGACTTGATGCAGAGGCCCATCATTCACTGCAGGGGCTTCATTCACTCTGCTGCAGAGCATGTCCCAGTGCTCATGTCAAGCTGAGCTGGCAAATCAACCTCTGCCCAGGAAAACAAGGAAAACATAGCCATAGCTTAAAGGTAAAAAATATATATATAATATATATGTAATCAAATAGATATTAAAGATAATAGTCAATTGGAGGCTCATCTGCTAAATACTTTTCCTCTGTAGAGATTGAGAATTCATTTATATCCAAATTCTCTCCAAATATTGTATGATAAATGTATTCAAGTGATAAATGTACACAGCCAGTGAGGCTTGTCTAATCAACCAAAAGAAACAAATATACTTCTCCCCAAAAGAAAGAATATCCACCATCACTACTATCACAAAGGACATCATCAACAGCAACCACAAAACACCTCATTGTGAGGTGTTTGCATGGGTTCTCTGATCTTGCTTCTCTCCTTCATTTCACCCAGCTTGTGTGTACCCAGCATCTGTATCTGAGCAGAGAGAATGAAATCATAGAAGATGAGCCGTAGCCCTAAATAGGCTGTTTAAATTAGTTCCAAGGCACGGGTAATTGTCTAACTCTTCCCTTTGCTCAGCCTGTGTAAACACAGATTTAAATGATTGATCAAAGATAGAATAGCCCCACAATGATCAAAAGAAAATTAGTGGAAGCTCAAAGAAAGTGTATTTTCTCGGAATTGAAGACTAAAGGGTTTGAAGCCCCAATCCAAGCTTTATTTTCCCTTCTACTACTTGCAAGGGGATCACTACTTGCTTAGGCAAAAAAATAAAGAGATTTTTTTTAAAAAGTTCAAGTTTAATGACATTCTAAAACTCCGTAGTCATTTAATTGCCTGCTACGTGATAAAAAGTAATATAAACAGTCATTTAACTTCTTTAAGCCTCAGTTTTCTTATCCTCAAAACTGGAAAAAAAATCTCATAGATTTATATTGATGCTTAAAGGATAGGCGGTATATTAAAACACTTTTATAATGTCCTATTCACAATAAAGGTCCCAATGACAAGTTTGATGGTGACATTAATGAATGAATAAATGAACGAGTGATTATACACATGGCTAGAGTGACATAGTGACTTCTATGCTTGGACATTATAAGCCTGCACTAGCATTTATCTTTATGGTATTTATCACTATCTGATATTACATGATATATTTCTTTATTTATATGCTGTCTACATCCCCATCACCATATAAATGTCTGGGGCAGTAAATTTGTCTTATTCACTGTAATATTCTCAGTGATCAGAACAAAGCTAGCACATAATAGGCATTCAGTCAATATGTATTTGATAAATGAATGAATGACATATTCAGGTTTTGAACTGAAATCTGCCTGAGTCCAAAGGTGTTATCTTTAAACACTAACTGTTCACAAATAAATAGACTTCAAATCACAGAGGCAGATTTCACTCAACACCATTTCAGTCTTATATAGCTTTAGTAGGTGAAATAATGTCCCTCACTTCCAAGAACTTGTGAATACATTACTTTACATGGCAAAAGGGATTTTTGCAGATGCAATTAAACTAAAGACTTTGTGATGGGAAGATTATGGTAGATTATTCCAGGAGTCCCATTTACTCACAAGGGTTCTTAACAGCATCCTGGAATGTTTCCAGGCTGTAGTCAAGAAAGCGATGTGACACCTGAAGCAGGGCCCAAGGGATGCTGTAATATTAGCTTTGAATATGAAATAAGAAGCCAGGAGCCAAGGAATACAAGTGACTTTTAGAAGCTGAAAAGACAAGGAAATAGATCCTGTCAAAGAGCTCCAGAAACACACACCATCCTACCAACACCCTGATTTTAGCCCATGGAGACTCTAGTCAGACTTCTGTGCTACAAAACTGTAAGATAACAAAATTTGTGTTATTTTAAGCCACTCAGTTTGTGTTGATTTGTGACAGCAATGATAGAAAACTAATATAATGGTACAGAGAACACTACCAGTTTGAAAAAGTCCATCGTTCATTTGCTATCAGAATACAGTTTCAGACATTATAAGAAACTAGCTCACAATTTAAAAACTAATTAAATTCAATAAACTACAGAATCTTCTAAACATCCCCCCAAACTTCGTGTCAAAATTAGACAACTTGAAACTTGGGACTAATCATAAACATTTCTCCCTTTCTACATGTGCTTATAAGACAATCTTGAAACCTCTGTGGATATTATTTTGCTCCGGAACTGCGGATTGGCTTCTGCATACTATTCATATCTACAGCCAAAACCTTCCTCTGCTATGTTTTCCATGCTGCCTTCCATAAGAAGTTAAAAAGAAAAAGAAAAAGAAAAAAATAGTCTATGCTGCCACCATTTCCTACCATATTCACATCTTCCCCACACACTAATTGTTGCAGCTTTCCTAGGAAGAGGCCCTGATGTGTGACTTTATCGGCAACCCTCGACTTGATGGTCTCCACCAGAGCCATCAGGCACACCTAGCCACAATGCTAAGGCTCTATGAGCCCACAGCTCCCAAGCAATGGACATTGCCGCAAAAAATTAATGTGCATCTGTTCATCACTGCAGACGGCAGAGAGAGTGGGCTGTAATTTTAGCTTCTATCCCCCAAATAATGTTTGTTGTCGTGCTGTAATCTTGGCAATCAGCGTAACAGATGAACATATCGTTTCGTCTGAAATATTTGCTAAACATGATAGGACCTTGAAAACCACACCTCAGTTTGTGTGTGTGTGTATGTGTGTGTGTGTGTGTGTGTGTGTGTGTTTGAAGAGAAACCATGTGTATAGGGTAGAATTAAAAGCTGAACCATTTAAACCCTAGCTAAATAAGGTAAAATGAGGAGCTTTGCAAATTCATTGAATTAGATACATGTCTCTTATTATACCTTTCTCTGGAACTTAGTATTTTGTAACCTTAAAAAATGAGGCTTTCAGACAGGTTCAGAAAAGCCATGCATCTATTTTTCCTTTTATAAAATAGGAAATTTAAAGGACATGTAGTTTTTAAAGTGGAATCTAATGACAATAAAATTTAATTGGCCCAGTCAGAATTGGACATATTATTATTGTGATACTGTATTAACTTGAATGCTGCAAACTCATTTGCTTATAAAGTAACCTTGACCACTGAAAGGATTCCTCATTTTCTGGGTGGAAACGCTGGCCTACATGTTGAATTGACACTCAGGCAAACCACCACTAGCACTAAACTAGGAAATCTCTTTCTTTCCAAAGTCACCTCAGAATGAAATTCACATTTGAGGCCATTGCTAGAATAAACACATTAAAACCATTTCAGACTGGGTGCAGTGGCTCATGCCTGTAATCCCACCACTTTGGGAGGCTGAAGCGGGTGGATCACTTGAGATCAAGAGTTCAAGACCAGCCTGGCCAACATGGTGAAACCCTATCTCTACTAAAAATACAAAATTAGCCAGGCATAGTGGCACGTGCCCATAGTCCCAGCTACTTGGGAGTCTGAGGCACGAGAATTGCTTGAACCCGGAAGGTGGAGGTTATAGTGAGCCAAGATCATTCCACTGCACTCACTGCACTCCAGCCTGGGAGACAAGAGCAAACCTCCATCTCAGAAAAACAAAACAAAACAAAACAAAAAACCATTTCATGTCCCTCTTCATCTTGCTCTATATTATATATAGCCACAACGTCAATGCCTTCATCATCAGTGAACTAACACAACAAACGTTGTGAGTTTCTGCTCCGTGCTGGGTACTGCCAAGGTTTGGGGATGCAGCAGGAAGAACAACACATTTGAGATTTCTTGCCTCTGTTGAGCCCTCATTGAATAGGCAAGACAGATGAGCAAATTAATTCCATGTCCAGATAGTAAGAAATGCTAAATGAGAAAAAATTAGTAGGAGGGTAAGGAGGTGGGTGGTGGTAGGAAATACAGGCAGACAGTGAAAATTTGAGTGTCTGGAGAAGAGCATTCCAGGAATAAGAGACCAGAGTCAGGCTTGTAAGGCCAGAGCACATTCTGTGTGCTCAAATAGGAACAAGACCAAGGTGGCTGAAGCAGAGAGGGAGGAGAGTGGTAAGAGATAAAGTCAGAAAAGCAACAAGGATGTTCTCAACCATACAAAGAACCAAGCAAGAACAATCTAGATATTAACAGAAAGCATGTAGGCATCAGCCCCTTTTTATTCTATTCTTGGGATAACAAAATAGGATTTAGAACCAAACACAGCATGTTCTCACTCATAAGTGGGAGCTGAAAAATGCGAACACACAGACACAGGAAGGAGAACATCACATACCTGGGCCTGTCAGCGGGTAGGGGGCAAGGGAAGGGAGAGCATTCAGACAAATACCTAATGCATGTGGGGCTTAAAATCTAGATGATGGGTTGATGGGTGCAGCAAACGACCATGGCCCATGTATACCTATGTAATAAACCTGCACGTTCTATGCATGTATTCCAGAACTTAAACTAAAATTTAAAAAATAAAATAAAATAAAATAAAATAAAATAGGAATTAGAAACTATGTTTATGACTCTTAACTCTTGGTCTTAAACATCTAACTTTTTGGTTTTGTTTATATTAATATGTATGGATATATAATATGGTCTATGTATCTGCATGTGTGTTATATATTCAGGGATATTCAGCACTAGTAAAATATGATAAATTAAAGAAATTACAGATTATTGCTAAGCCCCACATAAACATGTTTTCAATGTTTAATGGCTGTTTTCCCCAAACTTAGTTCCATTATTATATTTCATTGAAACTAAAATGTAATTGTTAGGCTGGGCACAGTGACTCACACCTGTAATCTCAGCATTTTGGGAGGCCAAGGTGGGCATATCACCTGAGGTCAGTAGTTTGAGACCAGCCTGCCAACATGGTGAAACTTCATCTCTACCAAAAATACAAAAATTAGCTGAGTGTGGTGGTGAATGCCTGTAGTCCCAACTACTCGGGAGGCTGAGGCACAAGAATCACTTATTTGAAACCTGGAGGCGGAGGTTGCCGTGAGCCAAGATCACACCACTGCATTCCAGCCTGGGTGACAGAGTGAGACGCTGTCTCAAAAAATAAAAAATAAAGTAAAATAAAGTTAGTTGTTTATAGAATATGTCATCATTTTCCTATGATCCTCTAAGAAACAAACAAACAAAAAACACTTCGATTAACCTAAAGCGTGCTATCAAACACATATTACAGAATCAGAAATGTTTCAAAATTTGAAAAATTATCTATCACAGAAAATACAGTACATTTATCCCCTCTCGTGATCTATGAAATGCATAAACTTTGACTTACTTTGATACACTGTTTGTGCAAACTTACAGGTTAACTTTAACTCAAAGCAAGACATTGTCTTTCCTTTTCCTTGGGGCCACTTGCTGAGAGACAAGATGCTTTTATTCCAGGGCATTGTTTTGTCTCAGTTTTTATTATTATTAGCAGTGGAGGTAGAAGTGAGTACCACAGTGACAGTATCTGTAATGTGTTTATCAAGTACTTTTTGAGTGTGCCATTATATCTCTGCCTATTGGCTCTGCCTGACTTGGCTCCACACAAAAACTTAAAATCAGATGAGATAGTTCAGCAACAAACAGCCTGTCAAGTAGCTTCTAGCTTACTAGCAGAACCTCCAAATCTTAAACTTTTCTCATGTGGCCTATACCTAAGTGTGCCACCAGTGGTAGTGTGTAAACCTAAAATTATAACCTCATGGTGATAGAGAGTTCTACAAAACTTTTTGCTGTAACGATAAATACTGCTCATTGCTTGCCTATTATTAGGCCCACGTCAAAGCCCTTCATGAGCATTTAAGCCTCAGAACCACCCTAGGAGGTGGATCTAATGATTATGATTCCCAGATCACAGATGAGGACACTAAAGCACAGTTCTAGTGCTTAGGTTATTTGCCAACAGACAAAAACCCAGGGAAACAACCTGCATCTGTGACATCCCGTTGGGATTGTTGCCAGCACTTCCGCACTCTCCATCACATCCTTTATGTTGGCTTTTTCATGAGAATCAGATTGTTGATCAGAACATACACACGTCTGGATTAGCAAAGATTATTTTCTAGGCTAAAAGTTAGTTAGGCTCTTAGACCCTCTCCTAGATCAGTCTGTGCGCTTCCTTGTAAAATACAGCTTCAGAAAAGAACCCAGCAAAGTCAGTTTACCAAGAACTCCTCACCCTCTATATTCAATTATCCTGAATATCTGATCATAGTCTTCATGCTCCACCATCCCCCAGGTGATGTCTGGTCCCCCTGGCCTGTCTTCAGCAAGAATCTTGTTCAGTCTGTTTAGTCCGAATCATCCTGACCCCTGCTGTTTTCTCTTAGTAAATTTCCATCCACTGACCCCCACCCTGTTTCTTGGCTATAAATTCCCATTTGCCAGGATATATTTGGAATTGAGCCAGTTCTACTTAGACCTTTTTTCCTATTACGAGTGTCTTTAATAAAATCTGTTTTTACCCCATTAACTACTATCCAGCTATGTCTTTTCTTGACAAAATCTGCTAGTTCACCCTGTTGCATTTAGTGTGGAAATGAGCACAGCTGCGTCTGTTACTGGCTCCGTTCTCTATGCCTAAAAATTGATGAAGGGCTGGACGTGGCGACTCACACCTGTAATCCCAGCACTTTGGGAGGGCGAGGTGGGCAGATCACTTGAGGTCAGGAGTTTGCGACCAGCCTGGTCAGCATGGTGAAAACCCATATCTACTGAAAAAAATTGGCCAGGGATAGTGGTGGTCACCTGTAATCCCAGCTACTTGGGAGGCTGAGGGAGGAGAATTGCTTGAACCCGGGAGGCAGAGGTTGCAGTGAGCCAAGGTTGCACAACTGCACTCCAGCCTGGGTGACAGAGTAAAGTTCTGTCTCAAAACAAACAAACACAAAATTCATGAGGCCAGGCAGCTGATGCTGATGTCGATCTTCACACTTGTTTTACTTGCAGCCTCAGTGATTTTACTGGTCTAAGATGATGAGACTTTTTAACTTCATTTTCACCTAGGATGCCAATCAGAAAGAGTCTGTCCTTTTGATGCCTTTTAAATAATATTCATGACACATCATGTTGACCCCAGTCTAGTTGTGCACCCAGGCGAGATGGAAAATGTGAATGAAAAATCAGAGCATCATTTCTTACCAGTGCTGCCTCTGAACTGACCACACACAGCACAGTACACAGGCCACCCAGCTGTCCTTTAGCCCTCCCTTATGAGACAGTAAGAGGCTTCTTCTGAGGTCCTGACAAGCTGAAAATCCTTTGTTCAAATTCTTTTCTCAGAATGTCTTGGGATTTGTTGCACTTAGTGGCAACCCTGCTGTGATCTTGCAGGAAGGAAGACTATCTATGAATTAAAACATCACCAGCATCAATTCCAGCACTTCTGGATCCTCTAATCACCTAGGCAAAATATGAAAAATAAAAACCCTGTTTTGCTTTCTCCCCTCTTGGCCCTCCTCTGCCACATATTCTATGGCTGTAAGTCAGCCTGTCTAAGCCTTAACTGGCTGAGCGTAAACTCATCCAATGAGTTCAAAAGGGAGGGACACAGCAAGGCACACAGAGACGCCAGTGTCACAGTGGAACCAGCCTAGGAGAGCTCAGGCTTACAGCTGGCAGCTCCTGGGGTCGCCCTGGAGGAAGCACTGAGACAAAAGGACACTGTGGCTGCTGGCTACTGACAAGTCTTTGGCCTAATTTATTTGAGTAGTTCAGAGAAAACCAAATTTTCTGGAATTTCCAAGGTATTTGCATCAGGTTGGTGTGGGAACATATTTTCAAGCCTTCAAAGCTTTCCAGGAAATGCCTTGTAGAAACTGGATTTGACTCTGCTTTGTCCTTATGCTGATGGATACCAATGGTGTAGCCATTTCTGTCCTTGTCACTAAATGATGCATTCCTCTCTAGTTGTGTTCTCATTTCATCCATTATTTCAGATGTCTTTGAAACCATACAAATCTTATTTTACCTCAGGTGTACCGAAACTCATTGAATGACACACTTAATTTTTCTTATTTGATCAATATTTGGTTAATTGAATGAATAGAGACAATCTGTTTAACGAGAGAATTTGTACTATTTCCTTCAATGTCCATTCTTCCTCCTCCCCCTTCACCCCCTCCTATTCAATAATAGCTGTGTTTTCTGGATCTCATGGAACTTGAGTCAGGCTGGTGGAACTGGTTTTGGGTCTTAGATTTGCCACTCATTCTGTGAGGCCTTTGAGAAGTTTTCTTCTCTGAGTATCTATTCCTTACACATAAATTAAGAGCAGTAACCCACCTATCTCAGAGGCTCTTATGGTAATTAAATGAGATAATTGAAATAAAGCAAGTGTCAGAGTGCTCAAAACAGCATAAACATCTAATAAGTGTTAGCTCGTAGCACCACCTCCCCTTTCATAAATTTAAAAGAAAGTTAATGAATTTTTGCCAATCCTGGAATGCCATCATCCTTATAAAGTAGGCATTTTATAATTTAAAATAAAAACTCTTAAAATTATGCTCTTCTCTGGAAACATCCCAATCAACCAACTTTGCCAATGTGTAAATAAACAGTGTGGGTCACCCCACAATTTAGAATTGGATGGTTTTCCTGGGTCGGTGCCATCTCTCCTTTTTCCCATATCAACGTTTCTGCTGGATGTAAAGTCTATGAAGGAAATTGTTTTATGGGCACACAGTCTGCTCAATATGCAGAACATAATAACAGCAGCACCCAGCTGGCTGAGGGCTGAGGATGTGGTCTTATCAGCCCTGGAGTTTGGCTAAGGCAGGAAACAGCCATTCTCCTTCAATAAATAGAAGACAGCTGGAGTCCCCCAGCCCCTCTTCTTAAGGGGGCCTTTTATCGCCTCTCAGCCATGTCTTCATGTAGGAATAGGGCATGGTGTCTGATGAATGGGGACCTGAACTTGGGGGAAGGTAGGGGAACAAGAAAACATGCGATCTCAGGTAGAAATTAAGAGAAGGAAATATTTTGTAAAAAACAAAATATTTGTTTTTTACATATATTCCTTTTGTATATATGTGTAATTCCATAATGTATTCCTTTTCTGCTCATTCCCTAGTTTCTCTCTAGCTTCTCGAATAAAGGTGCGGTGCTGGACAGAGGAAGATTCTGCAGGCTCTTGCTGCCATCAAAAGCTCCATAAGTGCCACATTTACCGAGGGAGGGCAGCTTCAAAGGTTTCATTTCCACTTACAGTCTATGCAGCTCTACAAAAGAGCACTGATTTTGGTTAAATTGATTTCATTCATAGTTGGTTTGGATGGTGTATTCAAAAGATAGATCGTATCAGACTGCCAGTGTGCAGGAGTCTGGGGGGCAGACCTCCTCTTGTGTGTGTGCATGTGGTCCTAAATATTTCCTCTACTCACAGGTGGCTGGGATTTGGCCTTCGAGGGGCCTGAAAAGACATTTTCGCAGTATGGGCCACTCTGGACAGGAGTATTACACTGCAATTAGGGTTATGTCAAAAGCATAAAATCAGGCTTTTCAATATTGCTTCCAACTGCCTGTGCAGCAAACACCCATTTGTCTTATTACTTTATATTAATGCACATTAGCTATTGACCCTAATTTAGTTGAAATATATAATGACAAACAGATGTACCAAGTGCCAATCAATTATGAGAAACTCAAATTTCTAATAACTCTAATAATTCCATGGATTCCGGGTAGTAGCTACTGTGGAAAATACCTGCATGACTATTTCAAACAAGTAGGCGGGAGTGTTCATGATCACTGTATTTGACTGCAAACCTCAAGCAGGATGGCATTTGAAAACCATATAATATCAAAAATCATAGTACCAAACAGCAGAAGGCTTCTGCTGAAAAATATTCAAGATTACACACGTGTGAACATGCAACACATGTGGTTTTATATTAACAAATGCCATCAACCTTCAATTATTTATTCAAATGAAAGGCAGCTGCTAGTTTAAAAAAATAAAAGATACAGATACAAGATTTCAGACTCATTTGAAGATGGCTGATGGCTATAGGCTGCATCTTACGGCCTTTCTTACTCAGCATTTGAATCTACTTATCTATCCTCTGTTCAGATCAATATTAAAATTGGTTTCATTCTCTAAGCAGCCACTGACTGATGGTAATTGGACAGAGATGAATGAAAGGTAGGTGTCTGGAGAACTCAGCGTGAGATTAAAAACATATCATAGTTGGATTATACAGATATACATGCACATCCCACATGCAAACACACAATACATATGTTTTAATGTCACTTTTTAGCAGTATTCTTTTAAGTGGGGATATGCAAAAAATCATCTGGGGTTCTTTTTCAAACACAAATGCTTAGGTTCTACCATCCAAATAAGTTGATTTAACAAGACTAGGGTGGGCCCCAGGCAATGCATTTTTAATAAGTTAAACCCCTACCAGCTGATTCTGAGAACTGCTTCAACTATTGCATTAAAAAACAGACACCCTGCAAAAAAAAAAAAGATGGGCTTTTAGGCACTTGAGGAAGAGCCCTCAGCCTTCCCCAAGACATACAAATGCTACCTCCAGTAACCAAATTGTTAAAACCAATATAGGAATAACCCTTGATTACACACTTTCTCATCCCTTCCACCACCCAGGGCTCTGGCTCTATCTCCAAAACACTTCTCAGTATGTCCAGTTTTTAGTTAAAGCTGTCATCTCCCTACCTACCCTGCTGCTTTTTTCCTGGAAATTAGCATGGTGCCAGACACATGATATCTGCTCGACAAATATTTGTTGAAAGAATGAACAAATAACTGAGCAATTAGGAATTGTGTATTTATTTTTCAACATCTACTTGCACAAGACCTGGTATATATAAAATTGAGTTAATACTAACAGACATTAAATAGAAAAGAATGCTGTTCATATATCTAAGTGTAAGGCACATGACATGAGTCAGACTGAATCTCAGGGAGAAGAAATAGCCCCCCAGCACGCTGACCACCACTAGTACCCAGGGACCTGGATACTTGTGGCCCAAGCCCATGTCATCTCCTGTTTCACTCCTACCCACAGCAGACAAGCTGGTGAAAGGCATGTGCCAGAGAAAAACCAGCTTCACAGTCCACATGAGGGTATCTGGTGGCAAAACATCAATTATCACCTCCTCATCTGAGAAGCAGAAGATTGGATTTCTGGAGGGTCTCCACGGCCCACTTGTGTTCTGTTCAATTCTAATGCTTAAGTAAAACACCCTCACAAAGGACAAAGGCGATGAAATCACTGCTTGGAATGAAACAAATCTGAATGTAAATGGAAAAATAACATGGTCAGAACTGAAGAGGCAGACACACTATATAAATAGGCTTTGCAAATTAACATGGACCCGAAAGGCACCCAGAGAAAAGCAGCTGTCCTGACCACTAAGGAAGGAAATGCTTCAGGACTGAGGACAGTTCCTGTGGGTCACGCAATTGGTTGTGTTCAGTCAGTGCCCAGAGTTCAGGAGCCAGAGCTAAAGGCAACTGACAGAACTAGCTCATCTCCAAGAAGGTTGAGGCATCCACCAGGCCACTAGGCAGGAGAAGTGAATATCACCATCCAGGTATCACAGAGTATTGTAGGCTTGAGATGCATAAAGAGATTCTGGGAGAAGACAAAGGAGGGGACAAAATAAAGAACTGAGTGGCCACTGAGGGGCCATCCTGGTAAGGTGGGGAGTGCTCCCAGCTCCCTGCTTTCCCCAGACTTCACTTATCCCCTCTCTGTGCTCCCATCAGGGACGCAAATTAAGGCAAATTGGCTTGGTCTCTCCAATTCAGTTAAAATGTTTATTGTTTGTTGTCCAGGATTCTAAATCACTCAGAAGGGAGCTTATTTGTTCTCTCAAGTTCTCCAATACCCCTGTGGGGGCTTGGGAGAGAGCTTTGAACTGAGAAAAAGCCCCAGCAGTAATTAAATACAAAAGGCCTCCCCATGCCTCCCCGCACTCAGAGTTGGCAGACAGCTCTAGCCAAGCAGAAGGGGAAAGATTTGATTTTAATCACACAGATTTCATATTTTATTTGGCTCATTAAAATTCCTGATAAGGATTTACTTCAGTATTCTGTGGTTCTCCCTGAATATTTGAAGAGTGTCTTTTAGAAACTTTTCTCTTTCACTGCAAATGTTGTCTGATCCCTGCCTCCTCCATGATCTGAAGAGATTGCCTCCACCCTGCTCAAATCCAAGGTGTGAGAAGCTTCTGAGAGAAAGAGAAAAGAAAAATTTAGGGATGGCATGCCACCACTGTGTAATTACAGCCATGCTGCCTCTGCTCAGCCCAAGTGAAAAAATCAATTATCTAAGAATGCAGGCCTGGAATCAAGATGAAGAAAAACTTTGCTCTCTGAAGTTATCTAGAACTTCTAGGAAAATAAGGAATTCTAGGTCTGTATAAAAGCATACTGCTGGGGAGGGAAGCAAATCCTTTTTAGAAGAAACTGCTGAGACGCCTACAGGCCTCTGTGCCCAGGTGGGCTGCCTCTCTGAGTGCAGTGGGATCCTGGGCCTCAGCTCCAGGGTGGCAGGGGCAGGCCTTGTTCCTCTGCTGTGGGCAGGGCTAAATTGTCACCCACCAGGCACAAATTGGAAAGAGGCTGGGAATGTTTTAATCTTCAAAAGTACATCAATGCCAATACCTTCTTGCCCACAGAGAATCAAATTTTAGTTTAGAGATGTATAAATACATATTCATGTGTGTGTGCGTGTATATATATGTTCAATATATATAAAATTAGAGCTATAGTATTATAGCTATATAGAATAGTATATAGTATTATAGATATATTCTATATATGTATATTCTACATATAGTATCATTATATACTCTCCATCTGTACCTCTCCGCATCCTTGAATCTTTAACTGCATCTATGATGAGGATTTGCAAGTACCACGTTCAATATTCTGGATTCTCTGGATGAAGCCTGTCCTCCTGGAGGGAGAAGGGCAGACAAAGGTCTCGGCCTCAGCCCTTGACAGTGGTGAAGGGCACTTGTGGGCTGAGCTACATCACTAGACTCCCTTCCTAGTGGAAGCTTCAGTATCAAAAGCCCAGTACATTCTCACTGTGCACTGCTTCAGATGTGCTGTATTCTGACAGCAAATGTGAGAAGTTCTGATTTGGCATAAATATATACCAAAGCATTCCTTTATGTCCTCTATGTTTACCCATACAATATCAGATTGCCGGATGGCATTATTTGAGGAGATCATTCTCAGTCTCACTTATGTGCGCAAACACCTACTAAATTACTCCAATTATTGCTAGTTTGTTAACTTCAACTAGCAAGTAGAAACAATTTACCTTTTGTCATTTTACTCCAACAAAACTCTATTCCCTCAAGTAATTTTAACACCTATCAAAATGCAGAAAGAACCAAAAAACAGTGAGATTACATATATACATTTGTGCATATATGTACACATATATATCCCACTTTTAGTTGATTAGAATATATATAAATTGTGATTCTATTAATAGACAATAAATGGTGATGAGGTTTTAAGATGTCTTAAGAACCCCTGATCAGGAAATCTGATCAAGTTACTCTAGGCAGGAGGGATGACTACTTGCCAAGATATGCAGCCTGTTTTCCATGTTCAAAGTGTTCATATGGGAGAAAACTAGGAATTAAGAATGAGAAAGATGTGTCCTTAATTGACCTCTACTGAGCTCATCAGGGAGGAAAGTGGGTCCCTTCTTTCCCGCAATGCAGCCCTCTGTTCTGGACTCTACCTCAAGCATTTTGTCCTTTTCAGTCTTTTGTGTGCTAATGCTATTTCTTAAAGAATAAAATCTTGTCCGTCACAATAGAATGTAAGGCCCTGCTCTTGTTTGAAGCCTGTGCACTCCCACTTCCTGCAATATCTTTACTTAGCAGCAAATTTCCCTTCATTAAAATTAAGCCTCATTTCTTGCTCATCTTTTCCTGTTTTTCTCAGCAAAGCTGAGTGCAATCCTGAACCTGTTTTTCTTGCTGCTTTATTTTCTTGTCATTTCATAACTGAATCCTCTTTCCCTCTAAAAACAATTGAGAGATTTATTCCACCTGATTTTGCCTCTCCTTTGTGTGGGAAACTAGAGGAAGAGAAGATGAGGAGTGTGGGTGTGTGTATATGTGTGGGGGCTGTGGGTATGTGTAAGTCTGTAGAAAGAGTGAGTGTGAGTATGTGTATGTGTGTGGGGGTGGTGATGTGTGTGTATGTGTGAGTGGGGGTGTGTGTATGAGTGAATGGGGGTGTGGGTGTGTATACATGTGTGGGGGTGTCGGTATGTGTACGTGTGTGTGGGGTGTGGGTATGTATAAGTGTGTGGGGGGAGTGGGTGTAGGTGTATGTGTGTGGGGAGTGTGGGTGTGTGTATGTGGGTGTTGGGTGTGGGTATATGTGTGTACAGGGTATGGATGTGTGTATGTGGGTGTGGGGTGTGGGTGTATGTGTGTTTGGGGTATGGGTGTCTGTATGTGGGTGTTGGGTGTGGATGTATGTGTGTAGGGGTTATAGGTGTGTGTATGCAGGTGTTGGGTGTGGGTGTATGTGTGTGGGGGGTATGGGTGTGTGTATGTGGGTGTTGGGTGTGGGTGTATGTGTGTGGGGGGTATGGATGTGTGTATGTGGGTGTTGGGTGTGGGTGTATGTGTGTGTAGGGTATGGATGTGTGTATGTGGGTGTTGGGTGTGGGTGTATGTGTGTAGGGGTATGGGTGTGTGTGTGGGGTGTGTGTGTGTGTGTATGTGGGTGTTGGGTGTGGGTGTATGTGTGTGTAGGGAGTATGGGTGTGTGTATGTGGGTGTTGGGTGTGGCTGTATGTGTGTAAGGGGTATGGGTGTGTGTATGTGGGTGTTGGGTGTGGGTGTATGTGTGTAGGGTGTGTGGATGTGTGTATGTGGGTATTGGGTGTGGGTGTATGTGTGTAGGGGTATTGGTGTGTGTATGTGGGTGTTGGGTGTTGGGTGTGGGTGTAGGTGTGTAGGGGGTATGGGTGTATGTGGGTGTTGGGTGTGGGTGTATGTGTGTAGGGGGCATGGGTGTGTGTATTTGGGTGTTAGGTGTGGGTGTATGTGTGTAGGGGGTATGGGTGTGTGTGTATGTGGGTGTTGGGTGTGGGTGTATGTGTGTAGGGGATATGGGTGTGTGTGTGTATGTGGGTGTTGGGTGTGGGTGTATGTGTGTAGGGGTATTGGTGTGTGTATGTGGGTGTTGGATGTGAGTGTATATATGTGTTGGAGAGTGGTGTGTTTATGTGTGTGGGTGGGTTGTGAGTGTGAGTATAGGTGTGTGTATGTATGTAGTAGGGTGTGGGTGAAGAGAGTATATAAGTGAGGGAGTGTGGGTGTGTGGGGCAGTGATTGTGTGTATCTGGATGTGGGTGGGGTGTGGGTGTATGTGTTGGGGGTGTGGGTGTAAGTATGGGTTTCTGTATGTTGTGTAGTGATGTGTGGATGTTGGGGGCATATAAGTGAGGGAGGTGTGGTGAGGGTGTGTAGGGTGGTGAGGTTTGTATGAGGGAGTGGATGCTGGTGTGTGTATGTGGGTGAGGGGATGTGGATGTGTGGAGAGGGTGAGTGTGTGTATGTGGATATGGGTGTGGGTGTGTCTATGTGTGTGTGGGGTATGGGTGGGGTGTGTGGGGGGTATGTGGTGTGTGTATGGTTAGCAGGTAGGAGGTTAGGAAGTCCTAAATGCCCAGGATGTACCAGAAGGATCCATTTGTGTATTCTGGCATAAGGGTTTTGTGCAGACTCTAGGATTACTGGTTGTGTTTCAGTATATGTATGCTCATTGCAGAGATAGTGTGGCCTTACATATGCATCTGGTGTGGCAACTGCTCAAAGTAATTCTCTAGGTCAGACTCCTAGACAGGGAGGTAACAGAAAAAAAAATGTGGGATTAGCATTGGATTCTGTAAAACAGCAGATCTCAGGCTCTGTTAAATCTGCCCCTACCTATGCTATCTGCCCATCTCTTTAGTTTATGCTCATTTTCCTTTCTTCTCTCAATCAGGTTATCTACATAACTTCTCTTTAGGGGCCAACATAGATACATGGAATTCTATAGACCTAAACTTTCATAATTGCCAGATTCTCTGAGCAGCACCGAAGACTCCACTTCCTTTGATAGGCAGAGACATAAAATGGCCGTTCAGTGTTCTCCGGTAGGATGGGGTTGTAGCAGAGTTCAGGGCCCCTGGGTACAGTTACTACTTGGAGGCAAGGAAAGGGGAGTGCACCTAAGGCTGGAATCACGTGCACCAGCATCCTGATCAAACTGGGTTGGGGCTCACACTGTAAATATGAGTGTTGAGAAGACATTTTGAGGCATTCAGAGACAAGCTCCAGAGAACACTATATGGTTGTGGTGGCCATTTTAGCCATCCTTCAGTTTCCATTTGACTTTCTTAACTCTTATGCTCACTAAAAACCTGGGCCCTCATTAAAAGATGGCTAAACCAGCCTGGCTAACATGGTGAAACCCTGTCTCTACTAAAAATACAAAAATTCACTGGGCGTGGTGGTGTGTGCCTTTAATCCCAGCTACTCAGGAGGCTGAGACTCTGTGACCTGGCTAGAGTGCAGTAGCACGATTTTGGCTTACTGCAACCTCCACCTCCCAAGTCCAAGTGATTCTCCTGCCTGAGCCTCCTGAGTAGCAGGAATTACAGGTGCCCACCACCACGCCCAGCTAATTTTTGTATTTTTAGTAGAGATGGGGTTTCGCCATGTTGGCCTGGGTAGTCTCGAACTCCTGACCTCAGGTGATCCACCTTCCTCAGCCTCCCAAAGTGCTGGGATTACAGGCATGAGCCACTGTGCCTGGCCTTAAAGACTAATTGATATAATCAGAGTAAAATGCGTAGCGCAATTCCTCGCATGTAGCAATGCAATACTCAACACCTCAGCTTTCATCATTATCAGAAAGGCATACAACAGTTACCATGTGCTGGGTATTTTACTAAATATTGAGGACACAAAGGCAAATAAGAAAAGAAATGGTTCCTGGCCTCAACTAGCTCACAATCTAAAAGATGTTTTCCTTTGCACAATTAAGAGGGGTAAACTTATTTAAATTCTCCTTCTTTGTTATATGAGGCAACCGAAGTTCAAAGAAGTTAATAAAATTGTTTAAAAGTTACACAGCTGAGTGGGCAAAGCCACGATTTGAACCCAAGTCCAAGTTATTATAAAGGGTGTCCCTCTGTCTGCTTTCCAATACAGTTAATGTAGTTAAAGTGAGGATCCAGGAGTAAAACTGAAAGAGAAAGGGATTTGGTCACTCATGAGCCTTGTGTTGCCCCATTATTATAGAAAGTTCAAGAATGAACAGGCAAGATGAGGGGAGCAGACACTGCAAGGAGTGACCCTATACAGTCAGAACTGAAACCTCACTTGCCTGCCGGCCTGGTAAGCTGGCAAGTTTCAAAAGGAGGAAGAATTGGCTGTGGGCTGTGGCTTGACCCACTGTTCCAGTGTTCCCATGTCTTAGATCCTTACCAGTGAGGGTGACAAGGACAGCTGACACCAAGCATGCCCTGTGGGCTCCCGTCCCCAGTCCACTCTACTCAGGAGGAGTGTTACCATTTCCACAGAGACTCCACAGGCGGATCAGAGCCACTGTGGTTTTAGTTAAAGTCTTTGCTTCTAACTGGAATTTTCTTATTTTCTTTCTCATTCTTTGTAATTTTCAAGTACTAGTTTATTTAAAAAAATAAAAATAAAAAAATAAAGCACACTCTTTTTTTTTTTTTAAGTATCACGATTGTTTCTAAATGTTCAGTTTATGCTATGGGTTTAGCCTTCTCTCTTAATCATTTACATTTGTACTTCATTGGCTTCCAAAGCTTTTTTTCTGATATCTTTAAGACGTGTCAATTATATACTATTTTCTAACTCTTAACCTTTTATCTTTATTGTGACTTAAGCTCTGTTATTTTAAAATTGGACTTTATGTGATATTTTAGCATTGGTAAAGCATTAATCACATTCTATTCTTCTAGTTTTCTGTTATTGCACATAGGCCATCTTTCCTTTACTTGTTTTCTAATTCTTTCCCATATTTGATTTATGTTTATAAAAACCTACGAAAGTATGGTCATGGTGGCCATTTTTTCATTTAAAAAAATTCCTTTTGCTCAGAATTGCCTTGGCTATTTGGGCTCTTTTTTTGTTCCATATAAGTTTTAAAATATTTTTTCTAGTTTTGTGAAGAGTGTCATTGGTAGTTTGATTGGAATAGCATAGAATCTGTAAACTACTTTGGGAAACATAGCCATTTGAATGATAGTGATTCTTCCTATCCATGAGCATGGGATATTTTCCATCTGTGTCTTCTCTGATTTCTTTGAGCAGGGTTTTGCAATTCTCATTATAGAGACTTATTGCCTTCCTAGTTAGCTGAATTTCTAGTTATTTTATTTTGTGTTGTGGCAATTGTGAATGGGATTGCCTTTCTTATTTGGCTCTCAGTTTGATTTTTGGTGGTGTATAGGAATGCTAGTAATTTTTGCACATGGACTTTGTATCCTGCAACTTTGCTGAAGTTTGTTTTTTAATTGGCTGAGAGAGCTTTTGGGATGAGACTATGGGGTTTTCTAGATATAGAGTCATGTCATCTGCAAACAGAGATAGTTTGACTTCCTCTCTTCCTATTTGGATGCCCTTTATTTCTTTCTCTTGCCTGAATGATCTAGCTAGGACTTCCCATACTATGTTGAATAGAAGTGGTGAGAGAGGGCATCCTTGTCTTGTGCTGGTTCTCAAGGGGAATGCTTCCAGCTTTTGCCCATTCAGTATAATGTTGACCATAGGTTTGTGATAGATGGCTCTTATTATTTTGAGGTATGTTTCTTTAATACCTACTTTATGGAGACTTTCTAACACAAAGGGATGTTGAGTTTTATCAGAAGACTTTTCTACATCTACTGAGATAATCATGTGGTTTTTGTCTTCAGTTCTGTTTATGTGATGAATCACATTTATTAATTTTCATATGTTGAACCAACCTTGCCTCTGGTGATGAAGCCTACTTGATCAAGGTAGATTAGCTTTTTAATGTGTTACTGGATTTTGTTTGCAAGTATTTTGTTGAGAGTGAAACTGGAGGAATCATGTTATCTGACTTCAAACTATGCTACAAGACTACAGTGACCCAAACAGCATACTACTGGTACAAAAACAGGCCCACAGACCAGTGGAACAGAATAAATAGCCCAGAAGTAAAGCAAGACAGCCACAACTATATGATCTTTTATTTTATTTGTTTATTTAGAAACAGAGTCTTGTTTGTTGCCTGGACTGGAGTGCAATGGTACGATCTCAGCTCACTGCAGGCTCTGCCTCCCAGGTTCAAGCAATTCTCCTGCCTCAGCCTCCAGAGTAGCTGGGATTACAGGCATCCACCACCACGCCCAGCTAATTTTTGTATTTTTAGTAGAGACGGGGTTTCACCATGTTGCCCAAGCTGATCTCAGAACTCCTGACCTCAGGTGATCCACCCACCTTGGACTCCCAAAGTGCTGGGATTACAGGCGTAACGCGACCAACTGATCTTTGACTAAGCTGACAAAAACAAGCAATGGAAAAGACTCCCTATTCAATAAATGGTGCTAAGACAACTAGCTAGCCATATGCAGAATATTGAATATGGACCCCTTCCTTACACCCTACACAAAGATCAGCTTAAGATGAATTAAAGACTTAAATGTGAACTCAAAACTGTAAAACCTCTGGAAGATAACCTAGGTAATGCCATCCTAGACATAGGAGTGAGCAAAGATTTCATGATAAAGACACCAAAATCAATTGCAACAAAAGCAAAAACTGACAAATGGGATCTAATTAAACTTAAGAGCTGTTACACAGCAAAAGAAGCTATCAACAGAGTAAACAGACAACCTACAGAATGGGAGAAAATATTTGCAAAC
This sequence comes from Aotus nancymaae, assembly GCF_030222135.1. NCBI lineage: Eukaryota > Metazoa > Chordata > Mammalia > Primates > Aotidae > Aotus > Aotus nancymaae. The sequence continues at coordinate 37,714,234 of NW_026988423.1, forward strand.
TATGCATCTGACAAAGGTCTAGTAGCCAGCATCTATAAGGAACTTAAACAAATTTACAAGAGAAAAATATCCCCATTGAAAAGTGGGCAAGGGACATGAACACACACGTCTCAAAAGAAGATATACATGCAGTCAACAAGCATATCAAAAAAAAAAAAAAGCTCAATATCACTGATCATTAGAGAAATGAGAATGAAAACCACAATGAGATACCATCTCAAATAAGTGAGAATGGCTATTACTAAAAAGTTAAAAAGTAACAGATGCTGGTGAAGGTGTGGAGAAAAGGGAATGCTTATACACTGTTAGTGGGAGTGTAAATTAGTTCAACCATTGTGGAAAGCAGTATGGTGATTCCTCAAAGACCTAAAAGCAGAACTACCATTCAATCCAGCAATCCCGTTACTGGGTATATACCCAGAGGAATGTAAAACATTCTACCATAAAGACACATGCACTCAAATGTTCATTTCGGCACTCTTCAGATAGTAAAGACATGAAATCAACCTAAATGCCTATCAGTGATAAATATGAATAAAGAAAATGTAGCACATATACACCGTGGAATATTATGCAGCTATGAAAAAGAGCAAGATTGTGTCTTTTGCAGGAACATGGATGGAGCCGGAGGCTATCATCCTTAGCAAACTAACTCTGGAACAGAAAACCAAATACAGCATGTTCTTACTTGTAGTGAGAGCTAAATGATAAGAACTTACAAAGAAAAAGAAGAAACAGCAGACACTGAGGTCTACTTAAGAAGGTGGGTGGGAGAAAGGAGAGGAGCAAAAAAGACAACTATTAGGTGCTGAGCTTACTATCTGGCTGACGTAATGATATGTAAACAACCCCCATGATATAAACCTTCACATGGACCCCCAAACCTAGAATAACAATTTTTTAAAAAGGAAAAGAAACTTTCACACATTGGGCTCTTTTCAGATGTTAGAGTCCAGAACAAGCAGACCAAGCCCTGCTCCCACAGAACCTACCAGTGAGTGAGATCCAAGAGCCCAATAATCAATGGACTTTGGTGAGGATTAACTTGCAATCTTCTGGATCTCTGTGGGAGGGGTTTGTAGAGTCCATTGGTCAGTCTGGGGTGGCCTTTGGGGAGGGCATCAGAGGGACAACAGGACTAATAAGGCCCATTGATGACGTGCTATCTCTGCTCTTACCTACTGGTGGGCTCCACGGAAGCAGAGCTCAGTCTGTGGCTGGACCCTAAATCTGAAATACATTAAATGGATGTGTGTTTCAACTTGAACTGTCGACATGTTGGGCTGGCTGCTTTGCTGGAAGCTGTCCCATGCCTGTGTTTAGCCACAGCCCTGAACACTGCTCTGTACATGTCATTAGCAATTCCCTTTCAGACATAAAATGTCCCCTTGGCAACAAAACCACCTCTAGTTGATAACCTCAGCTTTAATCCTTACAATCATCTTTCCTATGGGCAAGGCTGCCATTCTTACTCTTCATTTTACAATAAAGCATGCTCAGGCTGAGAGGTTATGATTTCCCCAAAGTCACACAGAGTGGCAGAATGGTCCAGGTGACTAGATTTCCTAACTCCAAATCCAGTTCTCGTTTCAACACTTGATGTCAGCACTTCATACCTGACAAGTGGCCAGGAGATTGTCCTCAGAACAAGACGAGGCGGACTTCGCTTTACAGTGTGCACCCTGGACTGCGTCACCCCTGCAAGGCTGTGTCACCCCTGGAGGCTGCACCCATGAAGTCAGCGCTTCTGCCAGTGAGGTTGCTGCTGATGTAGACAGACTCAGTGGGCTCTGATATTACATAGATTAAAGGAGGGGAAAGGTCCTTAGCCTCCCTAAAATTGTTTTCAATGATGGCCTCTGGACTAGAGAATAAGTTGTCTTTTAATCAGAAAAACAGTTAACTCAGCACTGGAATAGCCCCCTCCAAGTCTTTGACATCATCCTCACTCTCATTCCAAATCTCCTTAAGACAGAGTGTCTTAGACAACTAACTGGGCCAGGATGCAGCAAAATTAACCCAGCTGTATTGATTAAGAGAGGAGATGCAGGCTAATGGCAAGTGTAGCTCCCAAGAATCAAACTGATGACCTGTTGAGATCCAAGCAGAAAGCTGGCCATAGGAGTTGCTCAATGCAAGTGCAGGGGGTCCTATCAAGCACAGAGAACAACAGTGATGGGTGTCCTGAAATAAAGGAGTCTCTACCTAGGGGCTCTGTTTGCAAGTAGCGGGACTCAGCCCCATGTAGAATCCAGTTCTTAAAAGGAGGAACCAATAAAGCACACCAGGATGCCTATCCCAGGATAAAACTAGGGGGCCAGGTTAGGAAATGGAATCAATACTGTTAAAGAAGTGAACTTCAGAACAAAGCAGAGGGCTGTCTCATGGCCAAGGTACCCAATCGAAGTTACATAAAAAGCAAAGGCCGTGTGATGCAGAGCTCACAGCATGCAGGACAGGAACTGGTAATATTAATCCCTCCTGTCTCAGAGGAGTGTTGGTCTTGGAAGCTGTAGGGAGAATGAAGGAGATCCAGCAGGTATATGACTCACAGGCCAGGAGCCAAATAGGTTTTAGGAAAACACTTTAGCCTCTTTGGATCTCACAGAATTTGAGAGTCTTCAAAAAAAAAAAAAAAAAAAAGACAAATTCAAGTAGTAGGATCTAGTGGCTAAGAATTTGGAATCTAGGACCATAGGTTAAAGTTTGTGTGTTGAATAAATGTATGGCCTTTGATATGTAATGTCTCTAAGACATAGTAGTATTGCTTTTAAGATGCAAGTCAATATAGAATCCTTTCTGTAGGAATGAGAAATTTAAATGAGATAATAAATAGAAATGTCCCAGTGCCTGAAATACAATAGAAATTCATTCAGCATTAGTTTAAAAGAAATCAATTTCCCCAGTCTCAACTTAGCATTTCACTTGGAGTAAGAGGAATAGGAAATGACGGGCAGGTTGCTGTTACTATCAGAGGTTCTACTTTTAGTGAATGTCCTTGCTCTTAGCAACTCTCTTTTTTACTTCCTTACACCCCCACATGTTATTAAAAGAATGAAGACTTCTTCCTCCTCATTTTTGTGACACCCAAGGATTTTCTAGACATGAAAATATTTAACATTCTCCAGAAGCTCAAGGGCAGGCTTCAAGTTAGCACAGCTATACCTGGATTCTGATCTGGAAACAAATTGCTACTTCATTACAGAACCAGTGAGAAGCATCCAATTTTGAAGGTTGCTAAATTTGCAAGGGCAACAGAGAACCAGATGAATGTAAAATGAAGAATGGCCTCACATGGGCACAGCATCTTATCTTAGAGGCAAAAGAGAAACATGCAGCCCCCTCATGACCTGGAAAGGCAGTTGATGAGAGTAAAAATAGTTGCGGTAAGTCTATGCTATTTAGATATGCTAAGCAAGACATGAAATATCAGTAATTCGGTTTCCTTTCCCAAGGCAAGAGATGCCAAGGAGTCAGCCACCATTTTGAGAGCATCTCTGAACACCTGTCACCTGTGCAGGCCTTTCTGTAAAGTTTAGAGACAGAAAGACTGCCTTAGTCTCTAAATACGACCACCCACTGGCCCACTCACCTGCAGTGCAGCTATTGATGAACACGCATTCAACACATGTCTGGTCTTACAAGGCAGGAGGAACAATCGCCCAGTTGCCTGGGGAACCACAGATTTAAAGAAGGTGAAAGGTGGAAGGCTCGAGGGTCCACTGCTGGGTCAGCGATAACAGGGACTGCAAGCTCAGGTGCCCTCAGCTCGTGACCCTTTGTTGTGGATTCCTGAGCTATCTGGAGAAATCAGCAATCACTTTAGTGCCTTTACCTGCTGCTGTGGGAAGAAGCCTTACTTACTCTACAGTCAGTTGACTTCTGAGGAAGGGATTCCCCATATCTATCAATTCTCATTCCTTACCTCATAAGGGCACTTTTACAGCAGACTTCATCAAAACTTCCATGCAAAAATGGCCTCCAAATAGAGCTCAAAGGAAGATTACTGGGCTAGGTTTTAATTCAGGGTGAAATCTGATACACAGAAACCTTAAAAATGGCTTTAGAATTTTGCAAATGCTAAGCTTAAATAAAAAGGAGAGGATGTTACAGTAGTACAGGATGATATGAATATTACAGCTAAGTTCTGAAATTGTGGGACTCTCACACTGTTCCCCACCAGTCATTTCTAAGCGGTTTCTGTCTCCCGCTTGGGAGGGTTTTCAGCTCCTGTGCCCAGCCCTGCTACTGGCGGAAGTCACAGGGTTGCCCTGTGTTGGGCACAAGAAACCCTGTTGCTCACCGAGCCTCTGACTCATCCGTTCTGGGGGAAGGGGGCTTTGTTGCTTTCTCCTTTTACATCAACTTAGCTCCTGTTTCTACAGAATCAAAAGATGACTGCCAGAGGAAAAGGAGTTTGTTTTCTTTCATTGAATGCAATTGTTTCAATGACAGCCTGTGAGTGCTGCAATCTTGCAGGCCTCAGACACTTAATTTATCTCAGAGGTGATATCAAAAACAGCACAGCAGGCACTTACCCACCACTGGCTCTTTTGCTACAAAAGCAAGTCCCTGTTTCATCATCCTGGGCCCTGGTGACTGACCCAGGTGGGTGATGCCGTGTTGACTGGGGCAGGAGTGTGCTACAGCTGTCTGGGATACCATGCTGCAGATGAAAGGGAATTAAGGTAGAAGGGGTGTGCTGGCCAGCTCTGAGGCTCTGCTGCCTCGTTCCTGAGTTGTAGCTTTGCCTTCCTCTCCTATAAAGAGGGCTAACAGAGAAACTGCCCACCACTGGCCCTTCCAGCCAGCCAAAGTGCTGCAGACTATTCTGCACAGGAGTTTCAGCAAAAAGGCTTGGAAGACACATTTGCCACTGTGTTAGGGCTGAAGTCTCCAGGGAAGGTTGAAACAATGGAGAGAAAGCTCAAAAAGTGCCTCATTCTAGCCTGCCTAAGGAAAAATTGGAATTTCCCCAACCATCCCTATAATCTTTGGTTTGATAGAAATAGCTCTAGAAAGGAGTGTTCCTGCTAGGGAACAGCTTTGCCCATGCACCAGGAACTGGCCTGGCCAGCAGTGTGAGGAATCTTGTGTATTATACTCCGCACATGAGACTTAAAGCTGAGAAGAGATACTCGAAGAACTGGGTTTTCTCAAGAGAGCGGTTGCTAATTTCTTTCTCAAATAAATCTGAGATTCTCCCCATCATCTCTGTTCCTCTTTTCCCTGCCCAGGTGCAAGGCCTGAGCGTGTCCAGCTGACAATGCTCCTATTGTCTCTCACTCCTATTGTCTCTCCTATTGACCCACCTGTCACACCAGCGTCGAGACCCACCTGTCAAACCAGCGTCAGGATGTATTTCAAAATACAACTTCTATCTCCTACTCCTCTATTAAGCTATTAATACAACTCTATTCTACTATCTGTGCTGTCATTCCACCCTTATTATAAGCAAAATATAATTTTATTATTAATAAAAATGACTATTGAGTGCTTTAATATATGCTAGGCATTTCATTATAACTTTGCAATATATTAATTTACACAATTCTCATAACAGCCTTCTGAATTAGGTTTTATTACCTTCTCCAATTTAAAGATGAAAAAGCCTGATACTCAGTGGTTATGGAATTTGCCAAGGTCACACAGCTAGTGAGTGTAGGAGCCATGATTTGAAACTAGGGGGTTGTTCCCATAGCCCATGCTCTTAACCATACATCTCTCCATCTGGCAGGGATGCCTGCCCACTGGTTCCCCTAAAAAATTAGACTTTTCACCATAGCTTCCTCTGTGCCAGGGAAGGCTTCCATTCCACCCAGGCCAGGCTCCTCATTGTCTAGTAAAACAAGCCATGCTCAGATTGACCCTTTCTTTTATCTGGCCTGCTCTACCTTCCCCTTCTTTGAATCTTAGCCATTCCTCAAAAGCTAGCTGAAGTCCAGCCTGCTCTGCAGTGGTCTCTAGAGTACCAAGTGCATCCTCGTCTCTGGACCTCATGGCACATAATCACGCTTATCACTGTGTGCTGGGCTCCTGTTGTTCCAGGTCCATGCCCTACCTTGTTATGAAAGACTATGAGTCATTTCAGAGAGACAAAAGTGTAATTTTATTTTGTATCCCCTGTAGAATCTTGCCAATACTCAGAACATAACAAAAGCCCAATTGAATTAGATCAGCATGGTACATGACTCCCGAGAACATTGCAACCCCCAAGTCTCACAAAAACCCTGTAAAAGAAAATGAACAAGTCGGCCATAGCCTCCTGTGCCTTTAGTGCCACATCACACTGACTCAAACCGTGCATCTCTGCTTCCTGGAATCTTTGGTGCCCCATTTGGATCTAGAAAAAAAGTTTCCTTTTCTAACTCTGAAGAATACCCAGGTGTGCCGCTAAATGCTGCCTTTGTGTACATGGCAGTGAGAACTCTATGAATTGCAGTAGGACATCACCCCTGACCCTGCCGCCCCTGGACCTTGTCTGAAGGTACTTGTCACTGAATATACAATAAATAGAGCCTTGGAATCAACTTCCAGCCTCCAAAGAGTATCCTTTGACTCTTCAGGTAATCCTACAGTATGCAGTGGAATGTTGACCAGTTGTTGTGATTAGAAAGCAACTCCATGCAAACCATCCAAAAGACCACCACCAGCCGAATAGTGGATGGCAAAGTGACGTCTGAGACCAACGACATCAAAGTTCTGGGACATTAAGCTGGCAGAAGCAGGGGACCCTTTGGGGAGCAGGAGGCCAATAAAAAGTTGAGGTCAAAAAAAAAAAAAAAAAAGAATTGCACTTCCCAATTTCAACACCAGCCAACCCATCCTAGATTAGGTCAGGAATTGATGGCAAAGTGGTAGACTCAAGAGATTGTTTAGTCTTGAATTCATCTACAGTCTGTCAAGCCCGTACATTCCCTCATCTCCTCTTTTTATTAATACCTGATCCCTCTATAACTATACTAACCCACAAATTAAGACTGTGTATATGTATAAAAGCTTGTATATTTCCCTCTACCTGTTCTTTATATTAATAACTATTAATAACTACTCTAGCCCACAAATTAAGACTCTGTGTGTGTGTGTGTGTGTATAAAAACTTGTACATTTCCCTCTGCCTCCTCTTTTTATTAATAGATGATCTCTGTATAACTACTTTAGCTCATGAATTAGGAATGTGTATGTGTGTGTGTTAGGGAGAGAAAGGCTTAAGTGTACATATAAGAAAATATATAAGTCCTAAGCACCTGTTTCTGTGATGAAGGAGGAAAAATAATGAAACTAAAGGCCATTGTAACTGCTGCTCCCTCTATCAAGAATAGTCTTCTCTGCAAGGGCCACATGGCTCGTATTCTCATTTCCTGCGTGTCCTGTTGAATACCAGTGTTAAAAAGATGTGACCCTAACACTTCCTGCAAATTAGCACTCCCATCACTGCCTATCCCCCTTCCCCTCTTTTTCTTCATAGCACTGATAACTGACACTGTGTGTGTATTTACTCATAGCACTGCCCTCATGCACACGCCCAGCTGCGAGCTTCGTGCGGGATTCTGTCAATTCCATTCATTTCTGAATCCCCTGTACCTAGAACTCTGCCTACCTACGTATCATGGGTGTTCAACTAAAAATTGTTAAGCATATGAGTGAATTCTAACAAATAAACAAATGAAAAAAGGTCCTGAATCTAATTCTAATTTAATGTTAGCAAAATCTGGAACTTCAAAATACGACCTAATTTCTCTGGGTCTAAGCCTTCTCATGTGTCAAATGAGGTACCTCAACTAGATAGGCAACTTATTCCTGGACATTTCTAAGTTTCCTTGAGTCCCCTTGTCACGAACAAGTGATGCAGGAGCTCCTACCCTCTGACTGACTTTCAGGTGCCCTTGGGTGATGGTGTTTTCCTTGTACTCATGAAGTCAAGGTGAAAACGCAAGGCTCAGCTGAATATCCTACAGAAAGATTTGCCTGGGTGCGAGCTTGTAGGCAACGCCAAATTGTTTCCTTTCGTTTTGCAGGAGGAAGAGAAATCAGTCTCCCCTAAAATGCCTTTGCAGCATTACGCCTATGAATTGGAACCAGGAATTAATACCATCAAGCCTGAAGGAACAGCACTCTTTCTTGAGTCCCACAGAGGAGGACTCGACAGACGTTGTCTGAACTCCGTTTAGGGAGAAAGCAAAATGTGTTTCTAAGGAAGGCAGGAAGACAGCTTTGAGGCTTCCCTATGATATCTCCTGGCTAGGCATTAGCTTCCTCAGGCATCAGAACTAATCATGGCAGTTTTGCAGTTCTCCTTTCAACCATCCCTAGAGGCCTCCGTCTTTCAAAGATCCCCAGGGGGAAGAGGAGAACTAATGCACTAGAAAAAGTTGAGCTTTTGACGTAAAACGCACTAGCAAACAGGACTAAGACGGATCACACAGTCAAGCATCACCATCACTCCATGAGCACAGGAAATGCCGTGCCCCACACTCATGGTTATGCAGTGCAACAACCTGATAGAGTGCCGCTGTCGCTGTACTAGAAATTGAAGGCGATCTGCTCCTACCTGTACGTACAGCAGGGAAAATCACTTTCAACTCATTGAGAGGCTTCAACAGCAGAAAGATTGATCAAACCGATGAGGAGCAAATCTCCCTGCCACCTACTGATGCCAGACACATAAACAAGGCTGGCTGCAAGTCATCCCTCAGGCAGCACCTGTGCGGAGGCTGGGTGGAATGTGTGTGACTAGCGAAGCGTGTGAAGAGCGAGGGCGAAGAGTGGCAGTCTACAGGCAGCGGACAGCTGCAGTCTCCTGCCCTGTGTTTGCAAAAACAGAAGCCTCAGGTGGAGTCTCCTGCAGCTGAGCTGGTCCTGACTCAGGAGGATGGTGGCTTCTGAGAAGGCCACTGGGGACATAGAGGGAGTGAGGACCTGGAGCTGAAATTTTGTCTGGAGCAGGCTGTCATGGTACCTTAGGCCTTCAGGGAGACTTCTGAGAATTATTCATTTTGGAGACTCATGAGGAAGAAGTGATAGATTTCTTTTCTTTGGAAACACAGTCTTACTTTAACAGCCAGGCTGGAGTGCAGTGGCACGATCATAGCTCACTGCAACCTTTGAACTTCCCCCTACATTTTAAAAATGATTATAGAGATGGAGTTTCACCCAGGCTGGTCTTGACCTCCTAGCCTCAAACGATCCTCCCAGCTGGGTCTCCCACATCACTGGGATTACAGGAATGAGCCACTGTGCCCCACCATGATGGAGTTCTGAAAACAACCATTGCAAGAGAATAACAAAGTCCAAGTCCTCTCCAACAAGGTGCAGAGTGATCTTGAGAGAGAAGTGGCATCCTCACGGTGTAGGCACCCGCCCCTAATCACAGTGTGACTCTAGGGTTCTTTGTGTTGCCTATCCTCACAGGGCCTATATCACCCTTTGACTATGGGGCTGACGCTTGTCATCTTTCCATCTATCCATATTGCACCCAAATCTCCCTCATTAGATAAAAAATTAATTTTGTTAATTAAAGCAATGGAAATCAATTAACCTTATCAGGCAACATGGCCTATTGAAACAGAGCCAAGCCTTATATTGCAACTTCCTTCTGCCTGAGATCAGAGATAGAACCACACAGTTTGACTCTCAGAGAGGGGTTTTTTACCCTGGGAGTGAGAGGGGAGATTTTTTTTCCCTAGAGCTAGAGCAGGTTCTAAACTATTCATAACCAGGTTATTTACTGCAACACAATGAGTATTAGGATTACATTTCACCAGCATCTAAAGATTCCATTAATATCTTTTCAGCTGTCTCCCTAGCATTGTAATGGATTTAATACCAATCATGTGATGCTTAAAATAAAATTCAATGACTTTACAAGTGGAAAAAGGAGGCCTGACACAGGGTGGTTAGTGAGTTTTTCCTTCTCTTCTCCTGCACCACGCCGTCCCAGAACAGCTTAAAATTTTATCCCTTTTATAAATATCTCTGCACAATTTAAACACAGTCATTATTTTACTTTTTTAAAAAGTGCTATAAATGCAAAGGCTGAAGTCTCCTCAGCAAAGTCCCTGCAGTTTTCTCAGTTTATTCTGAACTAATTGCCAGAGCAGCCTGTGATGAAATTCCTAATAGCCTTCATGATGAAAGATCAAACCCTGTGAGGAAACACACTGACAAGGTGCACTGTAGACTCTCCGGTCCCACCCACTTTCACGGTGTAGGATGAGTGCCCTCTCCATTTGTCAGAATCCATGGAGCAATCGGCGCGCGCCCTCCCTAACTTCCGGTTTAGTCACACTCACACAATAGCAGCCGGGCTCCCTCTAGAAAAAGGGACACAGTCTGGCCGTCCCAGGTTGTATTTCCCCAGCTGAGTCACTATGGACCAAATGAACCCACTGACAGTCACTCTGAGCTCAGCCCTGAGAGCCAATTCCGTCTTCGAGGAAAGGGTGCCTTACCTACCGCTACAGTCCTGGCACAGCGTCCCTTCTCAACCTACGCTACTCTTGTCTACCTAATGTCCAGAATCACCTTCTCTGATGCACTGAACATTTTACCTCACTGCCCGGTCCCAATCAAACCAGACAAATCCTGTTGCATTCTGACATTCAAGACCCTCCTTTCCTCCCATTTCACAGCATCACCCCCTCGCTTCCCCTGTGCCTTACAAGCTGCTGCTCACTCTTCTTCCTTCACGTGCAGCATGCTGGCCGTGGCTCCTGCACTAAAAACAACTCAAGAAGCCCCACCTCCTACTTCTCTCTTTTTGATAACCCCCTTTCTATCTCTTTCTGTATCTAAATGTGGCACTCTGCATATCAAAATTACAGAAAATTAGGAGTTGGCTTGTCATTTTTGTTAATAAAAGTATGGAAGAGAAGATATAGCTAAAAGTTAAACCATAAAATGATACCACCTCCATCATGACAACCCCTGCCTCAGCACCTGGAGACATGCTATGTGTCCTCTCTGACTGAGAATAACGTACCTTCCCGGGAACTGGAGCAACTCTTAGGAGCTTGCAAACAGACACAGGTAACAGGTGAGAAGGGCTTGCTAGCCACGTCCCATGCAGAGATTCCCTCAAACACATCATTGATTACAGCCTTAGGGTCTTCCTTCCCATCACAGTCTATGTGACTTCGATTACCTCTCTTTAAAATTAATCCCGACCATCACATTTATCTCAAATCATATATACATCAGCCCCGCTATATCAAGCACAGAGGCCTAAAGTAACACTCTCATTCCTGGAAACAGCAAAATATCAAGCAGTGCTGCCATCACATCAAAACCAGGTCTGTTTTAAAGAATTTAGGATTTCTTGATACATAAAATCTCAGGATGGGAAGAGATCTATGAGAAAGTTTTCCCAGTAGGTGTTCAAAGGGTAGAAACAAAAATCACTTTTAAAATGTGGCAGTGGCAGCAGCCAAATGCATGTGGAAAAACCTGGATTAAGCTAAATTAAGCAAATTTACTTACTACTTTTAATATAAATCATGCATCTCCAGGAATGAATGCAGTGTGTATATTTCCCAAACATATTTATCTTGCCAGTCATCCTTTGTACTGAACAATCGTATGGCAGTAATGTGCCATGAAACACACTGCACTAGAATCTTCTAGCTTAGTCTTTCATTAAATGCGAGAGTCCTGTTCACAGCATCACACTTGGGCTTCCCCTTGTTTGTCTCCACTGTCAGAGAACGTATTGCTTGTGTCATTTTCCTACCACAATGTTCCTTTTTTTTCACTAAATCAAGATGTGCTGCTTTGTAATTTCCTTCCGGTACTTTTGGATTTGACTAGGGCCATAAAGGGCAAACCTAATCCATCTTCAGATCTGTAAAGAAAGAGCACTCTTATGGTTCTTCTAGTGGTATCCTCCAGGCTCGAGCCCACCTAGGCCTTAATTTATTGCTCTGACATTTCACATTGTAGCATCAGCCTGGTCCTTTCTGTTTGAGACAGTTCAATGATCAATATTCCTCTTAAGGTATGGTGGCTGCAATGAACACAAGCACTCTAGATTTGGTCTAATCAATAGAACGTAAGACAGGACTATTACTTTCTTAGCTCTGGTTGCTAACATACCAATCAAAAGCCAGAAGATTGTATAGAATAGCCTAGAATTTTATCTGCATTAAAGTAGTTCTTCATCAAAGTTGAGGTTGTTTAGGTTTATCCAGATTGACGAGATTTTGCTATTTCTTTTTTTTTTTATTTTTTAATCTTTTTTTTTAGACAGAGTTTCGCTCTTGTTACCCAGGCTGGAGTGCAATGGCGCGATCTCGGCTCACCGCAACCTCCGCCTCCTGGGTTCAGGCAATTCTCCTGCCTCAGCCTCCTGAGTAGCTGGGACTACAGGCGTGCGCCACCACACGCAGCTAATTTTTTGTATCTTTAGTAGAGACGGGGTTTCACCATGTTGACCAGGATGGTCTCGATCTCTTGACCTCGTGATCCACCCGCCTCGGCCTCCCAAAGTGCTGGGATTACGGGCGTGAGCCACCGCGCCCGGCCCGATTTTGCTATTTCTATGTGAGTGATGGCCTTAGTGTTGAGATCCTAATAATTTGGCATAGACTCCTAACAAGAATTAGACTATGATTTAAATTCACTTAGCTATAATGGACTTTAGTTGTCAACACTACCACCGTCCTGGATGAGAGGTCAGAGTCCCTAATGGGACTTAGCGGGTCTGGCTCAGGTTCATTCCTCCTTCACCCCAGGTGGTGCAGCATCCCTGAATGCCAAGCAGAATGTTCAAGAGTCAGCCAAATCCCTGCTGTCAAATAAGCTTCAGCATGTGAGAGGCAATTCCTGTTATTTTGCTGGGTAATTCTTGCTTTCAAAAGCAGAAGAGAGAACAGAGGCCAATATTGAGAGATGTGAATGGTACTAGGGGACTACAGAAGAATAGAAATGCAAATGCAATTTTCGAAATGCACCCTACTGGATAGTTCACTGAAAGTATGAAGGCATATAGGAGGTATTGCAGTCACCAGATGTCTGGTCTCTGCAGGACCACATCAGCTTTTAGAATAGCCAGCATGGATTAGACAGGCACTTGAAGCATATCTATTTTCAAATAGTCTTTAAAGAAAATTCAAGACAAGATGGTGGCAGTGGAAAGAATACGGAATTAACCATCAGCAAATGTGGGTTCTAAGCCTAGTTTTGCCACTTATTTTCTCTGATAATTAATGTAACCTCTCTGGAAATTTATCTATATAATCAAACTCCTGGACTAGATGTTAGCTATGGGGGTGTGTGTGTGTGTGTGTGTGTTTTGTTTTGTTGTTTCTGTGTGAGTTTTTGGTTGTTTTGTTTTGATTTGATGCAGATCTTCTACAATTCGTTATAATATTCCCTACTGAAGACCGACTTTCCTGACTTCCGGTAGTCTTCAAAAAGGACAGCTTTGCATTATCTTAAAAGGGTAATGAATGGTATGCATAGTGTTTGAAGTTGAGGAGAGGATAAACAATTAAATTCCTGCATTAAATTAAGCACAAAGTCATATTTGTATTTACCTTTTTGTTGGTGGTGCCAGAGAATGTATTGCTTATACCATTTTTTGTTTGCTATTCAAAACTTAGCCGTAGATTTGTGCCTTTTTTTCGGACGTGTGGCCTGTTGCTGCTATACCTCTCCGATGTACCTTCACGATGACTCTTCCTGGGAGCAGCCAGCACAATTGCAGTAGTCCTCCTGGGAGATGCACCTGGTTTGCCCTGACATACGAGAATTATAAGAATGGCCTTTTGGAGGTTATTAACACTGACGGCATTGCCTAAGCCATACCAAAGAAAGATTGCAAGCCAGCAGGACTCCAAATTTAAATTATGCTCATTGGAAACGAACAGTAGGCTTGGGACAAAAGCAGTCTGCTTGGGACACTCTCCTATGCATCCTTGAGTGTCTTCATTGTTTTATATGAAGGCACTCAAGGACGCCTAGGAAAGTGGTTTTTTTTTTTTTTTTCCCTGTATCCATTATAAAATTTACTATCCACTGAGGCAGGAGAGAGTTTATAGATTTTGGTTGGCCTCTGAAATTACGATTAAAGATGAAAACCAGGTGCTTCAATAAGTTGACGATCTCCTCTGTATTTGGACACAGCAGCATGCTATTAATTTCATGTCTAAAAAAGTAGAGGAATTACCTTGACTCAAAAAGGAAAGCTCCTGCTGGCCAAATTCTCCTTAGCCTGATAGAGTTAGAGTTGTGTATCATTCACTTCAGCAATAAATATTCTTGGGGGTGAGATCAAGGATAAAATAACAAAGAATAATCCCCAAATTGCCTGTATTTTATAATCCCAGGGCATGCAGGCACCCATAACAGATGACCATGAGCTGAGGGGAAGGTCGAAAGAGGGAGAACCCTGAACAACAGTGTGGGGGACAGGACAATCCATATCAAAAGCCAGATACACAAAGCTTGATGATATACAAAAAAAATGCTACTCTGTTACGTCTGACCCATCAGCCAGTTGTATATGCATTCTATTAATCATTTGACAAAAGCCGTTCTTTCTCTGGGAGAGAGAAAGGGCTTAGGGCAGGAAAAGCCATAGAATTTGTCTTCTTTGATTGCTCACTGTGACTAAAGTCCCTCTTATGAAATGTGTGTGCTCAATGACCATTCACTAAATGTTCCATGATTGTGATGAATAAGATCCACTGCAAACGAGAGCCATTGATTCACCAGAGCCCAGATGCCAATTGAATCTCATCTAGCATATCTCAGCTGTGAGCTGCTTGCGGGCAAGGACTGTGCCTAATTCATCTTTGAATCCTCCCAGCACCTAATGCAATGTCATGCATCAAGCAGGTGCTGGGTAAATGTTTGATAGGGGAGATTGCTTTCCTAAATGAAGGGAGATGTTTGGTAACATAATCTGTGAAGTAACCATAGGCAGACATTTAGAAGGGCTTACGTGGGTGCTGCTCAATCTGCAAGACAGGAGCAGCCCCAGCCTCCCTCGCCAATGTTGCAGAGAGAAGTCACTCACAACTAGAGGAACAGGTAACTGCTGGAAGGCTGGGGGACTTCAGCACAAAGCTCTGAGACTTTGTGGCTTGCTGCAGCATTTAATAGGAATAATGCTTTGTAGATAATGCTATGCTAGAAGGTGATCTATGTATGCATTCAGATTAAGAAATTACAAATTCATTTAAGTGAGTACAAAGGTCCTGATACAAGAGAATGATAAGTCAAGCCATGTTGAGGTGAAGTAGACCGTGTGGGACAGACTTCATCAATATTTACACCATAATTATGAAGCCCCTACCATGAGCGGTATGAAAAGTTGAGGAAGACACGGCCTTGACATTTAAGGAAGTTGCAGTCTGCTGGTAGAGGACCCTCATCACCGCTGAGACACAGGGAGCAAAGGGATTCAGCATGCAAGCCTGGGTGTGATCTAAGCTGTGTGCCATAAGGGCACAGGAGCTTCGTCGTGGGACCAGACTTCTCTGACTCCCATTCTAGCACCTAAAATAGCATTAATTGTATCTACTTCATACTGGCTATATGTGGAGCTTTTAAGCAGTGCATGTGCGTGGTAACCACTCAGTAACTCTGAGCTGCTATTCTGATGAGAGGATAACAGAAGAAGGTCAAGACCGAGGGCATTCCCTGAGCCACACCTGGCTAAATATTTTACAGTTTTCTCTTGAGTACGGATTGGAAATGAACACCATTCTCTCTGTACATTGTGCTATAAATACATGATCTATACATTTATAGACTAGCGATGCGCAGTTTTGAGAGAGATGTTTAACTTTTTAAGTGCTAGTTGCTTAGGTGGCATTGTGTTCTTTCTCACCTCTTAATTTAATTCCTCAGGTATTGTTGTGGGAGGTACCTGAACCAGGCAGTTCTATTTTAAAAACTGTAAATGGTTTTGAGATGTTTATACGAGCAGAAATCATCACAGGCTGGACTCAGCTAAGTCCACCCTGCATGGTGATACCCTGTGCTTCAAACGAAGAGTGGGATTCCGAGAAACATCAGGAATCCCTTCTTCTTCAGGGATATTGGCCCATATCTCCATAATTTTAGAAAATCTATTTAAGACGCCTGAGCAACCATGAACACAGTGCCTTTCTTTCCTATAGACTTTGTTCAGTCTGTGGCCACATTCCCCATGGAGGATTTTCTTTCTGAAGATGAGGTGTGAGACAGGAAGAACACAGCTGTGCTTTCAGATCCCAGACAGGAATAGTAGGACATGCTAAGCCATCAGAAAAAAAAATATTTTGACTTATGCACAGAGCATATTTTCTTTAGAAGCTATCAGGGAGAAAGAGCAATTTTTCTACATGAAATGCCATTTCTTCCCTATATCCTGGCCTCCTTTTAAAAATCAACTTTTCATTGAAACATTAGTGGACTGGACATACGTCAATGGTCTGTTCTGCTCAGCCTTGGAACAGATGAGAAGCAGTGAATACCATCGCGGGCTGCAGAGGAGCCCACAGAGTCTTGCTGTCCTTTTAATTCCATGACGGTTTGGATAGAAAAGCCAACCCTGCTGTTTTGATGGCTTAATTTCTTTTCCTCAGTCACTGCAGCAACGATGCCTCTAAAAGGGACAGCCCCCTTTTCAATGGAACCAACTGCATTGGAATTCTACTAAATGGCACTAAATGTCTTCAAAATCAAAGGAGAATATAATTTAAGTGCCACTTGGATCTTCCCACAGTTTCTCTTTATCCACACACTAGAACACACACTGGTGACAGGTCTATAGTTTAGGGTAACACACAGTGGGGAAAAGATGATGGTTTTTCAACCATGTATTTCAAGAAATTGACAATTTTAATAGCACACTTTTAATGGAGAATCATCCAGACTTTCTTCCCCGCTTGAGGTTGAAAACATCAGTAGGATGCGAGAAAGCAAGGTATTTGTAAAGAAATTAGCATCTATCTTCTTCCCAGAAATGGAGATCCTAATGTGAAGGCAGAATAATAGCATGGGAGTGTCACCCCCACTAAAACATGAGCTGAGTTTGGAGATCCCAAATGGGGATTGGGAAAAAAATCACGTTTCTCTCCAAACTATTGTTTTTACATGAAATAGCACATACTCTATACAGTGTGTGGCCAAGAGAACCATTGTTCTATCTTAAGGAGAAGCAAGCAAGTGAATGTAGATTAGATGAAAATTTCAAAACAAAATCACATTTCTTTAATAACAATTGAATGAGCACTTCTACGTACTAGGCATACACACTTGATGGCAGGCAGCTTCTTCTTTCTGGGAACTCACATCTCAGTGAAAATTTCCAATATATGATCAATGTGCATAGCACTATCTGGAAATGGTGTGGTGGCTCGCATCGAGGTATAAGGCATAGAGAGTTGGGGGAAAGGCCAGCACAGAAAGGTGGAAGGGCTGTGAGTGCACATGAGGAGGGAGTGGGGTTTTAATGAAACTTCCTATGTCTCTATCTCCATAAAATTAAAATGGATGTACATCTTTCAGGTCAATAGAAGAAATAACTTCCTGATAATGAAAGCTGTTTAAAGATGGACTGCGTTACAAAGCAGGACCACAAAATTGGCTTTCCCTCGATTTGCCATGGTTATTTTAGGAACAGCAAATGGCCTTTCAAAATCTTGTCAATATCTAGCTTTTGTGGTCTGGGACTAAGTGTAATTAGGAGTGGATTGAGAAAAGTGTTTTCTATATCCTCCATGTCTATCCTTTCTCACCTCCCATTCCCTTATCAAGTCATTACAATTGAGCTTTCAACTCTGTCCATTCCAACACAACAGTAATTATCAAGGTCATCAATGACTCAATCTTACCAAATTGCCAAAAGTCATTTCATCTTCCCATTGTATTTCTCTCTTTTCAGTAACAACAAGAAAAAAACTCCAAAGTATACTTCCCTCTCCAGGCTTCTGTGACACCAAACTCTGTGCATTTACTTGATGGTTAAGTATTAGGTCGTTGCTACTTCTGGGTCACCTAAGCCTGTCCTTCTCTTTCTGACCTTTGAAAGAAGGACTACCCCCGGGTTCTAGCCTAGGTCTTCAAGTCTCCTGTGTGCACACTCTATCCTACAAGGGTGTCAAGCAATCCTATGGTTTTAAATGTCATTTGTATCCTGGGTATTTCCAAATAGCACACTCTTAATGGAGTGTGCTATTTGGAAACCTATGTCCTTAGCCCAGTCCATTTTCCTGAACACAAAATTCCTTCAAATGCACACTTGACTCCAACAGCCTTCTCAAACTTCACACACACACACAAACACACATGAGTGGAATTTCATGCCATGCCATACCCTCACACACACATGACTTACAACCTTGAGATGCTTCGGTCTTCGCAAACACCACCACCATCCAGCCAGCTGATGGGGCCTAAAGCTAGCAAGCATTTTGATTTTTTCTGTTTTTCCCTCTTACCTTATATTCAAGACAAAGAACATCTCAGCTCTTCATTTCCTGCTATTTTCATTGCTTCCACCACAGATTTTACAACCGTTTCTCAATTGGGTTATTGCAATAGCCTTCTAACTTACTTTCCTATTTATGCTCCTTCTCTCCCGTAATCAATTGTCCAACTATCACCCAGGGGAATCTCAACACTTAAATTAGACCATTTCACTCTAACGGCTAAAACCTTCAGGACTTACTATTACACTTAGAATAAACTTCAGGCTTCTTACCATGGCTACAGTGCCTTGGCTAATCTGGTTTATACCAATTTAGGGACCCCATTTCCTGAAGCTTTCCCATTGTCTCCACGTTTTCACCTCGCTGGCCTTATTTCTCACGCCCCGAAGCAGGCAGCATTCACTGCCATCCCTGGCTTTTGTACTTGCCCTCTCACTGCTCGGGAATGTTCTTTTCTGGATCATGAGGTAGTTGTTTTCTTCTCACACTAGACCTCAGCTAGCCTTCGATGAATACCTGAGCTGAAGTACCTCAAACGCACCATCAGTGACTTTTCATGTCACTGCCCTACTTCATAGAAGAAATCTCTGTATGTATTTTGCATGATTATTATGTCTTTCACTTCCATATAAATGGAGAATCAGTAAGGATGTAAATAGGGAATCTTTCTGAGGATAAAAACTTATCTCTTTTATTGCTATATCCTTGTACTTACTATGTAATGTATGGAATAGTAGATGTTTATAAACTATTGAATGGATAAATGAACTAATGAACAAATGAATGAATGAGGTTTCTCTGAACACAAGAGGAATGAGAGCTAGACTGAAAACACATTTCTATTTCCAAAAGTGATATTTTCCAAGGGCTGAGACAACTTATCGCTGAAACACTAGACTTGGAATCAGCGGATATGGGTTCAAATCAAACTTCATGAGCTTGGGACAATTGCAAACTCTTTGGGCTTCTGTTTCCTCATCAGTTAAATGAGACTAAGGATCCTTATCATTATCATGGAGATAATGATACATTAAATTAGATAATAATTGCAAAGTCTCTAACATACAATAGGTGCCCAACAAATGTCTCAGTTACAGGCTGTATGTCTAAATATCTATTTCCATATTAAAATTTTTCCAAAGGTTAAATGTTTCATTCTTTTCCTTAGAATCTGCCTTAGAATAACACCTATCCAAAGCATCCTCCCTTTGCACTGTAAGCCTCTATTTTGTTTTTGTTTTTGTTGTTGTTTGAGATAAAGTCTCGCCCTATCACCCAGCCTGGAATGCAGTGGTGAAACCTCAGCTCACTGCAGCCTCTGCCGCCTGGGTTTAAGCAGTTCTCTGGCCTCAGCCTCCCAAGTAGCTGTGGTGCATGCCACCACACCCAGCTAATTTTTGTATTTTTAGTAGAGACAGGGTTTCACTGTGTTGGCCAGGCTTGTCTCAAACTCCTAACCTCAGGTGATCCACCAGCCTCAACCTCCCAAAGTGCTGGGATTACAGGCATGAGCCATGGTACCCGGCCTGCAAGCCCCTGTTTTGGCCAGTCATCTTTAGGGATGAGGGGGAGCATCTGGCTTGACTGCATATTTTAAGTGCTTAGTCTCCATGTTGATGGGGGCCACAGAAACAGATGATGGGGGGAGGAATCAGTCTGTGAAAACCCTCTGGTCCCTTATCTCTAAGGAAATTAGTGAGCTCACTGTCATCTGTTCTGCCACCACCATCTGACTGGTGAGATTCTCACTTGACAGGCAGGAGCCTGCTCTCTGCTTCCAGCCACTCTGCCACCAACCCAGATTCTTCCTAGATTGACTTTATCCCAGAGCATCATAGGGATGTAAGCTTTTGGATGATGTAGATAAAATCAGAGGCTTTATGCCTGCTGTTCCATCAACTTTCCAGGAAGGAGCTCAGCTATATGAAGTTTACCCTTCCAGTGGGCACAGTGACTTAGATGACATAAAAAAAGAAAAAATACATATCCTTTTTATCACATTTCTGTCCATTTATTTTAGGCTGTGGAAGCAGATTGTCTTTCTCTTTTCTCATATTACTTTGCCTCTAGGGCTACTATTCTATCAAAGTAATGTGTGAGCAAATCCTCTCTTTACTAACGCCTAAAACCCATTTTTAAGTCTATCTCTGCTATGCTTTTCTAGTGTTCTAGATTAAGTCTGCAGAATCAAAGGGCATTTATCAAAAACTTAAGTAGCTATTTATGTCCTATTTTGGGCTGATGCCATTCACCAACTGGGTGACAGTGACGGTGGTGGTGGTGGTGGATGTAATGATGCTTGTGGTGATGGTGATAGTGGGGGTGATGATGATGCTGGTGGTTGTGGTGATTGGGTGGTGATGACTGTGATGGTGATGCTGATGCGGGTAGTGATGGCAGTGGGGGTGGTGATGGTGATGGTGGTAGTGGTGGTGGTAATAGTGGGAGTGGTGATGGTAGTGGTGCTGGTGGTGATGATAGTGATAGTGATGGGGATGGTGATGATGCTGGTGGTGGTGGTGATGGTGGTGATAATGGTGATGGTGATACTAATAGTGATGGTGGTGGCAATGATGATCATGGTGATGGTGGTGGTGGTAGTGGTGGTGATAGTGATAATTGTGGTAGTGGTGGTGATGACGCTAGTGGTGGTGGTGATGGTGGTGGTGATGATGGTGGTGATAATGGTGATGGAGGTGGCGGTAGTGGTGGTGATAGTGATGATGGTGGTGGTGGTGGTGATGCTGATGGTAGTGGTGGTGGTGATGGTGGCAGGAGTGGTGATGATAGTGATGGTGGTGGTGGTGGTTATGGTGATGGTGGTGATAGTGATGATGGTGGTGGTGGTGGTGATGATGATGGTAGTGGTGGTGGTGATGGTGGCAGGAGTGGTGATGATAGTGATGGTGGTGGTGGTGGTTATGGTGATGGTGGTGATAGTGATGATGGTGGTGGTGGTGGTGATGATGATGGTAGTGGTGGTGGTGATGGTGGCAGGAGTGGTGATGATAGTGATAGTGATGGTGGTGGTGGTGATGGTGGTGATGATGATGGTAGTAGTGGTGGTGATAGTGATGATGGTGGTGGTGGTGGTGATGATGATGGTAGCGGTAGCAATGGTGATGATGATTAAAGGAAGAAGAAAAATGAGAATTAATACATACTGAATGCTTACTACAAAATGTTACCTTTACAGCAACCCTGTAAACGATATATTATCCCCATTATACAGGTACGATACAGAGCCAGAGAGAGGTTCTGTAACTTGCTTGACTAGCAGATAGTGAGATTTCAATCCAAGTGATCTAACTCCAGAATTGTATTAACTAACAGATTATTTCAACTCTGGTCAACTTTTATAAGTACCTCTAATTTGTCATTTAGTAACTGGGAGTAATAACAGTTGTCATCTCCCATTTGCAGTATTTTCTGTGTACTCAATATTTTTAGTGTTATGAGAGAAAGATGCTTAGTAAGTAGTAAAAAGTTATTTGATTTCAACATATTCTTTTAAATCCAGGATCAGTGGTTGCAAAGTAGCACAGCATGCATATTTACAGAAGGAAAGGTATTCAGTTCAAGAAATTGGCTTTGCAAATGCCTTAGCAATAAAAATGACATTACATGCATGCAGAATGTGAAATTGTAGAAAGATAAGTTCTCCTCAAATAAGTTGTAAAAAAGCAGATAAACTTCTAGGCATTTGTAGAGAAAACTGAAAATAATCCCAAGTGAGGTTAGAGAGGACAAGGAAGGAATAAAAAGAAAGTGACTAGCTACTAGGTGCACACATGTCTTACTAATCTCTTGATTCCATTTACATACAAGAAAAAGGTCATAAGGTTTACCCTGCTTAACAAAGGTAATATGTGTTTAATACAAGGTTAAGGGCTTTCAGTTAACTGACTAAAAGGAGAGTTCTACAAATTTGAAGTCGATGCCAATGACTTTTCAAATTAAGTCTAATAGCAGCTGCCCACATGGAATAGATTTGGAAGCCTCAGTCCATTTTCTAATTGACTGAACAAAATGAGGTCTCCGTTGCAGCTCATCCTTCTAGCACTTCCTGTTTCTCAGTTCCAAGGTAACTGTTAATGGAATTAACCAATTTTCACAACATGTCCTGAGGCATAATACAAGTCTATAAGGCAGAAGGCTGAGAGCACTGAGTTAAGAATCAGAGATCCAGGATTGTTAATTGAAGTCATCCATGAACTAAATCTGTGGCCACAAATGAGAGTTACAGAAAAAAGAGAGTTAAAAAAAAAAAACTTCTAGGTAATTTAGGGCAAAACTAGCACTTAACAGACAAAGCGCTGTGATTCTGGGGAAGAATTTAGCCTATGAACTCCTGCTGTGTTGGTGGCCCAGCTGGGCCCTGAAGGTTGGTTCTCCTAACTCTCAGCCCAGTGCCCTTCCTACTGCAATGCATGATTTCAGTTATCACTTTAGCTTTAGGAGTCCAAGAAATAATTCCAGTGGTTCAATCTGCCATCCTAAAACCAAGATGGTAGCTGATGTAATGACTTAAGTGGGTACCTTTCAGTCATTTAAAATCGATTTCAGTCAAATCCAGAATAGGTCCTTGAAGGTTACAGAAATATGAAGTTGCAGTGAGTGAGGTCTATGGTTCACAGGGTCTCTATCTGTGCAGATGAGATCATGTTCCTAATGGCCACGCTAATCAGTTCCTTTTCCTGGCGGCATTAGAAGGACTGAGGGATTTAAATAGAGTGGGCATTCAGAATAACCTAGGTGATTTTTCCAGCAAGCAGAGAAAAATCTCTGAAGGCTTCAAGACGTTGGTGAGAGGAGGGTTTGAATTGTAGAACTAATCAAAAAATAAGCAATTAAGAATGACAGAAGATTATACCCAGCAAGCTGGGATCTCTCTTCCCACTGCTATCTTAAAAGTGTTTTATGGAATGATTCTTTAGGCAGATATCTCTGTCTCTTTCACCGCCACTAAATTTACATTATTAAAAAATATATTCAGAGGTCTTTAAAGTGCCCAGGTTGGGACACAGAGCTAACATCCATTGTAGGTAAAGGATGTTTTCTATTTTCTGGTCATGTTCTGTAGTTTATGCTCTGAGCTGCCGAGTTGCTGAATCTAACAAAGAGTTTTGTTGCCACAAATTTCGATTGCACATCTAAATAGAAGAAATGGACTTGCTTCTCACTATTGCCTCTCCACACTTGGCATTAGACCTGCCTCTCTAGTTTTCTGACCGTGTGAGAAAGTAGGAGGCAGAGGGTTGTCAGGTGCATTGGCACCATGTGGACAGGGGGTCCCATCATCTCCTGCTCTCCCTCTATTGCTTTTCCTTTGTTTAACTTGAGCCAATTAAGCCCTGTACTATCATTAATTGTCAAACTAGCACTTTTAGACTTGAGAAGACCCATCTGGCAATCACCTATAAATTAGCCTTCAGCCCCTCTAAATAGCTTTAATTAAAGTCACGGCTGGCATGGAATCTGTCCAGGTTTTGTTTGTGGTTACAAATTCACAGTGTCACAGGTGTGACAGGAACAGGACACATATTAATTCTGGATCCTCGGGGTCTCATCCAGGTCAGGTTCAGATTTTTTAAAAAATGCGTGTCCATGCAAACCATTCACTAGACAGGCTTAGCTGACAGTTTATCTCCAAGGACTTTTCTGCAGAATGAATCAAGATAAACTTCCTTGTCATCTTAGGAGCTGGCTCTTTCAAACTAGACAGCAAGCTAATCCCACTCAAGACCAAGGGCACCCTATGTCCATACAGAGATGTACTGAGAAAGTAGGTTATATACTTGAATTGTCATTCAACAGTTTGCTCTAGGACACAGAAACTCATGGCCACTCCTTGCAGCGTTCCTAGAACCAGTTCAGACAGGACACCCTAAAAAATAACCATCATGTATTCTACACTACTCCAGACATGGTCATTGTTAGGAAACAGACATCTCAGATGGATCATCTAGGAGAATGTAACCTACTAAGTAAGATGCATGGACATACACTTTGACTGGGATTCAAAGCTGGTTCCTTTCCTTAGTAGCTGCCTAGCTCTGGCAAAGACACTTAACTTTATGTGGATAATAACCCATGTCTCCCTACGGTTGTGCTGAGAATTAACAGAAATAATATGTGGGAAGTACCTGGCACCACATTTGACATAAACACCTGGATGATAAGCCACAGCTCTGTAAAGAGGGCATGTGATGGGAAGGCGTTTATCTGCAGCAGCTCTCCACAGCAGCTCAGAAGCGGGCTTGAAGGCACTGCTGAATTTGCTACGAAGTCTTCAGTGTACCATCTTATCACTCCTTTTTAATCTAATCTTCTCGAATCTCATCCTTTTAGTCTTTGAAAAGAAAATCAAGTATATACAATGAGGGCCCGTAACTCTTCAAAAAATAATAAAAATATTACCTTCCATGATGATTCTGAGGAAGAATTTTCCTTCTCCTTTTCAAAGGCTAAAGATTCTGCTCTGAAGCCCACACTTTCCTGTCTCCTCTAGAATTGATCTTATCATCAAGTCTAGTGAGTGCTTAGCACCTTCTTTGTACTTACTCCTTTCCTGCCAGACTACAAGCACATTCAAATTTCTTCGTAACAACAACAATCGTAACTACACTAGAGCCTTGCCTTCATGTCCTCTCCACTCTCCCTTGTCCTCTGCCAACCCCCTGGGGAAGTCAGCCACACCCATTACTTCCCTTCGTCAGGCCTACGTCACTGCACACCACAGAATCTTCAATGCTAGGGACTTGCCAGGCTTCTGTCAGCCTTTCCAAAGGCATTCTGATCTCAGCTAACAGCAGTATCATCTTCATAGTTAGCCCATGTGGAAACATTCTACTTTCCCTTCTTCATTTTCCGATGGCTGAATTGAATGAGTGAACAATGAATGAACTGATGAAAATGATTATCATTTAATCTATCCCTATATTCCACAACATGCTACATTTTCCGGATTATTTATTGCACTGTCTTATCACCTGTCCTTTGGTTTTTTTCCCGTAGTGAACTGTAAGTTCCAGGAGGGCAGAGATTCTGTCTTGTATTCACAGCACTTATGGGGCCCTTGACTAGGTATTTGATAACATAAGTCTAACATCTCAGCAACCAAAGCATGCCATGATCTTCACCCCAACTATTGCCTTGACATAGGGCTCCATCATCACATCTGTGCTATTGGACAAGCCAATTATTTATTCATCATTATTTAGATGATTCATTTATTCAACAAGTATCTATTGAGCCTCTTTTTGTGCTGGGCTTTTTTTAAGGTACTGGAAAAAGACAAAGAAACTCTCTGTTCTCATGCAGCTAACAGTGTAGTCATGAGAGGTACAAATATGCAAATAAACTCTCTGTTCTCATGTGGTCTATAGTGTAACTGAGAGAGGTACAAATTGGACAATTCTAGGGCTCTGAGGATGACACAGTGGGGGAAGCACACAGGCTGACGGGCAGTGCTGTTTCTGAAAGATGCTCAGGAAAGCCCTGCCTGACTCGCTGGCATTTGAGCAGAGCCCTGAATGGGAGGAAGGCAAGTGCTCTCTAGAAACCTGCTGGAGGTGTTCCCCGCCCTGACCAATGGAGGAAACAACAAAGACAATGGTGCTGCTGAAGCAGGTGTCTGATGGGCTTACAGAGACCAGTGCGGCTGGGCTGCAGGGTGTGCGTATGTGTGTAGGTGGGGGGATCAGGGGTGATAGGAGATGAGGGACAATTTGGGGAAGGGGGCCTAGTAGACCATGGCAAAAACTTTGGAGTTTATTTTGAATCATAGGGGAAGTCATCAGAGGAATTTGAAAAGGGATCTTAACTTACGGTCCCCAGGAACAGCTCTGATCACGTTCCTCTTTTATTAAAATTTTTTTATTTGCTTGCTATTCCCTATAAAATAAATTCCAAATGCCTTTGCTTGACATTTAAATTTCTCTGTGATCCAGGCTTTGGGGTTTCTCATCCCCATTTCCTCAGCTTCTTGGGTAATTCTCCAGCCATGCTCGTCAATGTGTATGTCTGTGGCTGCTGAGCTGATGCATAATATTCCCTCTGTCAGGGATATCTTTCTATTCTTTTTGTAATTGTTCACATTCATTAGGATGCCATATCCTGATGATGTCTTCTTGAAAGTGAAAAAGGCTTGCAGCGTATTACTCATCAGTAGATGAGTATATATAATTAATGAGTGCTGACATCAGCAGGTGTTTATTTAACATCTACTATGTGTCAGGCACTCTGTAGAGTAATTGTTATTAAATACTTGAAAAAGTTCCTAGAGGCAGTTATTAAAGTCCCCACCCTTATTTTACAGATGAGAAAACAGAGGATCGGATACATTAAATAAGTTCCCAAGATTGCACTGCTATTTACCAAAGCAGCAAAAAAAATAAGCCCTTGTCCCTCAGCTGCCCATTGTCTTCTATACATTTGTACTGTGAACGGTTGTTATGAATGTCTCCCCATTAAACTGTAAACTCATTCATAGAATGGACCATATTTAACTTACCTTGTTATCCTCAGTATTTAGCAGATTAGTTGCTTAATTATTTGCCAATATAAATGAAAATTTGAAAATGATAACCAGCGGAAGATCTCTGAGGCTTTATCCATTAAAAAGCTTTTTAATTGCTCATTTTCATTCATTCATTCATTTCTGCATCTGTTCCACAAACCTATGTGGACCAAGTGTGTAAAGGTGTGTATCTGGTACTATTGAAATGTGAAGATAAACACGATGAACACGGATCCCAAGATGCTTACACTCATACTAGAAAAAGAGAAATGGGAATTAAAATTTATTGAACATTCACAATGTGCCAGGCACCGTGCTAGGAATTTAAGATCAATTTTCTGATATAATTGCCCATCGGGATGGGTTATCCACACCAGGAAACTGAGTCTCTGGGAAGGAAAATGTATTTTTTGCAAGCACATGGTTAGAAGTTAGCAGAGCAGAGATTCTGTCTTATCTATTGACAACTCCATAACCTCTTTTCTTCCTACGACATCACATATGTTCTCATTATTCCTACATAATTCTAACAGAGGCACCATGAAGTTCCTGCACGAGATTCCATACCATTCCTCCAGCCGCAAAGGATGCAAATGCAAGGGCGCACGGTGCCCGCAGGGGAAGGACTTAGGAAGGAAGCTGGTCTCCTCTGGACTGAGCATAAAGAGCAGAGCAGGCTCAGACAGCTTTGGAGCCAAGAGAGGGAGAGACTCCACTTCTGGGAGCACAGGATTTTGACAGGAATTGTGGAAAACACACAGATGAGATGCTTTCAATAAAGGCTGATAGAGCTGAAGAATCCGGGGAGGAGGGGAGAAAGGAGAGAAGGGAAGAAAGGAGGAGGGAAGAAGGGAGAGACAGCCAACTTATGTTACTTAATTATGATTCACAAAATCTGCCTAACCTGTGTGTCTTCTTGCATTTACCTTCCACGTGGGGAATATTTAGGAACACACATGTTGGAATCTGACTCGATCGGGTTCAAATATCAGCTCCAGCTCTTAGGCAGCTTGGCTAAGTAACTGAACACCTCTGCACTCCTGTTTCCTCCTCTTAGAAGTGGAGACCGCAATAGTCACACAGGATGGATACTCTAAGGGCTATGGTGAAGGGAAAATGATTCTAGCAGCATCTGTGACACAGGAGGTGCTCGAATGCCTGTGGCCTGGCAGTCCTATCTGCACGGCTGCAGAGCTGCCCGCCGCCTTGCACTTCATGTTCTGGTTGGGTGACTCCCTTCCGCACGGCTGCCCTGGGTCCCCAGCCCCAAGGGACATTTCCTGTGACCCCCGCTTGTTGTAAAGGCAGGTGCCTTCGGCTTCCCACCGTTTGACCACCAAGCTGGTGGTCTCCGTGAAATTTCCCAGGCATATGGTCTAATCTCAGCCTAAAAGTGAGGGGAGTTTCCTGATCCAGATGCTGCCTGAGTGACGGTTATTCAGCAGCTGAGCCCTTTGGGGTGAAGCCCCACGTGGAGGGGGTTTCCGGAACGCAATGCTCGGTGGCTGCCTGGAACCAAGGGTGATGCGGCCCGCCTTCCACACAGAGCGGAAGAAGAGGCAGGCTGGGGCCAGCTCGAGGTCGGGGGCACTGTGTTCGGTGTTACTGAGTCCTCCAGGTTCAGGAGGTGTGGATCAGGACACCACCAATGCGAGCTTGCAGATAAAATGCAGCTGTGCTGCGGGAGGGAGAGCAAGCGCTTCGCCCGCGGCCCATTCGTTCCCCTGTGTCCTGGCGCGCACAGTTCTGGGGTGCCTGCAGCCATCTCCCGCCCCCATAAGCGCCTAGAGAGCCACGCCGCGTCCCCTCACCCCGCGGCCCCTCCAAGGGCGGCACAGTCGCTCACAGGTACTTTGTTCATCCTGCCCCTCCACAGGTGCTGAAATGAGCTTTGCACTAATGAGCTCGGTATGCGGGACCCCAGCGCCACAGGAGGCTCAGCCCTCGCTCTGCAGGGACGCGTGGAGCTCCCTAAAATGACCTGACAAATCATGGCAGGGCAGAGGCTTGCAGAGGGACAGAGCAACCACCCTGCGTGTGTCCGAGGAGCTGGCAAAGGCACGCAAGATGCAAGCCCCAGAAGATGGTGTCCTTCCTCCTGTGCGCCACTGAGCAGGGAAGGAGACCGGGGCGGCCCGCATTGCCCCAGGAGCTGCGCCCTGCGCTGGGCGTCTAATTACTGCTAAGGGCATTTTCCTTCCAGGGTCACAGGTACTTCTTTGGTAGGTAGAACCCATCGAACCGGAGGTGGTGTGACTTGGGATTCTGAAAAGGAGATTCGCGGAGAGAATGGGGTGTGTGGCGTGTAGAATGAGCAAGAAGCGTGCTGGACTCAGGAAGCCACGGTGAAATGGAGACTCTGGCACACTGGCCATGGGGCTGCCAAGGCACCACCTGGAGGCTCGCTGCGCTCTGGAAAGGCCCTGCTCCTCCTGGGCGGTGTCTCCTCCCTTTCCGCCTCCCCTTGGAGGCTGCCTCCCCTCGGACAGTACCAGGAGGCCATCCACCACCCAGGGAGCAATGGGGCTGTGTGCTTAGGCCTCCGGGGAAGTGAGCCGTTTCCTTGATGTCCCGCAAACAGGATTATTCACTCGGAAAAACAGAAACTCGTCAAGCTGCCACAAACTCGAAGAAAGATTCGATAAATGGAACCCGGAGTCGTGGGGCTGAAGAGCGGGGGCCGGCTGAAGGGAATGAGGTGAGAAACATCTTGGGTGGAGATGATATTAGTCACATGTGTTAACCCTGCCTTAGGCTGGGAATCCAAGATTGAAAAATGAACACCAAGTTGGAAGGATAAGAGGAGATCCATTCCAAACTCCCACAGGCCCGGCAGTGGGAAATCAACACTGTCCCACTTCTTAATCCCACCACCTACCTTCTGCCTGCCTGGAGTTGTCCACAATCAAAGCCATTTCTCCTAACAAGGACAGAGAACGGTGATGCCTGCAATAGCTCTGTGCCCTAAAGCTGCTCAGAAGGGGATGGAGAGAAACCAGCATGCCCTCATGTATTTACATGCGACTACATTTCCCTAGGGCAACTTAGTTACTTAGGTAAGATTCCCAGAAAGCTGCTCCGGGCAAGCCGGGCACCACAAGAATGGGCAATACCCTACCCCATGGAAAAACCATTCAAGAGAGGGATTAGGCTGTCAAGTGGCTGGTGGGAAAATCTGCCTGTTATGATTTCTCCAGGACTGAGGGAGGACAGCAAAGGCCCCTGGGCTACTGGAAATCCCGCCACGTCACTGAGCACAGGGTGTCACTTCACCACTCACGGATGGAGCCAGATAGTGCTTCCTCCATGTGCTATCTACATGTGGGCCAAACAGAATACGATCATAGAAATGAGTCTTCACCAAGGCAGCACACAGGGCCAAGGGTTGGGGCAGACTAGACGGCATCGTGGTGATCTCTCTCTCTTTCAGTGGTTCCAGACGTGCCGAAGCCTACCTTGTTTAGGATAAATTCTCCTTATGTGAGAAAATGGGATCCTCCCAGCAAAAAACACATGGATATGGGCTGGTCTCCTCTCTGCTTCTTTAATACTACTTAAAAGCAGTGCCTTTGGCTATTACTGTAATAGAGATGTCCATTAGAGCCATTTTCTCCTTAGGAGATTCTGTGGGGATGGGGAGGTGCAGAGACACAGTCTTTCCACACCTGCATGGAAAGCAACACCTCAAGCAGGTGGGCTGCGAAAGGAGGTACGGCAAGGCCAAAGGGCAGGGAGGAAAGGAATCTCCCTCCCATCCTGCGTGACCACGACCCCAAAGGTCAGTGGGGCTCTGAGAAGCTGTGTTCTGCGCCAAGCAAAAGAGCAGGCTCTCTCTATTTCCCTGTAGAGAGAGAAAACTTCCAGGTCACTTGTCTCTGTTGGTTTAGCACCCAAGAACCTACTCAGGCTGACCTCAAATGTATACTCCAGTCTCACCTCCACCCCTCTTTCTGCTGGCCACACCAAGCTCGCAGTGACCTAGCCCCTGACACTGCACAGCACATCTGTTTTTACGCACAGGCGCCTCTGCAAAGGGGGCCTCTCACTCCTACTCCTTCTGTTTCTCAGACTAGTCAGTGCTTATCAGCCGGTGAGTCCCAGCTCCAATGTCCCCGTTTCTAAAATATTGTTGATTTCCCTCAGTTACTCAGTGGCTACCTCTGTTTGTAAACAGCAGTCCTTTGTAAAGAGCAAATATGACTATCAAATTCTAGTTCGGTCATTTAAAGATGTATTCTTACATGCATGAGCATGTGCATGCACAGACCACCTATACTACCAGCTATCACAGAATGAGCCTTTACCCAATTCTGGCTGATGAGGTAGATATGAAGGGTTTCATTTCCCAGATAAAGGAGCCCACATGAAGCTGTGCTAATACACATTAACAAAGCAGCAGTTGAGGTGGGAGCCCTGCTCTGATCTTTTTGACTTCAAATATTTCCTATTGTTCTAATTAGACTGGAAGCCCTTAAAAGACAGAAATTAATAGTTTAGGTCAGTGGAAAGCAAATAGACTATGTACTTAGATCTGGTTGCAAATTTCAGTTCTTATGGTGGTTGTGTGATTATGGAGAAATTACTTAGCCTCAGCCTGGGCCTCAGTTTTTCCATCTGTAAAATGGTAAACAAACAAAACTACTCATTTCACAATATTATTTTAAGCGTCAAATGGGAGTTTGTATGTCACATACTGAAAAATAAACACTCACAGAATGTGAGCTCCAGCCCTTGTTTTTATCTTTATTCTCCCAATCCTTAGAATAATGAATAATGCCTAGCACTTAGTGTGAACTCTGAATTTTTTCAAAATGAATACATTTTTTAAAAAGCAGGTTGAACCCCCTGACAGGTGAACATGGCTGGCAGAGAGCTTGAAGGGGCGCATGGTGAACCTTATTTATAGTAGGTGGAATTGATAAAATTGAGACTAAGATGCTGTGACTCCAACTCTTCAGCCACAACTTATTCAAATATTTGGTTTTGGTAGATTTTTCCATGGTCTGACTCTTTTTCCTTTTCATCGACATGCCTCTCTCCACCGCTGCCTCTCTTTCTCTCTCTCTCTCTCTCTCTCTCTCTCACTCTCTCTCACTCACACACACACACACACACACACACACACTCTCTCTCTTTCTCTTGCTCTCTTATATACCCATTCTGCCCCTGGGAACCACTGCTGTGCTCTGCTGACCACATCCAGATGTGCAGTCAGCAGAGTTACACAGACCTGCACAGTCTCTTGGAGACCACACTGAGTTGTACCAGGCAGCTGCTAGAGTGCTTCAGAATCAAAGTAACAGTTCCTTGTCTTGATTTGTGCTGCCATTACAGAATACCATAGGCTTGGGGACTTAAGCAACAAACTTACATTTCTCACAGTTCTGGAGGCTGGAAGTTTACGATCAAGGCACTGGCAGATGTGGTGTCTGACAAAGGACTGTTTCTGGTTTGCAGATGGTCATTTTTTCATCATGTCCTCACGTGGCTGAGAGAAAAACCATCTTTCTCTTATATCTCCTTATATAAGGTGCTAAGCTCATTCATGAGAGCCCCATTGTCATGATCTAATCACGTCCCAAAGGCCCCATCTCCAAATACTATCCTACTGAAGGTTAGGATTTCAACATTGAAATGGGGAGGCAGAAACATTCAGTCCATACCTCATGTATAGTAGAATAGATGAATAGAGATCAATTCTTGCCCCAGAACATGAAGTCTGGGGACAGAAAGGCATTAATGTTGAGATATTCAAGGATGACACCTGCCATCTATAGTCTGCTTTCCAGCTTCCTACCTTCAGCGTAAAGGCATTTGTGTTCACACTAGTCACCTGTGGGTCATAAGATGGCTGCTGACAAAAAGAGAAAAGTGTAATCCTAGCAGTAACTGAGCTTTTTATGGGTTATGAAAAAGCTCTCTTGGAATCCAACTTCCATTTACATCCCAATGGAAAAAAAAAAATAGGCCACTTGGCTATCCACAGCTGCAAAGGATGCTGGGAAGTCAGGGAACATGGTCAGTCCTTGGGATGAGGCACTGCTGCACCAAACAATGGGTCCTCTTTGCAAGGAAGGAAGGAAGAATATTGTGGGCTACTGGCAATGACTTCCACACCCCACGTTCTCTCTTCCTTTCATTTTACCTTTTACTTAGAGAGGGCTGTTCCCTAAAGCACACAAGCTAATGACCAGAGAAATACATTACCCTCTCATTCCTCTTTTCCTTCCCAGCAAATGTTTCATCATACAAATTATTGGCAGGAGGGGAGAAAAAGTATAAATCAGGTCACAAATACAAATCCTGCCGCGAGAGTCTGGTGATCCCGTGAGCCCCGCCTGCCAGATATATTGAAGGCACGGGAGGTGAGTGGGTCACCGACGTGAGGCTGCGTGACTTAGTGCCTTCAGCTGCAAGTGTCAGCAGTTCTTTTCAGGGGATCAAGAAAAAGAAGAGCAGTATGGCCTGAGCAAAAGCTGAACTCTTCACCCCTTCCCTATGGGGAAGAGCAGAGCTCAATGTGTCTGGGAGCATGATAAAAAGTGTCAAAACAAAGATTGGAATTATATTGAGCAGGGGTTTGAAGTTGAGAAGGAAGACAGCAGTTTTCTTTCTCTTCCCTGGATCTCCAAAACTAACCCTGCACAATGGGGAGAAGAAGGCGGAAGCCAAAGTGGTGGAAGGATGAAGAAATGTCACACGGAGGAATTAACCTAAAATAAAAAGAATCCGGATCTCTTCTTCTTAGCATTACCAACCACATATTTTGCTCTCGTGTTTGTAATATTTAGTTTCCACAGCAATTTAATATTGAGATTACTTAGTCCTAGAGCATTCACATGTAAGAGCTCCCTATTTAAGAGACAAGTGTAAAACTTTGATTCTGTCCAAGATCCCACGCAGTCACAGTTCAGTGTCCAACACTCAGGAGGCACCAATGCAAGGCCAGAGGAGCAGGGAGGTAGACACCCACTGGGCGAACACGAGCATTCCCCCTTCACTCACCCCTCATGTCCTCTCCCCACCCCAATATGGAATGCACTTTCTAACGCAGGAGTCAGGCTCTTCAGGTCGCTGAAGACCTGGCTGCATGTTACTCTTCCCCCTGCTCCAACCCCCATCTCCCACAAACAATCCTCAGCTCATCGAGGGAGACTGAGAGCAGAGATGCCTCTTCAATGACTCCACTGTGTAAATGAAAAGGAAAACTGCTCCCCAGCCTCAGCCCCACGTGTACTTTTGGCTCTTTGAAGATGGCACCACTTTCAGCAGCTAGTGTAAAGACAGACAATTAAAATTTGACATCTTTACTCATTCAGTTTACCTTTGCCAAAAGCCACAGAAGCACAATCAGGGCTTTTTGAGTAAAGCAGTGCTTTGGAGGAGGGTGGCACAGTTAAGAGTGTTTCCAATTTAGCATCTAATAATAGCTCAATTAAGTCACAAGTCCCATCTGTTTCTACTTCAGGAGTTTTACAGAAGTCAAAGACTAGTTATTTTCCTTTCCTTTTCTTTTAGTTTGTACATTTTGGCCCTTCTACCACCCTCACAAACACCCACAGATAACTTGCTTCAGTCGGAGCAACCTCTGACCCCATTTAGCACCCCATTAGCCACTTCTCCAGTAGCAAACAGTCCAGCATCTGAATACAAAGTGGTATGTTGGGTGCAAGGCAGGTCTGTTTCCTGACTCAGCATGAGTCTTGGCAGTGCCTGCAAACTGCTCTCCCTGGCCAGCTACAAAGATAAGAAATTACGTTCCTTGTTTCTCATCTCCTCCCAAAGGTTAGGTAAAAACTGATGCAAAGAACTTAGGCAGTCCTTGGAGGACTATGCCCTGCCATGGCTGGTCATTTTAATTTCTGTGATGTTGCTGCAGGTAGGGAAGGAATGTGAAAAGGCCTCACACTTTCACTCCCTTTGGTTCTTGTTAGTCCAATGTGAAAGGGAAAGGATGGGGAGAGGGAAAGGTAGGAGGAAGAGAGGGAGGAAGGGGGAGGAAGATAGAGAAGGGAAAGATGAGGGATGGAGAGGAGAAGGGGTGGAAGGGGAACAGAGAGGGGGGGTGGAAAAGCAGATGAAGAGAAGGAGGGGAGGGAGAAGGAGGAGGAAGGAAGTGACAGGAAGGAGGAGGAAGGAATTGACAGAAAGGAGGAGGAAGAGAGAGATGAGGAGAGGAGGGAGAGGGAGAGAAGGAGGAGAGGGAGAAGGAGGAGGAAGGAAGTGACAGAGAGAAGAGAAGGAAGAGAGAAAGGAGGAGAGGATGGAGAGGGAGAGGGAGTAGTTAGATAAGGGTGTTGGGGGACCACAGCAGAGAAGATGAGGGCAAGGATTAAGATCAACCATTAAGGTCACAGTGTACCTAGCATTATAATGATGTACAAGGATCTGTTGCCGGGCTACTTTGGTCCAAAGTAAGTGTTTCCTCATCTCCCCAAGCCTACAAGAGAATAAAAAAGAACAGGACCTTGGAGAGTTTACCAACTATCTTAAACAGTTTGAGGCAGACTACAGAGGGAAAATACATTTACTCTACTTATAAGAGCACCATACAGCTTCTTGCTGGACTTTCTGTCTTTTATCTGCATGCTCCCGTAAATATCCTATTTCTATCAAAACTAGTTATTTTATTCCCCTCATTTAAAAAAATCCAGAACTGATATTCATTAAGGAAACTCATTCTGCAAAAAAGAAAGCATTAGTGAGGCCTCCATTTTGGATAGGAGCTATCCTTTTGGGATGAGGCTCTTCCCAGCATGATATTCAGCCAGGCAGAATAAAAGTCTGTATCCAAACACTCCGGATTTTGCCCTAGGTATCTGATTCCTCACTTGACTTCTCTGTATCTGATGATAAACATAGCTATACAATTAAATGAATTAAAAACCACTATAAGAAGTTTTTTTTAAAAAAAAAAGAAGAAAAATAATACTAAAGATCAAAGGCATTCTTCATAATAAGCAGAGTGCGAGGAAATCCCATCTAGAAACATTCCGATCAACCCGATTTGGTGCAACCAAGCCTTGAGTAATTGGAAAAACTAAGTGAACTCCAAGGGCATTCATTTGCCCTCTTATTTCCAAGAAAAGAGAAAAACATGGGCCCTGGCTTAGCTTTTAACAAATGCAATAATTTATTATGCAATAACTTAAATGGATTATCATGTGAAGCATAGAAATTGCTTGTCCTTGGAAAAAATACTTAGGATTAAATACAAATGAGAAAAGAATTACTAAACACTTAATATTAAGCCAATCATTAAACTCTTAGTAGGCAGTACTACAATGAATATCATCCTCAAACTTGACAATGTAGAAAAGTTCCCCAAAAGAAATTTCCAAAAGCAAGAAAGTCCAAGTTATTAGCTTTATTGAGACGTGCTGTAGAGGAGGAAAGCTTTGTAACAGGATAAGAGTGGTAGCAGTAAATAATCTAATCAAAGCACACAGCCAGTTGGTATATCTGCAGTTTCTAACTACACACATTGTATTTCATCATGACACAAGATATTGTCACAAAGTACAGGAGTCATGAGCTGTGTGGAACAATACCATACATCATTCCACAACTCCATGGTACACATTCCAAATTCCATGGGCTTGAAAAGAATTCCCAACTCTGTACCATTCACTACACGCGCGCGCACACACACACACACACACACACAAAATACCCACACATACTATTATCAATTTCTTAATCTTTCTAGTATAGTAAAGAAAACAACCATACAAGGTAAAGAATGTGCATTCACAATGAATGGACATTGTATGCTACAGACTGTATGGCATAGGTTGGCTGTTTCTTATTGGAAATACTTGGGACCAGAAGTGTTTTTAATTTTGAATTTTTGGAGGTTTGGGAATATTTGCATTTACCTAATGGTATATCTTATGGGATGGAATTGAAGTCTGAACATGAGATTCATTGATGTTCCATATATATCTTTTACACATAGCTGGAAGGTAAATTTATACAATATTTTAAATTATTTTGCACATGAAACAAAGTTTTAATTGAGATCCATTACATCAAGTCAGGTGTTAAATTTTTGACTTGTGGCATCATGTTAATGCTCAATAAGTTTCAGATTTTGGATTTTTGGATTAGAAGTAATCAGCCTATATTAGGTAAGGAGCATTAAAGTTATTGAGAAGATCGTAAGTAAGTACTGGCTTCAGTATTCACTAGCACTACAATTCCAGGCATACTGCAGTTGTGGAATAAATTTTAAAACATTGGCTCTAAAGCCCAAGTCTAGAGTTTAAATTGTCTATCGAACAGTCACTCAAAAACCCTTACATCTGATAAATAAATTCATTAAGCTGCAGGCTATAAAATCAATACACAAAAATCAGCAGCATTTCTATACGTCAGTAATAAATTAGCCTAGATGGAAAGAAGGAAGGCAATCCCATTTATAATAGCTCAAAAAGAAAAGAAAAGGAAAAAGCCTAGGAATAAGTTTAACCAAGGAGGCGAAAGATCTCTACAAGGAAAGCTATAAAACACCTCTGAAACAAATGGAAAAGGACACAAACAAATGGAAAGACATTTCATGCTCATGGATCAGATGAATTAATGTCATTAAAAGGATAACATAAAAAATCAACTCAAAAGGTTTTAAAGACAAAAACATGAAGACCCCAAATTGTAAAACCACTAGAAGAAAACATATAGAACACACTTCAGAATAGTGGTCTAGGTGAAAATTTGGGGGCTAAGACCTCAAATCACAGGCAATAAAAATGAAAATATACAAATGGGACTATATTGTACTAAAAACTTCTGCACAGCAAAGCAAATACCCAAAAGAATAAAGAGACAACCTGTTGAATGGGAGAAAATATCTGTAAGCTATTCATTGGACTAGGGATTAATATTCAGATTATACAAGAAACTTAAATGACCTAACAGCAAAACAAACAAAATCCTATTAAAAAGTCGACAAAGGACATGAATAGATATTTCTCAAAAGAAGACATGCAAATGGTCAACAGGTATGTGAAAAAAATGCCCAACATCATTAATCATGAGATATAAATCAAAACCACAACAAGGTATTAGCATTAGAATGGTTATTACTAAAAAAGGCAAAAAATAACAGGTGCTGGTGAAGATGCAGAGTAAAGGAGGCTTTTGTACACTGTGGTGGGAAAGCAAATTGGTACAACTTCTGTGAAAAACAGTATGAAGATTTCTAAAAAATAAAAAATCTAAAAACCATGAAATGCAGCTATCCCACTACTGGATATTTATCCAAAGGAAAAGAAATCAGTATATCAAAAAGATACCTGCACTTGCATGGTTATTGCAGTACTATTTACAATAGCAAAGATATTTGACATGGTTTGACTCTGTCCCCACCCAAATCTCATCTTGAATTGTAATACAAATTGTAATCCCCACGTGTTGAGGGAAGAAACAGGTGGGAGGTGATTGGATCATGGGGGCAGTTTTCCCCATGCTGTTCTTGTGATATGAGTGAGTTCTCACGAGACCTGATGGTTTCATAGGTGGCAGTTTCCTCTGCTCTCCTCTATCTTCTCTCCTGCCGCCTTGTGAAGAAGTTGCCTGCTTTCCCTTTGCCTTCTGCAAGTTTAATGAGGCCTCCACAGCCATGCAGAACTGGGAGATAATTAACCTCTTTTGTTTATAAGTTACCCAGTCTCAGGTTTTCTTTATGGCAGTGTGAAATGGACTAATACAATACTAATTACAAGAATAATTCCATGCATAATGGAATACTATTTGGCCATTAAAAGAATGAAGTCATGTCATTTGCAACAATATGGATGGAACTGAAGATTGTCATATTAAGTGAAATAAACCAGGCACAGAAAGACAAATATTGCATGTTCTTACTCATATGTGGGAGCTAAAAGTGTTGATTTCATAGAGTTAGAGAGTGCAATAGTAGATACCAGAGGCTGG
This sequence comes from Aotus nancymaae, assembly GCF_030222135.1. Lineage (NCBI taxonomy): Eukaryota > Metazoa > Chordata > Mammalia > Primates > Aotidae > Aotus > Aotus nancymaae. Next base: position 37,753,108 of record NW_026988423.1, read on the forward strand.
GAAGGGTGTAGGGGGAGGGATGATGAGAGTTGGGTTAATGAGTACAAACTTACATTTAGATGGAAGGAAGAAGTTCTAATATTAATATTTGACAGCACAGTAGAGTTACTATGGTTAGCAACAATGCATTGTATATTTCAAAGTAGCTAGAAGAGAGGACTTGAAATGTTTTCAAAACATAGAAATAATTAATACTCAAGGTGATGGTTACCCTACATACCCTGATCTGATCATTACCTATTTATGCACATAACAAAAACTCACATGTACCCAATAAATATGTAAAATATGATGTTTCAATGAAAAAGTCACTGTGTGTGTTCTTTGTTCAAGTTACGTAGTCTAATTTTCCCCAATTTTTTCGTCTAAAAAGTGGGTAGGGAGGAAGAAAATTATATCTGTTCCCTGCTTTCTTTCTGTCCTATGGTTGTTGTGAGGATTAAATGAGAAGATGCATATGAAAGCTCTTGGAAAATCTTTGAGTTATACCAATATTTGTTGTTAATTTATTTAACTTCACTGAAGCTTACTCTTCTCATTTATCAAATGGGGATTAAAATAAAATCCTTCTTTTGTCTCCTTACAGAATTTTCACAGGACTAAGTAAGCTAATGTATGTGGATATGTTTGAGAAACAAGCACTTCACAGGTAATTCTCATTATATTAGGTTAACCTTCAGATTCCCAATATCCCAAGACTCACTGGGTTTCCTAAAAGCTAAATGTCCTTCATTTCTCATCTTGGCAAACTTGTAGCAAAGAGACCTTTTGACATATTAGCAATCCCGGAAATACTGCCATTCTTAGGTATCTCATCCTTCCTCTTCCAATTTAAATAATTGTTTACATAGATCTGCATAAGTTATACATTAGTTGCTACTTTACTTAGGCATTTGAGTTGAAAATAATCAAGGTATTATTAACATTTATTTCTAGTTGTTTTTCTTTCTATATACCAAAATACAAAATACTCTTTTCTTTGAGGGAAAACTACATAGTTCATAATAAGAAGTTTCAAAAAAGAAAAAAATTAGTACAGTACAATATAGTCATGCTTCATTTCCCATTCCACAAGTTCTTAAATTATAAAAACTGCCTCTGCTACCTATGACCATTCCATTAGTTGAACCCTCAATCCAAACACTCATTTCAGTTTCAAAAATTAGAACAACCTTAATTTTTTGCGGGGAGAGGGAGGTTACAAAAAACTTTAATAAACGTTTCTGTTCATTATGAAAATAAATAAGTAAAATTAAACAAACACTATTAATAGTTTGGTGAAGGTATATATAACATTCTATAACCTGCCTTTTCTCTTACGTTATGGTCATCTTTCTATGTCAAATATAAATTCACAGTCATTTTTTAAGTTTTATAATTTTTCATCATATGCATGTATCATAATATGTTTAATCACTTCTTTAAGTTATTGCTAATTTTTTAGTGATATAAAAATGATGTGCAGATTACTTCAAAATTTAAATGTGTGTGTTTTGCATCATCCAATCATTCTACTCCTAGGAATTTACCCAAGAGAAATGAAGAAATACATCTATTAAAAACTTGTACATGGATGTTCATAGGAACTTATCTGTAATACCCAAAGCATGTAAGCAACCCAATAGCATTTATCAACAGGTAAATGGACAAATAAATGGAGGTACGTTCATACAGTGGAATAGAAAGGAATGAACACAATAACATTAATGAATCTTGAAATAACTACGTTCAATGAAAAAAAAAGCCAGATAAGAATGCCTACTATATGGGTCTGTATAAAGCATGCCTACTATATGTGTCTGTACATAAAAGTCTAGAAAATGCACTCTAATGTCTGGAAATAGAAAGTAGATTAGTGGCTGCCTGAGTGTTAAGGAGTGGAGAGGGCAGAAGGCAGGAATCCCTAAGGGGCATAAGGAAACATTTGGGGGTAATGGACATCTTCACTGTATTGGTTGTGATGATTGTGTATAACTTATCCAATTGTATAATTTAAATATGTGTAGTCTATCATGTGTCCATTATGTCACATAAAGCTGTTTAAAAATGGGAGGAAAATACTGTGGGGAACATTCTTGTCAACTGGGGAAATTTCCTTCTTCGAATGATTTTGCCTTTGGCACTGACTGTTGTAATAGCTTCTCATATTAGGTTAGTCTTCAGATTCCCAATGTCATCCTACCCTGCTACTAATTTGACCTTCTTTCTGACTATTCCTTTAGTTGAATGCATCTTCCCAAAGCACAATTCCGATAAAAACTTATTTGCTTATTACCTACTGCATTTTTATTCAGCTAATCCCCCATATGAACTCCTTATCTTGGCCTCCAAGACAATTAGTATTTGGCCTCAATCCCCCTCCCTGAACTCACTGCCCACTTCCTTGCAGCCTAGGTAACATGCACATTGGACCAGCAGCAGCTGCAAATGTCTCTGAAGCGTCACTTCCTGTGTAAGATTCAGTTTCTTCATCTGGAAGATGGTATACTAATTATAATCTGACTAAGGAGTTATTATGAAAAGGAACAATTTTTCAGGAAGAAATGTAAGCTGTTGGTGGACATGATATTTCTCTGTCTGGGTATCTTCCGCTCTCACTCCTGCAAAGCATGTGCTCTCCCCTTCTCCATCTTTACATATTCCAATTCTGCTCCCCACCGCATGATCCAGCTCATTCTATCTTCCATAGTCTTCCTCTGAATTCTGATGTTGTCCAACACATGACACTTAGCTTGCATGCATATCGCGTATGTAAGTGTGTATGATTGATACATACATAAGTATGTACCTCTCCACCCCCTCCACACTGGTCTGTAAACTGCCCAAGAACGGGATGGATTAATCTTTGCTTTCTCCACTATCCCCTGCTGAGCACACGCTACCAATGCGTGTTCACAGGTAAAGGGGAAGAATTCCTGGTGCCCTGTCCTCTGGCATGAGTCATTATTTCTTAAACCTCATTTCTCAGCTTCCAAGAAGAAAATAACTCTGGGGCTATTTCTAGTGATGACTTGAGAACAAAGCTAAGAACACGTCAGATCCAAAAGATAGTGTCCAGGGTCTGGGATCACGCCCTGACGTGACCATGTTGTGTAGCCTGGCTACGGAACTGAACATGGGGTCTCCTCAGTGCCTACTAAACTCTGCCTTCTCCTTGTACTTAAATTTATTGGCCTTATTTGAGCTGTTGCTATGGCTTTAGCTTCAATTAAACTTATTTTTCAAAAAATGTATAGTCTCTATTACCTAGTTCTCTGTCTATTCAAGCTGTCAGGTGTCTTAAGACAGACCCACGTTTGTGTGTTTCCACAATGACTAGCACCGTGGGCACACAGAAGTCATTGAATAAATATGTATTAAACTGCATCGGGTTTAAATGAATCTGAAAAGTACCTCAGCAATCTCAAGACAAAAGTGTCAGCTCCTCATTGTCCCTTATTTCAATGTTTGAAAATGATATTTTGGTTCAAGGAACAGACCCAGGGAACAGAAACTATACTGCCAGATGCATCCACTGAACTTTTGCCAGGTAGGAAGAGTTTGTTAAGGAAAGTAAGAAGGGAAAAGAGAATAAGCGGGATTGAAGCTTGGCTATTAAAGAAGACCAGGAGAGAAAGGTATTGTATTGGAGTGCAGATAATGAGTCAGATTCAGTAAAAGATCATAAAGTTTACACAAGAGTAAAAAATTACAATACTTTTTTAAATGTGCCTTTTGTAATAAGTGATACCTAAATATTTGGGCAATTAAAATGTTATAAATGTAATAACTAGAAGGAAGGCAGTAAAAAATAGTCTATGAATATAATCATGAATATACACAAATATGATAGCAACAAATTCCAAGCGAATACCCAATGGCACAGGATAAGCTAAATAACTATGATACAGGCATAGGCTGCGATACTGTGAAGACATGGATGATTTGTGGAAGACAAGATGCCCATATACATTAAAATTTCCCAAAAAATTCCCAAAAATAGAATACACTGTAGTAAATGATACAAATGTACATACTATATATACGTGTATATTACACATGCACTTTGTTTATAGATACATTTATGTGGTTTATGAGTATAGGAATGTGACTAGGCTTTTTAAACATATGAACAGTAACGATTGCCTGCAAGCAAGATTATGAGCTATTTTTAGTCTTTCTGTTTATCTGTACTTTCTAAATTTTCTCCATCAAATGTGAACTCTTGGATAAAGAGAGTAATCGAGAATAATTGGACAATCAGTAAGTCCAGTGGCCCAAATAAACATACAATGAAACTAGCTTATGCAAAATAGCAATAATGATAACAATCTGTTTGTATTTAAAACTTTGGAAATGTTGCACTGAAGGAGCAGGAAGGACATGTTGGTGTAACCCAGTACAGGATTCCCTCGACAACCACCTTCGTGCGCATTTTGTAGGCAAATAGGAAATGAAGAAAGGTCAAGAGAGGAAGCGAGGGAGGGAGTAAAGAGAAGAAAAGAAAAGATGTAAACGATGGCAAGCAGGCAGGGGGAAGATCAGGACTACCATAGTGTTTCCACGGCCAGCAGTAAGCATTATCCCTGGGGGCTTGTGGTTCAGGAGTGAAAGTTTGGACCATCACAGCAGGGAGAGAATCTTCACAGGTTGAGGTGCTGCCTGAGGGCACAGGGGCTGAGATTTGAGTAGACAACAAAAGAATGGCGTAGCTGAAGTCAAAGTTGCTACTGTGGCAGGCCTTCACTGTGCGTGGGAGGGTGTGTGTGGATTCTGAGCAGTCCAAGGGGTCAACTGGGCTGATGGTTGTCTCTCGGCTCAAGACGTCTCCAGCCATGCTTTGCCCTGCTGTTCTGAGGCTGGAATGCTAAGACTACGATCTCCAAATATTTCGCCAGTCCGCTGTCGGTTGAGTTCTGCCGATTGAAGATTCCCAGATGGGAGGCAAAGACGAGATGAGGGAAGGATGCCTCCTTCTCTTTCCCTCTTCCTGTCAGTGTGGACCAAGAGGTGGCACAGGCCCCAGGAGCTGTGGGTGGCCCCAACCTCCACCTTCCCTTTGAACTCCCAGACCGAGTCTCATCACGCTCTCTCAGATGTGCCGATTTTCAGAAAAAAAATGAGCACCAACTCCACAGGGTCTCTTTAGAGCAGCCCTGTGCTAAGAATGCTACCTCTTCCTTTGTCTCCGTCTCCATGAGTGGTGGCTACTCCCCAGAGTTACCTCAGGAACACATGGCTCATTTAGTCCGAAAGTACCTGTGTAATTCATTCTCCTCACTAAATTCTCCCTGTTTGAAACACCTAGTGTGGATCCTGTTTCCCAACTGAACCCAGATTAACAGAGAGGGAGAGAGGGAAAATGGCCCTGGAGCATGGGCCTATGCTGTGTCAGGGACCTGCAAGCGCATTCCTTCATTGGAATGACAGGCAGCTCCTGCAGGACCTTCAGGGTGAGTTCGTTTTTTGCTGGACAGCACTAGCTGTTACAAAGTTTAATATGCCATATTGAGCTGCGATCCGTCTTCCTGTAATTCCTAGGTGTTAGTCTTTATTCTGACACTGGAAGCCATATAGCTTATCCAATTTTTCTTTTTATGCTTCAGGTGTTTGGAAGAAGCTATGTCTCCCCAAAGGCTTTTCTTTTCCAAATTAAATATCTCCAGTCCTTCTAGCCATTTTTCTTCAAATAGGACTTTTATCTATTCTTTCACTCTCCTAGGGCGTCTTCATTGAATGAAATCTTTGTGTCGATACAACTCTCAAATTTTGCCTAAATAAGAACAAATACTCCACATTTTGTATGGCCTTTGAGGAAGACAGTGAAATTACCACTCTCTTTACTCAAACGCTACATTTATATTAAATTTGATCCTTTGACAATGTGTAATAAATATTTTAATTTATTTATTGACGGTGGGCAGAACAAATTCTACTTTTCTCTTATATCGTACTGTGAATGTCCTTATTTTCCTCCCCTCCACATGCAATGAAGTCAGCTCTTTCTCATCCCATACCCCTGCAAATTTTAAAATGATTTTAAATATTCATCTTTACCTCTACTTTCATTTTGTAATTGTTTCAATCAGTTATTCTCAGCAGTTGACATATTTTTAATCTTGACTTTCTCTTTCAACATGTTGACTACCCAGATTTTTGCTGTATGCAAATTTCTTTGTTGTTGTTGTTGCTTTTCTGTCTTTTTTTGTTTGTTTGTTTTCTGGAGAAGGAGCCTCACTCTGTCACCCATGCTAGAGTGCAGTGGCACAATCGGCAGTCACTGCTGCCTTGAACTCCTGGGCTCAAGTGATCCTCCTGGAGCCTCAGCCTCCTGAGTATGAGTAACTAGGACAAAAAGCACACATCACCACACCCAGCTAAATTTTTATTTTATTTTTGCAGAGACGGGGTTCTCACTATGTTGCCTAGGCTGGTCCTAAACTCCTGGCCTCAAGCAATTCTCCCACCTCAGCCTCCGAAATTGCTGGGATTAGAGGCATGAGCCACCACATTGGCAACTGTATGGAAATTTAATAATCATGCCTTGTGTTTCACCATTTAAGTCTTTGAAAAAGCTAGAACCAAAAGCAGAGGTCAATATCATAACCTATGAATAATAATTTTTCAAACTAGCCACTCACCACTGTCTGTTACATGTTGATTGAGGGAACCCATGTGCCTTCTAACGTGTCCACACACTAACGATTTGTTCTAAAATTTCCCCACTTCTCCCTGTGCTATCCCCGTCTTATCTATGGATGCGCTGGTCTTCTGCACGTCTGTGTCTCTGATTGTTTATTTCTGCCTCTACTTTCATTCTCCGGGCTGAGCTCTTTAGAGAGCTCCCTCTGTGGTCACACCCATTTCTTTATCACTTCGTTTATTTGTCTGCTCATCAGGAAATTTTGTGATTCTACATTCAGAGCATCCCAAACTTTTGTGGCATTGTCATCACTGACGTTTTTGTACACTTTAAAACGTGTATTTCTTGAACTCTAGAGTATGTGTCTTAGTATGTGATACCTCCTTTCTTCACCTCGTAAGATATGTTTCCAGATTCTGGCCTCTTTCACTTTAATTTCTGGCACTTCTTGAAAAGACTCTGTGCCATTTCTCTAAACTTAGGCTTTAGTTCAGTATTTTGCAAGCTATGTTCCATGAAATGTGAAATGGTATTGCATAAAAGCCATGATCTATGGTCAAATAATTTTGCTAGATTCTGCGTATAATGGCTATTGTTGGAAGATCCACAGTGTACATTAACATCAAAGGCTCCAAATACTCCTGTAGTAAAAAAGCCGGCTAATTTTATTTAACCCAACACCTCCCCAACTTAATCGACCATAGAACTCTGTCTGAAATACGTATTTATAGTTTGAGCTCAGGCTTCATTTACAACCTTCGGCCCACAGGTAGAACACAGTTTGGTAGCATGAATTTTAAGGACAATTTTGTCTATGCATCTGAGTTTCCTCAACATTTACAAACCACGCCCCAGGTACCAGGGATTCTGCTAAGTTCTGAAATACACAGATGAGTACAACATGGTTCTTGTCCTGATGTTGCTTATAATCTGCTGGCAATGGATGAAAATATGAATGATTGGCCAGAATACAAGCAGAGAGAGGTTCAAGCAAAATGGAATGGGATCATCAGAGAGGATGCAGTGAATTCAGACATTTAGACCTAAAAAAATAAAGACAATTTCAAAGGGCCTCTGAGAAGGACAAAGAAAAGACATTCACACTGTTTCAGTTTTGAAAAGAATACTGGGGAAAATGATTTCTCTAATAATTCACGTTTTAAAAACTTTTCCTAACTGATCTTCACTAAACATGCTCTTTTGTCTATTTCTCCATTAAGTATGGTATTTTGAATGGAATATATTTCCAAGTAATATACCTAAGGAAGAACAAAGCTCTTACCATGGGTTATAGATTGTGTCAATATTATCTAAAATTCTGTTTACATTTTTGCTATATATATATTGCATTATCTTTAATTATGCTATCAGTAGAATTTTTTAATTAATATCTTAGTTAAACCATTCCTCCTCTCTCACATATCTCTTTAAATATAGTTTTTTTAATCAAAAATATGACCTCACGTTTATTCTAGAGAAACATAACATTATTACCTCCAGTTTCCAGCCTGCTAGTTTCGTTTTTGTTTGTGATTTCATCATTCACATATTTAGTCTCTCCCCCGTTCTTGTTATTCCTGATCTTGTGGGTGTGCTTTCTATACTGTTAAGTAATTGTTTGAATCATCTATAAGATCATTTCTGGGACAGGACTGATGACAGAAATCTGAGGCCCTGCTGATTCACACCAAGACAACACCATGAATAAGGACAGAGAGGTATGGAGCTGAGCTATCTTTTCTATGTAAAGCAATTAGACCTGTGCATGGAGGGGAGGCAGGGATAGGGAGATGGGCAGGAAATAGGGTTAAATGTCTGCTACACCCAGAGTGTGGAGGTAACAAATGTGATCTCAGCCTGGCAGCGGCGAAGCCTGGCAGGTTCAGTGTGAAGAGCTGTCTTGCCTAGGAGTGGCTTAGAAATTGGACAGCTGAGGGGGCATGGGCCCCTTAGTTGGGTAAGAGGTAGGTGCTGGAAGATTTTGCAATGGTGCAAAAGAGAGGGTGGGAGCCTCACCTCAGTAAGTGGCAGAGGAAACTGGCAGGGACACCGAGAAGAGGGAAACAGCAGAGAAGAATGCCCTCAGCGGTGCAAGAAATGAGATGGGACAAACCAAGATTGAAAAGTATGTTTCTGTAGCAAGGGATCAAGTAAATGTGTGTCAGTAACCAATACAACATAGAAAGAAAAATTCAGCTTGGAGCATAGTGTGTTTGGGATTCAACAGAACTTATGCAGGGTGGTGTGAGTAAGCATGTCCATTGTGAAGACCTGGAGCTCAGAGAAAGTCTATGCCTGGACATGTAGCTTGAGAGACAGCTCTGATAACTGACATCATGGAAAGAGACACACTCACCCCAGGAGAAAGTGTGGAGTGTGACGGGAAGAGGACAGGGGAAGGAACTTCAAGGGATTCTGGGGTTTGATGTAGAGACAGGAAGAGTGACCAGAGGAAGGGAGACCTCAGCGAACATAAGGAGTCAGAAGTAGGCAATGTCCTACTTGCCAAAGGATCCATGATTTCAAAGGGGTGGCTGAGTCAGGATTCATTCTTCCAAGTTCATTTTAATGTTTGAACATGAACACTTTATGTGGGCATTTTATCATTTGTGATTGTAAGTTTTAGGGTCTTTAAAAAAGACACTATATTCTGGAAGGTGTCACTCTCGCAACCCACAGCTGCTTGTGCCTCCCCCTGAGGCCAGCCTGGTATGACAGCCCACCTTCCAGGTGGCTGCTGCTCCTCCTGGGAGGGAGGCAGGAGCATCTCAGCCCAGTTCTCTGCAGAAAGAACCAAGGCAAGTGCCAGGCTTTTGCAGGCTGTCTCATCAATATGCCTTTTCTCCACTTGCCTCCAGCTGCCAACTTATTTGGGGAGGCGGAGGGATGGAAGGTGGTGTTATTGCTTTTGACTTGACTTACTGTTTTGGTCTTTTACACATAATCTGCCCCCTGACCCAACATTAGCATAATGCTCATTAATCAAGCTCTGGCCTCCAATTAATGGCCAGCTGTGTGGATGCCGTGCATTTAATAGCTTCTGAATCAGTCAGGCAAAAGGTTAGGCAAATGATTTTGGCAGGAGGGGTGGGGAATTCTGAAAGACTGGAGGCATGTATCCATGCAGTAAGCATGTCTGACCTCATTAGTGAGCCATTGGAGAGGAGACTAGGAAGGGCACTGGCCAATCATCTTCGTCTTGTTCCCCCTCCCTAAGTCCCCACCCTACCCCAGATGGCCTGAAGACAACACTCTCTTCCATCCTCCTGGCCTGGGGTCACACTCCCCCACATCACTGCCCAGGCAGCCGGCCAAAGAAGAAAGCCCTGATTTATTGCTCTTGGCAGCATCTAGGCTGGGCATTTCTATAAACCCAGTGCCGGGGCTGACTAATAAAACATACACTCAGATTCGCCCCTCAATAAATGTCTTTCAACCTTTAATCCTGTTTGTTGCAGTCTTTAAGGGAGCATTGATTCAGCAGGCAACGAGGGCTTTTCCTCCCATCTATCTCCCACCGATCGATGCTCTGTCACCCCACTCCACCCAGCCCAACAAAGGAGAGGCCTCTGAGGGGAGAGGAGGGCATCTCTCCAGATTTATTTCACTTCTTATGAAAGGAGTTTTTAAAACTGCCACCAGTTTTAGCTCCTAGATAGCTTTTCTGATCCTCAGCTATTCTAGGTGACCTTCTTGAATTTGGAGCACGGAGCCCAGGTCACAGAGTAATAGCACAGACATGTGGAGGAGGAGTTCTTAATACAACGCAGCCAAAAAGGAGCTACATTTCCTCTCTTTGCCACCTTTCTTTCCAAGGTCTCCCACTTTACTTAATAACACCAGCATCCACCTGGTCACCCCGGTGACACACCTATGCTGTCTTTTCCCCTCCGTCCCCTTCCTGCCTATCCAAACAGGTCTCATGCTTCATCATTGCTGCCTCCTGGACCCACACCTCCTCTCCAGGCCATTGCCCTGCTAGCAGCTCAGACTCCAGAGACCCGCTATCCAGAGCCCTGTGGGAGTTCATTCCTCAATCCCCATTATTCCAGTTCCTTTCCATCAGTGCCTTGGTGGAACTGCTGTAAGGTGCTCTTTCTACAACAGGAATCTGATCACATTATTGTCTTATGAAAGATTGGGTAACTTGCCCAAGGCCATACAGCTGGCAAGTGTTTGAGTGAAGATGGGAATCGAGTCATCCTGTCTGTAATCTGCTGCTCTCCCACATGAGACACGAACTCCCCTCTTACCATAAGGAATCAGATTTTACTTGTTTTTGAGACAGCCACATACTTCCTATTATCAAACAGGGTGCCCATCCTATTATTGAAATTCGGTAAATGTTTACTCACAGAACATAACCATAAACAACATCCTGAGGTCATGTCATGTATGAATAACGTTCATCTTCAGAGAAATCTCCAGGGCATTTCTTTGGGAGCGAGTATCAGACAATTAAACATCATTTGAGGTTTTTAATAGGTGATCGGTAAACCTCAATAGGATTGGAATCAGCTATTAAGTGTTGAGCTATAAATAAACAGAAGGGGACGTTCTGTTCCTGAGACTGTGTTATGTTTCTGAGTCTCATAGCTCACAGGCCAGTGAACAGAAGGATGTCTACACCTGCACTGCATGCCCAGGGCCAATACGATTCATGCTACAGGGCAGGGAGAGAAAAGAAGGGTGCACACTTATCACCAGCGTTCACTGACTCCTCTCCCTGCACACACAGGGACATCCCAGGAGTGCCCAAGGACAGTATCACTTCCATCCTGCTGATCTGTTTGGGAAGTCACTAACTCACCCACCTGGCCTCTCCTCAGTCTCTTCAGTGGTAAAAACAAATACACCTGTGTGGTCTGCCCCTGGAAATGCCAGCCCACTCCAGCTGTATGACTGAATTAGCAACAATGTATCCAATTTCTGGGGACACTTTTTTTTTTTTTTTTTTTTTTTTTTTTTTTTTTTTTGAGACGGAGTTTCACTCTTGATACCCAGGCTGGAGCGCAATGGCGCGATCTCGGCTCACCGCAATCTCCGCTTCCTGGGTTCAGGCAATTCTCCTGCCTCAGCTTCCTGAGTAGCTGGGATTACAGGCACGCGCCACCATGCCCAGCTAATTTTTTGTATTAGTAGAGACGGGGTTTCACCATGTTGACCAGGATGGTCTCGATCTCTTGACCTCGTGATCCACCCGCCTCGGCCTCCCAAAGTGCTGGGATTACAGGCTTGAGCCACCGCGCCCGGCCTGGGGACACTTTTGACAGAATTTTCCCAACAGCCACCCATCCATATTCATGCAGCTGCCAAAGCCCATGGTGCAAAAAACCCCAAAAAACAAAAAACGAACTTACCCAGTACTGATTTCTCGCCTCCCACCCTCCACTCTGGCATGGTGTCAACCTCTCCCTTCCAAGCTACAGGCCAGAGAAAAGCAAAAACTGTCAAGACTTAGCTTAGACTGCAGCCTAAAGTTGACCGTATTAACATCTCACTCAACCGTTGACAAGAAAGACTCTAATAAAAAGAAGCGGCAGCCCAACCAGATGAGAAAGTCAGCTCCATGGTGCTTATTTACTCCTTTCTGGAGCTGGAAAATTAAATTGAGATGCGCATTAATTCATTTTTATTAGCGTCTCATTCCATCAACCCTAGCTCTTGTCACTTGTCCCCAAAGAAAATCCCACTGCTTTCTGTGCCTCTTTCTAAATGCCTCTCCCATGCATCTCGCCTCTGACGAGCTGAGAGCCTGGTTGGAGACCAGCCTCAATAGAGACATATCTTTCAGGAGAAGACTTCTCAGTCCACCCCCTCTTGCCACAGCCCTCGCCAAAGCCCCTCAGTGATGGACATGTGACCTCCTGGGTCTGTCCCAGAATGCCTAGACTTGACAATAGGCAGATGGCTGGGCATGAGCTGTAGCTGCAGGAAGGCCAGAGTTCCAGGCTTTGATCAGAAGACTGTGAGACAGAGCAAAGCACTGTGTCGCGTCAGAGGAGAGGCCAACACAGAGGTTGGCCAGCCCCTAGGTTGGCCCCGAGGTCTCCGTCTCCAGGTGCCACACCCTTGTGGAACCACTCCTTGTGGCTGTGGGCAAGACCTAGTGACCTGTAATGGATAGAATAATGCAGAAGGGAGGGTGCAGGGCTCAGAGGCTTGTCCTAAAAGACAGTGATGTCACATTCTCTCCCTTGCAGCGCTGGCTCTGGGGAAGCCACTGCCCGGAGGAAGGGCTGTGTACTGCGGGCTAGAGCTGTGGCTGATGGCCTGGGAGCAAGTTTGGATCCTCAGATGTCTGAAATCCCCAATGGCAGCATGACTGCTGGGTCTCTTGAGAGACTCTGACCCAAAAACACCCAGCGAAGCCTCTCTCAGATTCCTGACCCACAGACACTGCGAGATGGTAAGTGTTTGCTGTTTGAATTCACTGACTTGGGGATAATTTGTTATATACAGCGAGAAAAAACTAATACATGTGGCTCTATGCATTTGGCCCTTATTGAAGGCAGAGGCTTGATCACCTGGCAGACAAGAGACCAAGCCGAGAAAAGCACACCAGGGTCCTGTTTTCCAGTCTGGTGTTGCAGCCACAGAATTAGGGGTTGGGGGGACGGGAACACTTGGCGGCCACTCTGTTCCAGTCACCAGGCTAGCTGTTGTCAAAGCTCGAGTGCCTCTAATCCTCAAGACAGCGCTGTCTGACTGATGAGGAAGCTGAAGCTTCGATGTTTCAGTCCCGGTCATGAATGACTGTGGTGGTCCCCATGGTCCTGGTTTCCCTTTGTCTTAACCCAGACACTCAAAATTCCAGAGTCTAACTTGGCAGGAAGACTCATCCTCTTTCTTGTAAAATATTGTAATCTCTGTCTTCCATAAAATACCCAGGCTTCTAGAGAGGATGGAGAAGGAGTAACAGCAACTTGGCTCCAGAAATTGGTTTACCAAGCAGAAATCCAGATGTTTTCTTTTTTTCTCTCTCGAAACATCAAATCAAGCAGCAGCTTGCAACACTCTGTGTGGCCCAGCTGAAGAAATTCTAAACATTGCTTCAAGGATCTAACTCACAACTCATCTTAAACCATCACAAGAAAACCCCATTAGAGTGGGAGAGGGGAAGTGTGTGTTAATGAGCTGAAGTGTGAGAATGGGATGAATAAGCAAAAGCCTGAATGCAGCACGGAGGCGAATGAAATAATTACCCAGCTTACCATTGTTACAACGCAATAAATTTAATGTAATTCCTAAAGGCCAACCCAGTTTTTTCTTTCTTTTTATTTTTAACTCCTTTTTACATTTTCAGAATTATACTTTAATTAGCATAACATTTAAATTAGTGAATGGAATCTTAATTAGCAGAAGAAATAGACTTTTGTTGGAGTGGTAACTAAAACAAATAAATCCACTTCCTCTTTCAAGAGCCGTTTGCTTATGGCGCATTTAATAGCCTAGTGTACCATAAACAATTTGAAGGAAAGATAAGTAATTAAATTAGAAGACATACTGGCCAGCTCCCAGCTCCGAACAAGGGCTCTTTCTTTTTCTGTCTCACAAGCGCTCCCCTCCTACTCTCTTATCTTCGTGGGTCTCTGCACTCTGAGAACAAAGACATGGGTCCCTCTAGATGTCTTGGGTGTTTCCCATAATTACAATCTCTTGATAATTGACAGGTTCAAAAACCATTACTTCAAGTCTCCCTGTGTGTTTTCCCGCTGAGATGTCCTCTTTTAATTCACTAGATCAGGAAAAGAGCTAAGCAAATCACATCTAAATAATGACTTGTTAGTATGCATCCCCTCTTTCCTTTATATCTTTCCTGGTTCCTTCACAGAATAGCCATGCTTCGTTCCACACTGGGGCCACTGGGAGTGAAAACTGGCAGTCCAGCCCCACAAGGCAGCAGGGGCAGAGCACAGTGACACTTAGGGGTGTCTGTGAGGATGGAGAGAATGTTTGGGGTGTCCGTGAGGGCCGAGAGAATGCTTGGAGGCTGCAGAGGGTCCTGCCTACCCTCCATCTCAGATGAGGAAACTGGGGTTCAGGATGATGAGGGCACATTGTCTAGGCCAGCCAGGGAGACAGACAGCTGCCCTCAACTCCAATATTTTGGCCCTCAACCTGGGCCCTTTGTATCATAGCCTATGCAAATGTTCCTCAAACATATGGCTAGGACCTTGGAGACTATTTCTAAGAAAGGAGTATTTTTGACGTAAATTTGAGGCAGGATCCAGGCTCAGGACTTAAAACGCGGTCCTGCTTGGGAGATGGCCTATCTCACATTTTGTACTCTCCTCTTCTCAGGAAATAACCAAATAACCGGTAAGTGGTTCAGCCACAAGGAAGAGGCAATATATCACTTGAGATGATGGGACCAGTATTTATTTGGCCGCTTCACAAAAGGTCCTTAAGGATAAGGAGGAAGCAGCCATCAGCAGGTGTTACATGGCCTGCATTCTGGTCCTGACTTCTTGAGTGCTTCTGTGCACATCAAAGACCTCCCTGAGCCTGCCCACCTTACCTAAGATTAGACAGTCCTTTCGTGCCCCAGAGTTCTCCTATTAGAAGTTACCTGACAAACTCACCAGTTGTGTAAACTTGGGAAGTTAATCCACTCCTCTAAGCCATCTGCTTAATTTATTAATTCCTTCACTCAATGTTTGTATTTTTCAATAAATATGTATTCATTGCTTGCTACATTCCAAACATTTCTTTAGTTAGAAATGCAGGGTGAGCATAACAGACAAAATCTCTGTCCACATGACTTGCGATTCTAGTGAAGAAGACAGACTATAAAACAAACATCTGAGAGAGAAGACATAGTGATAGATGTTGTGAATAAAACTAAAGTTGCAGAGGAGGGATTAATTCAGAACATATAGAGGAACAGACCTGCCTCCCAAGGTTACTTCAGCAGAGAACTGAATCTCTTAAGAAGGGAAGACATTTGCCAGATAGAACCTTTTCCAGGGAGAGGGATACCAAGTGCAAAGACACATAGGCAGGAACCAGCTCCATGTTAGAGTGGCTGAGTGAGGTTGGAGAGATTTGCAGGGGCAGCGTATGGAGCCCTTGAGTCTGCCCGTGGCTTTTATTCGGAGTCTTAAGGGAAGCTCTAAAGCGAATGTTCTTGCCTTAGAGCTCTGCTACCAGCCTCCACACCTTGGAGCAACCTGACTGGGACCACGGCTGGCCCATAGAAAATGTCCAATAAAATAATCATCATCATCATCATTATTGTATTTATAACTATAATTATGATATGCTAACAATGGTAAAAAGAAGAGGTGGGTTTGCTGGGGTAACCATCGTATACTTTGAATTCTCCCACTTGCTTCATTTTGACCTCATAAGTAAATCTGGAAAACGTGAAAGTGATCGGACATTGAGGAAAGAGCTTATCCTCTACTCTTGTTTGTAGCCTTTGGGATGTGTCAGGGGAGGGAGGGGCTGTGGAAATCTACAAGAGTTCTGGATGGCTTACATTGTGGGAACACTATGGGGACGATTAGGTGACCAAGAAAAGCAAGTGTTCCTCTCAAGGGCATAGGTGTCATAACCAGGTGTAACACTTCAGCTTAAACTTAAAGTCAAAAATGGTGTTCAGCCAGGAATGTTGAACTTACTGCATCTACAGGAATCAGGAGGTGGGTTTCTTCTAGAGAGAGTATAATGCGTCGTCTGAGATTCTCTGCTCTGCTTTGGTTCATTTCAGTGAATTCCGTTGCCTCAGAACATGTGTCATTCTTACTCTCTAACTGAAAATATCACCTTAATTTAATTATCATATAATGATAGCTTTTACCCCAGGTTATGAGGCTGAATGTGACAGTATGTGTGAATGACTTTGGACACTTGAAAAAAGATATTAAAAATTAAATTTTATTGAAGATGTATTGTGTGCCAGCCATGGTCATTAGCATTCCAGATGTACTGGTTTTCATTTGGCCCTCATATTAAACATATATATTAGGTTCTTTACCATCCCCGTGTTACAGATGAGGAAACTGAGGCACACAGCTTAAGGCCACTCAGCTAATTTTATGTGTCAGATCAAGAATTGAACCCTCAAGCTCTAACCTCAGCACTTGGCTGTCAACCACTTTGTAATCTTACCAAGAATCCCCAGTAAAACTGGAGTGTGTTAGAGAAAACAGCTGACTAACGAGGTCCTGTAGGGGGTGACCTCATACAAGATGTCCATGCCTGCCAAAATCCCTCCACCTGGTAACAAAATCTTATAACCCATCTGAAGCTTTTGTTCTTAAAATGCAAACATGTATGCAAGATGAAACAGCAGCTTGAAATTACCCTGAGAAGTAGACGACTGTTGAAACCTTCTTAAGGCTGACGAGTTTGCAGAGAAACAGGAGGGAGACTACACAGTCCTTCTTGCCGGGCCTTACTCAGTGTGGCTTTCAGGCTGACTTAGTCACTTGCTGATTGGACGACCTCAGGCTGGTGAAGACATTACCTTTGAGCTCTTGTTTCTTTATAGATAACATGCAGCTAAAAACCTATCATGTGAGATTTTTATTAAAATAAAAATTAAATAATCTATGTATTTAGTGCAGTACTTGAATAACATAGAAACTCAAAGGTGGTAATTAGTATTATTATTGCAATTGTTATTACTGTTACTATATGTTGAATCTTATTGCGTTGAAGACAGATTTTGCTTGAGACTTGGCCCTCAAGTTGAATAAATAGTCACAAAGGGAATCCATCTTATTATTCCAGATACTGTTCAGAGGACATTCTTTAAAATGGTTTTCTGTGATAGACTTCAGGCTCCATAGATGAGGCCCATGTCTCTGTTGTCTCAGGGACTTTCATGGTGCATAGCACATGGGTAAATATACAATAATAACTATTACTGATTGACAATGAAGAAGAATGTCTTCTTCCAAGGGAAATCAATCTATGTCTACCTATTTCAGCTAAAGCCCCCGTGAGAGAAAGCTGATGCCACCCCTGGAGCAAATTTCTTTTTTAGAGTTTAGCATGAGAACATCTGTAAAGACTCATCCTTCAAGACAGGCATAAAAATACTTCAATCACTATGTAAACCTGGGTAATATAAGTCACTGCTTACATTGATAATTTTTAATACATATCTCAGATTTAGGATTCTGGAACTTTATAATTTATGACTGTAACATCCTGTTCATTTACCTAATGTTGAGAGGTGGCTACAAGTCTGAAGAAAAATAGGTGTCAAAATCTGGGACAAAGACCAGTGAAATGAGAAAGGACTTGGGGTCCAGCCAAGAGAGGTAAGGGGAGTACCAGGGAAACTCACAGCCTTAATTTGATCAACACAAGAAGACTTCCTGGTAGAGGTGGGACTTTAGGGAGGACTTCATAGAATGGAAAGGCTTAGCATGCAGTGTGAATTACATGGAGGACGTTACTTTAAGAAATCAGTGCAGTTTGGAAAAGGGTTGGGATCAAAATGAGGAGACTGAACAAAAGAAGCATCACTTCTATTCCCTCTCTCCAATATTTCCTGTGACTAAACCAATGGAAGAAAAAGCTTTTCCAACTACAGGTCCCCTCAATCCCACTCTGGCCAGGCAACTGCAGAGAGCAATAAAACTTTAATGGCTCCCAGTGGGTCGATTCGGCAAGAAAGGAAAGTGTTATAAATCTCTCTCGATGCTTATGTGCAGCTTAAAAACAAGCGGCTCCAATCACACTTAGCAGAGCCAGCCAATTTCCCCAGCATGTGGATGCAGCAGAGGAAGATTTACCCACCTGCACAACTCGGTGGAAGAAGTTTGGGGGAGAGAGAGGGAAAGAAAGGTCAAGCTGCGGAGTGAATGTCAACGATGTTGCAATGGATGGTTTAATGCAAAAACATGGCATATACGTGGCCCTGCTGAGCAGCCACAGACAGACAGCAGAGATAAACCATTCCTCCTAGTGAAATGTACCTGTGAAGACACATTTCTAGCTGCAGAATAACCTACTGGCATTGCTCCTCCAAGCCCACGGGGAGGGCCACCTGTTCCTTAGGGGACTCTGGTCATTGTGGTTGGTCTTTCGGCAGCTCTGGGCATCTTACTAACCATTGCAGATCCATGATATATAAAGACAGGTTCTTGTCAGTAGTTGTCCTCTATGAGCTCCAGAAACATTAGAAGTGGAAGCATTAGGAAGCAAAAAGCCTTTATTCAGCAGAACTCTGCAACCCCCAGCTCCACCCATCCTTTAGCTGCTGAGTCTTAGCTCTCATCTGCTGAGCGCTCTGCTGAGCCACCACATCTCTCCATCAAAAAGCAGGATATGTTCCAGGCATGCACTTTGTTGAAAGAAAGTTTGTTAATGCAGGTCAAAAAAATAAGTCTAGAAGCTACATAATGCATTATAATGCACTCTCAGAAATGCAATGTTACCATATTATTCTAAATAATACTAAAAATTACAATAATAGCAAGAACTTATCAAGGCTTGTCATGTGTCAGATCCAGTGCTAAAGCTTCTTTAAATGCATTATGTCATTTGACACTCCAATCAATCTGAGAGTTAAACTTTATTTTTCTCTCATTATCAGATTAAGAAGCTAAGATTCAAATTCAGTAATTTGCCCAAATTTACCCAGATAGAAAAAGAAGCTAAGAGTAGAATTAAGATAATTCAATGCCAAAGTCCATACTCAATCACTGATGTATATAGGGGAAAAAAATCAGACTATTTTTGTAAATTACGTATCACTGTAATAAGCACATGATATGTGAAATAATTAAATATTAAGATACAAAAGTGTAAAAGTGAATGCTTACTGAGTGTTTACCATATGGCAGGCACTGCACTATGCACTTCACATCGATTAATGTATTTAATCTTCACAATAATTCTAAGAAAAAATATAACTATGACCCTCATTTTACAGCTAAAGAATCCGAAGATTGACTAGATTAAGGTATTTATATGAGATCACACAGTGGGAGGAGCATCTGAGCCAGTAATCAGCTTGGATCTTTTTTATTCTGGAAACTTCACCTTAATCCGCCATATTCTGCAACATGCCAAAAGTCACACTGCTGTATTAGCAAGAATCTTGGCACTAAGGAAACCGTATTAACCCTCACTGCCACCAAGCCCAAAAGAGAGGCTAGGAAACCTACGAGGAAGGGTGGATCCTGCCAGGGACCACTGGTCCTCCAGCATGTGGGATCACCTGTTCTCCACATGTGTGCTTCAGGGGCCTGACGCTTTTGCTGAGGGCCACGTGCACTTGATCTGCAGCTCATTCTGAGGCTTGTAACTTAGCTCCAAGGAACTGCCCTTTAAACTGGTAAGTTAGGAAATACTGACTCCAAGATTAAGAGAAAAAAAAACAAGAGATGTAAGATATATCATGATCACTTCTTCATAGGTTTCTCTTAGAAGTCTATACATTGCAAAAATGTGCCCATGGCTGCTGAGGTACAGTTGATTCTTATTTTTCACAAATTCTATATTTGTGAATTTGCCTGCTCACTGAAATGTATTTGTAACCCCAAAACCAATATTCGTGGCATGTCACCTTAGAGGTCATTCAAGGATATGTGCAGACTGGTGAAAAATTTGAGTCATCCAAATCTCATTGTCCCAGTGAGGTGAGGCTGAACAAGGAAATGCCCTGCCTTCTTGTTTCAGCTCTTGTATTATAAACACTTCCTTCTCACCGTCTGTTTAGCAACATTTTCTTCCATTTTAGTTGATGGTTTCACTGTTTAAAATGGCCCCCACATATAGAGCTAAGTGCTGTCTAGTGTTCAAAAGCACAAGAAGAGTGTGATGTGCCTTATGGAGAAAACGTGTGTAGAGAAGCTTTGTTCAGGCAGAAGTTACAGTTCCATTGCGTGAGAGTTCAACAACATATATTAAATGAGATGTCTTTAAACAGAAATACATATAAAACAAGGTTATGTATTGATTGGTAGACAAAAATGTTGTGACCAGAAGTTTGCAGGAATCTAACCATGTATTTCCCTTGGAGCAATGCTTCAGTGTTCACTAACTCAAGGTTTGAGGTGACTTTACAGACCACAGATTATGAGAATCAACTGTACCGTCTGCTTTCACCCCAAAGAATGCCTGGCTAATGCTTAACAGCTTTGGTAGCCGTATGTCCTTGAGATATTCATGTAAGCCTCATTACTCTCGTTTATAGAATGATGTTGACCACAGTATCTACCTCATCAATTTGTAACCGTTCAGCGAGATAAAGCGTGCAGCATGGCACTCGGCACCCAGTGGGCGAGAAGCTCCACAGATCCCAGCTGCTGTGACGGCTGTCTCCAGTATCCCTCATCCGGGAGAAGGGGTAGACAGTCTCAGGAAAGCTGTTTCTCCAATTTCCTTGATCTTCTTCAGGTTAATTCTACTTCTGAACATGATAACCGGCTAGTCCCAAGGACAACCCAAGTTGTAGAAGATTTTCTCCTGCTGGTTAATATCAAAAATTCCAATGACTACAGCTTTGGCAAGTCGTCTCACCCGACACCTGGCTCAGAAGTCTTGAAGGACTTGATCACCTGCTTAAGAAGCAATCCCTTCTCTTCCACTTCACTCCTACCCGAGCTACCCAAGTGGCCCAGGGCTGAGGAGAAGGAAGTCCTCTCTTCAGCATTCCCCCACCTTTCCTACAGTCTAGTGTGCCCTCCACTGTTACCCCCATCTTAGTACAACTCACCAGCTTGACATATGCAACATGTCCTGTTGGCTCTCCTCTGTCCCACACTTAATCCCTCTCAACACACACTATTCCTGGTCCACCCCCCATCATGCCTCAGGTGGCATCACTGGGCTTCTGGTCTTGCAGGCTCACAAACTCAGAGCCAGCATATTATAGTTGCCAAATTATGTTAACAACAATCCTCTCCCACATCAGTGTCTCTCATTCCTTTTTTAAATTTTTAACTTTTAACATAGTAGGTGTATGTATGTATGTATGGATGGATTACATAAGATATTCCGGTACAGGCAATGTGTAATAATCACATCAGGGTAAATGAAGTATCCATTCCCTCAAGCATTTATCCTTTGTGTTACAAGCAATCCAATTATACTTGTAGTTATTTGGAAATGTATAATTAAATTATTATTGACTATAGTCACTTTGTTGTACTGTCAAATAATAGGTCTTACTCATCCTTTCAAACTATTATGTAACAATTAGGAATCCCCACTTCCCCTCCATCCTCCCACTACCCTGGCTGTGCTCAGTAACCATGCTTCTACTCTCCACTCCATTAGTTCAATTGTTTTAATTTTTAGTTTCTACAAATAAATGAGAACATTAGAAGTCTGTCTTTCTGTGCCTCGTTTGTCTCTCTTAATATAATGACCTCCAGTTTCATCCATGCTATTGCAAATCACAGTACTTCATTGTGTATAAGTACCACATTTTCTTCATTCATCTGTTGATGGACACTTAGGTTGCTTCCAAATCTTGGCTATTGTCAACAGTGCTGCAACTAACAGGAGAGTGCAGACATCTCTTCGATGTACTGATTTCCTTTCTTTGGGGTATATACCCAGCAATGGGATTGCTAGATCATATGGTAGCTCTACTTTTAGTTTTTTGAGGAATGTCCAAACTATTCCTCAAAAATTAGTGGTTGTACTAATTTACATTCCCACCATCAGTGTACAAGAGTTCTCTTTTCTCCACATCCTACCAGCATTTGTTATTGCCTGACTTTTGGGTAAAAGCTATTTTAACTGGAGTGAGATGATATATCACTGTAGTTTTGATTTGTATTTCTCTGATGATTATTTATGTTGAGCACCTTTTCCTATGCCTGTTTGCCATTTGTATGTCTTCTTTTCAAAAATGTCTATGCAGATCTTTTGCCCATTTTAAAAATCAGATTATTAGAATTTTTCCTATAGAGTTGTTTGAACTCCTTATGTATTGTGATTACTAATCCCTTGTCAGAGAGTAGTTTACAAATATTTTCTCCCATTCTGCGGGTTATCTCTACACTTTGTTGATTTTTTGTTGTTGTTGTTGTTGTTGTTATTGTTTTGCTTTGCAGAAAACTTTTTAACTTGATGTGATAACATTTGTCCATTTTTGCTTTGGTTGCCTGTGCTCATGGGGTATTACTCAAGAAATCCTTGCCCAGTCCAATCTCCTGGAAAGTTTCCCCAATGTTTTCTTGTACTAGTTTCATAGTTTGAGGTCTTAGATTTAAGCCTTTAATCTATTTTGATTTTTGTATATGGAAAGAGATAGTTTCACTCTTTTGTATATGGATATCCAGTTTTCCCAGTACAATTTATTGAAGAGACTATCTTTTCCCCAATGTATGTTCTTGGCACCTTTGACAACAATGAGTTCATTGTAGGTACATGTATTTGTTTCTGGGTTCTCTATTCTTTTCCATTGGTCTATGTGTCTGTTTTTTTTGCCAGTACCACATTGTTTTGGTGATTATAGCTCTATAGTATAATTTGGAGTTCAGTATGTGATCCCTCCAGTTTTGTTCTTTTTGCTCAGGATAGCTTTGGCTATTCTTGGTCTTTTGTTGTTTCATGTAAATTTTAGAATTGTTTTTGCTATTTCTATAAAGAATGTCATTGGTATTTTGATAGGAATTACATTGAATCTGTAGGTTGATTCAGGTAGTATGGACATTTTAACAATATTGATTCTTCCAATCTATAAACATGGAATATGCTTCCATTTTTTCTTTTTCAGTGTCTTTCATTAGTGTTTTAATCAGTGTTTTATGGTTGTCATAGTAAAGATCTTTCACATATTTGTTTAATTTTTAGGTATTTAATTTTATCTGTGGCTATTATAAATAGAATTACTTTTTATTTCTTTTTTAGGTTGTTCACTATTGGCATATAGAAATGCTGCTGATTTTGGGATATTGATTTTGTATCCTGCAAATAAATTATTTAGCAAATAAATTATTTGTAAACTTATTTATCAATTCTAATAGTTTTTTCAGCAGATCCTTTAGGTTTTTCAAAATATAAGATTATATCATCTATGAACAAGAATAATTTGATTTCTTCCTTTCCAATTTGGATGCCCTTTATTTTTTTTTCTCTTATCTAATTGCTCTAGCTAGGACTTCTTGTCACTCATTCTTATTTTTTCTCATTCCTATGAACAAATTCTGGCTAAGGGACATGATTTGTCCTCTTTGCTATTGTAATTTTTACATAGACTCTCAACCTCATAATTCTCTACCCCAAGGCTCAACTTAGTTTTTCTGAATCTCTAGTCTAGTGGCCACTCTTCTGCTGATAAACCTTTAATAGTTCTCCTTTGATTATAAGTACATTAAGTACAAGCTTTTCAAGGGATGTGGTGCTAATGCTGGCTTAACTTTCACTTATCTTTCTCTGCTCTTTTGCATGTAAACTACATACAAGACAAATGGCACGTTTACCATCCTTGAACACACCCACCATTTTCTCTTCTTTGCATCTTTGTTTGCTCTACCTAGATTGTCCTTCTTTCCAATATCACCTCCTTTATAAAGCCTTTTCTGATTTCCCAACCAAAAAGTGATTTCTTATCCTTCTGGGTCATTATCAAACCTTTATTTCTACTTCTACTGAGGCATTTACTTTCAGCTGTAGTATAGAAATATGTAGGATTGGTTTGGCCCCTATTCAGACTACCAGGTCTTGAGGGCAGAAAATGAGTGTGACCCATGTTCATCACTCCTCAACAACGTGCACATAGTAGCACTCCATGTCTATTTTTTGAGAAAAGCATTGATTCTGATTATTTTCTTGGCAATTGAAGAGTTGCAATTACTCGTGCTTATTTTCAAACAGCTGGTGAACGTTTATGGGTCATTTCCAAGTGAATGTGAGTGGGGAGGGGATAAAAATGTAGGAAGTCTTCCCCAGTGGGGCTGTTATCTTCCAAGAGAGCATGGTCTATGTCTCTTCCTTTTTCTATGTTTCCCTTCAATATCTAGGGATATAGAGGCACTGATACTCAAACATGTTTTATTTATCCATAATTTTTTATTCTCAAGCACCAATAAGATGCCACTCTATATTCCAATCATTTGAGAAGGCTTTATTTCACTTTATTACATCAGATAGAGAGATGAACAAATGGGTGTACAGGAAAAAATCATTCCTGTTATATCTGTAGCTTATGTACTGAGTGGACTTCGGATACTCCTGCTGTGTAAAGTCTTTAAGGATAAGTCAAAACAGAGATCACCTGAGGAAAACAGAGAGAGGGAATGTCCCAGGTACCTGAGTTGAGCAGATAACACTTGGGTGATGCGTTTGGATCTGAGTTTGTGCCAGCTAAGGCAAACGGAAAGGACACTGGCTTATACCACTTGTTCTCTAAAAACAGAAAGCACACAAATTCATAAGCCTAGACAGCATTTTCTTTGGAACCAAACTTAAGCAGAAATTTACTGCAAGAGATAGTGTGGAGTTGCAATCGACAGAATTTATAAAAAGGACTTTGAGTGACAGAGTAGAAAATACCTTCAACCCCCATGTTTATAAAGTATACAGAAATGCTTTTCAGTTGCCAGGTCTCGTATTGATCCTTTGTAAGGGTAGAGGCATTACATTAAATCCTGGTGTGGTGAAGGCATTTATTCAAGAAAGGTGATGCCATTTACCCATCATTAATATGGCATGTTTTCTGAAATGTTTTTCTAGTGACAATGATGGATTTAAGTTTATCCAAACCGATGCTCTCACCTAGTCTCTCTTGTTGCCAAGAGCAAGCTCCAGCAGAAGCCTGTCTGCAAGGAGACACCCCATCAGCTGCCACTGGAACAAAAGGAGGCTCACCTGCTGACATGGGGATTGAACCTTGAAAACACAGACATCTCATGAATTATATTGGCCAGCACAAAATTCAGACCTCCCTCATGGCAATTAAGATCTATTGCAGTGGTATTTCCAAACCTTGTCTCTGATATTCAGCTTTGAAAGAGTCTCTCTGGTATCTTGGGACTTCCCAGTGGCCCTTTCAGAAAGCAGCTCCCTTGTTATGTCCGGGTATAGCCATTTCCTGCCTGCTAGGGACAGGGCCATCTCTCAAGGCATCACTACATGGTACACTCCTCCCAGGCAGTCAGGATATCTGTCTTCTTTATACTCTGGGTCTACTACAAATGTCTGGCTCACAGCAGGGACCCAGTTAATATCTGCTGAATGAATGAGATGCACCTTCTCTGTTCCTCAGGAGAAAATGTAAAGACTTTTCACTAATATTGCACCTTCAAACATTCCTTCTTTCTATTCAAGGGGAAGGATAAGACTACAAATACCTTTTCAAAAAAAAAAAAATCTAAAGAGATGCAAACAGCAAATATGCAATTTTCAAAATAAGTTTAAAACAACCTAAATACCTTTGTTATTGCATTCTTAGACCTATAGGGACCCTGAAGGGTAAAAACCTCAGATCCTCCCCTAATATTTCTCAATCAGACCCGCTTCACCCAACTCCAAAAACAAAAAATGTAAATGTGAACCAATTCTTTCTCATCTCCCGGCCTGGGTCCCAGTCCTCACCAAATCTAATTTTTTATTAGCCCTATTACCTCGTGTGAGTTGGGAATCACTGTTCTAAAAAATCCCAAAGAATATAGATTTACATTCATTCTGCAAGATATCTGCAGAAACAAAACAAAACAAAAACATGCCAGATCCTTGGGGACAGGGACAAACCTGGTACTGCAACTGTTGAAACAGCTCTTAACACAAAATTGGGAATCTTGGTATTCATCACATAATTATTTGTTATTTGCCTCCTCTTGTTATTTGAAATAAAAGTCAGGTATGATTTTTTAAATTTCCCCTCCCCCAGCAGAGAAAGTCAGGAAATAAACTGTAATACAAAGGAGAAAACGACGAAAGGAAAAATATCCTGTTTTTTAACTTGTGAATTTTTTTGGCAGGGACTAGCTCAGGACTGCCATCTCTACTGATGATGTGTGGTGGCTTTTGGGCTTAGAAATAAGATAGGCCTGGGTTTGAGCTCAGCACTGCTCTTTACTAAGTGTATGACCTTGGACAGTTTGCTTAACCTCTTTAAGCATCAGTGAACTTAATAATTGAATGGCAAAAAACAAAAAAAACAAAAAAAACAAAACAGCTATCTTGTTTAACACAGTGCTGGATCTACACTAAGCTCTTGAAGAATGCCAGCCACCAGCCTCCTCATCACCATCATCAGTGCCTTTTCCTGCCACTCTCTCACAGTGCGGTTGCAGACCAGCCTCATTGCCCTGGCACAACGTGTCTGTGAATCCTCAGGACAGTGAGCATTCAGTGAGCAACACATACACACACACACCCTCCAGTCCACTCCTCTGGCTGAGGAAAGGATGCAAGCAGCTGGATACAAATGGCCGTTAGTCCTATTCTCCCTGCAAATTTAATTTTTCAAGAGAACAGCAGATCCCAAAATAACCCGTGCAGAGCATTCCCAGACACAGCCTCATACTACCAGATTTCTCCTTCCTTAAGCAGCATGTCATTTCTAGATGTGTCGATGTGTCTTCCCTTTAATCCAGTTTTCTAAATTTAACAGATTAAGGGTGTGTGTGTGTATGTGTGTGTGTGTGTATGAATGAGTTGCTTTTATGCATCTATCTACTAATGCATGCACCCGTCTGTTTCATATTGTATTCGGCAAGCTAGACTAACCTTCCGGTGAACTTAGGGGGGAAAAATTGGTTTGGTTAAAGTTAGAAGGCCACATATCTTCCACAAGAACATCACAACTCTGCACTTTAGAATTCATTCTCTCAACTGTTTTTAGACCTATTCATTAGACAACATTGGTTCCTGCCCATTACTGCTTCAGCTTTTCTGACCCAGAAGTTCCAAATGCCTGGCAGGAGGGAAATAATGTCTTCTAACTTAGCCTCATGTGAGGATGTTATTGATGCAACTTTATAGAATGTTCAATTGGGACACAACTTTAAATGCTACAGGTAATCCACAACTTTCCCTTAGCACTAAATTGTGTCCACATGACCCTGATCAAGGGAAATCTCCATTAATTTGAATTCTTCCAGGGAGATAGTTTACTCAGCCTCCTCAAAGCATGTATAAGTTAAGCAACCTTTTTAAGGCAATCTTTGCTCCTTCCACTAAATTATTGGGCAATAAGAGTCAGAACAATATTTTATATTCCTATGGTGTGTTATGCTCTTCTAAGAGCTTTCCCAGAAGTGATTTCACTTTACTCTAAAAACAACCCTTTGCAGTTCTGGAGGTAGACGGTGATAATGGTTGTACAATGTGAATTTTCTTAATGCCACTGAACTGTACATTCAAACATGGCTAAAATACCAAACTTTATGTTATGTTACCACAGTAATAAATTTAAAATTAGAAAATGAAAAAGTAAATGGGCAATATTCTAAAGGGAAGTGATATTCTCAAGCCAAGTAATCCAGCTAGAAGCAGTCTCCAATTCTCTGTTCAATGCTCTTCCCCTTAACTGATACGGCCTCTGGACCCTAATACAGCCTAGCTCAAGACACCTGATTTCAGATGCCATGAACTCAAGTCGGGCCCCTAAGGCAGTAGATTCCTGAGAAAGCTGCCAGACCAGGATGCTAGCTAGTCCTGTGCTCTGAAAATGCCATGCATTCAAAGAAAAACTAAACCAGCGCCCTCATGGGACACTGCAATCCTTTTCCTCCTACCACCCAACTGCTTTCCTGTTAACAAATGTCAGAATCCAGAGAAAAGATTATCTCATAAGTTTAGTTCTCTCTGTGTAATCCAAGTCTCCACACTAGCAATTTCTCCAAGTTTAGAGCAGAAAACTCACAGAAAATTAAATACCAAGAGGACTGAAAGTTGGAGCCCAACTTATTTTAAATATTAGACATCTCAATCACACTCCACTCTTTGTAGGTAAAACAGACGTACTGTGAGAGTAAAATGAAATAATTGATGTGAAATATACAGAGTTCCAAGAAAGTAAGATAAGAATCAAATATCCAATTATTCAGACCACTAGAAAGAGACAGAAAATGAATAATTCAAAAGGGCAGAAAATCCATATGTATTTTCTGTAAAAATATCAAAGCTTTGTACAATATTTTACAATTTGCAAAACATTCTCGCATACATTATCTCATTTGACTTTTCTAAAAAGCCTGTGAAATAAACTAATATTATTATTATAATTTTCCTTTTATAATGGAGGAAACTGAGGCATTGAGGGTTTGCCTTTTTCCCAGAGCTGCAGTCTGAAAGTGGAAGAGCTGGGTCTCATACGACAACTATTTCTAAATGCTGTGTTGATATGTTGATATTGATATTATTATTATTAATAATCTTTATGTAAGTTGCAAATTGGATATTGATAGGATTGGTTTTAATATGACAGAAATTTGAGAAATTCACTCCAAAAAAAAAAACAAGACAAAAAAGGACTCAAGAGTAGCTGGGAAGATGTCTAGTTTCTCTGAGGCTGACTCTCCCACTCAAAATCTCCTCATAACCAACTTCCTACTAAAAATAACCATTCTCTTTTAGACTTGCTCTCTTTTAAGCTTTCAGTGAGTGGGGAAATGGTTGAGTATAAAATTTTCAAAGGCAACCTCTGGGAAGTCCACTGAAGCTGGAGACAATACTCACAGCAGTGAGTTCTCAGTGCAGCAGCCAAGCAAATTCTATAATAGAGTTAGTGCTGATTGTCAATCTCGAACATCAACTGGGCCGCAAGCAAGTCAAACTGTATAGACTCCGTGAAGATATAAAAAGATTTCTGAGACAGTGCATCTCAGTCAATTTTGTGCTGCTATAACAGAATATCTGGGGCTGGGTAATTTATAAAGAACAGAGATTTATTTTAACAGTTCTGGAGGCTGGGAAGTCCAAGGTCAAGGGTGTGCATCTGGTGAGGGCCTTCTGTCTGCATTGTACTGTAGTGGAGGGATGAGGGATAGCAAGAGTAAGAGGTGGCTGAACTTGAATTTATAACAAACTCCTTCTGGCAATAACAAACCTACCCAAGATAACAATATGAGTTCACTCACAAGGGCAAGGCCATCATGACCAGATCACCTCTTAAAAGCCCCACCGCTCAACAGTGTTGCATTGGGGATTAAGTTTCCAAAGCATAAACTTTGGGGAAGACATTCAAGCCGTAGCACAGTGCATCACAAGGATTTTAGCAACCTAGATTTCTGGAGAAATCTAGAGAAGCAAGGCAGCTAGCCGTACCATATAGATGATCAGGATGATCAGTCTCTCATAATCACATAGTTTCTCATCTTCGGTCACCATCTCTTTGAAAGGACCAAGAAATATTTTTCCATTTACTCTAAACATGTACCTTTCCTGGAGTTATAAAAGTACCCAATCTCCTGGGTCGAATAATATGGCAAAACCAAGACAGAAAGCAGCCAGAACCTGGGATGAGCTGGAAGAGGGTGTCCCCACACAGCTCAGGCTTCTGCTCCTTCTTTGACTCTAACTGAAAACTGCTGACTAGGCTGACCAGGTGGCTTCTGCCGTGCCTGAATCTGCAGAAACTCTTAAGCCATGAAAGCACCTCTAAGTGACTAGACAGACACCCAAGGCCAAACCAGGGAAGGAGATATAATGATAAATCAGCCCAAGTGCTGATTTTCTCCCCTAACTTCTGCCCAAACTGGTCTGGAATATGAATCCAGGAAAATCTTAAATTAGGATTCCTACTGGTAGATTTTTTACCCATGTTCTTTCTGTGACTATACGGCAATTTCTGGCTTGCCTTCTTTACTGCTACACTCTAGGCTCTATGAAGATAAGAGATGCCAAATTTTTGTGCAGTGATTAATGAACTCTGGAATTAGATTACCTAAGTACAAATCTGGGTCTCTACCACTTACGGCGTGACCTTGGGCAGTGTCTAAATCTCATTAAGCATATCTTATCATGGGCTTACCTAACTCCGTTATGGTAGGAGTCAAATAAAATAGTATACTTAATATATTGACTGGCACAGAACAAAGACTTCACAACATGTTACCCATTGTTCTTATTCATTGTCTTATTTACCATGGTATCCCCTTTCTAGCATAGTACCTGGTACCCAACAGGCCATTTGATAATTGTTTATGAGTGAACTTCTGTTCAAGACCAACACAATCCCATATAAATATATATATACCATACCTTGATTTGTTTGTTTGTTTTAATTTTTTTCTACTTGGAGTTATCAGATATTATTTGAGGAACTCTGGGGTCATGGGAAGGGATCAGCTGAGGCGGTAGATGAAATTGGACAGAATGAACCAAAGGCAGGTTACTGTGTCTCATGGCAACCTCTTAGGGGATTACCCTCTTACAGCAACCTCCTTTCCATTACTGTATTGTTCAGGAAATACAATGTTATTGCACCAATTACATATTATATCAAAATTGAAAGGAAACTGGCAAGTTGAATTGGACAAATACGTCCTTTTATTTAACTTCAAATAGATGGTACATAGAACAGACAAATAAACTCTACTTCTGTGAAAACTATTTTATAATTCTGTATTCACATTAATGATCCCATGACTGAATCCATCCAACTGAACAAGTATTTGTTGGCCCAAATCTTCTATCTTCACTCTCCTAGATGTTGTGTTAGATGCATACACAAAAGATAAAATTTAGTCTGTAAATTACCATAAGTAGTATGGCTTTGAATAATAGACGTTTATTCTCTCGCGGTTCTGGAAGCTACAAGTTCAAAGCCCAGTTGTTTGCAGAGTTGGCTCCTCTTGGAGGCCCAGCGGGGAGAACTTGTGCTCTGCTGCTCTGCTCTGTGCTTCTGGTGGCTTGCAGACGCAAGGCTTCAATCTGGCCTCAGTATTCACATGGCGCCCTCCCTGTGTTGGCTGCGTCTTCACATCCTCTCCCTCTAAGTGTGTCTTGGTGTCCACATTTCCCTCTTCATGTAAGGAAACTGGTCACTGGATAAGGGTCCACCCTAATAAGGAATGGTCTCATCTTAGCTTGATTACCTCTGCCGAGATCTTATTTCCCAATAAGGTCACATTTGCAGGTGTGAGGAGTAGAATTTGTACATATCTTTTTGTGTAACACAATTCAACCTATGATAGAACTCTTCAGGATTGTGCTAGTGGGAAAAGGTCCCCTTCTCATAACACCATGTGCCGGGCATGGCTCCAACTCATGTGTTACTCATGTTATCCTCATGACAATCCTATAAAGTAAGCCAATTATCATCCTACTAATTTTACAGACAAGGAAGACTAAAGAGATCAAGTAACTTGCCCAAGGTTATACAGCCAGCGTCCTAACCACGATGCCACACTGCCTCAGTGCTCGTAGACAGGAAGAGGTCAATTCAGTAATGACGATAAGAGAAGCATAAACCAAGCATCACGAGAGACCAGAGGAGGCTGACGATGCAGCTCTAGCTAGGGACATTAGAATTAGGCTTTTATTTTATCCAATTCAAAGGTAAACAAATATTGCCAAATACCAGAGGCAATACTAATTTTTGAAGATACAAAATTTAAAAATGAAAACAAAAGTACAGGCCCTGCTTTGATGAAGCTTAGTCTAGAGCAGAATAATAAGATACAAACAGATAATGGCAATGCAATGTCTTAAGACATATCATAAACATATATAGAAATTATGGGAATCATAGCAGGAAAATGGAACTTGATATTTTAGAGTTTCATTATGCCTGTGCATTTTCCACCCTCCAAATTAGATTATAAATACCTTGAGATCTTCCGTTTCTTTTGTATTCATTTAAAACAGGCTTCTATAGTTTTTCCTATACATAGGACACTCAATAAAAGGGATTATTAAGGATGCTTGCTCAAGCAAGGATGTAAAAAAGATAGAGTAAACCTTGTTGTCCCCAAAATCCTTGGCTCCCCTGGCTGGTCACCACTCCCAGGAGAGCCTAGTGAGACCTGTGGGTGTTGAGCACGAGGGCACAGTGTCCCCTCTGCCATACTTTCAGACCCTCAACAAAGTTCTCCAGCAAACCCATTTTGACGGGGCATCTGGGCTGAATTCGGGGCACAGGAAATGCCAGGCAGACTGTGACTGCAGCCCCAGGTTTGGAATTGCAGCTCCTTCTCTACCACCCACACTTCTTTCTCCTGCTTTGCTTCTCTCTGCTGACTGGGTTACAAGTGGATTTGGGAGTTTTTGTGATCTGCATGTTTTCTTTCTGTTGCCGTCTGCATTTGGGTCTTCTTTCTCAACAACATGGGATAAGAGACAAATCCAGCCAGCATCAGAAAAATGATACCCTTGGGTAGAAGACCTGGGAATTCCCTGTCTTCATGCAAATCCGCTGAGCTCTTCCTTCAGCCTTTCTCCTGAACTGTGTCATTTCTTTTGCGTGGGCTGGCTCTAGCGCTGGGGGAAGCAGAGCTTTGAAGCTGCCCATAGTAGTACCTTGGGCCACTGACAGGGACAATGGCATCTGATTTGTACCCATCCATGAAAAGATCTTCTCAACCTTTCTGATCAGATTATGTCCATCCCTGCAACAGTGATTGTTTCCCGCTTCTGAACCTGATCTTCTTCTTACAAGCCCTCCAACTCTAGGTCCAATCTGCCACTTACTTAAAGAGTTTCACACTCAGAAGAAAACTTTGCAGCAAGTGCAGTCCAGGCAAGGTAGAGGCATGACCTCCGCTGGCCACTTATCAAAAAAGAAATTGTTTTCTTCCTTCCCAGCTCTCCCTTCAGTTTGTTTCTATAGCTCCTTTTGTTTGGGTCTTGCCTTGCTTCCACTTGTGTAATCGGTCCACTGGGTAAGGACTGTGTCTAATTGCATGCTGTTTGCACTGCCTAGCACATTATAGTCCTCAATAAACACGTTATTATTATGATTATTGTTATGATCTATCATAACAATAATCGCAATTCAGTGCACATTCCTCTAAACTTCAGGCAGCTTGGAGAGTCAAGAACATATATATAGTCCCCTGGATAGACCTAAGAGCTTTGGATAAGGATCTAAATTTAAGGGGTACATATCTGAGTGCACCTCCAAACCTGCAGAGATTGTAGGGTAATTATGTTCCATCCTCAGTGGGAACAGACTGTGAGACCATTCTCCTTCCATGCAGAAAGAGAGAATAAGAACTAGGTAGAGATCAGAAAAAATAGAGAAAAGAGAAATTGTGTTAAGCCGTAGTTTTTTTCAGAGACAGCAAAGACCACAGCTAGGGCTGACCCAGTGGCAAAAAAGCTGTTCAAGCAATGATAAGAAAAATCATTTACTGGGCACATTAATTTCAGTTGTGGGAGCAGAGCTTTCCCTGGGTCGCCCATTGGATAAATGCTGTCAGGATATGCTGTGAGCTGCTCCAATGAGATGTAATAATTGAATTTGTTTTCATTTAATTTGGAGGGCCTTTAATTAAAAGCCAGGCCTGTATGTGCAGAGAGATAAAGCCAGGCACATGGATACTGGGGGTAATTTGGGTGCTGAATGTGATAATTAATTGTAAATTCAGAGGTCAGGAGACTGGCACTATCTTTGTGAAATCAGCACAGTGAGCAGGCCATCCGGCTGGAATGGACTCAGGAGTGGCAGAAACATACACTTAAGTGATTTTTTGAAACCTTAATAGCAATTACAGAGTAGTGTGGAGGTTAATTTGCAAAGTTCATTAATCACAGAAATAAATACATCAGTGACTACCCAATGGAAGACAACCTGGAAAGTCTGGTTTTCCAGCCACAATTTCCCAAGCCTCCTATTCAGTTTTGAAATAGTACAGAATCCACACTGTGATTAATCTTGCCAACCTTTATTCGCCTTTGAACTGCTAAGCAGTATATTTCTCCCCTCTAGGTCTGAGGTCAAACCCATCCACATGACCACTTCAAGATAATAAACACATCTTGGAATGATGGGGCTAAAACTGAGAATAAGCCACAGAATAAATTCTGGGATATTCTATTAGCATTCAAGAAATCAACAGCTAGAATTAGTATCAGAAGACAGAGTTTGAATTAATGTCCAATATTAATCCCTGGAGTTAGGATTAGAGGGTTAACTAGAGGCATCAATCTTTAGATATAGTTGTATTTCATGATATAAAGCAATAAAGTAAAGGTTTTGTGCGTACATGTGAATTGCTGCCCTGATAAATGGCATTCCATTAGATGCACATTTTGTGCTTGAGAGAGCTTCATTATGGAAACGTATCCCAGCATGCAGTAGTGGAGCTGATAGAAGGCTCTCCCTTCCAGTCCTCCCAGTAGGGTGGAGCGATGGATCCACATTCACTCCACTACCATCATGCTTAAGAATTCACAGCTGGTGAGCTCCGTGCTGCAAAAGATGATGTGCCATCCAGTGCAAACCCACAGGTGAGTGGTGCCTGTGCCCAGACATGTTTCTGGAAATCTCCTGCTTTCAGCTTCTTTTTCTCTGGGTTATAATTGTCCCCTAGAGAAAGGAGGCTTCCAGGTTAGAGACTTCCGTCAGAGAGAGGGAGAGTGGACTAGATCAGAAAGTGTCTGACAGAATTGCCTGAGGCATTTTTGAAAATACACAAGCTTTATCCTTTCCCCAGACCTCCTGAACCAGGATCTCAAGGGAGTCAGATCCCTGGTAATTCTAAATCACCCTCAGCTAAGAACCACCAGACTAAATAAACTCCCAGTTCTCCCCTACATCTGAAGTCGTGTTTTCTAGGCCACACTTCTGAGAGCTGCACATCCGCTGTGTGCTTAGCAATTTGCTCTCCTAGAATGTGCAGTAAGTCCTCACTTAACATCGTCAATACGTTCTTGAAAACTGCGACTTTAAGTGAAATGATGCATAACAAAACCAGTTTTACCATAGGCTAAGGGATATAAGTAAGAGGTAAGTTTTTACCGCATGTTTCTGGTCACCAAAAAAACCACCAAACTTATAAAGAAAGATCCAAAACACTTCTACTATTAAATGTTGAGATGCATGTGAGCATCTTAACACTTAAGAAAGATTAATAAAACAGCAAGATAATATTTACCCAGTCTTTGGTAAATCAGTGAGTGACGGCGGTCACAGCGGTGATGGGTTACATCAAGGAATAAATGTGTGCACAGTGAAAATCATTAGGGCATCTCCTACTACCGCAAAGTTCTAAAACCAACTATTATAAATATGGCTGACTTGCTGAGTGCTTTCATACTGCATGGTTTCTTGTTGTGCATTTGGATAATTACTTCAGACTTTACAAATTTTTATTTGACAATAATTTGTATATGTTCATTCATTTTTCAACCCAGTTATTCTAGTTCAGAGTCGCAGGTTAATGGAGCATCTCTCGGCAGCCTAGAGCGCCAGGTGGAAGCCAGTCCTGGACATACCGCCACCCCGTACATAGCAGGGCTGCTTACACACACTCCCACTCTCTCAGACTGGGGCCCTGTAGGCATGCCTATCCACTCAACATGCACAGCTGTAGGATGTCGGAGGAAACCGAAAGACCCTGAGAAAACCCATGCCAACATAGGGAGAATGCGCAAACCCCACACAGACAGTAGCCCTGCCAGGAAGCAGTTTTTTTTCTCATCATTGTTGTAATGAAAAGACATGGAATGAAACAATGCTATTCGAGGACC
The DNA here is from genome assembly GCF_030222135.1 of Aotus nancymaae. NCBI lineage: Eukaryota > Metazoa > Chordata > Mammalia > Primates > Aotidae > Aotus > Aotus nancymaae. The sequence goes on from NW_026988423.1 coordinate 37,789,292, forward strand.
TGCTGTAATAATAGAGTCTGAGGATTAGACACTTTAGTTCAATCATCTCTCTTACAATTGAATAAGTGCTATTGTATTTCTGCCAACCATTGTCCATCCTCTGCTGATGCCTTGGTTTTCTCTAAACTTAGAAGCCAGGCTTCCTGAGTGTCCCTGGACACCTGGAAGACAGAAGCAGCCATTCATGCATTCCTGAGCAAAGAGGCAGCTGCGAGGGGGACGAGCTTGGACTGTGGAAGGAAGGAGGTGGTAACCCTCTAGAGCAGGCATCTCTTCCCAGAGGAACAAACCAACACATCATAACACCCACTTCACAGATGGGGAAACTGGGGCACAGAGAAAGATGACAACTTGCCAAAACGCATCTTCAGACAGTGCGATTCCAGAGCTTGAGCTGTGAACTTACATCACCGAAGTACTCTCTCAATTCTCACTCCAAGGCTCTCTGATGGCTAAGTGGTGAGTTTAGAAAACTTGACAGAGGAGGTAATAATGTGGTTAGAGGAAAATTTAGAAAAAGCTTTAAGGTGAGGTGTAAAAAGGCTACTATTGTCAATGAGAATATTTACTCTGTAAATGGAAGCTAAAAGCATCTAGTCTTCCAGTGGGAATTTAAGCAACATTGACAAAATGTTCTTTTACGCTAGCTCTAATCATACCACTGAGCTCCTACACTGTTCCAGATGCCAGGGCTCTTATATACACTTTATCCATAGAGTTTTCTACCAATTATAACAGCTATGCCTATCCCCAATTCATAGCTGATGAAACTGAGATTTGGACCAAAGTCCTGTAGATATTAATAAGTCTGATGTCTCCATAACCTATTCAGAATAAGAAATTTCATTTCTGGAGTTAACTTCTTAATCAAACAGTAATCAATTAATAATCAATCACCTCCTAAGCACTATGCACCATGCTAGGTACCACAGAACACAAGTGAAGAAAAGACAGAAGTCTTTGTCCTTAGGAATCCTGCAGTCCCGTCAGGGAGAGAGACAAACAGAAAGCTCAATATCATGTGACGTAGCCCCTCAGTAAGAAGAACTGCTGCTCTGAGAACACACAGGTGGGTCACATAGCTATCTGCAGAGGTGGGAAAGGGAACAAGCAGAGGAAAGATGTGCTGGAAGGAGAAAAAGGCAGTCAGGAAGAAGCTGATCGGCAGGACAACATATGCAAAGCCTCAAGGATCAAAGGAAGGCAACTGAGCTCTGAAAGCTGGAGGAGCCTCATGTGACTAGGGCATATAAAAGAGTGGTGACAGCTGACACTGGAGCATTGATTACACTTCCAGCTACACCACCAGTGCCCAGCACAGTGCTTGCAGCATAGACTCTCTGTGCTTTATAGGGTGAATGTTAGAAAAATAGGTATTGGGTGACATCAAGATTCCAGTCTTATCTCCAAGTGGCCTGGCATGATGATTGTACAGACTCAGTACTCCCATCTTCATAAAGTCTTGGTACACTTATTTCTGGGTGAACCCAGCTCTTGCTATGACTTATGTCTGTGGCTGTTGGGAGGCAGGAGGGAAAGATGCCTTTGCACTCAGCCTTGTTTCCAGGAGCCATGCACTAGCTGAGTCTTTTTCTCTAGGTTATAATTGCTCCCTTGAGAAAGGCTGCATAGCATGCTACAGTTTCCCTTTCTCTCTGGGTCTATTTCAGGAACCGGTTTAGAAGTTGTGGGGTTTTTGTTGCTTTTTTTTTTTCCTTTGAGTGAAAGCACACGTTAAGAAAAAAAGTAAAAAAAAAAAACCCTCTCATTCCCATCAGCTCTTTTGACGTTGCTGGGAGACAAAGCAAGCAGTAGCAAGTCTCCAAATGGGCTTTAAAGAAGAAATATATTTAAAATAAACTCCTAAAGCAGAACGGCATCACTTGATAACATGTTGCACATTCTGATTCTTCTCCTCCTGCTGCAAGAGAAAGGCTTTCCTGGGCCTGTGGAAAGGTAACTAAGAAGAGCCCCATTTAACTCTTAGAGACCACAGGACCACCCATTCCAATGACCTAGACTGATAAAGAGGCCTGCAAACTAGGCATGGTGCCCAAAATGTATCCCAATACCTTCCACCGCTTCCTCAAGCATCTTCGCATTTTTATCTCCCTTGGTTAGACCTGTGGCTGGTATGTGCCTCCTCACAGGACCCTGAGGAATTGAAGAGATATCAAAGGAACAACAGGTAAAGACCAGGAAGGTCAAGATGATGCTGGGACCCAGAAAAAGACTTCAGTTCCCCCAGTTCACATGGAACCAATAGGGTACTTCAATTTCAAAGACTAAAGAGGGCATGAATAATGGGTGCCTCAGTGGTACTCAGTGGGAAGAACACATGAGAGAGCTTGGGGGGTACAGGCTCAGACTTGGATTTAATAAGATTTAATTTTAAGTGGATGTGACACTTTTTCCACAGCTGAGTTTTTGGAGCCATATTCACACCCCCTCCTTCTTTCCTTTAAAAACATGCTCAGACATGCCAGCATGGTTCTGAAATGCCTCCTCGTAACAGAAGAGGGTCAGGCTGGAAGTCACAGGGAAGGAACCCTTGGGAAGAAATGCAGCTCCCCAGGCCTGGCCAGCCCTCGCTCTGGGACAAGCTTGTTTGCTGTGGCCCTCACACAGCTCCTCTATTCTGGGCTCTGTTAACTCACGGTCTTAGAAGCAGAGTGCTTCTAAACCTTCTCAGCTACGGCTTCAAGTGCTCCCAGACATTATTTCACTTTCCTTTCACAACACACATGAGAGGCAGGGTAGCCTAATATCCTCATCTGAATTTATCAATGAGCAAGTGCCAGGCTTAGCCAGTGAAGCCCAGGTTGTAGCCCAAAACTCCTAGTCCCAGGTTTTTCTGTGCATCTATGCTGCCGGTGGTGATCACGGAAGGGCCTTCCTCCACTTCATGGGAACCTTTTCCTGTTTATTATGTTTAACTGAACGTCATTGATTTGCATGTAAGATGAAAATTAGGGAAGGAAAGCAGCTTCCCCTCACACAATGACAATCAGGAAGCATTCACCACCTCTTGCCCTGAATGTCATGGAAGCAGCTATTTACTTACCACTCCCTTCACAACTGTCCACCCCTTTACCACGGTGGTAGTCAGAGCTCCGGGAGGAAACACGTGGCACATTCAAATGGTCTCATTTGAGGAGAATGCAACACTTTCTGCAAAAGCAAGGGCAGAATGTAAGCAAATCCCAAGGTGTTGATAAATGCAGTCTCCGGAACTAGTAACTCCAAAGCACTTTCACCATCATAGGCCTGAAGCAGGAATAGTCACTAGAACAGTGACATGGGAAGAATGATTGGAGAGGCCCACGTAGGAGGAGCTGTGATCTTTAATTGAAGAGTGCAGCTGCCCTGCAGTGAGGTCAAAGGGAGGGATCAAGGGAATCAGTACCCAGACCTCACCTTCTCCCTCCAAACATCTGTCACTGCTCTCCATGGGCCAAAGCAACTGGAAACCAGAGAGTCAGAGAGCATGTAGCATGGGCACGACTCACAAAGGTCAGCTTCCTGGGTGCAGAGACTTTAGAGGTGAATGCAAACGGCATGTAGCAGCACCATAGACTTCATCAGCAACCTCATGGTATCTGTTCATTGTACAGTAGAACCCTATCATCTGAGGTTTTCTTGAGATGTATTTTCTATGAATGAGAACTTGTCACATTACCACTAGCCCAGCTGATAAGACAAGGATGAAAAAGAGTACATGTATGCCCCATCCTCTCTTCATACGCTCCAATAAAGTTTTCCAATGTAGTTTGTCGTTTGTAGTTTGTCATTGCTTTAGCCTTGATTCTGGAAAGGAAAGTGGTGAATGAGACTGGAATCAAGTAGCCGAGAGCGTGTGCCTCGAAGGAGAGCATAGAGTCTGGGAAGTCTCTTTTTTGAGTAACTATTACGTACGGGACACACTATTCTAAAATTAGCAAATCTGACCAAATTGAGGATTGTGAAAAGGCTGTTCTTTATAAAAAATATCTCCCTTGGAAGATTAAAATGTTTTCCTTCATACTGAAGAATCCACAAGTCTTCTTTGAGAGGATTTGTCTTTCTGTGAAATCAAGGCCTGACTTAGAAGCACCATCACACAGGTTGGTGAGCGCAGCTGACCCCCAGAGCTTCTGCAGGAAGCCAGAGCCTGCAAGAACAGGACGTGAGACTGCAAGTTTTGAGGGGATGGTGGGGACGTGGAAGGCAATGATCACTGGGGAAATGAGAGAGCAGGGAGTGTTGTGCAGAACTGATTAGATGTGGTAGGGGCTCTGGAGACTTTTGGAAAGCCTGCAGACTGAGGGGTAGGAGTTGTTAAAAGTAGAACTAGAACAGTATTGAAGTCAAAATTTACTCCTTCCTGGTTTGGCCTAAAGCAAGTCTCAAGTGAAGAGTAACCGAAAGGCCCTCCTCCCTTCATCATGACCTACTCTTCAGCTGATAGAAAACTGAAAAGTTTTCCTGCATCTCTTTCCATCTCTTTCTTTTCCTTAGTTCCAAGCCTGGTGTCTTATTCAAGATGAGAGCTAACTTTCTGTTTCCAGAACTGTGCTTAACTAAACATTTTAATTAAAACCAACAAGAATGATTGTGGCTGTCAGGATGTGAAAGGAAAGCTAATAAAGTTCCTTGCACCCAGTCCAACTGGCAGCCGAGGACATGCCATTGGAGAGAAGGCAGAGCCCTGGAGCTGTGGGACCCAGCACAGGCGCCAGCACAGGAGCACTGCAGTCCCTGGAGGAGGTGCCTCCCCAGCCAAAGAGCAGGAAGCCAGAGGAACCTCCCTCTTCTCTCACTCCCTGAGGCTACTTCCATATGTGTGTGTGCTTACAGCCAGACAAGTTTAAGACAGCAGAAACACTTGTATGTCTTCTTTTGTAAAGTATCTGTTCATATCGTAGGGACATGGATGAACCTGGAAACCATCATTCTCAGCAAACTGACACAAGAACACAAAACCAAACACCACATGTTCTCACTCATAGGAGGGTGTTGAACAAGGAGAACACATGGACACAGGGAGGGGAGCACTATACACGGGGGTCTGTTGCAGGGGAGTGGGGGGGACAGCGGGGGGGGGGGAGTTGGGGAGGGATAGCATGGGGAGAAATGCCAGATATGGGTGAGGGGGAGGGAGGCAGCAAATCACACTGCCATGAATGCACCTATGCAACAACTTTGCATGTTTTTCACATGTACCCCAAAACCTAAAATGCAATAAAAAAAAAAAAGACAAAAAAAAAGACAGCAGAAACACAAGAGTTTGCAGTCATTCTTGCATTTTTCCTTTCAATAGTTACTTACCTACAGCCTACTCTATACAAAGCACTCTGCTTCTTGCTCTGGGCATGGGCAATGGAATGAGCGTGTCAGAATGTGAGTATGCTTAATCACTGGGCGAGAGACCCTAGAAAAGCCTCCAAAGCTACCATAGAACCTATTACCCTAAAACATGTATATATGTGGTTTTTATTCTTGGCCAGCATGACCTTTTTTGAGATTTACCAAAATCACCTTGCTGGCTTTTTTGAATTATGCCCCAGGTTGTCAGAAATTCCCATATGCTATTCTGAAATTTATAGAAGGGGGTTAGGGGATTCACAGGGGGAAATAACCCATGCCGCAACCTCACCTTGCTTTCAGTCATTCTCCCATCGTAGATCAGACCGGGACCTACTGGGCTGTTGTTAGCTATAGACATAAATCCTGGTTCTCAGGTACAGAGTTGACAAAAATAAACTGAAAATCACTGTCCTAAAGCAAAGTTTGCTTTACACGAACCTCCAGCAAGTCAATCTGGCCCTGTGCATTTAGGAATCCATCTAATCCCGCAGGCTTTCAGATGAAGCCAGTTCTCAGGCTTCGACAGCTCCCCATGAAACCCAGTTAACAGCTTGGATTCGCAAATCCCCAGTTCCCAGCTCATCCCTGCTGCATCAGCACAGTGACTCGAACAGACTGTGCCATTTAAAAGCACTTGCCTGTTGTCCCTCAACCCCAGGATTCTCTGCACTATCTATCTACCCCTTGCTGGCTGTGACATCCTGACCTTGGAAAATTTGTCATCTTAGAAATACAGACATAGACATAGGCCCAAGGAGTGTCATCTGTTGCTAGGAGTGATCAGAAGACAAAAATAAAATATGGTGTCCAGCACAGGGGATTTACTTGATCAAAACCCATCTCAACAACTCAATTCAACAAGACAAGAATTGACATAATCTAAGTACTAAGGGAGATGTGAATTTGTGAGTTATTTAGAATGGTGCTTCTCAAACTCTCTCCCAGGAATAACCTGGAAACCTTACAAAAATGCAGATTTTTATTCTCTAGATCTGGTGTGGAGTCCAAGTTTCCACATTTGTAATCACTCTTTTTGTGGCAGAGATTTAGAGAGCAATACAAGGCGTAGGCACTAAGAGCCCTAATGGAGTTACAGTCAAGGAGTGTCAACCAGGAGGAGGAAGCAGAAGGCCCTCATCTATGATCAGCAGAACGATGGCCTCTCAGAGGCGTCTATGCCCTGATCCCTAGAACCTGTGCATGGGGTACCTCACATGGCAAAATGGACTTTGCAGCTGTGATTAGGAGTATGGAGCTTAGAATGGGGAGATTTATCCTGGATCATTTAGGTAGTCCCAATGTAATCCCATGAATCTTTAAAATCAGAGAACTTTTCCTGAGTCAGTGAGAGGTCGTGATGAGAAGGAGTCCCTGCCCTTTACTTCCCTGTGCTATGGAAGTCCATAGCATGGACAGGACAGGAAAGAAGCCTGCAGCTGATTCTGGGCCCAGCGGCCAACTGGCAAGGAAACAGAAGTCTCAGTCTTGAAACCATAAGGAACTGAATCCTGGCAACACTTGAACAAGCAACGAAGGTGATTCTCCCCTAAAAACTCCAGAAAGGAACACAGGCCTATCAATATTTTGATTGTACCCCAGCAAGACCCATACGAGACTTCTGACCAATGGAAATACAAGATAATAATCACGTGCTGTTTTGAGCCATTAAATTTGGAGTATTTTGCTACAGCAGCAACACAAAATAATATATTGCCTATCTGACTGCCCTGAAAACATCTTCGAGATAAACAAAAACTGACCTTCCCACTTCTGGTCTGTTTCTATAATTGATTGACCATACACAGAAGTTAGGGAGATCTCTCTAAAATTTTGTTCTGATCATAATCCTCCCCCACCCCTCTCTAAAATTCATTAATGGCTCAAACTTCTTGCAGAAATAAAGGTGCCTGTATAACTTCTCTTGCTCAATTATCCAGTCCACCTCTGCCTGTAGGACCTTCTTCCAGTCAAACCAGCTGGACTAACTGCCTCGTGGCTCAATACCATCCCATTCAGACCTCACCTCCTCTGGGAAGCCTCCTTCTAATACCTTGCCAGTGAGCCAGGTGCCTGATAAACAGCTCCTAATCCTGTTATTTTAGCATCTGTCAGGTGACTGTCCTTGTCCATCTGACCACGAGCTCCTTGAGAACAAGGCTGGCTGTCTCTCTCATTTCTATCTACAGCTCTTATAACAAATTCCCAGCAAACACAGGTTGAATGATCACCCACTGTAGTATAATATGAAATATCTTTGATTTTTTTCCTGGCTCCTGTCACCGAGATCCTAAAACCCTTGGAGTATCCTGAAGGATCAGAGAGTACCTTTTGTTATTCATAATGAGCCCCTGTAATAACACCTGATTTTATGCTACTGAAGTGGGCCCCCAGATAGCCTTAAAACGGGGCCAGTCTCTAGAAAGAACAAGTGGATTAGAGGATTGAGACTTTCAGCCCCACCCACCACGCTCCAGGAAAACATGAGTGGGTGCTGTGGATTAAGCTCTATTAAAACTCTTGAACCACAAGATTTAATGAGCTTCTGGGTTGCTGAACACATGGCAGTGCTGGGAGAGAAAGGTGCCCAGAGAGAGCGGGAGGCTGTGTATCCCCCACCCCATTTCTTGCTCTATCAGTCTTGTCTGTTCATACACATTCTCTGTAATGTCCTTTATAATAAATAAGTAAACATTAATAGAGTGTTTCCCTGAGTTCTATGAGTCATCCTAGAAAATTAATTGAACCCAAGGAGGGGGTTGAGGGAATCCCTGATTTATAGAAGTGCAGGTCAAAACCTGGTGCTGCAATTGGCATGGGTGCACACACTGGGCACCTAAGATGGACACGATGCTTTACCAACAATATCTGACTTGGTCTTCCCAGCAACTCTAAAACGGAGGCATCATTATCTCCACTTTTCAGATGAAGAAACTAAAATGTAAAAGAATGTATAATTTGACCAAGACCACAGAGCAAGCAAGTCACTAGCACCTGAATTCTTGTCTGTGCCCTTGTTACTAGGAGATTCAGGAGGAGACCTCCAATTGAATATTTGCTAAATTCTACGCCTTGTGTAAGGGGCATTGTATATGTTATTTAACTTAAGAAAAATGTGAACAAGTGGTAATCGACGTCCAGAGAAAGAAACATGTAACTCTTTTTCAGAATAGCAGGTAAATGCATGCTGATAGCAATGGAGTAAAAATAAAAATAAAGAAAAAAAAACGGAAAAGCAGGTAAAACTTTACATGAGCATCGTTCCTTGCAAGACATAGGCAATTTCCCCTGATGGAGAAGGATGGGAAGAAGATACTGGGTGGAGACAACTGCTTGAACAGAGTGCTACTTGCAAAGTATGCCATCTGTGGTTCGGAGGATCGGTGAGAACACAGAGTGTAGTCGAAGACAGCAGGAAACAATTGAGAAAGACTGGAAAATACTCTAGCCTGTCTGCCATGGCAGGGTCTTTGGGTTTCCACCTGATAGGTATGGTGATCTGTATCTAGTTTTTACGAAGGCCAAGTACGAGGCCAGCACCATTCTAGAGTGTCAGGGGAGATTTATGAAGGAAGGGCTCATCCAGTCATAATGTAGACCAGATTTGATGATGTCTGAATTCAATAGGAGGAAAAATTCAAGAACTATTTCAGAAGTAACATAAATAGGAATTGGTGATTGATTGGTGGTTTTTAGAACTGAGGAAGAGGGAGTCTGAAATGACTTCTGTGTTTCTAGCATCTGTGGTTGGATAAAAGATAGAATAATAGTCATGAAACAGCCTTTGCAAAATTATGACAGTAAGAGAAATCTGACATAGTTGACTCCATCTTGCTTCTAACCTCCAAACCGTCCTTGGTCATTCCTGGGTGTGGGCCAAGCTTACTTGGGAGAAATTTAATTTATAGTTTAATCTTAAACTCCTCAAAGCAAGGTTGATAATAGCCCTTCCCTAATCTAAACCACCTTTGCAAAATTAGTGAAAAGCCACCAGGTTAGAGTTATGAGAGGGGCATGAATTTTGCTAAGATGTAGGCGTGGTTAAATAATACCAGCCATTTGTTCTGTAGGTCATAAGATTTGTAACTTTCCCAATTACTCTTCTAGATAACATCACTATTGTAGAACCTAAGACTGGCCTTTTGAGATGTCTTTTCAGACTTTTACATTTCCAATGACCAACTGACTCCGCCTGGACCTGTAATTTGTGACTCAACATGTCCTGTGGCCCCACCCAGAGACTGACACAGTGCACAAGGACCATTTTCCACACCCCTATGATTTCATTCCCAACCAAACAAACACTCCTGTTCCTAGCCTTTTGCCCACCAAACTATCCTTGAGAAATCCTAACCTCTGAACCTTTGGGGAAACTGATTTGGGTAATAACTCTACTTGCTGTGTGGTCGGACTTATGCTAATGAAACTCTTACTCTATTGCAATAGCACAGTCTCCGTGAGTTGGCTTTGTCTATGCAATTGGCCAGAAGACCCAGTCAGGTAATTACAGTCATAGTTGGGAGAAAGTAGATGAGTTTGGTTTTGAACATGCGGAGTTTGTGAAACCTCAAGATGTCTGACATAAGGGGGAAAATAGACATGAATCTCAGGTTAAGTCACTGCTAGTGATGTGCTGGAGCCAGCTCCTACCCACTCGTCAGAGCTTACTGATAAATTTTCAGAAATTATACGAGCCAATTACTAAATACAACCACTAATAAAAGTTAAATTATATAAACTTTTGATTAAATAAGTTATACCTTAAAAGGCAATGAATACTCAAAAGTCATCACTCCCTAATTATTTTACCACATTTTACTATTATCTATGCTCTTAGGGTAATTGCTGTTCATTTTCTCTATATGGTGAAAACACTGTATAATGGCTTGCTATTGTGCCCCTGCCCCCTTCTCAACTCTATGTTTGTAGCCTAAAATTAACCATGGTGAGGATATTTATACCATGAAAATCAGCAAATGCTACCAATCAAGGCTTGACTGTTTTGTTGATTGTCTAGACTTAAGAAAGACATCAAGAAAATGTTAATAGAGATTAAACTTGCATTGAGTTTCACTAACATTATTCATGAATATGTTATACCTAACACCTTCTGGGTTTTTTACCCCCCAAGACGGAGTCTTGCTCGGTTACCCAGCCTGGAGTACAGTGGCAAGATCTCAGCTCACTGCAACCTCCGCCTCCTGGGTTCAAGCAATTCTCCTGCCTCAGTCTCCCAAGTAGCTGAGATTACAGGCACCCACCACTATACCCAGCTAATTTTTGAATTTTTAGTAGAGACAGGGTTTCACCATGTTGGCCAGGCTGGTCTCGAACTCTTGACTTTGTGATTCATGCACCTTGGCCTCCCAAAGTGCTGGGATTACAGGAGTGAGCAGTTGCACCTGGCCCATTTCACATTCTATCGTGTCTGTAACCATTACATTGTGAATAGCACAAAAAAATGAGAAAATATTGTTTGACTATTCAAAACTTATTATCTAATTCAGCAAAGAAGTTGCTCAGTTATTGACAAACAAGACGTTCTGACATGTGTCTTTGTTGTTTTACATCATCTTATTCAACGTAAATAAAAATATCAACCATCATCCATGTTGGAACTACACTTGTTCATCATAAATTGGCTATGGATACAAGAATTTTGCAAAAATCAGGGAAAATATTCTATGAGAATCAATTAAGCTTTATTGAATTTCCAGGAAAGAGTATTGTGGATTCCTTACTTGAAAATACTGTGCTAGAGATCCTTAAATACTCACACATATACACACACAAGTACTTTTTTTTCCCTCAGAGATCTGATAGTTAAAAATTTACCAGCACAATGCTGCAATACTGGTCACAGATCCAAAGATACTCCTGAACATCTTCTGCATGAAGTTCAAATTAATCCAAGCCATGGAGAAGATCCTTTTTAGATATCCTTTGCTGTTTTTTTCTCTCTTTAGGTCTCCAGGACAGTAGTTAATTCTTTTTAATTAACTCTTTGTTCAGTGCAATATATCAGTAGAATTTCAGTTTGTTTTCATTTTTTGTTTTCCTTTTGCATGTTTCTACTTCTTTAGGGATTCTATTATCTTCTTTCTGGCCTCATTGGTGTTAACAACTTATTCTAATTTAGATCCCTCTGCAAACGTCATTAACATGCTATTTACTCCCTCATTAACACTGAAACATTATCATTTATCACTATCTGTGGTAATGATCATGGGATTAAGGGTATGGAGGCCTTAAGGAGTTTGTATTCTAATCAGCAAGTTGAAAAGGATGAGTCTAGGCCAACCCTGAATTGTCCAATGACATACCAAGGGCTTGGGACTAGGTTTAAAAAATAACTAGAATTCAGCCTTCAAGTTGAAATTCAATTTTCCCCAATATGGTATTATTTGAAAACTAGAAGGAACATCAGGAGATTTCATACCAAAATAATATTGGTCCTGGCAGTCACAACAAGTTCCATTTATATGAGTGTCTCATGAGCCTTCAAGGAAAACAGTAAAAAGGATTGCAGTGGCTGATAATTGGTATTGACAATGAGATCTTTAGTCAGGTGGATGCATGGGTGGGAAAAAAGCTGCAGGAGCCTAGAATTCAACTAAGATAGGAGAGAATCATGAAGTGCAGGTTTCGTTTTGAGATCAATAATCAGTAGATTATTGGAGGGCAAACATAATCTTGGGTCAGCAGAGCAGTGTTAACAAATGTTCTCCAACCTAACTCTATGAATTTTCTCCAGGGTCTGTTAAATAATGAAATTTTACTAAACGATACAATAATAGCTCTTAGTTGCAAGGGAAAGAGCAATGTGTTCCAAGAAGCGAGATCAAAGCCCAGCTGCACAAAGTCAGCCCACATTGCCAAACGTGAGTGGAAAAGCATCAGCTGCAGAATGTGGTCAGCTGTGGGCTCAAGAGAGTGAATTTAAGCTGTATAGAAAACGATTAGAAGCCATCAAGATGGAGAACAGGGTGTCACTCGGAGACACTAAGAAGAGAAATCAGGCACTTTGTTGTGTTTGTTTCTCACCAGTTGCTCTTGTTAGGGCTTAAAGAAAAAAACTGAAATTATCATTTTTACAGCTATGTACACACTTTAATTATTTTTCCTCCTCAGATTTGAACAAATTGTTGCAAACGGTAGAGTTGGAATTGTTGGTTCAGCAGCAGAGAGAAAATTGAAAACTGGGAGTTTCAACCTCAATAACCATTGAATGTTAAGGCTTAGTCATTCACTCTTACTTTGTTTCTTTTAGGTCTAAATGAACCCTTTATTTATTGAAACTTGCCTTCCTTCTTGTGTATTATGGAGTAACCAAGATAAACATCCTAGCAAACAAACTGGCAATGACACCAACAGTCCTTAATGCGCTGGATATCAATCACTTTCAAGTCTTGCAGCTGAGTCCTCAGGCACCACGGAGCAGAAACAAGCCACCCCCACTGTAGCCTCTCAGAATTCTTGACCCACAGAAATGGTGGGAAATAATAATTATTGTAGTTTAAGCCCCCAGTTTGGGGAGTAGTTTGTTATGCAGCAACAGATAGCTAACATAGCTCTTTCTAACTAAAAACCTCCTGCATCTGCAGAATTAACTGAATTGAATTAAGCAGAAGGGCTAACTTGTCATGATTGACTAATCAAGAACATGAGACATTTATTTCTAATAATATAGTAAGCACACATAAACCCATTACTCAGAATGAAAGATAGGACCTTTCCAATACATGTGTGACTGTGGTATAGTCCCAGTCCCATACCCTTATCTACCAGTAGCCAAAGACACCACATCCTGAATTCCATGCTGATCATCTCATTCCATCTTTTTTGTATATGATTTTAGGGCATACGGTACACATTATAATTTGGAATTTACTTTTTTCACTTGATATTATATTACTAAAAGTCATCCATGTTTTCTACCATATTTGTTTTGACTGCTGTATAATATTCCATTGTGTGAATAAGCCATAGTTTGTTCAGGCATTCACCTGATGATGGGCATTTGAGTTGCTCCCTAGCTCTGCAATGGTGAACAGTACTACTCTAAACCCATATGAATATTTTCTTTATTGTGCAAGTGCATCAATTTTGCTTGGGTATAAGCCTAGGCAGTGAAATCACTGGGTTAAATTTACAATACTATTATAGAAATGTTTTCTATGTCTTTTAAAAACGTGCCCTATGGTTCAAAACATCTCACTTATATTTTCTATTAACAAAGTTTTATCATTTTATATTTAAGTTCTTAATCCATCCAAAGTTGATTTTTGTTTATCATGTGAGGTAGAACTCTCACTTTATATTTTTTTCTTATTAATATCCAGTGGTTTCTTTTGTTTTGTTTTGTTTGAGACAGAGTCTCGCTCTTGTCACCCAGGCTGGAGGGCAATGTGCGATCTCGGCTCACTGCAACCGCTGCCTCCCAGGTTCAAGTAATTCTCCTGCCTCAGCCTCCCAAGTAGCTGGGATTACAGGCAACCACCAGCACATCTGGCTAACTTTTTGTGATTTTAGTAGAGATGGGGTTTCACCATGTTGGCCAGGCTGGTCATGAACTTCTCACCTCAGGTGATCTGCTCACCTCGGCCTCCCAAGGTTTTACAGGCATGAGATGGATTACGGGCATGAGCCACCATGCCTGGCCAATATCCAGTACTATAATTTTAATTTTTTCATCACTCTGACATGACATCTCTGTCTTATATCAAAGTGTTATATATGCATGAATCTGTTTTGGGACTTTCCATTCGATTCCATTGATTAATGTGTCTGTGTCTCTGCCAATACCACATTGTTTTAATTATCATGCCTTTCTGATAAACTCTGATATTTGGTAGAGCAAGTGTCTCCTTATAGTTCATCTTTTTCTATTGTGTCCTTCATTCAATCATACAGATTTTTAGAAAAAAATCTAACCAAGATTCATTAAATAACCTGCTGACATTCTGATTGAATTGTATTGAATCAATCTCTAGGTGCATTTGAGAATTGATATTTATATAGTATAGCTTTTTATTCATAAACATAGTGTATTTTGCCAGTTATTTAGATCTTCTTCAATATTTCTAGATAAAATAATTTTACGGAGATCTTGTACATCTTTCGATGGATTCATTTAGAGGTACTTAGTATCCTCTGATACTATTGTAAATAATGTCTTCTTTTTCACTGTGTTTTCTAGTTGTTAGCTACTGGTATATAAAAGGGCAGCTGGCATTTTGTATTCTTCCAACCCCTCCTGCACACACCCCCAACACATGCATACATTTATAATAATTTACCTACTAATTTGTTTTTTCTATGTAAATAATTAAGTCATCTGCAAGGATTTCCTCATTTCTAATTTATATGCTTCTAATTTCTTTACTTTTGTTTCATTGTACTGAACAGGACTATAAACACAGTTATGGACATGTATGCTGACAGTCAACTTTTTTATCTCAACCAAATTTTAAACGAAATGCTTCTAACATTTTCCATTTGATATAATATTCTTTCCTGAGCTTTTCAGTTTGTCTGTTTGTTTTATCTCTTTTGTGATGGTTAATTTTGTGTCAACCTGTCCAACAGACACTCAGACATTTGATCAAATACTTTTCATGGTGTTTCTGTAAGGGTGTTTCGGATGACACTAACATTTAAATTGGTGGACTTTGAGTAAAGCATATTGCTCTCCATAATGTGAGTGGGCCTTGGCCAATTGATTGAAAGCCTAAATAGAATAAAGCCTGAGCAAGAGCTAATTCTTCAGACTTCATGTGCAACATGAGCTCTTCCTGTTTCTCAAGACTGCTGGCCCATCCTGTAGGTTTTGAACTTCCTAGACTCCATAATTGCATGAGTCTATTATTTAGTTTTCTAGTTTCTTCAGTCTTATAAAAAATAATAAATACACACATGCACACACACATTTTATTGGTTCTGTTTCTCTGGAAAACCCTAATACACTCTTTACCAGGTTTAAGAACTTCTCAAATATTCCTAATTTCCTGACAGTACTTTTTGCATAATTATCAATGAGTATTGCATTTTATTAAATACTTTTTATATATCTACTAAGATATTCATGTGGCTTTTTGTCTTTTACTCTGTTAATGTGATACATTACATCATGGATTTTATAACAACAAATAATTATTGAATACCTAGAAAAAACTCAATTTGATCATGGGATAGTATAATTTTTTTCTGAATACACTGAAAAACTCAATTTGGTAATATTGTTTAGAAATTTTGCTTCTATATCCCAGAGTAAAATGAAGCAGTAATTTTCCTTTGTAGTTTTTTTTTTTTTTTTGTCTTTTTTATCTGGTTTTAGTAACAGAGTAATGTTATCTTTTTAAAGAGTTGGATAAAATTTCATTTATTTTCTACTTTCAGAAAAGTTTTTGGAAAATTGAGATATTGGAATAATTTGTCCTATATAAGTTATCCTATACTAATAAGTTCTTAGTAGAGCTTGTCTACAAAACCAGGTTGGAGCTGGCATGAGTGCAATGCTGTTTACAACTAATTGATCACAGCTGGTTACAGAGTCCTGTAGGTTTATTCTATCGTTCCTTTTCTAGTTTCTTACGTTGAAAAATTTGCTCATTTTTTTTTTTGAGGGTTTTTAACCTTTCTCTTATGTATCGACCCTTTAAGTCTATAAAGTTTTTGAAGCACCGCTTTTGCTAATCCTACAAGTTTTGATGTGCAGAATTTTATTATTTAATCCTAGATATTATTTTTAAATTTTATAATAATTTCTAACATAATAAATTTTACATATGTCAGTATGGTTTTAATATTTATACATGGAGGTATTTTATAATTTCTCTTTTTGGTATTAACTTTCAAATTAATACTATTGTAGTGAAAGATCATAGTCTGTATAATACCTATTGTTAAAATTAGTTGAGGCATTTTATGGACAAATATACATGATCTTTTTTTTATATTTTATGTGTGGTTGAGGAAAACCTACTCTTTCTATTTATTGGGTGTAGAACTCTGTATGAGATAACTAGGTCACACTTCTTAAAAATATTGCTTGGTTTCCTTTAACCTTGCTACTTGGTCTGTCAATTATCAAGAGATAGGTGTTGATATCTCTCACCATAATGGTTGATTTTCCCTATAGTTCTATCAGTTTTTTCTTTATGCATTTTGAACCTTTTCTATTATAGATTATAATATATATAACACTTATGTAATATATATATAAAATCTCACATATGAGATTAAAATTGCAGTATCTTTTGAATAAATTGAACTATTTGTCACATTTATTTTTATGTAATGACCTATTCCATCTCTAATATTGATAAATTTTTTTGGTCTTTAATTTCATCTGACATTAATATAAGAATTTCAGCTCATTTGGTTAATATTTGCCTGACATATTCATTTTTCATTCTTTACTTTTAACTTTCTCCTGTCTGTGCTTTTTTACCTCTCTTACAAAGTCTATATCTATATATTTTAATTTAATCCATCAAAATTCAACTTCAAATATGAAATAAGTCAATTTGTATTTAAATTCTTGATTTTATCATATTAGTTTATTATTTGTCTTTTTCTACATTTTCTGTGTCATTTTTTTATCTTTAGTTTTTTGTTTTGTTTGTTTTTGGAGCCATAAGATTAGACGTGATAAGACTAGAACTTTAGTACCCCCTTTTCCAACTTCCATCATGGTGAGATCATCTATATCAGTGGCTTCCAATTAAAATCAGAACCACAAATGTAAGCCACACGTGAAATTTTTAATTTTCTAGTGAACATATTAAACAAAATAAAAACAAAATTAACTTTAATTATGTATTTTATTTATCCCAGAATATTCAATATATCATTTCAATATGCAGTTAATATAAAAGTTTAGTGAAAAAGCATACATTTTTCATAACATGTTTTTGAAATCTGGTATGCACTTTATACAGTTAGCAATTTTAATTCAGAATAGCTACATTTCAAACGGTTAGTGCATATCATATTACACAGGCCAGATCTAGGCTTTTAGTTCCTTTACTATTTTACCTTTGCTATTTTAATGTGAAATAAAAAACCTTAACAAGGTATCTGACCACCTTTATTTCATGTAGTTCTTGTAAGAAGTCCCAGAGTCTTGCCTATTATTTCAATATTTTATAAAATCTATTTAATTTATCAATATGAGATTCTGACAAAAGTTCTGAGATCTTATAACCATAAGGATATTTTTCTTGTGCCCTCCCTCGTATGTAAGTGAAAATGGGCTGTATCTAAGCTCTTAAGTTTTAAGTGCTTTTTTTGCATGCATTGTTGCTATTGAAGAATCTATTATTAATTTGATTTTTAGTCTTTTTTCTCTGTAAGCTTTTTAATTTTTCTCTGACTTCGTGTTTTTAAATTGTATTATGTTTCTAGATGTAGGATTTTCCTTTTCCTTTTGCACTCTTTGAACATTTTCTGTCTATAATCTGTTGTTTCCATTTATAGAAATATATTTTAAATATTTTCTCATCTTCATAAAAACAATTCTCTTCTGAGATGTCCATTTTCAGATATTAGTATGTCTATCTCTACCCTTCACATTTCTTAGCTTTAAAATATATATTTCATTGTTTTTCTTCTCTTCTGTCATATTGAAAATGTGCTCAATATGGTGTTAGAGTGAATTAATTGGTCTCTCAGCTGGTTCATTTATCCCATCTACTGTGTTTTTTAATTTGAGCATTATATTTTTCATACTCAATATTATTCTTGGTTCTTTTTATATTTTCTGGTTCTTGAGTCAAATTGTTATCTTCCTCTATTTTGTTTATCAAACTAATTTTATTTCATTTTTTTTTTTTTAATTTTTTTGTTTTTTGAGGAGGAATCTCGCTCTGTCACCAGGCTGGAGTGCAGTGGCGAGATCTCAGCTCACTAAAACCTCCACCTCCTGGGTTCAAGGGATTCTTCTGCCTCAGCCTCCCAAAATGCTGGGATTACAGGCACCTGCCAGCACACCCAGCTAACTTTTGTATTTTTAGTATAGATGGGTTTCACCATGTTGGCCAGGATAGTCTCACTCTCTTGAACTTGTGATCTGCTCACCTGAGCTTCCCAAAGTGCTGAGATTACAGGCGTGAGCCACCATGCCTGACCCAAACTAATTTTACTTTTTTACTCCAACTGTTTTAGTTTTGTCTGATGGAATCTATAGTTTTGTATTTTACATTTACTTTGAAATACCCATACTTTTCAAAAGCCTTGTAAGCTTGTTTTCTTCTGGGAGTTTGGCTACACAGCCAGGCAGAGCTCACTCTAGAAGGCCGGACTCAAGCTCTCAGCCTCAAAGGCTCTGGAGACAAGAGAAGGTGGAGGTCAGGAACCAGGAAGATGCAACCAGTCACTCAACACTGTGCAAAACAATTCTTCAGGCAGGACTTCACTTTTTGTTACTGGAAGACATAACTTAGATTGTAATTCATAACCTTGAGGATAACTCTGGTGTTTTTTGTTTTGTTTTGTGTTGTGGGACTCACCATTAAACATGAAGATACGGGGGAAGGATTCCATAATTCCTTTCTAGGTTTTTCTCCAAAGCCATACTAGGCTGTCTTTTCTCTCAGACCAAAGACATTATATATAAATGCCAGTTCAAACCCTTGCCCCACCTCTCTATCATTGCAGAGGGGAGTCTTGGGAGGGGAAGCCTTGGACATGCTAGTTCAGCATCTTGCTGGGAACCACTCATTTCCATTTGTAGAGACAGGGTCTTGTCTATCACCCAGGCTGGAGGGCAGTGGTGCGATCATGGATCCTCAAATTCTTGGGCTCAAGCGATCCTGCTGCCACAGCCTATCGAGTTGGGGTTACAGGTGTGAGCCACTGAGCCTGGCTACTAATTTCCTTTTAATAATTATTATGTCACCGGGAAATATATACAAACACTCTCAAACTTTCTCATATTTCCAGTCCGTATAAGATGTTGAAAATAATACATTAATAATAAAGTAGTTATGATTTTTTTTGTATTACAAAATAAAACAAACCCCTTTTGAATCAGAAAGTATTCTCAAATCCAGATCCTGATTCTGTACATGAGAAATCTGAGGCTTCGAATGAAGAGTTTCATTCAACATCACCAGAAAATAGCTGGTGGCAGAACTGGGACTAGAACGAAATGCTCTGATGGCATGTTATATAACAAGACAGTGTGTTCAAAGTGCCTTACCTCCTTCTTCATTCTCTACTGTGCCATCCAAGGAAACTCAACTCTTCCTCTTACTTCCTTTACGTTTCCACTTATACTCTCAAGTGTGTTCTCCAGAATTGAGAAACGGGTTTATATTTGCCTTTCATGGTCTTATAACCATTCAACTTCTTTCAGAATTTATCTCTACATCCTGAAGAATTTTAACTTTATTCTTCAGTACTCAATCATCCCCTTGATCATTTTAATTGTCTCATGCTAGAGTTTTTCTGTCTTATTTTTGTCTTCGGTTTTAGCAATTGGAATTTTAGGCAGAAAGAATGCAGTTCTGAGGGATTTCCAGCTGACAATGGGCATCTGTTGGCCACATGGGTTAGCTGCAGATAACTGAGAGTGGACAGTAACTCCAGGCCTCTTTTCCCAGATAGGAGATAACTGAGACAGTTCCACCTGCAATGTGTCTACAGGCAAATCACTGAAATTCTCTGGACCCTGTTATGCTCCTGGCAACAAGGGGTCATAGAAGCTCCCAAAATGGAGAAAAGAAGTCCTAACGAGAAGTCTTCAAAGGATTTTAGTTCCTTGGGAAAGCAGATCTGTTAAAGATGGAAAGCAATGATGAACCAAAGAGGAATAAACGCCTTGGCTGAGTGGTTGTGGAATGCTCAATGTTATTTGTGGTGCAAGTGTCCTGAGAGATTGGTATTGTTTGGATGTTTGTTTCCTCCAAGGTGTATGTTGACTCCCAGTGTTGAAGCTGGGGCCTGGTGGGAAGTGTTTGGATTATAGAGACAGATCCCTTATAAATGGCTTGGCATGCCCTCCACAGTAATGAGTGGTAATGAGTTCATGAGAAATCTGGTTGTTTAAAAGTGTAGCACCTCCACCCCCTCTATTTGGCTTCCTCTTTCACCATGTGGCACGCAGGCTCTCCTTTGCCTTCGGCCATGATTGGAAGCTTTCTGAGATCCTCACCAGAAGCCAAGCAGATGCCAACACCATGCTTGTACATCCTGTATAACCATGAGCTAATTAAACCTCTTTTATTTATAAATTACCCAGTGTCAGATATTCCTTAATAGCAGCACAAATGAGCTAACACAGAGAAATTCAGTTTTTCTGATGTCAAGGATCGTTTCCTATATTGTATTCTGCTAATCCTTATTAACGTAAGAGATGGTTTATTGTTCAGAACCAGAGTGAACCCCAGCCAGTCTCCCTTTCTGAAGAGTGCCCTTTGCTTGGGCTCTTCTGCCTCAACTGCATCATTTGCTGCAGGAACAAACACGAACAAGCTTCTTTTCTCCTTGGAGGTCATCTACACCACTCTTTCAATCATTTTATCATTATTATCACTAAAATAGTGTTTGTTTTCTGATAAGAAGAAATTTTATTTTAAATATTTGTAGAAAATACAGAAAAATACAAGAAAAAAATGAAATTAACCTATAATCTTATAACCCTGAGATGACCACTTATAAAATTACAGAATATTTCCATTCAGTCATATCTACTATAATTTTATACAGTTTTATGTCCTAGTTTCACTTAGTTTGGAGAGAATTTTTCCACATCATTAACTATTTCTAAAAAACGCTATTTGTCCTAGTTACACACAGTGTCCCATTCTGTGGCTAAATCGTAATTTATTTTCTGTTTGCCCATTTAAAGTACTTTGTTTACCTTATATTGTCTATTCTAAAAGTGCTATGATAAACATCTTTGTTCATCTTTTGTTCATGTCTTTGATGATTCTGAATGACGGATTGCTGATAATAAAACAACTAGTTAAAAGATTATTTTGAGGTCTTTGATACATATTGCCCAACAAATGATAAGCTTCATTAAAGTTACAAAACAATGTATGCATCTGCTGCTGCAGAGGTAGCAATGTCACAAATACTAAAACAAAATAGAAACAATCGAAGCCATAAGCTCCTCTGTGAACTGAAACTATCTATAGCCAAACAGCTTATAGTCCACGAAACACGATTTTCCTATTTGATACTCTGTGTTAACATCACATGACTGTTCCAGAAAATTCTTGATCCAGAAGATTAAGTTGGAAATAACTTTGAAAATTCATTGATCTCAATAATTGACTACTCCACATCTCTTCATCAGAGTAAATAGCTTCCTTCTTAGAAGGATAGATTGTTCAGCTGGAATAATAAGACTGTTCACTCAGGTTTGTTTCAAAATCCTCACCTGAGTTTACTAATCCTGAACTATTATGTCACAACTTTGGCCCAGTCTCAATCAGATCTTCTCATAGAAACACCTGCCTTAAACCAGACCTCTCCAAATCGCATAAATATCCATCTTTATCCTTCTTTTTCAAAGACAGTGCTAAAAAGGTACTGATCTTCCTTATCATAGGAAGCAATAAACTTGGCTTTGCTTGACCCACAAGCTATTTTGTGGTCTCCTTGGGGTGTTAGAGGTCCATTGCCCTTCTGCAGTAGCGAAAGATGGCAGCACTCACCAAGCACTTCTGTGAGGCAGGGCTTTATCTTCATGATAGCATTTCATCCCTACAACAGCACTGTTAGTTGAGCACTGTTATTCAAATTGCCAAATATTACATATTTAGAAAGTGGCTTTATGAACTCTGCCTTAGCATGTAATAGCTGCAACAACTTCTATAGTTACAATACCTAACTAGACACCTCCCAATTTGGCCAGGGGAGGTCTAGTCCTGCATCTTGAGTACCACCTGCATATTATCACACGGAGCAGGGGTCGACAGCACCCCAAGACAGCAGGTCCCAAACTGGGTGATTTTTTTCCCATTTATTTATTTATTTATTTATTGGAGATGGAGTCTTGTTCTATCACCCAGGCTAGAGTGCAGTGGCACAATCTCAGCTCACTGCCACTTCTGCCTCCTAGGTTCAAGCAATTCTCCCACCACAGCCTCTTGAGTAGCTGGGATTACAGGGGCCCACCACCATGCCTGGCTACTGTTTTATATTTTAGTAGAGATGGAGTTTCACTGTGTTGCGCAGGCTGGTCTCGAACTCCTGACCTCGTGATCTTCCTGCCTCAGCCTCCCAAAGTGCTGGGATTACAGGCATGAGCCACCACGCCTGGCCTTCTTCCCTTTTTTAAAACGCTTTTTGTTATGAAATTTTCTGTACATAACAAAATAGAAATAATAGTAAGCACTAATACACTCATCTCCTTGATTTAACTATTTTTAGTATTTTTCATCTTTAATTCGTTTTCACATTGCATTTTACTTCTTACCTATGCATTTCTTAAAATAAAATATAAACCTTTTCCTGCACAACAATTATTTCCTTTCAGAACATGCTCTCCCTCTGGCAATATGGCAAATATTTTCATTAATTCGTGCTAGGAAGTTGAGCATTAATTTAGACTCCTCACATACTTCTGTTCTTTCCACTCAAGTCCCAATTCACACTTTTACACATATATACAAATCCATTTATTTTTCATACTATAGATTCTGTCTCCCTAATGCATCTCTGTCTACTTACTTATTGCTCCATTCCCAAAACCAGAGGCTGACAACTTCTCTTGGACAGCTGAAATTATCTCCTAGTTGAGCACTCTGTTACATTCAGACCAGATAAGAGTTCTTAAAATACAGTGCTGACTGAATATACCACATCTTTTTGGAAACATTTCAGTAGCAGATTTTTTTTTTAACCAAACTAGCAGCTCCTGATGTTATCTCTATCAACTTTCCACAAAAATCCTTATTGAGATACTGCAGGAAAAAAACGAAAAAAAAAAAAAAACTACACACACACACACGCAACAACTCCACAAAAGTAGACACAGAGATATTCTATTTTATCTATTCTATCTCCCTGCCCTAGAATCTGAAATCAACTTCCACACATAGGTAAGGTTGAAGATACATACATGATAAAATAGTGAAGGTGCAATTGGTTGGGCTCAGAGGAAAGAAAAAAGCTGCACCTCCTCTCCTCCTCTTCTCCAGGCCCCCGATGCCCACACCAATCTGAAAACCACACAAGGAGGCCAAAGTCCTCCTTCCACAAATGTGCTCAGCAAATGCTGTTATCAGGAAAGAAACACAGTGAGAAAGAGGAAGAGCCTAGAGGCTGCCACTCTCCATATTCCCACAGAACAGCAGAAAGCAGGGTTAGAAATAATAATATGAGGCCGGGCGCGGTGGCTCACGCCTGTAATCCCAGCACTTTGGGAGGCCGAGGCGGGTGGATCACGAGGTCAAGAGATCGAGACCATCCTGGTCAACATGGTGAAACCCCGTCTCTACTAAAAATATAAAAAAAAAATTAGCTGGGCATGGTGGTGCGTGCCTGTAATCCCAGCTACTCAGGAGGCTGAGGCAGGAGAATTGCCTGAACCCAGGAGGCGGAGGTTGCCGTGAGCCGAGATCGCGCCATTGCACTCCAGCCTGGGTAACAAGAGCGAAACTCTGTCTCAAAAAAAAAAAAAAAAAAAAAAAAAAAGAAATAATAATATGAGTCCCACGAATTCAAAGTGTAAGGGAACTTATAGATGCCAAATATTACAATGAAAATAGGTATACCTGTTAATGAACAAGTAGTTTTCAAGAATGTTTACTAAAAAATATAAAAATCAGTATAGAAAGTAAAGCAAATAGACTGTTGGCAGTATGATGCAAAATTAGCAGACGTACTATTACGGGAGACTTCAACACCCTCAGAAATAAGATAGACCTCCAACGAAGATAAAGATATAGATAACTTGATAATGTAATTAACAGACTAAAAAAACTTGCCTTCACTACAATTAGAGAAGTATCTTATTTTCAAGTGACCATGGACCTTATAAAACCTAATCTACCATATCACAAAAAGCACCCATAAATTCTTAGTAGCAGAAATTACACTGATCACATTTTCTGACCACAGCACAACAAGAATAGAAAAATAAGAACAGTAATTTCAACACATGAACAAAAACTTAATAAGCAGGAAATTAAAAATCACCTTCCTAAATTAATATGAGACCAAGGGCAAACTAAAATAGAAGCCGGTTTTGCGGGGACAAAAAAAACTGAAGACGAAACTTATCAAAATGGTAGTAAACAAACCTTAAATGCCTTACTATTAGAAAGAAAAATTTAATATCAATTAAGTAAGCTTCCTGAAAACTAACAAGATAAATAGAAAAAAAATAAAAATGAGCAGATCTAGAAATGATAATGGGGCCACAACAACCGATTTAGAAAATATTTTTTAAATCATAATACTATATACAATTCCAATTATAATTTGAAAATTCAGTAGAAATAGGCAATTTATTGGAAAAAAACACTATCAAGATTTTTGTTAAGTGGTAGAACACTGAAATACACCAATATTCATGAGAAAGAAAATCAATAAATTATCAAAAACGTTTTAGGGCTTTGCAACCAGGTATTTTTTAACAATAAATTCTGTCAAATTTCTTAGGAGCATATACTCTCCATGAACTATATAAACCCACACCTCAACACACACAGGGTTATATTCACTTTCTGTCTTCTGTCTTGGACAAGAGAAATTGCTTCCTAATTTATTTCATAAAAGTGCCCATTCCAACAATTGATAAAAGATAGCACCAAGATGAAAACTTTAGAATAGACACAGTTATGAACATAGATGTAAAATCCTCATTTAAACATTAATAAATTAAATTCAACAGTATCTCTTTAAAAAATCACCCACTGCAACCATTTATTTAGTTTAATATTGAAAAATCTATTAATCAGATTCATAGGTAATATTAGCTCAACTGATAAAAAGCACAAGACAAACTTCTTGACTTTTTCTTATTTTTTCAAAAAAGTACGTTGTAAATCAGGAATGTAAGGATACCTTTTTAATATGACAAAGGCATCCACTTTAAACCAGCAGTGTGAACAAGGACAGGAAGACCAACAGGCTAGTGACTACTACTATTTTTCAATACTCTGCAGAAGTTTTAGGCAAGGTATTGTACCATGATGAAAACGGGATAGAATTATCATTACGTCTACTTCAGAAACTCAAGGATTAAACTGAAAATCTGCTGCCAGTAATAAGACAGTTGAACAGTATTGTTGATAGATAGAAATTTGAAAAAATAACTAACTGAAAATAATCTTTTGAATATACATAATGGAATAAAATAGCAACAATAGAACACAGCAGGCAAAAAAAGCATAAACTACAACATGTAGGATTAATTCAGACATAAAACATATAAGAACTATAGAAAATGCATAATTACAAAACCAATGTCAAAAAGAAAATGGGCTTCAATAAATGGAGAAACATACTGCATTCTGAGAAAGGAAGAGTGAATGATATAAAGATATTAATTCTTTGCACATGAATGTCCCTGTATTATGAAATTCCAATAAAAATATCAACTTGATTTTTCTTCTTTTGGAACATGATGAAGTAGTTTAAAAGTTAAGCTGGCATAAAAAGCCAAGAATAACTAAGGGAATTTTGTAAAAGAATAATAATAAGAAAGGCCTTCTACACCAGATGTGAAATACGTTTAACAAAATCCTAGTGATTCAATCAGATGCTACTGGTTCAATAATTGAGAGAAGGATCAGTGCAAAGAGATGAAATGTGCATAAATTAGACTCTGATATATACAACAATGATAAGAGTAATGTAGTGGATAAGGAAAGGAATGGAAGGATGAGGGAATAATACGCTTTCAAATAGGATAATGCGGAAGGTCTCACCAAGAAGGTAATTTTGAGCAAAGATTTTAAAAAGATGAAGGAGTTACCCACCCATATATCTTGGGACAGAGCCTTCCAGAAGAGAACAGCAACTCCAAAGCCACTGAAGTGGGAACCAGCCGGATGTGTTCAAGAAAGAAGAAGGAGACAAAATCCTCCTCTTGCTGTAGTAACTGAGGCAGGCAAATAGTAGGAAATGGGGCCAGAGAGGGACTGGGGTGAGCTGGGGATTGGATCCTATAGTCTTTTACACCATTATCCAGATTTCAGGTTTTACTCCAAGTGAGATGGCAAGCCATTGGAAGGCACGGGACAGAGGCATGGAGACAGGATCTGATTTCCATTTTTAAATGATCACTCCAGTTTCTTAGTTAAAAATAGGCTGCAAAGAAACAAGACTAAAATTGGGAAGACCAGTGGAAGGCTATTGCAAAAATCCAGCCAAGAGATGATGAACAAAGTAGCAGCGCAGATGGTATGGAAGATTTTGCAGAAGGTAGAGTCAACAGGATTTACTGAAGGCATGAAAGTGAGGTATGAGAAAAAGAGAGGGGTCAAGGGTGATTCCTAAATGTTTGGTCTGAACACCTGAAGGATGTAGTTTCTATTAGCTGAGTTGAGATGACCTCATGAAAAACGACCTTGGAAAGATCAGGAATTTAATTTGGGCTACGAGATGTCTAGCATGCCTGTTAAGACATCCCGGTGGAAATATTGAGAAGGCTGTTGTATTAATATATACTCTAGAGTTCGGGGAGAGACATAGACTACAGTCATAAACCCTGGAGTCAGAGTATACGAATTTTATGAGGAGCTGTGAGTCTGGATGAAATCGGGGTGGGAATGAGCATAGGGAGAAAAGTCCATGGGCAGAGGCCTAGGGCCTGTCAGCACTAAGAGACAGGAATACGCAGAGGGGAGGAGAGAATTGCCGGTGAGGTAGGAGGTTGTGGTGATCAATCTGTTGCTGGAAGAGACAGTGGTTAGCTGTGCAAATGCTGCTGACAGATCAAATCGCATCAAGACTGAAAATTGGCCAATGGAAATAATAATGGGGAGGTCATTGGTGACTTGACAAGAGATGTTTTGGCAGAGAGGTGAGATCTAAAAACTACAATGGGTCTTAAAAAAATAGGAGGAAAGTTGAAGTCTGTTAGCTGTGACTACTAAGAGTACTGCTTTAAAGACATAGGGAAGAAGTTGTCTCTACAGGCAAGGTTAAACATTTGGAAAACAAAAACTAAAATAAATCTTCACACTAGTACATATAGCAAAGAATATTCCAGATGGCTTAAAGAGTTAAATGTAAAATAATAAAATATTAACGCACTTAGAGGCAATATAAGTGAATAACTATCTAACCTTGGGATGGGAATGGATAATCTAAGCACGACAGAAAAGAAAAAGATATACATGCACAATTCATTTGATTGAAAAATTTCCAGGAAACCATAAAATAAAAGGCATACATATTTGAGGAATGCATGACACAAATACATTATGCAATACTACTGTTCTTCATATACATTAGGAAGACCTGCAATGCATTTAGAGAAAAATGCTGAAACACCAAGAGAAAATTCAGCAAATATCACAGACAAGAAGAGATAGCACTGCCTAATGTGACAAACATTCAAACACATTTGTAAATAAAGGACATTCAAACACATCTGTTAACACTGTGATTGTAAAATCACAATACAATCATGATAAAACGAGATAAACTTTTAAACCTTCTTAAAATATTATCAGAAGTTGTCAACCTCTAAAATTAGTTTTTATACTCAATATTGGAAAAGTTTTGTTGAGGGTGTGGTCACAGTGTTAATTAGGTAAAATCTTACCAGAAAGCAGATTGGCTTTATTAGTAACTTTAGGAAGTTCATGAGTTTTGAACATTAGTTTCGCTTCTAAAAATTTATATTAAGAATATAATATAAACATATAGGCAAAAGAACATTTGTCAAGTACTACATCTGATGCTTAAAATTAACAAAAGCTAAGTGTCTTGACTGCAAAACAAGCATAATAACTATCTCATGGAGTTGCTCTTAACATGAAATAACTGAATATTTACAAATATTTAGTATAGTACCTTGCCATATAATTAAATGTTATTTATTTACAATCATTCGCTAAATCCTAGTTAAATGTCATTTGATAATCATTTGTTGAATAGGTAAATGAAAGTCACACTGTGTTAATTGAAAAATGATGCAAAACCAAATGTATTGTATGAATCTCAACTTACATATATAATTAAATGTCTTTTGAGAGAGACAGAGCTATTTGTTATATACTATACAAAATATTACTATTAAGTCATTTGAGCCTACTTAATAAAACAAATACCATTGTATTGTATGAATCTCAATTTGTATATATATATGTATTTATTTATTTATTTTAAATTGAGATTCATACAATACATATGGTTTTGCATCTTACTTTTTACAAAAGTATATATTTTATTGGATATATACAGGTAAAAAATTGGAGGAAAATGTGCCAAAATACTTATGGTTCTCTCTGGATAAGAGAGATGTTTATTACTATTAGGAAATCAGTTCTCAGAGAACCAAATGCCGCATGTTCTCACTTCTAAGTAGGAGCTAAATATTGAGTACACGTGGACAGAAAGAAGAGAACAGTAGACACCAGGGCCTACTTGGCAGTGGTTTGTGAGAGTGGGTGAGGAATGCAAAGCCACCTGTAGGGTACTATACTCATTACCTGAATGCAAAATAATGTGAACACCAAATCCCCACAACACACAATTTACCCATGTCACAAACCTGCACATGTACTCTGAACCTAAAATTAAAGTTGGAAAGGCAAAAAAAAGAATTAGTTTTTTGTCTTTACTTTTAAGGTCGTTCTGTTTTTGCTATTCTATAGTTTTGGTAAAACATGTCTAGATATGTATTTTATTGTATCTGTTCTTTTTTAAAATAATTTTTAGTGATAGGGACTTAATGTGTTGATGGGGTCTTACTCCAGGTCAGAGTGCAGTAGTGTGATCAAAGCTCACTGCAGCCTCAAACTTCTGGGCTCAAGTGATTCTCCTGCCTTAGCCTCCTAAGTAGCTGGGATTATAGGCACGAGCTGCCACACCCAGGTTTTTGTATTTATTCTGCTTGTAATTTGCTGTTCTTTCTGAATCCATAAATTTTGTCTTAATTCTGGAAAATTATCTTGCCATGTCTTTTCCCTTTCTTCTTCTGAAACTTCAATTACACATATGTTAGACTTACATGGGAGTCTCTTTAAGTTGGCTTTGACATTTTCCAGTTTTTATTTATTTACTTTACATCCATGGTTCTCAAACTGTAGGTCAACGAATACTGGGAAACCAGAGTGAATTCACAGGGACACTGTGGGAATGTTTCATTTTTGAGAGAGATTTGGCTATTCTTTGTATACTATGCAAAATACTAAAATTTAAGTTCTTTGAGCCCAACTACTTAGTAAAAGAAATATTGGGTATTTCTTTTGCTCTAGGGGACTATAAAAATATTATTGAGGCACTAATACATGGATAGTGTCATGAACTGAGGAAGCTTGTGAATCTCTATTTTAGATTTTTGGTTTTTATTTTGTTGAGATTATCTTCCAGTCATGAATTCTTTCCATAGCTGAAACCAATCTGTTTTGTATCCATCTATCGAAATTTTACTGTCAATTATGTTTCATATTTCTAAGAAGTTTTATTTGGTTACTTATAAATATTACTGGCAGATTTTAATGTTCTCTTATTCCTAAATTTTATTGATAGTCATTTTTATTTCTTTGCACATAATTATACATACATATTTTATACTCTGCTTTTGAAAAATTGCCCCATCTGTAGTTTTCGAAGTTTCTTTTCTACACTGAGCACTGACTGTTGAGCACTGACTTTTGTTCATGGTGGTCTGTTTCCTCATGTACGTAGTGAGCCACACGTTTTAAAAATTCATGAAAATGTTAGCAATGCCTGCATTTAAAGTGCATTCCTTCAGTGAGGATTTGCATTGCTTTCCCCAGGGATTTAGAGTCTTAGCAACCTAGGTCCAAGCTTACAACTTATGGGAACCACATAGGAGCTGTGAATTCACACTCATGGGAGAGCAGTCTTCCAGTTAGGGATTCTAAAAAGTCTCTCTTGCCCCTCCATCCAGAGACACCTTCAACCCAGGCAACTAGTCCCATTCTCTCCTTCTGCAAGGCACAGGTTCCCCCTTGGCCTCTTTCAGGGTCATGCCTTTAGGGTCTGTGGCTGCAGGATGGACTCTGTCATCTTCCTGGCCATTTTGCCAGGTCCCAGGCTTTATCTCATATCCACACACAATCCCTCAAATTTGCACTCTAGGGAATAAGGGATTAGAAGCTGTCCTAGGGCAGAACTGGCTTCACCATAGCTTATCTTTCTGAAGTAATATTGTTTTGTTGCTTTGTGCTTCTGGAACTTTCCCTTGCTTTCTTGCCAGATCATTATGCATTTAAAAATATTTTAAATATATTTTCCATAGTATTTTTAAATATACTGCCATTATTTCCAGTATATCTCATCTTAACATATTTCCAAAAAGAGCAAAGCATTTTTCTTATTTTTCACAAGAGAAATTACCTTTTTAGTTAGGTGAGATTACACTATTCATTTTCCTCATGAAAGCTCCCTGCCTTCTTTGCTTATTCTGTTTCCTCTACTCAAAATGTCTATGATGTCTATGTCTGTGACACATTTCTAAGTCTTACCTATCATCAAAGTCTATTAAGCTATTAACTGTCAGTGGATTAGTCCAGTCTGTTGTAAGCTTATGCAATGGATAATATCTTCTTGTTACTTATATTAACATTATTGCTTCTATTAAGTAATAGATTAGTCCAATGTGATATTAGGAGTTCAGAAGAGTGGTTAGAATTTAAGGTAGTTAGATGTTGAGCTTGAATGCTTTCTTAATTGGTGGCTGCTTTTGGGCAAACTATGGTGGGAATATTTTTTACTCCTGTAGGAAGGTTTTTTCCTAGGGTCTAAAGAGCTGTTCCTCTTTAGACTAACAGTTAAACTTATAAGGAGATTAAGGAATTCTGTGGGTAAGTAATTCTGTGGGAAAAAACGCTGCCTTCTCCCTGTAGTCTTCCTCAAACTCCCCTGCAGCTTCTGAAATTAAGTTTACCTGTGACTTTCCTTTGAGTATCTGTCACTTTTTCCCTAGTATTGAATATATATCAGACCTTGTTCATTTGTGGTTATAGAAGTTAGTACTTTGAGTATTTAGAAAGGCTTCGAATTTCATCATGGATATTATATTTTAATTTTTGTGAGGCCCAAATTTGAATTCAATACTCCATGGCTGAAGTTCAGATGTGACTTCTATAGTTTGTGGGAGCAGCTGGGAAGCCCCAGGGAACCCACTAACAAGTTTATCTGCTTAGCTGCATACACAGGCTAAAAAGGTGGTCAAACTTTGGTTCTTCTAATGGGAGGGGAAAAAAAGTTCCTAATAAGAAAATTGGCTTCTATCATTGGTAATGAAGAGAAAAATAAATATATCCAATCAAGTGATGGTTTTGGCCAGAAAAAATATATCTATTTATATTTAACATAGTTTATAATATTATTTAATATAATACATATTTTAAAAAATAATATTTAAAAGCAAAGATTCAGATTCTTCTGTAGTTCAGACATGAAAGATCCACCATACATTCTGTACCAAAACTGGAAAAAGCAATTCATGAAGCTATGTTAGCAAGTTCTCTGGATAGTGCAAAAATTGTTCAAGTGAGAGCTAGCCTAGTATAGAGTTTATATTAGTGGCAATATTTGTTTTAATAGCTTTATAAATTACTTGAGTTCTGTATTTATAGAATCATTAAGGATCCAAAGGGGTCACATATTTTTCAGTTATATTTTATTGCATTTCATGTAGCAAATTATATGCTATAGTAAGATTCATGCATAAGGGGATTGATGAAGGTCTCAGGGTATATCGTTTGCAAATGTCAAGGATTTTATGAATGTTTATTATCTCCTGAAAGGCAAAATTCAAGTCTCTCTTAACTTTCTCCCTGACTTCACCTAAGAGTGTTTTTCCCATAGTAGGCACACATTTGTTGAAATGAGTAGGCATTTCATTTGTTGAAAAAAGGAAAAAATAATATTGTTCTCATGTCTATGTTTTTCCACATTTTGGCATTTCTCCTGGGGTGAGTTTACTTAGGTATTGTCAGAGGAGATAAGTGAGGAATATAGAGTCTTTCTTCAGTTTCCATTTGTGGAATTGTAACAAATAAATAACATCCTCATTCATTATTAATAGGCTTTCTAGAGATCAAAAAAGTGGATTCCAATTTCCAATGAATAATTCTACTGGCAATTATTTGCAGTTTAAATAAAAGGAAAGGCATTTTATGTGGACTATACAAGTAGTGGATAATTAAAATACAGTAACTGATTTCCATAAATAATGAAGATGGGAAATTATCTCTGACTTCATTTGCAAAACTCAATTTCCAATTCATCCCCCGTGAAGAGGATTAGCCATTTCCACTCTAGCCCCACCTCTCTAGAGGGGACAAGAACACATTACGCATATTGCACAGTTTTGCTCTGACAAGGTGTATGAGGGATCTAATTTCACCTGCTCACATTTGAAAACAAAGAACTAAGCCTGTATAGTTCCTTTAAAATTTTTAATTAAGAGCTATAAATAATGATTTCCAAAATGCACATGTGCATTCTCAAACACACAGTTCACATGCAGCCACATACAAACATATACACAATGTGCAGTCAAAAAATACCCAATTGAGGATTGCGTAGCAGATGAGTTTTAGAACTGGGAATAAATTGTTCATTCTCAAATTTAAGAAATACTAACAAACCTACCGCAACAAGAACAACAACAAAATACATTGCTTATATTGTCACTTTCAAAAACAAAAAGAAGAAAAAAAATTGACAAAAACCTAACAGCTGATTATTACATAAATGAATGCAAAAAGATTGCTACAGTTTCGTTCCTCCACTTGTTGTATTTGTGACTTGGCATATTTGTGACTTGGCAAAATGAAAAAATGGAATATAGTGAGGCAATGGGTAAGGAACTGTGCGGCCATCTTTTGTGATCCATCCCCTCATCCCAGGGCTTTTACATTGATAGAATTCCCCTATTAAAGTCAAAATGCCCATATTGCATGAGTTAACAGTTTCACTCCACTCATCTTTCGCTTAAAATTTTCTCAGGATCTGTAGGTTCTGGGCTGTCAATCTCACAAATGTGATCTCAAAATCCAGTGTTCCACGTTCCAGTTTCCACATTCACATTTGTGAGCGCCAAGACATAATATGTCCTGTATCAAGGACTACTTGTGAAAATGAAAGAGCATACAATTGGGGAAATACGGGTTTATGGCCCAGTTCCACCGCTCACTAGCTGTGTGACCTTGAATAATAACTAAAATTGTCAGTTTCTTCAAGCTGTAAAGTTAGGAGAAGAATAGAACCTAACTCGCATGGTTCTTCTGAGGAGCAAAGGTAATATTTTACGTGAAAACCGCTGCACAACTGCATAATTTTAAACCTTTCAGTCCTTAGCACTCAGAGGTATGTTGCAATGTTTTTCTATTTTGGTTCATTTGTACACACTCATGGCCTCATTTTTGTTGTTCTTGTTCTTGTTTTCATGTCAGGTAGGTAACGTGCCAATATCATAACCAGATTCAAGGGTGGCACATCTCACACATGCACGCTAACACCCAGCCATCACGCTTATGAACCTCAGAAGCACCTGCTTCCTTTCTTTTCATCTAAACCTAATGATGGTTTAAGTTTTTAGCACACCTATCTAATTTATATGACATCTTATTTCTCTGACAGTAAATCAACATTTATTTATTATTAACTGATGATGTTGTCTAATGATCAGGACCCAGATTGCAGTGTGTTATGTATCAGCCAAGCCAAATGCTGTCATTAGATAGACACAGGGAAGAGTGGAGTTTGTTCTGCCTGTCATGGACAGAAGCCATTATCAATAACCCAATAATATCAATAGGGACTAAGATGAGATGGCGAGCAGAAGCTATTTCCTCCACCCTGTCTCTGGGCATCCCCTTTTTGGTTCTTCCTAAGGAGTCAAGATAAGTTGCAGTCCACAGTGTAAATGTTTCAGCATCATGTGCATTTGGGAAATTGCAGGTCCTTTCATAGAGATATCCCCTAGAAGACAATTAGGGCTTGGTATACATTTCTTTCAGCAACATCTCACACCTCAGCCAAATGACTCCTCCCTTCCCCTTTAAATGTACGATAACTAGAATGGATCACTTAATTTTTGTTAAGTATGTCATGCACTTCAAAACCTCTGCAACCCCGCCTGCCTTTCTCCTCTTGCCAGGGATCCCTGCAGTGCTTTCTTACTCCTGATATCCACCCAAACTCTGCAAACTTTGAGTCATCATTGATTAAACCATTCAACAGTCACCTTATCTATGAAATAGCTCTCCACACTTTGCCTAATGGAAAATTCAGTCACTTTATCACCTTTTTACCTGTGGCTCTTTTTACGTTATGAGGCATTTTTCAAAGTGCACACCACTGGACCCACTTGCAGAGGAGAAGGATCTACATTGCATGCAGTCTCATGGCCCATACTGCTATCCAGCCAGGACATTGTCAGTGAATATCAATGAGAGATACACGAAAGACCCTCTACCCACGAAGAGTTAGAAAATCTAAGCCCCTGCTCCTTAGATGAAGACTATCATAAACAGATGAAGATAAAATAAGGTAAGATTTTCTATGCTTTCCTTTTTTTTTTTTTTTCCAAAACTCTCCTCTTGGGCTGGGGCTCTTTACTTGCCTGTATTCTGGTTTGTGTGGCAGTTGAAGGAGGCTCATATGGTGTTGCTGGGTCTATCTCCCACCCTGGGGGGGGGAATCCAGGGTCCCCATTTGTGGTGCCTCTTTGGCCCAGTGTCCACACAAACTGCTTTTCAGTGCTACGAATACCAAGGGCTTGACTGGGTCAAGTGAAGGAGTCGGGTAGTGGTGGAGGGGCTACGTATTAGGGTTCTCCAGAGGGACAGAATGAATAACATACAGGTACACATGAAAGGAAGTTTATTAGGGAGATCTCAAACAGAAGAAGCTAAGACTTGACTAAGAAAGTCAGCCTGAGTCACATGGATTTACCTTTAACCCATCTCAAACCCCATGAAGTGATAAGAAAGTCACATAGAGGGTGGGAGTAACAGCTCATAAGAGCACTGACAAAGAAGTAAGAGCTGTGCCAGTGGACAAGAAAATATTGATGATTGTCTAAACAACAGAAAGCAAATAGTATCAAAGTTGTGGGGACAAAAAGGGACAACAGATAAAACAAGAGTCCAAAATGGAAGCAAAATGGAAGGCCAAGGAGTGTGAGCACGGGTTAACAGGGAATACGGCGTGGGCAATCTGAGACAGGTGCTGGCGTCTCTGAGGCTGCTAGTCTGTAACGGTTGATGTTCGGTGGCAGCTTGACTGGAGGGACAGTGCCTAGATGGCTGGTGAAGCATTGTTTCTGGGTCTGTCTGTGAGGGTGTTGGCTGAGGAGACCGACATTTGAGTCAGTGGACTAGGACAGAAAGGCCCCCCTCAATGTGGGTGGGCACCATCTAGCAGGCTGCCAGCACCGCTGGAACAAGGCAGGAGGAAGAAGGGGGAGGAGAACTTGCTGCGTCTTCTGCCTCGCTCTCTTCCCAGGCAGAGACCCTTGCTTCCTCTCCTCCTGCCCTCAGACATCGGACTCCAGTTCTTCAGCCTTTGGACTCTGTAACTTGCACCAGTGACCTCCCCGGAGCTCTCAGGAGGCCCCAGTCAGAGGGCTGTACTGCCGGCTTCCCTGGTTCTGAGGATTTTGGACTTGGACTGGGCCACTACCAGTTCTCTCTATCCCAGTTTGCAGATGGCCTATCTTGGTGGGACCTCCTTGTGTAAAATCGTGTGAGCCAATTCTCCCTAATAAACTCCCTTTCATATGTACCTGTATGTTATTCATTCTGTCCCTCTGGAGAACCCTAATACATAGCCCCTCCACCACTACCCGACTCCTTCACTTGACCCAGTCAAGCCCTTGGCATTCGTAGCACTGAAAAGCAGTTTGTGTGGACACTGGGCCAAAGAGGCACCACAAATGGTGACCATGGGTCCCCTCCAGGGTGGGAGACAGACCCAGCAACACCATATGAGCCTCCTTCCACTGCCACACAAACCAGAATAAAGGCAGGTAAACAGTCTCAGCCCAAGAGGAGAGGAAAGTTTTGAAAAAAACAAAGGGAAACATAGAAAATCAAATCTCATTCTCCATTTGAAGGAAAACACTCTTTTTAAAAAAAGCAGCATTCAATAGAGCAAAGAAAAGATGAAGACCTTAAACTATATTAATATCCTTAGAGTAATTCTAGAAAACACTAAATCTTTAAACAGAAACAACTAGATCCTGAAATTAAGAATGATCTTCAAAGTAAAGTAATAATAAGTGTTAATGTTCTAAATACTAAAACAATATCATCATGGGTATAGATGAAGAATAACAGCTAGAAGATCAAACTAAGAGTTTCTCCTATAAAAATCATAAATAAGAAAAAACTAGAAAATACCAACAGAATATTAAGAGATATAGAGGAGTTCTGAAAAAGGAAAATTAGCAGAAAAAAAGATTCAAAAATATTCAAATAAATTTACTTAGAACTGAATAAACACATGGGTCTTCAGATTGAAAGGATCTACCTCATGCCAAAATGAGTTTTAAAAGGTCCTCAACTTTCAACATTATGGTAAAATGTCAGAACATCATGCATAAACATTTAAAAAATTTTCAAAGAGAAAATAACAGATTACTTACAATAATATAGCGATTAAACTTAAATCTTATTTTTTAACAGCAAAACTGAATGCTACAAGAAAATGAACCAAGATTGTTATTTTAAACCCAGACTCCACACCCTGGCAAACTTGCATTCAAGTATGAGGACAAAATGAAGATTTTTGAACCTTCAAAGACTTGGAAATTTTTGCCATCCATAAATACTTCAGGGAAAAAAAAATATGTAAGGAAAATCCCATAAAATAGAAAACAAAACCAAGTAAAAAGATACAAGAAAGAGTAGTAATCAAATAAAACACTAAAAGTTATAGTCAAGTTTAAATAACTGTTGATGCTTGATGTTTTAAAAATGTATAAAATAACCATCTGGAACTAAAATCCCAGATGTTCTCAACCATGGAGTCTGCCAGAGAGAGTGGTGAGAAGTGTAAGAATACTAAATTTTTATTCTTATGTAAGAGGAAGATATAGATATTATAGCAGTTGAAAGAATTGCTAAAATTGTTAAAAATATAAATGTAACCACTAGAAGAATAGAAAGAGATATATACATTTCAAATCACAAGGGAGGGAATATAATGGAATAAAATATAAAATCAATTCAGCCACAGGCAAGATCAAAAGAAACAAACAAACAAAAAACAGTAAAATTAAAGTATATCAGCAATCACACAAAGAAGTTCATGTTAAACTCTGAAAAATAAAATGCAATGACCTGTGGAGTACAAGAGGGCCCCTGAAATTAAAAGTCACAGAGGGAATAACAGACAAAGGATGGAAAAATGAATACTAGATGTGACGAAATAAGAAATAGATACTTGATCTTTGCGCCTTAATCCCTGTTATTTCTGATAGGAGTGATGAGTATGTCTTTGGTTCTAGTGAGGTGACTCTTTGAGAGCCCGAGGTCACTTCGGGAGGAGGGCTGTTTTCCAGGAAGACCGAAGCATGATTAGCCCTTTGCAACTTCAAGGCTAGTCCACGCCCTCTGAAGAGGGGAAAAGAGCTAGAGATGAAGTTGATCCCCAATGGTCAATGATTTAATCAATAATGCCTATGTAATGAAATCTTCATGAAAGCCCCTAAAAACTAATAGGTTCAGAGTGCTTCCGGGTTGATGAACACATCAAGGGGCTTAGAGGGACGTGCACCCGGAGGGGGCATTGAACTTTCATGCCATCATACCCCACGCCTTGCCCACATACCATACCCCATGCCTTGCCCTATTAATCCTTTTCATTTAGCTGGTCCTGAGTTGTATTCTGTATAATCAGCTGGTAATAATAAATAAAGAAATTTCCTGAGATCTGTGGGCCTTTCTAACAAATTAGGGAACCTGAGAAAAGAGTCGTAGGGA
This sequence comes from Aotus nancymaae, assembly GCF_030222135.1. Lineage (NCBI taxonomy): Eukaryota > Metazoa > Chordata > Mammalia > Primates > Aotidae > Aotus > Aotus nancymaae. The sequence continues at coordinate 37,827,739 of NW_026988423.1, forward strand.
TCCTAATTTGTGGCAGGTTGGTGAGAAGAATGGTAGAAGCCTGAGACTTGCGATTGGCACCTGCAGTGGGGCAGTCCTGTAGGACTGAACCCTTAACCTGCAGGTTCTATGCTAGCCCCAGGTAGTGTCAGAATTGACTTGAAGCATTGGGATCTCCGTTTCGGAGGGTAAAAGATTATTTAAAAAAAATAAAAGCTAACCTCAAACAAACAAAAATAAAAACTAAACAAACAAATAAAACTCCATCATACCACACCTAGATGAGTTTATAGGAAGAATCCCATCTGTTTCAGGGAATAGGAAATGTTTGTGAGGCCAACCTAACTCTAATAGCAAAACCAAACTACAAAGAATGAAAGGAGCACTTTTAGTTCTCTAAGATTCCTAAATAAAATATGAGCAAGTCAAATCCAGCTATGAATTAAAAGAATACTGTATCATGACAAATACGTTTAATTCAGGAATACCAAAATGGTTTAACATCAGGAAAGCCATTAATGTAACTAGGTATGATAATAGATTAAAAGAGAAATCCAACATTCCAACATAATCATCTTAATAAAAGTTGAAAAGCATCTGATAAAATTTAATGACTATTCCTGAGTAAACAAACTTTTTGGCCAGCTAGAAATACATGGAAAGTCTTTAACTTTATAAAAGCTTTAAACAGAAAGAAGGTTAGGTACAGTGGCTCATGCCTATAATCCCAGCACTTTGGGAGGCCAAGACGGGTGGATTACCTGACTAATATGGCCAAACCCCATCTCTACTAAAATTACAAAAATTAGCTAAGCATGGTGGCACCTGCCTGTAATCCCAGCTACTTGAGAGGCTGAGGGGAGGAGAATCACTTGAACCCAGGAGGCATAGGTTGCAGTGAGCCAAGATTGCATCGTTACACTCCAGCCTAGGCTATTGCCCAGAGTAAAACTCCAAATCCAAAAAATTTTTTAAAAAGAGAAAGAAATGATTATTATCAATGTTTGGCCAAGTATGGTGGCTCACGCTTGTAATCTCAGCATTTTGTGAGACTGAGGCAGGTGGATCACCTGAGGTCAGGAGTTCAAGACTAGCCTGACCAACATGGTGAAATCCTGTCTCTACTAAAAATACAAAAATTAGGTGAGCATGGTCGTGGGTGCCTGTAATCCCAGCTACTTAGGAGACTGAGGCAGGAGAATTGCTTGAACCAGGGAGATGGAGGTTGCAGGGAGCCAAGATGACACCATTACATTCCAGCCTGGGAAACAAGAATGAAACTCTGTCTCAAAAAAAAAAAAGCAGAAACCTACAGCAATTATATATATAAGATTTCTATTAGAGCTAGGAGCAACAAAAAAACAAAAGACCACCTTCTGCATTACACTACAGGCTTGGCCAATAAAAATGTCAAAGTAAATATGTAAGTAATATAAATATCACAAAGAAACTTAGAAAATTATAGCAATTTTCTGCAGTATGATTGCCTACATCTAAAACCAAACTACAGAGAAGAAATGAAGGTTCAGTTTGCTTCCAGGTTGATGATTTTAGGATTCTACAGATAAATTATTAGAATAAAAACTATTCAAATAAAAAAGTTCTGCAAGGTGACAGACACATTCTCACATATAAAAATTAATTATTATCTTATATGTTAGCATATATTATAAACTAGAATTTATAACTAAAAATAAATCCAGATCTATTTCTCTCTTTATGTTATACACACACACACACAGTAAAGTGCATTTGGAGAAGGAAAAAAAGCTCAAGGATAACATGAAAATTTTGAAAAAGAAAAAAAATGGTAGGCAATTGCTTTATCAGTTTACCATCACATGAAAGAAAAACTATTGTAATAAAAACAGTTGGACTATTGATACAAAAAGGAAATAAATGGGACAGAATTTGAGAATTAAGAAACAGATCCATGAATTCATGGGTGTTTATTTTCTGTTAAGATATACAATGTAATTTCAAGTAAATGTAGACAGGATATACTGTTTATGTGATGGTTTCATAGAAAACTAAACTACATACATCTTCCATCTCACACCACAGGCAAACCATACATTTTACATTTCAAAAAGATTAGAGAGCTAAATATTTAATAATAAATAAATAAGCCTTTATGATTATTGTGTTTTTGTTTGCTTGTTTTAAAAATCTTGTTTGGGGAAGTTTTCCTAAGTAGACTTTGAAAGGATAAGTCATAGTGGAAAAAAGTGGACAGATTTCATCAGAGAGTAATTTTAAACTTCCATAACTTGAAAACAAAAAAACAGCACATCCAACATTGAAGAACACAAGAATAACTCTGAAAAATACTTTCAACATACAAATAAGACAGAAGTCCTATATCATATATGTGTGTGTAAAGTACTTCCAAATTAGTTTTTTAATTGTTAAAGAACTCAGCATTACACGAATTATGTTAAAACATAATTCAAATACAAACTTCAAGTGGTCAATAAGTATATTAAAATATATGTAGTTCTAATAAAGTCAATAAAATGCTAATAATAATACCTAGCATTTATTGAGTGCTTGCTACTGGCCAGCCACTGTTTCAGAGTTTACCTGTGCTAATTTTGAAGCCTTACAACCAAGCCTTATGGTATTTTTTCCACTGCAAAGAAAGGACAGGTTGCCTGGAGAACTAAAATAACTTGCCCACAGATCTCAGCTAGTTGTAGTGGAGCTTGGGTTTAAATTGAATTTGACTAGGTCTTAAACCAGTTCCCTACCCTGCCATGGCTTTATTGTTTTTGTTTTGTCAGTCATCAAATTGGCACAACTCTTTATAAAGGGTCCATAATATTCAGAGTTTGTAAGAGTGAGAAAAACTTTTATTCTCAAATATTCTTGGTGGCATTATAAACTGATAGTCTTTTTAATGCTATATGGCGGACTCTTTAAAAACATCTTAAAGCATACTACATGACCCAAGAATTCCACTTCCATGAAAATAACCATTAAGAAATAGTTAACATATGCAAAAGATGTTTACAAGAAATGTTTATGGCACCATTATTTTCAAGAGTGGAAACTCAGAATCAACATACATATCAGTAAATAGGCTTCTAGTGAAACAATTTGGGGAAAATCCATGCAACAAAAGAGCAGTCAATCTTTTTTTTTTTTTTTTCTGAGACGGAGTTTCGCTCTTGTTACCCAGGCTGGAGTGAAATGGCGCGATCTCGGCTCACCGCAACCTCCGCCTCCTGGGTTCAGGCAATTCTCCTGCCTCAGCCTCCTGAGTAGCTGGGATTACAGGCACGCGCCACCATGCCCAGCTAATTTTTTGTATTAGTAGAGACGGGGTTTCACCATGTTGACCAGGATGGTCTCGATCTCTTGACCTCGTGATCCACCCGCCTCGGCCTCCCAAAGTGCTGGGATTACAGGCTTGAGCCACCGCGCCCGGCCAAGAGCATTCAATCTTTAATAAAAATGAAGTAGGTCCATTCTTACTAAACTAATATGAATTGATATGGGACAGTTGCAAAACATAGTGACCTACTGTTGCTGAAAAAATATTGCAAAAACAAACATATTTAAACCTGTGTGTGTGTGTGCGTGCGTGTGTGTGCGTCTTTTTTTTTTTTTAGGGAAGAAGGTAGGAAGAAAAGCAGAAAAAAGTGTGTGAGTTTGTATGTAATCACGTAAAAGACACTAGGAAGACACACAGCAAGCTGTTTTCACTATTACCAGTGGTTCCTGCTGGACAGAGGAATAGAAGTGTGTTTTGATTGGAAAGCAGGGAATGAAAAAATATGGACTTAAACATGATATTTAATATCAATAGCTATTCTTTGGATCTTTTACAAGGAAAAGATATTCATGTCATATTTGTGAAATGAAGACAATAATAATAAAAGAAAGATAAAAAGTAAAAGTGATTAATTAAAACTGAACCCTCAGAAAACACAGACAATTTAAACAAGAATGGTAGACGGCACGTTATTGCAGTAGTTGCATACCATCACACCAGTTCGCAGTCATGGCAGGGACGCCCATCTGGGAAATAAACACGATCAACCACTCCAAAGATTCAGGGTGCTTAAAAGAGCCCCAACCAATCTTCGATACAAAAGCTTCACAGCACCTTTACTGTTTTAGGAAAGTGCTAGGTTCCACACTGGGTGTTTTTATATATCATGCCAAGTCATTTCATTGAGATCTGCTGGCGATTCAGCCTGGAGCTTTCAGATTCCTTCTCATTTTACCAACATCAAGCTGCATCCTTAACACAAGGCTGCTCCTGAAGTGATTCCACCGACAGATGCAGAGACAGCTTTGGCAGAAATAACTTTAGGCTCCTATTCTCTTTTCCTTGTTGAAACATGCACAGCATTGCTCATTACAGTTAATCAGACTCACAACACTTCATCCGGGCTGAAAATAATAGGCCCCATTGTACATTAGTAACCAGGTTACTTCACCCCTTCATTGCTGCAGTTAACACCCATTATTTCCTCCAGGCACCAATATTTTGAAATGGGATCATTTAGCTCTAAAGTATGTTAAGCGTTCTGTGTACAGCGCTTCTTTTGTCAGAAGGAGGAATTCGGGGTGTCTGAGCCTTTGTCCTAGCTATTGAGCTGCCTGTAACTAAATCAGTGTTAACGTCCACAGCGCGCACCCTGTGTTTAGAAACAGGGCTTTGGGGACTGGGGACTGGCATACACCTGTTATCCCAGCACTTTGGGAGGCAAAGTGTGGAGAATCACTTGAGGCCAAGAGTTCAAGACCAATCTGGGCAAAATAGAGAGATCTGTCTCTGAAAAAAAATTGAATAAATAGAAAAAGAGCCTTGGTGTCTTGTTAATATGCTGTTAGTGAGCAACATCCCTGACACTCAGAAGATCAGAAGGATTACAGCACCGAGATACTGGCTTTCCCCTCTATTTGCACTGGGAACCTATGAGGACAGGAGAGATACAGCCTTTTCTAAATGCTTCCCCATGCCTCAAGTAGAAGCAGCAGCAAGGAGCAGAAAAGCAGGCTGCAGCCTTCTTCCTGCTAGCTCTAAGCGTGTTCAGGTAGAGAAGGACGTAGAGAACGAACTACTTAATGTTCTTAGAAACAAGGTAGTAGTCATTTGGTGACACAGAAGAAAAAGAATTAGTCTCCGACTTTCAACAGGCTTAAAGCTATCACAGTATAATTTTCAAAATGTTAAACATTCCTCTTATACAAATATTAAGTGAGCACATGTCACAGATGTATTTAACTTATTAATGAAAGAACCAAAAGAAGAGTAAAGCTAGTTCAAAGACCATTTCAGACACCGAGTTAGTTATATATATAGGTCTGCAAAAATGTTAGAATAGGATTGCTAAATTAAATGGAAAACTGGTTGATGTCCTACAGAACAATAAAACTAATTTCTAGGATTATCTTTTCTCACTTCAGGGAAGAATAATTTATGTTGATATTAGTCTTGTAAAAGTTGATATTTAAACTTGCAAGATAACAAAATATCCTAATCAATAATAAATACTAAGTCAAAACAATTGCATCCCTAGGGAAATAGATAAACTTCTTATAGCCTAATAACATTTCATCATGATATTGCAAACCATGTCGTTTTCTTTTTTCTTATTTCTAACGTGGAGGTGTTTTGTTTGTTTGTTTGCTTGTTTTGCGTACAGCTGTGTCCATGGTGATCCTGGATGGTAGATGGAGACTGCCATAGCCCATCTACACAATTTCAGGTTTTAAAGGCTGCCAAGAGACAACACTGTTCAATTCCCTCTCTCCACATGGGTTTGGGTTAAATGACAAGAAGTCAAATCTGTGAAAAGGGGCTGTTGACATGAGCTTATGCCATGCCACAAGCTTAAACTCAGGCAGACCTGCTCTCTGCCACTTTTTGGCTAAACATAATCCCAGACCAATTTTCTCATCTGTAAGCGAAGGTAGTAACAGCACCTACCTCATAGACTGGAGTGAGGAGTAAAGGAGATAATCCAGGCAAAGTGTTTCGTGGACTGTCAAGCATTTACCCAACAGTTAGCAAACGCTGCTGCTGCTGCTGTTGCTGTTGCTACATCTCACAGATAAATTCTATCGTCACTCATCATCTGGAGAATGTGGTAAAATGTAACTTCAGTTGGATACAACTTGGGAAAAGGAGAGAAACTCACAAAATAATAAAATAAATTGCAGAAAATGTAATTTGCGCCCTGGCTAAAGAAGTTGTCCTTGAACTGGCTTTCTATGCACTCCAGAGTAGCTTTTAAGCAAAGATTGGCTCAAGGATTATAGCCTTACTGTTCTTCCTCTGAGGAGAAAAGGAAAAGTGAGAAATGAAGCAGGGATTTAAATGCAATGTTGGTGGGAGATATAAAGTTGATTGGTAGGATAAGAAGATGGGGTTGAGGAGAGAAGGGAGGGGAGCTGCCAAGACTGTTCGAAAAGTCGGATGTGACTGTCTATTAGTAATGTGTCTGCGATTTTATGGGCTAAAAGGGGGTCAAAAATATCTGTTCAACCCACATGACTGGGATAGTATAAAGATAAAAGGAACATAGAAAAACTTTAAAAGTATATTGTGCTCATTCCGCTAATAAGATTCTCATCTTTTTATTCTGCTTACTGGGTCCGTAGGAGGCCTGGAAGCTCAGATATTTCACTCTGAGCTACACAATGATTATGAGATTTAAGCATCTCTCTGACAAGAACAAGAACTCCCAATCTCCCCTTAGCCTTTCTGTAATTAGTTTTGTAGTTGAAATAGCGATGGATACAGGTGATATCCTTCGTAGTTTGCATCCGTATTTTCTGTGGACAAAGTTAAATATTTGTGGAGTTTTAAAAAATTCCCTTACTATGTATTTTTGAATAATCATACTGAGATATAACTTACATACCGTAAACCCACCCACTGTTACATAACTAGTTGATTTTATTTTATCCCCCCATCTCAGCCTCCCGAGTAGCTGGGACTGTAGGCGTGCACCACCACACCCAGCTACTAATGATCTTTAGTGAATCTAGAGTTGTGCAACGACCACCACAATCCAGTTTTAGAACCCTTTCCAACTCCTACAAAAAGATTCTTTATTCTTATTTGTTGTTATCATCCTGCAGTCCCAGGCAACCTTAAGCTACTTTTTCTCTATAGATTTGCCTTTTCTGGACATTTCATAAAAATCGAATCACACAGCATTTTGTCATTCGTGTCTGGCTTTTTTATACAGCGTAAGTTTTTGGAGGTTCATTCACGCTTAAGCATGTTTCGGTAGCTTGTTTCTTTCTATTGTTGAATAGTACACTGCATGGATGACTACATTTTCTTTATTCATTCACCAGATGATGAATATTTGCATTGTTTCCAATTATTTAGTATGAATAATTTTGTTATGAACTTTTGCATACAAGTCTCTTTATAGAGATATCTTTTCATTTCTCTTACATAGATACCTAGGAGGAGAATTGCTATGCCATATGGCACATTAAATTTATGTTTTTATTAAAGTATTTATTAAACTGCCAAACCGTATTTTTTAAAGTATCCGTACCATTTTGCATCCCCACTAGCAATGTATGAGAGTTCCAAGCTCCCTGTATCTTTGTCAGCTCTTGTTACTGTCTGTCTTTTTTTGATTGAAAAGGCATCTCATTGTGGTTTTAACCTGCATTTCCCCAAGTAATAATGTTAAGCATTTCTACGTGTGATTCTTAGCCATTCAAATATGTTCTTTGAAGAGATACCTATTTAAATCCCTTGGTCTTTTGTTTTTAATAATTTCAACTTTCATTTTAGATTCAAGTGGTACATGCACAGGCTTGTTGCCTGGTATATTTCATGATGCTGAAATTTGGGATGTGAATGATCCCATCACCCAAGTACTGATCACAGTACCCAATAGTTCATTTTTCAGCTTTGGCCCCCTTCTCTCCCTTCTCCCCCCAGTTGCTTCCCATTGTCTATTGTTGCCATTTTTATGTCCATCACTACCTAATGTTTAGCTCCCACTTAAAAGTGAGAACATGCAGTATTTAGTTTTCTGCTCCTGCATTAAGGTTAATGGCCTCCAGGTGCATCCATTGTTGCTGCAGAGAACATTATTTCATTCTTTTTCATGGCTGCATAGTATTCCGTGGAGTATATATACCACATTTTCTTTATCCAATACACCATTGATGGGGTCTTGGGTTGATGTCATGTCTTTGCTATTGTGAACAGTATGGTGATGAACATACAATGCAAGTATCTTTTTGGTAGAATAGAAATCCTTTGCTTATTTTTAAGTTGAGTTCTTTGCCTTATTATTGAGTTGCAAGTATTTTTATATATTCTATGCATAATTGTTTTATTAGCTATATAATTTTTAAATATTGGCCCTTAGTCTGTGGGTATATTTTCATTTTCTTAATGGTGACTTTAGAAGCCTGAAAGTTCTAAATTTTGAAAAAGTCCAGCATATTATTTTTTCCTTTGTGAATCATGCTTTTGGTATCATTTCTAAGAACTCTTTGCATAACCCAAGATGACAAAAATTTTCTTTTATACTTTATTTTAGAAGTTTTATAGTTTTAACTTACATTTAAATCTACAACCTATTTCTAATTATTTTTTGTGTATGATATAAGATCGTGGTCAAAATTAATAATTTTGCATGTGGATATTCAGTTGTCCCATTATCATTTGTTGAAAAGATTATTTTTAACCCATTAAATTACCTTGGCACTTTTGTCAAAATTCAATTGACCATAAATAACATGTTGGATTTTCCCTAAACACTCATTTATGTTCCATGAGCTACATGTCTAACCTTGCCCCAGTGCCACCCTTTATTTGTTCCTGTAGAAATGTCTAGTGTTTTTTGTTTTTTTGTTTTGGTTTGGTTTAATTTTGTTGTTTTTGAGATGGAGTCTCACTCTGTTACCTAGGCTGAAGTTCAGTGGCATGACTTTGGCTCACTGCAACCTCCACCTCCCAGGTTCAGGGGATTCTCCTGCCTCAACCTCTCCAATAGCTGGGATTACAGGCACCTGCCACCATGCTCAGCTAATTTTTGTAGTTTTAGTAGAGATGGGGTTTCACCATGTTGGCCAGGCTGGTCTCGAACTCCTGACCTCAGGTGGTCCGCCCGCCACGGCCTCCCAAAGTGCTGGGATTACAGGCATGAGCCACCTCACCTGGCCCAGAAATGTCTAGTGTTTTTAACCCCAAGTCTTGGATATCATCATCTAGAAGTCCAGGCATACAGAAAGGAAAGTTTGTAACAAATATTTTATATACACAATTCACAAGATGAACATGATCGCAGTGAATATTGTGGTTTATATCTACTGCCAAATTTGTAATCTATTAACACATATAGATAAATAATAAAACATAATAACAAAATCCACCTGGGAGCCTATAAATTTGATGAATTTTTTTAGATTAAAACTACAAGTGTGGATAATTAACAAGTATTAGTTTTTCATTATGCGCAATCCATGTTTAGTCTTCACATGTTCATGATTATTTTGGTTTACTATCTGTAAAAATTTCCCTGACGTCTTTGCTAAAAGAACTTCCCTTTGTTCAGGTGTTGAGAAATTACGTGGTCAAAAAATACGGACCTCTCTGTAGCCCTAGAAGCTGAACCACTATTGCTCTGGGTAAAAGACCAGCCAGCTTTTTCTGCAAAAGGACAGAGAGTAAGTATTCTAAGTTTTGCTGGACGTAAAGTCTCTGTGACAACTACCCAGCTCTACCACTGTCTTGGAAAGCAGCCAAAGGCAATGTGTAAATGAATGGATCTGACTGTGTTTTAATAAAACCGGATTTATATCAACAGTCAACGGCAAGCTTTCACTGTGGGCCTTAGTTTGCCAAACTCTGGTATAGTGTAGTTTCCTAGGGTTGCTGTGGCAGATCCCCACAGATTAGGAGATTTAATAGAACAAACATCTGTTCCTCTACACCTCTGTCCTCCAGAAGTCTGAAATCATGGTGCTGACAAGGCTGTGTTCTGAAGGCTCCAGAGGATGGTTCCTTGCCTCTCTCAGGTTCTGAGCAGCATCACATGGCTTGTGGCAGCATCACTCCAATCTCTATCTTCATCTTCACGTGGCCTTCCTTTCTGTGTTTTTCCCTCGTCCTATAAGGACACTTGTCATTGGATATAGGGTTCACTATAACTCCTGGATGATTTTACATCAAGATCCTTAACGAATCACATTTGCAGAGTTGCTATTTCTAAATAATGTCTCACATTCTGAGGCTCCAGGTAAACATGCATTTTGTGGAAGGCCACAATTCAACTACTATTCAACACCTGGTCTAGGCCAGTCATGGTAATCCCATTCTCCTTTGTCATGAACTGTTTAGTAGAAAGCATAGGACCCATTTCTAGCCAGTGAAGATATAAAGGCTGTTTATGGGGAAATCTGGGGAAAATGTGTTCTTATTTGATTAAAAATAAGCACAGGCACATCCCTTATACTTTCCTGCCTCTGGAAGTTGTCTTATGCTAAGAGTTGAGGCAGTTACCTGTGACCATAAGAACAAAAGCAGGAAGAATTGTTGAGAAGAGAAGCTCATACAAAGCCTTCATATCACTAAGATAATAAATTAACCAACTTTGCTCTTTCCTTACTCTGAACTTACTGTGATGAGAGATAATAAACACCTATTGATTAAGCCTTTTAGGTTAGCTTTAGGTATAGGCAAAATCATCCTAACTGTTCTCAGAGCAGTTATTCTCAGGTATTCTCTAAATACTACAACCAGAGACTAGAGTGACTGAGAAACTTGTGATCTTCCCGCCAACAGTCAATGACGCACTAGTACAAATACATTTTTCTTTTTAAGATTTCTCACTTTGACATTGATTCACTGGACAAAAAAAGCTATAATCAACCTTTCCAATTTAATTCTAGGATGTAATATGGAGACTGGGCAGGAAAAATCTTGGAATACTCAATGGGAATAGCAGCACATCTCTGAGAAAACTGCGACTGTCTAAAAAAAGAAAAACAAAATGAGAATTATTAAAAAGAGAGAGAAGAGACAGAGATGCTCTGCTAATTCTGAAGACTAGCCTGGGCAGGTCACAATTCTTGTGTACTCTGTGACTTCCACAAGTAAAAGGGAACAGAGAACACAATGTTAAGGAGAAGTGAAGATGGTATAGACAGGGAAAAGAGGTGGTGGTTATATTGGAGCGACGGTCACTGTCCTGGATAACACAATGTGATATTGTAAGGTTCCAGAGACAGTGGCAAAAGCATTCAATCAAAGGTCTAGTACACCAGCCCTGGTCACAAAATAAAGTATTGAATAGATAGTGTGTATTCTGAAAAGTATGTAATGTCAATATGTTGTTCTCTCTGCTTAGTGTATATATAAAGTATAACCATTAAACATACCATATATGTGGATATACAATCTATGTGATCAAAACATATTATATAAAATTTTCCCCCATTTTTATACTGAGCGTTTATTTTATATGGTCTGTAATGGGGAAAAAGGGAGAATATAACTCAAAAATAACTGGAAAAATTTCCTCCTGAGAGAAATCCATTTTAATAGAACTCAAAAATAACTGCAAAAATTTCCTCCTGAGAGAAATCCATTTTTAAAATCTGCTTTCTGTTTTGACAAGGAAGGAGTTGCTTCTAATGGATCAATCTTTGCACAGATAATAACTATAAAATCTGGACACACCCAACAAAATTAAAGAAGAGAAAAATCACTACCTGAAGATACTGCAAGCCAACAAAAGTAGGGAAATGCTGAGGAAAATTTACACTTAGAAGAAGGAAATTGGATGATGCTGGGTAAGTTTTCAATATTTCATGGACTTTTGCTTGAAGGCAGCCCCAGCGAGCATGAAGTGGAATTACCAAAACTCAGTAGATTCCCTGCAGTCTCACTGGCTTGTGGAAACAGAGGACGGAGTTTGAAGTGACCACATCAGCTATAAAATGAGGAAAGAGGTGCCAGAAAAAAGATATCCACAAAGGGAAAGTCCTAAATTCTGCATTTAAAAATTGGTTCAGTCCAGACGCGGTGGCTCACGCCTGTAATACCAGCACTTTCGGAGGACAAGGAGGGCAGATAGCCTGAGGTCAGGAGTTTGAGACCAGCCTGGCCAACATGGGAAAACCCTGTCTCTACTAAAAATACAAAAATTAGCCAGGTGTAGTGGCGGGTGCCTGTGATCTCAACTACTTGACAGGCTGAGGCAGGAGAATTACTTGAATCTGGGAGGCGGAGGAGGCAGTGAGCCAAGGCCACACTGTTGTACTCTACCCTGGTCAACAAGAGAGAAACTCTGCCTAAAAAAACAAAGTCGTTTTAAATATCTGGCTGATCTCTGAATGCTTCCTCTAGGAAAGACTAGAAGCAAACCAGCTAGGGCTAAAAGGGCTCAGCAATGATTTCTACTGCTGCCCACCACAGAGAACACAGGAGTTGGACTTTGATTATTGCCACGTTAATTGCCTGCTAAAAACAAAACAAAAAGAAAAAATCAATACATTCAGAAAAGCATAACAGAATCCAAAGTTTTGTACCAATGTCCAGAATATAATCAAAATTACTAAACTACCAAGAAATGAAAAAATGTGACCCATAATCAAGAGAAAAGGTAATCAGTGAAAACTAACCCCAAGACAATCCACATGATGGAATCAGTAGACAAGGATTTTAATAGTAGTTATTATAGCTATATAAAAGGAAATAAATGAATAAAAGAATATAAAAGGAAATAAATAAATAAACAGAAAATCTCAACAGAGAAACATCCACAAACAGTGATAGCATTTTAACAATTCATTTTATATCTTTTAAAATAGTTCTGCATCTATTTTTTTCTTAATTAAAAATATAATGTAAAGTTGGTCATTCAGTGCTATTATTTTGGATTTCAGGTAGTTTGTATAGTGTGATAGCAGATAGTCTGGTAAAGTGGAGACAGTATTGCACATTTAGGCAAACAAAAACAGACCATGTGCAGTGGCTCACACTTGTAGTTCCAGCACTTCGGGAGGCTGAAGTGGGAGGCCCAGGAGTTCAATACCAGCCTGGGCAACATAGTGAGACCCTCATCTCATTTTTTATTTAATTTAAATAAAAGTAAATTTAAAAGACAAAAACAAATCTTAGTTCTACTACAAACATCTCTACATGACATTGAGTGAGACATTTAACCACAGTGGACCTTGTCTTCCTCTGTCAAATGTGAGGTTGGATACAAATCAGCTCCAAGGCTTTTGCTAAAAATCTAGGTGAAATTTACTTAGCATCCCAAAATTAGTTTGTATAAAAGTTAAGACTAACATACAGGTCCACTACTCATTACAAAGACCTGAACTAAAATTAGCCAGGAAATCTTAACCAAATGTATACTATCTTCAGCAAGTTCTCTGGATTAATGAAACATAGTTGCAGATCCAGATCCCTGTTTACTTACCCAAAACTTTTTGTTGTACCATATACAAAGGCTTAGAGACACATTGGACTGGATGCTCTACTTGAGAGTAAACGGAAGTATCACTTTCTCCTTGTCTAGATTTACCAAAATCGCATTTGGAAATCAAAACAATTCATATTACACCAGATTTCAGCAGTGTTTGAAGCATCAAAAATAAATTAAATAAAATAAAGCTTCTCCCATGAAGCCTATCAGAAATAAAGCAGGCAGTAACTGAATTGAAAACTTAATCAAAATGAGGTTCTGGTCTAAATATGTGCATTTTTAAAACCCATTTATCTAATGTACTATAATCATAGAAAAGGGACTTTCAAACTTTTGATCAGATGCTAGAATGTTAAACTCTGATGGGGGAAAGAAAAGCTTTTGTAATTTATTGCTTTGCTTTTCCTTTTCATAGAGAATAGTTTATTTATTTAATTTTCCTACAAGTATGTCTTATTTCTCCTCTGACAAATGCCAAAAATGAAGATAAGCTAAACATACAGATTGCATTAAAATTGATGTGTGTTTTAAAATTTCACTATTTTTAATTTCACTGTGCTGAGCTGTCAGCCCTGGCTACTTTTGGGGAATCTATGGGCTGGTGCTGAGGGCACCAGTTTCCTAAACACAGCTCAGCCACAACTTCTTACAATAGTCCAGGACTCCACTCACCAACCTTTAATCCTCAAAATGTTCTTTTGATGACTCTATCCTCACATGGCACAAGCTTTGCCACAGATAAGATTCTTATATGTCCACAAATAACACAAGGATGTATCTTAGAGATGGAGAAGAAAGAACAGCAAAATAAATATGAATGTTTAGGGACAGAGCCTACATGTGAACTGAAACACATGGATGTCTAAAGTTATGATATTAATGAAATATTTGAAGGTAGATAAAAGGAAATGTATTCATATGGAAATCTTGTAGAAAAAATAGAATTTATGTATGCTACAGTTTCACAGAATCACATAATCTTGGGTTTGGAAGGAATGTTAGAGGCCATCTAATCCAACTGCATTCCCAAAACAGGGATCCGGATAGTTGGCGATTCTCCTTAGAATTTTAGGAATTCATACCAGAAGAACCAAATTAAGCCTCATTGGCTTCTAGTGTCATGATAATTCTGTGGAAATCAAGTTTCATTTTTGTTTCGAACCAAATTGTCTCAGAGTTCCGAAATCTGGGTTCTAAAAATTCATATAAACGTATTAGTTGATACTATGCCTCAGATCTAAATTACTAAAAATGTAGTGTTAACCAGATGATAGGTCCAGCAATAGGAGGATATTAAAGGCCAGTCTGTGGCTGGGCGCAATGGCTCATGCCTGTAATCCTAGCACTTTGGGAGGCCGAGACAGGTGGATCATGAGGTCAGGAGATTGAGACCATCCTGGCCAATGTGGTGAAACCCCGTCTCTACTAAAGATACAAAAAAATTAGCTGGGCGTGGTGTCTCGCACCTGTAATCCCAGTTACTCAGGAGAGGCTGAGGCAGAAGAATAGCTTGAACCAGGGAGTCTGAGTTTGCAGTGAGCTGAGATTGTGCCACTGCACTACAGCCTGGCGATAGAGCAAGACTGTCTTTGTCTCAAAAAATAAAAAAAAGAAAGAAAGAAAAAGAAAAAGAAAAGAAAAGTAAAGTAAAAGACCAGTCTGTTACTATTCTCTACTGCTGTTTGTGAGACTTATTTCTGCCCTGAAGGGGTTCAAAACCATAGATTAGCAACAAAATAAATACAGTCAAATACAGGCATGATCTATAATTTTTCTTCCAAAAGTGCTTAAAATATTGGAAAATAGGATCAATATTTATTGAGCATTGATACTGTGCTGCAAAAGGGTAAAGAGTTCTGAACTATTTAGCTGGAAGAATAGAATGCTGGGGTAGAATTCAACTATTTTCTAATCTATACAATTTGTCTTAAATAAGATCCTGATCAGCCATTATTAATTTAATTCCAGAGAATAGAATAAAAGAAAAACACTCTAGAAAGGGAAAAAAAGCAAATTATTAGTATTCTGACTATATATGTCATGAAAGAGTTTTTGAGGGAAGCTATATCACGATGTCTTTGGAGGACTTTAAGAATAAGGTCAGGCCGGGCGCGGTGGCTCACGCCTGTAATCCCAGCACTTTGGGAGGCCGAGGCGGGTGGATCACGAGGTCAAGAGATCGAGACCATGCTGTTCAACATGGTGAAACCCCGTCTCTACTAAAAATACAAAAAATTAGCTGGGCGTAGTGGCGCGTGCCTGTAATCCCAGCTACTCAGGAGGCTGAGGCAGGAGAATTGCCTGAAACCAGGAGGCGGAGGTTGTAGTGAGCCGAGGTCGCGCCATTGCACTCCAGCCTGGGTAACAGGAGTGAAACTCCGTCTCAAAAAAAAAAAAAAAAAAAAAAAAAAAGAATAAGGTCAAACATTTATTTATCTTGACTGGACTGAGAAAAACCCATCATGATGGAAAAGATGTATCACTTGTCAACATTTCCTTTCTTGATGCTATAAAAAAGAGACAGAGCAGTCCAGAGTTGGATACAAAGAAAGAATGGTCTTTAAGGGTCCCCAGTTTTTCTCAACACTTACTTAGAGCGAGAGGGAAAACAACTATGTGGGATTCAGCATTTTTTCCCCATCTGGATTACTGATTTTCACCCTTGGAAGTTTGTACCACTAACTAGCATTATATTTTTATATGACTTAGCTTACCCAACCCTAATCCCAAAGCTCATTAATTGAAGCTCCAAGTTCATTGTTTTGCATTCTTCACCAACCTGAAAATCACTCTTCTCCCACAAAGAGTTGAGGAAAGTTAACTACTGATTTTTCATGGATTTTAAACAATGCAGACCTTAAAATACAATGTCTGAAATTGCTACCCGATTATCCTGGACATGGAATTAGTCTTCTTAGAACCGAAAACACCAAAAATGGTTAGTATTAATTCTTTATTCTTTACTTAAACCTAGCCATCTTTTCAGAGGCTATCTAGTTTTTACAAGCTCCATTTTTAATTTTATGATTCTCACATATTCTACTTCTCAGTTACATACTAGAGGCAGTTTGGGGATTCTCTTTACATCTAATGAAGGTTCTCAGAAAAAGCAAACCCTGCCAGAGATTTTAAGCAGTCATATACATAGTGCAATTTAAGAGGTGTCACAAACCCCATCTCCTCTCTGTGCAGTCATTTAAAACAATTCTCCAGTTTGCTCCCAGTGCAGATTATCCTTCTTATTACCCTCAAAAAAAAGTCTGGAATGTGCACATAATTTTAAAAAATCATAATATCAATGCCTTCCTTTTGCCAGGTACTATGTAAAAGTACTGAACAGGAGTAATGTCAGCAAGATGGCAGGCTAGGAAGATCTACACACTTGTTTCCCCACTGAAACATTAAATACAGTATCTGTAGATGTACTAAAATAACTTTATATGAGCCCTGAAAACTAGTCAAAGATCTACAGCCACCAAGTGAATTCCCACAGAAAAAAAGCCACAGTCAAATGATGGGAAATTTTGTGGTGTTTTTACTTACCCCACCTCACCCCTTCCCCAGTGTGGTATAGTTGGGAGAAAATGTCCTAATTCCTAGTTTCCTCCCTGGAGCTAGGAGAAGACTACAACATATTTGCAATATTTTAACTTGTCTGTGGGCTTTCCACAGGATGCTTTGCTGTCTTGCCTGACTTGGAGCTCAGACAGAAAATGAAAACATTATAACTCAGGCTGGTGGAAACCATGGAAGGCAATAGCAGGTACTGTGGTGTGTGAAATGATAAGGCAGACTGTAGACCTATAGATATCCGGGGGCAAACAATTTTTAACAGAGAAATATGACAGAACATCTTATTTGCCAAGGAGAAACTGGGGTGAGACTCTTTGGCAAATTAGGACATTTTAAAGCAGCTATTTTTGTGGAGAGAAGGAAGGTTTTTAAAAAAAATCTCACGCAGGCCCAGCCAAGAAATATGCCTTAAAAAGACCTTAGAATATCTTAAGCCTCACTCCAGACTGATCCCGAGGCTGAAAGGCCCCCTAATTTGTGAAGCTCCTCCATGTCAGCCTGCCAAGATTGGGAAGGTTGATTTGTTTTCAATGCCCAATTTTCAATAAACAATCACAAGACATAAGAAAAAAAAAAAAAAAGAACATGGCCCAATAAAAGGAACAAAATAATTTCCAGAAATCATTCCTGAAGAAAAATAGGTATCACACTGGCCAGGCAAAGACTTCTTATACACTTGTCTTAAATATGCTCAAAAAGCTACAGGAAAATATGGACAAAAAAATAAGGGAAATCAGGAAAAAGTTATATGAACAAAATGATAATATCAACAGAGAGACAAAAATTATATTTTAAAAGAAACAAATAGAAATTCTAGAGCATGAAAATACAAGAATTAAACGAAATATTCACTCTAAAGGCTCAACGGCTGTCCCAATCAGACAAAAAATAAATACATCACTGAACTTCAAGACAGGCCATTTGAAATCATCAAGTTTGAAGAGCAAAAGAAAAAAACTATAAAAAAATTAACTTATGATGCATCTTAAGGGACTTATGATGCATCATCAAGAGGACAAAATATGAACTATCAGAGTCCCAGGAGGCGGAAAGAGGGAAAAGGGCAGAGATGTTATTTGAAGAAATAATGAACAAAAGCTTCACAAATGTGAAGGTAAATATGGACACACAAATACTAGAAGTCTAAGTAGGATTGACCCAAAGAGATCAACCCCAAGACACATTACTATCAATCTGTTGACACAGACAAAGAGAATCTTGAACAGAGCAAAAGGAAAGTGACTTGTTGTGTACAAGTGATCCAGAACAGACTGTAAGTGGATTTCTCAGCAAAAACAAACAAACAAACAAAAAAACAAAAAAAACCAACTCACAGGCCAGAGACAATGAGATAATATATTTAAGGTGCTAAATTTTTCTTAAAATATCAATTGAGAATTCTAGGTTGGGTGCAGTGGCTTATCACTGTAATTCCAGCACTTTGGGAGGCCAAGGCAGAGGATCACAGAAGTCCAGGAGTTCAAGACTAGCCTAGACAACATAATGAGACCCCATCTCAGCAAAAAAATTAAAAATTAAAAAATTAGCTGGATGTGATGGTGCATGCTTTTAGTCCCGACTACTTGGGAGGATCACTTGAACCTGGGAGGTCAAGTCTGCAGTGAGCCATGATCATGCCACTGCATTCCAGTATGGGCAACAGAATGAGACCATATATATATATTTGTCTTAAAGCTATATATGCTTTAAGAGACCATATATATATGGTCTCACTCTGTATTTCACATATGCACAATTTTTTATGGTCTCACTCTGTATTATAATTCTCTATATAGCAAAACTGCTATAAAAAATAGGAAACAAATTATGACATTCAAAGATAACTAAAAGCAGACGTCGTTCATTACCAATAGATTTGTTTCAGAAGAAATGGTAAAGAATGTCCTTCAAGTTGAAGGAAAGAACACTCAAGACTGTCAAAATACAATGCTCTAGGCCGGGCGCAGTGGCTCACACCTGTAATCCCAGCATTTTGGGAAGCCAAGGCGGTTGTATCATGAGGTCAGGAGTTTGAAAGCTGTCTGGCAAACATGGTGAAATCCTGACTCTACTAGAAATACAAAAAATTAGCCAGGCATGGTGGTGCACACCTGTAATCCCAGCTGCCCGGGAGGCTGAGGCAGAAGAATCACTTGAATCCAGGAGGTGGAGGTTGCAGTGAACTGAGATCATGTCACTGCACTCCAGCCTGGGTGACAGAGCAAGACTCCATCTTAAGAAAAAAATTATATATATATATAAATTTCTCCAGTAAATGTAAATACATGAACAGAAATTTTGGCCTGTAACTCTGATTTTAATTGTTATGTTATAGTTAAAAGCCAAAAGCAAAAAGAATTTTAAGTCTATGCTAATGGGAACATAATGTATAAAGATGTAGTTTGTGACCTTGACATCAGAAAGTGTTTGGGGAGGAGGAGCTGTAAAGAAGCAGAGTTTTTGTATGTGACTGAAGTTACACTGGAATCAATTTAACAAAGATTGTCCTAACTTTAGAATGTTATATATAATCCCCATAGTAAACACAAAGAAAATATTTATAGAATATACACAAAAGGAAACGAGAAGAAATTCAAAATGTATTACTATAAAAAATCAAATAAACAGAATGGAACACAGTAATGCAGAAAGTGAGGGACACGAAAAGCTCTAAGACATACAGTAAAAAACAAAATGTCAAAAAGTGTTTTGATCAGTAGTTACTTTGTGTAAGTGACTTAAACTCCCCAGTCAAAAGACATGGAATGACAGAATGGATTAAAAGACAGAATCCAAGTGTATGCTATCTATAAGAGACTCACATTAGATTTAATATCATCCATAAGTTGAAAGTGAAAAAATGGGAAAAGATATTCTATGCAAATAGTAACCAAAACATAAGTGACCAGAGCAAAATTGACTAAACTAATATCAGACAAAATAGTCTTTAAGTTAAAAACTGTTACAAGAGACAAAGAATGATTATTATACAATGATAAAGGGGTTAATTTGCCAACAACTGTAGGCATATATGCATCAAGCATCAGAGCTCCAAACTATAGGGAGTAAACATGAAGCCGGGCGTGGTGGCTCACACCTGTAATCCCAGCAATTTGGGAAGCTGAGGTGGGCAGATCACCTGAGGTCAGGAGTTCGAGACCAGCCTGACCAACATGGAGAAACCCTGTCTCTACTAAAAATACAAAATTAGCTGGGCGTAGTGGCACATGCCTGTAATCCCAGCTAACCGGGAGGCTGAGGCAGGAGAATCACTTGAACTTGCGAGGTGGAGGTTGTGGTGAGCCGAGATCACGCCATTGCACTCCAGCCTGGGCAACAAGAGCAAAACTCTGTCTCAAAAAAACAAAAACAAAAACAAAAACAAAAAGAAGTAAACATGAAAGAATTGGAGGGAGAACTAGATAATTCATAGTAGGACACTGTAGTACTCTACTTTCAGCTATGGATAGAACAACCAGACAGAAGATCAAATATGAATACAGAGAAATTGAGCAACATTATAATCAATTGGACCTAACACACACACACAGAACACTTCACCCAGCAACAACAGAATATACGTTTTCTCCAGTGCACTTGGAGCATTCTTCATGTAACTCATGTGTTAGGCAACAGGAAAAGTCTTAAAAAATTGAAAAAGAATTGGCATAATACAAATTATCTGTTCTGGTCACAATGGAAGATGAGAAATTAACAGCAAAAGGAAAACTGGATATATTAAAGTGCAACAATATACTTTTAAACAACCAAAAAAAATCACAAAGAAAATTATAAAATATCTGGAGTAAAAGAAAAATAAAAATATGACATACCAAAACTTATGAGATGTAGCAAAAGCAGAGCTAAGAGGAAAATTTATGGCTGTAAAGCTTACATTTATTAAAACAAAAGATCTCAAATCAATAATCTAATTTTATACCTTTGGAAACTGGGGAAAAAAGAACTAGCTCCGAAACTAGCAGAAGGAAGGAATTAGTAAAGTTTAAAGACAAATAAAAATTTTTTAAAGACAATAAACAAAGTCAGCAAAATAAAGAGTTGGTTTTTAAAAAGATTAACAACATTGACAAACTTCTAGCTAGGTTGACTAAAAAAGAGCAAGAGAGAAAATTCAGCATAAAAGAAGGAACATTATTGTCAATTTGACAGAAATAGAAAAGATTATAAGGAGTACTATAAACAATTGTACACTAACAAATTGTATTACCAAATGAAATGAACGAATTCCTAGGAATATACACGTTATAAGGACTGAATCATGAAGAAATAAAAAATTTGAATAGACCTATAACTAATAAGGAGATTGAATTGGTAATTTTAAAAACTCACAAAAAATAAAAAACTAGCAACAGATGCTTTCAGTGGTGAATTATATAAAACATTCAAAGAAGAATTAACACCAATCATCCTTACACTCTTCCAAAAAATTGAGGAGGAAGGAATGCTTCCTAACTCAGCATATGAAGCCAACATTATTCCAGAAAATACTAGCAAACAGGATTCAACAGCATATTAAAAAGATTACACACTGTGACCAAATGAGATTTATTCCTCAAATGCAAAGATGTTTTTATACATTGATAAGAAACTCAGTCAATCTAATAAATCACAATTAATGGAATGAAGGAGGGAAAAAAACACACTATCATTCAGTTGAGTCAGAAAAAGAATTTGACAAAATTTAGCACTATTTCACGATAAAAACACTCAACAAACCAGAAAAAAAAAAAAAACTAACAGTAAGAGCCATCCATGAGAAACACACAGCTAAAATTATACTTAATGGTGGAAAAACTGAACTTCTTAGGATCAATAACAAGACAAGGATTCCTGCTTTCACCACTTGCATTCAAAATAGTACTAGAAGTACAAGCCAGGGCAATTAGAAAAGAAAAAGAAATAAAAGTCACTGAAATTCTAATGGAAGAAGTAAAATTATCTCTGGCTGTAGATGACATCATCTTATATGCAAAAAAAAACCTAAATATCACACATATGCGCTCACACACAAACACACAAAACACTGTTAGAATTAATAAATGAATTCAGCAAAGTCACAGCATACAAGATCCACATACAAAAATTGGTGGTTGCTCTTCTATATACTTACAGTGGACAATTAAAAATAAATTAAAAAAACATAAAACACTTAAGAATAAACTTAAGTATTAAAGACAATAGAGAGAATCAGTAAAATCAAGAGTAAAATTAGAAAACCAAGAAGGCAAAAGACTTATACAGTGAAAACTACAAACTGTTCCTCAAAAAATTTAAGGAAATAGACATAAATGGAAAGAAATTCCATGTTCATGGATTGAAAAATTTTAAATTGTTAAGATGTCAACACTACCCAGAGCAATCTAAAGATTCAGTACAATCTCTATCTACCATACCCAGTGATATTTTTGTAACAATAGAAAAATTAATTCTAAAAGCCATATGAAAACTCAAGAACACCAATAGTCAATACAATTATGATAAAGAAAAACAAAGGTGTATGTCTCACACTTCCTGATATCAAAACTTACTATAAAGCTTTGGTAACCTAAACTGTGGAACAGGCATAATGACAGACATATAACCCAATGGAATAGAACAAAGAGCCTGGAAATAAACCATAAAATATATTTCAAATAATTTTAAACAAAGGTGCCAAGACCTTTCATTGAAGAAAAAATAGTATTTTCAATAAAAAAATTGAAAAAACTAGATACTCATGTGCAAAATATGAAATTCAACCCTTGCTTTATGCCATATACAAAAATGAACTCTCCCAGATTCAGTAATGGCTGCAAAAATAATTAAAATAATTTAAACGATAATAATCAACTCAGTATGGGCCAAAGACCTAAATGTAAATACTAAAACTATAAAAATCTTAGAAGAAAACGTGAAGAAAAATTTTCATGACATTGGATTTGGCAATGATTTTTTGGATATGAGACCCAAAACACAGACAACAAAAACAGTAGATTAATTGGATTTCATCAAAATTAAAAACATCTGTGCATCAATGACCAATATGATCAGAGTGAAAAGGCAACCTATGGAGTAAAAATAAAGTTTGTATATTATGTATCTAATAATGAATGATATTCAGAATATATAAAGAACTACATTTCTACAATAAAAAACAAAAACCCAATTTAAAAATTAGCAAAAGACTTTAATAGACATTTTTCCAAAGATGTACAAATGGCAATAAGCACATGAAAAGATGCTCAAACATGCTAATTATTGGAGAAATGCAAATCAAAACCACAATGAGACAACTCTTCCCGCCCTTTAATATGGATATTATCAAAATATCAGAGAATAACAGGTGGTGGGGAGAATGTGGAAAAATTGAAATCCTTGTAGCATTGCTGGTAAAAATGTGAAATGGTGCACACACTGTGGAAAACACTATAGTTATTCTTAAAAAAATTAAACATAAAATTGATATATGGTCCACGAGTTTCACTTCTGTGTATATACCTGAAAGAACTAAGAGCGAGGAAATAAACAGATATTTATTTAGCCATGTTTATTATAGCATTAGTTACAATAGCCAAAAGGCGAAAGCAACCCAAGTGTCCATTGAATAAATGAACAAACAAAATGTGACATGTACACACAGTGGAATATTATTCGTCCTTAAAAAGGAAGAAAATATGGCACATGCTACTGCCTGGATAAAATGTGAAGGCACTATCTAAGTGAAATAAGTCACAAAAGGACAAACACTGTATGATTTCACGACATCAGGCTCCAAAAAATAAAAAGCCCTAGGTTTGGAATATGCAGCTAAAAAAAGACAAAAGCAAAAGCAAATCAAAAAGAAAATAAATGAACCATATTTATAGAAGTAAAAAGTAGAATGATAGTTTCCAGGGAATGGTCAGAGAGGGAATCAGGAAATTATTGTTTAATGGGTACAGAATTTCAGTTTGGGAAGATAAATAAAAGTTTTGGAGATGGATGATTGTGATGATTGCACAACAACTTGTACTTGATGCCACTGAAGTGTACACTTAAAAATGGTTAAAATGGTATATTTTGTTATTTACATTTTACCACAATTAAAAATGGTTATTTTAAAAAGACAATAACAACATTATTTTAAAGGCTTTTGATACACACTGCCCTCCTAAAAGGATTTCCTGTTTATACTCGTACCAACAGTGTAAGAGTTCCACCTCACAACACTAAATATTATTATAATTAAAATGCCTTTTAATTAACTAAATTTTAAAATAAAGCCTTCTAGATGCTATCTCTGGAGTGGAAGACAAGTGTCTGTGCCATATTCTAGCTCTCAATAAATATGTTCATTCAGTTCAGCTATACCAACACCTGGAATGTGCCCAACAGAGTACTTACTTCAAATTTAGCAGAAGGAGTAATTGGGCCAAGAAGTAGTATAAATCTTGGTTCTCCAAAAAAAGTTTTAAAAACTAAATAATCAGATACAGTGCTGACTATAAAAATTATACAAATTACATGAAAAGATTCAAGGGTACTCCAAACATTCAAATAAATCTTCAGCAGGGTTGGGTGACAGCTGGCAGTTGATCTGGGCCGCATCTTCATCAACATCTTCACGTTCAACATGTCTTTGTGTTCTATAAATTATTTCTTCCCTGGAGCTCATAGCTATCCACTGGTCCCATTAATGCTTTCAACATCATGGTGCAGAGTGCCATCTTTATATGTTGGAAATATAGATCACCATCTAAGAGGCACTCCAACTCCAATCCACCCTGCACACGAGCTTCCAGTTCATTGTCCTTAGTCATCAACTAATTACGTCCCCCACATTAACACCTGAAAATGTTCTCTATTATTCATAAAGCAAAACTCCAACATTTAAACTATTCAAATGCATCCACCCAAAGCATTTTGTAATCATTGTCTTCAAGTCGGTCCACCTGCACTTGCTTATTCATTTATTCATTCTTTCTTTTCACAGCTACTCATGAGGCAATGTTTTTGTCCCTAGATTACAATGGCAAGCTAAATAGAGCTTTCAGTCAAACAAGAAAAGGTAGACGAGAAATAATGAATTATAAGAAAACATGATGGGTGAGAAGAGAAACGTGGGGTTCTTTGGGGCCACATGGTGGGAGATCCTTACTGGAATGTGGGAGACTTTCTGGAATGCTTCCCTTCAGCTGAAACCTTAAGTATGAGAAAGGGTCAGAATCTTTGGAAATGGAGGAGGAACACATCAGGGCATTAATGTCTGGAATGGCATCATGTGGGAAGAAAGGTTCAAGGCAAGAAAGAGTAAGCTGAAGGTGTGTGAGAAACTAAGACTGAAGGGAACACAAGTAGAGAACAGATCCCAGGAACACAAAGGAGGGGGAGATCTGTTAGCATGCTTTCAGAAACCTAAGTGAGAGATAACTGTGACACAACCTAAGACGGTAATACAGAAGCAGAGGCTGCTGGTAGAGCGATATTCAGGATCTGGCATTTGACTGAATGAATGATGGGAATGCAGTAGAAGTTAAGGCAGGCCTCGAACTCAAGGCCCTTGGACTCTGGTGCCGCAACTCTGAGCAGTGGTTTCAGTTTGACAGTAACATGAGGGTGAGGGGCTAGACACTGTAAAGGCTGGGACACTAGAATGAGCATGGTAGGTATGTATTCATTACCTGTGGCTGCTGCCCCAATCCCCACAAACCTGGTAGTTTCAAACAAGACAAATGTTTTCTTTTACGGTTCAGGAGAACAGGAGTTTCAATCAAGGTGTCAGCAGAACTTAATTCCTTCAGAAGGCTTCAAGAGAGAATCGGTTTTCTTGCTTCTTCTGACTTTCAGACACTGCCTGCATTCTTAGGCCTATGACCCCTTTTTCACATCACTGCAGCCTCTGCTTCTGTTCACAGGTCTTCCTAGTGACTCTGATGCTATGACCCTCCTCCTTACCTTGTGCATACCCAAGTGACCTAGAGTCATCTCCTTATCTCAAGATTTTTAACTTATTCACATTAGCAATATTCCTTTGTCGTAAGATAGTTCACAGGTCCCAGGGATTTAGACATCTTGGAGTGGGGGGATGGACATCATTCTGTCTGTCATTATATGTGTAGATGAGTTTTAGTTCATTTGTCCAAATTTCTGTGTATCTGAGCATCAGCTGTGTGCTGGTCACTGTGCTAGAAGCTGGGGTTATGACAATACACCTCCTGCCTTTGTGGAGATCACATTGTCCTAAGTCAACAAGCACATGTATTTTATAGTATAGGTTTCATGGTGGAATAGCCAAGAGGGGGTGAATTTGCTGGTTAAATTTGGGTTCTGGAATCAGACAGAAGCTCAACTCTCAGTTGCTCTACTTGTTAGCTGACTTTGGGCAGACAATGACTCCTCTCAAAGTTACCTCAACTATGAAATGCAGGTGATGTTGTCAACCTTAAAGGGACACTAGGAGGACTAAGGAGGTAATCCATGCAAAATATGTAGCCAACAGATGGCAGTTATCATATTGTCATAGTCACTTTTTGTCTTACATTTTGGTTATGAATGTGTACATCCATATCCTGAGTTCAAGCATAAATATTTCTAAAGATTAAAAATATGTCTTATCAGGAAAAATGTGGCACATATACACCATGGAATATTATGCAGCCATCAAAAATGATGAGTTCGCATCCTTCGTAGGGACATGGATAAACCTGGAAACCATCATTCTCAGCAAACTGACACAAGAACACAAAATCAAACATCTCATGTTCTCACTCATAGACAGGTGTTGAACAATGGGAACACATGGACACAGGGAGGGGAGCACTATACACTGGGGTCTGTTGGGGGGAGTGGGGGGGACAGCGGGGGGTGGGGAGTTGGGGAGAGATAGCATGGGGAGAAATGCCACATATAGGTGAAAGGGAGGAAGGCAGCAAATCACACTGCGATGTATGCACCTATGCAACAACCTTGCATGTTTTTCACATGTACCCCAAAACCTAAAATGCAATAAAAAAAAATATGTCTTATGCATTTGTTTAGCTAGAATGCTTACAAAATAAAATGTCTGTTGAAATAAATCACTAGGTTTGGCTTCAAACTTGGGGTGTCTGAATCATTACATTTCATATTGGGTTCTATTGATCACTACCTCTCAGAGAAACTGCCTGGCAATCCTGACCCTCCCTCTTCACCTATCAACAATGTCGCTTCTATAGAGGATCAAGAACCATGCAATATAAAGTTTCTGATGTGGAAAATTTTAAGTTTTCTGTGCTGGTGAGAAAGAGCATGGGACAAAGATTTCCAGAGAGAAGTCTGCTAGAAGATAAGATGAACACTTAACAGTATAATCCAAGGACAAAATGAAAATCAGAAGATCACTCAGGATAAGTGACTAAACAATGGGTACAGAAAAGAAGCTATTTGGATCTGAGGAAGGTGAAGTCATTGTGGTTACAGTGCACTCTTCTGGAGGAAGTAGAGCCTGAGCTGTGACCTTAGCAAATGGGTAGGATTCCTAAGCAGATGGCCAGTGGAAGCACAGGTTCAGGAGATCAGGAAACCAGTTTTGCTGAAGCAAAAGGCCATTCTACGGAAAAGGAGAAAATAAGGTCAACAAGACAGTTTGGGATTAAACTATGAGAACATTCACTACCAAGCCAAAAAGTTTTAAACTCACTCGTGTAGTCAAATACCAGCCACATCTTTTTTCTTGACTTAGAGAATGTAGAAAAAATACATTTCTTCATATTAATGTAAATTTGGATTAATTTCAATGGTAATACACTAATACTTCAGATTTAGTAACTTGGGTGACAAGAAGTGGGAGTGAAGAGGAAGAAAGAAGAAGGTGGTGTCCCTAGCTAGTGTCTAACTCATAAGACAGGTGACATCAAGGCTCCCAAAGGAACATCTCATCTCATGTAGCCAGTAGAAGAAAATGGAAACCCACTGCTTTAAAGACTTCTGGCGTATCCTCGGGTAGAGTTCTGTTTTGTTTTTTTAAACAGATATTTATATTTAGTTTGGTGCTCAAAAAAGTTAACAACTGTTATTTTTTCTTTCCCGAAAAAGTTCATTTAAGAAAGCTGTTGCTTTTTGCATCTGTTATGCAGTTGAACATCTGTGAACCATGAGTTAACCCACTGCTCTCCTGATGAAGTTTGAGAACGTTGGGGACACTCAAGGGGGATTCCCAGTGTACCACTGAGACAGTGGTTTCCTACAACTGCATTGCGAGGGCCAATGCTGGGCAAAATGCACAGAAGTCCCCTGTCCTCGGAAAGCTGATAGTTTTCATCCCTGCTCTTCTCTTTCAAGTGGAAAATACAATAGGATTCATGATATGGATGGAAGTTGTCGTGGGGTTCCTAGGCACCCTTCGAGCTGTCCATACCTGGTTTTAAAAATTACTTCCCACCTCTGTCTGCATTCTCAGTCCTCTGAGCATGTCACTAAAATCTCAAAAAAGTCCTCAAGCAAGTCAAATGAAAATAAATTGCACATATTGGTATATTTATAGTTCTTTATCATTTTGGAAGTTATGTATTGAATGTCTACAATGGCTCAAATGTTGGATTAATAATATTTTTAAGGACTGGAAGAGAATCTCCCCAAAATAAAGAAGGATGGCCAGAGACGGAAGTAAGAATTATTGATTACCTCCCCCACCCCGTGGCATGTGCTCCTGATGGCTCATCAAGTGGTACCATTCTCATTTCACCAAACTGAGATATAAGCCTGGTCCCATATGTCCTGAATGGCAGAACTGGTGAATAAACCACGGTCTCTGACTCCCCAGTCTTCTTTTATGACATTACCAATTCAGGATGCCCAGCTTCTTTGACCAATTGTTCAATGAATTCCCTCACTCTCCAAGTTGAGAAAAGACAACACTCATTCTGGTGTTGGGACCTTGGGAAGCAGTGGGGTGGAGGGGAAAGAATGGCAGCTTTGTTTCTATCACAGTAGATCATCTGTGTAATAGCAGATCTGAGTCTCCTCCTTGTTGGCCACTTACTACCTCTGGGACCTTGGCAATTTTCTCATCTCTACAGTAGGGATGGCAAACAACACATCATGTAAGGCTCCTAGTACCTGGCACACAGTAAATGCTCTCAAAATAAGACACCTTAGGTGATAAGAGCTGGCTGAAAATTTTAGCATTGTGGTTTGAAATTAAGTAGAAGTTCTAAAACGAGTGAGAGAATTTAAGGGGTTTTTCCTTGCCTTTCATTGACAGTAATATGCACGGCTTCCATGCCTGCCACCATCTCTCCAGGGTCCCGTGGCAGAGTCAAAGCACAGCACTGTGCTTGCGAAGTGCCTCCCATGGCTCTCAGATCCCTGCCCCTACCATTTTTCCCCATAGGATGATGCTTATACCTCTCAATGAATGTTCCTGATTATCAATCATTATTATTTTTTTCCGTAATATCCTCTACCCTCACCTGCAGGGCAGACCTGCTGAACGTATTGTACTGCTTGCCTATCCTCTTCACCTCAACCCAGACAGAGAGGCTGTAGGTGATTTCACAAGGTAGAGAAAGGGGCTGGGGGAGAAAGGTGCTCAAACATGACTCTTTTCCTATAGGTGAAGAAAGGATGCTAGAGCGGGCAGTGGAGGCAGATGCTGTGAGACTGTCAAAGTCATAACAGCAACTCTTTCTAGTTCCCAGCCCACTCAGATCTTCCCGGAATGGCCCAGGAAGGCTGTGACTTCTGCAGCAGCCAAGAGGCATGAGCAGAGCCTCCCAAGTCTTCTAGGATGTAGCCAAGGGTGGCATTGGCTGCAGGAAGGGTGTCAGGTGCAGATGATGAACTCTGATGAGCTCTCAGAACCAGATTTAAAAGTGACAGTGAAGCCCTGGGGAAAATGTCCAAAGCAAATGGGATTAGAATACAAACTGTGTTTGGCTGAGAGCCCTTGCAGGCACCTTGGCCCCAAGAGATAATGGGTTCCTCTGGGATAGCTGAGAGAAAAAGGCTTTTTGACAAGCGTTCAAGAGCTCACTTCAAAAACACTCTGTTTATTTCTCCACCGGCCCCTTTCTCTACCTTGTGAAATCATCTGCAGCCTCTCCGTTTGGGTTGAGAAGAGGATAGGCAAGCAGTGTAATATGTTCAGCTGCTCTGCCCTGCTGGTGAGGGTACAGGATATCACAGAAAAAAACAATAATGACTGATAATCAGAAATATTCAGTGTGAGGTATAAGCCTTGACTGAGTTCCCAGGTGACTGAGTTCCCCATGGGGAAAAATGGTAGTGTAGTCACCTGGGAACTCAAGGCTGTGGCTACTGCCCCAGAGACTGCTGGGCCCACCCTACCCTGGTGAGCTGGGGTTGAGTTAGGCTGCACATTCTCTCCCAATAGAGAATCAGATCTGCTCATTCACTCTAAGGTACGAATGACTAGATAAGTGCTACTTCTCTGAGAAATATTTGTATCTTTATATCCCCTTGCTAACAAATCACGTGAAATAACTACAGTTATGCTCCACATAATGATATTTCAGCCAATGATGGACCACATATATGATGGTGTTCTCATAATATTATAATATGGTATTTTTTGCTGTACCTTTTCTATGTTTAGAGACACAAATTCTCAGCACGGCGTTCCAGTTGCCTCCAGTGTCAGCACAGTGACGTGCCGTGCCGCTGTGTAGCGTAGGGGAGGTAGGCTCCACTGTACAGCTGAGGTGTGTAGTAGGCTACACCATCGAGGTGTGTTTAAGTGCGTTCTGTGTATTCACACACGACACGTTGCTGTCATACAAATGCTGCTTAGCTTATTTTTTTTTTTTTTGCTCCAGTTTCACCCTGCCGCAGCCTCAGCCCACTTCAATTCATGCCATGTGTTATCACCTGTTTGTTTTTCCTAAACAATTGCTCCAATTGTTTTCTCTTCACAACAAGGCCTTGAGGAGTTTTCGTTGCTTTCAGGAAGAATTCCCAGCTCTAAACTTGACCTTCAGACTGCTCAGTATGACTCAATTGGCTTTCTAAGCCTGCAATGCCCTCACCTCCAACACAGAAGTTCCCCTTCAGCTCAAGTGTTCCTCTGACTATTTTATGAAAAATCCCCAGGTTTTTATAGATCCTACCTGGCACATGCTGTCCTCTGTACCTTAGATGTCTCCCATCTTTCTTTGTCTTGTATAAAATTCTGCTCATTCTTAAGGAGTCTTTCTAATTTGAAACTTTTCCAGAACCAACTCAGTTTGCAATAATCTCTTCTACCTCTAAACAATTTAAATTATTACAGTCTCTGACACTTGACAGTATTGCCTTATAGTAGTTGTCATTTTATTTGTTTACATTTAGTCTTCCCAAATTACACTGCAATAAGCCTTTTAAAGGTGTGATCTGATTTATTCTACCCACCCTGCAATCCCAGAACAACGCCAAAGACCTGCATTTGCAAGGGGCAACCTTCATTAGGGTTGTTGACTCTATGGACCTGGACTGAAGCTAATGGAACTCCACAAAACTGGAGATTATTATTTTTTTAATCCCAGTAGTCAAGTTTGAAATCCCAACTTGAAAGGAAACAACATGATTTTCTCACAAAAGAAAACACTCTTCACAGCTTTTGACCATCACTCCCTTGAGAATGAGCTCTAAGACTGAACTAATGAGTCTATTAGAATTAATTAGAGTAATGTGAAATTATTTGCTTAATCTAGGGACAATCTCCTGGTGGAGAAAGTCCCCAGAGAGAAGCTGACCAGAGGGTGGAAAAGCTGCACAGCTCTCCCATCCCTGTGATAGATGCAGCTTACACAGCTGGTGCCAGATAATCTGGCAAATGCCACAAAGAAGGAGGGCAGGTGATAAAGTCGGCAAAGTGTGACGTTCTTTCTTTCTCTGGTCCCTGCGGCCCTGACCAGCAAAAGGATTTCTGGAAACCTAGCAGAATGCCGTGATTCTGTCAGTCATCCTGAAGTGGGCTTGATCCTAACACATCTGACCAAGAGAGCTGATCTTTCTATTGCACTTTGTGCTTTGGCAGACCCCACCTATTGGCTGACTTTTAGAGAAAAAGTGAAAAGAGCAACTAACCATTCAAGGCAAATAGGGATGGAAATCCTGTCCTTTGTGCCTTGCTCAGGACAAGCACACATTTATTTGCCTTTCCAGAGACGCTTAAGAAGGCTTTTTGTGGCTAGAGAGATCATTCAGGGTCAATCCAAACAAAGCTGGTTCCTGACACAGACTCTCTGAAAAGGCGGAGAGTTGGCAAATTTTGTTCCCTGTGCTGTCCATGAAATCAACAAACTAACTACATCCCTACTAAGGACAAGACTTCTGTTAAATGATGTAGTGTTATAGGAGCTACAAAGCAGGATAAGACATGATCCCTGTCCTTGAAGACATTACAGTCTATATGGAAAGATACAACACAAGAATATTAAAGGCAGCTAGCAATACAGGAAATGAGTATTTTGGAAAACAAACAAGTCTATAGCTCAGCATCGGGAGGGATCACCGGAGGTTGGGATGACTAGAAACGGCTTCCCAGGAGAAGTAGCACTGACGTCAGAACTTGAAAAGAAGATTTCAGAGAAAGGGAAGAATGGAATGGAGAAGCAAATCAAAGGGATATGTAAAATAGTGGGAAGAAGCCTTTATATACTGACATGGAATGATCTCTAAGAAATGTTGATAGGTAAAAGGGCAAGATACAGAGCTGAGTGTACTGTATGCTATCGTTTATGTAAGAGGAAGAGACAGAGAGCTAGAGAGAATATTTGCTTGTATGTATTTTGGAAGGATACTGAGAACCAACGATATTGATCATCTTGGGAGAGGGGAACTGGTTGGCTGGGGTATAGGAATGAAAGAAAGACACAGATATTCAACTGTACTCCTTTCCGTATCTTTTAAAATATGAAACATGATTTCTTAAAAAAAAAGAAAGGAAAAAACTGGAGTGGAATAAGCAATGGAATACTTGCAGCATATTTTACAGACTACTCGAGCTAAAACAGAAGGATTATGTCAGAAGCATCTGAGAAACAGAGTTAGAGTGGTAAAATGTTTCCACAATGCCCTTGACGGGGTCTAAAATCCAATCATTATTTTCAAACTATGGATCTGCTATGAGTCAGGACACATTGAGGACAGAGGGAGTAGGGGAAAGGCTTCCACAGCAGACCACACTTGTAATTTGAGGGTGTGGATTAGGGAGTGGAAGTGAGAATGAAAAGTTAAGTTTGATTTTTTTTTCTACTGTCAAAAAGACAAGTGAACCCTTTTAACACACTGTCTGTCAGAGATGAAGCTCTTTTAGTTGCTTTTCTTTTCTGCACACAACATTTTACCACTAATCCTCAAATCCTCTGCAAATGCCAGAAGCCAGGCCAAGCCTTTGCCTGGTGAAACTTTAGTGGTACAATATGGCCTTTCAATAAAGTGCATTTCTCTGCATTATCTTCTCATGATCAGGAAGAAATAGGAGGCAATGGGCCACGTGTCTTGGAGGAAGCAGCACTCCTTACATGGTCCCGGTCAGGTGCCAGAATGCCCTGATGGTATTTAGCGAGCAGCATTTCAGACATTCATTGCCACTTGGGCAAAGGTAGGGAAGAGGCTTCCACCACAAACCAAATTGCTGTTACTTCCATAATGATGTGACGCAGATCAGGCAAACCCCAATTTTTGGCTGCCATTCTGCCCAACTGAGAGCTGTTTTAGGGGATCAGGGAGCTCTCAGGGCCACATCACTCAGGCTCAGCAGGGTATCTTGCTGAGTTTGAATGCTGAGACTGCCAGCAGAGCCCCAAATAGTCCTCGGATCCAGAAATAGCCTGTGGCAATTATGTTTTGTCTTCCTACTGCAAGGAATCCTTTCATTTATTCTCATCTGTGAAGACAAATCTTCTAGTGTTTCTGGCAAATGAAAGTCCAAGATTAGCTGAAAATATCTGTGAACAGACCCTGCAGAAATTGACAATATTCACCCTGGGTATGGAGATACTGGCAGGATCCTGATAACCTGAGCAGGAAGTACTGCTGTGCCACCCTTCCCGAGCCCTGTCCCAGCCCTCTAGCAACTCAGCGTCCAGTCCCACCTGCCCACACACTAATGGCCCACAGCTAACCCAAGGGACAAAGAACCATAACGGTGTTGCATTTTCTGTGCCTGGGACTGTGTCTCCTTCTCTGGTTCATACTGGGAGCTCACAGAGGCTGAGGTTTCAAATCATTCTTCAGGAAAGATGAGTCTATAATATCACACTTAGCTAGACCACTTCTGGATCTTGACTTTGACCTCACCCTAGGGCAGGCAACTAGGTTGACAAAGGTTAAGAGCAGGAAACAGCACGGAAACCTAACCCAGCCTCAGATTTTAAATAAACCCAGATAGAGAGGCCTGAGAATGAGGAGATGGCCTCCATTGAAAAGAAAACACATTGTGTCTGTTTGATAAAAGGATGCTGGCTTTCTTCTGCAGCATCAAAGTTCAATGAAAATGTTTGTTCAGTCTTATTTTAAAATCGTGATGCTAAATAGGTTTGCTGACTTTAAAGTTGTCTGTGGTTTTAAATAATTTCACTCCCTTTAAATAGTTGAATTGCTGAGTCATGTACTTAGACAGAGACAAGGAAATAAGAGTTGGTTAGTGAAAAAGGTTACTTCATATTTTGTTACTACGAAAAAGCACCCACAGAGAACAAAGGAAAGCAAAATCAGACAAGAGTCAAAAAGAGAGGGGAGTCATTTTGAGAACTCTATGCATAATCTTTCCAACTGTTCCACATAAGTCTCCGAGTTCACTCTCATGGGGCAGATCTGGACCCCTGCCTATGACTTGCTGGTTCCATTGCCCGGTTCTGGACCACTGGCCATCTCTGGAGCTAGCTGTGTGCTCAGTACATCCAAACCACATGGATAGAGCCGGTAGAAGGGTTGACTTCCCAAGAGCTATCTGCATACTAACAACCAGAAAAAGAGGAAGAAAATGTTGTACACACAAAGCTTTTTAAGAATACACTACACTCAGCACAATATTTTAGAGAATAACACTTTAATAAAGACATATGTTGTACACACAAAGCTTTTTAAGAATACACTACACTCAGCACAATATTTTAGAGAATAACACTTTAATAAAGACATATATATAATTGGAATGGATTAAACTAATTGAGAATGGGCTGAGTTAAAAATGGTTAAGGTAAAGGTATTATTGACTTG
Source organism: Aotus nancymaae (assembly GCF_030222135.1). NCBI lineage: Eukaryota > Metazoa > Chordata > Mammalia > Primates > Aotidae > Aotus > Aotus nancymaae. Next base: position 37,862,907 of record NW_026988423.1, read on the forward strand.
CTAAGAATAGAAATAATATATCTCTTTGGTACATAGAAGACCCCATCATCTTTTTACATTCTATGTTTTTTTACTTGCTGTTGTTTATTTTATTTCATTTAATGAGAAAATTAGTGTATGTTTTGTTATCATAAATAGTTATATTCTTAATGTAAACATGAATTTAATATTCTGTAGGGGGAATCCTGGCCAATCTTTGACTGAACTAAAATGCATGGTACAGGATATCACAGTCTGCTAGAAAGGAGTGGAGTCCAGACAGGAAAGTAAATGGACTCTGCAACATACATGGTAAAAATCCCAGCTGTCAATCATGTTTTTCATTTTTATCAGATCCACCTACTTCTAAAGTGAACAACTAGAGATGCTATTTATTTATGAATTCAAATGGCTGTTATCAATCACCAGCTGTTTACCAGCAACTATTCTAGGTAAGCATGTTATCCTTAAAGAGATTACAGTCTCATGTTGAAGAAAAATAAGAAATAGATGAGTTTCCTGTACTGTAGTAAGTTTAAAGGCAGGTAAAACCGTAGGATGCTGTGGAAGCACAGCAAAGGCATCTCAAGCCCCACTGCGGCTGGACGTGTGGGGCAAGGTAACCTTGATTCCTGGAGAGGTAGATTCCTGAAGAAGAGAAGGGCGGGGCGGGAGGAGCATGGACCCACAGAACCTAGCTCACTCTGGTTGCCCTCTAAAACTTGGCCTGAACCTACCTCTTTCAGACACAGTCTCTGGATGAGAAGACAGATGGCAGGAAGTCGGGGTGAGAGAGAATATAGAAGAGGAGGGTATGGAGTCTCGGATGTACTGGGGCACTGGTCTTTGAATGCACACAGCAAGCGCCTGCTTCCTTCAGAGATGATGTCAAAGAGAGAGGATGCTCAGGAGGTACCAGTGACGTGCACACATATGGGAGGGAAGGCTCCTGCCAAGGAAGCACATCTTGCCAAGCAGTGCAGGCACCTACCACGGTTACCAAGAAAGTTTTAGGTAGTCCCTGGGACATGCCACCTTTAACCTTTCCCCCTCAAGCCTGACACAAGGACGCTCTGGCTGCTCTTCCATGCCCTGTTATTGTTATGAAAATATTTTGGCAGTTTTTAAAAGAATAATATTGCTACACAACTGAATGTTTCAGAAGTGTTTGTTTTAATTTTTTATCTTGTTTAGGGGTTTTTTGTTGTTTGTTTGTTTGTTTTTCTTTTTTTTGAGACGGAGTTTTGCTCTTATTACCCAGGCTGGAGTGCAATGGCGCGATCTTGGCTCACCACAACCTCCGCCTCCTGGGTTCAAGCAATTCTCCTGCCTCAGCCTCCCAAGTAGCTGGGACTACAGGCGTGCACCACCACGCCCAGCTAATTTTTTTGTATTTTTAGTAGAGACGGGGTTTCACCATGTTGACCAGTATGGTCTCGATCTCTTGACCTCGTGATCCACCCTCCTCGGCCTCCCAAAGTGCTGGGATTATAGGCCTGAGCCACCGCACCCGGCCTGTTTGTTTGTTTTGCCACTTCGCGCCATGCCCAAGAGAATACAAATATTTCAAGCCACATAGGATGCAAATGCAAGGAACAGTCACCTCTTGGATACTGCAGACCTCAGGAGAACAATCACGTATTTCTCTCCCTCCCTTTTCATCTTTCTCTTCCTCCAATCATTTTCTATCTTCTTCTGTTTTTTTTTTAAAGCCATTCTATCCCTCTTGCATTAAATGGTACAGACCGAGAGACAACCCCACAACAGCCAGCCTATGCTCATGGATTTTCCGAACAAGAAGCACCAGACAGAAAGCGTCCTCTCTGCCCCATTGCAGTAACACAAGGGAAAAGGAAGTATTCGAGATTTTGCAAAAGAATAAATAGCCTCTTTACAGAGACGAGATTGCAGGAACAATCTCTTTCCTTCATAAACCTACCAGCTCTCACTCTTTTTCTTAGGTTGAGAAAATAAGAGAGACATCAGCAGGAGAGTTGACTGCTGAAATCCAGTCTTAACCTTTGAAAATATAATTTATTTAAACCCAGCGTATTACAGAAAGCCCAGCGTGGATGGCGGATTAGGTGGCCGAGGCAGCTTCAGTCAAAGAACAGGATAAACTGAGTGTCTCCCCTGAGATCATTCCTACAGGATGAAAATGCTTTCAGCCAAGATACTGAAATTAAAGAGTCCTTGCCTGGTGGGAGAATGGATGGTAGGTGAGATGGCAGTGCAGCCCTCTCAGGGGCAATGGCTAGTGAGTAGCAAACTGCATCCATTTGGAAATTTCCTTGGGAGTGCAAAGAGGATGAAAGACAAAAAGGCTTCAGAAGCTTCTAAGGACCACCAGCAAAACCATGACCTGGACAGGGATCTCCCTGTGTTCACACAGCTGTCACCACCCAATTGACCTGGCAAAGTAAACAGGAGCCCAAGTCACACGCTGGACAAAAACCCATTAAGGTAATTCCCAACACAGAGGGTCATTCTCCAGGGACTTACGGCTACTCCCTTGATGGAACTATAAGTAGATGGAGAGTACAACTTTTACTTATTCTCCCAAAACCTGTTAAAGTTGCTATAGACCGACCCACTGGCCAAATGGCCTGATTGGGGTACAGAGAGAAGTGGGTAAAGAGAGAAGAAACACCAAGACAAATTAGACACAAACTTTTTCTACTCTGATTGTTGTTAGTTTTTTTCTGATCTGAAATGAACTTCATAGGAGAAATTTAGTATCAGTGAAATGTACTCAATTGCACAGCTCAGATTTCAGATATTTTCCCTGTGTAGCAATCACTGGTAGTGAATTTGCCTTTTGTTCAATAAGAAAGAAGTCACAGGACATTCATTCATTTATTCATTCAACAGAAATACATTGGACATTCGTGATGTGTTGGACCCTATGGATGTAGTGGGCAATGCAGCAGTGAACAAAGTAATCCCAGCACTTGCATTCCTGAAGCAGATCATCTGGCAGGAAAGACAGACTTTGTCCTGGTGATGATTAATACCAGGAGTGTCACGGAGAATGGCAACACAGGGCGAGCAGTGAGAAGCACCCCGGAGGGCCGGTGGTTTTGGCCCATTTCACACCTCCACTGGCTCTCCTTGTCATCATTTACATTTTGAAATCAGAATATAAAACTTCCTCCCAGAAACCTGCCTAAAAGTAAGTTGGCCATTCATGAATTATGGTATCAGTACAGAAGCTATGTATCATTTTCCCTCCATTTTCTTTTTTTTTTTTAGACAGAGTTTTGCTCTTGTTACCCCAGGCTGGAGTGCAATGGTGAGATCTTGGCTCACCACAACCTCCGCCTCCTGGGTTCAGGCTGGTCTCCTGCCTCAGCCTCCTGAGTAGCTGGGATTACAGGCATGCGCCACCATGCCCAGCTAATTTTTTGTATTTTTAGTAGAGACGGGGTTTCACCATGTTGACCAGGATGGTCTCGATCTCTTTACCTCGTGATCCACCCGCCTCGGCCTCCCAAAGTGCTGGGATTACAGGCGTGAGCCACCGCGCCTGGCCCATTTTCAGGCATTAGACTGGGTGTGTCGGGGAGAGGCAGATGAGACTCAATGGCAGAGGGCTGAGTTTTACAAAGGAGAACATTCAGGAAATGGACAGCTTGACTTCACACGACCCTCCCAATGGTTGGAAGGTCATTTACAAGCCCAGCAGTGCCCCCTGCCCATCAAGGGAATGCCTACCCTTGGACAAAGTTTGGTTCTTTTTCCATTACAGTTGTTCTTCCCCACTTTTTTCTCTTTGCTCTCTTCTGTCTTCAGCACATGAAGAGTAGCCATCGCTCTGCCTTCTGTTTACCATAGCACTAGCTTTTAGAGGATGCAAGATAATTACTATCTCTGGTCCCTTTTAACCTGTTCTCTGGGCTTGTCTCTGAGGAATGGGTCGCTAGCAATATCACAAAGAGTAGTTCTTTTCACTTTCAACACGGTGAATTCCCTGGCTTCTAATCCCAGTTAGCACTCCCGCAGGAATACAACATCAGACACCTGGGATCCTCAGTGCGCTAGAGGTGGCAATGGGTGGAAAATGCACATTGCAGCCATTCAGCACTTCAAAAAGGCTTTGAATCCCATTCATTTTCAAAATTTAGGCTACGATGGTTGGTGGAAGTTTGATGGGGATTTTTTTCTTTTAGAGTAGAGGTGGACAAGACCTTTTCTACACTGTCCACGGTAAGGCAACTGTAAGGAAATCTAAGTTGGGACCTAGGATGTCCCTGGCAGGAAGCACAAATCAGCCGCATGTCCATTGTGGGCCAGAAATTCCTTAGTTTGGGAAGATCCTTCAAGAGAAAGGAAGGACTAGAGACTTTTCTCAGTCTCCTAGGGAGAACATTTATAACTTTCTGAAAGAATAAACTAGCCAAATTATGTACAATTTGCCCTCAGTTCTCTTCAGAGACTGAAAGGACAGTGATAACTTGAAATATTTATGTAGGGGCAACCAAAGAGGAGATTCTATCTGCTGCTGTTGTGAACCAAATCAGATATATTTTGAGGAAAGGGTGTATGTATATTAGATTTTAATTAAGTAGTGTTAATTAGAATCTATGAGATGTGCTTACTGCTTATCAGATAATTATGAGAAAGCCAATTTGGCTGCTGGCTTGTGACTAATTAAGTGGAATTAGTAATGATAATTATAGATTTCATTTTGGTTTGCCTTTATTGGAAAAGGGGCAAATCTGCTTCAGCTATGATGCATCAGGGTAGCAGGACAGAATCCCCAACCCCCTGGAAAGCATCCTGAGCTTTGCGACATCGGGAAGGGCAGAAGGATGAAGGGAACAGCCTCTGCAGTGGCCTCCTGCCTGCCTCTCTCCACATCACAACCTTATCGGACTAGCTCTTCTCCCTTGCTTCTCCCTCCAGCACCTCCTCCTTCTTCTAGTACAGAGAAGTTCTCCAGTAAATTTTAGTGAGGAAGAGGTTTGACTCCCAGTAAGAGACCTTAGTGACCTGACCAAGGGTCTCCGGACCTGAATTTAAGAGAACACGGTGCATCTGTGCTCTTGGTGTGTAGATCGTGCCATGATTTGTGGGGTCATGGGGAGAAGGAATGGCTCACAGCATCCTCCATGTCCCAACCCCAAATATGCCACCTGGACTGCTTAAGAGAATCATTGTATACTGTAAACTGATTGGTGTCTTTCGAGCCACCATTCTTCTAGAAGTTACGTAAGACAAATGGAGTAAAGACAAGTAATTGAAGTACAGGATCTACTTCCTTGAAAGTCCATTGAAACCAACCTAAACAATAGACAAACTAAAACAATACTTTCTGTTTCATGTTTCCATGTGATACACTATTTTGAGATTTCAGTTACATGTTTTTTCATTTAACATTCTCTTCTGCCTTTAATATTAGAATTTGAATCCCTTGAGAACTGATGCTGTAACCATTTTTTTTTTTTAAATTCTGAATGCCTGCTGTCTAATAAACTCATCCTGGATCTGTGGCACCTGAGGCACCAGACTTAAGTAAAGAAACAAGTCACACCATCTTAATTTTATCCCAGGCCATCACTTTGTAGCATTTTTATCTTGGGCAAATCACTTAATCTACGGAAGCCTCAGGTTGTTTTATTGCTTTTTTTTTAAATCTGTATAATGGAGATAATAACAATACTCACTTTAAAGGATGCATAAAATGACTTATATAGTGTTTACCACAATTCTTGGCCCATAGCAAGCACTCTGCAAATCTGCATTTTTCAGTTGGTCCATGAGCTGCCTGCAGGTGAATCTCTTTGGAAGAAGCAAATGCAGATACCTCAGCCCACCTCAGACCCTCTGAATCAGAAACTCACACTAAGACAGGTGTCTGCATTTTCCGCAAGCATTCCCCAGAGGATTCTCATGAACAGTGGCACATTCATGGCCGTTGCAAGCAATATCAGTTCTATGTAGAGTCCCAGTGCTCATCAACACACCACACTAAGAGTAAGGAATGTTCTTGGGGTGGGTTCACCCCTACCTCAGCCTGAGTCATAACCAGAGCAGGTTAAAGAAGGAGTTAAAACAGGTAAATTGTCAGGCTCCACAACCTATGTGTTATCTTTACTGTAGGAAATGCAGCCTCAGCCAAGAGCCCTCGCAGAACAGACTTTGCTGTGCACACAGGAACCCTGCCCACAAGCCCTGAAGGGCTTCTTGCAGAGCTCTGATGCAGGGAGGGCAGCACACCAAAGATATCCTACAATGACCTCAGGTGAAGGGTCACACAGCTGACTCTGTCATTGCAGAAACTGGTGAGTGGGGTCCTTCCCCTTTAGGGCCTGACTCAAGTCATATACACTCGAGGAGCCCATATGCAGGGAACCAGCTCCACACCGCAGTGGACCACACACACCACCGAACAAATGTCACCCAGGGCTGAATTTTATCTTTAGACTTCACCCCCATCGTGCACATCCTTGAGAAAAGCCACCACTGGCCTTTCCACCCACAATGCTAAGGCCTGGCCTGGCCTTTGAAGAGCACTGAACTCTAAGCTGGCCTTGCTAATACCACTTGCTTTCTGAGCACCACCCAAGGTGCCAGCCCAGGGGGCAAGTCACCTCAAAACCAAGAAAAGGGGGAATGTTTCTAAAAGGAGCAGTGCCTGACTTAGTCAATTTCTGCATACTCACTCTGTGGACCCCTATCGAAGACACACAGTGCTCTGGGCTCCCCACTTTTTCCTTCTTAGGGCAAGTGTCCCAGCATGTCCAACCCTTTTCTTCCCTTGATCAGATGGCTTGGTCTCAGTCCTCATCACTTACATCTACAGCTAGCTCTGCTTGCTCAGCCATTTACTGGTGATCTCTCGCCCTGAACTAGCTCTGTTAAACCTCTCACATCTCATGAGTTGCTACTATCACTGTCTTTATTTGACAGATGAAGAAACTGTGGTCCAGAGGGTTGCCTGCCTTGTCCTTGTTCATGTAGCCTGGAGTGGTAGAAGCAGGCTTTGGCCCTGCCCTGCTCCTCGGCACCCCACTGCCTTCTGCTTTTTCTGAGTTCGGTGAGTGTGTGCTGGTCCAATTCTTACTGGTGTTGTGGATAAGCTTCTTTCAGGGGCACTGCCTCCCACTTGCCTTCCCTCACCTGCTTGCCCCATGACTTAAGAGCCACAGTGTCTGATTTGTGCTCTGCTCCCTCTTTGAGGCTTGAACTATGCCCTCAGTTGAAGCATCTCTCAGGCTCTTCTTCTGACTATAAAATCTAACCATTTTCTACGAGGTCTGGATTAAACCTCCTATCATGTACAAAACTCTTCCTGACCCCTTTTCTGTAAAACACTATCTCCTTCCTCTGAAACCCTTTTGTACCAGCTAATTGTCTTGTATTATTATGCATCTGTTCCAGTCCATCCATATCTGACTTTCCTAAGTTGACGATAAACTGCCTACAGAGACTCCTGCTCCATTTGTATTTTTAAGCTCCATGGCATCTACCATAGAGCTTTACCTATAGTTGGTACAATATTGAATGAGATGATTGAATAATTTGGACCTAAATTATTTGCTTTGTGTATAACGTCTTCTGTGTCATGCTGGAATTATTTTCCACTTAATCATATGCCATGGCACCAAGAATGCAAAGGCTTTTGCTCGCACTGAGTGGGGCCAAGGCACTTGGGGGTTCTAGCCAGGCCTATGCAGACAGAAGTGGCAAGGATAACTGAAGAGATTACTTAGATGAATAGCTCATCAATGCTAAATAACTTTATCGAGATTAACCATATATGAATGAAAAGTTGTAACACAAATTTGAGGCCAGGATTTCATCATGAAGCTAATTCAATTTGAGACATTCATTGAACAGCTTATAAACACAAAAGTGCACAAGACTGCTTCTGTCCCAAAAGAGTTTACAATTAAATATAACATTAGAGCTTACAAGACCCTTAAAGAATAGGAATATAGTCATCTCATTTTACAGGAGAGAAGAGTTAAGCCCAGAAAGGGAAAGTTACTGACTAGCAGCCACAGGGCTTTCTGGGGGCAGAGAGACAGTATTAGAATACAAGTCTCTGCCATCATACCATAATTCTTTCCCCCAGATTAAAAAAAAATGTATGTAACTGTGGCTACAATTTTAGCTAGATAAAATAAAATAGATTCAGGCCATACATGGGAATTATTTTGTAGCAGAGGGCCACAAAAGATCATGTCTCTTAAATCAGTGGTGAAATCCATTGTTTATTGATAGGTTTTGTTCCAGTATGAAAAATAAGCTATGACTACAATAAGTGCTATATCAGAGGTCTATCTGAGTTAAGCCTCAAGAAACGGTTTAAATTTACATGGGGTGAGATGAGACAGAAAAAAAGGCTTGAAAAGTAAAATGAAATAATGTGTGGGACAGTGTTCATAACTTTTAAATGAAACTAATGTAAGACATTGACTATTCAAGGGGATGGAGAAGCACAGGAAGAAGGGATGGGACGCTGAGACCCTTCTATTCCAGGGATGCCAAGTAAAATGGACTGACTAGAAGGTCTGATTTCTAGGAGATGAGGGAGGAAGGCTGATGTCAGAATCTAATCGGCTTCAAGTGTCATGCCAAGGAGTCTGTACTAAAGAAAGTCCAAGTGGTACACTCTCTACAGCAGTCTCCATAAAGCAGAAACTTTGGCACTTAGAGAAACCAGGACCAGAGTAAAGCAGATAGCTCTGTCACTAAGGCACAGCCTGGGAAGTGGAGACAAGGAAGTCAGAAAAGCACAGTAACTGAAAATCCAGGGAACCCTGAAGCTGGGTTTTCAGCTCTTCATAACTCATCAATATAGATCAATGGTGGTGAGAGGAGTCACAGATATTTGGGAGGACAATGGTGCCAATGGTGTCATCAGTGACATGGAAGGAGAACATTTGAGAGGAAATGGGAGTTTGAAATCAGATGTCCTGCTTTTGAGATGGCAGACAACATGCATTTAAGGGTGACCAGTGAGGTGTTCCTTGTTAGCATATCCAGTTCACTGGTTTCTTATGGGAAAGCATGGGTTTTACAAATTTACAACAGCAAAAATATCAACAATGTCTATGAAAAGCCCCTGGAAGGTCTGGACGCTGCCTTACACCTGAGTGGGAGGGAGCGGAGGCGGTAGCCACAAGTGGCAGGGAGGGGCATGGGGCATGGTAGTGAGGGGTGAGTGGGAAGAGGCTGCTGAACGCTCCTGTTACTTCTGTCCCATGTCACCCTTGGGCAAAATGAGCCTGTTCTGTCACCACTGAAATCAGCTACCAGAGCTTTAAGATACAATAAAGATGGCAGCATAAATAAATGGGATGAGGAAAATTGATGTTATGAAAACTAGCTTATTATATGGAGAAAAATAAAGCTTGTTATCTATTTAACATAACATTCAAAGATAGACACAGGATAGATTAAAAATGAAAATGATGAGGGTAAAACTGAGCATTTAACAGAAAAAAAAAATAGAATAATATCTTCATGACCTGGGGTAGAGAATGTTTCCTTAAACAAAAGCCCAAAATGTTACACAAAAATATATAAATTTGATCACGTTGAAATTAAAAATTAACCACCACAGAGGACACGATGGATAGAATTAACAGATAATAATAGATTAGAAAAAGATATTTGAAGTGTCTAAAAACTGACATGGCTAGTATTTAGAATATACAATGAATGCATATAAGAAAAAAGACAATAATCTCAATAAAAATGTGAGCAAAACATTTGAAGGAAAAATTTGAAGAGAAGAAAAGACAAATGCCTTGCAAATATATAAAGAAAAAATTATTTAGTAATTAGAAAAAATTTGAGGTAAAACAAAAATAAAATATCAATTTGTATCTGGAAGAATGGCAGAATTTAGAAAGTACTAAAGAAAGTGAAGAGTAGGACATCTCATGGCATTGCAGTTGGGAATGTAGATTAAAATAGATAGATAGACAGTTACGATAGAATAGATAGATGAATGATAGATTAGATGGATGGATGATAGGCAGATTATATAGATTCATAGAGAGAGATAGTTTCATAGATTTATAGATGGATAAATAGATAATAGGCAAATTCGATAGATATATAGACAGTAGATTAGATAGATAAAATAGGAAGATTAGATAGATCCACAGAGTCATAGAAAGAGATAGCTTTATAGATGGATAGATACATAGATGATAGATTAGACAGATAGATAAGATAGATACATAGATGACAGATAGATAGATATATTCAAAGAGAGACTTATAGATACATATTTATAGATAAATAGATGATAGATAGATTAGATGGATGATAGATTCGTAGATAGATACATGATACATAGATTAGATAGATTCATAGAGAGAGAGATGGAGAGATAGAGAGATAGGTATATACATTAGATAGAAGATAGACAGACAGATGTTAGATAGACGTATAGATATATGCAACAGCCTAAAAAGCACATGTTAAATGCATTTCAGTGACTCTTTACAGAGGGATGGCAGTGGAAAATGGGGATATCAAAGAATAAACTAAACAAAAATAATGTCTTAACTGCATGATCCAATGACGATATTCAAAGAGATGTCCCATGCATGTCCCAAGAGATGCCCCAACTGCATGCCCCATGAATGAGATATTCAATATTCTATACCTAATATTCTAAATAAAAGAAATCCAGCCAGCAGTAGGAAATATGACTTGGTAACTCAGAGAACTGAGATAAAAAGGAGGGACTGGCAGATGCACACCTAGAAGTGACAGCCAAATCCACAGGTAGGCAGTGGATATGTTGCCAAAGAATGGAGCCAAGAAAGGAAAGCAAGAAGGACTGAGGACACATAAGAGATAGTAAAAACCACAGGAAAAAATAAGCAGAGACTTCTCAAATTCATTTATAAGGCTATAACCACGCTGAGACAAAATCTAACTAGAAAAAAGTTAGACCAATTTTACTAATGTGTATGTTGTAGAACAGTAGTAAAATAGAATTTAGCAGCATATTAAAAATTGTATCATATCCAAGTAGAGTTCATGCCATGGATACTATAAGCTTTCATCTATCAAAGATTTATCAATGATAAGTCATTACAGTAAAGTATAAAGGGAAATTACTTTCTTGACATCTAACAATATTATTGCAGTTGTTAAATTAACTGTATAGTTAATAGTTGTTAAAATTAACAACTATTAATAATGAAGAAAAAGAATTAATAAATTTAGAAAAAATAGGAAAAAAGGAAATTTCCTAAAGCACCTAAAACTTTATAGCAAAAACTAACAACAGACGTTATATTAAATTTTGAAACACAGAAAGCAATTCCATAAACATGGGAATTAAAAAAGAGTATCCAATATTGTTTTAAATGAACACTGAGAGAAGAAAAAGAGATACCTCTATTATCATCCAAAAACAACATAGTTGTCTTCCTAAAAATACAAACATTTCATTTAAAAATGAAAACTTGCTAAGAGTTCAATAAAGTGACTGGATATAAAAATATATACAAAAAGCAATAGCTTTCTTTTAGACCAGCATTAAGCAGTTACTAAGTAGCCACCTCTTTTTGAACACTTCTTCTTGTTTATTTTTTTTTGTCTTCCTTAGAATTACACTATCAGGTTTTTCTTCCTATATCAATGCTTATTCCTTCACAGTCTCCTCTGCTGAGTCTTCCTTTCCTTGACATCTCTGTGGGAGTTCCTCAGAGCTCTCTTAGCAGTCTCTTCTCTGAGAATCCTATCCAGACCAATAGCTTTAACAGACAACAACCTACTAATGATTCTCAAATATCTACAATAGCACAATGCTTCTTTGAACTCTGGACTTGTATCTCCACTTGTCTCTTGCCATCTCTACTTAGAGGGTATTTTAGAGTATACACAGCATGCAGCCATTCCTTATTCTTTGCACCCTTGTTCCCTCTGGCTTGCTCTCTCTCTGTCTCTGTCTCTGTCTCTGCCTCTGTCTCTCTCTCTCTCTCTCTCTCTCTCTCTCTCTCTTTCTCTTTCTGTTTGTCTCTACTTCTCTGTCTCTCTCCCTCTTCCTCTCCACCCCCCACATAACCAATGCATCAAAAACTCTCTGGCTCTATTTCCAAAATATATGCCAAATCCATTAGCATCCCTCAGCTTCACTGTTACTTCCATAGTCCAGAACCTCCATCATCATTCATTCTGATTACATCAACAGTTTTCTAAATAGCTTCCTACCTCCTCTCTTTTCTCTCTCAACACATACATAATCTATTCTTGTCAGAAACTAGAATAAGCTGGTAAATTGTATATCAGATCATTCTTTTATGCTCAAAACCCTCCAAAGGCTTCTTATTGTATTTAGAATATTATTCAAACATTTTATCATAGCCTCTAAGACTTTACATGATTTGATCCTTGTCTATGTCTCTGACCATGGAGAAAATATTTGCTTCATCTTGCAGCATGCTCCCCACTGGTCTTTATGTGATCTTTTGAAACGGACAAGGTAGTTCCCAGTTTAGGATGTGTGCACTGGCTGTTCTCTTTGTCTACAATGCTCTTCTCTCAAATTTGTCCTTAGCTGACTCCTTGTGATCAGGTCTCAGCTAAAACATCACTCTCTACAAGAGGATTTCCTGAATATACCATCTAAACAGACTTCCTTTCAATTATGTTCTATTTTATCAACCTGGTGTTATTTTTTCATAGTGCATACATCATTTAAAATGGTCCTTTTATTTTCTTTTATTCATCTGCTTATCACAAGTCCTCCCCACACCACCCTGAAGAATGTTTAAATCCTATAACAGCAGGAACTTTGGCAATCTTGTCTATCGCAGAGGCAAGGATAGTTTCTAGCAATAGATCCTAAATAGATATTTATTGACTGAATGTGTGATCTCATTGGAAAAATCTCAATATTGTAGTAGAGATACTGTGTGTGTGTGTGTGTATGTGTGTGTGTGTGTGTGTGTGTGTGTGAGAGAGAGAGAGAGAGAGAGAGAGAGAGAATTTAAAGTAATCCCAATCAGGGTCTCAGTGAGGTTGGTGCTTAACTAATCAATAAGAAGTCATTCTGTAACAAACTGAATCCGGCAGCACATCAAAAAGATGATATACTATGATTAGGTTGGATTCATCCCAGGAATGCAAGGATGGTTAAACATTTACAAATCAATAAATGTGATATATTGCATAAACAAAAAAGGGCAAAAATCATACTATCAATTCAATAGATGCAGAAAAACATAAAATTTAGCATCCATTCCTGGTAAACATCCTCAACAAACTCAACAAACTAGGAATAAAAGGAACACACCTCAACATAATAAAGGCCATATATAACAAACTCACAGCCAATAGCTTACTTAACAGCAAAGTTGAAAGCATTCCCTCTAAGAACTGGAAAAAGACAAAGATGCCCACTTTCATCACTTCTATTCTGCATATTACTGGAAGTCCTTGCCAGAACAATCAGGCAAGAGAAAAAAGTAAAAGGCATTCAAGTTGGAAAAGAGGAAGTCACATTATCTTTGCTCACTGAAGATAAAATCTGATATGTAGAAAACTCTAAAGATACCACCAAAAATCTCTTATATTTGATAAACAAATTTCACAAAGTTTTAGGATACAATATTAACAGAAATCAGTAGTTTTTATACCTCAGTAATGATCTAACCAAGGACTAAATAAAAAATGCAATTCCATTTACAACAGCTAAAGAAAATAAAATACCTAGGAATATATGTAACCAAGAAGGTGAAAGATATCTACGAAATTATGATGAAATAAATCATAGATGACACAAACAAATGAAAAAATCCCCCTGCTTATGGATTGGAAGAATCATTATCATTAAAATAACCATATTGACCAAAGCAATCTACAGATTCAATGCAATCTTTACAAAATTACCAATGTCATTTTTCACAGAATTATAAAAAATAATCCTAAGACTTATATGGGACAAAATAAAAGCCAGAATACCCAAGGCAACTCTAAGCAAAAAGAACAAAGCTGGAAGCATCACACTACATGACTTCAAATTATACTTCAAGGCTATGGTAACCAAAGCTGCATGATACTGATATAAAAATACACACATAGATCAATGGGACAGAAGAGGGAACCCCCAAATAAAGCCATGTACCTACAGCCAACTGATCTTTGTCAGGATCAACAAAAATCTACACGGGGAAAACGACACCCTCTTCACTAAATGATGTTGGAAATATTGAATAGCCAGACACAGAAGAATAAAACTGGACTCCTATCTCTCACCATATGCAAAAACTCAAGATGGATTAAGACTTAAAGGTAAGACCTGAAACTGTAAATATCCTAGAAGAAAGCCTAGGAAAAACTCTTCTGGACATTGGCCTGGGCAAAGAATTTATGACCAAGTTCCCAAAAGCAACTGCAACAAAACCAAAAATAGACAAATGGGACTTAGCTAAACTAAAATCTTCTACACAGCAAAAGAAACAATCAACAAAGTCAACAGACCACCTAAAGAATGGTTTTAAAAAAGAAAAGCCTGTAAACTATGCATCTGACAAAGGGCTAATTCCAGAATCAACAAGGAGCTCAAACAATTCAACAGATAAAAACAACCCCATATAAAAGTGGACAAAGGACCTAAACAGACATTTTTCAAAGGAAGACATATAAATGGCCGGCAAACATATAAAAATGCTCAACATCACTAATCAGAGAAATGCACATTAAAACACAGTAAGATACTACCTTACACCAGTTAGAATGACTATGATTAAAAAGTCAAAAAACAACAGATGTTAGTGAGGATGCAGAGAATAGGAAATACTTATCCACTGTTGGTGGAATGTAAATTAATACAAAATAGAACTACCATTCAATCTAGCAGTCCCACTACTGGGTATCTACCCAAAGTGAAATAAGTTATTATTTCAAAAAGATACACACACTCATGTGTTTATTGAGACAATATTTACAATAGCAAAGATATGGAATCAAACTAACTGTCCATCAACAGAGAAATGAGGAAAATGTGTGTTTGTATAAATGCATATACACACACATATATACACACACATATACACACACACATACACACACATACACATGCACACACATATACACACACATACACACACATACGCACACACATATATGCACACACATACACACACATACACACACATATACACACACATACATATTTATACATACACATATATACTACACACACACACACTCACCATGGAATACTACTTAGCCAAAAAAAAAATGAAATGTCTTTTGCAGCAACATGCATGGAACTGGAGACCATTATCCTAAATAAAAGCGGAGATTTAAGTACCTCATACCACATACATTGGTAACTTAAAATCAGCTATGGCTAAGGATTTATAGATCCTGAAATCAGCAAATGCTGCACATCAGGGCTTGTGTTTCTCCCTCAGAAACCTTGATTTTACCTACACCACTGTGCCCAGTACGCATGCAAGAAGAAAGTTCAGAGGGTGAGAATAAAAACAAAGTGGCTTAAGGTTGTAACTCTCAACAGGCACCCACCTTTCTGAGATTTCCATCCTGACCTATATATTAAAGATGAAAAATCTCCATATGACCTGCTTTTTTTTGTAGTTCAGTGCTGTACTTGTGTTGTGAGTTCTTTGTATTTTACATGCAGATGTACTTGGACATTGTATATTCCTAATTTTTCATCTTTTGAATCTCATATTATGTAAGAACTAAATTCACATAGGAATCAGTGAAGCAGGTGGAGGCCCAGGATGGCAGACAGGGTCAGTGAAGTAAAACGAGGGTCAGGGGTGAGCTACTAAAGCCAATGAAAGAGAGAATCCCAAGAAAAGGCGAAGATGCTTCCAGATAGGCTGCCTCTTCTCAACATGGAAGCCGGGGTCAGCCTGGGAAATACAAGTGAGACCATGCCACTCCTCTGTGGACAATGGTCTTCCAATGGCCTTCCAACTCAACTAGAATAAAAGCTCCCCCTGGCAGTCTCTCCTCCTTTTTTGCTTTTTTCGGTCATTTGGGCCCCCTTCTGAGATACCAGCCATAATTCTACATCAGCAGACAGGATGCATCCCAGTTGGCTGTCCTCATGGCTTGCTCTCTCATCCCCTTCACATCTTTAAAATGTCATCTTCCTTCACCCTAGGCCCCCGTCAACATTATGCTGTTCCATAGCTCTTATCCCCTTACGCCATATAGTTTATTTATTTTTTATTGTCTATCTCTTCTCACTAAAATGGAAGCTGCATAGAGACAGAATTGCTAAGTGTCTTGCTTGCTCCCATATCCCCTGTGCCTAGAACACTGCCTGACAGAGAGTGGATAGGTGTTTATTTTATTGAATGAATGAATGAATGAGTGAATGAGTGAAGAGTCAGCAGTGTGAAATTCCAAAGGAGAGTTGATTAAAGGCCAATGAACTGGGTAAGGTCTGTGCAGTGTCAGATGATGCCCAGGACAACAACCTCAGGCAGGAAGAAAAGTGAGGAGGCAATCAATGGGTGTGCAGAAATCAGCTCAGCATCCTTGCTGGGCTTGTCAGGGCTCACGTCCCACCTGTGTTGAGGCTTTCTAGTCACTTTACATCTTACCCTCAGCATCCCTCAGCCTTGAAAAGTGTCTCTTTCCACTCATTTTTGGAAGGCACCATGGCACACTAGATGAGGGGAGAAAAACACTTCATTTGATCGATTTCACTGCAATGGGCCTGTTGGGAAGAGAAGAGGCTGGACTGGGAACATTCTTACTGCATGGTTATAGTTTGGTTCCTGTTCATTAACAATATTTCCCCCATCCTATCTGTAGATCCTTGTCTAAGGAATTCTAGCTTTCTATTTCCATTAAGGACATCAGGGAGCACTGGGAAAGGGGAAACATGGGTAAGAAGTACCTATAAGCTATGCAAGGAATCCCAGAAAACCTCCCAGAGGCAGAACATGACTGAAGCAGACCACTGCGGCAGCGCGGTGAGCTTTAAAATCTTCTCATTGATCCATTTCCACAGACCAGAATCCCTGTTCTGGCCACAGTGCCTTGGAGAGACAGTCACCTCCAGCACATCAAGAAAGGGAAGCAATGAGCATTTACCACTAAGTTAGCAGAGCCAAATGCCAGGGGGAACAGGAGGCCAGGAAAAGTAAAAGAAGGATCAGGAACTCCAATCAAGGAAGACCCAGAAATAGCAGAACTCTTGTATTCTCACTCATGAGACCTTTCTATCCTGAGCTCCCACAGCAAGTGTTCCACCTTGATTAAAACTCAGAATAGCCTGGGGGAGGCAGAAGAGGAGACGAGGCAAGCACGCTCACATCAGTGCCTGGAATCATACATGGGGTCTCATCCACAGAAGGAAGCGTGGGAAGCTCTGGTCATGACTGCATACTCTGGCTTTTACAGCAGGCAGACCTCGCCAGTACTATGTCCTGCTCTAAGGAAAAGCCTAGCCTGGCCAAAGGTGTAGACTGAGTGGACAGGAAGGGAAGAGGGGCAGTGAGGACCACGGAGAGCTACAGCAGAGCCAGGAATCAACCTGCCTCCCCACTGCGCTGGGTTCTGCTTCTCTGGGACAGGATCCATTTCACAAATGTATTTCCTACTGAAGGCTAGCCTTGTATGGATGCTTTTTGCTTTTTTTTCTTTTAGTACTTAATCCCCTAGGAGACAAAACTCTCATTCCAAATCAGCTTTTCACCCACTCTTTTCCTACCCTTGTATAACAGCCGTATATAAAAGCAAAGGGAGGAACAACCCAAGCATCATGAAGATTTGAGGCTAAAATCATGGGTAAAAAGCTGCTCAGAAGTTGCTGGGGTTTTTAATAACAAACTAAGACATGGCCATATGAATGGAGAGATAAGTCATTAGAGACTAAAACACGTCCCAGGGTTACAGAAGAATTAAGTTGGAGACAATGATGCCCAATGATCAAAAGGGAAAATAAAAAGTAATCCTGATGTTAATATCAGAGAGACAGATAAGAGCTAAGCAGGCAATTACTGCCAAGCAAAAGTCTAAATTCAGTGCCCACTAAAATTTCTGAATAAATATTAAAAGGAAATTTATAAGCACTTAGTGGCTAATGGAAACTTGAGGGAATGTCCTAACTGCGAGGTCTATTACATGGCAGAATAGTCTATTAGACGAAGAAGCAGTCTCCTTGGGGATACGGCAGCACCATCCCTGTGGGAGTCATTTAAAACAGGATAGAAAGGCACACTGAAGAATACGCCTCAGGCATCACCACGAGGCAAGGAGGAGGGTTCAATTAGGCTCTGCTCCCTTTGGGAAGGACCACCTGTCTCTGGCCCAGTGTCTGCATCTCAAACTCAGGGCTTCTCTCCCCTCAAAACTCTCCAACCTATCACCTGGGACCAGTGATGACAAGCGTTAAAACTGATGAGCTCACAACCTTGCCCTTCAAAGGTCCACCCCCAACCTGGCAGGACACCTGTGGCCTGCACCCTTCTGAGAGAAGATGGTAAGAGCACAGGAAGCCAGCGTGCTTGAGCCTGGAGCCTCACATGCCAGGCAGGCCACAGGGGCTACCCAGCAACACCCTTTGGGGAGATCCGCGGAGGGCTCTTGCTGCCATTATTATACAAATGACATTTAATTGTAGAAATAGGAAGTAGAAAGTGAGGACAAACAAAACACAGCACCAAAATAAAGTCACCTCAAATCTCATTCAGTCACGTGGGTGCACAGCCTTCACCCGTGTGCATATGCATACTTTTTTTTACAAAAATGGGTTTAACTAAATAGCATGTTATAAACCCATGAATGTATTTCAAACCAATAAAACATTTCTACATCTTTTCTTAATAAAGAAACAGTCATTAGAGTGAATCAGCAACCAACAGAATGGGAAAACATTTTTGCAGTCTACCCATCTGACAAAGGGCTGATATCCAGAATCTACAACGAACTAAAACAGATTTACAAGAAAAAAACAAGCCCATTCAAAAGTGGGGGAAGCATATGAACAGACACTTTACAAAAGAAGACATACATGAGGCCAACAAACATATGAAAAAATACTCATCATCACTGGACATTAAAGAAATGCAAATCAAAACTGCATTGAGATACCATCTCACGCCAGTTAGAATGGTGATCATTAAAACATCTGGAGACAACAGATGCTGGAGAGGATGTGGAGAAACAGGAACACTTTTACACTGTTGGTGGGAGTGTAAATTAGTTCAACCATTGTGGAAGACAGTGTGGCAATTCCTCAAGGACCTAGAAGTAGAAATTCCATTTGACCCAGCAATCCCATTACTGGGTATATATCTAAAGGATTATAAATTGTTCTACTATAAGGACACATGCACACGAATGTTCATTGCAGCACAGTTTACAATAGCAAAGACCTGGAACCAACCCAAATGCCCATCGATGATAGACTGGACAGGGAAAATGTGGCACATATACACCATGGAATATTATGCAGCCATCAAAAACGATGAGTTCGTGTCCTTTGTAGGGACATGGATGAACCTGGAAACCATCATTCTCAGCAAACTGACACAAGAACAGAAAATCAAACGCTGCATGTTCTCACTCATAAGTGGGTGTTGAACAATGAGAACACATGGACACAGGGAGGGGAGCATCACACACTGGGGTCTGTTGGGGGGAAATAGGGGAGGGACAGCGGGGGGTGGGGAGTTGGGGAGAGATAGCATGGGGAGAAATGCCAGATATAGGTGAAGGGGAGGAAGGCAGCAAATCACACTGCCATGTGTGTACCTATCAACAATCTTGCATGTTCTTCACATGTACCCCAAAACCTAAAATGCAATTAAAAAAAAGAAAAAGAAAAAAACCCATTATTCCACTGCATAAAAGCAGTATAACCTATTTCTCTATTGTTATGTATCTCTTTGTCTTCATTAAAATAAGCATGCATTTGGTGAACATTATTGCAGTTATCTTAATTACTACATAAGATAAAAATCATAAAAATGAAATTGTTATGTCAAAGGACATGCAAGAGTCTTTAATTTTAAGAGTTTTTTTAATTTTAATTTTTTATTTTTCCATAAGTTATTGGGGTACAGGTGGTATTTGGGTACATGGGTAACTTCTTTAGTGGTGATTTGTGAGATTTTGGTGCACCCATCACCCAAACAGTATATACTGTACCATATTTGTTGTCTTTCATCCCTTGGTCCCCTCCCACTTTTCCCCCCAAGTCCCTGGTGTCTATTGTATCATTCTTATGCCTCTGCATCCTCATAGCTTAGCTCCCCAATATCAGTGAGAACATACAATGTTTGGTTTTCCATTCCTTAGTTACTTCATTTAGAATAATAGTCTCCAGTTCTCATCCAGGACACTGCAAATGCCATTAAATCATTCCTTTTTGAATACTACTTATGGCTGAGTAGTATTCCATTGTGAGTATATATAGATATGTGTGTGTGTGTGTGTGTGTATACTCACTACATATATATGTATTTCATTGTGTGTGTGTGTGTGTGTGTATATATATATATATATGTCACAGTTTCTTATCCACTTACTGATTGTTGGGTTCCACAATTTTGCAATTGTGAATTGCCCTGCTATAAACATGCACATGCAAGTATATTTTTTGAATAATGACTTATTTTCTTCTGGGTAGATACCCAATAGTAGGATTGCTGGATGAAATGGTAGTTCTACTTTTAGTTCTTTAAGGAATCTCCACACTGTTTTCCATAGTGGCTATACTAATTTGCACTCCCACTAGCAGTGTAGAAGTGTTCTCTGATCACCGCACGCACAGCAACATCTGCTGTTTTTTTTTAATTTTTATGTTTTATTGTGGCTATTCTTGTAGGAGTAAGGTGACATCGCATTGTGGTTTTGATTTGCATTTCCCTGATCATTAGTGATATTGAGCATTTATTCATATGACTGTTGGCCATTTATATATCTTCTTTTGAGAATCGTCTATTCATGTCCTTAAGCCACTTTTTAATAGGATTGTTTGTTTTTTTCTTTTTCTTTTCTTTTCCTTTTTTTCTTTTCTTTTTTTTTGAGATGGACTCTCACTCTGTCCCAGGCTGGAGTGCAATGGTATGATCTCGGCTCACTGCAATCTCTGCCTTCCTGGTACAAGCGATTCTCCTGTCTCAGCCTCCCAAGTCACTGGGATTACAGGTGTGCACTACCACACCCAGCTAATTTTTGTGTTATTAGTAGAGACAGGGTTTCACCATGTTGGCCAGGCTGGATTCAAACTCCTGACCTTAGGTGATCCACCAGCCTCAGCCTCCCAAAGTGCTAGGATTACAGGTGTGAGCCACCATGTCCAGGCTGTTTGTTTTTT
This sequence comes from Aotus nancymaae, assembly GCF_030222135.1. Classification (NCBI taxonomy): domain Eukaryota; kingdom Metazoa; phylum Chordata; class Mammalia; order Primates; family Aotidae; genus Aotus; species Aotus nancymaae. The sequence goes on from NW_026988423.1 coordinate 37,884,178, forward strand.
TCTTACTGATTTTTTTTTAGTTCATTGTAGATTCTGGATATTAGTCCTTTGTCAGACGGATGGATTGTGAAGATTTTCTCTCACTCTGTGGGTTGTCTGTTTACTGACTGTTCCTTTAGCTGTGCAAAAGTGCTTCAGTTTAATTAGGTCCCAGATATTTATCTTTGTTTTTATTTGCTCTTGTTTTTGGGTTCTTGGTCATGAAATCCTTGCTTAAGCCAATTGATAGAAGAGTTTTCCAATGTTTTCTTCTAGAATTTTTATAGTTTCAGGTCTTAGGCTTAAGTCCTTAATCCATCTTGAGTTGATTTTTGTTTAAGGTGAGAGATGAGGATCCAGTTTCACTCTCCTATATGTGGCTTGCCAATTATCCCAGCACCATTTGTTGAAAAGGGTGTCCTTTCCCCACTTTATGTTTTTGTTTGCTTTGTCAAAGATTAGTTGGCTGTAAGTATTTGGGTTTAATTCTGGGTTCTGGGTTCTGTTCTATTGGTCTTTGTGCCTATTTTTATACCAGTGTCATCTGTTTTGGTGACTATGGCCTTATTGTATAGTTTGAAATCAGGTAGTGTGATGCCTCCAGATTTGTTCTTTTTGTTAAGTCTTGCTTTGGCTATGTGGGTTCTTTTTTGGTTCTATATGAATTTAAAATTGTTTTTTCTAACTCTATGAAGAATGATGGTGGTATTTTGATTGGGATTGTGTTGCATTTGTACATTGCTTTTGCAGTATGGTCATTTTCACAATATTGATTCTACCCATCCATGAGCACTGGCTGTGTTTCCATTTGTTTGTGCCATCGATGATTTCCTTTGGCAGTGTTCTGTAGTTTTCCTTGTAGAGGTCTTTTGACTCCTTTGTTTGGTACATATTTTACAGTTTTTGCAGCTATTGTAAAAAAGAAGTTGAGTTCTTAATTTGATTCTTCACTTGGTCGCTGTTGGTGTATAGAAGACTTATAGGAGTAAGGTGACATCACATTGTGGTTTTTATTTGCGTTTCCCTGATCATTAGTGATATTGAGCATTTATTCATATGACTGTTGGCCATTTATATATCTTCTTTTGAGAATTGTCTATTCATGTCCTTAAGCCACTTTTTAATAGGATTGTTTGCTTTTTTCTTTTTCTTTTCTTTTCCTTTCTTTCTTTTCTTTTTTTTTTTTTTTTTGAGATGGACTCTCAAAAAATGTGAGAGTATATATATATTTTTTTTTTCTCAAAAAAATATATAATGTCCACAATGATTTGTGGACATTAATGTATCCAGAAACTTTGCTGAATTCTTTTATCAGTTCTAGGAGCTTTCTGAAGGAGTCCTTAGGGTTTTTAAGGTAAACAATTTTATCATCAGCTAACAGGGACAGTTTGACTTCCTCTTTATCAATTTGGATGCCCTTCATTTCTTTCCCTCATCTGATTGCTCTTGCTAGGACTTCCAGTACTATGTTGAAGAGGAGTGGTGAGAGTGGGCATCCTTGTCTTGTTCCTGTTCTCAGAGGGAATGCTTTCCACTTTTCTGCATTCAGTATTATGTTGGCTGTGGGTTTGTCATAGACGGCTTTTGTTACATTAATATACGTCCCTTGTATGCTGAGAGTTTCATCATAAAGGGATGCTGGATTTTGTCGAATGCTTTTTCAGTGGTTACTCTTAGGTTTGGTCGTTTAACATAATCCCAGACTTCTTGGAGGCTTCATTCATATTTTCTTATTCTCTTTTCTTTGTCTTTGTTCGATTGGGTTAATTCAAACACCTTGCCTTCAATTTCTGAATTTCTTTTTTCAACTTTTCCATTCTATTGCTGAGACTTTCCAGAGCATTTCACCTTTCTGAAAGTGTGTCCCAAGTTCCCTGAATTTTTTGTTGTTTTTTTCTTTAAGCTATCTATTTCCTTGAATATTTCTCCCTTCACTTCTTGTTCCATTTTTTGGATTTCCTTACATTGGGCTTTGTCTTTCTCTGGTCCCTCCCTGATTAGCTTAATAACTAACCACCTGAATTATAATATTTTAAGAGTTTTGATTCCTGTTGCCAAGATGCTTTCCGGACAGGTGGAAGCTCCCACCGGCACAATATGAAAGTGAGATTTTGGTCACCGTTGCTCTTGTTAACAGCATTTTTCCTTTGGGCCCTCATGCCTCTGGCTTTGATATGCATACAGAGCACATGATCACCTCAGTCCAGCTAGTGTCAAGCAGGAAAGGAAGAGGAAGGCCCCTTTAAATAGGCAGCTTGAGCTATTTCCCCAAAGAGAAGGAACTCAGCAAAAGCCTGCAAATTGTCTTAGAAGGAAGAGGCTATCTGCTTGAAACAGCCAAGACCTTTAGCTCAAATCCATTAATCCTCTTTATTAAACGTGGGTCACCTCTGAGTCTTGGCAAATTAACCAGCATCTCCCCACTGCAAGTGCATCAAGAGACAGTGCACTTCACACTGCTTGTCATTTTCATGGACCAGGGCACCGGGGTCAGAGGGCTTCCCAGCCTCCATCCTCTGCTTTTGTCAATTTAAAAGGGAACATCAGCTGCACTTGTATAAATTGCAGGCCAGGCTGTGTGGGAGCCGGGGGCTAAGGCAGCATCTCTGCACCACAGGAGAGGTGAAGAGAGGGTGCCAGGCAAACAGCAGTTGCTTCAAGGCTTCCTTCACTCCAAACACCTCTGAGTGTGTACAGGAGCTCAGAAGGGGTCCATTTCGGAGTCCAGGGTGAACCCGGATCTCTCCCAAAAGCACCTCTGTTGGCTCCTCTGCCTTCTCTTCTTTACTCCCTCACAAAGCTCACAAGGAAGACCTGAAATTCTGCCTTTGCCGGGTCAAGACATGAAGTAGAGACAATGCCAGAGCCAAATGTGGTAGGGCCAGAGACAGAGGGACGCAGAAGGGGAGGCAGAGAGACTGAGGCAGTGAAAAGCACACAGACAAGACCCACCCAGAAGGGTCAGAGAAAAGAGAATCAGAACCAGAACAACCCCAAGACACCAGGCACAAAATCACACAGGGCCCCTTCTCCGCAGCCTTCCTCGCACCATCCGGGCCTCCCAGGGCCTCAGACAACTGTACTTGGAAATACAGTGGGGGCCGGGCGCAGTGGCTCACGCCTATAATCCCAGCACCTTGGGAGGCCGAGGCGGGTGGATCACGAGGTCAAGAGATCGAGACCATCCTGGTCAACATGGTGAAACCCCGTCTCTACTAAAAATACAAAAATTAGCTGGGCATGGTGGCGCGTGCCTGTAGTCCCAGCTCTCAGGAGGCTGAGGCAGGACAATTGCCTGAACCCAGGAGGCGGAGGTTGCAGTGAGCTGAGATCGCGCCATTGCACTCCAGCCTGGGTAACAAGAGCAAAACTCTGTCTCAAAAAAAAAAAAAAAAAAAGAAGAAAAAGAAAAAGAAAATACAGTGGGTCCTTCTCCCCACCCATTTACACAAATCTGGCTAAAGCACAACAGTTACTCAAAGAATAAGTGCGGTCTCGGCTGCAAGACGCATAGAAGCAAGCCTCATTAGAACCGGAGTCCAGCAGCGGCGTGCATCTGGCTTTGTGCTCCACTTGATAGGAAGGATGTGAGAAACAGAGAGGGCCCAAAGGAGAACTGCAAAAAGGATAAGAAAGGAATCCTATAAAACAAGACAGACTGGATGAGTGACGTGTGGTCACTTTAGATGTAAGAATACAGCTAAGCAGATGGAGTTATGGAACCTGACAGGCTCTAAGATGAAAAGATGACTTTATGTTTACAAGAACCCTATGTGGTATGTGGTAAGATTGTTACCACTGCACACATGAGTACAATGAGGCGCCATGAGCTTCTGTTACATGTCCAAGTCCACAAATCACGAGCCAGGAAGCTACAGGGCCAGCACTGGATCTTGACATGGGACCACCATGGTATTGACACCACTGCAGTCACTGGAGAACCATGACACAGTGCTCCCTGTCCACTGAGGATGAGGTGAAAAGCCATCCAGCTCCCTCCAGAAGTCAACCTTGCACTGACCTGGCAGCAAACCAGCCTATATAGAAAATGGAGTGTGAAGGAAAAAGTCTTGGGAACCAGGGATTTCAGGCAGAGGGGCAGGCAGGGTCACAGGAATGAGTAGGCATGGAAGCAAGTTTGCTTACGTGACATCTCTATCGCATTCACAATATGAAAGAAAAATGATTCCCATCTTTGCTTAACATTTTCTTCTGCTATCCTAATAGCATTAACATGTGTTACATTTCCAATTGGGAAAAAATACCCACATCGGTGTATATTTTAATGATCGCCAGCCTTCCCTCCCGTGGGGGAGAAATGGAACTTTAACCCCTTTGCCACCATGCTCACTGTTCTGACCTTTTCCTTGGCCCCAAGGGAAGCCCATGCTTTGAGACTTTGAGGCTTTGTGCGAGCTGCCCTCACTGTTCATCCCCACCCTGGAGGCAGACACACTGATGGATTTGGGAAAGAATATCTCACAGTCTGGAAGAAGGGCCACACCTGCTGCCTGGGAGTAGAAAAGGTTTGTGAATTATAATAATTAGAAAACCTTCCAGGAGATCAAAAATAAGTGATTGACACCAGCAGAAAATAATTTTTTTGTCGGGGGAGGGACAGAGTCTCTCTCTGTTGCCCAGGCTGGAATGCAGTGGCGCAATCTCGGCTCATTGCAACCTCCATCCCACGGGTTCAAGCGATTCTCCTGCCAGCTGGGATTACAGGTGCCTTCCATGGCACCCAGCTAATTTTTGTATTTTTGGCAGAGACAGGGTTTCACCATCTTCGCCAGGCTGGTCTTGAACTCCTGACCTCATGATCCACCTGACTTGGCCTCCTAAAGTGCTGGGATTACAGGCATGAGCCACTGAGCCAGGCTAATTTTTTTTAAATTGAAGGATTAATTCAATTCCAAACATCAAAGGAGAAATAGCAAAAATCACTATTTCCTCTCATCTCGGCACTAGCACACAGCGTCTGCAAGCAGGAAGCGGGAGCCGGACCTGCCTCACTGAGACCCAGGTCAGTGGGGCTGTGTCTGCCACCCTGGCATGAACGATGAATGGATTAGCTGCCGTCACCAAGAGAATCCTGACTTCTGTCAGCTTCTCTCCTGGCCATTATGCTATTAAAAACAGAGGGTGTTTTGCATAGTTAATCGCTCCAATGTCATTTCACTGACATAATGCCTTTTCCTGGCACTGCATATATTTCTCGAGTCTCCTGTGTCATGCCCTGGACCAAGGGCAAGGCCAGGAAGGATCCTCACCGCCTTCCTACCCCCTCCCCTGCAGGGCTCCCATTAAGGGACCAGGAGACAAGGCGAGGTGCCCACCAGCCAGCTCCCATGGCAGCTCCTGCACAGGAGGAAAATTACCCAGCCCAAGTCCTCCTCCTGCATCTAGCCAATTTCTACTTCCTTAATTCAATTCAGTTCTTCCTGACCCCAGCAGGCTGAAGTTCCAAGAGTTACTTTCAACGGATAGCACCAATTACTGAGGTGTGAAAATAGAAACCTCCGAATTTTGAGAACAAACCCAGAGACTTAACGGAACTGAGAAAGAAGGCAGGAAAGTAGAGAGGGAGGAGTCTGAGTAGGGAGGGGAGATGACTCCTCACAATTAGGAAGCTTGAAGAGGGTAAGTGCACAGCCCAAAGCCCCTGGCGCAGGCAGATGGGGGCGTGGGACAGGAGATTTGGAGCTGAGACAGTCCTAGCAGAAAAGGAAAAACAAAACCTGTGGCAGCTCTGGCACCGAGGCCCACTAGCCATGCTGCTGGGACAGAGAGTGCTGGGGAGCACCGATCTCCCCCTGCCCCCACCACCCACACTGTGCAGTGTGGGCTAAGCTCCTTACCCATAATAAGGGATTGCCAAAAACAGAACGTGGAGACAGACAAGCATCAGATTCACCCGTCCAGCTTCTATAAGCTGTCCACAGGCCACGCAAACTGTGTGCTCCCTCTGGGGACGATGTTCCCCTTCATCGAAGACTTCCTAAGGAGCCCCTCACTGTACAGTGTGGCTAGTGAAATCCAAACACACATAATGACCTAATCACACTTGCAAAATTAATTAATTATATCCCTGGTTTATGCTTTCACGGTCAAATCCAATTAATTACATGACCCTTTTATATTGGTCTACCATCCCTTCCAAAACTTAAATGAAGTAGGCATCCAACAAACATTTGAAATATTTTAAATCAGATAACTGACTTCTGAAAGCTGTCTTGTTATATAAGAAAAAAAAGACACATTTCCACGGGGTTAACTCTAGGATTGTAAATCAAATGAAACCACACTTCCCCCATCCCAATTGGCTTGATAAGGAACTACTTGGGGAAAGTCAGTCCATTCCCACTGCCTGCAGGTTACTGTGAGGGGAGCTGGTGTCACAGGGAAGGGAGAGGGGAGGAGGGGGAGGAGCTTCAAACCACCTGAGCCAAGTATTGACTAAGATCCCCCCCAGGGTGCACTGGCCAACTTTGATGTGAGTCACAGAACCTCCACTGCCGGGCACTCCAGGCCTCCGAGCGGCTCTCCCTACTCAACGGCCCCGAATCCTCACTTCTGCCTCTCCCTCCCCTCTGTCCTGATCCAGCATCCTTTCTGCCCCGCAACATGCCCCAAGTCTGTGCTCATTCTTGCCTTTCCTTCCTCCACAGCCACCTCTTCAGGCCTGCTGCTGCCTCCTATCCCTTCCCCCACCCAGCCATTCCTCTCAGCCCCTTTCCTTCAGTGGTTCACTCTCCCACATTCCTCCGATGCCCAAAGTGCATCTCTGACTATGGAGGACAAGTCGGCCTTTGGTAGAAGCATGCCAGAAAAGAAGCCAGCAGCAACTCTGCCTCGAGAGACACGGTACCCAGGCTTGAGCGCTGTCTCAACAGCTGACTGACGAGCACCACGTGAATTTTGGTATGCTCTCCCCAGGCATGTGTTCTCTACCAAGTGAGAAATGACACCATAGAGCAGCAGCTTAGAGCCCACCCCCTCTCCAGCTGCCACCCTGCAAAAGGGACAGACAGAGGCAGGGTGGTTGGCCAGTGGCCGAGGCGGGGTGATGCAGTGCATGCTGTTCCCATACCCCAGCGTCCTCATCCAAACTGGGTGACAAGTTCCCTGGAAAAGGAGGAGGGGCTGCTCCCTCGCCCCACCTGGAGCAATGTTGAGGTCATGACCAGAGCTGGAATGAGCTGGATGGAGGGATGCTCTGAGTGGGATGTGATATGAATCCCCAGGCAGAGCCTCAAAACATGTAACTGTACAGGAAGGAAGAAACCAAATACCTCTTCTCCCTAAATGATCATCATTTCCAGGGAAGAAAGGAAGGTAAGAATGTTGTAGCCAGATCCTTTGATTTTCAGTCCAAGTCCTCTGGTACCGCAGTGCTGGGCCAGTAGCTTCCTAGCCTGGGGACAGATAACACTATTCTGCTTCCCAGGAGATACGTGCTGCTGCCTATGTTTTATGTCTAGTGAAATGTGTGGCCAGAATTCCTGAGACATAGGTGATGGCAACACGTGAGCCCCTCACCTATGACAGGAGAAGACCTTCTGGATGGGACTGAGGAGGGCCAGCCATCCTGGTTTTCCTGGGACTGAGAGCTCTCAAGATACAGGGCTTTCAGTTTTAAAATCGGGACAGTTCCTGGCTAAGGTATTCAGGACAAGATGCACAATCTAGCCTGGACTTGATTTCTGAAAAAGTTCCCCTCTCCTTATTAGCATTGATGGGGCAGGATTGCCACAATTTGAAAGGACTTGGGGGATTTGAGGGCCGGGAATGCAAAGAGGATCTATTCTAAGCTCCATGATGATTTTCTCATGTCCTTTTCGCATACAAGCAAGTGAGTTTCAGAAAAATGTGCTGGCCTAGAAGTCATCTTTAAGAGGCTGAGATAGGTTTGAAACTCAGATCTTTAGGGATCCCTAAACCCATGTTCTTTCTCCAGACCCATGAGCTCTGTTGACCCATCACTACCCACAGCCCCCAAACCCAACATCATAATACAAGGCAAAGCCGGTCTTTGAGAAGCTTTAGAGACATGCAGGGCCAGTGGAGTTAAACTCAGCTGGTCAACAACCCCTCCCTCACCCTCCGTGTTGTGGCCACAGCTCCTCCAAGCCCAGCTATAAATCCTGCGAGTATGTAAACACCCAAATGCAGCTCCTCCATAGCTTAGCAGCTTTCGACACTAATTGCTCTACAGAGTGTGTGCAACTGGCAACACCTTATTAAAAGTGAAATATATTATACTGTCCACTTATCGCTGCTTTATAGAGATAAAGTATTCTTACTACATGGAAAAGCTGGCAACGAGATTGATAAAGTGGTTTCTAAAGAGAAGCCCGCACAAGGCAATTCCTGGGACATGGGATCTATCCGGGTCATGCTAGGAGCTCCTCCAGTTTCAACTAAAGATTTCGCCACACCAAGAATCTCTCCCTTTCACCACTCTGACTTCCATCTCAAAGATGAGCCTCCGAGGAGCAAGCCTGGGCTCTGAAGAAAAGATAAATGTAGCTGCTCTCAAAGCTGGGAAAGCAGACCTGGCCCCATCTGCAGAGTCAATCTATCTCCTTTTTCTCAAGGACGAAGCAGGTGTAGAGAAGATAGATGGCCAGAAGTGTGGGGCAAGGAAGGCCAGAGGAGGAGAAGAGGCAAGACAAGGATAAGAAAGTTCCAGATTCAAAGATGGGCCAAGACCGGCTTCCTGAGGAAGACTCAGCCAGCCCCAGGTCCCACGTTCTCAAACGAAACCAAACTCTGTGGAGACTCGCCGTATCTTCCATCGTCAGAGAACTGACCTGCCACCTAACCTCGAGAAAGTCGCTATCTGCGGCTCTGTGACGCAAGGTAGACCTGTCCTGAAAAGAAACTAGATTAAGCCCCTCAATCCAAATCCCCTAGAACACTTTCACTGAGCACCCCTAAATCCAAGGCTTCCTGACAATTCATATGGTTTGCAAGCTAAGAAATATTTTTTGCAATTTTTTTCTGAGACGGAGTTTCACTTTTGTCATCCAGGCTGGAGTACAATGGTGCGATCTCGGCTCACCGCAACCTCCGCCTCCTGGGTTCAAGTGATTCTCCTGCCTCAGCCTTCCAAATAGCTGGGATTACAGTCATGCGCCACCATACCCGGCTAATTTTGTATTTTAAGAAGAGATGGAGTTTTTCCACCTTGATCAGGCTGGTCTCAAACTCTCGACTTCAGGTGTCTGGCCCACCTTGGCCTCCCAAAGTGCTGTGATTACAGGAGTGAGCCACCGCACCCAGCCTACAGTTTTAAGAGTTTTAATAAGAAGAAGAATTTGAGATAGAGATTGTATAAGGTTAAAAAAGTCTAAAATAGTTTCTATCTGACCCTTCACAAAATACATTTGCTGACCCTATCTTCAAGGAAAGAATTAGAAAGCCAGAGAAAGAAGAGTGTAGGCAGGAGCAGAGGAAGCCCCTGGCATGGAGGAAGGACAAAGATGGATACGGAAATGTCATCAGAAAAAGACTGCCCCACTTCCATAACAGACTTGTGTGAGTGCTGAGATCTGATTAACTGTGCCAACCGCACTTACTGGACGGAGTCAGCCGTGGGAGCCCCCGTCTTGGTCGCAGCGAAGTTTTTCTGCTGATCTTCATCCACCCCAGCATTGAGAAGCAGCCAAATGGGACAGGGTGGCCCCAGGAGCTAGCAGATAACAAGGAAGATGGAATGACGAAGAGAGGAACCACCGTCCCTGCTAGGTTTTGTGTTTCTGAGATACCAAATTGCCTGATCGCTTTGACATTTTCTAGACCAAATTAAAATGCGCCACCATGGAGACAAAATGTCATTAGTCTCATTATAAGTGATTGTGTTAAAATAAATACAAAAATAAAATGGGAATTAGTCCAAACCATTAAAATACAGAAGCAAAAATGGCCAACAGGCACCTTACATGTGACAGACTAAGAAAGGTTGAGACACCCCCAAGGGGACAGGAAAAATGAATGTAGCAGGCACAGGGGCTGAGCAGCAGGCTTCTGGGCCGTGCAGAGGTCAGCACTGAGGCGATTGCAGACTCTCCCACTGCCACACGCCACATGACCTCAGGCAAGGACCCTTGACCTCACCAAACCCCAAAATTCCCTCTCTAAGAAAATGGGAAAGTCATACCATCTTCTTCAAGTATCTATTAAGAGTTTCCCTGCTTATTGGGAAAGAATAAAGACCTGGCCTTTTGAGATGGATACTGTTTTGGAGCTGGCCCTGGAGGGAAGGGGGCAGGAAGCCACCTGGGCAGGGACAAGGGGACCTTGCAGGGTCAGCTCCTGGTTTCCTTCAACAGGTGAGCTTGGCTACCAGGCAGACTCTCGAAGGGGAGGACACCCAGGGAGAACCCAGAGCCCACGCTTGTTCTGACGGCTGAGTCTGGCTGAAGCTCAGTGCCTACTTGGGAACTTCCTGACACCAAATGGGCCTGTCCTCCTCCTCCCTCAATCCGCTTAATCTTCTCCACTTCACTCTTCCTGCACGCTGACCCTTCACTGTTTCTCTCTCCCACACCCATCTTCCACTTACACCTCAGACTTTGTCCCAGAAACCCGGTCTCAGCCTCACATTTCCTACCGCTCAGTTTCTCTTTGCCACCCATGGACATCGGCCTCCGGTGCCGCTGTCTCACAGACATTAACCATAAATAAGCAAAGATGGGAACTGATGCCCCCAAAAGGAAGAGGACAAAGGTTTTCTCTTGCCTGCTAGAAAGACGACATGAATTGTAACTATCACCACTTCCTCTCTGCCTCCACGAAGGCCGCATGAAGCCTGGCCGCTAGGAGTAGTGACTGAACATGCGAGTTCTGATTCCACACTCTCGGCAGACCTTTCTAATTACTCCCAGGCCTCTTTTCCAAATGGGCTGAGGACTAAGACCTATTGGTTGGAAGTTTGCACCATTTTCTTCCCCTGGAGATTAAGGATTGTGGTTTTCACCAGGCACAAAAGTAGCCTCTCTAATAAGTATCAACCAACTCAGCTGAAAGCACAATGTTAGAATAATAATATCTTACATTAGCAAGATATTTCTTCCTATTTTCTAAATGTTCCTCTCCATCAATAGCACCCTGGACCCACACATTCTGTGGTGTGACAAACGTAGATATTATCATTCCTTTCCAATGTTTAAAAGAACGGAGGCCCCTGGAGAGAAAGTGTCTTCTGCCAGGTCCCACAGTCCATAGCAAAGAGAAACTGAAAGCCACAGGCCTTCACCCTCCATTCAGTCTAAATTCTTGAATTACTTTTTCTGAGTTTTAAAGAATAGAACAAAGAACTCCCCAGAACCCTGAGAGGGTTAATTCCCAAATGCCTGCAAATGGCTTGGCACATAAAAAGCACCTCCAAAATGCTCAGTGGTAATGAGCATGGGGGCTCAGAGGGCTTTGCTGACATGAGCTCACTAATCCCCAAAAGCTTCCAGCATGATCTGTGGCAGGAGATGGTCTCTCCATCTTTGCCTCTGCTCCTCTACCTGCTCTGGTGTCGTGATCCCTCGGGAAATCTGTGGATGGATTAGCAACACTATTTTATCATTATTTCAAATGAGCCTGAGACAAGGATCCTGGGAGAACAGTGTGGGAACGCTAGCAGGCAGAAGAAACAATGAGGTGGCTCTAGTCATCCCTGATAAAATCGGTGGAAGCAGTGGCTGCAGGAAACAGTGCATGGCATTGTGCTAGCCACATAAGCCGAAAAATGTTACCCTGGTACCCCAAACAGAATGGTTACTGTTTAATCAGCAAACGTCACTGCCCATGTGCCGTCCTGGGGCAGAAGGCAAGGGAACGCACTTGCTGCACGCCTCCACAGCTGGCCCTGTGCGGGGCTCGGGATGGCTGCCTGCCTCTGCACTAGATCACACTTCTCCGTTTGAATCTGAGGTTCCCATAGTGCCCTCACTAGTCCACTTTCTTTCTTCCAAACCCAATAGGCAACTGACTTCTTGGGTAAATTTTTTTTTTCCTGCATGATGGTCTTTTTCCCACTTCCCATTTGCATCCTGTGACTGCTGATTTTAAAGTGTGTCTATTTCCCCCTTGCTCCATAAGTAAGGGTCAAAACAGAGAGGACCATTATCCGCTGCCCACTAGCCCAGCCTGAGGGCCTGAGGACCAAGAGGCCCTGTGGACTGTGCTAAGGCTTTGTGAAGAGGGCCCCAGGAAAGCCTGACACCAGACTGAGAAGACACAGCTTCAGAGGGGAGAATCCCAGCTCAGCACCTCCCTCTGCGGAGCACCAGGATGGAACACCATGCTGAAATCAATGCCCGTTTTTGAAGTGCTCATTAGAATTATAAAACATCAGCGTAGGCAGCATCTCATAGGGTCATCTACTGCAGCCTTCTTTTGTGGAGTAGAAATTGGGGCTGAGAAAGTCCAGTGGCCACCCCAGGCCACACAGCCAGTGATGCTTGCAAGAACAGAGTTCAGGGGAGCTGATTCCTAGGGCTCCTCCCACCTGGTCATAAGCACTGACTCTGGGAACTAGAGATGATTCCTGTCCTCAAGTTATCTTTCTGATTATGGTGACAACAATGTAAAGACAGTTGTAGAAGTGACCACTGAAAGAGTAAATCCTTAAAATCTCAGGCTGGGTAATGCTTGTAATCCCAGCACTTTGGGAGGCCAAGGCAGGTGGATCACCTGAGGTCAGGAGTTAGAGACCAGCCTGGCCAACATGGTGAAACCCCACATTTACTACGAAAATACAAAAGTTAGCCAGGAGTGGTGGTGGGCACCTATAATCCCAGCTACTTGGGAGGCTGAGACAGAAGAATAGCTTGAACCCTGAAGGCAGAGGTTGCAGGCTGGAGCCTGGGTGACAGAGCGAAACTACGTCTCAAAAAAAAAAAAAATCTCAAAATGATTCAGAACCAATAATGCAGGCTCTAAGATAGTTTTTTCCAACACTAGATATTAGGATTACCAGGGAAGCTTTTAAAAATATTAATATGTGATGTTCTACCCTGATCAATTACATCAGAATTCTAGGGAGTGAGGCCTGAACCTTGGGGTTGTTTGTAAGCTCGCCCACGTTGTTCTGACGTGCAGCCAAGGTTGAGAACCATTGCTCTGGAAGGTAGCAGAGAAAGAGTTTTTATTGTTTACAGTGGCCAGAAAAGGCTACTTGGAAGAGAATGTGCTTGGGCTGGGTTTGGGTACAAATCAGTGGGAGTTTATAGGCGTGGGTGCAGCCTGGGGTCCTTCATTTCCATGCTGCTGGTCTAGGAACCACACTTGGAGCAAAAAGACTATGGATAAGAGCCATTGGATGTCAATATCTTCTTTCTCTGAGCCTTTATTTGCACTTTCCGCATAATGATCTAGGGTGGTTTCTGCCCTCAGCTTCCCAAATGGAGCAAGTTAGGCAATTTTAGAAAGGGCTCCATGCCCTTGGAGAGAGACCCCTGCTAGCTCAGCAGCCATGGCCTTGGCTGACCTGCCCCCACGCTGCAAGTCCAGCCCGCAGGAATCATCTGGGTTGCTGCAGGCGACGCTCCCTCTGGCCTCATAAGGAACTGGTGCAAGCCTCCCAATCACATTGGGAAGAATGAAAGTAATTGTGAAGGGATCTGTCAAACGTCCTCTCTCCTGTGGCTTTACACCGCAGATCTCATCTGCCTGTGTCAGCAGCCTTGTCTCTCCATGCCAGATGCAGCTGGGTGCACACCAAACAGCAAGGAAAGCGGTGTAAATGACTCCAGTCGAGAAGGAACTGCTGCGCCCCACCTCTTGCTTGGCTTACCCCAGCACCTTCCAGTCAAGAGGACGGGACAGAGCAATGGGGGCTGTGCTTCCCAAAGCACCCCTCCTGACTTACACTCAGCCCTTTCTCTTTTTTTACATATGCTTGTTTTTAATATTTATTTTTTTAATTTTTAAATGACTACCATTTATCGAGTGCCTGTGTGTCAGGCACAGTGCTTCTGAGCTCCACAGCATTCTTTTCCAATTTTAAGTTCTGGGATACATGTGCAGGGCTTGAAGCTTTGTTACATAGGTAAACATGTGCCATGGTGATTTGCTGCACCTATCAATCCATCACTGAGGTATCAAGCCCCAGATGCATTAGCTCTTTATCCTGATGCTCTCCCTCAACCCCCGCCCCCCTTGACAGGCCCCATTCTGTGTTATTCCCTTCCCTGTATCTGTGTGTTCTCATTGTTCAGCTTCCACTTGTAAGTGAGAACTTGCGGTGTTTGGTTTTCTGTTCCTGTGTTAGTTTGCTGAAGATAATGGCTTCCAGCCTCATCAATGCCCCTGCAGAGGACATGATCTCATTCCATTCTATGGCTGCATAGTATTCCATGGTATATATGTATCACATGTTCTTTATCCACTCTATCATTGATGGGCATTTGGGTTTATTCCATGTCTTTGCTAGTATGCTTAGCCTTTCTTCGACTTGGCAGTGGTGGCAATGTTGTTCCATGCTTACTCTGAGATTGTCTTGAAAATCCTCCCGTGCTTCCCCTGATGACTCTCAATCAGCCTTCTCCCATAGATCTAAGTTGGGACCTCCAATCTCATTTCTAAGCAGAAACACTAAGTTCCGGAGAGGTTAACCAAGCTGCCCAAAGTCATATGGGTCATTAGAAGGCATTGGCTTCCCTCCTCTCTAGCGAACCTGCTGATATAGCTGTTTCTCTTAGATGGAGCACCCATTTACTCCATGAGTACTCACTGAGCACCCTTTCTATGCGAGGCCCTATTTATTCCACAAGTACTCATTGAGCACCCTTCCTTTGTGAGGCACCACTTCTTGGGTGTGTCTTCTTAAAGGCTGTGGGGACCTACCTCATGCCCACATCCACTCCCCTCACCAGGCACGTTACCCTAACCTTGGTGGTGCTCTGACTACAAGAAAAATAGTGAGGCCATGTGGGGAGGTCCTTAAGTGGAGAGTTCTGCTACAGGCTTGCTCACCATCTGACACTCCTAACACTGCAGGCATGCATCTCTGCAGTCACCCAGCCTCCTCTGAGCTGGCCCTGGGCAGAAAGCACACTTCCCGAGACACAAGTTTAAGTAGCCAAGGAGCGGAGCCCAGGCTGCCCCTGGACCACCCAGGGGGCCCCTTGATTGTGTCCGTGATCCAAGTCTTGCCATCACAGGCTGAGAAGAGATGCTATCAGAATACCATTTCTTTCGTGTGATAGAGTAAACTTCCTGCAAGACAGAAGAAGGTATAGAGGAAAGTGCACTGCCTGGAAGTAATTAGACCTCATTTCTGTACCTGATTCTGCCACAAGTTGCTGTGTGAGCCTGATTAGATCAGTTTACTTCCACACCACAAGCCTTCTCATTTGTGAATCAAGCTGTTTGGCTTAAATGATCTTAAGGTTCCTTATGATGCAAATTGTTTGTGGACATAGAATTCACTTCCCTTTCTCGGGTTTTTCTTCATGCCCCAGCACTAAATACTTAAGGGACTGCTATAAATGGGGTTGGTACTTTAATAGCACTGCCTTTGTTCCCTTAATTGTGTCCTGCAGTAATTTGGGATGGCATGTGGTCAAGACCTTTGTACCAACTTAAGGTCTGCAAGCCAAGCAAGGTTGTTTCCTTGACCCATTTACCACCTGACCCACATGTCACCGTAAATGAACTCGTCATGCTTCTATGTAATCATCTCCCTTTTATAGTTGAAGGTCCCCAGAGCTGCACCTTGGACTCTCTTCTCTTCCCTTGCTGCATTCCTCTTCCTGTGATCTCATGCAGCCCTGTGACTTTACATGTCATTGATATGCCAGCAACTCTCACACTCACACACACACACTCCAATCTCATTACAAACCCAACTGTGTATTCAACATGCCCCATAGCCATCTCAAGTTCAACACATCCAAAGGAAACTCCTGATCCCTCCCTAAAGCCCTGTTCTACCCATAGATCTCCATTGCAGTTGGTGTCAAATTTATCCTTCCAATTGTAAAGATCGAAGAATTTGGAGTCCTCCTTGAATCCATTCTCCCTCACCTGATTCTGCCATCCTGGTGGCCCTGCCTTCAACTGCAGTCATAATCTTCCACTATCATTTCCTCTGCAATCTCCCTGTTTCAAGCTACCTTCATCTGCTTGGATTATGGCAGTATCTTCCTAACTGGTCTCTGCCTCTAAGCTTTAGCAACCAGAATGTCCTTTGAAACAAAGGAGTCCCACTACTCCTCTGCTAAAAATCTGAATGAGTTCCTCATCTAACTCAGGGTAAAAACCAGACTTCTTACAGAGGACTGTGTGGCTTACTTAACTGGGTTCCCCAATAAGGTCCCTCATCTTTTACAAACCTCTCCTCCCACGTCTCCTACCACTCCATTCCCACTTGCTTACTCTGCTTGAGCCTCACTCTGCCTCCTCTTGACTGTGCTTGAATAAACCAGGCAGATTCACTCATGCCCTGAGGTCTCGCACCAGCCAGTCCTTCTGCCTGGAATGCCCTTTCCAAACTCCTTTACCCCTTTCACATCAGTGCTCACCTGTGACCTCCTTCAGTGAGACCTGGCAAGACTGGCCTATTTATAATTACAGCTGTCTTCCCCATAATCCCAGTCTCCATCGTCTGATGGACTGATGACTTTTTCCTTTTTCCCATATTGCTCCAGTCGCTCTAACATACTATAAAATTTATCTACATGCTATGTTTTCTGTGTATTATAAGATTTCTCCTCTAGTATGTTAGCTTCCTAAGGATAGGACTCTTAGTCTGCTTTATTTGCTGTGCATCCCAAAGTCCTAGAACAGTGCTTGACCCATGCCAGGTAGTTACTCTTCATTTGCTGGATGAATGGCTTAAAGAGCAATGGCCATGTCTGGAAAGATAGGAACAAAAGAAACTATTTTTCCTACTCTCACAGAGTCACTCAACACAACCCTTCTGACACTAGATGTCATGGGGTGGGGGGTTCTTCACACACTAAGCAGTTCTCTGGTGGACATCAGCTGAGTGTTCCAAGAGCATCAGATCCTGCAGGTTAAGTGCTCAGTCCCATAAGACTACCCCACTTCAGAGGCCTTTAGAAAGCTCCAGGTTGTGATCTGTGTTTCTGACCAACCAGTGACAAATCAGGATTTGTCCCACACCTACCTGCCTGTGTCTGATTAATGTACTGGATTCCCACACCTACCATCCTGTCTTTGATTAATTTACTAGAGCAGCTCACAGAACTCAGGGAAACAGTTTGCTTACATTTTACCCACTTGTCATAAAACATGTTACGAAGCTACAGACGAACAGCCACGTGGAAGGAATGAATGGAGTAAGGTATGGGGAAGAGGTGCAGTCTCCCATGCCCTCTCTCAGCGCCCTCCTCCAGGCACCTCCACGTCTTCAACAATCCAGAAGCTCTTGGAACACCCAGCTGGTTTCCACTGGAGAATCTGTCCTTTGAATCCTGCGCTTTGGCTTTTTAATGGAAGCTTTATTATATAGGCAGGACCGATTAATTTATTAGCCGCTGATGATTAACTCAACCTTCAGGCCCTCTCCCCTCTTCCCAGATCTCAGGGGTACAACTGAAAGGTCCAGACTTCCAGTCACACGGTTGCTTCCCTGGCAACCAGATCCCACGGTGAGTCCATCCAGAGCCTAGCGAAAAGGTGCCTCTTTGAAACAAAAAGGTGTTTCTATCCCCCAGGAAATTCTGAGCTATTTAGGATCTCTGTGTCAGACTAGCCTATCACTCAGGAAATTATGAAGGCCTTAGGAGTTCCATGTCAGAAACCAGAGCCAAAAACCAAACATTACAACAGAAGATTCTCTTAGGACCCCTATCTACAAGGATATCAGCAGCTTTGTCTCAGGAACCAAGGCAGAGACCAACATATATTTCTTATTGTATCACAATATCACACCATGTAAACCCATTTTCAAGAAGTCAATGAGCAACTAAATATACCTTTATTCTGAAATTTGAGCCCACTCTACAATTAAAACAAATCTTTCAAGGCATAAAGCTGAATTTCATCTTATTGGACCTGCTGTGTGGAATTTATAAACCTAGAGGTAGCAATTCTATCTTGGAGTAAACACAACAGAAGAATTTGAGGACAGATGCATCATGCCTCTGATAATGTGAAAAGCCCCAAACATTTTTTTTTTAAATGGTTTCTCACACCTTTGACTCCATTTGTAATATGGACATTGAGAAATGTGTGGGGTTATTAAAAGTTCAGATTTTACCAGCTGCATTCGTTATTTTTCTGAGATTTAAATGACACCAACCAAATCTTCAGCATGACAAGAGCATTGCTGCTTAGATCACAGAGCACTGCCATTTTTCTCAACACTGCAATTTGGAAGTCGTGTTGGATTACTCCTTTCTTCCACAGCTTTACCCCCAGTCTCCTGTTTCCCAGCCAATCCCCAAACATCAGTGCATGTGGTTAATGCAATTCTCACCCTTTAAAAACCCAACTCAAATGTCATCTCATCTGGGAAGCCTCCCTGATAAAACCTGGCAGAGCTAGTTTCTTCCTTCTTTGAGCTTCCATAGGATTGCTTATACAAAAGACTGTAGAGATGGTACATTCTGTTTTGTTCATGTGTTTACAGGACTGTGTCTCCCTGAGTGAAGCACTCAAGGAGAGTGGCCTTGCCTTAGTCATCTCACCATCCTGAGCCTCTAGTGCCTGGTAGAAAGTGACTGCATAACTGAAACCTGTTGCATAACGACCTTGCAGAATTAGTTGTTGTCTGTGGAGCTTTGCAAAGAATCAGCTTTCACCTAAACTAAATTTGACATTCATAATGGTTCATGAAAAGATCTGAATTCATGAGCTACATCACAGAGATTAAGAGTTTAGCATCTAAAATGGTTGTTGTCAGGAACACAGCAGCAAAGAAATCAAGCCAGCAAGGTCAGTTGAATACAGGGGGAAAAAAACATGATTCAGTATCCCAAAGTGTCGGTCCTTACACACCAAGCCCCACTAGGTCTCTAAAGAAGTATGCCACAGAGAACTGGAGAGTAAATTATGCAAGATAAAGAGACACCTCAAGGCTGGTCAAGACCAAAACAAAGACACCCCAGAACTGTAGTAATGGTTCACATCACCTGGCATCTGTAAGATCTCGGAGCTACAGCGTTGTCAGTGTTTGCAACAGGGATCAAAAGAGGCTTTGAAGCAATGAGAAACTGATACAAGGGAGGCCGGTCAAATAACCTTCTCATAAGCTTTCTGCAGTGATTATGTGCAAGGGAGTGGAGTTGGCTGCTCCCTAGTTTTGGAGCTTTGGAGACACTGGCCTCCAGAATGTGGGCTTGATTCTTTAGCTCCTAAGTCTCTCCAAAAGGGACTGAAGAGAGAGGGAAAAATCAGTCTTGTTTCCTGTTTACCAGGTCCACGTCAGCTTCCCATGTCTGCTCCCTT
Source organism: Aotus nancymaae (assembly GCF_030222135.1). Taxonomy (NCBI): domain Eukaryota; kingdom Metazoa; phylum Chordata; class Mammalia; order Primates; family Aotidae; genus Aotus; species Aotus nancymaae. The sequence continues at coordinate 37,903,573 of NW_026988423.1, forward strand.
CCTCCTCATCTGGAATGCTTGGCATCTCCTATTACTGAAATTACTGCAGGGAGATACAGGTTACCCTGAATGTCCTGCCAATGACCCCTCCTTTTCACTAAGAAGTAACCTAAAGACTAAAGTCAAGAGTCCTTTTTTAAACATTTAGGACAATCATCACCTTTGGATAGTAGGAGATTCCTTTCTTTTCAAATTGGCTCAGTACTCTTAATTGATCTCAAAACTCTACTGCCATAACTGTACGTAGGTCTGCACTGTTATTGACAACCCACTGATTTTTAAATACTGCCTTTTAGTTTAGTTTTATGTATCTGTCTATAGGAAGTTTGTCTGAGCTATCACCCTCGCTCCTGTGTAGCCTCAAGATAGTAGACTAAAATCTCTAAGTCTACCCTAAAGAAAGTTGCTGGAACTGTTTGTCTTAATAAAAGTCACATGCTCAATGAGAGAGTCAGCCCAGCTAAATTAATAAAGCAGTTATGGTGCAAGCCTTCTCATATCTAATTTATTCCAGATATACCAGATATATTCTAGAACAACCCTACTATTATATCTAATAGTGTTATTATCAAATGTGTTCCTAGTGTTAGCCATTCCTATAAAGTATTCATTAGAGAGCATCTGGAAAAGATGAAACATTTGATAACTTGATTTACAGGTTCTGGATAAACAGAATTTCCAGGGAAACAGATAAGCTGAGAACCAGAAGCTCGTCACAGACTTGAACCAGAGCAGGTCAGAGGTACAGTCCTATGATACAAGAAGAGAAGGCCATCTTTCACCAGCTTGGAGGAAGATAACTCTCTTCAGCTAGAGGGGTTGCTAGGATACTGCACTGACCATTTAAAATCACAGAGCAGTAGTTCTCAACCAGGAATGATTTTGTCCCCCAGGGGACATTTGGCTGTGTCTAGAGACATCTTGGGCTGTCACAGTTCAAAAGGTGCCTTTGGCATCTGGTGGGTGGAGGCCAGGGATGTTGATAAACATCCTACTGTGCATGGGCAACCCACACAACAAAGAACCATCATGCCTAAAATGTCAAGACAGCCAGGGTGGAAAAGCCATGCCAAAGGGATAATAGGAAAATCAAGTTCAGGAAGCTAATACAAAAGCATAACCATCAAGAGCAGGAAGACTACTGAAGGGTAGACCAGCTTTATGAGCCAAACGGTGACTATGCCCCAGACACCCAACCAGGAAGATGAGAAATACATGTCAGATGGATTTTCAAACGGACTCAGGGTGCATCAAGGGGGAAAGGAAGCACATTTGCAATCAGTCCAGAAAAGCCAGAAACCCAAGTGAGAAATTTGGGGAACATGTTTACAAAATGTTTCATTTCCTCAAGGGTCAAGGCAGGGTGTCCAAGGGAGTCAGGGCTCCTGGATTCTGTCAAGGAGAGGAAAAAAAAAAAAAAATCTACTGGTCTTAAAATTTTTCTGGTCCTTATAGCACCATTCGTGAGTCCTAGTTCAACTTTGCAGAGTGAGCAGTTGAGCAAATAGCAGACCAGAAACGGCTGACACGTGGAGTTCAGCACTGGTTCCCATGCCTGCTTAACAGTGCCAGCCTCATCCTCCAAGAACCAGGCATTAGGACAGGTCTATGTGTGCAGGGCGCTTATCAGGAGAAACAACTGGGAGAGAGGCAGGGCAGGAGCCATAAGAGCTGGGAGAGCCTGGGGACTGTAGCCCCCGTGGAGGGAGAGCAAGGCCAGCAGCTGGTGGGTGGAGGCAGAGAACACAGTGCAGCTCTGGGAAGACTCCGAGGCATGGGGGAGGCTTCATGTCAGTCTCCATCAGAGGAGATGCATCTCCCACCAGTGTATCTGACTTGGTATCTCTACTGTGTTCCGTCATGTGGCCGAGAGAACGCCAGCTGTCGCAGTCAGAGGCTTTGGAGAGCCACAGCCGAGGCTCCCGGTCAGTCACATGTCCTGCAGCCAAAGATCTAGGGACACACTCATGCCACCGCCGCCGGGGCTAGGGCTGGATTCCAGTCACTTCAGGATAAAAACTATGCTAGGAAGAGGCATCCACTTCCAGTTTTTCCTAGTTTTACTCTTTTCTGTGTATCTCCATTGATGTGTCCAGCCTAAACCAAGAAAGCTAAGGCTTCAGCATCCCCAGGGTAGATGGTCCCTGGTGCAGAGCCGGAATAGAGGGCAAGAAGGCGGAGAACCCTGGAGATGGAGAGTTATGAGCCATGGGGATGGATGGTCCCTGTCCTTGGCCTTTTCCTCTTGCAAAGACTGTTTTGCATTTATTTCCCTTCAGTGGTCATTTTAATATAAACAACAGAATATTCTGGATGCGAGTCTGTATTCACTGCTGTGTTACTCATTTTTGCCACAAAAATAGCATTGTTGAAGAACACCACAGCTGTTGCAAGAAGGGGTCTTCCGTAGCAACGGCATTGTACCCACATCCAGAGTGAGCTGTGGCCAAGGACATATCCCCGTGCTAAGTCCCTGAGGGAGGCAGCCAGAGCCAAGTCATTAGAAGCATCTTGCCAAGAATGATTTGACATTACTGTCTGGACTCCGTTCCCAGTCACGTGGCATGACTCCCTGCAATGGTCTCAAAGTGGTGCTTCCCCCCAGGGGTGCTCTGAGTGATACAGGGATGTGAAAGGAAGGAATATCAGGACTCCCATTTTTACCTATTTTATCTTACCCTTTTTATACTTACATATGAGAAAAAAATATGTGTAGTGACTCTATATCACTATACAGGTGTAGTAACATGCATATCATTTATGCATGCATAAATATGTATTGTATGTGAATGCTTAAAAGGCTTTTTGCAAAAATCCATAGAAGCTCATAAACACTTTTGGAGCCCACTGATAGTACAGTGGATCTTAATTTTTTAATAGTGGAAAGTGATGGTATACAGTTAGTGTAATAAAAGCAGAATTTTTCTGGTTGACAAAAGGCAATGGGGAGTCAGGGAGTGGGGGCAACTACTCCCACTTACCACAAGAGCAGTAAGGGTCTGGACTGCACAGACAGAAACCCAGGCAGCAGGACAAGGAGCTGTGGGAAGCGGTCTGAGAGGCATCATCTTAGGGGACGGAAAACTAAGCCGGGCTGACTCCCGGGCAAAGCCATCAGAGCCAGGGTCCAACCAGCAGGGGGCAACACCAGGCCACAGAGCTGAATGGAGGGCTACATCTCAGCAAGAACAAGGTATTTCTGAAGAAGGGAGGTGAGAACTGGGGGAGTTTTCTGAGCCAGCATGAGTGAATGAGCAACCACAGCCACTCTTTCAAGGGGAGCCCGTGGCCACAGTGTGTGCAGAGTAGAAGCAGTCAAGGCTGTGCACCTCGCTGAGCAAGGTGAATGGGCAAGGAGAATGACTGGGGTCCTAAATTTCTCTGTTTCTGATTCCCAGGAAGCAGTCTCTCTCCAGCACCACCAGTTCCAAAAGACCCCTCATGAGCAAGAAAGGTTCACAAATGTGTGTGTGGTGTGTGTATAGGTGAGTGTGCATGTATCCTGTGTAAGGGGGGGTGGGGGTAGGTGGTATGTGTGGATATAGGTGAGGTATGTGTGTAATGTGTATGGGAGTGTGTATAACTGTGTGTGTATAAGTGTGTGTGGGTGTGTGTTTGTGCTCATGTGGGTGGGCAGAGTGCAGGCATGGTGTGTGTGTGCATAGGTATGTACATGTATGGGCTTGTGTATAGCGTGTGCAGGTATGGGTATGTATGCAAGTGTGTGTGTGCAAGTGTGAATGTGTGCATACAAATGTGCATGCACTGGTGTGTGTGTGTGTGTGCCTATGGCTGGGCAGTGTGCAGGTGCTGGTGTGTGGGGGGCTGGGGTGTAGACAGTGGCAGGATGGAAGATCCGTAGCAGCTGCTGTCCATGCTGAGATGGCCTGTGCCCGCCCCTTAGGGTTCTGCCATGTCTGATCACTTCGACTAGCCCTCTGATGCATCAGGCAAGGGGCAGCCTACGGGGGGGCTTTCCCTGTGGGTGACAGGGCCTGAAAGCCTCTCTCCTCCTCTTCAACACAGGAGATCCTCAGCCCTGCACAGGAACATCCTGAGGGCTCAGGATTCCTTCTCCGTGGTGCACTGAGCGCTCCCCTTGCGGGTGGCTGACTCATCTTCTGCCTCTGTCTCTGTCCCAGCAGCCCCCGTGCTGGGTGGCCTGGGCTTCAGCTTTGCCCTTCCTCGTCTCTGACTTCCAGACATCCCCAGTCCCATTTTCTTCCTGACTTTCTGTCCAGTTCTAACCTTGGCTTTCTGGCTTCACTCTGCCATCTACTACCAAATATTCAGTGCAATAAGAAAGAAGAGACTTCACGAAATCTTGAAATAAAAATTAAGATATTTTTTATGTATTAATTTCTTTTAGAAAGATAAAGTCCAACTATGGACCTAAGTGCTGGATCTGTTGATGGTGAAGCAAGTCCTACAGCCAGCCTCTGGGAGAGACACAACAGAAGGCGAGGGAAACTGAGGGGCTTCCTCTTTACTGAAAAATCTGTCACAGCCACTCTGTTCCCAGATGTCACCACCAAAGTGGAGCTAAAAAATAATCATCAACAGTTGCAAATAAAGAGGAATTGAGATTATAAGATGCTTTTACCAGGGGAGAAAAAACTATAATGCATCTTCCTTGATTTTTCCCATCTCCCCTGTCTACCTGAACTCTCTCTGTGGTGTTTCTGCTCTTCAGCCACAGCATTTATGACCGTGATAACAAACAAACCTCTTGCCCTCCCAGGCACATGTGCTGCTATGGTGCTTCTGGAAGACTGACTGAGTAAAAGTGTCAATGGCTTCTCTGCACCTCTAATCTTCAGGCATGTGTGCCTGTCAGACAAACCTGACTTCAACCAGCCAAGCTCAGCTGTGTCTAATTGCCTTCTAAAGTAGCATCCACCGTTTCTGTGAAATTTGACCACATCAACATAGCTTCCGCTGCATGCGAGACAGACCTGGGGCTGGGTGCTCCGCAGCTCACAACCAAAGCTAGATGGTGCCACCTTACGTCTCTGAGAGTCTGTCTGCCCATCCAAAGTGAGGCTCAGAGACCTTTATGAATATGAGGACATAATGAAGAATGAATTTTCTGGTTCCAAAGAGGGGCTAGAGCAGCTCTCTACCCCACCCCAGGCAAGACAAAGACTCAGTGTGTGGCTAAGGTACAAAGAGCTCCACTGTCCTCTGGAGACCCGGTTTATGCTAAAGTCCTGCAGGCTTTCACGGCCCAGAAAACAGCCCAGTAACACAGACAGAAGGACCCCTCCCCAATGCAGAGTGCGTGGGAGGTTCTTGGTCTCAAGAGCCCTTTTCAGAACTGCAGGTCAGCTCACCATCCCCACTCCAGCTGCGTCCGTTTCTGAGGCTCCCAAGAAGCTGAGCCTCCTGGATTAGGGCAGAGTACTAGATGGGTGTATGACTGATTGCAGAAAGGCAGCCCCTTTCTGCCACGCAAGCAGAAGAACAATGGCATTAAATCAGTGGTGCTCATTCTGGACTTAGCCCAGCATGGGTGCAAGGCTTTGTGGGGACCTGAGATGACATTGTGGTTTCCCCTTGGGCCTGGGCAAAGATGAATCTAACCTCTAGGACTGCACTTATCAGCCCATGTGTGCAGAAATCAGTCAGGCTCCTTTCTAATATGTGTTCAGTAGTGCCAAAGAGGACCCCTCTTTCCACAAAAGAATATCCTCCAGCCACCCACCCTTCCCCGAAGTTCTCCTTTTAGTAGTGATTACAACTGAAAGAGGCAGGCGTTATCAGTCAGGCCTGGTCTTTATGGAGCCGGAGAGCACTTTTAGCTTGACTTGAGGCTCCAAGTTGGAGCTTTTTCTGAACCTGTTTCAGGTCTCTCGTCACAACCCAAATGGCAGAGTCCATGTTCTCTGGCAGGACTCAGCTGGGGAAACATAAGCCACTTCCCAGTGTTCTCCATGGGAAAAAAGAGGCAAACGAAACACTGACTCATGCCTGGGAAGTGAATGCAGGAGTTTCCTGGATAGGCCTCCTGCTCCAAAACAAGAGTCACAGACTCTTTGGCGTGCACTCCACTGCTAGTTATAATCGCAAGCCATCCTAGCCAGAGAGAGAGGAAGGCACAGAAAATGGAGAGAGAAATGCCCAGACAACAGCGGCCTTCTGAAGGGAGGCAAGGAGACCGGGCAACCTGGAACTGCACAGCACTTCAGAAGGAACATGTAACTCGGAATCCTTTCCTGGCCTTTGGGGCCACCTTGGGAATTAGGCAAAACAAGTCTTTTTGGATTTTACAGAGAGGATTAAAGATATTCAATACATTAAACTGATTGCCCAAGATCACTGGGTTCATAAACTAGGAAGCAAAGTCAGAGGCCATGTCCTGGATCAGAAAGTCAGCGCTCTTACACAAGGTGGCCGCAGGACTGCTAATTGTCTGCTTTAACAACAGATAATTTAAGCGAAAGAAGAAAAGAAATAGTCATCTGGGCCATAACGAAGAAGTGGCCCAATCTTCATGGACATTGTGGGCTAAACTGGCGGCAATTGTAAGGTAGTATCCATTGACTCTCAAGAATTCGCCCCAAACAAGAGGAGGGTGGGGCCCACCAGAAAAACATGCAAAATTCTGATAGTGGTTTTCATCATTCCTTCCCATCTGGGATTCACCCAAAGAGACATCCATCCCAGTGCCAAGTAAGACTGGGCACTCTCTCCTCCATGGGATACAGCCAGGGGACTCCCAAGGAAACTCCAGCTTCTCTTGGAGCCTGTAAGCTGATGGGCTATTTCCATCTGCCACATTCTCTCTTCCAACATCCTCCTCTCTTTGAGGGGTATGGGAAATCCCTTGGCACTGGGCTATTCAGAAGAACCAGGTTAGCTTATTCGGAGAAGTCAAAGGCTTCCACAGGCCTTTCTTCCTAGGAATGGAAATTCCCATAGGGTCTTGGTCTCCCCACTGTCCTGTTCCAGCCTCCTACCATCTGATCGTATCTGGCATGGTTTTGAGTCTGAACTCTGGCTTCCTGTTCTACATTTGTCTACAGCTCTCTTGGACCTATTGTTTTGCTTGCACCCATGCCTAGTTGTCAACTGTGAAGGCAGCGCGGTGGTGTCAGGAGTAGGGCGGTAAGAAGACCTAGTGCATTTGGCTCTTTCCCTCAGTAGCATACAGAATAGTCATGCTGTGCGTGTATGTGATTTGTACATTGTAAGCCACCATTTAACATTAATCATTCGTATAGAGACTGAGGGATTCTCAGTATAGATTTTCTCTTGGCTTAGTGCAGAGCCAAGCCCAAACGGATATTTAAAAATAGATACTTTGATAGCGTAGTGATGATAAAATCAGGTACCTGTCATGGTGTGTAGACCAAACAAGTCAGGTTGACACTTATCTGGCATTTGGTATTGTATGACCCTGAGCATATTCTTCCGCATATCAAGGAGCAGGGTATTTCTGGAAGTCTCCCAGTTCCTTACAAAGGTCATTTGAAGTATGCAAATGCCTGTGAAGGAGACAGGGCTTCTGTTTGTTTGTTTTTGACCTGGGCTTTAATCCTTGGGTAAGAGGAAGCATGGAGTTACCTTGTTCTACAATGTTCTTTGTACACTAAGGTGAGAGAGCTTGAAGGTAACAGAGTAATGGCCAAGGTTATAGGTCCGTTTTCCGGCAGGTTACCAGATTGGGAGGCAAAGTTCAGTCCAGCCCTTCCCTACGATGTTGATATGACACCCTTCAGGTGACAAGAAGAGCTGTATTCAAGAGGGGGTTCAATCACTATCTGACTATGTGACTTCACGTAAGACACTCAGACGCCCTTTGCCTGAGTGCTTTGTCTATAAAATGAAAACACTTGACTAGACAATTTCCAAGGTCCCTTTTGATTCCAAGGACCTCTTACTTTTAAAATAAATTATTGCAATTTAAAAAATGTTTATAGGAGCCAGCCATAGATATCACTCTCTGTTCAGAGGGATCCAGGCAGTGGGCCATGGGGAGGTCATACATGCTTTATATCATGATAATATTTGTGAAGTAGTTGCATCCTGGTGGCCACAGCTTTTTTGGGGTCCAATTAGAGCATCTTTAAAATGCCTGGTTTCTTCCAGGAGGAAACAAACACAGGCAGAATCTAGCAGACAAAACACAACTAGGGCTTTTTGCAATATTTTTGATGGCTAGAGAAACTGAGTTATTCAATTGTAAGCCCTACATTAGACCCAGAGAGGACACCAGTTAAGAAGTTGAGATTATTAGACTGCCAAGATGTATGGAATTTCTAAAAACAACTTACTCCTTGTTCCAGACAGGATCACACCTAAACTGAAAGAGACCGCCTACAAGTAGGAATCTGAGGACAGAAGCTCTTCCCAGCGTTTTCCCAGGGCTGTCAGTGCTGACACTGGGGAGACTTTTAGATTTTGGTTCTGCAGATCCTGACTCTCACCTACAACTTTCCTTTAAAGGCTCTCAAGTGCATTGGTGTCTCCATTCCAACCAAAATTTCCTAAGTTCCAAGGTACAGCCATCCCCCGCTCTGAACGACTACAGTAGTCTTCCAGCTAGCCTATCCCTTCCTGGTTTGTTTTCTCCCAATCCATGCTGCAAACTGCAACAAGAACAAGAATCAAAAATGTTAATCATGAATCAATGGAGTTCCATTATTTCTAGGATAAAGACCAAAATGATTCACACGACCTTCAAGGGCTGTCTTCATCTTCTGACCCCTTCCCAGCCTGCTGGCCTCATCTTGCACCACGCTTTCTTCCTCTACACTCCAGCCAGGTGGGAGAACGTGCTCTGATTCTTCATGCTATGGGACTTCTGCCTGTCCTATTTATTCTCCCTCTTCCTTTGGTCTTCGCTCTTGGGTTTGATTGATTTCTATTCATTCTGTTCAATTGTCACTTTCACAATGAAGCCTTCACTGACCTCCCTGGCAAGATCAAGCTCTCCTGACAGGCAATCACAGCACCACACACCTCCCCTTCCATAGTTTTATCTCAGTCATAATTTCACAATTACACAGGTGTTTGTTTGATGCCTATCTGTCTCTTCCTCTAGACTGTAAACTTCATGAGAGCAGGAACCATAACAATTTTTTTTCAGGCATACATTCGCAATGTCTAGCACAGTATTTGTCACATAGTAATCACTCAATAAATCCCTTGTTGAATAAATGAATGTGCTTGGTACTGTAGAGCATTCAGAGATGAAGAAGTCGAGATCTCTGCCACTCAGAATCCCACAGCCATATAATAGCAACTCTGAAATAGGCTAAACTGTGATAAGAGAGTAAGTGCAAGAAATGATACAGCTCCCTTTTTCATTTCCTGTGATTTGCTGAACCGCTTTTTACCTTTCCCATATGAACGTCAACCCATTTAAGCATTTACTGACCGTTCATGAACTTCTGCTCTCTGCCATTGCGTTTTTGTCTCTCTAACCCAACATTGTACTTCTTATGAACAACAGAATTCTCCTTTTGACTGGTACAGTTTTTACTTGGAGCCATTTCAACAGACACCTTGATTAAATGTGCTGAGTAATTTTGGTTTGTATGAAGCCAATAGCCCACATTAGGGCCCACATCTGTGTTTACGGAACGGCTAGCACTCTCAGGGGTGTCTGTCGCAGTGTGTGATGTGAGATCCAAAAGTGTGCTGCTCCAGCTCTGTGCTGCTGCATGTGTGTTTGGTCGGTAGCTCAGAGCTGGTGTTTATTGACAGGCGTGAACACTGGAATGAGTAATCATTATAAGCATTCCCTGCACATTCCCATCTCTCATAAGCAAGGCACATCCCCAAGCTTCTTGCCCTCACTCTGCAGAGGAGAAGCTGCTGGGCAAGCCAACCTGGGGGCCTCCATGCCTTAGAGGATTCAGTGGGATGGAACAGAATGATTGCCTAGAGTAAGTGAATACTTAGTATCTATTCATTCATCCATCCATTCATTCATTCATTTGTTCAACAAATACTGTTTGCGTACTTGCTCTCTGCCACCTGTGCTAGGCACTGAAAATACATTGGAGAAAAAAGCATGTGGTCTCTGAATAAACAATGGTCTAGGGAGGAAAGAGAGACATAAAACCAAGAATTAGTTTGAAATATATGGACTCACAGTTTTAGAATAGAGAAGTCTGGTTGCGAGGACTTGCACAATAAACAGGGAGGCCTAGCCTACTTTAAAGCATAAAGAATGATCCCCTGGGAAAGCAGCATTTAAGCCGAGTTCTGAAGGATGGAAAGGATGTGGAGCCAGAAAAAACATGATAAGAGGATCAGAATTTTTGAAGCTCAGGTAACCTGAAAGGTGAAGCCCTTGAGGAAGGAGGAAACATGCCTCGTCTGCGGAACTGAGATTGTCCAGAGTGACTAAAACCGAGAAGTGGAAAAACAGAGAGCTGGAGACGAAGCTAGATGGACGCAGGGCCAGATCACGGCCTTGTGGGTCAACTGAAGTGTTTCAAAGTCTATTCTAAAGTCAACCGGAAGTCTACATAGGGTTTTAGGCTAAGCAAAGATCAGGTCACAATAGGGTGACATCTACCCTGCCTGCCTCACAGTCTCTTAGTGAAGAACAAATGAGACCAAAGGTGAGTTTTTCCTGGTGATTCATAAGGCATGAGACCACTGTGATTCCAAAACCATTAGTAACTCCCAAGTGTGGTAAAACAGCATTTGTAAATTCCCCAGGAATAAAGGTTCAAGAATGACTTCTCAGGCCATTTGAGACGTTCTGTCCTTTGAAATGCCAGATAGCCTGGTTTTCTCCACGTTGGATTTCAGTGTGCAATCTGATTGTCACTTATCATTTCCCATGCTAAGTGCAAGCAGCCATTCCAATCAATGGCCTATGTCCTACTGCATCGATTCATCTTGGCCTTTCCAGGGTTCTCTCAGCACAGCCTCTCTGCTCATTAAAGAGAATGCACCTGCATCATAATGATAATCCTTTGCACTTACCCAGAACATTGCCCGGGGGGGGGGGGGGTCTCAAAGCGTTTTGTAAACTTTTAATTAAGTCAGTCTAGTGACTGCAGAATGGTTCTCAGCCTCTCCACACCAAGAGGTCTGGGGCGGGGGTGGGGACAGGAGGTGATGGGAGATAAGCACAAGCCCTGCCTCTAGCACCTACTGGCTCTGGGGCACAGAGACAAGTGGGCGAATGAGCAGGGAAGCTCTGCGTTGCTAAGAAGAAGCACTCACACATATATGGCCGTGTCTGGCACAGGCAGCCTGTGGGCCTCCTGCCATGTGTGCCCACAGGGAGAGCACCAAGGCCGGGGGCTACAGTTGGGAGTTCTGGAAAGGCAGATATAGAAAGCAAGAGGGAGGGCTTGCTCTCCTTAAGGAGCTGCGAATGTGATTTTGAGAGTAGCTAAGCTCTGGCGTGGAAATGCATGTGTGCCTTGCGTGCATATGCATGCAGGAAGGGGCACGCATCTATGGTTGGCAAGAGGGTGGTGAGGAAGAGAGGAAGGACTATATGTTCGCATGTCTAGAGGAAGGCAGTAGCAAGGGCATTCGTCTTCAAGCTTCTCTTTGGTTTCGGATTTCTTTTGTCGCCCTTCTCAGAGCTACCTTTCATCCTTCCCTGGCCCTACAAATACTACCATCTTGGGATATCAAGTGAGTGGTGTAGAAATCCGGCACGTGGAACTATATCCATGCCCTACTGTGTAGAGCCACCCCGACCCCTCAGGGAAAAGGCAGAGGCAACCAAGGCTTGGCAGATTAGTATTAAATTCTAAGTCTGGGTCTCCCACCAGTTGTATAAACGGCAAGAGGGACAAATGTCCTCAGGACCTAGCCCTGCACTGAGGACTGGGATCAGAAGGAGTAGGAGAGCAGGGCCGCCCTAAGGTGAGACCACCTGCCCGGGCTTCCCTGTCTGGAAATTGCCAGTTGGTGTCAGAGGTGCTAACATCCACTGCTCCTGACAGCCTGGCTTGTCAGCAGCCACAGACCATCTGGGGGCTGACACTTGAGCTCACTGACAGGAATCGCACTTTGCTTCCATATCTCTTCTCTCTCCAGCCCCAGGCAGCTGCAGGCGGATGGCAGCAGTCCATCTGCAAACAGGGCTGCAGGCTGAGGGGCTCCCTGTCCAGTGGACCAGCATCAGGAAAGCCAGTGCCCATAGGCCAAAGGCTATTACACAGGGCTCCTAGAGCTGCAGCTGTCTAAGGCTGATGTACAAGTCCATGTATCCAGCACCCCGCCAAAAATACCACAGAGCAATGTTTTGGGAGACCAAAGGTGCCATGTCTGTTGCCCTAGTTTTCTACAGCAGAAAAACTAAGACCTAAAAGCTCAAAGTCAGAATGCATATTTCATTGGGGGTCAAAAAGAAGAAAAGGCTTAATAATTTCCTGTTTTACTGGATTGATGGTTTTTGAGGCAAAAGACTATCTTAGTGCATTGTGTTTAATCAGAACCTATATAAAGTCTTGTTCAATGAATGAATGGGTAGATTGTCTTTTACTAATTTTCATCATTGTGACAAAGACACATACCTTATCTTCTTCCCTTTTCAACAATAAGGAATGCCCTCTCCCCTTCGCCAACATGTGAGTTGCCTTCTCTCTTTACCCTATTCCTAGATGACCAGAATGAGATTTTTTATAATAAAAATTCAGAAATGTTTATTTGTTATCATCTAACCTAGGTGTTCAGCTACTCTGTCCAATTGAAAACAAGGTTTATACATGGCTGGAACCCATTTTACAGACTTAGAGGATGCCTTGAACCAACCAAATGAGCCTCAAAGAACAACTACTCAGAGTCACTTCTCAGCTTTCAGCACACTTAGAGGCTTGGATGGAGTCCCACCTAAAGGGAAATGCACTCAGCCCCAGGCAGCCCTAACACAGATTTGAGGTTATAACCACCAGAGGTAGTCCCAGTAGCCAGCATGGGAGACCCAGGCCCACAGCTGCTAGAAAACAAAGGCAGGCAAGTGCCAGCTGTTTAAGGAATCTCCTTCTATAATTTTCTAGGTTACAGAGATGTGACGAAGGGTGCTAAGAATTAGAGAAAGCACAAAGGCAAACAGGACGAAGGGAACATGGGAGAACCTCAAGCCTGTCGGGACCTCTGATTAGTCTCAGGTTAAGTAGTGCTGCCCAGCTCTAGGCTACTGAAAAAGTCATCTTCGTGAGGCAGCTGATGCTATCTCCTTCTCAATGCCTGCTATTGCCACTGGGCCCATGCTGAATGCAGACAACGTGGTCTGACCTTATTAATATGTCAATCATTTTTAAGGGATTGAGGGCCACATGATGGCCTGAATCCATGATGGGCTACAGGATGATGAGGACTTGCTCATGGCCAGATGCTTTGCCCTTGTTCCTATCTCTTTCTTAGTGAGTCTGGCACGTAGATTCCCCCACTAGAACCCTTGTGCACATCAGGCACTCTTAGCAGGTTCCCTGGTTCTGGCCTGGTTAGAGGCTAAGAAGTAGGAAAGGAATTCATCAGAACTTGACTATAGAGCCCACCCCCAGGCCTTACCCCAAAGCCAAACCTCCCAGCCCAGAAACTCAAGATTTAGGGACTTCCCTGAAGGAAGAAGCAGGAAGGTGTGTGCTAGGGAGGGAAGAATCTTCCCTCAGGGAATTTTCCGTCCAAGTCAGGGTTTTCTGACCCTAAACAGGCAAAGCCTGATTAAGGTGCAGGAGATGAAGCTGCAGCCAGAATCTGAGTTCACAGATCAGTGCATACACAGCTCAATCCAGGTTGGATAAATGGGGACCCCTCCCAGCTAACTTCCCAGCTTAGAGTCACGAAACAAAGAAGATACAAACATGATGGGCCAAGAAGGGGACAAACGGGAAGTCATAGTCTGAATCTGAGCAAAGGAGCCTTCCAGGTTAGCAATCCTTGCATCATGGCGCTCACCCCTGGCAGGCCTTGGGTAGCACTGTGCCTCAGGAACTGAGCCATGGTTGCTGGCTATGACAGCACCTTCTCACCCTTACGCCACCCTGCCCCATGGCCACAGAGCCATTTCTCAAAGCTGGAGGAGAAAAGGCAGGGGGAAGACAGGTTTTGACTCAAATACTCACATACTGTAGGCCATGGGCACACGTTTTAAGTGACAGAGTGGTTTGCAGGTCATCAGAAGGACCTGGGGTGCTGGTTCAAAATTATTCTGTCTGAGATGAGGACAAGGACTCCCCATTTTAGCCTGTCTCTCTCCTCCTAGCTGGTTCTGATGTACATGTCCAATAGCATTCATTTCCTGCTTCCTCCAGAGCCCCCAGACCCAAGGTCAAGAAGGCCACTAGCCCAGACTCTCTCTCTCCTCCTACTGGGACAACAAACTCACCCCCACCAAGGGTGTCCAGTGCCTAGGACTGCTCCTCTAGCATGACAAGTAAGTTGGCCACTGGCCCTCTGCCCTGCTTGGGTGTGGGCTCATCACAGCCTCCACATGTGACTGTCTTTTCCATCCCAGAAATTCTCCCTAGAAAAGCTATTTGTGACCATCAGTCTCCCCCTGGAAGGTACCAGGCGACAACAGCATTAACCTTAAAATTATTCTGGGATGGAAACATGTTTTACCAAGAAATAGGAGCTGCAGAATAAAATGGCATCGAGGCCTAACCAGGTCAAGGTTCCATTATTACATCAGCCTTCAGTCTTTAGACACAGGGAAAGTAAGGGGCTAGCAAGCTGGTATTAATCCCTGTGGGAGAAAAAGCGTCATCATTTGAAACAAAGAAAAAAAAGTCTAAAGCTATAACAGGAAGCAAAAGAAAAGAGAAAGGAGAAGTCACAAGTAAGCCATGGCAGCTCATCAGAACCTCCAGATCCAGCCAGGTTTCCCACAGAACCCCTCAAGATGCCATGCGTTCTTCCACTTACACCTTCTAAGGTGAACTTTTCCTCCTCCCCTGTTCTTGTTTTGCTGGGATCCTGACACAATTAGCATAAGAGTAGACCTCAGAGCAGGTAACAGACTGCAGAAAGAGGGGACGGTATGGTGATGCCCCGGACTTGCCCTCCCCAGAAGACTGGGGAATAGCTTGCCACTGCCATCCACCATCTTCAGGCCATTCAGGAAAGGGTGCATGTTCATTCTCCTTTCCCTCAACCGGCTTTAGTTACTGGTACTTCTTCTGCAAGCAAGGTCTGCCTGCTCCCCACCAATGCAGTACCACAGGACCCCTAGAGGGAGGTCTCACCCTGGCTCCCCCTCCTTCAGGGCACACTGCAATGCAGCTTCAGCACACTGGGACTCATCGCCCCCCCCCTTGCTTTCTAAAGTGTAATGTTCTGATTTCTGCCGTGAGGGGCGCATCTACACAGCCAGGACTCCCTTGGGATGGGGGTCCTGATCTTTGCTCCAGCACAGTGAGAGGAGGGGAAGCGAGGGCAAGAAGGCCCCCCCGGAGCTGCCATCCAGCTGGGGGACTTGCCTACGCAGGAAAGTTTGTCTTCTCCTGCGGACCCAGTGCACCCACCTGGCTCCCTCTACCAGGCTCAGGCAGGTACTGAGTGTTCCGCTGGCTCTGCCTTCCCTGCGGAGCACAGCCGCCCAGGCTGAACCCCCTAGGATGCTGCTAGAATTTGGAAGAACAATGACAACCCCTACTCTGAACTTCTTGGTCAGCCTAAAACAAACACCCAGGAACACGGTTGTGCAGAGCCCATCCCTGCTTTAAAAAGTGTCATCTTCACAAGGCGTTACAAAATATGATAGGCTGGATTACTTGTTTTAGTTGATCCTCTCTTCTTCCTCCCCAGTAAACTTACATTTTAATCTGATTTCACTTTTGCATTTTAGGACTACTCAGGGAATTATATTGTTAAAACAACCTCCAACCCCCACATATTCCCACAAAACCTGACCAAGTAATGCTGAATACAACAATGTAAAATTGTATGTTTTACTTATAAAAAGATAGGTAAGGTTTTAAAATCTCAGCATTCACGTCTGTGGAATGTATGCATGAAAATTTAGGTTTAAGCTAGTGTTTAACCCAATGCATGTATCTCAATTTGGGAGGAAAAAAAAGACATCCTGACTGTGCGTGGTTTTGGTGTGGAAATCCTATGGACACTTTGCTACTGCCGAAAACCTTGGCAAGCCTAACCTAGCCCCTTCGGCATTGTTTGAAAGATGCCTGCAGGCATTCAGTTGTCTGCTTGCAAAGGACTCCTGTGCAATTATCAAATCTACTAAGATGCCTTGGATTTTGCAGCGCTTCTGCTAAGCTCATTTTGGTAGGATTGCAGCATCTTACCTGTGTCACTGCAGATTTGTTTTTCCCAAACAAGTAACTGCTGTGAGAGGTGGGATCACATTTAAATCATTAGACAAGGTGGGAAAGGGGCTGGGGAGAATTAGGAAAACCCAGATTCCCAACCTTCCCTCAGCAGGGAAATTCCAAATTCTGCCAAGGGAAATTCACATTTCTGATATAAGGAACAGGAGGGAGATACTGAGAGGATTCTGAATTTCAAGGGCATAATCTGCCCATTTGGTGGAAGGATAAAGAAAGGAAGGCAGGCAGTAGAGATTCTGTGTTATGACAAGAAATACAGGAGCAGCTGCGTGAGTAAGCAGAGAAGGAGGGACGGGGCAGGGAAAGAGCTCCAGGGGGAGAGGGTAGGGGAGAGCAGTTCCGAAGGAAGGGAGGGAGGAGGAAAGCTGAGAGAGGTGGAGAGAGAGAAAAGAGACAGGGAGAGAGACAGGGAGGTGCAGAGATCTGGACTGGTTCAGAAATCCAGAGAGATCACCGCGACTGGAGAGAAAAGAGGACGTCCCTTCCATCCTGCAGGTCCGACATAGGCAACAAGAAGGATTCATGGCTGGGAGTTCAAACCCCTCTTCTCCTATCCCCAGGACCACAACTGGTTAATGCCAGTTGGTGCCTTTCACCGAAACAGCAGTGGCTCACAGCAGGGTGCAGATCTCGAACCCAGCTCACCGGATCCCCGGAATAGAGAGCAAATCCCGTGCTGAAAGCATCTGCGTGCGTGTGAGCGAGTGAGTGTGTGTGCGTGCACACAGCAAGCCTACCTCCTTCACTCACACGCATCTCACACTCCCTGTCCTCACCCCTTCCTCCTTGCCTCTCCATCTCCCCGGTACCTCTCCTGCTCTCACGTCGTACAATCGCCCCAGGGAGAGAAAACACCCTTCCCCTGTACGGTACCTGGGATGAAGAGCAGGGCAGTTGTCGCGGAGAAGACGACCCAGTAGGCAGGATGGTACATCTCGACGCTGCGGTGCTCTCAGCTGCCGGGCTTGCTACTGCTTCTGCTGCTGCTACCGCTGCTGCCTTCCTCTGTGCTGAATTCTGAGCAGGTTTAAATCCAATGTTTGCAAAGGGAGGGAGAGAGCAGAAGAGAGCGAGTGCGCGCGAGATGGGAGCAGGCAGGCAGCGTCTCTGATTTTTTTTCTTGCACATACACACAACTGGTAAGAATCATCAGCACCAATCTGTACAGGGCTCAGAGCAGACCTCCTCCAAGGCACACGTTGGCTCCACTCTCCTGAGCGACGCAAGGAGACTTTCCAGCTTGGAAGGCTTGACTCCAAGGGGAGTTGAAGCCGGCCCCTCACTCACCCCCTCACTGGAGCACTGCCCTGCGTGTTGCAATCTGTGTGAGTATGTCGGTGTGGGGCTCACGTGGACACACACGAGCTCCTTGGTGGGCAGTGGAGAGGGCCTGGTACTGCCAGCAGGGCTCAGGGCACACCAAGAAAGAAAGGTTGCTTGGCAGAAATGTGACTACTGCCCATGCCATTTCTTTATCATTCTTCCTTCTCCCTAGTCTCCTGGCAGGAAGGGAGCAGGAACTGCTACCCACAGGGAGAGCTCAGACGTTTAAATCTGCAACCCACCCCTCCATTCCACCATTAAGAATGCTTGGAAGCAATTGGTTTTCCCAGCAAGGAGATGGGCATGTTACAGTTTCTCACCAAAGATGCAGGGAGAATTGGCCAGTTCCCCACAATTAGAGCATTCTGAAACTCTACCAAGGCAAGATGCTATAGAAGACCAAACAATTGCTGTGATTACAGCATAGGCAGGGAAAGATTCAGATTAGATCTCAAGGAGGCGGATATTTGCTGAAGTCATCGGAAGTCTTCCCAAGGAGAAGGCCACAGAAGGATACCTGTGGCTTCCTTCTGTTTTTTTTTTTGTTTTGTTTTGTTTTTGCTTCTCCTTTTCAGGGTCCAGTCTGTCCCTTCCTCTGAAACAGAAGTTTATACAGGTAGGCGGTATCTCTGGGTGTGAGAAAAGCCAGAACTTTCCCCTGCTCTAAAATGGCCTGCTGCCCTCTCCGACACATGTCTGTCAGCTGCTGGCTGAGTTTTGCTGCCACTGAGCTATACCCTGAACTTGGAGGGTCTGTGATCAGAACAGCACTAGGTATTAGAGAAAGCAGACTATTTCTGTCGCAAGTGCCCTCCAAAGACCTCAAGTGGCTTGGATTCCCTCCCAGCTCCATGTGTCCACACCTCGAGGTCTGTGACACTCCACAGGAGATCATTCTCCCTTCCTCCTTTGCTGCAATTCCCAAAGTTTTCCCAACTTTGGGAATACTATGGGCAGGTATCCACCTCTATCACTTTTCAGTCCTCACCAGAGTCCTTCCTTGTAGGCATTATTATGCCTGAATTTTCATTAGCTAAAACAGAGATTGAGAGCAATGCAGTGACTGACTTGCCACACAGCTAATGAGTTATGATTAAAACCCAGGTCTGCCCTGCTGCAAAATCCACATAGTTTTTATAAAGCAACCAGTTCCCAACAAGTTATTTGGGTCTGACCGAGCTCCTCTCTTTCTGTAAAATAAATCCTGTTTACTTTTAAGGAAGTAAAACAATTGATTACTTCCCTCCTTATGAACAAGTCAGAAAACTTGAGCAGTCAAACAGAAAACAGATGATGATCGTATCATCCCTTGACACTTATGAAGTACCTACTTAACACAATCTTTTTTCAAGGCTGGAAAAATGAAGAATATGATTTGTTCTATAAAGAGCATACAATATATTTCAAGACATCAACCAAAAGTTAGCACTGTGACTTTGTGAATGTATGTAAAAAATAATGGGACACTTACATACTATTAGAGTCGAATTATGTAGACCTCATCACTACAAACGTGTCATCCACAAGCAAATTGACATGTGCAGCCTTTGAACAATGCTGGAATCCTGCAGAAGTCCAGAATTACTACCAGTGGTTGAATCTGCTGGAGAATACAACTGGCTTAAAGTGGTGGAAGGGACCAGATAGGTCATGGAAATGAGACGGACGTCTCACAGAGGGGAAGAAAGCAGACACAGGCAGAAACCCTGCTGGGAGGAGTTAGGGGAGGAGATGGTAGACCAAGAGAGAAAGACCTTGAATCCTAGACCAGTGATTTAGAAATTCCCTCCTGCTGGGAACAAAAAAAGTTAATTTCTTTTTTGAGCAAAAGAGGGCTGTGAATGAGAGGGAGTTAATTTATGGAAATTAACCTGGGTGAGGTGTACAGAAGGGATTATGGCAAGCATACTTGGTAGTAGGCATGACCCAAGTTTGGTAGATCCTGGAACTGATGGTAGCAGTGGAAGAGGAAAAGAAGGGGGTTGTGTGTGGAGCGCAGAGTTGTTAGGAGGACTTGGTGACTGATGTTATTGTATGGATAATAGACATCATGTATTCGTCCTCTGCAGGCTAGATTTTTTGAAAATATTATCACATTCAATTCCTAGCAGTGTCCTCTATGAAGGTGTAATTACACCTTCTAGAGAGATGAAGAAACCTAGGCTTAGAGAGGTTAGGTAATTCATCCAAGGTCACACATCTAGTTAGTGACAGCCAAAACCTAATCCTGGGCTTTTCTGTTTCCAAAGTGAGTGACTCCCTAGAAGAAATTACCACATTGGGCACTATCTTTTTATTGAATATTCACATACCAATTGCTCAGTTACTGGCCTTACAAATCCCCTATTTATCTATCACCCACACAGCCTAGAGGAAGAGACTGGAGCTCAAAGAGTTTTAATAACATCCCCAACATTGCAGAGCTGCCCAGGCGTGGAGCCTGGGTTCGAGGTCTGCCTTTACCACTGGTGCTCTTAACCACAAGGAAGAGAGAGAGGGAGCAGTGCTGGTAGCCTCAAAGCTTCATTAAACTGTACTGGGCCAATCACAATCCTAGGAACTTCATGAATTTTCACTGTACCTTTATTGCTAGCCCATGTCACAGATAAATAAATAGAACAAGTTACAGAGAGTTTCAAGTCCTCCTCTAAGATTAATAAGTGGCAAGGAAATCAAGGTATTTCTAACTCCAAAATTTATGTTCATTCACCTTTTCCTGTCAACTAGATCTTTGCTTTAAAAACACCCATTTATTCTACCAACATCTTTCCTAATCCACACATATGCACACATGTGGACATACACACACACGTACCCTGAGTCTTTTAATTAAATTCAATTTAATACACTTCAATGTATAGCAGGAAATAACTTTTTAAAATTTGTATGCCTAATATAATCTTCCTTAAGGAAACACATAAACAAATATATAGTTTCACTAATCAATTCTTTTAGGTCTATTATATGATTAAAACATATGTCTCCTTTCTTTAAAAAAAAGTAGAGGAAGAAATGTATAAATGCATATTTAATCAATAGATGGCACCAACTCTGAAAAGAGATATTACGGTCTGCTGGGTCTATTTAAACATCTTTAAGAAATACAAATACAAATAAAAATGCTTCAATGCATATTTACTAGGGGGACTGCTCTCTTCTCTGGGGTAAATAATATGCAATTTTATACCTTCTGTGAATCTTTATTTTCTCCTTCCAAAGCAAACAAAATCATCAAAACTATTTAAATAGCAATAAGGTAGGGGAACAAACCAAGCGAAACCAGGCAATTGTGCAAAGGAGACTGTCACACCTTCACTTCTGCCTGGGCTTCTTTCTTCTGGAACAGCGGCGCTGGGCCGACCTCTTCAAAGGCAGCGACCAGCTTCCTAGGGCCAGATGGGAATTGGGAATGTTGGGTCAGGGATGGGGTCTCCGTGGGTTGAAGATGTGCCCCTGCCTAGTGCCAGTCCTGCTCCTTCACACCAGCTGTATGACCTTGGGCAAGGATACAGGGACTTCCTCTGACTCATATTTTTTCTTTGTTATACAGAGAACGGTGCCAATGAAGAGATTACTTTATGGTATTTTATGTATCCATTCATTCATGTGATAAATATTTCTTAGGTACCTACTCTGGGCCAGGTACCAACCTACTATGTGTGATGCAAAGAGATACGATATAAAGCAAGATAAGACTGTCCTTACCCCTCCAAAATTCAGAGACCAGTGAGGGAGGCGAACATTGAACCGTGAATTGATTGCATTAATGACAAGTGCATGTAGAAAATATATACGTTGATAGAAAAGCATGAGTTACAGATATACCTGGGGACAGGGAGAGTGTGAGACTGCCCAGCTTCCAAGCTGGTATCCTAGTAGGAGCTGCCCAGAGGCGGGGAAAGCCTGAGATTGTTCCTAGCAGATAAAAGCAGCAAGTTCAAAGCCTTCAAGCAGGGACTGGACTGTGTGGACACTAAAGGCTCTTTGGTGCAATTCACATTCACCCAACCTTTTGCTGAGACAAATTTTGCAGTAAATAGTGTTAAGATGATGGATTGGTGCACTTGAAGCCCCACAATGGAACAGGAAGGACAGATTTTTAGATACTGAAATTTTTGTTGGGGTGGGGGTTGCCTGCAAAAAATAAAAAGGGGAAGATGATAAAACATAACAGATTAAAATCTGACTCTTCCACTTAAGTTCTCAATATTCCAAAATGAACTGGAGCCTCCTGGGCTGTAAGTGATTCCCTGAAAGCAAGTTAAAGACACTGGAAGGCACATTAACTCCTTTAAACCACAAAGGTGCCATTTAGTTCAAAGGAGCACTGATTTATTAAATGACTGGCTTATGACTAGAAGAGTAAGCGCTTCTGAAATCCCAGGGACTCGCTTACAATGGGTGTCGTACCTTTGGACTTGGGTGTTAACCTATTTCTGATACTTCTTCACAATTTTAATATGTTCACAAAATATCTTGGTCAACCCCCAAGATAGCCTAAATAATAAGTATCACTCATGAAAGACACACGACATTCCAGTTTCCCTGCAAGGCAGCTAACATGTACCATGGCTGCTCTTCACACCAATCCCTTTCACAAAGTAGGCACTACAGCACAAACTTTACAGAAATGTCAGCTATAGTTTTCCAAGGCTCCGCAGAGCATTAGCAGAGCTGAGATTCACTCAGAGCTGGCTGACCCCAAAGGTCACATGCTTTCCATCCTCCATCAGAGGTCTCTGATACACTTACATGAAGCCATTACAAGATTTACTACATCATGTCAGCGTCACTCTTCTAAAAACACTTTTAAAAATCTTAAAGTAATATATAGTTGGTTTATCAAGTTATTAGTATTAACTGCTTAAAATTAAAAACAGCATTCCAAATCTCACTCTGCAGGAGCAACAACTTCTATCTCTTTTAGCTATTTCTTCCAGTATTTGCTTCCTTCTTTCTTTTAAAAATGTGCTTATTCTTCCACTTCTTGGTTTAACAATTTTTTTTTTTGAGACGGAGTCTTGCTCTTGTGGCCCATGCTGGAGTGCAATGGCGCAATCTGGGCTCACTGCAATCTCTGCCTCCCAGGTTCAAGCCATTTTCCTGCCTCAGCTTCCCGAGTAGCCGGGATTACAGGTGCCTGCCACCATACCTGGCTAACTTTTTGTATTTTTAGTAGAGACAGGGTTTCACCATGTTGATCAGACTGGTCTCAAACTCCTGACCTCGTGATCTGCCTGCCTCAGCCTCCCAAAGTGCTGGCATTACAGGCATGAGCCACCGCTCCTGGCCAACAATTTTTAAAATAATTTATTGACTACCTACTACAGGAGACGAGGATTTAACCCTGTTCATTGCTAACCTCACACCTCTCTTCCCTTTTATTTTTTTCTTTTTTATTTTTTTTTATTTATTTATTTTTTTTTTTGAGACGGAGTTTCACTCTTGATACCCAGGCTGGAGCGCAATGGCGCGATCTCGGCTCACCGCAATCTCCGCCTCCTGGGTTCAGGCAATTCTCCTGCCTCAGCCTCCTGAGTAGCTGGGATTACAGGCACGCGCCACCGTGCCCAGCTAATTTTTTGTATTAGTAGAGACGGGGTTTCACCATGTTGACCAGGATGGTCTCGATCTCTTGACCTCGTGATCCACCCGCCTCGGCCTCCCAAAGTGCTGGGATTACAGGCTTGAGCCACTGCGCCCGGCCTCTTCCCTTTTTTAATATAAATAATGTCACAATGTTTGGATTACATCAATATTCAGTATTGACATTTTTTATTATTGTCTTTCTTATGAACTTTTTGCTTTTCCTGGAGATAATATTTGCCTCTCTGTTTAATTTGCTTAATTTTTTATAGACCTATCATTGAATCTCCCCAAACTTTCTGCAGAACTCTAAAATTCCTCTCAATATGGTTGAATGAATTGAATAATCTATCAATGTCTTGTTTTAAAGGCATTCCCCAGAGCCATTCATCCCCCCGAGCCTCAGGTGTCATCTGGGACTTCCCTTTACCAAGAGAATACAAAAGCCTGTGCTTCTCCCTGGTTTCTGGATATGGGTTTTCTTTCCTCTTGATGTTCTTCCTTGTATTAACACAACACATCTTTGTATAAATTGCTGAGAAAGCATATTTAGGTGGCTACCTGCATATTGGAAAACGGCTTTATTCTTACCTCACTCAACCTAGGTAGAGCTAGTTTAGCGGCAAATAGAACGCTGGGTTGAAAATGAATATCCACTTGAAATTTTGAAGTCATTTCTCTATTTGCTTTAAATTTAAGCAATTTTGTTGAAAAGTCTGATGAATATCAATTTACGTATCTTTGTATGTGAGACGACTTTATTTTGTCTCAGTAAATACTTAGGGTATTCTCTCCATTCATGACTTTCTAAAATGTTATAAAGATCTTTTTTAATGTGGGTCTGTTTTCTTTCATTGTAACAAGCACTCAATAAACTCTGTCAGTATGAACACTTTCATGTCCTTTATCTGGGAACTTTGAATTTTTTTTTGCTTTGTGTCTTTGAAACGTTTCTCTTCTCTATTGTATTTGTTCTTGTTTGTGGAGTTCCTGTTAAAAGGACGTTAGAGTATCTGGATTGGTTTCCATGTATTTTCTCTCTCTTTTTCATCGAGATGTCCTTGACTTTAATTTCTCCTAGTAAATTTTTAAATTATACTATCAAACTATTAATTTCAAATGGTCTTCTTTGTTGTCTTTTTTTAAAAAATAGTGCCCTATTCTTGTTTCACGATCACAATATCTTCTAATGTCTCTCTGAGGATATTAACTAAGGCTTCTGAAGTTCCCTTTTGCTGCCAGCAAAGTCTCCATTTCCTCAGTAACGTATTTCTTTCTCACTCAGTTGTGTTGTCTTAGGCTTTTATGCAGGAAAGTTTCCTCAACTGTTTGGTGATCTTTCGTCTTCCTTTTATATTCAAGAGAAAAGCAATAAAAGACTAACTTGTGTTCATCAATGGAGTTTATTGACTGGCAGACCCTTTAAAGATTATCAGGCAAGGAGCTGGCCTTGGGACCCCTTCCCCAAAAGTGTCAGCAGTTTTAGGTCATTTTTTTTCCTTAAGCCAGACAAATTTCCCCACAGGGGAGTCCTTCATTCTCTTGCCAGGGGAGTAAAAACCTGGCTTCTGTTATTCTAGAAGAAGGCTCAGTGGGTTTCACCATTCAGCATGGAGACTCTCAACCTCTTTGTTTTTAATAGAGTGCCTCAACACTCTCCTGTGGCTGAGACCAGAGTCTCTCTTCTTCACTTCCTTCCAAAACAAACTTCCCATTCATGCTATAGTGTGAGGATCAGGGAATTCTGTGGATGAGAACTGTGTAACACAGACTTTCAATCAGTCCACTGCTTTCAGTCCTCCCCATTTCTGCCTTCCAAGGTACCCTGTACCTCTCATTCCCAGACCATCCTGGGTTTCATGGTATAAGCCTTCTATACCTACTTCTATCTGCCATGTCACTCACTCCTTTCTGTACTAAATCAGTTGCCACGGATTCTTTTTTTATTTCTGAAGAAAAATTCCATCACATCCCTAATTTTTTTTCTTTTTCTTTTTTTTTCTGTCCTTGGGATTTGTACCTTTTTAATCCTTTGCTTTCCTTTCTGTGAGATGAGGGAAGACACTGGAGATCAGCCCTCCGTAACTGACTGCATATTAGTTCATGCACTTGGTAGCCGTGAAGCAGGAAGGATAACAAGCAGAACCGTGAAGACACCTGAAATAGGAAGCACTGCTTCCCATATAAAGCAAAGTCCTGCACAAACCAGAGTCACTGAAATACGACTGACTACTGCTCAAGTGCCCTGGAAGCATGCACATTTATGAGGTCATCTATTTGCTTCACTCCCATGTGAAGGAGTACAGGAGGGACAAATTAGCCCCACTTTGCAGATAGAAAAATAAGGAGGAACTGAGATGAAAAGATCTGGCCCAAATTCTAGCAGATCAAGGATTGAAGCCAGGACCGGCACACATATATCCTGATGCTTAGGCCTTTCCTGCCAGCCAGCCCCGACAAGGAATGCTCCTTTCAAATACTGTTGCTGTCACTAATCCCATAAGCATGGCCTTAGCTCACACACAGCCCAGACACTGGCTAGATGAGCTCAAGACGGTGCAATAACCAAGCTTGCCTCATTATAAGCCTGCTATTTAGACATGCCTGATCCCACTTTAACTAAATATTGAAGATAATGGCACCAGATTTTCACCTTCGTATGCAAGTTTTCCCCCGGAACATCTCTCAAGCAGGAACTGAAATAGCCTATCTAAGGAGTAAAAAGTCATCATCCCTTTTCCAAAGTGAGGAGCAGGAATGAGGAAGGAGAAAGTGACAGGCAGGGCCAGCGCACCCAGACTCTCGCCCGCCCGAGCGCCACCCTCTGTCTCGTGGCTGGCTTTGGTTTTCCCTTTCTTTCTCCTCCCTTCTGCTTTCCCCGCCCATTTCCTGTCCTCCTTTCCTCCCTGTGCGGAGGGGCCTCTCGTACTCTTCCCTGAATGAAAAGGCTACTCTTCTCTCCTTCACATCTTGTTAGGCTGTGAATACACATCTATTGATTTGCATTTGGTGGAAGAAAAAGAGAAAAGCGGGGGGTGACAAAAAAGGAAAACACACAGTCGCACATTCCCTAACTTCATGGCTTCCAGGGGGACATGTTCAAGCAATGCAGAGAATTTTAACTGCATCTCTTTCTGCCTCCGGACCCCTCCAGCCTCTCCATCACACCAGCTGCTGCCTAGGTTCCACCTAGCCAGGGCCCACACTGGCTCAGAGGAGGCGGCTGGCATGGAGGGAGCCGCTCAGGCTTCCTCCCTCCTGCATGTCTGTGCTCACAGATTGCTGACACTGACCTTTTGTGTGAAGCTACAGCCCAAAATAAGTTTTCTTGCAGGATAGGGGCTCAGGAGAGTTAGGCGACTTTGTTGTTCACAAAGGCTGGCCCCAGAGACTACGTGACAATGACTTCAATGGTCACGCTAGCCGTTTTTGCCAATGTAAAAATAAAGCCCAAGTCATTAAAAAGCATACAACAAGGGATCATACACCTTGGTCACAATCCGGGTTCTAACGTTTTCTAGCCATGAGGTACTTAATTCCACATTCTTCTCTTCCCATAGACCAATATTTAGTGCATAGGGAATCCACACTTTTTTTTAAGGATTTACATCCAGAATTCACTCCAAAGCTGCACAGAGATGCAGGACAAGCTCTTCCTTGTCTCTGGCCTCTTTGGGGGCCGGGAGCTAATTCTCTATGTAGTAAAAGTGGCTGAGGAATCAAAGAGTTTATTACTTCAACTCAATATGCATCTTTCTATGGCAAAAACTAAGTCAGCATCTAATCTTGGACCATTTTAGCTTATTTTCAAGTAATATTTACTAAGCATTCAATCAGTAACCGTTACTGAGCATCCATTGTGCACAAAGAGAAGCTGAGTCTGCAGGGCAGATTGAGCCCTGCAGAGATGGCCCTGATGCAGTGTTCCACGGTCCCTAGAGAAAGGAGGGAGCCAACCAAATGGCAAGCGAAGAAGCCCTTGGAAAGGTAGGAATGCCCATGCAAATGGCCGTATCACTGTGGTGGTAGTAGATATGAAATCCTCTAGGCACAGCCACATCTGCATGTTTCACGAAGAGCGCACTGACTATTAGCCAAAGATAGTGGTGCCATTTAAATGAAATCAGCCAGCACAGTATTTTAAATAATCCGTGTTTTGGTTGAGTCCACATGCACACCTTTTAAAATGGAAACACTGGACCGAGCAGTAATGACATAGAAAAAAACAAACTCCAGCTACATCTATTTGGACTGGAAATTGTGGAGAGCTCAAGATTGAAATGAATCTGATTTTCCTCCCAGACTTACCTTACACAAAACCGCAGCACTTATGTGAAGATGCCCTCCTGCAAAATTAGATTCTTCAAGCTTCACTAGGTACCTGTGTTTGACACACTTGCTTCTGTTTTCAATATTTCCTTGAAGGATGTAAGAGCCTCTGAGGCCTCCAAAGTTCAGTTAAACCAAAGACCTGCAAGTTAGAATGTTAACCTAAAGATGCCCCTGCTCAGCAGTCTATACTATTGAACTGCAATTCTCACGAGGGGAAGTGGTGAATAAAGCCTTTTTGCTCTTTTGCTTTTTTGCTGAGGGGTGGGGGCATGCTGGGTACTCCCTGGAATGAACAATGCTCTCCCAAATCTTTGTCACTCCTGGAACACAGATGCTGATACAAAATGAGAAATCAGAGCCTGAGGAGAAGGTTACCTGGACTTTGTTCTGGTGGAGCTTGGAGCACAGTTTTAAATGGACTTGTGTTGCTTTTGTTAACTCTGAGGTAAACTACATGGGTCTCTCATTACTTCCACCACCAACAAAGAGTTTGAATTTGCCTATGGTCCTAGGAACCCTGGAGCGAGGAGGATGATTAAATCAACAAATTTCAGTGACCCTCAGCCTCCTTTCCAGGCAAATCTCTTGTGGTCTGACATTAATATTTCCAGAGCCTATTCAGCTGCATGTATTTTTATCCAAAATGTGTGGCTAGAGAAAATAACTTCATTAATATTGTGGCAAAATACTAAAACAAAAGGTCAGGTGGTAACACACACACACAAAAATCATCTCTGAGCAGTGTCTCCATATCCCCAAGAAGCTGCCCAGAACACCTGAGACCAACTTAGAAACTCACCAACTGTCATAACCATGCATCTCTTAGGAACCACCTGCCATCACAGATCAGCCCTGAGATCCACTAAGACAACAGTCCTAAAAGGTTCCAGTGTGCTCAGAAGACAGTTCACCCGTAGGTTCCCCAGCCCAATAGGCCTTTATTTACCCAGCACCCTTTTCCCAGCACCAACCTGAAAGCATATATATTTTTTTATTTTAGATACAGTCTCACTCTGTCACCCAGACTGGAATGTAGTGGGGGAAATTGTATCTCACAGCAGCCTCAAACTCCTGGACTCAAGCAATGCTCCTATCTCAGCCTTCGGAAGCATTGGGATTACAGGAGTGAGCCACCATGCTTAAACCGTAACAGCATTTTAAGGTGGAATTCAGCTCATGGAACCTTTGCCAGGATCTGCAGGTGCTAAGGGTTTGGAGCTGAGGAATACAGAGCCAGATATGGCAAACAGCAGTAGGTCCGGTCGTGCCAAAGGGCACACTTGTCACTACATCTTCCAGGCCAAGATTTTAGCCATGACATTGGAGCATCAAGAACTCATGGCTCCTGCACTCTGATCTCTGACAGCGAAGAGGAACTATTTCTTCCCTGATGCTTTCATTAAAGTAATCTCTCCAACCACCTCCCATGGAAGGAGGCTCACAGCCCACATTCACAGCTTTCAATGTCTATCCTTTGGAACAGCATATGCCAGGAATGGCAAACTGGCAGCCTGGGAGCTGGGTTTGACCCCAGTACATGTATTCTATGTCCAGCAGTATTTTTTTTCATAAAATATGTTGCTGACAAGTGCTCGTCCAGATTTTTAGGTTTTCTTGAAAAATCAGACGACTTGACCCTGCTGATTCTTCATTCCATCTAATAAAAATCATCTGGAATTCCAGCTGCTTCTCTAGGCAAAGAGACCCCTTTACGCTACTGCAGCCCTAGGGCCCACTTCATTCATATATGCAACCTCCTCTCCCAGACCTCCCCTGCCTCTACGGTGTGGTGCGTCTCTCTCTCACTCTCTCTCTCTCTCCCCACCTCATTACTATAAGTTAAAACAGTGAGAATGCTTTTATTCTCATCCAAGAAAATACCACCAGAGGCTTAGAAATCATCCAACTTCCTCCCCAAGTAGGAGAAATAGTAAAGAGATCATTTTGCAAGGGCTCAATTTTGCCCATCTGGATATCTTAGTGTGCTGCTCATGAAGCCTTCATTACAATTCTATAATCAGTTGCAGATAATACTGTCCTCCAGAGAGGGATCTTCATGCTCTCAGAAACCTGGCAGAAGAGCAGGAGTAAGTGAAAAGTTACATGTGACTTTCACAGACACCTACAAGTAGAGGAACCAGAAAGTGTGGTTTTGGTTCCTGCTCCAGAGCAGGCCGGTGGGCATTAGTAATGGCTGAGGGAAGGAGGAGATCCCCAGGGAGGGTCTGCATAGTGGCACTGAGACCATTTACCAGGACACAAATGCAAACTGAAAGAATAATATTCTTCAATCACATATTCAAGCAGGAGAGAAACCTGTTTTAAAGACAACCAGCAAAACCCCTTTACCTCATTTAGCATGATGCTCCGTTGCCTCCTTCTCAAGTACACGTTTTGTGGAAGAGACTTACACATTTGCATGATGGCATAAAGTAAAGGCCCTGTACCCACCAGGATAGAGAGAAAGGAGAGAGGGAGGGAGTGGGGGGTAGTGAAGCAGCTGGTTCCACTGAATGAAAGCTAGCAGGACTGAGTATCAATTTTGGCTTTGGGCGAACAAGGCATTCGGGAGCAAGAAGACCTGCTGGTAAGTGCAGGCCCCTCCTCCCCATAGAGGCCAGGGAGCAGCTGGAGCACAGGGGCTAATCTGAGTGAGGAGCCCTTGAGGGTCTCCGTGGGTCACAGACAGAAACATCACGTGGTGATGACACACAGAGTGTCTCTGGTTCTCTGATCTCAGAGTGAAAAGGGAACACAGCAGGCTCCTGACTCGTACAGGCCCCTCACCTCACCCACCCAGTGCTGCCTCCTCCCCCTGCGGCCTCCTCCTCCCCGCCATGCGGCTCCTCCCCCAGTGCCGCCTCCTCCCTCAGTACACCTCCTCTCTCAGTGCAACCTCCTCCCTCAGTGTGGCCTCCTCCCCCTGCGGCCTCCTCCTCCCCCGCCATGCGGCCTCCTCCCCCAGTGCCGCCTCCTCCCTCAGTACACCTCCTCTCTCAGTGCAGCCTCTTCCCTCAGTGTGGCCTCCTCCCCCTGCAGCCTCCTCCCCCAGCGCGGCCATCTCCTCCCCCACAGCCCGTGCGGCCTCCTCCCCCAGCGCAGCTTCCTCCCACAGCGTGGCTGCCTCCTCCCCGCTACCCATGTGGCCTCTTCCCCCAGTGTGGCCTCCTCCCCTTGTGCAGCCTCCTTACCTTGTGCCACTTTTCTGGAAAAAAGTGTCACAACCTATGATCTCACCACCCACTGGGGACACTAGTAAACAGGAAACCTGTGTCACCTCAGGCATCATCATTTGTTTCTTGCATCTGCGGCCAAGGCCTTCTCAGTACTGCTGTTCTGCACTGCAGCCTCAGTCTCCAGGAGGTATTCAGTAAATATGTGTAGAATAAATGTAGAGACCCATGAATGAATGAAGGAACATCAAGGCTTTCTACAAAATCACTTTTGTGGCTAGACCACAAACCATACCACAGTAGGCAGAATGCAGAGGGTGAAGAGACTTTGGGATCAGATAGGCCTGAGTTAGAATCCTGCTGTGTACCCTCAGACAGCTGCCCTTCCCTCTCTGTGTCCCTACTTCCTTACCTGATGAATGAAGATACGAATGTTCATCCCACAGTGCTGCCACCAGGAGTGAGAGAAAGTCTGTAAAGCACTTAGCACAGTGCTTAGAAGCTCAATAAAGGGCTGCTGTTTGTCATTACTGTTCCAGAAACAACCTGGTTTATTGATTTCTAGCAAGTCTTAATCTCAAGTGGATCCCAAAGATTCCTACAGGGAAGTTTCCTGGATGGCGTGACGGGTGGAAAGATCTCTACATCCCCACTGTGACCTTCAGCTGATTGTTTCTCAGGATGTCACTTGAGAAAACTCTTCATCGAACTGTTTCTGCAGCCTATCCTACCCATGGGAAGTTTCCTTCCAGAAGGCAGGCTTGAATGCAACCACAGGGAGGGCTCTTCCAGCTCCCTGGCCCTGCCTTAGACGCCTTCCTCCCTGATGTCTTGATTTGCCTTGTCCGCCCTCTCCTGCCTGCATCCCTGCACACCTGTGCTCTCTACTCCCTGTGGCATGCCCCAGGGCACTTCATTCTTGGCTCTGGTTCTTGGTCTGGTTTTTTCAGCTCTCTTCCAGTCATTACAAAATCAGAAATATGGAAACTTACATTTAACACAGTCACGAACAACTTTTGTCACAGTCGAGTGAGGAAGACACCCAAAATATGTACAAGAGGGAGTTAGGCCATTTCACAATTAACTAAGATTTTGATTTCTTCTCTTTCCAGCTCTCAGATAAACAGTCCAGCAATGGATGCTGCAGAGGCTGCAGAGTCTCATGGCAAGCAGCCAAGCAGACCTGGGGTTGGGATCTGGCTCTGACACTCAGTCCCTCCAGGCAGGTCGCCTCGTGTCTCCTATCTTCAGTTTCCTCATCAGGACGATGGGGATGAAGAAAGTAACTACCTCCTCAGGCCGGTGTGAGAAAGGAACAAAATGTGTTAAGCACTGAGAACAGTGTCTGGCGTGCAGAAAGCATTTCATTGATGTTAGGCATCACCATCACTGTAAGAGGAGCCAATGGCATTTACTGAGAACTGTTCTGTCTAGACACCATACTAGACCCTTGAGATATAAGAGAGCAACACCAGACGAGGCCTCTGGCCCCCGAGTTTAAAGTTCAGAGGGAAGTTGAGACTTTTGTTAAATGATCATGCATGTAGACAGTAATTATCACTGTGACAATTACCTGAAATGGAGGTGCATTGTATTAAGAGAGGAAAAGTGGGAGGCTGAACCTGGGTTAACAGGCTAAGGAAGCCTTTCCTCAGGAGGAGGGATTTCATCTGAGATCTCAAGGATGAATGAAAATAATTCAGGTTAGGGCAGAGAGGTCCCAGGCAGAGGACACTGTGCATGTGGGTAATGACCAGGGCCCAATTAAGGGGCTGAAAGAAGGCCCAGGTGGCCAGGGCAGGTGAGGGAGGAGGAGTAGAAGGATGCCAAGTCCCAGGGAGACCACAGGCTCTGCTGAGAAGCTTTGTCTCCATCCCCAAACTGAGGGGAGCTAGTGATGATGTGTAAGTTTGGGGAAGGGGGTGTGCGTGAGCATTCTGGATGCAGTGTGTAGAATGGGTCGGAAAGGAGCAGACATGGATGTGGCAGGGGCAGTCGGAAGTGCACTGCAATGGTTCAGGCACGAACAAGAGCAGCTTTGTCTAAAGCAATGGGCACAAACACCCACGCCTGAACTGTAGACAGTTTCGGGAAATACAAGCCACAGAATTTGGTGGCGATGGAAACAGGGGAAGCAAAGTCTTCAAAACTGACTCCTTGATTCCTTGTTCTGTTTCTGCATGGACATAGTGTAAATGGCTGAGAAAGGACATACCGGACTCAGACCTGGTTGAAGAGCGCAGTCATGGGTTCTGCTGGGGAAGTTGCCTCACACAACAGCTAATTGTCCTAGATTCAGACTGCCTGCACTCTAATCCCATATCCATTCCTGACATTCGGTGTGACCTGAAACTCTCTAAGCTTAATTCTGTTAACAATCCCCACCCACCAACCTCATAGAGTTGACATAATAAGCTAAGACCATGGACATGAAGCCATGAGCACAGTGCCTGGCGCACAGTAATAATTCAACACAGGCCAAGACTTTGTGAGCTGCATAAGACAAGTAGTCACTGAAGGAGTTGTCTCTCCCTCTTTCCAAGTTTCTTCAGGTTTGTATAATAGAAACTTTTGCCTTCTCAGGAAAAGTGTTCGCCTTCTCAGGAAAAGTGTTCGAGAAGCTGCTGTCTGTCCTTCGCTTCCCACTGCTCTTCCCCCACAGGAATACAATTGATCTCTCTAACTGGAGAGATGACAAAGGTCTGACATGTCTGAGTCCTTGTTTCCCCACTAGGCAGGGTTAATGTATTACCAGGCTCTGCTCACACACATTTATTCATTTTGTGGCTCCCTCCCTGCTCCCTCTGGCTGGCCCTCTCTCTCTTTCTCACTGCCTTTCTCCCCTTAAAAGGACTATCTGGAGCTCATGTGTGTCCTCCTTTCTGTTTCTTCCTTCTCTGGGTGATAAGCCGCTGGCAGGCCCTGACTCTGCAGAGAGAGGCCTACAGCTACAGTTGACAAATTATTTTGCCTGTGGCCAAATGAATGAGATCAATTGGGAGAAAGGAGGTTGTTAAATGAGAAGCTCATTTTGGACTTGAATCAAGACTGCATTCTCCAGTTCAGCTTTACCAGTGATAAGATTGATAGTTTGATGCCTGTTTGACTTGGTGTTTCTCAGCTCTTTCAGAAGCTGGTGGGGAGAGAGAAATGATGAATTGCACTCTTTAAGCTCTACAGTAATTGATGCCAACCACGATGTCAAAAAATGAGATGATCTTGGGAAATAAATAAAGGAATAAGGAAATCTAGAACTGAGTCTTAGAATACTCTTCTCAATGGCCAGGATAGAAAATACTTGCCAAGAATGAGCAGAGAGAAAAGTGGAAGCAGATTAAGAGAGGGCTGTGTTACAAAATCCGGGAGAAGAGAGGGCTTTCAGGAGGAGGGAGTGATGGACAATGCAGAAGGCGACCACGAAACCGGGTAAGATGAGTGTTAACCTTCTTCTGTTAGATGATTGCCAGGGAGGGCATTAACGGCCTTACAAAAAGTCCTTTGTAGGAGTAAGGGAGTAGAAGCCAAACTCCTGTGGGTTGGAAGATGAGTGGAAGGTGAAGAAAGGAGAGAGAACAAACACATAGACAACTTTTCAAGAATCTAGACTTTGAAGAGACATGGGGGCAACTTACCATTGCAGACCCCAACCAGATCTGTCTTAAGCAGACCCCACACCTGCATTTCGCAGCTGGAATAGAAAAGCCAGGCTCTATGAATATAACCCCCTAACACTCTATGTTAATCATTGGTTCATAGGAGCGATACTCACAGGCATTTTTTTCTTTCTGAACTGTGTTGAAACGTAATCCCTTACATAAATGGACACCCCAATTCAATTGATTCATCTGGTCACAAAGTCCATCCCAATGAGCCCTCTACCAGAAAATATGAATTGGGCTGTTGTGTCTTCCTGGCAAAGATCATTGAGAGTCATCCACTTCTTTTCAGGGATATTACAGTGCCTAGTGTATTTCCTGTTACAGTAGGTATTACAAGGTACAGTAACTATTTCTGTACCTCTCTGTGACCATCCCCAGCTGGTACACTTTTTCTTATCTCACATAGTAGGAACTCAATAGTGATTGTAAAATAGCTGAGAAACGGGCAGCATCCTTCCCCAGCTCTTGGTGAAATGTTGACAAAATTGGATTTCTGTGTTGGACACAGTTCAGAAGATACTAAGGAGACACGATGACTAAATGCAATATAGTATCCTGGTTTAGAAGGAAAGGACATTCATGGGAAAACTAGTGAATGCCCTCAGCACACCCAACCTGAGGCACTGAGCCCTAATTCCTGGTACCCCAGGTTCTTGTTTTTTAGAGAAAGTTGAGAGGTATGCAAGCCTTTCCTCCAAAGCACTTAATCAGGAGGACGTGGGAAGATGAAAGGATATCCTAGATATTCTTGTGTGTCCTCGTGAAGCAAATTAACCTTCCTGGAAAAAAATGAGTCATCGTTAGTCTTTCTGTCTAGTTTTCCTTCACCTGGGTTTGTTTAAATGTGGGAGGAGTTCTGCCTGCAGAATGGGTAAGGAACTTGGTAATAACTTATCTCACTTAGTTCCACCTTTTAGTATTTTGTCCTCATGTTGAAGACTTCTTTGGAAAGCGTAATTACCAATCAATCATACGGCAATGAAGATTGAGTGAAATACCTCTAGCTTTGTCCCTTTTTTATAAAGCAATATGGATCTCCCGTGCCCCTATGCAAGTGAAAGTTGGCCAGGAAACTATCCATATCTACAAAAGAAGAGATGAGAGTGATGTCTGGAGTCAGGAGCACACAAGTCAACCAGAGAGGAAGGCAGGATCAGGATACATTTTTGGGTGCTGTTTACAAGTCACAAAATGGTCTGTGAAATTCTGAGTGTAGATGTAGGGTTATATTCCAAAGCGAGCTGAGGTCGTTTGCCCTAGCAAAACAATAACAACAGTGGCAACCGCAGCAACGTTTATTACTCGCCACCACTCTCTATGCACCGGACTCTGTGCAAAGCACAGCGTGTTACATCGTTTCATCCTCTAACCCTGTGGGTTGTTCCTACTCTTATCCTCATTTTACAGGCAAAGACATACAGGATTTAAAATGCTGAGCAACTTTCCCAAGGCCATCACTGCACTAAGAATAGGCATAGCCAGGATTCTTCATGCTCTTAGCCACTTCCTCATAGCACATCTGAGTTGGTAAGCCTGGGCACACATCATGCAAGTTCTGGAGTGTCTGCTGTCACAAAGGCAAGAGGCAGAGAGTGTGTTCTCCATGAGGGTCACAAGGCTTCTCTGTGCACATCGTGGAAGAGACACCGTAAGTTCTCTTTTTCTGGAGCCACCCCTGTGGTCCACATCTCCCTGGGATGCCTCATCCTCAAAAATTTCCCCACAAAGAATCCTTTTACCCACCTGTACCTTGACTAACTCCCATAGATTTTGAACCATTCCTGTTTAACATATATTTATTGGACCAGGTCATGCCACCCCAAATCCTTTTTTGGAAAAAGCTATAAGTGGAAAAGAAATAATCTAATAATATTTCTTAGGCAATATGCTAAGTAGTGGGGATATGAAGATGATAAGCCCTGCTCTCTGATAGCAAATTGATGCCCTAATTAACATTAATATCTTAATTGGTAATAATGGCTTGAGGCATTACTGCATCTACTTAAGATGTTATCATTTTCATGGGACCTCTCAATGTTCAAGCTCAAAGGAATAAACCACAGTGTGAATTTCAGCACCCTCAGCAAGTTGGAGTGGAGTGGACATCAGGCCAAGAAAAGGGACGCTTCCCAATTCCACAGTCTTAAAAGCATAAAGGAGGGAAGGAGTCAGGGGAGCCTCCTCAGACTCTCCTCATCTGTGGTCTTTCTGTGTAAGTATTCAGAGGGCGCCGAGCATCACAGCCAGTCGTAGGCTCGTGATAGACCACATACACCTCAAACAGTTCACTCAGAAACACGAATACGTGAGGACTCCTATCCGACAGTGCTCCACCGGCTCTAACGTGCATACAAACCCCCAAGGGATCTAGCCAAAATGCAGATCCTGGCTCTGTGGATCTCAGGCAAGGCCTGAGCATCTGCATTCCCAGGGAGCTTCCAGGTGCAGCTGAAGCCACTGGTTCTGGGAACCACACTCTGAGAAGCAAGACTCTGGAATGCGTTCTGCCATGCCATCATTTCCCAGTGGCCACCCAGGTTTATCTTGAATACCTCCATTGATGAGGAACTTACTGCCCTTCAGGATAGCTTTTTCTTCAATATTCTTTCTTCCGTGAAGCTGAAATTTGTTATCCTGAACCATTGAATGTTGTTCCGCCCAAAGATCAATGATTTTCTCACATTCAGATTCCCAATTATCTGTGATAGGCAGGAGCTATGGAAATAAATCCCCTTCGGAAGGGTGAATGCAGATATCCACTGATTATTTCAGTCCAGTTGAGGCTGATCCTGCCGCCTTTGACACAGTAAAAGCTGAGTTACAAAGGACTTTACATACCAGGCAGCAGAGCCAGGAACCAGCATCCGTGGCCCATTATGACTGTATTGTTCATGAACAATTTAGGGGTCTGCAAACTTATTGTTAGACATTACGGTTTCTTCAGTGAGAGATAAAGGGCCATTAGGATGAAAAAAGAAACAAATGCAACCGCTTGCGGAATGTGGATTGTGTATAAGCGTGTATATGAATCTGGATCGATCTGAGCATGAGCCATTTGGTTTGGTCTGAGGAGATCTGAGCAGCAGAGGTGGTGTGGCTGTCTCTTAGTATAACGTTGCCTCCAGAAAAGCCTGGAGGGTGTCCTAATTTCATACTTGAACTCCAGTGTCCCGAGGACCTTTTGAGAATTGGTGACATCTCAGACTGCTTTGGCTTTGGTTGAAGGTGGAGAATGAGCAATGGATCAAAACAAAGCAGGCGCCACCTGCCGATTCTCCATGTTGCACAGCCCACACCTGTATGGGAGCAGCCAGTATCACAGCTGCCGCTGAAGATAAAGTGAAGAACGGGTATCTGAAGGTTTGAAATTTTAACAACAGCGTCTTGGTGGTTAATGAATAATGGGCAACTGGGAGGGGCCAAGGCCACTCACATAACTGGGGTCTAATATCTGATGGGCTGTTAATGTCCAAGTCACACTTCCTATTCCCCAGCTAAAGGAAACACTGGGAAGGAAACAATTGTTAGATGAGCAAGGCCAGCCTCGAGGCTACGGCGGATGAATAGCGCGATAACTCCACTTTCGTGGAAAGAAAAGCTTGGAGAGGACAGAGAAGGGGAACCACCCCACCCCCTCCTCCCAACACACACTCTCCTCACCACCCTGCATGAAATGGGAACATTTTCAGGCCCCAGTTATGATTTAAATGAAGCACACCGCACCAATATTGTGTGGTGCCATCTGTTATTTTATATTTCACGGAATTTGGCCAGTTTTGAAATATTATAATTATATCTCCTACATTACGTATGCAACGCAGACATTTTCTGAAACATAAATACAGTATGTGGGAAATGTGACTGTATTTATAGCCCTTGGCTGGTGGGCAGCAAAAGGGCAGCTGGCACCGTCGATGGCCTGGAGAGGGCACCCTGCCAATGCTGCAGGGCACAGGTGGAAGCACGCCTCCCCCATCCCACCCCGTCCTCCAAGGGACTCCGCCACTCAGTGACCCATGCCCTTTCATCTTCTAAGGAAGGTAACATCAACTGTACTTAAAATTTTTCAAGATGAAGTGTGTCCCCTCTCTCAGACTGCAGTGGCCGGATACAGGCATACTCAGTGATGTCCAGAGCCAGGCAATGGGCACAGAAGGGGCACGGCCCTGAAGGCAGCTCTCCCACCCCACATGCTCCTTGCAACAGTGCTATGGAGGAGAGAGAATGGGACAGGAGGTGGCAGGGTCCCCAGAGTCAAAGCCCAGGGAGATTGGACAGAGCTTCTGTAGGACGGGATCTCTGCCCAGGGACAGCCACGCCTCTCAGCCTCAGACCTTCCACTTGCTTCTGCAGAGGAGGATTTAGAGCTTCATAGCTCAGTTTGGTTTGGGTGTCAGGAGGTGCAGAAAAAAACGGTCAGACCTAGCCCCAGTCTCCAGTGGGTGTGCTCTGGAAATTCTATCTTCAAAGAAAAAACAGTGTTGTTTATTTGAGGTTTTTTTTTCCAGATACTGCAAAGTGCTTTGCAGTAGCAAAGAGAAAAAAGCAAATGACAAGTATTTGAGTTTCCCTTTCTGTCTCTCCAAAACAAAAGCATTATTCAGTGATGAGAGAGCTATTTGATAACTCTGGACGTTTCTGCCACAGTCTTCACGTGCGTCTTTAGGAGTTCACACAAATCTTTCTCTCAGAACACTAACTGCTGTTGCTCTGGACAGTCCAGCCAGAGAAGAGCATCACTGGCACTGCAACTTTTTTTTTTGATTATTTGAGTTAGTTGCTAACATTTAAAAATCAAAGATTTCACATAAAACCCAGTTTCTCTTGACAAACCATGAGAGCTGGCATCATTGGGTGTGTATGTCTGCCCAGCAACAGTCTGCCTGCTCTGAGAAGCAGCTGCCCCCTTTGGAAGAAAGCGCTCCTCAGTTTCCCCGTTCTCCAGCCTCCTCCGCAGCCCTGCACGCACTCATGTCACCTGCCCGGCCCTTGTAGACACTTGTGTTTATGACTTCCTGAAGTAGGCAATTGACTCTTATGGAGAAATATAGACTAGAAAATTAAGGTAACTGTTTTTTCCTTGATGTAGGGTTGGTGAAGCATTAAAATATATCCATAAACCCTCTAACAGGAAATTAAAGTGAAATTTACAAGCCTCTTTGTTTTTTTTTTTCTTAAAAAAACCAAAATGAAAAGATAAATCTCCACCATAGCTCTTATTTCACTGTATTTTAGTCATCTGTTTATTTTCCATTCTTCAGCAACAGACTGTGAGCAATTTTAGAGCAGGAGCCAATTTAGTTTTCCTTTGCTCACCAGTGTCTACAACAGTGTTTGACACATTGTAGACCAAATGTATAGAAGAAAGGAAAGAAGGGTTACCAAAGCCGAAGTCACCCAGTCTGGCTTTGAGCTAGAATGAGTCTGAAAGAGACGTTATCCTCGGTCAGGGAGCCTAGTCCAGAATTCTCCCAATTCTGTAAGGTCCCAAATACAATGGGATACACATCTGGACCAGCTCCTAAATGAAACAAGTCTCTCTCTCTCTCTCTCTCTCTCTCTCATTCTCTCTCCCTCCCCGCCAACGATCTACACTCATTCCTAATGGTAGCTGAGGAAGGTGTGAGAACACCAAGGCCTGGGCCTCCTGTAAGAGACAGACACATAGCTCAAAGGCGGTTGCTTCCTGGCATGAGCGGGACAAGCTAAACACCAGCAAATCACTGTCCGTGATCATCGAACTGTGTCTTCAGCGAGAGGAGACAGAGCTTGAAATGAAATATCTCTGACTCCAAGAAGACAGAGAACCATTTGTGAGTAATTTTCTGGGATGTTGGATGCAACTCCTTTACGGGTGAAGGAACCCCAGAGAGGCCATAAGAAAAGGAAGATCCATGTGAAGTCTCTGGGCGCCCATGAAACTCCCATTAGAATCCAACAAGCAATAAGAGAGTACACTGGAAAGCCAAAAATTCCTTGAGTCTTTTACCCTACCCACCTCAGATACAGCCATAGGAGGAAAATTTGTCAAATTAAATATAATCTATTTTAAAAATCCTGTTACTGAGTATACTGATATATTTTAGGGCTTCACAAACTCTGCATCAAGAAAAAAAAATTACCTCCTAGATATTTTCCCATTGAAGTTTTCAACAAATGGTCTAAGTTTAGTGATCCTCATGGCCTAATACTCTGTATGCAGGCACGTGTGATGCTAACATCAGAGAGAAAGCAAGCGCACACACACACTCTCCATCTCCCTTTAGGGTCCCACTCAGTCCTCAGCACCTCTCATCTGGATTTCTGCAGTCTGCCAGCTGCATAAGATTCCTAACTCCAATCTTGCCCCTCTTCAAAGGTATTTCCGTCCTGCCTCTAGAATGGACCGTTTAAAAACCCCAGTCTTATCACATCATCACTCTTCCACTTGAAACTATTTTGTGTTTCCCAGGGCCTGACATTCCTATGGACCCACCAAAATGTTTATCCTTAGCATGTGCCAGGCATCAGGGGTAAAAGCTCAAATTCTTTATCTTAGCACATAAAGCCTCCCGTTGTCTGCCTCTTGTCTACCTCCTTAGCAGTATCTCTGGAGTCTCCCCTGCTTTGCTTTCTACACTTCCGCACAAATCAGACTACTTGGGCATTCCATGGTCACGGTTGCCTCTGAGTCTCCACACATGCTGCCCCTTTGGCTAGAATGTGCTTAACCTCTTTGTCTACCTCTGTCCTACTTCTCAGTCAAGGCCTCTTATTCTTAGGCCTTGCCCTTTGGGCTCATATGTGGCAGATGATGTCAACTCATCTCAAACTTTTTCTGCACCTGAAGCCAAGTCAACACCTAACTCTAGCCTCCTGATGAGGTTGTCTACCATAATAGGAGCAACTCCATCACAGGCTTAGAGTGATAAAAGAACAAGAGGCCAGATTCACTTTTTTAAGACAGCCTTCTACTTTTTCATAAACCATTGAGCTGACCCAAAGAAACTGTCATGTCTATCACTTCCCATCCCCCACCCAATCATCCCAATGTCCAAACACCAAACTCTGGCCTCCTTACTCAGCTGAACTAAGAAATTCTTCCTGGTCTCACCTCAGTTGTGCCTTGACCACTCTAAAGTAGCAGACACCCCAATCTTACTACTTTTCAGCCACTCATCCTGTTTTGCTTTTCCTCCACAGTGTTTATGAGTTCCGGACACAATACATGTATAATATATCTGTTTGTCTGTTGTCTGCCTTCCCCACTAGGATAAAAGTAAACAGTTTGTCTTACTCACTGTGCAGCTGCAGTGTCTAGAACTGGGCTTGGTGCATAGTAGATGCTCAATGAATATCTGTTGAGTGAATGAATATAAGCACAAGGTAAGGCGCTATTTGATGAAGCCACTATGAGCAGGAACTGTCTCTGCTGACATGTGTAGTATTCTTGCTATAATAAGAATCCTTTTCATTAAGAATAATAAATCTACTCTCATTTGACTGATTTAAATGACTGGTGGTTAGGATGGATATTTATGCTTTCAGCAAATACTTAATAGGAAGAAGAAAACCACATAGTCTACAGGGAAGAGATTTAGTCAAAAGCTAAGACCTAAGTCAGTCCACAAAACTCCTTTCAGGAAGCCTCCCATGACACCATCAGATTTGGGTCTGAACCCTCCTGGAAGAGCCCCTCTCGGTGGAAACACCTCTAGAAATCACGTGTTAAGTTCATTGTGCTTTTTTCCCTCACCATCCCTCCCATTGTCCTAAAGTCGCTTGACACAGGGAGTGTGGCTCTTTTCTCTATATTGTCAGCCAGTACTTTGCATGGGTGTCTGATGCATAGTTAATGCACGGGAGTGAAATAGCATCAAGCATGAGTCCAGGACAGCACAATAGAAAGAACACCAGACTCAGAAGGTTTGCATTTATGTCTTCTGTGTCATTTCAACTACTCAGCATCTGAACTTCACATGCTTTGGGGGATGCTGGTGTAGACCTTCCCTCCTCCACAAAAGGTAAGTTGCAGTGGTATTCCCTGTCTCAGTACCTTGTCCATAGGGTGTAGTGCTATGACTTAAGTTTAGCAAAATAGATCCTTTAGCTTACAATGCCATTTTTTTGTTTTGTTTGTTTTGTTTTTTTCTGAGAGTGAGTCTTGCTCTGTCACCCAGGCTGGAGTGCAATGGTGCGACCTCGGCTCACTGCAATCTCCGTCTCCTGGGTTCAAGCAATTCTTCTACCTCAGCCTGTCAAGTAGCTGAGATTATAGGCAACCAACACCATGTCCAGCTAATTTTTGCATTTTTAGCAGAGACAGAGTTTCACCACGTTGGCCAGGCTGAACTCAAACTCCTGACCTCAGGTGACCACCCACCTTGGCCTCCCAAAGTGCTAGGATTACAGGCATGAGTCACAGCACCCAGCCAGAACTTTGGCTCTTAAAGGAGTCAAATGAAGCATAGAAACAGTGGAGATCAATTGTGGTTGGAGCAGTTCAGTGAAGACTCTAGGAAATAAGTCCCAAATGCCCAGGGATGGATGGCAACCCTGTAGGTCTGTGGTGGACACAGACTGTGGTGCTGCCAGTGGTGGGACCTACTGTGGTCTCAGCCTCCTCATCCCCTTTCATCCTTGCCTCGTGCTTCAGCCTTCCTGTTGATTCTGTGTGCTGCTGGGTATCCTTACCATAA
Source organism: Aotus nancymaae (assembly GCF_030222135.1). NCBI lineage: Eukaryota > Metazoa > Chordata > Mammalia > Primates > Aotidae > Aotus > Aotus nancymaae. The sequence continues at coordinate 37,946,601 of NW_026988423.1, forward strand.
ACCCTTATACTGCTTAGACTAGTGAGAGCTGATTTCTGTTGCTCGGAACCGAGAACCCTGACTGGTACGTTCAACTTCTCTGGATCTCAGTTTACTCTGATGACATACAGGGATGACAACTCTTAACTTCTTCAGTTGATGTGAGCGTTAAATGGTGTGAAGTGTCATAGAAGGCCCTACAACAATGGGAAGCACATAGTAAACATTCAGTAAGTATGAATTTCCTTCCTGTATCCCTAAAAATGCTCTGCAGCCAACCAGCAGGAGGAAATGGGTTACATTAGTTGCATCAATGCAGGTTTCCCCAGAGGGGCTTTGCTTGAATGTTTGAGAGAAGTAAAACAATGTTTACCAATCTGCCGGCAGTACAGGCTTAATTAGTGTTTGCAAACTGCTTGACATTCTTGAAAGAAAGGTGCCACCCAAGCACAGGCCATTATCATAATCAACTGGTGGTGCACATTTCTGAAACAAGAAATGCAAAACTACCGCGAATGGGGATGGACTGCATAGAGGCCCAGGCAATACTAATGTCTCTTTTGTAAAAAGAAAAAAAAAAACAACTGTATTGAGATATCATTCACTTACCATATGATACACACTCTTAAAGGGTACAATTCAGGGGCACATAGTGTGTTCACAGGTATGTGCAACCATCACTGCCGTCAATTTAGGAACATTTTCATCACCACAAAGAGAAATCCTATACCTTTTAGCTATAACCTCCCTATTCCCCAGTCTCCCCATCCCTAAGCAACCACTAATCTACTTTTCATCTCAATACATTAGGCACAGTTCTAGATGGTTCATGTAAATGGAATCATATAACATGGTCTGTTGTGATTGGCTTCTTTCCCTTAGCTGATGTTTTCAAGATTCATCGGTGTTTCAGTATATATTGGTACATCAAATCTTTTTGTGGCCAAATAGTATCCCACTCCATACCATGCATTGTATGAATACGCCACACTGTGTTTATTCATTCATTCTTTGTTGGACATTTGGATGATCTCCACCTCTTTGCTGTTTGCATGGCTTTGCTCCTGCCGTGAACGTTCATGTACAAGTTTTCATTTCAACACGTTTTTAATTCTTTTGGGTGTATACGTAGGAGTGGAATTGCTGGGTCTTATGATATGTTTAACTTTTTAAGGAACCACCAGACTGTTTTCTGCAGCAGCTGCACCAGGTTACAATCCCACCAGACTAACGTCTTTTTGATCTCATAAAGATGTTGGCACTTCCTGATATTTATAAATATTCATGCTAGAACCCTTTAAGACATTTTTTTCATTATTCAGAAAATTGTACACATTTTCTGCCTTCACACGTCTGCCCACTATGTCCTTTGCTGCCAAAGCGTATCCAGCTTCTCTCCAGCCAGACACACACCACACCTCTGTTGCTGTGTTGGATTTCAGAACTCAGCAATCCCACCCCCTTCCACTCTAAGCCTTGCTGCAGACTTTATGACTAACTAGTTGTGTAGCCATCTCTAAGTCAGCCAGCATTATACCCCGTCTCTCACTTCTCTCATATATTTAGTTTCATTGCTCTGAGAGTAAATGAAGAAGTAATAATAATGTGTTTTCTCTTATTTGCTCCCAACTACTTTGTATGTATACAAATCTCTGATCTGTAGCTTAACTTTTTAACAACATGTATGATGGAAAAAAATCGTGATAATTTTGTATATTCACCACTTGAAAAATTAGTATGCTTAATCATAAACAATTTATTACAGAAATGTTTCATCTGACCACAGAGTGTTTTAAAAAGTATCACTATTTAAAGACTTGCAGTCTTTCCCAGGGCAGGATGCCCCAGGTCCCCCTAAGCCCTCCAGTTTCCCATTTTATTTCAACCAGCCTAATTCACACCTTTATATTTCCTTCCTGAACACTGTGAGCTTTTGAATTTGAATTCCCCTGTATATGGGATCCCTGAGAAAGGGTTTTAGTTCCTTTTTTTTTCTTTTGAGACAGAGTCTCATTCTGTCACCCAGGCTGATGTAGTGCAGTGGGGTAATCTTGGCTCACTGCAACCTCCTCCTCCCAGATTCAAGTGATTCTCATGTTTTAGCCTTTCAAGTAGCTGGGATAACAGACATGCACCACCCCATCTGGCTAATTCTTGTATCGTTAGTAGAGATGGGGTTTCATCATATTGGCCAGGCTAGTCTTGAACTCCCGAGCTCAGGTGATCTGCCCACCTTGGCCTCCCAAAGTGCTGGAATTACAGGCGTGAGCTACCACATCCAACCTGGGTTTCAGTTCTTATGAGAACATAATATATCCAAGCCTCACCAAGCTCCTTAGGAAGTATTACTTGAAGCACATTTTACATGTTAATTACAAATTCTTCTTTAGGGGAATGATCAATGAATCGGCAAAGCCACATGACATTCAGTCGGATATGCCTTTAAATCTTTAGTTTCATATCCACTAACTGCATGATCTCAGAAAGTTACTTAACATCTTTGGCCGTGAGTTTTCTATTCTATAATATTGGGATAATAACAGTGATCCCACGGGGTTCTTATGATGATTAACTGAAATACAGATCATTAAAAACTATTACTAATTTTTAGTACCTTTGTTTCTCTAAGGATCCTTATTCGTTGGGACACAGCCATGTATATTTGAATGCAATGTGCTTTCATTTGGGAAAAATGACAAGTACCGTACTGATTCTTTACTAAGCAATAAAATACTCCTCCTCTCCTGCCATGACACTTTGCCCCTCCATGTCCCTGTTTCTCTTCCATTATAATATCTGATACACGTTCACATTGCACTGAATGTCATAGGTTGGCTGACTGAAATGGTGGTGGGAGGAAAGAGAAGTTAGAGGTGCCTGTGGTATCCTTGACATGCCCAGCAGTCCTTCCTGTGTCGGCCCAGGCACTGAGATGAGCCCTGAGTGCTCCTGCTAACTGCGTCTGTTGAGATGGAAATTATTATTTATTTGGGGGACCTGTTATCAACACTTCTTTGAAAATAACACATAGGCTGATACTCTGCACTAACAGGTAGCAATCCCCAAACCGCTCCTGCTTCAGTAGGATTTTTTTCCCCACTGCTTTTCTTTCTTTAAAATGTATTTTAGAATTCTAATGTTCCATTATTTCTTAGTGGTCTTTACCACAGCTGGTATATGTTTAGAGATTTTCATTATTTAAAAGTGCTTGGAATTTTTTAAATCACAGAATTGAAAAGCAATATTCTCACTAGTAGTAACAGTAAAAAAAAAATGGTAATTATGTTTATTTTGCCTAAGATCTGTAACAGCTTGTGACAGGAGAACTCATATTTCTTGTCTTAATATAGAAAGCAGTTTCCTCTTGTCCCCACCTTAAGGGGTCTCTCTCCAGTGCAGAGTACAGGACTTCATCGCCCCCCCACCCTAGGGGCAGATGGGCTGCTTGACATGGCTAGTCAGAAGGAATGGCTGAAAGAAGTTAAAGACGTCATTTCCTGCTAGGGAAAATGGTAAGCCTCCATTTTCTGAGATAAATAATGTCTATCTAAGTGTAGAAATTTGTTTTTGACAGATAGATGGTGAGCCTTGAGACACGCAAACCAAACATGTAACAGGTGGCCTCCAGTTGCTTCATTGGGTTTGAATTCTGTGAAAGAGCTGAGGAAACCTTGGCTCAAGTGTGGTGCTACCTTCTCCATGAAGCATCCAGAAGGAGACAGGCTCCCCGAAGGAGGAAATGAAATCAGACTAATATTGCACAATGTGAGCCTTCTGGTTTCATTTTCCTTCTTCCAGTGTCTTATTCTGTAATGATTGACCATCCAGTTAAATTTCCTAAAAGCTTATTTTCATGCATCTACTCCTTCACTAAAACACCTTCAGTGGTCCTCCACTAATGCTTTTAGTCTTACTTTAAAGGTATTCCAGAATCCAGCCACAATTTACATCCCTGACTTATCCCATTATACCCCCATCCAAGCTCTCTGGTATCAGGCCAAGCCATGGCAGCACCCGTTTTTATTCATCACATTGTGTCTGGAAAGTTACCTGGTCTCCTACTTGATTTCCTTCGAGCTCAGCTCTCGTGCCGTATTCTCTGACTGCCCAGTCACCTGCCCTCAGCAGTCTCCAGCATCTCTGAAAGTATTATCTGCACTTATCACTTACTACCTGATATATGCCATGTTTTTTCAATAAAACCATAAGAACCTTAAATATAAGTCTTCATTGCCCTATTTTTATTCTTAGCAACTGATATGGTACCCTGTGCTTTGGGGGGAAATGTGCCAGTAATGTTTTTGAGAAGACTATCAACAGCAGAAAATTGCTTTTCTGAGGTCCTAAAGAGTTTTCTTCTTGTAGAGACTAGATAATTCCCTACCTTCTCCCTAGGCCTCTTCTCAGCTGCTACAGCCAAGAAGCTTCTGGCCTTCTCTCCCTTCCCCACAAAAAGTATGTGGGTTGGAGATGGATTCAAACAAAGGAATCAGTGGCTTTCATGTAGATGATACTCCCAGGAGATGGGGCCATGCCAAATCCAGTTTTCCTTTCAATGCACTTGGCTCCAGCCACACACCTGGTGGTCACGGCCCATCCGAGAAGCAACCAATTCAAGCAGAGGACAGGCTTTCTGAGAGGGGAACTTGGCAAACCCAAGTTGCCACGGTAACCAGGCTCCCAGCTTCAACATTTTCTACTTGTGTTTTTTAGTTTGGGGTTTATGTTTTGAAGAGTTTTTTTCCCCTTTCTTTTAACCTCCAAACTTGTGAGAAAACGTCTGCTGGGGGAATTAAGGGAACACACTGCATCTAACTGACTAGGAGCTATGGGGATAGAAAGGACTCGGAGACTGAAATAATAATACCCAGGACTTGGAATACAAGCAACAGGATATTAGAACTGTGGGTTGCAGGTGGGTGCCCAGCCCTCCTGTGTAGCCTCCTTCTTTATTCTACCTATTTTTTTTTTTTTTTTTTTGTATGCCATAATGACCACATTCCATTTTTTTAAAGCATCAGGAATCTTACATTTCTTGGGTCTGATAGTATTTTTAAGAGAAATAGGGCTCGAAACATGTTCAAAAGGGCTATTTGCCATGCAGTTTGTCCCAAACTCACTCAGCCCATTTTCATGCCAGCAGGGGAATATCATCACTCATTCAATATATCAACTTAACTGAGCTATGGGGATAATTCTTGGAGACAGGAAAAAAGATAATGGCCAAGAGGACCCGAGGACCAAGGAACATTTGTGGGAAGGCTGAATGCTGGCTCCAAACCATCATTTTCCAGTTGGTAGCTCCAGCTCTAAATGGCTAGTTGAGGCCCCCATGAAAGAGAGGGTGACAAAGCTGGAGGTACAGATACAATCCTCCCCATGAGTGTTTTGTCCCAAGTTTCTGTGCCAGGATGGTAGTTTTGGCAGATTTAAAGTTGTAATGAAAATGGAGTACCCTAACTGCCAATTACAGAAAGAATGCTGCTTATCTCTCCTGTTAGCTGCTAAGATGCCTTAAGGGTATAGATTAGAAGACACAGGCAGAAGAAGAGAAGAGTTATTAAATTTTGAACTCTACACAGGGAAAAATTAGAGATAAACAGATGAGAAATAGAACATCTTAGATCTCAGCTAAGAGATCAAGTGGATGAAATCATCAGTAACTTCAAGCTACATAAAACAGCGAACTCAACACTCATACTCATATAGGTTACATATAATACATTCTGCATATTATTTGTTATACATATATTACATTTTACATATGACTGTATATGTAATTTTAACACAGGCTGTAACGTATTGATGTAGTCTTCAAGATGCAATTTCCAGTAAACTACACAGATGAAGACTTCAAAAACTGTTTTTCTTCTGACATATAGCTGCACATGTATGGCACGCATCATTTCCAGAGGGCATGATAATCATCTATCAGTTTTAGGAGCTAAACTGAGCCCATGGAGATAATTAGCTCAGGCACACAATGATAAACATGTCAAGATAGGAGATGCATTTCTTTCCTTAAACAAGAAATGGCAATGTGATGGAAAATGTTCTTCCATGGTGGGTGGACAATATGCCTGTAATCAATCTTCCATAATAAATTATCTCTTAATTTAAGCTAATCTGTATTGGCCAGATCATATCTAGTGATAGGATCATAAATTTGAAAATGAAGTTCCAGACTTTGAAATAAGCTTTCAGGTCTCACGTCTCAAGCGTCCTCAGGTCAGATCTTCTATTCTTGGGTAAGACCCCTCTTACTCTACCATCATTTACCATCATCATTGTCATCTCAGGTTTTATCCTATATTTAACAAAATTTAGAAAAGATTGTCCCAGATTTGTATCTACAGATGCATTTCAACATCTCACGGCCATTGTGAAGTCAGGGTATTTCTCCCGATGGCTCCTTTAAATCCACTGCTGCTGCAAAAACACAATATTTTTTTCCTATTGTTTTTTATTCCATGAATAAAGGAGGCAATATGTATTTGGAAATTTGGGGCCAAGAGGAATCGTAACCAAGTAAAGTGCAAATTACTAGATGACTACAAATACCTTTTTTGGTGATAAATTCCATTTGTTTTAAGACAAATCATCAATTTTATGTTAGATTTCTTTGGAGGCAAAATAAAATTTAAACTCACATTGAAAGACACATTTACATTTCAGAACCATTAAAATGAGAGGGGTAATTAATTTTCACCTTAGAACCAAAATATATTGTTTTGTTTGGTTTCATTTTATTGTTTTGTCATGAGATTAACTGTGTAATGGCCATTTAGTATATGAAAAACCAGGGCCTATTTCTGGGTTAATTTAACACCATATACTCCTAAATATGGCAAAAGTGTGCTCTCAGTCTTGATGTAACATGGATAGAGAAAAGCTCAGACTAAGTAGAAAATGAATGACAACAGATCAGGATCTCTCAGGTAGATAATGTTCCAAAGATGACAATTCCCCCAAATTAGTTTTCCTTTTCCATGCACTTGGCCTTTAATTGTCAGGCATTCATCAATTCAAAATGGAATGTGAGATAGCCACTTGTAAATAAGACATATTAATTCGTAGTAGACTAGCCCTATCACCTTAAATAACCATAGAAATGGAATAAAATACATGGAGCAATTTTTTTTCCAGGCATTGGACCACAGGAAGTCCCAGACTGCAATCTCTGAGAGAAGGTAAACGCATGAGGTAAGCTCTATAATTTCCTGAGGTTTCAATCTGTGGATAATTTCCTGAGCTTATTTAGTACCATAAATTGGAGTCCATTGATATCACAGTAGCCTTACTGAGCTAAAGACACAGAATTCAAAATTTGGAGGGACCAAAGAGGTTAGGATGTACAAGGCAAAGAACCAGAAAGGAGGAAGCTGTATATTTGGGGGTGTTGGAAGAAGAAGGGCATGGGTCTATATAAGAGTTTCTCACACATCTGTGGCCGAAGGCTGAGTTGCATGTGCCCAGGGTAAAAGTAGACAAAGCTTATCGGAGAGTGAGTAACTGTAGGTTGACAACAGAAGCAGTTGTCAAAAATAAAGTAGTTCTGGGGACATTGGAAGTCTTGGCCCTCCTGAGTGGAGAAACTCCATTTATATTGTGTTAACTCCCCAGAAGTCCAGCTAAGATATCAGAGAGGTCATGCCCTAGGAAGAAGGACAAGCCCTTAAGACCAAGCCTTAGGAAGGACCAAGACCCTAAGGTATCCTAGACCCTCCCTAACCAAGTCTAAAAGCAAGCACTGACAAAGTCTTCAGAGGAGAAAGAGGTTGGCATTTGAGTATTAGTAACTTAGAAGGCCTTTGGAAATATCTTGGGATTTCGACAAATTATTCCAATAAAGCATAAATTCAAGTCTATGTAAGTTCAAGGCCATTAGTCAATAACTAAACTACCTCTAGAACAAAAATTATCACTTTTCAGAGAAAGATTACAGAATAAGTCTCTATAATGTACCACTAACAGTAACCATTAAACTATAAAAAATTACCAGTTATATAAAACAAAATAGGAAACTATAACCCATAGTCAAGAAAAGAAGCTAGTTGGCGGAGTTATACCCTCAGATGATCTGGATGTTGGCTTTCAGCAGGCAAAGATTTTAAAGCATCATTTATAAATATGCTCAAAGAATTTCTAAAAATTCAAGAATATGGTCATAATGAGAAAATGTATGGAGACTTTCAGCAGAGAAAAGTTCTTTTAAGAAAAGAATCACAGGAAAATTTTGGAAGGAAAAAAAATACAATGGTTAAAATTTTAAAACTCATTGGACAAACAACAGCAGATTGGAGGTGACAGAAAAGTCAGTAAACTTGAGAAATTATCAATACGCATACTGAATTTTAAGAAGAAGGGAAAATGATTGAAGCATAATGAACAGAGCCCCAGGGATCCATGGTCCACATTTAAAGAGTCAAACACACAGATCATAGGTATGCAAAGAAGACAATGAAATGGGGCAGGAAAATATTTTTAAAATGCGATAGCGGAATACTTGCCAAATTTGATGAAAAATAACAACAAACCTAAGTTGGACAAATACAAGGAGAACTATTGTAGGCACATTATGGGAAAACTGCTAAACCCCAAAGAGAAAATCTTGAAACAGCTGAGAGCAGTGGGGAACAGGGGGCTTATTATACATAGGAGAACAGCAATGAGGATCATCAGATTTATGTCTGACCTACCAGAAACAGTAGAAACCAGAAAACAATAGAACAACATCTTTAAAGTGCTGAAAGAAAATCAGCTTTCAACCTAGAACTCTACATCCAGTGAAAATACCCTTTAAAAAAGCGAGTGAAATACAGACATATTTAGGTAAACTAAAGCTGAAAAAGTATTTCACCAAGAGACATATGAGACAAGGAGTGCTGAGGAATGACATTGGTTCTATAGGGAGACAAGGAGAGCAACAGAAAGGATGAGTAAGTAAACATAAAATGCTCTGGCTTTTTTCCTTCTCATTATTCTTTCAGAAATCCCTCTTGCTACAGGTAGTCCTCACTTTGTATGATAGTATGGGATCATAAAAATGACTGAACACATTGAAGTCATGTGTTAAAAAGTGATTTTAATAATAAATGGGAAAATTATGATTGCTCCATGGCATTTAAAAATTTGCAATAAAATACTAACTTACTATGGGTTATATAACTGTATAAGAAAATAAAGAATTAGTAAAATTCAATACTTATTTATTATATTGTAACTTGAAACTAGAAACATTGAGGATGAAGGGTTTTCTTTGTAAAAATAAATGATCAGGAGCAGTTCAAGAAGTCCTTGCCTTCTACTCTTTACATAACATGATACCGAGTGAGCAGTCTTGGAAAATTTTTATACTCCTCAGGTTTGAATCAGTTTCTACCATTTCTGCCTTTGTGTCATGAAGTATGTCTGAGTGTTCTTTTAATGCAGTTGAGGTTTTTATTATTTAGTGGCATTACTTCTTCTGAGACATCATCCTCCATTTTCCTCCCGGCTGTTTTTTTCATTGATGCTGGTGAGTTTGCCTTCACTAAGTTGCTCTAGCTGAACATTTAGAGCCTCGTGAATGCTGGCAGTTTCGGCATCCCCATAGTCAGGTATTTCTCCTGTGACTCCATTGATGTTCTAGGCAAATTTTGCATCTATCATTAACCCTTTTTGTTTCTTTCCTGCACTTTTATCTTTGATGACCAACTCCTTCACTTGAGCATCCATTTTTGTGAAATGTTCTGTGGGTTTGTCACTGGAAGAGAAAGAGGTGACACACTCATGTGTTTTACTGTCTGTGCATAAACTAAATAACAAATGCAGAGTGACATATTCACAGACAGACTTTGAAGGAAGTGACATGGTTGTTTACTGATCGTGATGTGCATCTGTCACTTAAGTTGTGATTTGTGGATTGAAGAGCTCAAGCAAAGTTTGTATCTTGTGAAATTAGTCACAGCTAATACACTGTGCTATCTGAAATATAAATCATGCTGTTGGAGAAGTAATATTAATTAAATAAGTGCAATAACTGGAATTTGTGCATATCAAAACTGTGCAAAGCAAGGACTACCTCTACCTAAAGCAAATAGCATGTGGGGTAGGTTTATAACATGCATAATTTAAAAATGTTAACATAATAGTACAAAGTTGGTGAGTGGGTAAAATGGAATCATACCACTAAATAGCCATTACATTTGTGAGATAATACAGTAATGAGAAGTATATGAGGTGGTATGTGGTACAATATTGACTCTGATTAAATTTTTAATTGAAATTTTAGCTGAGATAATTGTAGAATAGCAGGCACTTGTAAGAAATAATTCAGAGAGATCCCATGCACTCTTTACCAATTTGACTCAACAGTAACATATTACAAACCTATATACCATATCATAACCAGGATATTGACATCAATATAATCCACAGTTCTGATTCAGATTTCCCCAGTTTTACTTGCACTTAATTGTTTGTGTGCATTTAATTCTATATAGTTCTATCACATGTGTAAGTTTGTGTTTCACCACTGCAGTCAAGATGCAGAGCTGTTCTACAGCCATAAGGATCCCTCCTGTTGCCCTTTTAAAGCCACCCAGCTCCCTCCCCCATTCTCTAATCTTTAGCAACAAGTACTCTATTTTCCATTTTTTAAATTTTCTCATAAAATTATATAAATGTAGTTATGCAATATGTAAACTTTGGGGTTTTATTCATCAGAATAATCCTCTGGAAATCCACACAAGCAGTTGCATGTAACCCCAGTTTGTGCCTTTTTATTGTTGTGTAGTATTCTGTGGTGTGGACGTACTGCAAATTGTTTAACACATCATTCATTGAGGCACATATTGGTTATTTCCAGTTTGAGGCTATTACAAATAAAGCTGCTATGAGCATCTGTTTACATATTTTATGTGAGCATAAATTTTAATTTCTTTGGCATTTAGAAGTTAAAAATGCTTATTGTTATCCCCAGAACAAACATAAAAAAAATTCAAATAATTATTTTTATGAGCTAGTTGAGGAAATAAATTGGAATAATATAGAATATTTCAGTAATACAAAAGAAGAGAGAAAAACAGAAAGCACAAATAGGAAAATAATAAATTTAAACCCAATCATATGCATTATTACATTCAATGTAAATAGGTTTGAAGTAACACTAAGAGACACACTGTATAATCAGATTGACAAGAATCAGCTATCATTCAATATCAAAACTTACTAAAAGTTTTAAGAATGTAGGTAATAGCAAGACGTGCAAAGCATGGAAACACGGGGTTGGCCAGCAGCATCCTCATATCCTCTCTTTCACATCAGGACACATGCCCTCTCAGAGCTGACGCAGAAGATTTCCAGGTGACGCATGGCACCACTTACACAAAGGGAGTTCGTTTGCTCATGAGTCATCTCTGTTTTATATTCCAGTATTGTCTAGTAATTACCTAGATGACACAAACATTCTCTAGGCAAAATAATAATAATAATAAGACCAAAAAAAGAGACTCCAGGTTTGTCTGCCATAAACAATAATAGACAAACTAGGCATATTCTCTTAAGAGCATTCCATAGATGAGAACTCATATGCTACTAATAACCAGCAGGAGGTCCAGTTACCATGTTTATATATCATGTGATTTGAACCGATTATTTCTCCTGCAGGCATCCGTAATTGAAACAAACCATTTGTTTTGAAGACTTCCTTTCTCCATCAAATGATGATGATGACTTTATTAAAATCAATTTGCCATACATGTACAGATCTATTTTGGGACTCTTTATTCTTTTCCTTGATCTCTAAGTGGTTTGACCACTTAAAAGTCACTTAACCTTTCTGTGCCTCAGAGTCCTAATACATAAAATAGCAATAACAATATCTAATTAATTGAATTATGTTGATGATTAGTTGTGAAGTGTCTAGTACATAAAAATATTCACTAATTGGTAGCTATGGTAAACATATTTTCTGAATACAAATTAAGCTATAAAAACAGAAAAAAGATTATATTTTATTTCCTATTTGAGACTGTAAATATGCAAAATCATAGAAAAGCATAATAAAATCACTTTAGTAGTTTAATATATCACCTTATGAAAATATAATTTCAAACAATGAGATAACCTACCTATACCTCTACAAAACTCCTGAACATATTATTGTTATAAATATGCAGCATGTGAAATATATATAAAGGTATATTAAAAAACTTCAAAAAGTTCATGGAAAAGTTGAATTAAAAGATAAAAAATTAAAATGAAAAGTTTGTTTCTCAACATAATCTCCCTCAAGTTCAAGACACTTCCGTAAGTGATGATGCCAGCCACTTAGTCCACTCCTAAAGAACTGAGTTTCCTGGGAATTTAATCATGTCAATGCAGTCTTTTTTACATTAATAACTGAAGAAAAATGGGGGCCTGTTAAAGATTTTTTTAAGATTAGGAAACAAAAGAAGTTATAAGGAGCTAAATCAAGACTGTAAGGTGGATGCCTAATAATTTTCCATCAAAACTCCTGCAAAATTGTCCTTGCTTGATGGCAGAATGAGCAGGAGCATTGCTGTAGTGGAGAAGGGCTTTCTTGTGAAGCTTTCCCAGGACTTTTTCTGCTAAAGCTTTGGCTTTCTCAAAAGACTCTCACAATAAACACATATTATCATTCTTTCACTCTCTAGAAATTCAACAAGCAAAATGGCTTGAGCATCCCAGAAAACTTTTTTCCAAGACGTTTGCTTTTGACTAGTCTGCTTTTGCTGTGACAGGAGCACTTCCACCTCTTGGTAGCCATTGCTTTGATTGTGCATGGTCTTCAGCATTATACTGGGAAAGTCATGTTTCATCTCCTATTACAACTCTTCAAGTAAATGCTTCAGGATTTTGATCCCATTTGTTTAACATTCTCTTTGATAGCTCTGCTCTTGTCTGCAGCTGATCTGAATACAATACGTTTGGCACTCATCAAGTGGAAAGTTCGCTCAACTTTAATTTTTCAGTCAGAATTGTATAAGCTGAATCATTTGAGATACCTATAATGTTGGCAATTGTTTCTGATGTTAATTGTCAGTTCTCTTCAATGAGGGCATAAACAAGATAAATTTTCTCCTCAAAAATTGATGTGGATGATCTGCCATTGTGGATTTTCGTCTTCAACATCACTTCATCTCTTCTTAAAATGAGTTATCAATTTGTAAACTGCTGGAATTCTCAGGGCATTATTCGATAAATTTTTATAAAGTATCAATAACTTTACCATTCTTCCACCCAAGCTTCACCATAAATTTGATGTTTGTTCTTGCTTCAATTTTAGTAGAATTCATGTTGCTCTGCTAGGGAACCTTTTCAAACTGATGTCTTACCTTTCTTAGTGCCTCAAACTAGATCCTGGTTAGTCATATTATAACAAGTTAGTACTAGTTTATGTTGGTACAAAAAATTTTTGAAATATGTGCATAGTTTTTTTATAATGTGCATTTTCCATGAACTATTTGAAGAACCCTGCTGTGCCTTTCATGTCTTTCCTGAAATGTCTGAAAGCTGAATGATACCTCCCCACCCCCAACCAATCATTAACCTTTTACTGGCAAATCCCTATTCATCCTACCAAGCTCATATGTCACCTCCACTAGAAAGTCTTCCCTGTCTCTTCTCCCTAGTAGTGCCTATTTATGCCTATTCATGGCTGTATTGCTGAATGTACCACCTTACAAGTATCTGTGCATCTTTTGTTCACATTAGACATTGGAGTCCTTCAGAATAGGGAGAGTGTCTTGCTTTTTTCCCCTCTATTTATTTATTTATTGTCTAACCCTTCCCATATATCCTCCAAAACACATGTAATTCAGTGCCTTTCCCACAGTATACTTCATGTAGGTGCTTAATAGCTTCAGCTATCTTCCTCTATGCTGCTTCTCATCTGTAGATATACTTTTGAGTGACTATGTGCACATCTTCCAGCTACATTACTCAAGTGTAAACATTTCAATCCCATCCAGATGTCAAAACGCAGCTGATTTTTCTGAAAGCAGGGATTCCCTCTGGGAACTATGGCTTTGGAACAGTGAAGCATATCCTATTAATGATGCATGGAGGAGGCACCTGGAACCCATTAGCAAAGGATAAGCTGCCATTCCCAAAATCTAACTGGGGGTTTTCATCTTATACAACTTATGATTGATCAAACTTTGGGAGTAGCAGATAGTACACAAAGTATATTTTTGCTGATTTTGATTTCTCTGTAGTCCACACGAGTTGTTTCTCATCATTGCTTAGGGAACCAACTGAAATCCAAGTTCACCATGAAAGGTGATTTGACCTCACCAGGTCAATCACTATGGCTGACCTAATTTGAATAAAAATTGAGTTCAGAGTCAGGAACACCAAAATCAACATAACCAAGTGCTAACTTAAGGCGGGTTACCAGCATATGATTGAAAACAATATCTCTTGATAACTGGAAGAAAGTAAATAGTTTAACATGAGCAGGTTAAGTACATGAGAGATCTGAATTCAGTTATCAAGCCAAGGTCAGGTAGCCAAAATATTAGAATCAGATCATCAACTAATGTCAGAAGCAACAGAAGCAGCTGGGAAGACCATAAGAATATGGTCAATGTCTTATGCATCTTTTTTCCTCTTCAACTCTTAGCACTTTCCTTAGACATTAGTAGGAGGAAAGAAACAAACAAACCAAAAAAAAACCTTTACAGCAATCAACTTCAAAAGTTTTAATAATTGGCCGGGCACCTGTGGCTCATGCCTGTATTCCCATCACTTTGGGAGGCCAAGGCGGGCAGATCACGAGGTCAGGAGTTTGAGACCATCCTGGCCAACATGGTGAAACCCTGTCTCTACTAAAAATATCAAAAAAATTGCTGGGCATGGTGGCATGTGCCTGTAGTCCCAGCTACTCAGGAGGCTGAGGCAGGAGAATTGCTTGGCCCCAGGAGGTAGAGGTTGCAGTGAGCAGAGATAGTGCCACTGCACTCCAGCCTGGTGACAAAGCGGGACTCCGTCTCAAAAAGAAAAGAGTTTCAATAATTAAGCCATTAGACCTAAGCACTCAGAGAACAATTTAGTTTTATTTACCCTGTAGAATAGTAGGAAGCAGCTTCTTGTCTATAACAAAGCACAATTTATCCCTGGATTATTTCTGATAGTACTAGCTGCTATGACAAATCCCAGATCTCAGTGGAGTTTGTTTCTCACTCACACAAAGTAGCAAACACATGTCCTTGGTCCACTTGAGACTTTTTCTCACATGGTGAGTCAGGGGCTCAGTTTCCTATTTGCTGTGGCTCCTCCACTTCCCAACCCATGACCTCCACAGCCTCCACTCTCATCCACACCAAGCCAGATGGTGGACAAATACGGAGGACTGAGCATCGAATTCTTTTTTCAGTGGAGCGGGCCTGAAAGTGGCAGAAATCAATTCCACTCATACTTTATTGGCCAGAACTCAGTTGCCTAGCTGGCCTTAACTGGAAAGGAAACTAGGAAATACAGTCTTATCCCAGAAGAGAGAATCAGGTAGCAGACTCCGTTGTAATCACCTTTTGCACTTTTTTTTTTAATTTCTCAGAGGGATAAGGAGGTGGGATAAAAGCTAATTTAAGATTATTAAATATGAGTTTAATTCATCATGTCCAGTTTATTTGTCTGCAAAAAAAAAAAAAAGTTAGACTACCTTGTACTAACCCTTTGAGGATTTGGTAATATTCCAGTTGAGCAATCTAGGTACCCAGAACTAGAAACACCCCCTTTACCTGTTGTGTCTAGGTCAGCAACCAAGTTCCCCATGTTTCTACTCATTGTTCTTCCATCCAAACATTACATATTTATTCAGCATCTACACTATGGAAAGCACTATGCTGGAGAGACAGGAGGTAGTAAGACTTCTTCCAGGAAGTAGCATGATTTAGCAGATGATCTATGCTTCATCCAAGTATTAAAATGTAGTCTTAGAGCCAAGCCAGATTCCAGCTCACCTTAGATTCAGGACTAGGTGCCAACCAAAAAGAAAGGCTTCCCCTAAGCAGTACACCATGTGTGTCTGAATATCCATGGCTGCCCTGTGATCCCTGCTATTCTACTGACCTCGGCTCCTGTCCCCACCCCATCCCACCCCATTCCCTGTGTCTTTCTGTGTATTCACATCTTGATTATTTGATCACACCGTCTCTAAATTATACTCTCTGTGAATAAAGTTACCCCCTCTCAGGATGACTGAAATATAAAACCCTGTGTCAAAACACACACAAAACAATGCTGAAAAGGGTTTTGTATTATAAAAGTTGTGGATTGCAATGCCTGTTTCTCCTACAAGAAAACAGTGAAAGTAGGGTGGAGAGACAGTAAGAAGTGAGAAGAATGCCTCACTCTAGGTTCTCCAACAGCTCTTCCTTCAGTCAATAGACCCTTCTATCCACCACACTAGAATTGTTGGCTTGCTGCTGAGGGAGGTCTTGGGGCTCAAAGGGGCTTGACAACCATCTATGCAAAAGGTGGGATGAAAGCAAAAGGTCCTTAGAAGGAACCAGACCCAGGCCTTATCATCCCTGCTCCCTGGGTCACTGGATGGTGTGTAAGCGGGGGAGTTCCACAGGAAGGGAAGGAACTGGAGGCCCCAGTCATGGACGGGTTTATCCTGCAACTTCTTTGTCATTTAGATTACTCGTCATCCCTGAGTCTGGGTTTGAAAGGTCACATAAATATGGACAAGTTTTGGGGAAATGAAAAATTGAATTAGTGAGTGACTCTCTTGTCACATCCTGGACACTCAGGGTCTGGAACACCACACCAGTGCTGGCCTCAAGAAGTAGAAGGATGGGCAAGTCTGAAGGTGTTAGAAAGAGACTCCAAGGTTTAACTGTGTTCAAGAGGCATGCAGGAGGCTGGCCCTAGGATGCTTGGCAGAGAAGAAGAATCCGAGAATGAAAATGAAAGACAGAGACTTGGGGCACTGCGCGAGGCAGGCAGCATCAGGGAGACGGTGGTTCAGAAATTCGGAGCCGCCTGTCAATTCTTGATGAATTCAGCGGAGTACCTGAGCTGGTTCACAGGTAAGAGAGAGAAGGCTGAGGAAACTTCCTCCCCAAAGACAATCTGTGAGACCTCTGTCCCAGTCAGGGAAAGGCAAGTGATTACTTCCCCCGCCCCACCAGAGAAATTGAAACAATATTCTTTTGTAGTTCCTGATAGCAATCTCATTCAACAAGTCTAACTACAGACCTACCAGTGGGCTTTTTGCTTTTGTTAAGTATTTAAATAGGCGTCAATACGCATATTTCATTCTGCATTTCACGATGGCTCCACTACCTCATCAGTGTTCTGCAGCTCCTCCTGCTCTGTCCCCTCACCACCCCCTACACGCGAGTGCTAAGTTCGCACCTAGGGGAGACAGTCACTGCTGAAATGAAAGTGGTCCTGTTGAGGCAACAGGTTCAGGAGCATGACAACACAAGGGTAAACGTTTTGAAAGGAAGACCATCTGAGTGGTCCAGACAGTGTGTGCTGGAAGACACTGGAGATGGAGAAAAAGACCTCAGAGGGGAAATGGACAGACATCTGGACACCATGGACAGCGGCACTTGGCAAGGGGAGGAGAGGGAGACAGGAGTCCACCTAGGAAGCCCCGGCGAGCTGAGTCGTGAACCAGGAAAGAGCAGGTTCCTGTGTCTAGAATGAGCTGCTTCCACTGACTAGACAGAGGTGTTGTTTTGAAAAGAAAATACAAATGGCTCAAAGAATACTTGGCCTCTCCAGAACTGGGGACCCAGGATGATGTGATGCTGTGCAGAGTTGGGGCCAGGTCTAAATACCTGTGCCACTCCTGAGGAGCTGTGAAATATTTAGCAAGTTATTCAACCTTCTTCATGACCTGTAAAATGAGAAACATAGCAACAGAAACTCCCTGAAGGCATTGTGGTGAAGATTAAATAAGTTAATATATGTAAACCGCTTAAAACAGTGGCTGGCACAGAATAAGTGCTAAGTAATTGTAAGCTATTATTAACAATAGAGCAATACAAATTAAAGTAACAATCAAATATAATTTTTCACCCACAGATTGTCAAAAATCTTAAAAGTACGAGAATATCAAGTGTTGACAAGGATTCGGGTGAAATGATACTCTTATAAACTGCAGGTAGGAATGCAAATTGGTACATCCAGTTTGGAGAAAAAGAAATGGCATATTTTATAAAATTGAAAATATGCCTCATTTAAGACCCAGCCATTCTACCTCTGAGTATATGCCTTACAGAAACTTGCATATGTGCACCAGAAAACATGTCCAAAGTTGTTGACTGAAGCATATTTTTTTGTTATTATTAAGAGAAAAACATTGGAAAGAATATAAAATGTCTATAGGTAGTGGAATACATTATAAAATAATTCGATATATTTAATGACAGAATACTGGACAGCAATTAAAAGAAATCTCTAAATATGGCAAATGGCCAGCAACAAACTGAGACAGTATGATGCCTATGTATCATTTATGATATTATGTACTTAAAACCATAAACATGAACCGCAATGCTTGCTTCTAGGGAGAACCAGAAAGGCACAGGAAGAGGGTGGTCGGTTGAAGGCAGCTTTCATTTTCTCTGTAGTCTTTTATTTCTTCAAAAAGCAAAAAGAATACTAGATACAAAGGAGACAAAATGCCAACAGTTGTTGATTTTGGATGGCGAAAATGTGCATGTAAGTTGTATTATTCTTTGTACTTTTTTATATTTTTAAATTTTGAAAAAATTAAAAATTCTGTCTGAACAGATGTTCTGGGTGTTATCTAACATGCTTCATAAGAAAACGAAGAAAAGCAGTAAAAAGAGTGCAGAGAGTTGGGCCTTGGAAACAGCGTGCTCCCGGAGAGGAGGTGATGGGGCCCTGGCCGGGGACATGGGAAGTCCACAGCAAGAACCGAGGTCTTGGCGGCCACCTAACCCAGGGAACAGACAGTGCAGTGCGGCAAGGAGGGCATTCAGCCCCGCCAGGTTGTCTGAGCCACTGCTCTAGTGGGGCCAGAGAAGAATGGGCCCAGGCTCATGAGGCTGAGCCCATTATCCTGCAAAACAGAAGCCTCATTGAAGCGCAAGAATGGAAAAATGTCGGGGGTCGGGGTAGCAAGAGTACCAGGGATCAGTCCGCGATTCAGGGAAGTAGAGGCGAAACAGCCTTGGACGGTGAAGCGTCTAGGAGGAGTCGGGATGGGGCGGGCTTGGTTCAGATCCCCAAACCTATGGTGATGGTGAAATCAGGGGAACAGGCGGCGGAGGAGGCCCAGGTGCCCGCTGGAAGCATGGGAAGGCCCCGGAAGGGCAGTGCCTTCAGGGCGCAGGCCTGCATCCCGGCCACGCCAGGCCCCCAGGGCAAGCGCACACCTGAGGAGACCCCAGACCCGGCCGCCCCCACGCTGGCAGACCTCCCAGTGCCCCTGCTGTGCTGGGGAGGACTAGAGAATGAGCCTGTGTTTAGGCCAGACTTACTACAGCCACCCACGAGCAGAGCTGGCAGCCGTCCCCAGGGTGGGGGCTGCGCAGCAGATGCACTCTTTCTCATTAAGTGACTTGCATATGGAGTGAAGACACCTCTCCCCTCGCCCACCCTGGCTCCCGGCCCTCACGTGCTCTGCGGGCTGCCAGCTTCCCCGGCTCTGCGCACACCGCCCGCACCGCCCAGGCACCCGGCCCGCAGCAGGAGGAGGCCGCGGTGCAGGCAGGCAGAGCCCAGCAGAGGCGGGAGCAGAGCAGAGGCAGGGCCGTCCTTCCCTCCAGGAGATCGCAGGTCTCTCTCAGATGTGACGGGAACAGTCACAGACAAGGGAACTCATTATTTTCGCACTCACTGCTCAGTGATCTGGGCTCCCACCTGGAATCCTCCAGGGAGTCAGCCCTCAGCCAGCGGGAGGGAGGGAGGAGGGCGGGGAAGGAAAGGAATTACCGCCCTGCTCAAGGACAGGGCAGCTCCTGAGCGCCCTGCAGCCCTACTGCCTCCCTCCCTTGGGCTTCATGCTTTCATGGAAGACCCTGGGTTCCCAAGGGAAAGCACGAAGCCACTCCCATTCTTTGCTCTCCTCCGTATCAGGACAGGATTGAGATTTACATAAAAGCCTTAAGTACTGACTAGATAAGGGAAGCACCTTGGTCTAAGATTGAACATAAACATGATGCGTAACCATAAAACATTGCAATATGTATTAAACTTGAAATGGCTTTCTTTCTGATTTTATAAATTGCAAAATTTTGGAGACAGCTATGAAAGCTAAATTTTTCCCTTGCTTGGGTGTTCTTTCTTAGCATGTGGCCTTCACGCATTCTGGGGTCTGCATGAATTAGGTAATCCTGACACAGGTATGAATGCATGCACATTTATACACACAAAGCCTCACATATGTATGGGGACCAAACACATATGCAGAGGCATAAAACTTGCTTACTCCTATCTCTGTTCATTGTTTCTCCCTTACCATCAGTTAAGAAGAAACCCTGCGGCCGGGCGCGGTGGCTCAAGCCTGTAATCCCAGCACTTTGGGAGGCCGAGGCGGGTGGATCACGAGGTCAAGAGATCGAGACCATCCTGGTCAACATGGTGAAACCCCGTCTCTACTAATACAAAAAATTAGCTGGGCATGGTGGTGCGTGCCTGTAATCCCAGCTACTCAGGAGGCTGAGGCAGGAGAATTGCCTGAACCCAGGAGGTGGAGGTTGCGGTGAGCCAGATCGCGCCATTGCACTCCAGCCTGGGTAACAAGAGCGAAACTCCGTCTCAAAAAAAAAAAAAAAGAAGAAGAAACCCTGCCTTCCTCGAGGGTATCTTCCAAATGTCCTTCTCTAAGAACCCTCTGACAAACCCCACTGTAGTAAAAAGTCCCTAATTAGATGCCAAGAACCAGATTCCAACTTTCACTTCCTACATCTGAAACTTTGGGAAAATACCTGAATGTCCCTGAGCTTTAATTTTCCTTTCACCCCTTTAGCATATGGTTAAAACTAGCCAAGAGAAAAACTAGTGAGCGAGTTCAATGAGGTAACATGTGTCTTAGTCCTACTTGATCTGGGTCCTTCAAAAACAGATGCCAAGATGGAATTAGGTTAGAAAGAGACCGTTTGGAGGAAACCCCCATGAAGAAAACTGGGGCACCTGAGGAGACTGGATTGGGGGGATGAGGGGGAGCCCTCAGACCTGAGAAGGAGGAATGGAGGGAGGGAATGAAGCATCGCCACCAACTGCAATGAAATGCTAAGGAGCTCCAGCCAGGCCAAGGAGAGTCTTCTTGTCCCGGCTACCTACCAGAGGGGCCGATGCTTAAGATGGATAAGCAAGGACCCATTGCCTTGGGACACTTTCTGAGGATGAGGGACCTGAAGCCCTGCCAAGGACCTGGCAGTGGGGCTGACTCGCTGCTGGGTGGCATTCTGAAACCTAGGAAAGCCATGGCCTACTCTTGGTAATGTGGAAATGCCTGCATTGTGATTGCGAGGAGTAGAAGAAGGAGTAGAGAAGTTGTAGGAGCAGACATGCTGGAGCACGTGTGAGGCCAGCAGAGCCACAGAGGTTTGCATTCCACAGGAGGGTCCTAGGACACACCATCCACTGAGGCTGCTGGGAACACACTGGATTGGCATCACCAAGAAGTTCCGTGATGGTTCACCTCTGCAGGTCGAGGCCTGAGGTAGGAGGCAAGGTCACAGACCTGGGCTGGTTAATTTCGAGGATGATGGGGACCAGGCAATAGTGGCTGCAGGCTGGAAAGATCAGAGGGCCAATCAAGAGGCCTTGACTGGCAGGGAGCCATGGAGATGCTGCATAGATTATAGAGTGCCTGGGGACAAAATAGATGGGCCGCCAACAGCATGCTGCTTAACATTTATAACAGAAGCAGCAAGGCAGGAGCGCAAGAGCAGGAGGCTGAGGGTGGGAACACCAAAATAGTCACACCTCCTGGCCCAGTTCCCACATCTGAGTGCATTCCAGATTGGAAACCCACTGACCCAAGAGCTGTCTGGGCTGCTGGGAGGCAGAACTCTGCAATGTGACGGCAGGTATAGACTGTAAGTCCTTTCACCCTTTGCTTATGATTGTGTACACTGGAGAAAAAGAAATATGCCTTTGGGGTGGGAATTTATGGGGGCCAGGTTAACAACTGGAGTCGTGGCTAAGGTCTGGCTCACACTGGCCCACGGAGTCCACAGATCGACCCAAAGGCCATTTCCCAGCCCCAGAGTGTATAACTGGAATTCATATGCTTGGCAGTTTGTTCCAGACCACTCTTAATAGCACCTGTGTTAATCTGGGTGCCTTAACGATGGGATTAGACACAGAAAACATTTATGGTTAAAGACTATGAAGAAAAACGAGGAAGAAAATGAAGGAAGCCAGGAGGCTTGTCAGATCTGGATATAGGTCAGATCGCTCTGAAGGAGAAAGGGGAGAAAAGGAAGCGAAAAAGGAAGATCATAGGCTGTATGAGAACCTTAGGCTTAGGACACTTTTGACAGGGCAAACAGTGAGTCCTTGGCCAGTCACACGTCTAAAAAGCCCTGCCTCCTACAGACCCAGACCTGCAGGGGTTTCCTGCTGTGCTTACTCCTGGGCTAGAAGCAGCTGTGGACATCATGGCCTGGGCACAAGAGTGGTAACTGGGTTTCCAGGCACAGCAGCTGGGATTGGCAACCCCCCACCATCCTTACCTATGGCAAAATATCTTCTCTGCCCACCACAGGTATCCACACGACAGGTTTACACAAGGACAAGAGCCCTTCCTCCTTCTTTCCCTGGAGTCTGTACAGTCATCTTTTGCATTTGGCTAGATTAGGTTAATTTTTACATTCTTTGGCACACATTTGGAATTCAATAATCCTGCCAACATTCATTGAGTACTTACTGAGTGCCAAGTTGTGTGCTAAGCATTCACAGTGAAAAAGAGTTAAAATATGTTCCTGATCATATGGAGTTTGCGATCTAGCTGAAGGAAACAAACATGTAAACAAATAAGGCCAAGGAGGTGTTAGTTAAATGCCTGTGACAAATTCTTAGGGCAGAGTGGAGGCAATGGGAGAGGTGTTTCTCACATATGGTTTGTGGAGAAATGCCAAGAAAAGGCTTTATCAGCGAGGATACCGACACTGAGCAAAGTCTGGAAAGGTGAGCAGGCATTGCCTGAGCAGCTCAGCAGTGACGCCATGGGCCTGAGGATTAGGGCACAGTATCTGAGGCACAGGGATGCCATTGCCATGAACAATGTGGCATGCTGTGCATACTGCAAATAAACGAGGAATGCCAGGAGGGAGGCAGTAAGATGCAAGACTGACCTCAAGGCCAGTGAGTGGGTGCAGCTTATGTGGGCCTCACTAAAGAGCAGGCATCTTACCTGGAGACTAGGAGGAACTACTGGCACTTTAAAGGCAACGCCATGACCACATTTGCATTGTTAAAACAAAGAAACAAAAAACCCTGATATTTTGGCAGAGGATGGATGGATGACCAGGAAGAAGGCAGGTTCAGAAAGACCATTCTGATAATTCAGGAAAGGAAAGGATGATGGTCTACTACAGCCTACATGGCAGTGGAGACAGAGATACAAAGCTGGATAGAAGATGTTAGGATGGTAGGATCTGTCAGACCAGGGGCACACCTGAGTACATTTCAGCTGTGCTACCTGAGCCCATGGCAACGTACAGACAGAATTAGGGAGTGGGCACAGGGAGGAGGTTATTTTGGGGAGTACCGAGTTTAAAGAGCCTTTGGCTTATCAAATTTGAGTTATCCATCCCATAGTCAGCCAAAAAAGTATGCAAGTTAAGAATAAGATCTGCACTAGATATGAAAATATGAATGCTTTCCAGTTATTTAACAAATATCTGAGTGTCATCTATGGGCCAAGTGTAGTGCTGAGTATGAAAGAAAAAGGGGGTGAGCAGGACACTCCAGCAGAAAAGAGAGGCTCAAGAAATTGCAACAACTGTGCATAAGTGCCCTGAGAGCAGTAGTCTTGGAGTCAGGGAAACCTTCCAGAGGGAAGTTGCATTTAAGCTGAGACCTCAATGCTTATTGGAGTTAGCCAGGAGAAAGAGGAATTGGGAAAGAAATGGGGAAGTGCTGCAGGCTGCGGGGCTAGGAATGGTCCCTATAAAAAAAAAGGATGAGCCATAAAAAAAGGATGAGTTCATGTCCTTTGTGGGCACATGGATGAATCTGGAAACCATAATTCTCAGCAAACTGATACAAGAACAGAATCTGGTGGGGAAGGGAGAAGTGAGCCATTTTTTGACCTGTGGGAGGATACTATGGAGGCAACTCCCCTCAAGAAACCTCTTCTGTCAATAGCTTCCCTTCCTGCCATCAACTCATTATCTCTATAGGTCAGTCTTACTCAGTGAGGCTTGTGTGAACCTCAGGTGGAACCCTGAGCTCTGTAGAGTTGCTTCCTCAGTGGAAGAAAGCTCATGGACCAAAGATCAAAGGACACTCAGGCAGTTGGGAAGCAAATGCATTGTGTCCCCAGAGCTGCAATCCTCCATAGACAGGGATCTTCCCGGGAGGGTGCACAATCCGTTCCTTCAAGGGGCACACGTGGCACTGGCATAGCGACAATGATCCACAAGCACCGTTCATATCCACTCTCATCTCAGGAGGGAAAAATGAGCCTGGTCCTGACCAGAAGAGGAATTGGGTTTTTGGTTTCAAATCCCATGGTTTTTTCACTACATTAGAGGAGGTAGCAAAGAGCAAGGCCTCTTGGGCCAGAGAGCATTCAAGTCTTGAGTAAAACATCTGCTGTAGTCTGTTCCCTCATCAGTAAAACTAGATGAATAAGAGTACCAAGATCACAAAGTGGTTGTAAATATTTAAAAGGTTAATAGAAGAAAGGTACCCACACAAGAGGCTCGCATTTAGCAAGCATTTAATTAAAGTAGCTTTAATGACTAGGGATGCGATTCGACTCTTTGGAGCCCTCAAAAACACAAATTCCCAAGCATCATCCTCAGAAATGCTGATTAAATAGACCCTGATGTGGAAATACCGTTTTACGCAGCAATCCCATTTCTGGGTATATACCCAAAGGATTATAAATCGTTCTATTATAAAGACACACGTGGGCCGGGCACGGTGGCTCACGCCTGTAGTCCCAGCACTTTGGGAGGCCGAGGTGGGTGGATCACAAGGTCAAGAGATCGAGACCATCCTGGTCAACATGGTGAAACCCCGTCTCTACTAAAAATACAAAAATTAGCTGGGCATGGTGGCGCATGCCTCTAATCCCAGCTACTAAGGAGGCTGAGGCAGGAGAATTGCCTGAACCAGGAGGCGGAGGTTGCGGTGAGCCGAGATCGCGCCATTGCACTCTAGCCTGGGTAACAAGAGTGAAAACTCCGTCTCAAAAAAAAAAAAAAAAAAAGACACATGCACACGTATGTTCATTGCGGCACTGTTTACAATAGCAAAGACCTAGAACCAACCCAAATGCCCATCAATGATAGACTGGACAAAGAAAATGTGGCACATACACACCATGGAATACTATGCAGCCATAAAATATGATGAGTTTGTGCCCTTTGTAGGGACATGAATGAATCTGGAAACCATCATTCTCAGCAAATTTCACACAAGAACCAAAAACCAAACATGGCATGTTCTCACTCATAGGCGTGTGTTGAACAATGAGAACACATGGACACAGGGAGGGGAACGTCACACTCTGGGGTCTGTTGTGGGGCAGAGGGCTAGAGGAGGGATAGCAGGGGGTGGGGAAGAGGTTGAGGAGGGATAACATTGAGAGAAATGCCTGATGTAGATGACAGAGGGGTGGAGGCAGCAAACCTCCATGGCATGTGTGTACCTATGCAACAATCCTGCAAAATCTGCACATATACCCCAGAACTTAAAGTATGATTTTTAAAAAATCTGTATTTTTACAGAGCTCTCCTTAGGGATTTAAGTATGCAACCCCAGTGAAGAATTGATGGTCTTCTCCAAAAAGATACAGGAGGTTGCGTTCAAAGAAACAACTTCCACCTGGAGATACAGAAATAGTTTCATCAGAACTTACATCCACTGGGACCATCTCAGATCTCAATTATTTTATCTTTAGGGCCAATAACTAAGCTCATGGGTCATATGAGGCAGGAGTTAGCGGACTGTTGGCCACTGCCTTCCCTTTCCTTGACATTTCCCACATTTTCTCTGTTCTGAATGTAGAGTTTTAGGTGGCAGCTCTGCAAGCAGCTCATGGTCAGCAGAGAGTTGCAGCAGTGAGAGCCTGGCATGTGGAGGCTGGGGCCCCCCTCAGCTTCAAACTCCTTCTGTCTACAGTAAGATTGTAAAAGAGAAGGGTGGCAGCCCTGCCAAATAGGATTTCATGAGCTGTTTAGCCTAAAAGTATGTGGCCTGGCTTGGGGTTAGTGGCAAGGGAAAATAAAGGATAGCCCTAGGGTATTCAACCAAACAACAGCCACAGCTCATGACCACTTTACAGAAAGAGCCAGTACTCCCAGGCAAGAAAAGTGATGTTGGCATACTCAATCTTTGACCAATATCTGTAGAACACAGACCATGTCAATGATCATACTGTGTTGGGAATAAAGAGGTGAAGAATAAAGATTTTCCTCCCTCCTGAAGCTTTCACACTAGAGGAGGAGAAGGAAATGTCTCTATTACTATTATATTAGTGGCAATTGAGCTAATTTTGCTGGAGGAAAATGATAGCATATATATTGATAAAGGAATGCTAGCTGTTATAACGAAGAACCCCCAGATCTCAATGGTTCTTTCCTGTACAGTCCACATGGTGGTGTTCGGTGGTCTACACAGTGATTGCAAGGCCCACCCTCCTTCTACTTTGTGGCTGAGTTATTTCCTAGGGCCTCCTCAGAACACTATGCGTTTACCTAGCCAATGGGAGAGAGAGAAAAAAAAAATAATTTTTTTACCTAGCCAATGGGAGAGAGAGACAAAAATTAAATGGACATGTAGGACCATGTCCATTGTTTGTGAGAGCAGGATTGAAATTAGTGTACTCGCTTCCTTCTATATCTCATTGGCCAGAACTGAATAAAATCAAAAGAGAGGCTAAAGAAATCAAGAGTATCCCATGAATATGGATGAGCACCAACAGTTTCTGCCACAAACACGTAAAAGTAAAATAAAAGAAGAAGTAGGGACGTGTGACAGGATATTTTATATGACTGAATGTGACTGAGCAAGTCTGAACTGTGAAGAAAAAAAAAAGAAAAAGATTACACTCTTTCCAGATACCCTAACCTGCCCGAAAAAATTACTTTCTCCTTCTTACTTTGATTGAGAAATAAGCCATTTATAAGCAGAACTTTCCATTTTCTTTGATACACAGAAACCTCTTTCCTCCCTAGGACAGAAAAGTGTCAGGTATTAGTAATAGACCTTGGAAGCCCATAATATCCTTCTAAGACAGGCCCATTGTGATGCCAGCTGTCAGTGGGTGACTGCAGCATGCTTGATCACCCAAGTGTACTCCACTGGGGCCCAAGCATCTCTTTGGCTAAGGATTGGAATTCCATAGATAGGGACCAGGAATATCCAAATCTCTACTGGTCATATAGAGTGCCATTGAAGAGAGCAAGAATGTCAGAGAAAGTTATCAGAGACAAAGAATGGAATGGAGGAAACTAAAGAGAAAAACCTTGAGAAAAAATCTTTCCACAGCTGGGCCCCAACTCTGAAAAGAAGTAAGATCAAGAGGAAGTCAGCTAATTCTATAAGTCACACAAATACTAATGCGTGCTGGGGCGGTTCCTATTCTGAATGGAGACATCAGATGTTGGCATTCAACAATTTTGAAGAAACTCCACTGCTGTCATGTTTTTTGTTACCACTCCAAAAATGAACCCAAATGCTAAAGTCGGACACAGTGTTCCTGCTAAGTTCTAGCAGCAAAAGTATTTGTCAGGTACTTGCCCATTTTACCTGCCCTGAGTAGGGATGCCCTTAGAGGACTGATGTTGAAGGCCTGTCCTTCCATTATTACTTCCTCAGTCCATAGTCCAACTCTTCCAAGTCTCTCAAAGACAACAACAAAAACAATCATGACGGTGATGAGGATGCTGACAAGGATGGTGATGATGGTAGTGGTGAGGGTGATGATGATAATGAGGAGGATGGTAATGATAATAATAGTGATAGTGATGAGGATGGTGACGAGGATGGTGATAATGGTAATGGTGAGGGTGATGATGATAATGATGGAGGATGGTAATGATAATAGTGATAGTGATGATGATGGTGACAAGGATGGTGACGATGGTAATGGCGAGGGTGACGATGATAATGAGGAGGATGGTAATGATAATAATAGTGATAGTGATGATGATGGTGACTAGGATGGTGATGATGGTAATGGCGAGGGTGATGATGATAATAAGGAGGATGGTAATGATAATAGTGATAGTGATGATGATGGTGACAAGGATGGTGACGATGGTAATGGCGAGGGTGATGATGATAATGAGGAGGATGGTAATGATAATAATAGTGATAGTGATGATGATGGTGACAAGGATGGTGACGATGGTAATGGCGAGGGTGATGATGATAATGAGGAGGATGGTAATGATAATAATAGTGATAGTGATAATGATGGTGACTAGGATGGTGATGATGGTAATGGCGAGGGTGATGATGATAATGAGGAGGATGGTAATGATAATAGTGATAGTGATGATGATGGTGACAAGGATGGTGACGATGGTAATGGCGAGGGTGATGATGATAATGAGGAGGATGGTAATGATAATAATAGTGATAGTGAATAATGATGGTGACTAGGATGGTGATGATGGTAATGGCAAGGGTGACGATGATAATGAGGAGGATGGTAATGATAATAATAGTGATAGTGATGAGGATGGTGACGAGGATGGTGATAATGGTAATGGCGAGGGTGATGATGATAATGAGGAGGATGGTAATGATAATAATAGTGATAGTGATGAGGATGGTGACGAGGATGGTGATAATGGTAATGGTGAGGGTGACGATGATAATTAGGAGGATGGTAATGATAATAGTGATAGTGATGATGATGGTGACGAGGATGGTGATGATGGTAATGGCGAGGGTGATGATGATAATGAGGAGGATGGTAATGATAATAATAGTGATAGTGATGAGGATGGTGACGAGGATGGTGATAATGGTAATGGTGAGGGTGACGATGATAATTAGGAGGATGGTAATGATAATAGTGATAGTGATGATGATGTTGACGAGGATGGTGATGATGGTAATGGTGGGTGATGATGATACTGAGGAGGATGGTAATGATGATAATAGTGATGGTGATGATGATGGTGATGATGGTAATGGTGGGTGATGATGATACTGAGGAGGATGGTAATGATGATAATAGTGATGGTGATGATGATGGTGATGAGGATGGTGATGATGGTAATGGTGGGTGATGATGATACTGAGGAGGATGGTAATGATGATAATAGTGATGGTGATGATGATGGTGATGAGGATGGTGATGATGGTAATGGTGGGTGATGATGATACTGAGGAGGATGGTAATGATGATAATAGTGATGGTGATGATGATGGTGATGATGGTAATGGTGGGTGATGATGATACTGAGGAGGATGGTAATGATGATAATAGTGATGGTGATGATGATGGTGATGAGGATGGTGATGATGGTAATGGTGGGTGATGATGATACTGAGGAGGATGGTAATGATAATAATAGTGATGGTGATGATGATGGTGATGATGGTAATGGTGGGTGATGATGATACTGAGGAGGATGGTAATGATGATAATAGTGATGGTGATGATGATGGTGACGAGGATGGTGATGATGGTAATGGTGGGTGATGATGATAATGAGGAGGATGGTAATGATAATAACAGTGATAGTGATGATGATGGTGGCAAGGATGGTTGTGATGACGACCATGGTATGATGGTGGTGATGGTAATGATGATGATGACGACGGTGACAAAGATGGTGATGATGGTGGTGATGGTAATGATAATGATGGTGAAGTGTTGATGATGAAGGTGATGATGATGGTGGTGATGGTGATGATGATGAGGAGGATGATGCTAGTGATGATGATAATAATGATGATGGTTGTGACATGATGGTGATGATAGTGATGATGGTAATGATAATGACGGTGATAGTGTTGATGGTGATGGTGATGAGGATGGTGACAAGGATGATAGTAATGATAATGAGGGTGGTGGTGATGGTGATAGTGATGATTACAATGGTGGTGAGGATTATGATGGTGGTGGTGATAATGTTGGTGGTAGTGAAGATGATGACAGTAATGACAATGTAATGTTTGTAGTTTGTCAGTACTCTTTGTCAGGCACTGTACTATGCACTTATAATTTATCTCATTTCATCATTCAAAGAACCCAGTGACAGGTGCTACCATAATCTCCACTTTATACGCAGGAAGAAATCAAAGCTCAGCAAGTAAGTAATATGTCCAAGGAACACTTAGCAAGTGGCAGAGTCTGGATTACAAAATTCTGGTCTTTCTGACTCCAACCCCAGCTCTTCATCACTATGTGGAACAGCCTCTGAGGTGGCTCCTCCTAGCCTCCTGGCCTCCCTTCCTCACTTACGCAGGACCTGGAACCCTGACCTCCATTATTGTGTCACTTTGGTGACAGGTCCCAGGACCTTAGAACCAACAGGGAAGAAAAGAGAGGGAAAGAAAGTCCCCCCTCCTCCAATCCCAATTTCTCAGGCAAATGGGCAATCCTAAAAGTTGACACCCTTGGAAGACAGGAGGCTGACAGCCTATCTGCACTGGGACACAATAGTTCCTAATAGGTTTATCAGCAGCTGGGTGCCTGCAAGGAGATGTAAAATATGGGATTTTGTTTCTAGAGAAAAAGCTGCTGATAAAAAGCTGTTAGATACCTTACCTGAAAGGCCTGGAGCAGGGATTTCTAGGAGAAGGTCCACTGAGCCAAATCTATTCAGATACTCTCTTCAATATTCTCCCAGTCCTACACTTCTAACTCCTCATCTTTGCAAACGCTCTTCAGAGACCCCCTTTTTGCATTGATGCTCTCCTACAGTCCAGCTAGGAAATATATGGACATCTCTTAATGACAGACTTCCCTATACAAAGAGGTGGGTCATGGAGACCAGGAGATCCAGCCTTCTGTTGCATATGGTGGGGGACCCAAGCTGCCCTGAGTCACTGAGAGTCAACCCTCTGCCCTGAGAGTTGGAGTGCAGAACTGGGATGAATCACAATTCTATCCAGGGTGATGCTCAAGTTGGAGAAAAGGGTAAGTTACTTTTCAGACCGAATATGGAATCATGAAGTTTTAGACCCAAGAAAGTCTACAGAGGCTAAAGCAGCCCCCTAACTTGGCACTTAAAAGGATTGTGACTCAGAGTGAGTAAGTGACTTTCCTAAGTTCATAAACATTCAGCTTTACCTAAGCAATCTGCCCACTGGACTAAATCCAATTTATCCTTCAGACTAAGCTGAAGGGCCACCTCCTCTGCTTCTCTGACACCTCCAACCTCTGGCTAACTGGGGTCCCTCCTCCATTATATTGCACCATACCTTCACCATGGATGTACTCACCAGTATCCTTCATGAATCCAACCTCTCGTTAACCAGTAAACATGCATTATCCCCCTCTGCTTTCCTTGCATCTGGTCCCGAACCTGACACTCAGTGAGAGTTTGTTTAAAAAATGGTATCATTAAAACTTTCAAACCAGGTCTTCCAACTCCTCCTTCACTTTTCTCCCAAATATGGTGAGGGGCCTGTCCACCCTGAGATGGAAATATGTAGTAGGAAGAGGAGGTAAGGCCGGGGATGTCCCTCACATTCACTGGCTTACACTGAGCCAAAGGCTGGTGTGGAAGAGGGGAAGAAATTTAAACGTTTAAAATGTGATTAAAATGGACTTCCTTGGTGGCACCTCTGCTATCTTCATCCTCTGGTGTCCAGCATCATCCAGGGAAGAGAGGATGTCCCTCTGATGGAGCTGCGAGAATGGGGTTGTTGTCATCTGGTCACATCTCAGCTCCAGACTCAAATATGTGCAAGCGGCTCTGCAAAGTAGAAAGAGGGCAGAGGATCAGCAACTCTGAGTTTCTGCTGCTACCGTGTAGGAATATGGGAAAGCCCAACAATCATTTTCAGAGCAACTGGACAGAAAAAGGACAGACAGAAGGGAGAAAGCTGACACCTGTCTAGTACCTACTGTGTACCACCTCCCATCCAGTGTTTTAATATGTTATCTGATTAAATATTGACAAGATTTGGGGGTAGTCGTTATCTCCATTCTATGGATAAGGAAATTGAGGTTAGTAACTGGCCTGTGGACACACAGCCAAGGAGTGGCTAAGTCTCAGTTAGAACCCAGGGCAGTCTGTTAACACTGCCCTTGGGTTTTGTACAATTCCGTGCTGGAAACTGAAGACTCTTTCCATGCTTGTAGTCACACAGTATTTCCACACCTTCCTGAGGGCCACCCTCTGCCCCACCAGCCTTATTCCTGCTCTTCTCCTCACAATCTCAAGAGAGCTGCTTTCCACACAGGAGACTGAAAAGTTGCATGCTGGACTATTTGGCAGTTTTGTTAGGACTGTTAGAAAAAAAAATATGTTACCTGAAACAGCAGCTTAACCTGAGTAAGTATATGCAGAGGAAGAAGACAGGGGCACTGGCCACAGGCCACTAAATCCTAGATGGCCTTCTACCCCATCATCCTCATCCCATCAGCTTCCCACAAAACCTGGGCCCTGGCCACCTACAGGGGAACAACATCAGAGTTTCTTCTTTAGAAAAAAACAGGCATTGTGTTGCCTTTCCTCAGGATCATCTAATGATGCCTCGTATAGTCTTTGCACAAATCAGCTATTCCGTGAGCTGGCCCAGGCTGGACGCTGCTGTGAGTGGCGTTCTTTCAAGATACACAGCAGAGTGTGTACATCCTCATTCTGGAGTGTGCACAGGATGATACTAAGTCTCTCACGTAAACTTGCCAGAATAAAGTGGTTTGTGTGTGGCATTGCAATTAGGCTGGGGGCACTCAGGTACTAGATGCTACAACTTTTAGATAAAATTTGGAAGATCTGTTCATATTCCCACTGTCAGGTAGAACAAATGGCCCATGCAAGTGAGAAGACCTCCTTGGAGGTGACCCTATCATCTGCGGAGCTGCAAGCCAACATTGAGTTGTTCCAACATCAGCAGGTGTCAAGCTTACCTCCCCTTGCTTGGGTGCTCTGTCGCTTCACCACTGCCTAAAAAGCAGGTATATTGGGTTTCTGTAAAAAGCAATGACTGTTTCACTCTATAGTCATTTATGACATTAAACTTGGGGCTCTTCCAAACCTTCACAAGATTCTCACTATGGGTCTAAACAGCAGCCAATGTAACCATGGAACTAATGAGGGCTACAGCCCATAAGTCATGGGGGAGGTAGGCAGCTTTGGTTAGTTATGCACTCAGAGCAGTTCTATTAACCCAGCGCAACCCATTACAGCATCATTAGCAAGAAAACAACGTTCCAGGTATTAATAGTTGTAATAATTCCACTAATAAACCTGTTTTCCAAAATGAAAAATCCCTCCATGGATCATTTTAAAGGTGCTACTTGGCCAGAGTTTGCTGATTCCGTGAGTAAAGAATCCCGAATGCTTCCAGTCCTAAACATCCTTACCCTGAGCCACACCCTCCTGCAAAAGCTTTTCTTTTTTCCCATATGAATTTGTTGTCCTCCAGAAACTGAGCCTCCTTTGAGTTTACAGCTATTATGTTTGAAATTTCCCAAGTAAATATAACCTTTTTACATTCGAAACAATTTCATTAAAAAGGTAGATTCTGCTTAAGGGATATGGCTTTCAGATTTTCTTTTAAAAAATCATCTCAGCTTATGGTTTCAAGGAAGACAAATGATTATTTAGATTCAACTCTCAGGCACTAAGGGAGGACTGAGATCAGATTGTACAGATATAAACACCACAGCCCCTATCCTTAAATTACTTACAATCTAGTGAAGGAGACAGTGCCTTAGAAGCTCCAGTTCAAGCTAGTAAATACCATGGACATGTCACACAGAGCCCTGAGAACATAACTCTGCTTTAGGGGAAAGGTAGCTAGAGAATGACTCCTCGAAGAGGGCTATACAAAAGCTAAGTTTTCCTCTTTTTTCTTGTTTATTTTACATTGAAAAGAGTTAACATCTTTATTGAGGCATACTGGACGTAAAACAAACACAACATACTTAAGATGCACACTTTGATATGTTTTGACATGTGTATACCCATGAAACCATCACCGTAATCGAAATAATGAACATATTCATTAACCCCAAGCTTTCTCCTGCCTCTTCGTAACGTCTCCTTCACCTCCTCCTTTCCTCCTCCTCCTCAGGCAAACTATGACCTGCTTTCTGTCGCTAAACATTACCTTACATCTCCTAGAATTTTATATAAATGGGATCATATAGTACATATTCTTTTTTGTCTGCTTTCATTCCTCAGCAACATTATTTTTAAATTCATACCCATGTTGTAGTATGAATCATTCTGCAGTTCATTCCTGTTTATCACTAGTCATCTTCCATTGTATGAATCTACATGAGTTTATTCATTCACCAGAAGATGGACATTTGGTGTTGTTTCCAGTTTTGGCTACTACAAACAAAGTTACATGAATATTTATGCAAAAGCCTTTGTATAAATATATGCTTTTATTTCTCTTGAGTAACTGCCTATGAGTAGAATGGCTGGATCATATGGTAGGCATATGTTTAATTTTTTTAAGAAACTGCCAAGCTATTTTTCAAAATGGCTGCACCATTTTATTCCCAGCAGCAATGAATGAGAATTCCAGCTGTTCTACGTCCTTGCCAACACTTGGTATGGTCAGTCTTTCTTATTTTGGCCATTCTAATAAATGTGTAGTGATATCTTATAATGGTGTAAATTTTCATTTTTCTTTCAACTAACAATGTTGAATAACTTTGCATGTGTTTATTTGCCGTTTATACATCTTCTTTGGTGAAGTATCTGTTTAAATCTTGTAGCCATTTTATCACAGTTTTCTTTCTTATGGTTAAGTTTTGAGAGTCCTTGATAAAATAGGAATACAAGTCCTTTATTAGATATATGATTTGTAAATATTTTTTCCTAGTTTAAAGATTTTATTTTTACTTGGAACTAAGTTTTGAAAGACAATTAAGTGTGGAATTATGGTGGAAGTTGTGCCAAGAAGAAATAACACAAACAAAAGAGATAAAAACGTGGAAGAGCCTGGTGAGTTCTAAAAAGTACAAGTAGTTCTGAGTTGCTTCAATGTAGAATGTGAGAGAGAATGGCAGAAATGGAACTGGAGGAGTCATTATCTCAAAAGTGATAGGGAACCAATGAGGAATTTTAAAATGGAGAAAGGCATATTCAGCTCTACAACTTAGAAAAATCATTTATGTGGTAACATGGAGAGAATAAGGAGTTAAGAATTGGGAGACTATTTAAGAAATACAATAGAGACCTGAAACAAGTTCTAATTATTATCTTTAGGTAAGGAAAGAGGACCTCAAAAAAGATACTAAAGGAGCTGGAACGTGTTGAGGTAGGATTAGAGGCAGTCACGTAAAGGGAAAAGATGTGCCTTGTCCATGGGCAGAGCAGCAGTGCTGAACATCAAGTCAGTAGGATACCTGGCTTGAAATGTGTTTTCCTAATTTGGTGATGGGTTTCTATTGATCTATCACAAGCAGATCCAAATTTAAGAAACTGCTTGCATTAGTCAGAGCTCTCCAGAGAAAGAGAGCCGGTAGGATGGAGGATAGATGAATTGATCAATAGACTAGATAGATAGATAGATAGATAGATAGATAGATAGATAGATAGATAGATAGACAGACAGACAAACAGATAGATAAAAGGGACATTTATTGTGGGAATTGGCTCACAGAATTATGGAAGTTGAGAAGTACCATAATATGCTATCTGAAAGCTGGAGAACTAGGAAAGCCAGTGGAATAATTCAGTCAAAGTCTGAAGACCTAAGAGCGAGGTAGGGGGAGGGTGGGGACTGTGGAGAAGGGTGGTGGGCAGGTGTAAGTCCAAGGCACAGAAAGCCTAAGAACCAAAAGTTCAGATGTCCAAGAGCAAGAGGAGATGAATGTCCTAGCTCCTCTTTTCATTTATTAGGACCCTTGATGGGTTGAATAATGCCTGGCTACATTGGACATCATTGGTGAAGGAAAATCTTTTTTACTCAGTCTACTGATTCAAATGCTAATCTCTTCCAGAGACATCCTCACAGACACACCCAGAAACAATATTTCACAGCTATTTGAGCATCCCTTAGCCCAGTCAAGTTGACGAGTAAATTAACCATGACACTGCTTAACATGACTGCAACGATCCAGGCTCAATTCTAAGCCTTCATATACATGCTCTTTTGTCTTATCCTCACAACAATCCAGAGAGAGAAGGGTTGGTGCTAGGATATTGATTTCACAAATGAAAAAAGTTTCCAAAAAATCAAGTGACTCGTCCAAGTTTCCAGTGCTAGTAAGTAGCAATACTAAGATTCTTGATCCAAGTTCAGACTTTTTCCTGGTAAGCTTCTGCAACTACAACAAACGGCTAGAATTAGGGAAAACACCTGAGGCTTAAGGGAGAGGCCAACTGAACTACACAATGACAAACTCCAAGTTTTTTGACCTCATTAACATCTGTCCCCAAAGGCACCATCAGAAGGATGATAACCATCTGTTCCCCACACGCACCTGAAGCTCAACAGGAGAAAATTGGCTTAAAGTAGAGCTGTAAGAATAACTGTTCATGCATTTTTAATAAAACAAGCCTTTGCATAAAGGGTAGTGGGGCACTAGAACAAATTTCTAATAAAATATCTAACATTATTGAATTTTTCCTCCAAGTACTAGAAGTTTCACATAGAATATTTCATTGCATTCTTGCAATAGCCTTATGGGGTAAGTACTATTTTTGTACCGCATTTGCAAATGAAGATCTCAAGTCCTGGAGGGTAACAAAACTTGCCCAAGGTCACACGGGGAGCAGCAGCACTAGAATTTGAATCTGTGTCTGTCTGACTCCAACTTTGCAACACTCACTGCCTCTGGGCAGACTTATGGTTTCTACTCCAGAAGATGTGTAAGGCAAGGTAGACACTGAGGCAGGGCAGTCTAGATCCTGAGAAGGGTCAAACCCATGATCCTGAGATCAGCCACCGTCAACAATGATGGTCCCAGAGCAGACGTCTAAGTAACAGACAGATGGTCCTTTCCACAAAGAGAACAACAGTTAACGGCAGCCTCCTCCTGGAGATGAAAATGAGATCCTCCCAATCTCATTCAGTTCAGAAGACTCCTTACCAGTGCCTGGCCATCTGAAGCCTCTTTCCCCGCTCCCCTGCCTTCCCCACTCACAGGGTTCCCTCTTTGCACGTCTTGGCACTGCCATAGTTTACTAGGCATGAGCCCCATCTTTGCAAGTCCTCACCTCCCCAGCACCCCAGAGAACCTCCACGCATGTTAGCTTGTCCATCTCTGCCCTGGTCGACCTCACTCGGCACTCAGCATGGTGGGGCATTGGCTCCACAAGCTAGTGAGGAGGCAGCCCTCACTCTGAGCAGGAGCTGCACAGCTCATCCGGCTTCCCTGTTAGGCTTTCCCATTTCTCCTCCCTCCTTAGGTCCCTCCCTTCTTCCATGCTTTCTGTCTGCCCTTCGATTTATAATGGTGATCGAGTATAAGCTGTTCGGCCTGGCCTTGGCCAAGTGTTGGAGTCCACTCGGGAGTAAGTCAGACACAGTCCCCTTTTCTGGAAGCCTGCAGTGCCTTAACGAGATGGACATTAAGCAAACAGTTCCATGATGACTAATTATAGCTGTGATGAGTGCTCCAAAGCTATGAAGGGGAAATCCTGGGAATGGGAAACACACAACAAAACACTGGGCAGGAAAGAGCGAGGCTTTGCTGAGGAAAATGACGTTTAAATTAAAATCTGAAGGGCAAGAAGAAATGCATCCGGAGAAGGAGAGGCTGGGAGAGGAGTCTGGAGAAAGGGGTCTGCGGGGTCCTGCGAGAATCTGAAGGAGATCAGTGCGCCTGGAGAAGGGAGAGCTGCAAAGAAGGGCAGGATCTAAACTCAGAGAAGATTCTACAGTTTACCTAGACAAACTTGTAAAGACTGGTCATGCTTTGTTATTGTTTGTTTGTTTGTTTGAGACAGTCTCACTCTGTCGCCCAGGCTGGAATACAATGCAATCTCTGCTCACTGCAGCCTCCACCTCCGGGTTCAAGCAGTTCTCCTGCCTCAGCCTCCAAGTAGCTGGGATTACAGATGCTTGCCACCACACCTGACTAATTTTCATATTTTTAGTACAGGCGGAGTTTCACCATGTTGGCCAGGCTGGTCTCGAACTATTGACCTCAGGTGATCCGCCCACCTTGACCTCCCAAAGTAATGGGATTATAGGCATGAGCCACTGCACCTGGCAGGGATATGTTTTTGAGGATTTCAAGGCCAGATTTGCATTTTTTAATGTCCTCTTTGAAGTTAGGAATACAGTTTTGGAGAAAGCTGCTACACGAGAATCAGTTCAGAAGATTATTATTGTTATTCAAGAAGAAAAATGAGGATGAAGATGGATGATGAAGGAGGAGGACAGCAGCTTAGACTCAAGCAGCAGTATCAGAGCTGGAGAGAAGTAGAGATATTTAGGTGGTAGATCACAGAACTTGGCAATTGATCAGACTCTGAGGGCAAGAGAGAGGAAGGCGTCAGAGATAATTCTCAGGTTTCTGGCAAGAGCAACTCCTCCTCCTCCACATCCCCCCAATATGCCATCTCCTCTTTTTCCCAGCTCATCAAAGAAATAGAGTTCAGGCTATCCAGAGGATAGAATATTGCAGCATTAATGCTATTTTTGCACAGTGAAACCTGGAGATAAAAATCTCTC
Source organism: Aotus nancymaae (assembly GCF_030222135.1). Lineage (NCBI taxonomy): Eukaryota > Metazoa > Chordata > Mammalia > Primates > Aotidae > Aotus > Aotus nancymaae. The sequence goes on from NW_026988423.1 coordinate 37,985,535, forward strand.
TACTTGTTATGTAAGAAATGGTAAATGTCACAAGATAGGTTTGCTCCAACTCCAGGGCTTCCAACTTGTTTCTGATTAATCTGACATCTGTGTTTGGCTCTAAAAGGCTACTGGGGTAGGAATAGCATTGCTTTGGCCAACTTGCTGGACTGTGTCCTCTAGAGAAACATGAATTCTTGTGTGGCAAGAAATAACCCTGCAGATGTATCTGGGATTTTAGGTAGAAAAGGTTTGTGTTGACTTCTGTTTGAAAGTTTCTCTTTTTTTTCTCTAAATTGAGATATAATCCACATACCATATAATTCACCCATTTAAAATATACAATTCAATAGTTTTTAGGGTGTTCACAGAGCAGCTTAACCATCACCAAAACCAATTTTTGGATATATTAATCACCCCAACAAGAAAACTCATACTCTTTAGAAGTCATTTCCTACTCCTCTCCAATCCCTTCCTTCCTCAGCTCCAGAGAGACTAATATACCCTCTGCTCCTATATATTTGCATATTATGGACATTTTATACAAATAGAATAATACATTATGCAGTCTTTTGTATCTGGTTTCTTTCACTTAGCCTAACGTTTTCAAAGTCCATCTTTTTGCAGCTTATATCAGTATATTACTTGTTTTTATGGCCAAATAATATTCCATTGAATAGCTACAGCATATTTATCTATTCATCAGTTGATGGATACTTAGATTTTTTCCACTTTGGGCTTATAATGAATAACGTTGCTATGAACATTTTGTACAAGTTTTCATTTGGACATATGTCTTCATTTTCCTTGAGTAGCTACCTCGGAGTTGGAATTGCTGGGTGTTTGAAGGCAATTCTATCTTAAAGGCAAAGATCATACCAGCTTTTAATTCATGTGCCTTTGTATAAAATGTGCTAGACATATCTTCGAAGGAAGATAAAAAAGTACTGTTAGAGAGTCTGCAGTTTTAAAGACTGAAAGAATGTGCCTATAAATATGCTTTCTTGCAAATACATATGTTAGTTACAGCCATAATGCTGAAGGAAGGTTTAAGAAAGCAACATGTAAATACATGCTAATTAGTGTAGTGTGAATGGAGATTCTGAGTGTAAAGGTAAGAGATTACTAAGAAGGCCTGGGATTGAGATAAATCAGGGTTAGAATATTCCACTGAGTTCATTTCCATTATTACTTACTGACTCGGTGCTCTGAAAGAGCTAAGACAACTTCAGCCATCCCCTATATTTGCAGGTCAGAGTGAGACGAGGGGAAAACCTAATCTAGTTGTTCAACCATAACCACGTTCCTAAGGTCATCATATACATTCTGCCAACAGTTGTTGGCAGCAGAAGGCAAAGAGTGACCCTATGTGCACCAGGCACGCTGCAGATAGGCCACCTGAGCACTCCAAGAGGGAAAAAGATGCAGCCTAGAGGGAGGGGACAACCAAAGAACAAGCTAAAGACAGAAAACTTCTAAATGACAAGATAGGTTACGCCCCTCCAAGGGAGCAGAGCCTGGGGAAATACAGGAAATACGGGTAGGGGAAGACCTCTGGCCCCTCACTGTTGGAGGGAGGAGAATGCCAGCAGAGAATGCCACAGAATGATGGTGCTCTTCCATCAGCAGCATTAGGGTGGAAAGACAAGACTCCCTCCATATGAGAGTGCCTGGGCTGCAGACCCTCCAGGGCCACTGAGACTGGAACATGTATCCATGATCACTCAGCCAGGCAGAAGTTTGGCATGCAATATCCGGAAATGTGGAGTGAAGACCAGGGATCTGCAGAACCCCACAGCTCCTGCTTCTGGCTCTCAGACACAAGGAAGGTTTTGCAGGGGAGTTGGGGGGACCACTAATTTTCACTGGTTGTCTTTAATTAACTCAAAGGATCAAATATCCAAGCTTGGCCATTTCTTTTCCACGCACAGAAAGGCCCAGCAGGAATTTAGGTGGTCTGTCCTGAGTATCTTCTCTATTCCCACATGCATTTTCTTGTTTTTGCTCCATATTTGATGTGCCTACTTAAAATCAAAATTCAACAGTGGGTTCAGAACTGAAGGCTCTTGAACTCCCCTTTCTGTGACTGTAATATAGACGTATAGAGATATATAGAAAGCCAGGAACAGTGTGGCGAAGCTCTTCAAATCTCAGAACGGGGGCTGGAATCAAGACACCAGGCCCCATCAGAAACCTAAGTGTTCAGGTACGATCAAAGACAATTGCCTGCAGTCAGTTACCCACTTAGCCTTCAAGTTCTCGATCTCCTCCAGCAAACAAAGATGAGCTGGTCGCTTTATATTAGGATGGGCTGCAAAGTTGGTTCAGACCTCCTCAGGCTTGCCTGGGGACTCAGAGGGGGCTCGGCACTCGGAACAAACGGAACCAAGGTGCTTCCAGTTTCCCAGCCCTCCTTGCCACATCCTTGATGCAGAAGCAAGGTCCTGGCAGACTTGTTGGGTTTTGAACCACAGTACAAGTGTCAGAACGAGGCTGGATAACAAGAGAAGCATATGAACAGACACTTTACAAAAGAAGACATACATGAGGCCAACAAACATGAAAAAATGCTCATCATCACTGGTCATTAGAGAAATGCAAATCAAAACTACATTGAGATACCATCTCACGCCAGTTAGAATGGCGATCATTAAAAAATCTGGAGACAACAGATGCTGGAGAGGATGTGGAGAAATAGGAACACTTTTGCACTGTTGGTGGGACTGTAAATTAGTTCAACCATTGTGGAAGACAGTGTGGCGATTCCTCAAGGACCTAGAAATAGAAATTCCATTTGACCCAGCAATCCCATTACTGGGTATATATGCAAAGAATTATAAATCATTCTACTATAAGGACACATGCACACGAATGTTCATTGCAGCACAGTTTACAATAGCAAAGACCTGGGACCAACCCAAATGCCCATCAATGATAGACTGGACAGGGAAAATATGGCACATATACACCATGGAATACTATGTAGCCATAAAAAAATGATGAGTTTGTGTCCTTTGCAGGGACATGGATGAACCTGGAAACCATCATTCTCAGCAAACTGACACAAGAACAGAAAATCAAAAACCACGTGTTCTCACTCATAGGCCAGTGTTGAACAATGAGAACACATGGACACAAGGAGGGGAGCATCATACACTGGAGTCTGTGGGGGGCAACCAGGGGAGGGACAGTGCGGGGTGAGGAGTTGGGGAGGGATAACACGGGGAGAAATGCCAGATATAGGTGATGGGGAGGAAGGCAGTAAACCACATTGCCATGTATGTACCTATGCAACAATCTTGCATGTTCCTCACATGTACCCCAAAACCTAAAACGCAATAAAATATATATTTTTAAAAAACTAACACACAAGAGATGAGCCTTCAGAGCCTCCTAGCATTTGGAGAAATCAATAGGGGAAGACTCTGATACTCTACAGCTCTCAAGTCCTTTTTCTCACTCTTTGCCTGCCACTTTTTTACCTTCCTTTAAGGTACTGTCCCTCAGTAAAGCCATTAGCTTCTTTCCCATGTTTTGAATCACCACAGGTTGTTTTGCAGCAAGTGGATGGAGGGAGGAGGAAAAAAATCTGTTACCAGCTCAAGTACATTTTGCTCTGTTAATCAGCATTTTAAAAATTATCTTTTTCATTCCTTAGAGAAGTTGGCAGAGGCTCCCAACTGTTTTGAGAAAATGTAACCACCAGACCATCTGGGGCTGACATTTTCAACATGGCAGTCAGGGGAGCTCATCTCAGGAGCTCCGTGGTTGATAGGAAAATGCAGCTTCAGCAGGATCCCCCAGGCTGGGTGGTGGTATACAGAAGCCTCCTGCATACAGGCTCACTTAGAATCGAGCCCTCTGCCCTACAGCTTTCCTCAGGCCTCTTCCCCCACATCCCAGAGATGCAGGCTCTCAGAGATTGTATCTTGTAATATTAGTAATAAATGTTGACTCTGAGAATATAAAAATGCCCTCCAAGTTTGAAGATCCAGTCTTGTTAAATAAAACTTAGGACCACAAGAGACAAAGATGAAAGTACATATATATGTTTACATGTGAAGCAAGAGTGATTGTTTAGCTAACAAGACTGGGGAATGAAGATTTCTTAATAACTAGGTCAGCCAAGGGCAGTTAAGGGAATTGCACAGAACAGCATAGAATCATTGGTGAGTCCCTCCAGGCCTCCTAAGCACTTGCAGAGCCAAAGTCCACCTAATAGCTATTACCGCTGCTGAAGTCGGCTATCCCAGTGCTACAGACCTCATCCTTATTAACCACAGAACAGTCCTCATGGGTGCCAGCTGGCCCATGTCAAGACACAGATGACTGACCACCTCCCTTAATTACTTTCCAGGCAAGCCACCCCACCTTTTACTCATTTAGTTTCACACTGCATACTTCACAACAGGTAAGTATGCCTCTAACCAGCCACATTTCCCAAAAAGCAAGTACTTTCTTTATGTTTATCTTTGTCACTAGCCTTCATCTTTCCCACCTAATATTAATGCAATTGGGACCAAAACTAGATGATCCCTGATAAAACCCCCTAGGAAAAGTACGTGAGCTCAGTCCTGCAATCGCTGTCCCCCAGAGTTCTTGTTCATCAGCCATTGGCCACTACGATATGAGAAAAGGCCAGGACAAATCAAAATAAACTACAATGGATATATCACTTCTATGCCTTTCCATGCTGAGATGATAAAGTCTTAACTCTAAGGTAATAATTGCAGTGTATAATTAGAAAGCAATTCGGTTCAAAACACATGTAGAGAAGCTGGGCTTCCCTGTGCCCAGCACTGTGCCAGGGGTAGGAATACTGAGACAAGCAATTCACCATCTGGGCAAGATAGTCAAGGAATCACTGTGATGGGTGCCTTTGAAGAAGGAAGCCTGTGCAACTGAGACCAGATGACTTTCTGTAATAGGTGAGGCCCTGGCTGGCTTTTGAAGGAAGAGTAGGAGTTACATGGACTAAGATATACAGGAAGAGAGAGGCAAGCAGAGGGAAGACCATGTGGAAGCCTCAGAGGTGCTAAATAGCTTCAACTTCAAGTATTTAGGAGGAGCTAATGAAAAGAGTATATGTGGAAGACTGGTGAGAAAGGAAATCAGGGATGCCAACAGGACCTGTTTTGAAAGATCTCTGTGCCCTGAAAGCTGAGGCGTTGAATAGTGTCTACTGTGGCACTGCATACTTAAAGTGATAGCCAGCATTGAGAGATTCTACTACATCAGAGTTCTAAGCTTAGACTTGTCTTTAGAAAGGTGGGATCACATGATGCCTGTAATCCCAGCACTTTGGGAAGCTGAGGCAGTTGGATTGCTTGAGCCCAGGAACTCGAGACCAGCCTGGGCAACATGGTGAGACCCCCATCTCTACACAAAAATGCAAAAATTAGCTGGGCATAGGGGTGCACACCTGGGGTCCCACCTACTCCAGAGGCTGAGGGAGGAGGATCAGCTGAGCCCAAGGAAGTCAAGTCTGCAGTGAGCTGTGATTGTGCCACTTCAATCCACCCTGGGTGACAGAGCAAGACCTTGTCTCAGAAAGAAAGAAAGATCACAAGGAGACGGGATTCCAGCTGGGAGAACAGAACATCCGTGATGAGGCCCCAAGGAGACAACGATGCTACAATTAAACAGGCCTGGGTTAATCCTCCCCTCACCCGGCCCCTGGAAACCACTTATCTGCCTCCTGTCCCTATAGTTTGTCTTTTCCAGAATGTCCTACAAGCAGAATCATAGTTAATGGCTTTTTTTTTTTTTTTTTGAGACGGAGTTTCACTCTTGTTACCCAGGCTGGAGTGCAATGGCGTGACCTCGGCTCACCGCAACCTCCGCCTCCTGGGTTCAAGCAATTCTCCTGCCTCAGCCTTCCGAGTAGCTGGGACTACAGGCTTCGCCACCATGCCCAGCTAATTTTTGCATTTTTAGTAGAGACGGGGTTTCACCATGTTGACCAGGATGGTCTCGATCTCTTGACCTCGTGATCCACCCGCCTTGGCCTCCCAAAGTGCTGGGATTATAGGTGTGAGCCACCGCGCCTGGCCGAGTCATTGGCTTTTTAAGTCTGGCTTCTTTAGCATAATGCGTCCACGTAGTGGCAGGTGTCAGTAGTCTTTCCCTTTTTATTGCTGAGTAGCATTCCGCTGGGTGGGTGTAACACAGCTTATTTATTCATTCCCTGGCTGAAGGGCATTTGGGTTGTTTTTGCATTCTTGGAGATTATGAATAAAGCTGCTATAAACATTCACATACAGGTTTTATATACACGTAGCTTTCTTTAACTCAGGCAAATAGCTAGGAGTGGGATTGCTGGGTTGCATGGTAAGCGTATGTTTAACTTTATAAAAACTGCCAACCTCATTGCCAGAGTGACTGTACTATGTTGTATTTCCACCCCAAATGTACCAGAGTTCCAGTTGCTCCGCCTCGTTACTAGCGTGGCAAAAAAGCAAGCGGTCTTATCTCACTGTACATTTGATTCACATTTTCCTAATGATTGATGATGTTGAGTATTAACTATCTTTTGACTGAAAACATTGGTTGGCACATAATGGGTGCTCCGTACATACTTGCTGGATAAATAAATCAATGTCACCATTATTGTCCTCTTTATCATCATCATTTCTGCATGAAAAGATGAGAGACTGCATCAACGCAATGACAATTGTACGGGAGAAAGAAGTGAATGGTCTTGATGATTAATGCAGAGGTGAATGAGTCTCAGCTGCAATGACCCTCTGGCTTCTGGATTGAGTGATCTGAGAGGTGTGATGCCAGTCAATGAGACAGGAAGTACAGGAAGAGGAGCAGTGGGGAGAGGAAGAGGCCAATCCCAGTTTTGAGCACGGTAAGCCTGAGATCATCATGGGACAATCAAGTGGACAGGCTTCCTTTGTCTTGTTCATGCCTGTGCTCCCAGCACCTACAAATTTGGGAGTGAACAGCACACCTTCTTTGGTTTATATCCTTTCTCATTTTCCACAACATCCCTGAAACTTCAGCTATAGATAAGGAATGTGCCTTTCAGAAGATTCACTTTCCCAGGTTCACAATGTAAATGAGTAATTTGCCAGGACTTGAACTCATACTCGCCAAGGGCCATTTTTAGCACTTAGGAGGATCTAGGAAAACATGGCAATTAAAAACAGGAGCCACTTCCTGCGGCTGCTGTGGTGCTGGGCTGGATCACATGGTTTGCCAAGCGGAACCCACAGTGGATTTCAGCTTGTCCTCACTCCTTCAGACAAGCATCCTTATACAGACACGACCACGCATAAAAACCTTGCCTCTGATACCAACACCTGTACTGCTCAACCGCCTCACACTGCTTCCAATTCCACTGGTCAGTGAACATGAGTCGTGGTATTTAGAGCCAAGCCTCACATATTAATATGAGTTATTAATTATGCTGAAGGAAACTACAACTTACAAACTTCCCCAGGTATAAATATATCAACTACAAGTTATGTATGTCACACTTTTGGGTGTTTTAGAATCATTATCAATTTCACAATGTCTTTCAAGTACAGAAATAACAAGCATGTTGAATGCATATACTACTAAGAAGAGGCAAGTGGCCACAATGAAATAAAATTTAAATTTACACTGATGTATGGGTATTCATTATCTGTAAATATCACATTGGTGTTATATGCAATAATGTCTACAGATACAGGGGTTTTTGCAAATGCATATATAACTTAATATGATTTATCCTATCTTTAATAAATCGGCATATAAAGCCAAATTTCATAGTAGGGCAAGAGGTCTTGTCAGTCTTTGTTTCCCTGTCCACCTTACCTTCTCACTCCCCCCACATTAAGGTGAAAGGCAGTTCACACAGAGTGTCTCAGTTCTGTGTCAATTGCTTCCTCTCCCAGTGCCAGGGAGTAAGGCTTGGGGGTTGCTGAAGAGGAGATCAAATATAGATCTGTCTTCAAGAGAGGGCTTTATATCCCACACCAAGGAACCCTGACCCAAGGTAGCAATGGGTCAAAAACACAAAATCCCGAGGGCTGGAAAATTCAGAGCACCTGTCCTGGTTTTTGAAATGCCAATAGTTCCTGTATGAAAGCTGTTTTGTATGTGGAATAAGGGAAGACATAATCATAAAATAATAATATCTGGTGTATAGCACCTATGTGTACCATGCACTGTCCTAAAAGCATTACACACATTAAGTCACTTAATCTTCACAAAAACTGTGAGTTTTATATTATTTGTAACCCCATTTCACAGTTGAACAAACTGAGGCACAGAGAGCTAAAGATTACAAAGAGCTAGCAAATGTCAGAATCTGTATTCAAATCAGAGTCTGCACAATCAGCCACTACACCATTCTGCCCCTCAAGAGGATGTGTTTATGTCCACATAAGTGCATTTGCTCACATATACCTTGATGGGTTTATATAAAATCATAACTGAGAAAGCTGGAAAGATCTATGAAGGACAAATCCTGCCCCCTCACTGTGCCTTGAAGAAAAGGGGAAAAAAATCTCCATTTCATCTGCCGCATGCAAGAGAAACTTATGATGTTGGATATCAAAGTTGGCCCTTACACAAGGCTGAATACTTCAAGGAATAAAATGAGGGGCATCCTCCAGTCAGACAGAACAGACACAAGTGCAAATTCCAGTGGCCTTTGCAACAAAGAGAAAATTAACTCACCCACTACCAGCCTGCTGCTCCTTGATCAGGGACCCATTGGAGTCGGCGGGGCAGACACATCGTCCTTGAGCACCCACCTTTGACACATGCCAGCCTGGACTTGAGCACTTTCTGGATTCAAGGACCAGCCCTTTTCTGTGGTCCTTCCCTCCCTTTCTCTTTCATCAGGACGTCTGACTGTTGCAACCTCTAACACATGAAGGAACATCCTAGGCTTTTTAAATACAATATAGCAGATGAACCTCCTTCTTGAGATAGGGAAAAATAAAATCTCATCAGCAAGAGGGATTCTTTCGACAACATGGATCCTGTAGCTGCTTAGATACAATCCAGCAGCCTCTCCTTTAGCCTTTCATGCTGAGTGGATGATTCAGCTGCTGGGCTGCCTCCTCTCTGGGTCAGCTACTCCTCAACAAAGCCAGACACTCCCTGCAGGCAACTGATCTGCAGTCCAGTCGCTGCAGCACTCAGCAAATGACTTTATGCTCATTGCAGAGCCCAGACATAGATGATTGCTCTGAATTAGGAGGGCAGGATACAGGCTGAGCATGGGGACTCACACCTATAATCCCAGCACTTTGGGAGGCCAAGGCAGGCAGATCACCTGAGGTCAGGAGTTCAAGACCAGCCTGGCCAACATGGTGAAACCCTATCTCCACTAAAAAATATATCTATAAAAGTTACCCGGGTGTGATGGCAGGTGCCTGCAATCCCAGTTACTCAGAAGGCTGAGGCAGAAGAATCACTTGAACCCAGGAGATGGAGGTTGCAGTGAGCTGAGATCGTGCCACTGCATTCCAACCTAGGGGACAAAGCAAGACTCCGTCTAAAAAAAAAAAGAGAGAGAGAGCAGGATACAGGCCTCCAAAACCGTCCTGAGTCTCCCCCTTGTTCACACCCTCAGGCCTAGATGAAGTTCCCAGCTGGGGCTGGGGCAAGAGATTCCTGCACCTGCTCCCTCCTGGGTCACTCCCCAGTCAGCAACACCAGGCTGTACTGAAAAGCTCCTCAGCGTGAAGAGCTGTGTGACCCAAAGGCTTGAGGGTATGGGAATTGCAGAGTCTGTGCCTGGTGAGTGCTCTCTTTCCAGGGTGTAGCGTCAGAAATTAACCCTTTCCCCAAGGGTCTTTCCTATCAGACTTCCTGCATCCAATTAAAACTCTATGAAAGCCAGCCTGCTGTTAGGACACATTCAAAAAAACTCAACAGCCCTCAAGTGGCAAAGGGTATAATTCCCATTTCTGTCAAAATGCCAGATATATCCAAAGGATTATAAATCGTGCTACTATAAAGACACATGCACACGAATGTTCATTGCAGCACAGTTTACAATAGCAAAGACCTGGAACCAACCCAAATGCCCATCGATGATAGACTGGACAGGGAAAATGTGGCACATATACACCATGGAATATTATGCAGCCATCAAAAACGATGAGTTCATGTCCTTTGTAGGGACATGGATGAACCTGGAAACCATCATTCTCAGCAAACTGACACGAGAACACAAAATCAAACACCACATGTTCTCACTCATAGGCGGGTGTTGAACAATGAGAACACATGGACACAGGTAGGGGAGCACTATACACTGGGGTCTGTCGGGGGGAGTTGGGGGGACAGCAGGGGGTGGGGAGTTGGGGAGAGATAGCATGGGGAGAAATGCCACATATAGGTGAAGGGGAGGAAGGCAGCAAATCATACTGCCACGTATGCACCTATGCAACAATCTTGCATGTTTTTCACATGTACCCCAAAACCTAAAATGCAATTTAAAAAAAAATGCCAGACAACTGGGTCAGGACCTGGGCTGTCTGATTCTTTCACAGCCACTGCACCCTAATGATGCACCAAGCCCAGGGAAAAAGGGGACACAGGAAAAAAGAATAAAGGCAAAGAAAAAAGAGTCTTCCCAAGGAGGTAGGTCATCAGCCAGGATACTACCACAATTGACTAATCCGTCATCTGTCTCCAGGCAGAACCCGATATCACAGAGCAAATAACACTGAAGGGATCTGCATGATTCTGAAGACTCTCCTGGAATGAAGAGTCTTTGGGAACCCATGTGGGGTTTCTCAAAGGGTATTCTTACATCTGTTCCACTTCAGTAGGAGTTGCAGCCACCCAGAAGTTCTACTGTCTACCACTGATAGACTTTAATTGCTTTTGTAGCCCACTTCAACCCTGGAGTGTAGAGCGAACAAGCAACTGGACCTGAATATCCAGAGGGCTAGAAATTTGAGAAAATGACAGCTGGATTGTGACCCAGACAGGTTTTCTTTACCTGTTCACTGTTCCCTACCCCTAAGACACCCGGTGGGACAGTTTACAGCATGCCAACTCATTTAATGCTGCCATAAAGAAGCCCATGAAATGTTGACACCTCATTAAAGCCTGTACAGCAACTCATATCTGCAGCTCCTTTTTATCTTCCAGATGCCACATCAAACATGAAATCACCCAGCCTCTCTGTAAGGCAAGCCCCACCCTGTTTTCCTCCAGCAGGAGGTAGGAGGCTGCTAAAGAACGCCAACTGCAGAGAGCTGCAGGATGAAGGAAGCCAAGAAACCAAGGCAAACTGACCAGAAGTAAGTTACAAGTGAACCTGTGTCCATGTGTATATACTGAATCAGGATCTTCTGGTGGTTGAAAAGCAAGTCTTGAGAAGGACAGTCCCTGTGCTCAGAGCCACGATGCCTAACGCTCTGGGTCTCACTGACCAGCCAGACATTCCCCTGACTTGCTCTTTCCCCTGCTTTCTGTAAAAAAGTGATAAAAGTGTGATAGGATGCAAGTCAGAGGAAGGCATTCATGAGTCTAGCACTCTTAGCACTAAAACTTAGCACTACAACTCTAGAAATGTGTATTGTCTGCCTGCTCCACTGAATTTCTTCCCATCTAAGTGCTTTTCCCCATGGAAAAGGCCATTTAAAATTCACCTCTCCTATCATGTCATGCAGCTTTTACTTAGATCAGATGAAGAGGTGTCTCTGCATCCACAGCTCCCCGCAGAGGGTCTTTAGCACCCCCTGACTTAGCAGCAGCATCCTTCAATCCTTGTCTCTCAGGATGCTTTACAGGGATAAATGACCCTGTTAACAGAGACAAATAACAACAGAGAAGGAGATAAATGAAGAAGTATGAGGATGAGATATGAAAGAAGATGGGGAGCCAATGAGGTAGAAATATACAGGAAGGTGATTACAGGTGGCAGGAATGACCAGCAAGGTTCTGACCTCTGCAAAAGGATTTGAGCCCTGGGGAGTGATCAAGTTATCTCTGAGGGGTGGAAGCACCAAATGTGAGAATATTACTTCTCTCTGTCCTGCAGTGCAAGGTGTTAATACATTGGAATGATTATGAACTTTGGCTACAGACAAGCCTACATTTAAATCTGAGTCCCACCCCTTGCCAGCTATGACCAAGTCCCCCTGCCACTCCTGCCTTGGGCTTCTAGAGCCACCATGGTGGTCTCAGGATGCTGTAGAGAAAGATGGTTCACAGCAGGTGAGGCCAGTTCCAACATTTATGTCTTTCTACTGAGTGTGGGTCACAAAAACAAGAGGCTAACTGAAATCAAAGTGCTAAAAGACAAAAGATACAGGGGAAATGGCAACTCCACCTGCTTCACCTTCTGTCTCTTGATTCCACTTCACCTGCTGACTTCTTCCCTATTTGCTGATTTTTCCCTTCACTTCCTCATATCACAATGCTGCCACATTTTCCTTCCCACTTTCTCACCTCCTCACAGTCTTCCTTTCCCCTTACTTTGTACACATTATGATTTGTGGTGGCCTGCCACCAAAATGGCTGTCACCTAGTATTCACAGCCTTGTGTAGCACTCTCCCCTCCCACAAGGAATAGGGCGGAGCTGTGCAAACCCACAGGATATTATAAAAATGACAGCAAGTGGCTTCTGATGCTGGGTTGCAAAAGCTGTGAGGCTTCTACTGTGCTTTCTCCAGAACCCCCAGACTGGGGAAATTCTGCCGATATGGCGTGAGGGCACTCCTGAAGCAGCACTGCAGTGGGATCCATATGACAAGAAGCTAAGACCTCCGATCAACAGCTGATGTGAGGAAGTCATCTTGGAAATGCATCTCCAGCCTCAATCAAGCCTTCAGGTGACAGCATAGCCCCCACCTACAGACTGACTGCACCCTACTGGAGAGACTCCAAGCCAGAACCACTCAGCTAAGTCACTCCTGGATTCCTAACTCACAGAAACTGCAGAAGACAAAGGCACATTGTTTTCAGCCGTTAAGCTGGAGATGATTTGTTACACAGAAATAGATAACTAATAACATCTTCCATCATACGTTTCAGCCTCTTACCACTGTGCCCTGTTGGTTTGCTGGCTGTACTAGGATGCCAAGTTTGTACCTTTATCTCTAGGACAGAGTTTTCAGAATTTGTACTGTAATTTCCATTGACTGAACACTTTTCTTTCTTTTTCAATGTAAATATTCCACAAGACTAAATTTCTTTCCTGCAAATAGGCTCATTCCAGAAGCTCCTTACATTCAATTAATGCTGTGCTGCATAGTTTCTTTGGGATTTTCATATTCAGCATCTAATTCAACTTTTATCATATTTTGTAGGGTAGGAAGGGAAAAACATTAGCCACATTTTACAAATGAGGTAATTGAGATCCAATGCATTTAACTGATTTAGACAATGGTACAGTTATTATACTTAACGAAAAAACTAGAATTGGAAACCTGGTATTCTTCCACTGTTCTGTCTGCCTCTTCAGGATAGGCAAATCAAATATTCATTGATCCCTAGCTTTATGACTAGACACCTAAGCAATGCAACATGGACTCAACTGCCATAGATTTTTATAAAGATGAAACACTTATAAATATGTCCATATGAAAAATAAAATGCTACCAGTTGTTCCATCTATCTGCTGCTATATAACAAAACACCTCCAAACTTACTGCCTTAAAACAACAAAGTCTCTCCCCCATTTCTGTGGTTCGGTGGGTTCAGCTTGGTAGTTGTCAGCTGGAGTCCTATATAATGTTGCAGTTGCATTGTGGCTGAGACTAGAGTGAGCTGAACGTGTCTTCACTCATATGTCTGTTCCCATGACTGGGTGGCTCAAAATGCTAGGAGTTGGTTGAGCCTGTCTCTCCATTTTCATGCAGGCTCTGCATGCGGCTTGCTTTTGCTCCTTTACAGTCAGGCAATCTTAGAGTAATCAGATTTACTCAGTAACTGAATTGTTCTATGCATTCCAAGTCTTCTAATAGGCTTGCATAGAAGTCTTCTTGTGATCTAACCATATGACATTCCAGGGCTTACATCATAAGATCCACTTCCACCACATTCTGTTGGTTAAGCAAGTTAGGAAAGCCAGTACAAACTTAAGGGAGGGGTAGGTACACTCTCCACTTCAATGGGAGTAATGCGCACAGGAAAGAAAGGAAAAGATGGGAAAGACAGCCATATGCCCACTTGCCCACCCCAAATATACAATAGTGAGACATGCATGAGATAACCACAATATAGCTTACTGTTTCCAAGAGGGAGAAATAAATTGTACCTAGCAGTCATGGCTTCAGAGCAATCCTGAAATTATGTTGGGCAAATGTTGCTAGTTCCTTGGTTAGGGCCCCATTCTGCTTCTAGAAAATACTTCCTCATTTCTTCCCTCTGAGCTCTTGGTTCCATCCTCTGAAGGTTACTTTCTTTTCTATAAGAAATGGCTCTTGTTTTAAACTGAGCAGTCTCTTTGTTTTCTTCCTGCTCATGGAAGATTGAAGGTCTACAGGCCCCTTTCTATATTGTCTCTTTTCCTTTTAGTCCACACTGATGTAATTCCTTTAAAATTTTTGTGAGCTTCCTATATATCAAGGTATAATCTATTCACTGAGACAAAAGCTATAGTCTTTATTTTTCTTACAAAGACATCCCCTTTTTCCTTTTATTCATTGACCTCTGTCCAAATACCACGAAATAGTGCTTTAAGGATGCTTAGATGATTTTTGTCTAAGGAGTCTACAAAGTATGTTCTTAAGATTCTTTTCTAGCAAAGAAATTCTGAGAGTCACAGCCTTAATATTTTAGAAGTCCTATTAGGCATGTCCTTAACTATTTATGAGATCCAAACAAAAGGTCTTATAACTTTAAGACTTTTACTCTGAAGCTATTCTTTACTCATAGTGGCCTGGATTTTATCTTTTCCCCAAGAGCATTTCTAGTTTGAGAATCTTTTGCTGCAAGAGCTGGTGATAAGAAATAATTTTGTTTTTAAAGCCATTAAATGAGGATTCATTTATATTTCCTCTAAATTCTGCTTGAAAACCAAATGGTTTCTTCTTTAGTTCATCTCTACTTATATTTTATAACAGCCAGCTAGAAAAAACTCAGTTGGCACCTTTTACCCTCTGCCTGCAAATCTTTCTGGCCAGACCTACAAGTTCATTTGATATTCTTTCTCTTTTCCACATTATCACAGGCAACAGTGCCATCAGAATTTCCCCCGCATTTCCCAAGTTCTCCCTTTTCTCTAACCTCCAGCAGCATTTTCATCTCTGTCTTTCAAGCCCTCACCAGCCGTCTCTTGAGGACCTTCCAAATTTCACCAGCAGAATCCTTGTGGATATCTCAACTTCCACTCATTGCTTAGTCCAAAAACAAATGCCACATGCTTTAAGTTTATAGTATAGCAGCACCTCACTTTGAGGCACCAAAATTCTGTTCCAGTTATTGATTTATTCTTGCAAAATAATTTCAAAACTTAGTGGCTTAAAACAGCAGTACATTATTCCTCCTCACAGTTCTGGGAGCTGATGGCTTCATCTGGGCAGTTGTCATGTGGTAGACATCTCATATGGCTGCAGTCAGGTGGCAGCTGAAGCTGGAGCCAGCTAAAAGTCTCTCACTCCTGCACTTGGCACAGATGCCTGGAATAGCTAGAGGCTGGTTGGGTCTCTCTCTCTCTCTCTCTCTCTCTCTCTCTCTCCCTCTCTCTCTCTCTCTCATGCAGCTTTTCTACATGGCTATATTGGGCTTCCTCGGATCATGGCAGTCTCCAGGTCATTATGCTTCTCACATGGTGGTTGGCATCCCCCAGAATGATCACATTCTAAGAGACCTTGACAAACAACCACACCAAAGGATACCACACTTTCCTACTTCACAGCACCCTTAGTGCCTCCATATCTTTTCATAAGATCTCTAAGGCCAAAACAAACAATACAAAATAAAACAAAACTTTTTTACTTTCTAACAACCTGAAAAAAATGCACAAATTGAAAGAAATATATTTTGTTTTATTCTTAAATAGCTGCAATTACTAACAGCAACATGCATCTGCTGGGTACTATAAAAATTATCATGCTTGGAATCAGCATGGATATCATGATGTGCATTTTCTGTTTCATAATGATTTTTGTGCAATACTTGTTTTATTATCGCATAAACCACCAAAAACTGATCCTTGCAAAGATATGAAATCATCAAAATGAATGTAACACATTGTCGATACTGAAGTTTCTTGAACTAGTAGTTTTGGCAATGTCTGATAGATGTCCACATGTTTTCCTCAAACATTTAAAGTAACTCATGGTGCCCCCCTGCGGATTTCCTAGAATACCTCAATGTGCATCAACACAGGGTTTGGGAGCCACTCTATTACACTGATTGAATCCTGAAACTAAATGAGGAATTTGCAAAAATAGTTTTTGCTGGGTCCCATCTTTAACTTCCCATTCTCATCCACCTGGTGATGGCTAGGCAGGCAATACTATAGAGTTGGCTCTATAGTATTTGACCAACATCAGAAAGGTGTTAGAAGAATGAGAAAAGGTTTGGATCCATCTCCTGTCACTATGCACACCACTTAGACGCAGCATTACATTCTTACATCTTCAAATTTTTATACCTGGCTTCCTCACAGAATGCCTAAGGAAATATTAGGTAGATGAATAAAAATGTGGATACAGACATCAGTCTCAGAAAATAAAGAGGAACTTCCCATGGAAATTGTATTTTTTTGCTAGGATTGCCTTAACAAAATATCACTGACTGGGTGGCTTGTTTTCTCACAGTTCTGGAGGTTGGAATTCCAAGATCCAGGTGACAGTAAAATTAGTTTCTCCTGAGGCCTCTCTCTTTGGCTTGCAGATTGCTGCCTTCTCCCTGTGTCCTCACATGGCCTTTCCTCTACACACAGGCATCCCTGACACCAGACATATTAGATTAGGGCACCACACTTAACCTTAATTGCCTCTTCAACACACTTAACCTTACCTCTTCAAATGCCCTATCTCCAAATACTGTCCTATTGGACATTAGGACGCCCATGTTTTAATTTTGGGAAGGACAAAATTTAGCCTATAAAAGGAACATATTGGAAGAGATGGCCATGCCATTATCTTAAGAGATCTTTCTCTTGAAGCATAAGTTTTAAACTTTTTATCAATCAGATCCTGGATGTCCTTGACCCCAAGAAATTGCATGCAAAAATATCACGTGTATGCACTTTTCTGGGGAGATGGTCTGTGTTTGCTTTTCTAAGTTCTGTATGCACCCTGGACAATTTTTTTTTTAATCCAAGTCTCATACTCCAAGGTTCTGATTTAATTCATGTTGAGTGGGTATCAGGCATAAATATTTTGGAAACATTCACCATTTGATTCTGATGTGCAGCCAGAATTGAGAATCATTGGTCTAAAGCCTTTCTATTTAAACTGCAGCCAAAGACCAGCATCAGCATCACCTGAAAACTTACTAGAAATGCTGAATCTTATTCCTCACCCAGACCTACAGATTCTTCTTCTTTTTTTTTTTTAATTTGGTCTTTTGTTTTTGTTTTTCTTTATTTTATTTTCTGAGACATGGTCTCACTTTGTTGCACAGGCTAGAGTCCAGTGGCCCAATCATGGCTCACTGCAGCCTTGAATTCCTGGGCCCAAGAAATTCTCCTGCCTCAGTCTCCCCAGTAATTGGGACTACAGGCACATACCACCATGTCCAGCTAATTTTTTTAATTTTTATTTTGTAGAGACAGGGTCTGGCTTTGTTGCTCAGGCCAAGCCAGTCTTGAACTCCTGGCCTCAAGCAGTCCTCCTGCCTTGGCCTCCCAAAGTGCTGTGATTATAAGCATCAGCCACTACACCTAGCCAGAATCTTCATTTTAGTAAGATACAAGGATAATTTGTATGATATGTCCATTAAAGTTTGAGACGCACTTATCCATAATTTTTCTCAAATCATTAAATGGAACTGACCACAAAATTTTCAAAACCACTCAGAAAATTTTTTAAATATGTGATTTAGAATACCTTACAGAGCAGTTCAAATTATTTTGTTTGTTTACACTATTTTAAAGAAAAGGTCATGTCAGGGCCAATTGCAGATAATTACTCCAAGAAATAACTGCACAACGAATTACACCCTGGCTCAACCCACAAATGACCTATTACTCATCCCTGCTGTAACCATTATGGGTAATTACCCAACAGTCAACCTCAATTGGTCTACATAGCATTCGCCTTCAAAGATTCAGATAGTTCTTAGCAGAGAAGACAGTAGCTGAGTTGTGTTAATACTGAAAAAATAGAAAGATCAAATAAAAGAAGAATAGGGAAGGATGGAGAAAATGAGAGAGTGAGAAGTCACATGGTATTTTACTTCCCTAAGAGTAGAATTTCAGTCCTAATATCTAAAACTTTCAGTTCATGATCCTTAACCTCCACCAATACACCTCTCATGATTCCTATGGTTATTTTGAATAAATAAAAAGGGAGATGGTTCAGGAATAAGGCAGGAACAAGAAGGAACTTCTGCCAAGAGGAATAAATTACCAGAAAAATTACTCTGGATAAGTTACTGGATGAATTTCACTGAATAAATTACTCTGTAATGATGAAATTATGTAATGATGATTCAATGAGAATCACACAATTTTCTGCCTTTTTAGAAATTAATTACAAAACTTAATCCATTCACCAAGACTGCAAATTTGAATGTATATTTTAAAAGTATTATAACCTTTTTCTATGGCACTAAAAGTGGAGTAGTTTTAGTTGAGCTTTATATATTTGGAGAAACCAAGAAACATTTACTCTTCTGGGTCACCTTCTGCACTCACCCACTCCTTTAGAGAGTCCTCTTCTCATACTTACTTTCCATGTAGACACCGTCTTCATTACAACTCATGGAGATTGGTCCTAGACTAGCAGTAGACAGTCCTTGGGATTTGATTTGAACCAAACCCCTTCCTTTCAGAGCTTCTGATCAAGGAGAAATACCAGATAGACCAGAAGTAACAGTAAATAAGTAAATGAACAGCTTTAATAGCTGAAAATGTAAACAATACAATACTTTGAATTTAAAAAATACTCCTCTTTATTATAAATTTTACTAATTATTCATGTTAAAATTTTTGTCTTAGAGTTATTCATCTCCAGCAACCAACACAGTCAGTAAACATTAATTCTTAAGTTAAATATGCCTTTTTATAAGACCACACAAAATATTTGAAATTATTCACTGCCACCAGGATTTGAATAATATAAATTTACCCAACAATTATTTATTGAGTGTTTAATATGAGCCAATAACTATTTTACTTTTCTGTTTACATGTTTCATCTTTCTACATTCTTTTATTTTCAAACTCTCTGTAATGTTATATTTGAGGCATGTTCTTATAAGTAGAATATATCCAGTCTCACAATCTTAGTATTTTCTGTGAAATATTTAATCCATTTACATTAAATGTAATTACCAAAAGTTGTGAATTTCTACTTATTAGATTACTGTTTATTTCTATTTGACTGATAAGTTTCATGTTTGTTTTTTTCCTCTCTTATCTTGACTTTTTTCTTTCTAATTAATCATTTTTTGAATTTCACTTTCCTCCCCTATTAGCTTGTTAGTTATACTTCTTTTGGAAGATATCCTAGAAATTATTTAATACAATGTTCATTTCTAAGGAATTACATCCTAATAAAGATTATTAGCTTTATGCTGACTTTCAGTGCTAGAACATTAGAATATTTTAAATCTAGTATCTCTGTTCTCAAATTTTGTGTTTTTAATTAATGGATATTTTAATTCTACATTGTTTTAAACCCACAAAACAAGAAATTATTATTATTGTCTTGTATGGGTAATATTCATTTATATCTGTCTCATATTAATCCTTTCTATTTTTCTTTATTTACTCTTGTATTTCCCTGCTTATACCTGGGTCTATTTCTCTTCTGACTGAAGAAATATTTATTAATTATTTTAGTGTACATTTAGTGGCAACAAGCTTTTTGAATTTTGTATATCTGCAAATGTTCTTCATTTTTTAAGGATAAGTTTGCTGGATGTATAGGATTATTTGGGGGAGTTGCTATTTCAACATATTAAAAGTGCCATTCTATTGCCTTCTACTTTCCATTGTTACTGTTGAAAAGTCTGTTGAATAACTTTTCTTACTGTTTTCTTAAAAGTAATGTATACTTTTTATTTCGTTTTTGATTTTCTGTAGTTTCACTATGATGTGCCTGGGTTTCTTTATATTTATCTTGCTTTAAATTTATCCTAATAGAGAGTCTTGAGTTTGTGGCTTTCTGTCTTCTTTTAGTTTGGAAAAATTACCAAACATTCAATTTCTTGTTCTAACCCATTCCAGTTCTCTTCTACTTCTCGGGTTACATTTACACTATTTTAGTTTTTTTTACTGTATCCAATATTTCTTCTAATTTATTTTATGTATTTTCATGTCTTTTCCTCTTTTTGCCTCAGTCTGTATATTTTCCATTAACCTGTATTCTTCTCTTCTGTTATTTGAAATCTAATGTTAAACTTATTTATTGAGCTTTCAACTTCAGCTATTGTATTTTTTAGCTCCAGAATTTACATTTGGTTTTTCAGTCATCTTATATTAAGCTTCTTATGTTGAAGTAACACCTACTTCTTATTTTGAAGTAGTTTAAGATTCACAAGAAGTTGCAAAAATAGCAGAGTTCTTATATATGTGATGATAATGTCTTACATTATCAAAGTACATTATCAAAACAAGCAATAATGTTGCCTTGTTGGTACAATAGTACTATTTATAAAGTAAAGAATTTATTCATATTGTGCGAGTGTTTTAGATAAAATTTTATTATGTATAGATTTGAATATCACCACACCATTTGATTCTAAAAGCATAAATTCCAAATATCTATTGAAATTCTATTTTTGTCCCTCTTTCCTCTATTTTCTTGAATATTTGTTGTTGTTTTTGTTGTTATTGTTTTAAGACAGGGTCTCAGTATGTCACCCAGCCTGGAGTGCAGTGGTGCAATCTTGGCTCACTGCAACCTCCATCTCCTGGATTCAAGCAATTCTCCCACATCAGCCTCCTGAGTAACTAGGACTACAGGCATGCACCACCATGCCTGGCTAATTTTTGTATTTTTTGGTAGAGATGGGTTTCACCATGTTGGCCAGGCTGGTCTCGAACTCATAACCTCAAGTGATCCACCCACCTCAGCCTCCCAAAATGCTAGGATTACAGAGGTGAGCCACCACACTCAGCCTATTTGAATCATAGCTGTTTTTCAGTGTTTTGCTGATAAAGACCTAGATTTGGATATTGGAATTAGCTATAGTCTGTTTTTCCCCCACTTCCTTTTCAGTCTCATTGTTTGCCATGTATGGCAATTTTTTCACTGACTACATGACAACCAAAATAATGACTTGTAGCAGACCCAAATGATATTATATTCCTCCAGAGAGAGTTGGCCCCTTCTTCTGCTCAGTGGAGAATGTGGAGCTGGGACTCTAACAACATCATGACCTGAAAGGAGCTGAGCCTTTGTAAGGCTCTATCTACTGCTGGCTTCCCCTTAGATTCCCACTAGAGAGCCTGGGGATTTCACCAGGTACCACTCACATTGGTGGGTTCTTACCTCTGATTCTGACTTTCTTATTACTATAAGACTACCAGAGTCTCTGCATTGTTTTTCAAAGACTTTCTGCTAAGGTTCTTAGCTTGCTGTCTCTGTAATCTCAGACTTTGGCAGATATCTTGAGCAAACACTGCCCAAATTTTGGCTCAATTCTCCAGCCTTCCCTTCTGACCAGGATCCTAGCCCCTCAAATCTCTAACTTTATCCTCTCTAGCTCCAGAAGATTGCCAAAAGTTCTACTAATTTCTGCGCATCTTAGCAGTGGTCCTCTGCCTGAAACCTCTGTCTGAATTCTCAGCCCTTTGTTTTAAGCCCAGAATCAGAAAACACTCCCTAACCTCCCAGAAAAAATCTGTGGAATATCACATCACACTCCTGAGGATTCCCCTTTGTGGATATTTTGGACCTCCATTCCTCAATGCCTCAGTCTTCAAATCGATGCTTTTTACTTGAATGTCTAGTTGTTCTCAGAGACATCACTGGTCTGCTACAGTCTGATCTAGCATAGAATCCGGAAATATAGAACTCCCTGACTGTAGGTCTTACATTTCAGTAAGTGTTAGGGCAAGAAAGGCAAACAATAAACAACAAACAAAAAATAAACAAGATAATTTCAGAGGATGATAAATGCTCTGATGAGAATAAACAGAATGCTATGAAAACTCTGAAGCAGCCAACTGCCTTCCATTTTACATCTGAGGGTTCACAAAGTGACTGAGGAAAAACTCTGTGAAAAAAAAGCTCCCATTGTCCCCATTTTGTAGATAAGAACATCTTAATCTTTGGGGCACCATTGTTCTTCACTCTCCAGCAGTCACGCCAGGCTGGGGAACCCTCAGGTAATAAGACAGCAGTGGCACTAAATCTGACCCAAATCATTAGGGATTACGCACCTCAGCACAGACGCCCTTCCCTAACACAAGTCAGAAAAGAGAGAAAATCTTCCAGGACTTCCTCATTATACACATTTAGAGCCTGCTAGGAAAGACGCCACTGGAGGGCACTTTGGTAAATGGAGCTTCCTAGGTCTGTCTTCAGCAATTGTGGGAACCATCATTCTGAGGCCTGCTCAGCTGCCATAATTTACGGGTCTCCCTAATGCAGATGGGTTGGGGATGCTGGACCCTGGAAATAAGCTTTCCCCACCACTGCACTTCACTCAGCTCTCAGCCTTACATCATTTCCAAAGCATTAAGCAGCCTGCAACGCGAGAATCCTGCCGCTGGGTGACATCTGTAACATCTGACATCATTTAGAAGACACTGCAAGGGTAAAAGAGTACTTTTTTGATCAGGGACATAAATAATTCTGAGGAAGAAATTAGGTTAAAAGGCTTTTCTTTCCCCAAATGGATTTGCGGCCTCCCAGCCAGGCTCCTGTGAGGAGATGGGTTTCGGGGAGCCAAGGAGGTAACTGTGAGCAGTTGACACTCAGCCGCGAGGTGCTCCCAGGAATAGGGGACACAGTGGGAGCTCCACGCTGCACGAATGTTCTGTTCAGCTCTTGGAAAGGGAAGAGGCAGGGTATAGCTTAAGCATACCCTTGTGTGCCCTCAGTGTTCATAGAAGATGGAAGGAGACAGCTACTGGGTGTCTGTTCAGGAGGGAAAGCCCCCTTCTTCTCAGAGATATTCACCGGGATCTTGGGAAGTGACCATGTGACCATTTCCTGCCAGAAGAGGCAGCCAGATGATCTTCTCCACATCATCCTGGCTTGGCAGAATTGAGAAAGACTATGCAAATGTAGTCTGTTTTATCTTTCCAAACTTAGCATCCACACTAGGACAAGAAAAGGATTCAAGAGTCTCAGCTTCTTCCTAAAACTTACCAGAACCACTACCAGGGCTTTGCAGGAGTGGGAACTCCCATTCCATCTCACCTCTGGTTCCTAGCACAGGGTGGCACTGAATGTGTGCATTCCATGGTAATCGCCCAAGGATTTCCAGATTTGCTGCCTGAGGATGCCTGGATCTAGAGATGGTAACAGGAGTTGCATGAGGACCTAAGGATTTTAAGAGGGGCTTTCTGCAAACAACAGAGCTTAATCTCAGGCCCTACACCCACAAACCAGTCTCAGCTATACAAATTGAGCATGAACTGCAACACAGAGAAGGCTTTTAAAAAGAACAACACCTTCCAACATCTTTTATGCCATCACCATCTCAGCATGAGCAGCATGCAAACTGGATCGAGAGTTAGAATTCTAGAATGCTGGTTCTGGAAGAAAGGAACTTTACGCCTAAAGGATCATGGAGGAATTATTCATTGTAGAGGTGAGAATATTGTTTTTTTTAAGATCACGTAGCTGATTAATGACAGGAAATTAAACTATATCAACATTGAGAGCATAAGGATTTGTTCATCACGGCACCTTCAATGTCTACCAAGAACCTGCATGTAGTGGGTGGCTACTGTGATCTAGAAACTGTATGAAGTCCCATACAGGATATAGAGAGGAATACAATACAGTCACAGCCAATGAGGAACACACCACCTAGTGGGGGACATAAACACACAACCGAAAATTACAAAGCGATGTTGTTCATGCCTTTATAAATATATAAACAAGGTGCCTAGCAGAGAATCCAGGGGAAATAATAAATAATGCTTCCTGTGGCCTTCTAATAATTAAGCACCTAATGTACCAGAATAAGCACTAAGAATAAACTAATCATGAATAAGATGCAATCCTGCCCTTAAAAAAAAAAAAAAAGCTTACTGTCTAGTGCAATATGCAAAGAGGTATTTCCAATACATTAGAATGAATGGCGACATGAGTGATATGGGGACTTTTTGGAGTACATGGGAAGGACATGTGACCCAGGCTAGGAGGAGGTCAGGAAAAGATTTCCGGAGGATATGACATGCAAGTTGAAATGAACAATGAGTAGAATTTATCCAGGTGACAGCAAAGGAGAAAGGCGGAAGGGCACAGCCGTCCTAGGAAGAAGGAAGTACATGGTTAAATGTTAAGGTATTTAATTTGGAGCACAAATCTTTAAGGGAAAGCATAGTAAGAGACTTTCAAGGAAAGGAGAGCTTTAACTGTAAGCCTGACGTTAGCCATAAGATGCTTAATAGTTTGTCTAGTCTTAAGAACAGTAGGAACCCACTGAAAATTCTTAAACGAGAGAATAAAATGGCCAGGCTTTTCTTTATATCCTCTAAACATGGACTAGGGAAGTGCTAATAGGACACAATGGAAGGCAGGGATTTCCATTAGGATGTTGTTAGAATCGTTCAGATGAAAAATAATAATGTATATGAACTCTACAGAAATCTGTCTGAATCTTTAAAATCCTAATTCTACAATTAAAAATTTGGCCAAAAATGATAGTAGCCTGAAAGATAAAAATGCTTTGTGGGGGGTACAGCTGTAAAAGTAATAAGGAATTATGTTGACAGAATCTGATCATCAATGAAATGTGGGAGTTGAAGAATAGCTGGGAGTCAAAGCCAGGCATCTGGCTCGGACAACTGAATATGCCAGTTACCGTCGCTGGAGTAGACCAGGAGGAGCAAAGAGGGAGAGATCGAGGTGTCCCAGAAGATGGCATTAGGGTCGGGTCTAGAGGTTAGATGGAGGTTTTTCAGACAGAGGAGGAAACAAGAAACTCGCTATGAGACAGTGAGTCCACATGAGACTATGGCTAAAATCTCTAACATTCTCCTTCATCACCCATGCAAAACAGACAAAAAGAAAGACAGAGAAAGTGCAAGATCAATTAAGTTCATTACTGGGAAAAAATCATACTGGGAAATGTCTGGTAACTATTTCTTTAGAATGCAATTCTCCTTGGTCTACTCGAGACATAAAAGATGACGGTAGGCGACAGGTTGGGGGTGAACCACAATTATTAGAAAAGGCATGAACACACAGAGGACATTCCCACCATTATTATTGTCCTGGGAGAGTCCTCCTGCAGATCCATTCCCAGCTGCCTTCAATGTAAAGTAAAGAAAGAAAAGAGAGTGAGGGAGAGTCTGGCAAATCCGATAAAGATGGATGGAGGGGATTGAGACAAAGGCACCTGCCGGCATTGTGTCAGCTCCAACTCACCAGCTCAAAAACAAACTCATTCATTATCCACCGGCCTGGGCTGAAATAGCCCCAGTGTAAACACTCCCACACACCCAGCTCTCAGTGAGACAAACAGCCCTCAGGTGTATACACCATGGGGCTCTGGCTGCTAATGGAATGCACAACCAGCTGTTTTGTGGCCAAGAACGATTTCTCTCCCAACGGACACCAACTCCAGACAGCAAAGCCTCACCCAGGACCCTCATCGTTTCACATTTTGTGTAGGATCGTCAGACAAAGCAGACCCTCGCCTTGCTTTTCACACAGTTCATTTATTCTCTGACATCTTCCCATCTAAGTTCTTCAAGCAGAACAAATAAATTAATTCCCACTACCCTCAAATTCACACACACGCACTGCGCTTATCTTGCTGATACTCTCTAATACCTTTAGATTAGAGAGCACAGGCCAAAGGCCACCTTTGAGAGAATAGATTATTTCCCCCCAAATCTGGTCATGTCCCTGTGCTTCCGGTCTTGTGTGTAAGCCTGACCTTCCTCCTGTTTGCTCACAGTACATACTTGTTCCTCATCCTCTGCTCTGCACTCACTCTGCCTCAATCCCTTGTCCAAATGATCACGATGACATCTGCAGTCTAGATTCTGCTCCCTCTGTAGTCTCCTGCTCTCCATCCCTATTGTTGCTACTCTGGCTTCAGCCATTGCACAGGATTCTGGCCTAGGCTTCTGCCACAGGCCTCCTCAGGGTCAATCTGCCCTCCTCCACAACATTCTCTATCCTGTAGTCAGGAATGTCATTCAAAAACACAAAACTATAGCTCACTTCAATGTTTAAAATTCTTCAGTGGTTCCCCGTTGACTCTATTTAGGTAGAAATTCCTTAAGAGGACCTATAAAGTCTTTCATAATCTGTTTTTATCTGCTCTATATCTTCAAGCTAATGCATCCCCATTCCCATGGCATTCTAAGCTCTAGCCAGGTCAAACTGCTTTTAGTTCTCCAAATGAATCTGCTCTCTCTTCCCTCCATCTCTCCATAAATCCTCCACATTCCTTTTTCTGACAACATTCTTTCCCCACCAGTTCACCTGGCAAACTCTTACTTATCCTTCTACCTTAAGTATACATTTCACTTCTTCCAGGAAGCTTTCTCTGATTGACCTTTCTGAAAGTCTTAGGTGGGTGCACATTCCATACAGTGCAATGGGATCCTCATTATAACAAACTGGAACTGCCTATTTATCTGATCTGTCCCACAATGGTAAGCATTTTGAGAGCAGTGATGTTATTTGCCATGGCTACAGCTATAGTGTCAGTTTCTACCAAGTACCTGAAATACAGTAGATTCTCAGTGAGTATTTACTGAGTAAATGAATGAACAGAGGTGGGTAACCAGAAAGAGAATTAGTTGAGGCTATTTGGTTGCCAGCAAGAGAACCCACCTCTAGCCAATTTAAGCAAACAGAAATTCTGGAGTAGAAAGTCAAATACTCAGGTAGGAAATGTGCAAAAACCAAGGCAGCTCTAGAAATCTAAAAAGCGAGAATGTAGGCCTGGTTATGTGGCAGAATAGGGTGGACAAATAGAAAAACAAAGCCATTTAAATCTCTTTTTCACTTACTTTAAGATTCAAATTCAAAAGAGGTATCTAGGATGAGCCTAGTTTATTCATACACCTCAGGCTGGCTGGAAGACAGCAGTGCACACGTGCAGCAGCTCTGATGGGCTGTGTGCAATGGGAAGACTGCAAGGGGCAGAGCTGTAGGGAAAAGCACAGATGTTGAAAACCACAGCTTCCAAGTGCCCACGAACTCACAAGTCTGAGTTCTCATTAATGATATTTTAGAGATCACACTTAGTTATTGGCTCTCAGAGTTAGGGTTGAGGTATTGGTGGGAGGGGAGAGACATGAGGCCAGTATGAGAACAGATTGATCTATAACAATGATGGACTCTTTTCTCTCATAAGACATAATGCTGATTCTCTATAGATGTATTCACTTAGAAATATACCATGTAAGAAATGCCAGCAACAGCTTTGAAACACAGAGAACAACAATAATAATTAATAACTCATTAATAACTCACTGAAAGATGGGTTATAGGATTCCTTTAACCATCAAAATAAATCTTCGGAAGTGACTTAGTAACTGTTTATATTTATGAGTAAGATTAACAATTTTTTATACTTTTTCTCTTTTCTAAGATTAAAAGAGAGCAAGTTTAAATAAAATGTGAAGAATTTAGAATCTATAACAAGATGTGCGCATGGAAAATAGAGACTGTGATACTTCTAAGCACATCCTCGTTTTGTGCCATACACAATGAAGAGCAGCCTCGGGAGCACACAACTTCAAGTCAAAGAAACCAGGGCTTTGCCACTGACTGCCCATGTCATGTTTGCCCGTGTCATGATTGCCCATGACATA
The DNA here is from genome assembly GCF_030222135.1 of Aotus nancymaae. Classification (NCBI taxonomy): domain Eukaryota; kingdom Metazoa; phylum Chordata; class Mammalia; order Primates; family Aotidae; genus Aotus; species Aotus nancymaae. The sequence goes on from NW_026988423.1 coordinate 38,013,565, forward strand.
CCCATGAAATCCTTGAAGAAGTGATTTCTCTACGCCTCAGTTTCTTATCTGTACGATAAATCTAGTAACATTTAATGCGATTGCTGATTGGCTCTAATAGGATCTTGTATGTCAAGCTCTGAGAACAGCTCCTGGGACAGAAGAAGTAATCAATGAATGACAATTAAGACTCAGTAAATATTTGTTAATTTTGATTATGGATTTCTTAATGGAAAAGTTATAAGGTTATAAAATATGTTTTTCATAATGTATTACAGAAACTGTTTTTTTCCAAGCATTGAAATAGAAAAAGAACCTGGACCTTCCTGGTGTGATTTGATTGAAGCTCTGCTTAAAGGCAGGGGAAAAAACTAAATTGGAAACTCCTGTTCTCTCCCTTCTTTCATTGCACCCACCCATCCGTGGGAATCCGGCTTCCTGCCTACTGCCTGAAGCATCTCTTTTCCTTTTTGAAAGGGAAATTAGACAGCTCAGTAACATTTGGTAGCTCTTCTAGAAAGGAGGCTTTGCCAGACTCCATCATCATTTTCTGTCTGAATTACTGTGGTCCCCAAATATAGGCTGGCTGTTCTTTCGTCTCATGTAACCACTGGAAGGTTAGAACAAAACATATGAGACTTGTGAAACTGGAAGGAAACGGAAAACCAAAAGTAAGTACAGTAAAGAGGCGATGGACAGAGATCTGAATTCTTGGTGAGTCTCACACCGTCTAACAGACTTCATCGTTTGCTGACTTGGCAGGAGATTTACCCAGCATTCTAAGCCCCATCTTCTTGAAACTGAAAGACCTTCCAGATAAGCAACAGTAGCACTATTTGCAAACCTGCTGCTCAGCATGCTACAGTAGCAGAGATGCCCCTTAACACAGTCCCACATACCTTTGTAAGGGATTCCTTAAATCTCAGGTTTTGATGGTATCATTGTCCTCATTATCATCACCCTGAAATTTCACCATCAGTCAAGGTCTCCGCTAGGTCCCTGCCCTCAGCAACCTCCCCTTCATCATCTTCAGAGACCAACACTCTTGAAAGAAGTTAATAACTTTACTCTCTGAGAAAATAATAAGTCAATATCTGAGGTGACCTGGCTGTTTTTGCACAGCTGGAAGAGGATGAAGAGAGACTAACAGAAAGGTAGGTGCTGTCCGTGGCAGTCAAATGCAGTAAGTAGAAAGGCCGATTGAAGGAGACAATGAGAAAGGAGTGCTGATGGCGAGGAGCTGGAGAGGGCATGGAAATGCAGTGAGACAAGCAAACCACAGACCCCTCAGGAAGGAGGGAACCAGAGGCCACTGCGTCTTGAGGAGGAGCAACCGATGCTGGCTGGAGAAGCGAATAATTCACCACCAATGTGCAGAGCCTTGAAAGAGAGAACAGAAAGGTGATTTAAGGAGTATTAGTTTTGGGTTCTGAAAATTATTCTCTAAACTATCGCATGAGCAATAATAACACTATTTTATACTAATATAATTGTACACCAAGCTATTTCATCTGCTGCAATATATCCTTCCACTTTGGGGAAAATTCTACTTAGTCATCAAGAGCCAGCGTCAATTTCAACTTCTCTTTGAAGCCTCCCAAAGAACTTTCTGGCCAATCATAGCCCCACCCCCTGTAACCTTTCGTTTACCTCTCTTTATTCCTTCACCACACTTCCTCCCCCAGCCCCTACATGCTTCCATTAAACTGTGATTTCCTTGGAAATAGTCTTAGTTTTCCTTATCATCATATTCCTATTCCATATCCTAATGCTTGTCTCAATCAATACTTATTGAATGGAAGAATTAATAGATTGGCAGGACTCATTAAACTCATCCTTAACCACATATTTGAAATGAGAGTGCACCCCATTTCCCTCCCTCAACGCCAAGTCTATTTCCAGCTCTCCCAGCAGAAGCCACCTCCCCTTTGCAATCCCATTCTTGGATCAGCTGCTTTCCACATGTGATAGTAAAACTAGCAAATCTCTATCCAAATTCCAAATCCCATAAAGGGCCAGAACCAGCCAACACTGTGGCTTTATGTCCTTCTCCCCAAAATGAAAATGTCCTCATTCAGCAACTGCAATAGTCCCATAACTTTAACCTAAACACTAAGGAAAACTTATTTTCAAGGGAAGGCCCACCAGTAGCAGAATGAATGGAGATTTTTTTTTTTTTTTTTTTTTTTTTGAGATGGAGTCTTGCTCTGTCTACGGGCTGGAGTGCATTGGCACAATCTCGGCTCACTGCAACCTCCACCTCCTGGGTTCAAGCAATTCTCCTGCCTCAGAGTAGCTGGGATTATAGGTGACCACCACTGTGCCTGGCTAATTTTTGTATTTTGAGTAGATTTCACCATCTTGGCCAGGCTGGTCTCGAACTGCTGACCTCGTGATCCACCTGCCTCTGCCTCCCAAAGTGGAATGGAGATTTTTATAAAATATGCTCCTTCTTGTTCTGACCCTAGACCTAATTAATCACAATCTCTCAAGTAAAATCCAGGACTCTTCTTTTTAACAAGACCCTCAAGAGATTCTAAAGAATACTATGTTTAAGGATCAGTATCTTAGGGAAATGAGACCAAGAAAATAAGAAAGGAAGAGAAGAAGGGGAAAAGGAGCAAAGAATAAGAAGGAGAAGGACATTCAATGTAAGGAGAAAAAGAAGTGCTTGCTACAGGCCGGGAACCATACAAGAAAATGCAAAATATACAACATACATTTAAATAAAAGTGCTGATACATTGGAAGCAGAAGTGTAAAAAGATATATTAACCAAAGTATCAACTGAGGAAAATACTGATAAAAATAACATTTTGGTGGTGATAATAATATAACAAGTACCTGTTGTTCCAATCACTAACTAAAAATCCTCCTGAAATCTGAAGTCCTATAATAATCAGTCATAGGAAGAACACTAAACATAAAATCAGAAAATATAGGGATCGGTTTTGTCTCTGCCTACTAGCTGTATAACCTTAGAAAAGTCACTTTAATCTCTGAGTCTCAGTCTTCCCATGAGTTGGTTTAAATTGTGGAAGAACCACACAGATGTAATACCATGCTGTTTTCACAGTTAGTACTCTTTCAGTGTTCTGTAATGTTAATAAACACATTGGAAGCTTCAAACATTACATATGATTAAAAGCACTACGTAGATGCAAAATATTATAAAGAGAATTTGGCTAATATTTATCGAATGTTTATCTTTCAGAAAATATGTGGTGTTTAAAATACATTTATTTGTCATTGTTACAGCTGTCCTACAAGGGAAGTTCTATCACTATTCTCACTTAACAAGTAAACATTTTCCAACAATATTGCGTGTTCTTCACATGTACCCCAAAACCTAAAAAGCTATAAAATATAAAGAAACCAAAGCAAAAAACAAACAAACAAAAGAAACAAGCACACAACCTAAAGCACAGAGAAGGTAAGCAAAGTTCCTAAGCTTACACAGTTCGTAAATGGCAGAACTGAAATTTGACCCAAAGCAATTTGGTTCTAATTTGATTCTAGTGCCCACGCTGTTAATCACAACACTATAAGAAATGGATTTCATAATCAGAAACTCTTCCTGATATATGAATCAGGAAACTATTTTCAATGAGTAGTTCCGGTTTTGCCATTTTCTCTTGATCTCCCTGGAGTAACTTCCTTCCCAAACCAATCATCCTGCTGTTTGGTTAGTTCATGACTTGCAGTTTTTACTACCATCCTCTTCCCCAAGACTAGACACCACAAATGCGGCATCTAAACTCTGTGGTGTGGAGGTGATCAGCTCCTCGGTCTCACATGCCTGTCTAGCTGTTGATTCCCTTCTGTCCTTTGCTTCACAACCTGGCTTTCCAAAAGAAGTCACTCCATTTCCTCCCTTCCTAAAGACTACTGCAGTCTCTACCATTTTTAAATTCAATGAATATTTTCATCTTCTATCTTTTGTAATCTTTGTGAAGCATTTGATACTATCAGCAACTCCATTCTTGAAATTTTACCCTCCTCTGGCTTTTCTGCCTTGGTTTCCCCCGTTCTCTCGTGGCTGGAATCCCGTGTGCTCCATGAGCTCCTCTTCATCCTGCCCATCCATTAAAATCTATGTGCTCCCGGATCACCCCACTAACCAGGCTCTCCCTGGAATAGCTGACCTGATGTCCAGGTCCAAATCTTTAGAAGATCTCCTTGCTGAGCTCCAAATCTATATAATCACTGTTTTCTGGACAGCTCTACTTGGTTTATGTCTGGGAGTCTCAGCTTCCATGGACCTAAGAAAGAACTCACTCTTCATTCCTCAGCCTCTCAGTCCTTGTGAGCTCATCATCCCAGTGATCCAGAAAGCATTTTCTCTTCTATTTCTGATCTGTGTATAACCCATCTTCTGGTCATGTCAGTTCTGCTTCCTTGGCATGTCTGAAACTGGCCTTCTCTTCCCCACTTGCTCAGCCACTGTGTCATCAAACCTTCTTCAATGGCCTGACCCTCTTCCAAGGCATCCCCCATGTTTCTGTTAAAATGATTTTTCTAAAATATAAATAAATAAAGGTCTTCTCCAGCTTAAAATCTTTCCACGGCACTCCATTGCCTTGGATGATTTTTCTTCCTGCCTTATCATGGCATTCTAAGCTAGGAAGCTCAGGATCTGCTCCCTCCCTTCCTGGCTGTAGTCTGTCCTCTTACCACTCCCATTTGCTACAAAGACCCCAGGTGATCAAATACAACTACTTGCATTTCAACATTCTCTTTCATGAACCTTTTTTAAAACACTATTCTTTCAATTTAAATTGCACTGACCATCCCTCATTTCTCCATATTGCTAATTTCTGTTCCTCATTTTAAGTTATAACTTAACTTCCTCTTTCAGGAAGCTTTCTATAACTCTCTTCCCCACACCCCTAGGAGAGGTTAGAAGTCCCTTTTCTTTACTTGTAGTGTTCAGTGGCTGTTTTCTGTATAATGTCCATGTGATGGCCTTTGTTCCTTATAAGGCTGTGAAGTTCTTGGGAAAATTGTTTAGAAATTATTTCTCCTCTATATTCTCAGCAATTAGCATAGTGCCAGGTGCACAGAAGATATTCAGTATGGATTTTTTGAATGAATGAATGAATGAATGAATGAATGACGTGAAATAGCAAAGAGAAGCATTTGGGTACAGCTCCTAACGCAGGCAACCAGGTTTCCACATCATCCACAGTTGCTAGTATAGCACAATGCCGAGCTATTTACTTTCCCCTAAAAATATAAACTCTCTCCAAAGCTGTGTTTGTGCAAAGACTGCAATGAAAGAAGCACTTGTTTAAATAGAAAGGTCTCCAGCAATTAGCAAACATGGGACAAATCCAAGATCCACTAACTTTTCAGGAGCTTTGTGTTTGCAGTTAGATGTATGGAAATGCTTACAAAGAATGAGATTCCCTCTTCACAGAAAAGAAGACATGTGATTTAAATAGCAGTGCCTCTTGTCATCAAGGATGCAATCTAGAAAATCAGGATTTGGATTTCTCTCAAAAAGTAATCCTCAGGGATTGGGTCAAGAGTAGGGCAGGGATCCTCTGGATTTCCATTTACTCAGAAGAAAGGCTTCCCCCTGACCCCTCAGATAGAGCAGGAGACAAAGATCTCAGCTTGCAGGCAAGATATTTCAGGATCCAATTCTTACCAGCATGACAGAAGAGCAGGATATACATGACATAAACAACACAGGCTGCCTTTGGGCTCTGTGTGCCTGTGTTCATGCATGCGGCTACGTGCGTGGAAATACACACGCCCTGGCCTTTCCCCTTTGGGAGTCTCTCCTGGATGAAAGAGAATGGGCCTATGGCCTTGACACCCCCACCTCACTGCAACATACAGGGCAGGACATCCCCTCTCCTTTACTGTGCTGGCCTCAGCTACACTCTGCCAAGTCAGGGAGGGGGACTGGGGGATTTCCGAGAATGATTCCAATTCTAACGGTCTGTGATCCTTCTGAAAATTAGTTGTTTTAATGTTCTGCCTTTATGCTAAAGAGAACAAAGGGGAAAACACCAGATAAGTAATTGTGGTAAAATTAAAATAAATCTTTGGAATGCGAGGACTTGGGTTTGTACCCACCCACTTGCTGAGTGACTTTTGGAGAATGTCTTAACTTCCCTGAGTACCCAGTCTTAAAGTAAAACTAAACTTACCTTCTTCAAAGGGTTTTGTGAAGATCAGGTTGTAGCTTAAGGGCAGCATCGTATTCATGTCTCTAACTACCCTGCTCCAGTGACTGAGATGCTGAATAAAAGACGTCTTTAACATCAAATACATCTTTATTTTGGCAGAGACAAATAAGAGCGACAGATCAAGGCAGGATTGTGCCTAAATGACAATAAGGCACCCGGCCCTGCCAGCGATGCCCAGACACCTCCACCCATTTCAGACACATCTCTCTGTGGGGTGTCCTCCAGCTCCACCGAGCAGTGTGACTTTGCAGCTGGGGCCTTTCAATTGGCCTTTCTTATGAAATAAGTCCACCCTCCAGGCCAACCCTGGACTGGCAGACCCCCCAGGGAAGTGGGGAGTGGGACGGGAGAATTTGCCAGAGACAGGTAACACCTGTAAGATGTGGGTGCGGGGCGCCCAGAGACAGGCAGGAGGCATCGATCGCCCTGCCAGACGGCAAAGCCCCTGCTTGTTCTCATCACAGCTCTCCAAGAGCCAGCAATCTGCCAGGTGCCAGCTTTATTTGTAGGTGAGGGTCATTAATTTGAATTAATAGCACTGCACCGGTCGGTGCTTCGTTTTGCTTTGTTTCCCTCCTGTGGACGCCACAGACTTCTTTGTTGCCTGGTTCTGTGAGTGGGAAGACACTGTGAACAAGCTTCCAATTAGCCAGAAAAACAAAATCTGCCTGGATTCCCGCTTCAGCCAGAGGCCTCTCCCTAGAAAGCCTGGAGACCACACTCCACACACTGGCTGCTTCTGTTTAATTTGCCCCTCCCGGCAGCATTCTCGCTCTTCCCTGCCCTTCTAACCCATACAGTCATCATCCCTACCCCAGGGACATTATTATCTCCCAGTTACACCCACGCCCGGCACCTCCCCTCTCAAGCTACTGTGGAAATAATACCCATCCCAAAGGGACAGAGTGAGGATCAAAGATAATGTGTGCCAAGACTTAGTGTCTGGCCGTGGCAGACCTCTATAATTGTGAGGCCATCCCTCAGAAAGGGGCATGGCGTGTCTTATTGCCCCTGCCTATGGAACCCTAAATGGGTTTAGGTGCATGCAGCAGACAAGAGTAACAGAAGTCAAGAAGCCCACAGCATCTTTAGCCAGAGCAGCCCCCAGCAGCCCTACAGAGCCAGAGACAGCCCCTGAAAGCTGAGGGAGTCTCTGAGCTCTGTCAGAAGAATCGTCAGGTGTGCATGGTCAGTTTGCCCATCCCACCTCCCCTCTGCCTCCAAGTGTGGCCGTGCCACCTGCACCTGCTTTTTCTGCCTGGTACTGGTAAACGAGGTATCTCCTTCACCAGCTGAGAAACAGAGAAAGCTCGGAGAGCTGGTCTATGCAGCAGGCTGCCCTCAGTCATAGCAGCTCCACAAGAGAACCCTTTCAACACTGAGCATGTCTGTATTCAAACACTAGGCCACCGAGAGGAGGGATGGGCTTTCAGACACAACCAGGCTTGCAAGACAGTAGAGTGCTACCTTGAGTAACTAATGAGGTGAGTTTAGACACTCCACTTCCTGCTCCAGAGAAAAATTGTCGAAATGGCTTGCTGTGGTTGAACTACATGAAGACCCAAAGGCAGCTCCTGGCCAGCTTTTGTGTCTGAATCGGTAGGCAGAGGGCTTTCCACCAAAAGAAATGGCTAAAGGAGGACAGGGCTCTCGGAGGGCCTCTTCTCAGGACTCTTGGCTCCAAGGAGCTGCAGTCTTCTGAAATGACAAGCACTTTTTGTCACCTTGATAAAGTATGGAAAGGTCTCAAGCATCTGCAGTGGAAAGGGCCACCACAGGAATCCTGGAACATCAGTAATTCAAACATGTCCTTAGACAACCATCTCTCAATGCCAATGCATCTGCTGCAGTATCTGAAAGGGGTTGCCAACCTGTGAAAACCCATTATGACTCACTGCAAATCCAGATTCTCTCCCTCACCCAGCCCCTTCCCCTTCTCTCCCCTCCCCACCAACCCCACCAAACCACAAAAAGACCAAGAAAGGTGGCTCTAGAGCCAACTGGAAGGAAATCACTTGTAGCAGGTGGCACCACCTGTCCTCGTCTAGTTCTAGCCAAAACAATCCACTCTCCATCATTCCCAACTGTGGGCAAAGTTTAACCAGTTCAGCGTGAGCTCAGCCTCATCCAGGCAAGGAGAGAGGAAGAGGAACGGCTCTGAGTCCTGCCGTGAGCCAGTTAAGAAGACAGTAGTCGGCAGCATGGTTTGCCATCTCCCACTTCTGCTCCAGGGTTCTAGTGGAGCGTGACCCTGCTGTCAATCTGCTTGGCCTCCAAGATGCCAACTGAACACCTGTGTGCCTGTTCTGCCCCTTGCTTGGGTGTCTGGCTGCAAGATCTTCCACCTGCTCAAGCTGCTTTCCATAGCAGGAGTCTGGAGGAACCACACACTTGAATAATGCACCTCTATGCTGGACTGCCCAATTCTCCTTCTTTCTGAAAAATTATCACTTTCTATCTGCACTAAAATTTCCCTAAACTTCTAACCCTGGTAAATACTTCTGAAACAAAATCTTCTCTCCTCCCGCCCGCCACTGTCAATTTAATTTCCTTCTTTGCATCACTGGAGCTCCATAGCTCACTGAATCACAGGGCATTCCATGTAATGAGCCTCCAATATTTTAGACTTTCCAGGACACCCATCAGACCACTTATCAGCACTAATTTGCCTCCTGCTCCAGATTCTATTTCTCACTAGTCCCTGTGGAACTGTCTGCTCTTAAACTAAGAAACTTAAATACATTCTTTCTGTGAAAGAAGGAAACTTAGAGCATTTATGTGAGCTAAATAACTAGAGTCAGTGTAACTATATCAAGATGACTGTGAAATGGTAGGGGTCTAATGGTAGGAGAATTGTCTTTCTTATTATCAAAAACCTGGAAGTCCAAACACTGCACTTCTCCCAAACCCCAAATGAATATGGCTCCCTTGGGTCCATGCATGAGACACGTTAGGCTGTATCTTCTAGAAATTCTGGGCACATCTTCTCATACTCCAGAGAGGATCAATAACAGCATCAAGTTTCTTCCATGAGTGCATGCCAATCACATCCTCGAAGCTTGATCTTAGGGTGTGCAATGTAGGTGTGTGTCTTTTAACACTATTAAGCTACTGAGAAGTCTTAGCAGTGTTGTCTGTCACTCAAGTGACAAAAAAGAGTGTCATGAGCTATATTTGGCATTGACTTGGCCCTTATTAGAGTGTTATGTGCAGTTTGGGGATTCTAATTTTCCAAAAGGTACAGAGAAATTGGAGGGGGTCCAAGACAGGGCAGTGAAAATGATTAAAGGGGTGGAGAGTGAAAACTCGGGAAAAAGGTTAAATGAATGTAGGTGATTTATCAAAGGCAGAGGAAAATGAGGGTAGACCACACATCTTTAAATAAAGCAGACATGATTTTAAGGGCCCACAAGCCACTGCTTTTTGATATAAGGCTACATCAGAGAAAGATGGTCTTGGATGGTGTTTGACTATCAAACAGGTCAGTCTGTACGTGTGTTCATTAACTTTCTAAATCATTGAAATCAGATAATGACTAAATAGAGTCATTTTTCCGGTATGCCCATGGAAAAAAAATCTCCATCCACATGAACTTATTTAATTTTCATAATAATTCCAAGAGGAAGAAATTGAGTATGTCAGAAGCCTGTAGCCCAAGATCACCTAGTAGCTAACTTGGATTCAGAACTTGCGATGGCAATCATGGGGTCTTTGATTTCCACCGCTGCTACCTCAGCCAGGATCCCCACTCTCAAATGCTCAGGCTGATTTCATTTAGAAGAGAGGGCTACATGACTATCTGAGGTTAAGGTGATCATCGTTCTTTCATTAAAGTTACTATGAAAACTAAGAAAGGAATTTCTCCCTAATGTATGAATCACAATTGTTTCCAGATTATTTTTTCCTTGTACCCCCAAAAATCCATAGAACCTGTTTTTCAACTCTTAAGATTTTTATCTGATGATTGGGTAAATGGTGAAGCTATGAAAGGAGCCAGAGGATAGCTACAGAGAAGTTTACGACTGAAAGGGTGACATACTGCTTTCAGGGCTCTGCGACCTCAGTATCCAGGGGGAGTGGCTCATCAGGAAGCCAGGCACAGTGGTTAGAAATGGGTGAACGCCTGCACTCAAACTTTAAATTTGAATATCAGTATATATATATTTATGAGGCATATATATATACAGGGGCCTCCTCTGGGAATATGGGCAGCACGAGAATGCAGGGCTGAGACCAGAACCCTGCAGAACAGCTCTTGAAGAAGGAGAAAGACAGAACATTCAAGTGAAGGAGGGAAATGTACTACAGGGATAGTTTATAGAAATAAAAGGTACAATTCCTCAAGAAGGTATCACGGTAATGAACATTTATGCACTGAACATAGGAACAGAAAAAAATATTTGAAGTAAATGGTGTAGGAGACTTTAATGAAACTCTCATGAACTGAAAAACCAAATAGACAAAAAAGTAATGGTAGGCAGTATTTGAATAACATGATTAAAAACCTCATATGTATCTGCATGTATGTGAATACATATAAAGAAGAGAATATGTATTTTTTGAAATGCCTATCGAACATTAATAAAAACATGATCATAGTTTAACTAAAAGGAAAATTTCAACATGTTCCAAAATACACAGGTCATTTTCTGACTTTAATAAAACTAGATATCAGCAACAAAAAAGGACAGAAAAATAAGTAAATATCTACCGTTTTGAAATTTAAAAACATTCTTCTAAGAAATTTTTAGATGCGACAATGTAATTAAAATCATATTAGAGACTACTTAGAAGGAACTACGCTAAAAACACTGAACCCAAAGCAATCTTTAAGGAACCAGAATAATTTGGCATAATGGAAGTCAAGAGAATAGAGGATCAAGAAAGGAATTACCAGCAGCAATGACTAAAAATGTTCACTGGATTTGGCAATAAAAAAGTCATTGGTGACTTTGCTAGAATAATTCCAACAGACTAGGATCCTTTTAACATTTTAATAGAATAATTAAGACGCTATTGGTAAAACAAAAAATGACTAAAAGGTGAGGAAGTAGACATATAAAGTTCAGAACACTCTTTCGGAAAATTTAGATGAGTATGAGAGGAAAAAACACAAGCATAACTAGACTAGGATTCAGAATCAACAGAGGCTTGTTTAATTTGTTGATTGTTTTTGAGCTGGAGAGACTCAGATATCTAGAGAGGATAAGGACATGGGACCATGAGAAAGAAGACAAAACACGGTGAAGAGAGAGAACAGTAATTGGCAACGTAGGATGTGGAGTCAACAGGGAAGGTCAGGAGGGGACGTGAGGAGTCGCAGACAGAGGGGCTGACCTTGAACAGGAGACACACTTCGTTTTCTCGACTGAAGGAAAATAAGAGTAGATGTGGCTGTGTGTCATTTAGGGTGACGTGCAGGATGTTGTTTATCAGCAGAGGAAGAGACGAGCTAGTCTTCCAAAACTGAATGGGGTTGAGGTTGACCAGGCAATAAGGTCTAAGCCCACAATAATACTGCTAAAATTATTAATGCTAATTTATAAATATTAACTAATTCAATCCTGTGAAAAACTAAGAGCTTTATAAGGAAGAAACCCTATGTATTATTATTGCCATTTTCAAAAGTAAGAGTCCAAGGGACAAAGGCGTTAATTAAGTAAACCATCCAGGTCATACAACTAGCAAGTGAGGCCAGGACTGAAGTCCAGGAGGCCACGCTCTCCAATGCTATGGTACACAACATAGGTGTATTAAATTAAATCCAATTTTTTTTTTTTTTGTTTTTTGGTGGAGGATTTCAGCTTGGGCACAAAATACATGGGTTTATCAAAGCAAGCAGGAGCGTGACGCCAACTATCTCATTGGAGTCCATCAGAGTTCTGTTGCCTCTGTTCACCGCAGCCTATTGATCTCTGCTGGAGAAGTCACCGCAACCGGGCTCAACACACCAACCCTCCATCAGGGGTAATTTATAAGCCTGTAGAGAGAGGCTGTGAAGCTGATGAACCCAGCTGGCGGGTGGAGCGGGTCCCATGATTGATTCACTCGCTGCTCCTCTGCTCAGCCATTTCACCCTGATCAGGCCACGCCGCCTGGCTTGCCACCTTCATCCATCAACCTGTAAATATCATCAACGCCGCAGGCGCAGCACCGTCTTTCGTATTTTGTTTTCTTTTTACATGGGATCCTGGAAGCGCTGTGGCTTATCTCTGCCCTGCCCTCAGATACCAACCCACCACAGCCATACCCGTGAGAGACCCCCGACAAGAGACGCCGGTGAACCAGGCAGCAAATGTGAAGCACACATTGAGAATCCAGTGTGGGAGGGCTCCCAGGTGAGCCTTCCTGAGTAGGACATGGGGCAAAGGACTCCACACCTGCTAACAACCGCAGCGCAGGCAAGTACACATTGTAAACTTCTTCCTCTGTAGTAGGCTTTCGGATAATGCTCTATGTCTCTCCAAAATACAGCGGCATGTCTTTCTGTTTTCCTGCAACAGGCTTTAGATATCACTTATAAGCAGTTACAAAATGCTGTCAGGGAGCCAGCAGAGGTTTTGTGGGGAGAGAACCATGCACATTGTCACAGAATTGTACAGGAAACAAGTAAAAAGGGTGAAAAGGGAGAGTGTGAAGAAAGAGAACATGATGTTTCATCCATACATCATAGCCAGGCTGGAGTTTCAGTGTTACCCACTCTTCAAGCCAGAAGTTAATCTTATCTCATGTGCAGCTTCACAAACAAAATATCTGGACCAGAGAGAAATGAGGTGCGAATCTTCCCCGTCCATAAACTTCCTGGTACACAGACCAGACCCCAGGCCTAGAAAGAGGAGCCCACTGCCCGGAGCACTGTAGTAACCTCACTGCTGTCTCCCTCCCAAGGAAGGCCCCTGCCAGAGGGGTGGCCTTGCTAAGGGATCAGCAAGGTAGAACAAAGGCCTGGCCTGTTGCTCCGATCAGGGACAGCTCTGAAGGACCATGCCAGCTTCTAGAATCCCCTGTGGGGTCAGCTGAGGCCTCTCTCCTGACTATAGAGCCACTGGGTCCTGCTTCCCTCCTCCCAGTCCAGAGGCACTCCTGATAAACCTCCTGCTCTCAAATCACTGCCTTGGGCAGAGTGTTTCCCCAGAAATGTGTCTCATGACACTTAGGAAATAGAGTCCTTGGACCTGAAAGGTGACTAAGATACTAAATATATCAGAACTCATTGCAGTAATGGGGATAGAAGGATGTTTCCTAAATTCAACTAAGAAAATAACAACTGTTTACAGTGAAACAAGAATGCTTTAGGTAAGAGAAAAATAGCTTCTCAAAAATGATTTATTAACTGACACACACATCGACAGAGTTAGTGCGATCCCTCCCTCATCTGTGTCAAGCATATTTACCAGAGATTGTCTCAGAGGCAGGCCACCAGCTCTGTGTCTTGTGTCTCCCAGGTGCTGGAGATGACACTGGCATTTGCCTGTATGGAAACAGCCTACAGAAAAAAGAAAAAAAAAAACAGAAAAAGAAGGAAAGGAAAAATAGAGGAAGAAGAGATTTTAGGATGGGTGAGTGATAAGAGATGGCTAGTTGAGGAAAGGATTGGAAGACATCCATCTGACATGAGGGTCACCAGGGAAACGTGTCACCCTTTTGCTTCCTTGGTTACGAAGCCAGGTTGGCCATGCAGTCTGGACCTGCCTTTGTCTGGACACACATAGCCAGCAGTACCACAAATCAACTGCACGTGGAACAGCTGACAGCCCTCTGGGTGTTTTGGAGTCATTCAGTTTTACCTGGAAAGGTGCTGTAAAAAGTAACTAAAGCTGGATGTGTCACAGTTGGTCTTAGCATGAGCCACTTAGTATCACTAGATGTCCATTATCTCACTCATTTATGTGAAATGCCAGTCCCCTCAGGCCTTTGAGTTTGCCACCCCTTTTAAAAAATTTTAGATTCAAGGGGTACATGTACAGGGGTATTTTTTATTTTCATTTTTGTTTTCTGTCACCCAGACTGGAGTACAGTGGTGTCATCTCGGCTTACTGCAACCTCCACCTCCTGGGTTCAAGTAATTCTCATGCCTCAGCCTCCTGAGTAGCTGGGATTACAGGTTCCCACCATCACACCCTGCTAATTTCTGTATTTTTAGTAGAGACAGAGTTTCACCCTGTTGGGCCAGGCTGGTCTTGAACTCCTGGCTTCAAGTGATCTGCCCGCCTCAGCCTTCCAAAGTGTACATGCAGGTTTTTACATAGATATATTGCATGGTGCTGACATCTGGGCTTCAGTTGAACTGTCACTCGGATAGTGAACATAGTACCCGATAGGCAGATGTTTAGCCCTTTCTTCTCTCCTTCCCTGCCCCCAAGTAGCCTCCAGTGTCTACTGTTCTTATCTTTGTGTCCATGAGTACCCAATGTTTGGCTCCCCCGTATAAGTCCATGTGATATTTGGCTTTCTGTTTCTGGTTAATTCACTTAGGATAATAGCCTTCAGCTGCATATTTGTTATGGCTGCATAGTATTCCACAGTTGCCACACCTTTTTTGATTGACCTTTGACAGACCTTCCTACATACTGGATTTCACATCTTTTTAAGCAGATGTATAGATTCAATTTTTCTGATCAGCTGAATGGTACAGGAACTAGAAGAAAGTGTTAGAAAGCATATTAAATGCAGGAGGCTCCTCCAGAAATGGTGGTGCCTTTTATAATAATTAAAGGGATAAGAAGGGAAAAAGAAGGATAAGTAAGTTCACTCATAGAAAGAATACAAGGAAGTAGAAGGCGGCTGGAGATGGCCAAAATTACTGACATTCTTGTCAGTGTGAGTGAATTTAAGGGCAAACAAACAATTTCTATATGTCCTTTAAAAACCTCAATTACAGGTGAGGCTCAGTGGCTCACGCCTGTAATCCCAGCTGAGGCAGGCAGATCACGAGGTCAAGAAATAGAGACCATCCTGGCCAACATGGTGAAACCCCGTCTCTAGTAACAATACAAAAAATTAGCCTGGCGTGGTGGTACGCGCCTGTAGTCCCAACTACTCGGGAGGCTGAGGCAGAGAATTGCCTGAACCCGGAAAATGGAAGTTGCAGTGAGCCAGCATCATGCCACCGCACTCCAGCCTGGCGAGGGAGCGAGACTCCGTCTCAAAAAAACTCACCTCAATTACGAAGGTTTGCTTCCTCCAAGGAGGTGTCATGGAAGCAGCTGTGGTCCCAGAAAACAAACTCACCCTCTTTCTTCCTAGTTTCCAGCAGTTCTCAAAAGCCAGTGCTGCTCACACAAAGGAGAACAACAACCTTCCCTATTCAGTCCTCCTGCCGGATTCCAGTTTCTTTTCATGTCCTCCTTCCCAACCAGGCCTTTCATTATACTTGAACCAGAGTAGGTGCGTGGGTTAAGAAGCCATTTTCCCCGGGTTTTAGTGGGGCATTGGGCTGCCATGTTGCAAGCTCTGCCAGCCAAAATCCCTGTGTTTTGTTTTGCTTCATCTTCAACATTTACAAATGGTGTGTCCATAGATTCTTCACCATTAAAAATTAAGCTTAATATGTTACTTAGAAGTGAGTTCTATTATTTCCCAAATGCACTCTCCTCCTCAATTTCATTCCTAAAATATATCTGACAGGCAACTGGCAGTCTGGGGATATTGCAGAAAGTGGGACCTGGGATAATTACATGAAAATTACAAAATTCTGCCCATCATCCTCCTGCCCAAGCTCAGTCTCAGGCTTCTCCTCATCTTAGTCATAAAATGCCCACCAATCGCTCAGAACCGCTTGCTAAAAACCAGAGGTAAGTAGCGCATAGCTCACCAAAACGGCAGGTCTCTCTCATGGGCGGGCTCCTACTTAGAATCTCACTTTTTTTGTTTGCCTCTACTGCCCCATTAAGGCTGGCTCAGTCACATACCTCTCGGGTGCCTCAATTTTTCCAAGTCTCAAATAGAGGTAATATAAAAGAGCAGGTAATTTAATATGGGAATCATTCATGAAAGGTTAGGAGAAAATGTACTATTGCTGTGATTTCTGGATTAATCTGTTCTTAATATGCTACATTAGGACATTAATTCCCCAGTCCACCCAGACTTTTTTGGAATTTTTTAAAGCTTCCTGTTTTTAGGTAAATATTGCAGCTGCCTTCTATGGGGGAGAAAATATTATGTGAGAGGAGAGTGGAGAGAGCGCTAGCAAGAAGGACACAGCTCAGAGAGTAAGCGTAGAGGGGTCCCAGAGACATCACAGACCCTAAGGGGACTTGCAGACACAGAGAAGCCATAAGGACCTAGCCATGCACCACAGGGGACACCCAAGAGTCAGGGGCCAGTATGTCCTAGGTGTGTTTATTCAAGGGGCAGGGGAGGAAAATCAGCTACCCACTTCTGTATCTCATCTCAGACCTCCCCAGATGGAATGTGACTTTGCTTCTCCTGACTGGGAAGGCTGCTCTGAAAACATGTCACAGAGAGCAGTCCTAGGAGGATGGGGTAACTCATCACACAGGATCACCTTTCCATCAGGGCAGGTTTTGTAGGTAGGAGGCCAGATGCAATAACAACTTATTGCCAAACTTACTGCAGCAGGCGTCAGAAATTCTTTTCCGGATCAGGTGGCTTTTGTGAGCTGGACAGCAGCCAGGCCACCGAGATGATAACTGAGTTGACTCTGCAGCTCCCCAGTCTCCACATCTAGTTCAGCTCCGTCACTGGAGTCACACTGGTGATTACATTCTTCCATCCTTGGTTCTGCTCATGTGTCTGCTAAATGGAACAGTTAATTCAATAAGCGCAGTTTCATCATCAATAGTGTTTTTCTCACATCATTCTGTTGGTCAGTATTTTTCTCTTATTGTGGCTACATTCCTTTTGTTATGAGAATAGCTACTGTTCACGTTGGTCAGTCACACTACTAATAATGCCCTGGTTCATGGCCAAAAGCATCAGTTATCAACTGGCTGAAAAGTCATCTTAGCGCAGTGTTCCCATGTTCCCAAACAGCAAATTCTGGCAGGAAACTATGAAAAGAACAGAAAAGGGTTATTGTGTTCCCGTCACCCTTTGGACTTAATTTGTCAGGAAAGAGCCGTTACTAAAAACTTCAGGGTGTAGAGCAGTGTGACAAGGATGCATAATATGTGGGCTCACCCAGAGACCCCTGCACCTCCACACTCAGAGACCCCTTCAGTCCACCCTCGGAGACCCCTGTACCTTCACGCTCGGATACCCCTGCGGTCCACCCTCGGAGACTCCCGCACCTCCACATATGGAGACCCCTGCACCTCCACACTCAGAGACCCCTGCACCTCCACACTCGGAGACTCCTGTTCCTCCACTCTCAGAGACCCCTGTTCCTCCACTCTCAGAGACCCCTTTAGTCCACCCTCGGAGACCCCTGCACCTCCACACTCAGAGACCCCTGCACCTCCACCCTCGGAGGCCCCTGCACCTCCACCCTCGGAGACCTCCACACTGGGAAGCCAGGCCCCACGGCAGCCAAGTTGCCGGTGAGATGAAACCCTCCAAAGCCAAGCTGCCAACAGGGATTGCTCCAACAAAAGTGAAAAGGAAAGAGGAAAAAAAATTTCAAGCACACTGAATTTGACTAAATCTGCAGAGCTCTGGAAGAAGTTTGGGTGAAAAGCGTGATGATATCACAGGGGCTTTGTGAAGAGCAACAGGCATCCTCCACTCCAGGAATCTGACCAAACAAAACCTTCAGAAAGTTTGAGTGTGATCCTAATGGGGAGGCGGAGGACAGTGGGATGTCAGGGGGCCAGAGAGTAGAAACTATTTTGCAGGAAAGAGATAAATAAATATGTGTTGGGTGGCTCTGCCGTAGTGAGACCAGTGGTGAGAGAGAGACTGAGGTTAGCAACCCTAATTGTCACTTGAATGACTCCCCCGTGTCACCATCAGCCTTTATTCTGTAGGAAGTTGTCAGTTCAGCTCTTCGATGGGCAGGTTTGTTATCAGCAAGCGGTTTACAGCCCCTGGGCTGTGCATTAATTAAAACGGCTTTGTGCCCAGCCTTATTCATTAGCACGCTGCTTCCTTAATCACTGCCTCTTCAGCCACCAGGACAATCTATAAATCTCCTCATATATGAAATAATGAAGTGGAATGGTTCCATTTATTACAGTGTAATAAGTCAGGAGAATGTGGAGGTGGACAAGGCGGCGTGGAAGCGGTTGCCTGCCCAGAGCCCTCCCTCCTCATTACCTGACACACAGCAGCAGTCAGAATCTGCCTGGGTCCCCACCTGTCCCAAACTCTTATGCCCTTTGCATCTGTCATCCAGACGGGCACAGACCCCAGAAGAAAGAATGGCTGAAGAGAGGCAGAAACAGGCGCAAAGGGTGCTGCTGCAGGGCTGGCAACTTACTCCACAAAGCTGGGGTCTGTGGAAGAGGGTGTTCACACCCAGGGTCTCATTAACTCTTCCAGAGGACACTCGAGTGGACCACACAGGGACACTACCCCCCCTTCATGCAGTGAGGCTCTAGGAGCAGAAGTCATCCATCCAGAGGCAAATAGTGAGCGAGCAAGGAAGAGAGTCTGCCTGCAGTCTTCCACACAGAAGCCTGAACCCTCTAGTATGCACGAGGGCCTCCCCTACATGCGCATCAGAACACCTTGGAGATTTTAGAACTTGCAACATGCAACCCCCACCCAGATGAAATTCAGCCGACTCTCCAGGATGAGGCCAGGGTACCAGCAATTATCAAAGGCTCCTTGATTAATTCTAATGCAAACCCTGTTGAGAGCCACGTGCTCCCTCTTGTAAGAATCACTAGAGTGCTGGTTCAAGAGAGAAATTCCCAGGCTCCTCCCCTAGAGGGCTGGCTGATTAGTTTGGGAGTGTACAGCCCAAGAATGAACAATTTTTATCACGTCCCCCAAAAGATTTCTAGGATAAGGCGCCTTTGCTAAAGACTGAGCTATCTCTAAAACCTCTAGCCCTTGTTATCCAATCCCAACTCCTAAGTCAATGGTGCTGAATTCCTCCTCATCTTCAAGACATGTGGCAGATGCCATTTGTGTGACTGACACACTTCCACCAGAGAAGCCAGATATTCCTCCTAAGACTGTGATAAATGTAACAAACTCCATGACTGTGTAAGTTTCTGCACGCTAACTATAAACTCCTTCCTTCTTTCATTCTCCGATTCCTAACCATCCCATATCCGCAAAGCTCTGCCTTAAGTGGCTCTGCTGGCTTACAAAGGTGGGGTACTCAGGTTCTGACCATTTCTCCCTAGTTTCCCATCCTCAGGTGCCCTATGACCAGAAACTGGAAGCATAGCCTGACTCTTAGATGCAATCAGTGAGATGCTTCAGGTCACAGACCTCTGCCAATAGAATCAGCTAAACAAGAGCCCTGGGAGGCCGAAATACACACATTCATTCACTCCAGAAGTTCACCCCAGCTTCCAGGAATGAAGCCCTGGTTTTACATGCTTGTCCAGACATAACTCCAAGCCAGCATTGAGGAGTGGGCAGCACCAATTTGAAGAGGAAACGGCTGAGCCACGAAGCTGTCCAGATGCAGCCGTTTGCCATCTGTGTTGCTGAGTGGCTTTATTCCTTGGCCGCCAGACGTCACCAAGTTCCGGTCCACTGGCTTTCCCTGACAACCTCTGGAATGAGGGGGCAGCTCTGCAGCTCCATGGCCAGGTGTGCTCCACCTGGCCTCTCCAAACTATGCCCGGCTCTTCCTCCTGGAAAGAGGGGAGGGAAGGTCCCAGAAGCCAGCACAGTTCTTCTTGGGGGCACAGGCAGCAGGTGGGCAGTGCAAGAGGGGGTGAGTACAGACCAGGACAAGCCATCCCGCAATGATGTTTTTCTGTCCGAGAGATGCCTCATGGAGCTATGAACATAGAACAACATACATGGCTCCAATTATTTGGGATCCAAATGCCATTCAGCCAGGAAAATGCAGAAACAAGGTCTATAGCAAATAGCATTGCTGCTTACCACAAGGGCTACTAGTCAGCCCACCCCACACTCTCTGCTGCTTCCTTTTTTTCTCCTTCTTATTATATAACATGATATAGACTGAACGTTTTGTCTTTTTAGTATTCTTGTGTTGAAGCCCTATCTCCCAAAGAGAGAATATTAAAAGGTGGCGCCTTTGGGAGGTGATGAGGTCATGAGGGTGGAGCCCTCATGAATGAAATTAGTGCCCTTATAAGAAGAGACAGGAAAGAGCCTGCCCCCTCTCTCTGTCTCTCTCTGTATCTCTCCCTCCCTTGAACCCTCCCTCCCTCTGCCATGTGAGGACACAGGGAGAAGACAGCCACCTGCAAACCAGGAAGCAGCCCTCACCAGACACCAGCTCTACCAATGCCTTGATTTTGGACTTCTCAGGTTCCAGACTGTGAGAAATAAAGGTCTGTTCTTTAAACCTCCCAGGCTATGGTAATTTGTATAGCAGCTCTAGCTAAGGCACAGCACTTATCCCCTGCTAATCTACTGTCACATTTCCGGATTTGTTGTGCTGATTTTTTATTATCTAGTTCCTCCCGATAGCAGATAAGCCCAGGGCCTGGACCGTGGTTTGTTCTGATTAGTGATGTGTCCTCATTGTTGCCAACAGTACCCGGCACATCGGAGGACTCTACAGCTACTGCTACTCAGTGAGTGATGGTGAGCGCAGAAGAGACTGGACAGCATCCGTGGGAGTCACCCACCCCGTATCTTGCCCCAGGAGAAGGGAGACACATGAGGGAGAGAAAGTATGTGCACTTTTCATACCTCTGCCTGTCCTGGGTATTCAGAGGGCTTCGGGCTGACATCATAATAGATAAACAAACTAATAAACCGTGAGGTCAAGCTGCCAGCTGACATTCAGGCTGGCATCCTATTACTCTCCATGGGAAAGACTCCACCACTTCCATCCCTCATTGAATAATCAGATCCCCCAATGAAACATTGGTTGTTCTTGCTTAACCAGGTGACAAATAACATGCTTAATAAATTATAAATGATAAAATGTTGCAGAAAAGCCCAATATCAATTTTAATACTTTAAAATGATTTATTAATATGCTTCCATACTGTTTGCTGCATCTGTTATTTCTCATGTTCCCACGACACGCTGTGAAAGAGGAAGGGGAACTTGACAAGGTGAGTAAAGGGAGACGTGAGGCTGCCTTGACGGATGGGGTGTGATGAGTGATGTGAGCACAGGCAGGATCCAAAGAGAAAAGATACCACCACTCCAGGTCCCAGAGATGTTTCCAGGGAATTCTAAATATTCATGAGCCCCTCTTGTCATCTCCCCTTTCCAGAAGATGCCAAAAGTTCACAAAACTTTTTGTGAAGGCTTTTCTAATCCTGTCTCCTTGTAGGAAAACCACTTATTCTGTTGATTCGCCACTGGACTGGATGGAGTACCTGTCTCTATCATGGCCCCTCTAACACAGGAGCCAAGGAGTCCATTAACTTTGGATGGATGGATGGATGAGTAGATGGATGGATAAATGGATGGGTGAGTGGATGAGTGAGTGGGTAGATGATGGGTGGATGGGAGAATGGGTGGGTGGGTAGATGGGGGGATGGATGGATGGATGATGGGTGGGTGGGTGGTGGATAAAAGATGGGTAGGTGGGTGGATGGATGAATAACGGGTGGATAAGTGGGTGGGTGGGGGGGATGCATGGATGCATGATGAGTGGGTAGATGGGTAGACGGATGAACGATGGGTGGATGGGGGGATGGGGGATGGGTGGGTGAGTGGTGGATGAATGATAAGTGAGTGGGTGGATGGATGGATGGATGATGGGTGAGTGGGTGGATGGATGGATGGATGATGAGTGGATGGGTGGGTGGGTGGGTGGATAGATGGTTGATGGGTGGTCTTAGGTGGACAGGTGGGTAGATGAGTGGGTCCACTATTTGGTTTATGGACTTCTTTCCTCACTTAGCCTCTCTCTATTCACTCGTGGACTGTGATCTCTAGCATAGGGACCAGGGCCATCCTCGGAAGGGCACAAGGCCTGGGACAACCCATCCTGTGTAGTGCTGAAGTCAGCCCAAATAACTTCACGTAGTAAAAAGACGCCTCAGTCTTAGCAGCTTTTGTTTAAAGACAGAAATGTCAAAAGTCAATGCAGAAAGGCATTTAGGAAAGGGGAGTGGGCAGCCCCTTTGCAATTCCCTGCCCACCCACTCAACCCCAAGGTGGCAGTGGTGTTTCTGGTTGTCTCCTGACCCTGACCAGGGTGTCGGGGGCTGGAATCTCGTAAGTATTTAACACACATTTGTTGAGTAAATTCAGGTGCTGCAGATGCTCTCTCCAGAGCTTGGGAGCTTGGCGGGGAGGCAGTATGGCAACAAGGTCTCAGCCTCAGACCCTGGAGCAGCCTGCCTGGGTTCACAGCCCCACGCCTCACGTCCTGCCAGGGCTGGTGGCTTGGGCAATGTTCATAACCTCTTGTGCCTCCGTTTCTTCTGCTGGAAAATGGACACTAATAAAAGTGCCTCCTACACAGGGTTTTTGTGAAGACTGGGTGCATAAATATAGACACAGTGTTCAGAAGAGTTCTTGAGGCAGCCCATGCTGTGCACGTGCCAATTGTCAGCAGTCTATGCGCATCGCACTTGAAGTCAGATGGTCCTGCGTTCGAGTCCTGCTCAGCCCTTTGCAAACTCTGCCTTCAGTCTCAGTGTGATGAAGTTATTCAGTCCCTTATCTGTAAAACGGGAATGATTCCATCCATATCAAAAAGCAGCCAGGAGGACGAAATGCATATTAAATTCAGGGTTTGACACATTGTTAGTGCTCAAAGATAGCACTAATAGTATTTTTATTAATATTGATCACTATAACTAATTGTTGTTAGTCTTTTTGGGTGGAAGACACAGGTTTAAAGAGCAGACTGACTCTTCATATTTGACCCAAACCTCCCAGCTGCCTCTTCCACATAGAATGAGGCTTAGATTGTAAGTTTGTGTGTTTTGTGATCTGGACAACATCACAGAACAAAATGCACGGTGAGGCCGGGCGCGGTGGCTCAAGCCTGTAATCCCAGCACTTTGGGAGGCCGAGGCGGGTGGATCACGAGGTCAAGAGATCGAGACCATCCTGTCAACACAGTGAAACCCCGTCAAAAAAATTAGCTGGGCATGATGGCGAGTGCCTGTAATCCCAGCTACTTAGGAGGCTGAGGCAGGAGAATTGCCTGAACCCAGGAGGCGGAGGTTGCGGTGAGCCGAGATAGCGCCATTGCACTCCAGCCTGGGTAACAAGAGCGAAACTCCGTCTCAAAAAAAAAAAAAAAAAAAAATGCACAATGGAAGGCCTGGGCTCCTGGAGGCAATTAACGTTTGGCCTGCCTAGGGCCTACATTTCTCTTAATTAATTATCAGCGCTAAGTTGTCTAGGACTCTTTCATTTTCCCCATTTCCCGATTCTAAAACATAACAGACTAAAGGCAGAATTTGGATAAAACTGCTTTGCTCCCCCTGCCCCTAAAAGACAAAATAAACATATTGAGAAATGTGGGAAAGACACAGAGACTGGAACAGAGATGTGATGGGGAAAAAGGAAGAGAGAGAGAAACAGATGGGGAAGACACTCCAGAAGCAATGAGCTCAGTTTCCACCACCGAGAGGGGTGGCTTTGTGAATACAGGTGTAAATGGTGTCACCCTGAGCACAAAGCCAGCCGCCAGCTCACAAACCTATTAGCTGGTAAACAGCAATGTTCTGTAATTCCAGCTATTAAAAACAGCTTAAAGAGAAATCAAATCTTATTTAGCAGCGATTGCAGGGGTCTTCTTGGACTATTTTAAAGTTTCATATTCATCTGAGGAAGCAGGCTCTAATTCTCCAACGCTGCTTTCTTGGAGGCAGTTGCATTTTCAAGCTTATTAAACATCCATTTAAAGGGAGAGGAGGGCCTGTGAATGTCCCCTCCTCCTCCACCAGACAATAGTGAGGCTATGCATGACTTTCTATGTCGAGGGAAACTACAGGGACAGGTGGAACATTTCCTGCCATTTGCATATGAAACAAGGTTGTCTCTGCTTTGCTGCCAGTGAAGAAGAAGCCATCATAATTAGGGAGAGGGTCTTTACATATCCTCAGTTCTTGAGGTCAGGCTATATATCGTCACAAAAAAGAGGCCTCTCAATCTCTCAAGTAATCTGTGCACATGTGTATCAACTGTTCACGCTGTGGCCATGTTCACAGAACCCCAGGAACTTTCAGAGCCTTGTTTCGTTGCGACACTGTGGTCGCCAGTCAGGGTAGAAAAGCAGAGCTCTTTTACAAGACATCAAAAATATTCATGTGTTAGATGCTAAGTATCAGGGTTCAGAAGAGTCAGACGACATTTCTTCTGACTCTCAATACATGATTTTCAATATATGCCCGTTTAGTAGCTAAGAGCTAAATTAACCTAAAAACAAAAAGATGACCTTGCAAGTCAGTCAGCTGGCAGATAAGAAATCGAATCAGGTCTCCATGCTCTCGGTCTGATAGTCCCACAACCAGATCAAATTACTTGTCTTTCTTCCATTGGAAGTGCAATTCTTCATCTCAAAATCCCTTCAGTCTCAGACTTCTCAGAATAAGTCTCCTGAACATAGGCAAGGAGGCTTTAGCCTAATTATCCTCTGCAACTACTGGTGAAAACCAGGTTTTTATTTTGTATTTTTCTTGAGCAGATACCAAATCTATAAGATCTTTTCAAGAACGATGCTGTTTGAATCCTTCCAAAAATAGAGTGTATGCGTCCATATTTCCAAGCTATCTGAGAACTGCAATGTCAATGGGTCCCCGGGTCCCTGGAAATTCTAAGCAATGGGTCATTCTCTAGGCAGAAGAGAGACTCAATACACCTAGGCAAAAATGTCCCCCAAGTCCCCTCTAATTACCATTCACTTCCTGTATACCTCTTTTTCATCATTGCTGATTACAGATACATCTATGTCTGAATAATATCTTTCCACTTTATAATCAGACAGCTACCACTTACTCTGATAACCTGAGACACTCTAAGTATGATTTTGCCTGCAGAATACTCTGTCTGCGTTTGGTCTCTTTTAGGGGGTAGACAAATTACTATATCCTTGGCAGCAGAAAGCTGACTAGAACAACATACTAAGAAGACACCCTGTCTAAGGTGAGACTTAGAGGGCAGCTCTAAATACTTGGCACTGAAAATTCCCATTCTCAGATGGCTGTGTGGAGGGGAATGAAAATTCCCATTCTCAGGTGGCTGTGTGGAGAAGAACGTTGCATCCATCCACCTCAAAGCTCCAGCTTCTCAGCCTCAGGCTAACACCAAGTCTTCCATAAGAAGCCAATCTACTCAAAGAGATCTATTTTCATGATGGGATTATTATTTTTTCATTTTATAATATTGCACAACCCTCTAAGTTAAAAACTGCTCCAATCTATAGGGCCTCATGCTATTGGATTCAAACAGAAGCTTTGTAAGAGAATTTTCAGTGCCCCCAGTTTACAGTTGAAGAAAAAGAGACCAGAAGACCCACCCCTGCCACAGCAGAGGGAGCAGGCACTCTGGGATGGAACTTGATTCTGTGTAGTAAGTGCACGGTCGTAACAAAGAGACAGTGTGAGTCCTGGAAGTAGGCCTAGCACCAGCCAGAGACTGGGGTTCTAGCATCTATTCCACCACCTCGCAGTCACCATGGATATGGAATCTAAATTCTCTAGGGCGGTGTTCACAGCTTGGCTGCAAACTGGAGCCGCGTGGGGAGCTTGGACAAAACTGATGCCTAGGCCCACCCCCAGCATTCTGATATAATTGGTCTGGGTAGCAGGAGTTTTTAAGGCTCCTCCAAGTAATGTTTCATGCAAACACAGTTGAGAAGCCACTGCTCTAAGTCCTCAGTTTCTCCCCCAGTAAAAAGAAAGTGATAACATGCATCCCATAAAAATCACAGTCCTACTAGCAACATACAGGACAGCCCATAAAATGAATTACACATTTTAAGTGCATCAAAGGAGAATACAGAAGTGTTTCCAAACCATTCCAGATTGGCCTCCAAAGTGGTTTTCTCTCTTAATAACTTGCCTGCAGGGATCTAGGAGGGCTTTGGAATCCAACCAACATCAGCCAATAGGGTAACGTCAAACAGAAAACTTTCCTCTGAGTTTCTTAGCCATGTAAGACTTTGACATAAAGAAAAGCAGTGTTCAGACATGGCTACCTGATCCAGACTCCTCCAGATCACATGCTTTGCTTGCTCATCTACACCGTTTGCTGGACTCTGCACTAGGCACTGTGCTGGCTGCTGAGGTGGAGAGAAAGATGAGGCATGCTACTGCCATCATGGAGCCTACAGCCCAGAGGCCACCAATGGCCAGGGTTGTCATCAAACGATGCCCAACAAACAGGGAAGGGGAACCTGGAACTGGGACACAATTTTCCAAAGAGTGATGGCTTTGCAGGGGAGGAAGCACTTGACCTGAGTCTTGAAGGAAGGGTACAAGTTTGTCATAGAGACAGAGTTATATAAAAAAGCATAGGGTGTTCAGAGACCAGTTGACTCAGTAGAGGCTGAGAACTCTGCATACTTTGCTAAGGATCTGGACTTCTAGTCCCATTTTGCAGATTTAAAAACCTAACATCCAGAGTTTAAGTAACAAGTTCAAGGCCACATGGCAGTGGAGAGTAAGATACAGTTTTTGAGCAAGGAAGTGGCATGGTTATATTTTTCTTTAGAAAGCTAATTCAAAGAACAGTTGGAAGAAGAACTGAAGGCAAGGAGCTCAGATGTGCAGCAGCACAAGGGAATGATGCCAGCCCCGGACTAAGGTATTGGCAATGAGGGTGAAGGAGAGGTCCTGGGTCCTAGAGACATGCCTGAGAATTCGGAGTGTTTAGTGCTGATGATGTAAGAGAGAGATGAGGGGAACTAGGCTGTTCCACAGGAACAGTTTGCATCATTCCACCCAGCCCAGCCTCTCTGCAGACCCACATCCTGCCTGGTGACGCGTGTGCACTTACACCAGGTCCGTGTGCTTAGCTAACAGTGCTTCCTAAACTTTGAGATCTACACAAGTTGGTAATCACTTGAAAATTTCCAATTAAATGTAAAAAAAGAAAAAAACAAGTAAATCTATTCTTTCTTTTGACTGCTCTATTGATTAAAATGAATGTCTGTGCTGGGACTGCTGAACCATGAAAAGCAATCTGTCTTAGATGGGTAACAGATCGTTAGGAAATCACTGGGTTGAAGGAAAAAGTCAAGAAAAAATGTGCACAGATTCACGTGTGGGGGTGTCAGTGTGCCTATCTGTAGCTCCATAGCCGCGTATAGATATGTGCATGTCTATATATAGGGGACATATGCCACAGACTTCAATCAGCAGCCATGAGCCAAAGGCACAGGCAGGATTCCTGACAGGGTGGCACCACCGGGGGTTCAGCAGACTCTGGGTGACACTGGCGGGTCCACACGGGTGGGAACAGGGCACAAGAAGCTATTCAGATAACAAATTCAGCTCTCAAGCAGCTCCTAGCTGACGTGTGAGTTTGACAGAACCTACAACATTGTACTTCAAGACCATTCTCCGGGAAATTTGGAAAAACAAGTGGCATTAATATGTATGCTTCTAATTTCATCAAAATGTTAGTTATGAGAGCTAGCCTACATACAAGAAACCTTTTGCTTGAGAAAAGAGAAAAATAGGAATGAACTCTCCATTGCTACTCTTTACTGCTAAATAAAATAAGCTATGGCCAATTCTGCAAGGTACACCTTAGAGTTTGAGTCAGAGTCAACCTATGCCAAGCTTCTGAAATGAAGTGTTTGTCCCCCACAAAATCCCCTTCGATGGGGTAGGAATGAGTGGAAACTGGAGAGCAAGGCCTTCCCTCAAAACAGATGAGTGAAAGCAAAGGGGGCAAGGCTCTCCTGTCCTACCAGGACGACTTGCCCTGTCATGTGCTCACCAGCTCAGTTCATCCAGTTAGCACTAATATTTTCCCTATGGCCTCTCATGAGCGGCATCTACACTCCCTCACGTAGAACGTTCATCTCTGTGATCTGACCATTCTGTGTCCCAACCTTATACCTCTTTCCTCCCCTGGGGCTCTGTCTCTCCCACAAAAATTTAGGACACCTGATTTCAGAACACTATTTTGGATCCATTTGCTGGAACAGTGGATCTGCACTGGGGCCTTGGTGGCGTCACCTCAGAGCAGCAGGAAGGAGAGAAGTTTGGGCACAGTGTCCTCTATCTTCCAGGTCATGTCTGAAGGAATGGAGATTCATTTGGAAAAGGTGAGTACACTCAACCATGTCACATCATGAAAGTCACGTCTCCTTTACTTTCTGGCTATGCAGCCTTGAGCACATCACTTAAACTTTCTAGATTTCAGCTTTCTCATCTGCAAAATGGGATTCATATTAATTATTATGATAATAGCTGACAATAGCACTTGCAAATTGATTTATCCCTTTGATGAAGTTAAAGATTTTCTAAAAATCTGGAAGCAGTTTTTGACTTACGTGTTATTGTTTAGCATCTGAGTGATGTGAGCTGGATGTTTTTCTAGCTCCTCAGAGGGTCATGGTAAGGCCAAGTTGACTAAAAGCATGCAAAATTTTTAGAACAGTGCCTGATACAGAGTTGCTACCCTTTGCCTGCCCACCCCGCCACACCCCCACCTCCAGCCTGGCCCCTGGCTCAGGTACTGAAGAATAAAGATAGAAACAACATTTTCTCACAAAGAGTAAGAAATGTATCTGCACTGCTATTATTAAACACTCGGTATTAAATACTGAGTCAATAACAGGGTACAGAGATACAGGAAGTCAGAAAAAGGACCTCCCTAAAATGTCTTGAAAAAGAATATGGGCAATGTCTCAATGGAATTGGAGGACAGGACCTAGTGACCCCATAAAAGTTAAGTGCATTCTATTTCTGTAGATTCTGCTGGGTCTCGGACTACAAATAGACACGGACCCTGCTGTGGACAAGCAGGCCAGTGAGGATGCCACCAAAGCCTGAACAGTCCCTGGCATGCAACAGGCACTCAATACTTATTGAATGAAAGACTCAAGAAGGAATGAATGAATGAATGAATGAATGAAAAGTATAAAAATAATGCATACAAATTACCTGCATAGGAAATGATTTGAGAAATATTCTGAATAACATGGAAGTCCATGACCATTTTGAGCTTCATTAATCTTTTATTTCAATGCACATAAATAATTGTTTAATACTCATTAGTAGCCATATAAAGGGTACAATAAATACATGGCATTTCTGAGTGTACTTAGAAATTTGCACTCAGTTTCTAAAATTCTAGTTTCCAAAAAGTTTTAATGAATCTCAGAAAGGAGAGTGACGTACTCCATTTATGTTTTTATCTTTCCTTTCTTGGTAAATTTAGGGTTCTTAATAGATAAATTTGACTTTAAAAAATGGTGACCTCTAATAATTAAATTTCTAGAAAGTATATTAAAAACCTAAAAAGTCTGTGAAAACAAATTAAATGATATATGCATAAAGGGTTAATTGGTTACCTCTTTCAATTTGCTTTTCCCAATCAAGATGTGCCATCCTCCAGCTTAAATAGCTGTCAATAGCACCTGCAAATTGATTTATCTCTTGATGAAGTTAAAGATTTTCTGGAAATCTGGAAACAGTTTTTGAATCCTCCCTGTTGTTATTTAGCATCTGAGATTCGTGAGCTGTTTTTCCCACTATTTTTCATCTTAGAATTCTAGCATCTGCATATTTGGAGAGCAACTTGCCTTCTCTTTAGATACACAAATATGGAAAATGCAATAGAAGTTGCTTATCATGCACTCAGGTTGGGTGAAGTTTAATCATAATGAAGCTAAATGAAATTCCTAAATTGCTCTGGTGGAGAGGAATGCCTTGATATTCCACTTGTGGAAAAGTGGCTCTATGCCAAAAATAAAGTTACATCAACCTCAGTACAGGAGAAATCAGAGTTTCTGCTTGCAGCAGCAGCAGAGGAATCATCTGTAACACAGAGACTTTAGGGTTGTATGTAAGGCAGCCTTGCTGGATGATCTTTAACAGGGGTTTGGTAGGGACATGGTAGAAGCTGGTTCCTAAACTCTTTAAATGTTTCTTCCCAGCCCGTTAGCGTTGACCTCATGTGCAGAGAATTGAGTTAATTATGTCTTATTTATGGGCACACTACACCATTAAGTTTATACATAGCCCTATTTTTGTGCCATTCTTCATTCCTATGTCCTTCTCTCCCATAAGCAACCATTTAAATATGTTTGAGAGAGAGAGGTGCACACGCATGCACACACACACACTCTCATTCCTTTATTTACATATGATCTTGTAAAACACGTTATTTGGTTTGTTTACACGTACTTCACTCTACCAATATTGCGTTGTGCTATAGACCTCATTCAGTTTCTTTCTACCTTGAACACTGTGGGTTTACGATCTAGCCATGCTGTGAGGTAGATCTGTTCTGTTGCTTTTAAATGTGTCATTGTAATTCACAGTGTGACTCCATCATGTTTTATTTATCCATTCCTGCCTGGATATATGTCTCTCCTCTACCATGAATGGTGCTGTGATGAGCGTCCTTGGACCTGGCCTGGAAGTTTTCTGGGATATTCACCTAGGAGGGAACTGCCTGACAGTAGGGTATATGTATACTTAATTTAAGCGAGTACTTTTTGATTGCTCTTCACAATGGCAATCTCAGTCTACACTCCCCCCATGAGGGTTCCTGTATCCCCTCACCCTCATCAACATATCACCCAGCTTCCTAATTATTATCAGTTATATGTGGATTTTTATTTTCTCTAATTAAAATATTTTTAGCATCTTTGTATTGCTTATTTGGTTTAATTTGGTTTCATCTTACACAAATTTGCTATTCATATCTCATTTTTCTGTTAGAGTTATTGTCTCAAGATATTTGCTGAGTCTCAAGATGTTTTAGGTATTCATCTCATCAGCTTATCACCCTACATATCATCTCTCAATCTGTTAGTGTTGATTTTATCCATGATTTCTTTTGTTGAACAGATAGCCTAATCTTACTGTAATCAAATTTTGCCTTTATGTACTTTTTGCACTTTTAGTGTTTTAAAAAGTCTTCCCCCACCGTGGGTCACAAAGATTCCCTAACATTACTTTCTATTAACTTTTTACCTTTCAGATTTAGGTCTGTAATTAACATGGAGTCCACCTTCATAGGTGGTTCCAGTGAAGTATCCAGTTTCATTTTTCTCCATATAGTAAGCCAGGTTCTCCATCGCATCTGTTAAAGGGACAGCCTCTTCCTGATTGTTTTTAGTGCCACCTATAAAATTTATCAAATCAAAAAAAAAGTTAAGTCATTTTGGTTCTGTCTCTGAGGACTGTCTTTTGTTCCATTGGTCTATTTGTCTGTTCTTACATTAAAGTCCACGTATTTAATTACTATAACCTTATGGTGCATCTCTCCTTTCATAAAGTTGACTTAGCTATGCATAGACCTTTGTCCTCTCATATACAATTAGAATATATTTATTGAATTATTTAAAAAAAATCCAGCTAGGCCAGGCATGGTGCCTCACACTGGTAATCCCAGGACTTTGGGAGGCCAAGGCAGTTAGACCACTTGAGCTCAGGAGTTTGAGACCAGCCTGGACAACATGGCAAAACCCCGTCTCTACCAAAAAGAATACAAAAATTTAGCCAGGCGTGGTGGTATGCACCTGTGGTCCCAGCTACTTGAGAGGCTGAGGTGGGAGGATCAGTTGAGCCTGGAAGGCAGAGGTTGCAGTGAGCCAAGACAGCAAAATCGCACTCCAGCCTAGGTGACAGAGTGAGACCCTGTCTAAAAAAAAATCCGGCTAGTACTTTAATTGGACATCTAATTTGCATTGAATATATAGATTAGTGTGGGAATATTGACATCTTTACTGTGATAAATTATCCTATTCAGAGTATAAAATGATTCAAGATATATTTATATTATTTCTAAATATCCATAACAGATTTTTATATTTTTTTCTTAAATATTGATTGTATTCTTTGCTAGTTACTATATATGTTGCTTTTGTTTGGGGTTGTTATAGGTGGTATCTTGGATTTTAAAAGTATTCTGGCTGGTATGCAGAAATGCATTTTGTCTTTTTAAGTTAATATTGTATCTGAAAACTTCGCTGACCTCTGCTTTTAGTTACAATGGTTTAATTCTTTGTGGTTTGTTTGTACATCATCCCATTATCTGCCAGTGACAACTTCACACCTTCCAATCATTTTGCCTTTGATTTCTTGTTTGTGATTTTCCTTTTTAAAAGAGCATTTTAAATACCTGCTTCAATTCCGACTAATTTGGGGTCATTTTAACTCCCTGTGTTGGCTTTCTCCTCAAGACCCACAGAGTGCTACCTCCTTTTGATATAGCTCAAAATCCCCATTCCTTTTGGAGAATCCTATAAAGTTTTCAGAAATTTGACTAAAATATTTACTCAACTCTGTGGCTGGGAAAATAAAAACAATTAAAAACCATTTGTGGAAGGAATAATGAAACATTTTTTCCCAAATCAAAGAGTAGATAAAGACTTACACTTGAAGTTACCATTATAGCTACTTCCTGGATGCCTATATAAGGGGTGACTGCCGCATTCTGAATTGTCTATATATAGATAAACAACTAAGACACATACTGTTTTTTTAATGTGCCAAATCCTTTTCTAGCCATTTTCTATATATTATCTTATTTCATTGAACAGACCTCTGAGGTGATTACTGTTATTTTTCCCATTTCAAAGGTGGGGAAGCCAAGGTAGAAAAAGGTCAAATACTTGGCAAAAGTCATACAGCTATAGAACTACAGCCAGGACTCAGATCCTGCAGTCTGCCCCAGAGGCTGTGCTCTCGGCCTCACAGTCCCTCCTCCAGGTCCCGGGCAGGCGCCATCCTCAAGAGGAAAGAGCCAGCACTTCTAAGAGCAAGCCGCGGCCAGTGCTGCTCAGCCAGTGTTATTCTTGAGTCCTTTTTTGGCGCTACTGATAGGTCATACTCCTTCATGATCACCATCTTGGTCTCTGCTGCTTTTTGCTCCCTACAGTCTGACCTGCAGTCCCTCCAAACCAATAGCCAAGTAACTTCTCTCTGCCCCCCAAAAGTGTTCAACCACAGAAACAGAAACAGAGCGGTGAGAGAGGGAACACAGTCCTCCACAGGCTGCCGCTTTCCACATCACCAGTGCTGTCTGTCCACAGAGAGGGAGGGCTCAGTAGGGCTTACGATCTGGGGAAGAAAGACAACTTGCTGGCTTCTCTCACTTGGGTTTTCTAAGAGAAGCATTATTAATTTGTTTTGAATACTGAAAATCCCTAGATTAGATGCATCTATATTCAAATGTGAATTTAATATATGCATTCATATTTGAATATAGATGGATCTAATCTATGCATCTATAGAGGCACCCCCCCAACCACAGAAACCCCAAGTACAAAATGCAGAGACTAACATTCTGGTGTGTAAACATTCTGGTTATAGTTATTATTGGTTCTTTCCATTTGGATAATAGCGAGATGGCTAGATAATAGGGTATTGTCTGCTAAAACTAAACAAATCTTTTTCAATTATGATGAGGTATGTTTCATGGTGCGAGAATAGGCTGGAAGTTTGCAGCTACATTTGTCTGTGAATTGGAAGCGCAGGTATTACAGGCCATGCTTAATGAAGGGACCAAATCTGTGTGGCTGAAGTGTGGTCGAAGGAATGTGGGCCTAGTAAAATCTCGCTTGCCTCAGGTTAAAGAGTGTGAAATGGGCGTTTCTTTATACACACAAACCCCTTCACACCTGTGGTCTTTCTCCCTATGAATCGAGGAGTCCAGGTGTCGATGCAGACCTCAGACAGCAGAGTGTCTATTTTCAAACTATCATGTGCTCACAGCTGCCAGAAATAAGTCACCTCAGCAAACTCAAATGCTGGCAATTTTGTAACACATAAAATTGATTTATGCTCACAATCAAAATATATTTCCCTTGATAATTTATGCTCAACAATTTAACATACTTATTAGTGCCACAATTGTAATGTCTGCCTTCCCGTCAATGCTGAAGTACAAGCACACACACGTACACAAAACAAAAAACACGCTATCTTTCAGAGGCAGGATTTCTAAAAAATCGATGTCATTGCAGCCTCTTTTGTATTTTGTTGTGACAAGACTGAATTTAAACAGCCTAGGAAGTCAAAACAACAGGAGAAATATCAATACATATTAACTTAATCACAAAGCTCTGCCCTGCCATCCTTGTCTAACACTCAAATTATGCTTCCACTGTAAGTTCCACGCCGCTATTTGCAGCTTGTAACTTCTCCACAAATATTTGCAATCTTGAGCGGTCATCCAAAAAGAAGGATGGCTCCAGGCTTCCAGGCATCTTCTTTGCATCTGTATGAGATTTTGTCACAACTGTTTTAAGAAAATCACTCCCCAGGCAGGCTTGAGCTCACTTGTTTGAATTCACAATCTTAAAGCATCTTCTATCCACCAAATGCTTTTCTGCCTGTCTCCTGATGGCACTGCAGCAGAAACTTCATTATCTGTTGCTCTGCATAAACCTCTTTGAAAAGGAAACTTAATATGGGACACGTTAATCCAAATAAATGCACAATGTACTGGCCCCATCGAATCCTGGATGTGCCACATCGAACTTTGAAACAAGCATCTGATTAAGGCACCAGGAGTGGGGCAGTGAGACCAGCTCACCAAGTGGAGAGACTAAATAGACTTGACCTTTTAAATGAACACTCAGCTGCTATTCATTCATGCCAGCATGTTCTATTCTTTCTCCCCAAAAAGGTAATTGGAACAGACACTCTAGTGGTCTCATTA
The DNA here is from genome assembly GCF_030222135.1 of Aotus nancymaae. NCBI lineage: Eukaryota > Metazoa > Chordata > Mammalia > Primates > Aotidae > Aotus > Aotus nancymaae. Next base: position 38,048,576 of record NW_026988423.1, read on the forward strand.
AGTATGTAGAATGTTCACGTTATCTTGTATGAAGATGATGCTACTGACTGGTGTACATGCTGAGCTGTTTCAAGAGGACTAACAAGTGAACGTTTCGCCATTCTCACTCTTCCTCAGCACCTCTGGAGATTAGGTGCTGTCATCAGCAACAGGACCCCGAGGAGTCTTTTAGTCATGCACGCAAGTGGAGCTAAGGATCCACCATCAGCATGGACCAGCGTTAACACTTACGACAGCCTACATAATTTTCAGGGTCAAATACAAAATGAAAATGCAGATTCCCTTGTTCAAAATTTATTAAGAATTTCAAGTGGGCAGCAGCAGACCACTAAACCGGGCAAGAGGCCCTTCTGAGCATGGCAGGCCCACGGGACCAGCCCTGCTGCTACTTCAATCCTTCCCTTGCAGATTCTCACAGGTGCGGGGACTCTGTACCATCAGTGGGGGCTGCAATGGGTGACAGTCAATACAGCTCTGTCCAAAACAGCTTTCTCTGCTCACACAGAAAAACAATAGAAATCATAGTTTCCTCCTGCTTTGTGTAAAAAGAGGCCCCACATGAGACTGACTGCCTTTGAAAGGAAATAAATGCACTTCAATTAGTAAGTGCCCAATCTCTCTCTAAACTTCTCTCATTTTTAGAAAAAACCATTTCAGTGTTATCCTAGTGCTGGGGTTTCTGGGAAAACACAGGGATAGATAACCCTGTCTTTCCATGTCCTCTCCTAACAGCGACTTCCCAGGGAAGAAAAACCAAGGCATGCATGTGGATTTCTAAAGAAATCCTATGAGAATATCCAAATGCCTGTCATTATTCACATAATTTAAATATTAGAACGACTGAGACTTGACAACCATTATCCTCTAAAATGACACAAAAAGAGAAAAGGGTGCTTAGACTTCTACAAGGGACTCTCTTGAGCCAATCCAGTAAGAGTAGTTTTTGTTTAAGTTATTGTTTGTTATCAAAGCTATAAGAGCATTGAATTCAAGCCCTTCCAGCTGACTTTTCTTCCCAAAAATTTAAAATCACCATACCATAGAGAGGTAACAATTGCTACCTTTTCGTGAGATTCAACTTCGACTTTTTCCAAGGACCATGTATAACAGAAGCTGAACTTAAAGAACTTTGTCAACAATTAGGGTAAAAATATTGCCTACATGTCGCCTTCTGTTAATTGATTCTATTAACAAAACTCAGTGCTAACCAAAGTTCCAAACCATTTCTATGTAGCTGTGATTGATGTTCAGGTTGATATATTCCTGCAATAATTATTGAATTCCTGCTGGCCTGGCAGCATTCTGTTGGCTACTTTACATCCTGAAATACAGGCATATAGAACACTGGAAAATAAATGTTGAACAAATACAAGGTATATTTGAGGTACTTAATAATCTGAAAAATGAGTATATACATAAATAACCATAATATGAGGTTTAAAGAAAAACAGAAATGAATGTCTTAACAGAACCATACATTTGGAGTTGTGAGAGTTCAGAGAAGGGAGATAATACTTCCCCATGGGGAGATATTCAGAGATTTCATCTAAGAACTATTAATTTAATTATTCCTTGAATCACACGTAAAAATGTGGAGCAATTACAGAGGAAGGACCTTGCAGCGAAAGGACACAGCATCAGCTATTCCACAACCATCTGTTCTACCTAATAACTATCCAGGTAGTGACCATCTATTCTACCTCTTCCCCTTCTCATCTGTCATTTTCTGGTGAGATCTATACTAACTGAATCCCCTTCCTCCCCTCCCAACCTTCAGTAATTTGGCTTCTGCACCCACTTTCAATTGAATATATTCTCAGAAAATGTCACTTAGGAGCTCCTAAATGTCAACTGCAATGGGCGTTTTAAGATCCTAATCTGATTGGGTTTCTGTACTACACGTGATATAATTAATCACTCCTTCCTTCTTGAGGCTTCCACGACACCACGTTCCCTGGCTCTCCTTGTAGCTTGGATGGTTTCTACTCTGGCCCCATTGTGGGCTCATCTTCCTCCATCTGCTCTGTAAAGGCTGTCGTTTCACAGGGTTCTGTCCTCCACCCGCTGGTTTTCTCACTCCACATGCTCCCTGGGTAACCACAGTCATTCACATGATTTTAATTATCATCTATATGCCGATGACTCCTAAATCTATATTTCTAGCCCTGGCCTCATCCCCTGAGCTTCAGACACATATATCAAAGCTCTGCTTCAATATCCCACAGGCAACTACAACTCAACATGTTGAAATGAAAATCATTAATTTTTTCCCTAAGAAGTCACCTTCTTCTGTATTTCCTGCCTCAGCTGGAGTTTGCTGATTTTACTCACTACATATTTCTCAAATCTATCTCCTCCTTCCTCTCACTCCTACCAGGACCTTAGCTCAGTCCCTTATTAGCCTCGCCTACACTACATTAACAGCCTCTCCACTCTAGTCTTGACCCCTCAAACCAACCTCTAAACATCTTCCAGAAAGAATCTAGCTGAATTGCAGGTCTGATCATCTCTCTGTCTCTCTGTCTCTGTCTCTCACACTCACACATACACACACACACACACACACACACACACACACACACAAACACACACACATGCTTTAAAGCCTTTTACCAGCAACACATTTCTTGGAAATAAGATTCAGGCTCTTGAATACAACGTTCTTCATGTGTCCGTTACTGAAAAAAGGATAAATTCTGAAATAGTTGCCTGGCAGCTAACAAGGAACACGTAAAGAATTTCTGGGTAGCACCAGTGACCAAAGGAACTGAAGGAACATGGTCTTAGTGATATTTCCCTGGCCAGATGTCCTCGACACTACTCTAAAGATAATTACAGAGCGCAGAAGGTAGACAGAAAGATTGATCCAGGATTGTATGGTAGAATAACAAAGAGCTAACAGTACTTTTCAGAGAGCCATCGACATTTTCAGGAATATTCCACAAGGTTCAGGCTTGGTAGAGAAGGGAGTGGAAGAGGAGAAAAAACTAGTGGAAGCAAAAGACTGGCAGTTGCCATGAGACTTGTGAGTAAGGGAGGGAAGCCACGTCACAGAGGAATTAGTCAGGAGAGAGCTTGCTTAAAGGGACATTTTGGAAAGGGAGCTGTTCTAGGCAAGCACTTGATACTAGCTGCAGTCAGAGTACATGGCTTATGTGAAGTGAAGGAAAAAGACACTGCGGCTAAGGGAACCATGAACTTCTGCAGCTGGATAGCAGGGTAGAGCATTTATCATTGTGTTTATTACCCTGGACTACAAATGTGTGTTTATATGTCTCTCCTTACTAGACAAAGAGATACTGGAGGTCAAGGACTATATGTGTTTAAATTTCTATCCCCCAGGATCTAGCACAGTGCCTGGGATAGAGTAAAAGCTCCAAAAATCATTTAATGAGTGGCAAAGGCTTGGAAGTGGGGAATTCTGGGACATAAGCAAGGAGCAGTATAATGTAGCTCTTCAGATGCACTAAGATAAATAGTGAGAAATAACATGGGGATCGGATAATGAATGCCCTGGAAGAGCAGGGCATGAAAATTGGGCTTTTATAGTCAACTGGAAGTCACTGACGGTTTGGGGCCTAGGAGAAATGGAATATGATCAACACTATATTTGTAACTATTGATTAATATTTATGACCCTAAAGCAAGGCACAAAACTACCTTCTGAATCATCAAAACGGGATTATATTGTACTCACTATAGTATTTCTGTCCTGATAAGTATGTTGTTTTCTATTGTCATTATCTGGAATTGGTACTCTTCTCTTTCCATTCAGATGGTAGTGATTCATCACATGTTCATTGACTACTTTCTATGTCCCATGCCCCTGGCTAGGCACTTTTACAAATGTATAACTCCATTCAAGAGATTAATTTGATAAACCAGAACATCAGATTTCCAAACTATGTTGGACAATGAACATAATATTTATATATCACAAGATCTCTTATATTACAGACCCCAAAGCCACATACAGGATTATGTCAAGTTCATTTTGTTCATGTTTTTAACGAAATTGCTTCTATTCAAAGACAAGGTATCTAAGTAGGAACTGAGATTCGCCATCTATAAAAGGAGTAAATTAGACTGAGAATGATTTAGTGATGTATCAAAGGCTACAATGAAAGAGGATAATGAAGCCTAAGTCAGAACTCTGTCTGACCTCAAGCATGGTTTTCTGTTAGCTCTGTGATTTAGATATAAACTTTACCAGCTCTGAAATGTGATCTCTGTACAATAGACAAGTGGAAAATTGGCCATTCAGCAAAACACAGTGGAAGGAAGGGAAGCAGGCTGCTGGGTGAGTTCCATCATTTATTACCATGCTGGTCCTAAATTTTCACACCTAATTAATCAAGCTTGCTCTGTAATCACTTTTCTACGTGTGCTGTTGGTGGATTTTACAGCTGCGGTTTTAATGAGCTGCTGTTTCTTTTGACATTTGGAAATCTAATCTGGAAAAATGATTCAATGACTTGTAAAGACCTTTCATATTACATGTTTAGCCATGTAGTTTTCTAGGGTCCTGGGAGGAATTAATAGCCAGCCACATTTCCCATGTAGCTCTCTGTTTATGGCAGGCAATTCCTATGGAGTTACCGAACAGATATAGCCAGCAGTCCAATGAGCTAATGAAAATTAATATTAGTGATTGCAAACACCTAGGAAATAAATGAGAATTTGCAACTTGACTTATGAGAAGATGATATTTGAAAACCCAAAAGCTCACATAAAATACAAAAAATTGGGGAGGCCATCTCATCTTAGGAAACAGAGTTATCAGGGTGGAGAGAAAAAATATATTCAGTACAGATAGGAAACAACTACTGAATTACAGAAACATGTCAGATACCAAGAGAGAAATAGCATGAGAAGCACTCTTTCCACTTACAAGGAACATTAATTAATATTCTATAGCCCATGTAATTCTTGTAATTACTCCACTAAAATTGGGGTGTTTTGCAGTGAAAAGAGATCCTAGAGGAAATACACATGTCAAAATACATTATTCCTGAGTGCAGAGCACATATGGATGAGTCTAAATTGGCCTTCTTATTCCCACAGCAAACCTCACAGGAGTTCTAGGATTAAAGACTGGCAGTCATTGCTCTATCAAGCTGTTCATTCCCAGGGATTTGTGATTCTCTAGTCAGAGGAGACAATCTGGAAACAGTACAATTGCCTGTGAATTTTGAAGCCCCCACCTTGATATACAGAATGAGATTAATAAACAATTGTTCCTTTCAAATCTCGTGGTATTCATAACTGCTCTTGTCATGCGGCTTTTGCCAGTGAGTGTACTGATTTGATATTTCCTGGATCATACCCTTTTCTCTCTCCCATCTTGACTATTTGCCTGTCAAATTAATTGGTAACTATTTGCATAGTCCACCTATTTCTTCTTTCTTCTTTGTGTTCTTCCTCAGTTCATCAACAAGTGAAAATTTCTCTGCTATAAAATCAAACAATCAATTTTGGTTGCTAGGAGGGAAAACATCAGTCCAGAAAAATTGAAGCTGAAGGGTCAGAATTTGCTAATGCCGTTTCAAGCTCAGAGCTCATAAATATTCTGAGGTGCAAGGGAACTTTGCAAATAGTCTGAAAACAAACTGAATCAAAGAATTGGCTCTGCGGTGGATGGTATTTCAAAACGGCACCACTGAAAAGCAAGGTTAGAAATAATATATATAATACCCTGTTTAATGTTTAAAAATTACACACTCCCACAAATATCCACACCAAACGCATGGACTATCTCTGTAAGGGAAAATGTGGAACTAATAACAGCTCCTACTCCCATGGGGAGGAACAAGACGCTGGTAGACAGGGCAAGGATGGGGCTTTGTCTTGCTCTCTACATTATCCTTTGGTCCCTTTTAAATTATATTCTATGTACATATGACTTATGAGAAATAAAAATATACTTTTAATAGCAGTCCTCACACCAATAACTAAGCTGTCTAGTTCTGTCCCAGCTCAAAGATCGAAGAATACATTTCTTTGCCAGAAATGCTCGCTATTCCCTCTTCATCTTCCACACAGTCCACACTCTGGACTCCTGCCATTTCAAAGGCTCTCTTTAGGAATACCTTTGGAATCATCCTGCTGTTGGTCTCAAATACCAGACCTAGAAATGGCTTCAGCAATGTCAATGACCTTTACAGGGTCCCCGAGCTTGCTAGAGACATGGTTAGAATCAAAATCTTTTCATAAGAAACCACTTTGTGTAATTCTAACTTTGCTTACCCCAAAAGAGGCAGTCACAGATAGTCTAAAAACATTCCCACCAGGTAAGTCTTTCAAGGCCACCAGAGTGAATTGCTTCTTTTTTCTGCAGCTCTCACCCCCACCCCACATCACCCCACCACTTTGCTCCTTTGATTCCTCTACCATTCACAAGAACTCCCTTCCCAGCACAATTAAGAAATCTAGAATTAAACATTCTTTTGGTTTGGGGCTCCCAATCCCGATCTGTCCCAGGAGAAATTAGTCTCCAATCAATGGCTTTAGAACAGCACAAAAGAGAACCCCGAGCAGCTGTGCTTCCCGACACTGGTAACGGCTGCCACCGTGTGCACTGATCTGTAGGGATTTCTGAGTCTCCCCTAACAGCTCATGAATTTTATAAACTAACCTCATTGTAACCAAACCATGAAATTGCAAATTTAAACTTTGTCAACAAACAAAGACCTAGAGGAGGCTAATGCAGCTTTGCCTCTCCAACGCCATCCAAGCTGCAGGCCTAGAGAGCAAACTGTCCATCGGTGACACCCAGTCCTGACTCCCAGAACCCAGCTGTGGAGAGGGAGCATTCTGGCCCAGTCAATGGCGCCATCCATGGGACCCAAGGAGGCTCAGTTTCCTGGACCAAAAGCAGTAGGAAAAATTGCAGCCAGCACAGAGCCCCTTCAGGCTTTTGTCTTCTCTAGTCTAGGTGGCTGCAGAAGTCTCCTAACTGGTCCTCAAGTCTCTCTTCCCTCCATTCTGACCATATCACTCTGCAGCTCATTTGTGGCTGGTTGTTTTCAAGATAACTTTGGAATTCTGGCTCATCGCATGTCTTCAGTATAGGATGCTGCCTACCTGAACAACTTCACCAACCAGAAATCCCTACATTTATCAAACTGAAGCTCAAGCCTCCCTGCTCGCCACTCACCCTACACAGCCTTGAGCTGTCAGGTCTGATGCCTCTGCCGCCTCTGCCACATCACCAGCCACCATGTATTAACTAATCTCAACTCATCTTTCAATATTTAAATCAAATATCCTCTCTTACGGTGAGATTGTTAATAATGAGTATCACCTTGATTGGATTGAAGGATGCAATATTGATCCTGGGTATGTCTGTGAGGGTGCAGCCAAAGGAGATTAACATTTGATTCAGCAGTCTGGGGAAGGTAGACCCACCCTTAATCGGGTGGGCACCATTTAATCAGCCACCCACAAATATAAAGCAGGTAGAAAAACATGAAGCGGAGAGACAGGCCTAGCCTCCCAGCCTACGTTTTTCTCATGTGCTGGATACTTCCTGCCCTCAAACATCAGACTTCAAGTTCTTCAGTTTTAGGACTTGGACTGGATCTCCTTGCTCCCCAGCTTGCAGACAGAATGTTGTGAGGCCTTGTGATCATGTAAGTTAATACTTAATAAACTCTCCTATAAACACACACACACTCTCACACACACACACACACACACACACACACACACATATATATATATTCTATTAGTTCTGTCCCTCTAAGAGAACACTGGCTAGCACTGGCTAGTACATATGGGAATCCTTTTACATTTCGAGGTCCACACTTTGGACTTTCTCTCTTACGTTGAAATTGTCTATTTTGTGTTTCCTTCTCCCTGGACTCTGCGTTCTTTGATGGCATGGCCTATTCCACCTGAGATTCCAAGAGCCCAACCCAGTGCCTGCTAATTGGCACTAAATGAGTATTTGCTGAAACCGAGTGTCATCGTTATTAGTTCTGGAGTCAGGCCTATGTGACTGCAAACCACTTCCTAACTAAGTAGCCTTGGCCAGTCTACTTAATATCTCAGAATCAGTTTCCTCAACTCTAAAATGGCGATAATAATGCCTATTTCACAGGGTGGTTATTAGGATAAATGAGCTAATATAGTTCTCATGCTAAGCAGATAGAACGCACTCAGCAAATGCCAGCTCTACTGTTATCATGCTCAGCTACGGACTGGCTGTGAAATCTTGTCCATGCTTCTTGACCTGTTTAAGACTCAGTTTTCTCATCTCTAAAATGGGGATAGGAATAGCTTCCAATAATTTGTTTTATTATATGGATTTAATGTCCTAATTCTTGAAGAGTACTTAGCAAAGCACCTAACATACAGTAAGAATTTATAGTTAATATACAGAAGGACTCCAAAAGGGCCTGAGAGCCTCCCAGCCAAGCCTTGTTTGTTAGAGTTGATCCATGCCTCTGAAAGAAAGAATAAGAAGCAGAAACAAGAGCTAAGCTGGAAAGAGAGTTCCTTCCAGGCTGTCATATCAGCTGTGAGAAGCATTTGCCACTTGCACCACCCCCCGTCTATCCTCCTCCAGGCAAGCCGGGGCTGTTTAAATTCAGATCAAATGACAAGTTGCTTGCAAAAAGGAAAAAAATAAAGCAGCAGACAGACATCACCCACGTCGTTAGAAAGTGGGCAGAAAGAATCCTAGACCACAGTTTCCGATTGGCCACAGGTGTGACCTGCATCCGAAACCTCTCCAAGTTCCTGAAAGCACAGTCCCTCTGCTGGGGGAGGCAGGAAGAGCTCCTCATTAAGCTAATGGACCACTAATTCATTTCCAGGTGAAGAGAAGGGGCCCGCAGAGCTGCCTCATTTGCCTTGTCTAGAGGGTCATTAAGATGAAGGGTGGCAGGCTCTTGAGACAGAGCCGGCAGTGACAGCTGCTGGCTGTCGGGAGGGCAGGGGGAGTCGGCAGAGGATTCCAGAGAGAGACTTTTGCTGCAGACTTTTCACTGACACGATGCAAGCACTGACCAGACGCGGGCATAGAACATACCAGAGCTTCACAAAAGGGATGCAAGGTACCTGTGCTGCCACCCCCAGCGACCTTCACTAGCTATGTATTTAAGCAAATGTCCTTCTAGAGAGAGGCCCAAGCACGTGAGACCGGCTTGTTTCCAAAATCCTGCCAAGGAGGGGCTTCCGTTACTGGGGCTTCAATATGCGTCTTCCTTTCATTCCTCTTACCAGCAGTCTTCCCAGGGATTTTCAGAAATGTCATAGACTTATTGCTTTTACTCACACATTATGTTATCAGGAGCACTTCTCTTATCATTAATGTTTTAATAAGAAATAATGTTTCATTTAATGACTTACGGATGATATTTCATCTCTCATTCAACTTTATTTTTTCACCATTTTTACCTTGTGGTGTGATAAATATCACTGTTCATAAAGTCTTCACACACGTTATTCTCCTGAGATACATCTTCAGAAGTGGAATCAATAATATGCAAATCCTCATCTTTGTTTCTTAAGCTACGGTGAGCCACGGCTACCACAGACCTGCAAACAGCCCCGACTGCAGAAAATCCAGGTTTTCGTGGCATGCTGCTCCACACTGCTTGTCCAACTTTGAGCAGTTTCCTTAACCTAAATGCTGTTTAGTTTCCATCTCTGTAAAATGGGTATATTAATATCTAGCTCACTGAGTTTCTGAGAAAATCAAACCATTTCATGAGAAAACCCACATGATTGCTATCACTACAATAGATGCAGAGAAAATATCTGACAAAATTTGATACCCTGTCTTGAGTTTTTAGAAAAATCTACTAGAAGATGAGAAATAAAAGAAAAAATTCTATCTCCTAATTCAATAAGAAATATTTACCAGAAAATGCAAGCCAATCAAATATGAGATAGCAACATAGCAGAAGACTTATTAAAGTAAAGAAGCTCACTTTCAGCATCACTGAGCAGCATTGCAACTGGGTCTTACATAGTACAATAAGAAAAAATAAAAATAAAAATACTGCATAGAAGCGAAACTGTCATTGTCTACCTGAAAAACCCAAAAGAGTGCATTTTAAAACTATTAGGATTAATTTACGACAGTTCATTAAAATGACCAGATATCAGGTGAAAATCAGTAGCACTGGAATGTCCTGCAATATTAAATTAGAAAGTTGTAATAGAAGCAGTCATAGTAATAGGAAAAATTTCATGACACACTCATGAATAGACCTAACATGAAATTTGTCAGGACTATATGAGCCAAACTATACAGCTTTACTGAAGAAAACAGAGACCTGGCTAAGTAGAGTGGCAAATACTCTCCCTCAGTTAATCTACAAACTTGACCACCACACACCACAGACATTTCTTTTCCTTTTTTTTTTTTTTTTTTTTTTTTGAGATGGAGTTTTACTCTTGTTGCCCAGGTTGGAGTGTGCAATGGCACTATCTTGGCTCGTCACAACCTCTGCCTCCTGGGTTCAAGTGATTATCCTGCCTCAGCCTCCTGAGTAACTAGGATTACAGGCATGCACCACCATGCCCGGCTAATTCTGTATTTTTTTAGTAGAGATGGGATTTCTCCACGTTGGTCAGGCTGGTCTCGAACTCCCAACCTCAAGTGATCCGCCCACCTCAGCCTCTCAAAGTGCTGGGATTACAGGCATGAGCCACATTTCTATGGGATTTTTAATTATATTTATAAGCTGATTATGAAATTACTCTGGAAGATAAAGTTGAAAGAATAGCTGACAAAATATTGAAAAAGAAGAAGTGCAAGTGCAGATTCGCCTGACAGAATGTACAAACATTTTATAAAGCTATAGTAATTAAAATAGCATGAAAATGCCACAGAAATATTCAAATAAATGAATGGAACACACATTCATGTGGGAATTTAGTATGTGGTAAATGTTACATTTCAAGTTAGGGAGAAAAGTATGAATTCTTTAACAGCATTAAAGCCATTAACTATGAATAAGAAGAAATGTAAGTTATAATCTAATTGATAATGTACAGAAAATTAATTCCAATCAATATAAAAGCTAAACCTAGAAAACAAATCATATGAATGTCAGAAATGATTATGGGATAAGATGTTTGTAATCATAAAATAAAAGATACCTTCTCCCCTTTGAACCAAGATGCAGAGAATTCAGTTAATCAAACACCCTAGTTGATGGATGATTATCCTCACCAACTGTACAAGATTTCTTCTCGCTATGTGTTGTCCCTTCTTTCCTGATCACTGCTTCGACTCCCCCACTCCCACAGGCGCCCACTCTAATAAATTTACAATACAGTTTTTACATTCATGCTATAAATGTATACCAGTGGAACTGAGCTATAGATATTGTTCTGATTTTTACATTCTATTCTCAATTCTGTGTGGTTAGCTCCTTACCACACATCACATTTGGCCTATCCATTCATCTAGAGATGAACAAGCAGGCTGCCTTTAATTCTGATGCCACAAAGAAGGCTGCCATGAGTAGTGTAGAACATGCCTTTTTTTTTTTTTTTTTTTTTTTGAGGCGGAGTTTCACTCTTGTTACCCAAGAGCTGGAGTGCAATGGTGAGATCTTGGCTCACCGCAACCTCTGCCTCCTGGGTTCAAACAGTTCTCCTGCCTCAGCCTCTCGAGTAGCTGGGATTACAGGATTACACGCCACCATGCCCAGCTAATTTTTGAATTTTTAGTAGAGACGGGGTTTCACCATGTTGACCAGGATGGTTTCGATCTCTTGACCTCGTGATCCACCCACCTCAGCCTCCCAAAGTGCTGGGATTATAGGCGTGAGCCACCGCGCCCGGCCTGAACATGCCTTTTTATATATTCATGTGTGAGTTTCTCTAGGTACACGCCAAGTGGCACCTCCAAGTCCCGTGCCATTACCAGGATGGCCGCAGCACACTCTAGTCCTGCTGGCGATGTATGTGTTCTCCCATTTTCTTATATCTTCAACAACAATTAGGATTATATAACTTTTAAATTCTTGCTAATCTAATAGGTGCAATGTTATACCTCATTGCTGTTTTTATTGTCATTTATCTAGTATGCAGTAGGATTGAGTATCTCTTTATTCAGATTGCTAACTATTTGGGTTTCTCCTTCTGTGAATTGCTATTTATATCTATTGCTCATTTTTCTATTAGGTTTCCCAATATTTTTTTCTGGCTGACTTGTAAGAATTCTTTGAGTGTATTATATATTAATCTCTTGTCAATTTCTTTATTTTGCAAATGTCTTCTATCAATCTGTCGTCCATCTGTTAAAGTTGTTTATAGTTTCTTTCATCGATCAGAAATCCTTAATATGTATGTGGTCAAAGGTCTAGTTGCTTATGCTAGAGACCAACAGGAATGGCCAAAGAAGAAAGATGATCAATACACCTACAAAAAAAAAAGCCTGCACAATTAAAAGAAAATTTAACAAATTAGCTGCACAGTGAGAAAATGTTGTGACATATATAATTTGCAGCATATATAATGGATGAAGGATTGCTATCCACTTTATGTGTAAGCACCAACAGTTCATATAAACAAAAGACTAATAGAAAAGAAGAACAAATTATGTGACTAGAAAACATGCAGAAGGGGAAGTGTATACACCTAACAAACGTGAAAAGATGCAGATTAAATCAACGAGATTCCATTTTGTGGTCCTCTGAGTGGCAAAAAAAAAAAAAAAATGCAAAGGTACAGGGTAAAGAGGGCACTCACATGCTTCTGGTGGAAGCATCAACTGGCCATATTGTCTGGGCGGCAGGTCGAGGGTATCTATTTAAATTTAACATGTGTGTAACCCTCTGCCCTGGCGTTCCTCATGTGTGGGTTAATGTTTACTGCATGAAAAATTAGAAACAGCTAGAGTCATTGTCGTAAGAAAAAAATAAACCAGCTATGATACCACAAACTCTGTATGAACTAAAAGGAAATAGATCCTATGTTTTATATGCCTTGACATGGGATGATCTCTATGATGTATTTATTGTAAAGTAACAAAAAGCAAGTTTAAATATGTACAACATTATTTACCACAAGACTAAGCAAAAGCTAAAAAAGATCCACAAAACTAGATATACAAATGTTATATAAATACCCAACATATAAGGTCAACAAGTCTAAAGAGCTAAGATACAGCATGAAGACTACAGATAACAAAGCTACTGTATGTGGGATTCATGCTAAATCCATAGATTTTAGCTGCTTTTGCCACACACACACACACACACACACACACACAAAATAGGTAACTACACATTTAATATGATAGATACATTAATTTGCTTCATTGTAGTAACCTTTTTACTTTCTATATATTCCCTATCATATGGAATACCTTACATATACACAATAAAATTTATTTTTAAAAAATTTTTAAAAAACAGGATTTTGAAAGAATCTATAGCAAACTTAAAAGTTTTCCTTGGTGCAAACAGTGGATTTGCGTGGAGGGCTAATAAAAACTTTCACTGTTTTCTGTTTTATATTTTTAACAAGAATATTTTCATGTTCTACTTATATGAATAAAATGAATTTGAAAATGATTTTTAACCAGATTAAATGAAACCATTAAATGTAAGCCCTTTGTGAGCTGAAAAATACCATAAAATGGATCAGCATAATTAAGGAAAGATAAAATACAGAGCGAGATTTAATCAAGTTATAAGGACCTTCTGACATTAAAATTCAATTATTACAATTGCTACCTAACTTCTTTCTGAGTTCTTTAGCCAAAGCCAAAGTAGAAAATGGGAGAATGATATTCATTTAACTTGGATTCTAAAATTCAAAGCTTCTAAATTACCCAAGTTCAAGGGCTAGCCAACTACTACCCACATGTAAAATCTAGCTTGCAGCCTGTTTCTGTATGCACCCCAGGCTAAAAATGGATTTTACATTTGTAAAGGGTTTAAAAGAAACTAAAAGAAGAAACATATTTTATGACATCAGAAAAGTATACAAAATTCAACTTTTAGTGTCCATAAATATAGTTTTATTGGAACACAGTCATATCATCAACTCATTTGCGTATTATCCATAGCTGTTCTCATGCCAGCAGTGATACTTGATGACCTGCAAAGTCTCACATATTGTCTGTCTCTTCATAGAAAGTTTGCTAATTCCCTGCTACAGGTCATCCTTCTGGGTTAGCAGCTTATTTGAGGGATTATATCAAGCTTGGCATAAAAATTTGCCATTCACATTTGCTCCCCACATTGAAGATGCCAAAGACTTTAAATAGCTATTTATAATTTATAAATGCCATAAATGTTTCTAAATGTTCACATTCCTTTCTCATTTCTTCATATTCAACTCATCTACTCTGTGTTTATTTTAATGTAGAAGGGAATTATCTGCTGAGGGAAAGCATAACTGCAGGTCAGTTCTATTCTTCCTCAATGATCTGCACCTAGGGAGAGTCTCTCCATGGTCCTGAGTGACTAAACCCAAGGCACCACTGCATACCCTGGAGGAGCAACGTGGCACCTGAAATGATCCTGTAGCAAATGCCAGCTCTAGCAACAGCTGTTTTTTACTGAGGGCCAGGGACTTTAGAGAACCTGATGAAACCTATGGGGTCCCTCCTTACAATAATGCAAGTGTGTGCATACAAAATTGGGACTAACATTTTAGGGAGTTAATAAGTACTCAGAATCCCATCCTCAGACCTCTAGATGCCCATAGATCCAAAGTATAAGAGCCCTGAACTATAGGGCTTGCTTACAAAGGGATGGAAATGGTCTTCCCGCCTTTCTATAATTCCTCAAAGCTTAAGTCTCCTGCTTTAAGCACATAAAGGAAATGTAACACACACAAGGCTCTGAGGAGACTGAAAATCTCTCTGTTCTCCTTGCTGTTACCGCCAGCCAGTCCCTCCTTCTGGCTTCTGCCTTGGTAGACTGGGAAACCCTGTGGCCTTCAGTGTCTCACTTGCTGCCTGAAAGGGGGAGAGAAGAATCTAGGGAATTGTGATAATTAGGTATAAATAAAACTGTTTAATGACAAACTGACTTTAAAGTTTACAAAAAAGAGCTGAATTTTTCTCAGGAAAATTTGACTGAGAGTGTGTACCTCATCAAGCTGCAGGGTGAAGTGAAAGGCTGTGAGTCTGTCAAAGCACCCAGTGTGTCTACACCAGGCTGTGCATCACCGTCCCCAAGGAAGGTTTCCCAAAATTCAGATTTACCGTCCCATCTCAGACATACTGAATGAGAATCCCTGACAGACACAGACAGGAAATACGCACACATACATATGCAAATGCATAGACATATACACTTTAAAATAAGATTCCCAGATGACTCTCCAGGCAGCACAAGTCTGTAGACATGCACAAAGAAACCACTGAAAAACATAGTTAATATACAGACCTAGGGTGGCTCAGTAAAAAGAATAGTGAACAGAGTCAAATAACTTGAGTTCCAGCCCTGTCCCTCCGTTAATTTGTTTTGTGACCTCACAGAGATTTCTTCACTTCTCCAGACCTCACTTTCTTCAACCAAGAAAAAAAAAAAAGAGGAGAATGGACTAAATAATATCCAAAGGACTTCCAATTTCCAAAATTCTATTACATCTTATCTGGCATCATCTGTAAGTCCCACTTAATGGAAAGACTGAATCAATTGCAAGCAAATTCTAGAATATGAGTTATAAAGCTTTGAATGGATGCTCAGATACAACCTGACCTTTCTAAATCTGGGGGAAAAACAGGTTAAATAAATAACTGTAGTGTGATAGACAGAAATTTATCAGGCCCAAGAAGCAATGCTTTGAAGTGCAACATAAAACAATATGGTGGCACACCTAATAACAGAGACCCAGAATGAATGAAGCAAAAAAAAATAAATAAATAACAGAATTGAAGGGAGAAACAGACAATTCTACAATAAAAGTTGAAGCCTTGAATAACTCACTTTCAATACTGTATAGAACTAAGATCAATGAGGAAATAGAAGACTCAAACAATACTGTAAACCAACTAGGCCAATAGATACCTACAGAATACTCCACCCAACAGCAGCAGAATATGGAGCATTTTCCAGGATAGACTGTATTCTAGACCATAAAACAAGCCTCAATAAATTTACAAGTATTGAAGTTATGCAAACTATGTTCTCTGACCACACTGGAATGAAATCAGAAATCAAAATAAGAAAGAAATTTGGGATGTTCATGTTAAAATTAAAACAATTAACATAATCCTAAATGACCAATAAGCCAAAGAAGAAATTACAAGGGAAATTAGAAAATAGTTTGGGATAAATGAAAAGGAAGATATGACATATCAAAACTTAGGGAATGTGGTGAAAGAAATGCTTAGAGGGAAAGTTATAGCTACAAATGCATATATTTAAAAAGAAGAAATATCTCAAATCAACAACCAAATCTCCCTTAAGAAACCAGAAAAAGAGGAGCAAATGAAACTCAAAGAAAGGAGAAGAAAGGAAATAAATAAAGACTAGAGTGGAAATACGTGAAATACAAAATGGAAAAAGTGAGAAAATCAAAAAAACCCGAAAGTTAATTATGTGAAAAGATTTAAAAGATGGACAAACTTTTAGTGAGATCAACCGAGAAAAAAAGAAAAACTCAAATTACTAAAATCAGGACTAAAAGAGAGGATATCACTACCAACTTTAAAGAAATGAAAATAATCAGAAGGAAGATTTTATGAATAATTGTATGTTAACAAATTACATAACCTAGATGAAATGGACAAATTCCTAGAAACATGCAAACTATCAATACTAGTTCAAGAAGAAATAGAAAATCTGAATGTATCTATATAACTAGTAAAGAAATTGAATTGGTAATCAAAAAGCTTCACAAAAAGAAATGCTTCATTGATCAATTCTATGAAATGTTTGAAGCAGAATTAACATCGATCCTTCATAAACTCTTCCAAAAAATAAAAGAGGAGAAAGCACCTCTCAACTCATTCGCTAATGCCATTATTACCCTGATACAAAAACCAGAAAAATATATCCTATGATAAACTACAAACCATTATGAAAATTCTCAACAGAATGCTATCAAACTGAACCCAGTAACAAATGAAAAGGAGTATGTACCATTGCCAACTGAGATGTACTACAGGAATACAAACTTGGTCTAACACATGAAAATCAGATTCTATGACTATTACCATAGTCATAGAAGCAAGGATAAAAACCATAGACACAGAAAACCCATTTGACAAAATTAAACAGCTTTTAATGATGAAAACACTCAACCAACTAGAAATAGAAGAGGGCTTCCTTAGTCCAATAGGATTCTGTATAAAAAACCCACAGCTAACATCATACTTGATGAAAGACTACGCACTTTCAGATTAAAAACAAGACAAAGATGTCCTGTCTCTCTACTCCTTTTCAAAATTGTACTGGAGGTTCTAGCCAGGGCAATTAGGTAAGAAAAAAAAAAGCCATCCACATTGAAAAGAATAAAATAAAATCATCTTTATTCACAAATAATGTGATCTTGTACACACACACAAATCCTGGGGAATCTACTAGAAAACCATTACAGCTGACATACACATTCAATAATATTTCAGGATATGAGATTAACATACAAAAAAACAATTACATTTTTAAACACTGGCAATGAACACTCCAAAAGGAAAATTAAGAAGACAATTCAATTCGCAAAAACATCAGGAAGAATACAATACTTAGGAATAAATTTAACCAAGTAAGTGCAAGATTTTGTACACTGAAAATGGCAAAAATTTTTAAAAGAAATGAAAAAACACATAAATAGGAACACATTCTATGTTACAGGAAGATGACAATATTTATGAGATGACATTTTGATTATTGTCATCTATTGATTAGATGACAATGCTCCTCAAATTGATTTACAGGTTCAATGCAATTCATATCAAAATCCCAACTGCCTTTTTTAAATAAACTGACAAACTGATCCTAAAATTCATATGAAAATGTAAGGAACTCAAAATAGCCAAAACTATCTTTAAAAACAACAAAAAAGTTGGGACTCACACTTCTTGTTCACAAAATGTAGTACAAAACTACAGTAATGAAGACATTATGCTCTGGCATAAGAATAGACACATAGATCAATGGAGTAGAAATGTATCTAGAAAGAAATTCCTACACTTGTGATCAAATGACTTTTGACAAGAATGCCAAGACAATTCACTGAGGAAAAAACTTTGTTTTCAACAAATGGTTCAAGGACAACTGAATATCCACATGCAAAGTTGGGTCCCTGCATTAAACCACATGCAAAAAAAAAAACCTTAAAGTGGATGAAAGGCCTACATCTAAAAGTATGAAAATTTTCAAAGAAAATATAATTGCCTTGGATTAGATAATGGTTACTTAGCTATTGCACCAAAAGCACAAGCAAGTAAAGAAAAAATGAATTAGACTCAACCAATTTTTTTTTTTTTTTTTTTTTTTTTTGAGACAGAGTTTCGCTCTTGTTACCCAGGCTGGAGTGCAATGGCGTGATCTCGGCTCACCGCAACCTCCGCCTCCTGGGTTCAGGCAATTCTCCTGCCTCAGCCTCCTGAGTAGCTGGGATTACAGGCATGCGCCACCATGCCCAGCTAATTTTTGTATTTTTAGTAGAGACGGGGTTTCACCATGTTGACCAGGATGGTCTCGATCTCTTGACCTTGTGATCCACCCACCTCGGCCTCCCAAAGTGCTGGGATTACAGGCGTGAGCCACCGCGCCCGGCTCAGCCAGAATTTTAAAGTTGGGGGACTTCAAATGGTTCCATCAAGGAAGTTTAAAAAAACTCACAAAATGAGAGGTATTTGATAAGGATCTTGTACACAGGATATGTAAAGAATTGTCATATTTCAACAATAAAAAGACAATCCAATTTTAAGATGGGCAAAATATTTGAAAAGACATTCTTTCAAAGAAGATATGCAAATGCTAATAATACATTAAAATATGCTAAACATCTTTAGTCACTAGAAACATCTAAATAAAAAGTTTATACCAAAAAGTCAGATAATAACAAGAGTTGGTGAGGATGTGAAGAAAGTGGAAACCTTGCACATTGCTAATGGTAATATAAAATGGTGTAGCCACTTTGGAAAGCAAGTTGGCAGTTCCTCAAAAAGACAAGCATAGTTACCATATGACCCAGCAATTCCTCTTCTAGGTAGATACCCAAGAGAATTTGAAACATAGCCACACAAAAACCTGTACAAAATGTTTATAGCAGCATTATTCATGATAGCAAATGAGGAAGCAACCCAAATGGTCATCAACTGATGAATGAATAGAAACACATGTGTTATATCCATACATGTTATGACATAAAAAGCAGTGAAGAACTGATACATGCTATAACACGGATGAACCCTGAACACATTATGCTAAGTGGAAGAAGTCAGACACAAAGGTCACACGTTGTATGACCCATGCATGTGAGATGTATGGAATAGGCAAATCCACATAAGAGAAAATAGATCAGTGATTCCCAGAGGCTGAGAGAAGAAGGAATAGGCTGTGATTGTTAGCGAGTACGGGGTTTCTTTTAAGGGTGATGAAATGTTCTGGAATTAGATGGTGGTGATGATTGTACAATATGTTATGAATATGCTTTACACTTTAAAAGGGTGAATGTTATGCTATGTGAGTCATACCTCAATGAAATTGTCATAAATACACACACACACACACACACACACACACACACACACACACACTCTCTGACAGCGGCAGCTTTCTGGCAGCAGCAGAGGAAACTGCCGTTGTCCAGCCAGCCTGCACAGCCCATCAGAACTGCAGTGGCTCTCAGTGCTCAGGGCTGATGGAGATGAGATGGGAAGCTTCCAAAAAGGGAAAGATGCTGTGAGTAGCAACAGCTATCTTAAAAGTGGAAAACCCGAGCTGTGTGCACAACACAGGAAGAACCAGTGCCACCATGACATGTTTAGCCATACCTCTCTGCGGGAAGCAGCTCCTCTCTGGGTGTCACTTTACATATAGACATACAGGCACATAAAAGACTGGAAGGACAGCCACCTCTGTCCGACCCACAGCCTACAGTTTATGAATACGTCTTCATTCATCAATTTACAGATTTCGAAAACATCCCTGGCATCATGATTTCCATTTGAATTTGTGGAAACCGAGGCTCTGGAGGTTTCAGAGACTTGGCTGCGAAGATTCACCATCGGCCCTGAAATAGAACCTGAAACCAAGGCCGCCCCAGATCACAGATGGCAGGAAATAGTTGTGCGGCTAGACAGCTAAGAATCTAACAATTTGTTAAATTAAATCATTTCTCGCTCCCTGGCCTCCCCCCCCGCCCAAAACCCCTGGGCTTAGGAAAAGATTTAGGCCATTTTTTAACTGTTTATTCCTCTCTCCTATTGCCACTATTGCCACCATCCTCAAAAACAGTAGATATGCACACAGGTCAGAGTGCCTGCTCCGGAAAGAGGCTCCGCCTGCAAGCCAAGTACATAGCTGGCCCGGCCCAGCCTCAGGTTCCCGTACAGGGAACACAGTGTTTTATGACCCACAAGAGCTGTGTCTGCTTGTGAAGACAGGTCACCCAAGATAAGCACCCATTCATGTCTGCCCCTCTGGGCTCTGACACCATCCACACACTCCACCACAGCCACCTGCATCATTCCTGGACTATTTTAAGGGTCAGGAACAGCACACTTGAGCCACTGAACTTCAAGAGGGGAAGTGAAGCAGAGGAAATTCCAGTACAGCAGGGACAATAGTTCTGAAGATCCTAAAAAGGCAGTAAATCAGCCTTCTCACAGGGTTCCTCCGCTGGAGGCTCACTGACCTTCCATCATGGTCATTCTCACCTCCGGGAGGGAATGCGGTCATTCTCCCCATTTTAAATAAGACACACTGAGACACAGAGACTTGCACAGGGCCACACGTGAAGTCACAAAGCTGGGATGAGTTTATGAAATATGTGGGATTTGGGGTTAAAAATCCCAAAATAATTTTAATCCCAAAACTTGGGGTTAAAAATCCCATCCACCTGGGTGGACAAAGTCTCCAACCTCTCATCTATGAAATAAAAAACCTCTCCCTTTGGGGCAGAGCTGGGGGCTCCTTGTCTGTGTGATGGCACAGGCCCTTGATCTCAGGGAGGGTTGGAGAAAGGGCCGCAGCCTTGTCTTGAGTAGCCCCCTAGCAGGACAGTGGAGGATGGGGAGTTGGAACAGGAGCCCCGAGGACCTGATTCTCACCTTGACTCGCCCACCCCTCGCCTCTGCCCTTCCCTGCCCCCACTGCTCTCCTCCCAGGCTGATGCCCCAGGAGCAGCCTTCCAATCTGGCAGGTCTACCTTAGGTGTTCTCGAAACCCAAATGTGACAGTTCTGTCAAGGCACTTTATGCATGACAGACTGCCAGGTGCTAGTGAGTCTTAGTCTTGCCCTAGAGTTCAACAACCAGTGATTCCCTCGTTCGGGACTGCCCTTGGAGGGCTAAGAGAGGAAGAAAAAAAGCGATATTTATTGAGAAATAATTATGTGCCAAATACTGGGTGAATCTTTCACATGCGTTCTCTTATTCAATCCTGTTACAACTGAGACAGGCGTTGCATTATCCCTATTTTGCAGAAGGAAAATCTGAAGGGAAGGATAACTCAAGGAGCAGATGGGAGATGTAATTCAGGTCTCTGCTCTGAAGCCCACATACTCTCTCTCGCAGCCAGGGCAAACTACACCCCAAGGCCAAACTCTGCCCATCTGGAGCCCAGTCCTGCACATTGACTCATTTGTCTATTGTTGAGGGACGTTCTTGACAGAGTTGAGCGCACAGATGCTTACAACAGACTCTGTATGACCTAACATGTTTACTATCTAGTCCTGTACAGAAATATTTGCTGATCCTTGGCCAGCAACAGCTAAGAGAGTGTACAAGGGCACCTGGCCACTGCTCCTCTCTGAAGAAGGTTTTCCTGCTACAAAATGGGGGTGGCACACCACCTCTTTGGACACAGTTTTATGCCCAAGGGAGAGTTACTTACCTGCATGGGAGCTTCACTTCCCTCCTGTGTCAGGTGGGATGGTGACAGCAGCACTTCCAGGACCGTCGTGAAGCGTGAGCTGCTCCATGGGAGCCTCTAGCCCAGGGCTCGGCACATCCTGTGCTTGGCAAGTCGGGGAGGAGTAGGAACACAGCTTGCAGCCCAGCCGGCTGTTTCTGTTTCTGCCTTCCCAGGTTCACGTTGCCACCAGCCTCAGGAAACGATTGATATTGCCTCCTCCTTCCAATCCCTCACCTGACGGGTCGTATTTTTCTTTCATTGCCTTCTCCCTGCAGGGCGCCGCCTTCCCCTGACTCAGTTTTAGGTTCAGGGGAGAGTTAGGGTTGGCTAATAGCCAAGTGGGGTTTGGGCAGGTACTATGGGGAGCGAGTAGGTGGGGGGAGCAGTGGGGAGGGGGGGCCAGGCTGATGCCCCAGGAACAGAATGTTTCTCTAACTACGTCCTGGGGAAGAGGCAGACTGCTGAAGCTCAGCCGCCATCTATTTCTGACCGTCTGTTCTGTTCTCCCAGGCCTTTAAAGACTGGTTCAAATGCCTTTCACATAGAACTACCTTCCTTTGAAAGTAGTTGGGGTCTTCAAAAGGCAGCATTAAGAAGTTTTAAAATCAATTCTCTAGTTCCAACCCTGCAAAGATCCTTTGGGTAACTCAAAATGGGATCAACCCCCTTTGTTGTAAAGGCTCCAGCTGCCAGCACCAAAGGGCAGTGCCAGGAGCCCAGCAGTAGAAGCCTAGCACATGGGAACCTCACACCCAGCCTCACCTTCCTTCGGGGAAGAGCCAGAGAGCTCCTTGCCTATGTGGTGGCACAGACCCTTGATCTCTGGGAGGGTTGGAGAAAGGGCCACAGCTATGGCTTGACTAGATCCCTAGCCAGACAGTGGTGGATGTGCCATTGGAATATGAGCCCTGAGGTCCTGATTCTCAGGACCTTTGACTCGCCCACCCCTCACCCTCGCTCCCACTGCTCTCCTCCCTGAGCTCACTGCTGATAGAAGATAGCTAAACCACTGTCACCCCCAGCTCTCCAAGAGCCCGAAGAATCTTTCCACTACTGCTGGAAACTGGCAATTCCTGAACACCTGTGTTGCAGGTGCCATGCTGAGCCTTCAGCTAGCAAGTGGTAGAGTTAGGATTTGATTCCAGTTTTGCGTCCTGAAAAGGTCCAAAATGTTCTGATCTACTCCATCCTACCTTTCTTGTACACCCATCTGGTGACCCCAGTATCACACCTTGCACCTGGGACAGGTAAGTATGTGAGGGGGTATGGGGCCTGTGCAAGGGCACTCTGCTCCGACAGGCCTGGGCTGTTAAGCTGTGGGGGTGCCTGCTTCCAACTGAAGGACTTATGGGGAGGGTGGAGCCCTGGGGAGCACAAGGCAGAAGGAATATGCACTTCATGTGAGACTCACAGGTAGAACTTGAGTCCTCAGAAATGCTAAACAGAACATTTAGCAGCTTTACCAAGGGTTCAAGAACAACAGTAAGGAAAACTGCAAAAGCCCCAATGCGCAAAGTCTCTAGCTACACACGTCACTTTTCCAAGTAACTGAGACCAAAAAACCATGACCTCTAGTTATCCAGACTTTTTTTAGCACAAGTGGACTTGAGGGACAGAGATTTGGATGTGCTCCTGGCTTCACATTCAATCGTCTCAGTCTTCTCTGTTCTCTGTTTAGAGGTGAAGACCCAACAAGCACATATGCATTGTCACGGGATGAACCAGGCCTGGCCCTTCAGAGTTACCGAACACGGAACCACAGCGGGAGCTGGACACAGAGCCCAAAAGGAGAGAGCGAAGCATGGAAACAAAAGGATCAGTGAGCCAGGAAATAACCCTGCAACAATGAACAGAATAGCCCAGACTGAAAGCTCGAAGAGGGCTCTTGGTGTCCTGAGTCCTTCCCTGCAAGGATTGGCCAGGGGAGCCCTTGGGTCCCCATCCCTGCCCAGAGGCCAGTGGTTTCACAGGCCTAAGACCTCACAAAGGACAGGAAGAAGCATTCCTTGCCAAGGTGTAAGGTCTGTACTTCCCATTTGCAGAAAGCTTTCACAGGCGTTTGCTAACCGATTCTGTTCCACACAATTCCACACATCAGAGCTTCCCTTGGAGGGAGAACTGTGCCCATGTACCAGGGAGTACTGATGGAGCCAGGAAATCTGGAAACATGACAGTCTGCAGTCAAGGGGTGTGCTCCTTTCCAGGACTCAGGAGTACTAGTTTTCCTCCATCCTATCCTCCACACTGTAAAGACAAACACCAGGGCAGTGTGCTATCCAGGTCCCAGTTCCAGGTCCCAGCTCTGCTGCTTAGAAGACATGCAGCCTTGAACAAGGTCCTCCGTTTCTGTGGGCCTGTGCCTGTTGCAAAGCCTCTGAATGTCCTATGACTCCTGGTTAAAGCATCTGCTCTTACCCAGGGCTCTGGACACACCAGAGGGTGGGGAGAAGTGAGAGAGAACAATGACACTGGTCGGCGCCTATGACCTGTGGCCAACAGGCTATCTCCCAGAAACTGGCCTTGAAACCTCTGGGAGGATTTGTGACACATTGACTCAGCTAAGCCACAAAGTATGCAGATATTTGGTCATTTTCCTGGGTGTGTCTGTGTGGGGTGTTTCTGAATGAGATGAACATGTAAATCTGTAGACTGAGTAAAGCAGATGGCTCTCCCCACTGTGGGTGGGCCTCATCCAACCTGTTGAAGGTCTGAACAGAAAAGGTTGACCCACCTACAAACAAGAGGAGACTCTCCAGTCAACTGCCTTCGTCTGGGACACGCCTTTTCCTGCCTTTAGACCCAAACTGGAATCTCAGCTCTTCTTGAGTTTTGAGCCTGCTGGTCTCTAGCTTGCTGACTGAAGCCTTCATGAGCCAAATCCTTGTAATAAATACACACACACATACACACACACACACACACTATATATATATATATATATATATAAATTTATTATAAGGATTTACATATTTATTATAAGGATTTATATATATATACACACACACTATATATATACATGTATATATATGTATACATGTATACATATATACATGTACATATATACACTATATATATACATATAAGTATATGTATGTATGTGTATATGTATATGTATGTGTATATGTACATATATATAGTGTGTGTGTATATATATAAATCCTTATAAAAAATAAATTTATATATATTTATTTATTATATATATCTATATATTTATACATAAATATATTTATTTATTATATATATAGTGTGTGTTTATATATTTATTATATATATAGTATGTGTGTGTGTGTATATATATACATATCTCCAGAGAACCCTGACTAATACAACCTTCAACAATATCTGGGATATATACATGTCAGAGAAGATGACTGAAAATCCCTGCTGGAAACCATTCCTTACTACATCCTTACAGGCGTTAAAATAGTACAGATGATCTCATGTGGTTAGTCATAAAACTATGGAAAGTAACTTTAGAGAACTTGGTGCTGATCAGACCTTTACTGAGGCCATGTGCCCCATGTGCAGAGCCATGGCTTATGCCTGGGACTTGGAAGGGTTAGGAGGAGAGCCTCCACCATCATGAGAGACTAAAAAGGGGGTCAAAAGATGAGAGCAAATGAATGAGTTTAACTGAGGAGCAGAGCACAGAGGCAGATTTGTGGAGTTAAAGTGTATAGAGGATGATTATCTGAAGCACTCTTTTACCATGGGAGCAAAGGCAGGGGTGGGGGGCTAGTTTCAAGTGAAGGAGGTGACAGGCAAGTTACGTACATTAGGAGGACTCTGAGGAGTGGGCTTGTAAGAGAAATGGCCTAAAAATTACCCATGCTCTCACAACCCAACATTTTGGTGCATATGCTTCCAAATCTTTCTCTAAGCTCAAACAGCTCCCCCCATCCCCACCATACTTCACACACTTTTATATCCTGTTTCTTTCACTTACAAAAACATCATGGACATTTTTCTAAACCATCAACTATTTCTGTGCACCATAATTTTTAGGTAAATAAATGTCATTCTATCATACAGATGTATCACAATTTATTTAACAATTTCCTATTTGTGGGCTTTTCAATTCTTCCCAATATTTCACTATTTTAAAGAGCATTATGATAAATGGCCTCGTACTCAAATTAACTTTTACAACTTTGATTGTTTCCTTACAATAAATTCTCAGATGTGGAATTGCTGACTCAAAAGTTATGCACTTACTTAAGCACTTTGAAAACTATAGCTAAATCCCTGTGTAAACACACCATTCCCACTCTTACTAGCAATGAGAGAAAGTACCGAATTTGTAATGCTTTCACCAACATGTGACATATTTCTTTTACCTTGGTGTGAATTAATTCTGAGCAGGAAAATATCATAGAGGATTTTGTGAATGGAGCTGGCCCTTGAGGGAGTGGCAAGATTTCAACCAGCATAGAAGTTGAGTAGGGGCACATCAAGGCAGGAAACAGCACAGCTGCTTGGACACCGATGCTGTTTTTGAAGAATCCAAAAGTCTAGGTGTACTGAAGTGTGTTGGTCCTGGGAACACAGAGGGGGATGAGACAGAACAGGCAAGCTGGGACGGAACCATAGAGGGCCTTCAATGACATCCTAAGGCGTTTACATTTTATTCTACAGCAATTCGAAGCCATTAGCAGCTTCTGAGCAGGGGAGCAATGTGTTTTTCATGCTATCCTGAGGGTGCCAAGAACCTGCCAGAAGGTTGTGAAGTGGCAGGATTGGGTTTCATAGTTTTGACAGTAACCAGGAGACATGTCTATTTTTCCCACTCTGGTGTGACGTTGAGGTTGGAGCACTTCACTGGTGTCCCAATATGCTTCCTATTAAGAGGACAAAACTCCAGCCAAACAAATCAAAAGGGGTGAGGGAAGAACAAATGTATGCAGACCAGGCAGAACAGAATGCAGCCGGGCCTGCAAGTAACATTTGATAATTTATCTTAGTCCTTATTTTGCTCATCAATATTTTATGTCACTAGGAAACTCCAGCTTCATTTTCTGGTAATGAATTTATCATGAGACTAAGAGCAAGTTGCTGAAACAGATGCCTGGGGAAGCCGGGGAGAAGAAAGGCAGCTCCGAGCCTCCGCCTGCTGACTCTGCCACCCTGCAGGGCAGAGGTGCTACCAGGCCAAGCGAGAGCACCCTGGCCCTGGGAGTGGGGCTCACATTCACTATGTGGGTAACTGATTCTCCAAATAAACCCTCTTCGGAAAATGCCTTCCCTCCCTGCAGTGCTCAGCTGCGTTGGGGAAGGTAAGTTAACACCACTGAGTAATCACCCCTGGGCAAAGAGCCCTGTCATTGAATTGGGGGGAAACACAGTATTCAGATGTAAGCCCTGGTTCTCACGGAGTCTGCCATCTTTGTCTGCATCCGAGCAGCACAATAGAGTGCTTGGAAGGAGGTAGGCACTGAAACTGCCTTCCCAGTTAGGTGAGTAACTGCCAAAGGCCACCCCTTGAGCATTCTGGTGCCTAAATCGCACCCTACCTTTGACTTTCTGTGTGGCTAGGGTGAGTCACTTAATATAATCTAGCTTCAGAATCTTATTTTGCAAAAAGAAAAAAAATACAACAGCAGCAGACATTTACGTAACACGATGGGTGCTTCCAAAGTGACGTATATTCAATTAATTTTCCCAACAATAAGATACTAGTAATTGCTTGTATTTTACAGATGAGGAAATGTATGCCTAGACACGTCTGAGACCTTGCCCAAGGTCAAGAGAAGGTTTTGAGTCCAGGATTCTGGTCTTAATCACCACCCTATGCCATCTCGTATCATCTGTGTCGGGAAGAGCACCTCTAGTTGCAAGTGACAAAAAACAAAACAAACACAAAATTTTTTTCACCCAACTCAAGCTGTCTTAAGCAATCATGGAATTTATTGGCTTACAGAAAATTCAAGGTACATATATTACCGGTTCCAAGTAAGGCTTGATGCAAGGCCTCAGATTGTGCCCCCAGGACTCCATATCTCAGTTCCTGTAGTTCTGATGCTGCAATTCCTGTAGAGGGGCTCCACCCTCAGACAGGCTGCCTGTATGGATTCAGGATAGTTGCAGCCATTCCACCTCCTGCATTCTCAAGGCATTTAATTGGTGAGGAAAAGCGAACCTGCTTTCCAGTATGACCAGCAAAGTCTCACTGTGTCTCATGGCCCAGATCAGACCCTGTGGCTCCCCATCCAGTCTAGCTGCCAAAGGAATGTGATGTGATGACTGCAGGAGGCCTCGGTGGCATGCTCAGCCCCTCTGAATGCCCAGGCTCAGTTGGGGAAAGAGGTAAGTTCTACAGAGGGAGAGCAGAATACAGTTGTCAAAGAACAGGCAATGCATATGAGGTGGCAAATGCAATAGCTATCTACTCTACACTCCCTGCACTCCAAGAAAAATATTGAAATGCTGGTGGAAGGACATCAATTGAAGGGCCTCCATTAAAAGACAGATGAATTTTCACCTCAACTCTGCCAAAAAGGTAGAGACCATCAACCAGTCAAAAAGCTTCTACATCACCCTGCATTTCCTCCTCTTCCCTCCTGTCCAGACCATCTGGAACATGCTCTGCTCCTCGAACACACCAAGAGCCTCTGGCCTCAGGCCTTCGCAGCTCCTGTTCCCTGTCTACAATGCTTGTCACATGGAGATCTGTGTGCCCATCTCCCTCATGGCATTTGGGTCACTGCTCCAATGCCAATGTCACCACAAAGGCCTGTTCTGGCCATCCTATCACTCTCGATGCTTTAGTTTTTCTTAAAGTATTCATAAACATTGAAGAGTCCATATGTTCACTGACCATTCACTTGTTTGTTGTCTGTGTCCTCATGACAAGCTAAGCTCTACAAGCACGAGAGCTTATTTCGTTCAATGCCATGTCCCTACACATAATAGGTATACATCTGACACACAGTAGGTACTCAAATCTCTGTTGAGTAACAAATAAATGAGGCATTAGAGAGCTTCTTTGACTACAGCTGGTGCAACCAAGCCTGCAGCGGAGAATTTGGGAGCAAAAGAAACAGAGGTAGAAGGCCTGGGAACCATGCGGATGCCAGGCCTGCAGCCAGACCCTCTATAACCCTGCGTGTGGCTAAGCCAGCACGCACAGCACGGCACAGGTATCTCTGAAGGGCTAGAGACGTAGCAGAAGGGAAAAGAGCAAACAACGTTAGGAAGGAGGCTGGAGAAGCAAAGAATAAAAGGAAGAGAAAACAGCAGAAAAGGGCATGGAACAGGGGCTGGAGATGTGCCCCCTCCGGTTCCCATGGAGGCACCTCCACACTATGGTTTCTGTGTCTGATCGAGCCATGAGGGTTAGGAAGGCCTTGACCCTTCGCAGGCCAGAAACAGACTATCATAGAATTGTATCTTGGAAGGAATCTCAGGAGGAAAAAACAAAACAAAACTTCTGAGGAATGGTAATCAAATTCCCAGTCTCATTGAGCAGGTGCTATGATTCAGATATTTTTTCCCTTCAAACTTCATGTTGAAATTGAAGCTCCAATGTGGCAGTATTGAGTGCTGGGGCCTTTAAGAGGTGATTGAGTCCTCAGTTCTGTCCTCATGAATGGATTTATCTACCCATGGGTTATTGGATTATCACAGGAGTGGAACCTGTGGCTTTATAAGAGGAGGAATCCCGAGCTAGCTCTGCCCCCTCCCCATGTGATGCCCTGTGCCACCTCAGGACTCTGCAGAGGTTGCCCCCAGCAGGAAGGCTCTTGCCAGGTGTGGCCCCTTGACCTTGAACTACTCAGCTTCCAGAACTGAAGAAATAGGTTCCATTCTTTATAAATTACCCAGTTTCAGGTATTCTGTTACAAGCAATAGAAAACAGACTAAGCCAGCAGCTCAATCTGTTTTCATTGAGAAAACTGAAGACTCGTATTCATCTATGACATTTACTACACAGATCAATTAATAACCTAAGTAGATCTGAATTAGAAAAATAAGGTAAGTTCAGGTAATCATAACATAAGGCACAATTTCAGGGAAATGTACACAAAAGTAACTAAACAAGGCATACAAGATAATATTGGTTCATTTTCCTCCCTTTAAAATTAAGTTTTAGTCATTTACCATTTTCTTGTAGAGTAACCTCTGATAGCTACTGAATAATAAAAGTTCATTATTGCAAGGTAACATTACTGCATGTATTGCACCATTTGAAGATCATAAATATTCTGCAAACAATCTCATCTCATTCTGTGAGGCAGAAATTATGTTTCCCACTTCTCATTAAATTTCTTATGAACTAATAAATGATTGAAAAGTACTTTTCAAGAATGGTATATTACACACGAATGTGGGCTGCCAATTCCTGTAGCCAGTTTGCACATTGGCATCAAGACTAAACATTCAAGATTCTAGTCCTGGGTGACCCACAGAGTATTGCCCAAAGGGGAACAGGACCCCAGAAAAGAGAGCCAGCCTCTTCCCACAGTGCAGTCCTCCCTCCCACCTCAGAGCCAGGTTCACATTTCCTCATCAGCCTGGTGGCTGGAACACCAGACATCTAGTCTTCGCTCTGTTGGCAAGGAAAACAGAGAGAGAAGAAAGCCTTTTACTCCAGCAACTCCCACTACTTCTGCCCTCAAACACAACCAGTGACCTATACAAAGGTCTCACCGCCATTCATCCATCCCCTTTCCCTCTCCTCCTGCAAGACCCAACTCCAGCACCACCTCCCCTGCACTAACAGTGAGTGTGTACTAAGTGTGCCTGGTATTGTGCTAAGGACTCTACACACTTCACTTGCACTTCACCCTCACAACAACTCACTTGGAGAAAGTGGCAGTACCCCATTTTACAGGTGAGAACACAGAGGCCCAAGAGGTTAAAAACTGGCCCCGGCTCAACAGCAATGGGCAACACTCGAGTAGGAGCCCAGCTCCAGGCCCTTCCACACCACAGACCTCAGTGGCCACCAGGCAATCCTTCTCCTGCAGCCGCCTGTCTCCAGTGAGCAAGCCTGCCATGAGCATCCTGAGCAACCAGCATCTCTTTGATTGTCTTGATGGTTCTTCATAAATGGCCGCTACCAGCTCAGCTTTTCTTGTCTTGAACTATTGTTTCCTTCATTCAGACATTGATGCCTCATCTTCCAGACAAGCCTGTAAGCTCCTTGAAGGAATTCATCATCCCCCTTGTGCCATGCCCAGCACATATGAGACATTGATGACATCTTGGCTGTTTGTGAGAGGGCAGGGTGGCAGAATGCAGACCGGGTTTCAGAGCCCTTAGCTCCGCAGGGACTCCCCCGCGCTTTCCCATCACAGGCATGTTTACCGCCTCATCTGTATTCCCTCTTCCAGGGCACAGCCCTGCCCTTAGCCCTACAATCTCCTCCTGACCCCATAAATGTATACAATCAGTACTTGCCAATTTAATCAATTATTTTTTTTAAAAACAATGCTTACATAATAATTTAATAAAAACTTCTATTTAAAAAAATAAATAAATAACTGGGTCATCATCTCTTCCCAAGACCTCGTAAGGCCTCATTTCCTCACCTGAAAGACCAGGGTGCAGGCTGGGGAGTTCCCACATGGTCTGTGGCACGTGTTGCACCCTGATGTCCCATCAGGCCCCACTGTATGGTCGTACAGATCCACAGGGGAAAAACGGAGACTTAAGCACTATTTTTATTTTTTGTAATTGTAGTAAAAATACGTAACACAAATCTTATTATTTTAAACATCTTTAAGTGTATAATTCAATGGCTTTAAGAACATTCATATCATTATGAAACTATCACCACCACCCATCTCCAGGATTCTTCAACACCCCCCAACTGAAACTCTACTCATTAAATAATTTTGTATTCGTGTTTAATTTTTTGAGGAACTGACATACTGTTATCCACAGGGGCTGAACCGTTTGACATCCCCACCAGCAACATGCAAGGATTCCAGTTTCCCCACATCCTGGCCAATATTTGTTTTTTCATTGTTTTTCTTTGGTTTCTGTTGTTGTTAATGGTAGCCTCTGTAATGGGAGTAAAGTGGTATCTCATTTTGGCTTTCAGTGGCATTCCCCCAGTGACTAGTGATGCTGAGCATCTTTTCATGTGCTTATTGGCCATCTGTGTATCTTCTTAGGATAAAGTCTATGCAAGTTCTTTGCCCATTTTTTAATTGGGTTGTTTTTTCACTTTTGAGTCATAGAAATTTTTTTATGTATTCTGGGTGTTAATCCTGTATCAGATTTACGACTGGCAAATATTTTCTCCCATTCTGTGGGTTGCCTTTTCACTCTCTTAATGGTGTCCTTTGAAACACAAAAGGGTCTTTTTTTATTTTTGTGAAACCCAATTTATCTCTTTTTTCTTTCGTTGCCTGTGCTTTTGGTGTCATATCCAAGAATTGCTGGATCCAATGTCATGAAGCTTTTCCCTGTTTTCTTCTAGAAGTTTTGTAGTTTTAGTTCTTACAGTTAGATTTTTGATCCATTATGAGTTAATTTTTATATATGTTAAAAGGTAAGAGTCCAAATTCATTCTGTTGCATGTGGATAGCCAGCTTTCCCAACACCATTTGTTGAAAACACTATTCTTTTCCCCTTAAATGTTCTTGTCACCCTTGTTAAAAAATCATTTGACCATAGACTTGAGGTTATTTCTTGGCTCACGATTTGATTCCATTGTTCCATGTCTTTATGCCAATGCCACAGTGTGGATTATTTTATCAAAACAAACTGTATAAACAAAATTGTGGTGAACTGCTAAATCAGGAAATGTGAATCCTCATACTATGTCTTTGTTTTCAAGATTGTTTTGACTATTCAGGAGCCTTTGAGATCCCATATGAATTTTAGGATCTATTTATCTATTTCTAAAAACAACTTCCTTGGGATGCTGATAGGGGTTGCATTGGATCTGTAGGAGGCTCTAGGTGGTACTGTCATCTTAACAACGTAAGTCTTCCAGTCCAAGAACAGGGGGTGTCTTTCCAGTGATACCTCTTGAAACATAAAAAAGTAATTTATGAGCCAATGAAAAGTAATTCACACCAAAAGTTTGTGCAGGCCAAATATAATTAAGTTCTAGAAGAGTTTAGATGAAACCATGACAAATCTACAACCAGGTATTAAGGAAAAACTAGACAGAATAATAGTGAACATTTTGAGAGAACTCACTATGAGCCGAGAGCTTTTCTAAGTGCTTTATATATATTAAATTATTTAACCCTCACGACTACCCTATTAGGTCAGCATTATCATTTTCCTCATTTTATAGATGAGGAAACTGAGACACAAAGAGATGAAGTAACTCTCCCAAGGTCACAAAGTTACAAAGTAGTGGAGCTGTGACTCTAACCTGGGCAGCCGAGATTCAGGGAGCCTTCACTTTTATAGTCAACTGAATAATGGTCCCCTAAATATACCAAGTCCTATTCCCTGGAACTTGTAAATGTCATGGGTTTTGGGAAATGGCTTTTTGCAGATGTAATTAAGAATCTTGAGATGAGAGAAATACCCTGGGTTATCCCGAGGAAGGAGGTGGGTCTAAATACCATCACAAGTGTCTTTATAAGAAATACAGAGGGAGAGGGAATAAGAGAGAGGGAGGGAAATGGCAGACACAGAGAGGAGAGGTCGTTTGAAGACAGAGGCAGGGATCCAAGCGATGTGGCCAAGGAAGCTGGAAGAGGCAGAGGAGTGCGACCTAAAGGGTTTTGCATTTCTGGCCTTCAGAGCTGTGAGAGAATAAACTTCTGTTGTTTTTCACCATCAAGTCTGTGGTTACTTGTTAGAGCAACCATCAGAAACCGATCTCTCTCCTGATCAGGGTTGTGGAGAGTCTCATATTGGAAGATTCAACCCTCGCCTGAATCAGGTAAAATCATAGCAGCCGCCACAGCTCCTCACAAAGGGGTCTTGGTGAAGAGAAAATACAGAATGGGTCAGATCACTGGTTAAACAGGCAGTTCGATAGCATGTGATACTTTTCAATGTGCGTCCTGTCGACCGCATCAATCAACCACCAGACTCCCACCTGATCTCAGCAAAGAACAACTGGTACCCCGGATGCAGTTTCCAAGTTCAAGAACAACTTCATCTCTTGCTTCAGAGCATGGCTCTTCCCACCATACCACACTCCAGCTCCTAAAGAGCAGAAAAGAAGGCACCAAAGGGGAAGTCCTCATATCTGTGAGTTCACTTTCTAGTGTACAATGCTTGTGCATCTGTATTATTTTAATTCTCACAACAATATGAAGTTACTTTTATTCTCCCTGTTCCATAGACGAAGAAAACCAAGGCTGAGAGAAATCTGGGGATTTTCTCTAAGACACACAAGGACCAGAAGTGGTTTGCCCTTCCATGCACAGCCAGTCCCGCCACTTCTGCCCTAGTATTTTGCACACATAGGGGCCCAGGCGGAAATGCACAAGTGCCATGCCCACATGCACATGATTTCTTTTTTCATTTAAAAATAAAAATAGTCTTGCTGTAAAGTTAGAAATGGGAGGATGATTTGCATGAGACCCTGAGCTCTCAATTACACCAATTACTTTATAATTACAGGCAATGCCATCTTGGGTTTTTCAAAACCTACAGCTATTCTTAAAGGATCTGTCAGGAAGAAGGCTTCTTCTCAGGGAGAGATTCCAATTAGTATGCATGTTGTATGCAGAGTGAGAGAAAACCCGCTGGAGCTCTGAGGAGAAAAGAGACAGGAGCTTTAAATGTCTTCAGCTCAGCAAATGTGTCTGTCAGTCCAATGGGAAACCAGGACCTCTGAAACATTCCCCAGGTCTTGGCTCTGGGGGAGTGTTACGTCAAGGCAAACTCTGTCTGAACCCTGCTGTCCCTGATTCCCCCTCCCGCCTGTCTGTTGCCCCCGCAGCCACCTCTCAGGGTGGGTGGAGAACAGCTTTGCCTGCTGAGCCTGAGTTCTTATAGTGCCCTTACAAGCTGCTGGGGAGAAATAAGTGAACAGGCCTACCTCAAATACCACTGCCACGATCATTGTCTTATCTTTCATGCGTTCAGCATACACTGAGTAGTGAAATGTCACTGTCTCCTCTATCCAAGGGGGTATTGGCTCAGAGAACTTTCTTGGAATGGGGGTGGAGGTGTGCGCATAGGCAGTCAGGAAGCCCAGCACTTTTACATCTTGAACTTCCTCCTCTGGGGTCTAGTTGCTCTCCAGGCCACGATTGCTATGCCACAGGTCAGTGATCAGTCTTCAGGCATCATTACTTAAAGAACAGTTTACCCCCCGAACCCAAGCCTTCATTTACCTCTGGATTAGAAAGAGAATCTCAGAAAGAACATCAAGGCACCTTAGGTATCCCTGAGGCCACCTACTCATTTTGACTGTGCCATTTTGGGCAGGGTTCATTTTAACCTTACCTGTCTGAACCACGGGTATGCCATATAATCACTGTTCTGCAAAGCAAGCATCCCTGACCCTCACTCCCTGCATATAGAGATGTGTATCCATTTGACAGGGGTACATGCTCTTGACAGATGGACCTCACCTCTCCAAATGCCAGTGCTGGCAGGTGACTTGTTTCATCTGAGTCCACAACCTTGGCACTCAGTACTAGAACATGCACCTTGGAAGAGCCAGCCTGCCTGCCTGTCTGTCTGTCTCTGGTGCTAAATGGAACTGCTGTCTTCCTACATTATCAGTCTCTAGAATTAATCTCTAGAAGAGAAACCTGGCCCATAACTGACACTTACTTCTTCCCGTGTCAATGTCATTCTAGCACACTGCATTTGCCAAGAAAGAACACCTGCAGTTACAGTTT
The DNA here is from genome assembly GCF_030222135.1 of Aotus nancymaae. Classification (NCBI taxonomy): domain Eukaryota; kingdom Metazoa; phylum Chordata; class Mammalia; order Primates; family Aotidae; genus Aotus; species Aotus nancymaae. Next base: position 38,084,364 of record NW_026988423.1, read on the forward strand.
ACAAACTCGTGTCCTCTTGGTCTCCAGGGTACAGCATCTCTGAGAAGGCAATGTCTACTCTATCCTGCCACAATCTACTCTCTCCATTTCTCCACTTTAGAAAACTGCTTTACAGGGGGCCTGGGAAAACAGGTATGATGACTCATGCCCATAATCCCGACACTTTGGGAGGCCAAGGCAGGAGGATCTCTCAAGCCCGGCAGTTTGAGACCACCCTGGGCAATATAGCAAGACCCCATCTCTACAAAAAAATGAAAACATTAACTTGGCATGGTGGCACATGTCTGTAGCACAGGCTACTTGGGAGGCTGAGATGGGAGGATCGCTTGACCCTGGGAGGTCATTGCACCCTTGGGCAGCAGAGTGGGAAGGGAAAGGGAAAGGGAAAACAAAAGGGAAACAGAATGGGAAAGGGAAAGGGAAAGGGGAAGGCAGGGAAGGGAAGGGAGGGAGGAAGGAAGGGAAGGTAAGGGAAAGGAAAGGGAAAAGAGGGGAAGGAAAAGGGAAGGGGAAAAGAGGGGAAGGGAAGGGAAGAGGAAGGGGAGGGTAAAAAGAGGGAAAGGGAAGGGGAAGAGGAAGGGAAAAGGAGGGGAAGGAAAGGGAGGGGAAGGGAAAGGAGAAGGGGAAGGGAAGAGGAAAAGAAGGGAAGAGAAGGGGAAGGAAAGGGAAAAGAGGGGAAGGAAAAGGGAAGGGGAAAAGAGGGGAAGGGAAGGGAAGAGGAAGGGGAAGGTAAAAAGAGGGAAAAGGAAGGGGAAGAGGAAGGGAAAAGGAGGGGAAGGAAAGGGAGGGGAAGGGAAAGGAGAAGGGGAAGGGAAGAGGAAAAGAAGGGAAGAGAAGGAGAAGGAAAGGAAAGGGGGAGGGAAGAGGGAGGGAAGGGAAACAGAAGGGGAGGGGGAGGGGGAGGGGGAAGGGAGGGAGGGGAAGGAAGGAAGAGGTGAGGAAGAGGAGGGAAAAGGGAGGGGGAGGGGAAGGGGAGGGGGAGGAAAAGGAAAGATGGATTTCGGGAGATTGACATTCTCCATTGGGCTAAACCTTGAGTGGATCCTGTTATACTGATAACGAAGTCTGCGCTCTGTGTTCTGTTTTTCTTTCTGTGCTTCCATAGCATGCTGTGCCTCTAGGAAAATAGCAGCTCTGCTCTGTCTTTTAGGGGCATGAGCCTGTGTCTCACCTGCCCTACTAATGTTCTGTGTCCCTCGCTCTGAGCAACAGGTACAGAATCACTAATTCTGATACCATCACCTAAATTTGCATGTGTCAAAAGTGAAACTCAGAAAAGTCAACCAGTTTTCCTGAGGCCACATAACTCATCTGGACAAGCTTGGAGGCAGAATGGAGGGGTGGCAGAGATCCGGGAATCCCTCTGCCTGGATTCAAATCCTCATTCTGTACAAACAAGCTGTGTGATCTTGGTGAGTTTTTCACCTCCGTGCTTCTGTTTCTGCATCCATAAAACAGAGGTAATCATAGTGCCTACCTCATAAAGTTGTGAGGATTAAATGAGTTAATGTATAAATGGCTAGCACATAGAATACGCTCATAGGATGTTTGCTGTTTTTATCTATCTTTTTCCCTGATCATAGCCAGCCACCCCAGCAGCCTCATCCCCAGACCCAGACTCTGACACCCACAGGCTCTCTGCCTCACCCACTGTCCTAACCTTCCTTCCGCCCCTTCTCTTAGCACCTTGCCACGACCTCTGGAACTCAAGACTGATCATCAGCAAGACCCACATGTCTTCGCTTCTTGAAAGATCCCCGTATTGCTTCCCTCTTCTATGCACGCCCCTTCACCTCGTGCCTCTGACTGAAACCAGGCTCTCCCCTAGAAACTGGTTTCCTGGGCAGTCCTTCCTCAAAAGGCCCCTTTGGTCCCCAGGCCCACCTGGGACTCACATCCTTGCTCCTCGGGGCTGCTCTCTCTTCCCCATTCCCCCATGAAAGTACCGTGCTTAGAATCTCCAGGCAGTGACTAAACCATGCACTCCCCACCCCTGGTACAAGTTATCCGGGGCCCCTTTTACCCTGAAGAGTTTAGCTCCTGGCTCTCTTTCTCCTGACACCATTTTTCCTGTCACTTTTTTTCTACTTTGATGATTTAATATACAAATTATCATGTTTCAAATGGCATGCCCTGGCTTCCATTCTTCCAAGGGACTTCCTCTTCCTAACTTATCCAGTCACTCTTAGGGTCATACCTCAATCCTGCCAAGAACTGCTGTCTCCCCATAAACATGACTTCAAACACCCCAGATTCTGAACAGCACCTTCTATATTTCAAGTCCACCTCCTCAAGGAGCCCAACCCCAGTACCCCTCTCCCCTCCCCACTTTCAGTGCAGATTCCACAACCTACCCCTGGCCTGTGAGTCCCCACTGGCTTGCACTTCCTGCCAATCATTAGATCGTACCCCTCACCCTCACCCTCAGCATACCTGCCCTCACCCTCTGCTGCCACAGACTTTCCTGCATGCAGCTAAATCACAATCTGCTTTAGTAAAACCAGCTTGCACATGCACAAGTGAATGTGTTTACAAAAAGAACACACCCATGCTGGTTATTTTTTATTTCATGATCAGTCAACTCAGGGGTGCCGTGGCGCTGTCCAGCATTCACACGAGTCCTCTTGCACACTCACTCGGCTGCCCTGCTAGACGGCCGGGACGTGCTTTTTCATCCTTCATATGGAATATCTGCTCCTGAATCCTCACTCTCAGCTGATAACCGTCTTTCTGTGACTGAAGAAACTAAAACAACATGAGAAGAATATCCACGGACTCCCCTCACCTCTGTCTGCCTTCCAGCTGGTACGTAGAGCACTTCCTTCTCCTCCCTTGCTGTGAGTGGCGGTGCTTCTGGCCAAGGCCTGCTCTTCCACGTGTCTGCTAGACCCATTCGTCCTCATCTACTCAAGGTCAATGCTCCAGCAATGCTCCTTCCTTTCTCTTGCAACATCAAGTTTTCTCACTCTACCGGATCTTTCCCATCAACAGACAAACATGCTGTTGTTTTTTTCTATCAAGAAAACGGTCACTCACTTTCTCCTACAGCAATCCCCCATTTCTCTTTCTTAGAGCAAAGTCCCTCGAATCCATGTCTATTGTCTGAAATGCATCTCCTCCCATGCTCTCTTGAAATCTGCCTTGGCTTTCCCTCCCACATCTTCACCAACACTGCCTGATGGCGGTCACAGGTGTCGTAGACATGGCTAAAGCCAATGTCAGTTTTCCATCTTCATTTTCTTAGTGACCCACAATATCTTCAACCATTGATCATGTTTTCCCGCTTAAAGGCTTTCCTAGCATGGCGCACAGGCTTACCCAGCCACCTGGTTTTCACCAGCCCTTCTCAGTTTCTTCCTGTGGTTCCACCTCACCTCGCCTTCAAGCACTAAGGGTCCAGGCCCAGATGTTAGACCTCTTCTCCCTCTATTCTGACTCTCTGTGTTCGGTCATCCAGCGTCTGGCTTTCAACATCATTCTTACGCTAATGACTTCCAGATTTGTATCTCTAGCCCAGGCCTTTCCTCCAGACTCAACTCCTATCACCCTGCTGTCAAACATTCCTGAAGGTTGGCTAATGCACGCCTGAAACCTAACATGCTCAAAGCCACGCTCTCACTGTACCCCTACCCTGTCCTTCCCACTTCCTTCCCAATATCATTACTGCAACTTCATCCTTCCATTGTGAAGCTAAAAACAGGAGTGTCACCCTTGGCGTTTCTCTTTTCTGCATCCCCGCACCCAATCCATTAGCAAATGCAGCCACAATCCTTTTAACACACATGGGGACCCTGATCCCTTCTCAGCTCCATAACCACCATCACACTAGTCTAAGCCTCCAGGATCCATCCAAAATCTCTTGTCCTGCTTCCTGCCCTGCCCTTGTCTCTACAGTCTGTTCTCAGCACGTCTATCATGGCAGATCATTTCAGCTCTCTGCTTGAAATCCTCCAATGAGTTCCCAACTCAGACCAAGCAGCAATATGAGGCCTTCTCTGACCTACCAGGCCAGCCCTGCTGGGACCTCCCTGCTCTCAGCCTCATCCTTCTGCCTCAGTCACACTGGACACCTCCCCACCCCTGGGCCACTGCAGGTATCCTCTTGTCTCCTGCTGCAGCCTCCCTGCTCTCAGCCTCATTCCTTCTGCCTCAGTCACACTGGACACCTCCTCACCCCTGGGCCACTGCAGGTATCCTCTTGTCTTCAAGCCCAGTCACTTGCTGTTTATCCAGTCTACAGGGCTTTCCTCCAATGTCGCTCAGCCCTGTTAAGCCTTTGCCTACATGTCACCATCAAATGATGACTTCTCTAGACATCCTAGCCCACAATTCAACTCTCTTCATATTTCCCTCTCTGCCTCATCTTTCTCCAAGGCACTGCTCTCCTCCTAGCACTCTATACATGCATCGCGTCTGTTGCCTGTCTCTTCTGGAATATGTGCTCCATGAAAAAGAGAAGGTCTGGCCGGGTGCAGTGACTCACGCTTATAATCCCAGCACTTTGGGAGGCCAAGATGCGTGGATCATGAGGTCAGGAGTTCAAGACCAGCCTGACCAAGATAGTGAAACCCTGTCTCTACTAAAAACACAAAAATTAGCTGGGTGTGGTGGCAGGCGCCTGTAATCCCAGCTACTCACGAGGCTGAGGCAGGAGAATCACATGAATCTGAGGGGCAGAGGTTGCAATGAGCCAAGATCCTGCCACTGCACTCCAGCCTGGGCGACAGAGCAAGATTCTGTCTCAAAAAAAAAAAAAAAAAAGCAAGAAAGAAAAGAAAAAGAGGAGGTCCTGCTATATCCCCAGTGCCTAAAGCAGTGCCTGGCACATACTAGGTACACAACAAGTTGTGGCTGAATAAATAATTTGTAGCCATTATTAACTGTCTGGTATCAATACATACAGGCTAGAGCTCTTGAATTACACACACACCCCTGATTTATTGCCCAGTACTCCTCAGTCAAAGCTAGAAACTCTGGGAGCCTCTTCCCCATGGCCCCCAGACTCGCTCCACCACTGGCCTGGCTACCCTGCCTTGAACGTACACCCTAACTCCAGCTTTCAAATCTATCCCCATCCTCCCTGCTTTTCACTGTCTGCTGCCAGCACTCCAATGCAAACCACTCTCTGAAGGTTGCAACTGTTTCCAGCGCCCTCCTCGGCACCTTCTGCAGGCTCCCCTGCTCACTAGGCTCTCTCACTTTGGCCTCCATCCATTCCTAGGCACGTTCCTCCAGCACCTGCCACAGGGGCCAGGCTGATCTTTTCCAGCTCTCTACCTGGCTGGCTTTTCCTTCCATTCATTTTAATCTCCAAGCGACCTCCCTGACCACCCAGTCTATAGCAACCCCCACCTACACCCTCCCCTCCACTCTCCCCACCACCAGTTTGATTCTGTAGAGCAATTATCACCCTGCAATTACCTCCTTTATGTATGTATATGTTTATTTTCTAGGACCCCACTGAAATTCTGACATCAAAGGCAGGAACTTAGCTGCAAATAAGTAAATAGTAGGCCTCCAAATGCACAGGAGGCGGATGGATGAAAGCCAGTTTAAAAGGGCTGCAGTCTCCAAAGCCTTCAGCTGTCCCTCTGCCCTGGGAGCAGCTGTACAGAAGCAGGAGGAGGATAAAGGAGGAGCTCCGAAAACATCTGGCCGCCAAAACTCAGGGGTCTTACTTCCCACGCTTCTCAGCCCATCCTCGGTTTTCTTCTGTAGCAATTTCTCTGCTTCTTTTGTGTAGGAGTAAGGAGAGCCTTCTCCAGCAAGAAGCGCCATCCCAGACAATATTATTTGAAAGGGCTTAAGAAGCAAGAAATAACTCATCCCCAAATAACCCTTACTTGGCTTCCAGCTGCTCTGAACAGCTGGATGCTTTTTCCTAGCCAGATAGCTTCTGTCTCTACACTAATAACATGGGGAGAAACCAAACACAGTGAGATATGCTAAATGGGGTCGCTATTGTCAATTCCCTTAGGAGGAGAAATGCCATTAGCATTCTCCACGCAGATTTTCAGCAAAAAAGTTTTAAACCCTGTGCTTAGCATCGTTGGGTTGGGTACCATCAAAGAATCATGAAGCGACCAACCTCATATAATTAACAAACTAGCTGTGCTGAGAAAAAATGGCACATATCAAACAATTAGCAAACAATATAATAGAACATAATTAAGCACTAAGTAGTGTCATTCAGGTTCAGAGAGGATTGAGGCTAAGAGTAATTAGAAAAGGCTTCTTAGAGGAGTTTCAAGCTCTATTGGCAGGATCTGGAAAGTTGAAGAAAAGTAAGGCAGTCCAGAGAGGGGAAATATTCAAAAAGTTTCGGAGGCATGAATGAACCTGGGCCAATTGTCCTAATTAGAGTTTAGGAAGGGAAAGAGAGGAGGTTGTAAACCTGGGATACCTGGGTGTGAGTCTTAAATTTACCACTTAGTGAGTGTGAGAACAAAAATCACTTAATCTTTCTAAGCTCTTTCCCTCATCTGTCAAATAAAATATATGATCTGCAATACCACCCTTTGCTCCTCCCAGAGCCCTGCGACAGGAAGAGGATGAAGTGGTGTAGAGGAGCCTTACACACAGGACACTAGGGCCCTTCACGCACCCAGGAGGCATGAAGGCAGCTGGTGGGATACAGGCAGCCTGAGATTGGAAGCACTTGCCTTAGAAAACAGTGAAGGCTTCTCAGCTTGGATGTAGTGGATGCATGCTTTGTGGAAACACATTTCCTTTCTCACATTGGATACAAGATGGCTGGTAAGCCAAGGCCGCGTGCTTGCAAGCAACATTGGCTCTTTCTTGACAAGGAGAAGATGTTATAAAGGGCATAACCCCAGGACTAAAAGGGCACTGGATGCTCTTTCAGGAAAGCTGTTGTGTCAGAATCACACTCTCCCAGCTCCGTAGATATCTTGCAGCATTGTCTCCAGAAACAAGACTTTGGCAACTTTCTGTGCTGAGGCTTTGCTCCCGCGTAAATGCCGCCATCTGTATTTAGAGTCTGAGAAACCCAGCAGTCCATTTGGCATTTTGCTAGCCACCCAGTAGGAAAATATGACCTTCCAAAACTAAGATGAGCCGCCGTCTGGAGCAGGTGGGATTAGCAAGGACATAGGTAGAAGAGCAAGCAGGAAGCAGTGGAAACTTGCTGACCACTCCAATTCCCCCCTTTCTGAATATGCTTCCTGAGTCCCACAAGACCTTGCCCTAATATAGAGTGCTACGTGCTGTGGGGCCCCATAGCTTGTTTCTTATAGCCTTCCCTGCTGCATGAGAGAGAGTGTATGACCTGCTCAGTGGAGAGGCACTGAATTTAGCAATGAGAACACTGACTGCAGATCCCAGCACTGCACTTACCAGCCACTTGTCTCAAACCAGCCACTGCACACTGCATCTTTCAGCCTGGGTTCCCTCCTCTATGAAAGGAGAGATTGGTCTCCTTCCGTCTGCCTTGAGTTTTGCCGATTGCTGGAATCACCTGGGATGCTTGTCCAAACAAGTTCCCAGGCCCCCAAACATTTTCCTTCAGTCAGTCTCAGGAGCAGGCCGGTCATGCGTATTTTAACACACACCTGAAGGAGTCCCAAAGCTTGAGAACCACCAGGTCTCTGACACCCCTGGATGGTTTGTTAAAGAGGCCTATGCTGGATAAAAAAAAATAAAAAGGCTGCTTCTGTTGCAAAGACCCCCTGAGCCCTTTCCTACCCCTTAGCCAGGCAGAATTCATTGATTCCTCCTGCACAGGTGTCAATCGTTGGGCACATGACTACCATTGCCATTGGTTGCACACTCACCTCTGGGAGTATCTCCAGGCAGTGGACATGCCTTATTCATGGCTCCTCCCATATCTGCAGCGTGGGAGCGTCTCAAGGCAGTGGACATGCCTTATTCATGGCTCCTCCGCAGCACACAGCACAGGCCTGGCAAGGAGCAGGCTCACCGCTGAATTTTGAATGCCGATGCCTTTCATTTTGTAGCTCTGTGGTCTTTCTATTCTTTCCACCTCTTCCTGTGACTGGAATTGGCAAGCCCAAAGTCTGCAATTTCAAACATAGGCATTTGTCCCAGACCCATGCCACCCTTGTATCACCAAGTAGAGCATGGCCATGAAAGGGTTAGCTGCCTTCTCCTCTCCCCTATCAACCCTGGCCCAGCCTGGACCATCAGTGTTGGTTGAACAGACAGATCTGTGGAGTCATGGTGCAGCCCAGCATTCTCAGGCATGGCCTGGGGAGAAAAATGGCCACTCCCTGGCAGAGAGCTCGGCCCCTGCCTACAGCCCTGCCTGTCTTGTCTAGCTCAGCCCAGTGCCCTCCCCCACAGCCAATGTCCCTCCAGAGAAAGGAGTGTGTTTAAGATTCTCGGCACGGGGTATAAGAGGCGATTCCAAGCATCTTGCTGCAGAGTGAACTAATCCTACCAGGTTAATTCTCCCCCTCAGTTCATTCCATCTTATTAGAGCCGGCAGGCACCCCGCAATGCTTCATTACCTGTGCCACTTGAAGGCAAGGCTTTCTTTTAATGAGCTGAGCAATGTGGGGAGCCCCCTGCTAAGCACCCTAGATGATGCTTTCGTCCTGAAAAGGGGGAAGCCCTGAAGTTCCCAGTCTTTCCATGGAGCAGAGCTGTTAAGAAGGGGAATGAAGGGGCTGGAGAGCCCAGGGTGCTTCTGTGCCCAGTTAGGTCAAAGGGGACACAGGAGGACACTGAGTAAGAGGAATATCCTCCCCCGATCCCAGCCTCATCTCTCTCCCTTCTCTCGCACTTGACAGCTTATAGGAAACACGTGTCTACGTCAAAGTCCCCAGGGATGGAAAGATCCCACCCTCTGCCCACTTAATCCGACCTCAATCATCACACCCTGTTTTCTGACAAATAAAGCACCATTTCATCCAAAAAGTCTCATTTCCAGGGCTTACAAAATTACCCCAGGAAAGAAAGAAACTGAGCTTTGCACCAGGAGTGGGGACAAGAAGCTGCATGAGTGAGCACATTTTTAGGCACCTGAGCATAGGGTCTGTTGGCTGGGGAGGGCGAGGAGAGCAGGGAGGCAGGGCCGGCCCTGGACACTGACGGACCTCACCCGAGCTCCACCCTCGCCAGCAGCTGGCTGTGTGAAAGAGATCTCCCTAATTAATCAAATCCTCCCTACCTCCATGAGTAAGGGCTCCGGCCAGAGGAGAAGGTGCTGCGGCAGCCCTCGGAGGATGGCCAGCTTGGTACAGAGGACCCACCAGGAGGGTACAGGGACCACCAGCACACCCGGCCTCTATCCGCAGAAGCCTGGCTGCAGGCTGACTCTCTCCCACCCCTTGCTCTAGTGCTCTGCTTTATTTGATCTGCATTTTACTCCCTGCCATCTCTCCACACTCAGGCTCCCTACCCTTGCTGGGTGGCATTTAATTTATTACCTTCCATGTGCTCCTTTTCAGGAGCTTATGTCTCTGTACATTTCCGCCTTTGCTACATTTCTTAATGTCTGTGGTCCAAAGGGAGGAGGGAAGAAAGGGACTGAAGGGAGAGGGAATGCAGGCTGGGGGGCTGTTGTAGGTGGGGGCCACTCCAGATGAAAGGGCCTTTGCACACACTGCATGAAGAAAAAACTCAGCCTGAGTGGAAAGAAGAAAGAAAATCGCTCACTGAACACACTGTGGTTTCCAGCATAAAGGGGTTGCAGACAGAACAGCCCCCGTGAGGTTTTACTCATGAGGGGACCACAGACAACTTTCTAGAAGGAAACTAAGTAAAAATATTCCTGGAAAACAAAAGCAAATGGGCTCTAGGCACTGAGCAGGAAATCAGAAAAGTGGGGATGAGACTCTAAGACAGTTTTACCACGTGCAGTCTCCCATCCTGTTCCTTCTCCAACCGCACCTCCAACCTCAGCACAGGTTCCTAAACTTCCTCTCTTCACCCTTTGACTTACCAGAACAGGACCAGTCACTGGCAAGCCATAAAACTGCCCCATGCCTCAGTTTCTTCCCTTGTAAAAGGGGTACTGATAGCTTCCCTCGCCCACATCAAGAGAATGGAGAAGGTAGGATTTAGGTGCAGAAGTACTTTGAACTCTCTGGATGTAGAGCACTACTCCAGCAAAGAGAGCTGAATGGGTTTTCTGCCTTTGAGAGGAGCGAGGTAAGGATCAGGGAAGGTGGTGGTAAAGCCGTTAAATCGTAGGTTTTGAACTTGCACTGCTTTTCATAAAGATACCGCTCCACCACCATGCGCATGACCGTGTCTGTGATTCCCCGTGTCCGCCCAAGCCCCAGCTGGTCTGCACTGCTCGCTGCTCTTACCTCTTCTGACTCTGGCATGCTGCTTAACACATCAGACTCTCAGCCTTCTTCTCTGTTGCTCCCCCAGCCTCCCTCTCCAGGAGGCCGTGGTGAAAGGGGTGATTAATGAAAAGGCCACACTGGTGTTGCATTACTAGATTAAATGCTATAAAGAGCAGCACCTGTGAGATTGAAGAATCCTGCGTCAGCATCTGGGTCACACCTAGGCCACAGCAGTGTTTCCGCTGGAATGAGGAATGGCCCAGGCAGAGAGCAAGGGACAGTTCTTGGAGTCATCAAATCACAGAAGGTTTGAGCCAGACGGGGTTCCAAAGGCCACCAGGTCTGTTTCTCTAACCCACTCAAATCTTCCCCAAGCATATTGGACTGAGTAGCCACCTGAACGCCTCCTGTGACTCCTGTAACACAGGAGTCTGCTTCCCCTCAGCAGCCTGATCTAAGGTTGCGATGTGCTAGAAAGGCGAGCTCAAGCCTGCCTCGCTTCAACTGCTCTCTCCACCATTTTCCCATTCATTCATTTGTTCTTCACTTATTCAGCAAGTAGGTGCAGATGGCCTGCTATGTGCCAGGCATTGGTCTGAAATGGCAGAGATGCTGAAGTGAGCAAGACAGAGTGGTCCCTATCCTTGCAGATGATATAGTCACTCAGGCCCACAGACACCAACAGCCCAGGGATACAATCAGAGAAGTTCGGGGACCTAAGGGAACACTCAGAAGAGATACTCACTGAGATTTGAGGGAAGGGTCATCGGGGTGCAGTTCAGGAAAGGCTTTTGGGAGAAGCAACTTCGAAGCTGAAACAATCTCACAGCTTGAAAGTCAAATGAAGAAATCAGGGGTAGGAATGAGGCGGGCAGGGAACCGTGAGGATGCTGATCAGAAGCGGAGGAGGATGGTGACAGCTGTGGGGAGCGGGGATGCACCCCAGAGGCTTCACAAGCCACTCAGCCCTTACAACCAGCCTTGGTCCTCAGCTCTATCTTAGCCCACTCCCGCCGCTACAACAAAATGCCACAAACTGGGTGGCTTATACAACAATCATGATTTCTTTTTCATAGCCAAGAGGCTGCAAAGTCTGGGATCATGGCGCTGGCAGATTCAGTGTCTGGTGGGGGCCCACTTTCTGGTTCACAGACAGTGCCTTCTGTGTCCTCAGGGGTGGAAGGGGAGCTCTGGTCTCCCGAGCAACCTGGAAGGCACTCATCCCATTCATGAGGCTCCACCCTCATATCCTATTCACCTCCCAGAGGTCTCACTCCCATCACCATCACCTCAAGGGTCAGATTTCAACATACGAATTTGGGAGGACACAGATGTTCAGACCTCAGCAGCCCTTTCCTCTTCTGCCCCAAGCCCAGCCTATCTACAAATTAATAGTCCCCCCACTCCTTCCACTTTGACCAGCCCCTACCTGCCTCCCGGTGAGCAGCTCCAGCTGCCCCTGAGTTCTGCCTTGATAGCCTCTGGGTGCCACTTACTCTCACCTACAGATCCCTGCTCCCACCAGCTCCACAGCCCCCAGGACGCCCTCCCTGGGGCCGGCTCGGGAGGAGGATTCTCACCAGGCTTTCTCCAAGAAGCAGATGAGGGTTGCCAGGGGCTAGGGGAGCCGGGATTGGGACTGGCTGCTTTACTGAGTATGGGCTTCCATTTGGGGAGATGGAAAAGTTCTGGAACAGAATTGTGGTGATGGTTGCATAACATTGTGAATGTACTTAATGCCACTGAATTATACACTTTAATATGGTCAAAATAGTACATATTGGCTGGGTGTGGTGGCTCACACCTGTAATCCCAGTACTTTGAGTGGCTGAGGTAGGAGGATTCCCTGAGGCCAGGAGTTTAAGACCAGCCTGGGCAACATAGCAAGACCACATCTCTAATTTTTTTTTAATTAGCTGGGCATGGTGGCACACAAGGTAGTCCTAGCTACTCAGGAGACTGAGGTGGGTATGCGGCTTAAGCCCGGGAGTTTGAGGCTGCAGTGAGCTAGAATAGCACTACTGCTCTTCAGCCTGGGCGGCAGAGCAAGACCCTGTCTCTTAAAAAAGGTAAATATTATGTGGTATATGTTTTAGCATATATATACGATAAAAATGCCAACCATTTGTAAAATACTCTATCTGATGAGGCATTCTCCTACAGGGTACTTTATATAGCCACATCCCTCATTCCCCCTTTTCAGATGAAGGAGTCAAGGCTCTGCCTGGTCTGGGGCTGCAGCAGGAGCTGGGGCAGGCTCAGGTTGTCTGATCCAGGGTCCTCATTCTGGCCACGGTGCCTCCACTGAGGAGCAACACTGCCGACGTGACCTTCCTGCTCACAGGGCGATGTGGGAGTGACAGTGGCGTGCTGTAGAAGAACATCATTTCACCCACTTTGCAGTGACAATGTACAAGTGGGAATCTTGCGGTAGGAAAGGGGACAACCTTCTGACTTGAGAAATAGAACAAAAGAAAATATGTGGCATTACCTCCCCCTCCATGTTGATGCCTGGGGCCTGGAGCCATCACAGGTGATGAAGGAGGGGAGGCATGGATGGTCTGTTTCCTGCAGCCAGGAGCATCCCCCTGGAGAACGCCTGCCCTAGAGCCAGCCTGGGAGGAGGGTTTCCACCAGCCTTTCTCAAGCCCAGCACAAGTGAGTCAGAAACCATCTCCCATTGACCCTGGTAAGGAAAAGATTTGGAAGAGGGACTGGGAAGCCTGTGGAGCAGGAGGGTACTGGGGGCGGAAGTGGAATAAGGTAGCACAGGAACAGGCTCCCTTCTCCTGAGATCCCCAGCATGGAGAGGAGGGGCTGCCCTGCACTGGGCCCTTTCCCCCTGCAGGTCCCTGTTACCTGGCAGGCTGCAAGTAGCTCTCAGGGCCAGCCAGGTGGCCACCTGCATCTGCTGAGGGAGAGAAGGAAAACAGATGCCCGAAGTCCTAGAGACTCACATTATCAGCCTCTGGGTCCTATGGCCAGTGAGCTAAGCACTTGCAAATGTTACCTTATGTACTCTTTATAAGAATGGGTCACAAAACTGAGGCTTAGAACATGTAAGAGGGGACAGGGATCTGAGCCTGGGTCAGCTGTGTGAGGATCTCCTGTCTGTCCCTTCTGGTTCCAATTCACGTCTTTGGGTAAAAGACAAGAGGGTCAGGGATGAGCTCCAGGCAGGCTTGTGCTCCCTGCCCTCCAGGACCCCAGGCGCAGGACCTGCAGCCACAGAGCAGGGAGGACTGCAGTCAGCACAGCGTGGCTTTGCCTGCATCGCTAGGGCCTCCACCAGGCATGGCCACATGTGTACTTAGACCTGGAGGCCTGCAAAGAAGCCAGCTCTCCCAGCATCATCTGTTGGGACTACTGACTAGAACTGGCAGACAGACCAGCAGAACCCTCTTCAGTGAGGAGACCTTTCCCAAAACTGTGTCCTGGCCTCAGTCTAAAGGCATCTGCCCCCTGCCTAAGAAAGCCCGCCCTGCAGGTCCCATCTCACAGATGGGGAAATGGCCACAGAGGGGTTAAATGAGACACCCAAGGCCACATAGCTGACATGACAGCCACAGAGCCCACATAAGCTCTCTTTGACTTCTTCAGCTGTGCTTTTCCACTACGCAAACTGCATAAAAGTTTCTCTTGAGCCCATTCTTGGAAACTGGTCTCTCACCATGTCGGCTTTTTCCCAAGGACCGAATGCAAAGCCCAGCGCGGCGTTCCACTCTCTGTGTTGTGGAGTCCAGGCTGGTCCACCCACCAACCAGCTTGCTGCCTGGAACTCACAGCCAAAGTCCCCACTTCCCTGGCCTGCAGCCACCACCCAGCACCATGTTTTAAAAACCAACTTGTAAAAGAAGCCACCCAACAGGAACCACTTGTATCTCTCTCTAATTGTTCCAAATTCAAAGACCATGTGGGTGTTCACGCAGAAGCTGTGGTTCAAAGCCCAAGCTGCAGGTTTTGATAGAGGATGCAATGCAGAGCCATTAGTTTGGTATCCCTAAAAGAGCGGAGACGTCTGTTTTGGGACGTCTTTGTCAGTGGCTGCTCTGAGGAAAGCTCTGCCTGAATCCTGCACTGTCCCCTTTTATTTAGACAAATCAAGCAAGGCATTTACGCAGTCAGTGCCTATCTCTCCCTGTCTATAACACTGATGAACAAGACACACGTGATGCAAACCCTGCTCTGCTGGTCTCCAGGTACGTGGTCCAAGACAAAGCTCTCAGGCTCGGAATGTTCTCATCATAAAGTGGAGAAATTCACTGCTGCGGACTTTGCTGTGGTTGTGTCTCCCCAGCCTCCCCGCTCCCTTATCCTAGAAACACCCTCTTCACTTTCCTCTGGGTCTGATGGGCCGATGCCTTCCAGGAGTTACAGGGATGATCTTGTGGCACAGGTCCCACAAATCAACATATTCCAGCCCTCTGGACACACTGATCAGTTCACCGGCAGGCCATATGCACAGAACTCATTTCCAGGACATTTATTGGAAACGCTGATCACTTGCAGTAAGGATGACATTAGCTTGGAGCTCTTGAGGCCACCCTAAGGAAAGAACTTGTCTCAGAGTTAAACCAACAGAGAGGAAAGTAGGGCCGAGTTGGGAAGGGAGATGAACAGAGGAGGGAAGAGAGAGCGAGAGTACACACCCAGTAGCATTATTTGAGTCCCTGGAACCAGCTGTGAGTGAAGCAATTCTGACTCCCCCATTTATTGTTTACATGAATAAGTTGAATTGAATTTTTGACACTAATACTGAAACGATGCTCATATAATAGGTTTTCTGTTTCATATTGTTTTCTGTGAGGCTTGGTTGAGATAATATAGGAAAAAAACACTTGGCCAGGCCTGGCACATAGTAAGCCTTCAATAAATAATGACAGCTATTATGGAAAGCAGATGAGATGATGAATGCAGAAACACTCAGAAAGGCGTAAAGTGTTGTGCAAAAGTAAGGGACCTGGTATATGTTCCCCTGTGATCTATATCTCATGTGGTAGCTTTATTGCCCACTTTGTCCTTCTCTAAATATTTCATGTGCCCAATTAGACTGAGAACCTCGTGGTGGGAACAATGGTCTCTATTCCATTTTAGCCATTGTATACTATGGCACAGTTGTCAGGCACACAGGGGCAGAGCACGGGGGTTAAGGTCACAGTGCCTGGCCATCTCCCTGCATATGCTGGCTTTCCCGAGTGGTGAGGTGAGCTCGGGGAGGTGATCTCACTATCCAGGTCCCAGTTTTCTGCTCTGTAAAGTGGGGCTGATGCTAGTACCTACCTCATTTAATTTTTATGAAGATTAAATTAGCTAATTAATTTAATGAGTCGATGGAATTAGTTGCAGCTATTATTGAAATAGTTGTAAACCATATATAACTTGGCACATAGTAACCCCTTTGTAAGTGTTTGCTATATAAACAACTCCCAATTGTTTTATTACTATAATGCATTTACTCAATATTCAAAGGATATACCACCCCTTCCTTAATGTCATGATAAAGAAGACAAGTCCCTGCCTTTAAAATAATACCTATCACTTATTTATTAAGGGCATGCTATGTTTCTTCAGTTTTTAATCCTCACACCCTATGCACTTTAAAGCTGCAAGTAACCAAAGCAAATGGATTACTTTGCAGCTGAGAAACGAGAAGCCCAGAAAGGCTACAAGATGTATTCAAGGTGCAGAGCTTGCTTGAAACAGTGTAAAGGAGAATCCAGGCCTCTTAACTGCAGACCCATCAGACCCTACCCACTATACCACACTGCCTAAAGAGATGAGACATGAGCAGATGGCCCAAACCTATAAACATACACAACTGCAGCTGCACAGATTCCTTCCTTCCTTTAACAAATATTTATTTAGCGCTGAAATATGTGCAACTGCCAAGAAATTAGGAAATGGACTGCAGTGAAGCAGAACCCCTTTCCAACCTGTTGCTCCTGTAAGCAGGTCATGGAATCGCCTTTCATTCATTCATCTGGTAAATATTTAAATGTTTATGATTTGCCAAATACTGAGGATAGATAGTGTCAACAGAAAGTAAAATATTATGGGTTTAGATATTTAATAAGTTTTCAATTTTGAACCAACAAATGAATCATTGTAAGTACCACTGGATGGATGAATGGATGGATAAATGGATGAATGATTAAACAGATGGATGGAAAGATGAATGGATGGATAATCAAATGGATGGGTGGGGAGGTGGATGGATGGATGGATAAATGGATGGATGATTAAATAGAAGGATGGAAAGATGAATGGATGGATAATTTAATGGATGGATGGATGGGTGGGTGGATGGATGGATGGATAGATAAATGGATGGATGGATGGGTAGATGGACGAACAGACGGGTTTTTCCAAAGACACATATATCTTTGAGCTTTGTGCAAAGAAGATTGTACGATTGTCTTCCCTTGATGTTTTTCTCCAAGTATTTGATATGTAATATTAGAGACTGAATCTGGTAATTTAGGAAATGGAAGGAACCTAAGAGATCAGGAAACCCAACTCCCTAACTTTATAAACAAGGAAAATGGCACCCAGAGTGATGGAGATCACGTATATGAATGTTTGGTTCTGTGACCTACATTGTGAACATAGCCATTTAGTAACACAGATTCTTATCCCTTGAATGGAATCCCTCCTAGGGAAATTGTTGCATTAGAACAAATAGAAGCCCTTCCTGACCCACAGAAGCCATGCTTCGAGAGGGCCACTCTCAGAATGTGCTCGGCCAGGATGGTTGATCAGCCTTTTCCCCTGAGGACAGGAGAGGGTGACTGAATCCTGGCTAAGGACTCAAAGATCATCCAAAGAGTCTCAGAGCATCAATTTATAAGGCAGCTAATAAAGTCCATCTGCTTGCAACAGGAGCCCGCCTCTGCGTGTGATTACTGCTCAAAAATTGTTCTCCAGGGAAAACATCTGCTGCTCCCGTCCCATTGCCGTTGTCTTCTCCTATCTGTCTCACCCCTAATGCCCGCCCGATGGTGGCTGGGCTACTATTCTGTGGCCAGGCAAGACATCGCAGGAGCTCCGGTTCCCTTTCTTTGTGACGGCCCCCTGTCCTTTTGTCCCTTTGTCCTTTCCCTCTCTGACCCAGCTGTATTCTCTGTTGTTTCTTGCCCATTTCATGCCGTGGCTCAGGAAGCATCTATCCTGATGCTTGGGTTGGGTTGGGTTTCCTGACCTCTTAGCTTCCTTCCATTTCCTAAATTACCAGATTCAGTCTCTCACGTTATATGTCAAATCCTTTGGTGAAAAACATCAAGGGAAGATAACTGTATAGTCTTCTTTGCACAAAGCTCAAAGATATATGTGTTCCTGGAAAAAACTATCTGTCCATCCAAAAGTACCAGGCCCTCTATCCTAATTTTCTAGTGTATATTAAAACCTCAATATGTCTGGCTACCTAGCTGACACATACCACTAATGCATACCTTGCTGCATTTAGAAACTATTCTAGTTTTATCTCATGTTCTCACTCATGAGTGGATGTTGAACAATGAGAATACATGGACACAGGGAGGGGAACACCACACACTGGGGACTGTTGCAGGGTCGGGGAGCCAGGGAAGGGATAGCAGGAGGTGGGGGGATGGGGGAGGGATAACATTAGGAGAAATGTAGATGACGGGGGGATGGATGCAGCAAACCACCATGGCATGTGTATACCTATGTAACAAACCTGCAAGATCTGCACATGTACCCCAGAACTTAAAGTATAATAAAAAATAAATAAATACAAATAAATAAACTGTTCTAGTTTTTTTGGTTTTCAATGAGATATTGCAATCAAAAGAATTCCACACTGAGACTCATAGGTGATAGTTGTAATCACAACAACTTGTCAGACGGGAGATAGAGCATCTAATCCTTGAAATTTTGTTACAAAGCACCAAGGCTACTGTAGAATTCCTGAATGCAATTTAATTGCTGGAAGGCAGTAAAATTCCTCATGCTTCCCTGTGGAAGCAAAACATCCAATGACACAAGTGAAGAATTGCAAACCGAACCACCTGCTGTCCTCTTTAAATATTTCTAATGATTTTTCTGATGATTTGAACTGATTTAACCCAAAGTGCATTTGGCTCCTAAACAGTTATTCCTTTGATTTTTAAACTGAGGTGTAATTTAATTCAGATTCCCGACTGTCCTCTGCTTCTCAGTACAAAGCTGGAAGCCAAAAGCTTTCAAATCCAGTGGTACTACTTTTTTCCTTAAGACAAAATATTATGCTTTACTTCTGTCCAAAGAACATGACCTAACTCAGGGAGGAAAATGAGCAAAACTGCAAAGCCCCAGGGACAGAAAGAAATTAGGTGGAACCCGAAGAAACTAGGCATGGGACAGGAAGGGACTTAACTGGCAAATGGGAAATGGGTGCTATTCTGGACCCCTGGTCTGGGCTTTCTTCAAGGTATTCCTGTTCCTTGACAGCTGATGGATGGTCTTCAGAACACTGAGAAACATAAGAAAGACTGGAAATCATTAAGGAAGATGATTAAAAACTTAGCCCATTCTCCTGCACTTGTTTCATCTCTGAACCAGAAGATAAGCCGCCACAGCCAGTTTGCGGTGCACTACATCTCACCGAGGAAACGCACCAAAATAATCATCTCTTCACTGGCAAGGCGGGCAGAGGACAGGAAACACACGTTTAAAATGGATGAAAGCAAATACTAAAAAAGGAAGGGGATGACAACCTGAATTTGTAATGTCTGGCTTCTGGTGCGATCCCCAGTCTACTAACTCCATTGATTTGTATTGACGAGCCGGAGTATTTGTTCTCCATTCAATAGCTGCCCTGCAACCACATTCAGAACTGTTTGCCGAGCCTGTGTCCTTAAATGTTCACAGTATTTCTATCGAACATTAGGAAAGCCCTTGGTAATTTGCAGCAATTTAGTATGCTTACTTTGCTTTTAGAAAATCCACAGCAATTCAATAAACACCCAGTCACTGTGGCTGTTAACACACACACACACACACACACACACACACACACACACACACACAGTCTCTCTACAGCTGCCTGCCAGCTGTCACTCCAGGAAAGGGGGCCATCAGAGCCTCCCCTAACTCTGTGACCCTCACTATATCCTCTCTTCTATGTAATGTGAAGAGCATCCCCAGAAAGCCATTTCTCCACACACACAGTCCCCATTCCCCTCATCTCCAACGTACTGGGAAACCCAGGTCACACAGATGAGTGGGGTAGGCCCATGTGTGCCCCACCTTGGCCTAACTTGGCTGCCAGGTGCCATCTGTTGCAATGTGAGGGTTGAGCAAGACCTGAGGAGAAGGATCCACCTCCCCATCTGCTCTCTCTTTAGTACAAGCTCATTTGTACTCACTGAGCCGGGTCCCAGACACACTCAAACAAAGGCAATAAATCTAGACTCTACCACCAAAGCCTGCTTCTTCTGCTCGTCCCTATGTTTAATTACTGGCCTTCAAATTCCTAATAATGTTGTCTTTACCAAGTTTCCCACTTTCCCTGATGTTCTGGGGATAACCACAATGATTCTCCCCGAATAAATGTTCTACTCTTTACCCCTTTCTCCTTTTGATAGTGTCTAAACTATCTAATAAGATCCACAGGCATCACTGTTTCAATGAAATCTAAGCTCTGGTAGAGGCCTACTGCTTTCTGAGGCCAAGACCACATCTTTCATGCCCTATCCCCACATCCTCAGCACAGGACCTGCTATAGAGTAAACACTTAACAAATATATATTGACTCTGATAGATGACCTAATTCATTATCAAGCAGGATTTTCACCATGACTTAGGCAGTAGAGTATAAAAGGCTCTGTGACTTTTGCATCTTGTTCCTTCGGTGAATCCAAACCAAACATCTTCCCAGCGATCTCTATGGGTGACCTTTAGCACCTCTGAAGTCAGTTAATCTTAGTATTGTGTCTGAAGAAGACTGAAAATCTCAATACACCCCAAGTAAAGGGGATCATACCCATTCAATGCCATGTGCCCCAGTCAGCCACCGACCCATTCACTAGTTTTCACCTAGCCATTGTTACTAATTTGCAGTGACCAGGTGACTAGAGAGAGGTGTCTGGTGCTGGCAGCCCTAGGGTACATCATCTTTGCAGCTTCCACCTGCATTCCTGTCTCTGAGCAAACTTGGTATAAAAGCTAAGGCCTGTACAAATCTGGTCACCCACTCCACATATCTTCAGCAGTCCCTTAGCATAGAGGCAACTGCTTGTCTCCCAAGAAGCAGTCACCTCTCACCCAGTTGGTGCCCTCTAATGCTAAAGCTGGAGTAGCACCCTCTCACTGGGTCCCTACCATCCCAACCAGTGACCAGCCTGCTCAGGGTTGCTGTCCTGCCCAGCCAGGATCCTCTCCAGGCCAGGAACCTTCCCAGCCACAACAGGCTTCAGCAAGGAGCCAGCTCCTTTACTGAGCTGCGTCATGTTTTATGTTCAATGCGCTGCTTCTCAGCTGCAGGTGCACATTGTGATCGACACCTGTGAGGTACATCAGTGTCCCAGATGGTCCCCACCCCAACACTGTCCTCCAAAACAGCACATCCTCCCAATGGCTGCATGTCATCGCAGCCTCTGATGAACTTTGTGCCAAGAAAAGGATGGGACAAGAATTTTAAATGATGCCTCCTGAATCTGTGGCCTGGATCAGAACTCTCTAAAAAGGCACTTTCGATAAATTCATCCAAAGATCACAGGCAACAAGGAGCAGGGTGAGGACACATCCTCCACATGCGTAAGGATTTATTAAATATTTAAAGTTGCTACATAGGTCTAAAAGGCCAGGTTATTTATTTGTGCAGGGTTGATCAATCATTTGTTTCCCTAAAGAAAGCCAGACCTTTAACTACTCATCTGATTATGTCTGCGGCAACCACATTGCAGCTACCCCTATCCTTAATATTTCATCCACACAGCTCCCAGGCAGACCAGCGGCTGCATGAGGCTGATTCTCCAACGGGACTCCTATTTGCTTTGAGGAGTCATTTTTCCTGCCTCCGTTGCACTTAGCTCCCCTTTCCCAAAATTAAAAGGTAAAGAAGAGAAATGGAATAATAACTGTTTATTTCTTTTTCTTCTCACTTCAAATGGGAGATTTACTTTCAAAAACCCCATTAAGGGTTTGATGTGTTTGCTGGAAAACTTCTGCTGAGTTAAAAAGCGCCAGCAAATTACATTGGCCTGCAGCTTCCAGTGGCTGTGAGGCTTCAAGATAAGGCAGAGTTCTTGTCTCCGCTGCAGTGGTATGGCTTGAATTGATACCGGCCAAGCAGCAATTACCTTTCCACATGTTGGGTGGCAGGAAGGATTCTATTATTTGTCAGTCTCAATGATAACGATAAACAGGTGTTAAGTGCCTGCAGGTAAGCTAGACATGGTACAAGGACAACTGCCCTCAAGTTGCTTCAGCCTAGAAGGGACAAGGCAATGAATCTGTCACTGATTTGGACTCCCAGGCTCATCAGAGATTTGGCGTCCACTCAGCAGCAGTTATTTCCTGCACTGTCACACACGTCTTGCTGATTATTTGGTCTAGGCTGAAACCTACCTCTACCTTGATGTGGGAAAAGGTGGAGTAGGAAAAATCCTGGTCGAATAAATGCTATAAATAAGATAAATCATACAACCATAGGGGAGCCCACATGATTTAAATATCGGGCAGCAGGGACTGACATTGCTGTCGTCCATTCCGGCTGCTGTACCAAAATACTGTAGGCTGGGGGCTTCGAACCAGCAGCCATTGATTTCTCCTATTTCTGGAGGCTGGGAAGCCCTACATCAAGGCGCTGGCAGATTTGGTGTCTGGTAAGGGACCATTTCCTGATTTTTCGATAATGCAATTCTTGCTGTTCCTCACATGGCGGAAGGGACAAGGAAGTACCTCTCTTATAAGGGCACTAATACCATTTATTCAGCTCCACCCTCGTGCCCTAATCACCACCTAAAGGCCCCACCTCCTAATATCATCACATTGGCACTGAGAATTTCAACATAGGAATTTTGGGGGAGATAAATACATTCAGACCATAGCATGCATAATCTAGTTCTATGGGTCAAGGGAAATTTTATCATAGGCTGTTAGACACTGTTCATGACCGTGTCTAGAAGCAGAGATCTTTGTTTACATTGAAGCTGGAAGAGGCATTTTAGATTTAACACGGTCGTGTTACAGATCTGCAAACTGAAGCCCAGTAAGACTTAAGAGTATCTGAGTGTTTCCACGAGGCTCCTGATCCACATGTAACCTTCCAATCGTAGGAATCAAGGAAACTGAACCCTTGTAAGCCACTTTGAGATCTTCATTCACACACACACACACACACACACACACACACACACTATCCACAGCTTTCTCCTGGGTCTATAACTTAAGCAAACATTTCCAGAAGTGAGCATAATCATCTGCCCTGGACATACTCACAATATAATTAAGATGACTGGCTTAGGAAAAAATATTACAGGACAAAAATCCACTGATCTACCTGTTAAGGGATATAGCATGGGCTCTAAGGGACACAGCATAACACAAGGTGTGCAGGCCCGGTGAGCGTGATCAGGACGCGAGAGAGTGTGGAAGCGACGTCCTGACCACTATCAACACCATGCAAGCTCTCCCTGGCTGTAGAGAGGGCTTTGAACTGATCTCCACTCTTACTCTGACCCTGCACCCACGTCCCCTTCTAGTCCATTCTCAATAAGGAAGCCAGAGAACTTCCTAAAACATAAATGAGATCACGTCATTCTCCCACTTGAAACCCTCCATGGCTTCCCATTGCATTTGAAGTAACTCCTTACCACAGCCTCTAGGGCACTTCACGATCTGGCCCCAGAAACCCTGCCAAGGACATCACCAACCTTGCTTTTCCACACTCACCTTGGTCCACTCTGTCCCTTAAGCACCCAGGGTGGCCCGTGCATGAGGCTTTGCTGCTGCTTCTGCCCAGAGCACTGATTTCCAAGAACATCTCTCTGACCACCCTGTTCCCCTCCGCCACAGCACCCAATCTCATTTTCCTTTACACCACACTCTCTCTACATTATCTCACTCACTTACTTGTATGTTTATTGTCCTTTCTCCTGTAAAGAGCTCCTAGTGGCCAGCGGATCAGCAGGGAAAGAACCCGCACGCACAGTAGCGTTCAGGAGAGCTCCAAGTGTGGCCTTCCCACAGTAGGCAGGACCACGCAGAGGGCAGCAGATGCCAGCCCGCAGCGTTAGGGATGAACGCCACACAAGGTCACGCCAGCACGGGAATCCCAGTGCTTGCTGCTCTCCCACTCTCTCATACTCAGAGCGTCTCTCACCCTTCAGTGGGGATTTGTGTAAACAATTCGTTACGGTTCAAGGAACTGTTTACAAAATCAAGCTCTCCCCGTCCTTAAGACTGGGCCCATTTCTGGCAGGACCACCTCCCTGTTGGGGTAGAGAGAGTAAACTTAGTACCCACGAGTTTCTAGGCAGCTGCTCCATCTCCATCACTCCAGCCTCTGGAAAGGCATTTCCTCACCTCCTCCGCCTGAAGGGTGAGGTCCAGGAGGGACATGGACCCTCTCTAGCTTTTCTTTTTCAGTATCTCCGGAAGAATACCCCTAAACCAGGAACACGCACTAAATAGGTGTGCAGTCAGTCCTCCCTGGGTGAGCTGAAATTAGGCGTAGATATTCACAAATGATGTCCACTAAATCAGACAATTAATTCTGGCTTTTGCATCAGGTAGGTCAATTTAGGAAGATTTACAGTAAGTAGTTTCTCTCATCCTCTGAGTAAATCCCATAATAATTTCTAACTCATTGACCGATTTATTTTGTGCCTCAAGTCACAAAAGATTTGCCAGAACTTTGAAAGAGTTGAGGAACTGGAGGTGAAGATAAAAGAGAGATGAGAGACTAATAAAGCCGGGTGAAGAATAGTTCATAGAAATCCATATAAAATGCCCCCCACCCCGTCCCCAGTTGCTAGAGGTCAGCCACAAACTTGACTCCGTATCTCTTAGTCGCCAAGGCAAACATTATGCGTCCAAACGGCGTGAGCCTGGGGGTCCCGAGGTGGGACCTGCTCAGATATTTTAATGGTTATCTGTATGTGTGTTTCTCTTAGCCATCCATTGTGATGCTTCTCTTTTTCAAAGAAAAGATGGGGGGGGCTTTATTATTTTCCCATTTATCTTTTCTCTTCAGTCTAAATTCCTCACTGTGAAGCCTTATTCGCCTTTCTATATTTTTGGAAGGCCGAGCAAGTCATTGCTGATACAAATGCAAACAAAACTGTCAATAATTTCGTCATGTTTGTTTCGTCTTTTTAAAACAGCAAGTCTGACCTTCTTGCCAAAGATTAAGGCCTAACTTTTTAAACAGAATTTTTTTCAATAAATTCATTCACTCATGTATTCTTTCAGTTATTCATTTACCGTGATTCACTGGGCAGTTACACAGTGGTTTTCCTCGGACCTGCCTTCAGCGGGGCGTATAAGCTGTGTAGACTGCCCAGGGTGACAGAGCAGCAAGGTCTGTACACTCTGAAAGTCCTCACATGGGAGCGGCAGCAGCATTAAATAAGAACGGTGACTCGCAGCTTAATTGCGAAGTGATGGCCCTGCTAAGTGGGCTCAGGTCTGAAACAGGGCTCAGTGCAATCTGGAAATCATGTAATTTTTCGCCTCAACGAGCATGCAAATGTATTAGGGGGAAAAAAGGAGAAAGGGGTCTTGAGTCAAAGACTTCTGAAAATAATGATGATAAAGGGGTTAAGGTCACAGACACAGGAAATGACACCATCCCCCTGCCCCTTGTCCAGCCCAGTGAAGACGGTAAGACCCAAGGTAGGGCAGCTGGGGCCTGACCTCAGGAAGCAAGAGTGCCCAGGGCTCAGGACTCGGTAGAGTGCCGCCCACCAAAGCCGCTGGTCACCCTCCTGCTGCTCTGAGCCCTGCTCCAGGATGGTGGGCCAGGGTGAAGACAAGGGGGGACAAGGGGACGTGATAGGAGGATGTAGACAAGCCCCTGCCATGAAGGAGGCTCTGTGGAAGGGAAGATGGAGACATCGGGAGGCGCATGCACCCAGCTGGACCTCCCAGTCTCATTATCTGGCACAAACAAGCTGCACCTCCGACTTGGGATTTTCCAGAGCCATGAGCTTCTCCAGATGCATCAGACATGTCCCAGCCAGACAGTTAGAAGAGATAGTGAGCGGAAAAGAACCAGTCTAAACCAGAGGGGAAACAATACTCAAAGAATTTTCCAGAAATGTCAGAGGAGGTGCCCCACAAACATTTGTACCCTTAATTCCAGAAAGCCAGTTCATGCATAACTCCCAGAACTTAAAATGCCATCTCTGGGTCTCTACCATAAAATCGCTAAGGAAAATTAACATTCCCAGGATGTAGGAGTCTTCAAATGACAAGTGCACAGGGCAAACACCCTCCAAAATCCTGTGGGATATGGACCCCCTTGATTTCAGCCTGGGAAAGAGAGGCAATGAAGGGTGGTGTCAGATGTGATGAGGATCTCTCTGCCGTTCTGGCATGGAAGACCCTAGCTCACTGTTCTACAGAAGTTAAGACATTGGTGACTACATACTCATCCAGAATTTAGATTATAGGAAGGGAAAAAGCAGCATATCCCCAAGAAAGAGCATGTATTTTTTCCTTCACATATTCTTTAATTCCAAAGTCATCTCACTTTAATTACATTTATAAATTAAAAATGGTTAATGTTGTGCCATGTAAGACGCTCACACCCACCTCAAAACTGCACTTTAATTTCCAACTCAATTGCACATATAAATTTGAAAACTGAAGACTGGGCAGATGAGAACAATTTCACAGCCTCCCTCACATAAGCCGCTTTGAAAACCACAGTTGCACTTTAATTCCTTCAATTGCATGTATAAATTTTTAAAAAGTTAATGCCATACTGTAGAGAAGAGCTTTAATTGAGTGTTAACGAGCTGCCAGATCAGCTTCTAGCCAGCCCCATTACGCAGCAGGGAGCCGCTAAGGGGTCCCCGTGACACAGAACTAAAAGCATCTAAATAAACCACATGCACCAGCAACTTCCCATGCAACATGCAGCAGGACTGGGCCCTGGCTTTCAGTTAATCACCCTTGGTCCTGATCTGTTCTTTGAAAGGAAACGGAATCAGGTGCACACAAAAGCACATCAGCCTCAAGAGGAGGGCGACTGCAGGTGATCTGAGAAGCCCAGATTTAAGGTGACGGCACTGGCGCCCTTTAGAATTCTAGAAGATAAGAGTCGGAAAGAACCTATGAAGGCTTCTAAGTCTATCGCCTTATTTTGAAAATGAAAAAACAAGAAATTATTTCCAGAAGAGGTGGAATGACTCGATCAAGGTCATACAGTTAGTGATCAGAATCAGAAGTCAATTTCATGGTTTTTTAAATTTGTAATTCACGGCCACATAGAAATATTTTTAAATTAGGGGTTTTCTTTTAATCAAATAAAATATGCACATCATTTAAAAAGACACGAAGTCCAGAGATATCCATAGGCAGCTCTCTGCCCTACTCACTGCTCCTTCTAGCTAATTCTCACTCTCCAGAAGCAGCCACTTTCCGCCCCAGAAGCCCCCATTCCTGTGGTCCAAGTACGGCTGCTGGCTTTCCAGGCCTGCTGCACAGCTGAAATCCCTGTCCACTTTCTTCCTGGGAATTTCCTTTACTTCCATCCTATAGTTCCCTGGACCCCTGGTCTTCAGCTTCTGATATTGTTCTAGCTTCCAAATTGCTGTTGGAATACCATTCTGAACCACAGCACTTTGGCATCATGTCTGCCACAACTGCAGAGAACTTTTTAGGCACTTCTTACCAGCATCCTGAACGCTGGCAGGGATGGGCCTTGGGGTAGACCTCTTTTGATTTCATTGTTCTGACCACTTGTTCGGTCCCTCCAATATGGTATACAACTGCCTTCAGTCCTGCAATATTTCCGAATATACTTCTTTGAAAAGTATCTTCTCTCTGTTTCACTTATCTTTTCTCTGTGTAACTCACTAATTGAAGGATGAGCTTTCTTGATTGATCTACGTCTTTTTCCTTCTGTAGCTAACCAACTGAATGTTTCGTTCTGTTTTATCAACTTTTTCTTCAAATTCCCCATTGAATTTCAAAATTTCTTTTATTATATGGTCAATGGTTAAGGGCTGTTCCTTGTCCTCTGCTTGTTACTTTTCTTTTTTATTATTATTATATTTTAAATTCTGGGGTACATGTGCAGAACATGCAGGTTTGATACATAGGTATACACGTTGTTTGCTGGTGGTCTGCTGCATCTGTCACCCCGTGGGCGAAGTATATGAACAGACACTTCTCAAAAGAAGACATTTATGCAGTCAACCAACATATGAAAAAAGCTCATCATTATTGGTCATTAGAGAAATGCAAATCAAAACCACATTGAGATACCATCTCACACCAGTTAGAATGGCAATCATTAAAAAATCAGGAGACAACAGATGCTGAAGAGGATGTGGAGAAATAGGAACACTTTTACACTGTTAGTGAAAGTGTAAATCAGTTCAACCATTTTGGAAGACAGTGTGGTGATTCCTCAAGGATCTAGAACTAGAATTACCATTTGACCCAGCAATCCCATTACTGGGTATATATCCAAAGGATTATAAATCATTCTATTATAAAGACACATGCACATGTATATTTATTGCAGCACTGTTCACAATAGCAAAGACTTGGAACCAACCCAAATGCCCATCAATGATAGACTGGATAAAGAAAATGTGGCACATATACACCATGGAATACTATGCAGCCATAAAAAAGGATGAGTTCGTGTCCTTTGCAGGGACATGGATGAAGCTTGTTCCTTTTCATAGCATTCTATTCTTCTTTCAGGGTTGAAATATTTTTCTCTGAGACCAATCAGAGGATTATTTTTTAAGTTTTCTTCTGTTTTCTGCATTGTCTGTGTTCTCCTCATTCCTTTTTTAATGAATGGTTTGGTGTGCTTTGGTCTCTGGTTTACGTATTAGGGCTTTCATCAAGTATCAGCTGTCTTGTCTGTTCTGTGCTGCTATAACAGAATACTAGAGACTAGATAGTTTATAATGAGCAGAAATTTATTTGGCTCTTGCTTCTGCAAGCTAGGAAATCCGAGACTGTGGCAGTGGCATCTGGCAAGGGCCTTCTTGCTGTATCATCCCATGACAAAAGGCAGAAGAGGAAGAGAGTACATGAGAGAGATAAAACGGGGTCAAACTCATCCTTGTATAAGGAACCCACTCCTACAATAGCAAACCCACTCCCATGATAACAGCATGGATACATTCATGAGAGCAGAGCTCTCATTACCTAATGACTGTCATTAGACCCCATCTCCCAACACCGTTGCATTGGGGATTTTCACGCACTGCCTTTTGGGGGACATATTTGAACCATAGCACTGATGATGCTTCGCTCTCCATTCACATTTAGGAGAAAGCCACTAAAAAGCTGATGAAAAGTTTTGTGTGCATGAGCTGGATTGCATGGGGATCATCCAGGATGTGCACACATGTTTTGGTTCTCCTCATTCCAGGCACATGATAGGATTCATGGCCACCAAAGTTAGTTGCAGCCATATGAATCCTTCTGACCAGTGTCATGTAAGTAGAAAGGATGTAGGTTCCCTATCACTCTGTGGTGGCAGCAGCAGACCTCCAGATGGGAACTGTATCAGTTTTTGTCTTGATGCAAAGATGACTTAGAGAAGAAAGGGGCAGTTGATATAAGTGAGAAACCAACCTCTGTTAGTATAAGCCACTGAGATTTTAGAATTGTTTATCACCATAGCAGAATGTATACTGTCCTGAAGGAAACAGAAACCAATACACATAAGTGCCACATCAAAACCCTGGAATATTTGGCACTGGCTCCGTGGTCTGACACTGGGCAACAAGAAAACCTACCAGTGGCTAGCATAATGGCGATTCATATTAGGCAATGAGGAGCCATTGGTTAAACTTTCACTGAAGATACCTTGTGTTTTGTGTAGCTATAAAGGAACAACTGAGGCTGGATAATTTGTAAAGAAAAGAGGTTTATTTGGCTCACAGTTCTGCAGACTGTACAGGAAGCAGAGTGAGGAATAAGCAGAGAGAGAGAGATGGGTGCCACACTCTTTTAAACAATGAACTCTCACATAAACTAACAGAGCAAGAACTCACTCATTACCACAGGGACAGCACCAAGCCTTTCACGAGGGATCTGCCCCCATGACCAAAACACCTCCCAACAAGCCCTACCTCTAACACTGGGGATCACATTTCAACATGAGATTTTGAGGGGACAAATATACAAACTCTTACCTTGGGAAACAAATATATGTGATAGTTAATATTATGTGTCAACTTGAGTAGGCCACGGGGTACCCAGATTTTTGGCTAAACATTATTCTGGGTGTGTCTGGGAAGATGCCTCTGGATGAGATGAACATCTGAATCTCTAAATTGAGTAAAGCAGA
Source organism: Aotus nancymaae (assembly GCF_030222135.1). NCBI lineage: Eukaryota > Metazoa > Chordata > Mammalia > Primates > Aotidae > Aotus > Aotus nancymaae. The sequence goes on from NW_026988423.1 coordinate 38,114,133, forward strand.
TGGCCCTCCCCACTATGGGTGGCTTCATCCAATCTGAAATGGAATCATGTGCTGACTAAGAAAGAATTCTTTTTCTCTGCCTGGCTATGTTTGACATCAGTCTTCTCCTGCCATCAGATTTAAACTTGAACTGGAATTTACATCACCAGCTCTCCTGCTTCTCAGGCCTGAATTTGGGCTGGATCTATAACCTCAGCTCTCCTGTGTCTGGGCTTCTCAGACTCCATAATTGTATGAACAATTCCTTTCAGTGAATGAATGAATGAATGACTCTGTGGGTTCTGTTCCTCTTCAGAACCCTAACTAATATAAAAACCAAATAAACTTATAGGTCTGGAAAACCAGAGTATGAGAGTGTGCTTTTGTTCATTATAGTTGAGTTTGACATAAAGCCAAATGCAAAAGATAATGATGAGCTTAGAAAAAATGTTTGCCAGCATCCCAGCAGGGATGCAAAGGAACGGAGATCAATAATTTGGTTATTTTCATGGTTGGAAAAAGCATCTACCTCTCAAAGCTACATAGTAATAGAAAAAACTGAGAAAGCCTAAGAGAAAAAAATTAAAGAATAATTATAAATTGATCTTAAAGTAAGAATCACAAAAGCATGGCCATCATACCCAGTACTAAAACTTCTTAATAGACTAAGACGTCCATTAAAAAAAAAAAAAAAAAAAAAGACATGAAAATTCTTTCAAATGAAAAAAAAAAAATGTTTCTTGGAAGAGGTGGAAGGGGTGGCTGTCCCACCAAAGCCTGATTAGGTTTTTCTAAGGTACCCATAATTAAATTGAGAAGGAAAGAGGCTCAGAAGCAGAAAAGTAAATGTATGTGTGTGTGTGTGTGTGTGTGTGTGTACATATATGTGTATATATATATATACACACATATATATATCAAATTTAAGAAGTTTTTCTATAAAAGAACTGTGTGTAGCTGTTAGCACATAGGACAGACTATAATCAAACAGATAATAAGCTAATTACATTTTTGAGAGGTTCATGTTGAAAAAAACTATCCACATGCATGGTGACTCTTTAAAACTTAAAATGACCACTGAGCTCCCAATATCTATGGACTGGAGGTGGGCTAGGAAGCATGCTCAGTTCCAAAGGAAGGCATGTTTCCCAGCGTCACCTCAGATGGGAAAAGGAGGATAATGGGAATGAAAGAACATTGAAAAAGGCAGACCAAGGAACCACACAAAACAACAGACAAGGAAATAGGTTCAGGTAAAGGTGTCAAGGATCAACTGAAGGACACTGTCCTCTCTTAGACCAGGGAGCCCTAAAGATGGCTGCCCTGTGAAGTTCACCGCTCACTGCCGCAGACTCCCTTCCCTTTCCTTTCTGAACAAGAGGTTTTCTGAGTTGTTCTCTCTTTGTTTCTTTTATTTTATTTTATTTTAGTTTATTTTTTTATTGCATTTTAGGTTTTGGGGTACATGCGAAGAACATGCAAGATTGTTGCATAAGTGCATACGTGGCAGTGTGATTTGCTGCCTTCCTCCCCTTCACCTATATGTGGCATTTCTCCCCATGCTATCCTCCTTGTTTCTTGATTATGTATTATGAGTGTGGAGGAAGGAAATAACTTGTTTATTTTGTTAGTTGGCTTTTTGTGTGTGTGTGTGTGTGTGTGTGTGTGTGTGTGTTACTGTGTTACCAGATTGCTAGTAGCCACAGATGGACCTAAAATTGGTATCATGTAATTCCAGAGGTTGAGTTTGAAGCCAACTAGATGAGACGGTAGAGTAATCCACCTCAGGGAGAGAGAAGCATACTTCGCATGTGGAAAGGAGGGTAAACAGAATATTTGGTGACCAGATGGCAAGACTGTTGTCCAAGTTCACAAATATCTCAGTTTCTCTCCTTCCAGGCACATGGTAAATTTGTACTCCTTTTACCACCTTTAAAGTTAGTCATGGCCATGTGACTTGCTTTGGCCAATGAAAAGTGTGTGGGAATTATATGTGTCATTTCCATGGGGAACTGTAAGAATCAGTGCAAACACTGCTGGAAGGGATGTAAATTAGTACAGTCATTATGGAAAACAGGATGGAGGTTCCTCAAGAAATTAAAAATAGAAATACCATATGATCCAGCAATCCCACTTCTGGGTGTACATCCAAAGGAAATGAAATCAGTGTGTCAAAGAGATAGCTGCCCCTCCAAGTTCACTGCAGCACTATTTACAGTTGCCAAGATAATATGGGAATGACCTAAGTGTCCATCCCATATGAATGGATAAAGAAATGTGGGACATAAACACAATGGAGCATTATTTAGCCTTAAAAAACAAGAGAGAGATTCTGTCATTTGTGACAACATGAATAAACTTGGAGGGGATTATGTCAAGCAAAATAAGCCAAGCACAGAAAAACAAATACTGCATGACCTCACTCATATGTGAAATCTAAAAAAGTTGAACTCATAGAAGCAGAGAGTAGAATGGTGGTTACCAGGGATGGGGGAAGGGGGAAGTGGAGAGGTGTTTGTCAAGGGATACAAGCTTTAGTTAGTCAGGAGGAATAAATTCAAGAGGTCTATTGTACTATTGGTAACTATGGATAATCACAATGTATTATATACTTGAAAATCCCCAAGAGTAGCTTTGTATTCTCACCACAAAAAAATAAGTTTATGAGGGAATGCACATATTAATTTGCTCTCTTCAGCCATTCCACAATGTGGACACATTTCAAAACAACATGTCAGACACCACAAATAAATACAATTTTTATTTGTCAATTTCAACAAAATTAACAAATACATAAATTCAAAAGTTGCTTAGGCAATTACTCTGCAATCCACCACACACTATTTCCTTCTGCCATGATGCTGGCTTATGTGCCTGATAATGACTGCTGCATTCACTTAAGCCTCTGGATGAGGAAGACTTGGAGCAGAAGTCCAGCAAACCAATGATAGCATGTAGCTCGAATGAGAAATAAATGTTCTTTGGTGCAAGTCAGGACCATTAATGGGTTGTTTGTTACTGTAGCACAGCCTAACCCATGCTGCCTGCAAAACTTATCAATGGTGGGCTTCACCACAGACTGGAAAATCAGTGGACTTAATTTTGGTTGGGCTACGCTCAATATTGAAAAATCCTTTTTAAAATGTCAGTCTGTTTTTTCAAATACGTGGCCCAACATTTGACATGGAGGTATTACTTACCTGGTTTGGAGAGCAGGATGGGAAAAGAGAGTTGGAAATGTTACTCGTTCATATACAAACTTTCACTTAGGCCCTCTTTATTTTCTTTGTACTATTATTATGCTTTAAGTTCTGGGATACATGTGCAGATTGTGCAGGTTTGTTACATAAGTATACATGTACCATGGTGATATGCTGCACTCATCAACCCATCATCTACATTAGGTATTTCTCCTAATGTTATCCCTCCCCTAGCCGCCCACCCCCCAACAGGCCCTGGTGTGTGTTATTCCCCTCCCTGTGTCCATGCATTCTCGTTGTTCAACTCCCACTTATGAGTGAGAACACATGGTGTTTGGTTTTCTGTTCCTGTGTTAGTTTGCTGAGGATGATGGTTTCCAGCTTCATCCATGTCCCTGCAAATGACATGAAATCTTCTTTTTTATGGCTGCATAGTATTCCATGGTGTATATGTGCCACATTTTCTTTATCCAGTCTATCATTGATGGGTATTTGGGTTGGTTCCAAGTGTTCGTTATTGTGAACAGTGCCACAATAAACATATGTGTGCATGTATCTTTATAATAGAATGATTTATATAATCCTTTGGGTATGTATCCAGTAATGGGATTCCTGGGTCAAATGGTACTTCTAGTTCTAAATCCTTGAGGAATCACCTCACTATCTTCCACAATGGTTGAACTAATTTATACTCCAACCAACAGTGTAAAAGCATTCCTATTTCTCCACATCCTCTCCAGCATCTGTTGTTTCCTGACTTTTTAATGATATCCATTCTAACTGGCATGAGATAGCATCTCAATGCGGTTTTGATTGCATTTCTCTAATGGCCAGTGATGATAAGCTTTTTTTCATATGTTTGTTGGCTGTATAAATGTCTTTTTTTGAGAAGTGTCTGTCCTCTCCTCCTCTGTGCAAACCTCCCAGTTTCTGCTAGGTAGGGGCAGAGTAGTCACACAGTTACATAGGCTTGGGGAGGCAATCCAAAGTCTAGTGCTTTCTTGCTTTCAAGCCTTCTCTTTTCAGCCAAAGAGGTACCTAGTATAGCCAAATACAAGGCCGGAGACGTTTCAGTTTGCTTTTTGCTTGCTTCATCACACACGCACACATACACACACACACACACACATGCATATGTGTGCATGTGCATGCACACACATGTACAGACAGGCACACACATACGATTAGGTTTTAGCTTGTCTATTTTAATGCAGTTACCTGTCTTTCACCTGTTTCCTATCTCCTAATATTTATGGTCATTACTCCAATGCTGTTGCCTCTTTTCTTATTTTTTTGTGTATTTATTGATATTCCTTTTTATTTTATCCTTTATTGTCGTTTTAGTGGGCCTTGGGGCTAAGATAAAACCATGTGTTCACACCACTGAGTTTAGCCAAAAATCCTCTACTGGTTACTAATTCCACTTAAAATTCATAACATTACTTGCTGCCATGAGGGAATTAGGCTTATTTATCAGTCAATTCATAAGTATTTACTGAGAAATTCACATACCATATGGAAGATACTGTCATAGGAACATGAAAAAGTAGAAGCCAATTTTTTCTATTTAGTAGTCTCAGTCTCTCTCTCTCTCTCTGTCTTTGTCTCTCTCTGTCTCTGTCTCTCTCTCTCTCTCTCTCTCTGTCTCTGCCCCCACCCAAGTTCCTAAAGTGTAGCAATAATGTATCATTCATTTTTGTAGCCGCAAAACAAGCTCAATAATGATTATTTAATAATCAATAACTGTGGGATATCTATAACACAGATTCAACCTTCAAAGAACCTCAAGTTTATCTAAAGAGTGGATATTTTGGTAGACACAGATGAATAATACAAGGTGGTAGATATTAAGGGAATAAATACTGATGACATCAAGCTGACTTTTTTTTACAGTAAAAGTGCATTAATACAAAAGTTCAAGCCAGACATGGCGGCCCACATTCATAATCCCAACACTTTGGGAGGCTGAGACATGGTGGCCCACATTCATAATCCCAACACTTTGGGAGGCTGAGACATGGCGGCCCACATTCATAATCCCAACACTTTGGGAGGCTGAGACATGAGGATTGCTTGAACCCAGGAGTTAAAGACCAGCCTGGGCAAGAGGAAAAGACCCCCATCTCTACCAAAAAATTTTTAATTAGCCAACATGCACCTGTAGTCCCAACTACTTGGGAGGCTGAAGTGGGAGGATCACTTGAGCCTGGGAGGTCGAGGCTGTAGTGAGCTACAGTCACACAACTGCACTCCAGCCTGGACAACAGAGTGTAACTCTATCTCTGAAAACAAAGCAAAACAAATTAGAGGCTCAGAGAAATTCAACAAAATTGTTTAGCATCACAAAATATTACAATTAGTATTTATTTGTGTGTTTATACCAAAACTTGATCTAAAGAGGGTTTAATCAGCTAGAAGCAGTTAGCTAGAGGCGTAAACAGGGCATCTGGCATTCAGGTGAACTTCACAGAACTCAAGATGGGCCTTGACTAAGGAGCTCTACAAAAGCTTTAGGAGGAGGCAGGGTCTTAATAGGAGCCTGAGTGAGCAAAACGAGGCATCACTACCCACAAAACAAGCTCTCAATATTAAGTAATTCCAAGAAAGATTGTGAGCACTCATAGGATTGTGGGCGTCATTCTGCCCACCAACTCCCTTTTCTTAGTTCATTTTGTGCCACTATAACAGAATATCACTGACTGGGTAATTTATAAAAAGTAGTTTTGTAAAAAACTTTTACTAAAAAACTGTTCTGGAGGCTGGGAAGTCCAAGATTAAAGCACTGACATCTGTGAGGGCCTTCTTGGTGCATCATAACATGATGGAAGGCATCATGTGGGAGAGAGAATTGGAGGGGGAGTGGGGAATGAGCTCATATTTTTGTTAGGAACCCACTCCCCTGATAACAAACCCATTTCCTCAATAATGGCATTAATCCATTCGTGAGAGCAGAGTCCTCATGACCTAATCATCCCTTAAAGCCTCTCAGTACTGTTTTGTTGAGGATCAGTTTTCCAACACATAAACTTTAGTGGACACATTCAAACTATAGCATTCTGTCTCTGGCCCTAAAAATGTATGTGTTAGAAACTTAATCCCCAATGTAGCCATGTTGAGAGATGGGACTTTTAAGACATGATTAAGTCATGGGGGCTCTGCCCTCATAACTAAATTAATGCTGTTATTAAAGAAGTAGATTCCTTGTAAAAGAATGAGTTCCATCCCCTTCTTTCTCTCTCTCACCTGTATGATACCTTCTGCCATGTTATAACATAGCAAAAAGCCCTTACCAGATATGAGCACCTAGATCTTAAACTTCCCAACCTCCAGAATGGTGAGGAAAAAACATTATATTTTTTTACAAATTACCCAGTCTGTGGTATTCTGTTATAGTAGCACAAAATGCATCACAATAGGAAATTGGTATTGGGAGTGGGGTGTTGCAATAACAAATACCTGAAAATGTAGAAGCAGCTTTGGAATTGGGTAATAAGTAGAAGCTAGGAAAGTTTTGAAGTGAATGCTAGAAAAACATGTATTGTCATAAATAGAGCATAAGAGTGAGTATGGGGAGGGCTCAGAGGAAGAGAACAGCTGTAGGAAAAATCTAAATTTTCCTAAAGATTACTAACATGGTTCTGATCAGAATGTTGGTAAAATACAGACAGGAAAAGTCATTCTGATGAGGTTTCAGACGGAAATGGAAAACAAGGTATTGGAAACTGAGAAAAGGTCATAATGGTCATAAATTAGCAAAGAACTTGGCTGAATTGTGGTCATGCCCCAGAGCTTTATGGAAGGCAGATATTTTTTTACTCTGTTGACCAGGCTGGAGTACAGTGGTATGATCACAGCTCAATGAAGCCTCAACTTCCTGGGCTCAGGTGATCCTCCCACCTCAGCCTCCCAGGTAGCTGGGACTACAGATACATGCCACCATGCCCAGCTAATTTTTGTATTTTTTTGTAGAGATGGGGATTTGCCATGTTGCTTAGGCTGGTCTTGAACTCCTGGGCTCAAGTGATCCTCCCACCTCAGCCTCTCAAAGTACTGGGATTACAGGCATGAGCATTCAGTCTGGAAGTCAGAATTTAAGAGCAATCAATTAAGATATCTGGCAGAATAAACTCCTAAGCAAAATATTGAAGGAACCTTGTGGCATCTTTTAACTATGTATAGTAATATTCAAGAGGAACTAAAAGATTGAAAGATAACATTTAAATTAAAAGAGAAACAGAGAGGAAAGATTTGGGAAATTTACACCCTGTCATGTAAAGAGTGAAAGGCATCTTTAGAAGCACAAACAAAGTGTATGGCCAAGTGACCATTTGCAAAAAGAGATTGCTACAGACACAGAAAGGAGCAAAAGTTATTATCAAGACGCTGGGAGAAAGACCCCAAAAGCATTTCAGAGGTCTCTGGGGCTTCCTTTCCCATCTAGGAGCTTAAGGGCAGATCTTCAGAGAGACATCTGCAAGACATCAGCATTTGCTGCCTGAGGTTTCCTCGGGTGTCTGCTCCCACATTCTGGCACAGTGCTTTTGGGCCTCCCCAGCCATGGCTTGAGTGGGCCCGGCCACTGCTCTGGCCACTATTCTGGACAGTACAGTCTTTAGACTTTGGTAGTGTCCACTTGGTGCTAACTCTGCAGACTAAGTATAGCTGAGATGACTCCTTAGGGCCCATCAGAGGATTTGCACAGAGGCTAGTTCCTTCTAAATGCCTGTCTGCAAACTTCTCTTGTGTTAAAAGCTGGTCTGTGAACTCCCACCTAGATGGCTCTAGCCTCATGAGGACAGGAGGCAGCCTTTCAAACCTGCCTGAACTCCCAGTTGGGAGTGGGAAGCTCGATCAGAAGCTGGTGAGAAGTTGAATTGCCTTGAAATAACAGAGTCTTCAAATCAGGCTGAAAATCCCCACTCCAGTGGTCTGATTACCAAGACTGATGGCTCATCTACTAGCTGTGAAGATCCTAACAGTTTCAGGCTTCCACTCCTAATTCGGGTGGAAATTAGAAATCAAGAGCAGAAGTGTGAATCAAGCAGGAAAATCACAGTCAACCTGCACAAAATGAGGAGTCCAGAGCAGGAGCAGACAATAATACAATTGGCCTAGCCTCTCCATTTTGATTCACAATTTTTGCACTTTACTTTTTAAAGTCCCTGACCAAACGAATAGCCAGGTTTTTTGAGTCTTGAATACCCTGGTTCTCTTAAATCAATGGGTGAGATTGGCTAGGTTCAGCCATTGCAAGAAAGTATGGAAGATGTGAGATAAAGCCAGAGGGAAACGGGTAGAGGACCCTTCAGAGACAGGAGGAGACCCTGTGGCTGGAGACCCACCCAGGCTGAAGACTTTCTCTATTCCAGACAGCAGTAGAAGACACTTTACAGACATTATCCTAGTTATTCTCCATGAGAACACCTGAAGGTGGGATTCACCGGTGAGAAAATGGAGTTCAGAGTAACTAAGTTACCAAACAAGATAACAATTGTAGCAAGACTAATATTTGAATCCAGGTGTCTCTGATTCAAAAGCTACATTTCCCCCACACCACAGAAGAAAAGCAGCAAGTGCTATAACTTCAAACCATATCCATGACATGCCACTTCAGCTCACTGTCTCCCATGAAAGGGTTCAAATTGGAGAAAGCCTTAAAATATAGTACTTCTGGGATGCTACTCCGTGTCAATTCTTTTTGCTATTTTATAGTCATAAATTTGAATGGGCAAAGAGTTGGGGGAGATCTCTCTTTCTCTCCCACTCCCTCCCCTGTCCCTTCCCACTCCTTTTCTCCCCTCCCCGTGGTGGTGAAGTCACTCCGGTTTTGCCAACTCATTTCCCCCACCCCCATCCCAGCCCTGACAGTCTTCCTTGCCTTCTGATCTTCAGCAATGTATTCATGTATTCATTTAAAAGTTCTGTCTGTGCTGAAGTCGGTGCTGCTTGTAATTGCTGGCGGCCAAAAGCTGTTCTGTTTTTTCTGGCTGAGTGTACCAGGCAATCATCATCTGTAATTATTTCGAGTCTTGTTACAGATGGAACTTCGAGGTTTTCAGTCTTAAACAGAATTCATTATTCAAATGTCTCTAGCACTGACAGTAAGGGGTATGGGGCAAGCTACCCTGAGAGCCCAGGAAACTACGGAAGGTTCAGGAGAAGACTGGCCAGGTCATTGAACACTCCAGTGGCTACATGTAGTTTTTAGGCCCAAATCTGGAAGCCTGGGCCTCAGTGCTCATGCCATCATCCCATACCTGGGGCTCTAGTTCCTTCCTATTACTCTTCAGTTTCTTCACCCCAAAATTTCGCAGAAACACAAATGTGACCACATCTCCCTTCTCCCCAGAAGACTACACCAGGTGTATCCTTAGCTCCTCGAGGTATTAGGTTGTTACAAAAGTAATTGCGGGTTTTGCCATTGAAAGTAACTGCAAAACCGGCAATTACTTTTGCACCAACCTAACAGAATCAGAGTCTTCTCAGTCAGAACCCACCTCACATTAATCGTGAGTTTCCTAGAAACAGAACACTGTTGAAAAATAGTAACCTCACAGCTCTGAGGAAGATGAGCAATTCTCAGTGACATCAGCTCCCCCATCCCAGCTTCAGTCCAACTTTAGAAACTTACAGTATCAGGTGCCCGCCTCCCAAGGAGCCTCATAAGGAGGCCAGTGAGTGCTGTCCCAACCATCCAACCGGCTCCTCCACCTTAGAGGGACAGAGCCTTCAGAAGGGAGGAGCAGCCGGCAGGAAACCTCTGACCAAGGTTCCACCTCTTAGGACCCCACCCCACCACAGAAACCCTGTCGGCCAGAATTGCAGAAACAGCAGCTGTGGGAACACGCTCTGCAGGAAAAGGTGGGGGCGGCAGCTCTTTATAGACTGGGCCCTTTGTCGTGAAAGTAATACTGCTCTGAGGAGACCCATCAGCACATCCCTCCACCCCGTTACAAAATGGCAGGGAACGGCATGCAGATGGTATCCGTCCATCTCCCGTCCCAGGAGAAAGAACAAAGTCCCCAACGTGGACCCAGAAGGTAAGACGCCCTGTGCACCCAGAGAGAAATGCATCTCTGCTCCTAGAGATAACTGCGTCCCAGAGGCTTCCGCTTCCTCCGCTGCTCTGGGAATTTCAGACTCATCGTTGGTGCAGCTCCTGCTGCACCGGGTTCAGTCTCAGCCTTGGCCCTGTAATTCCAAGTGCTGGATGCAGATTCTTGCTTGTGCAGGTAAAGTTTCTCTCTCTTTCTCTCTCTCTCTCTCTCTCTCTCTGTCTTTCTCTCCCTCTCTCTTTCTCTCCTTTTCTTTCCGTCTCTCCCTCTCTCTTTTTCTTTCTCCCTCTCTCTCTCACATACACAGACTTTCTCCACCCCCATTCTTCTCACCCAGCCCCCCTTACTCCATCTCTGTCTCCCTCTTTTCCCCTCCTGCTTTTCTCACCCTGTCTGCCTCGCTTCCTCTCTCCCTCCCATTTCTCACTTATTCTCCATACTCCACGCACTCCTCACCCCTTGTCCACACACACACGTGTCCACACTCTCCTATCGGCCCCTCCTTCCCTATCCGCCTCACGCTGGGACCTGGGAATGGGCCCTGGGCTGGAGGAGTCCTCAGGGACAGAGCTAGAGCAGCGAGGCAGGCAGGACGGGGCGAAGAAGGCAGGAGGACGAAGCAGCAGGGAGAGGCAAAAACAGATGGCGGTACAGACACGGGCAGCCCCCAGTCCCTTCCCGCGCGGGGCGATGTCTGCACCAGCACATCACACGCGGCTCCCTGGGTGGCTTCAATCCCCCACAATGGCGAGCCTCCAGTCAACCTGGAGGTGTCAATGGTGGGCCCACTGTGTGCACCGCGCTTGCTGTGTGAGCGAGCGGACAAGAAAGTAACGAGGAAGCCGGACACCCTTCCAAGCCACCGCACTGCAACCTGAATGGGGCCCCTGCGATGCCACAGATGGCTGACCAGCAGATTTCATGCTCCATGTGGGCCTGGAGGACTGTGCTCCCTGTTCTAAGTAAAAGTGAAAGACCAGAACCAGTGATTTTCTGTGTTCCTCTCTTTCTTTATCAGATGATACTGTGTAGATGGTAAGTAGAGAATATTTGATAGTAGAAGCAACCTATGAAAATAGCTGTTGTCATCAGAAAGGAAAAGAACTAGTATCTATTAACCTTCTGTGTGTCAAGCACCATGCTTGGAACATAATACATATGATCTATTTAATCTTTGTAAGAATGCTGTTATAAAAATATCTCCATTTACTGCCAAAGAAACTGAATCTAAAAGGTGCTACATAACTTGCTGCTAAGTAGTAGAGGAGAGTTTGACTTTTGGTCTTGCTGATGTCAAAATCTAGGCACTAGATGAGCCCTGTCTCAAGCTGTGTGCTCACTCACCCCTGCACCCAGCATCTGACCTATCTCCCAGCAAGGCTGCTGGACAGTGCAGCTAGATCCCTGCTCACAAAACTGGAATTACATTGGGATGAGAAGGATACACCTGAAATAACTGAACACCTGTTTGTGAAAATATATGATTAAATCCCATGTGAACAAGATGTATCACACAGGTCAGAGGGTTCTGTAGCCTGGAATGACTGACTAGGTATCCTTAGTTCATGTAAGCTGCTCTAGCAAAATATGATAAACTGGGTAGTTCATAAACCACAGACATTTATATCACAGTTCTGGAGGCTAGGAAGTCCAAAATCAAGTCGCCAGCAGATTTAGCATCTGATGAGGGCTAGATTCCCGGTTCACAGACAGCACCTTCTTGACACATCCTCACATGGTAGAAGCTGTGCCGTGTGCTCACTCACCCCTGCACCTAATGTATTCTCCCTGCAAGGCTGCTGGACAGCACAGCTAGATCCCTGCTCACAAAAACTGTAGAATTACTTTGGGATGATAAGAATACACCTGAAATAACTGAACACCTATATGTGAAAATATACGATTAAATCCCAACGTGAGCAAGATGTATCATAGAAATCAGCTATGCAGCTCTCTGGGATTCCTTTTGTTAGTACTAAATCCATTCATGAGGGCTCTGTCCCCCATGACCTCCCAAAGGCCCCACCTCCTAACACTACTGATTAGATTTCGACATAGAAATTTCAGGTGATTAGATTGCAACATAGGAATTTTAGGAGGACACACACATGTACACCACAGCACTAGGCTTCTTGATGAGAGGATATTTGCTGAGTCCTAAGTCCGGAGAGGTGGAATCCACAGCAACAAAGTCCAGGGCAGGGAAGGCAGCAGCACAAGCCCAGGCTGGCTGGGAACAGCACTGTGTGCTCCGAGGAGAGGGGGCCCCACCTAGCTAGAGAAGATGGGCAACCTACCCAGCGAGGGAGAGACACCATGCCGCAGACATCAGGGAAGAGCCTCCTGCAATGCCATACCAGCGACAGACTGAACTCACCTGGTGAGCAGTAAGGGACCACTTTCAGGTAGAGGAGCCCATAAGACGGTAAACTTCTTTTCAAGAAGACTAAACAGGCGGTGGTAGGAGAGTGGCAGAATAGAGCATAGTAAGGAGACAGTTGCAGTAATCCAGGTATGAAGTGGCAAGAGCCGGAGCTAAGGTGGTGAAGGCAGAAACAATAAGAAGGTAACGGATATAAAACACGTTAAAAACCAGTAGGACTTGAGGACTTCAGGAGATAAGGGAATGAGAGAAGAAGGTTGGGGAAATAGGATTTGTACAATAGGATAAATATGGCGAGTTGTTGAGGGTCAGAGAGGGTAAAGCTGGCAAGCGGGAGGCGAGCTGTGAACCCGGACACTGAATTACCAAGCGTTTGTTGAACACTTCATTTGACACAAAGGACAGTGCTCTGCACCTAGTTGGGAAGATAAAATATACACATATGAAAACAACTGGAACACAAACTACGTATGGAACAGATGAACACACGGAAAATGCTGTGGTGTAAACGCTATACGTAAATACCAGAATTGCATTTGTAAAGGGAAGAAAGCGAGGTTCGGCAACTTTTCCTGCATTTAAGAATAAAAGAATAAATTGGAAAAAAATTGAGCACTGTTCTCTTCTTCTCCCCTTCTTTCTCTTAATCCCCCCCTCCTTTCCCTCCATCCCCCTCCCTGCTATGCCTCTCCTCTCCCCTGCCTCTGCCTCATGAATTTTCATGCTCACACTACCAGGAAATCAGACAGCAGGCTTCGATGACCTTTGACGAACTCTACATCTTTCTTTTCTCACCACACCCAGTTTTCACAGAATTTGTTTTTATTTAGTAGGTGGCAGTTCTGAGTTGGGGTTTGCAGGCAGATGTTTCTCCCTTCTGAGGCTTGAGCGGCTTGAGGGGTGTAGGCTGGACAGGGAAAAGGGTAGACATGGATGATAGTGAATATCACTAAAGCAGTTTGAGTCTGTGAATTTTACTATTATCTTTCCCTGAGAATCTTAAGAAGTCAAGGCAGCACATTCCAAGCTGGGCGGTGGGAGGCTCTCACGCCTGGCCTTGGGGAGGGAGCTGGACCCAGAGAGTTGTCCAAGGAAAGGCCAAGACCAGCCCAAGTTCAGGTGAGCAGTCACAGGGAAGAATTCAAGACCAGGAGCAAGACGGCTTTTTATTTTCCACTTTTTCTTTCTTTCTTTTTTTTCTTCTTTCTTTCTTTTTTTTTTTTTTGACACCATTAATTAGAAGTACCTTTCTTTTTCTACTTTTCATTTTATTCATTTTATACTTTGGCAGGGTTTTTTGGTAGTTTTGTTATTGGTGGTGGTGGTGGGGGGGTGTTTTTTAGGGGTTTTTTTTGGGGGGGTGGATATGTTGCCCAAGCTGGTCTCAAATTTCTGGGCTCAAGAAATCCTCCTGCCTCAGCCTCCTAAAGTGCTGGGATTACAGGCGTGAACCACTGCATTCAGCCTAAGAGAGGCTTGAAATCTGAATTATGCAATGATCAGGAAATCAGAGCTGGCAATACTGGAGAGCCCAGAGAAGCAACAGCACAGGCATCAGGGAGCTTTATCCAGTAAGAGCAGGCCCTACAGCCAGATCGGAAACTGGAACAGAGTTCCAGCTCAGCTCCAGGGAGGAGAGTGGCAGGAAGGTGTAGAGCCATGCTCCTAAGAAGAGCCGAGGGAATGATAAGTGATTTCCACAATGCATTCAGCACTTCCCTTTGGACGATGCCAGACTCTTTACCATGGCAACTAACCTTAAATGACAGCATTCTCAATAGTGCAATGAAGTAGCAGCAATAGCCTCACATTGCAAAGGAGGAAACACACTCAGAGCGACTGATGTCTTTCCCAGGTGCAAAGTTGAGACTCCCATCTGGGAAAGAGAGAAAGGCCTGAGAGAAACTATAAGAGCTAGAGAAAAATCTTGCTCCCAGAAGTATTGGTAACACGCAAAGTCCAGACAAACACCCAGATGGCTCCATGTCAAACCACAAGCATCTCATCAGCAGCCCTGAGCGTCTCTCTAGACTAGATCAGGATTGGATTTGGCTCCTGGAGTCAGCTTGACCTGCACATGGGGACCAAACTCACCTCACTGGGAATGAAGGGAAGAACCTGGTGACTGGGAGCCCAGCTGGGCTTGACTTCACTTGCCTAAGATTTTGGAGCTGCTTCAAAGCCACTGGGCTCCCAGTGAAACACGAAAAGTAAAACAACTTTTGAAAGTCCCTTCCAGCAATATGGTCTTAGACTCAAAGGGTCCATAGCTTGACCCAGAATACAAGATAAGATCTCTCTGAACCTAGGGGTGGCTCTAGCTAGCTCTAGAAGAGTGAAGAGACGGGGAAGTTCTTTATTCAGAGTGACTTCTGGAGAAAAACTCACTGGCCAGCCACAGCTGAAGGATCCTGGAGGTGATTATACATTCTCCCAGGGAGAATGTAGGTATTTTATAGCCTTATTACCTTCTGTCTGTAGGTATCACCAAATTCTCTGGGTATTTTTTGAGACATGAAATGTGTAAGATGATTCTGCCAACATATTAGCAACAGATTCCCATTAAAAAGTATTATTAAAACTCCCTACTAAGTGGCCAGCCCTATGCTAGTGAGTGGGCAACTAGGCAAGTGGGTGAGTGACAAAATGCTCCAGAACCAGAGAGGCTGTGACTTTCTCTGTACACAGCACTCTGACACCAGACCTGTATGCTTAGCATTTCTGCAATTCAGAGGTAAGTAAACCCACCTGCACCTTCTTTTCTCATGTAGTTCAAGCAAACCAATCGGTTCTTCCAGAATATTTGCCCCTTAGTAACACTGACTTTGTCTTATATATGTTTATTTTTTTAATTGTTAAAGCCCTGAAGAAATGCAATTAAAATATTATAATTATTTGTGCTGGCTTATTTGCTTCCATCAGCCTCTATTAAATATATATATATGCAAATTTGAAGAAGTTTCAGCATTCTAGTGAGCCTGCTGCCTCCGACTAGGTCCAACATATTTGCTTTATGGAAATGTGTCAGTTGGCTTCCTTTAAAAATTATTGTTATTTGATTTTAAAGGTTTTTTTTCCCACTTCTCTCTCAAATTGGCAAAATAATTAATTAGTTGCAGAGCATTTTTGTCTTTGTGTGTTTTCCTTTCCTTCCTTTCTAGACCAGATTGAGAAATCAATCGGGAAGCGTGTGACAGAATCAGAAATGCAAAGAAGTGCCATTCTCCTATGAGTCACTATTGGATATTTTGAGATTCCTAGGGCTGGGTAAAGGGGCTAGGCCCAGATTTTCATACTATCTTGAGTGAATTTTTAATCAGTTTTCCAAAATCATCAAAGCACTTCTTTGCTCTAGAAATATCCCTGGAAAAGAGACAGAGAGTCTGTGCTGCAAACAGGAAACTAGGGATCAGAGGGCACAGCCTGCACTCTGGGTCACATCCCTATACGGGGGCTTGGAGAACTGGTGTGCATGCCGCTCAGTGGCAGCAAGTGCTGCCCTGGCTCAGCAATGAACAATAGAGTGGTTCTACGTTTCTGCCTGAAGCTTTCTCTCTACATCACAGGAAGGTCCTCTTCCCTGATATTGGAGAGCCTTCTTAAGTTAGAAACAACCAACCAGACAATGAAACAAGCTTAAGAAGAAGAAATGTATTTATAGGACAAACACTGGCAAGCATCACTAAACTACTAAAGCCATCAACATCTAAGCCTCAGGAAGACCAGGATGAATCATGGTGTTTCTCGGATGTGGCCCCAGGCAGCTCAACTCTGACCTTCTTTGTTGCCTCATTGTCCCTTCAGTCTAAGACAGATTCTCTGTCTTATGCTGGCCTGGCTTGGGTTACATACAGGTTTATCCCTATACTCAGCAAGACAGGGTTCTCCGATGGCAGCCCCAGCAAAATGGAATGGGGAAGGGTCAGCTCTCAAAGGAAGCGTTGGTGCATGCTGTTACCACAAGGAAGGGGAGTGGGAAACAGGCCAGTCATCCACTGTGCCTGTGTTCCAGCAGACGTGGATGCCCAGGCATCTTGCCTTAAGATCACAGCACGAGGGAGAAGCCTGGGTTCCTGCCTGTCCCCTGAGACATTCCTCATCAGGTGCCTTCCTCCACACCTGCTAGTGCAGCCCTATGCATTGGATTCGACAAGCCTCATTCCCAAGGAGACAATAATCTCATGGAATTCCCTTATCACTGAATGGCCTATCGGACAAAGAGGAGAATGAGGCAGAGAGAAAGGAAAACAAGCCGGCTCCCCATCCATTCAGATTCTCCATGTCTCACGTTCCCTAACGCCGCCTCATTTCTGTCAGCTGCTGGCCCCACTGGGTCTTCATGATTTCCTAATTGTCCACATAGCTTTGCTTTCTTGCTGGGAACTGATTTGCCAAGTGTGCTGGGAGTCCCAGGCGGTGGAGAGTCGGCGTCAATTCATCCTCTCATTTATTAGTAGGTCAGTTTTTCTCCCTTGAATCTCCTTTTTCCTTAATATGATTTCAACCGCAAAAAGACTGCCTGAGACTCCACAGGCAACTTCTCTAGCACTGTGGGGTGAAGTCTTTCTTCTATTGTGATCTTGATCTTTTCCTCCCGGCTTTCACTGAGGAAGTACATTCTGTTACTCGGCTGTCCTGCATGCTTCCAAAAAGACGTGTTCTTTTGCCTGGAGATCTTGCCGTAAGTCATCTTTTATGAGGCAAAGCTGAAGGGATCTTCTCCCTGAATTCTTTCTTCTTCAAAAGGAATAGTAATCTTATGCACTTGCAAAGACAAAAAAGTCCCATGGAAGACCTCAGCTTTGCCCCCACATAAAACTTCACTCTTCCGAACTTTCTCAGTAGTTTTCCACAACTTCCAATTCTTGTTTTAGAGAGTCGAGCTACAGAGTATCACCTGGAGACAACCAGATTCTATGGTTCCCACCAGGGTACAGGCCTCTCTCCTGATCTGCCCAACAATTTTTATTCAGTTCTCGCATAAAGGTACACAAAATGTGGTTATTAAAATTGTGAATGACCTACAGGTGAGAGACACGGGAGAAACACCAGATGTTAGAACTTGTTAACTGACTGGCTCAAATTTCCAACAAAACCTAATCATATAAAATGTTATAGATAAAAAGGTGAAGTACTTCACATGAGTCCAAAAAATAAAATAGAAAAGAAAAAAAGAAGCCCACTGTATGAAATAAGAGACAGGTGTTTCGAAGCAGCTTATGGGAGGAAGACTGAGACATTGGTACATGATAAAACAGCTGTGAATAAAAACGGCTTGCTCAGGTATCCGTTGCTGTGTAACAAGCCACCCCCAATTCCAGCAGCAGTTTTTTCAGAAATTAACAGATTGTAATGTTTGTTTGTTTGTTTGTTTGTTTTTGAGATGGGTCTCACTCTGTCACCCAGGCTGGAGTGTAGTGGTGCGATATTGATCTCGACTCACTGCAACCTCCACCTGCTGGGTTCACGTGATTCTCCTGCCTCAGCCTCCCTTAGCTGGGACTACGGGCGTGTACCACCACTCCCAGCTAATTTTTTTGTATTTTTGGCAGAGATGGGGTTTCACCATTTTTGGCCAGGCTGGTCTTGAATGCCTCACCTCAAGTGATCCGCCCGCCTTGACCTCCCAAGTGCTGGGATTACAGGCGTGAGCCACCATTCCTGGCCCAGATTGTAAAATTTATATTTATATGGAAATACAAAATCCAAAACAAGATGCCTCTTTAAATGACAATTTTGGAGTACTCATGCTTCTGGACTTCAAAACTTTTGATAAAGCCACAGTTATGAAGGCAGCATGGTGCTAGCATGGGGAAAATAACATAGATCAATGGGACCAAATTGAGAGTCCAAAAATAAATCCTTGTGTTTCTGGTCAACTGATTTTGACAAAGGTGCCAAGGCAATTCACTGGGGAAAGAACAGTCTGTTTAAGAAATGGGGCTGGGACAACTGGATATGCACAGAAATGAACTTAGACTGTCGCCTCATACCATAAACAAAACATAACTCTATGGATTGCTCCATGTCCCATGCTTGGGAATGTCCTTTTAATTCTACCCCAATGGGGGATAATTAAAACCAACAAATGGAAACCACGGGATAAAAGATTGAGACACAAGGCAAGGAGGAACTTTCTAATCAAATAAGGAGGTGCTGAAATCTTCATACATCAGAAAATTTGAGGATGCCCTTTGGCAGTGATGTAACCAAAAGTAACAAAGCATCCCATTCAGAATTCACTAAGTGTGTTCCTGAGCTCTCTTATATACTTGCTGCTTTTGGCCCATTTGACCTATGAGTTGTGAACAACGGTATGTAGACATCTCCCACTATGAAAGTGGATTTATCAATTTCTTGCTGTAGCTCTATCAATTTTTACATCATTGATTTTGAAGAATTTGTATTAAATGCGTACACATCCTTTTAATAAACTGAACACTTTTTTACTAGGTAATGATCCTGTTCATCCTTAGAAATGCCTTAAAGTCTTAAATCCTCCCGTTTTCAACCTTTGTGTGTTACCTTATATATAGGCAACTTCCATTTAGGTTCAATAATTTCTTCCTGACAATGAGGCATCCTACATTAAAACAAAAACCAGAAGCCCAATTTGCATTATTTTATTTTCTCGAAACCTACTACACATAAACCAGAAATAACTGATCTATTTCCTAAAATATAAATATACACAGTAAAATGCCTATGTGTCAGTAACAAACTTATTAGGTTATAAAATATTTAAAACGTCCCTTCTCAATCATCAAAACTCAGCACAGTTATTAACAAAACGTTTCCTCATTCGCAGTAATAGTCCCTCTCTGATCATTTTTCATACTCATTTTGCTTCCTTCTCCACGATTTTCTTCAACATTTTCTCAGCTTTCCTGGGGACTTATCTTGCAACACTAAGCTAAATATGAAAGACACTGGAGAAACATGTTCCGTTTAAGTGTACAACGGCAGAGAATTACTCAGCTAAGTCTAACTCTGAAATGCCTTTCAGCAACATCCAAAATGAATGTTCTTGCTACCACTTGTCAAGATTTTCAAAATCTCTACACGATTCCACCAATTGTATTAAGAAAAGAACTTTTGCCGGGCGCGGTGGCTCACGCCTGTAATCCCAGCACTTTGGGAGGCCGAGGCGGGTGGATCACGAGGTCAAGAGATCGAGACCATCCTGGCCAACATGGTGAAACCCCGTCTCTACTAAAAATACAAAAAATTGGCTGGGCATGGTGGCGTGTGCCTGTAATCCCAGCTACTCAGGAGGCTGAGGTAGGAGAATTGCCTGAACCCAGGAGGCGGAGGTTGCGGTGAGCCGAGATCACGCCATTGCACTCCAGCCTGGGTAACAAGAGCGAAACTCCGTCTCCAAAAAAAAAAAGAAAAGAACTTCTTACTTTTATTGAAATTATTTTACCAAGAGTTGAGTTGAATTTGATGGGTATAAATATAAAGTTTCCCCATAAAACACTGAATGAAAAATGTTATACTAGGAGGTATATATGTTCTATAAAGTTTGGCTAATAAGAGAACTTTCCACCAGAAATATTTGAACTGGTGAAAAAAATCTGTGACTATACCTGTAAGTGGATATTTCCTAGTCCAATCTATCAATATTTGTTTTATGAATGAGTTTAGTCTATTCACAATTATTGTTATATTTATATATTTAAACCTATTTCCACCATATAATTTACTTTTTTGGTTTATTCCACATTTTTCTTAATTTATTCATGTATTCTTACTTTTCTAAAAATATTATTTTCCTTTAACCAAATAGAGTTTACCTTCTTTGATATCCTCTCAACACCCATCATATTTCTGTTAGTCTACATACTTAATTTTGCATCACCATGAGAAAATTTCTCTTTTTTTTAAAGACAACACACTTAGGTATTTTACTACTTTTGCTTCTTTTACACTGATAAAATATTCAGGATTATTCTCTTTAGTATTTAAATGTTTTATCCAAAACTATTTTCAATAAGTGTCTCTCTGTGACAAACATCTGAGAATATTTTTATTATGTCCTCATATTTTAATAGCAATTTGGCTGAATATAACTAGAATAAAAACTCAAATACTTTTTAAAGAAATGCTATTTCACACTTCGATTTTCCTCTCAAAGAGGTAGTGATCAGGAAAGAATGACTGCCCCACTCCACAACAACAAATAAAGAGAAGCAATCAGGTTCGTGATTTGAACCAACTGGAATGCTGAGCTCACAGAGAAACCAACAGGTCCAGAATCTAAGGAGAGTCGTGCCTACAAGAGAGATGTGAGGCATAAACTAGTTTACCTTAACAAGAGGCATTTGGACGGTAGTAAGGAGAATTCCGCTGGAGAAACTGGTAAGTTAGTGGAGGATAAGAGGACAGTGGTGATAGATGATTAAGCCTGTAGGTGGCGCAACTGGGGAGTCTACACTCAAGTCTCTTTACTTACAAACACTACTGGGCACACATACAAAAGACTAAGAGACTTCTGAGAGCCTCCCTTATTCTCTCTCCCCTTTCTGGAACAAAAGCCTTAACTCGTGGGGCAACAAATGTTGTCACCGTCGGAGCACTGGTGAAGACCCATTGTAACTGGAGAAAGGTAACAGGAAAAGAACATTCCTCCACCCCTAGGTAACTACATTGGGGAAGAGAGCCAGCATGAAAAAGGCCAGTCCCTGAGACCCAGGGACATAGTGGCTGCCAAAGATGGAAGCTCAATTAGAAAAAAAGAGTGTCTCCCTCATTACCATGGCTAGGCTAAGAAGCATGGATTAAAACTTGCAGGATACACACCTTCTCTTCAGTGCAAGACACAGTGAAGACCCTAGGCTGGAGGGTGAAGCATGCATCAAAAATACTCTCATGGAAAACCAGCCTCTACCCTAAACACAAGACACTGCTAGGGAAATTTGAAGTCTGTAACTCACTAAACATGGCTCTAACAAAAATCTCAAATCCAGCCCAACTCCTAGTTACATTAACTCAAACAGCCATTCTGAAGGCTTAGCAGAAAGAAAAATATATCTCTTTTTCAGGCATGAAAAATATTTACCTCAGTGTCTAATGTTTTTCACCAGATGTCTGTCAACAAAACTTACAATACATGCAAAGAGGCAAGAAAAAACAACACACTGCTCTCTCCTGAAGAAAAAGTAACCATCAGAACCAGACTCTGATACGACACATATGTAGGGACTATGCAACAGTGAATTTTAAATAAGTATAGGGACTTTAAAGAAAAAGGCAACCCAGATGCAATAGTTGGTGGATAATATCAGCAGAGAAATAGAGCTATTAAAAAAATGAAAATTCTGGAAGTAAAAAATGTAGTAACGGACATGAAAAATGCATTTAGCTGGCTTACCAATAATGTCAACAAGCTAAAGAAGCAAAGAAGTTGAGGATCTCAAAAAATTCCTCAAACTGAAGCTCACAGGCAAAATACAAAGAGAAAAACAGAACAGAAAGTCCAAGAGTTGTGAAACAAATCAAATGACCTAATACACAGACAACTGGAATTCCAGAAGGAAAAGAAAGAAATAATGGGGCAATTGAAATATTTGAAGAAATAATCATCAAGAATTTTGGAAGATTAATGACAAACACCAAACCACTGATCTAAGAAACTCAGAGAATACCAAACAGAATAAATACCAAGACAAACAAGAAAACAGACAAAAAGCACACCTATTCATAGAGTAGTCAAATGCTGAAAGCAAAAGACAAAGAAAAAATATTAAAGGCAGCCAGAGATAAAAAGACTTGTTATATAGAAGAAAAAAGACAAAAATTATATTACATTTTCCTTAAGACATCTTGAAAGCTAGAAAATAATGGAATAACATTTTCAAAGTGCTAAAAGAAATAAAAATTGTCAGCCAAATGAAAATGTCTTTCAAAAATAAATGAGAAATATTTTGCCTGACAAAGAAAAACAGGAAATTCACTACCAGCAGATCTACATTGCAGGAGATATTAAAGAAAGTTTTTCAATCAAAAAGAATACAGCACAGGACAGAAACTTTGATCTACACAAAGAAATAAAAGGTCAACAAATGGAATATGTGAAAGCAAAATACTATTAAGAGAACTGAAATTTTTCTTATTTTTATTTACTCTAAAAGATAACCAATGGTCTAAAGCAAAAATAGTAGCAATGTATTGAATGTTTATACCATGTGCTATATAACATAAGAAATGGGAAAGAGAAATTGGGAATACATGGTTGTAAGATTCTTACTCTACACATGAAGTAGTATAATTTTATTTAAGGGTCTACTCTGGTTATACCCCATGAGTATGCAGAAAAAAAATGGGAAAAAAATGAAGAAAAGATGGAGCAAATAGAAAAATGCTAGCAAGGTAGTAAAATGAAATCCAAATATATTAGTAATCATGTTGTATGTGAATAGCACAATGATACAACATATCAGTTAAAAGACAGACATTACCAGCTTGGATTAAAGAAAAGGGTGAGGGTGGGGTGGCACTCAACAAAATGCCACCTGCAAGAACCCACAGCAAATATAAAGACAAAGATAGGTTAAAAAATTAAAGTATGAGATTTCTTTTTCAGGGAAGATGAAGTAGATGTACTTTCCCCATCCCTCCAACTAAGTACAGTCATCCTTGACTCCATGATCCCCAGATATCTCAAAGTTCTTATACACCCAAGCCTCTTATACAAAATGGTGTAATTTTGCATATAATATACTCACATACTTTAAGTCATCTCTAGATTACTTATAATACCTAGTATAATGTAAATGCTGTGTAAATAGTTGTTACACTGTATTTTCATTTTTATTAATTTATATTGTATTGTTAATTTTTTTTCCAATTATTTTTTACCTGTGGTTGAATCTATGGATGTGGAAGCTCTGAATACAGGGAGCTGACCATATAATTAAAAATCCTGGAATTATATACAAAGCAAACAGAAGAAAACGGAAAGGTAAAGAGAAGAAGGAAGACCTGTAGGCATCTTAAGACCTAAAGAATAACACAATGGTGGTTCCCAGTGTGTCCCTTTTGTCTCATACAGACATACTTCATTTTGTTGTGTACACTTTCTGAAACTTTGCAGATTTTTTTTAAACTAAGGTTTGTGGCAGCCATGCATTAGGCAAGTCTATCAGCATCATTTTTCCAACAGCATGTGCTCATTTCATGTTTGTGTATCACATTTTGGTAATTCTCAAAATAACTCAAACTTTTTCATTATTATTATTTATTTATTATTATTAGTTTAATAATAATTCAAAGCAAGGCTCTAACTCTTCAATTTTTTGTAGGCCAAGAGAGGTGAGGAAGCTGCAGAAAGAAAGTTAGAAGGTATCACAGGTTGGCACATGAAGTTTAGGGAAAGGTGCTGTCTCTGTCTCCATAGCATAAAGTGCAAGGTAAAGCAACAAGTGCTGATGTAGAAACTAGAGCAACTTACCCAGAAGACCTAGCTAAGATAAGTTATGAAGGTGGCTACACTACACAACAGATTTTCAGTGGAGGCAAAACAACTTTATACTAAAAAAAGATGCCAACTAGGACTTTTATAGCTAGAGGGGAAAAGTCCATGTCTGGCTTCAAAGCTTCAAAGGACAGACTGACTCTCTTGTTAGGGGCTAATGCGGCTGATGACATCAAGCTGAAGCCAATGCTCATTGACCATTCTGAAAATCCCAAATCTACTCTGCCTGTGCTCTACAAGTGGAACAACAAAGTGCAGATGATAACATTTTTGTTTAAAGCATGGTTTATTGAATAATTTAAGCCCACTGTTGAGACCTACTGCTCAGGAAGAAAAAAAATTCTTTTGAGATATTTCTGCTCACTCACAATGCACCTGGTCACCCAGGAGCTCCAAAGGAGATGTACAAGGAGATTAATACTGCTTTCATGTTTGCTAACACAACATCCACTTGACGGTCCATGGATCAAAGAGTAATTTTGACTTACAAGTCTTATTAAGAAATATATTTTGTTGGGCGTGGTGGCACATGCCTGTAATCCCAGCTACTAGGGAGGCTGAGGCAGGAGAATCGCTTGAACCCAGGAGGCGGAGATTGCAGTGAACCAAGATTCTGTCACTGCACTCCAACCTGGCGACAGAGCAAGACTCCGTCTCAAAAAATATATATATGTGTGTGTGTGTGTGCACGCGCATGCACGTGTGTGTGTATTTTCTAAGGCTATAGTTGCCAGAGATAGTGACTCCTCCTATGCTTCTGGAGAAAATAAATTAAAACCTGAAAAGAGTTTACCATTTTAGATGTCATTAAGAACATTTGTGATTCATGGAAATAGGTCAAAATATCAACATTAACAGGTGTTTGGAAGAAGTTGATTGCAACCCTCACGGATGACTTCCTCTAAAGCTTCAGGAAGTCACTGAAGATGTGGTAGAATGGCAAGAGTATTAGAAGTATAGGTGAAGATGTGAGTGAACTGCTACAATCTCATGATAAAACTTGAACAGATGAGAAGTTGCTTTCTATGAATGAACAAAGAAAGTGGTTTCTTGAGATGGAATCTGCTCCTGGTGAAAATACCGTGAGCATTGTTGAAATGGCAACAAGAGATTTAGAATATTGCGTACATTTAGTTGATACAGTGGCAGGGTTTGAGGGATTGACTTTGATTTTGAAAGTTCTACAGGGATAAAATGCTATCAAGCAGCATTGCATACTACAGAAAAATCTTTCATAAAAAGAATAATCAATTGATGAGGCAAACTTCATTGTTGTCTTATTTTTTCAAATTGCTACAGCCACCCCAACCTTCAGCAACCACCACCTGGATCAGTCAGCAGCCACCAACAACAAGGCAAGGTTCTCCTCCAGCAGAAACATTATGACTGGCTGAAGGCTCAGATGATTGGTTGCATTTTCTAGAAACAGCATGTTTTTTAGTTAAGGTTTCTACTTTGTTTTTTTTTTTTTTAGACACAATACTATTGCACACTCAATAGACTATATATAGCATAAACATAATTTTTATCTGTCCTGGGAAGCCAAAAAGTTGTATAACTTGCTTTATTGAAATATTTGCTTTACCCAATGGTGTAGAATTGAACCCGCAATATCTTACAGGTATGCCTGTAGAGTTCAGACTTAAGGTTGAAGAAGCTGGCAACCCAGAGACACCAAAGATAGAATAAGCCCCAACAAAAGCCCTCTCTCTATAAACAAAGGACCAGGAAAGAGGTGGCAAGACAGAAAATGTTGAACAACAACCACTCTCTTGCAAACAAACATCACTAGGACAGCTATAGCTGCATTCACACACATGCTAACAAAAGTCAACTGAAGAGCCTAGAATTCCACCCTCACCAGTCTGTACAAGGAACTTCAACTTCCCTGCTGAGGTGGTATCAGGAAAGGCCAAGTAGGGAGTCAGAACTTCATCGCCATCAGCAAGTAAGAAAACCTCCCTCACTAACACACCTCCAGTGGAGACCGTAGAGAGAGCCTGGACTTCCACTCTAACCCATCAGTAACAAGGCATTCCTCCACCTTCCTGCTGGGGTGGTTTCCGAGGAAGCCTAGTGGAACATCAAGACCTTCACTATCGCTCAGCATTAACCATCTCCACTGGAGATCTCCATAAGACCATCTCCACTGCCCTATCAGTGGAGACCACACTGGGGGCCAGAACTCCCAACCTCACCCAACAGTAAAGAACAGCTCCTGCCCTGGGTGCCGCTAGAGGCTGAGTGGGGAACCTGGACTTCTGCTTTCCCGTCAGTAATAAGGTAGAAACGTTCCCTTTCCCTTTTGAAGCAGTGTCAGCAAAAGCCAGCTAAAAGAGATTTAAATATGATCCAGAGTCTCATAATACCACAAAAATAACTAGTCATACCATGAACTAGGAAGATCTCAACTGAGTTTTGGGAAAAAAAAAAGATAATCAATAGATGCCAACATTGAGATGACAGAGATGTTATAATTATCTGACACAAATTTTAGAGCAGAAATAGTAGAAAATGTTTTGACATGCAATTAAAAACACACTTAAAATGAATTGGTCTTATAGAGATGATGAATAGAATGGTGGTTACCAAAGTCTAGGAAAGGTAGTAAGCAGACAGGGATAAAGAGGGGTTGATTAGTGAATACAAAAATATAGTTAGAAGTAATAAGATCTAGTGTCCAGTATCACAATAGGGTAACTATAGTTAACAATAGCTTACTGTATATTTCAAAATAGCTAGAAGAGTAGATTTGGAATATTCTCAACACAAAGAAAAAATAAATATTTGAGGTAGTGAAAATCACAGTTATCTAGATTTCATCATTACACATTGTATGCTTGTATCAAAATATCACATGTAGTCCATAAACTGTTCTGTAGCCATATAAATTAAAAATAAACAATTAAAATTAATAAATACATAAATAATGAATTTAAAGTTTGAAAAAAAAGAAATTAGGGCTAAAAGTACTCAAAGAAATTAGGGCTAAAAGTACTCAAAGAAATAATGGCTGAAAATTTCCCAAACCTGGCAAGAGACATAAACTTACAGATTCAAAAAACTGAGCAAACCAAATGGTATAAATACAAAGTATTCCAAACTAGAATACATCATAATTAAGATATTTTTTAAAAAGACAAATAAATTTTTTGAAAAAATGGCGCCATAACTATATGAATGACCACAACTTAAATGATAGTGGATTTATTGTCAGAAGCCATGAAAGCCAAAAGGAAATGACACGGTATTCTAAGTGTTAAATGGAAAGAACTGTGACCCCAGAGTTCTATACCCAGTAAAAACGTTTTTCAGGAATGAAGATATCAAGACACCCTCAGATGTAGAAAACCTAAGAGAAACTTGTCAAAAAATCTACCCTAAAAGAACAGCTAACAAAAGGTTTCTAAACCACACAGTAGTGATAAAGAAAGAAACTTGGAACACCAGAAAGGAAGAAAGAATATGCTAAGCAAATATATAGTTAAATAAAGTAGGTTTTCCTTTTCTTGAGTTTTCTTAATTATGTTTGATAGTTGAAGGAAAACTATCACACAACTGATGTCATCCTAAACGCACATAAAAGAAATATTAAGACAATTATACTATAAATGGGGGGCAAAGGGACGTAAAAGGAGGTAAAGTTTCTATACTTCATTTGAATGATGAAATGGCAACACTAGTAGATTGTGATAAATTATGTGTATGTAAAATGGGAATCTTTACTCTGAATTGATCATTCTACATTGTATACATGATCAAAATATTGCATATACCCTCAAAAAGATGGACATCAATAATATGCCAATAAAAATACAAATAAACAGTTTTTTAAAAATAAGTGTAAATCATAGGAAAAACACTAAAAAGGATATACATTGAGACCCACTCAATAACAGTACAGATTTAAAAAAAAGTACAGATAAAATCAAAACAGAATTCCAAAAATGTTTAAGTATCATAAAAAAAGTTGAAAAAAGTAATCAAAAGAAAAATGGGAAAACAAACAGAAAACAAGAAATAAAATATTCTTAATTCCTAGCATGTCAATAATTGCATTAAATCTAAATGGTCTAAATACATCAATTAAAAAGAAATTGGCAGAGTGAATTTTTTTTAATGAGCCAACCACTTACACTTTAAAGGAAACTCACTTAAATAGAGCAACATAGGCAAGTTGAGAAAAAGGATGGAAAAAGTGAAATAATAAAAATGCTAATCAAAAGATATCAGGAGAGCTGTATTAATACTCAGTAAAGTAGACTTAAGTAAAGAAAATTATGAGGGACAAAAAGAGACATTATATATTGATATAGGAATGAATTTACTAAAAAATAGCAATCTTAAATCTGTATGTACCAAATGACAGAGCTGAAAAATATCTAAAGCAAAACTGATAGAAGTAAAAAGATAAATAGACTAATTCACAATTACACTTGGAGACTTCAACACTCCTTTCTCAGCAATTGATAGAACAACTAGAGAGAAGATAAGTAACAACACAGAACTCAACAACACCATCAACCAGCAGGACCTAATAGAACACTCCACACAACAACAGTGGAATATGTATCCTCTTCAAGTCCCCACAGAACATATGCAAAGGTAGACCATATTCTTGGCCATAAAACAAACCTCAACAAATTTAAAGAAATTGATATTATACAGATTGTGTTCTCCAGTTACAGTGAAATAAAACTAAAAATCAATAATAGAAAGATAGCAAGAATAACTTTAGACATTTGGAAACCAAAACACATTTATAAACAATCCATAGGCCAAAGAGGATATCTCAAGGGAAATTTTTAAAACACATTTAACTAAATGAAAATGAAAATACAACATATCAAAAATGTAGGGCATAAAGCAGAGTGGAGAGTGAAATTTAAAGTACTAAATGCATTTGTTAGAGAAGAGGAAAAATCTCAAATCAATAACCTAAATTACCAACTCAAGCATGAAAAAGAGCAAAAATACCCAAAGCAAGTGGAAGAATGAAAATAATAAAAGTAAAAGCAGGAACCAATGAAATTGAAAACAGAAAAACGAGGAAGAAAATCAATGAAACTAAGAGCTGGTTCTTTTAAAATCAATAAAATTGACAGAAAAGACACAAGTTACCATATCAGGAATGAAATAGGTTACATCAACACAGACCCTGCAGACATCAAAAAGAACAATGAGAGAATGTTATCAATAACTCTACACATATAAATGTAACAACTTAGATAAAATAGACCAATTCCTCCAAAAACACAAACTACCCCAATTCACCTAATATGACACAGATAATTTGAATATCCCTATAACTATTAATGAAATTGAATTCATAATTTATAGGCTCCCAAAAAAGAAATCTCTAGGACCAGATGGTTTGGACGTTCTACCAAATGTTTAAACAAGAATTAACATCAATTCTACAGTATCTCTTCCAGAAAATAGAAGATGAGAGAACACATCCCAATTCATTTTATGAAGCTAGTATTACTCTGATACCAAAATCTGGCAAAGATGGTACAAAAAATAAAACTACAGACTGATATTCCTCATGAATATGGATGCAAAAAAAATTCTTAACAAAATATTAGCAAATAGGATTTAGCACCATATAAAAAGAACTATATACCATATCCAAGTGGGGTTTATTCCAGGGATTCAATATTCAAAATTTCAAAATCCATGTTTTGTTCAATATCTCAAAATCAATAAATGCAATCCACCATATCAACATGCTAAACAGGGAAAGTTATATGATCATAGCAATTGATGCAGAAAAAATGTTTGTCAAAATTCAACACTCTGAAGCAAACAAAATGCAAATAAATGTGAATCAGTAAGTAAATGGATGAATAAACTGTGTTACACCCAGACAACAGAATATTATTCAGCACTAAAAAGAATCAAACCTGAATGCATATTAGACACCAATCTGAAAAGGCTACATGTTGCATGATTCTGACTATATGACATTCTAGAAAAGGCAAAACTATGGAAACAGTAAAAAGATCAGTTACAGATTTGATGGGAGAAAGGGAGTGAATGAGTGAAATCCAAATGATTTTTAGGACAATAAAAACACTATATGATTCTATAATGATGAATACATGTCATCATGCATTTGTCTAAACTCATAGAATTTACAACAACAAGAGCAAACCCTAATGTAAATTATGGGCTTTGGGTGATAGTGATATGTCAATGTAGGTGCAACAATTGAAACAATGTATCACCCTGATGGGGAATGTTGATAGTAGGGGAGCTGTGCATATATAAGGGTAGAGGATATATGGGAGATATCTGGACTTTCCTCTCAATTTTGCCATAAAACTAAAACTGCTCAAAAAGAAAGTCTTCCACAAAAGATCAATAAAATTTTTCAAATTTAACAGTCATTTATCATTAAAATGCTCAGACAAAAATAGAAAGGGACACTTTCTCAACTCTTTAAAGAGTATCTGCAAAATAGCTACAGATTGCAATTGTATGTAATAGTGAGAGACTGAATGTTTTTCCCCTCACTTATTCAAAACTGTGGGAAAATGCCTATTTTCCCCCACACTTATTCAAAACTGTGCTAGTTTTAGCTAGTGCAGTAAGTCATGGAAAGGAAATAAAAGGCATAGAGATCATGCAGGAAAAAATACATTTTCCCTACTTGCAGATGATACGACAGTCTATGCAAGAAATCACAAAGAATCTAAAAGAAAAACTCCTGTAACTAATATATGAGTTCATCAAGATCTTATGGTATAGTATGCAGAAAGCACTGTATTTCTATACATTGACAATAAACAGAGACACTGAAGTTAAAATGCATTATGAGTTTGTGTCCTTCATAGGGACATGGATGAATCTGGAAACCATCATTCTCAGCAAATTGACACAAGAACAGAAAAGCAAACACTGCATGTTCTCATTTACAGGCAGATGTTGAGCAATAAGAATGCATGGACACGGAGGGGAGCATCACACACTGCGGTCAGTTGGGTGGGGATAAGGGAACGACAGCAGGGAGTTGGGGGGATGGGGAGGGATAATGTGGGGAGGAATACCAGATATAGGTGATGGGGGGATGAAGGTAACAAACCACCTTGCTATGTATGTACTACAATATGCAACGATCCTGCATGATCTGCACATGTACCCCAGAACCTAAAGTACAATTAAAAAAAATAAAATAAAATAAATATTTAAATATAAATGCAACAAAATATATGCAGACTGGTACCCTGTAAACTATATAATGCTAATGAAACATATCAAAGAAGATTTTTTTAAATGGAGAGATATACCATGTTCATTGATTTTAAGACTCAACATACTCAACTATGTCAATTCTTCCCAAAATGATATACAGATTTAATGCAATACCTATTAAAATTTTACCAAGATGTTTTCTAATGTAAATAAGATTATTCTAAAATTTAAATAGGAAAGCAAAGGAACTAGAATTGCTAAAACAATTTTTTAAAGACTAATAAAGTGGTCGTTCTACTTTAATTTATGACAACTTATTATATAGCTACAGTACTCCACTATGTGGTACTGGTGCTAATCACTATTGATGTGACCCATAGACCAATGGAACAGAACAAAGAATCCAGAAGCTGTCCCACACAAATATGTTCAACTGCTTTTTGGCAAAAGCACAAAAGCATTTCAATGGAAGAAAGCCTTTTCAACAGCATCCACAGACAATAAGAAGAGGAACCTCAATCAAAGTCTCACACTTTTACAAAAATTAACTGAAATAATCATGGACTTAAATACAAAATGTAAAACTGTAAAACCTTAAGAAAGACAGGAGAAAATTTCTGGAATCTAGAACTAAGCAAATTGTTCTCAAATTTGACACCAAAACCACTATCTATAAAAGGAAAAAATTGCTAAATTGGAATTAATCAAAATTAAAAATTTGGTTTCTAAAAGATCCTATTAACTGGTGAACAGACAAGCTATAGACTGGGAGAAAATATCTGAAAACCACATAGTTGACAAAAAGACTGGTACCTAGAATATATTAAACAAAACTCTTAAAACTCAAGAGTGAAGAAACAATAAAATAGAACATGGACATAAAAAGATGAAAAAGCGATTTCATTCAGTAGATTTGCTATATTCACTGAAGAGGATATAGCAAATAAGCACCCAAAAAGCTATTCAGCATTCTTAACCATCAAGGAAATCCAAATTAAAACTGTAATGATTTATTACCACACACCTATCAGAATGGCAAAAATAAAAAACTGGGACAACACCAAATACTAGTGAAGATTCAGAGAAACTAGAATATTCATATATTCATTGCTAGTGAGAATGTAAAATAGAACAGCCATTCTGGAAAAGTTTGGCAGTTCCTTGAAAAACTAAGCATGCAACTATTATTTGAAACAGCATTTACTCTCTCAGACATTTATCTTGGAGAAATAAACTACGTTCACAAAAAGACCTGGGCATGAAATTTTTTTGCAGTAGTAGTCCAAAGCTGGAAACAACCCAGATGTCCTTCTGGGTGGATGGTTAAACAAACTGTGATACACCTATATCATGGAATACTACTCAGCAATAAAAAAGAAAACACTATCAATACACACAAAAACTTGCATGGCTCTAAAGGGCACTATGCAGAGTGAAAACCTGTCAATCTCTAAAGGTCAAATGCTGGAATGATTCCATTTATACAACATTTTGAAATGATAAAAATTATAGAAATGGACAACAGGGTGAGCAGGAGGAAAGTGGATGTGGCTAAAAAAGAGGAACATGAGGGATTGTCACGGTGATAGAATTGTTCTGTGTCTTGTCTGTGTCAACATCAGTATCCTGGATGTGGTATTGTACTGTGGTTTGCAAGATGCCTGATAGGATTTGGATCTGTATCCCTGACCAAATCCCATGTCAAACTGCAATCCCCATTGTTGGAGGAGGAGCATGGTGGGAGATGATTGGATCACAGGGGCAGATTTCCCCCTTGCTGTTCTCATGATAGTGAGTGAGTTCTCACAAGATCTGTTGTTTAAAAGTGTGTAGCACCTCCCCTTTCACTCTCTTGCTCGTAGTCTGCCCAGGTAGGACATACCTGCTTCCCCTTCACCTTTTGCCGTAATTGTAAGTTTCCAGAGGCCCCCTCAGCCATGCTTCCTGTACAGCCTGTAGAGCCATGACTCAATTAAATTTCTTTTCTTTATATGTTAACCAGTCTCAGGTGGTTCTTCATAGCAATGTCAGGACAGACTAACACAATGTCACTATTAGGAGTAATATGAAAGAGAGTACATGGGACCTCTCTATATTTTTTCTTACAACTGCATGTAAGTTATCTCAAAATAAAAAGTGTAATTAAAACAAAGCAATGTGCAAGCAACAACAACAGTAAAGGATGAAAATGATAAATGAAGTGTTTGGGGGTCCTCAGATCACCACCCGTCTGGAGATTTGCTAGATGGATTCACAGGACTCACCATATAGCTGTACTCACAGCTAAGGTTTATTATAGCGGGTAGTAAAGGCACACAGCCAGATTACAAAGAAAAAGACAGAGGATGGCCGGGCGCGGTGGCTGAAGCCTGTAATACCAGCACGTTGGGAGGCTGAGGTGGGTGGATCACAAGGTCAGGAGTTCAAGACCAGCCTAACCAAGATGGTGAAACCCCATCTCTACTAAAAAAATACACAAATTAGCCAGGCACAGTGGCAGTGGGCACCTGTAATCTCAGCTACTCGGGAGGCTGAGACAGAGAATTGCTTGAACCCAGGAGGCAAGTCGTAGTGAGCCAAGGTTGCACCACTGCACTCCAGGCTGGGTGACAAAGCGAGACTCCATCTCAAAAAAAAAAAAAAAAGAAGAAGACAGAGAACATATCTAGAGGAATCTTCATGCAGGCTTCCTTATGCTTTATCCTTCCCATAACAAAGAAAATGCAGCATGTGTACAGTGCTTCTAACCAGGGAAACTCAAAGTTTTTACTGGGGTCTAGTCATGTTGGCACCCTCTGCCTAACACATACCAAAATTCAGGCTCTCAGAAGGGAATCAGATGTTCCATAGGCCTTTCTAAGAACGGCAACCTAAGCCTATGATAACTTTTCACCACACACCATGCAGATATTAACCAAAGGAAAGCTAGAGGCCTATTTTAATCAAACAAAATAGATTTACAAATAAGGAATATTGCCAGGGATAAATAGGGCATGACTTAATGATGAAGGGTTTCATTCTCAAAAATAAGAATCTTACCTGTGTATGCAATAAGTAACAGAGCTTCAAAATATATGAGTGAAAACTTATATGACTGAAATAGAAGTAGCCAACCTTAAAATCATTATTTGAACTCAACAGCCTTCTCCAGGTAATTAACAGAACAAGTAGACAGAAAACCACCAAGGATATAAAAGTCCTGAACAACACTCTAGGCCAAATTTGACCTAATTGACACAGAATACACATTCTTCTTAAATTTACATGGAACATTCACCAAAATGCATTATATTCTTGGACATAAAAAAAAACCTTAACAGAATTAAAAGAATGGAAATTATACTAACTACAGGCTCAAGCCATAAAGGAATGAAACTAGAAATCAGTAAGATATTTGGAAAATATCTAAATATATGGACACTAAATAATATACTACTGAAAGAGAGAAAGTATTAGGGAAAATTTTAGAAATATTTTAAACTGAATGAAAATGAAAGTACAGAACATTGTGGTTTGCAGGATGCAGATAAAGCAGTGCTTAGATAGAAATGTGTAGCATTAAATGCTTACATTGCAAGAGAATGAAGATCTCACATTAGCAATCTAAGGTTCCAGTGGAAGAAGAGCAAATTAGACCCAAAGCAAAAACTATGAAGGAAATCATACAGTTAACAGCAGAAATCAATAACGTTGAAAGTGGAAACAAATAGAGAAAAATCAATAAAATTCCAACTGGATTTTAGAGGAAAAATCCAGTAAAAGTGATACACTTCTAGTCAGACTGCCCAATTAAGAAAAAGAGAGAAAGATAAAAAATTAGTGGTTTAGGGAAGTAAAAATGAGACATCACTACTGCTCCTATAGTT
Organism: Aotus nancymaae; assembly: GCF_030222135.1. Lineage (NCBI taxonomy): Eukaryota > Metazoa > Chordata > Mammalia > Primates > Aotidae > Aotus > Aotus nancymaae. Next base: position 38,149,289 of record NW_026988423.1, read on the forward strand.
ATTAAAATGATAATGAAGTAATATTAGGAACAATTTTATGCTAATAAAGTTGATATCTTAAACAAAATGAATTGATTCTTTGAAAGACACAGACTACCAAAACTCACTCAAGAAGATATAGCTACCCTGAATAGCCATATATCTATCAAGGAAATTAAAATTGTAATTAAAATCCTCCAAAAAAAGAAAACTCCAGGATGATATGGTTTACTGGCAAATTCTACCAAACATTTAAGGAGGAAATTAAACAAATTTCTACACAACCCTTGCCAGAAAACGGAAAAGAAAAGCACTGTCAAACTTATTTGATGAAGCCAGCGTTATCCTAATACTAAGACCAAGCAACGATATTAGAAAAGTTTAATTCCAATAAAGTCCAACTTATTAATTTTTAATTTCATAGGTTGTGCTTTCAGTGTTGTTTCTGAAAACTTTTTGCCTAATCCAAGTTAACACACAGCTTATTCTAGATTTCCTTTAGAAGTTTGGATGCTATCACAAAATGTGCAAGAAGATATTTGTAAATCACATATCTGATTTGTTTCCAGAATATATTAAATACTATCAACACACAAGAAAAAGAACTTCAAATTTTAAAAATAGGCCGAAGGTCTGAACAGGTACTTCATCAAGTCGATGACAAATAAACATATGAAAAGGTGCCCAAAGTCTCCAGTCATTAGGCAAGTGCAAATCAAGACCACAGTGAGATGCCACTGCACATATATTAGAATGTTCAAAACTATAAAGACATCTATATCATGTGTTGGCAAGGATGTGGAGCCATTGGAACTCTCATACAATCATTAGTTTGATACCAAATTTTTCAACACTGGAGATAATTGGCATGATGGGTTTTTTATTTTTATTTTTTATTTTGAAAGAAACTTTACAACAGAAAAGTTGCAAAGATAGAGTTTTCTGTTCCCTTTCCCCAGTTTTCCCTTGTGTTAGCACCTTAAATAAATATAGTAAATTAGCAAAACTAATAAATTAACAATGGTAGGACATCGTTAACTAAACTATAGACATTATTCACATATCACTAATTTTTCCCCTCATGTCTATTTTGTGTTTTGGCTCCAACCCTGAGTCCCACATTGTACCTCGATGTCTTGTCTTCATGAGCTCCTGGAGCCTGACACAGTTCTTCAGTCTTCCATTGTCTTGCATGATCTTGACACTTTTGAAGAACACTTGTCAGGTGTTTTGTAGAAAGTCTTCAGTGTGGTTTTGTCTGATGATGTCTAATGGTTAGATTGAGAGGTGTTGTGCCCTACTCGGTGCATCCTATCAGGGATAAACGATCTTGATTATAACACTTGGGTAAGGTGGCATCTTCCAGGTTGCTTCACTGTCAAATTATTAATTCCTCCTTTGCAATTAATAACATTTGAGGTTCTCCCTCACCTCTACCCTTCGGTGCTATATGTTCCCTTTGAATCTGAAGTCTTTCTTTTTATTTCTCTCAAGACTTTCTCTTTTCTTCTTTTATTTCATATAACCTTGGGTCTGTCCACATTGCTGGCTTTGTGGACTTAAATTGAAGGATTTTCACATTTCTACTTCTCTTTTCCATCTCTTTTAGCTTTTTGTTTGTTTTTTCAATCATGTTCCTCAGAATGTCCAAAATCCGGTGCTCCAAATCATGAATTCATTCCTCAGCTATATCCATTTTGTTAAATAACCCATCTTTATTCAACTATTATACATTTCATATAAAAATGTTTACTTTTTTCATTTTATGTTTTCTTGTTTTATGGGTTTTTTTTTCATTTGGTTTGTTTATTGGGCTTGTTTTAAACTCTTGGTCTAGACATTCTAATATTTCTGCTTCTGATGGAATCTGTAATGCACTATCCCACTTTTCTTTTGAAATAGCTGGACCACTCAAATGTCTCATTACATTTGCTAGTGTGCTCCTTTTCCCTTGCACTGACAGCTACTCTCTCAAACAATGAAAGCCAGAACCTGAGTCAATATTAGCCTAATTTGCTCAGATGAATGAACTCTAGATGGGAGAACTTCAGGTACCAGAAAATGGCAGCCAATCACCCTGCACTCCACAAAGCAACTACCTAGTTCAAGACTTTACTTCTCCTCCACCCAGAAGGAACAGTAAAACAAAATACTTAGATAATTCAGGCAAGGGTAGAGGAGTGGGGTAGAGAGGGAGTTAGATGAGTAGAGGTAGACAGCAACTCTCCAAAGTATGTGAGCTCCCACTTATTTTTGTCAGCTCCTAACCAGCACAGGGCTTTTGTCCTGCCAAACTTTTCCCGAGGAACACCTGGACCAGAGCTCGAGTTGCCATAGCTATGAGGACAGGCTCTACATTTTCTGAAGTAATAATGGAGGGAAAGCAATACCAACTCCATAGGTTCTAATCTTCCATCACTGCGCCTGACTTGGTCCGCCCCAAGTCTGCTTTCTCCATCCACGACCTCAAAAATCCTCTATAACCCCAAGAATTTTCTCACAGTTTTCAGTTTAAGTTTCTGTTTTTACTCTAGACCAAGTGGCTGAACCTCAGCACCATGGATATTTGGAGCCAGATAACTATTTGTTGTGTGGGGACTGTGCTGAGCATTGCAGGGTCCCCGTGGCAGCCCTGGCTTCTACCCACTCGATGCAAGTAGCTGCTCTGCCCCAACTGGGACCACCAAAATGTCTCCATATATTGCCAGATATCCCCTGGTGAGGGGTCATTTTTGGATGAGAACCACTGCTCTTCAGTTCCTCTGGGGTTGATATTGGGGCCGTGGGCTTGCACTCAGGCTAGTCATGGCGTTTTGGTAAGAATCATCAAAGAGCCGTCTCTCCTATGTAACTGCATATGATAGATGCACAGTAAGTATTGCTTCTCTTCCTTTTCTGCCTCTCCCTGCCAAAGGAAAAAGGTAAAAGCAAAACTCAGGACTTAAACCAGGCCCACAATGGTGCTAGAGGCAACTGAAGAGAAACTACGGGGGAGGTTATTGGGCATGGCTTTGAGGACATGCAGCGCTGCCTTAAGGGCAGAGGACTTCTCTGCTTGCTGATGGCACAGAGTCCACTAGTCACTGCCGGGCAAACTTCCCTGCCTCCTAAGACCTGCGCAGTCACCAGAGCCAAGAAATCCATGCTGGACAGCTTAAGGCATCGGCTGATGAGCTGTCTCATCTGGGCAATGCATGGTCTTTAGCTCCCCTGCATTTAATTGGTATTAAAGATTAAAAAGCAAATTACCAAAGCAATCACACCGAATCCACTTGTCTATATCTCGCTACAGCTCCCAAGCAGTTTGATATTTACTGTCAGCTGGCATTTAATTACTCAGCCAGATTTGGAGGCCATAATTGACAGAATGCTGAAAACTAATTCTTTAAAAGGACGCTTTCCCCATGCAAGAACACTTGGGCTCAGAGGTGACGCCGTCTCCCTGTTCCAAGGATCAGAGAGACAGACACCAGAACAGATTGGCTTCTTCTCCCTGCACTCCTCCCTACCATTCTCTAGTTGATTTAGGTCTGCGTACTTGCTGGAGTCAGTGGGGAAAAGCAAATGAGACATTGAGACATGAAACATTTCCTCTTTCTAGCCACAAATCCACTCTAGTCCCAATTCTACAGAAAATTCCCATAGCCCAGAAAGGGACCTGCCCCCAAGGCAGAACCGTGAAGCCGAGAGAGCCCCATTTGTACCATGTATGAAGGAAGAAATTCCAGTTAAAGGCACAGTGGGAGGAACATTGGGGTACCGCCGACTATTTAATTACATATTTCTGAAGCGTCCCTGCACATTGTAAAAATCTCCACCTCACCCTTGCTGCCCATGCCTCTTGTCACTGAACGTTGTTCTGACTTCCTAATCCTGCATCAATTATATCATGCACTATTGAATAATTTAAACACTAAAACTAGACTGGACTCAGCAGCATACATTACAGAAAAGGAGGCAATGCCGTTCTACAGAAATATGGAAAAGGCAGTAATCGATCAGTCATTTCTCTCTCTAACCTGTCAAGATTGCCATCCATAACAACTGGGCTCAATGCTAGACTGAAAATACAGAGATCCTAATACAAAGAGAGGAGCTGCTAGCACACTTGTCCCCAGCTGTTATTTTTGGAGGGTTTTTTAAATAAATAATACCAAAACTCTTTAAAAGGGCATGTTTTCAAAAAGGATGAAAAAAAGTTTCCCAATATTCCTACATTTCAACTAGCAAGTTGTCAAGATCGAGTATGGATAAAAGGAAACACACCTTTTTTTCTGGTTTCTTTTCTCAAACATTTAGGCTCAAGGGGAAATGGGGCATTTTTTAAAGAGGGGTAGAAGGAAACGGGCCAGAGGAAAAGCCTAACTTTGCAGGAATGATTGTTGGAAACCTGTGCTCCCCAGCATGGGTGTGTCCTGGTCTCAGCCGGCTGTCACTGCCTCTCTGAAGGAAATGGCAGTTCTATGTGAATTTGTGCAAGGCCAAACTCTCCAAGCTTTGATGAAATCACAGTTAGGAATTTTACAAACTAGACTTCCGTTCAAATCCACCCGGCTTTCCGTGGAGAGATCGACAGACTGGGGCCATTTTGGATGTCCCACTTGAAGCTGCGGGGGTGCCCTGCACAGAGAGAGGGCGCTGCTGGCCTCAGAGCTGGGGCGCAGCTGCTGGCGCGCCTGGGCAGGACCACGGAGAGCAGATGCTCGCGCTGCTGCGCAAGTTGGGAGGATTAGGTGCCTGGATTTGCTCCAGCAGTCCTGCGACTGCACACGGCCAGGGTGTTCCCTGGCTCTGGTCTCCTTCACATATCTCTCCCCAAAGCGCTGTCGCCCTGTTCCTTCAAAATCTCCGTCACCACACATCTGCTCCTAGGAGCTGATAGCACGAACCCCACTCGACTCCCAGCAGCCTGTTGTCTTGGCCCTTAGACCTTTTAGCTGGGGGTGGGGAAGTTCTACCCCACCCCCTTACTGTTCACACATCGCTTCCAGGTAATCCTCATTCTCTTTTTGTTGCTACCGGACTGGCAGGCTCAATGCTCAAGCCCCCTTTAATTTCAGATCTCAACAGAGAATATCCACCTTAAAAAAAATACATCCATCTAAAAATATTACAGAAACCAGAATTTTTATTTTTCAAAAATTAAGCAAAAATACCCACAATCTCCATCAGTACTTACATTTTGATGCATTTCCTTCCAACATTTTCTAAAATAAAATTTATTTTTCTGCACAACTAGGATTACACAATATATTTATTTTTATACCCTGCACTTTGTAATTTTTTGCAAGCATTTTCCCATTGAAAAGTATTCAAAAGCTCCATTTAAAATGGAAACATAACACTCCTGTAGCAGGGAGGCACCCTCATTTATGTAATAATTCTTGAATTGTTGGGCATTTAGGTATTTCCATTTATTTCACGATTAATAACTCAGAATGGACATCTTTGGATATACATCTCTGACCTTACCATTGATTACATTCTCAGGTTTCTAAAACTGGAATTATTGAGTCAAAAAATATGAACACGTTAAAGCTCTTAAAATAAATTGCCAAATTTACATCCAGAGAGGTTGCTTCAATTTACACTCCCACCAACCTCTATTAACTTCATTTTTTAAAATCTTTAATAAAATCTTATAGCCCCAAAATTGAATGTAGTCAAAGTTATTGATCCATTCCTCTGTGATTCTTTTTACCATTCCAATGCTAAGAATAACTATCCTCTTTTGGAAGGCAGAAAAATAGCCATCTAAGTATCTTCTAGTTTTTTACCAGATTTATTATCTTACATTTAACTTAGTAGTCTATGTGAAAATTGTGCATGTGTAAAGGTCTCTTTGGGGGAACAAGCCCCCTTCCCTCATTCCTCCAAGCTTCCATGTAGAGGGCTTTCTTCCTCATTCGTGTGTGTGTGTGTGTGTGTGTGTGTGTGTTTACACAAGACAAGCGACTAACCTGATTGTGCATGAGGGAGGCGGCTAGGTTCTTCCTCTTTCCTCTTTGTTTCTGCACTGCCACCGGGAGACCCATCTAGTCTGCTCCTCTGCCCTTGGCTTTAAGAGTTAGCCCCCTTTGGGAGGCCGAGGTGGGTGGATCACGAGGTCAAGAGATCAAGACCATCCTGGTCAACATGGTGAAACCCCATCTCTACTAAAAATACAAAAAATTAGCTAGGCATGGTGGCGCGTGCCTGTAATCCCAGCTACTCGGGAGGCTGAGGCAGGAGAATTGCCTGAACCCAGGAGGCAGAGGTTGCAGCAAGCCAAGATTGCACCATTGCACTCCAGCCTGGGTAACAAGAGCGAAACTCCGTCTCAAAAAAAAAAAAAAAAAAACAGTTAGCCCCATTGGAAGAACTGAACTGTTTAGTGTTACCAGGGACTGCACCTGGGCAAGTCTCTCTAGCTCAGGTGCAAAGCATTAGCAATCTGGTTTTCTAACACATCTAGACCAACACTCTACAAGTAATCAGTGTAATATATTGACCTCTGTCTTTCTGACTCTATCTCTCAACTCTTTTTAAACATGGGCAGTGTAGAGGAGGTTGTTTATCAGACCCCCTAAAATCCCAACAATTTACAATGATTATTTTTAAATAACTAGGCAATATTTCTAACTAAATAATAGATCCCTTCCTCACCAATCCATGAGTCTTCCTTTATTGTATATCATTGAATATTTATATACTTAAGTCTAGGCTATTTAGTCTTTTCCATATTCTATTTACAACACTGATTTATTCTGTTCTATACAGTACTGTACAGTGTCATACAGTATCTATAGTACTGTATCAAACAGAATAAATCACTATGACACTGATTCATTAACCAGTATCGTAGAGATTTATACTTTGTTCTATTGTTTGGGTTTTCACAGATGCAACGATGATGTTATTCACTTGAGTTGTCCGAGAATAGTTCCGATGACAGTGATTTCCAAGCTTTGGTGCACGTTAGAATCATCCGGGAAACTTGTAAAAACTAGGAAGCTTAGGCTGCACACTATACCACCAATGAAATCAGAATGCCTGGTGGCATTTTTTTAATGTCTAGGTGATTCCAACGTGCAGCAAAGTTTAGGAGTGACTGCATGTGTGCGCAGCCAGGAGACCGGGAACCAATGTTTTTCTGCAAACTTCTCAACTGCACTCACTTGCAGTCTTCACTTGCAGAACATGAACATGTTAGTACCTGGTCACTGCCTCACACGCTGGAAAGAGTTTCCATTAATGAAAAAATGTCTTCTCAATGGTTTGCACTACCCAGAAGAAACAAGCAGAATTATCTTTAGTCATGAACTTTACTAGCGATAAAGAGTATACTCACATCGACCCAATCCCTGTTTTTCCAGGAGATTATATGGTAGAGCAGACAATGGATGTGTCAACCAACCATAAACACAGACTGCATCACAAAAGCAGGAGGTTTGGACCCACAAATTAAGAATAAACCACTAAATAATTATAGTATACATTCATCTTATCCACTCAAAGTATTATGACAAGGTTGGAAAAAATTCTTTTTGGTGTATAACATTTGCAGAGCCTTGAACTTGGGCCAGACTACAGAAAAAATGTCTAGAATTTACATAGCATATTTCTCCTAAGAAGTCATCGTTTCCACCCCCAGCCCCAAATGTGCATCTACAGTTTTAGCTTTCTGTGTCTATTAGTGCATCCATGTGGGCCGGAACCACTACAGCTTCCTCAACTCCCAAAGCCTGGGTTACCTTCTAGCTGAATGGCGCCTGCTGGGGCAGATCTTTGACACAACGCCCTAACCCCTGCTGAAAGCTGCAGGAGCTTCCTCCATCCTACAAGGCTTTGATACCCAAAGAAAGGCTTCTGACCTACCTTTCTTTTCTGAATCCTGCCCTGACTGAGCTCCACACTGGGCTGCAGCTTGCAGTCACCGGCTTGTAGTCGAGAAGACTGACTCTGCCCTTTTCATTTCCTGAAACACCAGGCTCCTGCCCAATGCTCAGCTTTCAGCTTGAGCCTTGCTTCCCACAGCTCTGCCCCCTGGCTCCCTTTCCCCAGGCTCAATCTTCCTCTCTGCTCTTCAAAAGTCATTAAGCAATGGCAGAGGACATGTAAACTGGACCCAGGACTTTGCGCAGTGACCCCTCCTCCTCCGGAGCTCATGCCTCTCAATTATAGCATTTTCTTTCACATCTTTTACCCTCAAATAAGACATTGCTGTCAGGAGTTCTGGATCCCCATAGAGACTTGCTTTTCAGCCACCCCCTTCCTTAAGTGCAGGTGCACCCCAAAGTGTGGTCCAATCCTTCTCACCTTATTCTCAGTCTGTCCCAAGCCAGTGGGTTTACACGCATAGTTCTGCAATCGCGTTGTGACAGAGCCGTCGGTCCCCCGTGTTCTCCAGACCTTCAGGCCTGTATCTTTGCTGACTACCAGAGATCCTCCCCTAAACATGCTAAAGGCCCCAATTTCAAAGTCTCCAAAGTCAAATGCTCTGACTTCTCCAGATCCTCCGGTGACACTCTTGTCTTTTCTAATGACTCTACATAGACAGCTCCTTCAACCATGGCCAGAGCAAGGTATTATATTAGTAATCATAACAACAGCAACCAGTGACAATTACATTTATCGAGCACTTACTCCAGGACTGACATCTCACTGGACTGGTACCGCCGCCCTTCCAGGCATGCAGCGTCATCTCCATTTCCAGCTGAAGTTAAGGGAGGATAAGTATGTTCCTTCAGGTTACACAGGTAATATGTAGACTCTAGTGCAGACTCTGAGAGCCTTCTCTCTGCCAGGTGCTGAGCTCCTGTTACTCTCCCAGTACCTGTGAGGAGAGTGTGGGCCCCACGAACCACTCCCCTACATGCATCCCCGTCAGATGCCTAAGCCAACCAACCAGGCCCTCCCTCTGCAGCGTTCAGTTCAGGGATGGACTGTTCTATGCCAGAACCCCTGACAGCTATGTGGTTATGGGTTGAACTGTGTCTTCCTCCGAAAAGATATGTTGAAGCCCTAACACCCAATACCCCAGAATGTGACCTTAATTGGAGATGGGTTCTTTGCAGGGGTTAATCAAGTTAAAATGAGGTAATTAGGGCATGTGGTAATCCCATATGTCTGATTGCCATATAAAAAGAAGAAATTTGGACACAGAGCTTCACGGGGAGAGGGTCTTGTGAAGACAGGGGTCGGAGTGTGGGAAGAGGGTGGGGGACAGATATGCTGTACACCCCAAGGAACCACTGGAAGCCAGGAGAGATCCTTCCCTAGTGCTGCCTGAGGGAACAGGGCCCAGCCAGCACCTTGATCCCAGACGTCCAGTCTCTGGAGCTGTGGGGCAACGGACGTCTCTGGTTCTGAGCTGCAGAGTCTGTGTGCTTTGTTAGAGTGTCAGTGGGAAACTGACACAGCCATCTTCTCCAGCCCAGGGGTGACACGCCAGAGGAGCAGCTCAGGGATTCTGAGAACAGAAGCTGCTCCCATTGTCCTGTTGGTTGTAAAAAATGAAAAGTAGCACGTTGCCACCAGTTGATGCTGCAAACCTCCTTGCAAACATGAGGGGAGGCCACGGATGGATAGGGTAGGTTCAAGAGGTGGTTAGGCAGCCGGGAAGGGGCTCCTGACCTCCTGCCACCAAGTCTGCCCTAGCTCAAAGCCTCTGCCTCCTTTGACTTCAAGAATTCTTGCTGCTCCATTTCCGCTGTGCTTGCAGCAAGCATCACACCCATATTTTTCAGAGGCTTAGAGAGACAAAGTGTCCCCCCCTCCAAGAACCCACAATAGGTGGCAGAGGTGGGACTGAAGAAAATCCACCCAACCCTGAATTCAGTGCTTCTGCCCACTATGGATGTCGTGACAGCAGCATCCAGCATCCTAGGCTGCTCCTGGCAGTCACAGATCTTCTCTGTTCGTGTCTGCCTCTTTATCCATACCTCCTCCTATTTTAGCCCACTCCTAGCTCCTTCTGATCACCTTGATTTAATACAAATATGTAGTTCTCCTTTTTAATCCTTGGCGCTTTCCTTCAGACATAGAACACTGGCCTTCTGGTCCTCCTCACCTCTGGCTACTCAGGGTCCCCAGTGCCCCTGGGCAAGCCCTGACCTGTTCGCTACCCACAGGGCTTCACGGCGGGCTGTGCCACTCCATCCATCTCTGCCAGGCTGGCTCCCTACCATGTGTATCCCTGGAAAAAAGGAAAGAGAAACTTCCTCCGCACTTCTGCAGCCATGGGCTCTACGCATCTCTGTTCTCGAGTTTGCTCCCACAGGAGATTGTCATCACCTGGAGCACAAGCGCTTTGTGGGCTCTGAATCTTCTCATTCTGACTTGGATGGCAGGCCATTAGGAAATCAAGCCAATATCTCATTCCTTTGCCATATCCATATTATGCTTTTCCCACTCATTCAACAAATATTTGAACACCTGCTATTGTGAGTAATGCACTGCACTACTGAGAGTTATGAGATTAATTAATTAATTAATAAGAGTCCCTGTCCACGCTGAGCTGAGCTGACTGCATAGAGAAGAATACAGACCAAAAAATAATAATAATGAGAGAAAGAGAGAGGGAGAGAGAGAGGTGAACACAGGGCTTATTTAAGGAAAGAGAAGTGGTTCCATATGTTTGGTGTACGGAGCTGTAAAAGATAAAATTGGAGACATGAGTAAAATCAGGCCCTGGATGCCTTATACGTATGTTAACTGCCCTAGTACATAATAAGTATTAAACCTCTTCATGCTTTAAGGGTTACTCATTCACTCTAACATACCCATGCATAGAGTTTTGTTTTACCATCAGAAGAAGAATCAGCAGCCCAAAAGACACTAGGTGGTAGTGAAACCAGGTCATGAGCAGGTGCTGGCTGAGAAGTCAGGGTTCTGCCTCCTTCCCCACACCAGTTCTTTTTCTGAGAGTCTGCCTGCACTGCTGTTCCAGGGGAAAGATAAAAATCTTACTCTGTAAAAGCTGTTTCCTATCAGTTTTGCTGGGCTTGGCCGTAGCCCTGCTGAGCTGCAGGGCACTGGCCTATAAGAGCTGTGTTGGAAGTAACTTCTTTGATGTTTTCAAAGGTCGGAGCACATCTCTCCCCTTTTGGAGTGTCACTCGGCTCTAGGCAGACAATGTTTCAGCTGTGGGGAGAGCCAATTAGAGCCAATTATAACCTAACTAACCTCCCATGACACCAAAATTCCTTGTAGAATTTGCCAGCTTCTTGCAAAAATAGTGTGCATCTGGGCCTAACTCCCGTGTGGAATGTGCCCAACTCCAGTTATCACCGATGGCTCAGCCATTTTCCACTGTGACTGCATATTGCAATCACCTGGGCAGAGTTTTCATCACTGACACAGATTCCGTGCCCCGATAGTCCAATTTAGTGTCTGAGATGTGGTTCCAGTATTTTTTTAAAAAACATCCCCAGGTTTGAAAAATAGTGATGTATCTGAATTCACCCAAAAACACAGGTGGGCTTCTCTGAAACCCAACTGCTTTCTCTTCTTTCCCGTTACGCACACTTTTTTCTGGATTAGTTGGCGTCTATGTTTATTAACATTGGGACCTTATTTCATATTTTGTGATTATTCACTCTAATTATATTAACTCTTTCAGATATGTTCCTAACATATTTGTATTTTCGTCTGGTTTTATTTTTTCCTAACCAACTATGTATATTTCAGGTATCTTGAACTACGGACGGGAATAGAGTAAAATTTGTTGTAAACTTTTTCCAAGATAGTTGTGAAAACTATTTTTATTCAATGAACAGGAAACTGAATCCATAGCATCTAGAAATAAATTTTCATCTTTGACAATTATAGCCACATGCTTGATATAAGTGTGTACATTTTCCTGTATTTATCTATTAGCATATATCCATATTTATCACACACACACAGAAACACACACCCTCCCATACCACAAAGTCTTTTAGCCGACCTCCAATAGGGAGTAATCCTTGAAGAAAAAAAAGTGAATGAATATACACATGGATAGATGCAGATTCTGAAACTACAAGATAAATAACTTATATTCACATATATATGGATGTATAGCTTATATGTAAATACAACCATATTTCCAGTTGGCATCTGAAAATAACAGGACGTCTGTTATAAATTCCAATTTTTTATTCAATCAGTCTATGTAAATTACTGATGTATGCATAGAGCAGGATATGACTTTTTATTTTTAAATGTTAGCATATTATATTGATGCTTTTAATAATGATTAAAACAAAACTTCATTACATTCTTATTATTAAGGGAGTATTTTCAAGATAGCCCTTAAAATATAAGGGGATTTGTTAGATTCCATGATGAGAAATGAAAAGAAATAGTAATTTCCAGAATAAATCAGGTTTCAGATCATGAGACAAATAGCAGCAGAGACAATTGAGTCCAACAATTTTCAAAGCTCTGGATTTGGTTTGTAGCAGCAGAACTCTTTCTTTCATAAAATCTTGAGCAGAAAACCAGTATCCACTCCCAGAACAGTAGCTCTGTTTGAAATGAGGCCTCAGAGCCCTCCGCATCAGCTGCCCCATCTCCGGACAAGCACAGCTTGGGGACCATTGAGCTAGTCTGGAGACTCTCGGCTAGCTGCACATTTAAAAATTACCTGGGAAGCTTTTGAGAAGCCCCAGACCCCACCCTAGAGATTCTGACTTCGTTGGGCTGAGGTGGTGACTGTAATGCGCAGCCAGAGTTGAGAGCCACTGTTCCTGCATCTCCTCCAACCCAGGAGCAAAGCTGAGGCCCAGGCAGGCAGGAAAGCGTGGCAAAGGCAACACCGCGGGTCGGGCTGGCGTCGTGCCAGGGCGAGAGCTCGTGCTCCTGATTTACTCTAGTCTAGTGATGGCACTGCACGCACAGCAGCCCCTGGGAAATGCTGCTCTGTGAGGGGACTGACTGATGGAGGACCTTCGAAGGAGTCTGTTGTCACCACAGCAGGGGCAGCAGGGAGTTTACCATGATCTCCCAGATGTAGCCGTCCACCTCCTCCCACAAGACACACAGTCATGCATGAGTAGCAGCAAGCTGTCCAGCAAGCGTGGCTTCCACTAGGTTGTCTCTCAGAAGAAAAATAAACTCGTGATTGGTACGGCCAGTAATTTTTTTTTTAATCGCACTTTAGGTTCTGGGGTACATGTGCAGATCATGCAGGATTGTTGCATAGGTACATACATGGCAATGTGGTTTGCTGCCTCCATCCCCCACATCACCTACATCTGGCATTTCTCCCCATGTTATCCTTCCCCAACCTACCCACCCCCCACTGTCCCTCTGCTAGTCCCCCCCACAGACCGCAGTGTGTGATGCTCCCCTCCCTCTGTCCATGTGTTCTCATTGTTCAACACCCGCCTATGAGTGAGAACATGTGGTGTTTGATTTTCTGTTCTTGTGTCAGTTTGCTGAGAATCATGGTTTCCAGGTTCATCCATGTCCCTACAAGGACACAAACTCATCATTTTTTATGGCTGCATAGTATTCCATGGTGTATATGTGCCACATTTTCCTTGTCCAGTCTATCATCAATGGGCATTTGGGTTGATTCCAAGTCTTTGCTATTGTAAACAGTGCTGCAATGAACATACATGTGCATGTGTCCTTATAATAGAACGATTTATAATCCTTTGGGTATATACCCAGTAATGGGATTGCTGGGTCAAATGAAATTTCTATTTCCAGGTCCTTGAGGAATCGCCACACTGTCTTCCACAATGGTTGAACTAAGTTACACTCCCACCAACAGTGTAAAAGTGTTCCTATTTCTCCACATCCTCTCCAGCATCTGTTGTCTCCAGATTTTTTAATGATCACCATTCTAACTGGTGTGAGATGGTATCTCAATGTGGTTTTGATTTGCATTTCTCTAATGACCAATGATGATGAGCATTTTTTCATATGTTTATCGGCCTCATAAATGTCTTCTTTTGAAAGTGTCTGTTCATGTCCTTTGCCCACTTTTGAATGAGTTCACAGTAATTTTAATAATAATGACAGCTAAAATTGATCGTTTCATTAAGCGTTTTATGTATATATCTGCTCATTTAGTCTTAATAACACACCAATGAGAATGATAGCCCTTTGGATGAGGAAACTTAAAGTCTTAGTTCTTAAAGAAGGTTAGTGATTTGCCCAAGGTCATAGAGCTTTAATTGGCTGAGCTTAGAGTTAAACACAGGCCTGTCTGATTTGAGAGCCTGTGTTTTTAACCACCAGAGTATAAAATAGAAAATGTAAAACTACTCTATTGCCTTGATTTTAGGGGCCCTCAGCTTGAACTCCAGGTCCTGGGAGGCCATCCCCATCTTTCCTTCATAAAACCTGGAGTCTTGTTTACATCCAGGAAGCCCATCCTCCAGCTGGAAATCCCTTCAAGCCTCCTTGAGGAAAGTATTGCTATAAATGAGGCACATTAGCTCTTTCTGTGTTGTGTATTTATTTCTTTATTATTTGCTCTCGTTATCTAGAAATCTATATTTTAACTTTAATTGTCTCCCTGCGGTAATGATTAAGGCATGACTCTGAGATTTGCATTGCAAACACCATGAGACCTTCAACAGGAGCAGATGAATTCTGAACTTGGCATCTAACAGCATTTATTGCTTCATTTTCTTGTCTTCTCAGCTTCAGTTTGGGCCAAAGTTGTTAATATTTTTTCAGGTTCTGAAAGGATGGGAGGTGGAATCCAGGATCATGATTTCAGCCCACATTGATGCTACCCAGTGAATCAAAATTGAACTTTTACCACTGAAACTATATCTCTGAATAAAAAAACCTATGGATCAATGCCTTGTGTACATTTTACTAATGAATATTTATAGGACCACCCACAGCATGTACAATCTCATACAAGCAACTCTATTTAGTAGACAATGCTTATTTGGGAAAAACAAAAGGGGCTTTAGAAAAAGGCACACTGTAGGTAGGATGCATTTTTATTCCTCCCAAGGGGAGCTGGGAAGCCTTCAATGGATAACTGCACTTTTTCAGTTCTGTTGTCTTAAAAGTTTCATTTATTTTAGAAATAGTTACAACCTATCCAGGTAAATATATTGCCATAAATTCCATTTAACTTTTTTCCTCACTGGAATAGCCTCATAAAAGACAACAAAAACCTGCAGAAAATTCAATGAGGGAATAAGATTGTCAATATAGTGTGTATGTATTTGAAAATAAAAATGGCACAATCAGGTATAAAGAGAGTCTTCATTCAAGTTAATAAAAATCAATCTAGAAAAAAGAAAACTGCATTTTGGTGTCTCAGTAATCTTATCTTCTAATAACAATAAAACTTTCCACTTTATAGGGCTCTTTCTTTGGAGTCTCTAAGAATTTGTCAAGCAAGTGCTGAACTGGGGTTGATGGTACACCCAGAAGCTGAATCTGTCCCTGACCTCCACCAGTAACTGGCAAGACCTTATCCCTGAGGCACCTCTGCTACACACACAGTTCCCCACCATCGCCGTGCCTTAACTCACCAATCAGTAATGTTGACAAGCAAGTGTTGTTCCAACAACAAGACCAAACATAATTAAGAGGAAATGGGAATTCTGTAAAAAAGCATGTGCATTAGGTAATATTTTGCTGCAAATAATGAAATGCACTTAATAAATGGTAGCTATGCCACATGAATAGATGACTCTAAACACCCAAATGAAAAATAATAAATCTGACCTCCAGAACCAGATAAAACTATTTTCTTTTTATTGAACTACCATATTTTTATGTCTCTAAGAAGCCATTGATTGCAAGACATGCCATCAATTTAATAACTTTCCAGGGAGAAAGGAAAGAATAACCACATTGAATATACATATGAATTATAAGAAACTTTATTGATTTTAGAAACGTTAAAACATGGGGGAAATGTGTCTTACACGTGAGGAAATACAGTAAATACAAATGTATACTAAGTTTAAGAATACTTTTACATTTGTTATCTAATTTTTACCACAATTTCATAAGGCTGGTATGATTATTCCATTTTACAGATGAAGAAAAGCCCAGCCGCTGAGATGTTGATTAACTCGCTCAGGGTCACACAGCTAATAAACCAATACCCTTGACTCTCTGCTTCTAAATTTCATATTCTGCTCACTACTCCACACTACCTTTCTGTCTTAGTAATAGAACTTTTTTATCTGAAATGTTTTTCTGATCACTAATAAAAGAAAGATACATTTTTTACACGACTCCAATAAATTCTTCACAACTGCTCTCGAAATTCCTTCATGCTTAGCTAAGATTCTCTTCACACCACCTGTAAATCAAGTTCTCTACTCATTGTAGGTAGTCAGGTTAATAGAGATGCAGCCATCCCAGACGATGCACCCTCCAAGAAAAGACACGGATCACCGGCTGAAAGCTCAGGTGGCCCCTGCAGCAGCTAGCTCACTGCTGTTCACTTCCTCACTTATTCTGGACAGAGCACACCTGCTTTTGCAGCTTAAAATTTTGAATTGGCTACGTTAATTACCCTTGGTGTGTTGTGAATCTTCTTTCTGAATCTTCGCTAATGAACGTGCACTGCCCATAAAGCTTTCATTGACTGGTTATGCAATCAGCTGTCCCCACAGCGTCTTAGTGATGAGAGTGGGAACCTGCAAGTGGCTTTCTCCATTACCTAGACTGCTAGAAATCGATTCAGTGGTGGGAGTCTGGCTATGTCTGGTGATGACCTGGAAGCCTCCTGGGAGGTCAGCAGATCTAGAGTCAGTGGAGCATTTGTGTAATACAGACATGTCTCATGGTGCAGCATCCAGGGCCTGGGTGTGGGGTGGCACTGGGGAACATCTGACATCCCCCTTGGTGCATGTGGCCAGCATGGTGGCAGCAGAATATGTAAACAGAGGAGCCAGGGCACATCTTCATCCACACAATCAGTGCCACAACCGGACGGAGAACAGACAAGCCTCAAGAGAGGAAAAGAGGCTTGCTCTCCCCTTCCTCTCTGGCCTGCAATAAGAGCCCTCCAGGCGCTTCACCAACCACAAAGCCCACCTCAGACAAAGCCAAGTCTAGCCACAGGGGCAATGTGCTGGAGGCTATGGAAGTACTTGGGGAGTTTCTGTTTTTGTCCTAGCAAGCATCAACAAGTAAGCAGAACTATTTATTTTGGTTTACTAGTGAAAGATTCCCCTGAATTACAAGTTTAGTGGTAATTAAAGAGTTTGAATTTGCCGTTAGTATTCAGGGGCTAGCTTTGGGCTTCAGGCCTAATGCTTTTACTAAGTCATTTCTTATCATTTAAAGAGAAGAAAGCTATAACCAAGCCAGTGGTGTCAGAAAGGCAAAGAAAATGAAGACAAAGAGAGGAGCCCATGATAAATTGGGAACACAGTGGAGGTTCCAACAGCAACACTGAAGTGACTTTCTACGTAATAATCAGATCCTCTGAGACCAGTGGTCCCTTTGCGTGGCCCCAAGAGAAAACCATGTAGAAGTTATTTCTTTATATGAGGCCAACAAATATATGAAAAAATGCTCATCATCACTGGTCATTAAAGAAATGCAAATCAAAACCACATTGAGTTACCATCTCATGCCAGTTAGAATGGCGATCATTAAAAAATCTGGAGAAAACAGATGCTGGAGAGGATGTGGAGAAACAGGAACACTTTTACACTGTTGGTGGGAGTGTAAATTAGTTCAACCATTGTGGAAGACAGTGTGGTGATTCCTCAAGGACCTAGAAATAGAAATTCTGTTTGACCCAGCAATCCCATTACTGGGTATATATCCAAAGGATTATAAATCGTTCTACTATAAGGACACATGCACACGAATGTTCATTGCAGCACAGTTTACAATAGCAAAGACCTGGAACCAACCCAAATGCCCATCAACGATAGACTGGACAAGGAAAATGTGGCACATATACACCATGGAATACTACACAGCCATAAAAATGATGAATTCACGTCCTTTGTAGGGACATGGATGAACCTGGAAACCATAATTCTCAGCAAACTGACACAAGAACAGAAAAACAAACACCGCATGTTCTCACTCATAGGCGGGTGTTGAACAATGAGAACACATGGACACAGGGAAGGGAGCATCACATACTGGGGTCTGTAGGGGAGAAATAAGGAAGGGACAGCATGGGGTGGGGAGTTGGGGAGGGATAGCATGGGGAGAAATGCCAGATATAGGTGATGGGGAGGAAGGCAGCAAGTCACACTGCCATGTGTGTACCTATGCAACAATCATGCATGTTCTTCACATGTACCCCAAAACCTAAAATGCAATTAAAAAAAGAGAGTTAAGAAAAAGAAAAAAAGAAAAAAAAGGAAAACCACGTAGAAAACAGAGACAACTTTTTCAATGCAAGAGAAAACTTGTTTGACCTCCTCTTTTAACAGAAGTTGGGGAAAAACACAAAACAAATAAGAAAATTGAGTTTGGTCATTAAAAAAACCACACTGAGGTCGGGTGCTGTGGCTCATACCTGTAATCCCAACACAAGGTGGAGCTCTTGAGGCCAGGAGTTCAAGACGAGCCTAGCCAACATAGTGAAACCCCATCTCTACTAAAAACATAAAAATTAGCCGGGTGTGGTGGTGTGCGCCTGCAATCCCAGCTACTCAGGAGGCTGAGACATGAAAACTGCTGAAACTGGGGAGGTGGAGGTTGCAGTGAGCTGAGATCACACCACTGTACTCCAGCCTGGGTGACAGAGTGACACGCTGTCTAAAAAAATTAAAGCCCACAATGAAATATCACTTCATACCTGTCAGAATAGCTCCTATCAAAAAGATAAAAGATCAGCGGGTGACAAGTAGGTCAGGAAAAGAAAGCCATGGCACACTGTTGGTGGGAATGTGAATTGGCACAGTCATTATGGAAAACTGCATGGAAAGTCCTCAAAAAACTAAAAAATAGAACTACCATGCGATCCAGCAATCCCACCAATGGGTCCATACCCAAAGGAAGTGAAATCAGTGTGTTGAAGGGATGCCTGCCCTCCCACGTTCACTGCAGCACTGTTTACAACAGCCAAGATAATACAGGAACAACTGAAGTGTCCATCAATCGCTGTATGAATGGATAAAGAAAATGTGGTATCTATGCACAGTTGAATATCATTCCGTCATAAAAAGGGGTGAATCTAGATGACATCATGATAGGTGAAATAAGCCAGAGACAGAAAGACTATATTATCTCAATTACACAAAGAATCTAGTTTGGTTTCGTTTCGTTTCAGTTTTTTGAGACAGAATCTTGCTCTGTCACCTGGGCTGGAGTGCAGTGGCATGATCTCCACTCACTGCAACCTCTCCCTCCCAGACTTAAGTGATTCTCCTGCCTCAGCCTCCAGAGTAGCTGGGGTTACAGGCACCCACCACCAGGCCCAGCTAATTTTTTTTTGTATTTTTAGTACAGACAGGGTTTTACCATGTTGGCCAGGCCGGTTTTGAACTCCTGAGCTTAGGCGATCTGCCTGCCTCGGCCTCCCAAAGTGCTAAGACTGTAGGCATGAGCCAGCATGCCCAGCCGCATGTAGAATCTTAAAAAGTCAAAATCATAGAAGCAGAGAGTAGAACAGTGGTTACCAGTAGCTGGGAACATAGGGGAAATGGGAAGGTTTTGGTCAAAGGGTACAAACCTTCAGTCACAAGATAAACAGATGCTGGAAATCAGCAAGGGTCATGATAGATATGTTAATTAACTTGGTTGTGGTAACATGACACTGTGTATACATATAACAAATCATCATGTTGTACATCTTTGATATATACAATCTTTGTCAGTTAAATATCTTTTAAATAAATCGTTTTAAATGCTCTGACTGTAAAGAAAATTCAAAGCAGTTGCTTTAAAAGAAACCCCCTTTCCCAAAAGCCATGTAGAACGGAGCAGACAGTTCCTCCATGACATGAACCTCCGCCCCATCCAGAGGCCAAGGACATCACAGGAGGTTACCTTGGCAGCCCAGCTCCTTAGGAGATGGATTTTACTCTTCTCTGTGTTGTAAAAAGGGAACAGATGTCCCCTAGGCAATTTTTCTGCAAAGGACCTCAGCAAGTGGCAGCTGCTTCAGGCTTCAGCCATTCCTTCCAGGCACTTCTGAAACAGGGAATTTCCTTCCTTCCTTGGCTGCCCCTCCTGGAGTCTCCACCCACAGAGCTGAGCCTGCCTGCCTGGTCCGCTCCACCGCAGAGTGTGAGGACAGATCTGATATACATAAATCAACATATTACTCATTTCTAGCACTGCCTTTGACAGCTGTTACATGAGCACATTGTTAGAAACTGTCAAGCAATGATACACAGTGCCTTTTACAACATATGTTGACTTTTATCTAATGTAGCTCCATAATTAGCCCCAGGGAAAGTGAATCCAGGCATCCACCTGGCTGTGTGATCTCAGTTAACCTTTGCTTTCTTCTGAGGGAAGTTAGCAGGGTTGGGGGTGGAGATCCAGGCAACAAGGTCCCCAGGACTCAGAGAAAGGCAGTAAGTGTGCAAGCTGCACAGGATATGAGAGACACACTATTTATACCTCCCTACCCTCTAGACCATGGCCAGAGATTGGGGGGTCTGGGTTATCTGGCCAGGGTTTTCAAGTCCCTCAGGCCTGGATGAGCTCTGGGATCACTACTGGAAAAAATAAAATAAAATCTCCCTAGAACCTGGGCCATTCAACGTGAAAGAACCTGAGAGAAAAGGCTAAGTGTTGCTTCAAACATTATTATTGTTGTTCCTCTGTTTCTCTTTCGGGAAATGACAAAACTTGCAAACCATTCATGGCAAGAAAAACGTATTTCCACTGACCTTCAGGGTTTGACAGGTCTTTTAGCCACGGAAGTTGGTATAACAGAATATGGACTTGGGGTAAGAAGGTCTGGATTCAAGTTCCAGATCCTTCACTTACCAACAGAGTAACCACGGGAAACATAATTTGTCAGGGCCTTTCTGTCCTCAGCTTCAAAAGGGAATAAGAGCAGCAGGTGCAATGCCAATGTTATCAAACCCGGCGATGGAGTATTGGTTCTTCTAGCACCCTGGACAGTGCCGAGATCAAGAAACCCTTTTAATAAATGAACTCATACATTCAGTATTCTAATGAAGACCAAATGAGGAGATGTAAAAACATTTTGAGGACAGAAACTCAGGGTCCAAATATCAGTTCTTTGATTTAAGCTTCCACGTCTGGTTTTGGGAGCTAAGTGAGCACCACCTGCCACATGCACTGCGGTGTCAGAGCGACTGTGGGAACTCATGAACCGCATGAAGCAACAGGGTGCCTGCTCCGAAAGTGTCTGGGTTGGGCCCTAGGGATGCAATAAAGACTGGACACTGTGCTTGACCTCAGGGAGTCCAGTGGAAGAAGGAGTTCAATGAGGGGGCGGTGCAGCAGGGCTATGATACAGAGAAGTAGCAGGGGAAAGGGCCAGAGACAGAATCCCAAAGAACAGCCATTTAGGGAATGGGCAAAGAGGACTGTCCAAAGTAGGAAGAAAATGAGGAGAAACAGATGTTCTAGAAACCAATAGAAAAGGAAATTTCCAGAATGAGTCCTCATTTCCCAGGATAAGATGCTAGGAAAAGTTCAAGTAAGATAAGGACTGGAAACCATTCAGCAGATAACCAATCAGCAATGAGCAAGTGATTTCATTGAGACATGTAAAAAATTTAGTAGTATTATCAAGACAGATTTGACGAAGTGTCAAAGGGTAAAAATTATAAATGCTATGGGAACTCATAAGATGGAGGGAAAGATCTCTGTAGGAGAGGGGTTAAGGGGTGACTGATTCAGAAGATGAAAATTGAAGTGGGCCTTGAGAGACTAGTATAATGGTGGGGGATGAGGAGGACAGCAGGGGACTAGAGATCCCAAATAGGGGCAAAGGTGGAGTACAGCACAGGGCTGTGTATACTCTGGTGATTTCCAAGGGTCAGGGAAGAGGGTTTAGGGAAATGTGGCTGGGGAAGGAATCTGGGGTCAGACTGAGAAGGAACTTAGAGGTCAGAGTCTCAGTTTGCCCACAGGATTTGGTTAGGGTCAAACCTGTGCACTTGAAGCCTGCAGAAGATCCACGTGACAGCAGTGTTCTGGCTAGGCTGGAGGGGAGAGAAGCAGCTAGCTCAGAGGCCACAGAATAGGAGGAAGAGGCAGGGCTTAACCTGGACAACATAAAGGGTCAGTCTTTCACTCATTTAAGCAATATATTTTTTACAAATTTTGTTATAAAAGAAATAAGAGACCATTTGCCTATCATAGCAGGGAGCAAATCCTCTTATCCCTTGAATCAGTATGCTAGGTTCCCTTAGAGTTTAAGGGGATGGGCTCTGAAGTCAGACTGAGCTGGTTCAAAGATCAAACCAGTGACATCCCTAACACATGCCCTTGCTAGGTTGCCTAACTCCTTGGAACTTCAGTTTCCTCACCTATGAAATGGAGAAATCAATAGAACCTACTCAGAGCGTTTTAAGTATACTAAAGAGGTAATGCATGTAAATGGCTAACAAAGAATAAGCACTCAGTAAGTGTTATCTATGATACTATTTTATTACTAAAGAGTATTGCTCAATCAGGTTAGAGAAATATCTGCAAAGTATATGAAATAAACACCTCAAGAAATGCAAGTCATCAATAAACATAAAAAATTGCTTGCCTTCAGATATTAAAAAATATACATGATCTAATAGTTGACAGTTAAACAATCTGAGAATACCAAGTGTGGCTGGCAAAATTCTAAGGTCTTAAAGATTCCCACCGGATGGTGTACCGGTCCTGTATAATCCCCTCCCCTTGACCGTGGGCAGAATCTGTGGATAGGATAGCAGTCCTGTGATCAGCTTAACAAGCCATCAACTTTTAGTTCATCAAAAAGGAGTCTATGCCGAGTGGGCCTGACCTAGTCAGAGGTGCCTTTAGAAGGCGGCAGAACATCAGAGGGGCGTGCTTCCCTTGGCCTTGCCGATGCTATCTCCATGCGTCTTACAGCTGCAAGGAATCGAATTCTGCCAACAGTCAGGGGAGCCTGAAAGAGAATCCTGAGACTCATGTAAGACCCCACCCCAGGCTGATGCCTTGAGTGTAGCCTGAGGAGACCCTAAAGAAGGGACCCCATTAAATTGTGCCTAGGCTGTGACCCAGGCAAACAGTGAGGTGATGCATTTAAGTTGTTTAAAGCCATGAAGCTTGCGGCAATTTACGATGCAGCAATAGAAAACGAATATACCTGATGCTGGCAAAAAATGTAGAGAATCAGAAAATTAAATCCGCTGTTTTTGGGGATGCATTTGAATTCAATTAGGAAAGCAGGGTGACATACTCTGTAAGGTTGGAGACACATACACACCATATCCACTCACTGCCATGCTCTTGCACCTGTCCTGGCTAAACCCCTGCCTGTGTAAATTGGTGCATGTGTACCAGAATGTGCATGGCAGTGCAGCTTAAATAGTCAAATGCTAAAAGCAATCTGAATTAAATGACCATTATAATAAAAATCAGTAAATTGTGGCATATTCAGAAAATGGAGTATTAATTAGCAATGAAAATGAACTATAGTTAAAATATAACAGTGAGAAGCAAGATGCAAAAGAGGGCATGCCTTCCATTTCCACTAAGTTTGTAAACAGGCAAAGTAAGACTTAGAGATGCATACGCAGATGTGAAAACTCGGTATTTTCTTAGAGGCAAGCAAGTAATTTTCATAACTTCAGGATAGTGATTATCTCTCTCTGTGAGGAGGAAGAGATTGTGTTTGGAAAGGGAAAAATGAGAGACCTTCCGAGGGGCTGACAATGTTCGTTTGATGATTACTTTTTACACATTCGTTCACTTCATAATTTAAAAAAAATACACATACACTCTATGCATGCCTCTGTGTGGAGGACAGATCTCATGACTAAAAGGTGGGGTGCTGAAGACCTCTGAATGACCTGTCTTAAACTCTACCGGAGAAATCTGCCTGAGAAAGTCCAGGGAACACAGATCTGGGGTCTCATCTGACATGTGGAGACCCCCAGTGGGAGTCAAGTTTCCCAAGAGCCTGCACTGGGCTTGGAGCTGATGGCTCAATGCACCTTCCCCCACCCCTCCCACACCGGAGGAGCCATCAGCTTCATGACACCTGTGCTGGCGCAGCAGCTGCGGGAGGGAGGAGGGAGCTGTCAGAAGCAGTCACTGGCATCAGACTAATAATAAGATTCATTTCTCTGAGACTCCCAGGACACAACCCAGGAGACTGAAGAATGCTAATGCTGCCTGCAAGGGCTCTGAGGGCTGGTTACTTATTTTTATTTTTTAAGGTCAAATGTCTGAGGTCGGTACGCTTATTAGAGGGCGGATCAGTGGAAAAAGAGCATGTGCCTCTACTCTAAGCCTAAAAGGAAAAAACAGACAAAAAGAAGACGTTCATTCATTAATCATGTCTCAATCCCCTTTCTTAGAGGGTACATGAGTGGCCAGGGACAGATCAAGACCTGTAGTTGTTAGCTGTTGTGGAGCTTGGAGCCGAAGACTCAGAGTCATAAGGCAGAGCCACAAAACTTAGGGAGTGCTGTTGCTCTCTTTCCTCCAGTCCTTCTTGAAGGTTGTTTCCCTGTGCCTTCATCCTCATCACTGTATCGGTTTCCTATGGCTGTGTCACAAAAATTGCCACACTTAGCAACTTAAAGCAACATAGATTTATTATCACAAAGTTTTTTGCTTTTGTTTTTGATTTTTTGAGACCGAGTCTCACACTGTCACCCGGGCTGGATTGCAATGGTGCAATCTCAGCTCACTGCAACCTCCACCTCCTGGATTCAAGCGATTCTCCTGCCTCAGCCTCCCAGGTAGCTGGGATTACAGGCCAGAAGTCTGGGCATGGCATGGCTGGGTTCTCCACTCAGAATCCGACCAGACTGAAATTCAGGTGTTGCCTCGGGTATGGTTCTCATCTGCGGCTGAGCAGAATCTGGTTCTAAGCTCCTGTGGGTTGTGGTGGAAGTCAGTTTTCTGCGGTTGTATGACTGTTGTCCTCATTTCCTTGCAAGCTGTCATGTGGAGGTCATCCTCAAGGCCTAGAGGCCACTCACATCCCTTATCACATGGTCCCCTGCATCTTCAGAGTAAGCAACAGAGAAACACTTGTGCATCCAATTCCTTAATATTTCAAATCTCTGACTTACATTTTTGTGAGCAAAGAAAATTCTCTCCTTTTCTAGGGCTCAAGTGGTTAGGTCCAGCCCACCTGAATAATCTCCCTATCTTAAAGTCAACTGATTCAGTACCTTAAATATATCTTCAAATTCCTTGCACAGCAGTACCTAGATTAATCTTTTAAATAATGGGGAAAACATGGTTATGCCAATAGCTAGGAATTTTGGCAGTTGGTCTTAGAATTCCACATACCACAATCATCAGTTGTTAGTATTGCTATTCTGAACACAGCATTCATAGGGATATAAAGAAAACAATGTGCCCAAAGGGAGGAGGAATGTCAAAAGATGGCTCATACAATTGGGAGATTTATTCATTATTTGAGTTGAACTACACCTGGAGTTGGGAATAATAGCTTTCATTCATTCACTCATTCAACAAGCATGCTAGATGCTGTGGGAGGTTACACAGATAAATAAAATAGACCCTTCCATGACATTTACAGTGTAAAAAGATAACAAAACTGTAATATTTATCCATTTAGCAAATATGTATTGGGTGCCTACCAGGAGGCAGGTGCTAGATACCGAGGATACAGTGAATGACTCTAACATTACTAGGTACAATACTGCAAGTTACAGCCTAAAAGAGTGCAAGTCTCGTGGAAATTCAGAGTAAAACAAAGGGGCTTCTCCAGGCAAGGGAATGCGCAAAGGCAACCCCCTTACAGAAGAGGAGATGGTGGGCTATGCTTTACTTTAAGAGGAACCGAGGATATGAGGGGAATGGCTTGCTGGTTAGAGAAACTGATGTGAACAGAATCCCAAGGTGAGAAGGAGCAGCGAGAAAGTGGCAAACAAAGTAAAGCCCCCTTAAGATAGATTACAAGTGCTAGGAAGGAGTGCCAGGCAAGGTAAGAATGTAAAGAAAGTTTGGGCCAGATTTTGAAGGATCTTGAAGGACAATGCCTTTTTTCGGATCAGACACTCTCAAAGCTTCATTCTCAGGAGGCCAATTCACAAACATTATCCATTTACTCCTTCCATAGCTACTAAAAACCCAGTAATGTAAACCCAGTCACAGTTTAAGCTGCTGGGAACACAAGCTGAAATCTCTGACCTCATGATATTTTTATTGTAGGGGAAGAGATGACAATAAACAAGAAAGTTAATAAACAAGATAATTTCAGATAGCGACGTGTCATAAAGGAAAAAACATCAAGCAAGATAGAGTGATAGAAATTAGGGGAGAACGGTTTTAAGTTGAAGGGTCAGAGAAGACTTCTCTGAGCAAGCCATGTTAGAGTGAAGACTTGTACTCTAGGAGGAGGCAAGCCATGCAGAGACCTGGGGGAAGCTTCCAGGCCAGGGAAAAGGAAGGGATCCCGACGTGGAGGTGAGCAAAGGCAAGGTCTCAGTGCAGTAGAGTGGCGTGAGCGAGAAGACTGTGGAGGGAGTGATGTCAGAGAAGTTGGCAGGGCTAGATTACTTAGGACTTCGAGGGCCAGGGAGAGTTGTTTGGATTTTATTATAAATGCACTGAGAAGTTCCTAGAGATTTCTAAGTACAGCACAGTGCTGAAATTACTGATCAGTCAGGCTAAGACAAAGAATTCTAGGGGAGCTCAAGCAGGCCCACTGTTGCTATCCACCCTCTGAGAGGCAAAGTCCTCGGAGGCCAGGAGTGCTGGTCAGTTTAGGGATATCTTTAAAGGGAGCTGAAAGGCCTTGTTGATAGATTGAAAGTGGGGTGAGAGAAGGGGGAAACTGAATAGAGGAGAAGAGCCTAAGGGGCAGGGGGACCCAGTAGGACGTATGGCTAATAGGACGGGAGAGCAGAAATGAGAGGTTGGGCCATGTCTGGCAGCAAGGAGAGGGCATGACAGGTGAGGAAGTTTGCACTCGGTCGACTAAATCAGGCAGATGAGGCCACAGAAGGAAGCTAAGGTGACTCTGATTCTTCCAGCCTGGACCGCTGGGGCAATAGTGGTGCCCGTTAACAGAAACAGGAAATTCCAGAAAAGCAGCACAGAAGGAGGGCAATGAAACAGTTGTGGACGTGAGAACTTGCAGGGGACAGGCCCCCTGCACATAGAAAGGAGGAGCTACCGGTGGGACTTAATGAGCTCCATGAAGCTGACTAAGCCAGAACTGGCTGCCTGCAATGTGGATTGCAAGGTCTAGTGCCATTCATGCACCAGCAAGGCTGCCAGCCGGTGCTAACCATAACCCGCCTCAGTGGAATGACGAGGGGCCATGTTACCCCGCAGTCCGTCACCCCATCCCCTACTGCCCGACACAATGAGTAATTGATACAAGAGTGAAAAGCTTGGCTCTGTTTCCTGAAGGTGGGACAACATTGGCTGCACTCAGAGACCCGCACTGGGTCACACCGAGGCTGGACCCCAGCTTTTGCCTCGCAGCTAAGTGCCAGGCTTTCCTCTTGCCCTGTCTTGTGGTGACAATCATAATCCCAAAAAACACAATCCAAAATGCCATAGTCTCAAATGTTGAAATATCAAAAGATCAACATCTCCAAATCTAAAATCCCAAAAGTCACAATCCCAAAAGATTAAAATCCTGAAAGCTGAATTCTAGTGAAAAGAGTAGTGCGTTTTCAGTTGTATGCAGAATAATTTCACCACGCTAGGTGGGACTATTGCCTCGCTATTGTTTTTATTTGGAAATTAAGAAAGGTTTAAGGAGATGTGTAGAGATGCCAAGTTGCTAAGGGGTAGACTTGTGGCCTGGATGTTAGGTTTCAGCTTGACTAGATGAAGGAATCCTGAGAGAGATCTGGGAAAGCCCTCTTTTGGATACATCTTGAGGTGTTTCCAGAGGAGATTCGAGTGTGAGTCTAGGTGGACTGGGGAGATCCTCGGCCCTCAATACTGGCAGGCACCATCCAGTCAGCTGGGGGCCCGGAGAAAACAGTCACAGAAGGTGAACTGCTCTCTCACTCTCTGAAAGCTTTTCTTCTGCTGCCTTGGACATCAGAACTCCAGGTGCACCGGTTTCTGGACTCCCGCACTTATTACACCAGTGGCCCCCAGGGTCCTAATGCTTTTGGCCTTGAACTGAGTTACACCATCAGCTGCCCTGGCTCTGTGGCCTTCAGACTTGGACTGTGTCAACCTAGAGTCTTCAGCCTGCAAATGATGACCTGACATGGAACTTCTCAGCCACCATAATCATGTGAGCCAATTCCCCTAATAAATCCACTCTCCTTTCTTTCTCTTTCAATCTCTCTCTCTCGCTCGCTGTCTCTCAATTTCTTTCTGTCTCTCTCTCTTTCTCTCTCTCATTTATATCTATCTATCTGTCTACACATGCACACACACCCTATTGGATCTGCCTTTAGAGATTTGGTGTTGGGGAAGCTAAATATCATTCCTTCCTACTATATTCCCTATCTTGCTTCCTTCATTCTTTAACCCCTCGATAAATAGGTTGCATAAAAACCTCCGTCTCAGGCTCTTCTACAGAACTGGACCTAAAACCTATTTTTACTCATAATAATAAATAGAATAATAGCTAACAACTACTGAGCACTTAACGCAGGCCAGGCACTGATAACCCCTTTCGTGCACTATCTCATTTAATCCTCACGATGACCCTGTGGGATGAGGACACCATTATTGCTGGTTGTATTCGTTTCCTGAGGCTGCCCTGACAACCACAAATGGTGTAGCTTAAAACAACAGAAGCCTATTCTCTCACGTCTCTGGAGGCCAGAAGTTCAAAATCAAGGTGTTGGCAGGGCTACACTTTCTCTGGAGGCTCTAGGGGAGAACCTGCTATTCGTCTCTCCCAGCTTCCAGTGGCTGTCAGCATTCCTTGACTTGGGTCTACATCATTCCGGTCTCTGCTCTGCAGTCAAGATGCCTCCGCCTCTTGTGTGTGCCTTCCTTGTAAAGATACATATGATTGCATATAAGGTCCACCTGGATAATACATCCTAAACTTCTCCTCTCAAGATCCTTAATCACATTATTTTGCCAAATAAAGCAAGACTCATAGGTTCAGAAGATTAAGAAGAGGACATATTTTTTTGCAGGCTGTTTATCCCACTATACCGTCTGCAGATGATGGGAGGAGAAAGGCAAAAGTGAAAGAATAACAAACAGAAATCACAAAATAAGTCGGAAGAAATACATCAGTTAAAACAATAAATTTAAATGGAAAGGGCATCCCAGAATGGAATAAAAAGGACAAACAAAATATAGGTAAATGTGGTTTACAGGAGACACACAGAAATTGAAGGGAAACTGAAGGGAACAGGATTGAAAAGGATATACCAGGCAAATACTATTTCAAAGAAAATTGGAACTGCTATAATACTGATAAACAAAACTGACCTTAAGGCAAAGGCATTAGTAGGAATAAGTTGAAAGTATTAGTCATGATCGATTAGGTTAGGCTGCAATAACAAACAACCCAGAGGATCTCAGTGACTTATTTCTTACTCGTGCAACACATCCGTCTCAGAGTGGGGCAGCTCTGCTTTATGGTACGTTGACCCTTGGACCTGGTTGATGAATTTGTCTCTATCTAAAACAAACACTGTCTCATGGAAGAAGAAAGAAAAACATATTGTGAACCAACTGCTGGCTCTTAAATATTCTGTTTGAAAAAGATGCTTCTCACTTCTATCAGATGTCACTCCCCAAACCAAGTCACACAACTAACACTTATATCAAGGAGAAAGGAAATACAATCTCCCCTTAGCACAGGGAATAAATATTTTAACAATGATACAGTCTACCATAATATGCCACTGCATAGCGATCAGCAAAATAATTCACCAGAAGTTACAACAATTCTGTTGTTTTATGCAAATAATAACTTAGCCTCAAAATATTTTTTAAACTAACAAAATTGCACTTAGAAAATGACAACTTTAGAATTATACTTGGAGATTTTAGGATGTTTGTTTCCAAAATGAGTAAATGAAGTAAATTAAATTAATAAAGATATTAAGCATATACAAAGGAATATTATTCAGTCTTAAAAAAGAAGGAAATTCTATAATTTGTAACAACGTGGATGAACCTAGAGGAAATTATGCTACATAAACTAAGCCAGCTATAGAAGGACAAACACTGCATGATTTTATTTATATGAGATATCTAAAGTAGTCAAACATAGAAGCAGAGAACAGAATGGTGGTTGTCAGGGGCCAGAGGGAGGTGGAAATGAAAAGGTGTTACTCAATAGTAATAAAGTTTTGGTTATGCAAAAGAAATATCAAATATGCAGGATAAGTAAGGTCTAGAAATCTGTACAACATAGCACTTATAATTAACAATACAGTATTGTGCACTTAAAATGTGTTTAAAAAGTACATCTGTTTTTAGCCTTTTAGTTTTTTTTTTATTTAGCTGTTTTTAGCTTTTAAAACAAGACGCACCCAAAGGAGGGCTTTACCAGGTCTCCAGGGATTCCTTCCTCCGGTCAAACTGACACCTAACACCCGTTTGCAATGTTAACTGCTCTTACTCCTCCAACCCTCACACAGGCATCCAAAGGAACACAAGGAAACTTTGGGAAGTAACTGATATATTACAACCTTTATTCAGTGATGCTATCATGCATGTATGCATAATAAGCTCAAAGTCATCAAATTGTGTAGGCCAAACGTGTAGGAGATTTCGTATCAATTATGTCTAAATAAGGCTGTTTTTTTCCAAAGACATTACAGAAGACTCAAACAATAAAATAAACAAGTTTGATCAAACAGACACAAATATAGAGTGCTGTGCCAGCAAAGAACATACATGAAATGTTCATCAAAAATGGAACTTAAACTAGCACAGAGAACATTTCTGAAATTTTTCAAGTATAAATATCTTATAAAACAAATTTTTAACAAATTGTAATCAAATGAAAAAGATATAAACCAAGACAGTCAAAAGCTACATGTTAGAAATTTCAGTGCATTCTTTAATAACACTTTGAGTGTGCTAAATCACTGTTAATAAAATATTTAGGATTGAACAACAAATAAAAGTATTAAATCTTGTGAGACAGAGCTAAAGTTGTACTCAGAGGCAAATGTATAGCTTTAAAATGCATTTGCTAGAAAGTTTTTCCAGTTCTGTGAAGATGATCAATGGTAGCTTGAAAAGGATAGCATTGAATCTATAAATTACTTTGGGCAGTATTAGTTCAACCATTGTGGAAGACAGTGTGGCAATTCCTCAAGGATCTAGAAATAGAAATACCATTTGACCCAGCAATCCCATTACTGGGTATATACCCAAATGATTATAAATCGTTCTATTATAAAGACACATGCACACGTATGTTCATTGTGGCACTGTTTACAATAGCAAAGACCTGGAACCAACCCAAATGTCCATCAATGATAGACTGGATAAAGAAAATGTGGCACATATCCACCGTGGAATACTATGCAGCCGTAAAAAAGGATGAGTTCATGTCATTTACAGGGACATGGATCAAGCTGGAAACCATCATTCTCAGCAAACTGACACAAGAACAGAAAACCAAACACCACATGTTCTCACTAATAAGTGAGTGTTGAACAATGAGAACACATGGACACAGGGAGGGGAACACCACACACTGGGGCCTGTTTCGGGGTAGGGGAGCTAGGGAAGGGATAGCAGGGAGTGAGGGGATTGGGCAGGGTTAACATTAGGAGAAATACTTAATGTAGACGACAGGGGGATGGAGGCAGCAAACCACCACGGCATGTGTATACCTATGTAACAATCCCGCACGATCTGCACATGTACCCCAGAACTTAAAGTATAATTAAAGAAAAAAAGAAATGCAAATCAAAACCAAAAAAAAAAAAAAACAGAAAAGAAATGTTGATTAGGAAAAAAAGAGAAAGAATCAGAACCAATAACAAAGTTTAGCAAGTTTGTCATAGATAATTTATAAAAATCGATTGTGTTTCTATATACCAGCAAGGACATTTTAAAAATATTTTAAAATTCTTAAAGATGATGAAACAGTACAAAAATGTTAATGGTGTAGAGGAATAATAATAACAAAAGATACATATTACATTTCTGCATAAAATTATAAAATTTTATTGAAACATATTAAAGAAAACACACATGAAAAAGGTATGTCATTTTCACAGGTGGGAAGATAACATTATGAAACTGTCAATTCTCAACTTAATCCATAAAGTTTTCATAAATCAATTCATCTATAAATGCAATTTATAATACAATCAAAAGCAAACATGAGCTGGGTGTGGTGACTCACACCTGTAATCCCAGCACTTGGGAGGCCAAGGGGGGCGGATCATGAGGTCAGGAGATTGAGACTATCCTGGCCAAGATGGTGAAACACCATCTCTACTAAAAATACAAAATTTAGCTGGGCGTGGGTGTGTGTGACTGTAATCCCAGCTACTTGGGAGGCTGAGGCAGGAGAATCACTTAAACCAAGGAGTTGGAGGTTGCAGTGAGCCGAGATTGCGCCATTGCACTCCCGCCTGGTGACAGAGTGAGACTCCATCTCAAAAAAAAAAGGAAAAAAAAAAAAAAAGAGCCGGGCACGGTGGCTCTTGCCTATAATCCCAGCACTTTGGGAGGCTGAGGCGGGTGGACCACAAGGTCAAGAGATCAAGACCATCCTGGTCAACAAGGTGAAACCCTGTCTCTACTAAAAATACAAAAATTAGCTGGGCATGGTGGCGCGCGCCTGTAGCCCCAGCTACTCAGGAGGCTGAGGTAGGAGAATGGCTTGAAGCCAGGAGGAGGAGGTTGCGGTGAGCCGAGATTACACCATTGTACCCCAGCCTGGGTAACAAGAGAGAAACTCCATCTCAAAAAAAAAAAAAAGAAAAAGAAAAGAAAAAGAAAAGCAAACATGGATCCTCAAGAATTACAAATTAATTCTACAATATAGAGAGAAAGTCAAAATAACAAAAATTGACTAAAGTGTAAGTAATCAAATCAAATATTAAAACAACATAAAGCAACAGTCAAGATAGTGTGGCATTGCTGCAGAAACAGGTAAAACAAAATGGAACACTGACAGATAGAATTTAAAATATAATGAAAATCGGTATACGACAGAGTGATGACATAAGACACTTGGTAAAGTATGGAATAATGAATAAATGGTGCTGTGACAACTAGGTGCTCCCGTGGATTAAAAAAACAAATTATATTCCTCACTCATACCAAAGTATATTCCAAATGGATTTTAAAACTAAATGCAAAAGCAAATCTTTAAAAACCTTCAGACAAAAATTTAAGACACTAGATGACCTCAAGGTAAGGAAGGAAGGATTGCTTCAGACACAAAGGACACAAGCCATAAAGAAGTCTTCACATTAAAACGGAAATTCTATGAACATCAAAAGCTATTGTACGCAAATTGAAAAGAACCACATACAAGGAGAAGGCATATGTAAGACATATAATTAACAAAAGATTTATATCCAGAATATATGAAAATCTCAACTCAAGAACCAAAAGAAAAAAAAAACACGGAAAAATTGGCAACTGGAATCAAGAAGGAAAAAAGCAAAAATGGGAAATGTCTGAGAATATGACCAGCTCCACTATTAATCACGGAAATGCAATTTATCACAGTGATCTACTAGTTCACATTCATCTTTGGCAAAGATTAAAAAAGCTGATGATACCAAATGTTGGTGACAATATGGAGCAATTGGAATGTGCAGCTAGGCAAAATTAGAACAACCACTTTGGAAAGCAATTTGGCCAAATCTAGTTATATGTTGAAGATGTGCACAGCCTTAAGAACCTGCAATTGTAAGTGCGCTCCCTAAGGAAGCCCCACGTGTATACTCTGGGAGGCATGCATGAGAAGATTTTCTGTAACACTTTCTATTATTAAAAAAATGGGAAAACAATCCAAAAGACCATCCACAGAAGAATGGATAAATTGTGATATATTCATGCAATAGGATACTCAACAGCAGTGAAAATGAAAAGATTAAACTGGCCAGGTACGGTGGTTCAGGCCTGTAATCCTAGCACTTTGGGAGGCCAAGGTGGGCAGATCACTTGAGGTCAGGAGTTCGAGACCAGGCTGGCCAATGTGGTGAAACCCCATCTCTACTAAAAATACAAAAAAATTAGCTGGGTGTGGTGGTGCACACCTGTAATCTCAGCCACTTAGGAGGTTGAGGCAGGAAAATGTCTTGAACCCAGGAGGTGGAAGTTGTAGTGAGCCAAGATTGCACCACTGCATTCCAGCCTGAGCAACAGAGCAAGACACGAAGAGAAAGAAAGAAATAAAGGCAAGAAAGGAAAGGTTAAACCTACAGTTAATAACGTTGACAAATCTAAAATATACAATATTGAGTGAAAAAAAGTTACGGCACTTTTCCAGAACAAAACCAATTATATAAAGTTGAATGGCAAGAAAAAGCAATGCTTTATCCTGTCAATGAGCATGTTAAACACAGAAAATTACATTTAATAAGAAATAGATTTTGAGCAGTAGTACCTCTGAGAAAGAGAAAGAAGAGAATGTGATTGGAGAAGTATATGGAATGTCAATGAAATATAGCCAAAGGGAAAATGTGAAGATTTGGTAAATCTAGTTGATGAGAATACAGATGTTTGCTCTATTATTCTCTTTATTTGTCTGTACATCTGCAACATTCCATAATTCTTTTAAAATTAAAAATTATAAATAGGCCGGGGGCGGTGGCTCACACCTGTAATCCCAGCACATTGGGAGGCCAAGGCGGGTGGATCACGAGGTCAAGAGATTGAGACCATCCTGGTCAACATGGTGAAACCCTGTCTCTACTAAAAATACAAAAAATTAGCTGGGCATGTTGGCGCGTGCCTGTAATCCCAGCTACTCAGGAGGCTGAGGCAGGAGAATTGCCTGAACCCAGGAGGCAGAGGTTGCAGTGAGCCAAGATCACTCTATTGCACTCCAGCCTGGGTAACAAGAGCGAAACTCTGTCTCAAAATTATAAATAAAGGCAAAAAGTGAAAGCTTTGTGCCGAGTTTGCTGCTACAGGGAGAAGCGGTAAAATTCTCACTCTCTAAAGGCCGCAGTTGACGTGTGAGGAGAAAAAGAATAAGGTCCTTCCCATCCCATGACAAGGAATATAGCTGGACCCCGTAAGGCATGGAAAGCAGCCTCTTCTCTCCCTTCCTCCAACTGATCTCCAGTGTCCACTTTCCGTAAGTTGATTTCCTTCTTCCATCTATCCAACATGGGTCTTGTGTTATCACGGGCCCTCAAGGCACCTAGCCCCAGGTCTACACAGCTTTGCAACTCAAGAACCTACACTGACCTCATCTCCATGTCTCCACTCAAATTCCTGAGAGTATCTGATTAACCCCTGTAAGTCCATGGGTTACTTGGCCTTGGGTCAGATGTCTACTTTAATTCAATTTGCTTTGACTGAGAGAAAATACAATAAAGAAGGATCCTTTTTAGAGTTTAGCGGGCAGGATGGGATTTCCAGAAAGGTTTGGATAAAACAGACACTTCCCCACTCCATCCATCAGCCTAGTTTGGGCAGGAATTAGAACAGAGGGCTGCACAGAAATAAAGAATGTGTGTGAGGCTGAATCAGTCTGGTGTGGTCTTCCCACACTACTTCTTGAGCATCCATCTGAAAAGTTGAAAAACGATAATCGCTCACATCGGATTTTTGTCATGGACAACAAACTCAACGAACATATGAGAGCCAGAGGGAAAAGTAGCCTCTTACAGAGGATGGGGGTGGGGACAGCTGTAGAGCTTGTGAGGAGACCACGGACGTGCAAAGTGAATGAAGCCAAATGTGACCCTGAAGCTGACCGTGTGGGCAGCCAGCCCCAAACAGACCTCATTTTCTCCACCCCCAGTCACTCAGAGGCTCCTCTCTGGAGCTCTTTGCTCAATAATTGGCACCACTATTCATCCGCTAGCCAGAACCTGGCATCATCCCTCTCCCTTTCCTCTTGTCCACCCGGCAGCAACATCCTGTGGCTTCTACCCCCTGAGGGCTTCTTCCACTTGTCACTGCCACCTCCCACCTGTTTCAACCTGTTTCCATCTCACCTGGTCTTCTGAAAGAGCTATCCCCAACTCAGGCAGAGGAATCCTTAAACACCACAAATCCAATTCATGTTCGCTCATCATCACTGCATTTCCACGAGGGGTCAGCCAGTGGGCGGAGCACTGGGCAGACACTGGCCAGGAAAGCCGCAGTGACCCTCGCGTTAGCGCTGGGGAGAGACAGCCATTAGAAAGTAAACATGAAAAAGATTTTCATCATAAGTTGAATAAGTGCTCTGAAGGGAAAGCTCTATGTGCTTTGAGATTGCTTAATCAGGGAAATGCAGTTTCAATGAAGCAGTCAGAAAAGACTTCACTGAAGAGTGACTTTTGACCTGATGGAGTCATAGTTTTCTCTGTAAAGCCTTTCATCACATCCCCTTTTTGAAGATAAAGATAGTCCAGGGCAAAGCAGATGTAATTCGGCTTCTGCTTCCCTTCCTGTCCAACTTCCTTTTCACTTTCTCCCCAGCTTTTCCCTCTCCAGCCACCCTGGACATCTCTCTGCTCCCTGAAAATGTCACCGAGGAAAGACCTTCTTGTCCCATTTCCCCCAGTCAGTCCTTATCAGGTATGAATTAAATGCCTCTTGCTCTAAGAAGCCGTCCCAGAGCACCCCCAAGGAGGATCTGCCTGAGTGTGGTGTCACGTATATTGATCCTTCCTTATACCAAATGCTCTTGTAACCACCTCCTCAAAACCTGTTAAAACTCTCAGCTCCGTATTTGTTGAGGAATGGCAGTCTTTTTCCTCAGTAAGCCCCAGGGCCTGGCTTATTAAAGATACTTAACATGTAACTGCTACGTAATCAAAGAAAGAAATGAATGACTTCACTGACATGGCTTAGTAAAGACCCAGAACCTTAAAATTAGAAAGGACCTCAGAACTCATGTGCTCTTCCTCCCACCAAGTCAGACATGGCAGACGTCACAGTCTCTCCAAGCTTTGCCCGTCTCCCTCACTCGGCGGCGAGTTCTTCACAAGCAGGGAGAGTGGCTTATTCATCTTGGTATCTCCCTCCTCCGCAGAATTATGAACCAGAGAGCTCCTAAAGGATCATGATCTCCACCTACAACTTAGAAGCTTTGTGGGATGAAGCCAGCAAGTGATTTCCTAAAGGGATTTCAGCAGAGCCAACTGCAAATAGACACATCCAGCCTCCTCCTGCTGAATTTCCTCATCTGCATGGTTTCATGGACAGTCACTCCAAGCTCGTGGCCACCCTGCCCCACCTGTCATTCTGTAGTACCAAAGATTCCCACTTTACAGCATTCCATTTTCTTCCAAGAATCCCTCTCCAGACATCACACTGTGCCCCTGCTGCTGGCCAAATGCCAAGAGACGCCCTGGGCTTCTCCTCGGCACTGTGATCTCTGCTATAGGGCATTAACAAGGAGCCAAAGACCGGCACACGTGCACTCGCGCGCACACACACACACACCAGCGAGCTCCAGAAATGGCGTTTTCTTCGTTTTCCCGTCTTTGGGGCGGCCTCCAGCTTTAAGTCCTCCACTTTTGGCAGCAGCCTTTCCCTTTGGGAGAAAGACAAGCAACTTTAGAGTGATATGGAAATCACCCCCTAAACATTTGCAAGCCTTGCAGGACTTGGAGCTGGTCCCAAAGCAAATTCAATCAGCCCTTTCTTCCCCTCTACACTGGCTGCCTCCAGCTGAGCCCCATCTCATACAGTGAAGCCCAGTGAATGGGTGCACCTGATAAGTCCCGAAAGGCTCCAGCCCCACACCAAGAAAAAGAGCGAGAAAGCCACCATGAAAAAGGAGGAGTGGGAAGGGAAGGAAATGGGGCCTGGCCTGGGACAGCTGCCATACTGAGCCTGCTTTTGACAGAGGCCTCTGCCTGCACTGAGAAGGACCTTCAGCTAAAACACGAATTTACACGGCAAGGAAGTGATCCTGCTGGCCTGTGGGCCCAGTTCCTGAGCTTTTAAAGACTGAAAATGTTCAGCTTTTCAGTGTTTGACTCAGAAAGCCCTAAATCCCTCTGGCTTCTCAGATTAATAAATGATATTTGCAACTGGATACTGTGATACCGGTACTTCTCCCCATCTCTTATCCATAAAAACCTAATTGTAAAGCATTCACTGAATTCGATCCTCTGATGAGACAATGAAATTTCAAAGGATCTATAAAGAGAGGCAGAAGAAAGCCTTCAGCACACAGTCCTATGTGCTCTGAAAATATAACAGTACGTGTGTAATTGTGTCTTTCCTAGCAGTAGGAGAATGGGTGGGGTGCTGGGAGTAGGGGAATCAGGACAGGAGACTGACCTAATGAATATAAGGGTGAACGTTGGACCCTAATTCCACAGAGCAGCCACCCAGGACAAAATCCAAGGTGTTGTCCTAATCTTTCTTAATATTGATGGTTAAGCAATATTTTTTCCAGCTGCCCACAAACTCCCTGACTGCTGTCAGTAGACTCTAACCCAGGATTTCCCTAGCAAAGCTCCCAGCAAATGCCGTTACCTCAAAATAAGTGTCAAAGCATTCAGAGGATTTGTATACCCTTAAGTGAGGTCTCTCCCCTCACATTGTCACAGTCCAGGCATCTAAAAAGAGTGACTCCAAGGAAAATTGAAAACCCAGATGATGAACCACCTCCCACCGTGCAGGGTTAGAAAGCTATCTGCAGCCTCCAAAGAGCAACAACGTGTTGTGTTATGTTGGGTTGAGTTCTGTTGTGCTTTTTGGTTGAATCGCGCCTGTGTGAGAAATGAAACATGAGCCTTGAAGCCAAGCAGTCATGAGTTTTACTCCACACTGCTATTTTGTGACGTTAAACATAACACTTAACTTCTTGGCGCCTTGGTTCTCTAGGGTAGGAATGGGGGTAGGAATGGGAATAATACATCTTTTGGTTTATAGGTTTTTAGGCTCATAATTGTTGTTATCGATGACATCTGGGTTTTGGGAGGGCTGCTGTGTTCTCTGCAAAGTCCCTGTGGTAGGCAGAAGATCTGGAAAGCCTGCCCTGAGCAGGTGAGGCAGTGCATCACTAGAACCCACACAGGCACCAGACCCAGAAAGCCGTATTTGCTGATCCTGACTGGCAAGTGACACAAAATCCTCATGAATAATACATGATGCCTCATGTGTAAACACAGATATCATTTAAAGCAACCAAGTCATTTCCCAAGTGTGCTTCAGTGACTATCAACTATGGATTCCCACTTAGCTGCAACTTCTGATTTCCTAAATGAATCTTCTGTCTCCCAAAAAGAAGACTGAAATCACATCTCTACTTCCCCTCAAAGACAGTCGTCTCTGAGAATGGAGAAGGAGGCCCCGAGAGCACTGGTCAGCGACACTGTCCCATGGCGGGGGTCCACTCCTGCCGCTGCTGCATTCTCACAATGGAGACACTCCCAAACCCAGAGCCTAGCAGACAGCTCGGGTCACCCTCATTTCCTGCCTGCAGTCTGTTTCACTCCTTCTGGACCCTTCTGCAGGAGCCCAAGGATGCAGCTGTGTTTGCACTAACATTCCTGCAGGGCAGAGAGAACATTGCTGCAAGGCAATAAGAGGATGATAATTAAAACAAACAATAAAATGAAAATTTCATCAGCATTTTCAAAATAGGAGTTTTCAACCAGCAGCATTTTGCACAGAGCTGGGACAATTCCATTTTGGCAGACATCCTAAATCCTTTGAAGCCAGGAGACTACCGTGTCCTTTCAGGAGAGGAGCCTGGTGGGGAGCTCAGGGAGCTGGCCAGGAGAGAGTCTGTTGCTCATGGCCTGGGTCTTCCTTTTGCTGTGAGTTTGAATTATGCTGCTTTTGCAATGAGATTTTGAGCACTCTGAAGCATCATGCCTCTAAGAGGCACATAGGAAGGAGAGGGGACGTTCACTGGGCCAAATTGGGCCAATCATCTCTGCTTTGGGAGATCAGACAAATCCAAGCCAACTGGCTCCTGGGAAGATGTATCCAAGCCAGACAGGACAAGGCTGAAACAAAAGCTCAAGAAATCCAAAAGCACAAAGGTAAAAGCCAGCCCTAAGAGCTAGCCAGCTATCCTTCAGCAGAGCCAGTTAGGCCAGAGACTGGAACTTCCAGGGTTCAGAGCTGGCAGCATAAAAAGAAGGGAAGTGGGAAGAGGCCAGGGAAGGGGGAGAACTGGGGGAAGACAAACGCAGAGGACGCCTCCTGGATTTTCCAAAATAACCTCTGGCGACCACAGTGAGCGGCCAAGAGACCAGGTTGCCGCAGATGAAGTAAAGTCCAGTGCTAAGGAGGCAAATGTCTTTATCTTCTGAAGAGCCGGAGTCTGCAGCCCAGCTAAACTGTGGCAGAACACAGGGACAGAGGGCCACTGAATGAGGCACTCAGCTGTTGCTGAATGGGAAACCCAAGGCCCCCTCTATAAGGGGAGACACTCCCAAGTGAAAGCCTGACAACCAGAAATCTACCAACTGGTTTTAAGTTTGTTTTGTGTTCCTCGGTTTCCTTAGGTTATATGTTTAAAAAACAATTTTCAACAAGCAAAAAATAAATATCACCATTAAAAAGTGGACAAAGGACATGAACAGACACTTCTCAAACGAAGACATACAAGCAACCAACAAACGTGAAAAAATGATCAGCATCACTGATCGTCAGAGAAATGCAAATGAAAACCACAGTGAGACACCATCTTACACCAGTCAGAATAGCTACTATCATTATTATTAATTTTTTTTAGAGATGGAGTCTCACCCAGGCTGGAGTGCAGTGGTGCGATCTCAGCTCACTGCAACCTCTGCCTCCCGGGTTCAAGTGATTCTCCTGCCTCAGCCTCCTTAGTAGCTGGGATTATAGGTGCTCGCCATCATGCCCCGCTAATCTTTTTTTTTTTTTTTTTTTTTTTTTTTTTTTTGTATTTTTAGTAGAGACGGGGTCTCATGAAGTTGGTCAGGCTGGTCTCAAACTCCTGACCTCGTGATCCTCCCGCCTTGGCCTCCCAAAGTGCTGGGATTGCAGGCATGAACCACCATGCGCAGCCCAGAATTACTATCATTAAAAAGTCAAAAAACGGCAGATTCTGGCAAAGTTGTGGAGAAAAGAGAACATTCATACACTATTGATGGGAATGCAAATTAGTTCATCCCATGTGGAAAGCAGTTTGGAGATTTCTCAAAGAGCTAAACATAGAATTATCCTTTGACCCAGCAATCATGTTACCGGGTATATATCCCTGCAAATAAAATAAGAATTCTACCAAAAAGACACATGCACTCATATGTTCATCACCACACTATTCACAATAGCAAAGACATGGAATCAACCTAAGCACCCATCAGTGGTAGACTGGATAAAGAAAAAGTAGTACACATATATACACCGTGGAATACTATGCAGCCATAACAAGGAATGAAATCATGTCCTTTGCAGCAACATGGATGCAGCTGGAGGCCATTATCTTAAGTGAATTAACACAGAAACAGAAAACCAAATACCACATGTTCTCACTTGTAAGTGGGAGCTAGACGTTGAGGACTCATGGACATAAAGACGGCAACAATAGTCACTGGGGGCTACTAGAGGGGGAGGAAGGGACAGAGATGAGGGTTGAAAAACTGCCTATTGGGTACTATGCTCAGTACCTGGGCGAAGAGTTCTGTTGCACCCTAAATGTCACGTGCCTAAACCGGCACGTGTAGCCCTGAATCTAAAATAAAAAAGAAATCTGATTTTTTTATTACTAAAGCAATATAAGCAATATGCATTCTCAGCAAAAAGGAAAAATTAAATACTAATTATGCTCTCCTCCACCTCCTGAGACAACGCTTGTTTATATGTTGGTGTCTACTGTACATTTATTATATATATATATAATAATTATTGTCACAAGTTCAAAATCATAAGGTACAATTTATTTGAAACCTCTTTCCACCCAAAACATCATGATCACTCTTCTTTGTTGCTTCTGTCTCAATCAAAACTTATTTATGATAAATGAAACTCACTAAAACTAGATTCGGCCAGAGGGAATTCATCATATGACCTCATAGAACCCGAGGAACAACTGCTGGGACACAGGCTAGCACTGGAACACCTCCCCGACACCCCAGGGCACAGCGTCCTGTCACTCTGTCTGCTCAGCAGTGCCCTCTCTGCAGCCCAGGTCCTGCTTCTGTGTGTAGCAGCAGACAGTGGCCTCCCAGCCCACCAGCTCCACTGGGCCTCGCTCATCCTGAATGCAAAACACCAGCCTACTAATTCCCAATTCCAAACGCCCAAGGTCGGTAATCCAGCTGGCCTGGTTTATGTCATCTATACACCCTTGAAGTAATCAGCCATGGCTGGCGGGAGTGGGAGAGGCAGGGAATTGGTCCGCCAGGACATTAGAGAAGTGGACTCACTTACAAATGTTATTTACTGTTCCTTCAAAGGATATGCCAGGAAAACAGCTTGTATTAGTCAGGGTAGACTAACTGCTATTTACAGAAACCCCAAAGGCTTATTTCTTGCTCTCAACCCAGTCTACTGTGGACCAGTAGGGATGGTTGGGGGATGGGAGTGGGGGTCAGGAGGGTCCTTCAGAGACCAGGGCTCCTTCCATCCCTGGCTCCCCTGTCTTGTACTGTCTTAGAGGCCTCTACTGGGCCTTTTGAATTCAAAAACTTAGTCATGTCTGATCCATTTGCTTCCAGGCAGCTCCATTTGCAAAGCAAACACTCTCAAGCTTCTTTCCTAGACATAATTCTAAAATGTGCTTGATTTCGTTGTTTCCTCTCTTGCTCTCCTGCTTCTCTTGTTCTCAGCGGCTGTCTTGAGACTCTGTGGAACAATAGACTTGAATGGGACAGCCACATCCAAATGTAACTTTCTGCTACAGGACTACATCACTTTGTTCAATTGAAACATGTTAATGGGTCTTTGTCTCAATGTTTCTCAATCCCATCCCTTACAGTTAAAGGAGCAGTCAGCTCTCCCAAACCCACTGGCGGGAGTGGGAGAGGCAGTCTCTCCCTCTGTGGGAGACTGGATTTTCCCAAAACTGGCCATGCCCATAGCCATCTTGCCAGTGTCACATGTTCTCCCAGAGCCTTGACGCTCAGCCCATCATCCTTGACACTCAGTCAGGGAGATGGAGCCTGACTCCCCTTGCTCTGCGTATGGGCTGGCCTTAGTGACTTGGTAATAATAACTGGCATGAGGCAGGGGTGACACCACCTGACCACTGAGGCCAGGTGGTAAAGTGATACAATTTCTGCCTGGCAACCCAGCCGCCATGCTGTGAGGAAGCTCAAGCAAACCCACACGGGGAGACCAAAGGGAGAAGTCTATGTGGAGAGGCACTGAGGCCCCAGGCAACAGCCAGAATCAGCTGCCAGATGCACAAGCGAACCAGCCTTCTGACGATTCTAGTCCCCAGCTTCAAGTCTGCCAGCAGAGACCCAAACATTGTGCAGCAGAGACAAGTTGTCCCTGCTGTGTCCTGCTGGAATTCTGATGCACAGATGCCAGGAGCATAAGAAATGTCATATGCACTAAGTTTTAGGCTAATTTGTTACATACAATAATGGTCAGAACATGTTTGATGCACCACACTTTTGCTTTCTTCTTACTCCCTTTTTATTTTTCTTTTAAATCATTTCATTCTTTCCTAAATTCCTTCTTCTCGTGGTGCTTTGCCAAAGGCAGACAATAGAAGCTCACCACACATAAACATACACACACTGCTAATGTTCTATTTTCTAAACACTTCCCCTAGTGCTAAAATCTCAGGCACATGGTCTCCCTTCCAGATCATCGCTGTGAAGTTCTATCAAACACTTTGCCACAGCAACACAGGGCTTGCCAGCCTTCCAGCCTCCGGCATGTGTCTGCTCACCGCCCACAGCCTGACTATTAAGCCAATATCCCATGTTTTAGGCATTTTTATTATAGAAGCACCCACTTCTGGCATCCATTTCTATATTATTCAGGGGAGACTAAGTTCTGTAACTAAGAATCCCATCATTCAACAGTTTAACGCTATGCAGTCTTGTCACTCATATTGCGGTCCCACGTGTGTGGGAAGGTCACAGCTCCCACACAGGCATCTTCCGTCTGGCAGATTCTCTAACACCAGTGCTCAGCAGCCTCCCCTGGGTCTTGTGCTTCCTGCCAGTGTGGAGGATCATGTGGCCGGTGCCTGGAAGGAACACGCATCCCCTCATTTCACTGGCCTCACACAACCCACATTTCACCCGCCACAACTCAGTCCTATGGCCCCATACAACTATATGAAGGCTTATGTCAGCTGTGCCCTTGGGAAGAAGAAATGAGTTTATGAGCATCTAGCCATCACACTTCCACCCAACCCAAAGCAAGGCTGAAAGTCCAGGCACAGTAGTGTCACCCTATGTCTCTGCCCTGACTGCCCTCTTCCCAGAGTCCCTGCTCTGTGGGAGCCAGGCCTTCCAGAAGCTCATTCCTAGGGTCTTGCTCAGGCTTGTCTAGGCACTACTATGGTGGTATGCAGAATAGTGCACCACCAGAGACGGCCACGTGCTAACCCCCCGAGTCTGTGCACAAGTCACCCAGCATGGCAAAAGGGGCTTTACAGCTGTAAGGTTAAGCA
This sequence comes from Aotus nancymaae, assembly GCF_030222135.1. Taxonomy (NCBI): domain Eukaryota; kingdom Metazoa; phylum Chordata; class Mammalia; order Primates; family Aotidae; genus Aotus; species Aotus nancymaae. Next base: position 38,193,960 of record NW_026988423.1, read on the forward strand.
CTTTGAGTTATCCTGGACTGTCCAGATGGGCTCTGTCTAATGACATGAGTTCTTAAAAGCAGAGAAACCCTTCCCGGCTGTGGTCAGAAAGGAAGATGTGGTCAGAGAAATGCAAGGCTGCTAGCTTTGAAGACAGAAGAAGGGGGCCATGAGCTGAGGAACTCCAGAAGCTAGAAAGGGCAAGTGAATGCAGAAAGGACATCCAGAGCGAAGCATAGCCCTGCTGACACCTTGACCTTAGCTCGGTTGGACTTCCAACCTACAGAACTGTCTGATGATACATTTGTATTTTAAGTCCTAAGTTTGTGATCGTTTGTTATGGCAGCAATAGAAAACTAAGACAGCCAGTGACTGCTCTCAGCTCTAAACTCTTGAGTCTCACACTTCAACAACACAGAGTACCCAGGGCCCCAGTAGAAATACACTCCATGTTCACCAACTAGCTTCTGCAGGACTCCGGCCGCCTTCTACACGCCCACGGCTCCACCCCTATTCTCCTTACTTCCCTGCACCCAAACCTCTGAGACTCAGGCCACCAGCCCTAAGGAGGGACTCTGAGCCATCCAGTCAGCACATGTTTGTCTCAAAGCCCCTCCTTGTTAAGCCTGGCCTCTGGCAGAGCAAAAGACCAGAGGCCAGCCAGGGATCACTGGTGCCCTGGCCAGAGGCCCTAAAGCCAGAGTCGGCAGACTCGGCTGAACAAAGACAGAGGGATGCACTGGCATGTCCTACACGTGATCACAGAAGACACAGCCCTGGGCAGCGCTGGTCAAAATATGATAACATGGCCACCATTCTCGCTACCACCCTCAACAACTCCCCTAAGAAAGAGTTGGAAATGATTCCCCCGGCAGAAACGATGGGTGAAAGCGTAGCACACCATACATCCTCACTCACGTGCCCAGGGAAGATGGGCTCTGTACAAGAATCTATAGTTTAAACCAAAACAAATGAACAACGTATGGAATTTTAGGCAGGTACAAGGTGAGAGGAGGATTATTTGTGACTCCAGGTTTTCCCAGGATGCCTTCAATAACCAATATGTTACCTGCCCACCTGCAAATGAAGTCTAGACGAGCCATGAAAATAGGCACAGTTCTGGGGGAAGAGAGGAGTAAGGAGAGCTAGGCAGAAGGAAAGCGAGAGAAGAACTGAAGACGCAGATATGGAACTGGGTAATACTCAGGCTAAAGGAGGGAAAATGAAATACATGGGGTTAAAAGTGTGCTTAAAAGTCTGTGGGTGGGGTGGGAAGAGAGCAGAAAGCAGCGGGAGGCAGCATGGTGGCTGAATCTGCACAGGGGCAAGGCTCCCGTTTCACAGGACTCTGGTATGCAGTTAGGTTGCAGTTTCTGCCACCAGAGCAGGGCAGGAGCCACACACACAGCGCACCCAGCAGCCTCCCACCTGAGAGCCTCTGCTGCTTCTTCTGGAGTCACAAGCTCTGGAAGCCCCCGTCTCTCCACTCCTGGTCCCTCTCGGGCCTGTCCTCTTTGGAGGTTTCTCCCCAGTTCCCAGGGAAACACCTTCCCCTCCCACTCCAACCATTCCCTGAGTGGGACAGATGGTGGCCTGGAACCACAGAAGCTTCCCAACTCTGTAAAGTCTTGAGATGTTCTCCCAACAGCCCTCCAAGTCTTAGAGCAGCCTCTCCAGATCTCTGGGGAATTCCCAACACAAGCCCGTTGGGATTCCCTCTGATGAGCCATAAAAATTGATTAGCATAATTAGATCAGACATACTACGATATCATTATGGTCTCCTCTGCTGTCTGTCCCTTCATTAATAAAACACAAACTAAGAATGCAACTGTCTAGTCCTGTCTCTGCTGGCCCTGAAGGAGGGCCTGTTGGAAAAGAGAGAGACAGTAGGACTAGCTAGTGACTTCACTGTCTCAGCACTCCTGTTCCCTCACCCCTCCTCTCTCTACACCTGTCTGCTCCAGCCTGGCTGGACGGCAGAGGAGCAGACCTGCGGGGTACCAGGTCCCTGCAGAAGGAGAACTGCACAGAGAAGTTGGAGAATCAAAGCAAATCCTGCTGGTCAGAGATAGCTCAGGAAAAGACTTTCCCAAGGCCAAAGGCACGTCCATCCTAGACAGCATCAGAAGCCGAATGGGTGTGGCAGGCTTGGCAGCACGTGTAATCTAGAGACTGCAGCAATTGCGACTGTGAAGGAATATTCCATGCTAACCCACAGACAGCAGTATCACGGGAAGTGAGAACTGAAGGTCCCTTACACATCATTGGGGTCTCTCCATTTAACCGAAAATTATCAATGGGCCTTTGTTCCTCAAAGCCCCTTTTGGTTTCACCTCTATTCCAACCCTCAATGCCCCAAATTTTGGAACTCTCTTCGAATATTCTACTGAGAAAGAAATCCCATTATTTCATGAGTAAACAGGCTGAGGCCATAAGACTCACGGACTTGAGGTGATCCAGCCAGGTGGGGTGGATGGAACTTGCTGCCAGGGGTCCAGTGTCCTTTTGGCTGTGCACATATGACGTTCCAAGGAACCTGGTAGGAAAGAAGTGGAATAAAACTGAGTGTTTTACAGCAAAAGCCATCCTGTGCTTTCTTACCTAACAGAGGTACCATTTCATGACCTCTGGAATAAAGAGTCAAGTTCAAAATATATCAACAATGCAAAGATAATAAAAGGCACAGTGATTTTCTCTTGTGAGAACTGGTGTTATTAACAGCTCTAACAAGTAGAAGCACAATTTACTGAGCACTTCCAGCAGACCCTGCCAAGTGTTTCTTCATGAGCATGCGTGCTACTTGTTAATCCTCACAACAGCCCTGTGAGAGATGTACTGTTATCGCCCCATTTTCCAAGGAGAAAACTAAAGAACAGAAAGATAAACTGCCTCTCCCAAGCTACCCAGTTGGTAGAGCATCGGGCTGGGACTCCAACCAGCCCCGGGGGCGCTAAGCCCATCTGCTTCACTGCAGCTCCCACAGCCTGGGTGCTTGTCTTTAGCCTCAGGCTTGCAGATACCTCCAATCCATTCTCCCAACAGGGCTCTACTGAATGCACCCTGAGTTTCCTGCACGGCACGACTCTAGGCACTGAACTCGTCAGCAAACGGAGCAGGCAAACTCTCTGCTGTCTTTGTGAAGTCCAGCGGTGCCGGGAGACAGATGATGAACTCAAAAATTACAAAAGTGCACACTCTGTTGGAAGGTGGTGAGGATGAATGCTATGGGTGCAAGGAAAGGGGTAGAAGAGAAATGCAGAGCAGTCTAATTTTAAATAGGGTGTTCAGGGAAGACTCGCCTAGAAGCCGATGTTGGAACAAAGGCTTGAAAAGGTTACGGAGTGTGCACAGGGTGTAGAGGTTGTTCCCAGAAAAGTTGTCTCCTCCCAGGCCTGGAAGATCTATCCTCGTTTCACAGAATCCCAAAATGAGATACAAGATATGGGATAGTGGCCGGCACATAGTAGGTATTCACCATATGCCCCTTTCCTTTCCTTCTAATGGGGATAGGTTTTCCTTCTAGGAAGAGTACTTGAAGGGAGTTTAGAAATGTGGGCATTGAAGAGCTGGAAGAGAGATAAAAGGGCTTTGAGAACAAAGACTCATTGATAATTCTCAGTTAAGCAGAGGGACTCTGTCAGCCCTGTAACAAAGATCAAATTAAAGACACTTCCTTCTCTTCCATAATGGGATGAATGGTGTCCCCTAAGTAATCACATGTTGGCATGTTCTCACTCATAGACGGGTGTTGAACAATGAGAACACATGGACACAGGGAGGGGAGCACTATACACTGGGGTCTGTTGAGGGGAAATAGGGGAGGGACAGCGGGGGGTGGGGAGTTGGGGAGAGAGAGCATGGGGAGAAATGCCACATATAGGTGAAAGGGAGGAAGGCAGCAAATCACACTGCCACATATGCACCTATGCAACAATCTTGCATGTTCTTCACGTGTACCCCAAAACCTAAAATGCAATAAAAATAAATAAATTTTTTAAAAAAAGTAATCACGTGTTGAAGTTTTGATCCGCAATATCCCGTAATGTGACCTTATTTGTAAATAGGGTCATCACAGATGTAATTGCGGTCACACTGGAGTGGAATGGGCCCCTATCCAATATGACTGGTGTCCTTATAAAAAGGAGAGATTTGGACAAAGAGACAGACACACAAGGAGAACACGACATGAAGATGAATGAAGAGGCTGGGGTGACATAGACAAGCCAAGGAACACCAAAGATTTCCAGCAAACCACCAGAAGCTAGGAGAGAGGCATGGAGCAGCATCTCCCTCCAGGCTCGTGGCCCGGGGCAGGAGCACCCCCGCTGGCACCTTGATCTTAGACTTCCAGTCTCCAGAACTGAGAGACGGTTCATTTCTTTTGTTTAAGCCACCCAATTTGTGGTACTTTGTTATGCAGCCTAGCAAACTCAGAACCTTCCAAGCCTATTGCTTCTGATGTCTCATTAAACTGTGAGAGAGGATGGCTCAAGGAAAAAGAATTTACGTACACTTGAGGATGTTACCTTGCAAAGAACTTTAGATGCTGATACTAGTATTTGGAACTGACTAGAAGCAAATGGTTGAGAAACCTCCCAAGTTTTTAAGGGAAATGAATACCAAAAAAAACTGTTTGCTGGCCTAAAAGAGCCCATGAGTGAAAAGTACCCATTAGTCAGAAGCAGACATATGCCCACATTTGGTGTCAGATGTGACATGGAGGGGGTGGACAAGGAATCACCTCCTCCAGGGTAAGCAGGGCCGCTGCAGGATGATGGACAAGGACATCCCTCACAGCGAGCAGAGGCGGGTCTCACCACACAGCATTCCCACTGCCAGGGTGGCACTCCCCACATTGCTGCCAGCAAAACTCCATCCCATCCCTGGATGTGTGTGTTGCCCACAGACACTGGCCAGCTTTCTCATCCTTCCATCCCAGGTGTATCTTGAGGGCAGATAAATTGCTTTGCTAGCTCACAGCTCACCAGACATCGAAAAGCTGCATGAGACTTGAGGGAGAAGACTGCCCCTTTGAGGCCAGGGTGTGTGAGCATGTTCTGCACAGAACAGAGAGCAACACAGGTATTTGGCGACCAGGAGGGTGACTGGCAGTCGAGTTTCCCAGCTGTGCCCCAGCACACCTTGGGCACGTGTTGGCATATTCTCACTCATATTTCTGTTTTGCTCCTTTCTGGACACACAGCAAGGCTGCCCTCCCTTGTACTGAAGCATGGCCTCTCCGGACAGCACTCTCCAATGGAGCACGAGTGACAGTGATGTGTACCTCTTCCAGGTCAAGCCTTCTAAAAGGTGTCTGCAGTCCCTCAGCTCTCTTTATCCTCCCACCATCTAGAGAAAGAGGTAGCAAGGCCCTTGGAGCTCATGGGACCACACGAGGAACAATCCTAAGTGCCTGAGTCATAGTGGGATGGAACCCCATCTGCTGATCCAAAATGCCACATTGAACTGTTACACAGGCAAGAAAGAAATGTCCATGCTACTAAGCCACCAAAATTTCGGAGCAGACGGTGTTACCTTACCTAATACAGGCGGCCTTCTGGATGTGCAAGTTTCACATCTGCAGATTCAGTCAACTGTGAATCAAAAACGTTTTTAAAAAATAACAACATAACAATAAAAATAACACAAATCCTAAAATACAGTATAATAACTACTTCCATCGCATTTGCATTGCACTGGCTATTATAAGTAATCTAGAGATTATTTAAAGTGTATAGAAGGATGTGTATAGGTTATCTGCAAATACTATCACATTTCATATCAAGACTTGAGCATCTGTGGATTTTGGTATCCACAGATACCAAAATATCCTCCTCAGATGGAGGGACAACCAGATATGCAGTGACTCAATCAAAGTTGGGGATGGCAAGAGGTCCTCTGTCAAGAGGCATCATGGTGTCACAAGGTAAGCCCCAGATCAGGATTCAGTTCTAGAATCAGAGCTGCCATTAACCACCCTATGACCAGAGCAGGTCAGGGGACTTCCCTGGAGAAGGCAAGTCCAATCCAGAAGTGTGGTTTTCAAACTTCCCTCCTTAGGGGTGCAGCAGTGGGGTGGGCCCAGGGCTAAGTGGGCAGGGCTCCAGAAAACGCCTCCCAGTGGCCAGAATTGCCTGGCCTTGATTGTGAGGCATCTGTGGGCTGGCAGGTGTGACTTTTATCTGAGGGAATGAGAGCATGAAGTGTGCTGACAAGGACACCGGAAGCCCCTGGGCCAAGGGCGTCTCTGAGGACCTTTGTCTTTGCCTTGGGCAATCAAAGGGTGAAAAAATTTACCCTCTCTTGGTCTCACTCGCCCCAGTCCCCAGTGGGTTATGCCATAGAGTCAGAATGCAAACCTGGCTCCCTGGAAATCGGATCTGAGCAGGCACTCAACCTGTCCTCCCAGCCCTGCCAATGAGGGGCACTGGGCACTTCTCAGAGAGAGGGGAAAGAGAAAGGCAGTAACAGAACAGAGGCCCCAGAGTGGGCCAGACACCCCCCCTCCACCAACTGCATGGCTCCACTAAATCCTATGATCCTGCGCAACAAGCAGTGTCTTCCCTTTGATGAGCATGACAAAGCTGAGGCTCAGAGCGATGCTTAACCTTCCCAAGGTCACACTGCTAGGCAGCAAAGTCAGAAAGGCAACCCGTATCTGACCAGCTCCAAAGCCCTTCATGCCAACCCAATGCCATGTCCACATTCCCTCCATCTGGTCAGTGGAAGGGCCTGGTGCTGAGTTTTCTCTGTCCCCTCACATGCCCTCACTGCACTGTCCTTGACCACCAGGACAGAAGGGAGCCCCCTCCCCCACAGCCGCCAGGAGCTGCTCTGGAAGGTGGTGCCCATGGCTGAGCACAGGATGGCCCCGGGCTCTGGGGTAGGCTGTTGCTTGCTGCCGTGGAAGCAGTGGACGTGGCCGCAGACCTATCTGCCCTCTAAGGAGTGCTCAGCACTCTTCATATGTAAATATCTCAAATATTCACTATGCTTTAAAGTAAATGTGCATATTTTTATTTCTTGGTATGAAGCCATTTCAAACGTTACCCAGGGAATCTGGGTTAACCACGCTCTCTGCTATTTGCCTGTTTGTGTTTCATTCCTTCCCTCCCTCCCTCCTTCCTTCCTTCCTTTCCCCCTTCCTTCTCATTTTATTTAAAATTTTTGTCACCCTAAATATCCTCTGATATCAGTCTATTTAAGCGCTCAGACTAGGTTAGCTAATTATAATCGCAAATTTCCTGGATAAAGAACATAAAAAATCATTTTAAAGTCGAATAATTATTTTATTGTCCTCTCTTTTACATTGCCCAATAGTAATTACAAATCAAGATTTAGTTGAGAACAGGAATACCCAATCCTAACAAGGAGGATCCCAGTCTATGGAATACAGTCATGTGCACAGACTTTTTCAAGGGTCACCTCTGTGACATGGGCTCAGGGCAGCTGTCATTATCCCCGTTTAACCGGTGAGGAACCTGAGTCTCAAATATATTAATTTTTTGAAGGGATACAAAGTAGCTTTAAAACAAAGTTTCCTGAAGACCCCTTTGCCCATGGCTCTGTAGCCAGGCCCCAGGGCTGGTGTGGGGTAAGGGCCTACCCTCCTGCTGGCAGGACTTCCCTGGGCACCAGAGGCAGCCCTCCTTCCTGACTCCTTCCTGCATCCGTCAGGTCTCCTCTTAACCCTGAGATCTCCTCTCACATTTAGTTGACAGAAAGTGAAATCAGAGGTCATTTTTCACTACTTTAACAAAGACCAATTCTTCCCAAACACCAAAATGATTGAAGAACTGTTTTTTTCCTAAAACCCTTCCAACAAAGTACTCCAAGGATGGCATGGTCATCTTGAAAGGGTGCCCAATGTGTCTCTGCGTCCTCAGGCCTCTGGATGGAGACACCCTGCACCCCCCTCCCACCTCCTCTGCTCTCCACACCACTCGCCCACAGACAGGTCTAGCCCAAAGTCTAGAGGGAGAGCAAAAAAGTTTTAGCATCAGAATCTTCCACCACATGACTTATTTAGCGGCAGTGGGTAACATGGGGGTGTATTTCGGTGTTTGGGGGCAAAGATTGAACTTAGAAGTGGGCTTGTCTCGGAATATTAATGTCAGAGGTGGGGATGGAGGGGATGAGGCAGAGAAAGCCAGAGAGGGAAAGAGAGCTGTCTCCTTCTGTCAGGCGCGAGCTCTGGAGAAATAGAGATATACTGGAAGTTCAATTTCTGTTTGCCTGAGCCAGGGAGAAAATCTAATTAAATATGGTGTCTGAGTTTGGAGAAGCCGGGATGGGGCTGGAATATAAAGTGTGGCAGCTACCCATAGATCAGAGGGCAATATTAATAAACCCACAGAAAGGGACGCAGGATCCGCTGGTGGTATTGATAAAATGCAACGCAGAGACAAAGCAGGCTGGGGAATATTGCATGATAATGCCGATAAAAGCGCACCAGGGATGCCACCCCCGCTGCGGTGGACCTGGGACCGCTGTTGCAGGAAGCTGGGCGCACAGCATCAGGTCCCCTTCCCTCTTCCTCTTCCTCCTCCTCTTCTCTCTGACTCTGGTCTCACCTCTGTTTCCCACAAACATGCGAACTCAGCATCAATGAGTTTTCCGAGAACTACTGAAGCCAGGACAGGAGATGAAGAATCAGCAAGAGGGATAAATGAGTCTCTGTATCAACAGAGAACGTTTGAGGAAGGAAGAAATCATAAAGGCTGCACAACTCCTTTCTTTGCAAACTTCCAGAAAGGGCTGGCCACATATCTGGCTCACAAAGAGAAGAGTCTTGCATGGAGGCTGTACTGTCTTTTGAAAGGCATTTCCACAGAGGACACTTGAAGGCAGCCCTCAGCCTCCATGCAAGACTCTTCTCTATTTAAGCCAGATATGTGACCAGCCCTTTCTGGAAGTTTGCAAAGTGTTAGACACTCACAGAATTCCCCAGTCCTCTGACACGCCAAACCCAAAGCAGGAACCTTGGGGATGTGCAGCTTTCAAAAAAAACCCTCGGAACTCTTTGAAGGTGTTGGGGTATAGTTTCAGGGTGAAATCCCCTTGGAACCAGCTGGCGCTTTGTCATAGATCTTCTGTCTTCTCAAGAACCGTTCACCAAGGGGTTGGAGATGGGGGGCTTTTCCTGGTGGGCGGAAGCACCACCACTGCATCCCTCCCCACTGTGCACCCCAATCTTTCTCACGGCCCCTTATCACAGTTGCAGTGAGGCTCTCAGATCTTAGCTGAATTAATGTTATTCTTTTGTCATCTGTACTTAATTGCCATCAGCTGGTATGTTATGACTTCGCCTGATTTTCCTAAGCTTTCTGTGTTATAACTAGCATCTGCCTAGAGTATTTTCAGCAATTTTTAGTGTGTATTAATCTGTGCAGTCTATAATGCTGCATTATTTTCAGGGATTATGTGTGTAACCATAATAGCAGTGGTTCTCAACAAGTCCATTTCTGCTTAGATCTGATACAGCTTTGAATCTATACCTCAACCTCCCTATATCCTACCTCCACAGACAGTAGCAGCCTCTTCTTTGGAACTGAATTTGTATCAGAAGGTTTCTGTTGAAAGCCAGCACTTGCTGGCTATGTGTATTCATCCCGCTAGTCTCTGAGCCTCCATTTTCCAGTCTGTTGAATGGGAATAATAATAATTTCAACCACTCTGAATGGGCTGTGAGGAATAAGTGAGGTCATCTATGAGGAGAGTGTTCTTCAAGTTCTGAGAATGTTGTCTGATGCTCGCCTGAAGAAATAGAAATCCATTCAACTATCGAGAGAGGCCTGATTACTGTGACAGCAGCTTGTACCAGCATTGTGCACCCTAACTTCAAGCGGCCCTAATCAAACATGTCACTTGACCTTGACATCTGATAAGGTCTGGGGACACCATTTCATTTTACAGATGAGAAAACTGGATCCCAGAGCCCTACAAGAGATCTTTTCAGATGCAAAGATGATCATGTCCTAGCCGCGGCTTTAAACTTCCACCTTGGGAAAAGAGCAACCTGGAATCGTAATTGGAGCCTACAGCCAGGCTCTCCTGGCCGGATCCCTGGACAGCTCCTCCTGGGCAATCAGTACTCCCTCTCCACATGGCTCTGTTGCCTTGGCCTAGGGGCTTAGCATCACTCAAGTCGCACGACATCCCGTCACCTCTATGCCCTTGCTCCCTCTGCTGCAGCCACAATGGCTGATTCTTGGACAGGACAGGCCCACCTGTGCCTCAGGACTTAGCACGTACTGTTCCCTCTGCCTGGAACCCCCTTCCCCAGATACCTATGGCTCACTTCCTTATCTCATTGAGGTCCGTCCCCAAATGTCTGTCACCTCCTCAGCAAGGCCATCGGTGACCACGTTCCATAAAAAACAAGTGTCAGTCATCCTCTCCACTCTCTGCTTTACCATTCTCCAAAGCATAGAGTACCACAGCCTTCTATCTATTAGATCAGCTCTTTCTAAATGTGGTGCCCCTCCCTCCGCTAGAACCTGAGAGCAGGAACGTTCTCCTACCCACTACTGTAACTTCAGATCTTGTAAGAGTGCATATATGTTCCTTGGCTCATTCAATGGTTTATTACATAATTTTTTTCAAAGAGTTTTAGAGAGATTAAGTCACACATCCTCGACTTGATTACACATCTAGGAAGTAATAGAGCTGGGTCCTCAAGTTCAGTGTTTTCTACTATATGAAAATCTAAATTCTAAATTCATACAACTCAGGGTGACCAAGATGTAGAGAAGACTCCCATGGTCAAATACATCCTGTGGTGGCCAAGGAAGCCATTTCCCCTAAAGACTCGCGTCCCCAGAACACTTTGGGGCATCTGGGGTAGGAGAATCAGAGGAAGCCAGACCAGCCAAACTCAAGGGACCATGACCAAATGACCCACATGTGCCAGGACCCTCAGGAGCAGCCGGTGAGTGGGCTCTTGTTTGAAGGAATTCTTCTCCTGCTTTGCCAAGCACAGTTGTATGAGTGGCAGATTTGCCTGTTCCTGCTCTTTTTGTACCCAGATCACGAAAAGCTTATTCCTAGCAATGGAGCAAGCCCATTGATGGGGATCATGATGCTGAGGGTGAGATCTGAGGATGGCAGAGATATACAGGAAGAGATGGAGAGATGGTATCAAGAAAGACAGAGACAGAGAGACAGAGAGAGGCATGAGAGAGAGAGACAGAGGGAGAGGAGAGAGAGACCCCAATCCTGCAAAGCTGCTCTTGCTGGTCTTCCTCTGAGTCTTCATGAACCCTGGAAAGGCCTTTGTGTTCAGTACTAAGCATACACCACAACTCCAAAGGCTCTACCCTGAGGCTATTGATCACTATAGGAACCATCACCACAGTGATCTTTCAAGAGATGATTTCTATGGCCAGGGATCATTCAGAGGGTCCTTATCATCCAGGGAGGAACACACACTGTTTGCGATTGTAACAAGCCCATTCATGGGGATTATGATGTTGAAGGTGAGACCTGTGGATTGCAGAGAGATAGAGAGAGAAAGAGATGGAGAGATGGCATCAAGAGAGACAGGGACAGAGAGAGACATGAGAGAGACAGAGAGAGAGAAAAGAGGAGGTGAAAAGGGTGGTCCATGGAAGGACAGAAGGATTAGGAATGCAGCTGGAGTGTCGCATTAGCCTGGGTCTGAAAACGTAATATGCAAATCGGTTGGTTTTTTAGTGGGGTGGTTCAGGCTACATTGAATCTGTTCAACCTTTATTGAGACCATGAAGCTGGACAAGACCCAAATCTTGCCCTAAAGTATCTTACAATGCAGTGAGTCTGACAGGCACCTAAATGACTGGGGGGATGGGGGAAGGAGGGAGGGAAGAAGGGGGAACTATTTTTAAATATAATATAAAAAGAAATTATGCTAAATATATAGACAGTGAAACATGGGAATGAACTTAATCTTGCTGGGGGCCAGGAGAAAAGAGGACACATTTCGCAGAGAATGTGGCATTTGAGCAGAGTGTGAAAAGGCACATGGAATGGCATTCCAGCCTGAAGAGCAGAAGCCTTGGAGCCTAGGAGGAAGAAGGCCACAGGGCAGGACCCACAGGCGGTTGCAGAGCATGGGCCTCCACTGTCTGGGATGGATTAGGTAAACTTGGAGATGTCATCTCATCATCTAAAGTAACTCTAGGGAGTAAGACCTGAAGAGAATTCCGTGCATCCAATCCCTGCACATTGGCGGCCTTCTGAGGACAAGAATATATTCGTATTCCAAACCCAACTTACCCATGCAAACCCTTGAGGCTCCTGGATTTGGAACTGGGAGGGGTCTCAATTCAGAGGCTTGGCAGGGAGGCAGCTTTCACCTGCACCGTCGCCTTCCCTCTCCCGTTGCGGGAAGGAAATGATACATTTCTGCCTATCAGGAATTTAAGTTTGTTCATCGGCAGCATTCATTCTGAGTCTTCTCCCTGCTTCTTCAAAGCCCTGGGTGGTGGATGTCTCGATGGAAACACAGTTTTTCTATTTTAAAACGTTCCCCCAAGAGTAGGAGGGAAGAAAGAGCTACGATCCCGCCGGTGTTGTACTGCTCATGGCAGCATTTACCGAGGCACTTAACAAACGAGCAGATCGCTGTTAGAAGCTCTGTGTGCAATTGCTCTGTCCCTGCCATGCAGGTGTTATTATCATTCCCATTTCACCCACGAGCTCAGAGACATGAACACGCTCGTCCAAGGCCACACAGCCAATCCAGGGTTTGATCACTCAACACCATTTATTGAATGTCTATTATATGCCGGGCGCTGGGGGGCTCCCAAGGTCAGCCCGCCTGGGAGCCATTTCACAAACCCAACCTGAGGATAGGAGAATAAGCAGGCCTCAGAGGACTGGACAAAGAACAGTATCGTGGCCAGACCCCCATGCAGGAGGCAGTGAAAGTATCAAACCATAACACTCTTCCCAACTCCAGTTCCTCCCAACAATTTTAGCTCAAACCGACTCTGGGTGGTGAGGGGCTCTAACTGTCCCATTTTCCAGAGGGGTAAGCTGGATGCACTGAATGATTCACCTCTTCTCTTTGGACAAAAGGGGTGCAGCAGGGGAGGGAAGATAACACAGTGACCACCAGCTCTGCCCAGAGACGGTGCTGCGGATTTGCCTGGAGCGCCTCACCTAATACCAAACTGAGAGAAGGACGTTATTAACTCCCAGATGGAAAAATGCCACATCTAGAGATATTACATGACTTAATCACTGCCACACAGCTTGGCAAAGGCAGGGCAGCATGGACGCAGTCCTGCAGCCCGCCATTGCTTTCTCCTCCCACAGTCACACGGCTCCCCAGACTGTTGGCCACAGGCCCTGAGAAAGGGGCCACATGGTGCAAATTCAAAGAAAAGCACCCTTTTCTTTCATTTCACATGGCATCATTTGACCTTGAGGCCCAGGGGAGTAGAGTGTGTGCACACATGCAAAGGCACACACAGCCTGTGTGCACGTTTCTGCAATATGAGTGGTGACATTGTCCTGTGAGGCTCAGGGAAAGACGACACACTCATGCTGCTGGTTGGGTCTCTTCTCTGCAGAATGCAGGACCAACCCCTTCAGGTTATATTAGATTAAAGTCAAGGGATCCAGGACCAAGGGCAGGGGGTGCTTAATGGGCTCAAATTGGGTGAGATTACCCGCTACCTGCTCAACCAAACTGTCTATAACTTGCGTCTCTGCTCCTCTCCTTTTTGTTAACTCTCTTGGACCAAAGCAGGGCAGAGCACCTGGAGGTGGTTATGAGTATAATTAACAAAAGATGTTCCCAAAGGCCAGGTGAAAGGCAGCTGAAGTAAGCGGAATGTTCTCCTGTTGCTGATCTCAGAGTTGCCAAGTTCTCTTCTGACTGGGAAAAGCACCATGCTTTATCCTTGTGCATCTCCGCCCTGGCCTCAGAACAACTGTCTCAGAATCCCTGAGATGGAACTGATAAAAAGGTAGGTTCCTGGGTTCTATCCCAAACCTCCAAGACAAATGAATCAGGGTGGTATCCAGTCCTCCACATGTTTAGTAAGTACCTCCTGGAAGGCAGTCCGATGCCCAGGATGGTTGGAGAAGCTCCACTTTGCTGAAGCCTTTGAGGAAGTAGATTCAAGACCTGGGTCCCAAAAGGGGGTTCCATAGCTCTGGGACTCTGATTCATGGTGCTGCTCCTTCCTTTATCCACCCCTGCCCTAGGGTTCCCATTCCATCCCTCTTATAAGGCATCCTAGCTGACCGAAGAAGCCCCAAGGGATGTGCAGGCATGACCTGTGGCTTTGTGGCGTGGCAAGGTGAATTCTCTTCCCCAGAAGTCAATACCAGTCCCTGCTGCACCCAGAGCCCAACTGCACATTCCCCCCCACCACCCCATAATAAAATATAAGGTCTACTGTCCACCACTCACTCCTAAATCCTGGAGTCAATTTTGCCCAGAGTGGGTAGAGGAACTTATCCCTACTGGAAGAACAAGCGCAGGGCTAGATGCAGGATCTAATTGGGGGAGGAGGCGGGTGCTGGTAGCTTGCACACAGGGCACTTGGTGGGAAATGAGCAATCAGCAGCTGAGGCATGAGTAGGGGGTGGGAGGGCACCCTCCAGGGTCTCGCAGCCTGCACCACTAGATCAACAGCATCACCTGCTGGCCACAGGACGCCATACCACTCTCCTCCCAGTCTAGGCCCTAGGCAGCCTCAGTGGACAGAGACCCAGAGGAGCCCCCTCCTCAGAATGCGAGGAGTCCTGGGCCCAGCAGGTCCTCAGGGGAGCCCCTCTTTGAAGCCCATAGAACCAGGACTCTGATTCTCCCTTGAAAATGTGCAGACCCCACGTTGACCAAACGTGAATCTCCGACAGCACACCCGCTCCTACACTGGCTCCCAAATATTTTTATTTTTCCTAAATGTTTGCCTGTGGTTCCCCAGCATCTTTAGAGGCCCTCATAATCTTTCTCTTTCCAGTATAAGCTCTTAGAGGGCAGAGACCATTTCCTTCTGGACTGACTAGGTCACCGACTCACATTACAAAAGGCTTAGGAGAGTGTTTTAGGAAAGCGAAGACTAACAGCCAGCAGTCATTGTTGCTGGAAAGGGCTGTGCTATGGCTGGTGCCTCTTCCCGGTATAGGAATCCTCATAGCTACCCAGCACTGAGGGTCTACCAAGTGGTGGGCATGCGATGCCCGCTCTTCAGGGATACTAGCTCGCTTGATCTTCACGAGGACTCCAGGACACAGAATCACAGAGAGGTTAAGCCATTTGCTAAACATCTCACAGCCGCTAAGTGGTAAAGCCAGGATCCCAAACCGGGCAATCCGAAGCTGGAACCTGTCTTAGCAGTTATGCTACACTGCCTCCCAGAAGCCCACAGGTGCACACACGCTGCTAGTAAGCGCATCCTCCTTGCTGAAAGCAGCACCAGCGGCTGCTCACTCAGCCTTCCCGCCGCCTCCTTCTAAGGCAGAGGCTGCTGTGCCTGCCCTTGTCCCTTGAATCCTGCTCAGGTATCAGGCTTCCCTTGCATGACCCGCTCAGCCTTCATTTTCGGGACCTCTAGGCCTGTCCACAAACAGGTGCCTATGAAGACACAGAGAACGAGGGCCCCGAGAGGGCGGAGGAGGCAGAGAACTGATGTGAGCCCCGAGAAACAGCGGCAAGAGCCCGCCCAGTCCTTTACTCCTTCCACGAATGTTTACTGGGCACCGCTGTCCCGCACTGCGTCTGGGGCGCGGGGGAAGCGGCAGGCAGTAAAGGGGGAGGCGATTCCGACAGCGGCAACGGTCCGCAGAGAGCAGCGGGCGAGTGACCACGGACAGCGGCCGCGCCCAGAGGAAGCTGCGGTGTGGATTTTCTCCACTCGCCGCCCGGCCCCGCGAAGTTCTGCGCTGTCCTCCGCATCCCGATCAAACCCACCGCCTGGGGACCTTCGGGCTGTGGACCCTGTGGTCCCGACACCCTGAGAAAAAGCTCGAAGGAGGCGGGCGGGCGAGGGCAGGGGCTCCGGGAGCGAGCGGGGAAGGGCGCGGGGCCGGGACGGGGGCGCGGGGCTGCGGGGGACGGGACGCTGCGGGTGGAGAGTAGGTCTGCGGGGAGGAGCTGGGAGCGGGGCCTGGGGCTGGGGAGGGGCGGCGAGAGGAGCTCGGGCCGCAGGTGGGGGAGCGTCGCGGGCGAGGAGGGGAGGGAGAGGGGTGAGGGCGAAAGCCGGGGAGGAGCGCGGGGCTGGGGTGGGGTGGGGCTCGGGGATGGGGGAGGGGCGCGGAGGTGGGGGAAGGGTGGGGACCCCGGGCCGCCCCGTGCCCCGCTCCGGTTCCGGCTGGCTGCGACAAAGTTTCCCAACTCGCCGAGAGCAGCTGCTGCCTCCTCTTGTCTTTGTTTTCCCCCCTCTCAGGATGGAAAATGAATTTCGAGCATCGCTGCGGAGCCTGCCAAGTAATTGGAAACCATGTCGAACACTGCGTCTGGCTGCTCGGCGGAGGCGGGGTGGCCTCCTCTGTCGAGGTTCCCGGTCCCTCGCGGCGGGTCGGGCCGCGCCCTCCCCAGGCCGGCCCGCGAAGGGAGACGCCGCAGCAGCCTCCGAGCGCGGGCCCGCGTGTTAAATGGGTCAGTGGCCGAACGCTGCAGCCGTTGCAGAGTCCGCCGGGGTGTGGGCGCCGCGCCGCGCTGGCTGCAGAGCCCCGAGAGGGCCTGGGCTCCCGTGGGCCACCTACTCCGCGGCCGCGCGGCGCCCTGATCGGGGTTCTCAGGCCCCGCTGGAGCCCGGGGCGTCCCTGCCCTCTCCACTCTTCCGCCACCGAGCACCGCCCTCCACTTGCCCCTACCCTGTTGAGCCCCCGCCGGGCAGCCTCGTGCTGGGAGCCCTCTCCCGCATCTGAGACCACCCGCCTGGTTTTCAGGTCCGGGTTTGGCTGGGTGCCTAACCTCCTCCTCTAGGAATGGAACAGAGCCCCACCCCACCTCGGTGGACATCCCAGGACAGTGACTTGTTCTTCACCACATTGGGTGCGGTTCATGGAGCAGCACCTCGCAGCTCCCTGCAATGACCCACGCAGGAGGCGCCTGCCCTGGTGGACGTGGGCACAACCTCCCTGTCTCCCTGGTTGGCTCTGCCTGGAGGAGTCTGTCCCACAGGAGACCCTCCTGTCTCCGTTAAGAATTAACAAGGTCTTATTAGGAAGTGACCCGCATAAAAGGACAGGCCAGCGCCGCACATTGCCACCACCACCAAGTAGTCCCTTGATAGACCACCACCTGTGGCCTCCTGGAGTGGCTCCCCGTGCACCTCCCACCCCCAGCTCTCACCCCTCCCACCAAAGGATCTATGACCCACAAAGCCTTGATTAGGTCTTTCAGCTCCATTTAACTACACAAATGGCTTGGTCACAGCTGACTGGTCCCAAATTTGCCAGTGATTTTCTTTTAATTTACTGTAGCTCAGTCCCGCTGTAATACAGGTAGAGGAGGCATATTTGTTCCCAAACTCCCCTCCTGGGGTTAATCATGCACAGAACAAAACTCCATTTGAGCCACTTAATGATTTCATTTCCACCCTAGGTTTGAAGGACCTGTGGCTATAATACTAATATGGGTCCCTCTCTCCCCAAACTCCAGATGCACGTGAGAGAGACACAGTGGGAGCCTGTGGGTGCCTCAGCCATTCCTACCCGACGGCTGGCCTCCAGCACCTTCTGCAAGCCATGTGTTCCCTGTCTTTTCCTGGGCCCATCTTCTCTTCCCTGGGAAGCCAGATCTGACCAGCATGGTGCTCTTGCATCCCTCCTCCCCCGGGTCCTCTGCCAGGTCTCATGGGGTTATTTTGCACCCACCTGTCCACCTCTCAGCACCTGACCCACCTCCCAGCCTCTTCTCCTGCCATTTCCCCCACCGCACTCCCACCCACCATACAGGGCATTCCACATTTCAGACAACAAGGCTCAGTTCCCGAACCCCTCTCACTCCTCCCGACATGGGCTTTCCCTTTGCCTGGGGGACCCCTCCTTGGTTGTCAGAGCCTGACAAGAAACTCCGCTCAAGCGTCACTGCCTCTGGGAATCAGCTGACACTTTTTCTCTCAAACAGAGAAAATCACTCCCTTCTGTGCTCCACCATTTATACTCTTTTGGCTTTTTTTCACACAATATTTCATTATTTGTTTGCAGTCAGCCCTTCCACCCGTTTGAGCTCCTTGAGAATATAACAGAATATTCACCTGGGTATCCTCACACTCACAGCACGGGCCCAGCGCTGGGCATAAATGCTCCACAAGTGTTCTTGGAATGAGTAGCTGCTATATGGTTCAGGTGGATGTGCACTGTATTCACAACGACACAAAGACACTCAGAGACGCTCAGTCTGCAGAGGCTTCCCAAATGGTGCTAAACTCTCTACTGGCCCAACCTGCAAGAGCTGACTCAAAGGGAAGACCAGGTCACCTTCAGGAAATGTGTTTTTGTGTGGAAAGAGCACCATCTGGTGGTTTCCAAGGAAACAGCCTCTCAGCTGCAATAGTGGAGAGAAAGGACTCCCTCCCCTTGCTTGCCTCCCACGGCCACCAGGTTCAGAGAAAGGTGTTCCCTGAAGCAGCACCATGGGCTCTGGCAAGCCAAGCACTACTCCCTGCCTTCCCAAGAAGCCCGAGTGAGCGTTTGGAGGGGCCCAGTCACCCAGGGCTCTGAGGAAGGCTGGCTCACCTCCTCTCCACCAGCTCCTCCACTAACATCCAGGCTGCAGCACTCCCGAGCAGGCCGGACTCCCTTTCCAGCAGCCTGGACTTGTGCCACTTCTCTGCCTTCAGTGTTCCCCAAGCTTCCCCCAGACCCATGCCTGCCAGCAGGGCCCTGGGTGTCCATCACCAATGGGACAGCCTATGGGGACCCAAACTCAGGACCCAAGCTGAACTAATCTCCACAACTTAGGCCCACCCACCTGAGCTAATGGCAGCACCATCCCCCAGCGGTGCCCCCCAGGACCTTTCTTCTCCCCAACTCCAGGAGCATGTATCTCCAGGTCGCCACTCCCATCTCACACGCACCTGCCACTGCCCAGTGGACCCTTCCTGGGCTCTCTGCTCTCATCCTTTGCTGCAACCTGTCTCCATGTGTAAAACCACTTTCTGCTTTAACATTCCTGCACATCCTGTTTCCTTTCTCTGCTAGGATGAGGCAGGATCCTTAACAAGGTTCCACACCTCACATGGCCCACCCGGCCTCTGGACAGCCTCACCCATGGCCCCTCTCACTCCATCTCTCCCAGCCAGCCAGAGTAGCCTTTTGGTGTGCCCATGAAGCCAAGCTTCTCTCCTCTCTCAGAGCCCTCTCACTTGCTGCTTCCCAGGGCTAGCTGCTGTCTGCCCCTCTGCCTAGTTACCTCCTACTCATCCTCCACTCCCTCAGCCTACTCCACTGGAGCATGCAGGCAAAGAGAGGCTGGGAGGGAAACGTGGTAGGGAGAGAAAGTCCAGGTGTCTTGGCCCCTAGGAAAAGTGGGGCAGAAGAGGAACCTCAGCCTCTCTCCCTTCCTTATGCAGTGTCTGGTGGGTAAATCTCACCATCAACAACAACTAAAGTGATCCTTCACTCAGCTCTGCTAGAGAGGGCAGAGGTCAAGTGCACTGGCTCTGGCATGAGATCACTTGGATTCAAACTCTGGCCAT
Source organism: Aotus nancymaae (assembly GCF_030222135.1). Taxonomy (NCBI): domain Eukaryota; kingdom Metazoa; phylum Chordata; class Mammalia; order Primates; family Aotidae; genus Aotus; species Aotus nancymaae. The sequence goes on from NW_026988423.1 coordinate 38,213,584, forward strand.
GCCATTTCATGGCTGGGTGACATCGGGAAAGCTGTTTAGCTTCTCTGAACTGCCTGTCCCTCCTCTGTAAAATGGGATGATGATTTTAAAATAAAAAAGAAATCTAGGTTTTCTTCTCTGAGTAACACAAGTTCCCATTATATGTAGGACTTTGCCTTTAGAGTAGTTATGGAAATTGTGACTCACAAATAATGAGTTTGTGTGAAATTAATCTCCCCCATCAAAATGAAAGTTCTACCAGGGCAGGGACCAGGTGGGTCTTATTTACTGCTGTCTTCTCAGGGCTTGCCTGGGGCCCATACACAACATAACAAAGTGGTCAAGAAAGCCAGGCTGGGGTTCTAGCAATTTCCAATCCCCAAAGTACTCTGATCAAGGTACTTAACCTAAGCCTGGTGTTATCTCCTCTCTAATAGTAATAATACTATCTATGCCAAAGGCTGCTTGACTTAGTGCTTGCATACATTTCAAGTGCTTAGATAGGACCAGGCATATAGAAAATGCTCAGTGAACATCGGTGGTTATTCTTGTGGACACTCGATAAATACCTCAATAAGACTTCCGGGTTCTAGTCTGACATGTAAAGAGCTTGGAAGTCATCACTCCCATTCTAACAATAAGAAAAACTGAATAAACTGAAAATCCACAACTCTTCTTAGATCTCAGAAGACAAACCACTAACCTGAAGATTGGAGAGGCAGAAAGGTGGATACGGAGCATCACAACTTACTGGACAGAAGCCCAGGTGCAGAAAACTCCACAGGAACCAGTGCTGGGCAGGAAAACCTAAACTACCTAAACTGTAACTGACAAATTGCTGGAGGCTAAGTACGGACAAGGTTGACAATTTAAAAGTCCAGGGCCCAATAAAGTGTGGAGGATCCCCACATGTTCATGAGTTTGGCCTTTAGGAGCTCTACCAACTCCTCACAATGAAGACTGAAGAATCATGTTTCCCAGGGGGGAAGGGGAAAGTAGCCATTTTTAAATATGTCCAAAGCATTCTATTCTCCTTAACAAGAGCCCACCCTCAAGGTAAACTATTTTGCCAGGACCAAGCCAGCCTGGAAGAAGGGAAATACCCAAATCCAGACTTTCCCATCCAGCCTTCCTGTCTTTCCTAAGGTCAGTGAGGGGGAGCTGAGAATCACACATAAAGGTCACAGCCCAGAGGCAAAGGCTCACTAAACACAGAGAACTAATCTTGCAACTATAGAACACTTCTCCTCCCACACACTTATCACAATATAGGGTCCCTGTATTGTGTTAGATTATTGTGTAATTATGTAATCCCTGGTTATATAACAACAGAGGATTACAGCAGAAATAACTGTAAGCCTCAGACTCTATTTAAGAAGGAGCCCCTAGGGAAACCCCAAGACAACAAGAAAGACAAAGATGCCAGAGGAAACCTTAGCGTCTGACACACTACAAAACCATAAACACAGCCTCCTAGTCAGGTAAACATACAGCCTCACACTGATGGCTTATTTACCACAGCTCCTTTTTGTAATACATCATGTCTGGCTAAAAATAAATATACATAGCTTGATGAGACAAAGCAAGTATAGAAACCAGACAGATATGTTGGAATTATTAGGCTGGGAATTTAAAACAGGTATGAAAAATATGCTAAGGGCTCTAATGGGAAAAGTGGACAACATGCAAAACAGAAGGGTAATGTAAACAGAGAGATGGAAACTCTAAGAAAAAAAAGTCTAAAGAAAATGCCAGTAATCAAAAACACTATACAGAAATCAAGAATGTCATTGAAGGACTCATCAGTGGACTGGACAAGGCCAAGGAAAGAATTGGAGCTTCAAGAAATGTCAGTAGAATTTACCCAAACTGAAAGGCAAAGAGAAAAATAAAAGAATGGAAAAAAAGAGTGAAACATTTTCCAAAAGCTGTGGGACAATCACCAAATGTGTAACATATGTGTAATGGGGAGACCAGAAAGAGAATAAAAAGAGAGAGGAATACACAAAAAAAAGTTTGAATAGTAGTTGATAGTTTGCCAAAATTAATGACAGACACCAAACAACAGATCCTGGAATCTCAGAGTACACCAAGCAAGATAAATGCAAAATATAATTAAATAATAATGAGAGGATCCAAGATGGCCAAATAGGAACAGCTCCGAGTGCAGTTCCCAGCAAGAGCAATGCAGAGGGTGAGTGCTCAACGCATTTCCAAAGTGTTCACTATCGACAGACCAGGAGATTCCAGGGCCAAAAAGTGCCATGAGTTTTCAGCATGGCTGGTGCCACAGGTGGCACACAGAAACTCACACAAATCTGGGTGGCTGTTTCAACTGGTGCCTGGAATGCCTGGGAGACAGAGTTGCCCATTCAACTGAAAGGGAGAGGGCTGAGACAGGGAGCCAGGTGATCTGGCTCAGCAGGTACCACCGCCACAAAACAAGCAATCTGAAATGCTTTGGATTGAGAGTTTCACAGCAGTGCAGCTGGACCTGGGACGATCCAGCTCAGTGGGGGGAAGGGCGTATGCCACTACTGAGGCAGTCCGCCAATACTGATGCAGTTCACATAGCAGCTGGGAAGAGCCTGCAGCAGCTCAGCAATGCCTCTGCTGGCAGACTGTGACTAGACTACTCTGTGAAGGGCAGAGCATCTCTGAAAAAAGGCAGCAGCATGTCAGGAACTTATAAATAAAGCCAACTTTCCTAGATCAGAGCACCTGGGAAAAGAGGCGGTTATGATTTCCACTGCAGCAGACTTAAGTGTACCTGCCCAGCGGCTCTGCACAGAACAGTGGAGCTCCCAGCACAGCACTTGAGCTCCCATAAGGGATAGACTGTCTCCTCAAGCAGCTCCCTGACCCCCCTATACCTAAAGAGACACATCATAAAGGAGAGCTCAGGCCAACATCTGGCAGGTACCCTTCTGGGACAAAGATAGCAGAAGAAGAAATGGGCAGCAACCCTTCCTATTCTGCAGCCTCCATGGGTTATCCCCAGGCAAGCAGGGTCTAGAGTGGACTTCCAGCAGTCCTGCAGTAGATGGACCTGACTGTTAGAAGGAAAACTAAGAAGTAGAAAAAAATAGCTTCAACATCAACAAAAAGGACATCCACTCAGAGACCCCATCCAAAAGTCACCAACTACAAAAACCACAGATAGATAAAGCCACTAAGATGGGAAGAAACCAGCACAAAAAGGATGAAAACACCGAAAGACAGAACACCTCTCCTCCTCCAAGGGATCACAAACTCCTCACCAGCTAGGGATCAAAGAAGGATGGAGAATCTGATGAACTGACAGAAACAGCCTTCAGAAAGTGGGTAATAACAAACTTCTCTGAGCTAAAAGAACATGTGCTATAACCCAGTGCAAAGAAACTAAGAACCTAGAAAAAAAGGTTAGATGAGCTACTAACTAGGATAAACAGCTTAGAGAAGAATATAAACAACTCGATGGAGCTGAAAAACACAGCACAAGAACTTTGCAAAGCATACACAAGTTTCAATAGCCGAATTGACCAAGCAGAAGAAAAGATATCAGAGATTGAAGATCAACTCAATGAAATAAAATGAGAAGGCAAGATTAGAGAAAAAAGAGTGAAAAGAAATGAACAAAGCCTCCAAGAAATATGGGATTATGTGAAAAGATCTAATCTATGTTTCATAGGTGTACCTGAATGTGATGGAGAGAATGAATCCAAGCTGGAAAGCACTCTTCAGGATATTATCCAGGAGAACTTCCCCAACCTAGCAAGGCAGGTCAACATTCAAGTACAGGAAATAAAGAAACACCACAAAGATATTTCTCAAGAAGAGCAACCCAAGACACATAATCGTCAGATTCACCAGGGTTGAAATGAAGGAAAAAATGCTAACGACAACCAGAGAGAAAGATTTAGTTACCCAAAAAGGGAAGCCCATCAGACTCACAGCAGATCTCTCCACAGAAACCCTACAAGTCAGAAGATAGTGGGGGCCAATATTCAACATCCTTAATGAAAAGAACTTTCTTTTTTTTTTTTTTCCGTTTTTTTTTTTTTTTTAATTGCATTTTAGGTTTTGGGGTACATGTGAAAAACATGCAAGGTTGTTGCATAGGTACATATGTGGCAGTGTGATTTGCTGCCTTCCTCCCCTTCACCTATATCTGGCATTTCTCCCCATGCTATCCCTCCCCAACTCCCCACCCCCCTCTATCCCCCCCCTCCCCCCCAACAGACCCCAGTGTATAGTGCTCCCCTCCCTGTGTCCATGTGTTCTCATTGTTCAACACCCACCTATGAGTGAGAACATGTGGTGTTTGATTTTCTGTTCTTGTGTCAGTTTGCTGAGAATGATGGTTTCCAGGTTCATCCATGTCCCTACAAAGGACGCGAACTCAACGTTTTTGATGGCTGCATAATATTCCATGGTGTATATGTGCCACATTTTTCCTGTCCAGTCTATCATCGATGGGCATTTGGGTTGGTTCCAGGTCTTTGCTATTGTAAACTGTGCTGCAATGAACATTCGTGTGCATGTGTCCTTATAGTAGAACGATTTATAATCCTTTGGATATATGCCCAGTAATGGGATTGCTGGGTCAAATGGAATTTCTATTTCTAGGTCCTTGAGGAATCGCCACACTGTTTTCCACAATGGTTGAACTAATTTACACTCCCACCAACAGTGTAAAAGTGTTCCTATTTCTCCACATCCTCTCCAGCATCTGTTGTCTCCAGATTTTTTAATGATCGCCATTCTAACTGGCGTGAGATGGTATCTCAACGTAGTTTTGATTTGCATTTCCCTAATGACCAGTGATGATGAGCATTTTTTCATATGTTTGTTGGCCTCATGTATGTCTTCTTTTGTAAAGTATCTGTTCATTTCCTTTGCCCATTTTTGAATGGGCTTGTTTGTTTTTTTCTTGTAAATCTTTTTTAGCTCGTTGTAAATTCTGGATATCAGCCCTTTGTCTGACGGGTAGGCTGCAAAAATTTTTTACCATTCTGTTGGTTGCCGATTCACTCTATTGACTGTTTCTTTCGCCGTGCAGAAGCTGTGGAGTTTGATCAGGTCCCATTTGTCTATTTTGGCTTTTGTTGCCAATGCTTTTGGTGTTTTGGTCATAAAGTCCTTGCCTACGCCTATGTCCTGAATGGTTTTGCCTAGGTTTTCTTCTAGAGTTTTTATGGTGTTAGGTCTTATGTTTAAGTCTTTAATCCATCTGGAGTCAATTTTAGTGTAAGGTGTCAGGAAGGGGTCAAGTTTCTGCTTTCTGTATATGGCTAGCCAGTTTTCCCAACACCACTTATTGAACAGGGATTCCTTTCCCCATTGCTTGTTTTTATCAGGTTTGTCAAAGATCGGGTGGTTGTAGATATGTTGTGTCACCTCCGACGCCTCTGTTCTGTTCCATTGATCTATATCTCTGTTTTGGTACCAGTACCATGCTGTTTTGATTACTGTAGCCTTGTAGTATAGTTTGATGTCGGGTAGTGTGATGCCTCCTGCTTTGTTCTTTTTGCTTAGAATTGACTTGGCTATGCGGGCTCTCTTTTGGTTCCATATGAAGTTTAAGGTGGTTTTTTCCAGTTCTGTGAAGAAGGTCATTGGTAGCTTGATGGGGATAGCGTTGAATCTGTAAATTACTTTGGGCAGTATGGCCATTTTCACAATATTGATTCTTCCTAACCATGAACATGGAATGTTTCTCCATCTGTTTGTGTCCTCTCTTATTTCGTTGAGCAGTGGTTTGTAGTTCTCCTTGAACAGGTCCTTTACATTCCTTGTTAGTTGTATTCCTAGGTATTTTATTCTCTTTGTAGCAATTGTGAATGGCAGTTCGTTCTTGATTTGGCTCTCTTTAAGTCTGTTATTAGTGTATAGGAATGCTTGTGATTTTTGCACATTGATTTTGTATCCTGAGACTTTGCTGAAGTTGCTTATCAGTTTCAGGAGATTTTGGGCTGAGACGATGGGGTCTTCTAGATATACAATCATGTCGTCTGCAAATAGAGACAATTTGACTTCCTCCTTTCCTAATTGAATACCCTTTATTTCCTTTTCTTGCCTGATTGCTCTGACTAGAACTTCCAGTACTATATTGAATAGGAGTGGTGAGAGAGGGCATCCTTGTCTAGTGCCTGATTTCAAAGGGAATGCTTCCAGTTTTTGCCCATTCAGTATGATATTGGCTGTTGGTTTGTTGTAAATAGCTTTTATTATTTTGAGATACGTTCCGTCGATACCTAGTTTATTGAGAGTTTTTAGCATAAAGGGCTGTTGAATTTTGTCAAAGGCCTTCTCTGCATCAATTGAGATAATCATGTGGTTTTTGTCTTTGGTTCTGTTTATGTGGTGAATTACATTTATAGACTTGCGTATATTGAACCAGCCTTGCATCCCCGGGATGAATCCTACTTGATCATGGTGGATAAGCTTTTTGATGTGCTGTTGCAATCGGCTTGCCAGTATTTTATTGAAGATTTTTGCATCTATGTTCATCATGGATATTGGCCTGTAGTTTTCTTTTCTTGTTGAGTCTCTGCCGGGTTTTGGTATCAGGACGATGTTGGTCTCATAAAATGACTTGGGAAGGATTCCATCTTTTTGGATTATTTGGAATAGTTTCAGTAGGAATGGTACCAGTTCCTCTTTGTATGTCTGGTAGAATTCGGCTGTGAACCCATCTGGACCTGGGCTTTTTTTGGGTGGTAGGCTCTTAATTGCTGCCTCGACTTCAGCCCTTGTTATTGGTCTATTCAGGGTTTCAACTTCTTCCTGGTTTAGGCTTGGGAGGAGGCAACTGTCCAGGAATTTATCCATTTCTTCCAGGTTTTCTAATTTATGTGCATAGAGTTGCTTGTAATAATCTCTGATGATGGTTTGAATTTCTGTGGCATCTGTGGTGATATCCCCTTTATCATTTTTTATTGCATCTATTTGGTTATTCTCTCTTTTCTTTTTTATTAATCTGGCTAGTGGTCTGTCTATTTTGTTGATCTTTTCAAAAAACCAGCTCCTGGATTTATTGATTTTTTGTAGGGTTTTTCGTGTCTCTATCTCCTTCAATTCTGCTTTGATCTTAGTTATTTCTTGTCTTCTGCTAGGTTTTGAGTTTTTTTGATCTTGCTCCTCTAGCTCTTTCAATTTTGATGATAGGGTGTCAATTTTAGATCTCTCCTTTCTTCTCATGTGGGCACTTATTGTTATATATTTTCCTCTAGAGACTGCTTTAAATGTGTCCCAGAGATTCTGGTATGTGGTGTCTTCGTTCTCGTTGGTTTCGAAGAACATCTTTATTTCTGTCTTCATTTCAGTGTTTATCCAGTCTACATTCAGGAGAAAGTTGTTCATTTTCCATGAAGCTGTGCGGTTCTGGGTTGGTTTCTGAATTCTGAGTTCTAACTTGATTGCACTGTGGTCTGAGAGACTGTTTGTTATGGTTTCCGTTCTTTTGCATTTGCTGAGGAGTGATTTACTTCCAATTATGTGGTCAATTTTAGAGTAGGTGTGATGTGGTGCTGAGAAGAATGTATATTCTGTGGATTTGGGGTGGAGAGTTCTGTAAATGTCTATTAGGTTTGCTTGTTCCAAGTCCGAGTTCAAGTCCTGGATATCCTTGTTAATTTTCTGTCTCGTTGATCTGTCTAATATTGACAATGGGGTGTTGAAGTCTCCCACTATTATTGTGTGGGAGTCTAGGTCTCTTTGTAATTTTTTAAGAACTTTCCTTATATATTTGGGTGCTCCTGTATTAGGTGCATATATATTTAGGATCGTTAGCTTTTCTTGTTGCATTGATCCCTTTACCATTATGTAATGTCCTTCTTTGTCTCTTTTGATCTTTGCTGCTTTAAAAGTCTATTTTGTCAGAGATGAGAATTGCAACTCCTGCTTTTTTTTGCTCTCCGTTTGCTTGGTAAATCTTCCTCCATCCCTTTATTTTGAGTCTTTGTGTATCCTTGCATGTGAGGTGGGTTTCCTGGATACAGCACACTGATGGGTTTTGGCTTTTTATCCAATTTGCCAGTCTGTGTCTTTTGATTGGGGCATTTAGTCCATTTACATTTAGGGTTAATATTGTTATGTGTGAATTTGATCCTGTCATTTTGATGCTAGCTGGCTGTTTTGCCCATTGGTTGATGCAGATTCTTCATTGTGTTGATACTCTTTACCGTTTCATGTGTTTTTGGAGTGGCTGGTTCTGGTTGTTCTTTTCTATGTGTAGTGCCTCCTTTAGGAGCTCTTGTAAAGCTGGTCTGGTGATGGTGAAATCTCTGAGTTCTTGCTTGTTCACAAAGGATTTTATTTTTCCTTCACTTATGAAGCTTAGTTTGGCTGGATATGAAATTCTGGGTTGAAAGTTCTTTTCTTTAAGGATGTTAAATATCGGCCCCCACTCTCTTCTGGCCTGTAGGGTTTCTGCTGAGAGATCTGCAGTGAGTCTGATGGACTTCCCTTTGTGGGTAACCCGACCTTTCTCTCTGGCTGCCCTTAGTATTTTCTCCTTCATTTCAACCCTGGTGAATCTGATGATTATGTGCCTCGGTGTTGCTCTTCTAGGGGAATATCTTTGTGGTGTTCTCTGTATTTCCTGGACTTGAATATTGGCCTGCCTTGCTAGGTTGGGGAAGTTTTCCTGGATAATATCCTGGAGAGTATTTTCCAGCTTGGATGCATGCTCTTCGTCACATTCAGGTACCCCTATCAAACGTAGATTAGGTCTTTTCACATAGTCCCATATTTCTTGTTGACTTTGTTCATTCCTTTTTACCCTGTTTTCTCTAATCTTGCCTTCTCGTTTTATTTCATTGAGTTGATCTTCTACCTCTGATATCCTTTCTTCTGCTTGGTCAATTCGGCTGTTGAAACTTGTGCATGCTTCACGAAGTTCTCGTGTTGTGTTTTTCAGCTCCATCAATTCACTCATATTCCTCTCTAAGTTGTCCATTCTCGTTAGCATTTCGTCAAGTCTTTTTTCAAGGTTCTTAGTTTCTTTGCATTGGGTTAGAACATGTTCTTTTAGCTCACGAAAGTTTCTTATTATCCACTTTCTGAAAGCTGATTCTGTCATTTCCTCACACTCATTCTCCATCCAGTCTTGTTCCCTTGCTGGTGGGGAGTTGTGCTCCCTTGTAGGAGGAGAAGTGTTCTGATTTTGGGTGTTTTCATCCTTTTTGCGCTGGTTTCTTCCCATCTTTGTGGATTTATCCACCTATCGACTTTATAGTTGCTGACTTTCTGATTTTGGTAATTTTAAGTCTGCAGCAGCAGAACTCATAAACCCCCTTTTTCTTCCCTCCCGGTGTTCTGTCCCGGGGATTTAGGGAGTTATGATTTTCCGCTGTCTTGTTGTTGCTTTCCCTGCCCACAAGGTGGCAGCCTAGTCGCACTCAGCCTGTAGAGGCTTCGCTGAGCTGCTGTGGGCTCCGCCCAGCTTCCTTGTGAACTTTCCTGCAGTCTTGTTTATATGGGTGTAGTTAGAACTGTTTCCGCTATGATGGCCCGCCCCTGTAGTGACGGAGTCTCTGTAGTGGCGGGTTACCTTCGTTGCGGCAAATTGCCCTAGGAACTGCAGGGTGTGTCCCAATGGAGGGCGCCCCTCCCCCACAGAGCTGGACCGACCCGGGTTCAGTTGTGTTTCCTGAGGTGCTTTCTTTGCCCAGGAGTCTCCTGTCTTGTCTCCCTGTTTCAGCTCCCCTTGCTGGCTTACCGGGGACTCGGTTTCACTCACTCTGCAGGAGGAGCCACTTCCCTTGCCTCAGGGCACAGGCCGAGTGGTTGCGCCAGTCAAACCAGCCACGCTGGCGACCCGTGGGGCTCTTTCCCCTGTGAATCTCCTGGTCTGTGGGCAGTAAAAATCCACTGCCCAGTGAGCCGTTGCTGAAGCGGCGGCTCTGAGATTCGTGGCGCGTTTTTGCCCTGGGAATTTCCTGGCTTGACTCCCTGTTTCAGCTCCCCTTGCTGGCTTACAGAGGACTCAGTCGCACTCACTCTGCAGAAGGAGCCGCTGCTCCCTGCCTCAGGGTGCAGGCCTAGTGGCAGCCGCGCCACTCAAACCAGCAGCGCTGGCGACCTGTGGTGCTCTTCCCCCTGTGAATCTCCTGGTCTGTGGGCAGTAAATATCCATCTGGAAATGCGGCGTCCACTCACCCTCTGCGCTTTCTCTCGGAGCTGCATTCACGAGTTCCTCCTAATCGGCCATCTTGGATCTCCTCCCCACTTTAACATTTTTATTCAGCATAATACTTGAGAATGAGTTATTTCTGGAGTAGGTTCATGATAAAAGAATGAGTTTGGCCTCTGTTCTTCTATGCGGTGCACTTTCTTTCTATATTATGAGTCAGCAAGAAGGACCTCAACAGATGTAGCCCCTTGATCTTGGACTTCCCAGCCTCCAGAACTATGAGCCAAATAAACTTCTTTTCCTTATAAATTACTGAGTCTGTGGTGTTCTGTAATAGCTGCAGCAAAAAATGAACCAAGACAACCCCTCTTGATGCAGGCAAGTGGCAAGGTTCTAGAAGATCTCAAGGGCTCGAAATATTGCTGTAGTCATTCCAGAGAAATCCAATAGATGTGACGGGGCGCAGTGGCCGCCGTAGGCATAAGATGAAAAGAACTTTCAACCTAGAATTTCATATCCAACCAAACTAAGCTTCATAAGTGAAGGAGAAATAAAATCCTTTATGGACAAGCAATTGCTGAGAGATTTCCTCACCACCAGGCCTGCCCTACAAGAGCTCCTGAAGGAAGCACTAAACAAGGAAAGGAGCAACAATTACCAGCCATTCAAAAAAAGTACCAAACGGTAAAGACCACTGACACAATGAAGAAAATGCATCAACTAACAGGCAAAACATCCAGCTAGCATCAAAATGGCAGGACCAAATTCACACATAACAATATTAACCTTAAATATAAATGGGCTAAATGCTTCGATCAAAAGACACAGACTGGCAAATTGGATAAAAAGTCAAGACCCATTGGTGAGCTGTATCCAGGAAACCCATCTCACATGCAAGGACACACATAGGCTCAAAATAAAGGGATAGAAGAAGATTTATCAAGCAAATGGAAAGCAAAAAAAAAAAAAGGAGGAGTTGCAATCCTAGTCTCTGATAAAATGGACTTTAAACCAACAAAGATCAAAAAAGACAAAGAAGGGCACTACATAATGGTAAAAGGATCAACACATCGAGAAGAGCTAATAATCCTAAATATATATATAAACCCCATACAGGAGCACCAGCTACATAAAGCAAGTTCTTAATGACCTACAAAGGGACTTAGACTCCCACATAATAATAGTGAGAGACTAACACTCCACTGTCAATATTAGACAGATCAATGAGACAGAAAATTAACAAGGATATCCAGGACTTGAACTCAGATCTGGACCAAGCAGACCTAGTAGACATCTACAGACCCCGCCACCCCAAATCCACAGAATATACATTCTTCTCAGCACACATTGAACCTACTGTAAAACTGACCACAAAATTGGAAGTAAATCACTCCTCAGCAAATGCAAAAGAACAGAAATCAGAACAAACAGTCTCTCAGACCACAGGGCAATCATATTAGAACTCAAGAAACTAACTCAGAACAGCATAACTGCATGAAAACTGAACAACCTGCTCCTGAATGTCAACTGCACAAACAATGAAATGAAGGCAGAAATAAAGATGTTCTTTGAAACCAATGAGAACGAAGACACAATGTACCAGAATCTCTGGGACAGATTTAAAGTAGTGTCTAGAGGGAAATTTACAGCAATAAATGCCCACATGAGAAGCAAGGAAAGATCTAAAATAGACACCCTATTATCAAAATTGAAAGAGCTAGGGAGCAAGATCAAAAAAATTCAAAAACTAGCAGAAGACAGGAAATAACTAAGATCAGTGCAGAACTGAAGGAGATAGAGACACAAAAAACCCTTCAAAAATCAATAAATCCAGGAGCTGGCATTTTGAAAATATCAACAAAATAGACTACTAACCAGATTAATAAAAAAGAAAAGGGAGAAGAATCAAATAGATGCAATAAAAAACAAAAAAGGGGATATCACCACCAAGTCCACAGAAATACAAACTACCATCAGAGATTACTACAAACAACTCTATGCACATAAACCAATAAACCTGGAAGAAATGGATAAATTCCTGGACATTTGCACCCTCCCAAGCCTAAACCAGGAAGAAGTTGAAACCTTGAACAGACCAATAACAAGGGCTGAAGTTGAGGCAGCAATTAATAGCCTACCAACCAAAAGAAGTCCAGGTCTGGAGGGGTCCACAGCTGAATCCTATCAGAAGTACAAAAAGGAGCTGGTACCATTCCTTCTGAAACTATTCCAAACAATACAGAAAGAGGGAATCCTTCCCAAAACATTTTATAAGATAAACATCATCCTGATACCAAAATCCAGCAGAGATTCAACAAAAAAAGAAAACTTCAGGCCCATATCCATGATGAACATTGATGCAAAAATCATCAATAAAATACTGGCAAATGTATTGCAACAGCACATCAAAAAGCTTATCCATCACAATCAAGTAGGCTTTATCCTGAGGATGCAAGGCTGGTTCAACATACACAAGTCTATAAAGGTAATCCACCACATAAACAGAACCAGAGACAAAAACCACACGATTATCTCAATAGATGCAGAAAAGGCCTTTGACAAAATTCAGTAGCCCTTTATGCTAACAAATCTCAATAAACTAGATATCAAAGGAACATATCTCAAAATAATGAAAGCTATTTATCACAAACCTACAGCCAATATCATACTGAATGGGCAAAAACTGGAAGCATTCCCTTTGAAATCTGGCACTAGACAAGGATGCCCTCTCTCACCAGTCCTATTCAATATAGTATTGGAAGTTTAGCCAGAGCAATCAGGCAAGAAAAAGAAATAAAGGGTATTCAATGAGGAAAGGAGGAAGTCAAATTGTCTCTATTTGCAGATGACATGATTGTATATTCAGAAAACCCTATCATCTCAGCCCAAAATCTCCATAAACTGATAAGCAACTTCAGCAAAGTCTCAGGATACAAAATTAATGTGCAGAAATCACAAGCATTTCTATACACCAGTAACAGACTAACAGAGAGCCAAATCATGAGCAAACTCCCATTCACAATTGCTACAAAGAGAATAAAATACCTAGGAATATAACTAATAAAGGATGTAAAGGACCTCTTCAAGGAGAACTACAAACCACTGCTCAACGAAATAAGAGAAGACACAAACAAATGGAGAAACATTCCATACTCATGGTTAGAAAGAATCAGTATTGTGAAAATGGCCATACTGCCCAAAGTAATTTATAGATTCAATGCTATCCCCATCAAGCTACCAATGACCTTCTTCACAGAACTGGGAAAAAACACCTTAAACTTCATATGGAACCAAAACAGAGCCCACATAGCCAAGACAATCCTAAGCAAAAAGAACAAAGCTGGTGGCATCATGCTACCTGATTTCAAACTATACTACAAGACTACAGTAATCAAAACAGCATGGTACTCAGACCAAAACAGAGATATAGACCAATGGAACAGAACAAAGGCCTTGGAAGTAACACTACACATCTACAACCATCCGATCTTTGACAAACCTGACAAAAACAAGCAATGGGGAAAAGAGTCCCTGTTTAATAAATAGTGTTGGGAAAACTGGCTAGCCATGTGCAGAAAGCAGAAACTGTACCCCTTTCTGACACCTTACACTAAAATTAACTCCAGATGGATTAAAGACTTAAACATAAGACCCAACACCATAAAAACCCTAGAAGAAAACCTAGGCAAAACTATTCAGGACATAGGCATAGGCAAGGACTTCATGACTAAAACACCAAAAGCATTGGCAACAAAAGCCAAAATAGACTAATGGGACCTAATTAAACTCCAGAGCTTCTGTAAAGCAAAAGAAACAGTCTTTAGAGTGAACCAGCAACCAACAGAATGGGAAAAAATTTTTGCAATCTACCCATCTGACAAAGTGCTAATATCCAGAATCTACAAAGAACTAAAACAGATTTACAAGAAAAAAAAAAAAAAACCCATCCAAAAGTGGGTGAAGGATATGAACAGACACTTTTCAAAAGAAGACATATATGAGTCCAACAAACATATGAAAAAATGCTCATCATCACTGATTGTTAGAGAAATGCAAATCAAAACTACATTGATATATAACCTCATGCCAGTTAGAATAGCAATCATTAAAAAATCTGGAGACAACAGATGCTGGAGAGGATGTGGAGAAATAGGAACACTTTTACACTGTTGGTGGGAAGGTAAACTGGTTCAACCATTGTGGAAGACAGTGTGGCAACTCCTCAAGGACCTAGAAACAGAAATTCCATTTGACCCAGCAATCCCATTACTGGGTATGTACCCAAAGGATTATAAATAGTTGTATTATAAAGTCACATGTACACGTATGTTCATAGTGGCACTGTTTACAATAGCAAAGACCAGAAACCAAACCAAATGCCCATCAGTGATAGACTGCACAAGGAAAATGTGGCATATATACACCATGGAATACTATGCAGCCATAAAAAACGATGAGTTCATGTCCTTTGTAGGGATATGGATGAATCTGGAAACCATCATTCTCAGCAAACTGACACAAGAATAGAAAATCAAACACTGCATGTTACCACTCATAGGTGAATGCTGAACAATGAGCACACAAGGACACAGGGAGGGGAGCATCACACACTGGGATCTGTTTGGGGGGGCCAAGGGAGGGACAGCAGGTGGATAGGTAGGTCAGGGAGGGATAACATGGGGAGAAATGCCAGATGTAGGTGACGGGGGGATGGAATCAGCAAAACACATTGCCATGTGTGTACCTATGCAACAATCCTGCATGATCTGCACATGTACCCCAGAACCTAAAGTACAATTAAAAAAAAAAGAAAAGAAAGTGTAAAAAAAAAAATAAAATAAAATATAAATAAATAATGACTTTATCTAGTCATATCATTTTCAAACTGCAGAAAATCAAAGACAAAATTTCTTGAAAAGAAAAACACCTTATCTATAGAAGAACAAAGTTAGAAATTATATCCAGCTTCTCCTCAGATACCATACAAGCAAGATGAGAGTGAAGTAAAATATTTAAGTGTTGAAAGAAAAAAGATTGCCAGACTAGAATTCTGTATCTTGCAAAATTACCCTTCAAAAGAGGGAGAAATAAAGACTTTCTCCAACCATCAAAAATTGAGGGAAATTGTCACTAGTATACCTACCTTGCAAGAAATGTTAAAAGTTCTTCAAAGATAAGGAAAATGATATAGGTCAGAAACTCAAATCTACATTAAAAAGGAAGAGTGCTAGAGAAGGAATAGTAGGTAACATAAATGTCTGAAACAAGCCAGCACACTTCCTTCAAAAATTCTCCATGCCCCAGCCACACAGCATTCCTTCTTATGTTCCAGAAGCACCCACATCGCCATTGTCACATTGCCAGAATGGCTGCTGTCTTCCTCAAGGCTGTAAGTTATGTGTCCCCAGAGCCAGGTCTGTGAGGTGCTCAGTGCCTGATGAATGAACAAATGAATGACAGAGCACCCCAACCAGCAACTGGGTGGGTTATTAAATAGCACGTCTCTTTATTTGCAGTTCAGCAAGACGACTCCAGTGCTGACACTGTTGCATGAAGACCTCACCTGCTGGACTCTTTCTGCCCAGGTCTGGCCCTTCTTCAGGTCAAGCAGGAGATGGATGTTCTTCTGACACAGGTTGCTCCTGGACCCTGAAGGACTTCCACCTAGGAGGTAGAGAAATGCCCAAGGGACACAACAGGGAGATGTGGTTGGCCAAGGGGTAGGGCTGAGGATGACTCCCTGTAACTACACTGTTCTCCACGTTCCCAGAGCTCCATCTAGAGAGCAGAAACCCATGGAAGAACAGGCAGTGGTGCATCGGGCAGCTGGAATTGAAGCCTGAGTCAGTTTCTTCCAACTCAGAAGTCCCTGCTAACAGTTCTTCATCTCCAGTCATATGAGCAAACAACTGATGTGGCATTTATCATGTGCTAGACACCATCACCCCCAAGACAACGCTCCAAAGTAAATAGGTCTGTTGCAATGAGGAAACTGAGGCACAGGGGCATTATGTAACTTGCCATGGTGGAGCCGAATTGGAACCCAGCTTCTGCTCCCGAGTTTGGCTTAAGGTCTGCCTTCTGTATAATGGTCACAAACAATGCCCCCTCTTAAGGTTGTTTTTGGATCAAATGAGAAACCCTGGCAAAATGCCTTGTGCAGAAGCTGGCGTATAGTGAGTGCTCAATAAATGCCAGTGGTGCACTCCAACAGCCTTCTTGTAAGCATGCTGAGGTCGCCGTGCCTAAATCTCTCCCTTAGCCCCAGCATGGTCAGCGCAGCTGTTCACCACAGACAGGCTCAGGGGCTGCATCCTGGATAGCTACCATGGTTGTTTATCCTGCCATCGGCCCTCCACCTCCCACGGCCACATAAACAGCCCCTGTGTGACCACTGGGTCAAGCACAAGGGAAGGAGACCATGGGACCCAAAGTCACGTCCCAAGTTGGTGGCAGGTCTAAAACCTATGCAGCATCACTCCTTACACTACCATCTGTGACTCAAGGTAAGGTCAGCAGACCAGCAGTGACAATGCCCAGAAAGTTTTAGAAATGTGAAATTGCAGGCTCCACCGCAATCTCCTAAACACAGGAGCCCAGGCCCATGAATAATGGAGAGGCAGTGCTCTCTGACACCACAGAGTCAGGGAAGCCAATATGAAACTTGACTTCAAGTCCTTCCACAAACTTAAGAGAAGCATTGCAGGAGCCCAAGACAGCCAGCCCCCACCCACCTCTATGGGCCCTTCCCAGTAGGGAAAGGCTAAGCCTCTTTCCCAAGTTCCCCACTGCAGTGCCCCTTCCCACTGTCCAGGATAACCATCTTTTCTGCCCAGTTCCTCATTCATCAGCTCTCTCACCTGTTGCTCTTAGCAGTCCCAGTAGAAGGGTCTCGTACTGGAGTCCTGAGCTGAGCAATCTGTAAGATGTGATATGCTGCAAGGAACAGAGAAGGAGGGCCAGGTGGAGGGAGGCTGCCTGATAGCAGAACCTACCCAGACCATGGCACAGGGGCTGGGGTGGGAGGGCAGGCCATGCCTGGGCCGTGGCTGCAGTGGGCCTGGGAGCAGAGTCATATGAACAGGCCCTCAGCCTGGAGCCTTTCTGTGCACTGGCAGACACCATGAAAGGCTGGCAAAGCCCTGTCATGTGAAGCACAGAAGACAGGACACAGCCCTGCGAACTACATGCCCCTGCTCTTGATGTTGGCGTACCAGAGAGAGCATTGCTGGGTGTGGGCAGAAAACCCAGCAGTCACTCCCACTCTGCCTGCCCGCAGTCAGGAACACAGATCAACCAGTCCCAAACAACTTACCTTCGTCTCACCTGCTCTATACGATCTCGCGTGATGTCCTCTGTCATCTCACTTGGCACTTGGAAGATACGAGTGTGGCTGCAAAAGGCCATTCATACATTGGCATATGGGATCTGAGTTTCTTTCTTACCAGGCATAGAGAACGGCTGGAGATCCTGCGAACAATGGCTCTTGCCCTGACATCATGAACTTTTGAGGTGGTCTCTTCCCCTTCTCGACTCATGAGCACAAAGCCTTTTTCACTAACCAGGTACCCTTGAGCCCCCAGTAATGCTGAACAGGTAGCAGACCGTCCCAGGGAGAGCCAGGAACACAGAGTTGAGCGCCTTACTGAAAGCAGCAGGCAGTGGTCTCGTGAGCCATGGAATTCACCCTTCTGAATTCACCCTTCTGAATTCCTCTCCAATTTATCATCAGCTCTTGATGACCTGCATCACCCCAAACCCACTGTGGTTCAGAGATGATTCTAGGAAAGCCTATGGCGAGGAAGCTGCGGGGCCTCCTGGGAGACTCCTTGCTTTGTTTCGCTGTGCTGCCTCCACCTTCCTGCCTCTGGCCCGCTTCACCTCCATTCCCACTCTTCCCCTCAAGAGGCCCCCCTCTTTCCACCAAACACCCTAGTTCTGTCTCTGTAGACAATGCTCTCGCGGTAATGCTAGGGACTTTTGACAGTGATGACAGCATGGATGCTGCAGCAATGACCACAGCCAATGGGGAGGTAACGTGGGCTCATGAATATTGCTCCTGCATGGCAGAGCCAGGTCTTTGGCCTGAGAGGAAGATAAAGAATGCAGGGATCCCAGAGGAGGCAGGGAGCCCTGTCCTAGGAGGAAAGGGGAAGGCCTCAGAGAAGAAGGGGCAGTAGCACTGGGCCTGGAGGCCATGTGGGATGGCCAGCTTGCTCAGGCTCCTGTGCTGTAAAGTTTCAGACACCCTCCCGGCTGCTATTTCTCCAATTCCTTCCCAGGTCACCAGCTCCAGCAACAGTCCCAGCAAACAGTCCACTAGCAGTCTTTCCTGAGTGCCCCGGGCAGTAGGACCTGGGTCGCCCACACTACGCTCTCCGAGATACTCCGCGGGGCTTCCCTTTAACTAGCACACAGCTTATCCACGTAGCTAACTTTTAACTCTTTGAAACTGGGAACTATGTCATATTCTTTTCTCTCTTTTTCCAAAAGCCTAGCAAACACCAGGTGGCCAGTACATGCCTATCAAACAAATGAATATTCAACAATGCTTCATAAAGGGATATATTTCCTGACTACATACTTATTTCAGTAAGAGGGGGACCCAACACGAGTGGGCTGTGGAGGAAGGCAGGCAGAGGCTTTCGGTTTAAAATCTTTGTAGAAAATCCAGAGTGGAAAAATTGTAAGTAGATAATTGACTGATTCCTGCAGGCTGTCTCAAAAGCTTAAACCTAGTCTTGTTGCACAGCCAAGATTTTTTAAATATTGGCAGATGATGTGTGTGCTATCCAAATCAAGAGCACAATGTCTGCAATTCCATAGCACAACCACATCAGGCACAGAAAAGCCTGGATTATAATCAACAACATTTATGGTTTTAGGGGCCTCAGAAGGTTTCTCATCCAAAAAAACTGTTTCCCAGGGAGGTCTCAAATCCCACCATGTTATTCCTTTTGGTTATGTAATTACTGTGTATTTGAATCTTCTCAAAAGGCAGATGCCACTAAAAGGGGTAAGCACATGAAAACCCTTTCTTGAGAAATGGAGCCTCCTTGATACAAGAGATCAATGCCAATGATAAGGCAGGGAAAGGGAAAAGAAAGGAGGAAGGGGAGAGGGTTCCCTCAGTTTCCTGGAGGACCAGTCTTAAGACCTTAGTCCCTCTCCTGGGAAGGGTGGCTGATGTGCTCCAGAGACCCCCAGAGAACACAGGTGCAGGAAAGGAAATGGGAAAGTCTCCCTCCAGAAGAGTGATGGCTTCAGGACAGCTCCCTGGGCCTCGTGACTCGGCATCTGCAGAGCCAGGAGAGGTGGTGGGGATGGCTGTGCACTGGCAGGCACCCGAGAGGCTGGTAAAGCCACCATAACCGAGCACAGAATTCTAGCCCTGGGCGCTGGGAAGCCTGCACACACCTCAGTTGCAGATGACAACTTTGGCTTCTGCATTTTAAGAGCTTATTTTCTTTTAGCTCTTTAAAGTGCAACCACTTCTGAGCAACTCAAGTGCAAAAAGAACAGAAGTCTGAAATGTATTCAGAAGCATTTAAGAAATGGAGTGCAAGCCCAGTTTTCCAACCCCTCAAGTCATTTAAAAATGTAGAAATGAGCTGGGCTTTCAAGATAGTAAGAATATTCCCTTGAGACCCCAAAGCAAGGCTGAGAAATTTGTCAGCCAAAGACGGCATCTCCAGAGAAGAGCATCTGTGGGTTCGTAAGGAGAGGGGCTTGCACATCTCTCCCTGTCCTCCCTCTCCCCTCTTCACCCAGGGCAAATGGGACACTTTACCTCCATCTTATGAACTGGATCCGTGTTCTCTCCTCCAAGACCTCCTGGCTCTGATTTGCCGACAAATCAGACTTAGAGAGGTGGTGCTTCACCTGGGAAATCCAAAGGGGTCCATGTGATTCCTGCCCAGCATGGCCCCCAGCTTGGCTGGCACAGAGCCCAGACAAGCACCTCACTCTTGCCCAGAATCACTTATGGTGCACCTCCTGCCTCTCCCTTCTCCCTCACCCCCACTCCCAGGCAACATCTCAAATTCTTAGTTACCACATCTCTGGTCACATGGATGTCCTGGCCATGGGTGGGAGGGGAGTCGATGGACATCTTCTCCCTTATGCCCTGGGAAGGGTAGTTGATGGACAGCTTTTCCTTTATACCCTGAGAAGCCTCTTCTTCTGTCTGAAAGGTGAGCAATGTCCTCTGAAAATGTCATTCTGCATCCAACCCTGAGTCGTCTTCTCCTCTTCCTTCCTGTTTATTCCTTCTCCATCACAACTCACACACCACATATTCACACACATGCACTCCTTACCTCACTGTTCCTGCAATAAGCTACTTTCCTGTGATGTCCTCAGAACTCCCTAAGTCCCCGGCCCTATCCCAAGCTGTTCCTGAGACACCCTTGAGCTGGAAAGGATGCAGCTGAAACCCTCAAGCCAGAATGCTTGAGAAGCAGGATGGCGTTAGTGGCGGTGCTAACACATTTCCTACTGGGACACAAGCCACAGTGTCCTCCAGGACATGTGAAGAAATTAGACTCAAATCTAGGGAGGGTGTCTGCCAATGAACTTGAGTTCCAGTTCCATGAAGAAGGAAGCCCAGATCCTCACACCCACTGAGACCAGCTCTTTAGGATTTTGGATACCCCGAGTCATAGAGAAATCTTACTCACTTTTTTCAACCAGTGCTGTACTACAGATACAGCCTCGCTTTCCACAACGTCAATGTCCTGGAACAAATTGGCAAGTTGGTGACCTCAGAAAACCTAGAAACCCAGCTCCTCCCACCCACCCCCACCACTGTTACTCAAAATTATTTGTAAGATCTCTCTGAAGTGCAGCAGGGCCCCAGAGCGGGAGATGATATATGAGAAATTGTGACTACCATCAAGCTGCTTACCGAACTGGTTATTGGTAGGAAGGTAAGCCCTACACCTCTCCGAGCAAGAATATACACAATCCAGGTTGTAATTATCATCTCTGAATTTATACCAGGCCCCCTTCTTGGCTCCCTCCTTCCATTGAAGCTGCCTGAGAACTCCTATGGGACAGGGAGGTCATTGAAGGGAGGTGTCCCCCTGATTGGCTGACCTGTGATGATGTGACAATGGCCTCCCTTTGAAAGTGGTGTATATGAGTATAAATGCAGTTGCCAGGAGACCCTGCATTTTAGGCTCTGGGTGCAATGCCTATGAGTTACCGTGCTTCAAGGAGCAGAACCATTCAATAAAAGATGGCTTTCTAACACCACTGGCTGACCCTTGAATTCTTTTCTTGGGAAAGCGCTAATTTGAGAGTTCACCTTGAGGCAGGCGGATAGGGTTTGGAGGCAGGAAACCTAAAGCCCATTCACTCTGACTTCTTAGAACTAAATCAAAAGGAAAACCCCAACATTCCATGCCCAAGTAACAGAAGGACCAGAGGCTACTCCCTTTGCAACCCTCCCCTCTTCTGCATGGTAGATGAAAAGCTGACAGTACCCTACCACAACCGATCAGGCTGGTCATGGACCAGGTCTTCATTTGCATAGAGGTATATAATTTTGTAACTTCACTTCAACCTCTGATTGGTCACTTTCCACAACAAATCAGACATTTGCATAGGGTGTAACGTTGTAACTTCACTTCAGCCTCTGATTGGTCACTTTCTGCAACCAATCAGACTGATCACGAGCTGCTACTTCATTTAATAGGGTATTTACCAAGTAACCAATGGGAAACCTCTAGAGGATATTTAAACCCCAGAAAATTCTATAACCAGCCTACTCCTACCCTGTGGAGTGTACTTTCATTTTCATTAAATCTCTGTCTTTGTTGTTTCAATCTTTCTTTGCTTGGTTTGTGCATTTTGTCCAATTCTTTGTTCAAGACGCCAAGAACCTGGACACCCTCCACCCATAATACCCTGTCCTGTAACAACTTGTTATGTGCTCTTGACCTCATCATTAGTCCTTCTGGTCTGTTCCTTTGTCTTATACTGAAAGGGATAAAGTTGTGTCTCGTGTCTCTAGTTTTCTTCTAACTGTAACATTCCATAAATTTTCCCATGTTTATTCTTCTCAGGACTATAGAAAACCATTTTTCACTTT
Organism: Aotus nancymaae; assembly: GCF_030222135.1. Classification (NCBI taxonomy): domain Eukaryota; kingdom Metazoa; phylum Chordata; class Mammalia; order Primates; family Aotidae; genus Aotus; species Aotus nancymaae. The sequence continues at coordinate 38,235,774 of NW_026988423.1, forward strand.
CTCCAATTCCCCTGATACAACCACTACACCTCTTCCCACTCAACAATTTGCCTCAATTTTGTGTCATCCCTGACATAATCAGAATAGACTAGGTTCTGCTGAGGACTAAGGCAATAAACCCACCTCCAAATAAAAAATGTTTATTTCTCACGCTCAAAACTCTAGGGCAAGTTGGGGAACTTCTTTTTTTTTTGAGACGGAGTTTCGCTCTTGTTACCCAGGCTGGAGTGCAATGGCGTGATCTCGGCTCACCGCAACCTCCGCCTCCTGGGTTCAGGCAATTCTCCTGCCTCAGCCTTCTGAGTAGCTGGGATTACAGGCACGCGCCACCATGCCCAGCTAATTTTTTGTATTTTTAGTAGAGACGGGGTTTCACCATGTTGACCAGGATGGTCTCGATCTCTTGACCTCGTGATCCACCCGCCTCAGCCTCCCAAAGTGCTAGGATTACAGGCGTGAGCCACCGCGCCCGGCAAGTTGGGGAACTTCTGAGCAGTTGTGGTTCTGACCTCCATGACTGCCAAATCAGGGAAGAGAGCACAGAGAGGAATCAGGTCAGTGTTCCACATTTCAGCCCAGAAGCTCCTACTTAGAGCCTTTGAGCTAGAACTAGTCCTATGGCCTCAACCTATCTCCAAGGAAGACTGGAAATTGTAAAATAACAGATGAAATTACCTGTCAACATCTCTGTTTCTGCTGCTATCCCCTAAAATTTATGTTTTCATTCTTACTGATGTAATTTTATTTTTGAATATTTAAAATATTAATGTGATTCTGAAATCAAAACTACATGAACAGATATATTCAAGGAAGTTTCATCTCTTCCCCTATACCTTCAACCATGTTCTAACTCACTTCAGAAGTAAAATTTTCATTAGTTTCTGAACTACACATCCTTTGTTTATGTTGACAAAATGAAGCTGATACATAAACCTATTTGCTTTATGATTACTATTTTATAAAATGCATACAGTAAAATGTACAAATGTATGTACAGCTGAGAAATATTTTTACACACACACACACACACACACACACACACACACTCTCTCTCTCTCTCACCTGTTTAACCACTGCCCAGATCAAGATAGAAAACATTTTTAGTAGGCCATTTGTATTATACTTGATTTGATGCTGTTTAAAATAATGCTGCTATGAAATTTTTATACTGTACTTATCTTTTGGTTGCCATAAGCACTAAATCTTCTGAGCATATACCAAAGATTAAAGTTGCTAGGTCATAGGCTTCACGTATGTGTAGCATTAGTATATACCAAACAGTACTGCAAAGGGGTTGTACTAACCTACTGCCCATAAGCAATGTATGAAAGTCACAGTTACTCCATATTTCTTCCAACACTTGGTATTGTCACTTCTTTAAATTTAGCCAGTCTAGTAGAGGTGTAGTGGTAATTAATAACACTTAAATTTTCATTTAACTGATTATCAGTGTCATAATGCATGTTTTTATTTGCCTATTGATTACTTTGGATATTCTTTTTTGTGAAGTGCCTCCTCAAGCTTTGTGTCCTTTCACTGAATTGTTGGTCTTTTCCTTATTGATTTGTAGATTTCTCAATATATTGTAAATAGTACTCCTTTTTCAACTATGTGTTTTACAACTATTTTACCTCAACTTATGACTTGGCTTTTCACCCTTTTAGTACTGTCTTCTGTGGAACCGAAACTCTTAATTTTTAAAGTCAGTCTTATTGTGATATATTTAAATAATATAAAATTTACCCATAATAATGTATAACTAAATAATTGTTAGTAGATTCAGAGAATTATGCAACCATCACAACAATCCAATTATAGAACATAGCTATCACCCCAAAAATATCTGTCATGCCCATTTACAGGCAACCTCTGCTTCCATTCTCAGCCCCACCAACCTGCTCTCTATCTCTAGAGATGTGCCTTTTCTGGACATTTCATACACATGGAACTATACCATATTATGTCTGGCTTATTTCACCAGTAAGTAGGTAGCATGTGGCAGTAATTCATTCCTTTTTATTGTGGTGTAGTATTCCACTGCATGGACATACCACATTTTGTTTGTCCGTTCACCAGTTGATGTACCTTAGATGGTGTCCAGTTTGGAGGCTACTATGAATAACACTGTGGTGAATATTTTTTGTTGTCGTTGTTTAATTTTTTTATTTTATTTTTCCATAAGTTATTGGAGTACAGGTGGTATTTGGTTACATGAGTAAGTTCTTTAATGGTGAATTCTGAGGTTTTGGTGCACCCATCACCCAAGCAGTGTACACTGCACCATATTTATAGCCTTTTATCCCTTGCCCTCTCCCACATTTCCCCCTCAAGTCCCCAAAGTCTATTGTATTATTATTATGCCTTTGCATCCTCATAGCTTATCTCCCACATATCAGCGAGAACATATAACACTTGGTTTTCCATTCCTGAATTACTTCACTTAGCGTAACAGTCTCCAATCTGATCCAGTTCACTGCAAATGCCACTAATTCATTCCTTTTTATGGTTGAGTATTACTCCATCGTATACATATATACCACAGTTTCTTTATCCACTTTTTAATTGATGGACATTTGGGTTGTTTCCACAATGTTGCAGTTGTAAATGGTGCTGCTCTAAATATACGTGTGCAAGTTCTTTTTTGAATAATGACTTTTTTCCTCTGGATAGGTACTCAGTATTGGGATTGCTGGATCAAATGGCAGTTCTACTTTTGTTTGTTTAAGGAATCTTCACACTGTTTTCCATAGCAGCTGTACTAGTTCATATTCTCACCAGCAGTGTGGAAGTGTTCCCTGATCACCGCATGATGCCAACATCTACTGTTTTTTTTATTTTTTTATTATGGCCATTCTTGGCAGGAGTAAGGTGATGTCGAATTGTGGTTTTGATTTGTATTTCCCTGAGCATTAGTGATGTTGAGCATTTTTTCATATGTTTGTTGGTCATTTGTAAACCTTCTTTTGAGAATTGTCTATTTATGTCCTTACCCTACTTTTTGATGGGATTGTTTGAGTTTGTTATAGATTCTGGATATTAGTCCTTTGTCAGATGTATAGATTGTAAAGATTTTTCTCCCACCCTTTGGGTTGTCTGTTTACCCTGCTGACTGTTCCTTTTGACCTGAAAAAGCTCTTTAGTTTAATTAGATCGCAACTATTTCTCTTTGTTTTTATTGCATTTGCTTTTGGGTTCTTGGTCATGAACTCCTTGCCTAAGCCAATGGCTAGAAGGTTTCTTCCAATGTTGTCTTCTAGAAATTTTATAGTTTCAGATCTTGGATTTAAGTCCTTGATCCATCTTCAGTTCATTTTTGTACACAGTAAAAGATGAGGATCCGGTTTCATTCTTCTACATGTGGCTTGTCCAGCACCATTTGTTGAAAAGGGTGTCCTTTCCCCACTTTATGTTTTGTTTGCTTTGTCAAAGATCAGTTGGCTGTAAATATTTCAGTTTATTTCTGGGTTCTCTACTCTGTTCCATTGGCCTATGTGCCTATTTTTATACCAGTGCCATGCTGTTTTGGTGACTATGGCCTTATTGTATAGTTTGAAATCACGTAGTGTGATGCCTCCAGATTTGTCCTTTTTGGTTAGTCTTGCTTGGGCTGTGTGGGCTCTTTTTTGGTTCCATGTGAATTTTAGAATTGTTTTTTCTAACTCTGTGAAGAATGAAGTATTTTGATGGAGATAACATTGAATGTGTAGATTGCTTTTTGCAGTATGGTCATTTTCACAATATTAATTCTACTCATCTATGAGTATGGGATGTGTTTCCATTTGTTGTTGTCATCTATGACTCCTTTCAGCAGGGTTTTGTAGTTTTCCTTGTAGAGGTCTTTTGACTCCTTTGTTAGGTATATTCCTCAGTATTTTAGTTTTTGCAGCTATTGTAAAAGGGGTTGAGTTCATGATTTGATTCTTTGCTTAGTGGCTGTTGGTGTATAGAAGACCTGCTGATCTCATACCTGGAAACTTTGCTAAATTCTTTTATCGGTTCTAGGAGCTTTCTGGAGGAGTCCTTAGGGTTTTCCATGTAAACGATCATACCATTAGCAAACAGGGACTGTTTGACTTCCTCTTTACCAATCTGGATGCCCTTTCTTTCTTTCTCTTGTCTGATTTTCTTGCTAGGACTTCCAGTACTATGTTGAAGAGGAGTGATGAGAGTGGGCATCCTTGTCTTGTTCCCATTCTCAGAGGGAATGCTTTCAATTTTTCCTCATTCATATTATGTTGGCTGTGGGTTTGTCATAGATGGCTTTTATTACATTAACCTGTATCCCTTGTATACCTATTTTGCTGAGGGTTTTAATTATAAAGGGATGCTTGATTTTGTCAAATGCTCTTTTGACATCTATTGAGATGATCATGTGATTTTTGTTTTTAATTGTTTATGTGGTCAATGACATTTATTGACTTGTGTATGTTAAACCATCCCTGCATCCCTGGTATGAAATCCATTTCATTGTGGTGGAATTTTTTTTTTTTTTTGACATGTTGTTGGATTTGGTTGGCTAGTATTTTCTTAAGTATTTTAACATCTATGTTCATCAGGGATATCAGTCTGTAGTTTTCTTTTTTGGTTGTGTCCTTTCCTCATTTTGCTATTAGAGTGATGCTGGCTTCATATAATGAATTAGAGAGGGTTCTTTCTTTCTCTATCTTGTGGAATAGTGTCGAAAGGATTGGTACCAATTCTTCTTTGAACATCTGGTAGAATTCTGCTGGGAATCCCTCTGATCCTGGACTATTTTTGTTGATAATTTTTAAATTTTAATTACCATTTCAATCTCTCTGCTTGTTATTGGTCTGTTCAGTGTATCTAATTCTTCTTGATTTAAGCTAGGAGGGTTATATTTTTCCAGGAATGTATCCATCTCTTCTGGGTTTTCTAGTTTATCTGCATAAATGTGTTCATAGTAGCCTTAAATAATCTTTTGTATTTCAGTGGTGTCAGTTGTAATATCTCCTGTTTCATTTCTTAGTGAGGTTATTTAGATTTTCTCTCTTCTTTTCTTGGTTAATCTTGTTTTGTCTGATATAAGAAAAGAAGAGAGAAAATCCAACTGGTCTATCAATTTTATGTATCTTTTCAAAAATAAGTCTAAATGTTCTATCAATTTTATTTATCTTTTCAAAGAAACAACTTTTTTGTTTCATTTATCTTTTTCAATTTGTTGTTGTTGTTGTTGTTGTTTCAATTTCATTTAGTTCTGCTCTGATCTTGTTTATTTCCTTTCCTCTGCTAAGTTTGGGTTTGGTTTGTTCTTATTAGGTTGTGTCATTATTGCCATTCAGTTTGAAGAAATTTTTAATTTCTATCTTGATTTTGTTTTTGACCCAATGCTCATTCAAGAGCAGTTTTTTAATTTCCACGTATTTGCATGGTTTTGAAAGTTCCTTTTTGATTTGAGTTCCAGTTTTATTCCACTGTAGTCTGAGAGAGTGCTTGATATAATTTTAATTTTCTTAAATTTATTGAGGTTCATTTTATGACATCATATGGTCTATCTTAGAGAAATTTTCATGCACTGTTGAATAGAATGTGTTTTCTGCAGTTGTTGGATGAAATATTCTGTATATATCTGTTAAGTCCATTTGTTCCAAGGTATGGTTTAAATCCATTTTTTCTTTATTGATTTTCTGTCTTGATGACCTGTCTAGTGCTGTCAGTGGAGTATTGAAGTCTCCCACTATTATTGTGTTACTGTCTATCTCATTTATTAGGTCTATTAGTAATCATTTCATAAATTTGGGAGCTCGAGTGTTAGGTGCATATATGTTTAGGATTGCGGTAGTTTCCTATTGGACAAGGCCTTTTACCATTACATAATGTCCCTCTTTGTCTCTTTTAACTGCTATTTCTTTAAAATTTGTTTTGTCTGATATAAGAATAGCTACTCCTTGCTCACTTTTGACATCTATTTGCATGAAATGCATTTTTCCACCTCTTTACTTTAAGTTTATGTGAGTCTTTATGTGTTAGGTGAGTCTCCTGAAGGCTGCAGATATTTGCTTGGTGAGTTCCTACCCATTCTGTGGTTCTGTGTCTTTTAACTGGAGCATTTAGGTCATTTACATTCGATGTTAGTATTGAAATGTGAGGTACTATTGTGTACATCATGGTCTTTGTTGCCTGTGTACTTTTCCTTGTTTTTTGTATTTTGGTTTTGATTCTTAACTTGTATTTTTGTTTTATAGGTCCTGCACGATTTATGCTTTAAAAAGGTTCTATTTTGGTGTGTAGGACTTGTTTAAAGATTTACAGCTCCTTCTAGCAGTTCTTGTATTGGTAATGACAAATTATCTTAGCATTTGTTTGTCTAAAAATGACTGTATCTTTGCTTCATATATGATGCTACATTTTGCTGGATACAAAATTCTTTGCTGATAATTGTTTTGTTTGAGGAGGCTGAAAATAGAGCCCCAATCCCTTCAGCTTGTAGGGCTTCTGCTGAGAAATCTGCTGTTAATCTGATCAGTTTTCCTTTATAGGTTACCTGAAGCTTCTGTCTCATAGTTCTTAGGGTTATTTTCTTCATCTTAACTTTGGATAACCTGATGCCATGTGCCTAGGCAAAGGTATTTTTACAATTATTTCCCAGGTGTTCTGTAATGATTGTTTCTTTTGCTGTACAGAAGCTCTGGAGTTTAGTTAGGTCCCATTAGTCTATTTTGGCTTTTGTTGCCAATGCTTTTGGTGTTTTAGTCATGAAGTATTTTCCTATGCCTATGTCCTGAATGGTTTTGTCTAGGTTTTCTTCTAGGGTTTTTATGGCTTTAGGTCTTATGTTTAAGTCTTTAATCCATTTGGAGTTAATTTTAGTGTAAGGTATCAAGAAGGAGTCCAGTTTCTGTTTTCTCCACAAGGCTAGCCAGTTACCTCAACACCATTTATTAAACAGGGAATCCTTTCCCCATTGCTTGTTTTTGTCAGATTTGTCAAAGATCAGATGGTTGTAGATGTGTGGTGTTACTTCCAAGGCCTCTGTTCTGTTCCACTGGTCTATATCTCTGTATTGGTACCAGTACCATGCTGTTTTGATTACTGTAGCCTTGTAGTATAGTTTGAAGTCAGATAGCGTGATACCTCCAGCTTTGTTCTTTTTGCTTAGGATTGTCTTGACTATGCAGGCTCTCTTTTGGTTCCACATGAAGTTTAAGATGGTTTTTCCAAGTTCTGTGAAGAAGGTCATTGGTAGCTTGATGGGGATAGCCTTCAATCTATAAATTACTTTGGGCAGTATGGCCATTTTCACAATATTGATTCTTCCTAACCATGAGCATGGAATGTTTCTCAATCTGTTTGTGTCCTCTCTTACTTCCTTGAAGAGTCGTTCATAGTTCTCCTTGAAGAGGTCCTTTACATCCTTTGTTAGTTTTATTCCTAGGTATTTTATTTTCTTTGTAGCAATTGTAAATGGAAGTTCGCTCTTGATTTGGTTCTCTGTTAGTCTGTTATTGGTATATAGGAATGCTTGTGATTTCTGCATATTGATTTTCTATCCTGAGACTTTGTTAAAGTTGCTTATCAGTTTAAGGAGCTTTTGGGCTGAGATGATGGGGTCTTCTAAATATACAATCATGTTGTCTGCAAATAGAGACAATTTGACTTCCTCCTTTCCTAATTGAATACCCTTTATTTATTTTTCTTGCCTGATTGCTCTGGCTAGAATTTCCAATACTATATTGAATAGGAAAGGTGAGAGAGGGCATCCTTGTCTAGTGCCTGATGTCAAAGGGAATGCTTCCAGTTTTTTCCCATTCAGTATGATATTGGTTGTGGGTTTGTTGTAAATGGCTTTTATTATTTTGAGATACGTTCCATTGATTCATAGTTTACTGAGAGTTTTTAGCATAAAGGGCTGTTGAATTTTGTCAAAGGCCTTCTCTGCATCTATTGAGATAATCATGTGGTTTTTGTCTTTGGTTCTGTTTATGTGGTGAATTACGTTTATAGACCTGCATATGTTGAACCAGCCTTGCATCCCCGGGATGAAGCCTACTTGATCATGATAGATAAGCTTTTTGATGTGCAATTGGTTTGTCAGTATTTTACTGAAGATTTTTGCATCTATGTTCATCATGGATATTGGCCTGAAGTGTTCTTTTCTTGTTGAGTCTTTGCTGGGTTTTGGTATCAGGATGATGTTGGTCTCATAATATGATTTGGGAAGGATTCCCTCTTTTTGTATTGTTTGGAATAGTTTCAGAAGGAGTGGTACCAGCTCCTTGTTGTACAACTGGTAGAATTCACCTGTGAACCCATCTGGACCTGGGTTTTTTTTTTTTGGTTGGCAGGCTGTTAATTGCTGCCTCAATTTCAGCCCTTGTTATTGGTCTATTCAGGATTTCAACTTCTTCCTGGTTTAGGCTTGGGAGGGTGCAAGTGTCCAGGAATTTATCCATTTCTTCCAGGTTTATTGGGTTTTGTGCATAGAGTTGTTTATAGTAATCTCTGATGGTAGTTTGTATTTCTGTGGAATCGGTGGTGATATCCCTTTTATCATTTTTTATTTCATCTATTTGATTCTTCTGTCTTTTCTCTTTTAATAATCTGGCTAACGGTCTGTCTATTTTGTTGATCTTTTCAAAAAAAACCATCTCCTGGATTTATTGATTTTTTGAAGGGTTATTTGTGTCTCTATCTCCTTCAGTTCTGCTCTGATCTTAGTTATTTCTTGTCTTCTGCTAGCTTTTGAGTTTTAGCTCTTCCAATTTTGATGATAGGGTGTCAATGTAGATCTTTCCTTGCTTCTCTGGTGGGCATTTATTGCTATAAATGTCCCTCTAGACACTGCTTTGAATGTGTCCCAAAGATTCTGGTACCTTGTGTCTTCATTCTCGTTGGTTTCAAAGAACATCTTTATTTCTGACTTCATTTCATTGTTTATCCAGTCAACATTCAAGAGCCAGTTGTTCAGCTTCCATGAAGTTGTGCAGATCTGAGTTAGTTTCTTAATTCTGAGTTCTAATTTGATTGCCCTGTGGTCTGAGAGACTGTTTGTTATGATTTCCATTCTTTTCCATTTGCTCAGGAGTGATTTACTTCCAATTATTGGTCAATTTTACAGTAGGTGTGATGTGGTGCTGAGAAGAATGTATATTCTGTGGATTTGGGGTGGAGAGGTCTATAGATATCTATTAGGTCTGCTTGATCCAGATCTGAGTTCAAGTCCTGGATATCCTTGTTAATTTTCTGTCTCGTTAAACTGTCTAATATTGACAGTGAAGTGTTAAAGTCTCCCACTATTATTGTGTGGGAGTCTAAGTCTCTTTGTAGGTCATTAAGAACTTGCTTTATGTATCTGGGTGCTCCTGTATTGGTTGCGTATATAGTTAGGATCATTAGCTCTTCTTGTTGCTTTGATCCTTTTACCATTATGTAGTGCCCTTCTTTGTCTCTTTTGGTCTATTTTGGTTTAAAGTCTATTTTATCAGAGACTAGGACTGCAACTCCTGCTTATTTTTGCTCTCCATTTGCTTGGTAAATTTTCCTCCTTCCCTTTATTTTGAGCCTATGTGTGTCCTTGCACGTGAGATGTGTTTCCTGGATATGGCACACCAACGGGTCTTGACTTTTTACCCAATTTGCCAGTCTGTGTCTTTTGATTGAGGCATTTAGCCCATTTACATTTAAGGTTAGTATTGTTATGTGTGAATTTAATCCTTCATTTTGATGCTAGCTGGTTGTTTTGCCCATTAGTTGATGCAGTTTCTTCATTGTGTCAATGATCTTTACCATTTGGTATGTTTTTGGAGTGGCTGGTACTGGTTGTTCCTTTCTCTGTTTAGTGCTTCTTTCAGGAGCTCTTATAAGACAGGCCTGGTGGTGATGAAATCTCTCAGCAATTGCTTGTTCATAAAGGTTTTTATTTTCCTTCATTTATGAAGCTTAGTTTGGCTGGATATGAAATTCTGGGTTGAAACTTCTCTTCTTTAAGGATGTCGAATATTGGCCCCCACTCTCTTGTGGCTTGTAAGGTTTCTACTGAGAGATCCGCTGTGAGTCTGATGGGCTTCCCTTTGTGGGTAACCCAACCTTTCTCTCTGGCTGCCCTTAGCACTTTTTCCTTCATTTCAACTCTGGTGAATCTGACGATTATGTGCCTTGGGGTTGCTCTTCTTGAGGAATATCTTTGTGGTGTTCTTGGGTTTGAATGCTGGCCTGCCTTGCTAGGTTAGGGACGTTCTCCTGGATAGTATCTTGAAAAGTTTTCCAGCTTGAATTCATTCTTTCTGTCACATTCAGGTACACCTTTCAAATGTAGATTAGGTCTTTTCACTTAATCCCACATTTCTTGTAGGCTTTGTTCATTTCTTTTCACTCTTTTTTCTCTAATCTTGCCTTCTCTTTTTAATTCATTGAGTTGACCTTCAATCTCTGATATCCTTTTTTCTGCTTGGTCTATTCAGCTATTGAAACTTGTATATGTTTCATGAAGTTCTCATGTTGTATCGTTCAGCTCCATCAAGTCATTTGTATTCTTCCCTATGCTCTTTGTTCTCATTAGCATTTTGTCTAACCTTTTTTTCAAGGTTCTTAGTTTCTTTGCATTGGGTTACAACATGTTCTTTTAGCTCTGAGAAGTTTGTTGTTACCCATGTTCTGTCAATTCATCAGACTCATTCTCCACCCAGCTTAGTTCCCTTGCTGGTGAGGAGTTGTGATCCCTTGGAGGAGGAGAGGCATTCTGGTTTTTGGCGTTTTCATCCTTTTTGTGCTGGTTTCTTCCTGTTTTCATGAATTTATCTACTGGTGGTCTTCGAAGTTGGTGACTTTCAGATAGGGTCTCTTAGTGGATGTCCTTTTTGTTGATGTTGAAGCTATTTCTTTCTGTTTTTTAGTTTTCCTTCTAACAGTCAGGACCCTCTGCTGTAGGACTGCTGGAGGTCCACTCCAGAGCCTGCTTGCCTCTGGATCACCTGCAGCAGCTGCAGAATATGAAGGATTGCTGCCAGTTTCTTCTTCTGTTATCTTTGTCCCAGCAGGGTACCCACCAGATGTCAGCCTGAGTTGACCTTTATAAGATGTCTCTTTGGATATATGGGGGTTGGGGAGCTGCTTGAAGAGACTGTCTGCCCCTTCTGGGAGCTCAAGTACTGAGCCAGGAGCTCCATTTTTCCATTCAGAGCTGCTGGGCATGTATGTTTAACTGCTGCAGTGTAACTGATAATCACCTTTTTTCCCAGGTGCTCTGTCCTGGGAAGGTGGGGCTTTATTCATAAGTTCCTGACATGCTGCTGCCTTTTTTCAGAGATGATGCCCTGCCCAGCAAGGAGGAAGTCTAGTCACAGTCTGCCAGCAGAGGCATTGCTGAGCTGCCGTGGGCTCTGCCCAGCTGCTCTGTGAACATCGTTGCTGTTTTGTTTACACAGGTACAGTTAGAACTGTCTCTGTAATGGTAGACTGCCTTAGTAATGGTGGACTGACTTGGTAATGGTGGACTGCCTCAGTAAAGACAGATTGCCTTGGTAATGGCAAACTGCCTTGGTAATGCTGGACTGCCTCAGTAATGGCGGACTGCCTTGGTAGTGGTGGACTGCCTTGGTAGTGGTGGACTGCCTTGGTAATGGCTGACACCCTTACCCCCACCAAGCTGGACCGTCCCAGGTCCAGCTCCACTTGCTGTGAAACTCTCAATCCAGAGTATTTCAGATTGCTGGTCTTTGTGGGAGTGGGACCTGTTGAGCCAGATCACCTGGCTCCCTGTTTCAGCCCCCTTTTTTTCAGTTGAATGGGCAGCTCTGTATCCCAGGAGTTCCAGGCACCAGTTGAAACAGCTGCCAGATTTGTGTGTTTTCGTGTGGAGACCTGCAGCACTGGCTGAAATAGCCATGTGGAAACTCATGGTGCTTGTCAGTCCAGGAATCTCCTGCTCTGTGGGCAGTAAAAACTCATTTGGAAATGTGGTGTTCACTCACCTTCTGTGTTGTTCTTGCTGGGAACTGCACTCCAGAGCTGTTCCTATTTGGCCATCTTGGATCTCACTATTTATTTATTTATTTTTGAAATGGATTGTCACTCCATTCCCCCAGGCTAGAGGGCAGTGGCATGATCTCAGCTCACTGCAACCTCCGCCTCTCAGGTTCAAGCAGTTCTCCTGCCTCAGCCTCCCAAGTAGTTACATGCCACTATGCCCAGATAATTTTTTTTATTGCATTTTTAATAGAGAAGGGATTTCCCCATGTTGGCCAGGCTGGTCTCGAACTCCTGACCTCAGATGATGCACCTGCCTCTGTCTCCCAAAGCGCTGGGAATTACAGGTGTGAGCCATCATGCCCGGCCTCTTTATGCTTCTTGTATTTGCCTGTCTAGGTCTGTAGCAAAGCCAGAGAAGTTTTCCTTGATTATTAGCCCAAATATATTTTCCAAGCTTTTAGAATTGTCTTCTTCCACAGGAACACCAACTATGCTTAGGTATGGTCATTTAACATAATCCCAGACTTCTTGAAGGTTTTGTTTATATTTTCTTTTTCTTTGTCTTTGTTGGATTTGGTTATTCAACTCTGGATTTGGTTACTCAAATCCAGCTCTGAATTTCTTTCTGCTACTTGTTCAATTCTATTGCTGAGACTTTCCAGAGCATTTTGCATTTCTAAAAGTGTGTCCAAAGTTTCCTCAATTTTTTATTGTTTTTTCTTTAAGCTATGTATTTCCTTGAATATTTCTCCCCTGACTTCTTGTATTATTTTTTGGATTTCCTTGCATTGGGCTTCACCTGCTCTGGTCCCTCCCTGATTAGCTTAATAACTAATCTCCTGGATTCTTTTTCAGGTAGTTCAGGGGTTTCTTCTTGGTTTGGCTCCATTGCTGGTGAGCTAGTGTGATTTTTGGGGGGCGTTGAAGAACCTTGTTTTGTCATATTATCAGGGTTGGTTTTCCAGTTTCTTCTCATTTGGGTAGGCTGTCAGAGGGAAGCTCTAGGGATGAAGGCTGATGTTCAGATTTTTTTGTCCCGTGAGGCATTCCCTTGATATAGTACTCTCCCCATTTTCCTGTGGATGTGGCTTCCTGTGAGCCAAACTGCAGTGATGGTTGTCTCTCTTCTCAGTCTAGCTATCCAGACAGTCTACCCAGCGCCAGCCTGGTACTGGGGGTTGTCTGCACAGAGTCCTGTGATGTGAACCATCTATGGGCCTCTAAGCCATGGATACCAGTGCCCATTCCAGTGGAGGTGGCAGAGGATGCAATGGACTCTGTTAGTGTCCTTAGCTTTGTGCTCTAATGCTCTATTTGTGTGCTGGCTGGCCCCTGCCAGGAGATGGTGCGTTTCAGAAGGCATCAGCTGTAGTAGTGTGGAGAGGGATCAGTGGTGGGCAGGGCCCTAGAACTCCCAAGATTATATGCCTTTTATCTTCTGCTACCAGGGTGGGTAGGGAAGGACCATCAGGTGGGGGCAGGGCTAGGCATGTCTGAGCTGAGACTCTCCTTGGGCGAGTCTTGCTGCAGGGCTGCTGTGGGGGATGAAGGTCACTGGAGTTGGGTACCTAAGAGGATTATGGCTACTTCTGCTGAGTCATTCAGGTTGTCAGGGAAGTAGGGGAAAGCCAGCAGTCGCAGGCCTCACTCAGCTCCCACAGAATCCAAAGGGCTAGTCTCACTCCCAGTGTGTCCCCCGCAACATCCCTGAGTCTGTTTCCAGGCAGAGGGAAAGATGGGTTTGAAAACTTGCCTGAGGCTTTCCACCTCCCAGCTGTGGTGGGTGGGGAGGGCTTTAGTTCTTACCCCTGCCTGTGAAGCCTGCACACGAGATTCGTGCCCTCCCCCAAGTTCTGGCCAGGAGGTTTCTTGCCCTGTTCAAATCGTTACAAAGTTCAGTTAGAGAATTCCTTCTTCCTGTGGAGTTTTACCCCTGGCTCCTCTGGCCACCCTCCTGATGGATCCCTGTGGTGTCAGGCAGGAATGGGCTTCTGGGGACTCAGCAACCTCCCAGGGCCTTCCTGCTGCTTTCTCTACCCCTGTATTTCACCCAGCTCAGCTCACTAACTTGACTCAGTTCCAGGTAAAGTTGAAAACTTCTCCCACAGAAAGACCTTCAGCTTTTTCTCCAGTGGGGGTGTGTGTTTGGGAGAGGAGGGTCTCCCATTCCCACTTCCAGAGTTGGGGCACTCACAATATTTGGGGTGTCTCCTGGGTCCTGCAGGAGCCATCCACTTCCTTCAGAGGGTCTGTGAGTCCTCTCAGGATTGCTGGTTGGTTCTTGCAGTCAGTCTGGAGCTAAAATTCATAATGCAAGCTTCTGCATGCTGCTCTGTCTGGAACTGCAGTCTAGTCCTGCCTCCTGTCCACCATGATCTGTGATGAACATTTGAAAAAATATTATGTGGAATGGAGATTTTGTTTATCTTGGGTAAATTCCTAGGACTGGATTGATAATTTTATGCTTAACATATTTTTCTTTTTCTTAACAGCTTTACTGAGACATAATTCACATTCCATAAAATTCACCATTTAAAAAATACAATTTGATAGCCTTTAGTATATTCACAGAGATGTACAACCATCACCTCGACCTAATTTTAGAATATTTTTATCACTCCAAAAATGAAACCCTGTCAAACTCATTTTTCTCCAACCCTGTGTCTCAGCCCTAGGCCACCACTAATCTACTGTCTCTACAGATTTCCTTATTCTGTACAGTTCATAAGAATAAAATCATACAACATCTGGTATTTTATGACTGGCTTCTTTAACTGAAGATAACATTTTTGAGGGTCATCCACATTATAGCACATATCAGCAATTCATTCCTTGTTACTGCGGTATAGTATTCCATTATATAAATGTACCACATTCTGTTTATCCATTCATCAGCTGATGGACATTTGAATTGTATGTCTTGGTATGAATAATGCTGCTATGAACATTTGTGTACAGGTTTTTGTATGGACCTATGTTTTTGGACATATGTATGGACATATATTTTCATTCTCTTGGGTTTATATCTAGCAGTAGAATTCCCAGATCATATGGTTACCCTATGTGTAACATTTTGAGGTACTGTCAAAATGTTTTTTAAATGGCTGCATCATTTTACTTTCCCACCATCAATGTGTGAGTGTTCTGTTCTCTCCACATTCTTGCCATCATTATTATCTGTCATTTTGATTTTAGCCATCCTAGTGAGTGTGAAGTGGTATCTCATTGTGGTTTGATTTGTCTCTTTCTAATGATTAATGATGCTGAGTATCTTTTCATGTGATTATTGGCCATTTGTATATATCCTTTGGATAAATATATACTCAAATCCTTTTTCATTTTATAATAGGATTATTTTCTTTTATTGTAGAGTGATTAGAGTTTTTTATATATACCCTGTATAAGTGTCTTATCAAATATGTGATTACAGATATTTTTTTCCCCATCCTATGGGTTGCCTTTTCACTTTCTTAATGGTGTCATTTTAAGCACAGAAGTTTTGAATTTTTATGAAGCCCAATTTACCTCTTTTTCTTTTTATTACTTGTACTTTTGGTATCAAAGCAAAGAAACCATTGCCCAGCTTGTGACCATCAAGATTTAATCCTATGTTTTTTCAATGAGTTTAATAGCTTTAGCTCTTGTATATATGTCTATGGTTAATTTTTAGTTAATTATTGTAGATAGTATGAGGTAGAGGATCCAACTTCATGCTTTTGTATGCAGATATCCAATTGTCTCCACACAATTTACTAAAAAAGAATATTCTTTTTCTATCTAATTGTCTTCTCATCCTTGACAAAAATCAACTTATTATAAATGTAAGAGTTTACTTCTGGACTGTCAATTAACCATTGTGTCTGTCCTTATGCCAGTACCACACTGTCTTGATTATTGTAGCTTTGTAGTATGTTTTAACACTGGGAAGTTTGAGTTCTCCAACTTGGTGCTTTTTCAAAATTGTTTTAGCTATTGCAGGATCCTTGAATTTTCTTTTTTTCTTTTTTCTTTTTTTTTTTTTTTTGAGACAGAGTCTCACTCTATAACCAGGCACCAAGCTGGTGTGCAGTGGCACAATCTTGGCTCACTGCAACCTCTGCCTCCCAGGTTCAAGCAATTCTCCTGCCTCAGCCTCCCGAGTAGCTGGGACTACAGGCGCATGCCACCACGCCCAGCTAATTTTTGTATTTTTAGTAGAGACGGGGTTTCACCATGTTGGCCAGGATGGTCTCGATCTCTTGACCTCATGATCCGCCCGCCTCGGCCTCCCAAAGTGCTGGGATTACAGGCTTGAGCCACCGTGCCTGGCCAGGATCCTTGAATTTTCATATGAATTTTAGGATATAAAAAAGAGCTTACTGGCATTTTAATAGGAATTTATTGATCAATTTGAGGAGTACTGCTCATTTGACGATGTTGTCTTCCACCCATAGACATTTATTTCTATTTATTTAGAGCCTAAATTTCTTACAATAAAGTTTTGTCGTTTTCAGTGTACAAGTCTCACACTTCATTTGTTATTATTCTTAGGTATTTATCTTTTTAGTGCTAGTGGAAGTGGAATTCTTTTTAAATTTCATTTTGGATTTTTCATTGCTAGTGTATAGAAGTATAGTGGATTTTCAAATAATAATCTTGTATTCCACAACTTTGCTGAACTCATTTCTTGTAATAGTTTTTTAGGGAATTCCTTAGAATTTTCTATGTACAAGATCAGGTCATCTGCAAATAATTTTCCTTCTTTATTTCCAATCCAAATGCCTTTCATTTCTTTTTCTTGCCTAATTATCCTGGCTATACAGGACTAAATAGAACTGGGAGAACAAACATCTTCTTCTTGCTCCTGATTTTAGGAGAAAAGCATGATCTTTCACCACTAAGGATAGTGCTAGCTGAGAATTTTCATAGATGCTTTTTATCAGTTTGATAAAGTTAACCTTTTAGTCCTAGTTTTTGTAGTGTTTCAGTAATCAAAAAGCGTTGGATTTTGTCCAGTGCTTTTTCTGCATTTATTGAGTGAACCATGTGGTTGTGGCTTTTACTCTATTAATATTGTGTACTACATTAGTTTTTTACTTTCAAATGTTAAACCAACTCCAGAGATAATCCCACCTGGTCAGGAAGTATAATCTTTTTTATATGTGCTGAATTCAGTTTGCTATTATTTTTACATCTATAAGAGATATTGGGCAATAGTTTGTTTTCTTGTGATATCCTTGTCTGTTTTTGGTATCAGGGTTTTGTAGCATTCAATTCCTCTTGATTTTTAAACCTCATAGAGTGAGTTGGAATGCTTTATTTTTTCTTCTGTTTTTTGGAAGCATCTGTAAAAAGATGAGTAGTAGTTCTTCTTTAAATATTTGATATACATTTAACTTGTTAAGAAGTGCCAAACTTTTTTCTGTAACATTTTATATTCCTATCAGCAAAGTATAAAGGCTCAAGTTTCTCCAGATCCTCACAATATTTGTATTATCTTTTTTTATCACAGCCATTCTAGTTGGTGTGTAAAGAAGTATAACATCTGTCTTAACTTACATTTTTCTGACAGCTTATAATATTGATAATCTGTTTATATTAGATAGATAATATAGCTTTATATTAGATAGATAATATAGCTATATATTAGATATTACACCAACACATATATATATAACAGATATATGTTATACATATATCTAAATCTTTATATACATATAGCATATATAGTTATATATAAAGATCTTTACATATCTTTATATATATAAAGATTTGGATACATATGATATATATACACACATAAAACTTATATATATGTTTTTTATATATATATATGTTTGTATAATATCCAAATATTTCTTTTTTAAAAAAATTAAGTTGTTGGCCGGGCGCGGTGGCTCAAGCCTGTAATCCCAGCACTTTGGGAGGCAGAGGCAGGTGGATCACGAGGTCAAGAGATCGAGACCATCCTGGTCAACATAGTGAAACCCCGTCTCTACTAATACAAAAAATTAGCTGGGCATGGTGGCACGTGCCTGTAATCCCAGCTACTCAGGAGGCTGAGGCAGGAGAATTGCCTGAACCCAGGAGGCGGAGGTTGCGGTGAGCCGAGATCGCGCCATTGCACTCCAGCCTGGGTAACGAGCGAAACTCCGTCTCAAAAAAAAAAAAAAAAAAAAAAATTAAGTTGTCTTCTTTTTACTGAGTTTTAAGAGTTCTTTTTATATCCTGAATTCAAGTCCTTTATCACGTGTGATTTGCAAGTACTTTCTCCCAGTCTCTTGCTTGTCTTTCAATTTCTTAATGTTTTCTTTTCAAAGCAAAAAGGTTTTAATTTTGATTAATTCAAATATTATTTCATGTATGAAATATGTTTTTGGTATCATATCTCTAAGAACTCATTGCTCAATCTAAGGTCATGAAGAACATTTTGTTTTCTTTGAAAAGTTTTATTATAATAGCTCTTACGTTTAGGTGTATGATCTATTTGAGTTGTTTTTGTAGATATGCTGTAGGTAAAGATCTGTATATGCTTTTTCATATAAACATATAAACATACCAGCACCATTTGTAGAAAAGACTGTTTTTTCCCCCACCGAATTGCCTTGGCAACTTTGTTAAAAATTAAATTGACCATAAGAGTTTATTCTTTTGTGCATTCTCAATTTTACTTCATTCTCAATTCTACCTCTGCTTACCCTTATACCAGCACCACATTGTCTTGGTAATTACACCTAGGTAGTAAATTTGAGATCAAGTAATATAAATCTTTTTTTCTTAAAACTTCCCTGGCTATTCTAATTTCTTGGATTTCCATGGAAATTTTAGGATTATTTTGCTAATTTCTACCAAGAAAAAGCCTACTGGAAATTTGATAGGCATTGTTTTGAAGCTATAGCTCAACTCACCTAGATTGTCTAATTTGTTGATATAAAGTTATTCATAGTATTGCCACAGAAACTTTTTAATATCTATAGGGTTGGTGGTCATGTCCTGTCTTTCAGTCCCAATTTTGGTAACTTGTTATGTTTTCTAGTTTTTCTTGCTCATCCTATGTAAAGATGTGTGAAATTGTAAAAAGTCTTTTCAAAGACCACTTTTGATTTACATTGAAATTCCCTATTTGTTTTTCCTCTGTTATTTTTCCATTTTCTATGTCATTCTTCCTAATCATCTTTTGTTTTTTCTTTCTTTATTTTTGCTTGTGTTGGGCTTAGTTTGCTCTTCTTTTTCTAGTTCATTAGGTGGAAGTTCAGATTATTGTTTTGAGAGCTTTATTTTTTTCTAATATGGGTGTAATATATAAATTTCCCTCTAAACATAGCTTTAGTTGTATTCTGTAAGTTGCATATTCTTATAAACTCAATCCAAGATACATTGACTTATTTTACCAAAAGTTATCTAGAAGTACAATAGTACCCCCTTATCCACAGGGAATATACTGCAAGACCCCCATGGATGCCTGAAACCTCTGATAACACCAAACCCAACTCCTGTCCATCAGTACACATCCTGTCTTCCACCTGCAAATAAAAAGTCTTTTTCATCTTAACTAAGCGCTTACGCACTGTGGCCATAGCTTCTGTGGTTTGAGGCGTGTGCCAGCAAAACTAGCATGAATTTATTTTTCTTTCATCACAATTTCATGGATAGAAGATTTGTTCTTACCATAAATCTCAGCAACATTAGCATATAGTTTTTTTTCTTTCCTTATTGAGAACTTTCACCTTTTCCCTTAAAGGAAGCACTTCATAGCTTCTCTTAGGTGTATCCAAACTGCCAGCATCACTACTCTTGTGCTTTGGGCCATAAAGTAAAATAAGAGTTACTTGAACACAAGCACGGTGACACTGGGACAGTCAAACATAACCAAGAGCGCCGCTAAGTGGGCGGGTAATGGGTGGGTAAGGTAGGCAGCATAGAGACCCCAGACATAGTAATAATTCATTTCCCAGGAGAAACAGAGCAGGATTTCATCATGCTACTCAAAATGGCTTATAATTTAAAACTTATGAATTTTCTATTTCTGAAATTTTCCATTGACTGTTTCAGACTGCAGATAACTAAAACCACAGAAAGTGAAAGCAAGGATCAGGAGGGATTAATGTATGTTGTTTTAACTTATAAATATTTGAAAAATTCCCAGATTCCTCCCCACTGTTGATATCTAATTTAATTCTTTTGTGTTCAGAGAATATCCTTTTTTATTTCATTTCTTTTAAATTGTTGAGATTTATTTGATAGTATAGCATATCATCTATCTTAGAGAAGGTTTCAAGTGTACTTACAAGAATATGTATTATGCTGTCATTGGTTGACTCAAGTGTTCTCTCGCTCTCACATGAAGCTGGTCAATAGTGCTGTTCAAGTCTTCTATTCATTTAGTGATTTTCTGTCTACTTTTTCCATCATTTATTGAAAGTCAAGTTTTTAGGTCTCTAACTTGCTGAATGGTTTATTTTTCCTTCCAATTCAGTCAGTTATTGCTTCAAATATTTGACAGCTCTCTTGTTTCACGCATAGACATTCACAATTGTTATATCTTCCTTTTGTCATTATGAAATATCACTGTCTCCAGAAATATTTTTGTCTTAAAATATATGTTGCTATTAACATAGCCATTCCTGTTCTCTTATGGTTATTGTTTGCATGGCATATACCTTCCCTCTTTTATTTTTAAATTCTTGTGTCTTTGAAGCTAAAATATGACACTTACAGACAGCATATAGTAAATTTTTTTTCATCCAGTCTAACACCTCCGCCTTTTGAGTAGTCCATTCACATATGTTATTCTGATATGGTTAAATTTACATTTGCCATTTTACTATTTGTTTTCTATTATGTCTCATGAGTTTTTGTTCCTTGTTCTTTATTCATTATATTCCTTTGTATCAAATAGATACTTTTAGTGTAACATTTAATTCCTCTTGATTTTTTGAACTGTATTTTTGTACTTTTTGTAGTGGCAGGTTTAGGGATTACAATATACATCTTAATTAATTATGGTCTACATCAAGGGAATCATAACAATTCTGGCAAACTATGGAAACTCTGTTCTAGTATACCTTCATTCCCTCAGCTTCCTCTGTACAGTTATCATACATATTAAATCTATATATGTTTTAAATCAATAATACAATGTTATAACAATTGCTTTATGTAATCATATAAAAGAAATTAAGAGAAGTGAAATATATATATTTATATGGACTTCTTTTTACTATTTTTAACTGTGGTAAACTAATATAACATAAAATTTCCCATATTAATCATATTTAAGTGTAGAGTTCAGCATTATTAAGCTCATTCACGTTGTGCAACTACTGCCATCATCCATTTCCAATTCTCTTTTTATTTCATAAAACTAGAATTCTACCATTAAACAGTAACTCCCCATTCTCCCTACCCTCAACCCCTAGAAACCACAGTTTTACATTCTTTGACTATGAGGTTAACTATTCTACGTATGCTGTATAAATAGAATTATACAATATTTGTTTTCTTTGTGACTGACCTATTTTACTTAGCATAATGTCTTCAAAGTTCATCCATGTGGTAGCATATTTTAGAATGCCCTTCCATTTTTAAGGCTGAATTATAGTCCATTATGTACATCGCGTTTTAAAAATACATTTACCTATTGATGAACCTGTGGGTGGCTTTCACCTTTTGGCTTTGTGGATAATACTGCTATGAACATAGTTGTGCGTATAGCTCCTCAAGATCCTGCTTCCAGTTCTTTTGGATATATAACCGGAAGTTGAATTTCTGAATCATATGATAATTTCATTTTAAAAATTGTGTAGCAACAGGTCTCACTCTGTTGCCCAAGGCTAGAGTGCATCGGCATGATCATAGCTCACTGTAGCCTCGACCTCCTTGGATCAAATAATCCTCCCACTTCATTCAGCAATAGCTGGGACCACAGGCATGCACCACCATGCCCAGCTGGGTTTATTATTATTTTGTAGAGACAGAGTCTTGCTATGTTGCCCAAACTGGTCTTGAACCCCTGGCCTCAAATGACCCTCCTGCTTTGGCCTCTCAAAATGCTGGGATTACAGGCATGAGCCACTACATCCAGCCTCATTTTTAACTGTTCAAGGAACCACCATATTGTTTTCCATAGCAGCGCTACCAAAAGTGTTCCAATTTCTCCACATTCTCACTAATGTTCATTGTTTTCTGTTGTTTTCAATGTGTACATTGTGGCCATTCTAATGGGTATAAGACAGTATTTCATTGTGGTTTTGATGTGCTTTTCATTAATGACTAGTGATGCTGTGCTTCTTTCCATGTGCTTATTATCCATTTGTATATCTCCTTGAAAGAAACATCTGTTAAGTTCTGTGTCCATTTTTTAATCAAGTCATTTGGGTTTTTTGTTGTCACTGTTGTTGTTGGGTTGTAAGAGTTCTTTATATATTCTGGACATAAACCTCTTATCAGATATATGACTTGCAAATATCTTCTCCCATTCTACTGGTCCCTTTTTCCATCTACTGATAGTTTTCTTTGATGCACAGAAGTTTGGAATTTTGAGGTAATCCAATTTATCTGCTTTTTATTTTGTTTTGTTTTGTAGCCTGTGCCTTTGGTGTTTTACCCCCCGCAAAAAATCATTGCCAATTTCAATGTCCTGCACGTTTCCCCCTGTGCTTTCGTCTAAGGATTTTATAGTTTTAGTGCCTACAGTTAGGTCTTTGACCCGTTTTGAGTTAATTTTTGTATATGGTTTAAGCGAAGGGTTAATTTTATTTCTCTGCATATAAATATCCAGTTTTTCCAACACCATTTTTTTAAAAGGCTATTTTTTCCCCCATCCAATAGTCATGGAACTACTGTCAAAGTTTATTTGACCATATATATATGTGAGGGATTATTTCTGGGCGGTCTGTGCTTTTCCATTGGTCTACATGTCTTTTTTTTTTGTTTTTCTTACAGAGATTTTATTGCATTTGGTCCACAGTCTGTAATTATCTTATGGTGGGGGTCACTGTGCAGTACTTGAGAGGGTGTGTGGCCGGTGGGGGTGGGGGAGACAGAACAGTATAGCTGGTCAGGCCCCGAAAGGGGAGAAGGAGGCTCCTTAAAACCTACTGAGGGACTGGGTGCCGTGGCTTATGCCTGTAATTCTAGTACTTTGGGAGGCCAAGGTGGGCCAATCACCTAAGGTCAGGAGTTCAAGACCAGCCTGGTCAACATGGTGAAACCCTGTCTCTACTAAAAATACAAAAATTAGCCAGGCATGGTGTAGAACCTGCAGTCCCAGCTACTCGGGAGACTGAGGCAGGAGCATCCCTTGAGACCAGGAGGTGGAGGTGCAGTGAGACAAGATTGCCCCACTGCACTCCAGCCTGGCAATATCAACAACAAAAAAAACCTACTGAGGCCACAGTGGGGTGGGGGAGATTAGCATGGAGAGGGGGTCAGGCTTAGCCCCGACAACTCAGAATTTCATTTCCTTGTACGGGCCTCAGTTTCTGCACTGGTCCCTGGGACAGGTCTGAGGGTCTGAGGTTGGTCTGTGGGGCCTAGGAAAATCCAGCCACTCAGGAACCTCAGATATTTAGCATCGTGGCTGGGCCCCCTCTTCCAGGAGACTCATTTTCCAGCACCCTCTCCACTGCCCCCCGCCCCCATTCCTCAGGAAAAAAAAATACACAGATAGATAGATAGATAGATAGATAGATAGATAGATAGATAGATAGATAGATATAGATATAGATATTTAAATAATTCCTGAAACTTTTGCGGGTACAGAAACCACAAACTAATTGGCTGACAAAAGGGGGAAGAGGCAAAGCAACTGGAAACCTTCAGGGACCCGTTTCCTCCGTGCCCAGGTATCTTCTCCTCAGCACAGCTCAACGCACATCCTGGACGTGCCAGCAGGGACCCTCACCCTACACGCATGGGGATACGGCCTTGACCCCTTCCCCCACGGCCCGGTGGCTCAGTCCTGCGAAGGAACCAAGGCAAGAGGGGAAAAAAGCCCTGCTGCCTGATCCCACGCTGCCACTCACAGACCCTCGGTTGATTGGCAGCACTAAACAAAATAAAACAAAAGAAGATGAAAACACAGAAAAATCCAAAAACCCAGACGGTGAGACGATGTGGGGAGAGAGCGTGCTGGAAGCCTCAGTAGCCGGCCTCCTCCTGGTAATAAGGGGGGTATTCAGGGGCCTCCCCCGGCACAGGCCGTCGCCGCACCCAAGGGAGCCCCGTGGGCCACTGTGCCTTGCGGGCAATACCTGGGGTCGAATATCTGGAGGCCCAGGCTGAAGACCTGGCCGCCTTGTTGGCGCCCTGCGTGTAGCCCTTCTGCAGGGGCACGGAGTAGTTGTCACACTTGTCGGTTCCCAGCTCGGTGTCACAGATGTGCCTCCGGGTCCCGGGAGCCGTCATGCCCACCTGGCTGGCACACGTGTTTATCCCCATCTGGAGGCTGATGGTCGAGTGGTCCGTGGGGAGGGCAGGATGTGGTTCTTGGGGTCGTAGAGATGCCTCCTCGTGCCGTACGCAGTCATGCCCGACTGGCTGGCGTATTCGTTGGTGCCCACCTGCAGCCCGATGACGCACTGGCCGGCCTTCACGGTGGCGTCGTGGGAGTTCCGCTCCTGCTTCTCCGAGTACTTGACGCCGATGTCCGCCCCGCTCTGCAGCCCCTCAGTCTCGGCCCTCCCCGCCAGGGCGAGAAAAGACACCTGCACCTGCGTCATGTTGCCACGCTCAAACTGCTCGTTGGCCTCAAATAGGTCGCGGCGGGCTTGTAAGAAGTTTGAAACCAGGAAGTGTGAGACCTCCAACTTTAATTCTTCATTTTCAAGATTGTTTTGGCTATTTTGGGGTCTCTCAAGATTCCATATAAATTTCAGGATGGATTTTTCTATTCCAGACAATAAAATTGGAATTTTGATAGAAAATGCACTGAAACTGTAGGGCAATATTGACATCTTAATGATATTAAGTATTCTAATCCACGAACACATTTACATGTGTCCTCTTTAGTTTCCTTCACAATATCTTATAGTTTTCAGCATACAACGTGTATTAGGTCATTCTTGCATTGCTATAAAGGAATACTTGAGATTTAGTAATTTATAAACGAAAGAAGTTTAATTAGCTCATGGTTCTGTAGGCTGTACAAGCATGGCTCTGGCATCTGCCTAGTTTCTGGGGAGGCCTCATGAGCTTTTACTCATGGTAGAAGGCCAAGCAGGAGCAAGCACTCACATGGTGACAGCAGGAGCAAGAGAGAGGGTGGGGGTGGGGGCCATACAGTTCTTAACAACCAGATCTCACAAGCAATCCTCTCCTATCATGAGAACAGAACCCAGGGGATGCCGCTAAATCATTCATGAGAAATCCACCCCCATGAATCCAATCACCTCCCCCAGGCACCCACCACTGGGGATTACATTTCAACATGACATTTTTTTTTATCCTATAACTTTGCTGAATTTGTTTATTAATTCCAACAGGTACTTTTCATATGTGAAACTATTAGGGTTTTCTTTTCTTTTTTTTTTTTTCCTTGAGACGGAGTTTTTGCTCTTGTTGCCTGGGCTGAGGTGTAATGGTGCAATGTCAGCTCACCGCAACCTCCACCTTCCAGGTTCAAGCCATTCTCCTGCCTCAGCCTCCTGAGTAGCTGGGATTACAGGCACACGCCACCACGCCTGGCTAATTTTTTGTACTTTTTTAGTAGAGACTGGATTTCTCCATGTTGGTGAGGCTGGTCTCGAACTCCCAACCTCAGGTGATCGGCCCACCTCGGCCTCCCAAAGAGCTGGGATTACGGGTGTGAGCCACCGTGCCGGGTCACCATTAGGGTTTTCTACATATAAGATCATGCCATTTGTAATCACAGATAATTTTACTTCTTTTCCAATTTGGATGCCCTTTTTCCATCCTAATTGCAATGGCTGGAACTTCCAGTATTATACTGGATTTTGGGGTTTTTTGTTTGTTGTTCTGTTGTTGTTGTTGCTGTTGTTGTTCTGTTGTTGTGGTTGTTGCTGCTGTTGTGGTTGTGGTTGTGGTTGTGGTTGTTTGAGACAGATTCTTGCTCCGTTGCCCAGGCTGAAGTGCAGTGGTGGGAGCTTGGCTCACTGCAGCCTCCACCTCCTGAGTTCAAGCAATTCTCCTGCCTCAGCCTCCCAAGTAGCTTGGATTACAGGCATCTGCCACCATGCCCACACAATTTTTGTATTTTTTATAGAGACGGGGTTTCACTATGTTGGCCAGGCTGGTCTAGAACTCCTGCCCTCAAGTGATCTGCCCACAGCAGCCTCCCAAAGTGCTGGGATTACAGGCATAAGCCACCGTACCGGGCCTCCAGTATCGTATTGAATGAAAATGTCAAAAATAGACATCCATCCCTTGTTCTTAATCTTTGAGGAAAAGCTTTCTGTCTTTTACCATAGTGCACGATGCCTGCTATAAGCTTTTTATATATGGTCTTTATTATGTTGAGGTAGTTTTATTCTATGACTAGTTTGCTGAGTGTTTTTATCATCAGAAGGTGTTTAATTTTGTCAGATGTTTCTTCCACATCAATTGAGATGATCGTGTGTTTTTATTTCTCTTATTTTACTAATGTAATGTATTACATTGATTGATTTTTGTATGTTGAAACATCCTTGCATTCTAGGAATAAATTCTACATGGTCATGGTGTATAATCTTTTTAGTATGCTGTTGAATTTGGTTTGCTATATTTTGTTGAGGATTTTTGTATCAATATTTATCAGGGACGCTGGTCTCCAGATTTCTTGTAATGTATTTGGCTGGCTCTGGTATCTGGTATTTTAGGGCAATGATCATCTAAAAGAATAAGTTTGGAAGTATTCCTTCCTCTTCAACTTTCTGGAAGAGCTTGAGAAGGATTGGTGTTAATTCTTCAAATGTGTGGTAGAATTCACCAGTGAAGTCATCTGGTCCTGAGATTTCCTTGATTGGGAAGTTTGCGATTATTGACTCATTCTTTTAGTATTCATAAGTCTGATCAGATTTTCTGTTTCCTCATGATTCAGTCTTTGTAGATTGTATGTTTCTAGGGTCCATTTCATCTAGATTATCCAATTTGTTGGTATACAATCGTTCATAGTATTCTCTTATAATCCTCTTTATTTTTGTACAATTGATTGTAATATCCTCTCTTTTACTTCCAATTTTAACCATTTGAGTCTCCTTTCTATTTTTTTCTTGGTCAGTCTAGCCGAAGGTTTGCCAATTTTGTCAATCTTTTCTAAGAACCTATTACTGGTTTTGTTGATTATCTCTATGATTTTCCTATTCTCTATTTTGTTTATCTCTGCCCTAACCTCTATTATTGCCTTTCTCCTGCTAGCTTTATGTTTAGTTTGTGCTTCTTTTTCCAGTTCCTTAAAGTATAAACTTAGTTTGTTGATCTGAAATATTTGTCCTTTTTATTGTAGCATTTCTAGCCATAAATTTCCCACTTAGCACTGTTTTCACTGCATCCCAACAGTTTTGGGATATTGTGTTTTCATTTTTACATGTCTCAATTATTTTCTACTTTTCCATGTGATTTCCTATCAGCCTATTGGTGTTCAATAATGCATTATTTGATTTCCACATACTTGGGGATTTTCCAGTTTTCCTTCTGCTATTGATTTCTTGTTTTATTTCATTGTGGTCAGAAAAGGTATTTTGTATAATTTCAGTGTTTCTAATGTATTACGATTTGCTCTGTGGCCGAACATATGTCTACTCTGGAGAGTGCTCCACGTGCACCTGAGAGAAATGTGCTTCAGCTGTTGTTCAATGGAATGTTCTTCAAATGTCAAGTAGGTCCAACTGGCGCATTTTGTTGTTCAAGACCTCTATTTCCTTATTAACCTCCTGTCTCGTTGTCTACATAGAATTTTCTATCAGCTCACATATTTACTTTACCGGTACTCCTCATTTCTTCATGTGGATTTGAGTTACTATAAAGTTTCATTCCCTGCAGTTTAAAGAAATCTCTTTAATATTGTTTGTAACTCAAGCATGATAGCAACACATTTTTTCAATTGTTTTGTATTTAGAAATAACTGGCAAGGTTCTGGTAACCTTGTGCAGTCATGCACTGCATAATGACATTTCAGTCAGTGATGGACTGCACGTACAATGATGCTTCCATAAGGTTTTTTGGGTTTTTTTTGAGACAGGGTCTTGCTCTGTCACCCAGGCTAAAGTGCAGTGACACAATTACAGCTCACCACAGCCTCGATCTTCTGGGCTCAAGCAATCCTCCCACCTCAACTTGCTGGGTTACTGAGACCACAGGCACATGCCACATGCCTGGCTATTTTTATTATTATTATTATTTATAGAGACGAGGTCTTGTTATATTGCCCAGGCCTGTCTCAGACTCCTGGGCTTAAGTAATCCTCCTGCTTTGGCCTTTTAAAGTTCTAGGATTATAGGTATGAATCACTATGCTTGGCTCCCATAAGATCATAATACTGTATTTTTACTATACTTTGTCTATCAGACATGTTTAGATACACAAATACTGACCATTGTGTTACAGTTGCCTACAGTATTCAGTACAGTCACATGCTGTACAAGTTTGTGGCCTGGAGCGTAGGTTATACCATATAGCCTAGGTGTGTAGTAGGCTATGCCATCTAGATGTGTGTAAGTACGTTCTGATAATCACACAGCAAAATCACCTAATGATGCATTTCTCAGGACATATCCCCATCGTTAAGCAACACATGACTGTATTTGATACAATAGAACATTTTTGTCAAACTAACGAGTATAATGACTGACCAGTATCTCCTAATCATACTAGACAATGTGGAGAGGAAGAAAAGATGTGCTCACAGACTCAGATTTCCAGCTTAAGCACTGCATTAATGACATGAAAGTTTCTATAACTGTCCTGAAAGAAACTCCTCCTCTAGTTACAGAGCTGAGATTGCTGAAAACTAAGCCTAGAAGCTCATCCTGTGAATAGCTGAAATACAACACAAATTGAATTCCCAACTGTGTTCCTCTGATTGAGCTGCTACAACAAAATATATTAGACTGGGAAATTTATAAGCAACAGACATGTATTTCTCACAGTTCTGGAGGCTGGGAAGTCCAAGGTAAGACACTTGGAGATTCAGTATCTAGTGAAGACTCACTCTCCGCCCCACAGACCATGCCTTGTTACTGCATCCTCACGCAGTGGAAGGGCAAGACAGCCCCTTTCAACGTCTTTTATACGGACAGGCATCCCATTCACGAGGGCAGAACCCTCATGACTTAGTCGCTTCCCAAAGGCCCCACCTCTTATACTATCAACTGGGGATTAAGTTCCAACATAGGAATTTGAGGAGAGGGGACATCAGCATTTAACCACAGCACCAACCTAGCAAGATGTCTGGTGTTAAAGTGAAGGCCTTGATTGGGAAGTAATGGGGTCTGGAAACTGGAATAGGAACACATGGAAAGATCTTCATGAAGGTGGGAATGTTGAAACTCAAATTCTTCTGAGTCTTTCTTGCCAGTAGGAGAAGTTCTTCCATCCGCGTTGAAGGATCTTAACTCTGCTCTGCCTAAGCAACCTGTATTGGACCTTCTGAGTCACCTACCGCTGAGTCTCCTTGGGACCCATCCCCACCAACCCTCTTTGCTTCTAGACCTATAAGTCCATTCAAGTCCCAGCAGCCTCTAAAAGGTGAAGCACAAGGTGTGACCAATAAGGAGGGGGGCTACATTCCAAGAGAACTACATGTTTTTCAGATTTATACAGACAGAACTTTGGGGAATATGCGTGGAAAGAGATATTAAGGACATGGGAGAATGGTGGAAGGAGCATAAAGTTGGGTCATGTCAAGTTTATCAATATGGGCCCATGAAGCAAAGGTTCTAGACATAATGCTACAGCTCAGAGAGCAAGAAACTACTCTAACCATGTGTTTTGTTGATTGGCTGCAACATAGAACAAAATGTGGGGTACACTAAATGAAGTTGAAATGCCAGAGCTGCCTTTCTGCACTGTAGAACACAGGTCTCCAACCCCCGGACTGGTCTATGGCCTGTTAGGAACTGGGCTGCACAGCAGGAGGTGAGCAGGGTGGGGGTGAGAAAGCAAGCTTTACTGCCTGAACTCCACC
The DNA here is from genome assembly GCF_030222135.1 of Aotus nancymaae. Lineage (NCBI taxonomy): Eukaryota > Metazoa > Chordata > Mammalia > Primates > Aotidae > Aotus > Aotus nancymaae. Next base: position 38,265,799 of record NW_026988423.1, read on the forward strand.
TCCTGTCAAATCAACAGTTACATTAGATTCTCATAGGAGCACAAACCCTACTGTGAACTGTGCATGCGAGGGATCTTGGTCACTTGCTCCTTATGAGACTCTAACGCCTGATTATGAGGTAGAACAGTTTCATCAGGAAACCACCCCCCTAACCCACAACCATGGAAAAATTGCTTTCCATGAAACCTGACCCTGGTGCCAAAAATGTCGGGGACCACTGCTGTAGAGGAAAGTGTCCAAAGGCTCAAGAATATTGGAATGTTAATATGGCCTCATCACGTAAGACCTGCTCACCCAGCCCAGGGTCTGGAGGACCCACCTGTCATCACACTGTGAGAAAGAAATTTGCGAGAGGAGCCCCAGCATCTTTGAAGAGCTCTGTAGTCGCTCTCTGTTGGTCAGAAATTGCAGCGAGAACTCCTGCCACTGAATTGGGAAACCTAAATGAAATGGAGATAATTGGATCCTGGGATGGCAGGGGCCAAGTGGTGACATAATCACCAAAGGCAAAGCCAGTGTGGTTAGTGGAACACAGAGCAGAGTCAAAGCAATAAGAACAGTCTGGCTCACAGAGACTGTGACGTTGGTAGGTTGTTCATGATGTCTCTAATCTGCTGAAGTCTTATTTGATTTGTATAAGTGTAAGGGTTCCAGGCCAAGTAGACAGAAGTCTAACTTGAATCATGAAAATAGAGAGTCACAACCCATTTGTCAATTCTCAGACTTGACCCAGTGTACAGATCCAGAACCCCCTGAATGAAGGGCAGGCCAGATTCTCTTGAGGAAGGATCCCACTACTCAGCCAAAAGTGCATACTGTTAATTTTTCTCCCCTGCCAACAATAGCCCTTTACTGTGGTGACAGTGCATTAGGGGAAAGAAAATAGACTTTTCAGGGATTACTGGTTCTGAACTGATACTAATTCTAAGAGACTCAGAAAGTCTCTGTGGTACACAAGTTAACATAGGGGTTTACAGAGATCAGACAATTAATGGAGTTTTAGCACAGGTCTATCTCACAACGGATAAGGTGGGTCCCTGAACCCATTTTACGGTTATTCCACTGAGTATATGCAAGACATAGACTCAGTAACTGGCCAGGTCCCTATATTGGCTTTCTGACCGGTGGAGTGAGGGCTATTATGGTAGGAAACGTCAGGCAGAAGGTCCTAGAACTGCCTCTACCTAGGAAAATTGTAAGGAAAAAACAACAGCATTTAATACATTCCTGGAGGGATTCCAGAGATTAGTGCCACCAAGATCTTGAAGAGGAATGCAAAGGTGGCAATTCCCAGTACATCCTCATTCAACTGACTGGTTTCGCCTATGCAGAAAGCAGGCACATTTTGGAGAATGACAGTAGATTCTCATAAGCTTAACCAGGTGGTGACTCCAAGATATGGTCCAGATGTGCGACTCCAGATGTGGTTTCATCACTTGAGCAAATTAGCACATTCCCTTGTATCTGGTATGTAGAAATTGATCTGGCAAGTGATTTTTTTTCCTCAAAACCTGTTAGTAAAAGCCATCAGAAGCAGTTCTTCCACATGGGCCATATGATCCAGCAGATTCAATGATGCTTGAAGTGTCAGTGGCAGATAGGGATGCTGTTTGAAGCTTTTCACAGGCCTCTATGGGGAAATCACAGTGTGAACCATCAGGATTTGGGAGCAAGATTTGCCGTTCTCTATAGACAACTTGTCTCCTTTTGAGAAAAGCCTTTTGGAGTACTACTGGACCTTATTAAAGACTGAGTGTTTAACCGAACCAACAACTTACCATGCAACCTAATCTGCCCATCATGACCTGGGTGTTGTCTGGCTTACCAAGCCCTTAAGCTGGGTGTGCACAGCAGCACTCCATCATCAATGAAAGTGATAGAGTTGAGATCAGGCTCAAACAGGCCCTGAAAGCACAAAAAAGCCCATGAGGAAGTGATCCAAATGCCCATATTCTCCATCCTGCTCCACTGCCTTCTCTCTCCCAGTACACATGTGTTGCCTCATGGGGACTTCCCTGTAGATCAGTTGGCAGAGGAAGAGAAAACTCAGGCCCTGTTTACAGATCATTCTGTGCAATATGCAGGCCTCACCCAAAAGTGGAGCTGCAGCACTCCAGCTCTTTTGTGACACATCCCTGAAGGACAATGGTGAAGGGAAATCCTTCAAGTGGGCAGAATTTTGACCTGTACAGCTGGTGTTTCACTTCGCTTGGGAGGAATAACAGCCAGACATGTGATTATATGCCAACTCATGGGCTGTGGCCAATGGTGTGTTAGATGGTCAGGGTCTTGGAAGAAATATGGTTGAAAAATTGGTGACAGAGGCCTAGATAAGAGGTATACAGATAGACCTCTCTGAGTGGGCAAAAGCCGTGAAGATATTTATGTCTCATGTGAATGCTCACTAAATGATGAGCTCAGCACAGGAAGACTTCAATAACCAAATGGATAGAATGATCCACCATGTGGATTCCAGTCAGTCTGTTTCCCCAGTCACCCCTGTCATCATCCAATGGGCTTATGGACAAATGGCCAGGGTGGCAGGGATTAAGGTTTTTATGCATGGGATCAACAACATAGACTTCCACTCACCAAGACCAACCTGGCTACAGACAGTTGGTGCCCAATCTGCCAGCAGTAAATTTAGTCCTGATGTGGTGCCATTCCCCTGACCACCCAGCTATCTGGCAGGAGGGTGATTACAACGGCCTACTTCCACCATGGAGGGGTAGTGTTTTGTTCTTGCTGGACTAGATATTAACTCTAGATACAGACTCACCTTCCCTGCATTCAATGCTTCTGCCAAAACTACCATTCATGGACTTATAAAATGTCTTATCCACCATCGTGGTATTCCACATTGCATTGTTTCTCCCAAGTAACTCACTTCATAGCAAAAGAAGTGGGGCCCATTCTCATGGTATTCACTGATCTAACCATGTTCTCCACCATCCTGAAGCAGCTAGATTTGATAGAAACATGGAATGGACTTTTGAAGACTCAGTTACAGTGCCACCTAGGTGGAAATACCTTTCAGGCATAAGGCAGTGTTCCTCAGGAAGCTGTATATATTCTAAATCAGCATCCTAAATATGGTGCTATTTCTTTCATAGCCAGGGTTCATAGGTCTAGGAATTGAGGCATGAAAATGGGAATGGCACCACTCAGTATCACCCCTAGTGACCTACCAGAAAAATTTTGCTTCCTAGCCCCATGACATTGTGCTCTGCTGGCCCAGAAGCCTCTTAGTTCCAGAGGTAGGAATGCATCCATCAGGACTCACAACAATTTCATACAACATAAAGTTCATGTCCACCCAACCACTTTGGGCTTCTCGTGCCTCTGCATCGACAGGCAAAGGAGGGAGTGTACTGGCTTCAGTGATTAATCTTAATTACCAAGAAAACACTGGATTCTACTCCACAATGGAGATAAAGAAGAGCATTACGGAATGCAGGAAGTTCTTAGGATGTCTCTTAGTATTCCTATGCCCTGTGATTAAAGCCCAAGGGAAACTACAACAACCCAATTCAGGCAGGACTACTAACGGCCCAGACCTTTAGAAATGATCCCCAACTTAGCCATTTTTCCTTTATATGTTTTCTTCTTGCGTTGAAAGAGGCTCTACCTCAAAGTCATGAAGACATCCTAAGTTTTTTTTATAATATTCATTGTTGTAGAAGCCTTTACATTTAGATCTGTGATCCATGTCAAATTAACTTTGAGCATTGTGTGGTGAGTAAGGAATCAAGATTTTTTCATTCAGATATTCATACTGACCCAACACCATTTATTGAAAAGACCACACTTATCCTGCTGAATTGGAGAGTTACCTTTATCAGAAACAAATGACGATGTATGTACAGTGCCATTTCTGGGCTTCCTTTTCTATTCTATTGGTCTATTTTTTGCATCAACAGCCATTTTTCTTAATTTTTTTCTTACTATTGATCTTGATATTTAAAAGTCTAAATTCTCCTGCTTTTTTATTCTTCATGATTGTCTTGATTATTCTAGGTCTTTTGCATTATATATATATATATTTAAAATCAGATTGTCACAAAATATTTCTGGAATTTTTATTAGTATTTTATGGAATCTGTCGCTCAATAAATTAAAGAGAATTGACTTTTTGAAAAAGTAAGTTTTCCACCCTAGAACATACTATACCTCTCCATTTATTTAGGTCTTCAACTTTATCAACAATATTTTATAGTTTTCTGTATAGAGAATTTGCATAGCTCTCATTAAATTTGTTCCTAAGTATTTGGTATTTTAGTGCTACGTGTGTGTGTGTGTGTGTGTGTGTGCGCGCGTGCACGCACGTGTGTGTTTGAGGCAGGATCTCACTCTGCCACCCAGGTTAGAATCCAGTGGCTCAATCATGGCTCATTGCAACCTCAACCTCCTGAGCTCAAGCAGTCCTCCCACTTAGCCTCCTGAGTAGCTGAGACTGTGGCACACACCACCACATTTGGCCTTTTATTGTGTAGAAATGGGTTTCACTATGTTGACCAGGCTGGTTTCTAACTCCTGGCCTCAAGCAATCCTCCCACCTCAGCCTTTTAAACTGTTGGGATTACAGGTGTGAGCCACCATGCCCGGTCACATTTATTTCATTCTGTTCTATTTATATTTTTTGTTGGTAGTAAATAGAACTTGTTATGTTGTACCTGTGTTCAGCAACCTTATAAATTTCACTTTATTCATAGTAACTTTTTATAGATTATTTGGGATTTTCTACATAACCAGTCATGTCATATGTAAATAATGATAATTTTTCTTTCTAGCCAATTATTATAGTATTTCTTTCTTGTTCTTGCTCTCTTGCATTGGCTAGTACCATCAGTAAGATGTCGAATAGATGTGATGAAAACAAGCTTTGCTTTAGTTCTAATCTTAGAGGAAACGTGTTTATAATTTCACCATTAAATATGATGCTAGCATTTTAATAGATTTCCTTCATCAAATTAAATAGCATTCTTTCTATTCCTAGTTTGCAGAGACTTTGGTTATGAGTGTTAAGATTTATCTATTTTTTCTGTATCTGTTGAGATGATCATATGGTTTTTCTTTTGTTCTATTATTATAGTGCATTACGTTGACTGATTTTCAAATGTTAAACCAACATTATATTTCCATGACAAATCCCAGCTATTCAGGAAATAAATCCAGTCATCCCACAGTCGGGGATTGGATTCAGGGATGTCTGTGAATACCAAAATCCACAGATGCTGAATTCCCTTTTATAAAACGGTGTACTACTTGCATATAACCTATGCCATCCTCCCATATATTGTGTCATCTCTAGATTACTTATAATACCTAATACAATGTAAATGCTATGTAATAGTTGTTATACTGTACCGTTTAGGGAATAATGACAAGAAAGGTCTGTACATGTTCAGCACAGATGCAACCATCCATTTTCTTCCAAATACATTTGATCTGCAGTTGGTTGAATCCAGGAATGGAGAACATAACATATACAGAGGGCCAAGTGTGTGTGTGTGTGTGTGTGTGTGTGTGTGTGTACACAAAGCTGTTATAAATGACACTATAGCTTCTATCTCAGTTTTTCAGATTTCTTGATCTTAGGAAACTTGATGACTTTAATCCAAGTAGTCCTGTGGTGACATGCACATGGAGAATAACTGAGGTCTCCCATCAATATCCAGTATCAACTTACCAGCCAGGTTGAAAGCAAATCTTTCAGGAAAACCTTCATATGACTGAACACCAACAAACATTCTGAAACTTCCCGAAACACCCTAAGCCTGAACCACCCAGTTAAGCTGCTCCCAAATTCCTGGCCCACAGGAACTGAGATAATAAACATTTATTGTTGTTTGAAGTCAAAGTTTAGGAGTGATTTGTTATGAAGGAATAGACAAATAATATTAAATATATATATATACATTCTTTTGCAGCTTGTTTTTTCATTTAACAATATGTCCTGAAAATTATCTTACATGATTTCAGAAAAACCTTCCTTGTTCCTTTTACAGTTTACAGCACTATATGTTGTGAGTGTATTGTAGTTTGCTGAACCAGTCTTTTGTGAATGTGCAATCAGATGTTCCCAATGTGTTCATATTACAAATAATGCTACAATTAATACCCTGTGTATAGTTGTTGTGGTTGTTGTGGTGGTTGTTGTTGGAGGGTAGCTTCGGGGTAAATTCATGGAAGTAGGATTCAGCGTGTAATATATTTGTAGTTTTGTTACATATTGCTAGATTTCACTCTGTAGGGTTGTACCATTATTACTCCCACTGGCAATAATAGCACACCTATTTCCCCAGGACATCAACAGTATTTTATTAAGCTTTTGAACTTTCGCCAGCCTAGTAGATGAGAAATTATATATCTGTGTAATTTAACTTGCCTTTCTATAATCATGAGGAAAGTTGAGCATCTACTCATTTGTTCAAGAGCCATTTATATTTTTGGTGAAACTGCCACACGTTTTACCCATTTTTTATTGAGTATTTAATTCTTTACTTTCATTCTTGAGAGTTCTTTATGCATTAGTATACTCGTAATCTATGATATATGTAGAAAATATTTTCTTTTAGGTGTTATTTCTCACTTTTGACCTTGCTCATGGTGTTTTTACCATGTAAAAATTTTCCTGATTTGTTTGTTTGTTTTATTATACTTTAAGTTCTGGGATACATGTGCAGAACATGCAGGTACGTTACATAGGTATACACGTGTCATGGTGATTTACTGCACCCATCAACCCGTCATTCAGGTTTTAAGCCCTGCATGCATTACGTATTTCTTCTAATGCTACTGCTTGCCTCCCACACCCCAACGGGCCCCAGTATGTGATCATTCCCTCCCTGTGTCAATGTGTTCTCATTGTTCAATTCCCACTTATGAATGAGAATGTGCAGTGTTTGGTTTTCTGTTCCTGTGTTAATTTGCTGAGAATGATGGTTTCCAGCTTTATCCATGTCCCTGCAAAGGGCATGAGCTCATTCTTTTTTATGGCTGCATAGTATTGCATGGTGTTTATGTGCAATATTTTCTTTATCCAGTCTATCATTGATGGGCATTTGGATTGGTTCCAAGTCTTTGCTATTGTAAATAGTGCTGCAATAAATATACGTGTGCATGTGTCTTTATAGTAGGATGATTTATAGTCCTTTGCGTATATACCCAGTAATGGGATTGCTGGGTCAAATGGTATTTCTGGTTCTAGATCCTTAAGGAACTGCCACACTGTCTTTCACATGGTTGAACTAATGTATACTTCACCAACAGTGCAAGTGTTCTGATTTCTCCACATGCTCTCCAGCATCTGTTGTTTACAGAATTAGAATGATCATCATTCCAACTGGTGTAGATGGTATCTCATTGTGGTTTCGGTTTGCATTTCTCTAATGACAAGTGATGATAAGCTTTTTTTCATATGTTTGTTGACGTCATAAATGTCTTCTTTTGAGAAGTGTCTGTTCATATCCTTTGCCCACTTTTTGATGGGGTTGTTTGGTTTTTTTTTCTTGTAAATTTGTTAAAGTTTCTTGTAGATTCTGAATATTAGACCTTTGTCAGATGGATAGATTGCAAAAATTTTCTCCCATCCTGTAGGTTGCCTGTTCACTCTGATGATAGTTTCTTTTGCTGTGCAGAAGCTCTTTAGTTTAGTTAGATACCATTTGTCAATTGTGGCTTTTGTTGCAATTGCTTTTGGTATTTTATTCATGAAGTCTTTGCATGGTTGTAGATGTGTGGTGTTATTTCTGAGGCCTCTGTTCTGTTCCATTGGTCTATACCTTTGTTTGGGTACCAGTACCATGCTATTTTTGTTACTGTAGCCTTGTAGTATAGTTTGAAGTCAGGTAGCATGATGATTCCAGCTTCATTCTTTTTACTTAGGATTGTCTTGGCTATACAGGCTCTTTTTTGGTTCCATATGAAATTTAAAGTAGTTTTATCTAATTCTGTGAAGAAAGTCAATGGTAGATTGACAGGAATAGCACTGAATCTATAAATTACTTTGGGTAGTATGGTCACTTTTATGATATTCATTCTTCCTATCCATGAGCATGGAATGTTTTTCCATCTGTTTGTGTTCTCTCTTATTTCCTTGAGCAGTGGTTTGTAGTTCTCCTTGAAGAGGTCCTTCACATCCTGTGTAAGTTATATTCCTAGATATTTTATTCTCTTTGTAGCAATTGTAAATGAGAGTTCACTCATGATTTGGCTTTCTGTTTGTCTATTATTGATGTATAGGAATGCTTGTGATATTTGCACATTGATTTTGTATCCTGAGACTTTGCTGAAGTTGCTTATCAGCTTAAGGAGTTTTGGGGCTGAGATAATGGAGTTTTCTAAATATACAATCATGTCATCTACAAACAGAGACAATTTGACTTCCTGTCTTCCTACTTGAATGCTCTTTATGTCTTTCTCTTGCCTGATTACTCTGGCCAGAATTTCCAATACCATGTTGAACAGGAGTGGCAAGAGAGGGCATCCTTGTCTTGTGCCAGTTTTCAAAGGGAATGTTTCCAGCTTTTCCTCATTCAGTATGATATTGGCTGTGAGTTTGTCATAAATAGCTCTTATTATTTTGAGATATGTTCCATCAATACCTAGTTTATTGAGTGTTTTTGGCATGAAGTGGTGTTGAATTTTATCAAAGGCCTTTTCTGAATCTATTGAGATAATCACGTGGTTTTTGTCTTTGGTTCTGTTTATGTGATGGATTACATTTATCGATTTGTGTATGTTGACCCAGCCTTGCATCCCAGGGATGAAGCCGACTTGATCGTGGTGGATAAGCTTTTTGATGTGCTGCTGGATTTGTTTTGCCAGTGTTTTATTGAAGATTTTTGCAATGATGTTCATCAGGGATATTGGCCTTAATTTTTCTTTTTTTGTTGTGTCTCTGCCAGGTTTTGGTATCAGGATGGTGCTGGCCTCATAAAATGAGTTAGGTAGGAATCCATCTTTTTCTGTTGTTTGGAATAGTTTCAGAAGGAATGGTACCAGCTTCTCTTTGTACCTCTGGTAGAATTCAGCTGTGAGTTCATCTGGTCCTGGGCTTTTTGTTGCTGTTGTTAATAGGCTATTAATTACTGCCTCAGTTTCAGAACTTGTCTATTCAGAGATTTGACTTCTTCCTGGTTTAGTCTTGGGAGGATGTATGTGTCCAGGAATTTATCCATTTCTTCTAGATTTTCTGGTTTATTTGCATAGAAGTGTTTATAGTATTCCCTGATGGTTTGTGGGATCAGTGGTGATATCCCCTTTATCATTTTTTATAGTGTCTCTTTGATTCTTCTCTCTTTTCTTCATTAGTCTGGTCAGTGGTCTATTTTGTTAATCTTTAAAAAAAAAAAAAACAGCTCCTGGATTCATTGACTTTTTGAAGGGTTTTTCATGTCTCTGTCTCCTTCAGTTCTGCTCTGATCTTAGTTCTTTCTTGTCTTCCACTAGCTTTTGAATTTGTTTGCTCTTGCTTCTCTAGTTCTTCTAATTGCGATGTTAGGGTGTCCATTTTAGACCTGTCTCACTTTCTCCTGTGAGCATTTAATGCTATAAAATTTTCCTCTAAACACTGCTTTAGCTGTGTCTCAGAGATTCTGCTGAGATTGAGAATCATCAGAATCATCTCAGAATCATCTCTGAGATTCTGTCTCAGAGATTCTCACATTGTGTCTTTGTTCTTATTGGTTTCAATAGAACTTATTTATTTCTTCCTTTTGTTATTCACCCAGTAGTCATTCAGGAGCAGGTTGTTCAGTTTCCATGTAGTTGTGTGGTTTTGAGTGAGTTTCTTAATCCTGAGTTTTAATTTGATTGCACTGTGGTCTGAGAGACTGTTATGATTTCCATTCTTTTGCATTTGCTGAGGAGTGTTTTACTTAATTATGTGGTCAATTCTAGAATAAGTTCTATGTGATGCCGAGAAAAAATGTATATTATGTTGATTTGGGGTGGAGAGTTGGAGAGTTCTGCAGATGTCTATTAGGTCTGCTTGGTCCAGAGCTGAGTTCAAGTCCTGAATATTTTTACTAACTTTCTGTCTTGTTGATCTGTCTAATACTGACAGTGGGGTGTTAAAGTCTCCCACCATTATTGTATGGGAGTCTAAGTCTCTTTGTAGGTCTCTAAGAACTTGCTTTATGAATCTGGGTGCTCCTGTATTGAGTGCCTATATATTTAGGATAGTTAGCTCTTCTCGTTGCATTGATCCCTTTACCACTATGTAATGCCCTTCTTTGTCTCTTTTGATCTTTGTTGGTTTATAGTCTATTTTATCAGAGGCTAGGATTGCAACCACTGTTTGTTTGTTTTTCCTTTCCATTTGCTCAGTAAATATTCCTCCATGCCTTTAGTTTGAGCCTATGTGTGTCTTTGCACATGAGATGGGTCTCCTGAATACAGTACACTGATGGGTCTTGACTCTTTATCCAATTTGCCAGTCTGTTTCTTTTCATTGGGGCATTTAGCCCATTCACATTTAAGGTTAATATTGTTATGTGTGAATTTGATCCTGTCATCATGATGCTAGCTGGTTATTTTTCACATTAGTTGATGCAGTTTCTTCATAGTGTGGTTGCTCTTTATATTTTGATGTGTTTTTGCAGTGGCTGGTACTGGTTTATTCTTTCCATATTTAGTGCTTCCTTCAGGAGCTCTTGTAAGGCAGGCCTGGTGGTGACAAAATCTCTCAGCATTTGCTTGTTTCTAAAGGATTTTATTTCTCCTTCACTTATGAAGCTTAGTTTGACTGAATATAAAATTCTAAGTTGAAAATTATTTTCTTTAAGAATGATGAATATTGGCCCCCACTCTCTTCTGGTTTGTCAGGTTTCTGCAGAGATCTGCTGTTAGTCTGATGGGCTTCCCTTTGTAAGTAACCTGACCTTTCTCTCTGGCTGCCCTTAACATGTTTCCCTTCATTTCAACCTTGGTGAATCTGACAGTTATGTGTCTTGGGGTTGCTCTTCTCAGGGAGTATCTTAGTGGTGTTGGCTGTATTTCCTCAATTTGAATGTTGGCCTGTCTTGCTAGGTTGAGGAAATTCTCCTGGATAATATCCTGTAGTTGGAAGTTTTCCAACTTGGTTCCATTTTCCCTGTCATTTTCAGGTACACCAATCAATTGTAGGTTTGGTCTTTTCATATAGTCTCATATTTATTGGAGGCTTTTCTCATTCCTTTTCATTCTTTTTTTTTCCTCTAATCTTGTCTTCACAGTTTATTTCATTAAGTTGATCTTCAATCTCATATCCATTCTTCTGCTTGATTGATTCAGCTATTGATACTTGTGTATGCTTCATGAATTCTCATGCTGTGTTTTTCAGCTCCATCAGGTCATTTATGTTCTTCTCTAAACTGGTTATTCTAGTTAGCAGTTCCTGTAACCTTTTATCAAGATTCTTAGTTTCCTTGCGTTGGGTTAGAACCTGCCCCTTTAGCTCAAAGGAGTTTGTTATTATCCACCTTCTGGAGCCTGCTTCTGTCAATTTGTCAAACTCATTCTCTGTCCAGTTTTGTTCCCTTGCTGGCAAGAAGTTGTGATCCTTTGGAGAAGAGGCATTCTGGTTTTGGGGATTTTCAGCATTTTTGTGCTGGTTTTTCCTCATCTTTGTGGATTTATCTACCTTCAATCTTTGATGCTAATGACCTTTGGATGAGGTTTTTGCATGGATGTCTTTTTTGTTGATGTTGATGTTGGTGCTTTCTGTTTGTTAGTTTTCCTTCTGACAGTCAGGCCCCTCTGCTGCTGCAGGTCTGCTGGAGTTTGCTGTAGGTCCACTCCAGACCCTGTTTGCCTAGGTATCACCAGCAGAGGCTGCAGAACAGCAAAGATTGCTGCCTGCTCCTTCCTCTGGAAGCTCTGTCCCAGAGGAGCACCCCAGATGTCACATAGAGCTCTCCTGCATGAGTTGTCTGTGGACCCCTGCTGAGAGGTGTCTCCCAGTCAGGAGGCAAGGGGGTCAGGGACCCACTTGAGGAGGCAGTCTGTCCCTTAGCAGAACTCGAGTGCTGTGCTGCTCTCTTCAGAGCTGGCAGGCAGAAATATTTCTGTTGAAGCTGCGCCCACAACTGTCCCTTCTCCCAGGTGCTCTGTCTTAGGAAGATGGGAGTTTTATCTATAAGCCCCTGACTGGGGCTGCTGGCTTTCTTTCAGAGATATCCCATCCAGAGAGGAGGAATCTAGAGAGGCAGTCTGGCTACAGCGGCTTTGCCACACTGTGGTGGGTTCCACCTAGTCCAAACTTTCTGGTGGCTTCGTTTACACTGTGAGGGCTAAACTGCCTACTCAAGCCTTGGTAATGGTGGATGCCGTCCCCTCACCAAGCTCCATTGTCCCAGGTCAACTTCAGACTGCTGTGCTGACAGTGAGAATTTCAAGCCAGTGGATCTTAACTTGCTGGGCTCCATGGGGGTGGGACCTGCTGAGCAAGACCATTTGGCTCCCTGACTTCAGCCCCCTTTCCAGGGGAGTGAATGGTTCTGTCATGCTGTGGTTCCAAGTGCCACTGAGGTGTGAAAAAAACTCCTGCAGCTAGCTTGGTGACTACCCAAATGGCCACCCAGTTTTGTGCTTGAAACCCAGGGCCCTGGTGGCATAGGCACCCAAAGGAATCTCCTGGTCTTCAGGTTGCAAAAACAGTGGGAAAGCATAGTGTCCAAGCCGGATAGCACTGTCCTTTATGGCACAGTCCCTCATGGCTTCCCTTGGCTAGAGGAGGCAGTTCCTCTGACCCTTATACTTCTCAGGTGAGGCAACGACCTACCTACCCTGCTTCTGCTCGCCCTCCGTGGGCTGCACCCACTGTCTAATCAGTCCCAGTGAGATGAACCAGGTACCACAGATATGCAGAAGTCACCTGCCTTCTGCGTTGGTCTGTCTGGGAGCTGCAGAGGGGAGCTGTTCCTATTCAGCCATCTTGCCCCCTCTCAAATTTTCCTGATTTTATGAAGTCAAATTTATTAATTTTTTACATTGCATCTGGATTTTAAGTCATAGTCAAAAGATTTTTTTCCCACACCCCAAATTATATAGGAATTTACCCATACTTTCTTAGAGCACTTACATGGGTACAGATTTTTACACTTAGGTCTTCAATTCTTTAGGAATTTAATAAAAATATCAGTTTACCCTGTGCATCAGTTATTGATTGCCTCAATAATGCTGTATTAACAATCAACTATAAAATGCCAGTGGCATATAACAATAAGTGTTTATTACTCATAAATGCTTGAAATCATAAACACTTGGAAATATGAGATTCCACCACAGGCATCAGCTTGGTGTCAGCTAGGTGTCTCTCCTGACCTTGACTGGGCTCACCTACATATATGAGGATCAGCTGATCAACACAGGCTTCTCATATAGGCTGGTTCAAATTGGAGCAATTAGAGCAATGTGGCTCTGCTCTCCCAGCAAGCTACCATAGGCACATTCTCGTGGCAATGGCACAAGCACATCAGAGCAAGCTCCAAAGCATGGCCCTATTTCAAGTCTTTGCTTGTATAACATCTGCTGACTCCCCACTGATCAAGCCCAATCAAGCCTAGAGTAGAGAGGGGAGACACTAGAAAGCTGTATGGCAAAGACTTTGAATACAGGAAGGGGTAAAGGATTGAGGGCATCTTTGCAATATGCTACATCCTGCAGTCTCCTAGATCTAGCTCATCCGAGATTTCTCCTTATCATCTCAGGCTTCTTGAGAGTCTTTATCCTTCACTATCTTCCCTGTAAGTCAGTCAGTCCACTGCAATTTGGCTTTTTGTCCTGACTATTCTACTACACCTGTTTTCAACAAGGTTGCCAGTGGGTTCTAAACTGCCAATCTAATGTGTATTTTTTTGTTCTGATTTTTTGTGACAGAACATGTTATTTGAGCATCATCCTGTCAAACATTCTGTAAGCAGGTCATATTTGTGCCGGGTAACCTCTGTCTCTCAATATCCACTCTCTAGACCTCCCTCTCTGTTCTCTTCCACTATCCGGACCACATCAAAGCACTCCTGTGCCTTCTGGCTACTGGTTAGCTTCAGCCTGTGGAAACCCTTGGCAGGAGATTGAAGGGCAAAAGGAAAGTAAGATCCAGGTATCTGCTCCCTTGGCTCCACACCTGTGAGGTTATCTGGGGCTGTCAGTAGCCCTGGTCACTACTCTTCTCAAGGCCACCTGCTCCATGTGACATCTTCTCGTTCCCAATTATGGTGGCCTCTGCTTCCCCACTTGCCTCCAGGCTTAAGGGGGCGGACAGCCAGCCACTAACTGCCTGGGTTCCCGCACCACTCACATGGCCTTCCTACACCCTCCCACACCTATGAAAACATCCCTTTATAAACACATCTTCCTCCCATTGTGTGTCTCCTGATGAAACCCCAACTGATCCACTGTGGCATCATTCATTGCTCCCCTCTCCCTCCCGGTACATCCACTTGCATTTAGGACTTGGATGTTATTCCTTCTACTCATCTAATCAAATCCAAAAAATTATATGGAGGCAAATGGGAAGAAAATGGAGAGAGCCTGTGATCCCTACCCTTTGAGATTCTAGGAACTGGGTGTCCTGACAGGAAACAAAAACAAGCACACAGACAGAGCTAAGACTTTACACAAGCAGTGTGTGGTTCTCCCTGGCCTACGGAGCACAGCACCGGAACTTAAATCCTTCCACCTCCAGACACGTGGTCTCTACCCACGCAGGCACTGGCAGCAGCAAGAGCAGCAGACATCCGAAGATGCAAGGTCCACCACCCCAGACTCCTTTGAGCTGAATACAGGCTCTTGAGTTTCCATTCCTACCTGCAAGCAGTGAAGATATCCTGGATTGATTCTGGAATTCATGCAAACACTCCAAGGATTCTGAGAAATGTAAGAATAAGGGACCTGGGATAATTGGCCTTCCTGTTTATGTGGCAAATGAGACAGAGTCATTGAAATGTATAGTTCCAATGGAAAGTTAACTCAGTTTTCATCCCAGCCTGGAAGACAGTTAGGCGATATTTACATGATCTTTCTCTTATACTTGACCCTAGTGACGACTTCCTCCTTCTTGGGCCCCCTTTTTTCTGCTTGTTCCTTAAACATTGGTGAACCCATGATGCTCTTTTCAGCCACTGCCCATTCCCCCCGCTCTGTGCCCTCATAAGTAACCTCAACTACTTTCATGATCTAACCTGAGGTTCCATTTTTTTTTCTCTGCAACACATTGGCTTAGGGACATGTGTTGAAAAAGTCCCAGGGCCAGATGAGGAACTTGGTGGCTCCAGGAAAAAGTTTAGTGTGCAGAGATAGGTAAACCTCAGGGGAAGACAATAATAACCCATGGGACTGCGCCTGTTCTCTCTGACCTCCAGGGAGCTGAGAAAGAGCTGAGCAAGGGACTCCTCTGCCTTTAATGCCTTGAAAGAGGGTTGAAAACTGCCTGCTGCTGCTGCTGCTGCCATACTGCTAACACCAGAAGCCAAAAATGGTATTTGTAGAAATGCATGGTCCAGAGATTATAGCACCTATGAACCTATCTAACAAAGACTTTACTCTCGAAAGAAATCCAAACACAAACAAAAGATGATGGAGAAAAGGAAGTGGTGAGTAATAAATATACACAAATCCATATGTATGTACCTATATGCATTCAGAGATATTTTATATATGCATGTAAGTACATATATATTGAAAATTAGCATCTAAAAATAAGTAATCCAAAAATAAAGATCTTAAATAAAAGAGACCTACTTACTGAAAGACAAATTATAATAATAGCTTAGAATAAATGTACCAAACTCTCTCAGCAAAGCCTGGGTATTAAGATGGAGAGACATCAATAAAAATGTTCAAAGGCATCATTCAGGTTGAGGAAGAGAAAAGTCGGGAAGTAAAAATGTCCTAAAGTTTCGCCTGATGCCAGGTGGAGAAAACAGCCAGACAACTGAGTGTCTTCACGGAGGAAAACGTTGGCATTTGCTATCACTCAATAGTGATGAAAATATGAATTTGAGTACTTAGAAATGGAACATTATCATTCATGGAATGGAAAATGATAATTGAACCCCCAAATTTAATAAGGGAGTTAAAAAGCAGTAAATAACAACTGAAAAATAAATAGCAACCAGCAAAAATAAGGAAAAGGATGATTGGGAAACCGCAAAATAAAATGACTTAAAAAATACAAAATAAGGTAGAATGCTGTATTAAGTATAACAGTCATTACTGAATGTGAATGAACTGAATGATCCTCTGAAAAACCGACACCATCTGATTAAGAAATATTTTTACAAATATGCGATCTAGAAAAGTAAAAACAGTGTACTTTGAACAAAGACAAAGAAAGGACGGAGGTTTTCAGTGTTGGTAAGAAGGCCAACCAGATAGCCTAAAAAGCCTCCTGCCCCAAAATCTAGAATCCTGGATAGGATGTAGCAAGCGTACCTCTGAATGTATAGCTGAGTTATGACTTCTTTAGCCAAAAGTGAAGAGAGAATTAGAAACCAGAGTCCTAAGCATGGGCTGATGCTCCAGTTGATCGCACAGAGAGAGAGGTAGGCAAGAGGGGAAGGGTCCAATCTCTAAGAAAAGAACAGGGACTTGGCTCCTGGGGAGAGGTGTCAAACACACAGGCCCGTGTAAGGCAAACTATCAGTCCTGATAGAAACCCAGACCATTTACGGGACCACGTCCTCAGAAAAAGGACCACCACAGGGAGAAAGGGATGCTCATCTGTCTTAATCTGAGGTCCATATTATTTTAGAGCTTCTCTTGTCTCTCAATGAAATCTTACCATTTAACTCATAAAGGTCTTGCCCATTGTTTTCTCTTGTTTTGCTGTTGTCATCACTATTATAAAGGTGCCTTTTAAAACACGTCTTTTTGTTGCTGGTATAAAGAACTCCATCCACCTTGGTTTCAGCAGTCTTGCTTGGTTCTCTTAGATTCTCACAGATTTTCTGTGTATATATTCATAGTACTTGAAGATAATCAATGTTTTGTTTTACTTTCTTTTACCCTTTTATTGATTTACTTTTTAACCACATCAGTTGGATTTTCAGCACAATATTTCATGATGTCATTGATGTCATTTCTTTTCTTATTCTGGGCTTCAGAAGGATTCGCCATGAATCATGACAGCTTCTGTAGGCTGTCAGTACACACCCAGTTCTGTATCAGCAAATGGAGCATCAGCCCCAGCCTCCCGGGGACAGCTGTGCTGAGCTGCTCATCCATGCTGGGACCCTCTCACCAACCCATCCTTTATCTCCCGGGTGAATGGAGAGTCCTGCAGGCCAATCAAAAAGCACAGGCAGCTGGTGGGTCTTCTAGTTTTCGAGAGTAGGTCCTTTCTAGCATGCCCACTTCCTTATGCCTTCGATCCCTTCAGCCGAGATCTGCAAGAGAGTTCTGACACATCTGTTCCATCTCATGTGGGCCATCACTCTCAGCAAGCCTCAAGAAACCACTCAGCAGCCATAAGAATTGCCTTCTGGGGCCCTGGCAAGATTATTAAATCTCATATCACTGGTGGGTGCCCCCATATTAACAAACTCTCCCTTGAAGATCTCTCTAGTCTGGACCTCTTGGCCCAGCACCCTCAGCATTCACCCTCAAGCACACTGCCCGGTCTCTGCCCAGCACACAGTAGCCAGACCCTTCAGTTCCTTGAAGAAATCCCTCCCCTCTCTTAGGAGACCCAATGCTTGCCTGAGGGGATATGCTGGGCCTTGACTCTCTTCATGGTCTAAGTGATAAGAAGGGACAAATGGAGCAGCTATGGATGGGAAAGCTGCTGAGGAAGTCAAGAACTTCTTGTAAGATACCTGCTTCATTTGAAGCATCAGCCCGTTCTTCAAGCAAGGAGGGGTTTCTGTCTTCCAGAAAGGGAGAAAGGCCAGTTCCGTAGGACCAGAGGTTTTGGGGAGTCTGGAGGCTCAAAGTCTTCCAACACATTTCTCTCTCTGTTTCCATCCCAGATGGCGGGCCTCGGTTCTTACCTATTAGATCCTGACTTCGGTGTATGAGATTCGTCTGGACAAAGATTCAGCCTGCTCCAGAATTCTGCTTCTCTAACAATTAAGTCCTGGGTCTGGTCTTCAGCTTGGTCTGCCCTTCTGCTGCATATGGGAGTCTCCTTAAGGCCACCAAGGAGGCATGCTGACTCTCCTTTGCTCTAAATTGGAGATTGGCTGCCCTGATGCTGCCTTTTCTCTCTTCAAAGCCTCAAGGGCATCCGGCCATTCCATCCCACAGTTCCTATCAGTACTCTTTCTTCAGAACCTCTCAAATGTAAGGTGTTCTATGAACCAGTATATCTCTTTGCCCCGTACCTTGCCTCAGTCCCACGTAGGTGACCATCTTAGCAATTGCTCTGTTAGCACACACCAGCGACTGCTAATACTGTACCTGCCACTCTGATGGAGTCCTTTTGCCAGCCAGTGGTGAGTGACCTAACTCCTGAGTTCCAACCTCGGAGTCCCCTGGCACCCAGTCTTAGAAGGGGTTTTCTAGGTGCAAAGCCTAAGCCAGGCAATGGGATGTGGGGTGTTTCATTGTGGAAACATCCAAGAAAAAGCTAAAGAAGTAAAGAAAGCTAGACAGGCCTGGGGAAAGAAGAGACGAAGGATGTCACCTCAGGTGAATTCTAGCCATGGCCTGATCCTGGAAAGCACCATAGAGATGCCTCCTCTTTAAATCAGGCAGGTGGCCTTTTGTATCCCTGTGCCAGCCATTGGCTGAGGGTCACTCCCGGGAGAGGAGCTTGTCATTTCTCGGGCAAGGGGGCTCATATTAGCCAAGGGCACTCCCCAGTGATGGGCAGGGTGGGGAGCACCTGTGAGCTATGAGCCACCAACATGCAAAGAAGTCAGGGTAGGGGCACACCCATCAGTAGAGGGAAACTGAATGGGACACTTTGGCACCCACGGCGCTCCTGAGCCCTAGAGCTATGATGTCCTGGGAAACTTGCATTCAGCAATCAGCAAATGCCCCTGTGCTGTCAGAACTTCCCCTCTGCCTCCTAGCCCAAGATTTGTCAATAGTCACTGTCTCCACTTTCTTCTCAACCCACTGCCATGGGGCTTCTGTCCCCACCATGCCACTGACGCCACCCTTGTCAACATCATTAATTACCTGCCTCTATGCTACACTCAGCGGCTTGTGTGCACCCCTTCTCTTCTCTGTCTCCTCTCTCTTCCTAGGATTTAAATACCATCTCTCCGAGGACAGTTCCCTAACCTGTATCTCCACTGCCAGGCTCCCTCTGGAATCCCAGGCCCACACACCTAGTGGCATCTGACCCGACACCTCCAATGGGAAGTTTAATGACACTTTCAGACCTTACGGCTCTTGACGTCTGCTCCCTTTCATACCCCCTCCTCCCTCAGTCCTCCTTCTCAGCTGCTCAGGTCAAAAGCTGGAGTCATTCTTGATTCCTCCCTTTTCCTCACTCTTGCGGCAAGCCTTTCAGCAAGGCTGTCGCCTCTCCCTCCCACACAGATCCAAACCAGCCTCCTTCTCTCCACCTCTGCTGTGGCTGTCCTGGTCTAAACGCCTCTCGGCTGGGACTGTAGATGGCATTGGCATCTCTCTGCTCCCTCTGCAGTCACCCTCCTATAGTCCGCTCTCCACCAGCAGTCAGAGAGGTCTTTCTAATACATAAAGCAGATCAAGCCTTTGCCCAGCTTAAAACTCTCCAATGACTTCCCAGCACCCTAAGAATACAATCCAATCCTCCTTCCGGTTTACAGAGCCCTGGCTTGTCACTCATCCTTCTCTTCCGCTGCTCTCCCCTTCCCACTCACGACTCATTCTATTCCTCAAACACAAGAAATCTACTCCTACCTTCAGATCTGAAGAAACAGCACCTCTGCCTGGAAGGCTTTTCTCTGCTGAGCTGTACCTGACTGGCCCCTTCTCAGCAGCGTGACCAGGCTGAAATGTGACTTTGAAGCCGTCTTCCCTAACTACCCAACCTAAAAGCATCCTGCCCATCACTCCACACCACCCAACTCAGTTCCCTACATAATACCCATGACACTTTCACAGTTGTTGATTGGGTCACTGGCTGGACCCCTACATCAGAACGTGGGCTGTGGGAAAGCTGGGCCTCTCTGCTGGTTCAGGCCATTTCTCCCTCCTCACACTGCTCCTTTGAGATGTGTGCCTTTGGGGTCGGCCGCCTCCCCTCTCGTTGCTGACATCCCCCATCCTCAAGAGGCTCTCATTTGCTGAAAATGTTAGCGCCTGCCCCAGTCTTCCCCTTTCCAACACCAGTCATTATTCCCAGGATGGACCCTCCCCGCAGGAAATCTGCACACTACCCTGGCCTCTTTGCTCTCTGAGCACGTCTTCAGTGAACTTCTCTACCCTACCTGAGCCAACCACTCCCAGTCACACATGGGCCCGCTCATTACCAGATGCTTTTCCTTTAAATTATGAGCACCGGGATCCGCCTGTAAAGCCCCATTCTTCAATCACAGATAGCCAACACTGCCCGCAACACAGAATCCAGTCATCACGTCTCGGATCCACTGGCCCCATCACTTTATTTGCATCTATGCCTCTCGTCCTGTCTCATGTACTCACCAACCTTGGACTCCATGGTTTCTCATGAGTATTATTTCACCCTCCCCCTCCACTACCTTGCCCCACTCCCTCCATCATACTTTCCTAGAAAATCCACAACTCTGGATAAACCACCGCACATTCGTAATCACCAGCCCCAAACTGACCCCGCGCAGCCAGCAATCCTCAGCGCTTCCCCAGCATGCTGGCTGCTGCAGGTTTCCTCCACCACCCCTATGGCCCCTCTGCCTTCCCACTGATACCCTGCTTCTCACTTACAGGGAAATGCAGGCCATGGCAGGGGAGCTCCCTGCTGGCCCCTGGCTGCCCAGTGCCTTCCCCTGCAGGCCAGTCCTGCTCCTCCCTGCTCTTTCTCAGGGACCTTGTTCCTTTCCTGAGCGCCTTTCCCTCTGGTATCTTTGGTCTCTTCTGTTGAATCATTCCAGAGCATGGAAGCGTGCATTAATCCCTTCCAACTAAAACTCAGGCAATGCCCACCTGTGACCCATACCCTGCCAGCTGTCATCCCGTTTCTCTGCCCCCGTTGCTATGCGGTATATGAACTCTGTCTTTATTTTCTGTTTTCTGATACTTTGGAATCTGATGACTTGCTGACCCTGGAGGGACTGCCCCTTCCAGATTAGCCAATTCCTAGAGCCAGTATTTGTTAAATACAAACTCACCAAACCCAGAGCCCACACCCTACGACCTCCTCCGTGGGTCTTAGACTCCTGCCCTAATCACCCAGGGCCAGGCACTAGACACCTAGGTACCCCACCCACAGCGTTCAGGTCCCCTGCCTCCCAGCTGACTCCAGTCTTCCCCAAGTGGCCCTGTGGTGTGGTGTGGTGTGCCGCTTCCCCTCGGGAACCGTAACGAACTGTCTTTTCAGTGACAACTGTCTTCTGATGTGCGGGCCTTGCCGTGCCTCAAATACCCATTAATAATAGGGTTAAAACACCATATTTTAAGGCACTCGGTGTCTGAAGTGTTGTCTGCATAACAGTCCCCAGTGGTCTGCCCCCACTCCTCGGTGAGCTCCCCGCCGGCCGCTGCTCCCATCACACCACTGAAGCTGCTCTCCCAAGGGCACCAACAACCTCCAAATTAAATAACGCCAAATATCATAGGCATTTTTCTGACCAGTCATTCATTCTGTCGATAAATATTAAGTCTCTCTTTTGTGGCAGCCATTGGGGCTCCAACAGCGAACAGGACTGATGGGGGACCCACACGAAGGAGCTTCCCCACTAGTGAGGCGGACACGCAAGGAGCCAGTGAAACCAAGTGCAGAGAAAGGCTTTATTTAGGTCAAGGAGCTGCCACTGCCCAGACCCACACCCATGATAGGACGAAGGGGCCTCAGGTGTGAAGGGGCACTTCCTGTTGTCATTTGGTGATTAGGGCCCCAAACTGAGGACCCACAGGCGCTAAGCGCCCCTCCCCACCCAGAGCACTGGTTACCTCCCCGACCAGAGCGCTGGTTACCCCCCCAACCCCGTCCAGAGCGCTGGTTACCCCCCCTCCCCCTTCCAGAGCGCTGGTTACCTCGCCGTCCAGAGCGCTGGTTACCTCCCCGACCAGAGCACTGGTTATCCCCCCGCCCCGTCCAGAGCGTTAGTTACCCCCCACCCCATCCAGAGCTCTGGTTACCCCCCACTCCCGTCCAGAGCGCTGGTTACCTCGCTGCCCAGAGGCGGCACAGCTGATGTAGCGCCACCCAGGACAGCGGCAGGAAGGAGATGGAAGTGAAGGTTCCAGTCCAGTCACTGGCCTTCTGAGGAGTGCCTGGAAGTGCTAAGAGGTGTTTCCCTCCCGCTCCTTATGCGGGTGGAAAGGATGTGCTTCCCCCTCAAAGCCAAGTGAGATAATGCCCCACAATCATCTGGCATAGAGAGGGGGCTGCCAGCAAGGAGGAGCAAGTGGCATTTCTGCTTGGAGCCTGCCGCTGAGCTGCACATCCCTGCACTGAGCCTGTGCTGCTAAGGCAGTCCCCGAAGAGCTGGACAGGCACCCTCTGCATCTGCCCAGACGTGAAGAACGTGTCTCTCCTGCCAAGAAGGCTGGCTCCCTCCGAGGGTAGCTCCCTCAGAAAGGCCAAGGGATTTCCCCAAGGTCACCCCTTTCATAATGGCAGAACCAGGACAAGGACTTTTTCCAGGGGTGGGGGGCGAAGGCATGCCATTGTAAATGCAGACAGTTTCCCCCCGGGGCTGAGGAGCACAGGGTTAGAAAGCAGCCTCTCAAAAGCAGTGATGAATCTGGGACCAGAATTGCAGGGTGCTGCCCACCTCTCTCCACTGAGGAGCCAGGGTATCGCGACATTCTTCTTGAACACCAGGTTTGTAGACAGATGGCTCCTAGGCCTCTGACCACAGAGGAAAAGGGTTCCATGGGAATAGGGAAAACAGCCCAAAAAGAGAGGCTGGGGACACGGGAGACTGGCTAGACTCTGCAGCACAACATCTGCATGATGAGGCAGAGCCGGGCGCCGCAGAACCAACCCCAGCAGAGCCTGAGCCCTGAAATCAGCACTGTCTCAAGGGGTGGAAAGCCCAGGAAGTTTGCTGTTACATGGTCTCCCCCAACCCTTTCTCTGGCACCGTAATCTTCCTGAACTTCCACTAATAAAAGCCCTGGCATTGCTCAGCAGGGTTCCCAAGTGCCATTTCCTAGACTCAAGGAGCTGCGTGACCTCACTTGAGGAATACAGGTGTCCTGGGACTGTGTCACGTTGACCTGAAAGGAGACCTAAGGGAAAAAGTCCTGGGCCTCATTTTTATTTTCTAGACAACTTCCTACTTCCTTAAAGCCTTTGAGCAGCAATGAGGGTGGGGAAAGGACGAAGGGAGAGAAGGAGGGAAAGAGGGGAATTGAGGGAGAAGTGAAGGGCCATTGATAGGCTCATTCATTGATCTCACCAAAACAGATAAATCAGACCTATTTAACCTGTGAGGTTACCGTGAGTATCAAATGAAATAAAAATGAAAGGATTTCTTAAAGTACGGAGCACACGAAGTTAGGGCCAATCTTAAAAAAAGGTGAAAGTCTCTTAACTTTAACAGAGACAGTCCTCCTGACCAAAGCTATTTTTTTTTTTTAATTTAGCTTTGCCAGAGAGCCTGCGAGTGTTACAGGATTGTGAGGTCAGCCAGCTGCTCCTGTAGAATGCTGATGCATGATGGGAGTGCACACCGCCCTGCTCATGGCCTCGTGCAGGAGCCTAGAGCTGGCTCTCACAGGGTGCAGCTGGCCACCTTGGCCACGCGCATCTGTGCATGAGAAAGAGACGCAAGACACTCCATGCATCTGCTTCTACAAATTAAGACCAAATATATACGAGACATCAAAAGGACTTATCACGGCCCGCTAGAAGCAGGGGAGGACAGCGGAAAGAGCAAATGGAAACTAGGAAGGAAAGAGGATTGCGGCAGATCACTGAGGCAGAGGAAAGCCGAGTGGCCCTCCTGGCAGAACGCCCCATCTCATAGCTGTTAGGGAATTTCACATGGCAGAGGTTTTTAAACGTATAGATGGGCCTATTTCTGTCCGTTTGCTGGTTTGTTTGTTTGGCTGTTTGTTTTCTTCTCTTGGTAGGCATAAACGGGAATATCATATTTTGGCATCTGATCTCCACCTAGATCCCAAATAAAATGAGAAGCCAGCCTAGTAGGTGTTGCTAGGGAAGCAGGGGAGTATTGCCTACATCCAGCATGAGGAGGGAAGAAGGACGACGACGGGCCAGGGAAGGAAGTCAAGTCCCTCAACTCAGCCCTGGGGGAGACAGAGTGAAACGCTGAAACCTGACCATCCCTCCCTCTCAGGGAAAAGAAAGGCAGAGACAGAGGGGCTATCGCACCCCTGACTCTTACGTGAGATTTTGCCTAGGGCCAGCAGGACCTAAATGGACTCATTTAGACAAAAGATGGAGTCCAACTAAAAAATTACCTTCATTGCATAATTGAAAAGTCAGTGTAAAAAGCCTACAAAGTAAAAGAGAAGTGTGTGTGCATTAAACAGACAAGCTACGCCCTTTCCACCTTTGCTCCCCCAGTGCTGCCTCCCCATGAGGCCCTCTCTGAGCACTCTAAAATAGTGTTCCAAACTCCAGCCACCTCCCTCCATCTGTGCATCAGCTGCCCCTCACCCTGCTCATTTATTTTTCCAAAGCACTTTTTACCCCATGCCACTCGATGTCATTTTCTTAGCACAATAATGACTCATTCTCTCCCTACCACTAGAATAAAAGCCCTCCAAGAGCAGGAGCCTTGTATAGCTTGTTCACTCATGCACCCCAAGTGAACTGAACAGTGACTCACACGCAATATGCCCTCAGTACATGTGTGTTCAATGAATGAACAGCGACCCCTTCATCTCCCAGCCTCAAATCCTTTCAGAATCATGTTGAGCCGTGAGTTTAAAACGGGCTGATTAGGGAGACCTACGCCCACGGGTGAGATGAGATAACATCAAGAAATACTTCCTAGGTATAAAAAAAAAATTAGAAAATGAACTTTTTTTAAGCAAATGTTTATTTATATCAAAATACAAAACATTTCTGAAGCAGAGTAATGTTACATGAGGAGCAATTAAATACTAAACGTCTTTTCATCAGTTTAACTTGCAACACTCCCGGGGAACCTTCACTGGCTGCACATCGTGTCATTGATGTGCCTTCTTTTTTCTCTTTTTGTTTGCTTATGCACTTGTTTGCTCATTTTGATTTTTAATTCAGGATATGAACATGCAGTGTTACTGGGGATGAGTTGGTTAGTACTTAGCAAGCCTGAAAATACCAGCGAGTGGAGCCTGGCGTGGTAGCCTGAGCCGAGGCAGGCTGCAGGTTCTCTTCCTAATTGAGTCTGGGGTGTCACTCCGTTTTTAACTGGCAGGTCTAAAGCCAAAGGGATCACTGTCATCAGTAGCCAGGGCAGGCATTATTGCTTAGGGTTGTAGAGCAGGCGTGGCTTTGGGGTCATCTCCAATGGGGTCTTCTCAGCGGTTTGGGAAGAAGTAGGGCAGTCTATAGGCCCAGGCCCAGGAGCAGGGTGCCCAGGGGCCCTGCAGGGAGAACCCTCTTCCCCAGGAAACCAAGAAAAGGCTGGGGAGGAGAAAGCTCCTCCCGCTCTTGGAAGTCTGTGGTTTGGTGGCTGGGGGTGCCTGCCCATTGGAAGGGCCCCTTATAAATGCTTTGAGTTTGGAGATTTTGAGGGGAAAAAAAGCACCTGATTGAGAGTACAGCTGTTTCCAATACACCTCCCTTCCCTGATGGTGAAGGGAAGGAGGCAGGAAATGGGGGAGAAAGCATCTCCCCTTCATTCCCACACCGCCCCACTCCCAGAGCCAAGCTGGGTCACCTTCAAACTCCCACTTAGTACATTTGCTTTGGTGTTGTGCACCTGTGAGCTCTCTCTCGCTCTCTCTCACTCTCTCTCTCACACACACACACACACAAGTACATGCAAGTATATATATGCAGGTGCACGCACGCGTGCGCGCACACACGCACCTGGTTTCCTTGCAGAATCTGCTCAGGCAGGAGAAAGGTGTCCCATCCTCACCATCATCTCTTGCTTCCAAGGGTGCCCTTGGCCCACAGGTCCCCAAGACCCAGCCCCAGGCTTGGCACGCACTGGCATTCCCAGGCTTTTGAAAAGAGGGTGATAGAGCAGGGAGCTCCTCACAGACAGGTTATACAGAGTGTAGAATATGTTTATATAAGGCTTTGGTACAGCACCGATTTCGTGTTCTTATAGTTTGATTTCTAAGTTATCTTTTAGAAGAAAAAAAAAAGCTTACTGAAAAAATAGTGTTTTTATTTACTTTTGAGTTACATACCTGAAGTTCAAAAAGTAAGCCTCTAGTTGCCATTCAAGTTCACACTCGAAGGTGTTCTGTGTGCAGCTGTACAATTTGTTGGTTTGTCTTTAATATGGAACAAAAGTCAGCCAACCAATACCATAAAGTCAGCTGCCCATAACTCACTTTAACCAGTCCATACATACATACAGAAAAGAAAGAGAGAGAGGGAGAACACAAAAGCCGCCCCTAAGTCACCCACCCCAAACCCCCAGGGTAAAATCAAAAAGAAGACAAAATACAGCAAGATAATCAGGAGCCAGTGGGAGGAAGGAGATTCGGCCCACCTGGCCTCTTCGAGAACAGCACCATGAAGCACCCTAGCGCAGTGATGTTGTAATACTCAACATTCAAGAAATGGAAACGAGGTTGGAGTGGCCTTCACAGGAAGACCTGGCATGGATCGGGGGTCATCCCCGAAGAAAGTGGAAGAAAGAAAGAGTTCGAAATGAGAACAAGAAATCTCATGACGAAACTGACAGCAATATCCAGAAAAAGAAGAACTACAGCAAGAGGCTGCCGCGCACCGAGAGGTTACAGAGTTTGTAAGGGATCTGGGGGAGGTAGCGTCGGGAGCCCCTCCCCACCCACACTGCCTGCTCACCCCCACCAGGTGAAACGGAGGAAAGAAGCTCATCTAAAACTTGCCTCCAGGTGTGCGATGGGAGAATTCTAACCCGCGATCAAAGTCCCTCCTGTGGAAGAGAGAACGCTGAAGACCAAGGGCCAGGGGCCGCTGATGTGAAGCAGGATGTGGTCCCTTCACATCAGTGGCTGCAGAAAAGCCCCCTTCCAGACCCTCTATCAGTAGCCCCACAAATGGCAGTTAGGAAATTAAATCTGAATGGGACTTCAAGACCTCTTGAAACTGATACGTACGACTTAGTTAAGTGGAGCGTTAAACTGCTGTTCTCCCCTAGGCAACAATTCCCCTTTCTAACACCTCGGTCTAAAGGTCTAAATTCCCCTTTCTAACACCTTGGTCTAAAGTTCCAGAATCAAGACTATCCCATAAAGTACCCTCCTCCCAGTCCCTGGACTCTGAGACCCCACGCTCCAGTGCCACAGCCAACCCCCTACTGGCAGGAAGTATGCTGCGCAGGCTTGCCTCTTCCCCCACCTCCTCCTTTCACACTGCCCAAGTGGGTGGACGTGAACATCTACCGCAAAGAGGAGTGGAAGCGCAGCAGAAATCCAAGACAAGGCCTCTTCCCCAAGCCGTTGGTTGGTGACGACGGGGACGGGGCCCACACCCATCCATGGGAGAGCGATTCCCGCAGATCCTCCTGTTCCCAACTCTTGCTCTATACAGCAGACAGAGGTAGCAAGACGAAAACAACTCCTCAGATACCCCCACCTTCTCCCAAACGGGAAAAGCACCAAAATTCAATGTCCATTCTGCTATGTGGGGACCAAGGAGCATATCCCAAGCATGGGAAAGAGCTCAGGCTCCTGGCAGTGGCTGTGGGCCGTAAAGTCTCCATCGGAACACACTCATCCACCTGTCGCACCAACTGATACCACAAGCGGTTACCAGGCCTCCTCCTTACTCCACATAAAGCAGATCTCAATGACCTTTCCTCCGAGTGCCTTTGGGAAGGGCTGGCTCTTCAGAGAAGCTGGAGGTCGCTGTTAGGCTATCCTTTCCCCTCTGACGCCCACCCTTACTTCATCTTGCTGAGCAGTAGGGCAGAAAGGTCACAGGGAAGCAGTAACATCCCCTCCATGCTGTAAAATTTCAAGGTAGTGGCTATGGCCCCATCTTCCTTTTCCCTCTGCAAAACAAAGAGCCCAGTTGGAGGCTGAGGAATGGAATAGTGACATGCGGGCCAGTGGCTCTCCCAGACCTTGATGCTGCTGAGGACTGAGCCTTGGGCTGACCCTGGTGGGATGGCGAGCCCAAGGGCATGCCCATGGTGCTGGAGCGATTTATTCTGCTGGTTGCATGTGGCCCAGAAGTCAGGCAAAGTCTACGGAGAGAGAGGGGATGATGGGTCTAGGAACCAAAAGAACGGTGATGGAAGCCTCCCTACAGAGACTGCTGTCCTGGGAAGGGAACAGAATTTGCAGCTCTTCTTCTTGTTCAATGTCCCTAAAAACTCTTACGAGAAACACCCAGCTACAGGAGCCTGCAGGGAAAGATCAGCCAAGGCAAGGATAGACACACTGCCAGTGGCCCTGGCACTGGGCCCTTCCAGCTGCGTGGACGGAGCCCATTTCCCATCAGCATCCTTGGAAAGTGGGAAATGTTCTCAGCAGTTAATCTGGGGACCCAAGGACAGTGCCTGAATGAATGGCAGGGCCTCACAGTCCATGTAAGGAACAAGAGTTAGACTCAAGCTTCACCCCAACCTATTCTTCCCATAATGCCCCAAAACTGCCAAGCAAGCCCTTCTCACGGTGAAGACATCTGTGTTCCTCTAAGGACTGAACTCTGTAGACGAGAGCTCTTAGGGAGTGCCACATCTTGGTTAGGAAAGGGGTTAGTATTGCCCTTTGCTGAGTGATGAGCAGGAATAAGGAGCCGAAAGGTTGCAGTCCTGAATCTCTCCTCGCTGCCTGCACCATCTGGCCCAGCACCGACTTCAAACACATCACTCTGAGCTCCCAGCAAGTCAGGAAGGAGCTAGCACCCAGGAGACACTTGCTGAGGCTCCAAGACAGGGCCCTTGCATATGTATGAGGTCTGGAATTTATTTGCTCAGAGAGGTATTCTTCAGGGCACACTGCTTCCTGCCCAGATACAAGTGAACTCCTGCTCCCCAGAATCTCCCATTCTGGGTCCAGTTCTGCCAGTACATTGTTAAGTTCTGTAAGTGCCAGCTGGAGGCCAGAAAGAAGGATCCACGAAGACCCATTCTCCCAATCCTGCCCGAGGTTAATCTCTCACTCCTGATCCTCCACTCACTGTCCCAGGATTGGGCCATGCCATTTGCAATGGCACTTTATTTTCCAATTAAAAATAACTGAAAAAAACATAGATGACATAGTTATAGCATATATATCACATTCACACTGGCTCTAAGAAGCTGCAGTGACACTACCCAGGGCATGTGTTTTCCAAGACCAAGTCCATGCAGCCAGCCTGGCAAATTCTCCCATCGCCATGCCTTCTAGGAGCTGTCTGAGCTACAGTGCTACAAACCAAGACAGGTGTCACTGTAGGTCCCTAGGTAGTCTCAACCACCTGCTTTCTAATGCTGCAAAGCTGGGTTCGCTGAGAAACTGGGTACCTTCCCACAGTCACATGGGGACAAAGTCATAGTTTTCATCTCCTCCCCGGTCTTGCCCTGTCAAGCACCTCTGCAAAGAAGTCCAAGTCAACCTCCCTCCCAAGTGGCAAGAGACGCATGAATCCTGGTTCTTTAGGGCTACCAGATCCTGCAGCTCCACACAACCTTCAGCTGACTCGTCCTTCCTGCAGGTGGGTTATTTGTTTTGTTATTTTACAAACTTTCCCTATATATGCATTTCCATCAGAAAGACACAATCAACTCTGACTGAATAGAGAGAATATCAAAAGAAGAGCAGGGAAGGCGGCGGCATCAAGGCATGAGCTGGTATCCCAGGCTGCCTGGGAAGTCCGCACTGCTCTAAACATCTCTAAGCACAAGTACAAAAATAAAGCGAACTATGACTTCATATAGATATAGAGATATAGAGATAGATTTTACATAGGTTTTCTTTATATTTATATGTGTGTGCAGAGGGCACAGGCCCCTGCGCATCTTGCCCGGCACTCATCCCTTGCCCTCCCGCTCCCCATACCCCGCATGTGCCACTTGCCCGAAGATCCTGGTCACCACAATTGCATCTGATCCTTGCCCCCCACATACATTCCCTTCTCTCCTTAAAATAGAACCAATTCTATAGATTTATGTAATTTTATGTACAATCTCCATAAAAATACACTAAAGATGGTGTATTACTAATTTGACCCTCCTACCAAAACAGAAGTTGTCTAGCAAAGGAGCCAACCAAAGGAGGGTCTACTGGGCCTGACACTACGCAGGCAAATCAGCGTGTCTGTACAAATCTCTCTCACACACACCACATACACGCACGCCACACCACACACACAGACACACACCATACACAACACACACACAAAAGACACGTCACACCACACACACACGCACCACAAACACACATGCATACCACACACAACACACACACCAAACCACCCACATCACACACACAAATACCACAGACACACACACACCACACACACACCAGACACACACACCACACACAATACACCACACACAACACACACCAAACCACCCACAACACACATACCACACAGATACACACCGCATCACACACACATACCACACACACACCACATACAATGCACCACACACAATACACACAACACACCACACACAATACACACAACACATACCACAGACATACACCACACCACACACAATAAACACACCACACCACACAGAATACACATACCACACAAATACACACACACCACAGACACACCATACACAATACACATACCACACAGATACACATCACATCACACACATATACCACAGACACACATACCACACAGATACACACCCACATCACACACATATACCACAGACATACCACAGACACACACACACATACAATATACCACACACAATACACACAACACACCACACACAACACATACCACATACATACACCACACCACACATAATAAACACACCACACCACACACAATACACACAATACACAACACAGACACACACACACACCACACACATACCACACATGCACACCACACACAACACACACACAACACAGACACGCACACCACCACACGGATACCACACACACACTACACCATGGACACCACACATATACAAATATAGGTATCACACACCCCACACATCATACCACATACACCACACAAACACAAACCACACACATACCAGATACAACACATGCATACACAAAACATACAAACAAGCACACCACAGACACATACATCATGTGCACGCACACACACCTCACTTCCTGAATCCAGGAAAGAAACACTGGACTAGACAGCTGGTTGGGGGTTCGAAACCAGGGGGACAACGTGGTGCCTGCAGAGGGACACGTGAGACAATCCCCTTTCTCCGTCGGCCAGGACACACCTTTCGTTCGTGGGAGGCCATATAAATCCTCATTAATAGAGTGGTTGACAATTTCCCTTTCAAGAACTGCAAAACGACTGTGAGGAGGTCCATCCCCTCCACCAGAAATACAGTTTCATAGACCCCTATGCCAAAAGGAGGCCAAACCCCTAAGTCCCACCACTAGCGTGAGGAGGGCTGGGCACTCACCCCTTCCATGACTTATGTGAAAACCCCACACATGGCCCAAAAGCATACCCGAAGCATTTCTAAGGCCGAAAACCCAAGTCCCCCTCCCCGGTCCAGCCCCCTGTCCTCCCAGCTCCCCTGCCCCTCCCACCACCTCCCATCATAAAGCATGCCCGTGTTCACTATCCCCGGAGTCATACAGAAGTGGGGAAAGAAGAGAGGGGAAGGGAAGCTAACTGCCATGTATATAGGGTGGCGAAGGAGAGTCTGCCCTAGTTGCCAAAATAAATCCAGGAAATCCAGTGCCACGGAGAGGTAGGATTGGTGGAGCACACTTCTTCAAGACCCAAAAGAAAGGCAGACCCAGGCAGCCATTCATGTCCCCATCTAGTGCGATGGGAATGGTGACAACCAAAGACCCAGGGACAAGAGCTGAGCATTTGTGCCACTGGGCTAGAACTGTCCGATCTAGCTCTCCCAGCCAGGGCTCCAAAGCTGGTAGCTTTTCACCAGCTCTCATCCAAAACCCTGACTACCACTACTGACCCGCTGCAGAAGACAACACCCATGTGATTTTAATGACTGGCCACTATTCCACCAGAGTATCTGGCAACCAAGATACCCGGACTCTTCTTTCTCTAAGATGTGGGCAGCTGTTAAAACCCTTGTACAGATGCTTCACATGTCATCATCCTACATGGGAACCCTCAGGGAATGGTAGTGTCTTTGGACCAGATTCAATCTACTGAGTGTTTTTCTAACAGCTTAAAACGAGGCTGAAAAAACCTTCCACCTTCTTGGCAACCCAACACACAGAACATCTGGTGGGGTTATTATACTTGCCACTAAAAGGTTTTGAGAGTATAGACAGGAACTCAGAAGTAAGGCTCTGGACCAGTACAAATTCACTCGCAGTCAGAGGGAAGGGTGGTGGTGGGTACCCCTAGCCAAAGAGCAAGCTGGTAAGACTGCAAGTCCAATCTGGGCTTTGATCCTTGGTTTACTGACTTCTTCTAAAGAAGAGATTTTTAATTCTGCCTCTTAATCTAAAAAGAAGCAGAGCTGGAGACATTAAAGAGAGAAGAACGGCTGGTCAAGCCGAGAGTTTCAGGTGAAACTCTCACCCTCCCACTTCAACCACAGACTAGTGACTTTACCCTATCAAAAGAAGAGAAAGGAAAGAGAAGGCCTCATGAAGCCACTGTGCAGCCTCATGGCCTGAAGGAAGCCTCTATACCTCAAGAGGAAAGGGTGATGAAGGCACATCAGGCTCCAGTTCCTCCTCTCTATCACCATCACCATCAGCAAGGCCCACAAACATTTTCAGCTTGTGGACGGAGAGGCAACCCGCCACTGCAGCTTATGAAAACAAACACATGAACCTCGCGAGAATGGAGCCTCCTTCTCCACTGATGAAGAGCTGGAGATCGGATGGGCATCTCAAGACAAGTCTCTCAGCTTTGGGCCTGAGGAGCCCCCAAAAACAAATAAAGTTGAAATACAATATAAAGATGTTCATGTTTGGTTTGGGCACTTAGTGTTAGAGGCTAATTCTAGAAGAAGCAAGGAAGGTCTAGCTAAGAAGCAAGACCTCTCCCAATATCCAGTCTGGGTCCACATGCAGGACCCCACCCCACAATCTGTCCCCGATGCCTCGGTCCCCCTCCCACACACCCTGCATGGCTGCCACTCCCCAGCCAGACACCCACCAGCCAATCATTCTTCATCATCTTGGGATGATCCCTCAGTGTATACCCTGCACCCTTACAAGTAACTAAGTTATCACATGCCTCCAAGAGATGCTGAGACTTGACGTCCCCTGGGGTGGTCTCACCATCCTAACCCATGCCTGACCTCACCCTCTGTGCTCCTTCCAGTCTCCCCAACACCTGTCAAAGCACACAGGCTTCCCCTCCACCCTCCAGTTCTCCAACTCCTCCTCCTGAAACGCCCCTGTCCCATCCATTACCCTAGTCAATCTAGAACTGGCCAATAAGACACCCCTTTAGCCCTCTCCCCAAGGCAACACACACAGCCACGCGGGGTTCTACATACCACCTATTAGAGCCTGTTTCACTTTATCTGAAGAAGATACCCAGGCAGGGCTGGGTCAGAAGCCCTGGTGGGAATATGCACAGCTCGTACAAAGTGCTGCAGAGGCTGGACTCACAGGGCAACCTCCATGACCTGCTCAGCTCCATCCTCTGCCCCTTCCTGTAGCTCCCCCAACCATCCCTGCAGTGCCCACAAAGCTCCTTTACATGCAAGCAAAGCAAGCCCAAGATTAACCATTAGCTTTTCTTTTCCTAGGTTTCTCTACATATTAATAAAATGTACTTTATGTACAATTCTTCCCCCACCCCACCCCCAAGCCTGGAAAAGGCTTTTGCTAACAAAATGGGAAGAAACAGATTCCAGCCACGCAGTCTTCAGCCCTGGAGATTCAGATCGTGAACAGTGCCAAAGACGCTGGAGGCTCCGTGAAGTCTGTCTGTCCCCGGAAGCTACTATTTTGTCAACCTTGTCCCCCACCCCAAATAAAGTCAGAAAAGTTCACGTTTGAACCTTAACCTAGTTTCCTCGGCATGAAAAGGGCAGAGGAATAAACAAATTAAATCCGTTCAACCCCAAATATTTTAGACCACAAATCAAAAATAAAGACAGAGAACATGAGAAAATATCAAGAAGTACTCAGCTCTCCATCCACCCGGCTTCAGTCTTCCCCCAAGTGCATGGTTGTGGGACCTGAAAGGAGGGCACAACCCCGTCAGCCTGCTGGGAAAAAGGCATCCTTCCTGTTAAGAAAGTAGGATCTCAAAAGGCCTGTCCTACCCCCAGTCTCTCAAGGGAAGCTGCTTAGAGGCAGGCTGGCAGCAGTCAGGGCCACTCCCGGACACTGGGCCAAGGGCCACCTCAACAATCCAGCACAGGACCCCACTGGGCACCAGGGAGCCCATCGGCAGCCCGCCAGGAAATCAAGACAGCCTTCGCCTCCCCACCTCGTCATATGTCTTCTCTTCCCACACAAGCACAGGCACCCCTAAGAACTGTTTCACCCTCTTCCTGGTCTGTGGGTCACCTGACACTACAATAGCCACAGTTCCCAACTACGATGCAGAAGGAAGAGGCAGAGAGACATCTGAGATGCAGGAGCAGGTTTTCGTCGGAGCCACTTCTACTCCAAGGCCACCAGACCGTAAAAGGGGAAGTTTGGAACTCATAATCTCTCACAGAGTGAGCACAGAAGTCCTAAGAAGCTGATTAGTGGTCACTGCCATTGCTCAAAGGCAGACTATGGAGGACATTGGTCCCTAGAGGTGGCTATACCCCCATCACACACATGTTCACAACCACTCTGTCACACACACCCACACCCAGCACCTAAGCATGTGCCTGTGGCATCTTTACCCTCTATCCCACAGAGAGAGGGGACTGTGTTCCATCAATTTACATCACAAGTCCATGGGGTGCAGGAGGTCTGCTGGCCTCCGATGACACTGTCACAGGAGGAAGCCCTCATGGGAGCAGAAAGAGCTCCAGGCCACTGAGAGATGGGTAGACCTCACATCCTTGCCTTAGCCCAGGGAAGCCACAGCACAGTGGCCACTCAGTGACCAGCAAAAAGCACAGCTCCCCATGTTGGGTCTACGTGCTGAGGTCACGGGCACTGTCAGAGGAAAGCAGGAGTCAGCACCTTGGTTAACACAGGGGGTGCCCTGGAAGGCACAGCCACAGCCTGAGCATCTCAGCTCCTCATCATGTCCGAAAGAAACAAAGCCTTCTACCTCATCATCTCCTCTTCTTTTCTAACCTGAGGGCTGGAATTCCCAGATGGTGCTCAGAAAAGTTGGCCAAATTCATCCCGAAGGCTGACCACCTGACGCCCATATCCCAGTCCATCCCAGGGCCTGGCTGACCCCCCTGAGCTCTGCAACGGAGAAATCCCACACTGCCAGGGCACAGAGACTGCACGCCAGCCCCCAGGGAGCCCCCACCTCCTACCCCAACATCTCAGGTAAGCTGGGTCCCATCATCCCCCGGGAGAGACGCTGAGTGAGCCGCACAGCATGGCATGGAGGCAGAGGGTTTGCTGCCTTGAAAAAGAACACAAAGAGTTGTACGATCTTCCCTCTTGCAGGACAGCTGCTCAGTGGTCAAGTGGATTCCAATACCCCAGAGATGCACATCAGCCCGAAAGCCCAGGTTCCACCCCGAGGGTGCATGGCCCAGTCTCAGAAGCCCCTCTGTGCCTCTCTCACCACGACCCCTTCAGACGTGTTCCGAAAGGAACCTCGATGACATGACTTGCACGGTAAACCTCAAGGGTGAGCTGGTCCTCAGCTCCCTGGGTGAAAGGAAGGACCAGAGCCTGTGTGGCAGAGAAGAAATCCATCCCCTAAGATGGAAATGCCAAGAAGAGACAGCAGCCATCCAAGGCCCCATCCTGCAAGGTCACTGGGCCAAGCCCGTGGCAGCTGCATAACACCAGCAGAAGTCATCTAGTGCTGCGTGGCTCACGTCCAAGCAGGGAACTCAAGAGAGGTGGGTGCCCCCAAACCCACCAAGACAGCAGCACCGAGAAGGAAATACTTCAAGGAACCTTCGTTCTAGGCCAAGCCAGAAGGGGGATCCTACACAAGAGTGGGGGAGGGGCAGGCCTGCCCTCCTCCTCGCCCTCGGAGCCTTCTGCCCTGTCCTTGGGCAGCACCATATCTTATGGGCAGAGAGACATCTTAATGGGAAGATGACCTCACGAGGCTTCTGGATGCTAAGAGTTTGAACCAGGACAAGACTTTGGCAGAGGAAGAGTCAGTGCCCAGACCCTACTCATCACCCTTCCCACCTTCATTCCTACACCTCAGCCACAGACTAGAACTGGGCAAAGAGGGCGGGATCCAGAGTGTTCCAGGCCCCAGCAGCTGAAAGTGCCCCGGCTTCACCTGGGCCCATCCTCCAGGAGCTCGGGTCCAAGGGCGGAGGAAGTCCCCAGGGCAGAGAAGAGTCGGCAGGCAGCACGTGGTGAGTATGGGGAAGGCGCAGGCGGCCCCGCACAAGTGGTAATTAATCAATCTGGAGAATTAGCTCCCACAAAAGGAAAGGAGGATCCAATCAGCCGCTGTGGAACAGCGCTGCAGAGAGTGCTGAGCCGGAGACGGTATAAATAGAGCCGGCAGCTTGGAGCCAGCACAGGTGGCTCCGCAGTGGGGGAGACTTTGGCCACAGAGCTCGCAGCCTGGCTGGGTGGAAGGGTGCTGCTGGATGAGCTGGATTTGTGCACCAGGGGCTTGTTTTATAGCCCCACGGCTGAGTAGCCTCTGCTTCTGCAGCATGAGCCACGCTGGAAGAAAGATGCAAGTCTGGCTGCCTGGCCACCCCTTCTGCACCCAGGAACCAAGAAATAAAGGCTTGAGTTTAGTTCTGCAGTAACTCATTGCTGGACCCCCACAGAAGGCAGTCAGTAATCACAGCAAGGCCCCATTTCTGTTCTGGGTGGGAGAAGGTAGGAGACAAACAGAGAATTCAGCTGAGAGGCATGGATCCTGTTTCAGGAGAAAGAATCCCCCAAGACAGATGTCAGGCACCTGGCCAACGCACAGCCAGCCCCACTCACAAACCCCCGCTGGCCACTGCCCTCCTCCTCCTGCCTCCACTGACCGCAGAGAGCAACAGCACTTGCCTCAATGTACATATATATACACATAGAGAAACCCACACACTACAGACATATGCATCTGTATCTATATCTATATATATGTGGGGTGTGGAAGATGGACGTTAAGTCCAGCCCTCTTCCAGGACTTGAAAAACTAAAACAGAAGCAGAGCAGTAAAAGCCATTGCTTTCCTCTTCACTTCCAAAGACATTGGAAGAGATGAGAAAAATCAATCTAGCAAAGCAGGGGGCAGAGGGGAGGAGACAGGTGTCACCCAGTCTCCAATCCACTTCCTGACCTCAACCCACAGGAGGTCTGCCTGCCCTCCGTCCTGAAGACAGGTGGCCAGGATCTGGAGGGAGACACCCACTCTGGCAAAAGAGCAAGCACGCAGGACAAAGTTCTGGGCCGCCCTCGGCAGGCAGAGAAGGACACGCCCCCACACGGTGGCCCTCCCTGCCTGAGCCCAGCAACCTTGCCCAGCGGACACCTAGAGTGAGGTGGAGTCACAGCAGAGTGGCATGGCCTGGGTCATCGTGGTCCACACTGTTGAGAATCGCTGTCTGGTCTTCTGGAAGCTGGCGGTGGCACAAGTCTGAGAGCCGGGCAAAGGGGTCAGGACGAGAGTGTCTCTTCTTCTTTCGGAGGCAGACAGCTTCGTCGGGCCACAGAACCTGAGAGTTGGGAAGCTGCTGAGCCTGGGAGGCAGAACCATCTAGGGAGAAGGGAAGAGGGACACAGAAGAGAAGAAGAGCAAGCAGGTGAAAAGGAAGCACGCAGCCCCACTCACCGTTTCCACCTGCACATGTTCTGGGTTTCTAATGTTAAAACAAAGGATTCACCTGAGTCTAGAGAGACCAGACCAAACTGCTGCAGAGAAACCACCTTCTTTACCACTAAGGCAACCAGCAACCTGACCCTGCTACTTTCACTGGAACAGGAGTTAAGAAAGTGGGATGGAGAGGATTTTCTTTCTCATTCATTTCTTTCTCAATCAGTCTAAACATATTTCTTTTAGTGCCTCTTGGGTACTAGGCATCATTCTAGGTACTGGGGATCAGGAAGGAACAGGTGGGACTCAGGGCATCTTTCTCATCTGCCCCAAGCAGTGACCAGCTTTATACAAGATTTTAATTACATGCAACAGTCAGGCCTTGACCCTTCCTGGACTGCGTGGGCCTCTCCTCTGCCTCATGCCCCTCCTGGAGATTAAGCAGGAACGCCTTTGCTATCTTCAAAGACTATGCATCCATGTTAGGGTGCGGAGGAAGAGACAAACTGTCAAGATTTTTAAAATACAGAAATAACTCATGCCTGTAATCCCAGCACTTTGGGAGGCCGAGGAGAGTAGATCACGAGGTCAAGAGATTGAGACCATCCTGGTCAACACGGTGAAACCCTGTCTCTACTAAAAATACAAAAAATTAGCTGGGCACGGTGGTGCGTGCCTGTAATCCCAGCTACTCGGGAGGCTGAGGCAGGAGAATTGCCTGAACCCAGGAGTCAGAGGTTGCGGTGAGCCGAGATCGCGCCATTGCACTCCAGCCTGGGTAACAAGAACGAAACTCCATCTCAGAAAAAAAA
Organism: Aotus nancymaae; assembly: GCF_030222135.1. Lineage (NCBI taxonomy): Eukaryota > Metazoa > Chordata > Mammalia > Primates > Aotidae > Aotus > Aotus nancymaae. Next base: position 38,304,748 of record NW_026988423.1, read on the forward strand.
AATACAGAAATAAAATTTGCAGTTACTGAAAACACTACAAAGATAAAATAGGGTCAACTAAGGCACAACTCCTGCTCCTTAAAGGGTTAACACTTGAGTTGAGTCTTAAGAGAAGTCTTATGAGCCTTCCACAGATGTGAAGGAAAATTATTCCCACCAGAAGAAACAGTATGTGTGCAAGCCCCAAGTTAAGGGTAAATGTGGCGTGTCCCCGATACAGAAGGGAGGTCATCTCATTTGGAGAAGAGTGAGGCAAGAAAGACAGGCAGGGCATCTAGGAGCTTGAAATCTGTTCTGGTTATGATGGGAAGCTTCTGGAAGGTTTTAATCAGAAGTGTGTGTGTGTGTGTGTGTGTGTGTGTGTGTGTGTGCACGTGCACGTGCCTGCACATGCGTGCTCATGACTAAAGAGAGGATGCTGGTACACACCCTACAGCTCGCTCTGGCGGCTGTGTGTGGAATCTGCGGTGCAAGGTGCTGCAGTCGTCAAGGCGGGACAGACAGTGACTCGGAACACAGAGTTAGCAACAGAGATAACAGAAAGTGGCCAGATTCAGGATGTGTTGCAAAGGCTGAACTAACAGGCCTTACCTAGTGGACTGGACATAAGATGTGAAGGCAAGGAAGAATTTGGGATGAAGGGGCCTCACACCCCGGTAGGTACCAGTGCCAGTGACTAAACTGAGGAACAGCTGAGGAGAAGCAGGCCTGGAGAGGCTGACCAATAACTCTACTTTAGACATCAAGGCATATGAAACGCCCAAGTGCATGTCCAACTGGCAACTGGAAATACGAGCCATGACCTCAGGGAAGGGACCTGGGCTAAAGACAGACATTTGGGAGATGCCAACATAGACCTGGTAACAGGACCACTGCCATCAGAACAAGAGAGAAGGCAGCCCTCTGATGTGGCGTTTTTTTTTTTTTTTTGCAATAAAGAAATATATAAGTTATATATAAAATACATGTTGATGGGTCATAAATGAGTTAAGAATGGGCTTAAATGGGTTGAAAATGCAGCTTTGAGTTCGAATTTCTAACCCAAGCCCTAAAAAGATCATTTTCTCTTTCTCTGCCTCAGTACTTCCATCTATAAACTGAAAGGATACTAGCACCAGCCAAACGCTATCACTGTCTCCCAGAGATTCATGAGGCTTTGAGTTTCTGTCTAACACTCTTCCATACTCCTGTCTATAAAGACAGTTCCTGTACAACAGTTATCAAAGATATGCAAAGAAACTGTTCAGCATTCTCCCCTGACAGCCTGCCACAACACTCCTAAAACCATTCAGGAAAAGAGGGTGTTTAACAAATATTAAGGAATTTTCTATTCTTGAAGAGGGCTAAATTCGTTTTGCACTCAGAAGCTACCTATCCCTGCTGGATACACAATGGACATACTTCGATAGAGACACCCTCTCTGTGGGGTAAGGAGGCTTCACTCCATCTCACTGAGAAGAGCGTAGCCACCCTGCAGAGGCTGGGCCCAGCCTGCAATGTACCCTGAGCTCCAAGTGGGGTCACATCATGCCGGTGTTCACTAGAAGGCCTGAAATGATAGAGGGCAAGGAAGTAAGGAGACAAGAGTTACATGCAAGGTGAACTGCAGAGTGGAAAACTATATCTGTACTATTTGTGTCGTTTGAAAACACACTAAAACAATAGCATACATTTTTCTGAAGCTATAGGCACAGAAAAGGTTCTGAAGGCACACACACTGAAAGTGACACTTCTCCAGGTGAGAGGAAACAAATTGGGAGGGCAATCAGAGATATTCCCCTTATCTCTCTCATTTTGTATATGCAAATTATGTTTGTGTATTGCTTGAAAAACAGTGTTAAAAAGGAAACAAAGAACAAGAGGAGCTTGTGGATTCAATTCTAGAAAAAGCCCAAGGTTGGGACCCTAAGCCCAATAACCCTCCTGACCACGGCAAGGCAAGGTGTGGGGGTGGGGCGGGCCTCTGCCCGTCATTTACCGGATCGTTTCTTTGACTTTGAAGAGCCCTTGGATGACTTTTTGGGCTTCTTTATCCGTTGGTATTTCAGAGCCTCCAGCCTCTCAGGTGCAGCAGCGTTCCCGGGTGCAGGTGGAAGTGTTCTGGAAAGGATAACCAGAAGAGGCACAGGTCAGCTCCCAGATGTGTGAGGCTTTGGAAGAGGGGCTGGAAGAAAGCCGAGTAGCTGACCCATAGAAGGAAAGACTCCAGTCCTCCAGAGCCCGAGGTGCCCACGATGGCTCCATGACACCCGCCTTTCTATTGCTCCTGGAAAGAAGAAAACCCAGCAGAAAGCTCCAGGGGAACGGCCCATCTCAGATGGGAACCAACCTGCAGAACAACCAGAAGACCCCAGCAAAGGGAGAGAGAGAGACTTTAACAGTAAGCCCCTTCTCACGTAACTCAAGCTGGGACGCATTCTGTGTCAGAGACACAAGCAGACTCAGCGTCTGGAGTTCCTAGAAATCACCACAATCAAGACCTTTGAACGGAAGGTAAAAGAGCAAATTAGAGCAGGAGAGCAAGCAGCTCCCATCCCAGTGAACTGTCCTCCATCTCCAGAAAAGGGGGTGCTAAGTGAGAAACCCAACCCCCAGTGAGACAGCCTGGAAAAAAACCAGCCTTGCCAGCTTCTTCTCCTCAGCCACAAGATTCCCAAACAGCAGCAGCTAACAGCAAGGAACACTTGTCACACACCAACACTCTGAGAGCAGTGTCTCCTCAACCCTGCAGACTAGGCTCAGCTCTCCTCAGCCATGTAAGAGAACAGGATGGGGTAGCAGGAGGGGACAGCAGAGCAACCAAATCTGGCAGCCTCCCAGAGCCCTCGCCATCTGTAACAAGAATGTGGTGAACCTCTGTATTTTAAGATTCGGCAGAGAAACGAGGTTGTTGGAACAGAAGACCGTGTGTACTGGCCTCTCTTCCTCCATCCTGATTGTCACTTCCCTGGTGAATCAACTGCACAGTTAGGACAGGGTCCACAGTCTGGCCACAGCCCGGGAGCAGCCCAGGTAGGCAAGGGAACCAAGAGAGCTGAGAGAAGGGGAGGTCTGTGACACCTGGCGCGTATTGGAGAGAATCTTTAAAGAGTCATAAAAGAAGAAAACCTAGGAGACATGTTCTCAATACCATTTCTTCTCTAAGTAACCAACTGGGAGCCTGAGGAATGAAGGGGAAAGAGAGACAGGTCACTCTGTCTTCCCACCAGCACTGGCATTAGCATGTGACTAGAGAAGTGGGGGCGCTCTGGGGCCGTGGCGGATGGACGTGCCTCCCTCTTCTTCTCCTTGAATCCCCCAGCTCCTCCCCTATCTCCACTGCAGTCAGGTTTTAGAAAATCCTGATTAAAAGAGGTAGGACAGACAATGCTGGGAGGGCAAAGGAAGTCCCCAAAGGTCAGCAAGTGGTCTGAGATTAAAAAACAAAATTGTTAGAGGGTTAGGAAGCCAGCAGCCTCTTCTCCCGACATCAAATACCTTGGCAGCGAGGCGGGAAGAGGAGACTTACAGACTAATTGCAGATAAACCTCCAGTCTCTGGGGTTTCCTGCATTCACTGGCAATGCAGTGACTCCATCTTCCTTGGGGAATGTCATCAGAGTCCTTTAGTCCATAAAGTTTCAAAAGGCTCCCTCAAAGTTCAGGTCAGGGTCAACCTCTTGACTTTCCACATCCCCTGACAGCAGAGCTAAAAAGGCCACACAGGGTCCCTTAGGTAGGCACACACAGCCCTCTCGTGAGGAAGTGGCCCAACTGCCCATCTACCCAGAGGGATCCTACAGTGCAGCAGCAGCTGGGAAGGAAGCGGGAAGGCAGGCAAAGGAGGCAGGTGCCCAGGCGGGAGGGAGCACACCTTCCCGGTGCGGATGGCACATCTTCACCCCTTCTCATCCTCGACTGAGGCTTCTTCGTGCTGCCTAAAAGGAAAGTCAATGTGAATCCACCTGTTCAGCCAATCTCTGTCTCCTGGCTGGCCTCTTCAGAGGGACCACACAGGGTGAGCGGCGTGTGGTCAGGGAGGCGCAGGACAGCAAGAACAGTGATCTCCAACATCATCCGGGGAGACCGCTGGGGCATGAGAGAAACTGGTACAGGGTGCCCTGAAAACTGTTAGGAATTCTTTAAGGCGGGTGAAACTTCCAGGGGTGATATGATAGTTAGAATCAACATCTTCTCAGTGTTGTCATGTTTACCATTTAGCATTGATTTACCACTTACCATGGCAGGCACTGTCCCACATGCTGTACAATAATTGCCTGTAATCTCTACAGCAAACCTAAGAGGTAAATACTACAATGCCCCCATTTTTCAGATGGAGACACTGAAGTTTAGCGAGGTAAGCAACCTATCCAATAACCCAGTCACCGTGGGACAGCGCCAAGACTCTCGACATTAGGCTCACCTCTCATCTGACCTTCCAACGTCTTCCCAATGAACACAGGTAGAGCAGCTACAAAGAACAAAAGCATGGCGTCCCCACCACACCTGAGAAATAGATCTGCCTTGCAATGTACTTGAGGCTAGCAGTGACGTTCTCTGCTTCAGTGGAACAGCCCCGGTAACACAGACCAGGGCTGGAGAGGAGCCTGCTTAAGTTATATCTTCAGGCAAAAATTCCCAAACAGTAATGATTCAGTGACCAGAAGCAGCCGATTTTCCTTTGAGAAACAGCCAAGTTCCAGCCCTTCCAGGACACCTGCTGTCCACCTGTTTAGCTCTGGGCTCAGCACCCAAGCATGGCCACAGGACAGAAGAAGGCTCTGGACACACCAAGACCCTCGCCCAATGCAGGAGGAAAAAACTAAATCAAGCGTCTGGCAGAACGGGAGGGAGGAAGCGGGGCAGGCAAAATGAGTCTATTTTTGGCACATGGTACAGAAAGGACGCATAGAATGTGATCTAACAGACTTTACCAACAGCATGTAAAGCCCTGTGCAATGGAATCACCTCCCTGTTTTAGGAAGGGTGACCATGTCTACTGCCAATGCCAGCCCCACCTGGGGCCCTTCAGTCACGGAGCTCTTGGTATCAATGTCTCAGACAGGAAGCTTGAGTGAAGCAACTCCATTCTCTCCCTGGAATTCAGCTGTCAGGTAAACCTAAGTTTGATCTGTAGATAACCCCATGACACCAGAAGCCAGTCCTGGGCTCTCCAAGCATCTGAGGTCACAGCTCTTTTCCCAATCAGCCTACAATGTTCTAAAGCATGCAGGAATGCTTTGAACCCTGGGACTCCCCTTCTTCCAGGAAGTCAGGGATTACTGAAAGATGAGGGCCTCAAAGCCTCAGCACACAGGTGTTTTTTGCAGTTCAGAACTACCAACGATTGCCTGCAACTTATTTCTCTCTTTTTTTTTTTTTTTTTTTCAGACAGGGTCTCTGTTTCCCAGGCTGGAGTGAATGGCTCAATCTCAGCTCACTGCTGCCTCGACCTCCCCAGCTCAGATGATCTTCCCACCTCAGCCCCACAAGTAGCTGGGACTACAGGAATGTGCCACCATGCCCAGCTTTTTTTTTTTTTTTTTTTTTTTGTATTTTTTAGTAGAGACAGGGCTTCACTATGTGGCCCAGGCTGGTCTCAAACTCCTGGGCTCAAGAGATCTGCCCTCCTTGGTTTCCCAAAGTGCTAGAATTACAGGAATGAGCCACCATACCCAGCCAGTACTCGTTCTCTTTTCAAAAAATCCATATAAAACCCAAATCATGACCAGGTAGCCTAGGAGGTATTATTTGCTTAGCTCTCAGCTTACCCAGAAGAGCTGAGGAAAGATGCACCCAGGTCAAAGTGGAGGCAAGCCTTAGGACAGGGAAAGTCAAATCCCCTGCACATTTCCTTAGCTCAGCACCCAGGAACTGACCATGATGACCCTGTTCAGGGGTCCCCTGGCCAACAGGCCGAAGCAGTGGCTTGATGGGCATTTTCCTCCTCTTCTAATCACCTGAGAGCAAATACCACTTGCCTGATTATACCCTGATGGAGACAGGGGAAAGCCACTCACAGACGGGCCATAGCCAGGGAAAGGGTGGGCCCACTGCAGGAGTCTGGAGGCCTGAACCCAGCCCGCTGACCACAAGACGGAACCCTCCTGGAGGGCCAGGCTCAGACCGGTGCTCTACCTCAGAACCTGGCAGAGCCTTATTTCCAAAAGGGCCCCTTCCTAAGGCTGACCCAGGAAAGGGGCCACTCCATGCTCCCGACCCACCTGCCTCCCTGTGCTGACAGTCAGCCTGAATGGGAAAGGGAGTGGAAGGAGAGGTGAGGACAGGGCATCACTAGGCTCAGATGGGGGCGAAGAATTGGTTCGGCCTCCCCGCAGTCCACAGAAAGGACAGGTCCACGCAATACAACTCCCCATGTTGAGAAGGGAGTTGGGAAGAGGAGAAAAAAGGGAGAGAGAAAAGAGGAAAGGCAGGGAAACAACTACAGGTATGGCCCAAAGGAACAGGAGAGGAACTGAAAGGAAAAGAAACAGCGAGAACGCACGTGGACAAGAGCTGTCACAACTTCTCCAAGCAAGACCGAGAGGGCACACATGCAAAGGTGCAGCATGGAGACAGCATCTGAACAGAGCCTGCGTCTCCCCAGGGCCCAGCAGCCATACCGGGGAGGCTCCCAGCAGGCAGGAGAGCCCAGCACCGAGGGGCTGACTCAGGATGGGGAGGGTCTCCTTCTCCTAGGCTGGGGATGCTGGCCAGGCCCGGGAGAGAAACGATGGTCCCTCATCGCTGCCCCTGGTTTCTGGGTTTGCCACAGCAGTGAAAGGAGAGCGGGCTTCTCTTGGATCTGACATAGTGGGGACACTGGGAAAGGAGAGGGTCAATGGAGTTGAGTGAAGGGGCGAGGAAGTAACACATGGGAGTGGAGTCTAGGAATTTCCAGGAGCTGGAGTGAGAGCTGGTCTAGGGCTCGAACACCTCTTAGGGCTGTGGAGGAGTCACAGGTGGGACATGGAGGGAGATGGGGAAGGTGGAGGACCAGTGGGTCTCTGGCCGCAGGAGGGTCCCAGAGCAGGTGAGCTCATAAACACTACCTGACAGCCCTCACATTCACCCTGTGCCAGACAGCCTCACCCACAATTCCAGGGCCTATGGGCTGCTGACAATTTTATAGCTGCAGATGATAAAGAAATGTCAGGGCAGTCCTCTTTCTAGAGGCCACTCTTAGAATTAAATGAGAATTATAGCCCTGGTTAGGAAAATCAGCCTCCTTTGACATCTCTAGGTGGGGAAGGCATGTGTCTCCTTCTCACCTAGGAAGCCAGAACCACCCGGACTGGAGGCTCGCTATCTCCCATGCAGGTGCCTGATGCCTGACTGCGTGTGCCCAGGCGCAGGCTGGGGGGTCCATGGTGATAGGCAGTGCCTTGTTAGGCTACTATGAGAAGGAGCGAGCTTCGGGTGGCCCTGAGCCTCTGTGAGAGACTGAAAGTCTCCCTGAATGCCCACGTTCCTTTGGCTTCCACGTGGAAGGACACTCAAGGAGAGGTCAACTGCAGGGGCAGAGGGAGGGACACAGTGCTGGTCCCTGGGGGTTTCACTTCTTGCCAGCTCAATGCCTGTCTGCCCATGGGAAGCCTCCCTTTGGGGAGGTCCTCCTAAGGCCTTTTCCCTACAGTGTTACCCAGGGAGGTTGGCAAGGTTATAACAGGGATCTTGAAAGCAACATGGACCCAAGTACGAGGTCACATTTCAGTCCTGTGACTACCAAGGTTGGGCTGCAGAAGGCAAGGAGCACAGGGGAGCACATTTCCCTACAAAGCCCTGCAGGACTGCAGGGACCTGACCCTGGAGGACCCCACTGGCAGGTAAGAAGTGGGGTTCACCCCCAACCTTGTGCTCCTCCAGAATACCACGAAGATCCCAAGAAGCTGGTGAGAGGTCAGCACCCCAGGGGAAAGGATGCTATGCCTGGAGCTGCTGGGAAAATGGGGGTGGAGGGGTCTCCCTGGATACCAGAGGGGCCACAGAGAGGTCCCCAAGGGTGCAGAGATGCAAAGCAGATCTCGGGCGTTCTGGGCTCCTTTGGGGTACATGCAGGGCCCCAGGGCTTCTGTGGGAGGCCCTGGGTGTACTGGCAGCAGGCTGGCGAGGCGTCAGAGTGAGGAGAGCCGCAGGGGGCTCTAGAGGGGCCGGGAATGGGGTAGGGGGCAGAAGCTGCAGCTAGGCAGTGCCGAGCATGGCTCGATGTGGGGAACCCAGAAGCCGTGGGGATCGAGGAGCGGCAGCGGCCACCCCACGGGGCGGTGAGGGGACATGGTTTGGATCCCCTGTCCAGGAAGCAATGGCCCGGCCAAAGCCCCGTCCGCCTGCCCGCCCCCGCCCGCCCAGCCGAGGAGCTCCCTTACCTATTGAGCTGAGGAGAGGCTTGTCTCGACAACACTGCCCAGATAGCTGAGATCAATCAGAAACAAAGCAGTTATCAACACCGGCCGGGGGGGCACCGCCCACGCACACCCAGAGGGAAGCAGGGGGGGGCACAGCGAGCACCGGACAGGCGAGGCCGGAGCATGGGGGAGGGAGGAGGAGAGAGACGGAGACCCAGACACGATGGAAGGAAGCAGATGAGCTGAGCGCGCACAAAGCACAGAGACAGGGCTGCCGCGGCACCTCCCGCGCACACAGAGGCTGCGGGCTGCGGCTCCTCCACCTCCCTGCGCCCTAAGCCCCGCACCCCCTTCACCAGCCCGGGAGCAGCCCACCACGGGGCTGGGGTGGGAGGTGACCTTGTACTTCCAGGTACCAGGGAGGGTGGGGGACGGGGCAGGGGGAGGGCGCTCGGCTCCCTCCTCCTCGACCACCTCCCATCCTGCCTACCACCAGGCCAGCCTCCTCTGGAACTCTCTGCTCCCTCCACAGGCGGCTACATCAAGAAGAGAGACCAAAGGACGGAGCCAGAGAGAGAAAGAGAGAGAGAAGGGGGCAGGGAATGGGGTATCCAGGGGCACTACAGAGGCGTGGCTGGCTCTTCTGAGCAAGTCAGGTCAACCCAAAGACGATGGAGAGGAAGGAAGATAGGCAGAGAGAAAGACTGAAGGAAGGAGGGGCAGGGGAAGGAGGAAGGGAGGGCAGGGGAGAAGGATGAGAGAAGAAGAGGCACAGACAGGTGTCCAGGCTCTGGTACCTGGAATACCAGCTGCTACAGTTTAGAGAGTGCTCTCTCAGGCCGGCTGATCACGGGAGCTTGTCTGTCTGTCTCTCTGCAGCTTCCTGCGAGGTATACAGGTGGGGGTGGGGGACGTGTCCTGCACGTGGTCACAAGGCCTGACACTTTTCTCTGGGCCTCCAGGAGAGGCTGAGGAGGGGGCTGGAGTCCGGCGCTCGCTAGGGCTGCTAAGGGCCAGGAGTTTGGGAACAGGAGGCCCCTGGCCTGGTGGTCCGGAGAAGTCAGGCTCTGGGGTCCTGCTTAGCAAGGAGGAGGGGCCGGGGAAGAAAAGGAGGCTAGACACGAGGTGTGTGTGGGCAACCCCCAGGGCCACTGCCCGATGCCAGGACCACAGGGACCCGAAGAGCCGTCAACTCCAAGAGGGACTGGGGCCACCCTTACAAGGCCACTCGCTGTGATCCGCCGCTCCCCGGTAGGTGGTGGGCCCGCTGAGAGCTCAGGGCTTGCTGGAGAAGATGCCTCATGCTCCCGGCAGGACACCTGAGCAGGTGAGCCTGCTCCACCCCAGCGACTGCACCCTGTCAGTGCCGCGGCGGCCAGAACTCCTCTCCCGAGGGATGCTGGTGCAGCATGTCCACACAAGCCCTGTCGCCGGGCGGATGGACGGGGTGGAGGGCAGGGCGAGGCAGGTGGGGAAGGAAGTTGACCAGGTGTGGGTGGCGGAAGAGGCGGCGCACTCACCCTGAAGTAGGTAACGTGGGTGGTGGGGGCTCTGGTCGGAGCAATTCCTCCCCCATCCTTCGAGGGGAAGGTGTCTGTCCAAACACGTCCAAGCTGTCCCCAGGCCCCGCAGGGGCGGGGCCGGGTGGAGGGGAAGGGTAGCCTGTGGCCAGTGTGGTGAAGCCCATGGCAGGCCGGTAGCTGGGACTCCCGCTGCGGCTGCTCTGGGAGGGGGAGCCCGTGGACGGCGTGGACTTGCGAGAGAAGCTGACTGCAGCCGGCGGCTGCAGGGTGATCTCTGACATCTCTGCCTGCTGCAGGAGGCCTGGGCGAGGCCGGGCGCGGGCGGCGAGCTCAGGGGAGCCGGTGCGGGAGCTGAGGGGGCTTTGGGTCAGAGGTGAGAGCCTGGAAGGCTGTAGCACCACTTGATGTAAACTGGGCTCGGCGCGCCTGGCCTGCCGGGGGCTGGGCCGGGGCCGGGGCTGGGGCTCATACCACCGGGTGTCCAGGCCAAATGTGCTGGGGCCGCCGTGCGCCCCCGGCTCAGCCGGCTCGGGGTAAGGCAGCACGGGTATGCCCATGCCTTGGCTTGTATGTCTCAGCTGCCCTTGGCTTACCAGAGGTTGCATAGGTCTGTCCTGCCACTTGGCAGTGGGGGGCGCTGGGACAGGGCCCCTGCCGGGCGACTTGCCTGCCCAAGCCTTCGGTGCCTCCAGAGACAGGATGCCCGGGTAGGCCGCGGGCACCTGCAAGGAGGTGGGGGGCAGTCCTCGGGGGAGGCCGGCCTTGGGCTGCAGACTCTCGGGCACATCACAGGGTGGCAGCTGGTGGGGGAACATCATTGCTGGGGTCTCCAGTCCCCCAAAGGGGAATTCTGGCCGGCCCCAGGGCTCAGGGGAGCGCCCTCCTGTAGGCGTCTGAGTCAAGGGCAGCGTGCTATTAGATGCGTTCTCTCCATTCTCCTCAGGGATGGTGGGGTGGCCAAAGGGCCCCTCGGTGTGCAGGGGTGGGGACGACATGGCGGAGCTGAGGGGGCTGCCCACTTCTGGCACGTAGAACGGGGGTGGCTCCACCTCCCCAGGGCTGCTGCTGCTGAGGTACCCATAATACTGGCCATGGTGGAAGGGCCGTGGGGCAGGGGGCCGGGCCTGGCCTGTGGCCTGGAGCCGACCTTCCAGGCCACCGGGACCCTCCAGCCCGCGGGGCTGGAACCGAGGGCTGTATGCTGGTGGTGGCAGGTAAGACTCCTGGCTGGACGACAGAGGCGTGAGCTGGGACTTCAGGGCGGCCACAGACGTGGGCACCAGGGGGTCCTCGTTCTCCTCGTCCGACTGGCGGAACTCGGGGTACATGTCTGTCTCCTCAGCGAAAGGAAAGCCCTCGATGCGCCTGGTCTTCAGCGAGGGCTCCATCTCGGCAGGGTCCATCACGAAGCGGCCATCAGGGCCCCTGCTGATGAGTTCAATGGGTGTGGTGGCCTCTGCCTCAGCCTCTGCTTTGGCCACGCTATACTTCTTGCTGCTGATGGCCCGCTTGGTCTTCTTGTACAGTGACAGCTCCTTCTCGCGGGTGGGGCTCAGCATCCTCTTGGCTGCGGGCTGGCCCTGGTCATCTGAGGACTCTGACGGCGCCCGGAGCGTGCGGATGCTCTCAGGGCTCACCTTGCCAGAGGACAAGCTGCAGGGAGGAGCGAGAGCCGGGAGGGGATGAGGCGGGGGAGTCTGCTGGCCAGGACTTCCTTTCCCTCTCTTGGCAACCACCCAGCACCCAGGATCCTCATGCTAAAGAAAACTGGCTTTGTATCGTGGTGTGAAATGCTTTGGCCAACTCTCCACTGTTTGGACGTGCATCCTTTTTTTTTTTTTTTAAAGACGGGGTCTTGCTATGTTGCCCAGGCTGGTCTTGAACTCCTGGCCTCAAGCAATCCTCCTGACTCAGCCTCCCAAAGCGCCGGGATTACAGGTGTGAGCCGCCGCGCCTGGCCCCCCATCATCCATCTTTCCAATGAACACCCCCCTCTCCACTTTTGTGCTGGCCTGCCCCTTCTCTGGTGTGCTCTAAGCACACCTCCAGCTTCATTTCCCAGCTGTTCAAGACAAGCAAGCTCACTTTAATATCAACTTAAGCAATACATGTTAAGGAGGCAAATCTGCTAGGGTGGGAAAACACTAGAGAAATACATTCCAAGTCTGAAGAGAAACTGATTACCGGCTAATTTGGATCATCTACACTGCCACTCCCTCTACCACTGTGGACAACTTACAATTAACACACAGGTCAATCAAGAGGAAATGGCTTAGAGACACTGAGATGGGGCTGGGCAAAGCAAGCCGTCTACGCACACACCCCCTGCCATGAACAGCACAGTTCTCCCAGGATCAGAGACACTTACGGAGACTCCAGGCTCTTCCTGCAGTGGGTGATGGAGAGCGGAGGGTCTGGAAGGAAAGAGAAGGGGAGAGGCTGCTGAGGCCAAGCCAGCAACCACACAGCACGCTCATCTGTAGGGGCTGATGGGGCCAAAGCACCACCGCACAGGGAACAGCTATTCACGGTGGGCATCTTTGGCCCCTGCCTTCATGCTAGCTTGGGCCCCAGCAGCCTCTCCCCACCACCCCTGCTTCTTAACCCCACTTTCAAATCAAGTCTCACGGGCAGCTCTACCCACAAGATCTCAATGTCCCTATTTCCAAGGGGGGCCATGCTAAAAATGGTCCGTCTCTCTTGATGGGGAGCATTTGAAACCGAGCCAGGGAGAGCGAGGGAAGGGGACAGACACCCACCTTTTTTGCGCTTGAGCTTACGCTTGCGCTGCTTGTTGACAAAGCAGGCGGCCAGGGTGCTGAACAGGATGGCAGCTGCCAAGAAGCAGATGGTAGCTACGATTCCCGCCAGCACAGGCCGCGCCAGCCCGTCCTCGGTCAGGTCCGGCTGCGGGAAGATGTCTGCAGGGAGGGTGGGGAGCACTCATGAGCCCATCCTTCCCCAGGTCCTCACCTGCTCCGACCTTCAGTCCCCCAGCGTTTTGCCCTGCCTTTGTAGAACAGATAGTATCAAGGCTCAAGCTCCACGCTGAACTCTAGCACTGAAGAGGTTTGGATGGCTCAGGAAGAAGAAGAGAAGAGAGTCTACAGAAGTCAGTCTCTACAGAGTGTGTAAAGAAAACACCCATGGGGATAATGACTTCAAGAGTAATCTATACTTATCTAGGGTGTTACCTTCTGCAAAGTACTTTCATGCACGTTATCAGCTCTTCTCATTTAACCCCTTGAGCTAGACAGAGCACACATACTGCTCTCATCCTCTAAATGAAAGAGCTCTGATCCACTGAGTTGGAGAGACCTGCTTATGTGGATATTGCCATCAGTGCTCAAACCAGAAAGCAGCAGCCTGCTCCCAGGCTGGATTTCCTGCCTCACACCAGGCTGTCTCTACAAAAGGAGAGCCCAGGTGTGAAGGCAACTTGAGGCTAAAATACTACAGCAGGAAGAGGGATTATTACTACAAAATTCAAATCCAAATGTATTTAACCCCTCTAGCACAGGCATGCACCTCAGGTACAGAAGGACCCTCGAGCTGGCAGGGATGGCCGAGATGGATCCAAATCTCCCGTTTCACAGCAAAGAGCTGAGCATCCTCCTTTCCTGCCCAAGGCTACAGAGCTTGTTATGATGGAACCAAGACTAGACCCCAGCCTACCATCTTATAGAAAGTTATAGCGGTAAGTGCCACTGCTTAGGGTCAGCAAAGGCAAAATCGATAGATTGTAATGCGTTTGGCCAGAATTCATTGCTGCATCGATAGTCATAACGGATAAAAATAATCCAAATTATGCTGATCGTCTGGGTGGAAAATGAATGCAACAGCCTTTGGAAATGGGGGACTTAATACAGGGAATGCTGAGGCTGCTGCCTCCTCCTTCCCCCGCGTGGGAAGATCTGACGAGGCATGTTTCTTGCCAGGAGGCAGCATAAAGCTACTAAGCACAGAACGGTCTGGGGTGAGTCCACACAACACCCTTCTTCACCTCCAGCCTTGGCTGCAAGCTCTCATCCCAGTTCCTCCATCTCTGAGTCTTTTCCCCAGAGAGAAGTCAAGAAGGACTCTGGGTTCTGCTACCTATAGGACACAACTCTGCGTGCCTAATGCCTAATGTGTGAAGCAGGAATCCCACTCCACACCCGCCCCTGCTGTCGTGCTGCTCCAGCGCGCCCTCCCACAGTGTGCCCACACCAGCACTTCCCCAACTCCACAAGTCCTGCTGCATGAGCTCCTCAGACAAGGTCACCACCACCTGGTCCCAGGGGTCTCTGGGTGAGTGGTGCCCAAGGAAATGATGCCATCACTTGCTTATAGGCAAGAGCCTCTTCCCATACCAAGGATACCCCTTTCACTGCGGGAGGGACCCTGCTATGTCTCAGGAACTATATAGCTGGAGAGAAGATGTGTAGAAATGGGACCAGAGCCAAGAAAAAGAGAGATAAATGGAGAAAATGCTAGGGAGTTGGCTTTATTTAGCCTTAAAAATCTAGAGAGAGGAAGGAAAGGAGGAAAACAACACCAAACAACAATTTTCCAAATAAAACCCACATAATTATAAAGAAGTCTATCACAGGCATTCAATAAACACTGGCCGACCTGGGGTTTCCTCTGATTCACAGCCCCTCCCCCATGAGGAAACTGAAAATGTACAGCAAAGAGCCCTTCAATCAAGTCCTTTCTGACTACCAGAATGAGAAGATTAGTTGAATTTCTTTCTGTGGCTATCTTATAGAAGCGTCAGAAACTCAGCTTCTAAGCTTCACGGAATACCACACATCATGGAAATATGGGTTTGGTGGGTTAAGAAAGGCTACAACTAGCACAGTTGCAACGAGACACCTCCTTAGTTTCCAATCCAGCCTCTCCTCCTGGAGTAGCTATTTCACAAAACAACTTCCATGCAGCTCACCCTCAACCCAAAATACCTGTGCTGGAGACGCCGGCGATGTTGCTGGGCTCGCTGATCAAATCCTGCATGACGGCGAGAACCCGGAACTCGTACCATGTGTCCTACAGCCCCAGGGACAATACCCAGTCAGCCGAGGGGCCTGAGATGACCGCTGCCCCCACAAACACTCATCCTGCACAGAGCCTTGCAAAGGGCAGGGCACCCAAAGCACAGGAGGACTGCTAAGTATCTGCTAAGTGATGGCGGCACTGGCCAACTGTGGTGGTGCAAACACTGTCACGACAGCTGACTTCAAGATACGAAAGTGAGGTTATCAAAAGCATGGGGAAGAGACGTGCAGTAGGCTCTCCAGGGCCACTGTGAACCGACTCTAGCAACCACTGTTCATAAACGAGTGTCCAGGAAGGAAGACAGAAGGACAGATGCGACTGTCTGTGTCTTACGAAACCAGCTGCTTCCTCTCCCCAGCTAGATATGGAAGATTAATGGGGCTATTGGAAAAACAGATAATGCACTTTCGTCCAGGGACTCTAAATTATTGGAGGAGGGGTGCTTCCCTGGAGAAACCTAGAAGAGAATTCTTCAAGGAACTTCTCTGCCCACCCCAGGTGAAGCTCAGCAAGGGGCTGGGGTCAGTGCTCTGATGACGCTTGCCGGCCTCACAGCCTGCCCTGCCCAGCTTGTGTCAGTGCTGGGACCCTCAACAGAACACAGGTCCCCGCTGTCCCGGAGCTGGCCCCAAGCCTGTGAAACCTCAGCAGCCATGGTCTCAGTCCAGGCCTTGGTAGTGAATCTGGGAGAATCCAGGACCGGCGGTGAGGACGTACAGTATGTGGCTGGCCTCACACACCCAAAGTTGGTCACTCAAAGCTTCCAGTGGCTCTGGAGTCTTGTCACTTCCAGGATTTGGAAAGCAGCAGCAAGGAAGAGCAAAGCCCTCACCTGTGACAGATCCTTGGCAAAGAACTCTCCTTCAGTGCCGGGGATGGCATCATCCAGCATCTCCCAGCGCTCCCCGACGCGGAACTCCATGACGTAGCGGTCAATGGGAAAACTGTGGTTGGCAGGCGGAAGCCAGGACAGGAGCACACCCTGCTGAGTCCGATTGGCTATGAGGCACCTCGGTGGGGTGACCAGCACCAGGGGTTCTGGAGTTGTAATAGGGAATGCTGCAGCGGGGCAGCGGGGGAGGGAGAAGAAGCACAGCACATCAGCAAGGCCCAGAGCGGCCGTCGCACTCCCACGCTCCTGTGCATGCACATCAGGGCCCAGAGGGTAGCGGAGTCAGGGCCCGGCGGCCCAGGACTTCAGGGTTCTGTCTTCAGAGTACTTCTAAAGAACACACATGAGGGAATCATGTACCGCAAAAGGGAAGAGAAATGGGAGCTACAAGGAAGGAGGAATAATTAAATGCCATCAAAGCATCTCCTGTGCTCTTCCAGGGAGCTAGGGATATCTTCTTTCTCAAAGCACAGCAGTCGCTCTCCCCATTCCCTTCTTGGCCAGAGTGTGGGGGTCAACACAAGGCCCCACAGAGGTGCCAAGGACTGAGGGTGAGCATCTCAGCCCACTGCCCACCTTGGCAGCCATTCAGGAGTGGATTCTGGGAACAGGGCTGGAGTAGCGCCACCCACCCACACTCTGGGAAGAGCCTGTTCACAGCGGCCCTTTCTCTGGCTCCAGAGCAGATCAAACACAACTGTGGCCAGGCGGGGAGGAGTACGAGGCTGCCTCCAGGAAGGTGGAGCGACCACGGCCTAGAAGACTCCGTGGCGGGAGGCAGCCGCATGCCTACCGCCCGATGGGGCTGGGGCCAAAGGAAAGAGCCAGCAGGTGGTGCCAAGGAGGGAGAATGCCCAATCTCCCCTGAAAGCCACAGAAGTGGCAAACGTGGCCTCACAAGGAAAGAGAAAATTCTAAGTGTCTTTCTTCCAACCAAAAAAGCAACAGGAACTCGGCCAACAGTGCTCTGATGCGGGACCAGCAAACCCCACAGAGGCCACGACAAATTCTCACGGGGAGATCAGATGGCACAGCTCTGTGGAGCACTCAGCAAGGTGCCCGGCACACAGGAGACCAACTGCTGGCTGCCTGGGCCACCGCCCCCACCACTTCTATGAACCCCGCTCCTGACATCCCACCCCGGGCCCTTACCTAAAGTGCTCACAGTGACCACCTCACTGAAGGCGCTGGTTCCCAGCTTGTTCTGGGCCAGGACGCTGAACTGGTACACTGTCTCAGGCTCCAGGGTGTCCACCAGCAGCCAGCTGGGTCCCGGCGGCACTGGCAAAGACAGCCAGTCATGGGGCCCAAACTGTGCCCGCTTCATCCTGGCCGAAAGAGAGAGAGAGGATAGGGGACGAGGGGCGGGGTGGGTTACGCTGGAGAGAAGAGGGTGCATGCAGGGTGCTCAGGGAGAAGGCACTGGTGGGCCTGGCATTCCCAGGTTCAAGGGCAAGAAGAGGGCATGGCCCAGGGTGGATGACCTGCCCAGCTTTGGCTGTGCCAATCCTCCTGATGCTGGGTCACCAACCACAGCTGGCACCTTCTCTATCGAAGGGGCCTTGAGGTACAAGTCATGCTCAGGACACTGGTCAAATTAATTACCAGCTGCACTGTGGGAGAATCCCACCCTGGTCACAACCCTAAGAGCGAGCTCTGCCTTGGGAGAGTAAGGACACTGGGGTGTGGGGACGAGCAGCTCAACAGTGGTGGGACAAGGGAAGGAGCCCAGGGGATCTGGCTGCACACACCCCCAGGGACAGCCAAAGTAGGGTCTCAGGTCCCCCACAGGGCTCATTCATCCAATTGCCAGCACAACAGGGGATTACAATCAACAATAATGTATCAGACTTGAGTCATCTGAGATGCCCAGGTTATAAGACCATAATGACCACGGGTTTCCCCACGGGGTAGGGGGGGCAGGATCCCTAAGGCCGTAAGGGTTGGAAGTCACAATCTCGAAGGTCACACTGTGCATGGAGAGCAGGAAGACAGGGCCGAGAGCTTTCCCTTGTTCCACAGGCCCCCAACTCCCAGCAAAGCCGGCGGGCTATGGGTGCAGTGCCACCATGTCACCACAGGGAGGAGACATGGTCCTGTGGGACGGGCCTGCTCCTTGCAGCCCTGAGCTGTAGCCTGGTTGGTGCTCAGGGCTCCCGGCTCACTACCATGCACACTCAGGAGGGTGAGCTGAGGCAGCAGAAAGCAGAACAAAACGAAGTCGGTGCCAAACGTCGGAGTCAGTACACGGAATTAGAGGCAGGCAGAAGGAAAGGAGACCTCCCCAACCTCGGCCCCGCCCTTCCCCGCCCCAGGCAACAAAGCAGTGAGCCAGATGTGGAAAAGCAGTGCAGATGAGCAGCAGCGTGGAGCAGTGCCACGAGCAGCAGGGGAGCCCCAATCTATGCCCGAACCCCCACTGTATGCCCAGACCTCCCACTCAGGCATCTCCAAAGACAGCCTGGCCATGCCAGACCTCCCTCCCTGGCCACCAAGGCGCTGAGCAGCACCAGTCTCCCAGCGGCTACCAGGCAGGCTGGTTAGGGCCCCCACGCTGCTGCGGGAGGAACAAAGTTAGGGGATGGGAGGCAAGCTGCTGCAACTCCCCTCATCTAGGTACAGTTCTCCAATCCAGAATCAAGACCCCAGGACACGCCACCTGGGAAGCAGCCACCAAACCACTGTAACGGGAGACAGGGCGGGTTCTCCTCTCAACTCCCCTCGCTTCTGAGAAGTGGATTAAGGGGTCTCCCTGAACCTCCTGAGCTGCCCCGGGCACCTGCCTTTTCCTACTCCTCAGGCTCGAGTTGAGCCTGGCTGGAGAGACACGTGCAGGTGAGACAGGCCTAAAAGAAGGCACTGAGGGGCTCACTCTCCTGGCTCAAGGTTGTCACCCCCAGGGCAGGGCAGGGCAGGTGACTGCTGTTCTTGGCTCAGGACAGGAGTGTGGGGAGGAGCAGCCCTGGTTGGGGGGGAATGGGAGGAGTCAGCTAGGCTTCCATCTCCTCCCTTCCTGTGCCTCTGGCCCTCACCCGCTTGGCACATTTTTGAGATCTCTATCTACGGTAAGGTTTATGCAAAGATCTCAAATCACTGCATCCAGCTAAACTGACAACAGAGGAATGAAAACAATCGAGAAATACATGATCCTAGAGAGAAAATGCCGGGGCTGACCCCGGGGCTGGCCCCAGGGCTGGGAAGTGAGCATCACCTCACCACACCAGTTTCTGTGGCCACTGGGGAAGAGATAGAATAAAAACTAGACTACAGGAGGTGGGGAGGGTGAACACACAAAAAACACGGTGGGAAAAAACAAGTAAGACCTGGTATTTGCCGGCACAACGGGGGATTACAATCAACAATAATGTGTCGTACGTTCTTAAATCACTATGAGTAAAATTGGATCGTTGTAAGACAAAGGACCAACGTTTGAGGGGTGATACCCCTTTACCCCAATGCAATTATTACGCATTGCATGCCTGTATCAAAATAGCTCATGTACCCCATACCTGTATATAAATGTACTATGTACCTACAAAAATTACAAATACAAAAATATTTTTAAAAAATTAAAGTTCTAAAAACTAGACTCTACACTTCAGGTTGGGCAATTTCACAAAGCCCTTCAAAAGGAGGAGTCTCTTCCAGACTCCAGAGGAATCCAGAGGATGAAGCAGGATGCAGAACAAAGCAGCAGATCAGCAGGGAGAGGGCGCAGAGAAGCCCGGACCACTCAGGCCGCAGGGACACGGCCGTGCCCAGAATCCCTTCAGACCCCTCCCGTCACCCACAAGGACCTCGTCACTGTCTCAACCCACCTCACTGTGTGCAGGGCTGGCGGGCCAGGAACTACAGCCACCTCCTACCTCCCCCCACCCAGGGTGGCCTGCAGGCAGACAGGGGAGGGGAGAAGCAGAGAGCAAAGCATGCCGGGGTGACTCACAGAGGTCCGTACCAAACTGAGAATGTCTGCTCGTAGCCTCCATCATAGCCTGGTTCCCAGGACACGTTGGCAGTTGTCATGGAGACCTGGACCCGGACACTGCCCGGGGCATGGGGGCTGGTGCCTGGAGATCAAGTGGAGACCTCTCAGACTGAAAAGAACTCAGCCACGTGGCTGGGCACCCACCGTCTCGCTGTGGGGAACCCGAGAGGCTGAAGCACGTGGTAGCAGAGCACAATACTGCAAGTGAAGGGATGGGGGCGAGGGGAAGCGGTCAGGCACCGATTCCCCTGACCCTACTGGTTAGTGGGGTTGGAGCAGGAAACCTGTCCCACTGTGCAGTCTAGTCCAACTAGGAGATCACACAGCATCAGGAACGGGTCCAAGGGAAACCAGAGCCCTCCTCATCCTGGCCCAAATCCTGTGCTGCTCTGGTGAGCACAGAAACACTCCCTCCTAAGGTATAGGCATGGTCACAGAGTCCCCTCCTATAAGGTTCTCTGGTCTCATGACACAGCTCCATTCCACCCCAATGCCAGCGTGTGGCCAGTACAGCACAGCAGTCAGGAGCCTCATCCTGGCTTCGAATCCCGGACCCACCACTTCTTAGTGATATGATGCCAGAGAAAGCGTTCGGGCCACACCAACCTCTGCTTGAAGGAACATACACCAGGGAAAGCCCAGCTAGCACCTCCCGAGCTGTGCGGGACAAGCTGTGCAGACCACTTGGAACAGAACCTAAATCTGGTGGCAAAGGCTCAAAAAGTGTTGGCTGTGACCGTGATTATAGCTGTCGGGACCCAGAAGGACAGGCTGAGAGGGTACAGGCAAAGGCCCCCGGACACACGCCTTGGGCAACTGGAAACAGGAACGCCTGGACACAGAACACCAGTAACTTCCTCCTGCCCGCCTCGGCGCACCAGGCCTCGCCTGCAGCTGTCAGCTCTGTGCCCTCATCCGAGATGCTGCATGGCCCCCATCTCCCTCATTCCATATTCCAGCCTTCCCCCCAGGCCCTTAAACTCGAAGGCTCCACAGTCCCTGCCAGCCACACAGACACCTTTCTCTCACTTGGGCTGCTGTGTACATTAGGCCTGTCCCCAAAAGGCCTCCCTGAGGAGAGGAGCCACTCTGACCTTCCCTGACAGAGCCCACAGGCAAGGGCTGCATGTGCTGGACTCCAGGTTCAGGGCTGGACTGACTTAGGAAGGACCCCCCGCAGCATCCAGCACCCCACCCCTAGCCAGCCTGCTCTGGCCCCACCACCCGGCCCAGTCTGCCAGCCACGTACCGATGACGGTGAGGTGGGTGCTGGCAGTGATGCTCGTGACCACGTTGGTGGCGACACATTCCCACTCCCCGTGGTCCTCCTTACTCAGGGCACGGAACTGCAGGCTCCCACTGGGCAGGGCACTGTGCTTGCTTCTGCTGGGCTTCCCTACCTTGGCCAAACAAGGGGCAGGGAAGAGGGTGGGAACAGAAATAGGGGTGAAAAGCCCAAATCGGGTGGGGAGGACGGGCCTGAGCCCCGCCCCCTGCCCATGCTGCCCCTCCTCCTGAGTGCCTGCTGCTCTTCAGGGTCAGCTCACTGCTCAGGATGTAGTGTGGTCAGGGCAGGTCTGGAACAGAACTGCTCGCTGGGTCCTCACACCTCCCCAAGGCCCCAGGAGCTCCAGGGCCCAGGTACCTTTCTCCACGTGATGACAGGGAAAGGGTCCCCCGCGGCTGCGCAGGGGATGAGCAGCTCCCGGCCGGCCTCCTGCCTGTACTCCCAGCCTGGTAGCACCGTGAAATATGGGGGGTCCTGGGGAGGAAAGCACAGGCACCCTCATGAGACCGGGGATCCAGGTGCTCAGCTCATGGAGGCCATCACAGCCCCGGGACCTCACCTTCAGGACAAGCCTCGCAGGGGCAGACTGGCCCATGGTCCCCAGGGTGTTGTAAGGCACACAGGTATAAGTGCCAAGAGCCTCCTCTGTGGCCTCCTCAATTCGAATGGAGCCATCCTCCATCAGGGTCCAACCCAGCTTCTGCCAGACACAGATGACAGAGCGGGGAACACTGGTCAGAGACTCTGCATTCCATGCCAGCTCTCCCCAGACTGGGTCCCAGCTGGGCCAGACAGCATGTGGGATGGCACAGCAGCTCTAGCCTGGGGAGAGCGGCACCCACAGACCCCAGAAGACCACAGACCCCCTACGGAAGCTGCTGTTTTCCCAGGACTTTTGGAAGGGGCCGGGAGTCCTGGCAGAAATCCAGAGCCCAAAGTTAGCATCACAGTATAGGGGGGAGCCCTCACTCCGACCCCCAACATGCATCTCTCTAGCACCTTCTCGACCTGCAGAGGGCGGCCGTCCTTGTTCCACTTGACCACGGTAGCCGGTGGTTCTGCGTCCACAGGGCAGCGGATGTAGCCATGGATCCCCACGGGCACATAAATTACAGGGGGCATGTTGAGGACACGGGCTGGGTCTGCACAGGGGAAGCACGGGGGAGAGCAGACAGACACAGGGAAGCCAGGTGAGAATCCAGGCTGGTGGCCGCCCATGCACCAGCCCAGGCACTCAGAACTTCTGCTTGGAATGTCTGGAGGCACTCAAAGGCACGTCCAAGCCCGCTCCAATCCTCAGCGCCCCTGCCATGCTTCTGCCATGGACCTTACCCGCTGGGCGAGGACTCTCAATGTCCATTTCCCTCAGTTCCTAGACCCCGAACCTCAAAGCCAACATCTTCCCACACCCTTCCCCAACTGCTCCTTATCCCAGTCTCCCGAGCAACAAGCAGTTCCCCTCTCCACATCCTGAGCCAAGAGGAACACCATCATAGGCTTAACATTACGAGGGGTATGTTTCCTCCCATTCTGCTAGTTATCCAGCCTTCCTTGGCATCACTTTGCCCATCTGATTGTGCAGCTGAAATGCAGAATCAGGCCAGGTGCAGTGGTTCACACCTGTAATCTCAAGACTTTGAGAGGCTGGGGTAGGAGGGCTGCAAGAGGCCAGGAGTTTAAGACCAGCCTGGGCAACGCAGCAAGACTCCAAATCTACCAGAAAAAGATTTTCATTTTCTGGGCGTGGTGGCACACACTTGTGGTCCCAGCTACTCTGGAAGTTGAGCCTAAGAGTTTGAGGCTACAGTGAGCCATGATGGCACCACTGCACTCCAACTTTGATGACAGAGCAAATGCTGTCTCTAGGAGGAGCAACAAGGACCCCACACCTCTCGCGGTGCAGGCTGAGTCGCCTCCTCTCAGTACTCCCCTATTTCCCCTGAGGGCTACAGCGGAGAAGGATCCAGAACTAGGAAGGCAGTGAGGATGAATGAGCTGGTATCTTTTAAGCATTTTGAGCTCTTCAGAGAACAGCGTTACATAAATACCAGGCCGAGTTATATATTTAGACATAGCTTCCTACTTTTGCATGGTAGAGTTTTTTTTCTTTCCCCTCCAAGGTTTTCAAAGCGTTTATGAATGGGAAATACTCTGAACACTGCTTTTTAGCAGAAATAAAAATCCTTGTCTCACCCACCTGTAAATCTCAACCCCCTAGATTTTCTTTGAAGGCAGGAAGGAGGCAAAAAAGGACAAGGGGGAGTGGGTGGTGACGCTGGCACCGGGGAGACAGGGAAAACCAAAACATGTCTCCACAAAGACAGATGGCCTATGGCCTCGAGGAGGGGGCCTTCATCTCGGCCAGCTCGTCTTCCAAAGGCCACCACCTGTTGCCTCCTCCTGCCCCACCATGGCCACCTCCTTGCCAGGTGGCACAGACTGCATCCAGCGAGGAGGGACGGGGCGCACCTTTGTGTTGGACGGGTCTCTCCTTCCTGCAGTTCTTCCCCACCCCAGCACAGCTTGGGCCCATCCTAAGTCACGTACGAATAACTTCTTGACTTGCTTTTTCCCGCTGCAGGTCTGGGGAGCTAGATGTGCTGTCCTGGGCCTCATGGCTCTCTAAAGCTTGGGCCTGGGAATACAGCACACCAAAAGCCCTTTAAGTGGTTGACAGCTGAAGCAGAGAGGCAATGCACTCCACAGAGAGGAAACAGTGAGACTGCAAGGTTAGGGGTCCGATGGGGCTCTGCAGGGGCAGCATGCTCCAGCACCACGACCAATGGTGGACATGTCCACATCTAGCTCCGGGCAGCAGCCGACCAGCTCCACTTCCAGGGCCACCGGCCGTTCTCCATTTGTCCTCAGCTCATTCATTGACTCCGGTCTTGTCTCCAGACTGTTCCACTTCTCACCCCTGCCACTCCCTGTCACTGGGTGTGAGCAATCTGCCCACACCAGCCAGCAAATGATGGAGAGTCTGTCGTCTACAGCAACAACGCCAGCCTTTGTTGCCTGAGTGACAGGGCCGTCCGCAAATCAAAAGGAGGACATTACTCCTCATTACTCATCCTTCTCTGTCTCAGGGCTCAGCTTGCCAGGGGGCCGGAAAGCAACTGGCTGCTCCGTATTAAAGATCAGCAAGCTGAATAGCGGTGCTTGCACAAAAGCCCTCGAACGTCTGGGTGAGGAGCAGCTCATTTGTCTGGATCTCCAGCCACCCAGGGAGAGAAGCCCCGGGAGCCAGAAGGAGCAGGTACTGGAACTGGATCACATTGCCCCCAACACAGACGTGGTGTGGAAAGGCAGGGAGTGAGGCTGGGAGAAACCTAACCCTGCACAGGCCTGGGCTATGCTCCATCAGACACCTGAGAAAAGGGCACCAGAGAGCGACTGGTTCTGGGCACAGAGGTAGGCAGCTTTCAGCCCGAGGACCACTGTCCAGAAGGAACTGCTCAAAGAGTGTCTTCCTGAGTGCAGCCTGCAATGAGCTGATGAGATGTACTGGCTGAACAGTGACACCTGGCCAACGAAGGAGGGGCTGGTCCACCCCGACTGGCCAGGGCCTCGGCCTCCTCTCCAGCCATCCTCCTTCTTTCCTCATTTGTTCTTCCACCCACATTCCCCAAATGATGCTTGGTCTTTGCTGCCCTCCAGCCTACAGTCTGGCTAATACCAGAACCTTCTGGGAGCCCCACCACCCAAGCTCCCCTGCACCCCTACTCACACTGCACCGTCAGGTACGCCGAAGCGGAGGGGGAGCGCCCCAGGCTGTTGCTGGGCACACAGGTGTACTTCCCCGAGTCCTCCGGCTTCACCCGGAAGATGATAAGGGTCCCATCGATTAGGATGCGCACCCTCAGCTTCAGGTCACTGCAAAGTGGCACAGGGACAGGGGGTTGGGCGGACAGAAGGGGGTCTTGCCACAGACACATAGTCACTGTTACTGCCCCAGATGTGGCAAGGAAACCCCATGCCCCTGGCATTCCCAGGGCCCTTCCATGCAGACCCTGGCCTTGGCATGTGGGACACATGGACCAGACCGCCTGCCTCCCCCAGCTCCCAGAGCCGTGGGCAGCCCGCCGTGCAGTTTCTTCTCAGGGGCCCTGCCCATGGGGGCCGGGGCGGAGACCCCAGTGAGAAAGTCAGAGCACAGTGCTCACTTCTGAAAGTAGACGTTCTCGTCCTGCCAGTACCAGGTGTAGGTGAGGTTGCCCGGATACGCCTCTGCCCGGCAGGTGAGCAGAGCATCCTGGGAGATGTTGACGGTGATGTTCTCAGGAGGGGAGACGATGAAAGGGGGCCCTGGGGAGAGCAGGGAACAAACCCCACCTCACCTGATCAGGGATCGCAGCAGCACCCAGGCCCCCTGGGAGCCCTCAGTGCCCAGGAAAGGGTGCCCTGAACCCTGCGATGGGGACAGCTGTCATGCAGACACTTCCAGATGCTATGTGTGCTCCGGCATCCTGCCCACCACCCCTGCCCCCGCACCTGGCTCCCCAGACCACCCACCACACACACACCCTTCCTGCTGGCCTTCTCCCAGCAGAGCCCGGGCCAGAGATGCAGCAGGGAGAAAGGCAGCTCTTTTCAAATATGGAGCAAGGAATAATCTAGTCTCAAGGAGTCAGGGCTATATGCCGCTCCCCAGCCAGAAATAAAGATGGCAGGTTGGGGTGCAGACGCCTAGGCGTAAGCAGAGGGTGAAAGTCCAGCAGTCCTGGTGCTGGATGTGCAGACAGAGGGAAAAGCTGTGGCCCAGTCTCCCCTGAGAGAGAACAGCTTCCATCCAGGCTCCTGAGGGACCTCTGGCCCTGGCTGCTGCTCGGCACTCAGAGGCAGGAGGAGCATGCAGCTGCCACCAACCCCCCAACCCCAGAGTTCCTCCAGGAGGCAGAGCTGGGAAGGCCAAGAAGGAGGCCGAGCTCAGCACAGGGTGGAAACCCCCCAACCTGGATGCTGCCCTGTCCTGTGCAGTTTCTGGCCCATCTTGGGGAACTCTGGGGCTCCAGGCAGGTCACACTGGCATCTCCCTGTGCTGACTGTACAGACCCCAGCTTTGCCAAATGCCCACTGTGTTATTTAAATGTCTGGGGCTTGGATTGAATTTCCATCTTTATTTATTGATGCCATCACTAATGGATAGATGACCCGAGGGAGGTCTCCTCTCCCAGGGAGGCGGAGACGTGGTAGAGATGCTATCTGAACAGAAGGAGAAACCAGAAACCCATGCAGCAGGGGCCCCTCTGCCACACCATGTGGTGCCCGGCCACAGCCTGCCGGCCCGGCCTTCTCCCAAGCAGCCCACGTGGGAGCTCTGACCTGGCCAGCAGGAGGCACGCAGGAGCCCTGCACAGGTCTTCATGGATGCCCGCGCCTCCACCAGCCCCAACTGAGCCCTGGGAAAATGCCTCCCGTAGCTCAGCCGGACTGGACATCCCTGAAGGAGCCCGGGGGTAAAGAGGTTGAGGAAGTGGCTCCTACCTTGGACAAGCAGGTGGGTCGTGTGGATAGCCTCCCCTTGAATGCTGTACGCTCGACAGGTGTAAGCACCTCTGTCCTCTCGACTGACCGATGTCACTGTCAGGCTGCCGTCACTCACCTGGGGGCCCAAAACAGACAGAGCTCAGCACCCACGCTCGCACCCAGCACCGCTACCTTCAAGCAGGGAGATGTGGTCGGAAACACTTAAGGAGGAGATGAACGCAGAGACACACGCATCTGGAGGACACGAAGGCCAGGTACCCCCCTGCCCCCCTCCCACCAGTGACACAAAGACGCCTGCAGCTGAGCCAGGCCATGGTTTTCCAGCCTCCTCTATGCTTGTGCACGTAGCATCAGGGGTCGGCTGCGGTCGGGGGCCGCCCTAGGGACGAGGGGGAAGAGACTACAGGGTCCCCACCTAGAACCACACTTACCTGGTATTTCCCACTAGCACCGAGGAGCGTCCCCTCCTTGAGCCAGGTGACGATGGGCTTGGGGTTCCCAAAAGCTGTGCAGGTCATGGTGATACTACCACCCTCCTTGGCCTCGATGTACTGGGGGGGTGTTTCTGTAAAGGTGGGTGGGGCTGCAAAGGAGACCACAAAGGTGAAGGACACGCCTCAGCCAAGTCGCTGCCCTGCAAGCAGTGCCTCCCCCACACAGCACCCTCACCGTGGCTCTGCGGAATCCAAGGACAAAGGAAGGAAGGTCGGGATGGGCAAAACTTTCTGCCTGCCAACGTTACCAGCAGGGAGACCTGCATCCAGACCCAGTCTGGCTGGTACAGTACCCAGCTTCTATACTGTAGCTCATTCCCAGTTCACTGATGTTTACTGAGCATCTACTCCAGGGTGGCCGTTACAGCACACTGTCTGCTCCCAGCTCCCCAGGCTCTTCTACCATCCTCCAGTTCTTCCCCTTACGATGACCCATGACACCCAGAGCTCCTCCTTCTTGACTCCAGCTCAGCCAGGCCCCTACATTTCCAGAACACTTGCCATCTGAGCCCCACCAAGGCCTAGCACAGGTGCAGGCCAAGGCTACACGGAGGCTCATTTTCCCAGATTCTGCAGAGAAAATCAACCAACTTCCTGCCTCTCTGGCTTCCGTGGATGAAGGTGGATAGCCCATCCGAGAACCACTCCCTTCTTCATTTTTCTGATTATGCCAGGTCATCTTCCCCCTTGCATTGGAGATTTGATTAAAACTCCATCCTGTTTGGATAATCGGCTTTTAACAGACTCAGTCCCATTTGCCTGAGCTGCTTGTAGAAGCAATCCGGTCAATCTTAACCCCTTGGACTGTCAGTCCCACAGTCTTCTGAAATGGCAAGGAGGCCCCCAGTTCTGAACTCCAGCCCTGAGGCCCAAAGCAGTAGGCTGGCACAGGTCAAACTGAGCTCATCCCAAGGTACCTGAAGCTCAGAACCCAAGTTCGTGCACTAGCCTGACACTTCTGGCACCCTTGACAAGTTACTCAGCTTCTCTGGGTCTTACCTAAATCTCCCACCTCCAGAAATGATGTGAGGAATAAACATGTAAAAAGCAGCTTGGGAAATGCACAAAGTGCCAGTACCACCACCATCACTATCATCTCTTCAGGAGCCAGCCGCTCAGGCATTCATAGGAAGCTTTGGGAGAGGTCCCTCCTCCCCACACAGCCCTGCCCCGAGAAGCAGAATGCTGCTATAGGGTCTGGTCCTGCCTGCAGCACCAACCTCATCTCCCTCCCAGCTCACTCTAACCATACTGGCTGTCTTCGTCTTCCTCAAATGCGCCAAGAATGTCTGACCTTGGGGCCTTTGCCTGTGCTGCTCTCCCTGCCTAGAAATGCACACCCGATCTCACTCATTTGGTTCATGCAAGTCTTTGCTAAAATGCTGCCTTACCCGGGCAGCCCATCCCATCTCAGATGGCACTTCCAGTGTTCTCTACTCCCTCGCACTGTTTCATTTTCTTCAAAGCACATGACACTTACAAGTCTCTGTCTCTCTATGTGTTTACCTCCTTCTTACCTGTCCCCTTTATTAAGATGGTGGCTCCTTAAGAGCAGCCCCCTTTTGCGTAGGTCACCACATGCCCAGCTTTTAGCACAGTTCCTGGATGTAGTAGCCAAGGGCTCAGCAAACATTTGTTGAATGAACGAAAGAATGAAACAAACAAATGAGTAGTGCTCACACATACACACACCTACAGACCAATGCCAACGCGAACACAAACACAAAACACGTCCTAAGAGCAAGACCATGGCGAGACCACTTTCATCCCCAATCCCCAAAGCCTGCAGCTCAGTGTGTGCGGGGCAGGGGGCACGCGGAGGGTGACCACTGAAAGCACACGGGAGCACGCATCATCACACACAAAAACACACACCTCGCGCATCCTTGACAAAATCAATTCTCATCAGTGTCTAAGAAAATACTAAAAATAATGGCAAAAAGGCATTCAAAGTCCTTGTATAGGGCTCCTGGGATCCTGACTTGTGGGCGTCTTCCCACCAAGAGCGTGTGCTCATCTCCGACACAGACCCTTCCTGCTTGGCCCGCCCCTTGAAATATGGTTAACACGGACACTGCCTCTATAACCTCCGGTGCCAAGCTTAAAAGAAAAGATAATAAATTAAATTTACATCCTGAAGTGACACATTACTTACTAATTACATAATTACTTTATTATTTAGGTGCTAATTAGGAAAGTACTTTGAACAATTTCTAGTTTTCAGGAAAATAATGGTTTGACTCTCAATTATTTACTGAATTAGATGTTAGCTTGCCAGCTGCATTTCCAGGCTTAATTCTTTTTTACAAGTGCCCTATAATTAATAGTGCAGGTTAGAAATAGGCTGCCCTCTCCTCCATGTAATTCACCAACCTAAAGGAAGGCTTGGCTCAGGCTTTTGGGGTATTTTATATGTGATAAAGAAATAATTGGGTCTGTTTCCACCCAACTGGTCTTCAAAGAAAATACAGAAGGAAAATGAGACAATTTGTAATTCTAATTGTTCACTGGCCTTTCATTTTCCAAAGGTGATGCACGTCAGAAAACGGCTGACATTAAACATTCTAGTTTGAAAGCAACGGAGTGCTGGTGCTTGGATTCCTTCCTTCAACAACGGAAACATTTATGCTGGAAGGAGCCTCAGAACTTGGGAAGAAGAGAAAGGGGGAAGAGGAGAAGGGAGATCTCTCACCTCGGAAGGGTCTGTCCTGTTCTGCCCGTGCGCAGGTAGCTGCCTTGACTATGTTAAGGCATCTTTTAGCACCAGCCCTGGTTCTCAAGCCTGGAGCACATGGTGTGCCGTCCTCAGCTTTCCCTCCCAGCACTTCCCTATGAACAACCTCCCGTGTTCCCAGAATGCACTGCTCTCCTCACTCTGAGCTTCCGAGCATGCTTGTCCACTCTGCCTGGAGGACCCTACCCGACTTCCCACCTGCGTGTGACCAACTCCCCTCCCTAGCCAGATCTCTGAAGACAGGCCATTTCTTCAGGGAAGCTCTCCTTCCTTTGTGCTCCCAAAGCCATACTGCAGTCATCTCTGGATGTGACAGTCTCTTGAAGTCTCCTTAGGACCCGGGACAGGGTCATGCCTCCTGCTGTATCCCCAGAGCCTGCCACAGAGTGGACATCCAAAAATATGTTTCGAATGGACAATTGTTGGTGGATTCAGAAGACTACCAAAGTCCTTTGCGTCTTCCAGCCTAATAACCCTGCTACTAGATTTTCACCTGACTTTGTTTTTTTCCTCTGGAGAAGGAAGGTGGCCAGCATCTCACACATAATTACCCATATGTAATTAACACTCCAGACTACTGTGCAAGATCCTTTCTTTCGCAGCATTTCACTCAGTCCTCACAACAAACACTGCAAATCATAGGCACTGCTTTTTGTAACTGAGGAACCTGCCGTCCGATGGGTAAGTGACCTTGCCCAGGGCCACACAGCTAATACACAGTGAGTTTATGAAATGAGCCTCACCTTTTAAAGGTCTTGCTCCATGCTTATCCCACCCAAAGCAATTAGGAATTCCCAAAGAACCAATTCCTACTCACGCAAACTAACACAGATATGCTCTAGAACATACAATTGCAAGTGAGATTCGACTTTCCAGTCATATGCACGTCCAATGAATGCCTGGTGTCTCAGATTCCCGAAATGAACACTGCCAACCAGGATGATGCAAAAGAATGGAGGCAGTGCCCCAAGATGATTTCACCCGCTGTTCAGGACAGAGCACAGGAGAGAAGGGAAGCAAAGCAGAACCCTCAGCCTGTTGTTCATCGCAGCAAGATTTTAGCGGCAAGTTTGCCTTTCTAATTACACTTTGCTTGGGTTCCTATTCCCCGATCATGCAACAGCTGGCACCAAAAGGGGGTGACTCAAAAGCTTGCAGGTGGTCAGAACAATCCCCCCAAGATTTCAAATGTGCTTCAATCAATCTCTTGGGACTGACTGACAGGAGCCAGCTACCTCCCACAGCGAAGGCTGGGCTAGGCAGGCTGGACCGACACCAGCTTTACGGTTTCTTTTCCCAAAGCCAGTGACCTTGCTAAAACATAACATCCTCTGTTCTTTCAGGACTCTGGACAAGTTCTCAGACCCAAAAGAAACACAGGTCTGGCCCAGTACCCACTAGGTAGGGCAGACAGAGCCACCCTTCAGGGCAGATCAATACTGAGAGAAGCTTCCAAGCAGGAACATCCATTTCTCTCTTCTAACCACAGCATCTATGGTCTCGAGCATCAAAACCAGAAGGACCTAAGCTGTATGTGGTGCACCCCAGCACCCACGCTGTTGAAGCGTCAATAGCTAGCACAGTATCTGCAACACAGTGGTGGCTGGATACACTTTTGTCATCGATAGAATAATGAAGGATACATTGTTAATTTTTTGGCCAAAAAAATGAAATGAAATGTTTTTTAAAATCCGCCCCACTCCCATTACGGGGACCACTTCTCCTTTATCGTTTCTCCATGGTTCCAGTCTTCTGGCTCCTCCAGAGTACCTCCTTCCAGGGACACAAAGAGGAGATTCTCCCTCCAGGGAGACTCTGAGAACCCAGTCCCCAGTGCTGTCACTGCTAGGGACCCAGGCCCTCAGCCTAGGCCAACTCCTGGAGCTCTGCAAGCTCTCAGGGCTTCCTTGCCCTCACCCAGACCCCTGAAAAGCACCTTACCAAGCACAAGTCACTTAGCCTGAGCTGTAAGTAACTGATGGCCATTAAAACTGTGACTCTTCCCAGGATGCCTGCATTTTATTAGCTGGTAAACCCCACAGGAGCAGGGACTGGGTACGGGTCTCCTTGCCAGTGTTTATCCATCATCTGCTACACACTCCACCCTTGGTACGTACTACTTAAATGAACACAGTTAAAGAGAACCAAAATATCAATCTAAAAAGAAAGACTAACTCTGGGACCCCAGGAATTCCACCAGAATTGGGGTAGCAGGGTCTTCCCAAGGCTGGGAAATAATCCCAGTAGTGACCTTAAAGCCTCAGTGACCTTTGTCTCCTTAAGGCCTCAGCCTTCCTGGTTTGAAGCAGCAGCTTCTCATGCCTCTCTAAGGACTCTGACAGCACCAAGCGTGCAGAGAGCTGCCACTCCTGGGCACCTGCACTGCCTGCAGAGGCTTCAGGAGGACAGTGGCGGGGGCGCTGCAGGAGCGAGCTGATGTCTTACGGGACCACCGCAGCCAGGAGGGGGCAAGAGGTAGGGTGCATTCAGGGGAAGAGCTTCCTCTGGGGCAGGCCCTAGGGTCAGTCCTCCAGGGCTACTCCACTGATGGTGAGGTGGACCCACCCTGGAAGGAGCCCTCACTCACCGTTGATGGTGAGGTGGACCCACCCTGGAAGGAGCCCTCACTCACCGTTGATGGTGAGGTGGACCCAGCTGCCGTTGTGGAAGGTGTCATACTGCTGGTCCAGCATGAGCACTTTGCACTCGTACCAGCCCTGGTCCTCAGAGCGAACTTGTTCCAGACGCAGAGATGCCTTATCATGAAGACTGGCCCGCCCTGGGGGAAGACAGCAGACAAATGCCCCACAGACCATCAGGGAAGGCCAGCAGCTCCCCACCCCCTGCCCCAGCTAAAGATAGAGGACCCATCATAATCTTCATACCATTCCCTATGGCAGGGTCCTGGAATAACAGCTGGCACCCACCTCCAGCAGCAGGTGGCAAAGGAAAGGGCATAGTACTTTGGCCATGGAGCCACTCTCCTGCCCCAGCTGGCCCTGCCCCAGCCTGCAAGGCAACTCAATGCACTTGGCATTGAGAGAAGCCTCAGTTCCTTAGAATACTCCCATTCTTTTGGAGATCTCCTGGGACAAAAGTAAGGCATGATGGATACAGAGCTGAGAAGAGATGAAAGAGAGGGAAAGAGAGAAAGAAAGTACCAACAGAAGGTGGGGGGTCTCCAGGGCACCCAGAAGCACCTCCATTCAGGTTGAGCAATATCCCTATCCCAGCAGGGTGCCCAGCACTGGCTCACCCAGCTTCCCTCTTTAAGGCAGAGGGAAGGCAGGCTGCAGACCAGGATGCTAGGGTCCCCTCCCGCCCCTGCTGTCAGTGCCAGAGAGACTACGTATCCTAACAAAGCCCATTGACCCAAGGAGCTAAGGGCAGAAGGGCCCAGAAATCCAAGAACAAGAAAAGGATTGGCAATCAGAGCAAACATCCCGGAGCCACCCTTCCTCAACTCCAATCCGCATCACAGTAGGGCACCATCTGTGTCTCACTTCTGGCAATGAGGAGGCTGGAGGTGCAGAAGCCCCTTCCATGACACCAGTAGGGTGGAGCAGCCCTTGGGGTCGGCCCCCAACCCCACTACTCTTAGCTCACCCCTCACCCCAGCCAATAGCACAGCGCCTCTGCTCTCCTCCTTGTCCTGACACTGGCAACCTGCCTAAAAACTAGACTCTCAAAGCCAACCCTGGTCAAAAAGAGAGCATGAGACATAGACACAGGAGCGAAAGACAGACAGAGACGGAAGCATTCTGAGAAAGGCAGGGCAGACCTCAGAAGCCACCAGCAAAGATGAAAGTAAAGGCAGTGCCCTGCCTGCTTCCTCCCTTCCTTTCAACCCCAACACACTCTCACTCAATGACACGCACACACACGCACACACACCCACGCCCTCCTCTCCCGCGGGCTGGGGGGCAGGCAGCGGCATGAGTCACGAGGCCTTTGCTGGCAGGAGTAACTGCCAAGCAGGACACAGATAGGGCCAGGAGAAGGAGAGGACGGCATGGCAGAGGAGGCAGAGACCAGGCACCTGCAAATAGTGGGAGGCCGGAGATTCATCTGTACACTCAGGATGGGAAGGCGCACTGACATCAGAAGAGCCAAGTGGGAAGGGGTGGGTGCAGCCAGCAGGGCAAGCCACCCTGGCCCAGGGCTGCCTGACTCGCCCTGCTGTCCTCTCCAACCCACTCTCCCACCCAGGCCTGTCCAGCTTCCCCCGCGGCTCCCAGCCCTCTCACACCCCAGGTAGACTGTTTAGAAGGCTTTCCCCTGCAGCACCTCCACTTCCCTCTCCTCTCACCACTTAATTAAAACCTACCAGAGGACAAGGGATGGGAGAACCATTCAGAGACTGGGAAACAGAGATAAAGAGTGGTCAGGAAAAGTCAGGGCCCAGAGGGGAACCCCAGAGGAGCTGACTCCAGATGGGGAGGGCGTGGGAAGCCGGGCGCCCAGACCTTACCTGCATACTCAGGGTCCACGTGCGGGGGGTAGTAGCCAAACTTGATGAAGATAGGGATGGGGACCCCAAACTTGAACCACTCTACAACATAGGGTGGGGGCTGTCCCGTCACTGGGTGGATCACGTCGCATCTCAGGACCACGGACTCCCCAGCTCTTGCCGTCACAAATTCGGGCTCCTCTCGCAGGCCGTGGGCGCCTGATGGGGACAGCCAGGTTGGACACAGAAAAAAGGTGACAAAGAGATCCTGCCTCGGCAGCCCCATGCCCGTGTCACAAGGTTCCCCCCCGCCGACCAGCCACCCTCCATGGGCTACCCAGCCCTCCCAGGAGGGTTCCACACACACCCTCCATCCCTCTCCACCTCGCTGCTCATACCTCCCTCTGTCCTGGGGCCCCCAAGCATCCACAACTTGGGGGAAAGGAATGGCGGAGGAAAGGAGAGAGAAGCCATTCTCTTCAGTCCTACATGCCAGACCTTCCCTCCCCAGTCTCAAAGAGCAGCAGGCGTCATCCAGCCCCACCCCCTGCTGGCATCCGGCCCCAAGAATTACAAGGAGTTGAGGATGTGGAGGTGAGGGGTCTCCGCCCCCTCTGGAGGCCCACAGCACTGCCCAGCTGTGGCAGCCTGTGCACACAGAACATTCTTTCTGCACCAGGACACTTCCCACTACAGCCTGGTGGGAAATGACAGAGCCAGCCTTCCTCCTCCACCCCACCCCCAGCTCAGCCTGATGTGCACGGCACAAAACAAGGGTACTCCATGCAGGAGCTGGGAAATCCCTAACAAGCTCAGCCGAGGCTGTTCATGGCAACACCAGAGGGAAAGCCCCGCAGGCCGAGCCAGCCTCTCCAGCCCCTCCTCCCAGCACAGCTCTCGCCAGCCCTGCCGCAGAGGGGGCAGTGGGAGGGGCCCAAGCTCCAGACATCACAATTAGAACAGGATGCTGGGGACGGAGACCAGTTGGGGAGACCTCAGGGCTGCCCCTACCTTGGGCAGAGGAAAACGAAACCAGACGGTGGGATAGGGCACACCCACCCTGGCAGGCAGCAGAGGGGGGCCAGCAAGGCAGCGACCAGGAGGACCACCCCGCCTCCACCCCACCGCAAGCCAGAGGATGCTGCAGAGAGGAAGAGCCACGCGCCCCAAGCACCGCAGCCCCGCTCCTGGGCCCGAACAGGGCACGCAGCCCTCCTCCCAAGCCAGGCTCCGCTGCCAGGCAGGGCCAGGGAGGCCACAAGGTCACCTTGTCCAGCTACATCCTAGGGAAAGGGACAGCTGAGGGGAAGCCTCACCTCCTTCATTCCCTGGTACTACCGCCACCCCCGCAATTGGCCACAGCTTTCCCAGCCCCAGACCCTCCGGGTCCCAGGCCAGGCACCCGACTCTCCAAGGCAGCACCTAGGACAGCAGCTGCAGTACCAAAACCCAAAGACAGGGAGCCGGCTGGGACTCCCGCAGGAAAGGATGCCCAGAGGAGGGCAGCACCAGCCCCTGCCAGTCCCCATTCTGGTGCCTTGGTCTGAATCCCCCTGCGTCTCGGACCACCGTGTGTGCCTTCCCGTCTCCATCCCTTCATGTCTGTGTCTGGACACTTCTCTGTGTCTGTGCACACGCACACACATGCCGGGCTCCTCTGCATGTGTTCTCTCTCTCTGTTTGTGGGCTCTCTGGCTCTCCCTCTCACTCTTTCGGTCTCTCTTATTTGCCTCTCTCTGACTTCCCTGTCTGTGTCTCTCTGGCTTCTTCTCTGCATCTCTGGATCTCTGTTTGTCTGTCTTGCTGGCGCCTCTGTGTGTGTCTGTCTGTCTCCCTCTGGCTCCTTCTCTGGATTTCTGTGTGTCTGTCTCTCTCTGGCTCCTCCGTCTGTCTATCTGTCTGCCTGTCTGTCTTGCTGGCTCCATCTCTGCATTTCTCTCTCCATCTCTCTCTGGCTCCTGCTCCTCCTCCATGTCTCTCTCTGTCTCTCTCTGTCTCTATTTCTCCCTAGCTCTTGCTTTATGTGGGTGACTATCTACCTGCCTATCTTTCTCCCTGTTTCTATCTACCAGCATGCCTCTCTGTGTGTCTGTGTGTCTGTGTGTGTGTGTGTGTGTGTGTGTGTGTTTCAGTTGGCTTATGCAAGGGGAGGGGCTTTGCCTGCTTCTCTGTATGCAAGGGCTCTGTCTCTGCATGTGTGTACTTTCGTGTCCGTGGTTCTCCGTGTCTGTCTGTATGTCATCTCTGTGTGTCTCATTCTCCCTCTCCCCCTCCCCTGCAAGTTGCGGAAGAGGGAGGAGGCAAGCCCTTCCAGAAGCTGATTGGCTCCCGGTGACATCACTGTTTTCTAGAGAAAGAGCTAAGATCACAGAGTATTTTTGGACAGAGCAGAGCACTGCACTCACCTGCCTGAGGCCCCAGAAGGTTTCCCAATTCCCCCACCCCCAACCTTGCTTCAGGCTAAGTTTGCATCCCCGCCCCTCAGGGAAAGCAGGGAGAGTGCCCAGCTGCAGCCTTGCCTCCCCCACAGCCCCAGGGGCCCTCAGCAGGACAGCCTGCCTCCCAGCAGCCAGGAGCACAAAGGCAGATGCTGAACCAAGAGGAATGGGTGAATAATGGGCACCATGAGCTTGCAGAGAAGCAGTGTGCATATGTGAATGTGTGTATGTGTGTGTGTCTGCAGCACAGAACAGTGAGGAGATAAGAAACTACAGAAGCCTAGGGGAGGAGGAGGGAGTTATTCCCAGGGGCCAGGTTACCTAGAGGAGGGCAGAGTGGGCCACAGAAGGTGGTTCCTTCCCCGGGCTTTGGCCCTAGAGCCCAGGCAGGAGGAACAGAGGCCTAGGGAGACAGCAGTCGCCTCCAACAGTGAAGTTTTGCTCTGGTGAGCTGGCTTCCAGGTAAAGGGCTCTAGGGGGCAATGCCAGGAGGTGGGTGGGCTTTGACATGGGCTCCCGCTGTGAGGCTGCTTATTTGCACCTAGCCTGCCTCATTCTCACCGCATAGCAATGAGGCAGCCTCTTCACACCTTCCCCAGCACCAGGCTCCCACCCCAGCCCCAGCCTCCCACCCCAGCCCCAGCCCCAGCCCCAGCCAGCCCCTGGGCTAAGTGCTGAGCACCCAGCGTAAGGCCTACCCCCAAGGCAGGCAGTCCCCTCCCGGCATCTCTTCCCAAAGACTCTTTCAACCAGGGAGAGGCAGCTGCAGAGAGAACACACCCCAAAGAGGATAAGTAAGACAAAAATGAGAGGGAGCTTCCCCAAAATACAGCAGCGGTGTGGGCAACCATGTCCTGGCCTCCATACTCAGTCCAAACCCTCTTGCTTTTCTGGATCCTAAAATATTTATCAGTTTTCCGCCATCTCCTTCACACACATATGCGCACACGTGCACGCACACACACACACACACACACACGCACGGCATGTTCTCTCACTCCATCACCCACAAGCACTTCTCCCTAAGCCTGATCGTTTCTGAGCCAAAGTATGTCTAATAACACACTCTCTCCAGAAAAGCTCAACGTGAAGAAAAGTAATCAGGCTGGCAGTAAAGAGGAAAGATGGAGGAGAGATAGAGAAGCCCAAATATAGGGGGAAACCACACCCACATCCAGGAGTGGAAGAGCTGCAAAGCCGCAAGGGAGGAGAGCTGGAGGATGGGCCAGGTGCGGAGCCTAGCCCTGGGAGGGAGAGCTCAGGCCATCTGAACACTGTCAGAGCACCCCAGAGCCTGGATGGGGGCAGAGTGAGACTGGAAGGGGGAGGGGCTGGCCCCTGAAGGGAGTGAGGAGGAAGGGGAGGACCAGGAGGAAGAGGGGAAGGGGAGGATAGAGTGTGCTGAGCCCCTCTCCCATCACAGCAGCCCAGAGGGGCCAGGCCCCTCCCTCAAAGGGGGAAAACTGGCACCGTCAGGGGTGGGCATAGTGGAAGGCAGCCATGTGGTGCCATAGGTCTCACACTCTTTTTAGACAAGGCCAGAAATAGCAGTGCCCAAAGCCTAGTAAATCTGTATCTTAGGGGTGTGCCCAGCTCCCTTTGGAGCAGTTATGGCAGGGAAGAGAAAGTATGAGGGCAAAAAAAGATGAGGTAGCCCCCCGAGGTCTGGCTGACCTTTTGGGAAGCCCACAGGGTATGTATCTCCTGCTCTCTGGGACAGGTGGTATCCAGTGGGGTGGCTGAGTCCAGGGCTGCCATTGGACCCCCTGTGCAGAACCATGAGGCATCCAGGGCCTGGCACAGCCCCTGTCCAACACGCACAACCTGGAGCTCCTCCCCCAGGGAAGGGCTAGGGAAGGAGGGTACCTGAGAGCAGGACTGCTCTAAATACGGAGGAAGGTGTGCAGGGGAAGGTGTGAGGAGCAGGGCCGGGAGAGCATCAGCTGGCACGTAAGCCTCACATGCTGTGAATGCCTGCTGCACACTAGGCTCTGTGCTTGGAATGCAGGGAATCTCAGTCCCTGCCCGCAACGGCCTCCTGACACAGGCACTGCTGTCTCTCATTGAAAAATGAGCAAACAGGGAGCTGTGCGGCTCACTCAAAGTTACTCGGTTCCAGCTGTGCCCAACACATGGATGGCATCCCCGTCCTCCTTCTCAGAAAGCAGATGGGGCAGAGGGCATCCTGGCCCAACCCAGGCCCTGGGACCAAGGCCTCTCACCCACTGTCTCTCCCTTTTCCCTTTCTTAGGGCCTGAGCCAGAGGTCGGCAACTCCTACCCCACACTTGGGACAGGTTTTGCCAGTACAGACCCTGAAGCCTGGGGCCATAGGGTGGGCCTGTCTCAGAAGGCGGCTGCGTGGGCCGACCAGCTCTGGGGAGCCTGGCCTTCTGCCTGAGACTCTGGGACCCCTACCTGGGTCTAGCTGGTGGCTGGGGAAGCAGGGAATGGAATGAGCACCAGCCTCTGTTGCTCATTAATACAAGTCCTTATTGCAGACTCCTCCTCCTCCTCCTCCTCCTCCTCCTCCTCCTCCTCCTCCGGGCACCAGACTTCCAAACCACAGGCCTGTTGTCTAATAATACCAGCGACAGCCACCGCCACCTCCATCTGCCAGCCTAAAAATAATCCCTGCTGAGTCCAAAAAAGGCACAGCCCCCAATAGTCCCCCAACCCCTCCTCCCTGACAAGCCAGGAGGCTCCAGGAGATTCCAGGAAGCTGGCAGAGCCGGGGCTCTCACAAAGTGGGAGGCACACGCCCAGAGGACGGCAGGAGGAAGGCGGGACCCAGAGCACAGCGAAGACCCAGAAAGGACAAGGCGGGGGAGAGACGTGGCCCAAAACGCTGACAGGCAGGTACAGGTCGTTCTGGACACCCTTCTGCCTCCAGGAGAGACCCCCACACCCAAACCAGCAGCACCTCAGAGCATGTCCACCCTTCGGTGGTCTCCCCTTGGTACCCTCACAGCCCTCCCAGCCCCCAATTGCCACCAAACCTCTCTGGTTCAGTTCAGAAGCCAGGGGTCAGGGAGACCCAGCTGCTCCTTAGGGAGAGAGGGAGAGAGAGGCACTGGGGAGGGGCAGGCTCAGCAGGCTCCTTCCTTCTGCAAGGGCTGCTCTGCCCTGACCCTTCTCAGCTGGGCTCCCCAGTAGCTGTGAGGCCGGGATGCTATTAGCAACCATAATTTTGCTCTCAGCTAGATTGTATTTCCAAGAGCCCTTTCCCCAGGAGCCACTGGCAGGAAGGAAGTCAGTAATTCAATCTCCGCTCTGCTCCTTTAATGGCTACTCAGCAGAGGCAAAGCCACACCCCCATGGCCCTTCTTCCTACCTGGGCAGAGGCCTGCCCCGCACTCTCAGGGCCCAGGTGCACACAGCCCTGCAGCCAGCAGGCAGCCTGGCAAAGTGAGGGTGCCATGGGTTCGGCCCCCAGGAGGCTGGGCTCCATGGTAAGGTGCCAGATAGAGGCGGTAAG
Source organism: Aotus nancymaae (assembly GCF_030222135.1). Taxonomy (NCBI): domain Eukaryota; kingdom Metazoa; phylum Chordata; class Mammalia; order Primates; family Aotidae; genus Aotus; species Aotus nancymaae. Next base: position 38,344,876 of record NW_026988423.1, read on the forward strand.
TCCGTGGGAAGCCGAAGTCCCATGTTTACTCCCCAGGCAACGTCAACATTCCTACTCCGAAGCCAGAAAACGAAGACAGTGACTCACCTCGTACAGTCTGTGCCTGTGTGCAAGTCACAGGCCCCCATTCCATCTCAGGGGCACACACAACCAGGAGGGAGGCAAGGGGACTCGGGGGGTGGAAGGCCAGGCTGAGCAGGGCCTTCTCAGAAGGACAGTCAGGCCAGCTGAGGCTCCAGAGCCCAGCCCTGGCACACATGGACCCTTTCTCCAGAGCCCTCTTGGAGGCCCCATCTCCTGCTTATTCACACAAGAGAGAACAGAAAAGCAGGAAGATTCCCGAGAAAAATAGGTCAGCTGCCTCCAGCAGACTGGGCTCACACCCGTGGGCAGTGCCTTGTGGGGGATGGGCATAAGCTGCCTCTCCAGCCCTACAGTCCTCTGGAGTGAGCAACTGAGACCATAGCCACACCCTCAGGGAGACAGACAGGCCCTGGGTTGGGGCCTGCCACTCTCGTAACCTCTAGGCTGCCTGGAGTCCAGCACTGAGGGTACCGCGGCATGGCGGGAGGGGACAGGAAGGCAAAGAATTGGCTCCAAGGGTCTCTCTGCTCTCAGGCTGCAGTGGGGAGAGAAGTGGCCCCCACCTCGTGCCTGCACACTAACTTCCCCACCCTGTCACACTCCACACATATGCACACAAACACACAGGCACTCCAGCACTTGTGGGCATGCACACATACAGCCTGCACATGTATGTGCGCGCAGGCATACATGCATGGACACGTACAGGTATGGGCACATATCCACACACATACAGGTGTGCACACATACGCAATGCATATACATACAGGGGCACATATATGCACACATGCAGGAGCACACACATATGTACACGCCTATAGCAACATGTGTGTATGCACACACACACACACACACACACACTTCTGGACAGCTGGAAGCTCTCAGCAGTTGCAGCTCTTTGACCATTCAGATCCACTCTTCACACAAGCTGCTTAGCCTGTTCGAGGAAGCAGGTGGAAGGGGACCGCTCCCTGAGCATCCTGCCTCCCAGCCTGAGAAAGCCACAGGATATGGAGAAGTGAGCTACGTTAAATCTCAGGCCCAGCCCTCTTTGGACCTTATCTCCCACCCCCACCCACATCTTGGCTCTGCAAATAGAAAGGCTGTGGGGACAGGAGGGAGCACCCAGCAGGGCTGAGGAAGAGACAGCCAAGGAGGAAGACACAGCCTGCCAGGCCCTGAGAACCGGCTCCCAGGCTGGGGAGAGGGCAAAGGCACAGGAGGTCGGAGTGAGGGCCAGAGAGATGGTGGGGCTCAGAATCTTCAGCGAGGCAGCCTCTGCTCCTTTGTGACCAGATCCCAGCTTTCTATCTCAGAGCCATAAATGCAAAACCACTCCAGGTATGGGACCCTGCAACTCCAAGACAAGCACATGCTGGGCCACAGGCTCTCAGCTGAAAGCTGATTTTGCCCCTGCCCCTCAGCCAAGCCCTCAACTCCCCAGCTTCCCCCCGGGCACATACTGCCAGATACACTCCTGTCCCCAGCGTGTGTGTGTTGAAAACACGCACACAAATCCACCCACTGACCACTTCCTGAGTTAAGTCCTTCTCCGCCGACAGGCTCACCACAGGGTCTTGACAGCAACCTCTGGGTCCAAACCTCCACCCTCCCATCTTCATTACCAAAAGGAAAAAGAGTAGGTCAAGGCCAGGTAGAGACTAGAGGGCAGTGGTTCAACTACCAGCAGGATCTGAGTCAGAACACCACTGTATTTGGGGACACTGTAGTCAAGCATAATGCAACCACAGAATCTGTGGCAGACAGAGGAGGCAGCCGTGGGAGTAAAGTCCCAGACTTCCTTCCCCTATCCAAGGTCCACAGTCAGCTAAGCACGGCCCAGGGTCCTCCCACAGAGTGGGAACTCCCCGCGGCTGGCTCAGCAGCTGTCTGAGATACCGAGTCTACACCAATCACTGTCTTCCAGGTTCTGGGTACCACTCCAGCCCCTCTCTTCTCCACACTCCCTCAACCTGTTCACTGACCTTCACCTTCATCACCTCCCAGGCACACACACTCAAAGTCAAAAGGAGGAGCCCATTCCAACCTCTGTTCCCCACCCAAGGGTTGTTAGAGTGGAGTCCCAACATAGCACCATCCCTTTTGCCCCTCTGCCGGAGCAGCCCCTGCTATGGCCAAATCCTAAGAGTAGCATCTCAAAGTCCCTCCTGCTGAGGGATTTCCCCAGAAGTCACCTCTGCCAGTCAGAGAACAGCTGAGCCCTCACAGGGAGCCTCACCAGCATCTGAACACTGGCTGGTGCTGCTCACTTGAGCGGGCGCCCATCCTCTCCCTCCAGAGGCTGCGTGCTGGGAGCCCCCACCTCCCGGGCTGTGTCCTTCCATAAACCTCTGGCCACTGACAACATTTCAGCTTTGGAGACCTTGCAAAGGACTTCCAAGCAGCTTTGAGGCCTGCACACGTGTCCCTGGGATGTCAGGTACAAGAGGTTCTGCCCAGAAAAGGTCAGCCCAGAAAGGGGTCTTACGTCCTAGCACTGGCAGCCTTTCAAACTTCCCCACAACACATTTCCAGTGCCTGGTGCCCTGAATAGCCCAAGGGAAAGAAACTAAGGAGGATCCTGAAATCCCAGGGGCAGTCAATAATAATGTTAATGTTTACTGAGCACATACTATTTAACAGGTAGTTGTTTGTTTCCTTATAGCACTAATGCTCACCTAAAAACCCTAAAAGCACATACTGTTAGCACATTTTCTATTGAGGCAAGTGACATTCAGAGAGGCTGAGAATTTGTCCAAGGTCACAGGGTCAGCAGGTGGCAGAGCCAGAATTTGAATCCAGTCTTATGGCTCTAGACGTAGGTCCTTAACTACCACACACAGAGCACTTGAGGCTAAAAAAGACCCTAAGACCAGTAAGGTCACCCTCTGCTTCCAGACAGGGGTACATGTCCAGCCATTCCAGACAGAAGGACCCCTCTGCACCCTGAAAGAGGGCATAACCTTCATGCCCGGCAACCTTCAATTTTGGGAAGCCCTTCCTTCTATCTTGCAATGCTGTGTGTTGCTGCAGTATAAACTCATATTCCTTTATTCTGGGTTTAAACTTGCAAAGAAGTCCATTCCCCCCACCCTGACTTGGGTTTGGAGGCTATTTCAGAGCCTTTCTACAGCGTCTCTTTTCTATTCAAAGATCCCAGCTCATCCTTTTGTGCTTTCAGGGACAGTCCCATAGCAGGAACATACCAAAAACGGGAGGGGAGGAGGATGCAGGCATTGGAAGACGACGAGGAAATGGGGGAGAGGATGAGGCTCCAGGCAGACTGTCAAGCGCAGCCCGACCCACCTCACATCCACCCCCGTTCCGTAAGCTTCCGCCACCACCTTGGCCTCAGTGTTCCCACCTGACAAACGAAGAGTTTTAAAACCACCCGGACCAACATGTCAGTTAATAAAATCACCCTTCCCTTCGCCCTCCGCTGTTTCTGTTTTCAGACACCATCACCCCCACCCCAAGCAGAGGCGACATATTCATTCCATTCCAGAAAGTTTCTTGAAGCACTACCCGCTGCACAGACGGGTGACAAGAGAACCCCGTGAGAGGCGCCTCCAGCCCACCCAGTGCCCCGCGCCGCTAGGAGAGGGTACTCCGTCGGCGGGTCCTGCCTGCTGACTCCCACCCACGGCGGGTTCTCTCCCGCTGCCATCTCTTCCGGCTTGGTGAACTTGCCCGCAGCCAGGTCGTGTCTGTGGGCTGACAGCTCTGAGCTCACAGTCCTGGCACCCACCAGGCTCCACTCCGACTTCCATACAAGGGCCGAGAGCCGGAGATGCCACCCAGAGGCTTGCAGGTCGCTCAGCTCATCTCCAAAGCAAAAGCCGCGCGCTCACGCACGCATCACCCAACTCGGTGGCTTCCCCCTTGCGTCTCCTCCAGCTCAGAACCAGGAAAGAGAAAAATCCCCCCTCCGCTCAGATTCACAGCGTAGGGACCCCCCTCCCCTCCCCCTGCCCCCAGCCAGCTCTGCCTTGCAGCCGGGGAGGGCAGCGTGGGGCCCGCGCGGCTGCGGCGCGCTCCCGGGGAACTTTTGCCTGGCAGGTGCCGCTCAGAGAGGCGCGGGCGCAGGCCGGGTCCAGCCAAAAGCGGACACTCCTCGAAGCCAGCCTCATCAATCCTCCTCCTCTCACGGGGCGCCCCTGCAAGGGGGCTCAGACCTCCAGCTGCCAAGATGTGTGGGCAGGAGGGGTGCGAGCAGAGCTCTGGGCGCCCTAGGGCCGCGAACCCGGAGCCTTAGACGCGTGTGCCGCGAGTCCCAGGGCTCCAGATCGCGCCTCCCGGCAGGCGCTCCTCGAGGCGCGGGGCTCGAGCGCGCTGCAGCCTGCCCAGAGACCGCAAACTCCCGCAGCCGGAGTTTCCCGCAGCTCTGGGAGGCGGCCACCGGGGCAGGAGGCGACCGGTTCGCCGCGCGGGTGTGTACCGTGGGGACCGTGGTGGGCGCAGTCGACCTGGGTACCACAGCGTCCTTTCCCCGAGTGCCCGGCAGTCCGTGGGCTCGGGCGCCTTCCCTCCCACCCCTCCAGCCCGAGGCCCCCAGTCCCTCCCCGACAGTGCCCCCGGGCGCGCCTGGCCCAAGCCGGAGCCCGAGCCTCACCCGCAGGAAAGAGCGCCGGGGAGCCGGGGAGATGGGAACCCGGGGTTCGGGGAACCGGGGGGTCGGGCGTGAGGGGCCGAGGGCGCCGGGAGGGGTAGGGAGGGGCGCCGCACTTCAACTCACCTTGAGCCGCAAGCCCTCGGGTGCCGATCACACTTGCTATGAAAGTGGCCACATACCAAATCATAGTACTACCGCGCCAGCCCGGAGCCTCATCCTATCGCAAAGTGCTCCCGCGCCCGCACGCGCCTCGCGCCCGAGCGCCCGCCTCGCGCCCGCCTCGCGCCGCCTACGCCCCGCGCCGGTGCTCCTGCAGCCCGGGCGGCCAGCTCTCCATCCCTCCTCGGCTCCGCTCGGCTCGGCGCGCGCCTCCCAGGCCCCGGCGCAGCGGCACCTGCACTACTCGCCCGGGCTGAGCGCAGCCAGGTCCAAGGTGAAGCCTAGCCGGGCCGGGCCTCCGGGACCGCCCCCGCCGCCCGCCTATTGGGCGCCGCCCGCCATCCCGGGTCCCGATTGGTTCGGCCGTCCGCCCGTCGCGGCGCGAAGGAGGCGAGCCCATTTCAAGGTGCGTTGAAGTGTGGTGAGCACAGAGCCGCAGAATCATGCGCATTGCCGGGGAGAAGGCGGTGTAGCGTCTCTGCCCGCTTCTCTCTCGGCTCACACTGCATGGCAAGTTTCTGGTGAAGGAAATGGTAGCTTCTAACGGGACCCTGACGGGTCTCAATTTCCCGGGACAGGTCTGAGGGGAGTGGAGCCCCCGCCCACCCAAGGAACCCAACATCCGGTTTTCATCCTGCAAAAAGCAGTTCCCGAGAGGACCATGCTGATTCCGTGATGGGGAAACCCGGGAGCCGACGGCCGGCGAGAGCCGGGGAACGTCCTTTGCCGGAAATCTTTTCAAAGAGGTCACGCGCCGCTTCCCCACCCCCACTCCCACCGCACCCAGACACGTCCCCAGAGCGGCGCACCACCCCCTCCAAACGTGATGCAGGCCGGGGGATGACTAAAATGACCTCTCAAAGTCGCTAAGATTGAGTGAGTCATTGGCTCAGCTGCGAAGTGCCACAGATCCCTCAGGAGCACGCGTGCACACACACTCCACCCCCAGTGCTGGTCACTGCTGCTCCATCATTACTGAATCCCGACTCTGAGCTGTCAAAGTTGGGTTTTTTTTCCCCACTTCTCCTGATAAAGGCTGCTTCCTCACGCACATGGTTCCTCCCCTCCACACCTTACTCGGAGCCCAGCCTCGTCTCGGCCGCACGAAGCCAAGATGGGTTTGGGGAACGCTTTAGGAGTCTGGGATAGAGGAGACCCAGGGAAAGGGAAGGGGCTTCTTATCCTACAGAGAAATGTAACTAGGAAACTGGAAGGTCTTCGTTTGTCCCAGTCGCCCTACCCTAGCTTCTCTCCGTCCCCTCCCCCAATACAGTTGTATTTGCAGAAGAAATAAATGAATGTCATGGAAACATCTACTACAAACAATCACCTCACACCAGCGCTCGCAGGCTGCTGCGGTGAAGATGTTTGTTCTTTCAAGGAGTGAAGGCAGTGGTAAGAATCACACCACTCCCTGGGGTGGGCTGTTGGCCAAGGAAGGAAGACAGAGGGTCAGAGAGCCAGAGCGCAGGAATTTCATCCTTTCAAAGCACTCATTAGCCACAAAGCCCTGGCTCCAGGACATGAAGCTCCCAAAAGAATACGAAGGAGACGTGCTTCTGGGAAAGCGTGCGCACAGGTGCACACACATGCACAGAAAGTGGCCTTGAACACTGGAGGTGCAGCCTTCCCTGACACCAGAACCCTGTTAGCGCACGGCCAGCTGGGAGGCAGAAAGCAGAGCAGTGAGCACATGGATAAATATTGAGGGTCTGGCTAGGATTCTTGAATAACCTCCTACCCTACCTACCCCTCCACTCGTGCAAACACACTCAAGATGCATAACTTGGGGCCATCTCTTCCTGAGCCATGATTTTGGTTATCTTCTTCAGCAAAGATGCATTTTGGGGGACAGTGAAGTGAGCTGGAAGCTCCAGGTCTCATTGATGCAGTAATTTCCAGGTGGCATGACCTGGAATAACTCCACCACCAACACACACACACACACACACACACACACTTACACACTTTCCTAGGGTCCCAAGACTGTAAAGACATATTGGAATCCATTTGCAGAACTGGTCATAGCAGGATTCTTCTCCTCGCAAAACCTCTAAGCAGCTAACTGTCGCCTAGAGAGGACTGCTGGATCCCCAAAGGCTGGCCCCAGTTCCTCACCATTGTTAGGTATGAAGTGGGAAACATCAGGTCTCAGAGAAACCCTCTCCTCGGGGCCTGCGGGGCAAGGAAAAAGATGGAGTCAATCTCACCATCTATCTTGACTGCTTTGTTTGCCCATCCATTTGTCCTACTCAGGGTTGTGGCTTCTGCTAGAAAAGTAAACCTGTCTATCAGAATGGATGGTGTGGACATGGAGGCTCATGCCAGTAGTCTCAGCTACTCGGGAGGCTGAAGCAGGAGTATTGCTTGAGCCCAGGTGTTCTAGGCTGCTGTGATCATGCCACTGCACTCCAGCCCTGGTGACAGAAGGAGACCATGTCAAAAAACAAACAAACAAACAAACAAAAAAGGTGTCAAGTTGGAAAGAAAAAAACACATCACAAGCTTTAGAACATGAGTTGCGTTGGGAAGGGGTTTAAAGAAGCTATCTAAAGAGGAGAATAAATTTCTTCTGGATAAGTCTACTAAAAATAGAGTAGAACAAGGGATGAAGGCAGAGAGGAAGGAGACGAAAATTAAGATAAAAAGGGAAAAGTTCATCATCATCATCATCATCATCATCAGACCTGTCTCAACTGGGTTTCAGATCGGCTTACAGTGAGAAGTGAGTCTCATCAAATCTTCCTTTCGGCATATGGCTGAGCTTTGGACCCAGAAAGGATGGCTGCCCCTTCCTAGCATAGACACATCCAGCTGAGTGTTCAAGGGGAGCATGGATCCCAGATGTCCAAGAGGGACATGAGGGAGGAACATGAGCCACTCCCCTGAATAGCTCCTAGGTGTACCTGATAGTCATCAATGTCACTGATAAATTCAGTAATCTATCCAGGAATGCTATGTATCTCAGGTATGGGAGTGTCTGTCATCTTCTTTTAAGAGGCATTGACTTTTTGGAAATACAAAACAATAGTCTTATCAGTGTGTCTATGAAAATAACCATATGTAGCCACCTAACTGCACATCCCCAGAGGCCTTTGGAGGACAAGTGAGAAAGGGGGCGGAGCTTGTAGAAGAGGAAACTATCCTCATTCCCTCTTCAGAGTCATTGAACAAGGAGGACTCAAAAACAATAGTTTACTCACCTGTCACTTCTCACCTTCCTCAGTGGTTCCAGACCTCATTGCAGAATCTAGGGTAGAACAATTGTTGGGACAGCTGCTTGTGAAAAAGAGAGGAAGCTCTAAATCAAAGCAATTTACTCAACATGAACACCCAAGAGCATGCTTAGTGTTTACATAAATAGGGAACTGTATCAGTTGTCTTGCCATGTAAAAACCCAGCCCAAAATATCATGGCTTAAAGCAATAAGGTTCATTCATTTGCTCATGAATCTGCAATTTGGACAGGGGTTGGTGGGGACAGCTCTTCTCTACTTCATGTGCCATCAGCTCCAAGGGGGTATGGACCGCTCTCCTTTCAGAATGGCTCGTTCACGTGGCTAGCAGATCGACGCTGGCTGTTAGCCAGGGCTGCCGGCAAAGGGCTTTGGTTCTTCCTCAAGTGGGTCTCTCTGAAGGCTGCCTGGGCTTCGTCACAGCATAGTGGCTATGTTCCAAGAGCTAGCGTCCCAACAGAACCAGGCAAAAGGCATATTACCCTTTATATCCTAGCCTTGGAAGACACATAGCATCACTTCCATCAGGGTCAAAAACCTGCCTCAATTCAAAGGGAGAGGACATAGTTCCCCACCTGTCACTAGAGCAGTGTCCCTGTCACATTTTAAGAAGAGTTTATGTGATGGGGGAGAGTGTGACAGCCATTTTTGGATGATACAATTCACAATGAAAACAGTCTTCAAAATTGAAGCAAAAGATGACCTCTAGAAGAAACATCTAGAAAGAAAGGTATATTAGAGTTCTTTAGAAAAATAGAACTAATAGGATTGATATAGACATCAATATTGATATGTTTAGATATAGAGATGTAACTGGATGTATTATAGAAATCGGCACATGCAATTATGGAGGCTGAGAAGTCCAGTGATATGCCATCTGAATGCTGGAGAACCAGAGGAGCTAGTGGTATAATTCGGTCTGTGTCCCAAAACCTGAGAACCTAGAGTTCTAATGTCCAAGCAACAGGAGAAGCTGCCCCAGCCCCAGAAGAGAGCAATTTGCCCACCCTCAGCCTTTGTTGTTTCATATGGGCCCTTGATGGAGGATAGGCTGATGCCCGCCTGCACTAGTGAAGGCAGCCCGTCTTCCCTCAGCCTTCCAATCCCATCACTAACCTCTTCCAGACGCACCCTTGCAGACACATCCAGGAAGAAGGTTTTATGAGGCATCTGGCAGCACTTACCCTAGTCGACATCTAAAACTGACCATCACAAAAGGGCTTGGCATATAGGATCTGATCTCAGAGTTTTCTCCCTTTGATTCAAGCTACCACTACCAGTCCCAGGTATCAGGGATGTGCCCTTGGTCCTTACAGAAGATTAGGCTGTTTGTGAAGCAAATCCTTTCACCTTACTTACTCTTAATACACCAGACACCAGTCAGCATATTTTAAAAGAACTTGAAAGGAGAGAAGAAAATAAAGAAAATAGCATTTCTGAAATATAAATATCTAATGTTAAGTCTGATACAGGAGAAGTGGAGAAAAGCTTTGCAAGGGTCTCAAGCCCTCTTACCATAAGAATTTTTCACCTAGGCTCGAAATCCTCCCAGAAGGTGGCCTTAGGTCTTAAGTTGTTTTTCTGGGCCCAAGTAGGTATTCTAACCATCCATCTCGCCCTCTCCAAATATAAATTCCTGAAGACCTGTTCTTATTCAAACACAAACTTCATTATGAGTCAAATTTACCAGGGTGGGCACGGTGACACACGCCTATAATCCCAGCACTTTGGGTGACTGAGGCAAAAGGATTGCTTGAATACCAGCCTGGGTAACAAAGCAAGGCCCCCATCTCTACAAAAAATTTAAAAATTAGCCAGCACGGTGACATGCTCTTGTTATCACAGCTATTTGGGAGGCTGAGGTGTGAGGATCGCTTGAGCCCGGGAGTTCAGGGCTGCAGTAAACTACGATTGCACCACTGTACTTCAGGCCAGGTGATAGAACAAGATCCCGATTCAAAAAAATATACTAAAATACCCAGAGTTCTACTTACGTGCAATTTCCTCTGAAGGCCACAGCTTGGTTAGTTGGTGGTAACTGACCTGGAGACTGATCCAGCCCTTCCTAGTTAAAGATAACCCATTCCAACCACCACAGGGTCATTTTATATTCCATCCAGCTGAGACCATAGCCCAGGAAGAGGGTCTACCCGAATCTCATCCATTGCAGGGCTGCAGCCTAACATTACTTCCCTATGCCCTCACTATCCCGTGCATATGGCAGAGGTAGCATGTATGCCAACCACTGCCCACATATGCAAGTGGATGGCAGATGACTCTCTCACATCCTGTCCTGGTCATGCGTGTGTGCACAGGTATAAACATGCAACTCTTCACCACAGAATTCTCTCATGCTGAGCCTGAAGCCCAAGTTCTTAAAGATTTGTTTGTGGCAATGTAGTAGAAGTTAATGATAAAGAAACTGGAATTTTAGCTGAACTGTATTCATTTCTTGCCTGGCTGAGAAGGGAGAAGTCCTTGCCCAAGGTAGAAAGTAAACTTATTATTTAGGATAAGCTTATTTGAAAACCAGGTGGACAGCACTCTCAGCCATATTCATGTTCACTGCTCTGCATGAAATTTGTCCCACAGAACTTGGGAGTCCTATATAGATAGCCCTGCTTGTGAACTGCCCCCCAGGAACATGTCACCCTCACTCTTCAGCAACAGCCGCATCATTATAAACATTGTTCTCACACCTCCTGGGGCTACTCTGGCCCATCTGAGTATGACCTTAGCCCATGGCCACAGGCCCCAGCTGCAAGGCGCAGTAACAGACGGGCAGCAGCAAACCTCACTCAAACTCTTGGCATCCAGGAGTCTGGAAGACAGCTAGGAGCAGGGCTCTGCTGCATCATCCAGCTCCAGCCCCAGCAGCCCAAAGATCTGGGTCATTCTCTGTTGTCTGAGTTCTACTTCTTCCATCTGGAAAAGGAACCATAGAAGGTAGAAGGCAGTGGGAACTAAGGCCTTAGGAGAGAGAAATCTGAAGACTCTAATGGGCAGCTTCTTTGTCATGGACTCTCCAGTAGCCCAATGCCATGCCCCTGTGATATAATACAGCAAGAAAATGGGACCTGGCTTTCTCCCCGAGGCTTGAATGACCAGGATTCTAGCATAGCATGGACATTTCCACAGAGGCACATGAAGTCCTGGACTCAGGCAAACGGCAACCTTGAAACTGGCAAAAGGTAGACTAGAGCAGTGGCTCAAGAAGCTCTGAGGAGTCAGCCAAGGAGCAAGCCATGTTAGAATGCCAGAAACAGGCCCAGGGCCTTCGCTCGAGGAGTGCCAGCAGAAGGGATTCCCTGATGAATGAGTAGCACCTGGACACCAGCCTGCAGTCAGCACTGCACTAGGCCCTGTGGAGAACACCAGAGTGACCAGCCAATCTCAGTCACTCAGGAGCTTAGCACCCGGATGGAAAAACAAGGCTGACCACATGAACAGTACTTACTAAACTCTGTATACACCATCTCAAGAGTGATAATAGCCCTGACTTGAATTGCCGTAGAACAAGAAAATGGCACAATGGCTCACGCCTGTAATCCCAGCACTTTAATAGGCTGAGGCAGGCAGATCACCTGAGGTCAGGAGTTCGAGACCACCCTGGCCAACATGGCGAAAACTTGTCTCTACTAAAAATACAAAAAATTGGCCTGGCGTGGTGGCAGGCACCTGTAATCCCAGCTACTCGGGAGGTTGAGGCAGGAGAATCGCTTGAACCCGGGAGGTGGAGGTTGCAGTGAGCCAAGATTGCACCACTGCACTCCAGCCTAGGCAGCAAGAGCAAAATTCCATGAAAGAAAGAAAGAGAGAGAGAGAGAGAAGGAAGGAAGGAAGGAAAGAAGGAAGGAAGGAAATGGAGATGGTGCAGATGATGAGAGTTGAGTGAAGGAAATGAGGTCTGAGCTCAGTCTTCGAGAAAGGAGAGGAGAAACGAGATGGAGGGAATAAGAGACTACCAGCCAGGAAAGCTGCTGCTCTGAAATTTGCTGAGGTCAAGGGGCTGGTCTGTATAGCACCTAGCCCCAAGTGGGCACTCCCTAAAGATGTGTGCCAACTGAACATGCAGAAGTGGCAAGGAGGTGTCCAGGCTGGTCAGTGTGTGGCACGAGGAAACAGGCTTCTGTGTTTAGAAGAGAACTGTGTAGGGGGAGAATGAGGAAATAGGTCCAGTCCCTCCAAATTAACCCCCAACTCACCCCATTGGTGGGTACGCAAATGGGGTGAGTTGGGGGTTAATTTGGAGGGAGGCAGTAAGAAACAGGTCTGGGTGGAAGGAGAAAGCACCTCTCTCAGCTGAAACAAAACTGAAGCAGAGGGCACAGAAGTGGGGGCTGGGGAGAGGAAAGAGGCCCTCGAACGGGTGTGGGGGCCTGGGCTTCTGCGTTGTGCCTGCAGATGGATAGGCTGGGGGTGGGAGAGGAGACTGGGCCCTGGAGCCACAGCTGGTGGGCTCTAGTGGGTTTATTCTGGTACCCATTCGACCCCCAGACCTCCCATTCCCGGACCTCTCCACACAGAGCTCTCAACACCAACACAAAAGGGCCTTGTGTGGTATTACTGGAGATGCCCAGTGCAGCTTTATCTCACTGCCCCCACCCTTCCCCAGAGCCTTGGCATGCACATTGCTCCAGCAGGTGCAGGGGACTGGAAAAGAAAGGCTGGGGACCAGACAGGGGCCAGAGGTCAGATGGAAACGTCAGCCTCCCTCCCTCCCCTCTTATCCCTCTGCCCGGCCTCTTTCACAGCCTTCTATCCCAATCCCTCCCTTCTCTGTTTCTCTCCTCTCCTTCTCACTGTCCCTCCCCTCGCTGGGCTTCAGACTGGTATGGACAGCCTAGAGACAGATCTGGATTTATTCTTGGAAAACACGTCCATGGCAGAGGGTACCACAGCAACAAGTTTCCATGGTGCTTGGACACAAGGCAAATATGGCATAGAGGAGAGATTCCCGGACTCCGAGTCAGAAGACCCGGGTCCTGTCCCTGCCTCTCCTCACCACCAGTGGCATCCTTAAGCAAGTTGCATAACCTCCCTAAGCCTCATGTTTTTTGTAAATGTCCAACCATTTAATCAGCAGTCTGAACCCACCAACATGTGCCAAGCACCTACTGGGAGTCGAGAACTTTACTAGATGCAAGACAAGTAACACAAACATGGTTCTTGCCCTCACAGAACGTACAGCTAAGAGCAGGGTTGCTCAGAAGAATAAGTGAGCTAAGAGGTTAGTATGGCGGCCAGTCCACAGCAAGTGCTCAAAAGGTGCTGTGCACATGAGGTCTACCAGAACCCCAGCGAGGAGAGTGCGCTCAGACCTCCATCTACCCTGTGGGATGGGGCTGCAATGGTTCTGGCTAGAATTAGAGGGTGATGCTGAACCTCTGACCTTGTCTGCAGTCCAGTGTCCGTTCTCGGTGGTTAAAGACCAGGGGAAAATATGAGATGAGGATAAAGAGGACTGCCCGACCAGGGGAGACCCAGCTGTCGAGATTTGGGTGTGTGCATGAGAAGGGTGTGTTCCTGGAGGCAGGGTAGGAGGGATAAACATAATGATGGGACCTGTTTGGGAAAGGAGAGTTGATCCAGAGCACTGCCTGGGGAGGGCTTAGAAGCTGGACTCCCTCCCCACTCCCTTTCTAGGAAAGCAACTTGGAAAAGCAGAGCCTGTGCCTTGGTGGTGGGCACAGCTGCCAGGGAAGCCTGGGGCGGTGGGGGACAAGTGGGAGGAGGTCAGTTGAGGCACTGAAAAGAGAGTCTCATGGGGAATCCGGGACAATGAGCTGATGGAAGGGGGAATGGAGGAGACGGAGGGGCTGTCTCTGCGATGGCTGCTCTCCTGGCAGCTTCCCAAGGTTAATTGAGGGGCACCGAGCAGCCTCTGCGACATTCCAACAAGAGGGAAGCTGGTTTGAAAAGAGCATTTGCTGAAGGAGAAGGGGCCTTTCTCTGCCCTGGGCTGCCATCCCTTTGTGGAGTTTCTTTGAGGCATGAGCCCTGTGAAAAAGCAGGGAGTGAGGAGGGGCGGGGGAGGGGGGTGGATGGTTCACCATTCATCATCCAGGCCAACTGGCTACTCTTGGCAGAGAAGAAGGGGTCAGTGGCTGGTTCAGCCACCCTTGGCCCTGAGATGATGGTAGCTGGGAAATCTCTGTACACGGAATTCCACCGAGTCTGACTCTAATATGAATTATGGACATTTAGAGAAGGACATGAAGGAAGAGAAGGGGAGGAGGCTGAGTATCAACTGAAGGACAGGCAGTACCCTTGGGGAGATCAGGAGTTGGCAGTGTAAAAGAAAATGTTGACAATTTTTCAGATCCCTGTGTCTAGGTTGAAGGGTTTGGCGTAATCGGAATGCCCAGGCTTTTACCATATGGTATGTTAACACAACTAAAACCCACGTTTCTGCAAACACACACACACAAGCAGCGTGCTGCACACACAGCCCTTGTAGGAACACACACATATGTAAAATCACATGTACAGAGGTCCACACAGCAATGTGGACCCTCCTGCGCACACACTCACACGCAGAATCTCTTCAGATAACCACACGTATGTGATGTACACCGTCTGCCCCTCTGGGGCTGCTCATATGTGCAAGTGTGTGCGGCATCCTCACGCATCACGAGGCTAACGTGGGCTGTGTGCAGGTAGGATGCGTGAACACGTGTGTTCGTGTGCAGGTGGGCCTCGTGCTCTCCCACACCAGAACTCCTGGCGTGGACGTCCCCAGAACACGCTCCTCGTGTTGCGTAAGTCGGGCACCATGGAGACTTGTCCTCCCAAAAGCCGCCCTCTCCACCCCTGCCCCGGGCCCCGCGTCCAGGCTGCCCGTGCCTCACGCAGTCCTGGCCTCTGGAGCGCCCGGCTCCCGCCCGCACGGGCCGCAGGCGCTGGGGAACGGCCGCCAGCAGGTGGCGCCGGCAGGAGCCTCGCGGAGACCAGACGGGCAGGAGGAGGACAAATCCGCGTCTTGGCGCGGAAATGCAGCCGTGCCGGCGGGCTCCTAACCCCCCTTACTGTGCCGGGACCGAGCCCTGGAATGATCTACCGAGACACCAGGCCGAAGAAAGCCACTCCCGAGAGAAGACAGAAAGGACAAGACCCCGCCCCCGGGAGGAAACGGGAAGCGGAAGATCAGGGACGGGAAAGTGGAGGGGTGCAAGGAGCCCCTTCTGCGGGGTCCGCCGAGGGCCCGGGTGTGTGTGCTCGAGTTCCGTGTGCACCTGGGGCAGGGTCCGCATGCGCGGGTGAGCGCTGCACTATAATTCGGGGGCTACCCGTGTGTCAGTGGATATGGAAGAAGGAGGTGTGAAAAGCTTTGAGGACAAAGGTGTGTGTGTGTGTTTGCACACGCGTGTGTGTCTGCATATGTCCATGCGCGTCTACACATACTACTTCGTACAGGGTGACTCAGGGAAAAGGTAAAGATGAAGCCAAGCAAACCAGACCTCAAAACCGCAGTAGGACCAGCACCCCACAAACCAGTCGTTAGCCTTCTCCACACACTCCCCACACCATGCACACTCCAGGGACACACACTCGCACACCACCCACACAGACAGGTGCTGTGCCACCCCATAGAGACCTACCACCCACACATTTTCTCACATACACGCAGGCCGGTAGAGAACCTAGAGATACATATAGATACAGCAACGGCACACCGGCTGTGAGTGCACATGCATGTGTGTGCACTCGCACACATGCTGCGCTGTACCTGTAGATCCTTAGTGCCCCTACACACCCAAGAAAGGGAAAGAGAGAGGTTCAGGGCAGAGAGATGACTCCCATCCTGTAAAGCACCCTGGTTTCTGAGCCTCTGGTGATTGGAGAGATGTGTTGAATCAAAAAGCCCCTTGTCTGAGGATAGGGGCACAGGGAAACAAACAGAGAGCCTTCTACACACACACCTGTGTGCCCCAGGCTGGGGGCAGTGGTGGTCCAGCCGAGTCCCTCAGCACTGTGGACAGCGCCTCCATAGCCTGGCAGCGAAGTCCAGAGCAGTTCTCAGAAGTGCAGGACACCAGAGGCCGCTTACCTACATCCAGAAGACCCACTAAGTCAGATACATTCATGTCCAGCTCTGTTGACCTGGGAGTCTTATAAACAATACCTACGTCTCATGACTGTAGGAGGATCAAATGACTGGTGACCATACACCACCCAGCACTGTGCCTGACGTGTGCTAGAGTACACTCGATATTGCTAACAACTGCTCTGGCTCCCAGCCCCAGGCACTTCCAGGCCAGGAGGTGAATAGTCTGTGCAAAGCATATTGATTTTCTTGGTGACACAGCATTGCCATGTTGTGGAACTATGAACCAGGAGGTCTGGGTTAAGCCCCAATCTTGCCAAATTTCTGAGACCTAGGCAGGTTACTCACCCCATCTGAGTCTCCATTTCCCGTCCACTAACCTGGACCAATCACAATAATGATACCAACTCAAACTGAGTTTCCTGAACGCCAACCCCTGTTATAAGCACTTTACAAAGATTAAATCTTTGAATCTTTACGACATCAGATGGAATGATCTGTTACTATCCTCATTGTATAGAAGAATAAACGAAAGCACTTGCCTAAGATCACACCAGTGGTAGGGGCAGAAACTGGATTGGAACCCAGGAAGCCCGCCTCCAGAATCTGTATTCTCAGCCATGACACCGTGCGACCTCCTTCGTGGCATGCCGTGTGCATCCAATGACGTCATGAGTATAAAAGGAGCTTGAGGACTGCACAGCATTATACGAATGCTAGGGTATATTGTTATGCATCCCAGCCTGGCTCATGTATGAGTAATTGTGCAAGGAGTGAGAGCCGAAATGAATACAGGAAACCGGGTGGGGACGGGTGCCATCTGGGACTGGCACATCACACCGAGAAAGGAGAAATGGGTAGAAGACAGGCCAAGAGGGGCGGGCAGCCATGTGCACCCTCACATGACTTTTGGCTCTCTTTTTAGTCAGTCCATGACTAGCTAAGAGATCAAAATAGTTTCTAGAAAATCAAGAAAATAATTTAAAGTTAGCCTGAAATCCTTCCAATCCTTCTATTAATTATAATCTTTGTCTTGCCTGACATCTCTCTTGTCCTTCCAACCCCTAAAGCTGTATTCAGTCCATTTATCCCTCCGCTCCTCCCATCCGCACCCCTCAACCACCTTCCCTCATGTGGAACCCATCACCTGGTCTGTGGCCTGAGAATCAGTATGCCAGGAGAACAAGTGCTAAGTTGGGTCATCCTAGGACAGGTCCCAGAAGGACAGTCAGGAGGCCTCTGTGGATTCAAGAAGTTACTTCTGTTGTTTCAAAGAGTAAGACGTGGAGACTGGCAACTTCTTTGCAGATTACTTTAGGCAGAGGAGACCTCTGGACTCTCCATCCCCGACCAGCCTCATCCCATAACCTGTTGCTTTCTGTTGAAGGTTCTCTGATGCTCTGAATTGAACCATTTCACTTACGTGAGCACAAACTCCATCTTTTTGGAAGCCCAGTACATCTCGTGCTTACATGGCTACTGTCCAGGGCAGAACAATCACTGGCCAGGGACGGAGGGGCTTCCAGAACCTCACACTGCCCCATCTCCTATGCTGTCCCTGTCTTCCTTTTCTTCCCAGAATCCCGGGCAGTCTTCCCAGCCCTGAGCTGGCCCCCCTTCCTTGCCCTCCTTGCTGATGAATCTGTTAGGCAGAGTTCTTTCCTTGTGCTCCTCACGGTTGCAAATGATCTCAGCGTTTAACAGCAATGGCTGTGAATCTGTCACCATTAGCGGTCAGTAAAGGCACCCAAGCACTCTGCTCTCTGTTTTATTCTTGCTCCTTTTCTGTCTCCTATCATGTTCTTCTCCTGCTTCCTGAACCCCATCCCCCCTCCGTGACTCCCCCACTGCCTAAGAAAGATGCAGCCACTTCTCTTCCAAAGCCCATGGAACAAGAGTCTTAAGGAGCCTCAGAACTGCCTGGGTTTTCAAGAATGGCCATTCAGTCCTTCCCTCTTTACTCACAGCGGGGACGGCCCCACTTCTCTCTTCACCTGCCACAGGCAGGCAGGATGCCAGGCACTCAGGCTTCCCTGAAGCAGCCCCTGCCCTGAGCTGGTACTACCTGCTTCCCAACATCTCTCTTTGCTTTCCACCCCCTTGAGCTGTTTCTGTTTCCCCAAACCAGGTTCATGGGCCACCTGCTTCAGGATCACCTGGAGCACATGATAAGAACAGCCTCAGATCTCCCCAGACCTGCTGAATCAGCCTGGAAGCCAGGCCTGAGAGTGGTGCCTCTGCAAAGCCCCCGGGGCTCAGGCACAGCTTGGGGAGCCACTGTCTCTGTAGGAGCAGGGACCATCCTCCAAATCACTCACCTTCTCTCCAGATGAGCAGGGGTCCTCAGACACACACAGTCTCTGTGACCTGTAGCTAGGGGAGCCCCTGTGCTGGCCGAGCTGGGCCTGGACTGTGAGCCTGGCTCTGCCACTCACTTACCTTGCACGTGTGCCTCCATTTCCGCAGCCACAAAATGGGGCTTGACACTTGTTCTCTCATCTCATGATTATGATGTATGGTTCAAAGGAGAAAAGACAAGTGGAAATCTGTTGAAAGGCAAGTTGAATAAATGAAGTGTGATTCTGTTATCATGTAAGAGATGCCTGGTGGTGAAAGACACAGTGTCTGTCAGAAGATGCTGTTCCCATCACGCCTGTAGACCAGCAAACAAGCAAGCAGCGTGGCCTCCACCTCACCACTCCCTGAGGGCTTTTTCTCAAAGCTTGTCCTGAGCCCAGGAAAGGAAAGGAGGCTGGGCATCAGGCACTCACAGGAAGAGTCCCAGAACCTGCTGAACGAGGCTCTGCTCCGCCCACGCTTCCCCCATCTGCCCACAGGCCTGCAGCCCCTACCAACAGCAGTGGGCTCAGCCTTCTGCATCGGCTCCTCTCCCTCTAATTACTCCTCACACACTCTGGCGCCAGGCCCTCCAACCAAATTACAATTGATTCTTCACTCCTCTTGGATCAATGCCATCGACCCTGGAGCAGGGAGGATAAACCCAAACTCACCCTCTGGGAACCAATGGCCCAAGGCAAAGCCCGGCAAGAGACCTGCCCATGCAAACTTGGAATGTACATGCACACTTGTGTGTGCACACACACACATTCATCCCCTTGCCCAAGAAGCATATGGATCAGTGTGTGCACAAAATGCACTGGGCCACACATGGGTATCCACATGTAGACACATACACAGTTTGATATAGACAGACACTTTCATTCACATCTACATGCATGTACACAAAAAGCACACATGCCCACTTATACACAGAGGTACCATTGGCTAGAGCAGAGGACACTCTGAGGCTCACAGGAAGCATGCTCCAGCCAAGTGAGGAGCTGGATTCTTGCCCATCCCAGCCCCCTCCCCAGCTCCCCTCCTAGCTCCACGTGTGAGCACGCCCACCATCAGTTATGGTGGGAGGGGCCCAGCATCCCTGTGACACACACCTCCTAGCAGAAGCTCCTCTGCCCTTGTGGAGGCCTGTAGCGTGCCCTCCCCTGCAGTGGGCCCTGCCTCCTCATCCCTGTGGGGTGTTGGAGAAGTGCCTAGCTGCTTCTTCAGCAGACAGAGCCCATTATAACCCAGCTGGGCTCTCTCTACACCTCAGGCCTCAAAGGAGCTTGGAGCGTGTCTGCACCTGAGGCCCCAAACCATTGGAAAAGAGGTGCCAATCCCTACAGATGCCAACACAGAGTGACAGCCACCAGCTCACTCCCCTCCCACACAGAATGGGAACATGAATGCCAAGTACAGAGGAGAGAGGAGACAGAGTGGGACCAGCCATCCAGTATTGCCCAAGCAGACACCCAGGGCCTCTAACTCCACTGCCCCTTTCCTAGGCCAAGTTCTCTACTCCACGCCAATGGCCAATGACCTCCTGCCAGGCCCATCTCTAGGTTAAGTCACAGAAACACAGAACATCAGAAGGAGAAAAGCCCTGGGAGATTCTCACTTCCCTCCTGGCCATATTCTCTTGGTCCCTAACTTTCCTTAATGACATTCTCAGCAAGGGACTGTCCCTCACACTGAACATACAGTGCCCCGGGACACCGTGGGGAGCAGAGGACACTCATCACACAGCCGGTTCTCTGCCAAACCACTCTAAAATTCTCTCTAAACAGAGTAAAATCTCCCTCCCCAGAATGTTCCCCAGTTGGCGTGAAGTGGAAGGAAAGCCATTTCCATAATAAATGGTTGGTCTGCAGCTTGTCTGAAGGAAGCACCACTATTTCGAATTTTCACTCATAGTTCTCAGGGTGGGGCTCTGCAGAAGCTGAGGGTGAGACCTGGGGGTGATCTGACCCTCCAAAGGAGGTGAAGGACACCATGGTCTCCCCTATGCAAAAGGAAGAGCTTGAAAAAGTCAGATACCTGTCAATCTATGGAAGAAGACTTATTTGAATTTTTTCTCTAATTTTGTCTACTTATTTCCCTGTATTATACTAATATACTACTAATATTCCCAGTGAGTTCGTGGCCTCCGCCTCCTGGCAAAGAAGCTGCATTTGCAGGCTTGCAGCAGCTGAAGACACATGTGTATGGTCTGAGGAGGGCATCTTCAGTGCTGTGGGTGCAGGCTTGCAGCAGCTGAAGACAGATGTGTATGGTCTGGGGAGGGGATCTTCAGTGCTATGGGTGCAGGCTTGCAGCAGCTGAAGACAGATGTGTATGGTCTGAGGAGGGCATCTTCAGTGCTATGGGTGCAGGCTTGCAGCAGCTGAAGACAGATGTGTATGGTCTGGGGAGGGGATCTTCAGTGCTATGGGTGCAGGCTTGCAGCAGCTGAAGACAGATGTGTATGGTCTGAGGAGGGCATCTTCAGTGCTATGGGTGCAGGCTTGCAGCAGCTGAAGACAGATGTGTATGGTCTGGGGAGGGGATCTTCAGTGCTATGGGTGCAGGCTTGCAGCAGCTGAAGACACATGTGTATGGTCTGGGGAGGGCATCTTCAGTGCTGTGGGTGCAGGCTTGCAGCAGCTGAAGACAGATGTGTATGGTCTGGGGAGGGCATCTTCAGTGCTGTGGGTGCAGGCTTGCAGCAGCTGAAGACAGATGTGTATGGTCTGGGGAGGGCATCTTCAGTGCTGTGGGTGCAGGCTTGCAGCAGCTGAAGACAGATGTGTATGGTCTGGGGAGGGCATCTTCAGTGCTGTGTGTGCCCCAGAATCAGAACTCTGGCACGTAAAGCAGAAGCTTCTGTCCTCGTGGTCTCCACGTCTGTGGTCTGAACCTTCTCTCTGTACCCTATTTCCTGTCCTGTATCACACAGAGCTTTTCCAATACCCTTGAGGGCTTAAGGACCATCAGCTCTGCCCCCTAGACCCCCATACCCGACCAGTTATAACTGCATGGACTGAGAGGGATTTCCAATTTGGCGGTCCCTTGAAGGCCAGAGTAGTGGGGAGAAGAAGCCTGTGGGAGACCCCTGCTGCCGGCTCTCTCATCCACCATTGTATTCCCACCACTCCACCATCGACACAGAAAGGTTGGAGAGCATTTCCCAAAACACCTTGCACTATGTTTCTCAGTGTGGGTTAGATGCCACCAAGCGTGCGCACTTGCACAAGATTTGGCAGACAAACAGGGGAGGGGGTGTCTTCCTGCAGCCCTAGCTGTTGGTGGTTATCAATGTCATAGCAGGCTGGCAGGAGTTTCCAGCTTTCATTCTTCATTTTCCAAGATTCAAAATGTTAGCCTGCACAGCCTCTCCATCTGACGACCTGCTCCCTGAATTCCACTATCTCTTCTCCCATCTCCAGGTCTCCAGAGGCCTCTCTGGGGCCAGTGGCAGCTCTGACGTCCAAGGGCATACCCTCGATGGTGCCTCTGAGTCACAGCTTCGCTAATTCTGTCTTGTTCTGGGAGCCACTATAGTAGCCTCAATGCTGAATCTGATTGTGTAAGCCCCCAAATTCCTGTACTCAATCCCTTTTGGCTTGAACTACGTAAAGTGGAGACATTTTCCTTTACTGAATCTTGACATACAAGATGCAAATTGAGTTAAGAACAGTTATGGTGTCAACTTCATTCAACAGACATTTAATGAGCTCAAACTGTTTCACCTGGCACTGTGCCAGGCACAGCAACCTCGTGCAAGCTGGTGCACCATGTTCTGACATGGTGGCGAAAGGCAGGCCAAGGGGATCCATGCCCAGTGTTCACCCAGTGAGCCCAGCTCAAGGGAGCAAGGTGAGTGGGAATACGGCAGCCATGACTTCAGACAGGCAGGGTTGAGTCCCACCCAGTTCCACTGCTCACCCCAGATGCAGGTGGTCAGCCAACCCTCTCTCCAGGGCTCAGCCGCTTTGCTTCACTCCCACCGCACCTCCTCCCCTTTGCACTTTCATCCCTCATCCTTCAGACTCAGGGGATGTGCTCTCCTCTGGAGGTCTTCCTGGCCCTCCTCCGTCAGTGCCTCTGTTCCATGCTTCATAGAAAGTGTTTGATGAATTGAATTCATCTGATTCCCATCCCAGCATTTTTTCTTTCCTGCACGCACGTGCACACACACACATGCACACACTCTCACACACACTCACCACTGGAGTAAGCTATTTGCCTTGGGTGGGGTTCCCTAGATGCTGAGTCTGAGAGGGGGATTTCTGTGTCAGGGAATTATGGAGGGAGGGCTCCTAGGAGGAGCCTTAAGGAAGGGAGGAAAGCAGAATGCCAGGAAAGAAGCCAAGAAAAGACATGGCTTTCTCTGATGTCTCTGTTCCAACTGCCCTCCCCCAGAAACCTGGGGCAGGAATAGCACCGCAGACTTGTCCCACGTTGGGGAAAATGCTGGCCTTTTGTGACCTGCACCAGTCCCTCCTGGCTGCAGGTCACCCTGGTGTGGGGTGTGGCCTCTCCAGCATCTCCCTGCAAGAAAGAGAGCAGCTCTGAGCAACAGCAGCCCACACTCAGAGAGAGGCAGAGGGAGGGACTGTGGCAGCCCAAGAAGGAGACCTGGGAGGCGCACTGACTGCAAAAGGTATAACACAGCAAATGCACTGCTGGATTCCTAGAGAATAAGAACTGGACAGAATGGGGTCGAGGGAAAGGTAGCAGGCTCCTAATCCAGTTGCCTTTCTCCCCACCAGCCAAGCCAGAGCTGGGCCAGGCCTATTCCCAGCAAGACGGCACATGGTCACAACAAAGAACTGGTTATGCTTGCGGGTGTTGGGGATTCATAATGAGCTTATTAAAAGAGTGACATAAAGCTGCAGGGCGTGCTTTTACTCTATGCCACAAACAGAGCTGTTGTTTAGACACCACTGAATTCTGCCCTGTGTGGTGTGACCTGTGCGCTGCCCATGGGCACCAGGGCATGGCACAGGGAAGACGCCCCATTCTGCCTGAAAACTTTGCATATCTTCTGAGTGCCTCCTCAGGAGGTTTCAGCATCTGGCACCCCTTCTTATGATCAGCCTGTAGGGAGATTTCCTTCTCTCTAACTGGAAGGTGGTGTTGTTCCACCCAGAAGCCAGGACAGGCGGAAACAGCTCTATCAGGGAAGCACTGCAGCCCTGCAAAGACACGGTGAGCAGAGAACGTGTCATCTGAGTCCAGAAAGAAAGGGCAGAGCCGGTCAAAGTGGGCCTTTCCCAGAGAGAGGAAACACAGCCCCAGAGCCTGCAAGGTGACCTGGATACCTTGTACTTTGGCAAGGAGGGACAATACCACAGTGACCCGATGCCCCAGTTCTCTGCCCAGGGGACTGACATCAGGGTGAGGTGCCACCTGCCTTGAGGTGGATCTCCAATCTTCTTCTTGTTACTGTTGTTTCTTCACGTCTAAGCCAGAAATCTGGAATTTATACCCCCTACCAAAGACTTTAGTGGGGGCCAGCATCTATCACCAAACCAGCAAAAGAAGCCATCTGGGAAACTCTGCAGAAGCCTCTTCTAACCTGTACTCAGCCTCACTACTTTCTCTCCTGCTTCCTATCCCTGACTTTTCTTCCTGCCCTAATAGAGCAGGTGGTAATTCTTCTTAGGGTGGAATTGGCCTAAGAAAATATCTCCCCTGACCAAGAAGAAAAAGTGACAGCAACAGGTCCCAGAGAATCTGTCTCTATACGGACACATTGGATGCCAGAGCAGAAAAGCCTGCAACAGACACCACCAGCCTGGAGTCCCTGGTGGGTGTCCCCTCCTGTCCCCAGTAGATGACACTGGTGGCTCCCTGCTTACCAGGCTGGGGTTGTACACTGTCTTAATTTTCTGTATGAGCAACGTCCACATTGGTTCTTACCTGCATGGTGAGCACTGAGTTGCGGCAGTAAAGAAAGAGTAACATTTTACAATAGAGCTGGGAGGCTTCTCCTGCAGTGAGAAACTGCTAAAACTAGGCTTAGCCAGGAAGATGGGACTCAAGCACCAGAGAATGAAGGGAGATGTAGACGGGGGTGCTGTCGGGGGACAGAACCGAGTCAAGCATATAGTCTGCCTGAACCAGCTGGTTGGCCCTGGTCAGCCTCTTGGGCTAAAATCTGTCCTTGTTACTTTTATGTTCGCCGGGACATCTCCCTCCACTCACGTTTGGGAGACTGCTCCTCACACGGCAAATACACCATCAGCTCCGCACAGCTGCTTGGAAATACTGTTTCCTTCTCTCTTGAGCGATTGAGACATACTGGAAATGCAAAAGCCTTGTGAATTCTGGGGACGTGCAGGGTCAAACTGCCCATTCCCTGCCTCCAGAGCGCACTCGCCCTGGAACTCAGGTGCCCTCCTGTGCCCACACGAGTCATGTGAACATGGAAGACAAGGCTTGGCCAGGGACCCCAGTCCCTGCACACCTGAATCCGCGCTGTGCCAGCTGCTCTGGTCCCTGGCCGGAGCTCCCCCTCCCTGGCCCTGTGGTGCTCCTGCAGAGTTAGATGTGGGGAGAACAAAGGCAGGCCAAAGCATGCTCTTAAAGTTTGTGCTGAAGGCCGGGCGCGGTGGCCCAAGCCTGTAATCCCAGCACTTTGGGAGGCCGAGGCGGGTAGATCACGAGGTCAAGAGATCGAGACCATCTGGTCAACATGGTGAAACCCCGTCTCTACTAAAAATACAAAAAATTAGCTGGGCATGGTGGCGTGTGCCTGTAATCCCAGCTACTCAGGAGGCTGAGGCAGGAGAATTACTTGAACCCAGGAGGCGGAGGTTGCGGTGAGCCGAGATCACGCCATTGCACTCCAGCCTGGGTAAGAAGAGTGAAACTCTGTCTCAAAAAAAAAAAAAAAAAAAAGTTTGTGCTGAAAACCCCAAAATGGTCCTGGAGGGCAGCCTGCACACAAACGTCTCCTCTGGCCAAGACCAGAGGCAGGTGTCCTTTGCTCTTTCTTGTCTCCAAGTCTACACCCACTTGACCAGAGCGGGGAGGGGAGCCTTCTCAAAGCAGGATTGAAAGCAGAAGCACTTCCTTCTCGTGCCAGCGCAGAGCCCCAGCCAGGCACGTATAGGTCAGGATGGCCCACCAGTAGGAAGGAGGACAGTCCTAGGCACAGAATCCCCAGAGAGAGGGATCAAACCTACAAGGTGGCCCCAGACCACCTTAGCCCCAAGCCACCCTTAATCTTGGCCCATGGAAATCCAGCTTCTTTCCACTTACGCATGAGCTGAGGGAGAGACTAATGGGCAGGGAAGCCCCGGAGCTTCCCCTTGGAGCTGGCATCCCAGGCCAGATGTGGTCCCTCCACTGAGCAGCACTTCCCACACGAAGAAGTTAGGAAGCTGCCTGTGTTTCCAGGGCCCTCGGGGGCTCCAGCTCTCACCTGAGCTAACACAGAATGAGAGGCCAAATTGCGATGCCGTGGGAGGCTACAGACGGTGTTTCCTGAGGGTGTTATTTCCAGTCTATTGCTGTGTTCACATGGCTCCGCCCAGTGATTACTATATTACGGTATATTAATCATAGGCTAACGAGGCACTCCACCCCACTCCTCTCTCCAGGCTGTACAGGATCCCACAGCATCGCCAGCTCTCCTGTATCTGCACCCCCAACCCACCCTCAGGGCCAGCCTTGGGCTCAGCCCCCTTGCCTGCAGATAAACTCAGAGGAGGTTATTTCTTGCGTCCACATCCAAGCTAACAATGTCCAAAGCCGGGGTTTGGAGCCCACAAATCTTTGTGATGCATTAACCCCTCCTCTTCACTCTCTGGTGACAAAGGTCTGGGAGGCAAAACAAAGTCCAGGAGGGAGGAAAGTGGTTCTGAAGGTTTTCTCGGGTCCAGGAGAATGAGACGGAGCTATGGCTCTCTGGGACCTGTGAACTCTCCCAAGTGCTGAATGAACTTGACTTGTTCCTGGGGAATTGGTTCACTCAATAGCATTTAAGTCTTTACGCGGCAAGTGCTGTTTTAAGCAGAGTGAACAGGAAAGTTCCTAACTCCTGGAACTCCACTCCTGGCAGAGGTACGGTGTCAGGCCTTGGCCTGCTGCAGGGAAAGACCTTGGTCCTCAACCGTCTGGTGAGGACAGTTCAAACCAGTCACTTCAGGGTAGGGTCTGAGTCCTCAGTGGGTCACTGGCTTCAGGAAAAATAGAGAGTGGACCCAGAGAGAGAAGACTCAGTCCCTGACTCCAGGAACAGAGTCTAGCAGGAAAGAAGTACAGATGAATGCAGTGCCTCGCATCAGGACCAAAGAACCAGGGAACATGCCACTGAGCTGGGCCTGATGGCGCTCAGGGACAACGTCACTATGTGTATCAGTGCCTGTTTCAGGAGTCAAACCCCTCACCTGTGACTTATGCTTTGCCCTTATAGGCCTGTTCATTTTTTTAGGAGTCCTTCAATGGCATGAGGTCATTTGTATGTGCTCACCCACAATATGAGCAGGGCATAGATTATGCCCAGACTTGGGGTATTATGTGTAAGGTTTGTTCTTGGGTTCTTGCCAAGTTTAAAAGGAAGAAACTGAGGCCAACACAAGAAGATCCAATGTGAAGGGTTTATTCAGGCTCCCAGGCAAGGTTCTGCGGTCTGACAGGAGGGGCCAAAGAAGTCGCTCGGACTCCTCTCAGACATGGGTTTTTATAGGGAGTGAAGGAGCTTGATTGGTTGTGGGAGAGCAGGACTACTATGGATAAGGTTACAAGCCTTTGTTTGCATACAGGACTTGGCTGCTATTGGTTATAATTACTCAGCTGCTATTGGCTAGAAAGATTCGGCTGCTATTGGCTAGAAAGGCTCGGCTGCTATTGGCTAGAAAGACTTGGCTGCTATTGGCTAGAATCACAAGACCCCGCTTGCATACTGGGTTCTTTAAGGAAAGGCCAGGCTGTGCGAGAAGGGGAGAAGGGAACATGCCCGAGCATGTCTGAGCTTTCGGAAAAAAGGTGGGGCGGGTGTGCGTCCGAGCTCCTGGCAAGGCAACCAGCCTTACATTATGCCTTGGGCTTAATAATATTAGTGGGAGCCTTGATAAGAAAACAGACACTGGTGTGGTGATGATACTGAGGAACAAGAGGGCTTCCTAGGCAGGAGAACTGGTCACCTGGAGATGATGTGGCCATATGCTGAGCCCAAGCCACAACAATTTGTTTGCAAAATATGAGCACTACTAATAATTCATTCATCCTATGCATCTGTTTCCTCAGGTAGGTGGTCTACCATGTGGCTCCCAGTGCTCCCAGGCCTCCTGGTGTTCACATGTTTTTATATGGTCCCCTTCCCTGGGGCTAACTTACATTACTTACCAGTAGAATCCCATGGAAGTGTTGATGTGTAACTTCTACCACTTTCTCACAGCGGCATTGTGCCTTGGTCTTCTGGATGACTCACTTGGGGAGAAGTCATTGCTATGCCATGAGGACACACCAGCAGCCCTGGGAAGCTGAGGACTCCTGCCAAGCAGCAGCATCAACTGCCAGCCACGTGAGTGAACCTCCTTGGGAGCAGGTCCTCCAGCCTCCACCAAGCCTTCAGATGATAACAGCCCAGGCTGACATCCAATTACAGTCCCATGAGAGACCCCAGGCCAGGAGAACCCAGCCAAGCTACTCCTGAATTTCTGACCCATAGATAATGTGAGAGGTTAAGGAATTGGTATGGTTGCTTTAAACTGCTAAGTTTTGAGACAATATGCATTGCAGCAGAAATACCTAACACATATCCCTAGCAATAATGTAGTTCCTAGAACACAGCAGGTGCTCAGGAAATATTTAATGGATGAATGAAAGAAGCTTCTAGAAGAAGGGCTATAAGTCAAACATGACTACTGATGAGAAAGAGGGAATGGGTGGCCATGGCCAGGAGAACTAACGTTTCGAACTTGGAAAGATAAAATGTAGCCCAGAAACTCGAGAATTCAAGAAATGTCATTACACTTCATTTTCTTCAAATCTGCATAAATTGACCCCAAGTCATTGTTACCCAAGACCCCTCTCTACCCCACCTCAACCTCACCCAAGAATCTGGGAAAAAGTCCACTGTGGGAAAAGAGCCTCTCCTCCCCAAGTCTATGATGGCCATTGATGATAGCTTCAAAGCTCACATACCATGATTCCTTAAAGTCGGGTTACACTACAGCCATCAGGACTATCTTGGGAGTCCCCGTGTCTACAACACAGTCTCTTAGACCCCCAGGAAAGCCATTCTCTTCTGAGGTCTCACACTCATTCAGTCATTCAACAAATATTTACTGGGTGCTCTATTAGTTAGGGTCCTCTAGATAAACAGAACAAGTAGGATATGTGTAAGAGAGGGTGGGGAGAGAGAGATTGATTTTAAGGAATCAGCTTATGTGTTTAGAGCTGGCAAGCCCAGCGTCTGCAGCACAGGCCAACAGGCTGGAGACCCAGGGAAGGGCTGATGGTGTAGCTCAAGCCCAAAGGCCATCTGCCAGCAGAATTTTCTTTCCTTCAGGAGAGGTCAAGTCTTTTTTCACTTAAGGCTTTCAACTGATTAGATGAGACCCAGCCACATTACTGAGGGCAATCTGCTTTACTCAAATTCTACTGATTTAAACGTTAATCTCATCTAAAAGCTACCTTCATGGTAATATCCAGATTCGTGTTTGACCAAATATCTGGGTTCCATGGCCTGGCCAAGTTGACACATAAAAGTAACCATTGTGGCCGGGCGCGGTGGCTCATGCCTGTAATCCCAACACTTTGAGAGGCAGAGGCGGGCGGATCACCTGAGGTCGGGAGTTTGAGACCAGCCTGACCAACATGGAGAAACCCCATCTCTACTGAAAATACAGAATTAGCTGGGCATGCTGGCACATGCCTGTAATCCGAGCTACTCAGGAGGTTGAGGCAGGAGAATCACTTGAACCTGAAAGGTGGAGATTGCAATGAGCCAGATCATGCCACTGCACTCCAGCCTGGGCAACAAGAGCAAAACTCCGTCTCAGAAACAAACCAAAAAAAACATCGTAAGATGCATTAAGTGATGTGGGCACTGGGGACGTAGCAGTGAACCAACACAGACCAAAATCTTTGGTCTACTGGAACTTTCACATTCTAGACGTAGTAAAAATAATAATAAACAATAATCAAATACATATATCATATGTTAGGTAGCTCTCACACTAAGAAACACCAGGTGATGTGAAGGAAATAATAAAGGTTGCCTTTTTAGATAGATTAGTCAGGAAGATCTCAAGAAATAACATCTGAGCAGTGACCTCAATTAAGTGAAGAAGTCATACAAGTACCTGGGGCAAAGAACCTTCTGGCCAAGCAAACAGCAACTACAGAGGCCCTCTCACCAGAGGGTAAGGACCTGGCCCTGCTCCCAGGCCCGAGCCCCTCCACCCCGTCCCCACCACAGCCATCACTCTCCTCAAAAGTCCTCTTCCACCTCCTCCAACCCAATTCCTCCAAGGAGCCCAGACTTAGAAAACAAAAGCCAGGAAGGAAGAGTGTCTGTGAGGAACTTCTCTTTTGGAGACACACATCTCATCTGCGTAAGCAAGAGAACACAGAAGACCTGGCTGCTTTCTTGGAAAAGGGTGCGGTGGGGAAAATATAAATAGACCAAAAATTAATTTCTCAAAAATTCAAACAGCCACAGAAATAGCAGCTGCTCCCCACATCCCACTCCCAGCTGGGCTCTTGAGGTAGGATTGGAGGTCAGGAGAGGGGATGAAGGGAGAAGAAGAAGGAAATCTCTAATTCTTAGAACCCTCTGATTCAGGAGAATTCACTAATTTCCTGACAAAAACAAGAGAAATTCTCCCCCCAAGCTGTCAGACTTCTCCTTCCCAATACATCCAACTTTCCGTGGGAAAGGCAAAAGGAAGTCTTTCTACTCACACCCGCTCAGAGGCGGGAGCCCAGCACTCCCTCGAGAGTAAGCTACCGTGAGTCCCCGCACCAACCTGTAGCCAGGTTGTGGGAGCCACCCCAGAGAGATCCGAGGCCATGATGGCTGCACCCAGAGAGGGGGAGGCAGGAAGGGGCACTGACCTCCTGTGACTGAGCTGCTGTGGACTTGAAGCAGGAAAGCTGGAGGGAGAAGTAAGCCCATACCCAGTCCCCTCCTTAAGGACTGGGAGCTTAAACCAGACCTGCTGCAGGGGAGGGTGGGCATGGCTCCAGGCCAGAGAGCCATGAAGAGACCTGCTTCCGACCCGCACCTTTCCCTCCCTCCCCGTCTCATGCTCCACACACACAACACCCTCAGAGAAGATGGTATCTGGGAAATTGAAATCAATTCAGCCCAACAAACCGGTGTGCATTAAATGTTCTTCTCCGTGATAGGTGTTCTGCCACGTGCTGGAAATGCCAAGAGAAATAAAATGCAGCCCTGCCCTCTGTAAGCTGATCCAAGGCTACGGCATGACCGCTGGTATACCACTTATACGAATAGTACAATACGGGCGCAGAAGAGGAAAAGCTTAATTCAGCCCAGTGGCTGCCGGGGAAGGCTGCTTTGTCAGAGAAAAGAGCTGGAACCTCATCCCATAGGCAGTTTTTAAACTTCAGTGTTCTTAAACAGGGACATGTGCCTGTGAACTCTTTGAGAAAGATAACCCAGGTATCAGCAGGGGATGGGTTGGGGTGAGTCAGACACAGATTGCTTGTGAAGAGCGAATGTGAGCAACTGCAGGAGTCCAGGTCAGTGGTCCAGGTGTGAGGTGTTGCCAGCCCCTTCGAAGGCAAGGGCAATGGGGACAGGGAAGAGAGGGCAGATCAGAGGGAGGTTTTAGGCAGATACCAAGGCCTGGGGGACGGCTGGATGGGGTGGATGGTGGATTCAGGGACAGATCGCCCCCAGGTTTCTGACTTGGAGGAGAAAGGGTCCTAATGCAAGCCTCGGGCAGGCAGGGCAGGGTCTGGCTCATCTTAGCCTTAGCACAGTGACTGATGCTTAGAAGGTACAGGATCACGCACGTGGGCAGAATAGGCAGAAGAATAAACGCACAGCGATAGAAGAGGAAACATGTGGTAAGCTCTCCCAGTGCCTTGCAGGAACAGCTGCATTTCACCAAAGGGCACCTCACGCACAGCATCCTGAAGGGAGAGTTTTCTTGCTGGGGGGACCTGGTACTTACTCCTGCTCTGTCTGGCTTTGAGGCTAAATGGAAAGCTTGGGCCCAGTGGTGAGTGAGAACTGCAAATCCTAGAACGGAATGCGGGCCATTAGAAGGCAGCGGGCGCAGCGACGGCAGTAGAACCAGCAAGAAGACAGTTGAAGGACTGAAATCTATTAATGGCAAGAAATCCATCACTGGGTCTGAGGCCAGGAAAAGGGATTTGCAGAGAAAATTCTATTCAGTATTTCCCTCTTATCGCAGTAAATGGGCTGCTAAAATGTATTGCTCTGTATTAAAAACATGCTGTCCTTTTAAAATGGCACAGACACCGGTGCATTCTATCTGCTGTGTGTATATAAAGAGAGAAACGGATCCACGGCTCCCATTCATAAACGCAGGGCCTCACGTGTGCGCATCAAGGAGCCGCCTCCACGGCTGCCACCTCTTCCCAAGGTAGGGCTGATACTCCACTTAGGGACTACCCTGGAGCCTGAGACTCTGCATGAACTCCACCCCTTCCTTTTTAAAATAGTTTTTATTCATTTTAAAATTACTATACGGCAAAATTAGCTTTTTTTTCTGTTGGTCTATAGCCCTATAGACCATGTGAATTTCTCCCCATGTGTAGAGTCATGTGGCCACCAACCAATCAGGACACGTAATAGCTCCATCACCCAAAACACTCCCTCACGCTGCCCTTTACCCTCCAACTCTCACTCAATCCATAGCCCCTACAACCACTGACCTGTTTTCTATCACTATAATTTTGTCTCTTCTACTATAGCAAATAAATGGAACCTCACACTACACAACCTTTGAGACGGGCTTCTTTCACTCAGCACAGTGAGATCTGCCCAAGCCACTGCTTACCCAAACCTCTCTTCGTAGCGCATTCTTTTTCCTCTGGAGCTGTGTCCCCTGGCGTGGGTGGGCTACAGTTTGCGCCGCTGCCCTTTGGGTCACTTCATAAAAGCTCAGCACCTTTCTCACAGGGCGGGCCAAGAAAGAGAGAAGGGAAGACACCGCGCGACCGTCCCTCTTCTTCATTATGTAAGAATGGATTGAGTGTCCTCCGTATTTTCATGTTCCGTGACTGGGATGTGTGAGAACAAAGCAGGCTGCAGGACAGGGTGGGGGGTGGTGAATGACACACAGACTAAGTGGTGTGGTGTGTTCAGGGTGGGGGGTGCTACGGGAAAAACAGAGAAGGGGAGAGGAGTCAGAAGTGTGTGCAGGAGGCTGTGGCTGTAAACGGAGGGGGCCGGAGTCAGAGAGGCCTCTTTGAGAAGGGGACCTTCGTGCAAAGACTTGGTGTCAGCCTCCCGGCACCCCGCGGAACGGAAGCCTGCCTGGCGGGGGAAGCACTGGAAGGGAAAGGCTGGACAGACTTGGCCAGAGCAAAGTCAACTAAATAAGGTGCACTTGGAGGCAGAATGTGCTTCTCCGAGCCCCGGCGCTCGGCCGCCCAGTGTTGCCCCGGTGCCTTCTGGCTGCGACATCTCAGAGCACCCAGGACCACGGCCTCTGACTGCTCTCAGTAGCCATGTCTGGGAGAGGTCCTGGAAGCCGGCTCAGGCAGATGCGCAGGGGACAGCCCGCCACAAGCCTCCCCAGCCTCGGGGGAGCTGCGGTGCCCTCACAGCCTCACCAGCCCAGGACTCCAGGCCCTGACTCAATGACTTCATTCTCCTCCCAGGTAATTGGCATTCTGGTCAAACTCTGCCAGCAGCAGCCTGAGCTGCTGAGGGGGCCATGGAGAAAATACCAGGGCTCCGGCACAGCCTTAGCCCTGGAGCACAGCCTCAAGGGGCTCAGGGGATAGGGATGGGAGTCCCCACAAGGGTTCCCATCAAGCGCTTCTCCTAGAAGCAGCAGAAGGGCACTAATCCACGTTCGTCCCACTGGCTAGGGTTCCAAATCTCATTAGCATTTACAAAAGTGGAATTAATCTTCCCTTGGTAATCTGGTCGTTATTGATTTTTATTTTTAACTCTTGTCTTATGAAGACAAATAAAGTGCCTTCAGCAGCACAGATGTTCCCAGGGGTGCAAAGGAAGCAGGGGCTGGGGAAACTGGCCATCAGACAGGCTCAAAGAATCTCTCATGGCTCCGTCAGCAGGTTCCGGAGCGAGACAGGAAATCAGATGTGTCCCAGTCTTCCAACTATCATAAACAGGGAGGACCCCCAAAGAGGACAGAGAGGCCCGAACCTCCAACGCCCCAATTAGGCCCATCTGCAGCTGACAGAGACAGCTCTGATTCATCTTAATCACATGCAAGTTAAAAATAAACATCAATAACCAGCGGCATGAAGAAAAGAGGTGACATTTTGAGATGCAAATGAAGTGGGAAGTCCCAAAGCCAGGCAAGGAGAGTCCCAACCCTCTGAGTCCCTGAGCACACTTGGCCTGCAGACATTTGGAGACCCCCAAACCCACAGCCACCCCCATCTCCACACCTCTCAGGACCAGGTACAGAATGTCAGCTGCTAGTGTCATTGCCAGAACTGTGATGGCTTCACACACGTGACACCTTCATAGCAGCGGCAGCGGTGAACAGACAGGCCCGGACCTTGGAGGTAGAAGAGGTGGGCTGACACCCAAGCTCGCTGGCTCACCCCCACTGCACCACAGTTCCAAGAGGTGATTTGGCACAGCACTTGAAGAAGCCTGGTGTGTGGGGCACTCAGAGAGTAGGTGTCTGGTCCTGGATTTTCTGCTTCCCTCAGAAGCAAAATCCAATGGTTAGAGGAATTGGTTTAAATTGCAAAAATAAAAATCTTGATTAAACACCAAGCATGAGAACTTTCTCATACTAAATCAGGCACCAAGGATTCTACAGGAATATGTGAGGCCCTTGGAATATATATGAAATAATAAATTCCCAACTCCCACACAGAGCTTAAAAATCTCGCAAGGGCGTTTATAAACAGTCCATGGAACATGAGGGGTGTAAGAGGCTGCTGGAGACTGTGTCGTCTACCTCCACGTACATCTCGCTGTCTAGCTTTCAGCCCTTCCGGCCCAGAATCAAAGCAAGATGAGGGGAAGCCCCTGCTGCTCTTAGGATGTCGTTTAATTCCCACAGCTGCCCCACAACAATCAATATTCTCAGATGAACCAATGGGGCTCAGTGAGCTGGGTGATTTGCGCAAGACGGAGAGCTGTCGGGGATTCTGACTGGCATCTGACAGCCCAGAGCCCGTTCCGGCTCTTCCTTCCCAGGCTTGCTATCAGGAGGAGCCTCAGCCCGAGCCCAGGGGCCTCTCAGCCTAAGAGTCCGGGATTCCCTAACTCACTGCACCTCCCAGCGCATGTGATCTCCTAACTGTGCCCTTGCTGTGGCTTCTCTGAGGTCCCACAGCTTAGCCTCTTTCCGCACGCATGCCCTCAGCTTGCAGCTTGCTCTTCTCTGTTCAGCTCTTGAGCCTAAGGGCCTGGCTGGCTCCCTGGTGTTGTCATTGCAGCCAGTGCACGGCAGGGTGGCTGGGCTGGGCCAGGCTCAACCCACTGCCCCACCGCCCACCTCTGTGGTGGTCCAGGTCACCCCGACACAAGAGAGACAAGGCTAGAAACATTTACCCACTGAAAAATTATCATCCTCCCTTTCCTGGTATGGGGGGATCAGCTGCAGCATCGGCTGATGAGGAAGGCCACATGCACATCCAGTCAAAACAGCTCTGTAAAACAGGCTTTGACAAAATTGTCACATTAGATGTATCTGAATAAAGTCAGCCGGGCGGCTGGCAGACCACAATTATACATCATTTTGACAGCCTGCATTACGAAGCTGCAGGCTCCACCAGGAAATTACCTCCAAGCTAAGCCCAAATTACAGCCAGTGCAGCATAGTCAACTGTTCTCAGAATGAGAGGAGGCCAGGAAAAAGGCTTGGAGGGCTGAGAATGAACACTTTCCTCTCCTCTTCTCTCCTCCCTCAACCAGGAGAGAGAGAGAAGCAAAATAGGTGTTCACACAGTCAGGGGGGAGCGTTCCCCTTCCCTCTAGGTGGGAGCCCGGGGCTTGCATTTCCGTCTTGTCTTCCCATTTAGTGGCCTGGGAAATGCCCCAGGCAGGGAGGCTTCTGCTTCTCATGAGCTTGTCCACCTTGGGTGATTTACTTCCCCTTCCCGGCCCTTCATTTTCTTTCCTGGGTGGGGGTGGGAGGGAAGGACTAGCATCAGTGTTTTTAAAACTGTGTTCCTTAGATTTGCAGAAGGTGTCCCAGAGGTGACCTGACAGGAGGATGGGGTTGAGAAGCAGAGTGTTTTACACCCTCAATTGCAGATGAGCTAGAATGTGCTCTTTCCATCTGTTACAGCTACGGAGGCTCCAGGGAAGATGCCTTTGAAGGAAGGGTTCTGTTGCTAATTTCTTTTTTCCAAAAGGAAAAAAGGAAGAGAGGAAGGCAGGAAGGCAGGCAGGAAGGAAGGAGGGAGGGAGGAAACCACTAGACTTCTAATCGCTCCCATAGTCTGTGGAAAGAGTTCCCTATTCCAGTGCTCAGAGTGGGCCTTTCCAGAAGCAATCATCCTCACAGCCTTCATGGCAAGTGCAGAAACTCCACTGTGCATCTGTGCATCCTGCATCTCAGACGAGACGATCTGACCACCAAGCCCTTCACCCCTGGATGGGGAGGAGCAGTCTTGAGAGCTGTGGCCTCAGACCTAAGTCCATCCCAGCCCCCAATAAAGGCCAGGAAGACGAGAGGAGTCTCAGCTCCATGGGTCTACACTCCCACCCCAAAGGGTGTCACCGATGCTTTGACAGAGCAGCCTCGTAGGGAGAGGCTGGGGGGTGGCATTCAAAAGGGCATGAGGACTTTGAATATTCATGATGCTAATTAAGCAACAGCTAATTGGAAAATGTTGGATTTTATTAAGACCCCGGATTTATATCATTGCAACAGGCACCAACATAATAACAATCATCTAATGGGCACTTTGGGTTCTTTCCAGAGTTTCTTTCCTCTCTTGCTGGCTGTTAATGTGCAGGAAGAGCAAGCCAGTGAATAGATGCTCTGTTGCTGGTTCGTGCAGCCCAGAAGGAGGAGACTGGACTGGGTGATCTGTCCCGGCTCCTTCCACATCACCAGGAGTGGAGCTGCCGAAGAGAGGGCTGGGAGACGTTTTGTCTTTTCTGCACTTCAGGATTTCTGAGACCGGGGAGGCAGGGAGCAAACTAGAAAGAGGATGTTTGCCAGCCACAGAGGTGGAGGGAGGCATCACCCTAGCCTAATACCTTGCCTTCGGCGGACAGTTGAACACTACTGGTAACTGCAGGGACCAGCACTGCAGGCGCCTACAACCTCCTGGTGTGTTCTTTGTGGAGCTTGGAACCGGCTCTTCTCCATCCTGGGAGGGCACTTCACAAGGTCCACATCAACCTGAAGCACGGAAGAATGCTCGGAAGTTGGAGGAAACTCCACACTACTGATTCAATTTCCCTGTCGTGCAGAAAGAAAGAAGCATCAACTTTAAAGGAAAGAGTATAGTAAAAGATGACTTGGATCCTTTGAAAAATGTCTGCTATGTTACTGATGTTAGCTTAGAAGACAGAATACAATCACACCTTCTCCACTTTGAGATTTGCTAAAATGGGAGCAGGTGTGAAATGAACAGAGCGGGGCTGTCTGTGAGCCCCTTCAGAGTGACTATCTCCATTATTTATGAGCTTATCTGAGCTCAAACGTACTCCAAGTTAACAGTCCCACTTTTATTATAGAAATAACAAAGAGGGAAGAGTAGTAAATGTCTATTTAGAAAATAAAAACTCAGCATTAGAATCGGGAGAAATGCCCATAAGGACCCCTGATGAATGGTGTGTTTGATTAATCTTCCTGATTTGCAGAATGGCTGTGGTTGTCAGCAACAGACAGCTACGACCACTCTCCTCACACCTAAGACCTAGCAAGTGGGCCGAGGACCAGGGTGACCATCCCAGCTCTGCTCCCCAAGCCAGGCAGACCTGCCACCACCACACTGCTCTGCCTGGGCCAGCCACAGGCCCTTTTGAGTGGGCTGGTGACAGCTAAGTCCTCTCAAGGCTGGGAGGTTTCCTCGGGGGAGCAAGGCAGGACTGAAACCCCACACCCAGTGCAGGTGAAGGAAGGCCGTGTCCACACTTGACATTTCTGAGGGTGCCTGTGAGGGTATTTCTGGATGGGATTCTCATTTAAATCAATGGATGCAGTAGACTGCCCTCCAATGGAGGGGCCTCATCCAGTCCATTGAGGCCTGGGTCGAACATAAAGGCAGCAGAGGGGGGTTCGTCCTTCCTGCCTGCCTGCTTGGGATGTCTCCTTGCATCTTCCCCAGCTCCCCTGGTCCACAGGCCTCTGCATTCAAACTGAGACTACATCACAGGCCTTTCTGGGTCCACAGCTTGCAGACAGCACACTGTGGGGCTTCTCAGTCTCCACAGCAATGAGAGGCTCAGCACAAATCTCCATGTATGTGTAAATAAATGTACACATACACTAGCCTGTTGCTTTATTTCTCTGAAGCACTCTGACTGATAGACTGTCATACCCCTAATATTCAAAACCCCAAGAATAATCCGCTGAACTGACCCAACAAGTCTCCCCTCAGTCTGAGCCTCAGTTTCCCTGTCTATAGGAGGAAGAGTGAGTAGTGACTGGAGTCGTGGAGGAGCGTCTGGACACCTTCATGCGTAGTATCCTGGTCAGAACTCTCCACAGGGGATGATGGTGGTGCATATGTTCCTCAGCTGGACTGTGGTGGTCATTACACAATGCATATCTTGTCAAAGCATCACGGCGTGCAGCTTAAATAGACATAATTTTTATTTGCCAATTATACTTCAATAAAGCTGGGTCAGGGAAAGAACATGTTACTCCAAAACAATCTGTGTATCTCCTTTGTCCTCTTCCAATTCATAACTCACTCTTTCAAGAAAAAGATTTCGACAGATCCAAGATGGCCGATTAGGAGCAGCTCAGGATCACAGCTCCCAGCGAAAGCCAAGAGGGTGAGTGGACGCTGCATTTTGAGACGGATTTTTATTGCCCACAGACCAGGAGATTCCCAGGCGGAGGAGCCCCATGGGTCGCCAGCGCAGCTCTTTTGGCCAGTGAGGCTGTTTTGGCCAGCACCCCGGCATGGTTGTTCTCCGTACAAAATACACGGGTCCGGGCACCATTTTAGCTGGTGATTGGAGCTCTGGGAAGGCAGAGTTGCCCATTCAACTGATAAAAAAGGGGACTGAAACAGGGAGCCAGGCCAGGAGATTCCAGGGCAAAAAAGCACCACGAATCTCAGCACAGCTGTTTCAGCTGGCGCGGTGGGTCACCACATGGGAAATCACACAGATCCCGGAACCTTTTCAACAGGCAATTGGAACACCTGGGAGACAGAGTCGACCGTTCAACTAAACAAAAAAAAAAAAAAGGGCTCTGAGGCAGGGAGCCAGGTGATCAGGCTTGGCTGGTACCACCCCCACAAAAAAACAGCAATCAGAAATGCTCTGGATTGAGTGTTTCACAGCAAGCACAGCTGAACCCGGGACAGTCCAGCTCTGTGTGGGAGGGGTGTCCGCCATTACCGAGGCACTCCAACACTACACAGGTAGTTTGCCATTGATGAGGCAGCCTGCTGTTGTCGAGGCAGCCTGCCATTACACAGAGAGTCTGCCAATATAGAGGTGGGCCATCATTGCTGAGGC
Organism: Aotus nancymaae; assembly: GCF_030222135.1. Taxonomy (NCBI): domain Eukaryota; kingdom Metazoa; phylum Chordata; class Mammalia; order Primates; family Aotidae; genus Aotus; species Aotus nancymaae. The sequence continues at coordinate 38,384,159 of NW_026988423.1, forward strand.
AGTTCTGACTATACCCGTATAAACAGGACTGCAGGGAAGTTCACACGGCAGCTGGGAAGAGCCCACAGCAGCTCAGCAAAGCCTCTGCAGGCAGACAGTGACTAGGCTGCCTCCTCACTGGGCAGGGCAGCCCTGAAAAAAGACAGCAGAACAACAGAAACTCATAAACAAAGCCCTAACTCCCCAGGACAGAGCACCTTGAGGGGGAAAAACGGAGTTTATGAGTTCTGCTGCAGCAGACTTAAATGTACCTGCCCAGTAGCTCTGAATGAACAACGAAGCTCACAGCTCAGCACTTGAGCTCCTGTAAAGGACAGACTGTCTCCTCAAGCAGCTCCCTGACCCCCATATATCCAAAGAGTCACCTCATAAAGGAGAGCTCAGGCTGACATCTGGCAGGTATCCTTCTGGGACAAAGATAGCAGAAGAAGAAACTGGCAGCAACCCTTACTGTTCTGCAGCCACTGCAGGTGATCTCCAGGCAACCAGGGCCTGAAGTGGACCTCATCAGTCCTACAGCAGAGGCGCCTGACTGTTAGAAGGAAAACTAAAAAACAGAAAGAAATAACTTCATCATCAACAAACTGTACATCCACTCAGAGACCCAATCTGAAAGTCAACAACTACAAAGATGACAGGTGGCTAAATCCACAAAGATGGGAAGAAACCAGCACAAAAAGGATGAAAACACCCAAAACCAGAACACCTCTCCTCCTACAAGTGCGCACAACTCCTCACCAGCAAGGGAACAAGACTGGATGGAGAATGAGTGAGATGAATTGACATAATCAGGCTTCAGAAGGTGGATAATAAGAAACTTCTGTGAGCTAAAAGAACATGTTCTAACCCACTGCAAAGAAACTAAGAACCTTGAAAAAATATTTGATGAAATGTTAACGAGAATAAACAACTTAGAGAGGAATGTAAGTGAATTGATGGAGCTGAAAAACACAGCATGAGAACTTCACGAAGCTTACACAAGTTTCAACAGCCGAATTGACCAAGAAGAAGAAAGGATATCAGAGGTCGAAGATCAATTCAATGAAATAAAACGAGAAGGAAAGATTAGAGAAAACAGGGTAAAAAGGAATGAACAAAGTCAACAAGAAATATGGGACTATGTGAAAAGACCTAATCTACGTTTGATAGGTCTACCTGAATGTGACAAAGAGAATGAATCCAAGCTGGAAAATACTCTTCAGGATATTATCCAGGAAAGCTTCACCAATCTAGCAAGGCAGGCCAATATTCCAGTCCAGGAAATATAGAGAACACCACAAAGATATTCCCCAAGAAGAGCAACCCCAAGGTACATAATCGTCAGATTCACCAGGGTTGAAATGAAGGAGAAAATGCTAAGGGCAGCCAGAGAGAAAGGTCGGGTTACCCACAAAGGGAAGCCCATCAGACTCACAGTGGATCTCTCAGCAGAATCCCGACAAGCCAGAAGAGTTGGGGGCAATATTCAACATCCTTAAAGAAAAGAACTTTCAACCCAGAATTTCATATCCAGCCAAACTAAGTTTCATGAGTGAAGGAAAAATAAAATCCCTTACAAACAAGCAAGTACTCAAAGATTTCATCACCACCAGGCCTGCTTTACAAGAGCTCCTGAAAGAGACACTAAACATAGAAAGGAACAACCAGTACCAGCCACTCCAAAAAACATACCAAATAGTAAAGAGCATCAACACATTGAAGAAACTGCATCAACTAATGGGCAAAACAGCCAGCTAGCATCAAAATGGCAGGATCAAATTCACACATAACAATATTAACCCTAAACATAAATAGGCTAAATGCCCCAATCAAAAGACATAGACTGGCAAATTGGATAAAAAGCCAAAACTCATCGGTGTGCTGTATCCAGGAAACCCACCTCACATGCAAGGATACACAAAGGCTCCAAATAAAGGGATGGAGGAAGATTTACCAAGCAAATGGAGAGCAAAAAAAAAAAAAAAAAAAGCAGGAGTTGCAATTCTCGTCTCTGATAAAATAGACTTTAAACCAACAAAGATCAAAAGAGACAAAGAAGGACATTACATAAAGGTAAAAGGATCAATGCAACAAGAAGAGCTAACGATCCTAAATATATGCGCACCCAATATAGGAGCACCCAGATACATAAAGCAAGTTCTTAATGACTTACAAAGAGACTTAGACTCCCACACAATAATAGTGGGAGAGTTTAACACCCCATTGTCAATATTAGACAGATCAACCAGACAGAAAATTAACAAGGATATCCAGGACTTGAACTCAGACCTGGACCAAGCAAACCTAATAGACATTTACAGAACTCTCCACCCCAAATCCACAGAATATACATTCTTCTCAGCACCACATCATACCTATTCTAAAATTGACCACATAATTGGAAGTAAATCACTCCTCAGCAAATGCAAAAGAATGGAAATCATAACAAACAGTCTCTCATACCACAGTGCAATCAAGTTAGAACTCAGAATTCAGAAACTAACTCAGAACCACACAGCTTCATGGAAACTGAACAACTGGCTCTTGAATGTTGACTGGATAAACAATGAAATGAAGGCAGAAATAAAGATGTTCTTTGAAACCAACGAGAACGAAGACACAACATACCAGAATCTCTGGGACATATTTATAGCAGTCTCTAGAGGAAAATATATAGCAATAAGTGCCCACATGAGAAGCAAGGAGAGATCTAAAATTGACACCCTATCATCAAAATTGAAAGAGCTAGAGGATCAAGATCAAAAAAACTCAAAACCTAGCAGAAGACAAGAAATAACTAAGATCAGAGCAGAACTGAAGGAGATAGAGACACAAAAAACTCTTCAAGAAATCAATAAATCCAGGAGCTGATTTTTCAAAAGATTAACAAAATAGACAGACCACTAGCCAGATTAACAAAAAAGAAAAGAGAGAATAACCAAATAGATGCAATAAAAAATGATAAAGGGGATATCACCACAGATTCCACAGAAATTCAAACCATCATCAGAGATTATTACAAACAACTCTATGCACATAAACTAGTAAACCTGGAAGAAATGGATAAATTCCTGGACACTTGCATCCTCCCAAGCCTAAACCAGGAAAAAATCGAAACCCTGAATAGACCAATAACAAGGTCTGAAGTTGAGGCAGCAATTAAGAGCCTACCACCCAAAAAAAGCCCAGGTCCAGATGGGTTCACAGCCGAATTCTACCAGACATACAAAGAGGAGCTGGTACCATTCCTTATGAAACTATTCCAAACAATCCAAAAAGAGGGAATCCTTCCCAAATCATTTTATGAGACCAACAGCATCCTGATAACAAAACCTGACAGAGACTCAGCAAGAAAAGAAAACTTCAGGCCAATATCCATGATGAACTTAGATGCAAAAATCTTCAATAAAATACTGGCAAACCGATTGCAGCAGCACATCAAAAAGCTGATCCACCATGATCAAGTAGGCTTCATCCCGAGGATGCAAGGCTGGTTCAACATATGCAAGTCTATAAACGTAATTCACCACATAAACAGAACCAAAGACAAAAACCACATGATTATCTCAATTGATGCAGAGAAGGCCTTTGACAAAATTCTACAGCCCTTTATGCTAAAAACCCTCAATAAACTAGGTATTGACAGAACGTATCTCAAAATAATAAAAGCTATTTATGACAAACCAATAGCCAATATCATACTGAATGGGCAAAAACTGGAAGCATTCCCTTTGACATCTGGCACTAGACAAGGATGCCCTCTCTCACTGCTCCTATTCAATATAGTATTGGAAGTTCTAGCCAGAGCAATCAGGCAAGAAAAAGAAATAAAGGGTATTCAAATAGGAAAGGAGGAAGTAAAATTGGCTCTATTTGCAGACTACATGATTGTATATCTAGAAGACCCTATCATCTCAGCCCAAAATATCCTGAAACTGATAAGCAACTTCAGCAAAGTCTCAGGATATAAAATCAATGTGCAAAAATCACAAGCATTCCTATACACCAATAACAGACTTAAAGAGAGCCAAATCAAGAATGAACTGCCATTCACAATTGCTACAAAGAGAATAAAATACCTAGGAATACAACTAACGAGGAATGTAAAGGACCTCTTCAAGGAGAACTACAAACCACTGCTCAACGAAATAAGAGAGGACACAAACAGATGGAGAAACATTCCATGTTCATGGTTAGGAAGAATTAATATCGTGAAAATGGCTATACTGCCCAAAGTAATTTACAGATTCAATGCTATCCTCATCAAGCTACCAATGACCTTCTTCACAGAACTGGAAAAAAGCATCTTAAACTTCATATGGAACCAAAAGAGAGCCCGCATAGCCAAGTCAATTCTAAGCAAAAAGAACAAAGCAGGAGGCATCACAATACCGGACTTCAAACTATACTACAAGGCTACAGTAATCAAAACAGCATGGTACTGGTACCAAAACAAAGATATAGACCAATGGAACAGAACAGAGGCCTTGGAGGCAACACAACACATCTACAACCATCTGATCTTTGACAAACCTGACAAAAACAAGCAATGGGGAAAGGAGTCCCTGTTTAATAAATGGTGTTGAGAAAACTGGCTAGCCATATGCAGAAAGCAGAAACTGGACCCCTTCCTGACACCTTACACTAAAATTAACTCCAGATGGATTAAAGACTTAAACGTAAGACCTAACACCGTAAAAACCCTAGAGAAAAATCTAGGCAAAACCATTCAGGACATAGGCATAGGCAAGGGCGTCATGACCAAAACACCAAAAGCATTGGCAACAAAAGCCAAAATAGACTAATGGTACCTAATCAAACTCCACAGCTTCTGCACAGCAAAAGAAACAGTCATTAGAGTGAATTGGCAATCAACAGAATGGGAAAAAAATTTTGCAATCTACCCATCTGACAAAGGGCTGATATCCAGAATCTACAAAGAACTGAAACAGATTTACAAGAAAAAAACAAACAATCCCATTCAAAAGTGGGCGAAGGATATGAACAGACACTTTACAAAAGAAGACATACATGAGGCCAACAAACACATGAAAAAATGCTCATCATCACTGGTCATTAGAGAAATGCAAATCAAAAGTACATTGAGATACCATTTCACGCCAGTTAGAATGGCGATCATTAAAAAATCTGGAGAGAACAGATGCTGGAGAGGAGGTGGAGAAATAGGAACACTTTTACACTGTTGGTGGGAGTGTAAATTAGTTCAACCATTGTGGAAGACAGTGTGGCAATTCCTCAAGGACCTAGAAATAGAAATTCCATTTGACCCAGCAATCCCATTACTGGGTATATATCCAAAGGATTATAAATTGTTCTACTATAAGAACACATGCACACGAATGTTCATTGCAGCACTGTTTACAATAGCAAAGACCTGGAACCAACCCAAATGCCCATCGATGATAGACTGGACAGGGAAAATGTGGCACATATACACCATGGAATATTATGCAGCCATCAAAAACGATGAGTTCGTGTCCTTTGTAGGGACATGGATGAACCTGGAAACCACCATTCTCAGCAAACTGACACAAGAACAGAAAATCAAACATCGCATGTTCCCACTCATAGGTGGGTGTTGAACAATGAGAACACATGGACAAATGGAGGGGAGCATCACACACTGGGGTCTGTAGGGGGAAATAGGGGAGTGACAGTGGGGGTGGGGAGTTGGGGAGAGAGAGCATGGGGAGAAATGCCAGATATAGGTGATGGGGAGGAAGGCAGCAAATCACACTGCCGTGTGTGTACCTGTGCAACAATCTTGCATGTTCTTCACATATACCCCAAAACCTAAAATGCAATAAAAAATATTAAATAAATAAATAAGAAAGCAAAAAAATAAATAAATAAATAAAATAAAAAATAGCATGGTATATTAACATGGAAAAAAAAAGAAAAAGATTTTGTTTCTTGCTGAAAGTTACTTGAAATTGGATGTTGAAGTTCATGTAGAAACCTAGAATATATATATATATGTGTGTATATATATGTATAAAAATATAAATATACATACAAGCACACACATACATATATAAAGGAAACATATTTGTTTGTGTGTATACAGATGTGTATAGGTTGTATATTTTTTCCTTTCTGTTCTTTTTTTTCAAAGGTTTGTTAGGGCTTCCAATTTCTAAGTACAAGCTTCCACAGAATGAAATGTCATCATGAGTCAGATATTATACACTCTTGAGATTTCCTGCAGGCTTGTCCTTCTAGGTATTTTAAAGTAAAGCATTTCTCCAGCAGTGAAAAAATAAAAACCTCCCTCAAGGGCCGGGGGTCAGTTGTGAGCCAATATGGGCACCGAGGCACTGCGTAGGCTTCTCGCTCAAAGGTCTCAGGTCACCCAGAACGGCTGGTAGAGTGACAACCCCAGGGAGGGGACCCAAGCAGCTGGTGTCAGCAAAGCTGGCAAGGAGGCAAGGGTCCCCACATGTGTGTCGAGGATCAGGAATATTTGAAGGTCAGCACAGAGGATCAGAGGGCAGGGAGCTTCAGGGTCTGGGGCACAGGAGACCATGGAGGGAGGGGCCCTCTCTCCTGCACCTGGGCACTGGGCACCTGTGGGTTCAGCACCATGAGACACAGATCCAGTGGAACCCTGTCCCCACTCCAGGTCAGACACTGGAGCCTGTGCCTCCACATAAGGCAGGGGAAAGGGCCATTGTTTCCATCATTTCCCGAATCCCTTCTTCTCTGCGTGACTATGTTTCACTGGGTGGAGCTTCACCAGCTGCTCAGGACTCCCACACTCACCTCACCCCTTGTCCCTCCTCCGTGGCTGTGGCCTCATCTCACCTCCCTCACCCAGCTGCCCTTCTCTCCTGCGAGTGAGCCCCACTCCACTCTCCCTCTTTTCCCTCGGGCCCTTCTTCTCTGCTTGCTGGAGTCTCCCCAGGTCCTGCTCTGCTCTCCCCTCTCCTGGGAGTCTTTGTGGGTCCTCGGTCCACAGTGCTCTCTGCCTCTGGCCCTGCTCACCTGCCCCTGAGGTGGCAACTGGTGTCTGTCAGCATTTTCTCCCTCCCATACTCTTCACCGGGCACCAGGCACATGCCCACCTGTAGGATTTTCTGATCTCTTCCTTCTGCAAACCTGCATCGAGGGTCTCCCACGCGCTGGGCACCATGCTAGGCAGGAGGGCTTCCAGTATGAAACCACTCAGACCCTGGCCGATGGACGGCCAAAAGATGCATCAGCCAAAGAAGCAGTCCTGAGCTCACGCGCCTTCTCTGTCCCTTCGCAGTCAGTAAGGAAAGGAGCAGCGTGCCCCAGGCAGGCACTCAGCGCAGGCCTCTAGGACAGGGTGGCGGAGCCAGGGCTGCCACCAGCAAGCCTCTCTGGCCTCCTCCCGAGGCATCAGGCCTGCCCTTGACTTAGTGACAGATTTGGCTGCTCCTCACCCACCGTCTGGCTGCATCCCTGCCAGCCCTGGGCTTCTGACCTCAGCTGCCACTGCCAGCAGGCTTCGTCGGCCACAGCGGTCTCCATGCCTAAGTGACAGCCCTGCTTGTCACTGTGGCCGGGCGGCAGCACGCTGTGTCCTTGGCTCTCTCCTGCCTGCGGTACACACCACGTTGCCCCTCGCCAGCTGCAGCTCTGCCCACACTCTGCAGCCATACTGTTCTTCCCACCCAAGCTCCCCAGCACCTGGGAAGCTGACTGTGTCCAACTACGTGTGTGACCTTGGCAAACCTCTTACCCCTTTCACGCCTGCCCTCTCCTCTGTAGAATGGCAGTAACAAGGCACAGGACTACTGGGAAGGAAAACCAGGTCATGGGTGTAGAAGTGCTTTGCAAATCCCAAAGCAGCGTAAGGCTCCAAGATGGAGTTCTTATTATTCCGATTCCTACATTACAAGCCGCCCCAAAGCTGATCACCTTGCAGCTAGGCTGTGTGAGCCCTTCCTGCCTAGAGACACCACCTCCAGCCCCCGCTGGGTCCTGCAGGAGTCACTCATCGCTCAGCCCACAGGAAGCACATGAAGACTCCTCGCAGCTGTGATGAGTAATTTTACCTGTCAACTTGTGTGGGCCAAACGTGCCCAGCTATTTGTTCAAACGCTGTTCTGGGTGTGCCTGTACGGAGTCTCTAGATGAGATAAGCAACTGCATCTGTAGACTGAGGAAAGCAGATGGCCCTCCCTGGTGTGGTGGGCCTCATCCAGCCCACTGAAGACCTAACTAGAACAGGAAGCTTGACCCTCCCTCCAGGAAGACAGAGTTCCTCCTGCCTGACTACCTTCAAACTGGGCGGCAGCTTGTCCCTGCCTTCAGACTTGAACAGAAACATCGGCTCTCCTGGGTCTCAGGCCTGCGGCTTTGGATGGGAACTATACCATCGGCTCTCCTGGGTCTGCAGCTTGCTGACTGCAGATCTGGGGACTTGTCAGCCTCTATAATTGCATGAGCGAGCCAATAACTCTCACACACACACACACACACACACACACGCTGTTGCTTCCGTTTCTTTGGAAAACCCAATACAGCTGTAGTATTGCGATGCGAGATTAAAATAATTCACCAAGACAAAAGTAAGCCAAATTGCAGGGTCTTTATTGCCGGCGACCATGGAGGACTCATGTCTCTCAAACCCGTGGCCCTGAGGGGAGAGTGTCAAGGCTTTTTATACCCGAAAGACCACCTTGCGAGTGGGGTTGAGGAGTGGGGAGGGGATCAACAGGCTCCAGACATTCCGAGGGCTGGTGGATTCTGTAAATCACCTCCTGGGCAGGGACAGGGGTGGGGGCCTCTGGACATTCCGAGGGCTCCGGGGCTTATTGTCACTTTAATTGCTACATAAATGATTCACAAAAGTCAAGACAAATGTTAGTTTACACATGGTTTGGGTACCGGTGGAAATTACAGATTTTAGTTCACAGGGGCCAAGATGAAATTAGCTTGGGCTGCGCATTCTGATAAGCAAAGGCCAGCAATTCTGTCGGTTACTGATGAGAAAGGTAAACAACTTCACCTGGTGGACATTATCCAGAGCAGACTAGCAGTCTTATTTACAGAACCCAAGGCAGCAGTTATTGCAAGGAGAATGGGGCAGTTATTACAACTCATTTTTGGAGACACAGCTTTGTCTTATACAATGGCATTGCTCAGGTTCTGGCTCCAGGCCAGCTATAGCACACAGCGATCTTCCAGTGATCTTCATCAGGCCGTGTGTCAAATGGAAATGTGTTGGGGAATTTGGGGGTTGTCAGATAATTTAGGAGAGCAGGCACTACTGACATTTGGGGTGCAGGGTATGAGACACCAAAGGTCACCTAAAACCCCTGCTTGTACTTTTGGATATTCTGGATCGAGGCCCTGCCAACCTTCCCAATTCCCTCTCCTCTACTCTGGCCACCACCGGAGCCACACAAGCAGCCCTGGCTTCCTTTTCTGTTTCTCAAACATACCAAGCTGGTTGCTGCCTAAAAATTTCATGCTGGCAGTCTTCTCTCCTGGAGCAATCTTCCCTGCCCACTCCCAAGAGTTAAAGGGCTGGTTCTTTCTTGTCCACCCGGTCTCAGCTGTGAGGGCATCACCTGAAAGAGGTCTTTCCTGACCACTCGATCCAAAGTGGTCCCCCCACCCAGAGCCACTCTTTACTCCACCTGTCTTTCCACCCACAGAGCACGCGTTCCCCTGTGGAAGGGCAGTGAGCTCTGCTTCCGCTTCCCTATTATCTCTCTACCCCGACCAGAGCGTGCGCCCCACAAGGACAGGAGCTCTGTGCTGCTCACCCCCGTATTCCCAGAACACGGTAGGAGCTTAGTCCATGTTTATCAGACCTAGATTTGGAGCCTGTAATGTGCCAGATGCTGTGCTGGTGCTGAGAGATGGAAGGTGGAATAAGCTCTTTCCACTATGGGGAGCGGTGTCTCTGGAATTTGTTTGGCAAAAGCCCTGTTGGCCTCTGGCATTCCTAGGGGAAAGCACTGGGTATTATACCATTGGTACCATCAGTATAGTACCCAGACATTGCTCCTACAACCAGGCTGCAGTCTCGGCCCACGGGGGTGCTGGGCCCCTCTCAACCTCCAGCCTGCTTCATCAGAGACACACCCCCACGGCCCTTGCCCTGTCAGGTCTCATCCCTCCTCCCTCCCCCCACCCCGCCCCCCACATCTTGTCTTGGGAATCTGTAAGTCTGACAGTGTGAAGCCCTTCAGCAGAGCTCTGCAGCTACCCCCTGCTGGGCCCATCTGCCCTCACCTTGCCACCCTGAGCACATCATCAGGTGTGGCTGTCAGCACAGGAAGCAGTGGCTGGACGTGGGAATGTTCCCCACAGTTCCCACCCTCTCCAGATTGTCTGCGATTGCAGCTTCCAGAATCCCAGCTTGTCTCATGCACAAACCCACTCAGGTTCAGAAGGATAGACCTGCCCTGACCAGGACTTGGTCTTAAGAAGAGTGTTGCCAAAACTGCCTGACCTTCAACTTGATCCCAAATATCCCTTTGCTGGTTCCGTGGGACTTCAGGTGGGTCAAGCCTCTGGGGCTTCTTGGCAAATCTCTCCTTTGATGGTGCATCTGGAAGCCAGCTTTGGCTGTCTGCAGAGGGCAGTGGTCTTGAGCAAGGCAACCAATGCTGTAGGAAGAGAATGAACTCGGAGAACGCATGGACTCATAGGGTGCAACACACACTGGGGCCTGTCGAGGGCAGTGGGGTGGGGGGAGGGAGCATATCAGGAAGAATAGCCAATGCATGCTGGGTTTCATCCCTGGGTGCTGCAAACCTCCGTGGCACACTTTTACCTGTATAACAAAACTGCACGTCCTGCACATGTACCCCTGAACTTCAAAGTTACAAATTTAAAAAAAGAAAGAAAAGGAAATGCATTCCGAAATGGCAGTGAGCTGGGCCCGGCTGGCCCACAGGTAAACACCCCTTGCTGTGACTTGAGATAGCTGCTCCTGCCTTTAATTCTGGCACTGTCTCCGGAAGCTTTCTGTTAAAAATATAAATGTTATTTTTCATATGCAACCTGGGAGGAGTAAAACATTGGTATTTCCACACTACCATTTTATCACCCTAGTAGATCAAATACCTCAGGAGAAAAAGCCAGAATATGGTATCTAGGAAGAAGGAGGGGAAGGAAGTCCTGGAGACAAAGATTTGTGTTTCACAATTTTGCCTGAGGCCACACCTTCACGATGCTCTCCGGAAGGGAACACCCCAGGCAAGAAGGGATCACCAAGTGTCAATCCCAGTCGGCATCACAGTCTGCCACAGCCTCGCCCTGGCTCCTTCGGAGCTGGAAGAACCACTGTCACCCCCGTCCCCTTTAGAGATGCTAATCTGATCACTAAACTATCTCCACAAAGAGTCAATTTTTTTTTCCTCAGATCAGTTTATACAAGGTTGAAATGATTCAAAGGGAATTGTTAAAATATAAGGCAGAAAATACAAGAAAACAGAAAATGCAGACAACTGTTTTCTCTGAGCACAGGGCCTCTCTTTCTGTGGGTGCAAATGGCCCTGCTAGCTGCTAGAATTTGCAAGTGTCCTCAGAACTTAAGACTTCTGTTCAATAAAATTGTATCAAATCCATACGTGTTTTATTTTTTCTTCAAGTTAAACAAGTTTTATTATGTTATAACTTATTTGCACAGAAGCAATACGCCAAAATAATAGAAATTGCAGCAGAGATTATAGTCAGACTTTCTAATATCATGTGTTTTTATTTGATCTACATGTTTTAATCAAGCATATCTAATATATGTGCTGAAACCACTTGGAAGCTGGGAACAGAGGCTCACCTGGACCTCAGACTGAGATAGTAGCTTCAGAGTGGTCTTGCCACTGCGCCTGGGCGGGGGCTCCAAGGGTGTGCGGGCACAGCAGAACTCCTGCCTGTGGCCCAGGCTGCCAGAGCCATGGCCTGGGCGGCACCTCCCAGCCAAGGGAGGGGCTACTCTCTCTGGCCCCCAAGCATTGCAGACAATCACTATTTGCCAACAGGATCCCTCCTTTGTCGTTCTGGGAGGGTCTGTGGCTCTCAGCCTCCTCTCACCTCTGCCTTCTCTGCCGTAGTCTCAGCCTTCTCCTCTGTCATAGCCTCGGCCTTCTCTGTCATAGTCCTCTCTCTGTCACTAACCAGCTGTTACCAAGGGCTTTGGGATTTCTACTTGGGACTGGTCTCTCTTTCAGTGCTTTCTGGTTGGACTTTCTGCAATGATGGAGACGTTCAATACAGTAGCCACTAGCTGAGCAGAGGTGGCTTCTGAGCATTTATAATATGGCTAATGTGCGTGAGGAAATGAGGTTGGAATTCTATTTCATTGTCATTAATTTAAATGTAAAAATCTGGACGGGGTGGCTCATGTCTGTAATCCTAACACTTTAGGGGGCTGAAGCAGGCAAATCACCTGAGGTCAGGAGCTCGAGACTAGCCTGGCCAACATGGTGAAACCCCGTCTCTACTAAAAATACAAAAATCAGCCAGACGTGCTGGCATGTGCTGTAATCTCAGCTACTCAGGAGGCTAAGGGAGGAGAATTGCTGGAACCCACGAGGTGGAAGTGGCAGCCAAGATCACACCACTGCACTTTAGCCTGGATGACAGAGTGAGACTCCATCTTAAAAAAGAAATGTGCCGGGCGCGGTGGCTCAAGCCTGTAATCCCAGTACTTTGGGAGGCCGAGGCGGGTGGATCACGAGGTCAAGAGATCGAGATCATCCTGGTCAACACGGTGAAACTCCGCCTCTACTAAAAATACAAAAGATTAGCTGGGCATAGTGGCGCGTGCCTGTAATCCCAGCTACTCAGGAGGCTGAGGCAGGAGAATTGCTTGAACCCAGGAGGCGGAGGCTGCGGTGAGCCGAGATCACGCCATTGCACTCCAGCCTGGGTAACAAGAGCTAAACTCTGTCTCAAAAAAAACAGAAATGTAAAAGACCAGGTATGCTAGTGGCTACCATACCAGACAGTGCAGCCTTGATGAGAGGCCACATGGGCACTGCCATCACCAGAGTCACCTGGCACCTGCCAGGGACCTATGCACCAGTCCCTCCAAGCTGCAGGAACACGCACATTGGAGCTTACATTTAAAGCCCTACCTAGTCTAAGAGATGCCTTATTTTCATCATACTTGCCTAGCAGATTTATACCTTTAACCTTTAATTATAGCTTTAGCCTACAGAATGATTTGTTTCTCTCCAGGTTGGATAATGGAATCTGCCACCCCCAGGAGTTGTTTGCTTCTCCCTTGTGGGTGTCTGGGGGCACTGAGGAGAAATACCTGCATGGAGAGGAGGGAATGCAGCCGTACTGTGGAGCACCTGAATACCAAGGAAAGGAGTTCACAGTGAAAAAGCCTCGAAGATTATACAGCACAGGGGTAGTAAACATAGCAGACAGTGAAAGGAAGCCTGAAAGTTTGAAAGTCTAGAAGTATTGGATTTGATTCTCTTAACTAGCTATGAATATGATACTTTTCTGAACCTCAATTTCTTTGTCTGTAAAATGGGGATAATACCCACCTGTATTAGTCAGGATTCTGCAGACAAACAGAACCAATAAAATACAGTAGATAGACTGATTGATTGATTGATAGATACAGATTAGAGAGAGAGAGAGAGATCAGGATTTAAGGAATTGGCTTACACAATTATGGAGGCTGACAAGTCCAAAATATGTAGAGTGGGCCAGCAGGCTGGACACCCAGGGAAGAGCCCATGTCGTGGTCAAGTCCAAAGGCTGGCAGAATTCCTTCTTGCTCAGGGGAGGTCGGCCTCTTACTGCATTTAGGCCTTCAGCTGATTGGATGAAGCCCACCCATATTCTAGAGGACAATCTCCTTTACTCAAAGTTCACCAACTTAAACGTTAATTTCATCCAATACATCCTCACACAAACACCCAGAGTATTGTTTGACCAAACAGCTGGGCACCCTGAGGCCCAGCCAAGTTGACACATATAATTAACCATCTGAACATTCTGTAATGAGGGCCACATTCATTCACACGTTTGAGAGAATGTATATAACCATGTTTTGAAACTGTCAAGTGCTATGAGAACACAAAGACCAACAGGCACACGAAAACATGCTCTACCACTAATCATCAGGGAAACGCAAATCAAAACCACAAGGAGGAGACACAGCACGCGCACCTGTCAGAATAGCTGTTATAAAAAAGGAAAGGTAAGTGCTGGCAAGGATGTGACAGAGAGGCAGCACCTGCACACTGCTGGCGGGAATGTGAATTAGTACAGTCGTCACGGAAAACTGTTCGGACATTCTCAAAAACTTAAAAATAGAACTACCATACAATCCAGCAATCCTACTCCTGGGTGTCTACCCAAAGGAAATGAAATCAGTGTGCCAAAGAGACATCTGCACCCCTCACGTGCATTGCAGCGTGGCAGCACTGTTCACAATAGCCACGACACGGAAACAACCCAAGTGTCCATCAGTGGGTAACAGATAAAGAAAACGTGGCATATAACGTAATAAAATTGTATTCGGGGCTGGGTGCAGTGGTTCGCGCCTGTAATCTCAGCACTTTGGGAGGCCTAGGCAGGCAGATCACAAGGTCAGGATATAGAGACCATCCTGGCTAACACGTTGAAACTCCGTCTCTACCAAAAATACAAAAAATTAGCTGGGTGTGATGGCATGCACCTATAATCCCAGCACTTTGGGAGGCCAAGGTGGGCAGATCACAAGGTCAGGAGTTCAAGACAGCCTGGCCAAGATGGTGAAAACCTCATCTCTACTTAAATTACAAAAAATTAGCTGGGTGTGGTGGTGGGTGCCTGTAATCCCAGCTCCTAGGGAGGCTGAGGCAGAGAATTTCCATTGAGCCACTGCACTCCAGCCTGGGTGACAGGCGAGACTCCATCTTAAAAATAAAGAATACTATTCAGACTTTAAAAGAAAAAAATCCTTCATTTGCATGACATGGATGAATCTGGAGAACATTACGCTAAGTGAAATAAGACAGGCACAGGGAGAAAATCCCACAGGATCTCACTCCTATGTGGAATCTAAGAGTTGAACTGGCTGGGTGCGGTGGCTCACATCTGTAATCCTAGCACTTTGGGAGGCCGAGGCAGGACAATTACTTGAGCTCAGGAGCCTGGGCAACATAGTGAGACACTGTCTCTACAAAAATTAACTGGGCATGGTGGCACGCACCTGTAGTCTTAGGTACTCGGGAGACTGAGGTGGGAGGATCGAAGATTGCAATGAGCCGAGATTGCGCCACTGCACTCCAGCCTGCGTGACAGAGTGAGACCGTGTCTGGAAAAAAAAAAAAAGATACTTTGGAAAAGAGGAGTCCTTGCCTTTGCTCCCAAATGTGCCAAAACATGAGGCCCATGGGCAATCAACACCCCATGCCAGCCTGGGTCTTTTAAGAAGATAAAATAACTGGGGATTTAGAGTTGGGGGCCCTCAGCAGATGCCTGAACATGGGAATGGGTGCATATTCCTTAGAGATGTTATCAGCCAGGATACTAGCAGAAAAAAATGAATTCATCTTGACTGGACCAAATGAAGAGACTGTAATGGAGGGGCCAGCCCACTCCCTCGTTGGTTATTAACCCAGCCTGGCATGCAGCACCTCACACCGTCAAAGCGATTTCACCCCCATCAACCGGCCTGACCCCCACAACACGCTTATCATGGGGTACGTAACAATCCCTGTTTTACAGATTGGGCAACTGGATTAAAAAATGTGGAGCAACTTACCCAGGCTCACAAGACTGTTCTCCTGTCTTCACATGCCATCGTCTTTCCACCATACCACACAGCTGTCCCCAGAGGGGGGACACGATAACGCACCTTGGAAAGCATTTGAGAATTTAAGAAAGATGTTCCCAGGCATTATATCGTAGCTGTGCTCACCCTGGAACAGCTGCTCCCATGGGAGGAGTCACACGTGGCAGCTAGGTGATTCCCATAGTCGCGCAGTGAATCACGCCACACGCTGCTCCCGGTCCCTCCAATGGCTCGCCATCACCCGGCCAAGAGAGTAAAGAGTCCTAGCTTTGGTATAGAAGTCCCTCTGTCATCTGGCCCTGGCAGGTGATCTCTTGGACCTAACTTTCTTTGCCCAGGCTGATATTGAGCTCCTGGACTCAAGCAATCTTTCCACCTCAGCCTCTCAAAATACTGGAATTACAGATGTGAGCCAGCCAGTACACCTGGCTCAGACCTGACTTTCCTGTTCTCCTTTTTCCTTAGGACACCCAAGTTAACCAGCCTCTCTGCTCCCCCTTAAACGTGTCAAGCACAGGCCCATCTCAGCTCCCACCCCCACTGGCTGTTCATTTCACTTGGAATTCTCTTCCCCCAGGTTCCATATGGTGTGCTTCCTCCCTTTATCCAGGTCTCTGCTAAAATATATATATATTAAAAAAAAAACTTCCCCAAGGAAGCCTTCCCTAGTTAACCTGCATGTAATCACTCATACACACACACACACACACACACACACACACACACACACACAATTTCCCTTATCATTACTTGGCACTTTATCTATCTATCACCTGTGGTCCCCACTGGCAAATAAGCTCCACAAAGGTAGGAAGTTTCTTCTCTTCACTGTCTCCAGTGCCTAGAGCATGTATAAAGGACACAGAATTATTGCTGAATGAATGAAAGAGCAAATGCCATGTGAAGGGGTGAGAGGGCCAGAGGGTGCAGCGGGAGGCATGCTGGGCACTGCAACCCAACCTCTCCCTCTTCTGCTTGCCCTTCCCAGGCAGGCTGCAGCTGTCATCTTCCAAATGTTGACTCAAGTGCCTCCTTGCAGCGCTTGGGTCTGTTAAATATTGCCGAGCCTCCTGGGCTGAGCAGATGCTGAATGTCAGGAGAAGGTTTGTCTTCAGGAACAAAAGCAGGAAACACTCTCCTCACTCCCAGCCTCCAGATGTCGGAGGTCCCTAAGGCGGAGGGCGGGAGAGCCGCAGGGACAACATCCTGCACCTGAGTGTGGAGATGGATGCCCACCTCATCCCATTTCCTGGCTCCTTCTGGGCTTCCTTCAGGGAAAGTCACTGTCTCTTCTACCCCTAGTGCCTTCTCCTCACTTGCCTTCCTCTTCAGCCCCGTAGAAGCAGGACACTGGGGTGGGAAGGGGGATGAGGAGGACTTGACCCCATTTCTCCCATCTATGTAAAGGGAGGAAGATCGGGTAACCCTCTGTCTGTGTACTCAAGAATGGGTTGCTGGACATGTTTGGAATATCAAGAAAGAACCCCAGAAATCTATTATCCAGACAAGAATTGCCTGGCCCATAGCAGTAGCTGCTATGCCTCTGAAAGGGGAGCTCTTCAAGACTGCCATCGTGAGTATGCCTGGGTGGGAGGGGACCACCTCTGGAAGGCAGGACGCTGGTGCAGAGAAGGAGCCAGCTCTGTCTTCCGCACTGGGACCACCGTCTGGTGTCCCCAGCCTGGCCTCTGATGACGCACCACGTTCTCTCCATCCACATCCACCCTCCAGCCTGCATCCAAGGACACTTAATATGAGGCTTGACACAGAGAACCTTAAACTGTGAGGGAGGTAAACCTGCCCGTGGAGTTCTGAGAGGTATAATTACAGATTTTTCACACCATTCGCCACTAACAGTAATCATGAAACCCTGGAGAAAAGACTTTTTTTTTTTGAGACAGAGCTTTTTTCTTGTTGTCCAGGCTGGAGTGCAGTAGCGTGATCTCAGCTCACTGCAACCTCTGCCTCCCAGGTTCAAGCACTTCTCCTGTGTCAGCCTCCCGAGTAGCTGGGATTACAGGCGCCCACCACTACACCGAGCTAATTTTTGTATTTTTACTAGAGACAAGTTTCACCATGTTGGCCAGGCTGGTCTCGAACTGCTTGACCTCAGGTGATCCGCCCTCCTCAACCTCCCAAAGTGCTATGCTTACAGATGTAAGCCACCCCTCAGCCTGAGCCACCACACCTGGCCAACTCTCTTTCAAAATAGAGGGCCCGCCACAGTGTAACGTGGATGGGTGGGAGGAGGCCACATCCACTGGGCGGCGAAGGGGCAGTGAAGGACAGCAGTGGCAGGCTATGGACACAGAGCCACCTCCTGCACACCAGCAGTCCTCAGAACCCAGGGTGAGAAGAGAGGAGGCAGGGCCCGTGCAACAAGGATGGGGTGCCCAGGCAAGCCACTCCAGTCTCTCTGACAAAACACTGGCCGACCATGGTCTACCTCTAGGCTCTGCCACAGTGGAGACGTCGCGGACGGATGAAAGTGCATTGCAGTCTTAGGGTAGAGGGAAGTCCCAGAGGCCCACAGGAAAACAGAGGCGCAGGCTGGGCACTGGAAGACCTGCTTGTAGTTTCAGGTCTGCCACTCACTTGCTGTGTGTCGAGAGCAAACCACCTAACGCCTGCAGACCCCATTTTTCATCTGTGAAGAGGAATAACACATCCTGGGAGACTTTTGAGGATCACTTGAGATGCTGTGCACACAGGCTGAGCTTCTCCCTGGGGGCCACCTCCAGCCCTGACAACAATGACCTCTGCTTACCACGCCCACCCCGCCAAGCAGAGCTGTGCCTCCAGTGATGTGATGGGGGGTTGTTCAGCCTCCATGGCCAGGACGGTGATGAATGCTCACCCCCGACTCTGTCCCTGCATCCGGGCTGTGGTTTCCATCAGGAACACGTGAGCTGGCCTTGCAGGCAGAGAGGAAGAGCCCAGGGGACCGAACTCCCAGGAGTCAGAGAGGGAGCCACAGTCCTTCAGGCAGTGGGTGGCCGCTGCATGGCTTCCTGAGCCACCTGCCCACAGCCAGGCAGTGGCAGCTGCTGTTCATGCCCGGGACCGCCGCTTGTGATGCTAGGGGGCCTTTGGCAG
Organism: Aotus nancymaae; assembly: GCF_030222135.1. Lineage (NCBI taxonomy): Eukaryota > Metazoa > Chordata > Mammalia > Primates > Aotidae > Aotus > Aotus nancymaae. The sequence continues at coordinate 38,402,982 of NW_026988423.1, forward strand.
GGGTCTTCAAGGCTAGAGGCCCCTGGATTTATTTTCAGGTTCATGTATGTGTGTGTTTGCTTGGTGAGAAGCGGCACTGAGGGTAAATTGCAGAGGGGTTGAGGCGCTGCAAGGAACACAGGTGAGGTCCCACAACACCCCACCGTGCACTTCTGCTCCTCCTGTTCCAAAGCCCCAGAGAGCCTAGAGGGCTATCCTACATCTACCAGAAAAGGCTTTGTGACAAGGCCGATCTGCTGGTGGGAGACCTGCAGCAGGAATCACCAGGATCCTCCTAAGGTGACCACCCGTCCTGGCATCCCAGGACAAAGGGCTTCCCAGGGTGTAGGACTTCCAGTGCTAAAACTGGGACAGTCCTGAGCACGCCAGGATGAGTTGGTCTTCAGAGTCCTGCCAGCAGGCGCACAGCACCAGGACGGCGACCTTGTCATCCTAAACCAGCCTCCTCTCTCAAATCTGCCACCCTCCACGAAGCCCTCCAGCCCTCCTCTGGCAGTTCCTCCACCAGCCCTGAATGAATGGAAAATGCAACCTTGAGGGCAACCTGGAGAATGCGTTCCTGGAACTCAGCCCTCATTTGCCAAGCCCCATCATTCCCCCTCTTACCGGGTAGGTGGCCTTGGCGCAAAACTTCCTGCCTCAGCTGTCTGCATCTGTAAAGTGGGAATCCTAATGGCACCCGTTTGTAGTAACGGAATCATCCTGAGGAATGGATGAGTGAAAATGGGTCAACATCTTCACAGAGTGCTGGCTCACAGCAAATGTCACATCAATCTTGGCTATTGTGATTACTGTGCACAGAGAACATGAGAGAGGTTCTCATAGGGACTCACATATGTCACCTTGTCTAATTAAAAATAAATTTTTTAAAGGCTTGAGACAGATGGTATTAATCCCTGTTTGACAGATCAGGAAATAGGCTTAGAGAAGTAATGGGGAGATCGGGGGTCAGGGCAGGGCATGGCCAGAGAGGCAAAGATGGAGATTCAGAGCCACGCTGACTGCTTGTAAGGTTACCGATCCTGTGTGCAGCCTTCCCCAGCTGCTCAATGGGCCACGACTCAAGTTCCAGTGTCCAGTGGCCTACGAGCCCTGCTCCAAGCCATCCTATGCCTGCCTTCCCTGGCCTCTTCTGGTCTCTTCACATGTTCTGGATCTCTCCTTTCTCTGTGCCTTCACGCATCCCCGCCTCTACCCCGAGAGCCTGTCACCCTGCCATGCAGCTGGCTGGCCCCTTCTCAAGGGCCAACCACCCATCAGGCAACCATGCAAACTGAGCTAGCCCTTACTGCAGGCACAGTCTCACCACAGTGCCCAGCAGGGCCAGGCCCAGGTGTCCCCGAGAGGCTCCTCTGCTCACTGGGACTCCCCATGGCTCCCACTCTGTCTTGCCTCAAACCGGCTGCAGTGGTGACTGAATGTTTACACATTTGTCAGTATCTTCCACCCACTCTAGACTCCATGAGGGCAGGAACGGTACCTGATTTATCACCATCTCTGGCACATACTGGGTGCTAAATAAATAAGAATCACATTCCTATTGAATGGATGGTAAATGAGAAATAGGCCTAAGTGTGCCTGGGTTACCTAGGTCACCTGTTTGGATTGTCAGAGCACCACCGAATAGGGGTAAAAGAATATTTCTGATGATACCTACATGAGAGCCCCAATCAAAGGACCTGGATCTGCTTAGAGGGCCCCACATTGCATTCAGGGTTTCCAGCATAGCTTCACCCATCACAGTGTCAAGGACAGAGACCTGCTCTGTGGGCCACTATGACATCCCCAGGGATGGCCACAGTCCCAGCACACACCAAGGACTCCATGCACTTTTGTTAAATGAATAAATGTCTCCAGCAGGTGTGGCTTCCGCGCAGCCACATTTCTGTATCTAAGCGGGAATCCTATTTCATTCATCAAACATTAACCGGAAAACCACATTCTTTGGAAATTACCCAGAAGCGCCCTGAAAAATGTGATACTTACCTAGGTCAAAGCCTAAGCATTCGAACATCAGGATATTGAAGTGGTAGAGCTCACTGCCATTGTCCCTCTACAAATAACAGTGACATAATCCACACGATAAACACAAACAGTCTCCACTCAAGTCCAGTATCCACACTTCAGTCTCAGGTCTTCAGAAAGTGTCTTTCCTGAGCCTCAGTTTATTCATCTATAAATGTAGATGATAAAAATACCAACCTCACAGGGGAACTGAAGAATTAAACTCGATGTTATCTGGCACACAATAAGCAGCTATTATTATGATTGTTTAAACAGAAGGTATCATTTCAAAAGGAAGCTGTTTAAAGCTCTGAAGATATTTTGTAGGAGAATTTTCCTGACGTCATTCTACAGACAGAAAAAAAGTCAGGAAATTCCTTGAAAAGTGCTGTCTTAATGAGAGCATTCCTTCCAAACCCCACTTCCACCACAATCAACTATCCAGTTTGAGGTGGATTCTGATTGAAATTATAAAAAAAAAAAAAAAAAAATTGGCAAGATGACTGTATATTGCAAAACAAAATGTGTTGCTTTTAAAGTGATTTTGGAGCTTCAGTAATTAGTCTAGCAAGTTCCAAAGACACATTCTGCAGTCATCATTCGGTTTTTGTTTCCTTTGGTAATCTGCCTTTCTTCAAAAAAAAAAATCAACTGGGGAAAAACATCTGTTTGGAAGTTGCCTGGGACTGAAGCCCCCACCAGGCTTTGCTGGGCTCTGTATTATAAGGAAACCCCCTTGGATCCCACGTTCTTTCTTCCTGCCAGGCTGCTCCTGGGTCACTTCTCAGCTCTGGTGGCTGCTGAAACGAGACAGCTGCTGCTACACAAAATAACTCAAGAACATACCAAAGCCTGTTGCTTCCAGCACTTGGAAAATCTGACATTCAAATATGCAAATATTTTATGGCACAAAGAGAGAAAAAAAGAGAGAAGGAGCTGCAAAGTCACATTTGAAATGAAACATACTAGAGATGAAAGCAAACTGGAATTTACACTTCTGGATTATAATTAAACTGGTGCTATTATCAGAGAAAAGCACAGAATTCGCCACGATTCGCCGAAAGGGTCTCTCGCTACTGCCGGAGTCACCAGGCATGTCGCCCAGTCACCAGCACCTGCACAGTGACAGAGCGGGATTTGCAACCTGGGTGTGAGCCTTGTCAGACTCACAGAAATGCCCTTGGCACAAAGGACAGGGAGGGGAGCATGGCAGGAAAATCAGAGCACTGTCTTTACCCCATTTGCCACAGCACGGTATTTATGTTCCTCTAAATATCTGGATTAAAATTCTGTAAAACAATCACCAGCCTTCACACAAACTTTGAGTTCATTTTCTTGGAGGTGTGAGGAAATGAGCAAAGTCAGCCTTACCGTCCTGGATGGTGGAGTGAAAAGCAAACCAGAAGGCCTAGGTCAATCAGGGTCAGACCATTAAGAGTGGAGTTATTCTGATCAGTGACTTAAGCCCTTAGAGACACTCTCTCCCCATATGCGTGAGGGGAGTTAGTCCAGAAGATTCCAAAGCCACCTTCCAGATCTCGGAGTCTATGAAAGATTGTAGCAGAAAAGGAAGAATCTGATGAACCTGCGTTTAAATCATAGTTTTGTTATTGACTCACTTTCTGAACTTGGGCAGCTTGCTTGGAATCGTGCAGCTGGGGTTTCTCGTGTGTAGAACAAGGACAGTGGCACCCGGCTCACAAGGTTGCTGGAAAGTTTAACTGAAATTATGTCGGTAAAGCATTTGACATAGGGTGAATTCTGCTTTTACTCCCTGTTTCTTTGTTTGTTTGTTTGTTGAGATGGAGTCTCGCTCTGTCACCCAGGCTGGAGTGCAGTGCAGCAATCCCAGCTCACTGCAAACTCCATCTCGCCAGTTCAAGTGATTCTTCTGTCTCAGCCTCCAGAGTAGCTGGGATTACACGTGCGTGCCACCACACCTGACTAATTTTTGTATTTTTAGTCAAGATGGGTTTTTGCCCTGTTGGCCAGGCTGGTCTCAAACTACTGAGTGCCAGCGATCTGCCCGCCTCAGCCTCCCAAAGTGCTGGGGTTGCAGGTGTGAGTCACTGTGCCTGGCCTGCTCCCTGTTTCTTATACCTCTCCTTTGTGTTGGAAGCCAAAGAACATTACCAGACGAATCATGATGAGAACCAGAGATCGTGACTGGGAGGAGGTTAACCTCATCAATCCCATTTTCTAGCCCGCTGCAATAAACTATGAAGGTCTACATTCAGAATCAGTCAGACATGGGACTAGTCACTTCATTGAAAGACCATTCATGGCACTTTCTAATTTCTAATTGGCCATTCCCTGATGCCAAATATACTTCTGAACATGTCCTGCCATCATCAACTAGCATGTATTTAGTGAATAAAAATTTATTTTTAATACAAATTTGGCATTAAAGGGCAAACTTTACCATCTGACTCCTCCTGCTCCCATAAGTCACAGAAAGATACAGAAATTAGTTTCTTGCTCTATGGCCGGGTGCATGCGGTGGTGCAATCATAGCTCACTGTGGCCTCAAATTCTGACCTCAGGCCTCCCAAGTAGCCAGGACTACAAGCATGAGCCATGACAATGAGCTAATTATTTTTAAATTTTTTGTAGAGATGGAGTCTTGCTGTGTTTCCCAGGCTGGTCTCAAATTCCTGAGCTCAAGCGATCCTTCTGCCTCAGTCACATAAAATGTTGGAATTACAGGCACAAGCCAGTGTGCCAGGCCTGGAAATGAATTTTGTTTGTTCTAAGTTTATCTGTAACACTATTCCCCCTTACTTGACAGAGACCCTGAAATTTATTAATCTGCTTAATTCAATCAGTTGATTCCACTGGCATTTGTACCATATTTTTTAATACTGAGACCTACTATGTGCCAGGTACTATGCTAAGCACAGAGTAAACAAAAGAAACATTTCTCTGTTTTTGTTTTGTTTTGCTTGAGACAGGGTCTCGCCATGTCACCCAGGCTGGAATGTAGTGGTGCGATCTCAGTTCACTGCACCCTCTGTCTCCCAGATTCAAGCAGTTCTTCAGCCTCACCCTCCCCGTCCTATACGATGACCCTTAGCCATAATATAGCTGGCATTACAGGCGTGTGCTATCACACCCGGCTAATTTTTGTGTTTTTAATAGAGACCATGTTTTGTGTTTTTAATAGAGACCATGTTGGCCAGGCTGGTCTCAAACTTCTGACCTCAAGTGATCAGCCCACCTCAGCCTCCCAAAGTGCTGGGATTACAGGTGGGAACAACTGTTCCCGGCCCATTTATTTGGTTTTGATGAAGGAGGGAATTCTCCTTTATCAGCATGTTTGGCTGCATTAAAAGATGTATTGGAGAGGACATAATGAAAGAAGCCTACCTCCTAGAGAAACAGAAGAGCACATCGTATTAGTTATCTATTGCTATTCAACAAGTCACTCCAAAACTTAGCAGCTTAAAACAATGAACATGTATTATTTCACAAGGTCTCTAGACTCCAGGAGGAATCAGGAACAGCTCAGCTCAATGGTTCTGGCTCAGGGAGCCTCTCGAGGCTGTAGCTGAGATGGAAGTCATCTGAAGGTTTGAGTGGGGCTGGAGGAACTACATCCAAGGTGTCCATGCACACACCTAGAAGGGCAGCTCTGGCTGCTGGCAGGAGGCATCATTCCTCCCCCAGTTGCATTCTCTCATAGGGATGCTAGAGTAGCCTCATGACTTGGTAGCTGGCTTCCCCTAGAGAGAGTGATCAGGGAGAAAGCCAGCATGAGCCACAATGGCTTTTTTTTTTTTTTTGAGACAGAGTTTCGCTCTTGTTACCCAAGCTGGAGTGCGATGGCACAATCTCGGCTCACCGCAACCTCCGCCTCCTGGGGTCAGGCAATTCTCCTGCCTCAACCTCCTGAGTAGCTGGGATTACAGGCACGCACCACCACGCCCAGCTAATTTTTTGTATTAGTAGAGACGGGGTTTCACCATGTTGACCAGGATGGTCTTGATCTCTTGACCTTGTGATCCACCCGCCTCGGCCTCCCAAAGTGCTGGGATTACAGGCGTGAGCCACTGTGCCCGGCCAGCCATAATGGCTTTTATGACCTAATCTTGGAATTCACATTTTGCTACTTCTGAAATTTTCTATCGGTCACACAGGCCAAGTCCACTCAGTATGGGAGGAGGTTATAAAGAATGTGGATGCCAGGAGGCAAGGATTGTCAGGGGCCATACAGGGGATTGGCCACCACACATAATTGGACAGAAAGGCCAGGCATAGTGGCTCATGCCTATAATCCTAGCACTTTGGGAAACTGAGGCAGGCAGATCGCTGGTGCTCGGGAGTTCAAGAACAGCCTAGTCAACATGGCAAAATCCCATCTCTACAAAAAATATAAAAATTAGCAGTGCGTGGTGGCACATGCCTATGGTCCCAGCTACTCTGGGAGGCTGAGGTGGAAGGATCGCTTGAGCTCAGGGATTCCAGGTTGCAGTGAGCTATGATCGCACCATTGCACTCCAGCCTGGGTGACAGAGCAAGACCCTGTCTCTTAAAAAAATTTAAGTTAATTAATATAATAACAGAGAATGAGCCTCAGTTACATTGGTAAGTGTTGTTTTATAAGGCACCATTGCAAGGCTCCTGGTTTTGCACTAGGCAGATAACTGGCTTCCTAGGGCTCTGTTGCATTGCCTGAGGCATGTCCTTGAGGGAGTGTCTCCTGGGTATTTGCTGCTGCTGAGTACCCATAGCCTCTGCCCCCAAGTAAATTTGGCTCCATTCAGCCCCTTGAACAGATATGATCTGTCCCTGCTGCCCTTTGAGAAGCTGACTCATGATGAAGCCGAAGCCCACCTCTTCTCTCAGGCCCTGAAGACCCCAAGTGGAAGGAAGGCGAGGAAGGCATCAAAAATCTGCCAATCGGTGAGTCACTCTGCTTCAAGGCTGCGCTGACAGCACAGGGCTGGTGTGACTCCTGGGCCCCCAGCGCTTTAGGGATGTGAGCCTGATCTTAGAGGTTAGTGGGTTCTGCTGACACTGTTTAGCCTGGTGAATAATAAAATTAGGGCTGATCTGCTCAGAACCACCCAGCTGGGACTCTCTAGGGAGAATACAGGGCAGAGACATGCTGGCCTGAGCTGGAAGGGCAGCTGGGACCTTAATGCCCATGAGAATGAGAATGACGTCATCTGACAAGAGAAACCTGCAGAGTGAGGGAGAGCTACTCCACCAGCCTCCACACGCTGCAGGACTTGAGGGAGGTGTCAGGACCTCTGCAAGGAGGAGGCAGATCTGTCCCAAGGCATATTATGCAAACAGCAGAGCTGCCAAGGGTGAGTTGAGATGCAAATACTGAGGGCAGAGATAACAGCATTTCCCTGAGCCCTTGGCTCAGCAGAAAGAGAGTTCACCTTTCACAGCAGTCAGGAGCTCCTGAGCTGCCTGGAGAAGCCACCCAACCCCTCCCCAACCTCCCTGCCTCTGATCACTACCCTACAGCTAGAAAGAATGCCATGGCACAGCCCGCGACCTCTGAACTCTTCTTCTTCCACGGTGGCCTCCACACCCAAGACAGACCCAAATGCAGGCTCAGAACCATCTTTCTCTTCCCAGGAGCTGCAAGAGTGTGCCCAGCTCTAGTCTAGTTTTGCATAAATTGTTTAAAATCTGGGTTCATAGTGTTCCCTGTTTCAGAGACTTCTTGTCCCAAATAAACATTCTTTGCTTTTTTCAGCACATGCTCAGAAAGAGAGGCCTCTGTATATTTTCCCCTTTAATTAGAAAGGAAGATCTGAGTCCCTAATCCCTATCCACATGGCCACGTCACAGCATCCTTACCCGACAAAGGGCGTTAGTACACATACACACACACACATACACATACATACACATACATGTGTATACACATATACTCTAATAAACGTTAGAGAATGTATATGTAAATAATATTATAGATTTCTTAGAGTATTTAGAAAAAAGCAAATACCCTAGAAGAAAAATTGACAAGAAATCTGAAAAACCAGTTTACAGCAGAGCATATCCAAATGGTCATTCAATACATGAGAATTTCTCAGTGGTCAATAAAACGCAAGCTAAAACTGTAATGAGTTACCACTACACACCAATCAGAGTGGTTAAAATTAAAAGGGCTGATAATACTGCTGGGGGCAGTGGCTCATGCCTGTTATCCTAGCACTTTGGGAGGCTGAGGCGGCCAGATCACTTCAGGCCAGGAGTTCAAGACCAGCCTGGCCACCATGGTGAAATCCCATCTCTACTAAAAATGCAAAAATTAGCTGAGTGTGGTGGCAGGTGCCTGCAATCTCAGCTACTTGGGAGGCTAAGGAAGGAGAATTGCTTGAACCAGGGAGGCAAAGGTTGCAGTGAGTTGAGATGGTGTCATTCCACTCCAGTCTGGGCGACAGAGTGAGACTCTGTCTCAAAAAAAAAAAAAAAAAAAGAAAAAGAACTGAGAAGACAAAATGTTCACAAGGCTGCTGAGTAACAGGAGCCCTCTTGTGTTCCTGGTAGCAGCTGGAAATGGTGTAATTACTATGGAAGACTGTTTGTCAATACCCACTACAGTTAATAAATGCACCCCCCATGACTTAGCAACCTCACTGCTAGACACATACCCTACAGAAATGCGTGCACGTGTCCCCCAAAGGACACATGTTAGAGTGTCATAGTGGCAGCATGATTTGTATAATGAAAAGGATTGAAAACAAGCCTAATGTCCATCACCAATGAAACAAATAAATTGTGGTATATTCATATAGTAGAATAACCAATAAAAATTAAGGAACTACAGTCATACAAAACAACATGGCTAAATCTCAGAACATAACCTTTCAATGTAATCTCTAATCAGAGAAAGTAAATACGAGAAATACATACCATGTGATTCCACTTATGTGCAATTTACAAATGGGCAAACCTACTAGTTATTAGGAATGAAAGTTTAGGTAGTAAAACTGTGTTGGTTTTCGTAAGAGAAATGATCATGACCACCTCCAGAGGGGTGGCGATTGGGACCAGCTGTGAAGAGAGGAGCTGCTCAGGTATTGGCAATGTTCTATTTTCTTGCCCTTCGGTGGTAGAGATACAGGAATTTGACCTATAATAATTCAATGACCTGTACATTTTTGTTGTGCATTTTTTTTGTTTGAGCATATATTCAACAATGAAAACAGTAACTGGCTGGGCACGGTGGCTCACGCCTGTAATTCCACACTTTGGGAAACCCAGATGGGAGGATCACTTGAGGCCAGGAGTTCGTGACCAGCCTGGGCAACACAGTGAGACCCTATCTCTACGAAAAAATTTTTAAGTAGCCAGGCATGGTAGTGTGCACCAGTAGTCTCAGCTTCTTGGGAGTCTGAGGTGGGAGGATTGCTTGAGCCTGGGAGTTAAAGTCTGCGGTGAGCCATGATTCGCACCGCTGCACTCCAGCCTGAACAGCAGAGTGAGACTCTGTCTCAGAAAAAAACAAAAAGGTAAGAGAGGATAGTCAGAGTGGTGGCAATTGTGCTTCTTGCTTTGCCTTAGTTACCTCGATCAGTTCAGCCTAAACTTTGAGATGGTGGAAAGTACTATGAATCTGAAATTACACCAAGAAAGTCATTTGCCTTCTTTGAGATTCAGTGATTGTATCTTTAAAATGTGATAAGACCTATTGTAAATGGTTCTTACGAGGATTAACTCGACGAACTTGGGAACGTGTTTGGCACACACTAGATATCCAAAGTTTGTTCTTCTAGTAGCGGCAATAGTTGGTGGTGGTGGTGGTGGTGTTACTGTTATTTAACTTAGGACATCAAAGTGAGGAACTATATGGTAAGGAACAGAGACTGAACCAGAAGCCAGTGGCTGCTGTTCTGATTATGTATTGCTACATAGCATTCATATTATCCTACAACCTAGTGGTTCAAAACTACAATTTTCTTGTGCTTGCAACTCTGTGGGTCAGAGAAAAGAGGGAAGGCAAAGTTCAGCTGAGCAGTTCTTACTGAGGGTCTCTCATGAGGTTACATTCAGGCATTGACTGAAGCTGCAGTCAGTGAAGGCTTAGCTCAGCTGGGTCTCCAAGAGGCTGGCTCAGGTGCTTGGTGGTTGCTGCTGGCTTCTGGCTGAAAGCTCACTTGGACCTACTGACTCTGCCTTTGGTCTGGGCTTCCTCACAACAGGTGATCCCAAGTCTCCGAAAGTGGGTATTCCAGCAGGCAAGGCAGAAGCTGCATTGCTTTTTATGACCTAGTTTTGGAAGTCATCTAGTGTCACTTCTCCATAATTCGTTTGTTAAAGCAGTCACAGACCTGCCCAGATTCAGGGATAGGGCATAGAATTTGCCCATCTTTTAGCGTTCAGTTTACCATGAACACTAAGATGGTGTGTGAATTCTGGAAACCGTTCCTCCAACATTATAAGCAGCCTTGCGTAATGGTTAAGAGTTCTGTCTGGGTTCAAATTCTGACTCTGCCATCATCCTTTGGAAGTTACTTAAAGTCCCGTGTCTTGGATTCCTCGTTGGTGAGCTGAAGATGATCTAGTACTACCTTCACGGGCTCTGTTGGAAGGAGCCTGTGGTCCCTGGTGAGCAAGCTCAATGAATGTCGTATTTTAGTATTGTTTCTGCCTAGAAAGATATCCAACTTCATGTCACTCCTAATGTCATTCTTAGGCCCCCCACATGCTTCCTATGGAGATAGCCTCCTTCCTGGAATCAAGGCCATATGGCTGCCTCTGGAAAGGATAGACCAGGTACTTACAGTGGGAAGAGCCCTCGAGTTTCAGTCAGGCAGGCCTGAGTCCATATCCTGCTTCTGCCTCCTATTTGAGGCATGTGGGATAACATGACCTGTTCTCTGAGAGGTGATCTCCTCACCTGCAAAGAGGAGGAAAATGAGACCTCCTTGACAAAGGGGCTGAGGAAGTTCAGTGAGAAAGCGTTGATGGGATCACTTAGTACAGTGTCCAGCGTTTCATGGGTATTTGGATTTTTTGTTTATTTTTAGTTTTCAGAAGGAAAAACACACAAATCTCAAAGGTTGCCAAAGCAGCATACCTCAGCAGCTGAAATAAACACCTCAATTAAACCATCCATCTTCTTTGGCCAATTCAGGGAAGCATAAAGTCTTTGCCGAGGCATTTCTGTTATAGTGGGAAGAGCCCATTTGCTCATTCATTCATGCAACAGATATTTATTAAGCACCTACTGTGCACAAAACAAGCAAAAACAAACAAATGGGGGATCTTCACTGTCTCCTAAAGGGGTCTCCTCCAGCTCCAAGAGAAGATACTGCCCACACCAACAGCCCAGAGGGGCATTGCGATGGACAAAGGCTTGCTCTGGTAAATGTCCAGTGAGGGTCTGTGGTTCCTGACATGGCTGGGGTACAAGGATAGCATAGTTGAGTGAGAGATGAGGTTAGGGGTGCCACTGCGGGAAGTCGCGGCACAGACCTTTTCTGAATTTATAGAAAGTGTCAAGGCCAGAGTTGGATGGGACCCAGTGGTGACAGGGGAACTGCACCAGGTCTGACCAGCAACCCTAGGAAAGAGAGCCGAGGGAATGTGAGATCTGGATACAATTATTTCCCTCTCTCGGCGATCTGGAACTCACAAGCAATGAGGCACTGGAGATGGTGATTGAGCGCCAGTCTCCCACTGGGGCTTTACAAACTGCCCAGCCCATCTGATGGCTCCTTCAAATGAGGAGGCAGCTATGCTCTGCTCTGCTCTGCTCTGCAAAGGCAAGGCGATAACTGAACTCAGAGCCCCTGGAGCGGGGGCTCTCTACTGTCACAAGAATGGGATGCTGGGATCCACAGGGGAGTCCTGGCTCTGGGAAAAATATTGCGGCTTCTGCTTCCTTGGATTCCAGCCACCAATGAATTTACCATTTCTCCACTCGGAGAATGTGAAGCAGCCCAGAGTTTCTAGATAAAGCAAAGCTTATGCGCCCTCAAGTAAACTTGTGTTTCAGCTTCTCTCCACAGGGGCTATTTCCATAGATCCCTCAAAATGAAAACTATACAAATGGGCCAAAGCCAAACAAAATGAGAATAGATATCTCACATTTCTGACAAACTACCCAAAAGCTTATCAATAGCACTCGGTTCTCTGAAGTCACTTCATGACATCTAGCTCCATCCGTCTCTCAGAAGTCACAGTCGGCCGCAAGGTTCTGCAATCGGAAGGTCACACAGGTCTGCACTTCTGACCTCTAAAAGAAATAGACTTAGGACAATAATTGAGGTTCAGGGGAAGAAGAGTTTCCTGAGGGGACAGCCAGGGACAGATGAACCAAATTACATCAGGTGACAAACACACTTACCTTGATCTATGCATTATAAATACTGAATGTCTCATTTTACTTTTCTTAACTTTGTTTTCTGTGTCCTGTGGATGGTTGCCCATATCATGCTGTCCATCTTTAGACTTGATTCCTCAAAGACAGGTCTTTATCTCAAATAATAGTTTTTATTTAAAAACAATAAACAAGGCCAGGCATGGTGGCTCAAGCCTGTAATGCCTGCACTTTGGGAGGCCAAGGCAGGAGGATCACTTGAGCCCGAAAGTTTGAGAACAGCCTGGGCAACATAGTGAAATCCTGTCTCTACAAAAAACACAAGAACTAGCCAGGCATGATAGCACATATCTATAGTTCCAACTACTCAGGAGGCCGAGGTGGGAGAATCACTTGATCCCAGGAGTTCAAGGCTGCAGTGAGCCATGATCATGCACTGCACTCCAGCCTGGGTGACACGGCAAGGTGCTATCTCAAAAAGAAATTTGGAAACACCCAAGCAAGTGTATCCCCTGCCTGAGAGCAAGAGCCCAAGCATGACAGACCTGCTGCTGGAGCCCTAGGAGAGAGGCAGGAGTGTTCTGATGGCAAAACGTTCCCAAGAACTAAGAGCAAAAAACTGGGAAAAGCAGACGAGAGACAAAGGGGCACATGATCAGGATTAAGTGTTAGAAGCAGGGAGGGGAGCATCACATGCCAGGGCCTGCTGGGGGGTGGGAGGCTAGGGCAGAGATAGCAGGGGGTTGGGGGCCTACGGGAGGGATAGCATTAGGAGAAATACCTAATGTAGATGACGAGTTGATGGGTGCAGCAAACCACCATGGCACACGTATACCTATATAACAAACCTGCACATTCTGCACATGTACCAGAGAACTTAAAGTATAATAATTTTAAAAAGACACAATCTAACAAAACTCATGCAAAATAAATAGACAATTTGAAAAAATAAAAAAAAAGCTTCCCGAATCAAAAAAAAAACCCATATTATTAAATGAATTATTTATTTTAAAAAAAAATTCTCTCCAAACAAACAAACAAAAGAAAGGATTAAGTGTTAGAAGAAGGATTATAAAAAATGGGGTAGACAGAGAACCATAAGCAGATAAACCAAGTTACAGCCATGGTAAAGGGCACTGGGGGCCCCTGCAAAGCCCTGAATGCCTCACATGGGGGCACTGGAGAGATGCTGGCCAAAGGGTCCAAGAGCTCGTGAGGCAGGAGGAACAAGCGCAGGGCCTGGGGGACAACACGGTGACTGCAGTTAATAACCAGGCACTGTATCCTTGGAGGTTGCTAAGAGATTTTAAGTGTTCACAACACAAGATGATAAATATATGAAGTAATGTGTATATGAGTTCAGTTCAACCATTCCATAATGTATCAAAACATCAGGGGCCACGTGTGATGGCGCACGCCTGAAATTCTAGCACTTTGGGAGGCCAAGGCAGGTGAATCACTTGAGTTCAGAAGTTTGAGACCAGCCTGGCCAACGTGGCAAAACCCAAAACCCCATTTCTACTAAACACACACACACACACACACACACACACACAAATTACCCGGGCGTGGTGACGTGCACCTATAGTCCCAGCTACTCAGGGAGCAGAGGTTGCAGTGAGTCGAGATTGCACCACTTCAGTCCAGCCTGGGTGACAGAGTGAAACTCTCTCAAAAACAAAACAGAATAAAAAGCTTATCATGTTGCACACCAAAAACACATGCCATTTTTGCCAATTAAAAATAAATCAATAATTTTAAAAATAAAGTTAAAAAGGAAAGGGTGTGGAATATTTAAAGAAGAAGGATTCATTCTTAATGGCTAATATAATTTTTAATAATGCAATAAATGGCACCCCATTAGGGTGCCAGACCCTAGACATGAAAAAGTCTAGTTCATCTTTCAAATATGACTTTCTCCTTTTTAGATGTAACTGTAAGGCCAGTTGCCTTGCCGGGAGCTCGGACCCCCCCCGCCCCAGGAGCTCGGACACGTCCACCCCCCTCACACAGCCTAGCCCTCCCTTAACCCCGCCAAAATGCAAACGAAGTCTTGTAACTCTACCCAATAGCAGTCGAGTCTTGTATGCAAACAAAGTCTTGTAACTCTACCCAATAGCAGACTAGTCTTGCATGCAAATGAAGTCTTGTAAATCTACCCAATAGCAAGCTTGCCTTGCCCACACTCTGCTCTCCCACAACCAATTGAACGCCTCCACTCCCTATAAAACCCCACATCTGAGAGGCATCCGTGCAACTTCTCTGGCCCCTCCTGTTGGACTGCAGAACCTCGCCCGGGAGCCGAATAAATTCTTCACATTGGATCTTCTCGTGCTGGCCTCAGTTTCTTAATTTTAAACTCAGCAAGAACCCAACAAACCCTTACAGTATCAAAAAAAATTTCATAAAGAATACAATTTTTCTGGCCGGGAGCGGTGGCTCACTCCTGTAATCCCAGCACTTTGGGAGGCTGAGGCGGGCGGATTACGAGGTCAAGAGATCGAGACCACCCTGGCCAACATGATGAAACTCTGTCTCTACTAAAAAAATACAAAAATTAGCCTGGCGTGGTGGCACGCACCTGTAGTCCCAGCTACTCAGGAGGCTGAGGCAGGAGAATTGCTTGAATCCAGGAGGCGGAGGTTGCAGTGAGCCGAGATCACGCCACTGCACTCCAGCCTGGCGCCTGGCATTAGAGCAAAACTCTGTCTCAAAAAAAAAAAAAAAATGCAATTTTTCCAAGAAGCGGGTAAGTTCTTGGACTTGGAACTGTAAGGGCACACAATAGGTGCTCTTAGTGTGTCATTAGATACGCTTGCTGCACTGTTGGACTGGACTGATTCAAAAATAAAACAAAAGGTCTGAACCCAGATGCATCCATTCCTCCCCAATGACATCCAGTGCATCATGGCTCTGTCACCTGGAACAGGAGCCTGAGGTGGGCGCTGCAGTCTGGCTCCAGCACTGAGTCTCACACCTTCCAAGGAGCCCTCACGCCCAACTCTGCATTTCTCCTTGATCCAGACTGTTCTGTGGGTATTTTTAGTCTGGCTTCTTGGCAGTTTCACAAATGCTTTTCAAGATGCGTATGGGCATGTACTGAGAACTACATGGTAGAAAATCGGGGAGCTCCCCTGAAATTTGCCCACTATACCTTTGTCCCACAGCCCCCCTCAAGAGGGTCCCTGTCTTCCTCTCTGTCCCAGTTTTGCTTTCTGACAGACCTGGTGCCAGAAACCCAGGCGGGATCTAGCCTAATAACCTTGGCATGAAATGAAAGGGAAGGCTCTAAAAGATATTATTTTTTTGGTCATTAAGCAAAGAGTCAGTTCTCCAATGGACTAACCTCTGTTTGCCTTTAGGACGCTAAGCACACGGCTTATGAGCTTAGAAGTTGTGATTCTTTAACTTCTAGAAGAGAATGCTACACCAGAGGAGGGGAACAGGGCCACAGGGAGGGCAAATTTGCCCATTTGACACCTATGGAAAAATACATAAGCATGGAGATCCCTTTCCTCGCTCTTCACTGAAAAAGTTTAGGAAGTACGGCAGCAAGGCAAATTTAGATGGAAAGAAAACTTTGCTGATGTTGGGTGCCATGTTCTGTCTTAAGGGCTTGAGAGACGTTAGTCATCTCCTACATGCCAGGCTTAAAAGCACTTTCCCTTATACGATGTTTAAGAGGAAGAGAGATGGCTCAAACACAGTATACCATACCCAGCAGTGGGGTAGGATGAGCTAAAGATGAGTTGGAATAATGGGAAAAGCATAGAGGAAGGAGTGACTCTGAGTAGCAAGCCACTCGGCCCTCCTAGCTCCTGGTTCCCTCTTCTATTAAATAAGAAGCGGGTCAAGAGATCGAGACTATCCTGGTCAACATGGTGAAACCCCGTCTCTACTAAAAATACAAAAAATTAGCTGGGCATGGGGGCGCGTGCCTGTAATCCCAGCTACTCAGGAGGCTGAGGCAGGAGAATTGCCTGAACCCAGGAGGCGGAGGTTGCAGTGAGCCGAGATCGTACCATTGCACTCCAGCCTGGGTAACAAGAGCGAAACTCCGTCTCAAAAAAAATAAATAAATAAGAAGCGGAAGTGAACATCCTTAGCTTTCAAGCTCTGACACTGTATGATTCTCGAGGTCTTGTCCAGTTTGAGAAGAATGTAATTCCAAGTGGTGAATCCCAGGATTTGTAAGGTTACATCACTAGTCACTGCCAGGTCAATTTTCTCAATTACTTGTGGTAGAATCTTGGACTCCTCTGATGCCACAAAGAAGAATAGATTATGTCCTTGGCAGAATGCAGGCTCACAGAAAATCCCTTGCTTGAATTAAATGGAAACCTTTTCACTTGATGAGCATGGAGAGGGTGTGGCTGTGGGGAGAGACAAAGAGAAGAAAATACAGCAGGAGAACCAAGACTCTTGAGAAAGCTTCACTGTTGGAGGGGACCTCCCCTGTCCAAAGAAGAGAGGAGATTATGTCATAGAAATACATAGCTATCCCTGCATATTTATGCACCTAGACAAACCCCAAGGTGAGCAGGAAGATGCCAACCCTATTATAGTCCTCATGCCCAGATCTTCTGTGTCCTTCTCAAATAGAAGGCAGGTAACAGGGCGGGCAGACTCGCCTGCTCCCTAACAGTGACGGATGTTGAGCAGCGTGGCAGGATCTTGTCACAGCCGTTCCTGTTTCAAATACCTGTGCCAACTACGTGTCAGCATTGCCCTCTAATATCTGGAAAACCCACTGCATCTTCTTCTATCAAATACAGCACATTGGTAGAGCAGCACAGGCGAGCCAGAAAGCACTGTGGTTGGGTACCAGACGCATATCTGCCCTCACGTGTGAAAACTCCGCTTTTTCTCACATATGAAATGATGTTAATATATGCCCCTTCTCATAAGAAGGTAAAGTGTTGGAAGAAGCAGATGTTAATGAGAGGTCTCGAATGCGGGCTGTTATGATCACTGCCCTCTGTCAAGTGCACGGCTGGCATCCTAGACTTCTGTGTCACACACAAGACATCTCTGCCTCTTGCCACCTGGAACAGACGTCTTGTTTCTGTCTGTTTCATTGGCGGCTGCCTCATTCCCTTTCTTGCTTAAAAAATCTTTTTCCCTTGCTGATGCCTCTTACTTCTCTCTCTCGACTGTTATTTCGGCAGCTCTGCTATTTAGCTCCATGGTGTCATAGCAAACAGTTGGTGGGAAGGAATTGTGCTAAGTGACATCGCATCAAAATTCAGGACTGGCTTCTTAGTGGGTAGAAGCCCTCTTCAAAGCTCATCGCAATTTTATTGCTTTGCAGGGATTTCCCTTTGGCAAGAGAAAAGAAGGCAGCCTTTAACCCCTCTTCTTTCCCACCCCTAGCTACGTGATGGCCACTCCCAAGAGGGAGTCCAGTGGACCGTCATTGCCAACATGGCATGGCTGTGACCATCCTGCCTCCCGGGGGAAGGAAATGTGCCAGCAACAGGATCCCAGGGGAGTCAGTCCCTGCTCTCGAACCCACACAAGTCCAGCAGCCTCTTGCTAGAGTATCTGCTTCATGTTTGCAGAGCTGTAAATATTCTTCTCCACACATTTGAACTCAGCAAAAAGAGAACACAACGCTCTTTTCAGAAGCTGGCGGGTATGCGGGCTGCCTGACCTGCATGAGGGACCAGCCTGGCTATCAGAGCCAGGGGCCCCATGCCCAGCTCAGCCTCTTCCTGGCCGCCTCACTGTGAGCAGTCCCCTTCTCAGCCTGCTGATCCACAACAGATTCACAAGCTGTCGGGAAATTGTTGCCTTTGTCCATTCACGAAGCATTATGATGTGGTGGACTGAATATGACCCTCAAAATCAGGCAGCATGCTGGTCAGGCATAGTGGCTCACACCTGCAATCCCACGATTTGGGGAGGCAGGCAGATCACCTGAGGTCAGGAGTTCGAGACCAGTCTGACCAACATGGAGAAACTCCGTCCCTACTAAAAATACAAAAATCAGCTGGGCGTGGTGGCACATGCTTGTAATCCCAGCTACTTGGGAGCCTGAAGCAGGAGAATCGCTTGAACCTGAGAAGTGGAGGTTGCGGTGAGTCGAGATTGCTCCATTGCGCTCCAACCTGTGAAACTCTGGCTCAAAAAAAAAAAAAAAAAAATCAGGCAGCATGCTAACCCTGGCTCTGTCCCTCCAACTGTGTGACTACCGGCAAGCTGCTTAACCTCCCCCAACCTCAGTTTCCCCATCTTAAAACGAAGACCAAATGGTAAAAGATGTAAGTGACCTACTTACATATACATACTTCTCCGGGGATGGGAAAGGAGATTTGAAAGAGAAAATATAACATGTTCCTTGTGCGTCTGTGAGGAGGCTGACCTGGGACTTTCAGGCCCCTCTGTTCCAACACTTCCCGATGCTAACTATTCTGTAGACTCATAGATCCTGCAGCTAGGGTTATAATCAGCAGCAATTACAAAACCAGTCATTTGTCGAAAACTACTTTGTATCGTTCTACTCTTTCCCTTTAAAGCCTGAAAATATAGATGGGCTATATATTTTTTTAATCACTAAAATATAAGATAGCATATGCTAAGTGGCAAATGATTGAATTGCAAAAGCAACACGCACCCCTGGAGTCCAGGAGGAAGTGACTATCCCAGACGCCATGAGAGTGTGGTCTGTCCCTCCCATCCCCCACCTGACTCCACTTGACTCTAACCAATTTCCATTTCAGGCAGAAGGGGACAAGTAAAATGGGTTATTAGGAGGATTTTTTTAAAACACTTGAATATTTCAGTTTTCTTTTCTTTTTTTTTTTTTTTTTTTTTTTTGAGAAAGAGTCTTGCTCTGTCGCCAGGCACCAGGCTGGAGTGCAGTGGCATGATCTCGGCTCGCTGCAACCTCCACCTCCCAGGTTCAAGCAATTCTTCTGCCTCAGCCTCCCGAGTAGCTGGGACTACAGGCACCCGCCACCACACCCAGCTAATTTTTGTATTTTAGTAGAGATGGTGTTTCACCATGTTAGCCAGAATGGTCTCGATCTCTTGACCTCATGATCCGCCCTCCTCAGCCTCCCAGAGTGCTGGGATTACAGGTGAGAGCCACCATGCCCAGCTGAATATTTCAGTTTTCAAAGGACACATCGTGTCACCCTCAAGCCTTCCATGAATGAGCTGCTCTTCCCTGCCCCAATTTAGGAAGTGATGTCAACAAGAGAGCATCCTGGTGGCCCTTCAGAGGAAGGGGCCTGGCTCAGAGCCGTGTTCAGATAGGAATGCCAGTGAACAAAGGAAGAGGCGGAGCTTTTATTTTTCTGTTTTTCCTTTTTTTTTTTTTTTTTTGAGACGGAGTTTCGCTCTTGTTACCCAGGCTGGAGTACAATGGCACGATCTTGGCTCACCGCAACCTCCGCCTCCTGGGTTCAGGCAATTCTCCTGCCTCAGCCTCCTGAGTAGTTGGGATTACAGGCATGCACCACCATGCCCAGCTAATTTTTTGTATTTTTAGTAGAGATGGGGTTTCACCATGTTGACCAGGATGGTCTCGATCTCTTGACCTCGTGATCCACCCGCCTCAGCCTCCCAAAGTGCTGGGATTACAGGCGTGAGTCACTGAGCCCAGCCCCCCCTTTTTTTTTTTTTTTTAAGAGACAGGGTCTAGCTTTTTTGCCTAGGCTGGAGTGCAGTGGTGCAATCATAGCTCACAGTAACCTGAAACTCCTGGGCTCAAGTGATCCTCCTGCCTCAGCCTCCCAAGTAGCTGGGACCGTGGGCGTGTGCCACCATGCCCAGCTGCCATAGCTTTGATCTAATAAGCATCTGGCCGGAATCCAAGTCTTAGCACCTCCCTGGGCTTGTAAGGAGAAACTGTCGAGAATTTTTCTCCCCATTTCCAAGATGAGAAAATTAAAGCATGAATTAGAAAAAGATGTTTACCCAGGTTTCAAAGAAATTTTGAGTAGAAACTTGTAGTGAATACTGCTGGTGAAGGCCAAGTAGCCTGGGCAGACCCAGAGAAGAGCTAGGAGGTGCTGTCTTCCTCCCAGTCTGCAACCCTTCCCATCAAGAGCAGGCTAAGCCGGACAAGAGGCAGTCACTTTGAGCTGGTCAACAGCTTGCAGGGCAGGAGGAAGAGGAAGAGACCTCTCCCTGGGGAGCCGGTTACTCTTTTGCTGCTGGGTTTATGTTTTTGGAATAAATCACTTGGTATAATAATAGAAATGGAGGCGCTAGAGTGAAACATCGTGACAAGAAGAGTTCCCACTGGCATTGCAATCGATTTTTTTTTTTTTTTTTTTTTTTTGCCCTGATGTCCTGTTGCTCATAGGCAGGGAGAATCCTGACCCAATCAAGGGGAAGGGGAATGGGCTTCCTTCACTCCCCAGCTTACTCCACCTACCAGGATAGGGCAGGTTCTCTCACCACCATCTTGACCAATCCCGAATCTTACTGCCTAGGAGCAGGTCTTAGGGTCCATGAACCCTATTTACTTTTGTTTGGTTTTCCTGTGTGTTTGGGAGGGAGAGGATAGTTTTGAAGCTGGAAGGGACATCAGAGGCTCTCTTGTCCAATCTGTCTTTTTCCATGAGGTTAGGGTCGGTGACTCGCCAAGGTCATTGAGCAGGTTCATGGCGGACCCAGGGCCACACTTGCCTTCTGACTGTCCTTGCTGGAGCACACTTTCCACCACAATATGCTCACCCTAGAGAGAGGACGGCTTTCTCGGAGCCCACCCATCCAACCCAGGGAGGTTTCTAACGGATCCAAGGCAGCCCAGCACCTGCCTGGTGCTGTTCCCTTGCTATCCCAGGTGGGAACCGGGTGGCCTCCTTCCTCCCTTTCCTTCAACCTTAGCTGCCCACTTCACCCCTTGCCACCCTCCAACACCCACTTAGGCATCACCATTGAGGGTTTCCTGCTCCCCTGCTTGACTTGACCATCACTCCATTTCCTGCTTAAAGCTCCTGTGCCCGGGGTCATTGCAGCCGACTCGGGCCCATCAGACTGTAGTGAAGCCAATGTGCCCGCTTGCACGTGCGTTCCTCTGAGGGCAGAACCCCTGCTTTAGCTGACAAGGCCGTGGCATCTGGCATAGTGCCTGGCAGGCAGGTACACAGCAATGTTGGTTGGATGGATACAGGACTGCTTACATCACAGCAGGTGTCTGGTCTGCTGAGGCACTAGCAAGGCTTCCAGTTTCTCCCGAGCCTTCCCGTGTTCTCCGGCGCGGGGTTAGGAGAGCGCCTCGGATGGGGGCGAGACCAGCTGTGCGGCACATGAGAAGGAGCCACAGGTGGAGTGGAGGAGGCCCTGTGGAGGCGGTGGTGGTGGGGGAGGAAGGCCACACATTCCAGATCAGTGGTGGGAGTAGTGACAATGATGAGTCCAAGTGTAAGGAAATGCTAAGTCACCAGGAAAATCAGGAGCCACCCTGGACGCAGGAGAAATCAAGGAGACAGAGAGAAAATGACTAGTTTGTCTTCTGCAACTTCCTCCAGAGTTTTGCAACCATCACAAAGGCTGTGGCAGGAAGCGAGGTGGTGCTTCCCCAGGCTTCATGCCCCATGGCCCGACAGGCCTGACAGCCCTCTGCGTGTTCCCCAGGCTGTGGGGCTACAGCAGACCCAGAATGCATATGACCTGGGAGTCACGCAGGGGGCGCCTAACAAAGGGTTGGGGCAGGATTGGATTCAGTTGCCAGAGCTGTTCAGGCTACTGTCAGCAGAGCTCCCTCCCTGGAGAAGGCTCCAGCGGCAACAGGAAGAGCTAGGAGTTAGACAGCTGGAGTCTTATTCCTGCTCTTCTACCAACAACCAAGATCTTTGATGAACCATTCCAGCTCAAGAGGTGTTCATTCGCTATTCGGGAGTCCCAAAGGTGTACCTTAAATCTGTGCTTCCACAGTCATCTGTCCCTCAAGCCCCTGCCTGAGTGCAGTTCTGCACCCCCAAATCCAGGGACCGGCACTGCATCGTAAATACCTTGTGCTAACAAGACTCGGCAAAGATCTGGTTGTGCTAGGAATTCAAAATAGGTGGATTCTACAAGGAGAATTCCTTGAGGACCAAGACCCAAAATTGCACATGGAGGACATACAGGGGAAATCCCTGTGGCCAGGAGCACAGATCTTCTCAGGCTCAGCACGTGCTGACCAGTGGGTCCAGGGAGGAAGCAGAACAAGGCCAGAAGCCGAGGCCCCCTGGGTCCTTCCTTCCCCTTTCCTTTATGCCCCTGCGTGTGTGGTTGAGGATGGTGGGGAAGGGGTACTTTGTGATCAAATCTACTAGTAAGACTCCTCCCTCCCCTTCACTAAGTGGCATAGATGGCTGGTTAGCCTCCTTCTCTGAGAAGCAATCTTCTCCCTAAGAGAAGCCGACTGGACTCTAAAACACTGTTTCGGCTGTGGTGGCTCACACCTGTAATCCCAGCACTCTGCACCCTGGGCGGTCGAGGCGGGTAGATCACCTGAGGTCGGGAGTTTGAGACCAGCCTGACCAACATGGAGAAATCCGGTTTCTACTAAAAATACAAAATTAGCCAGGCATGGTGGCGCATGCCTGTAATCCCACTACTCTGAGGCTGAGGCAGGAAAATCGCTTGAACTCTGGAGGTGGAGGTTGCGGTGAGCCGAGATCACACCATTGCATCCCAGCCTCGGCAACAAGAGCAAAACTCCATCTCGAAAAAAATAAAACACTGCCTTCTCCTTTTCTGTTTTGCCCCCCCGTGCAGTGGCAGCTCAATCTATATGCTGATTTTTGTTGTCCACGCATCAAATGGCAAGAGGCTGCAGCCCACGAATGCTAAGTGCACAGGAAGCTTCACAGGACAGAGTTTGTTCATTGTTCTGCAGCTGGTAGAGGCTGAAGGACGTTGGAAGAACTGGGCTCCTTGGGGCTGAAATGGGCGCTGATAGACCCTCAGGCCCTCCTCCCCCTAACCAGGAAGGAACATGCCTCTAGGGAGATATGAAAATTGGGGTTTTATTTCTAAATATCTCCATTCTGAAGGTCTTGGTTACCTGACTCTCCAATCTGCCAGAGTCCTGATTGTCAGAGTCCTGCCGCTAATGGAATGTTCCAGATGCATCTGCAGGGGAGAATTCTGACAGGACTGAATCCCAGACCTGTTGCAGGATGCTCCTGAGAAAAATAACCTTTGCTTTGCCCAATTTCATCACAAACACTGGGGGATGGATAGGAAGCGCTACATAAATTGTTTGTACCTGGTGAACAGGCCGGCTCGTGGCAAGAGTCCCTGAAACGGTCAGGTGGTCAGGCAAGGTATGCAGGCAGGAGAGAACAAACAAGAACGTGGAAATGGAGAGGGAGCATTTCTGGGTGAGCCTGGCAGAATCCCAATCTCTGCGTGGGCCTCCCCCAGCTGTGGGTCCTCACAGGAGCTGGGGAACCTGGGAGCTGTGCCCTGTCTGGGAGCGCACTGCAACCTCTGGCCCAGCATCCTTACGGGTAAAGAAGGAACGTGCCTAACTTTGCCCATTTGCATCTCATATCCATCATCTCGATTTTGCATTCTGGCAACCGTGCAAAATCTAATCCTCCCTCTTCTTACTGGTCAAGTGTTCTTATTTCTCCTTTGAGCAAGAGAAAAGTTGAAAAAGAATTAGAACTTCTTTTAGGTCACACGCATGGTGTTGGGTTGCATGCACCCATCCAAGATCTAGCTGCAGCCCCGTGATGCAGTCCACTCTCCCTCCCTCAGAGTGACCACGCAAAAGCAGCTGGGCTGGAGCATCTTTACTATTCCAGACTCAGCACTCCCAAAAGTCCACTGAGTCCTGACTTCTGGTTTCTAAGACCCTGCGCTCAAAACAAAGTAGTGCCACCAAGGTCTCCTCAAAAGCCACTGGGCATTTTCAAGGTATGTGTACTTGGGCATCTTCCCCCAAGGTGTAAGATCAGTTGCCAATAGGTAAACAGCCTCTTTAATTAAATATTTACTGTGTATATTGTGTACAAATATTTGCTGCGTGTATGTATGTGCGTATATTATATATAAAATAATATTTGGCGATTTGCATCTTAATTTCACCCATCTTACTGTCCCTTGTGACATCCATGCATGGCCCACACTGGCTCTTCTGACCTTCAGGTCTTCTTGCTTCTCTGGAATAAAGAAGACGGGTGGAACACGTTAATGCACCCTCTTTTGAAACACATGTTCAGTGTGGCCTCTCCTGGGATGAGGTGTTGGTTGCTCCTATCCCAGATCTAGTCCCAGTTCTGCTAACATTTTACAAATGCCATCTCTTTGAGTCCCCATGAAGTAGGTCGTTTCGTTCTCATTGTGCAGACTTGGAGAGGTTCAGCCACTTGCCAGAACTGGGGAGTGCCTGCTTGGGGCTGAAATCTGGGTTCCCTTAACTAGAAAGCCTTGCCTTAGCATCCTGTTGTGGAGGAGTTCCTGACCCCCACTTCTGAGGGGGCACATCAGAAGTGCTTTGCGTGGGGTCAGGCACAGTAACTCACACCTGTAATCCCAACATTTTGGGAGGCCAAGGCGCGTGGATCACCTGAGGTCAGGAGTTCGAGACCAACCTGGCCAACATGGCAAAACCCCATCTCTACTAAAAGCACAAAAATTAGCTGGGCATGGTGGTGCATGCCTGTAGTCCCAGCTATTCAGGAGGCTGAGGCAGGAGAATTGCTTGAACCTGGGAGGCGGAGGTTGCAGTGAGCCGAGACTGTGCTACTGCACTCCAGCCTGGGTGACAGAGTGAGACTTCATCTCAAAAAAATAAATAAATAAAATAAAATAAGTGCTTCATGTGTCCAGGGCCCTGACTCTCTGAGAAGACCCTCAACCTCCTCACATCACCACTGGACCATTAAGGGGTTAAAACGCCTCTGATCCGGAGGCTCATCTGCTCATCCTGCTGTTTTAAGGGCCTCTGAATCATTAGCCTTTCCAAGCAGCCTCCCTCCGCCTCCTGAGGCTGGTGAAGTGGGAGAGGGGAGCGGCCCGCCTGGGTCCTGAGTCAACGCTGACTCCCCACGCCGTCCTCCACAGATTAATCACCTCCAATTATGACTTCTGACTGGGCACGAGTCACTCCCAGCGGCGCCTCCTCGGGCTGACCCTCGCCCCCCTGCAAGCAGGCTGCCTATCTGTCCAAGATGCTCGCTGTACTCCCCAGAGTCCCAAAAAGGTACCTCGGCAGCAAGTGACTCCAGGATGAGGACCCACCCTCCTCCCCCTCACCATCTGCTCTCAGCAGCATGAGTCTTCTGGGGGCAAAAAGAAAAGAGGACGTGAAACTCCTCCCTTCCAGCAGCCTGCAGAGGCCCGTGCACCCCTCCATTAGCGGGCCGGATAACTCCTCGTGGTGTTTCTCCTTGGCGGTGACTAATGAAGCTTGTTCTCATTTCCGCTAATCACACATTCTCGTAGAGAAGGGTGACACACACCCGGCGAGGCTCTGTGACACCCCTTGGACAGTGTTCCGTGGCCCACCCAGCCTCTTTCCCTCGTGACCCTCTCTGGCCTCCCTCACACCTGCCTCCCTTCTGCCCCTGCCAAGGAAGCTGGGACCCAGCTGCCTCGGTAGAATTCCTAAGCATCCTCCTCTTGGCTGCTGACCCGGGCACATGGGCACCCAAAGGCACTATGCCATCTCCCTCCTCACCGGGCATCACACCGGGCTCCCTGCCCTGAGCTGCCAGCCAAGGGAAGGGCACACAGCCCTGTGGGGCACGAGCCGGGCCTCAGTGCCAGGATACTGAGTGCACTGCTGTAGTATATGGCACAGTTCACCAAGAACTTTCCCGATGTTGTTTCATTTGATCTTTATGTCAACAGTGCTCACTACACAACCATCCTCTATAGAGCATGGCGTTCCCTGAAGATAAGAAAACTGAGGCCTGAAACACCTGCATAACCCACCCACACTTAATTAGTAAGTGGCAAAGCATGACTTTTGTGTCGTAACTCACCTCTGGCATTAGGGTCAGAACCCCTCCCCTACAAAAGTCCTCTCTGTGTGAGCTTTAGAATTAGGCGGACTCATGCCTGAATGCTGCTCTAATTCCACCTTTTATTTAATGGTAGATGCTGTCCTACACACTGCTCAAGTAGTTTCAACTCCTTTAACTCCCACCACTGCCCTCTGGGGCAGGAATTATCAGGATCCTTCATTTGCAGCTTTGAGAGTAGAGGCGGGGTCCCCTAGCTGATAAGGGCTGCAGCTTGAGTCTGACGCTGGCCCAGGGCTGGACTCCACCAATCCAGTAAGCTGCCCGGGGTTTCTCCAACTTCTGACTACACGAACACGGACAAGTCACGGAAGTTTTCTTATCGTTCCAATATTCTCATCTTTTCAACGGCAGTGGTGAGAGCACCCTCCCCATAGTGCTGTGTGGGGCTGAGATGGGATGGTGAGAACAGAGCATGTAAAACACTGAGCTCAGGGCCGGCACAGAACCAGCACAAGATAATAGCACACTCAGACCCCGGGACAAAGCCGCGAGAGGATGGCGGCTGCGAAGGACGGACTGTGTTAGGAGGAAGATTCCCTTCCTCTAGTCCTAGAAGAGGCAGATGCTAGATATTGGGGACTGTGGCAGGCACAGGGAAGCATGCCACCCACCCCGCTCCCCACCCTGTGTGGTACTCATTTCTCTTTCTAAGCATATCTCTCAAGCCGGCCTGGCCAACCAGTCCCTGAGATCATTCTGATTGTAAAATGCAAAATGTTCTGTAATGAAGGTTCTTATCTACTGGGGACCTTAGTCATCTTTGAAAAATCTGATAAAAACTATAAACCATTGTTTCAGAAAAATTCACATATATCCAGGTACACAGGCATGCCCTTAAGAAGTTCAGGTGATCACCAGATCACTAAGGGCTCTCTTGGAGCCTAAGTTAATGAGCCTCTTTTCTGTATAATTAGGAAGCCTCTGTATAATATTATCACTAGTATCATGGGGAAAATTGCCAAGTCTTTCCTTTTCCTCTCCAACTTCATGCCTAGGCTCTGCCCTCCCACACACTCCTACGCCATCGCCCCCTCAACCCCCACCCCCACTTCCCTGCACACTGCCCAGGGCCAGGGCAGAAGCTGCAGCGGTGGTGGTGACAGCAACAGCTGTTGCTAAGGGAGCCGAGAAGCCAGGGTGGGGGCAAGAGAGTGGGCAGCAACCCATCAGGGCAGCACCCCCCATGCATGTCTGAATGCCTTGGGCCCTGGAAACGGTGTTCCCAGCTGGCTGCCATGGCAACGGCAGGCTTCGGAGCCATTCATCTCGGTCTGGACAGCTTCCCCTGCTCGCACTAGCGCTTTGTCTCCCTAAGTGGCTAACTGAGGTGTGAGAGGGTCTGCGGTGAGTGGGCAAAGGAGCACAAAGGGCAAAGGGTGTGTCCTGCACCCCACACTGAGCAGGCACCCCAGGGGGCTGAGAGACCAGGGAGGGGGTCTGAGCCAGCTCCCGAACAGAGGGCCTGGCTGCTGGAGAAGCAGCCCCAGGACACAGAGATGGCCATGCCTCTCCCGAAGACCGCGGCCTGTGAGCCTCAGCTGCTTGCCCAAGAGCCATCCTAGAAAGGAGGTGTACTGGGTATGTCCCAGGTAAGCCAGCAGCCAGGTGACACCTGGTCACTTCTAGATGTGGTAACTGCGGATTTTCCCTCGGGCTGACAGGGAGGTTTCTAAGGGTGAGAGATTGGGAGTGAATGAATGGGAGAGTTCCTAAGGGTGAGAGTTTGGGAGTGAATGACCCCTGGGTCTAATATAAACAAAGCTAAAAGATAGATGAAATCAGAGGTGAACAAAGCAGGTTAAAGTCTTGCCTTCATGTCAAGACCGCCCATCTGATTGTAGGTACTGTTTACCTTTATTGCCATCTAAAAGCGCTGTCCTTGGAAGCGCCATTCCTGGGACCACTTAGTGAGTGGAGATTAAACGTTGCACCCATCTCAATGCAATCTTCAAAGTAAGATTAAGTACTTGGGTGAAGTATTGCCTTCTTTGCACAGAAGAGGAAAACTGAGGCTTCAAGGTCAAACCCCTTGCCTAGAGACACGAAGCAGAAAGCGGTGAAGCTGAGATTTGAACTTGTGCCTGTCTGCTTGCGGATCCCATCTGTTCCTGATATGCCAGCAGACAGCAGAAGGGCCCAAGGCTGTGCAGATGTGGCCTGGTCGCCTTTCAGGTCTAGAGCAAGCCCCTCGGTGTGGGGCGCCTCCCTAGCCGCACTTCCCACCACACCTACCCTTCAAGCAGCCACCTTTCTTTAGAACCCCACAATCTACTGGGGTGATCACGCTGCATAGTTGCTTAAAAAACATATGAAGAAAACAGAAGGATCGCATCTGTGACCTAGAGCTGTCTGTGCCTGGTGGTGACTCCCAAGAAGCTCCCATAGGGAAGAGGCCCCTCGAACACACCGGACCCTCTGCTGCCAAAACAGACAGGGAAGCATCTCCCAGAGGCTGCTTGGTCAGCTCTGCTCTCGGAAGTTTGGAGGGCAAAGGGGGGTGGTCGGGCCCAGCTGGAATAATGGAAAGGAAAGAAACTAGCACTTAGAAGCACCTCCTGTGTTCCAGAAATTCTGGTGAATAGCCTTCAAAATAGCTCTATTAGATCGATAGTATTTTTGCCCCATGTTATAGTATGAGAAACTAAGTTCAGAGAGGTGAGGCAACTTGAATCAGGCCAGAAAGCACTTAAGGCCAAACTTAACTGGCTCCAGCGTCTCTATCATTTCTCTTCTGTCCTCTGACCTCCCCGACACTGTCTGCTCCTCATGGCCTGTTAAAGTCAGGAATCCCCAAATCAGCCTCTTAGCTGGATGTCCAAGTAGTCCGCCGTCCTCCTCAGGGCTCCCTCGCCCACACAGCAGATGGGCATCTTTCATCCTGCAGCTATTTTTGTTTCTCTTTTCCCGTTCTTCTCACCCTCCTGGCTCAGTCCAAGTAGGGGAGCAGGAGTCAGAGCCAGAAGCCAGAACAAGGTTCTCAGCCCATCTCTTCCTCCAAGTGCAGGCAGGAGAGGAGACAGTGGGGTTTCCACCGATGCTGAGTGCCAAGGAGGGGTCATCAGGAAAGCCAGCAGATGGGGGGTCTTGGTCCCTGGCCTGGCCCCAGTGCCGGGTGAGCCCTCTCCAAACTTTCCTCTCTGATCTCCAATTCCCCAGGGGAAGTGCTGGCATCCACAGCCCTTGCCAGGATTGTGGGGAAGGCGGGGTTGGGGAAGCACACACCCTTAGAAGCTATTCTCATTCTGTGGGATGGGTGCTCCGTCTCTGCTGGCTTTTCCTCTCCAGGCCAGAAGTAGACCTCAGGCTCATCCTGGTTTGGGCGCTATGTCCCTCTTTGAGATCAGTTCTTGGGAGGTAGTTTGCAGTCATTGGAAGGGCTCAGGATTAGGAGTCAGAAGACTTATCTGTTCCCAGTTCTGCCACCAATAAGCAAGGTGGGTTGGAAGAAGACACTTTCCTTTCTGGGCCTCAATTTCCTCTTCTGTAGTAATTGGACCAACTAGTCCACTCAAATTCTCTAAATTGCTTCTCTCAGCTCTTAAATCTATTCCACACCTCCCTGTCCTTGCTGACAATATCTTCCAACCCCGCCAGCAAGATGTTTTTATCCTCTCCAGACCCTGCCAAAATAGAAAGAGTACAAAGCAGTTGGCTTGTTGGTGTTATAACTTGTTTTCTTTTCAGGCAAGAAGTCGAATTTAAATTGTGCCCTAATCGGCACCAAAGCTGAGATGTTCAGGTCTCCTATACAATGGCCCACATAAAAACAGCTCACCTCTCATTTCTCTCTCTCTCTTTGTTCTGCTCTTTTCCAATCACTCAGTCGAGTAATATCTATTAAGTGGATGTGTCTGCAAGGCACTGTGCAGAAATGTAATCCAGAATGACAAGGTCCTTGTCCAAGAGGAACTTTCAATTCCATAAGGATCCAGCACAGATGGGAGCATTAAAGGCAGCTCGCTGCCCTCATGCAAGGGGGAAAGATAAAGGACTGTTTAATGCCTTTTCTTTTCTTTTTTGTTTTTTTGAGACGGAGTTTTCACTCTTGTTACCCAGGCTGGAGTGCAATGGCGCGATCTCGGCTCACCGCAACCTCCACCTCCTGGGTTCAAGCAATTCTCCTGCCTCAGCCTCCTGAGTAGCTGGGATTACAGGCACACGCCACCATGCCCAGCTAATTTTTTGTATTTTTAGTAGAGACAGGGTTTCACCATGTTGACCAGGATGGTCTCGATCTCTTGACCTCGTGATCCACCCGCCGCAGCTTCCCAAAGTACTGGGATTACAGGCGTGAGCCACCGTGCCCGTCTGTTTAATGCCTTTTAATGTTTCAATGTTTCTTTTACCCACTTCAGTTGTTAATTTTATAGTGACATCATGTTTTTGGTGTCTGTCTTCGAGTGGTAAGCCTGTCTTCTGTCTTCTCATCCAGGGAGGAAGTCAAGCTGCTCCAGACATCCGCACTCCACTTCACAGACTCACCACCCATGCTCTCTCCTGCAGGGACCCCAGCTTTGCACCTGGATGGCTCCTGCATCTCTGCAACCCAATGCAAGAGTCTGAATGCGAGGGCTGTAACGTGCCAGCAGTGTCTATACAAGCGATCGATGGTACTCGTAGCAGATGGAAGGCATGGGGCAGTGAAGCTGTGCCTTCCTCCTCTCCTGAGGCCCCTGGGCTTCGAGGGGTCTTCGTGCTCCTGAGTTCTTTCTCAGAACTCCCTCCTAAGTCTCTTAGAGGCTAAATGCTGCTTGCCATATCCTCTCTTCCTTTAGTCTCGATGCCTAAACACTCCACATCTGCTCCATAAATAATAACTTCTCTAGAGCTCTTTATAATTTATGAAGGGCTTGCACTTATAGTTTCTCATTTAATCTTCTCAACAATCCTATGGGATAGGGTTATTATTGCTCCTTCTTTACAGATAAGAACCTGAAGCTCAGGGAGATTTGGTAAGGGACCCAAAGCCTCACAGCTAGACCCAGCTGAACTAAGCTGGGACTTAACCAAGCTCTTTCGGCTTCTACATGAAATTAGAGGGAGAAATTGCTTCTCCCCACTGAGTTCTCTGCTCCCCTAACATGTCACATCCCCTGCACCTGGTGTTCTGGGAGGCTCACATCTCAAGCTCTCCCCTGGACTCCTTATGCTGCACAGGGCCCAGAGCTCCAGACACAACAAGAGGGGGTTCCACAAAAGAAGGGAGAGGACCTGGGGGCCAGGCAAAGTGGCCCAGACCAACACTGGAGTCCTCCGTGGTGGGATCGAGAGTTTAAAACACATAGTGTGGTTACCAGCGTTTCTTAGGGTTGATTATTTTTCCTGGGCAAATACAAAAGAAAAATTAGGACAATGTCCCAGGAGCTTCAAATAAAAACTAGGAAGCAGCTGGCAGCAGAGGAAAAGCCACAGCAGGGAGACAGAAGTGAAGTCTCCAGGCTGGCTGTGCTGTGTGGCTAGCGGAGGCCGGCTGCGCAGGTAGGGGACAGAAGCTTCGGGAGCCCTCCCTGCAGAAGAGGAGGTGTGTCGGCCCCACAGCTGCCAAAGGGTCCCAGAACAAGGCCCCTCATGAGTCTGCAACGGCTGGAGAGCAAGCCTGCCGTAGGTATGTGTGGGGTAGGGGCTGAGCCCACACCCCCCGCAACCCAGTGTTCATAAGGGAGAGGTGCTTGGGAGCTCCCTGGGGGCTCAGACTAGGGTTCAGAAGCTGTGGAAGAGACCTGTGACCACCCTGCTCCTGGCTGCCTCAAGCCTACACTGGCTCCTTTGGCAGTGAGAAGACAAATGCAGGTGGGGCTTAAGAGGAGGCAGGTGAGGAGCATAGAGAGGTCAGTGGGTGAGAAAGACAGGAGGGGACTGGGGCGGAGGAAAGCCCTGGACCCCAAGGGTGAGGGAAAAGGCAGGCAGGTGACTTGCAGGTGGGGAAGAGAAAGAAGATCAAAGCAGAGAAGAAACTATAAGGCCAGACAACTGGGCAGAGAAAGGAGACAGAGAAGCCACAGGGGCTCGGGGAGTGACATGACATGTGAGTTCACCTGTAAGGACAAGCACCCCAGTCCTCTCTTCCTGCCATTGGTGGTTGGCATGGAGCTAAAGGCTAGTGGAAACAGGTGGCAGAAGATGCCGGACAGCTGCCACTCAGGCCCTCTCCTACCTTCGCCATCTCCATCATCTCTGTACCCTCCCCTGGGGGCTGAGCCCAGGTTCTGCTCTGCTTCTAAAGCCTTCTTGTCCTTCAGTTACCACTTTCTGCATTTTTCCAGACTCTTTCTGTTCATTCACCCGCCACAGACAAGGGTTGAAAATTCAGAAGCCAAGTTTCTGATGCCAGCTCTGTTCCTCAAATGCTGGGCCACACTGGTGGAGTGACTTCTAGTCCAAACACCACATCTGCTTCATTGATACGCCTCCCATGAGAGCTGTAAGGGGATAGTAGAGCAAATGTAAAAGGACTGTAAAAGCACCAAAGGATGAGACACTTCAGATCCTAAGTTTATTTCCAGGACTGAAGCCCTGGGGTTCCTTTGAGGGGAGGCGTCCTGATCCTTGTCCTTGTCCTTGGGACTGCCTTGTTTCGAGTCAGAAGAGGAGGTCTTGCAGAATGAGCCATGCTTGGCTGGAAGGTAAGTGGGTTTACCAACATTCTCTACACAATTAGTACAGAATGTGGTCTGAGGCAGCATCCTGGATCTAGAGGCTAAGAAGTCTCACGCCTGAAGCAGATCTAGGCATTTAACACACAGAATAAGCTAGGTGGGTTTTCAAGGAGCTACTGAATATGCATAAGAGGAAGCAAGAGAGAGAGCAGGAGAATGAACATGGGGGAGATGCACAGAAGCACACAGAGGCCTGACTGATGAGGACAAAGGAGGAAAGAAGGCTTTGGAGATGGTGGCATGAATGTGGTTGGACAGAGACAGGGAGAAGGATGGGGAGAATTGAGAAGCAGGAAAAAGATTCCGAGAGAAATAAAGAGGCCGAGAGGAGCTGAGCCAGGCAGCCGGTGGAGCAGGCAGATGGAACAACAGAGACAGAGAACAGAGCCACAGAGTGGGCACACAGCAAGTCCTGGCAGCCAAGCCCTGTGGGTTTGGTGGGAGCAGATGCTTCTATGGGAGCAGCAGCTGATGGCCCCCAGCACGTGCATCCTTGTTGACTCCAGGCCCAGCACAACCTCCTCGGCAGCCAGCCTTAGCCTGGAGGAGCAACCCCGGTCCAGAGAGGCAGACGAATGGCAGCCCTGCCCCGTGGAGGCTCCATTCTTCTCCTCCATCCTCCTCCAGGCTCCACCCACCTGCTCCGTCTGCATCCCAGGGCCTCGTGAATCCCAGGGAAGCCATGAGCTGCCACATCACGCCCGGAAGGAATCAGGCTGCGTTGGAGGGGTGAGTGTGAACCGCTGCATTGTACTTAGCTCTTCCTCTGGTGGGAGCATGTGCAGGGGTGTGCACGCTGTGGGAGGGGCGGGAGGGGGAGAAACGTCTGGGCTGCGTGGGAACCAGCGCCAAGAGGCTAGGATGAGGCGGGGTGGGGATGGACCCTCCGCAGCACCGCTGGCACAGCTGCCATGCCCAGGCCCCTCTTCTCCCCTGGCTGCCTGGCTCTGCGCATCCGCAGCCCCTTGCCACCACCCAAGCCACCAGACTGCCATAGCCTCCTCTGAGTGGAAAGGATATGAGTGGACCCTGGTTTGGGGGTCAGAGGAGCCTTGGGGCTTCCTTGACCTCATTCTCTCCAACTGCTACCCACAGGCCATTTCCCATCACTCTACAAGAGTCAGGTGTGAGTGGTGTCCCCATCCCAAGAAGCTCAGAAGGGGCCTGGGTAGAGGGAGGTTTCCACTAGGACCTATCCTTCACTCCAAGCTAAAGGCAGCTGCCACACTGCCCTCCACATCCCCTCAAGCTCCTCCCCAAAGGGCATCCTCAGAACACTACAGGGACACCCTAACATCAGGCTCCCCAATTGTGCCTGGGACAGTCCTCACTGGTCCCGCACCCAAGGTCAGGGGTGCCTACCAGTGGCCCCAAAGTGGACAAGAGCCAAGCCCTGGTAGGAAAGAGGGTAGAGGGGAAGCGGGTGGGGAGTACAGTGTCGATTGCAGGCGCAATCCAAGCAAAAGACAGGCACCACAGGAGCCAGATGGGCCTAGAAGAAACAGAAGTTCAGTAGGAAGAGACGGATAAACAGCAGACACCCAGCAAGCAGCCAAGCATATGCTTTGCAAGCAGGCAACACAAGCACCCAGTAGGGTTTGGGGGGTGGGGAGGGTACGTGAGCCCACAGGGAGGGGGACATTAGGTTTGCTGTGGGCTGACTCTGCCTGGTTAGAATCGGTGATCTAATCCTTCTCCATGTAGCCTCAGAAAAATGGAGCTCAGCTAGTACTGGCAAGGAAAAGCAGCATTTGGCAGGGTGGAAGGAAAGAGTGCTTATGTCAGTGCCCAAGAGATTGATCTCTGGTAGAAGAAACATTGCCCCAGACTTGGAAGTCCGAATAGCCAGGTACTGTCTCCAAGACTCAGAGCAGAGACCCCTAAAGCTGAATGGATTCAGAAAAGGAGCAGAGGACTGCCTCCTGCAAACCCGGGGAGTCCTTGAGCCCTGCAGGTGCTGGCTTTCCCTGCTAATGAAGCCCATCTAGGCTGGAGCCCTCAGTCTGGGTGATGTCATCCTTTCTAGCTTCCGGAAGGGAAGGGGTGGAGCCAGGCTAGAGCTTTGCAGAGTTTGCAGGCTCCACCCCCCACTGGTCTGACTTCTGGGCCCTGTCTACCCAGCTCCCTCTTGGCCACGGCTTCCTGGCCAGCCCTGTTGGAAACCAGGAGCTGCTGCAGAGCTGGAGGAGGGAGGGAGTCACCCAGAGTCACCTCTGCAGAGAGCAGGGCCTGGCAGGGGATAGGCTTCACGGAGTCCCTCTTCCATTCATCCATGCTTGTTCCCACGTTCACTTCAGGGAGCCCTGAGGTTTCACGGGAACCCAGGGTCCTGGTACCCCAGCCTCAACCTCTCTCCTACAACCACCATGTCCAGAAATGCTCATCTTCAGTGCCAAGTACCAGTACCAGGTGTCCCAGTGGAATTTTTTCTCTGAATACCACTCTGGGGAGGAGTAAAACTGAGGGAGGCAAGCACCACTCTGGGTTTGTTCTTGCTGAGCTAAAAGAATAAAGGCTCTGCGCTGAATTGGAGCCTGTTCTAAGCTGCAAGGCCAGAGCCAGCCCTCCTGCAGGATGGTGCCTTCACCTCTCACATGCTTGTGCTGGACATCAGCCAGCACTGTACCAACTGCTGGCCTCCCTCCGACGTTGGCATTGGCCCCAGCTTCCTGCTTCCCCTCCTCCAGGGCTACCCTAACCGGTACCAGCCACCGTGGCTTGGACCATTGAGGTCTCTGGACTAGGCAAAAATGTGGTCTTCCTGTGCCCACTGTAGATGTGGAGGTGCTATTGGGGGTTTCCTGGGTTTCCTCTGACAG
Organism: Aotus nancymaae; assembly: GCF_030222135.1. Lineage (NCBI taxonomy): Eukaryota > Metazoa > Chordata > Mammalia > Primates > Aotidae > Aotus > Aotus nancymaae. The sequence continues at coordinate 38,438,731 of NW_026988423.1, forward strand.
CCCCATGCCTACCCAGGGTAACACAGGTGCAGGAACCAGCCCAGCCCATCTGTGAAACTCACCACACCACAGGGCCTCTTGTTTGGACTCAGCTGCTTGGCATAGCCCCAGTGCCCAGGAGCAGAGAAGAGCTTTCCCAGGTGCAAGCCCTCAGAAGCCTGGGAGCCCAGCCTATGTGTGCCCACGTGCCCGGGGCAGATGCTCCACTCAGTGCCAAGGCCCTCTTAGCCCTCCCCAAGCTGCCGGCTCTGTAGCCATGATATGTCTGGGATAGACAAAAGTGAGGATGAGGGTGACACAGGGAGAGGAAAGGAGCAAGTGAGATTTCTACTGGGATTCATGAAGCCCTGGAGTAGGGCCTCAGCAAGACCAGCACTAGGCCTGATTCACAGCAGGGAAACACTGACGCTTTTCAGGCTGCTTTCCTAGATGTTGAATTTTATTCCCATAACATTGCCATAATGGAGATAAGGCAGATCGTATTTTAATCCATTTTATGAATGAGGAAACTGAGGTAGGATTTCAATATCTATTTCTGGAAGGCCTCACAAGGAATGTGAAGGTATACAAAAATAAATGAGCTGAAGCCAGCTAAGCTGACAGCCCAGCTCCCAGAGGCCTCGCATCACACCGTCCTTCCCTACATCACATGGTCTCCCGTGCTCAACTCAGAATGAAGAGACACAGTGGTGGCTAAAGGCAGACGTTCTTCCCCAAGGACAGCTGCTGGAGCAAGCAATGAGGAAAGGAGAGTGGGCAATTGTGTGAAGTGGACTGTGGCCCGGCCCGTGTGCCTGGTACCGGGGCATGGCTTGCATGTGCAGACCGTGTGAAGGCTGTGGTTTCTATGTGCACATGGCATGCATGCATGTCATGTAGAATCATGTAGAATGTGTGTTCTGTTTTTAGGCCTGTACATACGTACATCTATTCTGTGTGTTTATATGGATGTGCTAGGAAAGGGCATATCATAAGTTCCAACTGTGTCTGGTAACATGTATAGATGGCAGATCTGCAGGCCTGAAGGACAGAAAAAGAAGATGAGGCCGGGCACGGTGGCTCACACCTGTAATCCCAGCACTTTGGGAGGCCGAGGCGGGTAGATCACGAGGTCAGGAGTTCAACACCAGCCTGGCCAAGATGGTGAAACCTCGTCTCTACTAAAAATACAAAAATTACCCGGGCGTGGTGGTGGGTGCCTGCAATCCCAGCTACTTCGGAGGCTGAGGTAGAGAATTGCTTGAACCCAGGAGGCAGAGGTTGCAGTGAGCCGAGATGGCGCCATTGCGCTCCAGCCTGCGTGACAGAGCAAGACTCCGTCAAAGAAAGAGAAAGAGAGAAAGAAGAGAAAGAAGAACAGAAGAGAAGAGAAAAAAGAAAAGAAAAGGAAGACGAGGGTGGTTATTTGAAAATGTGAGCAGGGTCTGTACATGTTTGCGGGATGACTGTAAGAGAAGCATTATACACGCGGATTCAAGAATGTGCATGTGAGCATAAGCTTGTGGGTGCGGGTGCAGAAGCGTGGACTGTGTATAGCGATGGGTAAGTGTGTAAAGAACTTGGGCACCAACGGTAGAAGGGCATTTCCTGCGGGTCCCTGCTGACACGCCAACTCAGGTGCTTCTGCGCCCTCCTTGCAGTGGGGTTCTTACAGGGCGGTCCCATGAGCCTGCTCAGAGCCAGGCAGCCCCGGCCACAGTGCAGCAGCTCCTTATCCATCCATGCCCCTGCCAATTCCGCAGAGGACCCGACAGAAACCTCAGTCCCGAGCAGATCAATTGCCGCTAATAACATTTAAATTCTGGCCTGGAGGTGGTGCAGTGGCAGCCCTGGGAAAGAGGAAGGAAAAGGTGGCATGGATTTCAAAGGAGGGACTCGGAGTTAGCAGATCTGATCTCTCGGAGCTGCAGTCTCTAGCCCCGCACCCCACCCCCACCGCCGAGCCGCAAATCCAATCCCGGGCCCGCCCCTTTGCGTGGAGGCCCCAGCTAGGCCAGAAGGCCTCAGCGTGGGAGGGGGTGGGGGTGACAACAGGGCAGCAGCCCCCGCCTCGCTGCAGACCCTTCTGCACCCTCCCAACCGGAGAGCCAGGGGAGGGGGTGTAGGGGAGTGGGGGCGGTGCGGGACGGGTCTCCTCTGAGCGCGGTGGCCCTCAGCACCCCTTCCCAGAGCTGGGCCTGGCACGGAGCAGCCCGGCTTGTCTTCCGCGTCTGCATGCTGGGCCGCGCTGCGCCCTCCCGGTGGAGCCGAGCCGTATAAAGCAGTCACCGGCCTGCGCCCCGGCAGCTTTGGCCTCCGTGACCGAGGCTGGGGAGCTGCATCCCGGAGCCCCGCCTGCCTCCCGCGCCGCAGGGGGAGGGCGGTCTGCAGGAGCGGGCGGGGGGGTGGCGGACGGGCCGGAGGCGGCGGGGAGCTCTTCCCCGGGAAGGTCGCACTTTCTCCCCCTTCCCCTCAGCCAAACACGCACCTGTATAGCAACTTCGAGTTCGAGGCACCGCAGAGCCGGAAGGACCTCGGCGCTGCTGCCTCCGCCCCTCCTGTCCTAAGCCAGAAAGCTGAGACCCAAAGCCGGGAAGGGACTCGGCCAAGGTCAGAGCTCACCCGGGGCCACAGCAGCGTGATAACTGGTTAGGGGTTTTCCACTTGGGTTTGTCTACAGTCTGGTAGAATCTGGAGATTTTTTCCGAAGGCAGTGTCCGGCTCCCCCTGATCCACACTGGTAGAGCATCGTGATTGAAGTTCAGCGGCTTGGCTCTTGCCGGGAGATGCGGTGATGGGACCGGCAGTGCCGGCGGCAGCCGCGCCCCACACTTCAGAAGGGAGCTCTGAAGCCACGGTCCCTGCCTGAGCCTCCTGGAGCTCACAGTCCCTCAAATGGCAGGCAGGTTTGTGAATGTTTCTGTGTGCTGAACGTTTTTCTGGAAAAGGGTTCACAGCTTTAATTGATTTACGAAGAGATGTACAACACGGAAGAGACTGAGAATCGTTTCCTTAAAGCAGCAAGAATCTAGGCTCTGGAGAAATCAGATTTTAGGAACCGGCTGCTAGGCACCTTAGCGGCATTCAGAGACATGAAAGGATTGGATTGTTTCCTAGATTTAAGAGTGTGTATTTTGCAACATGAAAGCGCTTCTATGCTCTAGAATGTAAGTTCTTCGAGGACAGGGCTCTAGTCTATTTGTTCACCTAAAGTATCCTTAGATCCTGGATCAGTGCCTGGGTGTAATCACAGGTGCAAACACACATGTAATTAATTTACTGGTCTGCACAGCACTTCTCTTCCCTTGCCCACTCCTACCTGGTCTCCAGCAGTCCTGAGAATTACCACCGTTTGGGAAACCCTGATGCAAGAATTGCAAGAATTTCTTTGAATTCAATGTTGACATTCAGGATCTTTTTTGTCTCGTGTTAAAGACTGATCACGCTGGGGAGATGGGGCAATCCAGCCAAACCCCAAGTCCCAAACAAATGCAGTATATGTTGAACCCCACAACCGCCCAGCACCTTTGGGAAGCCCATTGCTTTCTATGCAGATGCAGAGCTCCCGGAAAGCCCAGGTGGGTGTGCTCAGCTTGCCTTATGACGTGAATGCCCGAAAACAGAACAGGACTAAAAATTCACTGTCGGAGAGCCTGCAGCTTGGGAGCCTGAGTTCTCAGGGACAAGAAGAGTTGCCGGTGTGGCAAGGACCAAGCGGACTAGCCTTAGGCCGGGCTCTGGTTCCTCCCTTCTCTGTGGATTCCCTTTGATCCTCCCCTCCTGCCCCACTTTGCAGCCTCCACAGCTCAGCTGCTAAATCACTGGGGATTAAGACGCTGGGGGCAGGAGGGGAGGGCAGCTCGTCCTGGGACAGAAGGGGCTCCTTTCCTGGGAGGGGTGGGAGGAAGCTGGGGTTCTCAGGGCCCCTGGCTGGGCCAGGCTTCCAGCCTTTCAGCCCTCCCCCGCCACTCGCCCCCATTCACTGAACCCCCCGTGGACAGGCAAGCTCGGAGAGGCAGTTGTGCAAGCTGCTGCTTCTGTCTGGGACTAAAAATAGTCTCCTCTCCACCCGTGTCCAGCTCAGGCTGGGCCAGAGCTCCGAAGAGGACTCATGGGCAGTTGGGGGGACAGAAGGTGGGGCCAGAGACAAGTGCCCCCATGGGCAAAGACCAAGTGAGACAGGGGCAGGGAAATTAGGGCTTGGCCTGCCTGTCAGGTCTGATTTCACCCCAGAAACTCCCTTAAAAAGGAAATAGAGTTTCTCATCCCTGTGTTTCTGAGCGGAAAAGGAGACACAGAAAGGTTGGGCAGGCTGAAAACAGAATAGGACTGAAAATTCATGTCTGAGAGTCTGCAGCTTGGGAGCCTGAGTTCTCAGGCACAAGAAGAGAATTCCCGGTGTGGCAAGGACCAGGCAGACTAGCATTAGGCCAGGCTCTAGTTAGATACTGTAACATTTATGAAGTGCTTGCCAGACTGTTTTAAGCTCTGTGGATATCAAAGGACCCCATGATATAGGTATTATTATTATTCCCTTTGGCAGTTGAAGAGATGAAGGCCCAGAGTCATGAACTCCCAGGGCCATAGAATAGGAGCTGGATTCTACCTGGAGCAACCTAAGTGCAGAACCCATGCCCCCAGCCATGGCCATGGCCGAGGCCCACCCAAGACAGGGCACAAAGGGGCTGAGAAAGGGGAAGTAAGATGCCAGGGCTGCCATGCCGGAGGCAGCCCCGAGTGAGATCGGCATCGTGGCCTAGGGCCCACCTTCTGGAAGAGCTCGTCACAACCTTGGACACACCACAGGGGCCTAGACCCCGGGCTCCTTGAGCCCCTCCCTTGGATTGTTTTCTAATTTTAGGTGAATCTTCTCTAGCCGCCACATGCACCCTTGCGTGCCTGAACCTTGTCATCTTCTGAAAAGGTGCAGGACCATCATGCCCAGCTGACTCCCAGGGCACAGAAGCCCCAGAGGCCAGAGGAGTACAGGAGCAGGGCCGGGGCCACCTGAGGGCCTATGGAGCCTGAGTTGTTGAAACGCTTAGATTAAAGCAGATTTAGATTTCACAAAGACAGGGGCGAAGGTGGGTGAAGATGGAGGGAAGGATTTAAAGGGAAAGAGAAAGAGAAAACGTAGGAAGGAGGGAGAAAGAGGAAAAGAGAAAGAGAGTCACTGAAGACCACTGCAGATAGGCCTCTCTCTCAATTCAAGGAGCCAAGGAGGGGAAGGCCAGTCTGAGCAGCAATGGAGACCAGAGCTCGGGAGTTCAGGTGGGCAGGGACAGAGCCCTCGCTTCAGCAAGAGCGTGGGCAACAGAGGGCAAGGGGGGCCATGCAGCCCGGGATGGCAGCGTACTCATATGCACAGCCTTGGTCCTATCCCCTCTCCCATCGCCTCTTTTGAGCTCACCTTGTTTAAGGCCAAAGTACACACCATCCTCCCACAGAGCCACTAATGCAATTAACAAAACACATTCATAAATCTTGCATGGCGTCCGGAGCTGTCTCCTCTCCCTGAGCATGAGGGCCAGCTCCGGAGATGCTGTGCAGAGAGCGGTCTGACCTCTCCTGTGTCAGGGCCCCCTGAAAAACGCAGCATAACCCTTAGTAGGACAGCAAGGCCATCCTCTTCCTGGCAACCCCCATTAAAAAGTAGAGCAGGACTGGGGTTAGGGAATACAGAGAAATCAGAAGAGGCTTAGAAGGGGGAGATGAAAGCACATATGTGTTTGCAGGGGGCTGGGGAATAGTTTGTGCCTTCCAAGCTCAAAGAGAGAGCATTCAGCAGAGACCAGAGAAGCACCTCTTTTGGTGGGTGATTTCGCCTTGTGAGGACAGAACACAGGGTGCGTGAGCCCCAGGGCATCTTGGGCAATGCAGGCGTGACTTGGCGGCAAGCCGGTGTTTGTGTTTGCGTGCGTGCGTGCATGCATGCATGCATGTTCAGTCTGGAAAACTGGTGACTCACTAAAACAGGGAGCTTTCTGATCTGAAGAGCTTATATTCAGCTATTTTTAGCTCATCTTCTCTCTTGGCCCTTTTATTCCCCTTGTCTGTTTTGAAATTTAGAGGAGTCCGGAGACCATGAATGCTGTGTGTGTGTCTGCTAATTTAACGCCTGGGCCCAGAGGTGGGTACCCCGAAAGTGCAGAGATAAAGGCACACGTGAGGTGGGTGTGAGGACAGCACACTGACACAGATGGGGTACACATGCTCTTATTCCAGCACGTACACAAGCGTACCATGCATACATGCAAGTGACAGTGAGGCCAGAAACATCCCTGGAAACTCCAGCCTACACTCTCTCTTCACGTGGGTTGGTGTACAGCTACCCGCCATGCACACTTCATAAGTAGAACTGCCTCCCCACCTCAGCCTTGCCTCACACAACCCAGGTGGGCACACTCCCATGAGCGCATGGCCAGGCACAGTCTGGGCCTACCTTGGGGAGTGGCCCCAGCCCCTGTGCCTTGTTTATTCTCTGTCCAGCCACTCATCCAAAAAGTATGACTTCTAGGGAAGGCCTTTCTGTGCTGATTGCCAATAGAAACAAGAAGTGCCAGCTTCTGCATTCCACTTCTCCTGGGACTCATTCAGCCCATCCCACCCATCCACCACCATTGGCCCACACTTCCTCCCAGGTCCAGCGGCCATCTGGCTATGTGGGGTCTGGCAACTGCTTGGAGAGGCCAGGCAGGGTTCAAATGCTGTGTGAGCTCCATTCCCCTAGCCTGGAAAGAGGGAGAAGGGAGAGTGAGCTCAGATTGCCGTCTGCCTAAGTTCAATGTGGAGCAGGCAGGGAGCGGACTGCACTCTTCAAGATTCTAGAATGCTGGTGGGTTCCTGGACCTTGACTCTGTGTAGACGGGACTGTGTATGCAACCCAGTGTCACAGAACAGAAATGCGTGAACACTGCCTATGACCAGTGCCTCAGTGATGCTGCACGCCTGGGAAAGAGCACCCACAGCCTCCCTTTCCACACTGCACACAGGCTGTGCACTCACCCACAGCGGCACGTGCCTGCATGCACACACTCTTAGAAGCCTGCGTGAGAGAGAACATGAGCCTTCGTTACTCCAGGCACCAAAGCGAGCTCTGAGCTGCATCAGTGCTTGAGTCTGCATTTTATGCACGGCTCACAGGCCCCAGTCAAGGGAGCCAAAACGCAGCCATGTGTGACTCCTTAAGCTAAGGGGCTACGTCAGCGCAGAGGAGGGGCCCTGAGTCTTCCTTGCCTGCCAGGCGGCCCTGTGGTTCCTGCTGTCCAGGGGCTCAGCATCAGCTCCTGGAGGAGTTGCTACCCACCTACTGCCCCACTGCATTCCACTCCACACACATTTGGGGGTCCAGTGCTCTGTGCAAAGCACTCCATGTTGTCATTATGAAGGAGGGTCAGCTAGAGTCTCCACCCCCAGACCCCTGCCCCAAGATAGGCTAGCACAGAAGATGCCTGCACGATTAGCCATGGCAGAACGCGCCACCTAGGAGGCGTGTAGGCATGAGCCACACAGGAGGGATAATTCTCTCTTCCTCCTGGGGCCTGGGGTCCTTCACAGAGAACAGGACAGGGGGCTTTTGCCTGGGCCCTGAATAATGAATCGATCTCCCCAGGTCAAAGAGAAATGTCTCAGGCAGGAAACTGGCCTGCATGAAGGAGTGGTATTGGGAAGCATGGACAGGGACTCGGGGAGAGAAATCAGATCTTGCCAGAAATGAAGCAGAGCTCAAGCCTGCCTGACTTGCCTCCGGCTCTGTGGCTCTGACCTCAAGGAGAAGCAATTTTGAATTGTCTACCTCTCTTCTTACCCCACACGGAAGGAAAAAGTCTTTGCATCTTGAAAGATCTGGACCCCTTCTGCCTTCTGAGCATCTGTAAGACGGGAGATACTAATAGGGCCTTCCCTATAGAGATATTTTGAAGACTAAACGAGAGACCTCATGAAAAGCTGTTAGCACAGAGCTGAGTAAGTAGGCATTGTCATTAGTTATTATTATTCTATTTTATAGGCCACCACACCTGATTCTTAACCAATTTTGAGGTCTTTTGACAATATCTGGGGACAGGGTTTGGTTGTCATGACTTGCAGGAGTAGGAGGGAGGCTACTCCTGGCCCCTGGTGGGTAGGGCCAGCATGCTACTAAGCACCTGCCATGCACAGGGCAGCCCCCACAGCAGAGGAGAGCCCACCCAGAATGCAGAGAGCACAGAGGCTGACAAGCCCTGGGCTGGGGGGTTTCACCTTCTGAAGACAGTGAAGTGACTGATTTTCAAGCAGGGAATGACATAAGAAAATCTAAGTTTCAGAAAGAAAAATCTGGCAAAGTTGTGACATGACTAGAAAGCTCAGCGGGTGCACTGCCAGCCTTCAGATGAGACTCGGGGGAGGAGGGCTGGGTCCTCGGCAAGACCGGGAGACTGCACTTCCAGGGTCTTGGCAAGAAGAGAGTGGGAGAACCTGCTGAGGGCTAGAGGAAGGAGGGGACAGGCCTGGGGTCACTAGGGTCCCTACAGTTTCCAGCTCTTGGGCCTGGGCAGGTTGTAATGACACCTTTCAATGGCATAGGAAGAGAAGACTCCATTTGGGAACTGAATCCTCCAGGGCCCTCGGTGGGGGGAAGCACCTCCACCAAGCTGTATGTGAGCCATGGCCCTCTAGTCCATCTGTCCCCCTCAAGGGGGGACCACCCTTCAAGAGACCCTCACCCTGCCCATCAGTGCCCAACAGATGCCTCTCCTTTCCCACACAGCTCCCTCTGAATGATGGCCAGTGAGGCCCTGCAAGATGGCCTCCCAAGGACGCCAAGCCACCAAGCTGCAGGATGAAGATGATCTTTCTGGGCTCCTGATGTCCAGGCCCTGTCTCATCTTTCAACGTGTTCAGAGTCCCTGCGGCTGCTGTGGGCAGAGAAGAGGTATTGGGAAGTCCTGGCAGACTTACTGGCAGAGAGACTGAGCCTCCACACCACCCCAATTCCCCCTGCCCTTTTGACTGAGCTCTGAAGACAAGTTAGAAGAGCTAGGGGAAAAGCTCCAAGCAGTCAACACATCAGCCAGTGAGCACGTGTCACGTCCTGTCTCATGCTCAGTGCTGGGGAGGACATCCCCACAAATATCACAGCTCAAATTCTCTGGTTGGGAAGGCAAGACTCACAGGTAGAGAACAATCAAAAAACAATTAAAGAGGCCTCTGGCATCGTCTGAGGAGCCCTGGATAGAAGTTAAACTAGAGTTCTATCCCCAGGCCTCAGCCTTGAAGTGGGTCCCTATACCTGCAAAAGCTCTAGTCACACCAAGTTATAGCCGAAGTCTCATTGCCTGGACTGTGAATGGCAGTGCTGCTTCTGACCAGTGGGTACTGACTCCTGGAGCACAGTGCTGAGGAGGTGCTCATCGCCTGGACTGTGAATGGCAGTGGTGCTTCTGACCAGTGGGTACTGACTCCTGGAGCACAGTGCTGAGGAGGTGCACTGTGAAGGGCAGTGGTGCTTCTGACCAGTGGGTACTGACTCCTGGAGCACAGTGCTGAGGAGGTGCACTGTGAATGGCAGTGGTGCTTCTGACCAGTGGGTACTGACTCCTGGAGCACAGTGCTGAGGAGGTGCTCATCGCCCGGACTGTGAATGGCAGTGGTGCTTCTGACCAGTGGGTACTGACTCCTGGAGCACAGTGCTGAAGAGGTGCACTGTGAAGGGCAGTGGTGCTTCTGACCAGTGGGTACTGACTCCTGGAGCACAGTGCTGAGGAGGTGCTCATCGCCCGGACTGTGAATGGCAGTGGTGCTTCTGACCAGTGGGTACTGACTCCTGGAGCACAGTGCTGAGGAGGACTCTGAAGCAGCAGCAGGCTTAGCAGGACTGTGGTGGCCAACTGGCGAGGCCCATGGTAGGTGCCACCAGGATGTCACGGGGAGGTACCTCCTGCTTTTCTTTTTTGAGACAGAGTCTCGCTCCATCACCAGGTGCCAGGCTGGAGTGCAGTGACGTGATCTCAGCTTACTGCAAACTCTGCCCCCTGGGTTCAAGCAATTCTCCTGCCTCAGCCTCCCAAGTAGCTGGGACTACAGGCGCACGCCACCATGCCCAGCTAATTTTTGTATTTTTAGTAGAGACGAGGTTTCACCATGTTGGCCAGGATAGTCTCAATCTCTTGACCTTGTGATCCGCCCGCCTCAGCTTCCCAAAATGCTGGGATTACAGGCGTGAGCCACCGCGCCCAGCCACCTCCTGCTTTTTAGTCCTTTTGGTTAAGAGAAACCGACTGGGGCCATTTCTAAGGACTCCTCCAGCTCCCAAATGGGATAATTCTATGATGGAAATGTTGCATTTCAAGGCACTGGCTGGAAGCACAATGAGGCAAAGCAGGAAGAGATCTGTGTGGGTTGGGATGATCAGGGAAGGCTTTGGGAAGGAGGCGGCACTTTGGTGCGGCCTCAAGGTGGGGGAGTGTGAGTAGCTGTACCGGAGGTGGGAGGACATTTATGTGCATAAAACTGGGGCTGAGCATGGGCTGTTCTTGGTACAGGAGGGAGGCGGCCGGCATTGCTGGAATGAGCTGTCTGTGTTTGGGGCAAGTGTGATTACATATGGGAGTGCACGCTGCCTGAGAGCTTCCCAGGTGGAAAGCCACACAGCAAAGCTGACGTTCCGTGCATGCCAGCTTCCAGTCCCCACAGCTCATCTTCCAGGTAAACACTCCTCCCAGCCTTCCCTACAGCAGTGTGAGCAGAGGCATTCTGTGACTTGCTCAGGGCCACCTCTGGCAGGTGCGAATCCAGTGTTCAGCCTGGGCAGTGCGGTTCTGATGGCTGCAGGCACACCTTCTCTGCTCTGGTGCCTTCTCTACTCTTAGAAGCTGGCCAGTGAGGAAACCCAGCAATGCCGTTGAGACACCATGGCCGGATCTGTGGATTCTAAGGTCCAGGAAGAGGCAGGAACAGCTGTAGACTGAGGAAGGCAGGCCTTGCTTGAGTCATCAGTCACACAAACAGATCCAAGCCAAGAACAGGGCAAGATGGGCACAAATGAAAGAGGTGCTGAGTGCCACGGGCTAGGGCTTGTTTTAGACTTCCCCCAAGTCCTAAATAATCTACTGGAAACAACAGAAATGTCCCAACACTACGGGAACAGGCAAGAAGGTGTGGGAGGGCATGAAATTCCAGGGACTTGGGGCTCAGCTTGTGAGGATGGGAATAGAGCAGTCTGCCACCGTCTTACCACAAGCCCAGAGGCAGAAGGCGACAGCCTAAATAAAAGATTTCATTTCAGACAAAGCTTAACCCTGCCTTAGCCCAGGGCTGCAGCCTCCAGCCATCTCCACGCTGGCCCCGCCTGGCACCACCTGGCACCTGGCGGTGCGCTGGGGAACTTTTGCTCTTTCTCCCTCCTTTCCTAGCCCTCTCTCCTTCCTTCCTTCCTTCCTAACTGGGTTCAGGGACAGCTCCAGCCTCCACTCAGCTTGGCCTCTATGGCACCCAGAAGGTCCTGTTGCGCACTGCCCTGCCCCCAGTCCCCTAAGCAGGGAAAGAGGCTGCGTCTCCTCTTGCTCGCTTCACCTCTCCCACCACCCTTGTCCCCACCCATCCAGAATGGATCTCAAACCAGCCTGGGCGTGAAACTCTCCAGGCTCTCTCCCAGACATCCTGACGCCCCTCCCCCTTTGCTGTGATCCCACTCCATCTCAAGCCCCCTCTGCAGTCCCCCCTTCCGGTTTCTCCCTCTGGCTTTTGGGAGACCTCTAGCGCCTCCACAACTTCCTGGCATTGAGGAAGGACCGGAGCTGTAACGTGGGGCTAGGAGATCTCAGAACCACCAGCTAGTCCTGCCCTGCCAGCATCCCCTCCTGCTGTTCAGTCTATGCTTGATAACTAGAGGTCTGATTTTGAAGCTCTCTTTTGGGGCCACTGGGTCAGACCAGCCCTCCTCACTGTCAGGAAATATATCCTCATGTCTTACCTTAATTTCTTAACTGCATCCATTCTTCCTTGTTCTGGGAAGTCACCCGGCGTGATGCTGCAATGATGCTACTCCTTAGCACTCTGCTTCCCAACCAAAACAATGCTCCATCTCATCTTTTCCAAAGCTTCCGGCCCCAGCAGTTCTCGGACCCACGGTACTTCCCTCCCTGTAAGTAACAAAGGAGGACAAGCCCCAGCTTCTCTAAGATGCCTTCAGCTGCCTGGAAGAGGCCTATGGAAGGCCCTGCAACTCTCCACAGACCTCTGGGTGTTGCTGTTTCTTCCCAGTGGCCCTGGTTCCCTCAGCCAGGTGAGTCACCATGATCCTTGCTTCTCCCAGACCTGAAACCTCTCCTCTCCCATCCTTCCTTCTCTGTTTCTCTTTGTATCTCTCTCCGTTTACGTGCACGGATGCATGCATGTCCACACACAAACATTATTTCAGGCCCTATCTGGAGCTGTCACTGACGGAACTCGAATTGTGATAGGCAAATTGGCTTCGGTGTCAGAGACAGGAAGCCCAGTGATGCATCTCCCAGTGCCTGGAGAGTGAGGAGGTAAGAGGGCAGAGATAGGCTGCCTCGGCCAGCAGCATGGGAGCGGGCACCGTGGCGGGGAAGCGGGTCTTCTGTGGCTGGGGCTCAGGCAGCGGAGTTCTGAGGTGCTGGGGAGACCGGCTTGGTTCTCACCCGCCACGTGATGTTGGATACAAAAGGAGGATGGGCACCGCTGAGAGCGCACGCAGCCCTTCCCAAGGGTTTCTCTAAAACAACCCAAGTTCTTTCCTAGTGGGAATCAAACATCTACAGCAGGGACCCTTAGCCCCCAAATGCCACCTCCTATAAGTAGGGCCGGTCACCAGCCCTGGCAGTTAGGAGGGGAGGGGTGAGAGCCGCTGCCGAAAGAGAAGCAGCCGTTCTGATGCCATCATACCTCTGCTTGTCCCCATTACATAAAGCTCCAGCTGACTTGGCGTAATGACTAAGAAAACTTTCCAAACTTTCCGAAGACAGTTGGTGATCCTCTACCCTCCCAGTGACTGGTGAGAACTACCCCCACAGAGAGCCAGCAGAGAGGAAGGCTCCCAGCTCCGGGGCCTGACTCATCGCACACACAAACACTCCCCAGCACTCTTTCCCAAAACAGTTCCCCTCCCACCTATCCACCCTCCTACCGGGGCTGGGTGACAAAAATGAACGCCCCAGAGATCTTGCCAAGTTCTGGGCCAAGCTTAGTCCAAGGAACATGAAATTTCCCATAGAATGGGAAGAGCAGACCCCGCCCCCTCCAGAAGCAATGTCCATTGGAAGGAGAATCACCACCTGATTCTACAATGATCACTGTATTATTTTCCAAATAGCTTGGACTACTTTCCCCCAAAGAAGAGTTCAAGGTTCTATAATCATAAAATATTAGAGCTTAAGGCAATCTGAAAGGTCAACTCCCCTTCCCTACTTCCATGCATCCACACATCCATTTATTTCTCTATCTATCTGTTCATCAGATAGTTACTGAGCTCCTACAATTTGCCATGTGCGATGCAGGCAGTGGAGACTTCACACACGTAGTGTTTCCTCAAGGTGCTTGTCATCTAGTGGGTGGGAAAGCAAGTGACAAGGCGTTGGAATAAGTGTGACAGCCACGGTGGTGGGAAGAGCGCATGTTCTAGAGGTACTGAGGGCGCATGTCACCCCAACCTTGAGCTAGTGGGGGCATTCATGGAGACATACTGGGAGATATCATATATACATAATAAATATAAAAATATATTATAAGTAAATATATAAAAATAAATCTATATTATAAAATAGATAACTATATTCTATAAAATATATAATATAATATATATATATAGTTTTTGAGACAGAGTCATGCTGGAGTGCAGCGCTGCAATCTCGGCTCCCTGCAACCACTGCTTCCTGGGTTCAAGCGATTCTCATGCCTCAGCCTCCTGAGTAGCTGAGACTACAGGCACATGCCACCATGCCCAGCTAATTTTTGTATTTTTGGTAGAGATGGGGTTTTGCCATGTTGACCAGGCTAATCTCGAACTCCTGGTCTCAAGTGATCTGCCCACCTCAGCCTCCCAAAGTGCTGGAATGACAGACATAAGCCACTGCACCTGGCCTGGGAAAAATTATATTTAAGTTGAGCTATGAAAAATAAGGAAATTCCTTTTCATTCAACAAGAGGTCTGCTCAACACTGAATACAGCTAAAGCATAGTGTTAGGCACACTGCATGATGGTGAATCTAACGTAGTGTTCACACATAGAGTTGAATGCCTGGTTAGGGACATACAGTAAAGATACACGTGACTAGAATAGTCTATGCTTCCAACAAGAAAGAAAAGATCAAAGTTGAGGGATGACCATCTCAAGTAACCTGACTTAATCATCACACGTTATATACATGGATGAAAATATCACATGGACCCCAAAATATCTATGACGTATCAAAAAAACAGAATATACCTCGAAGAACCAGATAATACTCCCAAGAGAAGGATCGATGGAGTCCCAGGGAGGCTTTCAGAGAAGGTGAGGGGAAGTTCTCAGCTGGGAAGATTTGCAAAAGTCCCCTGGAAGAAGTTTAGGTTCACCTTGAGGATGGATAGGATTTAAAGGCACAGATGGCCAGGCACAGTAGCTCATACCTGTAATCCCAGCACTTTGGGAGGCCGAGGCAGGCAGATCACCTGAGGTCAGGAGTTCAAGACCAGCCTGACCAACATGGAGAAACCTTGTCTCTACTAAAAATACAAAATTAGCCAGGTGTGGTGGTGCATGCCTGTAATCTCAGCTACTCGGGAGGCTGAAGCAGGAGAATCGCTTGAACCCAGGAGGCGGAGGTTGTGGTGAGCCAAGATTGCGCCACTGCACTCCAACCTGGGCAACAAGAGCAAAACTCCTTCTCTTAAAAAAAAAGAAAAAGGATTTAAAGGCACAGATGGAGTGAGAAGGGCATTCTGAGCAAAAGTCATGCTGCCTGCAAAGTGTAAGAACAGGTGATGGCTGGGGAAGAAGAATACACCAGTCTGACCAAGGCACGAAACAGGCAGTCGGAACAGACACAGCCTGAACACAGGCAAAGCCTTAGGACAACTCTTACGTTTAAAGCCAGGTCCTGAAGTTTCTCAAGGCCACAGAGTGAGGAGAAGAGCAGGACTTCTGACGTGAACTGCAGTGCTCCTGCACAGGTGACAGGCATGCACTTTCCCCTTTGTGATGCTTGGCCCCTCCCTGCTGGAGGAACTCTATGGCTGACTACCCCCTCCCCAGGGGGTCTCTGCATGCCTAGCAAGGAGACCCCAGGCTGACAATCCAGGGTGTTCTACTCTGGTAGAATAGCTTTTTTATTTTTTTATTTTTTTTTTGGATAAGTACATGGCCAGGCAAGGTGGCTCACACTTGTAATCCCAGTACTTTCAGAGGCTGAAGCAGGAAGATCGCTTGAGCCCAGGAGTTTGAGACCAGTCTGGGCAACATAGTGAGACCTCGTCCTACAAAAATTTAAAAAATTATCTGGAAGTGGTGGCACACACCTGTGGTCCCTGTTACTTGGGAGGCTGAGGAAGAACGAGGGCATGTGCCCAGGAGTTCAGGCTGCAGTGGGCTATGGTGGTGAAACTGCACTCAGCCTGGGTGACAAAGTGAGATCCCGTCTCTACAACACCATCGATCAATATTTTTTAAAACTCTCTTGAGGAGGGCAGCAAAATTCACCTCATCAACTGAGCTAGGGTCTCACCCTGGCTCCTGACCAGCCCTGTTTGACATATTTGGAATTCTAATGGCTATTTTTTCTTCTTCTTCATCTCCACCTAAATACACTGACTTGCAGCTTTCAGTCTTAGCCCTTTATCGCTTTATGTACATGCCCAGTTCAGGGCTCAAGTCTTTCTGGGTAACTCTGCTTAAGACTGCAAGTTCTTAAAATACTGGGATATTGCCTGTAATCCCAGCATTTTGGGAGGCCCAGGTGAGAGGATCGCCTGCCGTCAGGAGTTTGAGACCACCCTGGGCAACTCAGCAAGACCCCATCTCTACAAAAAATTTAAAAATTAGCTGGACATAGTGGCACATTCCTGTGGTCCCAGCTACTTCGGTGGTTGAGGCAGGAGGATCACTTGAGTGGTGAAGGTGGAGGCTGCAGCGAGTCGTGATCTTACCACTGCACTCACTCCATTCTGGACGACAGAGTGAGACCCTGTCCCCCCGCCAAAAAATACTGGAATACTGTACACAAAATTGCCTTGAAACTTGAGCACAGAACACCAAACAACTAATAGAGCTGGTATGGGGAGGGAGGGGGAGGCATAAGGAGCTGCAATAGTAAGAGCGGCCACACGGTGGCGCAGTGAGGCTGGGAAACGGTGCACCCCGGGCAGGAAGGGGACTCCCCGTCGCGGCCACCCGGGGTGGGCAGGAGGCGGCGCGGACTGGCTGCTCCCTCCTGAGGTTTTCTCCCGAGAAGGGTGCGTCTCAGGGCTTGTCAGTGGGGCCCTGGAACATAGGGAAGACGCACAGAAGTGGTTTTCGCTCTTTGCCCTTCTGCCTCCTTATAAGACCTCTGTAACCAAGGGAGGCCCAGGGGCACCTGAAGGCCACTACAGTTGGATCCTGCTCTGGGAACCCATCCCTCGGTTGGGAGAGGGAGCAGCCCGAGCGCAGGTGGAAACCCCAGCGACAGGAGGAAGTGCGTGTGTGCGTGTGTGCGTGCGCGCGCACTTGTCCTTGAGGTGGAGAGACTGGTGAGCAAGGTCAAAGATGATTTTTTTTCTTAGTCTAATGAGCTCTTGGAAACAAAGCTAATCTCTGCAGGGAAGGCACACCCTGGACATTTGCTGCCCGCCCAGAATTGGATGGTTTAAGAGCCCATACTACGAGATGGTTTGAATGCTTTTTTTCCTTTCCTTCTTTTTTTTTTTTTTTTTCTGTAGAGACGAGGTCTCACTATGTTACCCAGGCTGGTCTTAAACTCATGTACTTGGCCGGGTGTGATGGCTCGTTCCTGTAATCCCAGCACTTTGGGAGACTGAGATGGGCGGATCACCTGAGGTCAGGAGTTCAAGACCAGCCTGGCCAACATGGTGAAACTCCATCCCTGCAAAAATACAAAAATTAGCTAGGCATGATGGTGGGTGCCTGTAATCCCAGCTACTTGGGAGGCTGAGGCACGAGAATCTCTTGAACCCGGGAGGTGGAGGTTGCAGTGAGCCGAGATTGCGTCATTGCATTCCACCCTGGCCAACAGAGCAAGACTCCGTCTCCAAAAAACTCCTAGACTCAAGTGATCCTCCCGTCTCAACCTCCCAAAGTGCTGGCATTACAGATAATAGCCACCACACCTGGAGGTTTGAATGCTTCTAAGAAGCACAGGAGATTGATGATTACACATTGTATCTATGTATCAAAATATCACATGTATCCCATGTGATAATGTACAATTATCATGTATCATTAAGAAAAAATAAGCATAGGAGAGCTTCCTTTTTGCTCTTATCCAAAACCCTTCCTAGACAGTCCGTGCACATCAAAAATGTTGCCACCGTAGTCCCTACTTGTTACTAAATATACATTCCTGGCCTGGCGCAGTGGCTGATGCCTGTAATCCCCACACTTTGGGAAGCCAAGGCAGTTCAAGACTGGTCTGAGCAACATGGCAAAACCCCATCTCTACAAAAAAATACCAAAACAAACAAACAAAAAAGTAGCCTGAGGTGATGGCATGCACCTGTAGTCCCAACTACTTGGAGGCTGACGTGGAAGGATCACTTGAGCTGGGGAAGTGAGGGCTGAGTGAGCCGAGATCACGCCACTGCATTCCAGCCTGGGCGACAGAGTAAGACCCTGTCTCAAAAAAGTAAAAAGTGAAAAACAAAATACATTCTGTGAATGCCCTTTCCAGACACTCCTCAACAGCTTTCTGCAAAATGCTGCTCATAAGCGCGTCTATGCACATGTTGCTGGAAAGGGGTCCCAATCCAGATGCCAAGAGAGGGTTCTTGGATTGCACTCAAGAAAGAATTCTGGGCAAGTCCATAAAGTGAAAACAGGTTCATTAAGAAAGGAAAGGAATAAAAGAAGGTAAAGCAGCTCTGAGGGCTGCTGATTGCCCATTTTTATGATTATTTCTTGATTATATGCTAAACAAAGGTTGGATTATTCGTGCCTCCCCTTTTTTGACCATATAGGATAAATTCCTGACGTTGCCATGGCATCTGCAAACTGTCATGGCACTAACGGGACTGTAGCAGTGAGGACGACCAGAGGTCACTCTCTTCACCATCTTGGTTTGGTTGGGTTTTGGCCAGCTTCTTTTCTGAAACTGTTTATCAGCAAGGTCTTTATGACCTGTATCTTGTGCCTACCTCCTATCTCATCCTGTGACTTAGAATGCCTAACCTACTGGGAGTGCAGCCCAGCAGGTCTCAGCCCTTTTTTATCCAGCCCCTATTCAAGATGGAGTTGCTCTGGGTCAGAGACCTCTAACACACAGATGCCCACAGATCCATCTTCACCTTAGCCACGCCTCTCACACACAGAGCCACTGCAGCCATGTGTGTCTCCTTCCGAGACAGAATCATGTGCATTTTTCCACTCAGAAAGGGAGGTACACGTGCACACATGCACACACAGAGGACAGGAGGACAGACAGTGTGGCACAGAGGCAGGAATAGCAATTCCATGCAGTCTGGGGCCCCCAAGACATTTGCCCCTGTGAGGAAAGTTTGTTTCCCTCCTGTGTGTGCTGTTCCGGGCTCAGCATGGAGACCGGGGTGGAGGAGGAAGAAAGGAGAGCAGCTTCTCAGAGTCAGGCTGTGACCTCTCCTTCCCCGCTGTGAGGGCAAACAATGGTTGGGAATTCTCTGTGAAGGCAGGAGTGTGAGGAGAACACACCCTGGAGAGGCTCGGCTCTGCTCAGCGTGGGTGGGGCAGGAAGGATCGCCTGAGAACACTGAACTTGGCCTTTGCAGGGCAACCAAGAGTCAGAGTTTTTGTTGATGCCAGAAAGAGAAGTTAGGAGTGTATGGGTCAGTGCGTGTGAAAAAAAGGGAGGGAGAGGCAGGAAGGGGACAAGGACAGATATTGAGGTGGAAGTAAGCAATTGAGAACGCGTACAGAGTCAGAGGCCAGGAGCCAAGGGGTAGAAATGAAGAATCTCTAACTTAGAAGCCAAAGAATGGGGAGACAGAAACAGCGAGAGGCAGGGGATCTGATCTGGAAAGCACGCAGGGAGAAAGGGGCCCAGAGCAGAGAGGCTGCAGATGGAAGGAAAGAGGGCAGGCAGGCAGGAAGCCCCGCCACTGCGGGAAGGCAGGGAAGGATGGGAGGGTGGGTCAGCTCATCTGTTACTTACAACCACAAGCTCCCCCCAATCCCGATTAACAGGAATTACGTGGCATATGGCTAATCCTCCCTGCCACGGTTATTAATACTTTCCAGACACTGCTGAGGGAACCAGGCAGCCGCCTTAGGCCCAAGGCTTCCCCCCAGCCTGGCAGGGCCGACCACCCACACCTGCTGCAGGGGATGCTCTGGCCCAGAGGAGGAGAGGAGGAGAGTGGCTGGAAAGCTTTCTCTAAGTCCTTCAGGGGACTCTGAATCCTCTGGAAGCACATACCTTGAGCACTTCCTTTTTCCAAAATCCACGTGTATGTTGTTTGCTTTAAATAGTCACAGAAAACATGTAATAGAAGGAGAATATATAATATCATTCCTATTAAAAACTGTTGGCTGCAGTGGTTCATGCCTGTAATCCCAGCACTTTGGGAAGCCGAGGCAGGCAAATCACCTGAGGTCAGGAGTTCGAGACCGGCCTGGCCCACATGGTGAAACCCAGTGTCTAATACTAAAAATACAAAAAATTAGCAGGGCGTGATGCGTGTACCTGTAATTCCAGCTACTCGGGAGGCCGAGGCAGAATAATCACTTGAACCTGGGAGGCGGAGGTTGCAGTGAGCCGAGATCGTGCCATTGCACTCCAGCCTGCGCAACAAGAGTGAAACTCCATCTCAGAAAAAAAAAAGATAGGAAGCGGAGCATGGTGGCGTGCATTTGTACTCCTAGCTACTTGAGAGGCTGAGAAATGTTTTTAATTAGCCAGGTGTTGTAGTCCACACTGGTAGTCTCAACTATGAAGAGGTTGAGGTAGGAGGATCGATTGAGCCCAAGAGGTTGAGGCTGCAGTGAGCTGTGATTGCACCACTGCACCCCAGCCTAGGTGACAAAGAGAGACTCTGTCTCAAAAATCAAAAAGCAAAACAAAACAAAAAACAGGAAAACAAGTCCCAGAGATGGGCAAGGATTTAGTCAAGGACTTCTACTCAATAGCAAAGTCTGGCTGTCCTCACTCCCAGCCTAGGGGGCGGAACTGGAGGCTAACTCCCTCCTCCTGGCTTAGGGAGACATTAAAAGATAAGGAGGGGGAGGGGAAGAGAGCAGGGAGGGGAGATGACTTTCTGATAGCGGCTATATGGAGCCAGGTGTCCAATGAGCACTTAATGAGTGTTTTGTAACTGATGAGTTGCTGAGCTTTGTCTTAGGTGAGGTGCAAAGTCAACCCTGAGTTGGTTTGTAGGGAACAAATTGCTCCCATGGGAAGTACAGAGGAGTGTGGGAAGCAGGTCAGGAAAGGGAAAGAAGCCAAATAAGTGTGCCATTTCAGGCCCGTCCCAGGCTTAGCCAACCTGCGGGGGAGGTCCAGGGACAATCACTGCTCAGTTTGTCTCAACTGGTAGCAAGGGAGCTGTGTTTCCATAGATATTCCAAGTGCAGAAATTGCCAGGCATTAGCAGCTCCCTGAGCACAATGGAGAGGTGGCTTTGGTACCCCCAGGCAGTCCTCTGAAGAGAGGTGAGAAACGGGCCAGGTGTGGTGGCTCATGCCTGTAATCCCAGCAATTTGGGAGGCCAAGGCAGGGGAATCACCTGAGGTCAGGAGTTGGAGACCAGCCTGGCCAACACGGTGAAACTCTGTGTCTTCTAAAAATACAAAAACTAGCTAGGTGTGGTGGCAGGTGCCTGTAATCCCAACTACTCCGGAGGCTGACACAGGAGAATTGCTCGAACCCAGGAGGCAGAGGTTGCAGTGAGGCAAGATCGCGACACTGCACTCCAGCCTGGATGACAGTCTGAAAAAAAAAAAGGGAACGGGAGAGTCAGAGCCCCAGCAGGGTCTTGACTTCCTCCACTCTACTAACAGGTCATTGACTTCCATTTGTAAAATGTTTCTCCCCTTTAGGAGTTCACAGACTAGTAGCAAGACAGTGGCATGCTCTACACCTATGTTCATATAGAATATACACAGTGATAGGTGCTTTTTCCGAGATAGAACACAGAGCAGGTCATTGAATTCTGGCCAGGGTGGGTCAGGGTAGCATAAAGTGGGGTGGGACTTGCTCTGTGCCCGGCCACTCCCCTGTTAGAAAGCCTTCAATAATGCTCCGTCTCCCATGTAAAACCTTCAAAATAACTTAGCCTAAATATCAAGGGCTCATGCTAGATACCCATCCACCTAGTACACTATGTGGAAGTCGTATATTTCATTTCTATCCTTTTAAGGATTACCCTTAAGCATTTAAAATATAGCCTTTAATTTTGAAAGTTTAAATCTAATTAACCTTGACTGCCCTTTCAATACTCTGAAATTCTTCCAGCTCTAGCTGTTCATGTTATCATTGTCTAATATTTTAGTTTCTGTAACTCTAACAGGTTATTGCTATTACCAGCTTCTACAGTCAATACTGACATTTATGTTCACCTACTTCCTACATTTTTTGTGTGTGTGTGTGTGAGACAGAGTCTCACTCCGTTGCCAGGCGCCAGGCTGGAGTGCAATGGCACAATCTCGGCTCACTGCAACCTCCGCCTCCTGGGTTCAGGCAATTCTCCTGCCTCAGCCTCCCGAGTAGCTGGGACTACAGGCGCACACCACCACGCCCAGCTAATTCTTGTATTTTTTAGTAGAGACGGGGTTTCACCATGTTGGCCAGGATGGTCTCGATCTCTTGACCTTGTGATCCGCCCGCCTCGGCCTCCCAAAGTGCTGGGATTACAGGCGTGAGCCACCGCGCCCAGCCAACATCCTTTTTTTTTTTAAATTTTTTGAGACGGAGTTTGCTTTTGTTGCTCAGGCTGGAGTGCAGTGGCCTGATCACGGCTCACTGCAACCTCTGCCTCCTGAGTTCAAACAATTCTCCTGCCTCAGCCTACTGAGTAGGTGGGATTACAGGCGCCCACCATCACGCCCAGCTAATTTTTTGTATTTTTAGTAGAGATAGGGTTTCACCATGTTGGCTAGGCTGGTCTCGAACTCCTGACCTCAAGTGATCCACCTGCCTCGGCCACCCAAAGTGCAGGGATGACAGGTGTGAACCACCACGCCTGGCCAACATCTTTTTTATATTTCCAGATGTTTACCACCCTGTGTCTCATCCTGGATAGTTTTCTAAGATCCATCTTCTACTTCACAAGTTTTCCTTCAGGCTACTATTTGATTCTTCTGTTGAGAGGTTTCGGGTTTTGGTTTGGGTTTTCCTACATTTCTCTTTCTCATCTGCCTGTTCTTCCCTGGTGTCCTTTTTATATCTCTGTGTTTGCTAGTCCTTTTATCTCTCTACTTTGCAAACCCACTTACCTTAGTGTCTCTATTGAATCATTTGTCATCTCAGGGTTTGAGAGTGCAATGCTCCCGCCTGTCACGTAGGCACACTGGCTTCCATGTGTCATGTAGATACGCTGGCTCCCACCTGTCACGTAGGCACACTGGCTTCCACGTGTCGTGTAGATACGCTGACTCCCACCTGTCACGTAGGCACGCTGGCTTCCACGTGTCATGTAGATACGCTGGCTCCCACCTGTCACGTAGGCACGCTGGCTTCCACGTGTCGTGTAGATACGCTGGCTCCCACCTGTCACGTAGGCACTCTGGCTTTCACCTGTGGTGCGCAGTTTCCCCTGTGGTTTGTCACCTGTTAGCTCCTGTTCATCAGAAATTGTTCCATTCCGTGGGGATCATTGATGTTCTGGGACATGCTAGGAACAGTTGTACCTTTTGCTTCCACTGGTTGGTCTAGAGGTTTCCCCAGTGTGACCACAGGTTTTACATTAATTTCTGGGCTTGGGGACTTCCACACCATGGGAGATGGTACAAGTTCACACCCAACACCAGCATGTGATGCAGGCCTGGAGACTCTGTCACCCGGGCTGGAGTGCAGTGGCATGATCTGGGCTCACTGCAACCGCCACCTACTGGGTTCAAGCGATTCTCCTGCCTCGGCTTTCCAAATGGCTGGGATTGCAGGCACTCGCCATCACACCTGGCTAATTTTTGTGTTTTTAGTAGAGACTGGGTTTCACCATGTTGGCCAGGCTGGTCTTGAACTCCTGACCTCCAGTGATCTTCCAGCCTCAGCTTCCCAATGTGCTGGGATTACAGGTGTGAGCCACTGCATCCGGCTGAGACTTGAGTTCCCACAGGAAATGGTTTTTCTTCTCACCCAGAACCTAGGGCAGAAATTGATGGATGGAGTTTTTTCCTGGCCACCTCCTCCTGAGGGAGCAGGATGTCAGTTCCAAAGTCCTGCTTCAATTGGGCCCTCGAGTCTCTCTGACACACTCAGTGGGTGTTATTTCTGCTCCCCTCGTTCTTTCTAGGGCCTCCTCGTCTTCCTCATACTATCGTGACTCTGACTTGCAAATTTATTTTGGCTTTGAATTCCTTCCTGTTTCTGTCACTTGGAGATGTATTTATCTGTTTCAAGCTCCATGTGCATTTTAATTTTTCTGCCCTCTTATTCAGAATTTCTCTGTATAATGTGGTAGTATGGCAGACTCCATCTTTCTGAGGTTTCCTGGACCCCCAAGAAAAATTAGTGATTTTTCTTCCTATGTCTTCCACGGGAACATGGGCTCTTTAAGGGAAAACAAAGAAAATCTGTCCAAGTTATATCTGGTGCTGAGTTCCTAGCTCAGTCCCAGGCACAAACACAATATAATATTTGCTAGATGAATAGTTAGTGTAAGGTGACTATCAAGGGTTACTCCAAGTATTTCTCCATCTTCAGGAAGAAAATTTTCTCAATTATTCTAAGCATGAAGATGTTCTTTCATTCTTAAAATGCTTTACAGGTGGTTCTACAATGTACACCCTGTGACACCTGTGTGAGTGTTTTTCTTAGCATTCTAATGTGTTTCTTGAAAAACACTGTACATGCCCCTGGATGCCTGAGATGAGGCTTCCTGAACTGGTGGTCCAACTGGAAGATACGATGTGGAAATCATAACTCTCACATGATGTGTGTAGTGGTAAGCCATGAGTATCTTGGCTAATGGTGAGGGGGTAAAAGAACTTACCAAGGCCAGACATGGTGGCTCATGCTTGTAATCCCAGCACTTTGGGAGCCCAAGGTGGATGGATCACCTGAGGACAGGAGTTGAAATCTAGACTGGCCAACGTGGTGAAGCCTCCTCTTTAACAAAAAATACAAAAATTGGCCAGGTGTGGTGGCGCACTCCTGTAGTCCCAGCTACTGGGGAAGCTGAAGTGGGAGAATCGCGTGCGCACCCAGGAGGCGGAGGTTGCAGTGAGCTGAGATCGCACCATTGCACTCCTGCCTGGGTGACAGAGTGAGACTCTGTCTCAAATAAATAAATAAATAAATAAATAAATAAATAAATTTACCAAGACAGTTGTAGATAAAGACAGATGTATTAGAGAAAGTAGGAAAGTATTTTGCCAGGGAGCAGTGCGCAGAAGCAGGAGAGGAGCTGACTGCAGGGAGGCAGAGGCTGGCTGGGACTTTACAGGGTGTCTGTTGGGCGGATTGATAACAAGAAGGTAGCAGGGAGCTAACCTGCATTCTTCTGTCCGTGGAGGTGTCTGATAAATTGAGGCTTTTGATGATGAGCAGCAAATCTGTGAATTCTGCACCTTATCTGCTCAGGAGGGCTGCATGTCCTGCGCCATAAAGAAAGGCAGACCTAGAGCTTATCTCCTTCTTCTTTTTGTCTGTATGTTCTGGACCACGAAGGAAGGCAGACCTATAGCTTATCTGCTTTCTCTATTGCTTTGCTTTCTCCTGGTCCCGCCAGCCTGACTCCTTTTCCCTAATTAGGACCCCATAGCGTGATAGGAAACATTGTGTTTGCCGAAGAGGCATTCAAGAGGACCGTGTTTGTTTGGAAGAAAATGTTTAACAGGCATATTTGGGAGAGGAACTAAGGCTCCGGGAGGCTTGGGAATGAAAGGTGATGCTCGGAGGCTAGAGTGGCATTTCGCCATTGAGCCTGAGGGAGAAGGAGAAAGGAAGAGGGTGGAGCCCTTGGGAAGAGGGAGGTCATGTGCTTCCAAACGCCCCCAGTGTGGTGTGACTTTCCCAAACCAGCATGCCGTGTGGTGAAGCATAAAGCACCTTTTATAATGAGATACTGAAAAATCCATAATCATAGTGTGATATTTAACAAAACTTTTCCAGGAATTGATAGCTGAAGCCAAAAAAAACAAAAATAAATAAGCAAAAGTAGTAAAGTTTTGAGTAGCATAATAAAGAAATTGAAATGAATAGATATGTATTTCGAACTCTAAGCCCGAACATTAGAGAATACACACATGGCACGTTTAAAGCAATTAACCATTACTAAGCCATAATGTCAGACTCAACAAATACAAAAGCATCGATTTTATATAGACCTTGTTCTCTGACCAAGGCAGTCTATGATGGCGACACAGGGCCAGCCTCCATATACTGAGAAGCTTATAAAGCAGACTTCTAAATGATAAGTGGTCAAGTGGAGATGACAAATGAAATTATAAAATACTTGGGACCTATAACAATGAAGACAGTATATAGTACAAATTGTGGGAAGTAGCTACTGCAGTACTTACAAAGGATTATGGCCTCAAACATGCAAGTTAACAAAGGAGGAGATTGACAACAGCATTAAATTCTAGAAGTCTGAACTAGAACCACAGAGAAAATACAGCGTTACAATCCAATGCAATAGAGTGTGAGCTAGATGCACCCACAGTGTTACAGAAACACGCAGGAGGGCCACCTAGATCATCCTGGAGGGGACTCTGGGGCTAGGAAGTTCTACCATGAGGACATGATGCCAGAAGGGGTTCCTAGAGGACACCGTGGTGTTAGGAAACTGACTAGTGTGAAAGGAAAATAAATCTTGGGACCCCCCAAATCACTAAACTGAAAAGTCAAGCTGGGAACTGTGTCAGGCAAGCCTGCCTCCCATTGTATTCCTAAACAAATAGCTATAAAGATATTAAAGCTACATATCTCCCTCACAGTGTGCCTACAGGGAAATTCCTCATGGGCCTCAAGATCTTTACTCTAAAAATATTTCTACTGAATTTCACCCTGGCCATGTAAATTGATAGCTTATCTTCACAGGTACAGGACAGAGAGTCATCCCTCTCTGCTTACCTGAGACAAATGCATATCTGATTGCTTCCTCTGCCCTATTGTTTATGTAAAAATGCAGATTCACAGAGCTGGACTAAGGCATACATGACTATTCCTCTATCCCTCTCTCACATGTAAGTTGTGTATTCAGTGAAAGGCTGATCAAACACCCAAAATAATGCAGGCTTTTGTCTCTTATCTAACCATGACCTGGAATCCCCTAGTTGACCTGCCTTTCTGGACCAAACCAATGTGAATCTTACAGGTATTGATTGATGTCTCATGTCTCCCTAAAATGTCTAAACCCAAGATGTGCCCGACCACCTTGGGCACCTGTTCTCAGGATCTCCCGAGGTCTGTGTCACGGGCCATTGGTAACTTATATTTGGCTCGTGATAGATCTCTTAAAATATTTTACAGAGTTTGACTTTTTTCGGCGACACCAGGCAGAAGGGGAGGGTAATACAGGCAGCAAGAATGGCATAGGCAACTGCAATGACTCGCAAGAGCCTGGCAAGTCTTAAGAACCACAGCTAACTTAGCGTAGCTGGATTCAAGGCAATAGGTGAGGGGGTGGTATGACATGCTGAAGTCGTGGTTCTCATGAACATAGAGTGTATTTTTTCATCCATGACTTATTTTATTTTTTTGAGATGGAATCTCGCCCTGTCGCCCAGGCTGGAATGCAGTGGCGTGATCTCGGCTCACTGCAGCTTCTGCCTCCTGGGTTTACACAATTCTCCTGCCTCAGCCTCCCTAGTAACTGGGATTACCGGTGCCCGCCACAATTTTCCTGCCTCAGCCTCCCTAGTAGCTGGGATTATCGGTGCCTGCCACAATGCCTGGCTAATTTTTGTATTTTTAGTAGAGACGGGGTTTCGCCGTGTTGGTCAGGCTAGCCTCAAACTCCTGACCTCAGGTGATTCACGCACCTCAGCCTCCCAAAGTGCTGGAATTACAGGTGTGAGCCACTGTGCTTGGCCCATCTATGATTTTTTTAGTCATACCAAGGCAGGGATCCCGAACCCCCAGGCCTCACACTGGTAGTAGTCAGGAACTGGGCCACACGCAGGAGGTTAGAGGTAGGAAGGAGAGTATTACTGCCTGAGCTCTGCCTCCTGTCAGATCAGCAATAGTCTCATGGGAGCACAAACCCTGTTGTGAATTGCACATGCAAGGGGTCTAAGTTTCCCGCTCCTTATGAGAGTCTAGCTAATCAGCCTGATGATCTGAGGTGAAACAGTTGTATCCGGAAACACTGCTCCACCCAACCTTTCCGTGGAAAACTTGTCTTCCACAAAACTTGTCCCTGGTGCCAAAAAGACTGGGGACTCCTGTACTAAGGGATGTTAACTATATTCTGAAGGTGTTAAGAATTTTAAGCAGGACAACATGAGCAGATGTTGGTTCTGCAGGGCACAGGTATCTTATATTCATTCATTCCAAAGATATTTACTGAGTGCCCCTTATTGTTCTAGGTCCTAGTCACAATTTTGAAAAGAAACATCTAGATACAGGAAGATATACCTACAGATCATTTTAACAATCCAGATGAAAAATGACGAAGCCCGTACTAGGCCAGTGGCAGTGGGGGTGCCCATTGCTTCCTTGTGGGGAGCACACAAGGAGAATCTTGGACCTCCAAGCTCAGCAGAGCTTCCGGCTTCCTTCCTGTGTTCTGTCCTGGGCAGCAGCTAGTGGTAGGCCTGGTGCACGGGGGCCATGCAAACCTAGAGAACAATGCCCAGCTGGAAAACAACTTATTGCCTGCAAGAATGAATGGACTAAAGGGTGAGCTCTGAGTGTAAGGGGTGCAGAAGCATAGGTGCCCTTTGGGGATGCGGGATTCGAGTTCTCTGTCCTTCGTGGGCTGCGTGGCCATTCCCACTGGAGTAAGTCTCCGCTGAGTGTCTTGTGTGCTTTCAGAATCTGAGAATCACCCAAGAGGACCAAATACATCCACTCTTCCTGATTCTAAATTTCGTGGGAATATAATTTCATGGCATTAAAGAGAAACCATAGAGTCTTATCCAGAGCTTTTATCTGCTTGCTCAAGGGGCATGGTCTTGAATAATTTTGGGGGAAAAAGTTTCCTGTGGAATAACCCTTCACATTAGAAACCTGGAAATCGAATTATGTCCCCCCATTTCCAGTCCTGGAACAGGATATCCGGAACCTCTGCAGTGGCCACCATTAAAAGGTATCTTCCCCATTCTAGAAAGCTCCTAGTGATATAAATTACTCTGTCAAATCCCTGGCCTAGAGCTCTTAGGAAGAGCTTTCCCCATTCCAAAGCCCTGAAACCGAGGGTTGACTCTGGCTGGGACTCAGTGTAAAGTACAAGATCTCAGTAGCAGACAAGGGAAAAGAGCAAAGGCCCCAGTCTCTCACTGGTGCTGCCAGGAAGTAAACACTTCATGGTGTAATTTGTGTGAAGAGAAAATTATCTCTAATTGGAGGGATGGAATAAAAATATCTCTCATCTGTAAACAAAGTAGTTGGAGCATCCAGGAGGCATGGAACTGGAGCACAAGAGCGCTGCAGGTACCCTGTGGACTGCGCCACCCAGATTGTCTCAGTCCCCACCCACAAGCAGCAGGTGCTCTAGGACTGCATCTGAAACCGTTGGAGGCAGCACACCTATCCCTGGGGCTCATCAGTGTCCTCAGCCCTGAGGCACTATCCGGAAAACAGCTTCTCACCTTCTCCCCAGGCCAGGGCAAATATTCAACAAGTCAAGTGAAGAGGATAAAAAAAAAAAAGGCTGATCTGTTTTATGTCATCACAGGGATCCTTCTTGGAAGGTGACTGGGGACTGCTGTTTACTAGCTATCTTGGACACCTTTTCTTTGGTGTCCGCAGAGACACCCTGCTTCTCCACATCTTCAGAGAAAGAATTGAGGCAGACACCCTCACAGAGGCAGCATGGGTGATATTCTTCATGGGACCTGAAGTGAGAAATTCCCAGGAACATCAGCCCTGGAGAAGCAGTCCTGTGTCAGGGGCTTTCCTTGAGTTATTGCCCACTGTTGGCTGCCATGTTGTGTTTTAAGGTGCACCAGTAAAAAGCACTGGGCTGATGGAGATACCACCAGGACACTTTAACTCCTGCCCTAGTGTAAGGGTGTGACTCCCATTTTTTTGCTTTTTTGTTTTTTGAGACAAAGTCTTGCTCTGTTGCCCAGGCTGGAGTGCAGTGGCACGATCTCAGCTCACTGTAACCTCTGCTTCCTGGTTCAAGTGATTCTCCTGCCTCAGCCTCCTGAGTAGCTGGAATTACAGGCATGCCCCACCATGCCTGGCTAATTTCTGTATTTTTTTATAGTAGAGATGGGGTTTCCTCATGTTGGTCAGGCTGCTCTTGGACTCCTGACCTGGTGATCCGCCTGCCTCGGCCTCCCAAAGTGCTGCGATTACAGGCGTGAGCCACCGCGCCCGGCTGGTATAAACTTTTTGAACAAAGGAGAGAAATGTGTAAATAGATTGAACTGCAGAACTTTTCTTCTTTTGCAGACCACAAGATGCATATGTTATTGGAGGAGATGGAAGTGCCATCTGCTGCTGTTTTCTTAGAGGGAGGTGGGAGGGGGTTTTCCTGTTTAAATACAATTAAAGAAACACTTTGAAGGAAAGAGCAGAGGATAAGAGTTGAGATAAAATGTGATAACATAGTTGAAAATACTGTGAGGAAGATGGGACTTAAAGAGAGGGGAGATGAAACAGAAACATACCAGGTCTTTGAAAAGGCCTGATGAAGAATGTTTTAAAGAATGACTCTGGGGTCAGAGACTTCCATTAGTCAAAGGCTTCCACTTCTCTCATGCGGTGAGGGTTGACTCAGGTGATTGTTCTGGGCTACAGTAGCATAGGGAAGGAAGAGAAGTCATGATCATGTTACTTTTTTTTTTTTTGAGACAAGAGACATCAGTCAATACATGGAAGATGTACATTTGTTCTGTCTAGAAAAGCGGGACAACTGGAAGTGGGTAATGTTGGGATTCCAGGTTCATAGACAGATTCAAAGATTTTTCTGATAGAAAGGAATGTCTGGCTCTGGGACAGTGGTTTGCGTCTGTAATCCCAGCACATTGGGAAGTCGAGGTGGGCAAATTACTTGAGTCCAGTAGTTCAAGACCAGCTTAGGCAACATGGTGAGACCCCATCTCTTAAAAAAAAAAAAAAAAAATTAGCCAGGCATGGTGGCGCATGCCTGTGGTCCCAGCTACTCGAGAGGTTGAGGTGGGAGGATTGTTTGAGTCTGGATGTGAAGGCTTGAGCCATGATTTCGTGCCACTGCACTCCAGCCTGAGTGACAGGGTAAGACTCTCTCAAAAAAAAAAGAAAAAAGAAAAAAGAAAGAAAGGAATGTCTGGGTTAGAATAAGAGCTGTAGAGAGCAAGTTTCCATCATATGGATGAAGCCTCTGTGTAACAGGCTTCAGAGAGAGAGTCTGTTCTATCAGTCTTTTTTTTTCTTTTTTGTTTTCTTTTGTTGAGACAGAGTCTCACTGTATTGCCCAGGTGGAGTGCAGTGGCATGATCTCAGCTCACTGCAATTTCCACCTCCCGGTTCAAGCAATTCTCCTGCCTCAGCCTCCTGAGTAGCTGAAACTACAGGCACACACTACCATGCCTGGTTAATTTTTTGTATTTTTAGTAGACACAGGATTTCACCATGTTGGCGAGACTGGTCTTGAACTCCTGACCTCAGTTGATCTGCCTGCCTTGGCCTCCCAAAGGGCTAGGATTACAGGTGTAAACCACCGCACCTGGCCCTGTAAGTCTTAAGATCTGTTTTAATGTTGATGCTGGTCAGTTGGGCCTGAATTCCAGAAGGGAGGAGGGCATAATGAGGCATGTCCAACTCCACCATCATGGCCTGAACTAGTTTTTCTGGTTAACTTTCAAGTGCCTTTGTCTGAGAGGAGGGGTCGATTCAGATTGTTGGTGGGGCTTAGTCTTTTTCTTTTCTTCTTCTTTTTTCTTTTTTTTTTTGAGACAGAGTCTCACTCTGTCACCCAGGCAGAAGTGCAGTGGCGAGATCTTGACTCACTACAACCTCCGCCTCCCAGGTTCAAGCGATTCTCCTGCCTCAGCTTCCTGAGTAGCTGGGTTTACAGGAGCACACCACCACATCTGACTAATTTTTGTATTTTTAGTAGAGACAGGGTTTCACCATGTTGGTCAGGCTGGACTCGAACTCCTGACTTTATGATCTGCCGGCCTTGGCCTTCCAAAGTGCTGGGATTACAGGCGTGAGCCACTTCGCCTGGCCGGGGCTTAAAATTTTATTGTTGGTTTACATTCAGTTCACTGAGCTCTTTTAAGAAATGCATCTCTCCTCAGAAATAAGCATACTCAGATGGATAATGCTGTGATGGAGGTAGAGCCTCCTCAGTGCTACTCATGGAATGCCTCTGGGGCTTTGCTGCTGGCCTCATTGAGCTCGGATTCCCTTCTGCACAGGGTCAGAGCTCTCCAGGGAACAATGAAACCCTAAGGAGGAGCAGACCACTTCACAGCCATGTGTGTCCTACCCTACCCTGCTGCATTCCTAGTTAGGCTTTCATTCCAGGAACTGTCAGCTGCTGTAATGACATGCCGACTCCATCTGCAGAGGAAAATCAATGTCTTACAATGAAGCACCTGCCATCCACTCTCCTAGGAACCTCTCCCCCTTATGGAATATTCATGCAGCCTTTCTTTGTAATCTTGGTCCGAGTTTCAAAAGATTGCCTAGCAGAGAAGACCATTTAACAGACAGACAATTTTACAATGCAAACACTGAAAATTCCTCAGGAGAAAAGAGGCACGGGTTTCTGAAAACTGTGCTCTGTCCACAGTCAGACACCGTCTCACATTTCCAGTAACCAAAACAGATCCTTTAGTTAGGTAACTAGTTAGTGACCAGGCGCTAAAGGAAATAATAGAGAAAAGAGAGGGCAGAAAAAAGTGTCGGCGGCCTAAGGCAAAGTTTCCTCTTTTTTTTAATTTCTCTATTATGTGTTTGTTAAAGAGAAACAGGCCACCATTATAAAACAACTTTTCACACTTTTACTTGTAATTTAGTGCAGGGTGACCTGGAACTTAAAGAAGATTTATGAAAGGAAAGACGAATAGAATCATAAAAGGCGACTGAGTTACTTTTTAAATTGTATTCTGTCTTTACAAGATTTTTGAGAAGGTAATCAATTCACATGAAGATCTGAGCAATTATAAAGACTTGCAAGGAAGATTATATAGTGATGGAAACTGAAGTATATTCTTGGCAACAATCTCAATCTATTTCATGTTTGTTGGCATTTACATATACAAATTTGGTATATATGTTAATATACTTCTATTTTGCCTAAAAACTAAAAATACTAAAAAAGTAGCATGAGTATATGAAAAAGGTAAACTTTTAAAAGTGTTGGTTGGAAACTCTGACTTCTTTTACTAACAATTATATTCAGAATTCTATTGCTAGACTGTTGTTTCTGGGAACATTGGAGGTGTACTTTCTATACTTGATAAAATATAAGCTTTTCAAGTATTTTCCACAGTATTAAGTGAGACTTTAAATTCTGCTGCTTTTTTTTTTAGGTCTAATTTCTGCTTTAATTTATCCTTCTCTTCGTTTTTCCTGTTTGTCCTCATCTTTCCCTGGTTTTACCATCTCCTAGTATTCAGAAATCAGAGCAAAGAATTAGTCTGCTTTTCTGTAGAATAAACTATTGGATATACCATCATGCTTTTGATCTACCACAGAAACAACTTATTTTAGCAAGACATCACTTTTAAGTACTGTATAATGTATGTCTTTCTTATGTTTTAAGTAGATTTCAGCTCTTTTCCTTCCATCACATTTGGAATTGGGGGCCCGAAAGATGTGAAGGCAATAATGCTTCCATGCTAACTGGGCTGCATCCTTATTTGTAAAATAAGAAATACTTCATTTCCCAGATTTTAAAGGAGTGTTCCTTCTCCGACCTGTTGTGATGGATTTATTCTATAGCTATAGAAATATACCCCTCTTTACTCTTAGACATATTTCTTTAGCCCCTCCCGCCAAGTTCATTGAAAGAGACCCCATGGGCCTGGTCCAGAGCATCGCTGCATCTATAAGCAACTAGACCAGCTTCCTCGGTCACCATGGTGTCGGATCAGCTGGGCCTGGCGGTCGCTATGGTAACCCGCTCGCCGGGTCCAGGCAGGCTGGGCGCATGCGCGCGGGGACTACGAGCTGAGCTGCGCCGCGCGGCCGCGGGCACCTCAGCTCCCCTCGACATGGCGCTGAGGCGGCCACCAAGACTCCGGCTCTGCGCCCGGCTGCCTGACTTCTTTCTGCTGCTGCTTTTCAGAGGTGAGTTTGTGCGTTTCCGCCGTTGGGGAGGGTCTGGGGGCGACGGAAGCAGAGCGGGCCGAAGCGGCGGGAGCCGGTCCGGGCGAGAATAGCGGTCCTGGCTTGGAGGGAGCCCAGTGTCCCGGGCCGGAGGGGCGGCGCGCGCCCGCGTCCCTGAGGCCAGGGCTGGGACCCGGGCCTGGCTCGGGAGGGGGCCCTGGGACGCTGGGCAGCTGGACCTGGGCGGGAGTGAATTCCAGGCGGGGGTTAATAATTCTGGGCGGGGGCTAATTTGGGGTGGGGGGCCGGTCTCAGGCAGTGAGTCAGACCCGGACCGCCGTCGCGCCCTGGAGGCGGACTCTTCCCTGGCGGGGCCCTGTGCTGGGCGGTGGTCTCATTCCCCGAGGGGGCCCATCTCCCGGGTGGGGTCCCGTGCTGGGCGGTGGGCTCATCCCCGGGGTGGGGTCCTGTGCTGGACGGTGGACTCATCCCCGGGGTGGGGTCCTGTGCTGGGCAGTGGGCTCATCCCCGGGGTGGGCTCCTCCTGGGCGGTGGGCACGGCCCTTGAGGGAGCGCGGCAGCTGCGGCGTGGGCGCTGGAACTTGCTGGAAGACCCTGCCCGGCAGTGCTGTGCTCTCGAGAAGGGACGGTGAGCGGGGCGGTGGAGGGGGGACGTAGCCGAGGACCAGCGAGGCAGAGCTCCGAGGCCTGGCGTGCTGCTTGATCACAGCCCTCTGGGGATCTGCAGTTCATTTGACTCCAAACAAAGGAACTGCTTTTTCTTTTGCAGAAATAAATGTCTGGGTATCAATCCGGTACCTTTTTTTGTCTCTGGCCTGGCCCAAGAGACCACGCAGACCCTTATCCAGAAATAGCATTCAGGCCATTTGATCAAGACACCCTGAAAAACTTGAGAGTTTTGTCCATTTTCTTTCCCTCTGTTTGGAATTCTCATTAGATCCACATTTCCCTGGACAGTTGTACAGAGGACTAAAATAGCTTTCGTTTACGTAGTGAGCATGTACTATCTTCTAGGCACTTTGGAGACATTGTCTCGTTTACTCCTTTCAGCAACTCTATGAGGTAGGTTTCTTTAATCTATTTTCAGAGTCAAGTCTAGTCTGCTTTCCAAGGCTGCATTCTGAATAAGTAGTGAAGCCTCAACCTCGTACTTACCTAAAGCAGGGCACCACACTCTTCCCCTGGCAGCCATCTGCAGGTAACCAGACCAGGACCTTTTAACGTTCTTAGTCATTTTATGGTTTAGCTGATTTGCCAATGTCATCCCATGATGTTTTCCAAAATATACAAGTTAAAACACGGAGAGATTGTTCGGGACTGAGGGTGGACAGATTTAGGAAAACAAAGCATTCCTGTGTTTGGTGCTTTATGCTAATAGGATGCTCGTGATGGGCTCTGTGACAAAAGATGAGTTTTAGCTTATAGATGATATACACTAAGGCAAAGCCTATATACTTTGCCTGAAAGTGTTTCCCAAAACAAAATGCAGTTGGGAGATAAGTGATCAAAGGCTAGCCAGGGGACAAGGGTGTCAGGAATGTCCAGCACCCGCTGTGTTAGTCACACTGACACTGTCCTATTCACAGCCTGGAACAACTCCCTATTGTTGAAAAGATCTGTTCACATGAAAGTTTGCAGTTTTTATTGCAGAAGCATTTGGCAGTTTAGCTCAGGAATGAGTTTCAACTTGGTAGTTTGTTAATAAAACTGGAAAATGTGAAGAGCTTCACATACTCTTAACCTCTGATTTTCTTCTCCTAAGGGACTAGGTCTGTGGCTTTTTTGCTGGTAGGGGCCAGGATTTACATGCAGAGCGTAGGAAGAAGAATCAAATTTTGCAAACTAGTACTAATGACAAAGAATAAAGGTGATAGGATGTATTAATTACTTTGAATGCATGTAGCTATCCTTTTTTTAGTAGAGAGCTCTTTTCTCATTATTTGGTTTATGCTTTAAGCATACCCTAAAACTATTCTTCCAGAAGTCATGACATCTGTGTCTTTTTTATTTTTTATTTTTATTCTCAATTGCTATTACTATTTATTTCTTCTTAAAAATTTTGGTTCTTGATATAATGGCAAACATTTCTTTTGTGGTTACCTTCTCCCAAGCTCTGTTACAAGAATTTAATGTGTACTAATTTATTTAATCTTGATAACTCTAAAAGTTGTTACTATTATTATGCCCTTTTTGTGGATGAAGGAACAGAAGTATAGAGAGATTCAGAAACTTGTCCAGGGTGATATCCTGTGCATTTTAAATTGGAAATCTTTCATTATTTGTGTTAATCCAATTTTTGGTTATTTGTATTATTCCATTTGACAGTGGAGTTCTTTTTGTGGATCAGTTTAAGCAAATTGTTAAGTGTTTAGCACTATGTGGTTTGTACATAAAATATTCTTTTGTTGACTCATGACAGGTGCAGTTCAGCTTTACAAATGTTACGCCACATGTCTTTTTTGAATGATTGTGTACTAATTAGTGTTAGGTTTCCAAATCTTTGACATCCTAGAGAGAAGTGCTTCATTTAGAATTAAAATAGTAACAGTTTGCATTCTTGGGATAAGACAATTTGTGTGCTGAAGCATATCAAAATCTGAAAATCAAAATTTCTGGGAAATTTTTGAAAAAATGTTTAATTCTTTGCCAGATGCGGTAACTCATGCCTGTAATCCTGGCACTTTGGGAGGCCAAGGCAGGTGGATCACGAGGTCAAGAGATCGAGACCATTCTCGCCAACATGGTGAAACCCCATCTCTACTAAAAATACAGAAATTAGCTGGGTGTGGTAGCACATGCCTGTAGTCCCAGCTACTCGGGAGGTTAAGGCAGGGGAATCACTTGAACCTGGAGGCGGAGGTTGCAGTGAGCCAAGATCGTGCCACTGTACTCCAGCCTGGTGACAGAGTGAGACTCTGTCTCAAAAAAAAAAAAAAGTTTAATTCTTTATTTTCATTTGTTTGGACTCCAGTAACATTTTTTAGAATGGCATATTCTTTTATGTTGTTCTAATTCTTAATTATCTGGCAGATAATCGTTGTCAGACTTGTGTGTTTGTTTTAAGAAAAACAAAGAACACCTGTCTTGAAAGCATGCAGTACTTTCTATCAGCTGCTCATTCCCACATGACTTGTTGATGAGCATTTGTTCTTAAGTGCTTCAGGCTAAGGAGACTGAATGGATAAGTACTAGAAATACTTAATCATAAGTAATTGCAGTATTACATCCAGACAGAATTATTATCCACACAACCCCTGAGCTCTATGGAACTTGTTCGTAAGGAAACTCCATAGGTTAGGTTTAAATCAATTCCTTTGAAAGCAACCAGAATTTCATCAAGTGTAAGATGGCCACACAATGTAACAGACATGCAGCTATGGATTTAGTACATTCGACTATCGGCTGTTAGAGATAAGATATTAGCAAATTCCGTCTCCATAAATTCTTTGAATTTTTTAAAAGCACAAATGTAATAAAGGAAAATATGTGTGAAGGAAGTTAGGATGTATGGAGTCTGCTGAACAACACCTTAGTGATAAAGTTGGATTTTTTTCTTTTTTTTGGACACAGAGTCTCCAGTGCAGTGGCATGATCTCAGCTCATTACAAAACTCCACCTCCCAGGTTCAAGCAATTCTCCTGCCTCAGCCTCCCGAGTAGCTGAGATTACAGACAAGTGCCACTGCACCTGGCTAATTTTCGTATTATTTTTAGTAGACACGAGGTTTCAGCATGTTGACCAGGCTGGTCTTGAACTCCTAACGTCAAGTTATCTGTCCGCCTTGGCCTCCCAAAGTGCTGGGATTACAGGTGTGAGCCACCACGCCTGGCTGGATTCTCTTTTAAGATATGTTTATAGTCGGCGGGGTGCAGTGACTCACGCCTGTAATCCCAGCACTTTGGGAGGTCCAAGGCAGGCCGATCATAAGGTCAGGAGATAGAGAACATCTTGGCCAGCATGGTGAAACCCTGTCTCTATTAAAAATACAAAAATTAGCTGGGTTTGGTGGTGCGCGCCTGTAGTCCCAGCTACACTGGAGGCTGAGGCAGAAGCCAAGATCGCGCCACTGCACTCCAGCCTGGGTGACGAGTGAAACTCCGTCTCAAACACACACACACACACACACACACACACACACACACACGTTTATAGTCAGGTGGTATGCATTCAACACTGTTAGAGTTGAATGCGAATTTCAGATCTTTGTATGTACCCTCAGAATTCTAGTAGTATAGT
This sequence comes from Aotus nancymaae, assembly GCF_030222135.1. Classification (NCBI taxonomy): domain Eukaryota; kingdom Metazoa; phylum Chordata; class Mammalia; order Primates; family Aotidae; genus Aotus; species Aotus nancymaae. The sequence continues at coordinate 38,476,665 of NW_026988423.1, forward strand.
AGTATATGCAAATAGCTTCACTGCAGGGTAAAGAGATCCTGAAAGAAAGTTTTGGTAAGCACATTCTTTTACACCTAGTTTAGCAAGGACAGTATCCACTGTGGTACTTTATATGGAGAGCTAAAGCCTTAATTGACTGTCTCTTTGCTTCTTGGCATGGCACACAGAAAGCTTCCTGAGAGTTAGCCCTTGTTTATGATGTCTCAGGAATGCTGTAGTATTTTGTGTTGGTGTGTTTCTTTTGGTTTTAAATAGTATCTGTTTTGTGTTGTATTACATTTCCCATGAGTAGTTAATACAGCAGAGGTTTCAGTGCTGCTTGTATAAAAACATCAAACTCATAGAGTTAGGACTATATGAACATTTTTCCTTATGTCATTTTTCATTTGCAGAGTATCCCAAAGTTTCTATGGTTCAGTCTTCTTCCTGAAAATTATTGCCAAAATCAAATTCTGCCATATTTGTGCTGTCTGCTATGTTTGACAACCTCAGCTCACAGTGATCCTTCCTATCTCTAAATAAGCTTAGATCATAGTCTTTAGTTCAATTTAGTACAACAGTTATTTATTGAGTATCTATGCTATGCCAGGCACTGTTTCGTGTGCTAGGGTTGCAAAATGAATAAAACATCCCCAGCCCTTAAAGAGCCAGGGTAACTGACTCCAATTTATATTGGGCTTTAGTTGTTGGGTGTAAGTGCATTGTATCTTCTCAATGATATAAAAATTTGTTGGAGGCTGGATTGGTGCTCACACCTGTAATCCCAGCACTTTGGGAGGCTGAGGCAGGCAGAGCACAAGGTCAGGAGTTCGAGACCAGCCTGACCAACATGGTGAAACTCTGTCTCTACTAAAAATACAAAAAAATTGGCTGGGCATGGTGACATGCACCTGTAATCCCAGCTACTCGGGAGGCTAAGGCAAGAGAATTGCTTGAATGCGAGAAGTGGAGGTTGTTGTGAGCCAAGATGGTGCCATTGCACTTCAGCCTAGGCCACAGAGGGAGACTCCATCTTTAAAAAAAAAATTGTTGGGAATGGAGGCTGAATTTAATTTTTTTAATGTCTTTCCAGAGGTGATTTTAGTAAATATTGAGTTTGTCTCTCTTTGTCACTTGAAAGTGAGTTAAATTTCTTAAACACTCTCTGTATCTAGGCATTTTTAAAAAATGTCTTATCTTATTTCTAGTGGCCTTAGGAACTTCTAGAAAAGTCTCAGGTTTTACTACAGTAGTTACTGTGAAAGAAAAAGAATGGTAAGAATTTACTGACTTGGTTTAATTTCATAATCTTTCTGCGATCTACTTTTGTGCAATTAACAAGGTTAAGAAGGAGAAAAAGATTGGAGAAATGCCTATATCATTTAAGTGACACAAGCTGCTGCAGGTATATTAGTATATACTATATGATTACAGTTACACAAAACATTTATGCATGAGGGAAGAAACAGGATGAAAATGAACCAGAATGTTGATAGGGGCTGTTTCTGAATGGAAGTATTATAGCCAATTGTTTTCTGCTTTTTTATTGTTGTTTTCCTGGTTGATTCTTTTATTCCTTTGTCTGTTTTCCAAATGATCTTTAATTGAGGATATTTTTTGTGTAATGAAAAAAATTGCATCTTGGTTTGGCTTTCAGTAGATACAGTAGTGGAATTTTAAATTTGGCACTAGTAATAGGAAAATGTAATTTGTTAGTTTAATGTGATAGCATGTGGATTGTGCATTTTTCTAGCTTCTTAGTATCAGCCACATTGGATGAAGGAGGGTCTGACTGGAAGTTCAGTTGCTTGATCATGTATTCTTTGTGACTCATTTGAGAGATTAGTTGTCACTGACTTTTGGGTGTGGGAGTCAGCTGTGGCATCCTCAGCAAATGGTGAGCTGAAAAACTGAAAGAGAGCTGCTGAGATTACCCGCCTCCCGCATTCTTTTTGAACACACAGACAAAATAATCTGAGTAATGGCCTTGGTTCACCTGCGCAAAGTCAGCCAAAATTTATTGAGCCCCTACTCTGTGGCAGCCCCTGGAAGATCTCTGTTTTCTTCCTCCTGGGTGATAAAAATACAGGGTAAAATTGACTTCTGTTGAAACTAGACTCTGAAAGATGTTTTCTGAAGCACACTGTCAGCTCATGTGCCCCATCACTTCTTCCTGCCCAACATGGACTTCCTTCCTTGTTGGATGTCTTTCTCTAAGGAAAATATTTAAGGCCTTTGGAATGAAGTGCAGCTGTGTGGAAGCTTAGAGACAATGCAGCATATCCTAAGACAGCTGCTTTCTTTTTTTTGGCATGTTTTTCCTTCAGAGCATCTCTGCCAGGGTACTGAAACTTAATCATCCAATCCATATTTATTTAGTAGTCTCCATTTTTATGGCAGTAAAGCCTTCCATGGGCAAAACAGGAGAACTTAAGATAATGTCTTCCCTTGACTAGAGGGAACATATAGTTTAGTTAAATAACAGAGCAGCATTTGGGTAAATATCCTATGGGTTTAGAGGTAAGAGCACTTACTTTGAGCTGGCCTGGTAGAGGAGAATTTCAAGAGCTAGCTGGACTTGTACAGATAATTTTGACTGACTTAAATATAGATTTGGAGGGACAAGGGTGTTGATAGAAAAGTGGAGGAAATAACGTGGCAAAGGCATGGACTTGCGAATACATTTTGGGATGAGTGAGTTATTATAATGATAATAATAACACCTGCCAATTACGGAAAACTATGTGCTAAGCACTGTGGCTTATTGCTTTACCTGGGGTATTAGTGAGCTTGGGCTTCTATAACGGAATACCACAAACAGGGTGACATAAATAAGACATTTATTTCTCACAGTTCTGGAGCCTGGGATGTCCAAGATGAAGTGCCTACAGATTGGGTTCCTGATGAGGGCCCCATTCCTGGCTTGCAGACCTCTGTGTCCTCACATGGTGGAGAAAAAAAGAGCTCTGGAGTCTCTTATAAGGGCACTAAGCCCATGATGGAGTTTTCATCTTCATGATCTCATTTAACCCAATTACCTTCCAAAGGCACTGCCTCCTAATGCAATCACACATCACATCATATGAACTTTGGGAGGACACATACATTCAGTCCATGGCATCTGAGCTATCGTAATTGGTCTCAGCAGTTTTAGAGGTTTCATTTTACAGATACTGAGTCTTAGACTTGGGCAGGCTAATTACCTGGCCCAAGGTCACAGCTAGTAAATTAAGGAGCCAGATTGTCATTGAAGAGAACATTGGCAAGTAACAACATTGTAAAGCACTTTAAATGCCCAGCTAAGACATTTGGACTTTATTACATAGTGTCTAGAAACTCATCTGGCAGTTTCAAGCAGGAAAGTAATATGATCAGAATGGTTTTAGGAATATTAGAGAAGAAAATTGGAGAGGGAGGTCAGTTAGGAAGCTGTTCGAATAGTTCAAGGGAACTTCTTCCGTGTAGGTCTCTTGATGTTGAACTAGTTTGTGTTTATATCTGAAAATATGCCTACTTTAATTTTGTTCTTGAAATACATAGATTTGCTAGATACATAATTTTAGGTTCACACTTATTTTGTTTTAGAGCTTGGACTATATATGCTTTCCAGTTTCCATTTATTACTATTGTGAAGTTTGTGGTCATTCATATCTTCAATCTTGTCTAGGTTGCCTATCTTCTTTCCAGCTACTTTAAAGACGCTTTCTCTGTCTTTGGCATTCTAAAACATTACTACAAGGTCTATAGGGTGACTTTCTTTTCCTTTTCTTTCTTATTTTTTCAGACAGGGTCTCACTCTGTTGCCCAGGCTGGAGTGCAGTGGTGCATCACGGCCAACTGCAGCCTTGATCTCCTGGGCTCAAGCCATCCTCCTGCCTCAACCTCCCAAGTAGCCAGGACTGCAGATGGATACCACCTTACCTGGCTAATTTTTAAAACATTATTAGTAGAGACAAGGTCTTACTATGTTCCCCAGGCTGATCTAGAACTCCTGAGTACAAGGGACCCTACTGCCTTGGCCTCCCAAAGTGCTGAAATTATAGGCATGCACCACCATGCTCTGCCTGAATTTCTTTTCAGTTACTCTACTTGTTATATGTTGTGCTTTGTGTACCTGTGAATTTCTTTCTTGAGAATTCTCAGCTATTATTCATTCAGATATCACCTAGCTTCTATCTGCTTAATTTTTTTTCTGTGACTGTGATTAAACATATTTTGTCCATCCTGTCCTCTAGTACTGTTAACCTTTTTTGTCATTTTTAATGTTTTTGTCTCTCTGTGCTATTCCGGGTTCTTTATTCATTTTTGTCTTACAACTAACTACATCTACTTCCAGCTGTATCTAACCTATTTAACCAATGCACAGAGTTTTTTCACAATTATATTACTGATTTCTAAAATTGTACCTGGTTCTTTTTATAATCTAGTCTTTTGTTGCTTACTTATTTTTTTTTACTCCTTTTTTTTTTTTTGAGACAGAGTTTCACTCTTGTTGCAGAGGCTGGAATGCAATAGTGCGATCTCAGCTCCTGGCCACCTCTGCCTCCCAGGTTCAAGCAATTCTCCTGCCTCAGCCTCCCAAGTAGCTGGGATTACAGGCATGCGCCACCACGCCTGGCTAATTTTGTATTTTCAGTAGGGACAGGGTTTCTCCATGTTGGTCAGGCTGGTCTTGAACTCACCACCTCAGGTGATCCACCCGCCTCAGTGCTGGGATTATAGGCATGAGACACCGTACCCGGCTTACTCCTTTTCAAAATTTTAAAACATTGTGGGCTGGGTGTGGTGGCTCATGCCTGTAATCCCAACACTTTGGGAGGCCAAGGCGAGCAGATCACCTGAGGTCAGGAGTTTGAGACCAGCCTGAGCAACATGGAGAAACCTCATCTATACTAAAAGTACAAAATTAACCAGGCGTGGTGGCACATTCCTGTAATCCCAGCTACTTGGGAGACTGAGGCAGGAGAATTGCTTGAACCTGGGAGGTGAAGGTTGCTGTGAGCAGAGATGGCACCATTGCACTCCAGCCTAGTCAACAGGAGTGAAACTTCGTCTCAAAAAAAAAAAATTGTGTGCACAGCTGTTTTATATTCCATATATGATATTTCAAATATCTGAAGTTCTTGGGGATCTAAATCTGTTGTTTGTTACTTCTTATGACTTGTACATATGGTGGTTTGTTTCTTTGCTTGTATTATAAATGGATATTTGGTTGATATTTTAATCTATGAAAATCTAGGCCTACCCAAGGATGCTTTCTCTTTTGTTTTTCTATTGGTGTGCAGCACCACACCTGGGAAACTACTTTTTATTTTATTTATTTAATTTTTTAGAAATGGAGTCTCACTCTATTGCCCGTGGTGATCTAGAACTCCTGGTCTCAAGTGGTCCTTCTGCCTCAGCCTCCCAAACAGCTGAGTTTATAGACATGAGCCACTACACCCAGCCTCCAAGGAGATGCTTTAAAAATTTTTTTTAATGTCAAAGATTTTATTGAATTTGTTAATTAATGAAGGAATTGACAAGATCTTATAAAGAAATCAAAAGAAAAATAAAGCACCATATATATATAGTCAAATAAGCAATACTAAAATGAATTATATTTTTTATGTTTTTTTCTTTTTTATAGGCCTTGACTTAATGAAATGAATTATAAATTGGTAAAAAAAAAAAAGTGTCACTATCCATTGAACAGTAATGAATTGCATTCTGCCACACGTGATTTACATCGCTATGTATAAGAGTAGTTTGCATTACTCATAGTTTTCTACAATGTATGGAGTTGTAAAATAGATCAAAGACAATGGAAGGCATAGAGCCCTCATAGAATTGGATAACCTGGAAGAATGTACTAGACAGCCTATTTTTATATTGAAGATACTCAGTAATCTTCTTGTTTATTTCAAAGTCTCTCTCTCTCTCTTTTTTTTTTTTTTAAGAGATTGGGGTCTCACTTTCTCACCCAGGCTGGAGTGCAGTGATGTAATCATGGCTCACTGAAGCCTTGAATTCCTGGGCTCAAGTGATGCACTCATCTCAGCCTCCCAAGTAGCTGAGACTACAGGTGTGCATCTCCATACCTGGGTAATTTTTGCATTTTTTTGTAGAGATGAGGTTTCACTGTATTTCCCAGGCTGGTCTCAAATTCCTGAACTCAAGAAATCCACCTGCCCGAGACTCCCAAAATGCTGGGATTACAGGTTTGAGGCACCCTAAACTGGTATTCAAAGCCTTTATTTTAAAACCTTTTTTTGAAAAAAATCTTTAGATTCAGGGTACATGTACAGGTTTGTTACAGAGTATATTGCATGATGCTGAGGTTTGGTCTTCTAGTGATCCCTCACCCAATAGGAAGTTTTTCAACCCTTGTCTCCCTTCCTCACCACTTTTGGAGTCCCCAGTGTCTTTTGTTCCCAGCTTTATGTCCACGTGTACCCACATGGGTACACATCTAGCTCCCACTTATAAATGAAAACATGTGATACTTGGTTTTCTGTTTTCTGCATTAATTCACTTATGGTCTCCAACTGCATCCAAGTTGCTGCAAAGGACATGGTTTTGTTCTTTATAATGGGTGGCATGGTAGTCCATGGTGTACATATACCACATTTGTTTTAATCCAGTCCACCGTTTGTGGACATCTAGCATGATTCCATGTTTGTACTATTGTCAATACTGCTGGGATAAACGTATGAGTACATGTGTCTTTTTGATAGAACAATTTATTTTCCTTTGGGTATATACCCAGTAATGGGATTCATGGATTGAATGGTAGTTCTGCTTTTAGTTATTTGAGAAATGTCCAAACTGCTTTTCACAGGGCCTGAACTAATTTACATTCCTACCAACAGTGTATAAGCATTCCCCTTTCTTTGCATCTCACCAACATCTATTGCTTTTTTTTTCCCTTGTTTGAGATGGAGTCTTGCTCTGTTGCCCAGGCTGGAGTACGGTGGTGCGATCTTGGCTCACTGCAACCTCTGCCCCCTGGTTTCAAGCAATTCTCCTGCCTCAGCCTCCTAGGTAGCTGGGATTACAGGCACCTCCCATCACACCTGGCTAATTTTTGTATTTTTAGTAGAGTCAGGGTTTTGCCTTGTTGGCCAGGCAAGTCTCAAGCTCTTGACTTTAGGTGATCTGCCTGCCTTGACCTCTCGAAGTGCTGGGATTACAGACGTGAGCCACACCATGCCTGACCTGTGTTTTGATTCCTTAATAGCAATTCTGACTGGTGTGAGATGGCATCTCATTGTGGTTTAGATTTGCATCTCTCTGATGGTGAGTGATGTTGAACTTTTTTTTTATGTTTCTTGGCCACATACATGTCTTTTGAGAAGTATCTGTTCACATCTTTTGCCCACTTTTTAATGGGGTTGTTTTCTTTTTGTGTTTAAGTTCCTTATAGATTCTGGATATTAGTGTGTCAAGGATGCCTTTTCTTGAGAGTGCAGCCTTCCACTGAGTGGCAGGACAGCCTCTCTCTGGGGTGACCAGCTCTTTCAGGATCCCTGGCATTACTTAAAAATCTCAGGCTCTGCTTTCCTCTTGCCTGCCTTCCTGCTGGTCCAAGGGCTCAGTGTTGCCACTGAAATGTTAAAATGAGCCTTTGCCCTCAGTTTAACACTCTTCACCCGACTTTCTGCTCTCTGGTTTTAGCCTACGGCTATATTGGTTTGTCCTTTTAAAGATTCCTCCACTTCCTTGTGAGAGATTCAGTAAAAACTATGATTTATGCAGGATCTAGTGTTATAGCAGAATGGCTCTTCAGGGCATCTAATAAACTACACTTCTGAAAACAGGAATTGCAACTATACTTCACCTATTCCCCCTTCTTAATAATGGAAGAGTCACATGCCCTTCTTTAAGTGTTCTTGTTATAAGGGTAACGTTTTTGTTTTCCTTTTTCAAATACAAAATTATAAATTTAAATATTTGCTGTTTTTTTCATTGTCTACACCCCCAGGAAGTTCTGATAATCTTGAGGGTTGGGGTTGTATGCCTTTCTTTACGGATCACTGCTTTAAGGATAGGGCTCTGTTATTTAAAAAATATACCTAACCCTACAGCTGTAATCTCTTTCCTTGAATGAGTTTGTCTGAAAAGCAAACATCTATCATTAACTTAAAATTTCAGCAACTTTAAATTTGGAGAATTACAGCTATTCCACACTAGACAGCCACCTGAAACAACACCTACACAGTCTACAGATATATATGAAGACATTCAGGGACAAAGTACAAAGGTAACTTTACCGAGCTTTCTAGCTGATATCTGAGATTCCATTTTCCACGGGATGAAGTGCTGGTTTACTGAAAGGTGCAGTCCAATGTACTGTGTGGACAAAAACCACCCACTGCATCTCTGGAAGGCTGCATTGTTTGCAGCCTTTCAGATGGCTTTCTGGGTGAAGAAAAGAGCACAGCATCGTGGGTGTTAGGCATTTTGGATTCATTTCCTGGCTTTGCATGTGATTCATTTTTTGGACCTTGGGGAAATAATATTGATTGTCATCCAAATCACTTGAAAGTAGTTTAAACACCACCTCTCTCACACTACCACCAAAACATCCACATTTCTTTCCCTTTCTTATTAGATTCTTTCCCTTTCTTTCCACTTTATCTATATGAGTTTTAGGTCCAAATGAGTGACTTAGTTGGCATATAATTTTTAACTGATTAATTGATTTAATTCATACTTGTTAATTGTAATTTCATTTGAAGGTTTTGGAAATGTAGTCAACAGAAGTCTCGTCCTCTTCTGAAAGTTTAGGTATGTTTTATAGCCAGGTAAACTTGTTTTGAAGCCGTCCTCCATCCTGAGAGGTTGGAAAAATTTATCATTTAGACCCTTGTTTTTTTGTTTTGTTTTTTAGGTTTTTTGTTTGTTTGTTTGAGACAGAGTCTTGCTCTGTCACCCAGGCTGGAGTGCAACCTCTGCCTCCTGGGTTCTAAGGAGTCTCCTGCTTCAGGCTCCTGAGTAGCTGGGATTACAGGCATGTGCCACTACATCTGGCTAATTTTTATAATTTATTTTTAGTAGAGATGGGGTTTCACCATGTTGGTCAGGCTGGTCTTGGACTCCTGACCTCATGATCTGCCTGCCTTGGTCTCCCAAAGTCCTAGGATTACAGGCATAAGCCACTGCGCCCTGCCCTGTTTTGTTTTTTTAAAGCTACAGCTTTACTTAGTAGATCTAGTGTTTCAAGAATTCCTATGTTTGTTTACCATGAAGAAAAAATGGATAGCCAATTGGTTGGGTTGCTTTTTTAATTCAGTCTGATTTCTAAGCATCAAATATGAAGTTTTCACTCTTACCTTATTTGGTCTAGCTGGTAAATCCACTGGTGATAAAGAATGAGCTTAGAGCCTTTGCTGTGAATCACTAGAGCAGTGGCTGAGTAAAAACAAATATCTAAATATTTTATTTATCAGACTTTGTTTTAGACCTTGGGGTAACATCAGTGAAATAGCTTAAGTTTGGACCACTTTATAAGAAAAGATGAAATCTATGGACTCCTCCAAAAAATGCTTTTATGTATGATATGGTTTGGCTCTGTGTCCCTACCTAAGTCTCATAGCTCCTGTAATTTCCTCATGTTGTGGGAGGGACCCAGTGGGTGATAATTGAATCATGGGGGTGGGTCTTTCCTGTGCTGTTGTCATGATAGTGAATAAGTCTCTCAAGATCTGATGGGTTTAGAAAGGAGAGTTTCCCTGCACAAACTCTCTTCTCTTGTCTGCTGCCATGTGAGACATACCTTTCACCTTCTGCCATGACTGTGAGGCCTCCCCAATCACATGGAACAGTAAATCCAGTAAACCTCTTTCTTTTGTAAAATTGCCCAGTCTTGGTATGTCTTTTTCAGCAGCATGAAAATGGATTAATAGAGTAAACTGGTCACCAGTAGAGTGGGGTGCTACTGAAGATACCTGAAAATGTGGAAGTGACTTTGGAACTGGGTAAAAGGCAAAGGTTGGAACATGTTGATGGGCTCAGAAGAAGACAGGAAAATGTGGGAAAGTTTGAAACTCCCTAGAGACTTGTTGAATGGTTTTGACCAAAAAGCTGATAATGATATGGATGATGAAATCCAAGCTAAGGTGGTCTCAGATGGAGATGAGGAAATTATTGGGAACCAGAGTAAAGGTGACTTGTGCTATATTTTAGCAAAGAGACTGGCAGCATTTTGCCCTAGAGATTTGTGGAACTTCGAACTTGAGAGAGATGATTTAGGGTACCTAGTGGAATAAATTTCTAAGCAGCAAAGCATTCAAGAGGTGACTTGGGTGCTGTTAAAGGCATTCAGTTTTATAAGGGAAGTAGAGCATAAAATTTCAGAAGATTTGCAGCTTGACAATGCAATATTAAAATCCTGTTTTCCGAGGAGAAATTCAAGCTGGCTGCAGAAATTTGCATAAGCAATGAGGACCTGAATGTTAACCTTCAAGACAGTGGGGAAAAATGCCTCCAGAGTATGTCAGAGGTCTTCACAGCTGCCCCTCCCATCACAGGCCCTGAGGCGTAGGAGGAAAAAGTGGTTTCATGGGCTGGGCACAGGGTTCCTGTGCTGTGTGCAGCCTAGAGACTTGGTGCCCTGTATCCCAGCCTCTCCAGCCATGACTGAAAGGAAGCAGCATAGAGCTCAGGCCGTGGCTTCAGAGGGTACAAGTCCCACACCTTGTAATTTCCACGTGGTGGTAAGCCTGTGAATGCCTAGAAGTCAAGAATTGAGGTTTGGGAACCTCCACCTAGATTTCAGAGGATGTATGGAAACACCTGGATGTCCAAGCAGAAGTTTGCTGCAGGAGTGGGGCTCTCATGGAGAACCTCTGCTAGGGCAGTGCAGAAGGGAAATATGGGATCAGAGCCCCCACACAGAGTCCCTACTGGGGCACCACCTAGTGGAGCTGTGAGAAGAGGGCCACTGTTCTCCAGATCCTGGAATGGTAGATCCACTGACAGCTTGCACTGTGCTCCTGGAAAAGACACTCAACACCAGCCCATGAAAGCAGCCAGGAGCGAGGCTGTATCCTGCAAAGTCATAGGTGGGGAGCTGCCCAAGACTTTGTATCAGAACCCACCTCTTTTATCAGTGTGACCTGGATGTGGGACATGGAGCAAAGGAGATCATTTTGGAACTTTAAGATTTGACTGCCTTGTTGGATTTCAGACTTGCATGGGGCCTATAGCCCCTTTGTCTTGGCCAATATCTCCCATTTGGAATGGCTTTATTTACCTAATGCCTATACCCACATTGTGTCTAGGAAGTAACTAACTTGCTTTTGATTTTACAGGTTCATAGGTGGAAGGGACTTGCCTTGTCACAGATGAGACTTCAGACTGTGGAGTTTTGAGATAATGCTGAAATGAGCTAAACTTTTGGGGGACTGTTGGGAAGGCATGATTGGTTTTGAAATGTGAGGACGTGAGATTTGGGAGGGGCCAGGGGTGGAATATGGTTTAGCTCCGTGTCTCCACCCAAATCTCATCTTATAGCTCCCATAATTTCTTCATATTGTGGGAAGGACCTGATGGGAGAAAATCAAATCATGGGGCAGGTCTTTCTCATGCCGTTCTCATGAGAGTGAATAAGTCTCATGAGATCTCATGAGTGAATAAGTCTCAATAACTTTAAAAAGGAAAGTTTCCCTGCACAAGCTTTTCTCTTGTCTGCTCCCATGTGAGATGTGGCTTTCACCTTCTGCCATGATTGTGAGGCCTTCCCAGCCACGTGGAACTGTAGGTCCAATAAACCTCTTTCTTTTGTAAATTGTTCAGTCTTAGGTATGTCTTTATCAGCGCATATAGACAATGCATATACATGAAAAGTTTTATATACTATTTTGGGGGATTTATAACCCCCAGAAGACCATTTATACACCATCTCAGATTGAGAAGCCTGCTTTAGGGCCCAGGATCTTTCTAGGGGACACATATTTTTAGAATGTTTGCTGAAATAGATGCTAACTGCATCTAAACTTCAAGAGTGGTATACAAAAGCATTATGTTATTTTTCTCTTATTTATTCTTTTCATGAATTCTGTTGAAGCTTAACTTTTCTATTTTATGGATGATGACTGTTAGTGTCAAACAGGTGGTCACATTCTATATATATTTCCAGCTTAAGTTACTCTCTAGAGGTAGGTCAGAGATGAGACTTTGATTTAACTTGAAAACAGATTATGCATGTAATTTTAGAGATGCTTACTTCTGTCATTTTCACAGTGTTTCATACTGTTAGTATGGCTTGTGCAGACTTAAGCCATATGAAAAACAGAACAAAATGCTGAGGTGAAATTGGTGGAATTCCTCTTTCATCTACCTCTGCTGTTCATTTACAGCAGATCACTGCCTGCCTTTTCCTTTTTCTCCCTCACTTTTTCTCTTTCTTCAGTGTAGGCAATAGTGGTAAGAGGAGGTTTTTATAACATTGTATGAGGGATTTGGACTTTATGGAAACAAGAACAAATATTTTCTCCTTTACTACCCTGGGGCTAATATCCTACATGCTGTTTGCAAATTGCAAAAAACTATTCCTTAGAGTGAGTTCAGGGTCAGATAACTTTTTGAGGAGGAGTATTTTTGTTCTGCTGTCTCCTGAACTCACAGATTTTACTTTCTATGCTTTTCTTGTCAAGTACGTTTCCTATGTGCAAAGTAAATAAAATCTGTTAAAACTTCGGTTGTCATTATTCTAATGTGTGAACAGCACTTTTTAGCTCACATAAAAAGAAATCTTCTAATGAAACCTTGAGGAAGAAAATTAGCTGGAGTTTAGAGGCTCTAATTTTAAGCCTCCAGGATGGGTCCTTTTCTATACCTCCTCTGTAGTGGAATAACGACGTGACATGCTTGGTGTAAAACCTCAGTTTCCAGTGGAAACTACCTTACCATCAAGGGAGAAATCACTGGATTTGGCTTTCCAGATGACAGAGATGGGGCACTTCATTGCATGTTCTTTGCATCCACCCTTTCATAGAGAACTGGGGAGATGGAATTAGACTTTAAAGAAATGTTACCTTTTTTTTTTCTTTTTTCTATGTAAAAGAAAGCTCATGGCTTCATGATAAGGGAAAAATTGGTCATAAGACTTTAACTGATTCATTTTCTATTGGGGAATCACAGGATTTGTAGCATGGGATTTGTAGCATGGCCTTTGGCTCTATAGATTTTGTCACTGTCTTCGGAATAACCCTGTGCATTGCCATTTATTTTCTTTTATTATCATGGCCCATCCACCCCAAATGCAGGTCATCATCTTGTCTTTCTGTTCATCTCTTACTTATTCCCCAATATCTAGCTTCATATACCTGTCTGTAAAGCCTTTTTAATGGATCTCTTGACTGAGATGATCTCTTCCTCTTCTGAATTCCTATCATGAAGGAGCATAGCTATATCTGAGTTTGAATTTCAGCTCTGCTATGTGATTGTCAAAGTCAATTTTCTTATCTATAAAAGTAGTAATAATGTAAAGTAGCTTTGTAGGGTTGTTTTACAAAACAGTAACTATATATAAAGCTCCTATTAAAGCATCTAGTAATAGCAAAAATAACACTAGTTTTACAGTAAAATTAAAGTTAAATAATTCTTGTGAAGTGCTTAGCAGAGTACCTGTCGTAGTAGTAATCTCTCAGTGTTAGGTTTTGTTTTTCATCAATAAGTGGTAGAGATTTACTCTTACTAACTGTAGTTGCTCCTGCCACTACTTCCATTACTACTATGTTACAGTTTATTTGATTCTTAATTATTCAGAGGCAGATTTAAAGTGAAGCTCATCTAACCAGTTTTAGAGCCCCTCGCTTACAAAGGGACCCCTTAGAAGGCCCTGGATTTCACCTAGCAGTGTGTCCTCAAATTAAGATGCTTTAGCTATAGTCAGTTAAGATGGTTCTCTTCTTCCACTCTTCTTCCCTTTGTCATACTTCTCCTTATGTTGGGTAGTATTAAATTGCCACTGGCATTTTTCCCAGCCGAGGGGACTTGAATTGGGAGTATATTCAGTTTGGGTTAGTGAGATCATTTACGTGGTCCACAGCCATTGCTCTGTATAGTTGTTATTGCTGGGCATCTCAGTGTGGAATGGCTGCCAAGAATACTCTGCCATCTTATTTGACTCACCTAGGTTTGTAACATGAAGTTGTAGGGCCGACTGTGAATGCTAGTATAAGCCCCTGTAATGCCGTGGCAGTGTGGATATGGTTGAAAAACCAGATGATGAGTTTCCTCATGTCAAAGGGTATTTAAGATTAGTCATACTACCAGAAAACTTGAAATGCCCCCAAATTTAAAAGTGGTCCTTAAAACTCTGCATGAATTGCAATAATGAATTATGAAGTGGAAAGAAACCATTCCAAACTATTAATACTAAACTTTTAAATTAACCATGCTAAAGGAGAGTCTTAATTATTATTTCCTAGACAGTATTACAAAATCACGGGCATATGATGAGGTGATCAAAGATCCTAAATATGTAGGAAAGATTATAGAGACTAAGGAATTAATAAACATATTGTTATTTTTCTAGATTTTGTTTTGTGTTGCCAGCTTTTAAAATTTGTACTGTTTTTGTGATTTCTGTTCTCATTCTTAATAATATTCTTTGTACCTAATTTCATATTCATAACTTTATATTTATTTTCCTATTGAGTGCTCCACTATGACTACCCCAGTCATAATCTTCCTTGAATCATATCATTTGGTGTTATATTGACCTACTAATTTAAATCTTTAATGGCAGTATGCAGTTCCTGTGTGTGTATCTTGACTCTGAATGGTCTGTGACTTGAGGATGGGAAGGTTGTCTGCTGTGTAGTGTAATATTTGGAACATCATATATATACAAATATTCATTGATGAGAGAACATCACAGTGTAAGGAGGTGAGTTCCTATTCTTGAGTTATGGGTTTGGGGGTGGGGCAGGTACTTTACTAGCTATTTTGGAAGGGGCTGACAAGTGTTTCTGTTCAAATGTATTATAGCCTTAATGGGTAAGAAGACATGGAGTAGTTTGTGTGTTTCTTCATCTTTATTTTAAAATAATTTGGAGTTAGAAGACCTGGGTTATGCTTTGATTGCTGATACTTTATAGTTTTGACGTTGTTATAATCTCCTCACATATTTGAGCCCTGTCTTCTTAATCTGTAGAGAGGTGATTGTAATTCCCACTTTACAGGATCATTACAAGGACCAAGTAAGATTGTGTAAGAAAACAGATTTTAAGTTACACAGTGTTACGCAAATGTAAAATATTATTCTCTGCTTTGCTTTATTCCTTCTGAGTTCTGAAGTTTCATTAGTCCTCTCATTCTTCAAAAGTATAGGTTACAATCCTAATTTACAGGAACTTTCTCTTAAAAAAGCTCACTTTATGGCTTATTTAGATGAGATTGCAAGTTTTAAAATCTATTTTCCTATATTGGAAAAATATTTAATCTAGAGTATAGATTATTATCCTGGGTTTTGTTTTTGTTTTTGTTTTTGTTTTTGTGATGGAGTCTCGGTCTGTTGCCGGGCTGAAGTACAGTGGCGCAGTCTCAGCTCTTTGCAACCTCCACCTCCTGGGCTCAAGCAATTCTCCTGCCTCAGCCGCCCTAGTTGAGACTACAGGAGTGTGCCACCACATCCAGCTGAATTTTTGTATTTTTGTAGAGATGAGGTTTTACCATGTTGGCGAGGATGGTCTCGATCTTCTGACCTTGTGATCTGCCTGCCCTGGCCTCCCAAAGTGGTGGGATTACAGGAGTGAGCCACAGCGCCCAGCTATCCTTTTTTTTTTTTTTTTTAAAGAAAACAAAAATCTGGTTTTAAGTTTCATGGGTAAAAAAGAAAAAATTCTCTTTGACATTCTTGGATTTAAAAAGTGGTTCAGTGATATTTGTAGAAAAGATTAGACCTCCTATGCCTAGGGGAAATTTTCATGCCTGAACTAGCAAACTTTGAATAATAAGAGGTTTTAGCGGAAATTCCAGCATATTTTTAAGTAAAGGAGCTGCCAGTACAAGTCATTGAGTTTACATACAAAATAAACAGCCTATTAAATAAATAGCTATTAAGATGAATGAGTTCAGGACAAGAAAATGCCATGTAAATAGATAGGCCTCTATATTCCACAGGCTGTTTCTACCTAAGAGGTTTTTTATTTTAATTTTTAAATACTGTGTGTTTTGTTTTTTGATGTGGGGTCTTGCTTTGTCTCCCAGGCTGGAGAACACGGTTCACTGCAGCCTTGAACTCCTGGGGTTCATGCAATCCTCCTGTCTCAGCCTTCTGTGTAGCTGGGACCACAGGAGTGTACCACCATGCTGGGCTAATTTTTTTTTTTTTCTTTTAAAATGGAGTCTCACTCTGTAGCCCAGGCTGGAGTGCAGTGGTGGTATCTCAGCTCACTACAACCTATGTCTCCTGGGACCCGGTTCAAGCAATTCTCCTACTTGTGTCTCCCAAGTAGCTGGGATTACAGGCACGAACCACCATGCTCAGCTAATTTTTGTATTTTTTTTTTTTTTAGTAGAGACAGGGTTTCATCACGTTGGCCAGTCTGGTCTTGAACTCCTGATGCTGTGGTCTGCCTGCCTTGGCCTCCCACCGGCTAATTTTTAAATTTTTTGTGGATACAGGGTCTCACTGTGTTGCCCAGGCTGGTCTCAAACCTATGGGCTCAAGCGATCCTCCTGCTTCAGCCTCCCAAAGTACTGGGATTACAGGCATGAGCCACCATACCTGGCCAAGAGTTTTAGTATTGCCTTTTCCCAAACACTCTTAGTGAAATGAAGCAACAGAAATTTCATGTCCTGAGATTATTGTGCCATGAAATATTAGGATGAAGGAGACACACACACACACACATATTTTTTGCATATTAGGAAACAGTAGGGGAGAGTATGAAAGAAAAGGAAAACACTGTAAATCAACAAATAAAGTATCCCTGGTTAAGAATCAGAGCGAGTGGTCAAGAGATTGAGACCATCTTGGTCAACATGGTGAAACCCTGTCTCTACTAATACAAAAAATTAGCTGGGCATGGTGGCGCGTGCCTGTAATCCCAGCTACTCAGGCGGCTGAGGCAGGAGAATTGCCTCAACCCAGGAGGCGGAGGTTGCGGTGAGCCGAGATCGCGCCATTGCACTCCAGCCTGGGTAACGAGCGAAACTCCGTCTCAAAAAAAAAAAAAAAAAAAGATTATTATACTTTGGTAAAGAAACATTGCTTTCCCCAACCTTAAATTTTTACAAAATGCTTGGGCAACATTTATTAAGAGCAGTTGGAATGGATGGTTTGGGAGGTGTCAGTTTGCCATTGTAAGTCATATAGATGAGTGTAAGTTGAATATGATATGTGGGGCATTGAAAACGGGAATTCCATGCTAGTGAAGAGCACTAGAGGATCTCTGGAATTGAATGTCTATTTATCAAATAAATCAACATGCTGCCTTAGGTGTACGCTGAACCTCCTTGTATCTTCCATTCTTTCTTTATATACTTCCCAGTTTATAGTTTTTAATAAAGACAAATTCTGCACACATAGTAAGCAGCACTTAGTACCTTTTGTTTGGTTGTTTAATTCCATATCTGATGTTTCCTTGTCATATCCTAGGTTTTCAATATATAGATTCACATTTGGCTTGGGAACATGAAGGGGAAGATATAAAAACAGAAAACTAGATGAGAACAAACAAGCTGAGTAAAAGTACTGGTCAGGAAAGAAACTCGATTATAGGTAGGAAAGCTTAAAACTATTAAGTAAATGCTGTGCTTTAACGTTAGGGTCAGTAGTCTGAACATCTGGATCCTGGAGTGCTTTCAAGCTCTTTGCTGAGAACATTTCCAGATTTCAGTGTGGTCTTGTTAGCAGAATCTTTTCTCTGAGAGCCATGTAACAAAGTTATCTCTCTTTTGAAAACTCCAAACTACTACAGTGTTGAAAACCTGAAAAGCTTTGCTTTGAAGGTAAGATGCTTTAAAAAAAAAAGACCTCAAAAACATCTATTGAAAGCTTTGAACCTAGGTATAATTGGCTTGTTACATAATAAGATTCTGCACATGTATACATTCACAATATGAAAGAGTGTCAAGTCCCAGACTTGAATTTGCAAATGAAGACAGACATTTAGAGTAACTATGCACCGTGGTTAGATTTACTTGCTGTTTTTCTATTCCTCCTCTTAAGTACATTATAAACTACCTTAAGCTAATGTATTGGCTAGTGAAGATTCTTACAGACTTCATTCTTTTCACTGGGCATCGATAGCATCCATGGTATTTTCTATTAGAAACGTGATGGAACTAAGAGACATTGTGCATTGGCCTAGAACTGAACCGTGGTGGACCCTTATCTCTACAAAAAAATGAAAGTAAGGGTGGGACATGGTGGCTCATGCCTGGTAATCCCAGCACCTTGGGAGGCCGAGGCGGGTGGATCATGAGGTCAGGAGATCTAGACCATCACTGGCTAACTGGTGAAACCCCATCTCTACTAAAAATGCAAAAAAAAAAAAAAAAATTAGCGCAATGGGTGGCACGCGCCTGTAGTCCCAGCTACTCGGAGGCTGAGGCCCGAGAATCACTTGAACCGGGGAGGCAGAGGTTGCAGTGAGCCAAGATTGCACCACTGCACTCCCAGCGTGAGACTCCATCTCAAAATAAACAAATAATAAAATTAAAAATTAAAAATAAATTAGCCAGGCATGGTTGTGCCCACCTGTAGTCTAGCTATTTGGAAGGCTGAGTTGGGAGGAACTCTTGGGCCCAGGAGTTAGAGGTTATAGTGAGCTGATCATGTCACTGCACTCCAGCTTGAGCAACAGAGTTAAACTCTGTCAAAAAAAAAAAGTTGTCATCTGAGTTACAGCTTTAGTAGTGGATGAAGTGGAGGGGCAGAGATGAGTTGTCACTTAGAATTTATAGCAGACTAAGTGTGGGCTCAAGGATGTATCATGCAAATAAATGTGTAAAATGGATGGAAAAATTGCCTGAGGCAAGGGAAGAAGGGAGCTAATCCAGTGTTTGTGTTGGGGGCATGGATTTTTTTTTTCTTAAACTGTAAGTATTTATGGACAGTATAAATTTGGGAAACTTGAAAAGTATACATAAAGAAAAACAATTTTTCCTAATCCTACTATCTTAGTGCAATATTGCAACAATTCAATGTTTGTAATATGTCTATTTCTAGTCATTTCTGTACATTTTAAAAAATAATTGAGTTCATGATAATTTAGTATAGTGCTCTTTTCGTTCCCTTGCTCAGAATTCTTTAGGGGCTTTCTGTTTGCTCTTAGTACAAAGCCCAAAGCCTTGAGCTTCGGTTCTTATTACCGCTCCGATTCTCCCTCCCTCCAGTTGCCTCTTGCTCACTGTAGTTCTGCTCTCTTGGCTTGCTTTCATTTTCCCACACATGCCCAGAGCTGTTGCATGTGCTACCCATTGCATGTGATACGCTCTGTGGCCACATTTTTGCATGGCTGAACCCTACTTATACATTGTATTCCATCTTAAATGTCACTTCCTGAGGGAAGCTTTTCCTGATCTCTCAGATTCACACCCCCATTACACACTTTTGTGGCCCCCTATACTTTTATAGTATTTATTGCAATTACAATTAATTATATATGTAGAATTAGAATATTGTTTATGTGTGTAGTTTATGTGTGTATTATTAGAAGGCAGGGACCATGAGAGTAGGAATTGTTCACTGCATCTCTTAGCCCCAATATAGTACCTACTACGTACTCAATAATGTTCAATATTTGTTGAATAAATGAGTGAATATATTAATGAATGAAGAAATAGCCAGCAGTCTGCTTCCTTCATACATAAAACATATATTAAAAGATATACTTGGTAGTGAATTCTGAAAGTCTAATGTGCTGAATGAAAGTCTAATATTGGATTCTTATTTCATGTGCTGTGTTAAATTTAGTTAAATTTCAGCAGTAGATCTTAGGAATCTTAGCATTAGGTCTGTCAAACAAATGTGAGAGTCAAAAAGTTCAAACAGAGAAAGTACACCAACAGTTTCTCCACTTAGTAAAGTTAGGTTGTGTAATAGAATAGTACAGTCTAAATGTAGAAATACACCTGTTAGGAATAGCTTCTGAAGATCTTTTTGCATATGCTAATACAAATATGGAAAACTCATTGTTGTAATGGTACAAGAAGATTTTTGACTAAGATTTGTTCTAATATAAAATACAAAATCAAGCAAATCAAATAAATAGAAACAAAAGAGTCTAGGTTAAAAGCACTACAGAAGTACTGAGTTGTGATTGTGCTGTTAACTTGCTACATGACCATTTACTAAATAGGGGCTACTTTTTCACCATCTTAGGAAGAAACAGTATAGCAGACATCTTAAACATATCAAACTCTTAAATACTGTCTTCTAAGATTAAGATAGCTTTCTAAATGTTTATGTCCTTGACTTGCAACCACTCAGTGGACACGTACAGCCACCTAGCCCACTGTGCCTCAAATGTCGGAGTACATGATGTTAGTTGCCAGGCATTTTGTTATTTATTTTATTTATTTTTTTTGAGATGGAGTCTCACTCTGTCACCCAGGCTAGAGTGCAGTGGCATGATCTTGGCTCACTGTAAACTCTGCCTCCTGCATTAAAGTGATTCTCATGCCTCAGTTTCCCAAGTAGCTGGGATTACAGGCATGTGCCACCACACCAGCTAATTTTTGTATTTTTATTAGAGAAGGGGTTTCTCCATGTTGCCCAGGCTGGTCTCAAACTCTTGGCCTCAAGTGATCCTCCTGCCTTGGCCTCCCAAAGTGCTAGGACTACAGGTGTGAGCCACTGCACCTGACCCATGTAGAAGGCATTTATATAATGAAGGGGCATCCTTAGAGTGAGCTTTAAGTTTAGTATAAATAGGTAAGGGTTTGGATTATCTGATCATCTTCTTGGTCTGTTCACTTCTATCCAGAAGACCTGGGTCTGGATTGGCATCCTGGCTCTGGTTGAGACAAACAATAAGGCAAGGGCTTGTATGTTCTTTGTTTCACTTCATCATACTTCAGAGCCAGTACATAGTAGTGTTTATGTTATGTTATTTTCTCTGTTTTTAAAATTTTATTTTATTATTTTATTTTATTTGAGACGGTTTCACCATGTTGGCCAGGCTGGTCTCAAAGTCCTGACCTCAGGTAATCCACCCATCTTGGCCTCCCAAAGTGATGGGATTACAGGCATGAGCCACCACATCTGGCCTATTTTCTCTATTAAATCCAGGAGCCAGTTGTTTGGTCAGATGTTTACTTGGGAATCTAATCACCTGCTCTTCCACCCAAGGGAAGGCAGTCTCCGAAGTCTCATTTCTATTACCTAAAAGCTAGGTCTGCATTTTCCCTTCCTGCAAGCAATGGTTCTTTTTTTGACATTTCCAGCTGTACTATACTTTGAACTGACTTCGTTGGTATACTGGGGTGCTCAGTTAAGGAGTAATGAACACATTTGGATTCTTCTTACCTTGGTAGATACTGGCCAGAATTATTATTTACCTGTGCTGTACCAGTTAATAAAGGACTCCTCAGTTTGTGCTTTCTCATCATTCACCAAATCTGGTATATTTAATTTGGTTTATTATTATTATTAAATATTTGCTGCATGCCCACATTTTGCTAACCTGTGGCACTTTCTAGAACTGTTTGGGGATTCCCCAGAGAGAGTGCAGTGTGTGTCTTGGGGTTGTAGAAGAGGGCTGGAATATAGTCACTGCCCTCCAGGAGTCCCTTTGTCAGATATAATACAGAAAAACCTTTTTCTGGTCCGCTCCACACACATCTCCAACGTCCCATCAAGCTGTGAGAGGGAAACACTGTAAGAGAGGAATGACAATAGTGAATGTGTGTTAATTTCCGTTTACCATCCTCTTCCCTCAATTGTTTGAACTTTACTTAAAAACAGTTTCTAAGACGGAATTTCTTATGTGAGTACTATGAAAGTTGGCAAATTTTGGAAACAGTTTTTAGTATCTGTGGTTGATGTTCTGCATTTCAGGATGCCCTACCTATTAGATTGATGCCAGCTGGCCACCCTTCTGTGTCACGCACTCAGGAACAGGTTGTATCGACGCCTTCATTTTATACTCAGTGAAATTATCAAGTACCACTGGAATCATTTGATGAACCTCTTTGGAGCGTTAGTGACACAACTTAATGTCTTTTGCAGGGACACTTCTCACATCTAATTAATACCAGCTTTGAGGAGCAGGCTGACTTCTGGTTGTGTAGTCAGCTCTCAGTTTTTTTCTACTAATGGAGAAGGGAGTCATTATAGGGAATGGAAAGTTCAAGTTGCAAAGCATTAAAAACAATTTAAAATCATGTTTCATTTAAACTAACAATTGCTGTATTTCTGACCAAATAGTGTTTATCTCAGGATAATGGTTTCTTGATTTATTTTTATATTACAAGGTGACACTTTATAAGTCCTGTAAATCATGAAAAGTAGTTTAAAGGAGTGATCTTAAGATTTTTAAATTTAAAGTCTATTCTTAATTTTCTTATTTCACATATATATGTATACACATAAACATTTCTTTGCAATATAAGATATATAATATATTGAGTTTATGACATTATTAAGGACTCTGGCCCTTGAGTTATTGAAAACATGGTGCTTATAAAATTGTGAGGATTATATTAGTTGTAATAATTTTCAGTCTGCGCAAAACCTATAAACTTAATGAAGCACTTAGGAAACATCTTCTTTTCTGCTTAGTTCCCCTAAAAGTGTGGATCAGATCCATCCCGTGGGCTTAGTCAGTATTGATTGAATGTATACCCAGGCATTGTGCTAAAGCATCACCCAAGCTCTGCCACACTGTGCATGCATATATATATATACCACCTGTATCCAGAAATCTTAGTTTACAAGTGGACTGCTTTTTAGGGAAGGAGTGGACACAAAAGTTCAACTTCATAGAGGAAAACTAAGAGCAATACCAAATTAACTGAAATCTTCTGTTTTGAAAGAGATCTTCAAAGTAAACAAAAGCTATTTCTTGGAAAAAGCACAATACCAAAACCAGATATAACTCATTAGGAAGTTCATGTGAGATAATTTAGGATTTGCAAAATTAGATTTAATGAATTGTGAAGGACAGCAAACCTGTTTCTACCTGTTCGAGATTTTGCTTTTTCTGGTGTATCTGAAGTTAGAACCAGGAGTGTTTGAAGCTTAACTGTCAGGGCAAGTATAGATACTCATTCTCTGTAGTTGGATCGGATCAGTTGTCTTCCCTACATGTTTGCCTTAGCTAAAGTGGCAGAGAGAAATCCTTTGTTGCATCATAACAAGGACATTGTCAAAAGCACACTGAACTCATTAATTAGACAAATAGCAACATTGTATCTTTTCTTTTTCTGGGCTGGCTTGATTTTGATGGTATACTGCACTTCCTAAGTGTGATTTCAGAGCCAGCTTGCAAGTGGAGCTCCACCTGCTGATACTTGTGAGGGATAGCTCAGTAAGTACTCTGCTTCAGCCAGCATGTCTTTCCCAGGAACATTCACACTGATACTCCGGCTTGGAGAAAGACCTTTGGGTTACTCCAGAGTCTCCAGAAAGCCTTCATTTAAATACAACTAGGGAGAGGGGTGGTGGCGCACCACCTGTAGTCCTAACACTTTAAGAGGCTGAGGTGGACTGATTGCTTGAGCCCAGAAGTTCAAGACTAGCCTGGGAAATATGATGAAATCCCATCTCTGCAAAAAAATACAAAAATTAAGCTATATGTGGTGGTGCATGCCTGTAGACCCCATATATTTGGGAGGCTGAAATGGGAGGATCACCTGAGCCTGGGGTTTTGAGACTGCAGTGAGCTGTGATCATGCCACTGTACTCCAGCCTCAGTGACAGGGTGAAACCCCATTTCAAGAAATCAAAATAAAAATAAATGCTACTAGGTTGCATGTGGGAGGAATGAGGTAATTGTAAAATGAAGGTTTCAGGGAACAGCCTGAGCAAGCAGCTCTTGGCCTGGGGAAGGCAGGCCCAAAAACAAATTTCAGAGTTGTATCAACAGGTTTGGTGAAGTCTCTTTCTATTTTCTTCATTTTCTTTTTCTCTCCTACTCCTCACTACTTAGAAGGGGATTTGAGGGACTCATTTAGATCTTTCTCTCACTGTCCTGCCCTCTCTCTGATGGTGGTATTGAGGATAAGACTGTATTTGTCATCTGTAATTAACTGTGCTGCATTTGTAAGGCAAGTTGTGCTGTACTTGATATTTGTTTCTTGTCCAGATTTCCACCCTTTGCTTCCTTTACTTTTCTAATCTCATCATTTTCTGCTTTGCTCAGTGGAGATTTTCCAATAATGTCACCCAAAATGTACTTATAAGTCAATGTGTGCTATTTTTTAAGTTGCTCTGTCTTTAAGGTTAGACCTCTCCTTTGATTAAATTTAAATCTCATGACATGGGAAAGTGACATTGTATCTTCTATTAAGGTGTTAGCTCAGTGGATATAAAAATAGAAATGTGTTTTTATTACCTTAAATTGTTTCACTGAAACTCATTAAATAAATTCTTCTCAATTTTATTTCTGATTAGGAAAGTTCTTTGAGGTAAATCCTCATTTCCTCCTTAAAAAAAAAAAATTAGTGGTCAGTTCCTATCTCTAGGTCTTCAGTGCAATGACCCAATTTTTCTGATCCAAACAAGTTTCTGTGACTCGTCTGCTCTGCAGGGCCCTGAGTCTTCTGCGGAGTGATTGCTTTCTGCATAACATACAGTGTTCTTTGCTGCTTTCCACCCACAGAGCCTTGCTTGCTGAGGAGGAGGTGTGATAGAGGAAAATTATGAGGGCTTTTCAAACCCGCTTGCATTGATGGCCCAGATGGTGAGGAAAATCCCTTGGGGAGCTAAAAATGAAATGGGTTATAGCAGATTTCTAAAACCCCTAATTAGACTCTCATTCTCTTTAAGACCACTTTCGAGTTACCACTCTATTTATGCATCTGAGTCCTGTTTCCCCACTGCTGGTGAGCCCCTTGAGGGCAGCCTTGGGTCTGTACACCACTGAAATCTCAGCACCTAGAAAGCAGTTCAGTAATAATGGCTGATATCATCTGGTGCGTTCTCTGCTTCAGGTCCTGTACTCAGCACTTTACATATGCTCTCTTACTCTTACAACCGGAGGAGAAAGGTATTATAATTATCCCCATTGTATGGATGAGAAAACAGAGAGTTTGATGAAGATCCAAGTCACAAACACTGGGTAAAGAGTGGAGATAGACTTCAAACTCAGATGTTCTAGAGTTTCAGCTCTTAACCACTATATTGTACTGCTTCCTTACTAAATTAATACTTAGTTTTAAAATAAGTATTTTTTGAGTAAAAAAGTGAATGAACCATACCTAAAGTTAATTTTTGGAAATCACAGTGATGTTTATATCTCCTTTCAATAAACCATTGTCAGTAGAAGTGACGGTCAGCCAGGATGCATGTTGCTGTCTGTGCCTGATACTCAGGAAGATATTGCCCCATTCTAAACATCCAGCAAGGGTTACACTGTAAACACTGTGAACATTTCTTCTCTGTTCTTACCTGTCTTCAAACAGAAACAACCAGGAGCAATTTAACAGTGATACTTGAGTTATGAACCTCATACATATTGCTTAATAGTAATGGCAAATTAATGTGGTAACATTTGTAGAATGGTACTATCATTTAAGTTTAGATTTACATGTGGGTTTTTATCCCAGTTCCATAATACTTGCTGTGCTGTGGGAAACACTGAATCTTTTCAAGGGGGACAGCTATTTAACTCTAAGTGGAATCATTTGATTTGCAGAAGACCAGAATATTTATTCAAAGAGTGGTAGCAAACCAGTGAGGTGGAGTGTTCTCTCCATCCTAGTGGAGAGAACACTGTGCTGGGAGTCAGGGTATCTGTAATCTATGCATGTTGTGTGTCTCCAGGCTTAAATTTCTGTTGTGAGTTTAGCCAAGGCATTCTTGTTAATACTGTTGCTCTAAACAAAAAAGTGTCCTAGTATGCTAGAAAATAGAGTAACCTTTGTGCCTTTGTAATGGTAGTATTCTTTTGGTAGAATAATCTACCTACCGCCAGTATTGCCTTTTATCATCTTAAAAACAAATCTGATCACATTGCTCCCCTCATTTATTCTTTTTTCCTCCAGTTTTTATTGAGTAGTAGCTTTATGTCAGGAATTATTATAAGTCCTTTATGTGTGATCACTCATTTACAAGCTCATGCCTGTAATCCTAGTATTTTGGGCGACCAAGGTGGGAGGCTTGCCTGAGGTCAGGTGATTGAGACCAGCTTGGACAAGATAGCAACACCCCATTTTTACCACAAATTTAAAAATTAGGCATGGGGCACACACCTGTATTCCCAGGAAGCTGAGGTGGGGGATTCCTTGAGCTCAGGAGTTTGAGGCTACGGGGAGCTATGATTGTGCCACTGCACTCCAGCCTGGGTGACAAAGTGAGACCATGTCTCTAAAAATTAATTATAGTAACTTATTTAATTACCTCAGCTACCTTATGAGGTAGGCACTGATTTAGACATTTCATAGATGAGAAAACTGAGGCACAGTAATGTACACAAAGTAGTATGGTAAGGGATGGAGTTCATATAAAAGCCAGACAGTCCAATCCCAGAACCTACATTGTCAATTACTGCTCTTCTGTGAAATATTCATGTGTTGAAATTCATTGAGCAAAACATTTATGAGCCCTTAATATGTGCCAGTTACTATCCTAGGTACTGAAGATTGAAGGTGACCGAAATGCTAGCCCTTGGGTTCCAGTGATCTCTTTCCCAGGGAGGGCTCTGTTGATAACCTTGCTGGGTATTACTTGGGGGCCACTCCAGGCCCTAGCCCATCACACAGAAGGCAGCATATGGAACTTTCTCTTTGACTGATCTGTGGCTTCAGATCTCAAGTGAGACAAGATTTTCATGCTGTACGCCTCCCCTTTCACATTGGAGAACATCCTCTTGCATGATATGAAGGCGGCTATCTTAAATTTGGACAAGGGAAAACAAGTAAGGGCATGTACTCTGGAGTTGCTACTTGAGTTGATCTCCTTCACCATGTTAGTAGCCATGTGACCTCTTTGTGAGTGAGTTTCCTTGTCTTTAATTGGGGTAATTGCAGTACCTACCTCATAGGATTGTTGGGAGGAACATATTAATAAAAGTTCAGTGTTGGTAAGGAACTTGGTGGTTGGCACATAGTATATACTGCAGGAATTGTTAGCAAAATATGTGTGTGTGTCATGGTACATAATTAAGTATATATGTGTCAGCATGTATAATTTATGTAATGAACACACAGATAGTAGTTTTGTTTAGATAGAGTGACTTGAAACCTGCACATCCAACTCTGATGCCAAGTATACAGCCCCTTTTACATTGCTTTACTGGCCGGGTGCGGTGGCTCACACCTGTAATCCCAGCACTTTGGGAGGCTGAGACGGGTGGATCACCTGATGTCAGAATTCAAGACCAGTCTGGCCAACATGGTGAAACCCCGTCTGTACTAAAAAGACAAAAAGTGAGCTGTGCATGGTGGTGCATGTAATTCCAGCTACTTGGGAGTCTGAGGCAGGAGAATTGCTTGAATCCGGGAGGCAGAGGTAGCAGTGAGCCAAGGCCATGTCACCACACTCCAGCCTGGGTGACAGAGCGAGACTCTGTCTCAATAAATAAATAAATGACTTTACTGTAATTACTTTACTGTAATAAAAGTGTTGCCATATGAGATGGGTAGTTTCACATAGTAGAAAGCTTTTTTTTTTTTCATTTTTAGAAATCCACTGTCTTCCTTGATTTTAAAAATCTAATTGATGTGATTATGGAGGTTGTGGTAGGTGGGAGAGACTAGACTCCAGATCGCTGAGGTGTTTGGATGCTATGAGCACATTGGGCTTCCACTATAACTGAGTGACATTTGATGTGTGGCTATCTTATTAATTTATGAATCTACAGAAGCTAAAAATGAAACCTTTGTTTACTGAGAGGGATTATCTGATAAGACCACAGTGATTCTCTTTTTATTGTTTATATGGAATGAAAGCAAATGTTTTTTCTAAGCTTCACTTTTCTTTTAACTTGTAATTTTAACCATTTTCCTGCTTTCCCATTTTCTTCCTTCTTCCTTGGTACATTGTAGGGTCTCATTTATCAGAAGTTCAAAAACAGGGCCAAAAGCTGAATGCTGAGAAACTCTAATTCTTGGCATTCCATGCAACGATCCTTCCCTAACATTAAGTTAATGGTATGAGAAGAAGTAGAGTTTCTTCCTTTTTAATACTATGATTTTACTGACTCTTCTTTTTTCTTATGATTGTACAGAATGGCAGAAAATGAATGTCTTGATTTTCACTGGTGTCTTTTCATAGTTAAAAGATGGATATGTGTTGGATACAGGACAAGCATGTAGTGTAGACATAGGAAAGGTAGAGTAAGAACAATAAATGTCTCAAGGATTCATGTGAGCCATATATTCTTATACCCTAAGCTTCTCACAGCGGGAGAGAGAATACTTCCATATCTTGTCCAGTTCTGAGAATCAGGGATTTTGGTACAGTGCTTATGTATCCTTTTTCACCAGATTACTCATTCATATGGCCACACTCAATTTTTTGGTTTTGGCCTTGTAAAAAAACAATCAAGGTATAATTGACATATAAAGAGCACATATTTAAATGATGTAATATAATTTGATAAAATTTAACATACATGTAAACCTTTGAAACCACTACCACCACAACCACAATGGCGAACATATCCAGCAACTCCCAAAAGTTTTCTAGCAGACCTACCCACCACCCTCAGAAGTTTCCTAATGCTCCTGTAATCCTTCCCTTCTGCCCTTCCTTCCTCATTCACCCCATCCCACCCTGTCCCCAGGTAACCACTTAGCGATTTTGTCACTAGTTTGGATTCTTAGAATTTTATATAAATGGAATCATACCATATGTACTCTTCTTGTCTGGCCTTTTTCACTCAGCATAATTATTTTGAGATTCATTTATGTGGCAGCATGCATCAGTAATTTATTATATTTTGTTGCTGAATAGTCATATTCCATTTTATGGAAATACTAACATTTGTTTACTTACTGTTGATGGGCATTTGGGTGGTTTCCAGTTTTTAGATGCTACAAATAAAGATTTGTGTACAAGTCTTTGTATGAACATTTGATTGTATTCTCTGACATAAGTATGTGGGAGTATAATGATTGAGTCAAATAATAGGTGTATCTTTTAACCACAGTTTTCCAAGTTGATTTTACCATTTTACATTCCCACCTGCAGTGGATGAGAAATCCTGTTTTTGATATCCTCACCGACATTAGGTATAGTCAGTCTTTTTAGTTTCTGTCATTCTGATAGATGCACAGTGGCATCTTATTTTGGCTTTAATGTGCATTAAGGTCAAATTAAGTGATGCAAATTAGGTGGAGCATCTTGTGTTTATTTTCCATTCATAGGATCGCTGTTACAATTACTTAACTCTGCCATTTTAGAGTGAAAGCCATGTGAAAGGAAAATACAAACTCAGACCCCAATTCACTCTGCCAAAAGGAAAAAATTGAGCTGAAAGCTGAGTCTTGCAAGAAGCTGTCTTTCCATTTGTTTCTAAGCAGATAGCTATAGATAAAAGGTGCAGTATCTTCCCAGGTAGCTACTCTGTGTTCACGTTGTCTTATGTAAAGTATTGATTTACTGAGCACAATATGAATACATAATTGACTATTCTGCTACCTGCCCCTTTTCTCTTGCAACATGTGGATTACCATATTCTCCTTTTTTCTCCTCCAGCCCACTTTTTCCCTTAAAATATTGAAGCCCTCAGAATTATCTTTGGAGAAAGGCACAGACCATTGGCCATTTATGTAATTCTGTGTTTTATTCTTCCAGGCATGTTCTTAACCTTGGCAAAATAAAGTTCTAAATTGATTGAAACCTGTCTCAGATACTTTCTGGTTTACAGCAGCCATAGGTGATAAGTAAATGGATGGATGTGACTGTGTTCCGATAAAATTTTATTAGTGAAAACAGATAAAAAACCAGGCAACAGTTGTATTTGACCTTTGGATTGTAGTTTGCTGATCCCTGACATAAATGTTAATGTGTCCTGCAAATGAAGACATGAAGACAGCTTTACTTCTTCCTTTCTAGTTTTTTTTAAGTTCTTTTTTTCATGCCTGGTTGCACTGCTAGAACCTCCAATACACTGTTGAATAGAAGTGGTGAGAGTAGGCTTGGCACGGTGGCTCACACCTTTAATCCCAGCACTTTGGGAGGCTGAGGTGGGTGGATCACATGAGGCCAGGAGTTTGAGACCAGCCTGGCCAACATGGGAAAACTCCCTCTCTTCTAAAAATACAAAAAATAGCCGGGTGTGGTAGATCGTCCCTGTAGTCCCAGCTACTTGGGAGGCTAAGGCACGAGAATTGCTTCAACCTGGGAGATGGAGGTTGCATTGAGACAAGGTTGCGCCCCTGTACTCCAGCCAGGGCAATAGAATGAGACTTAAATAGAGCTGGTGAGAGCAGATATATTTGTCTGGTTTCCACCAATAGTATAAATTAATTAACTATAAGTTTTTCATGGATATTGTTTATCAGATTGGAAAATTCCCTCTATTCCTAGTTTTTGGCTTAATTGAATCAGCTTTTGGTTTATTGATTTTCCTCTGTGGTTTTGCTGTTTTCTATCTCAGGAAGTTTCTTTATATTACAAAAATTTTTTTCATGATTGGATATTGAATTTTGTCAAGTGCCTTTTCTGCTTCTGTTGAGAATGTAATATGGTTTCTCTTTCATGATGAATTACATTAAGTGATTTTCATATGTTAAACCAACCTTGCATTCCTGGGATAAACCTCAGTTGGTTTGTTTTTGTTTTTGTTTTCTTCCTGTACACACAAACAGCCAGAACTTTTTTTTTTATGATTGACTTGCTAAGCTTTTATTTGGAATTTTTGCATCTATGTTCACGAGGGATATTGGCCTGTAGATTTCTTTTCTTGTAATGCCTCTGGTTTTGATAACGGTGTAATGCTGGCCTTTTAGAATACGTTGGGAAATACTTCCTTCTTTTTACTTTTCTGGAAGAGTTTCTTTAGAATTGGTATTATTTTTTTCTTGAGTGTTTGGTAGAATTCACTAGTGATCTGGGTCTGGAGTTTTCTTTGTGGGGATTTTTTTTTTAAGTAAAAATTCTTTTTAAAAAGTAGATTTAAGGGTACTCAGGCCACTTATTTCTTCTTGAGTGAGCTTTGGTAGTTGTGTCTTTCAACAAATTTGTTTATTTCATCAAAGTTTTGAAATGTTTAAGCATAAAGTTGTTCATAATATTTTCTCATCATTCTTTTAATGTGTTTATAGTCACCTATCTTACTCCTGGCATTGTTAATTTATTTCTTCTCTCTATTATTCCCAATCAGTCTAGGTAGAGGATTATTAATTTTATTGATCTTTTCAAAGAACCAGTTTTTGGATTTATTGGGTTTTTTTTCCTGTTGTTTTTATATTCTGTCTCATGATTTCTGCTTTAGTCTTTATTATTTTCTTTATTCTGCTTACTTTGAATATAATGTGTTCTTTTTCTAATTTGTTTTTTCTTATTTTTTTTCTTTCTTCTTTTTTATTGTTTATTTAGAGACAGTCTTTCTCTGTCACCAAGCTGGAGTGCCGTGGTGTAATCTTAGCTCACTGTACCTCAATTTCCTGGAACCAATTAATTCTCCTGCCTCAGTGTCCCAAGTAGCTGGGACTACAGGCACGCACCACCATGCCTGGATCGTTTTTTAATTTTTTGTAGAGATGAGGATTTGATATGTTTCCCAGGCTCTTTTTCTTATTTCATAAAGTAGATGAGGTCGCTGATTTCAGACCTTTCTTCTTTTCAAATCAGATCTTTCATGCTGTAGTTACTGCTTTAGTGGCCTACTTTAATTCTGATGTCATGTTTTTATTTTCATTCACTTCAAAATACTTTGTAATTCCCTTTTGATTTCTTCTTTCACTATAGATTATTGAGAAGTGTGTTAGTTTCCAAACATTAAGATTTTTTTTGATGCCTTTCTGTTTTAATTTCATTGTGGTAAGAAAACGGTTTGTGTGACTTGGATCTTTTAAAATGTATTGTGAGTTGTTTTATGGCTCAAATATGGTCTACATGGGTTAATGTCCCATTCACACTTGACAAAAATATATATTCTGCTGTCTTTGGGTAAGGTGTTCTATAAATGTGAAGTAGGTCAAGTTAGTCTATAGTATTTTTAAAAAGAAACATTCTTACTGATTTTTTGTCCACTTGTTCTGGTATTGAGAGAAGTGTTGAAATCTCCAACAGAAAAACCTGTGGATTTGTTTATTTTTCCTTGCAATTTTTTTCAGTTTTTGCATCATATATTTTGAAGTTCTGTTATTAGGTATGTACATGTTTAGGATTTTTATGTTCTTTTGATGAACTGACATCTTTTATCAACTTTTACATGTATTGTTATGAAGCGACCTTCTTTATCATTATGAAATAACCTTTTATATCCCTGGTAATATTCTTTGCTCTGAAATATACTTTGATACTAATATAGCCACTCCACTTTTCTTTTGGCTAGTGTTAACATGGTATATCTTTTTTCATCCTTTTATTTTGAAGCTTTGTGTTTTTATATTTAAAGTTGCCTTGCTTTTTTAAAAGAAAATCAAATCTAACAATATCTGTCATTTAATTGGAATGTTTAGACCATTTACATTTAATGTGATGACTGATATAGTTCGGTTTAAGTCTTTTCTCTTGCGTTCATTTTCCTTTGTTTCATCTGTTCTTTGTTCTCCTTTTATTCTTTTTATGCCTTGTTTTCTATTGGGTAACTCTGTTTTGTCTTTTTTGTTGGTTTATTAGCTATAAATATATTTAAAGGGTAGTCATTAGGTGTTTTGCAGAATGTCTCAATTTGACTTTATCTGATGTTTTCTCATGATTAGACTTGGTTTATAGATTGGGGGAGGGGACCAGGTGCTGGTGACTCATGCTTGTAACCCCAGCATTTTTGCAGAATGAGGTGGGAAGATTAATTGAGCCCAGGAGTTTGTTACCAGCCTGGGAAACATGTGAGATCCTGTGTCTTTTTTTTTTTTTTTTTTGAAACAGAGTCTCGCTCTGTTGCCAGGCACCAGGCTGGAGTGCAGTGGCGCGATCTCGGCTCACTGCAACCTTTGCCTCCTGGGTTCAAGCAATTCTCCTGCCTCAGCCTCCCGAATAGCTGGGACTATAGGCGTGCACCACCACACCCAGCTAATTTTTGTATTTTTAGTAGAGATGGGGTTTCACCATGTTGGCCAGATGGTCTCGATCTCTTGACCTTGTGTTCCACCCGCCTCTGCCTCCCAAAGTGCTGGGATTACAGACGTGAGCCACCGCGCCTGGCCTCCCTGTGTCTTAAAAAAAAAAAATTAGCAAGGCATAAGTGGCACGCACCAGTAGTCCTAGCTATTCATAAGGCCAAGGTGGGAAGATCATTTGAGTCCAGGAGTTTGAGGCTGCAGTGAGCCATGATTACACCACTACACTCTAGCCTGGGTGACAGAGTGAGACCGTGTCTCAAAAAAAAAAAAAATGACTGGAGGAGGGGATAGATACCATAAAAGTGCAGTGCCCTTCTCATCATATCAAAGGATATATAATACCATCATGACATGTTGCTGGTATTGCTAACCTGATCACTAGGTTTAGGTGGTATCTGTCAGGTTTCTCCACTGTAAAGTTAGTATGTTTCTTTTTCCCTTTCTATTTTTTAGGAGCCCAGCCCACACTCAAGGAGAGGGGAATTAAGCTTCACTTCCTAGAGGGAGGAGAATCAGAGAATTTGTGGATGTATGCTAGAACTACCACGATAGTTAATAAATATTTTGGTGGATCAGATATTATGAGGCTATTCAAGTATTCTGATAGTTTTTCCACTCATTTTGGCAGTCATTAGTGGATCTTCCCTATAGCAGTTATTACTATGGTGTTCTAATGATTATTTTCTATTTCCCTTATTCTTTCTACATTTGTTCATTATAAGTCTCCTGTAAAGAAAATTTGTCCTCTCTCATTTATTTGCTTATTCATCATTTATGCATATTAGTATGGATTTAAGGGTATAGTATTCTTTGTATTATAATCCAATAGTATCATAATTTTTTTTTTCTTAAAATCATCCAGCTTTGGCCACTTTAAGCTCTTTCAGGTGGCTGGGATGTTTTTATTGTTGTTTGTTTTTTAGCTTTTCCTTACTTTCTGACACCACAGGGTACTCCAGGCTTATCTTGTATTTTCCTTGTCCTAGAATCAGCCATTTTTCAGGGAGCCCTGGTTCCTTTTACTAGAGCATGATATATAGGAAACTAGACCTGAGTACTAGGAATGCTTTTGGTTATCAGGTGTCACTGCTTCTAGGTTCTCGGTGGGCTGGGCTAGGAGATATATGTATCTATACCCATGTATACATACATATCTATACCCATGTATACATACATATCTATACTTATTTCTCTATTTGTGTCTATTTTAAAATGAACGTTAGTTTATACTGGTATCTCTGACTCAAATTCAGCACTACAGGGTTAATTCTAGCACTTTCCCCTTGTGTATTCTTTTTTCTTTGACAGTGAGAAACTTGGCTGTCATTATTTAAAAAAATATTTATAGTTACTTGTTTAACCAAGACAAGGATATCTGCTCACACCATTTCTATTCAACACCATATTGGAGGTTCTAGCCAATGCAACCAGGAATGAAGAAGAAACTTAAAAAAATCCAAATTGGAGGGGAAGAAGTACAGCTGTCTTGATGTCTTCTTTTCTTAGAGGAATACTTGGTAGTTTGCAGTCTGTTCTAACTCAGGAAAGACTGCACTAAAACTAATGTGAATATCTGAAAATTTAACTGTTTTGTAAAGACCGCCTCTTCCACTTTCTTTCAGCATCCCAGTTACCACTGGAATATTTTATAGCATAATTATTTTTCCTTTAGCATGTTAAAGCTAAAGCCCACGTTTTACAGCTTGAATGTTTCCTCTTATTGATATGACAGTGGAGTAAAAGCAAACAAATAACTGGTCCCTGTCCTCTATGCAGTGGTCTTTGGTAGGTGAAATTACCTTATGTTTTCCAGTTTGGTTCCTGAAGCTGGCTCGTCATTCAGATTCTGAAGTAGGGTGATCATTCCTGCACTGTCTTCAAGATGACAGCTAAGGCTAGTTGCCTGTACCTCCGCAGGGTACTGTGAGCCCTAAAGATAGAGGTTAATGCAGAATGTCTGCAGTTGGAATGCAGGTGTGACTTTGAATTGTTTCTCTATAGCATACGGGAGCACACACTCCTCTCTTGAAATTCTGATACCAGAATCTGTAGTCACATGCAAATAGAGTTTATGGGACTGAGCTCACACAGAAAGTAGCTTCATGCCAAGGTCTTATGCTCAGGGCAAATGTTAGGGATAATGTGTTTCCAAATGAGTTACTTTACTGAACAAGAATATGCCTTGACACATGTTCTGTGTTTAGTCATACACATTTGTCATGCCTCAGTACCTCAAAGATGGGTCTCATGGCAACAGGCAGGAGGATTTTATGTGTTCGTCTGTGCTTTAGAGCCAAGAGTATTTTATAATTGGTCTGATTGGTCTGCAGTTAGAAAAAGTGACAGTGCCAGGCTCATGCAAAAATGGTGACACTCTCTCCACCAAGCCATTTTTATATTTCTATTTACTTATTTCAGTGTAGAACTGAGCTCATGGCGAGTCAAGGCAAGTGCCATACAATTCTATCTTTATTGCACAGGTTCTCCCCGAGTTATTGAAAACACTGGGAAGTCATTGAACCATTACAATAGAAGTGGTGCTGTTATTCAGGCTATTCTCACTTCCTTCTCTCTGTCCCCTCTTTGTCCTCTGGCTTCCTCTTGTCTATCCCCCACTGAACTCAACCTTGTCTTCCCTGCCTTCTTCACCCTCCCTTTCCTCCTCTCTCCCTGCCTCCACTGCTTTTTTGATATTTTACCCATATTTTTACTTGATGGTTTGATGGTGAAAGTGCATATAAGACCCAGCCATTCCCTTTCTCCTTTGTCTTTCCCCATAGCTTCCATTAACATGGCAATAATTTCCTCCCTGTGATAATCCTGGACTTTCCACTTATACTTTAAAAACCTTTCAATTAGAGATGGAAGTGGGGATGGTTAACCGTCTTTCCAGGGTAGATGTTTCTTCAAACACTTGTAAGATGGCTGCTAGGTGGAGTTTTACTCTGGTGTTATCTGACTGGATTAATCAGATTTGTGCTCAAGAATTTTTTTTCCCTTGAGACAGAGTCTCGCTCTTGTCGCCCAGGCTGGCGTGCAGTGGCACGATCTCAGCTTACTGCAACCTTTGCCTCCTGTGTTCAAGCAGGCACATCTGGCTAATTTTTGTGTGTTTTTTAGTAGAGTCAGGGTTGTGCCATGTTGGCCAGACTGGTCTCAAACTCCTGACCTCAAGTGATCTGCCTGCCTTGGCCTCCCAAAGTGCTGGGATCACAGGCATGAGCCAACATGCCCAACAAGAAATCTTTGATGGCTTGGGTTTGGAAATAATAGAATCAAATAGAAGGAAAAGATGGTATACTCAAAAGAATAGCATCTCCTTTGATGTCTTTCTGCTAGCTTAACACTGGGGTATTACATGGTACTGCTCTGACTCTGCTTTTAGGTTTGCCGCTGGACTTAAGATTTTTCTTCTAAGGATTGCCGTCACCAGAGTATTAGTATTTAGGGTTCTCCAGAGAAACAGAACTATTAGGAAGTGGAGAGACTGAGATTTATTAGAAGGAATTGGCTCACGCGATTAAGAAAGCTAGTGAGTTCAAAATCTGCAATGTGGGCTAGCAGCCTGGAGACCCAGGAGAGTCGATTATGCAAATGAAGTCTGCAGGGCAGTCTGCTAGAGAAGTTTCCTCTTGCAGGGGAGGCCTGTCTTTGTGTTTTATCTAACCCGTCAGGTGAGGCCCACCCTCATTACGGAGGGCAGTCTGCTTTACCCAGAGTTCACAGATTTAAATGTTAATCTCATCTAAATAATGCTCCAAGTTGACACATAAAATTAACCATCACAGCCAGGTTTATTTGGAATTCCATGATATTTGATTGAGTCTTTTTGTACATTTATTTTCAATGGTCTGTTTTGTATGTAACTATTTAGTTTAGCCAGGTTACAAAATATAACCGGGACTTCAGCTGACTGTGCTCTTGGCAGAACCCATATTTGATCGATTTACTATATATTCTTTACTGTGTGTATGGGTGAGTGGGTTAAATGCTGGTATGTGCTCTTTGTCCACCGGCCCACCCCCTACTTTCTTTTAAATTCCTTAAAAAATTGGTTAAGGAGTTAAGACATTGTTGCAAAGATGCTATTTTATGGGATATATTCTTCTCCAGGGTGGATTCTGCTAAGCAGGTGTACGGCAGTGGGTCTGTTGTGAAGGGTAAACATGTAGCATTTCTCCACTAGAAAGCCTGTGCTACCATTGTATGTTCAGGCCTGAGCGCCAGTGGCCAGTGCAGCTCCACAGTAATGCATGCTGACGTGAGTCCTGGTCAGGGAAAAATGTCTTTTGAGCAAGAGACAAACTGGACAGAATGCCAGAAAGCTAAATATAACTCCTGAGACAGCCAGACGTGCATAAACTAGTTC
Source organism: Aotus nancymaae (assembly GCF_030222135.1). Taxonomy (NCBI): domain Eukaryota; kingdom Metazoa; phylum Chordata; class Mammalia; order Primates; family Aotidae; genus Aotus; species Aotus nancymaae. The sequence continues at coordinate 38,514,352 of NW_026988423.1, forward strand.
TTAGTGAGCAACACATCAGGTTCAGAGTGGAAACATTTTCTAAAAGAACTTCTTTTCTTTTTTGGCTTACTGCAATGAATATAAACCCAGATTAATTAAATTTTTCGTGGAAAGCTACGACAACCATTGATTTTTCTCTCCTAGCATCTCTGCAGTTAAATGTTAGTAGCCACTGTTAATGTTGGAAGCCTCCTGTCTCCCAGTGCTCCAGCATTCTGTTCATGAGTCAGCAGGCCTGCTCTGCTGTTCAGATTTGTTTTGCTCCTACAAAGGAAGAGGACAGGGAGTTCGCACGTTCAGAGCTTGACGGCTCCGAATAGGTTGAATGGTCACCTTTGGAGTTTAGTTTTTTTATGGACCCTCAGTCTGCTTTAGGATGTTCACACCAGTATGTGAAAACTCTTAGAAAAATCCATCAAAATGAGCCAGCCTCTATTGATTCAGGAAATTTGTGGGCTGAGACTAACATTACATCAACGTCTGTTATGGCTTAAATATGTTTTTTGAACAATATTTTATGTTATTAGTTCTTTTTGCCTGAAGGCATAGAAGCATTTTATAGCTAGTAGTTCTTCAGAATAATAAAGGAAAGCAGGCATCATCCTCATGCTCAACAATAGGGCTGTGTTTCTGCACACCAACCCTAGATGTTGGTTCTGGCCCCCACAGAATGAGTGCCTTAGTAGGGCTTTGCAAATAGGGCTATGCATAGCATCACTCTGGAGGCTGGGGGAAAGTGAGATCCAGACCTTTCCCAGCCTGTTGAGTTAGAACTGGTGAGCTGTGCTCCAGGGCATGAGGAGGTACGTTGGGAAATGGTATTTTAAACAAGTGACATGATTGTCATGTAACTTGTCTGGCATCAGATCCCCAGACTCTGGCAGAATTTCCGAAGATTTCTCAAAACTGAAATAAGAAACTGCAGTTGTTGTCCACAGCTGCTAAAATTGTTCCAGACTAGGAAAGGGAAGGGGAAACAGAACACAGTAGTTCAAGAGAAGAATCTGAGGAGCCACGTGAGCTAGGAAGGCCATTGTGAACAGAAGCGAGTCATTATTTCCTCTCTTACCTTATGATTCCCATCTGCCAGGCCACTCCTCTGTCTTAACTTAGTTCCATATCTTCCCTGGAAGGAAGAGATGGCTGTGTTGAAGATGACAGTGCCAGCTGCACATCATGTCAGGGCCTTTTTTTTAGGCCATTTTCCTTGAACCTCATCCAAGGTAGGGTTTTATTCAAACAATGGGATCTCCATTTAGGCTTCAGGGTCTGTTTGCTCATGTCTTCCTTTTAGTGAAGCCTTCCTCTTCACACTTTATTTGTTGCTGTCTCTTTTAGTTCTGGACAGATTTTAATATTGTATTTCTTCTTATAAGAAAGATTATAAAATAAAGCAGGAAGTAGAGACTAAGAAGCAAAACTCCTAGCTTCGGGTTTTTACTTTGTGCTTGTAGCCAGTGACCTCTCTAGCATGCGATCCCCTATCTGGGACATGAGTGTAGTCATCCTTACACTGATGGCTACTGGGAAGCTGAATTGGTGTTGAGAAGGTACTGTGAGACCAGCACAGCATGTGAGCCCTGACAATACTCAGGAGAATGTACAGCTCGTTCAAGTCCCAGCAGCACTGGGTGTTCACCCTTTAGCTCTCTCCTGCTTTGCTAATTATTAAAATGTTGGTAGGAGAAAGCACATGTCTGCCTTGTTCTTTTCTCTACATTAGACATCAGTCCTACAAGCTGGTTGACAGGTCTATTCAGAAAAAGTACCCCAATGGGTTCATTTTCCTCTTTAGCAGAATAGTCAACTGATCTACCGGAAGTGGTGTACCTTCACACTTGCTCTGTGTCAAAATCATGCTCTTTGTGAAACTAAAGGTCTCACTTCTCTCTGTCTGTCCTTCTCTCTCTACACACTGCTGATTGGCTGGCTCCTTGTATGTGAAAATTTGTACTCTGTACAGCTGATAGGTTTTCCTATGACATCCTTTCCCCATCCCACTCTTGTCTTCCCAGGAAAAGCGTATATTTTCCTTATGGACAACTAACCAGAAAGGTTTGGAATGCTAGTAATACTTGAGCCTAGTTACTTAACCACATGATACTGAAACTTAAAAATTGATCCCAAGGTTCTCTGGCTCTCTACCCTACATTTGCTTTGCTGAGGCTCTCTAAACAAATGAGGAAAAGACTGTTGTTCAGAGGTGGTGACTCATATGCAGATGGATGGCCACAGCGCGTTCCATCCCTGCCATCTCTCTTTGTTGTCCTCTGTCTAGCCCAGGCGGCAGTGCCCTACAGATTTGTTTATGTGCATGACTTTGTCATCTGTTGCTGAGAGCTGAGAGGAAAACCTCCTGACTGGTAAGTGCCTGTGCTGTTTATCTTAGGGCATCCCACGTTTCTGCATGCTTCAAAGCAGGCTTCAGAACTGGGTTCCTTTTTACACAGAAGTGCACGTTGCCTGATCCTCTTTATTAGTGTGGTTCAAATATGAGCACACAGATATGGGAGGGATTTTGCTCTGTAGGTCTGAGGACTATAAGATGGAGATGATTCAGGAAATCTATGACAGAGCTAGGATAGCAAAGTAGGTTTCTTGGTCAGGTCTTCCTATGTAGAAAGCTGTGCTAGATACCACTGCGCTAGATACCACTGTGCATGGCAAGGGCCATGAATCTGGAAGTAAAACTGTCCTCTATCTAAATTCTCTGAATCCTAATTTTGTCTCTTCTCCAAATCCCACTGATTATTAGCTGTTCAATACCTAGTTCTGTCCTTAAGGATATCAGTAACTTCTCCCTGTCATTGTGACATAGATAAAGTGGCACTGATGCAGTGTAGTATAGCTTTGCCTTTGGACCATCTTAGTGTCACTTAGCATTTGAGAAGTAAGTGGCTAGATTATAGAGAAGGAATTCTCAAACTTTATTATCTCTTGCCACATTTCTAGTCAAGCATGCACACAATAAAAGCAAAACACCAAAATGTGTAGTTACTCTCTTTCATAGAGCCATAGGAAGAAGAAGAACTGTAGGTATCAATATGTAATGGAGAGAGTGTTGGACATAGAGTTTAAGAACTTAGCTTGAAGTGCTGGCTCCATGACTTAGCTGTGGACTACAGGCAAGCCACTTGGCCACATCATCATTTGTAAAGTGTAAATGAAACCCCTTGCCCTGACTGTCTTGAAGAGTGACCCTAAGGAATTATTCTGAATATTTTCACTTCCTTCCTACCTCTGGAACTATGATGTCTGATGGCTCTGGTTTCAAGAATGAGAACAAATGCCATTGTAGTGAGCCATTTTTAAACTTGATGCCTTTTGGCAGGGCGTGGGGGCCCACACCTGTAATCCCAGCACTTTGGGAGGCCAAGGCAGGTGGATCACCTGAGGTCAGGTGTTTGAGATCAGCCTGGTTGACATGGTGAAACCCCATTTCTACTAAAAGTACAAAAAGTTAGCCAGCACGTGGTGGCAGATGCCTGTAGTCCTAGCTACTCGGGAGGCTGAGGCAGGATGATCACTTGAGCCCGGGAGGTAGAGGTTGCAGTGAGCTGAGATTACATCACTGCACTCCAGCCTGGGTGACAGAGTGAGACTCTTATCTCAAACAAAATAAAGCAAAACTTGATGCCTTTGGAAATACAGAATTAGTTTAATATACTTCTAACAAGTAGGCCCAACAGAGAATGGAGTGACAACTGCTGCGCCTAGAATCACATTAAGAAAGGCATAGAAGAGAGGAAACAGAAGAGAGTAAGTGAGGCTGGTCTCTCCATCATCGCCTGTGCACTCTCAGGGCTCCTTTCTCACTCCTGTCTGCCCTGGATGTTCGAACAGACATGCCTTTCTTGTTGGGAACCAAGCACCTCTAAGAAGAAAGCTTGACTCCCACAATGAGTAAAACAGTGGCTTTTTGTTTGTAAAAGTAAAATTAGAGCCTTTGGGGTATTGTTTACAGTTTTGTTAGGAAAAAGGGAAAAAGAAAAAGAAAAGGTTTTCCTCTTGGGCTTTAGCCTTGGCCTGAAACTGAGCTGATATAATGTTATTATCAGCTTGAGAATGCAACAGCCTGAGGTCCAGTCTTCTCCTTAATATAGCTGGGAATGCCATTCCCTGTGGTTTTAGAAATCCTTTGTTATTTCTGCTCTCCTGCAGAGACAGCCTTCCTGGGAGTGGACCCCAGAGTCTCTATCCTCAGACCTCATCTGTCCCTGAGCTGGGATTAAATGTCATTGAACACAATACTTAACATCCTTTGTCAGCTGTGAATTCAAGCATATTTTGGTACTCAAAAATTTAGAATTTCTGTATTTGGTATAAAGTCAGATGATATTTTGACAGTGTGTCCCCACTCAAATCTCATCTCAAATTGTAGTCTCCATGTGTCGAGGAAGGGGCCCTGGTGGAAGTGATTGGATCATGGGGTTGGCTTTCCCCAGTGCTGTCTCATGATTGTGAGTTTTCATGAAGTATGATGGTTTAAAAGTGTGTGGCAGTTCCCCCCTTGCTCGCTCACTCTCGCATGGGCGCTCTCGCGTGCCCCCTCTCCCCTGCTGCTTTGTGAAGAAGGTGCCTACTTCCCTTATGCCTTCCACCAGGATTGTAAGTTTCCTGAGGCTTCCTCAGCCATGTGGAACTGTGAGTCAATTAAACCTTTTTCTTTATAAATTAGCTAGTTTCCAGTAGTTCTTTATACTGTGAAAATGGACTAATACATCAAAAAATACTATTTTTACATTTTCATATCTGTTTCTTGCTTTGTATTCATTTCCATTCCCCTCTGTATTACTTTACTAGGAGTTACATAACAAAATACTATAAAGAGGTGGCTAAAACAGTAGAAATGTATTTTCTTATAGTACTGCAGCCTGGGAAGTCCAAAATCAAGGTGCTGGCAGTGTTGGTTTCTCCCAAGGCCTCTCCTTGGCCAGTAGGTGACTGCCTTCTTGCTGTGGCCTCACATCATCTTTCCCCTGTGCAGACACATCCCTGGTATCTCTTCAAGTTCTTTAAGGACACTACTTATATTGGAATAGGGCCACACTCTTATGACCTTATTTAACCTTAATTACTGTGTCAAATTTAAAGCCTTTAAATTTGAAACTTGCTGTTTTCTGCGCCTCTAGAAAGTCATTGGTCCCTAGATAGCAAGTAGAATAATGATAATAAATGATCCCCCCCCACCCCCTGCTTTTTTTTTTGAGACAGAGTTTTGCTCTGTTGCCCAGGCTGGAGTGTAGTGGTGAGATCTTGGCTCACTGTAACCTCTGCCTCCCAGGTTCAAGCCGATTTTTCTGCCTCAGCCTCCCAAGTAGCTAGGATTACAGGCATGTGCCACCACACCCAGCTGATTTTTTATTTTTACTAGAGATCGGGTTTCACCATGTTGGCCAGGCTGGTCTCAAACTCCTGACCTCAGGTGATCAACCCACCTCGGCCTCCCAAACTGCTGGGATTACAGGCTCACATGAGCCACTGTGCCTGGCTTAATGGTCCGTCTTCTAAAATGTTTAACTTATTTATCTTCAGTTACTGGTGAAAGAAGGGTCAGTTTTAAAATAATAGTTTACATTTGAGAAAATTGAAGTGTACAAAATCACATTTGAAGTCAGTAAGAGTGTTAAAAACAAGGCCCCAGATAGTTCATAGCTTTGGCATGTAAAAGAATTTTGAAGATGGAATTTTAAGCACATTGAGTAGTTACCTCTGTCCTGCATTAAGCCACCTAGTTTTGGATTGAAAACATATTTGCTAGTTCTACCTGAAGCAATTAAGTCTTGGGAAAACACATAAGCCAAGAATGCCAGTTTACCATTTTACAGTGACAATGAGAGCCCCATTGTCAAAGAAACATTGAAAGATCAAAGATACTTAGTCTGTGTTTGGATTAGTATAGATTTCTCTCATGCCATTTTCCATACTGTATTGAAACTATCTGCGTTTTTTTCCCCCTACTTAAAATGAGTAACTTTTCCAGGGACTTCTTGGGTTCTTAGGTATTATGGTTGGGAATCAGGGGTACAAAGATAAGTAAGAAAGACTAAAAAAAAAAATAGTTACAAGGCTAACAAATAGTAATCTCAGCAAAATGGTGGACTAGGAAATTCCAGGCTCTTGTTCCCCAGCAGAAATATTAAAAACAAATCACCCAGTAGCTATCTCAACCAATGTAGTAGAAGCTCTGAAATCCATCAAACAAAGATTATAGCAACCGAGCAAACATCTAACCAAGAAGAGCCATCTCTAAACCAGTAGCAAAGGTTCGTGGTGTTTTTATACACCCTTGCCCTACCCTCTCCATGGCATAGTAGCTGCTTTGGTCTTGAATAGGCAATAGCTATTTCCCAGCTTTCCCCTCAAACCAGAGGGAACAGAGCAGACCTTATTTGCAAATTAATGTATATGTCTGTTCCAGCCTTTCTGGAGGATACCTAAAGGACTAAGAAAGGTGCTTGTCTCTGTCTTGTGTAACCAAGAAAGCAGGCAGTGAAACCAGTGGGTGCTGCTAATAAAAGCTACAAAGTGACTATAAACCTACAGAGGCCTGAAGAGATTCTGGCTGGACTTGTGCAGTAGACCTTCTAAGGCCCAGAGGAGAAGCTGGGTGAGATTCTCAGGAAATTACGACTCTCAAAAGCAACCATATATATGAAGGAATATAGAAAGCCATGCTCATGTCAGGCAAGATACAGTCTGAGAAAAGCCCTGAAAAGATATTAAGATTCATTCCAGGCTGGTCTCTAGATTCAGAGTAAGCCTAGCTAAGAGATGAAGGAGTGCCCCTGCACAGAGCCAGTCTGCAAAGATTCAGAGAGGCAGCTATAATATGCTTTTGGGGGGCAGGGTGGGGGGTGGGGGGTAGTGTTTTTTTATTTCAGCTTTTGGCATTTAACACAATCTTGATTATACTTTTATAAAAGCTGAACACAAGGTTAAGGAACCTCAGTAACCACATGGGGAAAGGAATAGTCTTTGCAAAAGAAAGTTTGGAAGTCTCAAATGGACTACTACAGCCTTAAACAATATATATATATATTTTAAAAACAGCAAATCTTGGAGGAGGGGGACAATCTGATTTCCAGAGTTACCATATTATAATAATCAAATGCCAGATTTTCAACAACAGCATCATCAACAACAACAAAATCACAAAGCATACAAAGAAACAGGAAAACATGGCTCATTTAAAGGAACTAAATGGGTTGATGGAAACTGCCCTAGAAGCAGCACAGATATTGCACTTAGTAGCCAAAGACTTTATTTGTTTAAAATATGCATAAAGACCTAAGGGGAGAACATGGACAAAGAACTGAGGGCAATCAGGCAAACCATCCTGGAACAAAAGAATACTATAGAACTGAACCAAACAAATTTTGGAGCTGAAAATACAATAACTGAAATGAAAAATTTACTAGAGGTGTTCAACAGCAGATTTATGGAGATAGAAGAAAGAATCAGTGAAGTAGAAGTTAGGGCTATTGATTATCGAGTTTGAGGAGCAAAAAGAAAAACAATGAAGAAAAGTAAACAGAGCCTAAGAAACTCATGGGACAGTACCAAGTGGACCATCATATGCAATGTGGGAATTTTAGAAGGAGAAGAGAGAGATATGGGGCACAAAGATTATTTTAAGAAATAATAAAGAAGAATAAACTCCCCAAATGTGATCAAGGGCATAGATCCACAAATCTGAGAATCTCACTGGACTCTAAGTAGAATTAACCAAAGAGACTCACACTGAGACACATGATCAAGCTTGACAAAGAGAAATTCTTAAAAGCACCCAGAAAGAGGTGACTCAGCAGATTCAGTTAATCCTCAAGAAGAGTATAAGCTGAATTCTTACCAGAAACGTTGGTGGCCAGGAGGAAATGGGCTGACATACTTGAAATGCTGCAAGAAAACAGTCGTAAACGAAGAATTCTATATCCAGCAAAACCATTCTTCAACTATGAAGCAGAACTTAAGACATTGCCAGATAAATGAAAGCTGAAGGAGTTCACTGCCACTAAACCACTACAGGAAATACGAAAGGGAGACCCGCAGGCTGAAATGAAAGAATACTTAGACAATAACTTGGAGGTGTGTGAGGACATTAAGGTATCTGATAAAGGTAATTACATGAGTTAATATTATTATAATTTTGGTTTATAATTGTGATTTTTATAGAAATGATAAGACAAAACCAGGTCAGTTAGGCCCTGATTAAATCCCAGTAGGTTAGACTCTGGTAAGACGGTTTCTCTTTTGGGCTGGCCTTGTTAAGGACAGAATGCTCTAGAGGTATTTCAAAATGGTTAACATTTCCCCTCCCTCTGCTAGAAGCATGAGGGGATATTTTCCCCGTCTTCACTGAGAGAACCAGATGAAATGTCTAGAGGGACTCCTAAGACTGGGTACCTTGCAGTTTTTAACTCTCAGACTTGTTGGCACTGAGCCTCCAACAATTCGTTAATTATAGTTTAGGTTTTCCTACTCTGATATTGGTGGTTCTTGCAGAGGCTTTTTCTCCTGAGTTTCTGCTCTGGCAGGTTGGGATTCTCTATCTGCCTGTCTATCTCTCCAATCTGGAGACAGTGTTTTGACAACTATGACCTCACTTCTCTGATAGACCTAAGAAAAGTTGTTGATTTTCAGTTTGTTCAGCTTTTTATTTGTTGTCAGGATGGGTGAGGGCTTCCAAGCTCTTGACATGCTAGACTGAGAACCAGAGGTTCTGTGTGTTGGTTTTGTGTCCTGCAGCCTTGCTGAATTCACTTATTTATTCTAATATTTTTCGTGTGTGGAATCTTGAGGGTTTTCTATGTCTAAGATCATGCCAGCTACAAACAGCAATAATTTTCCTACTTGCTTTCCAACTTTGATTCCTTTTTTTGTCTTTTTCTTAACAAATTGCTCTTTCTGGAAATTCCAATATCATGTTGAATAGAAGTGGTGGAAGTGGGCATTGTTGTCTTGTTCTTGATCATATAGGAACAACTTTGAGTCTTTCTCCACTGAATATGCTATCAGCTGTGGGTTTTTCACATATGCCCTTTATCATGTATAGAAAGTTCTTTCTATTTCTAGTTTACTGAGTGTTTTAATCTTGAAACGGTGTTGAATTAGGTCAAATGCTTTTTCTGCATTAGGATGATCAGGTGGTTTTTTTCCCCCATCATTTTATTAATATGTTGTAATACTGTAATTGATTTTTGTATGTTTCAGGCATAAATCCCACTTGTTAAGTACTTAACTCCAGTCACCTCTAGTCATCTTCCCACCCAAGGGAAGTGGGAATTGAGACACAGTGGTGAAGGTCATAACCCAAGGGCATAGTCTTACTGAAAGGCTGAGACCTAATCATAGGTCTGTAGAATGCTTCCCCCTACACACACACCTTACCACTGCAACAGTAAAGGCTTATTTACTACAGTTTATTTTACTGAGTAGTCATATCTGGCTTTCAACAAAAAGTACAAGGCATAGTAAAAAGCAAAAAACACAGTTTGAGAAGATGGAGCAAGCATCAGAACTCTGATATGGAATTGATGTTGGAATTATCAGACTGGGCATTTAAAACAACTCTGATTAATATGCTAAGTGTCCTAATGGAAAAAGTAGACACCATGCAAGGACAGATGGACAATGCAAGCAGAGAGATGGAAATTTTGAGAAAGAATCAAAAAGAAACGCTAGAGATCAAAAAACTGTAGCAGAAGTGAAAAATGTTTTTGATGGACTCAACCTCTGAGCTTGAGGATATGCCAAGAGAAACAACCAGAACTGAAAGCTCAGAGGGAAAGGTGACTTACACAATGGAACAGAATATACAAGAACTGTGGGACAATGACAGAAGATGTAACATACATGTAAATGATAATACCAGAAACAGAAGATGGGAACAAAAGTATTTGAAGCAATTATGACTGAGAACTTCCCCAAATTAATGCCAGACACTAAACCACAGACCCATGAAGCCCAGAAAACACCAAACATGATAAATGCCAAAAAAAAAAAAAAAAATCAACATCTAGGCATATCATCTTCAGACTGCAGAAAGTCAAAATTAAAACATTTTGAAAGAAGACAGAGGAGGAAAGTATCTTATATATAGAGGAGGAAGAATAAAAATTGCATCATACAGTATTTGGATTATATAGTAATTCTATGTTTAACTTTTCATGGTGGCTGCACCATTTTACATTCCCATCAGTGGAGTACAAGGGTTTGGATATCTCCACATCCTTACCAACACTTATTACTTCCCCCTTTTAAAAAAATCGTGCCATCCTAATGGGTGTGAAGTGGTAGCTCATTGTGGTTTAGATTTAATTTCCTTAAAAGCTAGTGATGTTTCGCATCTATTCATGGTATATCTTCTTTAGAGGCGTGTCTATTTGAATTCTTGCCCATTTTTAAATTTGTTCATTTGTTTTTTGTTGTTGGTGGTGGTGAGTTGTAGGAGTTCTTTATATATTCTGGATGTTGATCCCTCATATATATGCTTTGCAAATATTTTCTCCCATTCTATAGGTTGTCTTTTTTTTTTTTTGAGACGGAGTCTTACTCTGTCACCAGGCTGGAGTACAGTGGCACAATCTCTGCTCACTGCAACCTCCGCCTCTTGGGTTCAAGCAATTCTTCCACCTCAGACTCCTGAGTAGCGGGGACCACAGGCGCGTGCCACCACACCTGGCTAATTTTTTTTGTATTTTTAGTAGAAATGGGGTTTCACCATGTGGCCAGGATGGTCTTGATCTCTTGACCTCGTGATCCACCCACCTCGGCCTCCCAAAGTGCTGGTTGTCTTTTCACTTTCTTGGTAGTGTGCTTTGATGTTTAAATTTTTTTGATGAAGCCAGTTTGCCTATTTTTTCTTTTGTTGTCCATGCTTTTGGTGTCATATCAAAACAGTCACTGCCAAACATAGTTTCACAAAGATGTTTCTCTATGTGTTCTAAAATTTTATAATTTTAGCTCTTAAATTTAGATGTTTTATATGTTTTAAGCTAATTTGTGTATTTGATTTAATATAAGGGTCTAACTTCATCATTTTGCATGTGGATATCCAGTTTCCCAGCACCATTGGTTGGAAACATTGTCCTTTCTCCATTAAATGATGTTGGCTTCCTTGTGGAAAATCATTTGACCATATATGCAAAGATTTATTTCTGGGCTTTCTCTTCTGTTCCTTTGGTCTGCATGTCTGTCTTTAGGCTGGTCCCACACTGTTTTGATCACTCTAGCTTTGTAGTAACTTTTGCAATCAGGCATTGAAATATAATAAAGGTGAATAAATATGGTACATTTTAAAAAATCCTAAATGTTAGCTCCATGGGAGTACAGGTTTTTATCTTCTTTTTTTTTTTCTTATTTTTTTGAGATGGAGTCTTGCTCTGTTGCCCAAACTGGAGTGCAGTGGTCTGATCTCGGCTTGTTGCGACCTCTGCCTCGTGGGTTCAAGCAATTCTCCTGTGTCAGCCTACTGAGTATCTGGGATTACAGGTGTGTGCCACCATGCTTGGCTAATAGATTTGTATCTATCTTATTCATGTATTAGCCCTTATATCTAGACCGCTATAGAGTACATAATAAGGTATAAATAAAAACTGCTGAATAGCCAGGCGTGGTGGCTCACACCTGTAATGCCAGCACTTTGGGAGGCCAAGGCGGGTAGATCACCTGAGGTCAGGAGTTCGAGACCAGTCTGGCCAGTGTGGTGAAACCCCGTCTCTACTAAAAATACAAAAATTAGCCAGGTGTGGTGGCAGGTGCCTGTAATCCCAGCTACTCGGGAGACTGAGGCAAGAGAATTGCTTGAACCTGGGAGGCAGAGGTTGCATTGAGCCGAGACTGTGCCATTTCACTCCAGCCTGGGCGAAAGAGTAAAACTCTTTTTTTGAAACTCTGTCTCAAAAAAACAAAACAAAAACTGCTGAAAGCTTAGAGTCTGATGGACAGACCAAGATAGACCTGAAATTAAATAGGATAACAGCATTTGACAAATTAGCAGTTTTCCTTTATCCTCCTTCCAGAAAACCCTTTGCTCAGTCTTAAATAATATAACTTCAGTATGAGTATTCCTGTAGCACTGGATTCAGCGTGTGTACAGTTAAACTTCAGCAGCCACCACTGCAGGCTGGCTCCCAGAACCCGCCTCCTAAGTAGTTCTGTCCGAATCTTATCCCCAGGCTTCGGATAGGATTCTGGCTGAGTTACTTACGTCTTCAAGTGTGAGATTTGTGCCTTCCAGTTCTTACGCTACCATTCTTTGACACAGTTACTACTACATTTTAAAGTGGCACCCTGGTCTATTAGGGATGGGCAAGAAAGGAGTTCTAGTGTATTAGTAAATTTAAGGATTGTTTGGAAATGGAGAATACTGAGGAAGGACTCTCAGCTTGGCACCTTATCTGATGTAGTACCCAGCTGTTGCAGATAGTCATTTAAGCTAGAACTTGGCGTGACTTGTATGGTCGTCTGTTGTGGAGTCTTCTTGGGACATACTGTCTTCTAGGATCGGCCTAAAAAGCTGCCTGTACTTAAGTCTCATGTGTAGTTCTTGAAAAATAAAACAAAAAGCTGCCTGCGAAACTTATCTAGGATAGTTGAACAGGAGAGTGGTCAGGCCAAGGCATGATTAAGAAGTTTAAAGCATTCATTTCTTTGCCATAGTGCAGAGGGATAAATGCAGTGACTCTTCCCATTATTTAGCTTCTTTAAGGTTGTAAGAAACAAATTGGTTTAGGTTACCTTCCAAGTTTATTATCTCGTAGCTGGCCTTCAGGAAAATTAAATGTTATTTATCTTTTATGTCCTCTAGTTCACCTGTTATTACGAAGTCTAGTATTTCCACCATTTTAAGAAATCAGCTTATATCTCCTTATAATGTACTTCTATTTCTCTTGACTGTAAGCTCTCCCATTGTCTTATTTCCCATGGCTTATAATTCTTACGAGAAAAGATGTGATTGGGTTGTTCAGTCATTATCCAGGTGGGCAGTGCTCTCATAAGGCATCTCTCAGGTCCTTGATGGTCTTTGGGCTGGAGCTGATCTCTGGTCATAGTCCCTGGTGGCCAGAGTATTGGTGTCTCACCTACATCGTATGGTGACTCATCATAGTATGATGATAGTATGACTGATCATACTGAAAGAAATGTTTATGGTCACTTTCCTTAGAAGGAATCTGTGTGGCCTTGGTAGAGACTCAGAGCCTCATGTATCATTCTTTACTAATGCATCACTGGGAGCTTTCATTTCGAAGGAGAAGTAGAAAGGCCTACACATGCATGGGATGTATTTCTGGCTTCCAGAGGGAGGAGCCATGGTTGTGCAAACAAAATAAAATTATCCTCACTTGTCCTTTGTTCTATAACCTTTTGTAGAAGTGTTTTAGGAACCAGTAGCAATTCAGGTATATTATACTTCTGTTTCCTATCCCTTTTTATTGGATTCTTCTTTAAGGCTTTTGTAGAATTAGTGAAATCTGACTATTTAGAAAGAAAAGATCCATGTAGCTGGGCCATTAAAGAAGGTAAAGGAAAAGAACTGGTTGTGTGACCTGCAGGATGTCCTATATGCAAGGAGCTAAAGCCCCTCAGAGCAGAGTTGCTCTGCACAGAGTTGCTCAGGACCCAGAGACCTTCATAAGGGTGTTCTGTATGAAGGCCTTCTTCGGGAAAGGCATATTCAATTAGAGGCATGGCAGCTGAAGAGTAATATTCTGTAGGTGGTCCATGTACCTACTTGATCTTCTCTCCAAGATCAGTTGAAAAATGTTGAGACCATGGTAAACAGGTTTCTGACGTTTGCCCAAATCCATAAGGAATCAGATGCTAGTTTTGAAAGGGAATGCCATGGAAGTAGCTATGTTGATTTTATCAATGATATAAACTTAGCTTCATGAAAATTACCATGTTATTTTTCTCATTTCAACAAAGACCAGTGAAAACTTCTTTGTGGACTGGAACCACCAGGTGGCTAATACAGCCAGGTGGACTCCTAGCTGGTTGATAACCATACCCAGAGAGTGTTGATGCTGTCTGGAAGGGGAGAGTTCCAGGCCAAGAGTCTGGCCCGTATCATTTGCCACTGAGGGTGCCTGTTCAGGATTGGAAGCCTGGGGAAGGGAGGAGGACGGAGGGAGGAGGATGGAGCGGGGAAAGGCAGAAGGCCTGGGCAGGTCTGGGTGAGAGGTGTGGAAGGGTTAATAGGAAATGGTTAGACAAAAGCCTTTAAGCTCCGAGGGCTTTGTTCTGGGACTAAATAGGAGAGTGAATTCTCAGAACTCTTTCTTTCCCTTGGTTCCTTCCAGTGAAGGTCAGATTTGAGAGAGAAAGCAGTTAACTTACCTTACCTAAGAGACTTTGTTGTGGAGTATTTTCCATCTTCTGTGGTTAGCGACCATAGCATACACAGACAAGAAAACCTGACCTCAGGGCAAGGTTTCTCTGCCGTTGTAGATACGTTGTCTCTGATTTTACTTTTCTTTCTCCTTCAGGCTGCCTGATAGGGGCTGTGAATCTGAAATCCAGCAATCGAACCCCAGTGGTACAGGAATTTGAAAGTAAGTACAAGGGAAATGCCTAGGATAATGGGCACCATCTACTGGACATTTGGTGTCTTGCAGCCAACTCAGGACACATCCATCTCTGTAGTGTGCCAAAGAGACCTTCGGGGTGGGTGCTCTGCGGTGCACAGGCCCATGAGACATGGCATCAGCAGCCCAGCAGTGAGCCCTGGGTGGGTTTTCCATCAGCTGGCATCACACTCCTGCCGGGCTTTGTGATCACACAACAAAGAAATTTTGTTTTGTTTTGTTTTGAGATGGAATCTTGCTCTTGTTGCCCAGGCTGGAGTGCAGTGGTGTGATCTCGGCTCACTGCAACCTCCACCTCCTGGGTTCAAGTGATTCTCTTGCCTCAGCCTTCTAAGTGGCTGGAATTACAGGCATCTGACACCATGCCCAGCTAATTTTTGTACTTTATAGAAGAGATGGGGTTTCGCCATGTTGGCAAGCCTGGTCTCGAACTCCTGACCTCAGGTGATTTACCCTCCTTGGCCTCCCAAAGTGCTGGGATTACAGGTGTGAGCCACCATGCCCAGCAAAAAATGTCGTATATAGAAGAAGGGTGTTTAAGCGAGGGTGTACTCAATCTAATAAAATCCTTGCTAATTGTCTTCATTGTTTCTCTGGCAAAAACTCCTCTTTTCTCAAAGTCTCTTGGAGTGTGGAGTTGGCTAGATTTTTAATCTGCATGAAGAGCCTCTTAAATTAGAGCTAGTTTGCAGGGTCTGGGTGTGCAGGTGAACCTAGAAGCATTCCACATTCACTGAGAGTTCTTTTTCGTCTTTGCTTATTAGGTGTGGAACTGTCTTGCATCATTACGGATTCGCAGACAAGTGACCCCAGGATCGAATGGAAGAAAATTCAAAATGGCGAAACCACATATGTGTTTTTTGACAACAAAATTCAGGGTATGATCCTGTAGTCTTCTTGCCTGCTGACTTTTCCTCTGTCCATAGACCTGGGTGTGCACTTTTGGCCAGAAACTGGTAACCTGCATCTGTAGCTAGGACTGTTTTGTTTTGTTTTTTTAAGGATTCATTATTATGGAAAATTTCAAACATATGCAACAGTAGTGCAAGTGGTATTTCAAGCCTCCCTGTACAGTTCACCCAGCATAAACAAGTACCAGTTCATTAGCTAGGATCTTAATCTGCTCACAGCTCCATCTCTGGGGAGTCAAAGTAAACATTTTCCTAGGCCATCTTCTCATGATCCTGACATGAGTGATGTAGGTGAGCGAATGAGAAGGACCATATGTTTCAGCAAGGGCAGAGCACAAATTTACTGAGCCACGCACTGTGTTTCAGGCTTGGTGCTGGGGGTGCCCATGGGGAGAGAGCACAGGGTACCCAGAAGTGACATCGAGTGGGAGGATGGTGGTCAGGGAAGGCTCCCCATTTTCTGGGTGCGGTGTGAAGAGTGGCTGGTTAGGAGCCAAGATGATGTGGAGAGAGGTGGTGGGCCGGAGAGAATGCTGTGTATGAAGATGCAGAAGCAGCAGATAGACTGGCTGATGGGAGAGACTGCAAGTTCCCCATTGTAGCTGGTACGTGGACAGGGAGAGAGGCAGGAGAGGGGCTGGAGAGGTCACCTGGCCATGTGGGCTGCACTGAATGCCAGGCGAGCATGGGCGGTATCTGAGGGCCCGCTGTGAGGCTCTCAGGGTAAGTGCCATGGCCTCATCTATGTTTCAGAAGACTGAAGTGGCTGCTGTAGAGAAGAGATTGGAGGCAGCAGAACTCACAGCAGAGGCCCCAGCCAGAGGCCTTCTGCAGAGTCCAGGAGGGGGATGAGGGGGCAACCAAGCTGGGGTGCAGACAGGGAGAGAGAGACTCGAGGGAGGCCTGCTGGGACTTGGTTGTGCCAAGGGGCACAGAGGGAGGCAGGCAGGTGGCTAGAGAGGAGGATGGCACCCTTTTTCTGACAGGAGGGCGGAGCAGCAGGAGGAGGTTCAGTGCAGGCTCGTGCATCAGTTGGAGCCTGTGGACTTCTCACGGAAGTTGTGAGTTGAGAGGGATTTGTGGAAACAGCTCCAACATGGTCTTGCTTTGAGTTTTCAATGTCTCCAGGAGCCTGAGTCTCTCCAGAAGAGTTTTGCTGCCCACTCACATGAAGTCCTTCGTTTGCCTCTTATTTTTGGAGTGATGTTCTTATTTATGTTCTTCTCAGAACGTAAATCTGTTTTCTTTGGCTACTCAGGCTGACCCTGCTAACCCCTGAGCATGTAGTTTAGAGCATCAGCAGAACCAGGTGAGAAATTCTTCAAGAGCTTTCCTTTTCTGGGGATTGAACATTTTGCTCTTAGCACAGGAGTGGGGAGGCCGAGGGAGACTGTTTCCCACAAAGAATGCAGGGGCTCAGGAGGAGGCGGCTTTACTCAGCCTCTTCCCTGCCTCAGTGCAAGGCTGCACCTGGTGGGGTTCATTTACTCTTTTCTCCCACGGTAGAGGCTCAAATTCTCCACCAATGGACAGCTGTATATCAAAGCTTATTAGAAAATGTTGTTGCCAATGCCTCTGCTCCATCAGAAGCACCTTTTGGTGTGCTGTTTTCAGTGTCTTATGGCAGGCCCTTTGTGTCCTCGGCGGCACTCGTCAGGTTTAGTGATAAGTAGTTGCTACTCTTTTGTGTTGTGTTTTCCTAACTCCTTCTGAATTTGTTGTTACAGGTTCTTCCTGCTTCTTTGAAAGTGTTGTTGTGTCTTATGTTTAAAATTTTTTTTATTGAGCTGTAATTCACACTGCATAGGCCTTGTCCTTTTAAAGTGTACAATTCAGGGGTTTTTAGTCTATTCACATGGTTGTGTAGCCGCCACCACTATCAAAATCCAGAACATTCTCATCATCCCACAAAGAAACCCCATACCCATCAGCAGTCAGTCCTCCTCCCCGCATCCCTGGCAGTTCTGATTCTACTTCCTGTCTCTATGGATTTGCCTATTCTGGACACTTCGTAGACATCATAGTCTTTCATGGCTGGCGTCTTTCCCTCAGCATCATGCTTTCAAGGTTCATCTGTGTTGCAGTATGTGTCAGTACTTCATTTCCTTTTATGGCTGAATAATGTTCCATTGTAGATATTAATCATTAGTTGATCCATTCAGTTGATGTGCATTTGGGTTGTTTCCACTTTTTGGCTATTTTCTTGAACTCCTGACCTCAGGTGATCCACCCACCTCGGCCTCCCAAAGTGCTAGGATTACAGGCGTGAGCCACAGTGCCCGGCCCTTGGCTATTATCAGTAATGCTGCTAGCAGTATTTGGTTACAGGTTTTTGTGTGAACCTAGGTTTTCATTTTTCTGGGATAAATGATCAAGAGTACAGTTGCTGGGTCTTAGAATAGTTGCATGTTTAGTTTTTACAAAACTGACAGAGCATTGTTCACAGCTGCTTTATGAGTTTACATTCCTGCCCGCACTGTATTTTCCCACATCCTTACCAACACTTGCTATTGTCTGACTTTGTAAATTCCAGCCATCTTAGTGGGTCTGAAGTGATGTCTTGTGGGTTTGATTTGCATTTCCTGATGACTTATGATGTTGAGGGTCTTATTTGTATGTTTTCTTTGGAGACATGTCCATTCAAATTTTATGTCCATTTAAAAATAATTTTTTTTTTCTAGAAACAGGATCTCACTATGTTGCATAGGCTAGATGTGAATTCCCAGGCTCAAGTAATCCTCCCTCTTCAGCTTTCTGAGTAGCCGAGACCTCATGTGTGCACCACTGCACCTACCCTTATGTCCAGTTTTCTAATTAGGTTGTCTGTGACTGAATTGTAAATTCTTTATATATTCTGGATGCTAGGTTGGATATGTGATTTGCACATATTTCTCCCATTCCGTGGATTGTGTTTTCACCTGCTTTTGTCCTTTGAAGCACAGTGTATTTAATTTTGATGAAGTCCACTGTAACTGTTTCTAGTATGTGCTTGTGCTTTTGGTGTCATATCTAAGAAACTATTGCCTAATCCAAGGTCATGAGGGATTTATGCACATGCATTTTTCTAAGGCTTTTATAGCTTTTTTTGTTTTCTTGTTTATTTTTTTGAGACGGAGTCTCGCTCTGTTTTACAATCTCTGCTTACTGCAACCTCTGCCTCCCGGGTTCAAGTAATTGTCCTGCCTCAGCCTCCCAAGTAGCTGGGACTACAGGCACACACCACCAGCCACTTTTTGTGTTTTTAGTAGAGACAGGGTTTCACCATGTTGGTCAGAATGGTCTCAATCTCTTGACCTCTGCCCTCCTCAGCCTCCCAAAGTACTGGGATTACAGGCACGAGCCACCGCACCCAGCCTAGTTTTAACTCCTGTGTTAGGTCTTCATTGTATATGGAGTGAGGGAGAGGTTCAACCTCATGTGTTTGCATGTGGATACCCAGTTATCTCAGCATCATTTATGGAACATGAGTTGTTTCTCAAATGGTGTTTTTTGGTTTTTGTGTTTTTTTTTTGTTTTTTTTTTTTTGTGGGCGGTCCTTCCTGGCAATGAGGAAGAGAATGTGAGGTTCTTGGCTTTAACGACAGAGACGTGTGTAATGAGTGCATCTTGCACAGCAGGAACTATTTTTGGTGCTTAGGTTACAAATAGGAATAGGTCCTGGTTCCCGTCCTCAGGGAGTTCACTTCTCTACACAGGAATAGAAACAAAAACTGCTCTGCAGTCTTCCTTGCTGTGGCATCCAGTTCTGGCTCCAGAAACCACCCTCCTCAAGTGGCAGAGATATCTTTAAAGAGTTTTTTAGTGCCTCATGTCTTTTCTGTAGGAGTCTTGGTAGGTCGTGCCGAAATACTGGGGAAGACATCCCTGAAGATCTGGAATGTGACACGGACAGACTCGGCCCTTTATCGCTGTGAGGTTGTTGCTCGAAATGACCGCAAGGAAATTGATGAGATCATGATCGAGTTAACTGTGCAAGGTAGGAGCTCATGCAAAGGTGAGACATCGCCGCCCTTTTCAGGTCTCGTGAGTCTGTAGCCATAGGATGCAAGAGATCGGTTTGTATCTTGGTTTCTTTCTGTCCAGAACTATGTCTCTGAGGGGTTCACATGGCTTAGGGAGAGCACTGTTGAGAGCTGAGACTGCCTGAGCTGGGGCAGAAGTTGAGGAGGGAAGTGAAACTCCTACCACTTCCTTCCACCTTCTAGAGGAGGCGCCTTCACACACGGGAGGGCAGGGTGCAGCAGTGGAGGGTCAGTCTGCAGATGGGATCCTGGGAACGGCAGTGGTGCGGGAAGCCCTCGATTGGCTTTCTTGTCTTTGGAGCTGATTTCTTGTGGGCTTTAATAAGAATGGAGCCCTGTTCCTGAGATCTTAAACACCACCCCCTTCTTTTCCTACAGTGAAGCCAGTGACCCCTGTCTGTAGAGTGCCAAAAGCTGTACCAGTAGGCAAGATGGCAATGCTGCACTGCCAGGAGAGTGAGGGCCACCCCCGGCCTCACTACAGCTGGTATCGCAATGATGTGCCACTGCCCACGGATTCCAGAGCCAATCCCAGATTCCGCAATTCCTCTTTCCACCTAAACTCTGAAACAGGCACTCTGGTAAGCTCTCTTCTAAGAGGTGAGGATGGAGATGTCTTTGTTGGGGCAATTGATGCTTATTGTGGAAAAAAGAGTTATTAGGAGAGATGGTGAAACTCTTGATAAGACAGGAGCTAAAAATCTAGAATGTTAGTGATTCTACAGGAAAAGTGACGCTTCCTCCTTTTTATCCCCTAAGAATGTAAACAAGTACATTCTTAGGGGGTAAAATAAGGAAGAGAAAGAAACTGTAGATTGAGACTGAAGAGGGGTATTAAAAATGTTACTGGGGTCCTAATTTGGATAATCAACTGTAAAAGTCATTAGACAATCAGGGAAATTCGATTACTAGCTGGTGTTTGGTGATCTGTTAAGCAATTGTTAATTGCTTTAGGCATGGTAAAGGTACTGTGGTTATGATTTTTACAGTCCAAGTCTTCTAGAGATACACAGTGAAGTATTTATGGATAGAAGGTGTTTGGAATTTGTTTCAAGATAACCCAGTGGTGGTGGTTGGAGGTGGGGGAGGAAAGGAAACAGGCTGGACAAAGTGACCTGGCCAGCAAACCACACCAGGCTTTTACTACATGTGGTTCTCTCTTGGAGGTACCTTCTGGTCTGTGGACTATCCAGCTCCACGTGGTCATCAGACAGATTATAATAGGGCCCTCTGTGTTCATTTTGCCAAAATGTTGTCCGAGGAGCAGTCATCGTCGAAGAGCCCCTTTACCAGAATAAAAGCAAGGCTTCACCTCACATTCTGGATGTTGCCAGGCTTTGGTGTCTCCAGTCCTGAGGGGATTGGTCGTTGGGGAGCTCTCAGCAGGTATCAGGCAGTGGATCAGGGAGGAACATGCAACAGTGCCGGGGAAGCCACGGGGAAGTCAAAAGCAAGCAAGCGGGTGTCAAGCTCGTTCTGGACCCAGGTAGATGTGCCCTCAGAAGTCTGCCTTGTGATTGGCCCAATTATCTACTTGTCATTCCCTGAAACAGGTGTTCAGTGCTGTTCACAAGGACGACTCTGGGCGGTATTACTGCATTGCTTCCAATGACGCAGGCTCAGCCAGGTGTGAGGAGCAGGAGATGGAAGTCTGTGAGTCTCTTTTTCAAAAGGTTTCATCACCAGACTGGGAAGTGAATAGGACATTTGAAATTTAATATTTTACCGTCAGTTTAGAGTTCTCCAGAATTTTATCCAGTTATTTTGTAGAAAACTGACAGAATTTTAGCTCTAGTAATTTTATCTGCAGACAGAGCTTTAGCCCCTAGAGATAATATTATCTCAGGGCTCTGGTTCCCCCAAAGGCGGGGTGGGGAGTTATTGAGAGGAGGCTGGGGACAGATAGGATGTGTCCAGATCACTTGAGGAGCTTGTCTTTTTAATTAAAAAAAAAAAAGACAGGGTCTTGTTTTGCTGCCCAGGCTGGAGTGCAATAGTGAAGGTCACTACAGCCTCAAACTCCCAGATTCAAGCCATCCTCCCATCTCAGCCTCCTGAGTAGCTGGGACAACAGGCACATACCACTGTGCTCAGCTAATTTCATTTTTTATAGAGACAGGATCTCACTGTGTTGCCCAGGCTAGTCTCAAACTCCTGGCCTCAAGCAGTCCTCCCACCTCAGCCTCCCCAAGTGCTGGGATTACAGGCATGAGCCACTGCGTCTAGCCAGGAGTTTTTGTTGAATCCCTCCCTCCTCCCTATTTGCAGCTATCCCCAGAGCAGTGTTTTCCAAAACTGCCTGGTGGTAACCATTTGGAATCACTGTTTCACTTACAGATGTAAGCCTACCTCAGACATATGCTACAAATGTTTGTGTGTAAGACAAGCATTCCAAGTGATTCTTCTCATCCGTCACATCTCAGAAACTCTGCTTCAGGGTGTTTTCTCCTGAAGTTTTGCCCCAGACCTATTTTAGCCTATTGACATTTTAGTGATGAAACTTGAGAATTGACATTATAAAATCAAATTGCATGGCCAGGCGTGGTGGGTCATACTTGTAATCCTAGCACTTTGGGAGGCTGAGGCAGGTAGATTACCTGAGGCCAGGAGTTCGAGACCAGCCTGGCCAACATGGCAAAACCCTGTGTCTACTAAAAATACAAAAATTAGCCAGGTGTGTTGGTGGGCACCTGTTGTAATCCCAGCTACCTGGGAGGCTGAGGCAGGAGAATCACTTGAACCTTGGAGGCAGAGTTTGCAGTGAGCTAAGATTGTACCACAGCACTTCACCCTAGGCAACAGGGCGAGACTATCAAAAAAAAAAAAAAGAAATTGCAAGTTGATTTTTAAGTGTACATTCATATTTGAGAACCAATACAGAGAGTTTTTAAAAACTTCCAAGTTACTTGGCTCTTGATAAATTCCCTGCATAGTTTTCCATGTGTTGCTCGCCTAAAGGAAACAGCTGCCAGAGCCCCATATGAAGGTGACCCAGTGCCTTTGCCCAGTATATAGACATGAGAAAAGGGCTCCAGGGGGTTTCCTCTCAGAGAGCTTATAGATCGGAGGTCAGGCAGCCAGTGGAGACAAAGCTCGAGTTCTTACCTATGATTTTTTACTTTTTAATAGGGCTTGCAACTAACTTTCTCCAGCAATCCACAACAAAGGGAGACCCTGGAAATTAGGGATGTTTTCTCCCTTGCGATCCTGGCTCCTAATCTTGTCGTCATAAGCATTTTCTCCATAAGTTAGGTTCTCAGGTGTTCAGCCGAGGATCTTTAAGCCTCCAGTACCAAGCCCATTTTAATAGTTTTCAGTGTAACTGCATTTCAACTGTAGAAGTCTCAGTACTTTTTACATGTGAAGTTAGGAGTCATGGTGTCCTATATGTTCTAGGCTAGAAAGATTGTAAGTGTTCTCTCTTCTAGCTGGGTAGGCCTGAGGGGGTGGGGGCAAGTGGGTTTGGAGTGAAGGAAGGAGGCACAGCAGGGCCAGGGTCCTTTTAAAGAACAGATAGTGTGTATCATGACTTTCCCCAAACCTCCTTTTCTTCAGATGACCTGAACATTGGCGGAATTATTGGGGGGGTTCTGGTTGTCCTTGCTGTGCTGGCCCTGATCACGTTGGGCATCTGCTGTGCATACAGACGTGGCTACTTCATCAACAGTAAACAGGATGGAGAAAGGTGAGCCTGCCTTCTGTGAAAAAAGGGAAGTTCAAGCTGGCAATGATGTCATGACCCTGTTGCTAAACTGCCCTCTTCTCCTCACAGTTACAAGAACCCAGGGAAAGCAGATGGAGTTAACTACATCAGGACTGATGAGGAGGTAATGATTTAGTAAACCTGGAACTCTCGGTGAACCCAGCAGGAAAAACAGCATTCCTCCTTGGAAACCGTGTGGGTCTCCTAGGAAGATTTCTGAGTGATCGTGCAGCTCCTGAGCTCCTCAGCCTCTTCACAGTAACACACACATACTAACGGGATTTGTGCTTTGCAAGCGCTAGTGATTGTACTTTTAAAGAATGATTATTTGATTTGTATTTAGCTCATGTTAGACTTAGTGTTTTTTCTTCTTGCCACCAGGCCCCTTGATGGCTCTAACTTTGTGTTGGCTTTGCAGGGCGACTTCAGACACAAGTCATCGTTTTTGATCTGAGAGCCGCAGTGTGGCCAAGAGCACACATGCACATACCTCTACGAGAAACTCCTGTCAAGGCAGCGACAGCCGAGTGCACTTGGACAGAGCTAGACACTCATTCAGAAGCTTTTTGTTTTGGCCAAAGTTGACCACTACTCTTTTTACTCTAACAAGCCACATGAATAAAAAAGAATTCTCAAGGTGGACACCATAAATGTAAACAAAGGAAGAGAAACTGCGTGCGTTCACTGAGTTGGGTTTCTGGCCTGATTCCCACATGAGTATTAGAGTGATCTTAAAGAGCGTGCTCACATAAATGCTCCTGTGCTGGGTCCTGTGAAGCCTGGACAGCGCCCTGTGAGATGGCGAGGTGGCGGCGCGGCACCAGCAGTGAGCGCGTCCTGGTGGGAACCACAAAAGGCTTCTTAGGCGGCGGCCTTACTTCATCAGCCCATACGCGCCACCGCAGTTTCTTCTCAAAGGCTCTTCACAAAGTGTCCGTTGTGGAGAAGCTTTTTGGATCAGCATTTTATAAAAACAACCATAATCGGGAAGTAAATTGCTTGCTGGAAGAGGGATCTTGCCTGAGGAACCCTGCTTGTCCAACAGGGTGTCAGGATTTAAGGAAAACCTTCGTCTTAGGCTAAGTCTGAAATGGTACTGAAATGTGCTTTTCTATGGGTCTTTATTTTATAAAATTTTACATCTAAATTTTTGCTAAGGATGTATTTTGATTATTGAAAAGAAAATTTCTATTTAAATTGTAAATACATTGTCATACGATGTTAAATAACCTATTTTTTTTAAAAGAGTTCAACTTAAGGTAGAAGTTCCAAGCGGAACTAATGTTAAATTGGAAAATATCAATAATTAAGAGTATTTTACCCAAGGAATCCTCTCATGGAAGCTTACTGTGATGTTCCTTTTCTCATGTAAGTTTTAGCCTTTTTCACAAGAGAACTTAGGCTGTCTACACATGAAACCTTTAAAAATTATAGTTGAGCAATGTTGAAATCAGTTTGCATCTCTCCAAAAGAAACCTCCCAGGTTAGCTTTGAACTGCCTCTTCCTGAGATGACCAGGACAGTGTGTACCCAGAGGCCACCCAGAAGTCCTCAGATGTACATAGACAGACGCCAGTCAGCTCCTGGGGTTGTGCCAGGCGCCCCCGCTCTAGCTCAGCACTGCCTTGCTGTCTGCCAGGAGGCTCAGGCATCATCACTGAGCCTGGCCGTGCCCCCGTGAGCTTTTCTCCTGTGGCCCTTGCTTCATCCAGTACAGCGCTAAGGTGGGCACTCCAGGGACACTGGTGTCTTCCATGTAGTGTCCCAGCTTTGGGCTCCCATAACAGACCTTTTTGGTTTATGGATGGCTCACAACATACAGCCGCCACTGCTATTGTTTTTAAAGTTTGTTTTAATTATTAAGACTAAGACCAAAGGCAATTGTGAAATCAAGTCTGTCAATACAATAATATTTTTAAAATAGATTCCACTGTCCTCTTTGCCACAGAGAAAGCACGCAGACACCACAGGTTCTGTCATTTCATAACAAACCATTATGAAGTGGTGGCCAGTCCAGCCTTTGAAGAACCTCAGGTGGTGCAGGCAGGTGAGAGGCCTGGCAGTGAGGAAAGTGAAATGCCTGAATCAAAAGCAGTTTTCTAATTTTGATTTAAAATGTTTCATCTGCTGGAGACACTGCTCAGTTTGTGGGGAAACATCCCTCAGAAGCCTGAGTTCTTCAAGAGCAGGTGTTCTCAGCCTCACATGCTTTGCCGTGCTGGACTCGGGACTGAAGTGCTCCAAAGCAAGGAGCTGCTGAGGAGGAGCACCTCACTCCACTGTGTGCCTGAAGGATGCCTCTCGCTAGTCGCCTGGTCGTTCAGATTCCAGTGTCTGGAGTTTTTTATACGTTGACAGCTTTTTTTAACTGCATAAATGAGACTATGTTGACTTCTTTTAGTTATGTGAAACCCTTTGCCACAGGCCTCCTGGCAGAGGGAGGAAATGCTCCAGCAGTGGCTCAGTGCTCCGTGGCGTGTTCTGCATGGCATCCTGGATGCCGAGCATGCGAGTTCCTTCCATTGCCACCTCGGTAGACAGGGATGACTCCCCACCCTCAGTGTGGGGGAATAATGCTCCAGCCTCCTTGGTTGTCATAGTGAGAGGGTAGCCTTATTGCCCCCTCTTCTGATACCCTAAAACCTTCTACACTAGTGCCATGGGAACCAGGTCTGATGAAGTAGAGAGACATGAAAGTAGAGTCTGGGAAGTAGTTGCCTATAACTGAGACTAGACAGAAAAGGAACACTCATGTATCGTAAGATATGAATGTGACTCGACGCAAGGCCCATACGAGGCTGGGATTCTGCCTTTGGGATGGATGTTGCTGTACGTAGCTATTACAGACTTGTACTAACACACCTATAATTTGGTATTTGTTTAACCTCATTTATAAAAACTTAAAAAAAACCCAAACATTGCTTCATTCTTTCTTGTTTGCTCTTATGTTGAGTTTGTCTCTTCTTCCTGGCATTTCAGTGGTTAGGCATGCACACCAGAAGTGCTACGACCTATCCACGAGGGAAGTCAGTGCCTGGGCAGGAGGTCAGCCTGCACGCTCCAGAGCAGCGCTGTGCCCTCCACCACCTAGTCCACCTGTGTCACGGTTCCCACGTGGGATAGCAGTGGGCGGAGCTCAGTGGCATCCCATCCCCAAAACCAACCAATGCAAAAAATCACTTTGTACTTTTGCTCTTGTAATACTAGGATTAAGAAGTCAAACCAACTGCATTTCTTTCTGGATGTTCTTCAACAAAAACAGCATTACGTTTACTCAGTAGTCCCAATAGAAGAGACTCAAGCTGTTCCCTCATCACAGGAGCACCCCTTAGCAGAGGGCTGGACAAATCGGCATCAGTGCCGCTCTCAGGAAGGCCACGAAGCCATTTTTTCCCAGGCAGGGATGGTGTTTATGCCTGTTACAGAAACCACATGGCCTCTCTGTGGGCGCAGAAGCAGGTGGGCGGATGAGCTGCCCTTCAGGACAATCATTTCTTTTTCCTAACAACAGGAAAGATTTGTTTTCATTCCTCTTACATGCTTTAATGTAAAATTAAAATGTTTACCAATAAGAGCTCTGTTCTAAAAACAGAAAAGTTCTATTGACTACTGGAAGGCTGTATTTATGCTAAAGCTTTATTACTTTTAGAAAGCTGTACACTTTTTGTAAAAAATTACAATTATAAATAGAAAAAATTTTAGAATCAAAATTTGGTCATTACAGATGGGAAAATATGTACTAGAAGGAGTTAAAACACATTAACAGAGGCTTGATTTATATAAAAGAAAGCTGAAGTTTTAAAGTCGTGTTCCTTATAGACCAGATTATATAGCTTACCTGAATGGACGTGACGCTTTCAAATGGAATAAAGTTATATTAAATAGATAAGGCTTCTAAATCTGGCACGTCTCTATGATTTTACAGTGTTTAACCACGTACATCATACAGAGAATAGACAAGGCTGGCCGGCCAAACGCAGGTGAGTGCCAGGCCCTTGAGGAGGAGGAGCTCTCGTGTTCCATAGCAAAGCACTGCCCAAGGGCTGCGGGAAGTGATCCAGCTGCCTTTCCACACTGAGGACATGAGACTGCTTCCTCAAGGGCTCTTGGCTTCCTGGACACTGGTGGGGATGCGCTGTTTTAGTTGGCTGTTTTCAGAGGGGTCTTTCGGAGGGACCTCCTGCTGCGGGCTGGGGTGTCTTTATTCCTGGCTGGAGACCTCACATTCCACTGCTGAGGCTGTGGGGGCCTAGGGAAAGGACACATGCAGTCATTCTGGAACTCAGAAAAACCCTGACAAAAACATCCAGCTCAAAAGGAACATGGCTAAACTTACGGTTTATCGGGCGATGATAAACATAAGATGTCATTTCCTTGACTCCAGGCTTCAGTTTTCTCTGAAAGGGAGTCAAACATAAACAAATTCACTTTTCCCAGAACCTCAAAGGCGGCGCATGTATCAGCCCAGAAGGAAACCAAGAACTTGCCTTTGGCTGCTGAAGTCTGTGGAGTCCCGATGTAACTGACCCCTGCTCCAAAAGTGACATCATTGATGGTCTCTGCAAAAAGGGGAGACAACCCTGTGAGTGAAGGTGGAGGGTCTCTGCTCTGGTCGTCCATGTGGTGTAGGCACGGTGTCTACATCAGTGTTGAGTGGCGGCTCTCAGACCTCCATGGGACCCTGTCCCAGGGCCTGGCAGTGTTGAAGGCCCCTCCTGGGGACACGCCTTTCCATCTCTCTGACTCCCTTCTTTGACCGCAGCCCTCCTTAGGCACTCAGCTGAACCCTGATCCTCACTCCTCACGCCTCTGGCTTTCCTCCCAGCCCGTCTTCCATGACTGCCCCTGTGCCAGTGACCGCCCTGCCCCACTCACTACACTTCTTAGGTGGCTCACCCAGATTCCCAGAGGACACTCAACTCCTTGCATCTGCGCCACCATGTGTCCCTGCTACATTTCTAGCCAGTGAATGGACCACACAAGCCGGAAATAGGGCACCGTGAGCAGCTCCTCCACATGGAATCAGCAGCCAAGTCCTGTCCCTTCCACCTCCAGTCGCCGCTTCATCCTGTCCCGGCGAGCCACACTAGAAGCGGCTCAGTCCACCCCACTCCTCGCCTTTGATTTTTCATTGCACCTGCCCCCGACGAACCCCCTCCAGTTTGCCCTCAGGAGCAGGAGAACACAGTTTAGGAGCAGATTCCACAGTAGCCTCGGCGTCTTACCGGCTGTGTGAGCTGCTCTGAGACCCTCAAGTTTCTGCATCTAAGTGGGTATAAAAATGTAGCTACCTCATTGGGGGCTGCCAGGACTACATGAAGTTATCTACGATGAGTGCCTAGCATGGTGCTGGCTGCGAGGCCACCGCTGAAGAGATGTTAGTGGCCACTGTCACTTACTAGCCATCATCCCTGCATCACTGGAGTTATGTTTAATCAAGAAGCTGGTAAATTCATTGCCCTGCTTAGACATCTCAATGGCTCTGTGCTTTTAGGAGAGCCTAAAGTCCACCCTCAGTCTCAGCTGGTCCCAAGCTGCCTTTGCAGACTCACCTGTTATGCTCAGGTGAACGCACATGCACACACGTCCACCCTCCTGCATCCCCTTCCTCAGCAGGCCCTGCCTGCACATTCTGTTCCTCTGCTGCCCGCCCCATCTGCCTACACATGCCACCCTTTCTTGGAGGCCTGGATGGTGCAGCCTCGCCCCTCCCAGGTGGTGCTGTACCCAGTGCATACGCTGCCATCAGCACACTCCCTGGCACAGCATGGGCTGGGCAGCTGCTTGCTGGTGCCAGTGAACCTGCTGCCTTTCTGCAAGCACATGTGAGGAGGCAGCTTCAGAGCTCTCCATGTTCTGCACATGGTGTCTTGAGTACGGACTGTGTCTTCCCGTTTACATTTTAAAGCTCATCAGCCTAGCGCTGTGTACCTGATGGCTACTTGAGTGCCATTAACAGACAATGGTAGAGAATTCTGTCCTCATCACTGCCAGATCTGCTTATTCTGTTTCTGTGAAGTCTCTCCTTGTGCTGTCATGTGAAATTCCTTTCCTTACACACACGCTGCTCTTCCTGTTTGGAATCCCAAATGCGCTCCAAAAAATTAGTCTCCCATCTTTACAGCAGCACAGGTGTGGGGGCTCTGACATCCCCCTTGCACTGTGCGTAGAATCAAAGGCAGCAGTGTCTGTGCCACCCAAATGGTAACAATAAGAGGGACTTGCTAAAACCCCCACAGATTTTCAGTTAAAGTCCTAGCATGAAAATTGAGTAATTTTCATTTTTGTCTAGCAACACCACTTTGTTTGAATTGATGCGCCACAGTGCTGAACTGGGTGGCATCTTTCCCACCAGCTTTGAAGAGCTGAGACACTTCCTGACAGTCACCCCACCTAAACTAAAAGTTGCCGAAACAATCTGGACATATAAACCAAAGAGAAAACAGCACTGAGTGCTTTTAGGCTACCTAATAATTCTCCCAGGAAGGAGAGCTAATAGGAGACCCTGTAAGCATTTCTTCCTGGTTCAGTATAGAGAGAGATGGACAGAAACTGCATCAACAGGAATACTATGTCCAAGAACCTGAAGCAAGAACAAGTCCTCCACCAACTCAATGACACCAGGGCGCCTGATTCCCAGAACAAAGCGTGGCTCCCCACATGCAAATGAGGGCAGCATGAACACTCCCTGCCAGGCTGCACTGCGGAGGAACACAGGCTGCTAGGAAACCAACCCAGCACTGACATCAGGGGCTCACAGGATGAGCACAACTCAAATGAGATGCATTCTCCCTGTTTCTTCAGCATATGGTGCCTCACTGCCAAAATAGAAGCACTTGGTGCTCCTGAGCCAGGAACATCGAACATACAGCAAGCTCCAACACACAGAACATCGCACCTGTCCACGACGCAGGAGCCCAAATTACCCACTGCTTTTAATGACAAATGCCGTCATGATTCAGTAGTCGTCTGAGGATGGGGGTGGGACAATGTCCCTTAATAAGGGGATTTGGATGGAAATTACCTCTAACCTGTTAAATATTCTAGGAGATCACAGCATCAGGTGACAGAACATTCAAGTAGCTAGAACACAGCAGGTGCTCCATACATGTGAGCCAACTGAAGGGGTGACTAAACGAACAGCACGACAGCTTGCTGCCCTGTTGCCAGGAAAAGCACCTTAGCACGCTCTTGTCTTCCGCTGCTGCAGACAGGACCGGCAGACAGGCTGCAGAAGGGGCACGAGAGGTGGGGCCAGAAGGCCTGGGCTCAGTGCCCAGCTCTGCCCTCCCAGAAATCTCCAGGAGGAGATGTCTGCCCCTTCCCAGGTTCCAGGCACTGTGGTGGGCCCTGTGGAGACAGTGAGGAGTGGAACGGCCAAGGAGGACCCTGGAAGAAGAGTATGGAGTGTGCACGAGGTGATCAGTGCCACAGGAGGGTCAGGGACGAGCGGGGCTGGATGCAGCTTGCCAAGGGCACCGGGCACAGAGTGAGGGGCATGCAGGGACACGGCAGGCAGGGCCTGGCTACTATTCCATGGATTTGGGGCAGGAAGAATTTGTTCTTCCTGTAAGAGTTTTCTCAAAAGAATGTTTTTTTATGAGATTGGAGACAATAAGAAGCTATCAAACAAGAGAACTGGAAAAAAATATTTGACTCTCCTAACTCACCTCTCTTTTGAAATACAAGGAAAAGAACAGACAGTAGAAAAAAGCATGGAGGGGACTGAGACACAGGCTCCAGGCAGGTCCTTGGGTGTCCTGTCTTGGCAGCGGCAGAGAGCGCCTGGCACCTGCTGGTGCTGACGTCTGCCCCAGGAGGGCCCGCAGGCCACTGTGACGTGTGACTGACTGCATGAAACAACACTCTCACTCAGTGCTCATGGATCAAGCTCCCGTGGTCGCTGTGAAACATTCCACCTCAACAATGCACTCTCATGGGTTTGACCATCAGGACGATCCTGCACCAGAGGAGTCTTACTACAACTCCAGCAAACACGTCGTGACTGCAGGAGAGACTGAGGAGAAGCCAGCGTATTCCGATCAGTTACTCACTCTCAGGGGTGCTGATGGCTCGCTTGGTCATGTGCTCAATTGCGCCATTCGACTCTTGATCCAAGCTGTATGAAGACACTAGGATAGAACGGAAAAGGTGTAGGTGTCCAGAAATACCCCCAGACAATAACAAAACAACCAAACGAGAAAAGGTATCTGCAAGATGTAAAGTTATAATCCCTAGTACTTAAAATTTTTGTATAAAGAGGCAATTCAGAAAGAATTACAAATAAATGATAAACATGAGAAAGTGTCCGTTCTCATTAGGATTCAAACAAATAAAAATTAAAACCAGATCAATTTTGGTCTATAAAGCTCAGCAAATATAATGGGAAATTACAAAACCAGTGTCTTTAAGTAGGAAAATGGACCCTCCTGCAGGAGTCTAACTTGGCATGAGTGATGGAGGACGGTTTCACACTATCCAAAGTTTTAAAATATCCATGGCCTTTGACTGCTGGGAATTAATCCCAAGGATTGCATACATACACGGCTACATGTACAAGGAGGTTTACTGTGACAATGTTTATATGGAAAAATTGAAAATCACCAACATTTCAAGGAACAGGATAATAATAAGTTATTTCCACAGACACAATGCCATGAAGCCACTGGAAGCAAAGGGTTGAGAGAAAAGTTCACGGAAACTGTCTACTGCATCGGACTTAAGTATGCAGGGAAACAGGTCATAAAACAATGCACACACAGATCACAATTCCATACACAAAACACGTGTAAGAGGAACAGAATGGCTGGAGGAAGGGACGCCTCACCACCACGGGTGAGTTTCAATTTCACTCTGTTTCCCAAATCTCCTAGAATAAATATGCAGTTTTATTACCCATGATCCTAAAAGCCCAATTAATGTTATTTGTTTTAAAGATAAGAAAACAGAAACCATTTTGAAAGGAATGAGAAGTAGGCGTGTTCTGTTTCCTGACCTGTAAATGCTCTACTATGTATAGCACCAAACTTAAGGCTTACCCTGATTGCACGTTTTTCCTGTGCTTCCAGAATTTAACGTCAAAGGCAGAACTCCTAAGCTCCGACTCCGATGCCTGCTATTTGACTCCACAGCTTTCTTGACAGAATTCAGGATTGCAATGGTGCTCAGGGACACGTGCCTGTGGAGAACAGCCACAGCCGCTGACTTTCTCACTGCAGACCACTGCAGAGGTGACAGTGCAGCACTGTGTCCCCGTGTGCCTCCTGTCTGGTGCATTCCTCACCCACACTCATTCAAACCTCCCAGAGCCCAGTGTGGAGCGGGGTGGCAGGCCAGACAAGGACAATGCCTTTCTGCCCATGCTTGGTGGCAATGGCAGGGGTGCCTCTGAGAACATCACCACAGAGAACCAGCCCCGAGGTGGCCTCCAGGGGTTCTTTACCTGGCTTTGGGCAGCAGCCTCTGCAATGGCCCAGTTTCAGGTGCAGGAGATGACACTGGCACATGGCCAGCACTTGCCCTGGGTGTGCAGGGCTGGCTCACGGCAGGGAACGTGGCGGGATTTTCTTGGCCAGCGGGAACTGGCACTGTTTCTAAACATGGACCAACCTGGTAGAGAAGATAAAGAGTATGTACCTTCTAACACTTTCTACGTTTTTAAAAACTGATAAATGGTAGTTGTGCATGTTTTGGGTATACACGTGAGATTTTGATACATGTGTACAATGTAATGATCAAATCAGCATAAACTGGATCTCTGTCACCTCAAACATGAGTGTCTTTTGTGTTGACAACACTCCAATTCTCCTACTTTGAAATACACAGTAAACTGTTAAACCATAATATCTCCTCTGTACTGAACACTAGAACTTCTTTCTTTTATGTAACTTTACTTTGGTACCCATTAAGCAACTTCTCTTCATCCCCCTCCTTTTCCCACCCCTTCCCAGCATCTGGTAACTATCAAAATTCCACTCTAACTGCACGAGATCCACTTTTTTGGCTCATATATATGAATCGGAACATACAGTCTTTGGCTTATTTCATTAATAGAATGTCCTCTGGGTTCATCCATGTTGCAGCAGATGACACAATTTCATGTTTATGGCTGAAAAGTACTCCAGTGTGTCAATCACCCCATTTTCTTTACCCATGCATCCGGTGATGGACATTTAGGGTGCTTCCAAATCCTGGCTATTGTGAACGGTGCTGCAATAAACATGGGAGGGCAGGTCTATCTTCCACATCCTGATTTCCTTTCTTTTGACTATGCAGTCAGCAGTGAGGCTGCTGGCTCATACGGTAGCTCTACTTTTAGTTTTTTTAGGAGCCTCTATACCGTTCTTCATAGTGGCTGTTCTACTTTCCATTCCCACCAAAAGTGTACAAGCCGTTCCCGGTCTCTGTTGTAACAGTTTTATTGGAATAGAATCTTCGTACACTGAGTAAGTCCATAGTAATGTATTTTGAAGCCTTATCAGCTCTGGGTAAGTTGAATTTCCTTTTCAGAAACAGAATACTATGAGAAAGCTGCCACCTGTAGATGCTGTGGCATGGCAGCAGAGAAAAAGGAGTACGCTGCTTTGCGTTCATCGCTCTTTCCTACGGGAGATCTGCCTGCATTCCTCAGTACAGTGAGCGGCAGCTACTCCTAGAAAGGGCCGTGGGCCGATCGGCTCTAAAGAGGGCGTGCTGGGGGAAGATGCGAACACACTGACACACCCTGGCAGACCCAGGATCTACAGTCACAGCTACTGCGCTGCCAGCTCACTTCCCGTGCCACATCCTTGTGGGAGGGAGGCCCGGAGCACAGGAAATCCATCACAGACAGAAAGGCACAAGGGAACGGCCAAAAGCAGCACTCCCAAGGCCCCTGGGCTGACTAACCTCTGATGTCAGAGATCTCGAGAGGTGCTGGACAAACGACAGGCTGGTAGCAGACGGTAACCTGGACCGTCAGGTCACAGTGCAATGGGCCCCACACCTACCTGTGCCACAGGCACCACCTCGGCACCTCCAGCCGTGCCAGCCACATCTGCATGTTTTGCTAGCTCTTGCTCCTGGGCCAGCTGTTCCTGGTACTTCTTCATGTCATACTCAAGCTCTGATGCCAACTGTTTGTCAACTGCAAAGAAATCCTTGACCTCATCTCGGTAATCCTGCATCACCTCCTGAAACAGACCCAGGAGCATCCTTTAATGTGTTCTTGAATAAAAAAATAGGCCCTAAACCCCATGACACACATTTGCCTCTGTAAGAAACCTGCACATCCTGCACATGTACCCAGGAACTTAAAAAAGAGAAAAGCCGTCCAACATGACTTGATAGCTAATAGGAGGAACAGTAAGACTGACATGACTGAAAGCAGGTGATTTCCATTCGAGTAACTAACAGGTACATGGTATATTCGGAGCAAACACCACTGGCCACACGAGCAGGTGAACATGTGAGCAACTAACTGTTCTCTCTTTTAGGAACCATCCTGGCTATCTGGCAGTGAATGGGCAACCTCCCAGGTTCCCAGTGGGAGAAAGACATGCTCAGACAGGGCCTCTGGAGCAAGTTCCAGGATGCTGTGGCTCTAAAAACTGTTCATCTGTCTACATTGGCCTCCCCATTGGTTCTCCAGGGATTAAAACTAAGGCTCAAATCCCATCTTTGTGTCTTCTTCTGAAGATTTTACAGAAAACCTTTTCTCATACCTGGGGAAAAACATTCTTAGGTCTTAAAGAGGGCTGCTAGGGGCAAGGCCACTTTGCTAAGAGAATCATTCTACCTAACAGCAACAGGCAGGAAAAAATACTGCAGCTCCAACTAGGAGGGAAGTCCCAGCAAAGAGAAGGAATCCACGCACTCTTCCAGCTGCCACTAGGAGTGGGTTCCACAGGCCAATGAAGAGACTCCCTGGAGCTGCTGACAAGCAGCATGTGGCCATCCTCTGGATGTGCGCTCATAAGCAGGAAGAAGACTTATTTTCTTAAGTGTTTATGTAGTCTACGTACAATCTAAGCTCTTTTTTTCCTTTCTAAGATCTAAAGCAGGGCGATAAATACAAGAATAATTGAAAGTTTTTATTTTTATCATACAATGAGAGTACCTTTCCTCCCTTAGCTTCCTATGATAAAAAGCTATTTGAAAATTTATATTCAATGTAATTTTTATTGCAACTTTTGGAAAAAAAAATTGTAGCCTTTTTTTGAGGAAGAAAAGCACATAATGTGAACAGAGAAATAACTGCTGAATTAAATAAAAACTATGTTGCATTTATTTCTTAGTAAAAGATTTTGCCAGAAAGGTCTGAGGCCCCACTTAGGTCTGCCCTGCAAGTCAACACATCTTGGCTTTGCTCAGACCAAGCTCCTCATGGTCCCCTCCTGCTTGACAAAGAATTCAGCCAGTGATGGCAGCCCCCAAGGCAGCTGCTGCACAGCAGTTATTTCCTGACCTTGTCAATCTGAGTCAGTGCAAAAGGTATGCACCCTGAAATCAAACCTGAAGACCCACTTCATCTTACCCCCAACTAGCGTGAACGAAGATGACTGTGTACCTGACCCCAGCTGGGAATGTCTTCCAGATGGACTTGAACTCCATCAAGGGAAGACCTGCTTGGCACAGTGAGCTGGCTCTGCACGGCCCTGGCTGTACACTCAGGGAAGGAGCGGCTTTGGTAGACCCCAGAGCCAACCCCTAGCTCCACAACAGTTCCCAAGGTCATGTTGGGTTTGCAGAATTTGGGGTTCTAATCATTCACTGACTGCCTGCACTGCCGTAACTGGCAGAAGATCCTAATGAGCCGGGAGGAGGACAACAAGCACAGAAGCACAGGCTGCACCCTTACCCTGAGATAGTGCATGAGTTCCCGCAAAGCTGGGATCTTATTCTTCTCCAGCACAGTCTTCAGGGAGATGATAATTGGAATGATATTTTCTATGAAATTCCTCTTCTGAACCTGGTAACACAAACAAAGACATGTCTTAGATGTATCAACTTCTGAAAGACGAAGCCTCTCCTCGATCTAGTTCTTTGAGTAGAGCCACCCTGGCACACTGTGTCAGTTTAGTTTTACTTCTCATTATGATACTGGGGATGCAGATGACCCCTGCTTTTCTCTGGGAGACTTTGTAAGCATTACCTCAAAACACTCCGAAGGCTTTGTAAGGTAGGGTGGGGACAAATACTACTCCTCTTTTCTAAATGGGGAAAAGGAATTAGAAACATGTTGAGTAGCTTTTGACAAAAGCCCCAAATCTCCACAGAAGCCCCTCAGGGACCTTGGCTCTGGTTCCACATTCAGTCCTCCATTCAACACTCTCCCGTTGGAACACAAGTCAGCTTGCTCTGGCTACCCAGAGGGACGCTTTATATTCCTGCTGGTGAAGGAACAATGGTCTAAAAATGGCTAGGCTTGAAGACAGCCAGCTCTGTCTCTGTCTGTACACATCTACAGAATACTATGAATGTATATATACATAGTACTGGATTTGACCAAGTCTTCACAATCTTTACCTTGAATGATCACTAACCATAAATATTTTGCAGTAACTCTCTTTAAATTAAAAACAATTCATTATAGTAGCCCACATATACAAGATGTATCTTCCTGAAGCTGAAAGTACTCTTTTCCTTCTCATTTAAAGTCAGTAGCATATGTTTCTTACTTGTAAACCACTCATTTCTAAAACGTCTTATCAGAGTTCCTGAAACAGGACAACAGGTAGAGAAATAAGCAATTTAACACACCCAGATGTGAGCAGATGTTACGTTTAGGAATAGACTTAAGAAGCGGCTTCCTTGCATTCACTTGACAAGTATTATCAAGCGCCTTCTCTGTCCAGGCAAAGAACTAACCCTCTGGCGATGCAAAATGAAGCCAAGCATCCCTGCCCTCCAGCCGCTTCTACACAGCGAGCGTCTTCAGGGAAGAGGTGCAACAGGCAGGGTGTTAGGGAATTTACGTATGGAGGCGGGATGCCTAAGGAGTACATGGCCATCCTATGGATGGTCCTGAGGATGTGTGGGGAAGGGAGGATGGGTGGGTGAGAGCTCTGCAGACATTAGACCCAGAGGCAAGGGCACAGGAGCAGGATGCAGCTCACAACTGAGGTGCAGATGGCAATTTGGAGTGCACAGGTCACAGGTGAGGATGGAGGGAAGTATGGGAAAGGCTGAAGGCACACCAGAAGTTCTGTTCACCTTGAAAAAGAAGAACCAGGGTTTATTCAGAAGATAGGAAGTCATCCGCATAGTTTTTAAAGATTTCACTAGTGAAGTATAACATATGTAATAAATTTACTCATGTTAAATGAACAGTTCCATGAACTTTGACAAAAGTCTATATTGAATAACCTACCATCTATTACCTACCATCTATTACCCACAGACCACCTACCATCTATTACCCAAAAGCTTCCTGCCACCCCTCACAGTCAACATGCCTTTGGTCTGTTTCAGGTAGGACAATAAAATGATTAAATTTGTACTTAAGAAAGACTGCTCTGGCAGCAAGGTGGTACATGGCCAGTAACAGAAAGAAACCAGAAACAGAAAGGGTGATAAGGAAACCATGGAAATGGTATAAGCTTAAATAAGGTCAGAACTAGAGAGAGAGACTGGTAAGAGAAAACAGGCAGGATCCTGGGGCAAGATATGAGCAGAGTCTATATCCTTGGGGTCCAAAGCCTTCAGGGGCCGGGTGGGAAATACACATTGGCAATCCAGGATAGGAGAAAAACAGTGGCAGCCAAGCTCTGCCCCAAAATCATTCAGATCCAAACTCTACACATGCTGCCAACAAAAGCCTCAGCCTGGCACACCAGACTCCAGTCTGCAAGAACACCACAGAATGTGGAGACAGAGGAGATGAAGAGCAGAAAGAAGACTGAGTGAGTTTTAACAGAGTAAGTCAGAGACACCTGGAACATGTCCGGGCAGCAGGGGGACCTGAGCTCAGGCTCAAGAGAGATGCTGGAGCAGGAAACAGATGAGAACTGTTACCACATGGCAAGAGTTAAAGCCACCAGTAAGAAAGAAGTCAGCACTAGGGCATGCCACCAGGATTCCAGGGAGAACAGGGAAGCCAGTAGATGGTGGGAAGACTGGGACACTCATTTGTGAAATGAGCTTAGGGGAGCCATACACTCAACTTGCGACAGGAGCTTATGGAGCTTCACACTCACTTGTGACATGAGCTTGGGGGAGCTGCACACTCATTTGTGAAATGAACTTAGGGGAGCTGTTTACACACTTGTGAGATGAGCTTAAGGGAGCTGAATAATCACTTGTGAGATGAGCTTAAGGGAGCTGAATAATCACTTATGAGATGAGCTTGGGGGAGCTGCACACTCACTTGTGAGATGAGCTTGGGGGAGCAGTACACTCACTTGTGATATGATAAGCTAGGCGGAGCTGCACACTCACTTGTGAGATGAGCTTGGAGCTGCACACTAACTTCTGACGTAAGCTTAAGGGGAGAGGCATGCTCACTTGTGACATAAGCTTAAAGGGAGAGGCACGCTCACTTGTGACATAAGCTTATGAGAGCTGCACACTCACTTGTGAGATGAGCTTAGGGAAGTGGCACATTCAACTTATGAGATGAGCTTGGGGGAAGGAGTACACTCACCTGTGAGATGAGCTTAGGGAGAGCTGAACACCCACTTGTGAGATGAGCCTGGGAGAGGCACAGTCACTTGTGAGATAATCTTAGGAAAGCAGCACACTGACTTTTGAGATGAGCTTGGGGGAAAGGGCACACTCACCTGTGAGATGAGCTTCTTCTGAGCTTCCTGCATGACTACATTTGCCAAGGCCATGTCATCTTCTTCTATAAGGAGGTCTTTGTCTGGTTTAGATCTCATTGCCAAAAGCTTGATCTCCTTTGAGCTGAGGACCTCGAATGTATCTGAGAGTAACTCACTGGCGTCCAGGTCCAAGGGTAGGATGCCATCAGCAAAGAATGCTGAGAGACAGAAAAAAGACATAAGCTTCTGAGAAATGCTCTGGCCCAGAGAGGAGGTGTAATTCACACAACAGGGGGGCCATCTGAGGCTGCCAGGGGGTCTGCAAGGGTGTTCCGACTGGGGCACAGCTGATGCCAGAGAAGGACAAGATAAGAGGAGTCTTCCTGCAGTGCCAGGGTCCCCTTTGCTAGAGACCTGCTCGGCCATTATCAACACAGCATTTCATTTGCAAACACACACATTTTCTCCCACACACACTGGCTTACCCAAAATACTAAGGCAGATTTTGGAAGTGATGTTGAATCGCTGTTCATCTGTGAAGTGCTCTAGAAGAAATTTGTAGATTTTCATTCGTCTCTCTTTGTTTGACTTTCCCTTCAATGAAAACAGCCGCTTCTCCCTGTGGCAGAACAAGACAATTTTACTGCATCACACGGGCATGGGTGGCAGGGATTTAACCCTACATTTTAACTACATCCTCAAAGCTGCATGCCAAAGACTAGAGTGCCCTAAAGAAACCCTATGCTCATCACAGGCACTGTCCTTAGGAAGCGACTGGGGGAAGGGGTGCACTCACTTTTGAGATGAGCTTGGGGGAAGGGGTGCATACACTTGTAAGATGAGCTTAGGGAGAGCTGAACACCCACTTGTGAGATAAGCCTGGGGAGGGGACACTCACTTGTGAGATGAGCTTCTTCTGACGCCATCCTGTCAAGTCACAGTAAAGATCTGGGGCAGGGGCTGTGTCTACCCACTACATGCAAAGAGCAAAACTTCCCCCAAGGCCCCCAGCTCTTACCCAGATAGAAGGAGAGCGCCTTAGCTGCTTCACTGACCTCTCTGACTGCGGGAACTTGTTATACTTCTCATGCTTCTCATAGTTATTGAAGTGAAAAATACACTCAATGAAGTGTTGGAAGAACATGACAGGGTTCCTCTTTAGTAACAGGTGAGCCAGACAAAACTGCCCAAAGCTGCAAAAGTGAGAGAAACAAAGGGAGACGCATTTGCTATGTACCAGCAGCCTCTGAATACACCAAGAACTCTGCTGAGCAGAAGACAGCTGTGCCTAAGGGTAGGGATTCAAAGTCTATCCCAATAAACAGTTCCTTCGGATCCAAAGAAGACAGAAATTCAGCTGTTTGGTCTGTCCTTGCTCCACAGCTTCCTTTCAAATCCAAGGTCAGTGTGAGTATTTTCTCCACCAGGTTTCCTCTCAAAACTGACACAAGGTGTTGTTATCCGACTGCAGTTGAAGTGGGGAGAGTGGTCAACCAACTTAACCCCAAAACCGCTTCTGCAATTAGAGGCCAGTGGTCTTTAAGGCTGATGCAATGACGATGGTCACCAGAAAAGGGACATCTGGCCTTCACCTCCCAACTTAAAGCTTGTACCACAATTATCAAAAAAACACAATTTTAATAACAGGAACTTTTTTCGAGAATAGGGATTAATGACAAGAGCTTCATAGTTTGGGTCAGGAGGACAAACTTCCTCCGCAAAGCAATGGACTCAATTTGCTTTGGAATCACCAGCAAGCCCTGGGCACTGTCCTTCCACCAGAGAGGAGGTGTAGTTAACACAACTGGAAGGCCGTCTGAGGCTGCCAGGGGTTCTGCAAAGGTGTTCTGTCTCAACACATCTGTGCAATGCTACACATGGGTCACAGATGCCACCAGGACCCCAGCAGAATGAAGATTTCTAATGCCAGATGAAAATAGGCAACTGTTTGACTACAGGCCACCAGAGAGTTTCCGTTCATCATGATAGTAGGTGAAAGAATGCCAAAGCACTGATTTTCGCTCAGAGGTCAAACTAACGTGGTGCAGGCTCACTGTGATCCACTCACATTGTCAAGACCAGTATTTTGATTTCATTTCAGAGCTCAAATGCAATTTCCACCCACAGGAGCACCAGTCAGCTCTCTTTGGGAGAGTACCAGTGTCGAGGACTGTCCAAACGGCAGACACTGGCTTTCGAGGGCATTGGGACCATGCAGGAGACTGACCCTTCGTTTCCCCTAGTGGTGTTCCTTATGCTAAAATTCAACTCAGTTTGTGTTCACAGCACATCAATTAAAAATCAGAGAAGGTAGATGAAAAATCATGATGGAAGTAAGCCTAGATAAAAATTCCACTGTAGATAATTACACCTTGACTATTCACCCAGGAAATAAGGGAGCAGCCTGACTTAGAAACTTGGAGACCGTGCACGTGGCTCACGGCAATAATCCCAGCACTTTGGGAGGTTGAGGCAGGCAGATCACAAGGTCAGGAGATCGAGACCATCCTGCCCAACATGGCAAAATCCCATCTCTACTAAAAAATACAAAAATTAGCTGGGCATGGTGGCATGTGCCTGTAATTCCAGCTACCTGGGAGGCTGAGGCAGGAGAATTGCTTGAACCAGGGAATCGGAGGTTGAAGTGAGCCAAGATCGCGCCACTGTACTCCAGCCTGGTGACAGAGCAAGACGGTCTCGAGAAAAAAAAAAAAAAAGAAATATAAAAACAAACTAAATAAAACTCTGTTTAATAAAAGGAATTTCATGAGTCAAAATTCACTTAAGGGCAGCTAGAAGTACTTGTCTGATATAAGAGTAGTCAGTTTATTTTGTACAAATTATGTTGTTTAATGACCCTGTTTGAAAGGCAAAGGTCACAGCATCAGATGAAGTTCTTTCTAAACAAGGATTACTGTTTAGAATTTACAGTTTAGAATAAACAAACAAGAATTTATCTTCTGTGGCATTTTACTATTGTTATCTACTATGGCATGGCAGTTTCTACATTATGTGAACTTCCTCCTCAGAAATGAAGTCACATACATGAAAATGTAAAGCCAGAGAGAATCAGCAAATCTTCCACAAGATGAGGGTTCACTCTGAGTTTTGACTTGATGTCAAATGCCAATCTACGCAGTTTAGGTCAAGAATACACATGGGTGGAGGTAACCAACGACAGGTAAGATACCGTGGAGTTTAAGCCCTAATGAAAAACTTGCTGAATCAGCTAGACAAATTCCATAGCAACATAAAACCACGCCAGATTCACACACTCAGCACTGAAAATGGAGTCACAGAGCTTTCCAGCAAGAGAAACTGGAAGCCACAGCCAATTCGTGACTACAACTCATCTTGGCTGCTGTATTCACTGGAACTTAATTCAAACGCAAGTTTCAGCCTTGATGAGATTAAGGTACACAG
This sequence comes from Aotus nancymaae, assembly GCF_030222135.1. Taxonomy (NCBI): domain Eukaryota; kingdom Metazoa; phylum Chordata; class Mammalia; order Primates; family Aotidae; genus Aotus; species Aotus nancymaae. Next base: position 38,556,739 of record NW_026988423.1, read on the forward strand.
ATCCTGCAAGCTTTCTGACTGGTGAAGAGGGACTATTTTGTTTCTTGTTTGTCTGCTAAAAAGTCAGGAGAAAATAGCATTCCAAGTAATGCTTCCTAGAACATTCCTTTAGAGTGACAAGAGGCAGCGCTCTCCAGGTATGTGGATTAGGAAACCTCCATGACTCTCAGGAAATCCTAGTAAGCTGGGAGCTTGGTCAGCATCCTCTCCCCAGCCCTTAGGACAACTACTAGGAGCACATATACCCACACCACTAACTCAGGGATACGGTCTAGGGATTTCACACAGTGCGAGCTGCATGCATTATATCGTCCGCCAGCTAAATCTGAGTGATTACCTTGTTACAGCCTTGTAAAAGGAAGTTATTACTCTCTTACTAAGAATCGAAATCCAGAATATTCCAACAGCCCAAAAGGCCATAAGGGAAGAGCTCTGTGTCCACTCCTGTCTTCAGCTTTAGTAGGAAACATAAAAATCTGACTTCTTTCAGATTTCTTCATGAGCCGAACGAATGCCATTCTGAAGCAGGGTGTCTGCTCAGTAAAGGCTGCTGTTGCTGAACTCATGTTCCTGACCTGGCCTACAAAACACGTCTACCTCAGGGAAGGACTGGGGCTCAGACCCATGTATACCAGAATTCCACTTGAGGCTTGAAGCAGTATTTCCTACACCCTAGTTCCCCCTGGCCACCACCCCAAATCCAAGCGCCTGTGATGGTCTGTCTAGACCCTCGTCGTCCCTGACTTGCTGCTTCCTTCCTCCGTGTACTCTGCACTCCAGGTTCCACAGTGAATCAGGCCCTACCTTCCACAGCCAACTCTCAGGGCACTGTATGCTTCCCATTTATGAATGCGGGCTGGCAGTTCTCTCTCAGCCCTCCCAAGGGAAGGCTGCTTCATCCCTCGGTCAGAGGATGAGGAGCACATTTCCCAGACCGCCAGTGCCTTCCTGTCTAAACCCACCAAATGTTCACTGCATGTCTGCTCAGTTTCATGTTCCCTTTCAGGTGCTAGGAATACAGCGTAACAGAACCAAACTCGTGCCTCTCAGGAAGCCTGTATGGAGCGTGTGGACCAGATAGTGTGTTGCCAACAGTGCTGACACTGGCAGACAGCTTGAAATGGGTCCACTGAAGCACGGGAAGTGCAGGCAGGATGCTGGTTAAGATGCACACAGGCTGCTGTGGCACCTGCAGATGGCCTCCACCTCCGCCTCCCTGTGGCGCTCCTGCCACCTGCCTCTTGCCCTCTCTGCTACCTGGTTCCTGGTTTTCCTCTCCATTCCAAATCCCCACAGGACTCAGTGTCTTTAATGTCCATGCAGATGAGCCACTGAATGCCCTAACTTTCTACTTTCCTGGCTTCCCTCTTTCCACTGACCCTCCCATCTGAACCCAACATCACCAGTGGCAGCCACGCCCTGGACCCAGTTGCCACGGTGAAGATCAAAGAGTCCACTCATGGCTGCCCTGCCAATCCTTCCAGCGGTCTGGCCCCTGGCTCCCTCACCCCATTGGATTGTTCCACGGCTTCACCAAGCCCTCCAGACAGTCGAGTGCTTGCTTCCTTTTCTCCCAAACCAGGCCATCCTTGTCGTTGCCCGCTTTTCTGTCTCAGTGGTCCATTATTTGAGTCGTTCTCCTACCTTAAGCTTCTGGCCCTACCTCTCTGCACTCCTGTGGCAGTGCCCAGTTAAACTAAAATCATCTGCTTATTGCTTGGCTGTCACCCTGTGACTACAAGGCCACTACCTATGAGGCAGACAGGAAAACAGATCATAGAATTTTGTAGCCTCCAAATTTGGGGTTTATATGAGCAATTAAAAATGTCATTCATGCCAGGGGTGGTAGCTCATGCCTAATCCTGGCACTTGGGAGGCTGAGGTGAGAAGACTGCCTGAGCCCAGGAGTTTGAGACCAGCTGGGCAACACAGTGAGATCCTAACTCTACAAAAAACGAAAAATTAGCTAGTTGCAGTGGGACCCACCTGTAGTCCTAACTATTTGGGAGGATGGGGTGGGAGGATCATGTGAGCTTGGGAGATTGAGGCTGCAGTGAGCCGTGACTGCTCCATTGCACTCCAGCCTGGGAAACAGAGTGAGACCCTGTCTCAAAAAAAAAAAAAAAAAAAAAAAAAAAAAAAAAAAAAAAGTCATACAGAGAGCACAGAACAAAAACCTGCAGGGACGAGCAGAGCCTCATTCTACAGAATGTGGGTGATGGGGAGGCAGGGCTGCAAGAAATGAGTGGGGTCCAGCTCCAGTCCCTCTTGCCAGAAGTGCCATCATTCAGATGCAGCCTGTGGCCGGCTAGCTCTCCAATTCCAGTGGAGGAGCTGTGACTACTGAGGCCCCCAACCTTGTAGTTATTCAGTGGGGGCAGCTGAGGAGGTACTCACAGCTCCAGATCCCCCAGACCTCAGGGAGGCAGGGGATGGTGGGGCCAGCAAGGGTGTGGTCCAGGATGTCATCTCTGAGATACCACAGATGGATGAAGACTTACAGAGCATGTGCTGCTGAGTGGGGAGCAGACCTGGATCTGTATGAAAGAGGTAGAAACCCTTCCCCTAGCTGTCTAAGCTACCTGCCTTTGGCCCACCCAGACAGAAACTCCTCATCATCCACAGCACACCAGCTACTAAGCTGCTGGAGAACAGCAGTATTGGGGTGGTCCCACCATGCTGCAGCCCCTGGCCCCACTGCCACCTGGCCTAGCCTTTGCCTGCACAGGGCTCCTCACTCAATCTGAATGGAGGGCAGGCCCTGTATCAGGGTCTGCCCTCCATCCAGACTGTCCAGACTCTATCTGTAGTCCAAACGGTGCTTACGTCTGGAAGAGAGCCACTGGTACCTCTTCCCACCCCACACAGAGACCCCCAACTCACTCTCTGCTTTGTCTGGGCTGGGGTGGAGGGGGACTACTGGCTGGGCTCACTAATAAAAACCCAGAACCTCAAAGAAAAAAAAAGTCACAAAAAATTTCAACAGGCTCTGTAAACCACAGTCTCTTCATGAGACCTGTATTAGCAGATACACGTGAAAATGTGTTGCCTGGTGCAGTGACTCAAGCCTGTAATTTCAACACTTCGGAAGGCCGAGGTGGGTGGATCGCCTGAGCCCAGCAGTTTGAGACCAGCCTGGCAAAAACCTGTCTCTACAAAAAATTAAAAAACTAGCCGAGTATGGTGGTATGCACCTGTAGTCCAAGTTATTTGGGAGGCTGAGTTGGGAAGATCACTTGAGCCCAGGAGGTCAAGGCTGCAGGGAGCCATGACTGCACAATTGCACTCCAGCCTGAGCAACAGAATGAGAACCTGTCTCCAAATAATAATAATAATAATAATAATAATAATAAATCTAACATAGCAGACAGGCATAGCCTTTGGCCTAAAAATCAAAAGTCAGACACAGAAAGATATATACCACATATTCTCATATATAAGAGCTAAAAAAATGTAGGGTCATAGAAGCAGAGAGTAGAATTGTGGTGATTACAGGCTGGAAGGGCACAGAAAGCCTGGTTAACAAATATAAATTACAGTATATTAAAATGCTCGACAGAACTGTAGGGTGAACACAGTTAACAATAATTTACTATTTTCAAAAAGCTAGGAGAGAGGACTTGGAAAGTTCTCAACACAAAGAAATGATAAATGTTTGAGGTGGTGGGTATGCTAAGTACCCCAATTTGATCATTACATGTTCTACACATGTATCAAAACATCACTCTCTATCCCATAAATATGTATAATTATTACACGGAAGAATAAACATAAAAATAAAAGGAAAAAGTTCAGAGAACAGACTAACTTAAATTAGTAAGCAAACGTAGTCATCAGCTTTTCAAAGCTGAAAATCATGGTCTACATTTGAACTATGGTTTAAATAAATGCAGATATACAAGGGAAAGATGAAGGCGGAAGTATTAAAATGTTAGTAAGAGGCACTGATAATCTTACTACACTGTAAAGTATCTCTATCCTCTTATTTGATTGATGATCGATCTGAATACTCATACGTGCAAATCCTGCATATAATTTACTCACTGATCAATGCTTTTTTTAACATACACATATAGGAGCTAACAACCGTGAGGAAAAACGAGGAAACTCAGGTTAAGTAACCAATTTTAGCTCCCAGGTACATCACCTGAAAGCATTCCCAGCCTGTCTGATTACAGCTGCTCCTGGGCCATGCATTGTATAGAGAGCCCTGAGTCAGTATAGCGGACATGTTGTAAAGGTAAGAGGGTGTGCGAAGCTATCTAAAAAAAAAGTGGCAGCCTTAGCTTTTTGCTTCTGACTTTAGACAGCAGTAAGTAGAATGTTAGTTTTACTGGTTTGTTATGTGAAATGTTCCCCCTCCTTGGAAAATTACACCTACAGAAAACTGAGCGGAAACCGCTGCTAAATGGAACTGAGACTAAATTATTGCTGGCTATATTTAGACCCAAAGGGACCCACTGTTATCAGCCATTTATAGTTAATGAGCTCTGTAAAGACCTCTTCCCCACTGTGCAGCTTTTGCCATGGCATTCAACATTCTATTTTCCAACTGCAGACTTGCTTTAATATGAATTACTGTTACAACAAACTCTAGGGTAACAAATTCTATCAGATCATTTCACAAAGCCTTGAAAATAAATCTTTAAAAAAAACGATAGCAGGATAGAAATTAGTATTTCCAAAGTCACTCCCCAGCATCATACAAGTCTGAAGAAATGCCAGTTCCAAGGAGTCTTGTCATCTGTACACTTGATTCCACATTGTGCAATTCTATCTTAATTCCTCGTTTCTTCCTTAAAATTTCTGCACTTAAAGTCTCAGCTCTTATCAAAATTAACTGTGTTTGTTTTTTTTTCTTTGGCCTAGAAATGAACACAGTGAAATCAATAGTGGCTCTTCCTCTATATAGTGTAATACAACAGGCATAAACTATTCTTCTTGCTCCTTCAGGAACAGCAAACACTGTCAGCAAATGCAGTCAATGCTGAGATTATCCAATGATGAATCTACCATTTTCTTTTAAACTGTGTGCAAAATAAAGGTTTGTTATATTGCATAGTATCTTAAAAATCTGCTAATTTTTCTGGCACCTACCAAAAGCTCACTGACTCCTACAACATCTCTCTCAACCAATCTCAAAGAAAAGAAATCCAGCATACATCAGAAATGAGGTAAACTGTTCAGTTGTCTGACGTGAGGAAAAGATTTACCTGGCAATGTCTGGGTGTGAATCTATCACAGTGCTGACAAATCGAAAGAACAGGGAGCCCTTCCACTTCACAAATTCTTCCTGTAAAGAGAGAAGCCGGCATGTTTCAGAGTGCATCGTCATGGGCAATCCTCACTGTTCCTGGCCACACTCCACCCACCATGTTGTCGGTCCCCGGCACACTGGCTCAGCACACAGGCACACACTTCCCAACCATCGGAACGCAGTGCAGAGTACACACGCACAACAGCAGCAGCCTTCTACCCCAGGGAAACATGACTCAAAGCACACGGCATTAGGGGGATGCTGCCACCCTCTAGTTACAATAGAGTTCATGATGTATGAGAATACAGAACATAGCAGGACAGACATACAACCTAAGTGAAAGCCCTTCCCTTTAAAAATCAAGTATTATTTTCTCCTTGTTACAGGCCAAACATGGGCTCTGTAGAGCTCTGTAGTTCACTAAGTTCTGCTGCACACAGAAACATCCCACTAGACTCACAGGGCCCAGTGCAAATACTATGATCCCCATTTTATGAACGAAGAAGTTAGATCTGAGAAATGTGGACTTGTCCAAGTTAAAGAAGAATAACAGAATTCGAACTAGAACTACCTGTCTACTGAATGTGCTTTTCTCTACATGGTACTTATTTTCAAAATGAAACTTCACACTGCTTGACAGAATGTCTGAACAAAGACCCAAAATGAACATTCACAAGTAACACTGTTGAGAAGGTTGTGCTGAATGTCAGAAGGGTAATATTCTAGACCAGAGATGAGACAATTATTTTTGGATTCCATTACACAGCAAGCACATTTCCCATGCTACTCAAATATTCCCTCAAACCAGAATCAATGGTGGAGGAGAAAGGACAGGTGGAACCCTCCTATGCACCTGCAAGAGATTGGTAAGCAAGGTGAGCGTCTGCTTCCGGATGAACGGGTTGGAATCCTTCAGACACATAGAGATGTTGGGAATATACTTGTCCACCATGGCAGTGTAGCGGATGCAAAGATCACACATCACAATTATGACGTTGTTGCGGACAGCCACATCCTCACACACCTCGAGCTCTCGCACCAGGGCTGGGATGCTCTTCTTGGCGAGATCCTCGTGCTGTAAGCACAGCTTACCTGGCACAGAAGACAGGAAGAGGTCTCGACTCTATTCTAAATTCTAATTCCATTCTTACATTTTCTCCAGATACATCTTGCTACGGCTTCCATTTAATCAAAGTTAAAACACCATCCCCACAAGCACACACAACAAAAAACTAAAGGCAGACAGACCCATCTTGACTATTTGAATAAAAATACCTTAAGGAGAAAAACTCCCCCAGGAGTTATAGACCACGGGGTGTTCCTTTATACCCATAAAATCATCTTCCTTTTAAAGTCAATATTTGAATTTTGCAGTTATCCCACTTACTTGGAAAATGATCAGCAAGGCCTGCGAGATGAAACGTTTTACTCCTGATTATACATATCCTCTACAGATGCTAAATACCCCGTGCTGAACTTGAAAATCTGAGCTAGGTCAATAGGAAAGAACGCACATCCCCTTTCTTTCTTGTTCACAGTTGGAAAGACTGCTGAGTTCTGTTTGTATGTTTCTTTTGCGCCTGGGAAATGTTTTGCAATTCTTGGGTATTTGAAAAATTACTAGTATTACAAAAAATTAATAACTCGTATGTAGCATGAAATATACACTCACACTAAAAAAAAAAATCGACTTCCAGCACAGAGGTCAGTGTTTTCAAGATTAAAAATAGTTATTTCATGGAGAAATATCTACCCAGTTCTGGAAAGTATTAAATAAACCACTTCCTTTTATGGTTTGAACTTCAAATTTATTTCTTCATTTCCAGAACTCAGTGCAGTGCCTGGATGAATAGACTTCATGGTGCTGCATTATGAGTATAAAAAATTACAGGAATATTAAAGTCAAGTGAAAGCATTGAAAATAATTACAGAAACAGGTATAATTGTAATAAATTAACATAATCCTACTAAAAAACAAAGGCTTCCTCTAGACTCTTAAGAGAGTACCTGAGTCTTACTGTCTTGGGGAGTTATCAGCCCGAGGGCTGTCATGACCAGCACGTGGTTATGCAGAGCTTAGCGCTCATATCAGAGCCGCCTCTAGGAACCACATGGGCCGAGAGCAGACAACAGGCTTGGCAACCCCTGATACATTCATGGCTGGACTTACTTAAGACAACAGCTACACCCAGAACTTGATGCCAAGCCCCATTCTCTGTTTTTCTTACCTAAAGTAATAATGGCATGTGCTCTAATCATGGAGGGCATGACAGAACCTCTGACCTGGGAGGGTGGCTGAGAGGCTGGGGCATCACTGCTGCCTTGAGATGATGGTACTGCAGGGAAAGGAGAAAGGATTACTGACAGAACCTTCAAACGGCAGGCATGGTGCAGGGTATAATTTCAAATGCCTTACAATGGTCAGCATCAGCAGGTGAAGCCAGGACAGACTGAATCAGAAGGAAGATGCGCTTCTCCACCCTGGCTGGACACAGCTGGGCTATATCCCCTAAGGTAAAAATGTACTTCACCTACAAAGAGAATTGGTTTTATAGTAAAAATAAGGTAAAAGAAAAGTGAGCTCTAGCTAGATTGAGGACGTGCCAATAGAGTATTTTCTTTATCCCCCCAATTTAAAACAATTTTAATATTTTTTGTTTCATAAAAATACATAGCTATTGTAAAAACTTAGTCACTGTGCAATGAAACTCATCCAAAATTAGGGCAACCATATAATTTTATCACCTAAATCTAGACAAATCTGCAAGTAAAAGGGGGTGCTATTAGTAATTATGTTGTGATAACAGGTGTACACCAGGGTTATCTTGGGTAAACCGAGACACAGAATCATCTACCTATAATCCCACCACCCAGACACATCATTACTGTTTTTGTGTATAACTTTTTCTATAGTCACATGGCTTTGTGTTTACTTTTCCTATACACTTACCAATCATAGCATTTTGAAGTCTGCAGTGATTACTTTGAATATTAGGCACCCTTTCATGCCAATATCTATGACACATATGTTTAATGACTATGTAAGTATGCCATTTTAAAACCAGGACTGTCATCATAACTTACTTCACTATCATAATCCCACTATTAATGAACACTGACACCGCTGTTTCGCTTTTCAAATGTTTCTGTTAGGTCTGGTGCACATCTGTGTATCCTTAATTACTGTTCTCTTTCCTCAGAAATAAAACCCAAGGTAAAGAGTGTTTAAAGCTATTTTTAGGTTGCCTTCCGGATTATTTTACTATGTAGACCCCATCCAAAACCTACTGGCAGCTGCCACGCTGTTTATGAATAAGATTCAGTTTAACAACTAAGTAATACTGTTCTTTCTCTATTTACACCCCAAATGGAGGGATGATACTGAATAGTAAAATGTCAAATAAAAGCTTATTCTAGGGTAAGAAAGCTAATACAAAGCACATGAGTTTAAAAGAATCTTGAAATACTATATCTCTTCATCAACGAAAAATTTAAATTCTATTTAAAGCAGCATGAATGGAACTATGTATATATGGTACAACCTCTCCATATACATTTTGACTGAAGAGTAGATTTTGATGATACAGTTAACAGCTGGAAAAAATTTGGGGGTGTGGGTAGAGACAGGACTCAAGGACCATAATAAGCATTTTTCTTAGCGTGGGCAGAAATGAGAAGAGCAAGACCCTCTAGAAACCATGGGCCAAACCTGTGCTATACTCCCTGGCCCTCTTAGCTAAAGTGTCCAGGTTCCCCTAGTGAGGCTTTTTATTATTGAGCATGTGCACAGTAGTGCCTCAGGCACAATGGTCTTCTCTTTTAACAAATCTAAACTTGGTCTGTGATCACTGGGAATTAGGAGAGCTAGGCTACAAGTAGAAACTGAACACAGAAAACATGTGCTCTACTAATGTAAATGGCCAGTTTTGGTTAAATGATGACCTGTACTGAAGGGCATCAAAAAGCAGCTCATTATTTCCTTGGGTGGACAGAGTCAGATGCTGGAACCAGAATTACTGCCATACATTTTTGTCCCCAATCCGCCACTGAAATCAGCTAACTGTCCTGTCCTGGCTTAAAGGAATCTCTTGCGTTGTTTACAGTTTCTAAAGCAGGGGTGCCATGGAAAACAATCCTGGGGCTCCAAGGTCATCTGTGGTTTTGAATTGTCAAATATCTCATTTTACTGCGGTCATTACTTTGTAATACTCAGCACTATTCCCCAGTTCTACTGTCTGATGTTCAAATAGCCCAGAAGACATGTTAAATTTTTACAAGAGCAAACACACAAACCAAGAGTATACTCACATTATTATTTCTTACCTTATTATTTCTAAGCTTGACTATACCAACCTTACAACACATATTGTGTTTTCCCTACTGGAATCAGGCTTCTCATAAGATTTAACTGAATGAAGTGTATACCACTGAGTACCCCCGAATTCCCGATAACAAGTATGTAAGAAAAAAATTAATAGGTTACCAATTTAAAAGTATCTTCTAAAAAGAGAGAATAAGCTCTAGGCTAAGACAGCCCTTTTTAAAATAGCACTTAAAGTGCACATTACAAAGTCATCTTTAATAAAACCTCACATAAAATGGAAGAGGAAAGAAGGTTAGGAAAAGCAGTTGCTTACCAACAGGTCTTCATCCATATTCCCTGTTCCATCCTCCTTCAGAACGATGTTGGAGAGGCAGTGCTCACAGGTGGAGAGTACATCCCCACACACCTGCTTCAGCAATTCCTATGGCAAGTCAAATTTATCTCTGAAGGGCCCCGCACATCTCCCAGACTGCCCATGAAACAACATGTTCTCAGAAGAAAGTCTATGATCTTCAAATGGATAGGCCGTAGGGGTGCTTTCTATCTTTCCTGGTTCCCACAGTTTGTCCAAAACCACAATGACATGCATTGAGCAATCTAGCCATGAGTACCGGCTAAGTGAAATTTATAAAGAATGGTGTATATATCATCTTTCTTTCTACATTTGCCCTATAAGAGCAAAAGGCCAAATATTTACAAAGACCTCGTGCAGTAATTTATCAGAGATCTGTAACAGTAGTCCTCCTCCAAAAATACAGAAATAAGCTGTAGTTTTGCCAGCATATGCAGGTGATGAATTAACTACATGTGATAAACATGTTTTTAAAGACATAAAATAAAAAGAGTTGCTATTCTTCTGAAATTTATTTGCTAAGGACAAGGTTTCTGTGTCTCTTACTGATGACAGTAACTTCAAGGGGTCACCTCTAGTGCACATTGGACTGTTCCTCTATGCCAAGGGAACGAGAGAGCTCCCAATCATGTTCTAGAATGCTTGGGCCTCATTTTCTGTAGGAAGCCACTCCAGAACACTTAGGTTGAGCTAAGTGCTTCCACCCATTGCATCCATGTTACTTGATGCTGACTTTTATTTTAGGAATCATTACATTATGTTGAAATCATCTGCTGATGTACATACACCTCCCCTTCTCCTCTGCAGTGCCTTGGGAAGGGACCTGTGTTAACCATCATCCAGTGCCTAGCAGTACCACAGCCTGGCAAGCCATCACTACGAGCAACGTTTTTAGTCTGACTTGCCCTAATGTGTCTTCAAACTATTGCCTTTATTACTTTTAAAAGAACTGTTGCACTTAAATTTTTAGTAGATTGCACAACCTGGACCACAACATTGGCCCAAAGAGTTTCTGCAATCCTTATGCTTGATCTCAACGAGGACAGAACCTGGGTAAGTTTCAGTATCACAGAATCTGGGAAAGCCGACAAGGCCACCCAATCCTGGCATTCTATCCACACGGCAGCTTGTTCCAAGTTCTAGTGCAGCTTCTCCTGAACACCTCCAATAACAAGGGACATGCTCTGGGGCAAGCCCCTCCACTTTAGGCAGACCTCAGTTAAGTTTTTTCTTCAGTTTGCCAAAACTTAAAATTTCCATTCATTGGTCTAGATGGGTTGTCTGGGAATACCAAATGAATCCAATTCTTTTATCTGAAAGTCCTTCATAAATCTGAATTTAGCTAGGCAGCCTACCCTCCCCAACGCTTCCCTTCTCCATGCTAAAGACTCCAAGCCCTTCTGCAGTTCCTTACATAACTTGCTTTGTGATGCCCTTATTTAACTGCTCTCCTCTAGTTACATTCAATTTCATCAACATTTCTTTGTAAATTTGTCACTGATAGTGAATTATAGAATGTGTCAACTTGGATTTAGCCAGGACGAAGAGCAAGACCACTGCTCCTCTTATTCTAGACACTATTTTTACTAATACAGTCCAAGATCTCATCAATTTTTTAATGACAGCCACAAAACAGATAACAAAAATGCCCAAAGACCACAGATTAAAACTGTGGTGGTTTTTGCTAATGTAGTAGTAAGCCTCACCCGTTTCCAGCTCTCAGTGTCTAACGTGAAGATAGTTCCTTGCCTTCCTCACAGGCTCTCATGACAATGCAACCACCGTCCTAATGGCCCTGGCCAGCAGCAAGTGGCGGATGACTTCCTAGGCCCTGACTGCACACTGTACACATGATTCTTTTTCCACCCAGTGCTGGTGAAAAGAAAATTAGGAAAACGTCAGAGGCCTTAGTTCTAGTCCCAGCTCTGCCAATACTAAGTTGTGTACCATTGAGCCTGGCAGGCTTGCAGTTTCAAAGTCTGTTATGTAAATTCCTCCCTGATCACTCTTTCCTTAGTCTTACCAACCCTGTAATCCCAGCACTTTGGGAGGCGGAACTGGGCAGATCACTTGAGATCAGGAGTTTGAGACCAGTCTGGCCAACATGGTGAAAACCTGTCTCTACTAAAAATACAAAAATTAGCTGGGCGTGATGGCATGTGCCTGTAATCCCAGTTACTCAGGAGGCTGAGGCACAAGAAATGCCTGAAACCGGGAGGCAGAGGTTGCAGTGAGCTGAGATTGCCTCACTGTACTCCAGCCTGGGCAACAGAGCAAGACTCCATCTCAAAAATAAAAATAAAAGTTTATAATATAATTTCATGGGTCTTGAGATAAAGGGTTAGAAAAATCATGTAATGCAAGTATCACTTTCACCAATAAAAGGGCTTAAAGATAGATAACCAGAAAAACACCAGACACCATTTCATAAGAAATAGGTCAACAGTCTTAAGTCCCAAGCAAAAAAGTTACAATCATTGTTTTAATTGATGTTAGAAGTAGAAAATGTAACGTACTAAGGAAGGACCTTCTCTAATGAACTTAGTCAAGAAAAGGAGGCACAGGAACGTAGTTGGGGAGATCAGCTGAAGCCATCTTTTTTTTTTTAATTTTGAAAAACTTAAATATATTCCAGCAATTATTTAATTTTTGGTTTCTATAGTCATTAATAACCCCAGCCCTAACTTTTTTCATTATGATTAGTAGTAACAGTGTATCTCATGACAAAAACAGAATAAATACATGGTAATAAAATGATTTCTTAAGAGCTACTGATATGCACACCTTTTAAGGAGTCAAAGTAATTCTCTGTCTCACATACCACTGATTTGGATTTCTGCTTATGCATATATAAAAACATTAGCTGTGGGCTGTAGGCAACTTTGGGGACATGATACCAAGAGATATTTGAGTAGCGTAACCTTATAGTAACAGGACAGGCATGTCCAAGATTGTGACTTATCAAAAGGTCAGAAACCTGGTCTGGAGGGAACTTCCTGCTTAAGTGGAAAATTGACTATAAATGTTCTTGGAATGACTGTGGAAGTAGATCACCTTGCAGAATTCTCACCAGGAAATGAAAGACAATCAACAGGCCTGCCTTCAAGAAAGACACTTGTACTTGCAATCGAGGTGGTGACCATCTAAGGGAGCCATGTCTCTTCAGCAGCCAAATCTTGGGGAATGTCAATTGCTAGTTATGTAAACCTTGCCTTGTTGCGGCAACAGCTGCTGGGACATCCTTACAGCAGGTCCTCTTATTTATAGCGAACACTCCTCAAACTTCAAAACACATCCAGTAACATGCCTAAGCACAAATAAGTCAGAAATAGATCAGGGAAAGTCTGGCCATACCTGCTCCTCTGCTGGTGTCTCTGCAGATGCACTACAAAGCCTCTGCAAAGCATCCACAGCTGCACTGATCACCTCTAGAGGCCACTGAAATGCATTCAGCTTACACCTGACAGCATCTATGAAGGAAGTCAAAACTCCTTAAGTTCAACTGCTTAAAAAAATATATATATATGTGTGTGTGTGTGTGTATATATATATATAAATATTTATATATACGTATATAAATATATATATACACACACATATAAAATATATTTTTTCATATATGTACATGTGTATTTATATATATGTGTGTATATGTGTATATATATAAATGTGTGTGTATACACACACATATATATTATATACACACACACGTATATATGTAGATATGTATCTGAAATGAACAGCAAGGCATTTTCAAGAAAGATTCTCCGGCAGACACTCACCAGTCACTTTGTCCCGGATGCTCTTAGGAAGATGCTTTGCGATATGCCCAATCACACAAAGAATATGTCCTAAGGTGTTTGAATTGGGATTCTGCTGACTGGACAAAGGGCAGGAGAAATACCAAGGGAAAAGCAAGTTAAACACTGCTGCCAACAAAGACCTTTCTTCTGGATTATTAACATTGGAGGAAGTAGGGTAGGTAGCATGGCTTAGGAGTCAAGCTGTGGGAACAACAAGGCACTTAATGTACCTGGACAAAGGGGAAATGGGCTAAACGTGATTCCTATTTTTCATGCTTGTTTTTACACCAGGTTTTAAAGAGAAGGTCTCTGTATATGAATAGCTGTGAAAAAGCCCACTTCCTTAAGCCATGGGCTTTGTTTCTAAAGCTCTTCAGTGTCCATCAGTGGTCACATTAGAAGACACAAACCTCCTGATTTTCTCCCAGGACTGTATTATTCTGCTATAGTCCAGACTGGGTGAGGAGCCAGCAATCTTGGAGAGCAGCATCCAGGCAGGTGCCGAATGTTCCATGCCAGTGTGAGATATTATATTGTTCATAAAAGTGGATGAGAACTTTCCTCTCTTGGACCAGATATGAAAGGCCTTATTTAAATATGGGCTGGAAAGAAAAGATAGAAAAGCAGAATTGCAACTGTAAATATACAAAACTATTCAATCAGTGCCTCACTGAAAACGTATCAGCTTCTGAGGCTCCAGGACTCCTGTGGCACATGAAACTTTCACACAGATGTTCCTAATAAGCGGCGTGTCTGATACCAAACTAGGTACCCTTTAAATTTTCATTATTCTGTAATCAGTTATATTCATTTTTCCCCTCATAAAATATTCTTCAACCAAAGAATAAAATTTCACAATTCATTTGAGACTCTTCTTATCCTCCTCCCCTCCAAAGTTTCTACGCAACTGCATGGGGTCAGTTACAGACACATCCAGATTTTACACAGTTATAGTGACAAAATTAGGAACACTGTCCATTTGTCAATGGAAGGATTGTAAATGACAACCTAACAAATATGGTGATATTAAATCAGCTGAAATGTGCAATAAGTTAATACCACTCAGAAATAGATATTGCAAACCTTTTCAAAATAAAAAACAATGCTTCTGTTGTACTAAAGTGTTTGTGTTGTATCTGTGTTGCTTTATTTTTTTTAGTTTTTGAGTCAGGGTCTCACTCTGTCACCCAGGCTGGATCATAGTGGTATGGTCACAGCTCTCTGTAGCCTCCACCTGCTGGGTTCGATCAATCCTCCTCTCTCAGCTTCCAGAGTAGCTGAGACTACAGACATGCTCACCACACCTGGCTAATTTTTCTTTTCTTTTCTTTTTTTGTAGAGACAGGGTCTCACTATGTTGCCTAGACTGGTCTTGAACTCCTGGGCTCAAGCAATCCTCCTGCCTTGGCCTTCCAAAGTAGTACGATTATAGGCGTGAGTCACTGTGCCTGGCCATCACTGTTATTTTAAAAGCATCTCTTATTTTCCCTCTTCCCATGGCACTGAATGACTCATGAGACAATGCCATATTATATATTTAAATGAAGAGAAAAATACACTTCTTCCCCTGATTAATTTTTCTTAGACCTCTGGGAAAACACATACACATACATACACACACGCAAACACCAAGACTTCCTCATTAAATTATTATTTTTTTTGAGATGAAGTCTTAATCTGTTACCAGGCTGCAGTGCAGTGGTACGATCTCAGCTCACTGCAACCTCCATCTCCCAGGTTCAAGCAATTCCCCTGTGTTAGCCTCCCAGGTACCTGGGACTACAGGTGCACACCACCACGCCCGGATAAATTTTTGTATTTTTAGTAGAGACAGAATTTCACCATTGCCAGGTTGGTCTCTATCTCCTGATCTCGTGATCCGCCCTCCTTGGCCTCCCAAAGTGCTGAAATTACAAGCATGAGCCACCATGGCCGGCCTAAGTTTTTTTTCAAACGGAAATTCTCAAAGCATACAGAACAAGGCAACTATAACAAAACAAACACATCTATATACCATAATAAGCATGTGCATATAAATGAAGTTTTGTTAATATATCAGCTATTGATTAAAAATCTATCCACAGATGTCCAGTCTTACTGTAGTTAGCTTACAACATCTTATGTCTGATTTATGTCCCAATACCACAAGATACAAGCAATGAACAAATATTTTAAAATTCACTTAAAAATAATTATATGAAGTATTAAGTGATGTTTATTATATGTAGTCAACAGAATGGGGAAAAATTCTCTGAACTTGCAACATACTAACCTCTATCTTAGCATCAAATCCAAGGGCCATGCTTCAGGCCCATCTCCATGGCCTCCACCAGAGGTTACTGACTACTTTTGTCCTGAGACTCTGGTCCACCAGTTGGGTCTCTTTTAACTAATTCCTGTCTTCCAATAACTAACTGCTGATTTGAAAAGCTCTATTCTCAGCCCTCTTATCTCCAGCCTAACTCTGGGTGACCTCATGCATTACCAAGAGCTCCCAACTAAGATGTGATAAAGCATTCCAAGTCAAAGCTGGGCTTCCATCTCCGGCACTCCCTGTCACCAATGCACCTGACGTGTTCTCCACATCTCAAGAAGGCGGCAGTCAGCAGGCCAAGGAGAGAGGCCTCAGGAGAAACCAACTCTCCTGGCACCTTGATCTCAAATTTCTACCCTCCACAACTGTGAGAAAATAAATTTCTGTTGTTTAAGCCACCTAGTCTGTGGTATTTTGTTATGGTGGCCCTAACAAATTAATAGGAGCTCTATCAATTTAGATTTAAAAAATACCTACATAGAACCATGCTCTTTAAAAAAAATACTAATCCATTCTGAACAATCTGTTTTTGAATGTATATTGAACAAGATGTTTGTATTTCTACCATCCATTTCATCATTATTTGTACCTTTTTCTTATCATATCTCAGCAGAAGTTTATCTTTTCCATTAGGCTTTTCAAAGACTCAGTTTTTCTTTCTCAGTTTTTAAATTTCTAGTCTTAATTTTAGCATTTCTTTTCCTCAAGTTTCTTCAATGACTTTTTCTAACTTCTTAAACTGAACCTTTAGGTTACCTGTTTTCAGTCCTCTTCCTTTTCAAATACGCACTTAGCATTATACATTTCCTTCTAAGTACTCCATTAAATGCACTCTACAAATTTTGGCATGTATTCAGCTCCAAAATCTTCCAATTCACTGGTCTTTGACCTCGCAGTTATTTAGAAGTATCTTTTTTAACTCTTCAAATGCTGTTTTTGAGGTTTTCCTCTACTAGTTATCATATAATGCTCAGAGAACATTATCCTATTAGTACAGATTTGCTGATATTTAAGACTGGCTCTATGAAGTAGTACATAATCAATTTTTATAAATGGTTCACATAAGCTTAGAAATGTGTGCTTCTGATGGGCATGGGGTTTTATATATATCATTTGGGGACATATACCTCTTCCTGGTATAATTCCTTTATCCTTATAAGTAACTTTCTTTACAACTGATGACATTTTCCATTAAATTCTATTTACCTCTAAATTAATACAGCCTTCTTTCTGCATTATTTTCCTAGTAACCTTTTTCTTACTTTCAGCATTTCTGATCATTTTATTTTAGGTGTGGCTCTTATAAACTCTTATAAACAACATGTAGTTGGATTTTGGTTTTTATATCCAAAGGTTTTGTCCGTTAACTGTTAAATATAAGTTACTGACATTTATTGAGATTACTGATCTGTTTGGATTAATTTGCCTCTTTATGATTTTGATTTACCATGATTTTTATTTCCTTCTCATTTTTTAACCTCACTTCTGTTCTGCCTTTTCTCGCACTGAGCTTTCTTCAGTGTTACTTCTGCTCTACTGGCTCTGAAGTTACATACCACTATCCTTAGCTGCCTGCAGCTGACTCGAGTCTAATGCCAATCAGCATCTCTAGCCTCCTCCTATCCAATGCTAGAAATGCTGGGTAACAAGAGCGAAACTCCGTCTCAAAAAAAAAAAAAAAAAAAAAAAAAAAAAGAAATGCAAGTAAATGCACCCTCCAGCTCATCCTACATACTTTTTATATTTCAGCTCCACCTTGCTTTCCGTCATCTAGATTGTCATTGTTGTTACTGATTTTTAATGGCTATGTTTAATTTAGATTTATCTATGTGTTTATCAATTTCTTAGCAACCTTCCCTTTTTATATTCCATTCTTCCCTTCTGAATCCAGTTTCCAACCTTCTGAAGTATTTCCTTTAATTTTTTGAGATGAGGTCTTACAGCCTTATTCTATAGAGAACACAGGTCATGCAGTTAACCTACCTCAGTTCCTGGCTTTCTGTGGTGAGGAGAGTAAGAAGTGCCCAGACGAGCACCTGGCTGTCGTCCCCACTGTGAAACTGACGGTGATGCCGGATGTTCTGCAGCAGCAGCTGGTCCAGGCACTCCAGGGCCTTCTCCTGCACAGTGCTCTCGCAGTCCATCACCACCGGCACCACCCCCTGCAGCCAGGCTTTCTGGATCTGCACACATCTAGGTTGAGCCTTAGGATTGAAAGATTATGACATGAGAAGGTCTAAATACAAGTCAGAAAAGTTATGATCAACATTTTGAGATGTTAAAAATAATCCACATTCAACTGCAAACAGACCACAGAGTCAAAAAAAAATCAACATTCAAAAAAACATACAAAAGCAAAGCCAGCTTAATGTAAATCAGAGCAAACCAAAATTTTAAACTCATACATTCAAGTCACTATTTGACTAGTAGCAGTAAATCAGTACTTTTTGGGTCATTAAAAATCAAGATCTAATAATAAATATTTATCCCAAAGAGCAATTAGAACAGATGCTGACAGAAAGTCAAAATATGCATTGCTTAATGCCTTCTATCATGAAATAAAGAAATAAACATGCTTTTAAAATTCTTCAACTAAAGTGCTAACAAGTTGACAGAAGTAAATGATATATAGTACCTGTGAATCTGCCCTTTTGGCAGGCAATATGATCTATCTATGGCCTAACTGACTAAATTTAATCTAGGTCTCTAGCTTAACCAAATCAATTTAAAATTTTATTTTTCTGTGTGAGATTTAAAGTGAAGAAAAGGGCCGGGTGTGAGGGCTCATGCCCGTAATCCCAACTCTTTGAGAGGCGGACAGATCATCTGAGGTCAGGAGTTCAAGACCAGCCTGGTCAATATTGTGAAACCTCATCTCTACTAAAAATACGAAAATTAGTGAGGCATGGCAGTGCACGTCTGTAGTCTCAGCTACTTGGGAGGCTGAGGCACAAGAGTTGCTTGAACCTGAGAGGCGGAAGTTGCAGTGAGCCGAGATTGTGCCACTGCACTCCAGCCTGAGCAACAGAGAAGACTCTGTCTCAAAAAAAATAAAAATAAAATAATAAAAAATAAAGTGAAGAAAGGGCTAACAATTGGCATTCTCTAGCATTCATTCCTAACTATATTTAATAGGAAGCACAGTCTATCATACATAATTGAGAGATACCTCCTTCCTTATGCTGTAGAGTTCTACAGTGGACTTAGCAGAGTTTCTAAAGGTCAACTTAACATTTAGCAGCAGGTAATTATTTGGTGGAATTACTTTTAATGTAAAATACCATGCATTACATCTAGAATGACCTGCCTCTCACCATAAGGAGTTCTGTAAGAGACTGGAGGGCTTGCTTTCGGACAGAAACTGCAGGGTCCCGACACCGGTCCGACAGAATCGACAGGTCTTCCGTCATGCCCGAGACATCACAGTGTTTCAAAATACTCACTAACACCTAGAAAGCATATATACAACACAAAGTGATGACTGCATAGCATCAGTGCAGAAACAGAAACTGTTAACGAAGGAACATTTCCTTTAAGTTTGTGGTTCTTAATATTTTGGGGTTATGGATTCAACCTTCCTCCTCATAACATCCCATTTTTCAGAATGCAATTTGCTAAGGCCTCTCTCAGAGAAAAACAAATTTGACATAAACAAATATTTACAAACAATTTTATGAACCTATTAAAATCTACCTATGGTCCCTAGGTTAAGAATTCCTATTCCAAACAAAATAAAGGATATAAATTTGTGGTTCTTAAAAAATCAGAAACCCTGTAGGAAAGCTTAAAAATAATCTTCCAATTCATCTGTGATTCATATATAACAGGATCAAGGTCAACTAACAGTTCAGTGAAAAGCAAATTAAGTAACAAATATGGCCTAGGAGTTTAAAAAATGTTCCTTTGCATTTCCAAGTTTTTAGTGCTTAAAAAGAAATGTGCAGAGAAAACTCGCACCTGCACCGCAGACTTCCTAACGTTGGTCTTTTCATCCCTGATCCTCCTTCTCAGCATTGCCATGACACATCTTTCTGTAGAGGGAATACCAAAGAGTCATCACAGCCAGAGAAGGGTCACACAGCAGCTAACAGTTCACCATACAATACTGAAAAAATACACTCATCTTAAAGACTCACTCATTAGCTTGTTTCAGATCCTAAGAAATCAGAGTGTAGAAAAAGAAGAAAATGTGAATAATTAGGTATTCACTATAATGCATATGAACTTTGGAATATTAACAATCTGGTTTTATGAGAAAACATGGGCACAGGGAGGGAACATCACACCCTGGGGTCTGTTGTGGGGTAAGGGGTTAGGGGAAGGATACTGGGGCTGGGGAGAAAAAAAAACTTAAATTTTTACCTACAATAATGGAAAGTCAATAAATGATATATGAAAAAATATCTGGTTTTAAGTCTTGGCCCCTAACTCTAAAATTCTGAATGAATTATTTATCTCTTCCATTTTGTTCAGCTATAAACAAGAGTATCTAACCCACAGGATTATTTTAAAGATTTGATGAGATACTATGTAACAGCAGGTTTAAAACTTTCTACTTGAAGACATTTCTTTTTAAGAGATGGGGTCTCATTCTGTCACCCAGGGTGGTGTGCAGTGGCACAATCATAGTTCACTGCAATTTCAAACTCCTGGGCTCAAGTAATCCTCTTTCCTCAGCCTCCCAAGTGGCTAGGACTACAGGCATGAGCCACCATGCCAGACTAATGTTTTATTTTTATTCTTTTGCAGAGATAGGATCTTGCTATGTCACTCAGGCTGGTCTCAAACTCTTAGCCCTCAAGTGATCCTCTCACTTCAGCCTGCCAAAGCACTGAAATTATAGGAGTGAGCTATGACGCCCAGCCTTGAAGCTTCTTTCTATTCTTAAAAATTACTGAGTACTCTAAAAAGATTATATCTTTCAGTATCAATTAGAAATTTATACTGAGAATTGAAAAATATTTACTAATTCATTATAAAATAGCAAGACATGTTACTATTAGTACTTTTTCATAAAAATAACTAATTTTCCAAAACAAATAAACAAACAAAAAATATTGAAAAGGCTCGATGTGGTGGAATGTATCTATAATCCCAGCTACGGGGAGACTGAGATCAGAGAATCACTTGACCTCAGGAGTTCGAGTCCAGCAAGGGCAACGCAGCAAGACCACACACACACACACACACACACACACACACACGGCGCATTGTTTTTGAGTCTTGCAAACTTTTAAATGTCTGCCTTAATATAAGCCAGCTGGATTCTCATCTCTGTTTTTACCTGCAATCTGTTGCAATTTCGTAAGTCTTGGGACCACTGGAAAGTTCCAACATACATTCGTGAGAAAATCAGAGTATGGAAGGCAAATGAACACAGCATTCGTTTTTACTTCAAGGACCCCTGAGGGTTCCCAAAACACACTTTGGGAACTGTTTATATATAAGAAGGCACCATAAAAAAATAAAAGATGGAAAACAATAGAGAAAAATCAATGAAACTAAAAGTAGGTCCCTTGAAAAGATCAACAAAACTAATAAACCTTTAGCTAGACTGACGAAGAAAATAAAAAAATTCTAATTGCTAAAATCAAGAAAAAAGGGACATTACTATCATTAGCCTTACATAAATAAAAAGGAGTATAAAGGAATACTATGAACAATTTTAGGCCACCAAATTAAGTAGCCTAGGTAAAATAAACAAATTTCTAGAAAGACACAAACTACAGAAACTCAAACAGAAATAGAAAATCTGAATATACCTGTAACAAGTAAAGAAACTAAATTAGTGGCCAGGTGCCGTGGCTCACGCCTGTAATCCCAGCACTTTGGGAAGCCAAGGTAGGTGGATCACTTGTAGTCAGGAGTTCGAGACCAGCCTGACCAACTTGGTGAAACCCTGTCTCTACTAAAAATTACAAAAAAATTAGCCGGGGGTGGTGGCACATCCCTGTAATCCCAGCTACTTGGGAGGTTGAGGCTGGAGAACTGCTTGAACTAGGAGGCGGAAGTTGCAGTGAGCCAAGACCGTGCCATTGGAATCCAGCCTGGGCAATAAGAGTAAAACTCCATCTCATTAAAAAAAAAAAAAAAAAAAAAAAAACTAAATCAGAAAATCAAAAACACGTTACCCGCCCCCCACCACACACACACCACAAACACCCACACACCCACCCAAGGACAAGACACTTTTAATAGAGAAGTCTAACAAATGTTAAAGCAAAAATGAACACCAATCCTTCATGAACTCTTTAAAAAAATAGAAAAGAATATACTTCTCAGCTCATATGAGGTCAGTATTACCCTGATAGCAAAACCAAAGACATCTCAAGAAAACAACTGATATACTTTGGGTATTTGTCCCTGCCCACATCTCAGGTTGAACTGTAAACCCCAGTGCTGAAGGTGGGGCCTGGTAGGAGGTGTTTGGATCACTGGGGCCATCCCCAACAGTTTGCTGCTATCTTCATGACAGCAATACTAAGTGAGTTCTTTTGAGATCTGGGCATTTAAAAGTGTGTGACACTTTCCCCAACTCTCTTTCTCCTGCTCCCACCATGTGAAACGCTTGCTTCCTATTGGCCTTCTACCATGATTGTAAGCTTCCTGAGGCCTCCCCAGAAACAGATGCCAGTGCTGTACTTCCTGTACAGCCTGCAGAACTATGAGCCAATTAAACTTCTTTTCTGATAAATTACTCCGTTTCTTTCTTTTTTTTTTTTTTGAGACGGTCTTACTCTGTTGCTCAGGACGGAGTGCAGTGGCACAATATTGGCTCACTGCAACCTCTTCTTCCCAGGTTCAAGTGGTTCTCCTGCCTCAGCCTCCTGAGTAGCTGGGATTACAGGTGCCTGCGACCATGCGCAGCTAATTTTCATATTTTTAGTATAGGTGGTGTTTTGCCATGTTGGCCAGGCTGGTCTCAAACTCCTGACCTCAAGTAATCCACTGGCCTTGGCCTCCCAAAGTGCTTGGATTGCAAGCATGAGCCACCACGCCTGGCCATACATTTCTTTATAGCAATGCAAAAACAGCTTAATACAACAACAGACCAATATTCCTTATGAATATAGACACCAAAATCCTCAACAAAATACCAGCAAATCAAATCCAGCAAGATACAACCATGCTTGGGATTTTTTCCAGGAATGAAATGTTGATTCAACCTGTGAAAAATCACTCAATGTAAATTACACCACAGTAACAGAACAAAGAAAGCCACACAATCATCTCAAAATATAGAGAAAGTATTTGTAAAATCCAACACCTTTCCATGATAAAAACTCAGCAAGCTTGAAATAGAAGAAAACTACCTCATATTGATGAGAAAGTCATCCTATAAAACTCACAGCTGGCCAAGCACGGTGGCTCACCCCTGAAATACCAGCAGTTTGAGAGGGGGAGGCGGGTGGATCACTAGGTCAAGAGATTGAGGCCATCCTGGCAAACATGGTGAAACCCCATCTCTACTAAAAATACAAAAATTAGCTGGGCATGGTGGCAGACGCCTGTAGTCCCAGCTACTCAGAAGGCTGAGGCAGGAGAATGGCTTGAACCTGGGAGGCAGGAGAATGGCTTGAGCGGAGATCACATCACTGCACTCCAGCCTGGCGACAGAGCAAGACTCTTTCTCAAAAACAAACCAACAAAAAGAAACACACAAAACAAAACTCACAGCTAACATCATACTCAGTGGTGAACACCAAAAGTTTTCACCCTAAGTAAAGAAAAAAGACAAGGAATTCTACTCTTTGACTTCTTTTCAACATCATACTATAGACTGTAAACCAAAAATAAAATTCTAAGGCTCTCCAACCATCTAAATGGACTTCCTCCTCAACCAGGGCACTCTAAAATTTAACCTGAGAGACAGGTTCAGGCCATGGCAGGGAGTGGGGGTCAGACTTGCCTCACTACACCCTTCAGCACTAACATCAACACAGGCTTTAAATCTGAGAAGGAACATTTACAATCTATTGTCTCTGAAGCCTACTACCTTAAGGCTTCCTCTGCAGTCATGAGCTTTAGTCTCCACCATCCTTTATCTTACCCCAGACATTCCTTTCTATTGATCCCAGGTCTTTAGATAGACTCAACCAATTGTCAACCAGAAAAATTTTAAATCTATCTATAAGCTGCAACCTTCCCTACCTTGTCCTGCCTTTGGGGACCAAACCAATGTTATCTATTAAATGTATTTGATTGATGTCTGATGCCTCCCTAAAATGTCTTAAAACCAAGCTGCACCCAAGCACCTTGGGCACATGTTCTCAGGACCTCCTGAGGGCTGTGTCATGGGCCATGGTCACTCACATTTGGCTCAGAATAAATGTCTTCAAATATTTTACAGAGTCTGACTCTTTGTCAACAAATAGGCAAGAAAAAGAAATGAAAGGATAACCAAATTGGAAAGGAAGAAGTAGCACTACCTCTATTTACAGGTAACTTGCTCTTCTATCAAGAAAATCCTAACTAATCCGCAAAACAATCATTAGAGCTTGTAATGAGTTTAGCAAGGTTGCAGGACCGAAGATCAATTATCAAAAATAATTTGTAAAAACTGGCAATAAACAATTCAGAAATAAAATTAAGAGAGCAATTTAATTTACAATAGTATTGAAAAAGTAAAAACAGGACAAAATTTAAAGAGCAAGAATTGTTCACTGTAAACTACAAAACATCACTGAAACAAATCAAAGACTTAAAGAAATAAAAAGATATCAGGTGTTCATGGATTAGAGGAACTAGCAAACTAACACGGCAATAGTCCCCAAACTGATATACAGATCAATCCCTATCAAAATCCAAGATGGCTTTTTTTTTCTTGCAGAAATTGACAATTGATCTTAAAATTCACATGGAAATATAAGGGACCCAGACTAGTCAAACTAATTTTGAAAATGAACATAGGGACAGGAGGAGAACTCACACTTCCTGATTTAAAACTGACTATCACAGGAAACTATGTTAACCCCCAAATATGACTCTGACATAAAAATTATTTGAGACAATTAAAGCAGATAACTGAAAAGCAGCAGCAAACAGGAAAAGGTCTGTCTATCCTCCCCCTTTTCTTCCTATGGGCAGGATATAAATTCTTCTTTACTTATGGGTCTCTAGACCTTTAGCAGCCCAGAGCAATACACAAAACTCACTCCATTATTTTCCTCCCACACGCAGGTGGTCCCTGACTTAGGATTTTCTGATATTATAATAATGTGACAGTGCTGCACATTGAAATCATCCTTTGAGTTTTGAATTCTGCTCACTTCCCAGCTAGTGACATGCAGGATAATACACTCTCAGGACACTGGGAAGTGAGAGTGGCTCCCTGTCAGCCACCCCATCGAGAGGGGACAACCGAGAGTCTCCAGTGTACTATGCTGCCAGCATTTTTTGGATATGGTGTTTTGTGTTATGTAAGTGGAGTTCTAAGCCACTGCCCCCAGTTACTCTGCACTGAGATTTCTCCTGAATAACATGCACTACACACGTTAATAAACTTATTTGTCTTGTTACAGGGATCCATACCAAGGCAGAACTCATGAGGACTGAGGAAAAAATTATTTTCCGTCTCCTACACTAGAACACAACAGCAATCAACACAGTGTGGTACATAAAGACAGATGTACAAATTAATGAAATAAAATTCCATTAATATAGAATATACAGCACCCAAATAAGCTCATGAGCTTATACAAATCAGTCAAGTGATTTTTTTACAAGGGTTCCAAGACATTCAAAGGTGAAGGAGCAGTCTAAAAGAAACAGTGCTAGGTCAACTGGATAGTGACATGGAAAGGAGTGAAGCTGGATCCCCTTTATCACACCATATGCAAAAATTAACTGAAAATTGATCAAACACCTAAATGTGAGAGCTAAAACTATAAAACCCTTAGACGAAAACAAAGAAGTAAACCTCTGTGACTTTGGATTACACAATGATTTCTTAGCTATGTGATACCAAAAGCACAAGTAAGAAAAACAAAAGATAAACTGGACTTATTTAAATTAAAATGTTTTGTGCCTCATGGAACACCATATGAAAAGACAACCCATAGAATGGGACAAGTATTTAAAAATCATACATCTGTTAAGGTTTATATATAACTCTTTCAACTCAAAAATAAAAGATAACCCTATTAAAACATGGGCAAGGGCTTGAATGGACATTTCTCCAAAGAAGATGTATTTATACGTGCACTAAGCCTATGAAAATGTGCTCAACATCATTAGCTATTAGGGAAATGCAAATCAAAACCACAAGTAAATACCACCTCAGGCCCACAAAGATGGCTACAATAAAAAAGACAGACAGGACAAGTGTTGGTAAGATTGTGGAGAAATAGGATTATCCTAAGTTGCTAGTAGGACTGTAAAATGGTGTGGCCACTTTGAAAAAGTTTGGTGGTTCATCAAAATGTTGAATATGGAGTTACCACACGACCTGACAGTTCTACTCCTAGGTATACACTCGAAGAGAATGAAACCACACTTCTATACAAATACTTGTACAAGAATATTTATTAGCCACAATAGCTAAAAAGTGAAAACAACCCAAATGTTCATCAACGGATGAATAAACAAACAAAATATGGTGCATCCTTATAATGGAATATTACTCAGCACAAAAAGGAATGAAGTATTGATATATGCTATAACATGAATGAAGCTTGAAAACACGCGAGCTAAAAGAAGTTAGACACAAAAGACAACATAGTACATGATTTCATTTATGTGGAATGTCCAGAATAGGCAATTTTATAGGGAAAGAAAATTAGTGGTTGCCAGTGGTAGGAGGAAGGGGGCAAGAGGAATGACTGCTAACGGGCATGGGGTTTATTTTTCAGCTAATGAAATGTTCTGGAATTAAACTGTACAATCTGGCAACTATACTAAAACCACTAAATTATACACTTTAAATGGTGAATTTTATGGTGTGTGAACTCTATCTTAATTGAAAAAAAAGCAAAGAGAGCATTTGGCAAAGTGCATGGCATCTAAGTAACTATACAAATTTTTCAACGTACAACTAATGACAACAATACATGTCGTTTCAGCTTATGAACAATACGCTGGGAACATGAGCTCTTTGCATCTCCAAACTTTTATAATTTTAAAGCATCATTAAATCAACTCAACTTTAGTTGAGTTGCTTGAAAAAAGTCTGTGCTATAGTAAATCCGTAATCTGTTTAGAGGAAGTCTGGAGCCAACACAAACATTCAGCATTTTTCCAGAGTACATGTTCCTACAAAATTCAGAAAACCTGTTTATTATAAATGCAGTTATTGCTCTGAATTTGAGTAATACATGCTAATATCTAGCCTCCCAAAGCTAATTCCATGCTGACCTTCTAGGCTGAATAATAAAAGCAGTAATCATCCTCAGGGCCCTTTCTGTGCATCTCGGCACCGATCTCAGTGTTCCGCATACGTGTGTGTACAAGTGTATATACATTTATGTGCACAAGCACCTGTCTCCCCACTGCTCCTTAAGAGACAGAGCTCTGTCTCACAGACTTGTGCATCTCCAATGCCTGGAACACATTGGGAAGGACCAGATCAATGTTTATTGAATAAATTAATAAACCTAATTAGAGTAATTAATCCTCTACACACGTTTTTT
The DNA here is from genome assembly GCF_030222135.1 of Aotus nancymaae. NCBI lineage: Eukaryota > Metazoa > Chordata > Mammalia > Primates > Aotidae > Aotus > Aotus nancymaae. Next base: position 38,584,416 of record NW_026988423.1, read on the forward strand.
CTCTCTCTTATCTATCTGTCTCTCTCTTTAAATCACTCCCCTAAATGTTGTTTCCACAGACTCTCTCAACAGTCCTCTGGGAAAGATGGGATGATGTTACAACTGGAAAATGACAGGCATACCCTATCAAGCAGCTACTTAGTAACTGAGTTGACACAGAAAAGCACTACCCTGCAGTGTTTTTTTGTTTTGTTTTCTTTTGTTTTTAAACAGACTGTCACCCAGGCTAGAGTACACTGCTGTGATCACAGTTCACTGCAGCCTGGAACTCCTGGGCTCAAGCCATCCTCCCACCTCAGCCTCCTGAGTAGCTGGGACCACAGGTGCAGACTACCATACCCAGCTAATTTTTAATTTTTTTTTTTTTTTTTTTTTTTTTTTTTTAGAGATGAGATCTTCCTGTGTTGCCCAGGCTGGTCTTCAACCCCTGGGCTCAAGTGATCCACTGGCCTCAGCCTCCCAGAGTGATGGGATTATAGGCATGAGTCACCACACCTAGCCAGATGTTTCAATTATTAGGGGTGAATTAATAAGGAAAAAAAAAAAATCCAAGGTTTTAGCCTCTACTTACAGTTGTCTGAAATCCAATAGCATTACTGATCTGACATTGATAAAGTGTGACATACCTCCAGAGCCAACTGTTTCACCATTGCTGTCTATGTTCATCTTCCCTGAGGGTTCAGAACAGTTAGATGTCTGCCTTTGATAGGAAAAAGCTTAAAAAAAAAAAAAGGTAGTCATTAAGCTAAAAATGTGCTATACTTTTAATGGCATTAGCAGGTCATGTTACTCATTTAAGTTACTACGTTATTACTAAAATGAATTTCAACTTCTCTGATGAAAAACGTACAATGTTAAAGTAGGAAAATAAGGAGGAAGGAAAAACATTTTAAATATTCAGCAAGTTTTTAAAAGATAATCATTCAATACTAGAAAATGTATTGATCCATTACCTGATGAATTTCTCAGTAATGTACCAGGGTGACTCTCTATTCCTGAAACTGCAGGACCTAAAAATAAGAAGACAGATAAGGAAGAAAGTCAGTAGCATAGACTGAGTTAATATCCACAGAGGAATCAAATTGAAGATTACTAGGCTGAAAGACAAGGCAGACAGATTCTGAACTGCTGACAACTGATAATGTTCTCCTTGTGTATGCATTGAAATGGAGATTCATTTTATTACAAGCAATGCCCACCGATGCAAAGCAACAGTAAAGGTAGCCACCAACATCACCTCTAAAATATGAATATCTCAAATACATTTAAAAGGCCTTTCAAATGTATCAGCCTTGCCTATTTAAAAGTTATTTGACAATAAAATATACTAAAAATGGTTTTGAGGGTAAAAATAGATCATACCATAGGTTTTTTTTAAAAAATGGTTTTGAGGGTAAAAACAGATCATACCATATTACTTCTGCCACAGAAAAGAAGGATTCCTTTGCAGTCTATCTCTCAATGAGCACAAGACCAGTGTCCTTTCCCAAGTCACCATACTCACTGTTAATCAGGAGCTCCAGGATACTCTCCGATGCACTGGCAACACTCAGCTCCAGACAGTGTGCAAAGCTGGACAGTGCCTTGCTGCGGACAGTAGGCGCCTTGTCTGAGCAACGATCAAACATAATTTCCTGCACCAAGAACTTATGCTTTAAGAAATTCTGATGCTCCAAGGAGAGGGTGTTATCCACTTCTCTTTCAGGCAGTTCTAACAGGGCTAAGACAACATCAAGAGTAAAAACCCGGTGTGGGATCTGGTAAAGCAAGATCACAAGAATTGCCATCAGACAGGAGTAAGAACCAAAGAACCCTCCTCATTCAGACCTAGAAAAAGAGACTCTTTTAAAAAGACTTTAAAAAGGACCCAAGGTTTTATGCAGAGTTATCTCCTACCTTAGAACTTCGGGAGTATTTGTAAAGCCAGGCAATGAACATAGCATATTCTCCACAAGGAAGTTTACTGAGTAGCTGGACTAGGGACTGGGCTGCAAAAGTACGATACTCTGATTTATCTACCACCTGAAAAACACAAACAGAAGCTGACCAATCAATAACCACCTGCAGGACAACTGAAACATATTTTGCAATACAAGTTGAGTATCAGTGAGTGTATCTAGTTCAATGATCTTTAAATGTTAGGTAAATGGCTAAAAATTTTAGGTTTTAGAACCCTTGTAAACTAATCTAAAGGAAATCTGTGAACCGTCTCCCCAGAAAAATGTACATACAAATTTAGTATATAATTTCAGAGAGTTTTTGGATCCCCAGGTTTCATGAGGTTCAAATTAAGAATTATTTGTCTAAATGGTTATAAAAATGTAAGAGATAATCATAGGAATTTGAACATTGACTGGATGTTTGATAATATTAAGAAATTACTGTGTATTTCTTTAGGTGTGTTAATATCTTATGGTTATGTTTTTAAAGAATTCTTATCCTTTAGAGATATATATTAAAATATTACCTATGAAAGGGTATGATGGAATTTGCTTCAAAACACAATCCAGTATACGCATATTGGGGGATGTGGGTGGGGGTTTAAGTGACACAAAACTGCAGAAGGCGGTTGATGGGTACATGGTGGTTCACCATCCTATTCTCCCTGTTTCTGTGTATGTTCAACTTTCTCCAAAATAAAGTTGTTTTATTTATTTTTTTTACAGAACACTTTTTTCTAGGGGACCATCTAGTGAACATTAAATAAAACCACTTTAAGTAACAATGTAGACTCATTCCCAAGAACAAATACACACACGCATACACATACACTCACACACACCTTCACACATGATATACTTCTATGTTATTAATATTACTAAGGCAAGCAGTACCTTGGCACAGATGTGCTGTAGTAAGATACAGAGGACTGGGAATATACTCTCCTTTAATTCATCCACAAGGGAGCTATTTGAAAGAAAACACATCCACTGTTCACAATACATTCAGTGACTGTCCTCAAAAACCACTATGCCTATATTTAGAAATTCTAGTTATTAAAATACTATACCCTCATACTCTAAGAGTAGTTTCAGCAGAATAAAGAGTGAAGACAAAATTCATCGTAGAAAACTGTTAAGTAGTTCCTGTGCAATTTTGAGAGCTGCTGCAGAGTAGCTGAGTCTTCAGGAAAGAATAAAAATGTAATCTTCATACAATTCTTCTGACTTACTAAATTTTATATCCTTTTGGGATAAATATAAAAATTGACTAAGACACAGTACCACCTCATGGAAGCTCAGTGAAATGCATTAGTAATATTACCTCTCCCAACTTTAACCCAAGAAGAAATATTTTTTTTTCTTTTTTTTTTTTTCAGACGGAGTTTCGCTCTTGTCACCTAGGCTGGAGTGCAACAGTGTGATCTTGGCTCACTGCAACTTCTGCCCCCCTGATCAAGCAACTCTCCTGCCTCAGCCTCCTGAGTTGCTGGGATTACAGGTGCACACCATCACACCTGGCTAATTTTTGTATTTTTAGTAGAGACGGTGTTTCACCATGTTGGCCAGCTAGTCTTGTACTCCTGATCTCAGGTGATCTGCTCATCTTGGCCTCTCAAACTGCCATGATTACAGGCATCAGCTACCGCGCCCAGCCTCAAGAAGAAATTTCTACATTGCCCAGACTTGATCCATTTTTAGTGCTGTTTACCTGTCAGATTACATGAACACTATTGTGATTGGCATATGGGAAACTCATGGAAAAAACAAAATGACAGTGTTTTCACTTAAAACATTTTAGTTAATGTTTTCAAAAGTTCTTAATGGAGAGACATTTGCTCAGTCACAAGATGACATCATCCACACCCCATGTCTCCAACCAAACTGTATATTGTGCACACCCAAGGCATGCGCACACTTGCATGTACACAGCACGTCACGGCACCACCTCCATGCTGCATGCCAAAAGCTAGTGAAAGAGGGAAAGAAAAGCCAATGATGCAGCAAACACGTCCTTGCCAATGAAGCTAAGGCATGAGAGTTTTTACATGAAGCTGAGTGACCCATGAGGGGAAAACTGGTCTAACGATTATTGCTACGGAGGTAAAAAGCAACTCAATCCTTTCATTCAAGTAATTTCTATAGAGGGAAAGGAATAGAAAAGTGCAAAGAAACAAGGAAAAAGTGGCCAAGAACAAAAGCAAAGAGCTGCAGAGTAGAGAGCAACAGAAAAGAGAAACAGGCTTCACTGGCTGCAGTGAAGCAGACACGGGAAAGGAGGAGAGGCCACCGTCTTCTCTCTGAGACCGACACACAGACTGAGTGCAAACAAGCTGGAGGCTGGCTCTGGCCTGTGCTCTGCAGATTCCTATTTCTTTAACAGCACCCCAGCGGGGAGTCTACCAATAGAGACCCAGACACATAAAGCACATTAGCTACAAAGTGTTTGGTTTTGACTCCCCAAACCACCATCAGGCCAGAAATTTTAACTCTATGGGTATCAGAAATCTTAGTGACAGTGACCGCAGGGCCCAGAGTACTAAAAGAGACTGACAGAGCAAAAATTCACAATTGTGTGCTTCACCTGATAAACTGGACCGCCTGGTTTCTATGACTGATGACTTGGGAGGTAATAGGAAGGGGGGCACGATGGGAAACTTCACCAACTTCTAACATTAATATTACATTGAGCATTTGATGGAAAACACAATTGATAATCTAGAAGAGAAAAGAAAATAGAATTTAAGATCGGATAGAGAACCCCAGGGTCTCAAACATCACGATGCAGACTGTAGTAAACCTTTTCAAGCCATCTGAAGGTAGGTCAGGTTGGCATAATTGCTGGCTGAACACTAGGGATATATTTCTGAAACAATTAGCAGGTATTCTATAAATGCACAATGTAAACAGTGTGAAAGAATGGCTGGCAGATAATATATCTGATAAAAACATCACCTCATTACTCTCTCCACCTATTGCACAGTATAACCCAGAATTTAGGACAAAAAGGGAATTAACTGTCATTTACAAATGGCAAAAGTGCTACTAACGTTCCCTTATTTAAAAGGGGAAATAATGATACCTTACAACTGCTTTTTGCCTGCAGATTACAAAGCACCTTCCAACCTATTATCTCATGTAACATAGTCACTAATTAATTAATTCATCCAATAAATAAAACATTTACTGACAACCAAGGAAATGGTAGGTATTGCATTAAGAACTTTCATCTACACAGCTAGATTTTGCTACATATATTTATTTAATTATAAACCTTACAACAATTCCATGCGATAATAAGGACATGTGTAATTTCTACTTCACAGATAATAAAAAAAAGAAAACTCCAAATGTGTGCTGTCCAAGATCAAATAATTAAAGATAAGGCTAAAACCAACATTGCCTAACATCAAGTCAATACTTTCACAATTAAAAAAAAAAGTACCATCTTTAGAGACACAGTAGACCTAAAGGGATGATTTTCCCATCTATTTTATTACTTAAAATGTTTAAAAGGGCATGGGAATTAATAATATTACTATGAATTTTATCACATTCATATTTCAAGCACACAGAAGTGATAAAGATTGTGTTCGGCATGTGACACGCTCAACTTCATTTAATGCTGTGACAAATTTATAAGGAAGAGTAAGACTTTTGTCCTGTTTGTCCAGAAGTGAAATCTGACACTTTAGCAAGGTTGAATGACTCATACAAGGACCCACAGGTAGTAAGTGGTAGAGTCAGAATTCAAACACAGATGTGCAGAACCTCAAGTATCCCTAAAAACATCTTAATCACCAAGTTACACCTCTGCAAGTTAACTGTATCACAGATACCAAAAGCCACATGACCTTGGTCCATCACATTGTTTGCAAAATCTTATTGTTTAATTGATGACATCTAAGTTTAGTAACACCATAATGCACAACTAACTCTAATTCCAAAGTTTACAGCAGTGATACTATTAAGGTAACTTAGAGAAAAAGCCCAGTTATCAATGCTAACCAGGGATGACAACCTACAAAATTTCTAGAGAATATCATCAAAAATAATACAACTATTAATAGAAATACTGAAACACATGAATTGCCAAGGGAAACTTGAAAATTCTCTATTCTACTTTTTAAAACGATTTGGGAAATATTCCTACAAAAGTAACTGTTCAGCAGCTTACCTGTTCCTCCTAGTTTATTTACAGCAGAACGATTTTTTCTAACTGGAGCCTAACAATAATTTGCTGCAGCTACCAAGTATTCTGATATAAACTTGGCAATAAACAGAAAGCAAACAGAAATAGTGATACTTATTATTATGCAAATAATAGAAGGTCACGAAAATGAGCTGGTAAATTGAAATGGCATTGTATCAAATGTTTTTAATATCTTTCCATGGTAGGGTTTGTGTGCCTTCGATTCAACTAGTAGTAACAAATTAGGTTCTCATCTCCTTTACCTTATCGCCTTCTCCATGAATAGGGGAGCACAGCAAATACAATCCGTAATAAGCCAGTTCTGGTATGTATTTTGCTTGGTTAAGGTCTCTAAAGAAAAAAGACAAAATATTAGTTAATGGATATGATTTTACTTGGAATGTTTCTTAGTCCTACAAGCCATGTTTCAATGAATAAATTCTACCTGTGCCAATTAGGAAAAAATGGCATTTCCATTTCTGCATACTTAAATTGTAGCGCTGGAAGATTTAATGGCTCACCTGGCTTGTGTAACATGACATTCATGAAGAACTGGCTCAAAATTAGTTAATGCAACAAAGACCTAGAAAACAGACACCAAGAAAAGGCCTGATTTTTTTCTACTCATTAAGTATTAGCCATAGTCTATGTCCTTTGAAGCTGCCCTAAGGTTCCTGGAATTTTCACTTACCTCTATACAATTCTGTACACACTGCGGCTTTTCTTTCAAAGAAAACTTGGGTAGAAGCCTTAAAAAATTCTTTAAAAGGTGAAAGATGGCATTTCGAATTTGAGAAAGGTCCCGAGGAGAAAAACAAATGCTCTCATCTTCTTGTTCTTCTATAGTTTCATCCATCTAGAGATGAAGAAAGGTACAGGTGACTGCAACATATACAGAGCACTTTGTCCCATGGTTTTCAGTTTACTCAAACCAAGTCCAGACAGATTAAACTCCAGGCAGGAGCTGATGATGAGGTGATATGACTTTGACCAAGTCACATAACTGTTCTAGGTCTCCTTGACTGCTACAGTAGTTTCTAGTTTTGTGTCAATGAGGAATCTTGTTTTTCAGAATTTTTACTGTCTATGAACTTCTATCATCCTACAGTGTCATGTAAGAATATGGAATTAGGCTGGGTGAAGTGGTTCATGCCTGTAATCCCAGCGGGAGGCCAAGGTGAGCAGATCACCTGAGGCCAGAAATTCGAGACAAGCCTGGCTAATATGGTGAAACCCCATCTCTACAAAAAAAATGCAAAAATTGGCTGGGTGTGGTGGTACATGTCTGTAGCCCCAGCTACTCAGGAGGCTGCAGCGGTAGAATCACTTGAACCCATGAGATGGAGGGTGCAGTGAGCTGAGACTTCACCACTGCACTCCAACCTGGGTGACACAGTGAGACTCTGTCTCAAAAAAAAAAAAAAAAAAATTATATCCAGCCCAAGAGACAACTTAAAGCAGTACTGAATAGTTTATGATGGTTTAGGATTGTTTGCCTATAATCATGATGCCTGAAATCATATTTAGTATAAAGTCAATCCTTAAATAAACAAAACTGTGTGTTGGTATATATGTTTTATTACTCAACTTACTTCTTACCTCAGTATCTTCTTTCCTGGGTCGCTTTCCCCTTTTTCTATGCCTCCTGGAATTAGCCGGAGAGCTCTTAGGCTGTTCTTTCTTTCTTTTCCGATTCAAGTTAGATTCCTGAGGCCAGCTCTTCTTTAGAGTCTGAATGCACTTGTCAAACATCACTGGGTGGAACACTTGATTGGCTACACTGCCTATTCATAAGGAATAAAGAGTAAGCAAGTTAGATTTAATTGTCTTGAAATATGTCTGTAACAACAGATGAAAAGTTACAAAGCAAACTACAGGCTTTTCGTGACTCTGAATAACAATGAACCTTTAGCAACCGTACCATTTCCAACATCAGCCTTAGTAAAGGAGCAACAACAGTGCTGCATCAGATATAAATAACAAGGTTTCCACATCTTGCCATGACAGAGTAACTGGCTTTACACTTGTTCTTCTGTTGTAAACAACTAGAACACTAGGCAAAGATTTATAAAACCACTATTTTAAGACACTGGGCACCAAGCAGTACAAGAAGAGTAATCTGTGAAAAAAGGGAAACAAAGAAGTGAACCCTAAAGTTGCCCCAGTGTTGTATCCAGAGACAATCTCTGGACAACAGCAGAGAAATGGTAAATCCATGCAAATTATAATGGTCTTACTATGTTGAAAAAGCAGAGTCAGAAAGACAGGGTAGACAGAATTTATAGAACAGAAGAACATACATAAAAATAGAGTTCTAGTCCGGGTGTGGTGGCTCACACCTGTAATCCTAGCACTTTAGGAGGCTGAGGCAGGCAGATCACAAGGTCAGGAGATCGAGACCATCCTAGCTAACATAGTGAAACCCCATCTCTACTAAATATACAAAAAATTCACCAGGTGTGGTGGCAGGCACCTGTAGTCTCAGCTACTTGAGAGCCTGAGGCATGTGAATCGCTTGAACCAGGGAGGCGGACCTTGCCATGAGCCAAGATTGCGTCATTGCACTCCAGCCTGGGAGACAGAGCAAGACTCCATCTCAAAAAGAAAAAAAAAAAAAAAAAGAAGAAGAAGAGTTCTAGAAATCTGTCCAGGGCTGAACATAAGCTATGCACACACAAGGTAAAATTCTAAGACAGAGGGCAAAGAAGTATTTCCAAGGAACAAGAGGACGAATTATTTTCACAGCTCACACAAGGCTCAGATACATTTGAGTTGTGGCTAGCCAGAGTGGAGAGACCTTGTTAAACACCAAGAGCATTCAGCAGAGACCTCAGAAGAAACACATCTTAACGGTAGGGCTAAACCAGATATAGCATAGTTTATATCTGCCCTAATAAAGCTTTAAAACGAGCCTCAAAAGGGTCAACTCAATCCACCCATAGCTGCCTATTAAAACATACATCAATAGTATTTAAAGGGAAACAACAAAATGCAGACACTAAACAACATTCCAAATGCCCAACATCCTGGCCAGGAGCAGGGGCCCATGCCTGTAATCCCAGCACTTTGGGAGGCTGAGGTGGTGGATCACTTGATCCCAGGAGTTTGAGACCAGTCTGGGCAACACGGTAAAACCCTGTCTTTACAAAAAATACAGGCGGAAAAAAACACAAGTGTCCAGCATCTAATAAAGAATTTACTGGGCATGCTAAAAAGCAAGAAAATTTGCCCCATGATAAGAAAAATCCGTCAATAAAACAGTCCAGGAAATGACAGAGATAATGGAATCAGCTGATAACAACCTTAAAGCAGCTCAAGAATTAAAAGTAAAAAATTATCATGGAGAGAGAAATGAAAAAAGAAAATTTTAAAAGGCAAACAGAACTTCCTTGATCTGAAAAAGAAACATCCACTAGATGGGCTTAATAAATAGTAGCTTGGTTACTATGGAGACAAAGTAAGTGAACTTGAAGATACAATAGGAGCACAGAAACAAAAAAACTAACAAAGACAGTCACCCATGGGAGAACATCACACAGTCTAACACAGGAGTGACTCAAGTCCCAAAAAGGGGAAGGAAGACAAGATTTGAAGAAAGAATCACTGGAAAATTTCCGAATTGGTTGAAACTATAAATCCACAGATCCAAGAAGCTCAATGAACCCAATCACAATAAGCACAGAGGAAATCACAACAGAGCATACATAATCCAACCAAAAAGCAAACAAAAAGTCAGCTTAGAATTTTATGTTCAGCTAAAAGATTCTTGAAGGTGAAATGAAGATATTTCATACAATCAAAACCTGAATGGGATTATGGCTTGCAGACCTGTTCTATAAGAAATGTTAAAAAGTTCTTCAGTCTGAAGGAGTATTTTATGAGATTAATCTTTCAAATATAAAAGATGTTTATTTTGTTTTTAAAAAATTCTATAAAAGATGAAGAAATATCAATGAAATGAAGAGTTTATAACATGTAGAAAAAATAAGTACACATAAAGAAGAGGAGAGGAGAAAGGAAAACATACTTATTTTTTGTTTTGTTTCGTTTTTTTGTGTGTGTGATGGAGTGTCTCACTCTGTTGCCCAGGCTAGAGTGCAGTGGCATGGATCTCAGGTCATCGCAACCTCAGCCTCCCAGATTCAAGTGATTCTCCTGCCTCAGCCTCCTGAGTAATGTGTGCTACCACGCCTGGCTAATGTTTGGTTTTGTTTGTTTGTTTGTTTGTTTTTTAGTAGAGATAGGGTTTCACCATGTTGGCCAGTCTGGTCTAGAACTCCTGACTTCAAGTGGTCTGCCTGTAGCAGCCTCCCAAAGTACTGGGATTACAGGCATGAGCCACCTTGCCCAACCTAGGAAAATACACTGTTTCAAGGTTGTTCTTACATCATATATGAATTGGGAGAATATTATCTGAAGATTAACTGTGAAAAGTGCCTACTGCATACAAAAAGCAAGCACATAAAATATATGCATACATGCTAAACAGTATAGCTAATAAGCCAAGAAAGGCAACATGGGATACTAAAAAAAAAAAAAAATTCAAAATGTGCAGGAAGAGGAAAAAATGGAGCAAGAAACAGATTTAAAAAATAGTAAATAGAAAAATGGCAGAAACCCAACCATATTTATAATTACTCTAAATGTGATTGGCTAAACAGTTTAACCATTCTAATATAAAAGCAAATATTGTCAGAAAGAAGCATAACCAAATGGGCTGGGCATGGTGGCTCAGGCTTACAATCTCAGCACTTTGGGAGGCTGAAGCAGGAGGATCGCTTGAGGCTAGGAGATTGAGACCGGACTAGGCAACAACATAGCGAGACTCTGTCTCTACAAAAATAAAATAATAATAATTAGCTAGTCATGGTGATTTATGCTTGTAGTTCCAGCTATTCTGGAGGCTGAGGTGGGACAATCGCTTGAGCCCAGGACTTAAAGGTTAAAGTGAACTATGGTTGCCACTGCACTCCAGCCTGGATGACAGAGTCAGACCCTGGACCTCTCTCTTTTTTTTTTTCCCCCCTGAGACAGAGTCTCACTCTGTTGCCCAGGCTAGAGTGCAGTGGCATGATCTCAGCTCACTGCAACCTCCGCTGCCCGAATTCAAGTGATTCTCCTGCCTCAACCTACTGAGTAACTGGGATTACAGGCATGTGCCACCATGTCCAGCTAATTTTTGAATTTTTAGTAAAGACGGGGTTTCATCATGTTGGTCAGGCTGGTCTCGAACACCTGACCTCAAGTGATCTGCCTGCCTTGTCCTCTCAAAGTGCTGGGATTACAGGCGTGAGCCACTACCGTGTATGACCTGATCTCTCTTAAGAAAAAAAAGAAAGAATAAGAAAAACCATGACCACATGACAGGCAGTCTACAGGAAACCCTTTAAATATAAATATATGGATAGGTTACAAATAAAAGCATGAGAAATGATGTTACCAACAAAGGACAAATCATAAGATGACTATAGTGGCTATCTTAATATTAGACAAAATAGACTTCAAGACAAGGAATATAACCAGATAAACAAGGACTCAACATAATTCTAAAAGGATTAACCTACCAGGAAGACATGATAATCATAAATACATCCGTATCTGTCAGACTTTCACAGTATCTTAAGTTAAAAGAATTGAGAGGAGAAATAGATAAACTGATAATTATTCTTAGAGATTCCAACATTCCTCTCTCAATAACTGATAGAACAAATAAGCAGAACATCAGGAAGGATATATAAGTCTTGAATAACATTTGCAACCAACTTGACCTAACTGACATTTACAGAATACTAGATCCAACAAAGGCAAGGTACATATTCTGTTAAAGTGGAAATAGAAGATTCACCAAATTAGACTCTAGGTCCATTAAAAAAAAAAGGGCACAACTCAATAATTTATAAGTATTATAATCATATAATGTATGTTCTCTGATCCCAACAATTAAAAATAAATTACAATAAAATTTCAGAAAAGTTCAAATCTTTGGAAATTAAACTCAATCTACTAAACAACTCAGAGATGTAAGAAATGACAAGAAAAATTAGAAAATCACGTTGGCCTGAACAACAGTAAAAACATATCATCAAAATCTGTAGGATGCAGATGAAGTTGTACTTGGAGGGACATTTACAGTATTAAATACTTGTATTAGAAACAAAGATATGTAAGTGAGAACAAAGATCTAAGCATCCACCTTCAAAAGTCAGAATAAGAATAAATTAAACCCAAAGTAAGAAAGGAAATCATAGCCATAAGACCAGAATTCAATGAAACAAGAAAGGGACAAACAACAGAATTCAATTAATGACATCAAAAGGGGTTCTCCAAAATGAACAGTAAAATGAATAAATCTTGACCTATATTGATCAAGAAAAAACAAAATGCAAATTGCCAACATTAAGCATGAGAGGAGATCACTAGAAATTCTACAAACACAAACTTCTTTAAAAAAAACTCCATGCCCCGATGACTTCACTAGTGGATTCTACCAAACGTCTGAGGGAAAAGAAAACCAATCTTTCCACAAATCTTCAAAAATTCAGAAGAGAATGAAATAGTATGTAACTTGTTCTATGAGAATGGTAATACGCAGATACACAAACCGGACAAAAATGTCTCAAAAAAAGAATACCACTTATGAATATAGACAGAAAAACCTTCAACAAAATATTAGCAAACACTGACAACATATAAAAAGGATCATATTCCGTGACCAAGGTCATACAAAATTGGCTTAATATATGAAAATCAACCAATGAAATATACTGTACTAGAGTAAGAAACAAAAACCACAAGATTACTTCACAAGTACAGAAAAGCAAATGACAAAATCCAACACCCTTTCACAATAAAACACTCAACAAACTAAGAATAGTAACTTAATAAGGGCCATCCTGAAACAACCCACAGGTAATATCATCATACTTAAAGGCAAGACTGGATGCTTTCCCCCTTCAGATGAGGAATAATACAAGAATGCTCCGCTCTCCTTCTATTCAACATTGCACTGGAGGTTCTTGCCAGGGCAAATAGGTAAGAAAAATAAATAGAAAGAACCCAGGCTAGAAAGGAAGAAGTGGCTGAGCACGGTGGCTCATGCCTGTAATCCCAACACTTTGGGAGGCTGAGGCTGGTAGATCACCTGAGGTCAGGAGTTCAAGACCAGCCTGACCAACATGGAGAAACCCTGTCTCTACTAAAAATACAAAAAAAAAAAAAAAAAAAAAAATTAGTCAGGCGTGGTGGTGCATGCCTGTAATCCCAGTTACTTGGGAGGCCGAGGCAGGAAAATCGCTTGAACCCAGCAGGCGGCGTTTGCAGTGAGCCGAGATGGCGACATTACACCAAAGCCTGGCAGACAAAAGCAAAACTCCTGATCTTAGGGAAAAAAAAAAAAAGAAAGGAAGGAAGGAAGGGAAGAAGTAACCCTGTGTCTATTCACACATGACATGATCTTACACAAAGAAAACCCTGTTGGAACCAACAAATGAGTTCAGCAAGGTTCTGGGATATAAGATCAATAATCAAAATCAATTTTGCTTCTATACTAATAAACAACCCAAAATAAAATTAAGAAAATAATTTTATTGACAATGGCATTGAAAATAATACTTAAGAATAAATTTTAAAAAAGAAATGCAAGAGATGCACACCAAAAATCATAGATCATTATTGAAATAAATTAAAGAAGATCTACAACAAATGGAAAGATATCCTGTGGCCAGGGATTAGAAGCCCTAATGTTGTTAAACTGGCAATACTTTCCAAACTGATCTACAGTTTCAATGCAATGTCAAATCAGCAGCTGACTTTTTGTTGTCATTGTTGCAGAAATTCACATGCAGACCCTAAAATTCATATGGAAATGCACGAGAGGCAGAACAACCAAAACGATCTTGAAAAAGGAGAATATATGGTGGTCGAATATTAAGTATCAACAGCATCCCTGTCATAAACCTGAAACATTTAAAAACAGAAGGTAATTGGCAAGAATACTGCTTGCTGGAGAGCTGCAAGTGGCCTACGCAATTAGTAACAGCCACGTCTTTGCTCTGGCATAAATCTCAACCTTAATCAGAAAAAGCTGCATCTGTCAAGAGGAGAGTGAAACTGGGTTTCCAAAACCACTACTTTTCTCAGAGAGGGCCTGGTTACAACTGAGACACTGCTTAGCAACAAATTTCTTTAGGAACTTACTCATTTCCAAATTCATTCCGGGAGCATTAACAATAAAACAAACCAACGTTCAAGGCTTTAAATATAATACCTTTTTGCCCATTCCCGGATCACATGGAATAAACCCTTAGCATTAATTACAAATGCTAATATGAACAAGGATAAGCAGCAAGGTGACTGATCTTGCCATTTTCTTTTCCATATGAAAAGAAATCCTGAGGCCAGGGGTTAGAAGACCTAATATTGTTAAATTAGGTCTTCTGATGTTCTCCAACTCAATCTCTACGTTCCACTCTCTCTCACCTTGGGTTTAGAGTAGGGAAGAGAATGGACTTCACCGTCATAGGAGAAACAACAGCCTCCTTAGTGCTCTGATAATAAGGTAAAACACTGCTCACGAACAGACTCCTGGTCAGTGCTCTCCTTCAAGTATTACTAGCTGCTTTCCTGTTTTCTTGATTAGGATGGTTTTAACCTATTTTTCAATACCAACATAGGAGAGGCATACAACAATGGCTGCCCACAGCAGTTTTTTTCAGCCTAGACAAGGAATCAGGAGAAGAAAGGGCAATATCAGAATTTTAGGCAGGGGTGATGGAGGGTGGGCATGGAACTCTTGTGGTCCTTTTCAGATTACTTTCATTAGTTAATAGATAGCATAATTTCAGATGTTAAAAAAAAAAAGGGAAGGTTTGCAAACACCTATAACATGCCATGTACTTCACAGACTTGCTCCTCAGAACAACTCTCTGCCATGGGTTAGCACTGCCCCATTTACAAGTGAAGAAACAAAGTATAAGAATTGAAAACTGTAGAAAGAAAAAAATGACAGAGATTTACCCTATCATATCAGGTCTACATACCTGGCACTTCTAGCAGCAAAAAGTAAAGCCCAGCGGCATGAAGGCCATATTCTCGATACCGTAGACTGACATTCTTCTTATGTACTGTTTGAACAAAATGATAGAACAACGCCACAAGTGTACTGTGGGAAATATTGTTCTCAATGAAGAAGGTCCAGATACTCTGTGGGCAGAGGGCAAATCACAAAAGCCAGTCATGAGAGAAATGGAAACATCTCCTATTATTTGATTTTTACTGGTTCTTGGTACCTTACAAAAAGAGGAAGACTAGCCTGGCTCCTAATGCTAAATGTTGACCACCTTCAAAGGGACTGAAACAAAATATCTAAATTAAAAATACATTATCCAAAATTACAAAGATAAATATATATATAACATATTTAAGTAACTACACTTCCAAAATAATTTTTTTGTTAAGTTTGAAGCATATATACTTCAGAAATTATAGCTTAAAACTACACTAAGAATTTTGGGACACCATATATTAGTGATTATTCAGAAAAGTTATTCCTCTATTTAAAAAGAACTCAAATCCCTTTACCAATTACTAACGGAGGAAATCAGAGCTTTTTATTTAAATTTAAACGTTCTGCAGATTGTAGGCAAAAGGAGCAGAAAATGAAAGAGATCTCGGAAGTGGCCCAGGTAAAGGAGATAAACCCTAGAAAAGTCACTACAATTTTATTAATTCTATCACTATTCCATGTCTTCTCCCACTAAACATATGAAGAAGAAATGGGTTATTTTAATAACCTAAACACAGCAGGAACTAAATATGGTTTATCCTTGAGTATCATAACTAAAAAAGGCCCACAAACTTCAAGTGAGCAGACCTTGTACTTCCTGCTTCCTTGAAAAGGCAGGGGAAGTGGTAGGTAATACCTCTGATTAGTCACAACATCATCTTAAAGAAAAGACCATAAAAAATTCTTTCAGCACTCTCCTTTCTTTAACTAAAAAAACTTGTCGGAGAAATCATCTCCACTGGGCACAGTGGCTCATGCCTGTAATCCCAGCACTTTGAGAGGCCAGGACAGGAGGATTGCTTGAGCCCCAGAGTTTGAAATCAGCCAGGGCAACAAAGCAAGACTGCGTTTCCACAAAAAATAAAAAATTAGCTGGGTGTGGTCGCTACCACCTGCAGTCCCAGCTACTCTGGAGGGTGAGGTGGGAGGATCGCTTGAGCCCAGTAAGTTGAGGCTGCAGTGAGTCATGACTATGCTACTGCATTCCAATCTGGATGAGAGAGCAAGACCCTGGTCTCAAGGGGAAAAAAAAAAAAGAAAAAGGAAAAAAAAAGAAATCATCTCCTACCTTTACAGTATCACATCTTCATTCCTAATGCCACTTGCGCCTCCACTGCACTCACCGGGATGATAGATCACCCCAAACCATCTACTCACCAGGGCTCTGCGTATGAAGTCACCTTGGCCCCGTGTGATCTCATGGCTGCTGTCTAGTCTGGGCATCAGTGCCCCCGCACTCCCTACACGTGACTGCTCCTCCACAGACCCCTTCCAACCAGCTCTCCATTTCTGTCCTGGCTTCTTCTCCTCTCGGTGATCTCATGCATCACTGCACTATAACCCACACACCTCGATTTAAAGAACTTTCCTGTCTTTCATGGTCTCACATTTCTACTACCTGTTAAACTTCCCAAGGATCTCCTGACAGAATCTCACGTTCAGAAGTCTAAATAGAACTCAGTTTCTCCATTTGACCTTGCTCTTTTTCCATTATTCCCCACCTCAGTTAACAATATAATCATCTTCCTAGTTTTGAAATCCACGGATCACTGACTTCTTTCTTTTTCTAACTCTCTATGCCCAGTCAGTTTAGCAGTTCACAGCATGTCTTAGAGATCTCACAAAGGCTTCCTAGTTCACAAGGCCCTATTAATTCTACCTCCAAAAATGTCCCTAGTTTTTAGTTTTTCTTTCCAGTTCCCAAAATCCTAACTGCAGACCAAGCCATTATTATTCATAACACCTGGATCATCAAAACAGTCTCCTAGGGGTTCTCCCTGCACACATTTTTTCCCCCACTTCAGTCCATCTACTGTCAGGAACATCTGCCTAAAACAGATCTATTCGTGTTACCTTTTCATTGCTCTCTGTAACCTCTCCCACACAAGGCTGCTTGTGAGGATTAAATGAGTTAATAAATGCAACCTCCTACATACTTTACCAAATATGTTCAAACTCCACTGCTGACGCTCACGTAAAGCTACCCGTGACCTACCCTTCTCTACCTTACTGTCCCGTCCCACCACACACTTTTTCTGTATTCCTCTCAGCACTCCCTGCATGTTCCCACTGGGTGGCTCCTTCACTAGGACTGCCTTGCAATCCAAGCTTCTGCTAGTCATCTGTGAAGATTCGCTGCTGGCCACTTTCTTTCTGGAACCTTCCCAACCCTACCATGCTCCCTTTTTCACATCCTATGTAACAAATCTGCACCTCTCTTAGAGCATTTTCCATAATTTGGTTCACAGAATATTTCCAGGTACCCAAATGCACAGCGGCACTGCACTCTCCACCCGCTGCAGCTCCATGTGGCTGATGGACTTGGTTTGGCTAGTGTTCAAACGTCCACACTTCCTCCCTGGGAGGGACCTCAACCTAGGGAGAGGTTTGTATCTTAATCCCCACTCTGTCAACTCAGGTACTTAAGGCAATACTTATCATTATGATGAAGGAATGTCTAATTACATGATTTAATTTTTGTGATGTGAAACTTGTAACTACAATTTTTTTGTTCATTTAAATGTTTGAGAGATGTTAATATCCAATTAACTTTTGTTCTGCTTCCCAGCCCTTTGGTTTTTTTTGAAAACTAACAACCTAAATATTAATAATAATTTATACTTCTATGCACTGGGAAGAACTCAATATTTACAGGAACTTTTTGGACAACTGTTAATTCAACTAGTCATTCCTCAGATTAGTAATATCAGATATTATTAAGTTAAGGTTAAAGCACGTCTGAATTGTTATTTGCATTTTCCTTGGACTAGTTTTCTTGTTTTTGCCTTTATGCTTTTCCTTTTTTTTTTTTTTCCATTCTGAAACAGAGTTTCGCCATGTTGCCCAGGCTGGTCTCCAGCTCCTGGGCTCAAGCAATTGGCCAGCCTCAGCCTCTAAAAGTACTGTAACTACAGACCTGAGCCACCACACCCAGCCTTATACTTTTCCTTTAGTTTGCTATTGTAAAAAGTGGTCCTGTCTTAAAAAAAAAAATCAGACTAGTACCTTGAATCTTTTGGAGGAAACGTATTAGGATATTCCAATAAATTTACCACATTCTTTATGTTACTCATATTGTACTCCTTGTGAATTGTACACCAAGAAAGCCAAGCTTTAAATTATAATAATGACTTTGATCTTCTACTTCTAACACCAAAAGTTGGCTAGTTTGTTTTTATTTTTTTACCTCTACAGATCCATGTTCTTCAGTAGCAAAAGGTAAAAGACTTTCATAGAGTTTCGTGAATGCAGCCAATCCAGTCTCTATGATCTCTGCTTCTATGCTGGGATCCAAAGGCTCAGTCTCTGTGAAATCCAGTTCCCACACTGCGTCAACCCATTCTAGGGGAAAAGGCAATGAAATTTGTAAGTACTCTGTAACAAGGAAAAAAACGAATCACCTCTAGATTCTAGGTACGTTCAAGAGGAGAAAAGTTAGCCACAATTCATATTTAACTTGTTGTAACAATATAGATGTAGCATAATAAAAGAAAAGCAGAAAAGGTTAAGAGAATCTTTTTTGTTTTTGTTTTTGTTTTAATTCAGTCTCCATAGAGACTGTCAAAAATTGTCAGTGCCGAATATATTGTAAGTTGTCAGAGCGGGGTATTGGGAAAAGTTTTCAATTAGCAATAATCGTGCCTCGGATAAACCTCATTGGCTATGATACTGCCACTGCGCAAAGCTTAAGAGAATCTTAAATCACAAGTGAGAGCTGGCTATTAGGGTAATCATCTTCTAAAAATATAAAGAAGGAAACACTTTTAAGATATAAGAGTTTTGGGAAAGGACACTTCAAAACATTTTGTGATCAGGCTTTCCTGTATGTATAATCTAGAGAAGAAACAGAGGTTAATCAGATTGCCCAAGATGTCCCTTTGTGAAAATATCATAACTAAGTTAGTAAGTGGAAATAAAATATATAGCACTTTATCGGGTCTTTAGACAAGAATGTAGTATTTAAAAAACAGTTATCATTTCTACAGGAAGTTTAAAATGAGGAGGCTAGCCAGACTCAGACTCACAGAAATACTCAGTGACTTTAAAATATACTGATTGAAAGAATGTACATTGAGAGGAACGATATTAAGACAGCATGCTGGATGGACTCCTTAACAATTTCTCTCAACTCTAAATCTTCCTATTCTTTTCTAACAAACTATATTTCTTCAGTGTTTTTCTTGTTATTCTCCCAAACTAAAATTAGTTCCAGATGGGCCGGGTGTGGTGGCTCATGTGTGTAATCTCAGCATTTTGGGAAGTCCTGGCAGATAGATCACAAGGTCAGGGGTTCAAGACCAGCTTGGCCAAGATGGTGAAACCGTCTCTACTAAAAATACAAAAATTATCCAGGCATGGTGGCAGGTGCCTGTAATCCCAGTTACTCAGGAGGCTGAGGCAGAGAATTGCTTGAACCCGGGAGGCAGAGGCTGCAGTGACCGAGATTACGCCATCGTACTCCAGCATGGGTGACAAAGCAAGACTCCATTTCAAAAAAAAAAATTATGACTAGATGGAAATGTGGACATCTCATACAAATTATTAATCAGGCATTCCTTCAAATTAATATTAAAAGTATTTGTTCAACACTGATTTAGAGAAGTTGGGCAGGGTATAAAGAAAGAAAAAACAGAGATGCGAGCATTACACTGCACTCAGCAAATGATAGGCCTTACACTCAACTAGGTCCATCCTCCTTAGAATACAATCTGCTCATTATCTTTTGCCACTTGAACTTGACCCTGGAGGAGGGGGTCTCTGTACTGCAAGTGGCTGTGCACAGCATTCCTTCCAAAGACATGAAATATGCTGACTGAAAGAAGATCTGAAAATACAATTTTATCTTTCTAAATTTCCAATAATGTTTTAAAGGTCATTATAGAACACAGCAAAAGTTATCTCACTCCTTCTTTTGGTTTTGCTTATAATAGTTCCCTACTGTAAATACCATCAAATCTAACTTGGATGAAGGTAACTGGCCCTGTTATCTACCATTTGGACACAGAAGTCTTCTGTGTTGAACGTTGAGTGAGAATATAGGAGACATTGAGTTTGATTTTTTTCAATACTCTTACACTATTCAAACCAAATCCCTTGCTATTTTCTCAACTGTCAAATGCAGATAACTTCTGCTCTACTATTTCACTTAGGATGGAAGAAGAGGAGCAAATACATCATTTATTCACTCAACAAACACTTTGAGAAAATACTAGGGAAGCCACTTACAGTGCTACGAATACAATGATGAATGCTAGCGGGTTCTTGTCCACGAAGATGTCAACATTTCACACTTAGGATACCAAAAAAAGCAGCTGATGATAGAGGAGAGACCACTGAATTTTGAGTCAGAACAAGGCAAATATCCTGACTTGATCACTTACACATAATTAGTCTCTTCTTCATCATTGGAAATACAGGATTTTTGTGAAAGATAATGTGTAAAAAGGGCCTAACAATGTGCTAGCCACATAAAAAACAGTAAATAGATGGTATTTATTATTTTTGCAGTGGATGAGTGTTAAAATAGTAGATATGTAAAATGTAAAATGCTAGAGAACTTAATAGGGAATATTACTGGGGAAGAAGGAGGAGAGGAGTAAGATGATTCTTCAATTGGGCCTGAATGTAAGAGTTCTGCCAGGCAAATAAATGCAGAAAAGTGCATCCCAGCAAGCACAGTGTAATAAAGCAGAAACAGAAAGAAACTAAAGTATTTCAAAATGAACAAAATTTTTAAAACATAGAGTTTGGGTGTGGAGGGTGAGAATTACTATCTATTCAGCAGTTATTATGTGGCAGGTACAATATTTATCTTTACAAAACCCCTGTGAGGTAGATATTGTACTCCCCATTTGACAGATTAGGAAACAGGTGTTTAGCAAGAATAAGCAACTTGCGCGGTAACACATGGATGCTATGGTGTAGAGCCAAGAAAGCAATCCAAGTGTGTCTGACTCCAAAGGGTATGCTCTTTGAAAAGCATACTAGAGAGAATGGTGAAGGCTCTTATAAATCATGCCAAGGATCGTTCATTTATTTAGGAAACAAAGGGGAAACACGAAAGGTGTACAAGCTTGACACATTCAAAGTTGTGTTTTCAAAAGTCGTTCTGCAAAAGTGTGGGGGATGGGCTGGCACAGTTAACATCAGAAAGCAGCTAAAATACTCCTGCATTTGCTCAAGGCTGACTAAGATGAAGGCCTGAGCCGGGGCAGCAGCATCAGGAATGGAGCAGGGTGGCCCTGAGACACCTCGGAGGCAGGACAACCGGTGGTGGGCGTAAAAGGGCAAGCAGAAATGCCAGGACTCCTGGGTTGGTGGCTTGGCTGGTGTCATTAGCAGGCTTTGGGAATCCCACTTTCACTCATGTGAACTTTGATGATGTCTGCATTTGAGACATCCCGTTGAACCTATGAACACGAAGTTCAAGAACTAAGTCTGGGTGAAGAAAGAGATTTGCAATTTAAAACCATCTTAACGGATAAAAATAGGTGTACTGTGGGAAGTAGAAAAGTTCCTTTTTAAAGTTTCTTTTCTTGTTAAATAAATCTTTAAGTGTGCCAATAACTCTCTGTTAAGCCCTATCCTGTGTAACTGTCAGATATGCCACTGCTTACAGGCACGTAATACATTCTGTGTCCTTGTACTTTAACCAGGATATCTGTGCTGAACGTGCTCACAGGCATGTTACAGCTCTCCAATGCTTTTACCTGTTTAAAAAGTTTTAAGTTATTAGCGAGTTGGGTTTTAGTTTAAATTGTGAGGTCTGGCTCTAGCCTTGGGAGATCAGACACAGCAGTAAAAACAACCCCAAATGCATAAGGAATAAATTTGTCTGTCTTTCTTTGTTCACTGTACTTTTGTGGCAAGATGGCTAGTGGGAGTACCCTTCCTGCAGCCCAGGATGTAAAAATTGCGTTGCTGAAATAGCCTTTATCTCAGTGCTAATTTTCCTTTGCGGCACGGAGCATGTATTTCCAACATGCACGAAGATGTGTACAGGAAGACAGGGAAGGCGGAGAGAAAACAGATGCACAAGCGCTAGAAGAGACCGGCCTGCGTTTGTTTATTGTTAAGGGTGGCCTGGCCAGTTTGACGCCCCATGGGAAACCTGGCTGGCCGCAATTCCGGCGTGGCACGGGCCTGGAGACACCAGGGACCAATAGGAGCTGGGCGCCCCCTCCCCGCCCCCACCCACACCCTGGCCCGGGCTTAGGCACCGTAGGGGACGCAAAGGACACCCCCGGCCCGCGGGCCTCCCGGTTGCATCTGCTCACCGAGGCTAAGATCCAGCGGACACCAGGGCTGCAGGCCACTCCCAAGGCCCCGCAACGCCACCATGATACCCAGGGTACCGGCTCGCAGTCGCAGCACTCAACTTTCAAAGCTCGCTCCCGCGCGCGCGCCGAGGCGTTCCTGCGGACCAATCACAACGTACAGAATTTCCTACCCGCCAATCACCGCGCCGAGCCGTTTCCATTCGCTCAACCAATCACCTGCATCGTCCGCCGCAGGCGCAGAGAACCGGTCGGTTAAAAGACTGGAAGCTAAACAAGGCTGCTGCGCGTGACTGTTACGCTCTGTCGTTCAAGAAGGAGCCAGGGCCTGAGTTAAACCCTAACAGCGTCTTTCCTTTCTCGTTTTTCTTCAAGGGGAGGAAATCTAAAGGGTATCTGAGACAGGATACTTCCGGTAGTAACCGTCACCTTTGCCCTCTTCAGGTGACATTTTGCGAGTGTCAAAGGGCTGCCTTTCCCATCAGACAGCACTGGAACAGTGTAATATCCGAATGTGGAAGGCAGCTCAA
Source organism: Aotus nancymaae (assembly GCF_030222135.1). Lineage (NCBI taxonomy): Eukaryota > Metazoa > Chordata > Mammalia > Primates > Aotidae > Aotus > Aotus nancymaae. The sequence goes on from NW_026988423.1 coordinate 38,607,638, forward strand.
CTTGCATTGAGCTAAAGCAATAAGGAAAAAGCAGCCGAAAGCACTCCCAGAAGACAGCTGCAGTTCTGTGGGCTGAGCGGCACGCGTAGGCCCGGAGCGCGTCCCAGCGAGGCCACGGCTGCCATGTCGACCGCGGGAAACACCTGGAGCGCTCTCCCTGCGCAAGCGCAGCGAGTTATCCTGGCGGCCCGGAGGTCCCTGAGCGGAGGAAAAGGGTGCGCATGCGCGCGGCTGCTCCAACGCATCCGGGCTGGGGTTCGCCCGCCCCCTCCCTCGCCCGGAGCTGCCGAAGCGCCTCGGTGCGTTGCACCGCCGGAGGCTGGGTAGGTTGCAGCGCTGCTCGGCGCTGGACCCCACCCGGCAGGTGTAGGCCACGCACACCCGGCTCTGTGTGGCTGTCCTCCGCGGAATTGCATCGCCGACCCTCGCCCGCCCGCTGCCACCGGCCGCTGGACTGGCTGGGACTGGCTCGGCGCAGGGCACTGCTCCTCGGTGCATTGCTGCTCCGGCGCTGCAGCCCGCAGTCGCCCGCCTCCCCCGGCCGTGCCCCTCCCGCGTGGAGTCGGCTGTCCGTTGGCGCCCACTGCCCCGTGGCAGCGGCGGAGCTGGGCAGCGCGCGGCTGCTAAGCGCGCTTGCGCTTCGGGCCCTCTGGCCTTCCCTGCTTAGGGCAGCCCGCGCCCCGGTGCAAGGGAGCGGTCCTTACCAAGACGCGCCCGGTCCAGCGGTGCGATGAGCTTCTTCGGCTTCGGGCAGAGCGTGGAGGTGGAAATCCTTCTGAACGATGCGGAGAGTAGGAAGCGGGCCGAGCACAAGACGGAGGACGGGAAGAAGGAGAAGTATTTCCTCTTCTACGACGGGGAGACGGTCTCCGGGAAGGTGAGCCTTGCGCTCAAGAACCCCAACAAGCGACTGGAGCACCAGGGCATCAAAATCGAGTTCATCGGGCAGATCGGTGAGTCGACCCCCAGGACGCTCTCCCCCAGCGCGGACAGCCGGCCGGGGCGCCGACTGGTGAGCGAACGCGGAGCAGGCCGATTCAGGGCCCAACTCTGGTGAGGCCTGTCACAGTCACTTGTCAACTGCAGTCTGAGGCCCGGGGTTCAGCCACAAGTCCCGCCCGTGGGCGACTCTCCCTGCGTTACTGTCCTCTCTGCCATAAGTAACAGCGCGCTGCCAGGGAGATGGGGATGGCGAGGGCGGGAGGAAGCTCCTGCTGTGCCTCGTGGGATGGGCACTTGCCTGTGGGTTCTCCCCATTGTCTCTTCAGCATACACTCAGCTTTGCTTCTTGTCCCCAGGATATCAGAGTGAGGTGCTGTGACCATAACCTGCAGGTGGGTTTTTTAAGGGGAGACCGCTCTGCCAATACTGGCTTTCCCATCTACCAGCCACCCACAACTGCCAGACGCAAAGTGAGGCTGATCCACCGAGCCCCACTTCCCCACGCCCCCACCAACTCCTTTTTCTCTTTAGATGTGGTGTGAGAGAGCTAACCAGTTCTCTTATCTCACCTCAGCCCTGAACTACCTGTGCTTGTACATGTTTCCAGAAAGAAGACCTGTAATCTTCAATCTAAATCTGACTACCTAAGCTGCATTTCTTAGACTTCTTTATTAGCATGCGAGTTTTCAGTTACCAAATTCTCTCTTTGAAGACAAAGAAATGGTGTTTCTAAAACCACAATTAAGTGATCAGAGTTTCTCAATGTTCTTAACGACCTTTAAAGATGATTAGATGATTATTAATCATTAGAACTAGACAGGGCCAGGCACAGTGGCTGACACCTGCAATCCCAACACTGGATAGCTGAATCGGGAGGATTGCTTGAGGCCAGGAGTTGGAGACCAACCAGCCTGGGCAATATAGCAAGAGCTGTCTCTACCCAAAAAAAATTTTTTTGTAATTATCTGGGCATGGTGGTGCATGTCTGTAGTCTTAAGGAGGCTAAGATGTGAGGATTGCTTGAACCCAGGAGTTCCAGGCAGCAGTGAGCCATGGTGACACCACAGCACTCCAACCTGGGTGGCAACCAGGAAGACCCTGTCTCAAAAAATAAATAAGAACTAGACAGTAAAAGGCAGTAAAGTGATTTCGGGAGCTCCCTGTCAAGACTGGTTGTCTCCAATGCTAAGCCTGTTTCAACTCTTGTGTGTTATTAAAACGCTTGGGTACTTCTAAAATAAATTGTTTTTTGTCATTAGGTTAGGAGTAGAATCACAGTAAATAGCCTGTGGGCTGCAAATACCTCTGGTAGAGAATCTATACCTATACCACCCACTGCGTACATAACTGTTTTTAGAGACTTCCCTGGGGGAAGCTTTGTTAAACCCTCTCATATCCTGAAAGTTTAGCAGAGAATTTGCTCTCTCCTTTTCACAAAGGCAGGAAACACTGAGACACAGGCTGGCTCTTGGGTCCACTGCTCAGCCTCAAGCATTTTGTCTCTGGTATTTAAGAACATGAAATCAGGTGAAGACTGGCTGATCCTATAGGAAGCTCTTTGTTGTTATTTTAAAGCCAGAATACAAAAGGCCTGTTACTATACCAGAAGAGGGGAGGAAGAGTGCGTTCCATGCTTTCCTGCTTATGGGTTCAATGGCAGGTAGTTGGCAAGGTTCCTCAACAGCAGTACTGTGATGTCTGGGATCCCTTGGCATGTTGTCGTAGGATGTTTAGCAGCATCCCCAGCCTCTACTGACCAGACAACAGTAGTATCCCTGACTTGTGACCACAAAAATGTCTTGAGATATTGCCGTATATCCCCTGGAGGGTAAAATCACCTCTGACAAAGAAACCCAGGATAAACAGGAAGAATCCAAAGCATATTATGCTAAGCATAGTAACTAGTTGAGAAATCCTTGCCTACTGAGCAAGGGTATTTTTTAGTAGTACTTTTAAATTTATTGCATTGATTCTTTGGCTCCATAATAATAGTGTTGACAGGCATGTTTAGTCTGTGTCTATACCATTACTCCCAGGTGGTAGTACCTTGCCAGTATGTGAAAGATAATCCAGAATGTCTTCTGCCCCAGACGGTGTGAAATGAGCTGTTCTAGGAACAGTGTCAAGCCTTCCTCTGGTCTAAATGAAAGGGAGTTGAAGAAGCCGCTTGCTGTGCCTGCTCCTCTGGTTTCTTGTCTAACTACTTACTCCTGAGACATCCATCATCCCTGCTGAATTTTCCAGAACCTTTTGTTGCTTCCATTGGTAACTCTTCCTGGGCCCTTGGGCACCCTGGGCTGAGTTGACCATGAGACTTTGGGGAGTTTAGCCACTCTCTGGGCCTCGGCTTTCTCAGCTATCAAGCCAGGAAAATAAAATCACCCGGTGAGAATGTTGGGCATGTCAGGGGACCATGCACGACCCTTATACAGGGTTCCTTTATAAAATTATGGTAGTTGATGTAGTAATGTTTCCATTTCACAAATTCAGTTATCATCACTGATTTGCTATTCTTCCTCCTATACCTATTTTACCTCAGTAAGATTGCCCTGTCTGCTGATAGGGAGTGCATGTTTCAGCCCTTTGCCTTGAATCTCTTATTTCGGCCACATGGGCCAGTCTCAGCTGGTGTTGTAGATGGAGCCAATCCCAGCTTTGTGCTAAAGTATATTGTTCACGCTCAATTATCCATGGTTACATGAGGGCATGGAAATAGAATAACACAGAATGATGGACAATATGCTTCTTCTTATTTGGCTTTGGGATGTATTTCTTGATCAAGAACAAGGCATAAGAGTAACCTTTTGTAGTTATATTTGATGTGAAAGGGAGTTTGTGTTCCTAAAATACACACATTGACAGGTAGTAAAGATGGACCAGCCTATTTGGAAGCACAGAGTGACTTTTCTTAGACTCTTATATTCCTCCTATTTTATCTTCCTAGTTCCCCGAAAGAAGCACGTTGTGAAGTATTTGTGTCATACACCTACATCAGTCCTTGTGAACTGAGCTTGGGGTAGCAGAGCGAGGCTAGTGAGTGAGTTTGCCGAAGTTGTGGTCTTGTGGTTTTCTCCTTCATTGCGTTCTTTGACTATGTGCAAAATGGGTGGAACTTCTGTCGGTTCTGAGGTGGGGCTGACGGGGTGGCGTATGGCAGTAAGCAAGTTAATAGCACTGAACTCGACATGTCCCTCTTCCTTGTTGATTTGGAGGCAAGCGGGCAAAGGTATCACTTTTATCCTCTGTCCCTTCTCATTCTATCACTTGCTGTGCCAATCTCATCTGCACTGATGACTTTTTTTCTTCATTTAAAAAAAATTTTGAGACATGGTCTCACTCTGTCACCCTAGCTAGAGTGCAGTGCCACAATCACAGCTCACTGCAGCCTCAACCTCCTGCGCTCAATCGATCCTCCCATCTCTGCCTCCCAAGTAGCTAGTACTAGAGGTGCATGCCACCACACCCAGCTAATTTTTTAAATTTTACGTAGAGATAGGGTCTTGCTTTATTGCCCAGGCTAGTCGGGAACTCAAGTGATCCTCCCACCTAGGCCTCCCAGAGTACTGGGATTGCATATATGAGTCACTATGATGACTCCCATGAATTATATTTGATGACTCCCAGACTATTTCTTTGTCCTGACCAGACGTCTCTTCTGAGTTTCACACCTGTCTTTCCAGCTGCCTTCTAGACATGTCTACCAGGATACGCCACAGGTGTCTCAGAAATGCATGCAAACACAAACCCCTCTTTTTGTCTCTGCCCCAGCCACAGCCCCACTGCTTCTCCTTTTTTCCCATTTTGGCCTTTGTCGCCTAGGTTCATTTAGCCTCAGAAATCGAGAAAACATTTGGAACTCTTGGCGCCTCGTCCTACCCATGCAGTTGGCCGCTAAGTTTTGGCCTTCTCTGCTAGCTCTGCACTATATCTTAAACTGGCGTCTTCTCTCTATTCTCAATGCCATTGCCTTTTATTTTTTGTTTGTAGCAGCCTCCTGACTGGTCTTCCTGCTTTTGTCTTCCTCCCCTGTCAGGTCATTTTCTGTGAAGATGAAGTTTCTTAAAGGCAGTTCTATCATTGTCAGTCCTTCCTTAAAATTCTTGCCTCCCTGTTGGTTAATGGGGCAAAGTATATCCAAATCCCTCCTGTGCTGGCCCTGCCTCTCTTTTCAGCCTCTTCTCCCTCAACCCTTCATTTTCACGACTTGTAGGTTCCACACACTATCCTTTTCTTCTAGAATCTTGGTATTTTCCCTTTGTATAGTAATATCTTTCTGCAAGATACAACATTCCACCCAAACTCTCACTTCTTCAAAGCCTAGCTAACATCACATCCGTCAGAAAGTCTTCTCTGATTTCCCTAGGCTGACTTAAGTGCTTCCTCCACTTTCTTCCAGAGGCCTCCTTAATACCTCTTTTCAAGCAGGATTATGACAAGGTTATGACTTTTTTTAAAACTTGTCTTTCTCACTAAATTCTGAGCACCTGAGAGCCAGGAACTATGTTCAGTCCATCATTAGTGTTGTGTCTAATCTCCAGTCTCAGTGGTTAGCACATAGAAGGTGCCTAGTAAATATTTGTTAAATGGATACATTGGTCAGATCTAAGAATTTACAGAAACTATTCTTCGTTGTTTTTTTTTTTTTCCCCTAATCTCCTCCCAGATAAGCAAGAATTACTTTAATGAAAGAAAGACAGAATTCAGGTGTGCTTTGCTGGTTGCGCGACTGGGCTTCCTGCTTTTGTCATGGAGGAGGCGTTGATGAGCAACATGTAGCTCTCCATCAAGGTCACTGAGAACTCGGTGATTCACCAGCTGGCGTGCCCCCACTGGGGCTGCGTCCTCACTGGGGGAACTGGGATAAGGAAGTGTTAAAGCCGATGTGAGTTTTCCTGCCTTTACATCTTTCTTTCCTCACACTCCTGTGCCAAGTTGAAACTGATTTTCCCTTGTGTATAAGAACGGAAGTGTTGTCAGACCTCTGGTTCATTTGGTCCTGCACCACTGCTCAGATGTGGCAGTTTGAATATTGCCCCCTGAGAGTATAAGATCTTATTTATTCACTTATATTGTGCATGTTTTCCTGTTATCCTCTGCAAGTTTTTGAGCCACGCTGGGATCCTTCCTGTACCTAGCATACTTTTCCAGTGGCTTGGTCTGTATTCTAACAATACCAACACATGTGGTGAGGGCATCTCTTGGGTCAGGCCCATAGGATGAAAGGTCTAAGACCTAGTCACCCTAATGGCCCACGTTTCTAGAAAGATGCAGTAGCAGTAGTCTGTAAGGAGCACTGTAAGGAAAGACTGTAATTGTGAGAAGAAGAGACCATTGGTTAGCTAGAATCCTTTGGGGAACACCGGTGAAGGTTAGAAAGCAGACCTGGGCCACCTTGGAGACTAATGGGGTTTAATAAACCAAACATAATGAGAAAGTCAGATACATGGAGGAGGGCAGACAGGAACATCCCTGTACTCCAAAGCCAACAGACATTATCTGGATTTTTTTTTTTTTTTTTTTTTTAGGTTTTAATAAATCCATTAATACCAGTCAAGCCCATACTTTAAAAATCTCTAGAGGCTTCTGTATTTTAATTCATTAGCCCTTGAAATATTAAGTTAAGGGCATATTAAGATTAGATGGATTGATTCTTAACAAGCTACTGGTGGGACTGGAGGAGAGCTGTGCCTGGTGAGGTGTGGGCCGCCCAGAGGTGCCAGTGCTTGCAGATTTCCCAGGGTTAGCAGATAGGAGTAGGGTGTGGGAAGCCCGAATCCTGACAGTGACCAGCCAGCAGATGGTGGCTGGGAGGGTCAGATGAAGAGGAGGCTCTTTAAAGGACTTTTTACGCTTTGCTGACTTACATTTCTTCCAAGACTACACGAGACCTGGACTAAACATGGCCTCAGCCGAGCAGCAAAGCTTAGGACGGCTGTCATGGGTGAACTGTGATGCAAAGCTGGCTCGGTTTCCTACCAGAATGGCAAATTCACTTCTCAACTGTTGGTGGCAAGTTTTACCATGAAAACATCCTGAGTACAAAAGTTATTTCCTCCTGTTGGACTGAGAGGGAAACCAAAGACAGGGTAGTTACCTTAACCAAAAACTTACTCAGTTCCTACTTCTAGCCGACATCTCTGGTCTCTGAGGACTGGTGGTTGGGAAGAATGAAAGATGACTTGTGGTTGCTTCTTTGGGATGGAATAGAGGCTTTTTTTAGTATCTAGGTCCAAGACCTCTTGTGAGAACAGCCTTGGATTTTTGTTTTAATTTATGCAAGAGGAAACCAAACTTTCCGGTAAGTGGGAAGCACTGCTGTGTCTGCCCCTTTGCCCCACAGTGTTGCAGAAGTATTGCAGATGGCTTATAAAGGATAGATTAAGAAGGCCGGGCCAGCCCTGCTCTGACCTCACCCTGGCCACTCTTCCATGATATTTGATGTCAGAGCTCATATTAATGTGTGTCCAGAAGGAAAGGCACTAGGGAAAACGTGATGCTATGCAGGGAATGACTTCTCCTCCAGGTTCCCTGCTGGGGCAGGCGGAACCTTCTGCACTGTTGCTGGGCTCCATGATACTGGCAGCCTGAACACTCTTTGCACCTTCTCTGTTTTGTTTCTTTCTGATGTTGCCTGTGGGCTGTGTGATCACATTTGTGTGTTTTTCTCTTTCCTTCTTCCTCTTGACTCTGGAACATTGATTCTGGACACTGGGGCCTTGCTCTGCCTGCTTCTGTCCCCTGAAACTATGACTGGAATCTAGTACTTAGAAACTGAGGTACCAGATTCCCAAGGCGAGGTACCAGATTCCCAAGGCAAGGTTTCGGCTTCCACGTGGAAGCCAACACCATCAACCAGGACTCATGTTACAAGAGTAAGCAGAGGAGTCCCTGTCCCTGGCGCTGGCCACAGTTCTGCTTCTACCTGTCCTGCACTTGTGACTTTTATTGGGGGCACAGTCACCTTCCCCCCGTAGTTTGGAACTGCCACCTTCAACTCTGAGGCTTTGTGGATTATCACTTACTACCCAGAATGCTGCCTACTACTGAAACCACTGAGTGTTTGGAAGGGAAGGTGCATTGTTTGTAATAAAAGATTGTTTGTGGCTGACTGTAGTTACACAGGAAACCAGCCACAAGCCATAGCCACATAATACACTGAATTCGTACAGAAGTGGCATCACTAGTATGGGGTTATTCACACTACTGCCACCTTCCCAAGTTGTATAAATGACAGAGCCCATGCTGTTTCCGAATGCCTTCCTTTTGGGGCCAGCTCATAGACCAGCAAGGAGATAGATTTTGCACTCAGACTGAAACGTGCCACCTAAAACTGTTTTTTTCTTTCTGGGGCTGATTTTTTTTTTACCCTGGGACAGGGCTGAACACTATGGTGGCTCTGGGGAGGCAAGAGATCTGGTTTCTTGGGTCCAAGAAGGCTTTAATTCTAATCGGGGCTCAGATCTCTGCTGTCCAGGGTGGACCTAAAACAGACACACCTCCCCCACAATCACTAAAGCCCAAGAGAGCTAACCTAATGCCCAGGTTATCCCCAAGAAAGCTCACCCACTGTGTCGCGGAGATGCTGCGGACTGGGCCTAGTGGTCCCACAGACTCCTGTCTGTAAACTCGCCTCTTCCTCCCCAAGCAGCAAACCACAGAGGCAGTGAGTGCTCTACCTGCTCTGTGTTCTTAATTCATCTGCCCTGCTGCAGGCTGCAGTCTAGCTTGGGACTTGAACCCAGAATCCTTGAGAGGTGGAGGCTTGAACTGTAATGTGGCCATGCATAGCCACAGTCAGTATTAAGAGCTCACCTCTGCAGGGCCAGGTTCTAGGAAGCACCAGGGAGCTGGGGATGCGGGAGCGGTGGGGAGGGACCATGTATATAGCAAAATTTATTCTTAAAGAGAATGCAAGCAGACATAAAATAATATAGGACAAATGGGTGGCATGAACTTATCAAGAAATACCAGAACTATTTCCTGAAGAGGATAAATTTAGAGCAATTCTTCTCAAAGTGTGATAACAGCAGTCCTGGGGAGCTTATTAGAAATGTCAATTCTCAGGCCCAACCCCAGACTCCTGAATCAGAAACACTAGCGGGCGGTCCAGCAATCTGTGTGTTAATCTGTCCTCCAGGTGACTCTAATGCACACTGAAGCTTGACAACCCCTAATTTCAGTGAAGGGAATAACATGAAAATATCCATGTTCAATCGGCCACATGCCTTCCTTTCGGAGTGATAACAGCAGCTAGTAATATGTTTTTGAGTATTTGCTATGTCCTAGGTACTGTTCTAAGTCTGTCACCTACATCACCCCTGCTACCTCACACACAGCCTTGTGAAGTGGGTTGTGTCATGACCTGCATTATACCAGGTGATAGAAATGGATGCAGTCTAGGAGGAGACCTTCTCTAGTCCCAGCTCTGCAGCCAGCTCTGCGACTGCAGGCCAGTCAGTTAACCATGCTGTGCCTCAGTTTCCATCATCTCTTAAATGGGGTGATAAGATCTGTCTTTGCCGTCTCGGAAGATTAATACCCTAAGGCTGAAATGAGTAAACAGCTATATCCTTTCAGAAGTTGGAAGTGTTAAACAGAAATGCTGCTGCTTAAAGAAGTGTGGCATTTCTTATACTGGCCCCCATGACTTATCCCTTATTAAAAGATGATTATTTTGGGTTCCTTTTCTGCCACAGGATTTCACTATATAAAACAGAAGAGCCTTTGGAGAAGGAAGAGGGAATGAAAGAGTGGAGGTCAAGGAAACAAGGCTAGACTGGGTCTGTTCTGTGGGGAGGTCCTTCTGAAAAGCAGTGCCTTCAGCCCAGAGCCTCCTCACTCGGCTGGGTGTAGCTCAGGGTCTGATAAAGGAGGGCATTGCTGTCTCTCACCAGAACTCTACTACGATCGCGGGAACCACCATGAATTTGTGTCCCTGGTGAAGGACTTGGCCCGGCCTGGAGAGATCACCCAGTCGCAGGCCTTCGACTTCGAATTTACCCACGTGGAGAAGCCGTATGAGTCCTACACAGGGCAAAATGTGAAGCTACGGTAAGTTGTGTCTGCTGCTTCTCTGCTGTGCCCTAGAACCTGCCGCACATGGACCAGAACCTGAGGCTGATCCACTTTGAGGATCTTCATAGGGATCCTGAGAAGGAAGAACATTGCGAGCTGTGGCATGCTGGTAAACCTTTAACCATGGGCTTTCTAGGAGGAAAGTGCCCCTAGTTTGTAGCATGTGTCAAACAAAGGTTTAACTCTGTGAGATGAATCCACCTATGGCAAAGGATTTTCGCAGATAGCTAGTTTCTAGTTTTTGTCATGGGACATTCGGTGTTTCACTATGGGCTTCAGTGGGCTGAGAAATGTCCCTTCAACAGTGGCCAATTGACATGACCAGTTTCAAGCTACCAACCTAATGTTCCTAAATGTAGAGGTGGGAGAGATGTACGCTAGCCACCCTTACATAGCACTACCATCATATGGAGGCACATTCCCTCAAGAGCAGAGAGCGTTGTAAAGGGCCGGAAAATAGGAAGTGGTGAGATTTTATACCTTTATTTTTAATATGATTCATTTAATTGTAAGTTTATGTAATTTAACTTTAAATAATTGCTGTGTTTAACAGCCAGTTCATAAAATTCCTCAGAGTTCAACAGTCAGCCACCCCCAGCACACCCCTGCTGGCTGGGTGTCAGGAGATCTGACCTGCTGTCCAGCTCTGCCACACAGCTGCAGTGTGATCTTGAGCTCTGTAAACTCAGCCTTCTCACTTCAAAAGTGGGTAATAGATTTGGATTCTAATTCTAGGTGTCTTCTCCTTTGGGGAGTGATAAGAAAATAAAATATACAGTGTGACAAGTTCTTAAAATATTAATGATCACATAGGTACATGGATTGCTTTTACTGTTACAGTCTTGGAAACTCTGAGAATAGGGACTGATGCCAAGATCTCTTGGGTGAAAAAAATCCACAGCAGCTATAGACTGTTAGATGTAACCTTGAGATTATCTGATGCCACTAGGATAAAGTAGTCTGCTTGTCACTCTGAACACCTGATACCAGGTCATAAGATCAGCTTGTTTCCTCACCTGAGGACCTGAGTTTAGGAAGGTGCAGACCATAGCAAGTACCTTTAACTTCCCTTCTTTCTCTATTCTCCCTTCTTCCATCAGAATAGTGAAGGCTGATTTTAAATCTTTGCAGAGATGGTGGCTTACACCTGTAATCCAAGCACTTTGGCCAGGAATTCAAGACCAGCCTGGGCAACATACTGAGACCCCATCTTTACCAAAAAAAAAAAAAAAAAATTATTATTTTTTTTTTAAAGAAAAAACAAATCTTTGCAGAGAAGTCTAAGACTGACATGACACCCAGTAAAGACAGTGTTTCATAATTGCACCCAGAGAAAGTAGCGAAATGAGGGTTATCTAGTCATCACTTAAGTTTGGGTGAGGGATTTATTATTTAATTTATTTTGCAGTGGATTTGTCATAAGTGTTTTTATGGCAGAAAGAAAGGTTGAAAACAGTATAGTGATGTCTCAAGTTAAACAGAATTACCATATGATCCAGCAATTCCACTTTTGGATCCACTTCTAGATCCAAAATAATTGAAAACAGGATCTCGAATGGATATTTGTACACCCATGTTCACAGCAGCATTATTCACAATAACCAAAAGGTAGAAGCAACCCAGCTGTCCATCAGTGGGTGAATGGATAAAGGAAATGTGGTCTGTCCCTACAGTGGACTATTACGCAGTCTTCAAAAGGAAGGACATTCTGTCCTGTGCTACAACATGGATGAACCTAAAGGAAAGTATGCTATGTGAAAGAAGCCAGTCACGAAAGGACAAATACTGTCTGATTGCATTTATAGAAGGTACCAGAGCAGTCAAATTCATAGAGACAGAAAGTAGAATGGTGGAGGCCTGGGGCTGAGGGGAGGAGGAAATGCGGGTTGATGTTTAATGAGTAGAGTTTCAGTGTGGGAGGGTGAAAAAGTTCTGGAGACTCATGGTGATGTTTGCACAACAATACGAATGTCATTAATGCCACTGAACTGTATAATTAAATATTGTTAAAGTGGTAAATTTTATGTTATGTGTATTTTACCACAATAACCGAAAAATGTTAATGTGCAAATTTCATGAAGATGTTAGGATTCATGTTGTGAAAGAGGAGGTATAGTTGGGAAAATTAGTTGAGGATAGTTTAAAGATGTAACTTCCAGATTAAAAGCTTGTATCTTATTACACAGGCAGAGAGAAAACACGAAAAGATGGTTGTGGACTTTTTTTTCTTGTTCTTAGGGAAAAGTTTATTTTGGAAGATTAGAGTCAATACGTAGCATTTGGAAGAATGTAGAGACAAAACTATCAGAAGGCTGTTGTGAGGACCTCAGAGTATGATTTTGGTGGCTGCCATGGGACAGAGAGAAAATGAGGAATTTAGTAGCCTCCAGCAGAGATTACCAGTGAGTGGAGGCATGTAGCCGTGGAGATGGAGACAGAGAGATATCAGGAGGAAGAAATGATCTGGAGATAAGGTGATTCATCCAGCTCTAGACAGCAGGCCAAAGTACTGGCAAAATAGAGAAAGCATAAAGGTTTACCAGACAGTTGGAAGCACAAACCTGGCACTAAGGACAGAGGGGAGACTTAGAAATGTGCAGTCGGGACTGATCTGCTCAGAGGTCATAACTGACACATTTTTGAAGAAAGGAAGCACAGGGAGAGGAGAGCCAGGACCCACTGTGGGATGGCAGGAGGAGGAGAGGGGGTAAATCAGGGCAGTACCCCTGTGGAACTGCGGGAAAAGCATTTCAAGGAAGAAATGTTTCAAGGAAGAAGTGTTTCACGTGACACAGAAGCAAGGGCTGCTGGATTTGACACCTGGGAGGCCACGGGTTACTAACCTCAAGGCGAGTGGTTTCTGTTGGGTGGTGGAGACAGAAGCAAGGGGTTGGAAGGAGTGGCTTGTGGAGAATCCTCAACTGTTGGTGCAGAACGCATCTTGTGACAGTTGTCTTTGAAGAAAGAAAGGGAAAGTATGGTAGGTCAAGAGGGTAAGGCTTGGAGAGGGTTCTTGGGATTGGTGACTTCAGGGACCAAGTTTTTAATAAGCTCAGAGGAAAAAGCCTTTAGCTAGAGCGAGATTCTGAGATTGATGATCTTGGGGAAATCAGAATATGTAGAAGGATCCAGATGCCATACCAAGGCTTCCACATTAGAATCACGTGGGAAGCTTTTTAAAATGCTAATGCCTGTGTCCCTTTCCAGGGCAATCACATGTCAGGTGTGCTGGACAGCAGGCTTCTTAAAGCTTTTCCTTTCCAGGTGCTTTCAGTGTGCATCCATAATATAGAGTTTTGTGCTGGAGGGAGGAGGAGAGGTCCTGAGAGGGAGGGGTGCTGTTGGAGAGAGGATAGGTAAAGATGGAGAGACGTGTTTAGGCCCTAAGGAACAAAGCAGAGAAAGGAGCGTGTTGTAAGTGTTGCCTGGGAAGGCAGTCATCTTCTTACTGGAGTAAGAGGCAGTGTCTTCCTACACACTGGGAGGGAAACTTGGGAGTCTGAGCAGCTAGGAGAGGGTTGGGGACAGATGTCTTGGACAGTGTGATGGAAGTTACCGAGGTGAATCAAAAGGATCCCTGAGAAGCAGCCAGTGCCACACAGAGGATAGTAGCCGAAATGTGTAGCTGGTCTGGTTAGCATATCTTTATAATTTTATCTGGTAATGCTTGACAGATGGTGGTGATTATCTAAGTTTTATTTAAAAGAAAATATAATTTATTATATTACATTAGATTTTTTTTTTTTTTTAATTTTTTTGAGACAGTGTCTTGCTCTGTCACCAGGCTAGAGTGCAGTAGCACCATCTCAGCTCACTGCAACCTCTGCTTCCCCGGTTCAAGTGATTCTCCTGCCTCAGCTCCCCAAGTAGCTGGGACTACAGGTGTGTGCCACCATGCCCAGCTAATTTTTGTATTTTTAGTAGAGATGGGGTTTTACCATGCTGGCCAGGATGATCTTGGTCTCCTGATCTTGTGATCCGCCCACCTTGGCCTCTCAAAGTGTTGGGATTACGGCGTGAGCCTAGATTACGTTAAAATAATGTTTTATGAAGAAGGAAATACAACTAAAGCGCTCCTCCTCATTGTGTGTTAGCATAGTGTTAAGCTGGGGGACAGGGATGCTGGGGAGGACAGTGCTGCACTGGCGGGCCACAGAGGGCAGCTTGTTAAACCAGAGCTGTGTCGCCGTCTTCGCTCTCATCCCCTACCACAGCAATGTCCTCCCCAAGGATCCTAGGTTCAGCCAGAGACTTGTAATTCAACAGACCAGGTCCTCTCTGCCTCTGTTGCATGTAAGGTTTATTCTTCTGGAATGCCCTTTTCTCCCTCCCCACAAAACTGGATTGTAGCATCTCAATTAGCCCTCTCCATGTGTTCCAGTTTCTCTATTTGCCCATCTCCCTCATGAACTGTGAGCTTCCCATGAGACTATCTTATTCATCCTGTGCTTAGCGCAGTGCTTAGCTCAGTAAATGTTTGCGGAGGCCAGGTGCGGTGGCTCACTCCTGTAATCCCAGCACTTTGGGAGGCTGAGGCGGGTGAATCACGAGGCCAGGAGATCGAGACCATCCTGGCTAACATGGTGAAACCCCATCTCTACTAAAAATACAAAAAATTAGCCGGGCGTCGTGGCGCACGCCTGTAGTCCCAGCTACTCAGGAGACTGAGGCAGGAGAATCACTTGAACCCGGAAGGCAGAAGTTGCAGTGAGCCGAGATCGAACCGCTGCACTCCAGACTGGCTGCCAGAGTGAGACTCTGTCTCAAAAAAAAAAAAAAAAAGTTATTGGAATGAATAGCTGACTTAATTTCTCTTTCCTAGTCCTCTCTTTTAACTTAAAAAAGGTTTATTGGGACACTTAAGAAAAGGTTTATTGATTGAACAATATTCAGTGAACAAACATGCAAATATAAGAGTACGAGAGAGACTCCTTTGCCCCCAAAGCCAGGAGTTAGTTGAAGAAATAAACCTTGTACACAAATACATGGTTAATAGTGGTAAGGGCCATGAAAGACCTAAGAATAACATGTGATTAGAGTACAAGGCAGAGAAATCACTTTCCCTTAGAGCAGAGTTCTTGACCCAGGGATATGGGCTGCATAAAGGGATTTTGGGGAAAGGGTCTTTGAACTCCCTAGAATTATGGTTCAAATTTTTATGTGTAGGTACATATGTGCATCTTTTCCAGGAAGAGGGTCCGTAAATTCTTAAAGGGATACAAAGCCCTCAACAGTTAGGAACCTTCATACGGGCTTCTCTCAAGTGGGCCAATTTGGTACCTATATCTAGGTAGCATCTGGAGGGTGGGAGTGTTTATTCGTGACAGTTCTGTTTCCTACAGCTATTTCCTTCGAGCTACCATCAGCCGCCGCCTCAATGACGTTGTCAAAGAGATGGACATTGTAGTTCACACCCTCAGCACATACCCGGAGCTGAACTCTTCCATCAAGATGGAGGTTGGGATTGAGGACTGTCTGCACATTGAATTTGAGTACAATAAATCCAAGTAAGTGTCTCAGTGCCAAGGTGAAATTATTATTTGAGGTGGTTAGGATGGGACTTGATCTAAATGCAATCTGATGGCACCCCATGACTCGACTGCTTCGTAGAAGCATGTGGTGAGGGAAGCCCGTGGGAGCAATCCAGGGAGTGTGTATGGCAGGCTAGCTGCAGGTGGACCAACCGTGATGTAAACACTTCATTTACCTAAACTAAACCATATTCAACTAAGGCAGTATATTTAAGTTAAACATCCTATGATGCCTTTCAAAGTCAAGCTAAACTAACTTGCGGTTATTTGTTTCGGAATTCTAGCTTCAGCTGTTTCCTTCTGGGAAAAGAACAATCTCGGAATACCATTTCATTATCATGTGTTCCCTCCATCTGCGTCTTTAGAAATCAAAGTGAGGAAGCCAAACATTGGCCATGATTTATTGCTTCCTCCATGAACTAAAATGAATTATAGCAAAGAATATCGGATTTTTTTTTTCAAGATGGCATCTTGCTTTGTCACCCAGCCTGGGGTGCAGTAGCATAATCATGGCTCACTGCAGTCTTGACCTCCTGGACTCAAGCAATTCTCCCACCTCCACCCCACAAGTAACTGGGACCACAGGCATGCGCCACCACGCCCAGCTAGTGTGCGTGCGTGCGTGCGTGCGTGTGTGTGTGTAGAGCCAGGGTTTTGTAATGTTGCTCAGGCTGGTCTTGAACTACTGAGCTCAAGCGATCTGCCTGCCTTGGCTTCCCAAAGTGTTGGGATTACAGGCATGAGCCACCATGCCCAGCCCTGATGTATTTTTTTATAAAGGTCTTAAGATAACTTTATTTTAACTGGCAAGTTGGGAAGATGTGTATCTTTTAAACTGTGTTTACTGTTAGAACATCAAAATAATTAGCTGGTTATAAATCACAAAACTTCCTGACAGCCTGTTTCAAAAGCATCTTTCTTTTGAATATGATATTCCTGAAAATGTTTAGAAATCAAATATCCAAAAGTAAAAGGGGTATTCTAGTCACAGAGAGCAAAAAACCACCAAGTCTCTAAGTAGGATTTTTACTGTGGCACCTCCTGGACCCTCCCATGCAGAGCCTGGGAGCAGTGGGAGCTGTACCAGGTGGCTCACCTTTGAAGGTTCAGGAACAGAACTTTTTAAAACTTGGAACAGGGTTGAAGGAATGGTGTGTTTTTTCCCCTGGCAGGCCTGGAGCCTAGAGGGCCCCAGGAAAATGACCAATGTGACCCAGAATTGGCCCTGCCTGGCCTAAGCCCACCAGTGAACAGAGTGTGGGGCAAGGTGGGAGGGAAGCTGATCTGAGCCTGGCATGGAAACATGCTCTTCCCCTTTCTCCTCACAGCCTCAGGGCTCTGTGGTCCTCCCCAGAAAGGAGCCATCCTAACTGCCCACCCACTACTGCCCTGGCCACCTGGTGAGGGCAGAGGCCAGCAGCTGTGCCACTTGTAGGAGCTCAAAGCAGCCACTGATCAGCAGTGCGTGCCAGACCAAAGCTAGCGTGGAAAAGGTGCTCTAGAGCGGTAGGGACACTGGACACCTCCAGACACACCTCTCCTTGCACAACAAGCTGCTCTGTGTGAGAGCGCGTGATTTATACGTCAGAGAACTCGGGACTTGAAACCAGGTCCCTATTTTGCCACTAAGAAGTTGGGTTAAGGTTAGCAAGTACTAATGTTTTGTACCTTGGCTTCTCATCTGTAAAATGTGTGGCTTGGACCAGGTCAGTGGGTTTCAAACACAAAGAAAGTGTGAGGTGGCAGAGGAGCCGGGGGTCCTTAGACCTTCTGATCCTCCACCTTTTTTCCATCCACAGGCAGCTTTTTTGTTATTTTTTTAACTCTCCCCGTTCATACCTGGAGCAGCTTTTGCTTCCATATAACATTTAAAATAAAGGAATGTGTGATTTGTAGGAGTTTAAAAATACCTAGAATCCATGGTCTCTAAGCATCCCCTGTGAGATGCCCCAGGTGACCTCTGGCTGCTTTTGCAAACTTGCTGAGGCCGTTTGCTCAGAGTATCTGCAATCTTCTGTAGACTCTGCACAGAAGGGTGGTGTGAAATAGTGGTAAGCGCTCCAGCCTGGGAACTAGGATCCTGGGTTTACCACGTTTTTTACCCCCTACTCACATCTTGGTCATATCCTGGTTATCCAAGAAAACATTTGTTTTCTTCCGACTTCCTTTTCTTCACATGTAACATAAGGAGGCTGAATTCTGATGACTATGCCAGCATTCTTGTCCCATGAGCTGAGCATCAGGTTTTAAGATTTTGCTCTCTTTCTCTCATGCCTGATACAGGCTTTGCACATGTAGACTACTGGTACTATTGACTGACCCAAAGAAAAAAGCTTGAGGGTCAGAAACTGTTAGCCAACATGGCTCACTTCAGAACAGCTCACAAGGCCAGGCCAGCGGAGCCCAGAAAGCAGGTGCTAATGTTGAGGGTGATTCACTCATCTTGCTCTACTGCTGCTGCCTGGCCTGTCAGCCTAGAGCAGACAGAACTGTGTGCTTCAAGCCATCCAGGCCCAGTTCCCAAAAGACATTGTGTGGAGATCAAAGGAAAGGAGAGCCTGGTCCCTGTGCTTGTGGGACTGGCCTCTTATACATTAGGATATCTTTCAAAAACACACACAAATATAAAAGGTACTAAAGCAGCTGCATGCTGAGGAGATAGAGCAGGCGAACAAACATGAATGGGTGAAGTACCATTCAGGAGAGATGTCCTTTGCAGGTGTCCTTCCACATTGGAAGGGACAGAAGTTACCTTAATCCAAGCAAAGTCCACACTGGGAAACCGTTCAGACACAGCCTTGTGGGCGGTGATGGGTGAGTGTGTCCTGCAACTGGACCTTTAACCCGCACGCTTGGCGGTGGTGTGCGTGCTCTACTGAAGCAGAAAGGGCTGGCCACAGTACCAACATCTTACTTCCTGTACTTTCTGTTGTTCAGGTACCACTTGAAAGATGTCATTGTAGGGAAGATATACTTCCTGCTGGTGAGAATCAAAATCAAGCACATGGAGATAGACATCATCAAGCGGGAAACAACGGGTACAGGCCCCAACGTGTATCACGAGAACGACACAATAGCCAAGTATGAGATCATGGATGGGGCACCGGTGAGAGGTGAGACTCCAAGCCCAAGCGTCAGCTACCACAGCTTTTTTCCCATGTCCTACACGGAATTGTGGAGGGGCTTGAGGGATTACACTGTCAAAATAATTTGTCCTCTTAACCTGTAGCTTCTTAATCTCTCAGTTTACACTGTGGGTGCCAATTAGGAAGAAAAGGAAGGCTGAGTATGTAGACCTTCAGGTTACTATCCCATCCTCACCCTGAAAAGTTCCACTTAGACTTGGTTTATATATTGGGCTTGTACTTAAGATTGAACCTCAACTGTCACTTTGGAAAGTCCAGGTGTATCAGATGTGATTTGAACACATTCCTACTTCTTTCTGTTGACATTGTGGCATTCTCTGCTGCTAGGGAGCAAGGGATGCATACACAGTAGTCCATCTGTGACTTGGCTCTGGCTGCCATTTATTCTCTGAATTCACTTGTCAGGTAGAAAGAACACTACTAGATACTCCAGCCAACACCACCAGGTGCCCAGATAGCCGTGGAACTTGGTGGAAGCGTCCTCGTCCAGCCCCAGGGAGCTAACATTACATTTGGGATAGTGGAGCTGGAAGCCCTTTGTCATTTGGGGACTGTGATTATCTGGAAGAAGCAATCATTTATATTCCTCATTGGCTCTTTGGCCATTCTTCAAGAATGGTGAAGACTCTCTTCATTTTGAAGCGTGTGGTGCTTTCAGGGTTTTATTTGGCTTATTCCATTTACTCCCACAGGCTGTTCCATGTGGAAGGAGAAGCACCACAGATTTAGCTGCCCACAGCTCTGAGGATACTCTCAGGTGTTACCATGCCAGGTCCTTGGAGGGTTGGGACCAAGCTCTCCTGACACTCTCTGATGTCCCATTTTTTCACTGGCTGTGCAAATAGAGCCAGCTGTCATTTTTCCTGTACAAATCAAATGGGTCACTGAGAATCCATGTAAAACAGCAGATAATTATAAGATAGCTTATATTTAGCTTTAGACTACATTATAGGTTTGGTCTTTCTCGGTAGAATTACTGCCCTAATTTTGTTCCACTGATACTAGACAAGGCATGATGTTAGAGCTGCAAGGGATCTCGAGTATCATGCAGTCTGATTCTCTGATTTTCCACATGGGAAAATGAAGGTCCAGAGGAAGCAGCAGACTTACTCACAAATCAGACAAGCGGTTCATGCAGAACTGAGGCCATAGTGAGGACTCTCTGCTTTCTAGACCACCATACCACCCTGGCAGTCCACAGAAGAGGGAGGATGTATTTTGGAGAGCATACACTGAGGATGGAGAAAGATGGCCTCAGAACTGCTGGGTGAAATGGTGACTTAACTGGACTTTTGACAGCTGCCTTTTGAAAACCCAGTAACTAAACACACTGCATGTAATCAAAAGATGCTTATAATAATAATATCCCTGTGCTGTTCCCACTCAGTTGCTCTGTTTTGGAGAAGACATACAGAAGTTGCAACATAACCTGGAGTGGAATTGGAGAGTCCCATTTTTGTTTCAGCAGCCTGCTGGGCAGGAGAGAGCCAGCTGTGCAAATAGAGCCAGATTCCCAGAAGGCAGAAGCGTTCCTGTGCTGTGCTCCGGTGGCATCTCTGCAGTGGTCAGAGTGACCTGGTATAAGAGAGAGTGCATCACCTTTCCCTCTGTGCTGACTCCTGCCTTCCCCCTATAGGAGAGTCCATCCCGATCCGGCTCTTCCTGGCAGGGTACGAGCTCACGCCCACCATGCGGGACATCAACAAGAAGTTCTCTGTGCGCTATTACCTCAACCTGGTGCTGATAGACGAGGAGGAGCGGCGCTACTTCAAGCAGCAGGTGAGGGCCCTGATGCCCTTGGGACAGAACAGGAGGCTGTCTTTCCTATGGAAGGTCAGGCTCCGTTTTTGCCAAGAGGTGGGAACATCAGGTCGCCCACAATTGCACAGCAAGAACAAGGATTCCACCTGGCATTAGAGTCTGCTTCCTCGGGCCTGCTCCTGCAACCACCTGCCCTTTTGGCCCACACCAGGGACAGGGAGGTGCTGGCAGCTGCTGCCTTTGGTGAGAGATAAGCAGAGGAAGTCCTGCCCAAGACTCCCCAGACAAAGTTGGGAGCCTCTGGGAAACCTGTCCCCACACCTCCCTCTAAGGTGTCACATTGCCCCCTCTCAATTCTGCAGGAAGTGGTGTTGTGGCGGAAGGGTGACATCGTACGGAAGAGCATGTCCCACCAGGCGGCCATCGCCTCACAGCGCTTCGAGGGCACCACCTCCCTGGGTGAGGTGCGGACCCCCAGCCAGCTGTCTGACAACAACTGCAGGCAGTAGGCCCCCAAGGCCAAGAAGCTGCTGGGCGTCCACCCAGCACCCCCATCTACCAACACCAGCGGCTGGGGGGTGGGGGCGGACCTTGTGAGGCTCAGTTGACCTGTTTCTTGCAACCTGAAAACAAATCATGTTTTTGACTTAAATTATTTTCTCTGGAGAACCCAAGGGACTTGGGGTGGGAAGCAGTCTCTCCTTGGGATTCTATGGCTGATGGGGATTAGGAGAGGTAGCATCCTGGAAGCCAGCCTGTCTGGGGAACATAAGCCTTCTGTCAAGGCCTTCCTCACGGGGCTGCCTTGTGTCTTACAGGAGAGAGAGCAGAGAGCATGCATCCTTGGCTCCTGGCTCTCCAAGCTTCCTGATACAGGGTCTGAGCATGTCCCTAGGTTTCTAAGCTGCCAACAGGGCCCTGGGTGGTCACGTCTTGTACTCCCCTCTACTGTCCCTGAGGTAGTGGCAGGAGTGGGGCCAGCCCCCACTAAATGGCAGGGGGAAGACTCATGATTGGGAAGCTACCTCTTTGGGAATCTTGGATGTGGTGATCTCAAGTTCCCACAGGCCACCTCCTTCTGGCCCCTCACTGCTGGGACCCAAGCACCTCCCTTCTCCATCCTCTGGATTGTCAGTAATGTCCTGAAACAGAAGCCTGTGGAATGGCCTTGGGCACAGAGAAGTCCTGGGGTCAGTGTCATGCATGGATGGCGGCAGTGTTGAACCCAGGAAGCAGAGCCCAGTCCACCAAGGAAGATCAGAGCATGGCAACTGCCTGCCTTCACATGGCTCCACTTGGCAACCCCAAGGTCTGGGCTGTTCTAGGTATTGCTCCATGTGCCCCAACATGCCCTTAGCAAGAGGGCCTATTTCCCTTAAGAAGCAATCCCAGGAAGGGGCCTTGATCCCTCCACCTCCCTGAGAGTGGATCCTCATCTCTCCTCGCCCTCCATTTCATTTCTGGGAATTGGGGCTTAGTTTTGAACCCTTAGCAAGGCTGTTCTTACTAATGCCCAAGCCCCTTTACCCCTCTTCCTACAGGTTATGCAGGGGAGACCAGGGCCTCTGCAGTAGACTGCTGCCTCACTTCTGAATCATTCTGCTTGCCAAATAATGTCATCTTCACCGGTTGATTGACCCAAGTTTAGGACCATTGGTATTGTGTGTTTAAAAAACACATATATAAAAATTCTTGTGAATATTCTTGTTATGCTAGAGAGGAAGGCACTTCTCCCTCTATGGCTGTGCGCTGGGGCCTAAGTTGTTTACCGTCCTTTTTCTGCTGCCCCTGGAAATGACAGGCATTACTCTCCTATTGGCTTCCCTTCCCTTTATAGAAAGACCAAGCAGGCCTCACTGGCCAACAGGTAGAGTATTTGGCGGTCTGAATTCTCAGTAATTTGGAAAGTTAAGGGGTTGGTTCCTGTGTCACCTTTCAGTTAGTGTGGGAAAGACAGACTCCTGTTTTCCTGAGATCAGTGCAGTCTCAGGCCTTTGGCAGGGCTCATGGATCAGAGCTGAGACTGGAGAGAGAGGCATTTGGGGTGGCCTGGGTGACTAGGGGCAGCAAAACCAAGAAAGGCAAGGTTGTTTCCTCCATGTAGGGTCCTGTGTTCGGGTGCGACGCACAATCCTCATGGGAACAGGATCACCCATACACTGCCCTTGATGATCAAGGTTGGGGCTTAAGTGGATGAGGGAGGCAGGTTCTGGGTTCCTTGCCTTTTCAGAGCATGAGGTCAGGCTCTGTATGCCTCCTTTTCCTAGTTGGTATTCTTACTAGAAGCATTTGTCAATTCCTTTGCCTCCCAGCTGACAACATATGTTCATTTTCCATCCTTCCTAACATCTTAAACCTTTCTTCTGGGAGAACTAGAAGATAGATTTTGCTTTGATTCTCTCAGGCGCTGTGCACAAGCCAGGTGTTCTGTTTTCTCTTACTCTACCCACATTCTTGCCTTCTCTATCCAACTGTGAAAGTGAGGGGAGGCTCCTGTCCCCCTCTCTTAAGGTCCCCAAACCTGGGAGTGCATAGGTACTAAATCAAGCAGTGCAACTTGTAATTAAGCAGCTGCCGTGTTTACATGTTTCTTAATGTGTCGTCTTTTCAATGGCTGTATTTTAAAAGAACGTTTGTTTTAATGGTCTCTCTGATTAAAGGAAGCCCCTGTGGCTTTGGAGGCATTGTGCCCACGGTCCATCAAGTTCTGTGATCTCTTCTGTCTTACACAGTCCCATTTCTGACACTCAGGGAAAGACAGATCCCTGCCCTGATTTCCCAACATAGTGCCTGTGCTCTCACTGTATAGCCCCTGGTGAAAAATGAATACTTACAAAGACAGAGTCTTGCTCTGTCTCCCAGGCTGGAGTGCAATGGCACAATCTTGGCTCACTGCAACCTACTTTTCCTAGGTTCAAGCGATTCTCCTGCTTCAGCCTCCTGAGTAGCTGGGATTACAGGTACTTGCCACCATGCCCAGCTAATTATTATATTTTTTAGTAGAGACAGGGTTTCTCCATGTTGGCCAGGCTGCTGTCGAACTCCTGACCTCAGGTGATCTGCCTGCCTCAGCCTTCCAAAGTGCTGGGATTACAGGTGTGAGCCACCACGCCCAGCCTGATGAATACTTTATTTACCACCTGTTTGTTTGAGACAAAGCGCATGGCTGAGAAATGAATTCAGTTCTTATCCCTATCTGGCAATTTGTCCAGAACTGCTCATGGGACCCAGATGATGTAAGGGGCAGGTGAGCAAGGCTGGTGTAGAAAGACAAAAGTTCATTCCAGTGGGTGTTACCAGACTGGGGGGTTCTCAGCCCTACATCCTGCTATTTGCTACAGAACTACTAGTGATGGTAAAGACGGCAGAGGCAGCCCTGCATCTTGGAGCAGCCAAAGGACCCCGCTTGGAGGTAAGAGGTATGCAGTGGGGAGTATTCCACTGTACTCAGTGCAGTTTTAGAAGAAAAGTTTTTCAACTTTGATATTATTTTATTGAAAAAAGGTACACAAAAACCACTAGGTACACAAGCCCAGGTGAGCGTAACAGGCAAGCCTTCTCACACCTTCTTTTCTCTGAAAAATGCTTGACTTCTTTGCAGTAATCTTGCCCATTCCAGCAGTAGTATCTCACTTAACTTGGTTCCTTTTTCTCCAGGCTCAAAATAAAATCAAACTCTTCTACAAAAAGCAAGGGAAAAAGGGAAGAATTGGGTCTTATGTCTCTTCTTGAACAGGGAAGTTGTGCCAGGCACTTTTACATGGTACTAAGGTGAGCAGTCATTCAAAACTATTTACCAGGTGCAAAGCCCTGTAACTCAGGTCACATTCCTTCCCTCATGGATGTTGCAGGTGAGGATGCTGAGAAAGGTGAAATGCCATGCCCAAATTTAATCAGCTAGTAAACGGGAATTCATGAGGTCATTCTGGTACACAGATGATAAAGGAGAGGGCCCACTCTTACCTTGAGTCAGGGGCTGAATTGATAATCTCTGGCGAGTGAAGAGAGCCATATTTTTTAAGGGGCCACCAGAAGCTTTGTGAGCTTGATGATAGGATTTGAGCTCAGCCAGGGGAATGAAACGCTTCATCATCCGAACAAACTGCACATCCACCTATGTGACAAGAGTGTACATGAGAGAAAGATGTCTAGTGAGACTCTGCCTGCTGTGTTTTTAACTGCCTGCAGGAAGTTCCTAACTCCAAAGTCAGCATCACCTCATCTGAGTTAGTGCTGGGCTGTGTACCTTGACCTACACAGTCACCCCAACCATCTTCCTCCCCTTGTTCATCCTTCCTCTGTCATGAAATAGGAAGCATAGTCTTTACCATGGACCACTTAGGATTGTCCTCTTTGCTAGATGGGTCATAATGGGGATCGTTTTTCTCAAACTGTGTGTGATCTGGGTAAGCCTCTTTCACGATCTGAAACCAAAACAAAAGTTTCTTATCATTTGCCTGCAGTCAGCTCCACAGCCAATCTTTAATCCATATATAACTTTCATTTCTTACCCTGCACATTCTTACCCCATCTGCCTTGCTGTAGAGCCAATGGAGGCTCAGATATCTGGAAATAATATATAGTCTAATACATAGTCTAGGAAATCAACTCTGTTTTTACAAAAGTCTTAGAAACAAGCTCTAAAAACAAATGGCAAAGGTTACTACTGGTACCACTGTGTTTTTCCCACCTGCACAGTTAATAATTTTATCCTGATAAGCTTGGAGGAGCTACTATCAGGCCTGTTTTCGAATGAGATCAAGACTTAAGACGTGGAGTGAAGTCTGTGCTAGTGGGACCTGAAATGAAGGCCTACTTTGTTTGAGTTGTTGTCATGTAGGAATGGGCCAAGGCAGTTTTTCTCTATTCTTGTGACAAGGGGGGTGGGCTAGGGGGAGTGTACTTTTTTGTTACTTATTTAACATGTATCCCTTTATATTGACTTAAGTTAGTCTCCCTGGAGGGAAAAGGATTCAGACCAAAACCTGTCCAACTAACCTTCATAAGTCCTGCAATGCCTGGCTCTTTGCAGTTGCTATGGTAGAAGAAGGCTTCTTCTCCAAGCTTCATGGCTCTAAGGAAGTTTCGAGCCTGCCTCAGGGGAGAAGAAACAAGAATGATCCTCCCCACCAGCTGGAAAGTACTAGCTTTTAGCAGAAATCAAGTCTGCTTTTATTAGATGGGTTTTTCTTGTTTGCAGCTTCTCCCCAATTCATTAGAAAGTCCTTCCCCTTTGCCAGGACACCCAAACTTTTACCAATACACTGGCCAGAACACAGGCCAATTGCAAATTTCATGCAGAGTACTTAAGGCATTTTTTAATACATTATCAGGTTTGGTTCTGAAAAAAAAAGCAACCTAGGCCAAGAGGTTCTGCTACTGAGTAAGTCATGAGGAGGAGGCAGGCGTTTATCCCACCTGGGTCTCAGTGAGCCTGCTCCTTACCCTCTTACCTGGTAGTTACGAACACCATCCCAGCATGTTGTCTGCTTGGGCTGTGCTTTGAGATCCTCAATGCTGAACTAGGCAAGAGGAAATAAAGTCAATCATTAATCCTTGGCCAGCTGGTAAGCATATATTGAAGCAGACAGGTCCTCCCCCCTACAGTGAAAGGGGCCACTGGCTCTAGAGGAAGGATGTCGTTACTGGGAAGTGGCTCCACAGAGACACTTTTGTTGGGTGAATATAAGTAAACCTTGTGTTACCTTGTTATCCTTGCTAATTATCCTCATAATTAGTTGAATAGATAATCTAGACGATAAAGTCATCTGCTGGTTACTTGCATTGCACTTTATATATTTCTTCTATAATATTTCTGCTTATATTTTCCCCAGGCTATATTAAATTCCCTGAAATACAAACCAGCTGTTGGCAGGGAGACACCTAGGAGCGTGGCAGATGGTCAGAGAAAGGTAAACTAGGATTGAGGTTGGCAAACTATAGCCTTCAGGGCAAATCTAACCCCATGCTGGATTTTGTGAATAAATTGTCCTTGAAAACAAACACAGCTGTTTATGTATTATCTCTGGCCACTCTCTTGCTACAAAGGCAGGGTTGCAACAGAGACTAACACCCACAAGCCTACAAAATTTACTATCTGGCCCTTTGTAGCAAAGGTTGGCCAACCTTTGGCCTAGATAGATAGGATTCACAAAACAGCTGATGATGATAAACTCTGCCGATTTTATTTATTTATTTATTTATTTACTTACTTAGTTAGTTACTTACTTTGAGATGGAGTCTTGCTCTGTTACCAGGCTGGAGTGCAGTGGCGCAATCTCGGCTCACTGCCATCTCTGCCTCCCGAGTTCAAGCGATTCCTCTGCCTTAGCCTCCCAAGTAGCTGGGACTACAGGCGTACACCACCGTTCTCGGCTAGGTTTTTGTATTTTAGCAGAGACGGGGTTTCACCATGTTGGCTAGGATGGTCTCTATCTCTTGACCTTGTGATAAACCCGCCTCAACCTCCCAGCCTCCCAAAGGGCTGGGATTACAGGTGTGAGCCACCAAGCCCAGCCAATTTTATTCATTTTTACCTTTTTCCCACCCTTCAAAGATAAGAAGCTGGGGATGGAACCCTATGGTGTCCCATATTCACTTCTCATTTAAGAAACAGCATGAAGGGACTGGAGACAGGTCCAGGGTCTCACCTTCACATCTACACCTTTCTCGAGTCGGCTCTCTGGCTCTGACTTCATCAGCCAGTGGCTGCTTAGATTCTTCACACAGTGTTTAGTGGCTGAAGTCTTCTGAGGGTTGGAGTCCTCCACTTTATCTAATGCCTCACCTGAGTTCCCAGTTTTGGTGCGTTTTCCTGATAGCCCCTTGTCTGCAACAGGAGAAGCAAAAAGAAAAGATGATGCTTGTTAGAGGCAATGTTTCATGATGGAAAAAGCTTACACTTTGGAGTCAGACCTGGATTTCAATCATGGATCCATTACCAGCTGTAGGACCTTAATCTTACCATTAGGAAGCTTTCCTTATCTATAAAAATTAGACAAGAATGCCTACCTGACAAGATATCTTCTGGGCTGTCTACTCAATAGGATAAGAACACCTTACAGGGTTGTTCAGGATTAAAGGTCCTGACAGTAGTCAATAAATGTTTTCCTTTCCTCCCTCTCTCTTCTATGCCTTTGCATAGGAAAGGAGAGGAAACTGCACCTACTTGAAACTGTTTTGAAGCTTAAATGAGATAATACCTTTGTATTATCTAGACAATGCCTGGTATTACAGTAAGTGCTCAATAAAAGCCAGTATTATCCTCATCTCATACTTCTTTCCTTCTTGCTCACTGTGGCTCATGGCCTGTCTCCTTTCTGCTCCTTGAAGGTGCCAATAAAAGTTGAAAGAAACCGTTTATTCAGGACATTGAAGATATGGTGATGATTCGATTTCATCCTAAGACAGTGTGCCTGGAACACAGTAGGCATTCAGTAGTTAAGTTGTTAGGTTACTGTATGACAAGACCCAAGGTCTATGTGTTACCCTAGCCCTAACTTGGTTAATCTGTATAACCTATATGTTCTACGCTTCATCTGGGAGGTGTGCTCCAGATCACACATCCAGTAATGGTGGAATCAAGGTATGAGGTCAGAACCTGTCACTGAGGTCTATCTGAAGCTACTTAATGACTATACTGTACTGCCTCAGAATTTAGTCAAAGTCCCTACATCAATTGTCATTAAATACCATTTATGGATGTCTAATGCTCTGAACCCAGCATACCTTTCTAACCTAGTTTCCTAGTGGCCCCTTAGTCACGGGCACACTGCAAACACCACATATTGTTAAATAACTGCAATGTGCTGTAGTATACCTGGAACCCGTCATTCCCAAAAGAGGTACTTTTGTACCTTCCAGTGTTCCTCCTCCGTCCACTTAGAATGCCATCCATCTTTGTGAATATAAAAACGACACGTTTTCTTAGTACTACAGCTTTGCCCGTGGAAAGTCTCCCATTTTTCAAGGCTGGTCTCAAACTCCACTTCTTTTCGAGGCCTTCCCTGTGATTCCTCCCTCTATAACCTTAACAATCCATTCTCCTGAAACCCCTCACATCTGTTTGCAGTTTACCCGCGAGCAGGCGCTGTATATTCATTACTTTAGCACACCACCCAGTATTTGCAATAGCAAATAGTCTTCGTAAATAAAACACGCAAAAGGAATTCGACGTAGGAGCCTGGTGAGACGAGTAAAGAAGATGGAGAGTGGGGCCGGGCGCGGTGGCTCACGCTTGTATCCCAGTACTTTGGGAGGCCGACGGGGGCGGATCATGAGGTCAGGAATTCGAGACCAGCCTGGCCAAGATAGTGAAACCCCGTCTCTACTAAAAATAAAAAAATTAGCTGGGGGTGGTGGCACCGCCTGTGGTCCCAGCTACTAAGGAGACAGGCGGGAGAATCGCCTGAACCCGGGTGGTGGAGGTTGCAGTGAACAGAGGCCTCGCCACTGCACTCCAGCCTGGGTGACAGAGAGAGACTCCGTCTCCAAAAAAAAAAAAGAGAGAGAGAGAGTGATTAAGGAAAATGGAATAAAAAATCACAAAAGGTTCTTCCTTGGGCTGCCTTTGTGCAGCCTAGGGGCAGCTCACCTGGGCCAGAAGTCTCAGACAGCCTCTTTCGGGGTCTCGACATGGTCTCCCTGCAGGGAAGTGCAGAAGAGTCTGAAATCAACCGAGATACAAGGAATGCTAACATCCCCCAAAACCCACGCAGAGCGAGATGGCGGCAACTAGAGGCAGCCTAGAGTGTCCACAACTTTTGCGAAAGACACCTGTGTTTGAGCCCCTCAAATCCTTCCCTCCGTTATCTGCACCATTTCCATCTCGCATAACCTGCCCCTAAACTCTCCTTGGTTCTTTCCTTGGTCCTTCTCATCCACGCACCCCTCTCTCACCACACAGACCCACCACTCTGCAGACGTAACCGCGGCCCTCCTGCGCCGGAGGCTGTGCAGCGCGATCCCGCGGCGCTTGGTGGGCTATGCGTCTCTGTGGCGCCGAGATCCCGGGGACTTCTGGGAGTTGTGGTCCTGGTCCCCTGGGAGACCCTCTGGGACCTGAATCGTGAGGGCTTGTGGGAGGACTACAACCCCCAGGGTGCAGTGGGGCAGGTGTTGCCGGGTCGCAGGTCCTGCCAGTGCGAATGCAGCGGTGGTCAAAGGCGCTCTGGCACTCAGCTGGATAGTGAGCGGCGGCAGCAATGCTGGGGAGTGGCTGCAGGTGCCTCGGGACACGCCTCGGCTGTCTGCCTGGCGGTCTCTGGGCCCTCGTCCAGACCGGCCACCGGAGCTTGACCTCCTGCATCGACCGTAAGGATCGCTTGCCGGGGACGGGAGGACAGGTGTCCCCGAGGGGCTGCGGTCTCACCGCTCCATTCCGTCACCCCGGCGTCAGCTCCCCCTTCCGGCCCGTCACCCCCGGCCCGGCTCCCCGCTCCGGCCCGTCAACCCCGGCCCAGCTTCCCGTTCCGGTCAGTCACCACCATCCAGGTCCTCCTCCGGCCTGTTACCCCGTCCCGGGTCCTTCTCCGACTCGTCACCCAAGCCCTGGTCCTTCTCCGGCCCGTGATCCCCGCCCGGGTTCCCCTCTGGCTCGTCACCCCTAGCCCGGGTCCTCCTCCGGCCTTTCACCCTCCGATGCTTAGAGAAGTGAAGAAACATGGGGCTTTGTTGTTGCTGGGTTGGTTGGTTTTTAAAATCCTAACAGTGGGTCATAAAGGGAGTGAGAATGTAAGAAGCTGGGTGAGTGCTGATGGTGGCAGGGCATACGAGATTTGCTCACACAGAAAGATTTGGTATCATAACGCTTCCGGCTAGAAGACACATTTACTCATCCAGGAAAAATAATTATTATTGCAAGTGGGAAACTACCGGAGCCGACAAACCTGAGTGTCTGTAGGCTCTAACCAATAAATAATTTGAATGTAACGAGGAGTGGTGGGGACTCAGCGGGGAATTGAAGGAACCCGGCCAGTTTGTGACTTCTCTGCCAAGCACCTTTATAAACATTTTTTTCTTCTGAAACATTTTAAAATTTATTTTAAATAAATCACAGTTTTCTTTACAACAGAATACATCCCTCAGACATCAGATCTATAAAGTACAGTAAGGCATAGAATACTGTTGTCTTCTCAATGTCCTAAAACTCCTTCAAGAGGTGCTGCCCTGTCCTACCTAACACGTAGAATTTGATAACCCAGATCACTCTGGTTGATACCAAAGCAGGTAAAGAATTATTTAGAGGTGGGTTTTGTTGTTGTTTGCGTCTTGCTTACACTTGAGTTGCTCTGCAGTAAAAGGCTTTTCCCATTTTATTTGGGCTGTTTTTCTATTTAGCTTCATCTTTTTAGTGTGTATGTACTGGCATCTCAAATCTGCCAGTAACTAGCAAAGTTCATGAGTGGTGGTGTTTGTTTTGTTTTTTTGTAGTGTATTTCCTTCTGGGAACTTAGGTAATTAGGTTGTGTTTACTTATGCATATGATTTGCATTAAACCATTTTCTGCTATTAGAATGCAACTCAGGATTTCTTTCTTTCTTTTTTTTTTTTAAGACAGGGTTTCACCATGTTGGCCAGGCTGGTCTTGAACTCCTAACCTCAGGTGATCCACCCACTTCGGCCTCCCAAAGTGCTGAGATAACAGGCATGAGCCACCACGCCTGGCCAGGATTTATTTCTTAAGCCTGTGGTTCCTTGAACTATTTGTTTTAGGAAGTAGCCATTTACAAAAGAAGAAGAATTGTTAACATTTAATGAGTTCTTGCTAGGATTGAAATAAAATGTTTGCATTATTACCATTTATGTCATCTTGTGTTAATGGATTTAATTTATTTATTTATTTATTTTGATATGGAGTCTGGCTCTGTCACCCATGCTGGAGTGCGGTGGTGTGATCTTGACTCAGTGCAACTTCTGCCTCCCAGGTTCAAGCAATTCTTTGCCTCAGCCTCCTGAGTAGCTGGGATTACAGGCGCGTGCCACCATGCCTGGCTAATTTTTGTATTTTTAGTAGAGATGGGGTTTTACCATGTTGGCCAAGCTGGTCTCAAACTCCTGACCTCAAGTGATCCGCCCGCCTTGGCGTCCCCAAGGGCTGGGATTACAGGCGTGAGCCACAGTGCGGCTGGACCATATTTATTTATGTAACCCCAGCACTGTTACGTAGTAAACACCCAATACACATTCTTTAGGGAGTGATCTTTGAGCCATGGTCTACAGCAACCCTTGTACAAAATTGGGTAAAGAAATGGCCTGACCCCAGTCAGAGAACCATGAATTATCCCTAATTCTGTTCCTGAGAGTAATACCTATCATAGTTTTCTGCTCTGAGCTTTTCAAGGCAGTCTAATTTTTAATCCTCAAAACTATTCATTTCTGACTTTCCCATTTTAATGAGAGTACTGATCACAGACGGACGTGTTCTCTCCAGGCTTGCATAGCCAGCCATTACTGATGTCCACATTTGCCCCAAGGAACAGACTCTGGCACCTGCACTTGTGTTCTTTTGTAAGGACTGGATCGCTCATAGGCACTGAAATAAATTATTGTCAAGTGTGTCTCCATAGTCTTCCCATAGTGCTCCTTAGTGGCACTTATAATGATCAAAGTTTTAGCACTGTGACCTTGACCTCTAGGTCTACAACTGCATTTTACTAAGTGGCTAGGTTAAGAGATGTCTGGAAGTCCTCCACCCTGTTCTAGGTTGATCTGGTTGTGTGTTAGAACTGTCCTTTCTCCATATGACAAGTGGAACGATGATAGAAGATGCCGTTCTCTAGCTGTTAAAGCTGTACTGTGGATGCGAAATACTATAGTAGATCCACTTTCACAGCTTCGTGGTGCTTCTTGCTGGCCACACTTCCCTGACCCTGTCTTAGAACTGAGTATATACAATCCTGCCCACAGCTTCCATGGGACTTAATGAAGAGCAGAAAGAATTTCAGAAAGTGGCCTTTGACTTTGCTGCCCAGGAGATGGCTCCAAATATGGCAGAGTGGGACCAGAAGGTAGGAGTTTTTCTCGTGCTTAGACGCTCTAACAGATATCTCAGTTAGACCTTTATCTTTGTCTCCTGATAATCTAATTGTTCAATGTCTCCTCCACCTACCAACTCTTGCCACAAGTGAGAATACTGGTAGTGGATGATTCCTTTCCTAGAAAGGCATCCTGATCATCTTGTACATAACCTTTTTTTTGTTAGTTGAACAAAGATTTGGACATAAAACTAAGACATTTCTATAGATAATAAAAAGAAACTTCATAATGCCAGAAAAACAGTGCTTACAGGACCCATGTTAACTGATAACACTGTAAGGTGACAAACAGGCATATTAAGAGAATCCATATGCTCACTTACGTGTAAGCATCCTAATCTCCTCATTGTACCCTCTAAAAGGAAAGCCGTCTCTGAATCAGTTGCTGATGACCTTGCTCTCTTTTGTATATAGGAGCTGTTCCCAGTGGATGTGATGCGGAAGGCAGCCCAGCTAGGCTTCGGAGGGGTCTATGTACGAACAGATGTGGGTGGGTCTGGACTGTCACGGCTTGATACCTCGGTCATTTTTGAAGCCTTGGCTACAGGCTGCACCAGCACCACAGCCTATATAAGCATCCACAAGTGAGTGCCCAAGCTTGGAAAGCACAATGAAGTGCACATGAGGTGACTGAGAGTTCAGATTCATAGGAAAAAGATTGATCTTGTGAGGCTGAGTGTCCTCAAGGAACACGCTAGGTTTGCTACTGCCTGTTGGACTTGATGCTGTTGTCCTTTGTATTGCTTAGAGAATCAGGTCAGCCAGCCTTCCCAGAAATCCTAAGATTGAGCTGGTACCAGGAGACTT
The DNA here is from genome assembly GCF_030222135.1 of Aotus nancymaae. Lineage (NCBI taxonomy): Eukaryota > Metazoa > Chordata > Mammalia > Primates > Aotidae > Aotus > Aotus nancymaae. The sequence continues at coordinate 38,640,935 of NW_026988423.1, forward strand.
CTCCAGTAGAGTGGACAGCGTCCTCTTACCCGTTTCAATCCAAAGATGGAACTGCCCATGATTTGAGGAAGTAATAGAAGGTACTAATAGAAAAGACATATAATGTTTTGATCTTTAGAGGCTTGTGTAACCTGACTAGAATTAGTACAAACTTCCTGGTGAGAAGTACATGGGCCTGGTTATCTCTGGGTAGTCCATATTCCAGGAATATGTTTTAATCCAGCCCTTTCCTTTAAAGTATCTTTCCAGTTGTGACTTTCCCCTTCCCAGTCTTCTGCTTTACTGCCCTGCCCTTTGTTCTCTTTCCCCTTCTCCCCAGTTTTTTTTTCTCTTCCATCATTATTTCTGTCGATGTCTTTTCTTCTTGGTGTACCTATTAGCATGTGTGCCTGGATGATTGATAGCTTTGGAAATGAGGAACAGAGGCACAGATTTTGCCCACCGCTCTGTACCATGGAGAAGTTTGCTTCTTACTGCCTCACTGAACCAGGTGGGTTTGCCATACTGCACTGAGATACAGCAGAGAGACAGGTGCGCCTCAGATGGCATCACCCATCACTCTTCCAGCCTGTTGACACGTTGAGCCACTATTTACCAGTATGTTTGGCCAAGAAGTAATAGAGTCCTATGACCTGATGTCACAAGAACCAGGAGGCCTATCTGGTGGGTTGGGAGATAGACAGTGGCCTGACTGGTGCGAGCAGTTTCCACCAAGTACGGAGTTCCTTTGGCCACCTGGATTTTGCAGTGGCACCCTCTGAGCAGTGTCTGTCCAGGGAAGAGTTCCTAGGAGATAGAATTGTGCTGGGCTCCCTTGACCTCACTGACTTTCTCACCCTCTCTCTGCTGCCTTTTGATCTCTCCTCAGGAAGCGGGAGTGATGCTGCCTCTCTTCTGACCTCTGCTAAGAGACAGGGAGATCATTACATCCTCAATGGCTCCAAGGTACTAGCATGCGTCCTCCCAGAGCACCTTGGAGATTGTTCCCAGCTTCCTCCTGACATCCTCTGGTTCCTTCACATCTACGGGTTGATAGATTGTTCCCAGCTTCCTCCTGACATCCTCTGGTTCCTTCACATCTACGGGTTAATACTCCCATAGGATTTTTATGTGTTGGGAAGAGAACCTCTGACTCATTTCTCTTTCTTTCTTCTCATTGTTTCTATCTCTCCTGATCTATTCCAGATCGTTTTACTGACTTTTGTCTATCCTTTTAATACTCTGATGAATGAAATCTCTGATTCTGCAGTCACTGCAGCTACCTTTACCCCTCCTCAATCTCTGTGTCATTAGACCTTATTGTTAGGAGGACCCCAGTGGTGTTCCCAGACTCTACAAGAACTCACACATTCCCTGGTCCTTGTGTACCCGTTTTACCCTCACAGGCCTTCATCAGTGGTGCTGGCGAGTCAGACATCTATGTGGTCATGTGCCGAACGGGAGGACCAGGCCCCAAGGGCATTTCATGCATCGTTGTTGAGAAGGGGACCCCTGGCCTCAGCTTTGGCAAGAAGGAGAAAAAGGTGAGTGGCTGTTGGGCAGGAAACAATTCAACTTAAGAGATTCTGCCATGTGCCAGCCCAACTGCTGCTCTGTTTCAGAAAACAGGTTTGCATACTTGCTATCCTACCTTTGAAGCAATTGCTTCTATTAGGATTTTTCAACAGGAGCATATAAAATACAGTAGGGCATTGTTAGACACTAGGCCTCCGGGGAAAGTGACAGAGTTTGCCACGAAGTTCCACAAGCCACCTGTTATTTAGTGTTCTCACCTCTCCTGCCTCCACTTTTGGCCTGTGTTTCTTATCCAGCTTCCTTGTTACTCCAGGAAGAGACACTTAGAGAAGACCCGGGGTTGACCACAAGTCTCAGTAATGGAAGGCATGGGGTCCCTTTTTCTTCTTTGATTAAAAATAAAACTCACTGGAGATGATTGTGGGTATTTCAGCAACCTAAGGACACTTAGGTACCATAGGTGCTTTGAAAAGTAAGACACTTCCAGGATCAAGAAACGCCATGGCCGGGACATGAACAGATCTGTGATTGTGTAACTGTAATTGGTAGTAAGGGTTCAAGACCCATTCAGATTTTTTAGACCAGATGCTCAAAGCAGTCATCTCTCTCTAGTTTGTACTATTACACGGAGGACTTTGTGAGAGAAGGCAAGTAATGAAATGACCCCCAAGTGTACCTCTTTCTCACAGCTCCTCGGGTTTCCATGTTTTCCTGCAGGAGCCTTCCTGATCCTCTGTAACTGCCAAGGCGCTATGCATTTTAGCACCCCCTTCTTTTTGGTAACACAGCGCCATTTCCTAGGTTTCTGCTGTGTACAAAGCCTATGCTAACTCCTGGGCGAAAGACCTTCAATACAAGGCTTAGAAATGGAGTTTATCCTATCAACAAAAGAGAGCAAGGAAATGATGTAAAGGCAGTAATATTTTCAGAGCCAGAAAGGGACTGGGAGATTTTAGATAGTTTATGGGTTTCAGAATGGATCCCTAAGCCTTAAAGTTATTTGAAGTCTTGGAGTACCTGGGAGAGGAGATGAAGGGGATCGCGTAGTGGGGACTCATCTATTTATATGCAAGATTTTGTTCAAAGACAGAGGTTCCGCTGTCTTTCTATCCTGCTCCCTTGTTTTATTATCAGGGAAACAAAGCCCACAGAGAAATCAAGTGATTTGTCTACAGGTGAAAAATACAGCTAATTAATTGCATGACATGGACTATATCTCAAGAATTCAAACTTTTCTCTGAGCTTATGACTAACAGCCAGATGTCCTGCTAGACCAGCTCTTTTGGGGGTGTGGGGAAACACACACAGACACACACACACACACACACATATTTGTAATGTTTGCCAATTTCTATGGCATAAATTCTCTCACCATGGCTGATTTCAGGCCACCACTGTGATATCGTGGAATGCTGAGTTAGGGAAAAAAAAAAGGACATGATTAGCTCCCATGCGCAAGTGCCAGCACATGACTCTATGTCCCTGCAGCTAAATGCTAGACCAGGTGTTGCTGGCAGTGCATGTTATTTCTTCCGTGTAATGATGTTAATCTTTTAGGAACACTGAGCATTTCAAAAGAGAAGTGTGGCTATTGCTAAGGCCCTTAGAAGTAAATAACGCTCCAAATTGTCCTTATATTGTCTCTGTTCTTGTAAAAAGAGTGTTCTCAATTAGAGGCACTGAAAATGAGGGCAGTTTGTGCCACAGTCCTAAAAGAAGTTGTGAGAAGTGTTTGTAGGTTAGTCAGGTAGGGTAGACATTGTAAAGTAGATTCTCTTAGTAAGTTAGAAAATGCTTAGCTGTAACATATCTTTGTGACTGTTGACAGGCCTTTAAATCTGAACTTTTTTTTTTTCCTCATTTTAAGTTCTTGCGGGTCTAATTCTCGGGTGCTGAAACCCATAACTCACAGGCTTCTGTCTCCAGGGAAGGCCGCCCTACCTGCTGGATTGTTGGGCAGCCACACAGTCCCTGATTTTTGCCAGGTGGGGTGGAACTCGCAGCCAACACGAGCAGTGATCTTCGAAGACTGTGCTGTCCCCGTGGCCAACAGAATTGGGAGTGAGGGGCAGGGCTTCCTCATTGCCATGAAAGGACTGAATGGTGGGAGGATCAACGTTGGTGAGACACGAAGGGGTTGGGCAGGGAGGTAGCGGGCCGGGACTGGCAGTGCCGTTTTCCAGCTCAGTTGGAATGTCAGCGCCCTTCCCTGACAGCTTCCTGCTCTCTGGGGGCTGCCCACGCCTCTATCATCCTCACCCGAGACCATCTCAACGTCCGGAAGCAGTTTGGAGAGCCTCTGGCCAGTAGCCAGGTAACCGCTTCCTTGCCTTCACGTGGCTTTCCACTATTTGCAGCCCACATTTTCTAGGAGAGAAGCCAGGAAATCCCTCCATAAGTCTCACCACTGTCTTAGAGCTTGTGCTTTATTTCTATCCATCCATCTTTTTTCAGGATATCTTTAACGATATGAAAGTGTCGGGTGAGTGAAGTGGACTTAGCATTTATACAGTAATAAATTTCCTCTGTAGAAGAAGCAAGAGTCTTTGAAGCTTTGGATCACTTAGAAAAGGCGCCTCAGAGATGTCTTACCAAGGCTGCTGGTCCAGGTGGTGGTCTAAGCCCCTCAGTCTTGTCTGTTCTCTTCTCCCTGTGCTGCAGTACTTGCAATTCAAACTGGCGGATATGGCAACGAGGCTGGTGGCCTCGCGGCTGATGATCCGCAATGCAGCCGTGGCTCTGCAGGACGAAAGGAAAGATGCAGTGGCCTTGTGCTCCATGGCCAAGCTCTTTGCTACAGATGAATGCTTTGCTGTAAGTGATCCCTTTGGCTCTCCTGGGATGGACGGGGAACAGCTGCTAGGCCCAGGGGTCTTGAGAGGCATGAGTCAGCTTTGGAACCCAGCCTTTCCGGAATGCCACAAGGATCACCTTAAGCTTAAGGTGATAAATTAACTCATGAGTGGCCTGCGTGGGAGCTCACAGCTGGCTTTTAGGCCTGCTGCATGCCGTTACACACTTTATTATGTCACTGTTGTTTGCTTGTGTTCTAGATGAAAAGCCACCTTTGGAAGGTTCACAGCAGCCCAAATTTAGTGCTCTGCCATGTTTACCTTGTCAGGGGCGGAGCTCCACTGAGGCTGCGTTGCCACTAGGGGAAACCGTAGCTTCTTATTCCACAGGGTGGCTGTGGGCAGCTTCTGCCTAGCAGGTAATAAGCGACACAGGTTGAGGGCTTTCAGTCACCTGTCTGGTGGGAACTGACAAGTTTAGTAGATGAACTTCCCTTGTCTCTGACCATACAGAATGTTGAGGCCCTCTTTGAGCTTGGCTGTTTGTGGTTCTTTCTCTCATCAGTTTACCACAGGCTGCCAGATCGTGGGCTGGGCTAGAAGGGGAAGCTGCTTTCTTTACAGTCTTCCCAGAGTCCAAGACGTCTAGTCCCTGTCTCCCTGCAGATCTGCAACCAGGCCTTACAGATGCACGGGGGCTATGGCTACCTGAAGGATTATGCTGTTCAGCAGTATGTGCGGGACTCCAGGGTCCACCAGATTCTAGAAGGTAAAAATTGCCAGAAGTTATTCTCTTCCCTTCAGAACCGGCGGCAGGATCGCTGCTTTCCCCGGTGTGTCTGTCCCCATGCCACCAGGGCCTCAGGGTCCTGTCAAGCCCTGTCTATCTCAAGGCTTTCTCCTTCCTCCCTTTCCACAGAACTGCTCTGGCAGGGGCTTGGTGCACAAACACAGCTCTAGCCTGGAGTCCAGAGACTCAGCTTCATCACAATGGGTGGGCATCAGATCGCTCTTCTGCTCTTTTCCTCTGTGGATTTGCGAGAAGGGTGAACTGAGATAATGGATGAGAAAACATGTTGAAAACTACAGCCGTGGCTTTTCTCTAAGGTTATAAAGTATGTGGTTCTCAGGAATCCAAGAACAGTAATTTACAGGACAAATGTGAGCCAGTATGGTCATCAGTAGCTCTAAATTGATTATCAGCCAGATGGTCTAAATATCTGTCTCTATATTACTAGTATATTTTTCAATAAAATAAACCATCAGTGTATGGATATCTTCTTGGTAGTCACAGACATTCTGTCTAGGAAACATGTAAGCCGTTGGGGTCAGGCTCAGAGCCTGTCTGTCTCTACTCTCTACAGCCAGTGTGGAAGTCTTGAAATGACACGACTCTTGGAAAAGCAGGAGGGGCGGAGGTTTCTCTGAGTAACTTCAGTGAAGCAACATGAGGCTGACTTGCTGGAAACATTATATAATGGGGCCTCCCAGCCCATTTCACAGCAGTCTTCTCAAACCTCAGCCTGCGCTGGAATCGCCTGGAGGGCATGGGAGTGCAGCTTGCGGGCCTCGGCCCCAGAACATCTGCTCTAGTGGGTCTAATGTAGGGCCGGGAATTTGTATCTCTAATAAGTCTTCAGGTGAGGCTGCTGCAGCTTGTCTGAGAACCATACTTTGAGACTCACCATTATGGTGTTATGTCTGAGTCACAAGATACCAAAGGTTAGACTCTGCTTTCTTCTGTAAACCTCTTTCCAGAAAGATGTTTCTGAGCTCAGTCGCTAGTGTTCAAACTGAATTTCCCAGAGTCTTTTTCCTTTCATTACTGTTGCAATTGCTTTTTCACTCAGCTTTATGTACGTGGGAAACTTCGCCTTCATTCCAACTGTCTCTCAACCCTGCAGTAATAAGCGGGAAACATTTATTTTAGGCCACACCATCATCCACTTGTAGAAGAATTGGGACACTCTCACTTTATCACTTTGTTTCATTATGGACTTCACTGTTGGATAAATCTACAGTGTATGCTTTATTTGAAATGATGGGACTACTGATTCCTCAAGGGAGTTTATATTTCTTTTTGCATTAAAGGCCACCACTAAAAATGAAGCGAATAATTGATACCTTCCTTTCAGGGGAAATGTTTTCATTCTTTTATGTCAATTTTCTGATTACCAAAGAAATGTGTATTTATTGTTGAAACCTTATAAAATTAGCAAAAGTAGGCTGGGTGCAGTGGCTCACACCTGTAATCCCAGCACTTCGGGAGGCTGAGGTGGGTGGATCACTTGAGGCCAGCCTGGCTAACATGGCGAAACCCCATTTCTACTAAAAATGCAAAAAGTTGGCTGGGCACAGTGGCTCATGCCTGTAATCCCAGCACTTTGGGAGGCCGAGGCAGGTGGATCATATGAGATCAGAAGTTCAAGACTAGCCTGGCCAACATGGTGAAGCCCCCGACTCTACTAAAAATACAAAAAATTAGCTGGGCGTGGTGGTGTACACCAGCTACTCAGGAGGCTGAGGCAGGAGGATTGCTTGAACCCAGGAGGCGGAGGTTGCCGTGAGCTGAGATTGCACCATTGCACTCCAGCCTGGGCAATAGTGAGACTCCATCTAGAAAAAAAAAAAGTTTAGTTGGGCATGGTGGTTCATGCTTGTGGTCCTGGCTATTCAGGAGGCTGAGGCAGGAGAATTGCTTGAACCTGGGAGGCAGAGGTTGCAGTGAGCCAAGATCAAGCCACTTCACTCCAGCCTGGGTGACAGAGCAAGTCTGTCTCAAAAAAAAAAAAAAAAAAAAAGTAAAAGAAAAAAATCACTTGTGTTTCCACATCCAGAATGTGATTTTGGTATATTCCTTTTAGGCATTCTGCTATGCCTTTGTTGTCACATTTTTAATTTTAATTAGAATTATACTATATATACTGTTTTTATTCTGCCTTTTTAAATTTCATATAAGCATTTTTACCATCAGAAGTTTTTTAAAAAGTAAATATTATTTCTTGACATTTTTTGGTACTTTGTAGAGAAGTCTCTGATAATCTCATCTCCCCCAGGATAAAAGCAATGATTCTAGTTTAAATCTGCAACTACCCTGGACTTGACCTGGAGCAGCCTAGTCAGAGCTTTACCGAACTCTCCGACTTCACTGCTATGAAATTCTTCCTTCTTCCTCCCTCTTACAGGTAGTAATGAAGTGATGATGATGCTGATCTCTAGAAGCCTGCTTCAGGAGTAGAACCCACACTTGCTGTTCTGGTCTGGTGCTCATTGTGACTGCCATCAGTGTTGAGTGGTGCCATGTGGGCTGCTGTGTTCCAAAGGAATCGTGGATTAGACCGAAGGGCTGAGCTCCTCCAGGGCAGGACCTGCACCCTGTGTGTTGGTAGCAGCAGCATCTCCCAGACTGGAGCAGAATTCCCAGTGGAACCAGAAGAGCTGGCTTAATGAGAAATGTCAGAAGAACACATACTCCCTGGTTTTCCTACTGCCAGAAAGTGAAGATGCACTGTCAAGCCAAAGTCCTTTCTTGGATCCACTTTATCTTGATTAGTCTGCATTTTGCTGGTTCACTGGATCCCTCCTCTAGGGGCCTGGGGACTTTCACTGAGGGTCTTCATGATTCTAGAGCAAAGGTGTGGGAAGGGGAAATGGGAGAATGCCCTCCTGTCTGTGTCGTTCTCTGTGCCATAGCTACAGATGCAGAAGGTTTCTCTGGATAGCACTCCTCTGAATGTAAATCATGATAAAATAGATATTTAGGAAACTTACTCCTAAGCTGTGATTTAGGATATATTTCTACTTCTGGACTGCCTGAATATCAAGGGCTGAGACTTTACAATTTTGAGTATTGGTTGGGTTTCATATTAAGAAGCCTGTGGCCTAGGAATGGTACTCAGTGTTTCTCTTCCTGATAAATACTTTGAGTATATTTTTTTCTGAGTTTTTGTTTCCTTTTCTGAAGCTATTCCTCTTTTTAAACATTTTTAATCACCACATTGATAAATAAAATCTTCCCTTCACTACCTCTGGCTCTACTAAAGTTGATTTTTATTTTATCTTTTTAATCCTTTACAGCTATTTTTAAATGTTTAATTATGTTTGATTAAACACTTAACTGGATTTTGGAATAATAATCAGAAATCTCTCCTTGTTCAATTTGGCTTTTAAGAAGTAGGCTTCTTAAATTATTAATAACTTTGCAAACTAAGCATTGTTTATGATGTATGAAAGAGGAATTAAAGTAAAATTCAAAGATGGGGACTTTAGGAGACCTTGGTTTTGTTTGTTTGCTTTTTATTTTTGTTATTTTTGAGACAGAGTCTCGCTCTGCTGCCCAGGCTGGAGTGCAGCAGCATGATCTCAGTTCACGGCAACTTCTGCCTCTTGGGTTCAAGTAATTCATGCCTCAGCCTCCCAAGTAGTTGGAACTACAGGCCTAAGCCATCATGGCCTGCTAAATTTTGTATTTTTAATAGAGACAGGTTTTTGCCATGTTGGCCAAGCTGGTCTCAAACTCCTAGCCTCACATGATCTGCCCACCTCAGCCTCCCAAAGTGCTGGGGTTACAAGCATAAACCACTGTGTCCAGCCTGGGGGACCCTGTTATAACTTATCATTATATAACTCCATCCCCTCATCCCTATAGGAAAAAATGTGCAAAACATTAACTACAGCCAGTGTTTAGAGAGAACAAAATATGTGTCTAGCAACAAATACTATCTTTTTTTGAATGCACACTCTCTATGTAAGGAACTTTTGGGTACTACAGGAGGACAAGCTGTGAGTATACTACAGTTTAAAATGTATTTCTGACATCCAAGGCCTCATTTAAGAGAGGAGCTAAGACAGCTGTATTGTAAGGTAATGATATATCTGTATAAAGCTGAGAAGGCAACCTGTAAAAGTGACGGGGGAGGAAGGGACTCAGAGAGAGGGTAGGGATTCAAATTAAGCTTTTATGAGAATGTGGTCAGGCATGGTGGGTCACAACTGAAATCCTAACTACTTGGGAGGCTAAGGTGGGAGGATTGCATGAGGCCAGGAATTTGAGGCTGCAGTGAGCTACGATCATGCCACTGCACTCCAGCTGGGGTGACAGAGTGAGACCTTTGTCTCTTAAAAAAAGATTTTATGAAAATATATAATATTTAAAGAGAATCAAGAAAGACAATTTCAGAAAGGAAGGAACCAGGAGCAGGAAAAGTACAGGATTTATTTATGTAAAAGCTGCTTACACTTTTGTTGAATTGTGGTTTGAGGTTGGCATGAGACAGAAGGAAAATAGAAGTTGAATCTGGATGGAGAGTTATGAAAGCCAAGGGTGGGGCTTTATTTGGTAAGCAGTGGAGAGCCATGGAAGGTTTTTAATGAGGAAGATATGAGATTGACTCATTCATAAAAGCATTCTGGAAAGCATATGTGGGATGAATATGAGTGAGGCAAGACAGAAGATAAGATACCAGTCGATGGGTTCTTGAAAAAGTCAAGGAATGGGGCAATTCACCCTGAACATGGAAGGTGAAAGGAAAGACCAATGTGAGCAAATGCAGACCTGTCTGCTGTGGAACTTGAAGACCTCCCTAGTAGTCAAGCTGCTTCCTGATATTCCAGTCCTGAGAGGCTTCTATTTTGACTCAAAGCGAAAACAAACGCAATGTTAATGTCTTCCTATGTTGTTCCCTTCATAAGATTTTGACGAAATGATAGTTATTAAAAGTGCATTCTCTCACGCCTGTAATCTCAGCACTTTGTGAGGCTGAGGTGGGTGGATCACAAGGTCAGGAGATTGAGACCATCCTGGCCAACATGGTGAAACCCTGTCTCTACTAAAAACACAAAAATTAGCTGGGCATGGTGGCGTGCACCTATAGTCCCAGCTACTCGGGAGGCTGAGGCAGGAGAATTGCTTGAACCCGGGAGGCGGAGGTTGCAGTGAGCCGAGATCGCGCCACTGCACTCCAGCCTGGCACCTGGTGACAGAGCAAGACTCTGTCTCAAAAAAAAAAAAAAAAAGTGATTTCTCACTATCACCCTCAGTTATTCAGAGCTTTCAGTTTCCCAGTACCCTGGGAAGGGATTTAATGAATGTAGCAAGAACATTGTGAACTTTGAGCTAATTTGTATCATTGTTCCTTTGTCTATTTCATAAGGAAAAGCAAGAAAAGCAGAGCAACAAAAGTATTAAAGAAAGCCTGTGTGTCAAGGGCCATATAGGTGCAGAACACATACAGGTAACCAAATACAACTTCGCTCGACAGACTTGATGGACTGGGAGCTGGGAAACGAGACAATTTCAATAGAAGGTGACAAGAACAAAGGCACACACTCTGTGCTCTGAGGCACAAGAAGCCTTGTGGTCCTAAAACAGTGACTTAGGTCAGAATTGGATTTCCACATTGTCTTCATCCCTAATAATTCTTTAAACTGCTTCCAATTATTACAGTTGTGAGGAAAATCTAATTGCATCACACACACACATATATAAAGAATGTTTAAGCAATCTTAAAATTTTCTCTTCATCCTTTATAGATTTGATAATTAGAAATGCCTTTTTTATTTTAGTGCTGATCCGGTGATACTTTCACTTTTAAAACACTAAGATTCTGGCCGGGCGCGGTGGCTCACGCCTGTAATCCCAGCACTTTGGGAGGCCGAGGAGGGCAGATCATGAGGTCAAGAGATTGAGGCCATCCTGGCCAACATGGTGAAACCCCATCTCTAGTAAAAATACAAAAAATTAGTTGGGTGTGGTGGCACGTGCCTGTAATCCCAGCTACTCGGTAGGCTGAGGCAGAATTGCTTGAACCCAGGAGGTGGAGTTTGCAGTGAGCCGAGATCGCGCCACTGCACTCCAGCCTGGCACCTGGTGACAGAGCAAGACTGTCTCAAAAGAAAAACAAAACAAAACACTAAGATTCCTCCAAAGCACTTTACATATATCTATCTCTCAGTTTTTATGAGGGGGTTCTTGCACAGAGGAGGCATTCAAGAGATACTAGTATGAAATTAACTTGAGTAAAACTGCAACTACCGCTGGGCGAGGTGGCTCATGCCTGAATCCCAGCACTTTGGGAGGCAGAGGTGGGTGGATCACAAGGTCAAGAGTTTGAGACCAGCCTGGCCAACATGGTGAAACTCCATCTCTACTAAAAATACAAAAATTAGCCGAGTGTGGTGGTGGGCACCTGTAATCCCAGCTACTCAGGAGGCTGAGGCAGGAGAATCTCTCGAACCCGGGAGGCGGAGGTTGCAGTAAGCCGAGACTGTGCCATTGTACTCCAGCCGGGGTGACAGAGCAAGTCTCAGTCTCAAAATAAACAAACAAAAAATCCTGCAACTACCAGTGCTGCCAGCAGCTGCAATTTGGGCCCTGGATCCAGACTCCTATATCTAAATTTGATTGCCCACTCTGCCACTTACTAAAAAAAAAAAAAATGTGGCTTAGTTATTGAAATGCCAGGGGTTCAGTCTATCTAGGTCATGCTGCTCACCGCACAGAAAGCCAATGACTGAGATGACAAGTATTGTCGAGGAAGGAGCTTTAATCAGGTGCTGCAGCAGAGGAGACGGGAGCTTAGTCGCAAATCCATCTCCCTGAGGGCCTAAAACTAGGGAGTCCTAGAGCAGGGAAGAAATGTAAGAATGTGTAACAAAGTAGGAACCAGGAAGGGGCACGGAAGCAGTTGTGATGAATGAGGGGTCTGGCATCTCATTGTCTGGATGTAGTGATGTGGTGAGTTCCAGTTCTTTGATACTTGTTTTGAGAGGCCCGAAGTTCTCTGAGGAAGGAACTCAGATAAATATACAGTTCAAGCTTTAACACCAGAGGGTCAATTTCTATGTTTATCCAAAAAACTATGGGACTACTGGGTTGCTTTCAGCTTTAGGCAAAATTACTGCAACTCTCTAGCTTGTTTCCCTGTGTATATTGGAGATCGTAAAAGCTCCTACCTTATAGCATGGTTGGTGAATCAAGAGGAAGAACAGAGCATATCAAGCCAAGTGTTCTCAATCAATATTAGCGTTAGTAACCTCTTTCATAAATGAACATAGTGAATCCTCCAGAGAATAAAGGGCTTGCTCAGATGCACACGGGTGGCAGGCTGAATTTCTGAAGCACAGCTCTTGCAAGGACCTTTAAGTTATTTAAGATTGTGTCTGCTGGACTGTGGTGCTGAACACCTAATATTTCTGGTGTGCTTCTCTTCTGGATAAATGACAGGAAAGCATTTCCCTTCTGCCAGTTTTACAAAAGACAAGCACAGGAGCACATTGCTAAGATATTTCCCAGGGTCTTAGAAGGGGTCCATACAGGCCAGGCCTGTAATCCCAGTGCTTTTTGAGAGGGCTAGATGGGAGGATTGCTTGAGCCCAGGAGTTTGAGACCAGCCCCGGCAATATAGGAAGACCCATCTCTATAAAACGTTTAAAAACTAGCTGGGTGTGGTGGTGCGCACCTGCAATCCTAGCTACTCAGGAGACTGAGGTGGTGTTGGGGAAATTAGGAGACTGGACAGGCCAATGGGTGGAACAGGAGGATTTTATTAAGGTGCACACTGGCCTAGTGGATTTACAACCAAAGGACTGAGCACTGAACCAAGACAAAGCTTGATTTTTTTTTTTTTTTTTTTTGAGACGGAGTCTCACACTGTTGCCCAAGCTGTAGTGCAGTGGTGTGATCTCGGCTCACTGCAATCTCCACCTCCTGGGTTGAAGCAATTCTCCTGCCTCAGCCTCCCGAGTAGCTTGGGACTACAGATGTGAGCTGCCACACCCAGCTAATTTTTTTGTATTTTTAGTAGAGAAGGGGTTTCACCATGTTGGCCAGGATGGTCCTGATCTCCTGACCTCATGTTCCGCCACCTCGGCCTCCCAAAGTGTTGAGATTACAGGTGTGAGCCACCACACCCCGCCCAAAGCTTGATTTTTATACATGAAATGCAGGAGCAGAACAAAGGCAGTTTATCAAAAACGACAGGTTTACAACTTATGCTTACATATGGCTTATGCTATGCAGTCCAATGGCCACTATCTTAGCTAGCCTTGCACAGCTTATTTTGCATACTTTGCTATGGGGTCTAGGTGACTGCAATCTAGGCCTGCTTAGACATGTCAAAGTGACCTGTGTTACTCAGATGAAAAACAGGAACTTTCAGTTATCAGCTATAGAGAACAATACATGAATCTATAAACTTATAAAAGTTGCAAAGGAGGATGCAATCCCTCGGAGAGGGTGAGGATGCAGGAAAGTTTTGCTTACACTATAGGAAAGAAGAAAAATATGTATATTTTTTTTTTGGTCTCATTTTCTGCTTCATTTCCCCCCTTTGATGCTGTTTATAAATGAGGTTTAATAGACAGCATCACTATTATTTATCTCCTCATGGAGGAGTGGTTTCTTACTTGGCAGGGATTGATATTTGGTTAAAGCCATTAATTGAGCAGTAGTTTGCTTGGTTACTAGAGCTTCCATTGCTGATTGGATGTTTTTAATAGGGAGAGGTAGGAGACACGGGAGTATAAGCTAAGCTCCTAGTATGACTAGAGCTACTTCTACTAAGGCTTTGAATCCTTTAAGGGGTGAAACCTGCTCCCGAAAAGGGAGTCTGGAGGCATCCTTTCCAAGTTTGGACTGGGACATGGGCTAGTTTTTGGATTTTTGCAGTTATATTTTTGACCACCTTTCCATTGTTATTGATTTTTAGGCAGCAATTGGTTAGGTTAAATTTCCCACATACACCTCCTTCCTGGGCTAGGAGGTAATTTAAGGCCAGTTTATTTTGATAGATGGCATTTCTCATTTTTGTGGCTTGCCGGGCAAGCAGATTTAAGGCTTTTGCTGTGTTATTAGTAACGATTTTAAGTACTGCCTGTAACGTTATGATATGGTTGAGCATATAAATAGGGGTTCAGTATCCCCACATTCCATCTTTTGTCCAAGTGGCTGGGCCATAATATTGAATTGTTTTTTCAGGGGGCCATTCATTGTCTTTCCAGTCCCCTATGGTGACACCGCTTTTACTTTTTCTTTTAGTTTTATCATAGACAGGGTACCTTAAAGTCTTTTTTTTGCCTTAGAGGAATTAGAAAGAAGGATTAATTGTTCCTAGTACATAAGCCCCCATTTATTTGGCTAGCAGCGGCCGATACGCCCATAGTCCACAGATTTAATGAAGGCCAGAGGGTGCCTGCCAGGTATTTGGCGCTTTGAGTTGATTGTAGTATTGGGATGCGAGATTAAGTAATTCACCAAGACAAAAGTATGCCAAATTGCAGGGTCTTTATTGCCGGCGACCACGGAGGACTCACGTCTCTCTAACCCGCGGCCCTGAGGGGAGAGTGTCAAGGCTTTTTATACCCGAAAGACCACCTTGGAAGTGGGGTTGAGGAGTGGGGAGGGGGATCAGTGGGCTCCAGACATTCCGAGGGCTGGTGGGTTCTGTAAATCATCTCCTGGGCAGGGACGGGAGTGGGGGCCTCCGGACATTCCGAGGGCTCGGGGGCTTATTGTCACTCTAATTGCTACATAAATGATTCACAAAAGTCAAGACAAACATTAGTTTGCACATTATCTGGGTAGCAGTGGAATTTACAGATCTTAGTTCACAGGGGCCAAGATGAGATTAGCTTGGGCTGCGCATTCTGATGAGCAAAGGCCAGCAATTCTGTCAGTTACTGATGAGAAAGGTAAACAACTTCACCTGGTGGACATTATCCAGAGCAGACTAGCAGTCTTATTCACAGAAACCAAGTCAGCAGTTATTGCAAAGAGAATGGGGCAGTTATTACAACTCATTTTTGGAGATACAGCTTTGTCATATAAAATGGCATTGCTCAGGTTCTGGCTCCAGGCCAGCTATAGCACATTCCCCCCTGTTCTTTTAACACGTATTAAATCTTTAATAGGTTTCCTCTTCTTGACATAAGGGCCCATAGTTGGATCTTAGAACCATTAACTTTACCGAATCTATTCTTTCCTGGATAAACTTGAGGAGAATGTTCAAGAGGCATGGCCCAAATGTTAACCCTAGGACTATTAGGATCAAGGGTCCTGCTAACCCAGTGAGCAGGGATGTTAGCCAGGGGGACCAAGAGAACAATTTTTGGTACCAACTCTCTGAAGTTTCTCTAAGGCGCTTTCTGGTTTCTACATTTTTTTAACCATTGCAAGACTGTCTCTAATGATTCCAGAATTGTTTGCATAGAAGCAGCATTGCTCACCGAGAGCTGCGCATAGCCCTCCTTCCTTTAAGAACAACAGGTCTATTCCCCTCCTATTTTGTAACACTATTTCAGCCTAGGAGTCATCTATTTGGTGTGACAGAGTAAATTAGGATGATGACCGAGAACGGTGCAATAGTCTTAGCTTTAAGGGGTCCATTGAGGATGGAGCCGCTTCCCATCTTGCATCTGGGGGGGGGCAGTCTTGACGTGTGAGTGGTGAATCCAGGCCGTCAGTCCGTCCACCTTGACTGCCGTGGGGGTGACCAGGATCACGGTGTAGGGTCCTTTCCAGCAAGGAGTTAGGCTGGAGGCGGTGACTCTCTTTACCAGGACTTCGTCCCCAGGCTGGAAGGGGTGTACTGGCTGGTCAGTGAGGTCCACTGGGGTAGGCTGAGTCTCCCTGATGAGCGTGTGCACCTGGGACTGAACAGACTGGAGTGCCTGCAAGGACTTAATGAGTGTATGGTTATGGACTTCAGCATGTATGGCGTTCGCAAGTTTGGGGAGTAAGGGAGGGGGCCTCCCAAACATAATTTCAAAAAGAGTGAAGCCTTTTTTATAGGGAGTACATCGGGTACGGAGGAGAACAAAAGGAAGCAGGTTGACCCAGTTTTCACCGGTCTCTAGAATAAATTTTGTTAGAGTTTCTTTTATGGTCCGGTTCATCCTTTCAACCTGCCCTGAACTCTGGGGGCGATAGGCACAGTGTAGTTTCCAGGTTATGCCCAGGGCCTTGGCCAGACCCTGAGAAACCTGTGCTGGAAATGCAGGGCCATTATCTGATCCCAGTGTCAAGGGCAAGCCAAATTGAGGAACCAGGTCCTGTAACAATTTTTTCGTTACTACTAATGCAGTTTCTGACCTAGTGGGAAAAGCCTCGACCAATCCCAAGAAAGTGTCTACGAACACAAGGAGGTATTTGTAGCCACATGCTGGGGGCTTTATTTCAGTGAAATCTACCTCCCAGTGTTCCCCTGGGCTAGTTCCCCTAAGCCTTACCCCTGCCTGACTAAACCTACTGCCTCCTGGATTTACCCGGGCACATACATCACAACGAGTAGTAGTTTCCTTAACAATCTCGTATAAATGTGGAATGTAGTATTTGGCCCTCAGCAGCTCAGTTAGTTTTGTTTGCCCTAAGTGAGTGGCCTGGTGTGTGTCCTTAACTAGAGTCCATCCTAGAGCCTCAGGGAGCACAATCTTTGAGTCCGGTAGAATCCACCATCCTGTGGAATCTTGTCGTCCCCCCTGTTCTTTAGCAAAGTTTTATCAGGTGAGTATATAGGGGTAGAGGGCAGGGTTGGGGCCGGCAGGGTCACGAGAAGAGTTAGAGGTTTCACCGGTCCCAAGGCTGCCTGTCTGGCTTGTAGGTCCGCTGCCCTATTTCCCCTTGCCTCTGGTGAATCTCCTTTCTGATGTCCTGTGCAGTGTATTACTGCCACTGCTTTGGGCTTCCATACAGCTTCTAGTAGAGCAAGGATTTCTTCTCTGTTTTTGATAATTTTTCCTTTTGAGGTAAGCAACCTTCTTTCTCTATAAATGGCTCCATGTACATGGGCAGTAGCAAAGGCATATCAGCTATCTGTATATATGTTGACAGTTTTTCCCTCTGCCCAGCTTAAGACCTTTATCAGAGTTATGAGTTCTGCCTTTTGAGCTGAAGTTCCGTGTGGAAGAGCCTGAGCCCAAATAACCCGGTCTAGGGTGACCACAGCTGCCCCGGCGTACCTGACTCCGTCGACCATGAAACTGCTGCCATCTGTATACAGTACCTCCTCTGGGTTCTGCAGGGGGACGTCGGTGAGATCCGGCCGTGCAGCGTGGAGGACATCTATTGTCTGTTGGCAGTTATGTATGGGCTCCTCTGGCTCGCTGTCAGGTAGCAATGTGGCGGGGGTTAAAACTGGTTTTTGAAAATTTTATGCGGGGCTGGTCCAAAAGTAAGGCTTGGTATTGGACTACGCGGGCATTTGACATCCATTTTCCTGGAGCTCCACGGAGTAGTGACTCCACCGCGTGGGGTGCCACTAAGTATAACCCCTGTCCCAAAGTCAGCTTTGACTAATAGGGCTGTGGCTGCCACTGCTTTCTGGCACACTGGCCATCCGGAGGCTACTGGATCAAGTACATTCGTTTTTTACTGTCCCTCTCACCGGCAGAGTGCACGTTGGTTGTGCCTTAATTTGGGCCTTTGTTCCCCGAGGCCTCTCTGCTGGTCTCCTGGTCCTCGTGAGATAACTCGGGTCTCCGGGAGTGCTGCTATCACTGCCTTAGTAACTCCCTTATCTTGTTTAGCCTCTAAGGTGTCTCTATTGTTAAAGACTTTTTGGGCAATCTTCAACAACTGAGTTAAATTCCTTCCCTGTAACTCCTCTAATTTTTGCAATTTTCTTTTATATCTGGGGCAGATTGGGAAACGAAAGCCAGGTTGATGGCCCGCTGATTTTCTGGGGCCTCAGGGTCTATGGGGGTGTAGGTACAGTAGGCATCCTGTAGGTGCTCTAGGAAAGTGACTGGGGACTCCGGTGGAACTTGGGTCACATTCCCTACCCTGGAGAGATTGGTAGGTTTTCGGGCTGCCCCCCAACCCCCTCTAATAAGTACCGGTGAAAAATGTTCAAAGCCTGCAGGCCTGCTGAGGTGTTTGGGTCCCATTCGGGCCTGGTGGAAGGGAAAATTTCATTAATTTGCTCCTGGCGGTCTTCTACTGACCCTTTCCCCATCCCAAGTATTGCTTTATGGGCTTCTTGTCTAATTTTACTTCTCTTCTCTGTGGTTAACAGAATTAGTAATAATTGTTGGCAGTCGTCTTAAGTGGGGCGATGAGTCTAGGGTACAGATTCTAAGAGCCCTGTTAAAGCCTGGGGTTTCTCAGAGAATGGGGAATGTTGAGCCTTCCGACGGAACTTATCTATTGTAAAACCCTGCCACCGCCTTAAGTTCCCCAGCCTCCTAGCACGACCCCCTCCCAGGGAACCTTTCATCTGAGCAGGTTTCTAACCCTTCCCCTCTTGCCACCTTAGCAGTTCCCCAGCACGAACACTTCCCAGGAACTACTAAACTCAGCAGTTCCCCAGCACCTCCCCCCCAACACAGCCTCTCACACTGGAGGCATCTCCTGGCTCGCAGGCCATAAAAATCCCCTTTGCCACACCACAGGTGCTGCGCACCAATTTTGGGTCCATCCTGGCAGCTTTTCCCTTACTCTTAATAAAGCTTGTGCCAGCACTTAGTGTTTGGCCCTTTCTTTGATTTCTATCACTTTCCAGTTATACAGATCACTAGAGGAAAAAGGGATATGAACAAAGAAGGGGCTGCCCCAGCTGCTGCCATTTGCGGAGGTGCTTCCCGGAGGGGCAGCAGCTTTGGCGGGTGTGGGTCCCCACTTTAAGTGTGGAGAGGAGACAAGGGCCGAGAATACAGTGGAGGCATCTCTTGGTTCTCAGCAGGGGCTGGAAGAATAGCCGTTACCGAAGGGCTCTTCTGTGGGCTTGCTAACATAACCTGAAGTCCGGCCCATTTTGTACATTTTTTTTAAGCCAAGGAGGAGGGTGTTGGACTAATTCTAGCCATTGATTAATGTATGGAAATTGATTAGGGTGGCCCGGGGACCCTGTCACGATGTCTCAGACAGCCTGAGTTATCTTGGGGTCGTATGTCCCCGTATCTGGCCAGCTTACCCCAAAGGCTGGCCACTCCAACTTACAGAGAGTCCGAAGCCTCTGTAGGGTTAGTTTAACCCCATACTGGCCAGAGAACCCTGTTTTAAAATTTGCCATCATGCACTGGAGGCGGGTGCATGGTCGGGACTGTGACGAGCCTATTTAGTTGTTGTTGTTGTTGTTGTTTTTCTCTTTCTTTTCTCTCTCGGGGTCCTGGAACCTGTATTAGCTATTCTTTTTTTGTTTGTTTGTTTTAAGCTAACTTAAATGGAAAAGTTCTGTTGCAGAGAGCCAATTTTAACTGCACTAACAAGTCACTTGCATTATAAAGGGTTAGAAAGCTTTTTAAAGCCAGATTCGGGATGCAAATACTGCACCCTGAGGCGGTGTGGCCTGCCTCACACGGGGGGGGGGGGGGGGGGGGGGCTTCTGGCTGACAGGAGAGAAAGAGAAAAAAAAATGCTTTTTGTGTCAGTTTAAAACGGAGCTTGCAGCCGCTAGGCCAGCTGCGAGATTCCCGCCCCTGTGGCTTTTTGATCGCCTTCACACAGGGACCCTAAAAAAATCAAATCCCTCTTTTCCCTCCTCTCTCTCTGTCTCTCTCCTCTCCTCTCTGTCTCCTTTCTCCTCTCCTCTCTCCTCTCTCTCTCCCTCTCTCTCCTGTCTCTCTCCTCTCCTCTCTCCTCTCTCTCTCCCTCTCTCCTCTCTGTCTCTTTTCTCCTCTCCTCTTCTCTCTCCTCTCTCTCTCCCTCTCTCCTCTCTGTCTCCTGCCTCTCTCCTCTCTCCTCTCTCTCTCCCTCTCTCCTCTCTGTCTCCTGTCTCTCTCCTCTCCTCTCCTCTCTCCTCTCCCTCTCTCCTCTCTGTCTCTTTTCTCCTCTCCTCTCCTCTCTCCTCTCCCTCTCTCTCTGTGATGTACTGTTGGGCACTGCCCATAACAACATTGGACACTTTTCTGGCAGAATAGGCAGTTACCAGTTTTTCCACCCCAGCCTGAGAAAGAACACTCGTAGACTCTGATCTAGGGCTTTGTTCCCTACGGCCCCAAAGAAACTACTTCTGAGGTGTTGAGGGCACAACTGCCTCCCCGACATGGAATCAGACCCAGCACGGGCAAAGATACTCTTTTCCCGGGGGAGGTGGCTGGGAGAATTTACAGGCCACAATGATTATAACAAGGAAGAGAATAAAGACAACTACAGTTAAGACTATCTGCCACATGGCGAAAGAAGAAAGAGTGAGGCCTCAGTGATAGAAGAAAAAGATGACAAAGAAGGAAGAAGAGTAATTTCTGCTGGAGTGTTATTAATAAAAGTTCCCTGCATCCAGAGGTCCATCAACCACTGTAAAACATCCTCTACCTCAAGGGAAGATGGCCTGAACCAGTGTATGTCTGCTAGCAGGAGTCTAATAAAACTGACAAACTTACAAACAGGACAGGACCACATACAAGAGTGACAGACAAAGGGTGGGTGCCCCCCAGATGGGAGACCAGTCAGATGCCTGCCCGGCCACATTCCCGGAGGAATATTTCAGGGGCGTCTTAGCGAAAGATGTACCTGTATAAGCCCCAGGCCAGGTCACCTCAGGATGGAAGTCCGGGTAGGACAGCTCTGAGGTGAATCACCGTTATGCCATATGACGCCCCCGTGGAACCGCGGGTGAAGGCCCACACAAGCCCCGTAGCTTTTCAGCCGTGGGACTACATATATACACACTCACTCTCTCACTCACACAGAGGTTACGGAAAACAATCGAATGCTGATACCCACTATATCAGCTACCAGAAGGCTGGTACCCCCTGCACCAGCCACACGAAGGCTGATGCCCACTGCGCCAGCTACCAAAAGGCTGATGCCCCCTGCACCAGCCACACGAAAGCTGACACCCACTGCGCCAGCTACCAAAAGGCTGATGCCCCCTGCACCAGCCACACGAAGGCTGACGCCCACTGCGCCAGCTACCAAAAGGCTGATGCCCCCTGCACCAGCCACACGAAGGCTGACGCCCACTGCGCCAGCTACCAAATGGCTGATGCCCCCTGCACCAGCCACCAGACGGCTGCCACCCACTATGACAGCCACCAGAAGGCTGACACCCACTGTGCCAGCCACCAAAAGCCTCAAGCGACGTCTCGGTGAGGCTTGCCAGGTCAGAGTTGCAATGACTCGTCAGTCCCCCGACTCAGGCCCTTCCACTGAACTAGTTCCCAGATCAAACTCACCTCCGGAGGTTTTTAGGACCCTGAGGAATTTTGGGTGAATGTCGGCCGTGCAGTCGCTTTGCCTCCTCGGTGGCGCTCCGGGGCCCTGAGATAGCTCAGGGGGCGCCTCCCCTAGAGACCCCCGAGGTGGAAGCGGCCACCTGGACGAGATTCTGAGATGGCTTTTGTCTGGTGATGAGAGAATATCCCGGACGAGCCCCCAGAATAATGTAGTATTGGGATGCGAGATTAAGTAATTCACCAAGACAAAAGTATGCCAAATTGCAGGGTCTTTATTGCCGGCGACCACGGAGGACTCACGTCTCTCTAACCCGCGGCCCTGAGGGGAGAGTGTCAAGGCTTTTTATACCCGAAAGACCACCTTGGAAGTGGGGTTGAGGAGTGGGGAGGGGGATCAGTGGGCTCCAGACATTCCGAGGGCTGGTGGGTTCTGTAAATCATCTCCTGGGCAGGGACGGGAGTGGGGGCCTCCGGACATTCCGAGGGCTCGGGGGCTTATTGTCACTCTAATTGCTACATAAATGATTCACAAAAGTCAAGACAAACATTAGTTTGCACATTATCTGGGTAGCAGTGGAATTTACAGATCTTAGTTCACAGGGGCCAAGATGAGATTAGCTTGGGCTGCGCATTCTGATGAGCAAAGGCCAGCAATTCTGTCAGTTACTGATGAGAAAGGTAAACAACTTCACCTGGTGGACATTATCCAGAGCAGACTAGCAGTCTTATTCACAGAAACCAAGTCAGCAGTTATTGCAAAGAGAATGGGGCAGTTATTACAACTCATTTTTGGAGATACAGCTTTGTCATATAAAATGGCATTGCTCAGGTTCTGGCTCCAGGCCAGCTATAGCACAGATGGCAAGAGTTGTTTAAAGAGGGGAAACCAGAGAATGGACTCAAGTGAGATGATGCAGAATTGTTTTTCCTGCCCCACCATGAAGTTTTCCCTACTGTCTTATGGTAATATTGTTGCCCCAGGCAAGTTAATTCTCTGACTGAGTTTGTGAAAGCTTTTCTCCCGTGAGCAATGCAGTACCTCCTGATTACTAAGGTTTTTTTTTTTTTTTTTGAGACGGAGTTTCGCTCTTTGTTACCCAGGCTGGAGTGCAATGGCGCGATCTAGGCTCGCCGCAACCTCCATCTCCTGGGTTCAGGCAATTGTCCTGCCTCAGCCTCCTGAGTAGCTGGGATTACAGGCATGCGCCACCATGCCCAGCTAATTTTTTGTAATTTTAGTAGAGACGGGGTTTTACCATGTTGACCAGGATGATCTCGATTTCTTGACCTCGTGATCCACCTGCCTCGGCCTCCCAAAGTGCTGGGATTACAGGCGTGAGCCCAAGAGCCAGATGCTCGGACTTGTGAGCAAAGGTTCGGGGATGAGAGAATTAAAGTGAAGTTATCTTCTGGCACTAATTCCCTTTTTTCCCAGGGCCATGGTTTCCCATGTTGGTTCCTCGGCAAACATAGCATAAGGAGACACCTAAGCTACTGGCAATGTTTTTAGCCAATTGAGCAGATAGGTTTTTAGCCAAGTGGAAGAGTTTAGGCAGCTCCTGTTTAACATGCTTATGAAATAACTCAAAAGCTTGAAATTGCTGGGCCGGACGGGTTTGAGTCTTTTTGATAATACATACTGGAACTCCGGGGCCTGCCTCTGTTCTGTTGATGGGCAATAGTACAGGGGGTCCCATGGCCTAAAATGGTAGATTTGGCTTTCAGACAGTGAAATGTAAGGGGTTACATGTTTTTGTTTTACAACTGGCTTTTGTTGGCATGCTGGTAAGCGTGGCTGCCATTCCTGGAAAGTGGAGTTGAAACCTGGTAGACCAGGAGGTAGTGCAGTCCGGACACCTGGTCCGTGGAGGCCGGCCCTGTTAGATCTTTGGGGCTGTTGCTGCTGAGTCTCTCCTGTGTTAAGTCACCACAGGTGGCTTTTAGTCTGCTTAAGCTATTACGGTGCGCTGTGTGGCAGGTATTAAAATATAATGAAATAGGCCTGACTTTCTTAGCTTGCGTCAGAAGTTCCCCTTCTTTTCCTTGCTCTGATCTGAAATATATTTTAAACCAGACTTTATAAGGTAAAAGCTTAGGGTTATAACATACATAAGACTGGCCACTTCCTGGGTTACAAATTGAATAGGTTGTGAAGGTGCAAGGTCCTAAGTGTTTGCACTCATAGTAAGTGGGGTATAACGGAGTCCTCAGTGCCTCCTGACTGTGTAATGTGAGCGCAGTAGGAGCATTCTTCTACGGGACCTTCTCCTGACACAGATGAGAGGGGCAGAAATAAAGTAAAGAATGGTATACTTACATCCAGCAGGGGCAAAAGAGGTCTTTCCCTGGAGGAGGAGGTTGACCAAAGCGACAGAATAGCAGCGTCACAACTAATACTGTGAGGAAAACAACTAGACCTGAGATTTTTTTTTTTTTTCTTGAGACAGAGCCTTGCTTTGTTGCCAAGTGCCAGGCTGGAGTGCAGTGGCGCGATCTTGGCCCACTGCAACCTCCACTTCCTGAGTTCAAGCAATTGTCCTGCCTCAGCCTCCCGAGTAGCTCGGACCACAGGTGCGCACCACCACGCCCAGCTAATTTTTGTATTCTTTAGTAGAGATGGGGTTTCACCATGATCTCGATTTCTTGAC
Source organism: Aotus nancymaae (assembly GCF_030222135.1). NCBI lineage: Eukaryota > Metazoa > Chordata > Mammalia > Primates > Aotidae > Aotus > Aotus nancymaae. The sequence continues at coordinate 38,664,999 of NW_026988423.1, forward strand.
CTTGTTATCCGCCCGCCTTGGCCTCCCAAAGTGCTGGGATTACAGGCATGAGCCACTGCACCTGGCCCTAGACCTAAGATTTTTAACCACATTTACTTTCTTGATGACGAAGTTAGCTTCGGCTGTGCGTGGACTAGTCAGCTTCCTGAGTGCTTAGAGCAGGGCTGTCGTTGCCTCCTCAAGCTTCGGCCACGTATAGACTGTCAGCTCCCGGAGTCACCGGAGCAGGGCTGTCGTCCTTGTCAAGCTTCAGCCACACATAGACTGTCAGCTCCCGGAGTCACCGGAGCAGGACTGTCATTGTCCTTGTCAGCAGCTCGGCTTCGCCACAAGATCAGTCGGCTGGGGTGGTCTGGGTCCTGCTGGCAGGTTCCCTTGTCCTGGGCTGCTGGTTTCAGCTGACTGTGGCGAATCCAAGCCATGATTTTTGCAACTTTAACAGCAGTAGGAGTGGACAAGGTTATAGTATGGGGCCCATCCCATATGGGCTCTAGAATAGGAGGATTCCACTTTTTAACCCAAACGGAGTCCCAGGGTTTAAAGGGGTGTACTGAGTTTGTTAGGCTTATAGCTTTTTTTACGTACCTGGGATTACAGACGTGAGCCACCACGCCCGGCACCCTCTCTAGTCTTGACTGATATTTGAATCTTGGCCTCACTTGGCCCCTTCCATGTCCTACGTTTGTGTCCTCTCATTCTATCCGCCCCGCTTTCTGTGAAAGCTGCTGCTAGTAGATCGGCTTTCGTTTTAATTCTCCGGTCAGCTTCCCTTTTTGCCTTCTGGTCACGATTAATGTACATCTTGGTGACCACTTCTAAAACTGGGTGACATTCATGCCTGCAAAACCTTTTCGTTTTTGTAATTTCCGTTTAAATGTTTTATTGCCAGACCTACAAGGTCTCTTCCTTAAGTCTCTATTTCATTCGCACTCCCTCTTTCTCTCTTTCCCTACCTCTGCCCTTTTATTAGCTGTTACCCTAGCTCCCTTGTTACACCCGAGCAAGTTAGGGAATGCGCCACACTCCGAGATTGAATTATGAGTCCTTTATTTTAGCTGGTGACTGAGAGGTGGCTAACGCCCAAAATTCTCTTGGCCCCAAAGGAAGAGTTAGGGGGTTTCTTTTCTTTTCTTTTTTTTTTTTTGAGACGGAGTTTCGCTCTTGTTACCCAGGCTGGAGTGCAATGGCGCGATCTCGGCTCACCGCAACCTCCGCCTCCTGGGTTCAGGCAATTCTCCTGCCTCAGCCTCCTGAGTAGCTGGGATTACAGGCACGCGCCACCGTGCCCAGCTAATTTTTTGTATTAGTAGAGACGGGGTTTCACCATGTTGACCAGGATGGTCTCGATCTCTTAACCTCGTGATCCACCTGCCTCGGCCTCCCAAAGTGCTGGGATTACAGGCTTGAGCCACTGTGCCCAGCCGAGTTAGGGGGTTTCTTATACTCTAGTTTGAAAAGGGATGGGGGATCCTAGATGAAGCAATTTTTTCACAGAAGCAGAGTAAGCAAAAAGTTGAAAGATAAACTAGTACATGAGAAATAAAACAGTACCAGGCACAAGGGCTAGAGCTGTCATAAAAAGACATACAGCTTATAGATATGAGGGCTCTGGGTACTCGACAGCACCTGCATTCCCAGGCTCTGCTGGTGCCGCTTTCCTGGGCCTCTCATCAGCAAATGTACTCCGGGATGTGCCCGGTGTTATCCTGCCCCAGCTACAGACTACGGTTGCATACTTAATGAGGGGAATAACTAAAATGAAGAAGCTAAGATGGAGTCTGTCTGGCTCAAGAAGCTAACATGAGGCCTGAACAGCTCCCAGCTAAGAAAGAGAGAGTCAGTTTAAGCTAACAAAAATCAGGTTATCACACTCTTATCGGCAGCTTACTCTTACACGGTCTGCCCTGTCTCAGCTGCTTCAGCCAGCTGCCCCCACACACAGCTGCGTAGCCAGCTCTCCCTTGCCTTTAGGGTTAGCAGTTTAACTTTTCCTCTCTCTGATTCCCTTCCTTCCTTCCTTCTTTCCTTCCTTCCTTCCTTTCTTCTTCCTTCCTTCCCTCCCTCCCTCCTTCCTTCCATCCTTCTTTCCTCCTTCCCTTATTTTATTCCTTTTATTTCTTTTCTTTCTTTTTCGTATATTTTGCTGGCCAGAGCGGGACTCGCCCTGGGCTACTGTAGCCGCTGCTCATGCTGCTGTTCTCCCTGCCCGTGGGCAGCCTCCCTGAGGTGCAGGCAGCCAGGCAGGCGGTGCCGCATCACCTGCTACATGAGGTTACCAGTGCATGGCTCTGGACTGTTCTTGTCCTACTGCAGCTGCAGGCTTCTCAACCAGGCTGTCCTGGCCCCTCTTGCCACGTGGAGCCACAGCCATGGCTAGCCCCTCACCCAACCCCACAGTGCCAGTGGGCTGCACCACGGTGGTGGGGAGTGGGGCAGGTTGGAGTGGCGTCCCCACCACGCTGCTCTATGCTCTACTGCCTGGCTCCTGGCTGGTTCGCCAAAACGTTGGGGAAATTAGAAGACCGGAGAGGCCAATGGGTGGAACAGGAGGATTTTATTAAGGTGCACACTGGCCCAGTGGATTTATATGCAGAAGACTGAGCACTGAGCACTGAACAAAGACAAAAGACAAAGCTTGATTTTTATACTTGAAATGCAGGAGCAGAACAAAGGCAGTTTATCAAAAATGACAGGTTTACAACTTATGCTTACATCCTATGGCCACTATCTTAGCCTTGCACAGCTTATTTTGCATCCTTCACTCTGGGGCCTGGATGACTGCAATCCCGGCCTGCTTAGCCATGTCACAGTGACCTGTCTTGTTCAGATGAAAAACAGGAACTTTCAGTTATTAGCTATAGGGAACAAGAATACATGAATCTATAAACTTATAAAAGTTGCAAAGCAGGATACAATCCCTCAGAGAGGGTGAGGACACAGGGAAGTTTTGCTTCCACTATGGGAAAGAAGGAAATTTTTTTTTTTTTGCTCTGATTTTCTGCTACAGTGGGAGGATGGCTTGAGCCCAGGAGTTTGAGGCTGCCATGAGCAGTGATTGTGCCACTGTGCTCCAGCCTGAGTGACAGAGCAAGACCATGTCTGATAAAAAAAAAAGAGGGAGCCCACATACAGGTTTCACAGGTTTGTAGCCCAGAAGCTTCAGTTTCATCAGCTTCACAGTGAATTTCCCACTGTTCATAAACTTTGCATTGTTTAAATACTTTTTTTTTTTTGAGACAGAGTCTCACTCTGTCACCAGGCTGGACTACAGTGGTGTGACCTCAGGTCACTGCAACCTCCACCTCCCAGGTTCAAGTGATTTTCCTGCCTCTGCCTCCTGAGTAGCTGGGACTACAGGCACCCACCACTATGCCCAGCTGATTTTTGTATTTTTAGTAAAGACGGGTTTCATCATGTTGGCCAGGATGGTCTCAATCTCCTGACCTTGTGATCCACCTGCCTCGGCCTTCCAAAGTACTGGGATTACAGGCGTGAGCCACCATGCCTGGCCCTAAGTACTTTCATATGCATTATTCTCACCACAAATTTATTTTATCTTTGGCACTCAGAAAGCCTTGTTATTCCAGGGCATTGTGGTCAGTAAAACCCCATGTCTCTCTCCATGTCTGTGTGGACCTGGTGGGGGGACAGGGGGAACTACCACAGTGGTGAGTTAAACAGATTAGAGCAGCCTGGCTCTGTGCATCCACACCACAGCAATTCCAGGTTAGTAATTCACACCAGAAGGAAAAGGAGAGGGGCCCTCAGGGGCCAGAGAGTGGAGTGGGAGACCCAACCGGCCAGTCCTTCCAACTGAAAATAAATCCCAGACACTTGGTGATCTGCCCAAAGGGGTGGAATAGGAGGGACAGAATGAGCCAGGTGACAGAATGTCCTTTCATTGCTTAGAGTGGAGGAAAACTGTGAAAAGGCAGAGCCCTCAAAGCTCCCACGCTGCAGGCAGACTCCAGGTTCTTTCTCACCACGTGTGAGTGTTGAGAGTGTGTGCACCAGTTCCTTGTCCCTGTCTCTCCCAACTCCCTGCCCCTTTCACCCAGTCTCTGGATCTGGAGACAGAGCATCCCAGGGCTGGGGAGAGTGCTAGAGCACGCACCTCCTATCACTACAAACAGAAAGGAATCTCAGCTTTTCTCCACTAGGGGATACTTAGTCCCACAGAAAAGAAAGGGATGGCCAATTCTCACCCCAGCTGAGGAGCAGGTGTCTCGAGCCTGAGGCAGCCATCACCTCCTGGGAAAGATGGGGCCTAGGGTTGATTTCCAGTGTGCAATATTTGGTGTGGTTCAGTTCTCTGCCTCCCCAATTTCAGCATGGGCATCACCATTGCCTCAAGTCTTTATAGAAACAATGCTCCAAGACAGTCCATGGGTAACCTTCCCTAACCCTCACCTGGATGAAGATCCTGAGCCTCCCACACAGAAATTCTGGTCTTTCAATAAGAAATTTGGAAGTTTCTTTTTTCTTTCTTTCTTTTTCTTTTTTTGAGACAGAGTCTCACTCTGTCACCAGGTTGGAGTGCAGTGGTGCAATCTCAGCTCACTGCAACCTCCACCTCCTGGGTTCAAGAGATTGTCCTGCCTCAGCCTCCTGAGTAGCTGGGACTACAGGTGCATGCCACCATGACTGGCTAATTTTTGTATTTTTAGTAGAGACGGGGTTTCACCATGTTGGCCAGGATGGTCTCAATCTCTTGACCTTGTGATCCACTCACAGCCTCCTAAAGTGCTGGGATTACAGGTGTGAGCCACTGTGCCTGACCATAAAATTTGGAAGTTTCTATTGAAACTTCCATTTTGTCTGTAAACCAGTCTGTGGGCATAAGCTTCTTCCACCAGACTTGAAGGTCATCAGAGTCTGAGAAGCATATTTGATTCATCTATTTATCCTCAGTGCCTTCCTGTTACATAGTAGGGAACTCAATGCTTATTGAACAAATATAAAAAGACTGGAAAACAGCCATCATCAGCAATGATGACTTCTTGCAGCTGTTGACAAATCTCACACAGTAACGGGAAAGGTAACCCATCAAAAGTCAACTCACGGCCAGGTGTGGTGGCTCACTAATTTTTGTATTTTTAGTAGAGGCCGGGTTTCACCATGTTGGCCAGGATGGTCTCGATCTCTTGACCTTGTGATCCACCTGCCTCGGCCTCCCAAAGTGCTGGGATTACAGGTGTGATCCACCGTTCCTGACCATGGCAAGTATATAATTTCTTAATAATTGATCCTTGGTTTCCATTTTAGGAAGATCTGTAGCCCTGCCCAAATGTGGGAGCCCATATTGTTGGGGGAAACAGCAATGGAGGAAAGGTTTACAATGTGCCTACATAAACTGGCTATAAGCATTAGGGACAAGCTACACAGGCTGACCCCTTCCCTGCTCTGATTGCTCTGCAGCTGCAGTCCTGAACCCCTACCTCGGCACCACATCAAGACTGCCAGATGTGCTGCAATTAAGCAAATCCTGATTACAGCCATCCAGGCAGCACGGGCAGCTCACAGGAGGACAGGGAAAACATATCTTGGTTATCCATACTTGTAAATTCCTGTTTGACACATATCTGTAAAAAAACTCCTGGTTTCTCTCTTTTTTAAAAAATACTGCCACCACAAAAGTCACAGAATAATGTATTGTAGGTCTGTTACAAGTTAACAAACCATCTCTGTGCCGGTTACCAGTGGATAGATTATCTCAGTCCTAAAACCCCCTTATGCCCCTCTCACCCTATGTAAATCCCTCGTTTTGTAAGCTCAGGGCTGCCTTCTCTGATTGTTATGGAGCAGTCCCACAGGTTAATCAAACTTTCTTGCCTGACTTTGGGTCTATTCTCCTTTCTCTCGGCTACCCTTACAATAAGTAATGCATAAAAGAAATCAGGAACAATAAACTGTGGAAGGCCACAGGAGGCCTCTGGGGAGGAAGGCCTCTCTTTGCCAGCATGTTCCCAGGTACAGAGTGACCTAAACTCTGATATTTTAAGCATAGTGCCCAAGGACATAACACTCCCTTGAAGCACTGGAATGTAACCAGACATGTAGGTTCCTTGTGAAGCCTGCTCCCACCAGCTGCATTATCTGTAGATAAGCATACACTTTCAACTCCTGAGAAACTCACATAAACTGCCACTGCTATCAATCTTATGTTTGACTCACAGCTTCCTTTTCACCAATTCACCCCACTATCTGCTCTATAGATAACAGTGATTGTATTCAATAAATATTGTGGAAACCAGAGCTCGGGACCTTTGCAGCCTGCTGTTTGCACTGGCCCCCTGGTCCCACTTTATATACTCTTAACCTGTCTTTTTCTCATTCCATTGTCGTTACCAAACTCAGGGTACCCACAGGTGGTGTGTGTGGGCTGGTACCCTACACATATAGTAACTCGCAGGGGGAAAATCCCAAGTCTTTTCTTGCGGCTCTCCTAATCCTAAGGAATACTATTGGGAGACATTTGGTTCAAGGCATTTTAATTTCTACAATTAGTTTAATGATATGCTTTATGAGAGTTTGATTTATTCCTTCTGCCTTTCCAGAAGGAGGTGGCTGCCAAGGGGTGTGATTGAGGAAGGAGACCCAGGCATCTGGGATTCCCTCCCCCTCTGTCATCCACTGTGCATCTCAATAGAAGGGAGAGCAGGCCAGCTGGGGCCTCCTGAATCTCCTTCCTGAAAATAACATGCTTGGTCTTGGGGAAACTCTCTGAAAGACACTATTTTTACTTAAAACAAGATCAAACCAGAAACCTTTTCACATGTGAGTCCTAAAACTGTAAACCGGTACCCTTTCATATGTGATTCCTAAAGTTATAAACCTAAGATTCTTCCATGTGTAACATCTAAAGTATAAGCCTTTATAAAGGCAGAACCTTCCTTTGTTAAATGAGCTGGGCTTTCGACAAATTACCGCCTGGTCTCCCGGCCAAATAAACTCTTCCCTCCGTATTTGGTGTTCGAGAGATCCGTTTCCTATGGCCGCTCCTGCTACATGATAATCCCACCTAATTTGTAAACCTTCCATAATTCCCTTTAACACCCTTGAAGTCAAGTGCTCCCATTGTCTGGATCAATATTTTCCACCAGGCCAAATCTAGGTACAATCTGTTTTAATATTATTTTGACCACATATCTGGCGGTGGCTGTGGAAGGGGAAAAGCCTCCATCCAGCTAGAAAGGTGATTTACGATCATCAGTAACTGCTTTAGTCTTCCTACTTCGGGCATTTCTGTGAAATCTATTTGAATGCTTTGAAATGGTTTTAGTCCAGGAGGTCTTCCTCCTGCGGCCTGTTTTCTAATTACCTTTTTGATTATTCTCTGACAACTTACACAACTTTTACATACTTGTTTAGTTAGGGTATAAATCCCTATCCACCCATAGGAGGCAGAAAGAAATTATTTAGGTAGACAGAATAAAATGAGTCCTGGGCAGAAAATTTTTCTTCTAACATAAGGCAGCTCAGAAATAGCTTCCTTTCTAACTTCATGCAGTTCAAAGAAATCACTTCTCTTCTAACAAAGGGCAGCCTGAAAGTTTAGTCTGTAAATCACAGATAAACAGCTTAAGCACAGAAGGAGTTGGCGAAGTCTCCTGGGTAATCACCAAACTTCACAATCATACAATGGGCCCCAGCAAAAACAGTGGGCCTCAATAAGCACATTCCTTTCCCTTTAAGCACACTAAGACAGGGAAGCTAAAAGCAGACCCGGGGGTGTGGGGAGTGCCCCCAGCTGCAAGAAGATGTCTGCAATAGACACAGAAACTCTCTCTCCCAGATAAGCAACACAAAGCTGCACAGAGCAGCACAGACTGGGAGACTTGGAGTATTGTATGGTGACAGGCAGGTTCTAATAGTCCATCTTTAATCAGTCCCTCTATTACTGCTTAGAGACCTTTTCTCCCTTCAACAGAAATGAGAAGTATGATATTCCAATACTTCTTCTGGTTGTTTTAGTTCAACCTGTAAGGCTGTGATTTTTAACCCTCCCCTGTTGCCCTCCCCAGCCCATACAAGGGGATTAATTTTTCTTTCGTCCTTCTCTGTTAGTGGCCCATTATTACTTTTATTTGTCCTTCCTTTATTCCTAATCCTAAACCCAATCTCACAATCAGGTCTCTACCCAGGAGGTTAGTTCCTGCTTCAGGAACATGTAAGAGTGAGCCCTCAATTTGTTTTGGTCCCAATCTAATGAACACTTTCTTCAATATCGGAACCTGAAATCCCTCCCCTTTTATAGTGGATATTGTCAATTTTTCCTTGAGTTTTGAGAGCTTGTTTGGAGGTTCTAGCAGGGGAGCGCAGCTACTCGTATACTCTTGACCGAAGACCGGTCCTCCTCTATTGGGGATGGTCGTCCTCTTTGACCGACCATGCAGCTTCGGAAGGGATGCACATGGAGCAGTGAGGGAGGAAGGGGACACCCGCCTAGCCAGCCAGATCAGCCAAATCAACCCTGGCAATCAATGGGGTGACGGATGTCGCAGCCAGATCGCCCTCACATCCGTCCTTAAGAGAGTTTTGTACCCCTTGTTTGGTGAATTAGGGAGAAGCAAGCTGCCCCAATATCAACCAAAAATGTCACTTCTCCCTTGGGTCCCACCTTCCCATTTATCAAGGTTTTCTGGTGGGACCTACTCAGAAGAAACCACTGATCCCCCCTTATCTTCATCAACAGACATGAGGAATTGCCTTCTCTTTTCTTTCTTTTTTTTTTGAAACGGAGCTTTGCTCTTGTTGCCCAGGCTGGAGTGCAATGGCACAATCTCGGCTTAGTACAACCTCTGGCTCACTGCAACCTCCACCTTCCGGGCTCAAGTGGTTCTCCTGCCTTGGCCTCCCGAGTAGCTAGGATTACAGGTGTCTGCCACCACATCTGGCTAATTTTTTGTATTTTTAGTAGAGATGGGGTTTCACCATGTTGACCGTGGCTGGTCTCAAACTCCTGACCTCAGGTGATCCTCCTGCCTCAGCCTTCCAAAGTGCTGGGATTACAGGGATCAGCCACTGTGCCTGGCCCACCTTTTCTTTTTTTTTTCCACTAAGGACAGTATCTCTTAGAATGCTCTGGCTTTCCACACTTGTAAAACACACTCATAGTCTTAGGAGCTCTTCCCTGAACTTCCCTTCTTTCTCTGTGTCAAAATTGATCATTTCCTGTCTCCTTCGAGGGGTATCTTGAGATAACCTGTTTCTGACTACCTCCTCCACAGTGGAAACCAGGACTTCCTCATTTTATTTCTGCTTCTCTTCCTTTCTCCTTACAAAGATCTTCTACACTTCCCTTAGTAATTCCTCAGTCAGTTTCTCATTCTGTTCATCAGTCGTTTGTAATTTTTTTGTAATGTCAGGCCAGCTCTTAGTTACAAAGTTAACCTTCAAAAGGCCTTACCCTACTGGGTCCTTCAGATCCAATCCGGAATATTTTCTCATCTCATCTCTGAGCCTCTGCAGGAATGCAAAGGAAGTTTCCTCTTTTTCATGTTGTATCTCAAATGCCTTTGAGACATTTTGTGTCCTAGATGTGGACTCTTTGATCCCTTTAATTATTAGTTCCCTGAGGTCCTTCATTTGGGCTGGGTCCCTGGGATCATTATTATCCCACTTGGGATTGACATTTGGAAATTTTTGTTCAGCTGGCAGGACTTCCTGCCCAGGAGGGTGTTGCCTCTGGGTCATGGCCGCTCTCCTAATCATTCCCCTTTCTTCTCCTGTTAACAAGATATTCACGATAGACATCATTTCAGTCCAGGTATAAAAGCTGGATCTTAGGAATTGGTCCAGGACCAATTCCAGAAACCACTCTTAGAAGATCCCTTCTAGGGTTTAGAAGATCCCCCTAAACCGAGGGGATCTTCTAGGAGTGGTTTCATTTCCTTCTTGAAATTCCTAACTTCAGTACTTGTAAGGGGAGCATGCACAAAGCCAGTCTCTCCCTGTCCCATGGGAACTTCCGTCGGGGTAACATGCCAGATGCCTGCTATGTGGAAGGGAGAGGGAAGCTCTCAATATCCCACTTACAGGGTTCTAATTCTCTTCTTGGTTTGGCTCCCCCATGGTCATCTCCAAGTCTTTCTTCCTCTAACTCTCCTGCTGCCCCTTGATCTTCCAATTCCCTTTTTTGGGAGATGTATGGAGGGGACAAGCATGATAGGGAGTCGCAGGGCTTTCCACCGAACAAGGATTTCTACTAAGCTCTTTTTCTTCTTCCTTGAGGGGGAACATGGGGGCTAATTCCTTGATCCAGCAGACAGCATAACCTATCTCTTCTTGTGAGAATGGGGTTTTATCATTGACACAGAGAATTAAAGCTTGGCACACCCAATCCTCATCTGAGCCAAACTTAGACCAAAAGACTGAAGGCTTATGAATGGAGTCTTTGGGCCAGATAAAACAGCCATACTTTATCATCATTTGCTTTTCCTTGTCCCTGGTCCAAGAGTTGTCTCTTCAAACCTGCAGCATTCTCCCTAAAGGAGTATCTGGGGGAATGTCAGAGGTAGTCACTTTGGTTCCCTCTTTCCTGTGTCCCCTAGGCCTAGAATTCCTGTTTCCCATTTTTAGTCAGTCTCTGCGTCTGAGCTTTTCCCTGTGTACTCAAACTCCCTCACTGGAGATTTCTTGCACACCCAAAAAATTGCTTCCTCATCTCTAGCTGTTTTCTCCCTCACGGGAAAACTGCTCTCTTCACCCATCTCTGGCTGTTTCCCTCACATTTTCAGAGGTCGTGTTTGTGTGACTGAACCGTATCCAAGATACCAGGCAAGTGCGGATTGGGACTCTGCACTTGCCTCGTATCTTGGATATGTCTCAGTCACACACTCTGGACCTCTAGAAATGCCCCATCACCAAGGCAGTACTTAGAGTCCCATTTTCCTGCCTTGGCTCACGCACCAGGTTGCCTGGTTGCTCCGGTGCCTGCTTTTCTCCCTGTGTCACCTCCACTGCCTTCTGTATAACAGTCTTGGGTTTGCCTATGGCTTCTGCGGGGAGCTGGGATGCCCGGACAGAGCAGGCCATCTAAATCGGGTAGGACGCATCTCCCTTCTTGGCCAGAGTCTCACTTCACACAGGCACAGAGATCCCGGACGGGCCCCAAGGTTGTGAGAAACACGCTCAGCTGTCCAAACTCAAAGAATGGACTTAAGAGGAATGAAGAACGGTGAAGGTGAGACTTTTAATAGTGGTCTCACAAGATGAGGTGTCTGGTAGGTAGGCCTGTCCAGGGCAATCACAACAGGTAACTTTTCTCCCAGCACGCACGTCCCTCACCGTTTCTCATTGGTCAAGTGCTGTGGGGTTACAATCTTCTTGGACTTCGCCTACCTTTTATTATCTCCCTTATAAGGTTATACCCTGGTCCCCTTCTCCACTTAAGTTTCAATTTCCCAATAACTAAACTTCCTTTCCTTTTATGGGCTGACCCCTCATCTACATTCTGTTTGCTTATTGTGATCTTCTAGGTGCATGAGCCTTGTTGTTTGTTACATTTGCAGGCTGGCTGCCAGTTCTTAGATTTATCGTGCCTTGAAAATGGACCATTTAAAATGTTTTCTCACATTCCCACAATCAATCAGCATTTCAGCCTCTGACTGGTCCCCTCTTGCTAGGGTGTGACCAATCAGACATTTGCATAGGGTATAACTTTGTAACTTCACTTCAGCTTCTGATTGGTTGCCTTCCACAGCCAATCAGACTGGTTATGGGCCACTTCCTCATTTACATAGGGTATAAACCAGGTAACTAATGGGAAAGCTTTAGAGGGTATTTAAAGCCCAGGAAATTCTGTAACTCTTGAGCTGCTTGCTCATATGGCTCCCCCTCTGTGGAGTGTACTTTGCTTTCAGTAAATCTGTGCTTTCATTGCTTCATTCTTTCGTTGCTTTGTTTGGGCGTTATGTTCAATTCTTTGTACAAAATACCACAAACCTGGACGACTGGTAGTCAAGCCTGCCCCCTCCACAGGTAAAAGTTGTTCTATTGCTCTCACTAAACACAGTCCCAGTGTCTGACCAATTTATGACCATTTATCTTCTTATCTGACCCCATTATCACCCTTTGAATTGGAGCCTAAATCCAATTTCACTTGTTTGATGCTCTGAAATGTTTTCCCACTCTCTATTTCCTTCCCTCTGTGTCAAATAACTACTTGTTATTCAGAAGAGTTTTCTAGACCTGATGCTGGGTGATAACTCACTCAGGACACTCTTAGCTTGGCGTGGTGGCTCATGCCCTTAATCCCAGCGCTTTGGGAGGCTGAAGCAGTGATTTCTTGAGACCAGGAGTTTTAGACCTGAGCAACATAGCAAGACTTTTATCTCTACAAAAAAAAAAAAAAAAAAAAAAAAAAATTAGCTGGGCAAGGTGGCATATGCCTGTAGTCCCAGTTACTCAGGAGGCTGAGGTTTTATAATGCTTAGTGGATATCTTTGGATATTCTTTGGGGAAAGAAAGGAAGGAAGAATGGAAGAAAGGAAGAAAGAAAAAAAGAGGAAAGAAAGAGTGAGTCTTACTTATCTCCTGCCATCAGTTTTTAATTCAGCTATAAAAACTCTGATGGGTTTTCTTGGGCAATTCTCTTATAAACCAAAACACAATTGCTTCTGAGTTGTAGATGTTATGATGGTTAGTATTTACAGGCACAAGATCCAGCCATTTTCATTTTAGCCTCTAGATCATTCACTTTCTGAAGACACAGATCACAAATATGTATACAGACTCGTCCTCTGAGGTATCTAAGCATGCAATCCTTTCTGACCTGGTAACTTTTTATTACTATCAACATTCACGAGTAGAATTAGCATCACAGTATGTTTGTGAACAAAGCATCAGTAGGAGAGATTTGTGGCAAAGCTTAATGTAATTCCACCATAACCCCATTAACGCATGTCTGTTTCTTTAGCCTAGGAGAATCATTTCATAGCAAGCAAAGTTTATTTTTCTAAATGACTGCTCGTTTTAAGTCATCAAAAGTCCTTGGCAGCTACGCTTATTCATCCCCAAACTAAGTACCATCTTTTCCACGTGGTCCTGAGTGCACACTTTGTCTTTATTGCTGTAGGTTTTATTTCTCTTGATTCAGGGGGTTACTGTCTCCATTAACTGATTTCCTAAATTATGTATTTAATCAGGAAGTACGGACTGTGAACCTAACTGTGCCAGGTGCTGTACTAGCTCATCAGATACTATCCCTATTGCCAGAAGACAGATGTAAAAGAGTAAACAGGCAAAGAAAATCACTTACATTACGATAAGTTATCTGATGGAAGCAAAGGATTAAGAAAGACAAAAGCGGGGAGGGCAGCGGGTTTAGAACTAGAACCTGAGCTGATACTGGGTGTGAGAGGAGCCCCGTGAGGGTGGGCAGGGAGCATCCACACCTGGAGGGAGCAGATGTAAAGGCTGAGTTAGAAAAGAGGAGCGTGAGGAAGCAAAATGGATGTAGGTGGCTGGAGGGAAATAACAAGAGGAGGGTCACGGAGGAACAGGGGGCGGGGTGAGAAAAGAAAAGACGGGAGTAAAATCTGTACATATTATCGGGGTCTCGAGGCCTAGAAGGCAGCCCATGTTGACTGCCAAACACATGACCCACACTTTTCTTTGGACCCTGGGCCTAATTCAGCTCTTGGTGGTCCTTCAGAGGCAGGGTCCTGGACCTTTGGGTAATCAGGAGTTTGGACATCTAGTCCCAGTGATCTGAGAAGCCATCAGATGCGTTCATGTAGGGGAAGGAGGGAGCTGAAATTCAATTCAAACTAAGTATCTGAGCATTTCCATTTTGCAGCATCCCTTGTCTAGTATTTACGTATTTATTTATTTATTTAGAGGCAAGGTCTTACTCCAGGTTGCCCAGGCTGGAGTGCAGTGGTGTGATTTCAGGTCAGTGTGACCTCTGCCTCCTGGGTTCAAGTAATTCTGCCTCAGCCTTCCGTGTAGCTGGGATTACAGGCATTCACCACCATGCCCAGCTAATTTTTTATTTTTTAGTAGAGGCAAGTTTTCACCATGTTGGCCAGGCTGGTCTCAAACTCCTGACCTCAGGTGATCCACCTGCCTCAGCCTCCCAAAGTGCTGGGATTACTGGCCTGAGCCACCGCACCCAGCCCCTAGTATTTATTTTTAATATTCGTATTTTCACCAGATACTTAGGGTGTCACTTTTCCAGCTTGAACTTCTGTGGCTGGTGGCACCTTTGTCCCAGTTTTGCTTGGCAGCTGGGCTTGTTCCACCCACTCCACTGGAAGGCTGCACCCAGTTCACACTACTGGCCTGGATCCCAGGCCTGACAAGGGCAAGCCAGGTGGGAACAGTGAGAAGAGTGTGAGCGAGAGCAGGGTCCAGCCACTGCATACAGCCAGGTGTGCTGGCTGCAGCGGGGTGGGCAGCTCCAAGCCTGGCACAGGTGCAAGGCTGTGGCTGAACCAGGTGTACTGCTAGCAGCTTCCACTGTGGACAGCGGAGAAAACGGTGGCACCCAGAAGCTTGGAGATGCTAGGAACTGCAGAGTCCCAAAGAGGGTGTCACAGCCCTGGCTCAGGGAGCTCCTAGGTCTGGGCTCCCTGAAGGGCCACAGCTCTTCTCTCCTCATTGCCCACAATGTGACGAGCAGAGGGCATGCTTCAGCCCTTTTATGTTACAGCTCTTTCAGTGTCCCCATTCAGCAGGTCCAAGTTCTTGACCTGTGTCCAGGAAGAATGAGGTAGGCATAAAACTAGAGAGTAAGTAAGGCAGAGACGCACTTCGTTGAGTGACAGAACGGCTCTCAGGAGACCTAAGTGGGTAGCTCTTTCCCGCAGCTGGTAGTCTGGAGATCTGTCCATCTGGCCCAGTCTGAAGTTTTAATGGGCTGGGAAGGGAGGAAGTGCACATTGGGTGGTCATGCCGGGCCAGGAAAAAGCACTTTAAGTTCTCTTAAAGGTGAGGTTTCACCAGGACCCACCCCTTTCTGCCCAGGAAACTTTCTGCCTCCTGTGATCAACATGTCCTCCGAGGCACCCAGGCTGTTAGTGCTGAGGGGCACCTGCAGACCCCACTTGGCCTGCCTTCTGTGCTCATCAGAGCCCAAAGTCTGGAGGGGACTGAGGCAGCAGGGGGCTGGTGTGTCAGCACTGCCCTGAGTGCACACACAATCCGCCAGGTTGTGACAGTGCCCGGGCTCACCACAACTTTGTCAGAGTGGGCACCGGGAGCGAGGAGAGGCCAGGGAGCAGGAGCAGGTACTTCTGAACCTGCGGGGGCAGTGGGGGGTTCCTGCCCCGAGAGCTCAGGGATGCCTGGGTCCCGAGCCCTGGCTGAGGGACTGCAACCACACCTGGGAGTGCAGGGCTCCAGCTCCTTAACTAGGCAGGGGGCGGGGCTCCTGCCTGTTCCCAGCTCCTGCTGGCTCCATGGAGTGGCAGCCCCCGGATGTGCCTCCCCACTGCAGCTGGTATCCGACAGGCAGTGCTCCCAACGGGCCCTTGCCACCATCAGTATTATGTTAAAATTAAGGACAATTAATATTATCAATACTAATTATATTAGTATTTACATTGGTATTATCAGTTATATTTTATATGCTATTGTTAGCATTATTTTAGAAAGATCTGAAATAAACACTCTGACATTACACCTTAAGGAACTAGAAAAACAAGAACAAGAAAAATGAAATTAGTAGAAGGAAGGAAAGAAGAGTAGATGAGTTTCTAATTTTTTCAGAGAAAAAAATCAGTAGAAATAAACAAAATAGAGATTTTTAAAAAATACATGAAACAAAGTTGTTTTTAGAAAAGATAAACAAAACCGACAAACATTTAGCCAGACTAAGAAAAAAAAGGGGAAGACTCAAATAAAATCAGAGATGAAAAGGATACATTAGCACTGATAACACAGCAATACAAAGGATCATAAGAGACGATTATGAACAGCTATACACCAACAAATTAGAAAATCTAGAAGACATTAATAAATTCCTAGACATATTACAGGCTACCAAGATTGAATCATGAACATAGAAACCTGAAAAGACCAGTATCAAATAATAAGTAATTTATCAGCAATAAAAAGTCTCCCATCAAAGAAAAGCCTAGGACCTAATGGCTTCACTGCTAAATTCTACCAAACATTTAAGGAAGAATCAATTCTTCTCAAACTCTTCCAAAAGATTGAAGAGAAGGAAATACTTCCAAACTCATTCCACAAGGTCAGGATTACCCTGATACCAAAACCAGACAGGGATACAACAATAAAAGAAAACTACAGACCAATATCCCCGATGAATATAGATATAAAAATCCTCAACAAAATATTTGCAAACTGAATTCAGCAACATGTTGAAAAGATTGTTTACCATGATCAAGCGAGATTTATCCCAGACATGCAAAGACGATTTGGCATACACAATAAACATGATACATCACATTTAAAAAAAATCAAGGACCCAGGGTGGAGTGCAGTGGCGTGATCAGGGCTCACTGCAGCACCAACCTCCTGGACTCAAGCAATCCTTCTTGGTCAGTTTCTCCCGGAGCTGGGACCACAGACATGTGCCACCACGCCCAGCTCATTTTCTGATTTTTTTGTCGAGATGCGGGTCTCACTTTGTTGCCCAGGCTGGTTTCAAACTCCTGGGCTCAAGTGACTCTCTTACCTCAGCCTCCCAAACTGCTAGAATTACAAGCATGAGCCACCATGCCTAGTCCCAGCATTTTTTAAAAACATGAGTGTTATGGCTGCATTTGGATGAAAATATATTATTTCAAAGTGGGGAATATAGACAAATATTTATCAGTTCTGACTTAACTGGTATCCCAATTGTCTAATCTAACATTCAGGATTTTCAAAAATAAAGTATTGTATGAGAAAGGATACCATAGGATACTATGAGGCTCAGCTATAAAAATATATATATTAATGTAATCCCTGAACATCAATTTAACCAAAAATTATGATGTAACTTAACTGGGAGGGTGAGAGGGTAGGTAGAGAGACACCATGGTGGGTGAGCAGAAAAGGTAGAGGAGCCATAAATTCTAATTTTCCCTATCAAGAGAAGAACACATTTACCTAAAATTTAAAATCTGGCCAGGTGTGGTGGCTCACGCCTGTAATCCCAGCACTTTGGGAGGCCAAGGCAGGTGGATCACTTGAGATCAGGAGTTCAAGACCAGCCTAGCCAACATGGTGAAACCTGTCTCTACTAAAAATACAAAAATTAGCTAGGCATGGTGGTGGGTGCCTGTAATCCCAGCTACTCGGGAGGCTGAGGCAGGAGAATCTCTTGAACCCCAGAGGCGGAGGTTGCAGTGAGCCGACACCACACCACTTCACTCCAGCTTGGGCGACAGAGTGAGACTCCGTCTCTAAATAAATAAATAAATAAATAAATAAATAATCTATAAATAGGAGTTTAAGCATGTTATTCTGAAATCTGGAGATAACTACTAGAAGAAACAGATGACTGCTCTGAAAATGACTCTGCAGAACAGAAATCAAGTGTGGAGCAAGATGGGAAGGAAGGCTCCAGTTTTTCAATAAAACTCTTTTGAAACTATTTGACTTAAAATTATTCTTTACACATAGATTTTGATGCAATAAAAGTTCATTTTATTAAAAAAAGGAAATAAGTTGCCCAAAGGCAGTTCTAAACCTCATCACATGGTCTTCCCTCATGTGAACACTGACAGAACAATTGCTACTGGAGTTTTCTGCAAGAAGAAATGGACTGGGAAATAAAAGTGGCTACCAGACCAAGCAAGACTGCAGGCTCCCACATCTAGGCTCATGGACGTGCAGGCGCCAGTGCACAGATGGAAACAGCCCCTCCTCTCCTGGAGTCAGACTTGCTGGTTAGGTCCACAGGTCCACTAATACATGGAATCTGATACCTGCAGCCCTACACCCAAGTGGGGTAGAAATCAGGTTTACCGCCGCCCTGCCTCGGTCTCTCTACAGGCTTCCTTCAGCCTTCTCTTTTCTTTCTTGCCTGTTAAACTCTCTGCTCCTTAAAATCAAAAAAAGAAAGAAAGAAATCAGTTTATATGTAGTAGCGAGGGACCTACCAAAGACTTACGACATTGGGAAAGAACTGGCTATGAGTCTGATTTGACAGCAGATTCATTACAACACCACCTTAAAACAAGGGGGTCAGGGGAGGACCTGTCATCTCTGAGGCTGACAATGCCAGTAGAAAGACACCTCTCATTTAATGAGGCAGGAGTCCTGTTCAAGGGCAGAGAAAGGGGCCCTGAGAGCCTGTGGCAGCACAGCCTGCTCTGTTTGGGACGTCAGCTCTGATAGAGCACGAGAACCATCATCTCAGACAACCCACTGCCACTTTAAATTCCTTTCTAGCCTCACGCATTTTAAGGAAATCACTTCTCTTCTAACTACCAGCAGCCAGAAAGAGCAGACAGGAAAACAGAGAATAGACAGCTGGGGCACAGAGGGAGGTGGGGGGAAAGTCTCTTAAGTAACTGCCAAACTTCACCCTCATACAGTGGGCCCCAGTAAAACAGTGGGCCTTAATAAGCACATTCCTTCCCTTCAAGTGCAGTAAGACAGGGAAGCCAAAAGCAGACTTGGGGGATACGCCTGCAGCTGCAGAAAGACGTATGAGAACAGACGCACAACTCTCCCTCCCAGATAAGTGCAACAAAGAGACACAGAAGCAGTCCAAGCCTGTGATAAACTCTCCCACCCTGAATCCTTAAAAACTCTTAGTCTGTATGAGAGCGTGGCTCTGACCTAACTCGGCCAGAAGGCGCCTCTCAGGTTTATTCAAAATAAACCTGTCCCTGTTGATTGTCAAGCTACCCTTCATGTTTCTCTCCTCTTTAATTCTTACAAGCTCTAATTCAGATGGGGCAGGAGCCCTGGGCAGGTTGGAGAGGGTGGTGAGAGCGCAGAGACAGCTCAGTTCTGAGACGCATTCCTGTGAGAGCCCGGGGGGCTTTACCTTGCAAGTTCCCCACAGGGTCCTGTGTAGACTGCAGAGGTGCTGGGACCATGGGCATAGCTCATGTACCCAGCAGCAGAGAAGACTCACCTTGGGACCCTGAGAACTGAGCAGAGCCCAGCCAGAGGAGTTCATCTTTAGTGATGGCAAGTGGAGGGAATACGTTCTTGGATGTCAAGAACTATAATTTAAGCATCTTTGTGCCCCTAACCCAGTCTTTCTCCCTAAGCCATGACAGGTGCATGCATTTCCTTTACACAGCCTGTGTTCAACAAATGAGTGTTAGTTGTGGCTGAAAAGACAAGCATTAGTCTCTCAAAGCACCTGTTTGTATGTAACAGAAAACACCGTATTGCCAACCAAGTCCCCTGTCCCCACCCTGCCCTGGGAAAATACGTGTTTGCAAATGAAAAAATTCTTAGCTCAGGCAGATTCTCTCTAATCATCTTTGTCTTTTAATCAAAACTACACATTAAGTTCTATTAATTCCCCAAGATACTAAACTTGTTAAATTCTTAATAATAAGAGGGAGGCTTACTTTAGAGTCACATTTGTTAGGAGAATAATTTTTAAATTGTGGTTTCCAGAAATCAGAGAAATCTAATGGAAAAATAAACACAAATATACATATTACATTTTTTAAAAGTTAAATAAAAACAATTTGTAGAACCAAATCAGTGGCCTAGATTAGTAGTCAGGGTAGATTTTATTCAATGATGTAGTAATTTAAAATATCTGAAACACTCCACAACTAAAATTTAAAAAAAAAAATTCTCAGATACGAACATTCTGAAAGTACCCATCAGGAAGGGTTTTAGAAACCCTAATCCCCTCAGTACCTTCCTCCTCTTCTGCTTTTTGTTGTTGTTTAATAGACTGTGTTTCAAAGTAGCTTTAGTTTCACAGCAAAGTTGAGCAGAAGGTACAGAGTTCCCAAAATAGTCCCTGCCCCTTCACAGACACAGCATCCTCCATTAGCACATCCTCCCCAGAGGGGAACATTTGTTACAACTGATGAACTTTCATCCACACATCATCATTACCCAAACTCCATAGTTGATGCAAAGGGTTTACTCAGTGCTGCACCTTCTGTGGCTCTGGACAAAGGTATAATGACATGTATCTAGCACTATAATACTAGGCAGAGTAGTTTCAGTGACCCCCAAATCCTCTATATTCCACCCATTCATCCCTTCCTTCCCACTAGCCTTTGGCAACCACTGACCTTCTTAAGGTCTGCAGAGTTCGGCCTTTTGCAGAATGTCACGTAGTTGGAATCATACAGTATGCAGCCATTCCAGACTGGCTCCTTCCACCCAGTCAAATGCATTTAAAGTCCCTCCATGTCTCATCATGGCTTGATAGCTCATTTTCACTTCAGGTTTTTTAAAAGAAATATAAACTTGATTACTCAATATGCAAACAAAATATCTTACTATCTGGCTCATTCACATTCTAACCAGTGTAGGACAAAGCTTCCTAAACATGTATTTCAGCTTAGTATTCAGTGGAGTGAGGCAAAGTGAGTGCAGGGGCACAGGAAGCGCGCCCAGGAGTGGGGTGAGCGCGGGGGCATGGGAAGCGCGCCCAGGAGTGGGGTGAGCGCGGGGGCACGGGAAGCACGCCCAGGAGTGGGATGAGCGCAGGGGCACCGGAAGCGTGCCCAGGAGTGGGGTGAGCGTGGGGGCACATAAGCGCAGGGGCATGGGAAGCGCGCCCAGGAGTGGGGTGAGCGCGGGGGCACGGGAAGCACGCCCAGGAGTGGGGTGAGCGCGGGGGCACATGAGCGCAGGGGCACGGGAAGCGCTCCCAGGAGTGGGGTGAGTGCGGGGGCATGGGAAGCGCGCCCAGGAGTGGGGTGAGCGTGGGGGCACGGGAAGCACGCCCAGGAGTGGGATGAGTGCAGGGGCACCAGAAGCATGCCCAGAAGTGGGGTGAGCACGGGGGCACATGAGCGCAGGGGCACGGGAAGTGCGCCCAGGAGTGGAGTGAGCACGGGGGCATGGGAAGCGCTCCCAGGAGTGGGGTGAGCGCGGGGGCACGGGAAGCGCGCCCAGGAGTGGGGTGAGCGCGGGGGCACGGGAAGCGCGCCCAGGAGTGGGGTGAGCACGGGGGCACGGGAAGCGCGCCCAGGAGTGGGGTGAGCGTGGGGGGCACGGGAAGCGCGCCCAGGAGTGGGATGAGCGCAGGGGCACCGGAAGCGTGCCCAGGAGTGGGGTGAGCGCGGGGGCACATGAGCGCGGGGGCACGGGAAGCGCGCCCAGGAGTGGGGTGAGCGTGGGGGCACGGGAAGCGTGCCCAGGAGTGGGGTGAGCGCGGGGGCACGGGAAGCACGCCCAGGAGTGGGGTGAGCGCGGGGGCACGGGAAGCACGCCCAGGAGTGGGGTGAGTGCGGGGGCATGGGAAGCACGCCCAGGAGTGGGGTGAGCGTGGGGGGCACGGGAAGCATGCACCATGGGCTTCACGGTAGATGAAGGCAGGCAGAGGGCAGAGAAGAGAGCATAAGAAGGAGCAGGGAAGGCAGGAGGGCATTTTCTGTTGGTCCTTTCTTTTGTTACCTAAAACACAGCATGGAAGAAGCAAGTTCTCTTAAAGAAATATCAGACATAAGGAAACGAAGGCGACTTACTTTTCTGTGCCTCAATCCCTATCCTCCTTCAGTCCATTCTCACAAGAATGATCTTGAAACCTTGATCAAGTCAGCACTTAACTGTTGTTAACAGCGTCCTCTACACACTGTTGCCTCACCTCTCTGCATCCCTCTCTGGCATCCTCAAACTTGTTCAGGTGTTCCTGGTTCATACTTGCAATTCCCTCTGCCTAAGAAGCTTTCCTCCATGTATTAAGATGGCTTGGTCCCTGGCTTCTTAAAGGCATTTGCTCACATGTCACCTGCTTACTAGGCTTTTCTTGGCAACCCTACCTAAAGCAGAGTATCTTCTTCACACATACTCTCCCTTTCTTCTTTTTAAAAATCTTTCCCCACAGTACTGATCACCAGATAACAGTATCTGGTAGAATCTAACATTGCATCAAAGTAATTTCCCAGATAAGATGCTACAAAATATTACACTTTATACTATATAGTTCAGTGCTTAATAGTAATAGATTTTGGAACAATGTCACCGGTAATTGAATCCTGGATCTGCCACTTACTGCTGTGTCACCATGGGTAAGTTAGTGAAACTCTCTCTGGCTCAGTTCCTAAATCCTTAAAATAGGGATAATGAGAATACCTCATTATCCCTATTTTATAGTGTTATGATGATGATAAATGGATTAATACATAATGAGTTTAGAACTCTATCTGGCTCAGGCTAAGCTCTCATTGCATATTGGATCTGGTATAGACAGAGCAATGGAAGAAAATACAGAATCTAGAAACAGGCACAAGTATACATGGTAGTTTAGTATATGATAAGTATTTCTTTGCAAATTAATAAAATGAGAATTAAATTCAGGAATAACCTGCTAGTCATTTGTACAAAATGGGCCAGGAATGATGGCTCATGCTTGTAATCCCAGTACTTTGGGAGGTTGAGGCAGGAGGATTGTTTGAGGCCAGAAGTTTGAGACCAGCTAGAGCACCATAGTGAAACCCCGTCTCTACAAAAAATATAAAAATTAGCTTAGGGCCAGGTGTGGTGGCTCACCCCTGTAATTCCAGCACTTTGGGAGGCCAAGGCAGGCAGATCACTTGAGGTCAGGAGTTCTGGACTAGTATGGTCAATATGGTGACCACCTCTGCTAAAAATACAAAAATTAGCTGGGTGTGGTGATGCATGACTGTAGTCCTAGCTACTCAGGAGGCCAAGGCAGAAGGATCATTTGAACTCAGGAGTCTGAAGCTGATCATGCCACTGCACTCTAGCCTGGGAGACAGAGTAAAAGTATGTCAAAATAAATAAATAAATAAAAGAAGAAGAAGAAAGATTCATCCATATTGCAAACTTGTATCAAATTCTTGATGAACCAAAGATTCTTGAAAAACCATAGATTCAAATGAAAAACAAACTATAGAAATATTAGAAGAAAACATAGGATCACAGAGAATAGACACCTACAGAATTACTGACATAACAACATGTTTAGATCTTAATTAGTAAGATTGTAATAAGATCCACAATTAATATCACTTGTGTAAATAATAAATGTATCTACAAAAGCAGCAATGCATGTTTTGCAGGAACACAGACAAATCAAAGGATATACAAAAAACACATTATAACGATTGACCATGGAGAGTGGAGAAAAATAAAAGTGGTAAATGGGAATACTGAAACTTATCTGTGAAAATGTAAATTACAAATAAAAGACAAAAATTTAAATACAGCTTATATTTTAGTTAAAAAAAGATTTACTTAACTTCCTGTAAATGGTTTTTAGAATAGAATTATTAGGCTGGCTGAGGTGGCTCATGCCTGCAATCCCAGCACTTTGGGAGGCTGAGGCAGGCGGATCACCTGAGATCAGGAGTTCGAGACCAGCCTGGCCAACGTGGTGAAACCCCATCTCCACTAAAAATACAAAAATTAGCTGGGGGTGGTGGCATGCGCCTGTAATCCTGGCTGAGGCAGGAGAATCACTTGAAGCTGGGAGGAGGAGGTTGCAGTGAGCCGAAATCGCGCCACTGCACTCCAGCCTGGGTGACAAGAGCAAAACTTGGTTTCAAAAAAAGGAAAAAATTTATAACTCTCTCCAGCCTGGGCAACAAGAGCAAAACTCAGTTTCAAAAAAAGGAAAAAATTTATAACTCTCGTGTTCAGTGTCAGTCTGTTTGCCAAATAAATAATTGTTGTTACCCTTCACACATGTAATGTCTAGGTCCAGGAATAAACAAATAAAAGTAATATGAATTGTTTCATATTATAAAATGTTCCTTAGCTGCCATGTTCAATGGTTGTAAATATCATGGAACCATGAATGGAACATGAGGAGAAACAATTATATGCTTAGTGCTACTGCAAATGATAACTTCATTATGCAAAGCACTTTTTGCAGTTATGATGCTTGAGTGGAAGAACTGAGCAAGTTAACTTGTCTTCTCTTACCTAAGCACTTCTACCATTCAAATTCTCCTGTACAGTGAAGCACCGCCTGTCTCCAGTGTTTGTAAAGTCCCACTCAGCCCCTCAGGACATTCAGACATAGTAATCTTTAATTTTAATGACAAGTGATATGGGCATGTGTTTCTACGGAGCCTGAAGGGTGTTAGCCAAGAGAGTGGGTGTGTAGGGTTTAGGGTTCACGTGTCCTGTTTACCCACACTGAGCACTGAGTATTGAGTGGCAAACCATCCATGTACTCTTTAATAAACTTATAGGTGTGTGTGTGTTTGTCATATGTGGGGACATTTAAAGCATTGCCCAAGACTGAAAACTGTTGCCTATGGCTAAGCCCCTCTGGTTTTAGGACCGTATCCATTCTGGCTCATCAGCTTGGGAGTGGAGAAGGAGGAAGGAGATTGGTGTTTTACTAAAGTCTGGGTTTTAGTAAAGTAGGGTTGCATGTTACGGAAATACTTCCTTTTCATTTTTTTAATCTTTTCTTTTTGGGACACAGTCTTACTCTGTCACCCAGGCCGGAATACAGTGATGTGATCATGGCTCACTGGAGCCTTGGCATCTAGGATTGAAGTGATCCTCCCATCTTAGTCTCCTGGGTAGCTGGGACTAGCCACCACGCTCGGCGAGTCTTTTAGTATTTTTTTGTAGAGATGCAGTCTCACTATGTTGCCCAGGCTGGTCTCCTGAGCTCAAGTGATCCACCTGCCTCCTACAGTGTTGGGATTACCAGCGTGAGTCACCAAGCCTGGCCTAAGAAAATAATTTCTGTAAAGGAAGGAGGGATATTTCTCAAACAGCAGGACACTGGGAAGCCAGAAAGAGTGTGATAGAATGAGGACACTGAGAGAGATGAGAAGACTGGAAACTCAAAGAACAGGTTTGGGAAAGATGGTGAAAAAATAACTGGCCAGAAAGAATTTTCAAATCTATCTTCTATTTTGGAGATGGAGTACTTTTCTTTTTTTTTGAGACAGAGTCTCTCTCTGTTGCCCAGGCTGGAGTGCAATGGTGCCATATCGGCGCAATACAACCTCTGCCTCCCAGGTTCAAGCGATTCTCCTGTCTCAGACTCCTAAGTAGCTAGGATTACAGGGGCACATTACTATACCCTGCAAATTTTTGTATATTTAGTAGAGATGGAGTTTCACCATGTTGGCCAGGCTGGTCTCGAACTCCTACCTCAGGTGATCCACTCATTTTGGACTCCCAGAGTGCTAGGATTATAGGCGTGAGCCACCGTGCCCAGCTGAGATGGAGTACTTTCGACTGCTAGAGAGACCGGTATGTGGTTCTATAGTTTGGTAGATGAAGCAGTGTGTGGAAGATGCTTAGAATGTAAAAGAGTCACTGTCAAGTTTGTGGATGTCCCAGCACAATGTCAAGGAAATGGAAAGAGAAGACTGAGTCTGCTGCTGAACGTCTGTTGACAGAGTATCCAGGAGGTTTTCCAGACTTTAACAGTCGAGTGTGGGTTCCATTTACTGTGAACTTCACTGAAGTGGGCAAAAATTACCTGTGAATGTACAGTACCTGCAAATTAGCAATAGTAACAAGTAAGAAAGAAGTTGCTGGGAAATGGTGTGAAGTAGCATGGTTGTCAATTAAGAAATTACACTAAATGGCAGGAGTGGTGGCTCACACTTGTAATTGCAGCACTTTGGGAGGCTAAGGTAGGCAGATCACCCAAGGTCAGGAGTTCAAGACTAGCCTGGCCAACATGGTGAAACTCCTTTAGCCAGGTGCGGCAGCGAGTGCCTGTAATCCCAGCTACTCAGGAGGCTGAGACAGGAGAATTGATTGAACCCAGAGGCGGAGGTTGCAGTGAGGGGAGATCACACCACTGCATTCCAACCTGGGGCGACAGAGTGAGACTCTGTCTTAAAAAAAAAAAAAAAAAAGAAAACCACGAAAAAAGAAAAAGAAACAAAAATACAGTAAAGGTAATGTTCCCTTAGTGGACTGGGTTTTTTTTTTTTTAATTACATATAGGGTCCTGTTCTTTCGCCCAGGCTGGAGTGCAGTGGCAAGATCATAGCTCAGTGCAGCCTGGAACTCTTGGGCTCAACTGATCCTCCCACCTCAGCTTCCCAGAGTAGCTGGGACTAGAAGGTGTTTGCTGCCACGCCCAGCTAATTTAAAAACTCTGGTGATCGCCATTCTAACTGGCGTGAGATGGTATCTCAATGTAGTTTTGATTTGCATTTCTCTAATGACCAGTGATGATGAGCATTTTTTTCATATGTTTGTTGGCCTCATGTATGTCTTCTTTTGTAAAGTATCTGTTCATATCCTTTGCCCATTTTTGAATGGGCTTGTTTGTTTTTTTCTTGTAAATCTTTTTTAGCTCATTGTAAATTCTGGATATCAGCTCTTTGTCAGACGGGTAGGCTGCAAAAATTTTTTCCCATTCTGTTGGTTGCCGATTCACTCTATTGACTGTTTCTTTTGCCGTGCAGAAGCTGTGGAGTTTGATTAGGTCCCATTTGTCTATTTTGGCTTTTGTTGCCAATGCTTTTGGTGTTTTGGTCATAAAGTCCTTGCCTACGCCTATGTCCTGAATGGTTTTGCCTAGGTTTCCTTCTAGTGTTTTTATGGAGTTAGGTCTTATGTTTAAGTCTTTAATCCATCTGGAGTCAATTTTAGTGTAAGGTGTCAGGAAGGGGTCGAGTTTCTGCTTTCTGCATATGGCCAGCCAGTTTTCCCAACACCACTTATTGAACAGGGAATCCTTTCCCCATTGCTTGTTTTTTTCAGGTTTGTCAAAGATCGGGTGGTTGTAGATATGTTGTGTCGCCTCCGACGCCGCTGTTCTGTTCCATTGGTCTATATCTCTGTTTTGGTACCAGTACCATGCTGTTTTGATTACTGTAGCCTTGTAGTAGAGTTTGATGTCCGGTAGTGTGATGCCTCCCGCTTTGTTCTTTTTGCTTAGAATTGACTTGGCTATGCGGGCTCTCTTTTGGTTCCATATGAAGTTTAAGGTGGTTTTTTCCAGTTCTGTGAAGAAGGTCATTGGTAGCTTGATGGGGATAGCATTGAATCTGTAAATTACTTTGGACAGTATGGCCATTTTCACGATATTAATTCTTCCTAACCATGAACATGGAATGTTTCTCCATCTGTTTGTGTCCTCTCTTATTTTGTTGACCAGTGGTTTGTAGTTCTCCTTGAAGAGGTTAGTTGTATTCCCAGGTATTTTATTCTCTTTGTAGCAATTGTGAATGGCAGTTCGTTCTTAATTTGGTTCTCTTTAAGTCTGTTATTGGTGTATAGGAATGCTTGTGATTTTTGCACATTGATTTTGTATCCTGAGACTTTGCTGAAGTTGCTTATCAGTTTCAGGAGATTTTGGGCTGAGATGATGGGGTCTTCTAGATATACAATCATGTCGTCTGCAAATAGAGACAATCTGACTTCCTCCTTTCCTAATTGAATACCCTTTATTTCTTTTTCTTGCCTGATTGCTCTGGCTAGAACTTTCAGTACTATATTGAATAGGAGTGGTGAGAGAGGGCATCCTTGTCTAGTGCCTGATTTCAAAGGGAATGCTTCCAGTTTTTGCCCATTCAGTATGATATTGGCTGTCGGTTTGTCATAAATAGCTTTTATTATTTTGAGATACGTCCCATCTATACCTAGTTTATTGAGAGTTTTTAGCATAAAGGGCGGGTGAATTTTGTCAAAGGCCTTCTCTGCATCAATTGAGATAATCATGTGGTTTTTGTCTTTGGTTCTGTTTATGTGGTGAATTACATTTATAGACTTGCGTATATTGAACCAACCTTGCATCCCCGGGATGAATCCTACTTGATCATGGTGGATAAGCTTTTTGATGTGCTGTTGCAATCGGCTTGCCAGTATTTTATTGAAGATTTTTGCATCTATGTTCATCATGGATATTGGCCTGTAGTTTTCTTTTCTTGTTGAGTCTCTGCTGAGTTTTGGTATTAGGATGATGTTGGTCTCATAAAATGATTTGGGTAGGATTCCCTCTTTTTGGATTATTTGGAATGGTTTCAGTAGGAATGGTACCAGTTCCTCTTTGTATGTCTGGTAGAATTCGGCTGTGAACCCATCTGGACCTGGGCTTTTTTTGGGTGGTAGGCTCTTAATTGCTGCCTCGACTTCAGACCTTGTTATTGGTCTATTCAGGGTTTTGACTTCTTCCTGGTTTAGGCTTTGGAGGAGGCAACTGTCCAGGAATTTATCCATTTCTTTCAGGTTTTCTAGTTTATGTGCATAGAGTTGTTTGTAATAATCTCTGATGATGGTTTGAATTTCTGTGGAATCTGTGGTGATATTCCCTTTATCATTTTTTATTGCATCTATTTGGTTATTTTCTCTTTTCTTTTTTATTAGTCTGGATAGTGGTCTGTCTATTTTGTTGATCTTTTCAAAAAACCAGCTCCTGGATTTATTGATTTTTTGTAGGGTTTTTCGTGTCTCTATCTCCTTCAATTCTGCTTTGATCTTAGTTATTTCTTGTCTTCTGCTAGGTTTTGAGTTTTTTTGATATTGCTCCTCTAGCTCTTTCAATTTTGACAATAGGGTATCAATTTTAGATCTCTCCTTTCTTCTCATGTGTGCACTTATTGCTATATATTTTCCTCTAGAGACTGCTTTAAATGTGTCCCAGAGATTCTGGTATGTGGTGTCTTCGTTCTCGTTGGTTTCTAAGAACATCTTTATTTCTGCCTTCATTTCATTGTTTATCCAGTCAACATTCAGGAGAAAGTTGTTCATTTTCCATGAGGCTGTGTGGTTCTGGGTTGGCTTCTGAATTCTGAGTTCTAACTTGATTGCACTGTGGTCTGAGAGACTGTTTGTTATGGTTTCCATTCTTTTGCATTTGCTGAGGAGTGATTTACTTCCAATTATGTGGTCAATTTTAGAGTAGGTGTGATGTGGTGCTGAGAAGAATGTATATTCTGTGGATTTGGGGTGGAGAATTCTGTATATGTCTATTAGGTTTGCTTGTTCCAGGTCTGAGTTCAAATCCTGGATATCCTTGTTAATTTTCTGTCTCGTTGATCTGTCTAATATTGAAAATGGTGTGTTGAAGTCTCCCACTATTATTGTGTGGGAGTCCAGGTCTCTTTGTAAGTCTTTAAGAACTTGCCTTATATATCTGGGTGCTCCTGTATTAGGTGCATATATATTTAGGATCGTTAGCTCTTCTTGTTGCATTGATCCTTTTACCATTATGTAATGTCCTTCTTTGTCTCTTTTGATCTTTGTTGCTTTAAAGTCTATTTTATCAGAGATGAGAATTGCAACTCCTGCTTTTTTTTGCTATCCATTTGCTTGGTAAATCTTCCTCCATCCCTTTATTTTGAGCCTTTGTGTATCCTTGCATGTGAGGTGGGTTTCCTGGATGCAGCACACTGATGGGTTTTGGCTTTTTATCCATTCTGCCAGTCTGTGTCTTTTGATTGGGGCATTTAGTCCGTTTACATTTAGGGTTAATATTGTTAAGTGTGAATTCAATGCTGTCATTTTGATGCTAGCTGGCTGTTTTTCCCATTGGTTGCTGCAGATTCTTCATTATGTTGATGTTCTTTACCATTTCGTGTGTTTTTGGAGTGGCTGGTACTGGTTGTTCTTTTCTATGTGTAGTGCCTCCTTCAGGAGCTCTTGTAAAGCTGATCTGGTGGTGATGAAATCTCTGAGTACCTGCTTGTTCTCAAAGGATTTTATTTTTCCTTCACTTATGAAGCTTAGTTGGCTGGATATGAAATTCTGGGTTGAAAGTTCTTTTATTTAAGGATGTTGAATATCGGCCCCCACTCTCTTCTGGCCTGTAGGGTTTCTGCTGAGAGATCTGCTGTGAGTCTGATGGGCTTCCCTTTATGGGTAACCCGACCTTTCTCTCTGGCTGCCCTTAGTATTTTCTCCTTCATTTCGACCCTGGTGAATCTGATGATTATGTGCCTTGGGGTTGCTCTTCTAGAGGAATATCTTTGTGGTGTTCTCTGTATTTCCTGGACTCGAATATTGGCCTGCCTTGCTAGGTTGGGGAAGTTTTCCTGGATAATATCCTGAAGAGTATTTTCCAGCTTGGATGCATTCTCTTCGTCACATTCAGGTACACCTATCATATGTAGATTAGGTCTTTTCACATAGTCCCATAATTCTTGTTGACTTTGTTCATTCCTTTTTACCCTGTTTTCTCTAATCTTGCCTTCTCGTTTTATTTCATTGAGTTGATCTTCGACCTCTGATATCCTTTCTTCTGCTTGGTCAATTCAGCTGTTGAAACTTGTGCATGCTTCGTGAAGTTCTCATGTTGTGTTTTTCAGCTCCATCAATTCACTCATATTCCTCTCTATGTTGTCCATTCTCGTTAGCATTTCGTCAAGTCTTTTTTCAAGGTTCTTGGTTTCTTTGCATTGGGTTAGAACATGTTCTTTTAGCTCACGGAAGTTTCTTATTATCCATTTTCTGAAAGCTGATTCTGTCATTTCATCACACTCATTCTCCATCCAGTCTTGTTCCCTTGCTGGTGAGGAGTTGCGCTCCCTTATAGAAGGAGAGGTGTTCTGGTTTTGGGTGTTTTCATCCTTTTTGCACTGGTTTCTTCCCATACTTGTGGATTTATCCACCTATCGACTTTGTAGTTGCTGTCTTTCTGGTTTTGGTAATTTTAAGTCTGCAGCAGCTAAACTCATAAGCCCCCTTTTCTTCCCCCAGGTGTTCTGTCCCAGGGAGTTAGGACTTTATGATTTCCCGCTGTCCTGCTATCGTTTTCCCTGCCCACAAGGTGGCAGCCTAGTCACACTCAGCCTGCAGAGCCTTCGCTGAGCTGCTGTGGGCTCCGCCCAGCTTCTGTGTGAACTTCCCTGCAGTCCTGTTTATATGGGTGTAGTTAGAACTGCTTCCGCTATGTTGGCCCGCCCCTGTAGTGACAGAGTCTCTGTAGTGGCGGGTTACCTTGGTTACGGCAAATTGCCCTGGGAACTGCAGGGTGTTTCCCGGTGGGGGACGCCCCTCCCCCACTGAGCTGGACCGTCCCGGGTTCAGCCGTGCTTCCCGTGGCACCCTCTTTGCCTGGGAATCTCTTGGCTTGACTCCCTGCCTCAGCTCCCCTTGCTGGCCCAGAGGGGACCCAGTCTTGTTCACTCTGCACAAGGAACCACTGTCCCCTGCCCCAGGTGTTGGCTGAGCGGCCGCTCCGTTCCAACCAGCGGTGCTGGCAACCCTTGGAGCTCCTCTGTCTGTGAATCTCCTGGTCCATGGGCAGTAAAAATCTGCTGCCCTGTGAGCCACTGCGTCAGTCGAAGCAGCGGCTCTAAGATTCGTGGTGCACCCTTGCCCAGGAATCTCGTGGCTTGACTTCCTGCTTCAGCTCCCCTTGCTGGCTCAGAGAGGACTCAGTCTTTCTCACTCTGCTCAACCAGCCACTGCCCCCTGCCCCAGGGCGTAGGCCGAGCAGCCACGCAGGTCAGACCAGTGGCGCTGGTGACCCGTGGGGCTCCTCCTCCTGTGAATCTCCTGGTCTGTGGACAGTAAAAATATGTCTGGAAATGCGGCGTCCACTCACCCGCTGCACCTTCTCTCGGAGCTGCAATCCCGACTTTCACTGCTGTTTTTGACAGATCTTCTGTTAGGCTTTTTTTTCTCCTTTGCTACTAAGAATTTTTTGTTTTGTTTTTGGATTTCTGTAGTTTA
This sequence comes from Aotus nancymaae, assembly GCF_030222135.1. Taxonomy (NCBI): domain Eukaryota; kingdom Metazoa; phylum Chordata; class Mammalia; order Primates; family Aotidae; genus Aotus; species Aotus nancymaae. Next base: position 38,696,685 of record NW_026988423.1, read on the forward strand.
ACTATGTCTCTTTGTGAATATCTTTTTATTTATTATTCTTTCAGTTTGTTGGGCTTCTAGAATGTATGTATTCCCAGCTAGTAGTTCCTCAAATATTGCTTTTGCTCTGTTATCTCACTCCTCTCTTCCTGGGATTTCAGCTAAATTCATTAGACCTTCTCAAATGTGCTGTATTATCTTTTTAGTTTGTATACTTTTGTCTCCTTATGCTGCTATTTGGATACTTTCTTCTGATTTATCTTCATATACACTGATTCTCTTTTCAGCTGTGTCTATGGTGATATTATATTTTATTTAACTTTGTAAAAATCCTCAGTGAGAGGGTTGGTCCAAATAACATAGATCATGATCGTTGCAAATTATAGGTCTTTGATTATATCTTTAAATATGTTTTAAAATTTTTTATTTGGTTTATTTTCTTTAGGGACAGAAGTTACGTGTAGTGCAAAGTTCTTCTGTCTTACTTTCACATCTTCTGCATCCATTTTTTTCTTATTCTTTCTACTCTGTATTCATTTTAACTGTGATCACTTTTCACTCCTCTTCTTTTCATGTTTCTCATAATGTTTATTTTTCTTTTATCTGCTTCCAGTTTGGACTTAATATTTTCTATTTTATCTGCTTTGAAAAAACCTTTGCCAGGTCATATTTTAGTTCCTTATGTTTTCTTACCATGGCTTCCTTGAGGACTTTTAGTTTCCTCTTTTTATGCTCTCAATTTATAGAGGCAATTGTTTCATTGAGATTTTTAACTTTATAACAATATTTTTGGATCACAATTTTGACCTATGCTGTAGAAAAATTTTGGTGTTCCTTCTCTAATTTCTTACCCTGTTACAAAAAAGAAAAATCTCTTTTTTTATTAGAATTTTAAAAGTAGATTCTATTCTATTCTATTAGAATTTTAAAAGTAATTTCTTTTTTATCAGTCATCTTTGATGGAGATGAGTTCTTATTGGCTCAAGGACTCAAGAGAAGTTTGCTGTGATTGACTGCACGTGACTGTGCTAACAATATATCTTAGTGGCATACTGCTGTAGGCAGGGATGAATTCTTACCTTTACCCATCTTCCTTTTTGCTTTCTCCATCCTCCCAGGGAGCTAGTATAGATTGCAGGACTGCTCTCACATGCTTCATAAGCAGCAACTTCTTTCTCCTTATAGTTCTTACCTGTGATTCTTTAATAATTTTGTCATTCTAAGCGGCTGATGCATTGAATTATGTAAAGTGTGTTCCCTTTACCAGCTTGTGCACCCTATTCTGTAACTGATAATAAATGGTTGGCATTGCACAAAAGAGTAAGCTTCTTCTTTTTTGTTTGTTTTTTGTTTTGAGACGGAGTTTCGCTCTTGTTACCCAGGCTGGAGTGCAATGGCACGATCTCGGCTCACCGCAACCTCCGCCTCCTGGGTTCAGGCAATTCTCCTGCCTCAGCCTCCTGAGTAGCTGGGATTACAGGCACGCGCCACCGTGCCCAGCTAATTTTTTGTATTTTTAATAGAGACGGGGTTTCACCGTGTTGACCAGGATGGTCTCGATCTCTTGACCTCGTGATCCACCCGCCTTGGCCTCCCAAAGTGCTGGGATTACAGGCGTGAGCCACCGCGCCCAGCCCAAGAGTAAGCTTCTTACTTGGGAGAAATTTGTGCTGTTAGCCTTTCCTAAAATCTTCAACAAAGAGAATTCTTTCTTTAAGTTTTTTTGAACCCCTGATAGACCTTCAGTGCTTTTGTACTTCTTCCTCCTAATTTATATTTTGAAGTTTCAGATGTCTCTTAGATTCATGGAAGACATTGATTGTGTTTGCATTTCTCAGTCCTTATTTTGATTTTGAAGATTTCCAAGAGGAGAATATGAAGCCCACAGTACCATTTTAACACCAGAAGGCAGTCTTTCCTCTTGAATACAAATGGCAAATTAAGGATCTGTATTTATTTAATAAAATTTCACAAGGAGAAAATAATTAAACTGCAAATAAAGAAGAAAATGGAAACCAGGGAACATGGAGTTAATTCAGGCAACAGAATAGAGTAGTAAAAAGGCTTATTAATATGCATAGAGCTATGAATAAGATTATACATGAACGAGAGTGGGCTGTTAAGTAAAAGGGACAGTAAGGGAACCAAAAACAAGTCTTTGAAGTTAAAAATCTAGTATTTGAAATTAAAAATTAAATATAGAAGTTGGAAGGTAGAGATGATAAAATTTCCTAATATTACTATTAGTACAAGCCAACAAAACATAAAAGAGACAAGATGAATGTCTTACAGGATCGCTGTAGAAGACTCAACATCTTATTAATACTGGTTGCAAAAAGAGTGGACAAAGAGCAGGGAGGAAAGGAAATTGCAAATAACATAAGAATTTTCTTTAACTGAAGGATCTGTATGTCTAGATGAAAAGTATACCTCAAATGGTAAGCACAGTAAGTGATGAAAAAGGCCTACATTGTGAAATTAGCATCCTACAGAGAGAAAAACCACAGGTTTACATGCCAAGCAAAAATAATTAGAATGGCACAGGATTGTAAAATATTGGATAATAGGAAGCAATGGCATATGCCTTTAAAATTTGAGGCTAAATGAATTTTAACTTAGAATTGTACACCCAGTCTAAATATTAATTGTGTTGATAGCCAGACATTTAAGGACTCAGAATATTTGTTTTCCACTCATCTTCTCTATGGAGGTGTTTGAAGGATGCAGGAAATGACAGATGAAATCGAGGTAGAAGAGGGCATAGGACCCGGAAAACATCATGATCCAAATCCAGAGAACCGATAACAGAAGTCCTAGGCTGACAGCTCTTTGGGCTTAGAGTGAGACCATCTTATTGCAGCAGTATGCCGGAGGACTCCAGGAGTGCAGCTGAGAATGCATGCTGAGTGGCTGACATATCACCCAGGAGAAGCTCAGCCACAGTCTTTCATTTTAAAATCCATGGCACAGCCAACAGCTAGGCTTGCTGTGGAGGAGGGGTCACCTTTTGAAAACAGAACTTACATGATTCAGCAGCCCTGAAAATGCTAGGCTAGATGTGGAATGCAGGTGGCAGGCTGAAAGCCTGTGAAATCTGAGTTTCTACATAAGGAATCGCAGTCAGGTCCTTGTGTATCCAAAAACCCATTCTTTCAACGCCAGCCGTGGATGAGACGAGGTTGAAATTACTGATGGTGCTTTCCAGGTATAGCGGGGAGGCACGTGAAGCTAGGAGTCTGGAGACCATGGACATTTAGGAGTGGAGGAACCAGAGCTGTGAATGATAGCCAAGGGGTAATGGGCAGGGGGTGGGGGAAGAAATACTGTATCAAAAAGGAAAAGCTCTGAATGGGGAAAAAGGAGAAAAGCATGAGTTCCATAAGTTCTCATCTATTGTATTCAGGTTTTCTGATTTTTCTTTTCTGTTTTTTTTTTTTTTTTTTTTTTTTTTTTTTTGTCAGACTTAGTATTTGCTTTGGTTTGTTTCTAGAGAGATAAGCCTCTTCTGATTATGGAATACTGGGTCGGCTGGTTCGACAGATGGGGAGATAAGTACCATGTTACAGATGCAAAGGGTGAGTGTTTTGCAGCGTTTGCCTCCAGGAAGAGATGGCCCGGGGTCCCATGAGAACTCATTCATACAGTTCTCCGCTAATTGATTCACCTGATCAGTCGTAGATATTTGTGTAACCTTTTATATACAAGCACTCAGCCAGGCCCTGAGGATGCTCTGGTGGATAGAAATTACGTGGTTCTCACGCCCCAGAGGGTATAAGTTAGTGAGGTCCACAGGTCATTACGAAGTAAAGCCATCAGTATATAGTTCCACGTTTGGCAGGTGCTTTGAAGCAAACAAACAGGCTGCAGTGATAGAAGAGAGACTTGCCCAGGTAAGGTTAAGGTGGTCACAGAAGGTTCTCTGACAGCGCAGCATCTCTGAGGAAGGTGGAGCATTAATCGTCGCTAGCAGTGCATCAGTCCTGTCTATGGCGTTGTCAGCTGAGCACTAACAATGACTGGGGACAACTTGCAGCGATGGCCAAGAGCATGGATCCTGGAGCCAAAGAGATGAGGTTTTAATCCCAGCTCTGCGGTGCTAGCCATGGGACCTCGGGCAGGTTTCCTTTGTTTTAAGTCTCAGTGACCTCATCCAAACTTGAGGATTATCACAAAACCGACCTCATGGGGCTGGTGCGAGGATTAAGTGCTGCCACTTAGAGCAATGCCTGGCAGTCATTTACTTAACAGCTGTATGTGTCTACAGAAGATGTTTTGAAAGTGCTATTATGCAAACAAGCCCACCTGTATCTGAAGTATAGAAAAACATTGAAAAATACTTAGGGACTGGGAAAAGCCTGTTTTGGGTTAAAAACAGAAAAAAAAGTCAAAGTGCCACTATCACCACCAATAATACCAGCTATAATGCTAACAGCAATAACAGTTTTCTGGTCTCTTGTATGGCTGACACTGTGCCATGTTTCCACAAATATTACCTCATCAATGAATGTTCTCATCAGTCCCATGATATTGTTGGAATGAATATGTGCATTTAATAGATGAGGAAGTAGTAGCATTGAGAAAGAAAATAGGTTTTCCAAGGTCATACAAACAGTAAAGAGCACAGCCAGAATTGACTCCCACTCTAAATGACTTTTAATCTTCTTCCCACTGTGGCCAGTGGAGAGATGATTGTAGCTATTAAAACATGGTCCAGAATAGAAGTTTCTGTGGCCAAAGATTAAGAGCAGCCACTGTGGACCACTGCAGTGTTTCCAAGCCAGTGTTCCCAGAAACATGATACTGGAAGGTAGTAACGAGGCTATACTAATTATATGTATAATTTCAAAAAACTCAATGGAAATTAGATAGTTAAGTGACACGAGAGTTCTTAGGCTCTTAATTAATAGTTTGGAGTCAAATTATGTCAGTATTTTGGAAAAAAAAGTTCACAAATCTCTTGGGATTGACAGGATTCGGTGTCCTAGAGCAGTTCTGTCAATTCCACCGATTTCTTTGTTGCAATCTTTGTAGAGATTGAATGATAAAACATCTGCAGTGGGTCTAACGTCATCAGGAGGTTCTTGGAAACTTTAAACAAAATGATGCACAGCACATCCTCATATAATATTGTTTCCTTCAACATTGTGTCATGATAGACTTGAGAAAAAATTCAGTTTTGTTAGATATCATTTCACTTAAAGTCTCCGTTTCCAAGAATGTATAGACAGTTGTGAAGCAAGGAATTACTGTAGTTGATCGTAGGGTGGGTTGGAAATGATAAGAGTTTGCTAGAGACTTCTGTCTCCTCTTAATTTGTAACATTCTCTGTGTTCTCATCTCCCCCATCTGCAGAGATTGAACATACTGTGTCTGAATTCATCAAATGTGAGATCTCCTTCAATGTGTATATGTTCCATGGTGGAACCAACTTCGGTTTCCTAAATGGGGCCACGTATTTCGGGAAGCACGCTGGCGTTGTTACCAGCTATGGCGAGTGTCTGCTTGGGTAGTAGCCTCTCCGGCGTGAGTGGTGCTGGGGCTTTACAGAAGAGGCTCTGGAAGCCTGTTCTGGCGTCACTGGGTTCTTGACCTATAATCTATGCTGAGTACTGAGGATTTTTATATTTTCCTTTCTTCTGTAAGTTCATAATGCCCCAACAGGCTGTCATGGCGGTAGACAGGGCTTTCTGCGACTTAGAGCTCTGCTTCATGCATCTCGTACACTGCCCTGTTGGCTTGAACCTCTGATGATAGGCGGGGTATGAACGGTGACTGCCGTAAAGACACAGACCAGCACAGCCGGGCAATACAGACTGAGCAAAGAAAAGAGTATCCATTACAGGGATGTCCAGCTTTTTGGCTTCCCTGGGCCACACCGGAAGAAGAATAAGAATTGTCTTGGGCCATACATAAAATATACTATCACCAATGATAGCTGATGAGCTAAAAAAAAAAAAAATCACAAAATGGTTTAAGAAAGTTTATGAATTTGTGTTGGGCTGCATTCAAAGCCGTCCTGGGCTGCCTGTGCCCCAGTTGAACAAGTTTGCATTAGAAAGTGAAATGGGGGCAAACCCAGTGTCACAGAGGCCTTAGGTCCTTAGGACGAATTGTGGGGAATGTTCCTAGATTGGCATTACACACCCACATGGGACAGAACGTGTCTAGGTTGGTGTTACACACCCATGTGGGCTGGAGCATGTCTAGATTGGTGTTACACAGCCACATGAGACAGAACCTGTCTACGTTGGCGTCACACTCCCACGTGGGACGGAACGTGTCTATGTGACGTCACACTCCCACGTGGGACGGAACGTGTCTAGGTTGGCGTCACACTCCCACGTGGGACGGAACGTGTCTAGGTTGACGACACACTCACACGTGGGATGGAACGTCTCATTGGCGTCACACTCCCACGTGGGACGGAACGTGTCTAGGTTGGCGTCACACTCCCACGTGGGACGGAACGTGTCTAGGTTGGCGTCACACTCCCACGTGGGACGGAACGTGTCTAGGTTGACGACACACTCACACGTGGGATGGAACGTCTCGTTGGCGTCACACTCCCACGTGGGACGGAACGTGTCTAGGTTGGCGTCACACTCCCACGTGGGACAGAACGTGTCATTGGCGTCACACTCCCACATGGGACGGAACGTGTCTAGGTTGACAACACACTCCCACATGGGATGGAACGTCTCGTTGGCGTCACACTCCCACGTGGGACAGAACATGTCTAGGTTGGCGACACACTCCCACGTGGGACGGAACGTGTCTAGGTTGGCGTCGCACTCCCACGTGGGATGGAACGTGTCTTCCTTCTGTCTCACTCTTGGTGGCCCTGGCCGTCTCCTGTCAGCGCTGCTGAAACAGGGCCTGCTGTGGAGACTACATGGCCCGTTACCGGCCCTGGTGTCTTGTAGACTATGATGCTGTGCTCACGGAGGCTGGAGATTACACAAAAATATTTCAAGCTTCAAAAACTGTTTGGATCTTTCTCAGGTACCCAGCACCCATTTACCTTATGGGCCAGCCCTCCTTGTAAGGAGTCTCTGTTCTGTGGAAGAGTGAGGATGGCGAGGGTCTCCCTTGTGGGCAGGAGTTTAACCGAGCTCCTGAGAACAAGGGCAACCTTAACTTCCAACCCTGGGTTTCCTGCTTAAAATCTGTGCGTTTTTTAAACATAAGGGTTTCTAAGCATTTTAAGCCTCAGTTTATTCACTGAAACATAAAGGTAGTAGCCCTGGTCTCCTGTGATGACTGTGAAAATTAAGTTACTCTTTGTAAAGCTCTTAGTACCATGGATGACATAGTAGCTCCCAATACAAAAGTAAAAGCCATGCTGGATAGGCACAGGGGAGGGGGCTTAGAGAAGGCAGTGGTCATCTCAGGCACATTTTGCCCTGTGCCCCATCTTCATTGCAGCAATTCCCCTGCTCCGAGTACCCAAACTTACTCCCAAGGCTGCATATCCCCCCGTGAGGCCCTCGCTGCACTTCCCACTGTGGGATGCCCTAGCCTACTTAAACGAGGTGAGTGCTTATTAGCCACAGGAGGAGCAGTGGCCATTGGAGAGATAGGGGAGGGGATTCCTTCAGGAAACTTTATATTGGGAAGTGAGAAAACAAATCATCTGCATTTCATCCAAATTTAGAACTGTGGGACAAAAGCCACCAGCTCCTTCTGGGTGGACCATGAGGGGTTTGACCTTGGAGTCAGTGTGCAGGGCAGGGGCGGCAGGATGTCGGAGGGTCCTGGTTCCCTGGGAGGGGCGGCAGGATGTCGGAGGATCCTGGGTCCCTGGGAGGGGCAGCAGGATGTCGGAGGATCCTAGTTCCCTGCTCAGCCGAACCTATCTGGGGATGCTGTTGTTTGCAGTTTGTGGTCCTTATGGAATCCACGTAGGAAAAGCCGCTGGGCTGGGATCTGGAAACCAGCTTCTGCCCATGCTTTGCCAGCAGCTGGGCCTGAACTTCCTGGGTCGCTGTTCGTCCGTTCCCATCAGCCTTCCTGTCCTATTTTGAGGAAAGGTGAAAGCTGTTTGGAACGGAAACTGTAGCCCTTGAATTCACATTGGTTTCACCTCTGCTATCATTATTTTAGAGAAAAGGTGGTGACTGGTACACTAAAAAAACTAAATTTATTTAATGTAAGTAAATTTAATTTAATGAAATAAACATTTGCTTGGTGCATAGTTCATTGCTAGACTTCAGCAATTTTAGAATAAAGTTTATTTACTCTTTTATTTTTTTCTCAAGACAGGGTTTTGCTCTGTTGCTTTGGCTGGAATGTAGTGGCACAATCATGGCTCGCTGCAGCCTTGAACTCCTGGGCTCAAGCAATCCTCCCGCCTCAGCCTCTTGAGTAGCTAGGATTATGGGAGGACACCAACACGCCCAGCTAAATTTTTAAATTTTTTGTAGATGTGGGGTCTGACTATGTTGCCCAGGCTGGTTTCAAACTCCTGGCCTCAAGGGATGCACCTGCCTTGGCCTCACAAAGTGCTGGGATTACAGGCATGAGCCCCTGCGCCCCAGCTATTTCCTCTGTTAATCAGTTCTTAGGATTATAGCGATTGCTCCCACGTCACCATGCCCTGCAATCCCCTGAGTTTCCTAAGCAGTGGAGACATAAGCACAGGCATGATCACATGTCATGTATATTATAATTTCCCATTCAAAGAACCCTTGGGGACCATTAGGTGGGACCACATCAAATGACAGGGCCTTAGGAAGGAGGATCCTGACTGCTCAGCCCTTGGGCTTCTGCTCCTGCCATTTCTCCTCATAGCCTGTCAGGTCACATCAGCCCATCAACATGGAGAACCTTCCCATAAACAATGGGAGCGGCCAGTCCTACGGGCTTGTCCTGTATGAGAAGTCCATCTGCTCCGGAGGCCGCCTCTGTGCCCACGCTCATGACATGGCACAGGTAGGGTGAGCAGGCTATCTGTGTGGGAAGCAAAATGCATCACCTCCCCATGCTGTTGGGCAGGGTGGTTGATTGAGGACACACGTTGCTCTCTGATGACCTACTATATGGGAGGCATTGGGAATAAAAAGTCAGGCCAAATAGACTTGGTTTCTGCTTTATCACCACTGAGAATCTTTTGGGGCCGTCTGTGAGCACCACAGCTGGCCCCTGCCTTCATACTGACCTCCTGCTGCCAGAACCACGGCCTCTCTTCTCCCTTTCTTCAGGTGGGCCTCGCAGTCTGATGCTGGCTCTTCTTTTGCAGGTGTTTTTGGATGAGACAATGATAGGGATTCTTAATGAGAATAACCAGAACCTGCACATTCCTGAACTCAGGGTATGTAATGTGAGAGGCCAGGTGATGCCCTCGACTCCCCTCAAATGCAGACAGAGCCTGGTCCTGAGACAGCCTCCCTTCTCCACCCCTGCTGTTGGTCCTGCTCCTCACCTGGAGCCATAGCAGGAAGTGTGCAGGGCTGGAAGCCTAAGTGCCTCCTAGGCCCGGGCCCCTCAGAAGCTATCGCGTGCATGCCGCAGTGGGAGGGGGATTTCCTCACTAAGCCCTGAGCCGGTCGGTTCTCAGTCCCTGGTTGGGTTTCTGTGCCTTTAGAGTTGGTTAAAGGCATAGCTGAGTCTCTCTGCCTTTCCCAGTAGGATCAGCAGAAGGGAAAGGGAAGATTGACTATGGAATAGGAACACAAGGGGGTCCTTAGGTGACAGGGAAGACTGCTGGGCTCTGGAGCCTCCTTTTCTCCCATTTGTGTCTCCATATGGAACTCAGAGAAAAAAAATGGGTTGTAGGGTAGGTGCCCTGTCCCAGCAGGCCTGCCGATACCTGAGGATCCTGGTGGAGAATCAAGGACGAGTCAATTTTTCATGGCAGATATAGAATGAGCAGAAAGGTGGGCTCTGGCTGTGGCCTCTCCTCAGTTACTCAGACCCAAAGACCCAGGCTACTTGCTGGGGTTGGGAGGGATAAACCAGCCTCTCAGCTGTGAGCTTCCCAGGTCCCGGGAGCAGAGATACAAAGTCTACCCCTCGGGCTTGTCTTGCCTTCCCTGGATCTCCAGGGCCAGAGGGTGGAGCCAGGGTGTTCAGTGCTGGCTTGTTCTGGAGCAGGGCCAGTCTCCTTTTGGGAATTTCAGGGAAAGTTCCAGTACTCATGGCAGGTCAGAGAAACATTTGCCCTCCTGGCTGAGCCCCTGTCCTAAGGCATGTACACGTCTGCATTTCTTTGTCCCATACGCTGGAGAATATCCAGTCCTGGCTCATATTCTCTTTCCTGCCTCCTATCTGCAGGAATAACTGGGTCTGTGAGCATCAATAACTCTTCCCTGGAGGGTTTTACCATCTACTCCCTGGAGATGAAAATGAGCTTCTTTGAGAGGTATGCTCCAGCCGGCCCCCAGTGCACACTTCGGTGATCAGGGAACTCTGAGATTTCGCATTCCTCACTGCAGATGACGAGCCCAAGGTAAAGAGACTGAGTGGTTTACTCCAGACTGTCGAGTGCTTCAGCATCAGAACTCCAGCCCTGGAGCAAGCGTCCTGATTCCGATCTTAACGTGTCTAGTCTACTCTAGCTCATTGAAACAGAATCCTAGGCCCGGCCCAGGCCACCTGGGTTCAGTCCTGGGAACTGGGTTGGGAGGGGGACTTCCTCTCCCACATGCTTGGCCTTCGTTTTAGGCTCCGCTCCGCCACCTGGAGGCCTGTCCCAGACAGCCACCCGGGCCCTGCCTTCTACCGTGGGACCTTGAGGGCTGGCCCTTCTCCTAAGGATACCTTCCTGAGCCTGCTGGTAGGTGGCGCCCTCTGCTGCCCTGGTGTTCCAAACACTGATTTTATTTTTAAAGAGTCCTGAAGCAAAACCACCGTTCCTGGGAAATACATCCCTTTCTTTTTTTCCTCTTTTTTCCTCACCTCCAACCAAACCTTCCAACATTGATCAGTCTAACTAATTTATCACTATTTAGAGAATATCACATCAAAACAATTAAAAACTCAAACAATAGCAAGAGGGAGAGAGCAAAGCCTGAAGATTCCCAACCCACCCTATTCCAATTCGTCTCTGCTTCTCAGAACTCAACACTGCCAACAGTGATACATTTTATATATGACTTTGTCTGAACACACACATGCAAAATTATTTTTACACTAATAGAATTGTGCCACTTACTATATTCTGCAACTTGCTTTTTGTGTGTGTGTGTTGGGGGGGTGAGTTGGTAGGTTAGTTTTTACCTAGAATATCTTTTTCTGTATAAATACATATAAATAACATAAACGTATAAAATGTGAATGTACAGATCAACAAACGATCCCAAAGTGAGCACCATATAATTAACACTGAAATTTAAAAATACCGTGAGCACCCCTCCCAACCGCTGTCCCTTTTCTCTCCAAAGGTGTCTGCTACCTTGACGTCTAACACTCCAAGCCAGCGTCTCCTATTTTGACTTTATGTGAATGGAATCATACAGGGAATATTCTTTTTCATATGTCTTCTTTTGTTCAACATTGTGAGGTTCAGCCATGTATTGATGCTGCGGTGACTTGTTCATTTTCGCTGTTGTATCGGGTTCCTTTAGTAAATACACCATAATTTATTTAACCATTTTACTTTTTCTGAACATTGAGATGATATCCAGGGCTTGTCTGTGATGAATAATTAACACTTTTTTGTATTTATGTTCATGGCTGAGATATCTTTGTCAGGTTTTGGTGCCAAGGTTTAGGGCTCTCATAAAGGAATTTAGGGGGGGAATTTGGGTAAGACAAGTATTACTTCTTAAACATTTAATGGGCCGGGCGCGGTGACTCACGCCTGTAATCCTAGCACTTTGGGAGGCCGAGGCGGGTGGATCACTAGGTCAGGAGTTCAAGACCAGCCTGGCAAACATGGTGAAACCCCATCTTTACTAAAAATACAAAAATTAGCTGGGCATGGTGGCGCGTGCCTGTAATCCCAGCTACTCCAGAGGCTGAGACAGGAGAATTGCTTGACCCGGAACCTGAGATGCAGAGGTTGCAGTGAACCGAGATTACACCACTGCATTCTGGCTTGGGCTACAGAGCAAGACTCCATCTCAAAAAAAAACCAAAAAAACCCCCAAATATTTAATGGAGTTCATTAGTGAAGGCTTCTAGGACTGGCATTTTCTTTTTGAGAAAGTTTGTAAGTGTGGATTCAATTATTGAAAGCTTAAAGTTCTATTTAGGTTTTGTTTTAAAGTGAGCTTTGAGAAAATATATTTTTCTAGAAATTTTACCATTTTATCTAAATTTTTAAATATGTTGCCTTTAAAGTGTTTGTTTTTGATGTCTAGATCATCAGTAGTAGCATTCCCCTTGTCATTTGTTATAGGATACTGATGTACTCTTTTTTCTTGATAATTCTCACCAGAACACTATCAATTCTGTTAATCTTTCAAAGTACAGTGTTTGCTATGACTCTTACTATATTATGTATTTCTTTTCTGATTCTTTAATTTCTGTCATTATCTTTATTATTTTGTTTATTCAATTTCTTAGTTTAGGAGTAATTTGCTTTATTTTTATAATGTCTTGACATAGATACTTAGATACTGGATTTTTAGTCTTTATTCTTTTTAATTATATGAATTTAGGTTACGAACCATCATTTAAGCATGGATTTGGTTGCATCCCATAAGTTTTAAAAATATTTTTTGAGGTAAAATTACATAACGTAATATTAACTCTGTTAAAGTGAACAATTAAGTAGCATTTCGTGCCTTCACAATGCTGTGTGGCCACGATCTGCAGTTCAAATGCATTTTCATTATCCTAAAGGAAACCCTATAACCATTGGGCAATTATTTCTCCATTTTCCGCTCCTCCTACCCCCCGGCAACAGCAATCTTTTTATTATCTTTATGGATTTGCCTATACTGGAAATGAGTCCCATTCTTTTTCTTTTTTTTTTTTTTACATAGAATAAGAATAAATTTAATATATTTTATTTTCATGACTTAGGAATTACATTCTTCAAAGCAAGAATTCAGAATGTACGTAATTATAAGCCATATTTCACATCAGTGCATCATTAATTTTTTGCATTATACTTTCTATGATATGGGTAATGGTTCATATTGAGATACAGAAAAAATAAGTTGTAGTGAGACAAGTGATGTCTATATAGAGAGAGATGAATCATTTTAGGGTCTTATTAGTTGGATAGTTGCTGCTTTAGGGTTGCCATGTTATCCTAATGTTTTAATCATAACTGCAAATTGTATCTAAAAAATAATAAATGTTTCATAAGAAACAGCTGATACTAAAGGTCAACACTTCACATGCAGGTGGTCCTCTGAAGGTATCAAATTGACTTCAGTATTGGTATTTTAGAATGTCTTAAGGATGATTTTTTAAGGCACTGGCAGGCAAATGAAGCCCAACAAAAGAGAAGATCTGCAAATTATCCTGCAGGTTAGGGCCAATCTTCTTGAGTCTGGCAGGATTTATGAAATACCTATTCTTGCTCTTTCACCTCTAAATTTTGATTTGGGATTTCACTTTTCCTTCATATGGCTGTGTGGATTGTTGAAGGTCACATGTTTCACGAGGACTTGCACATAATGACAGCTTCCATGTTTTCGGGGACATTGAGAAGCTTCCCTGGGACCAGAACTTTGCTATAGTAGGACTGCGCTTTCTTCCCATATTAAGGGAAGTAGTGTAGCCTGAAGGTGCTATTCGGCAGGTAGTAGTCAACCTAAGGTGCTGGACGTCCTGGCAGTGCTGTTCAGAAAGCTGCAGGCCACTCTGGGGACCATGTTGTTGCGGGGGAGAAACTTGATGATCTTTACCAATAAGTTTATATTTTTTGTGCATTCTTGGTAATGTTTAAGGGCCTTTCTTTTCAAGTTGAAGGAGCTCCTTTAGCACTTTTTGTTTTTGTAAGGAGCTGGCAGGCCAAAAAAGAGAAGGTCTGCAAATTATCCTGCAGGTTAGGGCCAATCTTCCTGAGTCTGGTAAGGCAGACTTGTAAGGCAGGTCTAGTGGTGATGAACTCCCTCAGTTTTTGTCAGAAAGTCTTTAAGTCTTCTTCATTTTTGAAAGACAGTTTTGCTGGATGGAGTATCCTTGGTTGCCAGTTGTTTTGCTTTCAGCATTTTGAATATATTGGTCCATTCCATGATAGCCTGCAAGGTTTCTGCTGAAAAATCTGCTGATAGTCTTAGACCGTATAACTTTCTATGTATTTTATTGTCATCATCAATGAATTAAAATATTTCCAACTTCCTTTGTCATTTCTCATTTGACTTATGGATTATTTAGAAGTGCTTTTCTTAATTTCCAAGAATTTGGATACTTTATAGTTATCTTTCTGTTATCAATTTCTTGCTTAGCTGCATTATACTCTGAGAAGTTTATGTGAAGACTAGTTTAACACACAGTGCAGCTTGCAAATATTCTGAGGTATACTTGAAAGAATGTGTGTATATTGTAGATGTTAAATCAATGTTCTCTTATGTCAATTAGTTCAATTTTGTTAATCATCTTTTTTGAATGTTTTATATCTTTATTTTTATTTGCTTTGCCTATTGACTATTGAAAGGTTGTATAAAATTTCTCACTATGGTTGTAAATTTATTTCTCTTTATTATGCTGTCAATTTCACTCATACATTTTGAATCTATGCTTTTATTTTCCTTATGTATATTGTATGTAGATTTATGGTAAATTAAAACTTTTACCATCATGAAATGTTCCTCTTTATCTCTAATAATGCTTCTTGCCTTAAAGTATTATTTTTCTGCATATTAACAGAACTATAGCAACTTCCTTTTGGTTAGGATTTACATATATTTATCCATTGTTTTTCTTTTATTTTTTCAATACCTTGTGTTTTTGATGATTCTCTTATACATAGCACATAACTACTTTATTTGAAATCCACTTGAGCAAATTTGGCCTTTAATTTTGAGCATTTCAGAGAGTCCAATTTTACACACTAGGCCTTTTTGTTATATCCCAGAATAAGCAAGTGCCTCTAATGGAAAAACTGCCTGGATGTCTCTTTGTCTTTCCATTTTCTTCTTCTAGATCTTGGTTCTGTAATTCTTCATTACATTGCAAGCAGATTTTTTAAAAGTGTGCAGCTTTTATATTAATAACCACTGTCAGCAGTGGTGTTCATCACTATTACCTTGTATTTATTTCTAGAAGTAGAAGATCTGCTTTTTAAAATATATAACATTATATATCACATAACAGAAGCAACAGCAGCCTTACCATTAAAGGGTTAGTTCTATTTATGGTTTTTTCTTTCATTCCTAGACAGCAAGGTAGGAGTTCCAGAACATATCCCACTCTAAACTCACCTCCTTTTGAGTGCCATAAAGTATCTCAGTCTTGCTCTCACTCCCCAAGTGCCTTAGGTTTTACCTTGCTAATGTGAACGTATTTCTACATCTCAAGCCACCGTTCCTTTCAGAACTGGAATTATGGATTCGTGTTCATCAATGGACGTAACCTTGGGCGATATTGGAATATTGGGCCTCAGAAAACACTGTACCTTCCTGGAGCCTGGCTTCATCCAGAAGACAGTGAGGTGTGTCACCCTAATGTCTGCCTTGAGATCTCATAAACTTTCAGATCAATGTGAGTTGCAGTGTCTTTTTCATCCTGTGCTAAATATGTTTCACCTTTCCCACTATCAATCTTTCTTTTCTTCTCAGGTCATCTTGTTTGAGAAGATGATGAGTGGCTCAGACATCGAATCTACAGACAAGCCAATGCTGTAAAACTGTGTCTGAACACATTTTTTGGGTTACTGGAGTTCATCTGTACATCATTTTTGGGGAAGAACATTTATGTTAAGACTATCAATCATAGGGTTGCCTTCAATGGCAAAAATGTGAAAATAACCAAAAAACCCAGCAGAGTAATTGTTATGTATTTTGTAGTCTGTCTATATGATGCCTGTTTTTAGGCTTCAACAAGTCTTCAACGTCTTTAATGACTGATTTATCTAGTTAAATGCTTAATCCTTAGCAGGCTCTTGTTCTTTAATTAAATGTGCCTTTAAGTAGATGTGAATAAAATGAAAACAAGTTTCACTTCTGCCTCCCATACTCAGTTGAGGGAAATGGAAAGGTCTGTAGCCTGGGGAAGAGTAAGGATATTGATTTCCCCATGCCAGAGAGTACTGCGTGTGCTGATGGGCAAACTCATGATCTCTGTCCTCTGTCTGTCTCTCTCTCTCTCTGTATATGTAGGAGTAGGGAAAAGCAGAGGGCAGTGAGCAACGTCTTTAGGCATTTCCCTTCAACTATGTGTTCACAAGGTGAGCCTGTGTGTCACATCCAGTCAGAGAAGGAACAGCAATTTGGTCATTTGTTTCAGACACGTGTGACAACAAAGCTTAGCACAGGGTCCTCTGTGTCTTCTTACTCCCTGTCTGTCTGGTTATAGTCAAGGCTACTAATGATAGTGGGTAGATATTAGTGAGATTAGCCACACACATACGAATATCCCAATCACTCTGAAAGCCAGTGGTACCAATTGAAAAAAAATGGTACCCTTGGGAACCAAGCATTTTCTTACGTACAAAACACAGCACTTGACCTAAATTCAAACCAATGCATTATAACCAAATCTTATCAACCTGTTAAAAATTGTGCCTAGGGCTTTTGAGTAATTTAATAAGTAATCTGGTGTCCAGAGGGAAGAGAACCCTCTGTTTGGAATGAAGATAAGGTGTAAGATTATCTTCTCTCCCACCAGTCTGAATGACTATCTCAGTGGAAGAAGCTTCTGTCAGGTACCTCCACAATTCTACATAAAACTCTCTGGGGGTCTAGCCATAAACCTATGAACTCTATGGAAAATATAGTGTAAAGGAGGAAAGCAGAACTAATAATCATGATGATCATGAGTACATATTATATTTAAGATGTAACATCTACAACATCTAAACTTAACAACAACCATGCGACATACTCATTTTATTGATGGGAAACCAAGGTTCAAAGAGGTGTTTGAATCCATGTCTCTCTGATTGGCACCTCCTCTTTTGCTACTATAACTTAGCTCCACATGTATGCCAGTCTTTTCCAAATATGAATGCAAAAATGCTATCCAGAAGATATAATACCTTCAGTGCACTTAGAGAAAAAAACTCGCAACTTAGATTTCTTTACCCAGCAAAACTATTTTTCAAGAAAAACAAGCAAAACAAAATATAGAACTTTCCGACAAAAGCCAAGAGAGTTAACATAAAAAGATCCCCACTTAATGATATTCTGTAGTAACCTTTCTCAATGTCCCATAAGAGAATTAAACCCTGCAGGAAGTTTATTCAGTGATTAGTGTCTCATTGTATCACCTGAATACATATTAGATACATTAATTTGTTACATACTGTGGATGCCTTAGGGCATTACAGCTTCACACTCTTAGGGAACCCCAGATTTCTAAAAGATACGCCACAAGAAGATGGAGACTTTCAAGAAAGAATGTGGAGTCCAAGAAGGATGCTGACATGTGAGAGTGACTATGAACAAATGTTAACTCCATACAAATAGTCCCAATGTTACATGAGGTAACATCCGTGTAAAACTCTAAGACTAGGCAAAAACATTGTGTAAAGTGAGAGGGATGTGATGGCAAAAAGTGATCTAAGATTTCTGTAATTCTCAGATATGAACTTTAGACTTTGTTGAATATTTACAGTCAATAAACTTAGCTTAATGTTGAAAGAATATACATAGAGCTTTTTAACTTTCTAAGAAAGTTAGGAGGATAAAGAGAATGAGAAAAAACCCAAAAAACCCTGTAACCAATAAAAGGCAAAATGTAGTAGAAGATAAAGAAGGAATAAAATAAGTATAAGTAGAAACACATTAAATACAGTGGAATAAATCAGATATATCAGCGACCATAGTAAATTTTACAAATGAACTAAACTCTAATTAAAAGCTAAAAGTTGTCAGACATTATTTTAAAAAACTATACATATTTGAGTTTTATAAGCGATACAAGAGATAACGTAAAGATGCAAGGGTTGAAAGTCCAAGGATAAAAAAATATGCTATGCAAATTCTAAATGAAGGAACTATAGTAACCGTATTAACATCAGGCAAATAGATATAAAGATAGGTGTTACTAGAGACAGGGCATTACTCATAGTAATGGAAATTCAATTCCTGAGAAAGATATAATAATTTTAGACTTGTTTTTTTCCCTAAAAATGTAGCTTCCTAGTATATAAAGCAAACATTTCCAGATCTATATGTAGAAATAGAAAAATAAAAGTGTACTTGTGCTTGAGAAATATTTGTTCTACTTAAAAACTTGAGATATGATTCATATACTATAAAATCTTTCAAAATGAATTGTAAACTCTTTTAAAGTCTACAATTCAGTAATTTTTAGTATGGTATATTCACGAGATTATACCAGTTAAGGACTAGATCTAGAACATTTTTGTCACTCCAGATAGAAGACCTTAACCTGTCAGTGGTCACTCCTGATTCCCCTTTTCACCCAGCCCCTGGCAACTAGAATTTACTTTCTGTCTCTATGGATTTGCGTATTCTGAACATTTTATGAAAATGGAATCAAATATGTGACCCTTTGTGTCTGGCTTCTTTCATGTAGCTAACGTCTTCAAGCTTCATGAATGCTGTAGCATGTATACTCCATCCTTTTTCATGGCTCAATAATGTTCCATTGTACGGATATACAGCATTTTATTTATCCATTCATCAGTTGATAACTATTTGAGTTATCACCACTTTTTGGATATTATGGATAATGCTACAATGAATATTCATGCACAAGTTTTTGCGTGGTTGTGTTTTCCATTCTCTTGGTTATATACTTGGAAGAGGAATTGCTGGGTCATATAGTGATTCTGTGTTTGGCTTTTTGAGAAACTATTAAACTGTTTCCAAAGTGGCTGTACCACTTTACAATCCCACCTACAAGATATTAGGTTTCTAAGTTCTCTACATCCTTACCAACACTTGTTTTTAAGCTCTCTGATTACTGCCATCCTAGTGAGTATGAAATGTTACCTCATTGTGGTTTTGATTTGCATTTCCCTAAAAATTTGTCCTCTTAAACACTGAATCCAAACATATAGCAATGAAGTAATGCACTTGGACTTTAAGATGACAAAAATCAGCTGGGTGCAGTGGCTCATGGCTGTAATCCCAGCACTTTGAAAGGCCAAGGTGGGTGGATCACTTGAGGTCAGGCATTCATGAGCAGCCTGGCCAACATGGTGAAACCCTGTCTCTACTAAAAATACACACACACACAAAGCCAGGCATAGTAGTGGGTGCCTGTAGTCTCAGCTCTTCAGGAGGCTGAGACAGGAGACTCGCTTGAACCTGGGAGGTGGAGGTTACACTGAGCCAAGATCGCACCACTGCACTCCAGCCTGGGTGACAGAGCGAGACCCCATCTCAAAAAAAAAAAAAAAAATCTCTGAAATTTTATGTGCATTTCAGCTTTCATTTCCACAGAAAGATGGTAGTGTCTTTCATCAGGTGTCATGGAAGGGTAACTTCTCTCTGGCCATATCACTGGGTTTACTTCTTCAGCAAATTTCAGCAAATAAATCATTAGTTGCTTATAAGGCCTGTGTTGCTGTTATTCTCTGTAAAGCATAATATTAAGCCTTTTTTTTTTTTGCTTACGCTTTTTTAAAAAGCATGTATTAGTTGCTATTCAACCTTTCTGAATGTCTTGCATAAAGAGATAAGAGAGTTTCAAGATCTTTTGTATGTCACGGACTTTGATTTCGGTTGAAGAGTCCCTACCTTAAACTGTGCTGAAATTTCTTTCTAAATGCAGAGCTAAAAGTCATGAATGAAGCAATTACACATTTGTAATTCCTAAGCCACTTACGGTCTTAGCCATGTTTGTTCTTTCTTTGCCAATGACAATTGCTTGGCAACTTTATTTCCTAATTTTTTATTTTATAACTATTTCTTGGATTGCTGTGCTATACTCAGAAATCATGGCAAAGAATAAAGGAGAAGAATTGTTAAAATTTTCATTAAACTACGTACCAAACTTTAAGGCAACTTCTATTTGTTTCTGCATGCCCAAATAAGACATGGATATTTAATAATATCACCGATTGATACCCAGTAAAATATAAGTCAGGAAAACATATTTTAGGAGCATGTTTTGTAGAAGGAGCTTTGTACCTTGGAGCCATAACTTGGGCAGATTTAAACAATTCTTCGGCAGCCAAAAAACTACTGAAAATACCAGGATATAGCAATTATTCTGAGAAGCTTTTCATTTAGTCTCCACAGACTCAAAGCTATAAGAAATTACCTTTTAAAAGTATTATTATAAGTCTGTCCTTTGAAGTTAGATTAGTGAGAACGTAATGTGCCTAATTTTTGCCTACCACTATCATTTTTTCTTTGTACCTTGCCTGTTCTTTGTTCCATCTGAATTGAAAATGATTTATTATAGACGTAGCTGCTGTAAAAACAAGTTTCCCTTCTGCCTCCCATACTCAATTGAGGGGAATGGAAAGGTCTGTAGCCTGGGCAAGAATAAAGATACTGATTTCCTTACTCTTTTGGAAAAAGAAGACTTTTTCTTCAAAGATTCATGGCCTGAATGATATTAAATAATAAAAATAAATTTGGTTTATAAAAGTCACGCATGTTGTTTAGTGCTATAAATGATATTCATCAAGCAATTCTAAAATGATAAAAATTATGACCTAACATAATCTTTATTATGTTAATATATATTTATTACTTATACATTTAAATTTGTACTTCATATGATATAAAATGTTTACATATTTTATACACATATTTTATATTTTAACATTTTTTTAAATATATTGTTGGCTTAAAGGGGATATATTCTTCCCAAAGTTATAAAGCTAATATACTCTCTCAATATTCACATAAACTGTCAATCTATTTCCTTATGTGCTTCAATATTTGAAAGTTCTTAATAATTGTTTTTAGACATTAAATCAATAGTTTTTATAAGAATCAATAATTGCTTTATTTTACTTTAACCTATTGATGAAATTTTAATGTTTCACTTTATGTTACATCTCAAATGCATACTTGCATTTCAAAGTGAATACAGTTGTCCTTCAGTGTCCATGGGGACTCGTTCCGGGATCTCCTGTGGATACCAAAATCCACAGATGCTCAAGTCCCTGAAATAAAATGAGGCAGTATTTGCATATAATCTATGAATATTCTCTTGTATCCTTTCAATCATCTTGAGATTTATAATGTTATTTATTAGTATAATATAAATTAATATTGTAATATATATTATTTATAATATCTAATACTGTATTGTTCAGGGAATAATTATAGGAAAAAAGTTTATACATGTTTAGTACAGTTTTTTTGTAGTTTTCCTTTTTTTAATTAAAAATGTGTGGGTACATAGTAGGTGTACATATTTATGGAGTACATGAGGTATTTTGATACAGGCATGCAATACATAATAATCACATCAAGGTAAATGAGGTGTTCATCACCTCAAACATTTATCCTTTCTTTGTGTTACAAATCATCCAATTATACTCCTACAGTTATTTATTTATTTATTTTTGAGAAGAGTCTTGCTCCGTTGCCAGGCTGGAGTGCAGTGGCGCAATCTTGGCTCACTGCAACCTCCATCTCCCGGGTTCAAGCGATTCTCCTACCTCAGCCTCATGAGTAGCTGGAATTACAGGTGTGTGCCACCATGCCTGGCTAATTTTTGTATTTTGAGTAGAGATGGGTTTCACCATGTTGGTCAGGCTGGTCTCAAACTTCTGACCTCTTGATCTGCCCGCCTCAGCCTCCCAAAGTGCTGGGATTACAGGTGGGAGCCACCTCGCTAGGCCTCCTACAGTTATTTCTAAATGTACGATAAATTATTGTTTATTGTAGCTACCCTGTTGTGCTATTAAATACTAGATCTTATTCATTCTATCTAAATATATTTTTGTACCCGTTAACTATCTCCACTCCCTCCACCCTAGATATGAATTTTTTCAAAATTATATCTTTGGCTGGGCATAGTGGCTCATGCCTGTAATCCAAGCACTTTGGAGGCCAAGGCGGGAGGATTACCTGAGGTTGGGTGTTCAAGACCAGTCTGACCAACATGGTGAAACCTCGTCTTTAAAAAAAACAAAAATGAAAAAAAATTATACCTTTAATCCATGGTGAGTTGAATCTGCAGATGCGGAACCCACGGATACAGAGGGCTAACTGTGTTCTGATATTAACAACAAATTCCAAAGACATGCCTCACTCTCACACGCCTTGGGTTTAAAATTAACCTCAGCGATCACTCTGTTGCCAAGAATGCAGTGAGGCCTTAAACTGTCCCATGTACTCCAACCTAGAGCTAATCTGTTCACTTGACCACCTTGTCCCTACACTTCACCTTCTCAAGGGTTTCACACCAGAAATTCTCTACGGTCTCTCCTACCTCACCAGTTTTGTCTGCTGATCAAGGTCACTCTGAGTGTACAAGCATGCTGTGGTAGAAATGAAAACAGCACACAGGCCTTGATTCAGTTCCCTCTTCTGCCCCAGCTACCATCTCATTTATGTGTTCCCTTTCTTATTTATTTATTTATTTGAGATGGAATTTTGCTCTTGTTGCCCAGGCTGGAGTGCAGTAGCGCCATCTCGGCTCACTGCAACCTCCATCTCCCAGGTTCAAGTGATTCTACTGCCTCAGCCTCTGGAGTTGCTGGGATTACAGGAACCCGCCACCACACGCAGCTAATTTTTATATTTGTAGTAGAGATGGGGTTTCACCATGTTGGACAGGTTGGTCTTGAACTCCTGACCTCAGGTGATCCACCCACCTCAGCCTCCCAAAATGCTGGGATTACAGGTGTGAGCCACCGCACCCGGCCTATGTGTCCCCGCTCTAGCCTATATCCTTGAATGAGTCAACTATGTTAACTGTCTTAGATTTCTCTTCACCCTTTCTTTCTGAACCCATTCCAGTTGGCTTCCCAAATCCTATGAGCCTCAAGTTGACCCAAGCTGCCTGTGTTCAGTTCAACAACATTTGCCACATACCAAATCCACTGGTCAATCCTCAGTCTGTCTTGTTTTCTCCTCTTCCTCCTCCTCCTTTTTTTTTTTTTTTATTGAGATGGAGTCTCACTCTGTCACCCAGGATGGAGTGCAATGGCATAATCTCAGTTCACTGCAACCTCTGTCTCCTGGGTTCAAGCAATTCTTCTGCCTCAGCCTCCCGAGTAGCTGGGATTATAGGCACTCACCATCACGCCCGGTTAATTTTTGCATTTTTAGTAGAGGTTTGGTTTCACTATGTTGGCTAGGTTGGTCTCGAACTCCTGACTTCAAGTGATCCGCCCTCCTCGACCTCCCAAAATGCCGGGATTATAGGTGTGAGCCACCACACCAGGCCTCCTCTGTATGTCTTTAATCTCACCTGTTGGTGGCGTGGTTCCTCATCTTTTCTCAGTAGTAGGTGTGCCAAGGCTTGTCCTCAGTCGCCTTTCTCTGCCTGCACTTTGTTCATTGGTGCAGGTTCTTGCCTTTAAATATTAACTCTCTGTCAACTCCTAAATTTGTATCTCCATCCCAGACCTCTTTCCTGGTTCATCAGGATTGATATTCAGCAGCCTGTGGGGTGTCTCCACTCAGATGCCTCCCAGACTTCTCCAATGCAGCAGGTCAGAGCTGAGCTACTGATGTGCCCCCCATACTCGCCAAGTGTCCTTCCCCGTCTCAGGTCACAGTGACCAGCACTTCTGTCTCTCAGGCCCAGCCTGTGGAGGACATTCTTAAGTCCCCTTTATTTCTCTCCCTCCACAAACAATCCACGAATTGCAACAACCCTCTTGTGTCTGCTTTCTGAATACTTCCAGAAATCCAACACTTCTTACTACCTCCATAGCTGTCCCCTGAGCCAGCACAGTCTCCCACAGGAGTTCCCGCACGGTACCAGTGATCCTTCTAAGTTATCACCACTGCCATGTTCAAACCCTGCAGTGGCTCTCATTTCATTCAGAGTCAAAGCCGTGCTCTTAAAGGCCCTGCATGACCAGGCCCCTGCATCTCTCTCTCCTCATCTCCTGCCTTCTCACCATCACCTCCCACATTGTCCCACTAGCTTTTAGGAGGACACCAGGTCATGCTCCTTCCTGAGGGCATTGGTACGAGCTGTTCTCTCTGCTTGGGCAGTGCCTCCTCCAGGTTAGATATTGATTCGCTTGAATGGAGAACTCCCACTGTGTTCAGATCCTTGTTCAGCTAATGTCTTTCCAGGGAGACCTCCTTTCTGCACACCCTCCCCACCGCATTCCCAGTCCTCCTTCCCTTATTACTTTTTTTTTTTAAAGACAGAGTCTCGCTCTGTTGCCCAGGCTGAAGTGCAGTGGCATGATCTTGGCTCACTGCAACCTCTGCCTCCAGGGTTCAAGCAATTTCTGGCTTAATTCTGTATTTTTAGTAGAGACAAGTTTCACCATGTTAGCCAGGCTGGTCTTGAGCTCCTGACCTCAAGTGGATCTGCCCGCCTCGGCTTCCCAAAGTGCTAGGATTCCAGGCGTGAGCCACCGCGCCCAGCCCTCTTATTACTTTTTTAATCTTTGCAATGGAGTTATTATCTTTGAATATACTCCACAGTTTACTTATTCATTCTGTTAATTTTTGTCTTTCTTCCCCAGCTAGAACAGAAGTTTCAAAGAGAAGAGATCTTTGCTTTGTCCACGGATATATCCCAAGCATGTGAAACAGTGTTCAGCATGTTGTTTATGGTCATTACAATTTGTCAGTTACTTTTTAATACATAAACGTGGTAGAATTAGATCTCTGGCTGTTAGGCCTTCAAAGGCTGAGCCTGAAAAGTGATAGTTGAGGCCTGCTATAGCTAATGATCAAGTTCCGTGCATTCCTACCTGATGTGCACAGGCCCCTTCCAGTCCCACTCACACATCTTTGGGGATCAAAAACTGTCTACTTCCCTTAACTTAGATCGGCCTTCTCTTTTCTTTTTCCAAGACCATATCTCCATTCCAGGTCTTGTTATTTTCTTTTTGTCTAGGGTTGAAATGGCCCTCTTTTAGTCCCAGGAATTCCCCTGTGTTCTTAATTTCTTTGTTCAACACCCCTGGCAACTTGACATCGTAACTGGACTTTACTCCTCCTGAGTGGAGGGTGGATGGGGAGTGCTGGCCAGAGGTGTCTCTCCATAGGAGGAGGTGGGGAGGAGAGGGTTGTATCTTGGTCCAGGAGCCCAAGTGACTGTAGTATCACAGAAGGCCACATTTTTTCATCTTATTCTCATAACTAAGAGAAATGTTGCCAGTGTTTTCCTAAAATTCAGATATGCTATATTTAAAGCATTAGCAGAATGCCCACAAAAATGAGTTATGTGAATGAATAACTGATCAGTAAACCTGTTACGTACTAGAAATAAAAAGTGAAACAGCAAACGAGATTAGTTTGATATGATCGCTTTTCTCTCATGACTTCACTATACTGATTCTGAATGAATGTGGTTTTTATTCTCCTGTGTGTGTGCATTTTGTGTGCGTTTCTGTTTCCCACTGATTATGTGTGACATAGGAATTTTCAAGGAAGAAACTATGCCCTCTGGGTCTGTTGGAGCTCTGACTTAGAGCAATGGCATGGCATACCAACAGGATTTAATTTTTTTTAAAAAAGCACTTCATATATTTTCTAAACCCTAGACACTAGAAAGAAGGCCTGGAAAGAGGATGACTCCTGTGTACCAGGGATTCATTACCAAGCCAAGCACTTTGCCAGACCACTTTGTGACATCACTCTAATGCCAGTACATTGTAACAGTAGCTTTTGTTCCCAGGAATTTGACTATTTTCGCTGTCTGCTTTGGGTTAAGATCACTAAACATTTTGGAAAGGAGACACTGAATGAGTATCTTGCTAATGTTTAAAAAAACAAATGTCTCAGGATGGGAATGGTAACTCATGCCTGTAATCCCAGCACTTTGGGAGGCCGAGGTGGGCAGATCACTTGACGTCAGGAGTTTGTGCCCAGCTTGGCCAATATGGTGAAACCCCATCTCTACTAAAAGTACAAAAATTAGCAGAGCACGGTGGTGGGTGCCTGTAGTCCCAGCTACTCAGGAGACTGAGGCAGGAAAATTGCTTGAACCCGGGAGGCAGAGGTTGCAGTGAGCCAAGACTGCACCACTGCACTCCATCCTTGGCAACAGAGTGAGACTGTCTGAAAAAAAAAAAAGTCTCAGCCTCTCAGCAAGAAACATCTCGGGTTAGTGCTACCTTTGTAGCACTCTCTGGCATCATTAAGCACAGATAAAGTAAAATTGTTCCTAGACTGTGAGCAGGGTGTGTCCCTAGTTCTGAACTTCCCACAAGGTTAAGGGGAAATTTTTTTGAAAACACTCAGCTGTGTATATTTTTCTTACACAAATAAAAACAAAGGACACAAGTTTCGGCCAAGGAGTTCACCGTTTTTAGAACCCATGTTAAGTTTTTGCTAACATTTGAAGAAAAATGGAGATGCTTGTATTGCTTAAACCATTTGAGAATTTCCTCATATTTGATAGATTCTGCTACTGCTCAACGTGACCAGAAGCGAGAGGATGAATGTGGGGTGCGTGTCTTTTGGATGGTCCCCTGCAGGCAAAGGCCATAGGCTTTGACGATTTCTCCACATGCTTAGGGGCTAGCTGGTATTCTAATCAAACCAACATGTTTTCTCATAGACTTCATAGCCATCAAGCAATCAGAGCCTTACCAATGGTGAAAAGGAGCTGGCTTGGAGGAGTCCTTCGGAGTGGGCTCTCTCTGTGACCTCTGGGAATGTCTGCGGTGCCGAGGTCGGATCCGGATTGCAGCAAGCCCAGCTCATCCTTCCCAGTTCTGCCAACCTTTCCCCCCTCTTGTTTGTTTGTTTGCTTTTGCGTCTCTTTGGTTTAACTTTTGCTCCCTGACTGAATATGTGCTTAATGCTAGACAAAGGACCCTTCACACCCAAGTGTGTGTCTTCGTTCCAAGATCCACAATTTCATTTGGTTCCTGTCGGTTTTCCAAGTTCAAAACTATGCCCGCGTTTAGGAAATGAATTCAAAGCATATGGCAAGGGAGACGTTCGACAAACCCGGATGCTCTGGAAAACACTGGCTCTCCTCGAGTTTCTTTCAGTAAAATCTGAATTTTGTTCCAGGGAGGAGCTGGGTTTGTGATTGATACAAAGTGTCAGTTGCACCTAAATACTACATAATGTTCTTTGGGACATAAATTCTATTTCAGAATAAGAATTATATTTTTCCTTTCCTAAAATGTGAGGGTTTTATATGGACCTTTTTAAAATAAAAAATTGGAAGTGCTTGTTGTCAAGGCCAGAGTAAGACTCGCGGAAACCAGACAGAAAATACTTGGACTCCTCCTACTCACACATGAACCACATTGAAATGTGTCCAAATACAGTTCTTCAAAATCCCGGCTTTTCACAGGATGATTTGTTACTTCAAAAAGTTGTTTGCTTCAGAATATGTATTGTTTTAAAAGACTCTGTTGGTTGCCCCTGCTTTGCGGACGCGTTTTGTTCGTCCTTCCTGAAGTAGCGATGCGACGGGTGACTTTACCTCGGCGTTTGACCGGTACGCAAGCACCGGGCAGCTGGGGTGCAGCATTCCCGCATTCCCGCACCTGCTTGCGCAACGCGCGCAGGAAGACCGCGGACTCTGCGCCGCTCCGCGACACTGGGGGCCTGCGGCTCGCCGGGGACAGGCTCTCTCCAGCCCCCTCCAGCCCCCTCCACTACCGAGACATTGTCCCCGCCCCACCCCCGCCCCCGGCGGAGGCCCCGCCCCAGCCCCGCCCCCTACCGAGGTCCTGTCCCCGCCAGCCCCGCCCCGTCCCCGGATGAGGCCCCGCCTCCACTATCCCAGCCCCCGACAGCCTCCTCCCCTACTGAGACCTCGTCCCAGCCCGCCAGCCCTGCCCCGCCCCCGGAAGAGGCCCCGCCCTCTCCCCGCCCAGCCCCGCCCCTGCTTGCGCAGGGCCTAGGGTTGGAAGCTCCGAGCCGCGAGCCCCAGCCAATGAGAGCCGGCGGGCCGGTTGCCCAGGCGACCAGCGCGCGGCCCCGCCCCCCGCACTAGGCTCCCGCGCGCGGCGAGTGCGGGCTGGAGTGGGAACACTGGTCCCCGAGAGCAGAGAACAGGCGATGACCACGTGGAGCCTCCGGCGGAGGCCGGGCCGCACGCTGGGCCTCCTGCTTCTGGTCATCTTGAGCTTCCTGGTGCTCCGCAGGTGAGAGAGAGCCCCGCGAAGCACCTGCCGGACCCCACACTACCCAGCCCTCCGCACCTCGGGTTCTCGCCTCCCGCGACCGGCAAATCCCGAGTTCCCGAGGGAAGCAGCCCCAGCTGCTTCTTTCTGGGAGCTCCCCAACACCCCCGAGTTCCCCTGCGGCTCCTCCAGGCACTCTGCTCCTGCCTCTCGATCCAGGCCTCTGGGCGACACCCGGCGTGCCCTCGGGAGCCAGTGTCTGTGCCCCGAGCCGCCCACCCCGCTGTGCCTATGGTACCCGGCTCTGCCCCTCGTGGACGCCCCCAGCCCTCCCGCCGTCAAGCCCTGTCCCCACAGCTCCGCGGAAAGCTCCCTCTGCTCTGGCCCCAGGCCCCCCTTTTCTCCCCAAACCTCTGGTAGGCGCCTTATTCCGCAGAGGCCGGCGCTCCAGCCTCGCAACTATGGTCGAGCCAGCACGCCTGGCAGGGTCATAAGAACACTGTCCATGGGCCTCCAAGATCCTGGACCATGATTTGTTTGCACAGTTCGAGGACTGATAGGTCGTCTCTCTCCACTTTCCCACCATTCACCTGTTACCAGCTCACAGTTTCGTCTCCCCCTTTTACAAAATGTTTATGGCAAATGGGTGACTTCAGTGATACCGCGATTTACCCACGGCCTGTGAAAAAGTTTTCTGGGTGCCCTAGCCCAGAGTTCGTCTAGATTGTGCCTATTTTAAGGATCTTACAGCCTGACCCTATCTTTCAGGTCAGCACTTTCCATATTCAAAACCTCCAGTGGGAAGCAGACCGGCAGTATCGAATGAGCTGAACGGTTGGAACTGGTGGCAGTCACTACACCGCTCAGCTTTGTCATTTGCTTCTTTTTTATTCCCCTTCTGAGTTTCTCTAAACTTCCCCTGGGAGATTGGAAAGTTTTTGATAGATATAAATATCTGGAAATCTTTTGCCGCCACGAGAACACATTGACAAACTCTACGTTTACACCTTGTCAAGACTTGATTCTTGCTTCTGAGATAGTAAGGATGTCATAATATTGTTTGGGAGAAGTAAGTGGTTTTCTTCTCATTCTGGGGCCCAGAAAACTTCAGGCATTTCATTTCTCGAGTTGTTCCCAAGATGTTTTCTGTCCTGCCTAAGATCTCTAAGCCATTCCTCTCTGATTGGCTCTGGCTCCTGTGGGATGCTCAGCTTTCCTCCCTGTGCAAAGCTTATGCAAACCCCAGAAGAATTACTCAGGGCAGTGGCATCAGATCCTCCTGCATGCAGCAGAACAGCAAGGTGCTCAAGCTCCCCAGAGAAAGGCTAGAGGTTGCAGGCCCATTGTTAATCAGGGATATTGGAGTCCGTGCAGGGGACCCAGGCAGGTCACTTTTTGGGGCAGCACTGTGGACTAGAGATGGGCTGAGTGGCACATCTGAAAAGTCCCCAGGAAAAGGTATGGGAAGGAGGCTGAGTCTTTGCTGTTGTCTGGTGGGACAGAGGTGGGGTGTCTGACCTAGCTGGGAAGAAGCCTGAGCTTCTCTGAGGTGAGGTAACCGTGTCCCCACATAGGAGGGGTGGCCACACTGGGAGTCAGTCAGAGGCCATTGGAGCGGTGTGGAATGGCAACAGAGAATAAGGAGCTGTGACTCAAGGCTGTGGAAACAGTTTGACATGCCTAGGAAAGTTGTTTTTCCTGCCACTCCATCCTTCTAGTAGGTAGGGCAGAAGCCCAGGAAGCCCTGAAGCAAGTCCTCTTTGGATCCTGCGGCATACATGTCTTTTTGGCATCCTTTGATTTTTTCACCCTCATGGGTACATTCTGCCCAGTTCCTCCTGTCTGACTTGGGCTGGACACCAATGATCATGAGTTGCCGTAATATCTCTGGAGGCAGGAGGAGAACATCCTCTTTGTCTCTTCTTCTTCCTGTCTTGCTCCAGCTCTGACTGGGTCATTAACTGAGTGGGAGGCGGGGGCCTCTCCCAGCTGTTATTGGGGAGTGTTGAGGTGGCCAGTGGAATATAGGTCACATGGAAACTGGTCACCAAGTTCACACTTTGTGGAGCCGAGCTGTCAGGAGCAGCCCCTTTCCTGTAGCAGGAGGCAGGTATTTGGGCAGTGTCTGGCATGGGGTGGGAGTGTTTGGCTATAGCTTTTTTTTTTTTTTTCCATCAACTTTTCCTTGGGCTGGTTCATGGTCAGTCATGGCTGGTGGGTTATGTCATATCAAAGAACCAGGATAGCCAGGTTGACTTTCGGGGAGGATTTCAATCTTAGGTTTTTTGGGTTGTTTTTAAGCTTGAACAGTGGTCTTTCTTAAAAATTACCTTTATTGGAGTTTGTTTGTCATGCAACAAACTGCACATAGTTAACATGTACAACTTGATATGCTTTGACATATACCTAAATCCAGCTGTGGATTTACCACCACAATTAAGATTGTGTAAACAGCCACCAGCCCCCACAGTTCCCATGTACCTCTCTGTCATCCCTCCCTCCTACCCCTCCTTGCTCCTCAGCCCCAAGCAACCACTGATCTGTTGCTTTCTGCCATGATATATTGGATTGCATTTTCTAGTGTTTCATAGAATTGTAATCTTAAAGCATGCTTTCTTTTTCAGTCTGGCTTCTTTCACTCAGTATATTATTTTGAGGTCTGCGATGCATGTATCAGCGTGAACCATGCCTTTGAGCCAGTTGCCTTTCCTTCCCTTTCCTCTTCCCACTCCATGGACACAAGAATACCTGCTTGATATTATCTAAAGGCATGGTTCTCACTCAGGATTTTTCCTTAATATAAATGCATCACTGAGCAAAAATGCAGCCAACTCTGCATCTCTCATACCTGGAATTTTAGCTGGGAAAGTTGGGAGAGGGGAAAGCCTTCAGGTGGGCAGGCAGCATCATGCTCCTAAGAGGTAAGTTCATTTCTTCTCTGAGGTCTGTCTTACATGCTGCCCTGCCCTGCTGTTATCTAGATTCCAGACGCCAAATTCTTCCTTTGGAAAAGAAAAGGAGGAGAATGTAGCAAACTCCTTCTCCTGAACAAGGTTGCTAACTTAGCAATGCAGGTCACTTTTTTTTTAATCCAAATTATGGCCAGTCCTGTCTTCCAAGGGTATGTGGCCAAATCGTGCCTCTCCTCTAGAGTTTTTGGGAGGTAATTGATTTTATGGGCCTTGCCTATCCTAGGACTCTGCTTTGCTTGAGGCCTGAGTCATATTTCATGAATGTTCAAACTCTTTGAACAGTGTTCCTTTCATCCTGTGGTAGTAAAGTTTTCAGCATCAGGGAAGTGGCTCTTTCAGCAGGTGATCACCTGTTGGATACAGGTGGTGAGGCAAGGCTACCTGAGCTGTGGCTCATCATCAGGAAGAGGGATGTCTGAGCCACCGTGTGCTAGAAGATCGAGTTGGCTCTGGGATTCTTACAGGACCATGCTAGCCAGCAACTGAAGGAGACCAGAGTTGTGTCGGAGCAGCCATAGTACTGGTGTAGGTGTGATTCAAAGGAGGGACTGGGCTACCAAGAAGACGGGGGACAAAGAACCTTGGCTGTAGAAATAAAGTTGGCCAAAGGGTTCTTCCCACCTTAAGCCAAGGAACTGGCAAGTGAAATAAAAACGTGTAGTCCTTGATGAAGTGATGCAGAGTTCCATGAGGTCATGTCAGATGCTCTTCTGGGAAGCATTCAGGAGATGCTGCAGCTTGAGGAGAAAGGTTTTAGAACATTTGGCACCTGAAAAGGACTCTGGGGTCCAGGCACGCACTCCCTCCCTCGACAGTATCATGCAGCAGAGGCAGGGCTTTTGGTGTCCATGTTGGGATATTTGCTGCTTCCTCTCCACTCAGTTTTAGCTTTTGCTTAAATCTATTGCTCTGGATATTGAAGACCGTATTGAAAAAGAGTTCTCATGGTGTGGATGCTTCCTGTGACAGAAGGGCAGCAGGTGTTTTTAGAGGCTCGTGCTAACGAGGTAGCTATTTCTTGACTGGTGTCTGTCTGTTAGACTCCTTGTTGATACTCACAGCTTCTGTTCTCTGACACTCAGCAAAACAGTTAGTGGGCTTGTTCCTTTCAAGCACAGATTGTATTTTTTTCCCTTAAGAAGTTATTTTGTGAGTAGGTAATTTATGAACATGGTAAGATATTCAGAGTGTGAAGGGGAATAGAGTGAAAAGAAACTCCCACTCCTGGCCTCTAGGCTAGGCACCCTTCCCCATCCCCTCTTAATATCAGCTATTATTACTGATAATGGCTTCTTTCAGAGATACTCTATGCATTTACAAGAAGATAGCTACACATATCATCCCACTTGTCCATTAGACACATAATTTATTTAAACAGTCTTCTGTTGATGGACATCGATTGTTTGCAGTGTTTTAGCTACTGTAAACAAAGTTGCTGCAGATATCTGTTGGATATATTTCTATAAGTAGAACTGCTGACCGTAGGAGAGATTCATCTTAAATCTTGATAGACATTTCCAAAATAGCACATTTTATTTCTGTTGGATCAGTGTAAAGGAGATTCTGAGCCCAACTCGACAGGGGCAAGTAGATTCTTGAGTCTTGTAAGAACGGATGCATGTCTTGTATATCTTCATAGATAAGTCCTGTGTGGTGGATTTAAGAAAAATATTCCACATAGTTATGTTGTTTCCTATTTATGAGATCGTTTCATTTAGAGTCTATAAGCATCTCCAAGATCAGGGGCTTGTTACCAACAGGAGAGGCCTTGTGTTATCTAACACAGCTTTCACTTCTCTCTGGGTGAGATACAGTCCGTTTCTCGTTTATGATGCTGTCAGTGGTCCCAAAGTGCTGCGAAAGTGCAGTGTCACATAACGTTAGAACACTGTTCGTTGTTGTTATTGTTGTTACGTAGTTAATTACTGTGAGGGGTTTTTGTTATTTCACTATTGGATCTCAAGGTTTTGGTCTAGAAAACTCTTCTTCATGTACTCACTTTCTATAGTCCTTAGGAAATATTGCCCTCTGAGCCACCAATATTGCTTCTGGGTCAGAGCCTGGATGTGAGGCCAGGGTTCCTGTCTTACCTGGGAACCTTTTAAGAGGGAAAAGCAGAGGAGCTAGGATTGCAGGAGTGCTGTGGACCTCTTGCTGGGGACCTCACACTTCTGCCAAATGGATGTACTTGCCTTGGGAATGGCAGACCCAAGCCCTTGGGCATATTTAATGCCTCTCCCAGCAAAACAGGAGTCCACTGCCTTGGGCCCAGACCAAGGAGCACATATAGAAAGCTGGGCCAGGCACAGGGACCGAGTTCCGTTTTCCTGGGGCTGAAGTTCTTGGAGCCCAGGGATTGGTCCAAGAGACAATATTTTGGAGTAGAGGCGTTAAGGGCACCATCTGGGCCGAAGAGTAAATAGGTCCTTCCTCTGGCCCTCAAATTCTTTTGCTGAGGGTGGAGAGAACAGGACTGAAGGCTGCTGGGACCAAAATATCCCCAGACACACAGTTTAGGGGAGCAGGATGTCCAAGGAAGCTGAGTCTCATGGGAACCTAGAACTGAACCAGAATCCTGAGAGTGATGAATAGAAGGTTGCACTGAAGACAGATCCAAGTGAGGAATTCCCATGTGTTTGATGTCTTGTGGGCATCTGAACACACTGACCTTCAGATGGTGGTCTCCGGCATGGCCACTTGGAGGAAGGTAGAGGTGAGTGTTTTCTTGGTCAGGATCTTCATAGGATGCCCTGGACTTGGATTCAGTTGAATCTCTGCTTATGGAGGCCCTAATAGGGCCACAGTGCATCTAGAAATTGAATTTGTAAGCCCTCATCTCAGATGAACAAGTACGTGAACACGTTATATTATAGTGTCAAAATAACCAGCCCTTGGGGCAGGCAAGGACTTATGTTCTGGGAATCGAAGGACAATTATGGCAGTTCCTGCCTCAGACACCAGCTTGCATATGCCCGTGGCCAGCCTCAGACTGCGTGAGTGCTGCCTGGTCTCTGCCACCGGTCATCATACTCCTCATGTTCACGCCACCGTCTCTGCTATGCCCAGTTGTGTAGATCCTGGGCCTTCTGTGTCTGGTCATACTCTGCATGGCAGACCAGAAGGAGATGACTGTGACCCCAGTGAGGCCTCCCAGCCCTACCATGACCCAGTTCCTGATGAGTGTTTGCAGGATTGATGAGTGATGCAGGGATGCCCCCTGGCATGGCAGGATGCATTTCACGCCTGGCACACCTCACTCAAGAAGATCCTTTCTGGTGGCCATAGGATCTGGCTCACCTCCCACCCAGCTGCCCTGCAAGACCCCCTCTGAAACTTGACAGCCAGTCCCATTCCCAGAAAGAAGTGGTGACCTTGCCACCGGGTCATCTGCCCTTTTCTATCCCCTCCCATCTGCCAGCACTCTTTACCACTCCCAGGACTCCTGCCTGCTGGAGACTGCCCTGTACCCTTCATCCTCAGGACCCACCTCACCAGTCAAGGGAAAATTACTCCAGAAGGCTTTGCCTCCCCTGCTTCCTCACCATGGGGCACAGCAGAACTCGAGTCCTATGTCCTCTGCTTCAGGTTTCCATTGCAACTGATTTTTTGTGTCTGCAGCTTGCACAGCCTTCAGCGCGCATAGTTCATGCCCCTTTTCCACTTGCCAAAAAGGAACTGGTGAGGATGGGCTGCACAGGTCTTGTTAAGTTGTGCGAGGCCCCATCAGAGGTCCTGATGTACCTGCCTTCTCCCAGGAACCTCACCTTCACCATGACCATGGCCACCCTCTCCATCCAGTGGAGGAGTAGAGCCTGACTCTGAGCAGAGCAGACCTGGGCACTGAGCACTGAGTTTAGGCCAGTGGCCAGGGTGGTGGCTCATGTCTATAATCCTAGCACTTTGGGAGGCCGAGGCGGGTGGATCACGAGGTCAAGAGATTGAGACCATCCTGGTCAACATGGTGAAACCCCGTCTCCACTAAAAAATACAAAAATTAGCTGGGCATGGTGGCGCGCACCTGTAGTCCCAGCTACTTGGGAGGCTGAGGCAGGAGAATTGCTTGAACCCAGGAGGTGGAGGTTGTGGTGAGCCGAGATTGCGCCATGGCACTCCAGCCTGGGTAACAAGAGCAAAACTCTGTCTCAAAAAAAAAAAAAAAGAAAATGTTAACATAAGTTCCAGTTCGAAAGAAGGCAGGTGTTCCTGGTTTCATCAAATAAAGATCCATCATGGATGAACTGCTCACCAAGAAAAGTGGCAGAAACACTCCGGGCTTCCTTAGGATTTGGTTAGCTCCTTGGTATCAAGCCTAGTTTAGGAGTGAAGTCTTGCTGACGTTTAAACCAACCAACTCTAACCACACAGTTGATATTTCCTTTATTTTATTATCACTGAGTTACTCAGAAAATTACAGGGTTATTCGCCATCTTATGATTCTTAGTATTAATGATCATTATTAGTGATAATAACCATTTACGTGATGCTTCATTGTTTATGAGGCTCTAACTTGTATGGCCTCATTTCCCTGCAGTGAATTCCTTGGAGAAACCAACACTTAGCATCCTCATTTGCTCAGTGAAGTCATACCTTTTAGTAATATATTGACAACTTGTCTAGTAACCTACCAGAAAATTCCCATGAAGAAACAGTGGAATTTTCTAGAATTCGGAATTGGATAACAGCTAGATTGTTTTTTGTTTTTGATGTTTATTTCATGCCTCTTGATATGCACTGAGAAGAACAGTTTTCCTAAAAATATAGAAAATGATGTGTTATAAAGACACTAGCAAAGATAAGCTCTATCCAGGGAGGGAGTCTGTGTACACATGTCAAAGGAGAAGATACGGATTGGGCTTCTCAAGCCGTAACCTTGGGATTGGTTAGAATGCAGATTTTGATTCAATAGGTCGCAAGTAAGGCTTGAGGTTTCTGCATTTCTGACAAGTTGCAGATGAAAACCTGGAAATCTGGTTGGTGGGTAGAAGCTATTGAATTGGGATGCCTCTTTCCAGGCGTCTGCACCTTGAGTCAGGTGGCTGTGACCCTGAGGGGGTTCCGAGGCATTGCTGCCTACAGATCACACCTGGAGAAGTCAGCCTAGTGGGAGGTTTGCTGATCCTTAGTCATCAACTAATCAAGGGGACAGGTTAAAGGTGTTTGTTACTAGCAGGGACTATGTTGGAATGCGGGTCACAGAGAAGCTTCTCCAACCCTGCCTACACCTCTGCACTTAGCAGGGTAGGGAGTGGAGGCTCTCACACCCATAAATAGATGTTAGGGTAAGTAATGTGTGCTTTAATAAGAATTGGAGATTGTGCTTTTGAAGTTCTGGCCGGAGAATAAGGTTGGCTACCTGGTGGAGTGATTGCTAAGTTGTATTATCACTGTCTTTACAAACAGTGATATTGTGTGTGTGTATGTGTGTGTGTATTTTCATCACCAGATTGTCAAAATACTCCTGTTTTTTATAAAATAATCTGTCCATCCAGTTCTTCCTCATTCTGGCCTGGGGTGAGCCCAGCATGTGCCTCTGGGGGATCTAGGGGGAGAACCTGTGTTGCGGTGGGCAGCTGAGTCTGGTGAGTACCTGAGATAGGGAGAGCTGAGCAGGAGGCAGAGTGTGTGCTTTGGAATAGGCGTGGTCAGAACCAAGGGACACACAGACTCTCCTGTGTCTAAGGTGAGGGAGGCTTCCGACAAAGCCAGAGCAGTTGGAAGCCTGTAACCAAAGCAAGGCACCTGGTCAGCAGAGCAGGGGACACCAAAGGAAGGCCAGGATGGTGGCCCATAGGGGCCCGACACCTTATCTTAGCAGTCCAGAGCTTCATCTGCAAGGATGTGGGCCAGCACAGTTGCTGGGAAAGGACAGATCACAAATGTTTTCAGCTTTGCAGGCCGCACAGTCTCTATTGCAAGTACTCGAGTGCAAAAAGCAGCCGTACGTAGATGGTGTGGCTGTGTGCCAATAGGACGATTTATGAACACTGAAGTTCATATAATTTTTTATGTGTCCCCAAATATTATGCTTTTGATTTTTTTTCAACCATTTACAAATGTGAAAACTATCCTTAGCACAAAGACAGATGGCAGGCTGGATTTGACCTGAGGCCCAAGGTGGCCCACCTCTGGTCTACAGGCTGTGTTGATCTCATAGGATCTCAGTGTACAGAATCTTTCATTGTCAAATTTTAGAAATTGTAATAAGATGACTTGGCACAAAGTCTAGCACATAAATTATATACCACAATGGGGAGAATGGAGAGGCTGGAATTATTCTCCATTAGGGACATAAAACCCACTTGAGGCTATTCTTTCTAAAGTTTTCTCTTTAGAGAAAAAAAGTGTGGTGAGTAGGTTTCCATAGCTCTCTAGTATACAAGCACGTGCTAAAATAAATGGATTTCAGATAGAGATAAGACTCTTCGACCGCACAGCATAGAGGGTTGCATTTCACTGGGACCCTCACAGTAGCCTTTCTGAGCAGTTGAGACGGACATTAGCCCTGTTTTACAGAGGAAGAAGCTCCTGCCTGCAAAACTGGTGTTACTGACCCAAGGCAACAGTTCTGTGAAGCTGGGGGCCAGGATTCACGTCCAGATTTTCCCATCCTGGCTAGTGTTTTTGTTTTCACTCTCCCATACAGTCCTCTGGAAGAACTGTGTCCTAAAATGTCATTTGCAAGCCATTTACTAGAACATGAAAGTTTTCTCTCTAGAGAAAGAAAAATGTGGTGAATGGATTCCCAGATTGCCCAAGATGAGATGACCCTTTCATCTGTGACACAGCAGAACTGTAGTCCTGGCACTCGGGTGTGAGTTCTAAGACCCGGGGGCTGCGAGAAGTAGAAAGCATTAGGTAAAAAAGCAAATTTCTTTGCCTGAGAGTGGTCCCAGACAGAGTTCCGAAGAGGCAGGCGATGTCCGGGCTGTCTTCTGTCCTGTGGGCATCATGCCTCCTCGTGTCTGTCCATCTGGCCCCCTCGCCTGCCCTGTCCCTCTGTGACACTCAGCTGAGGGAGTGTCTTGTGCAGAGGGGCCCGCTGGGTGTCAGGGCTGGAGAGCGCCCGGTGAGGGCAAAGGCACAGCCAACGCCGGCTCCTGCCCCAGACTCAGCCATGCGCTTGTTTCATGCCTCCAACATTCGTGAACTTCCTGGCTTGAAATGTGGGTCTCCCAGCTTCTCTCCTGCCCTTCGGGAGACAGGCAGGAAGGAGACCCACCCAGCAGTACCAAGTCACTGAGACCCTCCTAAGGGGCTCCCTGGGGCCACCCCCGCGAGATGCTTGAGGGGTTTCTCACGGGCCAAAGCTTTCGACAGCCTTCCCGTGGGGGACTCTGCCTGGCTGGGTCATCTCTTGGCCGGCGCGCGATCTTCAGAAAGTAATTGCGACCTGGAATCGGGTGGATGAGTGGACGCCGTTAACCCAGACCCTCTTTCCAGGTCTCTGCTCCTCGAGTCAGGCTGCTGTGACGCGCCGGGGCTCGGAGGTACTTACTGTGTGAGGCTGCTGCTGCTGTGGCGTCCTGGCCGCAGAGCTGACCTGGCCCTGGCAGCAGCTCTCCTGTGGCTGATCGCTGTCCTCTCTCCTTTTAGCACGCCAGCCTTCATGCCGAGCGCTGTGTTGGCCTTGCTCCTGGCTGCAGCCTCGGCTTGCCCTTCCCCTGCCGCGGGGCCCCGTGCTGAAGAAAGACCCCTTCCAAGGTTTGGCTGAGGCGGAGGGGGGAGCTTTTCTGGCCACCTGGATGCAGGCCCTCTCTAGAAAGAAACGTCGAGGGCCTGTGGAGGGACGAGGACGCTGATCTCTCTGGGGCCCGGAGTCGCTAGGCTCCAGAATGCCTTTGTCTTTCCAGGTTGGACTGGAGTACCCTGGTCCCTCTGTGGCTCCGCCATCGGCACTTGGGGCTGCAGGCCAAGGGCTGGAACTTCATGCTAGAGGATTCCACCTTCTGGATCTTCGGGGGCTCCATCCACTATTTCCGTGTGCCCAAGGAGTACTGGAGGGACCGCTTGCTGAAGATGAAGGCCTGTGGCTTGAACACCCTCACCACGTAGGTGCTGCCTCCTACCCCCACTGGGGCTGCTTCCCAAGTAGGGCTCCTGGTGTCTGCATGTGAAAAAATGTAAGAGGAACCAGCCCAGGTCCTCTGCCGAAAGCAGAGAGCCAGGGTCTCCCGCCTCCTCTCCCCACAGAGCTCCTGACTCATGGGCGTGGAGGGACGTGAATGGATGTAAGGTCTAGAGGAACCGAGGTAGCAATGTCGCACAAGAGTGTAGTGAAGGAGCTGAGTGCAGGTGGAGGAGGTGATTCAGTGCTAGCGAACCTCTGTTTTTTGACAAGCAGTCTCCCCACTTCCAGTTTATACAGCCAGTGAATGGGGTCTTCTTCAGAAGAGCTGCCTGAGGCTCTGGCCCCAGTTTTTAGCACTGCTCTTGGGCAGTGGTCTTAGAATGCTGTGCTTGTCATCCCAGCTTCTGTTGTGGGATGACACAGGGTAGGCATGCAGTAAAATTTTGACTTTGCAAATCATTTAAAAAATGTGCTTAGTTGTGAATAACCTGGATCTTTTCATGGAGTTTCCCCCCAAATTGCCAACAGATACTTGGCTCTAAGTCCGTGAAATAAAGGGAGCGATCAGGCTGGATTATTCCATTTTCAGGCAAAAATAATGTGATTACAAATCAAGGAGTAACTTTTCTTGGGTGATGTATGAACCGGTTTTGAAGACAGTTCCTTAAAGAGTTACAGAGTTGTGCTGAGTCTTAACGACTTCCCAAAAAGGACTCCTGCAGGTTGTGGGAGTGCTGTGGGCTCAGCGCTCTGCCCCACAGAAGCAGCACTGCAGATATTTGCTGAAACACAGAACTCGTGTGTCTGAGTTGGAAGCCAGACAGCCTCTCCTCCCTTCAGCTGGGAATATTCTCTGTAGCGGGCAGAGGCTCCTCTAAAGCCAGTGATGGGGTGGGGTTGGGAGAAGAGCAGCCGTCGTCACTGTGTCATCCAGGAGTTGTCCCCTCCACCTCTCGAGTTGAGCCTGTCCATGAGCCTGCTCTGTCCCTGGTCTTGTCTAGAGTGGGAAGCTTCATTCTGTTGCACATTTTGGAATTCTGGGTGCTTTAGTAAACACAGGATGATCACTGAGCTTTCCTCTTGCTCCTTTTAGCTGTTTTTTAGATAAAGTTACATCTTCCGTTCCAGTGGGGTGTGGGCATGGTAAGCTGACTGAGGTCAGAGCACCTGACCTTTTACTCAGCAGGTCTTATGCTTTGTCCAAATCCTGTTGATACGGAGTGAAGAGGGCTTGCCCTCGATTCTGGTCCCTAGATTGGTTCACTTGGTTCTTGGTTCTAGTCCTAAAATCATGAAGAAATATATCTTCAGCCATCATATTGGATTTTTAGGATAAAGATGGTAATGTGGGAGATGAATTGGAATGAATGACACACTCTAGCCGATAATCATCATTTCTGTTGCAGCTATGTTCCGTGGAACCTGCATGAGCCAGAAAGAGGCAAATTTGACTTCTCTGGGAACCTGGACCTGGAGTATGTGGTGTTGCTGCTTCTGTGACCTGGCCGGGGCAGGGGCAGAGAGGCGGTTACTGGGGGTGGCTTAGCAAAGAGAACCAGGGAGGGACCTGGGTCTGGGGTCCTGTTCTAGGACTATGAGAGGCCCTGCACCCAGGACCCAGACAGTCCCCATCCATGACCTATCACCCGGTGGGGCTGGGCCTGCAGCATCTGGGCCTCACCTCTCCACTGCAACCCAGAGGGTCAGAAGACCCCAGAAGCTGCTCAACTCTGCATGGGGTCCAGCCGCCTGGGCTAGGGCAGGGAGGCCCCTCTAGGCTGGCAAGGCTCTATTGGAGTCAGATTCACTGTTAAGGCCCCTGTGCTCTGGCTGACGCCCTTCCTCCTCAGGCCCCGGATGGGGCTCTGCAGAGGCTCTGAGGCTGGGAGCAGCTCAGGCCTCCGACCTGGTGTGGGAGTCCCTGCTCTGTGGGGGTGGGGCCGAGCCATCCCTTCACCCCACTGGGCAGCTCCTCCACCCTGTGATGCATGCAGCCCTCACCTAGCCTCACCATCGGCTGTTGTGGGAAGGGCTGACGATGTGGACCCCTCTAGGGCCTTCGTCCTGATGGCCTCGGAGATCGGGCTGTGGGTGATTCTGCGTCCAGGCCCCTACATCTGCAGTGAGATTGACCTCGGTGGCTTGCCCAGGTAAGTGGAATTGTGAAGGGTCCTGTGTGCTGTGCAGAAAGCTCAGAGACGTAGGTTTAGTTTTGTTTCTGTGTTCTAGTTCCCATTCTGTGCTGAATTTCCTTTTCAGGAAGAACAGCACCCAGGGGGAATCACTTTTCAGTGATGCTGCAGTGGGTGCCCTCGCAGAGCCCCTCGTGGGCTGCTTGTGTGACAGGCAGCAGCAGGGCTGATCCTCCGGGCATTTCATACTTCGGGCTCTGCTGTGAAGCTGGGAGCTCTGGCAGGTCATTCACCTGCTTGTCTACAGTATGGGAAAGATGAAACCTTCCCTGTCTGTTTCTTAGGAATGCTACCAAGCATATTTTGAAAAGTCCAAGTATTTTGATAAAGCCTAACAGAAACAAATCCTTGTCTTCATATCTTGGCCCACACGTGTCATCTTCCCAGGCGTAATCTTGGCTGAGGTTGATATTCTGTGGTTGGAGTAGAAATCTGGACAAGAATCAGCTGGGACCTCATTCATTCCTCATCCTCATCATTGTTGCCTTTAAGATTTTCTTGTTAACAGGCATAACCGTTCTCAGCCTCCCACGGTACCAGGTGGTTAGACCTGGGCTGCCCCGGGGGAAGAGGCTGATCCTTATCCCCAAGCCCTCTCCCCTCCTCTGGGGAACCCTGGCCTTGTTTTCCTCCTGGTTTCCAGCACGACCTGACTTTCCCTTGTGGGCACAGCTTCTGTCTCCACTACCCAGGGTCACTTCTCAGGCACTGATCCATTCAGCTTGGCACGCTCGCCCTTGACGTGAACAAAGCCAGGGCAGCTTCCCCAGTCCCTGTGGATTAGAAAGCTGTGTGCCACCGTCAGCGATTTCCTCGGCTCAGCCAGGGCCGGGCACAGGAGGCTGAAGGGTTTAACAGTCTTAACTTAGAAGCAGGGGGAGCTGTGGCACTCAGACTGCCCCCCCAACCCTGCCCATGTGGCACCTGCTCATTTGTGAGAGGGGCATGTGGGCACGCCTGCGGAGGGGCAGTCCGGGTGGGAGTGAGAAACCTAACCTGTCAGGTGGGGTTAGAATGTGGGGATGTCAGTCTAGAGGAAACTGCTTTCTCCTCACCCATT
Source organism: Aotus nancymaae (assembly GCF_030222135.1). NCBI lineage: Eukaryota > Metazoa > Chordata > Mammalia > Primates > Aotidae > Aotus > Aotus nancymaae. The sequence continues at coordinate 38,739,181 of NW_026988423.1, forward strand.
GTTTTACCAACAGAAATGGGATAATTTCCTAACCTGTTTAGGACTTCCAGACCAGGGCAAGAGGAGCCTCAGAGCCTTTTGTTAGAAAACATAAGCGTCTTTTCAGAACCCGAAGTGAGAAGAAGGAGCCCTGACTCCAGCTTTGGAACTAATCCATGCTGCTGTGTTCCTCTGGGGAGTCTGGGATCACAGCAACCGGGTGGAGGGAGAATTCAGCTCTTGCTCACCGGCTACTCTGTGCTGAGCTCTGCACAGCCCGTGCGACTGATGCCAATGTTAGCCGCGTTGGCAAGGACAGTGGCTGCATCCTGCTCAGCCCCTCGCAGTCTCTGTCAGGCTTGTTTTTCGGGGTGACGCTGGAAAATTGTGTCTCCATCCTTCCGCAGCCTCAGTGATTCCTAACCCTTTTGGCTTTACCCCTTGTAATGGGATCATAGAGCAAGTTCTTAAAAACTGGGCCTGGAGTCCTATGAAAAGATTTTGTCACTGCTGGCAGCCAGGCCCTGTAGCCGTGGAGCTAGAAATGCACTTCCACCAGGGTATGTCCTTGGGAAGGGAAGCTGTAGGATTGCAAGTGGGTGTTCGTCCCAGAATCGGTTTGCACAGTCTTCCCACTTCCGGGCTGAGTTGGGTGGAGGAGAGCACAGGTCATTCCCGAGCACTGTGGGGCATCTCCCTTCTCACAGCACCGGCAGCCTGCTCACAGCAAACCCACTGTGACACTAACATCCTCCCTTCCCTCCCTTTTTACTTCAAGCTGGCTACTTCAAGACCCTGGCATGAGGCTGAGGACAACTTACAAGGGCTTCACTGAAGCAGTGGACCTTTATTTTGATCACCTGATGTCCAGGGTGGTGCCACTCCAGGTACAAGCAAATGGGATCTTCTTTGATCTTCGCCTGTCTTCCTCTAGGTAGTGGATCATCCTTGATTAGTTCTCAGACCAAGGGGCTTCCAGTGTTCTTGAACACAGGAGCATGCTCTTTCCCACTGCCTGAGACTGATAACCGAGGGACTTGCAATAGTCGTCTTTTGAAAGATCTCTGCATTTCAGTGGTGTCTCACTTGGGTGTGTTACTGAAGGGACAGACAAATGTAAGGGCTCACATTGTCACATACGGTGCTGGAGAGACAGGGATGCCATGACAGCCGGGAACACCCATCCACTGGCATCTCCATGGTGTCAGAGAGATAGGGATACAGTGACAGCCAGGAACACCCATCCACTGGCATCTCCACGGTGCCAGAGAGATAGGGATGTCTTGAGAGCCAGGAACAACCATCCACTGGCGTCTCCATGGTGTCAGAGAGATAGGGATGCAGTGACAGCCAGGGACGATCATCCACTGGCGTCTCCAAAGTGCCAGAGAGATAGAGATGCAGTAACAGCTGGGAACACCCACCCACTGGCGTCTCCACAGTGCCAGAGAGATAGGGATGCCTTAAGAGCATCTATCTACCAGTGTCCCAATAGCATTGTGGCTCAGTTCTGCACAGGTTGGAGCACATGTGGATTAACCTTTGCCTATAAGACTGCAGGACTTTTTGTGTATCATAAAATTCCTGTTGCTGACTTTACGAGATACTTCCCTCTGCTACCAAAAAGGTGCTGCATGGTACACATTTACTATTCAAAACGTGTTAAAGTAAATTTTGGGAAAGGAAGTATCTTAATATTTTATATAATAATTGGAAGCTGTGGAAAGCAAGAATGGGAAAAATCAACCCAGTGGTAATGTCACAAAGAATGACATTGAAAAATTAGTACATCAATAAGAAATTAGTACAAGTCAGTGGTATGGAATACTCACTGCACACATAAATCAAAGGGAACTGCCAGGTAAAACACATTTGAATTTCTGATAAACAAGGAATAATTTTTTAGTGTAAATATATTCCAAATATTGCGTGGGTCATACTTATGCTAAACATTTATTTGTTGTAAATTCAAATTTAACTTTATGTCCGGTATTTTTGTTTACTAAATCTGGCAGCTCTAATCATGATAGGAGCAAGGAGCTAGAAGTCATTAGCCTAGATCTTGCTGGGAAGCTGGGGCCAATGAGGGGATCAGAAGGTTGTAAGAGTTGGGTGGGCGGCAGGAAGGCCATCCTGGGAGCAGGCTTAGAGGCACTTGCAGATGTGCAGCAAATCACCAATGTTTCCTTTTTTTTTGAGACAGAGTCAGAGTCTCACTCTGGAGTTCCGTGGTGTGATCTCGGCTCACTGCGACCTCCACCTGCCGGGTTCAAGTGATTCTCCTGCCTCAGCCTCCTGAGTAGCTGGGATTACAGGGGCTTCCCACCATGCTCGGCTAATTTTTTGTATTTTTAGTAGAGACAGGGTTTCACCATCTTGGCCAGGATGATCCTGTTCTCTTGACCTCGTGATCTGCCTGCCTCAGCCTCCCAAAGTGCTGGGATTACAGGCATGAGTCACTGTGCCTGGACTGTGTGCTCCTGTGCCCAGCCAACGCTTCTTTTTCAAATAAATGATAACATAATTATTATTATTTAACTTATTTAAATGACATATTTGAATAATAACACAATTATTTTATTTTTGCTGCTGTTGTAGTATACATAACATAAACATTGCCGTTTTAACCATCTTTGAGTGTACAGCTCAGAGGCATTGAGTACACCCACACTGTTGTGTGCCCATCTCCACAGCCTTAGTTCAGGCTGCCGCCACCAAACACCTAGACTGAGTGGCTTACAGACCACAGAGATTCATTTCTCCCAGCTTTGGAGGGTGGGAAGTCCAAGGTCAAGGCACCGGCACGTTCGGTGTCCAGAAGGGTCCTCTTCCAGGGCATATACGACCATCTTATTGACATAACCTTACATAGCAGAGAGGGTCAGAGAGCTTATAAGAGCACTAGCCCTATTTGTGAGGACTTTGCTCATGACTACTCACCGCCCAAAAGTCCCACCTCTGAATACTTTCATGCTGGGGGTTAGGATTTCAACATGTACATTTTGGGGGAACACAGACTATTGCAACCACTGTCTATTTCCAGACTTTTTCTGTCTTCCCCAATGTAAACTCTGTGCCTGTTAAACTCTCCATTCTTCTCTCTCTGCATCTCCTGACAACCATTCTACTCTCTGTCTCTATTCATTTGATCCCTTTAGCTACCAAATATATGTGAAATGACATATTACTGTGGCTGGATTATTTCACTTAACAGTGCTCTCAGGGTTCATCTGTGTCATACCCTGTGCCAGAATTTCCTTCCTTTTAAAGGCTGAATAATATTCCATTGTATGTATATAACACACTTGTTTATCCATTCATCCATTGATGAACATTTGGGTTGCTTCTGCCTTTTGGCCACTATGAATAAGTCTGCTATGAGCATGGGTGTACAAATGTCTTTGTGAGTCCCTGCTTTCGCTTCTGTTAGGTATATACCTAGAAGTGAAATTGCTGGATCAATTTGTCATTCTACATTTAGTTTTTTTTAAGGAAATGCCATACTGTTTTCCAAAGAAATTGCACCAGATTACATTCCCACCAGCAATACACACGCATTCCAATTTCACCACATCTTTGCCAACACTTGTTATTTCCTGTTTATCTGGAGAGAACCATCAATGGGTGTGAAGGGGTCTCTCATGGTGGTTTTGATTCGTATTTCCCTAATGACTATTGGAGTTGAGCATCTTTTCATGTGCTCATTGGTCATTTTTATATCTTGGGAGAAATGTTTATTCAAGTCTTTTGCTCATTTTTGAATCTAGTTGTTTGTTTTTATGTTGTTGATTATAGGAATTCTTTTTACTTTCTGGATATTGATTCCTTAACAGGTCCTTCCAGGACTGGGTGGGTCCTTTCAAGGCAGCAGTTTCCCTTTTGGCCCAGGGTATGTCTAGAAGTGTCTGGAAGCTAGGGCCTAGAACGGGGACCTCCTGACTCTGTCGGTGCCCTTTCCTACTGTGGCTGAGCATCTTGTATCCAAGATGCAAGACAAAGTCCTCTTTACTTTTTGCTCTCCTCTCTTTAAGCAGAAGGAAGGAGCCACTTTTGTTTCTATGAGCTGTGCTACCTGGGGTTGGGGGAGGGATGTGCAAGAACTCCCTTAGCCATGCCGGCTGGTGTCTCCTTAGACCATGTGCCACGCTAGTATACTGTCTGTAAGCCCATCCTAGCACTAGGAGTTGCCTAAGAATTGTGGTCTTTGTGTCCTAGACTGCCTTTCATGTTTACCTAGGATTCCAGAGCACTTCAGTCCATGGTGGTGAGTCTTGCCAAGAAACTCAAGTTCCAATCGCTAGGATGGGCAGTTTCTCTTTGGCTTGGGCTGGTCCAAGTGCTCCCTCTAGGTGGATGCTGGCTGAGCCCAGCATGGCTTTATTCTGTGCTATGATAAGGCAGCACTGAGTCCAATGTAAAGTTCCCCAGTCGCTGTGCTCTCCCTTCCCCAGATGAACAGGTCCTCTCTCCTCATTGGTTGGCTGCTGGTGGGAGATGGGAGAGGGTGGCGTCAGTGGTGTAAGACTGTCTCTCTTGCCTGCCTCAATGTCTCTTTTGTTGATATGAAGTTCAAACCAGATACCGTGACTGCTCACTTGAATTTTGGTTTTAGTGATGGTGCTTTTCTGTGTGCAGATCATTGTTAATACTTGATGTTCCAGCATGACAGATGAACCGTGCAGGCTTCTATTCCACCATCTTGCTCCTTTGTCCCTGATTTTCTTTTAGTATTTTTTTGTAATGTACAATCAGTGTACACATATTTTACTTCCATGATTAAATATATTCCCAAGTATTTTATTGTTTTTGATGCTGTCTTCAATGGAATTGTTCCCTGATAGTGTATAAAAACAATGGATTTTTGTGCATTGATTTTATTTATCCTGCAAGCTTACTGAATTATTGGCTGGATAGTTTTTATTTTTTTTGGGGGTGTGGGGATCTGTACTGCTTTCTGCATTTAAGATCATGCTGTCTTGTGTACAGAGATAACTTCTTCCTTTCCAACTTGGATTCTTTTATTTTTTTCTTGACTAATTGCTCTGGCTAGGATTTCCAGTACTGTGTTGAATAGAAGTGCTGAAAGCAGGAATACTTGGTTTGTTCCTGACCATATAGGAAAACTTTTCAGTCTTTCACCACTGAATATGATGTTGGCCGTGGGCTTTCCGTATGTGGCCTTTATTATGTTGAGGTAATTTCCTTCTTCTCCTAGTTTACTGAGTGTTCTTTTTTAATCATGAAAGAATGTTGAATTTTGTCACATGGTTTTTCTGCAATAATTAAGATCATCATGTGGATTTTCCCTTTAATTTTGTTAGTGTGGTATATTACATTGATTTATTTTATTTATTTATTTTTTTTGAGATTGAGTTTTACTCTTGTTGCTCAGGCTGGAGTGCAATGGTTCTATTTCACTATCTCAGCTCACTGCAACCTCCTCCTCCCAGGTTCAGGTGATTCTCCTGCCTCAGCCTCCCACGTAGCTGCGATTACAGGCGCTCACCACCACGCCCAGCTAATTTTGTATTTCTAGTAGAGATGGGGTTTTACCCTGTTGGTCACACTGGTCTCAAACTCCTGACCTCAGGTTATCCATTCAACTTGGACTCCCAAAGTGCTGGGATTATAGGCATGAACTACTTTGCCTGGCGTTCACTGATTGATTTTCACATGACAAATCATCCTCGCATTACAGGAATAAATCTCATTTGATCATGGTTTATAATTCTTTTAATATGTTGCTGAATTAAGTTGGTTAACATGTTGTTGAGGGTTTTTGCATCAGTATTCATTAGGACTGTTAGTCTGTGTTTTCTTTTCTTATAGTGGCTTTTGTTTGTAATAAAAGAAAAAAGTATCAACTTATTTTTCACACTTCTATATCCAGCAAAACTAATAATTGAGGGAAAAATTAAGAAATTCCCAAAGAAAAGCATAGAGAGTTCATCACTGTATTCTACCTTATAGAATAAGGTAGGAAGTGTTCCTTCCCTGTCAATTTTTGGTAAAGGTTTGAGGATGATTGGTGTTTTCTTTAAATGTTTGGTGGAATTTACTAGTGAAGCCATCTGGTCCTGGACTTTTCTTTGTTGGGAGGTTTTTAGTTACTGATTCAGTGTCCTTACTAGTTATATGTCTGTTCAGATTTTATATTGCTTCACGATTTAGTTTTGGCACATTGTATGTTTCTAGGAATTTATGTGTTTCATCTAGGCTATTTAATTTATAGGTATACAGTTTGTTCTTATTCCTCTTTTGTAATTCTTATTTCTATAAAATCAGCAGTAATATCCTCACATTGTTTCTGATTTTAGTTGAATCATATCTTGTTTTCTTAGTTTAGCTACAGTTTGTCAGTTTCATTGCTCTTTTCAAATAATCAACTCTTGGTTTCATTAATTTTTCTTTATTGTTTTTCTATTCTCTCATTATCTATCTCGGCTCTAATCTTTATTATTTCCTTCCTTCTGCTATCTTTGAGTTTAGTTTGTTTCCCTTTTTCTGTTTTTTTAAGGTGTAAAGTTAGGTTGTTAGAGACCTTTTGTCTTTTAAATATATTTATAGCTATAAAATTTCCCTCTTTGCACTGCTTTCACTGTAATTCATAATTTTGTTTTCATTTTTATTTTTCTCAATATGTTTTCTAATTTCTCTTGTGATTTCCTCTTTGGACTGTTGGTTAAGATTTGATTATTTCCACATATTTGAATTTTTCAGGATTTTTTTCTTGGCTATTGATTTCTAGTTTCATTCCATTTTGATTGGGAAAAAGAAAACTTTGTATGATTTCAGTTTTTAAAATTTATTAAGGCTTGAGGCTGGGCATGGTGGCTTATGTCTGTAATCCAAGCACTTTGGGAGGTCGAGACAGGTGAAACACTTGAAGTCAGGATTTAGAGACCAGCTTGGCCAACATGGTGAAATCCCTTCTCTACTAAAAAATAAAAACAATTAGCTGGTTGTGGTGGGCACCTGTAATCCCAGCTACTTTGGAGGTGGAAGCACAAAATTTGAATCTGGGAGATGGAGGTTGCAGTCAGCTAAGATTGTGCCACTGCATTCCAGCCTGGGTGACACAGCGAGACTCTGTAATTTTAAAAAAGAAGAAAAATTTATTAAGGCTTGTTTTTTGGCTTAATATATGGTTTATCCTGGAAAGTGTTTGAAGTACTAATGAGAAAAATGTATATTGTGCTATTTTGTGGTGGAATGTTTTTTATATATATATATATATGTTAGGTCCAACTGGTCCATAATATTGTCCAAGTCCTCTATTTGGTTACTCATTTTCTGTCTGGTTATTCTAGCCATTATTGCTACTCAGATATTGAGTCTCCTACTATTATTGTAGAGCTGTCTATTTTTCCCTTAAATAAATTTGCCAGTGTTTGGCTCATATACTTTGGAACTCTGGTGTTTGGTGCATGTATGTTTATAATTGTTATATCCTTTTGGTGAATTGAACCTTTTATCATTATATATATTTTATAATGTCTTTCTTTGTCCCTCATAACAGTTTTTGATATAAAGTCTATTTTGTTTTATATTAGTAAAGGCACCCCTGCTCTTTTGATTACTGTTCGCATAAAATATCTTTTTCCAACCTTTCACTTTCAACCAATGTGTATCCTTAGATCTAAAATTAGTATGTTGTAGACAGTATATAATTGGACATGGGTTTGTTAAAAATCCATTATGCCAATGTATGTCTTTTGATTGGGGAGTTTAATATATTTACATTCAAAATAACTACTGATAGAGAAACACATACTTGTGCCATTTTTTGTTTTCTGTATCTCTTACAGCTTTTTGTCCCTCATTTCCTCTATTACTGCCTTACTTTGTATCTAGTTGATTTTTTATAGTGACACTTTTTTATATTCCCTTTTAATTTCATTTGGTATATATTCTATAGATATGCTCTTTGTGGTTACCTCAGGATTATATATAATAAAGTTTTAGCATTCTGTTTTAAATTGATATAAACCTAACTTCAATTGCACATAAAAACCCTACTCCTTCACAGTTCTGCCCCTCCACTTTATTTTACTGATGTCACAAGTTATGTCTTCATATGTGGTGCACCCATTAACTTAGGTTTATAATCATTTTTATCTTTTAAATCTTGTAGAAAATAAAAATATACATTGTAATTAAAATTATAATAGTATTTAAAAAATATATTTTTCATGTGTCTATCTTTACTGGAGAACTTTGTATTTTCATCTAGCTTCATATTACACTTGCATTTTTTCATTTCAACTTTAAGTGCTTTTTTCTAGGACAGGTCTGCTGGTAACAAACTCTCTTAGCTTTTCTTTGGGAATTTCTTAATTTTTCCCTCATTTTTGAGTTTTGCTGGATATAGAAGTGTCAAAAAAAAAAAAAAAGCTGAAACTTTTTCTTCTAGCACTTTGACTATATCAGCTTATTGCCTTCTGGCCTGAAAAGTTTCTGGCTGAGATATCTTTCATAGTCTTATTGAGGATCCCTTGTATGTGACCAAAACTTTTGTGGTGTTCAGGAATCTCTTTTTGTCTTCAGTGGTTTGATTATAGTATGTCCCTGTGTGGTTGTCTGGAATTTTTGAGCTCCTTGGATTTATGTAATCATGCCTTTTCTCAAATTTGAGAAGTTTTCAGTTCTTATTCTGTATAAATAATCTCCCTACTCTTTATCTCTCTTTTTCTTCTAAGAGTCCCATAATTATTATGTTAGTCTGCTTGAAGGTGTTGTGTAAGTCTCTTAGGCTCTGTTTACTTCTCTTTATTCTTTTATCTCCTCAAACCTGATCATTTCTGATAACCTGTGTTTAACTTTGCTTATTCTTTCTTCTGCCTGTTTGAATCTGCTGTTGAACTCCTTTAGTGAATTTTAAAATTTAGATATGATATATTTGAGCCCCAGAAGTTCCTTTGGTTCTTTTTTAAAATAATCTCTGTTCCCTTGTTGATATTCTCATTTTCTTCATATATCATTTGCCTGCCTTTAGCTCCTTGAGCATATTTACAACAGCTGTTATGATCTTGCTCTACTGAGTCTGGTATGTGTGTTTCTTCAGATACTGCTTTTGGAGATTTATTTTGTTCATTTGATGAGTCATATTTCCCTGTTTCTTTTTAGGTCTTGTGTTTTTTTGGTTGAACATTGGGCATTTGAAAAAGTAGACACCTATTTCAGTTTTTGCAGTTTTTCAGGGGAACCCTCACTAATTAATAGGCCCCTAAGCCCAGAGATCAGCCCCGTGTGAAGACTTTAGAGCTGATCTTTTCTGGGCATGTGTTGTCTGTATCTGTGTGTGTGCTCCCGTCCCTACCTCCCTGGTCGCTTTCAAGTATCTTTGATTCCTAGAGAGTCTCACTCCCTTCTACTTGCAGCCTTAGATGCTCTTCATTTTCTTCTGCTTGTAATTCCTTGCCCCCAGGCATCCAAGGGTTTGTAGTCCTCTGGTAGTTTTCATATGCTGCAGAACCTGCCATTGCCATCTTTTGCTTCCAGTCTGAAGTCCAAACTATGCTGACGATTCTTGTGTGAGCTCCACGTTAGACAGGACAGAAACCGGTACATTGGGCAGAACACGTTAGAACATTGTAAACAAGTCCTTGGAAGTTGGGATGAGTACTCTTGACCACACCATGCTACACTGAGGAGAGGGTGGGGCAAGAACTTGTGAAAACATCATAAAATTTTGTACCATTTTGCATATGGCTTTCTGGTTTGATTTGGTGGTCACTTGTTTGCTTAGACACTTGACTGATTTCCAGAGCTCCTAATAAGTTATTTTAGTCAGTCTGGAGTTGTTTCTTTGATGTTTTCACGGGAGAACAAAGGCCTGGTGCTTCTTCCTCCACTGTCTTATTGACACTACTCTTAATTATATACCAAATCTTTGAGATTTTAGTTTTCCAATGGGATATTTTGCTGGTCATTGGTGATGGGCGTGGTGGGGTTTGATACTACAGTTCCCCTACAAACTCAGCTCCTGGTTGTCCATCTTTTCTCCCCAGTACAAGCGTGGGGGACCCATCATCGCTGTGCAGGTGGAGAATGAATATGGTTCCTATAACAAAGACCCAGCTTACATGCCCTATGTCAAGAAGGTAAGAGTCCTCTTGGTGTGTTTCTTTATATTCCTTCCTCTGGTGTGTGTTATGGGCTGTGGTATGACATGTGGGTTTAATATTTTTATCATATTAATGCGTCTTCCAACATCATTTATTAGTGAATCTTCTCCATTGTTTTATTTCAACAGGGTTGTCATTTATTTACTTACTGATTGAATTTCATCTGGGAATTTCAGTACGCACATGGCGTTGCAGGGGCTGGGAATAAAGGAATTGGCTGCATTGTGTGGTGATGATTAGGAAGGCTTCCTGGAGAGGCTGCTTCAATTCCAGTATCCAAAGCAGTGGTTCCCAGCCCAGGCTGCACACTGGCTTTATTTGGGAGTTTTAAGTAATCCCTGCAGCAGGGCTGTGTACCATACCAAGCAAATAAGAATCCCTGGGGTTCTCAGACATCTGATTTCAGTGTGTAGGGAAGGCTGAGAGCCACTGACTCAATGCATGACTGGCCAGGGAAGGGCAAAGCCACACCTAAAGGGCAAAGCCACAGGCTACAGTTCAGATCTGGTTTCTGTCCCTTAGTAGTTGAGACATTGAAAAAATACCTTGAGTTTTTTCTAAGCCTCCTTTTTCTCTTCTATAAAGTGGGATTAATAAGAGTATTTACCTCTACGAATTATGAGTATGATGTAATATCATGCAGCTCAGTACTGTTCTAGTAGGTTGTCAATAAATGAGACCTTGATGGAATCATTGTCTTTTGTTGTGTAGTACCTTGGAGGTGTGGCCGTGGTGTGAGCTGAGGAAGCGTAGGTGGCTGCAGTGACTCCACCTGTCTGAGGGCTGGATGGCTTTGGGCCTTGATGCCTGGGCAGCATCCCTTCTGCTGTGACGTGCAGAGCATTTTCCATCTGGAAATTAATTCAATCCCTCCACATGGGACACTGAGACTCAAACCCTTCAGCTTGTGGGTTTGTATGTACTCTTCCCCCTTCTCACCTGCAGAAAGCCCTCTCAGGAAGGAGCAAGGCAGTGTCCAGGAAGGGTGGCATTCCTCAAGCTAGAAAGGGGCAAGGTGCATCCTGATGGCCATGCCCAGCCATGGCTTGCGGTAGGGCACTCCTCCAGCTTCCTACAGAAGATCCCATCCTGGCATAGGACTTGAAGCGTCTCCTGCTACACCCCATTTCCTCGCTGTCTGTTGCGCCCTGGGGCCTCTCAGCAGTTGTTGACTTGGTTACTCACCTGCAGAAGAGAGCCCCACGAGAGGAGAGCACAGCTCCTGCAGCGCCGTCCCTCCACTCACGCTTCCCTAGTGTCTGGGCGGAGGTATTCCTGTGTGACTCAGGTGGGCAAAGAAAAGCAGCAGCGTCCAGCCTCTGTGTTCCTGAAGCTCTGAGGAGCATGCCCCAGCCTCTCTGTGAGGCTGCTGGGATGAGAGAACAGGTGCCTGCCCCCAGGCTAGCTCGGCGGGTCTCCGGTGCTCAGGAAGAAGTAATTATCCCTCGGGGGGTGGAGTCAGTAAACTAATGCCCAGAAAATGGTAAGTGTGTGTGTATGTGGTAGGGACCTAAGTAAACACTTGCTAAACATCAGTGAATGACTCATTAGTGTGAGGTGGTAAATGCAGGGCTCTTGAGAAATCCCACATGGCCTCACGGTTGAACTCTGCAGCTCCACTGTGCCGAGACTAGAGCCCCCTCTGCTTTTTCCTTCCCAGTGTGTGAGACTGGACATGAGGCTTATTCGCCCAGTAGATGATCTCTCTACCTCCCCACTTCCAAAAAACTTCAGCGGAAGTAAACAGTCTTGTCATAATATCTGCAGGGAAGATTACAGGAAGACCCCTCTGCTGGGGTTTCTGATCCAAAAAAGCCCAGAGCCTCAGAGCAGAGTCTCTGGTTCTGGGTTCAGGCCTGTGTTGCACGGGCCCTGTAACCCGTGATGCTTGACTTCACCCCTCCGAGGCGTGTCTGTACTGTGAATATATTAACAGCGAGGCTTGCATAGGACAGTCGTGTAAAGTGCTGAGTGGAAGACCTGGCGTGGCAGTGACTGCTCTGTGGACGTCAAGGGACATTCTGAGTGGTTATTGTCATTGCCTCTCAAGCACAGTGTTCCTTCCACTTCACTCTGCTTTACAGCCTGTGAGGATGCTTCCTGCTGTTCTGGGCATGAGCAGCACACCATGGGCATGTGAAAGGGCACGGTGGGCCCTCCTGGGCCTTGCCATCCCCCAGACCCACACTGGCCAGCGTGGGGAAGGGACAGGCCTGTTGCTTGTGGTGTGGGTGAAGGGAAGGATGTAGGTGTCATCCTGTAGGCCTGACCTGCTTGCTGGAGCCCAGCAGGCAGTGGCGGGTGACACATGGCAGCAGGCTTCCCTGAGCCAGCTGTGGCGTAGACCCGCTGAGGCATGGTAGCTGGCCCATGGGGTACCTTCCAGATCTGGAGTAACCAAGGGCTGCCCCAGCTTGCCAGCCCTGCTCCTGCTGCGATGGGAATTCATGCTGATTGGAGTTGTGCTGAGCATGTCCGGTGCAGACAGCAGGAGACTTTTCAGTTTTCAGCAGAGAAATAAATGCTTTATTTGGCATTTCTCCCTCTAGCTCTTCAGGCTACCCCACCACAGCTGTATGTCACTGCAGAAGCTCTGAGAAGCCAGAGCAGACGTGAACTTATCTGATCTCCCCCTACAGGCACTGGAGGACCGTGGCATTGTGGAACTGCTCCTGACTTCAGACAACAAGGATGGACTGAGCAAGGGGATCATCCATGGAGGTACCTGCACTTGCGTGGGGCCATGTAGGGCAGCAGCGGCCCTGGCCAGGCTGTGCGCACTTCCCCTGTGGGACTGTGACCCAAGCAGGAGTTTCTCTGGTGCCTGTTCTTTTCCTGTGCATGTGGCACTGGGCTGCAGAGGGTCGGAGGGTCCGTATGAGAGATCGTGGTGCGTGGCTGGCTGGGTGGCTGTTTTCCCACCCTGCTGGGTGCTCGGGCTTTAAGGGCACTCTGAAGATGACTATGGGCTTCCCGTTATCAGAAAATTGCAGCTTTGTTTTTCCCAGCTGCATGGACCCTGAACCTGTTAGTGACCGTGAGCTCCTCTCCTGTCCGCCTGGCACCCAAGCCATCCTTAGCTTTATCTGCCAGTGTGGCTGGAATTCCACAGGCCTCAGCACTCACCTGCCAGCAGCGCTCCTGGCCTGCATTGCTGCAGTAGCATTTTCACTGCCGACTCCACAATGTGTTCTCAGCATATCAGCCTCTGCGTGCCTCTGAAAATGTCATTTGGATCACCCTACCTCCTGCTGAACGCCAGGCGTCCCTGTCTCACTCAGAGTGAAACGCAGGTTCTGGGAATGACCTAGAAAGGCCTCTCCACTTGGCCTCCAGGACCTGGCTGAGCTCTCTTCCTGCTCCTTCCCCTTTGCTAACTCTGTTCCACCCTCTTTACTGTTCCTCCAACATCTGGAGCCCCAAGCCTTGGGGGCTTTGCTCTTCTTCCAGAGAGCTGCATGGCTGTTCTCCAAAGTCACCTTCACGGTGAAGCTTTCTCTAGCACCACACTTGAAGTTGGAGCTCCTCCTTCCTGGGGCTCACCCAGTCCGTCTCCCTGCTTTTGTTTTGCACTCTCACATTCAGGGTAGTTTACTTCACTGATCTGTTTCACCTAGCAGTACTCTTGGTGGGCCTTGGGCTTCGGCCGCCTCTGGCTGTGCTCTAGGGCCCAGGCATAGTTTGTGTCCTGGGTGAGCGTAGCGCCCTCCCATCGGTTGCAGCAGGGCCCTTCCTGCAGCCTTGTGCAATCGTGCTTGTGTCTGCTGTAGCACATCCCACGCTTTCTTTTCCTTCTTTTGCATTTCCCTTCACAGACCGAGCTGCTGGAAATCTCTCTATGTCCCTGCAGCAGCGCCTGGCATGTGGCTGCCACTCAGGGAGTGAAGGTCCATGAATGGGGAGGAAAAGGCTTTTGTCCCCAGGCAAAGTGAGTTAGTCAGGGACCAAGACCCTGTGTCTCTGGTGTGGGGAGGACCCGTGGTGATTCCCAAAGTTTCCACGCGGTGGCACTGTCTCCCCGCCGTCCTTCTAAGGCCTGCTCCAGGCTCCGGAGGGGCTATGGCTGTGTAGGAGACGCCTTTTGATGCTGGAGCACGTTTTTAGTGTTTGGCGGTCTCCCGGTTACAGGCCTTGCAGCCAGCCAGGAGTCTCTACTGCTTCTCCCTGTGGCCCTCCCACCTCCAGGCACCCACCTGCATGCTCCTGGTGCCAGCTGCTGCCTGGAATGATTTTTTTTAATTAAAAAAATTAAATGGTCTAAAAGTGAAATAATAGAAAATGTTGGTAGAGAAATACAGTGTTGCCTGCTCTTCATCACATTCTCCGGAAATGACCATTTTCAAGTCTGACTTTTTCTTGGGATATTTTACTTCTTAATACTAAATACCATGCACATAAAACCCTGCCTCATTTGCTTTAAAATTCTGCCTATTGACTTCTTGTTCCAGTGGGTGATGAGTGTTCTTTCCTGCCCTCTCTGCACTTTCCTGCCAGCGTGGCTGTTCAGTCCTCAGGGGCGCCAGCGAGGGCCTCGTTTATGTGTGAGGACGGTTCACTGCAGGTGCCTGCCATGTGGGTGAGGCCTTGCACAGTGTCTGTGAATTCTCAGGGTGCCAACCCGCTCGCTTTGCAGTGGGCTTAGTTTTCTGTGTAATTATTCTGTTTGTTTTTCTTTTCATTTCAATTCTCTTTGCTACCCTCAAACCCCCTGCTGCTTTCTCTTTTAAGCAAATGCTTTGTCAGAGACGCCCCAGACACCTGTGCTGGTGCTTCTCAGGTCCTATACCTGTCTGATTCTGCTGGGTCTGATCCGGCTGTCTGGAGGCCTCGCTCTTGTGGTTCAGGCCTGCATGGCGGCATCCCACGTGGAATCCTGTTTCCTGGAGTTCCGCGGGCATTGCTCCAAGACTTCCCGGCACCTGCTGTTGCTGCTGCAGTACAGGACATTCCGGTTCCTGAGCCCTTCCTGTGTCCTCTGCCTTCTTGCCCCCTGCCATGTTCTTCAGGGAGACGGCCCTCCTCTTCACGTGAGCCTGCACTGTTACGCTCACTGTGTGTGTCTTTGATGGCGTTCCACCCTCTTGTCCTCGGGTCTTTCAGTCATCCTGGTATTTGTGTATTCAGTGCTCATATTGATTCTCTACGTCTTTTTATTTTTCTTTCTTAAATCTCTTTGCCTTTCAGTTTTACTTTCTGAGTGACTTCCTGAACTTTTATCTTCCAGTCCTCCTGTCATTTCCTGGGTCACATTTTTCTTGAATGTATTTCTCTTCTCACAGCATACTTTAAAAATGGATACTACGTTTCTTATTTCTCTCCTAGGGTAGTTTGCTTTTTTAAAAAAAACGCTGTCTGTATTCCCCTTAACCCCACCCCGCGCCGCCCGTGTTCCTGTTCCCGGCGCTTTAGTGTTCCTTATCCCCGGCGCTGCCCGTGTTCCTGTCCCCGGAGCTCCCTGTGTTCCCGTCCCCTGTGCTGCCCGTGTTCCTGTCCCCGGCGCTGTCCGTGTTCCTGTCTCCTTCGCTCCCTGTGTTCCTGTCTCCTGCGCTCCGTGTTCCTGTCTCCGGCACTGCCCGTGTTCCTGTCCCCTGCGCTCCCTGTTTTCCTGTCCCCTTCACTCCCTGTGTTCCTGTCCCCGGCGCTGTCCATGTTCCTGTCCCCGGCGCTGTCCGTGTTCCTGTCTCCTTCGCTCCCTGTGTTCCTGTCTCCTTCGCTCCCTGTGTTCCTGTCCCCTGTGCTCCCTGTCTTCCTGTCCTGGGCGCTGCCTGTGTTCCTCTCCCCTGCGCTCCCTGTGTTCCTGTCCCCTTCACTCCCTGTGTTCCTGTCCCCTGCGCTGCCCGTGTTCCTGTCTCCTGCGCTCCCTGTGTTCTGTCTCCTGCACTCCCTGTGTTCCTGTCCTGGGTGCTGCCTGTGTTTCTGTCCCCTGTGCTCCCTGTGTTCCTGTCCCCGGCACTGTCCGTGTTCCTATCCCTGGCGCTGTCCGTGTTCCTGTCCCCGGCGCTGCCCGTGTTCCTGTCTCCTGCACTGCCCGTGTTCCTGTCCCCGGCGCTGCCCGTGTTCCTGTCCCCTGCGCTCCCTGTGTTCCTGTCTCCGGCGCTGTCCGTGTTCCTGTCTCCTGCGCTCCCTGTGTTCCTGTCTCCTGTGCTCTCTGTGTTCCTGTCTACTGCACTGCCCGTGTTCCTGTCCCCGGCGCTGCCCGTGTTCCCGTCCCCGGCGCTGCCCGTGTTCCCGTCTCCTGCGCTCCCCGTGTTCCTGTCTCCTGCACTCCCTGTGTTCCTGTCCTGGGTGCTGCCTGTGTTTCTGTCCCCTGTGCTCCCTGTGTTCCTGTCCCCGGCACTGTCCGTGTTCCTATCCCTGGCGCTGTCCGTGTTCCTGTCCCCGGCGCTGCCCGTGTTCCTGTCTCCTGCACTGCCCGTGTTCCTGTCCCCGGCGCTGCCCGTGTTCCTGTCCCCGGCGATGCCCGTGTTCCTGTCCCTGGCACTGTCCATGTTCCTGTCTCCGGCGCTCCCTGTGTTCCTGTCTCCTGTGCTGCCCGTGTTCCTGCCCGTGTTCCTGTCCCCGGCGCTGCCCGTGTTCCTGTCCCCGGCGCTGTCCATGTTCCTGTCTCCGGCGCTCCCTGTGTTCCTGTCTCCTGCGCTGCCCGTGTTCCTGTTGGGCGCTGCCCGTGTTTCCCAGGCGCTGCTTGCCTGTTTTCCTGCTGCCTGTTCCACTGTCTCCTGCACAAGGGGATTCTCTGGATTGGCCCTTACCCATCAGCTTAGAAAAGAGCCTCTGGGCTGCCACTCGGGAGCACTGGGTGTGGGAGAGACTGTTGACAGTTCTTCCCCATGGGGTGATTGGGCCATGGTGGCTTTTTCAAGAAGAGACACTCACTTGTCAGGGTTTAGGGTATGTCTAGCACTGTTAAGTGTTTCCAGAGAAGCCCTGGAGTCTTGCTGCCGCTGTTCTGGGCCAGGCCAGGAGCGGGCAGGAATGTACTATGGAGACTGCCTGCTTCCCCCTTCCGCCCTCCCCTCTACCTCCCCGCACACGCCCACTTCCGCAGACACTGGGGCCCAGCTTTCTCAGGCAGGATGGCCTCTGCAGAGGGGATGGGAGCAGGTGAGAACAAGGATTGAGGCTGGGGATGGGGTGTCACCTCATGGTGCTCTGGGCCTGGTGCTGGGAATGGGGTGAAGCCTTGGACCGGAGCTGGAGCCGACTGTCACCTCTTCTGCACTCCTAGACCGTTTACTGTCACTGTGTCCTCTGTGTCCCAGGAGTTCCCAATGACTCCTCTCGTTCCTGTTCCTGGTGGCCCGTCTACGTGCCCCCCCGCTTGTATTTGTGAGAGGTGTCAGGAAGGAAGGACAGAGATGCTTGTGTTCACTTAGCCATGTGCATGCTGTGGACTTTGAGGCTTCAGTCTGCTCAGTTTCAGAGTGGCCTCCTGTCTTCAAAGGGCTTCTGGTTTGAGGGGAGGGAGGTCTGGGTGCAGGGTCTCACCCAGTAGGTTGCTGGAGGGCAGTGACCAGGCAGGGCCATGGGTTGGTGTCACGGGGTCCCAGTGTTCTGCCCCGCTCTGCGACTACCTTGAGTCAAATGATTGTGACCTGGAGGTAAATTGTCGCACCTCCACAGAGCCTCAGCCGTTGCTTGCATTTCTTCACTGGCAATCAGGGGTTTGTGTCCTGCAGCAGAGAGTCAAGGTGGCCAGGCTTGCCAGGCCAGCTCAGCTTCTCTCGTGTGTGCTTAGGCCTGTAGAAGCCCAGGCCACAGCCATGCGGGTGAACTGACTGTTAGGCAGACATCAGGTAGGTGAGGGGCCCCCGGGTCAGGCTGTGCTGCTGGGGTGGGTTCGGGGATCCCTGGCTGTCAGCCAAACAGAGCACACATTTCTTGAGCATATGTTTCACTGATGGAAAGCCACTGAAAATAGCACGTTAAATTTTAAAAGGAACGTGTTATGGGGTCGAATACAGGATTAGCCCTTCTCAAGAAGTCAGAGAGGAGTCTTCATTTAGATCATCACCCTG
Organism: Aotus nancymaae; assembly: GCF_030222135.1. Classification (NCBI taxonomy): domain Eukaryota; kingdom Metazoa; phylum Chordata; class Mammalia; order Primates; family Aotidae; genus Aotus; species Aotus nancymaae. Next base: position 38,757,302 of record NW_026988423.1, read on the forward strand.
GACCAGGTGCTTGGAGTGTCAAGGAAGGATCAGGCTCTGGTCCTTACAAAAGAACAGGAACAGAAGTGCACACTCGGCTTGTAGAAGTCACAGCTGATCAGATGTGAGGGTGATCTGGCTGCGACATCTGTCACCCCATTGATCGCCAGGGTTGATTCAGCTGATCTGACTGGCTAGGCGGGTATCCCTTTCCTCCCTCACCGCTCCATGTGTGTCCCTCCCGAAGCTGTGCGCTCGGTCGAAGAGGATGACCATCCCCAATAGAGGAGGACCGGTCTTCGGTCAAGGGTATAAGAGTAGCTGCGCTCCCCTGCTAGAACCTCCAAACAAATTCTCAAGGTCCATTTGTAGGAGAACGTAGGGTAGTCAAGCTTCCAAGACTCCAGACACATCCAAATGAGGCACTGCATGTGGCAGTCTGCCTTTCTTGAAAAAAAAAAGTCACAGCTGATCAAGGTCGGGTGCCTAGTGAGTGACTGCCTCTCAGCTCTGTGCTGCATGGCAGAACCTCCAAGACCACAAAATAAGTCTGGCTGACTTATTTATTTTTGTGAGACAGAGTCTCACTCTGTTACCCAGACTAGGGTGCAGTGACGTGATTTCGGTTCACTGCAACTTCCGCCTCCTGGGCTCAAGTGATCCTCCCACCTCAGCCTCCCGAGTAGCTGAGATTACAGGCATGCACCACCAAGCCTGGCTGATTATTTCGTGTTTTTTAGTAGAGATGGGTTTTCGCCATGCTGGCCAGGCTGGTCTCGAACTCCTGGCCTCAAGTGATCTTCCTGCCTCAGCCTCCCAAAGTGCTAGGATTACAGGTGTGAGCCACTGTGCCTGGCTGTGGTTGCCTTCTAATTGGAGGTGGGAAACAGTATCAAGGCCGGTTACTTTATGGTGCTTGTGGATTGAGGAGGGTCTGGGGTCACTTAGAAGGTCCCTGGCTCTGGGGCAATGCTTTGTCTCTCTCTCTCCTCTTCCCCTTACCAGTGCTGGCCACCATCAACTTGCAGTCAACACACGAGCTACAGCTACTGACTACCTTTCTCTTCAACGTCCAGGTAAGTCCAGCCCTAGGGAAACTGCCACCCTCCCTGCTCAGCGGCCTGCAGGAGTTTTGAATGCCGGCCAGTGTGCTCAGTTTCCCCAGTGCGGGGAGCTAGACTCAGAGCTGTTGGCCTCTCGGCCGCTTGCCCATGCCTCTGTGTGCCGGCGAGGCCCGCTGCCCACAAACAGCTCCGAGGGCTGCTGTGTAGGCTGACGCAGTGCAGACGGCACCCACTGCCCCGAGAGAGGGGCCTTTTTGGTGCATTCGTAGAGGACTCAACTTCTGTCGCCTCAACTAGCTCTAGACTTGCTCCCAGGGATTGAGAGGGGAAGAAAAATTTCCCTGTCCTATACTACATAAGGCATTTAACCTTAACCTGTGAGGCCCCTGCAGTCCTAGAAAGATTAGCGTCATCAGCAAGGCAGAAAACATGGTCCACTCCAGGTCCAGAGAGAGGGAGGAGTTTCCAGATGTCCCTCAACATCCGTCAGACTGATGAGCATTTACGCCGCACTCCCATTCTGACCTCTCTTGAGCTCATGTGCCCCTCAGAAGGAGATGGATGGACTGGGGCCAAGCTGCAGCCCTCTGCAGAGCTGAGAGGCCCTGGCTGTCCCCTGGCTCACTGAGTGGTGGGAACACCCTGGACTGTCCACCTGCCGCATGGTCACACTGGTCTTGGGCCTGGAGTGGAGCTGTGCTTGGATGGACAGGCATGGATGCCTGTGGAGATGCTGGGCTGCTTTCCATTCCAGCTGATGGTCTTTCAGAGCAGGGCTGCGTCCTCAGGCACATCTGTGTGGAGCCACCACGGCTGTGTGGGGCCACATGTGTGTTTGGCGTGGCTCCTCCTGGAGTGCAGATGCGAGAGTGGGCGGGAGGCTCCCAGGAGGAAGTGGGAGGGCTGGCCCCACTCCCAGGTGGGCTCCTGTGAGGCGGCTCAGGCAAGATCCAGCAGGGTCCCAGCCTTCCTTCCTCGGCATTTCCTGAGTGCCTGCCCGTGTGTGCAGTGGGGTAGGAGGGCCTCTCACACCTGTGACTAAGATGACTGGGTCTCCCGCCCTGTTCTGTGTGACCTTGGACAAGTTACTTAACCTCTCTGTGCATCTCTTTCTTCTTCTAAGTGGGAATGATGATAGTCCATCACTTTATGGTGTCAAGTCACAGGGTTGTTTGAAGATTACATGAGGTAATATTTGGAAAGCGCCCAGCACAGCAGCTGATACAGCACTATGCCTTATGTTTGGCCTGCAAAGTCATGCTTAGAGAGGTAGCCATGCCCCAGCCTTCCCAGGCTGGCTGTCCTGCTAACAGAATGGCCCTGCTGAAGTGCTTTCTGTGCACAGCCCCAAGATGTCTGCTCTCCTTAAGGAAGGGGACTTGGACACCTCCTTGTCTAAATCAATGGCTCTCTGAATGCGCAGTGCAGGCCTCACGTGTGCTTCAAGTGGCGATGTCCAGCAGCACCTCACTTGTCCTCTGCGTCCACGACTCATGATGGGGAGAACTATGCAAGTGTTTCTTGAGCACTTCCTACCTGCCAGGCACAGTGTGCTAAGGGCGTCACGTGCACTCTCTCATTTAATTCTCCGTAGTCATATAAGCTAGTGAAGGAGACAGCCATAGAGTGCATCAGGCACCCTGGAAGGAGTGGCTTGGGAACTGCAGTCTCACTGCAGGGCTCCAGCTCTTAGCCGGCTGTGCAGTGCAGTGGCCTGGCCCATGCGTGGACACCCGCCTCCTCAGCCCTGATAACCCCACGCCAACCAGCTCACTTCTGGCATGGGAGATTTCTGACTTGAGGGACTTCGAATCCGCTTCTCCCTTTTTAGTGACTTAACCGTGGTGCAGTGTGTCCCCGCTAAAGAAAACCAAGCTGCCAGTCTTGCTAAAAAAATTCTTGTAACTACTTTGGCTTTAAGCTGGGTATGGCTGGTACCTTCTACTCAGTGGACCGTAAGTTTGTCCCATCCTCTGTGTATGCAGTTGCCCTCTGAACTTAAGGCCATCACTGATCTAGAGAATACTTGACAAACTCTCACTGAATGAGTGAGGAAGGCTGTCTTGCACAGAGCCTGAAATACCAGCGTGTTAGTCTTTACACCTCCCCCAGGGGCTCTGGGTTTCTGCAAACATGGCAGAGTGGAGCATGGTCCCAGGAATGATCTTGGCCTCCTTGGGGCAGCCCTATGCCAAGTATGCCAAGCAGCCCTATGTCAGTATTCAGAAAGAAGATTTAAGATTTGTTGCGTGACCTAGCCAGGGTATAAATCCAAACTGTGGCTGAAGAACCTGCACCGTGAATAGCTGCGCTGTAAGACCCTGATTTACTGGTCAGAAAATGCTGCAAAGTGCTGTTTAAACTGAGCTGGACCTTGAAGAGGGCCCACTCTACATCGTCTGATTATTCTGCTAATGAAGGGAGTACCCGGGGGGTCCACGTCCACATATCCCTCTCAGATATGGAGTTGCCCTGGGTAGAACATCCCCCTTCCCTGGAAGATAACAGGCAAAGCTTGGCTTGATCCAGAAAGCAAACCGGTGTCTTCTTGCTAACATGTATGCAGCATGAAAACCATCAGGGTTTGCCATATTGACTTTGGGAGCTTTTTTGGCTCTATACCTGCAGGTGTGGAGTCCACGTGACAGGAGAGCTGGTGGTGTGCAGGTGAATTTGGCCCTCACCTCTGTCTCACCTCCAAAGGCCTCTAGGCAGTGGATATGCAGCCAGGGGAGAGTGGTGATGGCAGAGATCCTGGGGCTCCCCTCCACCAAGTGCTTCCCTCTTTTTTGTCTGGCCAGCCTGCTTGTCTAACTCTCATTTTGTGGTGTCCAGGGGACTCAGCCCAAGATGGTGATGGAGTACTGGACGGGGTGGTTTGACTCGTGGGGAGGCCCTCACAATATCTTGGATTCTTCTGGTGAGTGCTTGCAGTTACTACATCCAGCATGTGTGCTACTTAAGGAGTTTCAGTCACCTGCTAACTGATGGAAGTCAGTCATAGGGGGTGCAAGACTGCTGGGATTATCTGCGTGCAGAAATTGACTGGATATTCCTGAGTCATTTGTCTTGACACTTTGATGAATAGGAAGGCTTTTAACATTGCTTGTTCATGTTTTTGTAATTAGAAGAGTAACGCATGCTTATTGGAAACATCCGGAAAATACAGAAAAAGGATAGAGAAGAAATAAAAATCCTGGAGCCCAGAAAAAACATTTAGATGTATCCCATGCAGGCAGTTATTTATATGTCTCTACCGACAGCCCTGTACGCACACACAAAGACAGATGCACTCACACTCCACGGCGTCACCTGCTTGTGCTAGTTAATGCACATACGGACAGCTTTCTATATGACCAAATACAGATTGACATCACTGTTTTAAAGCATGTGAAGAACCCCATTCTAACCCACGCTTTGACGACCCAGTCGCTCGGGTCGTTCCCAGTGGTTCCGTGAAGCCGCCATCTGGGTGAGTGTCCCGGAGCCTGCGCTCTGCGCACCTGGCTTTCCCTGTGATGAGCAGCACAGCCACGCCTTAGTGCCCTGCTGATGCGCATGGTCACCCCTCAGCCCCCAGAAAGACGGTGGCCGCTTCAACTGCTGCCGCTGAATGAGACACATTTCCCACAGATTCAGCAACACGGAGTATTAAAATAACTTTTAATATTTGTCTACTCAGTACATAATTTTTTAGTCTGCATTTCTTTGATTTATATTAATAAAATATATATTTATCAACCGTTTGTTTTCTCCTTTGCTATGATCTTGTCATGTCATGGTTCACTTCCTGACAAAGGCAGAAGAGGGGAGGTATCAGAGTTTTCTCTCTAGGGATGTGTCCCATCTTTGTGCATTTGAGACACTTGGTCAGGCAGATTTTCCTGGTGAGATCATGCTGGCTGGAAGGCCCTGGCTGGCCTGGGCTGCAGATGATCCACATGGAACTCACAGACTTGACCAGGATTTACAAACAACTGGAGGCTGGAGCTCTGGGGCCATGATTCTGGCCCATACTTCCTCCACCCCTAATCTTCTGTGATTGGGGTTTTAGTGAGAGCTAGAAGGACAGAGTGACAAGGCTGGCCTTGAGGTGGGACTGGGAAAGAGGAGAGTAGTGAAGGGACCCGGCTCATCTAGGACTTTAAGTCACTCTGCACATCCCCTTTCTCCCTCTTCCGGCAGAGGTTTTAAAAACAGTGTCTGCCATTGTGGACGCCGGCTCCTCCATCAACCTCTACATGTTCCATGGAGGCACCAACTTTGGCTTCATGAATGGAGCCATGCACTTCCATGACTACAAGTCAGATGTCACCAGCTACGGCGAGTATTCATCAACACTGCTTTCCCTGGTCTGCCCTGCATGAGTATGGCTGGGGCTTGCTGTGGAGAGGCCCTCAGGGTCAACTTCCGGCATCTTCAGTGTCTTTGGCAATAGAGTACCTGGAGAAGTTAGGGGCTTTGCCTGGACGGTAATATTACACTTCCAGAGGAGGGCAGCCTCAAGCCAGGTGGTGTGCCTGTGAGCAGGCCACTCTGCAGAGAGGCCTCTTTGGCAGAGGTTGGCCAGAGGAAGTGGAAAGAGGACCCCTTAGGGTGACAGGGAGGGACAGTGTCAGGGAGGCCCTCCCTGCCCAGGCCCTTGAGGAGGTGTGATCCTGCCCCCTTTGAGAGTCCCAGAAAGTAGAAATTATACCTGAAGCTAGAAATTTAGGGCCATGCTGTGATCATGGACAGTTTGTGTTTTTTGAATTTGTGAGAGTCTCACACGGTCACCCAGGCTGGAGTGCAGTGGTGTGATCATAGCTCACTGCAGCCTCAAACACCTGGGCTCAAGCAATTTTCCTGCTTCAGCCTCCTGAGTGGCTGGGACTACAAGTATGCACCCAACCCCTGGCTTATTTTTAAAATTTTGTCTAGAGGTGGGGTCTTGCTGTGTTGCCCAGGCTGGTCTCAAGTGATCCTCCTGCCTTGGCCTCCCAAAGTGCTGGGATTACAGGTGTGAGCCACCGCACCCGGCCTCGTGGACACTTGTTGTAGATGCATGGTTTTTCGTGTCTACAGTTTTTTGTCTGAATGGCTCAAAAGTTTCTTGCCTCCCCAGTGGCTGAGACCAAGACCTACTGCCCTCCTGAGCTTTTCCCTGTTCTTCATGCTGCCACATGTGCTGTGCTGGGGACAGGAATGACCATGACGGGGCCCGGTGTCTTGCAGACTATGACGCTGTGCTGACGGAAGCTGGAGATTACACGGCCAAGTACATGAAGCTTCGAGACTTCTTTGGCTCTATCTCAGGTATGCAGCAGTAGCAGACTCAAATGTCAACTCAGGCCCCCGCTTCTGCTCTCAGACCCCTAAAGAGTTCCTTACTGTCCCACCTCGACCCCAGTTCATCTGTGTGGAAGAATGTCCTGGACGAGGACAGGGAGGTGTGTGAGGCTGCTTCCATCATAGTCTTCATCTTGCCAGCTTCACCTGTTACAGGTGTTAAGGTTCCTTATCTCCTGTGGAGGACGGGAGAACGCCCCCAGCCTGCCCCCAGGCCTGGCCTTCCTCCCCTGGTCTCGGTGGGTACTGAGAGCTGGCCTGTTATTCCTCTGGGTGCTGGGATGCAGCAGCACGTTGGGCCTGTGGATGGGAGCTGGGTGGGGAGGACGAGCAGGTGGTGACATTTGGGTTCCTTGGAGTTGACCCTGTTATCTGTGTATTGCAGGCATCCCTCTGCCTCCCCTACCTGACCTTATTCCCAAGATGTCATATGAGCCCATAACGCCAGTCTTGTACCTGTCCCTGTGGGACGCCCTCAAGTACATGGGGGAGGTGAGTGCTGGGGGCAGTTGTGGGAACCCCTCCAGACAGGGGGTGTGGGAGAGAAAGGCCAGCGCCTGATGGCTCTGAGGTCCGCTCTCCAGTTTTGGAGCTCAGAGTGAAAAGGACAAACTCATGCTGGAGTGTGGCGTGGGGAGAAACAAAGGCCCTTGAGGGACAGTGGGTGGCGCCATGGGCCTTTCCTTACTCCAGCCTCAGAGAGGAGAGTGAGGGGAAGAGGAACAGGCTGCTCCCTCCTCGAGAAGAGGGTGCCTCCTCCAGCGGACTGAGGGAGGCTGTGATGAGTGTCCCCCGCCTGCAGGCTGCACTCTGCTGGTGCACACCCCTTTGTCCGACCCTCTTCCCCATCACCCTGGAGAGTTGTAGGTTCAGTGCAATTAGAAGTCAAAAGAGAAAGCTCCTGCCAAACCCCTGCTTCCACCCCATGTGCCAGCTCCCAGGCAGAGGCTGTCTGTGACCCCACTTCTCAGCCTGCCTGCTCCTCTGTCTCTTCTGTATGCAGCCAATCAAGTCTGAAAAGCCCATCAATATGGAGAACCTGCCCATCAATGGGGGAAACGGACAGTCCTTTGGGTACATTCTCTATGAGACCAACATCGCTTCATCCGGCATCCTCAGTGGCCGCGTGCGTGATCGGGGACAGGTAGGAGCTTCTCTTCTAAATTCCTGTGACCTTCTAGTGAGCAGCCCTGCAATACGCATCTCATGCCCTCCCCTCAGAATCAGCTATTGCCAGTGTGTAAAAATGGCCCCTCCGAGTCAGCTCTGCGAGTCTTCACAGGTGCATTCATTTCTGCTCTGCCTGCTGGCCCCTCGTCTGCCCACAGGCACACAGCGCTGCCCTTCTTGGCCTAGTGGAGATCCCGCTTACCCTCCTCCTGTTGGCCATGGATGCTCCCGTCTGTTCCCTTTGACAGGTGTTTGTGAACACAGTATCCATAGGATTCTTGGACTACAAGACAACCAAGATCTCTGTCCCCCTGATCCAGGTATGCTGTCTTTGGGAGCTGGGTGATGGCTAGCCCCTGCTGCTTCGAGGAAGCCTGGGGGGAGTCACTGAGGAAGACCTGGAGGCCCGTGGCTCCTTACCCACAAGCTGCAGGTGGAGAGGGCGAGTGTGGCTTTCTGCCCAGCTGGGATGTGCACTCCTATCCCCAGAGTGTATGGAAGAACTGGGGCTCACAGGCAAATTCTGAGGGGCGGCCGTGGCCTTCTGGAGGTCATTGTTGGTCCCCTGTTCCCGGCAGGGTTACACCGTGCTGAGGATCTTGGTGGAGAATCGCGGGCGAGTCAACTACGGGGAGAATATTGATGACCAGCGCAAAGGTGGGTCCCAGTACATGCTGAAAGAAGAGCAGATGTGCTGGGCATGTAGGTGGCTATTGCTTCTCCACGCTAGCATGCCACCAGGCCGTGGAGGCCCCTTGCAGAGAGGTGGAGGCCCCTTGCAGAGAGGTGGAGGCTGGGTTGTCCCATATATGAGGCCAGTTCTGAGTGGGCCACTGAAGCCCCGCTGGGGCTGTTTGGAAGAGGAGAAGCCGCTGGGGCTCTCTGGAAGGCTGTCTGGAAGATGACAGCCCCGTGAGCACTGCACGTGTGTATCATCTGTGTGCTCGTGATAAACACGGTGAACACTGAGCTGGCCTCTTGTCTCCCCTGGGCTGCAGTCGGTTTCCACAAGGATGTCTGCTTGGGGGATGCCTTGAGGAGCAATGAATGGGATTTCCAGGAATCCAAGGAAAGGCACAAGACCCCTGCCTTCTTGGGCCTCCACACTGATTTCTCTTCTTGATCCATCTTGGGAAATCCATAGCTTATCTCAGGTGCTGGGGGAGGAGGATGCGGGTCATACAGCAAACAAAGCGCCTCTTGGCAGCGCACCCCTCTGGGAATAGGCTGCCAATTTGCTTTACGTTTCCTGGCCTACTATATCTTTCATGCTTAAATTTAGCCCTTCCTTTAAAAAAACTCTAGCTAAATGTGGGTGGTTTCAGGTAAGCTATAAAAAAATGAATGCGACTGTGGTGAGCAGCGCTGGTGACCTCCCTGTTCTCTCGCGGTGTCTGCGTGTGTAGTGGAGGAAGCTTGAAGAGCTCTTCTTGGTCCACGTTTCATCCGAGAGCCGTCTGGTGGCTTGCCAGGAAAGCGACATGGCCCAGACACTGGGGCCTGGGGACACTCCTTTTCCCTCAGCAGCTCCCTCCCTGGGCCAGTCCTCACTTCCATTGTTCTCCTGGGAGTTGGAGGGAGCACCAGCCTAACCGTTGTTCCTGTCTTTGCTTCCCTGACCCCTCGATGAGGGTCCCCTGGGCCTCCATTGTAGAGGCCTGTCTTCTGGATCACAGTTCAATGTTTATAAGTCACAGACCTCCCTTGAGAAATGTGTGTGCCCACATACACCTGCACCTGCCGTTTCAGAGTCTGTAGGCCCCATGAGGCCTCTCCACAGTCCCAAGCCTCCAAATTCCCACGCTGGCCACTCAGCAGCTCTGAGATCTGAGACTGGCAGCGCTGGCCGGGCCCCGGAGACCGATGAGTGGCTCCTCAAGGGGACACAGCTTCTCCCTGCTGGATGCCTGAGTGAGAGTATCATCCGATCACAGTCCAGATACTCCTAAAGCACAGCTTTAATCCTGGGTGGCACAGATGACTTCTGCCTGAGTTACTCTGTCTGTGTAGCCTGGGCCCCACTGAAACTGGCCCTGCAGCTAGGCCGGAACCCTCTCGGGTTCCTTCAGGGAGAGGCCAGAGGCTGTTCCTGCCCTGTAACACCTCAGCTCTATATCCTTCCCATGGCAAAACCAAGGGTCTTCCTCCTTCCCATCCCCCATAGAGTTGCTAGGGAGCCTTGCTTGCAAGCAAACAGCTCCTCCGGGAGTGTACACTTCAGCACTCCTCATCCCAGCTTCCCAGGTCCTCTCCTCGTGGCCCTGGCCCAGCCGACTTGGCCCCTGCCTTTGGATTACCCATGTGTCCTGCCTTCCTCCCACAGGCTTAATTGGAAATCTCTATCTGAATGATTCACCCCTGAAAAAATTCAGAATCTACAGCCTGGATATGAAGAAGAGCTTCTTTCAGAGGTGGGTCCCTGCCCAGCACCAGCACGTGCTCTCATAGGTACAGCGCTGTGCAGTGGGGCCCGGGGGTCCCTAGGACACTGTGGCCTGGCCCTCACCCAGGTGTGAATGCACCCAGGGGCCAGATCAGCTGGCCCAAGTTGAGGGGCAGCATCTGCACTGGAAGTCTCGTTTGCAGACTAGGAATTCTCAGCATCTTACCCTGCTGTCGTTCTGTGTCCTGGTTAAGAGGTGGGTGGCCTTGGATGGGGAATTAGCTGCAGGACTGGGACCAGATCTGAGGAAGGGCCTCCTCCTTCTGCCTCTCATTCTATCCTTAGGTTCGGCCCAGACAAATGGAGTTCCCTCCCAGAAACACCCACCTTCCCTGCTTTCTTCTTGAGTAGCTTGTCCATCAGCTCCACTCCTTGTGACACCTTTCTGAAGCTGGAGGTTGGTAGCCCTCTTTCTCTGCCATATTCTCCCACCTCCCTCTCACCTCAGGGATCTCTGAGTCAAAGCCACATGAGCTTGGTGGGAGCCCTTGGTGGTAGCCCTTGGTGGCTCCTGTGCCCAGAGGGTCTGAGAGGGCACTGGGGCCTTCCTGGGCCTGGGGAGTGGGCTCACAGCAGAAGAACCACCTGATGCTTCCCACGTGCAGTCTGAGCTTGGGGGCCATGCCTGGGAGGCATGGCACTGGGGGACGGAAATAGAGCATCCCACCTGCTCACCCTCATGGCTGTCCGGACACGGGCTCGCTTTGGTCTCTTGGACCTGAGAGCAGCATGCATGGTGTGTGTCTGCCTTCACTTTTGCTGTGGCTCTCGTGGTAGACGAACACCCTTCCCTCTGTCTCAAGGGCTGGGAGAAGGGGGTTGTATTCATCAACGGCCAGAACCTTGGACGTTACTGGAACATTGGACCCCAGAAGACGCTGTACCTCCCAGGTCCCTGGTTGAGCAGCGGAATCAACCAGGTGGGAGTTTCCAGCCCCTTCCCATTCCCTAAGATGCCCTGCCCAGCTGCCCTCCCAGGAAGCCTTTGGTCAGGGTGGCAGGGATGCAGAGGTGTCAGCCAGGTTCTTCCTCCCTCCTCCTTGCTGCAAGCGAGTTGTTTGGTCCCTGTCCCTTCCAGCCTGGTTCCCAAACCCTTTCCTTCTGACCCTGCCGCCTCCCAGCACCTCCCCTGGCTCCAGGACAGACCTCGGTTGCCCTCCCATCAGGGCCCTCTCTCCGCAGCTCATCGTTTTTGAGGAGATGATGGCAGGCCCTGCGTTACAGTTCACGGAAACCCCCCACCTGGGCAGGAACCAGTATATTAAGTGAGCAGCCGCACCCTGTCCTGCTGGCGCCTGTGGGAGACTGCCACCTCCTCCTGACTTGAAGTCTGGTGGCTGCTGCCTCACCCCTCCCCTGCAAAAGCGTCTCCTTCAGTAGCAACCTCAGGGACTGGGCGCTATGGTCTGCCCTGCCTCCGCTCAAAACCCTGAGCCTTCAGGGAAAGGTGGGGTGGCTCTGGGCCTGGCTGTGTTGATGATGTGTTTCCTACAGCCCTGCTCTTCTGCCAAGGCTGCCGGGCTGTCTCTAGGGTGGGAGCCGCTGATCAGATCGCCAAGCCTTTGGCCTCAGGAAAGGTTCTGAAACATGCCCCTGCCCCGGAAATCACAGCCCTCGAGTGTCTGCTGGATTCAGGCGTGCTCTTTGCTGGTTCTTGGGAGGCTTGGCCACATCCCTCATGGTCCCTTTTATCCCCAAAACCGTGGGTATGTCACCAGTGGAGAGGGTGGGGAGGGGGTGTCTCACCTGAGCTGACTTTGTTCTTCCTTCACAACCTTCTGAGCCTTCTTTGGGATTCTGGAAGGAACTCTGTGAGAAACACGTGACTTCCCTTTTCCCTTCCCACTCGCTGCTTCCCACGGTGACAGGCTGGGCTGGAGAAACAAATCCTCAGCCCTGCGTCTTCCTGTGTTAATGAGTGTCTCTGCTGCTCATTGAGGAGGACGTGTGGGTTCCAGCAGAAGCCACGGCCCATAGCTGCACTTCCAGGGAGGAGGGACAGAAGGCCCAGCTCAGTGGCCCCTGCCCTGCAGCCCCACGCCTGAGCAGCAGGGCGGAGCAGTCCTCCTTCCAAATGTGTCCACATCCGCATCTGAGCCTTGTTCTGGGGCTCAGCCCAACAGCTGGCACGGGCTCGCTGTCCTGAGTTGCAGTAAAGCAATAGTGTTGAATCACACCCCCTCTGGTGATAGTGGTCACGTGTGCCACTCTTGCCAGAGGGGAAGATGAGTTTTGTTTTCTGGTCAGGTTCCCATTGGGCCCCACTGCTGCCCAGGGGTCCAGACTTGGACCATCTGTGGGGTGGGTGGACCCTGATCCTGATCTCATACTCTCCTCCTGACCCCACCTCCCCTTCAGATGTTGCTGGATTGCAAGTGTCCTGGAGAGGACAGGTCAAATGCAAATTCATTCTCATGCTGGTGGGTGGGGGTAAGAATCTGCCAGGCAGTCAGGGGCGCTATATATGCGTTAACTGTGGGGCTGAGTTTTGCTTCACAAACTACATCTGGCATCTACTGCCGAAAGCAAACAATCTCCAATAACAGTCAAGAAGTCAAGTAGCACACACGTCCCTGGCACAGTGAGAGCTCTGAGCCTCGTGAAGGCGGGCTGGGGAATGGTGGGCGGTGGAGCTCACTGAGGCCAGCAGGCTTGCTGCCCGAGTGTGGCTGCCCAGGGGGAGGTGCAGGGGACATTCATGGTGTGCAGCTCCGCAGCTGAGCCAGGTCAAGGGCTTATTAAATGAAGCTTATTAAAGGGAAGCTTGTGGACAGTGGCTTGGGAACAAGATGGGGCAGGGTCCCTGGTTTTGCCCAAACTCACCGGTTCTTCTGGAACTGCCTTGGAATGGCAAGCCTGGGGCTAAGGTGTGGATGAGACCAGGGGTACGTGGGTATGGCTTGAGCTGGGCGCAGGTCGTCTGCCCCACTTTACCTGAGTGTGTGCCTCTGCAAAGCTGTGTATGAGCTGCGTTCTGTGAGAAAGTGATAGAACTGGAATGGAAAGAAATCTTCCTGCAAATCCTCCTGTAAAGTGCCTCTTGGATCACACTTCCACGCAGACCCGAGCAGGACACACTGCTGTTTCCGAAGGTGAGGTCGTCTCACGCCAGCGTCTGATTCTTGCCCTTCTCTTCTGCCAGTTAACTCCTCAGCTTCTCTATCAAAGTACACCTTGGCAGAACTTACTCCTCAGTGCTGACTAAAGATCTGTCCATATCTTCCACATGGTATGGCTTCATCTAAGTCTCTTTGGAGGACCCCTCTTCATACCCCCGCCTCTGAATGCTGGGGGTCTCTGGCTTACTCCTTGGACTGTTTCTTTCCTCTGTCCACATTCACTGCACAAGGTCTCACCTGACACCTGGAAGTAGGTTCAACACTCACACCTGCTGATGCTGGCCTGCACCTGAGCTCCAGGCGTGTGGGAGGCTTTTCTGCACCTTTCTTCTGCATGTGTCTAACAGGCACCTGACACAGAGCTCCAGTTCCCCACGTTACCCCTCCTGCACGCAGCCTCCTATCTGGAAACGGCAGTGCTGTTCCGTTTCTCAGGCTATTTTGGGCGCCTCTCTTTATCTCCCACATCCAATCCAGAGGCAGATCCTACTGGCTCTGCCTCCTAAACTGGGCTAGAATTTGACCGCTTCTCTATGCCCCAACCCCTATGCCCCCATTCAGCCCACAACATCTTGCCCTGGATGATTGCAGGAGCCATGCCTCCACCTGCCCTTGCCTTCTCTGTTTCTCCTCCGCGCAGGAGCAGGGCAGCTCTTCTGAGAGGTGGATAGATTGTTAGTCCTCTGTGCTGGACCCCCCATTGCCTTCTGGTTTCACCTGGTGCCTGGGGACTCCCTGCTCCCATGCCACCTCATCCCTCACTGCTATTCGCCCCAGCAGCCCCTGCCCAGTCAGCTGAGCCAGATGGTCTTTCTGCTGCTCTGTAAGCAGGCCGAGCAGCCTTTGTTCCACCTGGCGGAGAGTTCTTTCTCCTTGGACCCAGGGAGCTGCATGTCAGGGTAGCTGCTTTGCTCAGATGTCACCTTACAGGGAGGCCTTTCTGGCCACCCTACAGAGCACCGACCCGTCTCCGCTGCTACCCTCTGTCTCCCTAACTCAGCATCATTCTCCATACAACAGATTGCATCTGAAATACCATGCATTTGTTATCGCCCGTCTCCTCTCATCAGTGGCTCAGTTCTGTGAAGACGGGAGCCGTCTTTTTCATTGCTGTGTGCCGGCTCCTAGAATTATGCCCGCTTATAACAGGCATCTGATAAATACTTGTTGGGTAGCTAAATTAACAAATGAGAATAAAATAAGGCAGGGCTGAAGAGGATTAGGACTGTTAAAAACTGTATTTGACTTTTAATTTTGAAAGCAAATTAAATACAGTTAAATTAAAACAGACCAGATGCAGCTGCCTGGGTGCCACCCTCACCCCAGCCTCTGTTCTTGGAACTCCTAGCCCCTGGCCTCACTCCTTTGTGGTGGGGCCTGCCAGCAAGGGAACAGGGAACAGACTGGGTTTGGAAAACAATCGTCATCATGGACCCATTTCTGATTTATAACAAACTCATTCCCACAAAGATGAAGGCTGCAGTCCACCAAGGTTATAATTATAAATAAATATACATGCAGCTAAAAGAGAATATTAGGTGAAAACATCTGACCTAGCATCTGCCAAAAGAAGTCCCCCCATTTTGTCGTTCATTATCAATTTCCTGAAAATGAAACCTGGGTTTTTGGCTAAGAAGGTGGCCTCAGACCAGCCAAGCTGACCTCGGCACTCAGGGCTGGTTTCCGTGAGTGAGGCAGGAGAATGCCCACACCTAAGTTCACTCCCTGTGAACATCCCTCCTTCTCTCACGTGCCACCCCAAGGTTCCAACGGCTTGGTTTCCAAAATGGCATCCAGGGTGTAAGAGGTGGGGAAAATGTCCTGCAAGGTGGCTCAGAGATCTGATTCCATCAGATGGTCTCATGAACACTGTGGGAGGTTAAATCCAACTCAAAATAGGCAGCCGATGCTATATTCTGAATGTTAGGTCTCTGGACTGAGCCCCACTCACCTGCCCGCTGAGGCATGGGTTCTGAATGGCCCTCAGACCTGTCCTGGTCAGTCTTAATGGATTGGGAGGCTGTTTGTTAGTTAAAGAATAAACACCTCTTCAGTAGGCTGGGGCCCTTTCCTTTTCCTCCACTTGGGGGGAAAATTGTGCTTCCAACTTGCAGAAGAATGAGCCAGGCCACCACCAGAGAGCCCAGCTGGGCCAGGAGGCACCCAGGCCCTCTCCAGTGGCCCTGGAGGCCTGGGGAGGGCGTGAGGCACACTGTTCTTTCTCTAGGGTGTAAAGTAGGCAGCTGGACATGAGGCGGGATAGCTTTGCATTCTCCCAACTTAGGGGAAGTGACATTTTCTTTCCCTTTTTTGTGTTTAGAGTAATTTCCGAAGCAGTGTGCTCACGCCTCCTCCTGCTCAGTGTCCCACCAGCCCCGTCCCGTTTTCCTCAGTCCCTCTGCTACTCCAGAGCCCTCCTCTTCAGACCAGGGGCAGGAGGGAGCTGGAGTTAGGGAATGGCCTTGGCCTGCCTCCTCTTTCCAGGCTGCAGGAGGTCCCACCTTGCCCACCACCCACTGCCTTGCCCACTGACCACCGTGGGCTCACTCCACCCTGAGGTCTGTGGCTCTGAAGAGCTGCAGGAAAAGTCGCCTTCCCTCCCCAGTCCAGTCAAGTGAGGGGCCTAGTAGCCCAGGCGGGCGGCGGGGAGGCAGTGTGTGGACAGAGGTGCCGTGGGGTTCTTAGTCCAGGTCAGGTAGTGACCTGTGCTGGCTCTAGAGCCCACCCCTTGCCAGTGCTGGAGGAGAAGGCGTGAGGGAAGAGGGGCCAGAGGAGGAGACTCTGCTCCCGTCACAGCCTGAGGTACAGGGGGTGCCTATTAGGCCCCAGGCTCCCCCCATGCAGGGCTGGGTGCCTGTTGGGATCAAAGACAGCCTTATGCTCTGTAAACATGAACCAGAGGAGAGCCACAGAGGTATGTCTGATTTGTGGGCAGCTCTCGGAAAGAGCAGGGGCTGTGGAGAGGAGCAGGGCGTTTGCGATGCCCAGGGCCTGCTCTCTGGTCGTCAGAATTCCCTGTGTGGTCGTGCTGGGCTCAGGGGCAGGGAGCCAGAGAGAGCCATGCTCCACTTGACTGCAGGGTCTTTTCATCTCCCGCCCGCCCGCATCACTGCAGAGCTGGTGTGGGTGCCACTGCCCCACTCCTGCAGCCCCGTCAGTGCAGAGGGTTCTGGGGAGGCGTGCTGGAGCAGCGGCTTGGCTGGCGCTGGACACCCCACCCTGGCCCTCAGGTCTCTTGGGCCTTGGTCACGCTGGATGGAGAGAACAACAGGTCTGGGATTTCTGTGCTTAAATTCTCTGTCCTTTGTCCTGGCATCAGGCTGGGCTCTCTCAGAAGCCCCCAGAATAGAAAGGAGGGTGATGGTGATTCCTTAGGAGTTGGCCTTGGAGGGACCATCAGCCGTGGGGAGAGGATGGAAGGCCAAGAACAGGGTCTGAGGAGGAGGCTCCTGTGAGGGGAGAGGAGGAAGCAGTGAGGTGTCGGCTCAGGGTGGGGCCGGGGAGGGAACGGCCAGGCAGTGCCACCAGGATCTCCGCAGAGCCCAGGCCCCCAGGTCCTATGGAGGCCTTTTTGAGGGGCAGGTGGGGAAGGTGAGGGCAGGAGGCAGGAGGCAGGAGCGAGGCTCTGCACAGATGCATTCTAAGTGGTGCTGGCCAAGGTGACTGAGCGACACCCTGTGGCCCCCTGCAGGCAAGGGGATGCAAACGCCATACAGAAACTTGCCTAGCTCCAGGGCAAGAGGACAAAGGTCTGTCTCACTGTCTAAGCCCCCACCTCTGTTTGGCATAACCTAGAGTAGGGAGTCAGGAGTGCCAGTTGCTTTTAAGAGACAGGATAAGATCACAGAAAAGCCCCTGAAAATGCCTGGCTTTGCCAACCACCCAGCACGATTCACTCAGCCAGTGCATCACCCTGGAACGTCCATTTAGCTTTCCTCAACATAATTTCTTTGCCTCTGAAGTGTAGGTGGATCCTGTGGCCTACTTCCAGAGAGGGCTTTAAAGACTCGAATCCAAATAGCCATGCTGATGAGACTTATGTGCTGTTCTAGGTGCCCTTGGCAACCTACTTCACAGATGAGGAAACTGAGGCCCAGAGAAGTCAGGTCAAACAGCGAAGAGGGGGTCCTGGGCACTGAGGTGGGCTCTGGCTCCGTGTTGTCACTCTGTGCTACCTCTTGCTATGACAGCCGTGGGCTCGCTGCCGTCGAGCAGCGAGTCTGTGAGTCCTCACCACAGCCACATGGTGAAGGAATCCACAGGGGAAGAGGCACACTTGGTACAGACTCTGGCCAGTGAGAGTCTGAACAGCAGTGACTTGTGGGGTGCAGGCGTCACTGCCAGCAGAACAATCATAGTGAGGTGTCTGGAAGGTGACGCCCTCTGAAGAGTCTGGTGGCAGAAGGACCCAGCTGCATAGGTGAAAGTTAATGCCCAGGGACTTGCAGGTGGCCCAGTGGGAAGGGGACTGTGGTGCCACCTTCCACTTCTGCCCACATTTGACTGTCCTCCACAGTCAAATGTGGAGAGAGCTGATTTGGCCCACCTGGTGCCGCCCTGCCCAGTGTGTGGGCCCCCCTCGCCGTGCCCATACCTGCATCCTGAGGCTCAGATCTCCACCGAGGGGTCAGTGAAGCCCTTCTTGCCCTCATTCACCAGCACTGGCTTCTCTGTCCGTGTGTGCCACACCAGGATCTGTGTGCCCAGAGATGCAAGACACAGTGGGCCAGGCCTCTCACCCCACTCTGCTGCCGCCCTGCTCCCTCCCACACCGTGCAGACATTTCTCCAGCCCCTCCCTTTCCTTCAAGTGTTTTTCAATTGTTCCATCAAGATTTTCTCAATTGTTTTATATTTATTTTCTGTGGCTCTAGACTACCCTCTCATTTTTGCTGTTTGGACGTGTGATGTATACCTGCTGGAAATGGGAAGTCTAGAGCTACAGAAAAGAGAAGCCCCAAGACTTCCCGTGTGTGTGTGTGCGCATATGTATGCATGTTCATGTGCATGTGTGTGTGCATGTGTGTGTGTGCACGTGTGTGCATGTGCAGGTGTGTTTGTGCATGAGTGCTCAGCAGGGAGGTCCTGGAGCACAGCTGTTCTCCCTTTCCCTGCCTGTCCGCAGTGTCACTGCCTCACAGGTGATAAGCTGCCTTCCTGGGAGGAGGTTTCGGGAAAGAAGCCCAGATATTCTGAGGCCCCTGTTTCCTTCTCCTGATCTGTAGGGAGGGTCTGGATGTACTTGAGACACCTGTGTCACAGCTGTCAGTTCTGCGGTGGGTCTCACCTTGGTGCAGTTGGCTGCCTTGGGCTCCAGGTCATTGAGGGTGACAAGTTCTCGAAGGAGGCTGCTTTCCTGGTAGCCGCCCTTCACGCCTCGCAGCTTGAAGTAGGCCTGGCTTCGCTGTAGAATGAGCCGCAGGTTGACTGCAAATCCAGCCATGTCTATTGCAAACGGCCGGTGGGGGTCGAACACCGTCTTCCAGCCGACCACCTTCCCTGCCCCGTTCACCCGTGGGGCCTCGTACCGCAGGCCGCCCACGAAGGCGACAGGCCACACGGACACCCTCCTGGTGCTGCGCATCTACAAGCAGGAGGTCCAGAGTCAGGGCAAGGCACTGCCAACAGGGACGACGCCCGTGCCCAAGGGAGACGACATCCATCAGCCGCCTCTGTGCCCATGGCCAGCCGAGGCCACCCAGGGGAGTCTAGTACAGCCCTGCCCCCCAGGGCCCATCCCATGGGTTAGGCACTTGAGAATAACCTGCCCCGGGCCGTGGGCGAGACCTGACCTCTCAAACGGCCTGGTCTTCACCTTCTTAACATGGCCCTGCTGCTGTTTTCTCCCTCTGTAAAACCTTTCAGTCTCTCCTCTTTAGAGTTTGAAATGACTCCCCGTCTCCCTTAGACTAACACAGCTACCATACACTCAGGCAAGCTCAAACTATTCCACCTAAGAGGTTTCCGGTAGTGACGGAATGACCCACTCACAGCCCCCATTCAGACGATACCTCTAGCGCCAGGAACACGGTTCAGAGGCTCCAGAGCCACCTGCCTTCCCCCTAACTTGTGGGGGATGCTTTAACCCGCAGTTCCCTCCCTTTCCCCGGTTCTCCGCTGCCCGCCCGCCCCCAGTCCGGCAGGCACTGCTTCTCGATTTCCCTCTGTGCCTGCCTCCACACCGGCCACCCCTCCTGGGAAAGCCCCTCTGCTCCCCGTCGGGCCCTCCGCACCTCTTCGAAGAGCTCCAGGCTGTAGGTGTTGTCGTCGTCGGCGAAGTACACCACGCCGGGCTGGCTGGAGTTGCGCGGGAAGGTCTCGCGCAGCCAGCGCAGGGCCAGGTTGCGCTGCATGGTGCCCCGCGGGATGCGCGGGTCGCGGGCGTCTCCACGCAGCTTGTAGTTGCGCGGCGTCTCCACGTGCAGGTGCGTGTAGTTGAGGCCGGTGTCGCGCAGCAGGCGCGCGGTCAGCGGGGTCCTGCGCGGCGCGTCCTCCACCACCAGCCAGTGGAGGTTGGGCACATGCAGCAGCGTGTTGGCCATGCGCGTCAGCTCGGCCTTCTGCACCGGGCGGCTGTAGGTGGGTGTCACCACGTGGATGGTGGGCAGCGTGTCGGACCATGGCGGGGGCCGCGTGTACACGTACTCGGTGCGCACCACCTCCACGATGTCGCGGTCAGACATGCAGTACTCCCTGGGGTCCGCGCCGCCTGGCGCGTCGCGTCGGGGGTCACTGCTCTCATCTGCGGAGTTGGGAGGCAGGCGATGTGGGGAGGAGAGCGCTGGCTGTGGCCCCAGATTCAGAGCAGGAGGTCACCCACCCTGCCAGGGACCCCTGTCCCCCTCCCCTGCAGGGCTGCTCCGCCCCCTGTCTCGCCTGACCTCTTAGCGCTAAGGTTGAAATCTGCAGCCCTGCAATCCTCCCTGTGCGGGTCCTAGTTCTGATGCCTGGAATGACATAGAAATAACCTCTTCCTTCTCACCTTTGCAGCCCTCTAGCTGTTTGAGTGAAGCTGCCCATAGTCCAAGATTGAATGCTCAGTTCCTAAATGTGCTGATTTCCTATGACAAAGCACCTTGACCCTCCCCTCCCTAGCTCTCCTCATCTGGCATCTGGCAGGAGCTAGCCACACTGCACCGTGCAGGACTGGGCTAGCAGAGCACGTGGCACTGCCTGCTGTGGTGTGGAGGCCACAAAGCCCCAGGGCCACACCAGCAGCCGGAGCACACCGTGGGCCTGCAGGAGCCTGAGGCAGCTTCCGGATTTCTCCAGCCCTCCAGTCAGGTGCGACCTCTTCCCTCCTGGCCTTATGTAATGTGTCCTCTAAATCTTGCTGCAGAACTTCCTATTTAACCGCATTTGATTCCTGTGGGTTTTGCCCATAGTTGCCAAGATTTATGCAGATCTAGCAGTCCTAGCAAGAGGAGAAATCAGGGCCTTTGGGATTCTTGTTTTCCATGTGTCCCTTCTCTCCAAATTCTGTCTTTCCCTCAGAAGGGCTTACGCACCAATGCCCTCACTGTCCTTGCTCACCGTTGGGTGGTAAGGGTCAGGGGCCAGACCTAGAAGTCCCGATGCCTGGGCTCAGACTCTGCCCAGTTCTGCCACTGCAAACCCTATGCCCTTGAGCAAGCTGCTTAGCTTCCGGTGCCTCAATTTCAGTGACTGTAAAATGGAGCTAATAATAGCATCGACCTTATCAAGTTACTATGTGGATTAATGAGTCGACACATGCCAAGGGCTGAGAGCACCACCAGGCACAGTTTCCTCTCTCGTGGAAGGGCAGTAGCCAGCTCTGCTCCCTTTTGGCTTCAGGCAATCACGGTGGAGACCGAAGGAGCCAGTCACACCAAAGGGGAGGACCCTGTGCATCGGCTCTTCTGCTGCCTCCCTCCGGCCACCACTGTCATCACCAGCATGCGGGGTGAGGGGGATGCCAGCGTGGAGCCCATTCAGACGGACTCACGAGACCTGCTCTTGGCTCTTCAGGAGTTCTCATGGCAAATGGCACAAGGCACACAGCAATTGCTAGGGGCCGGAGGAGGACACCAGCACAGATGCAGTTGCTCAGAGGGGACTGTTTAGAGAAGTCTGGGGTCAGACTGTGGGAAGAGCAAGGTGGAAGAAACCGGGATGGGTTCTAGGGTTCTGACCTGGATAGAAAGTTTAATTTATCCTGTGGGTAGCAAAGTTTTGGAAACTGAGGACTTGGGAGGAGGTTTAGAGCCATTTTGTCCAGCTCTCTGCCATCCAAATCATCCAAGCCCACGGAGGACCTGTGCCCTGGGAAAGTCCCCGTGCATTAGGACTCAGCTACTGCCTGAGCTTCTGCCCCTCCTGCCGGCTTCCGGCTTCTGGGCGTCTCTAACTCTGGGTCCTAGCAGCCTCCTGGTGATCTTAACTTCACTCAGCTGAAGCTTTCATTTGCTCGCTCTTGGCATGCTCTGAGGAGACAGAGTGCCAAGTCCCCAGCCTCAGGCAGCACCGTCTGTGCTTAGCAAACAGCCTGACGTCTCCAGCTCTGGAACTCTGCCAAGAACGCAATCGACACGATATCATGTCGCTTTATATATAGTAGTTTTAACCCCTCTGGAGTGATGTATTTGCAGGATAACAATGATTCTAAACTGAGAAGCACTGAGAAGAGGCACAAGAGTCGGGAGGAGAAGATGATGTACAGAGGAAAGGTGACACGTGCCCAGCCATGGGCGGTGGGCTGCAGCGATCTTGAGCTTGGCCCTTCCTCATGGAAGCTGCAGGAACAGCTAGGGGTTTGCAGGACCCGGTATTTGTGTGGAGCAGCACAACTTCAGGCTGTGATTTTTGGACACTGCCTGCATCTTGGGGTTACAGGCACTCACCACTTCTCTCTGCATGGGCTCGGGTGCCTTCTTGTTTATCACACTGCCAGGTAATACGCACACTGCGATCAGAGAACAGCTGCCTGCCTCCACGTGTTGGGCTTGTGCAAGTTGGGGAGGGGGCAGAAGAGAGCACAAGACAAAGTGCTAAGGAGCTGGGGCAGCCAGCTGTGGGGTGCATGGCAGGTTTGGGTGTAGAGAGCTCAGTGTCAGAGGGAAAGGCAACCTAGGACCCAGAGCCAGGGGAAGGCAGTTCTACCCTCAGTTCTTCCACTAGCTCTTCATGGGACTTTTCCTCTCTCTAGCCCTATTTCCACCAGGTAGCACTAGATCAGGGTTTCCTATGCAGGAAAAGAAGAGTGGCAAGCAATAGACTCTCTAGGAAAGGGTTTAAAGCACAATACAGGCCAGAAATCCTATTGCTCCCCCACCATCCACTTCAGAATGGTCACTTTCCCTGCACGTCATGAAATGGCACGTGAAGTTGTGTGTGCTCGTCTTTCTGTGTATGTGTGTGTACTAATGACATTTGTTTTTAAAGTTTTTCTGTATTTTATGACACGTTGACACATCGGGGCCCTGCAGATCTAAGGAGGGACTGCTCCTCCCAGGGCTAGCTAATTCCTAGTGACACTCAACACCCTGCCTGCAAACACACTTTTCTCATGCAAACTACCTGAGCTAGAGCTCACACCCACCACCACCTTTATGGAGCTCTCCCACCCAAGCCAATCTTCCCCTGCCCTAAACCATCCCAGGGCAATACCAGACAATTAGAAACCGCACCTGTATCCTAAACCCACTGACATTCTTCAGACTGTGCAATTCAGAGCCAGCTCAGCTGCTGACGGTGCTTCGCTCTTCCCTTCCTTCCTACGAAAACCACACTAAAGCCTCCCATTCCCTCCACTCCACGCCTCCAAGCCCAGCGTTTCCCCAGGTGGCATGGTGTGCCCCCTCCTCTTGGGTGCTGAGACTAACAAGCTCTTCTTTCAAGAAAGTTGTCTTGGTGTCTGCCAACCTACCATCCTGGACCTCTTAAAACAGTGTGTGGGTAGCTTCCATTAGATTCCCATTCCCAAAAGGGTGCAAGACCCATGAAGGGGCCTAAATGATCCCGTGGTTCCTCCCAGCTGCTTAGTGAGTACAAGCAAGAACCCCTGCACGTCAGCTGTGGTCACTGTGACGACCAGGGCCCGCCTGGGCAGGTGGGGCGCGCATGCATGCTCACCCTTATGCACCGCAAGCAGGGGTGCCAGGGTGCTCTGGTGCCAGACGGTGATGAGCAGAGTCCAGGGCAGCACGATGAGGACGATCGCTAGGATGTCCCGTCTCTTCGGCATCTCCAAGGCTGGCTGCACCCACGGCTCCTCATTACCTGAGTGGCGGTAAGGTCAGGAGAGGGGCAGCCACAGGCGGCGGCAGCACAGGGGAGAAAAGAACAGGCATGGGCCGGGCCGGCCAGGCATGGAGAGGACAGAGAAGCCGAATGTTGGCTAGCAGGTCTTACCAGCACTCACAACCCACCCATTGCGGAAGCAGGTTTGGAGAGTCCGGCCCGGCTGGAGTCTGAGAAGGGGTCGCTGTCCAGGGGCAGCGGTCAGGAACTCTGGGGGGTGGACACCTGCAAGAGAGAGCAGAAGCGGATAGCCAGAGACCCAGGCAAGGGGGCGGATGCCGGCAAGGCCGGGCCCTGCTCTGGGACACACAGCGTCGGGGGTTCCACAATGGAGCCTCACTGTCCATCGCCTGAGGACCTCTTCTGTCTGCCTGTCTGGGTAGATGGGCTCTGTCCTTCCCACAGGCACAGGGCCGTGGTGCTGCTCAATTTATGAAAGTCAGTAGGATGCAGGGGTCAGAAGCACAGACTGCAGAGACACCAGGTTTAAATCCCAACTGTGCCACCCACAGGCTGTGTGACCTTTGCCAAGTTGTGCCGTAGTTTTCCCATCTATAAAATGGGGCACTGTGGGTCCCTACCCCATAAAGTCATCTCAGAATTAAATAGGGTAACTCCCATACAGCCCTAAAACGCTAGCTACTATCAAAGCCTGGATAAAGGAGAGGTTTTTTTTTTCTCTCTCTCTCTTTTTTTTAACCCCATATACACCATAAATTATTATATTAAAAATACTTTCAACATTTATTTTAGATTCAGGGGTGCATGTGCAGGTTTGTTCTAGGGGCATATTGTGTGTGATGCTGAGATTTGGGGTATGATGGATCCCATTGCCCAGGTACCGAGCATAGTACCCACTAGGTCATTTTTCAGCCCTTCTTCCTTTTGGAGTCCCCAGTGTCTACTGCTCGCAAGTTTACTCCCATAAGTACTCAATGTTTAGCTCTCACTTTTAAGTGAGAACGCACCGTATTTGGTTTTCTGTTCCTGTGTTAACTTGCTTAGGATAATGGCCTCCAGCTGCGTTCATGCTGCTGCAAAGGCCATGATTTCATTCTTTTTTATGGCTGTGTAGTAGTCCATGCTGTATATGTACCATGTTTTCTTATGCAACCCACCATTGATGGGTACCCAGGCTGATGCCATGTCTGTGCTATTGTGAATGGTAATGTGATGAGCATACGGGTGCAGGTGTCTTTTTTGTGAAACACTATTTTCCTTTGGATATATACCCAGTAATGGGATTGTTGGCTAGAATGGTAGCTCTGTTTTAAGTTCTTTGAGAGATCTCCAAATTGCTTTCCATAGTGGCTGAACTAATGTACTTTCTCACCAACAGCGTATAAGTGCTCCCTTTTCTCTGCAGCCTCACCAGCATCTGATGTTTTTTGGCTTTTTAGTAATAGTCGTTCTGACTGGCGTGAGATCGTATCTCACTGTGGTTTTGATTTGCATTTTGGTGACAGTCTTTTGAGGTCAAAGAAGAGACGTTTCTGGGATGGGCCCTGGGGTAAGTGCCAGAGTGCCTTCCTCTTCAGTGTCAATAGGGCGTCCTTGGGGAGCTCCGCTCTGTGCAGGACAGAGCACCAGGTGCTGCGCTGGGCAGTAGCAAGGAGGAGAGGGGTCCCCACAGGGGCTGCCACATTGAGGGGTGACAGTCCTCCACTGACAGCAGCAGGGGCCCCAGCTGAGAAGAATGAGCCGCTGGGATTCCTTGGTCCTGCCTGGGGTCAACTGGTAGCATCCCTGGGACCTGTTCTCTCACATGGCAAGGACACTGGGTGCAGACACTTCCTGACCACCTTGGAAACTGTCACATCCTCTTGTCCATTTTCACTTCTGTGCTGAGCACCGTGCGTGATGCAGCAGGGACCCATGGGGGTGGCGGGGAGGGTGGGCAGCCTCGGGCAGCCCAGACAGCCTCGCTGTGACCACCTGTCCCAGTGCCCAGCATTAGGCAGGGACAATGCCTTATCTGGGGACCATGCTGCCTGCTCCTGCCCCAGCTCACATGTGCTCACCATTTCAGGCAGAGTCGAGAGCCGTGGCCGAGGAGAGTTTTTGGCCCCTGAGTTTCCAAAATAGTGTGTTTTCCTCTCCTCGCCCTGTCCTATCTCCAAATAGTTCTGACACCTTGTAGAAGACCAGGATTTGTCTTCCATTAAGGAGCACCATGGTTTCCCCCTGCTCACACCCGTCATCAGAGGCTCACTCTGTCCCAAGAGTCTCCCCAACCCATTCCCTGAGGAGTGGAAGACCACTGGGGTTCAACATCACAGGCATGTAGGAGGGAGTGGCCGTTCTAGGCTATGTGTGTCTGTGTCCCCCCCAAACTCCTCTTTGCTGGCCCAGTGAGGGACAGAGCCTAGCACCCGACATGGGATGCCTGCTGGGTCTCTTGTGAGATGCCAGTGACCTCACACCACATCCCACAGATTTAGCCTGTCCGTCTACACTCAGGCCACTCCTGGGGCTGCATGGGGCTGTGCGTCAAGACACGTTTCAGCAGGCATGATCTTAGGTCACATCTGATGAAGGACAGGGAGGCTGGGCCTGGCTCATGGTTCAAAAATCTTGAGGAAGATTTCTTCTGTGTTCTCAGAGACTCTTGAAGGAGCTTTCTCAAGTGTCCCTGGTTTTGGTGAAGGTTCTAATACCAGGATGGAGAAAGCCAACGAGAGAAGATGAGTGTCATGTCAGCTCAGTCCTGCGGATCACTCCCTTTCCTTTGGGGCAGTCTCTCAGCCCCTGCCCACTCTGGCACCTGCTCAGCCACCCTCATGCCCGCTTGTGCTGTCATTCATACAAACTTTCCTATAGTGTACGAGGTGTCCAAAGATGAGGCTCAGCGCTTCACATGCACCTGCTCCCACAACGTCACAGCACCCTGTGCGGTAGGCATGGCTGTGTTCCCTGTGGGTTCATCTAGGCCAGAGAAGGGGGGTAACTTGCCTGAGGTCAAGCATTAGGAAATGGTGGAGCCGATATTGAATCCAGGCCATCTGGCCCTGTGCTGTTATCATGGGCTTGGGATGAGAGGTCCCAGGCCCCCAAGCCTCCTGAACCTGGGCCAGGCGCAGAGTGGGCAAGGGGCACACAGAGGCCAAATGCTTCCTCTGACCTGGACCACAGCTACCTTCCTCTCAAACAGCTGCCTCCACTGCGGGGCCCCAGCACCCGCCTGGAGGCTGGAGCAGGAAGGAGGGGCGGGAAGGGAAGAGAGGGAAGGACGGAGCCTGCAGGCAAGGGTGCTGTGGGGAGCTTTCTGCTCCCATCCAGTCCTTTTGGTCAAAACATCTATGAGAGAAAAGGGAGGGGAGAGAGGGAGAAAAGCTCTAAAAATAAACTTAGCAATAAACCCAGTTGTGCATTAATTACTCTGGAAGCCATTATGGCTTGAAAACCCCATAACTTTAATGGAGGCTATTATAAGCATAGTAGCAAAATCGTGGAGCTAATTACCAGGCGGTTATCAAGCAGAACACAGAGAGCCCCCCAGCCTGGAGAACGCCAGCTGGCCGGCAGGGGGCGGGTCAGGGGACGTGATGCCTGGGCTGGGCAAGGGGCCTGGGGCCAGGCAGTCGGGTGAGCTGCACCTGCCCCCAGCTCTGGGCCCCAGTCTGAAATGGGGCTGCAAGGTCGGCCAGTGCTGGTCCCTTCTCACAGCCTGCTGCTTCTGCCTGGGGCTTGGAGGAAGGTGGTGTTTGCCTGTGGTCGCAGGCTGTCTCCAACAAGGACCCCACAGTGGCTTCTGGACCCTTGAGTGGGGCAGAAGAATCGGCACAAAGGTGCAGGAGTGGCTTGGCCACACCCAGGAGAGCCCAGGAGGTCGGGGCAAGCACGGGGAAGAACGGGGTGCTGGAGGAGGAGTTGGGTGGAGGCACAGGGGGGATGTTGTGGAGAGGCAGGACGTGGCCTGGGCAGTGTGTGTGAGCGCAGGGCCCAGGCCTGCCATGGTCACAACTCCCATCTGACACTTGCACCACGTCTGTGACCAACCTCATGCTCGGGCGTCTCGGCAAGTAGAGACCCGAGAGCCTGTGGCCTGCCATCCCTGGCTGTCCTCAGAGCCTCAAGTGGAAGCAAGTGCTGCCCTGTGGGGTAGTGGAGGGCGGTCCCCGGGTGGGGAGCAGAAGCCGGGGCAACACAAGGAGTGGGAGGGTGGCGGCCTGGACGAGTCTGGCAGGCGCTCCACGGGGACCTGGGTGATGCCAACTGCCCTCCTTGACCTCATCTTTGCAGTAGGGAGGTTGAGCTGGAAATTTCAACGATCCTGCCGTTTTAGCAGCTGGAGGTCCTCTGCGAGGACAAAGGGATGTCCTACGTGAGGAAAGTGCAGCTCAGTGGGCACCAAGGGCCAGAGGCAAGGCAAGAACGCCGACAGAACAGCCTCCCGTGGAACTGAGTCCTGACTTAAGGGCGAGTAAGCCCGTGGAGATTGGCCATGCTGGGGACACCTCTCTGCAGGATTTTGTGGTGTTTTGTCTTGTTTTGAGAGACAGGGTCTCACTCTGTCACCCAGGCTGGAGTACAGTGCCATGATCACAGCTCACTGCCGCCTTGGCTTCTGGAGCTCAAGTGATCCTCCTGCCTCAGCCCCCTAATCAGCTGGGACCACAGGTGGATGCCACTATGTCCAGTTAATTTAAAATTCTTTTTTTGTAGAGACAGGGTGTCACTATGTTGCCCAGCTAGTCTCAACCTACTGGGCTCAAGAGATTCTCCTGCTTCAGCCTCCCAAAGTGCTGGGATTACAGGTATGAGCCACGGCACCTCCAGAAAGGAATTGTCTATGGGTTTTAGGGTGGTGTGGGATGTGAATAAGGACTAGGGGGTGTCTGGGAGTCAGATGGGAAGGCTCTGATCGGCCCAGGCTGAAGCAGAGCATGTGAGGCTGGAGCATGTGCAAGGCTGGTTCAAGGCTGGCCGATTCTAAATGCATGGAAGGATTTTCTTCTGAGCCTGCAGGTGTTCGAACGAAGGCCTAAGCAATGCCCCAGTCCCTGAGGAAAGGAGCTTATTTAATTTCACTCAACAAATCTTAATTGAGCATCTATAGTAGGCAAAGCACTGTGTTGGATTCTGTGGGCAATCCATCAGTGTGGGTGGGGAAGCTTTGCTCAGTCTGGAGGGGAAGAGACTACACAGCTTGCTCCAGTGCAGGTGACAGGTGAACGCAAAATGTTCCCGAGAGCCGGTGTGCGTGTGCGTGGTAGGTTACAAACAAGCTCAGAAACTGTCCAAGGTACTCATCTCCAGGGGACGATAAAAGACTTTTTACCCAGTAAGATTGGGAACAGTAGTTAAATGGTTAATCAAAAAAGTCCATTAAGGCAAAGAATCTTTCCAAATGATACATACATGCCATACATTTTAATTTAAGTAACTTTTGCAGAGCCAGTTGTCCAATAGATGATGTTTCTCCAGGACTGCACAGTGCATGCTAATTTTTCCCAAATCCAAACTGCCCATCCTTGCTGACTCTCGGCACTTCTGCTCTGCTGACACAAGGTCAGGGAGGTCTGCACTGACCGCCTGACATCGGCCACACTGCAGCATCCCGCTGCGATCTCCAGTTCTGATTTCTTTAAAGTAATTCAAGAGCTGACGGGCCCTTGGTGAGGAGTCTGAGTGTAGCACCCTTTAGAATGTGACTTTTTCCTATCAGTCTTTACCTAATTTGGAGAACTTTTTTTCGGACTCACCTTATGAAATTTTCATAGAAACTACATTTACTTCAAAATGCTATTTCAACCGTTTACATGACATTCTGTGATGACAATGACAAGTGAGACGGTGAGCGCCATGAACAGGCTGGGAACCAGCGTCACTGACTCTCGAGGCCGTGGGCTCAGTGGTGACAGCAGAGGGAACCCTGGGCATCACACAGGCACCAGTCAGTGTGCTTTGCGGACCGGATGGGGAACACCAATCTGCTGGTTAAGACAGCTGCTGTTCATATCATCGTCTGTCACCCAGGAACCTGAGTGTCCCAAAAAGAGGGAAACAGACTTTGTCCCACAGATCCACAGGCAGCCCTAATGGGATCAGCCAATTAGTATTGATTCTGCAGGTGCTGCTCAGGAAAGGCCTGATTCCAGAGCTAATCAGCTCCCAGCCCGGTCAATCCATACTTCATTAATCCAGCCCTGACCCTCCTGCCCCCAGCACCACTGACTGCCACCCCCCCCGGCCCACTACAGCCCTTGAGGGGGGCAGGACACAGACACTGACCTCCTCACACCATATAGGAGCCTCTTTCCCAGGCCTCGCTCTTATTTCTCCTCCTTTGCCCTGGTTACCGATCACAGAGGGTTGGGGAGGGGTCCCATAACCGATTCCACTCTGAATCCTACATTGAACCAGTAGGACTCCCTTTTTCACAAAGCCCAGTCCCTTGATGTTTCAAGCGGCCGTGGCACGAGGCAGGCACAAAGATCTCATCCCCATTTTGCATGTGGGGACACCGAGGCTCAGAAAGCCTGTGTGATCGGCCCAAAGTCACAGCGTCAGGTGCCAGTAGAGCTGCTCAAACTTGGGCCTTGGCCTCTGCATCCAGCGCAGCCCATGTCCATGCCACCTCCTCCTGCAGGCCCTCCCCTGGCCCACCCTCATGCCCACCCACTGGCAACCCTGCTCCAGGGCCAGAGCCTGTGACCTCTCACCCCCTGCACTGCCTACCTCAGTGGTCAGGCTGAGTGCCCCAGAAAGGCACTGCTGGTCTCCCCCAACCGTGTTTTCGCTGTGCTCATGGAGGAGGAGCGGCAGGCCTGGGCTCAGGGATGTCTGCACTCTGCCTCCCAGCCTGGGTCACTGCGGGCTCACACTTGGGACTGCTGATGGAAGGGCAGCGTGGATTTTAGATCTTGAACCATCTTGTTCCCTTCTAACTGAGACAACCAAGCTTTCTTGGGCAGAAGGAAGTATTCGTTTTGTTCTGACTTGGTGCAGAGAATACTTTCACACTTTGGTTTTCTTCCAGCATCAGAAAAATATAATTCACTGACTTTTTTTAGGTATTTCCTTTGTTTATCATTTTTTCAGAAACAGTATTTGGATTCAGTTTTGATTATAATTCAGTAAAAAATGACAACTGGGGTTTGGTTTAGTGTCGTACTCTGCAGGTGAAAGCCCATTCTGGTTAACTGCAGGAATTTCAACCCCATACAGTATTGGCCTCAGCTGGTGTCAGTGACGTTCCCCGAATCACGTAGCTGGTGGTCTTCAGGCAGCAGATCATCATCACCCCAGAGTGTCCATGCAGAGGTCCTGAAGCCAGGACCAGGGCTTCACCAGGTGGCGACATCACATGCTGCTGCTCTCTGCTGGGGCGTGCCTGGGGGCGGGCGGAGGAGGGGGACGAGCACACAGATGCTCTGCAGGGGGAAGGAGAGCCGAGAGGGAGCGGTGGCTGGAAAGAAGGCTAGCGGAAGGAAACAAACCCGATAGAGGGCTGTGGGAAGCTGGACAGTGGTGAGTCAGGCCCGTGGAAGACCCCAGAGAGGAGCCAACTCGCAGGTCATGATGGGTGACGGTGGGGGTGGCGGTGGGGTGCTTCTGTGTGGCCGAGTGGAGGAAGGCGTTCAGCAGAAATGTGCTGACCAAGACAGGACGGTGGTGGACTAAGCACCACTTGGCCACTCGGCCCCTATCTACGTGATGGGGAGTACTAAGGGTCACGCTGTCTGGGATCTGTGGGACTGGCAGGTAGTCCTTGCGAAGAACCCTGGAGCCCAGCCTGGGACTGGGGGGGAAGTCTGGTATCGAAGGTGCTGGCTCCCCCATCCTTTGCCCTCCTTCCTTGCTACCATTCCATCCTTGCCCTAGGCCCATTCCAAAAGCCAGATCCGCTTTTGGAAGGAAATGCCTCCACTCCCAAGACAAGTATATTCATTTTCTATTGCTATCTAACCAATTGCTACACACTTGGCAGAGGACAAGAGCCCACATTTGCTCTCCTCAGTTCCTGTGGGTCAGGAGTCCAGGGTCTCAGAAGGCTGCAGGGGATTGGCGGGGCTGTGCTCTCATCTGGAAGGCTGACCAAGGGAGAATCTGCTTCCAAGCTCACTCGGGTGGCTGGCGGAGTCCGCGCCTCATGTGGCGGGACCGCGGGCCATGGCTGCTTCCTGGCCGTTAGCTGGGACTGCCCTCAGCTCCCGGAGGCTGCCTGCAGATCCTTGTCACATGGGTGCCTCCAACATGGCCACTTACTTCATCACGCCAGCAAGGAGGGGATCTAGAGGCAATCTGCTTGCAGATGGAATCTTACATGGCACAGTGTAATCTTGGGAGTGATGGCCCACTGCTTTTGCAGTCTGCTGGTTAGGGGCTGGTCATGAATGCCACCCACACCAAAAGTGAGGACCGCACAAAGTCAGGAGCACTGCGGGGTGGGGCCTTCTGGGCACACCTGAGAGTCTGTCCCCCACACCAAGGCAGATGGGCCATGTCTGGCCCTCAGCCCCTGCCCAGCCCCATAGCTCCTGACGGTGATGGCAGAACCCAGCCACAGTCACAGCCTTCTGCCACCTCCCTCCCACCACCTCTTTGCTGTCCTGTCCTGGGACACCCGTGCATGGAGGGGCCAGGCTATGTGGAAAGGGTCTGAACCCTGCCTCCAGACAACCCTGTGCACCCTACCAGCCTCTTTCCTCCTCTGCTGTGGGATTCTGTGGGGTAACCTCTCTGTCCCTTCATTTTCCCATCTGTAAAATGGGAATAGAAATAGTGCTCCTCCCACTCAGTTGTCAGGATAATTAGAGAAATAAAATCAGTGCAAACCGTGTGCCACGTGGGTGGGCCGATAAAGAGCAGCTGCTGTCATTGTTGACCTTGCAGCCTGGAAGGGGCAGGGAACGGGCCTGCTTGGCCTGGCTTCCCACTGCCTCCTTCCAACTGAGCTCCGGGCTGCTTGCTGGAGGGCAGATGGAAGCCACGGGCCTGAAAGCCCCAGGTCACCCCCAAAGAAGAGGCAGTGAGGAAGGGAGGGGCTGGGATCGTCAGAGGAGAAAACACCGGTATGAGGACGCTGGCAATGTCCTTTGATTTCCCTTGGCCTCAGTTTCCCCGCCTCTGGCATGGAGCTGCTAAACCCCGTTTGTTGTCTGGCACGTCCCATCGAGACCTGCATACAACCTCAGATTCAACCACCATCTTTCCTCTGGAAGCAGCCCTCACCCAAGCCCCCTTCTTTCCGTCATGGCCCTGATACAGGCATGAAAACTTCACGGCTGCCCTCGACTCCACCTTCTCCCTGCAACAGCTGCCTCCTTTCAGGGCTGCCCTGGCCTAGGGCTCCATCCCCTGATCCTGGTCCAGACCATGTTTGTACCTGCAATAGCCCTTATGGTGACCTCTCTGACTCCTGCCTTTCCTCCTCAAGTCAAGAGTCCACACACTGCCAGACCCCTGACTCCGACTGCTCAGATCCTTCTCTGCCGCTCCTGACTGCAATGTACCCGGCCTGGCATTCAGGGCTGCCCACCCTCAGCCTACCCCACCACTCCCACCACATCCCTTCTGTTCCCTAGCCACTGCCCCCCACAGCCTCCATCTCTTGAAATTCCAACATGGTGCCCTTTTCCTCGCCCTGCGGTGAGAGGTGCCATGGCCCACGCCAGAGGGCAGTCTCCATTGCCACCCAGCGCCTCGGGGGGCCAGAGCTGGGGAGAGGGTTCTCAAGTTGAGTCAAGATGCCCAAGTGTAAGCCAGGCCTGGCCATTGCAAACCAGCATCCATCTCGTCTCCTTCCAGCTGCCAACTGCACCCTTGCCTGGGCCTCCGTGCCCTGCCTGCTCCTTTCTGCCAGGAAGAAAGGGTCCCTCAGCCAGGGTCCAGCGCATGTGGGGGTGTACCTGGGCTCGAGTGGCAGTTAGAGGGCCCCGCGGTGCAGAACAGCGATCATGGGTTTGGTCCCAGCATCCCCTCTCCTTTGCCCAGCACTCTCTTGAGGATGGTGATTCAGGAGACACCAGTCTGACCACAGTGACTCGGGCACCTGCTCCATGTCCTCCTGGATGTGGTGCTTGGAATTCGACTCAAGAAAACGGCTGGGGTTGAGTGTTCTGTTCTGACAGCTATCGAGGCTGTCCTGGCCACCGCAGAGCTGCCCGCCTGAGTGACTGCACAGGGTAGCTGGCCCGCTGCTTGACACCCACATGCCTGCACGTGTGCTCATGGCTGGCAACCCGTGAGAACCTGTGTGTTCACAGGCACGTGTCTGCACACTCTTAGCTGGGTTTGGTGATGCTCTGTGCCCTGCTGGCAAATCCATGACTGGGTCCCTGTTCAAATAAAAGAGTAGCTCAGGTGTCCTTGGCACCCAATGGCTTCGGATGCTGCAACATAGATGGGGTGACGCAAAGAGGCCAATTCACCGCGGCACTGGGGTTTGCGGGGGCTGCTTCTCCTCAAAACTGCTAAACACAACAGCTCACACTCAGTAGTGATTTGTGGCTTCCAAAATGATTTCACATTGGTTATCTCATTTAATGGTTAAACCCTTGTAATCCCAAAGCTTTGTACATGTTTTACAGATGAAGAAATTGAGGCATAAGGGGGTTGAGTGACTGTCCCAGGCGTCTCAGGTCTAGACAGAAAGCAGCTACACCTTGCACTCCTCTGACGCGGGGGTCCTTGTCGTGCTCTGTCCCACCTCTCCTGGCCCTGGGTCCACTGCTGGCTCCCTCCTAGGCCCTATCCTGCCTATGGGCAGCTGGCCCCCTGCCTCTGGGGAGATGCGGGTTTCTTCCTAGCTGTGTGCTCCAGGCAGGCCTCTGCGCTGCAGTTGCACAGCCGGCTGGCAGCTGAGACTTCCCTGCTCTTGTTCATCAGAGCTAGTGTGTTCTCATACTTCCTTATCCAAACGAGGATGCTTTTGAAAATGCAATGAGCTGATATAATAATGGATCAACAGCAGGTCTGTTCTGGGTGCAGTGGGTGGTGGGTTCCCTAACCAGAGCCCAGTGCTATCCGTGTGCAGGCGCTCGCTGTGAGATGGAGATTGGATGGCTTCCCAGCCTTCTCCCCGCCCGGGGGGCCTCACTGCAGCCTTCATGAGCTGGTGGCCCCAGAATGGCTCCTCTTTCCTGCATGATGGGAGCATAAGGGTTCTCACCTGCTCCTGTCCAGAGGTTTCCCCACCCGCCTCCAGTGTCCCCTTACCCGTTGGAGACAGGCAGGGTGGAATCAGCAGTACCCATTGTCCCAGCTCTAGGAAGAGACCACACCAGGATTTGGGTCCTGCCCTCAGACCCTGGTTCCAGCAAAATGCTCTTAACACACCAACCAAACTGATCCCTTTCTGAGAGGTTCCCCAGCCAGCCAGCAATGTGCACAACCTAGGAGAGGCCTGCAGTTAGCTCAGGACATCCATGGGTAGAGGGCTGCCTCCAGTGGGCACACACCCACCACAGCGCACCTGCTCAGCGGGGGCACCAGGGGGCCAGGCATATTCTGCTATCCAATGAACAGCAGGGGCCAGGGGCAAGCTGTTGAAGCTGCTGCTGCTAACAGCACTGAGCTCCCCCTTTGCCAGGCTGCCCAGCAGTGGCAGAAAGCAGTCCAGAACCCAGAAAGGCTGGGATGTCCTAGAATCCTGGACCCTGGAGGCTAGAAGGGGTGTGACCCTCACCTTATCTGACACTCTCTACAGAGAGGCCCAGCACAAGGCTGTGCTGCTTGGGATGCTGGATGCTGGTTGCAGCGAGGGTCTCTCATGATGGGCTGGATGAGTGTGCCCATCTGCAGTGTGGAGCCTGGCACAGGTCATGGTGATGGACTTGGTACCTGCTGGAGCCCAGCACGGCCTGGACATAAGCAAGCCAGGTGACCAGGTGAGTCTGGCCCTGGAACTGAGTGTCCAAGACTTGGGTTAGCTGAAACAGCCCTGCAGAGCCTCTCAGGCTGTGAGCAAGGTGGGGACGTCCCAGAGGGAGGATGTGAGCAGAGCCAGCTTGCCCCCACAGTACTGCCTTTCCCACTGTCATGCTGCCCCAGGCTGCTCTGTGCCTCAGTTTCCCTTGGTGCTGTCATCTCTGTGGTTCTGGGTGAGGTGCTGGCAAGGAGAGACTCCTGGGCTCTGTGCCTTTGGCATTCCCTCTCTCACTCTGAAGTCTTCCCTGGCTCTGCCCTTGCCCAGGTCTGCTCACTCAATGTACCCACACTGTGGGACTTCCCACCCTGAGTCCTGCTTTTGGCTTGCTGGTTTTCACATTTGTCCCCTAGCCACGGGTGAGAAGCTCTTCTGGGGCACCTGGCCTTACTCATTTCTGCATTCCCACGTCAGGGCCCAGAGCCCAGCCCAAAGCAGGAGCTGTGCTAATATCCCCGTGACTCAGTTTCCTCACCTTTAACTCTCACAGGGCTACTTTGGGATCAAATGAGGGAATCGGTGGAAAGCATAAGGCCTGACATACAATTGGCACTCTGAATGTTAGATCATATAAAACACAGTGGTAAATACCACCACCACCACCACCACCACCACCACCTTGTTTTAAGATTCAGCTGATAGCTAGCCATGTGCAGAAGAATGAAACTGGACCCCTACCTCTCACCATATATGAAAATTAACTCAAGGTGGCCTAAAGATTTGAATGTTGTAAGATTTCAAACTATCTAAAAATCCCAGAAGAAAACCTAAGAAACACCATTTTGGTCATCAGCCTTGGGAAAATTCTTATGGCTAAGTCCTCAAAAACAACTGCAATAGAAACAAAAATCTACAAGTGGGACCCAATTAAACTAAAGAGCTTCTGCACAGCAAAAGAAACTCTCAACAGAGTAAACAGACAACCTACAGACTTGCATGCAACAAAGGTCTAATATCCAGAACCTAGAAGGAATTTAAACAATTTACATGCAACAAACAAATATATGCATTGAAAAGTGGGCAAAACGCATGAACAGACACTTCTCAAAAGACGACATATAAGTGGCCAATAAATATGGAAAAATGCTCAACATCGCTGATCATTTAGAGAAAAGCAAATCAAAACCTCAGTGAGACACCATCTCACACCAGTCAGAATGGCTATTATTAAAAAGCCAAAAAGCGGCAGATGCCGGCTAGGTTGTGGAGAAAAGGGAACGCTTACACATTGTTCGTGGGAATGTAGGTTAGTTCAGCCACTGTGGAATGCAGTTTGGAGATTTCTCAAGGAACTTAAAACATTCAAGCTAGCAATCCCATTACTGAGTGTCTATCTGAAGGAATATGTGTCATTCTGCCATGGAGACACATACACTCACATGTTTATTGCAGCACTGTTCATTACAGGGAATTGATGGGACCAACCTCGGCGCCTATCAGCAGTAGACTGGATGAAGAAGATGTGGTACACAGACACCATGGAATACTATGTAGCTATAAAGGAGAATGAAATCATGTTTTTTGCAGCAACATGGATGCAGCTACAGGCCATTATCCTAAGTGCAGCAGGAACAGAAAACCAAATACTGCTCACTTATAACTGGGAGCTAAACATTGGGTCCTCTGGACATAGAGATGGGAGCAGTAGACTCTGAGGAGTTTTAGAGGAGAAGGAAGGGAGAGGGGCAAGGGCTGAAAAACTACCTATTGGTTGCTATGCTCAGTCCCTGCGTAAGAGGATCAGTCATGCCCAAATCTCAGCATCACACAATATACCCGGGTAACATACCTGCACATGTACCACTGAATCTAAAATAAATGCCAAAATTATAATAAATAAATAAATAAATAAATAAATAAATAAATAAATAAATAAAATTTGGCTGAATCCAAGTGCCTGGGAGAGGAAGGGCAGAGGAATGAGACACCTTGGCAGGGCAAGGTGGCAGCCTTTCTAGCACATTCTCTCTCCCCAGGATGAGGCGGTGCTGTGACTTGGACCTGCTGGAAACTGGGCATACCAGCATGCAGCGGTGACAAAAGGGGGTGGCCTGTGGAGGGCAGCCTGCCCACTGTGGTGAGGTGGTGCCACTGGAACCTGGCACCGTGGCCCCGGCTCCCTATGTCCCTGCTCAGAGCAGGTGCCCCAGCACGGGCGTGCCAGGTGACAAGGCACTTTCTCATGCATTTTCCTGCTGTAGCCTTGGTGCAGCCACCTGAGATGGGCACCCATCCCATTACCCTGCTTTATCAGCTGGAGAGACTGAGGTTCAGAACTGAAATGCTGAGTGAGAGTCAAGCATTGGGGCTGTCGCAGTGCTGACACCCATGGTGGCTGCTTCCCTCTCACCACCCGGCCCAGGCTGGTGCTGTGTCTCTGCCCAGCTTCCCAGACAGGCACTCAGGAAGGACTGGGGATTTCAGGTAGTCCCCATCCCTCTTCTCTTCTCCTGCCTCTGGAGCTGTCAGAGAATTGACTTGTCAATGGGGGTCTAGGGCCAGTGAGCCCTGAGCACTGTCACTCCCTGCCCCTCTCCCCAGGATGCAGGCTTAGGCTCCTGGAGAAGTTCACTTTCACCACCTCCCACTTCTAGGCTCCCCCACCTCCCTCTGTGACGCCTGCCCTGCCCCTAAGGTCCCTCCCTCCCCTGGGGTGTCAGCTAACCCCACTGCCTGGAGGAGAAACAGTTAACATAAAATATTGAACTGGGCCGAGCACAATGACTCATGCCTGTAATCCCAGCACTTTGGGAGGCCAAGGTGTGAAGATCACTTGAGGTCAGGAGTTCGAGACCAGTCTAGCCAACATGGTGAAAACACATCTCTACTAAAAATACAAAAATTAGCCGGGTGTGGTGGTGGGCATCTGTAATCCCAGCTTCGGGGAGGCTGAGGCAGGAGAATAACTTGATCCTGGGAGGCAGCTTTTGCAATGAACTGAGATGGTGTCACTGCATTCCAGCCTGGGCAATGTGGTTGGGCGGGGGGATCGCCGCCTGAGAACATGTGTGAGCCAGAGTGGGCAGCATGCACCTTCTCTAGCAGAGGAGGTGTATCTGTGATGAACGCAGTGGTCCTCACTCTCCGTGCCCATGATGGCAGAGTATGCTAATACTGGGTTTCCCAGGCCACCTATCACACAGTGAGCAGCAGGAGAGCTACGGATCCACTACCAACATGGAGCCCAGAAGCTGCCAGGCACAGGTTTAAGGCAGGCCTCCACGTACCGGGGGGAAGGGCTCTCCAGGCTCTCCT
Organism: Aotus nancymaae; assembly: GCF_030222135.1. Classification (NCBI taxonomy): domain Eukaryota; kingdom Metazoa; phylum Chordata; class Mammalia; order Primates; family Aotidae; genus Aotus; species Aotus nancymaae. The sequence goes on from NW_026988423.1 coordinate 38,795,791, forward strand.
GGGCTCCTGTCCCCAGGCAGACCCTAGGAGTACCTGGCTGATTTCTTTCCTAGGATCCAGGGAAGGCAGCAGGGATGAGAGCAGGAGGCAGGCATCCTTTCATGCCAGTACATTTGCCTGGGACTTGCTTCCCTCCCTCACCATCCCTCTGTTTGCTGAGCTACTTGGCCCCCAGGACCAGGCGTGGTGCACTCACCCCAGTGGCTTCACACTCGGGGATAGGCACTGCAGGATGCCTGGGTAGCCCTGGATGCAGGAAGGGAGCCCCAGATGCCCGACTGGATACCAGGTAAAATGGGGCGCCTTCCTTCTCCATGCTCCCGTGACACTGACATAGCTTCCCTCTGGGCGGAAGTATTTGCTGGGTGGCCCGTCTGCCCAGACATCTCCTGAGTGGGAAGGGCAAGTGGGGAGAATTGCCATTTATTGAGCTTTTGCTCCATGTCTTAGCACCAAATAACCTGTCAACCAGATGGCTGCATAAAGAAAATAAAGACAAGGTGGCATATACATGCAATGGAATATTAGTCAGCCTTGTAAAGGAAGAACATTCTAACCCATGCTCTGCCTTGGGTGAACCTTGAGGACACTATGCTAAGTGAAATAAGCCAGTCACAAAAGAACAGATGTCATAGGATTCAATTTCTATGAGGTATTTGGAGTAGTCAAATTCACAGAGACAAAAACTGGGATGATGGCTTCCGGGGGCTGGGAGTGGGGAGAACGGGAGTCATTTAATGGGAGTTTCTAATTGCCAAGATTAGAAAGATCTGTTTCGCAACAATGTAAATAACTCAGCACTACTGAACTGTGCACTTGAAAATGGTTAAGATGATAAGTTTTAGGTTATGTTTTTTTTTAAATCACGATGAAAAAGAGCCTGTCATTCATCCAGAGTGTCTGTTTAGATACAGTCAAGGACAGGACACCCCTCGGGGCCTGCACCCTGGGCTTCAGTGAGCTTTCACGGCTGGGTTGGGTGTTTGTGTGTGATCTCAGGCATGCACCTTCTGGGAATCACAGGGTGACAGGCACCAGGCATGCCTGGGGGAGGCCCCCCTCCAGGGCTCCAGGTATGCCACTCGAAGGAGTGTGCCTGCCCCACTGACAGCCTGGGAAGCCGCAGAGACACGGGGCTGGAGCACTTGTTCCGAGAGAGAGATTTATGTGTGGGAGAAGAAGTTAATATCGACAAGTGATGAGTTAGGAGAGTAATACTTCAGCTTCCGTTCAGAAACTCCGACCGTGGAGGAAAATAGCTGGGCCGGAGGCCGTACTTCAGCCCAGGCAGGCTGGCAGACCTGGGCGGGGCCGGTGTTAGTCAGTTGCAGCACAGGTGCGACTGGCCGATTCTTTGGCCTCCCCGGGCTCAGTGTCCTCCCCGTGCCACAAGTGGCCGTTTCTCCCACTCTGTGGTCTGTGGATGAGGGAAGAGGAGGGAGAGAGAAGGGCTGGGGCAGGCAAGCAGGGTTGGGGGGTTGATATATACCTACAGCCTGTCAACACTGCCACAGGGACGGCACTTCCCACAGCCCTGCCTCAGAGGGACCCAGCAATGGCACTTCTTGGGGGTCACGACTTATCTTCAAGGGTGTCAGAGCAGTGGTGATCTCCTCAGGCTTAGGAAGACATCCTCAAGGGGACCCCCAGTTAGCTACGGGGACCCAGAGGGCTTCATGTCGGGAAGGTAGGCACTGGGCAGCCCTGAACCCAGGCCTGAAGCCTCCGAGGGTCTGCTGACATTCACCGCCTGGCGAGATCCTTTGGTCAGGGTGCATGGACACACTCTGGCAGGCTAGCGATTCATGGGTTTCATTAAAGTTTGTCTGTATTTTTAATTTGCTGCCTGTGGCCTGAAGGAGCTGACCTTGCCCAGGGCTCTGTCAGGGATAGTTGCGATTGGTTTTCCTGGGCCAGCTGTCTGAGGGAGAAGAAAGAAGGTGAGGGGCCCTGGGAGTCTCAGTGTTGTGCCTCAGCCCCAGCCCCTACGCATCTGTCTGCCAATAGCACCAACAGCCTGCCAGGGAGGGCACTGGGCACGAAGCCTCTGCCTCCTGTGACATTGCTGTGTGGCCCTATACAGGAGCAGAGCTGCTCCGGGTGCCGGCCCCCTCATCAGTGAAAAGAAGGGAGTAGCTCAGGGTTACAGAATCCTACTTCTGGGATGTCCAGTGCCAGCCTGGCTATCTACGTCCAGCTCCTGCCCCTCAGTCTAGCCCTCTCCTTCCACCCCTGGTGGCTTGGCAGGCAGGCTCCCTCCATCTGGCCTCTGGCTCTGTGAAAGAGATCTTCCCAGGTAAGGAAATGCTCATGCACCCTCTCCTGTCTTGGATGAGGAAACTGAGGCCCCACCAGAGTCTGCGGCACAGTGGGTTGCAGATACAGCTGGGACCAGCACCCGGGGCTCTGAGCAGCACAGTCTGCCGGTCTCCAAGGCCTGCAGGCCCCGCTCCCACCGCTTCCCTGGGCTGAGCCCAGGGCGGCCTCCAGGATATCTTGCCCTCCAGACTAGGGAGGGGGTGAGCCCAGGCAGGGGACCCTCACATCCCTTCCTCCATCCCTGCTCTGTACGGTGCTGGCTGGTGCCAGCTAACCATACCTCCTTTGCTGCCCTTCTTTTGAAAGTATGGGGGCTTAGCAGATGCTTTTTAGTGTTAAAACAGAATTTCAGTTGCACCCACCTCCAAAAAGCATCAGCCCCTCTGTCTGGCTTCGTCCACATAAAGAGAGGATACTTTCCTCATCTCATTCTCGATCCCAGGGATGCATGGTGCAGGAATAATCCCATCCCAGGGGAGGAGGTAGAGGCTCAGGAAGGGTCAGAGAGGTAGCAAGGCCTTGTGTTAATGGGGGGTGGGTGGCCTGGCAGAGCGAGTTCTTCAACAAGCATTTAAATGAATTGTTAAATACATGAATAATAAAAATGGCTTCCTATTTTCAAATAAAAAATAAAAAAGCCCTTGCTATTGCATGCTCTGAGTGATTAGCATGATTAACTGTAATGACTCATTTCCTCCTCAGAAACATCCTATTATTACCCTCATTTTAAAATCGGGAAGTCTGAAGTCCAGAGAGGTTAAGCAACTACTTGAGGCCACACAGCTATCAAGCGGCAGAACTGGGATCTGAGTCCAGCTAGTATGGCCCTGCACTTAGCCAACCTGCCAAATCACCCGTGCAGGCTCAGGTCCACAACACTCTGTCCACTAGAACTTTCCATGCTGTCGGGAACGTTCTGTATCTGTGCCGCCCAAGATGGCAGCCTCTAGCCACATGTGGCAGTTTCGTACTTGAAATGTGGCCGGTGTGACTGAGGAGCTGCTCAGGGTGGGGAGGGAAGCAGCCCCCGACACCCTGTGTCGGCCTCTAATAGTTTCTGGATGACAGCCGAATGAGTAGCCCAGAATCCAAAGACAGACTAATGGCCTCAGAGGCCAGGTTGCTCACCTGTCCTAGACAGAGGAAGCAAGATGGGCAGAGGGGAAGGAGAGAACCCCGGCCCACACAGCCAGCCAGAGGACAGGCAGAGCCAGGCCTCCAACCACAGTACCACTGGCACTCCCCACGCCGCGCCTCCGTGTCTCCACTCCTCATCCCGCTTGCTCTTCTTCTTGTGAGCAGATAGCTGGCTCACATTTCCCATGTATGAGAAGAGAGAGCTCCTGCCACGGCTCTGAAGACTGAGCCATGGAACCCTTGCCCCCCTGGGCAAGGTTAGTCCTCAGATCCAGTCAACTCTTGATCCAGACTTATATTCTCCACTTTTGGGCTTATCAGTGGCAAAGCCTTAATCCCTGCCAGGCACTTGGCACGGAGGCTGCCTCTGCCCCGCTGTCAGCTGGTGTGTGTGCACAGAGTGCAGGCTCATTTTAATATTGGCTGGAGCTAAACCTCATTAGAAAAGTAAATTTGCTGTAGCTGCAAAAAAAAAAAAAAAAAAAAAAAAAAAGAAAGAAAAAAGAAAAAAGAAAAGAAAAGAAGAAAAAACCCACATAACCCTTCCAAAGCTAACCAGCAAACACTAGATTTGGATTTCTGGATAATTTGATGTTTTATGCTTCCAGCACCTGGTGCAGAGCCTCCAGCACAGTAAGTGCTTGGTCAGTGTTGGTGCAAGTGAACTGAATTTTGGGGGACCTCTGACCGCCTTTCAGCATGGATAAGAAGGGCTCACAGATATGAAATTTTTGTAAGTTTCATGATTTTTTTTAGATGACCATGCTGAAAAATTGGAAGGATTCTATTTAACACTAATTAGACATGAAAACATTATTTTGTGTTTGGCAAGGACGAACTCTGAGCTGAGGTATGCTCTGGGGTCTTTGGGTCGGGATAAGGAAGGGTGGGTCCAGCCCAGAGTCTGGAGGTATGATGACCCAAGCGGGTGAGGAGGGAGGCGGGACAGACTGCCCCATTCCAGTGGGATCGGCTCCAGGGTTGGCCTGACACTGCTACTCCAAATTCTAGAGCCAGCCTGATCCCGGAAGAAAGGGGGTGAGAGTGTATAAAATACATAGATTAAATTAAAATACATCTAGTATTTCTTCTAAAAACTGGTGAGATGACAGTTTCCTGATTTATAGATCCTCAGGAAGCTGGGGCTTAGAGAGCTCTTTTTCCAAAGTCTACTCGGCTAGCCACAGATGGAGCTGAGACTGGACCTCATACAGCCTGGCTGAGGGCCTGTCCCCAGTGCACTTCTTCCATGTCCCCTGGCTAGTCTTCAGCAGGGTCTCCAAAGGTCTTTTTGCCTGGAGGCCTGGGGAGGGGGTGCATGCCCTCTCTTCTTCTCCCCGAGTACCAGGTTTCCCCATCCCCACACCCTTTGCCACTGCCCTGCATTCCAGGACCAGGAGGGTTACAGCAGGGGCCAGAAGATGGAGAGGAGCCCTCAGCACTGGGAGATCATCAGGGGCCAAAGTGTGTCCCTGAAAGTCCCTGCAAGCTCTTGGTGCACTTGACCTCATAGCCTGTCCTCTCTCTGCCTTTGGGCTTCTCTCTAAGAGACCCTTACATTCATCAGAGCCATAGGAAAGCACCTTCCTTATAGAATGTCCAACTGCTCTACTGAGGGGCCTCCTGCAGGGGTGGACAATTGCTGAGGTCAATGTGGGGGAATGGGGAGGCCCCCATCCCGCCCCAACTCACCACTCGGCACGCCCTGACTTTTGCCTGTGTACCTCCCTCTGCCGTCCGCCAGTGCACCTCTGTGCCTTTGTCTCGTCTCACTGCCTCCTTCTCTGCCTGTGTCAGGCTTTCTCTCTGATTCCTTCTCCTCCTGGGCCCCTTCCTCTCCTCCCCTCCATTTTCAGAAGAGAGGAGCATCATCCCTCTCTTCCAGACACAATGGAGTCCCCCATGCTCCTGTCCACTCAGCCTTTCAGTCAGCGCATCCTCTTCCACATCTCACTCCCAGCTCCCAGCCTGCCTTATCACCCCGTGCTCCACAACTAGGAAAAGTACATCTGACTTGATCCCCTCACTCCCAAGAAACCACTATGAGAACCTCCAGGTCTCTGCAGAAGCCTGAGCCGGGAAACTGGGCTTGCCCCTGGGCATCCTCCTGTGAAGCTCCTTGGTCTCTGCCACGGATGCCAATCCTGTTGCTGGAGCCGATCTGCTCAGGGATTTACCTGCCCCCTGCTTCTGGTGGAACAGTGAGTACCTGCTCAGCCAGAAACCTAGACATAGATATCAACCCAGCGCCTGGACCTGTGGTGATCCCCAAGCACCTTGGGGTCAGGCACAGAAACAGGAACAGCAAGCTCCTAGCTCCAGTGCTGAATGGGGCACAGATGCATTAATTCTCCCAGTCCCGTTAACCTCAGCAAGTATTTCCGTTTCCATCAAAAGGGGCAGAGGGAAAATGCCACGAGCTCCAGAACCTTTGGCAGTGCTAGGCGTGAACTGGGCAGAGTGAGAAGTCTGTTTGAAGACCCTAGGAAAGGGTATTCACCCTATGGAAGAAAGGGAAGACTTGATGTTTGCTTCAGTAAGGTCACTAATGGTTACCAACTGAGCGGGCTCTGGGAGGAAATGTCTCAATCTCTGTAGTGGCTACCAAGCAGAGGTAAGGAAACATCATCACAGGAGACAAATCCTAGAAAACCCTAGAACAACATGCCCCACAGCCCTAGTAACTTAGGGAGTGGTGCGCCTCCCATTTCTGCAAGAACACATCCAGGCATTGCACAGTGCTAGGCACTAGGACGTCTGCACCCCATCATTTTCAACAGTGCATGCTACACAGCCCGAGCTCTAGGACCCACTGGGCACCGTACCCACACTGGTGCCCATGCACCGGGCTAGCCACTGTCAGTAAAAGGCCCCCTTTACAGTCCCGTACATTAGAAATCTATGGAGTCCTTCAGTTTCAGCTTCTACAAGAATCCATGCAGCTAGGCCTGATTGGGGTAGGAAGGCCACAGGGAGGTTGGCCAAGGCTCCCATGTGTGTGCATGTGGGGGTGGTTCTCGACCTTAGCTGCTTGGTATGGGGCTGTCACCTCCTTTCCCTGGCACTGTCGGACCCGGTGGCTTCCTTCTCTACTTCCTGCCTCAACTCTCAGCTTCCTTTTTCTGGAAGTTGTGTGCTCTGACTCTGTAGGGATTGGGACCTCAGATCTGAGACCAGGCGCAGATGGGAGGGTGGTGAACTGGTCGCGCTTCTTTCCTCCTTGCTACACCGAAGGTCCCAAGGGCCCTTTGACACCCTTGTCATCCCTGGGTTCCTCAGCATGCCCCGCAGAGCTCAGACCCCCTGAAAAGAGTTAACTTGGCAGTGCCTAAGTTAACCAGAGAGGGCTGGTGGGCAGCAGGGGTGGGGAGGTGGGGGGCGACTGACCCCTGACTCCTTATCCGACCACCAGAAACCACCTGCTGAGGGGCCCAGGAACTGACGGCGGAGAGCCCGGGCCAATTGTTAGAAGCTGCTGAGAACCAGCTCTTCCCCTAATCCCGGTCGAGAAGGGCAGGTGGTGCCGGGTTTTGTTTCGTAGCCCCTAGGCAGCAGCGCCTCCCGGCCTCAGCTCGGTTCTCGGCCCCCATTCCAGTTGCCCCTAGCGCGCGCAGCGCACACACACACACACACACACACACGCACACACACACACGCCCCAGCGCGCGCCCGGGAGGACATGGCGTGGGCACCGATGGGGACACAGAAAGGGGCTCTGTGAGCGGCGGGGCGCCCGCGGGGGCGCGCGGAACACTGACCTGCGGCGACGAGTCCGGAGCGTCCCCGGCGCGGTCCATCGCGGGCGGCGGCCCCTACGCCCCGGCCCTGGCGCCCCTAGGCTGCTGCCCTGGGCCGCGCGCGCCTCCCTCCCCGGGAACTCTCGGGCTGCGGGCCCCCGGGGGCCACTTCATAGCCGCGGGGTCCGCGCGCCCGCCCGCCCGCCCGCAGCCCCGCCCGGCCCCGCCGCCCCTGCCCGGCTCGTTCTGGGCTCAGCGAGGCGGCGGCCGAAGGCTGGGAGCGCGCGGGAGGGAGGGCGCGGGCAGGAGGCGGGGGGCGGGGAGCGGGGAGGGCGCCGCGGGGAGCACGCGCGGGGGTGGTGGGGGGAGCGGGGCGAACGAGGCGCGCGGCCGGAGTCGATCCGACCCGGCCGGCGCAGAGTCCCCTCGGTGGCAGCGGATGCGCGGGTGCCGCCGCGGCTGTGCCAGCGCCTCCCGCCCCGCCCCCACCCGCTCTCCGCCCCCGCTCCGCCCCCGCCCCGAGCCCGCGCCAGCGCCGGCGGGACCCGAGCTGCTAATGGTCGGTACCAACCTCGCCAGCCGAGGCGGGGGCGCGAGGAGGGAGGCCGGCGAGGGGACCCCCCTAGGGATTGGTATCACCTCCCCACCGCCCCCCACCTCCCCCGGCACCCTCCCTTGCGGAGGCGACTCCTGCTTCGGGCGCGGGAGCTGGGGTGGCGGGCAGGGGCCGAAAGCACCCCCGGATCTCGGCTCTCGAGAGTTAAAGCTCGGCCCCCGCCTGCACCCCCATTCCACCCCGCCTCCATCCTGGCTGCTCCTGGCGCCCAGCTTGGCAGTCTCTCTCAAAGGGTGATTGTTTCCGGCCGGGCTGCTGAGGGAGGGTGGCGGGGGGACGGTTCTCTGGGACCAAGGGGCCGAGCTGGGGAGCCGGTGGGGTATACGGCTTCCTCCTTGGCTTCAGGCACCCCGGATGGAAGGTGGCTGGTGGGGGCGGGCGGTGCCGTGCCGGGATACGGTGTGCTCGTAAGGGGTGGTCGCGGGGGTCCTCAGGCGGCGGCCGTAGGGCGGCCCCACCTGTGGGCCCTGCTGCCCCGTGGAAGCAGGCTCGCGTCAGCCTCACCCCCAACCTCCCCTTCCGGGCCAGTGCACCGGGCATTCCAGAGAGAGGGCCAGGAGGCCTGCGTGGGCGCAGAGGCGCGGGGAGGCCGGGGGCAGCGGGTTCTCCAGGAATTTCCCGGGCCACCGCTGCGATGTGTTGGTGGGCAGGGGACCGAGGCCAGTGAGTAGGCGCGCGCTTGGACGTTTGTGGGCGCATTGGTAAGGTGGCCTGAAGCCCTCTAAGGAGCTATTTCCAGATACTCCTTCGTCAGCCTGTGGGAGACTTGGAAGCCATCCTTGGACTCATTTTAGAGGTTGGCATCTCCCAGTGCTCCTGGACACCTGGCCACACCCGCTGTATCCTCTTCACAGCCCCAGGAGGAGGCCAACTCCCAGGGCGAGGTTCGCGGCGGGACCAGGGACTGTTGGTACCTTCTCCAGGGTCTCCCTCTTTCCTTGACAGGGAAACCAGTTCCAGCCCCATGGCTAGGCACTGCTTAACCACAGCTGTGCCCCCTTACTTCGGGCCGGGGCTGAGGATCATGGAACTCTTTTCTATCAGCTTTTCTTCCCTGTCAGGACAGGGCCCGGCTCTGCTCTCCCCACTGAGGATGTGCAGGTGGGGTGGGGGCAGAGGCTGCAGAATCAGCCACTTTGGTCAAGACCTTGAGGGGAGGAAGGCACCTCACCTCACCGTGCACATCATCACAGACAGGTGAATGTGTCCTTAATGACTGTCTCTAGGGATAGCTGCCCCTTCTTGTCATGCGCTCGAAACTTCCTCTGAATCTAACCTGAGTACCTCCTGCTGCAGTACAGGAGCATTTCCTCCTTCTCCTAATGAGTGGAATCCCAGCCAGTGCTGCTCAGCCTTCTTCTGCCCCTACTACATCCCTCTCCTTTAGACTCTGCTAAGAGGCTTTTTCTGAGTCGGTGTTCTCCTGGTATTTTCTTTGCCTCCATACTCTGCTTCTCTTTAGACTCCACACCAGCTGAAGGGCAGGTGCAGGAGCAGGATGGTGGGGTGGGGAGTACCAGAGAGCATGGAGGAGTAGCCAGGCCATTCCGGAGGGCACATTGCCTGCCTCCCTCTGCTGAGCCAGACAGCCGCAGCCACACAATCACCAAATGGGAGACAGAAAAGATCATGAAGACTGTCTCGTTTTACCAACATTGAAACAGACCCACCCGGGTGAGCTCGGGAGACCTCGGAAACATGGCAATGGGGAGGCCTGGATTTCAGGCGGGTTCTCAAGGCACTAGCAATAGACCTCCCCCTGGGCCAGTCTTTTCAGTAATAAAACAGGGGGTTAGACTAACTGGGCTCTGGTCCGCCTGGTCCTGCTGGACTGTGGCTTAGAGATGTTGTCTGCAGGGTTTCTCGGCTTTCCCTCAGCATTCTGGCAGGAACAATTGTAATAATAAAGCCTCTTTCTAGGGACCTGTCTTGCATGTTAGTCCCAGGCTGTGTTTACAGAATTTTTAATATTAATTTTTAGAGCCAATTTAAAACAATAATAGAGATTAAAATTAGCATGATAAGGCTCAGTGAAGAGACAACGGCCTGCCATTCATTTTGGTGGGAAGTTTTGGCAACATCCCAAGTGTATGGACACACACACGTGCACTGACGTCTATGTAGGCACAAAACATGCACATAGAGGCAGCTACACATGCAAATGTGTCAACATGAACACACACACACACTAAAGTACCTCATGTGCACATAGAAATGCTTGCATATGGACGCTCCTGCTTGATGCCCTTGACCTCATAGCACTTGCACCCACACAGACACATGCATACGCACACCATCCCCCCAGGTCAGCCACGCTCCCACCCCTGTCTTCCTGCTTGGTCTCTGCAGGGTCTGTGGAAATCCTTCCCTCCCATGTCTGGAGTTGGTGCATCCCCCAAGCTTGGCCCTTGCTCCAAACATCTGGAGCACCTCCATGTCTCCCTGAATGATTGATCTTCCCCTCCCCCTGCCTTCCCTGCCAGTAGTGAGCCCCTCTTCTCAGAGGCCCCCAAAGCCTAGCACCAGCATGTTTAGTATGCAAAGCTCGGGTCTGTCCTCTGGGACAAACCGTTATGTGTTTATTGTGTAGTTAAGCAGGACGGGAGCCCTGCCCCCGCTCTGGTCCTGGCCCAGTTCCCATAATCTGAATCCCAGAAGAGTCCCGTAAAACCATCATTTGCAATGCAAAATCCGCAAAACATCTGGGAGGGTCTGTAGGTTTTCTCCAAATCACCTGTGCCCTAATTTAATATGAATAACAATTAGTTTACTCTTATCAGTTAATTGTTCCCCTCGTGGCTTCTGTCTGCCCTGCCCTCTCTTTCAGCAGGAGCTTTGGTCTGCTGCAGACTCCTAATGATGCTGCCTTTTCAGCCCAGCCATCCTTCTCAACTACCACCCCAGAGAGGCAACGCAGCTATGCTGCTCGCTGCCCTCACCCCCAGGGCCCCGGGCCCTCACCCCGCCTGTCTCAGTCTTAGCTAGTCTAATTGTTGAGGGCCATCCAATCTCCCCTTGCCTTCACCAGCAATCTGTAGCAGTGATTTTGCTGATGTGAGTGAAAAGGTCCCAGTGGGATTCTTCGGTGAGGAATCCCACCCCACATGATGTCGTTGCCCTGGCAAGGATGACAGCACGTGCACACAAGTGTGCACACCCAGGTGCCGCCAGATTGCTGGGGGAGTGAGAGGAGGAAGAGCTGCCCTCTGCCTCCGCAGGCAGGACGAGTTTCCCAGGGACCCAGCCATGCTTTGCGGTGTCTGCCAGGCATGTCTGAAATGTTCCCATGGTGGCTCCTGGCTGGATGTGTGTAGATGTGCTCTTTTGGGTGGTGGAGCTCATGGCCCAGATTGAGAAAGGGGAGGAGACCTTTTAACTCTTCCATTTCATTAGGAGGTTTCTGGTCTGAGCTTTGGATCTTGAACACCCCTGTTTTCTATAAAATGTTGAAAATGGTCATGTGGTCAACAGGTTCCCCCCTGCCCTCCCTTCTTCTCAGAAGCCAGGCCAGCATCTTTCCTGAGCTGGTGCAAGAAGGCTGACTCCTGCTCCGCTCCAGTCTCTACCTCCAGGGCAAGGGTGCAGTTGCATGGCTTTGGAACACTTCAGTCATGTCATTTTGTTTTGCTTTCTTTTTTCTGCGGCTGAGGGAGGCATAAGAGGTGATGGGAGCAGAGCCCTGAGACTTAGGGAAGCATCTCTGAGGCTAAGCTGGGACCGTTCTCTGTCCTCTTGCAGAAGTGAACATAACCCAGATTGCCCATTGATCTCCCCACTACCCCCTAACTACTCTGCAGAGCCCCTGCCTCCCGAGTCCCTGAAGCCTTTCCCAACCTGAGCTCTGTGGCTGGTGCTGTCTCCCGCAGCCCCCCTGACCCTCAGGCACCTCTGGCAATGAAACTGCTCTTCCCCTCAGTTCCATAGCGCTTTATCCAGACACGTCTGGAGGCTCTCACCCATCTGTGCATAATGAATTCAGACTTACCACAGTGGCTTTCCTGTGTTCGACTAATATTTGCTGAGCTCTAGTCATATGGCAGGCACTGTGCTGGGCACCAGAGACACAGCAGTAAATGCTAGCAATTAGGAGCCTTAACTTCAATTAGGCCCTTTGTATGGATGCACCAGGTCAGGTTCCAGATCTTCATGCGCATTAGCTAATTTCATGATAAGGTGTTATTTAAGGGTACTGTTTGTGACGAGGTTCGATTATAGTTTCCATTTATAGGTCAGGAATCTGGGGCATAGTATTTAGGTAATTTAATTAAGGTCACATGCCTAGTAAGTGACATAGCCAGCATTTGAGGCAGGCAGCCTAGTTCCAGGACTCAGGCTCATAATCAGAACACACCTCGGGGATTATATGCTAGTGGTCCATAGATAGACAAGTGCACAGAACGAACAGAGGTGGAGAAGATACAGGAAGGAAAGAAATAGGGTCACGAGCTAGAGAGAGTCCTGGGAGGGCAGGAGCAGGGAGAGGCTCTTTAAGATGGCCATGTTTGAGCTGAAACCTGGGGAATACGGGCCAGGCGAGGACAGCAATAGGTGACCTGAGGGGTCGGCAGGAGGCTCGGTGCACTTGAGGAACAAACACAGCAAGTGAGGCTGGAGAGTGGAGAACAAGGAGATAGCCATGGGGAGTGGCAAGGACACTCTCTGCTTGGAGTCTGAGGATTCGTGTGCATGAGTGACCTCCTGCACTAGTGTCTTCCAGAGAGTAGCTGTTCAATAAATATGATGGATGGAGTCATTTAATTTCCTGCCCAAACTCCCCTCCGTGGCCGGGGTGATGAGCAAACATCCTAGACCTTTGGGTGTTAGTAGAGCTTCTGCATAAGAGACTCCTCACCCTTTCCTTTTGGGATTTGGCAGAAAGAAAGAAGGTGCGAGGGGTCCTGTCGTATGGATGCTTTGCTGCCATTTATTCATTCATCCAAATTCTGAGCACCTCCTCTGGCCAGGAATTTTGATAGATGTGAGAAAGAAAGGAACGAAGGGCTAGCTCCTGCTTTCAGTCCCATGGTTTTCTCCAGCCTGAGGCTTCAGTGTTTCAGTTTTGCTCTCTGCCCTTTTCCTTGCTATCTCCCCTTCCACTATGGATTCTTCTGCAGGGGAGAAGAGGTGGGCAGAGGGCTGAGTCATCGAGGAGCCAGACAGACCTGGGCAGGGGCTACTGCAAATGCCAAAACCTGGGAGAGGTGGAGGGGTCTCTTGTGGGCAGCAGCCTTCAGAACCTTTCTGTGATCACCCACGGGATTGGGGTACAGTGACTTTTTGGATGGAAGAGGAAGAGAAGACCATGACACTTGGTGAATTCAGACTTACAACAGTGGATTTTGTTCAGGCACGTTCTGAAAGAAAGGCTGCATACTGAAAGGTTTGAGAAGCATAATTCAGCATATTGGAAGATCTCACTCTTCCATTTCAAGATGCCTAAAGCCAATGACTTTTGTTTTGTTCCCCTGGAGCCAAGAGGGTGGCAGAATTGGGAAGAAGGACACTCAGAATTACTGGACATTGATGTTTTTTGCCCAAGCTGCATATGGTCTGAACTATGTGTTATTCCAGATAGGAAAAGAGGTAACTCACATCAAATACTTCCTTGCAGACTCACTGATCATGGGAAGCTGGCGAGATGGAAGAATATTTCCCTGCTGACCTTATGAGACTATCAAGAGTCTGGCAGGATTTCTGGGAAGTGAGAAAGAGGAAATATGGACCCACGAATAGAAAGCATGTTGAGTGCTGGGGACAAAGCTACTCCCTCCTTAGATATTGAGAAAACATGATGGAGCTAGGTCACTGGAAATCCTGGGCACTGCTCTCATCAAAACATGAAATGTTTCGTCCTTCACTGAGATCCTGAAGATCGAAGTCCTGGGCCTACTGCCCAGACAGTTAGCTCCCAAGCCTCTATGGCTGCACCCATGCCTGGAGCTGGAAAAACTGCTTTTTATCTGATTACAACTTCCTGGCTGAAAGCACGCAGGGGCCCTGTAGAGAACTGGTGATCTGTTCTCACATAGCCTAGTGATAGATGAAAGGTCTAGGGAATTAGGGAGGGCTTTAATAGGGCCCCCGGGGTTTGAGCACACATCTGACAGTTCTAATTCTCCAGCTATGTTTTCTGCAAACGGATGGTCATTTTGGGCTTTCTGGTCTCTAATCCCTCATTCAGTAAAGCAAACACCCTAAATCCTCAATAATGTAGGTTTTACAGTCTCATATATACATATCCATGTTTCAGCACCGAGGCCAGCTCCACTCATGAGAGGCATATGTTCTTGCATCTGGATGTAAGCAGTATCAGGACTCTGGAAGCCCAACTTGGGTTTGGCAGGAAGGCATTGCATTGTAGAAGCCAGGCAACAACCGCATGGAGTCCTGTTTCAAAGCCTTGTCATTGTGTTTCTTTGAAAGAGGCAAGACCTACTTTAAAGTGACAGCTAGATAAGGCATATGAGTGAAAACAGGGTACTATTTGGGGGAGGATTGGAGAAGGCTAAGAGGACTCATGTTCCCAAGGAGGGTGCTCAGCTGTATCTGGGATGGCAGATCAGTTTTATCCTGGATGCAGATTTCAGTAGACTAGTTGTAGATGGGTGAAGTGTGCTGAGGCTGCATCTGTGGTAAGCAGCACAGAGCACCATGACCAATTAGTGGTGTCTGACTTGAGTGGGTAACAGGCTACACACACACACACACACACACACACACACACACGCACACACACACATTTCTGGTTGCTAGGTGATATTTAAGATCCTTTTAACTTCTAGGATTATATGTCTGTGAAAATCAATAGTTTATATGTTCTCATCTTTCAGCTTCTCTTTTTATTGTTTGCTCATCTAACCACTATTTACTGGGTGCCTGATAGATGCTGGTTACTAGGCAGTACATCTTACTCACCCTCGATGAGCTTACAGTCTAATAGGGAGAAGGAACAATGGAAGAGTTACACTGCAGGGGAATAAAGACGGTGTTCTATGGGACTGATGGCAAGTTCCTGGTGTAGAGAAGGCATGATGGAGTCCTGGTCCCATAGAGTCCTCAAATCAAGATACAGTTGACTCTGTGTGATGGTGACCTAACTGGCAGAACTGAAAGCCGAGTTCCAAGTGTTAGTTCTGGTGTGCAGTGAAGAGGTTCCTGGCTCCGGGCCATCGGTTTTCTGATAAACCTATGCAAGGCTTTGTTAAGTGACATTTGCCTGTTGATGTAGCTGAGACAATTGCACAGTCCTCCCCTAGGGCTGGCCTGGTAGGGCCAGCCACAGATCACCTGTAGAGGTCCACACTTGCTAGGCAGGAAGGCCCAGAGGAGCCTCAGTGTGAAACCACCTTGAGAGCCGCAGTGTTGTTTTGCTAGGGACTGGAATGTCCACATTCTAGACTAAGGATTAGGGGCAGGTTGGGAGTGTCCTAGCAGTGTAAGCACCTGGGAAGATCACTAGAGATCCTTCTGGAAACCCAGTGTGGGTGACTTCTAGGAGTCTCCAGAATGAGCCACTTCTAATGACCTATAAAACCACCATTATTGTTGTAAATCTCAGCAGAGTGATTTGTGATAAACCAGGCTTGAGAAACCTTAAGCAGTGGGAAAGTAGACATTTTAATTTTACAACTGGACACAATGAGGCCCCCGGAGCAAAGAAAGTGGCCAGGCCACATCACAGGGCCTAGCCCTTCAGCCCCCTCCTCCACAGGCCTGGAGAACCAGGACAGGACGGCATCAGGGGGCCTCCCAAGGCTGACACTGAAACCCCTTCCAATCATCCCAGTGGTGAATGGTGAATCTCTCTGCCTCTTTTGAACATCTCACAATTAAACAGGCAGAGGAACGTATTTCATAAAATATGCATACTGTTTGCTTTGTACAAAAGCATTTTAATGTCTCTTAGCTCATAGCCAAGATGAGCAATGGGAAGAACAATCTTTCACTGCACATGAAAATCAGTCACCAGGCAGTGGTGCCTTTGGTGAAGAAATGCCTATCATACCACCATCGTCACCACCACCATCCTCACCACCATCATTCTTACTCTTTATGGTCTGGGCATAGTTTCACTTCAGTTCCTTGGATGTTCAGACTGTGTCTTGTTCATTAGATCAGCCGCTTCGCCTGGCACAATGTCTGCCACATGCCCAATGCAATGAATATCAGCTATTGTAAATGTTTATTAAAAGTCAGACAGGTGCATTATATGCACTCGGTGTGCTCACAGGTGCACTCACATGGGCCCTGTCCTGTGGTCTGACCTGGTAGAGATGTATTGTCCTGCTCTGGTCGAGTTTTCCCCCAGCAGCAGAATCTGGTCATTCTCCTTCCTGCCTCTTTCTCTGGTGCTGGCCTGGGTGCCTCTTCACCATGTAGCTCCTGTGTTAATCAGACCAACCTCACTCCTGTGGATAACAGCTCCTTGTCAGCGTTAGAGCTTGAGGAGCAAAATCTTCATTATTGTATGGAGCTGACATGCAAGAACAATTGCACTAAATTGATTGTATTTTCCAAATCATCGCCCGGCTTCTAATTCTATCTGTGAGATGGACTAATTTGAACGAGAATTAGCTTCTAAATTGAGAATCCAGGCCCTTGACCAGGAAGGGAGAAAGGGCCCTCCTGCAGTCCAAAAGGAATGAGGTTTCCAGGCCTGAAGTAGGTGCAGGAGCCTTTTTCATAAATGGTCTCTGTATGAGAAGTGAATAATGTCGTCTCTGCAGACCCTGTGGCTCTCCTCTGCTGTACTCTGCCCTCCCACCATGACATCCATGCTTGGTGATGCCATCTCCAAACCAGTGAAAATGACCAGTGGGTGTGAGTTCTGGCTCCCCTGCCACCCTGGAGGAAACGGAGGCAATGGCAGAGCCAGAATTTAAAAATCGTATACCCTTAAGTTAGAAGGAAGCCCACAGGCCAAGGCATCCACACTCCTACAGAATACTCTGTTCTCCTCTCCTACATCCTTGAGAAGTGTTTGAACCCAATGGCAGAGGTCCCTACTACCTTCTAGACAACCCATCCCATATTTGGTCTGCTCTCTTCTGTGAAAAGTTATTTCTTTCCTTTAAAACTGAAACCTGCCTCCCTTTGACACGTTGGGTTGTGTCCTCTTGGGTAGTGCCTCGCAAACTGTAAAGCACTTAGGAATCTTCTGATTCTGACTGGAGTCTGAATAAAATGTGGATTCTGATTCTGGAGGCCCTGGAGGCTGCACGTCTGAAGAGTGCTCGGGTGACGTGGATGCCTCTGGTCCACAAGGCTCACTTGGCCAAGGCTCCAGGGTGCTAGACAGGATCTAAGTGTGAAAGCAGCATCACGTCCACCTTTTGATTTTGCTTTACCGAGATAAGAGTCCTACATTCCATCAGTTTTACAGTAAACAAGTTGTATAAGTTAATGGGATGTCAATTCTGGGTGAAATCCTCTCCTCCAGAAGGAATCTTGCCTGTAATTTGATTCATTTTACAAAACAGGAATCGAAGGCCCAAGAAGGCCCAAGAAGGCCCAGAGAGTTGCCTAAAGTCATAAGGCTGGTAGCACTGAGAATAGCTAGAATTAGGGTTTGCTGAGCTAGGATCTTCTTCTCTTAAACTGTACCGCCTTTGGGTATTGGAAGTAGGAGCAGCAGAAAAGAGAAAGTGATTGACTGCAGTCCCCCAGCTACTGTGGGAGGCAGCAGCGCAGCAGCGTGGTCCTCTTGGCCATATTCCATAGGATTAGGAGTAGGGGGATGTTGCAGCTCCTGCCAGGATAAGGGGGGTGGAGCCAGACAGATGGGTGAGAGGAAGGAGGCAGCCATCAAAAGAGAGTGGGCTGCCCATGGGGAGTGGGACAGGGAGGATGCAAGGCTAATGGGGACTTCTGCTGAATAGGAAGAGTAAGCGAAGGTGCAGGGAAGAAAGGGGGAGTTGGATCCTTTACGTGAATCAGAGGGAATGGGCAGCCATCCCTTCCGCCCCTACAGTACTCGGCCCTTATCCGGTCTAGAACTGGCCCTATGTGCTGAATTCCCTGTTGAGTTACATGTTTTCACACCTGCATACAATAAACATCTTGAGGGCCATGTTTTGTTCACCACTGTTTCCCTAGCACCTAACACAGGGCCTGGCATTCAGTAGGTACTTATTACATATTTGCTGAGTTGCATGAGTGACTGAATAAATCGTTAGAAGTGGGCAGTCAAAATCCAGGACTGCACAGCTTACTTAAGAAAATCTGATTACTGTAGACATAGCAAATATGTTAATGGGAAAATGTGGTAATTAGGCCTGGGATAACCAAGACTTGGGCTTTGGATATGCATGGTGAGGGAAGTCGAGGACTCAAGGACAAGTCCTAGGTTCGTGCATTGGAGAAGGAGGAGGATAGTGGGAGGAAGAATCACATTTCTCAGGAAAACCCAAGGGTTCTGTTTTGGATGTTAAGTTTGAATATTAGCTAATTCAGGGAAGATTCTAAGTAACAGTTGGATATAGCTGGTCTCCCTGGACCCAGAGAAGCTGCGGGAGGTGGTAGGGGTGGGCTGAATCCCTCCCCACCCCCGAAACTGAGAGGGTGCTGACCAGGCTACCAAGGGGTAGAAGCAGAGTGGCTTCCTCCTGGAGTCTCTATGGAGGGCGGGCGGCTTCCCACTGGCACTCACAGCAATCACATTTGCTGCTGCTCAAGGGAACACATCAGCCTGCCAGCGCCCACAGCGTAAACGTGGGGCATCTAAGGAAAATAAAACACACCTAAGGGGACCTCCAGCAGGAGAGAGCAGAGCGGCTGGAACGCCAGAGTAGGTGGCTCTTCTTGAGGACACAGAGAACAAACTCTAACTATAGTGACTATGAAACTAGAGCACGAGGGCGGGTAAACCATGGTACAATGAAGGCTTCCTGGAAGACAGAGTCATGTTTTCCAAGTTGAAAGATTCAGTAGCTATGTTAAAGGAGATGGCAAACACAGAGAAGTAAATCAGTGCCTTAGAAGATCACAAGGAAGAAAAATCTCAACTATGCAGCGAAAATGAAGAGTTGGAAATTAGGAGGAGAAATAAGATATTTGGAGGACAGATTTTGGAGATCTCACATGTAAATAGTAGGAGTTCCAGAACGAGAAAAGTGAACAGATGGAGAAGCAATAAATAAAGAAATAATACGGGAAAATCTTTTGGGGTTTGCCAAATACTTGCGTCTGGAGGTTGAAAAAGCTCACTGAGTTCTAGGTGAGACTGACATAAACGTAACACAGAGGCGCAGATTGGGAAACGCACAAAGCATGCCTGCATCTTCCCTGGTCTGCCTGTATCCCAGAGACAAGTGTCTTTATCTAAGTAGGTCAATATTCTTAATACAGGCTGGAGAGGAGCTTGGGAAGAAGTTCTATGGGTTCCATCACTGGGGTGATGGGACAATGCGGGAGAGAAGGGGCTTCAGACCACAGGCTGCCTGGAGTGGCTAGATGCAGGTTGATATCCATCCATCCCCAGAAACACACAGAAAGCTAAATCTTAGATGCACATTGGAAAGGAAGATATAGGAGCCGGTGTCTGGGTTCAAGCTTAGGCTCGGGAGCCATGGGCTTATTCCAGACACCGGGGGCCTCTTCAGCAGAGGGCACACTTGCTTCCAGGTTCATGGCTGCCAGTGGCCCAATAACATATCACAGCACTGCGGGCAGCAGGGCTTAAGAGCTGAGCCAGAATTCCACCTGCCGACCCATCGCAGTTAATGTATCAGGACAGAGACGCCACAGCATCAGTCTGTGTCTTTCCCTAATACCAAGGTACTAGGCAGACCTCTTTGGAACAAATGCATGGGGACCACAACAAATTCATCAGACACAGCGGGGTCTTTACCAAAAGCTCTAGTATTTCGGGCATCCTGAGAGTGATGTAACTGCTGACTACCTGGGATCTGTGTGTTCCTGCAGCCCCAAATGATGAACGGTATTCAGGAAGAGGAGTGTAACGTTATCTGGGGACATAGAGTTAGGTGCTGTGCTAAAAGGATCCCTTGGCTGGGGCATTCAGAAGTATCACTGCGGTCTCTCCAGCAGGAAGACTTGGGTTGACCCAAGGGTGGCCCCTGTTGTGCTTTTCACTGAGCTGAGAGCACGAGAGCAGGTTGAGTGAGCGAATGAAGACTGACACACAGACTTGGAGAGCCTGACAGAACAGAGAGGTCATCTGGGCTACCACTCTCCTCCACCTCTTCAGACTCACATTATAGGGGTAACAGACATGTTGGCTAATGTACGTATCAGCCCCTACAGCTTAGAAATCACCATCAAGAACATTATCTATTACATCCTTTCAATACTTCCATGAGGTAGTAGGTTTGGGGATTACTGTGCACCCATTTTACAGATAGGATAATTGAAAATTGAGGCTGTTTTGTTGAAGGAAATAAGAAACTGCAAGGACCAGTGGGCCCCAGTCTTCCACTCCTCTGAGTGTTGGTCCACATCCTTTGACCCTGTGACTGACTGTGCAACTTCCTTTGGACACTGCATGGGTGGAAGTGACCTCAAGCCTGTTCTAACATCAGGCCCCAAGGCCTCCTGGGTTTCCACATTGCCTTCCTCCACCTTTGCTGTGGGAAGAGTTGCTGCGCCCTCAGCCTGGGACCCAGAATAAATACACGTGGAGCTGCCCCCAGCCTCCTGGCATTCCAGGGTCTACAGCTGCGAACTGAGCTGCCTCTGTTGCCCTGCTGATCTGTCAGAACAAATGACTGTTGTTTTACACTGCTGAGACTTTGCGAGTTTATTTTTGTTATGTAGAGTTATTATAGCAATAGCTAACTTAGGCTCTTAGAGACAATCTGTCACCTCACCCCTTGTGTGTAAAGGAATCACCCGAGGTTCCTGCTAAAACACAGACTCATCGGGCCCCAGTGGCTTCTGATCACTAACCCTGGGGAGGGGTCCGGAAGCCTATTTTGTGGTGCTCCTCTGTGGTTCTTCGGGGTTGTTTACCTCCCACACTGAAGGGGAGGACCTGTGTTATTTGTCTCACATTCACCAGTGGCTGGTGGGTGTGTGGTACACTTTCAAGAAAAGGACATTGGGCAGTCAGAGTCCAGATATTTCCCCTCCAGCCGGGCTGCAACAGGTGGGGAATGAGCATGGCGGGGGATTGCGAGTGGGTATAGCCTGAGCGCTGAAGCTTCGGACCCTGCTCTGTGCTGTGAATGGTGTAGCTCTAATCGCACAGATTGCTCCAGGAACTTGGTTGATGCTGTTCTCTCAACCGCTTGCAGCTGCTGCTTCTTGGAGTGTGCCGCCCCTCCCTGCACACACGCACGTCCGCCCGCTCGTGCAGACACACACACACACACACACACACATGCAAGATGGCACTTTTCTTTCTGCGAAGATCAAATTGGCCTCCTTGTTGCTGGCTCAAAGCAGCTGTTTATTTGTTGTTTTCATGTTTTCAACTGTTGTGATGAGATTTGCTTCCTTCTCCTTTAACTGAATTACGTGTCATTTAGCTCTTCAGCGCAAGCCGCAGATTGAGCTGGAACCTTCTGTCATGTGGGGCTTCAGATTTCTCCTCCTCCTACAACCCAGTTAGATCAGCACAGCCATCAGGCATGGGGTCCTGAGGCTCCTCACGTGGTGTTTCCTTGGCTAGGCCTGTCGTCCTCCCTCCTCCCTGGGAGCACAGCTCTGAAGGGGGGCCCAGGCAGGAAGCTGAGGTTGCCAACAGAAGCATATTCTCTCTCCCAAACTTGTCCTCAGGCCCATATTCTGTGGGTGGTGAGGAATTCAAGAGCCCAGATCTGATTTGCCTTAGTTTATAGGTCCACTGGTGACATTTAGTCGGACCATGTTAGTTGTTTAGTTGAGTAAGTGAGAAAGAGAGTAGAAACAGGATTGCCAAAGACATGGTGAGGATATGGACATGGCTGCAGGCAGCGGCATGGACCAAATGTTTTCAGAACCTTTTTTCTACGTCTTGGGACCCAAGTTCCATCAATGCCAACCTCGGAGATGCCAGAAGCTAGCCACTGACATGTGTTCGTTTCCCTGCTGCTGCGCCCTGGACTTCAACCCTGCCACTGAGTCCTATCCTGCTTCCCAGCGGGACTGTACCTAGACCATCAGTTGGGTGCAGAGAAATCAATATTGCTTTTGTAAATGATTGGCTTGCTGTGCGACCACTGGCAATCATTGCCCCTCCCTGAGCTTGACTCTTTTCAACTCTAAAGTGAGGTGGGTGGGCTAGATGAGCTAAGGTCTAAGGTTCTTGCTGCCTCTGAAGGCCTGTGATTTGCATGCATGGCTATGTCTAAACTTAGTTACTTCTTAGTAATTCTGCAGTGAATTGGTTTAGCATCGCTGTGTTAAAGAAACTTGACCCTAAGGTAAGTTAGCCATGGTGCTGGCTTTGATAACATTCAAGGGGAACTGGGCAGACTCTGGAACCAACATCCCTTAGACCTCAGGTTTACTTGGCAAGCTGGTGTGCCTGAGGACGGTGGGGACGAGAGACTAAGAATTGCAGTGAGGCCATCAGGGCAGGTTTCGGCAGCAGGGAAGACAGCCTGATGGGTTACCAAGGCCAGGGAAAGTTGAGGTGGGCTAAAAGCTTGGCAGGTGGGGGCAGCTTGGCACAGAGGAGCCCAGGAGAAGGTCAGCCTGGCAGGCAGTGGTTGCAGAAAGGCCAGGCAGCTGCGCAGTAAGACCTGCCACAGGGACTGAAGTTTCCGCGTCTACGGAAGGGTCGCGGTAAACGCAAGGAAACTAGTGCTGAGTACGGAACAGAGACAGGTCTCACGAGGGAGGATGAGCATGAGCTGCTTCAAGTCCACAGCGCCCACAGTGCGCGGGGCCCGCAGGTCCCCCATCCCCACTACCCCAGCCGCTCATGAGGTGAGAGCATCTTTAGGCGTGGGGAACTCTCTGAGGGCAAGGCCCAGGCACCTTCCCTTTCCTGGGTGTCTGTTGACCTGGGGTCCTGCTAGGCGAGGCAGGGCTGGTCCTCCCCAGGATGCTGGGTCAGGTCTGCAGGGGCAGTGGGCATTCTCCTTTCTGGCCTCCCCTGCACCTAGCACATCCACAGGGATAGGGAAGTGTCCTGCTAGGAGCCAGAAGCTTGCTGCACTCTTCTGAGCCCCTCCTAAGTAAATTGCAGCTCCTCACAGCAGGATTAAGTGATGCAGGAAGGTCATATACTTTTCCTTCTTAATTAAATCTCTATGAAGAAATAAACACCAAACAGAATTTTGAATAAAGCAGTGTTATTTCTTAGAAGCAGGAAACCAGTGCTTTTCTAGAAGGAAAGGAAGGAGGCACATCCAGGCAGCTGTTTGCCGTGCCCTTCCGTTCCCTGGTTCTCATGTGGAGCTCATACGCTCAGGACAGCCTCTTCCGGGACCTTCAGTGGCTCAAACTAATGTCCAGCCAACTCAGCGGGACCTGAGGGAGATGAAAAAGCAAATTTCTTCTCTCTGCAGAGCCCCTGGGGCATTGGGAAGGGGCTGCGGAGGAGCCTGTAGCCCTTGTGGCCTGCTGGGAGCGGGGCTGCAGGGTTGCTGGGACCCCAACTGGTGGCAAGGACCTGGGTCCCTGGCAGGATGTTAACCTGTGCCACCCTATCAGTTTTGCTGAGGCTTGCTTTACAGCCCAACTCCGAGCACCAGGAAGTTCGCTGTCCACCTCCCCCGGCTCCACGGAGATGTTTTTCCTCTTGGTAGAGCTATAGATGCTGCATTTAAAAGGCTCTGTTGATTTCTCAAGATTGTATTCATTCCAATAAAGTGGATTCCTTAAACAGGACACCATTTTCCAAATTTTGGTCTGAAAAACATGGTCACCATAAGTAGAATTCAAAATTCAGGAATTTTCTGGCCCAAGCGGGGCCTTGGCCCTCCCAGGGTGAGGTTCACCGCTTCTGCTCCCTCCTGCTCCGTTTTCACTCCCGAAGTGAGTCCCAGCCACTCTACCTAGGTCCTCAGCACACGGCCATCCAGCAGAGCGTGGGTCTGCTGGAATTTGTTTTCACCTGAGCGCCTACTATGAGCCAGGCACTGGAGGTCAAACAGGAGCATGATTCAGGCCCCGCCCCCAGGAGCTCACCATCACGTGCGGAAGAGGACTGGAAATGCAGAGGCCATGCGATGTGGCAAATTTGTGGGGAGAGGCTTCTGAGCACCTGGAACTGAGTCTTCAAGGAGAACTATACCAGAGGGGCCTGGGAGCAGCAGTCTTATGCGGGGGAAATGACAGATGCAGGACCCAGGGACCCAAGGGGCGTGTCGTGTACATTTAATTTTTTTTCAGAGAGTCAGGGAGTGCATCTTCTATCTGGGATCCTGGTTTCCTAGAAAATAACATTGCAGTTTAAAAAAACCATCCCAGAGGAGTCCCCTGGTTCCAGCCCAGAGGCAGCTGCCCAGCTGTGAGAGGCAAAGCCAAACCAGAAAATAGCTCATCTGCCGGTTGCCCAGTGATGGAGAGCATCCCGGGGAAGGTTAGCACGGGAGCATCATCATTAGATCCACAGACAGCGGCTCCGCTCCCAGGCCAAGGCAGCCTGCTGGATCCGCTCTAATGATGGGAATTGGGCACTAATTACCAGGACGTCACCCCGCATGCAGCCGCACAGCGACTGCAGGCTCCGTGGGATCAGTACACAGGTTCTCCTCTCCTCCATTCTTGAACAATGGGAGTCTTCGCTTGCCTTTTCACGACACTTTGGAGTTGATAACGTTCACGACCACCAATTTCTTATTTGCTGTGGGTATTATTTTTCTTATTCACTGGTGAAGAAAGGAAGGTTCAAGAGAGGATCAAATTTACATTGTTAGGAGGTGGGGGAGCTAGGACTTGACATTGGTTTTGGACCATATCTCTTTCTGGTTTATCTCTGTGTCTGTTTTGGAAAAAAACAAAGGAAGAAAATAACACGTGTTGGTTACCTTCCATGTGTGAGGCACTTTACCTCTGAGAACTCATTTAATTAAGAGCACCCATTTAATAGGTGAAGACACTGAGGCTCAGGGAAGACAAACGACGGGCCCAGTGTTGCACAGCTGGTGAGTGGTGAGTGGAGACTGGACTTCAAGGCTGTCTGACTACGCCTTTCCTCTTCCTCCGACGTCTTCATCAGGCTCACTGCCTGTGGGTTCAGATTCTATGGAGCTCTGTTACTTCTGTACAGTTGAGCCTTACAGGGGGGTCTGTGATCTTATTTCCTTCATCCAGCACCACACTTGGTGGGCCCTCTGCAAAGTCTTATCTGCCTGGGTGCATGGGGGTCTCAGAATTAGAATTCACCTCCGCAGCAGTGAGGAACCTTTCCCCTGGAAGTCCCCATGGGTCTGCTGCTAGGCTTTGAAAAGGGTGTGGAGGGTCACCCAAACAGCCACTGGCCTCCCTACAGTGTCCATGACCAGGGCCCTTGTTATCTAGCCTTGATCACAAAGACCCATAGCCAGCAGGAGACTCCTTAGACTCCTTCCTCTGTCTCCATGTTGTGCTTCAGTACTGGGGAGAAAGCCCCAGGAAGCCGATTCAATGTCTTAACAGGTATCTCATCTCCTGGAAGTCTGGGATATTCAGTTGGACCTTCGAGCCACAGACAGTAATGCAGAACTCAGGTTGTATGTTGTATAATTTGAGTTATACAATTGGGCCAGTGAATGAGGCCTCCCAGAATTTCCTAGTCAGTAAGAAAATGCAGACATGCTAGTTTGCAAATTGGCTGGTAAAAACTCAACTCAGAAAAAAGAAATTTCAGGAACGTCTGGTTTAAAATCTTCACTTCACAGATGTGAAACTGAGGCCCAGAGAGGGGAGGGGGGCTCCTAGGTATGCTGCTGGCAGGCAGGCAGGCTGAGACTAGGGTTCATGTGTATGGGTGTCTTTCTTTTATTTATTTAAAAAAATTATGCCATAATGTTGCTACTCTCTACATCTTGCTTTTCATCTTCATTCTGGCCCAATTTACCAAATTAATTCAGATCAAAATGTTCATTCGGGCTGTAAATTAGCTGAATAATTGCTGTATGGATCTCATCCTCACAGCTCTGTCAGAGAACCCCACAGCTTCAGAGGGCCCTTGAAGCCAGCACAGGCACACCCCGCCTCCAGGGGTAAAAGCCCTACCAGGAAGGAAAGGCCAAGTACTCCCCCGTTACCCACATGTCCCACCCAAACACCATTCAGCACATGCAGGGAGAGCCTGAATAAAAGCGAGAAAGGAGAAAACTGGAGATCATGAAGACATTGATTCTTCCCACACTAACTTAGAAGTTTAACTTTTCCTTAAACTGTTTTTTTAGGAGGACAAAAAGACTTGAAAAAATAAAATTCAAGTTTATCTAAAAAATATATCAGTGAAAATAGCTAAGAATTCTGACAGAGGAGTTGAATGAGGGGGCCTGCTTAACCATATGGCAGAACATGTTGGAAGTGATTACTGACCACGACAGTGCAGTGTTCAGAGAGGGAAGAGATCTACTGAGGGTCACCCATAAAACTACTCTTCATGCAGGCAGGATGGCAGCTGAGTGGGAAGGAAGGGCTGCTGAATACATACCACTGGGAAAAATGGCTTGTTTTTTTTTGTGAAAAAATAAACAGTTTAGAACCCTGATTCATACCACAAAGCAAAAGGGACATAGTGTAGAAAAAAACACATTAAAATTAGAAGCAAATTTAAGTCAGTGCTTTCTCTAAGTGTAAAGGATATTCTAGGCATGAAAGTGATGGAATGATTAGTGATGGAGTGTATTTTCATATGCTTGTTGGCTGTGTGTATGACTTCTTTTGAGGAGTGTCTGTTCATGTCTTTGGCCCATTTTTTAATGGAGTTGCTTATTTTTTTGTGTGTTCATTTCTTTAAGTTCCTATGGCTTCTGGATATTTATTTACAACAGATTTGGCTATATCTTTTTAAAAAATGTCAGTACATCAAAAGGATTCTACAATGAAAAGGCAAAGGTTACAATGATCAAAGTCAAATAATAAATTATGTGAAGGGTTCTTACTTATATTCATAAGAAAAGCATTAAGGGCCTGCTATAGTTTGGTTGCTTGACCTCTCTAAATCTCATGCTGAAATTTAATCTGTACTGTGGTGGTCTTGGGAGGTGGGGCCCAATGAAAGGTGTTTGAGTCGTGAGGGCCAATCCCTCATAAATTGATTACAGCCCTCCCTGGGGCAAGTGAGTTATCCCTCTGTTAGTTCCTAGCAGCGCTGGTTGTTAAGAAGAGCCTGGTACCGTCCCTGTCTCTCTTGCCTCCTCTCTCTGCATGTCACCGTTACACTCCAGTTCCCCTTCACTTCTGCCATGAGTGGAAGCAGCCTGAGGCCCTCTCCAAATGCCTGATCTTCCAGCCAGCAGAATCCTAAGCCAAGTATTATGTATTTTCAAATTACCCAGTCTCAGGTATTCTTTTATAGCAACACAAAGTGGACTAGGGCAGTAAGAAAGTGCACAAAAGAGATCATATATATATATATATATATATATATATATATATGAAATTCCAAGGACTAAGAAACATAGTAAAAATGTTAATTCTTTATAGAAACAAATGTGTTAAAAACGAGAAACTATTTTTACATACCATATTAGCAAAGATGTAAAAGATGTACTTTTGTTTCCAGGTTTTGAGGACTACTAGGAGTGTTCTCAAATGGTAACTGCTGATGGGAGAATAAATCAATGCCTTAACTAAAACAGTATGAATACACATGTTGAAGCCTTTATGTAAGTTCAAACAATTTAATTAAATAATTCTCCTTTCTTTTTGAGATTCATGCACAAGAATGTTTATCACAGTGTTATTTATAATGGCAATATGTTGGCAAAATCCAAAGGTTCATGCCTTCTTTAAATAAGTACCAAGACCTGTTATTTTCCGAACACTGTGTTAGATGTTGGGGACACATTGGTGACTAGAATGTATGTGATTCCTGCTCTTCGTGGAATTTATAGTTTCATGAAAAATACAAGAAAAAAATGAATTACAAACAAGAATTGCCCAACAATTGTGGTTGAACAATGGTATTATTGTTCAATACGTTTCATTATGGTATATCCTTATAATAAAATATTATGGAAACATTAAAAGTGATGTTTATAAAGAATGACATCCATCTGTCCATCTATCCCTTCATCCATCCAACAAATATTTATTGAATATGTAATATACACCAAGAACTAGGGCAGGCATAGAGGATGCAATAGTCAAAACAAACACAGCCTTCACAAGGAAATTATGATCCTGTTGCTAAGGACTGTGATGGAAGTGACAGATTTAATCAAAGATTAAACTCCTAGCTCTGTGGTCATGGTCCCAGGTGTCCTAAAGTTTGGCTCTCGTTGACCTTGTCCTATGCTGGAGTATGCTCACCTTTCCACAGGTCACTCCTCATGACCTCTCCTCCTTCAAGTAGACTTTCCTGATTACCCCGAATCAAACAGCAATTCTCCAGATTGTCTGGCATTTACCATCAGAAACACTCATTTGACATCTGTCACATTTTGTCCTTTATGGTCAGTTACTTGTTACTGTGTTTGCAGTGTCCCTCCCAATGCCATTATAATACTGTCCTCTCTCTGTAGATCACTCTCTGTCCCCTTTCCAGCTGTCCGACTCCTACTGAACACTCCCAGGTGCAGCTCAGTAGTCATGCCCTTCCCTGGGCACCCACAGTGGCTTTTTGTGACTCATAATTTGTGTCGATAAACCAGAATGTATTCCCTATAAGGTCAGAAAATCTATCTGCCTTGTCATAGCATCTCTGGAGGTGTCTAGCTCAGTGCTGGGGTCAAATAGGTGATGCCATCAAATGTGGAGTCAGTGAGTGAATGAGTGGGAATGGGCTGAGGGCCTTTTGAGGATGGTTTTTAATGAGTTATAGATTATAGGTTGGCCGTGTTATGCTTTTTTTTTCATATTGCATACAGAGTACTATGCACATAGCAGGTGCCTAATAAATATAAATTGCTTTACTAATTGTGATATATGTAATGATAACTTTATTATTAACCTTATTGTTCAATACTGCCAGGAATCTGTCACAAAGAAGCAGGGGCTTGGTCCATTTCTCTCTCACCCTTAGGGAGGAGAACTTCCTTCTGGGGCCATGTCTGTCCATAGAAGATGCTTGTCTGCATCTGGGAGCAGAGTCCCTGACATGTGTGCAGACTCTGTCCCCAGGCGGGTGCCTTCATGACATGCCTTGCAGGAGGCATGATCCTACCCAGGGCATCGCTCCAT
Organism: Aotus nancymaae; assembly: GCF_030222135.1. Classification (NCBI taxonomy): domain Eukaryota; kingdom Metazoa; phylum Chordata; class Mammalia; order Primates; family Aotidae; genus Aotus; species Aotus nancymaae. The sequence goes on from NW_026988423.1 coordinate 38,824,834, forward strand.
TCCCACCCAGGGCAGCTGCAGGTGGCAGGGCCAGATACCTGGGTCTTCCTGCAGTCTCTGCACCTGGATGGCACATGTACCTGTGGTCCATGGAGACATATTGGAACAGCAGTCAAATGCCTGAATAGTCCTAGAGGGTGGAGAGTCCGTTACTAACTGGGAATGCCTATTTTCCCATCTGACCCACCTGCTAAGACAGGGGTCTGAGCTCAGTGCCTGGTATCAACCTAAGTGGTTTCTGCCGACTCTTTAGCAGGAAGCAGCGGCCCCTCCTTCTCCCCTCCTTCAGAGAGGTGCTGTCTGTGCCCCCCAGTACCTCCTCCAAGCATCTCGGCAAGGAGAAAAAAAAAGGCACAACAAAACAAAACCCAAATACCCAGCTCAGAAGAGCCATGCTGTCCAACTGGCTGTACATATCCGGACAATTTCTGTCCCTTGTTTCCCCCCCGGGTAAAGCTGTTCTTTTGATCCCAGCAGCTCTGAGAGCAGCATGGCACTGAGATAACTTTTTATAAAACTTGCTGGGGCATCACAGCCACAGAGAGGCCCTGCCTCTAAGTAAGCGATTCTGCTGAGAGAACGTCTCTTAGGCTTTCTCTTCCATCCTTTGTGCCTGGGGCTTGGCTCTTGTGCCTGGTCAGAGGCAGTGGGTGAGGTGGGCACAAGTTCCCAGGGTTCCCAGGGCGATCTCATCCCCCAGCCCATTCTGCTCCTGGGAAGGGTTTGGGTCATACCATTGTGATGTAAAAAAACTCTGGCGGTATATTGGGGGCCACCAGAAAGGGGCTCAGGGTGAAGGAATGTGGAGATGGAGTGGGAGATGGCAGTGCCTACGTGATGGGACAGGGCAGGGGAGGCAGGGCAGGGGGACCTGCTGCTGGTTTCCTGGGGAAGCATCTGGGAGAGGGCGGTGGAGCGAGAACTGGGATATACAATACAATTGCATCTGGGGTATACAATCCATCCATTTCCTTCTTCTATCAAATCCACCGTCCTGGAGAGTGAAGCTGACAAGCTGATGACAAAAAGTCCATCTGGGGTCAGGCAAGATTCTGGGTGCCCAAATGGAGCACAGATCCCTTCCTTCCCAGGGTGCCAGGCTGGCTCCTCAGCCAGGCTCGTGGTGTAGGGAGCTAGCTTTTGCTGGCCCTCACTGGGACCTGGCTGTCCCTGAGTGGGCAGAGTTTGGAAGCCTCTGCCGTGGTCTGGGACAGTGCTAACTCTTCTGCATTCATTTGGCTGCATCTTCTATTCCTGGGCCATGTCCTTCCTTCAAAGCCTTCACCCACACACAGATCTGGGCTAGAACACAGGTTTGCCCCATATGTCTCGGCATCTCACCAAACCTTTCTGAGCTTTTTTTCCTTACCTGTTTAGTGAGAGTGGTGTGTGAGGGTCCAGCAGGTAATTTGAGTGATGCCTTCGCCATCTCTGTCCCCTATGTGTCATTCTGCCCATAGGGGTGCATAGCGTCAGGACCACCAACTCCTTTCAGAGCACTGAGGTTCCTGGTGCCCAGTTAGTGGGTCCAGGGGAAGACAAGTGGCATTTGGAGTGGCGTTCCCGTCTCACACTTTCAGGACCCCCTCTGTGGTTCTGAGAGGAAACAGCTCTGCTCTGGGTGATCCCAACTGTGCTGAGCCCTGGGTTGTGAGGCAAATGGAGTGCAGAGGCCCTGGGGGAGGACATGTCCCCTACCACAGTCACTCCCCAGCACAGTGGTCAGGGGACTTCCCTGGATGCGCTGGGCCAAGGGGCCAGACTCTGAAGTCCACAGGATTAAAGTCTCCAAGCCAGCCAGGTGACGACAGCCTCCTCACCTCACCCAGACAAGAAAGCCTTGATCTAATCTCACTCTGGACTTTCCCCAAGGCTTTTGCTCTTTTTGCTGTAGCCCCAAAGCCACATTAGTGAGCGCCAAGCTCCTTTATGAATGGTCTGTGACCTCGGAGGTCTGCTCACCGATGGAACTGTCTATTTAGGGGATTGTGGGTAGAGGGGGCATCTCAGAGGCCTCTGGAAAATTCCTGATGGGATTGTGTCTGTGTCCTATCTCAACTCGCCAATCAACAGATAAGACAGCTTGTACTCACAGGCCAAGGACACACGGAAAAAGACTCCATTTTCTAGATGGGTTCTAACAGCCACGGCCTCTGTTCTCTGGGTCCTCCAGCCTGGATGAACTGAAGATCTGACTCAGTGGTGCAGCGAGGAGACCTTCGAGGCCTCGGTGGCCATCCTTGGACTTCACCTCTCATGGGTTTCAGGCAGGGAGGCCCTCCCAAGCCCACTGTAGGCCCAGCCCAGCCTTCCCTGGGGTTTGCCTCCAGGCCTGATTCTTACTACCCTAAGTGGTAAGGAGCTTGGTGATGGTGGATGAGAAAGAAACAGATAAAACATGCCTCACAGGCAGGGCTGCCACAGACTTCAAAAGACCAAAGTCACAAGGGCCTGTGAGTGCCGCATGACTGCCCAGAGGGAGGGTGACACCAGCCACGGGCCATTGCCTTTGTAGGCCAGGGTCCTGCAGTGCTGGCCGCAGTGCTGGGTGGGAGGGGGTGACTCTGTCCACGTGGGAAAAGCCCAGGATGGCTGGAGCCAGCAGCAGATGGCAATTCTCAGTTTGCCTGTTACTCCCCTGACAGATCTCCCTCCGGCCCCTTTTCCTTTCTGTCTTCACTGGGGTTGGGAGCGGGGGGTAGGGTGGTGCGGGCAGCCCCAAAGACCTCTTCTTACCACCTTTGTCTTTTCCATGGAGGTTCCCATGCAGCACTTGTCCCTGCCCCTGAAATTTCAGACTTCTTTCCATGGCGTGCAGCCTCGTGCCCTGAGACTGCTGAGTGAGCAAGGTGAGCCCTACCCCCAAGCTAAGCAAGAATGCTGGCTCTGCCATCGCTCCTAGGTTCCAGGCTGAACTCTTCCTTCAACTCAACATATTCAAAATGAAACCCAGCAGCGTCTTTAGCTCGCCCTCTTCCCCTGCTTCCCCTCACCGGTGGGGGTCCCTCCAGTCTCCAGTTGCTGGTCCTTCCTCTCACCCCTGCCAGGGCCCTGGCCACCCTGACCCCGGCTGTGGTCACACCTCCGGGCCTGGCAATAATCTTGCTTGGACTCCTTGAGGACTGCAACCAGATTAATCGCCCCAGGGCTCTGCTTTGATAATATCACTTTTATAGACACATAAAAGGAAGCATTTAGGCAGTCAGTCATGCTAAATCTTAACCATCTTTACAGATTTTTTAGTGCAGCACATCAAAATTGTCACCAGCCCCAAAGGTCCCACATTTATAGTGTCCATGATAGTACCTCCTATGCCAGAGGCAGTAGTGCTTGGATACGGTGCAGGGCTGGCACTTCGGGAGCTGTCCTTGCCAGGCCTGGTCTCATGGCTAGGCCCACTTCTCCTGGTTCCACACAGAGCCTGAGGTCACCTCCTGCTCCTTCCACTCAAGAGCTGTAAGTGAGCAGTCTCTCTAGGCACTGACAGCACTCCTCTGTGAGGTGACAGATCACAGCTTTAAAGATGGTGGGCTGCAGGGCATTACCTTTTCAGTCGCTGGGTAGGAGGGGCCTGGGAGTGCTTGGCAAGGATGGCATGGGCAGGCTGGTTGGGCTTCAGCAGCAGCTATGAGCCAACCAGCATGGGAGCAGTTGTGCCAAGCAGAGATTAGACTAGAGGGGAACAGGAAGCAGGACCCACAGTTTTGATTTACGGGTGGTTGTGTTCTGTGAAAGTCCCATTGACGTTGCAGTGACGTATAGTAATAATTAAAAAGACAACACTTGTAAAGTCATAGAGGGAGTGAGGAATAAAAACAACTTGGTGAGCTTTGTGGAGCTGAACTCCCTGAGTTCAAAACCCAGCTTAAACACTTACTGTCTGTATGACCTTTAACAGTCACTTCACCTCTCTGGGCCTCTAGGTTCTCATCTGTAAAATGGGTATAAAATGGTTTCTAGTATATGGGATCATTCATCTGAATAAGCAACTCAGGACCAAAAACATGCTTAGACAATGCCTGGCATGGGGGAGCATTCCAGGGTGATTCGTGCCTGGGGCTCCGGGCTGAAGGAGGCAGGTGTGGTGTGGCATGCTGGTGCTGGAGTGGTCACACTAACTTGGAACACGGCAGCTGGCCCTCTGGTGTGTCTTGCTCTAGACTCGCCTCCTGCACTTGCCGGCTGTGTCTGCTGTCTGCTGGTTGTCTCCCTGACAGCCTCCTGCACGCCTCACCTGTGCACACATCATGCCTCTCCCTGTACCCGGAGGAGAGCCTTGCAAAGTCCTGATCATCCGGCGAGCCCGACCTCATCTCCATGTCCCCAGGAAGCCTTCCCTGCCTGCCTTAGTGTGCTGTCGGTTCGGCGTCTTCTGGTCCCCCAGGGCTGACCCACTGGGCCACGTACTTGGTGTTCTCTGTGTGGCTCCTGTGGTTGTGTATATACTCACGTGCATAAGACATGTTTTCCCAACTAGTGTGTAATTAGTGCACGGACTTGATTTAAATTTCTTCTTGACCCTGCGCTGCTCCCGGAATGCTGTCTAGTTGTTGAATTTCACTCCTGCGGGAGGTGCTAGCCGCCTGGTTGGCAGTTGGGACTGGGGGGATGCTCATCCACTTGGGATACTGACCGAAAGCCTGACACCAGCCCTGCCTTTGCTCTCCTGTGAGTCCCCTGAAGGCAACCCACTCATGAAGGGAGACGTAGAGTCCAGCAGGGCTCTTGCACCTCTCGCCCTCTTGAATCAAGGAGGAAGAGCTTGCTCGCTCATCCATACAGAGGGAAAAACAAATGAGCCGTTACCTCGGGAGGAGACCACAGCCCAGCCCGTGTGGCTGCCCGGGGGTGAGGCACCCACTGCAGAAGACATGGGCCCCACTAGGTGTGGACTTGGCCCCTGGGCAGTGCCATCTGTGGCCTCCTTAACAATGAAGAGGTGTGGAGAAGAGGCTCACTCTGCTGTGATGGCAGCCTCAGCCCACACAGGCTGCTGGCATTTCTGTGCTGTTAAATAATTAAATTGATACTACATGGAGTAAAACACGCATTGGTCTGGTAAAAGGCCTCAATTAATTGCTTTCATGTCAGCTGTGCACTGTGTCTCCGGGAGGAGATAAGAAGTGAGAACATGGGTTTTGAAGCTGAGCTGAGAGACACCCTCATACAAAGTGACAAGAACCCCTCTTCCCATGCAGTTGGGTCTGTTCAGTGATGCAGTGCAGAGGCGGCAGCCGCCACCAGTTTCGGCTCTGGTCATCTTTGGGGGAGTGGGGCAGGGGACATGTGGCCCAACTCCTTGCTGATGGGTGGTGTGTGGCTGGCTGCCTTGGATGGGCCGGCCCAGGCTGTGACAGGTGGTGGCAACATTGGACTGCTTTTCTGCTGCTGCTCTTGGAAAACTCTCTGAGTCATCACATGCCCTCCTTCTGCACCTTCCAGAGGCAGCCTCTGCTGACTGCATGTGACTGTCAGGGCTGGGGACATTCATGGCGCCTGCAATGTCACCTAACGCATGCAGTGACCAGGAGGCGTCGTCTCATGGTAGCTTGCACCGTGTGGATTGGTGCCCACCTGCCATGCTGCCCTTATGTGGCGTAGCGTCCACCTCCCCATGGGACGTCCCATCCTCGAGGGTGGAGACTGCTTGATCCCTATGCTTCCTGCCGGCGCTCAGGGCCTGGGGTTCCTGTCACCCGCCAGGCTGGCTCATGGACTGTGCTGAGCTCCTGCAGGCGGGGATGCAGTGGCCCTGAGAGTAGGCGCTGAACAATGATGTCAAATAAATGATGGACATTCTCAGATGTGCCTGAGCACCCCTTTGGTTTTAGGGACCATTGTGGGTAGTGGGGTTACAGTTAGACCAAGACAGACCAAAGCTCCCTCTTGGAGCTTTGATTTTGGTGAGAGGATCTGTACAATAAACAAATAAAAAAGGGAGAGACATGGGATTCTGGGTGGGGATCAGCAAAGAACGAGGGAACCGGAGGTTAGAAAAAGCCAGGGCAGTGGGCGTGTGGGGGGAGCTGCGATTTCTTTTTAATTTTTAATTTTTGGGTACATAGTAGGTATAGATATTTACAGGGTGTATGTGGTACTTTGATACAGGCATACAATGGGTAATAATCACATCAGGGTAAGGGGGATGTCCATCCCCCCGGGTGATTTTCCTTTGTTACAGAGAGCTGCAGTTTTAAGAAGGGCGGTCAGGGGAGCTCTGACAGAGGTGGTGACCTTTAGGCCAAGACTTGGTGGAGGAAGGGATGGCTACAGGCTCACGTGAGAGGAGACCTTCTGCACAGGCTCGGGAGTCCAAGGAGGCCCCTGCGGCTGGAACTAAGCTTGTGCGGCAGAGGGGCAGATGTTAAGATAAAGAGGTAACTGCAGCCAGATCATGCGGGACTTGTCAGGGCGTTAGCTTTTCTTGGATATGAAACCACTGGGTAGTTTGGAGCCTCCGGAACTGTGTCTTGGTGGGCAGAATAGTGGCCCCTGGACCCTGAGAATGTGTACCCACGTGATTAAGTCATGGGTCTTGAGATGGAAGATTCTCCTGGATTATGGGGAGAGCTCAATCTAAATACAAAAGTTCTTATAAGAGGGAGGTGGGAGGGTGAGAATCAGAGAGAAAGGTGTGAGGATGGAGGCAGAGGGCAGAGGGCAGAGAGAGACCGATGATGCTACGCTGCCCGCTTTGAAGTTGGAGAAAGGCCACCAGCTAAGGAATGTGGGTGCCTCTGGGGGCTGGAAGGGGCAAGGACACGATTCTCCCTGAGGGCCTCCAGAAGGGAGGCCAGCCCTGCCCACCCATTTTTGACTTCTGACCTCCTGAACTGTAAGATCTGTGTTGTTTTTGACATCAAGTTTGTGGTAATTTGCTGCAGCAGCAATAGACAATGAATACAGGTGTCAGGAATGTTTCATAGCTCCCAGGTAATCTCTGAGTCATCTGGGTGTGAGTTTCCACTTGGCAGGACAGGGCCAGGGAGGGGGAAGCCAGGGAGGGGGAAGCCAGGCCTCCACTCAGCACTTGGAGGTGGGTGATGGAGAGAGTGAGGCTGCTAGGTGAGCTGCCTTTGGAAATGAGTCCATTGAGTTCCAGCGGCTGACCTTGGACCAGGAGTCCACATGGGGCACCTGGGGTGAAGCACCTGTCACCTCTGTATGTAAGCAGACTGCATCATGCAGGCGATGGTCCTACCCAGGGCATAGCACTTCTCTTTCAGATTTTGCCCAGGTCAGTCATTTGAGGTCTTTGAATTTCCTGGACCAGCCCTGGATGACAATAGAGAAGGTGACCGGAAGCCAGGCAGGAGTTAGCGGCCGGAGGTTAGGCACAGGGTGGATGAAACTTTAATGGAGTACTCAGTGTTATCTAAGGGGGTAGAGAGCTTTTCCTCTTGGGAGGTTGGGGTGAGGCCTGTGGCTCCTCGGGCGTTCTCTGCATTCTGGACATTACCATCCTTCTAAGGGCTCAGAGGAGGATCAAAGAGAAGAGCCAGGGGCTGGAATGTTTTGACCTCTGGTCACATTCAAAGAACTGGATGTTCAACTGAAGTTGGTTCTCCTCATTCCTCTTCCACATGGCCTGCACTCACCTGCTCAGTAGTGGCAACTCTACCCCTGATGGCTTCTTTAAAGTGGACCGTATGCTGTCTTCCACCAACCAACCCTGAGTTTATCCTCCACATAGGTTTTCCAATGTCCCCTCCTTCCAGAAGCCTTCCAAACCTGATCAAGTGAAGATCAACAGCCTCCCTGGTCTCATTGTCGGGAATTCTGATGGGCATGTGTCCATAACTCTCCAGACTCAGTGTGTTTTTTCCAATGCGGTTTTGATATTAAAAGTGTCTTTACAAAGTTACTTTGGCCCATGATGGACTAACTACCCATCTATCCATCCATCCATCACTCCATCACTCTATTTATCTATCTATCCAAACATTTATCTATCTTTCCATCCATCCATCCTTCCTTGCATCCACCCATCTATCCATCCATCCACTCATCCATCCATCCATCCCTCCCTCCCTCCATCTATCTTTCCATCCATCCATCCATCCATCCATCCATCCTTCCACCCATCTATCCATCCATCCACTCATCCATCCATCCATCCCTCCCTCCATCGATCTATCTTTCCATCCCTCCCTCCATCCATCCATCCATTCATCCATCTTTCCATCCATCCACCCGTCTATCCATCCATCCACTCATCCATCCATCCATCCCTCCCTCCATCCATCTATCTTTCCATCCATCCATCCATCCATCCATCCATTCATCCATCCATCCATCCATCCTTCCAATATTTACTGAGCCCCCACTACATGCCAGGATGTGTTCTTAACACCAGGAACACAGCCTTGAACAATGCAGGTATACAGATATAGTTTTGTTCTCAAGGGGATAACATTCTAGTGATTTTGATCCAATGATATGAACCAGAATTTAAGTTAAATATTTTGGATGTTGATTACCTCAGAAACTGAAAATGATGTCAAGTCTACAAGGAACCTTAAAAATCATGTAGTAAAACCCTCTCATTTTACAGGTAAGGAGTCTGAGGCCAGAAGAGAAACGTGGGTGGCCAGGGTTCCCCTGGCTGGACAGTGGTCCGAACAAGATGGAGCCCAAGTCTCTGACCAGAATGTTTCCTATTGCCTGTGGCAGGCCCCTAATCTGTGATTTCTGGGTTTGTACTTGGCATCTGTGGGTGGATGCTTTACAAGGCTGATGTGTACCCACTGGGGTCACAGTTGGAAAAGGGAATACAGAGACGTTTCAGGTGAGTGAAATCCAGGTGAAAGGGAGCACTTCTAAAATGGAAATCATGTATAGGGAGGGACATGGGAATGTCTCGGGGAGGTGACTCCAAAACCCTGGGAGGATTGTCCCAAGGGGTAGAGCACGTAGGTACTTGTAACTGCAACGTTCACCTGGATTGGATTTGAACCCCCAATCCAGGTGCCCGGGCAAGGTCAACAAACCCCACATGTCTCTGTCCCCACCCAGGCTGCTGGCTTGCCTGGCCTGTGACTGTACCTTGGGGTCGTGACCCTGCAGGCCCCCCGCTTTGGCCACTGTGCTGCTCCCACGTGGGGGGCTGCTGCTCACCCACAAGCTCTCCTGGGAAGGCTGTGGAATCGCAGCTGCCCTCGCTCGCCCCATGCACGCCGTCTTTTATTCATCTCTCTCTGATTCCTTTCCACAGAGCTCTGCAAGCTTGTTGCTTTTGTCATGCCATGGCACGCACAGAAAATAATATTCGGGTGTCACACCAGAGCAAAGTGGAGGGGACTTGGGGTTCTGTGTGGGATGTGGTCAAAATAGTCATTACATTTTTTACAGTACTTAAGGTTGATGAAAAATTTTAAAGTACATAGTTCAAAAAAGATATGAAAAATAAATTTGTATGTGAGTTCTAGAAATCCATAAAATTATTTAAATGAGAAAATTGAGGGCTTTCCTGAGCATAACCTTTTCATGTATCAGTTTTGATGCTTAAAAAATGCCCACAATGTAATTTATGTCTCAGACTTAGAGATCATTTGTTCAAATTCCTGATAGGCGCCATTGACTAGAAACTTTGTTCACACAAGTAGATGATAAAGGTTTTGAAACCATTTTGTTTTACAACAATTTCAGAAATTTATGACAGTTGAATTTATATTTAAGGTCTCAAAGAATTCTTCCTTTTCTTTTGCTGACAAAAGTAATGTTGAAATTTCTCGTAATGGATTTCTTATTGGGCTTTTTTATATCAAGTATTTGGAAGTAATGAATGCATGTGCACTGTTAGGGTCGATAGCGGGCTCCCTGCCACCAGCTCAGGCACCACCGAAGGGCACATCAGACAGACACAAGTGGGCAGATGGACCCAGGGTGTGGCTAGGGAGACTAGGGCCTCTGTGTACAGCTGCACCTGCCAGAAGCCGCGTCAGCCCCACTCGCAGGCTGGGCCTTGGGTGTGGGCACAGACTCCCCCTGTGTTGACCAGGGGCCGGCTGCTGGAGAGGCGTCGTGGCATGTAGCACCCCTTGGCAGCACATCTTGTGCTGGTGGTCTTGCCATGCCGCAGCGTGCTGAGCCACCCTAGATGCCATCGCGGGCCCACTGGAACAGCAGCCGCTGACCAGGTCCTCTGTCATCGGGGCTGGTGGCTGACAGTGCCCTGGTCCCCTGACCTGCCCCAGATCCCAGCTGGGAAACTCTCCTTGGCATATTGCTCACAGGTGTCTCCACAGCCTCTCTGGGTCGCTGAACCCTCCAGCATTTCCCCACCTGCTACAGCTTTGAGCAGATGACATTTTTCTCCTAGTCATCTGCAAAAGTTGAGATTATTCGGTAGAACCTTCACTTTCTTCTTTTATCTCTCAAATTCTCTATTCCTCACTTCCCTCCCCTCCCTTTCTTTCCTTCCATTTTCGTTTGCAGGTATTTGTGCACCACACTGTATTTCGTGGTGGGTGCTGGTGGTGTGGATGAAGAACAGGACAGAATTCTTCTGCTGGGGACTGCTGAGCCTGGTGTGGGAGGCAGCTGGGACTCAGCAGACTCCCCTTATGTAGGTCCTCTCTCTCCAGCATCTCCTACACATCGCTCCGCCTCATCGCCCCTCTGACACACTCCCCAGGTCCCTGTTGTCTATACAATCTCTGTTGCCCCCTTTTAATACCTTGCTGCTGCTCCCTCTAATTCATTGCCTGGGTTTCTGGTGCCCACTGTGGTCCTCCTTGCCCACTCAGCCTTCAACTTTACACCATCTGGATCCCGCACTTCCCACACAACAGAAGTTGCCTTCTCAAAGGTCACCAGAGACAGAAATGCCAAGTCCACTGCATGTCATCCGCCCTCCTCCCACTCAGCGTCTCTGTGTGATGGCACCCTGATGGTGGCCTTTATTCTTGCCGCCTTCCTCCCTGTCTCGGGGATGCCACCTTCCTCTGGCTTCCGCCTGCCTTGCTGGGGTTTCTTTTCATCAGTGTGGGAGAAGCAGGCCCCAAGAAGCAAAGGTCACTGTGGTAGGAGCGCAGGCCTGGGCTAAGGGAAAAGGCAGGCGCCCAGCCTTCCACACACCAGGATTGCAGGACTTCTGTGAGTCACTGTCAATCTTCGGGGTCCCCTTTGGTTTTCACCTCTCACCATCACTGGTAGTAGCAGACTCAGGCAGCAGAAATGTGCTTCATGTTTGTTTAAGAGGCAGTAGGGAACAGATGAGGGGCCAGATTCTGTTTTCCAGATCAGTCATTTGGATCAAATTCAAATCTCCAGAGGCAGCTCACAGCATGGGCTGTCCCTAGAGTCTCCAAAGCTGGGAAGCCACACTCCTCTGTCTGGCACTCCGAGGCCCTCTTGGAAGAGGCCTTGTCTGCACCAGAGCAGTGCTCCCTCTCCCGCCTGATGAAGGAGGCTGAGCGGAGCTCTCTCTTCCGCCCTCTGCTCCCTCTCTGACATCCCCCCATTCCAATGGCTTGAACCTTCACTTCCCTGCAGTTGGAATCCAAATCTGTAAGACTCTAGTCCTTGTCTTACCTAGGACTTTCCCAAAAAGGGCCCAAGAGAAGGGCTTGGCAACTATCTGCTTATTTGGACAATGATACTAAGCAATTGTAGTGAGGGCCCGGTGCAGTGGCCGGGCAAGGAGAGCTTCTCCAAAAGGACATCACTGAGCTAGACATCCTTGGAGCCCCTGTGTAGGGGTGCATCAGAACGTCCCCTAAAGAATAGGGGAGGGAAGTCCAGAAATGCCGCATGGGCATTAATATGCTCCCCGAGTGATTAGAGGGTGTATTAGTCCATTTTCATGCTGCTGATAAAGACATACCTGAGACTGAGCAATTTACAAAAGAAAGGCATTTATTGACTTACAGTTTCACGTGGCTGGAGAGGCCTCACAATCATGGCAGAAGGTGTAAGGCACTTCTTACATGGCATCAGCAAGAGACAGAATGAGAGCCACCTTATTAAACCATCAGATTTCGTGGGACTTATTCACTATCATGAGAGCAATATGGGGAAAACCTCCCCCATGATTCAATCATCTCCCACCGGGTCCCTTCACAGAACGTGGAAATTATGAGAGTACAATTCAATATGAGATTTGCGTGGGAACACAGCTAAACATATCAGAGGGTTAGGACTTTGATCCCCTGTGAAGAGAAGGGGGACTGGAGACTCACCTTGATAAAAACTTTTTTTTCCCTTTTTGAGACATAGTTTCATTCTTGTTGCCCAGGCTGGAGTGCAGTGGCTTGGTCTGGGCTCACTACAACCTCTGCCTTCCAGGTTCAAGCAATTCTCCTGCCTCGGCCTCCTGAGCATCTGGGATTACAGGCACCAGCCACCATGCCTGGTTAATTTTTTTAATTTTTTTGTTTTTAGTAGATACAGGGTTTCACCATGTTGGCCAGGTTGGGCTTGAACTCCTGACTTCAGGTGATCAGTCCACCTTCGGCCTCCCAAAGTGCTGGGATTACAGGCATGAGCCCCGGTACCTGGCCTCGTGTCAGTAAAAACTTGAGTGACATGATTAGGTGAGATCCCAGGCTGCTGAGCTCCTGGGCTGCTGAACACATGCAGGTGCTGGAGAGGGGCACCCAGAGAGAGTGTGGCAATCTGCCTCCCCCCACCCTCTCCCCACACACTTTGTGCACCTCTGCATCTGGCTGTTCTTCTGTAGCCTTTGTAATTGTGAACCAGTATTTGGCCTGTATAATCAACCGGCAAACCTAAGTAAAATGTGTCTCTGAGTCTGTGAGACGTCTTAGCAAATGATCAAACCCATCGGGGAATTGTGGGGTCCCTGCTTTATAGTGGGTTTGTCAGACACACAGGCCCCAACCTGGCACTTGCAAGTGGCATCTGAGGTGGGGCAAACCCCATGTGAGTTAGCCCAAAACCTGTGGGATCTGACGCTATCTCTGGTTGACAGTGTCTGGATTGAATTATTGGACACCCAGCTGGTGCCCGCTGCAGAACTGCTTGGCATGTGGGGAAAACCCCAGACACATCTGATCACAGAGGCATTCTGTGTTGAATGTGAGTTTGTTTTTCCCTTTCCACAAAGTGACTTGCCCAAGACCCCATTTCAGTAGCCCAATCCTATCCCTTATTCTGGAACTCACTGGGTCAGGCAGGGCCAGCAGTTGGGAGAGAAAGAGCTGGTGCTGGTGGCAGGTGGGGGGCTCATGCCGAGAGTCAGCAGCACCCTCAGTGGGAGGACACCCAGGTATACATTCAGCAAGCTGGGTTCAGAGAGACAAAAGCATCTGCACTGCGGAAGGTGGGAAGGTGGGCTGAGCCTTTGACAGGTGTCAGTGGGTAAAGCCTTGGCACCAGAAGCGTGCTTTGAGTCTGCACAGGTGAAGGTGGAGGAGAGGGTGGCATTCCAGCATCGTGCAGGCTGCCTGCGGCTCCGGAAGAGGTCCAGATGGGATCAGAGACAATGCTGCCAAACACAGGGCTTGAGAGGGTGTTCGGTAAATATCAAAGAAACACTCCATGTTGTCTTCTTGGTGAGGAGGAACCGGAACTGGCATCGCAACCATAGTGTCTTTATAGTTACTGCGTGTCACCCTGTGGGAGAAAGTATGTACTTCCCATTACAGAAGGTGGCCTCAGGCTTTCTCCAGGAACCCTTTTGCTATCTCCCTAAGGTCCTGAGTTCAACAGCCCCTCTAGTTATTAAGATCCATAGACCCCTGGGCTCTAGACTCTACTGGATAATGAGTAAGGGGAAAAATACTCAGAATTTTTTTTTTTCAGATGGGGTCTTGCTCTGTCACCCAGGCTGGAGTGCAGTGGCACAATCTCGGCTCACTGCAACCTCTGCCTCCCAGGTTCAAGCGATTCTCTTGCGCCAGCCTCCTGAGTAGCTGGGATTACAGGCACCCACCACCACACTCGGCTAATTTTTGTATGTTTAGTAGAGATGGGGTTCCGCCATGTTGGCCAGGCTGCTTTTGAACTCTTGACCTCAGGTGATTCGCCCACCTCCACCTCCCAAAGTGCTGGAATTACAGGCCAGAGCCACCATGCCCAGCCAAATATGCAGATTTTTAAAGTAAAACTGCCTTTTGTAAAGACTGTATTTGAAGGAGGGAGAAGCATCCTCTCCAGTTAGACTCTGAGGACCAACACACACCAGCTTCTGAACACAAGAGCATTCCAGGCTTTCGCTCATAGGGGAGTTCAGCCTGAGACCCATGCAAGCATTCCCTGCAGTCAGCTGTCGAGAGGGGCCTTGTGACACTGGCGCTGGAGAGGAGGTGCCCTGTGATACTCAGCAGGTGAGAGGGAGCCACACCGTCATTAGTACATTTTTAAAGGGCCACTTGAAAGGCTTTCTGAAAGATGTAATATTTGTCTAGTAACATCTCTGAGGTCGATAAGGGTTTCATAATGTTTATCCGGGTAACAAAGCATTCATACCCTTTTTGTGAATGGAGACTTTCTTTGTCTCCTACTGACATGAAGCACCGCCTCATTCAGGGCAGTGTGTGTGCCGATTTCCTCATCGAATGATGCCTACGCCTAGAAGGGGAGAAGCAGACGCAGTCCCAAGTTCCCTGCGTGTGATGCTGACGCAGTTGCTTCGGCCAGGTGTGCTGGACGCGCCCTCGCTCCCCTCTGCGGGGCCTTAGCGTGGAAGTCCTGGCGCAGCCCGTGCACAGGTAGAAAGGCTCCCTGCCTCAGACTCTGCCCTCTGCTGCGAGGCCCTCCTGCCTCAGGTTCCCCTGTCACTTTCGGGTAGGATTGTCAGAACTCTTCCCAGGAGAGCGCTTGGAGCGCTGTGGTCCCTGTCCTGTCCTCGCACAGGTGGCGCGGTGGCTTGGGCAGGTCGGATTGGGCCACTTGCTGGCTTCATCCCCTGGCTTGTGTATAACAGGGGAAGCCGCTTCGCTCCTCTGCTCCTTCTCATTGGATGGGCACGATGGCAGCACACCCTCAATATGTTGTTGTGTGTGTTAAATGTGGTAATGTGTGTGGGGCTTTAGGCCAGTGACCACCACATGGCAAGACCTCCATAATCACTTGGTATAAATGTGTTTCATTAATTTGGAATACTCATTTCCTTCCCCAGTTTTACTATCTTTGCAGTAACAATGTGCCACCACTCCTCACAGTGGCTTTATCTAAGCGTTGGCCATGAAGAGTGCCCATTGCTGGTACTTGAGTAAACATCAGAGGCTCCAGCCCCCAAACCTGCAGAATGGGTGTCAGTGGCCTAGAAAACCATCCAGGGGACAATATAGGTGGATTTTCTAGGTCCTAGCAATCAGATAGCTGTGGGTGATAGTGAGTTAGGCGTGTTTAGCAATATTCCCAAAGCAAGAGGCAAAAGTTGGCTAGCTCTACATAATTGCAAAACCCACTTAAGTGCTCCCAATGGCTTTTAGTTCTTACATCATTTCTTTTTTTTTTTTTTTTTGAGACGGAGTTTCGCTTCTGTTACCCAGGCTGGAGTGCAATGGCGCGATCTCGGCTCACTGCAACCTCTGCCTCCTGGGTTCGGGCAATTCTCCTTCCTCAGCTTCCTGAGTAGCTGGGATTACAGGCATGCACCACCATGCCCAGCTAATTTTTTTGTATTAGTAGAGACGGGGTTTCACCATGTTGACCAGGATGGTCTCGATCTCTTGACCTCGTGATACACCCGCCTCGGCCTCCCAAAGTGCTGGATCATTTCTTATAAAACACTGCATCAGCCAGACTTGTGATGCGGAGACATATTGAGTGGAAAGACCTGAACATCACCAGCTCTGAATCCAAAAGTGGTGCAGCAGACTGATCTGAAAGAGAACTTTTAAGAATATCTCAACTTACTTTACAGATATTTTTTCCTTTACCTATGCAAAAGAGTAAATCTAAGAAACTGCATTACCCAAATAAGCCCAAACAACTATTTAAATAAGTATAAAATAAAAATTCATAATAATGCCTCATGTCCTAGTGTAGTTGCCAATTTCTTTTTAAATAAATAATATGCAAAACAATATAATACATTTGTAAGTGTCTTACAGAAAGAATTCGGGCTGATAAGCCACTATTTCTTTGTGACAGTTTTTTAGCGTCAGCTTGGCTGGACTGTGTTTGGTTAAACACTGGTCTGGATGTTGCAGTTGGAGGTATTTCATAGATGTGATTAACATTCACAATCAGTGGACTGTAAAGAAGGAGAACAGATTACCTTCCATAATGTGGGGTGGGGGGACCTCATCCAGTCAGCTGAAGGCCTTCGGAACAGAACTTAGGGTTTCTTGAAGGAGGAGGGATTCAACTCTTACCTGAATTTCCAGCCTACTTCCAGGCTTGCTCTATGGATCTCAGACTTATAAGCCCCTACAACTGCTTGAGCCAATTCCTTAAAATAGTTATGTTTCTCTAGAAACCCCTAATATAATCTTTTAAAATAGGTTGGTTAGAATTGAGCAATGTGACCCATGTAAAACAAAGTTGTATTTAGAGATAGCTTGCTTTTCTTAATGCAGACTATTGTTTGCATCAGCTTTCTTGGTGGCTGGTGGCCGCCTACCTAGTGACACTCACCGTAAACTCGGCGTTTTCCCCGTGCTCGTGTGATTGGCTTCTGCGGACCCATGTGCAGGATCTTCTATCCATCCCAAGTAATTTCCTTTTCACAGAATTTGGTCGATTACTTTGGCCATCATCCACTACTCAGGAGGACATCCTCTGATGCCACCTTCCTGTCTGTGGCAACGGTGGTACCTGGAAGGACCCAGGTCTGTGCCCCTGAAGGTTCAGGTGAGGTGGTGCCACTGATGTCCTCACTGCCATGTGTGGAGCAGTCACCTCGGGTCCTTGCAGTGTAGCCCAGGGTCTCTGGAGTTAGTGGCTGTGGGCTTGGGCCGCACATGAGCCATGGCAAATGAGTGGTATTAATAGTTCTCCCAGCACAATCCATCATCCCTCAACAATGCATTTCTGGCAGTTAATTAGGAGCCACACAGTGGAATAACGAACACCGTGTTTAGAATTACAAGCTATCGCTAAACAACAGATTAGACAGCTCGTTGCTGCCCGTGACCCTGGATGTCTTGAGCGTCTGCTCCCAGCGCCTGCTGAACCCTCTTTAGCAAATAATCTGCAATGAGTCTGGATGGCTTAATCGCTTCTGAGGCTGGGATGCTACCTGGGCAGGGGCAGGAGCTAAAGGAAGCGGGAAGCAGACTCAGCACCTGGAGAAGGGAAACTGCTAGTGCTTACGGCGGCAGCAAACCAGTGTCTTTCCCTGGTATCCACTGCTCCAACAGGAAGGGTCCTGCCACGCTCTTGTTTGGGGGCACACCAGCTTCCCTGTGTTTACTCACACAATGGCATACCCTCAGGGCCTCTCTGGACCCCGAGGTGGTTCCTGGGGAGACTCCAAGATTAGAATCCAGCTCCACAGCATTGGTTTCTCCTGGCCTCTACTTGCTGTGGGAAATTCAGCTTCCTCATCTATAAAAGGGGCATAAATTGCAGTCTATTTCTTTGATTGCTAGAAGGGGTAAATAATGTAATCATCTAAAGTCCTTGAATAATTGCATAAAATGTCCTGTCTTACACACAGTAAGTTATCAGTATTTGTTCTCTCTCTCTCTCTCTCTCTGTGTGTGTGTGTGTGTGTGAGAGACAGAGAGAGAGAGAGAGAGACAGAGAGAGAGAGAGAGGGAAAGCGAGCGAGAGAGAAGGAGACAGAGAGATGGCGGGGGGGTGGAGAGAGAGAGAGTTCACTTTTGTGGTCACTAACTTTTATCTGCAGTCTCCTCATCACAGGCGGGAGCTGCATACGTGGGGGACAGGGCACCTTCCTTCCATGCCTTGGGGTTGAGTGGGACATCTTTCCAGCTCCCACTCTACTTGACAGAGCTCTTTGCTGGTCTAAGGACAGTACTTCTCTAAATGAGTTTAAGAATAGGTGAGAGAAAACCAGGGTTTATTTTATTCTAACCATTCAGGCTTGGGAGCAGGATTGCAGGGAGGGCTGTGTGTGCTGATAAATGCGTATAACCTGGCAGGGAAGAAAAGCCTTTGTGTAGAGATGCTGGTTTCAGCGGTGTAAATACTCTCACTACGGCTGACATTGAGATCTTGGAGTTGGGACGGGCACGAGCGGCTCTTCTGAGTGGGTCTGACTCTGCTTCTGACACGCCTGGGGAGGGTGGATGCAGAGTAAGTGCGGTCTGGGTTTCTTGGCCGGCTGAGTATCCCCTATGAGCTTCCTCCTGCCCCACTCCAGGCTGTCAGGCCACCTGGGAGCTAAGGATGGCTCCTCTTGCAGCGGCTGCCTAAGGCCCCTGCACGGGTCTGCTTGCTGGACCCATGCTACAGCCCCAGAGTCTCAGAGCCTGCCTGGCTTAGCCTGCACAAGATCCCCTGCCGTATGGCATTTTACCCACCTTTGTAACTGCATTCCCCACCCTCCCACCCTCTTCCAGCCTGCAGCCTGGCGTGGTGTAGGCGTTTTGTGAATGCCTGTTCAGTGCAAACGTTATCAATCACGAGGCACACGTGGGCACAGGCAAGGAGAATTAAAGGCCCTTGGAAGCTTCCCTTTGCCTGAGTCGCGGAGCAGACTGAGGGCCTTTGTCTATCAGCATTTGTGGGGTTCTCATTCAGTGGCTGTGCTTGTTCCTCTCCGTGTCTAATAGCAATGTGCAACTCAGCACCTCTCTGCTCACAGGCACGCTGAGTGTAGAGTGTTTCTGCCAAACTCACTGCACTCTCTGTCTGTGGAGGGATGGATTCACGGGCCCTTCCCAGTTCACCAGACCAGGGCCTGACCCAGAGAAGCCTGCTGAGCGGACAGGGCTCCGTTCCCGGCTCTTGGCTCTGCCAGGCAGGAGGAAGACACACTTGAATGATTCACAGTTGCAATGCCTTGCTATGACTTTATGATTAAATTGGGTGCTTTGCAGAGAGATCACTGTATCTCCGATGCAAATCCCCACAAGACAATAAATATAGATTCCTGTGTCGTAATCACAGCGGCATCTTGATCTGCCTGCGGTGATTAAAGTGTAACCAAACTGCCATTTAATTTCATTCCAGGCCATTTCAAATTGTGTGGTGTTAAGCTATCCTGATGCAGAAATTCTCCCTGCAGCTCCAGCCCTGTGTGAGACTCCGTGCTGGAGCCCGCAGCTTCTGCAGAGGAATAAGCTTAGATTTGGTGCATGGGTTGTACGTGAACGTCCACAAACCTCTATCTGTCGTTGGCTGTCTCCACAGAGGCCAGTTTTGGTCTACAGTTTGGAAGCCTTCTCCATCCTCCTATCTGTGGATGAGGAAGTTTAAACAGCAGTTCAGAGAAGTCCTTCCCTCATCAGGGCTGCTGGGTGCCTGCTCAAGAACTGTTTTCAGGAAAGTCCCATGGCTTTGGCCCCGACGGTTGCTCCCATGAACAGGGCTCTTTCTGGGGCAGCCGCATGTCTGCAGAGACCGCATCAGCACCAGGGATCTTATCCAGGCCAGAGGGAGAAAGGCAGACTCCTCTGCGCAGCAGCAGGAAACTTTAGGCTTGAGCTAGGAGGGATGCAGAAAGAAAGCAGGGGAGGAGGCTACGGGAGAGGCTGGTGAGGTTGAGCCCATGACCTCTTCTAGCAAACTGGTGGGGCTCGCCTGTGAGCGCTGCTGTAGCTGCAGTGGCAGTCAAGCAGATTAATCTGATTTCCTAGCAGTGATGCATCCAAAGTCACGAGGCCCCAGCTGCCCGGCGGCTCTCTGGCCAGCACTGTGCTGGGGGTGTTGGGAAGGGGGCCCCAATTAACTCGTGTCTACAGGTTGACTCAACACAATTGCGAGGCCCCAGGAACATCTTTCCACCCTGTTGGCACCGGGAGGAGAAGGAAATGTGGCTGCGGTCCAGGAGGTGGGAGAGTGCAACGGACTGGGAGGCGGCGCGGGGGCTGGGGTGCTCTGGGTTGTTACAAGCTTCTGTTTGTCCGATCAGAAGAAAGAGGTTGCTTTTGATTATGCAAGGTCCTTACCTACCTGTGATCCCATTGTTTTCAGCATGGGCCCTGAGGCTTCCAAGATAGGGAGCAAGGAAAGAGGGTGTTTAATAAACAGGGAAGCACATCTGTTGAAGTTGCTGTATGTTTTAGAGGAGAAACTATCACTGCTGCTGCTGCTGCTCTGTGTGTGTGTGTGTATGTGTGTGTCTGTGTGTATGTGTGAGCATGCACACAGCTAAGTGTGAGCTCTCTAATGGAAAATGCAGGCAGAAGAGCTTGGCTGCCTGGGTCCAGGATGCTGGGAGTTTCCCATTCTGGAGTTGCCACCTGCAGTCCAGGACTGAAAGGAGGTCTTGGGGGAACTCTGGGCATCTTATTCATGCAGCTGCAGCGCCTCCCCTCTTCCTGACTGCTTTCTTTCAGGGCTCACCAGCAAGGCATGGGAGCTCACTTACAGCAAGACCAGGCTACATGGGAAGGCTGGGGAATGGCCCTGGACCTCAGACCACCAGGATTCAATGACAGGGAGGCAGCTGCCCAGGCTGTGGAGCTGAGGTCAGGCAGGGAGAGCAGGTCCAAGGCTGGCTTCCTACCAGTTGGGCACTCCTGAGTGATTGTGTCTTCTAGCCTCTCTGCACAGCACCAGCTCAAGGAAGGGCACACAATGCTGCTCAGCATGCGCTGGTCAAGTGGACTTAGATCCAAATCGCAGGTCAGGTATATGACACGTTGGAGCCTAAATGTATGTTCTTCCCTATTTTGGTAAATAGCCTTGCTGTGTACCTGGTCACTGAGGGCGTCCTTTTACCCCTCTCCCTCCACACCCAGTAGATTTCCAATGCCTACCGATTTGATATCCTGAATATTCCGCAAATCCGTCACTGCTCCCATCCCTAGCACTGTCACCCTGGCTCCAGCCACAACCATTCCTTGCCCATTTGTCATAGCAGCCTTCTAACAGATGTCTGCCATGCTCCCACCCCTTCTCTGTGCTGCATTTTCGACACCTTTAAGTTTATGAATCTGCTCTTGTCATCCATCCCTCTAGCTCCCTTCATGGCTTCACACTGTCCACAGGAAAAAGCCCAGGGCAAACCTCTAGGCCTTTCATGACCTGATCTCCAACATCAGTCCCCCTTCCCACCACCCAGGCCTCCAGCCAAGTTAAACTCCTTGCAGTTCCTGGAAGTGCTGCCCTCTCTTTGCTGCATGGACATTTGCGTCTCTTGTTCCCTCCACCTATCATTCCTCTAACCTCTTGCCTTGGCTAACTCCTCGCCTTTCAAGCCTCCCTTAGCCATTGGCTTCCCCTCACAACCGCGCTGGTGTCCCTTCTGGATGCTCCTGAAGACTCTGTGCGTCTCCCTTCTAGCCCTTGCACATACTTCGTGAACACTCCACCTGCTCACCGCCTCTTCCACTAGGCTGTGTGCGTCCTGAGGGCAAGAACCACACTGGTTCTGCCAGAGGCGTTTGAACCAGAGCAACTCCATCTTGAGCAGGACCTTGGTAAAGTAAGGGTGAGACCTGCTGGGCTGCTTTCCCGTAGGTTAGGCATTCTAAGTCACAGGATGAGATTGGAAGTCGGCACAAGACCCAGGTCACAAAGCCCCCGCTGGTAAGACAGGTTGTAGTAAAGAAGCTGACTAAAACCCACCAAAACCAGGACGTCGATGAGAGTGATCTCGGTCATCCTCACTGCTACACTCCTGCCAGCGCCGTGACAGCTTACGAATGCCATGGCAATCTCTGAGTGTTAGCCTATGTGGTCTAACAAGGGGGAGAACACTCGTTCTGGGAATTGCTCACCCCTTTTCAGAAAACTCATGAA
Organism: Aotus nancymaae; assembly: GCF_030222135.1. Classification (NCBI taxonomy): domain Eukaryota; kingdom Metazoa; phylum Chordata; class Mammalia; order Primates; family Aotidae; genus Aotus; species Aotus nancymaae. The sequence continues at coordinate 38,846,626 of NW_026988423.1, forward strand.
TGATCAACCCCTTGTTTAGCATATAATCAAGAAATAACCATAATAATGGGCAAAACTAGCAGTCCTTGGGGCTGTTCTCTCTATGGAGTAACCGTTCTTTATTACTTTACTTTTTAAATAAACTTGTTTTCACTTGACTCTATGGACTCACCCTGATTTCTTTCTTGCACGAGATCCAAGAACCCTCTCTTGGGGGCTGGATTGGGGCTCCTTTCTGGCAACAGTTCTGGTGCCTCACGCAGTGCCAGAGCAGGCGCTCAAATGCTGCACTGTATTTTCTTGCTTTTAAGGAAATTCCATACTGTAAGGCATCCCATCTACCTGCATTTTTTTTTGTGGGGGTCACACAGAGTCTTGCTCCGTCGCCAGGCACCAGGCTGGAGTGCAGTGGCGCAATCTCGGCTCACTGCAACCTCTGCCTCCCAGGTTCAAGCAATTCTCCTGCCTCAGCCACCCGAGTAGCTGTGACTACAGGCGTGCACCACCATGCCAAGCTAATTTTTGTATTTTTAGTAGAGACGGGGTTTCACCATGTTGGCCAGGATGGTCTCCATCTCTTGACCTAGTGATCCACCCGCCTTGGCCTCCCAAAGTGCTGGGATTACAGGTGTGAGCCACCATGTCCAGCCATCTACCTGCATTTTAGGAGGAAACGCAGGTGCCCCATTCAATGTATGCCAAATTATTTTTTAATGGTAAAATCCCGCACATGTATTTAGGCCAATGCATGTCTTTTTTCAGGAAGCATTGGAATTAGCGGTTGGATCTGCCTTCTCTGCATTTGGGGTGGGTGCTTCTCCCCCAGGCGCTACAGCGGCAGTTCTGCAGAGCCTCAGATGGCCCCTTGCGTTCCTCTGGGCATGATTTACAGGGACCCCTAGAGCACTTGAGGATTGCCAAAGTAATTTTAAGCATGTTGGAAAATGCCATGATTTCTTCTGCTTTTGCTACTTGATTAAAATTAGTTTTTCATTTTTTATGTATATTGACTTATATACTGCTGTAAGTAAAACAGAATCTCAGGAATCAGTATGATGCGTTTGACAGATGCTGTTATGCCTGAGTGATAGTCCCACGAGACCTGTGCACTTTCTCCCTTCCAAGCCCCCTCTCCCACCCCCATGCTGTCTCCAGGCTCAGGAAGGGGTTCTGTGGTCTTTCTCAGGAAGGGAGATACTGCAAGGTCTAGATTTCTAGCCTGTTACTCCATCAGCTTCCAAGGGTGAAGAAACAGCCTCATCCTGAGGCTTAATTCCATCTTGTCCCATGGGATTTCTTCCACCTTTGAGGAGCTCAAGCTCTGTGGGCCCTGCAAACTCCCCTCCTTTGTTAGCATACATGATTCCTCATTTGTCAATATCCACTTGGAGAGGTGAGAGGGGACTTTGTCTTTCGAAGACAATGCTGGCAAGTGGGAGGAGTGGGGGTTCAGAGGCCTTTCTGTTAGTGCATGTGGGAAGGGGCAGCCTTCCTTGCAGTGTGAGAGGTTTGTATTCTTGTCTGTTATACATCTCATCTCTCTCCCACCATGATCATGAATGTAGCCTGTGCATAGCCTTCCCTCCTGTTCCTCTTCTACTCATCTCCAGCTGGTCGATTTTCAAGGTATTCCAGGACATGAAAAGGCCGAGTGAGTGGTAATGTCCAGACTTGCAGTGTGACCTAAGGGACAGAAAAATCACTCAAGGGAGAATCTGCTTGAAAAACAAACTAAAATTAAACAAAAAAAACAAAGCCACTGCTTCACTGTGACCTAAAACTTGGCTTTAAATGGCTACCTTTCCTCCTAATACCTTTCATAGGTGTGCTGTCACACCATCCTTGTCTAAGTCCTCTGTCTCTGTGCTGTCAAACCATCCTTGCTAAGGCCTCTGTCACTGTGGTATCACCATCCTTGCCTAAGGCCTCTGTCGCTGTGCTGTCAAACTATCCTTGCCTAAGGACTCTGTCACTATGGTATCACCATCCTTGCCTAAGGCCTCTGTCTCTGTGCTGTCAAACCATCCTTGCTAAGGCCTCTGTCACTGTGGTATCATCATCCTTGCCTAAGGTCTCTGTCGCTGTGCTGTCAAACTATCCTTGCCTAAGGCATCTGTCACTGTGGTATCACCTTCCTTGTCTAAGTCCTCTGTCTCTGTGCTGTCAAACCATCCTTGTCTAAGGCCTCTGTCACTGTGGTATCACCATCCTTGCCTAAGGCCTCTGTCACTGTGGTACCACCATCCTTGCCTAAGGCCTCTGTCACTGTGGTATCACCTCCCTTGTCTAAGGCCTCTGTCTCTGTGGTGTCACCATCCTTGCCTAAGGCCTCTGTCACTGTGGTACCACCATCCTTGCCTAAGGCCTCTGTCACTGTGGTATCACCTCCCTTGTCTAAGGCCTCTGTCGCTGTGCTGTCAAACCATCCTTGTCTAAGGCCTCTGTCACTGTGGTACCACCATCCTTGCCTAAGGCCTCTGTCACTGTGGTATCACCTCCCTTGTCTAAGGCCTCTGTCGCTGTGCTGTCAAACCATCCTTGTCTAAGGCCTCTGTCACTGTGGTATCACCTCCCTTGTCTAAGGCCTCTGTCGCTGTGCTGTCAAACCATCCTTGTCTAAGGCCTCTGTCTCTGTGGTATCACCATCCTTGCCTAAGGCCTCTGTCGCTGTGCTGTCAAACCATCCTTGTCTAAGGCCTCTGTCACTGTGGTATCACCTCCCTTGTCTAAGGCCTCTGTCTCTGTGCTGTCAAACCATCCTTGTCTAAGGCCTCTGTCTCTGTGGTGTCACCATCCTTGTCTAAGGCCTCTGTCACTGTGGTATCACCATCCTTGTCTAAGGCCTCTGTCACTGTGGTATCACCTTCCTTGTCTAAGGCCTCTGTCACTGTGGTACCACCATCCTTGCCTAAGGCCTCTGTCACTGTGGTACCACCATCCTTGCCTAAGGCCTCTGTCACTGTGGTATCACCATCCTTGTCTAAGGCCTCTGTCTCTGTGGTGTCACCATCCTTGTCTAAGGCCTCTGTCACTGTGGTATCACCATCCTTGTCTAAGGCCTCTGTCACTGTGGTATCACCTTCCTTGTCTAAGGCCTCTGTCACTGTGGTATCACCTCCCTTGTCTAAGGTCTCTGTCTCTGTGCTGTCAAACCATCCTTGTCTAAGGCCTCTGTCTCTGTGGTATCACCATCCTTGCCTAAGGCCTCTGTCGCTGTGCTGTCAAACCATCCTTGTCTAAGGCCTCTGTCACTGTGGTATCACCTCCCTTGTCTAAGGCCTCTGTCTCTGTGCTGTCAAACCATCCTTGTCTAAGGCCTCTGTCTCTGTGGTGTCACCATCCTTGCCTAAGGCCTCTGTCACTGTGGTATCACCATCCTTGTCTAAGGCCTCTGTCACTGTGGTATCACCTTCCTTGTCTAAGGCCTCTGTCACTGTGGTACCACCATCCTTGCCTAAGGCCTCTGTCACTGTGGTACCACCATCCTTGCCTAAGGCCTCTGTCACTGTGGTATCACCATCCTTGTCTAAGGCCTCTGTCTCTGTGGTGTCACCATCCTTGTCTAAGGCCTCTGTCACTGTGGTATCACCATCCTTGTCTAAGGCCTCTGTCACTGTGGTATCACCTTCCTTGTCTAAGGCCTCTGTCACTGTGGTACCACCATCCTTGCCTAAGGCCTCTGTCACTGTGGTACCACCATCCTTGCCTAAGGCCTCTGTCACTGTGGTATCACCATCCTTGTCTAAGGCCTCTGTCTCTGTGGTGTCACCATCCTTGTCTAAGGCCTCTGTCACTGTGGTATCACCATCCTTGTCTAAGGCCTCTGTCACTGTGGTATCACCTTCCTTGTCTAAGGCCTCTGTTGCTGTGGTGTCACCATCCTTGCCTAAGGCCTCTGTCGCTGTACTGTCAAACCATCCTTGTCTAAGGCCTCTGTCACTGTGGTATCACCATCCTTGCCTAAGGCCTCTGTCACTGTACTGCCACAGTATTTTTCTGCCAGAAAACAAATAGGGAGAGAACTTGTAAAGAAACTTCAATAATAGTATACATTTAAGTAATTATTTTCAGATTGCAAAACACTTTTATTCATTATATCACAACTGTTCCTCACATCAACCCATCCATTTTGATTCTCTTTTTACAAACATGGATTAGGTAAGTTATGTTTATTTATTTGTTTAGCTATGTATTCATTCATCTATCCAAGAAACATCCCCTAATATGTACATATTATTGAGCTGAATTGTATGAAGGATGCCTTCTAAGACCATGTAATCTTGTGGTATTAGTATGAATAATATAATGGTTATTGATAAAATTATATTATATAATATGATCAATATAATATTCAGAATATCATATTTTCATGTTAACATAATAATATGAAAATGTAAAACAGAAAAATGTAATACTAAAAATAGTATAGCATAAGAAGTGTTGAGGTGGAATTTGCTGTGGGATCACACAAAAGGGAATGAAATCGGGTAGGAACTGTGAGAACTGCTTATGGGGGTAGGACTGTAGTGCTGGGTTTGGAACCCAGGGTTGCTCACCGGTGAGCTGATGAGGCTAAAATGTTCTGCAGGAACTGCAAGGGCACAGGTTTTGAAGTCCCAGGCTTGGCATGTGTCATACTGGCTTGGAGGATGCTTGAAGGGAAGCCAGGGCATGACCCCCTAGGGCAGCATGGGAGAAGCAGGAAGCGAGGACGGTCCGGTAAGCTGGCAGCCCCTGGTCAGCTGGTGCTGGGTGAGCATGGAAGCACAGAGTGTGTGCTTCTTTTCTCTGACCACGGCTGCTTTGTTCTCAGAAAGCATCCTGTTTTATAAGCAGGGTCATGGAGGCATGGGGAAGCCAAGCAGCTCCCACCGTTGCCCTGGGCTTGGCAGCAGTGAGACGTGGCCTGCAGCCGCCCTGCTCTCTAGCCTGAGTGCCCAGCCTGTGCGGACATGCAGTGGCGGTGCAGGGTCAGTGCCCTCTCATGACCCCTCGCAGGAGGCTGCTTGCTGGGTGGTGCCAGCTCGGCTAAGTGTTCTCTGGGTCTCTGCTCAGGCTCCGCTTTCTCAGAGGGCTGGAGGAGGCGGATGACACAGAGAGCGTCCCTCCCACTCCAGGCTCTCCTCAGGGCCTGCCTGGGCAGGGAGGTGACAGCAGTCCCTGACAAATCCCACCCTTCTCTCACACACAGCGGGTGGGGGTGAGGGAAGGGGTCCCTCCAGCCCTTACCTTTGAGCACTTGCCCTGCAGAGCTGCTGCTATTATCTGTCAAGGCTGATTTCTCTGAGGTGACAGCTTTGACTGCACGTCTCCTTCTTTAATTGAGTCTTTGTCACTCCATTGATGGTAATTTACACATCCAATAACTATCGTTAAAGTGGGATGGAGGTGTAGTGATGTTGGCTGGGGTGAGGGAGCTGCTGAGGCTGGGACCTGGTGGGAGGAGCCGTCTCTGACACGGGGAGCCTTGGGAGCTGGGCTGCTGCAGGCTCAGGTTGGGGTGCTGCACAGTTTGGTCCGTCGTTTGCCAAACATTTTCTGAGCTCAACCTCAGAGGATATAAGGATGAATAATAGATGGTCCTTGTTTTTGAGGACTTTCCAGTCTCATGAGAGAAAGAGATATACCCAATATAACTAGACGGGAGACTGCATAGGTGGTCAGTCACAGGCGCATCTGCACGCTGGGGCCTGGGAGCTGAACAGCCACCCGCAATTCAACTGCATTCAATTTAATTGAACCATCTGTTCTGGGCACCTATTTCTGGGCAAGCCCAGTGGAGTGATGGGCTGGGGGTGGGGAGGAACAAAGGCACAAAGACTGATGCAGCTTTCCTCCCTGCTCTCTCTCTCTCTGTCTACCCCCCACCCTCTGCCCATTCTCACTCTCTCCCTGTCTTCCCTCCTGCCGTCTGTCTGTGGTGGGCCCTCTACTCCTGGCTCTGTGCTTGTATCTGGGGCTGGAATGGTGAGCTAACACATTCTCTGTCCTTGTCCTTGTGGAATTTACTGAAGTGTGTGGGAGACACAACCATTCGTCAAATAAGCACCCACGTATGTAATGGGGAGCTGTACTCAGGAGGAACTCAGGGAGCTCTGAGCATGACCCATGGGACCCAGGCTCATCTGTGGGCCATGGGGTGGCTAGGCATATGCCACAGAACCATGGAGCAACTGAAGACCTCCTATTCCTTATTGTGGATATGTATGTTATATTTATACATTGGTATATATATACTTTATATATATTTATATAAATTAAATTGTAACCTACAGAATAAGACTTCTGGCAATGAGAATGTATCTGTTCAAAAAGCTGAACAGCCATAGAAAATGGAAATTCACTCTCAAAGGTTTTACATATTCAAAGGAGTCCAGGAAAATATAGAATAAAAACATGGATGAATATTTGCATAATCTTTGGGTGGCTAAGGCCTTCCAAAAGCATGAAGGAAAAGATAGATCATTCTGATCATATAGAATTGTAAAGCTTTAGAAAACCACAAGCAAAGGTCTTTCACCTTCTGCTTCACATGTGGCATGGTGGTGGTGATGCTAGGCTGGTGAGGGCCGTACAGCTGGCCTGCAAGTTAGAACATGACAGCCTACCACATCAGCAGACAGACAGCTGCCTGCCTGAGTCTCCCAAGGCTGTGGACCGTGCTACTGACTTCCCTGGGACCAGCTCACCCCTTCCGCACATCCAGAAATTTATAGATTAATGTCTGCTGTGGTTTGAATGTGTCCCCCAAGGTTCATGTTTCCAAAACTTAAATTCCAATTCACACTTTTGAGGGGTGGGATCTTTAAGAGATGATTAGGTCATGAGGACTCAGCCCTCATGAGTGGATTAGTGCCATCATCTCAGAGGTGGGTTAGTTATCCTGGGAGTGAGTTACTATCTCAGGAGTGGGATACTTATCTTGGGAGTGAGTTACTTATCTTAGGAGTGGGTTAGTTATCCTGGGAGTGAGTTACTTATCTTGGGAGTGGGTTAGTTATCCCAGGAGTGAGTTACTCATCTCAGGAGTGGGTTAGTTATCTTGGGAGCAAGTTACTATCTCAGGAATGGGTTAGTTATCTTGGGAGTGAGTTACTTTTCTTAGGAGTGGGTTAGCTAACCCAAAAGTGAGTTTACTCATCTCAGGAGAGGATTACTTATCATGGGAGTGAGTTACTCATGTTGGGAGTGCGTTAGTTATTGTGGGAGTCAGTTACTCATCTTGGAAGTGGGTTAGTTATCTTGGGAGTCAGTTATTCATCTTGGGAGTGGGTCATCCTTGGAGTCAGTTATTCATGTTGGGAGTGGGTTATTTATCATGGGAATGAGTTACTCATGTTGGGAGTGGGTTAGTTATTGTGGGAGTCACTTACTCATCTTGGGAGTGGGTTAGTTATCATGGGAGTCACTTACTTACCTTGCGAGTGGGTTAGTTATCACAGCAGTGGGCTCCCGATGAAAGGATGAATTAAATCCACGTTCCCTCTCTCTTGCTCTCAATCTCAAACTCCTGACCTCAAGTGATCCACCCACCTCAGTATCCCAAAGTGCTGGGATTACAGGCTTGAGCCACCACGCCTGACCTCTCTCTCTTGCTCTCTTGCACTCTCTTGTTCTTCCACCCTCCACCATGAGATGACACAGCAAGAGGGTGCCTGCAAGATGTGGTCCTCTCGACCTTGGACTTCCCATCCCCCAGAACTGTAAGAAATGAGTCTCTGTTCTTTATCAGTGCCCCAGTCTGTGGTAATCCATTGCAGCAGCACAAAGCAGACTCAGACAGTGACTTCAGGATGCTGTTCAGGTGCCGCAGCTGACTTCCATCCTAATTGGTTGATGCCCATGCCACGCAATTGTCAAAATATCTTGAATTTCACCCTATCCTTAACATAGTATTATTGAATATTTACCATGTGCCAGGCACTGGCTTGTGGATGTTGGACTCACTAACATATATAATGCTCCCAGCTCTGGGAAGGAGATATCATTACTATCATCACTATCCAAGGTTACAAATGAACAAACAGAGACATGAGAGCTCAACTCTTTCCTGGGCTTACGTAGATTTAGAAAGGTGGTGAGAGGTTGAGTCTGGACAGTCTGACTTTGAGCTGGTGCTCTACCACTGAACATCATTGCTTCTTTCAAATCAATAAGAAGAACGATCCAAAAGGAAAATGGGTGAAGGGCTTGAACAGGTAATTTGCACACACAAACATAGAAAAGAGATACAAATGTACAATTAACCTATACGATTTGATATTTGAGTGAGGATGCTCATCCTCACTAAAAATTAAAGACATGCAAACACCAACAATAATAAGATATTTCATATTATCATATTGAAAAGAATTTTAAATAGACAAAGCCCTGTTTAGAGATGCTGTGAAGATTTGGACAATCTTAAGTGCTCTGAGGGAGTGTTGTCATAACATTTGGGGCAGTTTGGTACTGTGTCTTAAATGTAAATATGTTTACTCTCTGAATCAATGAATTCACTTCCAGGTTTACCATAAGTAGGAAATTACAATGGTATAAAGAGATACATATTTAAGGATGCTCATGAAAGTAACATTTATAATTGTAAAACAACGGGAACATCCAAAATGCCTATTAATAGTGAATTGGTAGAGGAAATTATTGGAGATCCTTACAATAAAACACTAACCCTTAAAGACAGTGATGAAAATGAAGACTTGAGTGCTATTTTTCATGAAACAAGATCATAGAACAGGGTGTAGAGTATCCTATAGTAGGATATATCCATGTCTATATGTAAAAGGGAGTATTCTGAAACGGAGGTCACTAAAAAGTAAGTGGTAAGTATCTTCAGGTCTGAGAGAGTTTTTTTCTCTTTTTTTGGGGGGATTTCACATTGTTTGAATTTTTATATGGAAAACATGTCACTTTTATAAAAATAGCAGATATATTTAGTTAAAAATAAACTACCTGTAAGATGTTGGTCGTGGTATCTCAGAGTCTCCCGGAAGGCTTTGTGTTCCTTGAGAGCCACCTTTTCACCTGCAGGTTAAAACCCATGACTCCTTGTGGAATCAGTTTGGTAGGTTATAGACAGCATTAAGAAACAAATCAAATATATAAAATTGAGGGTTATTTTGTGAAATAACAATAATTTGATAAATACATCTGTGAGTCCCATTGTGAGGTGAAATGTTATCCTTTTCTAGGGCCAGAAGCCCTGTTTGGAGTCTGCTAAAGACATCCTCCCAAGCAGCCAGCTTCCCAGGGTCCACTGAGGAGCCCCTCCACACCCTGGAAGTAAAGGACATGGTGGGCTGCAGAGACGCTGGCTGTCTCCTCATGGCTTGTGGCATCCACACTGGCACTCGCAGCTCGCTCTTTCTCCTTTCTTTTATCCAGGGCTCTGGATGAGCTGTGTGTGTTGAAACTGTTTCTCCCTGCAGCATCAGGTAGGTTAGAAACACAGCTTTTCCTGCACACCAGCTTGCGGAGGGCTGCGCAGCTGGTGCCACAGAGTTGCACCCTGGTACATGCTTGAGGTTCTGTGAGGTTCTGTGGAGGATTTTTTAGTGCTTTCTCTGGACTAAATTTAACATTATGTTGATAATGACCCAAAAGAACGCTATAGATAGGAAGACCTTGTATAGCAATAAGACTAATGATACTACTCATAAAACATTTTATAATTCAAATGCAATATGACCATTGGAAAAAGCTTTATTAATTATGTTTTTATTTTCTGTATTTTATGATGCCCTGAGGATCCCGAGAGACTGCATCTCCCAGGGCTTGCTAAGTCTTGGCAATCACAAACCATTTGCCTGCCAGCAGGTCTTTGATATGCAAACCCACCAGGCTGGAGCTCCTTTGATCAGCATCCTGCAGTCTGGGACACTGTCTCCCTGCCCTAATCACCCCAGGGCCAGGTGCCGGGCTGCTAGAGACTGCCTGTGTAGCCAGAGCCCACTGGAATCCTAAACTACCCAGGCCTAAGCCAGCCCTGCCGCTCACCTGCCTCCTCATTCCTTTTTGCCACTCCCAAGGATTTTGCCCAAGTTCTCCTGTCGTCCCCGCCCTGGACTGAGCCTGGTGCTTCTCCACGTGGCCCTGAGTGGGGTGGCAGGGAATGCCCCTCCTCTTGGGAACCATAACAAACTATCTTTTCAAAGATAATCGTCTTCTGATCTGTTGGTCTTGTCGTGTCCAATTAAAACAAATCCTGGGTCCTTTTTAAAATAAGAGTCAGTCACCTCCAAGCTTTCAAAATTCCCAGATTATTCAGAAATATGAACAGCAGGCTCCAGTCACTGAGGATTTACATCCTCATTTTGCTAATACTTTTAAGACCACAGAGAACTTATTTTGTGAGCAGAGGAGCCACCTGGAGGGTGGATGGCATTTAAAACACACCAGAATAAAGTCCTGGGATGGGACAGTCATGGCCTTGATGTTTCCTATGGGAGTTAACTCAAAGGTCTGGATTAAGATGCTTTTCGGGGCTGCATATTTGCGAGAGCAGTCATCCGTGGCCCTGAATGCAAGGCGGGGATCACCTCTGCCTGTGATGAGTTGGCAATGGAAGCGATGCCCTCTAGATAATCTTTTCTCACAGGCCTCTTGCTGCAGGTGCTCGACCTCCTGACGTCCTTTCCTATCACAATGAGCACGTATCTGGAGCTGTGTTGTGCATGTGCTCACTCTTTCACGGAAAAGCTTCTCATCTTCCTTGCAAAAGGATGGTGTAAAAGCTTTCGGGCCAGTTCACACCAGGGAGAGTCTATGCTGGAAGGATTCATGCTGCTAGAACAATTTGACGACAGGAAATTGTCAGCTGGTTTCCTAAGCTCCTGGGAGCTTATGAGGGGAGTCCAGGATCACTCCTGGATTCAAGCACTACACCAATTCGCTTACAAAAGAGAAAGGCTCTAGGAGAACATGAGTGATGGGAAGAAACATCACAGCAAACAAGGTCATCAACGCTTTCCCACGTCTGCGGGCTGATCCTAGTGGCCCTTAGTGGAATACTATGCAGCCACAAACAACGATGAATTCGTGTCCTTTGTAGGGACATGGATGAACCTGGAAACCATCATTATCAGCAAACTGACACAAGAATAGAAAATCAAACACCACATGTTCTCACTCACAGGTGGGTGTTGAACAATGAGAACACATGGACACAGGGAGGGGAGCATCACACACTGGGGTCTGTCGGGGGGAAATAGGGGAGGGACAGTGGGGAGTGGGGAGTTGGGGAGAGATAGCACGGGGAGAAATGCCAGATATAGGTGACGGGGAGGAAGGCAGCAAATCACACTGCCATGTGTGTACCTATGCAACAATCTTACATGTTCTTCACATGTACCCCAAAACCTAAAATGCAATTACAAAAAAAAAAAGAAGGAGATGCTTGGTGGATTCCAAGTATCCTGTGAAGCTCCTCTGTTTCCAGGCTCGACTTGCTGGATGTGCTGGGGCAGGAGGGGTGGGTGGAGTTGGGTGGACAGAACTTGCTGTAAGACACTGTACATGCCTGTGCCTAACAATAGAACTTCCCTAGACTCCGATTTCCTGAATGTTGGGAGAAGCCATATTTCAACGATATCTTGATGATAGGTGAAGTAGAGAGGTTGTAGGGGAAAACACATGTTGAGGATTGTCCCAGCAAAAAACAACTCCTGACCTGCCTTCCCAATATCAGGCCTGCGTTCTCTCTGCACCATAACTGCCCACAGTATGGGGGGCTTACCAAGTGCTTAGTTCCACACACGTGTGCCTCTTCAGCCCTTACAGTGACTGTCAGTGTTCTTATGACAGTGGATGGGCGTGTAGCCTCACCCAGAGGGTGAAGAACTTGTCTGAAGTAAGCGTGGTGAGGGCCAGGGTATGGATTTGAGCTGCTCTGTCCCGCACTGAAGTTCACACTCTTCACCCAACCCACATTGCCCCAGTGGCCCCACATCTAGCCAAAATTCACCGCGTGCTCATTCCACACAGAGAGCAGGACGGTCGAACTACAAGATTTGTTACAGTTTCAGTTCCCTTCTGGAAGCAATTTAGTTCCAAGCGTATTTTCCGCTCTGCAGAGGCAGCCGTGACTGGCCATTTCATGTGCTCCTGGAGAAGGCTTGCACCAGCCGTTTTCAGGAAAGTCAAGCAGCTGTTGACTTCTGAGTCTGGGCGAATTTGTGTGAAGAGCATAAGGCACTGTTTCTTAACCAAAATGCTTCCTCTTACAGTGCAGATGGGGTGTGCTTCTCTGCAGGAGGCCCCGTGGCGTCCCCACCCCTCGGTGGAGCGAGAGGATTCTCAGCTCCCGCCCTTGGTCCTATTTGGCGATGCTTGCCTTCCCCTTAATTATACAGTCACGAGCCGCCCTGGAATCACGGCTGCTCCAGATGGAGCCTGGATGCCAGAATGCAGCCTTAGCACGGGGCTGCGGGGCAGGAGTGTGCGAGGGGCTGCAGGGCCGGCGGCCGTGGAGGGGGCTCCCCGGGGCAGCGTGGGCTTGGGTCTCAAGGCCTCCGTTTGAGTAACAGGTTTTGAGACCTTACTTACTTTCCCTGAGACGCAGATTCCTCATCTCGAGTGCAGGGAAAATCATTCCAATTTCAGAGGATTTCTGTGAAAGTTAAATGAGATTAAAGAGGTAAAGTTCATAATGTGCTTAGCTCATGCTTGGCTCTCTGTCAATGCCAGTTGGCGTTACATTTTCTCCCGTCTCCCTCCCTCCTTCCTTCCTTCTTTTCTTCTATTCTCCGTTTCTGTGTTCTCCCTGACCCCACTCCTCAAAGCTCTGCATTGAGAACCAGATGCTGTCTGGTGGGTTAGGACCAGAGGGGGAAAAGCTGCCCACCTTGGGCTGCACCCACACCCTCTTCATGCCAATGACATGTGGGGAGAGGAAAGGACAGAGGTAGACTCTCGCCCCCACCTCCTAATACAAATGGAATTCCTGGAGCTGGAAAACAAAGACTACCCCCATGAAAAGAAAACAGTATTCCTGCTGCAGTGTAATAAAGGGGAAAATAACCCTCAGTGTCAGGAAACGCTGCGCCTCCCAGTTCATATTTGTGTAGCGGAAAAGTTAAATATTAAATTTGAACTCAATTGAATGTGAACATAAACCATGGTCACCAAGTCCCAGGACAGGTCGTGTGAGCCCCTTGAGGGGTTCGTCCAGCGCTGTTTCAGAGAAATCTCTATTTCAATCTATTCCTATATGTTAGTTATTGAAAAACAATAGACAATCGAAAAAACAAGTTGAACTTTTTGTGTTCCTTGATCCCAGTCTTGAAGTGCCCTCGTGCCTGGGCCTCATGCCAAATAACTTGTTACAAAAAGAGCTGGGGTCCCAGACCTCACGGAAGCTTCATGAGCCCTCTCCTGTCTGTGCGCAGATGAGGGTGGGACTCTGGAGCCCAGGCTGTTGCTTCCTGGTCTGGTGGTGAATTCTCCATAGTCTGCTGAGTGTAAATATATCTCTGTGTGTGTGTGTGTGTGTGTGTGCATATATATTTGTATGTATATATGTGCATGTGTATATATATTTGTGTATATATATGTATATTTGTATATACATATTTGTGTATATATATGTGTGTGTATATATATTTGTATATATATACATATTTACATATATGTGTGTGTATGTATACACACACACACACACATACACACACATATACGTTTTCCCTTCTTCCCTTCTCATTGCGATTTGCTCATTATATCATTTGCTTATTATATCTGCATTGCCGTTTACCTGAGATAAAGCTTATTTACCTTTAAGGGTATTGTGTGTGTGCCTTTTCTCCTCCCCTAGCACCTTTCACACACAGAACAATTTGAAACTAGAGGTCCTTACTGCTGTTGGCTCACTCTTTCCAAGCATTAATTTTCTTTTTTCTTTTTTTTGAGATGGAGTTTTGCTCTTATCATCCAGGCTGGAGTGCAATAGCACAATCTCAGCTCACTGCAACCTCCACCTCCCAGGCTCAAGATCAAGGAATTCTCACGCCTCAGCCTCCTATGTAGCTGGGGCTACAGGTGCACACCACCATGCCTGGCTAATATTTTGTATTTTTATTTTGTAGAGATGGAGCCTCACTGTGTTGGTCAGGCTGGTCTCAAACTCCTGACCTCAAGCAATCCACCTGCTTTGGCCTCCCAAAGTGATCAGATTGCAGGCGTAAACCACTGTACCAGGCCTTCAAGCATTAATTTTCTATTATGAATAAAATTAATGAGCTTAGCCAATTTCTGGTGCTCATAAAGTTGTTGCTTTTCATTACCAAGGTTAACAGCCTGCTGGTGATGTGGCCTCTGGCAGAGCGCCTACAGGAAGTGGGACTCGGCAGATGCTGCTTGCTGGGGCAGAGGGGAGGTGAGAAGGAGTACTCACAGCTCACCTGCACGCCTCTGCCTGGCCCTGGGACCCCAAACGCCTGCTCCTTTCTCCTTGCCTTCTGCCAAGCTCCCCTTGTGTCTAACCTACATCTTAACACTTCCCTCTCCCAGAGCCCCTCTCTGATGACTGCTGAGCAGGCAGTAAGAACCCCTGCAGCGTCCTCCTAGCACCTGAGCACAGAGGTTGTGCCTGAGCCGAGTGTGATGGAGGAGACCTCCGGGCGATGCAGCACAGGGCTGCGGACATGGGGCTGGGAAGGTTTTCTGAAAGGTGTGATAGTTAAGCATCTAGGCTGGGAACTGCAGGATGAGTAGGAGTTAGTCCAGTGAGGTGGAGTGGGGGTGGGGAGGAAATGCTCCATGCAGTGAGTGTGCATCTGCACATACCTTGTTCTGAGCCCAGGAAGAGCACCGTGTTGAGTTGCTGAATGCCGGGAGGCAAGCTGAAGGGGGGACAGGGGCCTCTGTGACCTGCTCTGGGCCTTAGGGCAGATTGCTATAGAACCAAGGCCTCCTCCATATCTGTTTTGTGTCTCTTCTCACAGGGCATCTCTCCAGGCGGGGGATTGGCAAACCAGGCCCTGCCTGGCCAAAGCCAGCCTGTTGTCTTTTCAGTAAATAAAGTTTTATTGGAATATAGCCATGTTCGTTCATTTACACATCGCTCATGGCTGCTTTTGTGCTGTGACAGCAATACTGAGTACCTGCAACAGAACCCATATGGCCTGCAAAGCCAGAGTGTTTACTATATGGCTCTCGACAGAAAAAGCAGGCTGACCCTGCTCTAACCTCTGCCTGCTGCTTGCAGCAAACCTTCCTTATCTGGGCCTCAAATATTTCTGTCCTTTATTCTGGTGCATTGAGTATTTGTAGCTCAGGGTAAGGTGTTGAGAATTAGTAAAATTACAAACTGCAAAAGCAAACAGTTATGTTTTGATCGTGGCTTGACCTAGCCATTAATGATTATATAATAATAATGATACTAGTGATAGTAGTAAATGCAGGAATAGTTTCTATTTATTCAGCAATTATCATGTGACAAGTTTAGAGCGGTAGTTTTAAAATATATTGTCATTTAAATTTTCACAAAGACGTCTTGGATATAGGTATTTTTTAAATCCCCATTTTACAGATGCTAAAATTGACACCAAGAGAGTAGGGCATGAGATTGAATCAGGTAAGAATCGTATTCTACTTCCAGATCAATTCCTTAAAGAAAACAAAAGGTTTTTTTCTCACCCTTCCTGTAACAGAAATCTGGAAATGAGCAAACATGGCAGGTAACGTGGCAGCTTCACGGATATTTATGTTCTGTGTTCTTATTATTTTCATTTTCAGGTCTTCTTGTGGACTAAAACAGTGAGTGTAACTCCACCTATCATGTTCATATTCTAGATAGAAACTGGGGAAAGGGAAAAAAGGCATTTTACTACAAAGATCACACATAATCTTCTGTTTGCATCTCATTGGTCAGCATTTAGTCACATGGCCATAACTACCAGCAAGGG